>NW_026575140.1:42653394-47453394 GCF_905146905.1 Nyctereutes procyonoides | reverse complement strand
CTAAACTCGCTTACTAACCACCTTCAAACATGTCTGTCACCAGATGCTGAAGTGCATAGAGCTGGATGAGCGACTGAAGGCCATGGACCAGGAGATCACAGTGAACCCCCAGTTCGTACAGAAGGTGATTAAGGTTCCCTTTGTTAACTAGAAATGGCCTGGGTAGAAAAGGAGGGGTATTTCCTCATCAGAACTGTGACCTTGATTTGAGGTTAAATGTTTAGTTGCCCCAAGGTCCTAAAAAATCCTTGTCACTAAGTTCACAGAGAGTCACGGAGGGCATTTTCAAACTATAATAGCCTTTCTATGTGTACACAGGGTGGCTGACGGTCGTTGGGGAGGGTGACGTGTGCTTGTTTGGGGCTGAAGGGAAACCTTTGACGAGAACAAACATAAATAGATTGTCTTACTTTCCTCTTTACAGAGCATGGGATCACAAGAAGATGATTCTGGAAACAAACCATCTAGTTACTCTTGAAACTAACATCCATCCTGAGTTAGATGAAATTTATCACCTTGGCCAGTGGCAAGTGTTAGGAGGGCAGCAGGGAGGACCAAGCCTGTGTGACCTGGACATTAAGAAATTACATTTTGTTTTGACATCTTCAGTCCTATGTGCTTTAAGAAAACCATTCTCTCTGCAAAGAAAGGAAAAAAAATTCAAACTTTAAAGTCTGTTGTGGATTTATTTATCCTCAGATTAATGTTGTTGCATTAAATCTACATTTTTGTTTTAAATTACTTGAACATTCATGTGTCTTCTGTATCGCTTTATTCCCCCCTCTAAAAAGTTTTTAAAGGATATATTCATTGTGTGAACAGGAATAGTTAAAACTTCAGGAATTTTTGGAAGATTTTAATCTAAAGTTCGATATTGGTGGCCTTTACAGAGGAAAAAAAAGCCTAGGAGAGTTTATAATGCAGAAGCTAATTTTTTATCAATAGAATTAATATGCATTTTAGTGACAGTATGAACTGTGAATTCAGGAGATGCTGTTGTGTGCTTTCTAACCTGTGGTATGTGCTACACTCTTGTAGTCTTGGAAATGGCATTTTTTATGAGACCAGCGCCAGATTTTCCTGTATTTTCTTCCAGAAGCATTTTCAGTTAAGCTACATGGCTGCATCTTGATTACTGTGTTCAGAGTCTAGTATAGAACTCTGAAATGTTGTCTAATGAGGGCTCACCGATTAAGCCGGGAAATGGTGTGTGGTCTTAGTAAAGTATGATAAGAATTTAGTCCTTAAAAATGTCTCTCTCTTGCTAGCAACATTCACTTTTTAAAATGTGTCAACTTGTATAGTCAGTCACATTTTCATTATTTACAAAAAGAAAACTTACACCTCATGTAAAAAGTTGCCCCTAATCGACTTTGGGGGTCAGATGATCTATATTGGTACCTCTGCTATGCTTCAGGAAAGCAGCCACAGACAATGAGTTCCAATAAAACAGATACAAAAATTGGCAGAGGGCTGGATTTGACCCTTTATCAAAATTCTCAAATTTTCTAGCTCAAATTAGTACTGCTTGCAGGCTGCACTATTTTCACTTATGTTTACATGTACCTATGCTAAGGAAAGAAAAAATATTTCATGGAAATTTTCCTTTTATCAGCACAGTAAATTACAGAGTTTTTAAAAACAAATTGGACAACTTTCTGATTTTCCTACATCTAAATTAAAATCACCTGAAATGTGGGGCACTTGGGTGGCTCAGTCAGTTAAGCCATCTGCCTTCAGTTCAGGTCATGGTCTCAGGGTCCTGGGATCCAGCCGCTGGGCAGGCTTTCTGCTCAGTGGGGAGTGTGCTTCTCCCTCTGCCCCTCTCTCTGCTGCTCTGCCTACTTCTGCACACACCAGACTCTCTGTGTCAGATAAATAAAATCTTTTAAAAATTCTTAAAAAAAAAATTACCTAAAATGTGTTTGAGAATTCTATTAGCTACCAGTCATGACTATTTTAAGAATAATTCTATTGTGGGCTTCTCATGAATTGGACACTATTCATTTTTTCCTAAAATGAATTCATTAAAACCCCACTGTTTGCAAACCACACATCCTTGCCCCTCCTGTGTCTGTTGTCTCTCACCTTCACAACCACCTTTCTGATCTAGGGCTAGAACTCTGCACATCACATTTTGTTTTTTTTACCAACTAGAGGCAGACTGGAAGGCTAGGGAGGAAAAAAAAGCCAGGCCTCCCCACTGTCTGCTTCCCATTGAAGAGTAAAACCCCAGCAACAGCTCTCTGCCTTAACATTATGGTTCAATGCAGCAGCAGTGAGGCCTGGTTGCATTTCCCATGCTCCTAGAATTAGCCTTCTCTTAATTGTTGAGAGATTCCACACTCAAAAGGCAGGCCTCCCTCACATGCACAGCCTGGGGACCCAGTTCTACTGGCACCTTCAACCTTCTAAATTCTGTTAATACCTCTCCCATTTGTCCCCCAGGCCCTAAGGGTGGTATCTACTCCCTTCTTCTTCTTCTTCTTTTTTTTTTTTAAAGATTTTATTTATGAGGGACAGAGAGAGAGAGAGGGGCAGAGGCAGAAGCAGGCTCCCTGCAGGGAGCCTGATGAATGACTCAATTCCGAGGTTCCGGGATCATGACCTGAGCTGAAGGCAGACACCCAACCACTGAGCCACCCAGACACCCCTGGTATCTACTTCCTGCAGTTACTACCTTGGTGAGATATTTTTCCCCCTTCCCCAACACCTGCTTAATGTACTTATTATTTCTGTTAAGCTGGTGAGTGGTTTCTCTCTCGACAGGCGTTACTTCTGAAAATCTTGGATCAAGGAGACGAGTAACCTTTTATTACTAATAGAAGACTTCACACATGCTGCCTCTGAAAAATTTGTTGCTTGGCTATGCTTGTGTCTTGTTTTGGAATATTTATCAGAATCTGTTTGCTGAATAATCTGCTTGCTGAATCTGTTTGCATGAATGGTTAAGATACCCTTAGCTGTTCCTTTGAGTTAGTTCTCAGCAGCAAATTACCTTGTGAACATGTTTACTTATGAATACCTATTGCATTTTGATGGCACCAGAAGATGGTGAGTTTGTGCCTAGGGAAGTAAGGCAGTTTCTGAAGTCCAGGGATGTAGCCTTGGGTTGGTGTTCATTAGTGGACCTACCAGTTTTCTGAGGACTTTTCAAGTTCATTTTTCATGGTAATATCAAATGTTAATAAATACTCTGGATTAATGAGAGCAATTGCCCTCAGTACTTTATATATTTCTATTTGTATTGGTACCAAGTAAGCCACCCAAAGGGACAATGTTTAACTTTTAATATAGACTTTCTATATTAAATGTGTACACTTGATCTGAGTGATCTCCAATTTGGGATTTACTAGTATAAATTATTGTTTAGAGAAAAGCCTGCATTTATGTTTTTGAAGTGGTAAATGTTTTCCAAGCTCAAGAGTACTAATGGGCAATAAAGCAGTGGGATTTTTCTGCTTTGTATGGATGGCACCTCCTCTGTTTAGTAAATTACAATCCTAAACAAAGTGAGGTTATACAACAGTACTGTAAAAGATGCTTAATAACAGAGTAATGCCTTGTAATCTAATCAGGGACAAATACTTCTCTAACAAACAATTTGGCAGAAGGGAAACATAAGTCTTGGGTTTTTTTTTTTTTAATTTTATTTATTTATTCATAGAGATGCAGAGAGAGAGAGAGAGAAGCAGAGACACAGGCAGAGGGAGAAGCAGGCTCCATGCAGAGAGCCTGACGTGGGACTCGATTCAGGGTCTCCAGATCATGCCGTGGGCTGCAGGCAGCGCTAAACCTCTGCGCCACCGGGGCTGCCCAAGTCTTGGGTTTTTAGATGCTTGGTGTTCATTGGTGGGCCTACCTTGTTAAGTTCCCTCCTCAAGTTATGCCACCTGAGGTCAGTGGTATTCTAATTCTCTCCCCCATAATTCTCTCCCCCATGCTTGCTTTCAGAGATGTAGCGTGGGCTTTCTAAGTTCTAGGTTTCTGGGTTGCAACTTGAAATGGTAAGCAATTTGTAGAAGAAAACATTATACGCACATAAGTCTGAGCAGTTACTAAAAGCCCAGAGAAAATAAATATCTAGGTAAATCAGATTATTGTGAATAGGAAAAATCAATACTACCCTTTTTAGGCACTTGAATTAATGATGGTAAACAAAGACAAAATCCTACCTGCATCCTTTCTTAAATTCAAAATTTGAGACCAGAGAACTTTTGCTAATTTTAAAAGGCATTTAACAAGACTGGATCCATAATGATGTGGTAAAGTTTATTATTAGATGTAAAGAAAGCACTTGGTATTTAATATTTAACATGCAGCTAGTATCAAAACACAAAAAGCCTACTAGTTGAATTCTAACTGGGGGGAGGGGGATTATTTTTAAAAGCTTTCTGAACATGCAACGGTTAAAATTGCTAAATTAACACTAGTGACTTTTCTTTCTTTTTTTTAAGTAAGCTCCATACCCAACATGGGGCTTGAGCTCACGACCCCGAGGTCGAGTCACATGCTATACCAACTGAGCCAGTTGGGTGCCCCACTTGTGACTTTTCTTTAAGAGAAGATATTAGACTACTAATAGTTTGCAACTAACTGGACACCTTATATACAGAGTTGTCTAATAACCTAAGATTTCAAACCAACTTAGAGGTTGTGTATGAGTTCTACCTTCTGAACCCACTGTTTGGTGCCTTTCAACAGCCAGACAGACCCAAGCTTAAACACATCTGAAAACACAAGATTATTTTGGATGCTGGAAGAAAAGAAAGCTTAGATTATTAATTATTTCTGTAATCAGGAACCTACTGTAGTACCCTTAGAATAATGAGATCTAATATAGATGCCATTTTTCACAAATGAAACAAACCTCTTCCTTCTGAAACTGAAAACTGATGCAGGGACATAGTGATTTGACTCAGAGCCCATTTGTATTCCTCAGTTATGTAAGACCACCCATTGGTAAAGATACACCTAAAAGCCTCTCTGAGGGATTTCCCAGTGAGACTTGAGTTGGCGCCATGGTCTTGGCAACTAGTGTCCCTGAAGCACTTCATCAGTCTGGAGGATGGCCCGGGGTGTGATCCACATCTCTCCAGCTCTTCCCTCTAGGGGTCCACGGCACATCGTGCACGGAAGCCTTTAAAATTAACCTCTAAGTAGACAGGCGCCCAGGTTTTAAATATACGTATAACTTAATAACTGACTCATGGTAGTGAAGACCTCGGACGCCTTCTCGCTCCGGGAGGCGACGGTGCCAGGCACACGCGCACTCGGCCGCACCCCACCTCCAGTTTCCGACCTAGCCTCCCGCCGCGCTGCGCGCTTCCCCACGTCACGTGACGGCCCCCTCCGGGCCGCCTGCCCGCACGTCCCACCGAAGACCGGTTCCATGCCATGTAATCAAAGTCGATGGTGAAACCGTAAGCCATTACCCTGCTCGTGATCACATCGAGACTTTCTCTACTTCACTCTTCCTTGTGGACCAGGAGTACTAGGTTGGCTCTGTATTCCCTCAAATCTCTTTTAAAAATATTTTTCAATTTTAAGTGTCCCCCGCCTTGAAATGGTCTCCTCCACCAGCCCGAACGGTGCGGCCGGAACCATTCCGCACTTCTGGTGGGGGGAGGCGCGGAAGTCGGGCGGCGGAAGAGGCAGGCGGCGGGAAGCGGCTTCAGGTTTTCCGCGAGCTCGGAGCTGCCTGGCTCGCGCAGTTTTCTCGGGTGTGCTTGGCGGTGCAGAGGCGCGTTCAGCCAGCCCGTGCCCCCCCGCGGGGTGCGCGGATGGTACGGCCCGGCCAAGTCACGCGCCTCGGGCTGGGCGCCGCCGCGGCGCCGCCGCAGCCGCCGCCGCCGCCGCAGCCCCGGGTGAGTGGGGAGGTGGCCGGACCGAGCCAGCTGAGGGGAGGCGCGGGGCCCCGCGAGGGTAGGCGGGCGTCCCGGCGGGCTCCGGGAGCGCAGGGCGAGTCCTGTCAGGTGCGCCGCGGCCCGAGCGCCGGCGCCGGCTCCGGCCCCGAGGCTCTCCTCGCCCGCGGGGGTCGGACGGAGTCCGTGCGGGAGCCAGTCCCGGAGCGGGCGGCCGGCCGGCTCGTGCAGCCGTTGGAACCCGGGCTGGCGGGCTGCTTCGTGGAGGTCGAAGGGAGCCTGGCTTCCGGGGGGAGGGCTCGGGGAGGGGCGGGCGGCGGCGGGGGGCGAGGACCGGCCGGGAACGTGCCGGGGCGGAGGGCGCTCGGGTGGGCGGTGCGGCACCCCCGGAGCGGCTGTGCGGAGCTGCTGACGGGGTGGGCGGCAGATTCCCGGGCCGTCAAGGGACGGGGACCGTGAGCTCGGTTCCGACCCGGTCGGCGTCGTTGATTGGTTCTCCTCGAGTGTTGCCCGGGGACCGCGCGTGGCCTCGCCGCCCACCCAGGCCCGGCCGTCCCTCCGCGGCTCGGGGGAGGGTGCGTGTCCGGGTGTCTTCTCCCCCAGGCCGTCGTTCTCGGGAAGGGTAGGCCTACCTCAGCGCTCTCCAAGGCGGGTAGAAGACCCCTTTCCTCTCCGGGTTGCTGGATATCGTTGGGCGCAGCCTTGTCACCTGGAATCCATATTTACCCAAGGGTAGGCTCGCTGCGGATTGAGTCCCAGGTGAGCCTCAGCAGCTATTGGAGGAGGCAGAGGACAGGAGGAAGGAGGCACCTGGCACCCGCGGCGTCCACCGGGGTGGCTGTAGGGGCTCCCGTCACAGCGGAGAAAGCGCTGGAGGCGTTGGATTATCCCCGTCGTCAGGAGGAGATGAGGAATAGCACGTGACTGTGTTTGCCCTTGTAGTGTCACCCGCAGGGAACTTTGTAAACAGAAATCCAGGTGAAGGTGGAAATAGTAGAGCCACCAAGGTGTTGAATGGGTTTGAGCTGGAAGTAATTCCCTGTGGAACGTTCCACCTTGGACGTGCTGGGGTCCAGCTGCTGACTTAATGAGACTCCCCAGTGGAAGACTAGGTAAGGAAGCTGCAGGGAATCCTGCTGCTCCTTATTGGTTAAGAACCATGATGATACTGTGTTTATTTCCAAGGTGGTTTTTGAGCCTCTGTGGTCCTATGAGAAGACCCCAGGAAGTGGAAATGAAATAGACCCAGGGCCATGGAAAGGGCCCTACTTTTTTGAGTTATTTGGATTCTTTCTTTGAGTTGAAGACACTAGGGGAGGGGGGGACAGATTTCTGCTTCTTCCTTGGGTTCTGGAAAGCTCGTTGAGAACTGTTAGGTATATTCAAGCCAGTTTAGTTTCTTCGGTAAACATCTGGTACAGATTGGAATTGGGGGTAAATAGAAAACTGACTTCTTGGGACACTTCTGGGTTGGCTCAGCAGTTTGGCGCATGCCTTTGACCCAGGGCGTGTGATCCTGGAGACCCGGGATTGAGTCCCACATCGGGCTCCCTGCATGGAGCCTGCTTCTCCCTCTGCCTGTGTCTCTGCTGCTCTCTCTCTCTCTGTCTCTCTCATGAATAAATAAATAAAGTCTTAAAAAAAAAAAACTGACTTCCTGCCACTCAGAATTCTGATTCCACGTGCCCTGCATGGAGCCTGCTTCTCCCTCTTGCCTGTATTTTTGCCTCTCTCTCTCTGTGTCTCTCATGAATAAATAAAATCTTAAAAAAAACAAAAAACAAAACTGACTTCCTGCCACTCAGAATTCTGATTCCACGTGTTGTGGTTAACCTGAGAGCTGGGGTTGGCCTTTGTGTCTCAGCTTAGGGTGATTCTCAGGATAGGAAGATATTTGACATCACCTGTCAGGTAAAGGCTGGAGACAGGTTTTCTTTCTGGACTTTCTGGAGCTAAGTGGTTTCTCCTTGTCTTCTGCTGGCTGTCTGGGGCTCTTGTACTCCTGATCGGGACTGCTTTTTAAAAAAATCAAAACAAAACTACTAGAAAGAGGCTCCCATGTTGACCAGGGATGCTGGGAAGTAGCTTGGCAACATCACCTCTGGTGTCTCCTTCCCATTGGAGGAGGAGAGAAACTTGTAGGCCTAGGATCTGAAGGATTTCATAGGCATGGTATGGTTGCTGCAAGGCAGTCCCCTTGTAACCAAGAATAGGAGGGATGAGAACCTTATATTTGTAAATGTTTTGTATTTTTAAAAGATGTAAGTATATTTAGAGAAGTCCTTTATGAAATACGGTGTAGGGGTGCAAAAATTCCGCTCAAAGTGTGGCTGCAATGTCAATTTGCTGTCAGCCACTGCTCAAAAGGCAAAAAGCCTACTAAGCCATTCAGAACCATGGGAATCTCTGGCTCTTTTTTTGTGATGTTCTCATTTTAAGTTGGCAGTAAGCTGCTTGATTGTTGCGTATCACCAAGTGCATTGCTTTTATGATCTGCTTAGATTTTTTTTTTTTCCTTATCTAGAAAACATCAAGCCTTAGAGCTGCAGTATGGCCACCGCTGCCCTGCCCGACTCATTTGGAAATGGCCTTGCCTGCTCTTGTCTAGGTGGAATGGTGCACGCGTGATTTTGCTGAATATAACGGTTAGTATGGATGCTCTACAAACTGGGTGAGCCTTAGCCAAGTTCTGCTTTTTTGCAGATATTTTGCTGGAAGGAACCTTATTTCTCTTTTATTCCTCTTAAAGGAAGATGTAGCCTCTTTCTCCAGGGTTAATGCCTCTGCCTTTAGGTCTTAGTGCTTCTTCCTGTGGGATTCTTACTCCATTGATGGTCATTTCACCCCCCTCTTCCATAATAGATTCTTTTTTTTTTTTTTTTTTTAAGATTTTATTTATTCATGAGAGACACAGAGAAAGAGGTAGAGACACAGGCAGAAGGAGAAGCAGGCTTCCTGCAAGTAGCCTGATGGCGGAGTGGATCCCAGGACTCCGGGATCACTCCCTGGGCTGAAGGCAGATGCTCAATTGCTGAGCCGCCCAGCCACCAATCTGTCCCCCATAACAGATTCTTAAAGCATCATTTTCTTTGATCTCACCAGAGCGAGCCTGATGGAACCTCTGTTTAAATTTGGCTTATTGTGGTCTCATGACACTACGCATTCAGACTCTGGTTCTCCCCATGCTTATGCTCTTGAACCTCTCCTGGCCCTAGATATCCTCAGTGAGCTCTCTGCTTTCTGTGGCAACAACTGTTCTCTCTCCATGGGCAGCTCCTGAATCCACTCATCTATCCAGTACTTTAATGTGGTGCCTGCTGTGTGTGTCAGGAATTGTTGTAGATAAGACAGGCTCACTCCCTGCTCCCGCCTCCACCTTGGGGAACATTCATTTCTGGGAAACACAAACAATGCAGCTTCCAGGAGACCTAAAATAAAGCGGAAGAGGGGAGAGAGTGATGTAGTAGAAGGGAGTGGATGTTGTGGGGGCTGGTTTGGGAGGCCTCTCAGTAGGGACATGCAAGGAAGAAGGTGAGTCAGGCAAAGGTCTGTGGAGTGTCTCGGACTTTCACCCTCTGCCCAGCCCTCTCTGTTACTACAGTCCAGAATCTCCTTGGAACTCTCAGGGTTTTCCAGCTAAATATCCTGCTTTCTTGAACTCTGTCTTCTCTCCTGCTGTACCCCTCTCCCCAGGAACATCCCGTGCCCCAGCTCTCCCTACTTGCCAGGCACCTGCAAATCCCCATCTGATCCCCATGCCTGACTCGCATCAGCCCAGCTTACTTGTGTTTTGTGTTGGCCTCTGCCATTCCCACTGTCACTCAAGCTCCAACCCGTGCCTCAGGTACAAGAACAGGAGCAGTAGTAGTTGTGTCAGCTAAGAGGTTGCGTGCAAGACGCCAGGTGGGTGGCAGAGTTAGTGAGCAGGCTGGTGAAGGGAGGCTGCTGTGGAGGATGCCGTGACGGACAGACCACAGGGGTTTTGAGGATGCCATCACCCAGGACTTGCTCCCCACACCCCACATATGTGTTTGCACTGGGTTCAGCTTCCTGGGCTGATGCCTCTAACTGGTCAAGCCTTGGTCATGCCCATGGAGGAGGATGAGGACAGAGGCTTTGGCTCCATAATAGGGGAGGGGATCCCCAAAAGAGGAGGTTTGGATCCTAACCCCTGTCCGCTACTCAAATTTACCATATTTTTCATCAAAACCTATCAAAGAATTTCCAGTCTGAAGAAAATTCAGGCCTTCACTGTGGCCTAGAAGGGTCCCTAAAATCCACCTCCTTCTAGTCTTCTGCCGTCATTGCCCAGCTCTGTAGAGCCCTAGTCATGCCCCCTCGGTCCCCTGGCCTTTCCTCCCATCAGCTCTCACTCAGGAAGCCCCTGATGTCCCAAACCACATGGTACCTCCTCCAGTGAGTCTCTGCCCTGGACCTGCTGTCCTCTTCCCGAGGCTGTCACCACAAGAGAGCAAGCAGTGTGTCGTATGTCCCTCCCCTCCTCAAGGGTAAGCTCCACGAGGGCAGCATCATGTCACCCAGCATGGCAGCTGTTGATAGAATATACAAGTCTCTTCTCCAGACTCCTATGGCATTGATTGGTGTCACATTTGCCGTATTGTCACCCGCGCATGTGTTCTCTATGCTGTCTGCCTCTCAGCCCCATCACAACTCTTAACTGAAGGATTTTCCGCGGGGTCCTTGAATCACGTTCTTTCTCCATTGTAACTCCTGATTGGCAGGGACTGTTTTGTCTGCTGAGTTTCTGCTACAGCTGATGCGGTGCTGGCTGGCTAAACTGCCTTGCTGGCCAGAAAGCCTATTGATGACACCTTCCCAGTCCCTGTGCTCTAGAGCAGCCTCCAGGTTCTCTCGTGTGAACATAGGCTGCCTGGGTGATGGTGTCTCCTCTCATCCACCCCCTGCAGGCCCTCTGCTGTCTCCAGGACACCATGAATGCCATCGTTGCTCTCTGTCACTTCTGTGAGCTCCACGGCCCCCGCACTCTCTTTTGCACAGAAGTTCTGCACGCCCCGCTTCCGCAAGGGGCTGGGAATGGGGACAGCCCTGGCCAGGGTGAACAGGCCGAGGAGGAGGAAGGTGGCATTCAGATGAGCAGTCGGATCCGCGCTCACAGTCCAGCTGAAGGGGCCAGCGCAGAGTCCAGCAGCCCGGGGCCCAAAAAGTCAGACATGTGCGAGGCAAGTGTCTCTGGGAGTGTTGGAGATGTTTTTTCCTTGTCAGGAACTTGTGCTTATGCTGAGTATTTGACCTGGAGGGTGGGCAGGAGACCCTGTGGGACTCAGCAGTGGCTGTGATCTCACAGAAAAGTGGGAGCTTCAGGTGATGGGTACAGGCCATTCTTGTGGGCCCTGTGCAGTGTGTTCACTTCTTTTTATGTCCGTCCAGTTCTTTCCTTTCATCCCAGCTGTCGTTTTATCGGCCGACCCTGTGCCAGCAGACACCTGACACTAGTTGACATTTGCTTTTCAGCCCTCCCCTCTGTATGCTCATGTCTGCACACAGGCCCATCCTTGGCTCCACTTGCCTCAGCCCAATATCTTGGGAAGTTTCCTCCTCATGGGGTCTTGCTTTTACTCTTGGTGTCATTTATGAGCTCTAGGGAATGAGGTTTAAGTTCCCTTAGCAAGTTGCTGCTTTATATGACAGACCTGGGTCAAGATCTGAAATCAGGAGTGGTGTTAGACCTGCCATTACAGGGTGGACAGGAATCCAACTGCATTAGTTTGGTTCCACTGAGAAGCCAACAGCATGCACGAGATTGATCTTTTCATTGCTGGAAACACCTGTGAGGAAGCAGAAGGTGGGGAAAAGCATTGCCACCATGAACAAATCTGACAGCTGTGAAGGAGAGGAAGGAAAGGGTGCTAGAAAAGAGAGTCATTGAGCTGAATTGCCATGGGAAGGGTCCTGCATCTCCCACAGAGGGGCTTGCCTCAGTACATTCTTGTGCAGTCTGGTTGGGGATAGCGTCTGGGACCTGACCTCAGTGCCGACGTGGTGGTGCCTCTAGAGGGGCAGCAGCCAGGACCACCAATCCCTTTCCGCTCCATAGCACTGGCTCTGAGCTCGTGTTGTCAGGGTATGACAGCAGCGTGGAAGTCTGGCAGCCTCCTGGGGCCCCTGCTGAGTGGTTGTGTCAGGACCAAGGACAGAGGCTAGCCCCTTATTCTATGTGGGCCTCTTTGCACCCCTGACCTGCTTCTGTAAAATGAGGATTCTCAGTGTAATTATCTCCTAGGGTTCAGTGGATTAAATGAGGTGTATGCAGAGCTCTTCATAATACCTGCCACATAAGTGCTCAGGAGATTAGATCTCTTATTTATACTCTGATGATCTTTGTGATCTCTGTGTTCTGTTTTCCTATTCAGGACACGTTAAAATCTTCACATGGGTATAACTCTAGATGCCAGTTATCTTTATATGAAAATAGACTGAGTTTTCTCATTCAGATGTACATAAGAAAGTTTGTTGCCTGCTTCCTCACTAATTGGTTTTCTTCTCTTTCTCGGGGGCAGGGCTGCCGGTCCCTTGCTGCAGGGCATCCCGGGTATATCAGCCATGATAAAGAGACCTCGATTAAATACGTCAGTCACCAGCACCCCAACCACCCCCAGCTCTTCAGCATTGTCCGCCAGGCCTGTGTGCGGAGTCTGAGCTGTGAGGTGAGCACTGTGACTCTGGGGGGTACTCTGTGGGAATATCACAGATACTCCAAGGTGCCCTGAACAGGTTCAGTACTGGTTATAGAAAGGAAGACAGGTCATTGCTTCTGGGAAGAGGATAGGTGGATCAGGGAGCAGGGAGCAGGGAGCAGCTGCAGTTAAAGAACTCCAAAATACGTTGAGTTGGACTGCAGTGTTCTAAATGGTTTCTAGCTTATCATTTCAAGCACCAAACTTAATCTATTCCTTTTTTTTTTTTTTAAGATTTATTTATTCATGAGAGACACAGAGAGAGAGGCAGAGACAAAGACAAAGGGAGAAATACACTCCTCACAGGGAGCCCGATGTAGGACTGGATCCCCAGACCAGGATCACGCCCTGAGCCGAAGGCAGATGCTCAACCATTGAGCCACCCAGGCATCCCTGTTATCTGTCTATTCTTGATGAATATATTCCTAAGACATTAAACATTTCTAGGTTATGTGGGTTACTCTATCAAATACCACCTTTTTTATTGTCTCAATCATCAATACAAGCCTTAGTGGTCACTGTGTGCTCTCAGAACCTCTTGAAGGTTGAATCAGTTTGTTCCTAAACTACCGGGCTCCTATTGTTGAGTTCAAGTCTTAACCCTTATGGTTTTTGGTTTTTTACTCTTTTTTTGAAAAAAAAAAAAAAAGTTTATTAGTATTTGTGCGTGCATGTGCACATGCACATGCTGGCATATGAGCGGGAAGGGAGAGAGAGAGAAAAATCTCCGCAGACTGAGAGATATCTAATGGGGGTCAGAGCACAGTTGGTTTTATCATCTCTAGGTCTTACAGCCCACATAGAGCCTGAAATCGGGATTGATCTCAAGACCCTGAGATCATAACCTGAGCTGAAACCAACAGTTGGATGCTCAACTGACTGACCAGCGTAGGTGCCCCTTAGTTCTCATAACTTTATCTGTCACAAAGAATTCATAATCCAGTTATAAAACTTCCATTCTCCGTGCCCACTTGATCTGACTGAGGCCCCATCTCAGTTTTCACTTACGGTTGCAGTGTGCCTACCTTCAGCTGCTTTGATTTCCTACTGCTAATCTGCTAGAAGCAGGTGATCATGCCTAGTTGAATTCTGTGTAAAGTAAGAGTGAATGTCTTACAAGGGGGACCTAACTTCTCGGCTGTAAATAAAGTATACACATTTTATTGTTTGGACTCTACAGTGATTATTTTGACCTTCTCCAGTATATTCCAGATGAGTGATGTTGGCAGATTTGAGTCTGGAATAGATATAATATTTGAACAGGAGTTATTTATGGTTCAGGATAGAAAAAAGTCATGAACCTACTTTACTCATCATTGCAATGTATGATTACAGATGTTTTCTTTTTTTTTTTTTTTTTTTAAGATTTTATTTATTTATGAAAGATGGAGAGAGGCAGAGACACAGGCAGAGGGAGAAGCAGGCTCCATCCAGGGAGCCTGATGCGAGACTCAATCCCGGGTCTCCAGGATCACACCCTTGGCCAAAGGCAGATGCTCAACTGCTGAGCCACCCAAGCATCCCGGATGTTTTCTTTTAAAGTCTAGTCCCAGGAGCAGAGGAAAGCAGTTTTCCTCTCGTCCCCATCTTTTTCCCTATTCCTATAACTAATGCTGGTTAATTAGTACAGAAAGGTAAGTGGGAGGAGGACTGTCTCCTGCAATGGCTGTGGATTTTCACAGGTCTGCCCTGGTCGTGAAGGCCCCATCTTCTTTGGGGATGAGCAGCATGGTTTTGTGTTCAGCCACACTTTCTTCATCAAAGACAGCCTGGCCAGGGGCTTCCAGCGCTGGTACAGCATCATTGCCATCATGATGGACCGAATTTATCTCATCAACTCCTGGCCCTTCCTGCTTGGGAAGATCCGAGGGATCATTGATGAACTTCAGGGCAAGGCACTCAAGGTGACCCCACATAAAGGGAGAATGGGTGGCAGTGGGGGAGGAACTTTGCACTGATGGGGATCAGAGCACAGCTGGTTTTTATCATCTCTAGGTCCTGCAGCTGTTGCTCACTCCGAATCATGGTCTTCTGACTGCAGAGTCAGTCCTGCTTGCTTTACTGGGCTCTCTTGAGTACATTGTCCAGTTCTCCTTCAATTCTGGCTGCTTGATTGTGGTCACATGCCCTGGTTTCTCCCCGGTGTCTGTGCTTCCTCTGACCTTCATTTGGAACCTGTCCACAAATCGTGTTGTAGACTCATCGATACTGTAGACTTCTAGCTCTTGTAGTATTGTTTCTCAGAATAGGCCATTGTGCTGAACAGCCCTCAAACCTCAGAGGCATAAAGGCCCACAGTTTTGGGGGTTGCTTCCTTTGTTTTGCTTGGGGGTTGGGAGGAGGAGTTTTCTTGTTTTTTGTTTTGAGAGAACAGGGTGAGAGCAGAGGGACAGGGGGAGAGAATCTCAAACAGCCTCCACACCAAGTGTTGGGCCCTAACGCAGGGCTTGATCCCATGATCCTGAGATCACGACCTGAGCCAAAATCAAGAGCCTGGCACTCAATCAACTGAGCCACCCAGGTGTCCGACAGGTTTTTTTTTTTTTTTTTTTTTTTTTTTTTATTATAGTTGTTGATGTTCTGTGTCCATTGCAGGAAATGGGAGGGATATACTTGCTGTAGTCAGCCGAGCAGGTGGAGCAGCAGCCATATTGGAAGATTGCTCATTTCTCCACAAGAGGGCATAGATGATGCTGGAGGGCCTTGTTTCTCTCTCACCTTATTGCCAGAATTCAGCACATGTCCCACCCACACGAGGTCACTCAGTGAAAACCTCCATGTGTCCAGAATAGGAAGCAGGGGGGGGACTGGAAATATGTGGAGAACAGCACTAATGATCACGCAGGCATGTATGCGACCTGAGTACCCAACAAGTGCCTGATGAGTTGGTTGTGGGAGCGGAAGTGGGTACAGGGGAAATTCATAACCGATTCCTCTTCCTTAGATAGCTTTTTGTCAAGCTGTGAGGCAAAAACCATTGAGAATGATGAGACTGGCGGCACTTTCTGCACCCTATATCAGAACAGCAGAAAAAAAAAAAAAAAACAGCAGAATGAGACAGTCTTCAGGAATAGGATCCAGGAAGTTGTCTGTGAATGAGCTGGCTTTGGACTCCTTGGCGGGTTTTGTTTTGTTAAAAGGTCACCGCTTCCTTTCATGTTTTAGGTATTTGAGGCAGAGCAATTTGGTTGCCCACAGCGTGCCCAGAGAATGAACACGGCCTTCACACCATTCCTGCACCAACGCAATGGGAACGCAGCTCGTTCACTGACCTCCTTGACAAGTGATGACAACTTGTGGGCATGCCTTCATACCTCCTTTGCTTGGTAACGAGATTTTTCAGTCTTCTAGCCATTGAGAGTAGACATGGTCTACTGGTTAGATTATGCATGAATCTGGGGAGGACAGGCGTTGGGTGAGTTCCCCTAGGGAGCTCTGTGCTGTGTACTTGTTGGCAGGCGCTGACCTGCATCTCCCTTTTTTCTAGGCATCTTCCCTTAGGCACATGGAAAAAGGACTTAGGTGGCACTCACATCCCCATATGCTTAAGATGCCCCTACACCAGAGCAGTGATCTCTCTCTCTGTCTATAGCAGCAAACCTTTATCTCACACAGGTCTGTGGGTCAGGAATTTGAGAGTGCCCGGACTGGACAGCTCTGGCTGATTCTCAGGAGTTCATCAGTTGGGGCTACAGTGGTCCCTGGCCATTTGGTGCAGGCTTTTGGAAGCACTTCTGGCACAGGCTGTCTAGTAAGAGTGTGGTGGCACTCAGGCCTGCCTGGTCAGGAAGAAAGGATGATCTCTGTCTTTTTAAAATCACTGCGGTCTGGCCACAGATTGTTTCTGTTCTTTCCATTGCAAGATGGACCTCTCCCAAAGATGCCCTCAAATCCTCACCCTTGTGCAACAGTGGCTTCCAAGTCTGGGGCCTCATCATCTAAGGTGTGGAAGAGGTGCCTTGAACAAAGATCTTTGAGAGTAGCTCCTGAGGGCTTGAGAATTAAGGAGAGAGTATCTGTCTCCTGTGCTCAATGTAAAATCATTTAGAGATTTTCAAAGAGATCCAAACTAGAATAAATAGTACAATCAACTGTACACTCTCATTTTCCAGTTGTAGTATTGTCAACATTTTCCTGCTTTTTCTCTCCCCTCCCTTTTTTCTGGAATATGTATTTTTTAGATTATATTTATTCATTCATGAGAGACACAGAGAGAGACAGAGACATAGGCAGGGGAGAAGCAGGCTCCCTGCAGGAAGCCCAGTGCAGGACTCAATCCCAGGACCCCAGGATCACACCCTGAGCCAAAGGCAGACACTCAACCGCTGAGCCACCCAGGCATCCCTGGAATATTTTTTTAAAGCAAATCTTAGTTGTATAATTTCAAACACAAAATCATCCAACAAAATCGACCCATTGCTTAGCATCATCTAGCCCGATATATGTTCAGTTTTCTTGTTTGGCCTCAGGACTGTTTTTTGAAATGGGGATCAGATCACCACTACAGACTGTACACATTGTTCTCTTAGTCCAAAGCAGTTTCTCCTGCGCCTCTGCCATGGATTTTCCCATGCCTTTTGTCAGAGGACCTGGGTCATTTGTCCTGCAGAATTCTCCTTTTGCATTTGGCTGATTGTGACTTTGTGATGTGTGCAACGCGATCTTTTGTACCCATATTTTCTGTAAGCTACTAGTGAGATCAAAAGGCTTGATTGGCTTCAGGTTCCACTTTTCTTCTGGCAAGAACACTTCACAGATGGTGCTTTGTTCTGCAGGCTCCTGAAAGCATGTGGCAGCCGGCTGACTGAGAAACTCCTAGAGGGTGCACCCACAGAGGACACATTGGTCCAGATGGAGAAGCTCGCGGGTGAGCAGGGAGTGCTTGTGCTGGAAGCCTGTGCTAGCAGTCGCTGTTAGGGGCCATCTCACAACCACCTAGCCCTCCATCCTGATTAAGGGGACCCTAGGAGGAATAACCCAGGAGGAGCATCTGCAAGAGCTCAACCTGTAGTCTTTTTTTACTGTGTTTTTACTGTGGTTTCCTGTTTCCGTTTCCTTGACAGTCACATGGAGGAGTTTACCATCCTGGGCAGCCTGGGAAAGTCTGCTATTTAGCGCTGTGAGGCTGTGGAGAAGATACATGACAGGTTTTCTTGTCTCTGTCTTATGATCCCCAGGTGCCTGCCCTCTGTAGACACTTGAATA
The DNA here is from genome assembly GCF_905146905.1 of Nyctereutes procyonoides. Taxonomy (NCBI): domain Eukaryota; kingdom Metazoa; phylum Chordata; class Mammalia; order Carnivora; family Canidae; genus Nyctereutes; species Nyctereutes procyonoides. The sequence goes on along the minus strand of NW_026575140.1, from coordinate 47,435,609 downwards.
ATAAAATGTTAAGCTTCAATTGGACCCAGAGTTTCCATCAGGGTAAGGCTTCCGAAGCCTTACTAATGTATGGGGACTCCTTCCCAGGTTTTTGATCAGAAATCTACATCTAGGGCTTAGGGTCCTATGTTTTTGAAGTAACTTCCTGAGAGATTCTGCTGAAGGTGTGTACCAGCCAAGGAACCTCTGGTCTCAATCCAGAGACGAGGAAAGCACATATGCTTTTCGTTTAGAGATGACGTGATTCTTGGTGACCTACAACAGCGGCCCCAGCTTTGGGGTTGGGTAAACCAGACTTGCAGTGTATGTTGTGTGTAATGTGTTACTGGTAACATTTGACATGGTTCAGGTTGCAAATGGCCTTCTTAATAAATTGGAGCTGTTTCAAGGTTAGTCCTATAGCCGGGTGACTTTGCACACTTAGATTCCAACATGCTTTCCTAAGTGGGAGAAAGGGAGTAGAATTTCAGCGAGACCAGAGCATGACAAGACCTTGGTAATCCACCTTCATGCCCTCATGCATCAGTCGACCCTAGAACCATTTATTATTGTGATTTCAAATTTCTAGGTTAGTAAAGATGGCAAGGGTAGTCTGTTGGTGGGAGTATACAGAGAGCCAAGTGGCAGGCACACAGGGCTTTCTGTCATGTCTTAGGCTGTATTTTACTTTGGAACACACACTTTGGATTTGGACAGAACTGACTTCAGATCCTGGCTCCGCTCCTTGTGCATTCTGTACGACCACACAAGACTTCTTCCCTATGGTTCTCATTGGGAACATAGAGGGAAGATGTCCTTATTTGTGATGGTTGTCACAGAGATTAATGGAAGTAACAAATAACTTCCTTATCTGTAAAATATGGTGAAGAGTTCTGATCTCAGGACAGTTGAAAGGATAAAGTGAAATGTATGGAAGCATTGAGAATAGGGCCTGACTGAGGAAGTGTTGAGTGACCAAGCTATTGTCATTCTCATCTTTGCTTGGAATTATCCCACAGCCATGAACATTCATAGTCTTGCAGGTGCCTGCTTCATGATGCAGTGTGAGGCTTTGAGCCAAGTAAATAGACCAGTGGACTGAACCCTCCCTGCTCATCCCAGGGCTCCAGGGGCAACAAGTGATGTAGGTAGCTGGCCAGAACCAGAAATCAGAACACCTTGGGCTGACATGGACACAGTAGCACTGTCGCATCCAGGGAGTGAAGGAATCCAAGGACAGCAGATTTCATAAATGTCTCTGTTGTCCATCTTGCAGACCTGGAAGAGGAATCAGAAAGCTGGGACAACTCTGAGGCTGAAGAGGAGGAGAAAGCCCCCGTCTTGCCGGAGGGTGCAGAAGGGCAGGAGCTGACCAAGTGCCCAACGGATTCTTCCTTGCTCTCAGACTGTGGAAACTGGCAGCCCCGAAAGTTGTCTGTCTTTAAGTCCCTTCGGCACATGAGACAGGTAGTCCTGCATTCAGAAGCTCCAGAGAACGGCCCCATCCCCTCCTTCTCATCCAGCACACTTTGTTCCTTAGGCCCATCATCTTGAGACCCCATGGGGACTGGTTGGTTAGGAGTGGCCAAAAAACCTCCATGGCTGCTGAAGATAGCTGGGGCTGTCTGGCATAACTTAGCCACAGGAGCACTGTGCTCCCCTTTTAGTGAGGGACGTAGGTGTCTTTTTTAAAGAAAGTCCTGCGTGGTCGGCTTCTCATGGTCCTCTCATCGTGTCCTGCTGGACCCTATTAAATTTTTTTTATTTATTTATGATAGTCACAGAGAGAGAGAGAGAGAGAGAGAGAGGCAGAGACACAGGCAGAGGGAGAAGCAGGCTCCAAGCACCGGGAGCCCGACGTGGGACTCGATCCCGGGTCTCCAGGATCGCGCCCTGGGCCAAAGGCAGGCGCCAAACCGCTGCGCCACCCAGGGATCCCGTGCTGGAACCTTTTAAAGGAATTGAACAGTACTGCAAAGTGGAAATGATGGCTGCCCTTACAGAAAATTGGAAAGAATCTGGATGTCCAATCAATAAGAATTGCATCCAAACAATGGAATGTCCTTAAATACAGAAAGGAAAGCATCCAGTGGTAGTACAGGGTGGTATGTGTGTCTGTACATATGCGTACCAGAGACGACACAAAAGTCACACAACAGTGTTGACCATGGTTATATTCAGTCAGATGGGAAGAAGAGATCACAGGATTACAAGGGCAGGCCCTTTTTATATTTTCCTGTGATTATTTTTGCTATGAGCATGAATTTTAACAAAAGATAGTTATTTCTGTTTTGGAAAATGAAGTAAAGATTGATTTAATGTCAGATGCTCTATGGGGCTTCTTGATGAGGAAGAATCACCCATGAAAACCACATATTTGGCTAAAATTGTCCTTGTTTGTTGCTTATGTGGATTAAAGTTAAAAGGAATCTTCCAATTTCATGGGAGGTGGGAATATTTTGAAGCTATAGGAATTTTGTAAAAAGGAATATTTCTAACTTCCTTTTTTTTAAAAAAAAAAAAAAAAGGCCACGTTATAAGCCTGTTATAAGGTAACAGCCTAAACTCTATAAAAACGCCAGTATCAGGGGAGTTATAAAAAGAGAGAGGGACTAATCTAGCATAAAACAGAATAAAGAACTCAGAATAAATGAAACAGGCATGATCCTTAAGTGACTCCTCGGTTGAAAGGATAATAGCTACAAGGGACACAGTAGAGATTTGGGGCTCTAAACCCAGATACTGGGTCAGTGGACATCCGGGTAGCATTTCTGTGTGTGTTGTGTATTGGAGCTGTGTAGAAGAGCCCTTAATGCATCCTGGGTGCTAAAGTGTCATGCTGCCTGTCCCTTACTTTGAAATGGTTCGGCAAAATCGCATAGAGAGAGAGTGAATGTTGTAAAAAGCTAACATGTTTTCTGCTTCAAGTTTTTAAAAATGAGATTGAGGAAAAGATCTTAAAGTGTGCAAGGGCTTTGGTATCAGGCTTCGGGTGCATATCCAGAGCCTTGCACCTGCCTCCACCTCACTGTGGGCAAGTCAGCCAGCCCTTCCCTCTCCTGACCCGTCTTCCCTCACTATGTGGAGAACACACAAATAACTTTGGTTGCATAAAAGGGCAGAACACATTGAACTGTATTTTCTAGGTCCTGGGTGCCCCATCTTTTCGTATGTTGGCCTGGCATGTTCTCATGGGCAACCAAGTGATTTGGAAAAGTAGAGATGCAGACCTTGTCCATTCAGCTTTTGAAGTTCTTCGGGTAAGCATATCTTTTCTCTTAAGTCTTTAATAGCAGGATGGTATTTGGCTTAGTGGGTTCTTGTTTTAAATCCTGATTTTAGCTGTGAATGTTAGGATGCAGGGATGGCTCGGTGCAAAGGTTCATGCCTGAATCTGAGGTCTGTGCTTTTTGTCCATTGTTGAAAATGGCAGTCACTGACGGTTATTATTTCCAGTGGAAGGAGCCTGTGCTATCCTAATAGAGTGATAATTAACTACCCCATCTCCAACCCAATATTCCTCAAAGAACCCATTGGTGTGGTTCACAGCTGTCTTAGAGGCAGGTTTGGGTCATCACATGTCCCTGCACACAGAACATTCCTGATGAGTCCGGTGGGATGTGGGTCTGTTGTGCTGCCTGCACCTCGCGGGTGTAGTGGGTGCCAAGGCCCAGGTCTGGTTGATGATATTTAAGTCCTCAGAAACCTCGTGTATACCTAACATTGGCCTAGGCCTGTGAGAGCACAAATGAATATGACATAATCTCTCAAAGAGCTTATTATACTCTCTTTGTGGGATGAGGGAAGAGACAAGAATCTGAGAAGTCAAAGCATAATAGGAAGATTAACACCACAAAGAGGTAGCACAAGTCCCGTATGCTTGATAGCTAGGGTAGGAGTGGGGGCCATGCGGGAGACACCCCAGTGGGGCTGTGTGACCGAGGATGCTTTCTGGGAGGAGAGAAGCTTGGGCCGAGCTGGGGCAGGCACGTGGGGTGTGGGTAATGGAGATCGGCAGGCGCTGTTTCAGCTGGGGTTGGTCCTGAGTCACTGTGTCCCCTCTAGACTATGCTGCCAGTGGGCTGTGTACGCATCATCCCTTACAGCAACCAGTACGAGGAGGCCTACCGGTGCAACTTCCTGGGGCTCAGCCCGCATGTGCAGATCCCATCCCACGTGCTGTCCTCAGGTACACACCTCCCCTGGCCCACCCCAGGCGCTGTACCTCAGGGCTCGGAAGCAGAACTGCATCTTAGCTGCGGACCTGAAGATGGTGCCTGCTTGGAAACAGGACAACCAGCTTTCCAGTGGCTTTGGGCCTCTTTTTCCCTTTATAATGGTTGAGGGATGGACAAGACAGGCTGAGTGAGGGTGGCTTGCTGGATAGGGTTCTTGGTGGAGGGCAGGGTCTGGTCAGGGAATGGGTGTCAGAGGTTGTCATGTCATTGTGCTGAGTTGGTGATGCCAGCGAGATTCAGGAGGCAACTGTTTTCTTTAATATGCCTTAAATCCAGCCTTGATGTTCATTAGTACAGTGGGGCTTGCTGCACCTCGGCAGAGCATCTGGTGTTCAGCAGTCCGGAGCCACCACTCCATTCAGCATCCCAGACTGAGTTCTGAGGCCCTGCGAGGCAGCACTTTTTTTGGAACATAGGCTCTTGGTTTCAAAAATGGGCTTGAAGTTTTTAACCACTACAGACTAACTGTGCAATCTTGAGCCAAACCATTTAGCTTCTTTGAATTTCTGTCATAAAATGGGACTTAACAGTGGTACCGTTACCGGGCTGCTGGGCATTAAGTGAAGTGAGATACAGAATTCCAGTAGTTACTGGAGTATAATACATGAACTAAGGCCAAGAGTTAACCCTTAACTCTATTCTTAAATACACTGCAAAGGGTTTCCAATGCCCAAGCATTAGTCGGGAGGCGAGTTTCAGCTCTCTGATCTGACATGACCTGGCGTGGCGGCTGCGGGAGGCAGGCTCCCGAAGGGGGCAGATGCACGCCTCCTGCAGTAGTGCATTTTGTGTTGCTGTAGAATTTGCTGTCATCGTGGAGGCCCATACAGCCCCCCGCTCCAGCCTCCACCCAGCCGGATGCGAGGATGACCAGTCTCTGAGCAAGTACGAGTTTGTTGTGACCAGCGGAAGCCCTGTAGCTGCGGACCGAGGTGCGTGCTGCCAGGCCAGCCTGCCTTTTCCCACGGTGAGCGGGAGCAAGAGCACTGCCGCTGCCTCTCGCTCCCCATGCTGACGACCCTGCCCTTGTTCCCAGTTGGCCCCACCATCCTGAATAAGATGGAAGCGGCTTTGACCAACCAGAATCTGTCCGTGGGTGTGGTGGATCAGTGCCTCGTCTGCCTCAAGGAAGAGTGGATGAAGTAAGCACACTCCACCTTGGCCCCTGGAGTCTGCTTCCTCCTGGGGGTGCTGGGCAGCCAGTAGCGATTCTGTTCTGCTGGCGAGAATCAGGAGCTATTTCCAGAAAAAGAAGCCTTGGCCTCCCTGAGAAGGGAAGTCAGGGACAATAGAGGTTAGGAGCATGTGCTCAAATAGCATCTGCGCCAGTTAGTCTGAGCTAGTGACCTTGAGCAGTCGGCGCCCCCAGTCCCCACTCTGCTCCTCTGGGAGACGGGGTGACACCTGCCTCCAAGAGAAGCAGTTATTTTTGCTGCTTAATTAACTTTAAAAATCTGAAAGCTAGATAACAGATGTTCCCTTTCTGTTAAGGCTAATTAGTTATTTGATTTCCTTAAGTTCCTCTTAGTAATTTTGGGTCAAATTCAATTAGATGTCCTTATTTCCAATAGTAAAATGAAGCTTAGGAGCAACAAATTCCTTTATGAATTTAAAGAAAATAGGTTTTTCCCCCATTTTGCGGCACCAACCTTATTACCCAGGGTTAGAACCACTGGGCTAGCAAGAGGTCCTGGAGTGTGCAGGTGGGAGCTGCTGCTCTGTGCCAGCACCTATAGACCTTGTGCTGGTCTTGAAGCCATTAGGCCTCGGGACCAAACTGTGGTGTGATTTTACTGTGGCATCTGAGTGTTTTGTTTTTGGTTTTCTTCAGCAAAGTGAAGGTCCTTTTCAAATTCACCAAAGTGGACAGTCGACCCAAAGAGGACACACAGAAGCTTCTGAGTATCCTTGGAGCATCTGAGGAGGACAATGTCAAACTCCTCAAGTTCTGGATGACAGGCCTGAGCAAAACCTACAAGTCACACCTCATGTCCACAGTCCGCAGCCCCACAGCTTCAGAGCCTCGTAACTGACCCTGCCACAGGAATCTGACCCCATGTTTGCCTTCTGAGGAGTGTGGTGATTGCCATATTCGCCACTGAGCTCAGTCTCTGATGGCAGTCATAGATTGCTTGTGTTTCTGGATTGCCAGCATGGAGCTGTGTCCTAGCAAGGAATGGAAACTTGGGGCTGAACTTTGCCCTCTCTGTGGGATCCCGACTTGGTGTAGTTTTCGGCACCATTCCAAAAGCTGTTTGAATTGCTCTGGCCCTGAATGAGGGCAGTGGGAGACTTGGGACAGTGGGTTCCCTGTGTTTGTGTACCCCTGTGAGAGAAGACTAAGGAGAACATGCATCTTAAGCCTCTCAAGGATTTAGATCTCAAAATTCATAAGGAAGGTATGTCAGGCCAGTCCCAACTTGGGTATTTTGGCCTCAGTAACAAATCTCTCAAGGTTAATGTTTGAACCTTTCCATTCTGAAATTCAAGACTTTTCCAAGTTTTATATATGATTGCGTGTATGTTTTGCTACAGTTTTGAGTTTTTAGGACCTGTGTGATCCATAGTCATTGTTAGTAATCTGGTTTTGAGCTCTGGAAATGGCTTTGGGCATGGGACGGATGTTTTCTCATCTTTAAGCCCTCTGGGATTCATGTTCTGGAACCATGTGACTACAAAGTCTTCTAGCCATACTCTCCTGTGGTTGCTTTGAGATTTCCCTAAAGCTCGAGGACAGGCCCCTGACCGTTTTTTACACAAAGATGATACTTTGCTGAAATGTCAGATGGAACCATTTGACTTGCCTAACCTACCAGATGTGGCATTGAGAAACCTACCATAGTTTCATTCCATATTACTTTGCCCTTTATTTCTTATTTCTTCTTAGACATTTAGATTTGGCTACAGGTAACAATTTTCAGAGTATGGTGATTTAAGATAGTTTCATCATCCTGGTGTACACTTTTAATAAGGATTCATGGCTTGGATTTTCCAGCAATTTTGCTGATTTTGTTTATAGTTTTTTGTGTTTGCTTAATTTATATTTAACATGGAGACTAAGTTTGTATGAGTAGGTATCTATCATGCAAGAACTTGAAACATAATAAAGATATATTTTTATAAACTGTTGGCTACATGGTTTTGTTGGTTTGATACCTAGATTTTTCATGGGATCAGTCACACAGAATATTATGGCTGAAACACCTGTGGTAGAACTATTTTGAAACTCCAGCCTGTTAAAGGCTTGCAGATTCTAGGAGAAGACCTGGACTGTACATTGTGGTTAATTTCGATCAATTTCAGCTCAGAGCACAGTAGCACTACCCATCCCCCTGTGGGGGGCCACACAGCAGGTATGCAGGTGTTCTGGAATAGGCTACACATACCATATAGGAGCTGTGGTGGGTAAAAAGGACCCTAGACTACAACTGTTAGGGAATCCGAGCTCTGATCACTGGTTGCTGCTTCTGATCAGAGTGGTGCAGAGCCAGGCAGCCATTGTTGCACCTTCCCTCACTGTTGCAAGCCCCTCCCCCTCTGGCTGTGAGGAGACTTCATGGTTCAATGCATATACAGAGGAAATTAGAAGCTGTGCATGTCCAAGGAAGGGCTTAGAAAATACCTGAGAAAAATGTAAGTTTATACCTCAGCCTGATCCTTGGCAAAGAAAAAGCCAACAATAAGACCATGGAGAATCTTGGGGAAGGGGGAGTATCTAATTTTCAGTTATCACGTTACTAGATTTAAATGTCCAGCATTCAACAAATACCAGGAGGCATACAAAGAAACAGGGAAGTTATGTTCCATTCAAAGGGGAGAAAACAATCTGCCCCTGAAAAGGACTTAATGGCAGATATACTACACATTTTATTTTTATTTTTTTTAAAGATTTTATTTATTCATGTGAGACACCGAAAGAGAGAGGCAGAGACATAGGCAGAGGAATAGAAGGCTTCATGCAGGAGCCTGATGTGGGACTCCATCCTGGAACTCCAGGATCACGCCCTGAGCCGAAGGCAGATGCTCAGCCACTGAGCCACCCGGGTGTCCCTAAACAAAGACTTTAAAACAACTGTCTTAAAATCACAATTACAGGGAGATGTGAAGAAAGCCAAGAAAATGTGTGAGCAAAATGAAAATATAAAGAAGACCTAAAAAAGTTTCAGAGTTGAAAACTACAACTAAAAAAAGAAAAAAAACTACAACTGAAATGAATTTATAAGAGGCCAATTTGAGCAGGCAGAAAGAATTTGTGGACTTGAAGATAAACAGTGGACATCATCGAGGCTAAGGAACAGAGAATTTGAAGAGCAGTGGACAGAACTCTTAAGAGAACTATGGGACACCAACAAAAGGATCAACATGCACATCATGTGAGTCCCGGGAAAGGAAGGGCCTGAGAACACTGAAAGAAAGAATGGCTGAAAACTAACCAAATTTAATGAAAGACAGGAACATAAATACACAAGCTCAAAAATTCCCAAGTAAGATGAACTCAACCACCCTGAAACCCATTCTAATCAAACTTCCAAAAGACGAAGAGCAAACCTTGAAAGCAACAAAAGTGAGACAAATCAGAGATCTTCACTAAGAGTACAGATTTCTCATCAGAAATGTCAGAGGCAGGGATCCCTGGGTGGCGCAGCGGTTTGGCGCCTGCCTTTGGCCCAGGGCGCGATCCTGGAGACCCGGGATCGAATCCCACGTCGGGCTTCCCGTGCGTGGAGCCTGCTTCTCCCTCTGCCTGTGTCTCTGCCTCTCTCTCTCTCTCTCTCTCTCTCTCTCTCTCTCTCTCTCTCTGTGACTATCATAAATAAATAAAAAAAAAAATAAAAAAAAAAAAAGAAATGTCAGAGGCTAGGGATGCTTGTGTGGCTCAGTGGTTGAGCACCTGCCTTTGGCTCAGGGCATGATCCCAGTCCTGGGATCGAGTCCTGCATTGGGCTCCCCACAGGGAGCCTGCTTCTCCCTCTGTCTCTGCCTCTCTCTCTCTCTCTCTCTGAGGAATAAATAAAATCTTAAAAAAAAAAAAGAGACTAGAAGACAGTATGCCATATATACTTAAAGCGCTAAAGCAAAAATAAAATAAAAATCCAAGAAATAAACCCTGTCAACCAAGAGCCCTGTATCCAGCAAAACTGTTCAAAAGTTGGGGAGAAATCAAGACATTCCCAGATAAAAGGGGGGGGCAGTTTGTGACCACTAGACTTTATCTGCACAAAGTGCTAATGGGAGTCCTGCAAGGTAGGTGAAATGACACCATCAGCACCTCAAAGCCCTGTGGAGAAATAAAGATCTCAATAAACATAGATCCTGGGCATTCGGCTCAACAATAGTGGCCCATATCCTTTTCTCAAGTGCACTTGGATCATTTGCCATGATAGGCCATATGTGAGGCCACAAATTAAATCTCAGTAGATTTTTAATCTCAGATTTTTTTTGAAGATTTTTTTTTTTTTTAGATCTCAGTAGATTTTAAAAGATACAAAGTATCTTCTCTGACCACAATGGGATAAAGTTAGCATAAAACTGGAAAATACACAAAATTGTAGAAGTTAACCAACATGCTTTTAATTTTTTAAAGATTGATTTATTTTAGAGAGCACTTGAGTGGGGGAAGGGACAGAGAGAATCCTCAAGCAGACTCCCACTAAGCATGGAGCCTGATGTGGGGTTCGATCTCATATCCCATGAGAACATGACCTGAGCTGAAGCCAAGAATCAGGCATTCAACTGAATGAGCCACTCAGGCACCCTGCTTTCTTTCTTTTTTTTTTTTTAAGATTTTATTTTTATTTATTTATGATAGAGAGGCAGAGACACAGGCAGAGGGAGAAGCAGGCTCCATGCCAGAAGCCCGACGTGGGACTCGATCCCGGGACTCCAGGATCGCACCCTGGGCCAAAGGCAGGCGCGAAACTGCTGAACCACCCAGGGATCCCAAGGCACCCTGCTTTCAATTAAAAAAATTTTTTTTAAGTAGGCTTCACATCCAGTGTGGAGCTCAACATGGGGCTTGAATTTATGACCCTGAAATCAAGATCTGAACTGAGAAGAGTCAGACACGTAACTGACTGAGCCACTCACTCAGGTGCCCTTAAATAACAGTGGATCAAAGGAGGACTCACAAGGGAAATCAGAAAATACTTAGAGGTGAATGAAAACCAAGACACAATATACCAAAACATGGGATACAGCAAAAGGCAGTATTCAGGAAATTTGTAGATATAAATGCTTATATTTAAAAACAACTCAAAAACAAAGATCTCAGATCAAAAATTTAACTTTGCAACGTAAGGAACTGAAAAAGTACAAGTTAAACCCAAAGCTGGCAGAAGGAAAGAAAGAATATAGATAAAAGCAGATTTAAAACATTAATGTTTTGGGATGCCTGGGTGGTTCAGGAGGTTGAGCATCTGCCTTTGGCTCAGGGTGTGATCCTGGGGTCCTGGGATCAAGTCCTGCATCAGGCTCCCTGTGAGGAGCCTGCTTCTCTCCCTGCCTGTGTCTCTGCCTCTCTCTGTGTCTCTAATGAATAAATAAAATCCTTTTAAAAATAAAAATAAAAAATAATATATTAATGTTTTATGTTGACAAACCTACTTATTTGAGTAAGTTTTCAATTACAATATTCCCCCCCATGAGAATGTTATTTTTTTCTTCCCCACTTTTTTTTAAATTTTATTTATTTATGAGAGACACACACAGAGAGAGAGACAGAGACACAGGCAGAGGGAGAAGCAGGCTCCATGCAGGGAGCCCGATGTGGGACTCGATCCCGGGACTCCAGGATCACACCCTGGGCTGAAGGCAGGCGTCAAACCACTGAGCCACCCAGAGATCCCCCCTTACCCACTTTTCAGTTGAAATAGCAATATGTGTAAAATGCAATTGATGTTCTTACTTTCAATCTAACAAGGTTTTGCAGTATGTGGAATACATAGTAAGCATAGTTCTTTCAAAACATCCTTTTGAACTTTTTAGTAGGGAATGATTTGTGGGCCAGCTGAGGGTTTGGTGACTTGAGTGACATGAGTAGTCGCTTATTCTCTCTTCTGTCCTTTTTCATGTGGGCCACTGTCTACTTCCTCTTTATTTTCCTTTCTTTTTTCTTGTTGATTTAATTCCTTCATTAATATTTTTGAGTGCCTAAGATATACTACATATTATTCTGGGGGGGGGGCTAGATATACAGCTCCCTGCTCTTTTGAAATTTACCATCTTGTGAGAAAGTTGAACAATAAACTTAGACAAGTGAGACTATTTACTATGACTAAAATGAGAGAGACTAGTGAGAGATAAAAGTGCAATGTTGATTTGGAGAGTGCAGGAAGGCCCCTCACTTCACAGGGAAGCTGAGAGCTGAACAAGAGAGATCAAGCTGTTCCTTCCTTTTTGTGTCTTTCCTTTTTCCTTCACTGTATCCCATGGATTTAAAAAAAGCTGAGGTAAATGAAATATGGCATAGAAAGACAATAGAGAAAATCAATGAAACCAAAAATTATTTCTTTAAAAAGATTAACAAAATTGTCCAACATTTAGCTAGACGGACTAAAAAGAAGAGAGAAGATTCAAATTACTAAAATCAGAAATGAAAGTGACATTACTCCCTGGTCTACAGAAATAAAAAGGATTATAAGAGAGTACTATGAACAACTGTGTGCCAACAAATTGGATAACCTAGATGAAATGGACAAATTCCTAGAAACACAAGGCTACTAAGACAAAATAATGAAGAATAGAAAATCTGAATGGACCTATGAGGAGATTGAATGGGTAATAATAAAAAAAAAATCTCCTAAGAAAGAAAACTCCTGGAGATGATGGCTTTACTGGTGACTTCTACAGAACATTGAAAGAACTAATACCATATCTTTTCAAACTTTCCAAAAGCTTGAAGAGGAAAGAATACTTCCTAACACATTCTATGAGCCATCAAAACCCTGACACCAAAGCCAGAAAAGACTACAAGAAAACTACAGACCAATATCCCTTACACACATTGATGCAAAAATCCCCAACAAAGTACAAATAGCATATTAAAAGGACTATACATCATGGCCAAATGGGATTTATTCTGGGATACAAGGATGGTTCAACATAAGACAATTAGTGTAATATGCTGTGTCAATAAAATGAAGGAAAAACCACATGGTCATCTCAATTGATGCAGAAAAAGCACTTGACAAAATTTAACACTCTTACATGATTTAAAAAACTCAAATAAAAATGAAAGTAATAAAATTAGTAAATATAAAATAATATACAATTATTATAAATAATATGTATTTAAAAACCTATGTATGAAAATCCTGTGGCAAACAGTACTCAGTTGTAAAAGATTGAAAGCTTTTCCTCTAAGATTAGGAACAAGGCAAGGATACCCACTTTGACCAATTATCTTCAACACAGTACTAGAAGGTTTAGCCAGAGCAATTAAGCAAGAAAAAGAAAAGACATTCAAATTGGAAAAGAAGTAGTAAAATTATTTCTGTTTGCAGGTAAAGTGCTCTTATATATAGAAAACCCTAAAGACTTCACTAAAAAGCTGTTAGATCTAATAAACGAATTCAGCAAAGTTATAGGATACAAAATCACACAAAAAGCAATTGCATTTCTATACCCAACGAACAATCTGAAAACGGAATTACAAAAACAATTTTATTTATAATAACATCATAAAGAATAAAATAATTAACTGAGGGGGTGACAACCTATATAACAAAAGCTACAAAACATGGCTGAAAGAAATTAAAGAAGACATAAATAAGTGGAAACATTCCATGTTCATGGATTGGAAGACTTAATATTGTTAAAATATCAGTATTACCCAAAGCAATCTACAGATTCAATGCAATCCACATCAAAATCCCAAAAATGTGGGGGCTTTTTCCCCCAGAAATAGGAAAACCCATAAAAAAAATCATATGGCATCTCAAGGGACTTCAAATAGCCAAAACAACCCTGAAAAAGAGCACAACTGGAGGACTCACACTTTCTGATTTTGAAACTTACTACAAAAATACATAATCAGAAGTATGGTATTGGCATGAAGATAGAAATATAGACTAGTGGAATAGAATAGAGAGCCCCCCAAAATTCTCACAAATATGGTCAAGTAATTTTTGATAAGTGTGCCAAGACCATTCAGTGGGGGAAAGCACGTTCTATTCAACAAATGGTTCTGGGGAAATTGGATATCCATATGCAAAAGAACAAAATTGAACCCTTACATAACACCACATAAAAAATTAACTCAGGGGCACTTGGGTGGCTCAGTGGTTGAGTATCTATCTGCCTTTGGTTCAAGTCTTGATTTCAGGGTCCTGGGATCGAGTCCTGCATTGGGCTCCCTGCAGGGAGCCTATTTCTCCCTCTGCCTATGTCTCTGCCTCTCTCTCCGTCCCTCACGAATAATAACTAAAAAATTAACTCAAAATGAATCAAGGACCTAAATGTAAGAGCTAAAACAGAGAAATTCTTAGAAGAAAACAGAGGGCAAAAGCTTCTTGATTTTGAATTTGGTGATGATTTCTTGGATATGACACCAAAGGTACAGGTAACAGAAGAAAAATAGACAAATTGGACTTCATCAAAATTTTATAATTTTCTACATCAAAAGATTCTATCCACAGAGTAAAAAGGCAAGCCACAGAATGGGAAAAAAATATCTGATGAGGGATTAATATCCAGAGTATATATAGAACCATAAAATTCAACAACAGTGAAACAACCCAATTCAAAAATGGGCAAAATATTTGGCTAGACATTCCTCCAGAAGAGATATATAAGTAACCAACAAGCACATGAAAAGATACAAACATCACTAATCACTAGGGAAATACAAATCAATAGTACAATGAAATATCATCTCACACCATCAGGATGGCTACTATGAAGAAAACAGGAATTAAGTGTCAATGAGGATATGGGAAAATTGGAGCCTTTGTGCACCATTGGTGAGAGTGTAAAATGGTGAAGCCACTGTGGAAAACAGTATGGAGGTTCCTCCAAAAATTAAAAATAGAATTACCCTAGGACCCAGCAATTCCACTTATGGGTATATACCAAAAGGAGTGGAAAGCAGAGTGCCAAAGAGATATTTGTACTTCATCTTCCAAGCAGCATTATTTGTAACAACTAAAGCATGGAAGCAACCCAATTGTCCATCGACTGATGAATGGCTAAACAAAATATGTCATATCCATGCAATGGAATATTATTCACCATAAAAAGGAGGGAAATTCTGTAACATAACATGGATGAATTTGAGGACATTATTTTAAATGAAATGAGTTAATCACAAAAAGAAAAATCCTGTAGGATTCCAATTATACGATGTACTTCAAGTAGTCAAAATCATAGAGGCAAAGTGGGATGGTGGTTGCCAGGGCTGGGAGAAGGAGAGAATGGAGAGTTAATATTTAATAGGCATGGAATTTCAGTTTTCCAAGACGGAAAGAGTTATGGGGATGGATGCTGGTGATGGATGCACAACAGTGTGAACACCTTTAATCCTGCTGAACTGTACACTTAAAAATAGTTGGGATAGTAGATTTTATGTATTTTTTTAAGGTTTTATTTTAAAATAAACTCTCCACCCAGTGAGTTGCACGCATCACTGATAGAGCCAGGCAGATGCCCCTATTTTATGTGTATTTTAACCTAAATTTTAAAAAATGACACAAGTGGGGATCCCTGGGGGGCTCAGCAGTTTAACACCTGCCTTTGGCCCAGGGCGCAATCCTGGAGTCCCGGGATCGAGTCCCATATCGGGCTTCTGGCATGGAACCTGCTTCTCCCTCCTCCTGTGTCTCTGCCTCTGTGTGTGTGTGTGTGTGTGTGTGTGTGTCTATCATAAATAAATAAATAAATAAATAAATAAATAAATAAATAAATAAATAAATAAATAAATAAATATTTAAAAAAAAATGACACCAGTGAGGCCAGTTCTCTGTGGTGTGAAAGTTTCAGTTGCTTTAGTGATTTTCGATGCTCCTCTCAAAGGTAGTGTTTGGAGTTGATGAGATCCCACTCATTTATTCCAAAGACATCTCTTGAGTGTCTACACATGTGTGCTTCACATCTTGTTCAACTTTGGGGAATAGCTCATCCATTAAAAATATTTAAAGGATGGGACACCTGGGTGGCTCAGTGGTTGAGCGTTGACCTTCTGCTCAGGATGTGATTCCGGAATCCCAGGATCAAGTCCCACATTGGGCTCCCTGCATGGAGGTTGCTTCTCCCTCTGCCTGTGTGTGTCTCTGTCTCTCTCTCTCTCTGTGTCTCTCATGAAGAAGATTATTTATATTATATTTATAATTTATATACATGAGAGACAGAGAGGGAGAGGCAGAGACAAAGGCTGAGGGAGAAGTAGGCGCCCCACAAGAAGCCCGATGTGGGACTCGATCCTTGAACCCGGGATCACGCTCAGAGCCAAAGGCAGGCACTCAACTGCTGAGCCACCCAGGCGTCCCTAAAAAACAAAACAAAACAAAACAAAATTAAAGGTAAATCTGTTTGAGAGGAAGGTGACAGGAAGAATTCCCTGGATGACAGTGGAGCCCTTAAACTGCCAGCCCTGTGTTCTGGTCATCCTCTCAGAGTGGGAGGGGACTCCAAGGTCACACGGGTCAAGGATAAATGTGGGGCAAAGATGACTCCCCACTGCGCGCCTCATCTTGGGGATGATGTTATTTTCTGGGGACTGACATTCCCTGGGAAAACTGCTGTCCTGTTCAAAAGGGAAGTTTACCAGTTGTCTTCTGGGCTACTGACTGGCCCCTTGGCAGGTGGAACCCAGCAGAAGTGTTAGTCTTCATTTCCTAGGAATCTGTAATTTGAATTTCGAACACATAGTGAAACTTATTTTGATAAGAAACTTTTTTTTGATTCGTTTTTAGGGACAGTTGTGGGCTTTTTCACCTGAGAACAGTGCCGCTTTTGAAGACTGACTCCCATGAGGGCGCAGAGGACATGGAAGGCAGCGGAGCGTGTGCAGGCTTGCTGACTCAGTCTGCTTTTGCGTTTTTGCAGTTTTGTACACAGACGGAGAGAGAGAAAACATTATGGGTCTTGAGCCTTCTCCTTGTGTTTGAAGAGAGACGAGGGTTTCAATACTTAACACTTCTCGAAGAACAGACTGTCTAGAGCATTTGTTCAGAGTATTGCATGATTACTTAAGCATCCTTCCTAAATTCCTCCAATTGTAACTCTTAAGGATGTCCTGTTCAATACTAGTGGTATTTAATGCCTCTTTTAACTCCTGCTAAAGTTAATAGTTTTTTTTAATATTTTATTTATTTATTCATGGAGACACACACACACACACACAGAGAGAGAGAGAGAGAGAGAGAGAGAGAGAGAGAGAGAGAGAGGAGAGAGGCAGAGACACAGGCAGAGGGAGAAAGCAGGCTCCATGCAGGGAGCCTGATGTGGGACTCGATCCCAGGTCTCTAGGAGCACACCCTGCGCTGAAGGCGGCGCTAAACCGCTGAGCCACTGGGGCTGCCCTCACTCAGCCTTCTTGAAATTCATCAATGTTGTAGTATATATACCGGTAGTTTATGTCTTTTTATTGCTTAATAGTATTCCATTGTATAGATAGGTGAAGTTTTGGTTATTTACCTGATGATGGACATTTGTGTTGTATCAAGGTTTGGTTTATTATGAATAAACCTGCTGTGACTATTTATGTACAAGTCTTTGTGTAGATACATAGACATAGGCTTTCATTTCTCTTGGGTGATATTTAGGAGTAGGATAGCTTGATGAGATGGAAGATGGAAGTTTGATATTTTAATTTTTAATTTTTGTCTTTTTCACTCAGCCTTTTATCTTTTTTTTTAAGATTTTATTTATTTATTCATGAGAGACACACAGAGAGACAGAGGCAGAGACACAGGCAGAGGGAGAAGCAGACTCCATACAGGGAGCCCAATGTGGGACTCAATCCCGGGTCTCCAGGATCACACCCTGGGCTGAAGGTGGGACTAAACCACTTGAACCACCCACGCTGCCCAATTTTTTTTTATTTTTAAAGATGTTATTTATTTATTCATGAGAGGCACACAGAGAGAGGGAGAGACATAGGCAGAGGGAGAAGCAGGCTCCCTAGGGGGAGCCTGATGTGGGAGTTGATTCCAGGACCCTAGGATCACGACCTAAGCCGAAAGCAGATGCTCAACCATTAAGCCACCCAGGTGCTCTCGAAGTTTGATATTCTTAATAAACTTTAATTGGAAGACTTTGGGATTTACTGAAAAGTTTCAAAGGGACACAGAGAGTTTGCATATACTTTGCATATACTCATCTGGTTTCCCTTACATCACTATCATACATTTGTCAAAGTGAAGAAACTGACATTGGTATATTACTATTAATTAAATTTGACTTTATTCAGATTTCACCACTTTTCCCAGTAGCCTTATCTTTCTGTTTCAGGACCCAGGCCAGGGCACCACATTGCATTCAGTTGTCAGGTCTCCCCAGTCTTTGCTGGTCTGTTACAAGTTTCTAAATTGTTCCCTTTTTTCATGTCCTTGGCCAGATATCCTGCACAATGTGATAGCATGTCCTTCAATCTGGATTTCTGATGTTTTTTCCTCGTGATTGATCTGGGCTCATGAGCTTTGGGAAGGACCACCACAGAGTTGAAGTGCCCTTCTTATCAGTCATCTCACGGGAGGGGCACCTGGGTGGCTCAGTCCATTAAGTGTCTCTTGATTTCAGCTCAGGTCATGATCTTGGAGTGGTGAGATCGAGCCCCACTTCAGGCTCCACCCTCAGCAGGGAGTCTGCTTGAGATTCTCCTCTTCCACTCCTTCTCCCCATGCTCGCTCTCTCTCCATAAAAAAACAAACAAAACAACTCCCCCCCCAAAAAAAAACCAAAAAAATTTCATATTGGGGGTATGTAACATTCACACATCTCTGGCTATGTTAGTGGTTGAGGCAGTGTTTACGAAGTTTCTCCATGTAAACTCTATTTTTCCCCTTTCCCTACTATAATCACTAAGTCTAGCCTCCAAAGGGGCGGGGAGATTTAGGTCTACCTCCTGTGACAGGGAACATCTACTTATATTATTTGGAATTCTTCTGTAAAGAAGACTCAAATCTCTCGTTTCTTTATTAAAATGTCATTTACTTATATCAGCATGGAGTCGTGCATGTTTGTCTTGTACTTGGGTTATAACCAATACTGCATTATTTACTTTATTTCTCAACTTGCTCCAGTTTTGGCCACTAAGAGTTCTTTTCTGTTACCCCTGTGTCCTGCGGTCATGTCTCCATGCCTCATCCTCACTTTCTGGTAATAGAAGATACCTGAAACACATCTTACCGTTTCCCTGCCCAACCCTAAAACCAGTTATTTCTTCAAGGAGTCCTGGTTCCTTTGGTTGGAGAATGGTGTTTAGAAATGAAGACCTGGGGATCCCTGGGTGGCGCAGCGGTTTGGCGCCTGCCTTTGGCCCAGGGCGTGATCCTGGAGACCTGGGATCGAATCCCACGTCGGGCTCCCGGTGCATGGAGACTGCTTCTCCCTCTGCCTGTGTCTCTGCCTCTCTCTCTCTCTCTGTGGACTATCATAAATAAATAAAAATTTATATAAAAAAATAAACTTGAATGTTTAAAAAAATAAAAATAAATAAAAAAAAAGAAATGAAGACCTGGGGCAGCCCCAGTGGCTCAGTGGTTTAGCACTGCCTGCAGCGCGGGGTGTGATCCTGGAGACCCGGGACCGAGTCCCATGTCAGGCTTCCTGCATGGAGCCTGCTTCTCCCTCTGCCTGTGTCTCTGCACCTCTCTCTCTCTGTGTCTCTATGAATAAATAAATTTTTAAAAATCTTAAAAAAAATAAATGATCTGGGAGCTAGGTATGCTCATTGCTGCTGGGGTGTCTTGGCCTCTGAGGGGACTGAGGTATGTGGCACATGTATGTCAAACCTGACCTGTGATGTATGTTAATATACATACTGAGCTAAACATGACTTCACTGTGGTATCTCTGACTCCACTCCAGTACCGCAGGCATCTCATCTCCTACCCTATGCAACAGAGAGAACCCTGGCTCAGGCTACCAGCTGCCAACGTTTCTTGATCCATTCAGTCCCGGGGTGCTACAGGCAGTCCCGCCGTCGGGAAATCAATGGACCAACCAGAGTGCAGTGTTTATGAGCAGTTCCTTTTGTGTTTGCCTTACATGATTTTCCAAGGTTACTCACATCAGCTCCTTCTCCCCAATTTGGGGGTATGTTTTTTAAGAGCTGCCAAGTCATGCAGAGACCATCAGCTGGTACAAGGAGGAGACTGTAGGGGAGTTATCACTTCCTTCTGGAGACCACCGATACTCTTCAAATTAACCATGCAAAGTCCTGCCCAGGATTCAGGAAAGGAAAAAATAGACAAGAAATTCTTACACTGTCTTCTCTCCTCTCTCTCCTCCCAAGCGGTGCACAGCGGGGCTGGGGCTCGCTAAGGTGCGACCAAGGGCTTCCCGGTCTTCACTAGGTCTGTGCTTAGAGCAGAACAGGCGCCCTCCGATGCCAAGCTGATACTGGGAGAGGCGGCAGAAATACAGGGGCCAAAAGCCGGGCGTGGGCCGTCCCACGGTCTGCGACACGGCGGCCTGAGGCCCTCCACCAGCGAGGGGCTCCTGGAACACAGCGCGCGTCTCAGGCCGCAGCCCGGGCGGAAGGGAAGGCGTGCACCGAGTCAGCAGCCTCTCCCGCCCTCGGAGGGGCGACGGCCTGGGCTCTCGCGGCCCCGCGGGGAGCGGGAGGCGTCGGCGGCGTCGGCGTCGGCGGGCGGTGCGCGGACCTCAGCGCGGCCACGCGAGCACGGGCCTCCGCACGCGGCCGGCGGCTGCGCAGACGGACGGGGAGGCCGGCAGAGGCGCGAGCGGCGCGGGAGGCAGGAGCTCACGCATGGCGGGGGGAGGGGTGGGGAAAGGTTGGGCGCACGTGGCTGCGGGGGGCGCAGGCGCGGTGGGCGGAGGGTGAGGGGCGAGCTCACGTGCCAGGGGCTGCGCAGGCGCAGTTGGCAGGGGCGATGCACAGGGCTGGCGGCGCGCATGCGTGATGGGCAGTGTGTGTGTGTGTGTGTGTGTGTGTGTGTGTGTGTGTGTGTGTGTGTAGGACGGGGTCGGACGCGCTGTCGCGGGCGGTTGTGGGGGGAGGAGTACGGGGCCGTCGGCCGCGCAGGCGCGGTGGGCGGCGGGGCCGCGGGTCGTCGTCGGGCCGAGGCGGCATGGAGCGGTTCCGGTGGCCGGCGGCGGCCGTGGCGGCCGTGGGCCTCGCGCTGGCCCTGGAGGCGCTGCCCTCCGTGCTGTGCTGGCTGCGGGCCGGGCGCCGGCAGCAGCAGAGGCCGCCGCGGCGCCAGGTGCTCTTCTTCCCGTCGCAGGTGACCTGCACCGAGGCCCTGCTGCAGGCCCCGGGGGAGGCGCCGTCGGGGCCCCCAGCCTGCTGCCGGTGCAGCCTGCCCCACGGCGAGAGCTCGCTCAGCCGCCTGCTGCGCGCCCTGCTGGCCGCCCGCGCCAGCCTCGAGCTCTGCCTCTTTGCCTTCTCCAGCCCGCAGCTGGGCCGCGCGGTGCAGCTGCTGCACCAGCGCGGGGTGCGCGTCCGGGTCATCACCGACTGCGACTACATGGCCCTGAACGGCTCGCAGATCGGCCTGCTCCGCAAGGCAGGTAAGCGAGGCCGCGGAGGCCGGAGCCCAGGCTCGGGGCTCAGGGCCGGGGAGCCCTCGGGGGAGCGGCGTCAGGCCCCCAGCCCGGCGCCTGCTCTGACCCGGGCCTTAGGCTGTGGTGGGGATGCTAAGGGCGGATACTGCAGGGGCCTGAGGATGGGGGAGACCCCGCGTATGGCCCACGTGGCCTTGTGAGGTCGGGAGAGTTTTACCCTGGAGAGACCCCGGGGCCATCTGTAAGGAACAGCTGCCCTCCCCCGGGGGCTGGGCTTCTGTGCAGGGGGTTCTTATGCTGGATACCCGGATGTGAGCCCCGGGGAGTGAGCAGGCTGTGTCTTCCCAGCTAGTGGAGGGAGATCTGGGGGCCTGCCCGGTGACCCCGGGGAAGCCACGAGCCCTTGTCCTTACCCTCATTTTCATGACCCATGTTGGCCTTGGGACACTGTGGGGAAAGCCTGTGGCGGGTAGAGCAGGGAACGTAGCCCAGCCAGTTGAGTTTTTGACGACTGCAGACTGAAATGACAGCGGCCCAGTCAGCACCCAGGAAATCAAGAGCCAACTCAAAAACCAAATCTGCCAGCCCACTTGCTGGCCGACTCTGGGCAGTGTGTCATAGGAGCAGGCATGCGCACAAGGCCACGGTCAGGCTGACGCAGAGGGCTAGAGGAGGACAACGGTATTTCGCCTTTTTTTTTTTTAAGATTTTATTTATTTATTCACCAGAGAGACAGAGAGGCAGAGACACAGGCAGAGGGAGAAGCAGGCTCCATGCAGGGAGCCCAAGGTGGGACTCTATCCCAGTTCTCCAGCATCACACCCTGGGCTGAAGGCGGTGCTAAACCGCTGAGCCACCTGGGTGTCCCTAAACTGTTCTTTTAAATCACATTTCTCACGGTCTTGTTCACTGAGCAGATAGATTGTTGGTGAGCTGGGCAGGTCTCCAGGGTCCTGGCCTCGGGGAGCTTGCGGACAGCAGGCTCTTCGGTGAGCCGAGGAGGCGCAGCCAGGGCGAATTCCTTTCTGTAGCAGACAGGGGTCCTTCTGCTGGGAGCGAAGAGGGCTGAACTCCTTCAGCCCAAGCCGCAGGGCCTCGCTTCTCCGGCAGTCTTCCTGCTCCAGGTGCACCCCCTCCCCCGTGCAACCGTGGTGTTTCCAGAGCGAGAGCTGGAAGGCAGGGAAACCCCACTTGCGGTTGCCCCAGCCAGATTCATGGCTGGCTCCTCCCGGGACCACTGACAGGCCCGTGCTAGTTGGGTTATCCCGAGAAGTGTGGGTGGGCAGACCTCACCCGGAGTGCAGAGCTGGTCCCTTCTGGGGGTGCCACCCACACCTGCTGGAGCGGGACAGGCTTCCTGCTTCCTACTGAACCGGAACCAAATAGCCACAGTTGCGGCTGCTAGAAAGTGGCCCACGCTTGAGGAGGAGCTCAGGTGCTCACACCACAGTGTGGCCGGAGGGGATGGCGAAGGCTGACTTGCCCTTTTTGCAGGCATCCAGGTGCGACATGATCAGGACCTTGGCTACATGCATCACAAGTTCGCCATCGTGGACAAGAAGGTGCTGATCACGGGCTCCCTTAACTGGACCACACAAGCCATCCAGAACAACAGAGAAAATGTTTTGATTATGGAGGATGAGGAGTATGTGAGGCTTTTTCTGGAAGAATTTGAACGTATTTGGGAAGAGTTTAATCCTACCAAGTACACCTTTTTCCCAAAGAAGAAACGAAGTCAATGAAGCTGTGCTGTCTCCACTGTCTGCAGAGTTGGAGGGGAGAGTGGGGTTTAATGTCACAGAACTTTTGGTACCCAGAGTTAAAGCCAGAGCAAACCTCTGGGTGGGCCTCACCCAGAGCTGCTGCCAGTTTGGGTGTGACATGCATGGTTTGGGTGTGACATGCATGGTACATAAGCGAAATTTAGGAAAACATTCGTGCAAAGTCTGTTCTCGTTTGGTACAGGATGAAAGCCAACTAAACAGTGTTTGGGGTTATGGAAGACAGGGACATCCCTGCCACCCCACGTCAGTTGTTTAGGACAGCTTGTTTCTTGCCATAGTAAATGCGGCCACCACCTCTCACAATGTGCTTCCCAGGGCTGCCGGCTCCTGGGCCCATGGTGGATGGGCTTCTCCTGCCTTGGACAAGCTGACCCCTTCCTCCCCCCCCCCCAATCTGGGGTCTCTCATGTGGCCTACTCCATCAGCCCCGTGGCAATGGCTCCTGACTTGTGTCCTCTTCTGTTGGCCTGGCCGCTCCCAGCAACACAGCTGACACCTGGTGTTGGTAGAGGCAGCAGTCCTTCGTGTCTGCTGTCACAAGCTCCTTGGTGGCTTCTTGGCGGGTTTGAGTCCACAGAGGGAACCGGGAGAAGTCAGGGAGGAGAAGGGGCAGGAGGAGGGAGGGGTGCCGGGCACGGCAGGAGTGGGGAGCTGCCCTCCAGGCCCCTGGTGAGCATTGCTTGCCCTGCAGTGGGCAGGTCATGCTCTTACCGGGTCTCCTTGCACGATGACCCTTTACAACAAATACACCAGGAGACGTTCGTCCCCCCCAGCTTCTGTCAGCAAGGCCGGTAAACGGCCAGAAGCTGCTTCTGTTTCCTGTGTTATGCCTTTAATTGTTAACATTCTCACATTCAAGGTGATTTTGTGCGCTTAGAAGTGACCTTCACTGTTAGCACCCGTGAGCTTGGCTCATTGGCAGGTTTGGCTCAGCACAAGGCATCCTGAATTACCTGACCATCCAGGGGAGTCAGCCAGGAGAGAGCCTGATTTGGGGCTGTGGCACCTCCCAGGTCTATTTTTACTGTCAGCTAGGGGATTTGCTCTCACGGTAGCTACAAGAATAGCTGTCTTACATATACTTGTGAGATGTTACAGATTATCTTTTCATAACACATATCTTTAGTTCAGATGACATCCGAATGCTCGTTGTGACATCTTGTCATACTTGTGTAATATGCTGTGTGACTGGTCCTGAGGTCTGGGCGTGTACACTTTCCCCATCACACCCACAGAGCCACCTGCAGAGACCATTCCGTGTTGCATGTTTTTTTCTGTTTAAAGTCACCTTTGACTTACTGTGTTACACAAATAAACCCAAAGTTAGTTTTTCTGACTTACTGAGGTTATAAAGTATAATATATAGTTTGGAAATAAGACCTGCTTTTACACTAGATGTATTTTCTCACCTGCGTGTGTGTTCCAGCAGTCTGCTCTGAGGAGAGAACAGGAGTTACAGAATGTGTCCTGAATTATGAAGCTGGGTTGTCCTGGACTTCTGGCATGTTTAAATAAATATATTCTTATTCTGGAATGCTAGTGCTGTTTCTTTGTCTTTTGCTCATCTGTATAGTGGGTACGGTTTATTAAATGCCATTTGCGGGGAGTGGACAACATACAGCTGTTGAGAAACCACTGGTCAGGATGGGTGCCGCAAACAGGAGCAAGACCTGAATGTGTTACTTGGGGCACCTTGTGAAGTCTTTTCCAAAGGTAATGAAGGTGGTTTTCCAGGGCCGAGGCTTATCCATCACACTCGGGGTGTGCTGACCCCAGCAAGTTCCCCAAATGTGGGAAACCTTACCCCCAATTAAAAAAAAAAAAAGCCTGACACAGGACTCGAGTCCCGGGACTCCAGAATCACGCCCTGGGTCGAAGGCAGGTGCTAAACCACTGAGCCACCCAGAGATCCCCGTATTCATATATTTTGCAAGATATCTGATGGGCGGCGAAGTAACTATGGTCAGAACCCTCTTGTAATCTAAAAACAACAGGGACTTTCTGTACAGGCAGCTGTGAACCTGGATAGGACTTCACCAGATAAGTGGTACCATCAGCCTTCCATTTACTGTGATCTGTTCCCAAATATCCAGTAAAGGCTTTTTTACCCCAAGGACAGAGCACTGTGTTGCAAACTGGAGCAACTGCTGACACAGATTTAGACTTTCCAGGATTCCTCCAAGCACAAATCAGAGCTCCATGGCCTCTCATGGAGTGGCCAAAAATAGACATCCTTTGGGGCCCACTGGAAAATTGGCATTTATGAGTTGGGGTAGCTCCTCAGTTACAGAATAGTACATTCTGTTGTTAGTTTTCCAAGGCTCTTCAGTAGCTTTCACTTAAAACCCAGCACCAGGGCCAGAGTCCTAGCCCTCTCCTTTGCTTCCTTACTGCAGCCACAATGGCTGGCATCTGGGACAAGGACAACAAGGCCACGTTCAGAAACAGCTTGATTAAAAAAAACAAACAAAACACACACACACACACACACACACACACACACACACAAACCCCACCAGACTTAAAAAAATATTTTATGTATTCATGAGAGACACAGAAGGGCAGAGACACAGGCAGAGGGAGAAGCAGGCTCCTTACAGGGAGTGCAATGTGGGACTTGATCCCGGGATGTGGGACTTGATCCCGGGACCCCAGGGATCACGGCCTGAGCCAAAGACAGACAACCGCTGAGACACCCAGGTGTCCCAATAATTAGACTTTAAAATTTTGTTCTGAGTTAAACTAGGGCATTTTCCAGTTTATGCGTTTGGTGGTAAGTAGACAGCAAGTTTCATTTTGCTGTTCAGTTTATTTTATTATTTTTTAAAAAAATTTATTTATTCATGAGAGATACACAGAGAGAGGCAGAGACACAGGCAGAGGGAGGAGCAGTCTCCATGCAGGGAGCCCGACGTGCGACTCGATCCCAGGTCTCCAGGATCACGCCCCGGGCTGCAGGCGGCGCTAAACCGCTGCACCACCAGGGCTGCCCTTGTAGTTCAGTTTAACTCTCCGATTCAAAACCTTTCTGAACGCCTCCAAAGCACTTGTTGCTGGAAATATTTCAATGCCATTCTTCTGTCCAATTGCTACTTGCTTTTTTTTTTTTTTTTTAAATCTTCACCAAAGGGTAGCTGATCTTTGGAGGTCAGTGGTGGCAGGAAAAGCAGCAGAATGGAAAAGTGAGGTCTCACCATGGCTGCACCTGCCACCTCCTCCTGTTGCTTGTTCTCATTCCTGACCTCTATTGGGCCCACCCACTTTTGGGTCAGGTATGTGAACTGTTTTGAGTTAACTTTTGTGTTTGGTGTGAGGAAGGGGGTCCAAGGGCATTCTTTTGCATGTCAATAGGTAGTTGTCCCAGCACCATTTATTGAAAAGATTATTCTTTCCCCATTGAATGGTTTCGGCACTATTGTCAAAAATCAATTGCTTACATAAATGTAATCACTTACTTCTGGGTTCTTTTTTTTTTTTTTAAAGATTTTATTTATTTACTCATGAGGGACAGACAGAGAAGCAGGCTCCACGCAGGGAGCCCGACATGGGACTCGATCTCAGGTCTCCAGGATCACGCCCTGGGCTGAAAGCGGGCACTAAACCGCTGAGCCACCCGGGCTGCCCACTTCTGGGTTCTTAATAATGGTCCATTGATCTATAGGTCACTCCCTATGCACACTGCCTTGCATACATAGTGTTTGTAGTTGTTTTAAAACCCAGGAAACAAGTCCTTTAACTTTGTTCGTTCCAACATTGTTTTGGCTATTCTGGATCCCGTTATATTTCTATATGAATCTTAGATTCAGCCTATCAACTTTTGCAAAAGCAGGGCAGCCCAGGTGGCTCAGCGGTTTAGCACTGCCTTCGGCCCAGGGCCTGATCCTGGAGACCCGGGATCGAGTACCGACCGTATCGGGCTTCCTGCATGGAGCCTGCTTCTCCCTCTGCCTGTGTCTCTCATGAATAAATAAATGCAATCTTATTAAAAAAAAAAAACAACTTTTGCAAAGGCAGCTGAGGTTTTGACAGGGATTGTATTGAACCATAGATCAAGGTTGGAAAGTATTATCATTCTAACAATATCACATTTTCTAACCCACGGATGTCAGATTCCTTTCCATTTACTTAAATCTTCAAATAATCTTTTGTAGTTTCAGTTGATAAGTCTTATACTTCTTTTAAATGATACATATTTTATTCTTTTTTATATTATTGCAAATGGAATTGTTTTCATAATGTGTCTCAGATTATTAGTAAATACAATCTATTTTTTTAAAGATTTTATTTATTTATTCACAAGAGACACAGAGAGAGAGGGGCAGAGACACAGGCAGAGGGAGAAGCAGGCTCCATGCAGGGAGCCCAACACGGGACTCGATCCCGGGACTCCAGGATCACGCCCTGGGCCAAAGGCAGGCTCCAAACCACTGAGCCACCCAGGGATCCCCTACAATCTATTTTTGTATACAAATCTTGTATCCTGCAAAATTGCAGAACTATCAGTTTTAATAGATTTTTTTGGGGGGTGGATTCCTTAGGATTTCCCATATACAAGATCATGTCATCAACAAATATAGTTTTATTTCTTCCTTTCCAGTATGGATGTTTTTCCTTTTTCTTGAGTGGCTAGAACTTCCAGGGCAGTGTTGAATAGACATGGTGAGAACAGATACCAGTTTTATTGCTGACCTTAGCGGGGCAGGGGGAGGGGAGCAGTTTTTTACCATTAAGTATCAAGTTAGCTGTGGGTTTTTTTTTTTTTTAAGATTTTATTTATTTATTCATGAGAGACACAGAGAGAGGCAGAGACACAGGCAGAGAGAGAAGCAGGCTCCATGCAGGGAGCCTGACATGGGACTTGATCCCGGGTCTCCAGGATCAGGCCCTGGGCCAAAGGTGGCTCTAAACCGCTGAGCCACCTGGGCTGCCCAGTTACGGGTTTTTTATAGACAATCTTTATCATATTTAATAAGTTTCCTTCTATTCCTAGTTTGCTGAGTGTTTTCATCATCAAAGGATGTTGGATTTTCCAAATGCCAACTGGTTTTCAAAATTGCACTTACAGAGCTTAAAAAAAAAAAAAAAAGGATGTTAAAGCTATCAGAATACCATTACATCAGACCAGTGTCTAGAATTTTTTTTTAAAAGACCTTATCCATTCATTCATGAGAGACACAGAGAAAGGCAGAGACATAGGCGGAAGGAGAAGCAGGCTCCATGCAGGAGCCTGATGTGGGACTCGATCTGGGACTCTGGGACCACATCCTGAGCCAGAGGCAGACGCCCAATTGCCAAGCCACCTCAGGCGTTCCCCTTAAATTTTTTAATGAACAAAAAGTTAATGAAACATCCTGAAACAACTGGAATGGCACACTGGATCTATCTTTTATATGTCTGTACTCAGTTTTCTAAGTTTTGTGAATTCTGTAAATTGATTTCCAGCAAATAGAGTCCGCATGTGATTTTTCTGTGTTTATTTGAATAAAAGTTTGGATTTCCACATACTTCATTCCAAAGGTTGTGGCAATATTGGAAAACTCCAGTTTCTTATTTTAAATTTATTCAATAGGTCACAACCAGAATCTTAAAAAATTAAATAGAATGTAGACATCACAGCATATTCTAATAAGAGTGCATTGTTTTGTGAAATGTTGGGCTGTGGTTGGGATGTGTGTGTGTGTGTGTGTGTGTGTGTGTGTATGGTCATGAGGTAAGATGTATTTTCTTTTTTAAGCAAAAAGCAACACTTTACTGTAGATAAACCCAGTAATGAAGGATTATATAGTTCCTTGAGTGCCAGTTATATAGCTCTTTCTCCTCAGCACTTCTTACTGTGCTCTTAGCCTCCCTTGGAGGTTTCTGTAACAGAGCCGTGTTTCTTCATTAGATTCATGATGTAAAATATTTAGTATGTGTTGTCTGTGAACATGTGCAATACAGATTCTTATGGGAAATCTTTTGATTTTAAAATGCTGACAACTAATCCTCAACTCTGAAAACATTATTTAAAAATAGGCAGATTATTAAAAGTGGAAAAAAACTCCAGTAGAAATCATTAGGCTACTGACCAGCTTTGGAATGTTGACCTAAATGCATATTTTGCATGTCTCTCCACTACACAAAATCCCATTCACAGCATGCAAAGGGTGATGCAAAAATAGTTTATTATGATATAGTTTATGTAAAGTTAGGTAATTATTTACAAAATAGAAATGATAAGCTACATCCATGGGAATCTAGCATGTCACGCAAAGGAATAAATATTCTGAGGAAGTAACACTTCAAACTGTAGTGAACAGTTGTTCAGAAACTTTGTTAATAAAAATCCTCAATGACACCATCACGATCTTGAATTGTCATAAAGGGCGAGCGGCTTAGCTGGCCAGGCTCATCTGTTCGGGAGGACGGCATAGCCTGACGGGGTCCCCCGCCCCACTCGGGGGCTCCTGCTGCACCTACAGGCTGGTGCACAGGACTCGCCCGCGCACTCCAGGCCGCTGCTCGCTCCCGCACAGGACTTTGGGTTTGGTGAACATCATCATCTAACGTTAGTACAGAAAGGAAACCCTAGTTAGAATCATACACCCGAGGGGTGAAGGCATTAGCTGTGGCAGCCGTCACTGCTGTGGGTTACTTCCCACCTTGTTCATGCGTCAGCTCCCCCAGCGGCTGGGCTGAGTGCTGTCCCTAGTAGCTGACCTGAGACACTCACTCTGGCAGAAGAGTATTAGTGAGAAAAGTTAGTAAGAATTACAGTTGTTTAGGAGTGATTAGAAACTTTACATTTTATAAATATTACTTAGGAAAACCACATGAATTCTTATCACTTAACCGGTCTTAAGTCCTAACAACGTCAGTAGAGAAGTTGTTAATACTAAAGGCAAAAATCCTAAAATCCACTTTAATTGGTTCTGTGATAGAAACGTGACATGATAATGACTTTAGTGTTCGTTATATGATCCAGGCCGAGTTTCCTACAAAACAAAACTGAAATGTGTGCTACTAGCTGCAAAGGGCAAAGAACAGAGGGCCCGGGACAGGCGACGGGCAGCAGGCACGCTGCGTCTGGCAACCGCCGTGCTTCCAGAACTCCGCCTCTCTGTGGTGCTCGGACTGCCTCCTGGGAAGGCCCGCGACCGCCACCCACGGGCCGTGTGCTTCCACCTCGAGACCTGCACGCCCTCCCGGGTCGGCCTAAGGACCGGACGATCCAGTTCTGAGGTGGTAGGACTGTACGTTTCGTCACATGGACGTGGACACACGCGGCAGGTTGGCCACATCGGTGCCCTCGACGCTGTCCCCCCGTAGAACCCAGTCGCTGCAAGATGCAGATGCCCGGCCTGGCGAGGGTGCACAGGTCACCGTCACCCATTTGGGCCCCTCACACCACACCTGTGCTTTGAACGAAGCCTCCCTCCAGGTGTTCCATTAGCATGTCAAGGGCGTGGGGAAGACGGACCCACCATGTTCCTCTCCGCTTTTTGGAGGGTTCGACGCGGCTGTGGCGGCAGCAAGCATGATCGAGGTCTTCTACGGGCAAAGTGCACGAAGGCAGGCCTGCTGTCATCTCAGATACTGTCGTACACTCTTTAAAACCGCCTGTGAAGTGGCCGCAGCTTTTTAAAAAGATACACCAGTCATGAAAAACATTTCCTTGGGAGGTGGGTGGAGTTCAGCGTGGTGCCCAAAGCGCTCCTCCCCCTCTTACACAGGGAGGTCTGTTAAGATTTTTTTTTTAAACCCACACAAACTCTGTCACACACACACACAAACCCCCGCAGTAACTGCCGAGGACTATTTACACTGCTCCTTCTGAATGACCTACAGGTTATTCTGAGGAAAACCAACATGGTTGCTTTTCAATACGGAGAAGCTGGAAGCCACCGGGAACCCGCGTGCGCAGGTGGTCCCGCTCCCTACGCGGGGTGGGGCGCTGACGACCTCCTGCCCCGCTGAGCACCTTCTGTTGAAACACTGAGAAGGGAGACCTCTTCCCTGTACAAAGAAACAAGAGGACTCGAAACGTGTTCTCCAAAGGGCACATGGATGCGGCCGGGTCCTTCCCCGCAGACGGCCCTTCAGACAAAGTGAGTGTTCGTGTCCAGACTGCGCTTTTGTCATGTCTTCCTATCAAAGGATCCCCAAACCAGTGGTTTTACGTGACTCCCTTGTGGCTGATTATCGCTTAAATCCTCAACTGGGGGGGGGGGTACGAGCTGGCTAGACGTGCTTCTCCGGTGTGCGCACACGCAGCACCGCACCCGCACCCGGTTGCGGCGGGCCCCCTCTCCTGGGAGTGCTGCGGAAGGAGGGACGTGTCCACAGTGTGCTACTCGGTGCCGCGGACAGCAGACGACGTTACCTTTTGACCCGCTCTCAGCTGAGTAAAAAAACCTTTCCGAGGCTATCAGTCGGTAGGCACCCGGTGGCACGGGCAAGCCGGAGGGGCGCTGTGTGCCCTGAGAAAGCCCCGAGTGCGAAGCATGCGGGACCCCCGCCCCCCGTGGGCGCTCCCCTGCACTCCCGCTGAGCGCCCGGGGCTCCCCGGCTCGAGAAGGACCCGAGGCAGAAGAGCCTGAGACGCCAGAGGGGAAAAGCCGCGCGCCAGTACCCAACTTCCCGAAGCTCCAGCACCAGCCAGTTGGCAGCGGCCCCTTCCCAAGCCCCTGTGCAGGGCCGGGCGGGGTGCCGCGGCCATGGGGACACAGGACGGGGCACTTCAGATCCGTTTACACAGCAAACGCCTAACAGCAAACACGGATAGCCCCACGTGAGGGTGGGGGGGGGTGTTCAAAAGGACCGAAGTGAAGTTTCTGGAGAAGTGAAGCTTCCAATCAGCACGCCAAGCTGTAATTCCTTTTAAGTGGAATGCTACATACCTCCGTCCTTCGTAAACCTTTGAACACAGCCCCCCCGACCATCCAGGCTTTTTTGGTAGTAAAAGTGGGGGGAGTCACTGAATTGTTTTAGTTTTCTGGCTTTCTGAAATTGTATCTAGGATGGAAAGTGTTAAAATCTCAAGCTTCTTTAGAACAAAGATGAGGAAACTTCCTTTCAGGAATTCTCTTCTGTTCAAGAAGACGTTCTTCCCACTCTAGCGGAGAACAGCTCTGAGCCCCTGGAGAAGCGCCTTAGGAGACACACTGGGGCAGGAGCGGCGGGCAGTGGGGCGTGCTTAGCCGTGAAGCTAGCACGCAGGCACCGAGGCTGGGGAGGGCGCAGCCCCCCCCCCAGTGTCCAGGGAGTTACTAGCAAGCGTGCGGGGGAGAAGCCTTCTAAAGGAGAAATACACTGCCTGCTGGCTCACCGAGTGGGGAGCCCAGCTGCACCCCTTTCTAGCCTGAGTCAAGCGCTCACAGGGTCAGCGGCAGGGGCGGGGTGGCCACCTGCTACCTCCTGCCCCAGAGGCCTTAAAAACGGACTTGCCCAGGGGACCGCCAGGCAGCAGTGACAAAGAGGGCCACATTCCGTCTGTCTCCCTCCGTGGTGAAATAAAGAATATTAAATACATCTCTAATGATGTTTTGTACACCATTTGGTCTCCCGGCCTTACCTGTCAGAATCCCGTACTGGCCGACTCCCAGGGTTTTTAAAAACCGCAGTTCCGTCTCTTTCCTACCCTGGCCCTGGTGAGGCCCCAAAGCCTAGCGGTCAGGTCAGGGAGCTAGCGACAGAGTGCACGTAACTAGCCAGAGCCCAGGGCCTTCCCTCGCTCTCGGCCTTTCCACTTGCTGGATTCACAGGGAGGCACCTTTGGTCTCAGCTCTTGCCAAACCCACATGTCCCCACCATGGCCCTAACTTCCTCCCTTAAATTCAGACCCACTTCGATGCCTTCTGGCACAAGCTTCCATTTCCAATGGCAAAGCGCTCCATCTGCCACACCGCGGCCACCAGGGGAGCCGCCGCCAGCCACACTTAGCAGGAACGCTAGCTCTCACACCCACGTGCCAAACACAGAGCCTGACCAGCAGAAAGTGGCTCCTCGGTGTGCGTCTGTGCTCGTGCACAGCCGTGCACTCGCTGGGACCCAAGCTCACGCTCACGAGAACTGTCGCTAGTTTCCCCACTCTCGGTGGGTGTGCTTGCTTGCAGGAGCTGGCGGGTTACAGATGAACTAGTGACCATTCACAGGAAAGCGGTTACGGCTGTGGGTTAGTGGAGACTCGATCCATGTTATCACCACACCCTGCCCCGGGGAAGTTGGAGCGCCGTGAGCTGACCTTCACCTGTGTTAGCCCATCCGCAGCCCCTGAAGGACCCGTCTCTACCAGCAGAGGCCAACTCCACCTCCACAACTGTCTTCTCTCCTCCGGAACTTGGTGGCTACATCCCTCCCCCTGGGGGCTTGGGGGCTTGCAGGGCGCGTACGGAGACTGCACAGTGGGGGCTGGGGTGCGACACACAGGTGGCCAGGGCAGCCCCTTTCTTCTGTCCTGCCCGCTCCCTCCAGCTGGAGGATGGGGCTCAGCAGCAGGCGACTCATCCTAGTTCTTGGCCTGACAGTAGTTATCACTGTGCGATGCTGGGCAAGACCAGGCCAGGCTCGGGGCATTTTTGGGAGGTGGCAGTCGGAGTGCCCGCGTTTCTAGCCGGCTTCCTGGTAACCCCCTGACTGAGGCAGCCCCAGGGCAGGGAGTTGTGGTCTCTGTGGTGAGGAGGAGCCTTCAGAGGCGGCAGTGATAGGTCTTTCCCCGTCTCTGCCTTCGACTTCCACATGCTACACTCAGCACACGAGTTCAAGGATTCCGGAGGTCTAACCTCAAGGGGTAAATGATGAAGACATGTAAGGTGCTCTTCGACCTCTACAAAGCACTGCAGATTTCAGACTCGGCACAGTCTGAAGGCAGGTGGCACCTGAATGCATGCGGGGATGCTGCCAGGTAAGCTGGGAGGGCTAGAGGCAGGGGGCTGCCTGGAGGAGGGCCAGACTGCCCAGAGGCAGCAGGGGCAGCCACACAGAAAACTGCACTACATGAGGGAGGTTTTCTGAGGGGTGCCGTGAAATCACGGTGCCGAGACAGCTTGAGCAGAGGCGCGGCACAAGGCCCCTGGCCCATCAGATTCTGCTGGACAGCACATCACTCTCTGCCTTGGACGACACACCCATTAAACAGAGTTCTAGAGACGGAAGGGTCCCCAGGGCCCAACATCCCTTCTGTATGCTCCTGTTCGGAGCGGCACACACACAAAATCGTGGTCCTTTCTAAAAATGCTGCCAACCTACAGGGGGGGTGGAGTGGGGTGCAGGGAGCAGTGTCTGAGAAGTAGAATTAAAACACCAGACCTGATATTCTCTTGCTTTTGAAAACGTGCAAGAATAGCAGCAAAGGAGTGATGGGTATGGGTTAAGATTCTGGAAGCTGATGAAGGAAAGGCTCAATGCCAGTGGAGAACTCAGAGTTTATTCCCATGAGAAGATGGCATGCCCCAGACCCTTCCAGGCCTTTCCTTGGATGAGCCTGTTCTGAACTAAATCTAGAGACCAAGCAAGGGCACTTCTACATTTTTACCTGCAAAGTCCCCATGTACCCAGGGACTGCCAACCTAACGGGAGCATTGACACAGAGCGCACACATGCTCCCGGCAGTAAAACGAACGGGGCAACAGAAGCAACGAGACCAGAGCGGGCTCCTCCGAACCCTCCAAGGCAAAGCTTCCGGCCTGCTCTGAAGGCCACAGAACAGCGGCCCGCTGGGCTGGGCTGGTTTACACTCCCTTGTCTTAACACGATCAATAGTTCTCACGGGGCCATGACAGAAGCCCCGTGTAGCAGATTCTCAAGGATTACTGTGGTGTTTCCTGGCAGTTAAAAAGGTCTTACTCTCTAAGAAAAATCAAAATTGTTAGTATAGTTTTACTTCTGGCTCTCCGCTGCAAGAGAACTTTTCAGAGCTCAAATCAGAGCTCAAGACATATAACAGCAAGTTTCATCCGACATCCTCTGTACTTTCTTCTTGACTTAACATAGGGGTCTTCGCTCAACCTTCTCAAAAGCAATGTAGAGGCTTCTTTCAGGAAGGTTCAAGACGTGAACAGTCCTTCCCCTCAGAGGACTACCCAAGGGAATTCATCACGACTGGCAAGCAGTGTGAAGCCCCGGGCTGCAGCTCAGCACTCTGTGAGTCTTTATGAAAAGACCAGGACTACTAGTGACCAAGAAAAGAACGAGCGTAGGAAGGAATGAGAGGGGCCGGGGTTTTGTGCAAGATTTAATAAAAAACAAACAAAAATAGGAATGGCTGCTTTCAACATTTTCCAGGTTGTGAAAGGTTCCCCACGATTATCTGGGCTGTGGCTCTAAGCTGAATTAGTGGGACAAGTACAAAATACTGTTCTTCTCCCAAACCAAAGGTGGTGAGTGGAGGTTATAAGCCACGCCTCCCCACCTGCTCCTCCAGCTCCTCCCGCAGGCCAGTGAGTTGTCAGTGCTGCCCCCCTGGCGCCCACACGCAGCAAAGCGAGAGCCACCGGAGGCCCCAACTCTGCACAGTGCCCTCAGCGGACGAGCTAGCTTATCGACAGGCTGCTGGGCCTTAATACTGACGGTGAGTGCGGTGGATGCAGTGGGCAGGGGCTCTGTGCAGACCCCGGCCGGGAGCACACAGCTCTCCCGGCCCCGCTGCTTGGCTGATTTGAGAATACCATGGAAAAAAAGCTTTGACAAACACATAGGAAGCTGGAATCAACACAGCAGGGAACGGTGTGAACAACCCTTAAATCGGTCTTTCATGCATCCATACCTACAGTTAATGATGACAACAGTAACAACAACAATAATAATAATAAAAAATAAAGGTACAGACAAAAAGCAGCGCTGGGGTAGTGCTGCCGCAGGCTGGGAGGGGTGTGTGTGTTCAAGTTGAACGGGACACGGCTAGTCTTTCTTCAAGTCCCTGGATTCAAAGAGCTTCAAGCGTTCTTGCACCGTCAGGCCTTCTTTCAGACTCTGGGTGGAGATGAAAGTAGGAGAGAAAGAAGGAGACTGTTAACTACGAGGCCCGGTGCTGTGCGTGCGTGCGGCTGCAGGCAGGCAGAGGTGCGGGTGCTGGGGTGGAGGGCAGGGCAGGAAGGGCTCCTCGAGAGATTAGTGGGGCATGCTAAGGAGAGAGACATCCCCTGTGAAATGGTGTTATCTGGATGAAAAAGCAAAAACCAGAGAAACAGACCATGTGTGTAAGAAGCTGAATTCTGAGCTTAAGGCTCTTCAGACAAGCAGCGACCAGATCAATTCAGCCAGGAGAAAAAGCTGTGCCAAGAACTAGAAATCCGCCCATCCATGTCCTTCTCTGTGTGTGTCTGTCCAGATCTAGTTCCTCTGTGACCAGGATACTGAGCATTATGAGGAGGGCTGCAGAGCTCGCAGGGCTTTGCTGGCAGTGTGGCCAGGGACCCCTCCTCCCTGGTGTACCCTGGCAGCGCCTGCTTCCCTTGGGCCTGCTCCTGGCACTCCCTGAGCAGCAGCCCTGCTGGATTTGCTGTTACTGGGGACCTGGGAACATGTTAACATATTTACTAAGATTTTCAGAATGTGAAACCAATACTCTAATGTGTGACCTCAGCAGTTTAAACCCGTGTGATCCAGGATGAGTGATATTTTCCTAACTGGGGGACAAATTATTTCTCACTTTACTGCTGGAGGCTTTTCCCAAAGATCTCCTTTCTCAATGAGGAAAGGAGTATCACTTCAGAGTACAGCTGAGGATACTCCAGTATCAGTTCGGACAGGGCTCGCTTCTTAGCAGCTGGACACTAGCCTCAGATTGCCAGGTCCCTGGGCTGGCTGGCATGTGCTAGAGCTGACAAAGGTACAGGATCCCCTAAGATGTATAGGACTTGAGGCTGGCCCTGGGTACAGGCTCCAGACAGCTACACCAGTTTTAGCCCCAAACCTGAGCACCATGAAATAAAATGCACCATAAAATAAAAACCAGGGACCTAAAGAGCCCAGCCTGTTTCCAGCTGTGACACAGTCTCAGGAGGTCCTGATGTGGCTCAGTCAGATGCTTTGGAGCACATATTTGCGAGTGAGGACTGTGTGACTGGGCCACCTGCAAGGTCTGAGGCCAGGGAGGTGGGCCCTGGTGTTCCCCTCAGGTTATGTAGAACAGCTCTGCTTCTTTTCTATACTGTGGAGCTGTATGTGTGTAGATGAATAAAGATAACTGCCCTCCCCCTTTTTAAATAAAGGGTTCTATGGCTAACCTTTCTGAAACCCACTGGTCCAGATGGACCTCAATATAAGCTGTTGGTTAGGGGGTCACTATTGAAGCTTGCTACCCAGTTGGTTGGAGGATGGGGGCAAATCCATGTTCCATTCTGAACCAGAAATTCCCTTAACATACATGATCGCCTCAGATGCTCTCAGGTCTTCTCCCAAGTGCTTCAGGCCAAGGGGCTGCCATGTGCACAGGGTCAGTCTTGGACAGGTGCTAGGTATACATGACCAGTTGTGGGAGGCCCCACACCTAAGTGCCAGGCCCACAGGCAGGCCTGTCACATGTCATACCGCTTTGTTCTAGCTGGGGACTTTCAAGGGCTAGCAAATGTCCTGCCTGGGGGTATGCTCCTTCCATGAAAAGTCAGAGTCCCTGCTGTACTCAGGAATGTAGCAGGGGAACAGGGCGATGAGGGGGAGCCCAAGGCTGTGTGCCACACAGGGCTGTACACTAGAACTGGAAGGGAAGAATGTGCACAACCCCTACACTGACTCTGCGTGCCCAGAGAAGGGTCCTTGGGGTGCAGAGTAGCTCCCCTGGGGCTCATTCCTCCCACACAGCCGATTTCTCCACCAAGTATCTCTGTGAGCCCATACTCAGACTACCAGAAAGGGGCCTCCATGAGGATCTCATGGGAAAGATTCGCTCCGTTCTAATACCAGGAAAGCCATGATGCTCTTAAGCACTGAGCTTGCCTTGATTTTATGGGTGCTGAGACTTTCTATCCTTCTCAGTGAGGCAGGATACAGAAACAGAACACCGATAAAGGACATAAGTCAGTACGTATCAGATCCCATATCACAGAGCACTGACAATAGGTTTGGTTTCTGGGCAACTTCATCCCCTGGTCTTCCCATGGTGGGGGTTGGGGGGGGTGTGGAATGGGGAATCTCCAAATACAGTCAGGGAAAAGGACAGTAAACATCCCAGTGTGAGTGCCTACTGACATCGCAAACAGGCCTGAGCCCTTGGCATCACAACACGTGTCCCTGAGGACATCTGCAGGGTCCCTGTCTTTCTACTCACACCAGAGGGACTGTGCCTGCATATCAGGACAATAGAGACTTGTCCAAGCCAACCGTGGACTCAAAGACATCTGGGAAAGCCCCATTCCTGGGCTCCTGACCACTCCTGCCTGGGTCCTGGCACCTCTGAGAGGCTGAGGCTGCCCTGGAGGCCCAGTCAGTTTTCTCACTTTCTACCTTTGCTGTAGTTCCTTCCCAGCTGGTGTAAAAGG
Organism: Nyctereutes procyonoides; assembly: GCF_905146905.1. Classification (NCBI taxonomy): domain Eukaryota; kingdom Metazoa; phylum Chordata; class Mammalia; order Carnivora; family Canidae; genus Nyctereutes; species Nyctereutes procyonoides. The sequence goes on along the minus strand of NW_026575140.1, from coordinate 47,397,471 downwards.
TCTTCCCAGTGCACCCACTACAAAAACCCTTCTTGATAAAGGTCTTTTTGCAGATTTTCTGGTCTTTTGTCCAGAGTCCTGTGTACTTTTATTCCCCTGCAGGGACTTTGACATGCCACCTGGGACACATAATCTATCTTGACAGGGTGGACACACTGTAACAAGGCTTTCCAGAAGTTTTTCACTGACTGTCATTTACATTTACATTAACTGACATGGGCAAAAGGCCTAAATCATTAACAGTGAATTTACAGCAGATACAGTTCAACCTCAAATAGGAAGTAGATTCTTTAATAAGAAAACCCTAAACCAAAGAACAAGTTCTATTTTTGCTAAACAGAATGTTTTTCATGGTTACAGAAAGAGCCCACACTAAGTTTTCAGTCAAGCATAAACCATATTTGGTTAAAAGTGATTTGGGACTGTATAGTAGAATAAATAAAACCAAACTGATTGGTTTAAAATACTAGGGATTTTCTTAAACGTCTTCCTAAAGCAAACCCATTTCATCCAAGCCATTGGGCTAAAGCCCCTTAGCCACAGGATTCTGGATGGTGGATCCAGCTGGAGAGCGAGCTGTAGGCACACAAGCAAAAGGAGCCAGTGTTGGACGGACCTGCGTCATATCAGTGTCCCCTCTGCCAGGACCAGGGCCCAGAGATGGTGTTCTTCCTGCTGTTCTTAACCTTCTCGTCAGAGAATTAATGAGATCAAGTCAGTTCAGCTGGAAGCACACTTTGAAGTGAGCTGCCATGTAACTGGGATGCACGGCCTGGTGTGGAGACCAGGAATGGCCAGGCATGGGCCCACTGTCCTTCTGTTTGTTTTCAAACAGGCTGATGTTTCTCAGCCAGCACTTCTGTGTCCTTACCTTCTTTCTTTATACTACTGCCTTCAATGGCACACATAGAAGCTTTTGTTTTGTTTAAAAGAACACCAAAACCAAAAAAAGTGCTGGTAAATCTTCAGTCCCAACCCCTCCCTTGTCCTCTTGCTCTGCTGAGCCATTTTCCTGGCCCTGCCCACAAGGTACCGGCTCCCTGAAACCCGGGTTCCGCCCTGCCTTGGCCTATTAACTAACTTGGTGGGGAGGGGTTCTTGGTGATGGGATACTCTGCTTGTCAGGGGCTGCTGGGTCTCTGTCAGGGCCCCTCTTGACAGAGGGCAAGATGGGTTTCCCAGAGAACCTGAAATGCACAGATTAGTTGACATGCACACTGACCAGTGCTGGGGGCCACTCACAGGCCCACACCCACCCGAGATGCTGCCTCTATGGCTTGCCTGCCAAACTGGAGGGGAGCTCCCCTAGGCAAAAGGTCAACTTTGGTAAGAAGTTACAGGGCCAGTTAATTTCCCAGAACAGGTTAAAGAAACTTGACCAGGATTGTGTATGTGCTTGCTGGAGCAGATAAAGTAACAATAAAAAACAAGGAGCTTGCTATGGAGGTGTGAGCAGTGCATGCAGGTAGCTACCCCCTGGAGGGTGGCAGGTGGGTGGGTGGTGAGAGGTGGTTTACCTACATGACAGGGGACCTGGAAGCGGGCTCGTTTCAGTTATCCCATGAGACCTGCTCAATTACGGACTGTCAGAGGAAAGAGCAAAAAATAAGACACACACACAATAAATCCTAAATGCAACAAGCTCATTACTCCCACCCTCCGCCCGTCCTTCCCATGGAGAGGCACACAGCAGGGTGGGGGACACACACTGGGGATGTGCTACAGTGTGGTCAGGGGAAGAGGTGTAGGCAGCTTCCTCTCTTGAAGGCAGGCAGCATCAGTGTTAAACTAGGGATGTGTGAAGACAGAGTAGGGCTGGCCCAGGGGTGTCTGGGGGGAAATCTGGCCTTGGAGGTCCAGTGTCAAATTCACTCCAAGCTCTGTTTCCTGTACTGTCACTGTCAGAAGTTGGTTCTACTTCAGCAGGAAGGAGACCCAGCACTTGAAGCCACCAGAACTGGCCCAGCAGGGAGGCATGGTGGAGCCAGAGAAGTTGTGGGACCCTGGGGACCCCCTGCTTCGGTCCGAGGTGGGCTCTGACTCTGGCTCCTCTCTAACGTCCCATAGGCCCACACACCCTGGGGCTGCACCCGAGACTCACCTTGGATCTGATGTTTCTGAGTTGCCGGCTGACACAGGATCTATCTTTCTTTAAGAAGTCAGGGTTGCTTTTAGATTTCATTATATCTAAAGGAACAAACGGACCCATTACATTTGTTTTAAAAAACTCTGTGGAACAAGACTGAATGTGCAAAAATCTCCCAAGCTTCCTGTTACTGCCACATGCCTGTGGCATTTCCTTAAACATCTTTAAGAGAAAATCAAGCCAATGATCATAAAAACACACACTAAGCTTCCTCCTGAAACAACTGAAAGCACTGGAACGGCCTGAGGGTGTCTGTGTGGCCCTGGGCTAGCCTCCCCTTGCCTGCTGCTGACTGCAGCTGAGCTCTGTGGGGGGTGGTGGAGGTGGTCCTAGGATGCTCCCTCCGGCCCGTGGACAGACCCACTGTCCCATTATTTCTTTATTCCCACTTTCTTCCTAGCAACCCAGGGCTGTGATACAGCAAAGGAGCAAGAATCACAATCCACCCCCACATGCCTGCCATCCGCAGTTTGGGGTACCGTCCTTCACACTTCTAAAAGATGGCTAAAACAAATGTACATTGGGTCACCCCACACCGTGTGTCCGGGCAGGAGGTTAAACTTAGTGTACTTATGGATCTCTTCCCAGGTCAAAACAAAAACCTCTACCTGGTCTCTTTTAAGAAAGGCACGGTATTTCACTGTGTAGTGAAGCCACGGGCCTCCATCTGCTGCAAATGCAACAAGCTCCTGTTAGCGTATTTGCATGCACTTGTCCTTCAGAAGTTCAACTGGCAGGTCATAGGATCTATGCATTCTCCCCCAAATTCTAAACCTTCCTCCATCCATGGCCTCTGCCACCCCAAGGTCCTCCTCAGAAGTAGCTGCTGTTGTCATTTTGTTACCCTTCCAGAGTTAGCCTATAGCTTGATTTTGAGTGGTGCTCAGGTATCATCTGACTGATTCCAGAAAGACCGCCAACTCGTCCTCCCGCAGCAACGCAAGTGATCTTGCTTCAACCTGTCTGCCAGCGTTGCCACGATTGTTATCGCTTGGCTGGCTGAGGAAACCCAGTGTCATTTTCTGGATACCAGTGAATTGAAACATGTTTTGAGTAGCCTGTTCCCGACCCCCATGGTCTCTTGGAGGTTTTTATGGTCAAGCCCCATGATCAAGCTAGCTACTAACTACTAGCTACTAACAGCTACTATCACTGAACCATTGGGTTCTTTTTTTGTTTTTTTTTTTTAATTTTTTTTTGTTTTATTTATTTATGATAGGCACACAGTGAGAGAGAGAGAGAGAGGCAGAGACATAGGCAGAGGGAGAAGCAGGCTCCATACACCGGGAGCCGGACATGGGACTCGATCCCGGGTCTCCAGGATCGCGCCCTGGGCCAATGGCAGGCGCCAAACCGCTGCGCCACCCAGGGATCCCGAACCATTGGGTTCTTTAGGAAGATAGAAAAATGCAAAAATGCAACCTGTGATTCTTATGAAAATACATGCCAACGGCATGACTTCCCCTCAAGGTGATCAGTAAGTGCGCCCAGCAGCGTGCCGAGAGGACAATAGTTCCTCCATGGTAGCAGGGTGCCTACTAGGTTTGGGCCCGGTGCCCTGCAGTGGTTCTTGATGATGAAACACAGGTCTAAATACAGAATGGGCTCCTATGCCTTCACCGGAGTGACCACAAGTGATGGGGTTCTAGCCCAAAGCCTGGGGAACTCACCGTATCCTGACACAGGGGTGTTTTCCGGGGATTTTTCACCCAGTGCTTCCGTTGCTGCTTTCAGTTGCTCTTTCAATCTGCTGATGTCACAGTCGGCCTTTGCCCTCACGATGCTGAGCTCCGTGTAGATGTCTTTGTACTTGTCACTAGCGTACTTCTTGTCCTTGGAGATAAGAAGGGCAGAATCAAGTGGTGGTTAGGGGCAGGCTAGGCAGTCCATCTCCATCTCCTCGGGACTGCAAGGCTTCTGTGCAATGATAGGAGTGTCTCCAGCAGTTGGGGAGGCAGGTGGACCCATCTTTCAGAGGTGGACACTCAACGCGAGGTGGAACAGGCAGAGCTGAGAGTCTTTATGAGCATGGAAGGAGCATCCCCAGGGGCTCTGGCAGGCACAGGCACAGCTCCTGGAAACTCCCTCTCTGTCTAGGATTTCCTAAGTGACTGAATGGCTACCACAATTTTTGTCATCTCCTCTCTGATTCCAAAAGGGCCCTGGTGGAGATGGGTGGGCTTCACCAAGCTCTCATTTTCCAGGACGACATTTGTCTCTGGTCTCACTGTCCCTGCCAAAGCACACGGGAAGCATGGAGGACAGGGACACAGTGACACCTCATTTTTACTACACCTGCTTACAGGCTGGTGTTTTAAGAGAACTCAATTTTGAAAGCACATTCCCCTTAAGGATGAAATGTACTCTAGAAAAGCCTACAATTCGAGTGCACGAGGGCCTCTGTGAGCTCTTGGAGACATGTGTCCCTGCTCCACCCCAAGCCCATCCTCAGGCCTGTCTCCTGCAGGGAGGCACCATTACCCGCAACGCTGTCTGTAGCTCATCCTTGAGAGAGCTGATCTCCTGCTTCAGGTACTGGATTTCTGACTCCTTGACCCGCAGTAAGACCTAGAATAACAGAGAAATTAGGGACTGACACTGAGCAACAAAGGGACTTGCAGATTCTTGAAAGCAAAGATGATGACTGAGCAGGGAGCCCCTCCTCCCCTGCTTCCTCATCGACATGCACCCCCAAAATGCCAGCAAATACACTTAGCCATTGCTAACAGCTGGCACAACATCTACAGAAACAGAAAGAAGTCACTGCAATTCCTCCTGGACCCAACAACCCTGTTCCTGAGCCCAAGGGGTCACGGTGGGCACTGGGGACAGAGCCCGTGACAGCATCCTACTGAAACTGTTGACCTCACTCAGCCTCTCCCACATCACTGAGCATGCACAGGTTCATGATGAAATGTTAACTGACTGGGGAGTAATCTAAGTACTTTTATTTATTTTTTTTTTTTTTTATTCATTTATGATAGTCACAGAGAGAGGCAGAGACACAGGCAGAGGGAGAAGCAGGCTCCATGCACCGGGAGCCCGACGTGGGATTCGATCCCGAGTCTCCAGGATCGCGCCCTGGGCCAAAGGCAGGCGCCAAACCGCTGCGCCACCCAGGGATCCCTCTAAGTACTTTTATAAAAAGATATAAGAATCAATCATTCTGACTTAAAATAAACTTCCCTGACCCCAAGTAATACGGTGTTACAGAATGGTGAGCAACTGTAGGGTTCACAGAGCTAGTCACTGTTTCATTCTAGGTGCTCAGAGTTTGTGGTGTGGCAGAAACTGCAAGCAATGGGGTGGAAGGTCCCTGTGGCCTCCTCACCAGGGGTCCCCACTCCTGCTGTGGATCCCACACTGCCTGGCAGCTATTCTCTTTTGCTGCCTGGGGTGATCTGGATCCTTCCATGTTCTTCTTGCGGTCTCCAGCTCTCATCCCTGCCCATAAGCTGAGGGCCACCTCTTGGTTCCTGCTTGGGGCTTGTGTGCTGCAAAGCGGGGTGAAGGGGCTCCAAGCAGTACCTCTAACTCATAGGCATCCTTGCCCTGTGTGAGAGGGGAGCCAGTGGCCTCCCCACCCGCATCCCCAGTCAGCAGTGTCCGTAACCGTGCGATCTCCGCAGCCAGGCGGTTGTTCAGTTCCTGTGGGACAGCAACAGCAAGGAGGGAGGCTTCACAGAGCTGCCTGGGGCAGCACTCACACAGCACAACCGGGAGAGGTTGTCTCCTCACCAGAAGAGGCTGAGATGTGTGAGCAGACGGAGCCACAGACAAAGTCTTATGCACACTATGGCATTTCAGATTTAACGTGTGAGATTGTCACTGCATGTGACTTACATCCCTGGAAAGGCCATTTATGTGGCTCTAAGTGTGTGCAGAATTGTGTACACAGGATTCCATAATACTCAATACTTTGTCACCATAACGCTTGTCCAACGGCTTGTCCAATTTGAGTTTCTGTAGGGGTAGGCCCTCTCACTCTCCCCGGTCAACCTCTGTACTTTTTTTCCAACTGATACGTGGTCATGTTAGGCCACTGCAGTGACTAGGGGGAATCAGTCCAGCCAGAGCACCCTCATATGGGGTGAGTCTTGGCCCATAGACACCTCGATCTGTCTACACAGTAAGGACGATGAGCCTCTGCACACAGTGGTCCGGTTCAGTATCTTGGAGAAGCTTTTATCAAACTAAACCTACCTCAAGTCTTTCCATTAGCAGAGTTTTAAATGCACCCCAATTTTCTGAAGAACAAGCAAATTCTAAGACAATAATCTGACCCCCAAAAATGTGAACCATGTATGGCCTTGACTGAGGGATCTTTACACATGGTCCTAGCCTTGAGGACAGGAGACCTGGATCAGGTACAATGACCCTCCCTCACAGGCCCTGCCCACCAATAATGAAGTAGAAATCTACAGACGCTCAGGAGAAACTGGGACATCTCAGAGGTCCCAAAAGGGCTAGAGCCCATGTGAACCCAAATTTAAAGAGGTGGTTCATGTAGAAAATCGCCCCAGCTCTACCATCTGCAGAATTTCTGTCAACATGCTGGGGAACGGCAGACATCAGGGAGCTGCCTGCAGATGGGGCAGCCACTGTGGCTCAGAAACTCAGGGTCACCTCAGGTGAGGCCCGGCTCCCAATTCCAGTGTGGGCTGAGGCAGCGGCAGGCTCACCTGATTGTGGGCGTTGAGCTCCTGGTTCTCACGCTGGCACTGCCGCAGGGCCTGGCGCTCGGCCTCTAGCGCCTGGGCCAGGTGGGCATTCTCCAGGCACTTCTGGGAGTACTGCTCCGACAGGACCTCCAGCTCCCGCTGTACCGACTGCAGCTCCTCCCTAGGGACAGGGCACAGCTTAGCTCTGCCCTCACCCCTAGGCCAGGCCTCTAAAAGGCTCTGAGTCCCTGTCACGACACGTGAGGAGTGATGAGACATGACACAAAGAGCTAAGCAGAGAGCAGGTCCCATGCCTTCTGTGGTCTCAACAGATTCTTACCCAGCTCAAAAGAGGACAGCCTAGAAAGTGCTGCAGACCTACAGAATCTTTCCTGTGTTCCTCCCTGCTCCTTTTTCAAGGAGCTTAACGGCCCCACACACAAAGCTCTCCTGTGATGTCAGGACAGAACTCATTCATGCCAAAACAAATGTCCTGTTTCTGAGAGAAGTCACACTTGTGATTTGTTTTCGACACTAACTTTTGAGGTGCTCTGTGTCTGATAACCCAGGACCAGGCTCTCTCCACACTCGAAAATCAAAGCCCTGTGACACTGTTCTGTCACCCTGGACCTGAGGCACAGAGCTGCTTCTTCCATTAGTGGAACCCAGGTGCTCAGCCCCTCAGGAAGGGTGGCTTGGAACCGCCCTGGAGCCCTTGGGCCTCTGCCCATGCCCACCCTTGAGACCCAGGTCCTTGTGGCTCTCAGAAAGACTCAGCAGGGTGCCTCTCCCCACCTGAAGAGCAGAAATCCCTCTAGCCCCACCTACGAGGGCCACCTCCTGGGGGCAGGAAGGGACTCACAGGTACTGTCGTCGTAGGGCCTCAATGTCCGAGTTGATGCTACTGATCTGGGACCGCTGGCTCTTCTCCAATTCACGCTCCATCTCCTCCCGGTGAGCATTCTTCATGGCTTCAATGGCTGCGGGCAGGGACACAGCCATCAGCATGAGAGGCTCGGGGGCAAGGTGGACAGGACAGCACTGTGTCTGCCTGCTGTTCATGCAGCGTCCATGAGTGGTCAGGCTGGCCTCACCCAAACCAAGGAATTCCCAGGGAACTCCCACCAGAAAAGGGACGCAGGTGTTTTTTTTGTTTTGTTTTTTTTTTTTGTTTTTTTTTTAAATATCAGAAGGCTCTGTGCCGAAGTCTGTCACCAGGCAAAAGCTGCAGCAACTCTGTGCTCTGATGTCCTTGGCCACCGTAGGCAGAGGTGGTCTTATGCTGTTGGAGCACAAAGTCAGCGAGGGGACTGGAGAGGCCGGGGACCGCCCCTTGGGTGAAGCTCGGGGTGCTGGGCTAGGGCTTGCAAGCACTCAGCGGGCTCCCCAAACCAGCCTCTTCCTGGAGGAAACCATCAAAGGCTTGTTTTGGAAAACCAAGCTGAAACCTCAGCTAGAAGACAGTGTGAAGTCCGCTCACAGTGTGAAGGCCGCTCACTGCCCAGCCGTGCAGTCAGCTCAGGAAGCCTGCCGCATGCCCTGTCCTAAGGGTGCAAGTGTCTCCCAGGCTCAGCTCCCACCTGAGATAGTGGCTGCTGTCTCCTCGGCTAGGAGGCGATCCTTCTCCTCCCGCAGCTTCTCCAGCTCCCGCTGGTGCTGCCTCTGCAGGTCCTCAATCTTCTTCTGGTGCGTTTCTTCCATGGCTGCAAACCCTCGCTCGCACGTGGCCTGTAAGATGTAAAAAGGACTCCATGGAGGTTTTCCTTGACCACTGTGCTGGGTGTTGTGTTTATCATGAAGCCAGCAGCCTGGTCTCTCTAGGCTCCCTGGTCCAGACAGCATGCTCCCTGACACTAAGCATGGAGCCAGCAAAGCCATTGGACGGCTGTCTGCAGATGCTCACTGATACAACTGGGCATTTTACGCTACCAGAGCATTTAGGAAAGAGAGTTTACATAAATTCTCTTATTTGGGAGATTATTCTGAAGCCTCCTTCTCTGTGGAAAGTCAGTGCTTTGAGTGGGAAGAGGCTGCAGTAGAATTTAAAACAGCTGATCCTGAACCTTTACAGAATCACTGCTGGGCAAGGCTGACCACAGGGAGGGAGAAGAGAGCAAATGTATGGAGGTTGGCTGTGTCTGCTTGGAGTTCTACAGGAAGCTTTCAGCACCAGATAGGGCATTTCATAGTCAAAACAGCAAGGAGTCTTTGTCAGCTGAAGGGAGCCAAGACCATCCCCCCAATGACAGGTATCCTGGTGAGGGTTGGGTGGGGGGTATGCGGAGCCAGGGGGTCTGGCCCGGCCACTAAGCAGCTGTCCACCCTCACCTGGTGTTCAATGAGGGGAATCAGACTAGACTACATGATCTCTTCTCTTTCAGCCTGCATCTTCCTCCTTCCCTTCCCAAGGAGTACAAAGAGGGGCACTAATTGTAGGTGAAATGAGACACACAACAGCACTGCTCTCTGAACTTGTCCGTGCCTGGTTAGAATGAGGCTGGTTTATTACCTGGACATAGGTTTTGGGGAAGGACACAGGTATACCCTAGGATGGGATCCAACCATCCCACACATCCACTCAGAGATGCCCAAACCTGGCTTATGACAGTGCTCTTACCAAAGGGGCAGGTGAATGTGCCACATAACCATGAGGCTGTGCTCAGTGCAGCCATTCTGTGCATGGAGGTACACCTTTTAAATAAATCCCCTGCAAGATCTCTTTCAGAGTAAGGATTAGGCCTTCCAGTGATTTTTTAAAAAACCAGAATATGGCCATGTTACGTTCCAAATGCAGAATATGGGAGGGTTCCTCCCTCTCAACCTATACTATTTGATGGATCTTCTTGCACCTGGATTCAAGAAAGGATAAGAAATCAAATCACTACACTTGGGTGTCTCTGTCTGGGCCCCCACAGTAATGGAGAGGCCTTTCTGAGATACTCCACTCAGTATCTTCCAACAGTTTAGACTTCCCTCCAACAGACTGGCTGCACTGGTCAAATGGTCTTAACCGTTGTCCCCCATCAACTGGGCATTCCTTCTCCCACGTGGCTCCTATCTGAAGGCCAGTGGCCTCGTCTCACTGCCCTCACATCATGGCATAGCTGGAAGAGCCCAGGGGCTGTGGCTTCCAAGCCCCTCATCTTCCCTCCTGTGTGCTTTGATTCATAAGGAGCACATAGCTAGTAAATCCTTTAGGGTTTTGTTTGGACTGCTTTAGAATACTTAAAGGGTGAAAATTCTTCCTACAGAAACCCTGAATTAGCTATAAAGACCCGTTGCTTCCTTGGACAGTGTATGTGTTGAAAAATAAACAAATTTGAATTTGTAAGCCAGTAATCCCTCGGATCAATCCCAGTTCCTCAATGGCTACTGTGCAGAACTGTGAGGGAAGGTGTCAGCCTGCAGTGGCCAGAAGGGAGGCTGTCAGGCCAAGACCCTGGTCTCCCTGATCTGGGCAAAACTCTGCACAAAAGAACAGCTATTAGTCGGAGGCTCTTGAGAGTGCTATTTTGTTGTAATTCCTGCCCCTCCAGAATGCACAGAAGGAGCAGCATCTCAGCCCCTAGAGACATGCTACCAGAAGCCCTCAAACATGATCTGTTGCTAACTAATGATATGCTGTCACCGCCCAGATGACTGACACGGGGGCTGACAACGCCGCACTGCACAGGGGCAGGGGCTCTGTCGGAACAGAGAGGAAACCGTTCACTGCTGGGATGGGAGTACCTGGCTCCCAGTGAACACAAGGTATGTACGTGCCCAGAGACCCAGCGACACGGACCTGAGGGCTTCGCAGGAAGGAGCTGAGTGCTCTGCGGCAGGGCACTAAGACCAATGTTTATGCAAATTACTGGTAAAGGTGTAGCTGGCCCACTCGAATGCTGTGCTCACTTGTGCTGACCACCCTGGGGGCACGGTCTGCACACTTTTGGAAAACAACTCTTAAAGCTTTCTCACGATTCAGAAGTTTTCAAAAGGTTCTTGTAAAAAGAACGGAGAAAATGGCCTCTTGGCCATCCAAGAGCTTGCTGATGACCACATGTGCTTGTCTTTGGTCAGTGAGCTGTGTCATCACACAGAGGTAAAGAATACACTGTTGCCACATTTGTCTTCCACTTTCAGAGTTCTAGGAACAAGCAGCTGGGAAATAGCGGTGTTAGCACTGGGTTTGGCAGGAGCAGTAAAGCAGCTGCCTGCAGCCTGGGAGCCCATGCTGCCATCTCATAGCCAGGTCTGACTGGGGATGGAGGGCTTTTGAGGAGTCTGGCCATTTATTGCATGCAGCTCCACCCAAGGGATGGTGCAAGGCTTGGGAGGGTAATGCTGTGAAGCTTAGGGGAAGTTCTGGGCAGTCATGGTCCACGCATGCAGGCAGGCAGGCAGGCATCTCTACCTACAAATGGGATAGGTGAGAACCTGGACCGGCCCACAGAGCCCAAGGCCCCGAGGAGCCTGGGAATGTCACCTACACCTGACAGGGCCTGGTTATCCTGCCTCATGAGGCAGAGTGTGAGATGGAGTGAGGGTGTGGGGGACAGGTTGCAGCCTCCAGAGAAGGAACCCCAGTGACTGAGAAGCGTGCTCAGTAGAAAAGCCCTTCTTCCACAGAGTGCCCATTAAATGACAGTTCCCCACAGATAGTTGGGGACAAGAGAGTGACCCTTGACACTGCCTTGCAAATATCCTCTTCTGGGAACTCTAACTCTGTTCTCCTGGGGCAGTCAGAAGGAGACAGCCCTCTAAGAGAGGCTCTGGCCCATCTCCCCTGGGTTCTTCTCCACAGGTTTACATCTGTACTGGCCTAGAGTGGGTTCTGTGGGGGTGGAAGAGAGGGCAAGGCTGGGATGGGAACAAGAAAGGCTTCCCCCTGCTGGGGTCATGCGGAGGAACCAGGCCAAGGGGTGATGGGGGGGGACCATACTCCTTCTCTTACGGTGCTCCCAGTTGTCTTCTGCCAACCCTCCTTGGGGGTGGAGGTAGGGTGGATGCTGAACAGGAGGCTAGGCCCTGGCCTGAGACCACGTCACGCCAGTGAGGACTCAGGGGAGAGAGAATATCAACTTGTCCTGCTTGTCCTCAGCTCCACCCTGAGAGCCTTGTTTACGGGACACCACCCCCTGACAAGCAGAATAAGGCCTGCCCCTCCCCTGCCTTGCAAGTCAAGGGACACTTCAGAACCTTAAGGTTCTCGAAGTCTTTCTGGTACTTCTCCCGCAGTGTGGCCGCGCTGCCCTCCAGGTCCTTCTGTCCCAGCTCCTCCCGCATGGTGTCCATTTGGGCCTCCAGCTCCTGGATGCGCTCTCTCAGCCCTGTCATGGACTCAGCCTCTCCACTGGCGGCCTGCAGAGTGTCCCTGGGCTGGCTTGTGGGCCAGCTGGGTGGGGAGCTGGGGGCTGGCAGGGCCTCCGGGTGCCGCCTCTGGTAGTGGTGCAGGGCCTCCTGTAGGCACTGCAGGCTCCGTGAGTAGTGTTCCTGCAGGGTCCTCAGCTCCTCCTCGTGGATGCTCTGCAGCTCTCTGATCTTTAGCTGGAACCTGTCTTCCAGGCTCTGCATCTGCTCCACGTGCTGCCTCTCCATGTCCTGCCGGTCTCGGACAGAGGCGTCTAGCTGGCTCAGGACTCTGCTGTGCTCTGCCTGCAGTGTGTCCCCTGCTCTGTTCAACTGCTCCACCACGCACCTCATCTCCTCCTCGTACCTTCCTTGCAGGGCAAACATGTTCTCACTGTGCTTGCTTTCCACTTCCTCCAGACACCTCTGCTGACGGTCCAGCTGGGTGACCCTGGCCTTGAGCTCCGCATTTTCCCTCTCGACGATGGCAATTACTTCCAGGTACTCGCTCTTTTGCTTCCGGAGAAGTTCCTCGTACTCCTCCCTCAGAGCCCCGATGGCTTGCTCGTGTTCCTGGCAGGAGGCTCCCCTGCTCTGCCAGGACTCTTTGTAGCTCTGCAGCTCCTTTTCATACTCTAGCCGGATTCTGCAGGCTGCATAACACACCTGAGCCTGAATAATTGCATCCTGAACTAATAATGAAGAATACTGACCGAGGCCTCCCAGATAAGTGTTCCAGGAGAGATTCTGGGATACCTGGAGAAGCTTCTGACAATCTCTTACTGATTCTACAGGGGGAAGTGAGGTTAAAGCGGCAGATATCTCCCCTAAGAGGCTGGCCTTATCTTTAAGTTGCAGGGCGAGTTCTTCCTGAATAGCAACAAGGGCCCCAGAGCTCTGGTGGTCCACGAAAAAGGGCTCCTGGGAGCCGGCTGCTTTTTGATGACTTAGTACTTCTCCTAATGGGCTCAGGTCCCAGGATGCCTGTACATTGTCTTCGATGCCTGAGGGAAGCTTGAGGGCTTCTGAGACCTGCTGCATCACTCTCTCAAAGTCGGGGGTTCGGTAGGCTCCCAAGATGTCCCCTAGCACGCGCTTGTGCTGCTGCAGGGCCACCTGGGTCCCCTGGAGGGTCTCCTGGATGCTCTGCAACCTCCGTTGGAATGATTCCCTTACTGACTGCAGGGCAAAGTTGAGCTCTGCCCTCACCCACGTGGCATCTGCCAGGGCAGGGACCAGGGCTGCTGGGACACTCTGTGGCTCTCCTCTGGAAGCATCAGCTGCCTCTCCTCTCTGCGTTCCCAGGCGCTTACTCAGGGACTCTACCTGGCTCCAGAATTCACCATCCACTAGCAACTTCTTCGCCCAGGTGTCTGCTGCGGCCCCAGGGCAGAGAGCCACACTTTCAGGTTCCAGGGGCAAGTTTCCTGACTGGGAGATCTCATGGAGAACTCGCGAGATATCTGATGTTGTGTTTTTTAAAGACTCTGCTATTTGGTTTATCAGTGAGGCCTCCAGAGCTATTTGATCAGAAAGGAGTTTCAGCCGCTCCTGCTCGGTCAGCTCAGGCCGGTGCGGTGGCTGTGAAAGTGCTTTCCTGATCTCCAAGAAACTCGAGTCCTCAGGCTGAGCCTGGGCCGCACTGTCTGGAGGAGTGGACCAGTGGTGCATGGCCGGGTGGGTGCTGATGAGTGTGCCCTCTGTGCTGGCCAGGGGGCCTGCTCCTGTGTCTTGTGCTTCCTCCTGGCTGGCTGCTGGCAGGGATCGTAGCTGTTCTCGGCAGTTCTCTAAGCAAGCCAGAGCCTGACTGTTTTTCATCTGGAAGTCACCAAGCTCCCCAACGTGATTTTCAACTATCTTCGCCCTTGCCTGTCTTTCCTGCTCTAGCTGGGAGGCCAGTGCCCCAACCTGGAGCAGGCTGGCCCGGAGCTGCTCACGGAGCCGTGCCTCCGTGCCGGCCCACTGCTGGTGCAAAGCAAGTAGGGCCTCCTGGCTCTGGCCCTGCTGGCTCTCCAACTTCACCGTCACATCTTTGAGCTTCTCCTCCGTTATGTAGAGCTTGGTCTCTAGGGAGTGTATTATGGAGAGATAAGTGTCGGAGTCACTGGTTGCAGGGAGAGAGCTAGGGGTGGCCTCTGATGACATGCTCTCTTCTGAGGGCGACCGGTCCTGGCTGGTGTCAGAGGATGTGCTGCTGGTCCAGGTCTTCTCAGACCCATCGGGGTGCGTGTATTTTTGGCACTGAATCGTGGAGAACCGGATTCTTTGCCTTTTAACACCAGATCCTCCTTGGTCAGGTTTTGCTGTGCTCTGAGGGAGCCCCTCCCTGTCTGGCACCTCTGATTTCAGAGACACCATGCTCTCTTCTCTCTTGGGGCTGATATCGCCACGCTCCTCCACCAGGACAGCCCCAGGATCCTCATCCTCAAGCCTGGAATGTTGGGAGGCTGGGGGTGAGCCAGCAGCTTGGAGCCGTGGGCCCGACAGCACTGTGCCATCCCCTGCCTCTTCTAGGCAGCTCTGTGGCTCCTCCGCATCCTCTGAGAATTCCTTTCCCAATCTCCTTAAAATCTCTTCCTTTGCCTGGAGCTTTGTTTCTGTTTCCTCTAAGCTGCTCCCCAAAGCAACCATTTTAACCAAAGCCTCATTGAGGTCCTGCTCTTTCTTTTCCAGAACTTTCTCATGCATCTCCTTGATGTGCTTCAGCTCTTCCTCCTTCTCCTTCAGCAGCACGTGCATACTCTGGAGCTGGCCAGCCACCCTCCTGTAGGAGTGCTCCAGGCTCTGGTAGTCGGCCTCCCTCACACTCAGCTTCTCCTGAAGCTCAGCCATGTCCCCATCAGACAGGGTGACACGATCCATCAGCTCCTGGAACCGCTGCCTAATCAGGTCCCGCTCGTCTCTGAGGCTCTGGACATGCTCAGCCAGCTTCTGGATGCTGGCCTCCTTCATCTGCAGCTGTTCCTCCAGCTGGTGGACTACCTCACTGCCCTCGAACTTGGCGCTCAGCTTCTCCTTTTGGAGGACCTCCATCTGCTGCTCGCGGTCCTGGAGCTGGTCCTCGTAGGCGCTGGCCTTGTCCTCCATCTCCTTGAGGTTCCGCAGAAGCACCTGCTTTTCCTTCTCACAGCTCTCCAGCAGCAGCTCGTAGTTGGCCTGCAGCTTCTCCTCCATCAGCCTCTGGGCCCGCTCGCTAGCACCTAGTTGCCGGCTGAGGTCGGCGATGCGGTCCTGCAGCCGCTGCACTTCCTTCTGCCGGTCCCTCTGCAGTGCCTGCTGCGTCTCCAAGTCCCGTAGCTCCTGTGTCTTCTCCAACAGCAGGGCCTCAGCGCTCTTAAGCTTCTGCTCACTGGCGTGCAGTTGCCCGCTGAGTGCGGCCTCACGGTGCTGCCGCTCCTCCAGCTGCTCACGGACCTTGTCCCTCTCCAGCTTCAGGTCCCCCTTGAGCTTGGCCAGTGCCTGCTCCTTGATGGTGAGCTCGGCGGCGGCATTGCTGAGCCGCGCCTGGAGGCTCCGGATCTCGGCCTCATGGTGCCGGATTGCGTCCTTGGCCTCCCCATAGCTGCGTTTCAGGGACTGGATCTGCTGCGTGACCAGCTCCTGGCGCTGGCACTGGGCCTCCAGCTCGCTTTGGAGATCCTGGTTGACTCTATGGAGCCTCTGCCAGGCACCGGATGGGGAGGTGGCCACTTCAGTCTTAAAAAAACCGATTAAACACTGGTTAGTAACACTCGGGACTCCCGGTTCTGAGTGTCACACCTCTGGCCAGGGTCAACCACAGAAAAGCTCCTTGATGGGGCTGTCTTTTATCCTCGGCATCATTTTTTTTTTTTTCAATTAAAAGACAAATTCAACAAATCACCTTAAAATTTTTTTTGGCAAGTAGCTGCTTCTAGGTAAACAGAAAAAACATGGACAGTAACATCACACGGCTCTAACCAAGCAGCTTCTAGGAGAACTAAACCAAACAAAAGTGAATAATGGAGCACACTGATGAGCAAACGAGAAGACTGGAGGACAAGAGAATGCTGGGAAGGACAGGGGGAGGAGCAGAGCTTCAGGATTTATTTGTTTGTTTTGCAAAACAAAAGGTAGGCGGCTCTAGGCAACAAACCCTACAAAAGCCAGGACGCGGGGTGCGGGTGGTGTGATGCCACTTCCTTCTAGGACGGGGAGAGAAGGAAGGGAGGCAACTGCTCGGGATGCCAGTGAGGTGACATCTGAAACATTTTCCTTGGGGAAGTGGAGCCCGTCCTCTACAGTAACAGGAAGAACTAATCTCTACCTGCAAGAAGACAAAACGAGGGGAAAAACGGAAACCATGGAGTAAAACATGATAATCAACAAAACAAACAAACCTTTGTGGAATTCAAAATAAGAAAGTGAAGCATGCAAGAAACAAAACACAAATGAAGCAAAACTCCCCAAACTGAAAGGCATGCAGAACAGACAGAGCTAACTACTGCAGGGGCAAAAACAAAAGTAAACAAGAGAGAGAAGAGCCCAGCCTAAGAATCTAGCCTACCTATGGCTCTAGCTCTGCTCTGCTGGCAGGGAAGCCACAGATGTGACACTCAGGTTAAAGTTACACTTGATGTCCAAACCATGCACGCTCCTCCTCCCAGCACCGTTATGCAGTGCCCACCCTGAGTGGCTGGCTCCTCCTGACCCTTAGTCCCAGAGGCCCTTGGTCATTCCGGATGACTCAGGTATAAGCATTTCAAAGCACAAAGGGAGGTTAAAAGTCACCTGTTGTTAGACCTAGCAGGAAGGTTTTAAAAGAGACAAGCTCTGCCCAGCTTTGCCAGGGGCTTTGGTGCAGGCTCATGCAATCATCCAGGTTAGACACGGAGGCAGGTTCTTAGGTTAGCAATGTGCAAAATCTGCTGCTAGTATCTCTACCACATGATGTGAAGTGAAATCGGTGCACGTTTAAAAAGATGCTCCCCAAACCTGGAAAGTCTGCACAAAATGACCCAGGAAGTACATACAGGAAAAAAGGCTGCCCACCATTACCAGTTCCTGGGGCCTGAGAATCTGATCTGGGCATGGCTGTAACTTGGCTGAAGGGGCTGGGGAGGACCAGGGCACACAAGGCACCCAGTGCCATGGTAAAAATTGGGGTCGAAAGAGAAGGCAGAGGGAGTGCACAACAAACAATGGCACGGAGACAGGAGGGAAGGTAAACTGTCCAAAGGCTCACGTATGGCCTGGGATGACTTGGACCAAGGTAGCCGGTATGCTGTGGTCTGGAAATGTTGACACAGACACTTATCACAGAGACTCTGGGTCACTGAGAGCTGGAAAGGCCCTTAGGGTCAAGTTCTAAGTCTACATGGACAAGAAGGCCAAGGTTGCAGGGGATGGCACTGGCTTCCATCAGTCAGTGGCAGGACCCTGACTGGAGTGCTCTGTTCTCAGCCTTGGCTGAGAGCTCCAGTTTTCCCTGTTCCATCACCCCATTTTGCATCTCCCCAGCACTCCTTCACCCACTACCTCTCCCTACTAGCACATCAGCACGATGGGGCAGGAGTGTGTTGTTTTGTACCCTAAAATTCAAACAGAGCCTAGAATGCTACAGGACAATAGGCTCCCACTGATGAGCGCCCTGCCCAGGTGCTCTCCTGCCTGGTGAGACAGCAGGGCAGCACCACTCCTTGCTGGCCAGCATGTGGGCCCAGAGCTCTCTGATGGAAGGCATGGGTTTGGACTCATGTTGCTGCTCTTCTCACTGGACTTCCCATTAGGCTGCGGGGTTGGCTAGGCAGAAAATAAGAAGAGGGACCACTAGGAGAGTGCTAATGGCCCCAGGTTGTCCTATAGGTGTGGTACATACAAGGTCAAGGATAGGGAACCAGTTTTAGCTCTGTCACCAACTTGGTGGTAAGGAGGCACTTGGCTGGCTGTTGTTCAATTTCTTCAATCGGGAAAATGGATCTAATATGACTATTTGTGAAAGCAAGTAGAAACGACATGTAAATATGTGATATTTATGATAAATATACACTAAGTACTCTGAGAACTGAGAGGAAAAATGATCAGGATGAAACAAAGAAAAACCCTTAGCTATAGAGGTTTCAGGCAGACTGTCTAAAGCATCCTACTAGGGGTGAAGCTACAAAGGACCCAGGAGCCTGAGAGCCCTGAGGCTGCAGCACTTGGGACAGGCTGCTCCTGCTCAGCCAGGTTTTGCACATTCCTAGCCTGCCTGGGCCCTCACACTGATGCCCAAATGAACAAGGGCCACAGCAGCCCTGCAGCCCTACCTGCAGCACGTAGCCCTCCCGGGCGCTCTGTTCCCGGCCCAGAGCCACCCTCAGCTGGTCCTGTAGGAGCCGGTTCTGCTCCAGAAGGTCTGAGGCCTCCTTCTGGCTCTGCTCCAACTGTGGGCAAAGAGACACACATTTTGTAACAAAGTGATGATAATGACTAGAGGTGGCGGTACAGTGGCATTTCTGACTCTCGCTGGGCTGGAGCACACAGGGACTCTGTGGTTGGCCTTCCCCATGGCCACACTTCAGTGCATGTGCCGATCTGGTCTTTATCTGCAGCATCTGGAACTGAAGGTTCCAGCTCAAGCCATACATAACAGCAGCATACTTGTTACCCTGGGCACCCACATAATTCCCACATGCCCATAAGGATGTGACGTGCAGACCTGACCAGGAAATGGGGGCTTTCTGCTTGTGTCAGAAGACCATCCTGCTGGGTCCTTCCGATTCCCTCAGTGTGGTCAAAAGGCCATTGTTGACCTGGGGCAGCCCTCGCTCCAGGCCCTGCCTGCCATAGCTTCCACTGAAATAGCTCCTTTTTTAAACGCTTTTATATAATAGATTCCACATAAAATTCTGTTTGCAGGAAGGGCTCCATAAGATGTGTAAAGTGGACAAGCGACTGCACACTCCTTTTGCTTTCAGTGACTTTGAATTTATCTATCCGTCTACCCACCTCTTCCCTGAACTCTCTCAGGTACCTACTAGATGCTGGGTTATGGGGGCTGCCCACCCTACTGGAGGGGCTGTGTAATGCAACAGGTGGGCAGGGTGCTACCAGACTCTGCTGTGGGCGGCACAGAAATGCCTGGCTTTCAGACTCTGCTGTCTATGATAGATTCATGGTCCAGCCAGCATGTGACCTGCAGGCCAGTGGGCTCATTTTGACAGTTTAGACCCATGTGAGTTTGAACTTTTATTGCATCTTGGCTTTATTATTATATTAATACATGTAGAAAAGGGAAAAAAATAGAATGTTGGTGTTAGTGATAAATGTCAACCTCATAAATTTAATAGGAAAAAGGTAAGCGGAGGTTGCCCAAAGTGGCAAATCTTCCACTTCAATTAGCTACTCCTGGAAAAAAACACATTTGAAACATGTTGCTGAATGTTCCTAAAAGGCAGGCATAATGCTGTACCTCATCTAGGAAACTCACTGTTCAGGCTTACAAATCCACTACCAAGTTTCCCAGATTTGATTTCTGGATATGTTACAAATGCAGGGACTGGCTTACTCAGCTCTGCATCCCAGAGGGATCCTCTCTGGTGCCCAGTGACTTACAGGGTATCCTTCAAGTCAGTGGCATGGTGGCAATCCTCTGCCCAGCCTGCCAGGCTCACCACCTCCTGCCCGTGGGCCTCTGTTTCACATCTTGAATTCAACATCCATAATCCAGCGTCTGCCTGCCTTGCATCCCCCTCTGATCCCATTAATGGTTACCTGGCTGTTGCAAAAAGCCTGGAGGCTTGTCTCTGCCTCCAGCTTCAGCCAGGCCCCTTTGACCCAGGCCTGACCACTAATTCTGCTCATGCCCCTCTCCTGTCTCAAATCTCTAGTTTGTGCCTGTAACAGGGTAGGACAGAGTCCCCACCTGGGTCCTGCATCCCATTAGCCTAGTTTCTGGCCACCCTCAGCTCTATATGGCAATGTCCCCACTGCATGGCAAAGTCTTTCCTTCTTGAAAAGCCTGGAGCCCCCTCCCTGCCATCCTGCCGATGTGGCACCCTCTTATACCTCTCAGTGCCTGCACTGTACTCTAATAAGCTGTCTGTCTGTCTACTAGAGCTCTCAGGACCACATATCCCTCAGTATCATGTGGCCAGCAGCAGGTACAGTGGGTGCTGGGGAAGGTTGCTGCCCAGAACCTGTTACCTCCTTCTCCAGCAGAGAGGTCAACTCGTGAGTGGAGAGCCGGTCACCTCCATCTTCGGAGGACAGGTGCAGGGGGGCAATGGGCACCTGCTTTTCTTCGCGGAGAGGAGTTGTCTCCACCTGATGCCACCGCTGCTCGATCTCCACGTGGACATTCTGGGTCTTGAGGTCAGTGGTCACTGGCAGCCCTGGGCTCCGGTCAACCTCCATTCGCAGGGCTGTATCGTCGGCACCAGGCCCATCCGTGGCATCAAGCATCCCGAAGCGCTTACGGCGTTCTTCCCGCCGCCGTGCACGCTCCCGCTCTAGCTCACCGGCCTCAGCCTCAGGGTGGACGTCAGAAATCCCTGTGGTGCTGGCCCTCTCCTGAGCCAGGGCCTGCTGGATAGGGCGGAACTCAGCCCAGTCAAAGGTCTTAGAGCGCCCTTCCCGCCTCCGCTCCCGAGCCCGGCTCCTCTTCTGCTCAGGGTCTGGCTCTCCACGCTCCATATCGGGCTTCTCACTCGGCCTCGGGCAGGTTTCAAAGGAGGAGCTGCTCCGGTTCTTTTCCTCTGGCAGTGAGCTAAGGGCAAGGGGCAGAGAGCCTGTCAGGTGTGGCTCCTTGTGGCAGCCACCCACCCTGGTGGGGGGCCTGGCTCCACCACAGCCCCTATGCAGCTATGGTTCCCACAGGAGAGAGGAGAAAAGAATACTTTGCCTTTACTTGTGTCTCTCTCATAGGGAGAACCAAACTGGTTCTGAGTAGGGATGAGAAAGTAGGAACCACAGATGGCTCAGAGGTTTCCAGTCCAGTTTCCATAGAGAGCTGGGAACAGCAGTCAGTCATGGCTCCATGAGAGGAAGCCCCTCCAGCCCCCAGGCAGGAAGTCCTTGCCACTCCCTACTGTAGTTGCAGGGGGAACACAGTACATCGCTTAGACCTGTACCTCTGAAGTTTGTATCTGTTTCTTTTTTTTTTCTAAGTATGTATGTATGTATGTATTTATTTATTTGTGTGTGTGTGAGAGAGAGAGAGAGAGAGAGAGAGATAGGGAGAGGCAGAGATACAAGCAGAGGGAGAAGCAGGCTGCATGCAGGGAGCCTGACGTGGGACTCGATCCCGGGTCTCCAGGATCAGGCCCTGGGCTGAAGGCGGCGCTAAACTGCTGAGCCACCCGGGCTGCCCTGTTTCTAATGCTTTCTTGAGACTTTCCTATAGGCACTAAGAAAATCCAAATTTTCCTCAAGCCATAAAAGCCCACATAAAACAAGCAGAAAGGCTGAAGACAAATTGGGGGAAGGTGAGGACCCCCTGAGTTTGAGATACAGTAAATCTGAAGTAAAGTCTAGTCAGAAGACAATCACTAAGTCAATCTTTCCACACAAACCAAACACCTGGTCCCCGTGGCCTATAGTTCATCAAGGTGCTGAGTTCCCACATGGAGCCCATGTCTGAGTGTGGCAGAGAACTGTGGATGTCGGCCCGAGACACATGTGCACATGCATATGCTCAAGTGTGTCCTTCATTTCTGCTCTGAGGCCAAAGCCACAGGCCTGCCCTGCGACATCCCAAAGCAGACTTCTTCCAGCTGGGACACGGCAGGCAGGGGAATCCTGGCGGCCAGGACAGGACCTCAGGCCTTCTCGTGTCCACCACCCTATGCCCTGTGGCAACAGCCTTGCTGAAGAACCCTGAGCTGCCTTTCTTGCTTTGCTGGGGAGGGGGGCATCATCAAGGTGCTGAGTGTTGGCCTTATAAAGCTCTCTACTCCTGGCTGGGAAAAAGCCAGAGGGCAGCCACTGAGGCTGCCCATGAGGACAAGAGTGCCCCATTCACCTCCATATAGTCAGGAGGCATTCCACTAACAGATAAGCCAGAGCTCCCAACAGGATACTTGAGAACTTGTCCTGGCCACCAACACCTGGTCTTACTGACAGAACCACCAAATAATCTGTTAACTTAGTAAATGAGGGAATGAACAAACAATGCCAATAAACACAAGAGAGAAGATTTTATTCCTACCTTTTTTTTCAAAGAGATGCAGTGTCACTAGGAAAGACAAAGATTTGACATGGCCACAGCTGCCCCAGGCCGCTGCCCCAGGTGTGAGCAGCAACAAAATAAATACATTGGAAGAATCATGTAAAATATATGATCTGAAAAGTGTCAATAAGAGGTTCTCAAAACAGGTAAACGCTCTGAGGCCTTCAGCTGAGAACAGTAGAATTCTAGGCATCGTGGATCCAGCCCCATACACCAGAATCTTCTCTTTCTTTTAAACTGAAAATACCAGGTTTCTAACCTTCAGGGCAGAAGGAGGAAGGCACGTGGCACATTGTGAGGTATACAAACCAGAGACTTAACATGAGGGAAGAATAAGACTTCCATCTCAGTTCCAGCACTGAATTTCAAAGAAGTTTTTCCTGGTTGCACAGAAAACCAACACATACAGGTGTGGAGCAAAAAGATCAAGAAAAAGAAATGCTCTGGTAGTCTGTGAATGTGACATTCAGGGCTGCTCTTACTCCACTGCCAGAGAGGCCCAACACCCAGGACTAGGTTCAGTCCCGATAGGAGAACAAATGTTCCTGGCACAAGCAGCCACACCGGCCAGGCCTAAAGGCAGAAAAGGTAACCTGAGGCAGAAAAAGCAAGAAGGCAAGGGGAGACTAAGCGAGGCCAGCCGATGGTGGGACAGAGGAGGGAAGGCAGAAAACTGGGCTGGGACAGGCACGAGCACACATCCCAAAATAACTGCAGATCCATGAAGGAGTGAGGCAGTGGCCAGCAGGGAAGGCGACCCTCAGGCATCCTGTTTGTCTCACCTCGTCACATCTGGGGCAGAGGTCGGGTGCACGTGCTTCATGATGGTCTGGATCCAATTCCGCCGGATTCCAGATGTCATAGCAGAGAGAGTGAATTCGCCCTCCTTTGTCTACACAAAAGACAAGCTGTCATTAGGGACTGCCAACTCCTTGCCCTCAAAGGACATCATGTAGGGAGAACTGCTGCCAGGTAGGGGGCTGTCCTAGGACACTGTGTGTGTCCCCCTCAAATAAGAGCTGGAGAGCAAAGGAAATCGGATCTGCTTTCATGGCTGATTCAACCACCCACCTCTCTGGATGTGTCTTCCTGTGTGCCTACATGTCTCTGGCACCCAGATGGCTCATCTTACTCTTTCAGGGCCTCAAAGACTGGGGGGAAGGAGGGTGCGTGACTTGACCACAAGGCCAGCATGTGGGGAGCAGTGGGAAGGGGCTCCCCAGACCAGGGACAGCACCATCCCAGACTCAGTGCCATGCAACCCATGCACATCAGGTGCACAGGGTGACAGGGAGAGAAGAGTGGCAGGCACGGGACCTGGCAGGCAGGCTGGGCCCAATGGGGGCTCCATCTGCTGGGCTCAGAAGAGGCAGGGAGACCTGCCAGGGCAGGTGTAGTTAGACTTAGCACAGTGACAGAGAATAAGGAGGTTCTGGGGCAGTGAAGGAGGTGGTATGCAGTCCCTCATTAATAGGATATGGGAGCCAAGGTGGGGGGGTGCTTCTAGGATAATCCCTGGACCCCCTGCCCCTGACCTAGGTGACCTGGTAGGACGAGTTGAGATGGAGGAGCATGCTGGTGGTGGCTGAGGGAGAGGAGTCTCGCTATGTGATGACACCAGGTGGACAAGAGGGGAGGGGAGCCATATGGGGGCTGAGATGGGCAGCAGGCCAGTGAGCAGAAAGGCCTCTGGAATGCAATCCTTGTGTTGCTAAGCCATGCTGCCAGGCACCTCCCAAGACGGGGAGGGGCATGACACTCAGGTGTCACAGAAGTAAGGTGTCACTACTGTTCTTTAGGCTGCCCCAGCTACTGACCAATGGACCTATAAGACATGTTGGCTAGTCAGGTGATGGGAAGACAAAATCACCAAGATGGTCTTGGGATGGACACTGGCACGGCCAGGGGTAAAATATAAGAGACCATGTGCTGGCCAAGCATGCTGCAAAGTGCAGCTTGGACGGGACCTCATCACCTGCCTCAGGCCCCCGCCAGCACTCCCAGTCGAGTTGGCCCACAGCCCACTTCCCAGCTCATCTCTCCATCATCGCTTTCCCCTGTGTGCAAGCCAGGGGCAGGGGTACTGCCCTAGGGCTCTCTGAAGCACCAGCCCCTTGTGCCCTGGCCCTCCCCATGTCCCTGGGTCCTCTGCTTCCCCCCACTCCACTGTGGGTATTTCTGTAGTCTGACCTCAGCAACCTGTACATTCTTTCCTATGAGCTCATCTCTCACCTGCAGAGAGCTCTTTCCCAACAGGCTCCATGCTTGTGACTGTGTGTCTAATGTTCCCAGGGAGTCTACTGGAGCCTCAAACACACCACAGGCCAGAGCTCCAGAGGCTCCCCTCCTGTCAGAAGCTGCCTCTGCTGCCCCACTTCAGCACAAGCTCACCATGCTCTGAGGTGTGAGACTTCACACCTGGCTTCTCCCTCACCTGGCCAGAGCCACATCCCAGGTGCTCTTCTAGCATGGCAGCTCTCACCAGTTTCTTTGCCCCTCATTGCTTGGCCTTCTGCCTCTACCTTCCCCTCCTTTCTAAGTGTACTGTGGGTCCTTCTGGATGTGTCTTACTAAGGCACAGCTGTCTCGTGTCATCCAGCACATGGCAGTGCTTCCACCAATCTCAGGACAAGACCGACTACGGACCCGGCATGCAAGGCTCCCATTTTGCCACCTTCTACTGGCTTCTGCACTCAGCTATCTTGTGGGTGCTAGACAAGGACACCGCAAACTCAGTCCTCCAGCCTTGCCTCACAAGATCCTAAAGCTCCTTTGTGGTCCAGGCTGAGCCCCTCCTGGGACCCACTCTCCCGCAGTGAAATCAGTCTCTTCTGGCTTACAACTCTGAGTCCATGGGGCTCATGGAAAAGCATTAGAACTAGAGAGAAGCTCACAGTGCCCCGCCCAGGGTAAAGTGAAGAGGGGTCCAACTGGCAGCTGAGATCAGCTAGGGAGCATAGGTGACTCAGAAATGACTTTGTGACCAAGAGAGCAAGTGAGTTCTTAGAGAGAAACCAGCACCTACGTGGTTCTGGCCATGGCCTCATCACACAGAAAGCAGCCCTAGAACAATGAAGTTGTAATACACTCCGTGACAGGTACTGAGTTAAAGATAAAACACTTGTTACCCCCAGGATACCCTACTCAGGGAGATCTGCTCTTTAAAATGGAGAGGCAGGGGTGAAGGTGTGGGGCTCAGCATGGGCCTGCAAAACCAGAATTCACCACTGTCTCCAAAGCTGACATGTTGGCTTATCAAGCATGTCTATTCCTCCTGCAGGCACAAAGTCATAAGAACATCACAGCAGGGCACCACAGCCCACCAAGATCCACAGTTCATGCCCTGGCCCTGATGCTAGGCCATTAGTACAACCTCCAACTAGGACTTGGTGTCCACACAGTTGCCCTGCATGGAGGGAATGCCATGACCAGTTGCCTGCTGGGCTGCTGCCTGCATTTCTCCTTGTAGTAAACTCACTGGCCTTTGGGTCTGAACCTTGGTCTCCTCTGGGCTTGGTTACTACAAGTTAGTCCCAACATGTCTGATATACTCTCAGTCCAGAAATACTGAGTTTCTAGACCCAAAGATCTAAAGGTAAGACCCTGTTAAAGGCAACCCAACTGGAGTCCTAGCTCCCTGTGAGAAAACGAGTCCCAGGCGGCAGTTCTGTCAGGCTGATCATTAGCACGCACTCCCAAGGTCCCTGTGAGGGAAGAATTAGCTTTACCCAAAGAGAGGTTTGGCCTTTGTCCCAGATCCTGGGAAGTAACCTGGGAATCCCTATTATTCAGGGTGGGGGCTCTGGGATATGTGAAATCAGCCGAGCTCTGGCAGAGGGCTGGAAACTGTATTTGACTACATGGACAGTAACTCAATCAATAGTGACAAAGCTTCAATAAAACTCTGGACATGGGACACCTGGGTGGCTTAGTGGTGGAGCATCTGCCTTTGGGCTTCTGGGATTGAGGCCCCTGTCAGGCTCCCTACAGGGAGCCTGCTTCTCCCTCTCCCTGTCTCTGCCTCTCTGTGTCTCTCATGAATAAATAAAACCTTAAAAAACCAAAACCAAAACCAAAACTCTGGACACTGGCTTGGGTGAGCTTCCTGAGCTGGAAGCTCTGGGTACTGCCATACATCTCCCAAGAGGGTAATGCAACCCCAGAGACTTGGAAGGTTTGTGTTTAGGGCCCTGCCAGTACAATTCTCCCTGTCTGTTTCTCTGCCTTGTTCTGATTTGCATCCTTTTGCTACAATGAAACTATAATTGTTAAGTTTAGTGCTTTTTTGTGTTCAGTGAGTCACTCTGGCCTGTTAAGCCCTAAGGGCAGTTTTGGGTACCCTTTGACCTTGCAGTTGGGTATCAGAATGAGGACAGATGCAGCAGTTGAGGACTATGCCCTAACCTTGAGCCTGCCTGCCTCCAGGTAGCTTGAGCCACTAGCTTTAATGAAACAGCCAGCCAAGAAGAACCATTTCATTTTTCTGATCATATTCTTTTTGGGGGCGGGGGTCGGTGGGCAATGCCTTGCGCTCCTGAGTCCCTCACAAGACTGTGGGGGGAAAAGACTTGTATGTGGATGAATGCACGTCCAAATGAAAGAATAAATGAGTAAAACCCTAGTATTTGAGGCTTCACTAACACTTCTATTCTTATTTCTTACATCCCATGTCCTTCCCAACTGCCAGCACTTTAAAGAAAAAGGGAAGACAAAGACCTTCAGTAATAGAAAACTTCTAAATGGAATTGAGAAGAAAGATGCTAATGCCTCATTCTGTTGTTGAGATCACAAACTGGGGTTGGGATGAGGTGCTAGGGACAGAGGAAGGCACAGGTCAAGATACCAGCGATGACAGCAAAGACCAAGTGCCGACCAAGCCCGTGAGAGAGGTCAGGCTTGCCTACAAGTGTCCCCAAACCAGGACGTCAGGTTTTTGGAAAAATATCCCCGCGGGTCAAGCCCATGTCCCCCACCTCCACACCAAGCCTGTCTCCGAACTCCACCCCAGGCTCACATGTATCTGAAAGCCATAGTTTCTCTGGACTGGATACTCTGTGACATCGTAACACGTAGACAAGTCAATTTCCCCGTCCAAGTCAGCCGCCTACAGAGAGAAATGAGAGGATCTTAGGCGATTGAGAAAGTAAAAGTCAACACCTAGACAAGTGAATTTCCATGTTAGCTTTATTTTTAGTGGGTATATACACTGACAAGTGAAAATGCTGCCTATCCTATGCTACCTGGAAGCATCAATGCCATGCCCCTGTGTATCCTGCCAAAGATATCTCATGCCAGGGGTTGGCAAACGTGATGGTGGAACTCTTTTAGTCTTAAAAATTGAGGGTTCCAAAGAGTTTTCATTTATGTGGGTTTTACCTATTCATGATATTTAGCATATTAGAAATAAACTAGAAAAAAGTAAACATATTTGCTCATT
The DNA here is from genome assembly GCF_905146905.1 of Nyctereutes procyonoides. Taxonomy (NCBI): domain Eukaryota; kingdom Metazoa; phylum Chordata; class Mammalia; order Carnivora; family Canidae; genus Nyctereutes; species Nyctereutes procyonoides. Next base: position 47,369,728 of record NW_026575140.1, on the reverse strand, counting down.
TAAGAACACAAATAGGGCAGCCCTGGTGGTCCAGCGGTTTAACGCCACCTTCAGCCCAGGGTGTGATCCTGGAAACCTGGGATCGAGTCCCACGTTGGGCTCCCTGTATGGAGCCTGCTTCTCTCTCTGCCTGTGTCTCTGCCTCTCTCTCTCTCTCATGAATACATAAAATCTTTAAAAAAAAAAAAAAAAAAGAACACAAATAAACCAAAAAATATTTTTAAAAGTCAGTAAGGGATTTTTACAAATCTTTAAATGCTTGGCTTCCAAGGACAGTTGGATTCTCATATCTGTTGCTGGATTCAACTTGTTTAGTATGTCATTTTGAATGACGTATGGTTGACCCTTGAATACTACGGTTTTGAATTGTGTGGGTCCAGTTGTACATGTTTCTTTTTTTTTTAATGTAGTATGGTACTGTAAGTGTATTTTCTCTTCCTTATGATTTTCTTAATGGCCTTTTCTTTTCTCTAGCTTGCTTTATGATAAGAATACAGTATACGATACATGTAACATGCAAATGTGTTAATCAACTGTGCTGTTGTTAAGGCTTGTGATCAACAGTAGGCTCCTAGTTCAGTTTTGAGGGAGTCAAAAGTTACATGCAGGTTTTTATCTGCACAAGGGGATGGCACCTCTAGCATCTCTGTTTGTCAGGGGTCATTGTACATGAAGATAGTCCAGCCTTACATAGATCGAGATTGGAAAAGGAAGACACTTTAGTAGTCATTTCTTTCTTTTATCCAGTTTCATTGGGGAATAACTGACATACGTCACTGTAGAAGTTGAAGGGGTACAGCAATGAAGGTCTGATTTACATACACTGGGAAAAGGTGTACGTTCTTAAAGGTTAACTGCAAAGTGGAATCTGAAATCCTATCAAGGGACTTTCTATACTGTTATATTAAAATGCACGGTCTTCACTGCCCTCTGAATGGACCTGTACCCGTGCGTGACCTTCTAACTTTATGTACTGGTCATTTGGAAGACATCAGGTTATGCGTTATCCTCTACAAGTTGACATATTTCATTACATGAGCTCAAAACATGTTAGTATTAGCACCTAGTCATCAGGACAGTCTGTAAGTAAAGGGAAACTGTCAAATTTCTGATGGGGAATACAAATATTTCAAAGCTCCAATTTTGCTTGAAAGCTCAAGTTATATCATTGGCAATGAACTGTCTGTTGTTTTCTTTGAAGGGATAGACTCATTTGGTGCTTTAAGAAAGTGTCTGCCAAACACTCAAAGTGAGCAAGCAGTGTGTCTCTGCGTTATTCTTTTAAGTGCAGACAGTATTGCATGAGGAGAAGCCACCAGTTCGGCTGGCAGTGTGGATGGGGCATAAGTGCTTGCCAATGAGGCACCCATCATACTCTGGTACATAGTAAACGTGACTTACGCTCACTGTTGATTTTGAATCACAGAATATAGAAAGATGAGTATTCAAGAACTGAAACTTTAAATGGCATTTTAATTTTATAACAACAGTTTTGAGTGTACCAGCCCACTGAAATGGTCTCTAGGCATCCACAGACTACACTTGGAGAACTGCTGGTCTACGCACCCACTACCAACCACACACGCTCCGTGTTGCCTGACTTCAGGCAGCACCAGGGACCTGCTGCCCACAGTATTCTCATCTACCTTGAATCTCTAACATCTTTCCACTGAAGTCCCTACAGAACTTCCCTTTTTTCACGTTCAGGATATGTAAACATATATAACCAGTCTTTAATGACCAATATTTAGATTTTTCCCAATCTTCTGCTATTAGAAAAGCGGAGGAATGACTAACCTTGGGCAAAGATCTTTTCCTGTATGTGGAAATATATAAGAAGGATTCCTGGAGTGGAATGCAAGGGAAAAGGTAGGAACACAGACTTGCCAAATTGCTCAAAAGAGATGGTATTTTTGTAGGTGAAGAAAAAAGAGCCCCTTCTGGTTGGTCTTCAACCATGGAATCAAGATAGTCAATTGGGCCAACTAAATTCATTTGCCACATCCCATCTTTGTCCAAAAGACAAAGGACAAGATTTACTTCCGTTTCTACAAGAGACTCAATTTTCTATGAAATCTTTGTTGAAAAAACAAAACTGCTCATCCTGACTTTTAAATTAAGACATCTTTCAGTGTTTTTCAAAGAACGGAGAAAAGAGAAGCCACTGAAACACACACCCTGCCTAAAGTAGGGCCTCAAAATAGCCCAACGTTTCAGGAAGAATCAGTCACGAGATCAGAAACTGGTCACACTATGCTCAGACTTCCCACCAATCTAGACCTGGAAACCCAAGACAGCAACTTGGACACCAGGTGACAGACAGAAGGGGACTTGAGCCCGGAGAAGCAGTGGCTGAGAGCCTGGGGCTCCTGTGGCTACCCGGACCCATCTCCACAATTAGGAAAGAAGACAAAACACTCACCTCCTCAGCTGCTGAATCCCTGTAGTATCTCAGACTTTGATCAGCAAGGACAAACCAGTGTTTCTTCCACTAAAAGGGAAAGGAGAAAGCAGACTCAATGACCACGCAGCACATTTACTGCTCTAAGGCAATCCACAGCCAGAGTCCTGGGGGCACCTCCCAGAGCACAGGAAAAGCAGAGGGCAGGCGGCCCCTCCCACGAGTGGCAGACACACACAGGACTCTGCTCAGGCCACAGGCAGCCATGCGCACATGACCTCAGAGCACTTGCTAAAGCTGCGGCTCCCCCGTGACAAGGCAGCATGGAGAGCTGGGGTGGGCCACAGGCTATGAGCTCTCTGTAACCCACAGTGGTGTGGCTGGTGAAAAGTGCTTCGCAGTCCTCAGTCTCAACTTCAGAGGCTGCAGACAGGGGGCTGAGCCCTCAGAGCTGAAAGGTGGCTGTGAAAACAGCATCTCCATCCTTAGGTGGCTACCTGTGAGCCACAGCCACTGGCTGGCTAACCAGAGGCACGCCCACCTGCAGCCAGCAGGAGCAAACCAGCCAGCCAGATTCCCAAGTCTTCACTGTGAGTAGCAAGGAGGGAGACTTGAGTCTTCAGGAAAGGCCAAGGGGATTGATATGGAGGAGAAAGAAAAAGAGGATGTTTCGGCACAGTCAGTCAGGAAACAGGAGGAGCTCAGGAGGGTGGGGTTTGGGGGCCTCTCAGTAAGAACTAGCAGGCTCCTCTCTTCGTGCCTTCCTGCAGGCCTGGCCTTCCAGCCCCAAGCAGGGTCAAGATGGGGCTAGTAAGTTCAGCTGCAAATCGCTCTTCCTGTTGGAGTGTGATGGCGAGAATGTACCACACTGGCTTCTCTCAGGACTGTGGCTGAGCTGGAGTCTCTGATAGTCTAGCAACCCTCAGCTGCTGTCCACTTGGCCTGCCTTGCGAGCAACCATAAGTCAATCATACAACCAGAGGCATCTCCTGTCCCTGAGAATCCTGGGCTCCCCAGGAACATTTAGGAAAGAGTACCAAGTAGAAAGTTAACATTGTAGGATGCTTCCCTGGCCTGAGGCTGAGATCCCTGCGGGGTGTAGGAGAGCAATCTTCTCCAGAGGTCCCCACCCCCCACTGTAGAACTGAGGGTGGGGGAGGCGGTGCACCTCCGGTTCCCTGATGAGACGGAGGTCTCGGCCTCAGTCCTGGTCCACCAGAGGAGAGGCCATGCTGGATGTGGGGGACTGAATCAGTGTTCCTACACCCACTGGGGACAAGGCCAGGTAGACTTTGTACCTGCTGCCCATTGCCACAGCAGCCCTGCATGCTCACCTGGCCGTCCTCATACTGCTTGGTTAGCCAGCCTTTCTTGAAATTCAGCAGGTCAGGCTAAGAAAGGGAGAAAAAAAGAACAGTTTAGAAGAGAGCACACTGATATCCCAGTTGTGGGGAAAGTATGACTGAGGGGCAGGCATCTCTGTCCAGATGAGGTGGGAAGCAGAAAAAGGGGTTTCTCCACCTGCCCACAAATATTCCGCAGACTTATGTGTCTTCGAGGGAGGAGATGCCAGGCTCAGTGGGCTGATAGGGAAGGAAGGCAAGGCCCCAATGCCCCGTGAGCAGCAGCAGTGGGGCTGCCCAGGAGCACAGAACAGCCCAGAGGGAGAGGCATTTAGTGTTTACCATGAAGGGGAAAATCTGCGGTGAGCGCTAAAAGAAGAAATCAGAAGTTCTCACAGAAGCCATGGAAGACAGAGAGGAAGACTGAAGAACAAGGCCCATGTACGGTATTAAGCAAAGATGCAGCAGCAAGCCTGCTGAGGCCCTGAGGCCACATATCAAACAGGATGAGGTTCAGTCTCCATTTCCCTGCAAGATGCAAACTCTGGACAGCTGACAGGAAAGCAGGGGTGCTGTCCCTGCCGGGCTCTCCTGCACCAAGGTACCTGGGTCTGAGGAGTCACGGGAGGAAGCACTTGAGGACCACCTGCAGCCCAGTGGGGCCTTGCTTGTGTTTCACTCCTGGACACCTGCAAAGCCAGTGCCTACAGAAATGTGGATCATCCTTCCCCTCACCCCATGTGCCTGCTCTCTACTCTCCTATAGCTATCCTGACCAGAAACAGGCTGTAATGTCTTTCCATATTAGAAAACCAAGAGGGAGTTATGGGAACAGGAATACAGTGGCAGGACCACCTCCAGCCACACACGTTCTGGGAATCTCTCCTCCAAACCTCCAAGCCAAATCCAGATTCAAGGAAAAATCAAACTTCTTCCAGGTAAGCCCACCTATCCTTGTTCAGGGTCATATCAGTGTGTGTTTGATGGCTCCATATCCCAGGGGTAGAAGTGGCTCTGACCTTGGGCTTCTCAGAAAGCTGAGGACAGAACAAAGAGGAGCCCTGGGTCACCATGTGAGTAGCTGTCCTTCACTCCCAGGGCCTTTGGCCTGCCACTCTCAGCTCCCCGAGGGAGCAATGGTCCTGTCTCACCATGCACCGACTGCACCTCCACTGCAGCTCAAAGGACCAAGGGCAAAGGCCCTTCTCCTTTTGCAGTGAAACACCATGAACAAGGCAAGGGCTCCTAGCAAGAGAGGAGCCCAGTGATCAAAATGTCACTGACACAAACACCCAAAACAAAAACAAAAGTTCCCTGCTGTGGACCTGGCTCCTCAAAGTCAGGATTTTGCTGCCTTGGCCAAGTGGCTTCCTCTATTGGGGACTTCAGAGCTCAGGATGCCCACATCCAAAAGGGGAAAGAAACAGAGCATCTGCTTCCCACGCACAGACGCAAAGGCCGGTGCAGAGGGGACAGCCAGCACAGACGCACGGACATAAGCAGACAGTGACCCCAAGTGACAGAAGCAGCAGGAGCAGCGTCTCCAGGCTTCGATGCGCGGGCGCCTGGGCTCACCGTCAGGGAGGACTCCGTGGACCTCCTATCCAGTGACTTGGCTCTTCGGTGTGGAGACATGGGGGTGGCCGAGGTGTCCGGGAGAGGAGCTGTGGGGGCTTCGTTGGGGAGATCCTGTGGCAGAGAGCAGCCGCCAGTCAGTACAAGCCAGTGAACTTAGGCGGGGAGCAGGGAGACCAGCACCTGGAGCTGTGGGAGGGTCAAGACTGTTCCTGGGCGAGGACAAGAGCACTTTGTCTGGGCTCCCATGGCCAAGTCTGGGCCAACGCTGGGACAGGAGCCGGCATCCTGGTACTCCTCGTCCAGCGCCTCTCGCTTCATGCGGCGAGTTCAAAAACACACTCTAGTTGTTGGAACAGCCTTTTCTTTCAGATGCATTTCTCACCATCACTCTCTGGTCCTACCCCTGCCCCCTGGCTTCTTGGGATCACAGACAGAAGAGCTCTGGGCTCTGTGCCAGCCAGCAGCAGAGCACCTCATGAGTCCAGAGAGAAGGTGGGGAGGGAGATGAAGATGCAACATTCGAACACAGCAGAGTCACAAGAGGTGGGGGGGCTGCCTGGGGAGGAGGAGGAGGATACAGAAGAGGGATCTTCCCCTGGACTAAGAGGAGCGAGGATGATGGCCACCACTTGAAATAAAGAGGAAGGAAGGTGCTCAGCCTCGTGGCTGGGCTGCCTCAGAGAGAAAGAGAGCAGCTCTAGCTACGAACTGGGATCTAAGGCTCGCCAGACTAGCCTTTAGCAGAAATGGATGAAGTTCCGACAGGAAGATGCAGAAGACAGTCCTCGCCCTCAAGAAAGCCACTCGCTGGAAGGGAGGAGAGGCACGAGCAGACAACCAGGAAACAAGAACGGGGAACTCGGCGGCAGTGGGTCCAGGTGTGTGTTTGGGGAGGGGGGCGCTGTGAGAAGGGGTGAGGCTTATGCCCACCAGGTCCCTGTGGCCACGTGTGGCACCGCCTGTGCCTCAGCGCTGGCCCCAGACCCCAGATGCTCACCCGTTTCCTAGGAAACGCCCTCTTCTCACTGCGGCCCTGGCGAGTGTCACTGGATGGTGAAGGCCCAGATGATGAGTTGGTCTCCATGTGCTCTGCCTTCTCAATGTCCAAGGCCTCAAATTTCTCAATGACCTGGGACCTCCTGCAAGAGAGGACACAAGGCTGCTGAGGGGGAGACAGCCCCCCACTCCCACCCCACAGCCTGAGGCGGGCTTGGTCTTGAGTCACAGAGGAGTTCCTTCAGCCAACACTGCCATGCCTGGTCCATCCTGGCCTTTCCTGGGCCTCCCGTTTTGCAGGGCATGTAGGCTGTGCACATGGCACACTGGGATGGTTCACCGGACACTCCTCCCCAAGCTCTCTATCCCATCACCGTGGAGAGGGAAGCCATGCAGGGGCTGGCAGCAGCTCAGGGCCAAGGGCCATCCCTTCCCCCAGGCCTGTCCTTTCCCTCTGCCTCCCATACCAGAGGCTCTTGCATGGTCTGTTGACACACTCAGCAATCACACAGCTCATCGCCTGGCATCCTCTCCTAAGCCACAGACATGATCAGAAGGCAACCACCACCAGCTGGAAGGGGGACAGCCTCCATCCTCCCTGCATTCCTCAGCAGATCATGATGCAGCCCCCACCCCAGGGCATCCAAAATTTAGCAAGAGAAAGGCCCATGAATTAACATCGTTTCTGCCACAGTAAAAAGAATCAAAAACCAAATTAAAACAAAAACAAAGCAAGTTGATTTCGTGTGAAAAGGCCGGGGCATCATCAGGCCATCTACGGCTGGACACGGAGCTGAGATGGGAGCGAAGCAGGCGAAGGAAGGGCGAGTAACGTCACACAGCGACACAGCAGGAGAAGGCGGAGAGGGGCAAGACCTGAAAGAAAATAAGGCTGGAAAATGAATAAACAGAAAGGGACTGCTTGTTAAAATCAAATAATGCTAAATCAAAAATTATCCAAAGAATTAAAGTAACAAAAACCCAAGGTGATTACTGAGAAGGGGAGACCATCCTTGTCCCCGAAGTTACAAGGAGTCACCATGGTGGCTGAGGGCAGAGAGGCCAGGTGGGGCATGTGGGCAGATGCTGAGTCTTCCTCACCCCTGGGGGCCACCCACCGTGGGGGCCTGAGACTTGGACATTGTTTTAAAAAGCGTAACAAGGTCCCGAATGGAGTCACTCATGCTAAGCCTACTCACCAAACTGAGACTTAATATCTAAATTACAGTTTCAAGCTCTCCCAGGAGTGGAATCTTAAACCAGTCAATCTGGAATTACCTGGTCAGCACTAGTGAAGTGATCTGCTTGACAGAACCCTTGCTGTCCCCCAAGGGAAGGTGACCTTGCCCAAAACAATGCCCTTTTTGCCAGTAATTTCCTTGTCCCACTCCCTTCTGCCTCTAAAAGTCTTTCATTTTTGTATAGCTCCTCAGAGCTCCTGTCTGTCTGCTAGATGGGATGCGGAATCACTGAATAAAGCCAGTATCTTCAAAATTTCCTCAGTTGAATTTTATTTTACAGATTTGGTGGCAGTGGTGGGACCTGAAGGAAACTTCAGACAGCTCTGAGGACAATGAGAAACATAGCTAACTGTAGTACCTGTGAATTGTTGGTGTTCTCTGTCTTTCTTGCCATTTCTGAGGGCCACAGGAAATTCCTCATGGTTCTGAGCTCTGCTCTCTTTGTGTTGAGCTCCCAACCAAAAGGCTTTTTGTGGTCCCCCACTTGACTAGACCATGCTGGGAACCGTGGCTAGTTCAGTTTGTAATGTTCCATTTGACTGGAACCCCAATCCTCAGTTCAGACCCCAGATTCCCCATTGGGGACTTCCGATGGTTCAGTCTGCAATTCTGCATTTGATGGGAATCCCAGTCCACAGTTCCCATTCTTTGGGGTCTGCTGGTTCAGTACTTTCCCCACCCCAGTTCCACACTGAGAATTGCTGCTGGTGCACACAAAGCTTTCTACTGGTTGGGAGCATCACAGTTACTGCTGGTACACTAATGTGTACACAAGGTAAAGGCTATCGCTAATGAGAATCTCAGAAGCCAAAAGCTATGAAATTGGTGGGCACAGGCTAAGCACTTAAAGATCTCTTAGTGTCTGCCACCTAACTCTGAGAGTCCTGTGTCAGGATAAGCTAGCCAAGGAATGGACACTGCTGTGACACAGGGTCACCTGCCACACAATTTCCAACCCAGCAGCATATCCCTTTAGGTATTAATTTGGCTCTGGGAGACTCAAAGGCTTAGCTAGAAGAAATGGGATCTTTAAATTCCAGAGTTGAGCACACCAACTTCCAGCACACCTTCTTAATTTTATGGCTAAGAACTATAGTCCCAGAAGCTATAGATATCTACAAAAATGCAAAATCTTACTAAAGATAACAGCATTACGATGGCTAATATGGGAATATTCCAATTAGACAAGATCACTTATTTAAGAAGTGCACTAAAAGCCAGGGTTCCTAAATCAAACAAACAGAATAGGGTGCCTATTTTAGTTGGTATGCAGAAGCTTTCAAAGGCTTCAGGATTCCAAAACAGTTTCATTGAAAGTTTTACTGCAAAGGCCAATGAAAAATTAAAGACATAAAAGATATCTAAAACAACACCCAGGTCTCCCCCATAACATCCTCCTAGGTGGCCAACATCAAAACACTGGCTCACAAATCAGTGTATCACTTGTAACCAACCGGGCCATTAGAAAAAATTTTGTCCTCAAACGTTTTGGATAAATTCAACACTAATTTGAATGCCCCCATTATCTTCCTTTGAAGGAAGCCCCCATATGGTCTCCTCCCAGAGTTCATAGGACTCTCAAAGTTTTCTGGTAAACTGCTATTATTCTTTTAAACAGCCAAGGAAAACGAAAACTAAAATTAACGAAAAACCTTGCTGAATTTTGGTAGCTACCAGAGGCTACAGAGGGGATGCTGGGAAAACAGGCAGAAGCCAGAGAAAAGTGAGAATTCATACCAGAGTCAGCTCTCCTAAATCTCCATCTGTAATGTCCAGTCAAGAGACAAAAATAAAATTTCACATTCTCCCTTTCTTTCCAAATCCATTGGTTCTTGATTCTTTCTCTCTCAGAGGCACCTACTGCCTTCTTGTCATGTTTTGTGCTCTAAGAACTGGCATGGGATCTGCAGGTTGCTGGTTCTTTCTTTTGCCTATCTTTGAGAGTAACTCTGGGAATACCTGTGTGGCTCAGTGGTTGAGCGCCTGCCTTTGGGTCAGGGCATGACCCCGGAGTCCCGGGATCTAGTCCCGCATTAGGCTCCTTGCATGGAGCCTGCTTCTCTTGTCTCTGCCTATGTCTCTGCCTCTCATGAATGAATAATATTAAAAAAAAAAAAGTAACTCTGGATCTTTGGAAAGCAGTATCCTTTTATACCCACTTCTTTTAGTTCCCTTTTACATTGAAAGGGGGTTTTTCAATACTGCCAGAAACATGTGCTGTATGTTCTGGCTGAAAAGTGACAAGATACTTAAAAAGAGTTTTTAAATGGCTCTGTGGTCAGAAGCTGGCCAAACTGGAAGCTGATAATCAGAGTCTGATAGGAAGTTTTTTTAGGCCTTCTTCCCTAAACTAAAATGAAACTATGTGCCCAGAAGAAAAGCATCTGAAGCCTCTGTGAAAGGATTTATTAAAACATTCCAAAGACAAACAGTTCTAAATCCAGAACACAGAAATCTTTTGACTTCCATCTCAGTTGGAAAGCTCCTCTCTGACATAAAGAAGCAAACTGAGGATAATGTAGTTGGATAGGTACTTATGGTCTCCTTTAAGCTGCAAACCCAATTCTTTGAGGAATTAAAGCAACTGTCCACATCTTATAAATCTTCACAAAACCAGAAATCTAGCTCCAGAAACAATTTGCAGTCCATCTCTTTTTTACCAATACCAAAACCACCTCTATAGGTCTCAAAGGCTTCTAAGTATTGTGAAAGTGTTGGCCTTAGGAAAAGTCTTTCTTGGAAGCATTTACATTTGTTTCCTGTGTCTCTGATGGGAATGTTTCACCTGGTCCTCTCTAGGATCTCTTATCTAGGCCATCTCTTTGAAATAACGTCAGGGACGAAATTCTATCCCAGAAAAAATAAAGAGGGAAAGGTTATTGGAACAAGGGTAAATGAAAAATCCTAAGTGTCTTCTCCACAAATATCATTAAAAAGCTTTAGCCATCTGACCAGGTACACTTATTTCATCTGCCAGAAACACAACATGGATCCAACTTAGAACTAGTTATTTTATCTGTCCGTGGCTAAAATTTCAGAAACACAACATGGATCCAACTTAGAACTAGTTATTTTAATCTGTCCGTGGCTAAAATTTTAGAATGGAAGCTGTAAGGTAGGGGTGTATTTTTAACCTATGGATGGTACTGCCAGAATTAATTTGTAAAAGAGCTCTATTTAATTGGCTTCAAGAAAATTAAGTGCTTACATGAATTACATGCATATTCATACATTTGAATATATATAACATTCTAAAAATAGAAAGTAACCTAATGTTTTCAGGTACATGTGGTCTAGGAAAATATTCAGTATTAATTCTGATTTGTTAGTTTAATTAAAATAGACATGTCTTTAGAGTTACTGACATAAACTATAGTTTATACCTACAACTTTTATTCTGAGTTTAGTCAAATAAGCTAGTCAAATAAGCTCATAGTGTCTCTGTTATAAACTTTGTCAATGGGAAACATAGAGTAAGATGACAGCTGACTTTGTCCAAATGTTTCACAAAGCTTTCATGGGTAGTTGAAACACAAATGATCTGTGAATTAGACATATGTAAGTAATATATGCATTTTTAGGTGAACTTTTCAGCAATAATCATATTTTTGGAATGTCTACTTAAATGGTTTCCCCAAATCTTTTTGGTAAAAAAATTTTTAAAGAGTTTTACTAAATTAAAGGGTTCCTGGGTGGCTCAGTCAGTTAAGTGTCTGCCTCCACCTCAGGTCATGATCCTGGGGTCCTGGGATCAGGCCCCGCATTGGGCTCTCTGCTCAGCAGACTCTGCTTCTCTCTCTCTCTCTTTTTTTTTTAATTATTTATTTATTTATGATAGGCACACAGTGAGAGAGAGAGAGAGGCAGAGACACAGGCAGAGGGAGAAGCAGGCTCCATGCACCGGGAGCCCGAAGTGGGATTCGATCCCGGGTCTCCAGGATCGCGCCCTGGGCCAAAGGCAGGCACTAAACCGCTGCGCCACCCAGGGATCCCCTGCTTCTCTCTCTCTGCCTCTGTCCCTCTCCCTGCTCGTGCTCTCTCTTTTGCTTTCTCTTCTCTCTCAAATAAATAAAATCTTAAAAAAAAAAGAGTTTTACTAAATTAAATGATACCTAGATCATCTCCAAATAAAATACTGAAATATTAATTACTGAACATACGTTTACCTACTTTATTATATAAAGAAAATAAAGATATTTGGGTCTATTATAAACGTTTTGTGCTACACTGAAAAATCTATGATGCGAAACCATGTTTCCAGAAGATACAAAATGTAGTCATTAATTCATCAAGCCATGAATGCTAACATAAGACAGCTCACAATTGTTTACTGCTTTATTTTCACAAGAAACTAAGGTTTTTAAGGGTTAGAAATTCTAATATATGTAGGATGTGTGTTCTTGATAAAAGAAAATATGAGGAATGAAGATCCATTTTTGTTGAGGGAAAAGAAAGTGATTTTGCCCTAAAGTGAGACTGGTTATTGTTGAATGAAAAAAAGAAAAAAACAGGACAAATTTTACATGACCTTTTGTTAGAAATACTGCTAGTTCCTTAGTGTTTTGCTTTTCTAGATTTAGGGAAACATATTCACTTAAGTGATTTATGACCTACAGCTATTTGGTAGGGCATACGTTTGTAAACAAAGATGAAACATTTACTTACTTTTTCTCCCTGACTGATCCCTCTAGAATTCATAAGCTCTTGGGTATTATTTTCATGGCAATATACTTGGTTATTTGTATTAAGTTCAATAAAAATCTGTTCTCCTTGTAACAGGACATAACTGGAAACACTGGCTATATTACCAAGGCTTTGACCGGAATGTCCTATTTTAGAGATATGCATAGACTCAGATATGACCAAATATCTTTAAGGAACTGCTTGGAAAAATTGGGCTGGTACCTTGCTCACAGGATTCCTGGCAGGCCTATGTACCTCAGAATATTTTGGGGAAACTTTTAAGAGAGAAATTCACCCAAACTATAGGTACTACAGCTAAAATTTAATGGCAAGTCTTTGGCTTGGCTTCCTGGCCTCAGAGAAGAGTTTAATCTGAGATTCCTTATATAAGGTTCCAGCAAAGTAGTTTTCAAAAGAACTTATATGGTCAATCATGATTCTTGCTGCACTTATCAAACTAGACTAAGTTAGAAAACAAAGAAAGGAAAAAAAAAAGAAAACAAAGAAAGAAACTAGGCTAAGTTTAATACACAGTAATTTTACTGTGACTATCTTTTTTAAAAATGGGAATAACTATAAAGAGAAAAACTGTGTTTGCATCTTTGTGGATACGAGATTCTAGGCTGTAATGGTCTTTGAGGTTTTCCTCTATACCTGTATATAACCTGGACTGGCTCCTGAATTCTAGTTTTTGCAAAAAATTTGGCTATGACTCTCCAAACTAACATTTCCAACTCTCTCCCATTCTTCTAATTTGGAATCACTAAAGAACAAAGACTGCCCTCAAGGGCTATATCAGGTCCTCCTCATTTCCCAGGCAGTAACCAAACTTCAGGGAATTGAATCTTGCATCAACAGCTCCCAATTAAAAAGAGCCCCTTCAAACTCTAGGAACTATACAGCAACTGGAGACCTCAAAATCAATTTGACTAGGAAGGAATGGACTTGAAAGTGGACTGCTATACCCAAGATGTCATTCTTTAAACATGAAATGAAATGTTTTCCTTTTCTCTTTCCTTTACTCTGGCACTGGCTTAGAAAGAAAGCCACCATCCATTTCTCTCAGGCCATTAGTAAGGGAAGGTAGGGGGTGGGACAATCTTTTAGATTGCTGGACTTATAAAAAGAGCTCTTTATCTGTCCATGATACTAGAGGTATCCCCTCCCCATGACCAATTTCTCTTCTATTCCCAATTAATGCCCTGAACTGAGGAGTCACTTACACAGGCTGACTTTTACACTTAGAACACCTAATAACTAGTTTTCACCTTTCTATGATTATAACTATACTAGCTCAATTGGACACAAATACCTAAGGAAATCGTAGTACATTTGTATTCCCACGTTCCTGTGACTATCTAAATCCGATCTGCTCCCAATTATAAAAAGACCTCACCAGCAGCCTCCATCTTGGCAAGGTCAACATTGTTCTTGATAATAGGATATCCCCTGATTATCTTGCAGCTAAACAAGGAAATGTATGTGCTGTAGTCAATGCTACTTACCGCACCTAGATTAATACTTCTGGGAAAGATGAAAATCAGTGACATAAAAATACCTGAAAAAACCACTTCAATTAAAAAAGTGACTCCTTCAATGGAGGTCTTTGAGTTATTTGATTTTGATTGGTTTGGGTCTTGGGGACCATGGATCCAAAATGCACTGCAGACATTGGGAATGATCCTGCTTAAAATAACCATACCCTCATGCACTATATTCTCTCAAAACCTTTAAATGCATGTTTGCAGCCACTAACCACAAAGCAAATGGCCTCCTTGGGTCTGGAACATCATAAAAGGAATGAAGAGAATAAGTGACTTAAAACAATGTGAAGCTGAAGTTGTGACCTGTGAGTACCATAGAGATTCGGAAAAAAAAAAAAAAAAAGGCCTGTGAATACCACAGGAACAGCAAAAACTGCAAGAATTTGAGCAGTAGCTGGGAGTGGTGCTAAGGTCTTAAATTCTGATCACACCACTCAGTTAAGCTGAGAGTCTAACCAAAAGGGGGGCGGGGAGATAGGGTGCCTCGCTGGCTCAGTCAGAGGAGTGTGAGACTCATTCTTGACGTTGGGGTTGTGAGTTTTGAGCCCCACTTTGGGGGTAGATATTACTTAAATAAATAGGTAAATAAACGAAAAAGGGGGGAGCATTGCTTCAAAAAAATTTAAAAATCAAAAAAAGGGCAAAAGGCCCAGAATAGAGTCAACTGTGCTAAGCCCAAGTCACCAAATGGTGGTTAATACCTAACTTACATTTTCAACCTCTCCCAGGAGTGGAATCTTAAGCTACTCAATTTGGAATTACCTAGTCCATACCAGTGGGGTAATCTACCCGATAGACCTCTGCTGTCCCTCAAAGGAAGGTGACCTTGCCCAAAACAATGCATTCTTTGCTATTACTAACTTCCTTGTTCTGCCCTCCCCTGCCTCTAAAAGTCCTCTATTTTGTATAACACTTTCTGTTTGATAGACTGGATGCTGCCCAATTCATGAATTGTTGATCATAAGTCATATGATCATAAGATCTTTAAAATTCACTCAGTTGAATTTTGTTTTTTCAACATTAACATGTCACTGAACCAGAGACCTGTCCTCCCAGGGACGCCCAGGCAAATGCCACACGATCACCTAGCAGGAAGGGTTTTACTTGCATTCTGGACTAGTGGCTGAGAGTCAAGGGGAAGCAAGTGAAGTACCTCTGAGCCCAAAAGATTAAAATCTAACTGAAGACTAATATCTCTCTAAGGAAAACGAGGAAATGGGTTGAAATCCTGAGACCCTGCCAAGAGACCAGTTTTTACTCAGGAAGGGTTACCAGTCAAAATGGGTCTCTTAGGTTTCTTCATCAAAGAGGTCTGAAGACCAAGGTGTAGAATTCTAGGGGCACCTGGGCCCTCTGCTCCTCTCTGTGCTTATGCACAAAGCAGGAGCTCTGGTGCCCTAAGCTTCTGCATAATCTTCTCCAGCAACAGAACTTGTTCCCAGGCCAACCTGCCAGAACCAGCAGTGCAGGCAGCAGAGGCCGAGGGAGGCAGCAGCAGAGCGCAGGAAGCTCAGGCAGCAGTAGGAGTTCCTGGGAACCACAGGAAGCTCTTGGAAGGGCTCAGCCTGGTCATATGAATGACGCCATCCTAGAGGGGTTTGGGTAAGGTTCCAGGCCCACACACAGACAGAGGTACCATAACTTGCAGAATGAGAGCCCCTCCAACTGATCCTTGGATCTAGAAAGCACCCCACCGAGTCACAACCGACTCGCATGCTGCAGGCCTACCAGGGCTGCAAAGAGAAAAGTCAGATGAGGAAAGGCAAGTGGCACTTAATGCAGCCTGTCTACAAAGAGGGTTTCTGGTGAGGTCAGCCAGGGCTTCTTTTGCAGAGTGAGTGAGCAGTTTATATCCTGGGTCCCATGATGTACTGCCGGTATGGCAGCAAATGTCTCCCTGGGCTGGATGATGGCACAGAAAGGAAGCGCCTGCACCTGTGCTCCGCCTGACCTCTCCAGGTTCCCAGCCGAGGGGGGTGGGGGGGTAGGGGGTGTGTGTGCAGGACTGTACACGGCTGGTCCTGGTGTCAGTCACCAAGAATTCAGCAAAGACCATGGCTTCCCCAGGTTGGGTCAGGAGTGACTCACCATCCAAGAAACATCTGAAAAGTTCTAGAGCAAATGTGAAGAGCAGAGCTGGTCAGCCCATAAAGGCTTACTTCAGGGCTGTTGCTTGTCAGGAAACCAACCCCCTCTGTCCCCCCAGCCCAGCTCCTGGGCAGGCTGGGCTCAGCTGCCACTCTGGAGAGTTGTGGCAGAAATCCTACATTATGGTCTAGTCAACCAGGATGCAGAAATCCAATCAAGTACAGGGTGGGCTACTTGGGACCAGAGTACAGGTCTTGCAAAGCAGCTAGCCAGCAGTCATTAGGGTAAGAAAGTGACATTACAGTGTTAGAATGCAGAGTTGGTGGGCTCCAGGGGTGCCAGTACCAGGTGAAAACCCATCTCCATGGTGGCAAGGAGCATGCAGATAGTAAAGCCCCAGAGATGCCATCTACCCCAGGCTACTAGACAAGAACAAGTTCAAAGCCAAGCAGGTGTGTTGAATGTTAATTCTTTGGTTTGCCGCTAAATCAGGGCATGGTTGCCCACTCAGGAACCTCCAGGACCCACAGCCTGTTCGCTGGCCAGTGTGAAACCTCCCCTGCTCTGGCCCACAGTCACTCAGATAATTACTTAATTGCTTAAAAGATAGCCTTGGCCCCATCCTGGGTCACATCATAGGAGTAGGGTCTTCCCAGTTAAAGACCCAGTGGGAAAAAAAAAAAAAAAAAAAGGGATCCCTGGGTGGCGCAGTGGTTTGGCGCCTGCCTTTGGCCCAGGGCGTGATCCTGGAGACCCGGGATCGAATCCCACATCGGGCTCCCGGTGCATGGAGCCTGCTTCTCCCTCTGCCTGTGTCTCTGCGCCTCTCTCTCTCCCTCTGTGACTATCATAAATAAATAAATAAATAAAATTTTAAAAAAAGAAAAAAAAAAAAAAGACCCAGTGGGGAAGTACGTCCTGGTTCTGCTGTACCAGGCTGTTCCCACTAGGAGTCTCCCTGCTTCTGAGGTCCCAATTCTGTATCTGCATGCTGGGATGGTAACACAGGACCTCTCAGGGTTACTAACAAACAAGGAGACAGCTAAGTTACCCCTCAGGCAACAGGTCAGCTTTCCCCTCCCTCTGCCTAGGAATTAGGAACATCTGTTTTCTTCTCTTTTTAAGACCAACAACTCTGGGCATCTCCTCCTTATTCTGGAGGTGGACCCACAAGTGTACAGGTCCTTTCCACCTGGCACTTTGGGACAGCAGGTGTGTATTAAGGAAAGGGACAGGAGAGAAAAGCACCCTCCTGGCGGCTAGCTCCTTGAGGGGGTTAGCCTGTCACCACCTTGCTGTCCTCACAGCACATGCCACAGGTCAGAGCTTTACTTAGGCTTCCGCAGGGTGGAGAGGACAGTCTGAGAACTTTAGGAATTTAGGTCTGAACCTTTTTTCCAGCAAGTGAACTTCTTTGGGAACTTAATGAAAATTTTGGATTTTCTTTTCCCAGAAAAATGTACATATGGCCTCTAATCATTTAGAGGGGTTCATGGACCTCTGGCAATTCAGCCGTGGACCTGGGTGACGGCAAAGGCTCCACGTACAGACTCCGGGATAGAAGCTCCTATCAGAAGGGGGCACTCCAGCACTCTGGTCTAGGCCAGGGCCTCAGGGATAGAGCCCAGCTATCTCCCCAGCTCTCCGGGAAGCACAGGGCCAGGGGCGCAGGAGAAAGGAAGGACAGAGCCCTCTTCTCTTCAGGCCACAATGAAGTTCCATGCCTCTGTCCCAGTCCCTTCCTACGTCCCATCTATAAACACCGTCTTTCCAGGAAGCTGTGGTTCTGCCCGCGGTCCCCGCCTCCCATTTCACATTTCAGCCAAGCCTGGATACAGAGATACTCTGGGACGCCCAGTCACTTCATAGGTTGCCTTGCCTTCCCTGTGGGAGCACTCAAGGGAGGAATGTGTGCTGCCCACCCCACCGCCTTACATCCCCTTCACTCCTGCCTCAGACTAGAAGGACAAGGGGAACTTCCACCTGCATCTCCAGGCTCTTCCTGCTTCCAAGGCCATCTCAGAGAACAGAAGGGGGCCAGGTAGGAAAAGCTCCAGCTCCACGAGGCCAGGTGGCTGAAAACATGCCTGGGGCCCTTAAGGTATCATCGCCGGGAGGCACTCACAGGAAGCAGCTGGCCCCTGGCCTCGGTCTCTGGCCCAGAGATCCTGCATTTCTGGCTACCGGGGACTCAGAGTTCCATGACCAGAGTCCAGGGTCAAAAGGCAAAGCTTCCCCACACACTCTGAACAGAAAGGGAGAACAAGTGTGCTCCCCCAAGGAAGGCTTAGGGAACATGTGTGTGCATGCATGTGTGTATGTGTGCACACCTGTGAGGTGAGAAGAGGAAATGTGTATGTTAAAGTGTGTATGAGAAAATGAGTATAAAAACCATATTAAAAAAAAAAACACAAAGGAGTATGAGCATGTGTGCGCGTTTACTAGAGAATACGAGTGTACACGAGACTGTGGAAAGGCGGGGGAGTGTGTCTGTGCACATGTGGCCCTCTAATCCCCTCCTTACCTCCTCTCGTTGCCAAACAGACGGGCCACCTCTTCCCTGCCAGGGCTCCGGGCCCGAGTCCTACGCTCCAGCCGCCTTTTCTCCACCTGGAAGGCTTCTCGGTGGCTGATCCTGACGGCCTTAGGGACGTCGGCCAGGGCGGCATACTGCCTGCTGGCTTTAAAGGCAAAGGTGCGCCCCGGTCTCTCTGCTCCCCGCCCCCCAGCGCTGCCGGAGTCCGTGCGGGTGGGGGGCTGGCTGGCCGAATCCAGAGAGCCGAGGGAGCTGCTGCACACCATTCGGCCGGGGAGTCGAGAACCTGGGGAAGCAAGGGGATGACCAAGCTCCTGGGAGGGCGGTCCAGGGCCACTATACCTGTTGTTGGGGGTGCTGGGGCTGGGAGGGGAGAGCGGCGGGGGCAGCTGTTGCTCCTCGGCCTTCAAGTCCTGCTTGGTCTTCTCTAGGGAGAAGTAGCCGCTCTCAACCCGGACTTTGCGACCACAGTCCATGCGGTCGCTGCTCATGGTGCTCTCCTCTGGAAGAGAGAAGGGGGAGGCAGGAGACATACTCAGCCTCTTGCCATCTCTGGTTTCTGGGGACTTCTGAAAGAACCCACATGGATCCAAACGGGGGCCAACTCTCTACTTCCCAACTCTAAAGGCACACATGGCTTGCCCCAGGGCAGCTTCACAGGACAGCAGTGAAATGTCCTTCCCACCCATGTGCCTCATCCATCTCTCTCTAACCTGGCTGTGTCTGCTACACTGTTGGGGGTCCCTGAGCTTCTAGTCTGGGGGCTTGTTTGGAAGAGCAGGTTCCCCTGCCCAGGAGAGATGTCCCACAGACAACCTCTTGTAAGCAAATACCAAGGAGGGATTCAAGGGCTAACTGGCAGTTCAGCCTGTTAGGGCATTTGGGGAGGGAAGAGTCAGGGACTTCTGTGGGAATGAGAGGAGTGGATGCGGACTACCCACCAAGGTCTGATGTAGCTTCACCCCTAGCTGGTGCAAAATGCATTTTGGCCTGAATGAACTGGGTCATTCCCAACTGTCCTCTTGTTTTCAATGAGCTAGACAAAATGCAAATGGGAGAAGCCAGCCTATGTCATGCAGAGCCCTCCAGGGCCCAGACCAGGGAGGCAGAGACTGCTGCCCTGTTTCTGCTCAGGCAATTCCAAAGTGGTAAGTGGAGAGAGCACAGCAAAGCCCCCTGAGCACTCTCTTCTCCACCTTGCCCAGGAGCTGGGCAGGAGTGGACAGCAAGGGGAAGGCCTAAGCTGCCCTAACCACTGCTGCTCTCAGGACACGTTGAGCTTTCAGGGTTAACTAGCCCATAAACACAGTACAGCCACGGTGGTAGGAACCAGAGACCTGCTGGTACACAGACCTCAACCTAGAGCATTCTGATTCTCACAACACCCATCTGGGGCTGACAGAATAGGTGCTGCTTCCTCCTTTAGAGATGGGATGTCAGAGCTAGAGGGGTAAAGCCAAGAATCCCAGGCCCACCCAGGCCAGGCCCTGTCAAAGGCTGAGGGATGCAGAAGGTGAAGGAGCCTGAGGCTCAGGACTGGGTTATCAGGGGTCAGCTGTGTTGGGATGGAGGCCTGTTCCAGCACTGTGAGCCTGAGCACCAAGACAGGCAGGCACGAGAGCCAGCCCAGCTCCCACTTACCATCCTTGCTCTCCAGCCCAGGCTCCCTCAGGGTGCTGGCAGCAGGAGGCTGGCTCTGGCTGGGACTCTGAGCTGGACTTAGGCTGCCCCCATCGGGCTGGTCCTTGGCCCTCATTTCTTCCTGCCAAAGTGTAGACTTGGTGGTGGGGACTTTCTCAGCACTGGGAATGCTGCTGCTGCTGCTGCTGCTGGTGACAGCCATCTTGGCCGGCCCTGGTTCCTGGGGGAGAGAGTGGTGTCTGGGCTGCCACAGGAGCACACAGCCTGGGCTGGTACACAGGTCCTGGCTGCCTAGGTGCCTGGCTACAGGAGACACCAAGAGCAACTCTGTGTCAGTGGCCCAGAATCTTCAGAAGGGGAGGCTCAGAGCAGAGACATCCTGGTCAAGATGAAAGCTCCATCTGGATGGCCCTGTGGCCTTTTCTCTTCTAGAGTCCCAGGCAGCATGCCCACAGTGCCTGGTCCCACCGGCCTCAGGCCAGGTTAAGCAAATACGTGAAGCAAAACCTGAAGGCTTTCTGCCTGGAGCTTGGAGAGCAAACACATGCAAGTTCTCCCTTCCCACAAAACCACAGGACCAGAGCAGGGGAGCAGGCATTAAAGGTGAGAGGACAAGTGCTGGCTCAGTTTGTCATTCCTAGACTTGTAGGTAATTAGGAAACAAGTCAGGAAAGAATACACCGTTGAGATGGCCCACTGGGTAAATGCAAAGCATGTGCTCACATAGCATTGTGCCAAGACCCACCCTTGGCCTCCTCAGCCTTCCCGTGTTGGTCCTCGAAAGCTAAAATCAGACACCTGGGACACAATGTGAAGGAAAAGAGTCATCGGACACAACCCAAATATCCAATCTACACTTGTGCCCTCCCACACAAACTAGAGGGGAGCTGGGAGCC
The DNA here is from genome assembly GCF_905146905.1 of Nyctereutes procyonoides. NCBI lineage: Eukaryota > Metazoa > Chordata > Mammalia > Carnivora > Canidae > Nyctereutes > Nyctereutes procyonoides. The sequence goes on along the minus strand of NW_026575140.1, from coordinate 47,348,782 downwards.
CAGATCAGAGCCAGTGCTGCCCTACGGGAGAAGCATTCATGCAGGAGTCCATTTCCAGAGCATGCAGAGAATCTTAACACCTCAAACCTGGAGCCCAGATAGGGCAGGGTGGGATCCCCAGCTGCCCCACAGCACTAGCTCACACCCTGGGCTCAAACCCCCTGGTTGGCCCAGGATCCTGGGTGCCAGCTACAGAGGGCACTGTCAACAAGATGGCTTCGGACTTTCTCAAAAGTGAGACACGTCTCAGCTGTCTTCCCAAACACAAATGCCTACCTTCCACTCCTATCCTAGTGGCCAAACCTCATTTTTAGAAACCTTAACCCAATTCTGAATTGGGGTCCTTGGCAAGGATCATATATGAAACAGGTTATGCGTCCCCACATGCACGCACACAGACCCAGTACTAACCAGCAGGTTCTCTGACAGCCACTGACATGGAACTATGTGCTGAGCTCTGGTTCATCACCGCACCATCCTGTCCTCCCCAACAACACCTCACAGGGGAGGCTGCCCAGGCCAAGAGGATGTTGCACTCACGCTTGCATGGACAGTGAGGGCCAGAGTGAGCCTTCGAGCCTTTTCCACTACCAGGCACCCTCAGGAATGGCAGGGGGTGGAGTGAGCTGCTTTGGACTGGCATCCTAAAGGATCTACAGAGAAGCCAAAATGCCAGGTATCCCAATGGGAGAAGACAGGCATTTTAACCAAGTCCAAAACTTTGCTTAGCTTTGTAAGCACAGGATTAAAGACAGGAAGGCTCTTCTCACAAACCCAGGACACACCTGACTGCCTTTTTGGTCAGAGCTGCCAACAGACCTGGCTCCCAGGCTGGAGATTTCCTACAGCTTTGTCCACCTTGCAAGAAGTGGACTTCTTGGAATAAAATGGCAATGGTTTCTGACAGTTTCCTGAGGGCTCCAACAGAACCAGGCTCTAATGATCTAAGGAGAGACGGCCCCAGGGCTACCTGTCCCCCTAGCCAGCATACTGCCTTCACTCAACGTCCCTGCGATGTTTCCCCCAAGCAAGTCACTCTAGCTCCCCCTGCCATGGGCCCTGACAACTGGGTCTTCAGTTCAAAGGCCAGAAGCAAGAAGCTAGGCATGCTTTGCGGGGCTCAGGGCCAAACTGAGATTCCTCCCACAGAACTGGGTGGAGTGACATGCTCTGGGTGGGGCCTCAGTGAATCTGTCCCCTCGGTGGAAGATGGGCTGCACCAAGGATAGGTAGAAGTTGCCAGAAAGGGCCAAAGCAGAAGAGGCAGGCAGCTTTACTTTTGAGAAAAGTGTCCTTGACTTCAGAGGTCTCAGGTCCAAGCTCTGTGTGATCTGCCTACAGCATATGCATAGCCCTCTCTGGTGCTTGGGGGACTCCAACAGTGAGGGCAATGGCTGGCAGGGATCCCCAAGAAGTAGAGGAAATTCTAGGCCTGAGATCCAAGGGGCCATGACAGCGAGCTTGGGAAACAAATGCATTTCTTGGCAAGAGAACAAGCAGTTCTCTTTCTCTCCTTCGGAGGCTCTGCCTTCTACCACCTCTATGCCAACCCTTATCCTAGTGAGTGGAGACTGAGGGACAGTCTGGCAGCAGGAACACAGCCATGTTGGCTCCAGGAGAGGGGGTGGTTGGTGGGTGGGTAATACAGGGAAGCCTGATCTCTGGGTAAAGTTGTTTCTCTTTTCCAAGGTGTCCTGAGACTTGGCATAGGCCAGGTCAGGGATATGTGGCACTGCCTCTGCTCCTTACACTGTCACTGCTGTGGTAGAGAGGGCACTGGGGTTCAAAACATAGGCCTGTGGAAGCTCAGCCACAGCCAGCAGTATCTGGAGGGAGGGGACAGGCAGGGAGAAGGGACAAAAGGTCTGGGCTTCTATGTGTCTACTGCACATGTAGTTGCCTTATTTGGAGGCAGGAGCTCAGTTCAAGCACTGCTTCCAAGGATCGCTATAGAAACGCAGAGCTACCCTAAATGCTATGTGGCCTTCCATAGGTGCCTGTGGAAGAGGAAGGAGGTAGAAGTGCCAGGTTTCCTATGTTCTAGTCCCTGCATGGTCGAGATACCTGCACTGCTCAGGGTTCTCAATGCTTCGATGCTGTAATGAGGTCTGTGTGGTTTATCTGGCTGCTCAGAAAGGGTTTTCAAAGCAGGGAGGAATGAGGACACAGGGCAGAAAGGGAGGCTCAGGCCAGCCGCCTTCTGTAGCCCTTGCATACTAGCTAAGCAGGCACACTCTCTAGAGGGGGTCTCCTAGGAAGCCTTTCTTTCCACTTCCCAGGCATAGAAACTGAGTTGGGGCTCAACAAGGAGGGATGTGACCTGGAGCGGGTGTAGCAGTAGGCACCCAAGTAGAAAACAAGATACTCCAAAAGAGGTAGCCATGCACAACACATGTGTGGGCCTGAGAAGAAGCAGTGTACGGGACCAGGAGGGACATTCTTCCTGATGCACCTCTGCTCACAATGAGAGGTCTGTTGTTTTTCAGGTCTCTGAAGAAAGGCCCAGAAGCAGGGGCCAATAGCCTGGGGGATTGGGGATATGGGAGGAACCAGCATTCCAGAGCTCCACTTAATAAACCAAGTCTCCCAACCCACAGCTGGCAAGGGAGACAGGTGGCCCCTGGCCTCATAGTCTCAGATCTGGGATTTGGGGCAAGAGGGGTAAGCCCACTATCTTTCCTATCCTAGTCATACCCAGAGTGGATTATCACTCCTCTCTAGGCATCTCGGTATCAGGAGAAGTCTTTTCTCTTGGAGTGAACAGGGGCCAAATAAGAAGTACCTCCTGGAACCCACACCTCTCAGGTCTCAGGCTGCAGAGGCTCTGGCCAGGGCCAGCCTGTCTCCTTCCTGCCCCAGGCTCTGCTGGGACCTCTGCTCCTAGCTGAGAGGCTATCTGCTCCCCCTGTAGCCTGATCCTCATGCCCCTCAGGGCCTGGCTTGGGGGTCTCTCCGATGTTCTCAGAAAACCACTCAATGAGTATACTCTACATGGCCCCTACTCTCAACTGCTTGAGACATCTTCTTTAAGTAGGATCCCATGGGCTCTTCTGCCTGAGTTCGAGGAGGACAGGGCACAGCAGAGCAATACCTCCTGACCCCCAGTGGTTTTATGGGAAACTCCCTTAGGGCACAGAAAGAGGAGGCCATATACGGGGTGGGGGGGGGTCCTGGGTTCCTGCCTCTACGGGGGCCCCTAAGGCTTTAGGCTTCCATCCCTGCTCCATTTGGAGCATCCAAAACACTTCCAAGCATCTAGCTGCAGAGGGGAGGCCTGCCCAGAGGTCTCCAACTCCCTCTCTGGAAAGACCCCACATCATCTCCTGAGACTGGGTCATGGGGAGATGGGCCCCACATGAACGTTCACTGTCACCAGAAGCCTGTGGAATCAAATGTGATGTTCTAGGGAGCAAGAATCAGAAGGAAGAGTCCTGTCAGGCTGGCTTCTGCCAGGCTCAGAAGGGGGATGAGCAGAACAGGCAGGGGCACCCAGGCTCTGAGAGACCCTCAGAGAAGTGGCTGATCTCCCCACCCTGTGATCATAAGGCTTCTGCTACCAACTGAAAAAGCGAAGCTCAGCCACAGCCAGCAGTATCTGGAGGGAGGGGACAGGCAGGGAGAAGGGACAAAAGGTCTGGGCTGAATGTGTCTACTGCACATGTAGTTGCCTTATTTGGAGGCAGGAGCTCGGCTCAAGCACCGCTTCCAAGGATCGCTATAGAAACGCAGAGCCACCCTAAATGCTGTTATTCTGCCTGGGATTCTTCTCTCAAACCAGGCAGCTTTGAGGGATTTGTGTGTGTATCTGCTGTTCTCAAGCAGGAAGCCCCACTTTCAGCCTCCAGGAAGGTCTCTGATTGCATTTTGCTGAATTCTTGCCAGGAATACTACCTTCCAGGAGATGCTGGCCTGAGACTCCTTGGAGAGGGTGGACAGAGGGCAAACAATGACCATCAGTGGGGAGCAGGCCCAGTACCCAGGCCAGCACACACCTCCCAGTCCTGCCTGGGCCGACCTCTACCGCTCAGGGAAGCAGAGAGCAGCCAGTAAGAACTGCTGAACCCCAGAGGGTAGTCAGATTCCATCATGGGCTGGCTCCCTGCCAGACTCTGGGCCATGCAAGATGCCCAAGGGACCCCGATCCTTATCCTGCTCACTCCTGGGGTTGCTGTGAGGCTCTATCAGGCCAGGTAAAGCACTCAGTAACCCTTAAGTTTGGAGCAGAGAGGAGCATTAACTGAGCACCCATGATGGGCTGAGTGTTTCTTTCCAAGCCCACTATAATCCTGTAACTAGATCTCAAAAGGCCCATTCTGTGAAGCAGTTTACTGAGGCTCGGAAAGGTTAATTCGCTCCACCAGGGCTCCAGGAACATGAGAAGCACAGCAGAGAGGTGCAGAGCACTCCTGGGTGCCCTGTGTCCCTGCAGATGAGGACGAGAGTGGCCTCTGGGGATGGATTAGACTGGTGGGACCTATTCAAGCTACCTCCCTGCATCAAATGGGAGCTAGGGCAGGGACACAAAAGTCAAGGTCTTGTCAGTTTTTTCCATTTATGGTCAAAGTCCAGAGCAGAAACAGGGTCCTCCCTGGGGAGCTCCTCACTCGGCCAGGACACTTGTGGACCCTCCCTGCCTGGCCCTCCTTCTTGGCCTGCCATCTGCAGGATCATCCCTGTCTGTAAAGTAGAGCTGAGTGGAATACTTTTCTGAACTGTGGTTCACGAGGATATACACGTGCAGCAAGCAGCCCCTCCAAGCACGCCCTTTGCTCCCTAGCAGCTGGCAGGACAGCTAAGAAAGAGATACGTGCTATAATACTGCTGCTCAGCACTGGCTCGCTCCCTGGCAACATCCCAGGATGGCCCTGGAGACACGAGTAAAGTAGCCCTGTCCTGAAGAGGATCCTGCCTGTTGCTTGGACAGGAGCACACAGATTATAGCCCATAGACTGCTGGGGGAAAGAAGAGAATATGCAGGACTCATGACCACCTCAGCCCCATCTGGATCCTTTCCCTCACCCCTAATTTTAGGTTGGGTCCTGAAACCTTCTAACCTCCTGGGAAGCTCTCACTTCATCCAGCTCCATTGATAGGACACCCCTTTGCCTACCTGTGGTGTGGGAGGCTCCACTTTCCGCTTCTTCTTTTGGTTCTGCTTATTGGTTCTGGGATAGACCATGAGCATCTCTAGCCACCTGAGGAGAAAAGAGAGGGAGTACTGGCTCAGACCCCAAGCCTCAGGAACTAGGAACCTTGCTGGGTGGCCTAGGCATCAAGTCCAATGTTTCTTGCTTAGGGGTGCCCAACCAGTGGCCAGTCGTCTGGGCAGTGAGCAGGGCAGAACATGACCCAGATTTAAGCCTGCCACCACTGGGGGAGTGGTAGCAGTGCAACCTAGGACAACCATAGGCTGTGTTGGGACCAGGCCTAGATGCTGATCCCACAGTGACTATTATGCAGGTAGGGAGGGCCCTGTGGCTGTCCCTGGCATGAAGAGCCTGGTGGAATGGCAGGCATGAAGAGCCTGGTGGAATGGCAGGCCTGAGCACAGGCCTCAGAGTGCAGCACACATCACAGTTTCCATAATGACCCTATCTCCGGGGCTTACACATGGCTTTAAAACTATCCTCCCATGGTAGATTTGGCTAGCACAGATGGGCTGCTACTGGGTATCATTTAGGGCTATGGACACAGGAAACCAGGAGTTGTGCTACCAAAGTTCTCTGTGATGGGTCACTCCCAGGGGCTGAGTAGCTGACCACCCAGACCCATTCACTCGCCTCTGGGCCCCACCTGTACCCTGAGGGCTCTGGGGAAGGCCCACAGAGCTGCCCAGGGACCCACTCCAAGGCTGACATGTTGGAAGGTCCACTCTGGACCAGGAGCAGAGAAGGTAGCAGAGGGGTGTGGGAAGAGCTGAGCCTGAGGGCAGGAGGCCTGATACAGATCTGGCTCTGCTACCCTCTAACCATGACCCTAGGTGGCTCCCAGCCCCTCTGGGCTTCAGTCTCATCTCTGAAAGCAGGGGGTAGATCAGGCCATGACATGTCCACGGCTTGCCTCACTTGAGCTTTATTAACATCTGGGAGGGTTGGATGAAGCTGGACAGGAGAAGAAGAAGACAGGAAGGGCCTGGTGGTGAAAGGTATGCTCTCTAGAGGGGAAGGTATAACAGGAGACTCCAGTCCCCTTCCTCCTAGAATGTGAGGGTCTGTGCTGGGCCTGCTGCCACCCTAGGCCTAGTGGCGGCGGCTGAGTTGCAATGTGAGGCAGAGACCGCACTGCCAGCGTCCTGATAGTAGGCTGTGGCAACCACCAGCATTCAAGCCTGGGCCAGGAAGAAGGGCTCATGTCTTCAGCACTCAGAGGTGTTTCTTTAATTTGGGGTGGAGGGAGGTTGGGCATAGTCTGTGACCTTCTTGGACAGCCTCAGGAGGGTATGCCGGTTGTGTGGCTGGCAGCTGGGGAAGAAGCAGGCTTGGGTATGGGGAATCATACCATCTAGGGAGAGCCCAGCTCAGCTGAGAGCAGGTCCTTCCCTATTTGCTGAGAGAGTGAACACCTGCCTGCACCTATGAGAGAGACCTAAGGCACAGGTCCTATGGGTCACTCATCTGTGGGCTGGCCCCAAAGCAAGAGAAGAGGCATGACTGTATCTGCAAGGCCAGCAGATGAGCAGATTCTCTCAGGGTTTTAGTCATGCAATATGAGGAACTCACACACTCGTGAGGTTAAAAAAAGCCTGCTTTCCAACCTGCCCCAGGGGCTAACATTTCTCTGGGGCACTGCAGCAAGCAGAGACTGCAGAAGACCCCTCTTAGAGCTTTCCTTAGGAGAAGAGAGACTGTCTGACAAAGTCACCTCGTCCTCCAGAGCCCCAGGAGCACAGCAGTGTGACAGGCAGGTGCACAATGGCCCAGTTGCTATTTACTGGCAAGGCGAACAAGTAGGCAAATTGGCGAGCCTGCAGGACAGGGCCTCGAGGGAAATCTGCTGCTGTAGCGCTGCTGACTGAACATAGCTCGGCAAGCTCCTGGGCCAGCCTGAAGAAGGCTACAGACTTGGGGGCTGAGCACAGGCAGGGGCAGGCTGGGGCTGGCCTGGAACAGATGATGGAATGTGTCCCCGGCACTCAGAGTTCTCATGGAAGCCCAGCAGGAAGTGTGCAACGTCATTCAGATGTGCTACCATGTAAAGTACACCCAGGGAAGAGAGGTGAGGGGGTGAAGGTGGACACAGGATCAGCGGTGGAAGTGAGTGCAGGACAGGGCCTCGAGGGAAATCTGCTGCTGTAGCGCTGCTGATTGAACAGAGTTTGGCAAGCTCTGACTGGAACATGGTACAGTGGGTTTCCAACTCTGACAGCAAGAGCAGGATGAGATGGCGGGGAGCAGAACTGAGAGTCCAGGGCACAGGGAAAGGAGAAAGCTTGGGCCCAGCCAAGCTGGAAAGCCCCCCCAGCCCAACTCCTGCTTACACTCTACCTCCTCTAAAAGAGCTGCACTAAGCTGTGCCCCACACATCCTGAAGGCCCCTCCCTGGCACGAGAGCTGGGAAAGAGGACTGCAACTCTCTCCATCCAGCTCTGGGAGAGATGTTTCACGCTGCTTTGTTCAGAGAAGATCCCGGGAAAAAGGCTGGATGGACTGTTCCCAACTATTCCTGCTCTAAGTCAGCCCAGATAAAGTCTGCACCTCATGAGGGAGCTGGGTGCTCAAACCCATCTTAGGATCTAAATGCTCATAGATGAGATTTCCTAGCAAAGGAGCTATGCCAGGTGGTGAGGATGCCAAAGGAGGGTTCCATGCACAAAGGAGAAAGGCAGAGGAGACGCAGGCAGAAGTCTGTATCCAGGGCACACTGCCCAGCTGACTCCCTAAAGGAGACCAAGTGGACTAGCAAGTGGCAAAGACAAGGAAGCTGCTGTTGGGGGCCACTGGAGGCACTGTGGGGGCCCAGAGACAGACTGCCATGGTGTGAACCCTGCCTGCTGGGCAGAGATGAGTTAGGCCAAGACCGGGATGAGGACGAGTGGAAGCACTGAGTGATTCATCCTGGCTCTGGGTATCCCACTGAGCCACTGTACAAACTTCCTGCCCTCAGGAAGTGGCCCAGCCTACATGCGGGACCCAGAGAAACACATTTGGTATCCTGGTCCATCATTGACCTTGTCTACTCAAGCTGCATGGGAAGGGCAGTCAAGAGGTCCCCTGGGCTGTGGCAAGTGCCTGATAGTAGGATTTAGGCCACATGCCAGAGGCACTGTCAGACACCAGTCTCCTCGTGCCATATGGCATATCACTACATCACTGACCTGGTGGTCCCCCAGCTCACACATGCCTCAGCCTATCCTGGGGACCTTGGGACAGCCCTTCCCATTCCACGTGCTAGTCAGAATCCTCCATGGGACCTAGCTCCCAAGGGGAGGGCTAACTCTCCCCCAAGGAACCTGCTGGGCAGTGGAACCTCAGTCCAGGGGTTTCTGCCAGACAGGGCTGCAGCAGTAAGTATGAGTCAGGAAGTGCAAGTTCTGTGCTGTCACTCATGCCTTGAGGGTCCCCTTGGTCAGGGTCTTCAAATTTCCAGAGCTTCAGTCTCCTAACAGTAGAATGAGGGCTCTGTAAAAGCCCTCTACACTTTTTGTTTTTTGTAATCTCTACATCCAAAGTGGGGCTTGGAACCACATCCCTGAAATCAAGAGTCATATGCTTCTCTGACTGACTCACCTAGGTTCCCTGAACCCTCTATACTTATAAACCATATGGTTCTAGAATAAAGACCAGGGAGAGGCTGAGGCAAAGTGGTCCTTCTGTTTGCCCCTGGGAGTTAGAGATGCAAACTTGCCTCTCTCTAAGGGAGAAAGACTCAGGGAGCTGGCACCCTCAGTAGAGGGTCACCTGATCACTCTGCAGTGCAGCTCTGGCCCTCAGCCCCACCCCCCGTAACAGTGTGGATCTGAACTTTTGAACTCAGCAAAGACTGGGGACCTTCTGACCATTGTTCTTTCTCACTTCCTCATACAGCAGCCTTGGCCTGAGATCCTGAAGCTCAGCCAGTGCTCAGTCTTTTTACTTGTTGAAACCAAAAGGTTTCACATTATAGTTCCCTTTACTCTGCACTATAACCATCAGCCTAGTACCCCTAACCACCACCACCACCCCCCACCACCACCCCTGCTGATTCACTTTCTCTCAAAGTTTTCTCAGCTTTAAAGGACCAATGAGATTCTCCAAGATTCAGTGCCCAAGCTCCTGGCCAGGCTTGCTGAGACTGCTCATTACCTATGTACTGTGTGGCCAAGTCACACAGAGCTGCTAAGAGGTGCTCAAGGAGCTGGGACTCCTGGAAGGCACACGGTGCATGAGCTCAGAAGCATGGGGCTCTGCTCACCTGCACTGTCAGCTACCTGAAAAACTGGGCCCACCTCCCAGGGCTTCCCCTAAGCCCCTGCACAGGGTAGGACCAGGGCAATGGTGGAACTCAGAGAAGCCAAAGAAGCCAGAGCATCCAGCAGCACTGGAGGATAAGGTGTGTAGGCCCTGTGTGTAGGCCCTGAGGATGAGGAATGAGACACAGCCTCCACCCTCAAGGACTGACTGCTGGCTAAAGGAAGCTAGATGTGTACCAAGACAATCTGCATATTTTCTAAGAGTGAACTGATGGTGCCAAGTGCCTCATGGGAGCAGGCTTCCTGAAAGAGCAGACACTCAGGCTGACTCTAACACCCTGAAGGATAGAGGGGTCATTCCAGACTGAAGGCAGGGTAGGAGCTGCCACAGAGCTGGTGGGAAGCATGGGGATGTATGGAGATGAGCAGCTCAGCGCTGAGGGCCACAAGGGCGGTGGGGGTGGGGCTGAGGCCTGGGAAGGGGCTCCCTAGGACCAGCTAAGGAACTTGGACTTAACTCCCAGGAAATAGGGTTTCAGGCAGGAGAGAGGCAAGATATGCTCTGGGGACTGAAACCCTCATGGTGGGGTGATATACAGCTGGGAGGGGTGAGAAGGTAGGTGGGGAGACCAATGAGAGCCCAAAGGAAGATGAAGCAGCCCTGGAACTGGGGTAGTGCCAACAGAGGGAGGCCCCTGAGTAAGTGGGACATAAGGAGACAGCCTTGGTGAGTACGTGCACATGGGGGTGATACAAAGGCAGGTGGAGGGTGAAGCCAGCATCTGGAGTGGTGATCAGGCACACAGTGGCACTGTGAAGAGAGAGGACTCAGGAGGGGGGACACACCTGGGAGAGAAAGTGATGGGGATATTGCCCAATTTGTGTCAAAGGGAACTGGTCTAAGAACATGCTGGTAGGTAGGGAGTGCCTCCTCTCAAAATGCCTGTGGCAGACTCACCCGCTGATGATTTCCTTGGTCTCTGCCCGGATGAAGTGCTCCTTCTCAGGTGTCAGAATACACAGGGAGAACTTCTGGCCTGTCCGGCCCTCCCCATCCACCACATCTGTGCACTGGTTCATGTTGATGGTGCCCTGCGGCAGGGTCGTGGGCTGCAAGAAGATAGAGCAGAGTAAGCAGCATGGACTGTCCCTGTATTCCCAGGCCCTCCCAGCCCTTGTTGCTTCAGTAAGTATCTGAACCTCTTGCAGCTGCATGGAGCCCCAATACCAACAGACGCACTGGGTGGCACTCTGCCTCGCCTCCACCCTCATGGCCCCACTTCCTTTCTACCCATCCCAGGGAGGAGAGGTGACAGGCTCATTCTTCTCAGAGGACATCCAGCTGGACATTCCTCCCTAGCTGGAGAACAAGATCCCAGCTGGCACCACAGGAAGGGAGAGAAAGGGAAGGGGACAGCTTTGTAGGACAGCTGGGATGACAGAGGGAGCCAAGAGTCTGGTCTCACAGGGGTTACTGGTCCAAGAGAGCAGTGAGAAAAAGCTCCAGAGGAGGTGGTTCCAAAATAGCAAGGTTATTTTTAGAGGCAAGGAGGGAGCCGGAGGGAAGCCACATCCTGGAAGGCAGGCTGTGGGGCTGGCAGGCTGGAGCCACACATATCATAAATGCTTTAAAGGTAGGCCAAGCCCACTCAGGGCAGGTGACCCACCGCCACCTTCCAGGACTGCCCATGAGGAGATGCTGCAAGGCTTCCTGGCCAGAACTGGAACAATAAATAATCACCTTTTCCCTTTTTTGACATAGCTAGACACTGAAATTAGAGAAAGAACACCAACAACAAGCAAAAAAGGCATTACAGAATTCCTACTGGGGTGAGGGTCAGCAAAGAGGACCCTCCTAAATGATCTGTTCACCCTGAATCCTCTGGCCTCTCACCCTTCCCCCAAACAGAAAGGTGCCTTTAGGAGGGAAACAAGACGCCATGGCTGTCACCACACCAAAGGCAAAGGCTTGGAGTCAGGCAAGGCACTATCTTTGTGCCCCTTTCTGGTGGCTCTCACAGGGAATGAAGCCTAGGCCAGGACACCAGGTGGTGTGGGACATGGGGTGGGGAGGCTGTCCCCACTTCCAGGGCAGCTGCCAGCTTTTCTACTGAGTGTCCCCCAAGGACTCTGCACTTCCTCGGTTGGGTTCTTGACGACGCAGTAGGGGGAGAAAAAGGCAAAGGTGGCCAGCTGTTGTTGCCTGTCAGATGCCTTCCTCCCAGAGCTCTCAGGTAGGGCATACCTCTGTCCAGCTGTAATCTCTCTATTGTCAGGACACAGGGAAGAGGCCTAGTCTGAAGGTCCAGATGCTGAGTCTGGCATGAGTGCCAAGCTCAGACCAACTATCCCCACTACTGGAAACGCTTTTTTTCACCTGTCAAATGAAAGGAAGCAGGAAGCTCCCAGACCCCTCCAGCTGGAGAGCATATGAGCTTCCTAGTACTCTCCAGGCCAAACCACCAGCATTTTGATGCAGTGCCACCTCCCCTCCTCATTACCTGGTGCCCAACTACAGAAGCCAGACCAGAAGAGCACTGAATTACCTAGAGCGCTCACCTGCTAAGGCTACCTGATTTCTGGTCCAGAGGAGAGGGAAGAAGTAAGATCCCCAGCTCCAAGCAAGATGCCTTTCCTTCTGGAGTCTCTGGGCCCAGCCTATCCTCCTTGGGCTCAGCTCAGAAGGGAGGTAGCAGGGCAGGAGAACCGGCTGTGAGCTCACAGGGAGGCCTCTAACTTCAGGTGGGAAATAAAGGAGGGGCCGGAGTCCCACTCCTGAGGGTGGGCCACATGCATATTAAGACTAGTGCTCTTCCTCAGCAAAGTAGCCTTGTAATAGCTCTCCTGGGCACTCCTGGAGAGTCCAGTCCCTGAGGTGGGAAAGGGAGCTTGGGAGGTTATCCTCCAACCAAGCAATAGGGTTCTTCAGGAGCAATGAGCAAGGGAGGTGGCCTGGGATCTGCCCACTTGTCCTCTGGCTGGGGAGGCCCACAAGCATGTAGGGGCCCCCCACAAATGAGCTGCTCCCACAGCCTCAAGAATGCACCCTTTCAACCCAGGGCAGGGTCTGCATAGTCCTTCCAGGCTTCCCAACCTCCTCGTTCCAGTTCCAGCTCCTCCACTTTTCAGAATTTCTAATCCCAAGTCTTCTATGGCATCATGCCACTGCCCCATCTGAACCCTCTTTGGACAAACTAGGGGTGGTGACCTCTGCTCTCTCGGCTCAGCCTCCCCCACACAGAAGCACATGCTCCCTATTGGCACCGACAAGGCTCATGGATTCTCTGGAGTGGATACTCTTGTTTTTTTTTTTTTAAGAGAGAACTTCTTTCACTGTTCCAAGTTCAATCTTTTTTTTTTTAATTTTTATTTATTTATGATAGTCACACACAAAGAGAGAGAGGCAGAGACACAGGCAGAGGGAGAAGCAAGCTCCATGCACCGGGAGCCCGATGTGGGATTCGATCCCGGGTCTCCAGGATCGTGCCCTGGGCCAAAGGCAGGCGCCAAACCACTGCGCCACCCAGGGATCCCCTGGAGTGGATCCTCTTGTACGTGAAACAAGGACACTTATGATGTGGACTGCTGTGAGTATCAGAGCCATGAGCAGGATCACAAAACTGAGAGGGGGAAAAGGGAGAGGTGACAGCAGAGGAGCTTCTCCAAGGGGCTTTTCCTCCTTTGGCCGCCCCCTGCTTCAATGCTTGAACTCACGGGAGTCAGAAGGTGCCAGCATATGCTCACCTGTGACACATGCATGCATGGACATAAGTTATCTAGCTGCACCATTGAGCCAACACCTTATAAGCTATAACACACACACAGGCAAGCTAATGGGGCCAATAAAATACACCAACATCAATTCTAACGCTTCTTTCTCATTCACTCTCTAGTGGGCTGCCTGAAGGCACATGCTCGCGTTTACAAACTACCATTCCAGGGCTCAGAGTCACCAAAATGCTCACCATCTCCTCATGCACAGTAGTGGACTGCTGTACATGTGGCCATCAGCTACCAACGTGATGTCCCAGCTAGCCCTGCTGCTGAACTCGGTCACGGGCCCCAGTCACCCAACTGTGCCCTAAGACTTCCAGCAACCTCTCTGGGCCTCCGACTACCTCCTTCCCAAAGAGCTTTCAGAAGTGTCAGTAAAAGGCAAAGACATAACAAGCTATGGCTGAAGAAAATGAACGTTTGTTTACTACTTGTGTGTCAGGATCTCATAATTACTGCCTCCTTAGATACTACTTATGAGGTGGGCATAATCTAATCCTATTACATATGTGGAAAAGGGAGCCATGGACAGCGGTCAGAAAAGAAGGAAGAACCGGAAAACTGACCCAGGTTTGTACTTGCCCGCACCGTGAAAAGAGCTGCTCCTGAAGTCTCATCAGTGACCCCCCTGCCAGAAGAAGCACCAGGCTCCAGCACCACCTGCTGTGAAGCTGCTCACTGTCTTAGGTGGATACCAAGGCCAGGCCCTGGCTACTGCGTCTTCTCACCAACCACTCCCCTGCCCCTCTGAGGCTCCCTATACACCACCCCCACTTGCTCCTCCACTAGTCTGCACTCAACTACATCTCCTGCACCCAGAGCTCAGATGCATTCTATCAAGGGCCTCCAGAGAGCCCCCAGGCCCAGGTGTGGCCCTCCCCAGCTCATGGCAAGGAATAGGTCACACCCATCAACATTCTCAGCACAGAAGAGAGAAGAGATCCTTGAAAATCCATCTCCTGACTAGGTCAGACCTTATGCTTGGAGAGCAAGGGCAGGGATCTAGGCTGAAATCCAAATCCAGCCAGAGGGAACCCCTCGCTCCAACGACAGTCATTAGAGAAGACAGCTCCATCCGACAAGCTCCCTGCTCTCATTCTGCACTTCTAGAGATTAGGAATCCAGGCCTCCTAAGAGGCTGAGCACCACCTAGTTTTGCTTGATTTCAAAAAAGGGATGGCCATCCAATTCTATGTTATGTTGCTGTTATGGGTTAGGTCCTCAGCCAGCAAAGTCACCAGCTGGCCCTCTAGCCATCTCAGGGCTCCTGGTCCTCTTCTGGCCTCTACACTACAGCTGCTAAGGTGGTAGAGCTGCATCAATGTCAACTCATCCCAAGGCCAAAGAACACGTAAGCATGAGGCAACAAAACAGGAACGGAGACAAGGGCCTCTCTCCAGGGATGGAGCTATATCCTGCTGAGAACCCAACCCTCCAGTCATCTGCCCATTAGCCCCAAAAGACCAAGGTAAGCTCTGCCCACTGCAGCTGAACACCTGCCAGAGGCTTGCTTTGGAAGATCCTGCCACAGGAGCCTTACCACCTGGAGACCCTCCACCCCCAGTCCTGGGCCAAGCAGGTGCACATTAGGGAAAACGGGCCTCCTCCACTTCTTGTTGGATCCTGGAAGTTCAGGAGGTAAACTTCTAAGAGCCAGAGACAAGAAAGTAGAAGAGAAGTACAAAGAGGGGCCATTTAGAACTATGGGTGGGGGTGCTTTCCTCCAGGCAGCTGTGCTTATACAACCAGAGGCGAGGCAAGACTTGGAGAGAATGGAAATACTCCATTTTTTGCCCCACTTCTCCATTCAGATGGGAGAACAGAGACCCACAGAAATGATGGCTTTCCCCCAGGCAAAGAAATGCTCACAAGGTCAAAAACTGCCTTTCAAGGCGAAGGCCAGCCCAGTCTACTGCAGGATCCTGCAACAGTGCATATATTTCAAACCTATCTGTCCATGGCTGACAGAAAACCTCATATTTCACACTGGGATGAACAGGTGTATGGGCATGTACGTACACACACACACACACACACACACACACACAGAATGAAAAATTATGGAACAGTACTTTTACCATCCATTTTGTGTTCTGTATTATTGTTCTGTCACACTCCCCACCACCCACTTAAGGTGTAGGAAAAGCAGTGCTATTTGGTGACAGTGGTCAGCCAGTACATTTGTATACTGCCAGAAGTAGGGGTGAGTAGGCTCCAGATAGGACAAGATGACTCTCCCCTGAAGAAGTCACAGTGGCAAGAATAATCCTAATGGTCTTCTAGAGTCAGGCAGGGCTCTGGATAAGTACTTACAGGTTCACCCTGATGACAGTCTCAGGAGGAAGGCATTCTGATGGGCTTGACTTACAGATGTGCAAGTAAGTGGGGCTCAGAGTAGTAAAGGACCTGGAACCCACCAGGGCCACCCAGGATAAGTGTGGCCCAGCACTACTACACCACTGGTTGGTGGGCAGGATCAGACAGGGCCTAGGCAGAAACATGACCACCTCTGCCCTCCCCCAAGGTGAGGAAAATGGCTCCCACAAGCTCCTGTACAGAGGCCTACCAGGCAGCCACGCTGGAGGCTTGGCTAGGCCACCTGAGCCAGGCCCAGGAAGACCACATGCATCCTTTATTTGGGATTAAGGAAGTTAGACTTTAATTTCCTATGGAAGGAAGGTGGCCCTTGGGGAGCTTTGCTGAGTACAGCAACCCATCTAGGCACCCCTGGAGTCCCATGCCCTGAGAAGAACGTATGTTGCTTAGGATCACAGAGACTGTCTCTGGCTCCTCCTGCTACTACCAAACTGCTCACAGAGTCCCAAATCTAACAAATCATGAGTCACTCTCTCAAGAGGTGGGACATCAAATGCCATCCAAGTGTAGAATGGGCCACCTGATTCTCTACTCTCTAAGGCCACAGTTCTCCCTAGTGAACAGCTCTCTTAAGATGGATATCCTCAAACTCCCAAGTTCTCAAAGAAAACTAGAGAGGCTCATGGAAAAGGAGTCTTAAGATAGTCACAAACTCACCCAGAATTGGAGTGAACTAAACCCTCTGCCTGGCCCTTATGATAGCTCAGAGAAGGCTTCCTCCAACCTCGGCCAGGGGCCTCAGGGCAGCAGGGATGGCCAGCTGCTGTAGGTGCCCGCCAGGCAGAACTTCTTTCCTTCCGTTCCTTACATGGCAAGAAGCCAGCAACGTCCCCTGCCCAGGCATGTGGCCAGCTCCCATGGATTCTACAGTCCTTGTGGTTTCCAGGGCAGTTTCGCAACCATCCCCCACACCAGAGCTGCCAGCCGCACAGAGCAGTGCTGAGGCCGTGATGTGCCCACAGTCTTGCCACAAGTCCTTGGATGCCAGGTCTGTTTCTGTGATCTCACATGGGCTCCTCTGGAGGAAGCTGTGGTTCTGCACCCCTTCCTGCCCTTTAGGACTCCAACATGCACCCTAACTGCTGCAACTCCACCCAAAGGAGGAGGCTGGGGAGCCACGCTGGGGGCTATGGCATGGGGGATCTATCACCTGTCGACCCATCACCCCAGGACAGGGAGCCAAAGATGATCCTTCTTCCCCACAAAGGCTCAAAGACCTAATGTAGCCTCTGGGCTTTATGTTTCCAGAGCTCATCAGCCAAGGAGAGCACCAACCTTGGAGCAGAATCCTAACTCTGCCAATCACCACATAAGTCGCCTTGCGCAAGCTGCAAATTTTAAGCCTCAGCTTCCACCAGTGTAAAATGGGATTAACAATATCCCTTACTTCAAATGTATAATGGAGCAGCTGCTGTGGACAACAGTATGGAGGTTCCTCAAAAAGTTAAACATGGAGTTACCATATGACCCAGCAATTCTGCTCCTATGTTTACACCCCAAAGAATTGAAAAGAGGTGTTTGAACAGAATTCGTCCACAAATGTTCATAGCAGCACTATTCACAACAACCAAAAAGCAGAAACAGCCTTAACGTCCATCAATGGATGCATAAATGGGGCACCTGAGTGGCTTAGTCGGTTAAGTGGCCAACTCTTGGTTTTGGCTCAGGTTGTGATCTCAGGATCCTGGGATTAAGCCCTGTGTCAGGTTCCATCACTCAGTGATGGAAGATTCTCTAAGATTCCCTTCCCTTCCCTGAGATTCTCTTCCTCCCCTGCCCCTCTCCCCTATCAATCTCTTGCTCTCTCTCTAAAATAAATAAATAAATCTTTTTAAAAAATGGATGCATGGATAAACAAAATGTGCTCTAGCCATAAAACAGAATGGTATTCAACCATAAAAATGAAACACTGACACACACTTCAACACATGAAAACATGATGCTAAATCAAAGAAGCCAGTGACAAAGGACAAATATCGTCAGTTTTGATAAAACATCCAGAATAGGCAAATTCAGAGACAGAAAACAGATTGATGGTTGCCAGGGGATAAGCGGGGGAGTGGGGGATGAAGAGTGACTGCTTAATGGGTATAAGATTTCCGTCTGAAATGAGGAGAAAGTTCTGGAACTAGACATTGGTGATGGTTTGCACATCACAAACATACTAAATACCACTTCACTGTACACTTTAAAGTGGTTAAAACAGATATTTATGTTATGTACATTTTACCACAATAAAAGAAATCCCTCACCTCATAGAGTTGCCACGAGACTAGAAAGGATACTGTTCACATGAATTGAGGGTTCAGGGTTGGCACACAACCCAGGATGCTTCCCCTGCTGTTGCTCAGTGTGTGCACACATACTCCCCACCAGACAAGGGGGTGGCAGTAATATGACAATTCAATACGTTTCCTCCAAATGTTTGCCACAAGGAGAAGGGAAGAAGGCCTTGGGCACATTTGTCTCCTATCTGAGGACAGAGAGAAGGCCAGCAGGATGAAGAGAAAAAACTGGACTGGCTGGACTGGAGGGATCTCTAGGCATCACAGGCCATTCTCTCCCTGAGAGGGGAGGAAACACCAAGCTTCCATGCCCACACTGGAAGCCAGCAGCTGGCCCTAAGATGGCTAACCATAGGTTCTTGAAAAGGATGGGCCAAACCAAGGGATTTCTCCAAGAACACTAGAGCAGTTCACATTTATTCTCTCTGCCTCCAGGTACCTATCTCCAGGCCTTGGGGGGAGATCAGAGTTTGGTTTCCCACCACACAGCAGCAGGGCTAGGTCTCTGCCCTTCTTTGGAGCACCAGATGCTTCACCTGCAGTGTGGGCCCAACCTATCTCCCTGTAAGCTCCCAGGTATGGGCAAGCCCACATCTGAGTGTGGCATCCACTTCTTTCCTATTGCCCACCTTATAGTCATCCTGCTGCCCACAGATCCAAATCGAGTCAGAGAGATGGGAGCCTCCAACCTGAGTGTTCTGTGGAAGGTGTGACAGGAGCAGCTGGCATACCATGGTAAGGTGTGTGGATTCTACTCTCCCCGACACAGCATTCAGTTCAACAGCTAGAGCCCAGGACCAGGCTGACCTCCCTACAGCTAAAGTATTGGCTCCAGAACCTTTATGAGCAGACACATGGCTATGCCTTAGCTGCTCCCACAGTCTCAAGTCCAAGCTCTCTGCCTCATGTTTGAGGCTCTTAAGAGCCTCTTCATCATCTCCTGCCCAAGCTCACAGGTTGAGGTGACCCGCCAATAAACAGGCTGGCTTCCTTCCTAGGCATCTCCTGCCAGAAATGTCTATCTCACATCCTTTACCTCCTGGATGGTCTCCTTGTCCTCCGTGAAGAGAAGACCCCTGCATGTAGCCCTGAGTCCACTACGGGTCTGCCCACCTGTTCTCCAGGCTAGACGGTGAGGTCCTTGATAAAACTAATTTGATTTTCCTCTATAGGACTATGTTGGCACTGTTCAAAATGAGCTTTAGTACAGATTTTTGAGTAATATATGAAACGAGTCATCCCCTCTAAGTTTACTTTGCAGATTCACTGTATAAATATTATGCTTTATTTATATGTATTTTGTAATACATATAATAAATATTATAAATATGTTTTATTTATAAAATGGGTATACCCAACCTTACCAAATCCTATGTTTGTTAAATGGATAGCAGGACACTCCGTGTGCAAAAGTGAGACAGTAACAAGTCCTCCACTACCTGAAGGACATGAGGTGCAGGAGCTGGCTTGAATGGGATGAAGGGCCCAGAAAAGGAACCTAACCTCCAGGGGACTGTGGTCTATAACTTACCCCCCAGGGCCCAGGACTATTGTAATCAACAGATGATTAAGTTGAAAGGCAAGAGGTGGGTGCAGGACACTGCGTAATTCCCTTTATAGGAAATGGCCAGAATGAGTAAATCTATTTAGACAGAAAGTAGATTAGTGGTTGCCAGGGGCTGGAGGAAGATTAGGGCAGGATAGGTTAGGAGTACAGAGCTTCTTTGGCTGGGGCAGGGGAAGAGGAATGTTCTAAAATTAGGCTGTAGCAATGGCTATATAATCCTATAACGACACTAAAAAGGCAGTGTACTTACAAATAAAAAAACAAAACATTGCACAGGCATAGAGATAATCAAGATGTGATGACTGACAGGAGAGGCCCTTTGAGAAACCTATGCAATCCTACTCAGACTCCCACAGGAGGAACTCACACTGCTGCCTCTAATCCAGGCCTGAAAGGTGCCTGTGGCCCCTCCCTCTGCCCCACGTTTCAGATGTAGAAGGCCCAGAGAGGCATAAGGACTAGAGCCCTGCTTTCCAAATCCTAACCTACCTCAACACTTCACCTCTAAATGCAGCAGCTAGAGCCAACCAACCCCAAAGAGTTAACATTCAATCTACCCGGCTCTGACAATTCAACGTCCACACAAAGAATGTAGCTGAGCACTCTGCCTGGAGGTGCCTCCTGCCAGAGAGCATAATCCAGTGGGCAGGTGGTCCTGTCCCTAGGAGATCTTCTTTCCAAGATTCAGCGCTGGCCCCACCCAGGGGCATGGGAGTGGGGGTGGGGCTTTCTGAGGCATCCAGGGCTTCCACGGATTCAGCAGGAAGTGGCCCACAAATGACAGAATGTTTGCTAATCCCAAGTAGCAACGAGCTGCTGTGTCTGGTGCTGTGGTCACATTGGGGCCATTGCCCAGGAACTGCAGGAAGAGGAGAGGCGTCTGTTAGCTCAATACAGTTCGTGCAGAGGTGCTGGGGAAATGATCCCCTCAGAGCTCTGTCAAGCAGCCAACCTTCCTGCTTTTGTGGGGCCTTGTCTGGGTTGGCTAAACTCATTTTTTGAAGGGAGAAACGTATACAACACGGAGCTTTTTCACTTGCTGCCAATGTTAGGCAATTCCTCCTCATACCTGTTGCCTTGGGCTGATGGCTGGGCCATAAACCTGCACAGGCTCCCACCAAGTTGTCACAGGCCCTTGTCTTTCCTCTGGAAGCCACCACCACCCGACCAAGGTTCACCTTACTCCTAAGGCTGAAGGCAAGGGAACGCAGGAAAGAATAACTTTATTCTCCTCACCCACCCAGCTAGCAGGGCAGCAGGATTCCACAAGACCCAGGTACCTACACTATATCTGACAATTAAACTGAATCAAAGACCTAAATGTAAATGTAGGAGCAAAAAATCACACAACTCTTAGAAGACAAGGCTAACAGTTTTATAACATTGGATTTGACAGTGATTTCTTGTATATGACACCGAAGGAAAGAATAAGCTAGATTTCATCAATATTAGTAACTCTTGTGTGTCAAGGCGCACCTGGGTAGCTCAGGGGGTGAAGCATCTGCCTTTAGCTCAGATCATGATCCTGGGGTCCTGGGTTTGAGCTCCATGTCTGGTTTCCTGCTCAGCGGGGAACCTGCTTCTCCCTCTCCAACACATCATCAGTTATTAGAGAAATGCAAATTGAAACCACAATGAGGAGTGCCTGGGTGGCACAGTCAAGTGTCTGCCTTCAGCTCAGGTCATCATCCTAGGGACCTGGGATGGAGCCCCACACTGGGCTCCCTGCTCAGTGGGAAGCCTGCTTCTCCCTCTCCCTCTGACATTCCCCCCACTTGTGCTCTCTGGCTCTTTCTCTGTGTCAAATAAATAAATAAAATCTTAAAACAAAAACAAGGGGGGATCCCTGGGTGGCTCAGCGGTTTAGCGCCTGCCTTTGGCCGAGGGCGTGATCCTGGAGTCCCGGGATTGAGTCCCACATCGGGCTCCCTGCATGGAGCCTTCTTCTCCCTCTGCCTGTGTCTCTGTGTCTCTCATGAATAAATAAATAAAATCTTAAAAAAACAAAACAAAACAAAAACAAAAACACAATGAGATACCACTTCACACCTACTAGGATGGCTTTAATTAAAAAAAGAAAATAACAAATGTTGGCAAGCATGAGGAGAAATTAAAACCCCTGCGCATTGCTAGTGGGACCGTAAAATAGTATAGCCACTGAGGAAAACAGTGTGGCAGGTCCTCGAAAAATGAAGCACAGAATTACCATGACACCCAGCAATTCCACTTCTACATATACACCCAGAAGAACTGAAAGCAGGAGATTCAAACAGATATTTGTATGCCCATGGTCATTTTAGTATTATTCACAATAGCAAAAAGGTAGAAACAACCCAAGTGTCTACTGATGAACAGATAAAATGTGGCATACACAGGAATATTACTCAGCCATAAAAAGGAATGCTTTTTTTTTAATATTTATTTATTCATGAGAGACACAGAGAGAGGCAGAGACACAGGCAGAGGGAGAAGCAGGCTCCATGCAGGGAGCCAGACGTGGGACTTGATCCCAGGTCTCCAGGATCATGCCCTGGGCCTAAGGCAGATGCTCAACCGCTGAGCCACCAGGGCTGCCCAGGAATGCAGCTTTGATACATGCTATAATATGGATGAACCTTAAAAACATTACATTAAATGAAATACACGAGACACAAAAGGACAAATACTAGCGTTTAATTGCTATGGAGTTTCAGTTTGGGGAGATAAAAATGTTCTGGAGATGGATGATGGTGGTGGTGATGGTGAAGGTTGCACAACAATGTGAATGGATTTAATGTCACTGAACTGGACACTGACAAATAGGGTGGTAAATGTGTCATATATATCTGCACACACACACACAAATGCGCACACATACACACTCACAAAGAACCCACTGTCCCAGCCAACTTGAATCCCCACATCGGGAAGAAGAGCAACATGAGCAGTAGAAACAGGGCAGCAGGCAGAAAGATATGCCTCATGCAGGCTAAAAGGTCCCCGGGGGGAGGTGGTCATTCTAGAGATGGAACCTGGCCAACTCTAGCCCAGCTTACAGCGGCCTGGTGTGAGGTCCTCCCTAATACTGAACAGAGGCCTCTGTGGGCACGATCTCAACCCTCCCACCCTCCTGCTTCCTATTCCTACCTCTCCCTACCTCCAATTCTCAGCTCTCTCCCCAAAGTATGGGCCTTCAGCACCTTGCTGCTCTTCTCTCCTATAAGTACCTCAGACCACAGCTGGACCTGGACAATGGGAGAACTATTTTCCTGGAAGGTGTGGTGACCTCAGGTACAAACTATGTACAAATGAGCATCTCCTAGAGGTATGAGCCTTCTGACTAGGACAGAAAACAGTTTAGCACAGTGGCCTAGTTCACCCCAAAGCCAGCAAGCTTACTTCCTGAGCTCCAGCCCTCCAAGTCCATGAATGTCCTTCCCCTACAACAGAACCACTAAACTCTGCCTTTATAGTTTTGCCTTTCTTGGTTTCCACCTGGCACCTATGCCCCAGTTCTACTGCCTACCTGCCCGTGCAAATCTCCCTCTTCTCCTGGTAGGTCATAGTCTGTGGGAGCTGACCCAGAAGTCTCCTGTCTGACTCATACATGGGCCTGTGCCCCTGCCTAAGTTCTCAGGGCTCTGATTTGAGTTCTACTTTACACTTATAATCCCACCTACTGATAGTGAAGGAAATCTTCAAGGCCCGGCCCACAAGTCCACACAAGCACCAAAGAACTCACTAGACAAATGTTTAGGGATAGACAGCAGGTATTTACTGAGCACCCACTTCATGCCAGGCACTGTGCTTAGTTGGTGTTGGGGTGAGGTAAGAACAGGACAAAGGGTCACCCTTAGAGCAGCTCATTTTATTCTCGTGGTGGTAACGGTAAATAAGAAGAAAACAAAGAACAACCCCATTTTGGGTAGTCCAATCAGTGACTGGATGGGAAGGAAAGCAAGTCGGGGGTAGGGAATGCTGAGGACTGGGCGCAAGGGAGGCCAAGCAAGGCTGAGGGAAGGAAAAAGTGAGTGCCACGGCCACAGGGCAGGGCCAAGCTGGGGCTTGACCTGCAGGATGGGAACAAAGGGAGGCCAAGGTGGCCATGGCCAGCTGGGCCTGGAGGGTGTGATTCGTGATGGAGGTGTGCCAGGACAGGTGGCCTGGCTGCTGCTCACAAGACTCCTCTGACCCCAGATACGTGAGACAAGCAGAAGAGATGGCCCAGATGGAATGCTGATGGTGTGTGCAGTGCAGAATGCTTGACTCTGGGATACGTTGAAAGCAGAGCCAAAAAGCGGGGAGCAGGGAGGACCCTTAGGATTTAGGCCTCAGTCACTCAGCCTAGAACAGGTACTAAGGAACCTTCTTTTTCTTTTTCTTTTTCGTGATTGGTCTCTATTCCAACTACCTTTTTTCTATCTCCCTACCTTCATAGGAAACAGACCCTCCTAGGCTAATGCCACAAGTAATAGGACTCAGGGAGGCAGGACAAGAAGGCAAGTGGAACTGCAGGGGCAGAGAGACAGCAGCCTGTTTCAACCATGGGAGCTGGCAAGACCTCCAGAAGACTGCTAAGGGCTGGCTGAGGACAGCCTGGCTGGGGAAGGGGTATAGCAAGAAAGGGAAGAGGACGAGGCAGGGGTGAAGGACAGAGAGGGGCACCAGCAGGGTAGAGTCTGAGGAATGTGGGAGGCTGAGGAGAGGGATGATCAAGAAAAGGACCTGAACTCCCTTTTCCATCTCTCAGATGCAAAGACGACCAAAGCCATATGTCCCTGTCAACAGTCTTACGTCACTTCTCAACAGAAAGAGCTTCCTTCTGGGAAAGGATCAGTCTGTTAGAATGGAAGGCCTGAGACATCAGGTACCCAGCAGGTGAGGAAGCAGGGCCCCGAGGGGTCAGATGGCCCACCAGGCAGGCCCCCTGGAGCGAAGGGACCTAGTGCTGGTGCCACCAACAGAGAAATGCCCAGGTCCTACCTTGTGGGTGTGGGCAGCACAGGATTTGGCAGCTGACACACAGCCCTAGCAGGCTGCTCAGTCCCCCCTTGCTCCCCCTCAATCCTGACCTGCTCTGAAATGCCTCTGTAGGCAGTCCCAGCCCCAGCCCAAAGAGGCCACCTTCCTCCAAAGGAAGGAGCACAGAGAAGGTGGTTTGAGGACAAGGCTTACACAAGTCTGGACTTAACAAAGACCAGAAATATAAACAGAATTTGGTTCTGAACAACTGAAGGAGCCAAGGCTGTTTAAGAGAACAAGGGATGACTGAGGAGGGGCTGGGGACACAGGACAGGGCTGCTGTCTCCAAAAATCAGTAATTCAACAAACATGCACTGGACACCAGGCCCCGGGGACATGATATCTCCCCTACAGAGGTCAGTGCAAAATAAGGGCATGAACACAGCCTACAGGAAACATGGTGTGAGAAGGCCAGGATCACAAAAGTCCAATGTCTTAAAGACTTCTTGTGGCACCAGGATCAGACCTGTCTGGCAAGGTCCCCATGGGAAGAGGTGGGCTCAGGGGGCAGGAGCTGTAAAGACAGAGTTTAGCTGGAGATAAAGAGGGTCATTTAGGGGGATGCCTGGGTGGCTCAGTGTTGAGTGTCTGCCTCTGGCTCAGGTTGTCAGCCTGGAGTCTCGGGGTCAAGTTCCTCATCAGGCTCCCACAGATAGACTATCTCTCCCTCTGCCTATGTCTCTGCCTCTGTGTCTCATGAATAAATAAAGAAAATCTTTAAGGGATCCTTGGGTGGCGCAGCGGTTTGGCACCTGCCTTTGGCCCAGGGCGCGATCCTGGAGACCCAGGATCGAATCCCACGTCGGGCTCCCGGTGCATGGAGCCTGCTTCTCCATTTGCCTGTGTCTCTGCCTCTCTGTCTCTCTGTGACTATCATAAATAAATAAAAATTAAAAAAAAAAAAAGAAAATCTTTAAAAAAAGAAAAAAAAAAGAGGGGCATTTACTAAGGCTCCTTTAATAAAGGGACATTTTATCGCTGTCGATCTGCATCATCTCTACTGCAGATAAATTAAAAAACACTGAGAAAAGCAAAGCAGCTACTACCAATACATTCCTCCACTTAGGAGACATCTGTGGAGTCCCTACTATGTGCCAGGCACCCATTCTAGGTAGTGGGGACACAGCATTGAACCAAACGGACAGAACCTCTGACCTCATGAGACTCACCTTCCAGTCTAGAATCAGACACATAAAATACATGAAGCATCAGGTAGTGATTATGGGCCAGGGTGGAAAATGAAGGAGGGGGGATGGAGGAGGATGGGTGTGTGGGGGGGGAATAATTTTGAGTAGGGCAGGTGGGAGAGGCCTCTCTGGGGCAGGAAGCAGGAACAAGGGAGTGAGGCATGGGGAAAGGGTGGTGGGCAAGCCCAACAGCAGAGGGCTAGAGTGCAGGGTTGACCTCACAGCAAGGCTGGGACACTACGGGGAAGCAGGAAGGTGAGAAGGCTGCCAGGCCTCCCTCCAGGTGCCGAGGGAACTGCTAATGGAGGAGTCAATCCTCAGCTCTCCCATTTTGGTCCCATTGCCTTAGTTTAATCAGACAGAAGATTCTAAAAGAGTCTCATAACTAAAGCACAGCTGGTCCTGAGAAGGATGGTAGGCCTCCGCAGTTGTTGCTTCTCCAGCGTAATCCCTCACCACCATCACCAGGGCTTCCACTGTAGAGGAAGGAAACAGAGGCTCCTGGATAAACAGGTCATGGTAGCAGGATCTCCAAGGCCACAAGGCCATGGAGGGAAGGCCCTAGTAATGCTACCATCATGACCTGAGCCCACCCACTGTCTGTCTTTGCACCTATCACCACAGCTTCACTTGTCCCATGCCACAAACCTGTCTGAGCCTCCTGGCCAGGGAGTGGGCCCTCCCTTCCTTCAAAGGCAACCGCACTGGCACCTCATTTCGCAGCCTTCCCTGGCTCCCCTAGCTAGAGCAACTTCCTCTTTCTCCCAAGTTTCTATGGTACTTCTTTTTTATAAAAAATTAATGTATTTATTTGAGAGAGGGAGAACGAGAGAGAGAATCTCAAGCAGATTCCCTGTTGAGTGCAGAGCCTGATGCAGGGCTCAATCTCATGACCCTGAGGATCATGACCTGAACCAAAGTCAAGAGTTGGA
Organism: Nyctereutes procyonoides; assembly: GCF_905146905.1. Lineage (NCBI taxonomy): Eukaryota > Metazoa > Chordata > Mammalia > Carnivora > Canidae > Nyctereutes > Nyctereutes procyonoides. The sequence continues at coordinate 47,322,272 of NW_026575140.1, read as the reverse complement.
TGCTTAACTGACTAAGCCACCCACACACCCCTCTATGGTACTTCTTTTTTTAAAAAATGTTCAGGATAGATTTAGATTGGCAGAAAAGTTGTGAAGTTAGTACAGAGAGTTCCCATATACCCTTCACCCATTTTACCCTATTATTTACATCAGTGTGGTACATTTATTATAATTTACTATAATTAAGGAATCAATAGTGGTCTATGATTATTAACTGAAAAGTCCATTTTACTCGGATTTCCTTAGTCTCTTCCTAACATACTTTCTCTGTTCCAAGCCCCACATTACATTTAGTCATCACGTCACCTTAGGTTCCTCTTGGCTGTAACAGTTTCTCAGACTTGCCTTATTCTTGATGACCCTGCCTGGTCAGGTATCTTGTAGAATATCTCTCCCTTGGAATGAGGCATTTTTCTTGTGGTTCGATAGAGGTTTGGTGGAGGAAGACCACAGAGGTGAAGCCGCTTTCTCTTCAGTAACATCCAGGGCACATAGGATTTCTCACTAATGATGTTGACCTTGAACACCTGGCTGAGGTTGTGTTCACTGGTTTTCTATACTCTAAAGTCACTGTTTCCCCTATCTGAGGAGGGAAGTCACTGTGTGCAGCCCACACATAAGGAGTGGGGAGTTAGTGGCACCTCCCTAAATGGGGACTCGCCGCCCAAGTTACTTGGAATTCTTCTGTGAAGAGATTTTGTTTCTGCTCCTTCACTTGTTTCTTCATGCAATCATTTATTTATATGGACTTGTGGATCTTTATTTTATACTTTGGATTATAATCCAATCCTGCATTATGTATTTTTTTGCTCGAATCATGTCTTTTGTTGTAACTTCAATCACTGAGGAGGGCCTCCTCAGCAGGCTCCCATGTCTCCCTGATATAGCCCACCAGGGTGTGCATGGGTATATTCTCCAAGTGCTTCCTTATGGTCTGGCACTACATGGTGTTCTGGGCTCAGCCTGTGTATTTCCTGCCCTGGTCCTGGAGCCAGCCACTTCTCCAAGGAGCCCTGGGAGCCCTGGTTAGGAGCTTAGAGAATGTACTGGGAACTAAAAGCTGGATGCCAGGTATGCGGGCTGCTATTGGGGAGTTGCTGCCTCCAGGTCTCAGCTAACAGCAAGGAAATGCAGGTGCATATAATCCATTTATATCCACCCACCTACATACACCTCCCTGTCTCCTTCTCTAGCTGTCTCTCCTTATATAACTTTACTAAACAAAACATATTGCTATCTGACTCTAATTCAGCCCCACATGGATCATTCTGGCCTCTCCCCTTGTTTGCCTGGAAGCACCCATTCCAACAATGGCCCTACTGCCTGCCCTCCATCTACTCAATTGCCCAGCCACAGTACCTGAGAACCATAGTTCCAGAACTGTTAGCATCCAATGGCAAAGAACGCTATCAATGAAAGCACAGTGCTCACGTGCAGTTCCCCTGCCTTTGGTCTTGCATGTCCCACTTATTCTCGGAGGTTCACACCTCCTTCCCATTCCACCGCTGCAATCTTCCAGGGAGAGGATCCCAGGGAAAGAGAGCCCATCAGAGTTCCCTGGATACCCAAGAGCTCGGCAGGGAGTAGAGCTGATACGCAGGTGAGTACATTATACCTGTTGTATGAGGTTTTGAGCCTCCTCTCTCAGGACATGTTAGATTAGGAGGGAGAAGAGACTACAGTAAGGAGAGAACACACAAGAAGGCGGGGGGGATACAGGCATCCGCTGGCAGAAGCTGCCCTTCAGGCCTGTGGGAGCTGTCTCTCTCAGAAACCCAGAGCAGGTGGGGGGGGGGGGCTGCTCTGGGAAGGGGGTGGAGGCTGGCACACACATGCAGGCAGGCTGGAGCCACAGGTGGCCTTATATGGAGATTCCTACATCCCAGCTCCCACCCTTCCAATCGGCCTTAGCTTGGGAGGAAGGGGATGCTGCTATTCTAGGCAGTTGAACTGCTTTCCTACCTAAAGGCCTGCCAGGTAGATCCCCAGGAAACAAGCTACTATGTGCTAGGGCAAGACTGACACCATGCAGCTATCAGGAGCCCTAACAGTTCTCATAGGCTGGCCACAGCAGCCTCCTCACCTCAAGACCACAGCTGGCAGAAGGAAGAAGAGGGTCAATGGGATCTGAGCCTCAGCAGAGAGACTAAAAGGCAAGCAGTCTTAGAGTGCAAGATTTTAGAGCTTAGAGCCATGGTTCTCCACCTCTGCTGAATCATGGATTAACCTGAGAACTCAGATTTTTAAATAGAAATTCCATGCCCAGTGACTTAGATTTAAATTTTCTGGGGTGGGGCTTGGGCATCAGAATTATTAAAAAGTCCCATAGTGCTTCTAATGTCCACCCAGAGTTGGGAAGAGCTGTCTCAAGGGGAGAGCCTGATCTGTGTGATGTTGCAGCAGGCTCACTCTGCGCCTGCCTGGCTGGTCCAGGGCGGCCATCCAGCTGGATTAAGTCACTCACGGATTTTGGCTAGGCCAAAGAGGACCCGATGAAAGCAGAGACAGAGAGGGAGAACAGAGACAAGACACAGCTGTGAAGAGCTTGCTGGTAGAGGGGAGAGATGGGGGCTGAGGGGCACAAGGGAGAGCAAATGCCACCAGAGACGGGATTTCCTAAGGTGCCCAGCACCCAGTGCTCAGGGCCACACCCTAAAACCCTGCCCACCACAAGGAGGCAAGAAAATGCAACAACTCTCAGGCAGTCTGAGAAGAAAAGGGAGGCGGGGCAGGGAACAGTAGTTTTCCCTCCAGTGACCTATAAGACCCCTGGACAAACGGGAGGCCACACCAGACAACTGTGCCACCTGTGATGATGTTGGGGGGGAGGGGGACAACTAGGGCCACAGCATTTCTACATGATTTTGTCCCAGGAGGAGGTGCCCTGAAGAACCAGCAGTTCGGGAAGCAGACTCCTCAGGGCAGGGGCTGTAAAGGTAGCCCTGAGCTCTGTGTCAGCTCCTTGGCCTCTGCTCAGTGCAAGTGTCCGCTGGAGCACAGTATATGCACGGGGGCTTGTTGCCCACACTGGCGATGAGCACACAATTGGTGTGTACACACACACACACACACACACACCCCTTCCCATCAACCAGGCTGCTGAGCCTCAGCGCAAACAGGCCTGGGGCCATCACAGGGATCAGCTTAACAAGACCCCACACAAACTGGAAGCCCTAAGGACTTCAAATTGCCCTTTGGGGAGAAACTCAGATTTATTTCAAGAACTCAACTTGGGCCTATGCCCCAAGTCCACCAGAATACAGACCAGGCCAGAGCCACAGCCCTCCATCCCTTCCCTTCACCCCCAGGGACACCGGACTCCAGGTTTCCGAAAGGGTGCCCAGGACAAAGAGCACAGGAAGCCTGCTCTACAGTCAGACCCAAGCATCCACTGGCAACAACGGCCCTGGACTGAGGGTATACCTACTACACTCCTGGAGAAGGAAACCGGCCTGGGACCGAGAGCCCTGAAAGCTCTGGAGAGACAGGCTCTGTGCCCAAATGCCATACAGTCAGAAGCAACTGGAACAGGGAGCAGCCCTGTCTGGGTTCCCCCGTCACTGGGAGGAGGTAGAGCCACCTGAAAGAAGCACTAGCTTCTTCCCAGACCCACATTCTTCTTCTCAAATCACAGAAAAAACCCACAAGCACTAACACCCTTCCTCCTGGGGTAGGGAACCTGGAGTACAACAAAACCTGACTACTTTCTAGTTACACTTCCAAATGGCAGCTGTACAGAAAAGAAGTAACTAAACATGTGGAAGATGGAAAGCCCTCAGAGAGGAGGGGGCCTGATGTCAGGTTATTCTCCACTTTCAAAGACGGCACCGCCCCAGTGAAGGGATTTATGAGATCCTCTGCAAGCACTATGGGAAGGCTCCCACTGACAAAGAAGTCCTTATCCTGGATGCTCTCTCTTGTCTCTTTCCTATTGGCAATTCCCAACCAGTCTCAGAAATTCCCACTTCTGGGGCTCTGCACTGACACAGTAATGTTTTAAGACCCATCTCTATAATGTGCCACTCCCAATCTGTTCTTCCAAGGCTGAAAAACTTACAGAGTACTCAGTCACAGAAGCTTAGCAGCAATTTTTATGCACACATGGGGTCTTTTTTTCATGATGCTCATCAACCCTAGTGAAAACCTAGCCTCAGAGATAAACAAAGGGGCCTGCATGTGACGGGCTGACATGCCTCCCCAAGAAGCAACTCTCTACCCTGAGTCTGTCCAACTAGCCTGGCCAGAGCCTTCAACTGGTCAGAGGCACTGAGAAACTCAGAAAGAAGAATCCTGGACGAATAGCAATCCTGTGGTGGGCCCTGTCCGGGCCCTGTGAGAATGGTCTTCAAAAATGTTCCTGGAGAAACAGCATCTCAGGAATAGCCACATCTCAACTCTTTTGAGACCAGAGGCTTTCTCACACCAGACTGTGTGCTTCTCATTGCCACCTGCCACCATTAAGTTCTCCGGGCAGAGGCACTTCTGCAAGCTGGCCACAAATGGGCCAAGAGGCAGAAATGCCCAGAAACAACCACAGGCTTGCTGGGAAACACCCACAGTGTGGGAATCAAATTTCCTTTCACTCATCAACCATTCAATGGACTAATAAATACTGAATACCTCTGCTGTGTCAGCTGGGTTAAAGGGACACAATGGCCTAGGATAGCACTCCATAGACATTCATCCTGGATGAGCTCCCCCAACCCACCTGGAGATGCTGCACTTCCTGATCTAGGTGCTGGCTACACAAAAATCCTTTGTTTGCGAAAACTTATCTAGCTGTACCTTGTGATGTGTAGGCTTTTCTGTATGCATGGTTAACTTCAATAAAAGGTTTTTTTTTAAAGCTTCCCTTTGGATGGAAGATGTCCTAATGTCCTATATGGGGCAAGGAATCATCACTTAAAAAACTAAAATGTAAAAAAAGCAAAAAACAAAAACAAAAACCCTAAAATGTATTAAAGAGGTCCTGCCCAAGTCACAGAGCACTGCCCCTCTTGAAGAGTTGCGTGGTTTCCAGAGGAACACAGCCTAGCTTGAAAGCATCTCCTCCTTACAGGACTTCAGATGGTCAGAGACAGCCTCTTTAGTGCCAGGGCCTCCAACAGAACAGCCACCACCAAGTAACCGACCCACCCCCTTCTGCCTCACTGGATGTGACTTGGAGACAAAATCTGCCATCTGGCCCTGGAGATGCACACTTTCTCATCCTGAGGGCCTCAAAGGGTCAGAATAGTTTTATCCCAGTAAGAGCAGCATGGGGCCGGGGGGTTCCCACACGGTTTTAAGAGCAAAATTACATCTGCCACAGATAGTGATGGGCAACCCTAGGACTTGGGAGATGGCCGGGCAGGGAATGGTGGCAGAAGCTGGAGGGAGCCAACCTGGAGCCTGCAGGTAAAACAGTCTGAGAGCAGCATCCTACCCTAGCTCTGCTCCCTCCTACCATGAGGGCAGGCAAACCCACACTGTGGGACATAGGACAACACTCCCTGACGCAGGGGGAAGTGATGCCCATCTCATGTTACACTGAATGAGATTAGTGTCCACTTGGGATGAACAACAGAAGACTCTTTCTAAGCTTTTGCGTGAGGCTTATGTAATCCTAAAGTGGGGAAACCTTGATACAAGAGGAAATATAGGAAAAAAACAAAACACACACGGTGGGAATTTGGGACTGTTCCACAAATGACTTGAAAGCAATGAGGCCCCTCTCAGCTCCAGCATCTGCCAACCACTCCCCAAACCAGCAAGAACCCCAAGAGAGCAAGCTTCTTTTAAGACAGAAAACCTTACTAAGTGCCCTAGAACAGACTGTCTCATGGAAATAACAGAACAGGGGCTTAAGAACAGAGCTGGTTGCCCAGGCTGCTAGGCATCAAGTTCTCTTTTGGGGGACAATGGAAAGTAAGATTGAAGGGGCCGGCCCCAAGTTCAGAATGGACAAGGCAGCTCCCTGGAGCAAGCTGGCTGGCCCCACAAGGGCCTGCTCACTGAGCCCTAGGGGGTGACCTCGTGGTAGAGGCTCAGAGAAGACACAGCTATAAGAAAACAATTGGACCTCTGTCCCTGTGAATCTCTGCCAGCAGCTAGGGGAGGAAGGTGACAGGGACAAAGAAAGGATGGAGAAGGAGCTCCGCCTTAGTGGGTTTTCCCACCCAGACAGCAGCCTTGGACTGTTTACCAGAAAGGAAGGATGAAAGACACAGTTGCCAAATGGGCAGAAAACAACCTGGGCCCATCCTTCATGGTACATCTCTACTGGGGACACAGAAGGATCAGAAAAGGAAAAAGAAGCTCTGGTAATTCACCATCAACTAGCTCATATAGCCAAAGCCTCTGTGCAGCAAGCCCCATGGATGTGTGGCCCCAGCGGGATCACACGTGGCATATTTCACCGTGCACGGTAAGGAAACCACTGCTAGCCTGTCAAAAAGTGCTGGGCACTGGGTGACCTTGCTATTCACATGGCTATATAATAGTGTGACCTCAAGCAGGTGACTCAAGCTCTCTAGGCCTTAGTTTTTCTCATCTACAACACAGAGGTAAAAACAATACCTACTTCATAAAGGCTGTCATGAGGGTTAGAAGAGCTAACGTGTACAGAGCACTAAAGAATAGTGTGTGGCACACAGTATGTGCTTATGAGAATATCTGACAAATAAAATGCACATTCAACACCATCATCGTAGATTCACTCACAAGAAAACACATTCAGAGAGCTTAAGCCTGGCTTGGCCACCAAAGAAATGCAAATCAAAACCACAAGGAGATACTGCTTCTCCCCTACTAGGGTGGGTATAATGAAAAGATGCACAATGTGTGGGGAAGGTGTGGAGAAATGAGACCTCTTCCTGTGCTGCTGGTCAGAATGCGAACCAGCACAGCCACTGTGGAAAACAGTCTGGCAGTTCCTCAAAAGCTTATATATGGAGTTCCCATCTGACTCAACAATTCCATTCCCAGATATATATCCAAGAAAACTGCATATACAAATGCCCTCAACTAAAACCATACATGGGTGTTGACAGTAGAATTGTTTGTAACCGCCAAAAGATGGAAACCCAGATGTCCACCAATAGGTGATCAGACACACAAAATACGGTATATCCACGACAGAGTATTATTCAGCCTTAAAAATATTATTTAGCCTTTTAAAAGCCAAAAAAACAGCATTCTGACCCCTCCTACAACAGAGGCAAACCTTGGAAACATTGTGCTGAGTGAAAGCAGCAGACACCAAAGGCCACATTTTGTAGGATTCCATTTATAGAAAACATCCAGAATAGGCAATTCCGCAGAGCAGAAAGTTGCCCAGAGCCAGGGTGTGTGGGAGGCAAGTGAAGAATGATGACTACTGGGTACAGGTTTTCTCTTTGAATGATGAAAATGTTCTACAAAAAAATTGGCTATGTTGATGCTTGCACAACTCTGGTAAATACACTACACACTACTGAACTGGTTGCTTTCAATGCATGAGTTTTATGGTATATGAATTATATCTCAATAAAACAGTTACCAAAAAAACTCTTTTTACTTGAAGTTACAAAATTAGCAAGTTGCTGCACCAGGGCCTGGAGGCGAAAGTCTCTGTGGCCTCTCATAGACCTCATTCCTGAGTGTCTGGGCATGCTGGCCTCCACTACTCTGATATCTCCAAGTATGAGAATTTATGAGAACTCATGCAGCCCGTGCCAAAGAAAAGGTAAAAAAATGTTACGTCTGCCATGGGGAGATTTTATAAAAACCAAACCTGCCATCCTGATCTCAACTCACGTGTCTACCCTCATTCCTATTCCTGGGAGTTTCAGCAGACCACTCCCCAGGTGTGGGGCCTTGTACAGGGTCCTCCCTGCAGAGATATGACCAGGTTCTCTTCTGACAAGGTGGTCTGGAGAAGAGATATATGCGGATCGCATGTACATACGTGTGCTTACCCACTCTCCAACTGGCTAAACCTAGAACATTCGGGATGTGGACAGCAGGGGCAGAAAGGGGTTTCTACCTGATCCTCCCACCACACAGACTGTGCAACCCAAGACTCCTCCCAGTAGGCCTGTGTGTTTGCTGTCTTCGATGGACCTGAAAGCTCCTACCTCTTTGGAGAACAGGTCATGCTCCTACACACATACCTCTCTCCAGGTCCAATTTACATCCTGCCCCCACCCTTGGGAACCCCACCAGCTGTCTCCAGCTCTCCTCCCTCCCTGCTTCTCACCTGGCACCTGCGTACGGGTGCAGCATTGCCCTCCTCAGGCGTCCATGTGTCCGCCCCTCACAAGGCCTCGAGCTCCCTGGTCAGGAGGAAGGGCTCCTCCAATTTCCTAGCTCACTAGAAGAAACACAGTAGACACTTAGAGATCACCAAGTTAATGAACAAATAAGGAAACAGCAAGGGGCCTCTTTTCCGCCAGAAAATTTAAGGCCCTGAATGCTCAGCTCATGGGTCTAACTACAGAGTGCTGCTCAGGGCAGTCATCAAAAACTAAGGTACCAAATGGAATGGCCAGTCACTTTCTAGAAAGTGCCCCTTAGGACAGAGTCAGAGACTGAAGATGCCCTAGTCAGGGGGCGGGATTTACTGGCCCACAGGCATCAGCTGACATTTATTTCTGTTTCTTCAACCTTCCAGAACACTCTGGCACAAAAGTGGCAGGCCCTTGTCTCCATGATAGAGCAGGCACCTCAGCATGCTCCAGCAAGGAAGCTGTGCTTGGCTCACAAAAACCATACAAGGTAGGTAGGGTCCCTGCATCAGAGGCGGTGCTCAGACCCCACAAGAAGCTGAGAGCTATACAAGTCAGGAAAGAGTCAAACTAGGTGTGGGGCCCTGGTCTTGCCTGACAACTCTATACCCACACAGCGCTGGCCGGCCAGCAAGGCTCTCTGGTGAGCAGTCCCCTGGCCAGAAGTGTCCAGACAGCTGCCATCTCGCTGACAGTGAAGTTCTCCTTGCCCTAAACGATCCTTCCAACTCCACCTCCCCTGTGAGGCTAATTAAATGCCTGGAGTTAATTTTAGTCCCAGGATTTCTAATTTGGGATGAGCGGAGATGCTGGGGTCATTTACTAGATGACCTCAATTGTCTCTGAAATGTCAGCCCTCAACTGCAGATGGTGTTGGGGGAGCAGGACGAGACCCCTCTGTCTCGTGGAGACATGTTCTGCATGTATTCTCCACACTAACCCCGTAGCTGCTAAAGTCATAAAACATTCCTTATGTTTGGGGAAAAGTTAAATGATGATTGTTCCGAAGAAAACACCCTACCTCATGTTCTAGGAGATGTCCTATTGCTGAAAAGGAACAAAGAAGCTTTACTCAAAGATTTCATTATTCCAGCTTAGAATAAAATGAGGCCATCAAAAGTCAGGGAAGTCATGTGCACAGGGCCATTGTCTGAGGCAGGATGTACGGACAGCATATTTGAAACCAATCTGCTTTCCTGCAGAGAATTATGCTTCCATCTTTTTCAATACTCTTTTCACTCCCGTGATGTCCTGATACAGTAGATAAGAGAGGGAGACGCTCGTTCACCGCAAGGGATCATATCAGGAAGGAACCAGCATCGATGCTGATGGCCTACTGGAAATTACTCGAGACAACGGGGGCCATGGTAGGGGCAGGGTTTTCACAGCAAGAGCCTCTGTCTCTAGCAAAAACAGATTCGCTCTGGTGGGGCCTGAACTTCAACTTTTTCCATGTAAAAAGAGAAGGCCAAACAGAAGATCAAAGCACCAGGTGAACTGGTTAAGCTCCACAAGGCATCCAATTAGGTAGTTTACTAAAAATAGGGGCCACTGCTTCCAAAACAGCCAACGTAGCTGTTTTGGATATCAGGGAAGCCACTGCAGTCTCAGGGTCAGAAGAACCAATAGTCTGAGCTTCCCCCCAGCACTGCAGATGGTGAACACAGGGCTCCAGAGCTGGTGGGGCTGAGAACAGGATAGGCTGGAGAAGTGACCGGTTCCTCTCGACAGAAAGAGGACTGTACCAATGAGGCCTCTGTAGCTCTATACTTCATCAACATGTCTTTACTTGAAACTATCACCAAAGCATATCTGACCCATGCCAGGAAGTAACTTAGTCCAAAGCTGCCTGGAGTGACCAAGCCTTCAGCACCCAGTCCAGTACTGGGCTTTACTGCCTCAGCCTGCCTTGAGGAGACAAGACTTCAGGGATAGAGGGAACAGCCTGAACATCTATGGGTAGGGAAGAGGAGATGGAGACGCTCGCAGAAGAACTCAACAGGACAGGCTATGCAAATCAGGCTGTGATGCCTTGGGCATCAGTGCACACATTATAGACACATGCTGCTTCAAGCATGTGGTTTCTACACATACTTGAAGAGCACGTGGTAGGCAGGGTAGTTACAAAAGGAATAAATAAATTAGGTCAAACCACAGAAGGGCACAGGTTTGGTTGGATAACGGCAGGAAGAAGAGCATCTGTTTTTTCAGGGGTGAGCCCAGAACAAAGGGTGTGGGATATCTGCTTCTATGCTGGCCAGTAGGACCCAAACAACTGTAGAGAACCTTCTCTCAGAGACCTGGACATGCCAGTAGCAGGGCTGGGAATGAAGAAGGCAGGCAGGGTGGGTGTGCCAGCAGCACATGCCACCTCTCCAAGAGACGCGTGCAGACTCAGCACAAAGGCTACTCGACACTCACCTTGTTGACTCCTCAAGACTTTAAGCTGAAGGCTGTTGCTGGACATGAGATAACGCCAAAAAATAGAAAATAATATGGATAGTCTTCACTGTTGTCAATGCTCTTCTCAAAATGTTTCTGAAGTTTTATTCTTTTTTTAAAAGAACATGGAAAAAAATATTTTAAAACCTGGGTGTATTACTACCAAAATGTTAAACTCAGCTTCTTAACCAGTTGACAGGCATTCCCAGGTCTGAGAGCAGGAAGGGCTTGCCTTCAGCATGAAGCAGCCTTTGCCTCGCTCAGAAGGCCTGGACCAGTAGAATGGAACATGGCCACTGGGCTCCCTCCTGCACCACTTCAGCGCCCGAGATGAATCCCCCATGAAATAGGAGCAGGGCAGGGAAGAGAGGGAAATGAAGCTCCCCTGGGTTCTTGTTTAATATCCACAAAAAGCTGTTATTATTCTCCCCATTCCACAGATGAGAAAATCTCGATTTAGCAAAGTTACAAAAAGTGTTCATGGTCAGCTAGCAGGTGGTAGAGCTGAAAGTTAAACCCATACACATCAAACCCTATTATTTTCTGACAAATTCCTGGAGGACAGGGGCAGCCTGGGTGGCTCAGCGGTTTAGTTTAGCGCTGCCTTCGGCCCAGGACGTGATCCTGGAAACCCAGGATCGAGTCCCACATCAGGCTCCCTGCATGGAGCCTGCTTCTCCCTCTACCTGTGTCTCTGCCAATCTCTCTCTCTCTCTCTCATGAATAAATAAAAATCTTTAAAAAAAATTGCTGGAGGACAGATTAATTCAATGGAGTTTTGTTTGGATGGGTTCCACAGGGGGGCGAAAAGCTCCACTTAAGCAGTGAGCCTGGATGGTGAGTTGGTGGTGGTGTATTCCCCTAGATGTTGTGCACCCTGGGTTCCCCCCAGGCCAGACCTTTCCAGGGCATTCAGGAGGAGCAGAGAGGCACCCATGATAACCTGCACCTCAGGTCAGAGTCTCTTTGTGATGGGGAGCTCTAGGTTTCAGGTTAATTTGTCACCACCCCAAACCTGTGTCCATTTGACCCTCTGTGCAGGATGGCTGCTACAGGACAGTGGTGGAGCCTGGTTGGAATCACCAAATCATCCATCTGTGCTGGATGGAATGCTGTGTCCTCCCCTCCCACACACAAAGTCCTAGGCTGAAACCCTATTGCCCAGTAGGATGGTATTAGGAATTGGGGACTTTGGGAAGTGATTAGGATTAGATGAGGTCATGAAGGTGGAGCCCTTAAGAATGGGATTGGAGGCTTCCAAGAGTCACAAAAGAACCTGCGTCCTCTCTCTGCTCTCTGCCATGATGACACAACCAGAAGTCATCCGTCTGCAATGTGGAAGAGGCCCTGACCAGAACCTGGTCATGCCAGCACCCAGATCTCAGGCTTCCAGAGAAATCAGCTGCATTGTTTTGAAAGCCTTCTGGTCTGCAGTAGTTATTATAGTAGCACAAACAGACTAGGACTGCCTCCAAGTGTTGGCCCCCACCCGGCACTCCAGAGTAGGGTGGTTGCCCCTCCAAAAGGATGGGCCATGCCACCCTTTGCTGACTGCCCCTGTGACAAGAGAGGTGCTGGCTGGAAGAATTTCCCTCTGGGAATAACTCTAAGCAAGGAAACCAAAAAGGGCCTATCATCACTGAAACTCCAAAATTTTCATAGCAGACAATTTTTCTGGACAGTTTATCTTTTCATCTTTGTACTTTCCCGTTTTTACAAACTTTGTACAATAAACATGTTAATTTTATAACTGGGAAAAATAGTTGTAACAGCACTGTTTTCGTGGCATTTGCTCTCTTGCATCCAACCAATTCCCACTGCTTCAAGATTCTAATCTAGTCTTTATATATGTATTTTTAATTGTCGACATTTTAGCTAGAGATTTGCTTCACTTAAAGAAATGTGAATAGGGAAAGTTCAAGTATAAGAAAAGTAAACAAAGGGACGACTTTTTACATAAGGGTACGGCCACCTGTGTGCACCTAGGTGTGACTTGGTTTCACTTGGGAGTTCCCTGCTGGAAACCAGTGAGAGTACAGTATTAGGTGGCCCAGTTCTTCTATGACTGGACAAAAACTCACAAAGAAGAGGCCTAGCGAGGAAGAGGAGAGCAAGAGGGAGGAGGATTGAGAAGCAAATGGTTTTCAGCTGGCTTGCTGTTTCCAGGCTTGTGCCTTTGACATGGCTATTTTTGGGTTTCTGAGGGGGGGAGGAGGGACGACAAGAAATTCTTCCCACAACCGCCTAGCTTGGCAGCTCCTTTGCCTTAGTTCCCCCTCCCAGCTCCTTTCCTCTCCACAGCCCCTCCAGGATGAAGGGAGCAGACCCTGGAGTGCTCCTCTGCCCCCCCCTCCCCCGCCACCCTCCTACCCCCTGCTCCACACTCTGTAGGCCTCACCCACTTGCTTGTCTCTTTAGACAGAGCTGGGAAAACGTGGAAATAAATAAAGCCTCAATTAGGCAGGCATCCAAGGTTTGGGGGGTGGGGTGGGGGAGGGGTCTGAGGCTCTGTCCCAATCCAGGAATGCCTGAGAAAGCTCTGGGAGCCTCAGGCAGCCTCTGAGGTTGGAGGCTTCCCACAGACTCCTTCTGGGTCTGCACTGACCAGGCGGGGCCAGGGGCCTGGGAGCCCAGCTTCATTCCCACACCAAGACTCACTTCTTACCTCCCACCTCCTGTAGGAGGGCCTGGCCTCCTTCTGCCACCCCATATACAGGAGGAAGGGAGGGGGTCCTCACTCGTGTCCCCTTCTCTCTTCCTCCTTAAGTCCCTTCCCAGAGCAGGAGGCAGGACCCCCAGAGTGTGGACCTGGACCCAGGCACAGTGGCAGCTCTCCAGACCGAACAAAGGCAGTTTTCCCCTTTTAACTGTGGAAACTCAGCATTTCTTATTTATTCCATTCTGAGCCTGGAAAGAGCAACGAGAGAGAGATCTTATTTCTTCCCCCCAGTTGAGGGGTGGGGAGAGAGAAGCAGATTCTGTAGGGAGGAGACTGGGCGGGCAGAGAATCTCACAGATATTTTTAGAGACATGGGAATTAAGCAAGCCCTTCTGGGGCCGGAAACTGTTGTTTTGATCCCAACTCTGAAAGGCAAATGGGTGGTGGAGAGTAAGGGGCCTGGAGGAGGCAGAGCTGGCAGGGGTTAATACTGAACTCCAGGGGAAAGGAAAAAGAAGCTGAGGGCTGAGATGCCTGCAGGCCACTTCACTCTGTGCTAAGTAATCTCTTTCTGCATTTAAACAGCTGGGCCAATGTCCCCACTTCACAGCAGCATAGAGGGAGAGAGGGGGGTGCCAGGCCCCCAGGAGGACCACCCCTTCCCTGCCTGCACCCCGCCCCCCTAGCTCTCAGAAGTGCGGGGCAGGGCATGCAGAGACTTCAGGCACCTAGCTCCCTTTGCTGTTGGTTCTGGTTTGACAGTGGAAGAATAAAATGGGATCTAAAGTAAGATTTGTCAGTGATCTGCAGGCTTCCAGGCAGTCAGGCTAACTTAGTTCTTTAAGACCACAAATATGGTCTTAACTGTCTGTGAGGTGCCTCCCTCTGAAAGCATCACCCTACAACCTCCAGAACAGCCACACAAAATCTGCATGTAGGACACGGAGAACAGAGAAATGCAGAAGAAGGTGAGCAATGAGGACACTGTCCTAGTGCTGAGGAAATCCAGAATTTCTGGAGTATGATCCAGCCTGGACCCAGTAATTCTACCTCTGGGAATGTTTCCTGAAGCATCATACCAAATAAAGAAAAGGAAAAAATCTGAAAACAACTTGAATGTCCAAACAGTACAGAATAGAGTAAATGAATCAAATACAGCCAACGGATGGAATACTATATATTTATTAAAGACCGTGCTTCAACTGCACACCCTAAGAAGATACACAAACTGTAATAGTAACAGATTTTTCTCTCTGGGTAATAAGATTTAATGGGCAATTTGTTTTTTGCATGCTTTGTGTTTCCCACATCTTTCACCATGAACATATTTCATTTCTGGCAGGGGGTGGCAGGTGGGGGGAAGTCACTGCATTTTTTTTTTTTTAGCCCCATCTTCTACCACTGTCAGTGTGCTTTGACCAATCTTGCCTTCTGTACCGATCACCCCCTCTACCTAGACGCACCTTGTCATCTCCACCTCCAGGTTATTCCTAATATGTTCTTTTGCATAGGGTCCCAGAGCCTGCCAGACTAGCTCCTGTACCTGGCCAGGGTGCCTATGTGTCTGTCTCCCTTAGCATGGATGCTCCCCATGATGGCTGACTCTTCTCTTTTCCTGCCTATCGACTATGATGAGATCCTGGAGGGCAGGGATTCTTTTTCACCTTTAGCTTTCCAACTCCTAGCCTGCCCATGGCATGCAACAAACAAGCAACGAGTCAATGAACGACTTCAACCTCTCTCCTGGTTTCCAAAGGTTCCAGGGAGAGAGTCATTGGGAAAACATTTAGTGTAGAGAAAAGGAAAATTCGACGGTGCTATGTGGCCTTGGGATAAGGACGGGCCTGAGCCCCAGGTCTCCCTGATGGCATTTCTCAAGGCAGGCAGAGTATCAGTTGCAGAACCTGCCTTCTTGTCTGTGACAAGGGTCTTATTGTTGGTGCAAGTAGGTGACCAGTCCTGATTAGTAAAGGGCCTTATTCAGCAGAGGGAGATTAGATAAACAGTTCTCCCTCTAACTCCTCTGCAACAGCAGTCATCATTAACCCTTGGCTTTCCAACCAAAAGAATCTGGAATTTCAACTATTCATGAAAGTATTTCTTCCTCATAAAAGATGTTGAGGCAAATTATAGACAGTACACTCATTCCAGGATGCTATGGCACATATACCCCCAGCAGGTATGCGTGCATTTGCTCTCAAACACGCACATGCACACACACACCAAGTACAGAGAAAGAGCCATACAGACCCAGAGCAACAACATGACCCACACAGGACAAAACAAGGACAGAGAACACCAGGGGACAGTAGTAAGGAAACAGAGGGGTGGGGAAGGCAGTAATGACTTGCCAACAGTAGAAACCAGTACATACCCTCTGTCTTCCTGAAATGCATGAGGAGACCCTCCAGTTACACACAGACAACTGAACAAAGCAGTGTGTTCAAGGTCCTGCTAAAACCCTCATAACAATGACCACAAACGAATCTGTAAAAGGGGTAAATTCTCAAGGACTTAAAAACTAGAGAAGAGACAGCAGCAGATGTGGGATATTAATTAAGTGCTGAAACATAGCAGGCAGCTGCATACATGCAGAGTGACAAGGTAGAGCGGAGGAAGCTTCTGGCCAACACTGCCCTGAACACCAGCAAGCTCAGGTGTGACCAAGGGGGTGGGCAGCGCCTGTGCACAAAGCAGCCAGACCAGGGGCCGGCTCCCATCAGCAGTGACCAGAGGGTACTCTCTGGAAACACTCTGGACCTGGGGTAGCAGGCATCACTGGGAGGAAGGAGAGGTAGAAGATTCCTGAAAAGCTGGGATTCCCCCAACTCAAAGTCCTTCTGCTGCCCACAAACCTCCCTAGACTGGAGATGGGGACTGTATCTAGGGAAACTGATAAGCCCAAGAGAAAGACCTCCTCAAATTGGCATTGACTGAGATGAGAAAATTTATGCCTGGGGACATCTGAGGGTCTCCCTGAAGTCACAGTTTCCTGCCTGACTCTCCCTGTAAGGCAAGGCCAACCAGTCACCCCCACATACATCCACACATGCACAGTTTTATTGTTCAATACAAATGTACAGCCAGGGATGACTACTCATTTGAGAGTGCCCAAGACAAAAATGAGGGCAGAAAGGGAATTAGGAAGAAAGGGAGTCAGGCCATCTACAGAAGAGCATTTCACAATAATGGAAGTTATAAAAGAAAGCAGTGTATCCAGGAAACGTGAATAAGGTGCTATAAAAAGGGACAGAGAACAAAAAAAGAGCCCTAAGAAACCAAAAATATGATAGCTGGCCTAAGAATCAGAATGAAAAAAAGAAAACAGGATAGCTCGAATAAGAAACAAGAGTGCAAGGCAAGGTTAATGGAATCTTAGGCATGACAAATCAATGCAAGAAGACAGCCAAACTGAAGACTGCAAAAGAACTGTCAGCCATATAACAGGAGTTCTAGAGGCAAAGACCAAGGAAAATGCAGCAAAGAAAATCCACAGAGGAAAAAAAAACCACACAACTTTCTGGACTAGGACAGAACTTTCCATGTTGAAAGGTACACAGGCTTCTAGCTCAATGAAAGAAAACAGATCCATGCCAAGGTCTATCTTCATGAAATTTTAGAACCCAAGAGATAACAAGAAACTCCTACTAAAGGTTTTCATGGAGAAAATTGCTCTGTTTACAAAGGATCAGGAATCAGATCCCTTTGTACATGAGCTTCTCAACAGCGATGTTGAGACTTAAAGACAAAGAACAGTGCCTTCAAAATTCCAAGGGAAGATTATTTCCAGCCTAACAGTCTTTAGTCTTTAGCCCATCCAGCTACCAATCAAGAGTGTGGGTAGGAAAGGCATTTTCAGACATGCAAGTTCTCAAAACTCAAAAGGCTTCACCAAACAGAGAATTAAACAAAAGAGATCAAAATAAGAAACTCAGGAAAAGGAGAAGGGAATTCCCAGGATGATGGAAGGCAAGTCATAGGTCAAGAGCTATGTAGTAGGCCTGGAGAAGAGCCAGTCCAAACTGGAACAAGAGGAGAGATGGCTCCATGCAGGATATTACCAGGAATAAAGAAAAAAGAAAAGAATCATTACACCACATGCTTGCCTGCACCAAGAGGAGTTTTATAGTTCTGTCAGAAAGTTTAGGGATCAACTATGGTTATACAATCAAATGAAGGGGGTAGAAGGCAATTATTAACTGCAAGAGAAGTCAAATTTAAGGAAATAAATATAATCATAGTTTACTACTACATGGCTTGAATGTATGATTTTTTTTACACTCCATAAAATTCACCATTCATTTAACCCTAATATTTAATTTAATGTAACCATGTAGTAGGATGGAGGAAGGAGTAGAGAAGATTTAGAAGAGTATGCATGTGCCTGCACACACATACGTGTGTGTGTGTGTGTGTGTGTGTGGCAAAGCCATGCAGGTGAAAGAACTAAATCCTATCCTATGATGTGCACAATCAATAGATAATACCTTTAAGAACTCAAGAAATAGCAGAATAAACATATTATTCACAAATGCAAAGGTAAACACTAGAATTCTCTAGCTCTAGGAATTGGAAATGGCCTCCTCTGAGAATAGGCTCAGGGGTAAGGAGGAAGGGAACAGAACACTGCATTCTTGTATTATATGTATCATGGTTACGTATTTACTTTTTAAACTATGTACTTATATTATTTTGAAAAATTAAAGCTCCCATGATACTTTCAAAATTCCATGTACCTGGAAGCATACTTCCAGCTTCCAGGTACATGAGAGAGCACAGTAAGATCCCAGGATAAATACCGAGCTATAGAAAATGGACACAGGATCCTCTGAAATGCTGCCTCATTCTCACAGCAATGAGAAGATAACTCCCACAGGTCTGGGATGCTGACCCTCCCCCCCCAAGGCCCTCACCTCACGCAGTCAGCTCTGGATCCAACTTCTCTTTAGGGTGCCTTCCATATTATCTTCACATTGGGTAAGACCGTTGGAAAATAAAAGATAGTTCCTAAGTTGAAGACCTCAAACAGGGCATTCGCTGGAGGAGTTATGAAAAATCATTTCTCAGGCTGTTAACAGTTTCTACGCTTGATTTGGGGGTTGCACATAAAGTTTAAGCCAAATAACTGGATGTGTCCTAGGCGAATGCTTTCCTCCCAGATGGGAAAAGGCTATTAATATATGGAGGGAATCGCATAACCAAGAGTGTGGGTAGGAAAGGCATCAGGTACCTTGGTACCAGGCTATCAGAAGTTCATATATGCTGTTAAACAAACTAAAAGACTACAGTTCAATATAGAAGACCTCTCCCATCTTCCATCCATCCATCAAATCACTGCACAGGCCACTCTTACAGCATCCCTTTGGTATAAACACCTGTGACCTCTCCAATGGTGAGTGTATGGATGAGTGAACAAATGGAAGAGATACGTGCTTCTATGTCCATTCCTTTCTGCAGGTAACTGGGCCTTCTTTTCCCTCTGGGCAGTGGTGGTAGCCTTCCCCCCACCCCCCTGCCCCCTCTCCCGCTTGGCCAGGTACTACTCCCCTTGCCTCCATAGAGACCTACAGCAATAGGATGAGGGGTCCTATCCAAGGAAGGCATCCTGACGTCCATCAGTATCATCTATGTGAGCCTGTGCCTTTTCCTATAGGGCCTATGGAGAAAGAAAGATAAAAATGGCTGAGTGGCCCCATGAGGAAATGTTTACTCCTCTTTTTCTACTTTGGAAAGACAAGACTTGAGTCTATTTCTGTAACAGAAAGGCAGCTAAGAAGCTGGGCACAGTGATCTGATCCAGTGCACCAAGGCAAGCAAATGAAGAAAAAGACAGGAACATCAGGGGAATCTTTGAGAATTCCCCACAGTCATGTTCTGGTCTCTCCACCCTCAATTCTCACTATGGTAAGAAGAGAGAGAGAAGACACAGGGTTAGAAACCTGCCCCTTTCTGAACTCAGTGCTTGAGGCCAAGCTGCTGTTTATGTCAAATATGCAACAACTGTTACATATCCGACACAGATTCATGGCACTTACCCTTTTCCTGATCATTTATCATGAGCTTCCCACACAATTATAACAAGTCTCAGCATATGAAGCAGAGAAAGTTGAGTCTGGCTACATGCACAATGCAGGTTTAGTTGAAAATGGTGTGTGTGTGCGCGCACCGCACTTTGCACTGTAACACTGCCCTCAGAGGAGGGCTCGAGGACATCTTGGAGGACATGTTGGGAGAAAGCAGTGAGATATTATGGGCAATCTGAGAGACTTGTGAGAGCGAGAGGCAGGGAGAGCAAGAGAGAGTGAGAGAGACGTGCATGCCAGGCAGGACCAGGTGAGATGTTCGGGTTATTTCTTGCCAAGGGCTCTGATGTGAAGCCCAGCCCTGCTCTCTCCTAGTATACCATACGTCAGTCACCATAAAACAGTCAAACCCCATTTACAATGATCCTCTGACTGCACTTGGCTTTCCACAATGTCAATGTTGATATAGAAACCAGGCCCAGGCACACTCGGGCCAGGGCTATTTTTCTAACTTTGCTTCATTAGAGTATGGACTGTGTTCTCTTCTCTGTCTTGAAATAGAGGTCCCTAAAATGTAAGAAACCTGACGCTTTCTCTCATACATGCTGCCACTCTTTTACCCCAAAGCCCAGGTCCATCATACCACCAGCCTCTCTGTTCTTCCCCATCTCCATATCCTCAGCTTCTCCAAGTGAGGAAGCTGTAGTGGCTTCCACCTTCCGAGGGCAGAGAGGAGGACTGTGGGCAACATGGCGCAGTGAAGGGGGCCCTGGCTTAGGGATGGGCTACCTAGCATGGTGCTGTGGCAACCAGCTGCATGACCCTGGAAGAGGCAGTTCAATTCTTCCCATAATTACTGAGTGCTTCCTACAGATACAAGGCTCTGGTACAGAAAATAAGGAAGCGTGTCTCTCAGTAACTCACAGCTCATTAAGAACATGGTCCTGTTCACACACAATCCTAACTCCAGGCAGTGAAAACTACTTCTCGGAGGCAGAGATGTGTCCCTGAAACTCACGGGTGGGTGACTGGAGAGATTCCTCCTCCCCTCTGGCTTTCATTTTCCTCCTCTGTCAAAGGTGAGGGCTAAACTCAAGGACATCTCCAAGGACCCTCCCCACACCACACGACATTCACCATTCCCCTGGTCCCTCCAGATGCAGCCAGGGAAGCCCTCTGCATCTCTGGGATCAGAATATGTGACCATGAAGTTGGGTCTCCTGAGAATATACTAGAATAGAAGTCAGGGCCAGGCATGTCCTCCATACCTAGGTGAAAGTAAACCTCACCCCACCCCAGTGGGTTCTTCAGACATAAGCTGCCTTAGGAGAATGAGGAAAAGAGGTGGCCTTGCCCTTTACAGCCCCTTGTCATTTCTCTGCGCCAGCTGGGTATGCTCTGAGCACTGTGTCAACAGGTGTTAGCAATCCAACAGCGTTAGCACCAATCACACCACAAAGGTGTAAAGACTTCTGCTATCATTTATCCTGCCATACCAGAACTCTTCAAACATTAACCAGGCAAAGCTCTGGAATCCCTGAGCCAGTAGGGGTGCCTGGGCCTCAGCTCAGTTATGGGAACTGAGCCAGAGCAGCTTCCCCCACACTAAGCCTTCGACCCATGACTGGATACAAAAAGCCCAGCTCTGTCGGGGGGGAAAAAAGCTTATCCTTGGTCTAGTTACTGCTCTCTCCATGGACCATGTTAAGGATTAAATGTGAACCCAGTGAGAACAGCTAGCACTGTGGTACATGAATTCTCACCTCTGCATTTATCACAGAGGTGAACTGATTCCAAAAAAAAAAAAAAAATGTACATGGCTACCTGAAGTAAGTGAACCTCAGGTTCCTGCCCCAGTGATGGCCACCATGGCCTTGGACAGTCAACCTGATACCACTGATAAACATCTGCATACACCGATTACTAGCTGGGGTCTGGGCACCAAAAAGCACAGTCAGACCACTATATCCTCACCAGTTGAGAGGAAGACAGGTACAACCCTAAACAGCAGGTTCAGAGGAAGCAAAGCAAATCAATCGTATTATGTTAGTCTTTGAAGGGCAGCCCATCCACCCCCCTCTCATCCAGACAAAGGTATAAACAAAAGCCCAAAACGAAGGTTACCTGACAAGAGAGAGCAGGTGAAGCAGAAGCTGGGCTGGAATGCCAGCCTTGGAATCATGCCCCGAGACCCTTCTCCTCTGCTCTAAGACTGGGGGCTCCCGTGTGGCCAGAAGTGGGTCACAAGTGGGACTATACAGAGTCCTCCAAAGCCTCCATGGGCTCTGGGGAGTTTCGTTCCTCCTCCACTTGCACTATCCAGCACCTTAGTGTCCCATGGGCTTGGCAAGCGACACCGCACTCATTGGATATAAACAAAACCAGGCTCACCAACAGGAAGACACTCCTCTAGGACAGAGTGGAGAGCCCTCCCTCTTTCACCCCTCCCTGCTGCAGGCTGGCTGAACTAGAAGGACAGGAGGCTGTGCTGTTCGCAGCACCTTCCACTTTAATGAGTTTGTCTCAAGGAGCTGACTCACATCAGAGCAACCATCAGAGTTCCACAATGCCAGTCTCCATGCTGCCAGGACCTGAGAGAAATCACTTTTCTGTCAGCCTGCTCTGCAGAAGGGCTGATCCTTTCAGGCCCTCCCCTATGCTGACATTCCATGACTGCCTTGCTCTGAAAACAGACATGTAACACCAGGTGTGGTCTGTGCCATCAGGGACAATCTCTGGTGGCCCCATCTTTTTCCTTCCTCCTCTACGTCCCGCCTCTCACCTCTTCCATTCCTCGGACCTCTGTGTTGCACCTGCCTGTCAGTGGCCCCTGCGAGCCCCCCGCAACCAGAGCTGGGGAGAGAATAAGGGGTGGGGGGGAACAATGTGAAGGGGAGAGAGCCACACCTCTGGTCACTCAGAAGTTATACTTCTGCCAGGAAGATGGGCAGTCCTCCCCACCATCTCCACTGGCCTGGGCTAGGCGATGTCTCTCAGCTGTGCAGACCTGGCCCGCTCGTTTCCTTCTGTGAAACCTTCCAGGCAGAGTCAGCTACCATCCTCTGATTCCAGAACACTTTGCCTTAGCTCCCTTTATCATACCCTCTGTGTGGGTTAAATAATGGCCCCCAAAGCTATCCATGTCCCAATCCCCAGAACCTGTGCCTGTGACCTTAGCTGGCAAAAGGGCCCCTGCAGATGTGATTAAGGCGAGGATGTTGGGATGGGAGAGGACTCGCTTATCTGGTGGGCTCAAGGTCATCATGAGTGTCCTGTAAGACAGAGGCAGGAGATGTGACAGAGAGGAGCAAGGGAGGTGACAACAGAAGCAAGAGGTAGCCATGGTGTGAGGAAGGGGCCACAGGATGAGGAATGCAGGCAGCCCCTGGAATCTGAAAAGGCAAGGACACGGTCCCCCCTGGAGCCTCCAGAAGGAACCAGCTCTGCCCAGAGTTACTGATCTGGACTCCTGACCTCCACGACAGTCAGGGAACAAGTGTGTGTAGTTTTCAGCTGCCAAGTTAGTGGTGATTTGTTAGGGCAGCCCACAGGCAGCAAGTAACACCTACCACATCGTCCATTATCATTGGTTCCCTCTTGCCAGTATGAAGCCACCTTGGAGTTCACTTCTGACATCCTTCAGGCATCCAGCAGATGTTTGAAGTGAGTGACTCATCACCACATGCACGGGTACTGAACCAGCCCTTGTGAAGGATCCCCCCCGCTTTCCTTAAGAAGCCCCACCTGCCTACTATCATTGCTATAATTTCACCAGTGGAATCACTCCCTGGCTTCAGATTTCTCTCACCATAAAGAACATGCCTGCCCTGCCCTGACAAAGAAAAGATGCTTCTGAAAACGTGTTTTGTGGAAAGAAGGGAGAGCAAGAGAGATTAAGCCACGAACACACTGAGCTGCCTATACACAACAAATACCGTATCAGACAGCACTGCCCTTTTCCCAGGGAGTCCAGGGCAACAAACTCCGGCAGGGAGAGTAGGTGCAGTGGCAGTAGGGTCCTGGGTGGGAGGGTGGTGAGGGTTTAGGAGGTGAACGTGCAGGGACTCTGCCCCTGGAGGATTCTGTTGCCTGGCTTTGTGATACCCCTACAAGTGCATGTGCGCTTGCGCATTGCATTGCACATGTAAACATACCAGTATCACTCACTTGGCTTTGTTTTCAACCCCAAATGTTTTCTGTTGCTAACTCCCATGAAATGACTTTCTTTCGACAGTTTTTTCCCTGCTGCTCCTTAATTAGTTTCCTAACCAATTATTTCACGCTGTTCATTTTCCTAGTACCCGAAGTCATTTCTGTCTCTGCAAGAGGGAGCCACCCAGCCCATTATTGCAGAGTCACTCCGCAGGCCAGTCATATCTACTGAGGAGAAGTCCACCCATGGCCCTGAAGACCCCAACAAGGGTGCCAATCACATCCCATCCTTGGCTGCTATGCCAGTGCAGAGAGAGGGCCACAGAGAGCCCTCTACCAACTCAACAGAACTGTTGCTCCAACTATACTCATCACCTACTCCTGTCACTAAAAGAGCTGCAAACACACGAAGGGCTGGGCAGATGGCACCCAAGTGGACAACAGTCCACAAAATCATCTTCCTCCTTGTTAATTAATCATGGGCATCCAAAGGCCTCTCCACTTGGTACATGAAGGCACACCAGGGGAGGCAGAAAAGAATGTGGGGGCCACATTATGGTTCATGGACCCTGAACACAGGCAGACAGCTAATGGCTATTCTGCTGTCCCCGACTCACCACTTATTTAAGTGGGAAAGAAGGAAAGCACCCTGAATGGTCCCAGTGAGACAGAAAGGCACTCACTGGACAACCTGAGGCCACCAAATCCTCAGTGCCAAATAAAAGGCAAAGAAGGCGGTTCTCAGTGGGAGGCCTTCTTAAAATGTTTACCACAGAGTCAGGAACCAGAGCCAAGAGGACAGTAGACCCACTCACCACCTGGTTGGCTTTGCCCACACCTGGGGTATTACTTAATGTCCCCTGTGTACAAGCAAATACCAGACACTGTCCTGAGCTGCTCACTGTCCTACAGAGGAAGACCCACGAGGC
The DNA here is from genome assembly GCF_905146905.1 of Nyctereutes procyonoides. Taxonomy (NCBI): domain Eukaryota; kingdom Metazoa; phylum Chordata; class Mammalia; order Carnivora; family Canidae; genus Nyctereutes; species Nyctereutes procyonoides. Next base: position 47,297,821 of record NW_026575140.1, on the reverse strand, counting down.
CTAAGTGTCCTAGGGAGAAGGCACAGAGGAAGGGGATCACATGTGACCTGGTCCCATATGGGAATGGTACCTGTGTCTTCTCTTGGTTTTCATGAATGATTCAGGGTCACCTGTAGAGACCTCCTACCGCACCTGGCAAGTATTTATTTGTTCCCATCTACCTCACCCTCTCTACCCACCCATTCATTCCTCTATGTCCTCAATTCTTTCCTCTACAAGGCTCAGTCCATCCATGTAAAGGATTCTACTTCTGGAAGCAACAACCAATTGCACTACCCCACACTCAGGCCCCTGTATATAAGAGAGCACCCCCCACCCCCGCCCAATTCCATTCCCCCAAGGGCAGCCCACAGGCTGCAGATCAGGACCAGGCAACCCGAGAACCTGGCTGCTTACCCCATACCTACTGGTTGAGCCCTCGTGGTCACACTGCTAAACCCCAGCACAGGGTTTTCCCATGCATAAAATGGAGGTCTGGACCAGGTCATCTCTGAAAACCCCTCTGCTACAAGAGTCTGCTCTGTTTTTCAGCCAAGCAGCCCCATGGTTAAGCACTGGTTGCTTCCATGCCCTAGCTGTTTCATGTGTGAGATATGTCACCCAGGTCAGCATACAGAGTTGGAAATGACAAGAAAAAGCTACCAGAGGCAGAACGTGCACTTTGTAACAATGCCAGGCTCAAACGTCTTAATAAGCCCATGTCCCCAAGCTCCTCCCTGACTTACTTGAAAAGGAGAGGAGGGAAGGGTCTTAAAGCTTGGTCCCCATTCCAGAGAACAAAGCCTGTACTGAAGGTCCCAGAGAGACACAAAGCAAATGTCCCTGCATCTATATGCTTCTTTCTAATGGGGGAAGTCTCTATGCATCATAGTAAATCAAACTTAAGGAAAAATGGAGTGTGGCACTTGTACACTTGACCACTGACCCCTGACCTTTTGACAACAGAATTCCACCGTCAGCTGGGAAGAGTTCCCACTCCCACACGGGTTTAACTATGCTAGACCCAACGTTTCAAAATTATTTAAAGTTGGCTCATGAATATTCTAAGGCAAAGTGGCCAGCAGGAAGCCCAAAGGCCAAGCACAGGGGGCCCCCTACGACCCATCCCTGATCCTGCTGTCCACTCCCTGCTGCTTAGGAACTACCATACAAACTCCACCAGGACTGCATCAGTGCCTCACCTTCCAGGCAAAGGATTGTGAAAATGTCACTCCCAAAGCAGTGAAAACTATTTCTAGTTGTCGTGACTAAGTAAAGATGGGATAAGGGACTCATCAAAGGCCCACATGTCTGGAAATCTCAAGCAGGTGGGGGCAAAAAACCTCCACAGCCTGGAATCACCTTCTGTGTAGAGGCCAGGTTGTGCCTACTCTGCCAGCATGCTGGGCCCTACCCTTCTTCAGCTCTGTGCTACTAGTAGCCCACTTCCTGCCTCCCTGCTACTTTCCCCTTCTGGAAAACAGCAGCCCCCATGTGGGCCCCCAAGTTAATCTAGAAAGATGAGTAATGTTCACACATCAGCCCACATTAGGAAGACACTACATCAGCAAATGCTTAAAACAGAAATCCATTATTTTGGAAAGATAACTACAAGGTTGACACGGTAGAGGCACTTTGTCCATGCCAGCTCCCAGCCTGGGCAGACACACAGATGATTCTGCCACAGGAGGTCCATGTAGGCAGGGCATATCCTTTAGTACAGTTGACGGGCTGGAATTATTTCACAACTTTAACTCAAGTGGCACCAGACTAGATCCATGGTAAACTTCTAGTAACGTGCCAAATTCCACTTCGAGTCAGAGGTCCTCTGGCCCAGTGTGACAGCAGCCAGAGACCCTGTGGAACACGGTGCATCCGCAGGGCATCAGGGGGGGCTTCCCCTCTCTAACGGTTCCCTATCTCACTAAAGGGGCTGGGTAAGGAAACACTTCTCAGGTCAGAGTGCATCTGTGAAACTACCATGATCAGCACAGCAAACACAGGACTGGGAAGAACAGGTCAGCAAAGGAAGGGAATGAGGGGAAGCAGGCAGGGAGGAGGGCCCTGCTCAAGGCTGCCCTACCACAAACAGAGAAGTGGATTCAAACTCACATTTACTGCACTCCCAAACCAACACTCTCCCTACACCCTTTGGGCTCCTGGCACCTCGACGCAGCAGGCCTGCCTCTGTTTCCTGGTAGCCGAAACCATGTGGAAAAGAATGAAGGCCACATCAAGGCTGAACACATGACCAATTTAAAAATAAATCTAAAAACATGAGATTAATCCATAATATACCTTCTCAGGTTCACCATGTCACCCCTCCGCTCTCAACACGATAGTTCCCTGCATCTGAGGAAGCGTCTCTGCCTCTCAGCACAGACCTAGCAAGGGGGTCATCACTGCTTGGATTCTACACATCTCCAATGTACGTTCATACACCCCGATTGCAGGCCTGCAGCGAGTTCAATACACAAGGGCAACTACCCTCACGGCCAGTCTGTGGCTATAGACCAACTCGAGGGGTGGAAAGGATGCTGAGAGCCCAGGCTGGCCCTCAGCCAGCACCGTTCCCTCCCTGCATGCAGGAAGCAGATGCTGGCTATGTCGGCCACTGCCAGACACAGTGAAGGACAGGACTGCTGGGGAAAAGAAACCTTCCTTCTCCTAAAACGGGTCTCACCTGTTTACAAATCCCAGTCTGTTGCTCAGACGTTGAGTGACCCCCACCATATCTCCAGGCCTGTTTTTTCATCTATGAAATGGATACAATATCAAGGCAACGTCACGGGGACCATGTTAGAGATCATGCCTGACGAGCCAATACAGCACTGGGCCAAGGATGCTGCTCCTCCCCGATCTCTGCACAAAGCAGGAAGGTGGCCAAAGTCCTCCTTTTCCTTTCAGAAGACGTCTCTGATTCCCCAAACAACCCACTGTCTTGAATACTATGCACATCATGGTTTGGTTCATGTGGGTCCCAACAGATTGAAAGCTTCACCACAAGAGGGACCTCCTTGTGGCCACGTGTTTCTCCCCCAAGTTCTTTGCTATGGACATAACAGCCACAATGGTTACCAATGAATCACACACATCAGCCTGCCTCTGCCTAGGAAAGCGCCAAGTAAGGAAGAAACAACCAGAGCTTCTAGAAGAAGTCCTCAAACATCAGTGACTCCTAAAAATCCCAAGGAGTGGTTATTTAAACTGTGGAAAGGTGGGCCTTGCCCTCAGGAGGTTCTTAGACAGGAGAATGTCTGCCAACAGATGCAACAGAGCAAAAGGACCTCAGAGATTGCTCCTAAAGAGTAGGGCTGAGCTATGCCACCCTCCTCATGGCCCTGGGCACCTGAGCACCATGCACCTGAGCACCATGCAGAGCTTTGACACAACCCCGAAGTGGCTGAAATGTGTCACGAATGAAGTAGGCGAAAGTATTGAGATCAAAGTAACCTCCAGGACACTGTCTTACAGGAAGCAAACCCTTATAAAGGAGCCACAATCCTAATCTGCTGTCACCTGCCATCCTCTGAAGAATGTTCACACCAAGCTCACCTCTCAACAGAGACAGATGCTCTAAACACAGACACCCCAGCTAACTGCTCCGGCTAGACATTTGCATTCTATGGAATGGACAAACTCACGGCTGCCCCTGATACAGGCCTAGATATGAGGACTAAGGACATGAACTAAGTTCAGGGTCCTCAGCAGCACAGCCCCTACAAAGTCACACAGCTCTGGTCTGTCCTGACTCTCAAGACAAAGAATGCAGAGAAGGTCTATACAATGAAAGGTGACCCTTAATACCACCACTTGCCACAGAGGTATAGGTACAATCCCTCCATGATTTCCATGCAGGAGAAACCCAGGGTTAGTGTGTTTCAGGGCAGACAGGGAATATAATTAAAAAAAAAAAAAAAGAAAAGAAAATAAAAGAGAAGGAAAAAAGCTCTGACACATGCTCCAACATGGATCAGCCTTAAAGATATTATGCTAAGTGAAATAAGCCAGACATGGAAGGACAAATATTGTATGACTCCACTTATATGAGGTACCTAGAGTCATCAAAATCATGGAGACAGGAAGTAGAAAGGGGTTGCCAATGGCCAGGGGGAAGGGAGACTGGGAGACAGTACTCGGCAGGGACAGAGTTTCAGTTGTGCAAGATGAAGAGCTCTGCAGAAGGAAGGGGGTGATGGCTGTACAATGTGCTTGATACACCAGAAACACACTCTTAAAAATGGCTAAAATGAAAAAAATAAAAATTAAAAAAATGGCTAAAATGGCAAGTGTTGTTATATTTAGCTTATTATAATTTAAAAAGCAAAGACAAAAACTTTAGAGCATCTTTCTGCCTGGCTTCCAGGAGGGAAAAGGAAGAGCACATGAAAGCAAGAAACCAGACTGCCCACAGCTCATCAGGTACGGTTCCAATACAGCACCCCAAAGCCTCATGGTCCAGCACACACCACTGTGGCCTGCTTCTCCGCAGGACTTGCTCTTCTCTGAGAAAGCCTTCCTTCTAATAACCTCTGGGATCTAATAAAACCAGTACCTTAGCTTTACATTGATCCCCAAAAGTTCAAAGAAAGGTGGCAGAATTTGGCACAATCACAGGCAGATTATAGAGGAAGAAACAACAGCAGAGGAGAGAGAGGGAGAGGTCTGGGCTTCTAGATTATTTACTCTGTCTCCCACTGAAAAAACCAGAGACCCAGCCAAAGTGCTCAGGCTCCCACTTGTCTGTGAGGCTGCCCTGAGCCCACCTCACCTCAGCTTGCATTTGGGAAATTTCTTTTCCTTTTTTGGGAAATCTGTCTCTCCTCCACACCCACCAGTTACAGGGTACGTGGGTGTATCGAGAAAGAAATTTCCCAAAAAAGGAAAAGTGATTCCCAGAGGTTAGCCCCATCTCAGAACTGCCTGGAAGAGAAAGGCACTGGAGCCAGACTAGGCCTGAAGGCTGCAGACCTAGCAGAAGTCTCTGAGTATAGAAGCCTCTCAAAGAAGCCCTCAAGGCGGGCCCTGACCCAGGTGTTGCAGGGTCTCAGGGGAACTGCTGACAACAGCCCCACCCATGTTGGTCCCAGCCAAGGGGGCCTGGGACAGCCTTCCCCACTCTGCTCTCTGAAGCCTTCAGGAGGGTGTTCTCCCCTCTGCTGAGAAATGAATAAGAGCTGTAACACATAACATACCTAGTCCTTCTTCAGGAAGCACCCCAGCTCTCATCTTCTCCCCACACTGAGAACAGAAACTCTGCAGTAACCCATTTACAAAGTCGGTTAGTTCAACTCAATATATATTTACTAGGTCTGTGCCACCCAAATCCCAGGCCAGACAATGCAGAAAGATACCAAGAACTATCAAGGAACCCAACAATGAAAAAAAAAAAAAAAGTTACAATCTAGTTGGTAAGATAACATTTAAACCAATAAAAACAAATAGTAATATTGTATAAAAGGCAAGTAACAATTTGAAACAGATTGTGACTAAGTGTTAAGGGAACAGCCAACCATAAAATGCTATAATGTATTACATGCAATAGATGAGCTCTGGAGCACTTGCCTGTTGGGAGCAGAGGCGAGAAGGCTGGGTTGCTCCGAAGGAGTGGTAGGATCAGCAGCAGTGGCTACAGGCTGCCCAGAGCTGCTACTCTTGGAGACCAACACCAAGATGGGGCCATGACATAGCATGGTGGTCTGAACACAGCACAGGAGTGGGCCCCATATGCTCCCTAAGGTTAAGTGTCACACACAAGAGCAATTCTGCTAGCCCTGTGGTCACCTGATACACAAGGACAACCCATGGAAAGCCCTTCAGGCCAGGAACAGGCCAGGCCCACTCCTAATTCCATGCCTGGCACAAAGCAAACTAGCCAGCTGGCTAACCTTGGCCCTTCACATCTCTCACTCCCAGGAAATCAGACAGGTGAAGCCTTTCATACCTTAAGAATAGGGGTGAAAACAAAGCAAGTCAAACTTATAATTAAAATAACAACAACAAAAAACCTTAAACCAGCCACTGACCAGATCACGAGGGTTTCTCAGCTGTGGTACTGCTGACATCAGGGCCAGATCATTCCCTGTTGTGAGGCCTGTCCTGTGCATCTCAGCACGCCCAGCCTCCACCCACAGGTGTCCACAGCTACTTTGTTCACCCCTGCACAGTTATGAGACTCAAAGGAGGCTCCAGACATTGCAAGGTGGTCCTGGGAAGCACAGTGGTGCCCAGCTGAGAACCATGGTTCTTTTAGGTTCTCTCAGAGAAAAATCTCAGCATGGCTGCATTCAGTTCACACATGAGCCTGCCTGAAAAGCTTTCCTGCTCCAGGTCTCAGGACTCTGCTAGCCAGAGGGAGACAGGTGTCCAGGCACCAGGAAAGCTGACCTCTGGACTGGAGCTCCAGGATTCTGGACTGTGCTCATCCAGGATGTGGCCAGGAAGAACATGGCCCAATATAGATAGACCCCTTGGGTGGGACAAGTCCCTCCAGCTGCTGTAAGTAAGAGCCTACCTGCAAGGCCCAGGACAGTGGCTACCAACGCTGACCCAGGCAGCTAGCACCAGACCACCTCTACCATCTAACCTCTTCTCATTGGCAGCCCAGATGCTGCCTTGCAACTTTCCCCACAGGACTTTCCCAACACAATGTGGAAAACAACTGAAATGTTGCTTTAAAGGTATTTCAATGCAACCACCATGGTCTTTTTTTCACTCCTAAAATAATGCCACTGTCTTCCCTGGAGTAGCAGTGTATCTGCCTGTGGTTTGGGTGTTTCAACACTAACTGGCACACCAGGTCAGTCTCTAGCTACAAGGTCATCTGCCAGAAAGTGGCCCATGTCCCCAAACTCTCAACTCTGGGTGTCCCCCACAATGCCCACTCTGTAGTCTGAGTTTTTCCCGGGGGTTCTTTTCCCACATCACTGGCACAGTCCCACCATCACCCCAGCAACATGTGAAATAATACCCAACCAACATTCAGGTTACTGGGAGACCAAAATGTACCGCAAGGTGTCAGTACTCATGGCTAGACAGCCTCAATTATTTAGGAGCAGCTCTGGGGATGCAGTATGGACTCTGCCGTTGTGCAGACACAAAGGTGTCTGCAGGAGCCACCCTCTCTTTGTGCTTATGCGACTGAGCTGAAGGAAACAAAGGACTGGACTGGACTCCTGTTAGACATAAAGAGAGATTTCCTCACCCAAATAATCTGTCTCCAAGGAAAGTCCAGGGAACTATATTTTTCGGGAAGGTCCATGGTCCAGCCAAACCTGGATGTAATCCAGAGACCTCTGAGCCTCCTTCTATACTAGTAATCTCTGCAGGACTTCAGGACAAGTCAGCCAGTCCCAGGGAGGACAGTGGAAACTTCAAGGCTTATAGGAGCCCAAATCCCATCCAGGGCTGCCACTTGTAAGATGGCCAAGTCAGGAAAACATAGAGGGCAGTGCTGGATCTGCCTCTAGGCCTGCCTCCTTTCACTGGAGGAATGGGTGTCCAAGAGAATCAGTCCCCCTGCTCCTTTTTCTAGCAAATTCTACCACCTCAATGGGGCTCATATCCAAACTACTCTGGGGATGCTCCAAGGCAAAACACGTTGTATCACATTGTATAAATATACTCACCAAGAAGAATGAAAAAGAAGAAACTTATTTTTAAGAAGGAACCAAGGAGGTGATAGTTGAGATAGAAGTAGGTATTAATTCCACACCTAAATGTCATATCTGTTAATTCATCTGAGGAACCAAACAGAGGAAGCATCACTTTGCAAAGATTAGGATGCCCATGTGGAAATGGACTCACTTGTGGCCTGTTCACACAGCTGTAATGACCACCCTAAAATCCAAGTGTCCCAATAATCTATAAGGTGCTTGGAGGGGACAGTTATCTCTGCACACACCTCTGGAACCCTGCTCTCACTCCTCTAGCAAAAAATGAACTCTGGATGGGATGGGCTCAGCCTATTTTACACGGTATGTCTAGGTTTTTAAGTACAGTCCCAATTACAAATGCTGCCCACATAATGCACACACACACACTCACAAACTCAAATGGAACGGGAAAAAGTACTTAAATCTTACATCTTTGATCTTTTAAAAAGCTTGGAATTTGGTCATACTTTAGTTAGGAAAGACCAAGCTCCTTTAGAGAAAAACTCAGAAGCAAAATGGATAGAAAAAGAAAAGCCAGAACATTTCCCCTGGTTGGTTTTCAGGTTCACCTCTGGACCAAGAACAGTAAATACTCATCCAGCCCAGGACACAGGGAGCAAACCAGGTGGCAGGAAGAAGCCAGATGTCCTGGCTTAGTGACTAAAAGAAAATTGACCCCATGGCCAGGGGGCCTCTGCAAGTCCAATGGGACAAGCGAGACCACCTGCAGCAACGAAACTGAGAAGTAGTCCTGGGACTACAGCACGTGAATGCACGTGTGCTCAACTTTCACAAACACACACACACCACACTCACACGTGCCCAGGGGCCAGCCCCCACAGCCTGCTCTCCTTCTAACCAGGAATGCCCTGGTCACATCTGAGTCCTATCAGCCCAAAATAGAAGTGACTTCCTCCCTCAGTACTTACTCTCACCTGTCACCACGAATGATGCCTCAAACCAAATGTCTGGATTTTCGGAACTATCTCTACCAGATGCCACAGGTTCTTCAAATTCCAGGTTCCCAGAAGAAGCAAAAGCGAGAGCTCACACTGGTGTGCTCACAGGCGACAGATGGAAAAGAAGAGGCTTAGAGGAGGCTAGAGTCACGGAGTGGACACAGGAGGACACTCACCATCTCATCCAGGGCGTAGCGCAAGAGGCCATGCTCGTAGAGGATAAAGAACCGCCGCTGCCATTTCTGCAATGGAGTACAGAGTGGGTTGGTTAGGAGGGCTCTGGCCCCGATCTCTGCTTGCCCCACATCTCACAAGCCTATGTCAAAGGAATGTGGCCTCCACAGCCTCCATTCCTGGGGCAGATGACAGGAAAAGAGGTACCCAGGCAAAGAACAGTAATTTGTTAGATGGCAGTAGGCCAGGGGAGAGACCCAAAACACCCAGTGTTTGTCTGCACAAAGCTAGTGAGATGTCACAGGATGCCTGGTTTATTTTAACTGGAAAACTCCTAAAGAGCAGAAATGGTGTCTTGGTCACCTTTTTGTATTCCCTATGTGCCCAGCACAGAGTCTGTCACATAACATGTGTCGATATTTATTTGATGAACTGTATGGAATATGGAATAACCTGAGGATGGCGCTGACTCCCCGCTTCTGACAACAATCTAGGAAAATGCTATGAAAGGGCTGTTCTGATGAGCACAGGGAGTGGGAGACAGGGAAAAAGCCAGACTCCAGTGCTCACTGAGGATGAGCAAGCTAAGGAAAATCAAAACTGAGGAGGGAATGATTCCAATGTCCAAGCAGTGATGGACTGGCAAAGGAGGCCCCTCTGTACTCTCCAACCAAAGGACAGCACACTAGGGGCCAGTGATGGGCAGAACAAAAGGGCATTTGCGCTTTCCTTTCTGTGAGGGGGGGAAACATGTCCAGAACAAGACATTCCTGGTCCTTGAATCCCAAAGATTATCACAAAGATCCATGACCTATTTTCAACATTTTAAAGACCCAATTCATATTATCACTGGCAATAAGGCCACAAGAACTAACTAAACTACCATGTCTCTTTGCTTTGGGCCAGAATTAAATCATTAAGAATCCTGTTTTTCCCACCAGAAGCTGAAAATGGCAATTTTACATAACACAAAAAGAAAACAGGAAAAAGAGCCGCTCCCTGGTTACTACAGGCATTGGAGTACCCCCATCGTCTTCCTGCCTGGAATGGAGGACCAGGATGCTCAGACAGCCTTGCAAAGGGGACCTGTAGATGGCTGGTTCCACATGGGGTGTCCAGGAAGAGGCCACATGATGTCTTCCTGAGAAACATTTTCAAGGCTTCTTTGAAGACAGTGATTCTTTAAAGTCAAAACCCACATCAGAAGTAATCCTACAGACCCCAAACAAAACCCAAAGTCTGTGGGGCACCACAGCCCCCATCCCAGCCTGCAGCACTCAGGCCAGGGGGCAGCAGAAATCAAGAGGCAGAGCAGAGGATCTCAGGGAGCAGGGGACTGGAAAGGAGAGGAGTTGGAGCAATTCACGGGGTATGCACAGCAGCACCTGGAAAGAAAACATGTGGAAAAGGACAGATGGTATTTTAACTGGAGTCATCCAAAGGGGCTCCCTGGTAGAGGAACAAACCACTGGTTGGGGACAATGTCAGTTTAATCACCTCGATGCTCCAGCTCAGACCAAGCTGCTGCAGGCACCTGGGCACAGCAGGGACCCGCCATCGGCTGGAGTGCCCAGGAGAGATGGGACAAAAACAAAGCTGGCCTTCCAGTCCTTCCTCCTTTCAGTAGTGCTCATTTGCTGAGCCCCCAGACAGGGAGGACTGGAGGGAAGAGAGATGAGGAAGGGAGGGAATGAGGGAATTGGAAGCCTAATTAGCAAAATGCAAATGTTTGCTGTACTGCTTTAATGGTTTCTGCAGTGGAGCTGACCCAGGAAAACGGGAGGCACCCGTGTGAGAGCATCTCCTTTTGAAGGGTGGACCTGGCTCAACTAGGATCATTGAATCTTTTCCCGTAGGACCTACGAATTTACCAAATGGGGGTTCTCTGCTGATCCTGCCATCCCAGGATCCATTGCTGACCTCCCATCTCCCTCTTCACTCTGTCAAATCTGCCCTTAGATGGGCATGTCTCCAGTCCCTCCCACTTCAAGAATTCACTCTGAGGTCCTTACCCGAGACCGATGCACTGGGTTGTCAAAGTCGGTCCCATCTGGAGCCAGGAGCAGCCAGCCACCATAAATAGGTTTTGCCTGGAAGAGAAAAAAGAGGGTAGGTCATCAGTGGCCTTGGACCAGAGAGAGAACAGGTTTAACGGTCAAGTTAAAGTGCTCCTTGGACACAGAAGTCACCTCGGCTCAGCACACACCAGGCATCTCATTCCCCAGTCACAGGCTGAGGCTCCCAAGAAAACCGTCTGGGAGTAGGAGGCAGTGTCTGGTGTGGAGAGGGGAGCACAAAACCCAGCAGGACTGACAAACAGGAGAAGACAGGAACTCCGAAGAAACAGATGCCTCCCTCAAGTTCGCAATCAAGCCATGAAGATCAGGAAACGATGGTGTTTTCAATCACCACATGAGTGCCACTGTGTGCTGGGTACTAGTATATCACGCAAACAACAGCCCAACGCCCTCATTCTGATGGGACAAAACAAGGCCTGGCAGGAGAGACACTGCTTTAGCGATCACAGCACTGGCCAAAGAATCAACAACTTCCTGGCTATGTGACATTGGGCTGAAAACTGTTTGGATTTCAACTGTCCTACCTGAAAGGAGGGGATGATAGTAATTGCATCTACACCTCATGAGACTCATGTGAGAACTGATGATAACATAAGTAAAACACAGCACAGGAATATAAAATGGTGCAGCCACTGTGGAAAAGTCTGGCACTTCCTCAAAGAGTTAAACACAGAAGTCTACTCAACCCAGAATTCCACTCGTAGGTATATACACCCGAGAAAACTGAAAGGTGCTCAAGTAAAAAACTGAATGTGAATGTTCAAAACAGCACTATTTACAATTACCAAAAGGTAGAAACACTCCCTATATACATCAACAGATGAGTGGATAAACAAAATGTGGCATATCCATAAAACAGAACAATCTTAGCAATAAAAAGGCATGAAGTCCAGGCACTTTATGACACAGATGAACCCCGAAGACATTACACCGAGTGAGAGATCCCATAGTGGACTATTCAGCTTACATGGAAAAGTCCAGAATAGGCACATCAATAGAAACAGAAAGCAGATCAGTGGTTGCCAGGACACAGAGGGAACAGGAAATGGGAAATGATTGCTAACAGGTATGGGGTTTCTTTTTGGGATGATGAAAACGTTCTGGAATTAGAAAGTGGAGATGGCTGAATGGCCATGTGAATCTAACACTTTAAAAGGTTGAATTTTATGATATGTAAATTATATCTCCAAAAAATTTTATGAGGGAAAGAACCACTAAGCACAGTGTTTGGCCTATTAGTGCATAATAAATGTTAGTTATTAATTTTTTTAATGAAGTGTCCCCCACCCCCCAAGCCCCGGACAACAGGAGTTCAACATGAGCTGAGACTAGACAGACACTCTGGCTCTACCTCCCTTTTCAGCCATACTTGGCTGGTGAGAAGCAGCTGGAAGAGGCACAACCAAGCCAATTTATCCACTACCTTTTGGAGGGCAGTAACACAAATTAAAACCCAAACTCTGCCTACTTTTTATACACGATTCATCTCTGGGAAAGCCTTAGGGGTCTTCTTAACCTTCTTTTTATTCAACACTTTCCAAACTGGAGCCCTGTCACATCACCTCATTTTATAGCTGTGGAATGTGTGATTCAGAGAGGGAAAGTCACTTGCCAGAGGTCACACAGCATTCTTGGGTAAGCCAAGAACATTCCTTTTTCTGGGCTTCTGCAGGGTCTTCAAGGCCCCTAGGGGAAGCTCTGGCTCTTCCCCACGAGGGTAAACAGAGTAGTAGGAGCTTTGGGCAAGGGGTGTAGAGTGGGCTGAAGAAAGGAAGTGAGAGGCTGGCCGTGATGAAATACGGAGGTGGGTGCTGACAGGGAAACTGGGGTTAGAAGGACACAACCCAGGAGGACCACAAGGCACACGGAATGAAATTCTGTCTTGGAAAGCAGAAGTAAAGGGAGTACAGTCAGTTTTCTCAGCAAATACCGGTCCAGTGGCGCCCAGCCATTCCTCCAGCAAGCAGGCACACTCAGAGTCTCCCTATCACACCCCTCAGTGACATACAGACACAAGACAGAAAGGTTAGGGCGAGAGGGTGATCCTGCACCAGGTGATTTCCCCACTTCACCTCTCAGCTTGGGGGTCCCTGAGATGTGAAATCAGGAGGTCAGACAAGGCGGTGTCTCCTCCATTTCTGTCTCACTGTGACTATTCTACTCTCCCAGTCTCTGGCTGCAGGGCTTTGGGGAGACTTCATGTCAGCAGCTACACCTACCCAACCCTTCCCCAAAAGGAGTAGCAGGAGCCCTGAGGGACTGGCACAGATTTCCTTGACCCGGTCAGGGTCTCATCACAACCTCTCACCCTCAGTTACTCACGTAACATCTACTCGGGCCTGCCGTGCACTGGGCCCACATGCTGCACGCCAGGGGGACTGCCGGCACCTGCCTGAAACTGCCAGGCCTTTCTGGGACACACCACCCCAAAGGAGACTCCTCCAGGTGGACAGGCTGTTCTAAAAGTGGGAAGGTAAAAATTTACCCTGAGTAAATGTAAACCAGCGAGTCTCCCAAACTTTGGGAAGGGCAGAGGAGGACAGTCACTAGGAGAGTTTTCAAGGGACTCTGCCCCCCATCCCTGGCCATATTTGGGAAACTTCATTCAAAGAAACAGGGACAAAGGCTTAAAAGGGCAATGACCCAGGGGTTTGTAGAAAGGGAGTGGAAACATGCCAGACACAAAGCCCAGAGGGGGTAGCAAGAGGCAGCAGGCACAGGCCTGATGGGTAGGAGGCAGAGCAAGGAGCTCCTGAATCTGAATCAAGGGCTGACTTGGGGCCTACACCTAGATAACAACATGAACCTCTGATGGCCACTGTGCATCTCTAGGCTCATAGGAGAAAGGAAGGTACCTGCTCTGCACTGCTGCCCAAGTGAGCAAATGGGGGATGGGGCAGGAATAACCATGAAGGAGGTAAGGACCCCCCTCAGCACACATACAGGAGTGTGGCCCAGGTGAACTCTCTAAGCACAGGCATAGTTAAAGCAAAGGCACAGGGGGGTGAATGGCTGCGTTTGTGGGGATAGAGAGGAAGAAGCCAGGCTAAGAGTTTAAAGCAGCTCCTGCTGCTCCCTCCTTAAAACCCTTTAGCACCCAAACATCCAGACTAACCCGTTCCACAGGCTGGAGCACCATGCGCTGGGGTACCCCACTCTTTGACCTTCCTTCTCCTTGAATAACCTGTGGTCCTGATACAGCCACCCTGCCCTCATCCTGCAGGCACAGGCACGGCGTCCCAGGAAGTGCTGCTGCTTCTCCCACTATTTCTCTGGACTGTCCAAATGCCAATAGCAGCCCAGCCATGTCAGAAAGTCTGAAGTGCCCACCAGAACTGCTTCTGTAAGGCAGCAGTCCTCCATCTCTTGCCTCATCTTCTCTCCCAGGGCAGGGCCTCTGACAGACCAGAAGACATTCCCACAATAACCTAAAATGCAGATTTTGAAACATAAAACCCAAAAGGAAGCTGGTCCAAAGAAGTGAGCTCTAGGAACTCAGTGGTATGCTAGTTTTGAGGTTGTTTCCTGGCCAAGGGTTAGGGGGGACTGGTGGGAGAAAGTGGTGATACAGGACAAGCAGCTATCTGTTCTCAACACTGAGGATCCAAGATGGGCTATAAGGACCCAAAGGAACAGATGGGGCTCTATTTCAAGCAGGCTACCCTGGAGAAAGCATACAGGTCCACACCCCATTAAGAGTCATCACATGAGAGTATCCCCTGAGCTATTTCTCTTCTGATTAAACTCAGCCTTCCCTCTCACAGACTCAATAAACCAGATGCTTTACTTCTGGCTGGTCTCTGGGAAGGGGCTGCTGGTGGTCTGGGCATCCTCCACAAGTGTAAGTCCTTTCAAAAACGGTCACTTGAAACTTCTGCTTCCTGGAATATAGGCTGACATAATTTCCCTATTCCTCCTACTAAGTACAGATAAAACTTTGGACACTGTATGCAAGAAAAACCTAAGGAGAGTCTGTAAGGTGGAGAAAAGACAGCAGAGAAGAGGGCTGGAGGTCTTGAGACCTGAAACAACATGGAGATGTGTGCCCAGCTTCTCTTTTTGTCTCACTGGTCCAGACCAGGTACTGGAAGAATGAGCAACCTGGAGTTCCAAGAGGCACAAACAGACAAAAGCCCCAATGAAAACTGCTCTGGGAAGGAACAACCTGGTAAGACAGAACATTTCTAGATGATAACTGTTCTATTCTAGCCAGACATGCCAGGAGAGACTCAGCCCCAGCCGTCCCCACCCATGCCAGTAAAGACTCCCTTCCTACCCCTGCCAGCTAAAAGGCACCCCAGCACCCCTACAGGAAGGTGTCAGGAGGCAAGGCAAGGAGCTGAGATTTTTGCTCCCCATCCAACAGTAACAAGGCCTCCTCCCTCTCCCTGCTGGGATAGAGTCCAAGGAAGACATGTGGGGAGCTGAGCTCTCACCCCTGCTCCACAGTAACAAGGAACCTCCCATGTCAGGTGTCAGTGGAGGCCAAGTGGGCAGCCTGGACTTCGACTTCCACCCGAAAGTAAAAGATGACAGCCCCCTCCAGCCCCATGCACCACCACTGGAATAGTGTCAGAAAAAGCCAACTAGAAGAGAAGGGTTAAACACAGTCACTGAAAATAACCCAAAAATGTCCAAGTTCTAATCCAAAAAAATCACCAGCATATCAAGAAACAGAAAGATCACAAACTGAATAAACAAAGACAAGAGATGCCAACACTAAGGTGACAGACATGTCAGAATGATCTGATGGAAGGTTTTTAAGCAGTAATGCTGAAACATTTCAACCAAAAATTATAAACATGCTTGGAATAAATGGAAATACAGAAAGCCCCAACACAAACAAAACAAAACAAGCAAGAGGAGATATAAAAGCCAAATGGGAAAAATAAATAAATAAAAGCCAAATGGAAATTTGGAAACTAAAAAATACAATCAATGAAATAAAAAGCTCAGTGGATCAGCTTAACAGCAGAATGATGGGAACCAAGGAAAGAATCAGTGAACTGGAAGAAAAATAATAGAATTTACCCAACCAGGCAACTGAGAAAAAAACAGACATACATTAATAAATAACAGGTCTTAGAGACCTGTGAACTATAATAAAAGAACTATCATCTGTGTCATCAGCCTCCCAGAAGGAGAAAAGGAGAGTAAGGAAGAAAAAGCATTTGAAGAAACAATAATAGAAAACTCAACAAATTTGGCAAGAAAGGCAACCAATAAATTCAAGAAGCCAAGTAAACACCAAAGGATAAATTCAAAGAAATCCACACCAAGACACCTCAAAATTAAATTTCTGAAAACTAAAGACAAATACAAACTCTTGAAAGCAGCAAAAGAAAAGTAACAGCTTACGGATAGGAGAAAACCAAATATGACAACAGTGGACTTATCATCAGGAACCTTGGAGGCTAGAGACACGTGGTACAATACTTTTCAAGCACCAAAAGAAAACTGTCAATCCAGAATCCTATACCCAGAGAAAATATCCTCAGAAATGAAAGCAAAATCTCAGATGAGTTCCTTAAAAAAAATTAAAAATGGAACTACCCTACAATCTAAGAATTTTACCCCCAAACTAGGAAACCTCTAATTCAAAAGTATACATGAACCCCTATGCTTACTGCAGCATTATTTACAATAGTCAAACTATGGAAGCAGCCCAAGTGTCCATTGATCCATGATGAATGGATCAAGAAATGTGGTATATATCTACAATAGAATATTACTCAGCCATAAAGAAGAATAAAATCTTGCTACTCGTAATACCATGAATGAAGCTAGAGAGTATAATGCTAAGTGAAATCAAGTCAGTCAGAGAAACACAAATACCACATGACCTCACTGTGAAATTTATGGAAAAAAAAATAGTCAAAGGAAAAAAAAGAGAAGAGAGAGAGAGAGAGAAACTAAGACACAGACTCTTAACTATAGAGAACAAATTGATCATTACCAGAAGGAAGCGGGGATGGAAATGGGAATAAAAGAGCATACCTATCATAATGAAAATAAAATACAATGATAAAATTTTTTTAAAAAGATTCTCACATGAAGATAAAGTAAGAGAATTTGTTAGACCTACTTTAAAAAATGGCTAAAGGAAGTTCTCTAGACAAAAGAAATGATAAAAGAAGGAAACTGGGATCATCAAAAAAAACAAGATCATAGTAAACAAAGATACATGTAATCAGGCCTTCCTTCTCTTGAATTTTCTAAATTATGTTTGGTGGCTGAAGCAAAAATTGTAACACTGTCTAATATGGTTCTAAATCATGTTGGGGAGGGATGATGGGCTCAGTTGGGATCAGTTGGGCACTTGCCTTCAGCTCAGGTCGTGATCCTGGGATCCGGGATCAAGTCCCGCATGAGGCTCCCTGTGGGGAACCTGCTTCTCCCTGTCTATGTCTCTGCCTCTCTGTGTCTCTCATGAATAAATAAATAAATAAATCTTTTAAAAAATAAATAAATCATATAGGGGAAATATGTAAGACAGTTACTTACATATGGGAGGGGACAAGGATGTAAAGAAAAGTACTACCTTTATTTCACCTGGTAAAATGACACTACCCATAGACTGTGATAAGCTATGTACATATAATATAATGCTGACAGCAACCACTAAAAATCTATACTGAGAAAGATCACTACAGATAAATCATGAAATTTATCGTAAAAAGTGAAGTTCTAAAAAAAAAGTTGAAGCAATAAGAAATAATCACAGAGAACAGAAAACAAAAAATAATTTGGCCTAACATATCAATAATTACATTAAATGTAAATGGTCTAAATATACCAATTAAAAAAGATTTAACAACATGGATTTTTAAAAAATGACCCAACTACACTGTATAAGAAACTCACTGTAAATATAATGACACAAGCAGGTTGAAAGTAAAAGAATAAAAAAGATACATCTTGCAAATATTAATCAAAGGAGGGCAGAAATGCTATATTAGTACCCAAGTAGACTTCAAAATAAAGAAAATGGCCAGAGACAGAAACATTATATAATGACAAAAGGGCCAGGGCATCTGGGTGGCTCAGTGGTTGAGCATCCGCCTTTGGTTCAGGTTATGATCCTGGAGTCCTGGGATCAAGTCCCACATCGGGCTCCCCTACTTCTCCCTCTGCCTGTGTCTCTGCCTCTCTCTGTCTCTCTCATGAATAAATAAATAAAATCTTAAATAAAGGGGGGGGGTCAATTCAACAAGACAAAGCAATCCTAAATGTATATGCACCAAATAACAAAGCTGCAAAATAACGTGAAGTAAAAACTAAAAAAACTGAAAGAGGGGATCCCTGGGTGGCTCAGCAGTTTAGTGCCTGCCTTCGGCCCAGGGCATGATCCTGGAGTCCCAGGATCGATCGAGTCCCACATCGGGCTCCCTGCATGGAGCCTGCTTCTCCCTCTGCCTGTGTCTCTGCCTCTCTTTCTCTAATGAATAAATAAATAAATAAAATCTAAAAAAATAATAACCAAAAGGAGAAATAGGTAAGTCCACAATTATAGTTGGAGACTTCATCAACACCCCTCTGTCAACAACTGAAAAACAGTGAGAAAATCAGCAAATACAGAAGGAATCAACACCATCAACCAACAGAATCTGACAGTTACCAGAACAATCCACCAAACAGCAGAATACACTTTTTTTTTTTTAAGTGCCCACAGAATAACTATCACAATAGATTATATTTTGGGCCATAAAACAAACCTCAATAGAGTCAAAGCATTGAAATCATAGAATATGTCTTGGATCACGATGAAAGATAACAGGAAATCTCCAAAGATGTGGAAACTAAATATACTTCTAAATCATCCATGGGTTGAGGAAGAAATCTTAGAGAAAAATTTAAAAAATAACATTTCAAAAGTTGTAGGACACAAAAGCAGTCCTGAGAATGTTACAGCACTAAAATGCTTACATTAGAAAAAAAGAAAGATTCCAATCACTAAGTTCCTACCTCAAGAACCTATAAAAAGATATACAAAGTATACCCAAAGAAGGAAATTCAGAGCAGAATCTATTAAATTGAATCAGAAAAACGGCAAAATCAATGAAAGAGCAGGTTCTGTGAATAGAGACACATAATTGACAAACTTCTGGCAAAACTGATAAAGAAAAAGGCGCAAATTAAAATCAAGAGTGAAACAGGAGATAGCACTACAGATCCTGCAGACACCAAAAAAAAAAAAAGGAATATTAAAAAAAAAGGGGGGGGGGAATCCCTGGTTGGCTCAGTGGTTTGGCACCTGCCTTTGGCCCAGGGCACGATCCTGGAGTCCCAGGATCGAGTCCTGCGTCAGGCTCCCAGCGTGGAGCCTGCTTCTCCCTCCTCCTGTGTGTCTGCCTCTCTCTCTATGTCTATCATAAATAAATAAATAAATCTTTTTAAAAAATGGAATATTGTGAACAATTCTACAGATATTAATTTGACAAGTTAGATGAAAAGGATCAATTTCTCAAAAACAGATAAATTGAATGATTCTGTAATGATGAAGGAAACTGATATATAATTTTAAAACTCACAAAAAGAAATCTCCAGGCCTGGATAGCTTCATTAGAGAACTACCAAGCATTAAAAGAAGAGTTAACACTGTAATCTTTTCCACAACACAAAAGAGGAAAAAAAAAAAACTTTCCAATTCATTTTCTGAAGCTAGTATCAACCTGATATCAAATCAGTTCTTATTAAAAAAAGAACTACAGACCAATATTGTTCATGAATATAGATGCAAATATCAACAAAATATGAGCAAATAGAATATAGCAAAAATTTAAAGAATTATATATCATGACCAGTGGGGTTTATTCCAAGGATGCAAGGATGGTTTAATAGTTAAAAAATCAATCAGTATAATCCACTATATTAACAGGCTAAAGAAGAAAAACTGATCACATCAATTCATGCAGAAAAAGCATTTAAAAAAATTCAATACCCTTCATGATAGAAGGGAACTGCCTCAACTGATACAGAGCATCTACAACAACCTAGAGCTAACAGCATACATAATGGTAAATGATGAAAGATAAAATGCTTTCCCCTCAAAGATCAGAAACAAGGCAATAATGTCCACTCTCAGAACTACAATGCTAGAATTTCTAGCCAGCGCAATGAGGAATAAAAAGCATGTAGGTCAGAAAGAAAAAAAAATAAAATGTCATAGATAACATAACTTCCTATGTAGAAAAACAAGGAGTCCATTTTTTAAAGATTTTTTTCTTAAGATTTTTTATTTATTTATTCATGATAGACATAGAGAGAGGCAGAGACACAGGCAGAGAGAGAAGCAGGTCCATGCCGGGAGCCCAACGCAGGACTCGATCCCAGGATTCCAGGATCACGCCCTGGGCCAAAGGCAGGCGCTAAACTGCTGAGTCACCCAGGGATCCCCTAAGATTTTATTTATTTGAGAGAGAGAAAAAACAAGTTCAAGCAGTGAGAAGGAGAAACAGGCTCCCCACTGAGCAGGGAGCCCAATGGGCTTGATCCCAGGACCCTGGGATTATGATTGAGCTGAAGGCAGATGCTTACTGACTGAGCCACCCATGTGCTCCCAACAAGGAATCTATTTTTAAAAACTCCTAGAACTAGTGATGTCAAGGATGCAGGATATAAGATCAGTATAGAAAAATCAACTGTATTTCTATATAATTGCAGTGAATATGTGGACACCAAAATTAGAAATATACTACCACTTACAATTGCTTAAAAAATTGAAATACTGGGGCACCTGGGTGGCTCAGTTGGTTGACCACCTGCCTTTGGCTTAGGTCATGATCCCAGGTTCCTGGCATCAAACCCTAAGTCAGGCTCTCTGCTCAGCAGGGAGTCTGCTTCTCCCTCTCCCTCTGCCCCTCTCCTGCTCATGCTCGCTCTCTCAATAAATAAATATATATATATATATATATATATATATTTTTTTTTTTTAAAAAAAATACTTAAGTGTAAATCTAACAAAGTACATACAAGACTTGCATGCTAAAAATTACACAATACTGATAAAAGAAACCAAAGATCTTTGAAAAATGGAAAGACATATTATGTTCATAGACTGGAAAACTCTAAGATGCCAATTCTCTCCAAATCAATACACAGAATTAATGCAATTACTAATCGGGACCCCCAGGTGGCTCAGCAGTTGAGCCTCTGCCTTTGGCTCAGGGCGTGATACCAGAGTTTCAGGATCAAGTCCCACACTGGGCTCCCTGTGAGGAGCCTGCTTCTCCCTCTGCCTATGTTTCTGCCTCTGTGTCTCTCATGAATAAATAAATAAAATCCTTTTAAAAAATCCAATTACTAATCAAAAGCTCAGTAAGTCTTGCAGACATAGGCAAGATTACTCTAAAATTTAAAAGGCAAGTCAATGGAACTAAAATATTTTAAAAATTAAAAAAGAATAAAGAGGGAGGAATTCGTCTACTTGATTACAAGATGTATTATATATCCACAGTATTCAAAACTATGTGATATTAGTGGAAGGTGAGACACACAGATCAATAGAACAGAATGGAGGGATGCCTGTGTGGCTCAGTCAGTTATGCTTCCAACTCAATTTCAGTTCAGGTCATGATCTTAGGGTTACGAGATCAAGTCCTATGTCAGGCTCTGCACTGGACATGAAGTCATCTTAAGATTCTCTCTCTCCCCTCTCTCTCTCCTAAATAGGAGAATAGAGGGAGGCCGGGGTGGCTCAGTGGTTGAGTATCTGCCTTCGGCTCAGGGCATCATCCTGGGGTCCTGGGATTGAGTCCCGTATCGGTCTTGGGACTCCACGCATGCAGCCTGCTTCTCCCTCTGCCTATGTCTCTGCCTCTCTCTGTGTGTCTCTCATGAATAAATAAAATATTTTAAAACAAAACCCCA
Organism: Nyctereutes procyonoides; assembly: GCF_905146905.1. Classification (NCBI taxonomy): domain Eukaryota; kingdom Metazoa; phylum Chordata; class Mammalia; order Carnivora; family Canidae; genus Nyctereutes; species Nyctereutes procyonoides. The sequence goes on along the minus strand of NW_026575140.1, from coordinate 47,276,107 downwards.
AACCTGTTACTTCCTGAATACTGTCTCTCCGCTCACAGAGAGGCCTTTAGCCCTGAAAAGGGACCCTCCGCAACCCCACATGGGTCTTCCTCAGGCCAGGCTGGCCCTCCATGGCCCACAGCTGTGCTGCATGAGCTCCCCGGCCCTTCTGACAGCTTCTCCCAGAGGCCACACACCCCACACGTGTACACCCTATTGGGCCTTTCAACTTGACCACAGCGAGGTCCTTCAGCCCCTTTCTCTCTTGCCATCCTCCAGGCAGGTCTGGGTTGCATCAGGGAGAGTCCAACTGTCTCACTCGGGTCAAGTGGGCAGGCCACAGGCAGGGGAAGATGCAAATGTCCTGGACGACTCTACACAGCATTGTCAAGCTGCCACACTGATGCTTCCCAGAAACATACAAGCCTCTGCACACAGCTGGCAGATCAGGATCAGATCCGAGGCATCTGGAACATTACATGTTCAGCTCTGAGCAACATGTGGCCTGTCTGAGGCTCAAAAAGCAGGGAAGTCAGTGATGGATTTCTAACAGGTGGTTAACCTTGCTTTTCCCATCCTCAGATTCACCCTCTCTGAGTGTACATGGTGCTGAGAAAGGCAGACATGTTGCACAATGTGGCACTGAAGAGTGAGAACCCAAAACTATTGATGCAAATATCTGGGTCCCATCCTTCCTAGCCCCTGATAACATTCCATCATTCTAAAGGTCCCCTATGGTCTGGTGTCCCCTTGCCATCCCCTACACAGGCCCCCTCAAAATCCCACCCCTCTTCAAGGACAGGAACTGACCCAAAGCCTAGCGTTTACTGAGAACTTCCTGTAGCTGCCATTGCCATGAATCCAGGACACTGCCACTTCCCTCTCCCTTCTCTGAACCGCTCTGTGATACTTATACCCCCCGGGGGAAAGGGAAATATTCCAGACCTCTGTGGTAATGTACAAGCAATTTTCTGTGTGGAGGGCTCTTTGCCCCATCCCGCTCATCCTCCCAGGTTCCACATCTCCCAACCCCAAGCCATTCGTGGTCCTTCCCTCTTCCAACACCCCAGGTCACTGCGTACAGGAATCTCGCCTCTATCTAGCACAGCGCCCTGTACAAAGTCAGGCTGTGGTGATTGAAGCACATGTCCATGAGTAAGTCAGTGAACATACTAGTCGCCACCACACAGACACTCCTAAACTGTTCTCTGAGCATGGCTGGGAAGGCCTTCCAGCGGAGACCTAGGTGAGCCCAGTCTACGCTCCCAGCCTCCACACACGTAGCTCCCAGGTCGCTAGTCAGGAAATAACCAGCAGGCTGAGGAGCAGGCAGACAAGATGAATGACAAGTGTACTTTTCCCTTCTCTCAATCCTACCTCAACTCATGCCACTATGTGTGCCACGCCGGCACAGACACAAGGCAACAGCACTGCGGGAAACCTGGCACTCTCCAAGAGTGGCAATGTGGCCATGTGTGGGGAGAACCACGGTGTTGCTCTGCTCCTGCCCCATGAACCCCACAGTCAGAAGTTAAGCAGAAAGAAATAACTCAGAGAAGCAAAAAGTTCCCCTCACGATTGAGGAGGAACTCAATGTCCAACAAGCAAATGGTGAAACGAATGTTGATTACTAACTCATGAAAATATTATAGTCGTTAATTATAAATAACCATGAGGAACTCAAGAAACCCTTGAGAGTATGTGCCCACGGGATTCCATCAAGACAGTGCTTCCTGCACACAGCCAAGTGGGTTCATTCCATCTGTCTCCTGGGTGACTGGCACCCTCTGGAGGTGTTCAGTGGAATTCCCCCAGTTGCTGCTGTGAAGCTGGAATCACTCAAGGGACCAGAGATAAAAATGGTGCCTCCCCAAGGGGCTCCTGGTTTAGTGGAGACCAGGCATGTGAACAAGCATCCAGGGTAAGATGTAAAAATTGTGGCCTATTATCATAAAATGCATAATAAGAACATAGAAAGATTGGGAGTCATAAGCAAGACTTGCAGTTTTTGTTTGCTTTTACTATTTTTTGTAAAGTAATGCTACTATATAGTACTTACCAGACATTACTTTTTAAAGGGAGGAGAAGGTGTCTGCCTGACTGTGCATGGGTGACTTCTGATATAGTACTAACAGAACATCTTCCAGAAGATAGTGGGGTGGGGGTAGGGGTGGCAAGGGCTTGATTGTTCCTGGCAGAACAAGAAGAGCTGAGGTCAAGGGATCCCTGTACTCCACTCTCCACCAGTGGCACAATGGCATGACCTAACAGCTCTGGATAATTAGTGTAAAGATCACGGCCTGGGAACCAGAATGCCCAAGCTCCATGACTTAGTTCCCATGTGGCCCATGGCAAGACATTACCTCTGTGAATCTCAGTTTCATCATCTACAATAGAAAAATAGATATAACTTTTTATACCATTTTTAAAATTACATCAGACACAAATCCATACTGGGTCACTGAACAATCAATGCCCCAGAATCAGGGACATACATCCCAGCACCTACACAGGGCCACGCACACAGCTGGTGCTCAGACCAAACTGGGGGTAGTGCTTGGGGACCAGCAGTGCTCGGGGGAATGGGCCCCACGGCAGAGGCAGTGAGTGGAGGTCCCCAAAAAGTGTGATGGGGAGGACCACAGAGTATTTGAGGCCAGTCCAGAAGGACCCCAGGGCTCTCAACTCTGAGGGTAGGGGCAGGGCATCCAAAGCCCACAGAAGCTCTCTCATACCAGGCTAAACAATTTTATTCCAAGCACAGTGACCATCCCCAGAAAAGTTCAAGAGGAAAAGTCTCACAGGCCTGAAGAAGGATCTACATGTGCAGGTCAATATCCCAGCTTTAGGGAAATTCCTGGTGCAAAGACTTCTCTGGGCCAAAGGTGGGGTATAGGGACCTGCACTCCAGCATGAGCTGAGGGGCAAATGGCCCTTGGTAGAGAATTCATAAAAGATCTATGAAGAGAATGTGTGTAAACTGCAGTTAATACAGCTATGGTTTTAAGGTTGGTTCTTTGCCCATTTTTGTTTTGTTTTTGTTTTTTTCTCAAAAGAGATTCTGTGGCAACACTTCGTGTTCACAGCAAACAAGCTGTTTAATATTTTCTGCATTTCAATTCTAAAGGGAGAATGATGTCTGGGCAGCTGCCGTCTGGCCATCTTTATAAGCTTGTACATCATAGGAGAATTCAAGGTCACCTGTCTTTTCCAAGACACTGAAAGTCAGTAAAAAGAGAAATGAGCATATAGGAAAGTCAGTCTCAGACCTTGACCTTGCCAAGACAGTACTATGTCCAATGTGCCCACCTGCCTAACCCATGCCACGGGGGTAAGCACAACTCTGACCATGTGGCTAGGGCCAATGCCCTCAGGCAAGTGAGACATCTCTTTTAGAACAAGCCTGCCAGGGCCAATCATCATCAGTGAGGGTATTGGCCATCACTGCAGACCCCTCTGAGAGGCCACACACATGCTTATTCCTCACAATGCCACGTGAACCAAACCATGATGGGACTCCTAAGACTTGTCCAAGGGGTCTCAAGCCCCAGAGAATTCCATGATGTTGTTTTGCAGCCATTCAGGTCTGGACCCAAACTACATTCCTCAATAGGGGTACCATATGCCAGGGGTACCATATTCCAGGGCCTGTCATCTGCCTCTGAAAGTCAGCAGAGAACAATCAGCCATCACAAAGATACCCACAAAAAAAAAAAAAAAGATACCCACAATCATACTGCAGTCACTCTAAGTGATTCAACATGATCAGAACCCTGGTGACAGGGTGAAAGCCTGGCCTTCCGAGTGAGAAAGGCTGCTGTTGCTCCCCAGCTGGCATGATGGTGTCAGGTATGTGCCTGGAGGACACATACACGATCTAAGTGAGCACACTGGGAAGTCTGGTTAAAATGCCATCAGTTTCCTCTCCTAGAGACATCTGTCCTGCTTCCCACTGTCCTCAGAGCTAAAATCCACAGCTTACGAGGCTGGTCACTGCTCCAGACCCTTCATATACTCTTCAATCTTCACAACAAGCCTACGAAGTATATACCATTGCCACCTCTGTTTTACATTCATGGAAACCGAAGTGACTTGTCTGAGGAGGGTGTGAGCCAAGACCACCTGGCCCGCTAGCTGGCCTATAACCACTCCACACTGCTCCACGTTGGTAGGCTGCTTCCAAAAGTAAAGGCTGGAGCCACCTGAACAGGAAGCATGTTCTCCTAGAGGGTCTAGTCCTGACCAGCACATCACACAGGGTGTCCCCACATACCCTCAAAGCTGATGTCTAGGGCCTGGGTGTGCATGGCACCTACAAGGAATTCATCACCATGAGATGAATCAACTACAAACCACCCTTCACAGAGCCACCCATACAGCTTGGCTGGGCACTGTGGACTGTTAAAGGGTTCCAGGAGCTGAAGGAAATTGTGGGGCTCTTCTCTGGAAGGAGGAGACTTTCTTACTTGTGCAAACAGTAAGTATGAACACAGGCTCCCACCTCCTCCTCACCCTACAAAAAGTAGAGTAACCCTGTAATTTACCATTCAAAGAGGAGTACTTTGGAGAAAAAGTAGGGACCCTATTAATTACACCAAGATTTGTGACCCTGGAACTCAAGAGAAATGCAGCTCACTAACCTTTAGTGCCAAAGGCCACAACACAGAACCATCAGTGCAAAGATAACAAAGCCACTGAAAATACCCACAATGATAAAGTGGAATGAAGGGAAAGGAACTGGGCACCAGGGACAGAGAGGACAGGTCTGGGAGAGATTTCTTGTGAGGAGGGAGCCAAGGACCAACTTCAGAAACAAAGTCGGGGACATGAGCTTGGGGAAAGCAGACAGAGATGAGGCAGTGTCAGGCCAGCTGCCATGTGCAGAGGTTCAAGCTTCCCTTCAGAGGATGCAGCAGGGCCTTACATAGTGTCACCTCATCTGACAGTGTCATAGAAGCAAGGGTTCGAGGAGGAGAGGGCACATCCCAAGAACTTCACAAGCTCGGTATCATCGGAGCTCACTCCTCCGGAGCTACCATAGAGGCCCCAAACCTCTAGACAATCTATAAATATTTGCTGGAACAATGAGTTGAGCTCTAAAAAGGGTTATCAGATGGCCCATTGGTTTCAGCACAGAAAGATTCCATGCTGCTGACACATACTTGACTAGACTGCACACATGGGTGTGTATGAGAGGGTGAGGCCAACACCATGTTGGTATAGTGTGTTCAGGGGGACCTGGGGTAACCAGGAGGACAGGGTAGCACAGAGGTTGAGTCTATTAGACATGCATGGATAGCAAACGTCAAGTGTAAAATGACAAGAAGATAGGAAATGAACATGTCAAATAATGGTTTGGTAAGATGTGAAATATGAGCACAAACCAAGAATGAGGTGGGGTAGTAATTGGGGGTATTGTGTAATAGCTTTACTGAGGTATAACTCACATACCATATAACTCACCCACTTAACAGTGAGTATAATTCAATGGTTTGTCATGCATCCATCACCACAATCAGCTTTAGAACACTTTAACTCTTGCTACCCTCAAAAGAAACCCTGTACTCTTTAGCTATCACTCCCTAAACCCTCCATTCCCCACCCCCACCCCTGGAAACCACTAATCCATTTTTTGTGTCTATACATTTGCCTATTCTGGATGTTTCACATGAATGCAATTAGATGAAAAGTGATCTTTTGTGACTGGCTTCCTTTCCTTAGCATGATGTTTTCAAGGTTTATCCACGCTGGAATATGTGTTGGCATTTCACTTTTTTTATGGCCAAATAATTACTCCATTCATGAACATAACACATTTTGCATTTTGACTCATCTATTGCTGGATTTGGAGTCGTTTCCACCTTTTGGTGGCTGTGAACAGTGATATACAAGTTTGGTGACTGTTTTTCAACCTTCTTTAAGAAAGATGAAAGGGTAAACACCACTTATCAATGTAAAGTCTGGATAAAGAACTCTTCAAAACAACCCCCCCCCCAAAAAAAAAAGGAAAACAGGTTGAAGAACGTGCTGTAAGGGGCTTCCCAAGAGGCTCCCTGTAAGCAGACTCGGGGGCAGGCAGCACTAGCTACACAGGCCATGCTCAAGCTGAAAACATCTCAAGGAAACAGACATAGGCCCTTTCCATAAAGCCTTTCCACATGGATGGAGAGAAGAAAGGGGAAGAGAAAATACTTTCTTTAACAGATCCCATAAAAAATACAGTCATAACAAAGATTGTGGTGTACCTAAAAGAGCTGAGTCCGTGGGGATAACTCCCTTATTTAACACTAAAGACATCAAAATTCCTGTCTAGGGATCCCTGGGTGGCGCAGCAGTTTCGCGCCTGCCTTTGGCCCAGGGCGCGATCCTGGAGACTCCGGATCGAATCCCACGTCCGGCTCCCGGTGCATGGAGCCTGCTTCTCCCTCTGCCTGTGTCTCTGCCTCTCTCTCTGTGTGTGTGACTATCATAAATAAATAAATATTTAAAAAAAAAAAATTCCTGTCTAGCCACTGAATCCAAAGGGCAGGACCTGGTTGAGGCCACTGTAGTCTTAAAAAGAAGACGTAATCTTCCTCTGAGAAAAATTCTGAGGGTTGATCCAAATTTCTTCCTAAAAATAAAATGTAGTGAAGGGCGCCTGGATGGCTTGGATGGTTGAGTGTCTCAGGTCATGATCCAGGGGTCCTGGGATGCGGCCTCGCATTGGGCTACCCACTCAGTAGGAGTCTGCTTTTTCCCTTTCCCCCCACCCCTCCCCTGCTCATGGCTCTCTCTCAAGTAAATAAAGAAATCCTTTAAATAAAATAGATAAAATTTAAAAATCCCAACTGTGTCACACAGGCCTCTGGGGCCTCCAAGATTCCCTTGAATCCCCTTCCCATCCACATGCTCAGAGGGCACTGGGCCTAACCATCACTCTGAGAGCAAAGAATCTGAATCTCCCTCTTCACCCTGACTTCTGATCTAAGCCCCAACCTTGCATCTCCAGAGAAAGGGGAGTGCCCCCTGGCCATTGCCATGCTTCCAACTCACGTGTCCAAAGCTCCAGGTCAGGAACTGGGATGGGGGCCTGGAAATTACCAAGCACTGCTAAATGAAGAGATGAGAAGATCAAGGTCATCTTGCCTTCTGGCCACAAAGCCAAACAGTGACAGAGCCCCTAAGAGAACCACCCACCCCAGTCTGGTAGTCCTTGGCTACCTCTTGCTCCCTGCACCAGAGCCCAGCCCTGTCACTAGTCTAGTCTCCAGCCTAAAACATTCCAGTCACCTCTGACCTCCCCTTCTAGAAGCTGCAGAGTGCAGTGGTGGAATGTAATGACAAATTAACTTCCTTCTCCAAGCCTCAGACTCCTATCTATGCACTGAGGAGAATATAACCTACTTCATACTCCTCACGTTGAGAATATAACCTACTTCATACTCCTCACGTTAAGTCACTACCACATGCCCTGGACCCACATTTATTATTCAGCGAGTCCTTGGTGGCAGGAAGTAAGGGCGAGCCAGACCTGAAGTGTGCCTGCTAGAGAGAGCAGGCACCTCCATCCTTGGCACGACTGACGCTTCACTCCAAGGGGGCTGCCTTGGGCCCCTGCCTGAATTCTGCACCTGCAACAGCTCCATCATGACAGGAGTCCTCCCTGCCACTCCCATCACGGCCTTCAAGCAAATGGTCCAACCTGAGCTAGACCAGCGATTTTCAAAGTATGGTGGTCCCTGAAAACCTTTTGGGGGTCCACGAGAAAGAACTATTTTTATGACGTCATCATTTCCCTTCCTGTCATTCTTTCCCTGGTATATAGCAGAGTCTGCTAGAGGTTATGTGACAGGACATCACAATAGACCGAATGCAGAAGACAGGAGAATCTAGCTGTCTTTCATGGTAACAGATGTTATGGATTTACAAAAAGGTAAAATACTGTGGCTCTTCTCATATTTTTCTGTTGTTGTGGAAAGCAATTTCTCAAAATATACCTGTTATTTATGTGAACACATGATGGGTTGATCTTATTTTTAAATAAATTAAAAACTAAAAATTCTAAAAACTTCTCAGTTTTAATTTCTAGCACATCGAATACTATGAAAGTAACACATATCAATAAAAGCCATCTGAGGGCCTTAATAATCAAAAGCATAAAAGGGTCTCCAAAAAAAAGTTTGAGAACCACTGGCCTAGCCAATCATCCCACTCCCGTAGATCCTCAGGTGAGTGACTGGCCCATCCTGCCCCTACACCCCCACTTCCCTCAGCACTCTGCTCATGGTGTCACCCTGGCCTGATTATACTTCTCTGTCAGCCCAAACACAAACAAGCCTTCAGGTCCATCTCCAACTTTCTACTCAAACTCCTTTCTCTTCCACAGCACTACCTTAAAAGGCTGCATATCTCCCACCAGACTTACCACAGAGGCTGTGCTATAGATAGTACATCTGGAAATGAAATGGACTCCTGCATACACCAGGCAGGGAACCCTTCCTCTGGGCAGGGCAAAGGTCTGCTGAGCGGAGGAGGCCTGGACAGGGGGCTGGGCTCTACATAGGCACACCCATGGGGAGGGTCCTCTCCTCTGGAGGCTGGCCACTGAGGGAGTCTGAAACACTGGAATGACCAAGCATGGTGAGTGTTCTGTAGGAATCCTATACATATACTGTATGTAAATGCAACTTACGTTCTTTTGTATGCACCAAATATTTCATTCTATTAGAAAGTATTAATACAGGGGTCAAAGTAAATAGTGATTTTCAAGCAGTGAAGACAACGGGAGGTTGTACTTCATGGGCTACCGCAGATCATGGGGTGGGGGTGGTCTCACAGGGGGCACCATCCTCTCATATATGTGAGTCCCACATTCTGTTTCAAGGGCTCTGTGCTCTACTACTAAAGAGATAAAGTGTGAAAACTACTAACAATGTAGTCAACAGGCCAGATCTCATCTCTTTCCTTCTAAGTGACCCCAACATCTTAAAGACCCAAGAGCAGCAGCTCTCCATACAACTCACGCTAGAGTACTACTTCAGTGTCTCCCTACGGTCATCTGGCCTGCAACTCCTATGCTCCCTCAGTCCCCTGCCCCACACCAACATCAGCTCCTTCCTGGCAGCTCCGCTCTTCAGGTTAGACAGAAAGAGAAAAAAAGGAGCGAATGAAACTCAAAGTGGCTTGGCCACCCCCGTGCACGGGTACAGCCCCTCTACCGCCATCTCAGGGCTGCACAGCATGCTTGTAACCCTGAGGGTTGCCCTGTACTCCAGTTCTCCATCCTGGACTTCTACAAACAAAGAATGCTGTGGTCTGGGCAGCATCATATGCTCTATCCTCCCACCACACTCTACAGTGTTGGTGTCTGGCTTGATGTGCTGATGCAAAACCCAGCTCACTAAGAGAATCACCACTGGACCCAGACAGTCTACTCCTAGGTCTCTACCCAGAAGAACTCAAAGTAGATGTTCAAATAGAACGTATACGTGAACCTCCAGAGCAGCACTATTCACAAGAGCCAAAATGTGGAACAGCCCCAGCATCCATCTATAGATGAATAGATAATCTAAATGTGCTGTGCCCATATACTGGAAGATTATTCAGCCAGTAAAAAAAAAACAAACAACAACAACAAAAAAAAAAAAAAAAACAATGAGGGATGCCTGTGTGTCTCAGCGGTTGAATGTCTGCCTTTGGCTCAGGGCATGATCCCAGGATAGAGTCCCACATCAGGCTCCTTGCAGGGAGCTTGTTTCTCCCTCTGCCTGTGTCTCTGCCTCTCTCTGTCTCTCATGAATAAATAAATAAAATCTTAAAAAAAAAAATGAGGTGCTGATTGATGCTACCATATGGAACTCTGAAAACATACTAAGTACAAGAAACCAGACAAAAGGCCCCATATTCTATATCCACTTTAATGAAATTTCCAGAAGAGGTAAAACCATAGGGACAGAGAGCAGACTGATCGTTGCTGAGGACTGGGTGTGGGGAGTAACAGTCTAATAGTTACGGCTGTTCTTTTGGGGTGATAAAATGTTTTAAACTATAGAGTGGTAGTGTTTGCACAATACTATAAATGTACTGAATGCAACTGAATTGCACACTCTAAAATGTTCATGTTATGTGAATTTCACCTCTAAAACAAAACAAAACAAAACAAAACAAAACCCAAACAAAATCCACACACAGAGAGTTCCCTAGATCCTAGGCACAGAGAGGGTGAGAGGACACAGCTGGTGGCCTGCTCTCCCCTCCCACAGTTCCCAGCTCAGCTACCCGCTCACCCCTCTGCCCACACACATGCCCTGCAAGCCCAACCCATGCTCAGGGCTCCTCCCTGGACTGCAACAGCTGGAGGAAAAGGGAGAAAGTGACATTTTAAAAAGCCTCTTCCCTGTTCAGTCTTGACAAGGAGCCCATGGCCGCGGGATTTTTGGAACATGACGCCATTCGTGGCAAAAGAAGGAATGTTAGAAAATGCGTGGGGACATATTTCTGGGGCTTTGCAGGCAAGCTTTGCAGGAAAAAGTCGCACCCTCTCCCTCAAAAAGGAGTGCTTGCCATTAAGAAACAGGTAGGACAAGAAAATGCAGTGGGAAGGAAAAAAGAGACAGGAAATCTAAATAAGTTCAGGACAGGCCTCATCCTCTAACCCCACCCTTGCCAGCACACATACACACACCCTTCCTGCAGGACAGCCCCTGCTCCTAGACAGGAGGGCCACACAGGGCCAGAAATCCAATGTCCAGAAGGCCCACCTGGCCCTGCTCAGGTCAGCACGGGGAAGAGTAGAAGGAGGAGGTCCTGCAGCAGACTGCCTGGGTTTGCATCCCAGCTCCACCACTTACAGTATTGCCCTTGGGCAAGTTACACGGCCTCTTTCCAGCTCAGGTTTCTTATCTCTCTACTTCATAAGGCCACTGTGAATATAAATGAGTTAATAGTGGCCTGGCACACAGCAATTACTGTTACCTACAAATGCCACCACCTCCACAAGAAATACTCCCAGAATGTGTCAACTGCTCCTTCGATTTAAGTACAGGAAAACCTCCACATCACAGGAGGCTGCATGACCATCCTGGCTGGTTCATCTCCCCCAAAGAGGACTCCTCAGCTCACAGGGTTTTGAGGCAGGAAGGGAGATGTGTGGACAAAGAGTCAACAGGCTGTTTGCTGAGATGGCATCTGCCTGTTAGAAGAGCTTGTCTTCAGGCTTTCACAAGGAACCACTTCTACCTGTTTAGACCCTATGGAAGGGTACCCTTGGCAAAAAGCTCCACTCCCTGGAAGCATGTGGAATTTCTAAAGCCTAGGGAGCGTCAGGGAGGAGACTGGAAGGACCGACATGCTGGCTGAAGTAAGTGAATCTACGCTGGTGACCAAAGGGCCAGGACATGCTGTGGCCAGAACTCCCATCCACCTGCCCATCAATGTGTGGCAAAACTTGGGCCATTTCGGCTATTTCACCAGACCCAGGGGCACAAGGACTTTGATTCCCAGACAACTGTCCCAGGGACACCAGCAGAATAGTGGCTTCTTTAATCCTCTCTCACCTTGTTGATGACAACTTAGACATTTCCAGGCAAAGTGACTTCTGAAATCAAGATCTGCCACTGCCATTCATGGGACTTGCACTATGCACTTCTCAAAGTTTGGCAGAGGCTCAGAGGTGGCTGCCATGAGGGCCACTGCCCTCTGGAGCAGCCCACGTCCTCTAATAGTAAGTCTTAGGCTGGTAGCACCTGGCCTCTTCCCTTCCTGTCCTCTACAAATTGGACCCTGAACTTTATGGTCAACTAATATTCGACAAAGGAGGAAAGACGATCCACTGGAAGAAAGACAGTCTCTTCAATAAATGGTGCTGGGAAAATTGGTCATCCACATGCAGAAGAATAAAACTAGACCACTCTCTTGCACCATACACAAAGATAAACTCAAAATGGATGAAAGATTTAAATGTGAGACAAGACTCCATCAAAATCCTAGAGGAGAACATAGGCAACACCCTTTTTGAACTTGGCCACAGTAACTTCTTGCAAGATACATCCACGAAAGCAAAAGAAACAAAAGCAAAAATGAACTATTGGGACTTCATCAAGATAAGAAGCTTTTGCACAGCAAAGGATACAGTCAACAAAACTCAAAGACAACCTACAGAATGGGAGAAGATATTTGCAAATAACATATCAGATAAAGGGCTAGTTTCCAAAATCTATAAAGAACTTATTAAACTCAACACCAAAGAAACAAACAATCCAATCATGAAATGGGCAAAAGACATGAAGAGAAATCTCACAGAGGAAGACATAGACATGGCCAACATGCACATGAGAAAATGCTCTGCATCACTTGCCATCAGGGAAATACAAATCAAAACCACAATGAGATACCACCTCATACCAGTGAGAATGGGGAAAATTAACAAGGCAGGAAACAACAAATGTTGGAGAGGATGCGGAGAAAAGGGAACCCTCTTACACTGTTGGTGGGAATGTGAACTGGTGCAGCCACTCTGGAAAACTGTGTGGAGGTTCCTCAAAGAATTAAAAATAGACCTGCCTTACGACCCAGCAATTGCACTGTTAGGGATTTACCCCAAAGATTCAGATGCAATGAAACGCCGGGACACCTGCACCCCGATGTTTCTAGCAGCCATGTCCACAATAGCCAAACTGTGGAAGGAGCCTCAGTGCCCATCGAAAGATGAATGGATAAAGAAGCTGTGGTTTATGTATACAATGGAATATTACTCAGCCATTAGAAACGACAAATACCCACCATTTGCTTCAACGTGGATGGAACTGGAGGGTATTATGCTGAGTGAAGTAAGTCAATCGGAGAAGGACAAACAGTGTATGTTCTCATTCATTTGGGGAATATGAATAATAGTGAAGGGGAATATAAGGGAAGGGAGAAGAAATGTGTGGGAGATATCAGAAAGGGAGACAGAACATAAAGACTTCTAACTCTGGGAAATGAACTAGGGGTGGTGGAAGGGGAGGAGGGCGGGGGGTGGGGGTGAATGGGTGACGGGCACGGAGGGGGACACTTGACGGGATGAGCACTGGGTGTTATTCTGTATGTTGGTAAATTGAACACCAATAAAAATTAATTTATTAAAAAAAAAGATTTTATTTATTTATTCATGAGAGACACAGAGAGAGAGGCAGAGACACAGGCAGAGGGAAAAGCAGACTTCCTGCGGGGAGCCCAATGCAGGACTCCATCCCAGGGCCACGGGATCACGGGATCATGAGCCAAAGGCAAATGCTCAACTGCTGAGGCACCCAGGTGTCCCTCCTCTACAAATTCTTAAAACCAGTTCAATTTATTAAAACCACAGTTCAACTTTTATACTTAAACATATTTTGAAAATCAAACCCACACAAGCAAAAGGACTTGGCCTTTCTGATCCCAGGAGGCTAACGTGAGGAAGTTGCGAGGGTGGTGCCAAGCAGCTCAGCAGGAGAGGAGGCAGTCTGGGCTTTTGTTCTGTGGGTGTGGAGGTACACAAAAATTGGAGCTAGAGGGTCAGCTGTCCCACAAAACTGTGGAGGTGGGTCCTCTCTCCGGGTTTATGTTGGGGAAAACGAACCCCACTTCTTGAGTGCCCTGCAGGCACCCAAACATTTACAAATCTGGCACAAAGCCTTCCATCATCCTTCCCACTATCGCAGGCACCCACAACATTGGTATCATACAGTTCCCACTTTTCAGAGGAAGGACACAGACACTTAAACTCTGAGTAACCTGCTCCATCAGCATAAAAACAGAGCCAGGATGTGAATCCAAATCTGAAAGCCCCCACTGTCAACCATTCCATTCCTTTGCACGAGCATAGTAAATGAAAAGTGGGACTGTGTCAGATTTCTAGGTCAGAACAGGTCTCTAAGCAGAAGACAAATGAACGCCCCAATCCCACTGAGCCCTGAGGCTCCCCACACCCCAGGTTGCTCAGCAGCCCCAGAGTAGAGAAGCTCTGGGTGTGGCACCCGGAGACCCAGGAGACATGGACTCTTTCTCTGGTTCAACTGGGACTCCTGGAAGTTGCTCCCCCTCCTCCGGCCCCTTTAGCTACTAGCCAGGACCATTAGGACGTAAGACACTGTGTCTGAAACAGTGCCATACAGCCTCCCTAGACTGTCTGTTAAAACCAGTGCTTTAGGACCTACAGAGGAGATCAAGGACACAATATTTCCTGATTCTGGATTCCTCAGGGGAAAAACAGTGCTTCCTGTTCAGGGCTGTGCCAAAGGCGTGGTCACTGCCACAGGCCAGGAGCCTCCTGAGGAACATGGGGCCATCTCAAGGCCAAGAAAATTTAAGACCTACACGATGACCTGCGAAATGTTCTGTACCACTGCCCTTCCCCCATGTACCCCCATGCACCCCAACTACTAAGGAATCCATGTCAGGGCAAGGCCTTGTTTCTGATAACAAAGGTTAACACTTTTTATCAGACAAAGGGAGGTCAAATAGAAGTTTGGAAAAATCCACACTGGCCTTCCTATGACCTAGGCAGGTCACTGAACTAGGTCTCAGAGGCTCCATCTGCTAATTGGGGACAACCTCTCACCTGCTTAATTATCAGAGCAGGCATGGTGGGGTGGGGGGTGGGGGATGACCATGACCTCCCAGCCCCTTGCAGGCCCCTCCTCCCAGGGCTAGGAAGTAGAGGTCCATTACAGAGCTTTGATTTTGTTTGCAACAACAGCCCAGCTTCCTACAGAAATAGTACTAGGTGAACAAATCCAGGTGACCTTCCCAAGAGGAGGGAAGACAGGCTCCTGGTCTCAGAGGCCGAAACGGGAATGGTGTGGAACCAGGTTCTACGTCACAGCCTCAACGCTAGGCAGCTCAGTGACCTCAGACAGGAGTCCAACCTCCCTGAAACTCCATGTCCCCTCCTCTACAGGTGCCCATGCTGCCACCAGCCCTCCCCAGCTTCTGAGAGTGGAATGAGACAGATCATGTTATACAACACTCAAGGCAGCACAATGGAGGCTCCAGAGGATTTGTTGCACCCCCCATGATCACTCACTCTAGCTGCAGGTAGGCCACCACCGGGCACAGTGTGCACACATCAAGCTGAGCATGAGGGGAGAAAGGAGTGGGAAGGGTTACAGGCTCCAGGCAAAAACCAGGCTGTGGTTTCATGTGACCTAGGATGACCCTGACTGAGAAAACCAGCAAATGGTTTGGAAGATTCCAGTTCCAGTCTCCAGAGACAAAATGCCAGCCAAACAACCCACTGGCTTTCTTGCCCCCAAAGGAAGTGATAATATAAAAAGAGTGGTGGGGCTGGGCATTTGGGGGTTCCATGCCAAGGCAGCTGTGAAATTGTCCATGGACGCTCTCACAGAACCCTAAGCTGCTAACACCGGAGGAACCACAGAGTCTGGGACAGGTTTCAAACCTGCCGCCAGAGCCTCCAGAGATGACTGAAGACCCCACAGGGCAGGAAGCAGAGGTGGCCAAGAGGCCAAGCAAGCTCCAACCTCATGTCGTCCAGAACTATGTCACCTTCTCTATCCTACACATAGCATTTCCATATGAGATTCCTCAGAGTGAAAGGCTGTATAATTTAGTGCAAGTCTGAAAACTACTGACCTGGTCCAACTGTGTCATTTCAGATGGGAAAGGGAGGCTTAGAGGGTGAGGTGCCAAGCATAAAAGAAAAGCCGGTTCTGTCAGGGTAAATGCTTCTAAATTAGCATCCAGCACTGTCTCTTGTGCCTCCTTCCTCCCACAGTATTAGGATATTGGCAGAAGGTTACCCCTCTCCCGTCTCTTTTTCCTGCTTGCAAGGCTCTCTTCCCTCTTTCAAGACTAAATGGCAGCTTGGGAACAATTTAAAGATAAACATTCCAAGTCAAATTTCTTTATTTCAGCTAAACAGCATCAGGGTCCTAGTAATCAGGAAACAGCCCAAACAAAGGCTATTCCCCACATGATGGGCCGTCAGCATGCTTCCTGGAATATTAAGTACCACAAAGGGGGTTCAGTAACCTCCACAGGCCTGGTCAGCACCCTCCATCCATGCCAACAGCAGACCACTCCCTATAAACAGAATGGGGACACCAGCTGTATAGGTGGGAAACCAAGACTCTGAGAATGTAAGTGACCTTCCTGGGTCACCCTGCATGTCTGTGCCAAGAATAGAACATAGGTCTTCGATTGTAATCCTTCTGTGTGGCAAAGAAAAAAACTCAGAGAGAAAGGTCAAGTAGCAGGCTAGAACTGAGGGAAAAAAGCAGCTAGACTACAGCTGCAAAACACCCACAAAGGGCTGTGTCAGAATGCAGTCACCGCAGCCAGCAATATGCCTGGAGGGGGGCACGCCAGCCTGCCCCCCTTAGGCCTCACTGGCTCCTTCTGGGACAGGCTCCGCCACCACCTTCCTCCCTCCTGCTTCTGCAGGGGGAATGGGGATCAGAGCCCTCAAACACCACGAAAAGGAGTCGCCAAGATGTGACGTTCAAGGAAAGAAGCCCCAAAAGTTCGCAAGAGACACAAAGCAGAGGACACAAACAGAAGTAACAGCACGAGGACTGTTCCAGGAATCCTCTGAAAACAGGCTGTGTGTGCACAACACCCCAAGAGGGAGGAAAAACCCACAGGCATGGCCCTCCCACTCAGTACTTCCCAAGGGTCTCAAGGGCCTCTCGGAGGACCAGGCTGAGAGAACTGCCCCATTCCACAGAGCAGGCACCAGCCAAGTGTGGCTCCTCAGCTCCCACAAAGTGGCCAGCCTGAACTAAAAGGTGCCACAGGTCAAATAATAACTATATGTTGAAGTGGTATTTTAGATGTACAGGGTTAAATAAAAAACTGATTTCACCTATTTCTTTTTACATTTCTAATGTAGCAAGTAGGAAATTTTAAATTACAAATGCAGCTCACATTATAGTCCTATTTGACAGCACTGGTCTAACCCATAGGCCAAATCTAGCCACTGGATTTTTTTTTTTTCCCCTAAGGCCCCAAAACCAAAAACAGCTTTTACATTTCTAAATGATTCTGTAATACCTTCATAAACTCCTCAATTTCGGCCTACAAACCCTAAAGCTTTTACTATCTGGCCCTTTAAGAAAGAACTGGTCAATCCCCTGGTCTAGACTCTAAAAACAATTAGATATTCACTCTAATGACACATGAGCAGAGGGCACGTTCAGGATGTGTGACTGCCTATGAGTGATTCTTGCACCCATTTTTAAAAATTGAGGTAAAAGTCACATAGCATAAAATTAACCATTTTAAAGTGAACAAGTCAGTGACATTTAGTACATTCACACCGTTATGCAACCAGCTTCTTTACCTAGTTCTAAAACATCTCGTCAGCCCCTCAAAGAGAACCCCAATCCCATTAGCAGGCCCTTCTCTCTTCCCCTTCTCCAAGAACCCTGGTAACCATTAATCTGCCTTCCTTTTCCATGACTTGACCCATTCTGGACATTTCATATAAATGGAACCATTCAGTATGTAATCTTTGTGCCTGATTCTCCCACTTACATTTCTGAGGTTCCATCATATTGCAGCATAGTCAGTACTTCTTTCCATTTTTATAACAATATTCCATGATGTGAATATACCACCATTTGTTTATCCATTCATCCACTGATGGCTATCTGGGTTGCTATCTTTTGGCTATTGTGCTATTACAAACATATGCATGAATATATTTGTCTGAATATGTGTTCCCAATTATTTCGGATATACGTTAGCAGTGGAATATTGGATCATATGTTAATTCTTTTGAAGAAATGCCAAACTATTTTCCACAGTGGTTGCACCATTTTCCATTCCCATGAGCAATGCATAAGGGTTCTAATTTCTCCACATCCACACCAACACTTACCAACTTCCCTTTTTTAATATAGTCATCCCAGTGGGTATGAAGTCATATCTTGTAGTTTTGATCTGCATTTCCCTAACAACTAATGATACTGACCACTTTTTCCTGTGCTTGTTGGCCATTTGTAAGGTCTACGATTTCTGACATACCGCCTGGCAAACAGTCTACCAATGTGCACATAAACTATAAATAAATGTTCTGGAAAGGGTGGGCATGAAATGTCCCCATTGCTTATGAGAAAAATGTTAAGTGAAAGAACTTTCATGCCCTAAAACTTCCAAGAATGTCACAGGGATAAAGGGAAAGTCAATGAAATGCACAAAACTAAAGTCCTGACCCACCCACCTTTGTGCCTGGGACCCTGGCAAGAGAGTTCAGCACAGCAAGGGGCACAATTAGACCAAGAGGTCTGAGAGGAGATTCAGGAAGACTCGAAGAACTCTGGCAGAGACGGAGACCAACCTCGCCATTCTTCAGATGGGAAAATCAGGCCCGAGGAGAGAAAAACCACCCAGCCAACAAAACAGCAGTTGAGGGAACCAGAACTTCAGTTCAGATGCAGTGACTCCTTCCACAAAAGGCATGCCTAAGACGGTATAAGTTAGCAGGACAAGGAGACATCACAGCATGTCAATACCCACCATGAACCCCAGAAACCCACACTGAGACTGGGAAGAGGACCCGGGAGCCAAGAACGCTGGGCTTGAGCTTCTGCTCCCACTGGCTGCCAACCCCTTAGTCTCCTTTCACACCCATTCCCCCTTATTCCACTCTATGTGGCCTCCTGAGTAAGTGACTGCGCTCACTCCCATGACTTCAGAATTCCTCCTGGTCCCACACCCCTCATCTAGCTCTAACCACCTACTTGCCTGGGCAGGTGATTCCACCTCAGGACCAACTGGACCTCCACCTCCATAAAGTCAAATTCACTATATTAATTTCGTCGCCTCCCCACCCCACAAAACTACTCCGAATCTGTTATTCTCAATCTTTGTTAAAGGTATCCAGGTTTCCTCAATCCTCGTCTGTAATCAACCACCAATATCCTGTCCCTAAGTGTCTGACGACTCCTTCCATCATGGCCAACATCGACCTGGAGAAGACCTTTACAATAATTCACCTGGATTATTCAAGACAATTTTTTAGAACTTCTATTTTTAACCAAAATTATTTTCCTAAGACAAAACTCTAATGGATCAGAAAGTTAAGTATAAAAACAACTATAAGAGAACTACAAATATAAGAGAATAGTTTATAATTTTGAAAAAAAAAGACCTTCACAAGCATTAGATTAAAACTACAAACTAGGGCAGCCCGGATGGCTCAGCGGTTTAGCGCCGTCTTCAGCCCAGGGTGTGATCCTGGGGTCCCGGATCGAGTCCCACGTCAGGCTCTCTGCAGGGAGCCTGCTTCTCCCTCTGCCTCTTTCTCTCTGTCTCTCATAAATAAATAAAAATTAAGAATAAATAAAACTAAAAAGGGAACACAGAAATTTAACTGCATTCGTATCTAAAACTACCATATGAAAAAGAGAAATGACCATACCTAAAATTAGAATGGACACTGTAGGAGGAAATATGTGCAATACATGACAAGTTCAGATTAATATCTAGAGCAGGGGGTCAGCGAACCATAGCTTATAGCTACAGCTTATAGGCCAAACGCTGTCAGCTGCCTGTCTCTGTAACTTTGTAAATAGTTTTATCAGAAACAGCTATACTCATTACATACTGTCTAAAGGGGCTTTGCACTATGGCTTTTATTCTACAGTGGCAAAGCTGTGTAGTTGCCACAAAGATCATATGGTCCACGTTGCTAAAACATTCACTATCTGGCCTTTTAGAGAAAAATTCTGTGGACCCCTGACCTAGAGTGTGTACGGAAAGTTCCTACAAACCAGGTGGGGGGAGAGGGGAGGGTAAGGAATTAACCTTTTAAGAGAAAACAGGCAAATAGTATGAATAGGCAGTCCACACAAGAAACAAAACATATACAATAAATACTGCAAAAAGAGGCTTAACCTCATTGGTAACTTGGGAAATTATTAAAGAATTAAATCATCTGATAACATCCAATCCTGGCAATGGCATGACACAGCCTTTTTTGGAAGGCAATTTAGTGATATCTGTTAAAAAAAAAAAAATTCAATGTGCTCGATGTCAACCCAGCCATTCTATTTTTAGTTATCTGCCCCCAGAGAAATACTTGCATTCGTGCACGCACACACTCACCCAAAGCATTTAGAAAACTGTTTGCTGAAGCATTCACTGTTTGTAACAGCAAAACCCAGAAGTAACCTTGCTGTCCAGCAATAAGGGAATGGTTAAAATATGGTACATCCCTGATGGCATAATTTGCAAAAAATTTTGGAATATTTCTATGTTGCATCATGAAGAGATGATGTAAGACATGTCATTAAGCAGAAAAAAATATGTTGTAAAGCAAATACATATATATTTTGGGTTAAGTAAAGGTTTTAACCGTGTATTCGAGTCCATATGCATGTAGAGAAATGCACAGGACTTAAGGATAAACACTTTAAAGAAAGGGTGGCCTCCATGATCACTGATCTATCTTCCAGCCTTGAAGGTCTAAAATAAGCGCAGGGCAGGGAGGGGCAGCAGGAAGCAGGGCCTTGGGGGAGATTGATGGGAACCAATTGGCTGAGGTTTTCTAATGGAGCCAAGAGGATGAGAGTAAGGCTGGGGGAGGCCGGATGCAGAGAGCAGCAACTAAAGCTGTTGGCAATAGCCCTGAATCTCCCTCCTTCTCTTTTCAAGAGCAGTTTCTTCCTGAAAGATCCCAGGAGGTAGAAGCCTGGCCTAATCTCTCCCGGCACAAATAACCCCACTCATTATTTTAGAAACTACCATCCCAGTTGTGCCCTGGAAGACTCAGGCCTGTTTAAAATCCACAATTCAACTGTGAATAAAGTTAAAGAGTAAAGTACTTTAAATCTGCAACACTCTCTCGATCCAATTAATAATCAACAGATTTTTTTTCAAGAAAATTTAATAGATTCAATCCAAATATGCAGATCCCATTCTACTTTCTCTAAGTGTAAGAATCAGAAAACAGCCCCTGTGAAATGTAAATATCCAATCTACCAATTTTGGCAGTTGCCTGGAATAACCAGGAAACTCTCTCAGAACAACCCTTGCAAAGGCCATTAACCCACTAAATCCAAGTTTACTATTCTGTGGGTGATTTCTGTTTGTTAAATTGTAAGAGACAAGAGTTTAATAAGATACCATTGCTTGTTTTTCAAGGGTGAGAGAAGTAGGCCAGGGATCCCTACTCCCAAGTCACAGGAAAGGAAAAGAAACTATACAGAGGCAAAGGGACTTGTTCAAGGTCACATAGCTCTAAGTGACAATAAAGACATTAGAAAGTTCTCCTGACTCCTGGTCCAAGGCCCTCATCACTACATAAACTGCTTCCCCCCAAAAAGGCATCCCAGTTGAGAAGAGGGAGTGTCCCTGAAGAGCCCAACCCACAACACCTTACCAAGAAACTGAGTTCTACTCTTCCTAAGCTGACCTGGCCCTTCTATCCTAAAAATCTATGACTCCACAGCCTTGAGCATTTGGTTAAGCTTTTGGTTTTAGATGAAAGGAGTCTTTTCTTGGCTGTTGGGATTCTAATCTCAGAGGAAGACACAATGTCTCAGGCCATAACCCTTCCCCTGCCACCCTACTCTGGTCTGCCATGTAAACAATTCAAACCCTGTGAGTACTTCAGTAGCATTAAAAAAACAGCCAGGCCATACACTTCAAAGCAATGCTTTCCATCTAAGCGGTTCTTCTGCAACAGGAGTAGCTACAACTAGGTCACACTGGACTGGAATATGAAGAGAGCTCCCCTGGCCTCCTTGGGGGGGCGGGGGAGGGAGACAAGAGAAAGCTCTGAAGAAGACTGAGACTGGGGGAGAGGCAAAGAGGGGGTCAAAGACACCTCCCAAGGGGTTGTAGACAAGGCTTGGTCGGGAAATCCAAGGAATCTGCATGGCCCCAGGACCTCCAAGTGTTCCTGAGGATCCTCTGGAACACTGGGAGCTCAGAGAGCAACCAGTACCAGGGTTCCCAAAGGCCAGTGGGTACTGCAGCCCAACTTCTTAGGGAACTGTTAACAATACAAATTCCTTCACCTCCTGTATCATTCCAGGAATGGGGTCCCGGGACTCTGTATTTTTAGACTGTGACTGATGCAGGCTTGGGAGCTACTAAACTAGTCCAAAGCCCTCAAATGACAGATACGACTAGGAGAAGTGAACGGTCCCGAAGACCCGGAGGTCTCCTTATTCCTTGCCAAACAACCAGAGAGATGGGAGAAAAGGGTGGGGGAGAGGAGCCCTGGGCTCGCCATCGACAAAAAGCCCTCCAGTTTAAGTTCAAGAGCAAGACCCTACTCCCCTGACTTCAGGACCTTTCCCCTCTGTCCCCATCACTAACAGTGACAATGATTCAGAAAATGGGCAAACTGGGTCTGACGAGAGGGAAGCCCACAGTCCACCCAGGCAGTCCTGCACACTTAGCGACTCTGGGTGCCCAAGTCCAAGTAGGGTCCTAAAACGGACTCTGCGGGTGTGTGTACTGAGAAGCACCAAGCCATCCCCAAGCGCTTTGTTCCACCTAAGAAAAACCAGGCATTTTTGAGTCACCCAAAAAGCATGAATCACACGGCAAGGCTATGGGAACGGGAAAGGATGTTATTTTTCGGCATACTTGAGGATTTTCCCTTTGTCCCGGCTCTATCAATACACTTCCCACTCCCTCCCTCCCTCCCTCCCCCTCTCCATCTCCATCCTCACCACCCTCCCCAGGACTCACGTACGTTTTTTTGTTTGTTTTTTGTTTTTTTGTGTTTTTTTTTCCCGGCTCGGCTTTTATTTTCCCAGGGAGCTTCAGAGGCACCCCCACCCCGCCCGCCCCGGAGGAACTGGGCAACGTCCGCTCTCCTCTCCGCAGCGGGATGGTGGTCTCCCGGGGTCAGAACCGGGGGGGGGGGGGCGCCCGCGGGGAACCGGGGGGAGGCGGCCCGCGCGCCCCCGCCCCCGCCCCCGCCGGACCCCCACCGCGAGGCACTGTCGCCGGCCTCGCACAACTGCTCGCAACACCCAGCGGGGCGACTCGCAGCCCGCCCGAGGGGGCCGCCGGGGGTCGGGGCCGCCCGGCGCGGGACCTGGGGGCTCCACCGCCCGGGCGGCCCCGGACCCCCGCCCGCTCACCTGCGTCAAGTCCTCGTCGTTGAGCAGATGCGACTCGCGGGGCTTAAAGCAGTTCTGACACTTGCTCTTGTTGAAGATGTTGGCCTGGAATTTCCTGCACGGGTTCTCCTTGGCCGCCGACATGGTCGGCGCGGCGGCGGCGGCGGCGGCGGCACAGGCCCGGCGGCCCGGCCCGGCGCGCGCTCCGCGGCGGACGGCGGGCGGCGGGCGGCGGGCGGCGGCACCATGCACGGCGGGCTCAGCGCGGGCGCCGCGGCATCCCCCCGCCGGCCGGCCGCCTCACAGCCGGGCCGCGGCTGGAGCGCGCCCCCGGCGGTCAGGGCGGCCTCTCCTCGCACGACGGCGCGCCGGGGCAGCTCGGCGCCGAGCCCCGCGCCCGGGCCCTCACAGAGCGCGCGGTCCCCGCCGCCCGGCCGCACAGCCGCCGCCCGGCCGCCGCGGGCCCATGGACGCGGCCTCCCGGGCCCGCTGCCTCCGCGCGCTGCGGCCCGCCTCTCAGGCGCCGGGTCGCTGCCGGTCCCCGCGGTCGGTCCCCGCGGTCGGTCCCCGCCGCCGCCGCCGCCGCTGCCCTCGGCGCCCAGCGGCCGCAGCAAATGGTAGCGGAGCGCCTCGCGCACTCCCGGGGCGGGGCGGGGCGGGGCGGGGCGGGGCGGGGCGGGCGGGGGCGGAGGGAGCGATAGGGGCCGCGCGCGGGGCGGGGCCGCGCCCTCCGCGCGATCGGCAGCCCTGACGGCCAATGGGAGAGGCGCGCTCCGGCTAACAAAGAAAACCCTTGGCCAATGGAAACCGGGGGCGGGGACAAAGGGCGGCCGGGCGCAAGGTAACTTGTGTAGCCGAAGGAAGGTGGGGGCGCTGGGATGGGACGTTCAGGTTTGGTGGACTGGCGCGGGAGCTGGCTGGGTCCTGACAGCTGCAGGGGCTGGGGCCGGGGCCCGCGGGGGGAAGGGGCGGAGCCGACCTCCAGCTGGCTCTGCAAGCCGCGCCTTCCCCGCGCCCTTTCCGGACGCCCGAGCCCCGGCGCTGAGCGGCTTAATGAAACACCTACTGTGTGCCTGCCCCCTTGCTCCGCGCCCCCGCGCTGTAGTGGTCACGGCGTTATTAATAGGGGCTGGATACTGCTCGCAGTGCTCGATATCCACTAGCTCGTTTAAGTTTCGCAGCCTCTCCGTCATCATCCCCATTTTACGTATGAGGAAACTGAGGCTCAGAGAAGGTAAGACATAAGAGGTAGAGTTTCAAGGGATGACTAAGAGTGTCCAGCCTCGAAGGGCTGTCAGTTCTGTAATGGGAGATTAGTGAAGGCTGACTCAGTGCCAGGTACTGAGCTAGGCATTCTTCCGCCCCCCACCCCCCCAACCCCCCAACCCCATTATGCGTTTGAGGAAATTGAGGCTCAGACTCCTGAAGTAATTTGTGCAGGCGGGGCCAGACTGTCACTCCAATCCTCCTACTGTCCAGTCCCATGGCCAAAAGACCGCCCCGGGGAGACTATAAAAGGAGATACAGGCAGCAGAAGATTCGGGAGCCCAGAACGGGGCGGGGGGGGGGGGCGGGATGCACTCTTTGGGGAAATTAGGGGCGGCTTCAAGGAGGAGGGGAAATTGAAGCAGATGGTGAGAGGTTGAGAGCCGCTGGCGGTGGAGGTTACGGGGAAGCAGGAGCAGGACGGATGAGGCTAAGGGGATTCCTGAGGCCAGATCACCTAGTGCCTTGGATTCCAAGCTCGAGTGTAAATGTCATCCTGCTGGCAGCCTGGAGTAGGCCACGGGAGTTTTTAAACAGTGGGG
The DNA here is from genome assembly GCF_905146905.1 of Nyctereutes procyonoides. NCBI lineage: Eukaryota > Metazoa > Chordata > Mammalia > Carnivora > Canidae > Nyctereutes > Nyctereutes procyonoides. Next base: position 47,251,275 of record NW_026575140.1, on the reverse strand, counting down.
TGAGTTAACTCAGCCCTCACAGAGGAGGTGACATTGAAGCATGTGTTAACAGCAGCGACAGCAGCTGTTGCTTAGGGAATGGGAAGGTTTTAGGAGAAGTAGCAAATGCTTCCAGAGCTGTGTACTTTTCCACTGATCATCTGGGGAGTATCCCAGGGAGGTGGATTTCAACTTAGTGTGAGAAAATGCTTTCCTCCAAAGCAAGCCGAAGGAAGGTGGATCAAAGTCCTGTGGCAGCAGCCTCAGGGGGAAGCCCAGCTCCACCCACCCCTGCTAGCTCTGTGGCCTTGGGCAAGTCCCTTCACCTGCCTGCTGCCTCAGTTACCTCATCTACAAAATTGGAGTGATTATATGGTTGTGAGCATTACATGATATAATGCTTGTGAAATATTTCGCATGATGTGGCCAAATGTTAATTGGCGAATTTAGGCAAACAGTGTTTATCGCACTATTCTTGTAACTTTTCTCTTGGTTCGAATTTTTGCGAAATAAAAAAAGTGTGTGTGTAGGAGAGGAGACAGACCATTCTTGCCTGTGCAGAGTACTCAGAAACTGATACCAATGGTGGCCTCGGGGGAGGGGTGCTGGGTGGTTGAGAGGTGACCTACTTTTAATTTTCACTGTAAGCCCTTTGTTCCTCTTGGATTTGGTATTGTGCGCGTGTATACTTTGTTTTAAAGTGAGTTCTTAGAGTCCCTCTGTGCCTCAAGGCCAACTCAAAGGCTACTTGCCTTAAGAAAATGCTTAGCATGTTCTGCTCAAGTCAGTGGACACATCCAGCACCTGCCTTGAACAGGAAGGGTCCACAGCTGGGGGTATAAAGAAGCCTTTGATTCAGGCATGCCCGGAAAGAGCTCACACACGTGAGCAAGTGGAGACAAATAGAAACAGGAGGCAAACGGACAAATTCAATCTAGGGTGTTATGGGGGTCCGGACAAGGGCACTCAGCTCCATATGCAGTTCAGGGGTGGGGGGGGGGGCTGCTTGGAGGAGGCAGTGCCTGGGCTAAGTCCTGAGTTGAGTAAGACCCAACCAGGAGAAGGTAGAGGGAAGGCATTCCAGAGAGAAGGATTACCAGGAGCTCAGGGCCTTTAAAGCAAAGGTGTGTGTCCATGTATAGAAGCACCTCGACATTACTAGGTAGTGCAGAGAAGCAGTGAGAGCAAAGGTTTAGCACCTGCTATATGAACACCTGTTATGACAGATTATACCTCAACCTCCTCAGGGAAATAGGTGGTGGTGGTGGTAGTGGTGGTGTTTTGTTTATTGTTATTATTTTACCTCCATTTTACAGAATGCACACATGAGGCTCAGGGCACTTAAAGAATTTGCCTGTGGTCATGGTATAGACCCTCTCGATGAAGATTCAAGCCTACAGGGTTGACACAGTTAACACAGGGAACCACTAACTGAATTTTTTAGATTGAGCACTTACATAGGGGCTGTTGGCCTAGAGAATGAGTCGGAGATGGAAGCCTAGAAACACAGCTGGCTATGAAGCTACTATAAGCCCAGAGAGTAGAGACAGTAGGGGCCTGAACTAGGCCAGGGTCCATGGGAGAATGAATTTGGGAAGTATTTAAGAGTTGGAATAAGTGTATTTAACTGTTCATTGTGCCGCTCTCCAGAACTCTGAGTACTATGAGGGCAGGGCTGGATCTTGATCTTTGCTGCATTTCTGGGACTAACTTCAGTACCTGGCACAGAGCATGTGCTGAGTAAATGAATGAAAGCTTATTCTTCACCGTATTGTCATATATCCCACCCCGGATCATAAAACCCATACAGTAAACAGGATCTGTAGTCTTATAGCCTTGGTCTCCATTTCCAGGAGCCCAGAAGAGCACTCTGCACAAGGCCAGATACTCATCGTAAATGTGTAAACATTCACTGGGCCGTATACTTAAGATTGCTCCCTTTGTTGTATATATACATCTCAGTGTATAACTTATGTCTCAAATAAGCAATAAACACAGGAGCAAGCAAGCAAAGGCCTCTCAAGTAGGCCCCAAATGCAGGGTAAGTCCTGCTGTGTGCATGGCATCCTAGGAGGGAGCAGAGCACACACACACTTATCTACTCTCTCATCAAGCTCTAGAACCTCCCTCCCACACATAGACACAAACACAGAAATACCCATTATTTGATCCCTATCACTGCAGGTCAGTCTGGACAGTCCCTGAGCTGTATACAAGTAGAACCTACACTCTCTTTGTCTGGCTTTTCACACTCAACAGTAGGCCTGTGAGATGCATCTGTGTTGTGGTCTTTGTCACTACTTCACGCTTTCTCACTGCTACCCCGTAGTCCGTTATGTGGCCCTACTACAATTCGTCTAGCCATGCTCCTGTGGATAGCCACTGGGGATGTTTCCAGTTTGGGACCTTGTGAATAAAGCTTTTAGGGACATCCTCGTGCGTGCCTTTTGGCAGATGTAAGTACTCATTTCTGTTGGGAACACCCAACATAAGAGGGATAGCTGCATTGTTTGGTGTCATGCTTAACAGGAAACTGCCAAACAGTCCTTCCAACCTGGGAGCTGGCTTGCCTCTCTCCCTTTTTTTCTACAGTTGATAATAAGATTTACCTGGGGGAACATGTTAACTCTGCAGCTTACCAGGGTGCTCCCATGGAAATTCTGAATCAGTGTATCTGTTGGAGCTCAGGAATCTGTTTAAAAAAAAAAAAAAATGTGCCAGGCATTTCTTGTTTTTAGGCAAGTTTTGGAAATGGTGGATAGGGCCTTGTTTCTCAAATCCTGCAGGATTTAAAAAATACCTACTGTGAGCCTTCATTCCTAGATATTCTGATTTAATTGGCATCTGGAAGAGCTCTGTGGGATCTCAGTGTCCATGCAGGGGCACAGACCATTAGTTCAGAGTGGAGAGGAAAAGGATTTGAACTCAGACCCGGGAGAGTCCGAGTAGAGATCATGTCTCAGGTGGGTGTTGCTGCAGAAAACCACCGCACCCCTACAGAACTAGTGGCTGAACCATTTGATTGCCTCTCACAGTTCTATGAGCTCCCTGGGCTCAGCAAGCAGTTCTGCTGGTCTGATCTGGGGGTGTTTCATGCAAGTGCAGATGGTCACCAGGCTGGTCCATAACCCCCTAACCAGGCCATCTGGCCACTCCCTATTCTTCCAGTCTCTGAGCCTCCTCTCTTCCCCGTGGCCTTTCCCCACATCTCTTCAGTGCCATCTCTGGGTCCCCCAGAGTGTTCCAAGATGGAGGAAGTAGAAGCACTGGTCATCTTAAAGACTAAGCCTGGCACTGGTACACTGTCACATCTGTGTTCTATTAGTCATCGCAAGACTGTCCCACTTGTGGGAGGAAGCCACACAAGGGCATGAATCCCAGGAGACATGGTTCACTAGGGCCATCTTTGAGACTAGTTGCCAGAAATAGAATCTACCTCATAGGGTTACTGTGAGGACTGAATAAATTTATATACGTGACATGTTCAGAATGGTGTCAGAAACGTAGTAAGCGCTTAAAAACTATATTTATTATTATGCCTACAACTCATGCGCTGAGGTTGGCAGTTTTTTTCCATCAATAGCCAGATAGTGAATGTTTTAGGCTTTGCAAGCTATACTATGGTTTCTATGGGAACTTCTCAACTCTGCCATTGGCCCAGATGGCCTGGCCAGTCTTTCAAAAAAAGTCAGTCTTCCTGGTTCTGGTGTAGCTCCTGTCAGCCATCATGTCAGCTCTTAGGGAATTTGTGAGTGTGGAGCACTGGCAGTGTGCCGGGCTCTGGGCTGAGTGCTGGCTATCCATCACATAGAACCTCACTAAACCCAACTATCCCCATTTGAAGTTATCTCTGGCAGTGCCAAATGGTGCCTAGTGGGGGTCTTTGTACCCTCCCCCCTCATCCTACATCAGTGTCCCCCACGCCACCCCAAATGAGCTTATACTTTAATTACAATGGTACAAATGGAGCATCGAGAAAAGCCTCCTAGCCCTTCCCCAATTGACAGGTGGGATTAATATTACTCCCAGTTTACAGATGAGAAGGCTCAGGTGGCTACCTTGGAAGCAAAAGCTGAAGATCTTAGAGACCCCTTTTGGCTGTGACTCTATGTTGCTTTTCTACTGCAGGCACCAAATGACAATAGTCCGGAGATATGTTCTGGAAGAGAATGTCATACATTAGACATACAAAGTCTACAACAAGGGCAATTTAGTCATTCTATTAAAATTTTAGATATGCACGCCTTTTAACCTAATGATTCCACTTCTAGAAAGCTTGTAGAAGTACTCACATAGATACACAAAGATATATTATGTACAAGGATGTTCACTGCATCATTGTTCTTAAGAGCAGAAAATTGGAGATGTGCCATCTATCCACCATTAAAGCATCAGATAAATAAATTATGGTTCTTTAAGACAGGGGAGTGCCACCAAGCTATTAAGGAATGAGAGCGTTTTGAAGTTGCCAACCATCTGCAAAATATGGTGAAGTTTAAATGCTAGTGGGAGGGGTGCCTGGGTGGCTCAGTCAGTTGAGCATCTGCCTTCAGCTCAGGTCATGATCCCAGGGTCCTGGGATGGAGCCCCCCATTGGGCTACCTGCTCGGCAAGGAGTCTGCTTCTCCCTCTCTCTTTGCCTCTCTCCCTGTTTGTGCTCTCTCTCAAATAAATAAAATATTTTTTAAAAATAAAAATAAACGCTAGTGGGAAAATGGTGTGTACAGTGGTAGCTCATTCCTGTTTTAAGTGTATATGTATCTACAATATACCTAGCATCTGCATAGCAAAGGTCTAGAGGTGCATGCACCAAACTGCTGTAATTAACCATGGGAGATAAAAGAATGGGAACTGTCACCTAAGCTATCACTTTATATGGTCTATAAAAACTTTTTAAACAAACTTTTGGCTGTTTACTGATATAGAGAGAGTCTGATGTTGACGGGCAGCATGCCAATCACATAGCTTCAACAATCCGCTCAGATAAGTTCCATTTCAAAAAAAAAAAAAAAAAAAAGATCCATTTCAGGTAAACCTCATCCAGTTCTCCCCTCCCATGATATACTGAAGCAAATCCCCAACTCATATCATTTCTTCCATAAATACTTCAACACATGCCTCTAAAGATAAGGACTATTTTTTAAAAGTAGCCACAACACTATTATCATACCTAAAAAAAAAAAAAAAAAAAACTAAGAATTCTTTAATATCATCAAATGTCCAGTGAGTAATTTCCAGTTATCTCATAAAAACATGACTTATTTTTGTAATAAGGGGGAAAAAGTTTGAAAAAGAAAAAATGTCAATTCAGACAGTAGACTGGTACAACTTTCCTGGAGGTTTGTTTAATGATACTTATCAAAAGCCTTAAAAATGTGCTTATCTTTTGACCCAGCAATGCCAACCCGTGAATTTCTTCCAAGAAAACAAAATGAAAGAGGTACACAGATACTGTTCACTGGAGTGTGCAGTGCCTGTTACAGAGAGGTTGCTTGAAAAATATTTGTTGAATCTGAGCTTGATCTCCAGTGTTGTCCTTTGCAGCTTTGCTGGTAGAAGGAAAAGTTGAAAGCCGTAGAAACATGATGTTAAAAAAAAAGAAAGAAACATGACGTTAGGGTACTGGCCAAGTAAATGATGGCAGATACATAAAATGAAATGCTGTCCTGTCATTTAAAATCAGGTTGTGGTGGATCTCTGGGTGGCTCAGTGGTTGAGCGCCTGCCTTCCGCCCAGGGTGTGACCCTGGAGTCCTGGGATCGAGTCCCGTGTCGGGCTCCCTGCATGGAGCCTGCTTCTCCTTCTGCCTGTCTCTCTGCCTCTACTCTCTCTCTCTCTCTCTCTCTCTCTCTCTCTCTCTCATAAATAAATAAATAAAATATTAAAAAAATAAATAAAATCAGGTAGTAATAATGTAGCTACTCCTCCTTCAATGGGTGGAACTTTGTCTCCCTCCCCCTGAGGGCAAGAACTTCATGATTGACGTCTACAGAAGGGAGAAAACAGCTCTCAACTTGCATGAGCAGTGATAAATCCTATGGATATCAGTTATTTCCCGATCTGATGCAAAGGCACCTCCCCTCTATGCTCTTCTCTCACAAAAAATAACCCTGGTCTCATCATGAGAAAAACATCAGACAAACCCAAATTGAGGAGCATTCTACAAAATACCCAAGCAGTGTTCTTCAAGGCAGTTAAGGTCATGAAAAGCAAGGAAAGACTCACTGTCATGGCCCAGAGAGGCTGAAGGAAATGACTTAATCCCACACGGGACCTGTATGGGGTCCTGGAACAGGAAAAGGACATTTGTAGAAGAACTGGCAAAATCTTAACGAAGTCCGTAGCATAGTCCGTATTTTACTAAGGGTAATTTTTCAGTTTTGGCAAATGGACTATGGTGGTATAAATAAGATGCTAACAGGGGAAAGTTAGATGAAGGGTATATGGGAACTCCGTTGCTCTCTTTGTTATAAATCTAAAATCATTAGAAGATTTAATAGAATTTTTTTTTAACTGGAATGTAAATATTTACTAGCACAGAAATGTAGTTGTGTTGGGATGCCTGGATGGCTCAGCAGTTTGGCGCCTGCCTTCAGCCCAGAGTATGATCCTCAAGACACAGGATCGGGTCTCACATCAGGCTCCCTGCAAGGAGCCTGCTTCTCCCTCTGCCTTTGGCTCTGCCTCTCTCTCTGTCTCTCTGTGTCTCTCATGAATAAATAAATAAAATCTTAAGAAAAAAAAAAAGAAATGGGGCAGCCCCGGTGGCGCAGTGGTTTAGTGCCGCCTGCAGCCCGGGGTGTGATCCTGGGGACCCAGGATCAAGTCCCACGTCGGCCTTCCTGCATGGAGCCTGCTTCTCCCTCTGCCTGTGTCTCTGCCTCTCTCTCGCTCTCTCTGAATAAATAAATCTTTAAAAAAATTTAAAAAATATTTAAAAAAGAAAAAATAGAAATGTAGTTGTGATATGTCGAGGGGAAGTCTGTGTGTGGTCTCATTCAGTTTCTGCCAAATGAGCCCATTTTTGGGGGCTTGCTAGCACACAAAAAAATGTGCTAGCAAGGTTGTGTATATACGTGAGTGGCTATACAAGCACATACACACACAAGTGGGAAAATGAAAGTCTGAAAGCACATATTTCCAGGACTGCAGCCTCAGGGGCCAGGCAAGTAAGGACCACTGATTTGGGTGAGCTGGAATGCTCATGGCCTTCTGAAAGGGACAGTGGTTTTGTGGCTCAAGCCTGTTGCAGGCCTACAGGACTTGAAACTGTTCTTGACAGAGCCTCTCATTTTCCAGAAGAAACTAGAATCCAGGTTGTTACACACATTTCCAGGGCCCGCTCAGTGGTGGGAAAGAGTCCTTCAGGGTCACATAGCCAAGGAGAAGAGGCAGGCAACACAGGCCACCAGCTGGACTGCCCCCGCCTTGGCCTCACCGTCTGCACCAGGGTCTGGAGACCAGCCAGCTGGCCAGGCCAGGGAGAGGCGGCCACTCTTCCGGCCTGCAGGCCTGCGTGCGGCTGGGCTGAGGGGTGGAGGTTTGCTCCGTGCCTGCATGCCTGGGTTCTGACCCGCTGGTTCACCAGGTCACCGTGTGGGCAGCCGCTCTGTGGGCGTGCATGTGTGTGCATGTGTTATGGGTATGGCATCTCCCTGGGCATCAATGTGGATGCATGTCCAGGTGGGGCTGACAATCTCTGAGCATGTGTCTAGGCGTGGCCGTGGTATTGGTATGTTTATCCGCAGGTCCGTGGCCACATGTGTGTTGTGCAGAATCATATGTCTTTGCATCTGTTGCAAGAATGTGAAATGATGCTACGTGTTTATGTTTGCTTGTGAGCAGCCACGCTATCTGGTTGGCCCCGATGCCCACTTATCTGTGTTTCCGTGGGATTGCCTATGGGTTTACACTGGGCAGGGGTATGTACGTGTCTACTCTGTTCAGCTAAATCATGTTTGCTTGCATGTGTGTTGTATGTGTGGGTGTCTTGGTTGTGTCCCTGCCTCCGTGTGAGTGTATTTCAGCATCTGTAGCTGTGTGTTGTGTTTGGCTGAGTATATGTGTGTGTGTGTGTGTGTGTGAGTGTGTGAGTGAGAGAGAGAGAGAGAGAGAGAGAGAGAGAGAGAGCGCTGGATGCTGGGGCTGGGGGTCAGGGTTTGAGTCACTTATCATCAGCACCAGCTTCTCGATTCCCTGTGCCTGGTTCGTATAAATTGCTGTAAGAAGCACACAGGGTCTGAGCACCCCCTGCCAGCCCCTGAACCCCAAGCACAGGGTGAGAAGGGCAAGAGTGGATGGACCAGCTGCAGGGGTCAGGCTTGGAAGACCCCAGAGTCCACCTCTAGTTCGCACACACAATGCAGCCACCAGCCTGCCTCGGCCTGGCTCCTCCCCTGCCCTTGGCTGTCAGAGTCTTTGATCCAGGACACAGCCCCCACAGCCTGCTACCACTTCATCATCTCCCACAAGTGCTGCCTGAAGGCCATTTGTTTATAGGAGATGAATGCAGCCCAGCCTGATTTGATCATTCCCCAAACATAGGCTCCTGGTACAGGAAGCCTGTCCGGTCATCCTTCCTATGAGGTAGCTTGAGAGGTTAGGGGAAGGGTGGGGAACCAAGGAAACAGCTTGGGCAGAGTAAAAGAAGCAGCTACACCTCAGAGCTTTAAGGCCAGAGGGGCCTTAGAGACCCTCTAGTCTAATCCCCTGATTTATAGATGAAGACACTGAGCCCAGAGAAGGCAAGATCCTGACCTGAGATCACACAGGAAGTCGCAGACAGAACTAGCATTGCCTTCAGAGAACTGGGTAGCTCCAGAATTCATAGCCCATAGGATTCATTCATTCAATTATTCACTCATTCATATATTCTATAAGTATATTGAGCACTTACCATAGCCAGACCCAGTTCTTAGCCCTGGAGATACAACGGTGGACAAGACAGACACAGTCATTACCCTCACAGAGCTCATACTCTGGAGACAGACAATAAACAAGATAATGTCAAATCATGCTAAAGGAGAGGAAATAAAAGTATGCTTTGTGATTAGAGTTGCTCTGGTACAGTAGCCACTAGCCGTATTTAAGTTTCAATTAAGTAAAATTAAAAGTTCATTAACCTCAATGGCCACATTTCAGGTGTTCATCAGACACGTGGGACTGGGGGTATGGTATGGGTCACATGGTGCTGGGCCACACCGGGAGAGGACATCTTCATCGGTGAAGAAAATCCTACCAGCTGGTGCTGAGTGAGAGCATGAACAGAGTAGCTAGGGTTGGAGAGCATGGACGGTGACATCTGAGCTGTCCTGATGAGAAGGAGCTGACCATATGACAATGTGCCAGGAGGGGACAGCAGGTGCAAAGTCTGCCATGTAGGAATGACGTGTGTTCAAGGAACAGAACAGTGAGGAGAGAGGACTGCCAGACGGGGTTGGCAAGGTTAACAGGGGCCCTTGGGGCCTTGATAATGAGTTTCTGTTTTATTTTAAGGGCATCAGGTTGCCATGGACAGGGCCTGTTTAAGCCGGGGAGTGACATGGTTTTTCAAATGTATAGAAAATGGATTCATGGGGGTGGTGCTGGCAAGAATGGAAGGAGGGAGACCTAGGAGAATGCCATCACGTTACAGAGAGGAAAGTGACTGCAATTTGAGTGATAAGGGGAGAACAGGAGAGCCACCAGCCATTACGCAAAACTTAGAGTGCTGGACCAAGCCATACCTGAAGCTAAAATTTGCTTGATTACCAAGCTCCCTTTTCTTCCCTCCTTTGGTTACCAGGCACTGATGTGAACACCTTCATTAGTACCCCCCACCTATTACCCTGCCCCCACAGGCTCCAGTCCCTGTATGGAGCACTCAGACCGGTTCCCCAGGCCTCACTCAGCGCCCCAGGTCCAGTTTCTTTTACAGGATTTTGCCCCTCTCACTGCGTCCCAAGTCTGATAAGATAGGACCATCTGTTGCCTTGGGTTCGTGGGAAGATGCTTTAGGTCATTGGTGTTTCATTAACTTTCCCCACCATGATGGTTATCTTGAAGCTAGTGAGGCGGAGGCAGGAGGAACCAGCCTGCTCTGGTTCTTGGGTGGGGTGAGGGGGTGCTAAAAGAGATGGCTTGGGCTTTCGTTGTGATAGGAAGGACTTTGGTTTGATGTTAGGAAGCTCTTCCTTTCTAAAAAAAAAAAAAAAAAAAAAACGCTGATGGTATAGCTGTGCCTTAATAGTGGAGGGAACACCCCAGGGCCCTAAGAATGCCACGAGGAACCCACTCCCTAGAGTGGTCCATTCCTCTAATGCTGGAAGTTCATTCTTTCTCAGGATCTTTGCACTGGTCCTTCTCTCTGCTGAAATGTTCTTCCCCCAGGACCCCGACCTCATGGGCATTGTTACTCTGGAGTTTCCTTTATTTGACTCTGTGCTAGAATGTCAACTCCTTAAGGATAGAGTTCTTGTTTATTTTGTCTCCTTCTGGAAACTGAGTCTGAACTTGTGCCTAGCACATGGTAGAGGCTCCTGTGAAGTTTCCAGAATGAATGGGAGGCCCAGGTGAGCATCATCTGGTGGCCACCGTTTATACAAAGCTTGCCGTGTGCCGTACCTTCCTGCATGCTCTCACTGCACCTACAATGGCTCTGGGAGGTAACAGTCTGCCTGCCCTTCTGTTGGCTGGAGCCAGAAACCCAAGCTGGCAGAGGCAAGGTCACTTGCACAGACAATTTGTAGCAGTCCTGCACTCAGAAGGCCTGGTAAGGACGCAGGAGAGGCCCAGGCTGGGTGAGGCTGCAGGCACACTGCCTTTTCCACATAACGGCTCTCAATTCATCCTCAGGCCTCTGCTTCCTGCCCAGCCCCACCCAGGCACCCCCTCCTGCCTAGAGTCCTCAGCTAACACCACTGCTCAAGGGCGCTTGCTGTGCTGCTCAGTAGCGGAAACTGCAAGCCAGGGTCACACAGCTAAGGCAAGGGGCACAGCTGAAAGGTGTGCCCATCACAGCACTGGCCAGGCCTTGCTGGCGGACCGGGCGCTGGGCATGCATGTGGATCCACTGTCACAGGGCAGGCAGTCCTGCCCTCCTGGGTACACTTGGCCATGCCCTGGGCTTACAGCAGCTGGGCAGATCTGGGCAGCCTCCCCTTGGACGCAATGGGGCTCACTGTGAGTGGTCCCCAGGGTTCCTTCCTGATGGGCCCCACCTGGCGGTGGCACTGTCCAAGCTGAGGGGGAGGCTAGTGAAAGGGTTGAAAGTTGGATCCTTCCTTCTGGAGATGTCTGAGCAGTTCCAGGAATGAGAAACAGAGTCCCCATCACTATCTGATCTTTCAACTGCACACAGCATGACTTTTATAATGGGAGAGCAAAAAAGCGATACAGATTTTAAAAATAACATCTAGAGCGCACAAAGCCGGAACTGTTCTAGCACTAACTCATTTAATCCTCGCACAACTCTCTGAGGAGAAAGTTGTCATCACCCCCATGTTGCAGATGGGGAAACCGAGGCCTGAGTAACTTGTCCAAGTTCATAGTGAACAGGGGAGCTAGGACTCGCACGCAGTGTGGTCCCAGACCCTCCTTGCTCTTGTTTGTTTGTTTGTTGTTGTTTGTTTTTAAAGATTTTATTTATTCATTCATGAGAGAGAGAGAGAGGCAGAGACACAGGCAGAGGGAGAAGCAGGCTCCACACAGGGAGCCCGATGCGGGACTCAATCCTGGAACCCCAGGACCACGCCCTGGGCTGAAGGCAGGCACTAAACCACTGAGCCATCCAGGGATTCCCTCCTTGCTCTTTTTTTAAGATTGTTTTCTTAAATTTTATTGAGAGAGAGAAAGAAAGGGGAAAAAAAGCATGAGCTGGGGGAGGGGCAGAGGGAAAAAGAGGGGGAGAATCTTTTTTTTTTTTTAATTTTTTTATTTATTTACGATAGTCACACAGAGAGAGAGAGAGAGAGAGAGGCAGAGACACAGGCAGAGGGAGAAGCAGGCTCCATGCACCGGGAGCCCGACGTGGGATTCGATCCCGGGTCTCCAGGATCGTGCCCCAGGCCAAAGGCAGGCGCCAAACCACTGCGCCACCCAGGGATCCCAGAGGGGGAGAATCTTAACCAGACTCTGTGCTGAGCTCAGAGCCTGATGTGGGCTCCGTCTCACAACCCAGAGATCATGACCTGAACTGAAATCAAGAGTCGGACGCTCAACTGACGGAGCCACCCAGGCACCCAGAGACTGTCCTTGCTCTTACACAGAACCCCAAACAGCTTTCAGAATTGTGAGGGGCACCAGATCTCACTCTGGAACCACATGGTAGGGCCCAGAGAATCTAAGATTTTCCACTCTTGCCTGTGACCTTGGGCAGGTCTCATTTTTTTCATCTGCAAAAGGAGGGGGTTCATGATACCCACCCCCAAGCCCTAGTAGGGTGTTACGAGAGGGAAATGAAGTTCTGAATGCAAACTATGAAGTATTCTGTACTAGAAAAGAGACCTTTGGCTCTTAGAGTCTGGTTTGCATAGTGGTTATTGGTGCGGGATCCTCATCTCTTCTCCTTGATTATAATCTCCTTCCATGTAAGAGAGCACATCAAAATCCCTTATGCTTCCACAGGCCCTGATCTGGACTGGCCAGATGACACTGTACCAGAAGCACAGGCTCCGATGGGTGCGAGCACTATGAAAAACTGTTGAGTAGTACAACTAAACAGACGTGTGCCCAGTGACTGAGTCACTCCACTCTTGGCCATCAACCCAACAGAAATGGGCACTTATATCCACCAAAAGAAACGTACAAAAATGTTCGCAGTGGCTTGATTCGTAATAGACAAGGACTGGAGATGGGAATGTGGTATTTTCACACCATAGTATATTCACAAACCCATTCACCCTCAACAGTAAAAAATAAGCTACTGATGAATACAACAAGAAGCTCAGGGACAATGTTGAGCGCAAGGAGCTGGAGACAGAAGAGAACGTACTAGAGGGATCCATCAGCAAGAATTTCAAGAAGAGACAAAGGAATCTGTGGTGTTAGAAGACCAGCAGCCACCTCTGGTGAAAGAGGGCGTGTATGGGAAGGGGTGACCTTCTGGGCTGCTGGACCTGCTCTGGGAGTTGGGCCAGGGAGTGGTCATACCTGTGCACGTACATGTTCATTGAGCTGTACGTGTCAGGTTCATGCACTTTAGGGCATGGACATTAGAGAACGTAATTTTTCTAAAAAATGAGTGATTATGAAAAAAGAAATACAGGCTCTGGAGCTAGCTTAAATCTTGCTGTTCCTTCTGAGCTGGGTGGCCCTGGTCAGGCACCTGTCCTGCCTCACTAGGCCATCATTTCCCAGTATGGGGATCATACTACTACTCTAACAATGGAGTTCTCAAGAGGCAAAATGGGGCATAAAGCACTTAGCACAGTGCCCGGCCCAGAGGAAGTATTCAATAATTGGTAGCCATTATCAATAATGAAAGATTTACACCACAAATTGTGAGACATTTATTCCACAAATATTTACTAAGAGCTCCACGTGCCAGATGCTGGGCTGGGCTGTGCAGATAGACCAGGGAACAATAGACTTAGCTCTTTCTGTCATGAGTTGACATTCTGGTTCCTTCACCCACTTAACACACATGCATTGTGACTTGCTCGACGTTGCACTGCTGATAAATGCTTCGGCCAGGACTCTCCTTCAGTGACTCTGGCATGTTCCAGAGGTCCCAGCAGACAGTCCCTGCCCAGCCCCTGGCCCTCTGTGCCTGTGTGCCATGTGTCCTTGTGTCCCTGGCCCTCTGTGCCACCACGAGAGGGAGGATGGAAGTTCTGCAAGTTAATATTAATGAGGGAATTTGAGTTAGTGAGTGAGTCTCCAGCCTCTGGACCTCACAGCAGAAGACCTGAGGTATGCCCCCAACTCTTTAGGGATCCAAGGGGGTGAGTGGCAACTTACTCACTACTGCACCTTGCATCAGCCTCCCTCCCTCCCCAGTGTACTTCCTCACCCTCCTATTGGTACTTTCTGGGACCATCTCCCCACAAAACAACTGGTCCTCAAATCCTGGTTTCAGAGTCTGCTTTTCAGGAAACCTGCCTGAGAGAGGTGGCTGGCCGTTGGCCACATGGTGGAGAACCAGAGGGAGTAAGGACAGCCCCTGGCTGGGAGGGTGGGGTCCACCTGCCCTCCAGGACAGCTAGTCAGGAAGCCTTCTCTCTTTCAGGAAGGTTCTATAGAGAGCAGGGAGGCTTGCTGAGTTAGTCGGTGGCCTCAGTCACATGGGGGACAGGGCTAGCCTTCAGCAGGACCACTCACCTAGAATACCTCTCTGAGAAGAAAGTAGCTCAGGTGCCTCTGCCACCCTCCCCTGCTCTGAGCACCCGAGACCCCCAGCTCTGGCCCCATGGTGCTCTGGCCCCTACTCTCAGCCAGCTGACAAGTTCTGAGGCCAAGTGGCCTTCTCTGATGGTCTCAGAGGCTGGGTTATGTTCTTCCCCTGCCCCCAAGCTTCCTACCTGTATTCTGTTCCTACACCCTCCAGGGCTTTGTGACCTTTGCAGGGCTGGACAGGCTCTTCTAAGAGCTTGGTGTTGGGACCACAGGGCACAGGGTGGTTTCTGAGCAAGTGTCTGGGGTGTGGTGACGGAGCCTCATTGGAGAGCCAGAGAGATGCTGCAGGCCTGGATTCCAAGGGCCAGGGAGCCTCAAGTCCATCCTTCTTGATGTGAATTTTCCCAAACTCTGCATCAATATCCATGGCAACGGGAACAATAATAATGTCTCCTTACTTGGACATGGGGTCTTCACAGAGGTGATTAAGTAAAAATGAGGTCATTCAGGCGAGCCTCCTCCAAGACCACTGGAGTGCGTATATAAAGGGGAAATGCAGAGACAAACATGCACAGAGGGCAGAAAGCCATTGAAAGCCAAGGAGAGAGGCCTGGAACTGATCTTGCCCTCATAGCCCTGGCGACACTTTCATCGGACTTCTGGCCTCCAGAACAGTGACACAGGAAATTTCTATTAAGGCACCCATCTGTAGGGTTCTGTTACAGCAGCCCCAGCAAACTAATATACATCTTTAATGAGATGTAATTTACATATCACAAAATTCACTGATTTAGAACGTACAGTTCAGGGGCATCTAGGTAGCTCAGTCAGTTAAATGTCTGCCTTTGGCCCAGGTCATGAACCTGGTGTCCTGGGATCAAGCCCTTTGTGGGGCTCCCTGCTCAGCAGGGAGTCTGTTTTTCCCTCTCCTCCCTGTTCCTCTGTCATGCTTTCTCACTGTCAAATAAATAAAATCTTAAAAAATAAAGAGTACAATTTAGTGTTTTTTATTCTGCTCATAGACTTGTGTAACATTCATCATGATCTCAATTTAGAACATTTTCTTCAACTCAAAAGGACATCCCATACCTACGAAGCAGCCACACCCTGTCATCTCTGCACCTGCCCCATACTGCCTGACAACTCCTAAATCTACTGTCTGTCTTTTCTGGACATTTTGTGTATATGGAATCCCACAACATGTGGTATTTTGTGACTGGCCTCCTTCACGGAGTATAACGTTTCCACATCTACCAACGTTGTGGCAGGTATCATTACTTCATTACTTTTTTAGGCTGAACAATATTCCGTTATTATGGGTGTACCACATTTTATTTATCCAGTCATCTGTTGATATGTAATTTGATTTGATTTGATTTGTTTTTTTTTAAGTTTATTTAAGTAAACTCTACACACAGCATAGGGTTTGAACTCAGTACCCTGAGATCAAGAGCTGCAAGCTCTACCAACTAAGCCAGCCAGGTGCCCAAATTTTATTTTACAAAGAGATTTTGAAGTATGGCAAAATGTTTACATTTGTTAACTCTGAGTGCTGAAGATATGAATATCTGTTTTTTTTTAAGATTTTATTATTTTGAGAGAGTGTGCGAGTCAGGGGGAGAGGCATAGGAAGAGGGAGATGCAGACTACCTGCTGATTAGGGAGCCCAATGTGGGGATTGATCCCAGGACCCCGGGATCATGACCTGAGCCAAAGGCGGATGCTTAACTGACTGAGTCACCCAGGTGCCCCATTATGTTTCTTTATACTTTTCTGAATACTTGAAAAGTTTCATCATTTTTTAATGCTAATCAATATAGTTTAAAAATGTATACTGGAAGGGGGCAGCCCGGGTGGCTCAGCGGTTTAGTTCCACCTTTAGCCCAGGGTGTGATCCTGGAGACCCGGGATCGAGTCCCATATCAGGCTCCCTGCATGGAGCCTGCTTCTTCCTCTGCCTGTGTCTCTGCCTCTCTCTCTCTCTCTCTCTATGTCTATCATAAATAAATAAATAAATAAATAAATAAATAAATAAATAAATAAATAAATAAATCTTTAAAAAATAAATAAATAAATGTTTATCTCAGTAACTGACAGAAAAGGTAGGAAAGGGCAGCCCAGGGTGTGATCCTGAAGACCCGGGATCGAGTCCCACATCAGGCTCCCTGCATGGAGCCTGCTTCTCCCTCTGCCTGTGTCTCTGCCTCTGTGTGTGTGTGTGTGTGTGTGTGTGTGTGTGTCTCATGAATAAATAAGTAAAATCTTTAAAAAAAATGTATACTGGAAGGGACAGAGACTGAGTATCCAGCCATTGAAGGGAGGTAACAGTTGCTGATATGGGAAAGGAAAAAATGGGTTGACTATTAGGGAAAAAGAAAAAGTGTTCCTGAGCCTTTGTGCCCAAATTCCTGCTTTCCTGCTGACCCCAATGTCCCAGGGATGGGGACCCACATCTTCTGGGTTCCCGGCTGCCTTCCCAGTAGGGCCTGTCCCAGGATCAGTGCTCAGAGAAAGTGTGGACTATTCCCAGAGGGGAGGCACCCTGGGCTCCTGTGGCCCTGCCTAGGTCCCCAGTCACTGCAGCCTTCCTCTCTCCCCATCTGAAGGCTCATTCCAGCCAGACTTTGATAACCAGCTCCAGCCCTGATGGGGAGCTCACTCCCTTGTAAGGTGATCACCCCACAGCCAACCACCAGGAATGGGCACCCCAGGATCTCCTCCCTTTGGAGAGATAGCCTGGTGGCAGGTCCTAAGGTAAAAGGGCTCAAAGGTCAAATGCCCAACTTGAGGATCACATGCGATTTGATGCATCAGTACCATTTATTGAGCACTGAGTGTATGCCAGGCGCTGGCTCCGGGCATCACGTTCATTCGTTCCTCGAGACAGCTCCGAGAGGAGAAGGATGACTACCCTATCTGAAAAATGGTGCTCACAGGGGCAAAGCACTGGCCAAGGTCCCACAACTCGTGATGGGCATGGGGCTCAGGTTTATTCCCTGCTCCGTACCCTCCTCATTAACTCACAGCACCAGCAGCAGACCGAAGCCCAGTACTCCTCAGCTTAGCTGATGGTGGGGTCCCCACTCCCGCAATCTATGAGAGCAGCCCACAAAGCCTATCGTGCCCAGACCAGCTCCATCTCCCAGTTTTGCTCATTGATAGAAGCTTTATCTGGGCGTTTGTGATCACGTGTTGAAACAAAGCTCTCTGTGCTTCCTCCTGCCTGTTTGGATTTTATGCTGCTTCTATGTCCCAGCAGAGAAATCGACCTTTTTCACCCAAGGTGACGCCTTAACTGTCAAGGACTGTGCGGTGATGGTGGAATTTTAGGTGTGGTGGCTGAAATGCAGCCCTGGGCCCGGAAGAGAGGCTATTTCAGATTCTCCTGTGGGCTGGAGGTGGTGAGGAAGGGAGTGGTCTTGCTCATCCCCAGCTCTGCCCCACCCCCAGCCTGGAAGAAGGTACTAGAGGGTTTCTCAGGAATGAGCCTCAGAGGGAGCCAAGATGGGGGTGGAAGGGAGGCAGACCCAAGTCTCCCCTCCCACAGGACTGGCATTCTTTCCTCGATGACTGTGTGGCTCCCTGCCGTGGCCTGGGGTTCGGTGGCATCCCTGAAATGCCCGGAAGGACAGGCATGCTGGCTGCCTGTGGCCCAAATGGTTCTTGTCCCCATTGCCCCAAATTATGTGCAGCTGAATGGGTGGGCCCCTCCCACTTCATCCAAGTCCCAAGAATGTTGTCATCGGGCCACCCACAGCCTTATCAGCTTGGCCTTTCTCAGGATTGCTGGGACAAGGGGTGTGGGTGTTCTCAGGACTCCAGGGGATTCTGGGAATGTGTCTTTGCCTCCCCAAATTGCCAGCTCTCAAAGCTAGACAGGACTCTCATCTCCTTCCTCAATATCCCCCCTCACCCAGAGGGGACAGGGCCTCGCTTGAGGTGATGAGTGATTTTTTAGCGCAAGGGACCCTTTTTTCTCAACCTGCTCCCTAGGAAAGAGTGAGAACCAGACCAGCTGGGGCCCACGCTGGGGGACACGGACCCTCGGAAGTGCCAGTCACAGCCTTGGAGGCTGGTGGTGATGGGGTTTCAGTGGGAAGCACCAGCTGGGGTCGACAGAGCAAGGAGCCAGCAGGCTGGGCTTTACCCCTGCTCACCCAGACTTGCTGGAAGGATCTCTAAGGAACTTCTCCTTCTAAGTTAGGAGGCTGAAGGCTAGAGGGGTTAAGCAGGAGGAGGTGAGGTCAGAGTAGCAGGTGTCAGATTTGAGGTCAGGTCACACTGGGCCTCCTGGGTGGAGATGGGGCCATGAGGAGCTGATAAGTGGAGGGCGAGATCCGACTTCACTCTTTCATTTGCCTCCTAATTCTGGTCCTCAGTTCACTGTCCTGTCTCCTGGCCAGAGAGATGAGCACATTAAACAGACAAAAACCTCTGCGAACACAGGTCCATCAGGCCTCTTGCCCGGAGCTGGGCCTGCCCCGTCCCACCAACACAGGACTGCCAGGCAGACTGGGTAAACCCTCTCCCTTCCTTTCCTTTCACCCCACCTCCTCCTCAATCTTCCTTCCAGAGGGACCAAACATTCTGGTGGACAGGAGGGGTGCCCCAGCAACCACCTCCAGGTGTGTGTGTGTGGAGGGGAAGTACACTGTAGTGTCAGCCGGATTTGTCCAGACACTGTCTGGGGGACCCTGGGCCATCCCCTTCCCCTCCAAGACCCCGTTCCCTGTGGCCAGGGATGGGTGGTAAAAAAGGATGTACGTACAGCCCGGCTAACAGGCTACTTTCATCTGGTTTGGCTCCCAGGTCCTGCGTGCATAGGAGTCTACTGGAAACACAAATTCAGTTCTGGCCCTTCCCCCTGCTTGACACCTCCACAGGTGGCTTTGCCACATACCCAGAATGACACTTGGTTGGCTCCCACGGCTTCCTGGCCCTATAGTTCAGCCCTGCCTCCCGCTCCTGCCTCATTTCTCTCCCCTGCCAGCCTCCCCTTTGTAGTTTCAAAATATCTGCTATTTCCTACCCTGGGGCCTTCGCACTTGCTATCTCCTGCTTGAACTGTTGTCTGCAGGCCACTCTCTCTGAGCCACCTTCCCCACCTGGCCCCTAAACCTGCCTGTCTGCCCTTGGCCCTCAGAGATGCCTGCTTGTTCCCTGCCTGCCACTTAAGGCTTTGAGGATGGGAACACTGGCTCCATGCCCAGCTCCCCCCTGGGCCAAAGCGCCATCCGATTAGGCATCAGAGCCCCTCAGCCTGTCCCCTGCTTGGGCCTGGCTAGAAGTGGAACACTGCAAGTGTTCAGGGATGAGAAACAGATCCTGGAGTCCCTTCTAGGTTTTTAGAAGAGCTAATGACTGAGCCAGGGTATGGCACTGGGGCAGATCCAAAGTGGGCCCTGTCCGGGGAGGCACCGGGGACCGAGAATGCCTCCATGGCCCTGCCAGAGCCACCTGCCCCTGAAGGAGTGGACCAGGGTCCCAGGGGCCTTGCACCCAGCCAGACAAGTTCCCCAGCCAGTTGGGCAGGATCACTGTGGACAGCATAGAGCCCTGCAAAACAGCCCATGCTGACACCTGTGGCCCAGTTACCTGGTAAAAGATTTTAGATTCTGGCCCCAGGAGACCTGGCCACCATCTGTCTGGGTCCTTGGCCTTCTCTGTGTGACCCACACCCCAAAAACATCCATCAGGTGCCTCCCACTTGTAGGTGCTCTGCTTGCGCTCAGCACTGAATTGAGTGGCAAGGATGGGATCCCAGCCTTTTGCATGGGCGGGGATGGGGTTCGGTCCTGGAAATGGGCAGGAATCCCAAATTACACCCAATGGCTGGGGTGCAGGAGCAGGGAAGCATGAGGTCTCTTGTAAGAGCTCTGCCTTAGGTCTCCTACCCAAAGACAAGATTCTGAGTGCAGGTGGCTTTGGTGGAGGTGATCCAGAAAAAACATCCATAGGTGCGTGGTGATGTGAGACAGGGCGGAGAAAGAGCCCAGATGGGCAGCCTTGCATAGCAGGCCTCCACTCTGGGTACCTGGGCTTCCCTCCCCTCCAGAACTCCCCCAGAGTTAACCCAGTCCCACAGTCAGCCAGCAAAGGTACTGACCTACCAACTCCCACCAGACATAGGTGGCTCCAGGGTTGGGGATGATGGGATTAATTCTGAAGCTCCCCCGGGGTGCAGTGTGTCACTGAGAAAGCACTTCCTGGGTGCAGTCTGGGATGGGTTTAATGACAGCTTCTGCTACAATTTTTAAGGCCCTTTCTGAGGCCATCTGAGGAGTGGCAGTTGCTGCAAGTCCCACCTCTTCCTTTTATCCCTCATCATGACAACATACTCAGGTAAAACTTTAAAGGGACACCTAAGCATCCCCAGGAATAGTCAAAAGCCAGTCTCTGTGGTCAATGCAGGCAGCCACGGCCTAAGCTGAATGAGAGTTGGATCCTACCCACGTTCAGCCTCACGCAGCCTGACTCTATGCCCGCACTCAGCTCAGGCCCGGCTGGCTTCCAGCTCTTCCCTGTACCTCTAGCTTCAAGGCCCTTTGCATGCCATTCCCATTGCCTAACATCCACTTTGTCCTGTTGTTTCTGTTCTTCCCTGGTCTGGCTCAGGGAACAGTCTCCTGACCAACACCCCTTTGCACTGGGACCCTCTCCCCGTGGCCTCCTTGTCCCCTGTATTTCAGATGAGGTTAGGTGTTCACTGGTTGAGTGGCCCTGTCTGTGTGCTTAGTACCCAGCCATTCAGGAATGTTTGCTGAAGGAATGAACAAACACTCCACAGTGATCTGGAACAAGAGTTGCAGGCCCGTGGGTGCCCCTAACTCAGAGCACAACCTGGCAACCGTCTGCTCTGCACCATGTCTGCCCACGGAAGTGCCGGTCTCCAGACATAATTGTCAAGGGAGATCTGCTGTTTGTATTCCCAGAGCCAGAAGTACAGGCAAACTCTCTTTAGATCAATCAGTGCCATCACCTTCTGAGTGAAGAACGCAGGACCCATGGCCTAGACATAAGGACAGGGAAGAAGAGCCTGCAAATGCATGGTAGGGTCCCCAGCTGCCTTGGACCTACAGTGAGACATGCTGCATTGAAGGCAGAGAGTCCTGGGTGAAGAAGGGAGACTCCAACTGACACTCTTCCCCGTGAAACCTTGACCTGATGGAGAGGGCATATACATCAAATTTCCTTAAATCACTGAAATCCACTCTGGTAAGTTAAGCCCAAACAGAAAAGCAAGGAATGTATTGGGAGGATATAAGTTAGCTTATAGAAGCAAAAAAATAAGTGAAGAACCAGGCATTGGAAAGTACTAGTCTGGCTATGAGATTTATGGAACAGAATTCATGGGCAGCCTTTGGAATGAATGCACTTCTGCTTCCATCCTTGAGCCATGTTGCTCAAGACTCAAATTTCCTGAATATGTAAAGAGTTCCTGTAAATCAATAAGACAAATAAAACTGCGATAGGAAAATGAGCAAGAATATGAACAGATAGTCCACAGAACAGGAAACACAAATGACTCTTAAGCTTATGAAAAGATGTTTAATCTCATTCAAAATAGAAGTGCACATTGAAACTACAGCCCAATGCTACTTTTCACGTATCAGATTGGCAATGATCCAAACCCTCACTAATACTGTGTTGGCGTGGGTGTGAGAGACAAACACTCTCATACAGTACTGGTGGGAGTGTAAACTGGTACAGCCACTATCAAATATTTTTAAATGTACATGCCTTTTGGCCTGAAAGCTCCCTCCTAGGAACTTATCCTACAAGGACTTTTGGATATGTACAAGTTGATATCAGCACAAGGATATTTACTGTAGCTTTTTTTTTTCTTTGTAATAGTGGGAGATTGGAAACAAGCGAAATACTCATTAGAGGACAATGAGTTCCATGATAATATATCCACTCAGTGAACACTAGGGTGTTAAAAAGAGAACAAGGCATCTCTCTACACTCTGGGATGATCTCTTGCACAAACTATTAAGTGAAAAGAACAGGCTCCAAGGACAGAGTATTGTGTATGCATGCACATCTGTTAAAGCCTGTTTTTTGTCTCTTCATTCTGGATCTGCATCTTTGTCCTGGAGCAGCTCCTGTTTTGTGTTCTGCCCAGGTCCTTTGCCAAGGCTGTTTCCATGCACCCCTGCACCCCTGCCCTGGCGTGAGTGTGCTTTGGCTTCTAACTGTCCATGCCTGAGATTCTTCAGAGGGGCCTGTTTTCCACCTACTGGAGCTATTTGTCTCTTCTTGCAGAGAAGTGTCCCCCCAGGATGACCCTTCAGTGGTGACGAATAGGGTGGGGAGAGTGAAAGCCTAGCATCCTATCTCAGGTAGAGGAAAGCTGGGATGCGTGGTCAGTCCCCTCTGGGTCAGGGTGAGCTGCCCTTGGGAGTTTTCTGCCTGGGCTCAGAGCCTTTCCTGGCTTCTTCCCTCCTCTGTTTGCTTCCTCCCTTCCTTTACCACTCTCCCCAGGATGCACTTCCTTCATACATTGCTGCCACATAAATCAGGATCTGCTTCTGGGAACTGTGACTGAGACATCTCCTCTCTTCACCTGCTCTTATATCTTCCCTGCCTTCCCCCCTGCCTGAAGGCTTATAATGTGTTAACTCTGTCCTTACAGTGGTGTTAGGAGTAATATTAACAAAACTACTAAAAATAATATTAGCAAAAAGCTAACACATACTGAGCAGCGTCTATGTACCAAGCCCAGAGTTGCGCACCATAAATGCATTACCCTGTCTGATCCCCAGACAACCCTTACAGTGTAGGTATTATGATTATTCCCATTTTACAGGTAGGAGAACTGAGCTCGCAGAGCTAAGCAACTTGCCCCAGGTCTTGTGTAGGAAGTACAAGTGGCTTTGAAGCCTTCGTTTTGAAGTCCGTCTCCACTGCCAAACTTCTATCCACAATTAAATTGAAAACAGTGTCATGTGCTGAGTGTGAAAGTTCCACGTGCAAGGAAAATCTGCATTTTTCAGAGCAGGCAAATAGGGAAAGTTCCTTCACTTTTCCAAAAGATTCTCTACTTTGCAGTGTTTCCTTCAGAAACACACATCCCACTCTCAGGAGTAAATCTGAGGATAAGAAATAGGACATTCGAGGTCTGGCCATGTTTGCAGAGGTGGGAAGGCCTCCTGTCACTGGGAAAGATGCCCCCAGCCCCACTGTGGCAAGCAATCTACTGCCTTCCGACTTCCCAGGGACCGTGGGAGGGTGTGGGAGAGAGTAGATAGACTATTGGTATACTTGGCATACTTTACTAGTGAGACTCCTTGTACTGCAACCCTGCTTCTCCTCCCTGGCCCACATGCCACCTGGAACCCCGGGATTCCATCCTCGGTCTTGACCTTCCACGTACTGATGCCAGGCAGGTGAGTCTGCCCTGGGAGGAAAGAGGGTTCCTGGAAGCCAATCCCACACCGAGATGCCTAGAAACAGCTTATCTACACAAAGAGGTACCCATGAACTGTATAAATATAGCCTACTCAGCCCAGAGAAACCCTAGCTCCAGCTTGTCTCCCTGTAGTGCCATGCTTATCAAATGCCTGTGGCCACTCCAGCGCCACCCTGTGCCCAGGGAACAGTGAAAGAGAAGACAGATTGCCTGGAGACTGTGGTCTTAACACACTGCAGTTAAATAATTTTCCTTGTGCCAAGTTTAACACAGAATATGCCCAGGCCAGGGGGTGGGGTCCATACCACAGAGCTGCCAGAGGCCACCAGCACTCTACAGCTACTCCAGCCTGAGAGCTCTGCCTAAGAGAACCCTGCACCTTGGTTGAACGAGCACTCTGTGTGCTTCTCTCTGTGGGGCTGGAAAAACCAAGGCCAGCTCAGGAGAAGCTGAGGGTCCAGGGAGATTTCGAGAAATCAAGAAATATGTAGTTCTTGAATATGCAGGGGACACCTAGGTGGCTCAGCAGTTGAGCCCCTGCCTTCGGCCCAGAGTGTGATCCTGGAGTCCTGAGATCGAGTCCTGCATAGGGCTCCCTGCATGGAGCCTGCTTCTCCCTCTGCTTGTGTCTCTGCCCCTCTTTCTGTGTCTCTCATGAATGAATAAATAAAATCTTTTTTTTTTAAAGAAATATGTAGTTGTGCTTTGGCAGGGTGCCCTAAAAGGAACACTAGCTCCTGAGGGGACAAGGGGACAAAGTTGTCCTGCATTCGACCTTCTCGTTCTCCTGGAGACCCTGTTGTACGGCTCCTAGAAGGAATCTGGGTTCCTCTTGTCCTGAGCATCCCCATAATCAGGCACCTGGACTCCCCTGAACGGCCCTGGCATCTGCACAGGATCTGAATAGATGCTCTTAGCACTTTCCACTTGTTCCACTGCTTTTCTGCGTCCAGGGTCTTATACTCAATCCCAGAACCTATGAGTAAGTCGAGCACATTTGACTACATTGACCGATAATAAATATCACTGGATTGTAAGCTGTGAAAGAGCCAGGACTGTGTGTTGTTCCCCACTGTTCCTCTCTCTAGAAGAGTAGCTGCCACGGAAGAGGCTTCAGATGAGTGAAGGATAGTGATTGTTGAGTCCTCTGCAGAAGCCTCTTGTGGATGATCTCCTTCACTTCTCAAGATAGCCCCATTTTCCAAATGGGTAAATGAAGGCTCAGAAAGAGGAAGACGCTTGTCCAGGGTCACAAGGGAGTGGTGAGACTGGGATTTGAACCCACCTGTGGGACTCAGTACAGCCTCATTAAAAATAGGGAAAAGGTGGGGCCTAATTCCGACTTCAGGAACCAGGGGGCAGAGAGGGCCGGAGCTCTGGCCAGGAGCTAGGCCTACATCAAGATGTTCACACGATCCTCTTCTCCCTTTCTGCTCTTTCCTTCTCCACAAGTCCCACTGTCCCTGACTAGACTCCTTCCTGGGAGTGCAGGGCAGGGAGCAGAAGAAGGAATGAGGAGGACAGAGGACCCCAGACCTGTGCCCTGCATGGATAGCAGCTCCCTGCAAGTTGAGTGTCAGCTGGCCAAGAAGTGACATGGCATCTGGGGAAGGGAGGGAGGGAGGAGGGAAGGGGCCATTCCTCTTCAAAGGGGTACCCGCCCTCCACTCCCGAGGAACCCTGTTTCTGTTTGTGGAGGTCATCCTAAGCCGGAACCCTGTGCCCTCCCGGGAGGACAGCCTGTTCCTCCCTTGCTTAGGGGCAGATCCCTTGGGCAGCCACCTCTTAGAGCTCTGAATTCCGGAGCATTGAGTATGAATATAAAAAACAAAGCAACTTATGTTCTTTATCTTGGTTCTTGGTTTTAGAGACACAGAAAAATACAACAGAAAGATAAAATAACCTGCCACAGAGAAATAATCACTTTCCCCAATATTTTATGATGGCAAATTCCAAACATCCAGAGCAGTTGTGAGAATCATACAGAGAACTCCCACGTACTCACCACCTAGATTCTGCAGTTCACGTTTCCTCTGTTCACGTACTCACGGCTCCATCCCTCACCCAGCCTCTATTTATCCATCCATTTACCTGATTTTTTGATGTATTTCAAATTAAGTTGAAGACAGCAGTGTGCTCTCCTGAAACTCTGGGCAGCGTGAATGTTAGACTGAAATTACTTTTTAAAAAAGGTACTTTAAGGACACCTGGGTGGCTCAGTCGGTTATAAATCTGCCTTCGGCTCAGCTCATGATCCTGGGATCCTGGGATTGAGCCCCATGTCTGGGTCCCTGCTCAGCGGGGAGCTGCTTCTCTCTCTCCCTCTGTGCCTCTCTCTGCCTGCCGCTCTGACTGCTTGTGCTCTCTCTGTGTCAAATAAATAAGTAAGTAAATAAATAAATAAATAAAATATTTTTTAAAAAACACTTCTAATAAGGAAATTTTCAAATGCACAAAAGTGGAGAGAATTATATGGTTATCCCAGAGCACCTATCACCCAGCCTCAGCAACTGGCAACATTTTTCCAATCTTGTTTCATCTATCCCCCATCTTTTTGTTTAAGTGAAAAATCATGAATTTTCTAAAAGTAAGTTTTACCTTAAAGTTTAAAAGTAGTTACATACTTGTAACCATTGTAATAGTAACTGATTCAGGCATTGGACAGATGGCTCCACTGTGAGGAAAAGCTTGGCAGGGGAACAGGATACTCACACAGAAATATCACTCAGAAATTACATATTAGAGTTGGCCCCAACCTGCTGGGGTTCACGAGTCACCACCTGTGCAGGCGAAAACCCATGTATAACTTTTGAATTCCCCCCAAATTAAGTACTAACAGCCTACCATTGACCAAAAGCCTTACGAAAAACATAAATAGTTGATTAACACATACTGTGTGTCTGTATTATATACTATATTCTCACAATAAAGTAAGGCAGAGAAAAGAAAATGATATTAAGAAGATCATAAGAACAGAAAATACATTAATGGTACCGGGCTGTATTTATTCTCAGAAAAATCTGCATATAAGTGGACCTGTTACAGTTTAAGTCTGTGTTGTTCGAGGGTCAACTGTTGTTCAAGACTCTTTAACCAGCTCATGGGCAAACACGTCCCCCTCTTTCAAAATACACAGTTTTGTATTTTGCCCTCTTTATGTAACATTACATCACGGGCATTTTCCTGTGTTACAAAAATTCCCTCCAAAATGTCACTTTTTAAAAATATCACTCCTTAGTAAATCTGTCCATAATTTCTTTAGCTCTTCCCCTTTGTTGGAGTTTGTTTTTTTTCCTGCCTTTTCACCAGTGTAAATGATACCGCACCAAACAGCTTTAAGTTTTAATTTAAGTAATCTCTACAGCCCACGTGGGTCTCGAACTCACAGCCCTGAAATCAAGAGCTGACTGCTCTTGGGAGTGAACTGGCCAGGCACCCTGAACAGCTTTATATGTTCATCTCTGTGCACCTCTGATCAGTCTCTTCAGGAAGATCCGAAGGAAGGAGAACAGAGGGGAGGACTGCTGGCTTTTAAAGGTATTTGGTAGGTCCTGCCAAGCGGCCTTCCAGCATTCCAGAAAGGTTGTACCAATGGACACGCCCACCAGCAGCGGGGCACCTGCTCAACAGCTCTCTGGCAAGTTTGGAATTATTATAAATCATTAAAACATTTACCAACTGAAGACATCCCCAGTGGATATTGTTGATCTCTTTGATTATGAATATAATAGGTTTTTGGGTTTTTTCTCCTGAGGATCATCTGTTTGCGTCCTCTCCCCTTGCTCTATTTGTGTCCTTTCTCTGTGTGTCATGGAATGTTTTCCTATCCATTTTGGGTGGTTGTGAGGATGAATGTGAGTTGATGTTTGTGAGGAGCTGGAACAGCACAGGGAAAACGTTCTGCCCTGCTGGCTAGGGTGCCACCCCACTGCCAGGGTCAAGCTCCAGTTCTGCTGCTTGTTGGTGGGGCACTTCCCCCTAGCGTGCCTCAGTTTCATTCTCTGTGAAAGGGGTTATTATGAGCATCGCAGGAGCTAGTGCACACATAGTGCTCGGAACCATTTCCCCGTGCACTGAACACTCAACAAAGGCCACCATTATTTGTATATTAAGGAAACCAGGCCTTGGTCCTCTTTGTTGCCAATCACTTCTTTCTCAAATCTGAAAGCTTGTGGGAGTGATTGAGTAGGCTCCCCCCCGCCCCGCCCAGGGAAGGCGTGGTGAGGGACCGAGGCATTTAGTGTTCACTGAGCAATGTCTTGGAAGGAATGTCTACTACTTGAAAACATTCTCAGAGCCATAAAGATAGGCTGCTTGGCCCTGAACCAAAACCCAAATTAGTCCCAAGGAAGATTTCGCAACTTCCTTTGAGAGATGCCTCCCAGCATCCTGGGCTTGGGCTGGAGAGTCCTGCTCCATGGCTAACTCAATTTCCTGCTCTCCCAGCAACTCTCCACACTCCTTGGGTGGAGGCAGCAGGGACTTCAGCCCCCAAAGAGAGCCCTCCCAGGGTTTGGCAGGTGGGACTCACCTCACAGCCAGGTGAGGTCCTGAGAAGGCCCACGCCCTGTTTCCATTCCCTTCCTGTGACTCAGTAGGGGAGGGGCCCTGGTGTCACTCACCCTGTCTTCTCAGCCTGCCCCTCATTCCTGGATTCCTGGGGATCTCTCTGGTCTATGTGGAGGAGCCAGGGCAGCTTGAGCCCAAAGTGGACATCCAGGTTGGGGTGGCTTGAAGAGGCCAGACCCACACTGACTGCCCAGTTGGAGTCACTCACCTCCTGGTCTCTGGAACGTGGCCTAGAATTTGAAGTTGTATCTTGGCCCTACCTCTGTCCCCCATCACCTGACCTCCAGGATGACCCTCCTGTTGGCACAAAGACAACTCCACCCACTGCTTCACACAAACCTCCGCTACCCTTGCTTGAAAAGCAGCCAGCTGTCCAGCATTTTAGAAACTTTTCCCGTGTTTGAAAATCAGGCCAGGGAGGGTCCCTTGCTGTCATGGGAAGGAGCCTATGTGCAGAGCAGGGGTCCCTGTGCCAAGGCCCCCAGCCCCCAAGAGATGACGGCAACAGAATGCCATCAGCTTCAGTCCCCAGGCCAATAAAACCACATGTCTGAGGCCTTCTGGGTCACAGCACCCAGAGCTCTGACCTGGCTTGGCCCCAGAGGACAGGACTAGCCAACTCTCTGCTGAGCTGGAAAAACAGCTCCCTCAGCTGGGACTCAGGCTGCAAGCAAGGGCTGACAGCAAGCCCCAGAGACCGGACACAGACAGGGAGAAACGCTGTGCCCTTAGAGGGCTCTGCAGCCAGAGTAGGAAAGCACGGGACAGGGACAGGCACCAAGGAGAAACCAATGCTGACGTCCAACCAAGGAGGCTATTCCTTCTATAAAAACCCAAAACGAGCATTCTCCAGCAGCGGACTTGACACTTTGGGAGACTGTCCAGAGAAGGAATAGAACAAACTCCTCTTGCATGCAGCGACTTAGACAAACCTCACAGAGGAGGCTAGAGGATCCGGACCCAGAGAGAGCACAAACTGCATGGTTCCATCTCTAGGAAGTTCCCGAGAGTAAGCAAAACTCATGCATCAGTAGGGATGGTATCAGGGCGGTGGCTTCCCTGGAGGCGGTAGGGGGTGGTGCTGGCTGAGAGGAGCACGCGAGAGCCCTCCTGGCTCCTCTGGAAATGGTCTACATCTCCATCTAGAATATGGCTGATGAGTGGTACGGCTATGTTGGTGCACTTTGCAGCATCTCAACAAGAAGAGAGAGTTAGGCTATGGGACCCATTGGAGCCCAGTGCTGCGGATCCTTGAGCGTCAATCCAGTCAGCCTTCCAGTAGCCCAGTGAGGGCAGAGCTAGAACTCACTCCCAGCCACAGGCTCCTGGGAAGGGCTGGTCTGCATGTGAGATCAGAAGGTGCCACGGTGGGTGCCACATTTAGCTTCTGCTTGGGTTTGTTTGCTTTTGAGCAATAAAGCTCGAAAATAGGAAGAAGGGCACAACTCTTCTAGGAAATACTCCCCACACGCAGACCCCCACTGTGGCTTTATGTTCCAAAGTCAGGGGGTGAAGCAAGTCACCTACGGTCATTCACCTGTGACAACCGCATGAGTGCCCCCACCCCATGGAGGGCAGAGCAGAGCCAGGCTCAGTAACAGCAGGTGTCATTGTGTCATTTCACTGCTGGGCCCCAGATGACATCAGCCCTGTGCATGGAGTGGTCATGCTGGCTGACAAACTGGGCAAAGAGGACCCAGTGGTGTCCTGTAACCTGTGGGGGTTGGGGAGGTGGCCAGAGGCTGAGGGCTGCTAGCGTGGGGAGGGCCTACCTATGTCGGTAGACGAGGTGAGTGCGTTTTAAGAGCTGCCCTTGGCTAACCTTCTCTAGGAGTCTAACGGCCTTGCTCTCAGCACTTCCCTGATACTGTTGTCTTCTCAATTTAGTAGTAATAGTAGTGGTAGGAGTAGTAGTCATCATCATTGTCGTTGTTGTCGTGGGCTCCACGCCCAATGCAGGGCTTGAACTCACGACCATGAGATCAAGACCTGAGCCAAGATCAACAGTTGGACGTTCAACTGACTGAGCCACCCAGGCGCCCCGTCTTTTTAATTTACTATTACAGCCATCATGCTGGGAAAGCATGTCAAAAACTTGTTAAGAAGTCATGTGTGCAATTAACCTACTATCCAGTGATTCCATTTCCAGTAATTCTTCCGAAAAGAATTAAAAACAGGGACTTGAATAGATATCGGCATACCCAAGTTCATAGCAGCATTATTCATCACAGCCAAAGATAGAAATGACCAAGTGTCACGGACAGACGAGTGGATAGACAAAATGTGGTCTGTCCATGCAATGGAATATATTCAGCCTTAAAAAGGAAGGAAATTCTGGGATGCCTGGCTGACTTGCTCTCTGGAGCATGTGACTCTTGATCTCAGGGTTTAGGTTTGAGCCCCATGTTGGGTGTGGAGGTTACTTAAAAATAAAATCGTCAAAAAAATTTTTTTAAAAAAAGGAAGGAAATTGTGATGCATGTTACAACATGGGTGAACCTTGAGGACATTCAGTCAAGAGAAATAAGCCAGATACAGAAGAACAAATACTGCATGATTTCATTTACATGAGGTACCCAGTCATCAACTCAGAGACAGAATGTTGGGTTGGATCTGGGGGGAGCCGAAGGGGCAGTTAGTGTTGAATAGATACAGAGTTTCAGTTTTGGAAGATGAAAACATTCTGGGGATGGATGGTGGAGGTGCTTGCTCAACAATGCTAAGCTACCGAATGCCACTGAGCTATACACTTAAAATGTTTAAAATGGTAAATTTTGTGCTATGTATCTTTTACCAGTGGAAAAGTCATTGTGTGACCCCAAAGGAGTTCCTCCCTCTGCCTCATTTCCCCCACCCCACTCCACCCCAACTAAGCTCTGTGCTGAGGGCTGGGGCTGGCAGACTGATTAAATCTTTTTCCAGGCACTGTTTGTCGGACAGAGTCCTATTGTGGACAAGAAGAATGGAACCTGGCATTTGGGATGTACTTTCAGTTGCATGTAACAACAGTGCCTCAAACAGATGGAAACCCATGTCTCCCACATGCAGTCTGGAGGTAGGCTGCGCAGGGCTGGCATGGTGACTCTGCTCCGCCCAGTCGTTTGGAACCCAGGCTCCTCTTTGGCCATCCCCGGGGGGTTCCCCTTGCCCGTGGCTCAACATACCCCTGCATGTCCTTGGTCACATGGGAAAGGAAGTAGAGAAGAGGCACGTTTCCTTCTTTAAGACACTCACGGAGTCTGTGTCCTGGAAAAGGCATGCAGTTGCTGTGTGGTGGATCGGTCGCCCCTGCACTCCCCGACAGGATGTCAGCTGCATCCCACCTTGCTTAGCAGCCATGGAGGCAAGGTGTGTGGCTCCAATCATCCCTCCAGGGAGAAGCGGCCACAGGAAGTGCAGCCAGCTGTCAGCCTCCAGCCTTGGCACATTTAGGAACCTCCTCCGAGGCACACCTTGATGTGGAGTGCTGGGCAGGCTGGCCAAGGCTCCCTGCTGACCCCTGCCAGCCTCATTTGTGGGCTGGGGCCACTCCCATCCTTTTTTTTAAATTTTTTTTTTAATATTTTATTTAGGGTTCCCTGGGTGGCGCAGCAGTTTGGCGCTTGCCTTTGGCCCAGGGCGCGATCCTGGAGACCCGGGATCGAATCCCACGTCAGGCTCCCGGTGCATGGAACCTGCTTCTCCCTCTGCCTATATCTCTGCCTCTCTCTCTCTATCTCTCTGTGACTATCATAAATAAATAAAAATTAAAAAAAAATTAAAAAAAATTTAAAATTTTTTATTTATTTATCCATAGAGACACAGAGAGAGATCAAACCCTGGGCTGCAGGCGGCGCTAAACCGCTGCGCCACCAGGGCTGCCCGGGGCCACTCCCATCCTGCACATCTCCCTCTCCACTTATCACTGGCAGGCCCCCAACACATTTCTTGCAATCCCAAGTCTGTTTTGCCACCGGCTGCTCAGAAGACTCAAACTGACACCTTAGTTCAAGGCTGCATCCCCAGCACACAGAAGGGTGCCTCACACCTAGGAGGCACCCAATGAAATCTCCCGGGTGGACACGAAGATTCAGTAGGCATTCAGTAAATGTGCGTTGACCCAAGCAGACAGCAAAGCAGCTATGAGCCGGCCTTCTGCTGGTTCACCTGAGAGTGAAGTTCCTCCGCCACATTGGCTGGAGCCCTTTGCCAATGAAAACAGGAATGGAAAGTTAGAAGCAGACCTGCCCCAGCCGCTGGGCCCCCTTCCTGCCACCTGCAGGGTGGGGGCTTCCTGAGCCCATGGAGGGCACAGAGGGAAACATCTGCTCCCGGCCATCAGCAGGCTTCACTGGCATGGACATCCTGCCGGTCCCAGTGCTGGGAGCCAGGACTACTAACAAGGAGCCTGCTAGGGCTGGCACCCAGGGCAGCGTGTGCCCCCCTCAAAGCCCACTCAGCCGGATGGGGTTTGCTGACAGTGACTCTTATTTTCCCAACAGCAGCTCCATCTGCGGAGATATTTTCACGGCCACTTAGGACCCCTACTCTCCCTGCTTTAGCCAGGAGGCAAGGACAGCAGCCTCCTAATGGCCTGTTTGTTTACAGCACAACCAGAGCCTGCTGTAGGGGCTTGTGTTGTGTCCTTCCCTGCAGCCCTGGGCTGTGAATGCTGTGAGAGCATGTGACAAACAGTGTGTATGTGATGTGCAGCGTGAGTCTCAAGAGCAGGTAGTGGATGGGTCAGTGAGGAGCTGCAGGTGGCTCAGGCCACAGGGACAGACATGAGGGAGTTTGGTCTGAGAGGCAAGGAGGAGGCACCAGCAGGAGCAGAACTGGAGGAAGCCACAGATGACTCTAGATTGTTCCAGAATCATCTGGATGATTCCTTCTTGGTAGAAATGCTGGCCTTTATGCAGACTTGGAGGGGATGAGCTGGGAGTGTGCCCCACCTGGCAAAGGATGGCGATAAGCAGCTGTGTTGATTGTACTTAAGAAAGGTGTTGCTGTCAGATCAGAGAGCTATAACTGGGCCACATTCTCGAGGTTTCAGGAAGGAGGAATGTGAGAGGGGCATGTCAGGGAAGTGGATGGGGACAGTGGAGGTAGGAGTCCTGGATGGGGTCGTGAGCAAGGCAAAGGGGTACTTGGAATTTGCTCTTATGGGGACAGGGGTGAGAGGATGGCTACCTGGTTTCACACAAAAGACCAGAGAGACTGGGATGGAAGGAGAGTCAAATCTGGAAAGAACAGCAGGTCAGTCTGAAGAGGGAGGCCAAGGAATAGAGCTTAAGAGGGGGATTTCCTAACATAGAAACCAGAAATGACAAAGGAAAAGAAGGACAGATCTGCTTACATCAACATGAAAACCTTCCAAGTACCAACACCAAACAAAACACGTAAATCCCCCTCCACCCGGCTGAAAGTAAAATGATCAGCTGAGAAAGTATTTACAACCTATCGGCCATGACGAAGGGTTAAAATCCATTATGTTAAGAGACCTTACAAATCAGCAAGAAGAAAGCAAACAGATAGCAGTTCGAAAAAGGACAAAAAGGCCACGTGCAGAAGTGCCCACGGCCATCCAACAAAACGTCAAACGTGTAATCCTGGATCAAAGAGGCAGGAAGCAAAGTGACAAGGTGCTACTCTGCCCATCAGGCTGGCACAGATTTAAAAGCGTATACCCAGTATTGCCAAGGATGTGGGGAAAGAACCCTGTGGGGGAGACTATAAATTGGAGCAGTGTTTTTGGTGGGCAACTTGGCAATATCTATCAAGTTACAGAATTATCATATGTACTTTCCCTTTGATCCCAGAGTCCTCATTCTCTGCAATACCAGGAAGTACCCAGGTGTTACCTGTCCCCACACTGGTCCTATGCCAGAAGGTGGAATTCTCCGATTGTCCTAAGAAGATCTGGGCCCTAGGGCGAGTGTGTATTTCTTAGTGACATAAAAGGGTCATCTGCCCCTTGCAGTCAAACCTCTGTGAGCAGGACCAGGTGGCCCTGTTGAGGGAGAAGCTGGGAAGAGAGAATCCTATTGTTTCACTTAGCACCAAACTTGTAGACCTGGTTATAACTATATTAGTTAGAAGTTGTACCCAGCTGCCAGTAGCAGAGACCTGGAAAATAGTGGCTTAGATAAAATAGAGTTTTATTTTCACAGGTCACAGAAGTCAGGGATTCCCTGATTCGTAGGGTAGTTCTAGAGCATCATCAGGAACTCTCAATCCTCCTTCCTTTCTGCTCTATTATATTTAGAGTTTGACTCCATCCTCAAGGTCACAAAATGGCTACTGGAGTGCCAGCCATCATACATATATTCCAGGCAGGAAGAAGAAGGAAGAAAACAAAAAGGATACACACTGGATTTTTGGGAGCTTTCCTGGAAGACCTGCCCTGCGACTTCTGCTTATATCTCATCAACCACCTTTCTTCCCTTGGGAAGTGCGAAATGAAGTCTCCTGGCTACTCACCTACTCACTCTGAGCAAGCTCTTGCTCATCATCCAATCCCAGTTTCCTTTTACCTTATTTGGGATATTGAAAGATAAGGATGCCTCTGATGTTTGCAATTGCTAAAAGCAAGTCAGCTTGGTTTCTGAAACAAAATGCTTTAACAACAGGGGCTTTGCTAGTGTTTCTGGTTCTCTTCCTTCATCATAGACACGCAGTGTACCCTTGGGAAGGGGGCACAGGCCTTTCCTTAAGAACACTAGAGCCTAATCACTGCAGGTGCTTGCTGAGATAAGAAAAGGTTCTATTACATGGTAAGGTCAGGTGGTCCCACGCTCTGTGAGACGGGGAGGGAGGAGATTTATGCATGAATCTTAGGCTGGTTCTGCAAGTGAGCCCAGGAGACAAATGTTTGTGTGCCTGTGGTTTATTCAGAAGCCCCGGTTTCAGCCTGAGAGAAAGTTCCTTCAAGGGAGGGGAGTGGGGCTTTCAGACTTCTGTGCTTGTCATTCATTAGTTGAGTGTCACTGGGGCAGGGGTGGAGGAGAGGCAGCTCCCAGGCACGCCCAGCCCTGCCTGTAGGGAGAAGTGGCTCCAGGAGCCCCAGGGTGTCCTCGGGGAAGGGTGCAAAAGTAGGTGGCTGCAGGGAAGCTGGGCGGTGTGGGGGGTAAGGGTGGGGGAACAGGTGCCTTATGTGCCCTATTTACATTCCCAACACTCCTGAGAGGTCAGATGGAGAATCTGAGGCTCAAGGAAGGAGAGTGACCTGGTCAAGGGTCAGAGCTGGGGCTCTAACCCAGACCTGAGTGCCACGAAAGCCCAGGTTGCCACTAAAGCTTCTAATTCCTTCCTTGGTTGTTCAATAGCTTGACAGGTCTTGGTTGCATGCCTCCTGCATGCAAGGCCTGGGCCTCGGGCCTCCAGAGGGGAGGCTGCCTGCTGCTGGTGCTCCCGCGTGTCACCAGCTCCCAGGCTGAGCCTCGGACTCATCTGGCCATTTCTCCTCTGCGAGGTCACCATCTCTGATGGAATCCAGGCAGCTGGTTCTGGAGACTCTGAGCCACCTGGGGAGTGGGCTCCTGGAAGGTGGGTGGTGAGGTCCCACCAAGGGAGGTCCAGGCAAAGATGGGCCGAAGACGTCTGTGGTTTGACGCCAGCGTTAACCAGGCCGGGACCCACTTCCCCTTGGAGCGAAGCAGGTGACTCACTGAATGACGCGGCCTACAGCTCAAGAAGGGGGCTCTGGCGGAGGCCTCAGAGCCGTGGCTTCTGACACAAGGTGGAAGCTCGAGGGCGGCGGCTGGTGCACAGGCATCCAGGGCTCGGAGCCCTCACACATGCCAGCCTCACCGGGGTGGTGCTGCTTGCTGCCTGTGTGACCTTGGGCAAGTTAACGGAGTTCTCTGGGCCTCCACTTCCTTTCCGTACAATGCAAGAAGGTGTCTCAGAAGTGGGGGTGCCCCGCACATAGTAAACACCCCCCCCCGCCCCAGAGTGGATGAGGATGAGTGTGTGGGCGTTGGCAGGACTTGTCTGGAGGTGGATGGCCCTTCCTCCCTGGCCTTGGGGAAGGCTCCCAGACGCTTCCCTCTAGGCTTCCCCGCTCGGGGTCCCTTTCCCTCAGAGTGCAGCCCTCCCCCCTGGCCTGGCCACACCTCACCCATGTGGATGCATCCGTGACAGGTGGCTCCGGCCTTCTTGCACACAACTAAGGACAATAATAGTGGGAGCTAACAGTTCTCGAGGGCTAAGGATGGCCTGGGTGCCGTGTCGGAGAGCGTTTTCTACAGATTTTCTCATCTCATCCCCCACCCCAGCCATGTGGCTCATTCACCAGCTCCTGGTGGCCCAGGGGCTCTTGGGCCCTGCTGTGCGTCCTGCCCATGTGCCCCAGGCTATGTGCTGGTGGGGGGTGCAGGAGAGTCCCAGGCCCAGCACCCACTAAGGGCTGAGCACAATGGTTGAGCAAAGGAAGGAAGGAGCAAATGTGTGAGGGAAAATTCTGTTCTGTGGGAGTCCTTGGCCTTCTCGTGTCAGGTGACAAGCTGTTCTTGGGGGATTGCTTCCCAGTGTTCTGGGCAATGTCCAGCCAGAGAGGAGCCTAGCAGCTGCCTGGCACTGGCATGGGTGAGGAGGCCAGGACCACCAGGGTTCTGTAGCCGGACTCCTGGCCGCGACGGTGGGCTGGGTGGGAGGGGTGCTCGCCAGGCTCCCAGCACCCCCACTCCCCGAGTTCTCTCCCTCTTCTGGCTTCCTGCCCGGCCCAGGGCTGCCCACAGCTAGCTGCGCCCCATGGGCCCTCGAGGGGAGCCCAGCCCAGCACGAGGGCCACAAGCAGGGGAGGCCCTCAAGGATGCTGGTCAGTGCTATGACAGGGGACCCTGCTGGATGTGGGGGGCTGTGGCAAGCGGGAGGGAGGTGCTTTTGGTGGCAGCCGCTGCTGGTCGGGAGTCATGTGAGCATGGAGCCCAGGTCGCGCGGGCCCACCTCTGGCCCCTTGTGCTGTGTGGTGTGGCCCCAGGCCTACCCGCTCTGTCCTTGGTTTCCTTCTCTGTGAAATGGGATGGAACGGGGCTACTACGGGGAGCCCCCCGGATTCCACGAGCCTGACCAGGCGTCAGGCAGTTCTTGGCCCTGTCCCTTCAATGAGCTCAGGTAGGCTTCCTAACTCGAGGGGACGCAGATGCACAGAGAGGCAGAGTAACTGCCTGGTCCCCCAGCTACTAGGTGGCAGCAGTGGACACCGTGGGTGCCCTGCCCTCCCCCTCCCCCACAGGACCCATCTCTTCATGCCAAAGACAGGGGACACTTGAGACCGCTCCTCAGGGCTTTTTCCAGCTGCAAAAGCAGGTGAACAGAAACAGCTAGGGAGCCAGGGAGTCACTGCCCAGGAAGCAGTTCTCAGCCACCAGGGGTGCGGGATTGGTGGATAGCAACCCCAGCTCTGCCCTTCACTTGGGGGGCATTGTCCACGCTTTCTCCCAGGGCTCCACGGCAGGCCCGAGCCCCAGGAGCCAGGCGGTGATGGCCTTGATGGCACACAGTTCGCTGGTTCCTTCCCTGCCCTGCCCTGTGTACCTGCTCCCTGACAGCACCTTCCAGATCAAGTCCTTGCCCCTGAACCCTTGTTCCAGGGGTTTACTCTGCAGAAGGTGGGCTCCACAACCCATATTCCTCAGCACAATTGTGGTACCACCCGTTCAGAAGGTGAGGCTGAGCCCTCAGGAAGAGGGTACCACCCAGCAGAAGCCAGAGTCACCTGTGTGCTGTCATCTGGGGACAGGAAACCATCCTTGCAAGGTCCCTCTTGACTCCTACTTTCCAGCACTTAATATAGCTGCAGGCAGCCTGACTAGTGTCATTCCCTCAGTGACAATGAAACGTTTCAAGAAGATGTAGGTACAAGGTTCCCGAGCCTCTGAGATCCTCACAGAGACCTTCTTTCTGGCCCCTCACCCTCTACCTGTCTCATAGTATCCCTCACTGATGAGAGGCTTTTAGTTTCCACTTGCATACCTTCAGGGACAGGGGGCTCACTACCTATCAAGATCACTTCTCTAATCATTTGAAAGCTTGTCTCTCTACTGAGTCCATGTCTACCTCTCCACTAGCCTGGTTCTACCATCTGGATGGCAATGAACATCCTATTGGCGTGGAGGAGCCAGGGCCCAGGTAATGCGACTCCTGAGCTGTCACTGTCACTTCCCTTAGGTCTTCTTGGACTGCTGAGCTTCAGACAGACCAGGCACTGCAAGCCTTCACTTCTTCCTCCTCCTCAACATGAGCACATTCTCTGCTTCTGAATGCACTAGGCTGCTTTGAAGTATTTACATGTCACATGAATACAGTTACATAAATATTACGTGTGCATGATCTTAAAGATCATAAGTACGGAGGTTTGAAGGTGAAAAGAAGTTTCTTTTTCTTTGTTTCTTTCTTTCTTTCTTTTTTATTTTTTTTAAATATATTTGAACGTGGGACATTTTCAGAAGAGTGACAGGCGTAGGTGGTTCTGTTTCGGAAACCTGCCTTCCCTGGCTTCTCAGCTCAGCTGGACGGCTGCAGGATTAATCAGTTGAAAATCTGCTTATTCTCTCCCCGATCTGGGTTTAGAGCTCACGTTGCAAGCACAAGCCCACATTCCTGATGTCAGAGAGTGGGCTTATTCTACGATGATGGGTACCCACGCTTAGAGAGGGTCCTTAAGAAGCAGGCGCTGGCAAGACAGAGAGACCTCCCACGCAGAGCTTATGGTCTAGCAGGGGAGCAGGCTGCCAGCATCACCTGTCACAGGAGTGGCCAGAGCCCCCAAGGAGGGAGGGCTGCACAGAACTCCAACAGCTCATAATGGGGATGTTTGTTCTAGTCTGGGCAAAGGTTTCCTAGAGAAAAGACTTTGTTCTATTTTTACTTTTGTTATTGTACAAACTATGCACCCTTAAGTAGACAGCTTGGTGAACTTACCAGTGTGTACCACCATGCCACCACCATCGTGACCAAGAGAGAACATTTCCCCTTGAAGGTTCCCTATGCCCCCCCACCCCAGGCCAGCTGGCACTTACCCCCCAAAGAAACCATTCTTCTCAGATGTTTGCCTTGGATTAATTTCTCTTCTTTTTGAGCTCCATATGAATGGAACCATATGGAATGTGCTCCTCCGTGTCTGGCTTCTTCCACTGACAATCATGTCCATGAGATGCATGCACGTCGTGGCGCATGGTAGTAAGCTGTGCTTTTTCATTGCTCTATAACCTCCCATTGCATGAAGTATACCATCAGTTGTTGATGTATTCTTTTGATGGAATTTCGGGTTGTTCCAATTTTCATCTACTAAGAATAAAGATGCTATGAGAAAGTGGCATTTTTTAGCTGAGTAAAATTTAACTTGATATGTAGAGGTAGAGAGGGTGGGGAGGAACATTCGAGAAGGAAGGAATGACCCTGGCAAAGGCCTTTGGCAGGAGGGATCCTGCAGGTGGGTGTGGCTGATGGGGAGCCCTTCCTGGCCTCACATTTCCAGGAACGTTAGCAGTGTTGATCGGGCCGAGCCCCTGCTGAACCGGCCTGGTGTGTGGCCCTCTGCATGGCTTCCCACTCTTCATATGCCTTCCCGACCTGTAGAGGCCAGACAGCTAAAAGACTGCATTTGCCAGGCTCCCTTGCAGCTCGGCTCTGGATAGGAGCTAGGGTCCATCAAATAAGCAAGTGGCATGAGGTGAAGGAGGCAGAGGGAGGAGGGCCTTCTTCTTGCTGCTTTGGCTGTGTTGTGTCCTCTGACAGGGTCATTGGGTCGTGAGATTTTTCTGCAGCAGCATCCCAGCATCTGGTCTTGGGCTGCTGAGCTGTGGGGCGGGGCCTGATCCCAGCTCCCTGCACCCAGGGGAGATGTGCTTAAAGTGATGCCCCTGATTGTCCACCTGGCGGTGGTGGAAGGAGCAGCACCCTCCCACCCTGTAGGCAGGTCCTGCAGGGACCCGGAGACCCGCCCCCAGAGGCCCAGCCAAGGATCTCTCACCCAGCCTTCTCAATGATTTCAGAAGTACCCGTCACTACATCAAGCCCCACATGCTCCAAACACCTGGAGGTGCCATCTCACACCCATGGGGACGGCCACTATCAAAAAACCAGAAAGTAAAAATGTTGGTGAGGATGTGGAGAAATTGGAACCCTTGTGCACTGCTGGTGGGAACGTAAAATGGAGCAGCTGCTATGGAAAGCAGTTGGCAGTTCTTCAAAAATTAAAAATAGCGTCACCATATGATCCAGCAATCCCACTTCTGGGTATATATCCAAAGAATTGAAAGCAGGTTCTCCAAGAGATATTTGCACTCCCCTGCTCATTGCAGCGTTATTCACAGTAGCCAAGAGGTGGGGGCAGCCCAAATGTCCATCGACAGGTGAATGGATATGCAAAATGTGGTATGTGCACAGAATAAAATATCTTTCAGCCTTAAAAAGCAATGAAGTCCTGTCACAGGCTACAACATAGATGAGCCTTGGGGACACCATGCTAAGTGAAATAAACCCATTCCAGAGAGACAGATACGGTACGATTCCATTTCTATGAGGTTCCTGGGATCATCAAATCCACAGAGACACCAGAAAGGTGGTTGCCAGGGGCTGGGGGCAAGGGAATGGGGAATTAGTGTTGAGTGGTGATAGAATTTCAGCTTTACAAGAGGAAAAGTGTTCTTTTCATTAAAATGGTAAATTTTATTTTATGTGTATTTTACAAGTGCCCCCTCCAGCTAAAAAATAACCCCTCTGAAATACCTGGAAAAGTTTCCCTGCTGCAAGTTTTTCACCCCTCGGTCAGAGCCTTTACATGTGTCATCTTGACCGCTATGCACAACCTCCATGAAAGACAGATGCACTAACTGGGGACCACCTGACAACCAAGACCCCGAAAATCAGTGAGAAGCGTGAATACCATGGCTGGCGAATGGTCTGGCTGGGACTGGATTTCGTACCTGAGCCCAGATTCTGTGTTCTTTCTACTACAAAACATTCCCCTTCTCTGCCTCCTCTGGCCCCCCACTGCCCGCATAAAGAAGGGAGGAGGGGAGGAGGGGAGGCCTTTGGGGAGCCAACATTTTCATTTCCCAGAGAGAAGAGGAAGAGGAAGAGCACTGCCCAGTGATTCCATGGGAGGAGGGTGGGCTGCTTTTGCCTGTACAGCAACTGCCCTCCTGAACAGCCTGGGGGCAGACCCCCTTCCTTGTTCTCAGTGCATTTGGATCGAGTGGAGTTGCAGATGGGGGGGGGGTGTAGAATGGGCAGGGGGGCTGAAGCAAGCCTCAGAAACAGGAGATTGGCTCCAAGTGGCCCAAGGCTGAGCCTCCAAACAGTTCCAGCCAGGCCATCCTGAGTGTGCAGGACACTGATGCTCCTGTGGACATTTCCCGTAAGGTCACACATTCTGACTACACCAGGATTTCTAAGCAGGGACTCTGATGGGGAGCATGGAGGGACCCATTGCCCTCCTGGGCCCTAGCTGAGTCCTGCATCCCAGGACGTGTCCTCCACTGCCACCTCCATTATATCCTTACATGGAACAGCATTAACTTTTTGAGGCACACACACACCCTTGGAAGGGAAAAAGATCCCGTCTTATCTGAACCTTGGGGACAGTGACCTGCAGAGTGAGGGTAGCTCGGGCCCTGCCTGAGGACTTGTCAGGAAGGCAAACCAGCTGGGTGCAGTGACGCTCACCCACCAACATCAGCTGTCCTGCCGTCCCACCAGGAGGCAGGGGGGGGGGGCGGGCGGGGGCGGCTCCTCAGCCCTCAGCCTGCCCCAGGACCTGGAGAAGTGCTGGAGCATGAGCCAGGAGTGCCACCTACTGGTAACAAGCTGAAGAGCCTGTGCCCTTTGGAGGGGCCACCCACAACCAAGGGACAGAGGTGCCTTCCCGACAAGTTTTCTCTCCAGGCCACAGGGGCTTGCTGGGGCTGCTGTGGCAAAGTACTCCAAATGGGGACCTAAAGCAACAGAATTTTTTTTCTCCCAGTTCTAAAGGCCAGCCTCACAAATCAAGGTCACTATCCTCCAAAAGCTCTCGGGGAAGGCCCTTCTTTGCCTCCTCCCTAGCTTCTGGTGGCAGCCAGCATTTCTTGTCATTCCTCTGCTGCAAACACACCCCTCCAATCTTGGCCTTCATCTTCAGGAGGCCTCCTTGCCTGGGTATCCTCATCCAGATTTCCCTCTTCCTGTAAGCACACGGGTCATTGGATCAGAGCCCACCCTAATCCAAGACATTATCTTGACTTGATCACATGTGCAAAGACCCTCTTTCCAACTATGGTCATATTCGCAGTCCAGGTGGACAGGAATCTCGGGGACACACTATTAAGCTTACCACAGAGGCCCAACTCAAGTGCTGCCTCCTTCAGGCAGTCCTTCCCTATCCACCGGGTCCATCTCCCATCCTGAACCCCAGTAAGGCCTGTGAGGCCTCTGGGTCCAGTCTGCCCCACATCGCACTGGACACATGAGTTGTAGATGTAGAAGAGCATGATGGGCCCTCCTACGTCTCCCTTACATCTGCCTCTCGAGACCCAGCTGAGGCATCACCTCCTCTGGGAGGCCCAATCCATGCCCCCAGCCCCTCTCCTGTCCTGGGCATAGGTGATATAGGTGGAACAGACCCCAGGTTAGTGCTCAAAATGCAACAGGATTCCTGCTTTCCGCTCCTTGGGTCACCATCATTGACATCTAGAAGTGGAATGCTCAAAATGGGAATCAGCTTTTATAGGACAAACTCGTGGAAAGAGCTCTCAGATTTTCATAGAGCAGCATCCGCTTCATAAAATGCATCGCAAGAAGGCCTGCTTTTATTGAGGTTGTTTAGTGCAAGGGCTACAGTTGGTGTGGTTTAAGGCAGCAGCACAGTGAATACTGTTGTCCATGGTGCTTAATTTTGGAAGAGGTGTGGGTCCCTGCCAGCCAGCCGTGCCAAAAACAATGTTCAAGATTGATTTGATTCAAGTGCTTTTAAAGAATAGGGATGCTTTGGGTAGGAGAGTGGCTTTCTGCCTAAAGCCGTTCTTACATATGGCAGACCGGGCAAACCGCTATGGCCCATGGAAGCAGCAGAAGGGAAATTGGTATATGGAAATGTGCCTTTGAGATCAAAATGTTTGAAAATGGGAATCAAATAGGGAGAATGCCAAAAAAGGAAAAAGAAAGTCACAACAACACCTGATGCCAAATTTGGAAACTAGAGGAAAGGAGTGGTGGGGGAGGTGGGCAAATGATCCATTGCAGAGCCAACCTGATCCAGCCAGGGGATGCCTTGGGGATCCTGTTTGCTTCCTCTCATATGGAAAAAAAGCATTTTTTCATAGTAGATAACAATTACGATGATATGGAATGACAATCATTAATGTTATATCACCTCTTTTTTTAAAAAAGATTTTACTTATTTATTCATGAGAGACACACAGAGAGAGGCAGAGACACAGGCAGAGGGAGAAACAGGCTCCCCGTGGGGATCCTGTTGTGGGATTTGATTCCAGGACCTCAGGATCACAATCTGAGCTGAAGGCAGACGCTCAACCACTGAGCCACCCAGACGCCCCACACCTATGTCTGTTGATGGCATTCCATACTTTTCATTAAAACCATTGTAAGCAGCTGCAAAACATTCTTTCCACTGGGGTGAACATGGCCTTTAACTGACCTCTATTCACTGGATATACAGGAGCTTTCCAGTTTTGGACTTTAAAAATGATACTTACGTGTATTGTTTCTTCTGGATGGATCCCTGGGAGTGGAATTTCTAAGTCAACAAAAGGGAGAATGATTTTTAAGTTTCTTTATCAGAGATTTCAAACTGTTGGCTGTACAGCCAACTTGGCTCTTAGCTGAGTTGGACTTGGCCCATGCAATTTCTTTTAAGGTATGGCAATGTTTAAAAGTAAGACTATTTCCCATTAGAATTCAGATTTCCACTAATCTTGGAAAATCAGGGCTGCCCAATTAATGTAATATGCCACATGAAGATAATAAAAGGGAAAAGGCCTCATAATCATCTCATTTAACACAGAAAAGGCATTTGATGAAAGCTGACATCCCTTATGATAAGACACTAAACTGGGAATAGAGGAAACTTCTTCAGTGTGATAAAGAGTGTTATGAAAAGCCCACAGCTGACATCATACTCAGTGGTGAAAGATGAGAGCTTTCTCCCTGAGACAGAAACAGGGCAAGGATGCCTGCTTTCACCACTGCTATTCAACAGCATGCTGGAATTCTAGCCAGAGCAATTAGGCAAGAAAAAGAAACAAAAGACATCCAAATTGGAAAGGAAGAAGTAAAACTATCTGTATGCACAGATGACATGATCTTATATGTAGAAAATTCAAAGAATCCACTTAATTAGTTAGTGTTAATAAATGAATCCAGCAAAGTTGCCAGGTAGAGGATCAATACCCAAAACTTAGTTGTATTTTTATACTAGCAATGGATAACCCCAAAAGGAAACTAAGAAAAATAATACCATTTATAAAGGCATCCAAAAGAATAAAATACTTAGTTATAAATTTAAGCAAAGATGTTAAAGATTTGTATAAAGAAAATTACAAAATATTGCTACAAGAAATTAAAGAAGATCGAAAT
This sequence comes from Nyctereutes procyonoides, assembly GCF_905146905.1. NCBI lineage: Eukaryota > Metazoa > Chordata > Mammalia > Carnivora > Canidae > Nyctereutes > Nyctereutes procyonoides. The sequence continues at coordinate 47,206,445 of NW_026575140.1, read as the reverse complement.
GCATGGAAAGATATCCCATGTTTATGGACTGAAAGACTTAACATTGTTAAGATGCAATACTACCCAAAAGCAATCTACAGATTCAGTGCAATCCTCCCCAAATTCCTAGTGGCTTTTTTTTTTTTTGGTAGAAATGGAAACGCTGATCCAAAAATTTATATAGAGGGATCCCTGGGTGGCACAGCGGTTTGGCGCCTGCCTTTGGCCCAGGGTGCGATCCTGGAGACCCGGGATCGAATCCCACATCGGGCTCCCGGTGCATGGAGCCTGCTTCTCCCTCTGCCTCTGCCTCTCTCTCTCTCTCTGTGACTATCATAAACAAATAAATTTAAAAAAAATAAAAAACAAAAATTTATATAGAAATATAAGGGATCCTGAATAGCCTAAACAATCTTAAGAAAGAAAAACAAAGTTGGAGGAATCACACCTTCTGGTTTTAAAACTTACTATAGTGGTGCCTGAGTGGCTCAGTCAGCTAAGCATCTGACTCTTAATTTCAGCTCCAGTTGTGATCTCGGGGTCCTGGGATCAAGTCCCACATCAGGCTCCATGCTCAGTGCAGGGTCTGCTTGAGATTCTCTCTCCCTCTTCTGCCCCTCCAGCTTGTGCTCTCTCTCTCTTCCTGTCTCTCTCTAAAATAAAAAATAAAATCTTAAAAAAAAAAAAACTTACTACAGAGCTACAGTACTCCAAACAGTATGGGACTAGCATAAGGATTAACATATAAGGGATCCCTGGGTGGTGCAGCGGTCTGGCGCCTGCCTTTGGCCCAGGGCGCGATCCTGGAGACCCGGGATCGAATCCCATATCGGGCTCCCGGTGCATGGAGCCTGCTTCTCCCTCTGCCTGTGTCTCGGCCTCTCTCTCTCTCTCTGTGACTATCATAAAATAAAAATAAAATTAAAAAAAATACAGAAGGATTAACATATAAATAAGTGGAATAGCTTGAGAGTCCACAAGGAAATCCATATATATAGGATCATTTTTATATCCACATGATCACTCAATGTGGAAAAAATAGTCTCTTCAACAGATGGTGCTGGGACAAATGCATTTTCACATAAAAGAATGAAGTTGGACCCCTACCTCACACCATATATGAAAACTGATTTAAAATGGATCAAGGACCTAAAGGTAAGAGTAAAAATTATAAAGCTCTTTGAAGACCAAGAAGAAAAGTGTCATACATTGGATTTGGTAAAGATTTTTTGGATATCACATTAAACACAAAGGCAACAAAAGAATACACAGATAACTTGGACTTCATTAAAATTAAAAATGGGGGACACCTAGGTGGCTCAGCAGTTTAATACCTACTTTTCTTTGGCCCAGGGTGTGATCCTGGAGTCCTGGGATCGAGTCCCACATCGGGCTCCCTGCATGGAGCCTGCTTCTCCCTCTGCCTGTATCTCTGCCTCTCTCTTTCTGTGTCACTCATGAATAAATAAATAAAATGTTTTTAAAAAATTAAAAATGGGCAGCAAAAAACACTATCAAGAGATATGCTTCTGGGATGCCTGGGTGGCTCAGCGGTTGAGTGTCTGCCTTGGGCTCGGGGTGTGATCCTGGAGTCCTGAGATTGAGTCCCACATCAGGCTCCCTGCAGGGAGCCTGCTTCTTCCTCTGCCTGTGTCTCTGCCTCTCTCTGTCTCTTATGAATAAATTTAAAAAAAATTTTTAAAAAGAGATAGGCTACCCATGGAATGGGAGAAAATATTTAAAAGCATATAGCTAATACAAGTATAATATCCAGAATAAAGAACACTTATGACTCAACAACAAAAAGGCAAACAATTCAATTTTTAAGTGGGCAAAAGACTTGAATAGACAATCCGCCAAAGAGGACATCCAAATGGCCAGCAAGCCCAGGAAAATATGGGTAATGTTATTAGGAAAATGTAAATCAAAACCACAATGAGATACCACTTCATGCCCAGTAGGAGAAAAATGAAAACAAAAAAGGGGGGGAAATCATTGGTGTGGATGTGGAGAAATTTGAACCCTCCTACATTGCTCCTGGGAGTGTAGATGGTGCAGCTGCTATGGAAAACAGTTTGACAGTTTCCCAAAAAGGTAAACGTAAAATTACCCTATGACCCCAAATTCTCACTCTTAGGTATATCTACAAAAGAATTGAAAACAAAGACTTGCACACAAATTTTCAGCATTATTCACAACAGTTAAAAGGTGGAAACAATCTGTATGTCCATCAGTTGATGAAGGGATACCCAAAATGTGGTCCATCTGTACACTGGAATATTATTCAGCCATAAAAGGGAATGAACTGCTGATACATGCTACACCATGGATAAATCTTAAAAACATTCTGATTTTTTGTTTGTTTTCGTTTTTTATTTTTTTAAGATTTTATTTACTTATTCATGAGATACACACACACAGACAGAGAGAGAGAGAGAGAGAGAGAGAGAGAGAGACATAGGCAGAGGGAGAAGCAGGCTCCATGCACGGAGCCTGATGTGGGACTCGATCCTGGGACTCCAGGATCGCACCCTGGGCCAAAGGCAGGCGCTAAACTGCTGAGCCACCTAGGGATCCTCCTGTTTTTGTTTTTTAAATATTTTAGTTATTTATTCACAAATACAGAGAGAGAGAGAGAGACAGAGACACAGGCAGAGGAAGAAGCAGGCTCCGTGCAGGGAACTCAATGCGGGACCTGATCCCAGGACCCCAGGATCACGCCCTGAGCCAAAGGCAGACACTCAACCACCGAGCCACCCAGGTGTCCCTAAAAACATTCTGTTAAGGAAAAAAGCCAGATACAAAAATCGTATAGTGTATGTTCCATTTTGATGAAATATCCAGAATAGGTGATAGAGAGAGGAAGCAGAGTAGTGGTTGCCAGGACTGAGGGGCGGATGGATTGCAGAGGGGCTGCTGAAAGGGATGGGGCTTCCTTTTGAGGTGATGAAAAGATTCTAGAACTAGATAGCAATGATTGTGGCTCCCTCTCAAGCCCTCAGCTGGGACACCTTGCATAGTCAGGTAAGAGACAGGACTACTCTGGCCTCTGTGAGTTGATGTCAGTTACCTTCATCACGGGGCCATCTTCCTCCAAAACTCTCTGGAGTAAGACCCACCATGGGGCTTGTGCTTAGAAGAATTACAGTGGGTTTAGCCAATAGTATTTTCCTAAACCTGAAAGTGACAAAAGCTTATCTATTCTCTTTGCAAAGAAATATCTTTGCATCTTCCACAGCACCTAGGAAATGCCTTGCACTATAGATATCCAATATGGCTTTGTTCATTTCCATTATTTAGATCTTCTTGTTGTCCCACACCCCCATGGAGGGATAATAACTAGTAACCAGCATATGGGGTGAACCAAAAAGAGAACTGTCCTTCATTCCTGTGTTCACCCAACATTCATCAAACATGGTACATACTAGGCTTTGTGAGCAGGTAAGAGCTGAAACAGTGTCACTGTGCATTTATCAGAGTCTAATTAGGAGACAGAAACCACACCATCACTGGAATAGAGAATGTTTAATACAAAGGATTGGTGTAACAAGGGAGTCACTAAACAGAAGTAAAGATAATTCTAAATAATAATATTTATTATTATTAAATATTATTATTATTAATATTATTAATATTATTATTAAAGAGCAGAATAAGGAGCAGCCACTACACCCAGAGCTGAGATGGAGCACCCAAGGGAGAGCCCATCACCCTTCCTCCCAGACCTCAGTAGATAGGGCACGGAGGTGGTACACTGCATGGCAGAGGAATGGAGAGCCTGCATAGCTTGCTCTAAATCCACCCCCGGCAGTGCTAGGGGAAGCTGCCCACAGGAGGGCGCCATGCCTCAGAACTTGGGGAAAGACTTCTCTAGAAGGTGCCTGGGGAAGTTGATGCTTCTGTGGGTGTGTGCACATGCGCTATTCGGGATAGGATGGTCAGGGAGGATCTTTCTGATAAAATGATATTTGAACAGAGACCTGAAAGAAAAGAGGCAATCATGATGTAGCTATTTGGTAGAAGAGCATTCTAAGGCTCGAGACCAATATGGGAACATGAGCTTTTATTCTGAATAATACATATGCAATTCCAAACAATAAATACACAAGTACATGTAAGAGATTATGGGAGTTTGGAAGAAGGAATGATTGCCCCTGGTTTGGGCTGGGCTGGGAGAAGCAGAAGATTCAAGAAAGAGTGTTGACTGGGTGATGGGCACTAGGAGGGCACTTGATGGGATGAGCACAGAGTGTTACACTATATGTTGGCAAACTGAATTTAAATTTAAGAAATACAAACTCTTAGAGCAGTATATATGATAATACCACACAAGTGTAAGCTTCTACTCTCCCAACAAACCGTGTTTCCCTGCACTTTCTGGGAATCCTGGCACTGCCAAGTGGACAGTCTGTAAAAAAAGAAAGAAAAGAAAGAGTGTCGATGAACCAGGAGGAGGGAAGAGCGCATTTGGAGAGGCATAGGCATGGCATAGGAGCTGGAGCCTCTGGAGTAGGGGCTGCCTGAGAGCAAAGAGGTTCCCTGAAGACCTGCCCTGTCCTTGGCAGACCTGTATCAGTGAGATAAAATGCAGAGCAGTGCCTTCTGATAGAACTTTCTGTGATGTTTGGAGATGGTCTCCATCTGCACTGTCTAGTATTGTAGCCACTAGCCACTATTGAGCACTTGAAATGTGCCTAGTAGCACTGAAAAACTGAATTTTTACATTTAAATTTAAATTGCCACAAGAGACTGTGCACTGAAGAGTGCAAGTCCAGACTCTTGTTGCTTATATGCACTGTGTGAACAGATTCCACCTAATTCCCCCTCCTCCCCTGCCTTAACTGAATAGAAGTCACATGGGTGCTAAGCAACCAGGACCTTGCCTTGCTGACCTCCTCGCCATGTCCTGCCCAGCCATTTGGTCTAGGCCACGCTGAAACCCTCAAAGTCAGCTCATTATCGCATCTCCTTCTGAGTTAGCAGTCGGCAGATCTTTCCATTCTACTCAAAAAATTGTTTTCGGTTTGCGTATAAACCTTGTTCTTTGGCTGCCCGGTTCGTCATCTGGTCTCCCAAACATCTGCTCCTCTTGTAACAGGAGCGAGAAGGTCAAAACAAAACCCCACAGACACACCAGATGGCCTAGTCTGACATCGGCACCCACCTTTTCTACCAGGAGCCAAGAATATTCAGGTTGCTAATTTGAACCTAAATAGTGAAGTCCTCTCCCTCTCTCCTCTTTGGGTTCTTATTCTGTAATTTCAGTTTTCAAAAACAAAACCCTTCCACATGCAAAGTTCTTAGAACGGTTGTGGTCTCCAGTACGTTCCTTGTAAGAAAAATGCATTTTGCCTGTGGTTTTACAGTTTCATCATCCCATGTAGGAGTTGTGCAGTTTTGAAGGAAGGCTAGCACAAAGCTGTACCTGAAGGGGATCAGATGTGGAGCATCTTAGATCAGCAACCAGTGCAAACCAGGGCTTCTCGGGATTCCTGGGTGGCTCAGTGGTTAAGTGCCTGCCTTCAGCCCAGGGCATGATCCTGGAGACCCAAGATCAAATCCCATGTCAGGCTCCCTGCATGGAGCCTGCTTCTCCCTCTGCCTATGTCTCTGCCTCTCTCTCTCTCTCTCTCTCTCTCATGAATAAATAAATAAATAAATAAATCTTTAAAAAAAAAAAAAACAGGGCTTCTCAATGTCAGCACTACTGACATTTGTCGTGGGGCTGTTATGTGCGTTGTAGGATGTTTAGCAACATCCCTGGCTTCTCCCCACTAGATGCCAATGGAACCAGTCCCCGACCCACACACCACCATTGGGACAACTAGATATGTCTCCAAACATTGCCCCACATCCCCTGGGAAGCAGAACTGCCTGGGTTGAGAGTCACTGGCTAGATAGACAGCCCTCCTCTCATTCAGGTTCTAAGACTGCCAAAGTCACCACACCCCTAGCCTTGGGGATTAAAGTGTAAATACTCTGGACCCCCAGCAAGTAAGCGTTTCACTAGACAGTGTTACATGTGGGTTTCTAAGCCATAAAGTAGGAAGCATACACTCCGTGAGAGAGTCACACCAACATTCTTTGTTCATCGTGTCTGAGTGTCAGATACTTCCTATTACCATGTGGTAATGAATAAACATATAGACTTAATTCATTTAACAAATATTTATTGCCTACTATGTGCCAGGCACTGTTCCAGGCACTCTGTGGATCAGTTGGAGTACTCCAGAGAAACAGAATTATATATATTTATATAAAAGAAAAACAATACATATATATTTACATATACCATATGTAATACCATCCCATGTTTACAAATGCCATGTATCATACAATATTTACAATTCATTCTGCCTTTCATTTTGAGCCCTTCCACTTGAGTCCTTCAGCTGGTCTCAAGCAGTTAGCCTCTACTGGCTCTGGCCTGAAACAATTACAAGTACACACACACACATACACACACACAGTTCTGTTTTTCTGGAGAAGTCTTAAGAAATATATGATATATAGAGAAATGTAAGGAACATAGAATATCCAAAACAACTTTGAAAAAATAACAAAGTTCTTGAGCTGACACTAGCTGGTTGAAAGCTAGTGTTAAAGCTATATAGTATATAAAAAAATAAAGCTATATAGTATGGTAATAGTATGTACAGTATAGGAAAGCTATGTAGCATCGTAGAGTAAGTACTACCTTACAAAGCTGTGGTATTGGTGTACCACAATGGATTGGTTGACACAGGTTGACAATGGAGCAGAGATCAGTGGAACAGGATAGAGAGTTAACATACCATATATAAAAATTAACCCCAAATGGATTATAGGCTTAAGTATAAAATCTAAAAGCATAAAACTTCTAGAAGAAAATGTACGCAAAAACCTTGGTTAGGCAAAGACTTCTTAGATACGATACCAAAAGCATGATCCAGAACATGAGAGACTCCTAACTCTGGAAAACGAACAAAGGGTAGTGGAAGGGGAGGTGGGTGGGGGGATAGGGTAACTGGGTGATGGACCCTGAGAGGAACTCTTGACGGGATGAGCACTGGGTGTTATGGTATATGTTGGCAAATCGAACTCCAATAAAAAAAGATACAAAAAAAAAAGCGCGATCCAGAAAAGACAAAATAGATCAACTGACTTCATTCAAATTAAACTCTTATGCTCTTCAATAAATGCTGTTAAGAAAATGAAAATACAAGCCGCAGACTGGGAGATAATATGTGTAAGACATCTAATGATATAAGACCAGTATCAGAATATATGAAGAACTCTCAAAAACCCAATAATAAGAAAACAAACAACTCAATGTTTAAAGATGGGCAAGGGGGCAGCCCGGGTGGCTCAGCAGTTTACCGCCGCCTTCAGCCCAGGGCCTGATCCTGGAGACCTGGGATCAAGTCCTGCACTGGGCTCCCTACATGGAGCCTGCTTCTCCCTCTGCCTGTGTCTCTGTCTCTCTCTGTGTCTCTCATAAATAAATAAATAAAGTTTTAAAAAATAAAGATGGGCAAGGGTACCTGGGTAGCTCAAAATCGGTTAAAAGTCTGAGTCTTAATTTCAGCTCGGGTGGTGATCTCGGGGTTGTGGGACTGAGCCCTGCATCAGGCTCCTTGCTGGGCATGGATTCTTGGGATTCCTTCTCTCTCTCTTTCTCTTACTTCCCCTCCTCACGCTTGTGCTCTCTCTCTAAAATAAATAAATAAGAAAAAAAAATCAAAATCAAAATGGGCAAAAGTTTTGAACAGATACTTCATCAAGGAAGGTACATGGATGGCCAGTAAACCCATGAGAAGATGCTCGACATCATTAGTCATTAGAGAAATAAAAATGAAAACCATAGCAAGATAACTGCTGTGCACCTATTAGAGTGGCTAAAATTAAAAAGACTGACCAACACCAGGTGTTGGGAGGATACAGAGCTAGTGAAACTTTCCTTCCCTGCTGGTCAGAATGGAGATTATAGGACCATTTTTGATATTAATTTCATAGGTTTTTGACATTGTATTTATTTATTTTTTGTTTTTTGAGATTTTAAACCTATACCTACAGTAGGATTCAGCGACTCTTCTCCTAGATGTTTACCCTAGGGAAATGGCACGTGTCCACACAAATGTGCCTGCAGAATGTTTCTGGTTTATACAGGCTCTGTTGGTGAATTGCCAAAAACTGGAAACAACAGAGATGTCAATCACTGGTGAATGGATATAGCCAGTCAGAGGAGTGTTACTGCAGAGTAAAAAGGCACACGTGTGTCCCGGAAGGGTTGTGTCATCTAGAACCTGGGAGCCGGGGTTGCAGAGATGGAGCAGCCAGGCCCTCCAGTCCTTCCCATGGCTCCCATGACACTCAGGACAAATGGACCTGGCCCTTGGGACTCAGCAGCTATTTCTTCAGACGCCTCCCCTCTTCCCTCGCTCCCTCACTCACCGAGCTCCAGCCAAGCTGCCTTCCCCACTATTCCTCACACTTGCCAGGCCTCTTCCCTCCACCTGGAATATCCTTCCAAAGAGAAAAGCATGGCTCCCTCTTTATTTAAAAGTCTTTAATTTTATTTAAAGATAAATAAAACGTTATTTTATTTAAAATAAATAAAAGTCTTTATTTAAAAGTCACTTGGTCATGAGGTCTCCTTGACTCCCCACAGGAGCCTAACCAGCAGCCCCCAGGCATCCAGGGAGGAAGGGACTTCACAGATGTGGCTCAGGTACAGATCTTGAGATGGGAAGAGGATCCTGATTATCCAGGCCGGGGCGGGGGGGGGGGGGCAGATCGGACCCGGGAGAAGCAGGTCTGTGCCCCAAGCCCGAGGCCAGACCCCCACTTCGAAGACGGAGGAAGGGGCCCTGAGCCAAGGGGTGTGAGTCACACAGCTCTGGAAGCAAGGAGGCCCTGCCTGGATTCTCCCCTGGAGGCTCCAGAAGGAGCCAGCCTGCCCACGCCTTGACAGTAGCCCAGTGACACTGATCTCAAACCTATGAACTTCAAAATTATAAACAAAGGAACAAAGAAATGAGGGGATAAAGGTGTGTTGGTTAAATCGCCGAGTTAGTGGTGCTTTGCTGACCGTGGCCACCCTAGGAAACCAGCCCGCTGCCCTACTTGACCTTGCAGGCCACATGCCCGGAACCCTTTCCCTGCTTCCTCCTGTGCCAAGGCCCTGTCAGCACCTGCCAGGAGACATAGTTTACGTATCTATCTCATGTATTGTGTGCGCCTCCTAGGTGGGCATAACCTCCAAGAATGCAGCAATATTTCATCTTTTTTTTTTTTTTATCTGTGCCGTATTCCCACAACCTAGTGTGTGGTAGGGCTCAGAAAACTGGGCCGAAATTCAGTGGCCGAATGAGTAGATACAAGCTTTTAACATTCACAACAACCCAGAGCATAATTTGACGGCTCCCACGTGGGCCTTGCTTACAGCCAGTAGAGTCGGTTCCATGTTTCTCTTTTTTCTGATACAAAGCACTGAGAATACGGTCACAGTCCCTTTGGGCCAGGTCCACCAGTGCCATCTCCTCCCCAGAAGGAAGCATTCTTGTCAGTGTGGCTTGGCTGTCTGCAGGCCATTTTTTTCTGTCTTACAGACGTACGGAAGCAATGCGAAGTATCCCTAGGGCTCCTTGGGGCCGGGTTTGCAATTTCCCCAAATGGAGCCATGTGGTAACCTGCCTCTCTTCCCTCATCCCTGTGGTTTTGAGAGGCCCCTGGCGGAGACATTCACGGGCCTGGCCTACTTCGTCTTTCTCTGTTTCCCTGTTGACAGGCAGGGTCAGGGCAGGAAACAGATGACCCACTCTCTCAGTGAAAGGAGTCTTCAGGAAGATCTGGGCCTGGCTATGGAAAACATCACACACAGGCATTGTCGCTTCTGTCTGCTGCTTCGAACAGTGCCACAACAAAAGATTTGTGCCCACGTGCCAATGCTCCTCCCAAGTCCCCTGTGAGGGAACTGGCCGGCTGGGCCATTGTCAGTCCCCTCAAAGCTGGTTTTCCAGAAGGTGAAGGATGACTATTCTGATCTATGACTGTATGCATCCCACAAAAGAATTTGGTCTGAGTCACCTCCTCCTGGAGGCCCTCCATCCTCCCAAGGACTGCCTGGGGGCTTTTTTACACAGCGATGACCCTGTTGAACAGATTGCCATTCACAGAATGACGTAGGGCAAGGGATCCCGGGTCCAGCCTCGGGCCTATTCCTAGTCAGCTTGACTTTGTCCTCGCCTCTTCCTCTGACAGGGTCAGCGACAGCTCAGTTGTAGGTTGGAGCCTCACCTTGCCAGGCCCACAGGGAGAACCGGGGGACGCGGGGGTGTTGGGGAGCTGGGTCTGCTCTGGGCCCTGGGGAGCGCCTGGCAGTTCTTCTCTGCAGAAAGAACAAAAGTGCCCGCCTTTCTCTCACTTCCTTTTTGGGGCCTGGGAGGGTAGGCCTGTGAGTGGCCAGCTGCTATTTATGGGCCTTGGCTGCTCTGTGTGAAACCCCAGTCCCTCCCGAGAGGAAAGAGTGGAGGAAGGAGGGGGGTGCCAGGTGACGTTGCCCTCGGTCTGCGGTGCATTGGGCCCAGGTGTGGCGGTTACAGTCTCGAGTAAAACCTGCAGGAGGTCAGGATGGTTCTGGCTTGGCAGGTTTCCTAGCAGAGAAGCCCTATGCACGCTGTATTTATAGAAGCTCAGAATGGAGGGGGCTGCTGACTGGAGGATGACATCCACACTCCCTGATTTTGACAGCAGGGGACATTGAGGGCCAGGATGTTACGTGCCAAGCTTGAGGTCACACACTGAGCTGGGGACATCAGCAGGACTAGAACCCAGTGTCTGGATTCCCTCGCCAGGAAGCGACAGGATTGTGTATTTGGAACAGAAATGAGATGAGTCTCCAGGGCCACGGAGCATCTCCCCCCCAGTCCTTAGCCTCCCCAGGGTCCTGGGCCTTTAGTATTGTCTGGAGTCTGAGGCGGCTGGGTGAGGCTGACAGGTGTAGAGGGGAAAGGCACACTTGGGAGGGGTGGAGAGAATCCTGTACACACCCCGGGGGTCTCAAAACCTGCATCCCCCCCACCTCCTACCCCCATTTATGATTCATGTTGGCCTTTTATGTTCTTTCTTTTTGCACCATTGGGTTGCTCTTTGGCATTTGTTGTAACCCAGACATGGTCAGGGCTGTCCTCATTGACAAGGCACGATTTAAGCAAAGATTTGTAGGAAGTGATGGGTTATCCAAGCAGCTATCTGGGCAAAGAGCATTCCAGGCAGAGAAGAGCAAGTGCAAAGGCCCTGAGGCAAAACCGTGATTGACATGCATGAAGCCCAGAGAAGTCCCCTGTTTGAGGTGCTGTAGAATGGGGAGAGCACCAGACAGCTGAGAGAGAGAGAGAAAGAGAGAGAGAAAGGCCTAGGTTCAGTGACCTGAGTCTGTTCGAAAGATTCAGGCTGTCATTCAGAGTAAGCTGGGAGCCAGCAGAGGGCTCTGAGAGAGGAGCTCTAAGCTCCTCCTGGGCTCAACAGGTCCCACCAGTCCTGGATGGGGGTCAAACTGAGGAAGGGTGTGGACAGAAGGAGGGAGGTAGGTGAAGAGACTACCTGGCTAGTCCAAGTGAGTGATTAAGGTGGTTCAAACTAGGGGGGCTCAGGGAGGAGGCGAGAAGTGGTCATCTGAGAATCATTCTGAAGGTGTCACCTGCATGATATGCTGGCGGGTTGGGTGGGAATGGGGTGTGGAAGGAAAAGTAGAGGAGTCCAAGCCCACGACCCGTGCAGGCAGACTGAGCAGGCTTCAGTTTGGTCTCTGCTAGTAGCTAGCTGTGTGACTGCCTTCCTTGATTCCTGCCCCTCATCTGCAAATGAATGACAGCATCCCTCCCCCGGCCCCAGACCATCCAGGTCAGTGTCCACTCAGCAACCTGCGTGCTGCAGGAGTCAGGAAACATCAACTCTGATGATGATGATCCAGGTAGGAGCCACTCACTGTGAGCTCACTCACACCTCTCCTCATGGTCTACTTACCTTGTTTCTAGTGCATCCACTAGAAGAATATATTTTTGGAAGAAGGGGACATATTCAGATCTGTATTAGAGATTTTTGATTACAGTATTAACTTGCCAATCCCCAGTAAAGAACAGTTAATCTTTTTAAAATGTTTAATTTTATTTAAATTCAATTAATTAACATATAGTATATTATTAGTTTCAGAAGTTCAGGTATTCATCAGTTGCATATAACACCCAGTGCTCATTACAACACGTGCCCCCTTTAATGCCCATCTCCCAGTGACTCCATCTCCCCACCTCATCGCCTCTAGCAACCCTCAGTTAGTATCCTATGGTTAAGAGTCTCTTATGGTTTGTCTCCCTCTCTGGGTTTGTCTTGTTTTATTTTTCCCTCCCTTCCCCATGTTCCTCTGTTTTGTCTCTTAAATTCCACATATGAGTGAAATCATATGGTAATTCTCCTTCTCTGATTGACTTATTTCACTTAGCATAATACCCTCTGGTTCCATCCATGTCATTGCAAATGGCAAGATTTCAGTTTTTTGATGGCTGAGTAATATTCCATTGTGTGTGTATATATACACCACATCTTCTTTATCCATTCATCTGTTGTTGGACATCTGGGCTCTTTCCATAGTTTGGCTCTTGTGGACATTGCTGCTATAAACATTGAGGTGTAGGTGCCCCTTGGGTTCACAGTTTGTATCCTTTGGGCAAATACCTAGTAGTGTAATTGCTGGGTCATAGAGGAGCTCTATTTTTAACTTTTTGAGGAACCTCCATACTGTTTTACAAGTGGCTGTACCAGCTTGCATTCCCACCAGCAGTGTAAGAGGGTTTCCCTTTCTCCACATCCTCTCCAACATTTGTTGTTTCCTGACTTGTTAATTTTAGCCATTCTCAGGTGTGAGGTGGTACCTTATTGTGATTTTGATTTGTATTTCCCTGATGACAAGTGATATGGAGCATTTTTTCATGTGTCTGTTGGCCATTTATATGTCTTCTCTGGAGAGATATCTGTTCATGTCTTCTGCCCATTTCTTGATTGGATTATTTATTCTTTGGGTGTTGAGTTTGATAAGTTCTTTATAGATCTTGAAGACCAGCCCTTTATCTGTTAAGACATTTGCAAACATCTTCCTCCATTCTGTCAGTTGTTTTTGGGCTTTGTCAACTGTTTCTTTTGCTGTGCAAAAGCTTTTTATCTTGACAAAGTCCCAATAGTTCATTTTTGCTTTTGTTTTCCTTGCCTTCAGAGACATGTCTAGCACAGGTCACAGAGGTCACAGAAGTTGCTGCCTGTGTTTTCCTGTAGGGTTTTCTTTTTTTAAGATTTTATTTATTTATTCATGAGAGACACATGCAGAGAGACAGAGACATAGGCAGAGGGAGAAGCAGACTTCTCAAGGGGAACCCAGTGTGGGACTTGATCCTAGAACCGGGGATCACACCTTGAGATGAAGGCAGACACTCAACCACTGAGCCACCCAGGCGTCCCTTAGGCCAGACTTTAAGGAGATTCGTGAAAACGTACAGCAATGTGGCTCTTGTCACTACTTTTCTTTCAATACACAGTGACTCTCATGACACTATGCCACTTAACAAGTAGTGGATGGCACTAGAGAGTATAACGCTAAGTGAAATCAGTTATGGTTTGTCTCCCTCTCTGGGTTTGTCTTGAGAAAGACAAATACCATATGGTTTTATTCATATGTAGAATCTAAGAAACCAAACAAACAAGCAAAGGGGAAAAAATAAGGGAGAGAGGGACAAAGCGAGAAACAGACTGTTAATCATAGAGTACAATCTGATGGTGGCTGGAGGGTACAGGGTGGGGGGGTGGGGAGGTGGGGGATGGGGATGAAGGTGTGCCTGTGTAGTGAGGAGCAGGGACAGGGGTATGTATGGAAGTGTTGAGTCACTATATCCTACGCCTAAAACTAATATAACGCTATACTGGAATTAAAATTTTAAATTAAAAAAAAGAATTAATAAATAAGATAAACCCTTACATAGATCTCTAACTTCTCAGTTTTATTTTTATTTTATTATTTTTTAAAGATTTCATTTATTTATTCATGAGAGACACAGAGAGAGGCAGATACACAGGCAGAGAGAGAAGCAGGCTCCATGCAGGAGCTCGATGTGGGACTCGATCCCGGGTCTCCAGGATCACACCCTGGGCTGAAGGCAGGTGCTAAACCTCTGAGCCACCCAGGGATCCCCAAATTCTGTTTTAATTCTCAGTGCGGTCACTATTGATTGGTGCACCCAACAAACAACTGCTTTCTGGGCTCCTCTGCTGTGGCTGGGGTCCCCGGGGACAGATGGCACGGATCCAGGTGTGGGGCGGGCGATGTGTGCCCTGCCACACTCCAAGACCCCTCCTCTCGGTGCCATCCGTGCGGGTCCTCAAAGCTAGATGGATCGTGCAAAAGGGAAGGGAAGACAGAGAAATGGTCCCAGGCTGGAGGAGACCGAGGAGGCAGCATGTGCGGAGCTGGCCGGGACCTCCAATGCAGTACAGGACAGTAGGGATCAACGAGAGAAATGGAATCAGGGTGGCAGTTTGTATTATCATTATTGTTCTGTGAACATTAGTTAATAGCCAACTGGATTATTTAGCTATTAGCACTGCACCAGTGTTGATGTCTTAGTTCTAGCCGGTGGTCCTGGTTCCGCCGAGTGTCACTATCAGACAAGGCTGGAGGGAGAGTATCCGGGAACGCTGCGGTACGTTTTCAGTTTTTTTTTTTTTTTTTTTTTTGTAAATCTAAAATAATTCCAAAACAGAAGGCACTACTTTTCCATTTATGTCTGGTCCAGCTCCAGGCAGGCCTAAGGTTTGGAAGTCACGACAGCGGTTACCCTCCGGGAGGGCGGAACCTCAGAGGGGCTGGGCCTGTTCCTTGATCTGGGGGCTGCTGCCTGTGAAAGTTTGTCAAGCTGTCTGCTTCCAATGTCTAAACATACCTTAATGGATTTTCAAAATTTTAAGTAACAAAAAATCTACGGCAGGGATAGTTGGTTTTGGCTATAGGGCCTCAGAGATTTCTTCAGCCGTGAGCTTTGGCCTGGAGCTGCCCATGCCTCTCCTGGGGTTCCAGGAGCAGAGGGACATGATCTGACAGTGTTCACAGGATGCCTCCCTCCCAGCTTCCAGGCTGGGAGCAGCTGTGGGGTGAGGGTAGGGAGCATTGAGGGGATAAATCCGCACATGGGAAAGAATTCAACTGGCACGGTCTAGGGGAGAGATGAGTGGCTTGAGGCAGACATGAAGCTGGAGAGATGAGGTCAGTGTTTGCTGCTGGATTGGTTGCAGAGAATGAGACACATAGAAAGAGAAAGAGAAACAGAAGGAAGTTTGAAACTACCACTTATAAGGACAGGGGTGGCAAGGCGGGACACTCCATGGAGGGAGGGTTGAGGCTCACTGTGGCCTCCATAAGTCTAAGATGTCTATTCAGAAGCCAGGAGGAGGCCAACAGGGATCCACGTCTGCAGTAGAGGAGAAGTCTGGCTGCAGATGTGGCTCTGCGTGCTGTCACTACTATTACACACCTGGCACAGGCCAAGTGAATTAGTCAGAGTTCCCCAGAAGAAGAGAACCAACAGGAGACAAATACATAGATTTATTTTAAGGAATTAGCTCATGCAGTTGTGGGGGCGGGCAAGTCTAAGATCTGCAGGACCGGCTGGCAGACTGGAGACCTAGTGAAGGTTGAGTTGCAGTTTCAAGTCTGAAGGCCAGCTGGAGACAGAATTCCTTCTTAAGGGAAAGTCAGTCTTTTGCTCTTTAGGCCTTTAACTGATTGGATGAGGCCCACCCACATTGTGGCAGTTCATCTGCTTCACTCATAGTCCACATATCTCATTGCTAGTCTCATCAAGAAATACCTTGGCAGCAATATCTAGACTAGCATTTTAGCAAATATCTGGGTACTGTGGCTCAACTGAGCTGACACATAAAATTAACCTTCACAGTGGGAAGATGGCGGGGCAGAGATGTTAGAGATCCAGGTATGGTTCTTGGGAACAGCCCCATCTTTCTTTTGGTTTCCTCCTGGGCTTCTCAGGATCTCAATATGGGTTTCAGGCTCCAACACTGGACCAAGTAGAGCCCTTGGAAACAGCACTGTGAGATTCCACAGGAAAACCAAATGGAATCACCCCCTCCTGCCTTAGAACCCCAGTTTGAGTTTCCCCCAACAGGAGCTGAGTTTAGTACCTTGCCTTTGAGTTATCATACTTAAACCTTTATACAACTCTATGCAGAGTGATGTCCTGTCTACACTAGACAATGGACACTTTGAGGACAGAGACCATGATTTCCTCTAAAGTAGCAGTGACAGGGAGCTCACTACTCAGCTGAGGCAGCCTTTGAATGGTGCTGACTGAAGGAGTTCTCCCCAAAGTTGCACCAAGTACCATCTTCCCAGGTCCTTCTCACCCAGGATGACCCCCAGGATGGTACCCAGGGTGTGCGAGCACTGTCAATGAGCCTTGTCTTCACAGGATGCACAGTCTGGTTCCCCATGAGGGACAGGCTCCAGGCTGCTGGGTGCCCTCGTCTGATTATATTCCTGTTCTGGAAAGCCCCTTCCCTCCCTCCATGAGGCCTGGCCAATAGCAGATTCTCAAAAATTGTCTTTTCTATTTTTTTTTAAAGATTTTACTTATTGATTCATGAGAGACACAGAAAAAGAGGCGGAGACACAGGCAGAGGGAGAAGCAGGCTCCATGCAGGGAGCCCGATGTGGGGCTCGATCACAGGACTCCAGGATCACGCCCTGGGACACAGGCAGACACTCAACCGCAGAGCCACCCAGGTGTCCCTCAAAAATTATCTTTAATAACATAGTGAGCCCATTCAAAGAGCTACGTCCTAATCCTGACACAGAGTTCTACAAGTTCACTTATGAAATAAATATTGACATCCTACTATGTGCCAGGCCCTGTGTTAGGGTCTGGGAATGCATGATTGTATCAGGTCCTCGATGAATCCTCCTCAGGCCTTGCTGCCTCACTGCTCCCCACTTTCTGACTGCTGGGGTCCATAGCTCTAATTCCAGGAGGCTACTATGCTTGTTGCCAAGTAAGGCAAAGTGACAGGGAATTAATATACTTCAGGAGCAGCCCTCAACTCACAAGACTGGTAGGGGTTGGTGTATAAATACCCTGCACCCTCCATACCCAGGTATAAGTTGTACAGCATTTCCCAGAGTTGCCCTGTGAGATTGAACTCCAGGTGACCACCATGGTAGCCGGCATAATAACATACTTTCTCAGCTGTTTTTCTTTCTTTGTACAACTTGTATTTAATCCTCTTCTCAGGGTCTGCTCACAGGGAGTGCAAACTAAGACAGCCCTGGCTCCCACGGGACTTCCAGCTACTGGGAAGATGGATAATAAACAAGTAATAACAAATCAACATATAATTTAAAATTATGGTAAGGAGTGTAGAGGGAAGAAAGGGGTGTATATGAGAGGCCTAGTGGTGAGGTATAAATGTACAGCTTGAATGTGTTAGAATGCAAGGTCAGGAAATGCCCCACAAAGGAAGTAACACTGAAACAGAGATCTGGAGGATAAGGTAAAGGAAACAGGATTCTAGACCGAGGAGAACATGTGCAAAGGTCCTGGGGCACAAAGGAGCTTGGCATAGATGAATTACAGGAAGAGGCCCAACATCTCACTACAGTGTAGTAAGCAAGGGAGAGAGTGATATGACAGGAAACTGGAGGGCTAGGCTATCTAAATCATGTATCGCCTGGTGGGCAGAACAAGTTTTCACTTTCCTCTCAAGGTAATGGGGGAACTTCCAACAATGGTAAACTAGACTATTTCAGACCATACCCCCCTGCTAAGAATACTGGAAAAACTGGACAAAATTAAAAAGGAAAACACATCTATCTGTAGGTACCAGATAACTATCAAGTTGGTGAGATTTTAAAGGAATTATGGGGCCACGATCTGGGACAGTATAGATGCCCCTTGAGGGGTAACCCTAACCCTAACCCTAACTTGAAAGTAACATCTGAGAGGCTGAGAAGCTGAGCAGAGCTTTTTTCAGACTCATGGAGCTTGGAGTTTAGGACCTGCCAAGGAGACAGCGTTTATTAAACATCCGAAGCTTTGGGTTGGGATTCTTAAGGGCTGTATGTTAAGAATAAAGGTGAAAAAAAACAAACAAACAAACAAACCCAGTCAAGCCCTCACAGAAATTGAACCCCAGCGTCAAGGCATATCAATACGTCTTTTGACTAAGGTGATCCGGGACTGCCCAGCTGCCAAAAGCAAAAGTAAGGAGGAAGATGATATCAAATTATTTGTAGCTTTTTAAAAGAGATTTATCTTTTTAAATATGAGAGAGAGAGAGAGAGAGCACAAGCAAGGGGAGGGGCAGAAGGAGGGGGAGATAATCCTAGGCAGGCTCCAATTCCCTGCTGAGCATGGAGCCAGATGTGGGGCCAACCCACCACTCTGAGATCATGACCTCAGCTGAAACCAAGAGCCGGCCACCCAACCAACTGAGCCCTAGCTCTAGAACTTTTCATACTCAATATCCAGGCCTACAAGAATACAAGACTTGCCCCAGATTAGGGGAAAACACACACACACACACACACTAATAAAAAGAGACCCAAGGGGTACCAGATTATTAGAATTACAACATGGACTTTGAAATGACTACAATTCAGTGTTCAGTGAATTACAAGACAAGATAAGAATTTTGGCAATGAATGGGACTCTATAAAAGGGGATCACAAAACAAAACATACTCTTAACATATGATCCAATCATTGCAATCCTTGGTACTTACCCAAATGAACTGGAAACTTATATGAACATTAAAAACCTGCACATGGATGTTTATGGCAACTTTATTCATAATTGCCAAAGCCAGGAACCTGCCTTCAGAGGTGAATGGATAAATAAACTGTAGTAAACCCAGACAATGGACTATTTAGTACTATTCAGCGCTAAAAAGAAATGTGTCATTTTGCCATGAAAAGACGTGGAGGAACCTTAAATGCATGTTTATAGCTGGAGGAAGCCAATCTGAAAAGGCTATGTACTGTATGATACAACTGTATGACATTTTGGGAAAGGCAAAACTAGAGAGACAGTACAAAGATCAGTGGTTGCCAGGAGTCTGGGAGGCAGGGAGGCACGAAGAGGCAGAGAACAGATTTTCAGGGCAGTGAAACTATTCTGGGTGGCACTTTAGTGGATCCATACCATTATACATTTTTCAAATCCCATAGAATACACATCATTAGAAGTGAGCCCTAATGTAAACTGTGGGCTTTGGGTGATGATGATATTTCAATGTAAGTTGGTGACTGTAACAAATGTTCCACCTCGAGGAGGCTACGTGTTCATGGGAGGTAGAGTAAGGGCAAATGTGAACTTTCTGTACTTTCTGCTCAGTTTTGTTGTGAACCTAAATGTGGCTCTAAAATATAAAATGTATTTTTTTTTTAAAAAAAGTTTGGAAGAAAATCAACCAAAGGGGAAGGAAGGAAAGAAGAGAAGGGAATCAAAGGGAAATTGTGGACCTGAAATGTTCAGTTACTGAAATTAAGAACTCAGAAGGGGGATCCCTGGGTGGTGCAGCGGTTTAGCGCCTGCCTTTGGCTCAGGGCACGATCCTGGAGACCCGGGATCGAATCCCATGTCGGGCTCCCGGTGCATGGAGCCTGTTTCTCCCTCTGCCTAAAAAAAAAAAAAAGAACTCAGAAGATAAGTTTAATACCTGATTAGATAGAGTTGGAGAGAAATGTAAGGAACTGGAAGGTAGGTCACAGGAAAATATCCAGATTGTAGAGACAAAAGAGCATAAAAGAAAAATGGGACATGGTATAAAAGACCTAACATATGTGAAATTAGAGTTTAAGAAGAGGAGAGGGGGTGCCTGGGTGGCTCAGTTGGTTAAGTGTCTGACTCTTGATTTCAGCTCAGGTCATGATTGCAGGGTCTGGAGATCAAGTCCCACATCAGGCTCCACACTCAGCACAGAGTCTGCTTGGTATTCTCTCTCACTCTTCCTTTCCCCCCTCCCTGCTCATGCCCTAAATCGATCAATCAATCATAAGAAAGTAGTGTGGGCAGCCCCGGGTGGCTCAGTGGTTTAGCACCACCTTCAGCTCAGGGTGTGATCCTGGAGTTCTGGGATTGAGTCCCACATTGGGCTCCCTGCAGGGAGCCTGCTTCTTCCTCTACCTATGTCTCTGCCTCTGTGTGTGTGTGTCTCTCTCAGGAATAAATAGATAAATCTTTAAAAAAAATAAGAAAGTAGGTAAATAAAATAAAAAGAGGACAGAGAAAGTACTGGACAGTGGTAGCAGTTTAGGAGATAATGGCTAAAAATATTTTTAGATGAATGAAAAGACTCTGAGCCATAGATTTGAAAGGATAAATACAAAGGAGCTTAGGAGGATAAATACAAAGAAAATCCCACTGAAGTATAGTGTGATCATGTTATTGGGAATCTAAGACAAGAAGAAAAATCTTAGAAGCAGACGGAAGAAAAAAATTCCAGAGTTTTCAATAAGCGACTGATATGATACCTGGCTCATGGTCTGATTCTTGTTTGTAAGCTCCATGCCCAACGTGGGACTTGAACTCACAACCGAGATCTATGATCCAGAGTTGCGTGCTCTACTGACTGACCCAGCCAGGTGCCCCTGATTTGCGTTTTGAAAAGTTCCTTTGCAAAAGCTGGAGGAGAACGGATGGTAGATCAGTTAGTTGGTGGCTCAGCAGAAAGGCGCTATGGGTCTGAGAGTGGCGGTGATGGGGATGGGGGGAGAATGGCCATGCTGAGGACGTTCTATATTGTGGAGATGGAATGGACCACTTGGTGATGGAAGCGGAAGAATCAAGAGTCATCACCAGATCTCTGCTTTGAGTCATTCACTACACGGTGGTATCATTACCTGAAATGGGCAAGTGTGCCAGAGGGAGTGGTTTGGCTATGCTATGGTTAGTGGGTGATTTGCTGTCTTTGGGCTTCATCATCCTCATCTGCAAAGTTGCACCCACCTCAAAGACCAGCCCAGCCGGGTGGCTTAGACCAGCCACCTGTACCAGAGCCAGCTACCCACTCATCAGGAAAAAGGAGAAAAATCCATTAGACTCCAATAGTAGTGGATTAAACTCAACTCCTACAAGACAAAAGGTCTTGAGGGTTTTTTCCTCCTTTACCCAAAACTTTTAAATTCTGCTTCTGCAACCTGATGCTTGCTAATCTGCCTTATTCCATTGGTGTATATTGTTTTGGTTTGCTAACCTCTGGGGGATTAACGGTCACCCTCCTTCTTTCTGGAGGGAATGTTCCTGTGAGGCAGGCTGAACCAGAAACTGTTTTTGTTTTTGTTTTGTTCCTCCCAAGCATTGATCTGATTCAGTTAATTCAATTCAGATACTTCTGGAGGACCTTCTCCATGCCAGGTACTGCGGGAGCTCAACACATTATTTCAATCATTCCTTCCTTTGGGAAATATTTCTCTCTTGCTTCTCACATCCACCCCCACAGGCCTTTTTCTCTATTACACTCATATGCCAAGTTCACTCACTCCTAACTGTGCCAATTGTCTGAACTGCCGTTCACCTAGACCCCTCACCAACACACGCACTCCCTGGGCTCCAGAGCCTGCCACTCCACTTTACCCCAGCACAGACCAGCATCCGACTTTCTATCGTCTTCTCGTGTTGGCAGCTCTCCGCCTCTATCACCTGTGCTCCATGACTGCAGGAACTTTGACTTACACGCAGCCATGTCCAGAGCACCCCTATACAGTAGGTGCTCAATTAATGCTTATGAGTTGAGTGAGTGAACCACTCTGCTTCTGGTCCCACATGTCCTCCCTGAGAGGGTCAGAAGTCCCAAGACAGAAGATCATCAGGGTCACGCAGGAGCTGAGGCTCACATGTGGAGCTTGATGAAAATTTCTAACAAGCCCATCTGTTCTTAGCACCCACCAGGGAGATCGTGGGCCCCAGGGTCAGATACCAGGGGGAGGAAATCTCGGCTCCACCACATCCTTGGCTATGGGCAAAATGCTCCACCTCAACTCCTGTATCTATAAAATGGGGGCCTTGGTGGCATCCACCTTATTCTGAAGATGAAGAAATTTAAAATAAAGCTTGTGCCCGGCACACAGTAGTAGTTCAACTAACCGTGGTCACTTACTCTCCTAATGCCTCCCCTCTCCACCACACACACCATCACCTTCACAGTGGGGCCCGAGCCCCTTTTCCAGTTTGTCACCTACTGTTTACAGATAAGGGATGCCAGAGACCTCAACCCAGAAGTTAGCAGCTCATCCCCTTCCCTTTCTCATTGATGGGTGCCTTTCACATGCCAGACACAGCTCTAGGTACCAAGGACATGCTGATGTCAAGATGAAGCCACCTGGCCTGCTGGAGCTGAACATTCCAGTTAGTGGGGGAGCTGATGACCTGCCGCTAAGCCCACGAACAAGCTAGCTTATTCTAAGCAGATGTAAATGTTCAGAAAGAAATAAACCAGATTGAAGTGGTTGGGTTGAGAACTCTGGCTAGGGTGGTCAGGAGTACCTCTGAGGAGGTCCTTTTGGGGCTAAAACTCAGTTCCACAAAGAGCCTCAGCTATGCATCCCTGCCGGGAGAATGGCAGGTGCAAAGGCCCTGAGGTGGGAGTGGGTCTGGCTGGGCTCTGGGAGTGAGCTGGGGAGAGATGTGGAAAAGGAGAGCAGGCAGTGGAGCTAGGTAGTGGGGGCCTCGTGCACATTCTGGTCTTGGTTCTGTTCTTCTAGCCCCACCCCCGGGACGTCTGTGAATCAGTGGACTGTGTATGTGAGTGCTAGCTGAGTCACCACCGCCTCCCCGCGGGGCCTGGTCTCATCTTCTCACGAATGACCTGGTTCACCGATTTTCCTTCCTTAAATTGGTCACCACCCAGCAGAATCCAAAGGAACCAAAATCTTGTTTTTCATTTCCAACGTTCTCCTTCATTCATATATTCACTCAACAAATACTTGTGAAAGGTATATTGTATGTTGAATACTTTGCTGGACTCTGAAGACAAGTTACATACCTTGGGGCCCTCAAGCAGCCCAGAGCCTGGAGATTTCAATGTCTCAACATTTCAATGTCTCAACTTTGCCATCTACAAAATGGGCAGGCTGGGGGGTACCTGGGGGGCTCAGTTGGTGAAGCATCAGCCTTTGGCTTGGGCATAATTCCAGGGTCCTGGGATCAAGCCCCACATTGGGCTCTCTGCTGGGGAGATTGCTTCTTTCTCTGCCTCTGCCTGCCACTCCCCCTGCTTGTGCGTTCATTCTCTCTCTCTCTCTCTCTCTCTCTCTCTCTCTGTCAAATAAATAAATAAAATCTTTTTAAAAACTCAAAGAACTATATTAAAATGGGCAGGCTGGAACTGATGTCTATAAGATACTTCTCTTCTAGAGTCCAGATGACAATGGAGAAATTTGTAAATACCTCTGCTCAGCATCACATGGACAACAGCGGGTTTGGAGGGGAGATGGAGAGCTTCTTTCTGCTTCCAAACTTAAGATATTAAATAAGGTTACCCCATTGTCAAGTGTCGTAGCTCCATTCCCCACCTGCCCTGGCTCCAACCAATCCCCAAACTGTAAAGATTCAGAGATCAGTGACTCACCTCCCCTTCCTGAACTGCAGCAAGAAGTACTTGCAGCTGCCTCCTCTGTCTCCTGATCTAGAACCTGGGTCAGTGTGCTGGGAGCTATTTGCAAGGCTGCACTTTTTGGTTAACAAAAAATGTCTCTGCTCAGAGCCAAGGGGAGGAGCAGGACCAGCAGAACCTTTCCTCTTTTAGCAAGAAGTCATCTTTTATTCTATCTGGGTACTATGTGGGCCTGGGAGGCAATGCTGTATAGAGGGAAGGGTTTGGGCACTGCAAGCAGATTCCCTTACCAGCTTTATGACCTTAGGCAAGTCACTTGCCTCTCTGACCCTCAGTCTCCTCTTCAGTAAACTAGGAATGATGATAATAATAATAAATAAATGTATTTCTGAGAGGATTAAATAGAATCTGTGAAGCTCCTTGTACACGCCAGTAATCAGTGACAAGGATCATTTTTTTAAAAAGTTTTTATTTATTTATTCATGAGAGACAGAGGTAGAGACCTAGGCAGAGGGAGAAGCAGGCTCCCAGCGGGGAGCCCAAGGCAGGACTCAATCCCAGGACCCCGGGATCACGACTTGAGCCAAAGGCAGACATTCGACCATTGAGCCACCCAGGTGCCTGATGACAAGGATTATCAATACAAATATAGGGACATTATGGATTGAGAATACAGTCTCCCAATTATATCCACCTGATTGTTAGCTAATATAGCACCTCCCTGGTTTAGGGTGGGCTTCAGGGGCACCAGCTGTCTCTGGGAGAGTGAGTATTTGCTAGCAGCTCAGATGCTCAGAGCAGTGCATCGCCTCACACCTCTTGTAGTCACGTTCCTTCCTTCCCAGTGAGTGACTGCAAGCATTCAGGTAGGCAGCAGCTCCTTCTCCCACTGGTCAGTAAACATCTGTGCACAGCCTCACTAATAATCAGGAAATGCAAATTAAAGTAACAAGATGCCAACCTGTTCCTATTAGATCACCAAAATATCTGATACTAGATGAAACAGTCTAATACTAGCCTGTGTAGATAAAGAGTTGGGGGCATGGGGCTAGTCATCCACTGCCAGTGGGAATGAGTCTTAGCGTGGCCAGTTGGCCATATCCACTAAAATCGGGAAAGTGCGCACCCCACAATTCAGAGGTCCGCTTTGAGAACATCCTCCCTAGAGAGACTTTCACATTTGCATAAAGAAGCATGTGCAGGTCTGCCCAGGACGGCACTGCTCATAACAGCAAGGAGTCAGAAACAACCCGAATTCTCCTCAGCCGAGGAGGGACAGAAATGTGGAATACCAGACAGTGGGTAAAAGTATGAACTAGCTGTGTACAAATTAATATGAGTCAATCTCAAACAATGGGTGAAAGTAGGAAAATCCATAATGAGATATACAGAATACCATCTATATAAAACACCTTTAAATCGCTCATGCAAAATAGTGATGTATACTGAATTATTGGTAGATAAACATACTTACAAAGCAAGCCTGGAAGATAGAGCCAAACCTACAATGGTGGTTCCAGCTGGGGAGGGAAGGAATAGGGGTAAAGGGGTGAGGGGATTTCAGAGCTGTAATGTTTTCTTTCTCTCTCTTTCTTTCATTCAGATTTTATTTATTCATTTGAGAGAGAGAGCACAAGGCAGGGGGAGGATCCGAGGCAGAGGGAGAAGCAGACTCCCCGCTGAACAGGGAGGCTCAACCCCAGGACCCCGGGATCATGACTTGAATCATGACTTGAGCCAAAGGCAGATGTCCAACCAACGGAGCAACTCAGGCACCCCACTGTTTTCTTTCTTAAAAGAAAATTCTGAAGATGAACATGCCAACCTGTTAACATGTAACTCTAGGTGGTAGAAATATGGGTTTTGTTATCTTATTTATAGGTATATTCTGTATATTTTTAAACAAAAGAAATAAAAAGAACATCCATCACAGAAAACCCTGGCTGAGAAATGTAGAAGGAATGATAGATGTAGAAAGTCACATTTCAAGTGTTATAGTTGTTTCACACAAGGACCGTCAGTGAATGGTGGTTGGGGAGCAGGATGTGCAAGGTGTCAGAGTACCACCTGCGGGTGACACTCGTTGTAAAGGGGGCAGGGTGCCTCTACATGGAGACATCTGGTGTCACCACCTTAACAGGTGATTCCAGTTGGGTATCACCACGTGGGGGATCGTTGACACCAGGCACCACTAGCTGAGAATCTACATCTACCTACCCCATCGCCTGGAATGTCTCCTCCCCCCTTGGAGCCCAAATCCAAGCAAGTGTGCAGACCTATCATTCTGCTTCCAGGGGGCTAGAGGAACATGTTAAAGCACAGGGGACAAGCCATGAGAGATGCGGGTGTGGGACATCGTATAAGACAGAGGCTGAGTCCATGTCAACCAAAGAAAGAAAAAGAAGATAAAAGAAAACAAAGAGCAAAAGGGAAAGGACTATTCTAGACCCCCCAAAAATGACTACACAGACATAATAATGACATGCCACGTGTGACCCTCGGCTGGATTCTGGTTCAAAAGAGGCAGCCAAGAAAATCTTTGGACAACATCTGGGAAATCTAAGTATGGACTAGATATTGGATGGGGTTTCAAATTATTATTGATTTTCTTAGGTGTAGAAATGCTAAGTGTAGGGAAGAGGTCTGTGTGTTAGGAGATGTCTGCTGGAGCACTGAGGAGTGAATGTTACACCTTCTGCAAATGCTTTCGGGTGTCTCAGCAGGAAAGTGGACTGTAGACAGACACCAATGTGAACACTTGTCAAATGTCACTAGAGGGTCCGTGGGTATTTGTTCTCTGTTACTTTTAACCTTTCTCTGAGTTTTGAATTTTTTATAATAAAGAATTTTGAGGGGATTTTTTTTTAATGGACAGAGAAACTAGATCTCCCACAGAAGTTTGCAGCTCTTGCTATAGAAACTGCTGTTTGCTTCTTTGAAGTGGGTTTTGCTAAAGTATTTAGAATTTCTGAGAAACTAGCACAAATCGAGGGAGGGAGTGGGTACTTTAGCAACATAGGAAATTCACATCTGAGTCGCATATGTAAATTGCAATCATGAAAATCAGGGCTTTCACTGCATTTCTAAGAAATGCCCTTTTTTGGATACTCTTGCTTTTGTCTTACCTCTAGGACTCTCAGAGAAGGTTCCACAGCATGGCCTCAAAAGGGCCTGGGGTGGGGGGTTGGCAGGTGCCAGGGTGCTGCTCACCAGACAAATCCCCACTGCCTCAGAGAGACCACGACACCGCATGGGCAGGAGTTCTCAGGCCCAAAACATCGCCGCGGTGCTTGTGTAGAGTGAAACGGTCCTGTTGGAAAATATTGATCATGGGCAGCCCGGGTCGCTCAGTGGCTTAGCGCCGCCTTCAGTCCAGGCGTGATCCAGGAGAACCCGGATTGAGTCCCATGTCAGGCTCCCTGTGGGGAGCCTGCTTCTCCCTCTGCCTGTGTCTCTGCCTCTCTCTCTCTCTCTCTCTCTCTCTCTCTGTCTCTATGAATAAATAAATAAAATCTTTAAAAAAATAAAAAGAAAATATTGATCAATGTGACGTCTCCTTTGACCAAATAATCCACTTAGGGAATTCAAGCCATTAGATGAGACACAGAGATAAAATATATATTAAATGAATATATGTAAGGGGTTTAAAATAGTGCCTGGAACATGGTGAGTGCTATGTAAATGCTCACTATTGTTATTTTTGTAATAGGCATTTTAAAGAACTCCTTTAAAAAGATAAGGTTTGGGCTGCCTGGTGGCTCAGCGGTTTAGCGCTGCCTTCAGTCCAGGGCCTGATCCTGGAGACCCAGGATCGAGTCCCACGTCGGGCTCCCTGTATGGAACCTGCTTCTCCCTCTGCCTGTGTCTCTGCCTCTCTCTCTCTGTCTCTGTCTGTGTGTGTGTGTGTGTGTGTCTCATGAATAAATAAATAAAATCTTAAAAAAAATAAAAAGATAAAGTTGATAGAATATATTGGGTGAAAAAAAAGCCAGATGTTTACAGTGTGTTGAATCTGTATGCACAAGTAATTGTGTAAAAACTGTGTATGGGGGTGGAGGGGATGGGGCAAAATCTATCATCTATCGACGTGTGCTTGCATGTAAATGTCAAGGCTTGGCCGGAAGCCTCTGTGAACCAGATCTGGTCAGAGTTGCCGCCTTTGAACAGGGAAAGGGGCCATCTAGAGTATCTAGATGGGAGAAAATTTTCTTTTTTGCTATATTCCCTTTCACACTGAATTTTTCTTTACCATGTGCTCATTTTAACCGTTTAGGTGACCCTATTTGAATGAATCAGCTCCCAAACCTGGAGGTATACAAGGTGCCTTCACTCTGGTTCCCAGAACTCTTCTGTCCCCTTTAAATGTGGGGACTTAAAATTAGAATCCCGCGTCCCCCCCGGGGGAGACAGCTCTCGGAGAGGGCTGGTTTCAGAATGATGTTCAGAAACCTCCAGCACCTGTTCTGAGGGAGCCCAGGGAGGAAGGGAATCTATTTTCATAGGTCATGAAATTTG
Source organism: Nyctereutes procyonoides (assembly GCF_905146905.1). NCBI lineage: Eukaryota > Metazoa > Chordata > Mammalia > Carnivora > Canidae > Nyctereutes > Nyctereutes procyonoides. The sequence continues at coordinate 47,178,308 of NW_026575140.1, read as the reverse complement.
AGCTCAGTACCACAATAATAAAATTCCTTGCAATTGTGTGGCACTGGCGGGGACAGATCACACATGCTTTGGTCTGGGCAGTCCTGTTTGAGCTTAATGTTCATCCATTTGATCAGGAGAAAATGAGGCTCGCAGAGGCTAAGCAAGTCCCCCCCCCAAAATGTCCCACAGCTTTGCTCTGTCTGGTTTAATAAAATCTAATAACAACGGAAAGGAGCCAGAAGAAAGAAGTGGATAATCCCATCTGTAGGTTCCTGTTTATACGGTCAGGAACAGACAAAATGAATCTGTGGGGACAGAGGTCAGAATGAGGGCGATTCTGGGGTGATGTGGTGGCTGCTGGGACGGGCAGGGAGGGGGGCTTCTGGGGGCTCCAAGTGTTCTCAGTCTTGATCTGGGTAGCATTACCTGGGTATGCACATCTGTAAACTATTCACTGACCTGCACACTTAAAATTCTTGCATTTCACTGCATGTAAATTCCACTTTTAAATGAAGAAAATAGAAAGCAAATAAGATCCATTATCTGTAAAGACTGTTCGAGCAAAAGCATTAGCAAACTGTGATCATCAATGAGACATTAGGAAACCCTGCCATCCCATTCTTGGCCTCACCAAGAGTCAGATCTGATTCTGTTTGACTTTTGTTTCACTTGTAACTTTTGTTTTGTTGGCTTTAAAACTCAAAAGTGCTATCTCATTGAGCAAGGCAATGTGTGTGGTTCCGAAGACCAGCAGTCAGTCCAGCAGGTCTGCTTCTGGAAGGTACAGTCCGCTCAATAGATGGAGACAGCTTTCCAACGGTCAGAACTAACCCCCTGTGAGCCAGCTGCTCTGTGAGGTGCTGAGAGCCCCAGCTCCGGGGAAGAAGATAAGGGGGAGGCGCACTGAGGGCATCCAACAGTGACTCTGGGCTTGCCCTGATTCCACAGACAGAAAGTTCCTGGCAACAGAACCCATGATTGCCTCTGGCTCTCAAATCCACCCCGCCTGCCTAGCTGTTGGCACAAGTAATACAGACGTACCTTCTCTGTGTAAACATTAAGAAATTACAAGTAGGGCTAAAGTCCCTCTTGACCATCACCCCCAAATCTGGTCCCCTCTTGCCCTACCCAGAGGCAACCATCGTCACCATGCTCATCTTGTCAGATGTCGTCTGTCTGCATTACGTTCGGATGTATGGTGCCACTGAAAATGAGATTTGTGATTTTATTTTACTAAAAGGTATCTTACTCTAGGTATCATGGTTTGTCTTGACAGTCATTCCATGTCACTGCTTACAGATCCAGTCCCTTCTTTGTAACCTTTGCATAATATTCCTGGTTGTGACCTGTGTACCTCACTCAGCCATCCTCCGCTGGATCGACATGGACGTTGCTTCCAGATGCTCCCTATTATTAACCACGCCTCTGCGAACATCCTTGTGCACCTGTGGTACACGGGGAAGAATGTCAGGGTTGTGAGTTAGGTGTATGTTGTACAGTTTAATGCACCCGGCAGGTTGCCCTCCAAAATGGTAGTAACAACAGCCTCCCTCTGGCAGGGCGAGAGATCGCATCTCCCTAGGTACCCCCCAGATCTCCCTGTTATCAAGTTCGAAGATTGTGCCAACCTGGTGGATGAAAATCCGTTTTTCATTGTTTAAGTTGTGTCTCTTTGATTATGAGATTGAGCAGTTTTTAGGTTACCAGCCCTATTTCCTCTCCATTTGTGCTCACTATCATCCGGGTCAGCCTTTTGTTCCCCTCCTTTCCACCCTCACTCCTGCCCTAACTCCTCCCTGGATGTCATCCCACTTCCCCTCCACCTACCCGATCCCTCAAGGTTTCCTTCCTCAATGCCATGGGCTTCTAAATCTGTCTCAATCCAGTCTTAATCCTGTGGAGGTTTCAGGAGAGTTGGGAAGGCATGGAAAACAAGTTCCCATAGTGGGAAGGGGGCTATGGCGCTGATCCTCATCGTTTATTGAGAATTTACTATGTGGCAATAACTTTTGCTAAGGATTTAACTGGGTAACTCCTTTCATTCTCCTTTCCTTCTGCTAACTGTGAGCGGGTATTATCATTATACTTACTCACGAGAAGAGAAAATGGAGGCACAGAGGCCAAGCTGAGATTCAAATCCAGGGTGTCCTGCTCTGATGTCAGCCTCTCGAGTACTTTGATAGGGCTTAGGAAACACAGAGAATGGGCATTTAACCAGGCCTGGGACAGTCAGGGACAGCTTCCTGGAGGAGGTGCCCCTTGGCTGAGCCTGAAGGCAGATCAAGAAGAGATGACCGAGCAATGAAATAGGAAGTGGTTGTCAAGAAGAGGGAAGGGCCTGGGAAGCCTCTTGTCTGGAGGCTGGAGACCTGGGTCACTCTGGCTGCAGCCTGGAGGGTGTTACACATCCAAGGGGTGGGTTGGGGCCAGATTGGGGTCATACCAGTTTCCATCTCATCCCAAAGCCAGTCCAACCTTTCCCTTGCTCTGTGGGCACTGACGGGCGGTGTGCGGTGGGGGCTCTGCAGACAGCTCCAGTGGGGACTCCGGAGTAGGCACAGGCCGCCCACCTCGGCTCCTAACACGCAGGTGCAGGGGCGGGTGGGGGTGCCGCTGATTTACATCCTACAGGTTGGGGGGGGAAAACCCAGGAAGTGCAGCTCAGGCACTAATCAAATCTAAGGCTAATAATAAACGTCCTGAGTAATGCGTGGCTTGGGCCAGAGCAGGCGAGGCAGCCGGACTCGGACGGGCCAGGAGGAGTGGAGTGAGTAGTCGGGGAGGTGGCCAGTGGGGGTGAGTGGGGGCGAGGAAGGCTTGGCCAGGGCACAAGCTTCGATGGGGTTTGATGGGCACAGCACCCACAGCAGACGGGCAAGCTCGAGCAGTCTGGGGGTCACCCCAAGCCTCTGCACGTGGAGAGCCCCAAGTCTGGGAGCTTTGGGGGATCTGTACCTCGCATTCCAGGAGAGGAGCCGGGAGGATGGAGGGTCAGCACATAGATGGGAGTCCCGTCTGGGACAACCCCAACCCCAATCCTAAGCTGGTCAGGGCACCTGAGCCAGGTTGGTCCAAGCGTTTAAAAGTATTTTATTTTGAAGTCAATGCCAAAGCGGAGAGGAGAGTTTAATGCACTTTCTGCATACATCCCCCAGCTTTGGCAATTATCGACACAGGGCTGGCCTTACATTTTCCGTGCTTGCCATGTTCCCCCTCCAGCCCCACTGGATCAGTTTAGAGCTAATAACCAATTTCATATTGCTTGATTCGTGGGTACCTTAGCATTAATCTCTAAAAAAACTCTTTAAAGGCCAAAAAATTAACCATCATGCCCTGACCAACTCAAAAAAGAATGATCCCCTAGTATTACCAATTAAACAGTGTCAAGACTTCCAAACTGTCTTATCAATGTCTTTTCCAACTGATTTGATCAAATCAGGATCTGAACACAACCCACGTTATACCTTTGATTACATGTGTTACTCTAGAACAGTCCCCATTTGCTCTCCTTTCTTCCCCCTGCTATTTATTTATTGAAGACCCTGGATTACTTAGCCTGTAGAATTATTATGAGAGTTTTAAAGATTCATTTGAAGGCACAATCCAGGAAGCTCAGGTTGCTGGAGTAGATGAGTCCAAGTCCATCACTGTGCAGAGGGGACCCAAGGCTAAACACAAGAGGGGCTGTCAGGGCCCTGGGTGGCCCAGCCCGGGATCCCGCATTGCCGGCTGCTGCTCTGTCCCCCACGAGTCAGGCAGGGAGCGTATCTTTTCTCTGATTCCTTTCTTCATCCAGTGACCATGGCCCCAGACATATCCCCAGCTAAGGGCTCAGAGTCAAGACCAGAGACCACCTTGACTCAGAGTGAAACTGCCCAGGCCCCCAGGACCACAGGCCAGGACTTGGTCGGAACTGTGACTGGGCACCGAGCGTGGCTGCTGAGTATAGCAGAATCAGCCTTGGCCTGGAGTCCTAGCTCCTGGTGTTCACGGGCTCACTGGGTGACCTTGGGAGGGTTCTGCACCTCGCCAGGGTGTTTCCTCGGCTCTACAATGAAGAGGAGCCTCTGTCCCACCAGGTGTCCCCCAAAACCTCAAAAGGGCTTTGCCCCCTGCCAGAACCCCTCTTGAGGAGTCAAAGGTTGAGAGAGGGGCTACAGTTAAAAGAGCTTTGACTTTCTTTAATCTGGCATTTTTCCAACTAAGTTGACCACAGAGGTCCTTCTTGGTATGGAAACTATTAAGCCAAGTGCATGAGGACTCACAGGCAGGGGCCCCACAGTCATCCCTCCTGGCTGCTGTTGGGTCAGGGTGCAGGGTGCAGGAGGTGGGGGGTGTGAGCCTGGTCCGCAAAAGCAGGCGTGCAAGAGGACTTCTTCCCTTCTTCCCTACATGGCAACAGAACTTTCTCAAGTTTCCATTCTGCCTGGCAAGTGTCAGTCTTATGATTTTCCTGCCCCTCTTTGGGGCTGGACAATGATTCTGGAATTTTATGTAGATGCAGATGGTGGTGGAGGAGTGGGGAGCAGATACGGCGCCCTCTGGTCCGTTGGGTGTCTGCCGTCAGGCCAGTTGGGAACTCTGTCCCGTCAGATCCCACGGCTTAGTGGCTTCCAATCATTAATGTCTTGGAAGCTCTCCATGTCTACATTGGAAGCCCAGAAAATATAAAAAGGTATATAATATGAAATCTTCCTTCCCTCAGTGTCCTTTACCTGCCCAGTTCCTGCCTTTCTGGGAATAAACAGATTTGCTGACATAAATTTACGTGTCATAAAGGTGTACACGTCAATGTCACATTTAGTATATTTACAGAGTTGTGCAATCATCACTATGATCTAATTTTAGAACATTTCCGCACACTTCATTCCCCCTACCCCTGGCCTTAAGCTAACACTAATCTGCTTTCTATCTCTAAAGATCTTCTTGTGTTTTTGTTTTGTTTTTTTTTTTTTTTAATGTGGACGGAGGGGCAGAGTGAGAGGGAGGAGAATCCCAAGCAGATTCCCTGCTAAGCATGGAGCTTGATGCAGGGCTTGGGCCCAGGACCCTGAGATCATGAGCTGAAATCAAGAGTCAGCCACCCAATTGACTGGGCCACCCACGCGCCTCTAGATTTGCCTGCTTTGGACAATTTTATAAAAATCAAATGCGGTGTTTTGCAAACTACCTTCTTCCTCTTAGCATGATGTTTTTAAGGTTCTTTCATGTTGTAGCATCTATCAGCACTCTGCTCATTTTTATGGCCAAATAATATTCCATTTAATGGGTATAGCACATTTTATATATTCATTCATCAGTTGATGGACATTTGTGTTGTTTCTACTTTGGGGCTATTATGAATGATGGTGCCATGAATATCCATCAAGCATTTGGATGGACATGTTTTCATTTCTCTTGGGAGTGGGGTCTTATGTTAATTCTATGCTTAACATTTTGAGGAACCACCAAACTGTTCTCTGCAGTAGCTGTACCGTTTGATAATCTTGTTTCACATATGAGGATTCCAGTTTCTCCACATCTTCACAAACACTTGTCATTATCCTTCATTTTCATTATAGCCATCTTAGTAGGTATCTCAGTGTGCTTTTGATTTGCATTTCCCTAATGACCAATGATGTTGAGCATCTTTTCATGCTCTTATTAGCCATTCACATATCTTTTGGGGAAGATGTCTAATCCCTTAACCTATTTTTAAATTGGATTGTTTTTTCAATATTCAGTTATAAGCATTCTTTATATATTCTAGATCCCTTAACATATATATGGTTTGCAAATATATCCTCCCAGTCTGTGGATTATCCTTTTATTTTCTTGATAGTATTCTGTGAAACACAAATGTATTTAATTTTGATGAAGTCTAATTTCTTAATCTTCTCTGTTGTCACTTATGCATTCGGTGTCATTCCTAACCCCAAGTCATGAAGAAACTCCTGTTTTCTTCTAAATTTGTCATTTTAGCTCTTACATTTAGATCTATGATCACTGCGAGTTAACTTTTGTATAGGTAGGAGTCCAAATTTTTTCTTCTACACATGGCTATCCTGTTGTCTCAGCACTATTTGTTGAAAAGACTATCCTTTCTCCCATTGAATTGTCTTGGTATCCTTATTGAACATCAATTGACTATAAATATTGGGTTTTATTTGTGAACTCTGAGTTCTATTTCATTTGTCTATGCTTATCTTTATGCCAGTAATACACTGTCTTATTTACTATTACTTTATAGTCAATTTTTAAATGGAAAAGTGTGAGTCTTCCAACTATGTTTTTCTTTTTTGAGATTGTTTTGGGTCTTCTGAGTCTCTTGCATTTCCATATGATTTTAGGATCAGCTTGTCAAACTCTGCAGAAAAGCCAGCTGGGATTTTTTACTAGGATTGCATTAACTCTATAGAATAATTTGGGGAATATTGCCATCTTAACAATATTAAGTCTTTTAATCCATGAACATGGGATGTCTCTCCATTTGTTTAGGTCTTTTAAGATTTCTATTAACAAGGTTTTATAGTTTTCAATGTACAAGTTTTGCACTTTTTAAAAATTTATTCCTAAGAATTTTATTTAAAACACCATTTTTTTTGTTTCTTAAGTTTCTTTATAGTGTTTCTTTGTGTATATACCAACACTTATAGATTTGAATTTCCCCCTTTTTGCAAAAAAGGAAGGAGGGTGGGAGGGAGGGAAGGAAGGCAGGAAGGGTCTCAATGAGCCATACTGTTATGTACCCTGTTTGTTTTTATTTTTGCTTTTCCACATAATATATCTTGGAGCTCTGTCCATAGAAATATATAAAGAGCTTCCTAACTCTTTTTTTATAGATGCACAATAGTCCCATATATAAGCATACTATAGTTTACTTATCGGTCCTCTATTGATGGCCGTTTGAGGTTTCACCAATCTTCTGCTATCACAAACACTGCTGCAAAGAATTTATCATTTCATACTCTGGGATAAATCCCGGGTTTAATCACTGTATCACTGATCAATGCATCAGTAGTTTTGACAAATGTTGCCAGCTTGCCCTCCACGAGGGTTATCCCTATTTCCTCCCCTTCCAGAGTGAATGAGAGTGCCAGTATCCTCATTACTCTTCTAATAGAAGGTGTTATTAAGCTTCTGGATTTTTAGGTCTATTAGAGGGAAGATAGTATCAACATAGTTTGAGTTCACCCATCTCTTAGGAATGAGACCAGACATCTTTATGATGTTTTTCTCTGTCTACGAACTGTCTATTCATTGTGTTTGCTCAATTTTCTATTGAGTAGCTGGCCTTTTCCCTTCTGTTTATAGATATGAACTGCAATGTTTTGTTCTCATTTTTCATTTCCCTTTAGACTTCTTTGAAGGCATTTTTTGCCACATTTAGAGGCTTTTTTTCTGTAGTGTAGTTTATCAGTCTTTTACAGATTTTGGATATGGGGTCACAGTTAGGCCTCTCATACTCCAAGGTTACAAAGAAATATCAGATCATTTTTTCTCTAGAACTTCTTGTAATTTTATTCTTTCTCACACTTGAAAGTGTGAGAAATTTTATTTTCTCTTTGATTGGGCTATTTGCCTTTTTTTTTTTTAATATAGGGGAAATTATTTCCTGTGCTTCCTGGTTTCTGGCCCCAGTTACCTCGTCTCTGCCAAGAAACCTCTCCCCTAAGTATTAAAAGCAAAAGCCAGGATTTTTGCTTTCCCCTCTCCCCACACCAGGACACCTCTGCCCTGAGTCTACTTGCATGAAGGAAGTGCAGGCAGAGGAGGGGGCAGAGTAAAACTTAAATATGTCCCAGCCCAGCTGTCTATAACTCAGTGCAAAAATGGAGACTGCTTTTCATTCCATAAGTCTTTACTGAGGACAACGATGTGTCAGGTCATTTACGAACATTTATTAAAGACCTGCTATGTCCCGATATTATGGAAGGCACCAGATTCAGAGATGAATGAGACAGTGTAAGGAGACAGAATGGCTACACCCTCAAACGTAAAGTACAAAACCAGAAATACTACCAGGTAGACATGCTCAGGCCACATGGTCATCCAGGAAGGCACATGTGACACAGCTCAGAAGGAGAGGCTAGAGGACAAGGCAGCTCTGCGGGCAAGTGTTTCTAGAAAATTATGATGCTTAAGCCACAAATTGAGATGGTGGGAGCAGTTCTCAGTCCAGGAGAGCTGCTATGATGATGCTATCATTATTATTAATAATAATATTCTATCATCATAAATGATTCTATGGTTTTATATTACTCTAAAATGATTATAACTGTGACTATAATTAATCCATTATATTTTATATCACTTATATCAGATACGTAACCATCACTTGACAGCCGTGTCTCAGGCCAGTTACACGTATGTTATGTACATGTCCTTGAGAGAACTTTCTCTACAGAGGAAAGCCTATAACCTCCATTTTGCAGATAAGGAAAACCAACGTGCCCTTTCCCAAGGGAATTCAGTGGTGTCCCAGAGCTGTGCTTTCCCCACCACAGGCACTTTAGTTCTCTCACGCTTGTTCTCTGTCACTGAACTGTGGCAAATCAATTTTCAAAATGACCTACCTAATGAGAGGCAAAAGTTATAATGGGTAGAGACGGTTGTCCCCTTCTTATAAACACAAAACTGAGAAAGTTACTTGACTGTACTCCCAGGACCTAGTTTAGTTCTGACTTAGATCCAGTACGGGGGTGATGGGCTCACCAGCCTCAGAATCTCTGGAAGGTAGTTTGGGGTGGGGGTGGGGACTGGCAGGGGTCAGTCTCAGAGCTGTTCAGTATTGCAAAAAAGACTGGTAGGAAATCACATACAGTTAACTGAAGTGAAAAGCCACCTTCTTATTTCCTTCTTTGTCTCCTCCTCTCTTGTCTCTTCTCTCACCACCTCAATTCCTCCACCTCCTCTTTCTTCTTTGCCATGTGAATAACAGCAAGGTCACCAATGACCATTCCCAATTCTCCCGTGGGCGCCCCAGGTGTCAGGCTGTGTCCTCCTCCACGACACACACCCCATCTCTTTATGTTGGAATCCCCTCCTGACCACACCCCACCAATGAGAGCTTAGCTCAAAATTCCCATCTCATGTTGTGTTTATTCAAATATTGAATGAGAAATTGCTCCTGTCTTGAAGCTTTTATTGTCCTTTCTTTTCAAGTCACATTGACAGATTTTCTTGGCAAAATTGTGAAGATTAAGAAGGAGGAGCCAAGGCTTTCATTCATCCTGCTCCTTTCTCATGGGGACAGGACCCTCTCCCCACCATGGAGAGAGACATGGAGTTGTCTTAAGCCCTTGTGGCAGGATTGGCCCTTTTTATTCTTCCTTGACCCACATCCAGGCCTTGGCTGGCACATTACTCTATATTGCAAGGAGTGGCAGTATTAATAAAGCCAAAGCTCAGGGGATTAACCTTTTACTAATTGCACAGTACCATGGCAGGCAAAGCACTTGCCATGCATGCAATGCTCATAATGGCCTTATGAAGTAAGCAATAACATTCCTATTTTACAGATGAGGACACTGGGTTTCAAGGAGATGAAGTTCTACCCAACGTCACACAGCTAGGAAGCACTAGGCCCAGGATATACAGTCCAGTGGTTCCCAGCCATGGCTGCCTGACGGCTTCACTGGACTCACTCTCGAAGAGTCTCAAAATATAATACTAGCAGACATACGCTGCTAGTTCTGGACGTTTCAATTTTATACATTATGAATTAACTTCCCACTTTCTAAGACAAGAACTCAGTTCTTATATCACCCTCTGTATACACACAACCTCCCCTCCACCCAGTCTCACAGAGCACCATGCTTAGTTAGACCAGTGGAAACTGTGAATGACTCTGATGCAGACAATGAGGCTGACCCACAGTGGATGTGGCAGGACCAGCAGTGTGCCCAGACAGCCTGGCACCACTCTGATGCCGCCAGGGTTCCCAGAGAATCCATCAATAAAGGAAATTTTTTTGGATCCCCTTAGCCAACCCAGGTATTCAAGGATAGACTGCGCTCTTTGCTGCCAGCTAATCAGTTTGCCCACACATGTAAAACTCTCTACAGTTTTGTTCTTCCTTTTCTCCTTTCTCTCTTATAAATCCTGGTATTGCCATTGTTCACTGACAGTGGTCGAATGACTATCTCCGCTCACAGAAATGAGTAAACTATTTGATGCTGGACATAATACAAAGTCTTTGAGTTATTTATTAACAGTTGCTCACACATTTATGATGATGTGGATTTCGTTCACAGCTGAGTCATACAGGTACTATGATTTCCCTGGAGTTGATAGTGCCTCAGTTTTCTCTGCATGTATCAGTAATTTATCCTCAGCTCCATGACCAACCCAGCCTGTCAGTTGGCCAGACATACTCACTTGTCTATTGTTTCAATGTTTCCATTGGAGACCTTTCTTCCCTGTTTTCTTTTATTTTACCTGGGATAGGATTCCCTCTAGGCTCATGGGCAGCTGTCCCCAGAGACTTCATTCATCATCACTCTGAGAATTTCTACATTCACTTCTTTGCTGAGATGGAGCCTGTCTTTCTCCCCGACTCCCCATTGTTTTGCATACTCCCTACATTTGATGGAGCATATCCTCCATTAGAAAGAAATGGTGCATGGATAGAAGATAAAAGTTTTCAGACTTTTTATTTCTCATAACATCTTTTTAAAAAATATTTTTTTGAGAGAGAGCGAGAGAGTGAGAGAGCATGAGCAGGAGAGGGGCAGATTGAGAGGGAGAAGCAGACTCCCCACTGAACAGGGATCCTGGGGCTTAACCCCAGGGCCCTGGGATCATGACCTGAGCAAATGGCAGATGCTTAACTGACTGAGCCACTCAGGTGCCCCTCCTCTCATAACATCTCTATTCAACCCCACACTTGATTAATAACATGTAGTGTTCTAGACTGAAAACATTTCTATCATAAATTTGGAGCACTGTTCCACTATCCTCTTCCTTCTGGTAAGATATATATATAATAAAATTTACCATTTAGTATTTTTAAGTGCACAAGTCAGTGGCGTTAAATACACGCATAATGTTTTGCAACCTTCACCACTATCTATACCTAAAATTTTTCATTGTCTCAGTTTCCCCTCCCCCCAGCCCCAGATAACCTCTAGTCTACTTTCTGCCTCTATGAACTTGCCTATTCTAGGTACCTCATGTAAGTGAAATCATATTATGTTTGTCCCTTTGTAGCTGGTTTATTTCCCTTAGTATAATGTCTAGAAAGTTCATCTATGTTGCCGCACATGTCAGTACTTCACTCATTTTCATAACCGAATAATATTCCAATGTAGATAGCACTTTTAACTTTTCCTTTCATCTAGAGATGGACATGTGGGTTTTCCACCTTGTAGCTTTTGTGAATAATGCTGCTGTGAACGTTGGTATGCAAGTATCTGTTTGAGTTGCTGCTTTCAGTTCCTTTGGATATCTTCCTAGGAGTGGAATTGCTGGGTCAAATAGTAGTTCTATATTTAACTTTTTGAGGAATTATCAATTGTTTTCTATAGGGATTGAAGCATTTTGCATTCTCACAATCAATACATGTGGGCTCCAATTTCTCCAAATTCTTGCCAACAGTTGTTATTTTCCCCTTTTTTGATAAGAGCCATTCTAATGAGCATGAAGTGGTATCTCATTGTAGTTTTGATTTGAATTTCTCTAATGACTAATGATATTGAATATTTTTATATGCTTATAAGTCATTGGGGGAAATGCCAATTCAAGTCTTTTGTTTAGTTTTGACTTTACTTGTTTTGGTTTTGGTTCTTGAGTCTCAGTATATTAATCCTTTATCAGAAATGTGATTTGCAAATATTTGCTCCCATTCTGTGAGCTGTTTTTTCACTCTCTTGATGCACAGAAGTTTTAAATTGTGATGAAATCCAGTTTATCTAAGAGTTGTATCAAAAGTGTCATTGCCAGATTCAATACATGAAGATTTTCCTGTGTTTTCTTCCAAAAGTTTTATAGTTTTAGCCTTAAGGTCTTTGATGCATGTTAAATTAATGTTTGTATATATTATAAGGTAAGGGTTCAACTTCACTCTTTTGCATGTGGTTTTCTCAGCACCATTTATTGAAGACTGTCCTTTCCCCCATTGAAATATTTTGGAAAAATATTTGACTGTTGAAAATCAATTGAGATTTTCTGTTTATGTGAGAGTTTATTTCTGGATTCTATTCCATTCCACTGGTCTATATGTCTGTCTTTAATTCAGTATCACATTGTTTAACTGTTTACTTTAGCTTTGTAGGAAGTCTTGAAATCAGGAAGTGTTAGTCCTCCAACTGTTCCTATTCTTCAATGTTATTTTGGCCTATTTAAGGTCCTTTGAAATTCCATATGAAGTTTTAGGATGAATTTTTGTATTTGTACAAAGAAGTTATTGGAATTTTGTTAAGGATCACATTGAATATGTAGATCATTTTGGGTAGTATTGCCATATTAACAAGCTTTCCAGTGCATGAACACAGGATGTCCTTTACTTAGGTCTTCCTTAATTTCAGCAATGTTTTATAGTTTTTCAGGGTGTACTTTTTTACTACCCTGGTAAAATTTATTCTTAAGCATTTTATTCTTTTTTTTATGCCTTTGTGAATGGAATTATTTTCTTAATTCCTTTTCAGGATTGTTTGCTGCAAATATATTTTTTGTATGTTGATTTTGTATCCTTCAACGTAATATTAACACCAGCTGTGTGTGTGTGTGTGTGTGTGTGTGTGTGTGTGTGTGTGTAACTTTTAGGGGCTTTACATATAAGATCATGTCATCTGTGAACAGAAATAATTTTACTTTCTTCTTTCCAATTTGGATACCTTATTTCTTTTTCTTATCTGATTGCTCTGGCTAGAATTTTCAGTACTATGTTCAATCCATGCAGTAAATGTGGGCATTCTTGTCTTGTTGCTGATCTTAGGAGAAAAGCTTTCAGTCTTTTACCATTCAGTAGGATGTCACCTGTGTTTTTCATATATGGCTTTTATCATATTGAGGAAATTCTCTTCTATTCCTACTTTACTGTTTTATTTGTTTAATCATGGGAAGGTGTTGAATTTTGTCAAATAATTTATCTGCATCAGTTGAGATGAGCATATAGTTTTTCTTTTCATTCTTTTAATATAGTGTATTACACTGATTGATTTTCATGTATTCAACCATTATTGCATTCCGGGAAAAAAAAATCCCACTTTGTTGTGGTGTGATTATTCATAGTATTCTCATAATCTGTAAAATCTGTAGTAATGTCCCTGCTTTCCTTTTTTAAATCTCATTTTCCCCCACTTTATTTTCATCATGATAAGTATACTCTTTCATCTCCATCACCTATTTCACTCGTTCCACACACCCATCTCCCCTCTGGTAACCATCAGTTTGTTCTCCATTGTTAAGTCTGTTTCTTGGGTTGTCAGTGTCTCTTTCTTTTTTTCCCTTTTTTTTCATTTATTTTGTTTCTTAAATTCCACATGTGTGAAATCATATGGTATTTGTCTTTCTCTGACTCTCTTATTTCACATAGCAGAATACTGTCTAGCTCCATCCATGTCTTTGCAAATGGAAAGATTTCATTCTTTTCTATGGCTGAGGAATATTGAATTGTAGATATATACCACATATCCATTTGTCTATCCATGGACACTTGGTTTCCATAGTTTGGCCCTTGTAAATAATACTGCAAGAAACACAGGGGTGCATTTATCCCTTTGCATTAGTGTTTTTGTATTTTTTAATTAATTAATTAATTTATTTATTAAAAATTTTATTTATTTATGAGAGAGAGAGAGAGACAGACAGACAGACAGAGAAAGGCAGAGACACCGGCAGAGGGAGAAGCAGGTTCCATGCATGGAGCCTGATGTGGGACTTGATCCTGGGTCTCCAGGATCACGCCCTGGGCTGAAGGGGGCGCCAAACCGCTGAGCCACCTAGGCTGCCCATGTTTTTGTATTTTTAAAAAAGATTTATTTATTTATTCATGAGAGACACACAGAGAGAGGCAGATACATAGGCAGAGCAAGAAGCAGGCTCCCTGCAGGGAGCCCAGTGGGGGACTCTATCCCAGGACCCTGAGCCAAAGGACCTGAGCAGAAGGCAGACACCAAACCACTGAGCTACCCGGGTGCTCCGTGGGTTTTGTTTTGTTTTGTAAATATCCAGTAGGGCAATTCCTGGATCGTAAGGTAATTCTATTTTCAATTTTTTGAGGAACCTCCACATTGTTTTCCACAGTGGCTGCACCAATTTGCATTCTCACCAACAGCGCAAGAGGATTCCTTTTTCTCCACATCCTCACCAATACTTGCTGTTTCTTGTATTTTTTATTTTAGCCATTCTGACAGGTGTAAGGTGATATTTCATTGCAGTTTTGATTTGCATTTCCCTGATGATAAGTGATGCTGAGCATCTTTTCATGTCTCACTTTCATTTCTGACTTTAGTGATTTGAGTCTTTTTTTTCTTAGTCAATCTGGCTAAAGGTTTGTCAATTTGTTAATCTATTCAAAGAACCAACTTTTGGTTTTGTTGATTTTTCTCCAGTACAATTTTTCTGTTCTCTATTTTATTTTTCTCTACTGTAATCTTTATTATTTCTTTCCCTCTACCATCTTTGGGTTTAGGTCACTCTTCATTTCCTCATGGTGTACAGTTAGGTTATGATTTGAGAATTTCTTCTTTTTTAGTGTATAAATTTACAGCTATAAGTTTCCCCCTTAGCATTTCTTTTGCTGTACGCCATAACTTTTGGTAAGTTGTGTTTTCATTTTAACTTATCTCAATATTTTTCTAATTTTCCTTATGATTTCTGCTTTGATACAGCAGTTGGTTAAGAGAAGGTTGTTCAATTTCCACATATCTGTGAACTTACTAGTTTTCCTTCTGTTACTGATTTTTAGTTTCATTCCATTCTGAGCAGAAAAGATACTTCGAATGATTTCAGTTTTTAAACATCTATTAAAATTTGTTCTGTAATCTAATTTATGGTCTATTTTTAAGAGAAAGAGAAAATGAGAGTGGGGGGCAGAGAGAGAGAATCTTAAGCAGGCCCCACACCTGGTGTGGAGCCTCACTCGTACTTGATCTAATGACCCAGAGAGCATGACCTGAGCCAATACCAAGAGTTGAACACCTAATTGATTGAGACACCCAGGCTCCCCTATGATCTAATATATGGTGTATCATAGAGAATGTTCCATGCACAGTTGAGAAAAATGTTTATTCTGCTGTTGTGGAGTATAGTGTCCTGCATATGTCTGTTATATGTCACTAGTTTATAGATTTGCTATTTGTAATTGATTTATAGTGTTGTTTATGTCCTCAAATTCCTTATTGATCTTTTGCCTAGTTCTTCCATTACTGAAAATGGGATATTGACATATCCCAATATTATTGTAGAACTATCTATTTCTCTCTTCAATTCTGTCAGTTTCTGTTTCACATATTTTGGGGCTCTGTTGTTAGGTGCATGTATGTTTACAATCTTCTTGCTGTATCAAACTTTTTATTGATATATTTTGTCCTGTGTTTCTTATAACCTCTTTTGATTTAAGGACTATTTTGTCTGACAATAATATAACCACCTCAGCTCTGTTTTGGCTATTATTTCCATGGAATATACTTGTTAATTGTTTTTACTTACAATCTCTTTGTTTTTGTTTTTTTTTATCTAAAGAAAGTCTCTTGTAGACAGCAGATAGATGGATTTTTTTAATACAATCTGCAACTTCTCCCTTTTAATAAGAGAATTTAGTCCATTTACTTTTTTTGAGATTTTTATTTATTTATTTGAGAGAATGGACAAGAGAGAGAGCATAAGCAGGAGGAGGGGCAGAGAGAGAAGGAGAAGCAGGCTTCCTGCTGAGCAGGAAGTCCAAGGTGGGGCTCAATCCCAGCACTCCAGGATCATGACCCAAGCTGAAGGCAGATGCTACCCAGGTGCTCTAGTCCATTTACTCTGATACAATTATTAATAAAAAAGGATTTAGTTCTGTCGGTTATCTGTTTTCTGTATGTCTTATAGGTTTTTTGTTCCTTAATTCCTCCTTTACTCCCCTTTTTTATATATAGTTGATTACCTGTAGTGTAACATTTAATTCACTTTTTATTTCCTCTTTTGTATTTTTATTTTTTTTATTTAAGTTTTTTTTTTACTTTTTTTTATTTTTTTTTTATTTATTTATGATAGTCACAGAGAGAGAGAGAGAGAGAGGCAGAGACACAGGCAGAGGGAGAAGCAGGCTCCATGCACCAGGAGCCTGATGTGGGATTCGATCCTGGGTCTCCAGGATCGCGCCCTGGGCCAAAGGCAGGCGCCAAATCGCTGCGCCACCCAGGGATCCCTCTTTTGTATTTTTAAAAGCTACTTTCTTAGTGGTTATCTTGCGGATTACAATTAACATCTTAAACCTATTACAACTTAATTTGAAGGCTAACTTAGTTTCAATAATATACACTCTCTTTCTATATCTTTGTCCCCTCTCATTTATATTGCTATTGTCGGAGATTGCCTCTTTATACATTTTATGCCCATTAACATAAGTTTATAGTCATCGTTTTATGCATTGGTCCATTAAGTCATATAGAAAAAAAAAAAAACAGAGGAGTTACAAGCCACACAAAAAATACAATAATACTGGCTTTTATATTTACCTATGTAGTTACCTTTACCAATATCCCTTATCTATACTTATGACTGTGTTTATGTCTAGGATATTTTCATTTCAGCAAAAAAGACTCCCTTTCACATTCCTTGTAGGGCAGGAAATGGACTGGTAATGAACTCCCTCAGCTTCTGTTTATATGGAAATATCTTAATTTCTCCTTCATTCTTGAAGGATAGTTTGCTGGATATATACTTTTTGGTTGGCAAATTTTTCCTTTCAGGAGTTTAAATATATCATCCCACTGCCACCTGGTCTCATGGTTTCTGAGGAGTAAGTAGCTATTAATTTAATTGAAGATCACCTGTGTGTGACAAGCTGTGCTCTGTTGTAGGTTTTACAATTTTCTCTCTGTCTTTGGGTTACCACGTTTTGATTACAATGTGTCTCAGTGTGGGCTCTTTGAATTTAGAGACTTTGAGAGTTCACTGAGATTTTGGAATGTATACATTCATGTTCTTTCCTAAGATTTGAAAAATTCTCAGCCATTATTTCTTCAAATATTGTTTATTCCCTCTCTCTCACTCTCTCTACATTTATGGCGGCATGTTTGATGGGGCCCCACAAGTTCCTTAGGTTCTGTTCACTTTTCCTCATTTTTAAAAATTTCTTTTTTTTAAAGATTTATTTATTGATTTATTTATTCATGATAGACAGAGAGACAGAGAGAGGCAGAGACAAAGGCAGAGGGAGAAGCAGGCTCCATGCCGGGAGCCGGACACAGGACTCGATCTCAGGACTCCAGGATCATGCCCTGGGCCAAATGCAGGCGCTAAACCGCTGAGCCACCCAGGGATCCCATTTTTAAAAATTTCTGCATCTCCGATAACATAATTCAATTGTTTCATCTTCAGGTTCACTGATCCTTTCTTCTGCCTTCTCAAATCTGCCATTGAACCCCTTTAGTAAGTTTTTTTTTTTCCTTTCAGTTATTGGACTTTACAATTCCAGAATTTGTGTTTGTTTCTATTTCTGAATAGACTATTTTTTAGAGCAGTTTTGGGTTCACAGAAAAATTGAGTGGGAAATACAGAAAATTTATACCTCATACCTCCAAACATGCACAACCTCCTATACTATCAACATCCTGTACTAAAGTGGTACATTTGTTACCACTGATGAATCTACAGTAATGCATCATTATCACACAAAGTCCATAAGTTTGTACTAACGTTTACTTTTAGTATTGTGTATTCTATAGTATTTCACAAATAAGTATATGTATCCACCATGGTAGTATCAAACAGAATACTTTCAGTGCTATATAAAGTCCCCTGTACTCCTCCTTTATCTCTCCCACCCCAAACCCCCGACAATCACTCATCTTTCTACTGTTTCTGTAGGTCTGCCTTTTCTAGAATATCATATAACTAGAATCACACAGTAGCCTTTTTGGCTTGGCTTCTTTTAGCTACTAATATGCATTTAAGATTCTTCCATGTGTTTTCATGGCTGATAACTCATTTCTTTTTAGTGATGAGTAAATTCTGCTGTTTGGATGTACTATAGTTTATTTATCCATTTACCAACTTTCTTCCAAGTTTTGGTTTCTTTTTTTTTTCTACAACCTCTATCTCTTTATTCATATTCTTATACATCATTCATGCTTTGTTTTTCTGATTTCCTTTAGTTCTTTGTCCATGATTTTCTTTAGCTCATGGAACATATTTAAGACAGTTAATTTAACATTTTTGACTAATGTTTCCAATGTCTAGACTCTCTCACGAATAATTTCTGTCAAATTCTTTTTTTCTGTGAATGTGTGATACATATTTTTCTGTTTTTTTTTAATATATTTTGTAAGGTTTTTGAGAACTGAACATTTTGAGCATCATGTTGTAGTAATTCTAATTTTCCCATTCCTCAGGGATTTCTGTATCTTGCTTGTTGGTTGTTGCAGTCCATGTGTGGCTTTTCCAAACCATTTTTGCAAAGTAGGTATTTATTCTGTGTGTTCACTGAAGTTTCTGTTCCTTTATCTCTGCACTCAGCCAGTGACCTGAAAAAGACTTCCTTAAAAGTCTGGCTCCCAAGAGTGGAGGAGAGTGCTGCCCCTTTAAGTCCCCTGGAAGTCACTTCAGCTGTGGGCAGTTGAAACAATGGCCACCAACCTGTGTGCTAGCCCCTCACTGATCTAAAAGCAGAAAACAGCAGTCAGAATCTACAATCTCAATATTTGTAGAACAAGGTCCTTATTGCCCATCTAGGGGACCAGCAATATGAGCAACTCTGCCCCCACCCCGCCCCCCCACCCCGCCGCTGCATACGTGAGGAATGGTAGCCACCACCATGAAATAGGCTGAAATACACCAAAATTTCAAAAATTCACCAGTCTCTTCATCCAGCTCTTTCCTGGATAAGTTCAGAGTTCCAAAACAGTTACTTCAAGATGGTTGCTGCCAGCTTGATAGCTGTTAGGTGGAAAAGCAGATTACTAGAGCTTCTACTCTACCATCTTCCTGGACATTGCTCTCACATCCCAGTTTTGATTTGAGATGTCCATTGACGTCCTCACAAAACTCTGTGGATAACCTGCTTATTGTCAAAAAAGATTTTAGAATCTGCTCTTAATCTCTGGTTCCTCTAAATTCTATGATGATGGGTCATGGCTTGTGAGATTTTATTATATCAGACATCTGACTGGCTCTTTGAATCTGGAAGCTATGTCTTTGAAATCTGTTTTTTCTAGAATTCCCATTAGTCAACCTTTGGACCTCTTGAAATAATTCCATAATTTTCATGTCTTTTCTCTCCCTATTGTCTCTCTTGGCTCCCAGTATGTTCTTTCTGCTTGCTTTGTTTGAGTTCTCTTTCAGATCAGGTGGCTCTTGATTCACAACTCAGATTGAGGCAGAAAGAGCTGATTGGAGGTTCTGGGTAAACAAACAGGGCTGTTAATAAAGAAGCTTTGCTCTCAGATGGTCAAGGAGCAAACCTGATCATTTTCTTTTCTCAGAATCTGCTGATTTCCTGCTGGCTGCAGGATGGGGAAGGAGACATTCTTAAAAACCTGGCCACAGCACTCCTCAGGTTGTGTTTTGGGGAGAGTGGACCTTATGGCTACCCTCAGCGGTGTCTCAGAAGACCCCCAATCTTTTGCTTGGGTGTCCAGAGGCCATTACATGCTTGGGATGGGATTTACCTGGGGTCAGGCCCTCTTTGTATAAATTTCCAACCAGTCTTTCTTCCATTGTTTTGCTTTGCCATTCCCCACTGTCATTGATACTTGGTACCTCCAATTCCAGAGACTTCCTGGAGTTCTGTGGCTCAAATCAGCTTCCTTGTCCCTGAGACCTTTAACCAAAGTCAGTCATCCCAGGTCACATGCCTTCCATATTCCAAAGTATTGCTCACACCTGTCCCCTGCTGCAGTAACTTTTTTCCATTCTTTTTCTCTTTGAGGACAGGTATCTTTTCTTCTCCTTTTAGTAGGGTTTCAGGAGGGAAGAAAGATAAGTCCATGTGTTAAACTGCTACATTAAACCAGGAGCCACTGGTCTTCTCTCAGCTTACTTTCAATGAAGAGTAAGCAAGCACCTTGCAAAATGTTTAAAAAGAGACATTTGGGGGGATGCCTGGGTGGCTTAGTCAATTAAGCATCTGCCTTCAGTTCAGGGTACAATCTCAGGGTCCTGATATCCAGCTCTTTGTCCTCCCTGATCAGCGGGGGGTCTGCTTCTCCCTCTCCCCCACTTGTGTTCTCTTGCTCACTTGCTCTCTCTCTCAAATAAATAAATAAATCCATTAAAATATTGAAAAACTGGGCAGCCTGGGTGACTCAGCGGTTTAGCGCCGACTTCAGCCCAGGGTGTGATCTTAGAGACCCAGGATCTAGTCCCACGTTGGGCTCCCTGTATGGAGCCTGCTTCTCCCTCTGCCTGTGTCTGTGCCTCTCAATCTCTCTCTGTGTCTCTCATGAATAAATAAATAAATAAATAAATAAATAAATAAATAAATAAATAAAATATTTTTAAAAATTGAAAAATTAAAAACTCCCGTCACATGAAGTTAAACTTTAAAAAAAAAAAGGAAACATTTTGGTGAAGCAAGTTTCATGAAATCAGGCAGAAAATTATAGAAAAAGTGATGCATTCATATAAAGGAAGACTTAGCATACGAAACAAATGACTGATGGAGCCTCAACTGAGATGTGTCTCAGATATCTTGTGGCGCCAACAAAACAGGACACAAAGGTTCAAGAATGGGCAGTAGTAACAACCGACAGTGATAAAAATCAGAGTACAAGTTACCTCTGGAAGTATTGGATGGGGAGGAGACCCAAGGGAGTCTTCAGGGTGCAAGAAATATCTATACCTTATACCTTGATGTGGGCTGTAGTGACACAAGTGTATACATATGGAAAAATACATCAAGCTGCATACTTCAGATTTGTGCACTTTACACACATCATTGAGTGTGTCTCGTACTTCAGTAAAAAAGAAAAAATGGAAGAAAAGGACATTTATTGAATGCTTGCTGTACGCTAGCCACTGGCTAGATATGCTTTTCTTTTTCTTCACTTAATGAGCACCTACTATGTCCTGGGCACTATCTAGGTTCTGAGGACCCAGCAGTGAACAAAAAAATTAGAGTCCTTGCCTACATGATGCTCACAGTTAATGGGGGAGACAGCATCCAATAGTCACAGTTATAAAAGTGAAGTGAAAGCGGTGACAAGTGAAGGACACATCACTGCACAGAAGAAGTGGTGTGTCTTAATCTGGGAAAGAGAATCAGGCTTTTCTGAGGAAATGAAATTGAAACAGTGATCTAAAGGATCAGGAGAAATTAGCCAGCAGAAGGGCAAGGAAGAAGAGCATTTTATGCAAAGGTACTGTGGTAGAAAGAACCACAGTAGGCAAAGAACAGGGCTGAGCAGGGCACAGGTAATCTGAGAGAGGGAGCCTCGTACAGCCATTTCACAAATACGGAAACTGAGGCTCGAGGGAGTGAGGTGGCTGCCCCAGGCCCCCAGCAGATGCAGCTGGGGTTGGAAGCTAGCTTTGTCCGGTTCCTCCTCTGCTTGCTGAGACAAAGTAGAATGTGAGTGGGAGAGGCTATCTGTGTTCTGACCCGTAGCAGGGTGCCAGCTGCCCTCATGCTCCCTGCCTCTCAGCTCCACAGGGCCTGCGGATGGGGATGGCCATGGAGCCCTGCCCTGAAGAACAGTACTGGGATCCCCTGCTGAACATGTGCCTCTCTTGCAAACCCATCTGCAGCCATCAGATTCCTCGCACCTGTGCAGCATTCTGCAGTGAGTTCTGGGGCCTGAGCCCCATGGGCTGGATCACCCCTTCCTTCCCTCTAGAGGTCCCCCAGGCCCTATTGCGCTTGGGTGGCTGAGAAGGAGATGGTAGAAGGAGATGTAGAACATGGCACCTCTTTACCCCTCAATCTTTCTGCTCTGGCTACACTAGTCTCCTTGCAGTTTCTTGAACATGCTGTGGGGGTTTTTTTCTGCCTCAGGGCCTTTGCACATGTTGTACCCTATGCTTGGAATGCATTTCCCTGTTATTCTTCCCTCAGCTCCCTCTTACTCAACCTTCAGGTCTGAGGCCAAATGTCAGAAGTCTTACCTACCTGTCCAATAGAAATGAGACCCTCCTTTGTTTTCCTCTGTTCTGACTTTCTTTTGAAATTTTTTATTAAAGGAATTATTGCAGAAAGGATAGCATAATAAATCCCTTTCTGCCCATCATCAGCTTTAAAAATCTGCTGTTTTATTCTCCAACCATTTTTTTGCTTGTATATTGTAAAGTAAATCCAAGAATTCATATAATTTTACCTGTAAATACTAGATCATGAATCTTTAACACATAAGAGCCTTCAAAATACAACCTTTATCTCTTATCATCCCCAGCAATAATTCCTTAACACCCTCTGTATTCAGGCTATATCCAATTTTCTCTGATTGTCTTGAAAAAGATATTTTGTCTACTGTTCTTTTCTCATAACTTATTCTTTTCCTTGATGGAACTTCCCATGATTTGCATAACATTCTTTTGTGTGCGTTTGTTTCATGTCTGTCTTGACCCTTTGGACCGCAAGTTCCTTTCCTTGTTTGAATCTTGCACAATGCCTGACACATAGTGAGTGATTCATCAATACTGATTGAGTGGAGCTCAGAGAGGCTGAGTGACTTACCCAAGCTCACACAGCGAAACAGTGGATTTAAACCAGGATTCTCTGACTTCAAAACCGTGACTCCGAACCACTATCCATTAATGAAGTGGAATACTTGTTGTATCACTCCACAAATATTCATGGAACTCTCCAGCCCCTTGAAAATGGGAAACTGACATGATCCTTCAAGGGGGTCATCGTCTAATGGAAGAAATAAATACATTTCAACAGAGAAGGATAAAGTGCCATAAAATGCTACAATTGGGAGAGACCACCTATGGCTAATGGGTTAGGGAACAGGGAAGTGTTCCTGGAGTAAATGTCACCTGAGATAAATTGTTAAGAGTTTGCAGATGTGGCAGTCAGATGGTGGGAGGTGAGGGGGAGGATACTCTGGAAGGAGGACCCATGTGGATGAAGGCATGGACGTAGAAAAACACAGTAGGGAGTGCCAAGGCCCAGAGGGGAAGTTTTTGAGGTTGGGTAGCTAGAGTTGGTGGGTCTAGGAAGCTCAGACACCACCTGCAACAGCCACAATGGGGGCCTGAGTTGGGGAGGAGGTCATACATAAAACCCTAGGAACACCACTGCCGTCCTGTCAACTCCGTCTCATGAGTGGCACTTCTGGCTTAGTGGAATCCTCGGGCAGAGCCAGGGCAAGAAGAGGTCACTGATCCCATCTGAGTCTTCCCTCAGGTCCCAGTTTCACCATCTTCCTGGTCTTTTCCTTTACTCTTTCAAGGACGTAAGAGTTGGTGTGTTTGTGTTGCAAAAAGGCACAAATGAATATTTACTTAAACTTTCCATTAACCTGGCATTTATTTATTATGCATCAGGCATTATGCCAGGAACCTCAAATCCTCATGGCAACTTTAAGAAGTCAATATCATTATTAGCTCCGTCTTGGAAATGAGGAAACTGAGGCATGGAAACTCTACAACCTGCAAGTGGTAGACTAAGGATGCTCTCAAATCTGATTGGCCTTGAAGCCTGTGTTCTTACCCGCTATCTTTCACTACCTCTGAAATGTGCCCTTAAAATCTCCTGAGTCACATTTTCATATAAATAGAATCTTAGCTTAAAGATAAAGGAGGGGGTCCCTGGGTGGCTCAGCGGTTTAGCGCCTGCCTTTTGGCCTGGGGCGTGATCCTGGAGTCCCGTGATCGAGTCCCAGGTCAGGCTCCTGGCATGGAGCCTGCTTCTCCCTCTGCCTGTGTCTCTGCCTCTCTCTCTCTTTCTCTCTCTCTCTCTATCATAAATAAATAAATAAATCTTAAAAAAAAAAAAGATAAGGGAAACCTGCCCTGTGAAAGTATAGAGTTCTGTTTTGCACTCAAAATTGCTCTTTTAAAGCAAGCGTGATTGATTTCTTTAGTTTGCTTGGCTTCTGCATTTTGGCACTGATGGCTGTTTGGGTTCTTATAATTCTCATTCATTAAGACAGAAGAAACATGAGTGCCCGGGTAGCTCAGTCAGTAAAGCATCTGCCTTCAGCTCAGGTTGTGATCCCCGGGTCCTGGGATTGAGCCCTGCATGGGGCTCCCTGTTCAGCAAGGCACCTCTGCTTCTCCCTCTCTCTCTGCCCCTTCCACCTGCGCTTGATCTTGCTCTCTTTTTCAAATAAATCAATAAAAAGGCTTAAAAAATACAGAAGAAACACTATTAATTTGAGCTTTCCCATTTTCTTTCCAGCCTCCTCCCTCAACCTGCCGAGGTGGTTTCTAGCTTCCTCTTCCAATCCTTATGTTAATAAGAAATATGTTTCTCCTTTATGAAGTTTGAAAAGTGCAATGAAGAACTTAATGAAAATGAAGAACTTAATGTAATAACCTAGATTTCAATTTTGAAAGATAACTGGAAAATTCTTATATGCTTAGAAACTAAGAAATGCACTTTCAAGTAATCCATAGTTTGGAGACAAAGTAATAATGAAAACTGAAAACATTGAAAGTAGATACAGGAAAAATACTACGTGTCAAATTATATACTGCAGAGATGCCTGGTGGCTCAGTGGTTGAGCATCTGCCTTTGACTCAGGGTGTGATCCCAGGGTCCAGGGATCGAGTCCCACATCGGGCTCCCTGCATGGAGCCTGCTTCTCCCTTTGCCTGTGTCTCTGCCTCTCTCTGTGTGTCTCATGAATAAATAAATAATATCTTTTTAAAAAAAATGTATATATTGCAGCTAAAATAAAACTTAGAGGACAATGTATAGCCTTCCATTTACATATTGGGTAAGGAGTTGCACTACTCTGGAATTGCTTTTGGGGAATTGAATCATAATTTTTGTAAACTGTGATGCCCTTGAAGGCCAACTTCACAGGGCCTGCAGGTCTTCCCCAATAGCATCACTTATTTCTGTCTCCTAGAGTCACTCAGTTGCCGCAAGGAGGAAGGCAGCTACTATGACCAGCTCCTGAGGAACTGCATCAGCTGTGCCTCCATCTGCGGACGTCATCCCAAGCAATGCACATATTTCTGTGAGAACAAGTTCAGGAGCCACGTGAACCTCCCACCAGAGCTCAGGAGACAGCGAGCTGGGGAAGCTGAAACCAGGTCAGACAACTTGGGAAGGTACCAGGGAACAGAGCACAGAGGCTCGGAGGCAGGTAAGCTCCCTCCCTCCCCCCAGGTCAGCTGGCATAGTGTCTGAGGATCCCAGCAGGTGGAATGCGGAGTGTCAGGCATAAATAACAATGGTCTGCAAAGCAGGAAGTCCAGAGTCCAGGCAAATGGCCAGAAGGCAGGGGAGGGTCATTTCAGGATAGAAAAAAATTTTAAGCAAAATATCTAGACATTTGTGGGCCCAAAGGAAGCAGGAGGAAAAAACGGTCTGATCATTGAGAGCTTATAACAGAGGCTAAATGAGTTCTGAAAACACAGATCTGAAAATAACCAGCAGAGCTAACCTCATGAGCAAGATCTCTGATTCCATTTAAAGACAATGGGGACTTCCTAAGAATGAGAAGGAAAGAAGTATTACAAAATGATTGATAGTGGGGATTGGCCACTTGGGAGGTAATGAGAAGGGTCCCTTGAACTGGGCATCTACTAAGTGCGGAGCATTGAAAGTGTCTAATTATCCTCCCAGAAAACACCTCTTAGCTTACCTACCCTGCTCTGTGGTGTCAGAAAGGATGGGACAGGAATGCCACGTAGATCAATAAACACTTGACTTAGTTACAGAGCTCTCAGTCTATCAGTGGAGAGACAAGAAGCCCGAAGCTCCTGGAGCTATGACTGGTTTCTTTCCTCTGTTGTGACTTTCTTCACTTCATTTCCATGGCTCCAGATCCTAGTGCCAAGATACCAAAGGGAGGGCAGGTATCATGTGCCCTGATAATGGAGGTTGCCCATCCCCAAATTCTACTTGGTTAGATTGTGGTCTTTTACTCCTTTCTGTTCTCTTGTCAGTAGGTGGTTGCTGTGTAACAAACAGTCCCAAAAATCAGTGGCTTATAATTCTCATGTGTCTGGGTTTGGGCTGGGGTCAGCTGGGTTCAGCTGGCTCAGCTAGAGGTGGCTCTGCACCATGTGTCTCTTATCCTATTCCTGGGACCAGCAGACTGACAAGGCATGTCCCTCTCATGATGGCAGAAGTGTAAGAGGCAGAAACACAAAGCTTGCTGTCACTAGGCTGGGACATGCACTACATCCTCACTGCTGAATCGCAAAGCCAATCAGATTCAAGGGTGGGAAAACAGAGGCTACCTTTTGGTGGGAGGAGATATAGAGAACTTGTAGCCATGGTGAGTTTGTGGCTGATTTTAATCTAGCACAGCCTCTCTCTCCTGAGAACTGCAGATTAACATGCAGAAGGGCATGGATACAAGAGGGAGTGATGTACAGAATCAGGAAGTAGGGCTGGGGGTGGGGGCAGACCTGCTCCTCCAACATCTGGTGACCTGTATGTCCAACCTACACTTGGCGATGTCTTTGGATTCTTTCAGCCAAAAACCTAGACCTTTCCCATCTTTGATGCATTAAGGTCCCCTTCAGATCAATTCTGCCCATTTTGCAGATCGAGAAACTGAGCCTCAAAATTCAGAGTGATTTCTGAGATTCGTACAATGAGTGCATGAGCAATGCTGAGCTGGGATTCAGGCCAGGTCTGTGGGTGCCAAAGTGTATCCACCTTGCAAGATCAAAAATCCCAGAGTGGCATTCATGGGACTGTCACTTCCTGAGCGTCATCTGCCGCCCGTGGGACATGATTAGCTATTCTTGTTTGTGACTCTCCGCCAAGCCTCATCCCTGGAGGGCACTGGGTAGAATCTGGGAGCCTCATCTTGGCTCCAGGGATAGATTCCTCAGGATGTGCGATGAGGGTGTGTGAGAGCATGGTGGGGAGCCAGTGGGGTCAACATGACAGGTCATGCCCGAGCCTGCAGCGTTAGCTGTCCCATTCATACCATGGCAGAGCCGAGGAGACCACATGCCCTCGCAGGGACTCGGTGGCTTAATGACCGTCTTGCTGTGGCCTTAATGACCGGAGGCCTGAGGTTTGGGTCCGTTCTGGTCTCCTCTGACATGTGGGTGTGCTGGTGGGGCCGGAGCTGGGCTTGGGGGATGATGAGCAGGAAGTAGCAGGGCCACACACGGGGAAGGCCAGGTGTGCACCTGTCTGAGAGCATGGACTGGAGGATGCTATGTGGCCAGGCTGCCTCTGGCTGCAGCCAGCGGTGGAGCCAATGTGATCCCATCTCTCTGGGAGCTCCCCCAAGCCTGCCATCCCCCGGCTAAGTCCCCATCCCTGCCAGGCCCCACCTCCAGTCTTCTCTACATCTCTTGTGCAGTCTTTCCAGATCATCATTCCTTCGTTTGACACATCGCTGTGAGGCTTTGCTATGCATGGGTGAGTTGGCAAGAGCAAGGCAGATCCTGTCCCTAACCCCATAGAAGTCACAGTCGAATGGGAGAGACAGACAATAGATAAGACTCAGGCAACAATGAATTCATCTCCGTGCATGGTGGCAACGTCACCCGCCAGGGGTGCTATAGGGGCAAGGCAGGCAGTCTTCTCTGAGGAGGGGCTTTCAAGGCGGACTAGAGCGATGCTGGAGGCCGTGGAGCCAGACCCCAGTTGCATCCCTCACCAACTGTGGGGCCTTGAGCAAGTTACTTAACCTCTCTGAGCCTTGGTTCTGTGAGAATGAGGTCATACATCTTCACGGAGTCATTGTGAAGATTACAAGAGAACGGTCATCAGGATCAATGAGTGCCCACCAAGCACATGGCAACTGCTCATTTAAAAAGAAAAACGTGTGTTTAAGAGACAAAGTGGAGGGAGAGTATTCCAGGCAGAGGGAACAGCAATGCTGTACAGATGCTCAGTAGTAAAGTTGCTGTGCCGTGAAGAGGATCTCTGCTAGAAGGGAAATCCGAGGAGAATGACACTTCATCTCTGCATCAGAGGCTCCCAGCCTGGTGGGAGGGACCGCAGAGGCAGGAGGGACCCCCACCCAAAAGTGTGGCTGCTTTGGATGTTGAGATTGATGATACCACCCACTGGCCAAGAGGGTATAGAAGTCTCTCGGTCCACATAGTGAGGCATTCAAGGGAGCAAGCCGGACAGCTGGCATGATGAAGGAGCCCTGCCTGGGGTTTTGTTGTGGGCAGGGGTGGCCAGGTGACAGTTCCCATGTGCAGGGGGACATGCAGGGTTGGCATCTGCCACTGGCACTGAGGGCGAGAGCCCCTCGATTTTCCTGTCAGCTGGCCCGGTGTGGTGCAGAGTGGGGAGCTTGGAACATCAACATACGGGGTCCTGCTGCTAGCTCAGGGGTACTCTCGGAGGGCTCAGCAAGGTGGAGGGAATGTCCCCTCTCCTTGAGCAGACGGCATGGCCAGGGGCTGCCCGGCTTCTAGGGAAAGGCAGGTGGGCACCGGGCTCAGGGGTGGAGGGAACAGAGGAGCACCCAGGGCCCTGGGGGAGGATCAGACGCTCGATGACAGAGGGTCCTATCTGCCAGGCTGGGGACACTGCTGCGTTCCTGGAGTCAGGGCAGCCAGGGTCCCAGAGGGTGGGGACTAGGCTGCAGGGAGATCCCCCGGGGCCACTGGAGGGTGGACGCTGGCAAAGGCAGAAGGGACCCCGCGAGGCTGTCTGGGCTGTTGACAAGGGCCTGGATCGTCCTCGAGGGGCAGTGCAATGGCGCGGGCTGGGGGGCAACGGAAGGGCCCTCAGGTCCGGACAGGGGTGGAGGCGTCAAGCATGGCAAGCCGCTCGGGCTCTGGGACGACTCAGCACCGGGGAGCCAGGCTGCGAAGCATTTTAAAGCGCATCAAACAAAGCACATAGGGTTACAGAGATGCCAATGATGTCGAGACACTCTTCACGATAGCATCTGGAAATACTAAATGAAATCACACATTAAATCAAAATATTACCGCGGTGTTGCACAAATCAGAACGAATCTGTGCGCCTCCAGCAACGCGGCCGATGGCCAGGCGGAGCGGCGGGCTGGATGCGGACAGTGGGTCCAGACGACGGCTAAGCTCAGAGGCGGCGCAGGCTGCTGAAGCCACGGCGCGGGGTGCAGAGATACCCCGGGTTCCTCAATGGACAAAGCCACACTCCTGCTCATACCACGTGGGGCTTCAGCCTCCACGTGCAGCGGAAGCAAAGGCTAAATCTCAGGGGCCATCGGTGGGGTTAACGATGTGTTTTTCTCATCCACGTCCATGAAGCCCCCAGACTCTCCACGGGCCCCCGGGGTCCAGGTTAAGTGCTCTGGGCATGTTGGCAGCAGGGCGCTGTGCCAGACTGCCAGCACCTGGATTCCAGCCCACCTCCCTGGGTGACCCGGAGAAGCTTCTGGAACACCTGTGCCTAACAGTCCCCACCTGCAACGATGATAACCGCACCGACCTCCAGGGGCTCTCTGGAGGCCTCCATGGCTCTGATCTGGGGGCACAGACCTGGTTGGGTGGGAAGAGCACAATGTGGGTCCCTTCCTGGGCCGGCTGTGTTAGTGTCCTGTGGCTGCTCTGAAACTGGGGCACACATGTCCTCTCTCGCTGTTCTGGAGGCTGGAAGGCTGATACTCGAGGGGCCGGCAGTGCTATGCTCCCTCCCAGGCTCGAGGGGAGGCTCCTTCCTTGCCCCTTCCCGCTGCTGGCGCTCTGAGGCAGCCTCCCCGCAGTCCCTGCCTCCATCCTCATGGTCCTCATGCGGCCTCACTGCGCGACCATCCTTTCTCCTGTTATAGGGGCGCCTGTCACTGAATTTAGGGCCCACCCGTATCCAGATGACCTCTTCTTGAGGTCAACTTAATTACACAAACTTTCTTCTTTCCAAATAAGGTCACAGTTGCAGGTTCCGAGGGGACATCTCTTTGGGGGGATGGAAGGAACCAGGGTTGTGGGGAGGGAGCTGGAAGGAGGGACCTTGCCTCCCTCCTTCCTGCAGACAACCCCCCCTGGCTGAGCAGTGGAGGAGTGGGGACACTTGGGGAGGAGCAGCAGCATCAGCCCCCCAGGCCTACCTGCCTCATATACATTTATTTGCACCACCTTGCAGATGCTAAGCAATGCTGGCAGGAATCCCATTCCCCATTTTACAGAGAAAATTGAGGGCTGAGGAAGCTGAGGGCAGTGTCCAAAGCCACATTGAACTCAAGCAGTGTGGCTGCAGGGCCCTCGGCTGCATCCTTCTGAGGCCGTGCCACCTGGGCCCCCTCCACAGAGGCCGCTTTGCTCTGCCCCTACGCGACGAGCCATAACATTGACCATCTGGCCACCGGAGCCGGAGCCGGGGACCGCAGCAGTCTGGGGAAATTCTATTTTTAGATGTGAGAAGGCTTAGAAGGCAGTAAAACAAAACAAAACAAAACAAAAACAAAAACAAAAAACCGCTTGGAAATAAACTGTCCCAGCGGGAGGGCCAGCCTGGCTCTGGCGGCCAGAAGCTGTGTGTGGTGCCCTCTGCAGGTAGTTCTCGGGACCTGCACCTCCAGGGGCTGTGTCCTCAGGACTTGATTTCGGGACCAGAACAGAGAATGCATCCCTTCCTTTTACCCACGATAACGATAACTTTGCTTTTTTTTTTTTATTTTTTTTATTCATAGAGACACACACACAGAGAGAGAGAGGCAGAGACACAGGCAGAGGGAGAAGCAGGCACCATTCAGAGAGCCTGATGTGGGACCCGATCCAGGGTCTCCAGGATCACACCCTGGGCTGCAGGCGTTGCTAAACCGCTGGGCCACCGGGGCTGCCCCCACGATAACTTTGATTGTGTCCCTTTGCTCCCGGGGTCAGCAGAGAGGGAAGGACAGGGCAAGGCCTCTCTGCCCTGTGGGGGGTTGGGGCACTGAGGGCCAAGAGAAGGCAACTTCTGAGGTCGTGACACAAGAGACCTTCGTGATTGAACATAGGAGGGCAGAGAAGGGCACACACACACCCTCCACCCCAGGAGCGTCTTGGTGCTCCCAGCTGCCAGACGCAGGGCCAGGCCCCATTCAGGTGGTACAGAAAGAAGCAGGGGACGGCTCTCCCATTCATGGGACCTCCAGCTGCTGGGACTCTATGACTTCCTTGGCCTTCTGGTCGGCCTTTACACGGTCCTTTGGACATGTGGGAGACCAGAGCAGCTTCGAGTCCTTTCTCTGTTTTGAATAGATGACACACATACAAATCATTTAGAAAAGAAAAGGAAGAGGGGCGCCTAGGAGGCTGTTGGTTGAGTGTCTGACTCTTGATCTCAGTTCAGGTCTTCATCTCAGGGCTGTGAGATCGAGCCCAATGTCGGGCTCTATACTGGGCATGGGACCTACCTTCCCACATTTCCTCATCTAGGGCACATCTTCAGCTTCTTATGTGGTTCACACCACTGCTGGCATCCAAAGTGCTCACCTCCTGCTTTTGCTGCATACCTCTTGGGGACTGGGCCATTTTAGGACGACCCAGGCTGCTGCTCTGAACAAAGCTCCAGCAAACCCTGTGTCTGTGTGGGTGGGATGTGGCCCTGGAAGTGAAGTTGGGGAATCCACGGGAATCGGGAAAGGGTGTTCCCCATGTTGGTAGATGGTGCCAAATGGCCCTCAAACTTCTCCCCCTACCACTACCAGCAAACGAGGTGCTCTTGTGAGATAGATGGGACACCTGTACTTTTAACCTGTGCTTCCCTTCCTCGTTTGGGGGCTCTGAAGCATGTACTAGGGACAAGTCACCAGCAGGTCCGCGGGAAGCCGCAGATCGCTGCTTCTGGCAGAGGGGTGAAGAGCAGTGGGGATTGTCCGGAGCACAATCGCCAAGCTGTTTGTCTACTGCAGCCTCCAAAAGCCACCAAAAACTTAGTGGCCTACAAATAACCCCTTCATTATCTTGCAGGGTTCTGTGGGTTCCTGGGCTCAGCTGGGCAGGTCTGGTGTCCACTCGGGGTTTGTGTGCAGCCGCAGGCAGGTGGTGGGAGGATGGAGTCACTTGGAGGCTTGGCTCCAAGTGGGAGGCTGGGCTGACCGGCCACGCTCCTCCCCACGTGACCTCTCCCTGGGCAGAAGCCAGGGCTGCCAGGCCTTCGGAGGGCTCAGGCCAGGACGGGCACAGAGGGAGCTGCTGCCTCCCACTGGCTGCAGGGAGGCCCAGCCCAGCCATTTTGAAGGGAGGCTACGTATGGGGAGGCGTTTCTTTGGGGACCATCCGGGAATACTTGCTGCCAGGTTTGGGTGTTAGAATTCGTGCTGAGAACATCTGAACTACGCAGCTGTTAAGACTCTCCTTGAATCTACGTGGCAGTTCATTTGTACCCAGCAATCTGGCGGCCGGGCATTCCATCTCTGACGTGAATGAAGGCTGCTGGCCTCTCCCCTGTGGATTCAGCCATCTGATGTTGTCATTTTGTGTCGGAGGCGAGTAGGAGCAGTAGACAGACAGAAAGACCTGGAAGTTGGGAAATGCGAACGGTTTCCTGGCTCTGCCCTCTGCCCTGTGACCCTTCCCTGCTTCCTTTTTCCTCTGAGGGCCTTGGTCTCCAGATCTGTAGCACCCGAGTATAGTGGGTGTGCCCTGCTGGGGGTCCTTTGCTTCCCCCCGTCCCATGGCCTTCCTGAGCTCTGGGCAAGGGGCACAAAGGACAGCACTGCCCAGAGCCCCTGTTCTCCCTCTGTAAATGTCAGGGTGGCACCTGCCAGTTCTGTCACTTTATAAAACTCGGGATTCTGAGGTACGTGTGTAGGGAGTGGTGTCCTTCTCGTTGCCTCTGTGTGGCCAGCCCAGAACACTGGCCCAGAGCCCATCAGACCTACTCCCAGTGGCATCTGTGACCAGGAACAGTGTGACTCTGAATCGGTTTTGTCACCTGCAAAATGGAATGTAAAATGGTGCAGCCATTGCTGGACATTCCCCAAAAACTTAAACAGAGAATTACCATTTGACCCAGAGATTCCACTCCTAGGTATAACCCAAGAAAACTAAAAACATGTGTCTGCATGAAAACTTGCATGCAAATGCTCACAGCAGCACTATTCACAATAGCAAAACATGACAACAACCCACACGTCCATCGGCAGATGAACGGCTAAACATGTTATGACCATACAATGGAGCATGATTCAGCCATAGGAAGGAGTACAGTCCTGCCACACACGACAGTGTGGATCAGCCTTGAAAACATGCTCAGCGAAAGCAGCCAGACGTAGAAGGACACAACTTGTATGATTCCATTCATATGAAATGCCCGGAATAGATATCACAGAGACAGTAGATTAGGGGCTGTCAGGGGCTGGGGCAAGGGACATTCAGAGTGACTACCAGTGAGTTCACGGGTAATGGAAATATCTCCCAATCAGATGGTGGTGACGGTTACTGAACCTTGTGAATATACTAAAACCCACTGAGTTGCTCAGAATGAAGAATTTGATGCATATGAGTTCTATCTCAATACCCAAAGGTGGAGTCATCAATCCTCCTTCCCAGGAGCAGGGGAATCACGGGGGCCACTCCCCAGAGGGCCTGAACGTAGTAAGGGCTCAGGGGGTCATCCACATCATCAGTGTATTACATACATGTATTGACTCTGGCCCATCTGTCCTTCCACCTGGGGCCTAGGGGGTGCCCTGATTCCAGGGGCCAGGAAAAATTTCAAGGGGAGGGCTTTGGTTCAGAGCTGAGTCTTCCTCTGGCATCCAAACCAGAGGCTCAAGGCCCTGAGAAGTGGGGTGACCAGCACCCCAGTTCTCCTGGGCCCTCCTGGTTTGCTATCCCAGATTCATTAGCAACTGGACCTGTCCCACTCTCGAAGTCTGCTTCCCCAGGAAGGCCACCTCTTGGAGGAAGGCCCAGGTTAGGGCAGAGTCATCTGCCCAGGACTATTGTCTCTTCACTTATCCATCCACCTCTGGTACTGGCCCGATCTAGGTCCTATGGGAAAGAGCAGATGGCACACAGAGCCAGCTCCAGAGGTGTCCAGCTCTGAGCTCTTAGCAGAAGTTGCTACCAGCCTGGGGTGGAGAGGGCTGATTGTCTCCAGAGTCTAGAGAAGGGTCCACACCAGGCAAGCCTGAGTGAGGCCGGGAATCAACTTCTCCAGGAGCCAGACAGGTGGACAACATGCTGGGGCTGAGGGCTCTGCTCCAAGGGGGCAGGTGGATGGGACGGCCATGTGGCTTGCTTGGGCCCAATGAGGGAAAAGAAAGATTGCAGGACAAGGGGCTGCTAGCCTGCGGGGACACTTCAGAGAAGGGCCCTGGGAGGTGAAGAGCCCCTCCCAATCTTGTGCCTCATGGGAGCTTTGTGGCACCCCTCAGGGCTGAAGCTGAGCACCGAACAGTTGGCCCTGGTCTACAGCACTCTGGGGCTCTGCCTCTGTGCCATCATCTGCTGCTTCATCCTGGCGGTGGCCTGCTTCCTCAAGAGGAGAGGGGACCAATTCTCTTGCCAGCCCTCACCAGCACCATGCCGGTCCCAGGCCAAGTCCTCCAAGGGTGAGCACAGATCGGGCCCTCAGACTCCCAGGGCCTGTGGGACAATCTGCTGGTCGGCCTTCTGTCCTGGCACTGGCCCTGCTTCCAAATGGACAGCATTTTGCCAGCCCTCCCTGACAAAGGCCTGGGGCACATCCCTGCAGTACTTTTTCTGTCTCGGTGAGATCAGTTCGACATCAAGACCTGAGGAAGGGTGGGTGTGGGCTGCCGGCCGCGGGCTTGGCCCCGCGCAGGGCTTCCGGGGCTGAAACCTGGAGGAGGTGGTCCCCCTGGGGGGCCAGGGGGTGGTCGGCCAAGGGGCGGAACCTGTTCCTTCCCAGCAGAAAGGCAGCAGGCGCTGGGGAGTGGGCGAGCCGGCATCTGCCGACCGCGGGAAGCCCACCAACTGGCCGCGGGTCCCTCGGGGCAGGGCGCTCGAGGACGGGCGGGCGCCAAGGCCAACGCCATCGCCCTCCGCCCTTCCCGCAGATCACTGGATGGAAGCGGGCAGCGCCACGGGCGCGCCGCCGCCAGAGCCGGTGGAGACGTGCAGCTTCTGCTTCCCGGAGCGCAGGCAGCCCACCCAGGAGAGCGCGGGCGCGCCCGGGACCCCCGACACGGCGCCCTCGGGGCGGCGCGGGCTCCTCGGCCTCGGCGCCCCCGCTCGGCCCTGCGCGCGCGCCCCGGACCGCGGCCTCGAGGTCCTGTGCGCCCCCGCCCAGGAGGGAGGCCCCGCTGCCTGACGACGGGGGGCAGGGTGAGCCTGGGGGACGGCTGGGGGGGAGGGGGAGGGGGGAGGGAGGGGAGAGGTGGGGAGGGAGGGGGAGAGATGAGGAGGGGGAGAGGTGAGGAGGGAGGGGGAGAGGTGGGGAGGGTGGAGGAGGGAGGGTGAGACAGGGGAGGGAAGAGAGATGCGAGGGAGGCAGGGAACAGGTCGGTCACCGTCTTTATCCCACGTGTCCACTGCAGGTCACCACCCCTGCATACCTGCAGTGAAGTCATCCTTGCCTGCCGGACACAGCCCCCAGGAGCCCTTCCTTAGAAATAAAACCTTCTCGGGCTGCCCACTCCTCCCTATCCCTGCTTTCAGTCGTGTCTCCCCTGCGGTGACTCTGGAGGTCCCACCTCTCCCGCTCGCCTCCCTGGGCTCAAGGCTCCACCGCAGCGAAGCCGCCTGGTTTCCGAAGACCTGCGAGTTGACCATCCCCACCAGGCTCAGGACCCGCCGAGCTCGGTGACCGGTGCCCGTGGGAGGCAGCGGGCACACACGGGACTCTGCTGTGCGCTTTCATTTAAGAGGGAAAGCCAAAGGATGGAGCGAAGCCAGTGTGCCTCCTACAGGAGGGCTGGGCACACCTGCATTTCTTTTCTAAAACAAAGTCCCCACTGTGGCTCCTTAGGCATGGTGAAGCATGGTGCAACGTGTGTGTATGTGTGTGTGTGTGTGTGTGTGTGTGTGTGTGTGTGTGTGTAGTGGGCTAGGGGTGGACAGGAAGGTGCAGGCTGAGCCCAGGGCGCCAAGCTGCTCTGAGAGCCCGAGGCTCTTTGTCTGCCCCCCTCCCCAGGAGCCTTCTCATTTGCACGCACCTTTGGCCTCACCTAGCTACCAACCTGCACGTCTCATGGCTTAATATTCTTTATATTAACTCCCCTTTTCTTCTAGCCCTACTTTAACCTCATGTTGAATTTTATGAGTGATAACACTAAGAATATCTGAGCATCCACACATTTTCGATGTTACCTATATTTTTTATTTGTAGTAGCATTGAAATCTGTATTTCAGTGGCACTGAAAATGCATAATGATTCTTAGAAGCATTTACACAGTAAGAGAAATACACAATTATGTAAATTAAAATGATTCATCCTATGCCGCCCAACATTACCTTGCACAGCTACGTGCACCAGAGGTTCACATAACACACTTTGGGAGGTGTAGACAGGGTGCCTGATGCTCCATCTATCCACCCTCCAAAGGCTAACAGGCTGTCTCGGCTTCCTGAGGCGGCTGTAACAAAGTAGCACACACTGGGTGGTCTAAAGGCAAAAGTCTCTGTCCCCCACTTCTCCAGGTGTGCCATCTGGAATCAAGGTGCCAGCAGGAGCCGCTTCCTTCTGAGGGCCGGAAGGGAACCATCTGTTCAGGGCCACTGTGCTTGGCCTGCATCTTCCTCTCTGTGTCTGGAGTCAAATTCTATCCTTTGTACAAGGACACCAGTCATATGGGATTAGGGCCCACCCCCACCCCTCATTTAACTTGATCACCTCTGTAAAGATTCTGTATCCAAATAAGGTCACATTCTGGGGAACTGAGGGTTAGGGCTTCAACACATGAACTGGGGGGGGGGGGGTGACGACATCATTCAGCCCATAACACAGGCCCTGCCCAAGCCCACCTCTGCTTCATCTTTATGACAAGCAAGTTGGCTTCTAAAAAGTGTCTGCCCAAGACACGTGTCTGTGGCACAGCCAGCCCCCGCAAGGCAAGTGGTGACACCCTGGCTGCAGTGTTTCCTACAGCCATGTCCTTGCCAGTAGCTGATCCTATTACAGGATTGACACTAAAGCCCTGTAGCTGATGTAGATGTCCCAGTGTGGTGACAAGATAATGGCACATTTGGGAACCTCACAGGTGCCGCTTAGGCGGGAAGGCTCCCTTGGAAGGTGTGCGGCTTTCTACCTCTTCTCAAGTTTTCCAGCTCTACCCATCCAAACCCAGAGACTCTAGGGGATGTTTCTGGTACTGTGGGGGGAAGTCAGGGCTGCTGAAAACGTAAGGTGCTGAGTGTCCGATCCTGGCAGCCATCAGACCAAACTTATCTTGGTTTTTGTCAGTCGTTTGATTGCTCTTTGGTGTGTGTGTGTGTGTGTGTGTACGTGTGCGCACATGCTTGCACATATGTGTTTTAATACAGGGATCTCGTTGGTAGACAGTAAATCTGAAACTCTAAATACTGTCCATTTTATACATGCTCTGGATAAAATTCTGTTGGTTCTATCTGAAGCATCTATTC
Source organism: Nyctereutes procyonoides (assembly GCF_905146905.1). Lineage (NCBI taxonomy): Eukaryota > Metazoa > Chordata > Mammalia > Carnivora > Canidae > Nyctereutes > Nyctereutes procyonoides. The sequence continues at coordinate 47,140,634 of NW_026575140.1, read as the reverse complement.
TGACTCCTGCCACTTGTCATAGGCTTGGAGCCAGGCTCCTGTCACTGCTCCCCTGGGTGAGTACACCAGCGTTCCCTGGCCTCTCTGTCACCTCCCTGTCCCCCAGCCCAGGGCTCAGCAAGCTTTGCTGAAAAGGATCAGAAAGTGAGTATCTTGGGCTTCAGGACCATTCGGTTCCTGCTACGGCTGCCAGACGGTTACTCAGCCCTGCCACTGTAGGGCCCATTCAGTCATAGACAGCATCGAGCAAGCAAGGATGGCTGTGTTGCATAAAACTACTTCTAGAAACAGGAGGCAGGTCAGATTCGAACCTCAGGCCATACTTGCCAAGCCCACCCTATTACAAATCCCTGCCTAATAGCTTCAACGTCCAGATCACTTCTGACCCTGGCTCTGTGGAGTGATTTGTCTCTCAGCAGTGCATTGTTTTCACTTGCTCACTTGTGTGTCTTGTATTTCTTTAAGGAATGCCGGATCTGTGTGGGGCAGCAGTCAGACAGAAGGAAGAGGTAGGGATGCCTGCAAACGGACACACCTCTTCTCCTGCCAGGCTGTCAGTGTGAGCAGTCAAGTCAGCCAAGCTAGGAGCTGAGCTGGGTTTGGGTTTTGTTGTTACAGTCACCTTTCGTGCCTTGCTAGCTGCAAAGTGCCCCGGTGTTACCATGTTCTTGGTGGCAGGGGGTGGCTGGGCTGGTGATATTCCTGCTATGAACTCGGCTTTACACCTTCCCTGTGTGCCACTGCCTAAAGAGGCTATTTCTCCATTCTTTGCTCTCTGTAGGTGGTAAGTCTACCATTACATCACTTGGTGCTGGCCCACCTGACAGGTGGCGGAGCCACCTTCCATCCTGGTGTCAGGCAGGCCATGTTCCTGGGCTGAGGGGCTGAGCCTTTTCCCGTGATGCTTCCCTCCCTGGGAATGGACAGTTTCCTGCCCCTAGATGGAGTAGAGGGTATTTGCCTTCCTACTGCCCACAGTGGGTATATCATCTGTATCCTGAGTTCACAGCCCCTTCCCCAGCTTTGGTTTGTTGGGAAAGAAGAGTCTGGAGGGCTGTGAATACTTCCAGCAGCCAGGGCCCCACACCTGCTCCTCTGATGGAGGCTTCCTGTGGTCCCTGCCTGGTGCCTGGTTTTTATGAGGTCCAGTGGAAGTCTATGGAGAAGCACCTGCAAGTGGGTATCAACTCCACTTGTTTGACTTTCCCAGAAGTTCTGTGCTCTCATGCAAGCCTTCAAATCATGGGAGGACTTGCTCTTGCCCATTTTCATGGCAGCTTTGCCTTCTTCCTTGCACCTGGCCACAGGTGGCCACTGTTCATGTCCCTTCTCTCCTTGGAGGCACCTGCCTTCCTTAGACTCCAGGCTAGTCGGTTGCCCTGCAACTTTAGCTCACAGATGGGCTCAGAGAAGATATGGTTGTGTGGATTATCCAGCTATATTATCATTTGAGAAGGAGTGGCCTTCTCTCTGGCTTTCTCCTTCCTAGGTGGCCTTGGAAGCCAGGGTGATCTTATAAAAATATCAATGACATCACATCTTTTCACTGCTTAAAACTCTCTCATGGGTTCTTTTTTTTTTTTTTTTTTTTTTTTTTCTCTCATGGGTTCTTGAGACAGAACAAAATCTCCAGCTTAAAAAAAAAAAAAAATCTCCAGCTTTTACAGGGGCCTCTGAGCCCATGTGTTCTGGCCCCTGGCCTCCTCTCAAACTCAGCTCATATCACACTCCAGGGCACCCACCACCCTGCAGCCCCACTCACCCTCATCCTCCTGCCCTGAGGCCTTTGCGTTTGCTGTTCCCTCTACCAGGAATGTGCTTCCCTGCATCTTCACCCAGGTTGGAGGGGGTGCTCCTTTAAAAAAAAAAAAAAAGATTTTATTTATTTATTCATGAGAGACACAGAGAGAGGGGCAGAGACATAGGCAGAGGGAGAAGCAGGCTCCATGGAAGGAGCCCGATGTGGGACTCGATCCCGGGACTCTGGGATCGCACCCTGAGCCGAAGGCAGGTGCTCAACCGCTGAGCCATCCAGGCATGGAGGGGGTGCTCCTATTGTACAAAAGTCAGCTCAAATGCCACCTTCTCAGAGCCCCCTCCCCCCACCCCCAGCAGTTTCTCTTTTCCCTGATTTCTTAAAATCTCAAAAATCTCAGAGAAATGATTTTGGAAACTTCTCAAAATTAATTTTTGGTACAAAGGAGATAGGGAAGAGAGAGATTTCCTCCAGCTGTGCTTCTCTGGCTCTTGGTGTTTTACATGAGCTATCTGGGCTGGCAGTTCTCAGCCTTAGCTGAAAATGAGAATCCCTGGGGGGAAAAATCTGCAAAAAAAAAAAAAAAACCTCTCAAAATTCCAGATGCCTGCACCACACCTTAGATCAATTAAATCAGATTCTCAAGAATGGGGAGGGCCAGGCATCCAGAGGCTTTTTAGGCTCCCAAGTGGCTCCAGGTGAAGAACCAGTGGTCTGGTCCTAAAACAGGCCATATCACCCACCAGCCTGACATTTGATCTCTTTCCAAGAGACTAGGGACAGGTCCCCCATCTGCTTAGCAAAATACCTTGTTTCTCCTTCCTAATTTTTGTTGACACTCCCTCATTTATAGATTCATCAAAGGAAAAATACCAAACATATGCTAGGAAATGGACATAAGGGCTTGGTATGCATTTTCCCTTGTGAGTCAGAAGACACACCACAGATCCTAAGAGCCCCAAGCTTGGCTTTCAGGTTTAGGGTTTTAAAAAATATTTATGTAAGTCTTACTACATGCCACGCATTTTTCTAAGCATTTTCCACATATTAACTCAAATTTTTTCCATATAATAATCCTATGAGAGGATACTAGTAGTGTCCCCCATTTTCTAGATGAGGCTCAAAGAGTTTAAGTAGTTCACCCAAAGGTACCCAGAACCAGGATTTATGTGCAGGTAGCCTGGCTCCACATCCTGTCTCTTAATCACTGGACTGTACCACAGAGAAGGTTTAAATCACAAGTGAAAACATTAGAGAAGCTGGAACTTGCATCTTAGCATGCGGTGACATGCCCCTGACAAGGCAGAGAAACCACATGAATGCATCGGCATGGAAAGCATGAAAAATCCTGGCTGGAGACCAGGAGGAATTTTTCCACTGGCTGCTCAGAAGCAGGCCACAGCATAGGTCAGAGGTAGCAGTGGTCACACAGTGTCTCTCCCCCAAGCCTTCCAGACGTGGCTTTTAGAATTGACGGGAAACCACAGCGTGGGCTGGATTCAACAGTGGAGCCAAGGGAGCTCGCTAAGGTGTCCCTCTGAGCCTTCATCTTCCCATCTTCAAGGACATGCTGTTCCTTTTACCTGGAATGTTCTACCTCTGATAGCCTGTGCTCAGTTTCTTACTTCCTTCAGGACTCTGCTGGGAGGTTGTCTTATTGAAGAGCCCGTGACCACCCGTGTAAACAGCACACCCACTGCTGTCGTGCTCTGGCCCCAGCCTCTACGCAGAGCTCAGCACAGTCTGACGTATATGTGTGTCCCCCACACTGACTGTACCCTCCGTGAGCACAGGACTGTGGGCTCTCGCTCCTGATGTCCATAACAGTACAAGCCCTGCATGATACAGGGCATCAAATAGTTGCCAAATGAGTGAATTCAGGAGCCCAATGGGATCACTGTTAAACTCTTTACTAGTTTGAACATTCTATAGAAATGCAACTTATTTACATTTCGTCTTTCTCTCTTAGCCACTGGCATGGACATCCACTCATGACTGGTATCACCATCAGGAGAGCAGGGAGAAAAAAAAAATCTCTAGACTCATCAGATGTCAGGATTGGGGAGGAGTGTTTCCCAATCACCCATTTTAAGCTCTGCCTCTTCTCATCCTACAACCGAGGGGCCAGAGGGCTCAAAAGAACCACCAGCCCGAGGAGCACCCTCAGGGAGTGCAGCGCCCCAACTAGTGCTCATCTCTTGTCCCCTGAAAAGATCCTTTCCTGCTCCATCAAACTGCTTTTTCAGGAGCAGACGGATCCACTGACAGAAACGGGGAGGGCGGGGGACGTGGAGCTCCGATCAGGCCACAGTAGTATTCACAGATTTGCTGCATGAGGAGTATTTGTCTCCAACTTATAGGAGCTCCCACACTGGGATAAAGTGTGTAAGATTTCAGGTGGATACATTTCTTCTTATGAAAAAGGTGGAGTATGCCTCCTTCATCGGCAGAGTTGTGTGTGCAGACAGGGAGCTGGGGACCTGGAGAAAGTCAGGGGGTCCTGCCCCAGGAGACTGGTCCAGGTTGGGGCTTCAGCTTTGCCCTGAATTACACTGGCCATCATGCCCATTGCAGGAGGGGACTTTGTGTTTGTATTAATGCATGAGTCTGAGAGTCCCAGGAGACAGAGATGTCAGAGTGCGGTGGATGCTTGGTGCACACCCAGGCCCTCCCAGGACTGAAGCATCCGGTTCCCCCTCTGGAGGAGGGAACAACAATCAACAGGGCCACCTCATCCACACCACTGTTGCCCCTGTCCTGCTAAGTGTCACTTCCTCAGCCAGGCCCCCAACTGCCCTGTAAGGTTGCCAGAGCACTCTGTACCCACAATTGTTCACAATTCTTAAAGACATTAGGTCCATGCTTATTTCCTTTCCTGTAAGTTCCTCGGGGACAGGACCTGGCCTCTTTCTGCTCACCATCACACTCCACTGGAGATCTGTTATCGAAGTCCCACACTGAGCAGGAGAGTCATTTATTCAGTGAATACTGTGGACCAGGTGCTATGTTAAGCGCTGTAGACTAGATCTGGGCCATCCCCATTTTCACATATCATTCTTTTATTGACGCAGCCCAAGACAATAGTTTTTCTTTAATCAAAAAAAAATTATCTCTTGCTCACATGTCTGTCCAGTCACCTATAGGTTCTCCTCCATGTCATCCTTCCCCCAGGATATTCAGGTTGATGGAGACTAACTGAACTTTGCCAGCTGTTGTGGCAGACGGGTAAAGAGAGCGCAGAGAAACATGCACTGGCTGAGTCTGCCCAGAGAGCGTGCGTACGATTTTTTTTTTTTGTAATGGAAGTATGTTTGACCCATTCTGATTATTCCCCCAGCTCCCAAGTGTATAGTGGGCATACTTGGCACTTTGGCAGGATCCCCATGTGACTTTTAATCCGCTAGGTGAGGGCTACTGTGGTTGGAAGGACTGGAAATTCCTGGAACTTCATCTCCCTTACCAAGACAGTAAACCAGAAGCAATATGTATCCCTGGGGCGGGGGGGGGGGGGGGGGTCTTTTCTTTCCTTCTTTAAGATTTTATTTTAGAAAAAAAGACAAGATTTTATTTTAGAGAATGAGCATGAGAGGGAAGGAGGGACAGATGGAGAGCAGCAGACTCCCCGCTGACCAGGGAGGCAACTTGGGGCTCAATCCCAGGACCCCGGCATCATAACCTGAGCCAAGAGCAGACGCCCAACCAAGCCACCCAGGTACCCCTCCTGGGAGGACTCTGGATTTACACCATCAAAGAATTAAAAGACACAGCAGCGGTATTACCAATCACAGTCCCATTTAATTCACCTGTATGGCCTGTGCAGATCTGTGGGAATGATGGCTGACTACTATAAGCCTAATCAAATGCTGTCCAGTTGCAGTTGCTGCCACAGAAGGGGTGCCACATTTACTGGAACAAATCAACATGGCTCCTGGCACTAAGTATGCATCAATTGACCTGATGAATGCAGTTTTTTTTTTCTTCATACCAATTTGTAAGGACCACCAAGGCACTTTGCTTTTACGTGTCAGGGCCAGCAGTATCCCTCACAGTATAGACTAGGGCTACATTAATTCTGCTTTCTGTTGTAAGAGTCTATATACATTATCTACTGCCTTGATATTCCGTAATTCATCACCCTGGTCCACTATATTGATGGCATTTTGCTGGCTGGATCTGATAAGCAAGTAGTAGTAAATCCTACAGAAGCTTTAATAAGACAAGTGAACCAAAGCATGAGAAATAAACGCCCCAAACCTCAAGCCTCCACAACTCAATGAAGTTTCTGGGGGCTCAGTAGTCTGAAGCCTGTTCAAGATATCTTCAAGGTAAAGCATAAATTGCTGCAAGTTATACCACCTACTCTGTAGAAAGAGGTACAATTCCTGACAGGGCTTGTTGGGTTTTGGAGGTAGCATACACCACAGTTGAGTGTGTTAATTTGACCATCTCCAGAGGCAGCATACGGCTCCCAGTTGCATAAGGACCTAAGTTCAGGTTGTCATACATGCTATACTATCACTCAAATCTTATAATCCAGAAGATCCAATGATACTCAAAGTGTCCATGGCAAATAAGGATGCTTTACGGAGACTCTAGCAAGAGCCAATAGGAGAGAAATGACACAGATCTCCAGGATTTCAGGGCGACTCCAATCTATGTCCTCCTCCTCAGATATGTATTCTCCTTTCTAGAAATAGCTCCTGCTTATTTCTTGGACTTAGCAGATTGAACATGTAATCATAAGACATGAGTTGGCCAGGCAGCCCGAGCATCCCATAACAAAACAAGTGGTCTGACCCACTTGGCCTTAAGGTTGGGCCTGTCCAGTGGCCATCTATCATGTTTGGGAATGGCATGTGGAAGAGTGAGTATAGGCATGTCCAGAAGGTAAATTGCATGAACAGGTGCCTCAGACTTGCAACAGACACCTACTACATGGCATCAAGTGTTTTTTTGTGGCCAGATGACTGAGGACACTTACAGTGATGAAGGAAAATCCTGAGTGGAACTCTGAGCTGTGCATCTGGGTTCCCACTTTGTCTGGAGTAAGAAAGGGCCAAAAGTAGTGACCTACATTGATTTGTGGTAAGTTGCTAGCAGCTTGGCTAGATGGTCAAATACCTGAACAGGATTGACTGATTGATTGATTTAAAGATATTATCTATTTATTCACGAGAGACATAAAGAGAGAAGCAGAGACATAAGCTGAGGGAGAAGCAGGCTCCTCACAAGGATCCTGATGTGGGACTCAATACTGGGACTCTGGGATCATGCCGTGAGCCAAAGACAGATGCTCAACCGCTGAGCCACCCAGGCATCCCACCTGAACAGGATTTAAAGAATTGGTGACAAGGTCTGGTTGGGGACAGACCTCTCAAAATGGGCACCGACTACAAAGATATCTGTACCCATGTGAGCCCACCAGAGACTCCCTATAGGTGATGCTCTTAATGATCAGAAGACAAAATGGCATGCTGTCTGGATGTAGTCAGCTTCCTTCCCCAGCCACCATGCTTGCCTGGTGGACCCATGAACCAAAGAGCCATGAAGACGGGTGGGAGCTAGAATAGGCTCAACGTCTTAGACCTGCCCTGCCTGAGACTCACTAAGCTAACTACAGCTGAGTGCCTAAGCAGCTAACAACGAACACTAACACAGAGGCCCTAGGATGGCATTTCTTAAGAGGACCAGCTAGCCCCCCCGGTGGCAGGTTGACTTCACTGGGCCTCTTGCATCATGGAGGGGGCAGAGATTTGTCTTCACTGGAATAAACTCATATTCTGATGACAGACATGCCAGCCCTGTCAGCAGCACCAATCACTGTCACATTCCACAAATTGCTTCTGATCACAGAACCCAAATCACAGCAAAGGGCATTCGTGAGCAACAGGCTTGTATCCATGGAACTAACTGTTCTCACTACATCACCCCCCTCCTGGAAGCAGCTGGGCATACTGAGGACTCAGCTATGGTGAAAGAATGGGGTTCTACCTTTCAGGGTGTTTTTTTATGTCTTTAGCCAGAGACCATTATCTTGTGCGGACTCCCTCCCTTACAGCCAGAATATATGGGTCTGAGGATCAAGGTGTGGGAGTGGAGTTGGCACTTCCCAGTACATTTTTTTTTTTTTTTAATTCATGAGAGAGAGAATGAGAGTGAGAGAGAGAGAGAGAGGCGCAGAGACACAAATAGAGGGAGAAGCAGGCTCCATGCAGGGAGTCTGACATGGGACTCGATCCTGGGTCTTCAGATCAGGCCCTGGGTCAAAAGCAGGAACTAAAGCGCTGAGCCACCCGGGCTGCCCAGCACTTCCCAGTATTACACTAATAATCCAATCAAAGCATCTTTTTATTCCAGGCCTGGAAAATTTGGTCTTTGTTGGCTTAGTAGTCTTAGACCCTAAGGGGAATATTTTCCACTGAGCGACACAACACTGGTTCTGAGTAATATGAAGAGCATGCTACTCTGTGGGGACAGAGGACTATACCTGGGACTCGGGGGGATTCTCTGGTATCTCTTGGTGTTTCCATGTAAGGGAAGTAAAGGCAATTGCAGCAAAGGTTCCATAAAAAAAGGGTATTTCAGCAATAAGGGTTTGGGTCAACCTGGTAAAAAATCAGTTAAGGGAGTTTCTGAGGACAAGGGAAGTGTGGAGGGAATAGGGATTGGGGGGAGGGGGATGTCACAAATGTCAACTACAATCCTGTGACCAATTACAGAATCAAAGGCAGCCATAACCGTGCACATTTTCTCCTTATATTTTCATGTACTTTTCTCATTTGGGGCACTTACTCCAAATGCATGTTGTTATACCAATGCATGTTGTTATCCTAAGCCTGGTCACTAAATGCGGGCAAGGATTCCTGCATTTAAGAAGCTCCTCCGGATGCCTGAGTAGCTCCGTGGTTTGGCACCTGCCTTCAGCCTGAGAGCATGATCCTGGAGTCCCGGGATTGAGTCCCACATCGGACTCCCCACAGGGAGCCTGCTTCTCCCTCTGCCTGTGTCTCTGCCTCTCTCTGTCTCTCACGAATAAATAAATCCTTAAAAAATAAAAAATAAAAAATAAAAAAATAAAGAAGCTCCTCTGTTGACTATTCCAGTGACTAACTCTGAGAGGGCATGGTTGTCCTGAATCCTGGATATGTCAACATGCTGCCCACCAAGAGGAAGAAAGGAGGGTCAGAGAAGCAGTGAGCCAATCAGAGAAAATGAGAACATGTGGGGTGCATGGACATCCCCCCACCCCCCTCCCCACCCCCCAGGCAGTCACTGGACTCGCCCAAACCAAGTAGGGGCTCTGGTCGCTGACCTCGGTAGGGTTCCTGTCACCACAGCTCAGCCCTGGCATCCGCACACAGGAGCCTCTCATCCATAGCACCCTCTCTGGCTGCTGTCATTAGGAAGAGGAGAGTCGGCTAGTTTTCAGAAGAAAATGTTGCTTTATTATGACATAGGAAAGACTACAAGCCATTAAGGGAGAAGAGTTGACAGTTCCTCAAAATGACAGGTAAAAGGGAGGTGTAAACATCTTGGTAATAAAATCCACAGCACAATAATTGGAATTGTTTTCTTACAATTTTTGTTTTCAAGGTTATAGTAAACAAAACAGTCACTTGAATTGTCAAAAGAACGGCCATTTTACCCAAGGAAAGTGTACACACCAAGCCAAAGGACAACAGCACGGGGCTATGTGTTGTGGGGGTGGGGGCGCTGCCGCAGGAAGGAGGCCTGGGCGATCCTGCGCCCTGGAGAGGAGGCCCGGCTGCTCGGGCTGCCCACCCCCGGCCCTAGCCCACCCCCACTCTCCCAGCACAGACGCTGCTCAGAACTCACTTCAGACCTCAGAAGAGGAAAAAAAGCCCAGTTTCACTGTGAAGCACTGAAGTGATGGCCAAGATCTCAGAAATACAGCTTATTTTAAAACCACTGGAGGGAGTGCAGGAGAGGCTCACGCAATGATCCCTTAGTGTCAGATGCCCTTGGTAATGACCTGAACACATACACAGGGGTGGTTACTAGGAAACAAGGAAGCCATTTTCCTGAATCGAATAGCTGGCTTGGGAGCAAGAGAAAAACTCCAGGCCCATCAGAGTATTTTGTTGGTAACAAGGTAAATCCCAGCACACACGGCGGTGGCAGGATGTCCTGCTGGCAGCACTGCCCAGGGTGCCTACAGTCATGGGAGCTTCCCAGTGGCACACAGACAGGTGACTAGTTGGAACCCTAGTGCCAACAGGGAATAAGGAGAATGAATCTGGATATTATAAACATTTATTAAAGTCCTGTCTACAAAAGATAAACGTGGCCTCACTGTCCTCAGACTTCATGCTCTCGGAACAGCTGAACTCTCCTGAACATAAGCAGAAAAAGATGTGGGAAGCAGGGCCGGCTGACCACAGGGAACCTATCAGAAAACCCAGGACAATCCAGTAAAGCCAGGTCACAAGGCAGCAAAGTTCATGGCTCAGAACTCTGCAGGCCAGCATTAGCTCCTCTTTTTGCTTCTTAAGAAAAGGCAATGGCTCTCCCAAAAAGAAATCTCCAAATCTCTCTCAAACACACACACGGCTCAGGCATGTGGGGTTTGAAAACCAGCACCCACCCATATTTCTGATGATGACGATCTTAAAATGCATATTCCTAAAATGCAGAAACACACTGAGCCTGAACTGAGCAAGTACTTTAAAAGCTGCATCACTAAGGACTTTGTCATATATGATGCTGCTGCAGCTATGGATCATTGTTTCATGCATTCTAGCGTCTTCCACATTGAGCAATAACTACCCAGCTGCTGCTGCTCCTACCCACCTCCTAACCTGACTAGCTAGTGAGCCAGATTTGGAGCACTATTTTTGTATGGCCTACCAGCTAAGAATAGTTAGCACATTTTTAAATAGGGGGGAAAAAATCCATGATATGTGAAAATTATCAAATTTCAGTATCCACAAAAGGTTTTATTAGAACACACCCATGCTCATCTGTTTATATATTAACTACGACAGAGACCATATGGCCCAGAAAGCCTCAAATATTTACTCTCCGGCTCTTTACAAAAAAAAAAAAAAAAATTTGTGGTGAACCTGAAACAGAGGGGTTCCCAGGGCAAGCAGTACGTGTTCTAAGAACTACAGTAAAGCGGTTTCTCCTCCCTTACATCTCTGGGTTAAGTTCTCAGAAATGGACAATCTACGTGTGGGTGTGACCAGACAGATGCATGCAAGATATCTTACAAGGAACACTGCAAACTGTTCCATCTCCCCAGGCGGCTCCTCCCTCTCCTGACCGGCTCATCACAAAGCCATCTCCCCACTATGGTTTAACTGACATCAAAGGTAAAGCAGAGGCAACAGCACTGGCACGCAGGCTCCGCTGTAAGCCACCCTGGCTTCCCTCCCACACATGAGCCGCCATGCAACGACAGGGACAGTGAGTGGGACAGGTGGCCAGGAAGAAAATAGGAGGAAGGGGACAATGAAGCCACTGGACCCTTCATTTACTCCAAAGATTCCTAGGAGATACCTGTTAGCCTCAGCCTGACTCTTGTCCGCTGCACCCGTCTTAACCAGGACACCGATGCTTCGAAAGGAAAGCGGAGAAGGAAGGGGAGCAACAAAACCACCACCGATCAAAAAGCAAGATTCACTCTCGAGAATAAAGGAAAACAATCTAATAAATTTCAGTATAAATTCAATAATTCATTCACGTTACTACCATTACATTTATGAAAATCACCATTGTGGAAAAAGAGAGAAAAGGGGAGAGGGATCAGAAAATGTCTATTTCTAAAAAAACAAAACAAAACAAAACAAAACAAAAAAAAACACGAGAGAACACCTGGGCTGACGCTTCCACATGCAGTTTGATGCTAAGTGATTTGTGGAACAGACGTGCTTGGAAACCCGTTAGTGTCTTCTGTTCCACAGGCTCGGGGACAAGGCGGAGGCTAAGAGCTCCACGCTGTATGTATTTAATACTAAACTCACAGAGAAAGATGCTTTGCGGAGTCCTCTGTCCTTACACGATGTCTGTGGCTCCTGTACTTCGCTGCTTTAATGGACCCATGACTTTCAACCAGGCCGGCGCCTTGTTAAACTGCACCACCGAGTGTAAGCACTGGGACCAGTCCCGCTCCCCCCTACCCCCCCCCCCCCCATGTGGTCTCCAGGGGCACCGAAGCAGAGCCAGTGACACATCAAAGGTGCCCAGTCCCGCACACAGCGCGCCTGCCATTTGGCTGCTTCTGTCATGCAGGTCCTGGAGCCTGGTTCCAAGCACAGCGCTTGTCCATGAGACGGCACGAGCCCGGGCACCAACTGTGGCTGTGGCAGCGCCCAGACCGCAGAGGAATCCGATGTTCTTGGGGGCACTTCTGTGTGGGTGGCGGCTTCATGACGGGGAGGATGGGGATCATTCTGTGAGGCTAGCCAACTCATCGCCTTCATTGTTTTCAAACCAACTGCAGATAAGGCTACTCATACTCCAAGAACTGTTTGTGGTAGAACAGCAGGTATCTGAGGAGGTGAAGACAAGAAGCATGCTTATAGTCTAACCCATGGAGGTTGAAGCAAAACCAACCCTCCTCCTGCAGGAACACTCGTGTGGTGGGCTCAACACATGCTGGTGGTCTGTTTGCTGGGCTGGGTTTGGGTCCTTGGTCCCCACGGAGGAGGGGCCTTGGCTCACCAGCAGTGAGCCCATAGTGAATGCCCGTCCTCTCACTTGTGCACCAGGAAGTCACAATCCTCATCAGCCCCGCTTCCCACACACCCCCAGACTCCGCTTCTCTGCTCTTCCATAGCTACTGCCCTTGTGGTGGAGACTACTCTGGAGGAAACTCTTGCAGCAGCTTCTAGTTCAAAATCCACCCCTTTGGGCAGCCTCCTCACTGGCCACAAAGCCATCCTCTCAAACACAAATCGTTCTACACAGACTTTCTCAAAGGGCGCTCCACTGCTTGGGGTAAACATAAAGATGCCTCCAGAGTGCTCACAGCAGCTCATCTCAGCCTGTCCGTGGACCCGGGGGCTCCATGGACAGTCTCGAGATGAACAGGGACTTAAAGTAAAAGGTGGATGACAATGGGCCAGGGAGGGATGAAATGGGCAAAGAGGAAAGGAGTTCCCTAAGGACCCACATGGCTGCTTATGCCATGGTGAACGTAAATGACCACCGCCACATTATCTGTGTTAAGTGATCGACAGTGACCTCGCCCATCCAGTGACCAATCAAGGCTGGCTTCCTGTCAAATCTTGTTCCTTCAGAGCCTCAAGGCAAACACCCCAGAATGGATGTGCACCAAGGTAGTTAGCTGCCAGCGTGGACATACCCCTCACTGTCCAGCACGTCCTCAATGCTGGCCTTGGTGATGATGGCATCGTCACATTTGAACCACTGGTCCTTGTGCTGCCGAATGAAGCTGGTGTAGTGGCCACTCTCCAGGGTCCCCTGGTGGTTAACTACGGCAAACAAGGAGTACCTGGATTGGGAGCCCGGGCGGGGGAGAGATGGAGCAGTCAACTCAGTTTTATTACCACCAGAAGCAGCTGGAAACCTGCAGAGTGAATAGCCCACTGACCCCAAATGGGAACACCCCAGGAATGAGCGCTGCTGTACAGAGAGCATGAACACCTGCCTGGTCCGCTCAGCTCTCCAGCTGCTTTGCCAGAAACCACACTTTGTGGAAGTGCTGACAGCTTCAGTACTGGGAATGCTATAAGCAGGCTGTCCTTTGTTCTATCAACCCATGGTAAGCAGGGTAGTAAAGAAGAGAAAAGAGGTCTTCCTGCAATGGGAGCTTTATGGTACAGGTGTGAAAAGTCCTTTCCCAACAGGGCTTGAGCATTCTCAACAAGGCTGGATAGCAGCAAGACAGGCAGCAGGCCAGTGGCCAAAAGAAACCAGGGCTCTGCCATCATGGAGCCCTCCCTGCCAAGCCTTCCAGTGGTCCCCGGCTCCCCACTCACCCTCGAGAGGCCCGTGGCAAACCCACAAGGCAACCACTTACTTATTGTCATTGTTGAGACTATCCGTTGGCTGCTGGTACTGTCCATTCATCCTGCTCTCTTTGCTGTAACAAACAACAGCAGCTACTCAGCAGTACTTAAAATAATTAACCGAGCAGATGCATGGCTCCAATAATGATGGTACTACTACCACTGGGGCCTCCCAGAGCAGGTGCAAGACCAGGTGCGTTTCAGACAAGCTTTCTAGTTCTTCCAGCAACCCTGCTTTCTAGGGGGAGACTATCCCTGTGTGAAGGTGAGGAAGCGAGGCCAAGGCCAGCCCACACAGACCTGACCACACCTTACTGCTTCAAGGCAAGTCTGTAGTGATCAGTTATAGAAGCCCCAGGAGACTAATGCACGTTGAACGTATGAGCAAGTGTCGCAGTTATTAGGAGGATATATTTTAAGTAGTCCAGGATTATCAAGATTTAAAAATGAGGGAAACTGAATCTATAACTGCAAAATCCACTGTTGCTTAGCTGTATCCAAAGTCCATGACATCAACAGCCACGCTGTTTTGTGTGATCCCACCCGATCACTTGCCAAGTCTGACAGAGGATTTGCTAGAGAAAACTCAAAGCTGAAGCAGCAGGGCTGAGGGAACTCAACTGTGTCCTGATTTAAGATCAGGATAACAATTCAGTTTTAGCAGGTATGCTTCTATCCATGTCAACCCCGGACCCCATGGAGCCATGCCCTTCCCGATCACACATATAGTGTGCCAAACCCTTTCATACCTGGATGCCATGAAGGGAGTCATGTCCAGTTCCAGGGGGAATGACACGTATGTGGTGATCTTCCGCCTCAGCTTGGCTGAGTGTTCAAATCGCTAGAGAAAATGGGTAGAGGGGAGAGAAGGAAGAGGATGAGGCTATAGGGATTTCCTCCAACAGTGCGTCTCTGGGCACTCCCAAAGTGGGCTTTTTCATTTCCTTTCTCAACTGCCCTGTGGCCACATTCAGAGCGTTGAGACTCAGTAACACAGTATTAATCCATACAAATCTCATTTGTGGGGTCCAAAAACAGTCTTGAAACAATGGGATTGTTCAAGGCGACTGACGCCAAGCGACTGACTTACATCAAACCCAGCAAAGTGTAAGGTGGTAGAAAATAGAACAGGTATCCATAAGCTCTGGTAGCAAAAATGGACATACTATTCCTCTCACCAAAGATATTCCTTTGACTAGACTGGGGCTACTGAATCCAGCTAGCAAGCCAGGAATGGTTTGGGTTTTTTGTTGAAAGGGTCATAAAATAAAACAAAGACCATAAAAAGAAAGATCCTATGTGGCCACGAAGCCTAAAATATTTACTATCTGATCCTATACAGAAAAGGCTGACCAATCTCTGGACTGGATCATAATGCTCTGTGTTTGTTTGCTTTTAAGTAAAAGAAAACCAGAAAACTTTGGTGTTGGGTGTGGTGGTGGTGGGGAATCTGGGGAGGAAGAGGAGTAAAATCTTAACCCCCATCCCCAGTAGAGTAACTCACACCCTACTTTCATTATGAAGTGATTACTCTGGTTCACCACAAACCTCTCTGGGCAAAAGAGAACAGGGGAAGAGTTACAGCTTCTGTTCTTCACTGTTCCTTACTGAGTCACTAGAGTTACAAAATGTACCTCTATACACCAAACCCACAGACTCTAAATTGTACTGGGGATTAAAAATTGAGTTGGCCACTGGAGTCTGCTTTCTAGAAAACTTACTTTGAGATGAAAACAGGCTACAATGGGCAGTTTCTTCATGGTGAGCTGCTTGGTGGACTCTTGGTAGCTATGGCAGCCACTACACTTGATCTTGGCACTGCTTCCTAAGTGCTCTGGTCTGGTAAACCTGCAAGGCATTTTAAAAACATATTTTTAGGAAAAAAAAGATGAGAGAGGAGAAAAAAGAAAAGAATTAGTTTATCATTTTCAATGGATTAATTTCTCTACTAAAAACATGAATACAGTTAGGAGTATTTATAATTTCACAATGAAAACAACAAACTATTTCTTCTTTCGTATCCCCTTATCACTTTAAAAGCTATCTTAAATTTTTTTAAATTAGGGCAGCCCAGGTGGCTCAGTGGTTTAGCACAGCCTTCAGCTCAGGGCTGATCCTGGAGACCCGGGATCGAGTCCCACAGTGGGCTCCCTGCGTGGAGCCTGCTTCTCCCTCTGCCTGTGTCTCTGCCTCTCTCTCTCTCGGTCTCTCATGAATAAATAAATAAATAAAGTCTTAAAATTTTTTTAAATTAAACGTCCGGTGAAATAGTAGTAATAACTTTCGAACTACTTTAAGACCCACCAATTCAAATTTTCAGAAAAATGAGAACTCACGTTCTTGAAAAAAACTGTGTACACAAATGTTTTTGGCAGATTTTTTAATAACCAAAAATCTCGGAAGCAAGATGTCCTTCAGTGTGTGAATGGTTAAAGAAAGTAGTACACGATGCCATGGAATACTAGTCAGGAACGAACAGGAACAAGCTATGGGTACACACAACCTGGATGAATCTCCCCAGAATGTTGGGGGACTGGGGGAGGAGACCCAAAATGTTACATGTTCTATGATTCCATTTACATAACATTTCCAGAATGTTGAATTTGGAAATGGAGCACAGACTCATGGCTGTCGGGGGTTAAGAGGCAGTAGTGGTAGGAGGGACCCGCAGGGATGGAAATACCTGCTTCAATGTCAACATCCTGATTGTGATATTGTACTGTAATTTTACAAGCTGTTAGCACTGGGGAAACTCAGTAGAGAATACTCAGTTTTTTAAATTTATTTATTTTTTAATTAAAGATTTTATTTATTTATTCATTTTTTTAAATAATTTTTTTTAATTTTTATTTATTTATGATAGTCACAGAGAGAGAGAGAGGCGCAGAGACATAGGCAGAGGGAGAATCAGGCTCCATGCAGGGAGCCCGGCGTGGGACTCAATCCTGGGTCTCCAGGATCACGCCCCGGGCCAAAGGTGGTGCTAAACCGCTGGGCCACCAGGGCTGCCCCTCAGTTATTTTTTATAAATGCACGTGAATCTGTATCTTAAAATAGAAGTTAAATTTTAAAAATGGGGAAATGATCATTTTCTAATGATGAAAATAGATCACACCATAGATAGTAAGTTGGCAAGCATTTCTGACACAGGTGGTGGCTACTAAAAAGACAAATCCATAAAACAGATGTTTCGGTGTGGTGTTTTTTTTTAATTTTATAAAGTATGCTTCTTTCCTTTTTTTTTAAAGATTCTATTTATTTATTCATGGGAGATACACACACAGAGAGAGAGAGAGGCAGAGACATAAGCAGAGGGAGAAGCAGGCTCTATGCAGGGAGCCTGACATGGGACTTGATCCCAGGTCTCCAGGATCACACCTTGGGCTGAAGGCGGCGTTAAATCACTGAGCCACCCAGGGTGCCCTCAATATGGCAAAATTTTGTAAATGTAAAGCTGAAAAACAAATAAAATTCACCTTTTCACCACTGGGTCTGGAAATCTTTGTTTACCCTTCAGAACTCTGTCATCTCACTAGGGCCAGACGATGCCCCCTTCTGACCACTACCTGCCCTGGAGGTGCCCCGGGAGTGGGAAGCCAACAAGACAGCAGGTAGATCTTATAAAGGAGGAACACAATAAAAAATAAAAAAATAAAGGAGAAACACCAGAAAACAAGGTATCTGAACTGTGGAAGGAGCCTTGGTGTCCATCGACAGATGAATGGATAAAGGAGATGTGGTCTATGTATACACTGGAATATTTCTCAGTCATTAGACATGACAAATAACCACCATTTGTTTCAATGTGGATGGAACTGGAGCATGTTATGCTGAGTGAAGTATGTCAATTGGAGAAGGACAAACATTATATGGTCCCATTCATTTGGGGAATATAAAAAAACAGTGAAAGGGAATAAAGGGGAAAGGAGAGAAAATGAGTGGGAAATATCAGAGAGAGGGTGACAGATCATGAGAGACTCCTAACTCTGGGAAAGGAACAAGCGGTAGTGGAAAGGGATGTGAGCGGGAGGATGGGGTGACTGGGTGACGGGCACTGAGTTGGGCACTTGATGGGATACGCACTGGGTGTTATGCTGTCTGTTGGCAAATTGAACTCCAATAAAAAAAAATACAAAAAAAAAAAAAAAGAAAAAAAGAAAAGAAATGAAAACAAGGCATCTGAGCGGGTTTGCTGCAACCTACAAGAATGAGCCCATAAATGCAATCTGCAACCTGCAGAGCATGGGTAATTCTGTGGAAAGTGATGTTGTCTTTTCAACATAGAAATGGTAAGGAAACCAAAGGGAGACTGAAGCCTACGGATTTGCGAGGGGCTTGTGAAACCAAACAACGAAGTGTAGTGTGTAGGCCTCGTTTGGATCCTGAGTTGAATGGACTGTACAGAATAGTTTTTTATAAAGCCAAACAGGGCAGTTTGAACACTGGGTATCTGACTGGAAGAGAGAAGGTGCCCAGGTTTATAGTGAAGACTTTGGATACACGTGACTAGCCATGACACTAGCCCATAATCCAATTTTCCAACTAAAACCAATTTGGCACCACCCCAACCAAACCACTCAGGAACACACTGGGGGCCACGACCACTTCCCTGACATCTACATGGACTTCCCCATTCAGCACAGGGTGACAGCAGGGCCTAGTATTCAGGCCAGTGTCACTACCGGGCAGAAATAGCACTGTGCACTGAGGACAAACACTGACTCTTAGAACTGAAGTCCAAGGCCAGCCCACAGCTGAAACTGGGCTGAAGACTCTGCCCATTCAGCAAGCATTCAGAAAACAGGTGACTGATGGTGGAAAGCAAAGTGCCCGAGGCAACAAACCTACCCAGCCTGGTGGCAAACAACACTTCCTTAAAGGAGCCCTCAAGTAGCGCCTCTGAGGCTCCAGCTACCAGAACTCACTTCCGTGATAGGTCCGAGTTTCCTGATATGCTGCCTTCGTGGCTTGTGAAGTCACACTAGAGGTGTAAACATTTTACTCACCCTCGCATTTGGATAAACATGCTTCAGCCAGTTATAACCACTTTGCCAACTAGTACCAATTAACCAACTTATCAATAAACAACACACTGCTTCTCATGAGGGTGCACATTTTTTTAAACATACGCCAGTGCCGTAGATAATGCTGAGTCCAAAGTCCCTTTTGATGTTTTCTCATTTATTTTTCTGGAAGTTCCTGATACTTTGTCATTTTTCTTTCCATGTGCAGTGCCCCTAAACTGAAATACACTTATCCTCATATCCTTGTCATCTCTGCCAAATTATGCTAACCTTCTGGCACCAAGTATGTCAACCAAACCTGCTTCAACATGAAGAAAACGTCCCACAATGTCAGACATGAAGAGGGTCCTAGCTTCAAATTCACATAACCCTGAGTAAAGAATGGACAACAGAGCTCAACTCACATATCTTCTCCATTATCTATCTGTGCTACCCCTCCACCAAAACTAGGTGGGAGACGGGGTCCATCTTCCTTCGTGAAGTTTACCACGAAAGCCAGGTATCTGCTTTTCCCACCCACCAGCAATTTGGCCACACGACCTACGCTTGACCAGCTGAATACTCCTAATTTGGAATCTATCTGGAAAAATCGTTCTAAAGAAGCAATGGTAGGAAGAATGTGTCCTGCTGGGTGCAGCACCTCAACTGCACTTGAGAGTGTCCAGGCCAGTAGCAGGCTGTATGTTTCTGGATACTGGTCCCCAAGCCATCTCAGGGTGACCACCTGTTCACTGAGCTGCGTCCTCTCTAGCCTTCCTGTGGATGCTGTGAGCTACCCAGTATCTCTGCCTGCTTCAGTCCACCAGAGTCCATTTCTGCCACTTGCAGTTGCCAGCACTCTGACCTGGTATACAGAGGTAGTCACACGTGTGTCGGGCAGAAGACCATCACCATGCAAGGTGCTACGGGGGGACACGAACGTTGTAGGAGACAGTGTCCTCCCCTGAAAAGGCTGCATTTCAATCCTGACTGAGGGAGTATAGCACAGATAGTAAAAGAGCTGAGACAGCAACACAGTGAGGGAGCCAAGGGCTCCAACCACAGCCACCTGCAGGCTGTCATATCTTGTCTCATTTTCTATATCGGACATTTGAAAGAAAATCCTACTGGGCCCCGAGTGGCCGTGAATTTCTTAGGACTTTCCTCTGACCAATCCTACCCTGAGGAGCCTCAAGGCAAGGAGAGACAGGTGCCTGCAAAGAAAGACCAGTCTTGGGACACCTGGGTGGCTCAACGGTTGAGCATCTGCATTCAGCTCAGGGCGTGATCCCGGTGAGTCCCAGGATCAAGTCCTGCATCGGACTTCCTGCAGGAAGCCTGCTTCTCCCTCTGCCTATGTCTTTGCGTCTCTCTGTGTCTTATGAATAAGTAAATGAATCTTAAAAAAAAAAAAAAAAGAAAAAGACCAACCAGTTTTCGTCTACAAAAGCGCCGGTGGCACTCTTACCTTCTCAAGCAGTCTGTAAGCGTAGTGGTTCCTGCTACATGGCTTTCCCCATTCACCACGCTGCCTTCACTCCCTGGGCTCAGGGGCCAAAATGGGGTGGAAGAGCCAGGCAGATCTAAACTGATGTCCCAGAAGGGGTCTATCGTGGTAGAGACTCCACTAGAAGCAAGAGGAGATAAACACACTGGTGAGAATGGACAGCCACATGGCCTCAGAGGTGGCACCTGGCCAACAGCATCCACATGTTCTCACAGCTCTGCCCTTCCATCCAAATGACATGGAAGGTCAGAAAACGCAGGAGAGCTCCCACCCCATGCATCCTGGGCTTCCAAGGGGGCCCTATGGAGGAATAGCAGGTAAGCCACTTCAGACAAAGGCTACTTTTACAGCAACAGTTTCCTAAAGAACCCAGAAGATCATCACACTCATTTTGAGGTTTTTCGAAAAACTGTAAGAATCAGGGACACTACCTTGGAGATCATAGAAAAGGAAACTGAAACGAAAAGCAACACTCTTTGGAACACAGGTGCCAAGTGTTTGCTGTCTGTGTGCTAGTCCCTCTGGAAGGCAGGGCTCTCTTATTTAGCTCCTGGTGTCAGGGACTCCAAGGGAAGCAGAGATGCGGTGGGAGGCTTCAAAGCACACCTCGCTGGGTGGCAGAGGAATAAAGATGGCCCCGGGGACCATGCTCCAGATGACCTGCACCACTCAGGGTGACCTACTCATCTGTCGATCTGTCCTGGAGCTACTTTATCTCAACATATCTGATGGCTTGGCTGTTTAAGCTCAACTTGTCCGGCTTCACATCTGGTTGCTGCTGCAGATGCTCCTCTATAAAAGCCAAACAATCTATCTATCCACACATCACCAAAAAGATACAGCTGTGGGGGAACCCACTAAACTTCTGGCTCTAAGTAAAAAATGTTTAAAAACTGCTCAGAACACAGCAGTTTTGTTAGCTGAAAATGTACCATGATGTCCAATAAGCAACACCCAGAATAAAGTAGGCCTCACAGACAGGACCTGGGGTACCGCATCCCGATCTGGTCAGAAGAATGCACAGTGCTGTGTAGGAACCTCACACTTACTGGCAGACTTGGCAGGTGACGTCCGACTGCAGCCCGCCCGTGAAGATTTGGTCTATGATGCAGTTGCAGTGATTGGGGTTGTTGGCCTTCTTCCCATTATCATCACCTGGGGATAGATCGCAGCTGTGTGATTTGCACCTGTGCCCCCGAGTCCGCAAGTTTCCGAGAGCTACAGGCCCAAGGCGTGAGGCCATTCACCTGCAGAGGTGATGAAGCCACAAGGATCGATACTTTCAAAAGCGCACAGAGAACCCTAGTTCAAACAGGGAGACTTGGTGGGCAAAGAGGAAACAACCCTGCTAGCTTATTTTCAATTTTCTTCTTTTACTCCATTCCCTAAGACCTGCTTCGCTTCTCTCTAGGTATCAAGATATAGCTAATGCCCAGTCACTGGGGAGAGTTACAGATTCCCCCGTTCACGCAGAGAACGACTAAACTGTCATGCAGTGGCGTGGTGCCACATGCTGCCAGCAAAGCCCCTGCTCTCCCCTCCTCTCCTCCTACTCTACACATACACCGTGCCCTGGCTTCAGAAAGTGTCCCTGCAGGACTCACCTCAGTCTGCTTTGCTCATCAGCTCCTGCACTCTGGAACTTCAGGAACAGTTCTGCTTTCCCATCAGCAGCACATACAGAAGTACCATTCCTATCCTCTCTAGTTCAATACAGGTTTTATTTCTATATTTGGGTGCAGATATATGGATACTAACTAAGCTTACATGGTGGAATGCAACACATGTTGATATACACCATAAATACATACTACAGAACTTTCAAATAGACAAAAGGACTAGACTGTGTATCTATCTGCATATATATCACTTATTTAAAAGTGAAATTATTACATAGAAATAAAGGATGTCCACCCAGCCTTTTGACAGCAAACTGCCTGGAGCAATTAGGGAGAAAATGCTACCCAGAAAGATTTCATGAGACAAAATGTTAGGAAATAAAAGAATACATATAGGAAGACACAAAAGAAAAAAGGCCTCAAGATAGCTGAGGCTCCCAACCACCACACAACCAAGTCCATGGAGGGCCTGGCTGTGGCCGTGAACTAGGAGGGTTGAGGGAGGATTCTGAACACTCTGCTTCCAGCAAGAGAAGCCTTACGCTTCTCGTGATTTGTGAGATGGAAATACCTCAGACAAGTGCATCACAGTCACTGCGTTGTGCTTCTGTCCCCTGAATGTTTTCACAATAAAGCCTTTCAAGCAGCTGATTTTTCAGGTTAGACTAACGCTGATAACAGAAGTCACCTGACTATCCTCAAGTGCTGGAATACTTTCACAGCCTTACACACCAGCTCTTTTGTTTGTATGCTGTACTCCATACTAGGAAGCCAAACCTTACCTAAGCTATTAAGCACCGTTTATTTGGTTCCTCAGGTGAACACTGAAAGGATGTGTATGTTTTTCAGGAGAAAAAATTCAAGTACACAAAAAAGCCAGAAGCCTGACAGCTGATGAGAACAAGCCATCTTATTTGGAGTTTGGCTTGCCTCTCAGCTGTAATGTCAGACAACACACATTGAGAGCAGCCCTGTGACTAGGGAGAGGCTGAGGAGCAGCAGTAGGAGGCAATTCAGTAAGACCTGGAAGACAGGCAGCTGTACCAGCCTGGAGGCCACAGGTACCCAGGTAACTTGGTTACCCCGCACACCTCCACTACACTTGTGTGTGCTCCCTGAACCGGCAGCCTCAGCATCACCAGGGACCCATCAGGAATGAACACCTGCCTTCGCTCCACACCCACTGAACAGAAACACCAGCAAGCCCTCCAGGGGACGCTGACCCACAGTCAAATTTGAAAACCACCCCCCCACCCTTCATAGGACACCTGTGTCAGCACACTTTGGTGTAGGGCCTTCTCACTGGGAGCCCGCCATGGGGAGGGGAAGAGGAGGAACCGTGGTGGCTTGTGATTCAGTCCTAAACTCCTGCTCCGAATGGAAGAGCTGTTGCCCACTGTCCCTTTCCCCAGACTCTCCAAACCCACACACATCTGAGGCCCCTGAGGAGGCTGTCACCCTCTGGGGGCCAGGCTGTGGGACAGAAACCAAGATCCAGTGAGACCCAAAGAGAGACTTTAAAAGCCCCTGGCTGGATCCCAGAAGGAACATGACTGAGGGTTGGAGTGGCCCTGGCAAGTGTGCAGGTCCAGTTCTCAGCTCTCTCTCTAGCTACCTTAAAACAACAATCAAAAAAAACAAAAACAAAAAAAAAAATCAGTCCTTCTGGAGACCCCACAAGGGGAGGAGCCAGTTTTGATGGTTCTGCTATGTCTGGAGCAATTTGTAAGTTTCCGGCACACCATGGGCTATGACAACCCCGAGGAGCCACACATGAGCTCGCTCACAGTCAGGCTCAGAGGACCCCAACAGCAGAGGACTCCAGGCAAAGGCCCGCCAAGGACAAAGAGTCCTGCTCACTGTTACGGCTCTTACAGGACCAACCACCATGCTGGTCCACTCCCAGCAAGGTCGGAGGGGACACCCCAAACCATTTCCTCCTCTCTTCAAAACTATCAAGAATCTCTTCAGGGTATGAAGGATGTTTCTCTTCTTGTGGGGGAAAGTCACAATGAAAAGACAAGTTCCCCAGAAGAGGTGCCCCCACCCCTGCCCCAGGCACAAGGACAAGGATGAGGACAGCCCGCAGGCGCACCTTTGCAGTGTCGGTGCAGGACGTCCAGGGCTGCGATGAGGAACTCGTGCGCATCCTGCTGCTCGTACCCTGCCAGGTGCCGCGCGTGAGTCCACACCAGGTGCAGCAACTTGTACGGGATATGGGGGGAGCGGTGCCCCGAGTAAAACTGCTCAGACGTGGAGAGGAAGGAAAAGGGGGAAGATGTCAAGAAAGAGTACACATCACACGTGACAACAAACATGTAACAGCAGCCAAGAATTTCCTGCAGCTGCTCTAATGGAAAAGGATTCCATTTTATATCATTTCCATTTTGTTGTTGTTTGCAAAATATATTTTTATGTGGACTCCTGGTCTTTCTGAATCTATCATTTTGTCCCTTTCCATTGTTGGTTTTCTACCAACAGGCCCAAACGATGAATCAGGAGTGCCCAATGCGTAAACAAGGCAGGTGGCTGCTGAGTGGGTGCAAGATACTTCAGGCCAGATCTGCTGGCTCCTCTGCTGGACCCCTGAAGTACACCTGGGCACTCTCAGCAATAACAGGGCACATACCAGCCCCATTCTGTTGCCAAAGCAGCCAAGGGACTTCAGCTCAGAGACCTTTTCCAGTGCTTGGGTGCAGAAGAGAATCCAGACCCAGGACACCGGAGCTCAGCCTGCACCCTATCCTGCCACATGGGGAAAGGTACGGCCTGAGAGCAGCCTAGGATCTAAACAGAACAGACCCTCATGCTCAGGGTAGAGAGCCACAAAGCCAGAGATGGCCACAAAGCCAGAGGTGTTCTGCTGAAGCACACTCAGGCCTGGCAAGAGAAGGGCCACTCACCTTGAGAACAAAAGATGGCAGACGATGAGGGAAGGGTAAAAGGACCATAGCATTTACGGACTAATGTCTTCCCCTGGCAGGGCCCCTTCAAAAAGGCTCTTTCTCATCCTCCAAGTTAGCACCATGCTTCTAAGTGATGCCAACAGACCCTAACGATTCCCTTTGGAAAAAATGTTCCCGGGATGCCTGTGTAGCCCAGTGGTTGAGCATCTGCCTTTGGCTCAGGTCGTGATCCCAGGGTCCTGGGATCGAGTCCCATATCAGGCTCCCCATGGGGAGCCTGCTTCTCGCTCTGCCTATGTCTCTGCCTCTCTCTCTGTGTCTCTCATGAATAAATAAGATCTTAGAAAAAAAAGTTCCATAATAAACGCATGTATTAAGTATTCACTGTATATAAGATGTCAGAAACTGCCTTCATTGGGTCAATCTTTTTTCTTTTTTTTTTTTTTAAAGGAAAAACACAAGTGGTTACAGAAGCCATACACTGCCAAGGTCAAGAGCACTCACCTCCTGAAAAAGTGACGACATCTCGCAGACCAGACATGAGCTGGGGCTCTGCATCTCACACCGGTGCCTGTCGGAGAGGAAGAAATCTCGCAGAAGTGGCGTGTGGGTGAGAGCCTGGACGATGCAGTTCATGAAGCACGTGTTTCCAAGGTTTATCAGTCCCCGCAGACCTGGCCGGGAGGCAGACAGGAGAGTGGGGCTGACAGGCTCTGCACCACAAGGACCACTGAGGCCCGATGGCACTACTGTGCCTCTACATTTATTCACTCATTCAAGAGGTAAGAGGAAATGTCTTTTTCTAATTTTTAGGCCTTTTCTAGTAACTGTCCTGAGGAATGTTTACCATCATCCTACCGCTCACCTCAGCCACTAAGTTTTGATAGAATGACCCACAGATAGAGCAACAGGTCAGAAAGGAGCTGCTCTAACAAAACCTATTAAAAAGCTTCCAAAACGTATTCTTGAAGTATTAGAAAACCCAGAGAACCCTCTCACACACACATTTCTCTCCCTAAAAGTCACGTACACAGCGTCAACCTGACCATAATAAGTGAGTCTTTTTACAGGACAGACTGTCAGGGCTGTTTCCATCACTGTGGGGCCCCCCCTCAACCTCACTGTAGCACCACCTCCCAAGAACAGGTGTTCCAGAAGTAGTGGGGGGAAAAGGGGGTGAAGACAACTGATGTACAAGGGGTTAGAGAGAACTACACTATGCAATCCTCCTGTTCACATCTACGTTGGAATAGCCAGCCGTGCTGGCAGTGACAACAGACCACCACGCCCAGCACTGCCACCCACCTACCTATGGTGCAGTTGGAGGTGATCTTTCGCCTTTTCGGGTTGTGTTTCAGCAGTTCAAGCTCTCGTTTGGTTGGCTCCCAAGTTGAAAACTTCTCCCCAACACCTAAACACATGGAAGACAGTCCAGGTGCCATGAGCTCAATACTCATCAGGTGTGTTTGTAAGTAAAAATGATGGTGACAGACCACTTATCAGCTTGTATTTCAAAGATGGGCATCCACAACAGGAGGTCTTTCTAGAACCATATTATATGGCAACAGACTAAAAAAGAACACTTAAATTTTAGAAAAACGTGTGGTGAATGAGCAGTTTTCCCCGTGAGAAAGAAGGAAATGCCTCCCATCGACGTTACTGTAATGCTAATGCCAAGATGGTTTTTGTTTTTTCTTTTGCAAAGCCTATAATCCTTGAGTAGACAGAGGAGAAAGCAGCACACTTGGCCCCGAGGTGATGTGCCCTCCCAGAGAAGAGTGAAAGCAACAAGGAGAAAACACTGGCTGAAACACCTTCTGAAAATGCATCATGTTGGACAGCTGTCCCCACAAGAGATTTATAACACAGATAATGGCGCAGATGCTAATTAAGTGTCCCAATACCTACTTGTTTCCCACGACCTAATATTTCTGCAAAATTCAATGAACTTTAAAAGACATAATATCTCATTGACACATGGGAACTATAGAATGATTTTAGAAGAGCTCTGATTTATTCTGGGCCATGCATTTCTTAGTTCTTGTAGGGTAAATGTTCTTCCCAAAGAAATAATATATTCAGACTCAGTTGCAATGTTACTAAATTATTGAGGGAGAAAAGAATAGGAAGTTGTTCTCCAGAAAAGATTTGTTACATACAAACAAATCTGATCTCAGAGAGCACCTGTTTGTATTGTTCCATTCTTGAAAAATGGTGTTTTTTCAAAAGCAGAGCAATTAAGCCCAAAAAGTGTAAAAGAGATACTGGGTTCTCTTTGTAAACAGTGACGGTTCTGCTAGTTGACAGATGCTCACCAGTCAAGTGGGATAAACTACACCTCTTACTGTTGTAACCCATGAGCATCTGCTGGAAATGAAAACTAAAAAAAAAAAAAATCAAAGAAACAAGAAACAAAGAAATGAATAGGGAAAACATATGTATGAGATTTGTGTGTACCCTGACTACATATCCAAGGAAGAAAGTGTGAGGTCAAGGAAGTGACAGCAACTGAGAACCCCATGCTGGTACCACAGCTACTAGGAGAAAACAGAAAACGTATGTATTGGTCTCCACCCCTGGTTCCTGGCACAGGGCTCTTAAAACCCTTATACTCTCTAAGTGATAAGAGAGCAGGAGCATCTTTCATTCTAATGAGGTGACTCTTGGTGGGTTCCTGGAGAGGGGCTGGTCGCCAGAAAGACCACCAGCCATGAGAAGCTTGGATTTCCAGCTGCCTCCCTGGGCCCCTGCAGAAGGAGCCTGCACACCTGTCTGGCGAGTCACTTCACCTACTTTTCCTGGATCCTCAGCTGGTGCCTACAGGAGGAAGTAAGCAGCTGTGGGGGTTCTTCCCACTAAATGAGGACCCACCCTGCAAAAACCCAGCTGCTGTCCTATCTCCCTATACTGACTTTTTCCCTAGATACTGATCTTTCTCTTGATCAGCTCTGCCCTGGACAGACATGAGGGAATGCAGGACTAAGAGACAAATCAGGCACATAAATCTAGGCAAAACCAAACCTTGCATTTTCCAAGCTTTCCGCTGTTCCTCTTTGGCAATGATTTCTATATCTTTGTCATATATGTAGTCCTGACACAAAAAGCAGTAGATGCCTCCATACATAAGCTCTATGGCTGAAAAGAGAAAGGAGGAGAGAGAGCAAATTTAATTAAAAATGTAAAGGCAACATTTAAGGTTACAAATGAAACATCTAAGTGTTTTACACATCTTACTGTTTCCACTGTTTCCCTACTCTCAAATCATAGAACCCCTTTTTATGAAAGGATTTCATCACTTCAGACCTTTATCCTAAGCAGGTACAGTACATGTAGTTTCCTTGGAAGCTCAGGACTTACAAGTCTGAGGAATCTGAGTGAGAATGAGAGCCATCCCGTCCACATTTTACAAAAGACTTAATCCTCAAGTATGAGGACTCTATTTTCTGAAAGAGTGGTATTTAAAACAAGGGAAGGGATGCCTGGGAGGCTCAGCCAGTTAAGCGTCTGCCTTCAGCTCAGCCCCCCCCCCCACCCTGCCCCGCGCCCCCTCAACACGTGCTCCTGTTCTCTCAAATAAATAAAATTCAAAAAAACAAAAAGGGAAAACTTTCATCGTGTATGATCAGTTCATAAGGACTCTTAGCCACCTGACATACATTAACCGTGTTCTGTTATATCTAGAACTCCTGATATGATTACAAAAAGGAATGCAGCTGCTGTTTGCTTTAAGAACAGTGGTAAAATGTTCCCTAACCAGATAATCTTGACTTCTTGACCCATAGAGTTGGCTCCTCCCCACTTGTGAGTGGGTTTTGTGCACTTTCTTGTCTGCATCATCTATAAAACCTGCTCTTAGTTACTTCATTATAAAGTAAGATAAAGTCCTTTAATGTAAGCACCTGAAAGAAAGGCATCCCAATTGAACAATTAAAAAGGATTTGTTCTGGCTTAGATTCACCAAGCCACAGAAGCTGTCTGAGAAGCAACGCAGCACGAAGAGCACAGATGTAGAACTGGTCTGCCTCCTAGTTCTGCCACTTACTAGTCACACACCACTTCTTTGAGTCTCAGCTTCCCCTTTGGCATAATGGTAACAGTAACAGCACTGACACCTCACAGGTTTGTGTGATAATTCTACAACTTTACAGTACACCCAGTACATGGGAATGTCTTTATAAATCACAACTTTTTATTCCATGTCTTCTGTCACCATGACGCAGATCAGTAATATTGTGGTGGATCTTTAAAGTCCTCTAGAACAGATGTATTAAAGCTCAATTTAAGAATCCCATGCCTGAAACAAACAATCCAATCATGAAATGGGCAAAAGACAGGAACAGAAATCTGACAGAGGAAGACATAGACATGGCGAACAAACATATGAGAAAATGCTCAGCATCACTGGCCATCAGGGAAATACAAATCAAAACCACAATGAGATACCACCTCACACCAGTGAGAATGGGGAAATTAACAAGACAGGAAACAAATGTTGGAGAGGATGTGGAGAAAGGGGAACCCTCCTGCACTGTTGGTGGGAATGGGAACTGGTGCAGCCACTCTGGAAAACTGTGTGCACGTTCCTCAGAGTTAAAAATAGACCTGCCCTATGACCCAGCAATTGCATTGCTGAGGATTTCCCCAAAGATACAGATGCAGTGAAACACCAGGACACCTGCACCCCGATGTTTATAGCAGCAATGTCCACAATAGCCAAACTGTGGAAGGAGCCTCAGTGTCCATCGAAAGATGAGTGGATAAAGAAGATGTGATCTATGTATACAATGGAATATTCCTCAGCCATTAGAAACGACAAATACCCACCATTTGCTTCGACGTGGATGGAACTGGAGGGTATTATGCTGAGTGAAATAAGTCAATCGGAAAAGGACAAACGTTATATGGTCTCATTCATTTGGGGAATATAAAAAATAGTGAAAGGGAATAAGGGGGAAGGAGAGAAAATAAGTGGGAAATATCAGAGAAGGTGACAGATTATGAGAGACTCCTAATTCTGGGAAACGAACAAGGGGTGGTGGAAAGGGAGGTGGGCACTGGGCATGGGCACTTGATGGGATGAGCACTGGGTGTTATGCTATATGTTGGCAAACTGAACTCCAAAAAAAAAAAAAATCCCATGCCTATCCCACCCTTGCCCCTAACCCAAAACTGACAAAATTCCTACAAATTTTTTGAAAGTCTCTAACAAAGCTGTTCCATGGAGCTTGGCAGCCCTTTGGCACTGCATATTCCTTAAATGGGATAGTTCCTGACACAGGGATACCAAAGCCAGAGGCAGACTACAGCGAGGATGACAAATTTTCAGGAAAGCAAAGTCAGTCAATAAAAAATATGCCAAGCAAGCCCCTCATTGAGCTCTGTCCTCAGCAGGGAGTCTGCTTGAGATTCTCTCCCTCTGCCCCTCCCCCCCCTCAAGTAAATAAGTAAATCTTAAAAAAGTATATGCCAAGCATACAGTTAACAACAGCACAATTACCAGCCTGGGGAAGGCATATAAATATTTCAATGTGTGTTCAAGTCTTTCTAGACAAGCTCTTCTTCAAGGCACCTTTCCAAACTCAACACCTAACTATGTAAAATTAGTGAAGTCTACTGGGTGCCAAGATCATCCAATGGAAGAAGTACCACCTGCTCAACAAACAGTGGTGGGATGACCAGAAGTCCACAAACAAAAGATGAAGCTCACCTCTACATCATATACAAAAATGAAGAAGGGATCAGCAACCTCAATAAAGCGCTAAGGGTACAAAACCATTAGAAGAAAACCTAGGGGTTAAGTCTTCATGACCTTGGATTTGGTAGTGGACTCACAATTTAACACCAGAAACATTAACAACTAAAACATGAACAACTAAAGAAAAAAACTGATAAATTGGGCTTGATCAACACTAGACTTTGTGCCTTCAAGGACATTATTAAGAAAGTGAAAGACAACCCACAAAATGGGAGAAAATATCTGCAAAGCATATATCTGGTCAGGGTTCACTACCCAGGAGACAGAAATCTCCAAGAGGTGTGTGTTTGTGTGTGTATATATATATCTCATAAAGCACAACAAAAAGACAACCCAACCCAATTAAAAACATGAACAAAAAAAAAAAAAAAAAACATGAATAAGTGACTTGCATAGACATTTCTCCAAAGAAGATATACCAAGGACCAAGAAGCACATGAGAAAAACATTTAACATCACTGGTCATTGAGAAAATGCCTATCAAAGCCACACTAAGATACCACTTCACACTCATCATAATGGCCAGAGTTACTAAAAAAGAAAGTAAATGTTGGCCAGGATGTGGAGAAACTGCTGACAGGAACAAAGAATAGTGCCGCCACCGTAGGCAAGTCTGGTGGCCCCACAAAAACTCGACACACACTTACCATATGAGCACCCTGCTATTTCACTCTGAGGTATATATCTAAATGAAATGGAAACTTATGTCCACACAGAAACTCACACGACTGTTTATGCAGCATTACTCAGAAGAGCCAAAAGGTGGGAACAACCCAAATGTCCATTAATGGATGAAAAGATGAACAAAACATGGAAGATGTACACAATGCGGTATTACCTCAACATACACAGCAATGAATTACTGATACATGCTATAGCATGGATGAACCCCGAAAACATGCTGAGAGAAAGAAGCTAGACACAAAGGGTCATCCTCTGTATAATTCCTTTTACAAAATATTCAGAACAGGCAAGTTCAGGGAGACAAAGAGCAGATCAGCAATTGCCAGGGGTTGGAGGGACTGGAGGTCGGGGGGTGGGGGGTGGGGACACACACACTCATTCCTGGAAGTGGGCTATTCTTCTGAGATGATGAAAAAGTTCTGAAGTGGAAAGATGCTGATTGCACAATGTGGTGAGAGAGTGAATGCCACTGAAGTACACGCTTTAAACTTTGTACGTTGTGAATTTCACCTCAACATAAAATTTTAAAACCCAAAGCAACACATACAATCAAGGTAGTTCCCCTGGAAAATTCTTTTGTAGTGAAGATGAGGGTACACTGGGCTCCTGGAGAACTCCCAAAACTATAGGCGACACAGGTACCATGCACACATGCACCACGTGAGGTCCTTTCCCTTTGGTCACAGGGTAACCTGGAGAATGGAGGGGGAAACACTACCAATTCCTAAGTGAGCTGGTTTCCACCAGCGCGTGGTCTTTTGGGAGCAGCTACAATACCTCTTCAAAGACACATGGAACAAAGTGTACACACTTTTGTATCTCATAGTGGCAAAATCTAAGTACCTTGTGACTCAACATAAAAAAACCTGTAAGCAGCCAGAAAGTAGGAAATCAAACAGCTCCAAGTTTGTCGCCCTACTCATTGCACCAGGCCCCACAGTGAACTAGAACTCCAACATCCAGTTTAGGACACCAACCAGTCTAGGTGGAAGTATACCAGCAAATTGGAGTGGCCATCCCAAATGAGAGGAAGCCCTTTTTCCTGAAGTATGTTTTTATCACATTGGATTAAGGCAACTACTTTTAGGAAAGGACAGACCAAGAAGTAGAATGTTTGAGGAGACTGCTGTCAGGTTCAACTTATCCCATGCCATACTTGACAGGCCATACCTGTCCTTCCACATGACCTTCAGCGATGACCTTATTGCTATCAATACTCTATTTTTAAATGCATTATCCACAATATTCAGACAAGATTCAGTTTAGGCCTCTCGCGCTAATCCAACAAAAAAGTAGACACCTGCTGAGAGTTTCCCTACTAATCCACTTCAGGTCCCACTATTATACTACGGAATATCCTTGGAAGGTGGAAGAACCTGACCACAAGGAAATCAAGACACCTTAGTCCCCCTACCACTGCTCAATTACTCTGCCCTTGGACGTCCTGCAAAATACCCTTATAAAATGACAACCAAAATATGGACAGCCTAGAAGTTGCTCTGGAGATAAGCAGGTGGGAGCAGCAGTGAGATGCACAGGGCAGAGGACAGGCAGGTGCTCTTGGCTAGTCAGGAACCAAACCGCCAGGTGGGAGTCAGGGCTGCCCGGATTATGTTCTCCTCTAGCACTTCTACACTTCAGCCTCTCTCTCTCTTGTGCCCGTCGCCCTCCACTCCTCCCCTCCCAGACACAGAAAACTCCTAGCCTGGATGAACACATACACAAGCAATCTTCAATAAATTCACAGACTCTAACAGCGAAGGACTAGATCTTTCTCCCATCTCAAGGTTTTGTTTCTGAGAGCAAACCTAAAATGCATTCACTCTACCAAAAGTAGAGGCAGAGTTTATCAATCAGGTTAATAAAATGAATAAATTTCTAAAGTCATTTTTATAGATGACTCTGGGTAACAATAAAATTCTTCAGATAGCTTTTTAAGTGCAAATATATTTCCAATGTTCCATAACTCTTTAGCCCACAGAATCACAGCCCAGGCAATAGCAGAGCAGCCTAAATGGGTCTGATCTGAGATTCAGATAGGGCAGGAATACTCTTCATTTACACTGTAAATGCAAGTGTCTACATTAGGTAAATACTGCACACTTTTATCACATCCACACTGTCCTGAGCAGTGTCTTTTTCGTCTGATTGGTCAATGTAAGAAGAGATCCCTCATTCCTCCATGGGACATAATTCATGAAAGCATTACTGGCACCACGAGCTCTCTCCCCAAAAAAACCCCTCATTCCTTAAGAGCCTTCTTAACAGCACTTGCTGTATGTTCTCCGTTATGAATGCAGTAGTCCGCCATAGAGGACTTAGTACATTCCATCCCTACTATTTGTTTTTTTAAGATTTTATTTATTTATTCATTCATGAGAGACACACAGAGAGAGGCAGAGACATAGGCAGAGGGAGAAGCAGGCTCCATGCAGGAAGCGTGATGCAGAACTCAATACCAGGACCCAGGGACCACAACCTGAAGCTCAATGACTGAGCCACCAGGTTGTCCCCCATCCCTACTATTTAAAAAGGCTCTAAAAAGATCTTTAACTGGGGGGACACCTGGGTGGCTCAGCTGTTGAGCACTTGCCTTCAGCCCAGGGCGTGATCCTGGAGTCCCAGGATCAAGTCCCACATTGGGCTCCCCGTGTGGAGCCTGCTTCTCTCTCTCTCTGCCTACATCTCTGCCTCTCTCTCGGTGTCCCTCATGAATAAATAAATAAAATCTTAAAAAAAAAAAAAAAGATCTTTAACTGGAACTGCAGAGCCTCCATGAAGTAAGAGGTTCTTTGGGCTGGACTTTTTCAAAGTGATTTTCTCAAGGAGTGCCTAAAAACCTCACCATCACTTAAAACATCATTATGAAGGAGAGAGAAACACCTAATGAGCACAATTAGAAAATAAAGCCAGGGACAAAACTTTGCTTCATGTAACTTCCAGAACATGTGACAGTCTGAACTGGTAAGTATAAGAGATATAAATTCATCTTAATGCCACGGTGTCATGAGCTGTTAGCCTTTCCATGACTGTGTTATGGAGAGGAGTGAAAATCCATAAAAAGTAAAAACCCCCCAGCTGGCTGCCATCTGTGCTGACCTCAATAACCCAACACTTCATTTAAGATCTTTCTTTGTGGGGTTTTGCCTAATCTAACCTAACTAGGCTTTTCAGAGAGAAAAAGGACTCCGACACTGCATTAAAAAACAAGAAGGTTTCAAAGAACACTGAAACAGTGAGCCTCTTTAAATTATCATTTCCAGTTGCACACAATATTCACATCAACCCCAGTGCCTCCAGGCAAAAGCTGGGTGCATGGTCCCTCTGTGCCCTGTGTAGTCCTCCGACCCTGGACTCTCACAAGACCCTGGACTCTCACAAGGGCCTCAGACGAGCCCCTGGGGGAGAGCGGCCCCACACCCTAAAGCCGTGTCCCAGGGCGCCTTACCCAGGTTGTGCCGCTTGGACTTCGCATGTTCATGAATATGTTTCTTTGTGAAGCAGCCAAAGAAGACACAGTGCAGGCAGGAGTGGAGCCTGTTCAGGTGAACACCACAAACGTGACAGACGCATGACTTGGCCTGAAAGGGAGTGAAGAGAATTAAAAACCTTACGTTCTCAGAGAGAGAAAGTGGTCAAGCAAAATGATCACAACCGACAAGGGAACCGGAGGAAAGGAAATCACAGGGTATCTTCATTAATCCTTTCAACTGCTCCAAAAGGTACTTTAGCTCCAAACTAGCTCCGTGTTAAGAAAGTTCAACCCACCATCTCAATTCACAAAACCCATCAGCTGCTCAGGTGTTTACCACACGAGGCTTTAGGGACCATCAGTCTCTGCGTTCTCTTCCTGCCACCGTCTTGGCTCCTGTCCCCATTTCAGACCAGCAACTCATAGCCTAGCCACCCTTACTGTGGACCTCACTATATATTTGATATTCCAGGTCACAAGACCACAGCAAACTTAGAAGCAGTCCATCAACCAACAGAGATGACATGAGTCAAAATGATACAGAAGAACAAGAAAAAGAAAGTTTGTTGCCAAGAATTAGACCACAGAAACCTAAAATTTTAATCTCAGCAATAGGGAGCAGTGATAATTCTTATACACCCAAACCACCCAGAACACCACTGTTTTCTAGCACAATATGATCTCTACGCTGTAGTAACTGTAAACTCCCTGCAGATCATCAAACTGAATTTCCAACCTCTGAGATGACATCACAGTATAAGATTTTCTTCTGTTGCGATGGGTGGGCAGGAAGCAAGGAGATGAAGGAGAAGATAAACAGGGTATGGAAAAGGAAGGTTAAAACAGAAAGGACTGCCCCCACAAATATTCCACACCACACACCGAATGTACTCTAGACTCTGGTGCCAGAGGCTTTCAGATTTGCCTCATTCAATGCTCACAATCACCCCCTGGGGAAGGTTTTAGACTCTTCTGACATCTGCAGAAAGTTAGTGTACATGCTCATGACCATTGTGGGGAGTGAGGTGTGTGTGACACAGAATGTGGCCTAGGATGTGCCTAACCCCAGGAATCCCTCAGCTTGAAGACAGCCCTGCCCAAGCTTCACTCTGCACTCACACGATCAAGGGCCAAGCCCAGGGCTGACAGGCTGTGCATTCACCTAGAATGGAGGGCACAGATAGAGGAGAGGCTCTGGGGACTAGTCTCAAACCTAATTTACATAAAACACGAATCACCATTTTCACCTAGAGGGTAACTGCCTTAAGGGAAGCCATCTGGGGACACTGGCCACTTCATCAGCCTCCAAGAGATGCAGAACTGGTGCAGATGGGCTGGACAGGGACGGTACATGGACCTATGCTCCTTAAAGACAGGAGCCATGTGGCCAAAATCCCAAATCACAGGACAAATCAGACATGTTCCTCTCTCTCATCCTTGTCCTCCTACTCATGTGCTTGTGTGCTCTCTCTCAAATAAATCAATCTTTAAAACAAAAATAGGGCAGCCTGGGTGGCTCAGCGGTTTAGCACCACCTTCAGCCCATGGTGTGATCCTGGAGACCGGGGATCGAGTCCCTCGTCGGGCTCCCGGCATGGAGCCTGATTCTCCTTCTGCCTGTGCCTGTGCTTCTCTGTGTCTCTCATGAATAAATAAAATCTTAAAAAAAAATAAAAATAAAAACAAAACAAAAATTTAAAAAATAAAATGCCATAGTAGTATAGTTGTATAATCCATTCTTCCAGTGATAAAGAAATTGAGTAACCATAATTGCTTTCAGAATACAGGGAACATTTTAAATTACACATACAGTTATATTTGATGTGAGCGAGTGATACCTTCAGGTATCATGGAAAATTTCCCTGTAGCTCAAAATACTGTAAGCAACAGAATAAGATTCTGAGATTATAATCACAAGCTAAAATCCATTTACTACTCACTACAAATACAGATATAAAGAATGGGAAAGATTAAGAGGTGTCCTTTATTTTCATCACTCAGGATATTTAAGAGGCATTATAGTGATCAAAAAATTTCTCTATGAACTTAAAACAGTAAATCCAAATCTATTTATATAACAAAAAAATTCAAGAGCAGCATTACCTTGAAAATATTAGCTCATCTGGATAATTACACATCTGTAACACTAAGTTTTCCCTTAAAGCACACAAAAATTTTTAAAAGCGATGTATTTACTTTAGAGATAGAGAGTGCATGCGAGTGGGGGTACGAGCAGAAGGGAAGAATCTTCAAGCAGACTCCCCACTAAGCATGGAGCCTAACTTGGGGCTCAATCTAATGACCCTGAGAACACAACCTGAGCTGAAATCAAGAGTCAGACACCCAAGGAACCCCAAAATACACAAAAAGTTTTTTTAAAAGATCAAAATTAAGCCCTGAACTTTATTTTTTTAAAAGATTTTATTTATTCATGAGAGACAGAGAGAGAGAGGCAGAGACACAGGCAAAGGGAGAAGCAGGCTCCATGCAGGGAGCCTGACATGGGACTCGATCCTGGGTCTCCAGGATTGTGCCCTGGGCTGAAGACGGCGCTAAACCGCTGAGCCACCAGGGCTGCCCAAGCCCTGAACTTTTTTTTTTTTTTTAAGATTTTATTCATTTATTCATGAGAGACAGAGGGAGAGAGA
Source organism: Nyctereutes procyonoides (assembly GCF_905146905.1). NCBI lineage: Eukaryota > Metazoa > Chordata > Mammalia > Carnivora > Canidae > Nyctereutes > Nyctereutes procyonoides. The sequence continues at coordinate 47,103,288 of NW_026575140.1, read as the reverse complement.
GGAGAAAGGCAGAGAGAGAAGCAGGCTCCATGCAGGGAACCCGACGTGGGACTCGATCCCGGGTCACCAGGACCAGGCCCTGGACCGAAGGCGGCGCCAAACTGTTGAGCCACCCCGGCTGCCCCCAAGCCCTGAACTTTAAATGTAAAAATACATTACCTGTTGTCCTACAGAATTTCATGAAATAAAAATCTGCCTCAAGAAAAAGATCCTCAATGATCTCAGCTGCACAAAAAAATAAAGCAATTTAGAGGTAGAGAGCTCCTCTAAAAACACAGAAACTGATAATGTCCTGATACTACCAGGTCAGGGAAAGAAAGCCTTAATTACAAATAAATGCACACACATATTCACAATTCAGCTAAATCTTTTTCATTTAAATAAAATCCACGCTTGGGGTGCCTGGGTGGCTCAGTTAAGCCTCTGAGTCTTCATTTCGGCTCAGGTCATGATCTCAGGGTTGTGAGATCAAGCCCCATGGTGGGCTGAGCTGAGCATGGAGCCTGCTTTTGGGATTCTCTCTCTCCTCTCCCTTTGCTCCTCCCTCCCAACTCATACAGGAGAGCATTCTCTCTCTCAAATAAATAAATATTTTTTAAAAAGCCACTGACTCCAACACTGAGAGAGGCATGTTAGAAAGAATGGTGAGCCAGCTTAAGGAATTCCCATTAGGGAATTCTGGTACAATCGGAGTATAAAAATGAATAATAACGAGAATAGATTACATACCGAATAAAAAAGAATCCCCAAGTCCATTCTGATTATTAATACTAAACACACACAGTCTTAACAGTCTTCACAGAATTCCATCTAATCAATGTAGTTGGAAAGACAAAAATACACATACAAAAATCTTCATTTTCCAATCATCATCATCATAATGGATTCAGGAAAAAGTCATCAATGGATGCTAAAACCACAGAGTAGAAAAATACTGGGTCATTCACAATAGTTAAAAGGTAGAAGAAACAGACCAAATTTCCATTAAAGGATCAATGGATACACAAAATATAGTATATCCACACAATGGAGTATTATTCAGTCATAAAAAAAGAATGAAGTTCTGACACAGTTGCAACATAGATGAACCTTGAGAACGTAATGCCAAGTGAGACCAGATGGACACAGAGGGTCACATAATGTGTGATTCCATTCATATAAAATATTCAGAACAGGTAAATCCACAGAGACAGAATAGAGATTAGAGGCTACTAAGGGCTGAAGAGAGAGAATAGGGAGCAGATAGAAATGATCTGAAACTTGGTAGAGGTGCGGTGATGACTATAGAACATCCTGAATATAGCGAATTGTTCATTTTTAATTTGTATGTTAATTTTACATCAATAAAAATACATTAAATTACTTATATGCATGTGTACACATATGCCTGTGTCTACATATGTCTGTATGTATGTACACTGGGGCATTGGATACTCAGTTTCAAAGTAACAAGGCTACTTTTGTTAATTAGAGGGGAAAAGGTCACCTTTAGAACAGAGTACTCTGGCCAACAAACACCACCTTATCTAAACCTTAATATACCCAAAAGAAATTGATGAGTATAGATAAATCTATATGATATTTTGGTATTCTTGCTATTTTTGTAGGCTTTGTATGTCTTTTAAATAAAGGGAAAACAGGGGATCCCTGGGTGGCTCAGCAGTTTAGCACCTGCCTTCCGCCCAGGGTGTGATCCTGGAGTCCTGGGATCGAGTCCCACGTCAGGCTCCCTGCATGGAGCCTGCTTCTCCCTCTGCCTGTGTCTCTGCCTCTTTCTCTCTTTCTGTGTCTCTCACGAAAAAAATAAATAAAATCTTTAGAAAAAAAGAATCTTTAAAAAAAATTTTTAAGGGTAAACTACTCAACAATACATATCCTGTAACTCAATAATTCCCAAGTTTATATATAACAGAAATAGAAACATATACATGACAGTACTGTATGTATCAAGGACACCAAAAGACACATAAAAGAATGTCATAATTGTAATACCTCAAACCTGAAAATAAATAAAAATACTCATCGGGAGCAAAAAGCATAAACTGTGGTATAGACATTGAATGCAAGGAGCAGAGCAATAGGAAGGAACTCATGGTACATCCAGCAGCAGAGATGAATCTCACAAGAGAACACAGAGGAATCTGGCCACAAAAAAGGACATACTGTTTGCAACCACCGTCATACAAAAGTATGAAGGCAGGCAAAGGTCCTTTGCTGGCCATGTAAAGGTAGACAGGAGACACTCCTCAGAGGGACCAGGAAAGGGCTCGAAGGGGACATCTGGAGCACTGGGCGCTGTTCACAAGGACAGGAGCATGTTCACTTAACAAAGATTCATCAAGGAATGTGCTTTAATAGGAGGGATAAAAAGCCGTAACACGAAATAATAAACACACAGATAATATATGCAGTTATAGTGAGAGACATAAACCAAATGCTCTGAAATTTAAAAAACCATCACATCTAATTAAGGAGGACTGGGGAAATAAAGTCTGTATACAATTTCTGCTCGAATTCTATGGAATTCTAAAGAACAAATGTTTCTTATAAGGCGTATGACCTCAATTCATATGGAATAAAGAGAACTCAAAGTGGGAAAACTCAAACAGAAGGAAAGTATGTAATTAAGGACTTAAATACTCATCTGGGTGACTATGTTCTAGCACATTAAGACCTAGAATACTCAACTACAGGTGGTTTAGAACTCACCACTGAAGGCCTTGATGGATTCAACTCAGTTCTCGAACATTAATCAAGCAGCCAGTCAATAGGCTACAGACACTAAATACAAAAAGCAGAAATTTGCCTTTGGTGTTGTCTTTTGCATTGTTATTTGTCTGTATCAGCACTGTCCAATAGAACGTTCTATGTTGCTGCAAGTGTTCTGGATCTGCACTGTCCATTACAGTAGTCATTCCCTACAACTGACTAGAACCACCAAGAAACTGGATGTTTATTTCCTATTACAAATAGCACATGTGGCTAGTGAACAGCACAGTTCTAGATCCTAAAATGAGCAATACTAACTTACACAAGGAGTTCATAATATCTGCCTCCTGAGTTAAAACAAAGGCAGGTGAGTAGTACTGTTAAGTACTAGTGAAAGTAATCAGGATGGGCAGCCCAGGTGGCTCAGCGGTTTAGTGCCACCTTCAGCCAAGGGTGTGATCCTGGAGACCCGGGACTGAGTCCCGCATGGGGCTCCCAGCATGGAGCCTGCTTCTCCTTCTGCCTGTGTCTCTGCCCCTCTCTCTCTCTGTGTGTGCCTCTCATGAACAAATAAAATATTAAAAAAATAAAGTAACTTTTTTTACTGTAGCTGCTGACTTCCAGTTAATTCTTTAAAAAGATGTGGCTTTCAGTTGTAGCTGATCCGGAGACCCACTCAACGTCGGTCACAGGACACAGGAGCGGATTCAATTCCATCACTCTCGCTATGAGATATGGAGCAAGGTACATGATTCTCTTTGTCTCGGTTTCCTGACTTCTAAAATGTGGACACATATCTACCTCAAACCACTATTACAAAGATTAAATGATCTGATGCTTTTTAACACACTGAGGACAGTGCCTCTATGTGTTAGGATTTGTAGTGGGGTTAACCTGGCTCCTGCTAGCTCCCCAAAAGGTGTATCCCTGTTTTAATCTTTAGAACCAGTGAATGCTATCTTATTTGGAAAAAGTATTTTGCATAAGTAATCAAGTTAAGGGTGTAGAGATGAGATTATACTTGATGATCTGGGTGGGCCCCAAATGCCATCTTGAGTGTCCCTGAGAGAGGGACACAGAGACTGTGCACCCAGGAATAAAGGCCAGGTGAAGGAGGCAGAAACCAGAGTGGGGGGTGGCGGGAGCTGGAACAGTCCAGGAAGCCTTCCACCCCAGGAGCTTCTGGAGGGGCATGGTCCTACCTACCAGACTTTGGGCTTCTGGCCTCTAGAACTTGTTCTAAACCCCTCACTTTCTGGGCACTTGTTAAAGCAGCTGCAGGAAAGAATAGAGTTCGTGTCAGTTATTATTCCAACCCCCTCCTATTGGCACTGAAAAGGTGAGGACCCCCGTGTATCACACACTACTGTTCTGAGTGGGCTGGGGAGGCACAGGGTGGCTGCTTTCTGGAGTCTCTGGTGCGGCAGGGCTGGCGAGGTTCCTCCCTCAGTTCCCCAGGCAGCTTCCTGTTGGGGAGGCAACCCTGGCAACTTTCCTGGCTGAGCAGAGGCAACAGAATTCTGGAGGCTGGCAGGGGTTCCAGAAAACTCAACCAAGAATCTACTTACTGCTCCTGGAGCCCTTACAGTGGTTTCTTGTATTAAAGCCCTTTCTCCTATAAATTAATTCAAGTTGATTCAGGTAGCCTGCAAGTAAATCCTGAAACACAGCTGTGATTCTTAGTGATAGGAAAAAAGCAGCCAGGCCAATGATTTACCAGCTCTGTTTGCATCCACGTGGCTGGAGCTAGAGAGGATTATAGTAAATGAAATAAGTCAGATCTCATGCACATGTGGAATTTAAGAAACAACATAGGAGCAAAGTAGGAAAGAGAGAGGAAAACCAAGAAACAGACTCTGAACTATAGAGAACTGGTGGTGACTGTGGAGGCCGAGAAAAATTAAGGCCATTCCACCTCAAGTTTAGCATTAGCACAAGTACAGCCATCTTAGGCCCTCGTGAAAAAGAGCTCAACTTTACAGGAAAAACTGCAGAATATCCTCAGCAGGGAATCCCGTATCAGAAGGACAACAGAGCCCAAGCCAGTGGCAGAAAATCCCATATTAGAATGAGAACAGAGCTCAGTGCCCCTGAAAGCCCCATATCAGAATGTAAACAGAACTTGAGAAATTCCTCCTACCTTCTGGAGGTCCCCTAGACCAGCCCATAAAACTAAGCTGGAACCCATCTCGGGGTCCAAGTCCCTGCTCTGCTGTGTCGGGTATACTTGGACCCAAGCTCAAGCTTGCTAATAAATCCTCGTGCGCTTGCATCGGTGTTGGCTCCTTGGTGGTTTCTCGGATTCGCAATCTTGGGCACAATAGTGTCCAGAGGGAAGGTGGGTGGGAGGATGGGCGATTAAGGAGGGCACTTGTGATTAGCATGGAGTCCTTACAGAACTGCTGCATCACTCTATTTTACACCTGAAACTAATATCATGCTGAATGTTAACTGGGATTTAAATAAAAACTTTTAAAAACAAACAGTTCTGAGCTTACATGGTGCAAGAAATTCACAGAAAGTCCATTCATTGGGCCTCAATATTAACAATATTTCCTTGGATACCCTAATCTCTATTATCTTTTTTCCCCATCTTCCTCCTCACCCCAAGAAGGACAGGGCAGGGACAGAAGAGGCACTTGAAGTCGAGGATGACTCAGCTGTACAGTGAATTTTGATTCCAGCTTAAAGAAAATGACAACCACGAGGCAGCACCTGCAGAGCTAATGCATATGTCCCATATTACCCGCCACTTCCCACCACCACTGGTCTAGTCACATCTGACAACTGTAAGAAGGTAAGTATACCTGTCATGCTTCTCTTCAATGACTTTTTCTTTTCTTTTTATATGAAATTTTTTTTTTAAGATTTTATTTATTTATTCATGAGAGAGACAGAGATGTAGAGGCAGAGACACAGGCAGAGGGAGAAACAGGCTCCATACAGGGAGCCCGACGTGGGACTCGATCCCGGGTCTCCAGGACCAGGCCCTGGGCTGAAGGCAGTGCTAAACCGCTGAGCCACCCGGGCTGCCCATCTTCAATGACTTTTTCAAGGCTCAAAATACTTTTACACCATCGTGGACTCTGATATAAGCAAAGGGACAGGATAAACATTCTATTTCCTACATGAACTGAGGCACTAAAAGGCAAAAAAATAAATTAATCTCAAATTCCCCAACCTCAGAAAGCCACACTCAGGCCTTTGAATCTCAACTAAAATAGATTCCGTCCAACTCCCTCCAGGTACAAAAGTGGCAGTGACATAACTGATAAGTAGTACATATTTTGGCCTTACTTCAAAGTTCTAAGCACAAAGCTCTCAAAACCCTTGAAATTTGCAAAGTGATAAGATTGATAAAGGGGTCTTTTGTTATTCAAACAAGTCCCTTTCAACCAGGTCTGTTTATGCTAATGAGATGATTTTTGAAAAGCTTCTGGACAGCCTCAAGATGGGGTCTGGGTTCCAGGAAACCAACCCTGTGATTAGAGGGGTGGACCCTTCAGCCCCCTCCAACAGACAGTAGTTTAATCAATCATGCCTGTGTAACGGTTTAACTAATGTCTGCTTCATCAGTCATAACGGTGTAATGAAGTTTTCATAAAAATGCTAAAAGACAGGTCGAGAGGGCTTCTGGGTTGGTTAATGCATCCATGTGATGTGGGAAATAAAAGCAGAAAAGAAATTATTAAATTTCCTTACTATTCACAGCCCACTGACAAGTCCTTGAAACAGGCAGAGTGACCTTCCTCTAGGAACTCAGGTGCCTCCATGTTAATACCTTGCTAAGGGCAAAAGACAATCTTAGCCTGACCCCCAGGATCCTGAACTGAAATCCTTTTATATTTTAACATATAAAAGTTCCTTTGGGGGGCACCTGGGTGGCTCTGTCAGTTAAGTGGTTGCCTTCAGCTCAGGTCATGATCTCAGGGTCCTAGGATCAAGCCCTGTGTCTCCCCAAGTCCAGCTCCCTGCTCAGCGGGGAGCCTGCTTCTCCCTCTGTCCCTCCCCTCCACGTTCTCTTTCAAATAAATAAAAAATCTTAAAGGAAGTTTACAAAGTTTTTTTAATCTCTACACCCCAAGATATATGTTGGCAATCATTGCCCAAGCCTATGACTCACTGATATATATCTGATGGGTCTCATGACTCAGGTTTTATTAGACGTTAAAAAATGACCTTTTCAAAAAAAAAAATGACCTTTTCCTAATAGCAGCTAGCCCCCTCAAGGTCCTGGAAACTTTGCTTCCAAAATTCTTTTTGGAGACTTCCACTGGCCCTAATCCCCTCCCAACTTGAAAGGATATAAGAGGCCACTCCTCACGACCCCGGTGCAGCACTTTCTGCCCACAGGTCCTGTCCATGTGCTTTAATAAAACCTTTGCACCAAAAACATCTCAATTCTTTTTGTCTGTTGGCTTCGAACGCTTAATATCTTCCTATATCACATGACTTGGGAGTATGATGCACCTCTACTCCACTGGGAGAAAGCTCCTGTGCCTAGGGCCCTCCCAGACCTGATCCTATGTACCTCTTTATCTGACTGTCCATCTGTACACTTTAGAATATCCTTTACAATAAACTGGTAAGCCTAAGTAAATGTTCCCGAGTTTTGGAAATCATTTTAACAAATTATTGGACCCAAAGAAGGGATCCTAACCAGTTGCAAGCATAGATGACAACCTGAACTTGTGACTAGTGTGTATAGCAGGAACAGTGCTGCAGGAGTAAACTCCTTAACCTAGGCGATCTTACACTAAGTGTCAGAATTAAGTCTAATTTGTACAGCACCGGGTCAATATCTGCTGATATTAGAGAATTACTCAGTGATATTGTAAAACATTCCAGAATAATTTAGTGGGAGCACAAACTTCAGACTCAGAGTAACCTAATTTCAAGGCTGACTTCGTGTTTTACATCAGTGCTCTTGGATGAGACTTACCTGCCACCCTCCCTGAAAAGTATATCATGAGTACCCAAACCAAGTGAAATTTTCTGTAAGATATGCTTTATAAAATATAAAATGTTATGTAAATGTAAAGCACTATGATCATAAATGAGAAATAAGTGCAAGAGAGATTTGGGGACCTGGTCAGGTCACACTTTTGGGCAGAAACAAGGGCAAACCCCCCCCCCCCCCCCCCCCCCCGCAGTACTGACTGCCACAGGCTACTTTTTTTTCTCCTTTGGGCTATTCTCAATTTAAACTCTACACCACCTGGGGATCCCTGGTTGGCTTAGGGGTTTAGCGTCTGCCTTCGGCCCAGGGTGTGATCCTGGATGGAGTCCCGCATTGGGCTTCCAGCATGGAGCCTGCTTCTCTGCCTCTCTGTCTCTCTCATGAATAAATAAAGTCTTTAAAAAATAAAGAAATTCGGGATCCCTGGGTGGCACAGCGGTTTGGCGCCTGCCTTTGGCCCAGGGCGCGATCCTGGAGACCCGGGATCGAGTCCCACGTCGGGCTCCGGGTGCATGGAGCCTGCTTCTCCCTCTGCCTGTGTCTCTGCCTCTCTCTCTCTCTCTGTGACCATCATAAATAAATAAACAAATAAATAAACAAACAAACAAATAAATATTAAAAAAATAAATTCTACACCACTTTCCAACTGTCAACTATAAGTGTGTATAGGGAGTGATCAGATTACCCTAAACCTTCATTTTAACCTGCACTTCCCACTTTATTCCCCAAAATCTTTTACCAGAGCTGCTAAAAAGTAGTAATAAAAGCTACTGATTCTGGTTTAATTTCATGCTCTGCTACAGGTACTAGTCAACATAAGATGAGAGGCAAGAAGCTAGCCTCAAATATCTGTAAGGTAGGTCACTTCAGACGCTGAAAACTGAGTTTCTGTACTTTCTACTTAATCTTGTGAACCTTTTTTTTTTTTTGAGAGAGAGAGAGAGAGAGAGAGAGAGAGAGAGATTGACGAGCAGGCAAAGGGAAAAGGGAGAAGCAGACTCCGCTGAGCAGGAAGCCTGATGTGGGGCTGGATCCCAGGACCCCAAGATCATGACCTGGGCTGAAGGCAGAAGCTTAACCAACTGAGCCACCCATTCACTCAATCTTCTGAACTTTCACAGTACAAAGGGCAAACCACAATACATGCAAATCTGTAAATAACTGGTTAGGCAGTCAGAGGATGCCAGGACTCAGCTCAAGCCATGATAAAAGAATCTGACTGTATTACAAATAAATGTATAAGATAACTCTCATTTACGTAAAGGGCATGGGACAACCTGCCTACATAACTTGGAAATGAGTGGAGGATATAAAACTAAAGGCAAAAGGACCCATACCTAAGCCAGGTGATAGCACTGCTTCCCAAGGCAGGGCAGGTTAAAAATTCTGAAACAGCTGGTAGGAAAATTTTTCCTCTACCCTTCAAGATTCTTCCAGCTGGGAATCCCTGGGTGGCACAGTGGTTTGGCGCCTGCCTTTGGCCCAGGGCGCGATCCTGGAGACCCAGGATCGAATCCCGTGTCGGGCTCCCGGTGCATGGAGCCTGCTTCTCCCTCTGCCTGTGTCTCTGCCTCTCTCTCTCTCTGACTATCATAAATAAATAAAAATTAAAAAAAAAATTCTTCCAGCTGGTCTAAGAATTACAAAGTTTAAATATGCTCATACGGGCAGCCCGGGTGGCTCAGCAGTTTGGCGCCGCCTTCAGCCCAGGGCCTGATCCTGGAGACCCGGGATCGAGTCCCGAGTCGGGGTCCCTGCGTGGAGCCTGCTTCTCCCTCTGCCTGTGTCTCTGCCTCTCTTTCCTCTCTGTGTATTCTCATGAATAAATAAATAAAATCTTTAAAAAAATAAAATAAATATGCTCATACGGAGACCAATACTGACATCAAGGCCCAAAGAAATTAACGCTGGCAGTTTTTGTACTCTTTGGACAAAGAAACAATAAATCTGAGAGGAATCAACAGGACAAAAACTTATGTTCGGGAGCTTCAATTAATAAGGAATTCTACACAGATTTTGGGCTAAGTGATAAATTGGTAAAAAGTAACAAAGGTTATATAGTTTTCTAGGTTCTAAATTCCCTGTGATAAGAATGTCTCTACTTCCTGGCACATTTGACATAGGAGATTTATTTCTTGCTTTCTGGACACAAAGGAGGATCAGAGTGTTCTTGCATGGGCCCTTTTTTTTTTTTTAAGGAACTTTAAAGATTTCATTCATCCATTTGACAGAGAGAGAGAAAAAAAATACATGCACACAAGAGCGCACAAGCAGGGGGAGCAGCAGGCAAATGGAGAGGGAGAAGCAGGCGGGCTCCCTGATGAGCAAGGACCCCGACACACAGGGTTTGATCCCAGGCCCCTGGAATCATGACCTGAGCTGAAGGCAGATGCTTAACCAACTGAGCCACCCAGAGGTCCCTTTAAGAACTTTTACGTCAGAATAAACAATATGCCAAAGTGTCACATTTTTGAAGGCTGGGGGGGCTACCCTTGGGCCCTATACAACTATACAAGTAAACTGAAAATAAACAGGCAAGTACATGGATGGGGGATAAGTTGGACTCTGCTGGACAGAGAAGTTACAGATAAGCAAGAGGGGAAGGCTAGAATGATACAGGTAGTATTGGATTAGAGTTGAAGACAGCACTATGAACTCAGGTATACTTTAATAGGGGGGGAGATGCATAACCAGAGACTTGTGTGTACAAGCATTAGTATACCCACATTTGTTCTTAACTCTCTCAAGAGCTTAGAAGCCACAACACTGGTATCAACAAGCACAGCCATTGCTCAAGCCATATTTTCTTTTCTTTCTTTTTTTTTTTTTATTTATTTATGATAGTCACACAGAGAGAGAGCGAGAGCGAGAGCGAGAGCGAGGCAGAGACATAGGCAGAGGGAGAAGCAGGCTCCATGCACCAGGAGCCCGATGTGGGATTCAATCCCGGGTCTCCAGGATCGCGCCCTGGGCCAAAGGCAGGCGCTAAACCACTGCCCCAGGGATCCCTCTTTTCTTTTTTTTTTTTTTTTAAGATTTTATTTATTTATTCATGATAGACACACAGAGAGAGAGAGAGGCAGAGACACAGGCAGAGGAAGAGGGAGAAGCAGGCTCCACGCAGGAAGCCCGATGTGGGACTTGATCCCGGGACTCCAGGATCACGCCCTGGGCCGAAGGCAGCGCTAAGCCACTGAGCCACCCAGGGATCCCCTCGAACCATATTTTCTAATTCCATTCTCCAGTGAAAGGAACCATGGCCCCTCAGTGAAATGGCAGATTCTAAGACCAGGGCAGAAAATATAAGTGTGGAAACTCTTACAGTAGCAGAAAGTAAGGAAGTCCTCAAAAACAACAATAAGCCAAACAAAAATTGGTAATGGTATGCCCAAGTGATACAGAAGACAACTGAAGAGCTCCCATTGGCTAAAGCTGAATAGTCCAAGCAACAAAACAGAATATACTGGATTATAACCCAGGGCATAAAAAATCCATAAATCCACACTGATATAAAAGATTGAATAAATACTAAATGAGTGAGAAAGCACAAATATTTCATATAGAAAAATTCCAAGTAATTTCTATAGATACTCTGGCCTCAAGGAGGTAAAATGTAACTGCCCACTCCTTAAGTGTCATCTGTGCGGTGACTGTGCTCCAAAGAGGACAGCATGGGAAGGAAGGAGAAACAGTCACTGTATTGTAGAGCAGCCTGACAACCACGTGGTCAAGTTTACCACCGATGGCGGTTAAGTCATGTTGACCGAACCACCCTTGACAGGGCTTGAGAAGGGCGCTTCACCTCTCGTCTTCCCAAAACCCATAAACACAGCACTGAACCACGAGGAAAACATCAGACAAGCCCCAATTGAGGGGCATTCTATAAAATGCTTGAGCACTATGCCTTAAAACTGGTAAGGTCGGGATCCCTGGGTGGCGCAGCGGTTTGGCGCCTGCCTTTGGCCCAGGGCGCGATCCTGGAGACCCGGGCTCGAATCCCACATCAGGCTCCCGGTGCATGGAGCCTGCTTCTCCCTCTGCCTGTGTCTCTGCCTCTCTCTCTCTCTCTCTCTCTCTCTCTCTCTCTCTGTGTGTGTGTGTGTGACTATCATAAATAAATTTAAAAAAAATAAAATAAAATAAATTTAAAACTGGTAAGGTCATCAAAATCAAGGAGAATCTGAGAAAATGTCACAATCCAGAGGAGCCTACGAAGACATAACAACTAAACATAATGTGGAATCCTGGATGGGCTTCTGAAAAAGAAAATGGGCAGCCCCGGGTGGCTCAGTGGTTTAGCGCCGCCTTCAGCCCAGGGCCTGATCCTGGAGACCCGGGATCGAGTCCCACGTCGGGCTCCCTGCATGGAGCCTGCTTCTCCCTCTGCCTGTGTCTCTGCTCTGTGTGTCTCTCACGAATAAATAAAAATCTTTTTTAAAAAAAGGAGATTAGGGAAAAAACTAATGATCTCTATGACTTCCAGTTCATAACAACGTATCAAGCTTGGTCATTAGTTGTGACAAAAGGTACCACAGTAACAATAAGAGGATAATAATCAGGGGAAGGGGAAGGGGGGGCTGAATAAAATGGGTACATTGTGTCAAAGATGAACTGTATCAATGCTGACATCCTGGTTGTTAATACTGTTACAGTTTGCAAGATGTTACCATTCCGGTAACTGGGTAAAGAATACAGGGAGTTCCATGTATTTTTTTTTACAATAACACATCAATCTACAATTATCTCAAAAGAAAAATGTTTTTCCATTTTGGATCTTTACTTGGAATGACCTATCCCCTGCTTAGTTGAATTGTATGTTTTGTTGTAAGGATTTGAAAGATTCAAAGCATCGATAAATAAGGCAAAAGTTAATTTCTCAAGACAATAAATTTTGAAAAGAAAAAAATGTACTTTAAAAAAACAAACAAAAACATCCAAAAAATGAACAACTTTAAAAAACAAAACCCAGAGTGGGCTCAGCAGCATTTTCAACGTCATGCTTAAGTGCCAGGCTGAGTCAATGAGGACTAACCGGTCTCAGTGGTGAAGCCAGCAACACATGGATATTTCATGGCTCTCAGTTTATGATCTGCCAATGTGTCCTGTCACTCCAGGTATTTTGTCTAAGTAACACCAGAACTGTTTTTCCCCAATGGTGATTTCTGCTAAAAAGTTCAAAATATAAGAGATTCATTCAGATCTCAAGGGAGGCTCTCAGACTCCAGAACTAAAGCAGTACATATAAAGAGATGACCAGCACAGTGCAGTCCTAGACCAGTACATCTTTTTCTAAAACACATGGCAAAGGACCACTAACTCAAGAGAAATAAGACCATATTCCTCCTGCAATGATTTCCCTTTCCACACAATAGCCAAACACCTGAGCCACATTTATACAGCCCTGACTGTTAGAGCTACTCTCATCTTAGGCAAGTGCCCACAGGCTAACAATCTGTATTTCTCACTTTGTAAAGACTCAAAATCAAAGGGCATTACCCTATGAAATTATACTATCTTCAACTTTAATGTTTCATGTTTAGTTTTGTACTTGTCTCCTTTTGGCTACCTCCCTTCCTACGATTGTCCATAAATAAAAGTGCGCTTTTAAAGGTGTCTCAAGGGATCCCTGGGTGGCGCAGCGGTTTGGCGCCTGCCTTTGGCCCAGGGCACGATCCTGGAGACCCGGGATCGAGTCCCACGTCGGGCTCCCGGTGCATGGAGCCTGCTTCTGCCTATGTCTCTGCGTCTCTCTCTCTCTCTCTGTGACTATCATAAATAAATAAAAATTTAAAAAAAATTAAAAAAAATAAAGGTGTCTCAAGTTTGATGTCAAGTAGAAAAATCACATTTCACTCCCTCAACTAACAAAAATATACATAAAAATTACTTGCCTAAGATTACTTTAAACTGATTACCAGGCTTATACGAATTCTTAGCAAATCCTCCAAACTGAAAGCTTGAAAAAAAGGAAAATACACAATGCTGTTTCTATCCAACAGAATATTAACTGCACAGTTCAACAGATCTATACACATGGGCAACAGGTGAAAAATGGAAAACAAGATACACAGCATGTATGTTTACATAAATAAAATCATGTAACTTTGCTTTATTCATACATATACTCAAAAAACTTTTTGAAGATTTTATTTGTTTGACAGACAGCCTGTGCGCACACAAGCAGGTGGAGCAGCAGGCCGAAGGAGAGGGAGAAGCAGGCTTCCTATTGAGGCTCAATTCCCAGGACTCTGGAATCATGACCTGAACCAAAGACAGACACTTAACCGACTGAGCCACTCAGGTGCCCATATATAATTTTTTAAAAATCTGAAGGACCCAGGCAATAAACATATCTTGACAGTAAGTGTGTATGGCCAGAAAAGACTCACCTTATATATTCTATAAGCCTATAAGGTATTTTAATTTTTACACATTAAGAACATGTTCATAATGTTGCTTTGCAATTGTTTTAATACAGATCATGCATTTTAATCTTCCTCAGTCAAACTGACCAACAATTAAGCATCTAGAATTATTTTATGCAATGGTTTATGTAAGTTCTGGCTCTAACTACCCTAAGTGTAGGAATTATCATTGGGCATCTACAAATACTTTAAATTTTAAGGCAGATATTTATTATCTCACTGTGTGACACCTACTTAATGGCCTTTGGACAATCATCATTTCAATTCGTCAAGACAGAAACCCAGAATTCGAATTTGACTCTAGACTGGAAAATGAGAGGTCTAAAAAAATAGGGAATCATTCTACTTCCTTCCAAAGGATACCCATTCCACATTTAAATAGTGGTGTGAAGACCACAAATGTAGAAAAGAACAAAATGTTAAAAGTATAATTACTGGATCTTCGAGCTCTCTGGCCTCTTATCTATTACTTCCCAGGTAAATTTCCTTCTCTCTAGCCCCTTTCTCAAACAAAATAAGAATTTCAACCCAAAGGCTTGCTTTAGGCCCCAAATTCTGTGCCTCAGGTAGAAACATTCGAAAGCAGTTTCCTGCCCTCCAGATTAGTGACCAAACTAAACCAGAACTATAACAATCCAAAATTACAGTATGTTTGACACCTCTTCTTCACTTGTGGCCAAGTATATTTGGTAAAAGTTACTACAGCTACAAAGAGGGCTGTATCTTGAGGACAAGCTGCTGCAAAATTTTAGAGTCACAAAGAATTTTTTTTTAAAAAGAGGAGTGAATATTTTAAAAAATATCACTGAAGGGACGTCTGGGTGGCTCAGCAGTTTAGTGCCTGCCTTCAGCACAGGGCATGATCCTGGAGTCCTGGGATCAAGTCCCACGTTGGAATCCCTATGTGGAGCCTGCTTCTCCCTCTGCCTGTGTCTCTGCCTCTCTCTCCCTCTCTGTGTCTCTCATGAGTAAATAAATAAAATCTGAAAAAAAAATCACCAAAATATCACCTTCCAAGGATCTATATATTCAAAATACAGTGTAGACTATGTTATGTCATAAGAACCAGTAGCACTGTAAATTCTCAATGTTTTTACTGCCAGTTTCTTTTTCACACCCTAAAATGGTAAGATATTTGCTCTATTCAACACATGCCACTGTGGTAGCACTCAGTCCTAAATCACGGAAACACTTTTACATTCAGTAGTACACAAGATTTACTGCAATTCAAGCCTAAACTGGACAGAAAGTTATCAAATCCAATCATGTTCTTCTCACTCTGTGCCTACCAAAAGAAAAATCAAAAGTGGATACAAAATCATAACCCTTTTCTACTTAGACAAAGTTCTAACTCCTGTTTATCCAGGGCTTTGTTTCTATGGTTACATTCTAGCTGAAACTTCAACCTCAAAAGGCACCTTTATTTACAAAGACTATAACTTGAGTTGAAATATTTTTGTAGGAAATTTTACATTGTTAAAATAAAAAATATACTAAGCCTACAGAGCTACTGAGAATCCTACAAACTGCCAAACACGTATTGTTCATTGTTAACCATCAAGTTAAAAACTATTTATCCAACCAACTGTTCACTAGCTAGGCCACTAGAGAGTGCTAGATACACCTTTACACAGGACCCAAGTGATTCAAAAAGGACTATCCCCGAAAATCTGGAGCATAAAAGATGAAGAATTTGCTGGTATACTGCCAAGAGGTATTGCAACACTAACAGGTCTGAGTTTTAGAGGTAAGCATTTGTCACCACATCTTGTCTGTCAATAGCTCAAGTTCCCACAAGTGAATAATAGAGATGTGTGCTTCAACAGCTTCCAAACTAAGCAATTGACATTAAAGGATTAACCCAAGACACACACAGCAAAAGGAAAAGTGACTGCTTCCTTTAGGAGACAAAGGTGCTCGCTTCAGCAGCACATATACTAAAATAGGAAAGGAGACAAAGTTAATGATGGGTTAAACTTGGCTCCTTAAGCATTGTTAAACAGGGGAAGGGGAGGCAGTGAGAAAAAAAGGCATGGGATTTCTTACTTAATCCAACGTGGAGAGGAATCTTACACCATATAAATCTCAACCAATAAACTAACAATATGGAGTAGTAACAAGATTATCACCTGAAGAGCATCGGTTTCAACCAGGCTATTTTTTTAGGAGCACACAATTCCATTAGCGAGAATCTCACTCTGATCCTAATAGATCACCTCCAATGTTTAGTTCATTCTAAGAGGTAATGCTTCCCAACACCATTACTGATACAAAGAAAACTGATGCTTAACATTCCCTACAATCTCAGTGGATGTTAGCTTTTCAAAAAAAGGGTTACTCAAGGTGGAAAGAGACTAACACACCTCCCAACCTCACTAAACTGCAAAATCGCGTTACCCTGTAATAAGACTCATTCAGATAAGAATATGGTTATCTTGATTTCCACATCACTAATAAGCCTAATGGGATGTATAGCTGAAAAATATAACACTAGATGTAATTTCCTCAACGTCTCACGAAGGTGATCAGTTTCTTTCTGAAGCCTCTAAACGCAGAAGCCCCGCCACTGTCCCACCTTCCCAGCAAACCCATCTTTTATTTTTTTTTAAGGCAAAGGTTTTCTTTTTTTTTTTAATTTTATTTATTTATGATAGGCACACAGTGAGAGAGAGAGAGAGGCAGAGACATAGGCAGAGGGAGAAGCAGGCTCCATGCACCGGGAGCCCGACGTGGGATTCGATCCCGAGTCTCCAGGATCGCGCCCTGGGCCAAAGGCAGGCGCCAAACCGCTGCGCCACCCAGGGATCCCCCAAACCCATCTTTTAAATCCACTCCTCCGGAGCTGCCAGCGATCCTCCTCCCACTCCGCGCTGATAGCGAAACGGCTTTCCAGGGAGAGGTGCAAGCAGTGGCCTGACTCGCTCCACCTCCAACCGCTCACCCCTCCAACCCACGTCCGAGTCTGAAACGAGGCAAGGGCGACGCCATCTCCCCGCCTTGGTTCCCGCGGACCCCGGAGCCGGTGCGGGGTTCGGCCCGCGCACCACTCGACCCCCGATCCCGACACACGGTTCCGGCTCCTTGACCCAGGTAAGCCTCAGTGCACACTCTGGAGTAACGGGCGCTCAGCATGGTGGCAAGGGGCTGACCCCACGGCGGACCACCCAAGAGGCCCCGGGGTCTTCGTCCCTTTTCAACGTTCTGTCCTACGTTTTCTCAGGACCCCATCCCCGCCCCGGAGGGTTCCCGGGGGAGGCCAAGCGCTGGAACGTCGGACACCTTCCTCCGCGGTCAGCGGGCTTCCACCGCCGCCGGGGAAGAGAAAACCGCCCCCTTCCCAGAGCAGCACTAGCCCACCCCCGGAACTGGGCACGCCCCAAACCCCGCCCCCGCTCTGGCCCCACCCCCGCTGCGGAGGTGGGCCCGGAGGAAGATGGGGGAGGGGACGAGAGGGCGCG
The DNA here is from genome assembly GCF_905146905.1 of Nyctereutes procyonoides. Classification (NCBI taxonomy): domain Eukaryota; kingdom Metazoa; phylum Chordata; class Mammalia; order Carnivora; family Canidae; genus Nyctereutes; species Nyctereutes procyonoides. The sequence continues at coordinate 47,085,736 of NW_026575140.1, read as the reverse complement.
GGAGGGCGGAGGAGGAGCGGAGGAGGAAGGAGGGGGAGGGGGAGGGGGGGAGGGGGAGGGAGGGGGGGAGGGGGAGGGGGGAGGGGGAGGAGGAGGGGGAGGAGGGGGAGGAGGGAGGAGGAGGGGAGGAGGAGGGAGGGATGAGAAGCGGGAGCGGAGGGAAAGAGGGGAGGGGGAAGGGGAAGATGGAGAGAAGAGGAAGGGGGGGAGGGGGAAGGAGGGACGGGGGAGGGAGGGAGCAGGGAATGAGAAAGGAGAAGCGCCCTCTCGCCCCCCAACCCCGCCGGCGAGCGCAGCCGGAGGGTCCGCAGGAGACTAACAAGCCCTCCCTCCTCCGCCCCCCCCGCTAGGCAGCTGCAAACGAGGGGTCTCGCGCGGCTGCCAGCGCCGCCCGCAGCGGCCCGGGGACGCAGGGGGTCGCACCTTGCGCTTGCGGGCCTCCGCCGTGCCGCTCCACACGAAGCACTGGTAGATGGCCCGCAGGTTCTGCTTCCAGTTGTCCACCTTGAAGCTGCTCAGGTGCGAGCAGCCCGGCGGCGTCACCACCAGCTCCGCGTCCATGGCCTCGCTCTCCGGCTCGGGCCGGGAGACCATGGGGGGCAAGGCCCGGCCGCGCGCGGGGGGCGGCGAGGGGGACGAGGACGACGCCAGCGCGGCGCGGAGGGCTGCTCGGTGGCGCGCCCCGGCCTGGGGGGGAACGGGCGCCGGGAACAAAGCGCGGACGGCCGCGGGGCCGGCGGACAAAGCCCGGGCTGCGCGGACGCCGAGCGGGAGGCGGCGGCCAGACAGGCACCGCCCGCGCTGCGCTCGCCGGGTTCGCGGAGCTCGGCGCGGGGCGGGGCGCCGAAGCCGCAGGCGGAGGTTACGTCATCCCCCGCCGGCCGCGGGCGCCGCACTGCGCAGGCTCGGGCGGCTCCCGGGCCCGCCCCCCGCCCCCCGCGCCCGCAGGCTCCGCGGCAGAGTGCGCCCGGGCGCTCGGCGGCGGCGAGGAGCCGACCGGGGCCCGCCCCCGCGCCTACGCCCGCTGTCGCGGGTCTGCCCGCTGCGGTGGTCGCCAGCCGTCGGTACGGGCCGCCGGGGTCAGAGCTGCCGCCCGGGGAGCTGGCCACCACCCTGCCGCGTCTCCCTCCAGGAACTGCGGAGGTGGGGGCCGGCCGGGGGTTGGGTGGCGCGGGGTGTCCGTCTGGGTACCCAGCCGAGCTCTGCCGCAAAGAGGCGGAGCAATGGGCCGGGTCTTGCAAATCGGTGCAGTCTCCCTCGGCCTCCCCATCTGTGCGGAGCCCCAGCGTGGGCCTACCCACCCCAGGCGGTGCTTCCCCGGATCGCTGTCAGTCTGGGGGGCAACCGGAGGCCCTCATCTGCAGGCCTCTCCCATCTTTGTGGCCTGTCTGGTAGTTGCTGGGCATTGAAATGATTAAGACCATGTCCTACTCTGAGAATCCCAGGATGGGTGCCCTATAACTTCACTCATGCAGAATTGAAACAACAAAGCAAACAAGACCCCAGACTCAAAAAAAAAACAAAAACAAAACAAAGAACGAACTGGTGGCTGCCTAAGGGAAGGTGGGTGGGTGCATGGGTGAAATAAAGGGGATTAAGAATACACTTAAAATAATGAGCACTGAGAAATCTATAGAATTGTTGAAAAATTATATTGTACATGGGAAACTAACATTTTATGTTAATTTTACTTCAATAAGAAAAAAATCCCAGAGTGGAATGTAAATCGACGTAGCCACTGTGGAAAAACAGTATATGGAGGTTCCTCAAGCATTAAAAATAGAAACAGTGCATGAGCCGGTAGTTCTACTACTGGGTATTTACCCCAAGAAAATAACACAAACTCAAGGGTATATGTCCCCCTCTGCTTATTGTAGCATTATTTATAATAGACAAGATATGGAAGCAACCTAAGTGTCAATCAATACATGAATGGCTAAAGATGCGAGATATATATATATATATATATATATAGTAGAATATTACACCAGTTAGAAAGAATAAGAGCTTGGCATTTACGATAGCATGCGTGGACCTACAAGGTATTATGCTAGGTGAAGTAAATCAGACAGAGAAAGACAAATACCATATGATTTCATTTATATGTGGAATCTAAAAAAAAAAAAAAAAACAAAAAAAACAAACCAGCAATAAAAGCGGAAACAGACCCATAAATACTGAAAACAATCTGGTGGTCGCCAGAGAGGAGTGGAAGATGGAGGGATTGCACAAAAGGGGGTAAAGGGGAATGGGAGGTACAGGCTTCCAGTTAAAAAATGAATAAGTCATGGGGATGAAAGGTACAGCATGGAATAGTTAATGGTATTGTAATAGGGTTGTAAAGTGACAGATGGTAGATACACTTGTGGTGAGCATAGCATAGTGCATGGAATTGTGGAAGGACTTACTATGCTGTATACCTGAAACTAATGTAACATTGTCAACTAAACTTAAATTTAAAAAAAAAGAATCCTACAATGTAATGAGATAAATAGCAACATTAGCAGGCAATCACATTAATATGAAATTGCAGAGATAAAGGAAAGTCCAGGTAACATGAAAACACTCCAAGACTCCTTTTACCCTCACCCTGCTGGGCAGTCACAGTGGAAGGGATCCAGAAATAAGTGCCATGGTGAGAGATTTGCCTTAAGCCATATTTCCCACCGTCCATGAGACTAACATGATCTAAAATGGATACCTGGGTTTTGATTGTTTGTTTTCAAATTTAAAGAAATTTAAAACACCCGGGAATTTTGCTTCTATGATGGTCAAGTAATACCCTACACTAATCCTCCCTCAGATAAGAACTATATTCTCTGGACAGAATACAAAAACAAACACCTGAAAGCATTGGAGAGTAAACCAAAAGAGCAGATTCTGGAGGGAGCAGACACATGGAAGACAGAACTTGCCCAAAGAAAAGAACGTGTTTGTTTTGGTTTGGTTTTGTTTGGTTTGGTTTTTTATTGCTTATAGACTGAGGAGAGGCTACTTGGAGGAACCCAGACAGGGAGGCTGAAACTCTGACAAAAGACCCCCCTCTTTCTGGACTGAGGAAGCAAGAGAAGAGTACAGAACAAAAAACTGCTGGAAAGTGAAAAGAGAGAAGGTTAACCTCAGAGTCTACGTATAAACTATGTCTACAAAAAAACAAAAAATAAAAAACACAAAACTATGTCTACATATCTAGACATCTGGTTGAGTGAGTCAAAGCCAAGCAGTCCAAGTAGAACAAAAAGAAGTGAGCAGAGATTCAAGCTGCTGCCCAAGAAATAGTTAAATTCTAAGTTAGTGCCTTCTAAAACAAAAATATCAACTCTCTTTGGAGGTATATGACAAAATCCATACTCAAAACAATATAATATTTATGACATTCAGGATACAATTCAAAATTATTTGACATATGAAGAAAAATATAAAAATATGAATCATTTTCAAGAGATAAGACAGTCAGACGTGAGCAACCCTAAGAAGTATGAGATGTTAAACTTAGCATCTGAGGACCTCAAAGTGAATATGGTAACTGTGCTTGGGAAAGGAGAGGACAATATCCTGGAAATGAATGAAAAGATAGGAAATTGCAGCTGTGAAATATGAACTAAATGTAAGAATCAAATGGAAGAACTGGAACTGACATGTACAGTATCTCCAATAAAAAGATCACCAAGAGGGCTTAAGAGCAGAATAGAAATGACTCAGGATGGTAAGTAAACTTGAAAATAGGTCAATTGAAATTACCCAATCAGAACAAAGAAAAAAATATTGGAAAACCTGCACAGAGCCTCAGAGACCTGTGAGACAATATCAAAAGGCGTGATCTTTTGTGCGTGTGATTCAAATCTTGGAAGAAGTGGGAGAATATGAGAGTGAAAATATATATGAAGGAATAATGGAAGAAATTTTCCCTAGTTTGCTTAAGGATGTAAATGTACAGGTTCAAAACTGCCATTGAATCCCAAGTAAAATAAATGCGTGGAAAACATGCTGAGGCACAACACAGTTTACTAAAAACAAATAATAAAGAGCAAATATTGATAGCAGCTAGAGAAAAGACATTATATACAGGAAAACAATGATGTATTTTTTAAATCAGAAAGCTTGGAAGCCAGAAGAGAGTGGAATAACATTGAAAGTATAGAGACATTTAACTATTGAAAATGTCAGGATTTCTTTTTTTAATTTTTTTTAAAAAGATTTATTTGTTTATTTTAGAGAGAGAGCCTGTGAGTGGAGGGAGGGACAAAGGGAGAGACTGTTAAATCGACTTCCTGCTGAGTGTAGAGCCCAACTCCAGGCTGGATCCCATGACCCATGAGATCACAACCTCAGCTGAAACTAAGAGTCGGATACTTAACTGACTGAGCCACCCAAGTCCCTCAGGATTTCTTTTTTAATGGCTGACTAATATCCCATTGTATTTATGTAGATACACCACATTTTCTCTGTCGTGTTCAATATGGGATATTGGTCAGCCATTAAAATGGAAATTCTTCCATTTACAATAGCATGGATGAACCCTGAGGGCATTATAATAAGTGAAATAAATCAGAAAAGACAAATACCATATGATCTCACTTGTATGTAGAATAAAAAAAAAAAAAAACAGAAAACAAAACAAACTCACAAATACAGAGATTAGATTGGGAGTTGCCAGAGATGATCGTGGAGGATAGGCAAATTTGTGTGATGTTGGATATTTTTTTATGTTGGATATTAAATGAAATATTTTGTCATAATCATTCTGCAATATATACTTATGTCAAATCATTTTGTTGCACACTGAAAACTAATGTTATATGTCAATTGTATCTCAATTTAACAACAACCAAAAATAGCACACTGCAAAGTGTTATTATTATCAACAAGGAACAACAAGGGAACTACAGGAAGATATAGATGGGTCATCTGAGAAAATGGGACATTTTTGGTCAGTGGAGAAAAAGGGAATGATGAGATATGGTTTTCTAATTATTACTTTATAGCTTGGCTAATGTCCTAGAGCAGTGGTTCTCAAACTGGAGCACATAACAGAGGAACCTTGGGTTGCTGGGCTTTACCCCTAGAATTTGTGATTTCATAGGTCCAGAGCAGAGCCTGAGAAACCTCATTTCTAACACCTTCCCAGCTAATGTTAATGCTGCTGGTCTAGGAGGCACACTTTGAGAGCCACTGTTCTCCAAGGAAATGCAACTGTAAGCTTTGGAGTAGTCTTCTTTCCTGCTGGTCGTAAAAGAACATCATCAGACCGTATTACACTCTATCGTTAATCTTTAAGCTTAGAGAATTGTATGTCTGGTTCCTAGTTAAGTAAATAGTAGGAATCTCCAAGGTTCCTTGGAGAACAGCTGTCTAGCGCATTAAAAGTCATGCAATCATCTTTTACTTTGTTCCTTTCTCTCTCTCTCTCTCTCTCTCTCTCTCACTCTCTCCCTCTTTTTACAAGAAAGAGAGCACATGTGTGCACAGGAGAGCAGGGTGGGGCTTAACGGGCAGAGGGAGCAGGAAAAATAGAATCTTAGGCAGATTCCATGCCCAGGGCAGAGCCGGATGGGGGGCTTGATCTCAAAACCCTGAGATCATAACCTGAGGTGAAATCAAGAGTTGGACATTTAACCCACCGAGCTACCCAGGTGCCCTCTTTTACTTTGTCTCTAAGTTTTGGATAATATTTCTAAACAGTGGGGGATCCCTGGGTGGCTCAGCGGTTTAGCGCCTGCCTTTGGACCAGGGTGCGATCCTGGAGACCCAGGATCGAATCGCACGTCGGGCTCCCGGTGCATGGAGCCTGCTTCTCCCTCTGCCTATGTCTCTGCCTCTCTCTCTCTCTCTGTGTGACTATCATAAATAAATAAAAATTTAAAAAAATATTTCTAAACAGTCGGGCAGATTGCACAAATGTATTACTAAATAACTTCTTTTGCATTGCCAAAGTAGAGATTGGTCTATATCATTTGGGGTAATATTTTCCAGTAATGGGGGAAAAGGAGGAGAAGAGAAATATCACCACCCTTATGTGTTATCCTTTATAGGTTTCAAAGGGCTTTTATGCATATCATCTCATTTGACCCTGGTCGTAAGCCTATGAGGAAAACGGTTTGATCTCATTTTTTAGAATTAAGTTCCCTGTTAAGTCACTTGTCCAAGGTCACAGCAAATGTGGAGAATGCGTAGAATGAAATTTGAATGGATTCCTGAGGTCAGTGAGAATGTGGCTCTGGCCACAACCTTGCAGCCTCATTGCCTCTGGTCATTTGTGTTGTTTTGTTGCTAATTCAGTTTTACGAAATGAAAATCTTGCTGGTTTGCCCTAGCCAACTGGGACTTCTTGAAATAGCTTGGCTATTCAAATCTCCTTTGTTCAGAAGAAATTTTTTTTTCTAAGATAGATTTTAGAGTATACATCTCTAAAAGGGAAAAAATATGACGGGCTGTGTCAGAAATTGCACCAGCCTATTCAGAATTTGATGAATGCTCTGTCTCCTTAGTGAGAACTACTTTTTGACCACTGTTTTCTGTCACTGTGGTGTGACACATCTGGTGATGCACTCACCAGCCTGCTAAGGACTCCAAAAAGCAAATTGTAGCCTGCTGGCTGATCTTCAGGCTTTGGTGAAGGGACCACCCTATGCTGTGTCATGCATAAGCCGCCTCTGCTGAGGAGGGTGACCCATTCAGCAGTCTGAACACGCAGCACACTGGGCTGGATGCCCTGTAGCCTAGCAACGGTGTCCTTGTCCATTGCCAAGGGATGGCACAGGGATGATGGCTTTTCCTTTACAGCCACCAACTCCTCCTCTCCCCCTCCTCCTCTCTGCCTTTCTCTCTTCTATTTTGTACTCCCATCTCCATGTCATTTCTGTGGTCCCTCATAAGTTGTTTCTTCCTGTCTTTGACATGTGAGGAAGAGCTGGCATTTTGAAACTGATGAGGCATTGCAGCCAGGGAGGGAAGGGAAGGGACAGCTCTGCTCTGTGCTCCCCATGTATTCTTCCCTAAGTGACTAACGCTCCCCTGCCCCCTTCCAAGAAAGGAGATATGTATGTGCGTATATATGTGCACACCAAGGCACGTACACAGGTCACTGAATGCTTGAACCAGAAAATCCTTGTTTCCTTTTACTGTCCCCATCACGTTGCTGCCTACCCTCTGGACTTCTATCCTGACCTTTCATCTGTCCCCACTGCCCATTCTATCCTGAACAGAGGTGGTCGAGCACCACCTCTTGAGGGTAAGAGCATAGGTCTGGGGCCAGACCACCCAGGTTCAACCCTGTCTCCAGTACTTACAGGTGTGTGTCTTCTAGCAAATTAATTGTGCCTCAGTTTCCTCATTTGTAACATGGGGGTGACAAGAGCATCCACCTCAAAGGCCTGTCATGAGGATTAAATAAATGAGTTACACCGAGTGAGGAATTTAGGACCACGCCCAGCATGTGGTAAACTTGAGTCATGCATTTGGCTCAAGCATCATACTTACTGCACCACTTGGAGGTAGAGACACACACCAGATGGGATCATGCAGAAGTATACAACATCATTACCACTAAAGCATTGATGAAATACCTACAGTGCGCCAGGCATCATGCTGGTCATGTGGAGCCAGCATCCTGCAGGGACGTGATATTCACCCCCCTTTAGAGATGAGGGGACCGGGACTAGACAAGTTGGACCACTTGCCCAAGGTCACATGCCATCCAATCCCCAAGGCCAAATTCTTCCCATTGTGCCCTGCTGCTCTACTCGTGTAGTGGATCAGAACTGGAGTCTCCCTCTGATTTTCATACTTCTTGTTAATTCCATGATTGTCCCACAATCAAACCAATATAGATCGCCTTAAGCAAGCTAACCCCATCAGCTTCTGGCAAGACAGGGGAAGAGGAAGCAGTGGCTGCCTCCCCAGCCCACGAGTAGAGAGGGCTAAGAATAGAGGAAGAATGTGTCTATCAAGGCCAAATTCAGCAAACCTCACACTTTCCTGGGTTCTAGCACTAGTGGCAACTGGGCAGGAAATCAGTCCCCTGGAAACTTCAGGTCCACCCTGCAATCCTTCAGTGTGTCCTTGACACTTGGATAGTGGGACACAGAGAAGTCTTGCTCAGCATGAAGCAGGATTCAGCCATCATTGTGACTACTTTCTGTGCTGGGCTCAGTTTTTCCAAGGAACCAGTGACCGGGGTATGCAGATGAGATGGGAAGACGGGTCTCTACTCACTTCTGCTGTGAGTCATAAAGGTAGAGCCCTACATGGGGTGCCTGCCCTTCTGCCATCAGGATGCCTGAGACCCAAGGATGATAAGAGCTGAGCTGAATGGATGGCAAATGCAAGCCCTAGGGTGACTGTGATGGATGCTTCCAGGGTTATCTCAGTCCAGGTGGCAGCTGGGGAGTCACTAAGTCTTTGCGGTGCATGGGAGGAGGAGGGATACCCCATGGTCACCCCTTACCACTCAGGTCAGGTGATTCAGCTGGCTCTGAGTTGGGGGTCAGAGCCCATGGCTCTTATTTCTATCCTCCAGATGTGCTTTTCCTTCCACAGAGTTTTCTTGCTTGGATGATAAAGGGTTCTGTTTTCCATTTGTCCTCCATTGCTCTTGTTCGAACAAGACCTCTCCTCCACAGCCAGGTGGCATTCTGGCGGGTTAGAGACCTGGCAAGAGGGCAAGCAAAGCTGGCCACAAAAGGAGAGCTCACACAAAAGGAGAGAGTGTGAGAGGGCTCCTCTGCAAGATGCCCGCCCTGCCCTCCATCCCCCTGCTCTTCGTGGCTTCCAGAAAGCTGAAGGAGGGCCAGCACCTCCACTGTTAGCACTCTAGGCAAACCCACCAGCATCTCTTCCCTGGATGATTGCTCTAAACCCCAACAAGCGTCCCCCCGCCCCGTCTGCTCTCCTGCAGCAGTCAGAGGGATCCTGTCAGAACAGGCACCAGGTCCTGTCCTCTGCTCAGAGCAACGTCCAACACCTCACCCAGAATCAAAGATTAGTCCTTAAGAAAACCCCAAAAACCCACAGAGGAATGGTCCAGGCAAAGAATTGGTACATCTATCCAATGGCCTACTGCCCCGCTATAAACAGGCATGAAGTTCTGACACATGCTAAAACATTCATGAGGCCCAAAATTGTATGCTAAGCAAGAAAGGCTGGACACAAAGGACCACATATCGAATGATTCTAATTTTTGTGAAATGTCCAGAATAGGCAAATCCATAGAGACAGAAACTAGATTCGTGGTTGCCAGGGGCTGCAAGGAGGGGACTGACTGCTTAATGGGAACGGGGTTTCCATCTGGCTCAATGAAAACATTCTGGAACTAGACTGAGGTGGTGATTGCACAATAGCAAGAATGCACTTACTGTTGCTGAATTGTACACTTCAAAATGGTTAATCTGGGGGCGCCTGGGTGGCTCAGTGGTTGAGAGTCTGCCTTCAGCTCAGGTCATGGTCCCGGGGTCCTGGGATCGAGTCCCACATCAGGCTCCCTGCAGGGAGCCTGCTTCTCCCTCTGCCTATGTTTCTGCCTCTCTCTCTGTGTCTCTCATGAATGAATGAATGAATAAAATCTTTTTTAAAAATGGTTCATTTTATGTCACATGAATTTCATCTCAAAAAGTATTTTGAAACTATTATATTACAAAAATAGAAATGGCTAAAGTGATAAATATTGTGTTTTTGTGTGTTTTACTACACACACGAGAAAATGAGTTGTCTTTGCCATGCATCATCCCTCCACAGCTCTCTCCTACTGCTTCTTGCTCTTCCACCCCAGTCACATGCAACTCCTTCCATGCCCTCTAACACACCAGAAATACTTCTGCTTCAGGACCTTTGCATCTGCTGTTTGAGGCCTTCCCCAGATATAGCTTGCTCCCTCCCCAAAATTTGGTCAGTGAGCAGTTTCTGACCCTTCTATTTAAAATACAAATGTCTCTTCACTCAGCATTTCAGATGTCTCTTAGCCTGTTTTACATTTCTGCATAGCACATTACTTTTTTTTTTTTTATCATTTATTTTCTCTCTGCCTATAGCAGAACGCAAACTCCTTGCAGGTCAGATTTTTTACCTGCCAATGTGTACCCAGGGCTCAACCCATGCCCAACAGTCCAGAAGGTCAGTAGATTCACACACCAGCCCACCTGCTGACCCAGAGGCTCCAGCACCATTCCCCTTGCGGACCTGTGGTCTCTCCACACACCCCCAATCCTGTAGCCCCTCCCCCGCAGGGCCCCTGCCTTGCTCTTCTTTCTGCCCAAAGAGCCCACCCTGTAACTTCACGGGCTTCTGCATTTTTGTCTTTTACTAAGCCCTTCTCACACTTCCCTCAAAGAAAATCTACTTTCTTCCCTTGCAAATCCATCACCCAGTCCTGGACCTTCCACTGCCAGTGACTCAGACTCCTTTCTTGATCTTATTACCCTAGAGCTATCTTGTAGAGATACAAATCAGATCACATTGTTCCAGTAGTTTCCATTGCCCTTGGAATAAAATGCAAACTCCTTGCCATGCCCTTTGAGGTCCCGAGTGACCCCTGCTAGCCTCACTCCCACCTCAAGGGAGAGGCACCAGCTCTTCTGTCTCCCCCAGATTTTTTTTTCTCCCCCTGATTTTTATTGTCACTCAGATGCACCCTCGGCAGCCAGAGCTCATGTGGCTGTCCTTGACCTCTCTCAGAAGCCTCCCTGCACCCAGCAGGCACCCAGCGTGGTGTCCTACCTCATTTTGTTCCTGACACCAAATCTCTCACAGCCTGTGTCCACTCCTGTGAGGATAGGAAAGCATGAAGTGGGCATCCCCAAACAGACCAGCTGTCTACAGCCCCACTGCTCTTTGAGATCACCAGGGAACTTTTAAATAAAGGACTCATGTCCACACCCATGCCCTTCAAACTCCTTTAATCATTCTGCAACAAGAAAGAGGCATCCATATATATTTTTTAAGCTCTTCAAATCATTGCAGTGTGCCACTGCACATTACAAAAGCACCTCTTCCTGCTATTTCATGGATACTGGATCATGTCTATTGAATGAATGCATGAATTATTTTTGCATTCTTTTTAAAACTTGAAAATTTTTTTATTGTTTTTATATTTATTTTTAAGGTACACTGTTTTATTTTTGTATTAAGCTTTTTATTTTAATTCTAGTGTAATTGGGATGCCTGGGTGGCTCAGCGGTTGAGCGCCTACCTTCGGCTCAGGGCGGGATCCCAGGATCCAGGATCAAGTCCCACATCAGGCTCCCTGTGGGAGCCTGCTTCTCCCTCTACCTATGTCTCCCTCTCTCTGTGTGTGTCTCTCTTGAATAAATAAATAAATATTTTAAAAATTAATAATTCTGATGTAATTAACATACAGTATTATATTAGTTTCAGGGATACAATATAGTGATTCCACAATTCTGTACATTACAGCGCTCATCATGTTAAGGGTACTCTTACTCTCCTTCACCTATTTCACCCATCCCCTCACCCACGTTCCCTCTGGTCACAGCCAATTTGTTTTCCAGAGTTAAGGGTCTGTTTCTCAGTTTGTCGCTTTCCTTTTTTTCCTTTGCTCTTTTGTTGTGTTTCTTAAACGCCACATATTCATGAAATCATATGATACTTGTCTTTCTCTGACATTTCACTTAGCATTATGCTCTCTAGCTCCATCCAAATTTTTGCAAACGGCAAGATTTCATTCTTTTTTATGGCTGAGAAATATTCCATATTCTCTCTCTCTCTCTCTCTATATATATATATATATATATATATGTATATATATATACACCACATTTTTATCTATTCATCTATCATTGGACACTTGGGCTGCTTTCATAATTTGGCTATGGTAATTTCACATAATCTAGTAAATAAAGGCGATAAATGTAGGAGTGCATATATCCCTTTGAATTTGTGTTTTTGCATTTTTTTTGGTAAATGCCCAGTAGTGTGATTACTGGATCATAAGGTGGTTCTATTTTTAACTTCTTGCGGCCTCCATACAGTTTTCCACAGTGGCTGCCCTAGTTTGCATGCCCACCAACAATGCAGGAGAGCTCCTTTTTCTCCACATCCTCATTATCACCTGTTGTTTCTTGTGGTTTATATTTTAGCCATCCTGATGTGAGGTAGTACCTCATTGCCGTTTGGATTTGCATTTCCCTGATGATGAGTGATGTTGAGCATCTTTTCATGTGTCTATTGGCCATCTGTATGTCTTCTTTGGAAATATGTCTGTTCATGTTTTCTGCCCATTTTTAACTCGATTATTTGGGGTTTTTCGGCATTGAGTTTTATAAGTTTTTTATGTATTTTGGATATTAGCCCCTTGCTGGATATGTCCTTTGCAAATATCTTCTCCCATTCAGTAGGTTGTCTTTTAGTTTTGTTGATTATTTCCTTCTCTGTGCAGAAGCTTTTTATTTTTGATGTAGTCCCAATAGTTTATTTTTGTTTTTATTTTCCTTGCCTCAGGAGACATATCTAGAAAAAGGTTGTTATTTCCAATATCAGAGAAATCACTATCTATGCCCTCTTCTAGGATTTTTATGGTTTCAAGTCTCACATTTGGTCCTTCAATTTTGAATTTATTTTTGTATATGCTGTAAGAAAGTGGTCTACTTTCATTCTGTGTGTAGCTTCCTCAGTTTTCCCAACACTATTTGTTGAAGAGACTGTCTTTTTACCTTTGGATATTCTTTCCTTCTTTGTTGAAATTTAATTAAACCATATAATTGTGGGTTTATTTCTGGGTGTTCTGTTCTGTTGATCTATGTGTCTATTTTTGTGCCAGTACACGATACTGGATTGATTACTATAGCTTTGTAATATAAATTGAAGTCTAGAGTTGTGACGCCTCTAGTTTTGTTTTCCTTTTTCAAGATTGCTTTGGCTACTTGGGGTCTTCTGTGGTTCTATACAAATTTTAGGATTGTTTGTTCTAGTTCTGTGAAAAATGCTGTTGGTACTTTGATAGAGATTGCATTAAATGTGGAGATTTATTTAGGTAGTATGGACATCATAACACTATTTGTTCTTCCAATCCATAAGCATGAAATGTCTTTCCATTTCTTTGTGTTCTCTTCAGTTTATTTTTTTTATTTTTTTAAAGATTTTGTTTATTTATTCATAGAGACACACACACAGAGAGAGAGAGAGAGAGCGAGAGGGAGAGGGAGAGGGAGAGAGGCAGAGACACATACAGAGGGAGAAGCAGGCTCCATGCAGAAAGCCTGATGTGGGACTTGATCCCCAGTCTCCAGGATCACACCCCAGGCTGAAGGCGGCGCTAAACCGCTAGGCCACCGGGGCTGCCCGGGATTGTTTTCTTAATTTCTCATTCTGCTGCTTCATTTTGGTGTATAGAAAAGGCGACAGATTTCTGTACATTGATTTTCTATCCTGCGAATTTACTGGATTCATTGATCAGTTCCAGTACTTTTTTGGTAGAGTCTTTAGGGTTTTCTATATATAGTATCATGTCATCTGCAAATAAGGAAAGTTTTACTTCTTCCTTACCAATTTGGATGACTTTTATTCCTTTTTCTTATCTAATTGCTGTGACTAGGTCTTCTAGTACCATGTTGAATAAAAGTGGTGAGAGTGGATCTCCTTGTCTTGTTCCTGACCTTAGGGGAAAAGCTCTCAGTTTTTCACCATTGAATTTGATGTTAGCTGTGGGTTTTTCATTTAAGGACTTTATTATGTTGAGGCATGTTCCTTCCAGACTTACTTTGTTGAGGACTTTATCATGGATGTTGTACTTTGTCAGATGCTTTTTCTGCATCTGTTGAAATGATTATGTGGTTTTTATTTTATTGGTGTGATATATCATGTTGATTGGTTTGCAAATATTGAACCCTACTTGCATCCTAGGAATAAATCCCACTTGATCATGGTGAATGATTTTTTTAATGTGTTGTTGAATTCAGTTTTCTAGTATTTTGTTGAGGATGTTTGCATCTATATTAATCAGAGATATTGGCCTGTAGTTCTTTTTTTTTTTTTTTATGGTGTTTTTATCTGGTTTTGGTATCAGGGTAATAATACTGGCTCATAGAATGACTTTGAAAGTTTTCCTTTCTCTTCATTTTTTTAAAATTTTTTTTCTCTTCATTTTTTTTTTGAATAGTTTAAGAATAGGTATTAACTCTTCTTTAGGAGTTTTAGTAAAATTTGCCTGTGAGCCATCTGGTCCTGGACATCTTTTGGTTAGGAGTTTTTGATAACTGATTCAAATTCATTGCTGATAATTAGTCTGTTCAAATTTTCTATTTCTTCCTGATTGAATTTTGGGAGGTTATCTTTTTCTAGGAATTTATCCATTCCTTCTGGGTTGTCCAGTTTTTTGGCATATAATTTTTCATATTTTCTTACTTTTTTGTATCTGTGGTGTTAGTTGTTATTGCTCCTCTTTCATTGGTGATTTTGTTTATTTGAGTCCTCTCTTTTTTTTTAATTTTTTTTTAAGATTTTATTTATTTATTCATGATAGTCACACAGAGAGAGACAGAGAGGCAGAGACACAGGCAGAGGGAGAAGCAGGCTCCATGCAGGGAGCCCGACGTGGGATTCGATCCCGGGTCTCCAGGATCGCGCCCCGGGCCAAAGGCAGGCGCCAAACCGCTGCGCCACCCAGGGATCCCGAGTCCTCTTTTTTTTAAGAGTCTTACTACAGGTTTATCAATTCTGTTGATCTTTTCAAAGAACCAGCTCCTGGTTTCATTTATCTATTTTTTTTAAGTTTCTACATCATTTATTTCTGCTCTATTCTTTATCATTTCCTTCCTTCTACGGGTTTTGAGTTTTGTTTCTTCTTCTTTTTCTAGCTTCTTTAGGTATAGGTTCGGCTGCTTATTTGCTATTTTTCTCACTTCTTGAGGTAGGCTTTATTGCTATAAACTTTCCTCTTAGAACTGCTTTTGCTGCATCCCAAAGATTTTGGATTATTGTGTTTTCATTTTCATTTATTTCCATGTAATTTTTTATTTCTTCATTGATACACTCATTATTAGTAACATGTAATTTAGCCTCCACGTATTTTTGTTCTTTCCAGATCTTTTCCTGTGGTTGATTTCTGGTTTCATGGCTTTGTCATAAGAAAAGATACATGGTATGACTTCCATCTTCTCAATTTGTTGAGACTTGTTTCATGGCCTATATGTGATCTATTCTGAAGAATGTTCCATGTTCAGTTGAAAATAATGTGTATTCCGCTGTTTTAGGATGGAATGTTCTGAATATGTCTGTTAAGTTCATCTGGTCCAAAGTGTCATTTAAAGCCCCTGTCTCAAAAAAATAAAATAAAATAAAATAAAATAAAATAAAATAAAATAAAATAAAATAAATAAAGCCCCTGTCTCCTAGTTGACTTTCTATTTGGGTGATCTGTCTGTCCATTGATGTAATTTGGAGTGTTAAAGCCACCTACAATTATTATGTTACTATTGATTAGTTCCTTTATGTTTGTTATTAGCTGTTTTATGTATTTGTGTGCTCCTATGTTAGGTATGTAAATATTTACAATTGTTGTATCTTCTTGTTAGATTGTTCCCTTTACTATTATATAGTGTCCTTCTTTGTCTTTTCTTACAGTCTTTGTTTGAAGTTGATTTTGTCTGATGTAAGTATTGCTACCCTGCTTTCTTTAGACATATATTTGCATGATAAATACTTCTCCATTCCCTCACTTTCAATCTGCAAGTGTCTTTAGGTCTGAGGTGAGTCTCATATAGGAAGCCTATGGATGGGTCTTGTTTTTTTTATCCACTATCTCACCCTATGTCTTTTGATTGGAGTGCTTAGTCCATTTATAATCAAAGTAATTATTTTTTCAAAGTAATTATTGATAGATGTATATTTATTGCCATTTTATTACTTGTTTTGTGATAGTTTCTATGGGTTTTCTCAGATCCTTTCTTTTCTTGCTCTCTTTCATGGTTTGTTGGCTTTCTTTAGTGATATACTTAGATTCCTTTCTATTTATTCTTTGCATATCTATTGCTGGTTTTTTATTTGTGGTTACCATTACATCTGTATATAATGTCTGCATATAGCAGTCTATGCTAAGTTCCTGAAGTCTGAACCCATACTTTATTCCTTTCCCCCCACCTTTTAGGTATATGGTGTCATATTTTACATCCTTTTATTTTGTGAGTCCCTTGGCTGATTTTTACAGATATACTTTTTTATTGCTTTTATGCTTCCAACTTTTTATGCTCTCACTTATGATCTTTCCTTTTCGTTCAAAGAGTCTCCCTTAACGTTTCTTATAAGGCTGGTTTAATTGTTCTGAATTCCTTTAGTTTTTGTCTGGGAAACTCTTTATCTCTACTTCTTTTCTGAACGATAGCCTTGCTAGATAGAGTATTCTTGGCTGCAGATTTTCCCCATTTTTGAATATATCATGCCACTTTCTTCTGGTCTGTAAAGTTTCTGCTGAAAAATCCACTGATAGCCTAGGTCTCTTATATGTAATTGTCTTCTTTTCTCTTGCTGCTTAAAAATTTTTTTTAATCACTATTTTTTGTCCTTTTAATTACTATGTGTCTAGGTATGGACCTCCTTTGGTTGATTTTGTTGGGGGGATATCTGTGCCTCCTGGATCTGGATATCTGTTTCCTTCCCCAGATTAGGGAATTTTTCAGTTCTTATTTCTTCAAATACATTTTCTACCCCCCTTTCTCTTTCTTTTCCTTCTTCTGGGATCCCTACAATGTAAATGTTATTATGCTTGATATTGTTGTTGAGTTCTCTGAGTCTATTGTCATTCTGCATAATTCTTTTTTCTCTCATTTTCTCAGCTTGATTACTTTCCATTACTCTGTCTTCCAGGTCATTGATTCATTCCTCTACTTCTTCTAGCCTGATATTTATTCCTCAAGTGTATTTTTTATTTCATTTATTTTGTTCTTCATCTCTGATTGGTTCTTTTTTCTCTTTATTAAAGCTCTCACTGATGCCCTCCACTCTTCTCAAGTTCAGTGAGTATCTTTATGATCATTACTTTAAATTCCCTATCCAGCATACTACTTATATTCGTTTCAGTTAGGCCTCTTGCTGTGGTTCATTTGGGAGATGTTCCTCTCTGTGTCTTTTTTTCCGTGTTAGGAAAGTCAACTACATCTTCTGCTCTTGAAGTTAATGACATTATGAAGAAGAGGTCCTATAGGGCCTTGTAGTGCAGTGTTCCCTGTTCACCAGGATCTAGCCCTTCAGGGATTGTCTCCTATGTGTGTACATGTGTCCTGCTCTTGAGTCCTGGCTGCTTTTCCCTTCAGTCTAGTTTTCTGCAGAGGCTCTCTTTGTCTGTTGTGGGTAGTGTTTGGTCCCTGGCCAGGTGGGGTGCATTTTAACAAGGTATAAAATAGTCTGCTTTCAAAATGAGATCTGGTGTCACCATTGCCAGAAAGGAGGCCCCACAAACGGCATGGGTCGGGAGACAAATTGTTGGTGTGGCTTGCAGATCTTTTGGGGGAAGGGGCCTGAAACACCAGGCCTTAGGCAAGCTTGAGTAAAGAGGGTGGATCTGCCCATACGTGAGATGGTGGGGCTTGATATAAACGAGTTAGGTTGCAAGATTGGCACTGCTGGTTCCTGTAGGTAGCTATGTGTTTATGCTAAGTGGTTGAGAGGGAAATGGTGTCTTCCTGTGATTCCTGCCCCTTCCATAACACAGATAAGGAAATTGAGGCCCAGAGCATTCCAATATCTGACAACCAATAAGCACAGAGCTGAGATTCGAACATGGAACACATATTCTTACTAATCTAAATGCATTGACTTTTTCATAAGGGCTACACCACTTTTGTGTAAATCAGACATATGGTTTCTTTTTTTTTAATTTTTATTTATTTATGATAGTCACGCAGAGAGAGAGAGAGAGAGAGGCAGAGACATAGGCAGAGGGAGAAGCAGGCTCCATGCACTGGGAGCCCGACATGGGATTCGATCCCGGGTCTCCAGGATCGCGCCCTGGACCAAAGGCAGGCGCCAAACCGCTGCGCCACACAGGGATCCCAGACATTTGGTTTCATTACATACAAGATCTACAGTAAGGAACATGTTTTCTTAACAACACAGTACACACACACACACACACACACACACACACAGATACAATAACCAAAATAACTACTTCACAAAACACCACTTCATCCTACTCTTTGGTATATTTTCTTTCATTTTATTAAGATTTGTCTGAAATCTATTTCCTGGCTATTATTTGGTCCTGACTTACAGTTTGAAAGCTCAAGACCACATGACCTGTGAAGTTCTAGGGCATAACATGGGATAACTGGAGAGACATATAAGTCTGCTAAACCCCAGGCCAGCTTTGCTGGTTTAATGCATTTTGCACATTTTAGCCTGTTACCTATATTTTTAGGTCGATAGCTAAGACCTGCCAATTTTCCCAGCTCCTGCAGCTGTCCTTCCCTATCACTGAAATCATGTGCTCCAATTCCACCCCTAACTGCTTCAAGCTTCAGGCTGAGCTGTCCCCTTTCTCTCCACCACTGCCACTGCTATATGACTTTGATTTCATTCCCCAATTCTAGGTCTATGTTAGATATATTGTATAGATAATATATGTTAGAATGTAATTTTGGCTCATGTAACAGAAACAATAGAAGCTTGAACAAAATTAAGTTAATTTTAAAATAATCTGGCTATAAGAACTGTAAGGTTGGTACAGCTGCTCTAATGGACAGAAATCCAAGTTCCTCCCATCCTGCTGTTCAACCATCCCTTTGAAATTCCCATGTCTGCACTGTACAAGATGGCACACTGCCATTTCCAGCAACCATTGGGAAGAAGAAAGGGGGAAAGGAGAGGAAAAGCATAGCCCTGCCCCTTAAAGGACATTAATACATTTTATCTATACTCCAATCCCTCTCGTCAAAACTTAATCACATGGCAACATGTACTCATAAAAGACTAGGGTATAATCTGTATTCTGAGTGGTCATGTCCCAAGCTAAAGATTGAGGGTTCTATTGCTACAGCAGTGGGAGTGGATGGTTATTGGAGGCAAGTCATAATCTCTCCATTTCCACAGTCCATTTTTAACCTTGGGTACAGGTGGCCCAGTAGGCAATACTTCTGGGACCTCAGGACCACAGCTTTTTAGGACTAAGAATTTTGTCTTGCTCTTATAAATTCTCATCTAAGGAGAGATGTACCATCTCATCCAGTGTCCCATGTTTTATGCTGGGCCCTATTTAGAGACTGGCCTGATGACAACCCTTTTCATGTTGACACCTGCAGTAGTTTCCTGAGATGCCACAACAAATTACCACAAACTAGGTGGCTTAAAACAACAGGATTTCAATATATCTCTTGGGGATGGGGGACACATTTATACCCATAACAGTCTGCCCTTTGGCTCCCAAAAATTTGTGCCTTTCTCATGTACAAAGCATATTCACCCCATCCTAACATCTCCCAAAGCCTTAACACATTCCAGTATCAACTGTAATTACAAAAGATCATCTAAATACCGTCAACTCAAAAAGTCCCAAATCTCATCTTTTAAATCATCTCAACCAGGTAGAAATGAATGAACCAGGTAGGTATGGTCCATCCTGGAGCAAATTCTTCTCCATGCACAGGTCTGTGAAAATAAGTTGTCTGCTTCTAGAATACAAAAGTGGGAAAGATATCAGATCAACATTTCCATTCCCAAAGAGTTAAATTGGAAGGTATAAAAGGACCACAGGTTCCAAGCAAGACAAAACCCAGAAGGGCAAAATTAATTAGTTTTCAAGGCCTGAGAATAATTTTGCAGGGCCTGATGCTTCGCCCTCTGGACCTGCAGTAATCCCACTGACTCCTACTTCTGGGCTCCTCACAGAGATACCCCATCAGCCTCCTTGACCTCTGAGCCACCACTGAATTTATTCTTCCTTTTTCTTGAAGGATAATGCGTATTTATAGCTGACTAGTTCTATCAGTTATCTACCTACAGAATTTGAAAAGTCTAACAGCCTTCCTTCAGGTCATCCTGTCACTGTTGTCTTCAGTCAAAGTTGGCAGTGTTTTTGGTGCTATATTAGTTTCAAAATTATTGTGGGTCTCCTATGTGTTCAAGGGGATCCACATCATTAAACATGAGGATTTGTCATAGATTGTTCCTGGATAATCCCATCTCTATTTCTGGCTTCTGCTGAGATGCTTGATGGGATCCATGAGTCACATGCTTATTCTGACCAGCAGGTTGTCCAACCATACCCTTCGTATTTTCTCCAGAGCATGCCTTAGCATCTTTTGTGATATGGATACACTGAGAATCTCTCCAGTCATCGAGTTCTGATTCCTTTCTCCTAACTGATTCATCCCTTCATTTATGTCTTTTCTCTCACATTTTATTATAAGCAGGAAAGAGAAACCACACTTTGCTTGGAAATCTCTTCACCTAAATACCCAAGTTCTACCCAACAGAGAACACAATTCAATCAACTTTTTATTTTTTTTATTTTATTTTTTTATTTTTTTATTTACTTATGATAATCACAGAGAGAGAGATAGAGGCAGAGACACAGGCAGAGGGAGAAGCAGGCTCCATGCACCGGGAGCCTGACGTGGGATTCGATCCCGGGTCTCCAGGATCGTGCCCTAGGCCAAAGGCAGGCGCCAAACTGCTGCGCCACCCAGGGATCCCTCAATCAACTTTTTAATCCTTTTATACAAAGGATCATCTTTCCTCCTGTGTCCAATGACATGCTGTCCTTTTCATCTAAGGCTTCACAACATGTACCTTGAATATTCACATACCAGGTTGTTGGTCTGTTCACAAGGGTACATGTATTCTCCAGAATAATGGAAGCTTTCTCTGTAGCCCTCATTTTCCTCTGGGCTCTCACTAGAATCTTCTTTAACATGCATATTTCTATCATCAATCTCTTCAAGGCAATCTGGCCTTTTTCTACCATGCATCTCAAAATTACAACAATGTAAATGTATTTTCTCACAGTTTTCTGGAGCTAGAAGTCTGAAATAAAGGTGTCAGTAGGGTTGATTCCCCCTGGAGGCTCTGTAGGAGAATCTCTTCCATGCTCCTTCCTAGCTTCTGGTGATTGTCATGATCCTTGGTGTCTCTCAGCTTATAGATGCATCACTCCAATCACTGCCTCCATCTTCAGATGGCCTTCTCCCCTCTGTGTGCCTGTGTCTTTGTTTTATTTTCTTATAATGACAGTAGTCACTGAATTAGGGCCCACTCTAACCCAGCATAACGTCATCTTAATTTTATTATATGTGCAATGACCTTATTTCCAAAGAAGGTCACATTCACAGATATCAGGGATTAAGACTTGTACATATTGGGATACCTGGGTGGCTCAGGGTTAAGCGTCTGCTCAGGGGGTGATTCTGGGGTCCCAGGATTGAGTCCCACATCAGGCTTCCTGCATGGAGCTTCTTTCTCCCTCTGCCTGTCTCTCTCTCTCTCTCTCTCTATCTCGGTGTCTCTCATGAATAAATAAATAAAACTTTTTAAAAAATGACTTGTACATATCATTTTTGGGGATACAACTAACAGAAAGGCCTGCAAGTGGGCCAGGAAATAGTGGCTCTCTAAATAGCCTGTGAGAGCCATGCTGCAGAGAGAAGGTGCTTTCCTTCTGCCTCTAGGTTTCTAAATGCCCTTCAATGAGGTCGCTGAGCTCAGTTTTTCTCTTAGAAGTGAACAGCTGGCAACTACATCCAGGATTTGGTCATCAACTTAGCCTCTCAACTTCTTCCTAACTCAAATGACTGCTGCTATGAATAATCATGGAAATGTACACTAGCCCTTGCCAAGTTTAGAAAAACCCAAAGGAAGGGAGAGAGGAAGCCATAGAAATGTGGGAGAGGAACATTTCTGACAGAGAAGCAGAAAGGACAGAGGCCCTCAAGCTGAAATAGGTCTGGCATGCTTGAGAAATAACGTGGCAAAGAGTAAGCAGGCAGGGCCACAAGAGTGAATCCAACAGGGATTGAGTAAAACAAGCTCATATTTTGTTTCTCAAACTCACCCATCAGACAAGTTAGTCTACCTCCCTTAAGGTATGTATCATGTCCACAAATCTCCCTTCTCAGAAGTGCAGCTAAAATTCCCTCACTTTTGAGGAAACCTTGAATGCAAGGACAGTGTGGGCAATAAAGGGTTAACTTAGCAGGTGTGGGTTACTCAAATTCTGCACATTCCAAAAGAAGGACTGGCTCTTAAGAGCTCCATGGAGACAGCACCAGGAGCCCCTAAGTCCTTGGAGTATCCTGCTTGATAAGAGTGTCATTGTGTAACTAGAATTTGGCCATGCCCGTAGTTTCTGTGGACAATGTAATTTATGGTAAATGCCTTTTTTTTTTTATTTGCTGGAAGTGCTGGGCCACACCATATCAGATTGACCTCTGAGCTGGGGCTGGAGTATGAGGAGCTAAGTTTAGTGTGCGGATCCTCCATGGCTATGTGACTGGCAGCCAATAAAAACCCAAGATTCAAGTGAACTCTCCTGATTGACAATACTTTGTGTAGGTTGTCACACATCATGGTGGAAGAATTAAGCACATAGAAATCTATTGGGAGAAGGCAACTGTAAGCTTATCCCTAGTTTCTCCTGGATTGCCCTATTGCACCCTTTCCTTTGTTAGTTCTAATCTATATCTTTTCACAAGGATAAACTAAAACCATGAGTACTACAGCTTCTCTGAGTTCTGCGAGCACTTCTAGTGAATCACCAATCCTATAAGTAGTCTGGGAGACCCCTGACACAAAGTTGACTTTATTCCACCTATTTTTCCATCCTTGGGCGGGGTGGGGGGGGGTGGGGGGGGTGTCAAAGGCCCAGCAGGAAGATCCTGATTGGCTTAACTTGAGTCACTCTACCTCCCCCTTGGCTACAGGAGTGCAGGACACCTTGACATACAATCCCAGTAAGGCTGCACTGAGTGAGAAGATTCCTAAGATTGCTGGTACCAAAAGAAAAGGAGTCAGGCACCAGATGGAGATGGGAGCCCAGGCCAGCAGGAAAAGCCTAGAGTCTTGAGGAAAGTTTCCAATAAGCAATATGATATCCAGGTTTGTGTCCATCCAGCTGTTGGCATCAGGAAATCACACCACCAGAAATGAAGCTCTCAGCTGCAGGATAAAGACAAAACATTTCAAAGATTTAGAGAGTTTTATTGTGTGTTGAATTGTGCCCAGCCTCCCCCAAAGATGTTTTAGAATCCTAACCTCCAGTACTTTATTTCTAAATAAGGTCTTTATAAATATGACCAAGATGAGAAGATACTAGATTGAGATGAGCCCTAAGTCTAATGACCAGAATCCCTATAAGGACAGAAGGAGATTAGAGACACAGATGCATAGGAAGAACACACAGAGAGAGAGACACAGGTTGGAGTGGTGGAGTTCTAAGCCAAGGGATGCTAAAGGTGGCTGGGAACCACCAGGAAGGAGGAAGAAGCAAGGAAGGATTTCTCCCCTAGAAACTTCAGAGAGAGCACAGCCCTGCCAACACCTCAATTTCAGACTTCTGGCCTTCAGAACTGTGGGAAAATACATCTCTGTTGTTAAACTATCTATTTTGCCATAATGTGTTACAGCAGCCCTAGGAAACGAATGCAGATTTTGGTACCTGTCAGTGGGGTTCTGGTGTAACCAATGCCCAAAAACACAGAAGGGGCTTTGGAATTGGGTTATGGGTAGAAAGAGGCTAGAAGAATTTTGAGATCCTTGATAGAAAAAGGCTAAATTGCCTTGAAGAAACTGCTGATAGAAATATGTGTGTGAAAGGTAATTCTGCTGAGAGATCCAAAAAGAAGCGAAGAGAGAAGGCTTCTGTTGTCTTAGAAAATACATATGTCATCATGAGCAGAATATTGGCATGGCAGCCTAGGATATGGATGTCAAAGTTTCCTGGTAAGGTTTCAAAGGAAATGAGCAGATCATTGGACACTGGAAAAAAGTGATGCCTGTTATAAAGTGGCAAAAATTGGGATGCCTGGGTGGTTCAGCGGTTGAACGTCTGCCTTCGGCTCAGGGCGTGATCCCAGGATCCGGGATTAAGTTCCACATCAGGCTCCGGGTGAGGACCCTGCTTCTCCCTCTGCCTATGTCTCTGCCTCTCTTTCTCTGTCTCCCATGAATAAATAAATAAATAAATAAATAAATAAATAAATAAATAAATAAATCTTTAAAAAAAATAAAGTGGCAGGAATTTGGTTGAATTGGTTTTTGCTGTCAAATGTGAAGTAGAACTTGTAAGGGATGAACTTGGCTATTTGAGTAAGCAAAGTCCAGCAAAATATGGAAGGTATTGGTATGGAAGCCTGGTTTCTCCTTCCTGCTAATAGGATAATGCAAGATGAGAGTGATAAATGGAGGAAGGAATTGTGAAGCAAGGAAAAGGAATCAGAACTCAAAGATTTGGAAAAGTCTCCTCATATCCAAAAGATGAGAAAGCATGAGAGAATACCAATGCTATGCCTGGATCATTCTTTGCTGGAGAGATTAGGTGTGTGAGTTGTGGATCTACTCACATATCCTTACAGAAATACTACCAGCTGGGACTGGCAGAAAAACAAAGATATTGTGACACAGAGACACAGGGGAGAAGGCTAGGTGAAGATGGAGAAAGAGACTGGAGTAAAGCATCTGCAAGCCAAGGAATGCCAAGGATCTCTGGCAACTTCCAGAAGCTAGGAGAGAAGCATGAAATAGTTTCTCCTACAGAGCCCCCAGTAGGAACCAGCCCTGTCGACTCCTGGATTTCAGACTTTCAGCTCTAGAAGTGTGAGAGAAAAAGGATTTTGTGGTTTTAAACCCCCCAGCTTGTGTCCATTTGTTATGGTAGCCCTAGAAAACTAATGTGACACACTTTAAAAACTAATTACATAGCACAAACTTTTGGGGAGGCAGATATCCTTGGAAGGTAAAGTGACATAAATTCTTAGAGGGCAATATCTGTAAATATAAATACAAGTACCATCTGACTAAGCAAAACTACATCATATATGGTTACATATTTGCACACAGGATGGAGGTTCCAGGACAATTCATTGCCACATTGTTTGAAACAATCATCAGGAGTCAGGATGGATACATTATGGAACATCCTTTCAACCAATACCTCACAAAAAGAATACACCAGAGTTAGGCACATTTTATTTCTTCAAAAACAGTAAGAGAGACTTGAGGAAATATGATGAAATTTTTTTTAGAATAAAATTATGTCATGGTGATGCAATAGCAAAATATCCAAGTGGGGAACATCCACAGGACCAACTATTCCATCTCTTCAACAAGCAAATTAAAAGGAAGGAAAAACAGAGAAATGAGGTCTATAGCTTAAAAGAGACTTATTTTTTTAAAATTTTTATTTATTTATGATAGTCACACACACAGAGAAAGAGAGAGAGAGGCAGAGACGCAGGCAGAGGGAGAAACAGGCTCCATGCACCGGGAGCCCGACGTGGGTCCCCAGAATCGCGCCCTGGGCCAAAAGCAGGCCCCAAACCACTGCGCCACCCAGGGATCCCTGCTGTTGAGTTTAATAAGTTCTTTATAGATCTTGGAAACTAGCCCTTTATCTGATAGGCCATTTGCAAATACCTTCTCCCATTCTGTAGGTTGTCTTTTAGTTTTGTTGACTGTATCCTTTGCTGTGCAAAAGCTTCTTATCTTGATAAAGTCCCAATAGTTCATTTTTGCTTTTGTTTCTCTTGCCTTCATGGATGTATCTTGCAAGAAGTTACTGTGGCCAAGTTCAAAAGGGTGTTATCTGTGTTCTTGGGGTTGACTTTTGAATTACAATTAGCATCTTAAGCTTATAACAACCTAATTTGAATAATACCCAGTGTCATTTAAATAGTACACACTCTGCTCCCATACCTCTTCCTTCTTCCCTTTTTTTATTGTTGTGTCACAGGTTACATTTTTATACAGTGTGCCCATATATATAGATTTATAATTATTGCTTTATGCATTTATCTTTTAATTATATGAAGAAACAGAGGAGTTACAAATCAAAAGTACATTATTACCAGTCTTTATGTTTACCTGTGTGGTTACCTTGTTCTTTCCTTTTTTTTTTTTTTTTTAAAGATTTTATTTATTTATTCTTGATAGACATAGAGAGAAAGAGGCAGAGACACAGGCAGAGGGAGAAGCAGGCTCCATGCCCGGAGCCCGGTTTGGGACTCGATTCCGGGACTCCAGGATCATGCCCTGGGCCAAAGGCAGGCGCTAAACCACTGAGCCACCCAGGGATCCCCTACCTTGTTCTTTCCTGTCTTCATATAGCTTCAGGGTACTGCCAGGTGTCCTACAGCCTGGAGGTATTTCTTTAGCATTTCTTGTAGGGCAGATCTACTAATGACAAACTCCCTTAGCTTTTGTTTATCTGGGGCTTTTTGAAACATAGTTTTGCCAGATGTAGAATTCTTACTTGGTGGTTTTTATTCTTTGGCACTTTTAATATGCTATCCCATTGCTTTCTGCTCTCCATGATTCTGACAAAAAATTAGCTGTTAATCTAATTGAAGATCTCTTGTACATAATGAGTTGACTTTTGCTGCTTTCAAAATTCTTTATCTTTGGCTTTGAAGATTTATTTTTGTTTTGTTTTGTTTTGAAGATTTATTATACTGTATCTCACTGTGGATCTGAGTTTATCTCCTTAGAGTTTATTGTGGTTTTTGGATGTATAGATTTAGGTGTTACTTCAAATCTGGGATGTTTTTGGCCATTATTTCTTCAAAATTTTTTGTTTCCCTTTCTGTCTCTGAGCCTCCCTTGATGCATATATTGCTACATTTGCTGGTGTCCTGCGGGCTCCACACATTCTGTTCATTTTTTCTCATTCTTTTTCTTTCTGCTCCTCAGACTGGATAGTTTCAACTACTCTATTTTCAAGTTTGCCAATTCTTTCTTCTGACTACTCAAATTTGCTGTTCAACACTTCTAGAGAATTTTCACTTCAGTTATTGTACTTTTGAACTTTAGAGTTTTGATTTAGTTCCTTGTGTAATTTTTCTCTCATTTACATTTTCTACTTGTTCATATGTTATTCTCCTGGTTTCCTTTAGTCTTTGTCCATAGTTTTCTTTACCTCATTGAGCATGTTAAAGACAGTTGATTTAATGTCCTCAAGTAGTAATCCCAATGCCTGAGCTTCCTCAGAGATAATTTCTGTCAAATTATTTTTTTCCCTGTGAATGACTGATATATACTTGTTACTTTGTATTCTTTATAATTTTTTATTTATAATTGGATATTTGAGCCCTAGAATTAAATTTTCTCCCTCCTCAGAAATTGTTTTTGTTTTTTTTTAATTCTTTTTTTTAATTCTTTTTTTTTTTAAGATTTATTTATTTATTCATTCAGAGAGAGTGAGAGAGAGGCAGAGACAGGCAGAGGGAGAAGCAGGCTCCAAGCAGGAAGCCCGATGTGGGACTCGATCCTGCGTCCCCAGGATCACACCCCGGGCTGCAGGCGGCGCCAAACCGCTGCGCCACCGGGGCTGCCCCTTGTTTTTGTTTCTTGTGGAGGGCTGTATTTGACCGTTTGCAAAGTGACTTTTCCAAAATATTTTTCAAACTTTGTATTCCTTATGGTGTGTGGTCACTGAAGTTTCTGTTCCATTATCTCTATGATCAGTTTGTGACTTGATAGAGATTTCCATAAATGTCTAAATCAAAAAATAAATTTTCTTTTTTTTTTTTTAAATTTTTATTTATTTATGATAGTCACAGAGAGAGAAAGCGAGAGAGGCAGAGACATAGGCAGAGGGAGAAGCAGGCTCCATGCACCGGGAGCCCGATGTGGGATTCGATCCTGGGTCTCCAGGATCGCGCCCTGGGCCAAAGGCAGGCGCCAAACCACTGCGCCACCCAGGGATCCCCAAAAAATAAATTTTCTAATAAATGCCACCAGGGAAGCCACTCCAGCTGATGCTGAGCAACCTCTTCATTCATCAACTACTCTGCTAGTTGCTATAAATGTCTGATCACATTCCAGAGTTCTGAAATTATTCTGATTATTTTTTACAGCTTGATGGTTATTACAGTGGAGGCACCAAGGTCTAGCCACCATTTTCTAAGACTTTGCTCTATATGTAAATTCTACAAAAAAAAAAAAAGAAAGAAAAAGGGGAATAAAGGATTGTAGTTAGTGATATGTGAGTGAAATTTTAAAAGAAAGTATATGATGGCTGAAATTTACTTTTAAATGCATAACAAAATACACTGGCTTAATGAACGGATAGAGAAATGATAAATATGTGATAAAGCAATTATATCATTTAGGGTTCAACTAGAGAAGCATAACACATAAGAGATATATATTAAGAGACTTATTGCAAATAATTGGCTTATACGATAGTGGGGGCTGGCTGGGCAAGCCTGACATCCAAGGGGCAGGCTGTTGGGAAGATCAGGCCAGAACTCATGGGTGTGGGCTAAAACTTATTCCTTCAGGGAACCCTTAGCCCTAGTTTTAAGGCCTTTCAATAAATCATATCAGGTCCACCAAGATTATTCTAATTTATTACCAGATTGTTCTAAGTTTAATCACATCTACAAAATGCCTTCATAGCAACATCAACACTAATGTTTGATTGAGTATTTAGGAACTGAGTCTAACCAAGTAGACTCATGAAAAAGACCATCACAAGAAAAATTTTTTTAATTGAATTCATGTTCTTGATTCCTTTAGCTGCTGTTGAAACTTTGAACATAGTTTTAAACCTTTTTAAAAGAAAAAGAAAAAGATAATCCCAGTCCACCTCTAATCCCTCTATAAAACGCATAACTTATGTATATATTAGATATCTCTAGAATAAAATATAACTAACAGGTGAACATCATTTCCTCTGAGGAGAAAGAGGGATAGGATAAAGGCTTATTATGTGCCTATTTTACAGTGTTTGAATTTTTACCATGGGCTCATATTACTCTCTTCAAAATAATTCTTAAATATGGGATCCCTGGGTGGCGCAGCGGTTTGGCGCCTGCCTTTGGCCCAGGGCGCGATCCTGGAGACCCGGGATCGAATCCCACATCGGGCTCCCGGTGCATGGAGCCTGCTTCTCCCTCTGCCTGTGTCTCTGCCTCCCTCTCTCTCTCTGTGTGACTATCATAAATAAAATAAAAATTAAAAAAAAAGAATCAAAATAATTCTTAAATATGTAAATACAGCCAACTATTGTCTGGAGGCACTGTGCCTCATACCTGCTGTGCTGTATCTCCTCTATGCTTTCCAAAATGGAAGCCCCAAAACTACATTTCCCAGGTTCCTTTGTCAGATGCAGCCCAATTAGCTTCCACCACCAGGAAGCCAATGACAGATTTGCAAATGTGATGGAAGATGAAGCTTTTCTGCTGCCAACAACTCCTTTATCAGCCGCAGTGTTACGTACAGACTCACGGACTCCATTACGGATCAGTAACACCATCTTCCCACTTTTGCTCCTCCAGGCTTTTCGACTACTTTCACTGATTCCTTGTAATGAGTAGGAAGGAATTGGGCAGGACATTTGAGTGAATTTGGATATATCTGAAAACATTGAACTCATATGTAATCCAAGCCTTTCTTGCTTGGACAATGTAATGACCTCATTTGAGGCCGTTGGTTTGTAAGAGGTTAGTGATCTTCTTCAGGGACTCCCTGCCCCTACCCCCCATTTCTCCTCACTGCCTTCAGACCCTAACTAGAGTCAGATCCCAACATGACCCAAGAAGACAACTACTATGTTGTCTACACACCAAAAGAACTACAGGATGATGAAAGAATTATATGATTTTACTAACTTATCTGCCAAAATCTGGGGGAAATGCATGGAAATGGACTGTAAGGAAATTGGATCAAGGGGAAGAGAGTATTTTATTTGATTAGATAGGAGTTAGGGATATGGATTCAACTTACTAGGACTTCAGGATTTGTGTAGCTTGAGTAGCTAGAAGTGGGTTTAATGGATTGTTTGATTGGTTGACTAAAACCTGAAATTATCTCAGCCTACATTCGATGAGGCTGAGAGGCAGAACATTCCTAGTTGGGATGCCTGGATGGCTCAGCAGTTGAGCATCTCCCTGTGGCTCAGGGTGTGATCCCAGAGTCCTGGGGTGGGGTCCCACATCAAGCTCCTTTCAGGGAGCCTGCTTCTCCCTCTGCCTGTATCTCTGCCTGTCTCTCTGTGTCTCTTATGAATAAATAAATAAAATCTTTGGGGGGAAAAAAAAGAACATTCCTAGTTTAATACTGAACAGCTGCTTTCACACTTGCATATGCCTATTAGAACACAAATTGGTGAGCTTCACTCCTGAAAATTCTAATACAGTAGGTTTGTGGCAGAAGCCAACAATTTCCATTTCTAACAAGTTTCTCCATGGCTTATGCTTGGAGAATCACTGATATAAAGGACAGAATCCAGGCTGAGTGAGGTAGACATGGTGGAGGAAATATCTCACCTGTGACTCTCCCTGTAACCTGAGAGTGTGCAGAGCATGCCTCTTGGGAATTGAGAAATGCTTTTGTATGGGAGCCTCACATCTTTGAAAAGCTGTGGAGCTTTTAGAATATTGATGTGGGGGATCCCTGGGTGGCGCAGCGGATTGGCGCCTGTCTTTGGCCCAGGGCGCGATCCTGGAGACCCGGGATCGAATCCCACGTCGGGCTCCCGGTGCATGGAACCTGCTTCTCCCTCTGCCTATGTCTCTGCCTCTCTCCCTCTCTCTGTGACTATCATAAATAAATAAAAATTAAAAAAAAAAAAAGAATATTGATGTGGCCCATAGAAGAGTTCATTTTTTGTGCTAGCTGTCAGATAATGCCTGCAAGCTTGGGAGTCTGTCCTATAGGACACAGCGCACACTTAGAGCCAACGATCAGCATCTAGGGCTGTTTTTCTCCCATAGCCAGAACCCTGGGGCTGAAAATCAAAGGTAGAATTGGAAATGGTTCCTTTCATTCTCTCTTTCCTTTATTATGGTAGAATATGCATAACAAAATTGACCATCTTAACTATTTTTAAGTGTAAAGTCTGGTGGCATTAACTATGTTCACATTGCTGTGCAACCATCACCACCATCCATCATCAGGACACTTCATTTTGCAAAACTGAAACTCTGTTCCCATTAAACAATAACTGCCATCCCCTTTCCTTTCCCCCCAAATCCCTGGCAGCCCTTCGACTATCCATTTTTGTGATTTTAACTATTATAGATACCTCCCATAAGCAAAACCATACAATATTTGTCCTTTTGTGACTGGCTTATAAACTTAGCATAATATCCTTAAGGTTCATCCATATGTCAGAATTTCCTCCTTTTAAAGGCTAAATGATACTCCACTGTATGGATATACCACCTTTTGTTTATTCATTCACTCATTTGTGGACATTTGGGTTGCTTTTATGTTTTAGCTGTTGTGAATAATGCAGCTATGAACATGGGTGTACAAATATCTCTTTTAGACCTTGCTTTCAATTCTTTTGAGTATATGCCCCAAAGTGGAATTGCTGGATCATATGGTAATTCTATTTTTCATTTTTTGAGGAACCATCATACTATTTTCCATAGTAGCTGTACCATGCTACATTCCCACCAACAGTGTGCAAGGGTTCCAATTTCTCCACATCTTCACAAACATTACTTTTTTTTTTTTTTTGGATAGTAGTGATCCTAATGGATGTAAGATGATCTTTTATTCTTACACATAGATTCATGTGCAAAAATTTTCACTTTTCATCACCATTACATTGGGCTCAACCTGGGTAGAGGTCTTAGTGTCTAATGGAGGAATGCTTCCACAGGGGACACAGTAATCACTCTATTGAACTAGAAGTTTATTTTTTGTTTAAATTTTTATTTATTTATGATAGAGAGAGAGAGAGAGGCAGAGACACAGGCAGAGGGAGAAGCAGGCTCCATGCACCAGGAGCCCAACGTGGGACTCGATCCCGGGTCTCCAGGATCGCGCCCTGGGCCAAAGGCAGGCGCCAAACCACTGCGCCACCCAGGGATCCCCTGAACTAGAAGTTTAGATGTCTCCCAGCTATTTTTTTCCCCAGCTATTTTTTAGCTCTCCCTGAACCAACAGGCAATTAAAGGAATTATCGTGCTGGCTTAGATGATTGATCCTGATTACCAGATAGGGTTGCCAATGCAAAATGTGTACAGGGAGGGCCATATCTGGATACTAGGAGGTTTCGGAGTGGGGTGCAGATCTCTTTCAGAGGGGACCCTGGGCTTCCAGATCTCAGTAGCAAAAGTCAATGGAAGATTATAGCAACATACTATAAATGACAACACTCGTGGCTCACATCCCTCTGGAGGTACAGTGCTCTAATTAGCAGGGTAGACGTAACACGAAACACATTGTGAAGGAAGGAGTTGTAAACATCAATATGGCATCTGACCAGGTAGAGTAAACACTTGAGGAAATATGCATATTTCTGGTTTTGCTTGTATTTGTGTATATTAATCACTCTCTGTTTTTCTGTTGCACCTTTCCCCAACTATTTTAGATAAGGGAAGTGGTGGTGATTAACCTCAGAGCCTTTAGGTACAGACTAGACTGTCCAGGACTGTGGCTGAAATAAAGAGGAATTAATATCACACAGAATTCTACGTAATGACTAGTGGGATTCTGTGTCTCTTCTTTCAGGATGAGAACCTGTGTGAAGGAGAATCCTATATGTTAAGCAGGAGCATGCTGTTATTGTTCTTTGGAAAATTAAACAAAGGGATCCCTGGGTGGCACAGCGGTTTGGCGCCTGCCTTTGCGGTTTGGCGCCTGCCTTTGGCCCAGGGCGCGATCCAGGAGACTCCGGATCGAATCCCATATCGGGCCCCCGGTGCATGGAGCCTGCTTCTCCCTCTGCCTCTCTCTCTCTCTCCCTCTGACTATCATAAATAAATAAAAATTAAAAAAAAAAGTTAAATAAAGATGCCCACTTACAAGCTGCTAAGCAATTTTCTTGATGAATCTAAGTGCTCATGATTCTCACTGAAACATCTCATATTTCTTATCTCCTCTCCCTCATTCTTCTTTCCTCTTTCTCCTCTCTCTCTCTGAAAAGCCCACAGCAGAATCCACTGAGTCCTTCCAATAGGGCAAAGTCCTGTTTAAATTTAGAAAATCCTGAAATGTGAAAATTTCAGGATTTCACCAAATCCTGTTATGACTTTCCCACCAGAATTAAGTGTTAACAAAGTAATTCCAGATGTAATATTTTGTATCATTTTGAAATTAGTAATGCCTACCATATTCAAGCAGTAAACATGTGATATCTTTAAGAACTGTTTTCTAGATGAAACAAGAGTCAACTTCTGTCCTGAGCAGATTGAATGATCACAATTTCTTAGTCAGCAGAATTCAAACTTATTTTAAACTCTCAAACTCATTGTTAAATAATAAACCCAGAAAAGTTGGACATTCTCCATCGTGCATGTGGAAAAGAGAAAGAGGACAATGATCCTTTTCAGATTTAACAGATAAATCTTAAAAGTATCTTTTAGGAATACAGAGACCTCAGTTGTAAGACTGTCCCTCTCAGCAACAAACTATCAACTAAAATAACCATGTAGGAATAATGTCCTTTTTGAAGATTTTGTTTGTTTTTGCAGAACATGGCAACAATTGCTAAAGTTTCTTTGTTCAAATAACACTTGAAACAAAAAAGTTTATTCTAATCACAAACAGTTGGTAACTCTTCTAAATATTCACATCATGCTCCATTGTGCAGCAGAGGGTATATCTTGTGACCACTCTCAATGTACTATTTTATCAGATCAGATTATTTTAAATTTTTTATGAATACAATATATTGTTTAAATAATAAATTTAGAAGAGGTTATAAATGATTTAAACTATTATTTTTAATAGTCTGAGATGTAGAACATTCTTTCTAACCCTTACATCTTTGGTTCTTTCTGAGGTTCCCTTTATTAATTCTTCAGACTTGTGGTTTTTAAGGCCTGGCTCTGAAATGATGCTACTGAGCATCAATACACAAAGAACAAGCTGCAAAGTGCCTTTTCACTGTCAGAAATGGAGGAAAGATTGATAACAGATTTTATTTAATAACAGTGAAATGAAAATGAAGAGTGCATGAAATTTTTCTTCTCTGAAACAAATTAGCTTTCTATTGGAAAATATTCAAGATATTAATAATATCCTGCACTTCTTGAAAAAAGCCATTTTCCCATCTATACTTTTGTGTAATTGTCACAATGGCCCTGTGAAGTAGGCATTAATTTCCATTTTGCCCACAAGAGACCTCAGGGTCAGAGGCCCAAACTCACATAGCCTTAGTGGCAAGAGAACTGGAAGCCTGGCTTTGCCAGGGTTTGATGATGGTGGTGACATCAATAACAATGACAATGAATATTCACTGAATACTTACTATATGCCAAGCACTGTTCTGTGATATACCATATTTAATCTAGTC
Source organism: Nyctereutes procyonoides (assembly GCF_905146905.1). NCBI lineage: Eukaryota > Metazoa > Chordata > Mammalia > Carnivora > Canidae > Nyctereutes > Nyctereutes procyonoides. The sequence continues at coordinate 47,051,334 of NW_026575140.1, read as the reverse complement.
CTCATAAAAGTCCAATTAAGGAGTTACCGAGAGTAACTCTATTCCACATAGATGCATTTGTCTCTTCAGCCCAGAACATGTTTATACTTCAAAAAGTGAAAAGGTTTACATTTCTAAAAACCTTGCATTCTGACATAGAATATGGATATAGAAACTTCCAGAAAGCCTGGAAGTACAAATTACAATAGCTTGGCATCTTTAGATAAACTGTGCCTTGCTTTTCATTAATAAAAGACAGGGATTTCCAGTTTTCATCAGCGAGAATACACTATCCAATCAGGATTGACAATTTGTTTTTTTTTTTTATTTTTTATTTTATTTATTTATTTATTTATTTATTTATTTATTTATTTATTTTTAGGATAGACAATTTGTATGTAGTAGTCTGAACTATTAGTACCATCTCTTTTCATCTCCTAGACAGTTGTTCTGAAAGCCAGACTCCTTTGTGTGTTTTACATGGAAAGAAAAAAAACTTTCATTCAGTGCTCAAAACTAAGATATGGGGTGGGGGGGGGGCGGCAACCCCAGTGGCACAGCGGTTTAGCGCCGCCTGCAGCCCGGGGTGTGATCCTGGAGACCTGGGATCCAGTCCCACGTCGGGCTCCCTGCATGGAGCCTGCTTCTCCCTCTGCCTATGTCTCTGCCTCTCTCTCTGTGTGTCTCTCATGAATGAATAAATAAAAGAAAAAAAGAAAAGAAAAGAAAAAACTAAGATATGGGACTTTTCCTTTACCATTACCACACTACAGAAACTAGGACACAGAAAAGTTTGCTAACTTGCCCGAGGTTACCCAGCTAAGAGGGAACCGGGCAGTCTGTCCCCTAAGCCCACTTTGACTTTCTCTACCACATTCTGGTCATCACTTGACTTGTAAGTCCCTGCTTTGCTGAAAAAGTTGTTGATTCCAGATTATTTACTAGCTCCTACTTTTTTCTAGCTCTGCCCTAGCCACTGGGAATGCAGAGGATGAAAAACACAATCATTGCCCACATGAACATAAGTTTTAAAAGGGGGCATCGGATAATTAAACCATGATTATAGAGCATGGTGGGGAGGCCCAGAGATCTGTGGGGGTCCAGGTGAAGGGCAACTCACCCAGCATTAAAGGTTAGAGAATGCTTTCCAGAGGTGGAATACTAGAGCCAAGTCTTGAAGAACAAGAAGGATTATCCAGGTGGGGAAAGAGGGGGAGGGTAAGAGTGTCTCATTAAAATTGCCTCAGTTATGGGACACCAGGGTGGCTCAGCAGTTGAGCCTCTGTCTTCAGCTCAGGGCATGATTCCGGGGTCCTGGGATCAAGTCCCACCTTGGGCTCCTTGCGGGGAGCCTGCTTCTCCCTCTGCCTGTGTCTCTGCCTCTCATGAATAAATAAATAAAATCTTTTTTTAAAAAAATGCCTCAGTTATCCATTGCTTTATAACAAATCACCCCAAACTTGGTGGGTTTTTTTTTTTAATTTTTATTTATTTATGATAGGCACACAGTGAGAGAGAGAGAGGCAGAGACACAGGCAGAGGGAGAAGCAGGCTCCATGCACCGGGAGCCCGACGTGGGATTTGATCCCGGGTCTCCAGGATCACGCCCCGGGCCAAAGGCAGGCGCCAAACCACTGCGCCACCCAGGGATCCCCAAACTTGGTGGTTTAAAACAACAAGAATCATGACATTCTCTCATGGTTATGAGAGTTGATTGGTATGGTTCTGTGTCAGGATCTCAGACAGTTGCAAGGAGACAGCTGGCTTTAGATTTATCTTGAGGGCTTCCTCGGTGACATGTCTGACAGTTGACTCTGATTGTTGGTTAGAGCTATAGTTGTGGCTGTGAAAGTCCTCAAGTTGTCTTCATATGGCCTGGGCTTCCTCAGCTGAATACCAAGAGCATGGATCCCAAAGGAGTCAGAAGGAACTGATCTCACCTTGACTTCGAAGTGGCAGGAATGCCTGGGTGATGGTTGAGTATCTGTCTGTGACTCAGGCATGATCCCAGGATCCTGGGATCAAGTCCCACATCGGGATCCCTGCATGGAGCCTGCTTCTCCCTCTGCTTATGTCTCTGCTTCTCTTTCTCTGTGTCTTTCATGAATAAATACATAAAGTCTTTAAAAAAAAAAAAAAAAAGGAAGTGGCATGGCCTCATTTCTCCATAGTCACAAGCCCTCCCAGATTCAAGAAGAGAGTTTCCACCTCTCAATAGGAGCATCAAAGTCATCTCTCTTCCTACCACACAGATGCAATTCAAACACAAAAAATTCTAGATCATAAAAAGGTGTAATGCAGCTCAGGAAACTATTGACTTGCCCATAATGACCCCTTCCATCCAAATCCTTTTGGATTTGTTTAAGGAGGGGGGCTTTTAGGGGGTTGTCCCTGATTGCTGGTTCTCTATGTCTGTGCTCAAACTATGTGTTAGTCTGGGGCAGGGTGTTCAGGCAGAAAGAGCAGCATATGAAAAGAGGAGAAGTAAAAGAGCATGGTTAAATATGCCTGAGTGAGCAGATCCTGGAAGGTGAATGGGGAGACCTCTTGCTGGAAGGTTGATAGGGCACAAAGGATGAATGGCCTTGAGCACCAATAATAGTAGCATGGAGGGACGCCTGGGTGGCTCAGTGGTTGAGCATCTGCCTTCAGCCCAAGGCGTGCTCTCGGAGTCCTGGGATCGAGTCCCCACATCGGGCTCCCTGCATACAACCTGCTTCTCCCCCATCTTCCTGTGTCTCTGCCTCTCTCTGTGTGTCTCTCATAAATAAATAAATAAAATCTTTAAAAAAAAATAGTAGCATGCATTCTTTTATTCTTAGTATTCTAGGCACTTTTCATATATTAACTCATTTAATCATTCAACAATCCTGTGGAGCAGGAAATATAATGGCTTCACTTTACAAGCAAGGAAAACTGGTTAAACACTTTCTTCAGGTTCATGTGGCCAATGAGAGGGAGAGGTATGATTTAAGGCCCAAAAGTCTGACCCCAGAATCTGTTCCTTTTACCACAATTATTATGTCACTAATCAAAGGAGTTTGTAGTTCAGCCCCAAGATGATACAGGGAATCAATTATTAAAAAATGAAATTTGATTAAAATGAAAGTAGAGAATTCCCATTGAAACCTTCTGAGCTGATTTTGGATCCTATGGGAATACTGATGCTATAATGAAGTGGTACCTCTGCCAAGAAGCCTTAAATGGCATTGCTTAGGTTAAAGCCCCAAGTCAATAAACCGAGACTTAATATCTAACCTAAATGCAGTCAATCTCCCAGAAATGTAACCTTTAACCACCCATCATGGAAGTTTCCTGGTTGGCAATAGAAAGTTTGCTGGTAGATTCCTTCCATTCCCTTTAGAAGGGTGACTTTTGTAGTACAACTTGAAATCTAGCATTGTGATGCCCTTGGCTCTGGTTTTCTTTTTCTTTTTTTTTTTTTTTTTAAGATTTGATTTATTTATTCATGAGAGACACAGAAAGAGAGAGAGGCAGAAACACAGGCAGAGGGTGAAGCAGGCTCCATGCAGGGAGCCCGACATGGGACTCGATCCTGGGTCCCTGGGCTGAAGGCAATGCTAACCTGCTGAGCCACCCGGGCTGCCCTGCTTTTCTTTTTCAATATTTCCCTGGCTATTTGGGGTCTTTTCTGATTCCACACACATCTTAAGATTATTTGTTCCAACTCTCAGAAGAAAGTCCATGGGATTTTGATAGGGATTGCACTGAATGTGTAAATTGCCCTGGGTAGAATTGACATTTTCACAATATTAATTCTTCCAATCCATGAGCACGGAATATTTTTCCATCTCTTTGTGTCTTCCTTAATTTCTTTTATAAGTGTTCTGTAGTTTTTAGGGTATAGATCCTTTACCTCATTGGTTAGTTTATTCCTAGGTATCTTACGCTTTTGGGTGCAATTGTAAATGGGATTGACTCCTTAATTTCTCTTTCTTCAGTCTCATTGTTACTGTATAGAAATGCCACTGATTTCTGGGCATTGATTTTGTATCCTGCCACATTGCCAAATTGCTGTATGAGTTCTAGCAATCTTTGGGGTGGAGTATTTTGGGTTTTCTATGTACAGTCTCATGTCATCTGTGAAAAGAGAGAGTTCGGTGTGGTATTATCACAAAAACAAGCACATAGATCAATGGAACAAAATAGAGGACCCAGAAATGGGCCCTCAACTTTATGGTCAACTAATATTCGACAAAGGAGGAAAGACTATCCACTGGAAAAAGGCCAGTCTCTTCAATGAATGGTGCTGGGAAAATTGGACAGCCACGTGCAGAAGAATGAAACTAGATCATTCTCTTACACCAGACACAAAGATAAACTCAAAATGGATGAAAGATCTAAATGTGAGACAAGAATCCATGAAAATCCTAGAGAAAACACAGGCAACACCCCCCCCTTTTTTTTTTTTGTAACACCCTTTTTGAACTTGGCCACAGCAACTTCTTGCAAGATATATCCATGAAGGCAAGAGAAACAAAAGCAAAAATGAACTATTGGGACTTCATCAAGATAAGAAGCTTTTGCACAGCAAAGGATACAGTCAACAAAACTAAAAGACAACCCACAGAATGGGAGAAAATATTTGCAAATGCCCTATCAGATAAAGGGCTAGTATCCAAGATCTATAAAGAACTTATTAAACTCAACAGCAAAGAAACAAACAATCCACTCATGAAATGGGCAAAAGACATGAACAGAAATCTCACAGAGGAAGACATGGCCAACAAGCACATGAGAAAATGCTCCGCATCACTGGCCATCAGGGAGATACAAACCAAAACCACAATGAGATACCACCTCACACCAGTGAGAATGGGGAAAATTAACAAGGCAGGAAACCACAAATGTTGGAGAGGATGTGGAGAAAGGGGAACCCTCCTGCACTGTTGGTGGGAATGGGAACTGGTGCAGCCACTCTGGAAAACTGTGTGGAGGTTCCTCAAAGAGTTAAAAAGAGATCTGCCCTATGACCCAGCAATTGCACTGCTGGGGATTTACCCCAAAGATACAGATGCAGTGAAACGCCGGACACCTGCACCCCGATGTTAATAGCAGCAATGTCCATAATAGCCAAACTGTGGAAGGAGCCTCGGTGTCCATCGACAGATGAATGGATAAAGAAGATGTGGTCTATGAATGCAATGGAATGTTACTCAGTCATTAGAAACGAGAAATACTCACCATTTGCTTCAACGTGGATAGAACTGGAGGGTATTATGCTGAGTAAGTCAATTGGAGAAGGACAAACATTCTATGTCTCATTCCTTCAGGGAATATAAAAAACAGTAAAAGGGAATAAAGGGGAAAGGGGAGAAAATGAGTGGGAAATATAGAGAAGGTGACAGATCATGAGAGACTCCTAACTCTGGGAAACGAAGAAGGGGTGGTGGAAAGGGAGGTGGGCAGGGAGTTGGGGTGACAGGGTGATGAGCACTGAGGGGGGCACTTGATGAGCACTGGGTGTAATTTTATATGTTGGCAAATCAAACTCCAATAAAAAAATATCCAAAAATAAATAGAAGGGTGACCTTACCTAAAACAACGAATTCCTGCTAATGGTTTCCTGTTTTCTGCTCCCTCTCTACTTTAAAAACTCTTTCTATTCTGTAGCCCTTTGACATTCCCCTGGACTTGCTAGTTGGGATGCTGCCTGATACATGACTCAATAATAAAGCCAATTAGATCGTTAAAACGTACTTAGTTGGGGCAGCCCTGGTGGCGCTGCGGTTTAGCGCCGCCTTCAGCCCAGGGTGTGATCCTGGAGACAAGGGATCAAGTCCCACATTAGGCTCCCTGCATGGAACCTGCTTCTCCCTCGGCCTGTATCTCTGCCTCTCTCGCTCATGAATCAATAAGTAAAATATTAAAAAAAAAAAACCTAAAATGGTAAAAAAAAAATGTACTCAGTTGAATTATTGTTATTTAGGACATCCTTCACTTTTTTTGCAGTGTAACATACACACAGTGGTATATATATATATATATATATATATATATATATATAGTGGTATTATATATATATATTATATATATATATAATAAAGTGCACTAATCTTAAGTGCACAACTTGAAGAATGTTTACATATGTATACATCTACGCAATCATTCCCAGATCAACATGTAGACTAATTCCTGTACCACGAGGCTTTCTCATGCCCCTTTCCTCTTCGCAATCCGGGCCCCAGGAGCCACTGTTTTGGCCTCTGCCACTTCCATCTCCTGTTCCTAGACTTCATGAGATGCCACTCATATTCGTGTGTTCGTGAAAGATCACGCATCACTATGTCTGTGATACTCATCCGAACTGCCTCTAGCTGCAGCTAATTATATTCCCTTGCTTTGTTAACAATGCCTCTATGATGATGCTCCAATATATCTGTTGATGAACGTTTGGGGTCATTTCTGCGTTTCGGCGATTATGAATAAAGCACCCGGCACATTTCTCTTGGCAATGCACCTAGCAGTGGAATCACTGCGTGCCAGGGTGGCGTACACCTTCACTTACTCAGTTCTGCTGCCTTTCCCGCAGGCAATCCCCGGCCCAACACCCCGGGACCACGAGCTACTTCTGAAGGCAAGGACCCCTCGGCATCACTGGGGACACTGCGCTCTCAGCGCCCGCTCCTCGGGACACAGGACTCGTCACGTCTCGGGTACTGACATCTCATTGGCTCTGTAGTCTGCAAGGCATGCTGGGAAATGTAGTCTTTTGTTGAAGCCTGCATGACCTGATAAAAATCAGGGGACTTCCATGCCAATAGCGATCGAGAGGATCAATATTTATCCCTATTACAATGACGAAAAGAGATTTTATAGGAAGGAAAGAGTAGGGATTCAGGGAACAGAAATTAACGCGTAACTTTGCAGTTCGGGATGCCAGAAAGTATCCGCCAATCAATGTCCCTCTTTTTTACGTTTCAGATTTAAAGTCGCTTCTAGTAAAAGCCCTAGAGACAGAGCCTGACTGGTCCAGATGTGACATAAACCCAAAGCTTGATGAGGACCTCTGGATTCAAAGTCCTACGGGTCTCTAGACTGCCGGGTAACTCACAAGCTGGTGGACTGACTCACGCATGCGCACACACTCCTGAAAGGGACGAAATTCCTTTGAGTGCAATTCCCTTGAGTGGATCTAGGAAGATAAACATTAGACCAGACCCAAATCAAAACCACCCATTTGTCTCCTACAGTGCGTTTCCTAAAGCTGTCTGAGGCAATTTTAGAGTCGTTGATAACCGATTCCCTACAGAGCTAGCCGGTAGGAGGAGCTTCCTCCCCCGATGGGGTCAGAATTTGCATCTCCCCTCTTTTAATTTAAGTGAAAAGGAGAAGAGCGAGTATCTCCTGGGAATCCAAATGTGACTTTTGATCCCCCAACAATTACCAGGAGGGCAGTATCCATTTCACAAGGAGCCAGGAACTTTGAGGAGAGAAAGTCAGAATTTACATGAATTCCAGGCAGCAAGCATTTTCTTATCTCTCAATTAAGACGTTTGCCACCACTTGCCTACATTCAATAATAGGCTAGTTGACATTTGGACCCCATATACTCTACAACCTCAAAATAACTATACTTACTACCCAGATTCACTTTATAGATAAGTGCCCCTATGACTTCAAGCATCAGTACCCAAATTTCAAGGGGGAAATTAAGTATTCATAAGCACACATTAAGGTAAGATGCTTTAAAGTTTCATATCCCAGAACTTGCCTCAACAAAAGATTAATAGGGATGGGGAGAAGGAGGGATAAATAAGCAGAGCACAGAGGATTTTTAGGGCAGTGAAAATACTTTGTATGATATTATGGTGATAGATATATGTCACTGTAGTTTCGTTCAAACCCATAGAATGTACAACACCAAGAGTGAACTCTATTCTAGATCATGGACTTGGGTGGTTAGGATGTGTTGGTGTAGAGTCATCCTTGGTTTTAAAAAAAAAAAGTGAGTCATATTGATAATACGGGAGCATGTGTATATGTGGGGACAGAAGGTACGTGGTAAATCTCTGTACCTTCCTCTCATTTTGTTGTAAATCTAAACTGCTCTTTGCAATATAGTCTTTTTTAAAAGATCATTAATGCTTAATATATGTCAAAAAGGGTGAGAGAGACAAATATCATCCCTGTCCTTGAGAATGAGGTAGAGGGAAGACCAAGGGTAGTTTGGATGATGAACACAACTATATGGCTAATTTGTGTCTCCCTCCCTCCCCCAAGTCTCCATGGGATTGGAGCTATGAGAATATCAAAAGGCTCTGTGAATGGGAACAATTTTTTTCAACCTGGGGAAGGAGGCAGAGTTGGAGAAGGCTTCATGGGGCAGGTGGCATAAAGAAAACATCATGACATCATCAGCATTTATATATTGCCTTCATTAAGTGTCTGAAAAGCACACAGTGCTGTGAAAACAAAGAAGATATAAATCTTTCCCTCTAGGAATTTACAATCAAGGTTTACAGCACAATTTAGATTTTTTTTTTCTCCGTGAATTTTATTTATGTGGTTCTGAAACATTAACTTAATATATTAATAGCACTCAACAAACAAAGTATAAAAGTCATTCAATGATATTATTCCTTCTCATCCCTGTCCCTACCTGCCCCAATGTCTGGGTTCCCCTCCTTTGAGTGCCCTCTGAGCTTGGCTTCATATGCATCTGTGTTTTGATTGGAACTTTTTTTTAAAATATTTATTTATTTATTTATTTAAGGAAGCAGGAGAACTTGAGTGGGGGGAGAGGCAGAAGGAGAGGGACAAGGAGACTCCTTTCAAATAGGGAGCCCATTGTGGGGGTTGATCCCAGGAACCCAGGATCATGACCTGAGTCAAAGGCAGATGCTTAACCAACTGAGCCACCCAGGCGCCCTTTGATTGGGCTTTTGCTCAGTTAATATTCATTCTTCTCACCTCCCCACATTGAGGTAGAATTTACTTCTCTGCTGCTGATATTGGACTTGTTCCTTTAGTTAACAGAAGGTGGGCAGAAGTGAAAGTATGCCATTTCTAAGCAGAGGCTTTAGGAGTGATGTGGCAAGTTACCTCCAGAATCCTTGCATTCCTGCCATCTGCCAGGACAAGAGCTTGCATGTTCATACTGGGCCTCAGAATGAAAGGTACGTAGAGCACATTTGTACCTGCCTGGCAGCCTCAAGCAGTCTGACCCTTAGATCCACGAGCAAGAAAATGTTGTTGTAAACCAAATAGAATTGGGGAGGTAAGGGACATATTTATTAAGTGGTATTATTGTAGCAAAATCTAGTTTCATTTTGCCTTTTTAACTTTATATATAAGTCACTAATATGTATAGTCACTTCCCATATTGGAGCATAGATTTTCTTCTTTGAGTTTTATGAATTTCCAGTGGCAAGCTTGGCCCCAATATATTTAACCAACTTCCATTAATGAGTGCTTGGGTTGGTCCACCTGAGATAGGGAAACTGAAAGGACTCTGTTTCAGAAAGACTCCATCTTTGCTGATTTTCTGCTATGCCCCATGTACTCTTTACTTGTGTCCGAATAAACCAAGGAAGCTGTGTTCCTCTCCAAGGGGGAAAGCAAGAAAGTTAATCATTGTCTGAGTTTCATCCTAAGACCCCATATACTTGATAACATCTAAGAAAAACCGGATCCCAAACATGTTCCAGTAGATTAGCTTTGAACAAACCTTGGCCAACCCAGGCATCAATACCCTGTACCTTCAAAGAATACTTATTGTTCACCTGTCACTCACCTTTGATTGGACCCTACTCTGGATTCCTGGATGAACACATATCCTGGACCCCTTTCCCATATAAACCCCTCACCCCAAGTGATGATGGGACTCATTCTCCTTTCCTTTTGAGTCTCCCAGATACTCTGTCTGCTATAATCTATCACTTAACACTATTCAGTGAACTCTGCTTTCACTTCCTCCTGGCTCACATTTTATTTCTATCCTGTGCAAAGCCAAGGACTCTCCTGGCTGGTTCTGTGGGGCCCCCTCTGAGTCCCCAGACCCAGCCTGCCTGCATCACATTTTTTTGCTATCACAAAAAAAAAGGTGCACTGAATAGTCTTGTATATATGTGCAAAGATATCTTTGGAATCTTGGCATTTCTGGGATGGAGGGAATACAAAGTTTGAAATACTGAAAGATGTTGCTCAGTTTGATAAATAGGTGTTTATCAAGAATAGTGACATTGATCATCAAATTAAAACTGGATGGTAGTAAGAAGACACCTGTTTTTGTATCACAAGTGTCCCCATTTTCATCCTCTTTCTTGGATGGTCCCCTTCTACTCCTCTCTTCCTCTTTTCCATTCTCTTAGTTCACCAGATCCTTGTTTTCAGTTGGCGTAAACTAGGTTATGCTGCGCAAAATATGTCCCCTGTATTTCAGTGGCTTGCCACAGTAAAATTTGCTTTTGATCATGTACACATCCATTGTGGGTCTGTGTTTTAAGTAGGTCTCAGCCTAGTAACCAATTTTGTGGTCCCTATAATGATTGCAAGATGCCCTTCAGCAACAACCATCAGGAAACCTTGAAAAAACAGAGGCTTATTACTTAAAGACATGGAAATTATACAACACACCTGGAGCCACACAGTGAGGTCAGGGGTAGAGACAGAAAGAGTGAGCATGGGCCATGAGTTCTACTTTTATTAGGATCAAGGGGTGGGGACCTAGGGTTTCACAGGCTCACTCCTTATTGCCAAGATTTCTAAATCAAAGGAGCCTCAGTGGGAGGGAGGTAGCTTGGCTCTTTATGCAGTCTTGTGGCTGGCAGTGTGTTTACTTGACTTTGAAGTGGATGCCTCAGTAGTCAAAACTTAAGTCAGGCACTTGTACTGAGAGAGAGAAAGAGAGAGAATGAGAATGAGAGAGAGAGAAAAGTCCAACCACTGTTAAGGCTTGCACTATAGTCTTGTAAGATCTCATCTTTTACATTCTTCACTCCAGGACCCAGACTACCAGAGAAGCCTCTGTATGTGACCTTGGTCATCTCAAGGCAGAAAGAATGAGGTCTGATAAACCACATACTGATTTCTAGTTTTTGCTCAGAAGTGACACGTGTCACTTCTGCTCATATCTCCTGGTTATGGAAATCTCATGGCCACTTCTGAGTTCTACAGGGCAGAGACGTTTAATCCTTCCGCGGGGTGGGGTGCCACATATGAGTGAACAGTAATTCAGTCTAGCACAGCCCTATTCTTTTCTTACCTCACAGTGTAGACCTGGAATTCACACCCTTTCCCTTTCCCATTCCCCTTCCCTTTCCTTTTCCCTAGGGTGATCCCATGAATCCCCATGGTCTCTGCTCTGCCTCCAGGGCTGGAAAACTGACAAATCCAATGCTTGCTAGGCTGCTCTAGAGTGCTCCCTTGCCAGAACCTCAACCTCAACACGTCTAAAGTTGAGTTCATTTCATCCCCAGTGCTACCCTACCCCCCCCCAGCCAAACTTGCTCCTTCTCTTATACCTACATCACCCTGAATCCTGCTCAAGTCATGTTTGCCTCTCCTGCTCCCTCCCCTTCCATCCAGCCCATTGCCAAGTCACACTGAGTCTATACTTACTGTGTCTCTGGACTGCAGCCTGTTTCTACTCCATTTCTGTCTTCAGGACCCACAATTTTGAAATCTGATCCCTAAACTCCCTGGCACATGGTGGTATGCAAGAAATAGTTGTTAAATGATGAATTAACTTTCCATAATTCCTTAATGTGTTTTCTGCAAATTTGCATTAAGTTTGGTGCCGGGGATACACCTGTGAACAGTGTTACTCCTGTTTCCTAACTGGGCTATATCTGCCTCTACTCTCAGCCCTCTTCTGTCATGTTTCAGAGAGAAGCTGTGGGGATTTTCCTGATGCAGTGTGCAGAACTTCTCAAAGCCAGTCATGGCTCCCCACTCCCCACTGAACACAGTTCTGTCTGATCCTGTCTGGTCTTTAAATTCCCATCTTTACCTGTCCTACACAGTAGACAAATCAAATGAGTAACCATTCATTCTCTGTGCCCTTGCTAATGTCACTAATGGTGAAATGAACATGTCCAAATACTCTGTATCCTTCAAAGACCCACACAAACATCGACTCTTCTATGAGGCCTTGCTGGATGTCCATCCTTACTCATCTCCTAAATATCCACAGCAGTGTGATGGAAACTCTCATACTGCATGTCATTTTCTCTCTCTTATTATGGTGAAGTGGCTAAGTGTCTCCTGTCTCCCTCAGATCATGAGTTCCTTGTGGGCTAGAGCTGTGCCTGCTGTATCCTTGTACCCAACAAAACCCTACATATAGTAAGTACTCCATAAGCATTTGTTGAACAAATACAAAGGAAATAGGCAGTAAGAAAATGAGGTGCATTTCTCCACCAAAGATACCCAGATCCAAGAGGATGCCCTGTCAGTACTCTTCTGAGCACCTACAACATACTAAGCCTAGGCCTGAAGTCACGGGCTCCAGCAGCTGAACCACAGGCTCCTGGACTCTCACTGAATGATTTTGCACAGCTCTTGGGTAGACCATGGTGTGAGCTCTCACTTCTCCTTTTATCTTCCAGATTAGACAGTTTAAGTTAACCCAGAAACATCACAGACATGGTCCCACAGCTGATGGGGCTGCATGTGGGCCGTCGGCATACAAATAGCTTTTCATAGGTCCTTAAACAGAGTTTTTGAGAATTACAAGTGTTTTCAAAAACCAAAAATACCTCTCGATGGCAGATAGTCTCAAAGTTGCTAAATGGCAGTTGCTACAGGTTTTGAGTCCCTAGGATTCAGCCCCTTCCTGGGAGAAACCTTGGGATCAAAGCTGATTTGTGTTGTGCCCAAGATTGCGAATCCGAGAAACCACCAAGGAGCCGACACGGATGCAAACACACGAGGGTTTATTTACAAGCTGGAGCTTGGGTTCAAGTGTACCCGACACAGCAGAGCAGGGACTTGGACCCCGAGGTGGGTTTCAGCTTAGTTTTAAGGGCTGGTCTAGGGGACCTCCAGAAGGCGTGGAGGAATTTCTCAAGTTCTGTTTACATTCTGATATGGGGCCTTCAAGGGCATTGAGCTCTGTTCTCATTTTAATATGGGGCTTCCTGCCACTGGCTTGGGCTCTGTTCTCATTCTAATAAAGGGCTTTCTAGGGCGTTAAGCTCTAAGCTGTTTTTTTCCCTGTAACTGAAGTAAGGTAAATTTCAGCTCTTATTCACGGGGGCCTGGGATGGCTGTACTTGTGCCAACGCTGAACTTAAAGTGGAATGGCCTTAATTTTCTTGGCCTCCACAATTTGTCTCCCTCTGAGAGGGATGTGACCACCTCAAATATGCACCCATGGCCTCTGTCTGGCTAAATCTCTGTGCTAGAGCAATAGAGGGATGTCGAACTGACCGGCCAAGCCGCCTGGTCCTTCGGCCTCCCTTAAATGTCCTTGACAGCAGGGAGGGGATGTGGAATTGCTTGCAGAAGCCAGGTCCTTAAGGGAAGACAAGGAACAGAAGATAGCCACTCCCTTAACCAGACTTATTTATACCCAGTTCTCCAAAGAGGAGCTTAAGAGGTAGGATAGGGCCGCCTGGGTGGCTCAGTGGTTGAGCATCTGCCTTTGGCTCAGGTCATGATCCCGGGGTCTTGGGATGGAGTCCTGCCTGCCTTGGGCTCCCTGCAGGGAGCCTGCTTCTCCCTCTGCCTGTGTCTGTGTGTGTCTCTCATGAATAAATACAATCTTTAAAAAATAATAAAAGGTAGGGTCGCTGGTAGGAAGGTAAAAGACACAGACACTTCACCCTCGCCAGGAATAGCAGCACAGGCGCCTCCTGGTAAGGGCAGAAAATGGAAGGTGGAAGCACATTCCCCGCAAGATGGCTCCTCCGGGCTGGGCTCGGGTCGCCGGCGCCACCTGCTGGAAGAGGTCGGAACACGCCTCTGCCAGCCGGCGGCCCTTGTCCCTGGCTCTGTCTGCAACAGCGGCCACAGTTTTAGCAGTTTTAGACGTCTGACTTTCCTGCCCTGCGAGGCCACGGAGTGACGGGGTGACACTGACGGGAGAGACATAAATGTCGCTCTTCATACTATCGACACTCCTGTCCCCGCTCCACCCCAGGGGCAGCTGTCAGTAGATTTCCCCAGGAATTCTGGAATTGTAAAGGACACAAGTACAGCACATTTAATTTACGTGTCAAAATCATCGATTTGTTAAATGGAAACCTTAAAAGTGTACCATAAGTACTGTGATCGCATTTTGGGATTTTTAAGAATTTTTTTTATTTTTTTAAACACACCAGGAGGTTCAGAAAGTGGAAGCCCTGGGGTTGAATATAGGAAGAGAAAAGCAAGACCACTCCTCATTGACTCAGGATTGACACTAGCAACCATTAAACTGACGTGTCTTGACTCATACACAACCCAAACAGTTCTGGTGAACATAAAATGGAATTGGTCTTGAGGCAAGGTGTGTGCATGTGTGTGCGTGTGGGTTTTGCAGGGTGATGCTTCTGTGTCCCCCGGGGCTCAGAGTCAGAAAACTCACTCCCCGGACTACAAAAGGAGACAGCCACCACCAGCTGTAGCGCTGTGCCCTCTCACTGGAAAAGCTAGGAAGCTAGGTTGTATAACTATTTCCAGGGGTGTGCTCTGGAGTCAGACTCATCAGGTTCCAATCCCAGGGTCTGAAGGTTACTTTCCTTCCATTTGACATTAGCGCGTTGTTTGACTCACAGGTGTCTTTGACGGGAGTAGAAGCATCTAGTAGAAATAAGGTGCAGAGGGGGTGTTTTTCAAAGTTGATGTACCTTTGCAACAACTGTTTCTTAGAACTTTCTGAGATGGCAGAAATGTCCTGCATCTGTAATGAACACTTGAAATGTAGCTGGTATGACTGAGGAACTGATTTTTTTTTAATTTTTATTTATGATAGGCACACAGTGAGAGAGAGGCAGAGACACAGACAGAGGGAGAAGCAGGCTCCATGCACCAGGAGCCCGACGTGGGACTCGGTCCCGGGTCTCCAGGATCGTGCCCTGGGCCAAAGGCAGGCACTAAACCGCTGCGCCACCCAGGGATCCCAGGAACTGATTTTTTAATTTAATTTTAACTTATTATTTATTTTAAAAAAGATTTTATTTATTTATTTTGAGAGAGAGAGAGTGCATGAGAGAGAGAGAGAGCATGAGCAGAGGGGAGGGGCAGAGGGAGAGGGAGAAATAGACTCCCCACTGAGCAGGGAGCCCAACCTAGGACTCATCACAGGACCCAGAGACCATGACCAGAGCTGAAGGCAGATGCTTAACCCAGACACCCTGTTTGACTGATTTACATTTAAATAGCCACATGTCCCTCATGGTTACTATATTGGACAGCACAGTTTTAGCCCCAAATGCCACCAGCTTCCTGTGGAAAATCAATTTTATGAAAATGCTTATTCCATCTGACACTCTTAGCATTTTATGGATGTTCCTCAAATATTATTTCTGAATAAAGGTTTGAAGAAATACAGCGCAGATATTATTAGATTAGGCAACAGGATCCTACAGGACATTTTTACTTAAATATTTTTATAAATCCTTCTTCCCAGGGAAGAAATACAGGCTTTCTGAAGGTCACAATCTCTGTGCAGCAGCCACCAGCACTTGCTTTTCTCATAAGTTTCAGTGAGCAGCAATAAAACTCCCCTTCCTGCCGGGAAGCTGAACATTTCCCAGGAACCACAGATAGCAGAACATATTGTGTGTGTTTCACCTTTGTGCTTAAAAATTTTTATGTAACTCAAACACCCCTACACCCAACGTGGGGCTCAAACTCACAATCCCAAGATCCAGAGTCATGAGCTCCACCAACTGAGCTAGCCAGGCACCCCTCAGCTTTGTGCTTTCTGCTCTTAGATGGGCAGTGTCCTAAAAATTGCATTGCCTTTCTTCTGTTATCACTCCCAGTTGTCCTTCTGACCATTTATGATCTTTGGCATAACCTTTATACTCACAAAAACATCTCTAAGAGGAAGAGGTGATATGACAAGTACAAATACAAATACTGCAAACTACCCATTCAATTCCAGGTGCTTCTGGAAGGCAGTAGTCTTTCCTTGCACCTCAGTTTGGTGGGGAAGGGATGGAAGCCTCCTTTGTATCATCCCCCAGCCCCCAAGTAGCATGATACAAAGCACATATGAGAGGGAAACTGATTTTATTAAAAAGATCCATAGGATGGGAGGATGGGGTCGTGTTAGAATTCATGTCACTAATAGAAAATTTCTCCTTAGAACAATACAAAAATCTGTGTAATTACCAATGAAATTTTTTTCTTTTTCTGCTCTCATCAGAGGAAAATGTGGTTATGTATCCTTGTATTCTTACAACAATAATTCCACCACCAACAGCAATCAAAACAACAGCTGCAATTTATTGAACACTAACTTACGTGGCACTTTACAAGTGCTACTGCCTTTGGTCTCACACTTTATTGTGTTCATTTTAAGGATGAACAGGCTGAGGTGTTAAGAAATTCAACACTTATGTGCGTGTGTGTGAAATTTAAAATTTTATTTGGAATGAATTATAGATTCACAGAAAGTTGCAAAAGGGGTATAGAGCAGTATAGAGCATGATTACAGTACAATATCAAAGCCAGGAATCTGACAACGTATGTGTGTTTGTGTGCGTGAGTGCAGTTCCGCGTCATATGCGCAGATTCGGGCAACCACTAGTGCAGTCAAGATACAGAATTATTCTATCGCCACAAAGTTCTCCCTCCTACCACCACTTTAGAGTCATAATCATTCCCCTTTCTCCCAGTCTTAACCTCTGACAACCACTACTCTGTCATTTCAAGAATGTTATATAAACGGAATCCTTAAGTAGGAGAACTTTTGAGGTTGGCTTTTTTTCACTCAGCATAATGGTCCTGAGATTCATTCAAATTATTGCATGAACCAACAGGTCATTCCTCTTCCTTATTAAGGGTAGCGTTCCATGGTATGGATGTGCCATAGTTTGTTTAATCATGAAAGACATTTTGGCTGATTCCAGTTTTGTTCACTGCAAATACAGTGTCTATGAACAATTGTGGTCGGGTTTTTGTCTTTTCCCAAGTTTCTATTTCTTTGGGATAAATGCAATTACTAGATTTATGTTTAGATTTTTGCTTTGTTTTTAGAAACTATCATACTGTTTTCAGGAGTGCTGTACCAATTTACATTCCCACCAGCAATATGTGAGAAATCCACTTTAGTTTCTTCTTTTTCAATCTGCATACCCTTTATTTCCTTGCTTTGCTTTATTACACTGGCTAGAACTTCTAGTACTAGGTTGAATAGTATCAGTGAAAGTGAGCATCCTTGCCTTGTCCAATTTTAGAGGGAAAGTTGTTGTTTTTTGTTTGTTTGTTTTTTAGAGGGAAAGTTTTTGACCTTTCACTATTAGGTATATGGACAACTGTGATAGCTGCTGTTTATCAGGTTGAGAAAGTCCCCTTTTATTCTTAGTTTGTTGAATGTTTTTTATCACTAATGGGTGTTTGATTTTGTCAAAATCTTTTTTCAGCTCTGATTGATATGATCGTATGCTTTATTTTCTTCATTAACCTCTTAATATCAAAGATTGCATTGATTGTTTCTCAAATATTAAAACAGCTTTGCATTCCTGGGATAAACATCCCTTGGTTATGGTGTATAATTCTTTTTACAAATTACTGAATTCTAGGGCAGCCAGGGTGGCTCAGCGGTTTAGCGCCACCTTCCGCCCAGGGCATGATCCTGGAAACCTGGGATCAAGTCCCACATCAGGCTCCCTGCATGGAGCCTGCTTCTCCCTCTGCCTGTGTCTCTGCCTCTCTTTCTCTGTGTCTCATGAATAAGTAAATATAATCTTAAAAATTGCTGAATTCTAATTGCTAGTATTTTATTTAAAAGTTTGCCTTTATATGAGGAATTCTGGTCTAAAGGTTTTTTAGTTTCTTTCTTTCTTTTCCTTTCTTTTTTTTTCTTTTGGTACTGCCTCTGCCTGGTTTTGGTATCAGGGTAATACAGATGGACTTCATAGAATTAGAAAGTGTCCCTTCCTCTTCTATTTTCTGGAAGAGATTTGTAGAAGTGGTATTACTTCTTTAAATGTTTGAAATAACTCTCCAATTAAACTCTCAGGGCCTGAACATTTCATTTTTGGCAGGCTTTTAATTATTTAATAGTTAAAAGTCTATTCTACTTTTCTATTTCATAGTGGGAGAGTTCTGGTAGTTTGTACTTTTTAAGGCATTGGTCCATTTCATCTAAGTTGTCAAATGTATGTATGAGCTGCTTTAGTATTCCTTTATTATCCTTCTGATGTCTGTGGATCTGTAGTGATAATGCTGTTTTCTTACTGATACTATAGTCATTGGTGTCTTCTCTTTTTTTGTCAGTCTCCTTAGAGGTTTATCAATTTTACCTTTTCAAAGAAACAGCTTTTTCTTTAATTTCGTTTTAAAATTTATTTTTTCAATAAAAGATTTTTTTTATTTATTCATGAGAGACACAGAGAGAGGCAGAGACATAGGCAGAGGGAGAAGCAAGCTCCATGCAGGGAGCCCAATGTGGGACTCCATTCCAGGACCATTGGATCATGCCCTGAACCAAAGGCAGATGCTCAACCACTGAACCACCCAGGCACCCCTTAAAATTTCATTGATTTCTGCTGTCTTTATTATTTCCTTCTGTTTGTTTTGGTCTTTTCCCCCTAATTTATTTTTAGCTTGTTGGAGACTGTCCTCTTTTCTAATTTAAGCAAATTTCCCTCTCAGCACCACCATAGCTGTGTCCCACAGGTTTTGATACATTGTATTCTCATTTTCATTGAGTTCTGTGTATTTTTTAATGTTTTTTTTTAAATTTTTATTTATTTATGATAGTCACACACAGAGAGAGGCAGAGACATAGGCAGAGGGAGAAGCAGGCTCCATGCACCGGGAGCCCGATGTGGGATTCGATCCTGGGTCTCCAGGATCGCGCCCTGGGCCAAAGGCAGGCGCTAAACCGCTGCGCCACCCGGGGTTCCCATGTTCTGTGTATTTTTTAAAAATTTCTTGAGACTACCTTTTTGATCTATGGATTATTTAAAAGTATGTTGTTTAGCTTCCAAGTTTTTGGAGATTTTCCTATTATTATTGTCTTGATATCTAGCTTGATTCCATTGTAGTTGGTACACATTCTATATATAATTCCACTTCTTTTAAATTTGTTGAGGTTAGTTTTTTACGGCACAGAATATGGTCTATTCTGGCATGTGTTCTGTGAGTGCTTAAAAAGAATGTTTTCTGTTGTCGTTGGGGGATGTCCCACAAATTGTTGAGCTCTTCCATGAATGTGGTGGGGGAGGTGGCCCTATTGCTGCTGAGCAGTGTTAAAGGTCCTTTTTTTAAAATTTATTTTTTATTTTTTTAATTTTTATTTATTTATGATAGTCACGCACACACACACACACAGAGAGAGAGAGAGAGAGAGAGAGGCAGAGACACAGGCAGAGGGAGAACCAGGCTCCCTGTGGGGAGCCCAATGCAGGACTCAATCTCAGGACCCCAGGATCACAATGTGAGCCAAAGGCAGACACTCTACCACTGAGCCACCCAGGTGCCCTCATCCCATCCCGTTTTCACTGAAAGCCATGGGTTCTATTTGTATACTATTCTGGCTGGGAAGTTAGAGTTCTTATACTTACATCTGACAAAAAATCCACCTCGAATTGGTTATAAAAACAACGGAATTAAAAAAACAAACAATGGAATTCATTCTTGCTTCCAGAATGACTCCAAGCAGGACTGAAGTTTATGTTGGCTAGAGAGATGGATGATAAGCTTAGAAAATTAACCCTAGGAAACTGCTCAGCCTTGCAGTAAGGACTCAGGATCATATTGGGTTTATTAGTGGGACATTTGCATTTTGGGAACATGCAAGCAGGAGCCTAGACTTTCCTGAACAATCGACAGGGGGCAAGAGAGTATACAAATTCCTGTGAAAATGTCTAATGAAAACATATTAAATATATCATTTGAAAAGATAGCTAACATTTCGTTAAAAAAATAAAATTTCCTGTTTCTAGATTTTGTGAGTACTTGCAAGGATTTCTATGAAATACTGACTAAAGTGATTACAAGCAACATACAGAGCAGGTTTACAGTATGATGTTTGTACAAGGGACGGTGGGGAGAATGTTGAATGTACACATAATTGCTTGATTATGCATAAGATAGCTCTGGAAAGACAAATATAGCTAATAGCATTGTTAGCTATTGAGAAGAGAACTGGATACCTGGAGAACAGGGAGAGAGATTTTTCAACTTACACATTTTTGCCATCTCTTGAATTTTGAACTATGAGAACTGTCCTCAGTTTCTCTTTCAGCATCCTCTTCTCATGGTTCTCCTTCAACCACTCAGATATTTTAAAAAATGTACTTGCAAGAATTACTTACATATTCAGAATCAATTCACTTTCAGACAGACATATGTGTTGCAAATTTCTCCGCCCTATTCCTTGCATGGTACTCTCTTCTGTCTTCCAGCCTTTCTCTTTAGGGTTGGTACTTTTTGTGTCCTGCTAAATAAAGTATTTCCCTATCCCATGGTCACAATATCGTGCTGCTATTTTCCAGACTTGTACCTTTCACATTTAGGTGTACTTTTGAATGGAGTTTTTTTTTTTTTTTTTTTTTTTGTATGAGGTAGGAGTCAAGGCTCATTACCCAACACCACCCCCATCAGGAGTCAACTGATCTAGCACTATTTACTGAAAACAAATTTCCCATTGCTTTGTGGTGGCTCCTTTGGTGGTGTTGGTGGTGGGGAATGTGACTACATGCTCACGGGTTTGTTTCTAGCCCTATCTTCTTTTCCATTGACCTCTTTATTCTTTATAGTTTATAATAATAAGTCTTGGTAACGGTGCACACATCCTGTAGTGGGCCGGTCACTTGACTCCACCTCAACACACCACCGAGACAGTGCGCGAAACCCAAACCACGACCTTCCGACTTTGCCTCCGAGAGCTGGAAGGACGGCACTCAGGTAGGAGTCCGCCTTGCACACTACAGACGCCCGTTCACCTTACCCGCACCTGGAGGGACGCACGCCCGACACGCATGCGCAGCCCGAGGGCCGGGATTGGACGGAGCCGCGCGAGCGAAGTCTCGCGTCACTTCCGAGGCGGGAGGATGAAGTTGATTGACCATGGTCCCTGGGGCGACCAGGTAAGGGCCCGGGAGGAAGCGACCTAGGTGGCGAGGGGCGGAGGGACCGGCCCGGAGCTGAGGCGCGCGGGTGGATCCCGACTCGAGTGCATCCTTGGCCCAGGCGGAGGGAGGGAGGGAAGCGGCTGTGGGGGCCGAACGGAGGCTGCGGACCCCGAGGGGCACGCCGCGTCCCGGGGCCGGCCTCTGGGAAGCTCTAAGGGGAGGCTCCGCTGCGGCACGTACCCTGGAGCCTTGCCTCTGGGGCATTCTCTTCGGGCGGCCCCCTGCCACCCCGGCTAGGACCTGTCCCTACCGCCCGCCCGCTCCCTCGGACCCGGGTGTCCTTCAGCCTCGAGCGCTGGGGGCTGCTGGCGACGGAGCCTGGCGTTAGAGACCTGGGATTAGGCAGGGAGCTGCTGCTTGTCCCAAGGCTGGGGAGAGTATTGACCTTTGAGCACCCGCAGGAGTGGGGCTCTTCTGGAGAGCGTACTCCTCCAGCGCTTGATCCGCCGCTTCCTGCCTGTGCGACTCTGGGCAAATGTCTGAAACACTTGGCGCCTGGGTACTCCGTAGTAATTCTGTGTGGTTGTGAAAAGTAAATGAGATTACCTGTAGAATGCCTGAGGTAACGATGCTTTTTTGTTTCTCCTGAGGCTTATGATGGGGAGGAGCAGAGATGGGAGGAAGGACCAGGATTGGGCCTTGATCAGGGGTCACCAGTGAGCTGCTTCTTGCTGGGATTTTCTGGGATGACGTTTTAGTGTCCGCAAAGACAGAGAGAGAGGCAGAGACACAGGCAGAGGGAGAAGCAGGCTCCATGCAGGGAGCCCGACGCGGGACTCTAGGACCACGCCCTGGGCCGAAGGCGCCTGCTAAAACCACTGAGCCACTCAGGGATCCCCAAGGCTTCCAGATTAACAGTTGACTTGTAGTCTATGCAGTCCCAATAGGGCTCGTTTTAAAAGGAGGCATTATAAACATGGATATACATACATTATTTTTTGCTGAATTAACCTTTTCTCCAGGAAACAGAAGACCACGTAATTTGTTCTGTTATTTTCCTTTGCAACATTTGAAGCTTCTTTAGGATCATTCTTTTTATTGCTGGGTGGAGGGTTTCTTTTATTGTAGAAAACACAGACTTTGAAAATAAAAACACATTTATACCATTGGAAAGGATCTTTTTTATACATTTTTTTCTGGATTGTAGATTGGTTAGGGATTTGGTAGAAACACTAAAACAGTACTTACCATGTATTAATTTTATGGCATAAACTGAGCCATTTGCCCAAGAGGGAAGTACTATTTTTTTTTTTTTTTTTTTTTTTTTTTAGGATTTAGTTACTTAGAGAGAGCACACACATGCACTCAGGGAGAGGAGCAAAGGGAGAGTGAGACAAAGAATCTAAAGCAGACTCCTCACTGAGCTTGGAGCCTGACATGGGGCCATATCTCACAACCCTGAGATCATGATTTCAGCCAAAATCAAGAGTGATGCTTAGCTGACTGAACCTCCCTGGTGCCAGGGGAAGTACTATTATAGTTCAATTTTTATAGATGAAGAAATTGAGGCTTAGGGAAGTTGAATGATGTGTCTAGATTTGGAGAATCTAAGGACAGAAACAATGTTAAAGGGGGCTATCTTGGGGAATGTAGACTACACCAGGAAAGGAGAGAGATTACCCTCCGATGCTGGGGAACACTGGAATGAAGGAACGTTTTATCATTAAGGCATGGAGTTTCTTACTGGGATGGGAGGGCACTTATCTTAAAGGTAAAAACCTGTTGTTTTATCTGCACATCCTGGGCCAAGAACAGCATAGTTGGACTGAGGTCATCTAGGAGTTGAAGCCCATGTCTGGAACCCTGCTGCCCTGCAGTAATGGATTTATGATGTACTTTGCTTTGAAAGAATCTGACACTGTATACAAGAGTGTGCAACCCACATAAATGCATGATCACTTCACATCCAAAAAGATTCTTGGCTTTATGAACAGATCTACTTGAGGATTCTTTTATTTTAATTTTTATTTAATTTTTTTCTTTTTTTTTTTTAGATTTTAATCCCAGCATAGTTAACCCAATGTTATATGAGCTTCAGGTTACAATATAGTGATTTTTTAAAAAAGATTTTATTTATTTATTCATGAAAGACACAGAGAGAGAGAGGCAGAGACACAGGCAGAGGGAGGAGCAGGCTCCATGCAGGGAGCCCGATGTGGGACTCTATCCTGGGTCCCCAGGATCACGTCCTGGGCTGAAGGCAGACGCTCAACCATTGAGCCATCCGGGCTGCCCACAATATAGTGATTTAGCAATTCTGTATGTTACTTGGTTCTCATCAAGATAACTGTATTCTTAATCCCCTTCACCTATTTCACCCAACCCCCCACATTTCCCCTCTGGTAACCATCAGTTTTTTTCTCTATGGTTGAGTCCTTTTTTTTGGTTTGTCTCTCTCTCTTTTTTTCTTTATTTTGGTTCTTAAATTACAAATGAGTGAAAACATACCATAGTTGTCTTTCTCTGACTTTATTTTGCTTAGTGTTATACTCTAGCTCCATCCATGTTGTTGCAAATGGCAAGATTTCATTTATGACTGAATTGTGTGTATATATATATATATATATATGTACACACAATGAACTGTATATATACACAATATGCATACTATACAATATATGTATATATACACATACAGTGTATATGTGTACAATATGCATATATATACAGACTACAATATACATGTTATGTATTATATATAGACAAAATATATATTGTGTGTGTGAGTATGATATATACAATCCATTGTATATGTTTCTTTATTCATTCATCTGTTGGTGGATACTTGTTCTGCTTTCATAATTTGACTCTTGTAAATAATGCTGGGGTAAACACTGGGGTGCATATATCCTTTCCAATTAGTGTTTTTGTATTCATTGAGTAAATACCCAGTAATGCGATTACTGGATCATAGAGTAGTTCTATTTTTCATTTTTTGAGTAACTTCTATACTGTTTTCCATAGTGGCTGCACCAGTTTGCATTCCCACCAACAGTGCAAGATGGTTGCTTTTTCTTCACATCCTTGTCAACACTTGTATCTTATATTTTTGGTTTTAGCCATTCTGACAGGTGTGAGGTGGTATCTCATTGAAGTTTTTGATTTCCATTTCCCTGATGATGAGTGATGCTGAGCATCTTTTCATGTGTCTGTTGGCCATCTGTATGTCTTTTGAAAATGTCTGTTCATGTCTTCACACTTTTTAATTTGGGTTATGTATTTTTTGGTTTAGTAAGTTCTTTCTATATTTTGGGTACTAACTTTTTTTTTAAGATTTTATTTATTTATTCATGAGACACAGAGAGAGAGAGGCAGAGACATAGGCAGAAGGAGGAGCAGGCTCCCTGTGGAGAACGTGATGCGGGACTCGATTCCAGACCCTGGGATCATGTCCTGAGCCAAAGGCAGAGTCTCAACCACTGAGCCACCCAGGCAGTCCTGGATACTAACTTTTTATTG
Organism: Nyctereutes procyonoides; assembly: GCF_905146905.1. Classification (NCBI taxonomy): domain Eukaryota; kingdom Metazoa; phylum Chordata; class Mammalia; order Carnivora; family Canidae; genus Nyctereutes; species Nyctereutes procyonoides. The sequence continues at coordinate 47,026,636 of NW_026575140.1, read as the reverse complement.
GATATGTCATTTGCAAATACCTTCTCCCATTTATTAGGTTGTCTCTTAGTTTTGTTGATTGCTTCCTTCACTTTGCAGAAGATTTTTATTTTATTTTATTTTTTAAAAGATTTTATTTATTTATTCATAGACACACAGGGAAAGGCAGAGACACAGGCAGAGGGAGAGGGAGAAGCAGGCTCCATGCAGGGAGCCCGATGTGGGACTGGATCCCGTGTCTCCTCGATCACACCCCAGGCTGCAGACGGCGCCAAACCGCTGCACCACTAGGGTTTCCAGAAGATTTTTATTTTGATGCAGTTCCAATAGTTTATTTTTGCTTTTGTTTCCCTTGCTTTAGAAGACATAACTTGAAAGAAGTTGCTGTGGCCGATGTGAATGAAATTACTGCTTGCCTGTGCTCTCTTCAGTATTCTTTGAGATAATACATTCATAGTATACTTAAAATATTTTATTCACATTTGAAACTATGTTTGTATAAATGGAGCTGTGTTTGTGTTCTAGTCAAGAGCATGGAATGTGCCTTCCCTAACATACATTCCTCTTTTTCTCCATAATAATAATAGTTAACATTCAATGAGTGTAATGTGCCAGACTTAATGCTAAGCATTTTATTGGATTATTCAATTCTCACAATAACTCTGTGAAGTAAGAATAGTTATCTTTATTTATAAGAAAGAAATGGGCTCAGAGATGGTAAGAAATTTATCCAAAGGCACAGAACTAGTAAGGGCAGAGCCAATTCTATGTCCTCCAAAAGCTAGTGCTTGGGCAGCCCGGGTGGCTCAGTGGTTTAATGCCACCTTCAGCCCAGGGTGTGATCCTGGAGACCCTGGATTGAGTACCACATCAGGCTCCCTGCATGGGACCTACCTCTCCCTCTGCCTGTGTCTCTGCCTCCCTCTCTCTAGTAAATAAAATCTTAAAAAAAAAAAAAAGCTAGTGCTTATCTATGTATTTCATTCATTCCTTCATTTAGCAGATATTGAATACATCTACTCTACCAGCAGTGTGCTAGGTGTTGGGAATATAGTAATTGCCAAAACCGACATATTCCCTATTGTCAGGTTGTTTATAAGTCTAATAGTGAATCTAGAGAATTATAAACTAAATATTAATTTTGATTATGGCACATGTTATGGAGGACAGTAGAGGGAGCTATGAGAATGATAATGGGACCATTTGGTAGAGGGAGGGAGTGAAGAAGAAGGCTCTGCTGAGGAAATATTTAGCTGAGACCTAAAAAGGACTGAGTTGGAGTTAAATTGGGCAAAGAGAAGGGTAAAGAACTACCAGGGGGAAGTAGGGGCATGTGTGAAGCCTGGAGAATAGGAGGAGGGTGTGTTTTATAGTTACTGAAAGACCTGTGTGGCCAAGGGTTGGGGAATGTTGCCCAAGTCTAACACAAAATGTAGGTAGGGATCTTATCCAAAGAGCAGTATTGCTCCCCTGTCTTGGATTATTTGCTTCTCAGAATTTATAATCAACTCCCACACACCATATCTATTTTCTAGCTCTGTTTGGAGTCCTGCCTCCTTCAAACATGTGGTTGGTTAGACCTCTGGTTGCCCACAGGATGGAGGCTGGGGATAAGGGAAGTGATAAATACCTAAAGGAGAGACTTAATTGGCATTGATGATTTGTACTACAAAGATAAATAGGCACTGAGTGCCAATATTTTGTTTCATCATATTGTCTCTGGTTTGCAAAATGCTTTAACAAACATTTTATAGCCCCACTATGGTCCACAACCTATGTTAGCCACCTAGGATGCAAATGTATAGGGACATTCTTCTCCTTCACCATGCATTAATTTAGTTAATGTTTTATTTGCCTTCTATTTAGTATTGCAGGGTGTTTTTGTTTTGTTTTTTAAGATTTTATTTATTTATTTGAGAGAAAGTACATGAGCAGGGGGAGTAGCAGAGGGAGGAGCAGAGTGATAGGGATGAGCAGACTCCAGGCTGAGCATGGAGCCTGACTTGGACTAGATCCCACCACTCTGATGTCCTGACCTGAACCGAAATCAAGAGTTGGGCACCTGACCAACTTAGCCACCCAGGTGCTCCTAAGATGCTGCACTTTATCAACATTATTCTTCAACATATATTTATTTAGCATTTATTATATGGTAGGTGCTGGGCTAGGGATACAGCATGAGCAGATAGTCATGTGGAGCTTAAGCTCCCATTTGGGGCTGGAGGGCAGAGAGGGAGGGAGAGAGTCAGGGAGATGAGGTTGATGAGGTAGGCTGGGATCAGACCATGCAGGCCTCATAGGTCACGCCAAGGATTTAAGGCTTATCCTAAGAATGGTGGGAAGCCATTGAAGAATTTTAGGCATGAGAGTAGCATCAGCAGGTCTATGTTATTAAAAGATCACTTTGGCTCCTCAATGGAGGCAAAAGTCAATGGATTTGAGAGCTATTTAGGAGGTAGGATCAATAGAGCTTGGTAATATATTCACTTTGGGGTGAGAAGGGAGAGGGATGTGGTAGGGCCAATTCTTCATTTTCTGGCTTGTGCTTCTGTGTTAGGAAATTCTGGAGGAAGAACATGAGTTCAGTTTTGAAAAAGATGTCTTTGAAATCCAAGTGGAGGTGTCACGAAGGGAATGGTATAGAAGGATCTGGTACTCAGATCAGGGCTAAGTCCCTTAAAAAAACCCTTGTCAGGGTGGGATTTTTTTTTATTATTATTATTCTTATCTTGAGGGAGCCATCAAGGTCTGGCTTGACAGTGAGGTAGCCCAGCAGGGAGTTGAATTTCTCCACATTTATGTTGGGGAAAAGTTAAGATCTGCTCACCTAAGAAATGCTCTTCACAAATGTGGAATGAAAGAAACTAGTTCTATTATTGAATAAGCATTAAACCAGACTGAAATACATCACAAATAATCGGCTATTGAGATTACAAAAACAAAAAAAGAGGTTTTACCATTTACAGTCCATTACATACAGTCTCAAGATTGATGGTACTTTGTAAGAAGACTTGACAGCACCTTTTGATGTACATGCTTTCATAGTTCCTCCTAAATACAAATGGTAATTGGGGTGGCCACCTGTAGTAGTTAATTGCCTTTATCTGAAGGAAAAGTAAAACCTCTCCATTCTCTGTGTGCAAGTAATGAGGTATGTTGGCTAAACTCCTACAGTGACTGGGAGTGGGGGGCTGGCTTCCTTGATATTTACATTTAAAAGAGATGGCATCTAGGACCTTTAGAAAAACACTCCTGAGTTCTGCAGCTAATTTATTTAACCTTTAAAAAGATATGCATATATATCAAAGATAGAGAGGAAAGTTTTATAAATACTAGATTATTCAAAGAAATGCTTTAAGAAAAAGGAGGGAGGGAAAAACAGTCTCTTTCCTTCCCTTTTGACAACAGGGAAAAGTCAATTTTTTAAAATTTACTTATATTTACGGTACAGTAAAATGTTGGGGAGGAGCACACACAGAATGGGGATTATTCTGAAGATAGTCATCTTCAGAACATCATGGAAGTGATTTCCATGTAGTTTTGCATAGTTAGAATGCCCTCAAATGATCAAATCTAGCCTATAATTTCTTTCTTTCTTTTTTTTTTCCCCATAATTTCTTGTACATTGATTTAAAGAAAAATGTAGATCTGGGTCCTGCCAGTAGTTTCCAGCCAAAACTCTTTTCTCTTGTAGTTAACCCTTCCAGGGCTTGTCTTATCCTTCTTAATGTCAGTACTGTCATTTCTTAGTCTACCGGGTGTTAAAAAGCAAAATTCAAATAAGTAAAATTTAAAGATTTTATTAGCTTTATTCAGTGAATCATGAATCAGGCAACATCCCATTTGGTAGACAGGAAGGAGCTCCAAGGAACTGTACACAATGAAAGCCTTTTATAAGTATAAGAGTGGAACAAGAAAGTTATGCTAGCAAAAAGAGGATTGATTTTTGGCAAATTCACTTTCCTTTAGGGGATGACAGGGGTCTATCAGACAGATTACCTCACTAATGCTGACCAGGTGATTCCTGATTGACTGGTTTAAGATTCCACTTCTGGCATAGTCTGAGACTGTAATTAAGCTAAGACTTGATTCAGTGATGTGGGGCTTAGCATATGTGACTGTTTTGGGTCTACTGTCCTGTTTTTAACCCCAGTTATACACATATGAAACCTTTTTTTGCCAGGTAATGTTAAGATTTTTTTTTTTTAAGATTTTATTTATTTGAGAGAGGGAGAGTGAGCAAGAGAGAGAGAGCACAAGGAGGGGGTGAGGCAGAGAGAGAGGGAGAAGCAGGCTCCCCACTGAATAGGGAGCCCTACATAGGACTTGGGGACCATGACCTGAGTCAAAGGCAGACACTTAACCAACTGAGCCACCCCGGCGCCGCGCCACATGTTAAGATTTTAATGCAGAAATGAACTCTCCATTAATCTATTCTGGAAAGCTATAAACATGAGGATGGATATTGAGATTGAATGGCATGTAAATTTAGCTTGAAAGCTTCTTGCCACCCACCAAAATAGGAAATTGAGTAAATTCGTTTACATTGTGCCTGAGCTCTCCCTCCCATCTCCTTAAGTTTATGGTAACTTGAGACTTGTCTACTCATCTACTTTGTGGAGGGAGAGATCTGCTGATAGCAGCTGAATTAATGGAACATTGCTTACCAGTAGTTTGAACTTGTTTGCTGTAAGCTTTACTTTATTAAGTAAGGTCATGTTTGTACTAGGAACACTAAGTTTTGAAGGGAGATGTAAGATTTTCCAAGTCTATGTGAGTAGTACTTAGCAGCTGTTAAATTGGAGAGTGTATTAGGAAACTACTATTGCTTCAAAATTCTCTGGGAGTGTGGTATTATAGTCCAGATTGGCCTAAAACATTAGCTAAATGGAATCAAGGAAATTGTACTGAGTTCCTGTTAAGCGATTAGCTTGTTTACATTCACTTCTTGCATAAAAGCCTTTGTATTTTGTTTGGGTGATTGCAGCTGAATATGGGGATCTATTCATCTCCTAGACAGTATTAAAATTCTTCCTGTTTAAAGCTCCAACTAAAGGATTACGAATATTGTTTACCCCCATTTGATGCGCTTAACAGTTAATGTGGACTTTAGAGTCTAAATACCTGGTTCAAATCTCTATTCTGCTGTTTGCTAGCTATGTGACTTCAAGTGCTTTTCTCATTTAGCAAATGGAAATAACTATCATACCTACCTCATAGGATTGCTATGAGGATGAAATGAGATCATTGGTATGGAGTATGTAGCCCAGTATGTTGCAAACACTAAAAAAAAAAAAAGTTAGTAATTGTTATTAATATTTTTCTTTACACAATAGCCATATATGGTAACAAGCTAAAAGTTACTTTTTTAAAGTGTAATTTGGACATTTGTGTAATATTATTGTTTTACTCCATTAAAGTTGTCATGTGTATTAGAAAGGGTCACAGAATAGGTAAAAGATTAATTATATTAGAAACAAATATACTTCTGTTTTGAGGAGTTGGGACATCTAGTAATTTCTACCACATTTTCCAGGGATTGAAGGATTGTGACATTCTATCTTGTAGCCTTCTATAATATATAACAAGTATCTTAAAGCAGCACTGTTCCTCTTTTCCTGTTAGTTGCCTGGTCTTTACAAAGGGTAAGCTTTTTTCTCTTTTGACCTGGAGATTTAGAAATTGTGACAAATAGTAGTTCTTACATACTGTGCATGCACCTCCCAAGGGCCTGATCCAGTAGGTTGCACAAAAGCATTACAGTTTTTGCTCTCCGCTGACTCTTTGGGATAGTGATTGGGGCCTGAGGTTCCAGCTCCTGAAAACTAGGAATAAGAGTACCTTGAGGGAGCCCAGGGCGCTATCGGTATTCAGTTTGCTTATTTCATGTATGCTGTCCATTTGTTTATTATTCATTGAACAATATTTATTGAACATACACTTTGTGTCTGGCACAGGAAACATAGAAAATTGAGAGGCTTAGGCTACCAGAGGGAGTCCACATGTGGACAGAGCAAGTACAACCAGGTATCCCAAGGACTCTGGCATGAGGAACCAGACATTTCTGAGCTTTCTTGATCTGATTTTCAGGTTGAGAAACACTCACATGAGGTAAATATGTAACAGCAGAGGATCCTTCTAGCAGCTGGAGTAAGTAATTCCAATGGACCCCACTCATCACTTTATAATATATGAGGAACTGTTACCTCTTTATCTCTTAATTGTCTTGAGATATGTATAGGATGAGGATTATTTCCTTATTTTATAGGTAGGGAAGCTGGGGTCCAACGTGGAAAATAAGTTCCATTGTAGAATAGGAAGTAAATGGTGGCAACATTGCTCCACCATGTAGTAATTACAGTGATTTGCATTTCATTTTTATTTTTATTTTTATTTTTTTTATTTATGATAGTCACAGAGAGAGAGAGAGAGAGGCAGAGACATAGGCAGAGGGAGAAGCAGGCTCCATGCACCGGGAGCCCGGTGTGGGACTCGATCCCGGGTCTCCAGGATCGCGCCCTGAGCCAAAGGCAGGCGCCAAACCACTGTGCCACCCAGGGATCCCTGCATTTCATTTTTAATGCTGGACTGCCTCTGTTTAAGGAATCTAGACTTATGAAGATCCAGATATACTACTTCAGTCAGGTTTAAGAGGTGAATATTTGCATTGTAGAAGAATTTTCTAGCAAAGGTAGGTAATCTAACTTGTGGTGTCCAGATGGACTTCAGGGGATTTGTGGATTCCATTCAAAAAATTTATTTATTTATTTATTTATGTATGTAAGTATGTATTTATTTATTTATTATTTATGAGAGACACAGAGAGAGAGAGGAAGAGACTTAGGCAGAGGAAGGAGCAGGCTCTCTGCAGGGAAACTGATGTGGACTCAATCCCAGGACCCTGGGATCATGACCTGAGCTGAAGGCAGATACTCAACTACTGAGCCACCCAGGTGTCCCATTTATACATATTTTGCAGATAAGGAAATTGACTGAAGTAGTAACTTGTCTAGAGATATTTACCGAGTTAGTCTGATTATTGGTATTTGAACCTAGGTCTTCCTGGTTCCAAAGACAGTTTGCTATATCATATAAATAATTTGAAATTATCATCATACCTATCACTTATATCTCAATAGAAAACTTGACCTTAGGTAAAAACCAAGAGAAATTATTTATTGGAAAAAAACCCCACTGAATTTTAAGAAACAAAATTTGGTTCTGAATTGTATCAGAAGAAAAGTGTGGTTGGACAACTACAGCAACTGACACTAGGCCAGGGATACTGGATAAAGTGAGGAAATGTGAATTCTTACAACAAGAAGCAAATTTCACAGTGATGTAGTATTGTTTTTTCCTCCTGTAAACTTGAAATTAAAATTAAATTTCTTTATTTCCCTCAACATTTTATTTTAATTTAATTTAATTTTATTTTATTTTAAAGATTTTATTTATTCATGAGACACACACACAGAGAGAGAGAGAGAGAGAGAGAGAGAGAGAGGCAGAGGGAGAAGCAGGCTCCATGCAGGGAGCCCGATGTGGGACTCGATCCCGGGTCTCCAGGATCCGGCCCTGGGCTGAAGGCAGCGCTAAACAGCTTAGCCACCTGGGCTGCCCTCCCTCAACATTTTAAATTTAACTTGGCCACATACCATATCTTATAAGCCATCTTTTCTGAAAGTTTGATTATAAAGACAGGATTATTTGAGAGACATAATTTCCATTTGATCAGGTTTGTGTTATTATCTTCAGTTTTAATTTCTAGGGGTAGAAAAAATTTCATTAAGTTCTTGGGATGGGGTGGGAAGACTTCTGGTATGGTAAAGAGGTTGCTAATTTCCCAAAAAAAACCAACTATAAAACAGGACATAATTCTCAAAAACAACCATTTTAGAGGTCTGGAAATTGACCAAAGACACAGAACCATCTGAGAAGCATTTATTCATGAAAAAGCATTGAACATTAGGTGAGACCAATGGGAATCTGTGGTGGTCTTGTTTGGGCTGCTCCCATCCCATTCCCTCAGCTCAGTTAGTGCAGTAGTTCAACTGGGTGACCAGCTGTCTCACTGTCTGAGGGGGCTAACTATGTGGAATAGAGAGAAAACAAAAAACCATGCCCAGCAGCTTTGTCAGTAAAGCTAGTAGTCTTGTTGGGAAGTTAGTAGGGAAGACCAGCAGCTTTCTAGTCTTAGATGGTTGCCCTGGTTGGGCAAGCAGTGGACCAGTAGAACTACCTAGAAATTTGACAGGTCCTATAAGTGAGACAGCCATAGATAGGCTTAATAAACCCCCACATATCCTGGATGACTGGAAAGCTACATGTTTGAGCATAGTTTACTAGAGAAGGGCCCAAGCTATCCACACATCCTTGGATGACAGTGAGCAAATACAGAGGAGTTAGGAGAAAGCTTGATGAAAAGTAAAAGCTGAGGAAGACTTGAAAATTGCTTGAACTTTGAATGTACTTCCCATACACACATAGATTCATCTGTAAAGGATAGGAGCTGTACTTGTCTGAGGTGCTTGGGCATAAACACTGACATATAATGGTTGACCATTAAGATATTCAGATACAGAGTTTATCACCAATAGAAATCCAAGCATAAAAATAATAATAAAAAAAAAAGCAGAGACATCAATGGCTACACACTGTGGGTGAAACAAAATCAATACATAGGTTTAGTAGAGACAAGTTATTAAACAAATTTTAAAAGTCAGCTACTCTGCCAGTCTCCAGAGGGGAAAATGAGAATCTGGAGTTGCTACAATGTAATATCTAAAATAACCAGCTTTCAATAAAAAATTTATAAGCCATGTTGAAGAAATAGGAAAGTGTGATTCATACCTAGGGGAAAATAGCAAAAAGAACAAAGGTTGAAGACAGAGTATTAGAGCCTCAGAAATCTGTGGGATAATATCAGGTATACTATCATTTGGGAGTCTCAGGAGAAGAGAGAATAGGGCAGAAAAAGTATTTAAATAAATAATATCCCCAAATCCCCAGTCTTGATAAAGAATATTATATTAGTTTCCTATTGCTGCTATAATAAATTACCACAAATGAAATAGCTTAAAACTCCATACATTTATTATCTTATAGTTCTGGAGGTCAGAAGTCCTAAAATCGAGGTGTCAGCAAGGTTGTATTCCTGCTGGAAGCTCTAGAGGGAATCTGTTTACCTGCCTTTTCCAGCTTCTGTAGGCCATCAACATTCCTTAGCTCAGGGTCCCTTCCTCATATTACTCTAACCTCTACTCCTATTGTCACATCTACTCAACCCTTTTGCCTCCCTCTTATGAGGACTCTTGTGATTGTATTGTGTCTGCCCAGATAATTCAGGATAATCTTCCCATCTTGAGGGCAGTCCCGGTGGTGCAGTGGTTTAGCACCGCCTGCAGCCCTGGGTGTGATCCTGGAGACCCAGGATCGAGTCCCACATCGGGCTTCCTGCATGGAGCCTGCTTCTCCCTCTGCCTGTGTCTCTGCCTCTCTCTTCGCTCTCTCTGAATGAATAAATAAATAAATCTTAAAAAAAAAAAACAACTTCCCATCTTGAGATCCTTAACTAATCACATTTGTAAAGTTTCTTTTACCATATAAATAAGATAATACACTCATAGGTTCAAGGGATTAGGATGTGGACATCTTTGGGGAATTTTACTTAGGCTACCCATAAACATCAATATATATCTATAGCTATAGCTATTTCCAGGAAAACTCAGTGAACCCCAAGTAGGTTAAACACAAAGATTCACACCTAGATACATCACAGTAAAACTGTTGAAAGTCAAAGATAAGACTGAGAAACAATAAGAAAAAAATTACTCATCACATACAAGGAACAACCATATGATTTATGGCTTAACTTCTAATCTTAAAGAATGATGTTTGAGCTTCTGGCTTATTTAGCATGTAAGGAGCTTAGAAGTTTCCTTTACATCCTAACAAGTTAAGAGCTGAACAAATGGAAAAATCAACCAGCTTTTAGATCCATCAGAGTCATGAGATCACAGAGCAAACAGTTGCCATCAAAGTTGGCAAAACAGGTGGATAGAGAGAATGACATTAATTGGAGCAGTACTCCTACAGGAAAACCTGAACTGTAATCAACAAATCGCTGGAGGCTCGATATGGACAAGTCTGAGAGTTAAAATCTGGAGGGACCCAGTCTCAGGGAGGCCCCACAGTTTCATGAGTTTTGACTCCAGGAGCTCTACCAAGACCTTGCAATAAATATTAGAGAAAAATTCCCTTGTGCTTCTGGTATGGGGAGGGAAAAGCAACTGATTTGAAATATGTCAGATCATTCTGTTCTTAACAAGACCTGCCCTCAGGAGAAACTATTTTATCCAAGGAACTTAGTTAGGGAAAGGAAAATACTCAACTCCAGTTCCCTCTAGTCATCCTGTCTTGTCCTATCTAAGGAGTGGGATAAAACCCTGAGAGTCACTGATGAAGTTCACAGTTCAGGAGATAGGCTCACCAAAAGACTGTATCTGCATCTCTCAAGCCCTATTTACTATAGTTCTTTTTAACCAGTACATCATTTCTGCCTTTCAACAAAACACTATAAGGCATACCAAAAGACAACATAGTCTGAAGAGACTGAACAGCATTAGAACCAGTGTCAGATGTAGCAGGAGAGTTGGAATGAACAGTCTGAGAACTTGAAAACTATGATTAGAATGCTAAAGACGTCAAAGAACAAAAAACAGACAACATGCAAGAACAGATGATTATATAAGCAGAGAGATAGAAAATCTAGGAAAGTAAAAAAATACTAGAGATAGAAAACACTAAGAGAAATGAAGAATATCTTTGATGGGCATGGCTGAGGAAAGAATCTCTGAGCTTGAGCATATGACAATAGGAACTTTCAAAACTGAAAAGCAAAAAGGCAGAAAAATATATATAAAAACTGAAACAACTACAAAAGATGTAACATGCATAATGGGAATACCATAAGGAAAAGGAAAAAAATTAGAAGCAATATTTGAAGTAATCATGATAGAGAATATCCCCAAATTAATCTGAGACACCAAACCACAGATCCAAGGAGCTCAAAGAGCATTAAGTAAGGTAATACCAAGAAAACCTCACAACCCCTAGGTATACTATTGTTAAACTTCAGAAAATCAAAGATAAGAAATCTTAGAAGAAGTCAAAAAACAAAAACAAACACAAAAAATTTAAAAAGCAAATTTACCATAGAGGAACAAAGATAAGAAATACATCTGATTTCTCCTCAGAAGTTGTGCAGACAAAAACAGAATGGTATGAAATTTCCGAAGTATTAGGAGAAAAAAGCCTAGAATTTGGAAAAAAAAAAAATTTTTTTTTTACTTTTTATTTTTTAAGTAATCTCTACTTAAGCAAGCAAACATGGGCCTTGAGCTCACAGCCCTGAGATCAAGAGCCACATGCTCCACTGACTGAGCCAGCCAGGCACCCCAAAAAGCCTAGAATTCTATATCTTGGGAAGTTCTCTTTCAAAAGCGAAGGGGAAATAAACTCTTCAGATGAAAATTGAGGAAATTTGTTGCCAGTAGACTTGCCTTGCATGAAATGATAAAAGAAGTTCTTCAGAGAAGGAAAATGGTATAGGTCAGAAACTCAGATCTATATCAAAGAAGGAAGAGTATTGGTGAAAGTAATTATTTTTCCTATTCTTAATTGGCCTAACAGGTAATAGTTTGCTCAGAATAATAATGGGAAACATGTATCAATTTGTGTGTGTGTGTGGGGGGGGGCATGCACGTGTTTCTGTGTATATGCTTATGTATAAGTGAGATGAATGACAGTAATGATATAAGAGATGGAAGAAAGGAATTAGGAGTATCTTGTCACTTGCATTATCTGTGAAGTGTGACAGTATTATCTGAAAGTGGGTTTGGATTAGTTATAAATATATACCACATTCTGTAAGGCAACCTCTAAAAATGTTTTTTAAAAAGTATAATTGATATTCTAAGAAAAAGAAAATGGAATCATATAAATGCTTAGTAAAAACTCCAAAAGGTAGAAAGAGTATGGAAGACAAAAATAGTAGCAAAGAATGATGAGAACAAAGAGAAAACAGTAACAAATAATGATAGATATTAATCTAACTATATCAATAATCACTGTAAAGGTCAAAGGTCTATATAAAGAAATTGTCAGAGTGGATCAAAAAACAAGACCCCACAGTATGTTGTGTATAAGAAACCTATTTATTATTTATTTTATTTTATTTTATTTTATTTTATTTATTTTATTTTATTTTTTTAAGAAACCTATTTTAATATCAAGATACATATACCTTTAAAAAAAAGAAATAGAAAAAGATATATCATGCTAACACTAATGAAAAGAAAGCAGTAGTACCTGTATTAATCTTAGAGAAGACTTCAGGATAAGGAAAGTGATCAGGAATAAAGAAGGGCATTACATAATGGTAAAGAGAGTAAAAAATACTTCCAAAAGATGTAATGTTCCATAATGTGTATGCATCAAACTATGATGTGTCAAGGCACATGAGGCAAAAACTGATAGAACTACAAAGACAAATAGATGAATTCACTATTACAATTGGAGAATTTAATACCTCTCTATCAGAAATGGAAATAATCCGCCCACCAGAAAATCAGTAAGAACATATTTGAAGTTAACAGCACCATCAATCAATGGATAAAATTAACATCTATAGAACATTTCATCCAACAAGAGCAGATTATAAATTGTTCTCAATTTCACATGAAACATTCAGCAAGATAGATCACATTCTGTACCATAAAACACAATTTAACAAACTTAAATAATAGAAATCATACATTGTCTGGTTTCAGTCTACATTGGAATTAAAGTAGGAGTCAGTAACAGAAAGATAGTTGGAAAATGCCCCATAATTCTTGGGAGATTAAACAACACACTTCTAAAAACATGTGGGTCAAAAAAGAAATCTGAAATTTAAAAATATTTTGAACTAAGTGAAAATGAAAATCTAATTTAGCAAAATATGTGGAATGTAGTCAAAACTGTGCTTGGAAATTTATCGCATTGAATGCATTTATTAGAAAAGAAGAAAAATCCAAAATTAGTAATTTAAGCTTCTACCTTGGGAAAAAGAGCAAATTAAATCAAAAGTAAGCAGAATAATATGATAATTGGATAGAAATCAATGAAATTGATAATAGGAAATCAGTAAAGAAAATCAAAACCAAAAGTTGATTTTTTGAAGAGAGCAATAAAATTGATAAGCCTTACCAGGCTAACTAAGGGGGGAGAAAAGATATTGTTAATATCAAAAGAGAAAGAGGAGACATCACTACAGATCCTGAGACATGATATAAAAGAATTCTGTTAACAATTCTGTGCCCACAAATTTGATAACCTAGATAAAATTGACCAATTCTTTGAAAGACACAATCTGTCATACTCATACAAGAGGAAATAGACAATCTGAATAGACCAATAGCTATGAAAGAAATGTGATTGATAATTACTGTTCCAAAGTAGGAAGCATCAGACCTGAATGACTTCAGTGGAGAATTCTGATAAACATTTAAATAAGAAATTATGCCAATTCATGGGATGCCTGGTGGCTCAGCGGTTGAGCATCTGCTTTTGACTCAGGGTGTGATCCCAGAGTAATGGGATCGAATCCTGCATCGCGGTTTCTGCCTGCTTCTCCCTCTGCCTATGTCTCTGCTTCTCTCTCTGTGTCTCTCACAAATAAATAAAATCTTAAAAAAAAATAATTATGCCAATTCTCCACAATCTCTTCCAAAAGATAGAAGCAGAGGGGATACTTCATAACTCACTCTGTGAGGCCAACATTACACTGATACTGAAACTGAACAAAGAGATTATAAGAAAATAAAACTATAGACCAATATTTCTTATGAACATATACAAAAATCCTCAACCAGATATTACCAAATTGAATCAAGCATTGTATAAAAAGAATTATATACACCATGGCCAAGTGGAATTTATCTCAGCATGTAAGGCTGGTTGGACATTCTAAAATCAATTAATGTAATCCATCACTTTAACATACTAAAGAAGAAAAATTATGTGACCATATCAATGGATATAGAAAAAGCATATGACAAAATCCAATACTCATTCATGATTAAAAACAACAACAACACAAAAATCAACTCTCAGCAAACAGAAATGGAAGAGAACACTTCCTCAACTTGACAAAGAACATTTACAATAAACCTACAACCAACATTAATGTACTTAATGGTGAGAAACTCAAAGCTTCCCTGCTGAGATCAGGAACAAAGCAATACTCTTCTCACCAGTGCTTTTCAACATAGTACTGGAAGTCCTAACTAATGCAGTAAGATAAAAAGAAATAGATTATACTATTTGAGAAAGAAGAAATAAAATGGTGTTTTTTCACAGATGACATGATTGTCTATGTGGAAAATCCAAAAGAATCAGCAAAAAACCTTCTGGAATTAATAAACAATTATAGCTAGGTTACAAGATACAAATTCAATATATGAAAGTCAGTCACTTTCCTGTATACCAGCAATAAATAAGTGGAATTTGAAATTAAAGACTATCATTTCTGGTAGCATCCTGCCTTACCCCCCAGCAAAAATGAAGTACCTAAGTATAAGTCTAACAAAATACATACAAGATGTATATGAGGGAAACTACCAATAAAAGAACTAAATACATATTTCATGTTCATGGATAGAATTACTCAATATCATCAAGATACCAGTTCTTCTCAACTTGATCTTTGGATTCAACATAATCTTAATAAAAATCCTAGCTAGTTATTTTGTGGATATTAGCAAACTGATCCTAAAATTTATATGGAGAGGGAAAAGACCCAGAATAGCCAATGTGATGACTGAAAAAAAACAAAGTTGAGAGATGACACTATGCAACCTCAAGGCTGGCTATAAAGCTACAGTAATCAAGACAGTGAGGTATTGATGACAGAACAGACAAACAGATCAATGGAACAGAATAGAGAGCCAAGAAATAGACACACAATGCTATAGTCACTTGTTTGTTGACAGAGGAACAAAGACAATACAATGGAGCAAAGATAGTTTTTTCAACAAATGATGCTGGAACATTCACACCCAAAATATGAACCTAAACACAGATCTTATACCCTTCACAAAAATTAACTCAGACTAGGTCACAGACCCAAATGTAAAACACAAAGCTACAAAACTAAAATGTAATGATGGGGAAAACCTCAGTGATCTGAGGGGTAGTGATGACTTCTTAGATACCACACCAAAGACATGATCATGAAAGAAATTTTTGAGAAACTAGACTTCATTAAAATGAAAAACTTCTGCTCTGGGAAAACCAATGTCAATAAAAGGGGAAGACAAGCCATAGATTGGGAGAAAATATTTGTAGAAAACCTATCTAAAAAAAAAAAAAAAAAAAGAAAGAAAGAAAGAAAGAAAAAAAAAACCTATCTGATCAAGGACTGTTGTCCAAAATAAACAAAGAACTCTTAATTTAAAACTCAGTAGTGAGGCACCTGGATGGCTTAGTGATTGAACATCTGCCTTTGGCTCAGGGCATGATCCCTGGGTCCTGGGATTGAGTCTACATCCAGTTTTCCCCAGGGAGCCTGCTTTTCCCTCTGCTTGTGTCTCTGCCTCTCTTTGTGCGTCTCTCATGAATAAATAAGTAAAATCTTAAAAGAAAAACTCAATAGTAAGAAAATAAACGCTCAAAATTTGAGCAAAAGACTAACAGACTCTTCTGCAAAAAAGATACGCAGATGGCAAGTAAACATGAAAAGATGTTCAACTTCATATGTCACTGGGAATGGCAAATTAAAACAACAATGAGATATTGATATATATACCTATTTGAATGGCCAACATCCAAAACTCTGACACCACCAATCCTGGCAAGGATATGTAGCAAAAGGAACTCTCATTTATTGCTGGTAGGAATGCAAAATGTCACAGCCACTTTGGAATACAATTTGGCAGTTTCTTACAAAATTAAACATACTCTTACTGTATGATCCAGCAATTGCACTCCTTGGAATTTACCCAAATAAATGGAAAACTTAAGTCCACACAAAAACCTGCAAACATATTTTTAGCATCTTTACTCGTAATTGCCACAACCAGCAAGCAACCAAGATGCCCTTCAGTAGGGGAATAAGTGAATAAACTGGTACATCTAGGAATACTATATTTTTTTTTGTACAAAAGAATGTTATTCAATGTGAAAAGGAAATGAGCTATCAAACCATGAGGAGACATGGAGGAACCTTAAATGCATATTACTGAGTGAAAGAGGCCCCTGGAAAAGGTTGCATAATGTATGATTCCAACTATCTGACATTCTGGAAAAGGCAAAACTATGGAGACATTAGAAATATCAGTGGTTGACAGGAGTTAGCAGGGGAGGAAGGGATGAATCAACAGACAGAATATTCAAGGCAGTGAAACTATTCTATATGATACCATGGTGGTGGGCACATGTCATTATACATTTTTCAAAACCCACAGAATGTGCACCAACAGTAAACCATAATGTAAACTATGGACTTTGGTTGATAATGATATATCAATGTAGTTCATCAGTTGTAACAAATTTACCACCATGGTGGGGGATGATAATGGGGGAGGTTCTGTACCTGTGAGGATATGAGGTATAGGGGAACTGTACTTTCTGCTCAATTTTGCTGTGAACCTAAAATAGCTCTACAAAATAAAGTGTATTAATAATTGAAAAAAATGGGGATCCCTGGGTGGCGCAGTGGTTTAGCGCCGGTCTTTGGCCCAGGGTGCGATCCTGGAGACCCGGGATCGAATCCCACGTCAGGCTCCCGGTGCATGGAGCCTGCTTCTCCCTCTGCCTGTGTCTCTGCCTCTCTCTCTCTCTCTCTCTGTGACTGTCATAAATAAATAAATAAAATTTAAAAAAAAAAAAATAATTGAAAAAAGTGACACACAACAGTGGAGTTACATGTTCAATGAAAAAGCTGTCAACACCAAGTTCTATATTAAATTTTATATCTAAAACTATCCTTCAAAAATGAAAGTAAAATATATTCTCATGTAAACAAAAATGAGGTAATTATTGATTACAGACTTATCTTTCAAGAAATATAAAGGGAAGGGGATCCCTGGGTGGCTCAGTGGTTTGGTGCCTGCCTTCGGCCTAGTGTGTGATCCTGGAGTCTCAGGATTGAGTCCCACATCGGGCTCCCTGCCTAGAACCTGCTTCTCCCTCTGCCTGTGTCTCTGCCTCTCTCTCTCTCTCTCTGCGTGTGTGTGTCTCATCAATAAATAAAATCTTTAAAAAAATTAATTAAACAATAATTTAAAAAAAAGAAATATAAAGGGAAATCCTCTAATTAGGTCAAAAGGAAATATCTCCAGACTATGTGTTGTATCTGCAGGTAGAAATAAATAGCCCAGGGGCACCTGGATGGCTCAGTGGTTGAGCATCTGCCTTTGGCTCGGGTCGTAATCCTGGGGTCCTGGGATTGAGTTCTGCAGGAGGCTCTGAGCCTGCTTTTCCTTCTGCCTATGTCTCTGTCTCTGTCTCTGTCTCTCTCTCTGTGTCTCTCATGAATAAATAAATAAAATCTTAAAAAAAATCATCTCCAGTCCTTTCTTTCTTTCTTTCTTTCTTTCTTTCTTTCTTTCTTTCTTTCTTTCTTTCTTTCTTTCTTTCTTTCTTTCTTTCTCTTTCTTTCTTTCTTTCTTTCTTTCTTTCTTCTTTCTTTCTTTCTTTCTTTCTTTCTTTCTTTCTTTCTTTCTTTTTTAAATATTTTATTTATTTATTCATGAGAGACAGAGAGAGAGAGAGAGAGAGAGAGAGAGAGAGAGGCAGAGACATAGGCAGAAGGAGAAGCAGGCTCCCAGGGGGAGCCTAATGTGGAATTCAAAGATTATAAAGGGCTGCTGTTTGACTATGGGAGTGGCTGAAGTAGGGTGGAGGACAAGATAATGGAGGACAGGTCACAGAACTAAGGCAGAGGTAGGAGAACCCATGTATATATAAAATCTCTAAGAATTATGATGACAGGAAATGTGCTGGGAGGAATGACAGTGAGTAGCTAAATATCTTTTTAAGTAATGCTGGGGGACTTGGGAGGTGGTGGTGACCAAGAGGAAAGTAGGTGATTATAAGGAGGGGGGCAGTGACTGACATAGTCTGACAAGGAAGAGTCAAAGCTGGGCAGTTTTAGGGAGAAAGGGAGGAATAGTGAGGAATTTGAGCCAGTTTGTGAGGGTATGAGGGAGAAACAGCCGCCACTGGCAGAGGATTGTGGAGTATCTGTCCTCAGGATGAGCCAGACATCATTGGAACAGGACAGTGAAGGGGCTGTTCAGAGTAGAGAATGCAAGAGTTGAAGATGTAAGTGATTTTGCTGTTGACTGACCAAGAGTACTACCAGGTTAATATGAGGAAGGCTGGGAAGTGGGGTCAGAAAAGGGAGTGCACAGAGTGGTTTGGGAGTCCAAGGATGTCTCAGGAGGCCCAGACTTCCTGTCGTGACTGATGTAAACAGGGATAAAAATTATGAGATTGGTGGTTTCTGGGCAGTTGGGGGTGGCGGGGCTGGTCTTTGTGGTAGAGGTGGCGGTGGAGGGCCTTGTCAGCCTTCCTGTTGATGAAATCTAGAAAAGAAGCAGTTACCCCTGACCTTGTGAATGGAGGCTGGCAGATAGCCCTTATGACCCCCAAAGTGGCACATCTGTCTTTGTAGACAATAAAAGAGATTTTCAGGGGCTTTTAACTTTGGTATCTGTTAAAAATTATCAGAGGAGGGCATCAAAAGTCCAGATTCCCAGGTCTCACCTTTTCTGTTATTACTGATTTCAAAGATCTGTAGTGGGTGGGGCCCTGGATCTGGATTTTAAGGGGTGCTTCTTATGTAGGTCATGATTAGATGAGGATGAGTAATGTGGTTTAGAACCAGCTGATTTGGAAAATCAACAGCAAGGAAGCCTGGAAGTCTGGTGATTTACTCTGTAGTCAGTCACCTGGTCTCAAGGCCCAGGAAAGGTCCAAATCAAAACCCCACCCACCGTGCTGCCCCCCATAGATGCCACTATAACTAACATTAGTCAGTTTGTCCCTTTTGGTGTTCTAGTTGGTGGTATTAGCTAATCTTATTTTACAAAGTAATACTTTCAGTATAGCTAACTGTTCACTTTTCCAACTTCATTTTAGCAAAGTTGAGCATGAAGTAGAAATTAAGGAAATGCTCAAAGATACACAAAACTAGAATAGTACAGTGAGTCCCCATATACCCTGTATACAACCTCAACAACTATCAGCATTTTGCTATGGAAGGAAAGAAACTTAAATCTTTCATTTCTTGACTCCTAAAATTGGCTTTAAAGTAGGTTTGCTTTCACCTTATTCTGTGGCTAAGCTTTAATAACTCTTATATTACCAGAAAAAAAAAGTTTCATTATGTGATGTTATATATTTAAATGCAGTTTAAAAGATAGCCCTTATACTGTTAGACACCAACAAATACAGTGTATGTATAAAAGATTATTTCAATTGGAAGTGTTTTTCTTTTAATTTTTACTTTGATTTTATTTTAAAGATTTTATTTACTTATTCATGAGAGACAGAGAGGCAGAGACATAGGGAGAGGGAAGGAAAAGCAAGCTCTGGGCAGGGAGCCTGATATGGGACTCCATCCTGGGACCCCAGGATCATGCCCTGAACCAAAGGCAGATGCCCAACCACTGAGCCACCCAGGGGTCCCTGTTTTTTCTTTTCATATAGACTCTGGAATTTGCCAAATATATATTTTTGAAGACCGAAAAGTCTCAGAGAGAAATAAGGGGAAAAATATGCTTGGAGAAAAGTGGGAAATCTGAGGTTGAAATAGTTTGGTTGGCTCCCTGCCTTGGGTCTGTCCTGAGGAGACATAGCTATGCTCACGGAGCAATTTGCTAGGACACTGAAAATAAAGTGATAGATAGGGCACTCGCTAGGCTATTTTTAAATGAAAGCTTAGAAGTTGGCTATGGAAAACCCCTCTCAGGTTATTATGCTTTCCTTCTCCCTTTGCCCTTTCAGTTTGTGAAATTTCTTCCTTTATGTTTTCTGGCATAAAAGTCAGGGCACTACAAGTTTTAAGTATAATAAGCATTGTAAAAACTGCTTCAGAATAAAGGGCATTTCCTAGTTAAATTTCACAATAATGTTTTTCAATTCTAAAAATAACTTGGAATTCAGAGGAAGCATCATCCTAAATGAATTACTGTAAGGCAAATTGTCTAAGAAAGATAGTAGACAGGGGCAGATGATTTATCTAAATCCATGAGGAAACCGAGTCATTTGTTAGAATTTAAGATAATCTGATTTCAACCATGAGCCTACTTGAAGTTGGGCAACATTTAGTGTTTAATTCTTTGTGAATGACATACTTATTTTTCTTTTTTTATTGTGATAAAATACCCATAATAAAGTTTACCATCTTTTTTTAAAGGATTTTATTTTTAAGTGATCTCAACACCCAACATGGGGCTGGAACTCAAAACCCTTGAGATCAACAGTCGCACACTCCACAGACTGAGACAGCTAAGCCCTCTACTTTTTAAGTGTACAGCTTAGCAGTATTAGATACATTCGTATTGTTGTGCCACCCACCATCACTACTGCCTATCTCCAAAACTCTTTATCTTGCAAAACTGAAACCCATTAAATCGTAACTCCCATCCTTTCCTGCTCCCACCCCAGCCTCTAGCAACTGCCATTCTACTTTTTGGCTTTAAGTTTTTGACTGCTCCAAGTATCTCATATAAGTGGAATTATAAAGTGATTGTCCTTTTGTAACTGGCTTATTTCACTTACCATAATGTGTGCAAGGTTCATCCATGTTGTAGCATATTGCAGAATTTCCTTCGTTTTAAAGGCTGAATAATATTCCATTGTATATATACTATATTTTGTTTATCTGTTCATTGGTTGATGGACACTTTGGTTGCTTCCATGTTTTATCTATGGTGAATAATGCTTTGATGAACATGGGTGCACACATCTCTCTTTGAGGGCCTGTTTTCAATTTTTTGGAGTATATATCCACAAGTGGGATCACTGGATCATATGATAATTCTGCTTCTAATTTTTTGAGAAAACTTTATACTGTTTTATCAGCATCTCTACCATTTTACATTCCCACCCACAGTCCTCAAGGGTTTCAACTTCTCTACATCCTCCCCAACAGTTGTTATTTTTTTTTTTGTAGTAGTAGTCATCCTAATGGATATGAAGTAGTATCTCATAGTTTTCATTTGCATTAGGTAGTGATATTGAGCATCTTTTCATGTACTTTATTGGCCATTTGTATATCTCCTGTTGAGAAATGTCTATTCAAGTCTTTGGACATTTTTGAATAGGGTTGTTTGTTTTTGTTTTGATTTGTTTTGCATTGTATGAGTTCTCTATAATCTGGATATTGATCCCTTATTAGGTATATAGTTTGAAAATAGTTTCTCCCGTAGGTTGCCTTTTTATTCTGTGGATAGTGTCTTTTAATGAGAAAAAGTTTAAAATTTTCATGAAGTTCAGTTTATCTAGTTTTTCTTTTGTTGCTTTTGCCTTTGGAGTTGATCCTAGAAATCATTGCCAAATCCAACGTTGTGAAGCTTTTGCCCTATGTTTTCTTCAAAGACTTTTATTGTTTTAGGTCTTTACATTTAGGTTCTTGTTTCATTTTGAGTGAAACAATAAGGGAAGGGTCCAACTTTGCTCTTTTGCATGTGGATATCCAGTTTTGCCAGCACTGTCTGTTGAAAGGACCATCCCTTCCCCCACTGAATGATCTTGGTACCCTTGTCAGAGATCATTTGACCATATGTGGAAGGGTTTATTTCTGGACTTGCTGTTGTATTCCACTGGTCTATATGCCTATCTTTATGCCCAAACCACACAGTTTTATTAGTTACTGTAGCTTTGTAGTAAGTTTTGAAATCGGGAAATAGAAGTCGTCCAGCTTTGTTCTTTCTCAAGATTGTTTTGGCTATTAGGAGACATTTGAGATTCCATATTAATTTTAAGGAAGAATTCTTTTATTTCTGTAAAATATCTCTGGGATTTTGCTAGGAATTGCATTGAATCTGTAGAGCACTTTGGGTAGTGTTGATATTTTAATAATATTAAGTGTTCTGTTCCATGAATATGGGATATATTCCATTTATTTATGTCTTGTTGAATTTCTTTTAGGAATATTTGGTAGTTTTCATTTTACAAGTCTTTACCTTATTGGTTAAGTTATTAAGTATTTAGGGATGCCTGGGTGGCTCAGCAGTTGGGCGTATGCCTTAGGCTCAGGGCATGATCCTGGAGTTCCAGGATCGAGTCCCACATCGGGCTCCCTGCATGGAGCCTGCTTCTCCCTCTGCCTGTGTCTGTGCCTCTCTCTCTCTGTGTCTCTCATGAATAAATAAATAAAATCTTTAAAAAAATTATTAAGTATTTAATTTTTTTAGCTGTATCTTAAATAGAATTGTTTTTGTAATTTCCTTCTCAGTTGGTCATTGTTTGCGTGTAGAAATACCAACTGATTTGTGTGTGTGGACTTTGTATTTTGCTACTTTGCTATATTTATTTATCCTCACACATTTTTGTGTAGTCTTTAGGGTTTCCTATGTATAAGATCATACCATCTGCAAACGGATAATTTGACCTCCTCCTTTCCAATTTAGATGCCTTTTATTTCTTGCCTCATTCCAATACTGTGTGGGGAAGTTGATATCCATCCTTTGTTCTTGGTCTTATTTTTTTTTTTTTTTTTTTTGTTCTTAGTCTTAGAAGAAAAGTTTTCAGTCTTTTACAGTTGAGTATGAGGTTCGCTGTGGGTTTTTCATATGTAGTTTTTATTAATTTGAGGCAGTTTCCTTCTATTACTATTTTGTTAGATGTGTTTATCATGAAAGGATGTTAAATTTTGTCAAGTGCTTTTTCCGCATCAGTTGAGATGGTTACATGGTTTTATTCCTCTAGCTGATGTGGCATATTACAATGATCAATTTTCATTTGTTGAACTATTTTTGGATTTCAGGGACATATCCCATTTGGTCATGGTATATAATTTTTTTAATATGCTGCTGAGTTGAATTTGTTAATATTTTGGGGGGGGATTTTTACATCAATTTTCAAAAGGGATGTTGGTCTGTATTTGTTTTTGTTGTTTTTTTTTTCTTCATGGTGTTTTTTTTTTTTTTTCCCCCTTGCTATCAGGGCAGTGCTGATCTCATTGAATAAGTTAGGAAGTGTTCTTTACAATTTTTCGGAAAAGTTTAAGGACTAGTGTTAGTTCTTTAAATGTTTGGTAGAATGTACCAGTAAAGCCATTGGACCTGAGACTTTTTTTTTCCTTTTTTTAGAGAGAGAGAGAAAGAGAGAGAGAGTATACTTGCAAGTGGCATGGAGGGTCAGAGTGAGAGAGAGAATCTTAATCAGGCTCCACACTCAGCACAGAGTTTGACATGGGCTTAATCTCATGACGCTGAGATCATGTGCTGAGCCACCCAGGCACCCCCAGGACTTTTCTTTCTTGACATTTTTTATTATGGATTCAGTCTCTTTAGTAGTTATTGGTCTATTCGGATGTTCTATTTCTTAGTGATTGAGTTTTGGTAGGTTTTATGTTTCTAGGATATGTCCATTTCATCTAGGTTATCCAATTTGTTGGTGTATAATGTTCATAGTACTCTCTTGTAATCTTTTTATTTCTGTAGAATCAGTAGTAATGTCATCACTTTCTTCTCTGATCTTAGTAAGTTGAGTCTTTTCTTTCTCTCTTTTTAGTACATCTAGGTAAAGGTTTGTCAATTTTGTTGATCTTTTCAAAGCATCAACTTTTGGTTTCAGTGATTTCTCTATTTTCTGTTTCATTTATCTCTGCTTTAATCTTTATTATTTCCTTTCTTCTGCTGGCTTTGACTTTAGTTGTTCTTTTTCTAGTATTTTTAAATTGTAGAGTTAGGTCATTGAGGTCTTTCTTGTTTTATAATGTGCATATTTATAGTTATGGATTTCCCCCTTACCACTCTTTTTTGTTGTATATTTTAGTTTAATATATTATGTTTTTGTTTTTATTTATCACTGAGTATTTTCTAATATCTCTTGTTACTGATTTTCAGCTTTATCCTGTTGTAGTTACAGAAGATAGTTTATATGATATCTGTCTTTTAAATATTGAGACTAATTTGGAAATTTGTGGCCTAATGTATGTATATCTTGGAAATTGTCCCATGTGTACTTGAGAACAATGTGTATGCTGTTGTTTTTGGATAATGTTTTATATGTCTGTTAGACCTAGTTAGTTTATTGTGCTAAGTCCTTTATTTCCTTATTTTTGGTTATTCTTTCCATTATTATGAGTGGGATATTGATGTCTCCAACTACTCTTACAGCACTGTTTTGCCTTCAATTCTGTCAGTTTTTACTTCATATGCTTAAAGGCCATTTTGTGGGGCACTTGGATGGCTCAGTCAGTTAAGCATTTTGCCTTTGGTTTAGGTGATCATCCCAGGGATCTGCTTCTCCCTCTCCCTCTGCCTGCCACTCCCCCTACTTGTGCATACACTCTTCCTCTCAGCCTCTCTCTCTGTCAAATAAATAAATAAAATCTTTAAAAAACCAAAAGCAGATTTAAAGTCCATTTTATCTGATATTAATGTAGCCACCCTGTTCTCTTTTGCTGTTTGCATGGGGTATCTTTTTCCATCCTTTCACTTTCAACCCGTTTGTGTCTTTAGATCTCAAGTGAGTCTCTTGTAGGCAGCATATAGTTGAATCATGTGATTTTTATCTATTCTGCCAAATTCTGTTCTTTGGAGAGTTTAATCCATTTACATTTAAAGTAATTACAGGTAAGAAAGGACTTACTTCTGCAGTTGTGCTATTTGTTCTCTGTTCTCCCCCCCACCATTTCTTTTTTTACTGTCTTTTACATTAGTTGATTTTTTTTTTGTAGTGAAATGTTTGATTCTCTTTTCATTTCCTTTTGTGTACGTTGTATAGTTATTTTTTTTATGGTTACAATTGGGATTATGTTTAACATCCTAATCCTGTGCTAAACATCCTGTGCTTCTGATCACAGAGGTGCAGACAGAGGTGGGCAGCCAGTGTGGCTGCAGCTCCCTCCATTGTAGCAAGCCTCTCCACCTCTGGATGAGGTGGCCACCAGGGTGTTTATAGGGCTAGCAGCATTGTAATGTATAACATTGTAATTTGACTTTATACCAGTTTAACTTCAATAACAGACAAAAATTCTACTTTACTCTGTCCCCATCCCTTTGGTTGTTGATGTTGCAAAATTACATCTTTATACATTGCATGCCCCAAAGACTAAACTAATACTAATTTTAAATGCATTAGTCTCCTAAATTATGTAGGAAACAAGATTTGGAGTTACAGACCAAAGTTAAAATAATATTAGCTTTTAAACTAAAAATTATTTTTTAAAGATGTATTAGCCTTTTAAATCATGTAGAACACAGAAAGTGGTTTTACAAACTGTTGTTATAATAATTTGCATGTATTTATCTTTATTGAAATCTTTATTTCTCCACATGGCTTTGAGGTACTGTGTAGTGTCTTTTCATTTCACCTTGAGGACGCCTGTGACATTTTTTGCAGAGTAAATGTAGTGATAAACTATCTCAGCTTTTGTTTATCTGGGAATGTCTTAATTTTTCCCTCACTTTTGAAGGACAGTTTTGCCAGATACAAGATTTTTGGTTGACAGCTTTTTGGTTTTCTTTTTTTTTTAGCACTTTGAATATATTGCCTACTGCGTTATATTCTCTTTTTGTGTGTGTGTGTGTGTGTGTTATATTCTCTAAAGTTTGTGATGAGAAATGTGTCGATAATTTTATTGAGGAGCTCTTGTGTGTGACAAGTCACTTTTCCAACTTTCAGGGTTCTCTGTCTTTGCCTTTAGATAGTTTGATGATAATATGTCTTCATATGGGTCTCTTTGAGTTCATGTTACCTGGAGTTCATTGAGTTTTTTGGGTGTTTATATTCATGTCTTTCAGCAGAGTTGGGAAGTTTTCAGCCACTACTTCAAGTATTCTCTCTGCCCCTTTCTCTCTTCTGTTTTTGAAGCTTCTGCAGTATATATGCTGGTTGGCTTGATGGGTCTCATGGGTCCCTTACGTTCTGTTCACTTTTATTCAGTCTTTTTCCCCATTTCTTAGATTCAGTACTTTCCATTGCCCTATCTTCAAGTTCACTGATTCTGTCTTCTGCCTGCTTAAATTCCCTTTGAATGGCTCTAGTGACTTTTTCATTTCTGTTATTCTTATATACTCCAGTATTTCCTTTTCCTTTTTTTTTGATTTTGTCTTATTATTGGTATTATTGGTATTTCCATTATTTTTACACATTATTCGCTTGACTTTCTCTACATCTTTAGTTTTTTGAGCAGCTTTAGATGATTGTTTTAATATCTTCTTCAGGTAAATTTATAGTTCTTTTGCAGGGATAGTTTCTGTTGTTTATTTTTTTCCTTTGAATGAGACAGTTTCCTATTTCTTTGTATGCTGTTTGACTTTTTTTTGTTGAAAACTGGACATTTTAATCTAATAATATGGTAACTCTGAAATCAGATTTTCTCTGTTCCCTAGTGTTTGCTGTCTTTTGTTGATTAATTAATTCAAGTATTTATTTTTATAGGCTGACTTTGTGCTGAGGATCAGCACGATCTTTGAACTTAAGGTCTTCTCAGGTCTTTTCTGAGCATGTGCCTTTTCCTGGATATTCAGTCACTTTCTAATTTTCCCCATGTATTCAATTGCTTTTGAATGTCTTACTCTAATTACTGGCTTCCAAAAGGAGAAAAAGAGGAAAATGAAGGGAGGATAAAATGCTGCTAGCCCTATAAACACCCTGGTGGCCACCTCATCCAGAGGTGGAGAGGCTTGCTACAATGGAGGGAGCTGCAGCCACACTGGCTGCCCACCTCTGTCTGCACCTCTGTGATCAGAAGCAGCTATAAAGCAGTCAGGCACAAATCCCTGATAATCAGAGGGGCGGGCCTTTTTTGCCCACCCTCATTCTAGCAAGCTATATGTAAATTGCTCCAGGATCTGGTACACGGCTGCATTCCCCTAGGATGGAGATTGTATTGCTGCTACTGTGCTTACAGCAGAAATTGACAGAAATTAACCACAACTCCCCAGCCAAGCCTTCTGGGAATTTGCAAGCCTTTAATAGACTGCCCAGTTCTAAAATACGTAGTTCTAGGGGACAGATTCTGCCAGTGCAGTTACTGAGTAGGCGGGGAGATAGATTCCTGGTTCCTCCTATTCCACCATTGTCCTAGAGCCCTTTTAATGTACATTTTATATGCTTATCCTTTTTATTGTTTGTCTCTCCCATTGATATGTCATCTCCATGAACACAGCAGTTTACTTACTGTTCATTCACTATACCACAGAAACTGGAAAAATTGACACATAGTAGGTGCTCTGTAAATGTTTGTGGAATGAATTTATACTATAGGAGATATAGTACGTGATTGTACCCACGTTTGAGTGCAAATATTGTTTATTATGTTTTCTGCTTATTCTTGGAGCTGATACCCATACACAGTTACTATTAGATACTCTGGTTTGGGCCTTACCAGCTTCTTTTAAACACGCTGGATTCCTGGGGCGCCAGTCAAGTTAAGTGTCCCACCCTTGGTTTCAACTCAGGGTCATGAGATCCAGCCCCTTGATGGGCTCCAAAGTCCATTTAGGATTCTTTCTCCCTCTTCCTCTGTCCTTCCCACTCTCTCTCTAAAAATAAAATAAATACATCTTTTAAAAAATCATAAACATACTGGATTCTTGACTTTACATTTACATGGGTACCTCGTCTGTCATATTCATTATTATATGTAAGACCTTAAGGTAATAATCTAAAACTCAGGAGTCAGAAACTAGTAGCTGCCCTGGGCCAGGTTGTGTGTTATATGGCCAGCATAGTGGTTTGAATCGTTTTGACTTTGGATTAAAGCTTGAGGAACGGCTTGTCCCTTAGACAGGCCACCTCTATGTGGTTTTGCCATGATTGTTTCTTTCATTATCACAATTCTAATCATTTAATTTTTGTGTTTGTTCATTGTAAGTCTCTCCATGTAGGCTGTCAGTTCCACAAAGTCAGAAACCATGTCTACTTCATTCATTGCCTTACATCCCAGTTTTAGCCGAGTCTGGTAGCAGATGGCACTTGATATATGAAGTGTGAATATAAAGTAATACATTTGGTCTTTTTACCAAACATGCTTAAACATGAATTGCCCTTAATGCCACCCACTTGGCTGCCATGCTTTGTTCCTTTCCCAGATCCTCTCGGAACTGCCTTTCCTCCATGAGTTTAGGAATCAGTAGCATGTTTGTTCAGGATGTCAGCATGTATGAGGTGCTTCCTTTGTGTCTTGTCATTGGAATAATCATCCACATTTTGAAATCGGGGCACATATTTGCAGATCATAAGTAAATTTTCCCATACCATACAGCAAGTACATGATATAGTGGACTCTAACCCAGCTCCCCAAGTGCCAATGTGGTGTTTTTTTATGCTTCACCGTCACAGTGAGTGTGCTGTTTGATATCTGTCAGAGCTACTTGTGTGTTTCCTAGGAAAGAGGGTGAAATCACCCCTGCATCTTCCAGTAAGACTTAATTCATTCTATAAAGCACATTAGAAACCAGAATTGTTTCTTTTGTGGCAAGGTGCTACGTAGACATCATGAGTGCTGTCTTTAAAAGCAGAGCTAAGCCTTTGGGCCACAATAAACCACTAGACTCTGGTGCCCGGCTCTTGTGTGGGGAGCCTGCACGGCAGGGTCTGGAGCTGTGCTGGCATCTCTCTTCCCGCCCTCCCTGGCTGGGGCTGCTCTGCAGCGTGTGCTCAGCATTTCACTGGAGAGCAGGGCTTGCTTCAGTGTAGTTGCTCTTCCCTGGAGTGGGCCCTCAGGAGCTCCATCTGAAACAGTTTCAGGACTGCTTTTGGGTTTTAGCTTTCCTAATGCCAGCCTGCACTCCTTTCAACTGGGGGCCCTAAGGCAGGCATCCTGAAATACACCCTCGAAGCCACTTGTCGGTGGCTTGTTCCAGCAGTCCAGGGAGGGCTTGCTGACCTGCAGGTGTCCTCTGGCCTCTAGTTGTAGTCACACTGCCCCGGGTCAAGAGCCCAGAGAAGACGCTGGCACCAGGACCCACCACTGGCAAAGTATCTGTCATCTGAGGTAGGATATTGTTCTTTCTTTCCAGTCAAAGACGGCCTTAGCTGCTGCTTCTCCTACGCCTGAGACCAAAAAAGAGCAGCTTTACTCTGCTTTTACTTTCTGAAAATAGATATGTATTTTCAGATATGGGTCATAAGCGTGACCCATAGCTTATGTCACCTTTAATAGACCAGCTGGTCATCAGCTGAAATACAAGAACAGGCATAGGTTTGTGGGAATGGGATCCTAACTGCTTTTGGTGATACTCAGCCACTCCTTGCTGCTTGATTTCAGCAACCTGCCTTCCAGTTGGAACTCAACTCTGCCCTTTAGCCTGATTTTCTTGTGCATAACATGACAAATTATTTCGTGACTAATGCTCCTTTCAGACCTGAAATCACTTTTATTCTTTAACTGTGAAGGGCTTTCAGATACCCTCTGGTGATGTTAGGGTGTGGCTGTTAATGGTTTAATTTCTGTGGTTCTGAGTAGATTCCTAACAACCTTTTTTTTTTTTAATTGATGGTTCCATTTACTTTATTTTTTGTAATTGGTTGAGAGAAGAAAGGAATTTTAGGAACAGATTCCATCTGTGAAATGCAATGTAGAATTTTAGCTAAAGGATGAGGAATGGAATAACATTGAAGTGACATTTCTGCTCAGAGTTGATTTCTTGGAGTTAGTCTTCTTTCCAGTTTGAGGTTCCAAAAGCCTTTTTAAAGAACCTCTCAGTGGAATAGGGAACAACTGAATTTCAAAATCACAGTGAGAACCCATGAACTTTCTGGCTGTCCAGACTGAAGTAACACTCACCCAGGAAGGGATTTTTCTACCCTTTACCCTCTTTTAACTTAGGTCTAGAGCTCCATAGTCTGTGGTATATGAAAATACAAGCAGACAAGCTTCGTGTGTGAATGCCTGAACTATAACTTCTTCACGCCAGTTGATGTGGCTTATTAGTGTAAGGTCATGCTTCAGGTCACTTCCCTGTCAGTTATGAGAGTAGACACAACTGTGAGTGCACACTTTTCTGTTAGGCAGTGCACTTGTACTTCTAGAACCAGTGTGATCTGTGGCTTCTATTTGAGGGGGGTTCTCTCACCTTCTTCCTTTTCTGATCTCACTCTCTCTTTGTCACTTGTCCTACTTTCTGCTGTAGCTCACAGTGATGCTGGGCTGTCCCTTCTATGTATGAGTGATCTCCAAATGAGAGAAATCGTGAGCTAAATTTTTTTTCCCACTGCCTTTTTATACCATCAATCTTGCCTTCCCAGTTCTATCTGAAACTAGCAGTTAATAAGCATTTCAACATAAAATGCAAAATTTGTAAACATTGTAAAGTCCTTCTTATATTCCATTTTCAAGAAAACAGACCCCCTTTGATCTTCTTTTACATAGGAGATTTATTTTCTAATCTGGAAATGTGGCCAGTCAGGACACAATTCCTTTCTTCCATTTTGAACCTGTCTATTTGCTTGGAGAATGCCCCCAGATACCACAGCAAGACGATAGGGCTACGTTACCTTCATATTTGGCTTTCTTGGCCATCCCGCTGCTGAAGCTGAGACACAGAGGGGTTGGCCTCACTAGCATTCAGAGACAGGGGAGGCCTAGCAGCCCAGGACCCCATCTGTATGGCCATGTGCACTGTAGAGTGGATTAAAAGGGGAAAGTCTTTAGGAATTTTGAGAAACTCCCAGAAAATTGGGATTGTCAATATGACCAGTTTCACCTGGTCAGGAAAGTGACCTGAATACCTACCCTGAAACTGAGCATAATACTCTCAAATAAACGACTTGCTCTGGAATGTCTTTTCCCACCATCATCCTGAGTTACCTGGGCACAGTTGGTGCTGATTTCTAATTTACTTTGCATTCTGATTCTGTTAACAACTTGCCAGACTGAATGCAGATGTGCGCTCTCCCCACAGAAAGCCGGCCCACGGGCCGAGGATGGATCCCATTAACCTGGTGCCATATTTGCCTCAGGCAAAGTGGTCCCCAGGGCCAGGAGACCAAGGCTGGCATGCGCTGTTGTGTCAGGTGCGCAAGGAATCCCAGAAGTATACGAGACGGTGTGTAGATCTCTCTCTTTTCTTCGTGTCCTAGATTGCTGGCTTGTGTTGGAAATAGGTGCATGAAAATGCAGTTTGTTGGGAGCTGTCATTGTCTTCCCCAGGGGGTGGGGGTGGGGGATCCTTGCTAGGTGGGTTTGTTTTCATCCTGCTCCTCACTGGGTGTGAAAAAAGGGGAGCAGGGACTTTGGGCACTTGTCTACTCTCTCCTTGTTATGATTGCTTCGATGACTGTTCTGGTGGTCACATTTTCTGATATACACTGTGGCATATGAGATTCTGACTTCTTCTGACAAAGTTGGGGTTTCTTTTTTTCCTATTTGTTAATGTAATTCAACCAAATGGTTTATGAAGGTATAAAAATTAAACACCAGCAAACTATGTTTAATGATTATGCTTCATTTGGAAGAAACCAGTTTTCATAAACCAGGGACTCTTTCAGACAACCTTAGAAATCTAACTGTTGGGAAACTAATTCTTGGGCCAGGAACTTTTTCTCTGGGTCATGATGATGCCAATGGCAACTACATTTACTGAGTGCTTACACTTTTCTTGGGACTGTACACACATTTCCATGTATTAATTCATCTGACCTCATAACAGACATGTGAGGTGGGTACTCACATGCCCTCATTTTACAGATGAGGACACTAAGGCCCAGTGTGGGGAGGTCCCTTACCCAGGCTGGTAAGTTAGTGGCTGAGCCAGGATGTGAACCTAGCCAGGCTGGTTCAAGGGCTCATCCTTAACTCCTCCACTGTTGTCACTTGGCTACAGTTAGTGTTTTCCTCATTGTCTCTGCAACCTCTGAATTTTGGGGGGGCAATAGGCTGCATATTGGTACATGACACCCCTGTAGCCTTCAGTGGAATTCTGGCTCAGCCCCAGATTGAAGGTCTGAAACAGGCAGGTTCCACAAAGCTCTGGTCTCTGGGGGCCTGTGGAGGAGTGTGTGGAGCTGTTTCCACCCAGCTGATCTAATGGAGCTCTGCACCTCCACCCAGGGACTGAGGCCTGTTGTGCCTTCATGAGTCCTTTCCTCACCTCCTTGGTCATCCTGGGCAGTGGCTGGGCCCCATGTGATTCTGTGCCAAGCAGGGTGGTCCACGTTGGGACCTGCCTGGTATAAGGATCTGGGATTGCAGTGGGCTAAAGCTCTTCCTAGACAGCCATCCTGCTGGATTGAAAATTCCCTACCCCCCAAGTTCATTACATGAAAGTTCTGAGCTATAATTACCTTGGGGCCTTACCTGTGTTTTCTATCAATTGCTCTAGTTTTCTGCTAAAGCTATACTAACAAACTAGCAATCATTCCTGTCCCCCAGAATTTACCCTCCCACCCCTGGGATATACCCTGCAGAAATACCCTATATCCTGCAGTCTTCAGAGGCTGGGTCCTACGAAGGCCTCAAGGCAGTACCTGCAGACGCACAGAACTGCAGAGGTACTGGTGCCTGTTCTACACAGTTCTGAGTACTTCCCAGGTGTCCTTGAGTTCTAATGTTTCCCCTGGGACTCGGCCCTTCCTGTAGGCTAGAACAGTTGGCCTTAGCTTCCATTTGTGGGCAGGGGGTGGTGCCAATAGTACCCAGGTAAAGAGCTTCGCACTTTAGAAGCCACTTTAATTGCCAGTTCATCTGAGTATAGGCTTGGCACAATGTAGGGTGAGAGAGAAATGTAACCACTTAGCAGACAGTTGTTGGGGATTTTTCAGAAGTGGATTAAGTGGAGATTGATGGGAAACTCATTTTTACACGTTGGTCTAAGAATGTTAATTTTTTATGGTGACCAAGAAATTGGATATATTTAGAAAGGTAGATGAAATAAATAAATAGTTGAGTTGGCAGTTCAAATCTGAGCAGAACCCTTTTGCACTTAAGCAGTTTAACTTAGATCGATACAGCTCACCCTGATTCTAAGGTTCAAGACCAAAGCAGCTCAGCACGTAAGTGGATCTGTGTTGGGGTTCAGTGGGTTTCTGGCTTTGTGGTACCCACAGAGTTGATGTTGTCTTGGAATGGAAGCAGAAATATTTTTTTTAATATATGAAGTTGAGGACATGGTACATTCAGCAGATGAGCAAGGGTTTGACATAGTTACTCCTAATCTGATGAAGCGTTGAAAGCTTTAGGCTGCTTTATAGGAGCTCTGCTTTTGGTTTCCAGCCTCTTCCTTCCTGAACAAGATTACTATGCTCATGATGTCTCAGTCCTGGAGGAGGACTGTGGGTGTAGGGCCTTTTGTGTAATAGACTCAGCCCACTTGTCAAATAGCCTTACAGGGCATTTTTTTTTCAAAGTGACAGACATGGTGTTGCTCCTCACTGGCTCATCCTTGACCTTCTTTTAATCCTTCGTCTCCCTCCTCTCTTAGCTTGCCTTGTTCAATGGGGGCATGGGTGAGTGACAAGGAATCAGGAGGCTTGGGAGAGTAAGGGAATTTGGGGCAGTCGTGGAAGGAATGGATCCTAAGAATTGATTGCTGCTGTCACATAGATGGCTCCTGTAAACTTCTGATTTCATCTGGTTGATCATGGCTCCGTGGCAAATGCTAAGTGAGAATACGCCACAGTGCATGGCAGGGCATCCCGCTTCTCAGCCTGAGTCTGCGCCTACGCTTGGCAAAGGGCAGCTCCCCTCTGCACTGAATTCCCGTTGGGTGACTGTGAGGCCTATGGCCAGGAGGACATTTACAGGCCATCGCAGAGACCATCCAGGGCACACCCCACCCAGAAACCTCCATCTGCTTAGGGAAGAGCAGAAGGATTGGCATGATTTTCTTTATCCTTTTTTAAAAAATGTTTTCTAGTTTCACAAATGGGGTTGAAAATGATAATGGATGTACTTAGGTCTCCCTAAATAGGGAGAATCAGGTGAGTGTGGTTATACCCGAGCCTCCTGTCACACTCATAGGTAACTGGGTCCCTCACTGAATGACTCTCTGTTCTGGGGTCGCTGGGTGCCTCTGAGAGGCATCTCAAGGCCTGTGGCTTTGCTGTTTGCTCATGTCAGTCAAAGTGAGAGAAAGCAATGGTGCTGAGCCGTTGGCATAGAAAACAGGCCTAAAAAGATAGTGCTGGGCTGAGAGCTAAAGTCCACACAAGAGAGTTCTGGGCTCTGTATTATTAGTCTAGGGGGAGGAGGGCTGGCAAGTCCCTGGAATTTTTCTGTTTTGTCACAAAATTATTTGATTTGGGTTCTTTCAGGAAGAGTCTGCTGAAGGTGAGGATCATGGACTTTATTACCTCTACGGCCATCCTGCCCCTGCTGTTTGGCTGTGTGGGAATCTTTAGCCTCTTCAAGCTGCTGCAACGGATCCGCATGAGGGCCTACCTCCGGAACGCTGTGGTGGTCATTACGGGTGCTACCTCAGGCCTGGGGCGAGGTAGGTCCTGGGGGCAGTGCTGCCAGGGGGCAGGGAACTGAGCCCAGGCACCAGGAGCAGCTCCGCTGCACGTGTGCAAATAAGTGCAACAGGCTAAGTAACTTGGAACAAGAGTATGTTATTGCCTCTGGTCCACGTGGAAAAGGCGAGAGCTTAAGTGCAATGAGAAATGGCCCCTGACTTTCAGCATCAGTATTGGGAAGCAAAAGCCCTGAGGAGGACTGTGGCAAACTGAAGACTCAAGTATTTCATCAAAGGGGGCCACCTTATTCCACTCCAGCTAGTTGTGGAAATAGTTTTTATTTTTATTTTTTATTGGTGTTCAATTTGCCAACATATAGAATAACACCCAGTGCTCATCTCATCAAGTGCCCCCCTCAGTGCCCGTCACCCAGTCACCCCTACCCCCCGCCCACTTCCCTTTCCACCACCCCTTGTTTGTTTCCCAGAGTTAGGAGTCTCTCATGTTCTGTCTCTCTTTCTGATACTTCCCACTCATTTTTTCTCCTTTTCCCTTTATTCCCTTTGACTATTTTTTATATTCCCCAAATGAATGAGACCATATAATGTTTGTCCTTCTCCAATTGACTTATTTCACTAGCATAATACCCTCCAGTTCCATCCACGTCGAAGCAAATGGTGGGTATTTGTCGTTTCTAATGGCTGAGTAATATTCCATTGTATACATAGACCACATCTTCTTTATCCATTCATCTTTCAATGGACACCAAGGCTCCTTCCACAGTTTGGCTATTGTGGACATTGCTGCTAGAAACATTGGGGTTCAGGTGTCCCGGCATTTCACTGCATCTGTATCTTTGGGGTAAATCCCCAGCAGTGCAATTGCTGGGTCGTAGGGCAGATCTCTTTTTAACTCTTTGAGGAACCTCCACACAGTTTTCCAGAGTGGCTGCACCAGTTCCCATTCCCACCAACAGTGTAAGAGGGTTCCCCTTTCCCACATCCTCTCCAACATTTGTGGTTTCCTGCCTTGTTAATTTTCCCCATTCTTACTGGTGTGAGGTGGTATCTCATTGTGGTTTTGATTTGTATCTCCCTGATGGCAAGTGATGCGGAGCATTTTCTCATGTGCTTGTTGACCATGTCTGTGTCTTCCTCTGTGAGATTTCTGTTCATGTCTTTTGCCCATTTCATGATTGGATTGTTGGTTTCTTTGCTGTTGAGTTTAATAAGTTCTTTATAGATCTTGGATACTAGCCCTTTATCTGATACGTCATTTGCAAATATCTTCTCCCATTCTGTAGGTTGTCTTTTAGTTTTGTTGACTGTATCCTTTGCTGTGCAAAAGCTTCTTATCTTGATGAAGTCCCAATAGTTCATTTTTGCTTTTGTTTCTCT
The DNA here is from genome assembly GCF_905146905.1 of Nyctereutes procyonoides. Classification (NCBI taxonomy): domain Eukaryota; kingdom Metazoa; phylum Chordata; class Mammalia; order Carnivora; family Canidae; genus Nyctereutes; species Nyctereutes procyonoides. Next base: position 46,990,637 of record NW_026575140.1, on the reverse strand, counting down.
TGCCTTCATGGATGTATCTTGCAAGAAGTTGCTGTGGCCAAGTTCAAAAAGGGTGTTGCATGTGTTCTCCTCTAGGATTTTGATGGAATCTTGTCTCACATTAAGATCTTTCATCCAGGGGATCCCTGGGTGGCGCAGCGGTTTGGCGCCTGCCTTTGGCCCAGGGCGCGATCCTGGCGACCCGGGATCGAATCCCACATCGGGCTCCCGATGCATGGAGCCTGCTTCTCCCTCTGCCTGTGTCTCTGCCTCTCTCTCTCTCTCTGTGTGACTATCATAAATAAATTAAAAAATAAAAATAAAAAAAAATTTAAAAAAAAGATCTTTCATCCATTTTTAGTTTATCTTTGTGTCTGGTGTAAGAGAATGGTCTGGTTTCATTCTTCTGCATGTGGATGTCCAATTTTCCCAGCAACCATTTATTGAAGAGACTGTCTTTTTTCCAGTGGATAGTCTTTCCTCCTTTGTTGAATATTGTTGACCATAAAGTTGAGGGTCCACTTCTGGATTCTCTATTCTGTTCCATTGATCTGTGTGTCTGTTTTTGTGCCAGTACCACACTGTCTTGATGACGAAATAGGGGTTTTTATGTGAAGGCTCCCAATTATCAAATATGGCCACTAATTTAAAAAACAGTTTTACCGCTGAGGGGCCAAAGCATGCTTTTTACTGGATTCAGTCAGCATCCCCAGTCCATGGCCTTGGCGTTGCCTCCCCCTCACCTTCCTCTCACTGGGGCTGTGCCTTCAGCTATACCTTGAGTGTGGCCTTGGCAAGGTCGGAAACAGAGTAAGTGACATTTCAGCTGTTCCTTACCTCACTTCTTCAATTTAGTTCTGTTTTATTTTTTTTTAAGTTTATATATATATTTATTCATGAGAAACACAGAGAGAGAAAGGCAGAGACACAGGCAGAGGGAGAAGCAGGCTTCATTCAGGGAGCCTGATGCAGAACTTGATCCTGGGACTCCGGGATCAGACCCTGAGCCGAAGGCAGATGCTCAACCACTGAGCCACCCAGGCATCACTAGTTCTCTCTGTTTTAGTGAACATGTCAAGCCTCTTAGTCCTGAGGTTGTATGCTGGAATACAGGCCCAGAGTCAGTCACCACCCCTGACCTCATCCAGATGAGTTTGTAGAGCTGCTGTCATTTCCCTTCCACACATGTACGCTGACTTTGGCAGAGTACCAGGGGCCGATGCAGGCACGTCAAATGGAGCTTCCTCCTCCTCAGCATCTGCTCCCATCCCACACCACATCCATCCACTGGTCTGGTCTTCCATCCACACTGGCTCTTGATGCCATGGAAGAAAGCTGAGAGGCACCCAGAATTGCAGTAAACCCATCCCTGCTGCATCTTGTGGTTGGTAGTACCACAGCCAACGCTGATTGAGCATCTGGGCCATTTGTGAGGCTCTGGGCCAAATGCTGGGACACACGAAGGAAAGACAGGGTCCCTTCTCTTAGGGAGTTCACATCTGAGGGGGAGTGGCAAGGACTTATGTCAGTATATAGACATTTCAGTAATGGGTGTTCCATCCAGGCCCAGTAGGGGGCTTACACTTTATCTCACTGAACTCTCACAGCTATGATGCAGATGTGCCCTAGGACTTCTAGATTCAAGCCCCACATCTGACTGCAGGACTCAGTATTATCTCCCCTGGGGGAGATGGTCAGGGAAAGGAGAAGCATGGTCCAGCAAGGAGGGCATAGCAGACAAGCCCAGAGCAGGGAGCAACACAGTCATGTAGGGCTGGAAAGCACTTGGGTGTCACAAGATCTTAAAGAACAGACGGGGCCTTGTCTGCTTGCAGTTGGCTAAGGGAAGCCTGGGGAGGCTTTAGGTAGCACAGATTCATTTATACGCCACTCTGATGTTTTAGGTGAGGTCTCCGGGGGTGAACCCTGGGCCTGTCATTCGATACCCAGACCTGCATGGGGACAGCTGCCTCCAGCTTTGCCATGGTCAGTCCTCTGACCTTACTCAGCTACTATATATAGGGTAGTCAGCAGCCACTTCTCTTGATCTCAGAGAGAAGCTTTTTTTTTAAAAAGTCCTTGAAGAGTATTTGAGAGCTGGCTGAGATGGTGACTTGCAGGGGCTTCAATACGTGAATATTGGAGAAAGACACTGTCCTCGTCATTCTACATTTCCTCTTCTGGAAACCAAGATTGTGCGGGGAATAGAAAATACAATCGAAAGAAAAACAAAACCTGTGTGTGTGTGTGTGTGTGTGTGTGTGTGTGTGTGTGTATTTATGTCATATATTAGGTCCGCCATTTCCTTTTTTTTTTTTTTAAAGATTTTATTTATTTATTCATAGAGACAGAGAGAGAGAGGCAGAGACACAGGCAGAGGGAGAAGCAGGCACCATACAGAGAGCCCGATGTGGGACCCGATCCAGGGTCTCCAGGATCACGCCCTGAGCTGCAGGCGGCGCTAAACCGCCGCGCCACCGGGGCTGCCCAGGTCCGCCATTTCCTGATTCCAAATCATTCTGCTTATATGCTCCCCGTTTAACATCTGAGACAAGAGTCCATGGATCTCTTTCCCCTTTGGCCAGATATAATAGGAACAGATTCTTAACTAGCCGTCTCAAGTGCAAATGCCTCTGTGGGTGACCGCTGAGGAGGCACTGTTGCACCTCAGCTTTCGCAGAAGAGTGTGAGTTGCCCAGGCTCTGCTCTGCCTGCCATGTCAGCGGCTGTGAAAGCCTGGATTATGTGATAAGTCTTCAGATAGCTTTCTGTATTTCTCCTGTTTTGTCTCTTATTTTGTATATTTAAGCGACATGGGCTTATCCTTGTAAAACAGTAAGACCATTGACTAAAGGAACAGAATGTTCTGGATACCCACTTTAGCCAGCATAAGCCCTGAGGGCGTGAATAACTCTCTTGATTTAACAAGCCAGGATGCCGGCAGCCCTGGAGAATCGTCTGGCAGCCCTAGCTAGATAAATGGTACTTTGGGACTGTTTTCCTTTTTCCCTTGACCCTTGCCTCCCTGTGTCAGCTTTTTCAAGAAATGAAAATGGAATCCTTGCAATCTGTTGTTTTCATTTCTGTCACTCCCTACACAGACTTCAATTTCCTCCCTTTTTTGGCTGTGCTAGGAAGTAAAGCTTAAGCAGAATGTACGTGACCATTTTCCAGAAGCCGTTTAGAGACTAGTGTGCCTCTCCCCACCTTGGGTTTTGCATCTCTGCACTCTGGTGACACCTCACAAAATGTCCATTGTATCAGGTCAGGATGAAATGGGTTGAGGAGGCCAACAGTGCCTGAGATTCCTCCTCTTTGGGAATGATTTAGTAAACCACATGAGCAGTTGTAGCCTCAGGAATGCCGGTGTCTGGCTTTGAGTGCAGGCACCACCCCCATCCCTGTAAGGCATGAGCTGCTCTGCTGAGGAAGTACAGCAAGGCAGACTGGGCAGGGGCTGGGACCTCTACTGGACCATCCAGGGACAAGCAGAGCAGGGGCTACAGCTCTGTCTGGTATTGTGCTCTGTGTCAGGATGAGCCACTGAACACACCAACCAAATCTTCAAAGAAGGTGATACAGGACACCTGAAAATGTCTTGATTTAGTCTCCTTAGCCCTTCCAGAAAACTCCATCTGGATACATGCCAGGAGGTGCTGGTCTGGGAATGCTAAGTGAAAGCTGTAAGAGGAGCTAAAGGAGGAGCTGTAGAGGGCACAGAGAGGGCTTCGCACCATGAGACAGGGCAGACATCAAAGAACTTTTTCTCTGCTTTCCTGAAGGATGCTGGAGTTTATTTTCCCCTCCTGTTTTGAACCCTTCTAGCTTTTGGCATTTTTGTGGGGGAAAGGCTGTCAGGCCAGCACATCCTGACTGGACCCTACAATGTCCTCCCCTCCCAGCCAGGAAGTGATAGGCTTAATCCCTCAACCACTTGCTGCACGGCTCCCAGGGCAGGCCTGTCCTTTCTCTGAGCCTGGGTACTAGACCACACATGACTGCTTGAGCCTGTAAGATTCAGTCCAGGACACAGCAGGTGGAGTACTGGCTGTTTGGTTGGCTAGGGGCCAAGGGGTCTGTGCAAATCTGCCTGTGGGTGTTTGAGGGAGACCAACCCTCAGGTGTGGACAGGCAGTGCCTCTTTTAACCCTTGGGTTTCAGTTTTCTCCAACAGTTTTTAGAACATTTTAAAAAGGCAGCTTAGAAATATGAAAACAATGAACACTTCTATGGTGCTTTTTTCTATAGTGCTTTTTCTCTACTGAATTATATCTACTTTTACTCATTCAGTCCCAGTGCTATTTCTACCTGTATTCTATAAAAGAGGAAAATGAGAAGCACAGAGGTTATAACTTACCCAAGATCATAGAACCAGGAAGTGACCAAGGTCGACATTGGGTGTAGGAGGTCTAGCTTGAGTCCATTCCCTTGACCACTGGGCTGCACTGCTTTTTACAAGCTGTATGTTTTCAGGGCAGTGAACAACATTTAGTTAGGCCATGTCTGGGCTCAGAGCAAGCAAGAAGCAAGAGATCTTCCTCCACCCTCTCCCCCACAGGTTAAGTCCCAGTTCTGGAGGTTTCCCCTCCTTGCCCTTCCCCCTCGGCCTCATGAGATTTGCCTGTGACCCTTGCTGAGCTAGTCCTCGAGATGCCACCCCACAATGGCAGGTCACAGTCACACCCTGGGATTTTGGCAGCAGAGCTTGCCTAAGCGACCCCTCTCCTGTCTTGCAGGGGAGCTGTGTTGATGTGACTCAGAGCTGCCTGCAGCCCTGTTCTCATCTTGGGGGAAGCCAGGTCAGGGAGATGAAGTGGAGAAAAGGCAATGCCAGCACTGAGACCCTGGTTCCTGCTGCCAGTGGCCCTGGGCAACCACCATGCCTGTCCCTCCAAGTCTTAGCCACTTAGCTCTTTTAATTTTGGCATCCTCCTGATAAATCTCTCTCTCTCTTTTTTTTTTTTTTTTTTTTGCCCCAGTGTGAATTGTGTCTCTTTTATTGCCACCAAAGAACACTGAGTAGTAGAGGTACCCTGGTCTCCAGTTGATGCCCTTTAGTTGGAGTGGGTTCACCAGAGCCTGATCTCCACCAGTCCCCTTCCTTCTCAACCATCCCCAGCCTTTTAAACTGATCTTTCAAAAAATAAAAAAATGAAAAACAAAAACAAAAAAACCCCTGATCTTTCACCATTGTGGGCACTCCGTACGCTTCAACTCTTCAAACTTGTTTGTCATTTCCCAGCCTAGCAAGGCTACGAGACTCTCCACTTTGTGTCCCAGATGTATCTGTCCATGGCCCCTCAGGCGTTTTGTAAACTCCGCTCCCTTAGCCTTGAGCCCTTTCCAGAGAAACAGCTCCTTGGGGCCCCCGGTCCCTTCTCAACAGAGCCCTGTGTTCCCTGTGCTTGTACAGACCATGTAAGCACTCACCTACCCTTGTAGATCTGTACCTGTTGCATCGCAGCACCTTGGCAAACAGCCTGGATTGTGCCAGAGCGCAGGCCTCGGCAGACCCCAGCCTCACAGTAGCCGGTGCTGCCGGATCATTGAGCACATAGCTTGACCTTTCTGACTTCCTCAGCTGTGAAAAAGGGGGTAATGCTCCCAGCGTTGTTCAGAGCTAAAGATCATTGTGGAAAAGCTGAGTGTGGTACCTAATAAACCTGTCCAGCAGTCCCAGACTTCCTCTTGCCTTGGCGTCTGCCATACCACTGATGTGGACTCTCCTAGGGCAACAACAGGGCTCATTTATCACTGGAGGCTTGTCTCCTAGCTCCACACCTGGTCCATAGCAAGGGCAAATACACACGTGCACAGTGCACAAAGAAACAAATTCATACTCTGAAACATCAAATGAATTTGGTCTGACCTGCACTGGGGAAGAAAGGCATTGAATTTCTTCAACTGTCAAGATTTTTTTCTCTTTTCTATAGAATGTGCCAGAGTCTTCTATACTGCGGGTGCTAAGCTGGTGCTTTGTGGCCGAAACCGGAAGGCCCTAGAAGAGCTCACCAAAGAACTTACAGCTTCTCCAGCCACCAGGGTGAGCCCAGGGGTGTTTTTCTGTGGGCCAGAGGCACAGTCCATCATCTGCAGGTGTCCAAGGAGATAGTGGCCAGTCCTGGGCTGCTGCTGCACATATGGGGCATCCACATGGTCACTTTGTACCAGCAGAGGCAGCAGATCTCCGTTGCCTGAGGATAGGGGATGGTCACAAGGTTCAGATCTTACCTCTGCCACTTAGTGGCACTGAGTCACTGAGTTTAGGCAGTTCCCTCCATGAATGCTTCCACTCCCTCTTTACCTGGCTAATACCTATTCATCTTTCTATGGTGGGGAAATGGGAGGAGGTTGACCATGAATTCTAAAATTTTAGTTGTGGAAAAGTGTACATAACATAGTACTTATGCACATATAAAGATATACATATAAGTAAAATATACATATCACAGTATTAATCATTTTAACCACTTGTAGGTATACAATTCAGTGGCATTAAACGCATTCAGAATGTGTGTAACTATCACCACTTTCTATATTAAAACCTTTTTATCATCTCCCATAAAATTCTGTACCTATTAATAATTCACTCTCCCTTCCCTCTCCCCAGTGCCTGGAAACCTCTATTCTGCTTTCTATGTATTTGCCTATTCTAGATACCTTATATAAGTAGAAAATATATTTGTCTTTTGTGTCTGGCTATTTTTTTAAAGACTTATTTTTATTTATTTATGATAGACATATATATAGAGAGAGGCAGAGACACAGGCAGAGGGAGAAGCAGGTTCCATTCTGGGAGCCTGATGCGGGACTCGATCCCGGGACTCCAGGATGGCGCCCTGGGCCAAAGGCAGGTGCGAAACCGCTGAGCCACCCAGGGATCCCCCTGTGTCTGGCTATTTCATTGAACATTAGGTTTTCAGGGTTCATCCATTATTGTAGCATGTATCAAAATTTTATTCCATTTTATGGCAGAGTAATATTCCAGTGTACATATATGCAACATTTTGTTTATTTGTTGATGTACACTAGATGTACATGTGTACGTGTAGATGTACACACCTTGTGGCTATTGTGAATAATAGTGCAGTGAACATAACTATACACATTATCTGTTTGAGTCCTTGCTTTTAATTTTTGTGAATATATACCTAAAAGTGAAACAGCTGGGTCTTGTGTATAACATTTTGAAGAACTGTCAACTATTTTCTGCAACAGCTGTACCATTTTACATTCCCACTAACAACACACAAAGGTTTTGCTTTTTCCACATCCTTGCCAATACTTGTTCTTTTGTTTGTTTTTTAATTGTAACCATCCCAGGAGATATACAGTGGTATCTCATTGTGGTTTTGATTGCATTACCCTAATTACAAATGATGTCAAGCATCTCTTCATGTTCTTACTGACTATATGTCTTTGGAGAAATGTCTTTTCCAGTCCCTTTTCTGTCCTTTTAAATCAGCTTGTTTGGTTTTGTTGTTGAGTTTAGTTCTCTATATATTCTGGATAGTAATCCTTTATCAGGTCTATGATTTGCAAATATTTTTTCTCATTCAGTAGATTGTCTTTTTTTTTTTTTTTTAGATTTTTGTTTATTTATTCATGAGACACACACACAGAGAGAGAGAGAGAGAGAGAGAGAGAGAGAGAGAGAGGCAGAGACACAGGCAGAGGGAGAAGCAGGCTGCATGTAGGGAGCCCGATGTGGGACTTGATCCTGGGTATCCTGGATCATGCCCTGGGCTGAAGGCAGTGCTAAACTGCTGACACCTGGGCTTCCCCAGAAGATTGTCTTTTTACTTTCTTGACAGTATCCTTTGATGTAAAAAAGTTTTTTTTTTTTTTTAAGATTTTATTCATTTTAGAGAGAGAGCATGCGGGAGGGCCAGAGGGAGAGAAGGAATCTCAAGCAGACTCCATGCTGAACGTGGAGCCTGATGCAGGGCCCAATCTCATGACCCTGAGATCATGACCTGAGCCAAAACCAAGAGTCAGATGCCCAACCAACTGAGCCACCCAAGCATACCAAAAAGTTTTTTTAATTTTGATGAAGCCCAGTTTATTTTTTCTTTTGTTGCCTATACTTTTGGTGTCATACCCATGAGGTTGTTGACACATCATGTTAGGAAGATTTTCCCTGATGTTTTATTTTAAGAGTTCTGTAGTTTTAACTCCATCATTTAGGTCTTTGATCCACTTGATTTAATTTTTGTATACAGTGTTAGGTAAGATTTCAACTTCATTCTATGCATGTGCATATCCAGTTTTCCCAGCACCAGTTGTTGAAAAGATTGTTCTTTCCTGCTTCAGTAGTCTGGGCACCCCCATCAACAGGCATTTGGCCATGTATGGGAGCATTTATTTCTGGGCTCTCCATCCTATTTCATTGCTGTATATGTCTGTCTTTATGCCAGTACCACACTGCTGATTGCTGTAGCTTTGCAGTAAGTTTTGAAATCAGGAAGTGAATCTCCCAGCTGTGTGTTGTTTTTTTTTTTTTTTTTTTCATATTGTTTTGGTTATGTGGGGACCTTTGAGATTCCATATGGATTTTAGGATTTTTTTTTTCTATTTCCTCCCTAAAATGCAATTATTTTCATTGGGATTGCGTTGAATCTGTAGCTCACTTTGGGTAGTTATTGACTACTTAACAATATTAAGTTTTCCAGTCCATGAACATGAGATGTCTCCCATGTATTTATGTTTTCTTTCATTTCTATCAGGAGTGTTTTGTATTGTTTACATACAAATCTTTGACCTCTTTCGTTAGATTTATTCCCAAATACTTAATTCTTTTAGCTGGTATTATAAATGGATTTGCTTTCTTAATTTCCTTTTCAGATTATTCATTGCCGGTGTATAGAGACATAGCTGATTTGTATATGTTGATCTGGTACCCTGCAACTCTGAATTAAATTATATTAGCTCTAATGGCTTTCTTTGGATTCCTTGGGATTTTCTATATATGGGATCATGTCATCTGTGAATAGTTTTACCTTTTCCTTTCCAATTTGAGTGCCTTTTATTTCTTGTTCTTATGTATTTAAGTGCTCTGATTAGAAGTCTAGTACTGTGTTGAAAGCAAGCATCCTTGTCTTGTTCTTAGTCATAGGGGGAACACTTCATATCTTATACCTTTGAACATATATTAGCTGTAGGTTTTTCATAAACGTCCTTTACTATGTTGAATTTCCCCCCATTCCTGGTTTTCTAAATTTTTATCATTAAAGGATGTTGGATTTTGTCAAATCTCTTTTTTGCATCAATTGTAATGATGATGTAGTTTTCTCCTTTGTTCTATCAATATGATATATTGATTGATTTTCTGATGTTGAACCACCCCTGTGTTCCTAGGATAAATCACACTTGTTCATGGTGAATAATCTTTTCAGTATACTGTTGAATTTGATTTGCTAGTATTTTGTTGAGGATTTTATTTTATTTTATTTTATTAATAAATTAATTGTTATTGGTGTTCAATTTACCAACATACAGAATAACACCCAGTGCTCATCCCGTCAAGTGTCCCCCTCAGTGCCCGTCACCCATTCACCCCCACCCCCCCCCCGCCCTCCTCCCCCTCCACCACCCCTAGTTCGTTTCCCAGAGTTAGGAGTCTTTATGTTCTGTGTCCCTTTCTGATATTTCCCACACATTTCTTCTCCCTTCCCTTATATTCCCTTTCACTATTATTCATATTCCCCAAATGAATGAGAACATACACTGTTTTGTTGAGGATTTTAGCAACTATATTCATAAAGGACATTGGTCTGTAATTTTCTTGTGATGGCTTTATCTGGACTTGGTATCAGAGTAATGCTGGCCTCACAGAATGAGTTAAAAAGTGTTCTCTCCTTCCTCTTCAGTTTTTTGGAAGAGTATGAGAAGTGTTGGTGTTAATTCTTCTTTAAAGTTTGGTAAAATTTGCCAATGAAGCCATCTGGTACCCAACATTTCTTTGTTGGGAGGTTTTAGGTTATTGCTTCAATCTCTCTACCTGTTCTATGTCTGCTGGGCTTTTCTATTTCTTCTTGAGTTAGGTAATTTGTGTGTTTCAAGGAATTTGTTCAATTTTCCTAGACTAGGTTATTTCATTTGTGGGCATACAAGTGTTCATTGTATTATAATCTGTTTTATCTAGGTAGGGACCTGCTCCATCCTCTCCTTCTTTGTCTAGCTAATGGTTTCTCAATTTTGTCAATCTTTTCAAAGAACCAACTTTGTTTTCATGATTTTCTTTATTTCTACTCTCTATTTTACCTCCTCTCTAACCTTTATCATTTCCTTTCTCTGCTAGCTTTCAGGTTAGTTTGCTCTGTTCTAGTTCCCTAAGGTGTAAAGTTATGTTACTGGTTTGAATTTTTTTTTTTTAATGTAGGCATTTATAGTTATATATTTCCCTCTTACTACTGCTTTTACTGTATCCTGTACAGTTTGGGGATATTGTGTTTTCATTTTCCTTTGTGTCTAAATAGTTTCTAATTTCCCTTGTTATTTCTTTTATGAGTCAGTGGCTCTTTAAGAGTGTGTTGTTTAATTTCTACTTATTTTTCAGTTTACCTTCAGTTACTGACTTCTAGCTTCATCACACTGTGGTTGAAGAAGACGCTCTAAATGGTATCTATCTTTTTTAATCTGTTAACATGTGTTATGCGGTATATCCTGGAGAATGTTACAGGTGTGCTTGAGAAGAATGTGTGTTGTGCTGCTGTTGGGTGGGATGTTCTATATGTGTCTGTTCAGGCCTATTGATTTATAGTGTTCAGGTCGTCTGTTTTGTAATTGATCTTCTGATTTGTTGTTCTATCCAGTATTGAAATACCACAATATTGGGGTACTTGGGTGGCTCAGTGGTTGAGTGTCTGCCTTTTGCTTAGGTCATGATCCCAGGATCCTGAGATTGAGTCCCACATGGGGAGCCTGCTTCTCCCTCTGCTTATGTCTCTGCCTCTCTCTCTGTGTCTCTCATGAATAAATAAATAAAATATTTAAAAAAGGAAATACCTCAGTATTATTATAGAACTGTGTATTTCTCCCTTCAGTTCTGTTGATTTTGCTTCATATATTTTGAAGGTCTATTATTAGGTGCATAAATATTTAAAACTATTATACTAAAAAAAAATAAAACTATTACACTTTTTTGCTATATTGAATACCTTTTTATTATTATAGGTTTACCTTATTTTATTGTGCTTCACTTTATTGTGCTTTGCCGATATGGCGTATTTTACAAATTGGAGGTTTTGTGATAACTGTGTATTGATCTGGTCTATCAATGTCATTTTTCCAACAGCATTTGCCCACTTCATATCTCTGTGTCTTGTGTCACATTTTAGTAATTCTCACAATATTTTAAATTTTTTCACTATTGCTAATTTGTTATGGTGATCTATGATCAACAATTACAACTCACTGAAAGTTCAGATGATGGTTCACACTTTTAACAATATTTTTAAATTAAGATATGTACATTGATTTGTTAGACATAATGATATTGCACACTAAGAAACTAAAATATACTGTAAACATAACTTCTGTATCTAATGGGAAACCAAAAACTTCCTTTGACTTGCTTTACGGAGATATTTGCTGTACAGTGACAATCTGAAACCAAACCTGCAGTATCTCGAGGTATGCTTGTATATAATGTCCTTTTTTGTTTCTTGTAACCTTTTCCAATTTAAAGCCTATTTTTTTCTAATATTAGTATAGCCACTCCACCTCTCTTTTGGTTATTATTTATATGGAATAACCTTTTTTCATCCTTTTACTTTCAGCCTAATTATATTGTTGGATCTAAAATGAGTCTCTAAAGACAGAATAGAGTTGGATTTTTTAAAAACTCCAGCTATCAGTCTTTTGAGGAGAGAATTTAAATTGTTTATATTTAAAGTAATTACTAGTAAGGAGGGACTTCTGCCATTTTGCTATGTTTTCTGTACGCTTTATAGCTTTTTTTGTCCCTCATTTCCTGCGTTACTGTCTTTTGTGTTTAGTTGATTTTTTTGTAGTGAAATATTTTTGATTTCCTTCTCATTTCTTATCATTTCTTAGCTATTGTTTTGTGGTTTCTAAGGGAATTTAGAGCAAAAAAAAATTCTGTTTTACAGCTCTGTCCTCCCCCATTTCTGTTATTCACTTCATGGATTACATCTTCATACATTGCTTGACCATTAATGGACCAATGGTAGTTTTTAAAAAAATTTGTCTTTAGGGGATCCCTGGGTGGCTCAGCAGATTAGTGCCTGCCTTTAGTCCAGGGTGTGATCCTGGAGTCCCGGGATCAAGTCCTGTGTCAGGCTCCCGGTGTAGAGCCTGCTTCTCCCTCTGCCTGTGTCTCTGCCTCTCTCTCTCTCTCTGTGCCTATCATGGATAAATAAATAAAATCTTTAAAAAAAATTTGTCTTTAAAGTATGTAAAAAGTAAAGAGCAGAGTTACAAACCAAAATTCCAATAATAGCTTTTATAACTGCCCATATATTTACTTTCCCAGAGATCTTTATTTCTTCATATGGCTTCGAGTTACATTGCTAGCTTCCTTTCAGTTCAAACCTGAAGGACTCCCTTTAGTATTTCTTGCGGAGCAGGTCTAGTAATAACTAGCTCCCTCAGGTTTTGTTCATCTGGGAATCTTAATTTCTCCCTCATTTTTTGAAGGATGGTTGTGCCAGATACAGAATTCTTGGTTGACAGTTTTTTCTTTCATCCCTTTTAATGTATCAACCCACTGTCTTCTAGCCTCCAGGGTTTCTGATGAGAAATCAACTCATCATCCTATGGAGAATTCCTGTTATGTGAGAGTAGGTCTTTCCTGCGGTTTTCAGGATTCTTTTTTTTTTTTTTTGTCTTTGACAGTTTGATTATAATGTGTCTTCGTGTGGGCCTCTGAAATTATCCAACTTGGTGTTGAGCTGCTTAAATGTGTAGATTCATGTCTTTCATCAAGTTTGGGATGTTTTCAGCAATTATTTCTTATGATTTTTTAAAAAAAATATTTTATTTATTTATTCATAGAGAGAGAGAGAGAGAGAGAGAGAGAGAGAGAGAGAGAGAAGAGAGACAGAGGGAGAAGCAGGCTCCATGCAGGGAGCATGACGTGGGACTCGATCCTGGGTCTCCAGGATCGCACCTCTGGCTGCAGGCAGTGCTAAGCCACTGCACCACCGGGGCTCCCCAAGATATTCTTTCTTCCCCTATCTCTGTTCTTCTTGTCAGATTCCCACAGTGTGTCTATTGGTCCACTTGATGGTATCCCACAGATCTTTTAGGCTCTGTTTACTTATCTTCATTTTTTTTCTTGTTCTCAGACTCAGTAATTTCAGCCATCCTCTCTTCAGTTCCACTGATTCACTCTTCTGCTTGCTCAAATGTGCTTTTGAACTTGTATATTTTCTATTACAGTCATTGTACTTTTGAGCTCCAGAATTTTTTTATAATTTGTTCCTTTGATGGCATTTCTTTAACAATATTCACTTTGTTTATACATCAATTTCTTGCCTTCATCCATGTCTTCCTTTAGAACTTTGAGGATCTTGTAAGATATTTGTTTTAAAAATCTTTGTCTAGTAAGTCCATCATGTGGGGCTTCCTCAGGTATATTTCCTGGGGATTTATTTATATTTTTGAATATCAGAACAACAGGTGTAACTCCTTCGAATCTATTGGAACCAATTTTAGCCAGTGGTGGTTAAAATAATGCATCTTGCCTCCGTGCCACCCCTCAGTGATCCATCAGAACAGAACCCTGATTTTTAGAAGACAAGATCCTTATTGTCTACCTTGGCTCCCCCAAGCTGTACCAGAAACGTTGGTTGTCTTCCCTCAGCTGCCTGCCACAAGGATGCAGGACTGGGAGGTAGAAAGCTACCACCAAGGTGATGACTAGAACTGACCACAATTATTATAATTTTCCAGCCAAGCACTGCCCTGGAAGCTGCATGCATTCAGGTAGACTCTAGAGTTCCAAAATTGTCACTTTGGAGAGTTTCTGCCAGTATAGCATCCAGATAGAAAGGCAGATTAAAAAAAAAAAAAAAAGGCAGATTCCTGGCACTTCCTACTCTGCCATCTTCTCTGATTTCATATCCCCATTCCTCCTTTGGATCTCTTGTTAAACTCACTTCCATTGGGAAGCCCTATATGTTAGATTGCTCAGTTATTCATTTCTCTAGCATCTTCTACTTCTTCATGATATCCTTTACAATTATGGAATTTGTCTTCCTCAGTAAACAGTATGCTTCTGGAAGAGAGGAACTGTATTTTGTCTTGCTTTCTGCTCTGTCCCCAGTGCCTGGCACGTAGGAGATACATAAAAAATGTTTCATGAACAAAAGTGACAACCTGAGAAGGATAGCACCTCTCAGTAGGGGTACTGTTTAATGTAATTACAACATACAGCACAGTTCTGGCATAAGGCAGCAAGGGGAGTCTGGCTCTAGTAGTCATTTTCAATTCAGGGGAAAAGTCCAGGTCAAGTTGTGAGCAGTGTAGGCAGGATCCTTGGGGCCACATTTCTTTGGAAGAGCAATGCTAGAGCCTCTGTCATGTCATGCCCAGGAGGCCACTCCTGGCACTCTGAAAAGCAGGGGACATGTGGTTCACATGCCTGTCACTCTGAAGGTGCATTTGGTTTCTGTCAAATTTGACCAGGTGCAGACACACAAGCCTTACATGGTGGCCTTTGACCTCGCAGACCCTGGGGCCATCATAGCAGCAACAGCTGAGATCCTGCAGTGCTTTGGCTATGTGGATGTGCTCATCAACAATGCCGGCATCAGCTACCGAGGCGCCATTGTGGACACCACCACGGATGTGGATAAGAAAGTCATGGAGACAAACTACTTTGGCCCAGTTGCTCTAACGAAAGGTAACAGTCCTGAATTAAAAGAAAAAAAGAGCACTATATGTTGGCATTCTTTTTACTTTATTTGATTCATTTTTAGGTAGATGTTGTCTGTCTCCATCTATTTTACCTTGCAATAGGTGTTGTCATTACAGCTTGGGTGTTTGTTTTCTCCAGGCTTTCATTTGCATTTTCGTTATCTGCTTTGTAGCCTTAAATCAAGATTTTCTCCTCAGTGACAGCTTTATTTGTACAGCAATGCCTCCATTTCCTTTCAGTGGTGTTTGGAAACCCATACAAAATGGGGCTATTTTTGTGCCCAGGCACAGATACCACTCAAGGGGAGAGGCTCTCCCTAGAAAAGGGGACCAACCTGACTGTTCCTAGTGGGTAGGCTTCTGCCTACCTCCCTCTCTGCCTCCTTCCTGCTCTTCCACTGGCCTCCTCCCTCCGGCTGGCAGTCTGCTGGGTGCAGGAGCCTGAGAGTTCTAACCAGGCATGGTACGCCCCACTGAGAAGCATCTCCCACTTACCTCCCTGGCTCTGACTGCTTGTAATAAGCAAGGTCACCTCCTCTCAGCATTAGCTTGCAGTGACCAGAAGAAAAATCCTCCTCTAAAGCCTCTGCTCTCTTTCTTTAGCACTCCTACCCTCCATGATCAAAAGGCGACAAGGCCACATTGTTGTGATCAGCAGCATCCAGGGCAAGATCAGCATTCCTTTTCGATCTGCATGTGAGTACTCCCTTCTCCCTCCCCCAAGTGCTTTTCCTTATTGTTTTCTCATGATTATAAAAATAGCACATTTAGTATACAGAATTCAGACATTAGATAAATACTTAACACATAATATGAAGGGACTTGATCGGAATGTGTTCTCCTGAGCAAAATGCCTGGGTTCAAATCCCAGCTCTACTCCTTACCCCTTCCTCGTGACCTTGTGCAAATGTCCTCCTTGTGCTCTGTACCCCAGTCTTCATCTGCAAAAGGGAGACAAGGGCAGTCCCAGCTTTGGAGGGCTGCTGGAAGATGGAGGTAGTCTGTGAGCACCATTAAGTGTAGTGCCAGTGTGTGTGGCAGCTAATGTCTCATTATTGGTTTTCACTGTGGACACAGAGGCACTACCACTGCATTGCTCTGCAGCCCACACCTCCAAACTTCTATCATGTGATCAAACATACAAACATGGGATCGCATTATATGTACTGTTTCATGGCTTGCTTATTCCACTGGACAACACAGCTTTCCACATCAACATATGCAGGTTACATGATCCTTTTAAGTGAGTACATAGTAATTCATTGAACAGATGTGACATGAGTTATTTAGCCATTTCCCTGGGCACATGAGGATTATTTTCCCTTCAGTTCTTTTTTTTTTAATATTTTATTCATTTATTCATAAGAGATACACAGAGAGAGGCAGAGACACAGGCAGAGGGAGAAGCAGGCTCCATGCAGGGAGCCTGACATGGGACTTGATCCTAGGTCTCCAGGATCACACCCTGGGCTGCAGGCAGCGCCAAACCGCTGCGCCACCAGGGCTGCCCCTTCCCTTCAGTTCTTGACCAGTAGCAATGATGTGCTATTTAGAATATCCTTAAATACTTACATCTTTGGGCACTTATGGGAGGGTTTCCAAAAAGTGGAAATAGTAAATGGGACCAAAAAAAATAAAACTGCTAAATTGACTTCCAGTTCACACTCTCACCTCCGTGTACGAGTGACTGCGTCAGATGTTTCAGATGTTTGAGATACCATTTCACTCATCTGTCTGCCATCATGTTGTACCAGCAACCAAAGAAGCCTGGTCTTGTTCTGTTAAAAGATTTTAAAGGTGGGATGCCTCGGTGGCTCAGCAGTTGAGTGTCTGCCTTCAGTTCAGGTAGCGATCCTGAGATCCGGGATGGAGTCCCACATCGGGCTCCCCGCAGGGAGCCTGCTTCTCCTCCCTCTGCCTATGTCTCTGCCTCTCTCTGTGTGTGTCTCTCATGAATAAATGAATAAAATCTTAAAAAAAAAAAAACTTTAAAGGTGATTTCACAAAGTTCCCCAGTAACTCCTTTCTCTGCTCCACCCCCTGCAATCCTGACATGTAGCAGCCTCATCTACTCTCACCACCTCCCAGTGCTGGCCTCAGCCTCACTCAGCTGCAGACTTGGCAGAGATAGAAGAGAGAGCAGAGTTGGGTCAGCACTTGGCGAAGAGAGTAGCAGACATCCAGCTGGATGACATGGTGTAGCCAGCTCTCTGAACTGGAACTGTCACAAAGACATCCTCTTTCTCTCAAGATACGACCCCCTGCTCTGCCTTTTGCATGTTCTTGGGCAAGTAATTTAACTTCTCTGACCCCCCATTTCCTGGCTGGTGAAGAGACTGACAGTTCTTATACACGCTCCACCAAACTGTGTTTAAGATAAAAGAAGACATCTGGATATGGAGAGTCCTTTGTGAATTGTGAAGCACTCTATCTCTGTTTGTTTCTATGGTTGGTACTTTCCTGTTTGCCAGCATTGTTTCAGCTCCCAGCAGTGCAGGACAGCCATTGAAGGCAGCTGTAACAGGAATAAATATAATCACAAATGATAAAGCAAGTGAGGTACAATGCTAATGACAGGTACATCAGAGTAAAGGCTCTGCAGTGTTCTCTGTACTAAGTTACTTCCAAACTTTACTTTGATTTAGTCTCAGTGAATTTTCTTCTCCACTTGGGCCTGTGCCTGCAGTAGGTCACACATAGTTGGTCTGGGCACTTTATAAAAACCAGACAGGGGGATCCCTGGGTGGCGCAGCGGTTTGGCGCCTGCCTTTGGCCCGGGGCGCGATCCTGGAGACCCGGGATCGAATCCCACATCAGGTTCCCGGTGCATGGAGCCTGCTTCTCCCTCTGCCTGTGTCTCTGCCTCTCTCTCTCTCTATCATAAATAAATAAAAATAAAATTAAAAAAAAAAAAAAAAACAGACAGAATGTGGCAGTGCGCCTGGGCATGTGGATTAATCCTGGTGAACAGCAGTCTTCTCATCTACAAAATGGGAGAGCAGCTCTAACTGCCTCCCACTGCTATTGTGAGGACCCAGCAAGATGATCTGGGTGGTATGTTGAACCCCGTGCCCTGCGGATATAGGGGCTTACTGTTGACAGCTGTGGGTGAGGGTGTCAGCACAGCTTGGCTGATGACTTACAGCATGAGACTGGGAGACCAGTCATCATGGTGCAGCGTTCTATTTTGGGGAGTAGGATGATTCTTCTCAGTCCTTGGTCCTGGGCTGTACCCGATAGCAGCTGATAGCTGCTAGCAGACCACAGCTGATAGCAGAATCTCTGTCCACCTGCCTACCCTCAAACTACTCATCCAGCCCCCAGAAACTTGGCCCGAACCAAAGTTGCTGGCCTCAAAGGTTCTGCAGTGAGTTCCAACACTGTGACTTGCTGGGACATTTCCTTGCTTCTTCTCTTCCTGTTTTTTTGGCTGATGAATGCCCCTTTACTAAGACTAAAACATTTAGAACTCTGAATTGGAGGAAACTGACTTTCAGTGGAGATGCCGTGTGTTTTCCAAGAATGTCATTGTCGGGTCACAGTCTCCCCACTCAGAGCACCTTTCCCCATGTTGTGGAGCTGTGACTGAAGAGCAGCTGTGGCTCTATTTCTACCAGGTTGGAACAAGCTCGATAGCTCCTTTTTTTTTTTTTTTTTTAAGATTTTATTTATTCATGAGAGACAGAGAGAAGGGCAGAAACATAGGCAGAGGGAGAAGCAGGCCCCCAGGGCTCAGTGGTTGGGCATCTGTCTTTGGCTCAGGTCATAATCCTAGGGTTCTGGGATCACATCCTGCATCGGGCTCCCTTCAGGGAGCTCCCTCTGCCTATGTCTCTGCCTCTCTCTGTGTCTCTCATGAATAAATAAATAAATAAAATAAAGACTGATGAAAAGCCACTTCATGGAAGTTTGTCAAACAAAATACATAAGAAAATGAGTATGGATTTTATACACACATTCCCATGCATGCAGGGATGCTCACTGGTAGCACCGTTTCAGTGACAAAACCTGGAAACAACCTATGAAGTTCTATTGATGGGGTCCGTTCAGTGGTCTCATGACCCATGGAGAGCATGATGGACCTGCATGGCCAGCACAGAGACTGTTTGTCTGTGTCACTAGTTGAAGAAAGCTACTTGCAGGAATAATATAAACACTATGAGCTCATTTCTGTAGAAAAAAACATTAAGTGTAAAATCACATAGATATACATAGGATATATAAAAAGTACATCCTAAGAAACCATTAGCATAGGTTACCTTCTGGAGAATGGAGCTGGAAGCCAGAAAAGACTTTCACTTTTACTTCATATCCTCTGTCCTGTGTGAATGTTTTACCCACTAGGCACTAAATTGTGTTTTTGTTTTTGTTTTTTGTTTTTTGTTTTTAACTCTTAACGTTGGAATAATTTCAGATTCCGAGGTGCCTGGGTAGCTCAGTCAGTTGAGTGTCTGACTTATGATTTTAGCTCAGGTTGTGATCTCATGGATCGTGAGGTCAGGTCCTGCATTGGGCTCCATTCTTAGCACAGAGTCTGCTTGAGATTCTCTCCTTCTCTCTTTGCCTGTCCCCTACTCATGCACATGTGTGCTCTCTGGCTCTCTCTCTCTCTCTCTCTCTCTCTCTCTCTCTCTCTCTCTCTCTCTTTCTCTCTAGGATAAATAAATACATCTTTAAAAAAAAAGAATTATTTCAGATTTAAAGAAAAGTTGCAGGAACTGTACAAAAAACTCCCTTGTCTCCTTCATACAGATTCCCCAGTTAACATTTGACCATATTTGCTTTATCCTAGTCTATGTGTGCTGTGTGTATGTATGTACCTATGTGTATATATAAAATTTTTAATATATAATTTATAATTTTTTTTTCCTGAGCCACTTGAAAGAAGGTTGGAGATGCAACACTCCTTTACTCCTATACAGTTCAGGGTATTTCCTAAGAACAAGGATACAGTGCACTTATCTAAATCAGGAAATGAACATTGCTATAATACTGTAACTTAAATTGTATTATCAATTTTTAAATGAAAGGGAATGAATATGTGGGCTTGTCCCAGGCCCTCTCCCTCACTTGCATTGTCTGGCCATGAACTTTTGCAGATGCAGCCTCCAAACATGCAACCCAGGCATTCTTTGACTGTCTTCGTGCCGAAATGGAGCAGTATGAGATTGAGGTGACTGTCATCAGCCCTGGCTACATCCATACCAACCTCTCTCTAAATGCCGTCACTGCGGACGGGTCCACATATGGAGGTGAGGCCCTGGTTTGTCTTTCCTTCCATGACAAGCTGTTGTTTGGCCACAGTGAGATGTGCTTCTCTTATCTAATGATTCTTTGGTCAGTTTCATTTGGAACGTAATTTTTAAAACTAAAAACCATGATGTGTGAGTGTTGGTTATACATACTGTTGCATGGTGGTCATTTACTACAAGCCATTCTTAGCCTGAGTGTCACCACTGCAGCTGTGGGAACAGGGTCCAGGACTTGGAGTCCTGAGGCCAAGCTTCCAAATTAAAGTAAAATCAAAGTGGGTTAACTTCATGGAAAGTATGGGTTGCTTGACCCAAAAGATTCCCCACCCGTGTGTTTGAGAAATGACTGATTTCAGAGCACTCAAAGCAGAAGTGCACAGTCTTCTGGCATGAGGTCGGGTGTGCCAGGCTCAGTCTCCTTGCTTCAGCCAAAGACATGGCGAGCTGAGTCAGAGTCAGCACTAGTGGGCTGGAGCCTGGCTCCAGGTCAGCTGACCTGTGCGTGACATTGCTGTGGGAGCAGGTGCTACCTTCCCCTGCTTGCATGACCCCACCTCTTGAAAAGTGGCTTGCCATGTCCTGCCTCCCTGGATGTGCCCTCCTGGGCCTGTGCTGTGGTGTTCACTGGGCACCTGCAGGCCTTCTGCTCCACCCCAGGAAGCCTTGAACCATGAGTGCACGTGCCCTGGATAGTTGCTGACTCAGCAAGTCCACAGAAACCATACAGTAGCCTAGAGCCAGAGAAGTTCATACTTATTTATACCCAGAAGAATCTTTTTTTAAAAAAATTCTCTTTGTGGCATTTTAAAATAGGCAATAATCAGAAACCTTCTATTCTGTGTTAACAAAAACACAATGAGAACTGATTTTGGTGAGGAAGCTCCTGCAGTTTGGACAGCATACTGATGGTTTCAAATGGCCTGTGCTAGTGGCCTCTCCTCTCCACCTGCCAGCTGGTTCTACATTGTCGGCAAAATTGTCAGATTACCAGGAAAGAAGGAACGGCGGTTGGTCTTAACCAGCCTAATACCTCCTAAACTCCCTGCAGCTGTCTGTAACACCTCAAACAAACCAAGGCTTTCTTCCTGGTCCTTATCCAGTTAACACATGATGTGGGGACCTGTGACATCAAATCCTGTGTCACTTCACTCTCGCTGCAGTCGGGGGTCATAGTCTTCTCCCATCCCCCATCTGGCAGACCTCAGGCCAAGCTACGCGAAACAAGTTCAGTGCCACACCATCCTTCATTGTTTGTTCCAATAGACAATTACCAAGGTCTGGAATTGGTATGTGTGAAGGGCTCACCCTTTGGGACCCCATCTGGGCTGGCCTTTGTCCTTTGTCGTGGGCCACCAGATCCTAAGCATTGTGGGGGACCCCTGTTTATGTCATTACCACGTCTCACCCATGTCCCCCCTTTCCCTGCTCACATGCACTGAGCCAATGGCTTCCTCATGTCTTTGGAGTACAGAATAGTCAGGGATGGTGGCATACCACCTGCCTCCCAACAGGTAGCAGGAAGAGCTTCATGGTGGGAAATTCAGCAAATCCAGCTGACATTGCTCCATGTCAGCTCAAGTCCTTGAGAGAGGGACTTCTGCTTCTAGTTCATGTATTTCTTTTTTTTGTTTGTTTATTTTAGTTATGGACAAGACCACGGCTCAGGGCCGAAGCCCTGTGGAGGTGGCCCGAGATGTTCTGGCTGCTGTGGGGAAGAAAAAGAAAGATGTGATCCTGGCTGACCTGTTGCCTTCTTTGGCCATTTATCTGCGAACTCTGGCTCCTGGGCTCTTCTTCAGCCTCATGGCCTCCAGGGCCAGAAAGGAGCGGAAATCCAAGAACTGCTAGTAGTGCATCTGAGCTGGGATTGGGGGGCAGCACTTGCCTGAATGCAGCTGCTTGACAGGGGACAGCTGCATTTGTTGAGATACAGGTGGGAAAGATGGAACACACGCTTCTAAAGATCCCTGCTGATAGAATGAGAACCAGAAAAGGTAATAGCCTTCTCAGGGGTGAGGGGTAAACCATAAGGAACAAGTGTGGAGCTAGGTTTAAACCAAGAATCTGAAATGAATGAATGGTAAGAATTGTAGTCCTTAAGGGCTGAAAGCACCATGCCTTTGAATTCCAGCCTTAGCCAGCTCCTAGAAAGTGTTTCAGTCTTGAAGACAGAAGACTTCCTAATGTCACCTGACCTGGTTCTCATATTTGACTTATCTGGACCACACACCTAATGGTTCTGGCAGAGTCACCTGCAGTACTCAAGGGAAAAGGCTGTCATCATAAGAAGCTTTCACTCATATCCATTTTCAGGATCCTACAGTCCATCATCCAGCACAACAAATGGGCTCCTGTGTGTTCTATCTTTCCATGTAACCCAAGTGATGCTTCAGTAACTAAAAGGAATTCCCTGGTTTCCCTGTGAACTCTCAGCTGGAGTCCCATAGACCAGACCCCACTCCAAGCAGAAGATGAATTTACAGAGGACACAGCAGCCAAAAGGGAGAAGAAAACCCCACATGGTCCCAATATCCTCTAGGAAATCAGACCCAGAAGCCCAGTCAGGTGGAGAGGGATTCTAGAGCAGCAGCAGACCCCCAGTGAGAGCAGTCATTTGTTAGCCATGCCCATTGGAACATAGCCAAAAAGGACTCCTGCTTCCACCTTTGATTTATTAAAAATACATGGTTGAGGTTCAGTGAGTAAGTCAACTTCATATCTGAAGTTTAGGATGAAACTTTTCCTATTATTTAGGCTGAAAGTGGAAATTGTGGGTATATTACATGGCTTCCCAGACTTGGAATAAAAATGTCCTGGCACATCCTACTGGCATCTTGTACTATATCCTAACCCTGGCCCTACGGAGCTTGTATTTTAAACAGCAATCCCTGAAATAAAAATGACCAAAGCCAACCTATGCTTAGTGTTTGAGGCTTTCGAGTTTCCTGGGCGCAGGAGGACGAGGAGTGGGGCATTAGACCTGGTGATCTTCCCTAGCTCTCACAAGTGCCTGAAGGTTCCAGGGCCCATGGTTGAAATATGGATATGGATATACTGGTTGGCTTTTCATTTTCCACGTAAACTGTCTCCCTCCCTCCTAACATGGAAGAGAAAGATCTTACTGTTCACATCAGGGCTGTCAGAGCCAGGGAAGAGCTGGACCTGGGACAGCAGTAGCGGCCCCTCTAAAGCCTACTCAGATTGAATGATTGCCAAGTGCATAGCAGGTCCTCAGGAAGAGGCAGCAACAGGGGAAGCTGTTCCTCTAAATGGGAACGACAGACCATGTCTCCGTGGACATTTACTGATTGGCACTTTCAGCAGGGCCCGTATCCAGGGGCTGTCCTAGCCCCGTTAAACAAAATGGGCAGCAGCTGGAGACTCATGTGACCTGCGGCCCTCTAAACATACGTTTAGCAGCCACACAGTCGGTCCTCAAGAGACGGCACCAACTTCACTGTTGCAGTTCTTGCTCTGGGGGCCATTGTAGCAGCTGGGAGCCACCAAGCCATGACTCTGGTGTGGGTTGACATGCAGAGCTTGGAGCAGACACAAAGGGTCTCAATCTAGACACGACACCTGAGCCAGCTCCAAAGCCACGGGATGTTCATTTACCTCACGTTTTCAAAGACTCAAACTCACTTTCTTAAACTCACTCTTGAAACTATATTCTACCATATAAATAGCAAATAATTTCACACAACCATTAAAATCTAGCTACCTCCAGCTGGCTGGCTGGCAGAGGCCAAGGCCCAGCTGCTCTTGAGGAGTTGGCAACGCCAGAGAGGTATTAAAGCTGCACTTGAACCACACATATGCTCTTTTTGGCCTCAGAAGTGAAGTTGAGGACTAAAAAGGGTCAGCAACTTGAGTGTTCTTTCAAGTCCATGCGGCCCCCATAGCATCTGGGGTGCCTCTGGAGTTGGGCGCATCTCCCTGGAGAGAGTGCTGCTTGGGTCAAGATGGAGCTTGCGGAGCCTTCCAGGTCCCTCCCTGAGGGCAAGACCCCCACCCACATGGTGTCCTGGCTAGGACCCTACTGTTGCTTTCACACAAGTGTTTGAATATGAACATCTGCCTCCAGGGCTAGTGGTGGTGCTGTGGTTCCAGTTTCTCTTTTCTGTCCTCACGGGTTTGTTTTCCCCTCTTTCATCCTTGGATGGGGGTAGGGTTGGCTGGGTTGTCCTGCCTGCAGATAAACGTTCAAAGGCACTTTCCTCTTTGCTCTTTAGGCCTCCTGGTGTTTCACTGGCCCCAGGGCAGAAGCAGGCACTTCGTGCCCAAACCAGAGTCAGGAAAGCACAACCAGACGAGTTTCCAGACAGCAGTGCTGCACATCTGTGCACTGCTGAGTGGCCACAGCTCGAGTGATTAGACGGAGCAGTGAGCGCACAGCGGCCTGGGCACACTGCCCGGCACCCAGCAGGCTCCAAGGAAGCAGTCTCCCTTCCCTTTTTCATTGGGGACGACAGCTACTGAACCAGATGTGAACACTTTGGAGGGAACTGATAGGCTAACAAGAGAGAGTAAGTGTTTACAGGGGTCTGCTCCTCTGCATTTCCTGATGAGCTTTTAGAGAGGCTCTTTGCTCTTCTCTGAAATTGGGGTGAGACACTGGGCAGCTCAAAGACTCGTGTAATTGGATTAATGGCATGATGCATTCATGGATGTGGGCACACGCAGGAGTCATGTGTACGTACACTTTGCAGAGAAGGGCCCAGCTGACCTGACCTTTGTTTCCCAGTTGGCAGTTAAGGCTGTTTCTTTAAGAGCACTGTGGCACATCACCAGGGAGCTATCCCACTCATCAGTGACGTGTGAGTCGGAAGGTGGCACAGAGAAGGGAAGGACTTCCAGGCGCAGGTGTGGTCCTGCTCCCCTTCCCAGCTGACTTGGGGCACTGCTCATGTAGAGGCCTGGAACATCAAATTCCTGCCCTGTGCTCCACAGCAGCCCTAAGGCCTCGCCTTGGCAGGGAACACGTAGCTGAGGTGCTATTTCAGAATCTGGGCTCGTCCACCTGACAAAAATCGCTTTGTTCAGTGCAGCTGGAGCCAGCCTGTTTGCACTTGGCTTCTATTCTGGTGAGGACTTCTCAGCTGACCTGACCGAGATGGCTACTGCTTATCCACTTCAAGCCACCTCCCCCTTGAAAGTCTGATTTACAGGCAGAGCACAGGGCTCCCTTTCCAAATCTGAGCCATTTATTACAAAAGCACCTTACCATTCCTGCCCAGCCAGCTTGGGAGCCAGCAGTCAGACACCCAAGGGTAGTGTGCACTGCACAGGCGACTCCAGGTGTTTGTCTAGGATCATTACCGATTTATCGTTGTTCCAGATGACCAGACTGCCATGTACACAGTAGTGTGCCCCAACACCATTTTGCCACCCAGCATTCAGCTGAGTGATTAGTATTTTTAGGCCCCTTGAAATTAAAGTTTTGCAAACTCATTGTGGACCATGGTCCATTTTGAAGTCTTTTAAAAGGTCTGCTGGATCTCCCCTTGTAATAAATGGATCGCCCCCGACCTCCTGAACGCCTTTCCATGTACCCCTTCATTATTCTCTGGTGTCAGATCTTCCCAACGAATCCTTTAAAATTAGGTGGCTTCTTAAAGATGGGCCCTTCAAAAGGAAGTGCCATGTAGTTCTTCAAGGAAGAATGAGAGCAGGTCTTAGGAAGGTTGCCGGTAAGACAGGGGACCTGACATCTTTGTGGAAGGGAAGGTTTTTCATTTATCTAACACCTTAGAGGGGATATGGAGGATGGTGTGTAACATGCCCTTTGCTATGAGGGAGGGGCTCAGGAGCTGGCTCCTGTGGAATGGGAGATCTGGGAGAGGCAGTGGGCTTGAACTCCAGGTCACATCAGGGACAGCTTCGAGGCTTTGAAAAAAATACAGATGTTCCACCTGTGTGTCCTAAATGAGAATCTTTGGACAGGAGGTCCCAGGCCTCCGCTCTACATGGACCCATGTGGAAACCCAGTGACCTCTAGGCCTCGTCACCTGATCCTACCATGTCCCCAACTAGCATTTAGCAGTGCTGGCCTTGAAAAGGAGGCTGGCATGAGCTGTGCGACTGCTCTGGAAGGGGTCTGGGCCCGCCTTGTTCAAAGGACTGTTCTTGCTGCGAATGGTGATCCCAGGTCGCAACAAGGAACAGGGCGGCACCCATGGTGCCCACGGCTACCACGTGCCAGCTACCACCTGGAGCTGACTGCAGCAGCTGTAGGCAGTAATGGAAAGAGAAGACACCTGAAGTTGAAATTCTCATAATTTTAATGGTCAATAGCTTCTGGTTGGCTCTGGATGGTACAGTTAAACGATATACTTAAAGACCTCCCCCCCCACCCCCACCCCGCAAGCGCATTCACACCCCCTCAGTAGCGTTGCCATCAACATTCCATTGCCTGGTCAGACTTCCACACCTCAGACCCCCTGTGGGTTATGGAAATCCACATCTTAGTGTAATGAGTTGAAAAACCCTTGGTACACCTGTGACCTGTGTTATTTTTTTAAAATAACAAATATTAAACCAAACACCTTCCCAGGCTCCGCTGCCTCACAGAGCAAAAAAATGTTACTGTGGCAATCTGAATACTCTTGTCTCTCCTGGGCTGGGCTGTTTGCTCCTCTCCCTGTCCTACTGAAATCATACGGCGTAGAGTTCGTAAATCTTCTTTACACAGTACACCAGGGCGGCCAGTGCTATCGTGTTGTGCAGTCTCTTTCTGTGCAAGTCGTCCTTCCGGACCAGCACCACCGGGGTAGAGGAAGTGAGTGTGTGCAGGGGCAGGCGGGACAGTTTATAGGCGTCGTACTCCACTTGGTACTTGCAGCAGGGGTCAAACTGCCAGGAGATCCCGTAGAGGGTGCAGCAGGCCAGGCTGAGCACGCCTGCGGGCAGGGAGATGTAGTGGGAGTAATCTAAGGGCAGCGCCAATGGGGTGAAGAGGCACGCGGTACCCGCTAGCACGGTGGTCTTGTGCAGGCAATTGCCCACAGTGATCCAGCGGGCTGTCTCATCACCGATGCGTGTGGGCTCGATCACGATGTACTTGTACTGGGCTTCCAGGGCCTGCTCCAGCTCATATTCAAACTGGTCTTGGGCATTCTCCCCATTGTAGATCTCATGCACAATGTAACAGTCTGTGGCCGACAAGCTCACCCTTGGGGGGTTGGGGGGATGGGAGGAGAAAGAGGAGACAGTTAGGCTGAGAAGCACTCACCGCACTTCTGTGCTGAGACCCTGGGGAGAAGTCCATGGCTGAAGTCTGGGGCCTCAGGCTCACCACAGAGTCTGAGTTCTTGAGGGCACCATGTCTCGCTTATGTTATCTTCCTTGGAACCCAATACACAAGGTGACTCAGTTAAAAAAAAATTTTTTTTCTGGAAGAGTAAAATACTGAAATGTAGAAAGACACAGGAAAAGGAGTACCCAGATCTCTAAGATGACTGCCTGCAAGGTGTACCAAACCTGGCGGTTAGCCCAAGGCAGTGGAGTGAAGTTTGCAAAGGAGCCCAGAGGAAAAATGTTTTGCCTGGCATCCTGTTAACACAGAGGCCTAAGGTCGGAAAATGAAACATGGTCTTGGTTAACCAGAGCAGGTGGAAGAGGAATCTTCGATGGAAACCAACCCATGGCTGGCTGTGCCAAACACTCTACCCTCTGCAAGGCTCAAAAGTAGTCATCCCTGGCCTGCAGAACACAAGACAGATAGGGTTGTCTTTTCCTTGGATGACAGAGAACAAAACTCCTCTGGCCACCATGAGAGGACAAGCTGCAGAAAACACCCGAGGCCAGCAGCCCCAAGAACACCAGCACACAACTTAGGAAAAGAAGCCCTCTGATTCAACTAGGAAAAGACAATGCCTCAAGAACAGGGACAATGGAATTTAGTATAAGAGGGACCTTAAGGGCCCCCAGAGGTTCCCACCCATACTGACCCTGTACCACCAGGACTCTCTGTATGGATTGCCAGGAAACGTTTCTCTCTCACACAAAAAAGAAACACTGTTCACAAAGACCCACTTCACGTGGCTGAGCTGATCCAACTCCTAGGACTAGGGATGGGTGACCTGACCCTCACCGGTGGAAGATCAATCTGGAGGCCAGAGACTCAGCTGCACATCAAGGCCAGCGAGTGAGCTGTGACCATGGGCCATGGGGACATTTTAGGTGGTTTCGGGATTCTATTTGAGGCCTCTTCAGTGCAAACTTTGCATCCAAAGCAGAATCTTTCCACACCCCTGATGGGCAAACCTAAATATAGACCTGTACACGCCTTGTCATTTCCATTTGGCTTGTTTCAGCCTGTCCAGATCCTTCTGAATTTCCATACCGTCATCCAACATATACCGTTTCTCCTAGTTTTGTGTTCTTAGTTCATCTGGTCAAAAGCCTTCATACCAGCCTCTGAGGGGGAACACCGCTAAACACACCTCTTGAAGCTGGATCAAGCCACTTAAGCCAACACACCAGGCAGCACAGAGCACCTTTCCCATGCCTCAGGGAAAAGTAGCCCCTTCCTTTCAGCGACCCCTGGTCTCTGGGCTGGTCAGACCACCACAACGGAGACCCCCCCCCTCCACCTGGCTCCTGGTGCTCACTGCTCCCCCCACCCCAGACCAACCCCCTCTAACTGGGGCTCTGGACTGGCATACTGAGCCATACAGCCATACAAAGGTGAAGGCAGCCCACGCACCTGAGCTCCGATCATCCAAGTAGCACAGCCCTAAGTGCTCAAGGACACGAGGCCCACGGGCCCCACACATCCCAGGCCTGCACACCAGGCAGAGTGAAGCCACGGGGAGCTGGGCTGAGTTTCTTTGTCATTGACTGCACACTTTAAGGACAAGTGAAGGCTTCTAAAACAAGGCCACCTCCAGAACCTCTAGGTCCTAGCCTGCCTTCAAAGATGAAATTACATGTAAAGTATGGTGAAAACTGGACTGTTGTGGGCACACTTCCAGGAGAAAGGACAGGTGATCAAAGAGTGAGACCACTGAGCACCACTGCCAGCTATCACTCACAGGCAGGATTCGGCACGATAAAAACTACTTTTAGACAACAAATAAGTAAACCTCAGAGGCAGAGTTTCACTGTCAGAAAAACAACTGGCCAATACTCTCCTGTGTTCACATCAGAAATGAAGTCACTGGTAATGGGCTGACTGTGCCCTCAAGTGCAGGGAGAGAAGCATCCTCCAGGAGGGCCTCCGTGCCCAGGTGGGAACTACTTGAGCAAAAGGCACTGCTGGCTGGGACCTGGGCAGAGGGAATTCTTTATCCTGAAAAAGTAACTGTAATTAAGCTGGGCTCTGAGACGCCTAATTAAATCACAGGCCTTAATTAAACGGTGTGCACGGGGGAGAAACTGTTCTCTGAGGGTCAGACAAGAAGACTCCTGAATATGGGACACTGCCAAAGCAGCTCTCTACAGCGTGCCAGTAGTTGGGGCTGCCTCTCCAGGATGAGTTAATGACCTGTTTCTGGAAGAATCCACCAGAAGTTGATGAAATAGGAAAAGGACGGTTTTCCCTTTCAAGGCTTTCATTTGGGTTTAATTCAGGGAGGGGAGATGGAGCTTGTTTCAGTTCTTCCAGGCAAGACTCAGCACTGTAGAAGCCACCTTTAGCAAAGAAGCAAACCTAAGAGGCACAGTCTCACGCTGACTAGATAAGTCACAGAACAAATGAAGTCACTGGTAATGGGCTGACAGCCCCCATGTGCACAGGGCCAAGAAGAGGACTCACTCCCAGACAGCTCAGACTTCCCATGTGCTCTCAAGCTGTGAAGAGGATGCACTCCCAAGTCAGTGTGTGTCCCACTGACTGGCAAAGTGAGGCTAGGGATGCCTTTCTGGCCCCAAAGTCCCTCTAGAACATTTAAAGCAAAACATGGGTGTCAAGGTTGGGATTACAGAATGTTCCTGCCCAAACCCAAAATCTACCTCAGTTTACAGTGCCTTCTCTGCCCAGCAGATTGTAGCCATCCTGAATGTTGTGAAAAAGTATGTTGAGGCCAATAAGAAAATGCCTGTTGAGGGCAGCCCTGGTGGCGCAGCGGTTTAGTGCTGCCTGCAGCCTGGGGTGTGATCCTGGAGACCTGGGATCGAGTCCCATGTCGGGCTCCCTGCATGGAGCCTGCTTCTCCCTCTGCCTGTGTCTCTGGCTCTCTCTCTGTGTGTCTCTCATGAATAAAGAACTAAAATCTTAAAAAAAAAAAGAAAAGAAAAGAAAAAGAAAATGCCCGTTGAAACTCTAGTGTCTGGAACAGAGTGTTCCATTCTGGAAACACAAAAGTGAGCAGATCCCACCCCCACCTCACCCATCCCCCTGCTGCCCTCCCTTCTGCAAACCCAGCTGGCCTCCATCCTAGGGGCAGGCATGGTGGGCAGGGGACTCTTCTGCTGCTTGTTGAGACAGATGAGTAGGTGTGTCCATAGGTCCCCTTCAAGCCTGACAGTGAGTGAGAGGCCAGTACCCTACAGGTTCCTGTCTCACTATTGTTGTCACATGTGCCCAGCATCAGGCCCAACAGTGCAGGAACAGTGAGTAAACACAGACAGTTGTTCACCCCCTGCTTTCTGGCTATGGGCAGCCACAAACAACACAGCTCAGACAAGTATGTGTAGACACAGGTGTGCTCATCCAATACATACACTCAACCTTGCCACAGCATGCCACAGCTGCCTGAAGTCCCAACAGCTTACTACCCAACAGCAGGTCACCCCACTCCCACCTGGTCACCATGAATCAGCCCCCATAGTGTAAAAACAAGAGCCACATTGAAATAACTTTCTAGGTGACTTCAAACAAGTCAACCTCTGAAGCCAGCCCAGTAGGTAGTGCCATACACACTGCCTTGACACTCATGAATTCTGCTCTTTTTAAAAAAAAAAAAAAAGTTTTTTTTTAAGATTTATTTATTCATTCATTCAGAGAGAGCGAAGAGAGAGGCAGAGACACAGGCGGAGGGAGAAGCAGGCTCCATGCAGGAAGCCCGATGCAGGACTCGATCCCGGGTCTCCAGGATCACACCCCAGGCTGCAGGCGGCGCTAAACCGCTGCGCCACCGGGGCTGCCCATGAATTCTGCTCTTAAAGCCAAACTGCTGTACCCAAATTCAGGAGAGACTGTCTCATTGGGAAAGGATGTAATCTGAAGTCTTGAGAAGTAGATTTCCAAGATTCTATATGCTACACATGGAAGGAGACACAAAAGTTCAAAACACACACACACACACACACACACACACACAACGCACACACCAGAGGCCCCATTTGTTGAGGCTCCCCTATCAAGCAATCAACATCTACTCCTTCTATCTGGGCTCTGACAGTTGAGGTGTGAGGTCTCTGCAAATATAGGTTTTAAAAGCTGCCTGAGGGCAGCCCGGGTGGCTCAGCGGTTTAGCGCTGCCTTCAGTCCAGGTCGTCATCCTGGAGACCCAGGATCAAGTCCCATGTTGGGCTTCCTGCATGGAGCCTGCTTCTC
This sequence comes from Nyctereutes procyonoides, assembly GCF_905146905.1. Lineage (NCBI taxonomy): Eukaryota > Metazoa > Chordata > Mammalia > Carnivora > Canidae > Nyctereutes > Nyctereutes procyonoides. The sequence continues at coordinate 46,959,023 of NW_026575140.1, read as the reverse complement.
CGTCTGCCTGTGTCTCTGCCTCTCTCTCTGTGTCTCTCATGAATAAATAAATAAAATCTTAAAAAAAAAAAAAGCTGCCCGAAGGGACGCCTGGGTGGCTCAGTGGTTGAGTGTCGGCCTTCAGTTCAGGTGATCCAGGGTTCTGGGATGGAGTCCCGCATCAGGCTCCCCAGAGGGAGCCTGCTTCTCCATCTGCCTGTGTCTCTGCCGCTTTCTCGGTGTCTCTCATGAATAAATTAAATTAAATAAATTAATTAAATTAAATAAATAAATCAAATCAAATCAAATCAAATCTGCCTGGACCACTGGATCCAGTCTGCATGGTTGCCATGGGTTGTTACTTCAGAAACCTGGTGGCAAGTACTCCCAGAAGAGAGCTATGTCTGCCGCCACCCAACTACTCCAATGCCCACCCCCACGTGGCATGCATTTGCTTCCAGGTCACATGTAACTCAACTATGGAAGGAAACACCCAAGCCCTAACTAGAGCCATGGTACACAAATGCAGATCAAAAACAAAACAAAACGGGGGATCCCTGGGTGGCGCAGCGGTTTAGCGCCTGCCTTTGGCCCAGGGCGTGATCCTGGAGACCCGGGATCGAATCCCACGTCGGGCTCCCGGTGCATGGAGCCTGCTTCTCCCTCTGCCTATGTCTCTGCCTCTCTCTCTCTCTCTCTTTCTCTCTCTGTGACTATCATAAAAAAAAAAAATTAAAAAACAAAGCAAAACAAAAAGCTAATAGGAGTCCTAAGGACTCTTCAGAAACTGTATTTTTGCTTTTCACAGCAAGTGTGAAATGACCAGTAAGAAGAGTGCATAAAAAAGAGTTCATGTAGAACTGTCTGGTGGCTCAGTCAATTGAGCACCTGGCTCTTGGTTTCACCTCAGGTCGTGATCTCAGGGTCCTGGGATCAAGCGCCAAGTTGAGCGCTGCACTCAGGGCGGAGTCTGCTTGTCTCCCTCTCCCTCTGCTCCTCCCCACTACTTGGCATGCGCGTGGGGGTGTGCGTGTGCGCATGCTCTCTCTCTCTCTCAAACCAATCTTTTTTTTTTTTTTAAGTTCATGTAAAAAAAGAGAAAGAGCACTGATGGAAAAGTATCCAAGAAATAAAGTGAAGAAGACAAATACAGGACAGTGATCATATTATGGTATCTTTAGTGTACTTTTAAAAAGGTACACATTTTTACATGCACAGAACATTTCTGAAAATACAAAGACCTGAAAATTAGGACTATTGCTGGGGAGAAGAATGGAGTGGCTCCAGAAATAAAAGGGGTCTCTTTTACCAAATAACTTTTAAACCTTTTGAATTTAGCACGATCCATGGTACTTATGGACCCCTGTAGAGTCATGCTCTTAAACTCCCTCTGCCAGTGCTGAGATCAGTTTGCATGTTGAGCCCTTAACTAGCCTGTGGAGCAGAGCATCAAGGCATCTGAGCTGGAGGGGCTGCTGTGGATGCTGCCTCAGGATCATGGGCACTTGTGATTAGGGCTCTTGAATCAACCTCCCTTCCTCTACCTTCAACGAGAGCAGGCCTGAGACCTTCCCCTCTCCTCCTCTGTATCCACGCTGATGGTAGTCTGGAAACTGTCATCAGAACGCTGGCTTTCTGGTGAAAAGGTGGCCATAATGAAGAATCAACCTGCTGAACTCCATTCCCCGGATGTGGGTGCCCTCTGTGCACCTGACAGCCTGCCCAGCATGTAGCTGTGTGGTCCCCTGTATAGGGGACTGGGAAGCTGGTCTCAAAAGAATCTGAATTTTTTTTTTTAAGATTTTATTTATTCATTAGAGACACAGAGAGAAAGAGAGGCAGAGACACAGTCAGAGGGAGAAGCAGGCTCCATGCAGGAAGCCTGATGCAGGACTCGATCCCAGGATCACACTGAGCCAATGGCAGGCACTAAACCACTGAGCCACCCAGGGATCCTCAGGAATCTGAAATTGTAAAAGTGGTCTCAAACATGGGATCCCCAAGGTCTGGAGATACCTCCCAAAAGTCAGAGCGGCGCAAAAATGTTCCGAGCAGCACCGTATGGGGAGATGGATGAACCAGGCTGTTCCTCCACCAGAGGGGAAATGGAGGTACAGCTGAATCCCTCACTTGTAAGGTGGAGAAAACAGCTCCAGAACACACAGATGGACACCTCACATACACATTCAGTAGCACACAGAACCAAAGGATATGCTATACTTAGGAATGTTCTCCTGTGTGCTAACTATGAAGAAAAGCAAGGAAATGACAAGTCATGAGTGAGGGTGCCTGTGGGAACATGGGGCCAGGATAATGCTAGTTTCTACTTCAGCTAAGCAGGGAGCACATGGGTTTATTAACGGTCTTCAAATCATGGTGCAACACACAGAAAATGCACTGTCCCAACCAGGTAAGCGTACATTCAGTAGTGCGAGGTACCTTCACACTATCGTGCAACCCATCTCCAGAATGGCTTCACCTTGCAAAAACTCTGTCCCCAGTGCTTCTACTTTGTGTCTCTGTGAATCTGGCCACCTTAGGTACCACACATAAGTGACATCATACAGTATTTATCCTTTTGCAATTGGCTCACTCAACTTGACATGTTTACAGCATGAGTCAGAACTTCTCTTCTTTTTAAGGATGAATAAAGAATATTCCATCGTACGTCTATACACTTGTTCATCCATCGATCATGCTTGGGCTACTTCTGCCTTCTAGCTATTGGGACTAATGCTTCTGTGAAGATGGTATAAAATTATCGGCTCAAATTTCCGATTTCAATTCGTTTAGATATACATCTGTAAGTAGAATTGTTGGACCGTGTGGTAATTCTACTTTGACCTGTTTGAGGAGCCACCACATTATCTTCTACCACAGCTGGATCCCTTTACATTCCCACCAAAAAAGCACGAGGGTTTCAACCACTCCCTGTCCTCATAAATACTTATAATGGTCTGTTTTGAACAGCAGCCATCCTGACAGGTGTGAAGTGGCATCTCATTATGGTTTTGATGAGTACTTTTCAGGAACAGCTTTACTGAGACAAGTCCATGCCGGACAATTCACCCATCTGGAGTGTACCATTCAGGGGCTTAGCACCTTCACTACTTGTGCAACAAACACCACACAATCAATTTTGGAGTATTTCCATCACCCCAAAAAGAAATCCCATCGCTCCCCATTTCTCCTGACCCTCCCAGCCCCTGGCAAGCTGGAGCTTACTGACTCGATGGACTCACCTATTTTGGACATTCCATTAAATGAGATCACCTATTTTGGACATTCCATTAAATGAGATCATGTTGGGGCCTTTTGTGACTGGTTTCTTTCATTTAGTGTAATGTTTTCAAGGGTCAGACATATGGTAGCAAGTTTATAGCTTTTCACATGTCAGATATATTTTGATATATTTAACATACAATTTTTAAAAATCCAAAATAGAACATCTGGAGGGAAGTATTTAAGATGCTGTACACGAAGAAAGGTCAACAGTAGTTTTCTTTGGATGGTGGCCTAGCAGGGGACTAAAATTTTATTTTCCTTCATTCGTTTCTGTATTTTCCAAAGAAGAAAACAAATGAACATGTGCTTCTTTTATAATGGGAAAATTTTCAACTTTTTCATAAAAAGAAAACTCAACAGCCCTGGATCCCATGGGGTGATGAGACTACACAGCCGAGGTGAGCAGGAAGGAGCCCAACTGGCTCTAAAATGTCTCCAAGCTTGCGGAGAAGCCCACAATACCAGGGAATAAGCCCACCACTGCGAGTCTGGGCATAGACAGCATCTCATGGCTGAGATAGCCCGCTGGTCTCACACCCCAGCAGTCCTGCCAGTGAGTGGGAGGAAAAATCCATTTCCCTGTCCGCTCAAGCCAGCACTGGCCAAGGGGCCGTGCAAGCCACCATAACGTTCTGGTCATGGCAGAACCAGAAGAACCTAACCTAACTATAGCAGAGGCACCTGCTTTAGGCCCATTGCCTGGAGTGGGCCCTGGGCTCCCAGGCAGGCCAGGGTAAGAACTCCCATCTGAAATACCAAGGAGGTCAATTTGGAGCTCTGTGTTTTCACCATAGTACACCTAGCACTGGGCCTGACTGTGATACGTTAGCAACAGACATTAGTGGAAGCTCATCTGAAATGAGTGGCAGGAGAAAAACAATTATAGTAATTAAGAGAGCTGGTGGGTGAAAAATTAAACTAGGTCCATATGTCAGGTTGCTTTCCACCTAGTAAGCATGTGGCCACTTCATTACCTACGATATGTGAGGTGCTGGACTTTACCTCTACCCCCTCCCACCCGCCCCCGATCTAGGTGAACACACCTTTGGCTAATCAAAAATTGCTTCCTTGGGAAGCAAAGAAAGCAGTAGGATTCTACACTGTGGATGTAAAGGCCAATTAGGACAGAGGCGCGTAGCCCCAAATATTGAGGATGGTTCCAAAGAGGCCAAGGAACTTCCACAGGCACATGGCATTTTGCTCTGTTTCAGAGAAAGCCATATCCAGGAGAGCACACTTTCCTTCCGGGCACTCTGGTAAATGGGTAGCTCTGCTGTGGGGAAAAAGAACACAGCACACCACATGTGGGAGGTCAAGAGACCTGGATTCAAGTTCCCTCTCAGTTACTCGCTGGCTTTGTATCCAAGGACAAAAGACCTTGCTGCTCTAAGCCAGGTTGCCTCATGTCAAACAGGGCAAAGGCCCTGGCTCTTACCAAGTGCTGCAGTGAGGGTGGAATGGGGCCGGCTCTGCCAACCACAACAGCTGCAAAGTACCACCCCAGTGTAAGGGCCATGAGGCCGTGTATATATTAACTACAATTGTAAAGTAAAAAATCCAGTTCCTTGGGAGCAGGAGCCACCCTTCAAACACTCCACAGCCACCTGTGGCTCCTGGCTACCCTAATGGATACAGAACACCCAGCATGGATACAGAATGTTTTCATTATGGCGGAAAATCCAACTCAATAGCCCTGAGCTAAAGGACTCTTCCAACTCTACTAAGTGATGATTGGCTTTCCTAAGAACTCCATGGTCTGTAACACTGCTGCTGGCAACAGGGACAGAACATCGGTGGTGGCTGGGAGATGCCTGGGTGTTCACTCTGTGGAGTACCTCCTCCCTCCTCCCACTGCCCCTGCTCCCTGAGGCCCAGGACACAGAAGCCAAACTCAGGCCTGGCCTTGGCCTCCTCCTCCCCTCCCTGCATACAAGATCATCCTGCCCTTCAGAAAGTTGGGTATGAGCTGGAATGTGACCTAAAGGACTATACCACTGAGGCACAAGTTATTGTTGCTGGAATCTAGACTGCTCAAGTCAATCAAGGAAAATGGAAATTCATGCCTTAAGAGGATGAACTCCAGCAGATAATCTTAACTTGCAATATCCAATATCCGGGATCAGAACATCTGGCCCAAGCGTGCACGATTCCACCTTCTGGTAGCCAGCTGAGGAGAACCCACACACCTAGAGATGGGTATGGATGCTGTACCTGTGTGGCTCATCCAGACCAGGAGGAAAGAAACATTTTTACCACACAGTAGGGCCAGAAGGCAGTTTTCCAAGAGAGAGAAAAAATACCAAAAAACAAACAAACAAAAAACAACCCAGACCACTCAGTGTCCTCAACTCTAAAAGGAAAGGATCAGATCAGAATGAAGAGAATGTCACTCCTGGAATGTGAGCCACCTGCCTCCATGGCTTGTGGCCCATCTGTTCAGCTGGACTGGGAACTAAACCCTCCACCAGCCATCCAGGATCACATCTATACGATTCACATATTAAAGCAAAGCAAAGCTGTCAAAAAAACGGAGGTCCTGGGAAAGAAGGTACAGTACAGAATGATATAAATGTAATCCCATGGAACTGGCTGCCTAAAGCTTGGGCAGATGGCTGCACAAGCCAAGGAAGAGAAGGGCTACAAAAAGTGAGTTCCCCCTACAACCTGAGCGTTTAGTACAGTATGCCCGGCCCTCTGAACACCCCAGGCCTTTAAACGGCACTGCTGCCTTGCATCATGATCAGAATCAGATTGAGTACATCTTCATGTGATGAGAAAAACAGGAACTGAGAGCATGTGGCTATACTCACATTCCAACAATCACGGAGAACTCAGGGATGCTCAGAGGCCCTGAGGGAGTGAAGACAAGCAGCCCGAGTAGGACAGGCGGGACCGTCTGTGAGCTGGTCCAGGGTGGCACCCAAGTGGCAGAACACACAGATACCTGCACTGGGCCTTCCTAGATGGGCAAGTGTGTCTCAAAGACGCCGACAGGACAAGTGGCAATCTGTTTCGTGTGCTCGCTGCCAGTGTGCTGAATTTTGGACAAGAATTCAGGTTACAGCTCAGAGTCTGATGTTCTTCATTACAAACACTGTGGAGTCCTGGATTTAATGGAGTGGAGAGAAAAATCAACATGCAAGCAGCTAGCATTTTGCTATTTCCATCCCTTTCCTCTTTTAGTCTAGACCAGTGTTGTTGTATCAATAGAACTTTCTGCAGTGATGGAGGTGTTCTCTATCTGCCCTATCTAACATGGTAGCCCCAAGCCCCATGTGGCTACTGAGCACTTGAAAAGTGACTAGTGTGACTAAGGAGCTGAACTTTTTCATCTTATTAACTTTTATTTAATTAATTTTTTTAAGGTAATCTCTACACCCAATGTGGGCCTCAAACTCAAAACCCGAAGGTGAAGAGTGGCATACGCTACTGACTGAGCCAGCCAGGTGCCCCTGTTTTTAATTAATTTAAATTTAATTGCCACATGTGACTAGTAGCTCCTGAATGAACACAGTTCGAGACTCAAGAACCAGGTAAAGAATTCACACATTGTGTATTCTAAAGTGAACCACCATTAACACACAGTTGATGTCAGTAATTCCAGTGGACAGTCTGGCCCTGGGCAGGGCCTTTTAAACATGTCATGCTTCAGAGCTGGCAGCCACTGGCGAATCTGGAAAGTTTGCCCAGAGTGTTGCTCTGCTCCAGCCCCTGCCCCACACCAAGCAATGCGTCCTTCACTTTCAGGATAAAGCAGACTCCAGCTGGGTGTGTCAAGCAATTCTGGAAAGTGGTCTTACAATGTGAAGCTGAGATCTGAGTCAGCACAAATGTGACATGGAACAAACTCATCGCAGAGAGCCATAAACAGCCTATTTCAGTCGTAAGAGGCAATAACATGCTTGGGCTTCTTAATCTACCATGCTGGGCAATCAATTAATCCAGCCTGCCCCACCCGAACAGTCTTTCCACCCACTGAGCAGGAATGGAGGTGTGCCCAGAAGTTAGCTAGCTGGCCCAGCAGCGGGTTATGTTTCCAGCCCCTGCTCAGTGTGGGAGGATCTTAGGGGAACTGGGTTCAGACAAATGACTTCTCCAACAGAGCCTGGCTAGGGCCGTACAGCAAAGGCAAACAGAAGGGTTCCCCCCAGCCACACACCACCGTATCTGTAAGAAAAGAGAGGTGGTGCCACCCGAATCACAAAACCTGATGCCCCATTCCTGGCTGACATACAGCATCTGCATGTGTGAGCAGAGCTTTCAGTTCCAGGCCAAAGGTTGCAACCTGCACACTTAAGGAGACTAGGGAGGTAACTGCAATGAGTCAAGCTGTCAGGTGAGTAATGAACTAGAAAGCACTTGCCCTGACCAAAAAAAAGGGCAGCCACTACTGAACTTTTCAAGGAGAGTTTTATGTGAAATCTTTCAACTTACAAGTATTGTCAAGTAATTTAAATTATTTTTGAAAACTGAAGACTAACAGTCAAGGGTTGGATTCAGCCTACGGGCTGCTAGTTTGCAAACTCAGTTTTGAATTAATGCCAACCAAGGAGATAAAATCCCCAGTATCTGATTTCTTAGATCAATAAAAGCTTAACTTGTGCTGGTACAGCCCTTGTAGGATGTCCAGGGCAACCCCATTTGGCCCTTCCAGTTGTTTTTCTCCAGTAAGGAGAAACATCTTTCTCTCAGTTACTCTGGCTTTCCCAAACAGGTTAGTTCCTGTTACTAAAGGATTAATGTTCCCATTGAAGATCTTGAAAACGTTCGCCAGGTTTAAAGGTCATCTGGAAACTATCGAGGTCAGTTCTTTAACTTCTTCCTATAGTCTGATCTAAGAAATAGCAGATGGCAGTTGGAAAAACAAAAATATCTGCTTGCCATTCACTGCTTTTCCACGGAAGCGGAAATGCTGAACAGATAACATTGGATAACTCTGTGCTTAAGAATAAAATGCAAGCTGGCCTATCACAACTACCAAACAGGAAGAATCTTCTGAGCTGAGAAAACCATCTGCAAGCACCAGCAATGAATGTGATGAATTAAAAAAAAAAAAAAAAAGAAAGAAAGAAAGAAAGAAAGAAGAAAAGAAAAAAAAGAAAAGAATGAGGGTAGTTGAGAGAGAACTTTCCTATTTAATAAACCTCTCCAAAGAGACAAAAAAAAAAAAAAAAAAAAAAAAGCAAACACCAAACTTTCTTCCTGACCTCTGCTATACCAACCAGGCCGTAACAAAATGGACAGAGCAGCTGAATCCAGGTGACTTCCTCAATACACACCCTTCCCCAAATTTCTAGTACCTGGACAGCTTCCAGTGCCTTCTACTAGCTGAAACTGCTTTCCTGAAGCAAAAACTAAATTCAACACGAAACACAAAGACTATTTCAATCTCATCTTCTAGAAACCAGTTCTCTACATGGAGATCCACCTTGGAATAAACAAGCCCCTAGCTCATTCATTAGGGAAGGTCACTTTAAAGGACTTCCACGGCAGGGGCGCTTGCAGAGAACCCTCGAAAAGTCGCAGGAATCGAGGGTTCGCGGAAGCGGCCCGCCTTCGGCCCGGGAGGCGAAGCGGGGAAGGTTAAAGCTACCCTGAGAAATGTGCAGACCGCACTGCCCTTCCCGCAGCCGGCCCACTCGGTGGAGGCTTCCCTGTCTTCTCCCTCCCGGGAGCTACTCCTCACCGCGTCAGGGGTCGCAGCCGAGAAGGCCACGCTCTCTTGGCCCGGCGGGACAGGAGCTTCGGCCGCCGCTCGGCCGCGGGATGCTAGGCGGGTCCCCTGGGCCTGCGCGGGGCGCCGGGTCCTTCCCGCGTGGCCTGGGCCCGGCCCGGCCCTCGTACGGCCGCGGCCCACCTCGCCCGGCCCCGCCATCGTCACCTCCCCCGAGCCCTCCGAGGAGGCCGCTCCTCCGCGAGGAGCCAGAGCGGGCGCCGGCTCCCACCGAGATCCTGGATCAGCCGGAGCAGGGGCCCCGCGTGCCCCGCAGGGTCTGTGGAGGGCGGGTGGGCGAGCAGGGGAGCCCGGGGACGAAGGCAGGGACAGCGGCGCAGTCCCAGGAGGCCTCGCTTGCTTCCAGGCTCCTGAGCCACTCGCCCTGGGAGAGCAACAGGCCCCGAGATCTCACCTCTCTCGGGCGCTGCCGCCACTGCTGCCCGGGCCAAGACGCCTCCTTCCCCAAGCGGCCATCTTGGAGACACTCAGCTCGCAAATGTCTCGCGCCAAGGCGGCCTCGGGATAGTGGGCGGACGGAAGGGAAATGTAGTCCGGGCCTCAGCTCCGGACTGCCCGGGAAGTGGAAATCGAGCGCCTAGGAGACTACAATGTCCACAATGCACCGCGGAGCTCGGAAGCCCCACCTCTTTGAGGTCGCCTGGGAAATGTAGTCCTCAAACCGGGTTGAGTGGAGGGAGGCATCCTGGGAAGGGTCGTAGTCAGGGCACCTTTTTAGAAATTGAAATTCCCAGAGTTCGCAGCCTGGGGAGTCATAGGCGCTCACAGGCTTCTACTGCCTTGGGCTTCAAGAGCAAAGGCGCTGAAGGAGAGTGGAAAGAAAGTGCCTACAACTCCCAGAGCGCCGCGCGGGAGGCGGTCCGGCCGCTGCCTGCTGCAGTCGCCGAGGGGCGCCGCGCTTTCCGTGCGGCCGGCCCGCCGCTTCCCCGTGCTACCCTCGCTCGGCGCCCTCGCGCCCGGCCCGCGCCCGGGTCCCGCCGTCCGCGAAGGCGGCCCGACGCGCCCTTCACAGCCACCTCTGCCCACTGCGGTCACGAGGGGCCGGAGGCGCCACTGGCCTTTCTCCGAGGCACTCGCTACTCCCGCTGCGTTCCCCCCATTTCTCTGGACTCCAGGGATGCTTTGGGGACGAGACAGAGGCGGTCCCTTCCGCCACGAAAGCCCCCGCTTGCAGACCGTTGGAACTGAGAGTCTCCCAGCGCAGAAGAGAAAGAGCTACCACGTGGGATCATTGCTGTGAGAGAAACAGGCTTCTATCCAGGACAAGCCCATTTTAGACCGGGCCACTTCGGCCCTGATGTCTCCGCCACACATCCCACTCCTGTCTCCGTGCGGGGACCTGGACGTAATCTCCTATTTCGGTCTCTTTGAAGGTAGATGCTGGGCACCTCACCCCACCAGGCGGGCGCCCTGCCCCAGACCTGGCATTCCTCTGCCTGGACGCTGCTGGCTGGAGGCACGATGGACTCCCTAGGCGCTGCTCCCACGGACCTTTGGACTCTGGGGGTGGGAGGAGCCCTCCCAGCGTTGGAACTTGTAGTTCCCCTCCCGCTTTCCACAATGTTACAACACAGTAGTTCATTCCATAAATATTTGAGCAACTCTTTTATGTCAGAATCTGCTTCAGATTCAGAGAGAGAGGAAGAAGCACAATGCCTGCTTCAGCATCCAAGTCTGGCGGAAGTCAGTCGCCTGGGCAGGCAGAGGGCCGTCAGGCCTAGGTGGCACTGTAAGCAGTGAGGACTCCTCAGGAGGAGCTCCTTAACAGCTCACATTCTACAATAGACGTAACTGCTTGAAATCATCTCCCGGTCCCTCATTACCTATACGTAGCACAATCTAGAAGCCCCTCCCTAGTTTAGAGGTTGCCTTCCTCACCAGCTTCAACTGCCTCTCCTTCCTCCCTGGAACTCGCCAGGCTAGCGAATCCAGAGCAAATCTGTGCTTTCCCTAAAATGTCTTTCTCTCCCAGCCAACTATGCCTTAGATTTTAGGCCTGTCTGGTACCTCAGAAGTACCTGCTCAGGTCAAACAACCCTGCCTCACTTAGTGACCTCTGAAGAGTTACCGTGCTGCCTTGTCATTACCTACAGATAGGCCCGTTTTCTCTGGACCAGTGTAGTGACGAGGAGGGTTTCTAGAACAGCTGGGTTTGAAGCATGGCTCCATATCCTGGATCTAGGGCTGCTTCTATAACCTGTTTCTCTCTCCTTGTTTGTAAAGTGGAGGTGATAGTAGTACCTCTCCTCACAGGACTGCATTATGTTAGGTGATACATGTATGGAATTTATGCGTACGTATTACACAGGTAACAATAACAACCGATAGTGATATCACAACAAGCCCTGCTCAAACTACGTTAAGTGATTTAACTATTGATCTTCACAATAGCCCTGTGAAGCTGATGCTGTTTATCATCAACATTCTCATTGTGCAAATGAGGAAAGCGAGTCACAGAGGACCTGAGTGACTTTCCAAGGTCACCCTGCCGGTCAGGAATGGTGCAAGGAATTGAACCCAAGCTGTCTGGTTGCAGAGATTACACTATGCTGTGGTGCCTCTCCGGAGGAGCTCTGGAAACGCCATTGTCTTCATCAACAAGAACAGATCTCAGGCCAATGTCTACTGCACAGAGGAAATGCAAGTACTCAAATAGCTGTGCACCGAGGATGATCTTCCTATCTCTCCAGCTCTCGTACTAAACTTCTAGCAGCCCATCTGCTTCCAGTCTGCTGACTTAAGCTGAGAAACCACCTCCCCCCCACCACTCCCCACCACAGAATGTTGCCTCTTAATCACTCTTACTGCACACACATCTTCTGGAAGGTTCATAGGCAGGTTAGTTTGCTCAGCATGTAGTAACTGAGCACCCACCGAGGACACAATCAGAATGGTGGAAATTGGAATTCCTATGGCCTCCCACGCAGTGAAGCCTCCTGAAGAGACCCCTGAACTGGCCAGCAAGAGATGTGGGTCCTAACTGGTGCTCAAAAATAATCTGCCACTTCTCCGTTTACCGTTTTCATTCATTCATTTTTTAAAAGATTTTATTTATTTATTCATGAGAGACACAGAGACACAGGCAGAGGGAGAAGTAGGCTCCTTACAGGGAGCCCGATGTGGGACTCGAACCCAGGACCCTGAGATCACAACCTAAGCTGAAGGTGGATGCTCAACTGCTGAGCTACCCAGGTGTGTCTCATTCATTCTTATAGCAAGTGAGTATTGAGTACACACTCAGTGTCACACTCATAGGCATAGAGACACAGCATTTAGTAAGGCAAACACTGTTCCTGGTCTCCTGGGTTTTTCAGTCTCATGAGATAACAACCAAGTAAGTATTTTCAGAGAATTTCTAAGAAGAAACAAAGCAGGATGAGGTAATAGGGTTACTTAGAGATTATGGGTCGCTACAGGAGATCTCTTTCAAGAGGTAACCCTGGAATGGGACCTGAATGGATAGAAAGAATATGCACATGTAAAGCTGGAGACAGAATGTTCTCCATGGAGAGAGTATGTGTGAAGGCTCTGGAGTGTGAGCAAGCTTGATGTGTTCCAGAAATGGGACCAGGGTGACTGGAGCTTGGGGTGAGGGAGGAGCGGTACTGGGTTTGCCTTTGGTTAAGTCATTTCCTGTCTTTGAGGTTCAATTTTTTCATCCGCAAAATGGGGGTAAATTTGTGTGTTAGTGTCTAGTTTGGGCAGAAAGCACCCTAGGTATTTCAAGCAGAAGGAATTTAACACAGGGCAATATTTACAGAGATGTTGCAAGGGCAGGAGAAGCAAGGGGACAATGAGGACGCCCACAGACTAGTAAGTAGAGGAAACAGCTGTGGCCTGAAGACTGGAGGAGCAAAAGAAAATGTAGTGTTTCCCAGAACCAGGATCCCCGCTTGCTTGAGCAGAAGCTGAGAGCCACACTCCTGGGGATGCTGCTGACACAGCTGCTGTCACCACTGCGGCCTGTGGTGCCACAGAATCCTGGACTGGGGTGGCTTCTCCCTCCTTCCTGTCATCTGAACCTCTTCCAATGCCTCCTATAAGCAGAGTCACCTGATAGGGGAGTCTGGGAAATGTGGTTTGCAGGCTTCCAGTCCAAGCTGCAGAGAAGAGTCTAAAAAGGCAAGTGTGCAATGAAAGCAGCAGACACCACTCACACACCCGCTACCATGCACAGCTATTTTGGGGAGGAGAAACGAGTGTGTGTTCAACAAATTACGCCTGCTCGTATGCTTCTTGGCAAATAGTAGGCATCCGAGGAGGCAAACAAAGACATTTTTGTATAATGTTTTTTACACAAAGGTTTGTACTTACAATTTTTTTTAAGATTTTATTTATTCATGAGAGACACAGAGAGGCAGAGACACAGGCAGAGGGAGAAGCAGGCCCCATGCAGGGAGCCCAATGCAGAACTCAACCCCAGGACTTCAGGATCACAACCTGAGCCAAAGGCAGAGGCTCAACCACTGAGCCACCCAGGCGTCCCCCCATTACCTAGTCCTTCACAGCTTCCAGAGCTGTTGCTTGTATCTTTCTTATGTGTCTTTTGCGGATAACCCAGACATAGGCAAATGTATACATCTACTAACAATGGCTGTTTTCTTTCACTCATGGGGCACACGCTGAACACACACGGCTCTGTGACTTGTTTTCAGTTCACTGCATCTTGGAGATCACTCTGCGCACACTCTAGGCTTAACCGTGCTTGGCATCCCGTGTTTGGGTATGCCATGATTCTATTAGCCAGCCTCCCAGTAGTCTTTTACTGTTTCAAAGAGGGCTGCAATACGTGTGCTTGCACAACTTCCTGGTGCCCGTGTGCAAACCTTCCTGTGGGATAATTTCCTAAAAACAACTTGCTGGGTCAAAGGTATGGGGTGCTCATCGCTTTGGTAAATCCCCCCGAATGGCCCTGTACTCCCACCAGCAGGGGCTGTTTTCCCACAGCTTCACCAGCAGTTTTCACAACATCCCTACCGAGACCTGGACATACAGAGACAGAGATGAGCATCCCTGTTGCTCAGAGCCATGCCCTGTCTAGCTCCTGACCCCCAGACTCCATGAGCAGACAAAAATGGCTGTTGTCGTATGCTACTGTGTTTTGAGGTGGCATGTGACATGGTGGCACACAACAGGAACAAGCTCTCCTAAAATCCTATCCTGGCGGATGCTCTCCCCTCCATGAGACAAAAGCTGGCCTACCAGTGCTCACTGGAGCAGAAGCCCAGTCATTACCCAGTGGCAACCAGCCAGTGTCCTTCCAGGACGCTCCTGGGGCCTCCATCCTCCCACCTATCAGCACTCCACCTCAGACACAGAAAAGGCCCTGGTTTGTGTACAAACCACAGTCCTAAGGAAACACAAGCAGGTGCCTGTGGAGATCAACCAGTTGCCACGGTTTCCCGACACAAGTCTGGGAAAGGCACAGATTGCCCCTACTTTGTCTTCATGCCCTCCTCGCTGGAGACCCATCACTGTCAGCATGAGTAGTAAGGCCGCTCAGCAGTCATAGAGATTCGTGTGGGGTGTATTACTCAGTTACGTGCCACCAGACCCTTGCTGAGTACCTGCTCCATGCCAGGTTGTGCAAAAACCCGGGTGACAGAGGAGGATGTCGACAAGGTCCCTGCCTTTCCTTAGCCCACTTGGCCAGCCCCGGATCCAGGGCTGAGGGGTTAGCGAAGGGTGACACAGGAGTCCCAGTTTCAATATGAGGAACTCCTGGACAAACTAGGCCAATATGGTTTGATGATAATAGTGCCTTTTTATAGTTCATTTTATAGCAGGCGCCTCCCTCAGGAGCGTGAAGCAGGGGAGACAATTACTCATAGGTCAATGGCACAAGCTGGCTGGGGTTGGGGACCCGCAGGGGAAGTAGAGCGATTTTGGAGCTTCACGGGACATTAAAACACAGTCTCCAATCATTTGCTGGGGCTGCCAGAACAAAGTCCCACAGACTGGGGGGCCTAAGCAACAGACATTTCTCTTTTCATGATTTTAGGAACTAGAAGTTTGAGATCATGTGCTAGGGGGCTGGTTTCTCCTGAGGCCTCTCTCCTTGGCCTGCAGATAGCCCCATTCTCGCTGTGTCCTCATATGTCTCCCCGTGTACACACACAACCCTGGTGTCTCCTTGTGTGTCCAGACTCCTCTAACAAAGTCTTCAGTCAGATTGGATCAGGGGCCTCCCATCTGACCTCATTTCATCCTACTCAACTCTTTAAAGACTACCTCCAAATATAGCCACATACTGGACTTCATCATACGAATTTTGGAGGGACACAACTCTGCCCAGAGCCCCATTGCCTAGTTTGAACCATGGCCACCAAATGTAGAAAGCCTCTGTGCTCTGTGATGGTGACCATGGCCAACATCAGCCTAAAAGGAGTTGGAGATCAGAGGACAGATTGATTTGAGACAAGGACATGTGGGGTGACGACACTTGCTCTGGGTCCCCTAGGTTGGGAAGCTGCGCTGGCAACCAAGGGGGTAGGACTTGGAGAGAGGGCCAGGCTGGTGCTTGGGCCAGGTACATTCCCCACCTGGACAGGAGGAGATGGGAGAAGGGATCTGACACCATTTTAAATGCTGTCCTGCCCCAGGGAATGCCTGGAGAGATGAGGGGACCCCGCTGAGAGGATGGGTCACCATATCCCTAGGGGTTCAAAGAAGAACCGGAGAGCCAGCTATCACAGGAAGTGGAATTAGAAGTGCCTGGCCATGGGACGCCTGGGTGACTCAGCGGTTTGGTGCCTGCCTTCGGCCCAGGGCGTGATCCTGGAGTCCCAGGATCTAGTCCCACATCAGGCTCCCTGTGTGGAGCCTGCTTCTCCCTCTGCCTGTGTCTCTCTCTGCCTCTCTCTCTCTCTCTCTCTGTGTCTCTCATGAATAAATAAATAAAATCTTAAAAAAAAAAAAAGTGCCTGGCCATAGGCCTCTGCAGGAAGCACAAACGTGACCATCAAATGTCGTATGTAAACAGATGCTTGAACCCTCATGCTCTCAGCAGCAATAATACACAATCACCAAAAGATGGAAAAACCCAAATGTCCATCCATGGATGAGCAGGTAAACAAAACAGGGTCCATCCACACAATGGAACATTACTTGGCCATAAAAAATGAAGTACTGACACGTGCTACGACATGGATGAATGTTGACAATACGCTGAGTGAAAGAAGCTACACTGTATGATTCCATGTATGTGAAATGCCCACATCGACAAATCTACAGAGACATAAAGTAGATTTGTAGTTGGGGAAGGTGGGAGAGGAGTGTTGGGGGAGGCAGATGAATCAGACTGCTAATGTACCAGGTTTCTTTTGGGGATGAAGAAAATGTTTTGGAATTAGGTAGAGGTAATGATTGGCATTTGTACCAGATCTTTAGGCCACTCTTTTTTTTTTTTTAATTTATTTATGATAGGCACACAGTGAGAGAGAGAGAGAGAGAGAGAGGGGCAGAGACACAGGCAGAGGGAGAAGCAGGCTCCATGCACCAGGAGCCCGACGTGGGATTCGATCCCGGGTCTCCAGGATCGCGCCCTGGGCCAAAGGCAGGCGCCAAACCGCTGCGCCACCCAGGGATCCCTAGGCCACTCTTTTTTTTTTTTTTTTTTTACGATAGTCATACGGAGAGAGAGAGAGGCAGAGACACAAGCAGGCAGGGGGAGAAGCAGGCTCCATGCACCGGGAGCCCGACGTGGGATTCGATCCCGGGTCTCCAGGATCGCGCCCTGGGCCAAAGGCAGGCGCCAAACCACTGCGCCACCCAGGGATCCCCCCTAGGCCACTCTTAATATTGCTCTTTGAATGGGTTCACTCTTTGAACACTGAAATATATTTATTTAAAGGAGAAACTCTGTATGACTATCTGAATCGAATCCCTGTATTGCATGTAGGATGCTGCAAAAATAAATACAATGAAAAGAAACCCCAAAAAAGGTGATTAAATTCTGGTAAGATGTCACTCCCCTAAAGCTCCCAGGAAAAAGAAAGCACTTGCCCTCGAGGTGAGGGGTTGCCATTTAACTCTGGGCTCTGCACCGCCCAGGATCATCTTGCCCGCCAGCGGCCTCTGAAGAAAGACTGCCTCACACTCTGAGTAAGGAGGACTCCCCAAATCCCAGTGGGGGGCATGGGGGATTTTTTTTTTTCTCTGTCTCTCCATCCAGGCCTGAAAACACAGGCTCCTTGTTCATACGCCCGGAACCTGCAAATGGACTGGGTAGCTCCTCACACAGAGAGGGTCTTGGGGACACTCTGTGAAATGTCCAGGCCCAGGAGGTGGGAGATCTGGGTTTGAGTCCCGACTCCAGCACCAAGCCAACTAGGGGACTTCATTGTTCATTCATTCACCAAATATGTTCCAGTCACTGTGCCGCAGCTGGGGTTTAGCAGTGAGCGCAAGTGTAGTCCTGCTTTGGGGGCTTTTCTTTCAGTGACAAGAATTGGTCAACAAGCAAGAAAACTCCAAGGAGTGATAAAGGACCAGAATAAGATGGGGCAGCGAGGTAAAGAGTGCCCAGGGAGGCAACGTTAGATGGAGACGTCAAGACAGGCAGCACCCACCTTTCCTCTTGCCTAGAATATGGCTGTGATACCTGGAGGTAAGAAGCCATTTTGTGACCATGAAACAACAAGCAGGAGGACAACAGCCAACATACTAAGGAGATGCAGAAGGAGGATGAAAAGAGCCTGGGCCTTCAGTGACATCATAGTACCTCCACACAAGCCCTGGACCTTCATCCTCTGGACTTTGTAATACATAGGACCAATGAAATGCCACTGAGAGTTGGGTTTTCCCAGCAGCTGAACATCTGTCTAATTAAAACCGATCTAAGTGACAAGGAAGGTAAAATTATGGTAATATTGGAGGAAGACAATTCCAGGAGGAGGGAACAGAAGTGCAAAGGCCTGAGGCCGGAACATGCTTGAGGGAGTTGAAGACCAGAAACCGGGTCAGTACTGCTGAAGTGTAATGAACCTGAGGGACATGGGTGAGCAGGGACTACTTCAGGTCCCTTGGCTTGGACCCTTCGTGCAGTGGGAGGGCACTGGAGCGTTTGGAGCAGGACAAAGCCATGGTCTGAGGTTTTAGGAAGAGCTTTCTGGCTACTGTGTGAAGAGCAGCCCAGAGGGCACGAGAGAGCTGCCGGGAGACCAGAAGATCAGGTGAGGGGCAGGGCCCTGGCCTAGGCTGGCTGCAGAGGAGATGGAATCTGGGGGCCACGTATAGAAATACATGTGCACACGCACCTCAACACATAGGGCCCTCTTCCACCCAGTTGGAGTCCTGACCCTGCCACAGAGTGAACACCTCACACTTACCCATTTCTCGATCTTGCTCCCCCTGTTCTGTTCCAGGACACCTAGGATCTGCCCCAACCTCCTAAGCCGCCTTCCTATACCCAACCTTCACCTTGCAATCCTCTGTCCACACTCTAGCCACCAAAATTCCTTTAAAACAAATACGAACATGGCACTTTTCTGCTTACGAGCCATCGATGAGTCCCTATAAGCCTCAGTCACAAGTCTAAATGCCTGACCGGGCCTGTGTGTGTGTGTGTGTGTGTGTGTGTGTGTGTGTGTGTGTGTTAAGCTGTTGTGAGTCTAACAAATAGACCGGACGATGCTTCAGAGATGAGAGGCAATGCTGGGTTCTCCCTCCCAGCAATCCGCCACATCCTGAAGGTGAGGGAGAGGTGGGGGTAGGGGAGACACCATCCTCCGAAAGCCTCTGTGCACTTCTGCTGCCCATTAATGACCAGGGACCCTGGGAGATGCCATCTGTCTAGGAAGGACAGGAAATGGAGTTTTGGTGACTTACTGAGTCCCTGCAACAATCTGTCCTCTGACAACCAAATAGCAGTGCTCTGCCTTCTTCACACACACCCTCACCAGACGGACACCCCACACACACCCCATTCCTGTTTGAGGCCCTCTGTCTCTTAGAGATGCAGCATGTTCCCCACCAGCAGCAGCCGGGGAGCTAGGAGGAAAATCCAAATGACTGCCCACTGCAAGCCAGAATGAAATGGTGGGACGGGCACAGGATCAAAGCTGGTGAAACTCTCATCAGAAGAAGGGAGAGCAGGAGCATGGGTTCCAGGTGGCCGCACCGGGCCAGCGACAATGGGATCCTGAGGGGCAGGTGTTGTGGGGCCTGGACTCCACTCTCTGGGAGGACTGTACCCACGTCCTGTTTCCTCCATGACCACCTCTGAGGAGGGCTCTGCACACTTTCTGCAGCTGGCCCACATGGGCCTGGCTTTGGGGCGAGGCCACCGGTTCTTGGCTTTGTTGGCCAAATAATTCCCTCTGAAATTTAGGGACCTTCCCTGTCAGGAAGTTCTGGAGGACTGAGCCTGACACTCTTGCCTAATGTGGCTTTCAAGAGGCTCCATCTCTTTGCTTTCTAATGACTTGTCTGTCTCTGCCTCAGTTTACTGATGCTTAACCTCCCAAGCAGCTCAGACAACTAGCTGGCGGGGCCAGCAGATCCTGCATCTGATCTTGCCGGGCAGCCAAGGCTTTGTCTACAGAATTGAGACAGTTGTGATGGGCTGCTGCTGCTTCAAACATTTTCAGTTCGAGTCCCTGCTAGTTATGGCTGGTAGCAGTTGCCTTTGCCAGCACTGGGGTTGGGGGTGGGGGCAGTGCACCCCTTCCACCCCAGGCCTACTGTCTGCAGGCCATCTCCTCTGTTGCACACCCCTTCCTCACCCCTCGCTGCAAACTGAAGGAGGCACCAGCTCACGTTGCTGTCAGCTTGTCTCGGATTGCTCTGGGAGCCACAGGCTTAGTAGGAGCTGGCTCTGCATCTTTCCCTGCATGGCGTGGATCTCCAACTTTCCACTCTGCAGTATCTATGTCCGTGTGCCCTGCCGCCTCACCGCCAAGCAAGTGCTACAAATACCAGATTTTAAGGAACAGAAGCACCCTAGAGTTAGTGCACTGTCTGTTGTAACATACATACCCCCAAAAGCAGAATGCTTAAAACATTGTAGGCATGGATTCCTTGCTCATGGAACAAGCCAAAAGAAGGGTTTGTTTTTGGCAGGGGGTTGTGTCCATGCCGCAGCTCAGGGACCTGTGTTCTTTACCAGCAGATTCACGACCCCCAGAGCCTTGCCATGGACAGCACCCAGCAGTGGATGGGAAAGACGGGGCCCAGAAACAGCCCACCTCACTTCTACACATGTTACATTGGCAAGGACTCAGACCCGGGGCACGCCAGCTGTGGGGAGGCTGCTAGTTCCAGCTGTGCGTCCATGAGTGGCAACAGCTACGGCTGTGGGCAGCCTCTACACACCTCAAGGCTCCCCATCACCTGGCTCTGCTCTCCTCTCCACGCTTGTTTCCTGACTCTCTTGCTTTCAGACACATGCAAGGTCAAGAGGTGCCGTCAGCTGCCTCACTGCTGGGCCTTCACTTGTGCTGTGTAGTCTACCCAGAGCTTTCGTTCCCATTGCTGTTCCATCCACTTATCTACCTGTCCATCTGTCTGTCCATCGATCCAACAAGTATAGTTGAGCCTTAAATCTGTGCCAGGCACTGATCTGATCTGGGGATACTGAAATGAGCAAAATGGAAAACGAACAAACTACTGCCTTCATGGGGCTTGTACTCTAGCAGTGAGATGCAGACAACACATAATAAATAAGCTAACATAAATCCATTAGATAATATGTAAGAAGAAAGCAAAGATTAAAAAACTAGAGCAGAGTAAGGGAATCAGGAGGGGTGGGTAGCAACTTAAAGGCAGGGTGGGATCTGGGAAAGGCGACCTCAGTGAGAAGTGACAGTTGGGTACACACTTGAAGGAGGCCACGGAGGGAGACCCAAGGATGACTGGGAGAAGAGCATCCTGTGCCGATAGAACAGCACATGAAAAGGCTCTGGGGTGGAAGTGACCTCACGGGTATGAGGAACAGCAGGGAGGCCTGTGTGGCTAGAGTGGTGTGAGCTGAGGTCAGAGGCCACGGGGACCATTTCATATGGGCCCTGTGTGCTGATTCCTATAAAAAGCCCACCTACCTTTTAGCTTTCAATCTAGATATTCCTTCCTCAAGAGAGCCTTCCAGGGCCCTCTGCATTGGGGTGGGCGCCTTGCCTGGGTACACCAGTAGCCCTGTCACAGTCTTCTTACTGGGTGCAGGGTCCCCTGAAGATGGAGCTCCATCTGCCTTGGTCACCCCTATATCTTCACTGAATACATAATGGGTACTGCACGGGGCAATGGGATTGGCCTTCTGAACTGCAGGGTCTCCACACGTAAGAGGAAGACTCTCCCTTCACAGGCAGCTTGGGAAATTTGAATGACCTAGTTCATACCTTTAATTGGCCTGGTTGGTCTTAGCAGATAAAACACTGGTAAATTCTTTTCTCCCCGACTCTCCTTATTCTAAATTCCAGAATAACCATGGAGAGGCTTATTCACGTTCCATCTCAGCATCTTTCCACATCTAACATGTGACTTCATCGTGAAGTGCTTTTTTTTGTTTTGTTTTGTTTTAAAGATTTTATTCATTTATTCATGAGAGACACACAGAGAGAGAGAGGCAGAGACACGGGCAGAGGGAGAAGCAGGCTCCACACAAGGAGCCCTACATGGGACTCGATCCCGGGACCCCAGGATCACATCCTCGGCTGAAGGAAGCGCCAAACCGCTGAGCCACTCTGGCTGCCTGTGAAGTGCCTTTTGATAGAATCCTCTTGAAGGATCCTCCTCTGACCTCATGTGTTCCACCCTCTCCCTAATTCAGAAGATTGCTGAATCTCACCCACAGATCTCCCACCCAAACCTGATTCACGGCCTGCAAGTGTCCCCTTTCACCTACAACAAGCTCAGGACACCCCAGCCCGTGACGCACCAGCATCATGAAGACTGAGTGCCTCCAAACATGAGTTGCCATTCCAACAGCCATTCTGGGTTGGTCTGGCACCGGGAGCAGTCATTCTCTATCATGCTGGCCAGCTTCAGCCATTGGTGTAGACAGATGGGCATGACATCAGATGTCCTGCCCCTAGCTGGCAGGAATATCTCATCCCGACTACTTGTCTGGGGGCATCCACGGATCATACCGGGAAGAGATGCCTGCAAGCCACACTCCGCAGAGCCCTTAGCAGTGGCTGCCCGTTCGCTTCTGCCCGAGGGGGGCAGTGGCACAAGGCTAGGAGACTGTGCGGGCAAGTTTCTGGACCTGGGGTGTTTTCAGTGGCCATGGCAGCAGCGATGGGTGGGCACATGCACTCCAGGCTTTATCCAGGCAGCGAGGTCCTAGCAGAGGCCCAGTGATCATGGCTTGCTGTGACACTGTGCCCCCACTCGTGTCACAGCAGCTTCCTGCACTTCCCAACGTTTGGGTCACCTTCTTGTGCTTGCCCTTCTGCTCCTTCCCACAATTTGGTAACCAGTCCCCTGCACTAAATCCCATTTGTAGCACCTGGTGCAGTTTGCATTTTCCTAACTCTACAGGAACCCATGTCATTCTGGGTCAGAGCGACGGCCTCCAAGGGAACAGTCCCTCGAACACAGGCACCAGGCTTGCTTGTGTGATCTAACTGGGCTGGGGCAGTCATGACCTCACTGCCCCCTGGGGTCAGGGGAGACCCTGGGGGTTCACAGCACTCCATGGTGGCAAGATTGCTACTTAACATCTCCCCTAGTTTCAGGGAGTGGTGTTGGGGGTGGAGGTGCCTCCTGAAGCCAGAGCTCAGAGACCCATTGGCTGCTGTCTCCAGTCACCGGACAGACGACAGACAGCTCCAAATGCCACCGTGTGGGCTGGATGCTGGGGCTGCAGCGGGGTCAGCAGAACGGAAGCTGTAGACTTGGCTCGGAGCATCCTTGGCAGCCAGGAAAGCCCCTCTCTGATGTCCTGTGGCTGCAGGACTGAGACAACCAGCGAGGTGTGGGTCCTGTGCTCTGCAGCCTAGTGACGACCTCCCTGCCCCATTCTGGGCCTCAGTTTCTCCATCTGTGAAGTAGGCCTAAGAACTGGGATCTCATGGCAGTGCCATGAGAAGCCAAACAAGATTTCGAAAGGCCTGGTGACCGCAGTGCCCAGTCTCCTGTCGTTTGGGGTAGCGCCGTCATCTTGAGTGTAAACTAGGAAATTCCCCATGCAGGGGTCCCCCTCCCTGGGCCGTGGCCTGGGGGGTAGGGAGGGAGACACACATGCAGTGGCCACATGCCCTCAAGCACAGGGCATAGCCTCCTGCTCCCCCCCCCCACAGGCCTACATGGGAGCCCGCATCTCTCCACTGCACCAGAAGCCCCAAGGGAAGGCTCTTTAGTGGGGAGAGGAGCAGGTCTAAGGGCAACGGCTGAGACGGGACGGGACAGGACATCACAGCCTCTTCCTGGCAAACCTCATTCCCCTGCTTTGCGGGCTGCATGCTGAGAGCATGGCTGCAGCCTCAGGAGGGGGAGCTGCAACAAGGGAAAGGATGGCCAAGTCCCCAGACCCTGATGCCACAGCTGTCCGGCTGGGAGACCTCAGCCAGGCCCCCGGGGCCCATCAGAGCCTCGCCTTCCTGACCAGGAAATGGGGGCTTTGCTGCCAGGGACAGGGGATGGAAGAGCAGAGGGTGCCTGCCAAGCCTGCCTTCTCCCCTCCTTACTCATGCCCATGGCTCCTGACCCTGAACTTCTCTCTTCCTCAGGAAAGGGGGGGGCAGTGATCAGACCGGCACAGGGACGTTGGGGGTAGAGGACAGAGCACCACGGTGTGGGGGGAACGGCCCCCTGGCCTGAGCACCCCTGTGCCACTTCTGGAAGCCAGAGCACTAGGTCACACCTTTTATTGAAATGTATGCCATGCAATCTGTTGAGGAGTTTGAGAAGTAACAACGGGAGCAGGTCTGAAGACCAGCCTTGGCCCAGGCGCCACCTGGAACAGGTCCTGAGTAGGAAAGGCACATGAGTTACCACCTATTTTGACTGGGCAAGAGAAGGAAACCCACAAAGCAAGATGTGGCAGGAGAATGCAGGGCCTTTGGGGCACTCTGCTGGAAGGGAGGCCAGGGTGGGATCCCCGAGCATCCCCCTGCCCCTGCGGGTGGCCCACGTGACCTGCCTGCGGAGGAAGGGCTCCTGGAGCATCCAGGGACGGTGGGGGTGAGGCTGGACCGCCAGGCAGAGTAGCACCAGGGGGTGGGGAGGCTGGTGGAGGTGGGCTGGGGGCTCTGGGGCCTTGAGAGGGCAGGCTGTCGCTGCCCTAAGGCCCTGCTGGAGATTTAGGGCCAGGCTGGCCACTGCAGTGGGGTCAGCAATACTTTAAGGCAGCTGGGAGGTGGGCAGGCTCCAGGGTGCTCCTGCAGGAACTGGGGACAAGCCATTCCCCAGCCCAGGGCTGATACCAGTCCCCCAAGACCCTGCGTATCTCCTGGTTCAAGTAGTAAGTGTTTTGTGTGTCTGCTGGCCAGGTATGGCACGTCACCTGCGGTAAGAACACAGGTGGACACATTGAGGACCAGGACAGGCCTGCTCTCTCCGTGCCACGTGGCTCTCTGTTCCTGTAAACCCTGCTTGCCCTGGGGACCTCTCTGGGGTCCCATGTGCTACTGCTTGTAGGGCACCCTCCCATGGATGGTCTGGGAGGGTGCTGGGGCCCAGTACGCTCCTGGAGCTGGTTCCCATCATTCTGCAGGCCACGGGTTTCTGAGCTACTGTGGAGTTTTCATGACTGAGTCTGTGTTTGACCTTGGGAAGGCATGTGTGGGTGGGGAGTGGGAAAGGAAGGGGACTCATAATCCCACTGCCCCAGGAGCCAGAGGGAGAAGGCCCAGACCCCAGACTGGCCCATCTGTCCACGCTCAGGCCAACAACCCCCTTTCTTTGAGTTGTGCCAGGGAGGGGAAACCCCCAGCTTGGAGGGGACTCAGCAACAGAACCTACTTGTGCCAGTTACTCCTGGCCAGGGACTCCCAGCACAGTGGAGGCCCAGGGGCTTCTCTGGCTCCTCAGAATAGCCCTTTGCAAACAGAACTGAGGAGCATGGTGGGAAGGTGAGAGGTGCCCCCAGCCCTTGGGGAGGAGAATTCTTAGAGGCCAGAGCAGGGTTGGGAGCTAGCACATGGGAGTGGGGATGCTGAAGACACTGCCTCTCTGGGGCTCTGGGGCTCAGGGACCCCCCCCCCCACACACAGGTAGGCTGTCAGGCGTCCTGATCTAAGTGTTCCTACCGCTGGGTGGGAAGGTGTCTGTGCAAACATCTGAGATGGGCGGCCAAGCTGGCCTGGTGGTTGTGGTGAGCTTGGTGCCGAGACCCAGAGGGAAGAGGTGAGTGGAAAGGCAACCCAAGCCAAGGCCTGCTACAGCAAAGCAGAGAAAAGGAGGGGTCGCCAGCCCCATCACACATGCCTCCCCAAGCCCACCCCAGCTGGAGGCCTGGAGGGGCCACGCTACCCTGAGCGCTGTGCTGTTAACTTTTGTCTCAGCCCTACAGGGGCTCTGCCTCCAGGGTCTCCCTCCAGCCCCACAGGGAGGGAGGCATGGACTTGATTCTTGTGGGAAGTAGGGCACAGGTGGTCAGGACCCCGAGCCCTACCCAGCTCATAAGGCCTGCAGGACAGAGGGTGCCGGTGTGCACCTCCAGGGCCATTACCAAGGAAGTTGGTCTGGGATCCCAGCCAGGCAACAGAAGATGCCCAGCCGTAAGCGTGCCATGAAAGAAAGATGCTCTGATGCCCAATGTCCACAAAGGAAATCCCCTCCACAGAAACGTTCCTTCCCCTTGGATGGTGAGGACAGTTTTCTGAGGACACTTTGCCTCCCTCCCACCTAAGCTCCAAAGGGTCCTCTCTGAGAAAGCCCACCCACAGGGCAGCCAAGAGGCCAGCAAAGGGAGGGTGGCTGCCAGTGCTCGGGCCACCTACGGGGCTGGCTGCAGGCTGTGGGGAGACAGGAGGACAGCCAAAGGGGACAGGGCCGCGATGTGCTGCAGAGCTGACAGACAATGGCAAGGAGTTAAGGACATGGGTGCCAAGGACAGAACACCCAGCGCCCCCTCCACCTGCCACTCCATTGATGCACAGCCCTGCAGTGTCCCGTGTGTGTGCGCTTTTGCGTGTCTATGCGTGTGCATGTGTGCTCACGTGTGCACAGTTGAGCCATGGTGGGAGCCCAGTCTGTGCATCCCAGGCTTTGCACATGAAGGAGGGCCACCCCTCGCCTTGGCCTGCCCCCCAGAGCCTGGGGCATGTGTGTCGGCTGCATGGTGGCAGCCGTGGCTTGGTGCTACGCCCCCGGGAGGTTGGCACACGAGGTTTCTTATTGCTCCTCTGCACTTAGGGAAGCCCCTCGTCATCTGCACGAAGGACAGAGCCCTAGGTGGCAGCAGAGGGGGCCCCAAATCAGCCCTCCTGCCCATCACAGAGCAGGAAGAGCAGGTGGCACCCGGACTGGCCACAGGGATGACCCTGGCCGCATTGCAGACCCGGCTGTGGGCCCTCGCGAGCCTGCCCGTGAATGGCTGGGGCGGCCTCCCGAGAAGCCAGCCGGCGTCTGCCAAGGGGGAGCTGCCAGGAGCTCCGCTGCCTGGCCTCCCCTGCTCCACGGGAGCTGGACTATGGCCCATCGTCGGCCAGTGGCCTCCCAGGGCCACCGACGAAGTGTCCTTACAAAAATAACTCTGAGTCTGTCCCCAGTGGGGACCAGGTTTCCTGAGAGCACGCGGAGGGCCGGGCAAAGGCCGCGAGGAGAGGTCTGGCATGGAGGCTCCTGCCCCACGGGGCCGGGGTTACGGCTGCAGGCGCTCCAGGTACTGCGGCAGGGGGTTCTCCTTGACGTACTTCTGGATGTACCAGCACGTGAGATGGGCCTTCAGGTCCTCCTCCACTACAAAGTCCAGAGCAGCCTGGCGGCCGGGGCAGAGAGAGAAGCCGTCAGTGCCTGCCGCCCGAGCCCAGCCCCCACACCTCCCAGTCTGGTCCCTCCGAGGACAGGAGCTGGCTGTACCGGCCAAGGGTCCTATCTGGCCAGCCACGGGAGGAGGGAGGTGCTGCCGCCACCCTCCTTTCACAGTAGGGGAAACTGAGGCAGAAAGCTTTGGCAAAACTGCCCGAGGCCACATGACACTGAGGCAGATAAACCAGGATGGGGCTCCCGAGGCCCTGGGAGGGCAGGTTGCACACAGGCAGCCAGGGAACTGAGTAGCAAGGGGCCGCAGCCCTGTGCATCTGGCACAGCATCAGGTGGGCATGAAACCAAAGAACACCTGACCCCATGCCATGTCCTGCCTGTCCCACACCCCACCTGCGAGGCCTGGCACCCAGCACACCCTCCCATCCTATCTCATCGCCTCTGCACTCACAAGGTGCTTGCTGCCTATGGCTCCTTTTCTCTCATCTTCATGTGGCCACTCATTTGATGCCTGGTCCTGGAACCTCACCCTCTGGCTGGGTGAGGGGCGCCTGTGGCTCCCACAACCCCCAGGGCTCCCTACACCTAGCAGAGGTCAGTGTGGGCATTTTAGGGCTCCTGAAGCCGATCATGGGGGGGAGCGATGAGGGTGCCAGCAGGTGGCGCTCCTCGCACCCGTGGCTGTTCTCAGGAAGGTGCTCAGGCCCTGGAGAGCAAGGGTGTGCCCAGTGCACTCCCTGCCCTCCGGCACCTTGCAGGATGCCTGCACACAGCTGGTGTTTAATAAACGTCTGCTACAACAAAGTGAAGGACAGCCTGGGTAGGGTTGGCAGGTCTGATGAGAGGGGCGCAGCATGTACCGAGCGCCTACCAGGGACCCTGTGCTTACATGTCGGCCAGTCTGAACCTCCAGCTCCACACGCCCGAGTAGGCCTTGCTGCGTCTCACCGTCCACACCCCACCTTGGGGCTCACACCCTGAGACCCTCGAGAGACAAGATTCCAGTCTATTGTCCCATTTCACAGAAAAAGAAACTCAAGGCCCCAGAAGGCGGCAGTCAGAGGCCACACAGCAAGCACCTCCATGCCCTCAGCAGGTGGGGCTCAGGGGAGCCCCAGACAGGGCCTGCGGTGGGTCCCATGGCCAGCCAGGGCTCCCCAGCTCCATGGCCCACCTCCCCTCTCCCCAGGTCAGTGACTCTCTGAGTTCCCACAGAGGCAATATGGGACAGCCCCCCAGAGCAGTGCAGAGGCTGATCCCATGTAAAGGAAGAAGGTCACTTTGTCTTCCAGACATGGGCACGAGCTGCTGGTCCTGGTGGCAGTGGCTGCTTCAGGGCAGAGGGCAGCAGAGCGACAGAGGCTCAAGGCGGGGGTGGAGGTGGCTAGAGCAGGCCGGGGAGGAACACGATGGGCCTGGTGCAGCCCTCAGAGGCATGAGTGGAAGGCCATTCTCTGTTCTGGGCTGTACTTCCCTGCATTAAGCCCAAACCTGCTCTGCAGCCAGCCTTGGCTGGAGGCGCTGTGGGGATGGAGGCCTCAGGGGCAGGGAATGGGACACAAGTCACGTACTTGGACCTTCGCTTATCTACTCACTCAGTAAAGGTTTACTGAGCACCTAAGAATTATATTCTGGGTGCTGGGCCCAGCCGGTGAGCTCCTGACATACAGGTGTCGGTGGCCCTGTAAGCTGAGCTCCATGGAACCCCAGGCCTTAGCCCAGAACCACCACCACCCACCCCAGAGGAGCCAGGGGAGGGCAGAGTGTGTGGCCGGCCGACTGTCCACTCCCAGCAGTAAGTTGTTGGCAAGTGGGCGCCCATCTGCTCTTTGGCCAAGAAACAGGCCTGGCTCAGCCCCCAGGGCTCTGGTTTAGCTGAACGAGAGGACGGCGCCCCCTCCCCACCCTCTGCCCGCGGTACCTTAGCAAGGTGCTTGGCAATGCCACGCCCGCGGTAGGCGTCGGGGACCTCAGTGTGCTGCAGGTCCACGATCCGCTTGCCCACGTACTCGTAGAGCAGGACAGCCCGGTCGTGACATCCTGTGGAGGGAGGGTGGAGAACAGGTGAGGCCCTGGAGGCTCTTGGGGCTTAATCAGGCAAACGGAGGGCTAGGGATGTGGAACCTGAGTACTGGAGTTGGACTCTGAATGACCTCCCTGTGCCTCAGTTTCCTTACCCATAAAGTGGGGATATAATAAAGCATTCCTCACAGTGTTTAGAAGATTAAAGGAGTCATCTCTACAAGATGCTGGGAGCACTGCCTAGAGTACACTGAGCACCACATGAGCCTTTGCGGTGTTCATCATTCTCCACATGCCTCCAGCCGTCTGCCCACTCATCCACCCACCCCGCCACCCACTACCTAGCTGTCCTCTCTGTCCATCCGTCCCTGTATCCATCCGTTCCACCTGACAGATGTTTACTGAGCCCCAGGCACTGTTTCTGGTACTGAGACTCAGCTACAAACAAGCCAAACAAAGAGCCTTGCCCTCCTGGAATGGACTAAAAGGGGAGACAGAATAAACAAGAAAAGCAAGTCAATGTGTAGTGTGGCCAGGGGTGGGGCAGGGGCAGAGGGAGTGCTGGGTAGAGAGAGGAAGGAGAAGGAGTCAGTCACAGGATGTCTGGGGAACCGTGTTTTGGCAGAGGGAACAGCCAATGCAAAGGCTCCGAGGCAGCGGGGGTCTGGTGTGTTTGAGGGACAGTGAGGAGGCTGGGGTGGCCAGAGCAGTGTGGGCAAAGGGGAGGGTGGGGGGTGAGGAGGGTGGGGACGTGACAGGAGCAGGTCCGGCAGAGCCTTTAAATCCCTGTGAGCTGGGAACCATAGGAGGGTCCTCAGCAGGGGAGGGGCAGGAGGTGACTCATGACTTCAGGGATCCTTCTGGCCGCTGCGAGTGGGGACCCGGGCAGGAACAGGGAGACCAATGAGACGGCGGCCGCACCAGCCAGGTGAGTTAGGACGGACCAAGGCTGTGGCCAGGTGGAGGCAGGGGGCGGGAAGGCACCGGGCTCTGCCGGTGGTGTGAGGGCGTAGCCATGCCTGTGACCTGGACATGGTAAGTGAGAGAAAGACAGGGTGAGGACAACTCCACGGTCTAAAATTTCAGAAAGTGTACGAAGGAAAGAAAAAAGCAGGTTGGGGGCGAGACGGGGCCATGTAGCCCAAGGCAGTCCCAGGGATCCTCCAAGAAAACCTCTGAGTTGAGGTGGTGGCCGAGGGAGGGACAGACAGGACAGGGTCAACGGCAAGGCCCTGAGGTTAGAAAACACAATTCACTGGCTCTAAAAGAGAGCATGGAGATGCCAAGCATCTTTTTAGAATCTTTAAAGATTTTTTTAAATTATTTTTTTATTTACGAGAAATACACGGGGTGGGGGGGGGGGCAGAGACACAGGCAGAGGGAGAAGCCGGCTCCATGCAGGGAGCCCGACATGGGACTTGATCCCAGGTCTCCAGGATCACTCCCTGGGCTGAAGGCAGCACTAAACTGCCAAGCCACCGGGGCTGCCCTAAAATCTTTAAGGCCAACGGTCTTTCATGTGCTTGAACTTAAAGCATCCTAGAGAATGCATCCCTAACTGCTGCCTGGGCTCCCAGCCCCTGGCAAGTGTGGAAGGCTGACAGGCCAAGAGATCTCAATGACCAGACCAGCGTCTCACAGCAAGCCGGACGCTGCAGGACGCTCCAGTCCCAGGTGGGCGGCTTTCTGCCTCTCCCTGGAGCTCCAGTGGAGCCATGTGGCCAGGGTCCGGCTATGGCCTCCTCTGCCACCTGCCCCAGCTGGCCCCCTGCACCTTGGGACTTGGTTCTTGGCTCCTGCCTCTGTCCCAGGGCGTGAATTCACCTCACCCAGTACAGGAGGGCAGAGATCAGGAGGCTATTTTGGGCCTGAGCTGGTCACCAGTCACTGATGGAGCTGCTGCCTGCATGCCCAGGCCACTGAAGTACCCCAAAACTCATGGAGGGCTGTGTCAGGCAGGGTTCTGAGTGCTGTGCATGCAGCTGTGAAGAAAACTGACTACACCTTCCTTCATGGAGGAAAACAGATAATACTGTGATAATAATCGAAACCTGAAGGTGATAAGCTGGAATACAGCAGAGAAGGGGGGAGGGTTGCCATCTTAGAGTCTACAGGGAGGCCTCTTTTGAGCAAAGACCTGGAGAAGGTGAATGATCCAAAAGGAGATGTGGAGGATGAGCTGTCCAGGTGGCAAGAACAGCATGTGCAAAGGCCCTGAGGTAGAATGTTCAAGGATCAGTAAGCGGGCAGAGCTGAACCCGAATGAGGGAGGGAGAGCAGTAGGAGGGTCCTGCAGGAGCGGGGGTCCTGGCTTTCCCAGGCTGGCCTTCAGGGAGACGAAAGGCAGCTCACCCCTATGGGGCGCTGCAACAGGCAGTCCTGTGCTCAGCTCTCTCCATACACTATGCCTTACCACAATCTTACAAAGTGGGTGAGATTCTCACAGCCCTGTTTACAGATGGGGAAATGGAGACTCTGAGAGGCAGTCACACAACCTGGCAGCATGTGGGGCTGAGCTCACTTTGAGTTTTCTGGCTGTAAGAGGTACTTAAAGGCCATCTGGGTCACCAGGGTGGGCATAGGCTACGTGTGAGGGAAAAGCTCTATAATGAACCCTCCCACTGGCCAGGCCACAGCATTCTAGGCTGAGGAGCCAGACCCCTAGTGCACAGTCCTGGGGCACCTGCTCTGTGGCCCAGCACCTCGGGTTAGCAGGGCAGCGCAGGTCACCTTGTCCCAACCCCCCTACCTGACACAGCCTGATCCCCCTCACCCTACCAAACTGCCCTGGAGAGCCCTAGGACATGGCCATCCTCCCGTGACTCAGGCCAAGATCCTCAAGGTCCTCTGTGCCTGGCCTTCATCTCAGACTCTGATCTGACCCTTGAATAGGTCCACGGACATGATCTTCACAACGTGCCTGCAATCTGGCCACTGCTCACATCTCCACAGGCACTCCCTTCTGGCTGCCTTGTCGGCTTCCCTGCATCCACCCACTGGATCCCGCATGTCCTCTGTCAGGGCCCCGGGCCAGCCACACTGGCCTTGCTGTTCCTCAAGCTCGCCCAGCTCCTGACCTGCCCCAGCCTTTGCCAAGCTGTCCTTGTCACCTGCTCAGGCCCCAGACCCTTCTCTGGGCGGGGTTTGGTGAGCTGCCAAGAACTCCCAGCTCACTAGCAAGGGGGTTGGTGCTGGCCATTGGGGGCCTCCGGACCAAGCAGAGTCCTGGTTCCTCCTCCCACCTGCCAGGGAAGACAATTTCTCAGTGACCGCTTCTCCTGATAACTTCCCCGGGGACTTTGGGGCTGAGTTGGGGCTGGGTGGAGAGTACCAGAGTGGAGAAACCCAGGGCAGGGCCCTCACTAGTGGAGCAGCTTTAACTGTTCTCAAAACTAGTTACAGTTCATGATCTCAAGGTGATTCTGAGGTCCAGGAGGGTGTAGCAAGTGTCCCAGGAGGGACAGGTAAGTGCCTGGGACACAGAGGTGTCAGGACTGGCTGGCCTGAGGTCACTCGGCAGAGCTGGGACTGGAAGTCAGGGCTTACCCTGCCCCAGGGTTGGGGATCAGGGAGCATGCAGAAAGCACCAGGATTCTAGGACCCAGATGACCTTCCTCCCTGCAACACGTGGGACACTCAGCCCTGGCTGGGAGGTCAGAGCTAAGGCCAAGGAGGGACTTCCCAGGGACAGGGGCTCAGTGCTGCCTTAGATGCCTACTGGCTGTGTGCCCTGGTGTCCCCACCTATGACATACAGGGCCTTCGGTCTTGCTGCCTCCTCCACATGGAATGCTCTTTCTGCTGGAGCTCTCCCTTCTTGCCTCCTTTAAATCTTTAAGTAACTGGCACGTTCCCAGAGTGGCCCTCCTGGACCCTGGATTCTAGCCAGCAGCCTTTGCCTAACCAGGCCCTTGCCTTCTAGGACACTTGAAACTTCATGTATTGTCCACCGCCCATCTAGACTGTCAGCCTACCAGTACTCAGCACCTAGAACAATGTTTGGCACACAGTAGGCACTCAATAATGGCCTGTGTGAGGGATCCCAGTTCTCCCACCTCTGAGTACAAGACCCTGAGCAAGCCAGTCACTTCCCTGTATCTCGGGATCCTCATCTATAAAACAGGAAGAGCAGTTTCCCCTCACTCCCCACCCCCCCCTTGCCCAGAACCCGCCCGGGACGCAAGGACTCGGATGTAGTGGCTCAGCCTCTGCCATCGCCCACAAGCGGAGCTCGCTAGAAACTCATCGGTACAGCTCTGCCAGGGGGATGGCCCCAGAGGCTGCTCTGGCTCTCAGGCTGAGCATTCACCTCTCTCGGTAGGCACCCTGAGCCAGTCTCCAGGGCCTGCCCTGCTGTTCGGAGGGCTCTATGGCAGGACGTTACCCTCTGCAGCTGAGGAAAGGCCCAGGCCCAGACACGGATGCTCTCACCCTACTCCCCATATACACAGCCAGACCCCCCTCCCAGGCTGGACAGAAGCTCCCACTGCTCCCTGGGCTTGGCTGGGGAGCCCCAGTCCATGATGGAGTTAGCCATTCAGGGAAGGGCAGGAGACAAGGTTAGAAATACGGCTAGGCACATCCAGCCTTGACCATTGCCAATCCTGGAGGGGTGTCCTTTGGCTGGACTGACTGGCAACAAAAAGGAAAACCCCAAACATTCTGACTGTGCAGAGGAACCTCCTGAGCCCCTAGGGAAACACAGGCCTCCCTGGAACCTCAGAAAAGAAGCTGTGAAAAGCCACAAGGAACCTCCACACAAGTGGCCAACTGGAGTGTCAAGGTCACCTGGACCACAGTGAGCACCACAGTGGTGGAAGGACTTGCGTCCACACGGAAAGAACATGGTGCCTGGTCAGTCGGGCCTGGGCTTGAGCTCTGGCACTTTGGGGGTCACTCCTCCCCTACCGTTCAAAACTCAGTTTACTCATCCGTAACGTGGGGTGAGAATGCCCACATGAAGGGGATGTTGTAGCAGGGATGCGGTCCGTCCTTGTCCCTGCCCCAGCCCCTCCTGACTTCCCGTGCAAGTACAGGCTGGATAAGTCCAGCTCCAGGGCTCACACCAGGGGGGATCCTATCCCAGCTCTGCCAACTCACTGCCTGGCCTCAGGCGAGCCTCTCCCTTTGCCAAGCCTCTGTCTTCCCTTGTCAGAAATGGGCACAATGGCCTCTGAGGGCCCTTCTGGCTTGGACACCGCCGCTGGGGGGGCCCAGCTGGGATGGAGGAAAAAGTTATTAATGCAGAGAGGGGGTGCATAGAGAGCTCGTGATCCTAGATCTTATCATTCTATTTTCTGTCCCCTCAGACCTCTTAGCAGGCACGGGCTAGTAAGTGGTGGAAACTTTCTTTACAGGAAATGAACACTTTGCTTTCTGGTTTTCAAAACCACCATCAGTAGAGCAGCACTTGCTCTGCCAGGGCTATTCTAAGGCTTCTTTACTCTCATTATTACAGCATTTTGTCCCTCCAACCAGGGGACAGGTGTGCACTGGTGTCACTCCCATTGTAGAGATGGATAAACCGGGGCACACAGTGGAGGTCACTTGGCCAAAGTCTCAGAGCCAACGGACCGATGGTGACACCTTTCCCTCTATCGCACCTCCCCCCCCCCGTGAAGCAGACACCCCTCTCTCCCTCACCCCAGGTCTGCCCAGGAGATGCCCCCAACCCGGGTGCAGAAAAGCTGAAGTTCCCAGGGGCGGCCAGAAGCCGTGTGGCCACCAGGGAGAGGCAGGAGGTCTCGGTGGACTCACTCTCCAGGACTCCCACAACAGCCCCCAGGGGGTGTCCAACACCGGGACACGGCGGCGCTGGAGCAGGTGCGGGTCCCCTGCGGCCTGAAGCCGGGTGCTGGCGGCGGAGGACCCGGGCCGGCCCTGCTTGGACCTCTGCCTGCCCCGGGGCCCCCTCCCCCCCAGCCCCGCGAGCCGGCCGCGCCCCCGCCTCGCCCGCGGGCACAGCGCGTGGCCTGCTCCCGGAGCGCGGGGCGGAGCGGGAGCGGAGCGGGGCCCAGCGGAGGCCACCCCGCGGCGCGCGCTCGCGACGCCCCTCCCGGGCCCGGGGCCGAGGGCGCGCGCCCCAGCTAGGGGGCGGCCTCGGCGGGCCCCGCTCGCTCGCAGACAAAAGGCGGGGGCGGGCCGGACGCCGCGTTACCGTTGAGCCGGACGGTGAACTGGCGGCGCCGGCGGTCGTGCTCCACGCGGATGGGGCAGCCCTGCTCCAGCGCGCCCAGCGGCACGGCGGCCGCCGAGTGCGCCATCTGCGCGCGGGGCAGCGCCGGCAGCGGCCGCCGGGACCCTCGGGCCGAGCCCGCTCGGCGGGGCCGGACGCGCGGAGAGGTGCGCGGGGCGGCGGCGGCGGCGGCGGCGGGGGGGGGGGGCCGCGGGACGGCCGGGGGACCGCAGGCGGCGGCGCAGAAACTGACACTCGGCGGCGGCCGCGGCGGCGGCAGCAACAAAAAAAGGAGGGGGGCCAGGAAATCAGCTGTGAGGTCACGTGCGGCGCGCGGCCAATGGGCACGCGGCCTTTCTGTTTTGATACATTCCATTCGACTCTTAAAGGGGCCGAGCGCCTCCCTGGCCGCGTGCCACTCGTCCCTCCAAACAAAACAACGCGAGCCGCGTCCGCCCCGGGGACGCTGTGCCCTCTTGCGTTGGACCCGCGAGCCACTTGGGCCCCCTACACGGACCCCTTCTCAAGAACATGAAACGACCTATATACGGGGAACTCTAATCCTCCCCTCGAAGCCACCAGTTATTAAGCACTTGCTGTGTGCGCAGCGGGTGCGGGGCAAAGCCCTGGTAAGCTACACCTGCGCTCAGTGAACATTCTTATCACGAGCCTGGAAAATAGTTCTGCTTGACTCTAGTTTACAGATGAGGAATAGAGGCCCAAGGCACACAGCTGCAATTCATAAGCAGCAGGGGCACGGTTGATGTTGCAGATGCGGCACCTATACGCTGGTGTGACTGTGAGGAGGGTCAAACCTGAGAAGCCTTGTTTGGGGTAGCCCATAGGGCGATAGGGCGGATGGTGAAATGTCGCCTCACCCCAAAAGAGGCAGAAGCGTAGGAGGGAGCTTTGGAGATCCTGGGATCCACCCCACAGATGGGGAAACTGAGCTCCAGAAAGAGAGCAGACACTTTCTCAACAACTCACAGGACCGTGGGGGGTTGGGGTGTGTGTGGGGGGTGTTGGCAGACTTCTTTTCCAAAAGGGGACTTGACCAGCCTTCCCCCAACCCTCGTCTGATTCACACCCAAAGCAGCGCCCCCTCCCAACACTGCTGCTTAGGAAAGCAGGACTACAGGTTACCCTTTACTAGTTTGTTAAGATGTAAGCTTGAGGTTCATTCCCACGTGACCACTACCCAACTCACAGTAGAGAATACTTGAGGTTACCCTCATTCCCTTCCAATCACTGTCCTTGACTACTTTGATTCTCCCAGAACTTCACATAATCATACAGTAGGCACTTTTTAGTGTCCAGTATCTTTTGCTCAACATTTTATGTAGGAGATTCTTTCATGTTGGTGTATCTTTTTCATTGCTGAATGGTAGGTATTCCATTGTGTGCATATACCATAATTATTTAATTAATATTATTATTAATTTATTTACATTTTTACAGTAGGCTCCACTCCCATGGTGGGGCTTGACCTCCAGAGCCTGAGATCAGGAGTCACATGCTGAGTGAACCAGCCAGGTGCCCCACCGTCATTTATTTCTCCACCCACCTGTTGGTGGGCATTTGTGTTGCCTTCAGGTTTTGACTGTTAGACTAAATATTGAACACGTCTTTTGAACACAGTCTTGAACCCTCTTTTGGTGTCCCTACTGTAGCACTCCTGTTGGGTGCTATACTGGATCTTATAGAAGGTATAAGAGAAATTGCCAGACCTTTTTCCAAAGTGCTTGCACCATTTTATACTCCTCCTAATGACAATCTTGAGAATTCCATTTGGTGTTGCCATCCTTTTAACTTTAGCCATTCTGATAAGTGTGAAGTGGTCTTTCGATGGCTTACATTTGCATTTTCCTGACGACTGATGGCGTTCAGCCTTTGTCAAATGATTCTTAGCTACTTGGATGCTCGTTTTATGGAGAACCTGCTTAAATGTTATGCCCATTCATTTTTCTTCTTTTTGATTTATGGGAGTTTTTTTTTCCCCATAACTTGTTGTGGTCCTTTGCCAGATATTTGTACTGAGAATACTGTAGGAGAATTTTTTCTAACAAGAGTGCATTATATCATGGAGTTTGCAAACAAAAACAAGGCTGAGGAGTGAGTCATTATGTACAAGGAGACAGATTCTGGGGATAGAGAGGGCCTTGACCTCACCTGAGGCAGGGCTGGCCACAATCCTGAGCAAGCAAGATGTGACCTCGTATACGTCTCAGGTGACTTCTTTGTTCTCCAAAGAGCTTGTTCTGGGCATTCCATGAACAGGCCATTCTGTTTCCCACTCTGGGCCTTTACTTGTGTTGTTGCTCAAACATCACTTCCTCCAGGAAGCCCTCATTGATGCTTCCTGGTCAGCCTAGGTCCAGGGGAGATTCCTCTCTGAATGAGTCCTTGGCAGAACCCAGTGCACACGAGGCCTAGCGGAAAAGCCCAGGATCCACCTTGTTTTTGACTCCTTTCTTTCTCTCCTGGGTTGTAATGTCTATTAGCTTGCTTGGGTCTTTAAAACTTGCAGAAATCCTTTATGAAACAAGGCAGTAGCTTAATAAAAGGTAAAGTGAGCAGTTAACACACCCCAAGCTGAATGGATTTGTTTTATCTTTTGCCCCTAGAGCATGCTGGCCATGAAGGAGACCTCGGGGATGGGCTGCTGAATGAAAGTGTGACC
Source organism: Nyctereutes procyonoides (assembly GCF_905146905.1). Classification (NCBI taxonomy): domain Eukaryota; kingdom Metazoa; phylum Chordata; class Mammalia; order Carnivora; family Canidae; genus Nyctereutes; species Nyctereutes procyonoides. The sequence goes on along the minus strand of NW_026575140.1, from coordinate 46,921,281 downwards.
CCAGTAGATGAGCTGGGGGTGCTTAAAGACCCTATGGCTGGGAACTGCTGGGGCCACATGGAGACCAGGTCCTATGGATGAGGATATTATTTATTCAGTCAATAATTCATTTTGCAAATATCATATGTGCTGCCGAAGTGAGCCCTATTCATTTCACAAATATGTATTGAGCACCTACTGTGTGCCAGGCCCTATTCTAAGGGGATATCACAAAACAGACTGAGCTCCTTGCCCTTTATGAGCTTACATTCTAGCAGAGGGAGAGATAATAAGCAAAGAAAGAACTACATGGCTCATCTCATGGAGACCAATGCCCCAGAGATTCAACCGGGAGGGAAATGGGGCATGCTTCTGAAGGAAATTTCACAGGGTTGCCAGGATATGCCTCAAATGACTTGGGGTCTCTTAAGATTTGAAGGAGGTAAGAAAGTGAGTCAGGCAATGTTGTGGGGAAAAGTGGTCCAGGCAGAGACAATAGCCAGTGCAAAGGCCCTGAGGTATGTTTAAAAACACATTGAGGCAAGTGGGGCTAGGGCATAGTGAGCTGGGGAGAGGGGTGAGGCTGAAGGGCCTGGGGGATAGATTGAGGATCCTCACTGGCCACAGTGGGGCCTTTGGCTTTTAGTTTGAGCCAGGACCGAGCTATGGGAACATTTTGAGCAGATCAGGGATGCAGTCTTAGGTTTTTTCCTTTTCTTCTTAATATTGGAAAATTTCAAGCATACGGTAGATGTAAATACATTGAATAGTAAAATGAAGCCCAACGTACCCATCATGGCTGAGGTTTTTGTTTTGGGTTTTTTTTTTTTAATTGAAAAAGTTTCAGATCATATTCATACATAGTAAAAAATGAGCCTTTCAGGGTATAGTTTTGACAAATGTATACCCTCCCATAGCTTCCCCCCAACCAAGGAATGAAAGTTTTATCATCCTCCCAAGTCCTCTGAGCCCCTTTTAACCTCTCCCACCTCTGATTTGTTCTCTGCCCTTCTTCTCTTGCCTTTTCCAGCATGTCATAGAAATGGAATCATACAGTATGTGGCTGTGTCTGCCTCTGTCAGTTGACATGACATCTTTGTGATGTGCCCAGGGTGCTATGCATGTCAGCAGTCTGTTCCTTTCCAAGGTTCCGGAGCATTCCATGGAACTGCATAATGACCTCAGCTGTGAGGAAGCTCCTGCCTCATTTGTCAGGGGTGGACCATGGAAAGGAAAGCTGAGAGGCAGGGGACCCTTCCACCACTGCAAGCAGTGGCAACAATGGCCAGTGCTAAGATCTGCGGTTGTCACAGGTAGCTCGTGGGCGTGAGCCCCCCCTCCCCCGCCACTGCAGTGCGTAGGCCAGGGGGACTGAAGCTTCATGAGGAGGAGACTCCCGGGGTAAAATGACCGATTTAGAATCTGAGCCAGTCTGTCTCCGGACCTGTGCTCTTAGCCCCTCTAACTCATACCCCTGGGCCTCAGTTTCCTTATCTGTGAAATGGAGTTGATGGGTACAAGTAACCTCACCAAGCATTCAAACTTCCTGGCGTTGGAGGTTGAGCAGGCCTGGCTCGTCCATCTGGGCCCCACTGTGAGACCCTCAGCCAGTCACAGGCCTTCTCTGGGCCTCCCCTTCCTTCCCACAGCCTTAGCTAACCCCCAGGACCTCATCTCTGCCAGGCCTGCGTGGAACAAGTGTGGGTGGGGTGGGTGGGATGCCTTCACTGCTCTTCTTTCCTGACTAGATGCACAAGGGGTGCTCATTTAAAAGTTTCAGAATAAACCAAAAAAATCTCAACAGTATAAAAGCCCCTCGGAAACCTACCTCCAAAGTCCACCATGCTCACAGGTTGGCTGCGTGTCCTAGACATCCGGCCTTCACTCACTCATTCATTCACTTGCTCATTCAGTGTTTAGTGAGTCACTCCTGTGTGTGCTGAGAACAGTAACAAATAAGGTGGATGAAACTCCTGCTCACCTGGAGCTCTGCACACAGACTTTTCTCTAACAAAAATGTAATCAGATCATAACCACTGTTTTGTAGTGGGTTTTTTCCCTTTTAACAATAAACTGTGAACATTTTCCTTTGTTAATATATGGAAACCACAGATTATTCTTAAGAACAGTTTTTTAAAAGATTTTTATTTATTAATTTGCTGGAGGAGGGGGGAGAGCTCGAGTAGGGGAAGAGGCAGAGAGAGAAGCAGACCCCTTACTGAGCAGACAGCCCGACCTGGGGCTTGATCCCAGGACTCCAAGACCATGACCTGGTGACCTGAGCTGAGGGCAGACACTTAACCAACTGAGCCATTCAGGTGACACCCCCCAATTTTTAAAAAAGATTTATTTGTTCATGAGAGACACACAGAGAACAGCAGAGACACAGGCAGAGAGAGAAGCAGGCTCCTTCGGAGCCTGATACAGGGCTGGATCCCGGATCCTAGGATCACTCCCTGAGCCAAAGGCAGACGCTCAACCGCTGAGCCACCATGGTGTCCCCAGGCGTCCCACCTTTCATTTTTTAAAAGATTTTATTTATTTATTCATGAGAGACAGAGAGACACAGGCAGAGGGAGAAGCAGGCTCCATGCAGGGAGCATAATGTGGGGCTCAATCCCGGATTCCAGGATCACACCTTGGGCCAAAGGCAGACGTTTAACTGCTGAGCCACCTAGGCGCCCCTGCCCAGGTGCCCCTTTTAAAAGCATTTTTAAATTTAGTTTAGCAATATGTTCATATGTGTGAAAAACTAAAGTAAAATACATAAGGGCAACCAGGAACAATCGGCTTCATGCCATGTCCTCCATGTGCCCAGTTCCCCACCGTACATAGGGAAGCAGTTTTATTTGTTTATTTTTTTAATGTGTCTAGACTTCACACAGAAACCTGAGTAAATACAAGTATATATTCTTTTTTCCCATTTTTAATCTGCAAATGAGCATATAACCCCGAAGTGGGGCATATCACCTACCAGGATGTCCCCAAGGCCCAGCCGTGTCAGTACATCGCTGTGTCCCTGCTCTACAGCTGCGCACTGTTCTATTGACAAAATCTCATGATGTCACTAACGATGACGAGACCCTAACCATTCTCTTAGACACAGTCCTTTATTGATGGCTATTTGGGTCATTTCTAAATATAGCATCTTTGTCTCCACTGCTGATTCTTCTGTCTTAAAGGTACAGTAATTAACCAGTTCCCTGTTGTTGGGCATTTAGGTCAACTTCCAGTTTTCCACTGCATTGACATGAATGTTTGTACAGATGTTTCTGCCTACCTTTGCAACTGTCTTCTCAAAAATACAACTGCTACCAACAGCATCTCTGGAGTGCTCCTTCTCTGGATTGCTCCTTCGATGCCGGGCACTGCGCGGAGTGCTGTGTGATCCCATTAAATCCTCACACTCGCCCCGGGAAGCAGGGATTGTGCAAATGAGGGGACAAGACTTTGGAGAGGCTGAGAACTGTCTGTAGCCTCCTCAGTGGTAAGTCATGAGCTGGGCTTTGAACACAGGTGAGGCTGAGTCCAGAGTCTGACACCCCAAGCAGAGGACAAGCCACCAGGTGGGCCTGACAGACAAGACCTTCCCAAGGGCAAAGATGGCTCCTTCTTGAGAAGACCGAGTCTCTCAGCGATCATCTGGAGTAGATCGGAGTCGAAAGTGCAGTGGCGGCGGGGCCCAGGCAGCTTATGTGACTGAGGGAGACGGGATGGGTGTCAGACAACAGGGAGCAGTGTGGAGTGTGGCAGAGTGGGGACTTCCTGCCCCATCCAAAGCGGCATCAGCTACTCACTGAGTATCCTACATGGGAAAGCTGTCCTGGTTTTTCAACAGGAGCTGGAAATCAAATAATAAAGTGAAGTCTTCTTATATATAAATGATGGCAACTGCTTAGAAAACATAATTACGTGTTTTTTTTCTTTTTAAAAAAATTTTTTTTTTCAATTATGGGTGTCTACTGCTAACTCTTAAATGGTTGATGGAGAGAGAGAGGATCTGGGGAGTTTACCAACCAACCAACCAACATGGCTGGGTGAAGGTCGTGTGCACAGTCATTGTGCAATTCAGGCCATTTTTTTTTCTGGAGATGTAAAATCTTCTCAAAAAAATATGGGAAAAGAAGAGACAATACCACATAGAATAAGTGAATCTGGGCTGGATCTTGGTTCAAACAAAAAATCCAGTCATAAGAGATATTTTGGAGACAATGGGGTGCCTGGAATATGGATTGCGTATTAGATGGAATTATAGCTTTTTTCTTTGATGAGATAATCATATAGTGGTGACAAGTGAGAATGTTCCTGTTCTTCATGCTGAAGGGTTAGGAGTGAAAGGTTGTGATGGCAGCAACTTACCCTGGAGTGATTCAGACCGCAATGTATACCTCCATGTGGGAGCAAGAGAGAAGCGGGGAGAGAGGAGAACACGCGGCCGAGCATTAGCAACGGCCATCCCAGCCTTCAACTTAAGTGCTTGAAATTTTTCATAATAAAAATGTGTGTGGGTGTTCAAACTAGCCCCCTGTTTCCCACCTGTCACTTAACTCAATTAACCCTCATGCCAAATGGGGAGACTGAGGCCCAGGGAGCAGGAAGGAGCCCCGTTTTTATTGCCACTTTACCTTCCTAATTCATTTTCCTCAGCCAGTGTGAGGGTAGGTGTTTGGGCTGGTGGCAGTAGGGCACTTCCTATCCCTGAGTCTTTTCTTTCTCCCCCACCAGAGCTCTATGAGAATGATTCTGTTAGAGTCCCATTTTACAGAGGTGGAAACTGAGGCCCGGGGAGGGGAAGTGACTTGACTGGGTTGCATATCAGGTTGGGCAGGGAGGCTGGTCCTCAGGGATTCCTGGCTTCCCTTCTACACCTAGAGCAAGAACACTGACTTTGGAGTCAACAGGCCAGGCTCTGCCACCAGCTTTGCTGTGTGACCTGGGAGGCTGGCCTAACCTCTCTGAGCTATAGTTTGGGGTGAGGAATTAAGGAGGTAATGGGTGAGAAGGCTCCTGACCCATTGTCCTGTGACCAGTTGGAGCCACCACATGTCCCTCTGCCCCTGCAGTTCCCAAAATCTCCGAATCTCCAGCTGTGACACCCACCCAGCCTGCCCTGAAGAGCCACTGCTGCCTCCTCCAGCCCTTGTCTTCCCCGAGTCCAGACCCACCTGGCTGCCACTGCCCTCAGCCTCACCTAGCTCTCTGTGTGCTCCTCCTGTCACAGTTGCCACAAGGCCTGGACCCATGATGTCATCCTCTGAGCATCAGGTCCGTCCCCCACCCCCACCCCCCATGCCAGCTGCTCAGGGCTTTTTTTCTTTATTGAACTGGCTTCCCTCTTCCTCCACAAGCTTTTAAGGTGTAGTGTAATACTATAAAATTCATACATGTTAAATATGATTTTAATGACTTTTGACAAAGGTATACAGCCCTGTAAGTACCATCACAAACATCCTGGGGAGTATTTCCTTCAGTCCCAAATTTCCTTATGCCCTTTTGCAGTTAATCCTCCCACTCCAGGTCCCTGGCAACCACTGATCTGTTTGTGTCTCTTTAGTTCTGCCTTTTCCAGACGGTGCACAAATGGAATCGTATCCGATGTCACCTTTCCAGCGTGGCTTCTTTGACTCAGCATAATGCACTTGAGAGTCACCCGTGCTGTTGCCTCGTGCTGTTGCCTCTGTCTGTAGCTCAGAACTTTTTCATTGCCGAATAGTATTCCATGGATGGATATGCCATAATTTGTTTTTCCACTCACAAGTTCATGGACATTTGGTTCCTCCTAGGTTTTGGTTATATTGAAAACAACTATTGCATGCAGGTTTTTTTCCTTTTTAAATTTATTTTAATTTATTTTTTAAAAAGATTTTATTTATTCACAAGAGACACAGAGAGAGAGAGGCAGAGACACAGGCAGAGGGAGAAGCAGGCTCCATGCAGGGAGCCCGATGTGGGACTCAACCTGGGACTCGATCCCTGGTCTCCAGGATCATGCCCTGGGCCGAAGGCAGGCGCTAAGCCACTGAGCCACCCAGGAATCCCCCAATTTTTCCCTTTTTTAAAAAGCAGGCTCTCGGCATGGAACCCACATGGGGCTGAAACTCATGACCCTGAGATCAAGACTTGAGCTGAGGTAAGGTTTCTGCACATCCTGTCCAGCACTTGGAATTGTCCATCTTTTAAATTTTAGTCACTCTAATTGATATGTAGTAGCACCTCGTGGTTTTAATTTGCATTCCTCTAATGACTAATGATGATGATCATCTTTTCACATGTTTATTTGCCATTTGTGTATCTTCTTTGGTGAGGTGTCGATTTAGATCTTTTGCACATTTTTTTAAAAGACTCAATTAATTAATTTATTTGACAGAGAGAGAGAGAGAGAGAGAGAGAGAGAGAGAGAGAGAACAAGCAGGAGGAGGGGCAGAGGGAGAAGGAGAAGTAGGGTCCTCACTGAGCAGGGAGCCTGACACGGGGCTTGATCCTAGGACTCTGGGATCTTGACCCAAGCTGTAGGCGGACATTTAACCCAAATGAGCCACCCACGTGCCCTTTTTTGCACATTTTTTATTGGGTTGTTTGTTTTCTTATTTTTGTATGTAAGAATTCTGTGTATATTCTGGGTACAAGCCCTTCATCAGAGATGTGTTTTGCAAATACATTCTTTTGGGCTTGTTTTGAGAATTCAATGACATCATAAATGTTTAATAAGTGGGTGCTTTTATCATTACTATTCTTTTTTTTTTTAATTTTTATTTATTTATTTATTTATTTATGATAGTCACACAGAGAGGGAGAGAGAGGCAGAGACACAGGCAGAGGGAGAAGCAGGCTCCATGCACCGGGAGCCCGACGTGGGATTCGATCCCGGGTCTCCAGGATCGCGCCCCGGGCCAAAGGCAGGCGCCAAACCGCTGCGCCACCCAGGGATCCCTATCATTACTATTCTTATTACTACTGCTGCTTTATTATTCTATTTTGTTCTTGTGGATAGAACAAAACTTCATGCCTCTTGGTCCAGAACTCTCAGTGGCACCTGCCAACAGAGGCTCCCCTGGGCCGCCAAACCCAACACTCAGGTCCCCTCCTGAGTGGGAGGAGGAGGAGGCCTGAGGGAGACACGGCCTCCTCTGGCACCCAGGACATCTCTGTGCTATTTGTTGCTTATACTATTGACTTATCAAAACCAACCAGCTGGCCTAGGCTGCTTGCTTGGGCTGCTCCTGGGAAGGGAGGGTGCCCCAGAGGAGACCTCGGACATGAGCTCGGCCTGCCCGCCCTGCCAACTGGGCAAAGCCACATGCCTCCCCATCTCCCAGTCCAGAGCCACAACTCCGGTGTGCCCGGCACGCATGGACACGCTCTCTGCTCTGAGCCTCACTGGGGCACCCAGGATCTGATTTCCGTTTGCCAGAAGAGACAACTGAGACTTGGAGAGCCAATAGGGCCACCCAAGATCCCACAGCCCAGACAGGGTGGCATGGAGGCACATTGGCAGGTTCTGCCACACGGACCTGGGTGCGCTGCCAGGCTGAGCTAACAACTGGAGGCAAACAGTGACTGTTTACTGAACACCTAGTCCGTGCCCGCAGGAGTTATGCCCCTTGTGGGCAGTGGCTGCTATGGTCCCGTTTTCCAGATGAAGAAACTGAGGCTTGGGGAGATGCAGTGACTCACTGGATGCAATAGCAGCCAAGCAGGCTTTGCATGTGGGCACGGTGTCTCCTGGGCCTGAGTGCTTGTCTTCTGGGCCACACTGGGCCCACGGCCTCAGTCCCTGCCATGGGGCCTGCCCAGCCTGTGTGGCCGGCAGCTCTGTGCTCCTGGGCCCAGTATGTGCGCATCCTCACTGAGCGCCACAAGGCTGCTGGGAAGTCCATCGTGCCATCCCCACCTCACCTGCCACTGGTCCCTCCCCTGTCCCTTCAAACTCACTGACGCCCCATCTCCACGCCCTCCTGCATGCAGTGCTGCTTCTCCAACTGTCCTCCCCACCCAGGCCTCGCCCTCATTCATTCAGATCTCAGATCTCACTGGTGGGAACAGGCCGGCTCAGACATTCCTCAGAGGCTGCGGTGTGGGGAGGGCCTGTGGCAGGACCCAGCCGTGTTAGGATGCACCTGCCCTTCACCCCAGCTGCCCCCTCTGGGAGCCACCTTCCACCTGCCCATGGCTCGTCTTTGGGTCAGACTGGATGCCCCCGAGGGAAGGGCCAGGCTGAGATGCATCCCTCAGGGGACCCCATGTATCCAGCTCCAAACCCAGGAGGCCACTGAGCTGGCCCAAATCCTGAGGCCTCCTCCCGCCCCCAGGCTTCAGGAGTGGGCTGCTTTCATATCCAAGCTCTGGTTGAGCTCTGCCTATGTACTAGGTGCCTTCTAGCCCCCCTCTGACTCTTTAAAGTGACTACCAAAGTAAAACCTCCAAACAGAGTAGGAAACTGAGGCTCATGGAGCAGCTACGCAATCCCATAACTTGCTTGGTGTCACACACCAGTAAATGGTGGAGCCGGAATTCCATCCCAGAGGCTCTTGGCCATCTGTGGGGTTTCCACCCGCTGGGAGGCCTCTCAGCCTGGACGTGCCCTTCTCTTGCCCTTAGATGAGGCTGGGGACCCAAAGATGCATTAGGCCTGGGCTTGTGGGCTCCAGTCCAGCATGATGAGGGCAACACAGGGTTTTTAGGAACCCAGAGGACAGAGCAGTAATTCCACCTGGAGCAGCAGGGAAAGCTTCCTAGGGGAGGTGGTGCTGTCACTCAGCCTAGAAAGATGAGAGGGCTGTCAGACTCTTCAACTCAACATGTTCCCCACCAAGCTCACTATCTTCTCTTCTCACACCTACTGCCCAGCCCAGTTTTATCTCTGCAATTGGCACCCTTCTCCTGAACCCATGGGAGGCTTGAAGCCTCATCACTCTGGCCTCCTCCCTCAGCCTCCACCCCCTTCCTGCCAGTTACTGAGGCCTCTGCATCTTTCTAAGATCCTACCACCTTGTGCCTCCGCCCTGCCCGCCTGCACTTGTACCAGCCTCCTCACTGGAGGAAGAAGGTCCCCACAGGGGCCCTAAGAGATGCTGACATACTGGGAAGTGTGGTAGGTGGCTCTTCCAATGGTCACCGTCCACGAGAAATGGCAGAGGGGCTGTGGAGTTTTTATAGAAATGGCTGCATGCTCTCCAATGTTCTTCCCATCGTGAGGCAGAGTCTATGCCTCCTGTCCCTAAAACGGGGTGGGCTCTCTGGCCAATACAGTAAGGCGGAAGTGATACCGGGTGACTTCTAACACCACGTGGGACATGGCCATGGAACTTCCACCCAGTTCTCCACCCACCAGGCTGCGAGGAAGCCCTGGCCGCTGGTAGAGGTGCTCCAGTCCACAGACCCCGCCAGGCCCCCAGACCCGATATTGAAGTGAAGGGGCTCCAGGCGACTCCACTGAGGCCCCAGATGTCATGGGTCGGAGCCAGACCACCGCTGCTGTGCCCTGAGCATGATAAAATGGTTCTTCTACAGCACTGAGTTTAGGGGAGCTTGAAACTCAGCAGGAAATAAGTAGAGGGGTGACTCCCTGTCTCTGACCCTGATGCCTTTCTTTCTCAACATATATCTTCTGGGACTTAGGAGCGGGGGGCTGCAGAGGCAGTGCTGGCTTGGAACTCAGCCTGGGTCAGACGTGAGAGACACTGTTTACCCCCTATCTGTGAAACAGCCAGGCTGGATTAGAGCCAGGGACCTTTGGCTGTGACCCTCTGCCTCCCCCAAATCATCACCATACACACCCAGCCCCTGACACCACCAGAGTCTGCAGTTTTGAGTCATTAGATAGTGTCAAGTCCTGTGAGGCTCTCGGTTTGGGTATTTCAGGAAGACTTCACGTAAAAGGATCTGAGGTGTAAAGAAAGGTAGTGTTAAAAATAATGATATTTTGTCTGTTTACAGTGAAATATCAAATAGGGGCGCCTGGCTGGCTCAGTCGGTTAAGTGTCCAACTCTTGATTTCGGCTCAAGTGACAATCTCAGGGTCGTGAGATCCAGCCCCGCGTGGGGCTCCGTCTGGCCGTGGAGCCTGCTAAGGATTCTCTCTGCCTCTGCCCCTCCTCCCACTCTCCTCTCCCTGCTCTCCTTCACTCTCTGTCTCTAAAAAAATCTTAAAAATCAGAGAAACATCAATTAGATTAATTGGCTTTATTAACATATCAAACCACTACATAATTAATATATATTAAAAATAACACATGTTCTTACAGAGCTGTTCGATGGAAAAGCATAAAGAAGACAAACACATTCCTTGTGATCTCTTCACCCAGATGCCACCAAGGCTGACCTGCTGGGACTATTTCCTGCATTCCCACAGAGCAACTCTGTCCAGGCAGCAGCTTTGAGTAAACTTTCCCGGTGGCTCATGCGAGGTGGAGACCAGCTGGCATTGGGGAGAGCTCCTACCACAAAAGAGGCCATGTGGCTCCCTGCTCTCCAACCTTGCTCCTGCATAGCCCCTAAGGACTCGGTCATCACAGCAGCGCCCCCTGCAGTGGCCTCAGATCTGAATCATTCACAGAACAACACCGTGGGGTGGAGGCCGGAGGGCACCTCTGAGTGTGCAAGACCCAACATCCTCCCTGCTACTTGTTGGCTCTCTCATCCCTGAGCAGAAGCAATCACTTCCAGAGCCAGAGCAGAGCAAATCTATCCCTAGGAGAAGGGCAAAGGAAGCCATTGGTCTTGGCAGGCCGGGGGCATCGTGGCTGCCCGCCCACCAGATGTCTGATCAATCTCAGTCTTTCACTGGTGCTTCCCTCCAGGACAGACTCCTCTTTCCACCCACGAATGTCTGCTACCCTTCAAATGACAATTTCCCCAACATGGATCACCTGAACACCCTTTCTCTCCTTATACCAGGAAGACCTGTGGGTGCTGGGAAGGGTCTGGAAACAGAACATTTCAAAGGATGGGATGGTTGAGCCTTTGACTGTGAGCAGGGGTCGGCAGCGGGTGGCAGCCAAGGGCGTTTCACGCAGGGGAGCTTCTCCAGCAGAGCCCTGACTCTAGGCCTGCACAGGGCCCAGCTGGGCCGGAGGAGGCTTCCCCTGAGGCCTCTCTGTGTGGGGAGGTGGGCCACGCTCAACACCACTTGGGAACCGGCCGGGACAGATCTCAGGCCTGGCTTCAGGCTGGATGTCTGTGCTGCCCGGTCGTCTCCACAGCGGGTCCCTCAGAGCGGCCCTTGGCTTCGAGGTCACGTCCCAGCCAAGGCCGGGGCGGGCAGCCAGACACCACACAGTGGCCTGTCCTGCCCAGGGTCCCCCTGGGTGGGTACATGTGTCCCTTTCTTGCCTGCTCTGCAGCAGATGCTGGCTTGGGGTCTCCAGCATGTTCCCTCCCTCCAGGGCAGAGCTGCCTCCACTGGAGACATGGGACACCAGGACCAGGGCACAGCCCAGCAGATAGCGTGCCCCAACTCGTGGAAGGCAGGCAGCGGGAGGACCGGGGCGCCGGGCATTGCTGCAGCACAGATCCCGCAGCAGAGGCCCCTGTGGGGTCCTCAAGCACATGGCTCTGTGGAGGGACCTGTGGCTTTTCTGGGGAGTGTTCGGCTGGCAGGCCAGAGCGTCCCGGAATGACGGCAGGTGCTCTAAACCTATTCTATTTCGGCCTTCCACGACCTGGGCCTGCTCCCCTCATATCCTCTCACGCCTGGAGCCAGGCTCTAGATGACTCGCCTTCTTCTTTTCCCTTCAAGCTGACTTCCACTTCGTATTAAAGCAAAGCATGTACACAGTGTTGGAGTCAAACAGCACGACCAGGCTTGTGAGAAGAACAAGGAGAAGCCAGCAGCCGCCTGTCCATGGACAAATAGGATGGAGCATCCGGTGTGTGCCAGGCTCTGTTCTGGGCACTGGGGACTCTGCGATGTCCCCAGCAGAGCAAGTCTCTTCCTGCCCGCAGCTGATATTCTAGTGTGGCTGCTTCCAACCCCTTTAGCTCTTCCTTCCTTATTTCTCCATCACATGCTTAGATGGCCATTTCTGTCCTTCTTTTCCATTTTAGACAGTATCTGATAGCTCCTAGGGTGGAGGGGGAAGATTTTGTTCTCTTACATGCACATTCCTGTGCTTCTCCTCCCCCAAGCGCTCATGTGCTCAAAATGTGTGGCTACATCATGTATTTGGTGTTTACAGTATCATGATTATGGAAATATTGTTTCCCATCTGAGCTATGGAGTACTTTATGTACATCCTCTATTTTGTGTGATCTGTTTTGTTAGGAGTTAGCAGCTGATTATTTCCTTTTTATGTCAAGGGGCGCACTCAGGGGATCCTTCTAGGCTGGAGGCTCATGACCTTTGTCTGTGGGAGGTTGGGAGGCATAACTGCTCCTTTTATAAACTCTTACCTCATTGGGTTTCCATCCCCAGCTGCCCCTCCCCTTCCAGGGGAACCTGGGGCCTCCCGGGCTGAGTATTTCTGAGGGACTGTCAGGTCGGTGGTCTGGCCTGGGGTTGGCCCCCTCCTTCTCCAGACTTGATTTCACCTCCTTCCACTCCCTAAGTTAGTTACTATTTGTCTGTTCATTGGCTAGTTTTGAAGATGTTGTGGATTCCCCTTGTCTCGAGTTGTCTCTTTGTCCTTGTGAGCTTGTGCCTCAAAGATTCATTTTATCTTTTTTTTTTCTATTGTTATTTTAGAAGGGTTTGGGGAGGGAAGGGAAAAAAATATCCCCATTCATGGTTATGGATGGTTCATGGTTCATGAACCATGGTTCATGGTTAACTAGAAGTCCCCTTCATCTTTTTCTCTGAGCACCTACTTTGTACCATGGTCTATTTTATGTCAGCTCCTACCCCCAGTTTCACATGGGTATTTTTTTCCACCCAAGTCTGGGCTCAGAAGATACTTCCTCCAGGAAGGCCTCCTTGACTTTCCTAATGGTGCTTCTTTGCCACATCACCATACTTCGCTTTTGTTCACAGTCCTCATTTTTGGAAATTATTTGATGTATTTACTTCATATGTACATATGATGAATTGCCTTCCTTCTCAACCTCCCCCAGAAGTTTGCTCCATGAAGGCAGGGACCTTGTATGTCTTGTTTTTTGCTGTCTCCTCCGTACTTAACGGGTGTCAGGCAAAAGTAGATGCTCAGGAAATATATACCGAATGGATGGGTGGATTTGAGCTTGGGATCTCCAAGAGGGGCAAACCTAAGTATGACCTCAGGAAGAAGTAGGTGATGGTCAGAATTCCCCGGGAATGGAAGACACTTCTAGTGAGGGGATGAGACCCCTGTCATAGGAAGGATGGAAGTCAAGGCTTGGGGATGGCTGAAAGGGCACAGAAGCATTGACGAGAACGGATACGCTAATCTCCAATGCCTGGCTGAGACAAGTGGTTAGCTCAAGGTCACTCAGCTACTTCCTGGGGAAGCCAGGACGCCTTTACATCCAAAAACAGCTCTTTGCAGGCAGCCATTGGGGTGTGCTCAGGTCATGGAGTCAGCCCGATCTGAATGCAGTTCTGCCTCTCTTCTCCTTGGTCTAGACAGGCAATTTATTTTTCTCTGTCATTGCACTTGTTGCAAACACCATGCCACGGAGATAAGGACCACTCTGAGGTCCTGGAGGTGAGATAACAGGTATGAGCCTTCTTTCTTTATTTTTAATTTTTATTTATTTATGATAGTCACAGAGAGAGAGAGAGAGGCAGAGACATAGGCAGAGGGAGAAGCAGGCTCCATGCACCGGGAGCCCGATGTGGGATTCGATCCCGGGTCTCCAGGATCGAGCCCTGGGCCAAAGGCAGGCGCTAAACCGCTGTGCCACCCGGGGTTCCCAGGTATGAGCCTTCTAGTAAACTGCCTAATACATAGTAGGCTGTTCCAATGATGTGGGTTAAAAGTCTGGTTTCATTCTTCCTGTCAGTGAGAACACAGAAGCTGCTTGAAGCTTCGGGCCTCAGTTTCCTTGTGTGTAAGATGAAAGCCTAACCATGTTGACCGCACTGGGTCACATCAAGGCTCAGCTTTGGAGTTAGACAGGTGTGAATCAACACCCATCCCTTTCTCCTGGGCAGGCAGGGCCATGTGTGAGGACTTGGTGACAGACAAGCTCTGGACTGGGGGTCCTGGGGGTCCAGAGCCCCTGGGCACCTGCATGTGTCTCTGGGGCAGCCTTAGGGTTTCCGAGCTTATCCCTGCAGAACATTGGGCTGGACAGCCCCAAGGGCTCCATCCCAAGGGCTCCAAGTAAGGGCTTGGCATTTTTCCAGAGAGCAGTGGCAAGAGCTCAAGGACAACTTGTTTTGCTCAGTAGAAGGATGTTGCAAACCATTTAATGAAAGCACAGGCAGAGAAAGGCAGGGAAAACTCTGTCTCCAACTGACAGTTTCAGTAACAGTTGATTCTACTGTGACTAACTGCTTCAGATATCTCTCTGGGCCTCAGTTTCCTTCTCTGTTAAATGGGCATGGTGATGCTAGTATGCCTCTTCTGAGCTGTTGTAAGCCTTTCTCCCCTCCATGATTATTCACTAAGTGCCTGCTGGATGCTGGGGACACCGCAGTGACCAAAGTAAAGTCCCTGCCCTCATGCACCTTGCATCATAATAAGTCTACAAGACGATGTGCTTTGAGGGATTAGCACAGAGCAGGTGCTCTAAAAATAGTACTTGCTGCTTTGCTAGCAGAGTCAACTAGCTTGTAGGAATTCACCCTTTGATACTTGAGGGTGGTCACAATTTAAATAAGGCAAGTGAGGGACGCCTGGGTGGCTCAGGGGTTGGGCGTCTGCCTCCGGTTCAGGGTGTGATCCCGGGTCTGGGGATTGAGTCCCACATTGGGCTCCCCATAGGGAGCCTGCTTCTCCCTCTGCCTATGTCTCTGCCTCTCTCTGTGTCTCTCATGAATAAATGAATAAATAAATAAGGCAAGTGAGCCCCTGTCTGCCTTCTCGAGTTTTCTCCATACACCACAACTTTGGAGGCTGATCCTGAGTGAGAGGCTCCCACCCGCTGCCGTGCTCCTTCCAGGTAACTCCTACTGCCTCCGAGCATCACTTGCAGCTGGCCCCGTGCTGGGCCTGCAGGAACTAGTCCCAGCTCCTGCTCTGGAGGGCCACAGGTTCGAAGGAGAGGCTGATGGGGTGCAGGCGCTGGCAGAGCCAGGGTCCTCGATGAGAGAGCTGGGGTGGAGGTGCTACTGGTGTGTGTCAGGAAAAGCCTCCCCATTGGATTTCAGAACTGGGCAGCGAAGCAGGGGAGGGCTTGAGTCAGGTGGAGAAGGCAGGGAGCACATCCCTAGCTGAGGGAGCAGCCTCTGCAAACACAGGTTCAGGGAGGAAAGCTTGCGCTGGGAGTGGCTGGAATGGGAAGATGCCAGGGGAAGTTCCCCACTGAGGGAGCCCGGGCAGGGTTTGGAGCACGGCCAGCCCCGCATTTTGGAAGGCTCTCTCTGGCTGCAGTGTGGAGGGACTGGGGGCAGGAAAGGAAAGGACGGAAAGAGTAGAGAGGGTGGCTGACTCTGCCCCGGGGGCTCCCTCAAGTGACCCGCTCACATCCAGCCACCATGCCAGAAACGGTCACCAGAGGGCGCTGTGTATCAGCAGGCCGCGGAGGCCCCTGCCATTGCCGGGTGGTGAGTGGGCACAGCCGTGCGTGTGGATGGAGTCTGTTAATGTGCCTGCATCTGTGTGGCCATTCCACATGTATGTTCACACTTGTGCACCCTGCTGTGTTCACGTATACATGCGTATTTGGGCTGTGTGGACCTACACAGGTGTGAAAGGAGGCTCGTGGGGTTTTGCTTGTGCAAGAGTGTGTTGCAGATGTAGAAGAGGTACCATAGGTGAGAACAGCCCCCTCCCCCCAAGCCCCCGCTACTCCAGCCACACTGTTATTCCTCTAGAAGTCATCTACCTTAGGGCCTTTGCACATGCTGTTCCTTCTGCCTGCATGCTTTTCCACCAGACATCCCATGACTTCTCCCTCACTTCCTCAGCTCTCTGCTTACATGTCACCTTCCAGTGAGCCTTTTCCTGACCTCTGTCTCTAAAAGTATAGTCCCCACACCTGGACGCACTCCCCATTGCCTTCTATCCTTCGTCCCATAGCACTTATCC
The DNA here is from genome assembly GCF_905146905.1 of Nyctereutes procyonoides. Taxonomy (NCBI): domain Eukaryota; kingdom Metazoa; phylum Chordata; class Mammalia; order Carnivora; family Canidae; genus Nyctereutes; species Nyctereutes procyonoides. The sequence continues at coordinate 46,905,196 of NW_026575140.1, read as the reverse complement.
TCTGATAGGCTATAATGATGCAACCTAGGCATTTTGCTTGTCTGGCTTGCCCACCAGACCATCACCTCCCTGAGGGCAGGGAGTGGTGGTGTCTGTCTTGTTCAATGTTGTGTTGTGTCCTCAGTGCTAGGCACACTAACTGCTCAATAAATAGTTGCTGAATGAATGAGTGAGTGAGCTTCCCCAGTTGTGAATTCTGGTCATCTTCTCTTTCCAGTCCTCTGTCATCCCGGGGTCCCTCCCATCTTGGCTCACACCCACACCCTATTTAGCCACACCCTCCCTGTGTCTGTTTCCCTGCGTGCACAGAGAGGGGTGTTTGGGATGTTCCTTCTCAGAGTCAGGGTAAACAGCAACCTGCTGTGATCCCATCAAATGCTCCTTCTGGTTTCTGAGTGATCATGAGGTTCATCACCCTCCCCGGGCTCTTTCGAGGCAGAGGGAAGCCAGCAGATACTGCTACAACTGGTGAGGAAGAAAAACAGAAGCTGTCATGTGATGCTTCCTCCCCTGGCAGCAATGCAGCTCTGCATCCCGTGCTGGCCCTTATATGGGGCCCATGTAGCACCTCCAACACTTTCCTGGAAGATTCTTTCTTGCTTTTCTGCCTGACAAGCTCCTATTGATTCTTAAAGGTCCAGTATCAAAGTCACTTCCTCTGAGGAGCCTTCCCTGACCTCACCCAGGTGGTGTTTGGCACCTTCCGGAGACTCTTGCTCATGAGTCTATTTATAGCGCCCCACATGGAGTTTTGTGATTCTTGGGCTGTCTGTCAGGCTCCCTGACTAACCATCAACTCTTGCAGCTGAAGGGCCTTGCCTGAATCATGTGGGTGCCCGGGAGGCTGGCATGGGACAAGAGTCACTTCATTGATGTCTGTGGCATGCTTTTCATCCTTCTTTTGTTCATTCCTCAAGTACTTATTAGGCACCTACTATGTGCCAGGCCCGGGGCTGTGCATCAGGACTGCAGCAGGGCATGAGTTGGCAAGATTCCTGCCCAGGAAAGGCTGATGGTCTAGAAGGAGAGCTGGATAAAAGACAGAGCAAATGGGAAAGGCATCGGTGGCATGAGTGCTGCGCAGAGAATTAAAACTGATCTGGGGGCATGACAGGAAGGCCTTTTAGAGGAGTTCATTTAAGTGGAGGCCTGCAGGCTGGCAGGGAACCGCCACAGGAATCCTGGGAGGGAAGGTGCTCCAGGCAGAGGAAACAGTCAGGGCGGAGGGCCCAAGGCAGGATTGGTATTGGCAAATTCAAGGGTCAGCAGTAAGACCCTTGAACACAACAAGGAACAGAGAGGGTGAGGGGGAGCATGGGAAGTGTGGAAGTCCGAGTGGATGGCAGGAGCCTGAACCTAGAAAACCTGCGGGACCAGGCTTGCAGTCCTGGTAGGGAGGCAGCAGCTGCTGGGTGCTCATTTTACAGATGGATAAGCAGCAGGTCCCAAGGTGAAATGACCAGTCCAGGGTCACAGGGCCTATTGAGAATAGAGCACTCTGGACACCCAGGAGTGGTTAGGCTGAGATGGCTTCCTGGAGGAGGTGGCCTGAAGTATATTTACAAACATTTCCTGGGCACTTAGGAAGTACCAGGCCCTAAGCCAGGCGCTTCCAAGCCTGAGCTTGGAGTTGCACCGATTTCAGAGAGGCTTCATTGTTCCCATGGGATAGGTCAGTAAACTGAGGCATGGAGCTGTTCCATGACTTCTAGTATGTAGCAGAGTTGACATTTGATCCCATACCTGTCAAGATCATGACTTTTCACCCATTGCCAGGAAAGGATGAGCAAGAGATGCAGGAAGGGAATAATGATAACATAAATAACATATCCCCCCCTTCCTTATCTCATCAGGCCTCTCCATCACTGTGTGGGTGGGGCCTTGCAGGGAATCACCCCTTTTTACTAATGGGCAAGCAGAGATCAGCTCCCCGCTCCAAGCATTTCTAGCAGGTGGTGGAATCTGCTTCCCTCATGTGAGGTCCCTGGCAGGCGGCACACTCATGCCTGCCCAGAGGCGAGGGGCTGACCCGTTGACCTCTGCCAGGCGCTTCCTGCCCTCGCTAGCCCATAGCTTTGCATCTGAGTCACCTGATCCCCAGGCCAGATTGCTCGGTGGCTCCTGAAATCCCCCTAGACTGCACAGGGGAGAACGGAGGACTGGCTGGGTGGCTATTACATGCTATGCAGTCTGTATGCCCAGAAGGAGGCCCGGCGGGCAGAGGAGAAGAGAACCAAAGGCCCACCTTACTCCCCCTGAGACTCCGTTTCCCGTGTAGAGGAGGGACCTTGAAGACCCAACCCCTAGGCTACATGTACTGGCTTCTCGGTGGGTAGCACAAGTTCCCCAGTGTGACCCACCCCTTCCCCGGTGCCTGACCCCCGGCGGGCGCTCAGTGGAGGTTTGCAGAGGCAGGGAGGAGAGGTGCGGACCCCGGGCACTGTGCCTAAGCCCTTGACAACACTGGGTCCCCCAGGACTGCCTGCAAGGGCCGCCCGGTTCCCCCGCGCGGCGCCGGGAGGCCGGGCTCTTCGGGTCGCCTTCTCACAGAGGCAAAGACTGAGCTCGGCTCACGGGGCTCCCTGGCTTGCCCAAGGTCCCGGGCGCTGGAGAGTGGCCAGGTAGGGATCCGGACGCAGCGCTCGCCCCGGGGGCGCACTCTAACCCCCCGTCCCCCAGCCCCGCCACCCTGGGATACCCGGGGATTGTCCCAGGGGACGCCACACACCCAGCGGTGCCCACGGAGCGCACCGGCCGGGCGCTGCGGGGCGGGGCGGGGCGGGGCGGGGCGGGCGGGGCGGGGCGGGGCGGGGCGGGCCTGGCGCGGGGCGGGGCCTGGGGCCCAGGGCGCGAGCCGGGCTCGGCCAATCCCGGGCAGTGGGCGGGGCTTGCGTCTTGACAGGCAGCGGGAGGGGCCGGCGCTGGCCCCGAGGGGGCCCGGGTTTCCCGGGTGGAGGGCGGGGCTCGACAGGCAGTGGGAGGAGCCGGGTGCGGGGCGGAGGGGCGAGGTGGGCGCTTGACGGGCACGCCGGGCCGGCCTCTGATAGGCAGGGGACGGGCCCCGGAGACTGGCGGGCCAATGGGCGCGCGGGGGCGGGGCTGTCGTCGGCGCCGTCCGGCCGGGGCCCCCGCGGCGCTGCCCAGTCTGGCTCCGGCACCGCCCGTCGCGGACGCGCTCTCGCCGCCCCCGCCTGCGCACCGCCGCCGCGCCCGGGCCCCCTGCCCGCAGCCATGAGCGCTCTCCACCCGGGGAGAGCCCGCCGCCCTCTAGATTAGTTCCTGCCACCGCTCCTGGACCCGCCTGCACCATGGAGTCCCCCGCCTCCAGTCAGCCCGCTAGCATGCCCCAGACCAAAGGTAGGAATGCCCCGGGGGGAGCGCGGCTCCCCTGCCGGGCCCGGACCACGAACCCCAGGCTGTCTGTGGGATCCTATTGCAACCCCCGTCCGGGACCCGGGCAGCACTCCGGCTGGGAATCCTTCCCCATTCGGGTCTCGATCTCAGCCTGGACCTCACCTGGACCCCCCACCCCCACTCCCACCCCCGCCCCGTTCGGGCCTGGGGACTGCACTCAGACCCGATCTCGTTCCGGTGACCCCGCTCCAGGTCAGAAACCTCACTCTGACCTCCTCATTTAGGCCTTAACTGCAGCCAGAACAGGAATTCTCCCCGTCTGGGTCCTTCAGCTGGATCCAGGTGGGAATCGCTCGGATCCTGCACCCAGGGCCCCCTTCCACTCCCCTGGTCCCAGGGCTGTATCCACGCTGGGATTTAAATGACTCCCCATCTGAGCCCCAGCAGTGCTGCTCTGCGGGGGGGGGAGTGGATCTCACTGTACAACCCCCCCCTCCCCATGTGGGTGCCCTGGCTTCACTCCAGCCAAGAACTCACTCCTCTTCCCCAACTCTCTCCATCCACATAGACCCCATCCCTGGCCGGCTTGCAGCCCTGCAGCCTTGTCCCCCAGGAACCTCTCTTGGCCTCCCACCCCACGCTAACACAACCCCCCTCTCCATCAGCTTCTCCTTGTCTTGACTTGCAAGCTTCTCTCTGCACTTGGGGAGCTCACCCCCTTTTGCTCCCCTGTATCTCCAGGGTTGATGGATACTGGACTTGTCCCTGCTGCCTCTGGGTTCTGGGTCAGCCGCTAGGCCAGGGTGCTGGCTGTGCAATGGGCTCACTTTAGTCTTCTCCAAGTAGCTGGCCTTCCTGGAAATTTTTGTGAGGTGGCGGCTGCAGCGTCAAAGCAGCAGGATTTGTCATGCGGTGCGGGGGGGAGGGGGGTGAAACTTGGAGGGTGAAAGGGGGATTTTGTGTGTGTGTGTGTGTGTGTGTGTGTGTGCATGGGGAAGAGGAAAGGATGTTTTTGGCACGTCAGAGCCTTAGCAGGCTGGGCTGTGTGAGATTTCCAAACCGGACATAGCTGTAATGAATGGGCTGCCCCTTGGGCCTCTAAACCTGCCTCTTCCTCACCCCAACAGCAGGAGTATCTCTGGGCCTCAGTTTCCTTATCTGTAAAATGGAAGTAATCACACGTACCTTGTGTGGATTGCTGGGTATGATATGAGGTAGCAAATACTAAAGAGTTTCATGCAAGCATGGGCGAGAAGAGTGCAGCATGATGCCTGGCACACAGTAGGTGCTGAGCCAGGGACAGTAATTGCCCACACCTTGTTACTGTTCTCCTCAGCCATGTGGGGTCAAGGCCTTGGCTCTGTTTGCATTGCAGCTGCAGAGTGAGGTGGAGAAAGGTAACTGATGTCACTCAGTGGGCCTCTACTCAGGGCTTGATCCTACCTCTGTTTCTCTAGAGGGGCTCAGGCAGGAGGGCTGAGGGGTCCCAGGGATGGTGTGGGTCCATCTCTACCCCTGCTGCCTGTGGCTGCGGTGGCTGTTAGCCAGAGCCTGGCTGGCCCGGTGGGCAGGGTAATTACGTCTTACGTAAGTGGGAGGCCGGATCCCTGACCATTGCCCAACCACTGTGAGTAACTCAGGAGGCACTCAAGGGGGGAGGTGGCTGGGGAGGGACTGGGCCTGCACGGACCTCGTGGAGCTTGGGAACTGGGAAATCATATGCTTTGCCATTCTGGAGAACCAGGACCCCAGACACTTCTTTTCTTTAGTGTGGGGTCTCTGCCTGGCTTGGTCAGTGCCATGGGACTTCCAGCAGGTCCCTCAACTTCTCTGGGCCACAGTGTTTTCATGGGCAGAAGGACACGGTTGGAAGCAGTGTTTGTCTTCGGATGCTCAGATGCTCATTCAGCTGCTTCCAGGCAGGGAATACCTCATCACAATAAAAGTTGTAGAGTTGTGAAGGGAGAGGGGTCAAAGGTGTGAAGGGAAAAGGAACTTGGGGGAGGCACTGCTTATTCCTGTGTGCTGTGTGACTTGAATCCTGGTGTTGCCCTCTCTGAGCCTCTCTGCAGAGATTAACAAGATGAATTTCCAGTTTGTGGGTCCAGGTAATACCTGATAGTGTGTGGGTTAGATGGAGGGACAGGTACTTCTGCAAAGCTCAGGGACCTTGTCAGCCTCTTTAGGGTCTGTGGAAAGATGTGGTGGGGAGCCATAACACCCCCTCACCAAAAAATCTGAGAGCTGCCACTTATCAAGCTTTTTTCCATGTTCCATGTGCTCTCCCATTTATTCCTCGAAGCCCCATTTACAGATGAGGAAATTGAGAAAAAAAAAAAAAGAAATTGAGGCTTGGAGATGGTAAGTGCCTTGCCTGAGCTCATACAGCTGTGACAGGTGCAGCTATGTCTCTATCCAGGACTGTGTATCTCCAAAGGTCTCCCCTGTGCTCCTTTATGTCCTATTCCTGTCCTTGATGCTCCAGCAGAGCTAATGGGACGTCCCCCATCCCCCCACCCCGCCATCCCAGCTGGTGGGACCCTATGTTATGCCTTTGTCTAGTCTGCATCTCCTCCAGGCCTGGCCTGACCTGCAGTGGGGACTGAGCTAGGGGTGATGCCTCTTGTGTACACAGTCCTTTACAGTTGGCACATTTTATATTCAGTGCAGTCCGACCCACTTGTCAGATGACAGAACTGGGGTCAGACAGGGGGAGTGGCTAGACTGAGTTCCCCAGAGGCAGGATTCTCACCTGTGCAGGGGGGGGGGGAGGGGGGGGGGGGGGGACATCTTGGGCCCAGGGCCCTCCAGCACTGTGCTCTTCTCCACCTTCTCAGGAATTTGAACAAAACAGGGCGTGGTTGGCACTTGACCTTAAGGGAGCTTTACCTTTGAGCTTCCTGCCTTGCAGCTGGTCCCTGCTCCATCCTCTGTGCTGCAGCTCTGCTGGTGTTCCCCAGGCTTCTTGCCCCCAGGCCATCTTTGGCTGGGGTCAGAGGCCGAGGGCATGCTTTGGGTCTGCTGCTTCAAGCCACATTGTCCTTGGGGGTACCATGTGCATCCTGTCACTGCTCCTGCTGCACTGCTCCTGCTGCCCACACAGGCACTGCACAGTTGATCTTCACATGGCTCCTGGATGCCCAGTGGGGATACTGAGGCTTCGGGAGCACTGTCTGTGTCCTGGCCCTGCCTACCCGAGCCACTGTCCCTTCCCGGCCCCCCCCCCCCCCCCCGCCCCAGCTCCTTGTCCTGTCCCGTCCCTGCTGTCGGAAAGACTGGGGGGTGACACCTTGGGGACTTCCCCCACCCCTGGCGTGACGCACAGGAAACTCTCTATCAGCCAGCCCATGGCTGGAGGCCTGAAAGGAGCAAAGTTCTCAGTTGCCTGTGTGGGGAGAGGGCTGGGGCAGCGGGAGGCTTCCGGTGGGTGAGTCAGCGGGCACTGGGTGCTGACTCACCCGCTGGGCATGCCAGCCCAACTGGCTGCTGCTTAAAGGGGCGATGCCTGCTGGCTGGTGGGTGGGAGGGGGGCTGTGAGCCCCAGCATTGCCGGTCAGCATCCAGCCCGCATTGGGCATCAGAGGTGGCCCCCTTCCTGGACCTCAGGCTGAGCTGGGATCTTTGGGCAGGCCCTCCTGGCTCAGCTCCCGCCCCGCCCAGGAACTTCCTCTGTTAGGCAAGGGCCCCGCTTCCTCTTGTTCACGGAACAGAAGCAGGTGGCGGCGGCTGTTCACTGTCCTTGGCCCAGGGACTCCTCAGGCTCAGATGAACCGCTGGAGGCTCTGGGCAGCTGGGGAGGAGAGGTGGTATGGGGGTGGCCTGCGCTCTTGGTGTGGAGAGGTGACTGTGGCCACATTTCAGTTCAGTCTCTTGGGCTCTGTGATGTTGGCAAAGTTACATTCACTGTGCTCTGTAAATGATTTCAGTGGCCTGGGCATGGCCTACTGTTCCAGTGAGAGGCCTCAGTTTCCTCACCTGCAGATTGGGGACAAGGACTTTTCCTGCCTGTCCTGCTGGCAGCCACAGGGATGGATGCAGACAGCCTCATTCTACTCTTGCTAAGTGTCAGGTAGTGGGCCAGCGAGACTGTCCTCACTCCACAGAGAACCTCGGCAAGACGGGAAGGAGGTGCAGAATCTGGGCTCAGTGTGTAGACAGGTCTGTGTTCTGAGTCTGACTTTCCTCACTGCTTCCTGACTTCCTCTTGTGCCCTCTCTGACCGTCAGTCTCCTTTTCTGTAACATGGAAATAAACACTCCCTTGCAGGGTGGTAGCAAAGACTGGAGACAGTGTGTCTAATGAGCTATATCTTTTATTATGTTCTTATTGTTATGGCTGTGGCAGGTATTCGGTGATGAGTGAGTAAACAGGACCCCGATCTCTGGAGCTCCTAAGCCCTATGACACGAAGACTCTGGCTGCGGATTTCTGTAATGCCAGCTGAAATGTTCCAGGGTCTTTCCTCAATGGTTCTCAGGCCGGAGCTGGGGCCTCCCATTGCTTCTTGGGCCTTCCTGGGGAAGGCCTGTGGGGAACAGAGAGGACTGGGCACTGACCCCTTTTGCAGCTCTGCCTCCCCTGAGCACAGGGAAGTGTGGGGTGGAGGATCAGGACAATGGGAGCCTCTAGGCCGGCCCCTCAGTGGGTAGAACTTCATTGGTGCCAGGCATGGTGCTGGCTGTGGGGATACGGGGTGGGTGAGGAGCACCCTGACTCTCAAAGAGCTCCACCTAAGGAGCTGGAGAAGGTCTCGGTGGTGAGTCCAGATCCAAGGTCAGGTGTGTCAGTGAATGGGAGCCCAAGGTGATGGGGAGCAGTTGGGACATAGGCTTGGCTGGGTGCGGGGCCTTGGCAGCCATGCAGAGCATTGTCAGGGTCTCAGGGCGGGTGCTGTGTGTCAGTGTTCATCTCAGAGGAAGAACACTGGGGGCAGCCCAGAGGAGAGAGCCCCCCCCCCGCCCCACCAGCCAGATGGGGCAATGAGGCAGGTCTGCCCTGAGCTCAGCTCCTGATGTTGGGGCTTACAGCCCTCTGGGGACCATCCGTACCTCCCCTTGGCCTCCCGTCTAGGCATTGCCCTTGGAAGGCAGGCTTGCCTGCCCAGCTGCTTCTGGGCATGTGTCCTTCTTAGCACTGACCATGGAAATCCCAAAAAGCTTCATACGAAGGGCATGAAGAACATTCAGGGCTGGGTGCTGGCAGCCTGGTAGGCCCATCTGCAGCTCAGAGACCCCAAACCTGGGGCTGTATCCAATAGGGAGAGGGTCACCAGGCTCACCCCTGAAGGGGCTTTTATCCCTCTTCCCCCCCGATGTGTCCCTGTCACCCTCTCCCTGCCCTCAGGGTCCCTTTCGGGGGTGTCATGGCTGAGCTGGCATTCCAGGGGCCATCTTTGCTTCTCTGTCCTTCTCCTTGGCGGCTCTGCACTGACCCTCTTGACACCTCTTGGCAGGTGGGGCCTTCCATTCCTTTTAAACTTTTGAATTGTGAATACATTACAGACACCAAAAAGATGTAATAAGTGTACCTCTGTATTTTAATGAATAAAAATAAAATGAATTCCGTGTACACAATATCCACCTGAAGAAATTAAACATTACTGTGCCCCAAAGTCCCCCCCCAGAATTGTACCTCCCTAATAACTGCCCCGACTTTTGTATTAATCACTTCTTTATTAGTTCACTAATAAAGGGGTATGAGGGGTATGGTTATGCTCACTGTCCTTCAGGATCCCTGGGATGGTGCCCACTGTGGCCCTTGGGGCCTACATCACTATGTGTTGGGGGGAGAGGCTGCCGCCAGCCGGCGAGGTTCATGCCCATCTCCCCCACTCACGAGCTATGTGGCCTCAGTCTGTGTCATGGGGATGATACTAGAAGCTAAATTGCAGGGTTGTGGTGAGGATTCTGCGCATTAGTGTATGGAAGTGCTGAGTGTGGGGTCGGCTTGGAGTCAGCGTAGATGAGTGTTTGCAGCTGCTCTTGTTGCTGTGCGTGGATCTTACACTCCTGGCCCAAACTGCACTGCGTGGCCTGTGTAGCTGGAGCCTGACAGCTCTGACTTTCCTCCTCCAGCCACGGTGCCGATGCCACTGGCTTCATAGGTGTGTCCTACACTTGCATAAGCCAGTGGGTGTGAGGCGACTGGTGAGGGGCCTTGGATGCCAGTGGGGATGTTTGGATACTACCAGGAAGTATGTAGAGAGCTGAGGAGCATTTCTGCACGCCCACTCAATAGGTGCCCCGTCCCTGCTGGTGCTCTGAGGCCTGCTCGAGACCACCGTGGGTGTGTGCTTGGGGGAACGTTCCCTGCCCTCCCCGTCCTCCAGCGTGTCTGCGTCTTGGCCTTCTGCTGGACCCCCGCCTTCCTACTACTGGTGCAGCCTGCCCGCCCTGCCCGCCTGGGGTAGACCCCCAGATGGCACGGGTGGACCCCTGCTGGGTGGGCCTGGGGGTGGGGGGTGGGAACCCCTGCCAGGTGGCCAGGTGCAAGGGGCCGGCTCTAGGCCCAGCTCTGCCCCGCTCCCTTTGTGACCCGCTGGGCCTTAGTGCCCTCATCTGAATGAGGGGAATGGAAAAATGAAAACACTTCTCAGGCTACTGCTGAGGGTGAGAAGTCATGAGACCTGTCGAAATCAGGGACCCATTAGGTGTGTGTACAGTGCTGTGTTGGAACCTGAGCTATAGATTGGGGTTTTTACCACCAAGCATACCTTTTAAGGTATTCTCCTCTTTGACCACCCTGTGTTCTGTAAGATTTTGTTTTGATACAAATGATGATAACAGGTAGGGAGAGGTGCTTTTACCATCTTGCAGGAGCAGGAGCGTGGGGCCCAGCAGTGCTTCCCGGTGTCCTGGGTGACCTCACAATGGCCCCAGGTGGAGACCAGTGTGCTGAGCTCAGCCCACGAGCCCTAGCAAAAGGAGTGTCCCGTTTCCTCGAGGCTCTGGGAAGCTTAGGTGTCACTCGGGAAATGTCCCTCCCTAATCATGGGCTCTTGAAGCCCGGGCTCTGCAGTCTAGGGGTCCACCCTGCCCTTCTAGGGGCTCACTTGGCAGTCCGGGGCCCACTGAGGCGACCGAAGGCCTGTGGGCCAGGGTGGCTACTGATCCAACCCGTTTGGTGCCAGACATTTTATGTGCATTGTCTCATTTAGCTGTCATGGTTACCTAGTAACACAGGTGTGTTGTCATCCCTGAGTTTTATAAGTGTACCGGCCTGGCAGGGAATGACTTGCCCAAGGTCACACAGATCTGTCTTGGGACTTTTGTCTTAACAACCCCTGACTAGGGCTCATCCTCTCCTGGAGGTCAAGGCCACTGCACCCCCCAGAACACCAGAGGAGGAAATAGGCTCAGGGAGGGGGTACGGCTGGCCCGTGGTCATATGGCACCTCGGTGCCAAAGCCTGTCCTTCTGCACTCACTGTCGGTTGGCCTCTGCCATAGTGGCTTGGGAGATGCTTGTTGTGGCTGCGGGTGGATTGTGTGGGGTGAGGATCTGTGGCCTAGGGAGAAGAGCTGGCCCAGGAAGCTGGGCTCCGGTTCAAGTCCTTGCATGTGACCCCGTGCGAGTCTCTGGGCCCCTGAACCTTGTATCCACACTGGTCCCCAGTTCTGAGCCTCCGGGAGGGGCACCAGTGAGTCTGGCTCCCCCTTTCAGATGGAGGAGGAGACTGAAGCCCAAACCCACAGCAGCCCAGGACACAAGTTTACCCAAGGCTTCTTTCTTTCTTGTTATTTTATTTAAATTACTTACATTTAACTAGTTGACACTGCATGTGGCTAGGATAACCTCAAAGGTGCAGAAAGGCAATTTCTTTCTCCTTCTGTGAAGGGACCACTGTTTTCCCTCACAAAATCTATGCTCCTCTTCCTGCATAGAGAGCGCTCAGTCTGTCTTCCTGCCTAGGGGCCCACTGGACCCTGGCCAATCTCTCGATTTTACAAACCCTGGCCTCAGTGTCCTCATCTGTAAAATGGAGATCCTGTTCATCCCAGCTCCTTGATGTGGCTGAAACAATCCAGTGAGGTGTGATTAGATGCTTAGCACGGTGCAGGCATACAACAGGTGCTCACCAAATGTTGGCAGCTATTTATTCGTTTTCTCTTGTGGGAATTGTATGTTAGGGGTGAGTTCCTTGAGGTGGGTTTTCTGGGTCAGTGGGTGTCTGGATAGCACCGAGTTGCCTTCTGGCAACTGGGTTGCCCTGTCAGCTCATATGACTATTAGCATTGAAGAGGTGGACTCAGATCCCCTCAGGTGAGACCAGGTCTCCTTCCTCGCACCTGCTGGGCCCACCCACTTCCCCTTCCCTCCGTCTCTGGACTGAGTCCCTGTGTACTTGCCTCCTCTGTGTGGGCCCCCTTGGCTCTAGACCTTTCCTTCTCCTTGCCATATCAGCCTCAGCCCAAATCCCACCCCAGAAAGGTCTGTGTCCCTGGCTTCCTTTATTCTTTAAGAACTTAGCATGCTTGGAATCTGTGTAAACATTACACATATTGGCTCTGTTTGTTAGTTTGCTGTTGGCTTGTGGTCCTGTCTCTCCCGTCAGCTCCGGGTTCAGCCTTGTCACTGTTGCCATTTTGGGCTGGATCCTTCTTGGTTGTCAGGGCTGGGTGTGCACTGTGGGTTGTGGAGCAGCATCTCTAGCCTCTACCCTCTACCCACTAGATGCCAGTAGCAGCCCCCTGCAGTCAGAGTGTCTTCAGACATTGCCACGTGTCTGTGGTTGGAGCATAACCTTGGGAGGGCAGGGTCCAGTCTGCTCACTGCAGAAGGGATGGGTGCTGTGAGGTGGGCAGGTATAGAATCCTTCCCACCTGCTTTGCAGATGAGGAAGGCCCTGAGAGGTAGAGAGAAGCGGGGGGGGGGGGTTGCTCAGAGGCCACGGCCTACCCGGGAGGCCAGCACACAGCAGGAGAGAGGGTAGGGCCATGGGGTTGAGTGCCCCCCACGACATAACCTGTTGCTCACCTGTGGGATGGAGTACATGGTACCCTTGGCAGGTGCTCAGTAAATGAGAGAGCCCTTCATCTGTTTTGGGACCTTGGGGATAGGGTGCTACAGCACTGGCAATCCAACTGGTCCTATGCCTGGGGGAGCCAGGTCTGTCCTCACTCCCTGTCAACACTTGATGGTGGTGGCCCCCAAAAGCTCCTCAGGGCCTCTTTGTGGGGGAGATGGTGGGGGATGGAGACTTCAGCCTCAGACATTAGTGGGACTGAGCACCTGACCCTGCTATTCCTGCTTAACATCTTTGAGCCTCACTGGTCCTGTCTGTGAACTGCTCTGAGTCCTGCTCTGAGTGCCTCGTCTGGACTCACCTACAGAGCAGTACCTGGGGCTGCTGTGAAGTCTGCAGTGAGAGGAGATGATCAGGTGCTGGGCACCGGTTTTGGCTTGTCAGAGCCAACAAGCATCAGCCGTCCATTAGTTACCTGCACAGTAGCAGTAGGTTGGTCCAGTTGATCTTTCTTTGAAGGACCCCCCATAGTACAGAAGTGACAAGCTAAATGGGGCAGGGGGCATGGGTGGCCTTGGGACATCTGGCCTCCCCTACCTCCACGGTGGGTACAGGCACTCGGGACCTAGGACTTCTCCAATGGCATTGGAAATCATAAGAAGCACCTAAAATGCCCCAAAGGTAGGGGGTGGGGAGAATAATTTGGGAACAGCAGGTGTTGCTTTAGAAATCAGGGGTTGTGACTACGCATAACGATGTATGGGGGGCTCCCTTTGTGAGTGGAAGCCCCAGCAGGATCCAATGAGGGGTGTTTGATCCCCGCCCCCACCATGGATGGGATCCCGAGAGAGGGCAGTACAGTCCAGTCTATTTGGAATCTCCCCGAGGCACCCAGGCAGGAGTAACGCAGGGGGTGAGGAGACCCCTCTCTCAGGCTTTCTGTTGATGTTTGGTCATTGGAGCTACACAGACCTGTCCTCATGTCTGCTCCCTACCAGACACTCACTGTGTCACCTTGGTCAAGTCATATCTTTTCTCTGACCCCCTTGGTAAAACAGGTATGGGAAACTGGTATAGGTACAGGAAACACTTTCCTATACAGAGTGGCTGTCTGGGGCTGAGGGCCTGGTGTTATTTGGGGTTCTGCGGGTTTCCAGATGGCTCAGTCTAATCTTTGCCTGTCAGGCACCTCCACAGCACTGATAAGCTCGCAGGACATGCCTGATAACCCTAGGATAACTGTGGATCTGTTATCTCCATGTCACAGTTGAGTCTCTGTCGCCCAGAGAGGTTAAGTCACCTGCTTGAAGGCACACAGCTAGGCAGTGCCAGAGCTGCAATTTGAACCCAGGCTGCCTGGCTTTAGAGTCAGTACTCATAAGCATTTTCTTAGCTGCCCCTAAAGTAGTGACTATAGGACCGGGACTGGTAATACATGACAGGGGACAAGCCAGCTGGATACAGGGAGAGCCAGGGACAAGGCAGCTTAGCTGGAGGGATCAGGAAAGCCTCAGACTGGGCAAAAGGTGAGGATCATATACCAGCTGGGACAGAGAGTTGCAGGGAAGAACATCCTAGGCAGAGGGAACAGAACGTGCAAAGGTGCTGAGGTGGGAAAGAAGGGGGCTTATTCAAGAAATGGTGAGTGGGACGAGATGAGAGCGGGGCCAGGCCAGGGTAGGAGTTGGTGAGTCTGGGCTGCCTCTCTTCGCAGTCTCATCCTGTAGGTCAGCGGCTGGATTCCCTGTCCTCTGCCTGTGGTGCCATGGGAGGCTGGAGAGGGCCGAGGACACACAGACGCCTGGCCCTGTGCCCACCTGTGCCAGAGGCCCTGCAAGCTGAGGCTGGCAGGCTTGTTGTGGTTTGCTGGTGGCAGCCTGTGAACGTCTGTTTGTTGTGGTGACGGTCGTCACATTGGGCCCACACCTGGGCAGCCCCGGGCCGCCTGGCCATCTGGGCCCAGCACTGACGTGTATGACGGACCTGGCAGCGGCCGGTGGCCTGCGGCCTGTTTCTGAGCTGTCTCCACGGAGGCCTCACCCCCTCCCTCTGACGGCTGTGCTGCCGCCCCACGGAGCCCGTGTCACTCCCTACGCAGGCCTGATGACCCTGATGGGCAGGTAGGTGAGGAGGCCAGGACCGTACTCCTGAGCACCCAGCCCATGTGCTCGGAGCAGCCTCGGTCCCTCCCCGCGCCCAGGAGGAGGGGCATGTGGGAGCTCACATTTACCCAGTGCCTTGGTCCTCTTCACCTGACCCCTTCCCGCCTGGCCCGGCTGCAGCTGGAGAAGCTCCCTTGACAGCTAGGGAAACTGAGGCCTGGTAGGGGGAGCCCATGTCACCACCTTTGAGGACCACAGGGTGGGGGATGGGTGTGCAGGTTAGGGCCAGAGAAAGGTGAGGCAGGGCCCAGAGCAGGTGGTGTGGGGCGGGGTGCGGTCCTGAGGCCCAGAAGACCCCCGAGTGCATTGTTCATTTTTAACATAAAATGTTTTACTTTCTGGTTACAAAATGCTTCAAGCGTAAAATAAAAGCTCCCAGTAATTCTCATCACGTAGGGTGGCTGTTTTTCGCCCCTGTGGAGAGGCTTGTAAGAACTGCAGTGAGTGGTTATGGGCCGTCACGTAGGCCTGCCTACCATGCGCTGAGCCTTTGCTGAGCACTGGCAGAGGAGCCCATTTCTCGGAGCCCTGTTTCGGAGATGCAGGACTTGAGGGCCGAGAGGAGGGTATCTGCTAGGTCTCGGGAAGGGGGTAGAGCCAGACTTGTTCAGGCTGCCACATGCTAACTGCAGCATTAGCAACACTGGCCTGGCCCCTGGCCTCCTCAGTCCTCAGGCCCTGCATCCCAGGGCCCCTGCACACCATGCCAGAGCTCAGTGGTCACTTGGACCCAGGAGCAGCCTGGGAGTGGCCTCAGAAATGGCCCTGTATACCTTGGCTTCTCTGCTTTCCTCTTGCCATGGAGAATGTGCCAGGCTCTAGGAAACCCAGGGCAGCGTCTGGGTTCCTGTTCCGCAGGAGACGTCACAGCACTCCCCAGGGGGAGTATAACAGGCCAGTCCCTTCTGCCACCAGGAGAAGCTCCAGCAGGAGGGGGTGCCGGGAGCAGCGGGCCTGGCCCATCGTGGTATCCAAGTCAACAAATCTTGGAGCCACTCCTGGCTGGACCCCTGTCATACTGTGCAGCATCTATGTTCCTTGAGTAAAATAAGGCTAAGATCTCCTCCCCCTAGGGTTGTCGAAACATCTGGAATAGATGGGAAGGGCCACTTGTGTGGTCAGCAGGCTGCTGCTGGACAAGAGAGAGACCCACCCAGCCCCTGACAACGGGCCGTGTTGCCTCATCTGTAAAATGGGAAGAAAACACCTTACACAAGGGTGCCTTGGGGGGATCCCTGGGTGGCTCAGCAGTTTGGCGCCTCCCTTTAGCCCAGGGTGTGATCCTGGAGTCCTGGGATCGAGTCCCACATTGGGCTCCCTGCACGGAGCCTGCTTCTCCCTCTGCCTGTGTCTCTGCCGCTCTCTCTCTCTGTGTCTCTCATGAAAAAGTAAATAAAATCTTAAAAAAAAAAAGGGTGCCTGGGTATCACAGTTGGTTGAGCGTCCAACTCTTGGTTATGGCTCAGGTTGTGATCTTGGGATTGTGAGATTGAGCCTCCCATCAGACTCTGTGCTCATTGCAGAGTCCACTTGGGATCCTCTCTCTTTTTCTCTCTCTCTCTCTCTCTCTCACTCTGCGCCTCCCACTTGGGTGCTGTCTCTGTCTCTTTCAAATAAATAAGTAAAACTTAAAAAAAAAAAAAAAACCACCAAACACCCACGCCCTTCAGGCTTGCACTTGAGCTCATGATTAGGCAACTGGTATACCTCAGTGCCAGGGGAGTGGCTGGTGGCACCCAGTGAATACTATTTGTAGAAACTTGTTTCCTGTGACCACTGGGTTGTTCCCAGACAGGCCTGGGCTGGGGTCAAGTACCTCTGATGCCAGCAGAGTGCTGGCCTGAGTGCCTTATGTGATAACTACCAAGTAGGTGCTTTTTATCCCCATTGTCTGAATGAGGATCCTGGCACTCAGAGAAGAAAGGGGACTTGGCTAAGGGTACCCAGCCTCTAAGGGGCGAAGGTGGGATTTTAATTTGGGGCAGAGGAAGCATTGCTTTTGGCTGCAGAGGTACACCAAGAGCTGAGGCTGGTGTGCAGTGAGCAGGGCTCCCAACCAGCTCTTGGCATTGAGCACTGGTACCACCTGGGTCAGGACCTTCCACTATGCCACTGGCGGCCGGGGCATAGGCAGACCTACCTCAGAGCCAGGCATCTTGCGGTGGGAGTGTACTTGGGTGTCTTCTCTGGACAGGCTGCAGGTGCCTGCTTGCATCATCCCTGGTGCTCTGCCCACCCACTCCAATGCAGACCCTGGGACCCCAGCCCCACTGGGGCTGTTCTATTTCTTGGGGATTCATCATGCTCTGAGGACAGTCAGGGCCATGCGTCGCCTTCCCTGTGACAATAATGACCCTGTTCCATCACTCGACAGTGGTGTCGGGCCCTGCCCAGCTGCCGGGTCCAAGCCAGGTTCATGAATGAGGCAGTGAGGCCACATGGTGAGGTGTGGCGGAAGCTGGATCTGAACCCAGTTCCGAGGTGGCTCCTGGGGCTCTGGTCTCCCAGTGCTCTGTGCACACTCCTGCCAGGTGGCTCCGGGCCTGGGGTGGCTCCTGGTTCCTTGGGTGGCTGGTGGTGCCCCGGTGGCAGCTGGGTGACACAGGCACAGAGGGAAGAACAGGTATCAGGGTTACCCCTGGGCGGTGGGAAGGATGCCCCCGAGGAGCCAGCAAGTGCTGTGTGCTCTCGGGGAGTCCTGGTCAGGTCCCACCTCTGCCACCACATCCTCAGTAACCTGGGCAAACCACCTCCCCCTCTGGAGAATGGAGCCCCGGCCCGGCGCCTGGGAGCAGGGCCTGTGGGCTCAAGCCTGCGTCCCCGCCCACGGGCCCTGTGATGTGTCCCAGCCTTGCTCTCCTGCTTGTGAGATGCCGTGGGCCCTCCTGGGCGCCGGCCCCAATGAAAGCCGCCGCTGCCGTGCGCAGCTGGCCACCCTCTGTCTCGAGCCCGGGAGGTGCGGGCCTGGGGCCTTGGAGCGGCGAAGCCCGTCTCTGTCCTTAGGAGACTCGGGCCTGTCCCGGGCCCTGGGGCGGGAAGCGGGCTTCCTGGGGTGCTCTTGGACATGCGGCAAAGGCAAGAGGTTGGTGGGGTTGGCAGAGAAGCAGGCACCAGGCTTCGGCAACTCCTCGGCCTGTATCTGCTCCAAACTGCCCAGCCACCCCTGAGGTGGGCGTCTGCGCTCCAAGGTGGCAGAGGGGTGACAGCCGAGGCGGGACGTGAAAGGAGCTCCGTCTACCTCAGATGCCCCCTGGCGAGGTCCGCACCACAGGTGGGAGGAGGAGGCTGTGGCTCTTGGCTACCACCACAGGCTGGCGGCTTCACAGAAGCTTCTGTCTGAAGTTCTGGAGGCCGGAAGTTCCATGAAGGTGCCGCCGTTCCAGGCCTCTCTCCTAGCTTCTGGTAGCCTTAGGAGCCCGGTGGCTTGCAGGTGGCCGTCTTCTCGTTCTGTCTCCTCACCTTGTCTTCCGTCTGTGCATATCTGTCTCTGTGTCCCAATTTCCCCTCGTGGTAAGGCCACCAGTCATACTGGATTAGAGCCCACCCTGACCTTATTTTAAGTTGATCATCTCTGTGAGGACCCTGTCTCCAAATAGAGTAACACTGAGGTACTAAGGCTTAGGATGTCAACACACAGATCTTCAAGGGGCACAGTTCAGCCCTTACCAGACGTTCAGGATGGAGGCCTTTTGCGGGGGGCGGGGGGGAGCACAGGCCCTGGCAAACATTTGGCTGCTTGGACCTGGCCCTGCTCCCTCAGGTGAGTGCTCAGTGGCAGCCTGAGGTGTGCCCCCCAGGGGCAGATCTTTGATGGAGGGACCTCCTTGAAGGTATGTGATGGAGGCACCATCTTTTCTCAGGCACTTGTGGGGGTGACTACCTACGCCAGCTTCCAGGAGGGCAAATGGGGCTTGAGCCAGGAACATCCTCTGGGCACCCAGGTCCATCAGAGCACTGCCCACACTGACGCTCAGCGTCTGTGTCTGTGGTTGGGGCCCCTTAAGGGCAGGGGGCCTGAGTCATCTGTCCCCAGGTTTGTCCAGCCCAGGTTGTGCTCAGGGGATGCTGATAGACTGAGCTTTGACCAGATGTCTCACCTTCTGTCTGTTTTAGGGAAATCCAAGAGGAAGAAGGATTTACGGATATCCTGCATGTCCAAGCCACCTGTACCCAACCCCACGTGAGTCTACCTCAGTTTCTCCCTTGGTTCAGCTGGGGGAGGCTTCCTGGAGGGAGCCCAGAGGTGGGGAGCAAGCAGGGGCCAGCAGGTTCCAGAGAGTACCTCCTATGAACTGGGCGACCACAGGGTCTCACAGGTGTTATAACTCTGCTCTCAGTCCCCTTCTCGCCCATCTCAGAGATGTAGGGGTGAGGCTCTGGCCATGGCTGTGTGACCACGCCTTGTGTCTGGCCTAGCAGAGGCTCTGTGACTGAGACTGGGTGCTTTGAGAAGTACCACGTCCCTGGGCTGCCTCCCTAGGGTGGGATGCGTCTCTGTCTCCTATGCCGGGCTCATTTGCTCCTTCTCTCAGGGAAGGATGTGGTTCTCTCTGAGGCTCATTGGGTCTGCTTCCTCCCCACAGACCCCCCCGGAACCTCGACTCCCGGACCTTCATCACCATTGGAGATAGGGTAGGTACCAGCTGCACCCCTGGGGCAGGGCCTTCCTATCTGAACCTCAGTGTCTTCGTCTGATAAATGGGCCCAAGCTGACCCTATAGGGCCAGTGGGAGGTGGCTGTGGGTGGCAGAGAGAGCTGGGCTTTGGCGAGGAGTCTCACTCCCCAGATGTTGGCTATGTGGCCCTGGGCTGCCCACTCTCAGACCCTCTCATCTGGAATGGTGACAGTTGGCCTGCCTCTCGGGGCCCTGGAGAGCCAGAGTTGGCATCGAGACTCCTGATCTCAGAGTTGGGGTCATGGGGTCACCAGTGCCCATGTCACCTGCGGGAATGGGGTGTTGAACATGTGGCCTCCTGTCTCTGTCCTCACAACCAGCACCCGGGAACCTGTCTTGCACACGCACATCCTGATGGCTTGGTCACCAGGGATTGAGATCCCATTGCAGGGACTGTGCTTCCCCCACAGGTAGAGACCCCACTGTGGAGGCCTCTCCTAGGCCGATGTCCCTCCCTGACACGTGTCAGTGTGCAATGTCCTGCTCATCTAATAGCTTATCCTTTTCTTGTCTGCCTTACAGTAGAGGGCAGGAGGGGGAGCAGGTGGCCTCGGGCACCTGTGAGGGCAAGACCTTTGTTTTGTTCTGTATTTAGGGCCTAAAACACCTTGCACACAGTAGGTACTCAGTAAATACCAGTTGAGTGAATGATCCCGTCCTACCTCCTGAATAGAGTGGAGGGCAAGAGGAAAAGGGCATCTCTTGAGCTCCTGGTGCCAGCTGGGGGCATTTCATAGGCGGTCTTATTTCTACCTTGCAATAGCCTTAGACGTTGGCTATGCTTGCTTTATAGAGGGTGAGGAGTCCGAGAGGTTGAGTGACCTGCCCCAGGTCATGCAGCAGAAGGTGGTTGGTGTAGGATTTGAGTTCAGATCTCACTGACTGGCTGCTTCCTCTTCCTGCTGCCCAAGCACTCCACTGGGAGAGTGACTCCAGGCTCCTGACTGTGGTCTCTCTTTTATCTGTCCCCCAAGAACTTTGAGGTGGAGGCCGATGACCTGGTGACCATCTCAGAGCTGGGCCGAGGAGCCTACGGGGTGGTAGAGAAGGTGCGACATGCCCAGAGTGGCACCATCATGGCCGTGAAGGTAAGCAGGGCCCCACCCCATCCCTGCCCCAGCCAGCCAGGGAGCTCCAGGCCGCGGGATACCTGGGAGGGGAGGCTTCATGGAGGAAGCATGAGAGCCGAGCCAGTGGTACTGCCTGTGGGAACCTGTTGGAGCTCCTAGTCTTCCTATAGGGGATGGTGAGGTGGTTACCCTTTGCCTCATGGCCCCTAAACTGTGACCCTGTCTCCTGCAGAGGATCCGGGCCACCGTGAACTCACAGGAGCAGAAGCGTCTGCTCATGGACTTGGACATCAACATGCGGACGGTCGACTGCTTCTATACTGTCACCTTCTATGGGGCCCTCTTCAGAGAGGTGCGGCCCTGGTGGGAGGGTGGGAGGTGGGGGTGCAGGCTGGGGGCTCAGGCTGCCCCATCCCACCTTCCTTCTGTACACCTGCCCCACTTTGGCTACCCTACAATCTGTTGTTGCTCATGCTGGACCCCCCGCAGATGCTTGCTCAGCACCCCTGTCCCGTGTGTGCCAGGTACTAGGCACAGCAGTGGGTGAGATGGTGCATGCAGGGTTCTTGGGAGCTCAGGCAGTCTGGCTCTCCTGCTTCCTGCCTTAGTTTTCTTGTCTGTGAAAGAAGCAGTAATTATATCCACCTCACAAAGTTGCATGAAGATAAAATGATGTGACCTAGGGCCTGGCATTCCCTCTGCCTCTGGCACCACCTGCTTGCTTCACTAGCATCCAGGCTGGCAGCATGGGCTTCCGAGCAAGGGCACCAAGGAGGTGTGCGCAGGTCCAGTTCTTGGTCTATGGGAAGGATGGGTTGTGGGGTGAGAGAGGTCAAGGGTGATGCCAGGGAGTGTGGCTAGCTGCAGTGGAAGGACGGGCTCCTGCTGGCTGCTCCCTGAGCATCTACCCGTACCCAAGCATGCTTGGTGCCATGGATCCAGTGGTGGGTCAGCGCCTCGTTGTCCACTTGTCTGGTTGGCTAAGCGCCTGCTGTGGGCCAGGTGCAGGCTGCTCCTCTTGCTGATGGGAAGAGACGCACACCTGGGCGTCTCTGTGTGCTGGGTCAGAGTTGGCAGGGAGGCATGTGGGCCACATAATCCCTAAGTCCCCCAGGGAGAGGCCATACCCAGCCTTCTCAAAACACTGTCCTGGAAGATAGGTAGGAGTTTGTGGGGGAGCTGGGAGTTGGGGAGGCCAGGCTCTGCAGAAGAAGAAGGGAGCAGTCTATCAAGGCCAGAGCGAGGATGACCCCGTGTGTGTTGGGGGCCACAGTGGCTGAGGTTAGGAGCATCTGCAGGGCTGGGGTCATGGCCCCGAGCTGCAGCCGGGCCTGAGAGCCCGCTTTCGGAGGGACGCAATTAGGTGTGTGTTTTAGTCATTTCTTTCTAGAAACTACCATGGAATTAGGGATTAGGTGCAGGAGACCAGAGGCAACAGAGCTGGGTAAGGCTGGCAGGTGTACTGCCCACTAGTATACATAAGCATGGAAGGTGGAGAAAAAAGTAGAAAATTTTGGGGTGCAAAGTAGGAGGTAAACCTCCCAGCTTGGTAAATCTCTTTGGGCTGAAGTAGAGGAGCCTGACCATTGCTGAGAGCCAGGCATGTGCAGACTCGGCACCAAGACAGGCTGTCCAGACACCAGTACAGCCTCGGGCTGACACAGGCTGACCTCCAGGTGTCCTTCCACAGGGAGATGTGTGGATCTGCATGGAGCTCATGGACACATCCCTGGACAAGTTCTACCGGAAGGTGCTCGATAAAAACATGACCATTCCAGAGGACATCCTGGGGGAAATTGCTGTGTCTGTAAGTGGCCTTGGGCTTGGGAGGGGTTGGGGGTTCCAGGTATGTAGCCAGGGGCCCCAGCCCTACCCCAGCAAGTGCAAAGCCCAAACTAAGGTGATAGCTTGAGCAGAGCTGGATCCCTAGTAGGGCCCTGCACCTGGGCAACTGCCCTGCAGGGAGCCAGCTCTCCCACCCTGCATAGAACTTTCTTGCTGAGGAGACCCCAGAGCCTGGGGCTACCAGAGCCACACCGATTTGGCAGATCTCAGGTCTCTAGCTTTTGTGTGCAACTCCTGAGCTGTCTACACTATTTTTTACAAAATGACTTAGTATTTACGACTTCCTCCTGCCAAAAATGCCCTGAGGCAGTTCACAGAGGCACAAGCTATGCTGGGAGGAAGCTTAGCATCCACAGTGTTTGCCTTTTGAGGTAAGATGTTTCTAGAGCAGGGTAATAACACTGGGCTTGAGCATCCTGGTAGCCAAAAGGAAAAAGGAAATGCTTCTCAGTCCTGACTACATCTGGGAACTTTTAAAACATGCCATACCAGAGTACTGAGTCAGGATCTTTGGGGTACTTGTCCGCGTACATCATTTCCCTGTAAAGGCTTGGACCTGAGACCCTAACCTGTCGGGTGGGTGGGAGAAAAGTGGGAGGCTGGGTGTGTCTGCACTGAGGTGGCCACGCACCAGGGTGAAGGTTGGGATGTGGGCAAGAGCCGGGCAAGCTGCGGGGTGGGTGTGTATGGGTGAGAGGGAGACAGATGGGCACGGCTAGGGGGTCTCAGCTCTGTCGTGCTTGATGCAACTAGGAATAATAGCAGCCTTGTCTTTTCTCCTCTTGCTCTGAACGCCAGATCGTGAGGGCGCTGGAGCACCTGCACAGCAAGCTGTCGGTGATCCATAGAGGTCAGTGCCCCACCGCGGACTGTGTGGGAGGGGCCTGCAGGCTGCAAGGAGGGTGCCACCTCAGGTGATAAGTAGTGATTGGTGTGCCCACTAGGGTCACGAGTTGAGCCTGCTTCCCAGTCCAGGCCACTGTCACTTCTGCTAGCTGTTGTCTTTAGGTCCCTCGGTGGTTTGCTGGTACTAGGAGCAATGATGGGGCTTTCGTCCTGGGAACGCTGACTGAATTTGTTTTGACAAATTGTTTATGTATCATGAAACACACAGATCCGTAGTTAGCATTTGATGAATCTGTTCAGAGTTTACACCCACATAACCCTGGCCACTTTCAAGACGCAGGATGTCCCACCTTCTACCCCACCCCAGAAAGTTCTCCGTGCTTCTTTTGGTCAGACCCTGCCCCTATGTTCCCTCTCCACATCTTGTCTGGTGTTTCCCACAGCAAATCGGTTTTACTTGTACTTGAACTTCGCATAAATAGATAAGACATGGCCTCTCTCCGGCCTCTTTCCCTCGGCCTAATGTTTCTGAGGCTCACGCGGGTTGTGTGTGTGGTAGATCCTTCCCTTTCACTCTGAGTGGTTCACTCACCCAGACATATTGCTTTTCACCAAGTGCATTAGACCGAGCCGGCTTTGACTGCTCAGCGGCCACCCCAGCCCCTGCCCCCAGGTCACCACTGTTGGCAGGTCAGCATGGAACCTGCTGGTCCTTTTCCTGTGCATTTCTGTCCTTATGCCCATGCCCTGTAGAAAGGGATGGAGGTTGCTCGTGTGTTGTATATGCTTTTGCTGGAAGAGTCCCTGCTGTATGCCCTGTAGCCTGCTCTGCATGGACCTCAAGTTGTAGCCTGGCCTCTGTGTTTCCACAGACCCCTCCGTGTCCTGTGCTTTTGCTGCTGCCCTGTGCCTCCTGGCCGAAACGCCCAGCCTCTCAGCCTGGACACTGGGGGGCTTCTGGGTCTGCAGCCTGTTAGTGGTGCTGTCCCCCAGCAGATCCCCAGCACAGGAGGACCCCGGGGCTAGAGGTTCCACCAGGAAACAGGCAGAGTCCTGGCTGCACAGCCGGGATGAACCTCCCCCTCTGGACCTTGTGTCCAAAGTGCTGACAAGGCACAAAGATGGGGTCCAGGTAGAAGCTCACGTCCATCCCCACTTGTGGCCAGTAGCCAGGGCGTGTTCTTGCTGTTCTGCTCCCATCTTTGCTACCTGGGACTGGGAGAGCACCTGGTAGAACCTCATGTCTCCTCTACTCCCCGAGCCATGGTATCATGTGCCCCTGTGGTGGTTGGGGCATCGAGGAGCCTGTTGGCCTCCTGCAACGCCTCACAACCCCTGAAGGCACAGAAGATGTGTTCTATCCCTGGCAGACGTGAAGCCGTCCAATGTCCTCATCAACAAGGAGGGCCACGTGAAGATGTGTGACTTTGGGATTAGTGGCTACTTGGTGGATTCTGTGGCCAAGACGCTGGATGCCGGCTGCAAGCCCTACATGGCTGTGAGTGGTCCCCATACCATCCTGAGTCCCCAGCCACAGCTAAGGTTCAGGAGGCACGTGCCTGGGAGAGCATTTTCAGGCCATGTCATCTGTCCATTGGGGACAAGGCCTCTCTGAGGCTCTCTGTTTCCTACCACAGCAGGGGTAATCTGCTGCCCAGCTTGGCCAAGCAGCCCCTCTCTCCCCTGTTATTAGCTGTGCCCCAATGTGCCCATTTGGATGATAAGTTTCATGAACACTTACAGGGAGGTAACCTGTGGGATTAGTGTAGGCCCTACCCCTCTCCCAGTGTCTTGAGGGTGCCCTCCCTCCGTGGGCAGCGGTGCCAGTGAGGATGGTTTGGGCCTTCACCACCAGACCCTGGTGCTCACTGGCCTCACTTCTCTCACCTGCTCAGGAGCAGTGGGGAGGGGGATAGGATGAGCCTGACTCTTCTGTTTGGGATTAGAGAAGCAAGACCTAGCTGAGGGAACCTTGCGTGGCCCCTATCTGGCCCCTCACCGTGGGGTGGGTGTTCATGCCTCACTGATCCCTTTTACAGCCCGAGAGAATCAACCCGGAGCTTAACCAGAAGGGCTACAATGTCAAGTCCGATGTCTGGAGTCTCGGCATCACCATGGTAACTACTTGGAGCTGGGTTTGGCCCTTGCTGGTTGGGTGGGGCCTGGGGACCAAGGTGGGGGGCGGGGCATGCTCAGTCCAGGAGCTTCAGGCAGGCCCATCAAATAGTTTAGGCCTGGAAAAAAGTGTTGGCTTCACAATCTGAGAAGAAAACGTGTCATCAAAAATGATGCTGTACCTAAGGGAGTATGTATAGTGGTGTTAACCCCTTCCTGAGGGGGAGGTGTGATAAGTGGTCTATTAGACTTGCCCCAGAGCTCATGGTGCTTGTTGAAAAATCACAGCCAATTCCAAATTCAATGAATTCTTGGTACCCGAATAATTTACAAAGCAAAATGGAAAAAAATCTTAAGAATACTGTTTTTCACAGTGTGGAAACATTGCCACTCGTGAGGTCGTCATGCATTTCCTGGAGTGTGGTGGGCTGGGGTGGGTGGGCTGTCAGTCCTGGGACTGTAGGCACTGGGAGAGCTGAGGGCGGGTGCCTGGCCACATCTGAGGTCCAGGAGGAGGTCTAAGCCTTTGTGCCTCTCCTTCTTTATTGAACTGCACAGTGAATCTCTGCCCCTGCTGAGTCAGGGCTTGGCTCAGAAGTGGGTCAAGGTTTAATTATGTATGAATTTAGAAAGCCCATTCTGGTACCCATGTGGAGAATGGGCTGAAGGGACACAAAAAAGACCAGGATGCTAGTCCCCTGCCAGGGTACCCAGGAAAATGTTGCTGTGATGGTGGCCCTAGGATGCACAAGGGACTGACTCAGCTGGCTGAGGGGTCACTGGCCTCTGTCCCCATCCCAACCATTCAAACTAATGGGAAGTGTCCGTGGTGTCTACATTTCCATGGTGTCAGCACCCTCCCTGCCCCAGCTCCTTTGGCCTCCTGGTGTTGGGGACAGGGTACAATCAGTAATCAACAACCAGACCAGTAAAATACCTTTGGGATGGGGTGTGGAGAGGAGAGACTCGGGTGGGAGCAGAGCAGCACAAGCTTCTGAGGAGGTGGGTGTGTGCCTAGTGTGTGCCTGCGGGGCTACATTCAAGGGGAGGCCAGAGAAGAGGTGGGTGGGAGTTCAGGGCCAATGCAGATGTTTTAGATCTTGATGATGTTGCAGGTTGGTGTGTTTTTTTGAAGATTTTATTTATTTGAGAGAGAGAGATAGAGATAGTTACAGAGATAACATGAGAGAGAGAGAGAGAGAGAGAGAGAGAGAAGCAGTAGGAAGGAGAGAGAGAACCAAGCTCCCCACTGAGCAGGGAGCCCGACGTGGGGCCTTGGGATCATGACCTGAGCCGAAGGGGACACTTAACTGACCAAACCACTCACGTGCCCTGATAATGCAGTTTTATTATCCTAATCCTGCTCCTCATGCAAGTGGTGTCTGTGCTCAGTGAGTGGGAAAGGATCAAAAGCAAAATTGTTTTGTCAGAAAATGGGAATTGGGTGATACCTTCAATTTTTCTTACTACTGCCAACACTATCATTTTTCAATTACGCATTTTCCTTTTTGGAGCAGAGGGGAATGTGCCAAGTCTAAAAGTGCACATTATACCTGCAGATAGGAGTTTCCCAACTCCTGAGTTAAAAAATAAGAGCAGGGAACCCTGGGTGGCACAGCGGTTTGGTGCCTGCCTTTGGCCCAGGGCGCGATCCTGGAGACCCGGGATCCAATCCCACGTCGGGCTCCCTGTGCATGGAGCCTGCTTCTCCCTCTGCCTATGTCTCTGCCTCTCTCTCTGTGACTATCATAAATAAAAAAAAAAAAATAAGAGCAGATTCTTGCTGGATTTCCAGACTATACACAACTGGTTGGATGTTAGAGACCCCACTTGGGCACTTGCCACATGCGCACCCCGCTCCCTTCCCTCCGCCCCTCCCTCCCATCCATCCATCCACCTGTCATTCTTGGGGACCCACCACATCCCATTGACGTTCTGATGTCTCTGGGAGAACTTGGGCACCTGTGTGCTAGCAGATAATGTGTAACAAACTGCTCCGCAGCCTGGAGACGTAAAGCACCAATAGTTCATTGTTTCTCACATTTCTGCATTCCGGGCTGGACTAGCCAGGCAGTTCTTCTATGCCACCTGGCTCTAGCTGGGTTCAGGGCTGGGCTGGAAGGTCTGAGAAGGCTTTAGAGATGTGGGCCTCCACGTGACTTCCTCCTGGCTGGCTGCCCGCTAGCTTCCTCAGAGCGTGGTGCCGAGGGTTACTGAAGTCTTGGGGTGCCTGGCTTCCATGAGAGAAGTGCTCTGAACTGCTTGTCCCAGGACTGGCACAGTGTCACTTCTAATTATGTTGGTCAAAGTGTCATAGGCCATGCCAGGGTCAAGGGGAGATAGAGGCTGTGTCTGGATGGGTACTAGCATGCACACATAGGAGAAGCTGTGCTGGCGGCATAGGAGACTGGCTGCTATGGTGAAGGTTAGGTATTTCCCCCAAAAGTTACAAAAGTAATAGAAACATTCTCTAAAAACAGAGAGAGAAAGTAAAAAGAAGAAAAAAATCATCATGGTTCCATTCAAAGACATATAGCCCCTTCTCCCTACCATCGAGTGCCAACACTGTGCATTTCCTTCTAGACATTTTGCCTCTTTCTAAAAAACATCTATGGTTTTTATTTTGCGTTTCTCACTTAGCATCACTCACTCATGTTTCTCTGGATTGTTAGAAACCCCTGTAGGCATCTCTTCAAGAGACACCACAACCATCTGCCACCAGCTACTCAGCCAGTCCCTAATGTGGGATGTTTTATTTGTTTCTGTTTTTTTTTTCCTTCCATCTGAAATCCCTGGTTGACCTGGAGGAGTGACCTCTGAGGCACTGGGTGCCAGGCCTGCCCCTCTGCGTGGTTCTCTTTCAGAACCCCCGCCGGGTAGCCCTCTGTGGGCACTTGACAACAGCCACCAACATAAAGACATGGGATGATATTCGGGAAGGCTCTTGACCATAACAAGTATTTGGTCAAGTGCTGATCGCATGAATTCCTGAGTGGGGTCTCCGAGCATGGCCCTCATGGTCATGGCTGAGACTCAGCCGCCCAGTGGCAGGCCAGTCCCTGGTGCTGGGTGTTTAGACTGCTTCCTAATACTCACTGTTACGGATCACACCGTACCACGCATTTTTCTGCCCAGAGCCTGTTTTGTTTTGTTTTTCATCTTTTGAGCTCATTAGAAAAAATTACCAGGAAAATGGATTACGGGGTCAGGAGTCTGGACAATTTTCTGTTTTCCTAATTGTAAGTCTGGTAGGACCCTAGGTCCTTTCCTGGAAACCCACACAGGATCCTAACTTGTGCTCCTTGGAATCGGTGACAATTCTAGGAAAAAGCATCCTGAATTTGTCCTGTGAAAGCCCACACCAGATCACAAGCGTGCCTGCCGCATTTTGCACACCCTCCATCTGTGGGGTGTGTTTATATCTTGGCTAGAAAGGGGCCTTTAGCCTAATGGGAAGGCCCTTTCTTAGCACAATAATTAGTAAGCTGTTCAGGCGCCAGTTGCCAACACGAAGCATTTGTTTGAGCTGAGGTCTCTTGTGTTCATTATGGTGATTATGGCCTGTCAGTGAGAAGTCTCTCTGCTGTTTCAGGCGGGGGGCCTGGGCTGACCTGGTTTTTTTTTTTTTTTTTTTTTTTAAACTCAGCAGTCAGAATCAACCCAGAGTTTGTTGTTAGATAGCTGGTATTTTCCACAAATGACTTCCCACCAACTGTAGGCAAGGCATGTGGCTAGGGGTCTGGCACGGGTGCAGAGGCCAGGCGGCCTCAGTGCCCCCTGCAGGGAGTCCAGGGGGTCCGCAGGGAGGGGGAAGTCTTCCCGGAGGAGGGGGCCTTGGAGATGGGTCCTGCTGGCCACTGATGAGGGTTGGGGGGAGTAGAAGGAGCAGCTGCAAACCTCAGTGTCTGATGGGGCCCCAGGGGGCCGTTGCCAAAGTAAAGGAGCTGACCAAATGCAGGTCTCAGCATCTCCAGCTTCGGGGAGAGGCAGGCTGACGGGGATAATTTCATTTCCCCTTTGCCTGCTCTGGCATAATGACAACTACCCAAATAAACGGCAGCAGATACTTAAGACCCTGTGGAGACGTTAGGGAGGGGTGGCGTGTGGTGAGCGGGGAAGCTGCTGCCTGTCCCACACGCCTTTGCCGCCTTTGCCGCCTTTGCCGACTGCTGCCCTGGGGGAGGGTGTCAGCGCCTCTGATTTTTCCAGATTAGTTGGCACTTGGGTTTTTATGTAAAGCCTTCTGAATTTAGGTTGTATGAAAGCCTGATGATGCTCGAACCAGTGACAACTCTGGGCTGGATTTGCTTCCTGAGCCAGTGTGTGCAGGCTGGGTCAGAGGAAGCAACGCTTGCTGTTCCCCCGGCTTTCATCTTCATTTTGATGTCATGTGTCTGCCCCTCAACCTGCCTTGTGGCCCAGCTTTGGGTGGCAAGCCAGGCCAGACAGGTTCCCCAAATGCCCTGCTCCTGGGGGCAGAGTGTGCGCGCATCTGACCAGAGCTACCGCCCCCACTGCAGATTGAGATGGCCATTCTACGGTTTCCGTATGAATCCTGGGGGACTCCGTTCCAGCAGCTGAAGCAGGTGGTGGAAGAGCCATCTCCCCAGCTCCCGGCCGACCGTTTCTCTCCTGAGTTCGTGGACTTCACTGCACAGTGGTGAGTCTGCAGCCCTGCACTGGCTCTGGGCCCCCCCAAGCCCCAGGTGGCACCCTTCCCTACTCTGGCCCAATTCCAGCTCCTCCTGGTGCCCAGTCCCCTCCTCCGTTAGCAAATAACCGCCGAACAGCATGTCATCAGAATATGCAAGGCATTAATAGAGCATAAGGAAACTGTGGCAAACTATGGTCCTTGGGGAGATTTTAATAGTCCTTCTAGAGACAGACAGACCAGGCAGCCAGGAAAAGAAAACAAAGAGCAGACGGAGGACTTGAGTAGCAGACAGAGTTGCTTTATTGACGCGTAGAACTTTGTACCAAGGTAAAGAATGCCCATGGGAGCTCTATTTAAAAAATATGTTCGAGATTGAAAAGGAAACAGGGAAAAGGAAGAAGGCAGAGTCATCCAGGTCATGTTCCCTGCCCATAATTACATCAAACAAGAAGTGCGTAACTGCAGAGGGATGAGATATGTGGTAATGCAAAGTAAATTCTTCTGACCAACTCTTGGAGTTGTTTTGTTTTTTTAAGATTTATTTCTTTGAGAGGGAGGGAGAGAGGGAAGGGTGAAGAGGGGCAGAGGGGGAGAGAGAATCTCCAGCAGACTCCCTGCTGAGCATGGAGCCCAAAGGGGCGCTGGATCCCATGACCCTGAGGTCATGACCTGAGCCAAAACCAAGAGGCAGACACTTAACCGACCAGAGCCATCCAGGCATCCCCCAAGGCTTGGATTTTGACAGAGATTTGAAAAATAAAAATACAAGGTATTCAGAAGTGAAGGACAGAAACCATCGACATATCTGTGTATCGTGGGCAAAGGGATGCTTGGAGGAAAATGTCTATCCTTTATTTCTTTTATGAGAAAATAAAAAAGACCGGAAACAAATGAGCATGGCAAATGGACCGGCTTGTCACCTTGACCCTTTACACAGGGCCTCCCCGGCCCCAGGACCCGTGATGAGGAGTTTCCCTCCTGATTATGGACCCCATGTGTGCGTGATTGTTATCTACTGCATTTCAGTATCATTTGGTATCAGAGCGTTGAGGATTTCCTGGATTGCTCTAGATATAAGAAAACGAATACCCCAAGAGGCAGAGAAGCTTGGTCCAAGTCTGTAGTTTGTACCCCCAGATCCCACTCCATCCCCACGGGTCCCCAGGGCAGTCCCACCCCTGCTTCCCAGAGCCCAGGAGCACATGTGTCCTCACTGCCCAGTTAGCGGGGAGCCCACCTGGCTTGGCTGGCTGGAGACCTCTGTCATGCCAGCCTGGCTCCAGCCTGCCCTGTTCTCTCCTAGCTTGAGGAAGAACCCCGCAGAGCGCATGAGCTACTTGGAGCTGATGGTGAGTGTGGGGCGTGAGCGGTGGACTGGCGGGGCTGGGGGGGAGGGCTGCATACCTGTGCACAGGGATGGCAGCACCCTCGGCTTGCCTCTGTCTTCGTTCCTTCAGGTACTCAGTTCACTCAAACACACCCTGGCTCCTTCCTCCCTCCTCCACACCAGGCTTGGTGGAGGGCCACACAGGCAGTGCTCCCACAGATGGTGCAGAGGGATGGGGTCGGGGGGAGGGAGGTGAGCCACTTTATCCGAAGGTATCAGGGCAGGCTTCACAGAGGAGGTGACATTTGACCTGGGCTTGGAAGGACTGACAAGGGTTCATACCTGCTGATGGAGAGGGCATTCCCCTTGGCCAGGGGTTTGTGTGGGGAAGAGTGAGCTCAGTGTGGCCAGGGGATGGCTGCAGGAGGGCAGGGGAGGAAGCCATCGATGCTGTCTCAAGCAAGGAGGGCTTCCTGAAGATGGAGGTCCTGGAAGGCTGAGTAGGAGTCTGTCAGGCAGAGAGAGTAGTGTCCCGGGCAGGAGCACACGGGGGCCGGGGGTGCTTTGGGGAATGTAGGAGCATCTCTACGTCACTTCCTTACCCCTCTGCCTCACCAACGAACCCTTACCCAAGGTGACTGTCTTCTCTTGTCCCACCAGGAGCACCCATTCTTCACATTGCACAAAACCAAGAAGACAGACATTGCGGCTTTCGTGAAGGAGATCCTGGGGGAGGACTCATAGGGGGCAGGGCCATGGACTGCACTGGGCCCTCCAGCACCCTACAGCCCCCTCTGCTGGGGCAGTGCTTGCCCATGCCCAGAAGCTACTGCCACCCCAGCCTTGGGTGTTTGGGGGAAGAATCGAGGGGGCTGCTCCTGCCTGGCTCGATAGCAGGCCGTTGGTCCCAAGTGCCAAAGAACCAGACCACTGGGGCCCTCAGCCAGGCCCTTGTGGACCCCACCAGTGCCTCTGCCCCTGCTGCTTCAAGGACCCCATCTCCAGCCCCCGAGATCCTGGACTTGGAGGGGCCCGGATGGCAGACCCTATTGCTCCTCACAGAGAAGGCAGCCGGTGCCCGTGTGCGGGAAACTGCCGTGGCCCAGCCCTGGATGCCACCCAAGTTGTATATTTTTTTAATCTCTTGACTGAATGGACTTTGCAAACATTGGCCTAGGGTGGCCATGCCTCTGTCCTGGCTTCAGTATTTGGGGGGAGACACACTCGGGGGATGAGCCATGTGAATCCTCCTGAGTCCCCATGAGTGAGACAACAGCCACCCGAGCCTTCACCCTGGCAATGGCTAATAAGGCCTCTAAGGGCACACGGGCTCAACCTAGCTCCCGCCCACTGCCTCGGGAGGGGGTTTTCACTTTTTTTTAATTTATCCTCTTGATTTTTTTTCTTTTGCTTTGTGGGTTTGACTGGTTTTTCTTGCATGGTTTGGAGCCGATCACTTTTCTCCCACCCCCTAGGGACCAGCAGGTGGAGATCCCTGTGTCTCTGCTCAGTCTGGGGTCTAGGGGGATGGGCCCAAGGTCTCTGCTCAGAGAGGTGCTAGGGGAGCTGTCTAGCTCACTCTCCTTGGGGACCGGCTCAACGGGGGCTGTGGATTTGCTTTTGGTGTTGTTTAAAAAAAAAAAGAAAGAAAAAATATACTTTTTGAAGAAAGGACTGCCCAGGGTTTTATCCCTGATAGGTCGGGGCAGTTACCTGATTGCTGTTTTAATTTAAAAAAAAAAAAAGGAAAAGTAGAACAACAGTTGTGTGAGACTGTGTATCAAAGCGGCGAGCTCCACTCCGTGGTGAAGATCTGGGGCCCATAGGAGGAAGGGTCAGGGCTAGGGCAGCGTGGTCAGGGAAAGAGGTCCTGCTGAACCCTTCAGGGCCCTGCACTTGACAGACCCGTGCACATGTGAGGATGCTGAAGCTCCCAGCTGAGGCTCTAGGCCCTGTGCTGGACACTGGGCCGAGCAGCAGACGTAGGCCCAATCCACTGGTGGATGCGCCTGTCCCCCACTGGTGAAGACTGCATTGCCAGGTGCACACAGGGATGAGCACGTGCCAAGCACTGCACCCCAGCCTTGACATGGTCACCTCATCAAGCATGTTGTGTTACTGGCTCAGATGACGTTGGTACCCTGCTGTACAGATGTGAAAACAGGTTCAGAAAGTTGAGAAAAAGCCGTATACCTTGGAAGGCTGAGACACGGAGGCTTGGGGACAGATACAGGTCCCCTCTGAGGGGCCTGGGGGGCAGCTCAAGGAAGGCTCCTTGCCAGGGTCCAGTGTGGCCCTGCAATCCTGTGATCCTTGAGGCCTGGGCGAGGGCTGACACCCTCCTTCAACAGACTGAAGCAGAAGGGATTTATTTATTTATTTATTTATTCATTCATTCATTCATTCATTCATTATTTATTTATTTATTTTTTATGCTCATGTAAGAACTGCGGTGGGCTTCAGGCATCATTGGATCAAGGAGCCTGGTTCATATCCTGAAGAATCCGTGCCCCCCTTAGCTTGGCTTCCTGTGTCTGGGTTTCGGATTCGCACTTCCCTGGTGGGGACAAGTCGCAGCCGCTTAGCAAAGCCCCAGCGTAAGTGTCCAGGCTGGCTCCCCGGAGTCGCATGCCGGTCCTCCTGCCAGTCACAGACCAGGAGGATCAAACGTGGGAGAGTCAGCCCGCCCACATCTCCAGGTCTGAGGGCAGGGCCTCCCTGGTCGTGGGTGGGAACTGGGGCGCGCTCCCGGAGGGAGGCATGGATCTCTTTGGGGTCCATCTGTCCTCTGCCTTTGTGCACACTCCTCTCAGCCTCAGTTGCGCCGGAAGGGAAGTCCGCTCTTTGCTCCAAGGTGGTCCTCAGTCTGGGACAGGCTTCTGCGGCGAATCCCTCCTGGGCACGGCCCTCCGTCTTTCCTCAGGCAGGCAGTGGCCCCCTGGCTCTGCCATCGGCCTGCAGCGCCCCTCCCGCACCTTCCCGGGCTGCCTGGCACCCCCAGCCCGTTCGTGGGCGCAGCCAGGCTAGCTCCTCTTCTCCGGCTTTACCTGGGTGCGTGCGCCCTGCCACTGTCGTGTCCCCAAGCCGGCCTCCAGCGAGCGTCCCGCCAACCTCCGGTGAATGAGGCTGCGAGTGAATGGATGGCTACGCGAGGGGAAGGAGGCGGGCGTGAATGAACTCCGGAGCCCGGCCTGTGGGTGCGCGCGTGGACGCAGGCGCGTGCGCGGACCGCCCGCAGGCCCGCGTGTGTGCGCGCACACGGCCGGCGGGACCGAGGCCCCGGGGCGCGGCCCCCGCCGTTCCTCCCGCCGCCACCAGGAGGCGGCAGAGCCCCGACTTTGACCCCGTGTCCTCGGAGCCCCGCCCAGCCTCGGAGCGCCCTGCCCCCACCCTGCGGCCCGCGCTCCGACCCTGGCGGGGCGCGGTTGGTCACCCCGACTGGCTGGCTTGCGCACCCCCACCCGTCTCTGCGCGCATAGGGCGGGGTGGGCGCTCCAGGCCTGACGGACAGGGACCCGGCAGAGGCCTGACTCGTCTGCAGCATCCTGTGGGTGCACAGCGCTCTGTAGCTGGCAAATGGCTCCCCGGTTCACAGAGAGCAAGACAGTTCCCGAAGGACTTTGCAGAGCTCTTTACAAAACAGTTTGCAAAGCCCTGTACTGAATTATAAAGCATTTTGTAGTTTACCAAGTAGTTCACAGTTTGCCAAGTACTGGCCCCGTTAGAAAGCACTTTAGAGTTTGCAGATTCCTCCACACATTAGTTCGAACACCAGTTGTTTGCGGGTTCAGTTACTATTTATGGGATCCTCCAGCTCTTACAAAGGGGGTCCAGGAATCCAAGTGGGAGATGCCCGTGTGCAGATAATTTTGACATTCACAAAGGACATGCTCAGTCCACGGGCCCTTGACAGTTTATATAACCTATGACCTCAGTGAAGGCTTCCTGCCTGCTCCTCCCTGAAAGTGGCGGGGTCCCCTCTTCCCTGTCCCCAGGCTGTGAGGTAGAGATCAGAGGTCCTTCTGCTAAGGGCGGGATGTCTCTGTTTCTCTCCAGGCAGCGAGGTCTGCACGGTGCCTATTCCTGGGGCCAATGAGCCTCACTAGACTGAGAAACAGGTGGCAGAGGCAGTGGACTTCCTGTTTTAATGACAGTTTTGAGAGGCTCCTCATCAGGTAGCATTAAAATGCAGCATTCAGGCCTGGTCGGGAGTGGGAAAGCAGCCTTCGAGGGAGGATTTGGCTACTTCCCTTCTGCCAGGGAAGGCAGCCTTCCTTGTTATGTGTCAGCCCAGTCTCTCCTCGTGAGAACAGGACTGTGGTTCCCTCCTCCCCTAGTCCAAGCCTCCTGCTGGCCCACAACACCCACACCAGCTGGCCCACCCTATCATCACTTTCCCACTTATTCCCTGAGCATCAGACACACAGCGCTCAAACACACCTCAGGGCCTTTGCACTGGCTATTCTCACTGCCCAGAACAGTCTCCCAAGATGTCCTCCTGGCTGACTCAGATGTCCACATGTGGCCTCCCTGAACGCCCTGTCACTCTATCCCATCACCCTAGCATATTTTCTTCTCTTACTCAGAGCCCGGAATAGAGAGGGGTCACTGACAGGAAATGGCAGGTGCAGGTACGGTGCCCTCTGGCCTCAAGGCTGAACCTTGAACCAGTGCAGTGAGGCCAGGGGAGCCCAGCCTCGCTGGGTCTGGGGGTGGGGGGATGGGGCCGCAGTTGTATTGATTCTGGGGCATAGGTCCTGGGAGGCCACCCCCTCATTGTACTGCCTGGGGCCCCTGCACCTCGGAGAACGAAGCAAATAGCTCAAAGCCACCCAGCAAGCAGCAGCAAAGCTGGGTGCTGAGTGCTCAGTTGGTGTCTCCCAAACATCAGCTGCCTGGCTCTGTGTCTGAGCGCAGGGCTCCCTGTGATGCTGCAGAGGACCTCGATTCAGGGTGAGTCCCTGCTCCAGTTTGTCAGCCTGTTTGGGTGACTCTGGCCCAGGGAAGAGGGAGGGGCTAGCAAATGGCTCCCAACCCCCAGCTTTATCTTGGGCCCCGCTGCCTGTGGGCAGGGGCGGTGGCTGAGCAAGCAGGCTGCTGTCATTTCCTCTCCCAGCAGGGACTTAGCATCTGGCCCAGCCCTCCTGTGCTGTGCTGATGCTTTCCCAGCCAACCCGCCCCCCCCACCACCACCCAGGGTCTGTGGCCTCTGCTTGTACACCTCCCGCGATGGGGAGCTCATTCTCCTTTAGATGTGCTTCCTGGAGGGATCAGAGATTCTTCTTGTCCTGGTTCTACTCCCCGAGGCCTGTGACGTGAGGGCCTCATGAGTAAACCCTGGCACGCTGTAAGTGTTCATTTCTTTGCCTCTTGTGAAAGCCATTTCAAATCCTTTTGGAAACCAGGTGGGAGGGTATATATATACATGAGCTGTGCTATGTTTATCGTAGCTCATGCATCCTCATGCCTGGGAGACGGGTTCTCCTGGAGGTTACAAAGGCTCAGTGAGGATCTGGTCCTGCCCCAGGCCCCCAGACGGTAAAGCAGAGCTGGGTGAACCCAGAAACCCGGGAGTCTGCCCTGCCCCCCACCGCAGCCCAAGCTTGGCCCTACCCTGAGCGAGCCACCTGCCAAGCCAGGTTTAGCTGCATCCACCCCCTCTAGCCTTGCCGAAGCTGTGGGCTGCTCTATTCTTGTCCTGGGCCGGCCTTGCCGCGAGACTTGGGTGGAAGGAGGGCCTGGGAGGCGGCGGCAGCTGTGACCTCTGGTTGGGATGCACCAGCCCAGGAAGTCCGTCCCTTCCATGGCTCCCCATTGCCCCATGGGGTCCAGGCAAAGGGGCTCAGCAGGGATTCTCTACGTCACAGCCTTGTCTGGATCTTTCACTGTAAGACTTGACACCCGGAAGGTGTCATCTGAGCACCCACTGTGTACCAGGCAGT
Organism: Nyctereutes procyonoides; assembly: GCF_905146905.1. Lineage (NCBI taxonomy): Eukaryota > Metazoa > Chordata > Mammalia > Carnivora > Canidae > Nyctereutes > Nyctereutes procyonoides. The sequence continues at coordinate 46,868,242 of NW_026575140.1, read as the reverse complement.
GCTCTGGAATTGGAGCTCCAGTGGGGCCGAGGCCGACCTGGGCCTGCCCTCAGTGAGCTCAGCGAGGGCTTCAGACACGGCACAAGCAAACCCACAGATACTTAAAGCAACTGCTTTCCTACTTCTTCTGCATTATCACTCCCTAAGGAGAAACATCAAATTCAATTAATTAATTAATCAAATCATTTACATTTGTTAAACTTAATTATAATTAAGTAATTAAAAGTGATGAATTAACTCAATTATTTAAATTTACTTTCTCCCTAATGAGAGATATAGTACTAAGGGATAAGATTTTGTCATGTAGGGCCACAAATTATTGTACCATTGAAGTCTTGTTTTCACTCCCCCAAGGATCAGCTAGGAGTATTATAAACTGCACTCAGTGCTGTGAAAGAAAAGGGGGGCAGCCCTGGTGGCTCAGTGGTTTAGCGCCTTCAGTCCAGGGCATGATTCTGGAGACCCGGGCTTCCTGCATGGAGCCTGCTTCTCCCTCTGCCTGTGTCTCTGCTTCTCTCTCTCTGTGTCTCTCATGAATAAATAAATAAATAATCATAAAAAAAGAGAGAGAGAGAGAAAAGGGGACAGGTGAGAATGGGACCCTTACTGGGTTCTGGCCATGGGAGAGAGCCCGCAGCCTCAGAAGGCTACATGTAAGGGGAGTTCCAGGAGGAGGAGGAAGAATTAAGTAGGTGAAGAGTGGAGAGAGCATGCCAGGAACAGCCTGTGCAAAGGTCCTGAGGTGGGAGGGGACTTGGTGCCGCAGAAGAGAGAATCAAGGGTTCAGGCAGATCACCTGGGGTCCTGTGACCTCTGTTGCAGGATGCAACAGAGAGTCTAGACTTTGTTTTCAGGGCCTAAGGGGAGTTGTTGGAGTGTTTTAGGCAGCAGAGACATACAGTCAGACTTACATGAAGAAGAACAATAACGCCTTTCTGAATTGTCCTTGTCTCTGCTACGTAAATGCCTTTTGACATCAAAGCCCTGCTCTGTGCCCCTGGCTCCATGAAGGTTTATCTAGCCCTCACCCCCAGCTCATGGGTCAGACAGCCTTCCCTTGACTCTGTCACCCCAGGCTGTGTGACCTTGAAGATGTCACAGTACCTCTCTGAGACTCAGTTTCCTTATCTGCAAATTGAGGGTGCTGACATTGGTCTTGTAGGATTGTAGGTGGTTTCCATGAAACCCTGGTGGCCGGGCTTTGGGTGGGGAGAGGGCCCAGGGCCAGGATCCCTGGAGCTATCTCTCCCACCCTGGTCTTTCTGCCGGCAATTCCCTTCAGAATTCTTGGTTGCAAGCAACAGAAGGTAACTGTCACAGGAGGTAAAGGGGGGGGGGGTTTCTTTGCTCAGTCCAGGGTTTACTGAGTGGATGGGAGGGCTCTTGGTGGTTAAGGAAGATACAGGGCCCCGGACATGGCAACCTGCCTGATTAGGACTCTGCTGTGGCCCTGGCCCAATAATAAGCTTCAAAGTCCCAGGCAGAAGTGGCCTATTGACCAAACCAAACAAAGTCTGGTCCTTTCACAACCTGCAGTACGAAACAGGACACTGCTTACCTGGGACACTGCTTATATGGGAGCTGCCTCCAGTGAAGAAGAGCTGTGGATGCTAGACAGTCACCCTGCCCCAACACACATATTCACGATACCTTCCTGGGAACTGCCTGCAAACTCCTACTCATCTGTCAAAACCCACTGCCTCCAGCCCTGCTTTTGTGCGGTTTTCCTACGTTTGTCACTGATTTCTCAGGGTTCCCACAGCCCCTCACTTCCCTCTACCCAAACCTAATCACAGAGGGTGGCCATGTCCACGTCCAAGCCAGCTTCCTACATCAGACTCTGCTCCCTGGAAGCAGAGGTTGATCTGGCATTTATTCAGCGCTCACCTGCTGCTGCGCACCGTCCCACACACTGTGCATGGCTTATTGCATTTAATTTTCACAACAGCCCTCGGAAGTAGTTTCTGTTGCCTTTCCCGTTTTACAGAGGATGAAACCGAGGCACAGGGATGCTAGGGAATTTGTTCAAGATCACACGGGTGGTGAAGGGATCCTAACCCAGGTAGCCTGGCTCTGAGGGCTGGCAAGTGAGGGAGAGTCCGGCCCTTGTTCAGGACTTGGCCGCTCTTCACCTCACAGGAATCTGAAAGCCCCCCTTCCCCCCAGAGTGGGTTAACGGAGCCGAGTAAATATAATGCCAATGTCTAAATGAGAGGCTCTGTGTCATTCAAGTCTCGAAGTTGTAAGAACAAAGAAGGCACAGGTCTCAAAACATTGGCAAGTGCTATTTTCAGAACTGAGAGGAAGAAAGAGCTGGAAAGAGTGGGAAGATCCTGCGCCCTGGGTCAAAGGGACCTGGCTGGCAGGGTTTCCCAGCAGGTGGCCACAAGCAGCCGCTGGGCCTGCCCTCGCCCCCAGTCACCCTCGCTCCATGGCTCTGCCCAGGCCCTTTCTGCGGGCGGCAGGCCGGTGCTTCCCTGCCACACGGAGCTCCAGGAGCCCCCAGGGAATGCAGGGAGAACACAGCCCATATCCTTCCTGCCTGGGATACTCCCCAGGATGCCTTGCTCCCAAGAGCTTCTCTCTGAGTCCACTCCTGGGGGAGCCTAAGGAGACGGTGCCTCCACCAATTACAGTGGGGGATGCAGGAGCTAACAGAGGTGGGGGTTTAGTCTGCAGAAGTGCTTCAGGTGAATGACACCCAAAGTCCTTACTGATTCTTCCGACCCCATGTGGGGCCACCCTGCCCCCAGTGGCTCTCCTGCCTCCCCCACAGAGTCTTGGGTCTACTTCTCCAGGTTCTCACAGCTTTAGCCTTTTATGTAACATTGCTCCTCCCTTCACCCACCTGCCTCAGTCCCTCCACTTTAGCTGTGCGGCCTGGGGCAAGTGGATGTACCTCTCTGAGTCTCCATATTCTGAGCCCCGTGTGCCGGGACCTATTGGTTTCTCTGGGCAAACACCACTGTTGGTTTACTGGGCGACTGAATTGTAGGCCTCATGGCATCTACCAGCACTCCTGGCTAAGAGTCCCAGGGGAATATCTTTGGAGTTGTCCTTGTTCATCTCATTTGGGGCCACAGCATGAGGAGGATGGGCCCAGGCTGGGGGAAGAGGTGGACAGGGTGAGAATCACAAAGGACCTGGAAGGCTTCACCTCCCTACGCATGGAGCACTCTTGGTACCTGACCAGAGCCTGCAGGCCTCCTTATGGGAACCGTAGAACTGATCCCCTCTGCTCTTATCCCCTCTGGCTGACCACTCACATCTCAGGCCTATTTCAGGGAATGGCTCTTGGGCCTTCTTCACCCCATACAGCAAAGTGGAAGCACCTGAGAGTCGATGCCCACATCCCTGGGTCCCCTGAGCCAATATAATGCATCAGGCAAGCCTAGCCCCTCACCTTCAGACATACAGACTCAGAGGTATAGTCTGCACCCCAAAGCTCCCTGGGATCTGGTGCTGGGCAGGACAGAAATGCACCCTTGCTTGGCTTCTCCTGCTGCTTTCTGTTTCCTTCCCTCCCTTACTGGTTTCTATTGGGAGCACTTCTTCCATGAAGCACCTGCAGCTGAATCCTTGTCGCAGGCTCTGCATCTGGGAGAACCTGACGTAAGGGAGCTTGCTGGCACTGGGTACTATGGGTGTACTTTTTTTAAAAAAGATTTTATTTATCTATTCATGAGATACACACACACACACACACACACACACACACAACAGAAGCAGAGACACAGGCAGAGGGAGAAGCAGGCTCCATGCAGGGAGCCCAACGTGGGACTCATCCTGGGACTCCAGGATCACACCCTGGGATGGAGACAGTGCTAAACCACTGAGCCACCCGGGCTGCCCATGGGTGCACTTTTATAGAGCAAGTTCATCAGTTAGGATCCAGGTTTGGCTGCTTATTAACAACAATAACATGCCATCAACAACAAAACCAAATTGATGATGGTTTAATCCAGACAGATGATTATTTTTGTCTCTCCTACAACAGGTAGAGGGACAGTGAAATGGGCAACAGTGGCGGCTTCATGGTCTCAAAGCCTAGGTTCCTTCCATCTTGTTGCTCTGCTATTCCTACCCTGTTTGATGCCTTCGTCCTTACAACCCAGGATGGTAACTTGGCTCCTAAGCCCATGTTCCAGGTGGCAGGATGGGGGAAGAGATGAAGAGGTTGGCATATCCCCTCCCTGGAAGGACATAACCTGGAAGCCGTGCATCGTTGATTCACATCCCATTGGCCATACTTCAGTCACATGGGCATCTGTGGCTGCCAGGGGCGCTGGGAAATGTAGTTTTTGTACTGGCAGCCAGGGTGCTATGTAGACACCAGGGGCTCTGTGACTGCAGAAGGAGGGGGAGGAGAAATCTATCAAGTCCCACCACAAATAAGGGCAAAATAGTACCTTGAGGCTGGCACAACACTCATCTTGCAGTGAGAATGGTCTGTAAGAAAACATACTGAAGAACCTGTGGATGTGCAAAGGGGACTGCCATCAGGGAGCCGCGGCCTGGGGGCAGGGGGGGGGGTGGTGCTGTGGCTGTGAAGTCTCCCGGAGGCTGGTGGTACATCAGGGCATCCTGGGACCAGGAGCTGGCGAGGAAGGGACGAGAAGTGGCCAGAGGGGAGCTGCCGGTAGCAAGGATCCCCTCAAGCTTGTCTGTCGTTCATTTAGGGCCTGACGCCCCGGAGCTCCGAGGGGCTCCCAGAGGCAGGGGAAGGAGCCACACGGCTGCGGGAGTGTCCCCAGCAGGCGGTGCGGGTGGTTGCGAGAAACGAAGCCAAATGGATGATAGGAGAGACGCAGAGAAGCCGTCTGCCTCCTGGGGATTTCCAGAGGAGCTCGGAGAAAACCGAATCTCCCTCGTAAGAGGAAGGGCCTTGTTATTAAAAATACGAATGGGCCGTTTTGAGGCTGAGAACTGGTTCTGTTCATTTTCCACGTATGATTCCCAAGCTGGAATAGTGTCAGACATACAAAGGTGCATCCTTGGTTGACACAGCATTAAGTCTGAGGCTTTCTGGCCAATAATCACCGTTTTGATGGCTTTTTAGCATTCCGTCATCGTGATGAGCCATCCTTTACTGAGACAATCGCCCGATGTTGGACGTGGCCTCTGACTCCAAGTGTCTACTCCGCTGACTAACCCCGGTGTGGACATCCTTGAGCTGGCAGCTGGGTTGGCGGTTCAGAGTTTAGATGATTTCCCTGGGCACGCTTCCCAGAAGAGAAGTGGGGCAGAGGGAAGCACATTTGCCTGTAAGGGCCACGGTGTGTGCAGCCAAATGGCTTCCTGGCCCGCTTCTGCCAAGTTACCCGTACACCTGCAGAGCCCGAGAGAAAGCTTCGCCCCCTGGGAAGGGTGTGCTGGTCCGGTTTAATTTTCCTTTCCCAGATTTTTAAAGTGCTCTGTGTTCATTGTACGCATTTCAGAAGCTATTGAACAATTTAAAAAGAAAACTTGCCTATAATCCCGTCTGCCAGAACAAATGTATGGTTCGCATTTTTTAGAATTTATTTCTATTGAGACATACTTGACATAGAACATTGTGTAAGTTTAACTGCACAGGTAGCCTTTTGATGTGTATCTTTCCAGCCCTTTCTCTCTATAAAATTTTTATTGTACAAAAAATTACACGCATAAGCCTTTTATTATGAAAGGTTCGAACATATATAAAATTAGAACACGTAACAAGCTATCAGGTACCTGACACCCAGTTTTAAGAGGGCTTATGCATGCCAGTCTTGCCTCTACTGTCACCCACTTTACCTCTCAAATTATTGGGGCATTCACCCCATTCATCCCCGACATCAAATAACTTTATCCACAAATATTCCAGAGGGTACTTATGAAGGACTAGTCCTTAAAAATAGTAATAACATCATTATTTAATACTTCATGTGCAACAATCATTCCTTAATATTAACAAATATCCATTCGCTGTTCAAACTTAGAATTGTCTCAGAAATGTCAAAATGCAACAAAACATGGTTTGCATCAGGATCTGTATGAGGTCCCCATGTCACACTGGCTGATGAATCTCCCAAGTGTGTTCCATCTCCAGGTTGGCCTGCCATGTGTTTTTCCTTGTAATTTACTTGTTGAAGAAACTGGGTTGAAAGGCCTGTAGAGTTTCCTATGGTTTGTGTACTTCCTGCAAATTGGGAGCTGGGTCTAGAGACTTGAGCAGATTCAGGTTGGAATTTTTTATTCTTTCTTTTTTGGCAAGAACTCTTGGTAAAGAGCTGTGTCCCTCTTCTGGGAGGCACCATGTCCCACTGTCTCTGCTGCTCGTCGGTGACTGCGGATTTACTAGTGGTTGCAGACTGGCGATATGCTCATCCTATTTTCAATGCTCGATGTATTTCTGTGTTCCTATGGAGAGAAACTTAACCTTCCTCTGCTACGTGGCCTGTGTGGCTACCTGGTGCTACAGTTTATAAAGGAAAGGTAGGATACTGGATGGCGTAGTCCCTATAATAGTTTCTAAGTTACACTGGTCTCCCAATGGTGATCAAGTAGGGATTAAAAAAATAATTATGGGGACACCTGGGTGGTTCAGCGGTTGAGCATCTGCCTTCGGCTCAGGGCGTGATCCTGGGGTCCTGGGGTCGAGTCCCACATGGGGTTCCCTGGAGGAAGCCTGCTTCTCCCTTTGCCTGTGTCTCTGCCTCTCTCTGTGTGTCTCATGAATAAATAAATAAAATCTTAAAAATAATAAAAATAAAAAACAATTATGAATGCATAGATTCAAATATATTTTATATGTTTTGATTGATTATGATAATTACCCTTACTGCAGGTTTCTCGCCTGTAGGTAATCATTACAAAAATACATGGTTTATCCTTGGTGGCAGTTGCAAAACATGGCCAGAAGTTTTTGGACATTCATGCCATTGGGGCATGAATGGTCTATGTGTGTCCCCTTGGCTCTGGGTGACTTGTGACTGCTTCGGCCCTAGCACAGTGTGACAGAAGTGTGCTCAGGACCTTCTGAGCTGGGTCTTACAGCGCCACAGAGCCTGATCCTGACTCACTCAAGACACTGGTGCTTGGACTCCTCACTACTCCAAGATCATTTGCTGGAGAGGCCATGTGTGGGCACAACAACCCACAGTCCCCAGCTAGCCCAGCCTTCCATCAGGGCCCCCCAAACACCAGTCATGTGAGTAAAGCCATCACAGATCTTCCAGACCAGCTCACCTCAAGCTGGATGCCAGAGAATGACCTGCATCAACACCACGTGGGGAAGCAAAAGCCAGCCAGCCTTCCCTGGATTCCCGACTTACGAAGTCAGGTGATAATAAACCGATTGTCTAAGCCTAACATTGGGGTAGTCATGGCACTGCGGATAACCAGAACATTCTTCCTTTCATCTTTTTAATGTAAGCTGGCTCCCATCTGCGTGTACCCTGCCCCTTTATCAGATCAATGGCAGCATACCATAGTGACTTTCCTCCCCCTCACAGTTTTTTCACTAGACAATATGTTCTGGCCATCACTCCAGAGAGATTTAAGGCATAGTATTGGAGTTTCCTTTCTTAGCCAACCTAAAAACCTTTTCTCTATTAATAGGTGAGTTGAGACCATATAATCAATACATTTGGCCTCAGTACTGTCACATGTTTTATGATACATTTATACTTATGTAAGTTTTTAAAACAAATTGTCTTTCAATATTGTTTTTCTTTTCTCCCTCTCTTTGACTTTATCTTTTTGGTACTTAGGAGGGTTTGTATATTTGCTCCAGTTTTACCTTTATACTCATCTCTGGATGAAATACTTCTTGTCCCCTCTCTTTGCCTATTGGTTCTCTACGTCAAGCAATATTGAAACTTGCTATGATTCTCTTCCCACAGCAATGGATTTGGATTAATATCCCTTTACTTGCAGACTTTAACCACAAGGTAGTCAGTGAGCTTATTCTAGTTTTTATATACTTTTCTCGTGTTCCCTCAAATATTTGATGACTGTATTGCATCATACTATGGCATTTTTTTTGTTAATTTGTTTATTCATGAGAGACAGAGAGAGAGAGAGGCAGAGACACAAGCAGAGGGAGAAGCAGGCTCCCCTCTGTGTAGGGACCCCGATGTGGGACTGGATCCCAGGACCCTGGGATCATGACCTGAGCCAAAGGCAGACACTCAACCACTGAGCCACCCGGGTGTCCCTATACTATATCTGTTATAACCATTATTTGGTCTTAACTGTACAAGTAACTATGTGTTTTATATACAATCCACCTTTTGTTCGTGTGTCTCTGGTCATCTCAGTTGTCCAAGCTTCTTTTCTGAGAGGGTCCTCAGAAGGTGCCCACAGAAATAATATCCTTGGAGTTCTCGTTGTTGATAACTGTTTATAACCATTACATTTGGACATCAGTTTGGCTAGATATATCATCCTTGGCTCATGCCATCTCCCTTAATTGTAAGTAAGACTTCTAGTTGCTTCTGGCAGGAAGTATTGATGTAGATAAGTCTGATGGCGGCCTGATTTTACTGATAAGTGATGATGTCTCTTTTGCCTGGATTCCCAAAGGCATTTTTAGAATGTGTCTCTCTGTTGGATAATCTGTGTCAGTTTTTCCAGGTATCCAATGTTGTTTCAAATTAGTTATTTCCTCAGGAAAGGTTTTTTGTTGTTGTCATTGTTTAATTACAGGGTTTAGACTTTGATTCTTCAGCTTTGCTTACCTTCTTCAGTGACCTATTATACATATGTTATGTCTTTCTGCTAGTCTCTGCATAGGCACTTTTTCATGATTCCTAGTTATCTTTACCACTTTTTTTTTTTAATATCCCTACCACTTATCTTCTTATTTTCTTAGGTGCATCTGGTGTGTTTATTTGCTCTCCTGTTACTTTTAGTTTAGGCTTTATTCTTTCATGAGGTTTTCCTTTTATTTCTAACTTTCCCCTCAGTTCTAGCACATCTTTTCTGAGGTCTTTTCATTTTTGTTTGTTATTCTTTTGTATCTTTTATGACTTTTAAAACTTCTATTGACTCCTTTTTAAATATTAGGATATGGTTTTTAGGTTCTTGGGCGTATGTTCTATGGACACACTTTTCTGGGATGCACTCATTATCCATGGCGACATTGCCTATAATTCCCATGTTTATGAAAATAATTTTGTGTGGGATTTAATGACAATCTTTTTCTGATTTTCATTTTTATATGAAAGGAGTTTTTTGAACTTTCCAGAGGAAGGATGGACAGAATCCATCTTTAAGCCTCGTAGCTCTAGAGTTCCTATTCTATTGTGTCTATGAAATGTTCAAAAAAGTCTTACATCCCCTCTTCCCTTCTATCTAGACCTTCTCTTCTTTCTTTCTTTCTTTCTTTCTTTCTTTCTTTCTTTCTTTCTTTCTTTTCTTTCTTTCTTTCTTCTTTCTCTTTCCCTTTCTCTTGTTTCTATCTTTTGGTTCCTATTATCTCGATCATGCCCAATTTGTCTTCTACTTTCAGCAAATCCCTCTCAGTGAGGTCCTTCCCTAAGAGGGACTTTCAGTTTATTAGTATTGAGAGTTGATAGGGCCTGCACTGCTCCAGCCCCTTCAGCTCTTTCTGTGGGCCACTTGAGCTCATCCACACTTGGAAGTGCTGGGTAAGTCCACCCAGTTTCCGAAAGGCATATCACTTCTGGGGTGAAGCAACTAAGACCAGGTGTGCCCTTCTGGCTCTTTCTTTCACTACTGTGGTCATCTTGGAAGACACAGCTGCAGCTATGATGGAAGGGCCTGGACCCCTGAGTCCTGGATCCTCCATCTGTCCATATCAGACCATATGTGAGCAAACAGTAAACTTTATAGCAATAAGCCTTTGAAATTCTTGGGCTTATTAACACAGAACGTCCTATTCTGACTCACACAGAAATTAATACAAAGGAGAAATGCTGCCATTGCAAACTCTTGAAAGAGGGGGCACTGGCATAGTACTCTAGGAGCATCTGGTAAGGAATCTGATATCAGAGACTAGAAAGATGGAGATCCATGTTATGCATTTCATAGAGCTCTTTCCAATGACAATTTGGGAGGCACCAGGAACCCCTGGATTTATAGTTCTTGGGGAAGAGGTTGGAAAAGAAGATGCATGTGAAGTTTCTTTGCTATAATTGGCTATGTTTGGCAAGGATTACAAGGAAGAAAGCAGCTCAAGAGGAGTGGACAGGAGTTGACATAAATGAGAAGCTCAGGACAGAGCAGGGCTGACATGATACTCTCAATGCTGCTCCATTCCCAACAGCTGTAGATGGTATTTAAAAGGCTTTGGGCCTGAAACCCCAAAACATCTCTCATTTGATTCAGGTAACTGAGGATAAATATTACAGTCGGGCGTGGCCTTCCCACCTATCATGTCAGACAGCGTTAACCATTCACTTGAGAGAAATAGGCCCGGAGGAGATAAAGCACAGGCATATAGGTGAGAATTAGTTCTTGTCAAGAAGTTCAAGAGTAGTAACCAGCACATAGAACATACCTGAGGCAAGGAGATCAGATGCCTGTGGGGTTTTTTATTAATTAATTAATTTTAAGGATTAATTTATTGAGACTGAGAGCACCTGTTTGCAATCGTGGGGGAGGAACAGAGAGAGAATCTCAAGCAGGTTCCATGCTCAAGCAGGTTCCATGCCCAGCTCGGAGCCCAAGACGCAGCTTGATCCCAAGACCCTGAGATCATGACCTGAACTGAAGTCAATAGTTAGAGACTTAACAAACTGAGCCACCCAGGTGTGCCCCACCTGCTAGGTTTATAAACAGAATATAATTCCAATGAAATCCCATGCCTGGCCTATAAAAGCCTTTAATTATTTGAGACTTCAAATGGCATGAAATGATGTTTGAGTCTTCACCCCTTCTAGGAGACAGGAAGCACACAGAGGAAGAGAGAAAGCTTATTCCAGATATGGCCAAGAAGGAAAATAAAACACAGCTGCAAAAGGCACTGTGAGGGGCCATGGAGGACCCTGGACTTGGAGATTCCCTCAGAGAGAGGACTCAGGGCTTAAGTTGAGAACCTTCTCACCCTCAAGATGGGTGCTGTACAAAGTGTGCCTGGTGGGTTCTACAGGTCACCATAATTTTTGAAATTCTAGATGGTTTTATTTGTTTTTTTTTAAAGAAATTCTAGATGAATTTTGAAACGTCTTGATAGACTCCAAATGGGAATGCTTACTGTGATTATCTGATCCCTGTTCACTGGAGTGTATTGGCTGTGGTAAGGGGTGTGAGCTTTTAGGTCAGAAAGCTTTGGACAAAGAGGAGCCACACACAGACTATGACCACTGCATGTTGCTCATAGATCTTGCACTCTCAGTTGGAGGCAATGGCTGGGTGGGACCTACATGTTTTCCCTTAAGGGAGGTGTGCTCTGGGTGTAGGAAGGAGGGAGCCAGGGGTGTTTGGAGTATTAAGCCAGAGACAACTAGCACTCACTGAAGATTCATGTCTCCAGTCTTCCTTGCCATTGGGGTGGGATCATGTGACTTGTTCTGGCAGAGGACTTCTAGCAGATGTGACCGGGGTTAATCTCAAGTTGACACAGATAAGAACTGCAACTCTCCTTTTTCCCTTGTTGTTGGTAATTGTGGAAATCATGTGTCAAGATGGTTGAGCCACAAGATGGAGGTTGCCTGGATGCCAGAGGCACCATGTGGCTGAGAGCTGCCCTGGACCATCCTCCAGCTTCTCTGAGACTGGGACATGAGTAGGAGACAAACCTTAGTTTGGTCAAGCCACCAACAAGACTGGGGAATTGTTACCATAGCATATCTTAGGTTATCCTGACCAATAGAGATGTGTACTATTTTTTTCCACAAAAATGAGACCCTACTTACCATGTTATTAATAAAACACACTTGAAAAAACTGTTAAACAACAGCTTCATGAGGTATAGTTTATTAACAATAAAATCCACCAATTTTAAGTGACATGTTGACAAGTTTGACCACCGCCCACCACAATCAAGATGGAGAACACTTCCTTTGTCCCCCAATTCCCTCTTGGTGATTTGCACTTGAGCTCCATTCTCACCCCCCGCTCCTGATAAACACTGATTTGTTTTCTGTCACTGTTCCAGACTGCTGTATAGATGGAATGATACTATATCTAGCATTTGGTGTCCAGACTCATTCATTTAACATAATGTCTCTGAGATCCAGCCAAAAGTTTGTTCCTCTTTCTTGTTGACTAGTACTCCATAGTATGGATACACAACATTGATCTCCTTAACACCTGATGGGCATTTGAGTTATTTCCAGTTTTTGACGACTATAGGTAAAACTCCATTAACCCGTGTGCCCAAGTTTTTGTGGTTGTGTTTTCATTTCTCTTGGGTAAATTTCTAATAGTATAAGTTCTGGGTTATATGGTAAAACCTGTGGTTGATAGAAGAGACTCTGTTCCATCATGGGTATACCACTTTGTGTTTCAGTCATTCATCTATCAGAGTATAACCTGCTTTTTATCTCAACTAATATTACCCTGCCAAAGGGAGACATTCTTCCAAAACATGACTTCAGGGGTTTAGATAGTTCAAACCATCCCCTGTTTAACATTTAGGTCACTTGCAGTTTTCTCCAACTGTAGAAATGATTGTGAAGGACATCTCGTACACGAATTGTAGCACACCTCTCTTCTGGTTCCCTCAGGTGAAATTCCTAAAGTGGCTAGTCTGGATTACAGTGTACAAACTTTGCTTCAGACTTCGGGTGCATATTGACATATATCACCTTCCTAGACTGCTGTACGAACTCCTATCAGGATCAGCAATGTGGGAGCACATTCACCCCTTTCTTACGTAATTTGAAAAACCCCTTCGTATAATGGGGATATTGGTCTTTTCTTGTCTTATGTGTTGTGAATAGTTTCCACAGTTTCTGTTTTGCTTTTTAAACTCTGCTCAGGGCATTTTTACCCACGGATGTTTTAAACTGTTTTGTTATCCAATATGTCAACTGATTCTTTTATGATTTCGGTCTTTGGTGTTAGGCTTGGAAAGGCCTTCCTCATCTGAAGATTATAAAAATAGTCACCTAGATTTCTTTATTTTTTAAAAGAACTTCAGTCTTTACATTTAGCACTTTGTGTATTTATTTTGTAACTGTGAAATTTATGAGGCATACCAAAGAGTCTACGGCACATATGCAAGTTTAACAAATCATAACAATAAAAATGCTCACCCCAAAAATAATCGGGGGGAAAAACAAGTGACAGAAGAGATACAGCATTTGCTTTATTTGTTCCATTTATGCAAAGGTTAAAACTGAGCAAAGCTGAGCTATATATTATTTAAACAAAAATGTAAAGGAAAGCAAGGAAATGAATGGCATTCTAAAGGGATGTTTCTTCTACAGGGGAGGGTGGGGTGTCACCAGGCAGAGACACTTGGGGCTTTAGAGGGACCCGGATGCTCTATTTCTTCTGATGGGTGGTGGGCCCAGTGGGGTTCATCTTAGCATTCTGGTTTAAACAGGACACAGTCATTTTATATATCCTTTGTGTGTATATTCCATGTAACATTTAAACATTTTTTAAATTGTGGTAAAAATTACCATAAAATAGAAGTATACAATTCAGCATGTTTAGTATATTCACATTGCTGTGCAACCAATCTCCAGAACCCTTTCCATCCTGCAAAAACTGAAACTCTGTCCTCGTTAAACAACTTCCCTCCTCCTCCTCCCCCCAGCTCCTGGCAACAACCATTCTACTTTCTGTCTCTCTGACTTTGACTACTCTAAGTGCTTTATATAAGTGGAATCATATAATTTGTCTTTCTGTGACTGGCTTATTCCATTTAGTCTAATGTCCTCAAGGTTCACCCATGTTGTACCATGTGTCAGACGTTCCTTCCTTTCTAAGGTTAAATAATACTATATTGTATGAATATACCACATTTTGTTTATCCATTCATCCATCAATGGACTCCTCAGAATTTTAAAGAAATAAATACAAATGTCAGCTCTTTGCTTCTGCATTTGACTCCATAATTTACTAGGAATGTATGGGTATATGGCGTGAGGTAGGGGTAGGCAGCCTACTCTGAATTTCTCCACTTCTGAGAAGTGTGAGAAATTCACTCCATTTTATAAGCTTTAGTGTAAGCTTACACCATATGGGGATGCTTAAAGAAAACACCTCTTCTTTTATTCACTAAGTAAGAATCGAGTACTTGCTACTTGTGGGGAACCTTCGTAGGGCCAGAGTGTGCAGCTGCATGAAGATGGATGTAGAGCCTGCCCTTACCCTGCCAGGGACTGGTGCCAAGGGCTGGAAGATAGGGCCCAGTGTGTGATCAGAGGAGAGAGAGGTCACTTCCAGCTTTGTGAGGGATGTGAAGGGAGGCATAGAGGGAACAACATAACCAAAGGCCTGAAAGTCTAACGCAGCTATCATTTCTTACTTTGTCACTTAGAAAGCATTTAGCAGCAGGTGACAGAAATCCCCAATGACAGTGGCTCAAATAGTCACATAAAGAAAAATTCAGAGGCAGCTGGTTTCAGAGCTCAATGAGCCTCAACTCCTTCCAGCCTTCAGTTTAGCCTCCATCAGTGTGTTGGCTTCTCTTCTCAGGTTTATTGCCTGACAGCTGCAAGATGGTCGTCTCAGTTTTGGCCACCATATCCTTTCACTCTGGCCTCCAAAAGCTGGAGGCAAGGGTGTGGCCACTGGTAAAGGGTCTGCTCCTCCTGCATGTCTCTCTTTGTGCCAGGAGGCGCATATTTCCTGAACTCCCTGTAAGTCTTACTGTCACGTGCCCACCACAGACCAATCACTGGCGATGTGAGATTCCGTGGCTGGCTTAAGCCAATCAGTATTCGTCCTCTAGAGCTGTGCTGTCCAATATGGTAGCCACTGGCCACATGCAGCTAGAGAGACTGAGGAGCTGAGTTCTAATTAAATTTAATTTCAATTAATTTAAATGTAAACAGCTACATGTGGTTAGCGGCTACTGTAATGGACAGCAGAGCTCTAGAGTGAGCACCTTGCCTTTGGTGAAATAAGGTCTGGGTTGGTTTATCCGGGGAGGAGAGAGGCAGCTGCTGAGAGGGTAACCAAAGGCCTGTGTGTTGGGGAAGGCTGAGTAGAGGTATTATGGGAGCCTGTGTGGCCTCAGAGACTTCCGAACTTTCCTCAGGATGGGGATTAAGGGGACACTCACCTCATGAGTTGGTGGGTGTGCTGGTCTCAGCACTTCCGAGACCTCCAGCCCCATCCTGAGTGCTATAGAAAGCACAGTTTCCTCTGCAGTATCTCCAAGGACCCTCCTGCTTCTGCTAAGTGTTCCAACCCCTCTTCAGGTCTCTCCGGCTGAGGCCCTGAGGAATACGGAGGAGCTGACATGGCAGCATCGCTCCAAATGTCGTCCTTATCCTTTAAAATCACACTTTTAAACTTGCCTTTGCCGGGCAGACCCGAGAGGACCGAGGACCGGAGGAGCCCACTGCAGATGAGTCATCCAGAGAAATGTGAATGTGAGCCGCCTTGAGGGAGGCGCATCGCTAACTCCTCTCACAGGTGAGAAAGGTGAGGCGGTCCCGCTGGGCTGGACGCTGGGATGCGCACCTGGTCTTGCTCACCCAGAGCGTGCACGTTCTCCTCTGAGGCCTCTGGAGCTGGAGCTCCAGGCAGCCGCAGGCCTCAGCCCATAACTCAGGGGAAAGTCAATGGAAACATCGTTTGGGTATATTTTTAACCTCGCTGGCTGCGAGCTGAGAAGACAGCGCTGCTCTGTGCCATCAGTGAGGATAAATGGGCGAGGTGGCGGGCAGAGGCATCTGGGTGACCAGGCCTCCCAGGGAGTCGGGCGGGGCCATGAGCCATGCCTCGATGATGTCCAGGCTCAGAAGGTGTCCACACAGCCACAGTCCCACGGCATGTGTGTGAGTGTGTGTGTGCAGGGCAGAGCTGCAGGTTGAAAAACCGCCAGACTCCAGGGCCTTCTCCTTTGGTGGAGGAAGCCTTTGGGCTCTGGAGTGAGGAATCCTAGCTCCACCTCTGACCAGGATGGGACCTAGGGCCTCCTGGGGTGGGGCTGAGCCTTGCCACTGCATATGGCCGACACCCAAAAACAGGTGTGACCTTTGTGCAGCCAGGTCTGCTCTAAGCGCTCTCCACAGCAGCCTGCAATTCCACGACTGTGCAGGCAGCTGCTGTTGGCAGGTAAGGTACCGGTGCAGGGTAAAGATCTGCGGCCGGGGTGTTTTGCTTCGTGGCCCGAGCCCCTAGCCGTTATCCTTTAGGTGAGGCTGGTTCTACAGCAACTTTCCTGGCAGTGCTATTTTCCTCCTAAATGGATCCTGGCTCATCCACGGCTCCCACTCCCTCATCCTGTCCATCTCTGCCTCTGCTCTAGAGACCTGCATTCCTCTTGCAATCTCCAGGTGGGGGCGGGGGGGGGTCTCGGTTTGGCCATCCATTCATTTATTCATTTACTCCTTCAAAACGTCCCCTCCAGCCCCACTGAGAGGAGACTGTCTGTGGACACAGCCCTGAACACAACCTGCCCCTGTGGAGCTAATAGACATCAGAGAGATCCATGCTCATAATGACATTTCTAAGAGGTGCTCGAGGAGAGGAAAGAGGGTAGGGGCGGCTCTCCAGCATTTGGCTGGGATGTGCGGGGAACCTTCTCAGAGGAGGCGACATAGAGTCGAAGCTTCAATGATGAGGAGGAACCAGGCACGCAGGGAGGTGAGGTACAAGCAAGGTCTAGTGGAGCACTGGAGAGAGATTAGGGTGGCTAGATGAGCAGACCCCTGGAAGTCCAGGCCGGCAGGGTCACCCTTGTTCCAGCCCAGCCAATCCCTGCCCTGGCCATGTGTGGGAGTCACCGGCCTCCTGGCACAGGAGGGACAGGGCCAGTCTTGTTAAAATACAAATTCTGGAGCCCTGTCCCGGTGGAGTTTGATTTGTGGTCTGAAGTGGGGGCCCCCTGGGGCCCCCTGATTCATGATTTTTTTTCAGCCTCCATCCCCTTGGACCCCACTTGGTAACTCAGACCCAAAACTGGGTTTGAGATGGTGGTAAGAGACACAGCGCCTCAGAAATGCATTTTCTGGGAGAAGTGCAGTCAGAGATGGTGCCTGGGTTTGAATTCTCTGTAACTTCCTTTAATTTGGGTCAAGGAAAATCTAGCTGTCCTCAAGGAGCACAGCTCCTGCCGTCCAGAACTCCCCATGGTGAGCGGAGAGAGGGTGCTGAGCTGATGATTTTACCTCAGTGCTGGGGCCCAGAGGGTCATAGAGAGGAGGATCCTATCTGAAATCAGAGGAAAGTGGGCAGGGCCACAAAAGAAGTGAACCTGTCTGGACCTTGAGGATTGCAAACGAGTTGGCATTGGCCTAGTAAAGAAAGGGGAAAGGGGGCACCAGGGAGAAGGAAGAGCAGGTGCAAAGATGTGGCAGGGGCAGAAAATGCTGCTCTTGCCCCAGGGCTGCAGGCACAGGGGGAAGTCACTGCCTGCCAGGGGGAGGCCCCCTGGCCCTGAGTCCTTCTCTCTCCTCCCTTTGTCACTATTCAGAGCACAGCTGACTTTCCAGATAGATGAGAAGCCCCCTCCTTGGGGCCCCTGAATCAATAGGGAGGAGCCTGTCACTGCCTCTTTTATTCTCTGTGGTGGGGGCCGGGTGCCCACTTAATCATTGAGCAGCCGTGCAAGACTGTCAGGAGCAATTAGGAGGCATGAGCTTTACCTTCCACAATACATCTTTATTAATGACGCTTTTAATGATGCAACCAAAACTGCTGGCAGAAACAGTGATGGCCACCCATCCCCTGGGGGTGTACTTCTCGTTCATTCCTGCCACAATTTCCTGTCGATGGGAGAATGGCCTGTGGGTCCCTTGGCAGATGGAGCTGTGGCCCCTGAAAACCTTCATCTCCTCACTGTAAAGTGGGGCTATGGAGTATATCCAGCAGCTGGTGCATTGTGACAAACATCTTCTCCATTCATAGGTACCAAACAGCAATGATTTTATTTAGCTTACGATTCTGTGGTGATTTGGGTTGGGCTCAGCCATTCTCAGCTGGGCTTGCTCACCATGTGTGACCTCAGCTGGGCTGGCAGGGCCTCCCTCTCCAGGAGGTCTCTTACCCTCCAGCGGGCCCGGCCCAGGCTAGTCCATGTGGCAGAAGGATCGCCAGCACAGCGGTGGAAGCCACAAGGCATCCTGAGACCTCATCTTAGACCAGGCCTGGCATCACCTTGGCCTCATCTTATTAGCACTGCAGATTCCATGGTTCAGGGGGACAGGAGATGAAATTCTATCTCTCAGTGGAAGTAGCTACAAACAATCTGGGGCCTTGTTTGCAGGTGACACGCGGTGAATAGGAGTCAGGCATTCAATCAATGAGCATGTTCAGAGCTCCCCCATCCCATGCTGGGTGTTGCTGGGCCCCAGAGCAGGTGAGGTCACATAGGCTGAGGTAGGTCTAGGATTGGAATCTAAGTGTGTCTGGCTTTTTGCACTTGTCCCAGGTCAACTGGGTTTGTTGGACCCAGTGATGCAGTAGGTGAGATTTTCCCAAGTAAGCCAGTGAGGCCTGTGTAGATACAGGTATGGCTGGAGAGGCAGGAGGCTGGGGCTTGGGCACAGAGGCTGGGCCAGACCCATTTAGAGCCCCCAAAATACAGGCAGGAAGAGAGTCTCCAGGAGACACACCCGGGGGCCCCAGGCAAGCCCTGCTTTGTGGGAGCCATCTGCTCCCCCACCCCTGCTCTGCCCCATTTTGTCACTGAGCTCTCTGGCTGTCTCATGGTCCTCCTTTCCTTTCTCATGTATTTGTCATGTGGCGGGTGGGAAAGGCAGAGATGCGTCTGCCACCTGCTCCTGGTCACCTGGGGAAGTAAGGTTCAGTCTAAGGAGAACTGTGAGGTCCTTTGCTGCTCAGGCTGGGGCCTATCTGAGAGAGGCTTGGTTGGGCTGCCGGTGACTAGTGGACAGTGGTCGGTGGAGGCCCTGACTCAGGAGACAATATCATTCACAAGCATCGTCTGCTGAGTGCTGTCTTGGGGTTACCTCATTTTGTTCTCCTGACAACATCCTGGGGTATGTGTGGTGAACTCTGTTTTGCAGATGAGGACAGCAAGGCACAGAGAGGGGAAGTGGCTCACCCAAGGTCACACAGTGAGTCAGGGTGTGGAACAGGGAACGTCTGACTGCCAGGGCTCTGCTCATCCCCACGAAGCTGAATGGCTTCAGGAGCCGCGTTGTTGGGCCCGGGGGACCCAGCCAGCTGCTTTATGTGTGTCGTGGCCCTGGACTTCCACAACCACCTCTGCCTGGGGGCTGCTATCATCTGCAGTCTTAGACGTGTGGCAACTGGCCCAAGGTCACGCAGCAGGTAAGTGACAGAGGTCCTAATTGGTCCCAAGCAGGTGGAAATCTGAAGACTCCTGGGTCTGAGCAGGCATGCTAGGAGCTTTCCAGGCTTCAGGTCCTGTGGTTAACTGGTGCTTGGGGAGCGAAGCCCTAAGGGATCCATGAGGATACTTTTCCCTTTGGGGAAAGTTCTCTCCTGAATTTTTGCTTCCTTGGGGTCTCTTCCTTTTATTTATTTATTTATTTATTTATTTATTTATTTATTTATTTATTTATTTATTTATTTATTATAGTCACACAGAGAGAGAGAGAGAAAGAGGCAGAGACATAGGCAGAGGGAGAAGCAGGCTCCATGCATTGGGAGCCCGACGTGGGATTCGATCCCGGGTCTCCAGGATCGCGCCCTGGGCCAAAGGCAGGCACCAAACCTCTGTGCCACCCAGGAATCCCCTTGGGGTCTCTTCTGACCTGGCTGGAGGGAAGAGGAAATGTCACGTGAGGCAGAGCTCTGGCCGACAGAAGGCTGTGGGAAGAATGCAGGGAAGCTGGACCTGGCTGGCTGCAGATTCTACTCTGAGTGGCCCTGGCTGCCTGGAACTTTCCTGTCCTCCTGTCTGTGGTCTCCAGGTGAGGAGGGGTCTTTGAGACCCATCAGTTCACAGCAACCATCCAATACTCAGGTCAGGTCATTTCCTGGGTACGTCCTGGGTGCCAGCTGCTGCCCTAAGAGTTCAGTGCACTGAGCCTCATTGAGTCTGGGGAGCAAGACCTGCTCCCACTCCTGTTTTACAGAGAAGGAAACAAAAGCAGAGACTGCGAAGGACTCACTTCCCCAGGTAGCTAGTGGTGGGCTGGGGATTGCACAATGATCATGCTCTCTTCACCTCAGACCGGTCACTGCTGGGGAAACTGAGGGCCAAGAAGAGGCAAGGTCTCACCCTGGTCTCCTGGCACTCGAATGGAAGAGACAGGACCCAAATATCAGGTGTCAATGCTGATGGAGAGACAAGGATGAGGCCCCACATCCTGGGCAAGTTCCTTTGCCTCCTCAGGCCTCAGTTTCCCTCTGTATCAAGTGGGATGCACCTGCCTCAGAGGATCCCTGAGTTAAATGCATCAAGTATGTAGAAGGGCACATGCCCAGCACGTGTAAGTGCTTGGTGAAACTGGCTGTCACAGTGCCAGTGACAAGAAGTGGCATGGAAGGGCCCTCACTGTAGCCCAAGGAGGTGGCTGCTCCACTCTCCTACACTCTTCACCCACTCTGCACCCAGGCAACAGGGTTAAGGAGACAGCCTGCGCTCCCCAATTGGGCCGTGGGCAGTGAGGGCCATCCCCACCCCCAGTGCCAGGAAGACATGGCCCTGTCGCCTCCCCCACCCCACCCTGTTGGAGCGAACAGACAAGCCTGATGGCCTGGCGCTCACCCATTGGGGCCAGAAGCAGGTGGCTCACACACTGCCCGGACCCCAGCGGCCTGGCCTGGCCTGGCCTGTCTGGGAAGATTCGCCTGCCTCGCACACTTCGGGGCGCCCCCTGGTGGCAAGTGGAGACTGCCCTGTGGGGCCGGTCTCCTTACTGGGAGGGTCCCTGTGGAGTCTCACTGATCAAAGATTAACAGTCGTGTAAATGGTCCCGCGGTCCCTGGGTCGAGGCAGCTTGTTCCAAATGCTGGATATCCTCACCTAGTGCTCTCACAACCGTAGGGAAGGAAGGGTCAGCGTCTGCCCCCTGTGGATGGGGAAACCGAGCTGGGAGACAAAGTTGCACAGCAGGTCAGCGGGGCACTGGGCCTTGAATCCTTGTGGGGGCAGGGGGCTCACTTAGCAGCCCCCCCATGTGGTGGGTACTTTCATTATTTCATTAGACATTTGTTATTGGGGAAACAGGCAGTGTGTGTGTGTGTGTGTGTGTGTGTGTGTGTGTGTGTGTTGCCCAAGGCCACCCAGCCAGGATGGGCTGATGTGTCTTTTTGAACCTAGGCTCTCTGGCACAGAGGCGATGGAAGTCCCGGTGACACCACTAGCCTCGCCACGGTCTCCCAAGTGCCCTCTCAGCGCCCCATTAGACCTCCCTCCCTGGGACCCAGCCAGGCCCCTCTGGTTGATCTTTCTTCCCTCCTTATCGGTTCCACCAGCCACTTCATGCATTCACCCCAGGCCTGGGCTGGTGTGTGTGACCTCGATGGAGGGTGACCTCCCTGGGCCTTGTGCATGAGAAATGGCCTCACAGCCTCACTGGGCTGGAGAAGGATGGGGATCTCCAGGTGGCAGTCTAGGCTCCAGGACTCCCCCTGCACCTGGCCCCTGTGGGATGTGCCAGGAGGCTTTTCCCAGCCTCCAACGCTCTTGTCCCAGGGCCCCTGATTTCCAGGTCTCCAGAGCCTGAGGTAGGGGTTTAGGGTGCATCTCACCCCTCCCCCTCCTGCCTCAGGCCCTTCTTTTCCCTTTGAACTGTCTGTCTTGCTGCGGAGGAAGCTATTCATAGCCAGGATGATGCAAAATTTATAAAGTGTGGCTGGTAGGGCTGAATCTGTGCTTGGCACCGGCCACACCGCCCCCCTCCCCACTCCCCTCTCCGGGCTTCCTGTGCTGTGGGAGGGCAGCTCCCTCCCCGGCTCACTCCCTAGCCCCTTCCTTCCTGGCCCTGCTGGCCTGAGTTTCTCTCCTGGCCACCCCCACCGCCCCCTCCCCGGCTGAGCACAGTTGGTGTATGCTAGCAACCCTCACCCTTGCCACATTCTAGCCAGTCCCACTCCTGATCCTTTGTTTCCTCATCGGAAGAATGGGTTGTTGTGAGCAGCAGACACCACAGGAATGTGCCCCTGTAGGCCTAGGCACTGGTCTAACGGATTCATTCAATCCTCACAACACCCTACAAAGGAGTTGCAATTATTATTTGACTTCTGTAGATGGGGAGACTGAGGCACAGAGAGCCCAGCTGGCTGAGACAAGCAGGGCCCAAGGGGTGGAAGGCTGGGAAGTGCTGGAGCTGGAATTTGAACCTGGGCAGGGGGGACCAGAGACGACACCTTAGCCGCCCCGTTCTCTCTCCATGTTCATTATCGCTCTCCCCTGCAGATTCCAGGAGCAGAAAGTTTCCAGGGCTAGAAGCTTCATAGAACACTGGTGCCTACCCCCTCCCAGATGGTGGGCAAGGCCCAGGGAGGAGACATGAGTTGACCAAACATACGGAGAGGTGCTGCTCTGGCTCAGCCCTTGGCCACTGGGAGGGGTTGTGTGTCACCCCGGACACGGTCTGGGACGGCCCTGGAGCTTCACCCATCCTGGGCAGCCAGGCTTGTCACCCCACGGGTGGTGGCTGTGACTCATCAGGGGAAGAAAGATAATGTGTGCTTTTGGGCAGGGCAGGTCTGCTTCAGATGCTCCCACACATTCACCGTCTCAGCAGCCTTGGGCCAGGCGCTGTTCTCATTCCCACTTTACAGATGCAGAAACGGGTTCAGAGAGGTAAAAAGATGTACCCAAGGTCACACAGCCGGCAGGTGGCTGGAGAGCCATTTGCGCCTGGGCAGTCTGCTCACCGTGTCAGCTGCTGTTTCTGCTACAGTCCTGCGGTGTCCCTGGTGGTCCACGCTCCCACACCCTTTTACTGAGATAAAAGTAGTCTAACATAAAACTGTCCAGTTTAAAACATACTGTCCAGTGGCATTGAATACATTTTCCATGTTGTGCAAACATGTCCACTGTTTAGTTCCAGAACATTTTCCTCACCTGGAAAGAACACCTTGTACCCATTAGCAGGTCCTCCCCCGGCCCCTCGCCTCACCTCTGGCCACCTCTAGCCTGCTTTCTGCCTCTGCGAACTGGCCTCTTCTGGACCTTTCATAGAAGCGGAATCATGCAGTGGGTCTGGCATCCCGTCTTCAAAGTCCAGCCGTGTTGTAGCAGGTGTCAGATCTGTACTCTTTCTTATGACCACATAATATTCCAGCACGTAGAGAGTCCACATTTTATTTACCTGTTCTTCTGTTGATGGATATTTGGGTCATATCCACCTTTTGGCCGTTGCGAACAGTGCCGTTGGCAACACTCACATACGGTCTTGTGTGAATGTGGGTTTCAGTCTTTTGGAGCAGAGACCTCGGAGGAGAGTGACGGGGTCGTAGCCCTGGTGTTTCAAGGACTTGCTGGCTGAGGCTTTGGCAGTAATCCTCCTGAGCACCACCTGTACGGAGCTCAGCTGGAAGCACACCTCTCCCTTCTCCCCTCGCTGACCTGATCGGGCCTGTGTGTCCCCCCCACACGGGTACAAGCCAGCGCTGTGTCTCCTGCCGAAGCTGTGCTTTGCTGCCTCCCCCCCTTATCACCGGGGCTCTGGCCAGGAGCCCAGGGCTCTGAAGGACCAGGTCATAGGTGGAAATTCATGGCCCACAGAGGCAAGGGGTCTGGCCCAGCGAGGAGGACACGGGCTGGGATTTGACCCCAGGCCGACGGGACCCAAGTCCTGGTTCTCACTGTCACTGCATGGCACTGCATACGGGGACTTTACTCCTGAATACAACAGAGCCATAGGACGTTCACATCCCATCTTCTTGGGGCATCAGCTTTCCTTGAAGATCTGAGTCAAGATGAGACACTTTCATGTGAAAACAAACCCCGACTGGATTCTGCAGCACAATGCCAGCATCACAAGAATTTTTCCTCCTTGGTGGGAGGTGTCCAAGACAAGTCCAGCTTGGATGGGCGGAGACATGGCAAGAACCCACCCCCCTGCAGCCCTCAATTGCTCGGTGTCAGGGGTGTGATTGAAACCCCTAGACAGTGCTCACTTCAGCAGCACACCTTCTAAAATTGGAACAGAATTCCCAGAAGTCCTCCTCAGGGTGTGTGTGTCAGTAGCATCTTTGCCATCCCCTCCCTCTCCCAAAGAGAGGAGGCAACCTCCTGCCCCTGCCTGACTGCCTCAAGCTTGCTCGAAATTCTCTGAAGCCCCAGGGTGGCGAGGAAAGAGACCTATCCGTGCATGGCATGGCCCTCTTGCCACTGGCTTTTGCATCTGTTGGGACCCTGGCTTTATTTTCCTTCCTCCTGTCCCCTTCTGAGCACTGTGGACACTCCACAAATATTGACCCCATCAATGGGTCTGTCCCTCTGGCCTGGGCGGCTGGTGATGGGGCCATCTGGGATTCCATGCCTGTCCCCCCAAGGTGGCAGTATTTGCCATTCCCTCACCTTGCAGTTCAGGAAATGGAGGCCTCCAGGATGTTGGGTTTTTCCAGAGTTACCCACCATGGCCATGGGGGTGGGGACGGGGTGGGAACCAGCTCATCGGGCACCAGCATACCAGCACAGGCATTAGTTAGTTGGCCTCTTCTGATTAGGCTGCGGCCCGGTGCTGCCATGTTCCTGAGTCCTGGATCGGGAGTCTCCTGTTGCCCACGAGGACCAGCTCCTGTGTTGAGCCCCGGTGAGTGCCTCAGGATCCCGGGAGGGGATGAACCACCCATTTGACAAACGTTGACTGAGTGTCAACCTGGTGCTAGTAGCCCTTCCACTTCTGGGGTTTGCCTGAGGCAGGGACCCTGATCTCATGGAGCTGAGTTCTCCTCAGGGAAAGAAACAATCCTAAAATGCCAGGTGCAGGTAAGCGCCGTGAAGAAAAACAATGCAAAGAAATGGGCTGAAAAAAGTCAGGGAAAGCCTCTTGGAGAAGATAACATTTGAGAAGGGACATCTGAAGACTCCCTTCTTCTGAAGGAAGAACTTTGCAGGTAGGAGGGCAGCAAGTGCAAAGGCCCGGAGGTTGGCCCATGCCTGGCACGTTTGAAGAAGCTGCCTAAGAACTGGTGGAGATCACGGACTTGGTCCAGCCCACAGCCACATTCTATTTGGCCTTCTGAGAGTTAACTCTCATGATGGCTTTGCAATTTTGAATTAAAGGCTGATGTTTTAAAATCTGAGATTTCTTTTCCCTATCAAAACTCCAGATTCCCAGCCTCTCCTAAGAAACGGAAGCTCCAAAGAGCCTGTGCCCTTGGTTTGGAAATCTGGGGTCAAACAGCATCAGGCCTTTGACTTTCAGGTCTCGTCATCTACTCTGCCTTCATGCACTCTCCCACCCACCGGAGTCCGTAAGATTTCAGTTGTGGGCGCCCTGGCAAGGATCACTTGCACGCCCTGGGAGACGCTGGCTGGGCTGCCATCACTTGTCTTATTTCTCTACGTTCCATCTGGGGAGAAATTGGTAATTGGAGCCCTGAAGCACGGTTGTCAGCAAACGAGGCAGGACTGAAAGTCTACCCAGTGTCATTTCCTGTTGCTGGTGGTTCAGGGCTATTTCTCTGCCTCTGGACTGGGCCCCATCCTGTGCCTGGGCCGCCCCATCCATCAGATCCTGGGTCAGTAGCCTTGTCACTCACCTGAGCTTCTCTAGTTCTTTGTGCCTCCAATTCCTTGTATGGAAAATGGGTGTAAATACTGGCCTTTCTAGCTCAGGACAGAAAGAGGAGCAGCCAGGGACCTTGATATGTTAGGGCTAAAAATCTTACTCATTTTCAACTCAGGGTCAAAAAAGAGAAGATTTGGGAACACGCCAGCCTTTAGGTTTAAGCCAAACCCAACCTGGCATCCAAGACCCCAGGATCTGGAAGCCCTGCATCCTGTTTGCTTCTCTTCTTTCTTCCTTTCCTCCTGGGTCTTTACCTCCTGTCCTTGTTCAACAGTATCTTTGAGCACCTGTCGTGTGTCAGGTGCCTGGGGGTCAGGGCCTCACTGTGGCCCCCTACCCCTGCCCCACCTTTGTCCCATGTCCCACTCAGCTCCTCAGAGCGTTTGTTACCCAAGGATTCAGTCCCTAGAAGCCATCTCTGTGACCAGGAGACCTGGAGAGGCTCCTGTTTCCTGGACTCGTCGTGCCTGCTTCCCCTGGTCCACATTCTGGCTGCACAAACTATAGTGTCCAGATCCAGGTCTCATTCCTTTTTTTCAGAATTGTAAGCATCCCAAGGATGAGGATGGCCCACTTCCTTTCCGGGTTGGTGGCATCCGGGAATGACATGGAGTGGCACTTACATATTTTAATCATTTTTGTCTCGCAAGTATGCCATAAGTTGGGTACTCTATGAGCCCTCGCTGTGGTCTAATAGGTAGGTAAACTGAGGCACAAAGAGGATGAACTGTTTGCCAGGGGCTGCACAACTACCACATGGTGGCTGTGGATCTAAGCCTGGGCTCGCTCGTACAGCTGGGCTGGGAGGAGATGTTGGCACAGACTTTCTTCAAGGATGAATGAATGAATGAATGAGAGAAAGCAGGGCTCTGCACATGTTTCAGGGTGACAGCCAAGTCAATCCCAGGCCTGCTGGAGATCCCCCCCGCCCCCACCATTGTGTGGCCACCAATCCATGGGCCACAGTCAGCTGGAGCCTTTGGCTTGGAACAGACACAGAGTGGCCAGAGAACTGTGTAGGGACCAGAGGGGCTTGAAGCTTGTCCTTCCAGCCCCCAGCCTGGGCAGCTGAGGACTGGTGATGGGCATGAGCACGTTCCAGTGTGCTCTCCTAGCAGCAAAGGAGGCTGGATGGGAGACCCCTGGCCCTCCAGTGTCTGGGGGAGAGAAGACTGGCCCAGACCCCAGGGCCTGGCCTTGATTTGCTGCCCACCCTTGGTACAGATGTGAAGGGCTCGGGGCCTCAGACCCAGAGCACCTTTTCATTCTTATTTCTATGGACTCAGAACCCTCAGACTTCTCAGCCCTGACTTATTCCTTAAAGCCAGGCTGTTCTTAGGGCTAGGTGTTTGGGGATGCTAAGAGGGTCTGTTTATTGGCCTTGACTCTGCACCCCAGAGCATGTGGTCAAATCTGGAAGGGCCTTCTCACAAGGCAGCTCTGGGAGTCTTGCAAAGGCCTGGCATGTAAGCTCGTGGGGTCCTGTTATGCACGCAGAGAAATGCCACCCGGAGAGGCTGAGCCACTTGACTGTGCGCATAGAACCTGCCCTCACTGTGCACAGTCTCCACATGCCTTCTAGACCCTGGCTCCTTTCCATTTCCCTTCTTTCCCCAGAATCTCGGGATCTGGGACTAAATGAGGTGGGAGGTCTCCAGCTGAAAGTGGCCTTTTCGCCTGGGGTCACACCAGACCTTGTGGTCACACGGCACTAAGCAACTGGTGGGAATTCAAGCAACAAGAATCTGCTGGCTCTGCTGGGTCAATGCCTCCCACAAAGGATACCATGTGGGACCCTGTCTATGGGAGGAGGGGGTACAGTGCAGTATGTGGGGGTGACTAGCCTTTAAAAGCTTCCCATGAGCCTTGGGTCTCTCCCTCATGGATTTCTCGCTGTGGGTGTGGGACTAAGAAGCATGAATGGCCATTGTCACCATGGGTCAGGGAGCCATTCAATTATGTGGGGGTTAAAGGGGGTCCCCCCATCTCTGGGTCCAGAGAGAGGGCAGCTAATGTGAGCCAACTGGCTGGTTCCAGGGATGGCAACCTGAAGGATGGGCTAGTAGTGGGGACAGCAACGTTGGGACGTGGCCTGTCCTGGAGCAGCCAGCAGGGAGGACATGCACACAGGGGCACACACAGAAAAGCTCATAGATATTGCCCCCAGGGCCTCCACGAAGCACAGGTTGCGTCAGGAGAAGCTCAGGGTACACTGGGTGTCCTGCCTCAGCCAGGGCAGGAGAGTGAGCCTAGGGCAGGTCTCTATACTCCACCAACAGGATACATTCTCAAAACCATGGAGAAGGGGCACCTGGGTGGCTCAGTGGTTGAGCATTTGCCTTTGGCTCAGGTCATAATCCCGGGGTCCTGGGATCGAGTCCTGCATTGGGCTCCCAGCAGGAGCCTGCTTCTGCCTCGCCTATGTCTCTGCCTCTCTCTGTGTGTGTTTCCTAAATAAATTTTTAAAAAATGCTGCTGCAGCACCCCTAAGAATTACTTCCAGAGGGTTTGGGCACGGTTGCAAAATTCCCAGGTTGGTGGGTCCACAAGTCTCACTTTTCTGTGGAATTGGTCCTGTGCACTATGCACAGAGCAGTAGGATGCAGTGGGGCCAGCTGCTGGACTTCTTATGTGTCTTTCTGGAGGCTTCTGCACATACCCAGAACTGATATGAAATCTTTTTTGTGGTTCTTTTTTTTTTTTTCCGTGGTTCTTATTTTTAATAGGAAATGTAGCACGTGTGAACGCTGCTCTGCACCTCGCTTCTCTTTTAACATGATATATCATAGAAGTGTCCCATGTCAGGGACAATCATGCCACCTTGTTCTCTGCTCTATAACATTCTATGGTTTGATGTCACTGATATTTATCACATTGGTGCCCCATGCTGGGCATCCTGGTGTCTGGCCTTGTGCTCTTGCCAACAGGCTATAGTAAGCAGCCTTGCTTCACACATGTGGGAGGACACCCGTGAGCTAAGACTTTAGTGGGCCTGGGGCCAGTGATTTCTGGCAAGCTTGCCTAAATGGCCCTCTAAGGTGGCTGTCCAGCCAGCGATGAATCTGGTGCCCACGTTCCTGCACTATGTTGAAGTCTTTGCCGATCTGATGGCAACAAGGGCACCTCCAGGTAGCTTGAAATTCACACTGGTAGGACAGCACTGTCCGTGCTCAGGGTGCGCAAGGGTCCTTGGGTGTCCGGGGCACCTGTCAAGGACAGACAAAACTTCCTGGAGGATTTACTATAGCTGGGCCTGGTGATGCCTGGAGGATTCCCTCTGGCGGGAGAGCCGGGAAAGGCACCCAGGCCGGTGAGTGAGCACAGGCCCAGGCCCGGAGGGATGGAAGTCAGGGCAGGGGCAGGCGGCAGTGGGGCAGCTGGCTCAGCAGCCGGGGAGAGGGTAGGCCATCTCCTCCAGGGCCTCAGTTTGTCCTCCGGGCACTGGGGAGCCAAGTCAGGAGAGGGAGAAGGGAGGACCCAGGAGGAGGCGGGCAGGGGCGACCCTAACAAACGAAGCCTGTCCCCCTTAGCAAATAATGAACTCAGAATGGAGCAGAGGCTGATGTTTTATTCATGGCCGGTGCAGAGCCATCAATTACCAGCTCCTGCCACCCGGCCCGGCACCGCCTCCATCATCCTGCCATCCCAGGCTATTTTGGGCTGGGGCTTGGCCTCGCCTCCCCCATCATCAAGGCCCCTTCCCTGCGTGGGTGCGGGGTTGGGTGCTGGTCCAGGCTCTGAATGACACGCCAGAAGCCACAGGTCCATTCTTGCTGAGCATTTGGGTAAACTGAGGTTCAGAGACGGGCAAGGGCACCATCAGCATCCCACGCCAAGGAAGTGAGGAAGATTATTCTTCCCATCTGACCGAAGGGAAGTGGAGGACCGTGGGCACCAGGTAGGGGTGAGTTCAGAGCAGGCCAAAGCCGGAGCTGCTTTCATCTCTCATCACTTCTCCCAGGCTCTTTGCAGCCGCCAACCTGCTTCAGGGAAACAGGCTTTGGGGCCCCGACCAGAGTCCAGCTCCAGTGCTGCCCCTCATTCAGTCCGCGCTTGTCCATGTCAAGCACTGGGGCTGGGGCCTGAGAACGTCCCCCTCTTCCATCTCCGCTCCACACAATCAGCACAGTAGAGGGGGCCCACAGGGACGGGAGGAGCCCCTAAATCCCAGAGCCTCAGGGATCCTGGCAGAGGACTGAGTAGAAGACCCAAGCTCGGAGGGGAAGGCCAGCAAAGTCGCGGCATGGCACCTGGGGAGGGTGGGCAAAGTGGGGGAGCCCGTACTGAGGTTGTATCATTCTGGGTGGGTGGCGCTCAGGCTGCTCAACTTGCTGCACCTCCGCTAATCCTCAGAGCAGCTCCACCAGGTCTCAGTAAGGAGCCTGAGCAGCCCTCAGGGGGTCTTTCACTGCCCTGAGGGCACCCCCTGAGGGCTCCTTCCCCCAGACCAGGGCACCCCAGCCCCCAAGCCCAGGGGCGAGGGAAACTGGGAAAAGCAAGGGGCCAAGCACTGTGCCACTTGGTGGCTACCGTCCCTGCCTGATGCTTGGAGGTGAAACGAGTGGCAGAACAGCAGGAGTCTGTGAAGCTGCTGCATGGCTGGGGCCTATTGGTTTCTCAAAGCAGGGTTCCCCCGGGTGCCCGGGGTGGCTGGTGTGCTTGGGATGCACCAGGTGTGGGCCCTGTGATGATGGCCCCATGTCTGTGAGGCGAAGCTGGAGGCTTGAACTGTGGGGCTCCATGGTCAGCTCTCTACAGCAAGATCTTACTGAGATGGCAACATCTCGGACATGTCTCGTTGGCCCGGGAGCTGTGTCTTATCCTGGTGCTTCAGGAGTTAGGTGTGTGGCTGGAGCCAAGTGGATGACCAGCAGGGACTGTGAGGCCACAGGACTTGGGGCGAGATGGCGGGGGAGAGGGAGGTCTTGTCACCAGGCCCCCACTTGCACACCTGTGTGATCCCAGGTGGAGGGCAGGCAGGGTCTGGCCTCCACTGGTCCTCATGGTCATGCTGAGGTGGTGGGAGCAGGCTGGAGACCTTGACCCCAGGCTCCTGAACTTGTTCTACGAGGATAAGTCACTTTTTCTTTCTTTCTCTTTCTTTCTTTCTTTCTTTCTTTCTTTCTTTCTTTCTTTCTTTCTTTCCTTTCTTTCTTTCTTTTCTTTCTCTTTCTTCTTTTTTAAGACTTTATTTATTCATGAGAGAGGCAGAGACACAGGCAGAGGGAGAAGCAGGCTTCATGTAGGGACCCCAACACGGGACTCGATCCCAGGACTCCAGGATCACGCCCTAAGCCAAAGGCAGACACCCAACTGCTGAGCCACCTGGGCATCCCTAGGTCACTGTTTCATTTGGGTGAGTAGCACCAAAGCTGCCTCCTGCCTCCAAGGGCCACACGGGGTACCCAGTGGGTTCCTTCCTACCTTCCATCCCAGAACCCTGGAAGAGACCCAGAGTGTGCATGGGACAATGGGGGTGCAACTTTCTCTCTGCTGCAGCCATGAAAACCCTCTCTAAAGATTTTCGGGAAAGGACCTCAGGGGATGCCCCTGCCTCCATGCCCCTCATCCAAGCACCCTCTCTTCCTGCACCCTGGCTCATTCCTTGTGTTGGTTTGCCTTTGGCCTGGCCCTCAGGGCTGTGGAGAGCAGAAAGGAGCAGTCCTGTGACCCGCCCACCCACCTCCTGCTCTGGAAGGTCATGAAGCAACCAGCCAGCCAGGGGTAGGAGCTGGAGTCAGGTCTGGCTCATTGCTTTGGCTCTGCCACCTGGCAGCTGCTGGGTGGCTTCTCTGAACCTGTTTCTTCATCTCTAAAGGGGAGCTGGGGCACTGACTGGTGTGAGGGGCTGTGCTGGGCACACGTGTCACTCTTCGGCATTCCATCAGCCAGGGCCCTGCTGATGGGCTCACATTGGGAAGGCTCACATTGCTTGCGCTGTCCTGGCTGGAAGCCTCAGCCTCCACCCAACCATCTCTTCCCTGACCCCTGCCTACCTGGTGCTGGAACTGTCTTGGCCAGCGACCTGGGCCCCCTCCCATCACTACAACAGCCTGCTCCCACCCCCACTTCTGTGGAGATCCTCTTGGATGTTCAGGCACCATCTGATGTCCTAGCCCCATCTCTAAGATTGGATGTAGAAGGGCAAATCCTGCTCCATCTGATGCCTGGATTGCTTCGGGGCCCCCAGCGGTCTGTTGTCACGTCTGTACTTGCACACCTCTGCTGATGGGGAGCACAAAGAAGACAAGCCACATGTTTCAGGGTCCAGCTCTGTTCTAAGCCCTTTGGTTACAACTAGCCTCGTGCCAGTGAGGTCTCGAAAGCTAAAGAGTATATCTATACACTTGCTCATGGCTGGTCCCTCCATGCACCTGCTCCCTCCCTTAACCATGTCCTGTTCCAAGCTTCTGTGGCCACAGAGGTGCCCATGCTGCCACTTGAGCTCTCACCCCTGTTCACAGTAACCTCATGGCAGGGAAACTTATTATCTCCATTTGTCAGATGTGAGCACAGAGGACAAGATCTGATCCAAAGTTTTCCAACTGGGGTGCTTGAGGCCAGGTCCAGGAGACTCCGAAGTCCACTCTGGGCCCTTCAGGGGCTGCCCAACCCTGCAATCCCAACCCTCTGCAGCTCAGCCTCATAGCCACATTTACAGATGAGGAAACTGAAGCTCAGGAAGTAAGGTGGTGGTCTGAGGGCCAAACAGATAAGAGACCAAGCTGGGGGAGTGGCTGCTGTGCCTCCCTGACCGTCCTTGGGCCTAGGCTATGCCTCATGCCCGAACCATCCTCCCTGTGTGCCTGCAAGCAGGCCTACCCTCTCTGGGCACTAAGGACTGGAGGAGGTCTCTCAGGGGCTGTTGAGAAATCTGGGTGTACTCTGGACAGAGGAACCCATAGGCCCTGCACATGCGTGAGCAGATCGCCCCTACTGCTTGGGAGTGGCGAATGGACGAGGTCATAGTCTCCACTGCTTGCACGACCAGGAAAGAGTGAGAAGTCACTGGGGCCAGTCTGGGAGGCAGGAGGTCTGCACCAATCCTGAGCCTCTGCCCCGGAAAGCTGTGAGGCTCTAGACGAGGGTGGGGTTCCCTGCCTCGAAACCTCTGTCTGTGAAGGGAGCATGTACTCAAAGCTGGTGTGGGATCAGGGAGTAGCAGGCACCCTGTGCCCTGCTTCTTCTCTTCCTGGCCGCGAGCACTGCCTGAGTGGGCCTGTCTTTCGCAGATGCACTGGTCTTCCCTGTTAGAATGTTGCCTCCAGGACAAAGGAATGCTGTCTGACCTGCTCACCCCCCGCCCCCGTGCCCAGAACAGTGCCTGGCACATAGTAGGCACATTAAACACATTAAATGGGTGGATTTGATGAATGAATGATTGCCAGTTCCCCACTCTCTGACTTTCAGCCCCCTAAACCCATCCCCTGTCAATTCTTTCTATTCTATGGTACTTCCTGGGTGCCTACTGTGTGCCAGTCCCTCCGCAAGGGACCCAGTGGTGACAAAACCATGGTTCTGCCCTGTGGAGTTGACATTTGAGTTTGGGGATTGACACATATCAGTTGGCAGTGGTGCCTTGGAAAAATAAGGCAGGAGAGAGGGGCCCAGACTGCTAGGATCTGGCGGGGAGGGACTGCAGTATTAAATCCGGTGGTCCAGGAAGGCCTCTATGAGAATAGCTGAGCAAAGACTTGACACAGTGAAGGATCAAATAAGAACCCATTTGGGGAAGCGTGTTCATGGCAGAAGGAACAGCAAGAGTAAAGGCCCTGAGGTAGGACCATTCCTGGTGTTTTCAGCCGCCCTGCCTCCAATACCTCCAATGAGCTGTCTGCTGAATTCCACTGTTTCTGCATTTGGTGAAGGAGTGGTGGCATCCTGTCCTGCCTGTACCCCTCGTGGGTCCGCTTCCCCCTGAATGAAGGCGACCCAATTTGGCATGACATTCAAGGCCTTTCTCTGACCTCAGATGGCCCGTCTCTCCACTGTCTCTACCCTTAACCCCTTCCCCATCTCCACTCTCACACTCACTACAAATATGTCCATCTGTCTGCCCAAGGCCACATGGCTGCCAAGTGCCGCAGCCCAGACTAACACTGGGTGTGTTCAACCTGGGAGTCTCCCACCAACTCTGCCGCCCAAACTTGGGAGGAACCAAGAAGGCCACTTGGGGGACATGGTGATGATAATTAGGAAGGGTCCCATAAGCACCCAGACGTCCATTAATCATGACCCCCCTGGCCCTCTGGGGTTTATTTTCCAGGTGAACAAACAAGCTCAGAGAGGTGAAGCAAGTTCACCAAGGCCACAGAGTGAGGAAGGGATACAGCAGATGTGATTGTAGAAGTTGCATCTTTCTTTCTGTTACTCTTTTATTACTGTCCCTGGGTCCTGCTTTCAAAACCCTTCCCCCTCTGCTCCTTTGCTGCCCAGGACCTCAGGCCCACTCCCTCTGAGCAGGGATCCAGAGGCTGGGTAAGGGTCCAGCCACTTACTGAGCTGAAGCTGATCGTCTGGTTGTGTCTCTGTCTCCTCATCAGGAGAGTGGGTACCGTGTCAGTGTCTTCTTCCCAAGGATGGTAAGAAACTGTAACGAGGGACCTGGCACTTGGTCAAGGCCTGGGAAATATCAGGATTGCTGGAGCTGTTTCCCCAGTTCCCTCGGGCTCTGGTCCACATGGGCAGATGATGAGGCCCTAAGCCAACCCCGAAAGAATTCCTGGAGGAAGATACTGTGGGCAGTGTGGGTTCTGGAGTATCCTTGACACATGGACCTGGAGGTAGAGAACACGAAACCTCCTAGAGGCTGAGCCAGGCTGGAGGGAGGAGAGTGGGAAAACAGGACCCCTGGTAGGTCATCAGGCCTTCCCCAGTGCCACATTGTGACTTTCAAGCACCATGGGTACCTTTGCCTCCATGAATTCCTTCCTCCATGAAAAATAATAAAAATTATATTCTGACCACATGGATTTAAAGCTGAATACTAATCTGCTCATTATCCATTCACCTGCTTATCCACGTGTGCTTCTATCTGTCCGAGTCCACCAGTCCACCTATCTACTCTCTGTTGATTCATCCACCCACTCACCTGTCTACCCAGCCACCCACCCAGCCACCCACCCAGCCGCCCAGCCACCCGCCCAGCCACCCGCCCAGCCAGCCCTCTTGATCCACCTGCTAACCACATCTAACCACCAGTCCTCTGTCCATCTGTCCACGTCTATCTGTTTTCATTCTTCATTACTTACTGCATCAGTCTCTGCACTCATCTCTTGTCTCCAGAGACTTCTCTAGCATCTGACTCCAATTCTCAGCAGGGATGACAGATCCAACCCAAACTTCAAACTCAGCTGGGCTTCCAGACCCTGCCAACCTATCTCATCTCTCCACTCACTGCTCCCACCATTGATACTGGCAGCTTGGGGACCATAGGAATGGGAGTGAGCTGTCCCAGCCGTGTCCCTCTGCTGTAGGTTGAAGGCTGTTTCCGAGGATCTGTGACTGGGGCTCTGCAGCCCAGAGGAGAAGAGGCAAGCCACGATCATGGGGGCTGAAGTAAGGGGGATAAACGGGAGCCGAATCGTGTACTAGGTCTTAGTTTGCCTACCTGTGACGTCCTTCCCTTGCATGCTGAGCTGGTCTCTCAGCTCCCTAAGCTGCCTGAGTGCCAGGTGGAGGGGGGGAGCTTGCTTTTCCCTTTCTTCCCTGCCACTTATCCACTTAACAGCCCTGAAGACCTAGGACCGGGAGGGAGGGCCTGCTGTGGGAGGGAGCATCTCGCCCCCATTAGCACTGTTAATAGCCCTTGGGGAGCCAGGGATCACTGGGTTCCCTCTGTGAGGCCATTAGCAGCCCATTAGCTCCATCTCCCCTCACCCCCAAGCCCCCCACTCCAGCCTCAGGACTCGTCTTGTGCTTTCTGGGCGAGCTTCTGGCCCCTCACACCAACAGGTCTCAGAGGCCCCATCCACAGTCAAGGCCTGGTCAGCCTGAGCAAGGTGGTGGCTGGCCCTTGCAGCGGGGGTCCAAGGCAAGGGAGAGCCCAGCAGGTGGAAGCTGGTGGCTGCACCCATAGAGCAGGTGGGGATGGCCCCTTAGAAGTGTGGGCCACGGGCCCAACCACGTATCACAAAGTCCCTTCTGCCCCTTTGCCAAATGAGAGTTCTGAGCTCCTTTTCTGCTTCCCCCCACCCCCGCCCAACATATGTGAAGAGACTTTTACCCAGGAGGAGCTGTATCAGGTCAGTCAGTCAATCAACAAATGTCTAGTAATCTCACAAAGCATCAGACCTTGGGCAGGAAGGCAAAGACTTAGACTTTCCACGTTACAGAATGCATTCACTAACCAACAAATACTGGTTGAGCCCCCACTGTGTGCCAAGGCCTGAGACGCAGCAGTGAGGGAGACCAACATTCCAGTGGAGGAGATGGAAAATGAACACGTGCAGGAACAAATGGGACCACTTAGAGAAGGAAAGGGCCACAGGGGAGACAAAACACGGTGTCCTGGGAGACAAGGTTGGGATAGCTACTGTAGTCTGAGGATTTGGGGGTCCTCCCTGACAAAGGGGCCTTTGCCCTGGGATGCAGATGGTGAGAAGGAGCCTGGTGGGTAGAGAGTGAGGTGAAGACAGTCTAGGCAGTGGGAACCGCACAGGCAAAGTTCCTGTGGTGAGGAAGAGGAAGCCAGTGGGGCTGGAGGAGAGATGGGGGAGCAAGGAGAGGTAATAAGGGGACTCTAGCAGTTTGGATTCTTCTTATTTTGCAAAGGACAGCTGTTGGAGGATCCAGGACAGGGAGGGACATGATCTGGCTCGAATTTCAGAGGGTGCTCTGGCTGTGTGCAGGGCAGCAGAGCCGCTCCGGTGTGGTGTCCGGGTGAGTTCTGACTGGGCCTGGGGCGGGCGGGGACAGTGGAGGGATGGCCGCGGAGCTGCTGGCAGTCTGAGTCACCAGGAATTAGAAGCCTCATGAATCTTAGAATTAGACTCTCCTAAATAGAACAAGAATTAGGAGCCTCATAGAATCTTGGCATTAGAAGCTGGCAGGAAGCTCATGGGGACCTGATCGCTCTTGTGCAGCCTCAGTACCCCCCTTCCAAAACAGCCCCTCTCTGAGCTCCAGCTTTGACAATCTCAGCCGAGCTGCCCCCAAAACTAACCTGCTCCTGCCACCTCACCCTGCACCAGATGCCTTGGTGGCCCTAATGAGCCAGCTGCTAAAGACTGTGTAAAAAAAAAAAAAAAAAAAGACTGTGTCACCCAGCATCCCTCGAAGCAAGGGAGGCCCCGTGAGCCAGCCTGTCCTGTGCTAAGTCCTTCACAATAATACTCTGTCTGCTTCTCACGGGGACCTGATGAGATGCATGGCATTGTCGTTCCCATTTTGTGGATGAAGAAACTGAGGCCCAGTGATGGATCTTGCGTGCCCTCAGGGCCCAAGTCTGGGGGGACAGGGTGGGAGAGGAGGGCGGGAAGGCAGGCAGAGAGAGCAGCCAGGCAGGGTATTTTTAGCCAGCTGCCTGCCCTGCCTGCGAGGGGAGGGGAACTGAGCCGGTCTTCAAGGGAGGAAGAGCGTAAAGTGATGTCTTAATTGGGATCCTCGAGGAGAAAAACTGTTACAAGTGCTCAATTATTTTATAATAAGCCCGCCAGTGTGAAGAGAGAGCCACAAACATTCGCAAAGCTGCAGTAGGGAGGGGGGGTGCTGATGCTGGGGGCGGAGGGGAGCTCTTTCTCCTGGTGGAGAGGAGTCGCCCCGCGACCCAGGGAGGTCCCCCTGCCCCACTGCTCGCTCCCTCCACAAGGAGCCACCCATGGAGGACTTCAGACCTGCTGGGGATGTGGTGCTGTACATCCAGGAGCCGCCGCTGGGCCCCCTCTTGTCCTGGGTAGAAAAGGGGGTAGGCGCGGGGAGCTGGGCGGGTGCACACAGGGAAGGACAGCACGTCTTCCTGTCTGTCTGGGGTCTGGGTGGGCTCCTTCCGCTGCTCTCCTGAGCGGGTCCCAGCTCCCGTGGCCCAGGGCCCCTCCTCAGGCCCTCCCTGGGCCCCCATCAGAGGCTGCCCCCTAACTGGGCCTGGGAGCTGTCTGCCTCCACGCCTTTTGCCCTGCCTGCTGCCTGGATCCTCCGCCCTCCTAGTGTCCAGAGCTGCAAAACCTATGTCATCTTTCAAGGTGTGCCTCAACTGCTTTCTCCTCAGTGACCCTCTTGGGTGTTTTCTCCGCCTGTCTGGCTAGCAGTCAGTCCCTTCTCTGTCCTTGGGCAAACCAGCCGCTGCCACGGCCTCAGTTAACTCATCTATCCAATGGGGGTGTGAGACTGAAACTTTGGGATTTTGAAATGCTTGAACTCTGGGGACCAGGATCTGCAGTGCCCAGAGAGGAGCTATAGGCCCAGAACAGGTTTCTACAACAGTTGGCCAGAGATCAGACACCTGCAGGGACTCTGTCCCCAGCAACGCCTGGCCCTTGGCAGGTGGTCAGGGCGAGTGACACACAGCAGATACTATTGTGTCCATTTTATGTTTAAAAAAATTTAATTGCAAGCTACTTAAATTTTTTTTTTTGCCTTCACAAGTATGTCTGGGAATGGAACAGGGGCTGGGAAATGGGAACCTGAGGCCGAATCATTGCTGAGAGGTCTCGGGAGCTGGCTCCAGGGGCTCCACTTCCCCATCTGTGAAATGGACATGCCCTTGTGGTCCTGGAGCCAAGGCCCCCAGGGAACTGAGCTGCTGTTACAGAGTCTCAGGGATGCTGAAAATGCCTGGAAGGGCCAGTGGAGGGGTGTGTGCGTGTGCGCATGCGTGCATACAGTGCAGTTTCTCACAGGCAAGGATGGGTTCCCTGGAGTTCTTCCCAACATCCCTCCCTGGTCCAGGATCGGGAATCTGGAGGCAGCTTCTGGAGTGGCAGGAAAGGAGCAGGAACAGGAGTCAGCAGAGGAAAGGTGTGCCATCCTCAGAGGCGGTGAAAGCCAAGGGCTACAGCTTGAGGCTGCCAGGGGCCCCAAGCCTGCAGCCCTGGGTTGAGGGCACTGCCCTCTTTTTATAAGTGAGCAGTGGGGGCCTCAGAGGTCAAGAAACAGGAGAATGAGAGGAAGAGGAGGAGCAGAGCCCCCAGCCTCTGTCCTTGGGTATTCACTCACTCACTTGCTCACTCATTCATTCATTCCCAAGTTCATTTATTACTGTTCACATCACCCCTTCTTCCCTCCTTCCCTTCTTGATGTTGGTAAATGTTTCCCCAGCTCCTACTGTGCACGAGACCTCACGTTGAGTGCTAGGGATGACCGGACAGACACAGGCTTTGTCCTTAGGCCCCTTCAGTCAGGTCAGGGAGGCAAACACTGTCCAGGATTTTTTTTTTATGATAGTCACACACACACACACACACACACACAGAGAGAGAGAGAGAGAGAGAGAGAGAGAGAGAGAGAGAGGCAGAGACACAGGCAGAGGGAGAAGCAGGCTCCATGCACCGGGAGCCCGACGTGGGATTTGATCCCGGGTCTCCAGGATCGTGCCCTGGGCCAAAGACCAGCGCCAAACCGCTGAGCCACCCAGGGATCCCTCAGGATTAATCCACAATTACAACCACCAGCCACCCCATGGTCTTGGGGGAGGAGCAAAAGGAGCTTGCTGGTCAGGCTCACTTATTTGCTCCAGAAACCTCTCCTGCTTTCCTTTTGAAACCTAAGTCAGCTCAGGTCACAGCACCCCCTGCTCAAAACCTTCCCATGGCTCTCCCTATCTAGAAACAAAGGCAAAGTCTTCCAAAGACCTCAAGGCTCACCATGACCCCCTGACACGAGCCTCCTCGTGTCTTGCCTTTGCTTTCTCTGCTCAACTACATGGGCTTCTCCTGGAACTCACTAGATAAGTCCTACTACCTCAGGGCTTTTTTTTTTTTAATTTTTTTTTATGATAGTCACACACACACACAGAGAGAGAGAGAGAGAGAGGCAGAGACATAGGCAGAGGGAGAAGCAGGCTCCATGCACCGGGAGCCCGACGTGGGATTCGATCCTGGGTCTCCAGGATCGCGCCCTGGGCCAAAGGCAGGCACTAAACCTCTGCACCACCCAGGGATCCCTACCTCAGGGCTTTTGCACATGCTATTGTCACTGCCTGGACCACACTTTCTCCAGATAGCCTCATGGCTCCTTCTTCACCTCCCTCAGGTGTTTTCTTAGTGAAACTTTTGTGGTCCAACCAAAAATGGCACTCCTGCACCCCATCCCTTCGCTCTGGTTTATTTTTCTCCATAACACCCAATATTCTAATTCCTCACTTAGCTTGTTTATTCAATCTTCTGCATTAGGGCCCCAGCTGCATAAGGGCAAGGATTCTGGTTTTGTTTTTTTTTAAAGACTTTATTTATTCATGAGAGACACACACAGAGAGAGGCAGAGACCTAGGCAGAGGGAGAAGCAGGCTCCACGCAGGGAACCCGATATGGAACTTGATCCCGGGACTCCAGGATCATGCCCTAGGCCAAAGATAGGCACTCATCCACTGAGCCACCCAGGGATCCCAAGGATTCTGTTTTGTTGACTGCTCTGTCTCCACAGCTGATGCAGTGACTGGCACTAAGTGGGTGCCCAACACGTATTGCCTGAATGAATGAATGAATGAATGCATGATCAGTTGCCTGCAGGGCACCCTGCTCCAATGTTGCCAGTCTAGGCTTGGCTGGAGAGGAGTGGGAAGGGGTGAGAGTGGGCAGCTGCCCTCCTCTTCCAGCACACAAGCCCCAAGGACTCTGCTGG
This sequence comes from Nyctereutes procyonoides, assembly GCF_905146905.1. NCBI lineage: Eukaryota > Metazoa > Chordata > Mammalia > Carnivora > Canidae > Nyctereutes > Nyctereutes procyonoides. The sequence goes on along the minus strand of NW_026575140.1, from coordinate 46,827,725 downwards.
GTCCGATGTAGAGGGTGAAGACCCAGCTAAGTTTGAAGTTTGGGTCTGACTCTGTCAGTGGTGGGAGGTGGAGAGAGAGTTTGTACTGGGCAGGTTGGGATTAGATGCTAGAAAAATCTCTGGAGGTGAGAGAAGAGGGAGAATGTTGATTCTATAAATAGTGAAGAAAGGAAACAGTTGGGTAGGAGGATGAATGAGGAGCAGATGGATGGAAGGATGATGGATGAGCGGGTGGATAAATGGACAGATGGATGGGTAGATGGGCAAATGAATTGGTGCATGAATGGACGTATGGGCAAACGAATCGATGGATGGATCAGCCAGTGGTGGGTGGATGGCTAGCACGATGGAGTTGCTGCTACTGATGATAAACCACCATTATTTACTGAGTGCTTCTGGCATGCTCTACCTACACATCTGTAGCCAATCTCATTTCATTCCTATTACCACCTTATGAGAGGAGCATTTGTGTCTCTATTTTACAGATGGGAATTGAGTTTCAGGGACTTGAAATGACTTACTAAGTCCTCACAGCTGAGGAGGGGTTGAAGCCAGATTTGTACCCAGGTCAGCTTAGCCTTCAGGGCACCCTTGTTATGCAGGACGAGGTGCCCACCATATGCATGGGCACCCTCTGGGGGCAGGCAACCCATCTGGGCATTTCTGATGATCCCACCAGCTCACCTCTGGAGAAGGAGGTATCCATGAAGCTCTGTTAGGTCCAACCTGATGTTTATAGATACATTTGGCCCCAGAGAAGTGAGGACCAGAGCAGCTCAGCCACAGTCCTCCACATGCCACTGGCACCCGGCAGCCCCGCTATGGGGCAGGGGGTATGGGTGGGATGTGGGTTGGCATGACTCATTTCACACAAAGAGAGCCCAATCCAGCCAGCACCATGAACCCCAGGCCTATGCCCTAGCCTGCCCTGAAGACCCAAGTCTTGTTGCTTAGAGCCTTGGTGTCTAATAGGGGAAACCGGGTGTCCTCATCCCGAGTGGGATGATGAATGCAAAGTGCTTGGCACATGGCAGGGTAGGTAGCTTCTACTGATGAGGATTCCAATCAGCTCTGGCATGTCCTTACAGGGGATCCTAGGCAGGTCACTGCTCTGAGCCTCGGTTCTCTTCTCTTTAAGTAGGCTCTACTCCCAGCCTGGAGCCCAACCCGGGGCCCAAATTCACAACCCCAAGATCAAGACCTGAGCTGAGATGGAGAGTTGGAAGCCTAACCAACTGAGCCACCCAGGCACCCCAGTTCCCTTCTCTTTGAAATGGCAGAGCAGATGTCTACCCTGCAGCTTTGCTAAGAAGATTCTATTCTTTAAACAAAGATTTATTTCCACGGGCACCATTCTATATGATAGGGAGATAGCAGTGGGTGAAACAAACAGTCCTGTCTTCTGGGAGGGACAATAAACATAACAAATACGTAAATTACAGACCCTATCAAGTGAGGATACCTGTAGAGAGAAAAGTAAATCTGGGAAAAGGACGATGCATGAGAGAAGGGCACAATTTAAAATAAGCTATCCAGAAAAGGATATTTCTGAGAAGAGATCTTTGAACAAAGACCCAATGTTAGTGAAAAAGTGAGCCTTGCAGAGATCTAGAGGAAGAGCATTCTGGTGAAGGGAGAGGCAAGTGCAGGCTCCCGGGGTGGGCAGGACCTGGTGTGGTGTGTTTGAGGCACAGCAAGGAGGCTGAGGAGGATAGGAGATAAGGTGAAGGGCAAGGGGGAGCCTTGAAGCTGTGGCTCAGCTGGGGGGCTTGGGAAGGTTTGAGGGGCTCCCCAAACTGTGCTGTGTTAAGGAAGGGGCACATTTGGTTTCATCCCCAGAGCAGAGCCTCTCCTGGGCCCTTTAGTGGCTGAGCCCTAGCCCCCCAGAGCCCCCACTCCATCCTGCTGCCTGGTTGCCCCTGTGGAGACTGCAGGGAGCCGGTGACTTCCTTCTCGTGGGACCCGGGCAGGAGCTGGCATTAGAACCCCAAGAGCACGTGGGGCTCAAGCAGGTAGACAGCTCCCTCATTGACACCCAGCTTGGGACCTGAGATCCCAAACCCAGGCTCCCAGTTCCAAAAGCAAGAGGGCTACTGAATATGGGTACCAAGGCATGTGCCAGAAAGCGGCTCCACTGAACTCAGCACCACGCCCACTGCACTGCCCACATCACTTTTAGAAGCTTGATCTTTTCCAATTGGAGGCAGGTTGTGGTCCACATGTTCCCCAGGGCAGGAGCCCCTAAGGATGTGCACAGCATACCCTGGCATATACTGAAATTGTTGCAAAAGCAAAATGATAAAAATCCTTCCTCAATCTCCCCCTGTGTTCCCCAAATAATGCTGGGTATGGCAGTGCATCTAACCTTCAGAGTCCCTGAGACTGGAGAGGCTGAAAGGGGCCCCACCCAGGGACAGGGGGCAGGAGGGGCAGCGCCTGCCTCTCCCAGCATGAGCTATGTGCTGACACAAAGCCCCGAATTCCCCATCTTGCTTCCCTCACTGCACCCATTTTGTGCCTAAGCCCTGGCTAGGCCGAAGGCCCGGGAGGGATCCGGGGACAATGGTGGCCCAGCTCTGGGCACTGACCTCAGGGCCAATGGCTGGACGGGCCTGATCTCTGGCAGCCCCCCCACCCCCAACCTCACACACAGGACAAGCTGACCAGAGCCCCTGCCCAGACATCCCAGGTCTGCTACCGGGGGACAGAAGCATTCTGGTACTTGGACACCTCTTGTGATGTGGTGCTCCCTACCTCCCAGGGCAGCTGGGTTTGGCTTTGAGCTGCTGGGATGGTAGGAAAAGTTATTTTTTTCTTCTGCGTCAGTGCAGAGAGAGGCTGAGCTTTGGCCTCCAAGGAACCTGGGTTGCCCTGGCCACACGCAGCCCTGGGTCTGACCACCAGGGCTTAGTCCTCCCTGCTCCCTGCTTACTGTAATGCTGGACCCTCGGGCAGCAAAGGTGAAGGGAGCACAGTGCCGCAGTTATGAGCATCTACTCCAGGGTCAGCCACTCCATGGCTAAGTGACCTCAGACTAAAGCATTCTGTGACTCTGTTCCTTCATCTGTAAAATGGCAAAAATGCTCTAATGGGCATGGAGGTGTGGACAGAAAAGAGGCCTGGAGCCTGCAGTGCATTGGTCCCTGAGGTTGTTGATCCACCCTGAGGAGCTGGGGGTTCCTGCCACCAAGTTCAGCAAAGCTCCCAGCTTTGGGGATGCAAGGAATGGCTGCTTTCTCCTGCGACCTACTTCCCCATGTGAGAGCCCCTTGTTGTGGATGACCCCTCGCTGCCCCACCCTCCCCTTCCAGCCTCCTGGTTGGGAGGGTGCTGACCCCATCCAGTTCTTCTTGTCACCTCCTCCCCACCTCCTGAGGGCCATTTTCAGAGGTCAGAGACTGCAGAAGACCCAGCCTGGGTTCTAGGGAGGGATTGAGGCCTGCAGATGGCAGTGGCTGGGCTCTCTAGGCAGATTTGCGAATCAAGCCTCCGGCTGTGAACATGAGGCTTCTCAGGGCACACAGGAGTGGAGGCACCCCAGCTACAACACTCTTTTTCAGATCCCTGGCCCAGAGCTCAGATATCCCCTTCTTGGTCTGATACCCCTAAGGGGTTGTAAGACACCAGAGTTTGTGCAGATGGACGTGTACGACCCAGAATGAAGAAGAGCTGGTGTGGGGACCCACGGCATGTGCTGATAGGTCCAGGTGGGGGTCATAAGGTCTTGCCGGAGGGGGCAACAGGTCGCTGGGTCTACCACCACCATGGTGTCATTCCCCTGGGGCCTCTGGCCCTTTTCTGTGCCTGGGCCCTCCCTCAGAATTCTGGCCTTCTGTGCATCAAGGGCCCCTGGGGGCTCGGTTGGTGAAGCACGTAACTTTGGCTCAGGTCGTAATCCTGGGGTCCTGGGGTTGAGTCCCGCAGTGGGCTCCTCACAGGGAGTCTGCTTCTCCCTCTGCCTCTGTGTGTCATAAATAAATAAATAAATAAATAAATAAATAAATAAATAAATAAATATTAAAAGCAGTTTTGTGGGATGGTAAATGCATGCTTCTTCTTTTTTTTAATAATAAATTTATTTTTTATTGGTGTTCAATTTGCCAACATACAGAATAACACCCAGTGCTCATCCCCTCAAGTGCCCACCTCAGTGCCCGCCACCCAGTCACCCCCACCCGCGCCCTCCTCCCCTTCCACCACCCCTAGTTCGTTTCCCAGAGTTAGGAGTCTCTCATGTTCTGTCTCCCTTTCTGATATTTCCCACTTATTTTTTCTCCTTTCCCCTATTCCCTTTCACTATTATTTATATTCCCCAAATGAATGAGACCATATAATGTTTGTCCTTCTCCGATTGACTTATTTCACTCAGTAAATGCATGCTTCTTTATGAATGCATGGATGATAAAGTTGAATGACCCGTTAAATCCCAACCATACTTTCAGGCCAGAAATGAACATACATGATATTGGGAAAGGTCTGCAAGACTGAGAGAGGGATTTGAAAACATCTGAGACTTTCCCTGAGGACAAAAATCCCAGGCCCTGCTGGTGATACCAGGGTTTGCTGGCTCGATGTATAGTTAAAGGACACACTAAATTTCAGCTGGATGTTCTTAAAAATAGTAATACTTTCCCCCAATTCCAATGCCTGGATGGGGTGACCCCCTCATCTCACCTGCTCCTGCATTCCACCAGGAAAGATGACAGCAGCAACGCCCATAAAGCTTTGGTCCACGAATAGCGGTGACAAAGGGCGACGAGTGCTCTTCGGGGAGGCCTTGCTCTGTGCTACACACTGGGTGAAGACCTTCCGCATGTCTGATCCTTATCACCCGCAAGGCAGGTACCAGCAAGTCCCCAGTGTGCAGGGAATACAGTGACACACAGAGAAGCTAAGGGGTTTGCTCAGAGTCATACAGCTCGTGAGTGCTGGTGTCAGGATTTGAACCCCAATCTGTCTCCCCCTCCAGGCTGTCCACCCTGCCAGCCAGAAGAATGCCTGGCAAACACTTGGGGGTTAACAGATGTTTGGCTCATTGGAAGGGTGGTTGCTGAATCCTCTGTGATCAGGAAGGTTGCTCCCTGGGGCTAGGCTGGGCTCTCTGGACTTCCAGTTGGTTCTATATTTATCATCCCTATCCCTAGGCAGGTTAATGGTTTTAAATGGAGTCGATACTAATTGCCCCCGTGCTGTGGATGGGCCTGCCTGGGGGGAGGGTTCCCTCCAGCTCTAGGACCACATTCCTTAACACCAAACAGCACCAAACCTGGGGCGAGGATTGAAATAGGCCACCATGGAAGCAGGGAGGGCAATCCGGGCCACAGAAACAGTGTGGGTGTGGTGGCAGGACCCTACGCACCTCTGGGGGGGATCCAGGCAAACGTCGCATCCCTGCAAGTCCTCCAGGCCCACGGGCACAAGGCAAGACTGTCCCCGAGGAGCTTCTGTGAGATTCAGGTCATCACGGAGTGTTTATTAATCACCGCAGACAGGATGGGGTCGGGCAGCTCCATGGGGAGTCCGGAGCCGGAAGGAGCTCGTCATCATAGAAAAATGGAAGGGAGTTGTTGTTCAGGACAGCCTTCTGGACCAGCCTCCCAGAGCAATGGGGAGTCCCAGAAGGGGGAAGTGTCCCTTTCCCCTCAGCTTTGGGCTATTTTAAAAATTCATTACTCCGGGGAGGCACATAAAATCCTTGAACATGATACAGCAGACTTGAAGAGAACTGTTCACCTCCTTCCTGCCCCCTCACCAGCCCCTAGTTCTCCTCCCAATCACCAGTTTCTGGTATCTCTTTCCAGAACATTCTACCAAACACGTGTGTGTGTGTGTGTGTGTGTGTGTGTATCTACTTATAAAAATAAAATTCCCAGCGATGTCATCCATCCTCTCTCTTCTATATCATGCTTTCCACTCTGTTTTAAAGACCTTGTCCCATTAGATGCATTGGGCAAATATTTCTTGAGCTAAGTGCTCTTGTGTGTCCTCGTGGGGCTGGGGCCTGGCTTTCCCGTAGTTGTGCACTGCTCTGCCACACTGCCATGCCATGTTGTGTTTTCCCTCCATGAGGATGTCATGCAGCCTGTCACTGTCACCCGGTGAGGAACCGTGGAAATACATCTTGGTACCCCAGTGCAAGCATATCAGTGGGGATAAATTTTTAGACATGGAATTCCTGGGATAAAGGGATGGATCTTTTTAACTTGGCCAGCTATCACCAGGTGGTGGTTGAAATCTCAGGGTTTAGGGATGTGGTGCTGATGCTGATAGAGAGACTTGGGGGCCAGAGGTGGGATGTGCCTGGGGAAGGAGAGGAGAGAAGTCCCTTCTGCCTTCAAGAAGTCCCCTGTTGGAGGGAGAAGCAGGCCTGGTGGGGCCTAAGGGTGCAGGAGAGCTGTGACAGGGAAGCCTGGGAGGCTGTGGGTGCCTAGAGTTGGCATGGGGCCTGGCCTCACAGGCTGGGGCATCGGGGAGGAGGTCTTTTCGCTGAGCACCTGCTGCGTGTCTGTTGCAATGCTGGGCCCTTCTCAGGAGTTATCCTCTTGGAGATGTACATCACTTATCCAATGAATAACCAGGGTACCTCCTAGGTGCTGGGCACAGTACTAGGGGAACGTCCTACCCATTCTACAGCTGAGGAAACTGCGGCTCAGGGGGAGGAGGCAGGAGCTGAGGCTCCAGGAATCCAGTCTCACTTCCCGCCCTGTCCCTGAGAATGGCCCAGGTTGTGGATGCTCTTTAAATAGGAGCATCTGGCCCAGCTGATTCCCGGGAATGGACCTCAGGACACCAGGAAGGTTGTCCTCCCTGTTGCTGAGTAGTCAGGCTTTATTACACTGACAGATAATTTAACTTAAAAAAAAAAGTTCAAGTAATCAGTGTTTTCTGTACAAAATTTGAACCAAATAGACCTGATGTTGTACAATAGCCCACATGTCCCAGGCGTGCAAACTATTCTCATTCCTCAGAATGGAGGCTGAGCTCCTGCTGAGTCAGGGACCCCGCCAGGTGGGCCTGAGTGCAGAGCCCTTAGGAAGGAGACATTTGCCTCCACATGACAGTGAATGAGGAACACAGCCCTCTCCTAGGAGGGCACCCTGCCAGCAGTTTTACCTCCAAGCTTCCAGATTGTTTGCGAACGCAAAAATATCTGTAGGGTTGTTTTTTTTTTTTTTTTTTTTTTTGACATAAGTAGGATCATGTACTAGACCCTCTACTGCCTCTTGATTCCTTCCGTGACATGGTGGCGAGGGGAGACAGTATGTTGTGGCCAATAAGTTCTCCATTGTCGGCCCCTACAGATCTCTTTCGTTTTCGGAGTCAGGCCCTATTCAGAGAAAAGGAAACTGACTCCAGGGACTCAGGCCCTGCTCCCTTGCTGAGGGCAAGGCGGCTGGTCATGGGGGTGGGAAGTGATGGCCCCGTGGGGATGGTGATGGTTGGGGGGGCACATAGGGAAGAGGCAGGCTGAGCCCACCAGGGTGGAGGGGGGCAGTAATTGGCCGGATTATCCCAGCAGGGAGGCCTCCTTGGAGGAAGCTATTTTTAATTCTGAGAGGCTGAAGCGACTTCCCTCCCTCCCTTTATTGCCCTTTATTCTTGCCATACTGGGGCCTACAGGCCTCATCCGCCCTCCCAATTCCTTTCAGGCAAGGGAGACAGTGAACAGGAAGGGAGGGAGAAAACACACGGCCTGCACCTGCATGCCTAACCCCCACGTGCTTCTATCAGGTGGCTCTCAAGCACCCCACGCTAGAGATGAGGAAAGGGGGTTAGAAAGTTGGAGGACATTTAGGAGGCATTGCTGGTCTTTCAACCCACCACCTCCACTAGCAGCCCCTTGAAGGCATGGAGAGGAGTATTAGAATCTACCTCAAAAATCTCCCTAATAAGAAAAAGGATTATTTCAAAAACAGTTCAGAACTCAGAAGTCCAAGGGTGGATCTAAGGGCCCCAAAGGGGCATGTCTGGAATCTTTTCCCTGTCAGTATCTCACCTCTGCTTTCCTCTGGGTGGGTCTCCTTTCAGGTGGCTCACCCACTTCGGGCAAAGTCATCCCAAGGAGCCCCTGGGAAGTAGAGCTCTTTCTCCAGCTTATCCTGCCAAAATCCTAGGGCCAGTTCTCATTGGTTGACTTCTATCACATGTCTGTCCTCAACCAATCATAGTAAAGCTCCCAGCCAGGGCCAGGTCCCTTGCTACCCTTGGGCCCTGGGGATGGTCCCAGCCTCCCAGAAGCACGGGGAAGAGAATATGGGGCATGGGTGGGTGGGTCCCCCAAGAGTAAGGTTCCCAGGAGAGAGGCCCAAATCATGGGTGGGTGTGGACCACGGTGTGGGCCACGGAGGCCTTTAAAGTCTCGTGGCCAGGACCCAAACAGCCTCATGCCCAGAAGATGCTGGGTGAGCGGGGCCAGAGTCACTGGCCCTATCTCCCCGGCCTTCATTAGTACATCCTCCTGACAGCTGCAGCTCCATGGGAGGCAGAGGGGAGGGGCCGGCCGAGGTGGCCAGGGCGAGTATCAGAGCCTGTGCAAGAGGGGAATAAGTCAGCCAGGCTGAGTGGATCAATGCCTGCTTCCTGACGGGTGGGAGCGACTCAGTGTCCTGTTTCCAGGGCTGCCATCCGTTCCTGAAGTTCTGTTTTCCTCAAATCAATGCTTCAGGGTCAGCCCAGGGCCTGCAGGTGCCTGGGGACTGGGAGAGCCGTGTGGCTGTGAGGGCACAGGGCAGTCACTTCTCGACCTCTCTGGCAGGCACCTTCACCCCTCCCCAGAACCCCTGACACCAGCATTGGCCTACACACCTCCAGCATGAGCAGCTCACGACCACCCCAGGCAGTCCCTCCTTCTGACTTATCTGGGCATCATTTCTGCATTCACCGACTGGGGTGGCATCCATATGCCCCACAACTAGGGTTAAATGTCCATGCACATGGGCATTTAACCCAAAGCATGGCACATGCCAAGAGTATAATCAGTGGCAACCATTGTCACCATCATTGTCATTAGTACAGTGATGTCATAGGGAAACTGGCACTGAGGGAAGAGAGTGAGCTGAAGGCAGGACTCCCAGATACTGGTCCTGCCCAGGTCCTGGTCCTGCCCTGCTGCTCACTGCCTAGGTGGTCGGGGGTCTCTCCTTCTCTGTTGGCTCCATCAGAATGCAATCTTGTGGCTCTTGACCTCCAGCCAGGGCCTTATCTATCCCATAAGAAACGCAGATCCTAGACCTGCTGGGCCCAGGTCTTTCACCCTTCTCAGAGGTTAGAGTGAGAGGCAGGATGAGCCCCAGACCCTGGCCACCTGCCTGGAGGAGGAGGCAAGGCTTACTGCTGAAAGCCAGCCTGTGATCATCTGGGTCTCTCCATCCTTGTCCATTCATTCTCATTTTGCAGACATTTACTGCATACCCACTCTGGGTCAGACCCTGGGCTATGAACATGCCAGGCAGACATTGTCTGGAACAAGGAGGCTGAGGGGCGTGGGTGAGATGAAGGTGGCAGGTCCTGGGCCTCTGGTCCTCACAGTTGCCCCGGAAGGGATTAAACTGTGCATGCAGTATGTCCATTTCACGTTTCAAGGGTCTCTGGACTTGAGGGTTGGGGCAGGGTGGAGGTCTAGATGTAGTAGGAGAAAGCTGGGCAGGCTCCTGGGAGGAGGCAGCCCTCAAGAGGCAGAGATGCTCAGAGGATTCTGGGGAGCGCTGGTGCAGCTGCACTGCTGAGGGACAGTCTGGTTTTCACATCTCAATCAATGATCAATTTATGCCTGACGCAAATGCATCAACGTTGTTATATTAAGACGTGAATATTACAAGAGCTGGCAGTTCTGAGCCTGCTGCCCACTCAGACCAGTAAAACCCAGCCAGTGGGGGGCCTCCTGCTGCCACCACCCCTCCCACAGCTCTGTGGCCTCGGAATCAACCTCACCTCTGTGCGCCTCCCTTTCATCAAACGAAGGAGTGATTCCAAATGGGCCAAGGGTCTCTTTGGCCTCCTGGCCTGTGGCTCCTCAGATGCCCAGATAAGCAAATATTTTTTGAGCAGTTACTATGTGGCACGCCCAGGGCTGGCAGGGGCTGCCCCACCCACCGGAAACACAGACCTTCAGAATAAGGCAAGCAAGGCACACGCACAGGGTGTTACGCACGCTGCTAGAACTCCTACTGTGTGCGGGGCACCAGTCTCCATTCGTCTCATTGGCTTCTCTCATGGCCACTTGAAAGGGGGTGATTTGATAAAGACCTCAGCAAGGGAGGAGTCCAGAGTCCCTCTCTGCAGCTCTGCCTGGCTCCCTTCAACACTAGAGGGAGGCATGGCATGATCCACACCCCCCCCAATACCCACCCTCCCCCAGCTACGGGGGGGGGGTGCGGTGCCTCCTAGGGCCAGGAGCCGCTCTGCTCATACAGAAGGAAGCTCTGGGGCAGGTGTGGGAGCTGGTTGGAGAGACGCTCCCCCGCACCCCTGTTCCTCTGTGCCTCAGTCCCTGCACCTGGATTATGGTTGTATGTGCCCTAGGGAGGCTGCTACCCCACATTGCCCAGCAAATGCCTGGGTGTCAGGTGCAGGACAGCTGCTTCTAGGATATGATTGAGAACTGAATTCCATTCCAGGAGGTTGGTGGTGAGGGTGCAATATAGACCCCAAAAGCAGTGGCCTGGGGGGTCAGGCTTTCGCCTTTGCAAGACATTCTTTCCTGGACAACCCTGGGCAAAAGACACTTGCTGTCTCTGTGAAATGGCTCCGATAGCGGCTCTTGGGAAAGCTTGAGGCCCAGGGACAAGACCCTGCTTGATGAACATCTAGGTGGGTAGGGAGCATTCTAGGATTGAGGATGCCCTGCTGGTAACCCTTGTCCCAGGAACTGTTAGAATCCTAGACACAGAGATCCCCCCAAGGTGTTCCGGTCCAGTCCCTCGCCAAGACCTTTTGCTGGGACTGTCTTCCAGCTGAGGGGCATCCTGGCTCCCTTGGTGACCCACGGAGGAGCCTCCTGGGAGGAGTGCCTTGGGGCCCATTCCTCCTGGGGTGGAACTGTGGCCTCTATCTTCGGTGAAACTGGGCAGGGGACAGTGGGAAGCTGGGTCACTTCCAGGGAGAAGGGGGGAAGTTTCCTGAGAGTTTTTGGTCCTCTGGGAGACTGGTCTCTGAGGAGGAAACAGAAACCAGGACACTGTGTACGAGTCAGGGGCAGAGTGGGGTGTAGGGCTGGGATCTCCTACGATGCCCCTTCTCTCCACTGCAGCCCTTAGCAGCTGTCTAGAAGAGGGGACAAGGGCTCTTGTTCTGGGGACAGGCCTGGCTCTGAGTCCTGGCTCTACCTTCAACAGCTCTGTGTCTCAGCTTCTTTACCTGTAAAATGGGGCCAGTGAGCGGATGTAGCCCATCATTGTAGTGATGCAGAAATAATCCCAGCGGGGTCCTCAGCAAAGAGAGCCTCAGGCATCTCGAGTGTGCAACCAGTGTAGCTGTTCCCCAGCCAGAAGCTGTACTAAGTGCCTTAGGTATGCTTCCTAGCCATTTAATCCTCACTGCAGCTCCATGAGGTAGGAATTGTTACTCTTCGCATTTGACGATGTGAGGATAGGGAGGCCCAGAGAAGTGAAATGACCTGCCTCCACAGCTGGTCAATGGGATTGGTGGAATTCAAACCCTGGACGGCCTGAGGTGAGTGAGTTCTCTGGGTGGCCTGGGCCAGGTGGTACCTACCAGCTGCCAGGGGCCTGGAGCCTGGGGCTGGGAGCCGAGGGCTGGTGGGGCCTGCAGACCTCTCTGTCTGAGCCGCCAGCAATCTGGGCGGTGGCCAGAGAGCCATCCTCCTTGGTTAGAATCCTGCAGCCAGTCGCCCTGCTGTGCAGACACATAATTATATTTCACATTAAAGGGGAAGCTGGAAGCCAAAGGGGCCAGGGAGCCCTTTGAGGCTTGTGCTCCGGGCACAGACCTGCCTCCTTGGCCCAATTCTGTGGCCCCAAGGCTGAGCAAGGGGTCAGACAGGTGATAAAATGGGGTCTTCCTGGGCCAAGGCCCAGCTGGGCAGGTCTGTCTGCCAGGATGAAAGGCCTGGGCCTGGCGGGAGGCTGAGAGATCTGAAGCTCAGACAATAGGCCCCAGGAGGCTGGGAGGGTAGGGCGAGTGGGGACAGGCTAGGAAGAAAGCCTGAGCCTTGCAGGGGTGGCTAGAGAAGAGGGTCACATGGGGGTCAAGTCAGCAGAGAGAGAGAAAGAGAGAGAGAGAGAGAGAGAGAGAGAGAAAGAGAAAGAGAGTAGGGGGGAGGAGCACTGAGGAGAAAGCAGGAGATGAGAGAAGCCAAACACCACAAGATGGGGAGGAGAGATGCTATGACAGAGGGGGAAATGATGTATGTATACGAGTGTGCATGTCTGGGGTGCAAAGGGAAAGGATTCCATGGGAATGATGTACAAGCCCGGATCTGTGTGCACATATGCACACGTGCAGATACCACTCTGCACTCACACGTCTGAGTGTGGATGCACCTGTGCACCTGCACCATCATGCATGTCAGGGCGTGTGTTTTGCGTGCTTGCATGCCGACGCCTGAGCTGCTGTACCCGCCGTGTGCCCGTGTGTGTGCAAGATTTCCCTGCCTGTGTGTGCGCCGGCCATGCACCTGTGTGTGCGCGTGTCCCTGGAGGACATGCCTCTGTGTGTGTGTCTGTGTGTGCGCGCGCGCGCCCCGTTGCGCAAGTGGCTGGCGCTGTGTGTGTCGGGGGCCGCCCGGGGCTGGGGGCGCTCTGTGCCAGGCTAGGACCCGGGTGGGCGGGGGCAGCGGCGGTGCGACGCGGGGCGGGCGTGCTCTCGGCGGAGAGTTAGAGGAGTTGCCGAGCCGGGCTCGGGTGGCAGCGGGCGCGGAGCTGGGTGCGCGCCGAGCTTCTGCCTCCAGCCGCCTCCTCGCCCTCCATTCCTCTCTCCCCGCCTTCCCCGGGCCGGGCCTTGCCGCTGCCACCGCCTCCCTGGGAACGGTAGCCGGGGGCGAGGGGCTGGCGCGGCCGGAGGGGCGGGGAGGCGCGGGGCGCCGGGGCGTAGAGGGGAGCGCGCCCGGCCCTGCCCGGGATCAGATAACAGCCGGCGGGGGAGGGGGTGGGCCGGCCGCGCTCCCCGCCGGACCGAGGGACGGCCGCCCGCCGCGCCGCCCAGAGCGAGCGCCCCGCGGCCGGGGGCGCCGTCCAGGCGCGCGCCCCCGACCCGCGGCTGAACTGGGGGGATCGGCGCCCCAGACCCACGCGCGCCTCGGCATGGAGCGCCCCCGGGGGCTGCCCTGAGGCAGCGGCCGCGATGCAGCCAGCGCGGCGGCTGCCAGGGCCAGGAACGGCCGCCCGGAGCTCGGAGGACGCGGAGCGCGCCGCGCCCGGGGCACTGACCCAGGTAAGTGCGCGGCCGCCGGGCGTCCGGCCCCCGGGGGGCCCGACTCCAGCTCCCCGGAGGCCTCTCCCCGGCCCGGAGCGAGCACGAGGTGGTGCTGCAACAGGGAAGGTGGGGCGCGAGGGTTTTTTTCTTCCTCCTTTTTTTTTTTTTTTTCCTCCCTTGGTGAGCCATCGGAGGAAATGCTGACTGCGAGCTTTTCTTCCCCTGCCATGTCTCCGGCTAATGCCACCAGGGAACTTTGTTCCTTGCTAACCTTCGTCCTGGGGGCGCTCCGGGAAACTTTGAGGCGCCCTCGGCCCCCCTCTGGCCGACTTGCACACGGGGGCTCGGGAGGCAGCGTGGGGAGGCACTTTCGCGCGCGGCATCAGTCCTACGCGTGACCTTCCCGGAGACCCCGGGATGGGAGTGGGGGTGCAGAGGGGGACACAATCTAGGAGCGGCCTGAAGATGCCCTCAGGCCCCAGACCTCGGGGTCCTTGGAGTCGTTTCTCTTTCCCACCTCCTGCGCTTTAATGGAGTAAAAAACATTCTGGAAATGGTGTTTTCTGCTAGCCAGCGAGTGGGCAACTCCAGCCGCACCTTTTTGGTTTTAGAAGTCAGTCTTGATCCTGGAAGGGATGACCCCTCAGCTGAGAAGCTGTTTCAGGGTTTCAGGATAGGAGTCCTCCCTATGTGCTCAGCTCTGCTCTGGATGCCCTATGAGGAACCTGGGTAGGAACCAGGGGGCTCTGTGGAGTGACACCTGGGGTGGGGAGCTGCTGGGGGCGGTGGGGGCCCTTCGGATGTGAGTTGAGGCCGGAGCACATGTCTGTGCTGCCTGTTCTGTTTGAGTGTGCACCAGTCATGTGAATATTTTAAAACCTGTGTTTGGCATGGGAGGTCACAGGAAAGTGTTTCTTTGGATGTGGTCTTCTGTTCTGGGAGGTTCTCCTCCCTCCTCAGAGCTTGGACTTGCTGGGACTTGGAGCCATCCTGTTTCCCATTTCCTAGGGGGTGTACCCATCTAGGAGCACAGTGCGGCCCGTGACGGTTTCTACTTTATCCTATGCTCCCTGTGCCCAGATGGGAGCCCTGGGACAAAGTGCTGGGCACCTGCTGTCCCCCATACCTATCACCCGGAACCCAGGTTCACAGGCTCTGTCTCCCAGGAGTGTGGAGGCGCCCACTCGCCGCTGAAAGCAGCAGCCGCCTCCTCGAAGGTAGAACCCAGAAGGCGTTAGCCTCCGGCCTACCCCTCACTCCTCCCTTAGGTTCCGAAGGACGGCCATTCCCGCTCCCTTGCCTCAGACTCCAAGCTCACTTTGTGCTAGGTTGCTCCTTTGTGACCCCAGGATGTGGCCTCCTCCCTGGGCCGCTGCCAGGTAGCCAGAGAGGGTCAGAGACGGTCAGGGAGGAGTTCCCTGCCCTGGGGCCACTGGAGGCCTATGGTCTTTTTTTGTAGAATGCACTCTCCTCTGTTCTGAGAAAATCACCCCCCTCCTCCCGCTGGGACCCCAAAGAGAATCCTCGGCAGTCTGCCCTCAGCCTTCTGGTGGCCCTTCCCTACAGCCAGGGGACCGGAGGTTGGCATCTCCAAGAAAGGAACCTTGGAAGGGCTCCCTTCAGGTGGGGCCAAGACTCCTTTGGGAGGAGAGAGCTGCTTGCGCATTCCTGGGGATGGCATCGGGTGCACTGGTGTGCCAGACAACAGGAAGGACCCCCTTCTCCCCTGGTGCACCACTGAATACATATAGAGGGTACTGTGTAAAGGCTAGGGGTTGGCACAGCTCTGACTTTATTGGCCTTTCCCTGGAGCCCCTCCCCACCATGCCCACATGCCACACCAGACTGCCGTACGGCTTCCAGTTGCTCAGGAAGGTGCAGGTCGGTGCCTGGTGGAGGAGGGATGTTCAGTGAGCTGTGCTGTGCTGGGAGAAGGATATGCCCAGAGAGGGACAAGATCTTGCCCAAAGCCAGACAGCGAGTCAGGGATTTGAGCAGACTCCTCCACCTCGGTCTTCCCGAGCCGGGGAGGCTGCCCCTGTCAGGCTTCTTGTCCTGGGGCCACAGCTTTCCTGAAGCAAACCAAGGTAGCACTGGTGGCCCTGAGGCAGGGGACTGGTACTGACAGCAGCGATGAGAGGAGTAATAGTAATAACATCAGCATCGCCCTGCGGTTATGCGGTGCTGGGGCGGACTCTGCTTGCGGGCACTTTCCTCTGGGCCAGCCAGCCCTCCAGTGCCCCGGGCCACAGTCGGTGGCACCGGGCATGGCACCCGGATGCCTTGGCACACGCCTGGGGCAGAAGCAACTGCGTCGTCACTCCCGGCAACCTCTGTGGCCCTTGCCGAGCCCCAGGGCTGCAGGCTGCTGGTGCCCCCAGAGCCCACCTGATGTCCACCCTTCTCTCACTGCTCCCAGGCCTGGCTCTGGGCCGGGCCTGCCTTCTGACAGGTGCACCTGGTATGTGCCGCTGGGCCCCCCTCCAGGGCTTTGCTGTGAGTGACACATGGGCACACCTGCCCCTCCCTGGGGCCTGCAGCTGGAGCCCTGCCATGGGCTGGCAGGGAAAAGAGGCCGAGAGGGAGGCAGCGCAGGGGCAGCAGGAGGGGTGGAGGCTGGGCCGGCCACTCGAAGGTGTGGTGGGCGTGGGCTCCTTCTCACGAGCTGGCTGCACCAGGGGAATTGGCTGCGTGATAGGAAGACAGCCAAGGCCGAAGATGAAAGAAAGACAGCCGGCTGGAAACTGGGCCGCGGGCAGGGCAGGGAGGTTGGAGGCTTCAGAGGAGCCGTGGGGGTGGGGGTGGCATGGTGGGGTGCCAGGCAGAGGCAGGCAGATTTTCCAGAGGAGCTGGGGCCGCAGGCAGGGCTGGAGCCCTCACTGGGCACTGGCTGAGGGCCCAGCACTCCACCACCTGATTTAATTTCCTAATGGTCTGCCAGTACGGAGAGTGGCACTAGCTCCATTGTACAGACAGGAGATCTGAGGCCCAGGGAGGCCCTGGGAGGACTGGAACCTGTGTCCCTCCGATGCCAAGCCCTGGTGCCGTCCCAGGGCCAGAGCCGCACCTTCCTTCACGCCGCAGACACTCGGCCCGGCTGCCTTTGTGTGCCAGGCCGGCCGTGCTGTGCCTGAGTGCCCTCCGAGTGCCCTGCCATGTGCCCCTTGTGAAGGCCTGGGCCTGCCGTCAGTGCTCGGGAGATGTTTGGTGGGCCTGTGTCTGGGCCACTCTGTGTGGCTGTGGAAGCGTCGATGGGGGCTCCTTCTTCTGTGGGGTGCCATGATCTATGGCAGGCTGCCAGCTCTGGGGGCAGAGACCCTGGCACCATGTGCTGAGTCTGGCATACAGAAGGTGCTAAATAAACTGCGGTGGAATAGGTGGAGACCCAGCCCCTTCCCTTGAGCATCTCACTGTTTGGGAGGAGGCTCTGGGGCAGATGGCCAAGGCGAGTGAGGCCTGTGGTGTGACTGTGGCTGAGTCACTTCTCTTACTATTTAGCCTGTCATCTGTGAAGTGGGATCAAAGCCTCTGCTGGGGAGGCCCCTGAGAACACCTGTGAGGGGAGAGTAGAAGAGGGAGCTTCTGGATGGAGGGGGGAATCTGTATAGAAATGGCAGCTTGCAAAGGGAACCCATGAAGGAGGGGAATGTGAGCATTTGTGGTGCTAGAGCCTTGAAATCTGTCATTTCAGGGCAGCTTTCCCTGGGACACCTGGGGAAACTGAGGCCCATGGAGGGCCGCAGAAGAAGACGGCCTCAGATGCAGGCCTCCTGCTCCCGCTGTGTCCTCTGTACCCCTCCTCCCTTCTCTCCATCCACCCCCACTGATGTGCCACAACTCAGGTCTTCCTGCGCAGGTGCTTGAGTGGCACCTGCAGAGGCAGCATGAAGCTGAGGACACCTTGGGGACCCCTGGGCCAGCCCCCTAATGGCTTTCAGTCCTCCACACCAGATGGAGTACTGTCTGCATGGCCAGATAGGAACAGGAGCCCCTCTCTCATTGCTCCCAGGGAGCAGGTCTGCCCTGGCTGTGCCTTAATGCTGTCCTAGGATCAGTGGGCCCAGCCTCTTGGCTCCTGCTGGGGACCTGTCCCTCTCAATCATCTTGGACTGAAGTCTGGATCTCTCTGGAGGACTCAGGCTTGGAGAGGGCCCAGGGAGCACAAAATAAAGCCTTTGGAGTGGCATGGCTGCTTAAACACCTACAGTGTACCTGACATAGTCTGTCTTTTCATCTCAGCCTTGGGCTCAGGATCTTCCTGGGGTCCTTTTCTTTCCTGCCCCAACTCAGAGTAAAAGCCACAGTCCTCACTGTGGTCCACAGGGCCCCACACAATCTGGTCTCCATGACTGCCCCCTCTTTCTACTGCTGCCTTCCTGCCTCTGTCCTTGCTGTGTCTCCAACATAGGTGGCCTCCTCCTGCCCCCGGGCCTTTGCACTTGCTGCTCCCTCTGCTCAAAACACTCCTCCCCCGATGTCCACACAGCTTCCTCCCTCACCACCTTCAAGTCTTGTCCAAATGCCACTTCCTCTGTGAGGCCGCTCCTGGATCATACCATGGCCATACCTTTCCCCAGGGTCCCTCTCCTGCTTTTTTTCTGTTGTAGATATAAAGCCAGCTGCCTCATGATGTTTAATTTGCTTATCTTGTGTATTGCCTGTCTCCCCTGCTGGAATGGAAGCTCCTGAAGTGCAGAGGTTTTGGTCCAGTTTGTTCACAGTTATGTCCTCAGTGCCTACAGCGGTGCTCAGCAAACACGTGGGGGATGGGTTGGTAGGGTCATCCATGCATGGTCCTTGATATCTGGTCAGGGCTTCATAGCAGCGGTAGCCAGAATTACTGTCCTATTTATTATTTATTTATTTATTTATTTTTTAATTTATTTTATTTTTTTTACTGTCCCATTCTGCAGATGAGAAAACCAGGCCTCAGAGAGATGACATCACTATCCTGGAATTGTGGGGCTCATGGGGGGCAGAGCCAGCTTTTAGACCTTTCCTCTGAGCCCTTGGTCTGCCATCTGTCTATGTGAGAAGGAGGGAGTTGGCATTTATTTCAGGCCCCGACTCTGAGCTCTTTTTGCCTGACCTCACCTGCTTCGAGCTCTGAACCTTGCCACATCCCTGCCCCTTGGCCTGCTTCCAGCTTAGGATATCTCCCACCCCAACCCTGGGAGGGTGGCAGGAGCCATTCTCATTGCAGATCTAAGCAAACTGAGGTGCAGAGAGTCAGGGCCCTTCGGTCCTCAGCGCTTCTCTTCTTGTTGGTAAATCTCTGCTTTTCTTCAATAAAATGTGGGGAGGCCGGGATACAGGGGTTCGGGTGGTGGAGGGAACAGTGTCTCCATTTCTTGCCCAGTTAAGCATTTTCACATGCCCATTGGCCATTTGTGTTTTGTCAGTGTGTTTCACCTCCTTTGCCCAGTCTCTGTTCTTGAGTATAACATCCAGGTTTTAAAATTTTTTTTGTTTCAAGATTTGCCATTATCAACTTTAGCAGCTTCCCAGTTGTAAAAAGAACCTACAAGCATTCTACTTGGCAAAGCACAGCCCCTTCCATTCCCCGGGATCATCCTGTCACCTCTGACAAGCTCAGCCTTACACCTCTTCTGTGGATGAGTGGACAGGTTACAAGGCGCTGGGCCTTGGGGTGGCGGTGGGGTGGGGTGGGGAGGTGGGGGGGCCAGGCTGTTTGGCCAGATGTGCCAGGGCAGGGCACTGGCTCCGGAGGCTCTCCTCTGGGGCAGAAAAGGGAACGTGTCTCGTAATGAGAATCAGAGCTCTTGCTAGAGTGTCTGTGACCGTCGTCCACCTCTGACCCACCCCTGCTCTGCGAGTGGGTGTCCTAGGCAAAGGGGACGACCTGACATTCCACCCGTGGGAGCGGGCAGGCTGATGCCCAGAGAGAGAGGACTCCAGCTGGAGGTGCTACAACGAACTTGGAAGCAAGGTGGGGGAGGGGTAGTGGTCGAGACTGTCCCCCAAGAGCTCCTTGCAGCTGTTTGGAGACTCACTTAGGAGAACTGGGGCCAGGAGGAGGGAGCGGGTAGAGAGCTGTGTGTGTGTGTGTGTGTGTGTGTGTGTGTGTGTGTGTGTGTGATGGGGAGGCTCAGAGGCCGAGGACAAGAGAGGTCAGGGAGGGGCTGGGCAGCCCCCACCTCCTGCCCACCTCCCTCTCCTCCCAGCTGCAGCCTGAGCCCCCTGAGCTGGCTGCTCCAGCCCTGCAATTCTCCGGCACTTAAAGCAAAAATAAATCACTGCCAGCAGCTGCCATTCTGGGTGGTAGCGGCCGCCTCCCTCCTGCCCCCGACCCTGCGCCTCTGGTCTCTTGGTTCCAGGCCAAGACCAGGCCCGTGGGGGGCCTGAGGAGAACTGGAGAGGCCTGAGGGGAGCTGGCCCTGTCCCTTCCCGGGACTAGTACTCGGCGAGGCCCGGAGAGCACGGGGCCGTCTGTGTCACCTGGGTCACCTTTCAGCCAGAGGCGGATGTGCTGTTGGGGGTGCCCAGGGTGTAGGGCTTCCCTGAGGCCTTGGCTGTGGCCTTGTGGAGGCAGGGCATGGACAGGGCCTGGGAACCCCCTCAACATGACACCCTTGGACCAGCTCCTGGCATCTCTTCTGCCGGCCCCTGCTTGTACCTCTCCGACAGGTCTCGGAGCGGGGCAGGATGGTAGCGCACAGGCTCCGGCCAGTCGGAGTGCGGGTGCCGTTCGTGCTTGCCACCCTTGGCTCCCGAGTCGGGCACTGTGCCCTGTACCTGCGCTGGTGGCTGACGTCTGGGGGGTGAAAGGGGATGAAAAGAATAAGTGAACGAACACGGAAGTCAGCATCGACTGTGTCATATTTTTGCATTACTCAATTCTGGTTTTTAACTACCTGAGTGTTATATGCTCGTGGTAAAGTATGAAACCAGCGTAAGGGGGGAAAGTGAACTGCTCCTCCTCAAATCCTGTATCCACCTCATCCCGCCCCAAAGCTTTATGTTCTTGATGGGACCATTATTAGAGAACTTTCTGGATTGTCTGAGTGCTTACGCAAACTCGGGAATGTAGTTATATAAACACGCCTCCTGTCCCTGCTGGTGCCCTGGTGCTCCAGACCCAGGGACGTCCTCTCTCCTTTGATGGGCACTGGGTTGAGGGCTGAGTCACAGAGTCTCCAGATCTTAGCTGTGGAGTCTTTGAATGTACAGAGCCACCCAAGTGCACAGGTCATGGATTCTTTGAGTTGTGAAGTTGTAGCCTCTTTTGAGACAGAGAACCTAGAATTGCAGAATTGGCGCATTTGAGCCCTGGAAGAGGTGCCGAATCCTCAATGGGGTACCTCCTTCTTCAGAACTCTCTGGGAGCATTGGGAGAATCCATATCTCCTGGCTCCATCCCCAGAAATTCTGGTTTGGAGGATCTGGGGCAGAGCCTGGGATCTGCATTTTGCAGTCTTCCCAATGGTGCAGCCCCAGGGCCGGATCCCACCCCCTCTGCGTCAACCCAGCTCTCACTCAGCACAGCCTGAGCATCACGGGGAAGGTGCTCCCTGCCATCACGGGCTTCTTCACAGTACTATGGGATTTGGGGTTTAGGGGAAGGGCCTCTGTTCTGGAAACTGGTACTCCCACCCTGCCCCGCCCTGCCGAGTCATCTCTGAGCTTGTCCATCTCAGGGTCCACCACCTGCTGGGCCAGCCCTGTCCTTCCTGTCACCTGGTTTGAGCTGAATCTGAAGGAGAGTGGCTGCCTTGTTCCTGAGGGCCCCTGCTGGAGAGGATCTGCTAGTTTGAGTCTGAGTCTGAGAGAGGTGTGGATCACCCTTGCTGCTCTTCCACCCCAAGACTCAGTTTCCTCATTCACAGAATGGACAGGAATATTGTGCCTGCATCTAGGCCTCCACTTCTTCATCCCCTCTTGGCTTTGGCACTGCGGTCACGGCAGGGCAGGGCAGGGCAGCCCTCTCTTTCTCTGCTCCCCCGCCCTTTGCCATTCGGGCCGGAGGCTCAGCTATGCCCATTTTCTTGGCCTGCTGAGCTTCAAGCTGTCGGCAGCACCTGCCTGCCTGGGGCGGCCAGGCCCCCTGTTGGGCCCTGGGAGCCTTCAGGACCACTAGAGGGGGTGCCCCAGCAGTCCATGGGGAAGCTGCAGAGTGGTCTCACCCCTCCCTAGGGGCTGTGTGATGAGGACACCCTGGCAGCCCTCTTCCTTTCCTCTGCTGGCCCTGCCAGCCACAGCCTCACAGGTACCCATGGGGCCTGGCCCTTGTCCTGGAGCAGAGTGTCTGAGCCCTGAAGCTCCAGGGCCAAGTGACCAGGCTTTGGGCCCTGTCCTGACCTGGCTGCCTTCCTGATAGTCACAGGACTAGCTGTGGCCCAGTGGGCTCCAAGGGTCCGCTGGAACTATGACCCAAGCTGGTGGTCTCAGTTTCCTTATCTGTGAAATGGGAACAGTAGGGAAAATGGGTTGACTGAATCTGTACACTTGGAATCACACTGGAGCTGTGGAAGGAGCATAGGGGCAGCAGTCCGGAGGGACAGTCAGCCACGTCCAGAAAAGAAAATGGACGCAGGGACAGTGGGGAGCAAATTGCACCCAGTATTAGTTTCCCATGGCTGCCATAACAAATTACCACAAAGCAGAGCAGCTTAAAATGACACAGGTTTATTATATCCCAATTCTGGAGGCCAGAAGTCTGAAATCAAGATGTCAGCCAAGTTGCTTCCTTCTGGAGCCTCTGAGGGAGAAATGTTCCATGTCTCTCCCGGCTTCTGGAGCTGCTGGCAAACCTCGGTGTTCTTTGCCTTATCGACACATCCCTCCAATCTCTGCCTGTGTCTGGTCTTGTCATGTCTTCTTTTCTAGAGACACTTGTCATTGGATTTAGGGCCCATCCTAATCTAGAATGATCTCATTTCCGGATCCATAATTTAATTATATTTGCAAAAATTATCTAAAGAAGGTCACATTCACAGGTTCTAAGTGGACACGTTTTTGATGGGGGCTGTCATTTGTTTGACCCGCTGCACACCGTCAACCGGGGTTTGCTGTCCTGTATCTTAACATTTTATTTTTTCTTTAAGAAAAATACTCTCTTTTAGCAGTGTACTTTGGAGACAGAGAGCATTGGGGTTACATGCTTTGTCTTTGCTACATCCCAGCCGTGTGTCCATGGATGAATTTTATTCGACCATTCTGTGTCTCAGTTTGTCCATCTGCAAAATGGGGATATTTATGGTCCTCCCTCCCATCAGGCTGTTGGGAACAATGAGGGGAGACACGCGGCCTGAATATGGGGTGGGCATGGAAGATGACACCCTTTGTTAGTCTATCAATCAGTGAAATGGTTGGGAAATCTAACTGGCATTTCCCACATGAGGCTGATTTTCCCTTCAGTTAGCCTGCTTCATTCTGATGCATGTCTGTCTCCACCCAACCAAATACGCAGGTACCTAGGTCCTTATGCCTGGGTTGTCCAAGCAGAAAGTTCCAGAGAGGGCCCGTGTCTCCGTGACTTTGAGAACAGTTGGTGCTGGGACCCTCCACCGGTCATCCCGCTGCACCCACCTCTCAGCAGAGTTAGGTGCGCCTGCCCCCCCGTGCCCACGGCCACCGGTGTCACCTATCACCCAGACCCTGCCAGTCTTGGACGTGAGGAGCGGGGCTTCCACTTCAGACGCTCCGTTTATCTTTTGCTTGTTCTGGAGTTAGGTGGAGCAGCTTTCCATGTCAGAACACCTTCTTGTAGGTTTTCCTGCCGCTGCCAGCTCCTGCCAAGAAGTTATATTCCTGACCTTCGTCCTGCCCCCAGGTTGAGGGCTCTGGGAGTCAGGGGGAGTGCTCCTGCCACATGGGGAGCCCTTTCGCAGCCCAGGGGCTCCTCACGACTAACCCCAGGGATGGAAAGCAGCTGCCTCATTTCACAGATGCCAGAATTGAGGCTGGGAGAGGCTGTGGGGCAGCCCATCGTGGCTCTGACAGCCCAGGCTGCGGCCGAGCCCCAGGGGAGGGCTTCTCAGGGGTCTGGTTTTCCCTGAGAGCTTGAAGTCCCCGGAGAGAGAAGCGGCTGCATTTTAGTCCTGCCACTCTCCCTCCCTACCTGCCATGGTGGGCCACTAGCCGGTGTCCCTGTGGAGATGGCCAGGGCATGGACGAACCGCTGCAATGTCCTGGCCCGATGCCTCGTAGCCTGGAGAGCCTGGGTGTCCTCGGCCCCCTCCCTTGGTTTCTGGTGGCCCTCAGGATATCTGGAGGGGCTTTAGCAAAACGCCTGCCGTGGTGGTGGAAGCAGCAGCCCATAGTGTTACTGGGTGCCTTTATTTCTCAGGAAGTGGCATGACGTTTCACTGAGACTTGGCACCCAAAAATAATAATGAAAATGACTGTTTACCCAGTGTCTTCTGGTGCCAGGCGCTGTGCTCAGTGCTTTCCCGAACATTATCTCATTTAATTCTCAAAATGTCCTGGCCAGGCGGTGGAGGAGGGCTTGAGAGATGGGCCACGGACGTTGTAAATGGCCAAACAGCATCTGAGCCCAGACTGAGAAGTCCTATGAGTGGGCCTCAGTTTCTCTCCAAAGGCATGAAGTCCTTTAGGAGTGGCACAGGCCCTCCCGGGTTCCCCTGAGGGGGCGGGGATGCCCTGGGCCAAGGATCCAGGAAATGCTGGGCTGGGCATGAGCCAGGTTAGCCTGAATTCACATGCGGCCATCCCCCCTGTGTCTCTCGAGGCAAGCAGCTTCACCTCTCTGAGCTTCAGCCCCTTACTCTGAGAAATGGGGCAAAGTCTACCCCACTTAAACTATGAATGTGTGTGCCACATATTAAAACTATTTCAGGATTCTAGATGATGGAAGGTTCCGAGAGTTCTGTCCATTTTGCAGGTGGAGAAATGGAGACCCAAAGAGGGCGAGGGACTGCCAGAGCAGACGCCCATACCGAGTGACCTGTTGTCCATCCCCTGTGACCTCAACCACAGAATGTGGGGCTGGCCCAGTCTCCCCCATTGTTAGGCCCCACGAGACTGGAATAAGATCATTGTTTGAGCACCTACTGTGTGTTGGGAGGCTCACTCAGGGGAAAGATTTAGGTCAAGGTATTGCTAAAAATCTCAGGGTGGGGGTTCCTCCCCTTGATCCATTTCTTAGACAGAGATGGAACTTATATCCGCTCACGGCCCCATAGCCCTGGAGCCCTGCCCCTTGCCCATGGCTGAGTTTTGCGCATGTGTGGATGTGGAGGGTGGGCGCATCAGGCTGTCCGCAGACCTGGCCATAAATATTGTTTGATGCCCCAGGGGGTGATGCGGCAGTGGGTTTGCCACTTTTGCAGATGAAGGGAGCTGTCAATCATTCGTTCATTCGCTCATTCATTTATTTTATTTTTTTTAATTTTTTTAAAAATTTATTTATTTATGATAGTCACAGAGAGAGAGAGAGAGAGAGAGAGAGAGAGAGAGAGAGTGGGAGACACAGGCAGAGGGAGAAGCAGGCTCCATGCACCGGGAGCCCGATGTGGGATTCGATCCCGGGCCTCCAGGATCGGGCCCTAGGCCAAAGGCAGGCACTAAACTGCTGCGCCACCCAGGGATCCCCTCGCTCATTCATTTAACTGTGGATTGAGAGATAAATTAATCCATGTGGTCCGAGTAGGAGTTTCTGCAGAGCGTGGGGATGTTGGGGGTGACAGAGCAGAACAGGCACCCAGGGAGGGGTCTCTAGCTCCAGGCCCCACAGGAGACTGCGGTGGCACCAGGGCCTCCCACGGTGAGTTTCCGGCCAGTGAGACTTTAGAGAGCCCTTCAGAGACATCCCTGGGGCCCTAGGCATGGGCAAGGGCAGAGAGGTCTCTTGCCACCTGCCTCCTGGGCCTGTCCTACCCTTTCTAGACTCACAGGGAGAAAAACTGAAAGGACACAAAGCCCTGAGTCCAGTTTCAACACTCTGTTGCTTGGGGTGGCCAATTAGCCTCCCAGGCCCTATTCCCATCCTCTCTGTTCCAGAACCTTTCTCCTCCGTTCTGGGATCCTACCTTCCAGTCCGAGGTCCTGGAGCTTCAGCCATCTAAGAAGAGAACTTCTACTTGCTTCCCCCCCACAGCTAGCCATGTCCTGGCACCGGTGGCCCTTAGCATGCCCTCCTCTCTTTTCTGTAGATGGAGCGTTATCCTGCCTTGTCCACTGGGCCCCCACCCCTCTCACCTACCCAAGATCTCTTACTGTGGTGAATCTCCCTCTCTGCTAGACACTTTTCCACACTCTGCACCTGTGTCTTCCAAAGGCAGTCATAACTGGCCCACTATAGGCCAGCACTTTCTCCAAGTACTAGGACACTCCCGGGGACAGAACAAATTCCTGACAGCACCCATTCATGGTAACAACTCTCAGCAGCCCTGGTGGCGCAGCGGTTTAGCGCTGCCTGCAGCCCAGGGCGTGATCCTGGAGACCCTGGATCGAGTCCCACATCGAGCTCTCTGCATGGAGCCTGCTTCTCCCTCTGCCTGTGTCTCTGCCTCTCTCTCTCTCTGTCTCTATGAATAAATAAATAAAATCTTAAAAAAAAAAACCCTCAGCAAACTAGGAATAGAGGGGAGTTTTCTCCACTTGATAAAGACTAGCTGAAAAAACAAACAAACAAAAAACAAACAAACAAACAAAAAAACCCTATAGCTAACATCGTACTTAACGATGAGAAACTTTGAGCTTTCCCACTAAGATCAGGTACAAGGCAAGGATATCCCGTTTCACCACCGCTTTTTAGCATCATACTGGAAGTCCTTGTTAATGCAATTAGGTGAGAAAAGGAAATAAAAGATCTACAAATTGGGAAGAAAGATGAAACTCTTTGTTCACAGATGACATGGTTGTGTATTTAGAATATCTGAAAGAACAGAAAAAAACTGGAGCAAATAAGCAATGTTAGCAATGTTGCAGGATAGAAAGTTAATGTACAAATGTCAATTGCTTTCTTGTATACCAGCAATGAACAAGTGGAATTTGAAATTAAAAACACAAACTGGGTGCCTGGGTGGCTCAGTCAGTTGAGCATCTGCATGTGGTTCAGGTTGTGATCCTGGGATCCAGCCCTGTGTCAGATTCTCTTCTCAGTGGGGAGTCTGCTTCTCCCTCTCCCTCTGCCCTTCCCCATGGCTCCTGCTCTCTTTTTCTCTCTCAAATAAAATCTTAAAGCAACAACAACAGCATTGGGGGGCCTAGGTTGCTCAGTTGGTTCAGTGTCTGACTCTTGATCCCAGCTCAATTCATTTCAAGGTCATGAATTCAAGCCCCGCATTGGACTCCATGCTGGGTGAGGAGTCTGCTAAAAACAACAACAGCAACAACAAAAATCCCCCCAACAATGCCATTAGCCCTCCCCAAAATGAAATACTTAGGTAGAAGTCTAACAAGATATATACAACCTCTTTAAGAGGGGAACTACAACACCCTGATGAAGGAAACCAAAGAACCACATGAATGGAGAGATATTCTATGTCTCAATATTGTCAGGATGTCATTTCTTCCCCATCTGATCTATAGAATCAGTGCAATCCCAATCAAAATACCAAGTCAATTTATGGATGTCAACAAACTAATTAAAGTTATATGGAGGGCAGCCCCGGTGGCGCAGCGGTTTAGCGCCGCCTGCAGCCCACGGCATGATCCTGGAGACCCTGGATCGGGTCCCGCGTTGGGCTCTCTGCATGGAGCCTGCTTCTCCCTCTGCCTGTGTCTCTGCCTCTCTCTCTCTCTCTGCATCTCTATGAATGAATAAATAAAATCTTAAAAAAAAAAAGTTATATGGAGAAGCAAAAGACCCTGATGAGGCTACATAATATTGAAGACGGACGGACAGTGTTGGAGGACTGACACTACATGACTTCAAGACTATCTGTAAAACTACAGATATCAAGAGAGTGTGGTATTGACACAAGATGAGATGAATGGATCAATGGAACAGAATAGGGAACCCAGAAATAGTCCCCTATAAATATTGTCAACCCATCTTTGACAAAGGAACAAAGGCCATACAATGGAGCAAGGATAGTCTTTTTAATAAATAGTAGTGGAAGAACTGGACATCCATATAGCTATATAGATACATAGCTGTATGAATCTACATATTCACATATATATATGAATCTAACACCAACCTCACTTTACACGCTTCACAAAATTAACTCACATTGGATCATAGATCTAAATGTAAAATGTGAAACTATTAAACTCCTGGCAGGTAACATAAGAGAAAACCTAGAAGACTTTGGGTCTGGTGATGCCTTCTTAGATACACCATCCATGACACGATCCATGAACGAAATGATTGACGAGCTGGACTTCATTAAAATGAAAACCTTATGCTCTGGGAAAGACTATACAGAGAATGAGAAGACAAGACATGGATTGGGAGAAAATATTGGCAAAAGACACATTGATAAAGGGCTGTTCTCCAAAATGTACAAAGAAGTCTTAAAACTCAGCAGTAGGAAACAACCTAATCAAAAAATGGGCCAAAGACCCAAACGGACACCTCAGCAAAGATGTATGGATGGCAAGTAACATGTGAGAAGACACTCCACATTATATGTTGTTAGGGACATGCAAATTAAACCAATGAGATGCCGCTACAGACCTCTTAGAATGGCCAAAATCCAGGACACTGGCAACACCAAAAGCAGGCAAGGATAAGGAGCAACAGGAATTTTAATTGCTGGTGGGAATGCAAACCAGCACAGTCTCTTTGGAAGGCAGTTTGATGGTTTCTTAAACACAAAACATACTATCACCATATCACACTTACTGGTATTTACCCACCAAAGTTCAAAACTAACTCTGCACAAAAACTTGTATGCCGTTGTTTTATTCATGATCACTTTATTCATGATTGTCAAAACTTGGAAGCCACCAAGATGTTCTTCAGTAGGCGAATGGATAAATCAAGTCTGGTCCACCCAGACAATGGAATATTATTCAGCAATAAAAAGAAATTAGCTCTCAAGCCATGTCTACTCAGTAATAAAAAGAAATTAGCTCTCAAGCCATGTCTACGGAGGAACTTTAAGTGCAGATTCCTGAGTGAAAGAAGGCAGTCTGAAAAAAGCTATGTACTGTATGGTTCCAACTACGTGACATTCTGGAAAAGGCAAAAGCATGGGGACAGTAAAAAGGTCAGTGGTTGTCTTCTCCTGGGTAGAGAAGGGAGATGAATAGGCAGAGGGCAGAGGATTTTTCAGACAGTGAAACTATTCTGTATGATACCATGATGATGGATACAAGCCATTATACATGGTCCAAACCCGCAGAAAGGACAGTGGCAAGAGTTAGCCTTAGGTAAATTGTGGACTTTAGATGATTTTGATGTGTCGGCGGAAGTTCCTCAGTTATAACAAACGTCCCACTCTGGTAAGTGATGTTAGATAATGGGGAGGTTGTGCATGTGTGGGTACACGGGGTGTATGGGGAAATCTCTGTACCTTCTGCTCAATTTTATTGTGAACATAAAACTTCTCTTAAAAATAGTTATGGAAAAGAGTCTTAGATGCCAAGGCCCTGACCTCACACGTCCATGGGCAACTGAGCATGGGCCATGCAACATATGAGAAGGAGGGGGACATCAGGACCTTCCTGGAGTCAGGGAGGGGCCAGGAGGATATCTGAGGGAAGGGGGCCCAGAGAGAGGCCAAAGGCGGCTGATGCTTACCAGGTTCGAGGACCAGCGTGGCTGGAGCAGCATGAGTGAGGGGGCCTTGTGGGTGGCCTGGCGTCCATGCAGAGTTCTGGTACTGTTTCTTCCTTTCTTATGACAGCGAGTGTTTCTTTCCCACTCTCTGGTCCGTGGCCGTGGCCCCACTGAGTGGGTGTGAGGAGTTAGGCTTGCCTCTGTTTTTGAAGAGTCACACGAAAGAGACTTGAGCCCAACTAAAAGCCTGACAATTTTTTTTTTTTGAAGTAGAATTCACATGACGTAAAGTCAACCGTTTAAAGCGAGCCATTCAGTGGCACCTGGTACCTTCACACTGTTGTGCAACTAGTATCTCATCTTGTTGCAAAAATTCTCATGGCAAGAGGAAGCTCCATGCCCATGAACTTGCTCTCCAGCCTCCCAGCCCTGGTGACCACGGGTCTACTGTCTCTCTCTGCGTGTGTACTGACTCTGGACACTCATACGCGTAGAATCGTACAGCATGCTGCCTTCTGTGCCTGGCTTCGTGCACTTAGCAAACTGTTTCTGAAGCTCATCTGTGTCTTGGATTGGGACTTGATTCATTTTATGGCTGAATGACACTCCATTGATGGATCTACCACAGTTTTTGTGTCCTTCAGCGGTTGGTCGGTGTTTGGGCTGTGTCTACCTTTGGCTATTGTGAGTAGTGCTGCTGTGAACAGTCATGTTTGTGTGAACACTGGTTTTCAGTTCCTACCTAGGAGCGGAACTGCTGGGTCAGATGGCAACCCTGTGTTTAAGTTTCTGAGGATGTAGTATCTTCCAACATTAAAAACACCCTCTTTCGACCGCCACCGCCCTCCACCCCCAACACACCAGCTTCAGCTCATTTTTCTGCTCTCTGTAACCCTAGAATTCTTCACAGGTTATGTCCCCAGTTGCTTTCCCCAGCTTCACCTCTTGGCCTTCATCTCGGATCTTTATACCTATGATGGTAGTGAAAACTACTCAGGTTCAGGTCACCTGTGTCCCCCATGGGTACCTCCACAGTCCGTCCTGCTCACCATCAGTGCCGTCTGGGTCCAGAGCCCTTACTCCCCCTGGAAAGGCTTCTGTGACTCAACACCCACCCCAGCACTCGAAGTCCGCTTGCTAGGATATGCTCTCCTTCCCCCCACGGGCCTCAGCTGTCCCTGCAGCCAGCTCCCGGTTTTGTCTCTAGTCCCTGCCTGCCATCCACGGCCAGGCTCAGCCACTTCCCTGCCCAACAGCATCTGCCCTGCGTGTCTGTGGGCACCTCCGACTCCCCACAGCCAGAACCCCAGAACCCAGCTCCTACCTTCTCCTGAACCTTTGCCCCTGCCCCACCCTGCTGCAGACGAGCCCCCACAACTCCATGCAGGGCTGGTGGTGGCCTTAGGAGGGGAGGGCCAGCCACTGCTCCACCTTCTGGCAGGACTGCATCGTTGGCTCCTCATCAGACGGCAGGTGCAGGCATGCTGGTCTCGCCTCAGGGCTGTCCTTAGGGTGTCCCAGGGCAGTTTGTGCCAGGTGTGAGGCCTGCACGGGGAGGGGGGGAGCATGTCCCGAAGCCGCTGCCCATCTCCTCTCTCTTCCTGAGAGAGTGCCTTCTGCAGGAAACAGTCCAGGCATGCCACTTTTTGGAGCCTCAGTCACCCTGTGTGCAAAATGGGAACAATAAGTTCAAGGTCCTAGCAGGGCCCTGTGTCCAGGAGTTCCCACAGGCCTTGCATACAGTAGGCACTCAGCCTATGCCCACTTGGGGGTCGGGACACATGTGGGCTCGGCAGTGCCTAGTCCTGCAGGCAGGGCTCCCTGGTGGAGGGTGGCTCTGCCTGCCGATGTGGGGATGGAGAGGCAGGCAGGAGATGGAGACCACCTCCCAGGGGGAGCCCCCTCCGGCTGCCTGCCTCCTCCCCAGGCTGCAGCTGCTGAGGCAGGAGGCACAGGCCCAGCTGATCTCCCACCCCTTAATCAGCCTGTCAGCGCTGAGGATCCGGCAGGAGCCCCCCACCAGGCCTGTGCCTGGAGGCTGGGTTTGGAGGGGGTCCCAGCCACCTGGCTCCCCTTGGCTTGGGCTGCTGGGACTGTTGGGGTTGGGGGGGGCTCACGGGCCCCTACCCTCCTCTCTGCTTCCCCTCCTTACAACCTGTCATCCTCGGGAGATGGAGCCCAGGCAAGGGGCTCTGAGCGTGGGACCTGGGACCAGCTGTGTCGACGAGGCCAGACTGCCCGAGTGGCAGACAGTAGAGATGGTTGTGGCCCACAGTAATGGGGCCAGTTTTGGGGCAGTGGCTGTGGGCGTTAGAGATGGGGGGTGCAAGGCTGTGCGTGCGCTGTGGGGGCCCTGAGCACGTAGAGGGCGGATGCCTGTAAGCAGATGTGAGAGATGTGTGTGCTGTGACGAGTGAAGAGGGTGTGACCTCATGGGGACAGCACAGGTGGGCGTGGCTCGCGGCCCCGCCTGGGGCCCCATCTCACCTGCTCTGACCCTCCATAACTTCTGCCCCTCTTGCCCAGCCCCCCTGCTTTCTGGGGAGGGGCTGAGGCTGCCTCCAGGCCAGGGCTGGGTTGTTATTGTTCCCCGGGCCATCACTCTGCCACTGCTCCCTGTGTCCTGGTACCCGCAGCGCCCCACCTCCTGGGTTCTCTGCTCACCTGTCGCCCACCCTCCACCGGCAGCTGGAGGGAAGCTGCAGGCTCCTGGGTCTCTGGAAAGGCTGTCTCCTAGAAGCTTCTCCTGCCTCAGAGCTTTACGGGTGTTGACACTCTGCTTTCACATGATAACCCCAGAGGATGCCTTACCCTTGTAGTCCCCATTTCTGGATGAGGACGTGAGGTTCAGAGAGGTTGAAGGGAGTTTCTGGGCTCCTCTGAGCCCCAGTCTCAGGGTCTGGCCCTGGCTCACAGAGCAGCCCTCCGAAGCCCAGCGTCAAGGGTGCACACGGCCCACCCTTATGTTGTGGGCTGCTCCCAGGGCCAGGCCTGCTTGCCCCCGCCCCATGCTGCCCTGCCTTGTGTCCAGAGCCCGAGTCGCTCCTTGCCTTTGGGACTCCCGTCTGGGCTGACCTGCCCCTGGCTGGTGGAAGCTGGAGTGGAGGGAAGCCAGCAGGTCTGAGGCCGTGAGGCCCCTCCACCCTCTCCTTCACCAGCTGATTGCCAAGTGCCTATTCTGCCTCCCGCACCAGACTTGTCTCAGATGAGGCCACAGAGGCCTGGCTTCCACAGGTCGGCCTCTCGGGTCTGAGGCCAGCCCGTGTGCCCTACTCCTCCTCTGTCCCATCCCCACACTGAGTGCCAAAGGCCCGTCTTTGCAGAAGGATGCTTCTGCAGGCTCCGAGGGGTCACCAAGGGGCACTGCTGGTCATGAGTGCTGGTCTCTCTTGCCACCCCATGGGCTGGAGCAGACAGGGGAGTCTGGATCCGGGCTGTGGCCCACATAAAGTCTCCAGTGTTCCCAGACCATCTCCCTGGGTCTCAGTTTCTCTTCTGGAAAATTACAGTATCTACCTCAGAGGACTCTGTTGTGCTTGTCCACGCAGAGAGGGTCTGGGGTGTAGTACATGCTCAGTAAACATGAACTCTCATTGTAGATCATTGTTGTTCTGAACGCAGACACGGAGCCCTTGCTCCGTGCCTGGCCCTGTGATGGGTGGTTCCAGAGATGCATCAAGGACTAGAAGGTCAGCTTGAGGCTGAGGATAAGGGAAGGGGTGCCTGGTGTGGTCAGGGCTATCTCAAAGAGAAACCCAAGAACTGCAGAGGGTTAGGGGAATCCCAAACCCAGTCCGGGAGCCTGAGGGACAAGCCGGAGGTCAGCCAGGAGGTGGGCACTCTGAGGGTTAGGGGTAAAGGCCTATGGAGATGGGACCTGCTGGGGGTTCACTATGTCCAGAGATCAACTGTCAGAAAATGTCAAGTCATTTTGTTTCCAGAAACTCTTTCTTGGCCCTGCTGGGGCCATAGCCAAGGGATGCCTGAAGATGCTTGAGGACCCCTGGAACTGGCCAGCGGGCGCAGAGGCCATGAACACAGTGTGATCAGTGCTGGGGTCCATGGGCCTCTTCCCTCTATACCCCCAGTGCCTGGCACAGAAATGCTGCTGCTGCTGCTAATCATGGTGATAGTGATAATAATGCTTCTCTATGAACTCATTTGTCATCACAGCAATCCCCTCTTGTTACCTCTGTGTTACAGAGGGGGAAACTGAGGCCCAGAGTGCTGAATCACCTGGCCAAGGCCTCACCACACCTGAGGGACAGAGCAGTTTGAACATAGTCAGTGCTTGGGCAGGGGCCATGGACGGGACCAGGGAGCGAGCAGGGGTGTTCTGGCTTCAGTTTGGGCAGGGTGAGTGGGACTCTCCTGCTACCCCTGCATTGTCCTGTGTGTGGCCCACACATAGCCTGCCCTCTCTGGGCCCTGGACGTCCATGGCCAGCCTGGGACTCCTTCTGCTCCCCAGTTGGGCCACAGTCTTGCTGTCCTTTGTCCCTGCTGAGCCTGGCATGCTGGCCTCACTGGGTCCCTAACAGGCAGATAATGGCCAGGGGTTGCTGGGAGGTGCCTGCTGCCCTGGCCTTGGAATTGAAATGGGAGTGAGGGGCTGGTTGCCTCCCAAGTGCTTGCCAAGGTCAGAGATGAGTGCTGTACACACCTGGGCTTGCTTTGTGCCCACGGTCCTATGGGGAAGGAGTGACATCCTCAATTGACAGGCAGGAAACCAAGGCTCAGAGAGGGGCAGCCAGGTGCCCCAGATATGTAGCCAGGGAGTCACAGAGCTGGAATTTGAACCCAGAGCTGGCCCACTGGAAAGCTTGTGCAGTCTGGATTCAAACAGGTGCACTACCTTGGGCTTTGCAAATAATGTGAATGCATGGTGGCCACTTGCTGGGTGATCACTGCAGGCGGGCCTTGTGCTGTCTACCAAGTCCTCACATGCCCACTCCAGGCCTCAGAGGTACATCAGAGCCCATCTTACAGATGAGGATACTGAGAGGCCCGAAAAGGGGGCCAATCTGTCTGGCAGGATTTGGGATTCTAGCCAGCTCCGCTCGCACGGGTCTCCAGGAAAGCTGGGGGTTAGGGGATGCCCTGGGAGTGGTCAGGGGGTTTCCAGAATTCCCCAGCCCAGTTGATGAGGCCTGGCCTATCTGGCTGCATGGGGGCTCCTTCTTTATGAGGATGATGGCAAGAAGGTAGCACTCTGATTCGAGTGTCCTTCACACCTGCCATTGTGTTGACAGCTGGAGTTAGGAGAGCCAGCCAACCTAGGCCTCCCCTTGGCTTCTGGGCGTTGAGGTAGGGCCACCCCCTGGCAGGTGAGGGGACCCTGCATGGCTGTGGCTTCAGATCGCAGTGGGCACTGACTGTACTGGGCCATCCTCATTTTCCCAGGGGCTGCTCCCCAGACACCTCAGTGGGCTCACCCAAGGCCTGGATTAGAGCACGTGATCGTTCAAGGTCACCTGGCTTCCATTCCCGGCCATTGACCCTGAGCAAGTCACGTCACTTCTCTGAGGCCCATGTCCCTACGTGCAGAACAGGGCTCATGCGAGCACCTACCTCGGGTACTGGCTTCTGTGTAGGTTCGTCAGGGTCGCTTGTGACAGGGTCTGCCGCGGTGCAGAGGGCTGGGTCCCCTGCCTGAGGTCTCGGCACAGGCTGCTCAGGGGCTGCTCTGGGACCCGGGGAGGCCACATGCCCGCCGGGGCTGCCTGCCAGTGGGGGGGCCCCCTGTGCCTCCGACAGAGTGTGGCCTAGGTAAGCGACTTCACCGCCCCTTTCCTCACCGGTCACATGAGGATAAGAGCGGCTCTTTCCTGTGAGGCCTGGCGAGGACACAGCGGGGCGGGCAGGATAAAGCCCCGTCCTGCCCCGGCCCACAAGGCGGGGTGAAGGGGACGTGGGACTTGTCCTGCCTGAGGGCCCCCGTTGGCCGCCGCTGTGGGGGTTCGGTTCGGCCTGGGCGCCGCGGGGAGCACATGGGCGCGGTTTCTGCCCGCCCCTCGCTGGGAGTATTTATAGCCGGCAGCGGCGCTTGGCGGGGAGGGGAGGGGAGGGGAGGGGAGGGGGGGGAGGCGAGGCGAGGCGAGGCGAGGCGCCGTCCCTGCCGGGCGGGCTGCGCTGCAGCTAGGGGCTCATGAATAAGTCATCGCAGGATCTGGGCTAATGGCCTGGCTGGGGGGCAGCGCGTGCAATTAGCGCACTAATTGTCCAGAGAGGGTGACTTGTGTGTGGGCCCGGCCCAGTGTCCCCGGTTTGCAAAGTGCCTAGTGTCTCCCTCGGGCGCCCTCTTCTGGGGCTCGGTCATCTGGGCGTGGGCTCCCCATTTTTGGCCCTCAGGGCCTATGGCCCCACCTGGTCCCTGCTTGCTGTCCTGGGGTGGGGGTAGGGCTCCTGGGATTCTAAACGGGCCCTACATGGGGGATACTTAGCAAGCTGGGCCAGGTATGGGACCCTGGACCTGCGCCTCGGCTTCCGGCAGCGCTCAGCTAGCTCAGCGACTGGACCCTGGACCACCCAGTGGGGGTGGGGGAGCTGTGAGCAGAGCCTGGGGGTAGGGGCTGAGCGTTGCCCCCTCCCAGCCCTCCAGCTCCTTTTCTTTCCCCCAGCCTCTTTGTGCTCAGGGGTTTGGTTTTTTTTTTTTTTCCTTTGAACCAAGGCTGTCCCAGCTTAGCAGGCTCCTGCCCTGTTGCCAAGGTGACCAGGCCATCTCTGGCATCCCATGACCACTGCCAACCAGGGTTGGGTGACCGACTGTAGTGCGTGCATGTGCACCTGCCCTGAGCAGACATGCATGTCTGTGCCACGCCTCACAAAGCTTAAACATTATATATAAAATACACACACACACACACACACACACACACACACAGCTGTGTGCAAGAGCAGACACACAGAAACCTATACTGTGGTGTTCAACCCCACCCAGCACAAACGGCAGCACAGATCTGTCCTTGGGAAAGCACAGCCCCATGTGTGTGTGTGTGCAGTGCACAACACACAGTAGACTGCACAGGCACCCATGTGTCCCTGCAGAGGAGCAGGGGCACACAGAGCTGTGCACGCTACACACATGTGTGCAGTGCCGTGCGTGAGACACAAGCTCCCGGGACTGTCCACTTCCTATCTCCCACTTCTGTGCAAACGCTAACTCTGTAGGAGTGCCTCCTCTGGTCACCAGAGCTGCCTGCAGTTGCAGCCCTGGGAATTAACACCTCTTAGTCACTCCTCCCCCAGCCCCTCTTGCCTCCCAGGCCCTGTACCCCTTGGTGGGGTAGACACCGTCAGGCCACTGCAACTCCTCCTTCCCACAACACTAGACCCCTCTGGGATCATCTTTGCCCCCTGGGGGGGATAGCCAAGGCACCAACAGGCTGGAGCCTGGGTTCCCTTGGCAGGGACTCGTTCATCAGCACCCCTCTGACTTGCTGCCATCCTTCCCCTGTGTTTCCTCACTCCCAGGATCACTTCCCAAATAAATTTCCTGCTCCCAAATCCTTCACTCAAGGGGAAATGTAAAGGGAGGTCAGGTGCCTACACATCACTGATCCTTCTAGAAAAACATGCACCCATACCCCAGACCTTATGTCCATGTAAGGATGTGCCTCATGTGAGCACCTACTGGGTACTGGACCCCTGATCTGGGCCCTGTGGACAGTTTAACTTTATTAATTCCCCACCAGTTGTATCAGGCAGGCAGTAAAATTAGGCATGTTTAACCGATATGGAAATGGAGGCAAGGACTAATCCTATAATTATGTATCTTAAAGCTGGAGGCAGGGCAAGCTGGAACGGGCAGGGACAGAGTGTGGGAAGAATCTACAGCCCCCCAACATCTCCCTCCAGCTGTCAGATGCTGACGTGAGAAAGGAGGTACAAAGTAGCTTCATCATCCTCCTTGCTTCTGGCCACATACCCCACCTCCCCCACTGGATACACATGACCTCTCCAGGATACCTAGCCTGAGGAGGAGACAGCCTTCCAGGAATGGCTGGCCTGTGGCTTTGGTGTGCTGGGTATTCTCTCTGACTGATTCTTCTAGGGGCAGGACATCCAGGCAGTGTCTCCAAGTAGTGTTGAGAGGCACATACAGTAGGTGCTAAATAAAAGCTTCAGATATGTGAAAGCTTTTCCTGGAGTTCTCAGTGGCTGTCCCACCTGCCTTGGACAGAAACCTGATGTTCACACATCCTGCTCCAGGACAAATGCCCGCAAACATACTTTATCCTCTTGGACACAGGTGACGAGAGGACCAGTGGTTCAAGGTCACACAGCACAGCCAAAGCCGAATGGGTTGGGCACCAGTCCCCTGCCCCAGCAGCCCTGGGCTCTCAAGCAGCCCCTGCTTCCCTGCAGCACTAGTTGGCTATGAGGGAGACGCAGACAGCAGCACATGGCCAGGGAAGTTTCGCTGTGGGAGGTAGTCCTGAGACCCTTGGGACACTGTGGTTTCTCCTAGAGACTTTAGGGACAGGCTGGTGCGGTCAAGTCCAGACTCTCTGTTCCCATGTCCCTGGAAGTCCTGGATTCCCATCCCCTCTGCTCGGGACCAGCTGTGTGGCCGTGGGCAAGGTGCTTGCCCTCTCTGAGCCCATCTCTGGCCTCTGTCAAGAGGACTGACCCTATGCATTATAGTAGTGTATGTCACAGTGTTGGGCGTGCCTGATGCACGGTCTGGCTGGCTGGGGGTGCCTTGACGCCCACTCGCTCAGGATAATATATTTGTATGCGTGAGCGAACCCACACAGGACCACAGAGGAAACCCGAAACCTGAACTATTGATTGACGCGTGATGTTGGAACGGGTGTTACAGCAACTAGCATGCTGTTGCCTAATAACACCTTGGATAGCAAGACCTAGCGGAGGGAGGCCCCAGGACCCCCTGCGCAGGGCACCAGGCAGCTGGGCTCTGCTGCCTCCTCTTGTCACAGAGGGAGCGGTACATTTTGCAGAGAGAAAAGGGGAAAAGTGTTTCTCCCATCAAGTTCGGAGAGCCCTGGATTTCAGTTTTGGGCCACAACATGGAACTTACCAGAATGTGCTTGGTGTGGCAGGGACCACACAGCCCTGTCCCCACCCCGCAGAGTCCTCCAGACCCCTCGACCCCCGTCTTTCCCCTCATTTGTTTTGCTTCTCATGTCCTTGGGCAGGCCTCATGAGGGTTTGGGGAGCAACACAGGTGGCCTATGCTGTGATCTCTGCTTCAGTTTGTGTGGCCGTGGCAGGGAGAAAGGGTTCCCTGCATCTTCAGCCCCACCTACCTGGCTGTTCTGGGGAGGCAGGTATTGTGATGTTTCCCAGCAGGGTCTCATGAGGGGTAGGAGGACCCCCCAGCACCCCAAGGCTTGGCCTGGAGCCCCCATGCTGACATGGCAGAGAGCTGATATTTCCTGTTCTGTTGGCTTGCCTGGAGCTCAGAGGGGGCTCTGATGATGACAGCCAGGCCCCTGCTCCCTGCAGGGCTGCACTGCTTGGAGCAGTTAGTGGGGAAGGAGGTGGGCGACTCCCATTCAGGCCACAGTCTTCTCCCTGAGACAAAATGAGTAACACCCAGAAGAACCTCTTGTTTGGCAGATGGGGAAACTGAGGCCAGACGGGCCAATATCCCATGACAAGTTATGACGGAAGTGGTCTTGGGATGGACTGCAGATATTGCCTGCTGTCTTGCAGTGCTGGCTCAAGGGTACTCCTGGGTCACAGTGGCAGATTCAGGAGGGGCCTCCTGAGGCTCAGTCCCCATTGCCCTCCTTAGTCTTTTCCAGAACCTGGCCCCATGCTCGGGGCAGTCAGACCCGGGCCCTGGCCTCAGAGGGCCCCTGGCCTGGTGGGGGAGACTGAGAGGGGTACGTAATTGCCACCCAGCATGGTCTGATCAAAGATAGAGGGAAGCACAAGGGCTGGAGACTTTGAAGTGGGTGTTGAAGGATGGGTAGTAGTTTGAGGGAAGGTAAGGAAGGGAAGACATTGGGCAGAGGGTCTGGCATGTGGCAAGGCAAGGAGGTGGGAAGCATTTCCTCTGTGCACCATTTCTGGGACATGGGCTATTACTGCCACTGGCAGTGAGGAAGAAGGGGCGCAGGGGCTCTCATGCATCCAGAGGGCTATGTGTCCCCAGCCAGGTGCTCTCTCTTTCTGAGTTGATCCTGTCCCCTCCTACTTCTTCCCCTCTCCCTGGCACACTCAACTCCAGCCCTGCCACTCTCCCTCCGGTTCCTTGAACACATGGAGCAACATTCCAGGCTACGTGTCTTCACTGTCGCTGTTCCCACTTCCAGGAGTTCACAGATGCTCTCCTTCTGCAGGTCTCAAGTCAGTGTCACAGTTGTCCTTCAGGCAAGCTGAAAAACCTCCAGGATACTGCCCACCCTGCCTCTGGAATCACTGGGGGTTGCCCCAGGCACCCTATCTGCATCTCGCAGAGGCGCAGCAGATACCTGCTGACTGACTGAGTGCATAACTGTTAAGCGCCATTGTGGTGAGCACGTGAAGGCCTGGGGCCTTGGTAGAGCTCCCAGGCCTAAGCTGGGGTGAAATGCTGGTCCCTCTAGAAAGCCTTCTCTTTTCTGGACTCCTCCTCTTAGAGCTTAGCCTCCTGCCCATGCCAGAAGGAACCCCAGGCCCCTCAGAGGTCTATCAGCCCCCCCCACCCAGGGCATTTTCTATTCCCCAAATAAAGCTACATTTACCAAATAAGGAGGCAAAAAAGGGGGAAGAAAGACAACTGTCTCTGTGTGCCCCTCAGCAGATCGTTAGGGTCACTGGGGGACTGAGGCCAGGGTCTCAGGCTCTGATTTGCCCAGCTTTATCCTGGACAGGCGTCACATGGGGCTCAGCCTGTTAGGAAGAAATATGGCTCCCAAGGTGGAGCCTTTTCCCTGATGGGGACAAGGCAGGTCTGGAGGGCTCATCAGGGAAGAGGTGGCTGGAGCACAGAGGGACCAGAGGCAAGACACCTGGCTCAGCTCGTGGATGGTAACCTTGGACATGGCCATGCTCTCTCTGCCTTATTTATTCCTCTGTCAAAAATGTTTGTGTTATTCCACCTGGAACATTCTCTAATGTGATGCCAGGTATTCAGCCAAAGTCAGGCACTCTGTTCCAGGGCCCGAGACATTGGAGGACTCAGCAAGGAGCAACAGGGGACCCCGGGGAAATCTTGGAAGGCTTTATAGAGGAAGTATCCTTGGAGCTTGAAGGATGCATTGAGTTCTGGAAGGCAGCTCAAGGTATTCCACTGGGAGGGGCCATCTCACGTTGAGGTTGTGAGGTATGCACATTCCTGAGTCATCAGTCACTGGGGGTCACGTGATCCTCAGCAGAGAGCCCAACTCTAGCACTCTAATATTCTTATCGCGTCCTTTTCTGTTGTTGATTTTTAAGAACTCTTTCTATATTAAGCACAACAGTCCTTTTTTTTTTTTACAACAGTCCTTTTTTTTTTTAATTTTTTAAATTTATATACGATAGTCATACAGAGAGAGCGAGAGAGGCAGAGACATAGGCAGAGGGAGAAGCAGGCTCCATGCACCGGGAGCCTGATGTGGGATTCGATCCCGGGTCTCCAGGATCGCACCCTGGGCGAAAGGCAGGCGCCAAACCGCTGCGCCACCCACGGATCCCCTACAACAGTCCTTTTTATAACACATTTTCATTTACCTTTTTGCTTATGATAGGTTTTTTTTTTTTTTTTTGCTTATGATAGGTTTTGATAAGCAACATCATAAATATTTTTGTGTTGGTGAATTTTCTGCCTTTTCTTTCACAGTCTTCTTTGTCCCAGGCTTTCTTGTCACATGCTGAGTGCTTAAGCAATGTCTAAGGGATGCCTGGGTGGCTCAGTGGTTGAGCATCTGCCTTTGGCTCAGGTCATGATCCCAGAATCCTGGGATGGAGTCTCGCATAGGGCCCCCTGCTCAGCGGGGAGTCTGCTTCTCCCTCTCCCTCTGCTTCTCCCCTTACTCACGTTGTCTCTCTCACCCACTCTCTCTCTCAACTAAATAAAAAATTTTAAAAAACTTTATAAAAATTTAAAAAAGAAATCTCTGAGAGTCCAATTAAGTTGAAAGTTGAAAAATTACAGCTATAAGAATAGAGGCCATGGTGCCTTTGCTCACTGAGATCCTCCTCCTGGGGTTCCTTCCTATTCTTTCTCTCTATTCCTTCCTGCCTGCCTGGAGCCTATGCCCCCTCTCTAAAGTGAGTTGGGGATCAGATAATGTGATGATGGCAGTGGGGGGTGGTGGGGGACCAGGAAATTTCCAGCTGGGCAGCCTCCCTGTATTTACTTGCTGAATACTTGCATGAGGTGGAAACTATTATTAATCCCATTTTACAGGTGAGAAAATGGGCTCAGAGAGGTTATAGGACTTGCCCCAGGTCACACAGGAAGGCACAGAGATAGGATTTGAACCCAGGCCATATTTCCCCAGAGCTCATACTTTCACATATCCTTCTGGCACCTCATTGCCCTCAGATCCAGTCCAAGGTCGTTAATATGATACCCGGCACCTCTCAGGTCCTCCGTGTCTTCTTCTGTGTCACAGAGTGGCCCCAACATCTCAGTCACACAGGATCTGGAGTGTTGGGCTAGCGAGGGCCAGCCCCCGGGGTTTTAGATAGGAACAGGGAGGCTCAGAGATGGAGAGAGCCTTGTCCAAACCCCAGTGTGTAAGGAGCAGAGCCTCAGTGGGACTCTTGAGTGCTCCCCCCCTGGAATTTCTCCTGCTGCTTCCTCCAGGAAGCACCCCTGCACCCTGACTGGGTTGACTCTCCCCTGGGGTCTGAGGACTTTGCCTGTGGCAGGCCCTCAGCAAAGATTGGCGGCAAGAGGGAGGCCCAGAGAGGGCCAGACACCTGCCCCATGTCACACAGTGGGCGGGAGCAGAGCTGGGGGCCTGTGAAGCCCCTAAGACCTTTCTAGGTTCTGCGTGCCCCTGGGACGGGACACTGGGGATGGAGCAGTGTCTATAATGGCCACTCTAGGAGAGAGTGCCCAGGGGACTCTGTCCTCTGCTGCTCCTAGGGGCTCAGGGCCAAGGACACCCTGTCTCCCTCCAGTCCTCACCTGCTGTAGAAGGATGTTCTCAAGATAAAAATACCCTCTGAAACATTCCCCAGTGTCTGGCACGAACTGTCGTCCGTCCTGGGGGCCAGAACCTCCTGCCCCAGCTTCACCTTGGGGCCCAGAAGGCAGATGTCCACCCTTCCTGGGCATTTGGCACAGCCTGTGCCCGGGAGCCGTGTGTCCCGCCCCTGTCACTGGGCCGCGGCGGGCACCCCAGGCCAGAGGAGCGGCGCCAGGCTCCGTGTGCGCCAGGTCCGTGCTCCCCTTCGGTGCCTGTTGGGAGGCATCACATGGGACCGCGGGGGGCCGCAGGGGTGTGTGCCGCGTTTCAGTCCTGCCGGAATCCCACTTGGGCGCTCAGAACCGGGGAGAAGCCGTCCGGGGACGCCCGAGAGGCCCCAGCATCACCCCGGCTGCGCGGCGGGCCCTGCCTTCACTCCCGGGCGGGCTCCCCGAGGTCGCGGGCTCTTCGGACTTTGGAAACGAGGCTGAGGCCCGGGAAGGGCCCTTCGTGCGCGGGGGGCAGCCAGGCGAGGGCTCGGGGCTCTCTGCCCCCTCGGCGCCCCCTCCAGGAGGCCTGTGCGTCGCCGGCTGCCCCCCCCCCCCCCCCGCAGGGCCCTTCGGGTCCAGGCCCTGTGCCCAGAGCCTGAGCCTCCGAATTCCTGGGCGGCCGGGGCAGGCGGCATCCGCCCGTTTTGTGGAGGAGGAAGCCCGCCCGGCCTCAGGAAGGGGAAATGCCTGGCCCTGGCCCCCGGCGGTGTGGGCCCCAGCGCTGGCTGACAGACTGGCACGGGCAGGGCTAGTGGGGGAGCCTCGGTGTCCGGCCGCCCTGCCCTCACTTGGCGGGAGTCTGAGGGCCAGTCTGGCCTGTCTGGGCTTGGCCGCCCCGCGTTATGTGGGAGCCTCGAGCCCCCACCCCGCCTCTCCCAGGCAGGACTGTGCCCCGTGCCCCAGGAGGCATTTGGTGATCTTCAGGGGTTTGAATTTACATCATGGGCTGCTGTGGCCATCCCGGGGTGGCGGGGGCAGCATTGGACAGGGTGTCCAGAGACCTGGGTTCTTGTGTCCCAGCTGCCACTCACTCCAGTGCAGCTTTGTGACCTTGGGCAAGTCACTCCTCTGCTCTGGGCCTGTTTCCTTGTAGAGTGGAGCTGATTTTGCCCACCTCACAGGTGAGAACAAATGTGGCTGGATTTGTGGTCTGGAGAGAGCCCCTTTAGGAGCTAGGGCATCAGGAGCAAGGGGAAGAGAGCCTGGGGCAGGTCAGGTGACAGGTGACCAACAGGAAGTGGGGAGGGCAGGCTGTCTCACATCCTTCTCCCTATAAACTTCTTTGGCTCCCATTGCCCTGTGACATCTCCTTTTTTGGAGTTCCAGCTCAGGGTGA
The DNA here is from genome assembly GCF_905146905.1 of Nyctereutes procyonoides. Taxonomy (NCBI): domain Eukaryota; kingdom Metazoa; phylum Chordata; class Mammalia; order Carnivora; family Canidae; genus Nyctereutes; species Nyctereutes procyonoides. The sequence continues at coordinate 46,784,238 of NW_026575140.1, read as the reverse complement.
CCCAGGGCAAGTGACTTAGCTTCCCTGAGCCCCAATTTCCCTGTGTGGCCAGCCAGGAGAGGCATCGCTCCTTCAAAGTGGGGCTGTGAGGGCTGGAATAAATGAAGCCAGGAGCTAAGCCCTCAGGGCTGGGCACAGTGTAAGCCCATTCCAGGGGCAGGGCATAAGATCAAGGACTTGGGCACAGGTCCTAGCCATGGAGATTCCCAGCTGTGTGACATGCTTCTACAGTGGAGCTGCCCTAAAGCTCAATCTCCCCACCACTTTAAAATTATGAGGGCTAAGAGATGCACCCTGCAGACCTATGGCATCTGCTCAGGGCATGATGAGGGACAGGGAAGTGGGGGGCTGAGAACTGGGACTCTGTCCCAGTTGAGATGAGAGTCTGGAAGGTGAAGAAGGACCAGCAGGACATTCCCTTATGGAGTAAGCAGACGCCCAGAAGGGAGAAGTGAGTCAGCCAAGGTCACACAGCTTGTGACAGGCAGTGGACTTGAACCTAGGTCTGTGTGCCTCTAAACCCACTGCTGTCACCTGCCCCAGGAGGCTTATGATGTGGGGCTGACTCACCCACAGTTCCTTGATCCCAGCCAGAAAAGCCAGTGCAACTGTGGATTACAGCCAGCTCAGCTGTGACGGGGTGGGGCCCGTGACCTCAGTGGCTGGGAGGTGGGGGAAGGTGAGAAGGGCCAGGCAAGTCTGCTTGCCTCTGGGAATTCATGGAGCCCCTTCCCGCCACACAGCATACTGGGGGAAAAGTAGGGGGCTCCTTTGATGTGGGAAAATGACGTTTGTGGGTTGCTGGGACCACCCAGGATGCACGAATGCCCAAGGCAAGTCTCTGAGAAGCTACTGACATGCACTCATCCATATAGCCATTTACCCACCTGTCCACTCATCTGTCTATTCCTCTCTCCCGCTCACTGAACCACTTCATCCATCCATCCATTTACCTGCTCATCTCTCTACCCACTATCCATCACGCATCCATCCACACACCCACCCACCCATCCATCCATCATCCATCCATCCATAATCCACCCACCCACCCATTGGTAACCCACCCACTCACCCAACCACACACCCACTCCCCTACCCATAACCCACCCACCCTATCCATCCATAATTCATCCATCCGTCTGTCTGTCCTTCTGTCCATCCACACTTGAACCCTGGGGTTTGCATTGGGAGGGCTCTGCAGGTGGTGACTAGGAGTATAGTATGATAGAGACCTGAGTTCCTCTGCCACATTACCCACCTCTCTGGAATGAGACCAACAATAGTTCCAACCAAGTGGGGTTGTTGTGAGGATGACATGAGCTAATCTCTGTAAAACACCCACCACAGTGGCTGACAATTGGTAGGTACTCCAAGTTGCGAAGGTGTGGGTATCAGAGGTGTGGGCTGGAGGCCTCTTCCACCTCCCATGGGACCCTGAGGGAAGCTGCAGAAGTGGGGGTTCAGGTGGAAATTTCAGACTTTTGAACCTTTGCTTTTAAGGAGAGCAGTACCATCTATAGTAATTTGGCTTTGCTCTGTTGACTTTAGGGTCTTCTAGTGACCGATTCCTCTCCAGCTGGGGTGCAGGAAATGGAAGCTGCTGCTGACACAGCCTTGAAGACAGCCACTTGCCTGCTCAGCACCGTTACTTAGAAGATAGGATTCAAGAGGTAAGATGAAGGTCACTGATGTGCATCTACCCATCTAGCCATCCACTCAACTAAATACTCCTCTGTCCATTTACCTCTCCAGCCTCTCATTCACCCATTGTCCATCTACTAGTTCCACATATCCTCCCATGTGTCTGCCATCTACCTGTCCACTCATTTCCCAACCCACCTAGCCATCTTCACTTCCACATATTCACGCATTTCCCAACCATTCACTCACCATCCCAGCCATTCATCCATGCACCCAAGTACCCATCTGTCCTTCCCTCCACCAGCCATCCATCTAGTCATCCGTCTGTGCCCACCCACCTGTCCATCCATCTATCCATCTCTTCATGCACCCAAACTATCGAATGATTTTCTATCGACTTAAGCCATTCATCTTTCTGGTTCCCACCCATCCACTCATCCATCTGCCATGTCTTCATCATGCATACCACCACCCATCTGTATTTATATGTGTCACCTCATGCACTGTTCCATCGTGCTCCTCATCCATCTGCTATTCTGCTGCATATTCCCTCAGCCTTTTATCTGGACAATGAGCGTTTCCTGGGTGTCCCCTCTGGGCTAGGCCTGTACCAGCCTGTGTAGGCCTCTGAGGTTGGCCAGAAATGCGGCCTGGGCAAGGTCAACTCTTATACCAGGTAGAAGGGGCTTCTGGTCATAACAGGAAAAGCCCAGGGCCAGAGGATCCAAAAGGGCTCTATGGCAATGGTGACCTTCAGATGATCCCTGACAAGTGGGAGGATTCTAAGCATTCATTTTAGGTATGATTTGGGATTTGGACCACATGCGGCAGAGGGTCGCCACAGCACAAGCCCTTAGAGGCCTGTTGGTATGTCCAGACAGGAGTGGCCTGAACTGGAAGGAGGATGTGGGTGAGCAAATGGTGGACAGCCTTGGCAGTTCAGGAGACAAACCACACAGGCAGGACCTGGTGACGGAGTGGATATGAAGGCTGAAGGAGAGAGAGGAGACAAGGTTTCTGGCAGCTCAGGCAACTGGGGAAGTGACCAGGTTACCAAAAGACTCTATGAAGAGGGAAAGGGGGAGGAGGAGGTCAGAGGAGGGGGATGGAAGGAGGGACAAGGAAGAAAGGAAGAAGAGGGTGAGAAAGGCGAGGATGAGGGGAAGGAGGGGGAGGTAAAGAGGCTTGGGAGAAGAAGAGGAGCCATGTTGGCCACATGGTGCTGTGGGACATCCCGGAGGCAAGGCTAGGGTCTGGGGAGGTAGGATAGAACAGGCACCCCAGAGTATGGCTGTCGCAGGGGCGGGGAGCTGCCCCCTCCAGGAAGGTTGTTCTGGGGGCATTAGTTCCCTGCCTGTCCAGTGCATAAGCAGAGTGTATACCAATGGCCAGAGAGAGCTTTCGGGCAGAGACTAGGGTCAATAGTGGCTGGAAATGAGCACCCAGGAGTGGGGAAGGCCTGGGCCGCGGGCGGCACACCCACCACATCCGGCATCACGCTAACTTATTGTGACTGTTTCTGTCCTTGCACCTAGCATGGGTTTGGCACAGAAAAGCTGTGCGGTGCTGACCCCGAATGCGTGTAGGCTGTGCTGTATGCTGTGGGCAAAAGCGGTCTGTGCATTGGGGAGGGGAGGGGGATTCGGGGCTCCCCACTGCTGGTGAGGTGCTTGCCCCGCTGCGGTGTGCTCTCTGGGCAGCCGGGCCTGCCTCTCACGTCCTGCTATGTGACCTAACGGGGGAGCCTTCTTCCTGCCTACAAAGTAAAGATGGGAGCCTTCAGGCGCTTTTGCGAAGCCTGCTGGGTATGTACTAGATGAGGACAGGCTCGGAGGCCTTCCCAGGACACGCGAGAGGTTCTCTGGCGGGTTAGCGACGTCTGCCACGGGCACGGGCTAGACGAGGAGGTGCCAAGTGCATGTGGGTCACACGCTGGCTTTCCCTGAGCCAGGTGATCTCCAGGGATTCGTTCTGGTCATCAGCTTTGAGCAGGAGGCGGTGAGTGCCCCATCCCTGGACATTCGAAGCGAGGGCAGAATGGCCCGGGGTCAGGGCTGCTGCAGACAGGCTTCCGTCTGCTTCTAGTGCCGAGACTAGGGGCTGCTTGTGTGTCTTCTCACCACGTGGTGTGGCAAGGGCCTGGAGGCCTGCGATGGGAATTCATGTCCTGCCTACAGTCCGGCCCTGGGGGTGGTGGGGGTTGGCTTCTCTCCCACCCTCTAGTCTGGAAACTTGCTGCTTCGTGGCCATGTGATCCTGGGCAAGTGACTCAGTGTTTCTGAGCTTCAGTTTCTTCATCTGGAAAATGGAGCTCATAGTCATAACGTCGAAGGGATTAAGGGAGATAATTAGAGCTCTTAGAAGCTGGCCTGGCCTGTAGTGAGCACTTGGTCTGTATTGATCACTACACTCCTGCCTCTCAAAGTACTCTGGCCAACTGAAAGGCCTGGGACCTAGGGTGCTTAAGCCCCTCCTGCTCTGGGCTCCCTCCATTGGCTCTTCCAGTAAGTGCTTCTTGACATCTGAGAATGTGGGCCCAGGCCTGGCCCTCATTCCCTCCCGGATGTCACTGAAACCTGAGGTGCCCAGAGCCTCAGGGGACAGGGCATGGGGTGTTCTGCTCCATCCGGAGGCACCTCTGGTGATTCTTGGGCCCCACCTTGGGTCATGTGGGAGCTGCCTCTCTAAAAGCTCCCAGCCCAGGCTGTGTCGTGCTCTGAACACCCTGGTGGCTCGGAGTCGGCGTCCACAGATGCCGTGGCCAACAGGGCAGTGGGCTCAAGGGACAGCCAGGCTGGGGACAGCTTCTCCATCACTCAGAGGTATCTGGGTCCACGCTCTTCACCACCCCTTCTCTGCCTGCCGGACTCACTTCGCTCCCTATCTCCAGTGCGGAAGTCACACCGTCTAGTTCAGGTAGCAGACCCTGGGGTGCCTCTCCTGTTCCCTTCCAGAGAAGGCCTGGGATCCCCTCTGGCCAAGCCAGGCATCTGCCAACAGTGATCCTAGCTGTCATCTTTAATGTCTTATCCAAGCCCATGAGCTGCTGTGTGACCTGGGACAAGTCTCAGCCATAGTTCTCAGATCTAGGAAATGGGAAGTTGGCCTCCTAACTTGCTGAGGCCTCTTCTAGCAAAACAAATCTAACAATATTTCTTACCTGATCTAACCATATGCATCCATTGAGCAAGAGCCAAAGAGGCCTGCATGTCCCTGGTTGAGGATGTTGTCCCACATTTCTTACACCGAGTCTTTAAAGATTCCACAGCTGTGTGAACTTCCTGCCACATCTGCGTTTGTGTGCATGGAGTGTCCTTGGGACGTTTGGCAAGTTTGTAGTGCTGGGGTTTCTACTTATGGGCCCTCTTCTGGGTATTTCTTTGTGGTGCTGCACTCACCAAGAGCCTGGGAGGGGCTCCTCACACCCCTAGCAACACACCCACACATGCACGCGCGCGCGCACGCACACACACACACGGCAGAGTGGGGCCACAGGAAGCTGAGGACTGGACCTACACAGGGAACTGCCAAGTCGCTGTAATCCTTAGTTTCTGGGTGCCTTTGGACAATGACTGCTCATATTCTCAGTTTCTAGCTGAGAAACAGCAGAGCAGAGTGTGAACGTGACTTTGTTGATTTTCTGTGTGGTTTGAGGAGGAACACCAATGGAAGAGGGGGTTGCCAAGCCTGTGTGACACGGTCTGGGTGGGTCCCAGTTGCCCAGCCCAGGCACAGACACCAGGAATCACTGCAGCTCCCTCACCTGCCTGGAAGCTGGCCGGGTGCGAGGCTCCCCAGCGGATGGGAGCAACGTGCCAGGCTGGGCTCTCCGGCCTTTGATTCTTCCAATTCTGTCCCTTGCAGGCCTCCAGCTGCTTAGAGCTCCAGTTGGAGCAGCATTGACCCGCTGGACATCCCTCAAGGCCTCCAGGTCACATAAACCTGCCCCCTGCGGTCTGGTGGCCTCCCGCCAGCATCTAAGTACCCCAGCCCTGAACACTTCTTCCCCGAGGGTCCAGGAATCTGGGGCTGAGCCATCTTCTCGGCACAGTACCTGGGGTCCCCACAGCCACCAGCTCCCTGCCTCCTGGCCTGGGCGGAAGCAGCATCCACCATTACAGCCCCGGGCCTCAGCTCCTTAGGCCCGTGGTGAGGTGGTCAGCTGGAGTAGCCCTGGGGGGAGGATGGCAGGGTGAGAAGAGGCTCCCGCAGAGCCTGAAGGCCCCACAGCAGGAGACCTCGCATTAGACGAACTGGTTCGAATATCAGCTCTCCTGCTTATTGGCTGTGTGGCTTTGGGGAAGTCACCTAACCTCTCTGAATCTCCATTCAGAGTAGAAATAACAATAGCAGTCACCTTCTTGTTTTTTTTTTTTTTAAGATTTATTTATTTATTTATTCATGATAGACATAGAGAGAGAGGCAGAGACACAGGCAGAGGGAGAACAGGCTCCATGTCGGGAGCCCGATGCGGGACTTGATCCCAGGACTCCAAGATCGTGCCCTGGGCCAAAGGCAGGTGCCAAACCGCTGAGCCACCCAGGGATCCCCCCTTCTTGGGGTTTTGAGAGGATAAGCTAAGACCATTTGCTAATATGTCTGGCTTGCTCTCTCTGCAGCTTGAGGAGTGGGCAGGAATAGCCATGAGAGTTGTATACGTGCCCGCTCTGGGGATCCAGAAGCCCGTGGCAACAGAGACAGATTCTAGGAGGGGTCTGCAGGCTGGCTGGTCATGTGGGCTTCTCCCTCACCTGTCTCCCAGGTTTTTGAAGCAGAAGTCAGATGTCATGCTCCCTCTGAGCCTCTAGCTGCACCTGGTTACACAGACCAGGGCTAAATCGGTGTTGCCTCTTCCTGGCCATGTCACTTCCAGTTTCTGGGTCTCTGGTGGGTGCCCAGCCACCTGCCTGTCTGCTTGTGGCCAGGCTGTCCTGGGACCTTCTTAACTGAGGCCTACTGTCTTCTGGGCACTCTAGGGCTCCCTGCCTTGTCTAATGCTGACCTCCTAGTATGACCAGGTGGGCACTGGGTCCCCATTGGTGGGGAGGAATACGCCCAACTCCTCAACATGCTAGCCAGGCCAGCTAGCCAGGGTTCTCCCCCTCCTTCCAGCCCAGCCCCGGCTGAGCCAGGCTGAGGGCCTGAGCACTTGCAGCCCTAATGCTAATGGCCAGATGGCCTCAGTGCCCACAGTAGATGCCTCAGCCTGGCACCGACAGGCCAGCCCAGAGCCAGTGGGGCAGTGGGGGAGGGGCAGCTGCCAGCCTCTCTGAGGGCTGAATGTGTGCTAGTGGCCACGAGAACAGTGTTTGTCCAACTATGGGTGTTATGCCCTGGGGCGTGCCTGAGACTTCTTGGTGTACATGAGCGTGTGTATACGTATGTGCAGCAAGCCAACCAAGTGCTCCCCTGAGTGGGCCAAGGATAGTGATGCTTCTGAGTGCTCCCTATGCTCTGTCCTGTAGAGCTGAGAAAGGCAGGCATGGGGAAGACCCCTGGGCTGCAGTTAGTCAGTGATCCTTCTGGATGCTGATTTGTGGACGGCCTCCTAGCTTCTGATGGGGAGGCAGAGGGCATGGTGTATGGGTACCGAGAGTTGGGTGCCTCGGAGCATAGCACATGAACATTAGGAGGGTGTCCTTGGTGTTCTAGGCTCTGGGGATGAGACTGCAGTGAACAAAACAGCAAACTCACTATGCTTAGGTAGCCAGCGGTGTGTCTCATGGTGGGAGTGGTGGGTAAGGGCAACCCGCCCAATACATGTCATTCCTATTCCTATTATTAGGTCAGAAGTCGATGATTTGGGGTGAGGAACTGGGTGAGGGGTTAGTCTCCGGAGGGTGCAGGAAGGCCTCTGGAGATGCTTTTGGGGCCTTGCGGCCAAGAACTGAGGGAGGTGAGGCAATGGGAGGACATCTGGGTGGGGAGCATGCAGGACAGGCTGGAGGAACAGTGTGGAGAAGGTGGGCTGCAACAGCACGAGTGAGGAAGAGCCTGGGAACTGAGATCTGAGGGGCCTGGACTCCACTCATGCAGGCCTCGTGGGTGCCAGCCTCAAGGGACTCTGGCCTCAAGCCGAGGATGGCAGGCTCCCCCTGGCTGCCTCTGGACCGGGGTTGGGGCAGGAGCACAGAGGTTGGCGAGGTGGCCGCCATGGTGGTCCAGGTGGGTGATGACGGGGACTCAGGCAGTGACAGTGGGAGAAGAGGTAGGATCCTAAATATACTTTGAAAGCAGAGCTTTTGGGGTTTCGCGGCCAGAGCTCCCGGGGGGACCGAGTGTCACTTTTCCACACTGAGAAGGAGGGTGAGTTGCTGGCTGAGGAGGGAAGATGGAGAGCTCGGTGGGGGGTGAGTTAGGGTGAAGCCGTCGGAGGGCTCTGGGTGGGGGCGGAGGCGGGGGCCCGTGTGGCCTGCTCTGCCAGCCCCACTGTCTTCCCTGTTGCAGGAGCCGCCCCCCGCAGAGCCGGCCCAGGGGCGAGCCAGGGCCCCCCCAGCCCCGGGATGACCTCGGCCGGCAGGGCCAACCCCTACAGTATCGTGTCATCGGAGGAGGACGGGCTGCACCTGGTCACCATGTCAGGTGCCAACGGCTTCGGCAACGGCAAGGTGCACACGCGGCGCCGATGCCGAAACCGCTTCGTCAAGAAGAACGGCCAGTGCAACATTGAGTTTGCCAACATGGACGAGAAGTCGCAGCGCTACCTGGCCGACATGTTCACCACCTGCGTGGACATCCGCTGGCGCTACATGCTGCTCATCTTCTCGCTGGCCTTCCTCGCCTCCTGGCTCCTGTTCGGCATCATCTTCTGGGTGATCGCGGTGGCCCACGGCGACCTGGAGCCGGCCGAGGGCCGCGGCCGCACGCCCTGCGTGATGCAGGTCCACGGCTTCATGGCCGCCTTCCTCTTCTCCATTGAGACGCAGACCACCATCGGCTATGGGCTGCGCTGCGTGACAGAGGAGTGCCCGGTGGCCGTCTTCATGGTGGTGGCGCAGTCCATAGTGGGCTGCATCATCGACTCCTTCATGATCGGCGCCATCATGGCCAAGATGGCCCGGCCCAAGAAGCGGGCGCAGACCCTGCTGTTCAGCCACAACGCCGTGGTGGCGCTGCGCGACGGCAAGCTCTGCCTCATGTGGCGAGTGGGCAACCTGAGGAAGAGCCACATTGTGGAGGCCCACGTGCGTGCCCAGCTCATCAAGCCGAGGGTCACCGAGGAGGGCGAGTACATCCCACTGGACCAGATCGACATCGACGTTGGCTTTGACAAGGGCCTCGATCGCATCTTCCTCGTGTCCCCCATCACCATCCTGCATGAGATTGATGAGGCCAGCCCGCTGTTTGGCATCAGCCGGCAGGACCTGGAGACCGACGACTTCGAGATCGTGGTCATCCTGGAGGGCATGGTGGAGGCCACGGCCATGACCACGCAGGCCCGCAGCTCCTACCTGGCCAACGAGATCCTGTGGGGCCATCGCTTCGAGCCTGTCCTCTTCGAGGAGAAGAACCAGTACAAGATCGACTACTCCCACTTCCACAAGACCTACGAGGTGCCCTCCACACCCCGCTGTAGCGCCAAGGACCTGGTGGAGAACAAATTCCTGCTGCCCAGTGCCAACTCCTTCTGTTATGAGAACGAGCTAGCCTTCCTGAGCCGCGATGAGGAAGACGAGGCCGATGGAGGCCAGGATGGCCGTAGCCCCCAGGCTCGGCATGACTTTGACAGACCCCAGGCCAGTGGTGGTGGTAGTGGTGGTGGTGGTGGTGGTGGTGGTGTCGGTGTCCTTGAGCAGCGGCCTTACAGACGGGAGTCAGAGATCTGAGCCACCATGGGCCAAGGTGCAGCATCCGCCCCGCCAGGGAGAGGCCCAGCGTCCCGTGAGGGTCCTGGGTTTGAGCAGAATGGGCCTGGTGCCCCGGTTGCAGACTCAGTAGCGTTTTAGATGTTTTATGTTCCTTCACAGTGGCCTGGAAAGGTTGGCGGGAGAGTGGGCGGCCAAAGTGGGCCGCCCCTGGCCTCAGAGGCCGGAGCAGGTGCAGGGGCAGGGAGGTGACCTCTGGGGGTCCGGGCCAGGAGCCAGGGGCTTCTGCCTGACGACAGAACAGCAGCCTGCCCGGAAGTGGCTGGACAGCCATCCAGCCTCTGTGGGTCAATGCTGGCAGGCTGCAGTGCACCTCACTGGTTTTTAACTTGGGGAGAAACACCAGTTTTGGCTTTCTCAACCTTAGCTTGAGTAAGACTGTTTACAAAAAAAAAAAAAAAATTTAACATGTGATTTAAAAAAATTTGATTTGTGGGGGTTATAAAAAAAAGGACAGTTAGAATTCCGTTGGTCTTCCGAGATGCAGGCAGGTAGATGGAGGCCCCACGAGGCTCCCCGAGGCTGGACAGGCCTCTCCTCTGTGGAGGCCGCATGCGTGCCAGGTGGCACAGTCCGCAAGCGCAAGCACGGTGCTCATCCGTGGTTCCTTATGCTCACGGCGGATCAGGTGATATTTGCGCTAGAAAAACCAAGACCATGTTAATGATCATCATAAAAGCTTTCCAGAGTCATAGTGGTGGGGGGTAGGGGCTGGGAAAAAACTATTTGAGCTTTTCGGGTTTGACTTTTGTACCTTAGAGGTGCGTCTCAGGGCTGGAAATGGGACCTGCCTGCCGTGGAGGGCCCGCTCTCCCCCCATCCACCAGATTTTCCTGTTTTACTTCTCTCTCCTTTTCTGCCTCATAGCCTCCACCCTTCCATAGTGAGGGACACTTGGAAAATGTTGGAGTAGATGGCTCCGTGGGAAGGGAGGGCCGGTTCCCTGATGACAAGGAAGCAGATCAGCCCCATTCCCACGGGACCCCAGTGTGAGTCGTGCCTTAGAGACCTCAGGTGGGCCAGCTCCAGCTGTTTCTGTTGTTACCGGACTAGCCCGTACTCCCAGCTGCCCCCGATTCCACCATGAAGTCCCCACCAGCCTGTCTGCCTGCAGAGGCTGGGCTATCCTCCTTGCACCTGGGACAGCACAAGGGAGCCCAGGTAGGTCCCAGCCAGGCTCTTCTCCGCTGCTGAATGGCAGAGGATCTTAGAAGAGGTGTGGAATTGTCAGCCGAGATGACTGGGAGTGGCACTTGCTTCTAGGCCCCCTCGTCAGGAGGAAGTTCGGAGCTGTTGGCTCTGCTGGCCCCAAAGCAGGGCCCTGGACCAGGAACTGCCCAACATGGGCTTGTTCTTGGCAGGGGACACAGCTGGCAGGGGTGGAGCTGGCCAGGCCTTTCCCAGGACAGCTAAGATTTCTGTCTTCTCCAATGACCAGGCCTGTAAGGAAGTCCTTAATTAGAAAGCCCATACATGTCTCCTCAGCCTGCCTGCCTAGGCCACTCCAACCTGTGCCCTCTCTGAGATAGCTAGGCACCAAGGACTCTCGCACAAACGGGAAATGGAAGGAGACTTCAAGGTCACGAAGTGAGTGGTGGGTCTTGGGAGGCAGGGAGAAGCCAGGGGCCTGGGGTGGGGGCTGTTACCTCTCCCCTCCTCCTCCACCAACCCCCAGGGCAGCTGGAGACCTGGTCTGAGGCCAGAGGACCTCGAGGGTCTGGGCATGAGCCATCAGTCCCCCCCCCCACACACACACACGGGCGCCCTGGGACCGTGCCCTGAGTGGTGTCAGACTCTCAGCATTGTGCCCTAGCCTCAGACTCCACCCTCATTTCTGGCTGGGGGAATTCCAGCAGTGGAGTCAGCTCTTTCCTCTCAGGATCTGCTGGAGGGGCTTTAGTCCTTCCCAGCTCGGGGCCTGGCTTCCCAGCCCTGAGCCTGGCTGCCTTTCTCCATCTTAGCTCTGGGGGGGTGGGAGGGGCAAGGGTAGAGTTGATGTGGGACAGCTTCCCTGCCCACCCCCTAGATTGTCAGGCTGAGCCAGGGAGGGATGAGGGGACCCCAGTCACTTGAGGCTGGCAGAGGGGCCTGTGTCCTGCTCTGCCCAGCAGCTGGAGATCCTTCCAGGGCTGGTGAGCCAGGCTTCCACTGCCACCATGCAGAGCAGAGCCCAGGGATGTTGGGTGACTTGGTGCACCTCCTCTCAGGCCCAGGCTGGATGGTTCAGCCCCAGACCCTGCGGGAGAGCAGCCCTGGGCTGCCTTTCATCTCTCGCCAAAGGCAGATGCTGCGTTTTCAGACTCTTCTGCCCTTTTTTTTTTCCTTCCCTGTATTTATTTATTTATTTATTGCTTGTGCTAAAGACCAAAATAGTCTCCCTCTTTAGTGCACTTGAAACGGGAGGGTGGATGGGAGGAGCTGTGTGTGCTCACAGAGCAAGGATTACGTCATCCCTGGGGAGTGTGTGCCGGGGTGGGGTGGGGTGGGGTGTGTGTGTGTGCCCGTGTGTGTGTGTGTGTGTGCATGTGGTGTGTGGAGAGCATGTTAGCCCTCTGAGTGTGCCACATGCCACGTGCAATGCGTGTGCCGAGCACAGGCAAGTAGGGAGCATTTGTGCACTTGAGTGTGTGTGGTGTGTGTTTGGATGCGTGTGCATCTGTGTGTACATGGAGTGTGGTCTGTGTGCTGTGCAGGTGTGTGTTCCAATCTACTCCCACCCTCACCCTTTCAGGCAATGGGATTTCCAGGAAGTTTCTTAACAACCTGAACTGAGAGGTGTGGCTGTTGGAGCCAGCCAAGGTGGCCTGGGTGCCCTCCTCCCTGAGACATGGAACTGCTTATGTGGAAAAGGGGCCGTGCTGGCGGCGTGTGTGTGTGAGTGTGAGTGTGTGAACACCCAAGTGCATGCATTTGCAGGAGCAATCATCTCATCGCTGTTCAAGGAAATATGTGCAATTGTGGCTTTGCATGAGCGTGTGGATTCACCGTTCGTGGGCATGCTGTACCAATGTGTGCCCACGATGATCTCCATATGTGTGTGAATCTGGGCTGATGATGTACACACGTGGGATGTCCGTGTGTGCATATACACACAGACTCAGAGTTGTATGTATATTTACCCACAGGTATGTTTGTGAGTGTGTGTTTTACACGCGGGCATTGGTTTAAATGTTTGCCAGGCTGCAAGGCTGGGCACACACCGCTCAGGATGGATGCGGGCTGGGGACATTGGCACAGCTGAACCCAGTAGCCCCACTGCCCTCTGCCCGGATTACATCCATATGGGAATGCATGGAATGTGTGTGCCAGTGTGAGGCTTTTGTGTACTTGGGCATGAGGTAATATCTTCCCATGTGTGTGAGCACATGGCATCCAAGGTGAGTGCTTGCATATGGATGGCGTATGTGTGTGTGTGTTTGGCCCAGTGAAGACGTCGTGCATGTGGTGCATTTGTGTGTGGCAGTTGTGCCGGATTCTGTGAGCAGGGCTGGTGCCTGCCTGCTGGGGGCAGTGTGTATGGGAATGCACGAGCGTGTGCAGGTCCCAGGGCTGTGTACACAAAAACGTCAGTGGAAACGGTGTGTCCGTGTGCACGCCTGCGCGTGCTGCCTCGAACACGGTGGCCGCCCCCCCCCCGTGCCTGCTGGTGCTGTGCTGCCCGGTCCCTGCCTGCCCGAGGGTCCCGGGAGGGGCCGGGGGCGGGAGCGGGCCTGATGGGAAGGAGGCCCTGCACAGGGGTGTCTGCCCTGCGTGAGGTCATAGAATGTCAAATCTATTTTAAATGGTGAAACTGGAGAATTTTCATGTTATTTTCAATACATAGCGGTATCTAAAGACATAGGCCACGAGACTAGACCACATTAAATGCATTTTGATCTCTTTGAGTGCCACCGTGTGGAGATGTGTGTTTGAAAATCCCTGCCTGGCCTTCTGGGGTTCACTCAGCCCACCATAGCCTGGGGCCATGGGACTCCCCAGGGGCCTGGGGGGCAGGGGTGGGGGTGGGTCAGCACAGGAGCTCTGGGAGAAAGCACAGAACACCCCGTGCTTGCAGGCCCAGGGTGCTCTTCCAGCTGGCGCACACACCCTCACAACCTGGGACCACACACCCTCTCCCGCACGGGCCTCCGGGTGCGCTGTACCACCCACTGCGGCTGGATGCTACACTTCCCCAGCTGCGTGACCCAGAGCCGCTGCCCTGGCCTCCCTGGGGGCACACCTGCCCACTGCTCATCCCTTCTGCAAGGATTTGGTGAGCGCATGCCCACCTGGGCGTGTGCTGAGGGGAGGAGGGCAGCTGCTCTTTCCTGGGACTTGGTAGTGGGGGAGCCCCTGCAAAAGAACAGAACCAACAGCCCTGGTTCTCACCACGGTGACAGCAGACGAAGCTTGGGTGGGTAGGGCAGCCCTAAGAGCCCTACGCCAGCCTGGCCTGGTGACAGGAATTGGAGGGGTGTCCTGCTCAGTGAGGTTGAGATGACAAGGGCCAGAGGGCAGACAGGTGCCGCCGGCAGGGGGAGGAGCACAGGCAGGGAGGAAAACAGGCAAGGCCCATTCTGGGGAAAGCAGAATTTTCTCTGTACCAAGGGCCCAGTCTCTGGGATTTCAGTGGCCATCCGGGAGAGGCCCACCGGGAGAAAATTCTTTCCTTTGCCCAAACTAGTTCCATACTTGGAGGTCTTCTCTGCATCACTGAAGGAGCCAGAACCTTCATTCTGTGGGATTCAGATGATGATTCCACACCACAGGATTAGAAGCAAGGGTAGTGGTGACAGGCAATGATGAAGGACAGGAGGTCAGGAGGGACGGGGGGCAGGTCACGAAGGCTTCTTGGAGGTTGGTCCTATGGGTTGAACCTGGAGAAAGGACAGGCCCTGAAGGTGGTTGGCTCGGGGGTGTGGGTGGGACTCCCCTAGCCCTGGAGCCCTCCTCAGTACCCCAGTACTAGAATCTAAGCCAGTTGGGGCCACCAAACTCTGGCTTCCCCAGCCCCCAAGCACGAGTTCCCACAGATAGCTACGGGGCCCCTGTCAGCGCTTGATACATACCTGTGACCCAAACTTGGTGGCACTGGAGCTCAGGAGTCTTCAGTTATGCTCCATCCTGGCTGTGACCCTCACTCAGACCCAGGCCACTCTCTTGCTTATGACCTATATTGAATTGAGTTCCTTTCTCCCTGTGGCCTCAGTCTCCCTGTCTACGTAAAAAAAAGAGTGTTCATAATAAATGCTAGCTCGCATCCTCGTGGAAAGAACGAGAGGGAGAAAGAGAATGTGGATTTAGCTGACGCCTTGCACATGTGCTCAGCACCAGCCCTCGAGGTGGACACCAAGTGGGCATGAGGTAGGCACGAGGTGGGGACTGAGGTGGGCACAAAGTGGGGCCGGCGCCCGAGGTGGAAGGAGCATGCATGCGGCTCGTCTTTGCAGCAGCGCCAGTGTGTGTGCAGCAGAGGCCACAGGTTTGCCCTGCACTTTCCTGTCTCCCCAAGGACGAGGTGAGTCCAGCTTGGATCTGCTTTAAAGAACAAAGAAATGGGGTGTGGGGTGGGGGATTGGGTGACGAATGTTTACAGGCATTACTCCTTTGACGTTTGAGGCCCAGGTTTACCTGTTTGAGAGGTAATCAGCCCAGGGACACAAAGGGACTTTCAAGGGAGGGTAGCTGTCTGAGCCAGGATTGGATCGGGCCTTGGGTCCCCAGGTGCTCCTGTGGCCTTCATTTGACCCTGACATCACTCCCCTCATGGCGCTGGACCCCTCTGCTGCCTACCAGCGACCCCTAGAGGGACAACAGCCCAGCCAGCGGGCCTGCCCTGGACTCAGTTTGTCTTTCCAAAAATCCACCTCCTGCAGTGGAGGGCCCCAGTGGCTCAGGAAGAAACACAAATGGGTTTCCATCAGTGTGGGGGGGCCCAGATGAGACCTGTTTGCAACCCATAGATAGTGAGGGCTTCAAAGGATGTATACCCCCATCCCACTACAGCCCACCATCCACCAAGCACCAGAGTGGTCTTAGAGCCAGAATCAGGCCTTATGACCCCTTTCTGGCTTCCTGCTACACTGACAGTAAAATCCCAAGTGCTTGTTGTCCAGCCTCTGAAGTCCTGTCTCATCTTGCCCTGACCTCACCCAGCTCATCCTCATCTCCCTTTTCCCCTGACCCTCTGCCCTTTCCCACCTCCTTTCAGTGCCTTAAGAACACTACATTCTTCTCTTCACCCCAGGACCTTTGCACATGCTATTCCTCTGCCCAGAACAATTTTCCTTCAGAGATACCCTTTTATCCTTCCAACCTATGCCTGCTCTGACCTGTAAGAGAGATCATGAAGGCAGGGATTGTCATCTCTTTCGTCCACTGCTGGGTCTCCCGTGCAGGGTACAGTATGTACTTCATGTATATTTGTCTCCTGAATGGAGTAGAGGTCCTGTGGGCTTCCTGCCCAGAGAGAGGTCTGCAAGTCTCAACCAACCTACAGCCCTCACGTCTTCCCACTGACCCAGCTTGGACAGAGTCTACTGCACCGAGCAATGACAAACTAGAGTGATCCCTGGGTGGTAATGGAACACAGTGTGCCATGGGAGGAAAAGCAAGGGGAGACCTGGTTAGAGGGACTAGAGTGGGTCCCCCAGGAATTGACATTTCATCTGAGATCTAAGGGATGAATCAGCCTCTGCCAAGCATGCGAGGAGGAGCTCCCAGGGAGAGGGGTGGCACAAGCAAAGGCCCTGAGATGGGAGAGAGCACAAGAAGAAGGAAAAGGAAGCAGGTGGGTGGGTGTGGGTGTGAGGAAGGTCCCAGCAGCCCCCATTCCTATCGCTCAGCCTCCCTTGGGCCTGTGTGCCAGCCTCGGTGCCTCTCCCCCGTGGCATGGCAGCCTCTGGAGAGCGGGAACTGTTGCTCTGCCTGGGTCATGGCTGTGCCCAGCGCCCAGAACGTCGAGACCCGGCACCCAGGAAGCGCTCGGCCGTTGGGTAGGTGCTCAGCCAACCGTCGGCTCTCCCGCAGCTGAGAGAACCACAGAAGTCAGAGGTCAGGAGAGCTGGGGTCAGCCTCATCCCTGCTCAGGCAAATCTCCAGGCGTGGATTGCAGGAAGCCACCGCGCAGAGGCTCTTACACTGTTCTGTGCTACAAAATAGGAGTTTATCAAGAAAAATCTTGAAATGCATGACATACAAGATACAGGGTCACAAAGGAACCCCACTTCATGGGAATACCGGTATCCCAACGTGGACACACGCATCTGGGGTCAGCCAGTGGCGGTGTCTCCTCGCTAAGCACCCGTGAGCGAGGCCGCGCCGTGGTGGCTACGCTGCTGCTATCTTCCCGGGGCTGAGCACAGCCTCTGGGCCGGGCCCCGCGGCACTGGGGCAGGGCAGTGCCTCCCATCCTGCGTGGGGCAGAGTCCCAGCCCTGCCACCGTTGCTTGCCTCCATCCTCAAAGGAAGAGAACACAAAATTTCTGTTTGAAGTGGAGCAACGTGGACACATAACATCTTCACATCCAAGTGCACGTGGTCTTAATCCAAGGGCACGTGGGCCCTTGAAAGGGTGCAGGTCCTGGCTCAGGCCCCCGCGGTGTCAGTTTGGGGGCCGGTTTGCTGCCAGGAGGCAGGGCAGCCAAACTGTCTGCAAAGGACCCACTAGTAAATGCCTCAGAAATGTGCAGGCCCAGAGCTGCTGGCTCTGCTGCTGTCATACAAAATCCACCGTAGATGGTTATACACGCAAATGGGTTCCAAGAAAATCCAGTAGTTATTAGGGACTCGGTTCCAATAAAAACTCATTCATGCACCCTGAAATTTGAATTTCATGTGATTGTCACATGACATGAAATATTACTGTTCTTTTGATCCCTTCCTCCATCACTGAATCACTGAGAGGTGCAATTCCCACTCTGAGCTGGATGGAGGGCCACGCAGGGCCGCAGGCTGCAGGCACGTTACAGGCGCCCAGAGAGCTTCTTCATGCTCCCATGGCTGGGCCTCGCTCTCTGACTCTGGATGGAGCCCTAGAGGTTGGGGAGTTAAACTCCTAACCTAGGCTCTCATCCCTTTCCAGGTGGGAGTGTGGGGAGCCTGGCATTCCCTACAGAGATGCCCCTCTGCAATGTGGGAGAGGAAACTGCTCCTTCTTTCTGTCCTCTTAGGTTCTCTACCTGTTGGCCTCCAAATGAGATGGACAAAAGACGAGTGACGACAGACACACAAAGAGGAAGTCATTAACCCGAGCACCATACACACATAGGGGACAAGTCCGGGATGAGTGACTCCAAAGGATGCTTTGCATCTCAAAACTGTTTCACAGATGAGGAACTGAGGTGCAAGGAGCAGAGAAATGGGCCAACAGCCTGTTTGTCCTGTGGCTCAGGCCAGGGTTTTGATGTCCCTTGTCTCTCCTCACTCTGCTCTAGCGTCAGATGATGACCTGTTGAATCTTGAAAATTTGTTTAGCCTGTTTCTCTGTCCTGCTGCTGCTGCCTGGTCCAGGCCCCCATCATCCCTTCTTGGATGACTGGTCGTCTCCTCTCTGCCCTTGAGGCCCCTCTTGCTCTACTTCACCTGGGCAATCCTTTCAGGTCCCTCGACCCTGGGCCTGGGAGAACCAGGCCCCCTGACCCCCATGGGTCCCCTGAGGCACTGCAGGGGGGATGCTCCAGCAGGCAGAGAGTTAGGCTGGACCAAACGGAGGAAATCAGTGACCTGGTACCTGGTTCTGTCCTCCATGACTCTGCCAGCTGCAGCCCTGCCCTGAGCTCCACCTGCAAGCTGCCATACCAGGACTGATGGCCCTGAGAGCGGTGCTGGCTCTGTTGGCCCAGGTGCTGCAGAACGCTTCCTTCTCCTCCCTGGATCAATGCTGAGATCATTGCTAAGTCCTGGGACCATTCTTCCTCCCAGCTGAGGCTCGATATGGAGGTTGAGCAGGAACTCTGAGACCTCAGCTTTGGGCCAAGGCAAGGCCCCAGGGCAGGTTCTGGAACAGTGCAGTTGCACAGGTGGTATACGACACAAACCCAGCGGTGCCATTCACAACTGATACAAGCACACAATCTCCGAGGCCTTTCACCTCTCCTCACGGCCTCTGGGCTCCAGGGAGGAGCTGCCTGTGGGCTTGACGGGGTGAGATCCACAGCACACGTGGAACATGCCATATGGGATGGTGGGGATGGGGGGCACAGGTGGGGGTTGCTTCTACAGGTACCAAAAGGTTGTTTTGTGAACCCACTGACTAGTTAGAAAATGTTTGAAAGGTGATGCAGCCTCATACCAACATGCAGACCCACAGATACAGACACACACACACACACACACACATATACACAACCACACATAGCACATGTGCACACACACCAAAATGCACACAAATCCATGCACACATGAAGTACATACACACATGTAACCGTGTATGGAATATCACATGGCCATGAACAAGAGTGGCCGGCCTCCTGATACATGGAACAATGGGGACAAATCTCGCAGTCCTAATGTCGAATGAAAGGATCCAGACACAAAAGGGCACATGTTGTTTAAGTTAGTCCATATGAAATTCTACAAGAGGCATTAATCGATGGTGCTAGACATCAGGATAGTGGTTGCCTACAGGAGCAGGTGGGCCAGTGACCGAGTATGGGGGGTGCTGACTTTCCTGTTGGATCAGGGGGCTGGTTTTGGGCTCAGAGGACAGGCAGGTCTTAGATAGGGAAGAGGGGTCTGACAAGGGGAGGTCCTGTGTCCATGTGTCCTGCTCAGCAGAGAGCAAGTTTCACAGTTGAAGTTTGGAGGTGAATGACTTGCCCAAGGCCACATTTTCTCGCCCTTGTAGCTGGCTGCTGCTGACAACAGTCACCCTGGAGGCAGAGCCAGAGGGGCAGAGAAAAGAGGGGAGCCTGTGGATGGGGTGGGCTGTTCTGGCTGTGGAAGAAAGTAAGCTGGTGGTCAGAGGGGTGAGTTGGGGGGGTAATGGTGTATGATGAGCCCCTCACCAGGGCGGGTGTGAGGCAAGGAACACATGACTTACAGTGTCTCTGACAGGCTGCTTTCCATGGGCTCTGACCCTCCTGGGAGTCACTCAGCACAAACAGGTGCCTCCACCCTTACCCTGGCCCCTCAGAACCAGCCCCACTTGCCCTATTCCCTTGGAAGAACAGCTGGCCTCAGCTGCTGTGGCCAGATGGGCAGGTGATGAAGGGTGCATTAGTGAACTCTGCTAAACAGCCTTGTTTGGTGGAGGGGAGTCAGTGAGCCCAGCTCCTCCCAGGGAGGGTCCCCTGGGTCCCAGTTCCAAGACAAGTACCACAAATAACCATGAAGTCCCAGCTCATAGAGTTCCATTCATAGAGGGTGGAGTGGGCTTTGGTCATTTCTTGAACCTTTTGCTACCTCTGTCCCTCCATCTGCCCAGCCAGGGACCCCCAGTGGAGCCCTGGGAAAGTTCAGGTGGCTGTGACCTCTCCCCAGGACCCACTTAGAGGCAGGCACAATGAAGTGTAGCTTTTGTTTATTCAGCAGATGAGTGCATCCGTGTCTGGCCTAGAAAGCAATAAATGCCAAGGATGCTGCAAACCAAATGGGTGGCCGAGAAGTGCAGTTGGGATGACCCTTGGAGAGATGACCTTCACACTGGCCCTGAAATTGCCCAGAGAGCATGAATGGGCTCTAAAGTCCAACTCTCGGGATCCCTGGGCACAGCAGTTTAGTGCCTGCCTTTGGCCCAGGGCGCAATCCTGGAGACCCGGGATCGAGTCCCACGTCGGGCTCCCGGCATGGAGCCTGCTTCTCCCTCTGCCTGTGTCTCTGCCTCTCTTTCTCTCTCTGTGTCTATCATGAATAAATAAATAAAATCTTAAAAAAATAATAAAGTCCAACTCTCTGGGCATGAACCTGTCTTCACCTCTCTCTAATTCTGTGCCCCCAGCCCAGCAAGCTTATTTCTTTGTGCCTCAGTTTTCTCCTCTGTAAAATGGGATTGATAATCACAAAGTAGCATGGAGATGTAATGAATAAGAACCAGCAGCGTGCACAGAGGGGCCACAGAAGAATGGGCTCTCTCTGTCATGGCCATTATCTGGGGATGAGCATCCCCAGTGGGCGCGACCTTGGGCATGGTGCTCCATGGGCCAGGGGAGCAGGAGGGAGGCAAGGGTGTCTGGACCAGTTAGAGCCAAGGACAGAGTTTGAACAGAAGAGGGATCAGTTGGGTGGGGTCTGCTGGGTGTGGTGGGAGCAAGAAAGGCCTGTGAAATGGGAGTCTTCTTAAGAAGAGGACTCCAGCTGCCATGTAGGAAGTAGCAAGAGAGGCAATGGTGGTGGCAGAAAAGAGAGGACGGGACTCGGGCCAGGTGTAGGAGACTTCATGGCAGTTGGGCTGAGGGGGCCCGTAGGGACACTGAGGTATCCAGCTGACCCAGTTGATGTTCATGTGAGCCACCAGGTGGACAGGTTGGAGCTGGGGGAGGAGCAGACCTCGGCCAGAGGGAGGGCATCCCTGGACACTTTACATTGTCAACAAATGGCACAGCCACTTTGGAAGGCAGTTTGGCAGTTTCTTATATAGTTAAACATACACTTAGTGTAAGATCCAGCCATTCCTCTTCTGCATGCTGCTTAAGAGAAATGAAAACTCATTTTCACACAAAAACCTATCAGTGGATGTTTATAAGAGCTTTGTTTGTAATTGCCAAAACCAGGAAGACACCCAAATGTCTCTCACCCATAAGACAGAGTGAGCAGACTGTGGCCTGTCCCCACGATGGAATCCTCTTGAGCAATGAGAAGGTACAGCTGTTGATCCCTGGTGTGACATGATGCATCCAAAGGCATGCTGAGTGACGGAAGCCAGACTCAGAAGCATACTATTCATGTGGCATTCTGGAAAAGCCCGTACTACCAGGGATGGGGAACAAGCCAGTGGTTGCCAGTGCCTTGGGGGCCAGGGGCGAAGGGGGGTTGGAGGCGGTGCGGGGAGGGTCAAGGAGGCAGGGCTACAAAGGGATGGGAGGGGATTTTGAGAGGTGAGGAAAATGCCATGTATCTTGATTGCAATGATGGTCACAGATGTGTGTAATTTGTCAAGACTCACAGGACTCCACACAATGAAGCATAAATGTACAGCAATTACACCTTACTAAAACAAAATAAATAAATAAAGGGAAGAAAAAGCAGTTGCCCACAAAACTTGTGCACAGAGACATCAATGTGTCAGATTTCGGAGAAGAGATCAGGCCTGAAGGTTGAGACTGGGGACTCACTGGCTTGTGGAGGGGATCAAATGACCACGAGACATCAGAGACGTGGATCTTGGAGCACAATGTGGTGGGTGGGAGGGAGGTGCTGAGGATGACCAGGGTTTCTGCTGCACAGTTAGTCACCAGGATGATGCCATCTGTGTCCCACCCCAAAGTCAAGAGAGGTGGTGCTGCCGGAGCAAAATGGGCCCCAGTAGCTTTGGACAGGCAAGGACCCTCCAGGGCATCTGGACTTCCGAGAGGAGCAGCCAAGGCTCCGCTCCAGCCTAGAGTCCCCCAGCACACTTTCAAAGTGACTGAAGGTCAAAGGTGACATTTAATTTATTGTCCAAGCCAGAACCTTTTTGCTAATAGAAGGAGGCATGATTACTAATAAGTACATGGGGCACATAGGAGTAAAATGGGGTGCATTCAGGCAGACCAGCTAGATCCCATACAGAGATTGTCCAGGCAGGGGTAGGGCATCCTCAGCCTCAGCCCTCCTCCTCCTGCGGCCACACCATCCCTGTGGGGGGCACGGCGACCCCACCCTCCCTCGCTCAAGGGACCCGGATGTGAGCATGAAGGGAGAGGAGATTCCTATCACTTCAGCTCAGGGCTTGGTCCAGCATCCATGGTCCATCTATAAATGGGGGCATTGGATCAAAATGTTCAGAGACCTCCACAGACTTGAGGTTTCAAACGGAAGGCTTTTTTTTATGATTTTATTTTGGGGATCCCTGGGTGGCGCAGCAGTTTAGCGCCTGCCTTTGGCCTGGGGCACGATCCTGGAGACCGGGGATCGAGTCCCACGTCAGGCTCCCGGTGCATGGAGCCTGCTTCTCCTTCTGCCTATGTCTCTGCCTCTCTCTCTCTCTCTGTGACTACCATAAATAAATAAATTTTTTTTAAAAAGATTTTATTTTGTTATCTATTCATGAGAGACACAGAGAGAGGGAGAGAGAAAGAGAGAGGCAGAGACACAGGCAGAGGGAGAAGCAGGCTCCATGCAGGGACCCCGACATAGGACTCGATCCTGGGACTCTAGGGTCATGCCCTGGGCTGAAGGCAGGTGCTAAACCGCTGAGCCACCCAGGGATCCCAAAAGGAAGGCTTTTTATTTTTTTTTTTTTATTTTTTTAAGGAAGGCTTTTTAAAGGTAGCATCACCCGCAGTCAATGCATCCAGGTTAGGTGTTCACCCATATACCTCTGCACGCGGCATCTCACACACTCACCCTGCTAAGCACAGTCTCCCACGTGCATCCCTGAACACAGTGCCACATGCGTGTCAGGGAAGAGTTTGCCACACTCACACTAGCGACTCAGCTCTATCTCTCTCTGTCTCTCACACACCCCAACTCCAGTAAGCATGGTGTCTCAAGTAGACACATCACAACACACAGCTCCTCACAAACATGTTAAAGTGGCAAACAGAGACACTAGGAGAGACTGATACACATATATACATAAAACGGATACTCAGAAAGAAAAACACAAACAGATTTCATACCTATGTATACACAGAGATATACAGGGAAAACAAAATAGAGACAGAGAGACAGATAGATAGACAGAAAAACAGACAGACACAGAGATAAGTCAGATAAAGTAACAGGTGGCCTGAATGACATAGATATAATGGATATAAGACAGACACAGTAACAGATAGAAATACAGCTGGAAAATACATAGACAGGAAAATGAATAGAGAGGTACATGTAAACAGACAACTATAGAGACAGACACACAGAAAAATTGGTAGACATACCAACATTCACATGTACATATAGTCAGAGAAAATAGACAGATGCATAGCCATTCAAAGAGACATATGTCTGTCTAGCCATCATCTATGTATCATCCATCCATCATCCCATGCATCATCTATCCACTATGGATGGATGAACTTTGTATCTACTGAGACAGAGCAAGATGGCAGAAATATAGATATATGGGTACAGAGGCAGAATGACAGATAAAAAGTCAAATAGACATACAGAAAAAGAGACAGATGGACAGATGGAAAGACAGAGTGGAGTCATAGAGCTAGGTGGGTAGACAGCAGTAGACTTAAGGGAAGAAAGTCAGATACACAGCCCAACAGACTGGTAGGTGGGCAGATAAAGTCATGGTCAGAAATACAGATGGAAAGACAGAGAGACAAAAAGTGAAAAATAGGTGGATGGGCAGATGGACAGATAGTCAAACAGATAGGCAGATAGAATGACAATAGGACAGGTAAAGAGATGGGCTGAGAGAATGACAAATGGACAGCAGGGAGACAAATATACAAAAAGAGACAGATGGAAAGATTGACATACAGATGAATAGATTTACAAAGATAAATAAGTGGATAGACAGACAGTGATACAGACAGAAAGACACGTCTACAGACAGGTAGGTAGACAGACAGACAGACACATAGAAAGAGAAATGACCAGAAAGGCAGACAGAGAGGCATAGAAACTCAGAGACAGAGTGACATATTGACAGATATGCAGACAAAATGTCAGGCAGTCAGAGAGACAAACAGAAACTAATTAATCGACAGGTTGACAGACATAAAAATAAAAAGGTAGATAAATAGAGAGCAAGAGAGACAGCCCATCAGGCAGGTGTAGAGGCAGACAGACAGAGGCACAGGACAGACAAGCAGGCAGTCAGAAGAGTCAAGAATGCATTACAGCACGTCCTGACTTTTTCTCCAACAGTCTTCTCGATCCTGGATCTGTTTCAACCCCTCCCGGTATTGGCTAGTCTCCTCTTTAAAGCCACAGTTGGCACCACAGAGGCCGCCTCTAAGTCACTACCTGCTCCAAACTATGTGTCCTCGCTCCGGCAAGTACTGGTCACATTTCAGCAGGAATCTCTCCTGGAATGGACCCATGAGAGCAGAGTGGGCTGGTGTGCCCAGGGCCCTGGGCAGGACCCTTTTCCAGAGCTGGATGAGCGGCCCTCCAGGCGGGTGTAGATACATAGAAAATAAAGCAGAAGTGTGGATACATTGAAATCTTGTTTGTGGTTATTATCTGGAGTGGGGTGTGCACATGTGGGAGCAGAGTGGACTACAGAAAAAGTAGAGCATATACTTCAAGCCTCGTAGGAGGAAGAAACATGCACTTAGATTATGAATTAAGGCTTCTATAGTCTATATTTTCATTCAAATGCATAATTATTTTAAAAATTGAACTGGCAGGACATCTGACTTAAGGAACATTTTGATTCCTGCTTGTTAAACTTTATTCTTGAGTTAGATAGAGCGAACTTGTCAGTAATAATCCCCTCCCGACACCCTTGGAATCTCCTAGAAGACTTTAATTGACTTTTGGCTGAAATGGCTCAAGGATGATAACTCCTATGTCTAGACTCATGGGCTTTGGGGAGATGAACCAGAAAAGAGCTGGGCATACTCTTATCGACAAGGGCAAGGAGTGTGCATTTAGGGGCGCCTGGGTGGCTCAGTCGGTTAGGCGTCTGCTCAGATCATGTTCCCGGGATCCTAGGATCAAGTCCCACATCAGGCTCCGTGCTCAGCGGAGAGCTTGCTTCTCCCTCTCTCCTGCTGTCTCTCTCTCTCTTTTTCAATAATAATAAAAAAATTTTAATGGAATTTACACTTAAACAAAAAATCAAGGTTTGGGTTATTGGCCTGGGCATCTCTCAGCAGCTCTGTATCCATTTGCTGTACAACCATCTGTTATCTCCATGCACTGCTTTGGTGGTACCTGGAGAATGAAGGCTGGCTGTGGGTCCCGGGCACTGTGACTAGCACATCTGCTTACAGACACCCTGACCCTATGGAGAAATGTCCAGTGTAGGAGAACATCCTGCCCGGGGTTGGGGGGGGGGCAGAAAAGAGAAAAAGAGAAAGAAACTCAGAACCAATGCTGCTTTGATTGTTCAGGTGGAAACCGGTAACTGTGTTTGGGCCATGCATGAGTTCTGGAAGAGTTTGGGCTATCTGGTCCAGCAGCTTCTCTGTCATCCTGTGTATGTGTGTGTGTGTGTGTGTGTGTGGTGTGTGTGTGTGTGTTTCTATTTGTGTATTCTTGAGCATGTCCCCCTGTGCATATATTTTTGCCTGAACCAGGTGGAAGTCCTCTGGTTCCAGTGGTGAAAATCTCAGTGCCTATATGGACAAGATCATATAAAAAGCATTTGGAATATTACAACTTTGTCAGCTCAGCTTGATTTAGGTTTGGATATGTCCCGTGTTGCATGTTTTTTGCCTTTGAAAAGAGTTACTCTATTAGGGCTTGCAACTGAGGCAATCCATTCAGGCAATGGTCTGGGGAAGCTACTTTCACAAAATGAGACACTATTAGCTGAGAATTGTATATTCTGGGTAAAATGTTGCACAATTTTGATCAAATGGCATAAAGAGCAAAACAATGTGGACCTGAAATCTCCTATGGGATCAGAAGACTTTCTGATTTGGAATATTTGATTAAGTGCATATATGTCAAGGTTCTCATATTTTTATTTATTTTATTTTTGCTGGTTTTATGTGTAGGGAAACTTTAGTAAAAATTTGACTCTAAAGCTGTTTTCTTGGAATAGATCTGCGCAAGGACCTCCAACTGGAACCAGCAGAGGGCAGCAAAACGTTAGTTATTAGACTGTGTGCTTGGTCTGGGGACAGGAAAGAAACTTCAAGGTTTCTGGCCTCTTTAGTTCTTGTGCATTTGGTTAATTAATATCACTCCAGGACCTGCAGCAGGTCCACACATCTTTAATGAACACACCAAGTCTTATTTTTACCAGGCCTCAGACCTTCTGGTATTTCTGAACAATGAGATATCCAAGGACATGGCTAAGTTATTCAAACCAGAGTGGAAAAATAGCAACAAACTACTCAAAATTAGTATATGAAAGATCCAATGGATTCAGATTGAACAGTATAAATAACAATACAGAATGGATATCTTACTGAGATCACCAATTTTAAGCTTATTCTTTTTCCTTTATATTGCATTATTTACTAAATTCTGCATTCACAAAAAGATATGTGTTCAGAGAGAATGATGTTTGGAAGGTAAGTGATCAAAGCTTGTCCACACTAGTTACTACAGTTGACAATGCCACCGGGAGCATGGCTTCTTCATTCCCTGCAGGCAACAATTCAACATCTATCAGCACTGAACATGCAGAAATAAAACTGTCATCTCAAATGTACTGTGAGATAGTTATAATACATCTTTAAAACTTTAAGACTCCAGAATAAGTAGGAATAGACCGACCCATATGAAGAAAGTCATTTGTGTTTCTTTTTTTTTTTAAGTATTTTATTCATTTATTTGAGAGAGAGCAAGCAGGCACCTGTGTATGCAAGCACAAGCAGGAGGGGGATGGGGGGCCATGGGGGGGGGAGTGGCCAGAGAGGGAGGGAGAGAAGTGGGAGCACACAAATTAAAGTGGCTCCATCCTGGGATCCTGAGATCACCACCTGAGCTGAATCAGATCAACTGAGTGAGCCACCCAGGCTCTCCTGCTGCTTCTCTTTAAATGGAGAAATTACAAAGCAAAAGCATTTCCTTTAAAATTAGCTAAGGGGCAATGATGTCTGTTTCCACCAAGGTTATTTGCTGGAGTGCCAATGAATGGAAAGGCAGGAAACAAACAGGAGCAAGAACAGTGATGCTCTTGCTCTAAACATCCCTTAGGTACTTTTCTATTTCCAGCTTGTCACTCAAGGTCAGGTCTGTGAAATTCGTCCATATTACTGCCTGTAGCAATAGCTCACTTGTTCATTGCTTGGCACTACTGTTGTTTGAATATATCAAACCATACATATCTACTCTATTATTGATGTGCCATTGCTTTGTGTCTGCCTTTTCTAGCTTTTAATTACTTGCACTTCTTTCAGTGGACATAAGCAATAATTTCTGTTGGGCTGTGTCATACATAGGAGGTGCTATGTATGCTTAGACTTACAGATACTTCCAAGCCATCTTCCAAAGTTGCTGAACTAATTTACATTCCCAACAGCAATACTTGTCTTACTAGTCTTGTAAACTTTTGAGTTATCCTTTTTAATTTTAGCCATCCAGATGGGTGTGCTGTGTATGACATACACATTTTCATTTGTATGTCCTCAATAGTAATGATGTAGAACCAGCTTTCCAAGGTTTCTTAGCCATTTGGAAATCTTTTTTGAAGGGCCTATTCAGGGGCACCTGGGTGGCTCAGTCGGGTAAGCTCCTGCCTTCAGTTCAGGTCATGAACCTGGAGCTCCAGGATTGAGCCTCATTTTGGCTCCCATTCAGTGAGGAATCCACTTTTCTTCTCCCTCTTTCCCTCTCCTCACTCCTGCTCTCTCTCTCTCTCAAATAAATAAAATTTTGAAGGGCCTATTTAAACTTTTGAATGCCTTTATAAGGGCTATCTCTTTCAAAAAGTTCATTTGTATCAGCTCTTTAGACATCTTGGATATGGAATCCTCTATTGGAGTAATGTATTGCAAATACATCCTTTCAGTCCGTGGCTATTGTTTTTTACTCAAAATTCTTAATCTTGATGAATTCCAATTTAACAATCTTTTATCTTTTTTTAAAGAGTCTTTTCTCTCTCTCTCTCTTTTTTTACGTTCATCTCTACACCCAATATAGGGCTTGAACTCATGACCCCGAAACCAAGAGTCAGATGCTCTACAGACTGGACCAGCTAGATGCCCCTAACGATCTTTTATTTTATGGTTATGGCATTTTGGGGGTCCCATTTAAGAAAGCACTCTTACACCAAATTCTTAAATGCCACAACATAGAGAAGATACATTCCTATGTTTTCTTGTAGTAAGTTTATTGTTCTACCTCTCATCAGGATCTTCCTCCAGAGGTCTGGGTCCCAGCTCAGAGCAGTCCTCTTCCTGCCAGCCCCAGAGGTATCAACTAGGGGTTGGCTCCTCCTCAGAAGTCCAACCTTACCTCCATGTAGCCTCTACTTCAAGAGTGTGGGATCTAAAAATAGGTATGGGAACATTTGTGCCAATACATGTGTGATAGGAATATTAATTTCAGCATTACTTTCAGTAAAACAAAAAATGAGGGAAACAATAGACATTCATTCAGAGGGGCGAGGTTAAATAAATCCCAGTATATCCATACAACGTAGTACTATAAATTTGTGAGTTTCTTTTTTAATGAGATAAATGTTCACAATGAACAGTTAAATAGGGGGAAAAAGCAAGTTGTAGAACTTCCTTTGGTGTTTTAAAAAAGTAAACATTTATCTTTAAAAAAATGTATACAAACAGGCAAAGAAACTAGGACTATAGAAATCTGGAAGACCAAGAATAGAGTTGCCTCTAATGTAGCACTTATTATGGAGCTGATAGAGACTATGTGATGTCGGTAGGTGGAGAGACATGTTGATTAATGGAAAAGAACAGAGGAACCCCAAAATATGCCCAAGCCCAACTGATTTTTGGCAAATGTGCAAAAGCCATTCCAGGGAGAGATGGCCTCTCCATCAAAGGCAAGTTGGGCATCCACAGGCAAAACACGCAGGCGAGCCAGGAAATAGAAACCTCTTATCTAAACACCCACACCTCACATCTCATACAAACACGAACTCAAAATGGATCACATGTTTCCATGTAAAACATAAAACCAGAACATGCTTTAGAGGGGAAAATTCTAAAAGAAGAGTTTAGGATCCCAGGCTAGAGATTTGAGATTGGCATCAAAACCGTGGTCCATAGAAAGAACTGGAAGTCAGCAAATGAAAACCTTATGCTCTGTGAAAGATCCTTAAGAGAGGAAGAACGGACAAAATACAGACAGAGAAAAAATATTCACCAAACATATATCCAACCAAGGGCTGGTATCAGAATGTATGAAGAACCTCAAGGGGGCAGCCCGGGTGGCACAGCGGTTTAGCGCCACCCGCAGCCCTGGGTGTGATCCTGGAGACCGGGGATCCAGTCCCACAGGCTCCCTGCATGGAGTCTGCTTCTCCCTCTGCCTGTGTCCCTGCCTCCTCCCTCTCTCTCTCTTTTTCTCTTTCTGTGTGTCTGTCACGAATAAATAAATAAAATCTTAAAGAAAAAAAAAAGAACCTCAAGGTACTAGCTAGGATGACTTGACTAGGCTGGAGTCTCCATGCCTGGCCCCCTAGCCTATCAGAGCAGTCCTCAGCCTCCTGGGCTCTCCTACAGACTTAGAAAATTCTTCAGGGTCTACAGAACGACCTTCAAGGTGTATGAGAGGCACGGAAACCCAAAATTTAAAAAGCCACTGGCCAGTCAGAGTTGCCCTGATGGCATTGCCTCTGCTGCATGAGGAACGCCACCAGCGACTGCCTGTCAGCAGGGACAAGATCGCAGGGACCAGAGCGGTTGTTCCACTGGGTCAGGATATGGTGACAGAGCGCCAACCATACTACTTACCGGGTGGCCTCCTGGGGGGAGGGGTATGCGGGCTGAGGTTGGAGAAGTGGAATTTCAAGAGTGGAGGCAGGACAGTGTTGGGGGATGTGATCAAAAAGATGCCAATGCTGATTGATCTGTGAGCCTGACCTGCACTCAGAGGCACCCCACCGCTTCCCTTGTCCTTGGAATGTGGGTTCTGCTTGCCTTTCCTGTCCCCAGCGGCTGCTCCAAGGACATAGCTTCCAAAGGGTGATGGGGTGTTGAAAACACAGTATATGTGGCTGAGCCCAATTAGGGCCTCCTACAAGCTTCTAAGATTTGGAGGGTGAGTACGGAGATCCTTCATCTTTCTGCCACCCGAGGCAACCCTCGTAGGTAAGTTCCCTTTGTTACTATTAAAATTGCTGCCTACCCACCTGGAATGGCCTGTTGCTTCCTTCAGCCTCTTCCTACCCTCTGAGTACAGGGGCCAAGTTCAGATTTCATCTAGGAAGCATGGGGGGAGGGTTGCAAACCAACAAATGGATTCCAGGGAAAGGGCAAGTGCGAGGGAATCCCTTCTTCACTCTCCCCTCTCGTCCTTGCATTCTTCCTCCTTGCTCCTCACTCTCAGGAGGGCTGAATCCTTGCATTCCTGACACTGCGCCTCTCCTGGAGGCCTCAGTGGCTGGTCCTGCCTGCCTCTCCAGAAGGTTCCTTCCCTCCCTGGCCGCATCCATCTCTTGGAAGCTTCTTCCCACCCAGGCACCAGCCACTGACTGGTGGTTAGAATCCCACAGCCACCAGCCCTGAAGATGGACTCAGGAAGCCAAGACTTTCCTGGGACACTATCAGGAGGAGACCCAAGGGAATGTCGCTTGGCCTGTGATCTGAGGAGGAAAATTCATATAGGATTTGAAGACCACATTAAACTTTGTTTTATAGAAACTTATTCTAGGGGGGTTTAGAGGAGGAAAAGAGTTGAATCCAGGCTACTGAAGCAGGAAAGAGGCGGAGAAGGAGTAAATTGATCTCTGAAGACCATGGAGAGAGGTCTGGGCAAGTGGAATTCTGGAAGACAGGGACAGTGGAGGGAAGGCAGGCGTGCTTTAAGTGTGTGTGACAGTGTGTGGACTGATTCAGCAGGATCCTAGGAGTTCTGTGTTAGCTCACAATGAAGCCCAAATAACATGTCTCTGCAGACAGTAGGGAGTCACAGCAGATGTGGGAGCAAGGGAGGGGGCATAGTAAAGAGTGTATTTGCAGTGATTGGGAGGGAAACATGACTTCTTTCCACTCTGGATGAGTGGTGAGCAACCCTGCCTCAATCCCAATGAAGTGGTGTCTGTATCCTATACATTATGTAAGAATAAACTACACGTTGACCAGAGATATGAATACTGACACTGAAACTATTTAAGAACTAGAAGAAAATCTGTGTAATTCCATTGTAACCTGTGTGTGGAGAAGGCTTTCATAAGCATGCTCCAGAAATTCTGATTCAGGGACGCCTGGGTGGCTCAGTGGTTGAGCATCTACCTTTTTGGTTCAGGGCCTGATCCCAGGATCCTGGGATTGAGTCCCACATCAGGCTCCCTGCAAGGAGCCTGCTTCTCCCTCTGCCTATGTCTCTGCCTTTCTCTCTGTGTCTCCCATGAATAAATAAATAAAATCTTTAAAACAAAATTCTGATTCAGAGGGCTCCTGGGTGGCTTGGTTGATTAAGTATCCTACTCTTAATTTCCACTCAGGACAGGATCTCGGGGTCATGAGATTGAGTCCACCTTCAGCTCCACACTGGCTTTGAAGCCTGCTTAAGATTCTCCCTCTACCCTTCTACCCCCTAAAAAAAAAAACCCAATTCAGAATCAATAAGAAATTGATAGAGTAATGCACAAGTGCTAATAAAAAAACTCCTATATGGGCAAAAAGCACCATAAGCTAAGTCAATATACAAATAAAATTGAAAGAATATTTGCGGCCAGTAACTCAAATAGGTTAATCTACTTAATGTAAAACAGCTCTTAAAACTGACATTAAAAAAAGGGGTGGGGGGAACAGTGAATAAAAGCAGCTCTTAAAGAACTGGAATTCATTCAAAATACTATGAATGTAAAATAAAACTATACTAAAATCTCATTTCTCACCTCTCAGATGGGCAAACACTCTCAGACTTTCCCAACACCCTTTGTTGGTGACATGTGTACAACAATTGCTCTCACACACGGCTGTTGGGAATGCAAAGCAGGGCAGCAGCCATGGGGAAGACTTGACACTATTTAACCAAACCAGAAATGCATTTACCTTTTGATCCAGCAACTGTACTGCTAGGAATAAGCCCGAAACTATACCTCAAAGGATAAAAAAAGCAAAGACAAAAATGAAAAACAGAACAAAATGAAAAACCTCCAAAACCACAATCAGCATAGGACCATATGACAACGGCATTGTTCCCAACAGCAAAATATTGAAACAGCCAAAATGTCCATGCTGAGAAGTCTTGTTGAATAAAATATGCTGTATCTAAAAAAATGAAAACCGTGCATGTGTGAAAAGGAATGAAAGCCATCTGCATACCCGCAATGGAATATTTTTTTTTTGAGTGAACCCAGGCAATTTTATTACTTTATCCCTGAACCTCAGTTTCCTCATCAGTAAGATGGGGATAATAGCACCTATTTCATAATTACTAAGTACATTAATGCAAGGGAAACACAGTAGTACGTACCTGGCACATACTAAGCACTCAGCAAATTCAGCTATTATTTACATATGCTGATGTCTTCAAACAGGGATGGAATCTTAATACAGAAAACAGGAGGTGTCAGCCACTCATATGTCCTCTTGGCTTCTGAAACATGAGCTCCCTGACCCCAGTTCATCCAAGCACATGGGCATAGTTTTCCTTAATCTCTGCAGAGGTGTGATTTGAGACAGTTGTCAGATGGCTTCCAACTGCATAACTGAATAATAAAAGCAATTTTGGATGTTTTGAAGGACTAGACAGTAGACTTTAATCTTCAAACTTGATGGACTTGGAAGCATTCCTGTCAATATAAAAGATTTTGTCTGGAGCAGAGGAGAAGCTGAGGCCAGCACCACGCTTGTACTTCCAGCTCATGGCCTGGTCATAGTCCTGCTGTTTGGGCCTTCCAAATGTGTTAGAGGGGCGGCTGAATGAAGGGGACACGTTTTTAAAGCCACCCATAAGTTTGAGAAATTTCAATTTCTGTTCCTCGTTTTCAAAACCAGAAGTATCCCACTGGCCAAACTGAGTTCCTGTCCACTTCTTTGGTTCAGAAACTTCTGTTTTGCCTGACTCACGATCGATCTCTTCTTGCAAGGCCTTTCGCCTCACCTGGTCTATGTGCGCCTCATCCATGTTGCCTTTCTTTTCCAACACCACCTCTAAGTCTGTGTCAGGCTCCTCTTCCCAAGATTCTCCCACTACTCTGCTCTCTTTCCACTTCTTTTTATTCCTCTTCAGAGCTGGTTCCTCAATCCCTGGCTGCTCTTTTTCTTGGACTTCATTTTCTTCTTGGCAGGGGGTTTGGGGTTATGTCCTATTGGGATATATTCTGGAGCCTCAATTTTGACTGGCTTCTTACTTCCTTTCCTAGGGCTTCTCTCTACAGACTTAGAGCACTCAAGATGCCCTAGAGAAGTATCTCCCTTCTGGTGGATTTTCTTTTTCTTCTTCATCTTCACATTGCATTCTCTGGGGCTCCCCTGCTTTCGTTTCTGCCCTGAGGTTGCCTGCTCCTCGCCATCCTTCCCCACTGAACAAGTGTATATAGAGCATCCCCAGACTCACAGAACCAAGGGTCCTTGGCTGAGGAGGCTGTAGCCTCCTGGGTCTTTTTCTCCTTCTTGTGCTTTTTGGGTTTCTTGCCAACTCTGGTTACCTCCTCGTCCTCTTTGGGGTCTGGGGAGGTCTTCACTCTTGAGGCAGGGGGCATGGCCAGAGGCCATAAGGACTTTCTCTTCTTTTTCTTCTCCCCACCTTGAAACTCAGATGAA
Organism: Nyctereutes procyonoides; assembly: GCF_905146905.1. Lineage (NCBI taxonomy): Eukaryota > Metazoa > Chordata > Mammalia > Carnivora > Canidae > Nyctereutes > Nyctereutes procyonoides. The sequence goes on along the minus strand of NW_026575140.1, from coordinate 46,750,136 downwards.
CCAAGAGCCTGCTTCCTGGAGCTAGACAACTTCCCTGTCTGTCCAGCACGTAACACAGTCTCAGGTTCTAGGCACTCCTCACAGAGGGTGCTATGGCCCTTCTTTTTCTTCTTTTTCTTCACTAGAGGCATCTCAGATGCCTGCTCTAGGACCACACTCTTTGAAGGGGATGTGGCTTTTGTGGAACAGATCTCACTGAAATAAGTATGACTGTTTAAAACTGAATATTGAGTCTCTGGTTCTTTGACCACCTTCTTCTTTTTCTTCTTTTTCTCTGGGAGCCCAAGGCCAGGTCTCCTTTGTGGGTTTTGGTGATCATTTCCGTAGGCCAATCTTCCCCGCCTCCACGTGAAAGCCCAATGGAATACTTTTTAAGGATATACTGTTAAGTGATACAAAATGTATTGTGTATTTTTTTTGCACTTCACATTTCTCTTTATTAACATTTATCCATTACATCTGGCCTAGGGTTCAGTCTATGAGATCTGCTGACTCGGACTTCCCCAGGCCTCACCATGTATTGTGCATTTTGAGCAAAGAAGGAGATTAAGCATATTTAGATACAGATATGTGTGTATACATGAATATGTATTTGTTTACTTTTTCAAAAAGAAATCCAGGAAAAACACAAGAGAAATTAATGAAAACGTTTTGCCATAAAGGGTAGATGAATAGTGTGGATAAGATAGGGATTGGAAGGCAATTCTTAGACTACACTTTCAGAAATGTAATTTTGACTTTTGGACAAAGTAAACATTTTTACCAGTTTGAAAATAAAGCTAAACATAAAGTTGTATAACAAGCAAACTATAAAAATTGAATACAGAATATGAACCTGTGTATCACAATGGTAACACAACTGAACACAGTAAAAATAAATAATTCAAGCGACTTTCAAAAACAAGACTGAATATATGTTCTTACACAGTGGAAGATACTCTAAGGACAAAAAGATCTATAAAGAAATCTTAAACTTTGGTTGATAGTTTTGTTTTGTTTTATACAATGGGTATGGAGATTCTGAAACTATTTTGGGGGGTTATAGTGTTGCATAAATGCATACCTTTCTTAATGTTTCTGGGGTAGCCAGGGCTGCCTCCATGAGAGGAGGAGAATGCAAACTGGAATGGGGAAAAGTGAAGATGAGCCTGCTGGTGTTTGATTGAAATTGGAGGATTAGTATAAACCCATGATTTTAAAAAATTACATGCACACACTCATACTAATTTCCTAACTCATGCGTTGAAAGGACCTACAAGCAATGGCATCCCGGGAGCAGTGAGCGTACCCTTCCCCCACTGAAAGATACCAGAGCACCTGAGAGAAATGAAAGATCTGGGGCAAGCGATGTCCTAGATGATTCTGGAGCATACTGTCAGAAAGTAGAAACTGCTCAGAACACGATGGGAACCTGTCAAAAGGACAAGGAGGAAGCTTGCAAGGCATTCCACTGGCTAAATCTAGGACAGCTGGAATGTCACAAATGGGTAGATAGTCATGGATTAAAAATCCCTGAATAAAATAAAGCTTTTAAAGCCCCTTTCCTAATCTCCTATAGAAGAGTCTATGTGCACCTACGCAGGCACACTAATCACTTACTTGTAACATGAGCTAGCCTTATGTTATTTTTCTTTTGTGAAAGGCAAAATAGTCTGTACCTCCAAGCTGGTGAATATAAGAAAAGTGGGACAACTTCAGCCACTGACAAATTTCTCCCAGAAGGGAAGCCGGGTCAGTACCTCAGGTTCAGAGGGGCCCACATGGACCCACATTTGTGGTGGTCGGCACAGACCAATACTGGACTTGAAGGGCGACAACCCTCCACATTTCTCCTTGGAATGAGTCATTTGGGAGAGGACATTACTCTCTATTCTGAATCCAGTGCTTGGGGTGCCTGGGTGGCTCAGTTGCTTAAGCACCTGCCTTCCACTCAGGTCATGATCCCAGGGCCCTGGGATCCAGCCCCATGTGGGGCTCTCTGCTCAGCAGGGAATCTGCTTCCTGCTCTCCGGATGACCCCTTCCCCCTGCCGCTTGCTTCTGCGTTCTCCCCCTCTCTCTCAAATACACATATTTCTACATACATAAAAAAATCTTTAAAACTAGTGCTCAGTAAAAATCCAGTTATCTGGCTCTTTTGTGTTGTGCATCCCACAAATGTCTTCTATGCTATGGTGAAAACAAAACATGGAAGGAAAGGACAGAGGACAGTGGCACTATACTGAAATATGAGCAAGTCAAGCACCTTTCTACCTTCTTTTTCCCCCTCGATTGTTCACTATTTCTTTCAAACTGGCTGGCTGTCCTCTGCCTCCTGTCTCCGTATAGAGTTTAGGAGAGCAGGGTTTTCCAAAGCCATACTTTTAATCACATAATGGTTTCTCTAGAGCAGCAATTTCCATTAAATAAAAACATCCTATCAGCCACCTATGTAATTTCACACTTTGCAGAAGCTATGTTCAAACATTAAAGAAGGATACCTGGGTGGCTCAGTTGTTCAGCATCTGCCTTCAGCTCAGGGCGTGATCCTGGAGTCCTGGGATCCAGCCCCACATCGGGCTCCCCACATGGAGCCTGCTTCTCCCTCTGCCTGTGTCTCTGCCTCTTTCTCTGGGTCTCTCATGAATAAATAAATAAAATCTTTAGAAAAGCACATCAAGGCTTCCCGTTGTCCTATAGGCTTTCTCACCAGAGTGAATACTCATTTGCCACTGAAGGTCATGGCTCTGAACAGTTTCCCACGTAGATGCCATTCATATGGTTTCTCTCTTGTGTTACTGAGCCCATGTGGTTGAAGGGACGGATGTTCACTGAGTCCTCTTCGTGAGCGATTGTGGAATTAGTGCTACTCTCTTGCACGCCAGGTTTTTAGGAATAGACAAGCTCTCTGGCTGAAGGATCTCCCACATTCCTTCTAAGATTCCTCTCCAGCATTAGGTATTTGTTGTATGTATGGGAAGGTTCTGGCCAAATTCTTTCATCATTTCTACGATTTATAGGCTCTGCCCAAGTGTCAGTTCTCTCATGTCATCTAAACTTAGGATATTTGACTAAAGGCTTCCTTGTATATGTGTGGTGACACTTCTGTGGTTCCCTTTCACAGAGAAAAGCTCCTTCTGTTAATAGTGGAGTGAGACGTTCACATAGCACTTCCCATTCAGACCCCTCCCTTTCTAGGTTGCCCTGAGGCTCAAGACCATACAGGAGGTTAGACCATGAGGCTCAAGAGCAAAGACTTTTGACACTAGTGGGAGGGTGGGATTTACCCATGGGCCTCAACCAGATGACAGAAGAACCATTCCCTCAAGGAAGTCTATGCGTGACGTCACCCTGGTCCGGTCTTCTCACTGGCCAGGCCCCTCTCCACACTGACACCAGCAGCCAGGAGCCCGCGTGGACTCAAGACTCTGAGCAATGCTCCTCCTTCCCTGCACACGTCTCCTCCTGGCTCCAGATGGCAGCCCTCTGACCCATACAGCTGATAACCTGCTTGTGGAGAACAGCGCCCATGGATTCTGAGTTCGGTGCTGAGACCTGTGCATGATCTTCCACTTCAGGGCAGGAGGAGGAACAAGGTGGACATTTGAGCGCAGGAAGAGCATGTTCAACCCTGGAAGTCCGGAGGTTCCTTCCTCCAAGCTGGAGGAACACCTCTCCTGGGCTAGAGACATTGGGCAGGTGTGTGCTGGTGCTCAGTCAGGACCCTACACTCTGTTTCAGAGGGACAGTGTTTACGAGGCCTCCTGCCGTGGTGCCCCATCCACTTTGGCTACGGTGCAGAAAAGCTGCTTAGAGACTCTGGAGCACACCTCTTCATTTCCCGGCCAGATGCATGCAGGGAGTGCTCAGCACCACTCTGCCTGAGAGAGACAGAGCAGCAAGAAAGATATTGTGGTCAGGTCTCTACGTCCTCATGCAAGGACCAAGTAGATAGAAGTGAGTACAGAAGCAGACTCTCTTCAGGGAGTTGTAAATGGCCCATGAGTGTGTAAGAGGCAGGGTAGAGGGCAAGTGAAAACTGCTCCGAAGAGCTTTTTGTCAAATAAATAAATGTTGACAGACTCACGCGTGGACCTACTGACCGATGTGGTCTAGCGTCATGTCTCTGTACAGCTTCCTCTGGGATGTGGCTGGCTGGACCCACTTTTCTCAGGTGAGGTCCACCGCCACCTCTTGGAAGGTCACGGATTCCTAAAAACCTGGTGGGCACTCTGGCTGGGCTTGTGCCGTCCCCAACAACCTCCGCCGGCAGTGGTGGTGGCTGTGGGCACCGTGGAAAGCAGCTGTGTGTACCCAAAGCTCAGATCGTGTTGGAGGTGCAGTCACATGGGCCTCGGAGCTGCCTTGGCACATGCTTTCGGATGCATCACAGAAACAAGCGCTCTGAATATACAGTAACTTCGCTGTGAACAAGATCACCTGAGGTGTGGTGTGAAATAATTGGACGCTGCAGAACAGGAGCTTAATTCTGACTCCCAGGTCAGCAATGATACACGTTTTGCTTGGGGCTTCGTAAGGAAACTGCTCTCCCTCCAAGGTCAGTTAAACCTACAAACTAACCACAAGACTCGCAATGTCCAGGGTCGGCCCCTTACCAGCTGGGACTATGGCAAAGCATCACCCCTTGCGAACCCCACTCTTGTGTGGGAAGTGGTCGGATAACTCTTGAGGATGCTGAGTGATGAAGTGAGCTACTGGACAAGGTGCTTCTTATATAGAAAGACCGAAAGAAACAATACACAAATGCCCCGGGGTGTTGTCCGTTAAGATGTCAGAGAAGCTTGAGGCGCAGTCACCACTGTGCATGACTGAGCAGACTTTCTACAGAACTGGGAGTCGGTAGGTGCTGCGTGTCCCACCTCCACAGGATCAGGTGCTCATCACCAAGTGTGAGGACGGACAGTGTAGCCGCACAGGCCGGGGTCTCCTGGGTCCGCTGGACTGGAGACGTGGGCCTTCCTGTGCAATGACATCTCTCTCTGCCTCCGAGCTTCTCTGCGACTTCACATCCTCACTTACTCTTGCCTGTCTTAGAGCTCCATCCTGTCTCCCTACTAACAGGGTAACAGAAGCATCTCGAGGGTTTGGTCTCTCCAAAAATGTCCTTCAAAAATGGCTCCAAAGTTCTCAAGTTTACTCCACCTCACATGGTCCCCTCTTAATTCAGGAAATAATGCTTCCTCTACATTCCTACCTGTTTCTGAGCAAAGGCTAAGTATGTAGGGGACAAGTGGGTGATTTGGACCAGGGATGAAAGAAGTGTTTTGTACATATGTTTGACTTTTTCAAAATGTTCACTTCTATCCCAAGGAAACAATAAAATGCAAAAACATGAAAGCAGAACTAAGTACTGCCCCTTTGGGACCAATCCTGTAGACATGTTTCTACTCTTTCTCCTGCTCCCCCACTGTCCCTGCTTTTTCGATGACAAATCTGAGACAGGGTGCTTTTAGTACGTGGCCCCATCACAGATGCAAGAAGTGACGGACCAAGAGTCACCCTGAGGCAGGTCTGATTCCTGGGCCCTCACGCCCACACAAAGTTCACCTCTGGCTGTGCTCAGCTCCTGCCTCGACCCAGAACCTGGCCCTTGTATTCCTGAGTCTACTGCACCTGCTTTGATACATTTCTCTTGTTACCAAAGTATTATGTATTTAATGCAGCAAACTTTGAAGATATCAGTATGTGGGAAGGAAAAATTTAAAGTCACCTGTAGTTCAACAACTCAGAAACATCTACCTGCCAGACATGATCTTTGCTCATATTTTGTTGTTTCCTTTCTGTTTTAATATTTTCGTGATATAAAAGCTACTAGAGGCTTTGTTTATCCTAATTATTATCTGTTAAAAACTCTTTATTTATGAGAGACAGAGAGAGATGCAGAGACATAGGCAGAGGGAAACACAGGCTCTCCGCGGGGACCCTCATGAGGGACTGGATCCCAGGACAAGGGGTCACGCCCTGAGCAAAAGCAGATGCTCAACCCCTCTGCCACCCAGGCGTCCCTGTTTACCCCTTTTCTTAGCGCTGAGTAATAAAGAGACTTCCTTGCTTTAGGCGCTTGACGGGATGAGCACTGGGTGTTATTCTGTATGTTGGCAAACAGAGTGAACATTCTTATATTTAATATAGTATACCTCTAGTACAAATGTCAAGAATCGAGAATTTGCATGTCTAGGTGAAACTGAAATCATGTCTAAGCCCATCTGACTGGTGCCACCAAAGGGCTACTGGGAAGGCAGGGAGAGTATATAGATCTGCAGTGGACAAACGCTCCAGTCTCTGTTAACTGTGTAGCCTATTGTGTTAAAAGATTTTTGTCTCTGGAAGAGAAAATAGTATCTCAGATTCTGTTTTTCAGAGAGTTGGCAGCTCATATGTTTGTTCTTAGGTTTCTAGCCGCCATTTGTATTTCTTTATATGTACTTTGTAGGTATGTAGTGGGCCAACTCTCCTGCGGACTTGTGTAATTTATCATAGGTTTGCAGGTCGTATGGATTAGGAACATCAGACTCTGTAGCAGGTTACAAATAGCCATTCTGCTTTGTAGTTCCCCTTTATGCTTTCATGCATACACCTTTAACAATGTTGGGTAGCAAAGCCCACAACAGTTTGGCCTTCAGGGTCAGGCTTCCATATTAGATGGTTAGGGCTGCCTCAAGAAATTGCATGAGGGCGCCTGGGTGGCTCAGAGGTTGAGCATCTGCTTTCGGCTCGGGTCGTGATCCTGGGATCGAGTTCCACATCGGGCTCCCGCATCGGAGCCTACTTCTACCTCTGCCTATGTCTCTTCCTCTGTGTGTGTGTGTCTCTCATGAATAAGTAAATAAAATCTTTAAAGAGAAGAAAAAGGAGGAGGAGGGAGGAGGGAGGAGGAGGAAGAGAAATTGCCACAGATTGCTTAAGAACTAGAAATGTGTCTTCTCCCATCCACGGAGCCTGGAAGCAAAGATCAAGGTGTGGTCACGGCTGGTTTCTCAGGAGGTCTCTCTCTGTGCTGTGCAGATGGTCGTTTTCTCCCTGTGTCCTCACAGCCTTCATCCTGTGCGGGTGTCTCTAGTTTTTGTTTCTGTGTCCAAGTTTCCTCTTCTTATTGGGGTGGGAGTCATCCTGAGTGAGAGCACAGCTGAACAGCCTTACTTTAATTTTGTGACATACGTAAAGGCCCTATCTGCACAATAGTCACATAGCAGTAAGGTTGTAGGGATTGGGCATTCAACATAGGAATCCGGGGGGACCCAATTCAATCCATAACAGGTCTGAAGGTCTTCCCCATCTCAGGGTCACAGGTGTGTTTCTGATTTCTCCTTGAAGCTTATGATATTGAAGTTTATATTTAAATCCCACTTGGAATGTATATGCATGTATGGCATGATTTTTAAGAAGAAATATATTATCCAAACCAAGGTGCACAGGTAATATCCTTCAGGGTTTGAAGAATATCAGTAAATAATAGTAAAACATCCCTTTCTCCTCATCCACCCTCACAGAGAGAACATTCGGGATGCCTGGGTGGCTCAAAACGGGACTTCCACCCCATATTTGCAGAGTAAGGCTGATAAAATGGGTCATGTGTGACTCGTGTAGTGGTCGTGATCAACGCAGGCAAAGGAACTATGGGGAGAATGACCATGTGTGTTGACTTGTTCCAGTTCCATGGACCTCTGAGGACATATGAGTGGCTTACATTTTTAGTATGGCTGCCCTGAGAGAGTACGAATGCACTTTGTAGAAGGGTGACTGGACACCTGAGAGCTGAGTCCAAGGTCAACATCACCCAGAAGTTATAACTGTTTCTTGGCAGATCTAGAAAAAGGACCCAGATGGTCTGGGGCTCTTCCCAAAGCATGTATTGGCCACTTGGACCCCTGCTATGTGAACTGTATCCACTTGGATGTGAAATCCAGTCCCATCCACCCACGTACCTGTGACCTCGTAAGTGAGGAGGTGTCCAGAGACATTAGCGTGGTCTCTGGATTCTGATGCATGTAGCGCCTGTTAGAGCTGCCACAGTGGAGGAGAGTTTCTTCATTCCTGGCACCCCTTCTCTTCCTGCTGCCTTCCGGATCCTTGTCACTTGGTCTTGGGCTCCACCAGGCGCAACTTCTGCGGTATCCTTTGCTTTTCCCACAAGCATCCAAAGATCACCTGCTCCCTTCTACAGCCTCACTGCCTCCTTATCATTGGTGCTGGCCACAGATGCTCTGCTACACCCACTCCACAGCCCTTTCTGAGCCCTTTCAGTCTTACTCTCCCATCGCCCGTGCTCTTCTCACTGCTTCCCACTCTGAGCGGACCCCACTGTTTCTAGGAGGGAATCCTCCTTCATGGTGTTTATATGTCATCAGTATCAGAATTCAGCCCACAAATTCCCTGCAATCCCACCTGACACTCAGGTCATCCGGGACTCTGGGCCTAAGTCTCACATGGATGTTGAACTGTATTCTGTGCTTTGTAAGCTTCCATATGTGTGGGGATGGGGGGAGCTTATATGCTTTCCTTTGGGGATCTTTTGCCTGCTTGTTTTAAGTAACTGGAATGATCCGATTTTAACCACACACTGGATCTTCTTACATAGAATTCACAGACTTCTTCCCAGTAGGCCAATGTCAGTGGCACCATCTCACCCATAAGGGAAGTTAAAGGATCCCTGTTCTCTGCTCCATTTCACTCCCAGGAAAGAAGAACTTTGATGAAAATCAAGATGAGATACAGTGGTGCTCCTGTCTTAGCAGGCAGAGCTAAGCTGTGAGAAACCTCTGCTGGAGATGACCACGCTCACCTGGATTGCTTATTTGGCCAATCTTTTATGATCTTTGCTCTCAGGTAGTATCTGGGCTGCCTTCTGCTGAGGAGGGCCTCCTTCCCTGAGATTCCAAGCTGGATTGTCAGAGGGACCAGTGGAGAGACGGAGTTGAGGGGACCGCACAGACTGGGTCTGTGGCCTCAGCGGAGACTGGCTTGTTTCCCTAGCTTAGTACGCCTGTGCACGATTGCCACAGAAGACTGAGACACAGGGAGAGAGGACTGCAGGGTGGACAGAAGAAAGGGAGCCGACTGATTTTTGAATCAGATCCTAAGGCAGAGAGGAGAATCTTATACTGTCTTCTGCATGGCGGGGTGGGCTTTTCCCTGGAATCTGTGGGGATGACAAGTGCCCCGTGTGTGCAATTAAGCATTTGACGTTCTGCTTCTCCTGAACAGTGGTTATTGGTTACAGTAGGAGAACTCAGTTGAATTGCATATGATCAAGATGGAAACATTTATGTGAATATCTCAAGGGCAGGACTTCTCCCTGGGTCTACACCGTGCCTGGACGAAAAACTCGACTATTCATTGCGGTCCCCTTTCCTTTCTTAGGCCATTGTTTCTGTGCCTCAGTTTTCAGCTTGCTCTCCACAGAGATAATACTTTCTGACTCTCATTAAGATTTGTATATTATACTGAATCTCTGTGAATACATTTATGGCCAAAATTCCTATTTTGTGTATATGAAGTTCTAGGGAAGTCCATTTGGTAACCTACACTTAAAAGCTAGTCCATTTCTGGAGAGCCTCGATGTTTCTGTCTCTCAAGCTTCTCTCTCTCTCTTTTTTTTTCCCTCAAGCTTCTGACTATTGATTGTGGCATAGAGCATCTCAGGGTCCTGACTGGAAACCCATTTGGGCTCTTCCCTCAGCATGGCATCTGCTTGAATTTCTCTCCCTCAGCACTCCCCAATGTACGTGCTCTCTCTCTCTTATAAATAAATAAATGTTAAAAAAAAAAAAAGCTAGTTCATTCCAGCTGGCATAGTCTTCTATGACTACATTTAAGCTTCAACTCCAGGTGCTGAAAAGAGATGAATTAGAATCCCCATGTTCCAGCAAATTCCCTGGACATGACCTGTGTTTGATTCCGTGTGATCAGCACTCACCGTGTCTCCAGGTTGGAGCAGACACCCCCGTTCCCTTCCTGGGCTACCTGGAAGACTGTGGACTGCTAAGGCCTCCAAGATAAACTGACAGAGCAGGGAAGACAATGAGAGGGCATAACACACAGATCGAGGCAGAGAGCCAACAGCTGCAGCCTCTCAAGAGCCTCAGCAGTGGCCTTCAGCCTCGCCCCCCAACCACGGGTTCCTCTCCTCTCTGTGGGGAGAAGTGAAGGGCAGTGGGGTGGTGAGGAGACTGCTCCCCCACCGTTCTCCCTTGAAAGTGAACACGAAATCACCAGGGTGAGCCAATCGCTCCCTCTAGATAACTTGTTCAACTAGCTTGGCCTACTCAGGAGGTATTATGCAAGCAGAAAGTTCTGTGGAATCTGGAAAATTTGGGTGGCTAAAACCCCGGGTGGCTAAGTGGTTGAGCACCTGCCTTCGGGTCAGGGCGAGATCCCAGGCTTCCGGGCTCAAGTTCGGCTTCAGGCTTCTTGCAGGGAGCCTGCCTTTCCCTCTGCCTATGTCTCTGCTGCTCTGTGTCTCTTATGAATGAATAAATAAAATCTTAAAGTAAGAAAAAGAGGGCAGCCGCAGTGGCGCAGCGGTTTAGCACCAGCTGCAGCCTGGGGTGTGATCCTGGAGACACGGGATCGAGTCCCAGGTAGGGCTCCCTGCATGGAGCCTGCTTCTCCCTCTGCCTGTGTCTCTGCCTCTCTCTCTGTGGGTCTCTATGAATAAATAATTAAAATCTTAAAAAAAATAGAAAGAGAGTCTGAAGGTTCTCTGACAAGGGGCTGTGGGGGGACTGGGGTTGGGGGTGGAGTGGGTACTTGGCACTCTGCAGGGTGCTCATGACTCCACTTTTCTTTTTCCCCCATCAGTCCTACTGGGCTTTATCCAGCTTGTGCATTTTTTTCACAAAGGGAGTGTTGATTTGATTATTTTCACTGTGATTTATCTAATTTCTATTTACTTGATACCTGCTCTTTGTCCTTAGTTTCACCTACTTGGGTTTTATTTGTTTGGTAAGTTTTCCAGCTCCTTTTCTTTTTTTTTAAAGATTTTATTTATGTATTCATGAGAGACACACAGAGAGAGACAGAGACATAGGCAGAGGGAGAAGCAGGCTCCCTGCAGGGAACCTGATGTGTGGGACATGATCCCGGACCTCCAGGATCACGCCCTGAGCCAAAGGCAGACGCTCATCTGCTGGGCCACCTTGGTATCTAGTTTCCACTGCAAAGTTCCTTCCAAAGAAACATACATAAGTGATTTTCAACTCTTGCTTTTTTTTTTTTTCATTTTTTAAAATTTTTTTTAATTTTTATTTATTTATGATAGTCACACAGAGAGAGAGAGAGAGGCAGAGACACAGGCAGAGGGAGAAGCAGGCTCCATGCACCGGGAGCCCGACGTGGGATTTGATCCCGGGTCTCCAGGATCGCGCCCTGGGCCTAAGGCAGGCGCCAAACAGCTGCGCCACCCAGGGATCCCTCAACTCTTGCTTTTTTTTTCTAATAGAAGCAAGCACAGCTACAAGCGCTGCTCTAGCTACACCTCAGCACCAAGTTTCACTTGTATTTTTTTAAGGATTTATTTATTTATTCACGAGACACACACACACACACAGAGAGGCAGAGACACAGGCAGAGGGAGAAGCAGGCTGGATCCGGGACTCCAGGATCACATCCTGAGCCAAAGGCAGACGCTCAACCGCTGAGTCACCCAGGCGACCACAAAATCTCCTATAATTAAAACAAATCTATCCCTAACTGTCAACTCTACGTCCCCTAACCTAATTTAGCTCTTTTCCCCCTGATCTCCTCCTTCTTCTTCGTCTCCTTCTTTCCTTTTCCTCTGCCTCTTCCTCCTAATCCCACTGTTCCTACTCCTCTTCTTCCTCTTTCTCTTCATTTTTAAAGTTTTTATTTATTTATCTGAGACACAGGGATAATGAGTCAGTTCGAGCAGGGAGGAGAGGGTCCCCCCCAGAACAGAGAACCTGATGTGAGGCTCGATCTCATGACCCAGGATCCTGACTGGGGCTGAAGGAAAATACTTAGGTCACTGAGCCACCCAGACATCCACTCCTTGATCTCCTTGATGGCATGAGTGGTTAAATTTCACTGAGGTCCTTCATTTCATTTTCTTCTCTCAGAAATGTCTCATCTTTGTTTTTCCTTCTACGAGGTGTGGCAGGATTTAGGATTTGAACCCTGAAACAACTACCTTCTGCTCTTTCTATTAAAGATGCTTAGATCTGGGATCCCTGGGTGGCGCAGAGGTTTGGCGCCTGCCTTTGGCCCAGGGCGCGATCCTGGAGACCTGCGATCGAGTCCCACGTCGGGCTCCGGGGGCATGGAGCCTGCTTCTCCCTCTGCCTATGTCTCTGCCTCTCTCTCTCTCTCTCTCTCTCTCTCTCTCTATGACTATCATAAATATATTAAAAAATTTTTTTTAAATTATAAAAAAATAAAGTTGTTTAGATCTGTGTGCACGTTTCCGAATCCCCAGATGAAGGCTTCTAATGGATCTCTCTGTAATAGAGCTTTGTCTTGAAGTCACATGAGAACCGTAGAAAGAGGAGCAAGTGGCTTCACAGAAAATCCTTGATCCTTTATCGGATTCTGAAGGAGAGATGAGAAAGCAGTAAGCAATTTGAGGGACATTTGAACATGTGGTTCTGGATGGCTGTGATGGAAGCGAGAATCGAGAAGATTTGGGTGTGACAGACAAGTTCACACTCCACGGGTGGTACCCAGAGATGTCTGAGGATGGATGTAGCTGAGGTCAGCTGGTTCCTGGTGATTATCCCTCCACTGCACGGAGTCCTGACTGGGCAGGACCATCTGTTTGGTCCCAACATTGGGTGGCTCATCCAGCAGATGACACACCTGTTCCTCTCCCAAGCCCATCCCTGGGGAGGGAGCCCCTGCCAGTCTGTCCCTCCCTGGGTCCTTTCCCTGAGCCCATGGTGCGCTGTAGAGTGTCCTTCCCCCGTGGCTCTCCAGGTCAGCCTACTCCTGTTTGAGAGTGACATGCCCTGTTCAAAACCTTCGAGCTGTCTGCCTCGTGCCTTGTTTCGTGCTTCTCGCGGGTCTCTACGCTGTGATTTATCTGAAAAGCGTTCCTGGTCATTGTGTGTGTACTTAAAGATCGCTTTCTTACATCACCTCTGAGCCGAGCTTCTGCTGATTTCACCAGCTGGGTCAGTCCTTGCATTCCATGGGTTGCTTCTAAAGTGCTTTTAGAGACATGTTAAGGATAACAATGTTGCTCGTGCAAACACTGTCAATGCCCCCTCATTCCTGAGCACCTGTGTGGGGCTGGTCCTGCCTCACGGAAGTTCACTGGGGCAGGATTCCTGAGTCTCTGAAGCATATACACTTACTATCTTCACTGAGCACATCACAGCGTGGAAGCTTCTGTGGCTGTGCCCAGCACCCAGTCAAGATGTGCTGACAGTGGGTTCATCTGGTTTCAATGCCTGGATGAGGAACTGTTCCCAGGCATGGTGCTAGGTGCTGGAAATACAGGATCAAGGAAACACACTCCAGAGATACTGAGAAATATATGTGTAAGGGAGGCAGCACAACTCCAGGCACAGTCCCTAGAAAGACAGTCCCTCAGCCACTACTTGAGAGAGCACAGCCCTGCGTTGCTGATGGTGGCTGAGACAACGACCCAAGCATGAGGACCTTTGATCAATGCCTTGATGGCACAAGCATGAGGTCACCAGAGCATGAGGTCTTTCTTTCCTTTTATGGACGCAAAGAAAAATAAATCAGAGGGAGGACATGCTTATTTTGTATAACTTGCAGAAGTTCAACATGTACTGAGTTAACACGAATCGAGAGGCCCTACTCAGTGCCAAGCTCTGTCCTTGTGGTGGGATCACATCAGCTCCATCCTCAAGGCTCCCAGGAGAGAGCACGTGCAGGAAATCACCCTGAGAATGGGTCTGTCTTCTTCATCTCTGTATCCTCCAATCCTTGCCCAGGGCCCAGCACAAAGCGGGAGCTCAATAAGTAGCACCTGCCTTGGGAAGGAAGACAATGTAGTGGTCAAGTGTCTGGCATTTGGAATCTGGGAAACTGGGTTCCAAGAACAGCCTGTCCTGTCCTGGGCTAGGTGACTGTGCACAAGTCACACCTACTCCCAGAGACTCCATTTCTCCCATGTAGGATGGGAACTTCTATCATAGGGTCCTGTGGGGATTAAGCAGCCGATCAGAATAGAGATGGGCACATGGTGAGTGCCTGACCAGTTCGAGCCATTGGCGTTAATGTTGTCAAGGAGCCCTGCTAAACCCTCCAGTCTTTGTCACCTTCAGGAATATGAGGTCTGCCCAGATCACTTGTCTGCCTCATCCACGCTAGGATCCCAGGAATCAGATGATGGTTGTATGAGATGGAGGTAGAGCAAGCAGCCCACAGCAGGGTAGAAGCAAGACTGACAGTGTCACAGGACTTTCCGAAATGCAATCTGGAAAGGCTGGGACAACGTTGGCAGACAAGCCAGCAAGGGGACGGTTCGCTACCGGCCTGGGTCGGAGGGATTATTTTAGGAGCAAACCACCGGTGAAAGAAATTCTATTCCCAGGCCATGTCTGCACCATCCTCAGCCCCCAACAGCTTCTTTGGCAGCAATCACTACCTGTAGTTCCTGTGCATGGCCCTGGTGTGGCTGGGCCCTGAGTCCCTGAAAGAGATGATCTCTGGCCCCCACCTGTGCCACCACCCCTGGGCGCAGGGGACAGAAGATGCTACCCACTTCTCCAAAGAAGGAGCTGAGACTCCCCCAGACTAATATGCAGGTCCAGAGGGGACTGACTCTGGTGGAACACGTGCGACCTGCTGATGGGGAAGAGCAGCTACCGGGAGAGGGCAGGGTCTAGACGGCGTCACTGCATCCCTGGTGCTCTCTTCTTCCCTCCTTCCTACCTCTGGGGTGTGTGTGTGTGTGTGTGTGTGTGTGTGTGTGTATGTGTGTGTGATTGTCTTCCTCCCCCCTCCCCGGCTGCGCCACCCCTCCCCCTGCACAGCTCTCCCTTCTCTGCTTCGGTGTCTGCTTGCTGCCCCATCCTTCCTAACCACCTGCCACTGTGTCCAGGGCAGAAACTATCATCTCTCATCCCCTGAGTGTACACACCCTGGTGCACCTTTCCTGCACACTGAGGCCAGCATCCCTAAACCCCAAGTCCTACTTCCTGGGAGAAGGGGAGGAGCAGGCCCCATGGGGGTCGGGGGTCCAGCTCTCCCCATCGGCCACACTCTATACACGGGATAACCCGGGTCACGGCCACGGCGCAGAGAAGACGAAAGACTCCTGCACCCAGGCCCGATGCGGAGGCTGCCCAGCATGCTCACCCCCTCACCACCCTTCTCCTGTCAGCTTTAACGTCTACACCACTGAGGGCGGTTCAGGCCCTGAGTTCTACCCAGGCCTTAAAGCCCATGTGACCCACGCAGAACAAGGACTCAAGGGGGCAACAGCCTCCCCTGGGTTACCTGGCGTAGGCGGTTCATCCTCTGCAGGTCTCAGCTTCCCCATTTGCACAACACGGGAGATAAGGCTACCTGCTTCTTAACGTGGTTGCGAGGATTGGATACAGTTTAACATACGTGCACAACGTGGCACAGTGCCTGGCACAACCAGAGAGTGAGGGCCCATCATCGTCATCATCGTCAGGAGGTAAAGGCCAGGGCCACCCAGGACCACACGTGCAGCTGACGAGCTGGGGTTTCCGACCCGTTTCTGTGGGGACCCACGCAAACCAGAGGACCCCTGAGTGTCTCTGTCACAGGGTGTTAGAAAGAAACTATTTCCTGTTGGGGTTTCAGCGGGTGCTTTGGGTGATGATCCCCGGGTACCCTCAGAAACTAAGGAGAGTTTTGTCAATAGTATCTTTTGCATTGTATCTACCGGGGTGGGGGGTGTGGGTGGCTAGATGGGAGAGCCAACCCTCAGATGAACCCCTGAGTGGTCAGGGGGCCAGGTGGACACAAAAAGCACAGCAAGGGCAGGACAAGGTGCTGGGAATGTGTCGTGGACAAAAGGAGAGACAGGACATGCACCCTGAGCCCACATGTGTTGCTTGATTAATAAAACAACAGAAAGAGAAAGAGAAACGTTCCTCAGAGCAAGCTAAGAGGGGCCACAGTCTCACAGCACCATTCAGACGACGGCCCATGCAACCGACGGATTTGGGTTGCATCCAAAGGCACACACAGCACAACACCCAAGGAAGAAGCAAAGGGACCACTTCTGAAGGGAAAGACAGTGCCTCCAGCCCTGCAAAGGCCCCCTGAAGGCTTAGCAGGTGTGCGGGGATCATGGCAGAGACCCTCAGGGAGGGTCCCCGGGGCCCTGCCGAGGGACAAGGACCCCTGACCGCCAGGCGATTCCTGTGCCTCAGCTCAAGCATCACCGCAGGAGATCTGGGAAAAGCTGAGGGTGGTGGTCGCGGGGTGGCCACACCTCGGCAGGATCATTGCCATCGCGGTCCCAGGGCTCGGGTGCCCTCCTGCAGAATCCCTGCGCCCCCAGGGCCTCGTGCCCGCGCGCCCACTCTGAGGTGCCCCGGGTTCCAAAGCCGTATCCTGGCAGCGGGCCAAACACGGTCTGGGCCTTCGGCCACCACGTTGGCAACTGAAGGAGCGCGCTGGGAGCCCAGCTCTGTATCCACAGCCTCCGCCCGGAGCCAAGTGCTCGATGGGCACCTCCCTGGGCAGGCTGTGCCCCTCAGGCACGGCCCGGGCCCCGCGGGGTCGGACCCTGGCAGCAGGGCTCGGCCACCTGCAGCCCGCGCCCGGCGCCCCCCGACCAGTCTTGGCCCGCAGGGGCGGCCCAGCGGTCCATGCGCCGGCGTCAACCCCTAGGCCATCCTCCAAGCGTCCCGCGACCTGGTATCGGCGCTCGTCCTTAGCTTCTGCCACAAGGCACTCCGTGATCCTGTGGACCCTGCGCTCTCTTCTGGGGCTCATCGCCTGGATCCGCAGGCGCGGCGGCCTGCACAGGGCGATGCTGTCAGCCCCCCAAGCACAGGCGTTCCTCACCTGCGCGTCCATCCTGGGCAGACTCACTGCCTATGTGCCGCAGCTGCGGCTTGTCACCCCGGGGCCAACGTCAGCACCCAGCTGTGCCCAAGATGTCTCCACAGGGAAGACAGCGTGGAGGGCCTGGGAGGAGGAGGAGGACCCCGCACTCAAGGGGCCCCCAGATGCCCGGAGAAGGTGCGCTAAAGGCTCCGGGGCAGCACAGCCGGCATTCAGGCCCTTCAGGGTGGACAGAAGCCCCTGTTCCTTTGTGCCCAGGCCTGGGCCTCTGCACAGAAGCCTCCCTGCAGAAGGATCAGACGACACAGCTGACAAGGAGTCCCACCCGTCCAGCAGGAGCTCCTGCCGCCATCGAAATGCCATCAGCAGCTCCTACAGCTCCACCAGGGAGTTCCCGTCAGTGCAGAGGAGGAGGGCTCCAGCCAGAAGACAGGGCTGGCTGCCCCCCACGCCCCCAGACAAAGTCAGCCAAGACAGCCCCTCACGTCCCGCTGCGCCTTCTGTGCCTTGCCAGATGAAGAACCAGCGCCAGGAGGAGGCGGGTGCCACCACCGGGCAGAAAGAAACCTGCAGGAACCGCTCACCCACATCTGACTGCTCCCGGCCCCGAAGGCGCAAGATGCCTCTGCTGCCACACAGGCCAGGGGATCCTGTGCGGCTGCCGCCAGCCCCTGTGCTTGGCTTTCGAGTCACCGCCGAGGACCTAGACGGGGAGAAGAGAGCCGCCCTCCAGCGCATCGACCGTGCTTTGCGAGGAGGGGAGAGGGAGGGCATCTCCAGGTGCGGCTCCAGGTGCCCTTCCACTGCCTTGCCCTGGCCTGCTACACAGGCTGTTGTACTGCCAGCTGTCCCCCCAGCCCCTGGCCTAAGTGCACAGCGGGCCGAGCAGGACTCCCCGCGTCCTCTGGCTGTCCTGTCGCCTGGTGGAGGGGCTGTCTCTGTGCCGCCTCTGTCTCAGGGGGAGCCCAGCTCCCCTGGCTCCCCCTCCTCCCTGTCACAGCCCCTGCCTGGCACCTGTGCACGGTCCCTGCCCCCAGCCCCATGCACCTTGCTGGCCTCTGCGTCCTCCCCGGGATCGGGCAGGGCTGACCTGTCTGCCGAGGGCCCGGACCCGTCCAGGCCTGCTCCCTGCTCTGCATCAGGCCTGGCGTGTGCACTGAGCGGCCCAGCTCCTGGCCGGCCCATTCCCGCAGCTGCTGCAGAGTCCCTGCCCCCCTCCAGGGTGAAGCCCAGTGGGGACTCCCCTGCGATGGGAGGTGAGGGAGGGGGCTCTCTGCCAACCAAGGACTGGGTCAGCGGTTTCACAGCTGCCAGCTGTGCCTTCCCCACTGCCAGCAGCACCTCCAGAACGGACTGCCCTAGCCCCATGTGTGTCGACTGTCCAGCGTTCAGCTCCCAGAGCTCCCCTCCTGCCATGGGTCCTCGTGCCCCCTCTTCCAGGAGCCTGCCGGTCACTTGTGTCGTCACCTCCAGCCCCTCGAGTGGCACTTCCGCAGGCTTGGCTCCCCAGCCAGCCTCTGACATCCAGGTCACCCCCATGGACTGCACTCCCCCTTGCCAGTCTCTGCTCTTGGGGTCTCCCCGTGGCTCTAGTGGGAGCTTCTATCCACCTGCCAGGCCCTTCTGATGCCCTCCAGGGACAGCATGGGCTCAGTCAGAGCCACCACTGGCCTGCACGCACCGGGGCTCTGGAGCCCCAGCCCACCTGTGAACCGTCCCTCTGGGAACCCAGGAAATCCAGCTCAGCCCACACTCAGGGCCACGGATGGGCAGTGTCAGGGAGCCACCACCCTTCGCAGCCCTGTCCTCAACGGACCACGGGCAGCTCGAGCCTCAACCGCGGCCCGGGCCCCACACCTCTGCTCTAGGCCAGCTCTCCTTGGGTGGCTTTGGGGGTTCCTCGCCCACGTCCTGCACCTCGGGCACCCATGCTGGCACCCAGCCAGGCTTTGCTGCCACCCCAGCTGTCGTGCCCCCTGGCACGGCCACTGCCCCTGGCTTGTGACCAATGCTGGGCCAGGAAGCTGGCAGGCCTGCCCAATAGCCAGCGCCACAAGCCCAGCCCCCTTGACCTTCAGGGTTGCGGCAGCCCCCGCAGGCCTGGAGAGGCGACAGGCTGCCCCGGATAGGAGGCGCAGCTTTGGCGCTCGCACCGTTTTACCACAAACCAGCGGGGCCACGAGCAGCACACACCGCTCCGGGGACAGCTTGGGCCCGAACACCCAGGGCCACCCTTGTGGGAGCACCCCCAACACCACCGCCTGAGCCAGCACCAAACACAACCCTGTGTCTGGAGGCCCGAACGCCCCTCCTGTCAGTCCCAGCCTGAGGAACCTAGCCGCTCAGAGGCCCCCGAGGCCCAGCCCAGAGCCCAGCAGCACTGCCAGCGAGGCCACCTTCAGGGTCGCAGTTTTGCTCAAAGGTGAGTGGCTCGAGGCTGTGTCAGATCCCAGTGGCCACAGGCCCCTGGACGGTGTGCGGAGGCCCGTGTCCCATCTGCCTCCAGTCCTGCAGCACACAGGACTCCTCCTCGACCCACACTGGACTCCCCATGTTCTTTCCATGTTCTATGAGTTTCCTCCATAGCTGAAAATAAAGCCTCGTTCCACTTTGTTTACATACATCTCCTGAGTCTGTGCTCTGGGGGCCACGGGGGGAAAAGCTCCAGCCTGGATGCATGCTGGCATGGGGAGCCAGATCGCACAGTTTCCAGGTTCTGGTGGCCTGGTTTGGGGCGGCAGGTCTGTGTGTGTGTGTGTGTGTGTGTGTGTGTGTGTGTGTGTGTGTGGCGGGGGGCGCGGGGGGTGTCCTGGGGTGGTGGGGAGCGGGGGCAGAAGGGCTGGTAGGGCTGACTCCTGAGGAGAAACAATGAGTATAGTTTCAGTGACGCGGCCTAGTATACAGCAGGGGCCCGGGGGAGGGATAAACAGGGGGACTCAGCCTCGCCTATGGGAATGGCTGCTTCTCACCCACTTCTCTGGCCTGGCCCAGGCTGCATCATCCCGAGTGGACACCAGGTGTCCATCCTCTACGTGTTACATCTTTTTCCCAGGTAGTCATTTCTTTTTAGTCTTTTTTTTTTTCTTTTCCCCCTTTTCTCTTGGAAGTCCTGGGAAAATCCCCCTCTTCCTCATCTCCCCTGGGAGGGATGGGATGGGATCAAGGATTGTGGGCGAAGGCAAAAACCTGCTCTCGGCCAGCTCTCCTTGGGCAGTGCCACACAGGTGGCTTTGGGGGGTTCCTCCCTCACGTCCTGCACCTCGGGCAGAGACTCCGCATAGTGGAGTCAGGCCTCTGCTCGATCCAGCATCTTGGCACACAACGACACTGCAGTGATGCATCTCTAGGCACCGTGTTGTCCACAGGCTGGGAGGTTCAAATCCCCAGGAGATGCCGGTCCCTTTGAACTTCCACACTTTCCTGAGTGTACTTCCTGAAGCCTTCAGTACACCCTCCCAAGGAAGATCAAGTAAAAGTTGTTCCTAATCCTGACAGAGGAGAGGTCAGGCCACCATCCCGAAACACACCTGGGAGGGCTCTCCTGTTCTCCTTAAGGAAACCTTCCCTCAAGGGACCCTGCTCTACCACAGCATAACCGGCATGGAGGAAAGAAATCCCCAAGTCTTCTCTCCTCCAGCTTGCGTTGGACAAGGGGCCCCAGTCCAGCTGCCTCTAGCATCCTGGCAACTAATGGGCAAAGAGATCTGAGAAGCACTTGGAAAGTTCGCATCCCAGGGACACGGGCTCACCTCACCTGTAATAACCAGAAGATCTGAGGGACAACCTGCATCTGGATGGAATGCACATTTCTATAGTAGACCACTTAAGTCTTGTAGGAAATATACCTTTTTTCCTAGTAACAGGGAACATTCACCACAATATTCTGGGCTGTAACACAAGCTCCATAAGCATCAGAATACTGAAATATTACACATCATGTTCTCTGACACAGTGGGAAAAAATAGACATCAAGAATACTGAGGTATCTAGAGAATCTCTCAAAATTTTAAATTAAACAATACTCTTCCTCAAAGCTCACGGTTTGGAGAGGAAAATACAAATGATGTTTAAAACAGACTGACGATAAAACTACAACATACGGGAGGCCTGAGTGGTTCACTTGTTGAGCGTCTGCCTTTTGCTCAGGGCGTGATCCTGGAGTCCCGGATGGAGCCTGCTTCTCCCTCTGCCTGTGTCTCTGCCTCTCTCCGTTTGTCTCTCGTGAATAAATAAACAAAATCTTTTAGAAAAATTTCCCTTCCATTTGTGAATTTTAAATAAGGATGAAACTTTCATCTGGAAGAATTCTTACAAAATAGAAGTAAGATGTAAACACCAGATCCCTTTCTAATTTAGTCACGTGGGAATCACTAAATGCTACCGAGCAGTAAAACGTGGCACCGTCGTCAGGCCAAAAACCCAAAGATGGTGCAATATAACGCAGCAAGAAATCTATGAATGAGTCGAATAAAGAAGGAAAGCCTAACGATGAACTCCTTGACGTGCATTTAATCAAAATTCTTAAGAAATATATTAAAATACCTGCCACGTAGAATGAAGAGATCTCACTTTGTAATTTACAGACTGAAAAGCCTCTGGATCCTCCCAGCACACGTTATTCAAAGAGCTGTGATAAGAAGCACCTAGCAAACGTGCGGAGTTACGTGCCCTGGCTAAGGGAAAGCTGCTGTCATCCCCCACGCCCCGGCAACTGTTTGACTGGTAATCCTTTGGTTTCCACCTGCAGAAGCGATTCCTAAAGAACGCTTCTCTGTACCGTTTACAACCCAAACTTAAAATATGGTCAACTCAAGGTTCTAACAGTAGTACGGACCAGCCACCAGTTCTATATTTAATAGCAGATCATGACAATTTTCTTTGTGCTTGCCTGACAACTAGACACAGTTCCGAGAAACTATTCCCCTGGAAATGACGCTACACTATTGCTACGTCTGTGAGGGCCAGGGAGCCAAGAGAAAAACAGCTCATTAATGGTGAATGACTAGGAAAGACAGGAAGTGTAAAGGATTAAAAAACAGTAATACAAAACAAACAGGCTCCACAGAACTGTGAAATAGGGGTGGGGAGATGAACAGAATAAATCTCTACAACACAAAATAAACACGAACATTTAAGACTGCACTCCGCCTAGGAAATAAACAGAAATAAATATATACTCCTTGTTATAGAATCAAAAGCCTGAAAACCTAATACCAATAGAAAATATTGGTAAATTTAAAAGGATTCCCTCAATTTGAGACCTTTTTGTCCTGTTCTAAGAAGCAATTCATAAGGAGAAAAAATATGACTTCAAAGTACACATAATGAATGTAACTATCAGGAGTGGCCTAACCGGTGTGAAATAGAACAAAAAAGTACATTTCTTACAAAGCTGTAGAGAACAATAACTTTTGCATTCTGAATCCAGCTTAAAGATATTACTTGAAAAGGTGTTTGCAAAAGTTTTCAATAAGAAAGTGCTGGGCAGCCCGGGTGGCTCAGCCCAGGGCGTGATCCTGGAGACCTGGGACCCAGTCCCATGTCGGCTCCCTGCATGGAGCCCGCTTCTCCCTCTGCCTGTGTCTCTGCCTCCCTCTCTTGCGCGCGCACTCTCTCTCTCTCTCTCTCTCTCTCTCTCTCTCTCTCTCTCTCGGTTTCTCTGAGTAAATCAATAGAAATCTCTAAAAATTAAAAAAGAAGCATATTATATAAAAGCCTGTATCAGCATAAACTCGTCACATTTTCCGTAATTGAAAACATAGGCTCACCTCATATAACTCCTAAATTAACAATTTAAATTATATTCTCATCTTAAGTAACAAAATGTGTTACCCATTTTTGGTTTAAGAATAGATAATGATTTTTATAGGGCACTTATTATTGATGTTAACATGTGATAGGTTTACTGTTTTTCAAATAAATTAAAAATCTTTTATTCCTCAGGTCTAAACTCTAAGCATTAAAAGTATTAATGCATACAACCTACGTAAACAGATGCCTGTTAAGGCCTTCAACCACGAAGAATATGAAAGGATTCTCAGACCATAACGTTTGAGAAACTATACCCTAAACATCCACTGAACAGTGCTGTCTAAAGTATGTTTACCAAGTATATGAACAGCCCGTGTATTTGAACGATATTCACCACACGTAAAAGCTAATTCACTATGAAGACTATCAGTATGCACCCAAAAGAGGAAGAGACTTAAACAGTCAACAGAAACATTCTTTTCAAATTGCCCATTATGCCATGAATCATGTAGTGTATCGTAGGAAAAGAAGAGCTCCAACGTGTGGTCTCCCTTATGCAGATAATGGTCTCCTGAACCGGTAATAAAGCAACACTAATATACGCCAGCAGACATCTCTGATAAATATGCTGTCTCCTATCAAATCAATATATGCCATGTCACTCAATGCAAGAAGCCAAAACTCAAGCTAAGAAGAGCCTTAGGGAAGAACTCTCGATCACGCAAATCCTCAAAAATAGTGTGTTTTCTAAATGTTCTAAGTTTTTTCTCAACATTCAGTAATACACTGATTTCTAAGATCATCAGAACTAAAAAGTAAGTGAGGCTCATGGAATTTTTATGATATTTGAGAGAAAGTGAGAACCTCTCTGTGAAAGCATCTGAACTATCCAAGAATATAATCAATTTCAAAATTCTCTAAATCTAAAACAGTACTAACAATCCATTACACAGATCTGACCAGAAAATAACTGGAGCAAAAATACTCCTGTGATGGTTCATTCTTTCCTTTTCCTTTTTTTTTAAATCTATATTTTTAATATATTTTTAAAATTTTTTTTCAATTTATTTATTTATGATAATCACAGAGAGAGAGAGAGAGAGAGGCAGAGACACAGGCAGAGGGAGAAGCAGGCTCTATTCACCGGGAGCCCCATGTGGGATTCAATCCCAGGTCGCCAGGATCGCGCCTTGGGCCAAAGGCAGGTGCTTAACTGCTCAGCCACCCAGGATTCCCAACATTCAGACTCTTGATCCATTTTGAGTTACTGTTTGTATATAATGTGAGGGAAAGGATCTAACCTCCTCCTTCCATATGTCACTCACCCAATTTTAGGTTCACAGTTATGTTGGTCACTTGTCTGTCTCCACCCCCACCTCCACCCCTCCACTCACCACCATTCTGCTGTAAGTTTCAGAGAAATATTTTTCCCAGACTCCCTTATCAACTGTCTCTCAGCTGAGGTCAATCAATAGAGACCTAGTAGAAGAGCAGAGGACAGATGGCGGGAGAAGACATGGACTTTCTCTTCTCAAGCTTTAAGCACTGACTCCAGCAGTTGCTGTATGGACTCTGTGGCTCCATATTACACTAAACGACTCTTCCCTCTGTGGTTGCTAGACCTTCAGGGTGTTCCCACCATGCTTCGGGCTCCTCTATGGTCCTGCTTTCTAAACCCTGATAATAAAACCCACTCCTTTCATTTCTATAGTTCTGGGTTGAGAGCAACTCCACCTGTTGCTAACCTCTGGACTCTTGTATTCACTGTTGACTTCTCAGCTCTTTCATATCTGTGAACACCTTATTAACTTCCTTCCTTTAAAAAACAATACCTGGAAATGTTTCTGTTTTCTTTCATCGGACTCGATTAATAAAATGTCTAACATGTTTCATTCTATGTTTAACTAGGTGCCGATGATGCCATATCTAGCATAGTGTAATTATTGGCACGTAAAAATAAAACCTATATATCACTCTTTCAGATGCGTTTAGTGGAAGCTAAAACCATAGTGATTTGAGACCACCTACATCCATTGTAAAATACAATGTGATGAACAAGACCTCGGCTGTCAAAAGTTCTACATGGTTTCTTGTATTCCACTTCCCCCACAGAGAGTGTCTTAATGTAATATATTTTTATGCCTTAAATTCTTTTATTAATCATGGTAAGCTATTTCTCAGAAGCAAAAATAGGTACATTAGTTGAAATTGTAAATTGTTTCTGAATCCACAATTTGTGTTAAAATATCTCTTCTAGTTTGAGTTATTATATCATCACTGCAGAACAAACTTGCTGAAAACAACATAAATACATATAATGTTTTATAGATAGTTATTGAACACAAAAGTTAACTTTTTTGGGGGGGAGGAATGTGTCTCTTAAGTTGAGTGAAATGGTGCTTTGGGTATCTTGATAATGGAGATTGTGTATAACAGCCGGGAGATTTTTTTTGTATGCCATGAGGCAAAACAGGAGGGGAGGGGGCCAGGAAGTATCCTTTCTTTTGCGAAGGGGAAAAGGGAAATGTGGAGAGAGAAAATGGGATCTCAGGGAGATCACTTTTAGGAAAGGGTGTACATGACTTTGAGGGCTTGGAAATTCTTTTTTTTTTTTTTTTTTTTTTTTTTTTTTTTTTTTTTTTTTTTTTTGAGGGTTTGGAAATTCTTAAAGCCGTATGTGCCCTGGGCAAGTTTTTCTGTCCCATAAGGGTACATGTAACTCAGCATTATGTGGGAAATTGTCTTGATGCCATAGTCGCGTCTAAAAACACCAAGACAAGCTATTTGCCACTGAACGAAAGACTTACAGACCACATTAAGATTCTTGAATCTCGCAGTTTATTGAATTAATTGAAAAGAGAAGAGGAAGCAAGGGAATCGAGATGGTATAGATTAATAGACTTAGGATAGAGTGCAAACAGGGTCAGAGGAGTATACTACTTAAGTCCTAAATTATGCAGAGTCTGTATGTCTTGCCTCATTCTCTGATATTTCAAACTTGTCAGGGTCTCCATGCCCGCGGGGGGCCGGGGCCCAAGGGCTTCCGAGGCTTCCTACCCTGGAGGCTCTGACCCGAGGGCGCCCCCACGCTGGCCCTCTTCCTCCGGATCCCTGCGATGATCTAAGAAGTCCAACTAGAAGAGGCCCGCAGCCGGGCCGCGGGGGGCCCCCCAGGCCAGAAGCGGCGGCAGGTGCAGCACCCGACGCCCCGCCCCCAGCGAGCGCCGCGGAAGGGGCTCGCTGCGGGGGAGGAGGGGAGGAGGGGAGGGGAGGAGCCCGCGCCGCCGGCCCCGCGCGCGCCCGCAGACCTTAGCGCCCGCGCCCGCGCGGCAGGCGGGTGGGCGTCGGCCGCGCTCCGTCGCCAGTGTCCGCAGCCCCCGCCCCACGGCGAGTCGGGCTCGCGCCATCCTGTGCCCCCAGGACCCCTGCGCGGGCCGAGCCGCGTTGGACGCTTGCACAGCCTCAGCCCTGCACCCGCCCTTTCCTAGCGTGTCCCGGCCGCCGCCGCCGCCGAAACCGCACCATCTCTGCGCACACTGTCCAGGTGGGACGCGCCGCCACGCCGACAGGTGCTCTTAGAGTGGGGGTTGTAGCGGTGGGGGGAGGGGAGGCGGGGGGAAGGGCAGAGGGGTCGGGCGGAGGGGGGAGGGGGAAGGGAGAGGTAGGGGTGGGGGGAGCGGGAGGGAGGGGCTGGGGGAGGGGCGGAGGGGGGAGGGCGGAGAGGTCTGCGAACCGCGCGCGCCCAGCCCCGCGTCTGGTCTGGGCCCCGGCCCCACCCCCACCTGCCGGTGCCGGAGGGCGGCTGCTGCGGCTGCGGGGGAGGAAGGGGCATGTTTGGGATCCGAGGCGAAGGGACAGGACGGTCGCGTGCGTGAGACGCTGCCCGTTCTGGCCCGGCCCGGCCCGGCCCCGGTCCTCCCGCCGACGTGGAGCTGCGCCTGGACTCGGCCCCGTCGGCGTCGGCGTCGGCGTCGGCGGGCGAGGCCCGGGCGGGCTGGGCCGCCTTAGGCACCTCCCGCGCGTCGTGCAGCTCGCGTGTGGCCGGGTCGGCCCTTTGGAGAAGGACACTCCTCCCGGGCAGGTGGCAGGAGCGTCAGGTAGGTAGCCTTAGGAAGGGGGTAGCGTCCGGGGAAACGGAAAGCTCCGCTCGGGGCTCTGTGGGCTGGGCCCCCGGGGGAAGCTGGGGAGCTTGCATTCGGTGGAGGGTCCGCTCTGCCGCCGGCCTGGTAACAGCCTGGTCCCCAGCCGTCAGGGTTATTTGGGGGAACACAGCGCCTGACGCTGCTCGGGTGCTGACTGCCACCGGTTTTAGTCTCCGTGTTTTGAGACCTTCCGAAGGACTGCGGCCCTGTTTTCTGAATTGAGAATCAAGACGCTTGAAGGTTTGATGAGCGGGGGTAGACCTCTAGGAAGAGCGGAATGGGGCCCCGGAGGCTCAGAGAGGATGCTAACCTGTCTTGTTGCTGTGCTCGCGGACGCCTCAGCGGAGCTTGGTGAGGCTGCCTGACAAGCTTTAGGCGGTTTCGTTTGAAAGAAATCAGTATGTGTCTATCTGGGAGGAAGGGACCTAAGGTCCTAGTGTATGCTGGGAGTCCGAGCTCTGGAAACGAAGTTGCGTTAGCTGTGCAGAGATTGACCTGGGGAGCAAACTGAGGACGGATCTCCTGGAATTTCTGGTGGATGTTGCAGAGACACTGGGTTTGATTGGATAGGGTGAACGCGTTTTCCATGGTGCCTGGCAACAAGAGATGCGCTTCATTGTACTTCATTACTGCAGATGTCCTATTTCTGGGCATCTTCAAGCAGAGGTCTAGAGCAGCCTACGTCGGCAGCACCCTAAGTCTAGAGCGGCAGTGTCCAATGTTGTTGGAACCTTCTGCCATGTTGGAAATACTGTCAACTGTGCTGTACTAATATGGTATCCACTAGCCTCAGGTGACTCTCGGTCGCTTGAACGGTGACCAGTGCGTCGAGGAACTTAATTTTCAATTAGTTTACATATAAATAACCACGAGTGGCTGGTCCTTGTCTTATTGGACAATGTAATCTTAGAATTTAGACCTTGAGACCCCTTCTGATTCTTGACTTGGTCGAGTTTTAAGTCAAAGAAGCCAAGTCTCAGGCACTGTTTTACAGTAGCTCCCCCCCCCCCCCCCCCCCCCCGCGCGGGACTTTCATGGAGCTCTCCTTCTATCTTAGTGCTTGGTGAATAACTCGGGTTCAGGTTTCCTGTATCAAGCTCAGCCCCCGTTGCCCAAAGCTGTCAGGTTAGAGGATGTATTAAGAAGACAAATTTCACAGCAAGGTGAAGAGTGAGTGAGCTGAGATAGAAAGAAAGTAGCTCTGAAGAGTGCTTAGAGAGAGCCATAACAGTAGAACAAGTAGAGGAGGATGGAAGAACATGAAGGAGAATTCATTTGGTTTCTTACAAATTATAGGGTGCAGAAGGAGTCAAAGACAGTGACAGAGGATGACTAGAGGCAGTAGTGATGTCAGTACTGAAGAGTATTTCATGAGGCACCTAAGTACTTAATGCTTGTTGAATTGCATTTAAGTCTTTTAGTGAAAATATTCAAATTTCTTTAGGTAATGGAGAAAGAGTAACCTCAATTTGTCGTCTAAAAGCTCTTAGCTGACTAATTAAGTGAATATTCTTAAGGTCTTTCTGAATATAGTAATCATAGGTATTTATATTGTGTGCTTACTGTATATGCTAAGAGGCATTCTGAGTGCTTTGTGCATATTATTAGTTCATTAAATCCTCGGGGCAACCCTAAGAGTGGGGGTTTATCATTCCCCCTGTGAAGATGAAGGAACTGAAACACAAAGAAGTTAAATAATTTGCCCGAAGTCCTAGTAGAGTAGCAGAACTGGGATTTGAACCTGGGCAGTCTGACTTCTCCTAGTTTAACACAGATCATTTAAAGTTTGCAGTACTGCTTTATTTTCTGATGTCTATCGGAATCTACAGATAATTTTTAATCGAAGGAAAATCATATTGCAAAATTTATACGGACGTGAAATAAGAGATAATGTTTATTGAGCACTTACTGAGTCCTAGTCGAGGCTATATACTTTCACGATTTTAATGTTATTTTCACTAATTCTTGTTTATGCATTAAATAAAATAGCATATATTAGGATTGGCATCTACTTTCCCCCTTATGCATCAAATTACTTTTATTGGGGAGGGGAGCCACTTTTTTTTTTTAAATCGAAGATTTACTTAACCAGAAGATTATAAAATATCCTAGTGCTTGCTTCTGATCTACTGATTGACTTTATTTTCATTATTTCAATTTTAGGCTTTGGTTCAGGTGGGAATCAAATCATGCAGTGGTTTTCTAATTTTGTATTTCACTCTTTCTGTATGATAACTCTTACTTGGAACCCGAATATGTGAAATAGAAAAATCAGAGTTGTTCTCTGGTTCTGGCTAGAACTGGGAGAGTGTGCTTTGGGACCTTTAGGAGCTCCTTGAAATATTGCCTGTGAACCTTGGGGCTCCCTGGAACACCATGGTTTTGAAAACCATGGAGTCCTGTCCAAGTATCTTGAGTCTTTTTCTTCCTTTATCATGAAATTTGTACTAAAATGTTTATCCCTAGAGTGAGTAGTTTTTTGATACCGTCTTTGACTAAGCAGTTTTTTCCTCGTTACTATTGCATCATTTTAAAGGTCTGTTTATTTGAGAGGGAGAGAGAGTGTGGGCCCCATGGGTGGTAGGAGGGCCAGAGGCAGAGGAAGAGAGAATCCCAAGCTGACTCTGTGCTGAGTGTGGAGCCTTAGGCGGGGCTCAATCCCGGGTCCCTGAGATCATGACCTGAGTGGGAACCAAGAGTTGGATGCATAACCGACTGCACCACCCAGGTGCCCTATAAAAATCATTATCTATTCTTAAACCAAAAATGGGTAACACATTTTGTTACTTAAGATGAGAATATAATTTAAATTGTTAATTTAGGAGTTATATGAGGTGAGCCTATGTTTTCAATTACGGAAAATGTGACGAGTTTATGCTGATACAGGCTTTTATATAATAAGCCTTTTTTAATTTTTAGAGATTTCTATTGATTTACTCAGAGAAACCGAGAGAGAGAGAGAGAGAGAGAGAGAGAGAGAGAGAGCGCAAGAGAGGCAGGCAGAGACACAGGCAGAGGGAGAAGCGGGCTCCATGCAGGGAGCCGACATGGGACTGGGTCCCAGGTCTCCAGGATCACGCCCTGGGCTGAGCCACCCGGGCTGCCCAGCACTTTCTTATTGAAAACTTTTGCAAACACCTTTTCAAGTAATATCTTTAAGCTGGATTCAGAATGCAAAAGTTATTGTTCTCTACAGCTTTGTAAGAAATGTACTTTTTTGTTCTATTTCACACCGGTTAGGCCACTCCTGATAGTTACATTCATTATGTGTACTTTGAAGTCATATTTTTTCTCCTTATGAATTGCTTCTTAGAACAGGACAAAAAGGTCTCAAATTGAGGGAATCCTTTTAAATTTACCAATATTTTCTATTGGTATTAGGTTTTCAGGCTTTTGATTCTATAACAAGGAGTATATATTTATTTCTGTTTATTTCCTAGGCGGAGTGCAGTCTTAAATGTTCGTGTTTATTTTGTGTTGTAGAGATTTATTCTGTTCATCTCCCCACCCCTATTTCACAGTTCTGTGGAGCCTGTTTGTTTTGTATTACTGTTTTTTAATCCTTTACACTTCCTGTCTTTCCTAGTCATTCACCATTAATGAGCTGTTTTTCTCTTGGCTCCCTGGCCCTCACAGACGTAGCAATAGTGTAGCGTCATTTCCAGGGGAATAGTTTCTCGGAACTGTGTCTAGTTGTCAGGCAAGCACAAAGAAAATTGTCATGATCTGCTATTAAATATAGAACTGGTGGCTGGTCCGTACTACTGTTAGAACCTTGAGTTGACCATATTTTAAGTTTGGGTTGTAAACGGTACAGAGAAGCGTTCTTTAGGAATCGCTTCTGCAGGTGGAAACCAAAGGATTAACCAGTCAAACAGTTGCCGGGGCGTGGGGGATGACAGCAGCTTTCCCTTAGCCAGGGCACGTAACTCCGCACGTTTGCTAGGTGCTTCTTATCACAGCTCTTTGAATAACGTGTGCTGGGAGGATCCAGAGGCTTTTCAGTCTGTAAATTACAAAGTGAGATCTCTTCATTCTACGTGGCAGGTATTTTAATACATTTCTTAAGAATTTTGATTAAATGCACGTCAAGGAGTTCATCGTTAGGCTTTCCTTCTTTATTCGACTCATTCATAGATTTCTTGCTGCGTTATATTGCACCATCTTTGGGTTTTTGGCCTGACGACGGTGCCACGTTTTACTGCTCGGTAGTATTTAGTGATTCCCACGTGACTAAATTAGAAAGGGATCTGGTGTTTACATCTTACTTCTATTTTGTAAGAATTCTTCCAGATGAAAGTTTCATCCTTATTTAAAATTCACAAATGGAAGGGAAATTTTTCTAAAAGATTTTGTTTATTTATTCACGAGAGACAAACGGAGAGAGGCAGAGACACAGGCAGAGGGAGAAGCAGGCTCCATCCGGGACTCCAGGATCACGCCCTGAGCAAAAGGCAGACGCTCAACAAGTGAACCACTCAGGCCTCCCGTATGTTGTAGTTTTATCGTCAGTCTGTTTTAAACATCATTTGTATTTTCCTCTCCAAACCGTGAGCTTTGAGGAAGAGTATTGTTTAATTTAAAATTTTGAGAGATTCTCTAGATACCTCAGTATTCTTGATGTCTATTTTTTTCCACTGTGCCAGAGAACATGATGTGTAATATTTCAGTATTCTGATGCTTATGGAGCTTGTGTTACAGCCCAGAATATTGTGGTGAATGTTCCCTGTTACTAGGAAAAAAGGTATATTTCCTACAAGACTTAAGTGGTCTACTATAGAAATGTGCATTCCATCCAGATGCAGGTTGTCCCTCAGATCTTCTGGTTATTACAGGTGAGGTGAGCCCGTGTCCCTGGGATGCGAACTTTCCAAGTGCTTCTCAGATCTCTTTGCCCATTAGTTGCCAGGATGCTAGAGGCAGCTGGACTGGGGCCCCTTGTCCAACGCAAGCTGGAGGAGAGAAGACTTGGGGATTTCTTTCCTCCATGCCGGTTATGCTGTGGTAGAGCAGGGTCCCTTGAGGGAAGGTTTCCTTAAGGAGAACAGGAGAGCCCTCCCAGGTGTGTTTCGGGATGGTGGCCTGACCTCTCCTCTGTCAGGATTAGGAACAACTTTTACTTGATCTTCCTTGGGAGGGTGTACTGAAGGCTTCAGGAAGTACACTCAGGAAAGTGTGGAAGTTCAAAGGGACCGGCATCTCCTGGGGATTTGAACCTCCCAGCCTGTGGACAACACGGTGCCTAGAGATGCATCACTGCAGTGTGTTGTGTGCCAAGATGCTGGATCGAGCAGAGGCCTGACTCCACTATGCGGAGTCTCTGCCTGAGGTGCAGGACATGGGGGAGGAACCCCCCAAAGCCACCTGTGTGGCGCTGCCGAAGGAGAGCTGGCCGAGAGCAGGTTTTTGCCTTCGCCCACAATCCTTGATCCCATCCCATCCCTCCCCGGGGAGATGAGGAAGAGAGGGATTTTCCCAGGACTTCCAAGCGAAAAGGGGGAAAAGAAAAAAAAAAAGACTAAAAAGAAATGACTACCTGGGAAAAAGATGTAACACGTAGAGTGTGGACACCTGGTATCCACTCGGGATGATGCAGCCTGGTCCATGGTCTTTGTATCATGTAGTAGATTTCCCATTCTCCACTTAATGAAAGGTACATTCTAAACAAACAAACAAACAAACAAAAATCCGGGTGCAGGTGTCCTGCCGTTTCCCTGCATCAGTATCTTTGGGGTAAATCCCCAGCAGTGCAACGGCTGGGTCGTAGGGTAGTTCTATTTCTTAACTCTTTGAGGAAACTTTCGTCCACATAGTTTTCCAGAGTGGCCGTACCAGTTCCCGTTGCCACCAACAGTGCAAGAGGGTTCCCCTTTCTCCACAGCTTCTCCAACATGTGTTGTTTCCCCTCTTGTTCATTTCCGCCATCCTCACTGGTGTGAGGTGGTATCTCATTGTGGTTTGGATTTGTATCTTCCTGATGGCAAGTGATGCGGAGCATTTTCTCATGTGCTTCTTGGCCACGTCTGTGTCTTCCATTTGGAAATTTCTGTTCCTGTCTTTTGCCCATTTCATGATTGTATTGTTTGTTTCTTTGCTGTTGAGTTTAATCAGTTCTTTATAGGTCTTGGATACCAGCCCTTGATCTCATAAGTCATTTGCAATGTCTCCTCCCATTCTGCAAGTTGTCTTTTGGCGCCGTTGACTCTTTTCTTTGGCTGTGCGGAAGCGGTTTATCTCGATGAAGTCCCAAGAGTTCATTTTTTCTTTTGTTTCCCTTGCCTTCAGAGAGGTGTCTTGCAAGAAGTTGCTGTGGCCAAGTTCACAAAGCACAGTTGCCTGTGCTCTCCTCTAGGATTTTGATGGATTCTTGTCTCACGTCTAGATCTTTCGTCCATTTTGAGTTTCTCTTTGTGTCTGGTGTCAGAGAATGGTCTAGTTTCATTCTTCTGCACGTGGCTGTCCAATGTTCCCAGCACCGTTTATTGAAGAGACTGTCCTTTTTCCAGTGGGTAGTCTTTCCTGCTTTGTCGAATACTAGTGGACCATAGGGTTGAGGGCCCGTTTTTGGGTTCTCTCTATTCTGTTCTATTGATCTCTGTGTCTGTTTCTGTGCCAGTAACACACCGTCTAGAGGGCCACAGCTTTGCAGTACAACTTGAAATCTGGCATTGTGATGCCCCCGACTCTGGTTTTCTTTTCCAATTTTCCCCTGGCTATTCAGGGTCTTTTCTGAATCCACACAAATCTTAAGGCCATTTGTCCCAACTCTCTGAAGGACGTCCATGGGATTTTGATTAGGGATTTCCCTGAAAGCGAAAATTACCCTGGGTAGCACTGACATTTTCACAATCTTAATTCTTGCGATCCAGGAGCATGGAATATTTTTCCGTGCCTTTATGTGTCTTGCTCAGTTTCTTTCAGAAGTGTTCTGTAGTGTTCAGGGTATAGATCCTTTACCTCTTTGGTGAGGTTTATTCCTAGGTGTCTTCTGCTTTTGGGTGCAGTTGTAAATGGGACTGACTCCTGAATTTCTCTTCCTTCAGTCTCATTGTTAGTGTATAGAAATGCCACTGACTTCTGGGCATTGATTTTGTTTGCCGCCACACTGTCGAATTGCTGTATGAGTTCTAGCAAGCTTGGGGCAGAGTGTTTTGGGTTTCCTACGTACAGTATCATGTCATCTGCAAAGAGCGAGAGTCTGTTGACGTCTTCTTTGCCATTTTCAATGCCTTTTATTTCATTCTGTTGCCTGGTTGCTGAGGCTAGGACTTCTAGTACTAAGCACGGGGTCTCTGATCCACCCGTCTCCCCAGTTTCTGTGGTGACAGGGGGCCCCAGGACCTCATTCTCTGATGGATCAGAGAACTGGTGCTGTTCAGCTGTTCAGCTTTCCTCTGCTGATGGCAGGAGTGAGGATCTCTAAAGTCCATCCATGTCGGGCCACAACCTGCAGTTCTTTTCATCTTTTATAATGGCAGTGAATGGATTTTAGCCTGTTTCCGCTGCCAAGAGGGCCCTCTCACCCCAATGTCTGGCAAAGGGAATAGATGGATTGAGGAAGTCCTTGTGGTGCGGTGAAGCGGGATGTCACCTGTAGCTCAGGGATATGTCCCATCGTCAAGGTAAAGCTGCCCTGGTTTGCTGACGCCCACAATCCTTGATCCCATCCCATCCCTCCCCGGGGAGATGAGGAAGAGGGGGATTTTCCCAGGACTTCCAAGCGAAAAGGGGGGAAAAGAAAAAAAAGACTAAAAAGAAATGACTACCTGGGAAAAAGATGTAACACGTAGAGGGTGGACACCTGGTGTCCACTCGGGATGATGCAGCCTGGTCCAGGCCAGAGAAGTGGGTGAGAAGCAGCCATTCCCATAGGCGAGGCTGAGTCCCCCTGTTTATCCCTCCCCCGAGCCCCTGCTGTATATCAGGCCGCGTCACTGAAACTGAACACATTGTTCCTCCTCAGGAGTCAGCCCTACCAGTCCTTCTGCCCCTGCTCCCCACCACCCCAGGACCCCCCCGCACCCCCTGCCACACACACACACACACACACACACACACACACACACACACACTCGCCGCCCCCGGCCAGGCCACCAGAACCTAGAAACTGTGCGATCTGGCTCCCCATGCCCGCATTCGTCCAGGCTGGAGCTTTTCCCCCTGTGACCCCCAGAGCACAGACTCAGGAGATGTATGCAAACAAAGTGGGATGAGGCTTTATTTTCAGCTATGGAGGAAACTCGTAGAACATGGAAAGAACATGGGGAGTCCAGTGTGGGTCGAGGAGGAGTCCTGTGCGCTGCAGGACTGGAGGCAGATGGGACACGGGCCTCCGCACACCGTCCTGGGGCCTGTAGCCACTGGGATCTGACACAGCCTCGAGCTACCCACCTTTGAGCAAAACTGCGGGGCAAGGCTTGGGAGTATTCCGTTTGCCGGCTTTCGGGATGTCCAGTGTCGCTCCAGGACCACAGAGGTCAGGGCTAGACTAGGGTCCCCCACGGACCTGAGGTCCATCCACGTGTAGCCTAGAGGGAAGGGGCACTCTGGCGACTTGCCAGTAAGCTACGGACTCAGGCCCGCATTTTCCTCCTAGACCCCAAAAGAGTGGATTGCGAGGTGTCGGGAAATGACTTGTGGCCCGGCGCAGCTCTTTTGCGACTCCGCGAGCCCTGGGCAGCTGACGAGGGGCTCGACCTGGCAGGGCTGCTCCTGGCTGTGCTCAGCACAGAGGCAGCGCCACGGGGAGTAGGGCCCAGGAACCACGCGACCCTGAAGGTGGCCTCGCTGGCAGTGCTGCTGGGCTCTGGGCTGGGCCTCGGGGGCCTCTGAGCGGCTAGGTCCCTCGGGCTGGGACTGAGAGGAGGGGCGTTCTGGCCTCCAGACACAGGGTTGTGTTTGGTGCTGGCTCAGGCGGTGGTGTCGGGGGTGCTCCCAAAAGGGTGGCCCTGGGTGTTCGGGCCCAAGCTGTCCCCGGAGCGGTGTGTGCTGCTCGTGGCCCCGCTGGTTTGTGGTAAAACGGTGCGAGCGCCAAAGCTGCGCCTCCTATCCGGGGCAGCCTGTCGCCTCTCCAGGCCTGCGGGGGCTGCCGCAACCCTGAAGGTCAAGGGGGCTGGGCTTGTGGCGCTGGCTGTTGGGCAGGCCTGCCAGCTTCCTGGCCCAGCATAGGTCACAAGCCAGGGGCAGTGGCCGTGCCAGGGGGCACGACAGCTGGGGTGGCAGCAAAGCCTGGCTGGGTGCCAGCATGGGTGCCCGAGGTGCAGGACGTGGGCGAGGAACCCCCCAAAGCCACCAGTGTGGCGCTGCCCAAGGAGAGCTGGCCTAGAGCAGAGGTCAGGGCCCGGGCCGCGGTTGAGGCTCGAGCTGCCCGTGGTCCGTTGAGGACAGGGCTGCGAAGGGTGGTGGCTCCCTGACACTGCCCATCCGTGGCCCTGAGTGTGGGCTGAGCTGGATTTCCTGGGTTCCCAGAGGGACGGTTCACAGGTGGGCTGGGGCTCCAGAGCCCCGGTGCGTGCAGGCCAGTGGTGGCTCTGACTGAGCCCATGCTGTCCCTGGAGGGCATCAGAAGGGCCTGGCAGGTGGATAGAAGCTCCCACTAGAGCCACGGGGAGACCCCAAGAGCAGAGACTGGCAAGGGGGAGTGCAGTCCATGGGGGTGACCTGGATGTCAGAGGCTGGCTGGGGAGCCAAGCCTGCGGAAGTGCCACTCGAGGGGCTGGAGGTGACGACACAAGTGACCGGCAGGCTCCTGGAAGAGGGGGCACGAGGACCCATGGCAGGAGGGGAGCTCTGGGAGCTGAACGCTGGACAGTCGACACACATGGGGCTAGGGCAGTCCGTTCTGGAGGTGCTGCTGGCAGTGGGGAAGGCACAGCTGGCAGCTGTGAAACCGCTGACCCAGTCCTTGGTTGGCAGAGAGCCCCCTCCCTCACCTCCCATCGCAGGGGAGTCCCCACTGGGCTTCACCCTGGAGGGGGGCAGGGACTCTGCAGCAGCTGCGGGAATGGGCCGGCCAGGAGCTGGGCCGCTCAGTGCACACGCCAGGCCTGATGCAGAGCAGGGAGCAGGCCTGGACGGGTCCGGGCCCTCGGCAGACAGGTCAGCCCTGCCCGATCCCGGGGAGGACGCAGAGGCCAGCAAGGTGCATGGGGCTGGGGGCAGGGACCGTGCACAGGTGCCAGGCAGGGGCTGTGACAGGGAGGAGGGGGAGCCAGGGGAGCTGGGCTCCCCCTGAGACAGAGGCGGCACAGAGACAGCCCCTCCACCAGGCGACAGGACAGCCAGAGGACGCGGGGAGTCCTGCTCGGCCCGCTGTGCACTTAGGCCAGGGGCTGGGGGGACAGCTGGCAGTACAACAGCCTGTGTAGCAGGCCAGGGCAAGGCAGTGGAAGGGCACCTGGAGCCGCACCTGGAGATGCCCTCCCTCTCCCCTCCTCGCAAAGCACGGTCGATGCGCTGGAGGGCGGCTCTCTTCTCCCCGTCTAGGTCCTCGGCGGTGACTCGAAAGCCAAGCACAGGGGCTGGCGGCAGCCGCACAGGATCCCCTGGCCTGTGTGGCAGCAGAGGCATCTTGCGCCTTCGGGGCCGGGAGCAGTCAGATGTGGGTGAGCGGTTCCTGCAGGTTTCTTTCTGCCCGGTGGTGGCACCCGCCTCCTCCTGGCGCTGGTTCTTCATCTGGCAAGGCACAGAAGGCGCAGCGGGACGTGAGGGGCTGTCTTGGCTGACTTTGTCTGGGGGCGTGGGGGGCAGCCAGCCCTGTCTTCTGGCTGGAGCCCTCCTCCTCTGCACTGACGGGAACTCCCTGGTGGAGCTGTAGGAGCTGCTGATGGCATTTCGATGGCGGCAGGAGCTCCTGCTGGACGGGTGGGACTCCTTGTCAGCTGTGTCGTCTGATCCTTCTGCAGGGAGGCTTCTGTGCAGAGGCCCAGGCCTGGGCACAAAGGAACAGGGGCTTCTGTCCACCCTGAAGGGCCTGAATGCCGGCTGTGCTGCCCCGGAGCCTTTAGCGCACCTTCTCCGGGCATCTGGGGGCCCCTTGAGTGCGGGGTCCTCCTCCTCCTCCCAGGCCCTCCACGCTGTCTTCCCTGTGGAGACATCTTGGGCACAGCTGGGTGCTGACGTTGGCCCCGGGGTGACAAGCCGCAGCTGCGGCACATAGGCAGTGAGTCTGCCCAGGATGGACGCGCAGGTGAGGAACGCCTGTGCTTGGGGGGCTGACAGCATCGCCCTGTGCAGGCCGCCGCGCCTGCGGATCCAGGCGATGAGCCCCAGAAGAGAGCGCAGGGTCCACAGGATCACGGAGTGCCTTGTGGCAGAAGCTAAGGACGAGCGCCGATACCAGGTCGCGGGACGCTTGGAGGATGGCCTAGGGGTTGACGCCGGCGCATGGACCGCTGGGCCGCCCCTGCGGGCCAAGACTGGTCGGGGGGCGCCGGGCGCGGGCTGCAGGTGGCCGAGCCCTGCTGCCAGGGTCCGACCCCGCGGGGCCCGGGCCGTGCCTGAGGGGCACAGCCTGCCCAGGGAGGTGCCCATCGAGCACTTGGCTCCGGGCGGAGGCTGTGGATACAGAGCTGGGCTCCCAGCGCGCTCCTTCAGTTGCCAACGTGGTGGCCGAAGGCCCAGAGCCGTGTTTGGCCCGCTGCCAGGATACGGCTTTGGAACCCGGGGCACCTCAGAGTGGGCGTGCGGGCACGAGGCCCTGGGGGCGCAGGGATTCTGCAGGAGGGCACCCGAGCCCTGGGACCGCGATGGCAATGATCCTGCCGAGGTGTGGCCACCCCGCGACCACCACCCTCAGCTTTTCCCAGATCTCCTGCGGTGATGCTTGAGCTGAGGCACAGGAATCGCCTGGCGGTCAGGGGTCCTTGTCCCTCGGCAGGGCCCCGGGGACCCTCCCTGAGGGTCTCTGCCATGATCCCCGCACACCTGCTAAGCCTTCAGGGGGCCTTTGCAGGGCTGGAGGCACTGTCTTTCCCTTCAGAAGTGGTCCCTTTGCTTCTTCCTTGGGTGTTGTGCTGTGTGTGCCTTTGGATGCAACCCAAATCCGTCGGTTGCATGGGCCGTCGTCTGAATGGTGCTGTGAGACTGTGGCCCCTCTTAGCTTGCTCTGAGGAACGTTTCTCTTTCTCTTTCTGTTGTTTTATTAATCAAGCAACACATGTGGGCTCAGGGTGCATGTCCTGTCTCTCCTTTTGTCCACGACACATTCCCAGCACCTTGTCGTGTCCTTGCTGTGCTTTTTGTGTCCACCTGGCCCCCTGACCACTCAGGGGTTCATCTGAGGGTTGGCTCTCCCGTCTAGCCACCCACACCCCCCACCCCGGTAGATACAATGCAAAAGATACTATTGACAAAACTCTCCTTAGTTTCTGAGGGTACCCGGGGATCATCACCCAAAGCACCTGCTGAAACCCCAACAGGAAATAGTTTCTTTCTAACACCCTGTGACAGAGACACCCAGGGGTCCTCTGGTTTGCGTGGGTCCCCACAGAAACGGGTAGGAAACCCCAGCTCGTCAGCTGCACGTGTGGTCCTGGGTGGCCCTGGCCTTTACCTCCTGACGATGATGACGATGATGGGCCCTCACTCTCTGGTTGTGCCAGGCACTGTGCCACGTTGTGCACGTATGTTAAACTGTATCCAATCCTCGCAACCACGTTAAGAAGCAGGTAGCCTTATCTCCCGTGTTGTGCAAATGGGGAAGCTGAGACCTGCAGAGGATGAACCGCCTACGCCAGGTCACCCAGGGGAGGCTGTTGCCCCCTTGAGTCCTTGTTCTGAGCGAGTCACACGGGCTTTAAGGCCTGGGAGGAACTCAGGGCCTGAACAGCCCTCAGTGGTGTAGACGTTAGAGCTGACTGGAGAAGGGTGGTGAGGGGGCGAGCATGCTGGGCAGCCTCCGCATCGGGCCTGGGTGCAGGAGTCTTTCGTCTTCTCTGCGCCGTGGCCGTGACCCAGGTCATCCCGTTTATAGAGTGTGGCCGATGGGGAGAGCTGGACCCCCGACCCCCATGGGGCCTGCTCCTGCCCTTCTCCCAGGAAGTAGGACTTGGGGTTTAGGGATGCTGGCCTCAGTGTGCAGGAAAGGTGCACTGGGGTGTGTAAACTCAGGGGCTGAGAGATGATAGTTTCTGCCCTGGACACAGTGGCAGGTGGTTGGGAAGGATGGGGCAGCAAGCAGACACCGAAGCAGAGAAGGGAGAGCTGTGCAGGGGGAGGGTTGGCACAGCCGGGGAGGGGGGAGGAAGACAATCACACACACACACACACACACACACACACACACACACACACACACACCCCAGAGGTAGGAAGGAGGGAAGAAGAGAGCCCCAGGGATGCAGTGACGCCGTCTAGACCCTGCCCTCTCCCGCTAGCTGCTCATCCCCATCAGCAGGTCGCACGTGTTCCACCAGAGTCAGTCCCCTCTGGACCTGCATATTAGTCTGGGGGAGTCTCCGCTCCTTCTTTGGAGAAGTGGGTAGCATCTTCTGTCCCCTGCGCCCAGGGGTGGTGGCACAGGTGGGGGCCAGAGATCAGCTCTTTCAGGGACTCAGGGCCCAGCCACACCAGGGCCATGCACAGGAACTACAGGTAGTGATTGCTGCCAAAGAAGCTGTTGGGGGCTGAGGATGGTGCAGACATGGCCTGGGAATAGAATTTCTTTCACCGGTGGTTTGCTCCTAAAATAATCCCTCCGACCCAGGCCGGTAGCGAACCGTCCCCTTGCTGGCTTGTCTGCCAACGTTGTCCCAGCCTTTCCAGATTGCATTTCGGAAGGTCCTGTGACACTGTCAGTCTTGCTTCTACCCTGCTGTGGGCTGCTTGCTCTACCTCCATCTCATACAACCATCATCTGATTCCTGGGATCCTAGCGTGGACGAGGCAGACAAGTGATCTGGGCAGACCTCATATTCCTGAAGGTGACAAAGACTGGAGGGTTTAGCAGGGCTCCTTGACAACATTAACGCCAATGGCTCGAACTGGTCAGGCACTCACCATGTGCCCATCTCTATTCTGATCGGCTGCTTAATCCCCACAGGACCCTATGATAGAAGTTCCCATCCTACATGGGAGAAATGGAGTCTCTGGGAGTAGGTGTGACTAGTGCACAGTCACCTAGCCCAGGACAGGACAGGCTGTTCTTGGAACCCAGTTTCCCAGATTCCAAATGCCAGACACTTGACCAGTACATTGTCTTCCTTCCCAAGGCAGGTGCTACTTATTGAGCTCCCGCTTTGTGCTGGGCCCTGGGCAAGGATTGGAGGATACAGAGATGAAGAAGACAGACCCATTCTCAGGGTGATTTCCTGCACGTGCTCTCTCCTGGGAGCCTTGAGGATGGAGCTGATGTGATCCCAGCACAAGGACAGAGCTTGGCACTGAGTAGGGCCTCTCGATTCGTGTTAACTCAGTACATGTTGAACTTCTGCAAGTTATACAAAATAAGCATGTCCTCCCTCTGATTTATTTTTCTTTGCGTCCATAAAAGGAAAGAAAGACCTCATGCTCTGGTGACCTCATGTTTGTGCCATCAAGGCGTTGATCAAAGGTCGTTGCTTGGGTCGTTGTCTCAGCCACCGTCAGCAACGCAGGGCTGTGCTCTCTCAAGTAGTGGCTGAGGGACTGTCTTTCTAGGGACTGTGCCTGGAGATTTGCTGCCTCCCTTACACATATATTTCTCAGTACCTCTGGAGTGTGTTTCCTTGATCCTGTATTTCCAGCACCTAGCACCATGCCTGGGAGCAGTTCCTCATCCAGGCATTGAAACCAGATGAATCCACTGTCAGCACATCTTGACTGGGTGCTGGGCACAGCCACAGAAGCCTCCACGCTGTGATGTGCTCAGTGAAGATAGTAAGTGTATATGCTTCAGAGACTCAGGAATCCTGCCCCAGTGAACTTCCGTGAGGCAGGACCAGCCCCACACAGGTGCTCAGGAATGAGGGGGCATTGACAGTGTTTGCACGAGCAACATTGTTATCCTTAACATGTCTCTAAAAGCACTTTAGAAGCAACCCATGGAATGCAAGGACTGACCCAGCTGGTGAAATCAGCAGAAGCTCGGCTCAGAGGTGATGTAAGAAAGCGATCTTTAAGTACACACACAATGACCAGGAACGCTTTTCAGATAAATCACAGCGTAGAGACCCGCGAGAAGCACGAAACAAGGCACGAGGCCGACAGCTCGAAGGTTTTGAACAGGGCATGTCACTCTCAAACAGGAGCAGGCTGACCTGGAGAGCCACGGGGGAAGGACACTCTACAGCGCACCATGGGCTCAGGGAAAGGACCCAGGGAGGGACAGACTGGCAGGGGCTCCCTCCCCAGGGATGGGCTTGGGAGATGAACGGGTGTGTCATCTGCTGGCTGAGCCACCCAATGTTGGGACCAAACAGATGGTCCTGCCCAGTCAGGACTCCGTGCAGCGGAGGGATAATCACCAGGAACCAGCTGACCTCAGCTACATCCATCCTCAGACATCTCTGGGTACCACCCGTGGAGTGTGAACTTGTCTGTCACACCCAAATCTTCTCGATTCTCGCTTCCATCACAGCCATCCAGAACCACATGTTCAAATGTCCCTCAAATTGCTTACTGCTTTCTCATCTCTCCTTCAGAATCGGATAAAGGATCAAGGATTTTCTGTGAAGCCACTTGCTCCTCTTTCTACGGTTCTCATGTGACTTCAAGACAAAGCTCTATTACAGAGAGATCCATTAGAAGCCTTCATCTGGGGATTCGGAAACGTGCACACAGATCTAAACAACTTTATTTTTTTATAATTTAAAAAAAATTTTTTAATATATTTATGATAGTCATACGAGAGAGAGAGAGAGAGAGAGAGAGAGAGAGAGGCAGAGACATAGGCAGAGGGAGAAGCAGGCTCCATGCACCGGGAGCCCGACGTGGGACTCGATCGCAGGTCTCCAGGATAGCGCCCTGGGCCAAAGGCAGGCGCCAAACCTCTGCGCCACCCAGGGATCCCAGATCTAAGCATCTTTAATAGAAAGAGCAGAAGGTAGTTGTTTCAGGGTTCAAATCCTAAATCCTGCCACACCTCGTAGAAGGAAAAACAAAGATGAGACATTTCTGAGAGAAGAAAATGAAATGAAGAGAATGAAATGAAATGAAATTCACTCAGTGAAATTTCAACTACTCATGCCATTAAGGAGATCAAGGAGTGGATGTCTGGGTGGCTCAGTGACCTAAGTATTTTCCTTCAGCCCCAGTCAGGATCCCGGGTCATGAGATCGAGCCTCACATCCGGTTCTCTGTTCTGGGGGGGACCCTCTCCTCCCTGCTCGAACTGACTCACTATCCCTGTGTCTCAGATAAATAAATAAAAACTTTAAAAAAGAAGAGAAAGAGAAAGAAGAGGAGTAGGAACAGTGGGATTAGGAGGAAGAGGCAGAGGAAAAGGAA
The DNA here is from genome assembly GCF_905146905.1 of Nyctereutes procyonoides. Lineage (NCBI taxonomy): Eukaryota > Metazoa > Chordata > Mammalia > Carnivora > Canidae > Nyctereutes > Nyctereutes procyonoides. The sequence continues at coordinate 46,706,842 of NW_026575140.1, read as the reverse complement.
AGAAGGAGACGAAGAAGGAGGAGGAGATCAGGGGGAAAAGAGCTAAATTAGGTTAGGGGACGTAGAGTTGACAGTTAGGGATAGATCTGTTTTAATTATAGGAGATTTTGTGGTCGCCTGGGTGACTCAGCGGTTGAGCGTCTGCCTTTGGCTCAGGATGTGATCCTGGAGTCCCGGATCCAGCCTGCTTCTCCCTCTGCCTGTGTCTCTGCCTCTGTGTGTGTGTGTGTGTGTCTCGTGAATAAATAAATAAATTCTTAAAAAAATACAAGTGAAACTTGGTGCTGAGGTGTAGCTAGAGCAGCGCTTGTAGCTGTGCTTGCTTCTATTAGAAAAAAAAAGCAAGAGTTGAGGGATCCCTGGGTGGCGCAGCGGTTTGGCGCCTGTCTTAGGCCCAGGGCGCGATCCTGGAGACCCGGGATCAAATCCCACGTCGGGCTCCCGGTGCATGGAGCCTGCTTCTCCCTCTGCCTGTGTCTCTGCCTCTCTCTCTCTCTCTGTGTGACTATCATAAATAAATAAAAATTAAAAAAAATTTTAAAAAAAAGAAAAAAAAAGCAAGAGTTGAAAATCACTTATGTATGTTTCTTTGGAAGGAACTTTGCAGTGGAAACTAGATACCAAGGTGGCCCAGCAGATGAGCATCTGCCTTTGGCTCAGGGCGTGATCCTGGAGGTCCGGGATCATGTCCCACACATCAGGTTCCCTGCAGGGAGCCTGCTTCTCCCTCTGCCTATCTCTGTCTCTCTCTGTGAGTCTCTCATGAATACATAAATAAAATCTTTTAAAAAAAAGAAAAGGAGCTGGAAAACTTACCAAACAAATAAAACCCAAGTAGGTGAAACTAAGGACAAAGAGCAGGTATCAAGTAAATAGAAATTAGATAAATCACAGTGAAAATAATAAAATCAACACTCCCTTTGTGAAAAAAATGCACAAGCTGGATAAAGCCCAGTAGGACTGATGGGGGAAAATGAAAAGTGGAGTCATGAGCACCCTGCAGAGTGCCCAAGTACCCACCCCACCCCCAACCCCAGTCCCCCCACAGCCCCTTGTCAGAGAACCTTCAGACTCTCTTTCTATTTTTTTTAAGATTTTAATTATTTATTCATAGAGACCCACAGAGAGAGAGGCAGAGACACAGGCAGAGGGAGAAGCAGGCTCCATGCAGGGAGCCCTACCTGGGACTCGATCCCGTGTCTCCAGGATCACACCCCAGGCTGCAGCTGGTGCTAAACCGCTGCGCCACTGCGGCTGCCCTCTTTTTCTTACTTTAAGATTTTATTTATTCATTCATAAGAGACACAGAGCAGCAGAGACATAGGCAGAGGGAAAGGCAGGCTCCCTGCAAGAAGCCTGAAGCCGAACTTGAGCCCGGGAGCCTGGGATCTCGCCCTGACCCGAAGGCAGGTGCTCAACCACTTAGCCACCCGGGGTTTTAGCCACCCAAATTGCCAGATTCCACAGAACTTTCTGCTTGCATAATACCTCCTGAGTAGGCCAAGCTAGTTGAACAAGTTATCTAGAGGGAGCGATTGGCTCACCCTGGTGATTTCGTGTTCACTTTCAAGGGAGAACGGTGGGGGAGCAGTCTCCTCACCACCCCACTGCCCTTCACTTCTCCCCACAGAGAGGAGAGGAACCCGTGGTTGGGGGGCGAGGCTGAAGGCCACTGCTGAGGCTCTTGAGAGGCTGCAGCTGTTGGCTCTCTGCCTCGATCTGTGTGTTATGCCCTCTCATTGTCTTCCCTGCTCTGTCAGTTTATCTTGGAGGCCTTAGCAGTCCACAGTCTTCCAGGTAGCCCAGGAAGGGAACGGGGGTGTCTGCTCCAACCTGGAGACACGGTGAGTGCTGATCACACGGAATCAAACACAGGTCATGTCCAGGGAATTTGCTGGAACATGGGGATTCTAATTCATCTCTTTTCAGCACCTGGAGTTGAAGCTTAAATGTAGTCATAGAAGACTATGCCAGCTGGAATGAACTAGCTTTTTTTTTTTTAACATTTATTTATTTATAAGAGAGAGAGAGAGCACGTACATTGGGGAGTGCTGAGGGAGAGAAATTCAAGCAGATGCCATGCTGAGGGAAGAGCCCAAATGGGTTTCCAGTCAGGACCCTGAGATGCTCTATGCCACAATCAAGAGTCAGAAGCTTGAGGGAAAAAAAAAGAGAGAGAGAGAAGCTTGAGAGACAGAAACATCGAGGCTCTCCAGAAATGGACTAGCTTTTAAGTGTAGGTTACCAAATGGACTTCCCTAGAACTTCATATACACAAAATAGGAATTTTGGCCATAAATGTATTCACAGAGATTCAGTATAATATACAAATCTTAATGAGAGTCAGAAAGTATTATCTCTGTGGAGAGCAAGCTGAAAACTGAGGCACAGAAACAATGGCCTAAGAAAGGAAAGGGGACCGCAATGAATAGTCGAGTTTTTCGTCCAGGCACGGTGTAGACCCAGGGAGAAGTCCTGCCCTTGAGATATTCACATAAATGTTTCCATCTTGATTATATGCAATTTAACTGAGTTCTCCTACTGTAACCAATAACCACTGTTCAGGAGAAGCAGAACGTCAAATGCTTAATTGCACACACGGGGCACTTGTCATCCCCACAGATTCCAGGGAAAAGCCCACCCCGCCATGCAGAAGACACTATAAGATTCTCCTCTCTGCCTTAGGATCTGATTCAAAAATCAGTCGGCTCCCTTTCTTCTGTCCACCCTGCAGTCCTCTCTCCCTGTGTCTCAGTCTTCTGTGGCAATCGTGCACAGGCGTACTAAGCTAGGGAAACAAGCCAGTCTCCGCTGAGGCCACAGACCCAGTCTGTGCGGTCCCCTCAACTCCGTCTCTCCACTGGTCCCTCTGACAATCCAGCTTGGAATCTCAGGGAAGGAGGCCCTCCTCAGCAGAAGGCAGCCCAGATACTACCTGAGAGCAAAGATCATAAAAGATTGGCCAAATAAGCAATCCAGGTGAGCGTGGTCATCTCCAGCAGAGGTTTCTCACAGCTTAGCTCTGCCTGCTAAGACAGGAGCACCACTGTACCATCTTGATTTTCATCAAAGTTCTTCTTTCCTGGGAGTGAAATGGAGCAGAGGACAGGGATCCTTTAAGTTCCCTTATGGGTGAGATGGTGCCACTGACATTGGCCTACTGGGAAGAAGTCTGTGAATTCTATGTAAGAAGATCCAGTGTGTGGTTAAAATCGGATCATTCCAGTTACTTAAAACAAGCAGGCAAAAGATCCCCAAAGGAAAGCATATAAGCTCCCCCCATCCCCACACATATGGAAGCTTACAAAGCACAGAATACAGTTCAACATCCATGTGAGACTTAGGCCCAGAGTCCCGGATGACCTGAGTGTCAGGTGGGATTGCAGGGAATTTGTGGGCTGAATTCTGATACTGATGACATATAAACACCATGAAGGAGGATTCCCTCCTAGAAACAGTGGGGTCCACTCAGAGTGGGAAGCAGTGAGAAGAGCACGGGCGATGGGAGAGTAAGACTGAAAGGGCTCAGAAAGGGCTGTGGAGTGGGTGTAGCAGAGCATCTGTGGCCAGCACCAATGATAAGGAGGCAGTGAGGCTGTAGAAGGGAGCAGGTGATCTTTGGATGCTTGTGGGAAAAGCAAAGGATACCGCAGAAGTTGCGCCTGGTGGAGCCCAAGACCAAGTGACAAGGATCCGGAAGGCAGCAGGAAGAGAAGGGGTGCCAGGAATGAAGAAACTCTCCTCCACTGTGGCAGCTCTAACAGGCGCTACATGCATCAGAATCCAGAGACCACGCTAATGTCTCTGGACACCTCCTCACTTACGAGGTCACAGGTACGTGGGTGGATGGGACTGGATTTCACATCCAAGTGGATACAGTTCACATAGCAGGGATCCAAGTGGCCAATACATGCTTTGGGAAGAGCCCCAGACCATCTGGGTCCTTTTTCTAGATCTGCCAAGAAACAGTTATAACTTCTGGGTGATGTTGACCTTGGACTCAGCTCTCAGGTGTCCAGTCACCCTTCTACAAAGTGCATTCGTACTCTCTCTCAGGGCAGCTATACTAAAAATGTAAGCCACTCATATGTCCTCAGAGGTCCATGGAACTGGAACAAGTCAACACACATGGTCATTCTCCCCATAGTTCCTTTGCCTGCGTTGATCACGACCACTACACGAGTCACACATGACCCATTTTATCAGCCTTACTCTGCAAATATGGGGTGGAAGTCCCGTTTTGAGCCACCCAGGCATCCCGAATGTTCTCTCTGTGAGGGTGGATGAGGAGAAAGGGATGTTTTACTATTATTTACTGATATTCTTCAAACCCTGAAGGATATTACCTGTGCACCTTGGTTTGGATAATATATTTCTTCTTAAAAATCATGCCATACATGCATATACATTCCAAGTGGGATTTAAATATAAACTTCAATATCATAAGCTTCAAGGAGAAATCAGAAACACACCTGTGACCCTGAGATGGGGAAGACCTTCAGACCTGTTATGGATTGAATTGGGTCCCCCCGGATTCCTATGTTGAATGCCCAATCCCTACAACCTTACTGCTATGTGACTATTGTGCAGATAGGGCCTTTACGTATGTCACAAAATTAAAGTAAGGCTGTTCAGCTGTGCTCTCACTCAGGATGACTCCCACCCCAATAAGAAGAGGAAACTTGGACACAGAAACAAAAACTAGAGACACCCGCACAGGATGAAGGCTGTGAGGACACAGGGAGAAGACGGCCATCTGCACAGCACGGAGAGAGACCTCCTGAGAAACCAGCCGTGACCACACCTTGATCTTTGCTTCCAGGCTCCGTGGATGGGAGAAGACACATTTCTAGTTCTTAAGCAATCTGTGGCAATTTCTCTTCCTCCTCCTCCTCCTCCCTCCTCACTCCTCCTTTTTCTTCTCTTTAAAGATTTTATTTACTTATTCATGAGAGACACACACACAGAGAGGAAGAGACATAGGCAGAGCGAGAAGTAGCTTCGATGCGGGAGCCCGATGTGGGACTCGATCCCTGGATCACGACCCAAGCCGAAAGCAGACGCTCAACCTCTGAGCCACCCAGGCGCCCTCATGCAATTTCTTGAGGCAGCCCTAACCATCTAATATGGAAGCCTGACCCTGAAGGCCAAATGGTGTGGGCTTTGCTACCCAACATGGTTAAAGGTGTATGTATGAAAGCATAAAGGGGAACTACAAAGCAGAATGGCTATTTGTAACCTGCTACACAGAGTCTGATGTTCCTAATCCGTATGACCTGCAAACCTATGATAAATTACACAAGTCCGCAGGAGAGTTGGCCCACTACATACCTACAAAGTACATATGAAGAAATACAAATGGCGGCTAGATACCTAAGAACAAACATATGAGCTGCCAACTCTCTGAAAAACAGAAACTGAGATACTATTTTCTCTTCCAGAGACAAAAATCTTTTAACATAATAGGCTACACAGTTAACAGAGACTGGAGCGTTTGTCCACTGCAGATCTATATACTCTCCCTGCCTTCCCAGTAGCCCTTTGGTGGCACCAGTCAGATGGGCTTAGACATGATTTCAGTTTCACCTAGACATGCAAATTCTCGATTCTTGACATTTGTACTAGAGGTATACTATATTAAATATAAGAATGTTCACTCTGTTTGCCAACATACAGAATAACACCCAGTGCTCATCCCGTCAAGCGCCTAAAGCAAGGAAGTCTCTTTATTACTCAGCGCTAAGAAAAGGGGTAAACAGGGACGCCTGGGTGGCAGAGGGGTTGAGCATCTGCTTTTGCTCAGGGCGTGACCCCTTGTCCTGGGATCCAGTCCCTCATGAGGGTCCCCGCGGAGAGCCTGTGTTTCCCTCTGCCTATGTCTCTGCATCTCTCTCTGTCTCTCATAAATAAAGAGTCTTTAAAAGATAATAATTAGGATAAACAAAGCCTCTAGTAGCTTTTATATCACGAAAATATTAAAACAGAAAGGAAACAACAAAATATGAGCAAAGATCATGTCTGGCAGGTAGATGTTTCTGAGTTGTTGAACTACAGGTGACTTTAAATTTTTCCTTCCCACATACTGATATCTTCAAAGTTTGCTGCATTAAATACATAATACTTTGGTAACAAGAGAAATGTATCAAAGCAGGTGCAGTAGACTCAGGAATACAAGGGCCAGGTTCTGGGTCGAGGCAGGAGCTGAGCACAGCCAGAGGTGAACTTTGTGTGGGCGTGAGGGCCCAGGAATCAGACCTGCCTCAGGGTGACTCTTGGTCCGTCACTTCTTGCATCTGTGATGGGGCCACGTACTAAAAGCACCCTGTCTCAGATTTGTCATCGAAAAAGCAGGGACAGTGGGGGAGCAGGAGAAAGAGTAGAAACATGTCTACAGGATTGGTCCCAAAGGGGCAGTACTTAGTTCTGCTTTCATGTTTTTGCATTTTATTGTTTCCTTGGGATAGAAGTGAACATTTTGAAAAAGTCAAACATATGTACAAAACACTTCTTTCATCCCTGGTCCAAATCACCCACTTGTCCCCTACATACTTAGCCTTTGCTCAGAAACAGGTAGGAATGTAGAGGAAGCATTATTTCCTGAATTAAGAGGGGACCATGTGAGGTGGAGTAAACTTGAGAACTTTGGAGCCATTTTTGAAGGACATTTTTGGAGAGACCAAACCCTCGAGATGCTTCTGTTACCCTGTTAGTAGGGAGACAGGATGGAGCTCTAAGACAGGCAAGAGTAAGTGAGGATGTGAAGTCGCAGAGAAGCTCGGAGGCAGAGAGAGACGTCATTGCACAGGAAGGCCCACGTCTCCAGTCCAGCGGACCCAGGAGACCCCGGCCTGTGCGGCTACACTGTCCGTCCTCACACTTGGTGATGAGCACCTGATCCTGTGGAGGTGGGACACGCAGCACCTACCGACTCCCAGTTCTGTAGAAAGTCTGCTCAGTCATGCACAGTGGTGACCGCGCCTCAAGCTTCTCTGACATCTTAATGGACAACACCCCTGGGGCATTTGTGTATTGTTTCTTTCGGTCTTTCTATATAAGAAGCACGTTGTCCAGTAGCTCACTTCATCACTCAGCATCCTCAAGAGTTATCCGACCACTTCCCACACAAGAGTGGGGTTCGCAAGGGGTGATGCTTTGCCATAGTCCCAGCTGGTAAGGGGCCGACCCTGGACATTGCGAGTCTTGTGGTTAGTTTGTAGGTTTAACTGACCTTGGAGGGAGAGCAGTTTCCTTACGAAGCCCCAAGCAAAACGTGTATCATTGCTGACCTGGGAGTCAGAATTAAGCTCCTGTTCTGCAGCGTCCAATTATTTCACACCACACCTCAGGTGATCTTGTTCACAGCGAAGTTACTGTATATTCAGAGCGCTTGTTTCTGTGATGCATCCGAAAGCATGTGCCAAGGCAGCTCCGAGGCCCATGTGACTGCACCTCCAACACGATCTGAGCTTTGGGTACACACAGCTGCTTTCCACGGTGCCCACAGCCACCACCACCGCCGGCGGAGGTTGTTGGGGACGGCACAAGCCCAGCCAGAGTGCCCACCAGGTTTTTAGGAATCCGTGACCTTCCAAGAGGTGGCGGTGGACCTCACCTGAGAAAAGTGGGTCCAGCCAGCCACATCCCAGAGGAAGCTGTACAGAGACATGACGCTAGACCACATCGGTCAGTAGGTCCACGCATGAGTCTGTCAACATTTATTTATTTGACAAAAAGCTCTTCGGAGCAGTTTTCACTTGCCCTCTACCCTGCCTCTTACACACTCATGGGCCATTTACAACTCCCTGAAGAGAGTCTGCTTCTGTACTCACTTCTATCTACTTGGTCCTTGCATGAGGACGTAGAGACCTGACCACAATATCTTTCTTGCTGCTCTGTCTCTCTCAGGCAGAGTGGTGCTGAGCACTCCCTGCATGCATCTGGCCGGGAAATGAAGAGGTGTGCTCCAGAGTCTCTAAGCAGCTTTTCTGCACCGTAGCCACAGTGGATGGGGCACCACGGCAGGAGGCCTCGTAAACACTGTCCCTCTGAAAAAGAGTGTAGGGTCCTGACTGAGCACCAGCACACACCTGCCCAATGTCTCTAGCCCAGGAGAGGTGTTCCTCCAGCTTGGAGGAAGGAACTCGGACTTCCAGGGTTGAACATGCTCTTCCTGCGCTCAAATGTCCACCTTGTTCCTCCTCCTGCCCTGAAGTGGAAGATCATGCACAGGTCTCAGCACCGAACTCAGAATCCATGGGCGCTGTTCTCCACAAGCAGGTTATCAGCTGTACGGGTCAGAGGGCCGCCATCTGGAGCCAGGAGGAGACGTGTGCAGGGAAGGAGGAGCATTGCTCAGAGTCTTGAGTCCACGCGGGCTCCTGGCTGCTGGTGTCAGTGTGGAGAGGGGCCTGGCCAGTGAGAAGACCGGACCAGGGTGACGTCACGCATAGACTTCCTTGAGGGAATGGTTCTTCTGTCATCTGGGTGAGGCCCATGGGTAAATCCCACCCTCCCACTAGTGTCAAAAGTCTTTGCACTTGAGTCTCATGGTCTAACCTCCTGTATGGTCTTGAGCCTCAGGGCAACCTAGAAAGGTGGGGTCTGAATGGGAAGTGCTATGTGCAATAAGAGTAATGATCCTGTCCCAAAAATTATGTGTAGGATAGTTACCTGCAAAAAGAGTACAAGTAGTTAAGAGATACACAGATGTTAAAATTCATTTAAATACATGTAAGTCAATATGTAGGGCCCAAAGTACACTTAATAAGAACAAAATTTTAAGGGGCAAGTATTTAGCAAAAACTTGGGGTTGTGAGATGTCAAAGAATCCTTCTACAGAAACCAAAAGTTCTTTCTAAAAGAAGGGCATTTACTTACCATACACATATTACAACAGCTACCTAAATTGTTTCCATTACCTGATTCTGCTCTTGTATGTGCATATGGCACTGTGGAGACTCCACAAATTATACGTACAAATCTCTCCTTTTACTCTGGAAATTAATTCAAAATACAGATAGTGCTGGTACACCTTATTTATGAAAGAGAATAACTGAATAGCTTATACATTCAATGAGAGCTTTTACTTTTCAATGTAAAACCTGTTTATACATACCACGAGGCATAATAAATCTGTATTTAAAATAAAACACTAGGGGATCCCTGGGTGGCGCAGCGGTTTGGCGCCTGCCTTTGGCCCAGGGCACGATCCTGGAGACCCGGGATCGAATCCCACATCAGGCTCCTGGTGCATGGAGCCTGCTTCTCCCTCTGCCTGTGTCTCTGCCTCTCTCTCTCTCTCTGTATGACTATCGTAAATAAAAAAAAATTAAAATAAAACACTAAAATATATTTTTGGTTTTCTATCACTGAAAGTTTATTTTAAAAAAAGTTCTAGGCATTGGGATAATAAAGGATTGAAGTCGTTTTCAGGTCTTCCCAGTATATTTTGGGCATATGAATTTTTTGTAAAGAAACTTATGAACGTGTTTGTACACGTTATCTAATAAAAACCAAAAGCAGATAATAAACTCTGCTAGGAAGACCAGAAATGGGAATATTTTGGCTGTAACACTGCCCTTAGTGTTTTGTAGCCCCAACCCCGTTATACACCCCAAATAACGTTTTGTGATTCATGGTCTCCACCTACCCTCCCAGTCATTTACTTCACGCCACTCCTTGTTACTATCACACTAGGAAGAAGTCTAACATGCAAATTTGAAGTGGCATGCATAAATGACAAAAAAGTAAACTAAACTAAACTGAAACTAAAAAAATGGTCTATTCGGCTTTATACTTTTTGTTGAAAAATACCCCATCGCTCCCAACTGATGAAAACAGGAAGATCTATTCATAAATATGAAATTCTCTGCCTATGATATGTAATCATCCTAATAAGAAAATGAGTTCTATACATACATGTCCAAAGGGAGAAAAAAGGAGATAGTTTCCCAAAGATGTTTCCAATTTTCCTCTGAATCAGAATTGCCAAATCGAGACAACTAACATACTCTGTGTGCATTATTCCTTACTACACACAGCATTTTGTCATGTATTTCAAAGCTCCCATTATAAAGAAAAACTACAGCTTCTGTTAACCCACTGCATTCTGACCTTATAAAGTCAGTAACATTGAAAATCTAAGTTATTACATAAGAATTTTACTTTATAGATGTATAAGATTTGCTATCAAAGGCGCTGTTAACGTTAACATCCAAATAAATTATTTAAAGAATTGTGTAAAATAAATTAATTCCCTTGAAAATTAAAAAAGTGTATCACAATTCTTCCCATTCTTGTGTACCAGATCCTCAAACTGGTCGTGAGATAAACATGTACATAATACAAAAGATACTATTACATTCAATCTTTATTGTAGGAGCCAGCATCTGATATTGATCATACGTTAACTAGACAGACATGATTTAGTATTTGTAAAGGAATCTCCAGACTAACACTTTCATGACAGCCAATTACAGTCAAGCCCAGCAAGCAGTTTGCAACCAGAACTTAAGTTAAACTTTTTACAATGAGTTACAGATTCACAAGTTTAAGAAGACAAGAAGAAGAAATACAGAAGTTTAAGAAGACAAGAAAAGAAAAACAAATCACTGAGCAAATATGAAGCAGACCCCAGAATGTGATACAATCCAAAGATGTAAATTACTGTAAGTCATCACTGTTGTTTAGAATTTCACATAGCCTCTTGAGTCAATTTGTTCTTTTCCACAGACACAATAATGAACTAAATAAAAGGAGGCCAAAAGAAAAAACAAAACAAAACAAAACGGGGGTCAGGGAATAGAAAGGAAAACCTTAACTGCAGAGTTCTGTTCTACAAATGCTTAACCTTACAGGAGTGTGGGCTCCTTCAGCATTTGTATTCTATCCAAATCCTCATGAGTCACAAAAATAAAAAAGCTATATCCTTCTGGGTGCCAGGAAGGGCCTTACCACAAGCCTTTTGTCAGGGACAGAGACAGTGAGAGAGAGAGAGAGCAAGAGCAAGGGGGAAAGCCACAGTGGTAGGTCTTCCCACTTTACTTTGAGTACTGTGAGGTCACAAACCACGTGATTCTGTCTCTCTAGTAACAGCGCTTGCAAAAAAAAAAAAAAAGGAGCTTTGAAGCTTTTGCTTTTTTCGCCTCACAAACAACCACAGAACCACAAGTGCGGTGCAAACTTTCTCCCGGAGGACAGCAAGAAGTCTCTGGTTTTTAAATGGTTCATCTCCGCAGGTCACTACCAGCCACTGAGACCAACAGTCAGCGAGTGCTCTCTAGTACTCTCTAACCACAGTCTATGCAGTAATAGTAGGCCCTTCGAACATTTGCTCATTCTCTTTTTGTTTTGTTTCCTTGCTTTTCACATGTTACCAGCTACACAATTTCTTGACAGAAAAAAACAAATATAAAGTCTATGTACTCCAGGCATACTGTAAAACTAAAACAAGGTTCGGGTATGGTTTGTATTTTCAGTTTAAGGCTGCAAGCAGAATTTACAACAGGGAACAAGTTCTATCTGGAAAAACAGGAGGAACTATGGGATCAAATAGCCCATCCTATTTGTCACCAGCACGGTGACACCATGTCAGCAAAACTTCTTTTGGGGTAAGTGTTATCCTTTTTTTTTTTTTTTTTTTTTTTATAAATTAATTTTTATTGGTGTTCAATTTACCAACATACAGAATAACACCCAGTGCTCATCCCGTCAAGTGTCCCCCTCCGTGCCCGTCACCCATTCACCCCCACCCCCCGCCCTCCTCCCCTTCCACCACCCCTAGTTCATTTCCCAGAGTTAGAAGTCTTTATGCCCTGGTATTATGCTGAGTGAAGTAAGTCAATCGGAGAAGGACAAACAGTGTATGTTCTCACTTATTTGGGGAATATGAATAATAGTGAAGGGGAATATAAGGGAAGGGAGAAGAAGTGTTATCCTATTTTAAAATCTTAAGAGAGGGGCAGCCTGGGGTGGCTCAGTGGCTCAGCGCCACCTTCAGTCCAGGGTGTGATCCTGGGGACCCAGGATAGAGTCCCAAGTCAGGCTCCCTGCATGGAGCCTGCTTCTCCCTCTGCCTGTGTCTCTGCCTCTCTCTCTCTCTCTCTCTCATGAATAAATAAATAATTTTAAAAAATCCTAAGAGAGATGAACCTGTTGAACAAAAAGGTATGTTTCTTGGATAAACTGCTAGCTTTTCAGGCTAACATTGTATGATGCTAAAGATTATGATAATACTGCTATTTTGTTGCACTGAAAACTGAAAAATGAAATCGCTGTACATATTTGCATTTGGCATCTGTAACTTAGCTACTTCTCGGAGTCATGACTTGAAATAGAAAAAATTACATTATCTCACATTAGTCAAAATGAAAAAAAAACATTAGTCAAAATGTTTTCTAGAGCTGTAGAAACCAGGCAGTTAAAGAACAGTAAAGGAAAGTTTAATATTCTCATTTAACCCTCACTGCAGTAAAATGAGACACTAAATTAATCAAAGCATTATGACGTATTCACCCTCGCAGCTCCCTATATTTGAGCAAACTTGCAAAAGGAAGCAATTTTACAAAATAACAGACACACAATTATCTCAACATTAGGCTCTCCCATTATGCTGTACTGCAGAAATAAACCCGCAGCACAGTTAACGTTTTACCCAGCTCTACTAAAAGAAATCTCTTTGTAATTTTAAACTGCATCATAAGAGAAGTGCACAAGTTTGTTTCTAAACGACTTTATATAAGTCAAGCATAGATTCATATGTAAAACTATGAGCATGTAAAAGCCGTTTTTAAAAGCACTTTATACTTAGGACATCCATGATATGAAGAAGTTCACAGAAGGCTCTAAAAACTTAAACACAATTACATTTTTCTATATAATTTTAATTTTACATCTACACATTATTATCCACACAGAAAACTTGTTATAAACACACGGCCAACGTTGAAACGTCTAGGATTCTTTCCATCATATTCTTGGATCTTCCAAAATGAATACCATTTAATACCATGAAAGTAAAACTCTGTAAGGATACCCTGCATGGTTTTAAAAAGCCATACCTAGGGATCCCTGGGTGGCGCAGCGGTTTGGCGCCTGCCTTTGGCCCAGGGCGCGATCCTGGAGACCCCGGATCGAATCCCACGTCAGGCTCCCGGTGCATGGAGCCTGCTTCTCCCTCTGCCTGTGTCTCTGCCTCTCTCTCTTTCTCTCTGTGACTATCATAAATAAATAAAAATTAAAAAAAAAAAAAAGAACAGCTAAAAAGAAACAAAAAATTAAAAAAAAAATAAAAAGCCATACCTATTAAATCATGCTGAACTTGTTTTTTTTTTAATTTTAATTTATTTATGATAGTCACACACAGAGAGAGAGAGAGAGGCAGAGACATAGGCAGAGGGAGAAGCAGGCTCCATGCACCGGGAGCCCGACGTGGCATTCGGTCCCGAGTCTCCAGGATCGCGCCCTGGGCCAAAGGCAGGCGCTAAACCACTGCACCACCCAGGGATCCCTCATGCTGAATTTTGAAAGAAAACAGGCAATAAAATAGACCCTTAATATTCAATTTCAAATTAGTGTTGATACACAAAAGTAAACTACTTCGATATTCATCAGCTGACATAGTATTATATAGTAAAATACCTAAACATTTCCTAGATTTTCTTTATGATGTCCAACATGTCCCCAAAACAAGGCAAGTTTATAAAAGCCAGTCAACTCAGCATTTTTTTTTTAAGATTTTACTTATTTTTTCATGAGAGACACACAGAGAGAGGTACAGACACAGGCAGAGGGAGAAGCAGGCTCCATGCAGGGAGCCTGACATGGGACTCGGTCCCGGGTCTCCAGGATCACACCCTGGGCCAAAGGCAGGCGCTCAACTGCTGAGCCACCCGGACTGCCTGGCGTTTGATTGTAAAACCTGTGAAAAACCTCTGTTTCAGAACACCTACGAATCAACATGTCATGGGTAAGCCTCATAGCTGGTCTCAAAAACTATAGTTTTTATAGTGATTTATTTAGGAGGTAGAAATAAATATATTCTCTGGGGAAAGACGTGAATTAACAGGGAAAGAACTGTATTGAGAGAGGAAAGAACACTGGCCAAAGAAGCTTCTTTTTCTTCATTTGGGGGATGGGGGGGGAGGCTTTACTTTTTTTTCTACTTTGGTGAAAGTTTACTTTTATAGTAGCACCATTCGAGATTGTCTCTTATAAAACTCCTATAAAGATTTAATAATGGGATCCATTTAATTTATTACAAGAATCTAAGTAACTTAACACCAGAGGTATACTTACAAAAATGAAAGATAATAGGGCTCTAAGTGCATTTTGTTTGCAATGTATTTTATTTAAATAAAACTGGAGGAAGTTCTTCTAAAATGGAGTTGGAAGGGGGTAAGGAGAAACAGTGAAAAGGCCCAGATCCATTTTCACAGAGCAACTTAAAAAAAAAAGGATGAATTTGGACCTGAGAGGCAACAAGTTGATAATGGCACACCAGGAGAAGAAAGATGATCCTTAGGAAAAATAGTGACATACAGGAATGTGATTGAAGAGCAGATCTCACCCGCCCAAACAATAATTCAGGGGATTCATTTGAAGTCAAAAAAGATAAAAGAATCACTGTGTATAGAACTTGATCATGGCTAGGGGGTGAGAAGAAAGTACTTTCTGAATGTGAAATCCTGAGAAGCAACACACTTGGGATGGTAACCTAAACCCAATCTCATCTAAGGACTGCATGTAATGGAACCAAGCTAGACACTTGCCTTTTTTTCTCCTCTATTTTTCCTACTATTCTAGTTTTGTTTTCAGTTTTTTACAGTGACAGAGAGAGAGAGAGGGAGGGAGGGAGAGAGTCTTAGGCAGGCTCCACACCCAGCGCAAAGCCCCATGCAGGGCTCATTCTCATCATGACCTGAACCGGAATCAAGAGTCAGACACTAAACCAACTGAGTCACGCAGGTGCCCCTGCACCTCTCTAGTTTTTATTTATTTTTTTAAAGATTTTATTTATTTATTAATGAGACACACACAGAGAAAGAGAGAGAGAGGCAGAGACACAGGCAGAGGGAGAAGCAGGCTCCATGCAGGGAGCCCGATGCAGGACTTGATCCCGGGACCCCGGGACCGTGACCTAAGCCAAAGGCAGGCGCTAAACCGCTGAGCCACCCAAGGACCCCCCCCACCCCGCCCCGTCTCTAGTTTTTAATTTGAATTTCTCACACTGTGAAAATGATTTTTATACTTTGTGAGATGGACTGGGAATATTATGATCTGCATTTCTCACCCTGATGGCAGGGTGTAGAGATGGGACAGATGGTTTAGGCCACCAACCCAGAGTCTAAAGTGAAATTTTAGGAACCCAGTAAGTGGGCATAGAATTGAACAACAATCTTCCTTCGTGCCTTGAAGGTAATATGCAAGCAGGTCCAAAAACAATGGCTACATTCCTATGGAACGTTTAATTTTAGGGTGTTCTTAGATGTTTCATCACAGACTTCTATAAACTTTTACTACTTCTGCTACTGCCACAGAACAATTACTAACACCAAAATACCAAAAACTAGTTTTCTTTTTCTTGACTCTGGGATATAAATGAGACACCTTTTAGAATTTACATTGGTCTCTTTAAGTAAATAGGATGTCATTTAGTAGGTTGGTATTTTAATCAAACACAAAGCATGTCACTTCAGTCAGTGACATTCCTGGAAAGCAATTAGACAGATGCTCCATAAATGTGTTTCTGAAAGATCATGGGGCGAGTGTCGGCCTTTTTATGACAATACCTGAGAATGACCTGTGGGAATGCTAACATTTCATCTGTTGTTACAGCCATGCAAAGCATTATAGGTCCACTGACAAGGGGAAAAATTCAGTGAGCTTAAAAAAGAATGGTGTAGAATTCATTTCTTTATTTATTTATAAAAATTTTATTTACTCATGAGAGACACACAAAAGAGAGGCAGAGACATAGGCAGAGGGAGAAGCATGCTCCCTGCAGGGAACCCAATGCAGGACTGGATTCCAGGACCCCGGGATCATGACCTGAGCCAAAGGCAGATGCTCAACTACTGAGCTACCCAGGTGTCCTGATCATGTAGAATTTAACAACAAAAAAATAAAATGGAAAAATATGTCTGAAAGCTTTGAGATATCTTAAATTATTGAGCTAACTTTCTTAAAAGTATATATGGCACTTGTGAAAATTCTTGGTAAGCTCACTTAGGTTTCTTGTGTAATCATCTGTAAAACAGATGGCATAAACCTAGTAAAATCTTCACCTATTGTTTCATGTTCACTTTACACGAAATTCCTTTGGTCTTTTCTCATGGATTCAGTTCATCCGCTCCCTCTCTGAAGGGGAATGGAAGATACTGGCATAAAGAGGTGTGTATGGCAGTGGTTCTTAAGGAGCTCATGGAAAAGCACTAACTCCTCTTTTTCTTTCTACATGCAAAATTATTAAGTGGAAAAAATTAGTCTAATTGATTAACACTTTACCCTGAAAAGAGTAAGTGAAAGAAATCAATTTTTCCTTAAAAAAAAAAAAAAAAACCTGATGTGGGCCTTATACATGACTCCATCCCAATGCCTTCTTTAGTATCTATCCCCTGCTGCTGTCCCATATGACCAGGGTCCTGCACCCCTTCCATATTAGGAATGGTGAACTTTTTCTGCAAAAACCCAGATATTAAATATTTTAGGTTTTGCAGGCCATACAGTTGTCGTCCCAACTACATAGTTCTGCTGTTTTAGGTGAAGGCAGCTATCGACAAATGCAAAATCAGATTAATATAGCTGTGTCCCAATACAACTTTATCTGTGAACACTGACACTTGAATTTCATATCATTTTCATGTAATATCATTCTTCTTTTAGTGTTTCCAACTATTTAAAAATGCAAAAATTGTTCCTAACTTGTAGGTCATACAAAAATAGGCATCTGGCCAGATTTGGCTGTTGGGCTGTCTTAAGACAGTTCCTGGTCTAGTGCACTGCTGCTTCCTCAAGGGCTGGGTAGCGTTCACTCAATCACAGTCCAAAGGAAGAAGTCTCTAAAGATGCTTCTGTTTATAAAGGCTTCCCAATGACACATTCAGAACTTTATGGAGTAACACTATGTCCATGATTTTTTTTAAAGAAGATTTTATTAAGTTATTCAGGAGAGACACACAGAGAGGGGCAGATCTAGGCAGAGGGAGGAGCCCAGCAGGGAGCCTGAGGCGGGGTTCCATCCCAGCACCCGGGTTAGAGCTCTCCCCTGGGACAGAAAAGAGAGTCAAACAATGGCAGGCCCAGGAAGCGGTTGCTCCTTCCTCGCTGCGCATCCAGTGCGTCGCGATCAGTGGGGTTCTCTCGCGTCCCCTTGGCTCTGGGCCCTGAGGCCAGGAGGGCGGGGGGGGGGGGTTGGAGGAGGTCAGGGAGGGGGAGAGTCCTCGCCAGGGACACTGGCGATGGTGGCACGCAGGTGGCAAGCGGCCCCTGGCCCTGGGAAGGCGGAGGAGGCACAGGAGGGGCGCAGGGAGGAGGCTCACGTGGATGGGGGGTATTTTGGGGAGAGGCGGGAAGGTGGGGAGTAAACTGGGAGAGCGGGAGACGCAGGAGGGAGGCCTGGAACAGGGAAGGGAGAAAGAGAAGGTACAGAGGAAGCGCCGAAGAGGAAGGACAGAGCAGTGTCCCCTGAACTCCCTAGTGACCCCGCGAGGGCTCAGGCCTAAGCGCCTCAGCCCCCAGCCGTCCGCCGAGCGGATGCAGGCCCCTCGGTCCCCGTCACTTTAGGAATTCCCTGTGCCTTCACGTTCCCTGTGCATCCAAGCACCTTCCCTCCTCCTCTCCTGAGGTCACAACGGAAGCTAAGGACAGTCAGTTCAGGGCGCGGCTCTCTGCGTCTCAGCTTCAACCTCGGGCGACCAGGAGGGGGTTCCCTGTCCCGGGTCGGGGAGCAGCGACAGGGCCGACCCGCGAGATGCCTCTCCGCCGGGGCCGCCTCTCCGGCTGCGGAAGCTGCGCGCTGCGCCCCGGCTCCTGCTCTGGCCGGCGGGCGGCGGCGGCGGCGGCGGCTGCTGCGACTCGCAGGCTCCAGGGCCGCTGCCCCGAAGTCCGCTGCCCGCGACTCGGGTCCTGGCACCTGGACCCGCGAGGGTCGGGCGCGGTGCGCTAGCAGGAGGCAGTGGGTGCCAGGGGGCGGCCCTGAGAAGGCCGCAGAGGAGACCGGAGGGCAAGGGGCGGAGCCGGGAGCCGGGAGCCGGGAGCCGGGCGCCGGGCTGGCCGCCGCGCGGGAGGAATCTGAGCGGGCGGCGGGCGCGGGGGAGCGGAGGCCCCGCGGAGGCGGCGGCGGCGGCGCTGGAGGGCGGGGGCGCGCGGCGGGGGCGGGCGGCTACGCGGCCAGGGCTGGACTGCTGAAGCCACTGCGATCCACCACCAGACTCACCTGGGAGGGGGCCGGGTGCACCCAGCACGCGGCGCCCCAGGGGACCCCGCTCCGAGCTGCAACCTGAAGCCCCCGCCGCCCCAGGCCGCACACGTCCCCGCGCCGGTTCTCAGCTGCCACCGCGGTTGTTCCCAGGGCTCCGGCAAGCCCTGTGCCCACCCGACTGCTCCGCATCGCCGCCACGGCCCGTGAGACTCCTCCTGGCGGTCGGCTCCGTGGAACTTGACTTCTCACCTCCTGCACCTCATCACCTCCAGTCCCTCTCCCGCGTCTCGCCTCTAAGCCCCCAATTTCCTCTCCCTCCCCCGGCCACCTCCCTCACTTGGGGCGGTTGGGATGCGTCTTCCCGTGGATCCGAGCGCCAGCCTGCGCTTCAGCCCTCCGTGCAGCGGCCTGCAGCCCGGCAAGACCAGCGAGGTGAGCCCGGTGGGGGCTGCGCCGCCGCAGCAGGAGCAACAGCAGCAGGGGCGGTGGCGGCGGCAGCGGCAGCGGCAGCGGCCCGGGTGTCCCGGTTGCCGCCGCCGCAGGACGCCCGCACCACGGTAGGGGTCATCGCCGACCACGCGGCCCAGCTCGTGCGCACCCACAGCCCAGCCTCCTGTGCTGCGTGCTGCCCTCGCACTGGCGCTGCGACAAGACCCTGCGGGGCCTTCAAAGTAAGAAGCTGCGCCCCCCCCCCCCAAGCCGGGCGCCGCGGGACCCGCCCCAGGGTCTCCAAGCCCGCGGGGGGCCGGCGCCCTGACGGCCTCCGAGGCCTCCTAGCTTGGGGGCTCTGACCCGAGGGCGCCCCCCCACTGGCCCTCTTCCTCCGGATCCCTCACGCGGTGGGGAGGGGGGGATGGCCCCGCGCAGATCCTTCTCTCTCGCACCTGTGCCGCAGCCACTGCTCAGCCCCTGGCCCCTGTATCCCTTCATTACCCCTGAAGCCTCCCGCCCCGTCCTGACCCACTCCTCTGAGCCGTGTCCCCTCCCCCAGGAGCCCCGGTGCCCGCTCCCGGCCGCCACCCGGCCCCCAGTCCCCGGGGTGAGGAGCCCGGCCTCCGGCCCCCGACCGCGCGCCCCGGGCGCAGGGCTTACCCACCGGCCGCGCAGGGCGGGCTGTCGGCGCCGCCCCTCCCTGGGTCCCGCGCGCTCCCACGCTCGCCCCTCCGCCCGGCCGGGCGCCCCCTTCCCTTGCCCGCCTGAGCCTCGGGGCCCCGGCCTCTCCCGGGCTCTGGGGGGCCGGCGGCGCGCTGGCCTCCGGGGCGGGCGCCGGGTGCGGGCTGTGGCGCGTGGGCCGCAGAACCGGGGTCCCAGGGGGTCCCGGGCAAATCTGGGGACTCCGGGAGGCGTGAGGGTGACGCAGGCGGGGCGCTCGGTGGGCGCGCAGCCCCGCGCCGGTGCCCCTTAGGGGAGGAAGGCGGGGCCGCTAGGGTCGCCGCGCGCCCCGAGGCGGGGGAGCGCCGGAGTCCCGGGCGCTGGACCCTCGAGTGCGGGCAGGTGGCCAGTGGAGGGGCGGGGGCTCGGGCGCCTCCGGGAGCTGGCGGCCCGCCCCCCGCCTCACCCCACCTGGCGGGGATAAGGGAAAGCTGCGAGATGCCTTCACACAGCCGCCTTGGGAAAGCAGGCGAAGGGGTGCGGGTTTCTCTTGTGGGGACTTTTAAAGGACTTGAGTCCCGGAGGGCCCCCCTGCTTCTGAAAGGTGGCGGGGGGCTCCGGGCAGGGGCCTGGGCGTGGAGGAGCGACCCCGGGGCCTGAGAGCGCTCCCGGGCGCGGGCGCGGGCGCGGGCGCCGCGGCCTCCTCCGCCCCCTGCCGGCCTCTTGGCTGCAGGCTGCAGGGCGGTAGCAGCGGCCTGGGCAGGTTCAGGGGGCAGGGTCCGGAGCCCCTCGCGGTCGCCCGGCGGTTCTCCAGGACGCGCTCCAGGTTTCCCGGGGCGGCCCTCGCCAGGGGAGGCGCGGAGCCCCCGGGCCGGTGCGGGCTGGGCTGATGGGGAACCGGGTTCCCGGGCAGCTCACACTCGGGGGCCTGGGAAAGGAGCCTCGCCCGCCCTGTCTGTGGCCTGTGGACTTGGGAAAGGTGGGCCTGGGTCCTCTGGGATCTGGGATCTGTGGACAGCAGGGTTAGCGAGGCCTGGCCAGGTTGGGGGGCGGGAGGACGGAGGAATCGTGCCAGGGCCTCCACCGTGGGCCTTGTGGCCAGACTCCCACAGGCCACTGGCGGTTCCCTGCTGTGGATCGCCCCCCACCCCACGCACCCGTTCAGATTGTGTGCGGGGGTGGGGTGCAGAGAAAGAGGAGTCCAGGTGGTTTAGAGCCGGTTATCTAGCTGGGTCCTCCATCAGAAGAGAAATCAGAATGAATTGTGGAGGAAAGGGGAGGTTGCATTCTGGGCAGGTTTCATTTTGCAGTGGGTTCAAGCAGTGTGTGTGTGTGTGTATTTTTTACCCCTCCCATTTCTTTTATAAACCACCCATTCTGTAGGTTACTGTTTTCCTCCTTGAAATACAAAAAGTTGAGAATGTATGTGAATTAGGGAAATTGGAATTCCCCCCCCCCCAGATATCTTTTATGATGTTAATCGTCCCTAGGCCCAGAATGTTCTACTTGGCCTTCAGCAAGGAATGGAAATTTGTCCCCCCACCCCCCACCCCCAAAGAAAAACACCCCTCCAATCACCAACAAACAACCTGGATGAAAACAGCAAATACAAATAAGTAGGTATTTTGTCTATAGAATGCCAGGTCAAGCATTCCAAGTCAGGATGTATGGAAATAGAAGGGTGGGTGCCTGCATTTTCAAAGATACCATTTAGCCGTTTGGTAGTCTACATTCTGTTTTCTTCGACTCTTTTGAACAGTTCTCCTGTATTTATGGTGCTGAATTGATTGTGAGCCTTGGTATTTGGGATAGAAATGATCTTTTTGGTGTAAAGATAGAATACAGTGTCTTTTGAGCTGTTCTCAGAGATTTTGGTTATCTTTAGGTTTTCTCACTACTGCTCTTTTAAAATTATTTTGAAAATGAACTGTTTTCTTTGCTGTTAATCATCCTTGTTGTTAATTGCAGAGCAGTTTTCCTTTTAACCAGTAAACAAAACCATACGTGGCCATATTCAATTAAGTGTTTTCATTCATATTAATGACAAAATAAATTGAGTTAATGTAAGACTTGATTTGCTGTGTTCTCCCACCCACAGACCTGTATTTAAGAAAATTTAGACAGGGATCCCTGGGTGGCGCAGCGGTTTGGCGCCTGCCTTTGGCCCAGGGCGCGATCCTGGAGACCCAGGATCAAATCCCACATGGGGCTCCCGGTGCATGGAGCCTGCTTCTCCCTCTGCCTGTGTCTCTGCCTCTCTCTCTCTCTCTCTCTCTCTGTGTGTGTGACTATCATAAATAAATAAAAATTTATAAAAAAAAAAGAAAATTCAGACAGATGGTGATAGCTGAGATCCACTCAACGTATAAGTTTTGTCTCTGCTGAAAAAGATGTGTAGAGATTTGGAACATCCAGATTTTTACAATATTTTTTATTGTTTTCATCTAAATGTTAGTAAAAAGAATCTCTCTTTACCTGTCTTTTGAGATAAAAGCCTGAGCTCAGTAGACTTTCTACACCTTTGAAACATGATCAAATACATATGTATTGAAGAAATAATATGAAAAAGTCTCAGTTTTTGAAGTCGTGGCCACAATTTGGCTATCGTTTTTAGAGCTACGTACAAAGTAAGTTATAGTGTTGTTGGGTGGATAATAGATAGGTAAATATAGTTAAAAACACAAACACACAGAAATTAATTGTGGAAAAATCTGGGATTTAAATCAATACAGTATTTAGTGAGCCCATATTTTATGTCTGTGACCCTGAACTCAGCACTCTAAAGAATCAGAAGTGAATTCAATATATGGTGCATTGATGTGTTAATTTAAAAAACTACTTCAAAATGATATTGGCAATGTATTCTATTAAGACATAGGCAACAAATTACTGTTGTTCAGCTGATCTTGTTCTGGGATTATCTAAGAATACTTATAATTTGCTTATACTCGGCATGTAAAAATGCAAAAACAACTAGTATGTTTTAAAATATGCAAAGTTGCTTATTAGTATTATATTTTAATACTAATTAAAAGTATTAAAACTTTTAGTATTAGTATTTAATTAGTATTAAATACTAATTAAAGTATCAAAAACTAATTAAAACTAATTAAAAGTTCTGCAGTTTTGTCATGTTCAGTCCTTCCAGGTGTCAAGGAAATGGAAACGCATATTTTTAACGTTTCTTTCAGGTGTATGTCCCTGAAAGCTTAAAATACTTAAGGGATACTATTAGAGGATCTCCAATGCCCTTTCTGTCCTAGATAATTCTAGTGACCAATAAATAAATAAGTAAATAAATAAATAGCAATTTGCAAATTCAGTTCTTTAGTTAATAAATAGTCTGGTAGAAATAGGGAGAACGTATGTCAACTTTGCATCCAGTAGCACCCTTATAGTTAGGAGTCTGTCAAGATTTCCACCATGAAGCCTGGTGTTCGGGGTTAATAACTCATTTGCTTTAAATAGTTTCAAGCTTAAATAATAAATAAATAAATAAATAAATAAATAAATAAATAAATAAATAACTAGCTAGCTTCGAGCTGGGGGATCCCTGGGTGGCTCAGCGGTTTGGCGCCTGCTTTCCACCCAGGGTGTGATCCTGGAGACCTGGGGTCCAGTCAGTCCCATGTTGGGCTTCCTGCATGGAGCCTGCTTCTCCCTCTGCCTGGGTCTCTGCCTCTCTTTCTCTCTCTGTCTCTGTCTGTCTGTCTCTCATGAATAAATAGATAAAACATTTTTTTAAAAAACAGTAATAAAATAGCTTCAAGCTGAAAGAAACACAAAGCGGAATTTTTTTTAAAGATTTTATATATTTATTCATAGAGACACAGAGAGAGAGAGAGAGCCATAGACACTGGCAGAGGGAGAAGCAGGCTCCATGCAGGGAGCCTGACGTGGGACTCAGTCCAGGGTCTCCAGGATCATGCCCTGGGCTGCAGGCAGCACTAAACCGCTGCGCCACCGGGGCTGCCCCACAATGCAGAAATTTTAAGTCCAGACGTATATTTTATTTTTTTATTTTTTTCTCTATTTTTGTGGTGTTTAACGTTTCTATTAAAGTGATTAATCATTTTTGTGGTGGATTTGAGAATTAAGAGGAAAGAAGGACAAAAATCCCACAGCCACCTGCCAAGCACCTATTAACCAAAACCTAGGGTAGCTTTGATTCTCCTCAGGCAAGCCTTTTGGCCCAGGAGATAGCGAACAGCAAAACCAACCTGGATAAGGCTGACTAAGGATGTAAAACCAAAATAACTAGCAAAGAAAAAGACACAATCAATGGCTTGATGTTACGTATGGCTGTAATGGAGAATACTGTAAACTGCAATTTAGTGTTAATACTGTCAGCTAATCCAAGACTTCAGTAAACTGGCAAGGCCTAAACCATAAGGATAAACACACCTTATGTTCCAAGTCTGTCAGTTTGGGATTTCAATTAGTCCATGGCTGGTCGAGTACACCCTGAAAAAAAAAATGCACAGCTAAAATAGATGAGATAAAAAGTACCCAAAACATAAGACAAGAGCGTCTGTACACACAAATCCTTACTGGAACCACAGAACTTACTGAATGAGGGCCATCTCGTTTCAGTTTTCTTTTCGTCTTAAAACCCTATTCTCTAGCAATAAGTTAAAGACAGACCGCTCCACCTGCATTCATCTACAGAACAGTCCATACGCCAGTGTGAGGCTGCTATTTCAATACCAGCACAGCTAGCCTGACTTTCCACTAGTGGTATTTTGGCAAAAATGTCAAAAAGAGGCGATCAAAGACAGGACAGGTCGTGGGCTTCTCCCTAGGAAGGTAAAAATATGGAACGCTTCACGAATTTGCGTGTCATCCTTGCGCAGGGGCCATGCTAATCTTCTCTGTATCGTTCCGATTTTAGTATATGTGCTGCCGAAGCGAGCACCAGACGTATATTTTAAAACTAAAAGTCGTGCAAGGCTATTGTGCTGTTTTAAGTTAGAGAATACTGGACTATATATTTATTCGTATCATATGTGTTTCTGGCAATGTTAAAGAAAGAACACACATTTTTAGATATATGATCTATTACTCATAGTTAATTCTGTATGTTTAATGATACCTTTCAGTATTTGTCATAAGTTGGGTTTCAAAATGATAGAGTAAGTCTTATTTGAAAATAATTTTCTCAACATCATTGGTCATTTTTATCTTCAAAAACAAGTATGTGACTAATAAATATTTGGCACGAGTGAGTTGTATTTTCCTAACATATGTAATGATCAGGTTTTGTGTTTGTGTCTTTTTGAAGGCGATTATACCTAAACAAAGGAAAACAGATTATTAAACCTATTAAAACTTTATTAGGCCTGCTATGAGTTTTTATGAAAAATTATGTAAATCACAATAGATTTCAAGTTGTGTGAGGACAGATACATTTTTGTGTTATGCCTAAGTGTAAAAAAATTAAAGTTAAAAATTTTAGCATCAAATATATAAAAGGTAGTTGAAACAGAATTTTAGGTGGAAAATAAATATTTAAAAAATTTTAAGGAAAACTTATATTTGGAATCAGGCATGGTTAAGATGTCTTTCCTATTCTCCCATTTGACATTGCTGTTTGTCTCCTTTCAATATTCCAGAACATCCATTGTTAGATGGTCTAAACCAGGTTGACACATGGCATGTAAATTCCTGGCTTGTATTGAAATAATTTCCATCAAATGATTCTTTGACATATATTTTTTAAATTGTAAAATGGTATTTTTAAAAATACTCTATTTATTTATTCATGAGACACACACATACACACAGAGGCAGAGACACAGGCAGAGGGAGAAGCAGGCTCCAAGCAGGGATCCAACGTGGGACTCGATCCGGGGTCTCCAGGATCAGGCCCTGGGCTG
The DNA here is from genome assembly GCF_905146905.1 of Nyctereutes procyonoides. Classification (NCBI taxonomy): domain Eukaryota; kingdom Metazoa; phylum Chordata; class Mammalia; order Carnivora; family Canidae; genus Nyctereutes; species Nyctereutes procyonoides. The sequence goes on along the minus strand of NW_026575140.1, from coordinate 46,681,456 downwards.
AAGGCGGCGCTAAACCTCTGAGCCACCCGGGCTGCCCGTAAAATTGTATTTTATATTGCGTTCATTTTTTTTCTTGACAATTCAGTTGGGTTTCCCTAAATTCTAGGTTAAATTCTAAAAGTTAGCTATAGCCTTTGTGAAAACTTTTAATAGTTTACTTGAAGTTATCTTTAAATACTTACTGTAGGAATACAATTTTCCCTTTTTGCAATTGTGCCCTTGCATCTTTTTTATCCAAAAATAGATTTGATCAGATTTTATCTTGAAAAGGAATTATATTTCAGTTTTGCTGCAAGTACAATGTGGCAAATGATATTGGTCTGTAAGAGTAATTGATTGGTTAAAATTAGACTTCTGTCCATGGAAATATCAGAGGCGATTTTAATTTCCATACAATAAGACGACAGAAAGAATTTTAAGGGTCTGAGCTAAATCTGTATTGCTGTTCTTTTAGAGTAATTCACAGATTTAGTCATAAGGAGTCTCATACAAAATTTCAGTAGATTCTAGGGTTAAGTGTCCTTTTACTTAATTTTGTACAAGCTATGTAACATGTGATTTAAATGCTAGTTGTAGTGAGGTGTGCTAAATAAAGGAACTTCTTTCCTCTGTTCTGAAATGTTAGGACACAAAATTACTTCCCTTTTCTCCATGAATTTTCTTGAATTGGTAGACTACATATTTTATTAAAGGTTTTTTATTTATTCATGAGAGACACACAGAGAGAGACAGGCAGAGAAAACAGGCAGTGAGAGAAGCAGGCTCCATGCAGGGAGCCTAACGTGGGGACTGGATCCCGGGTCTCCAGGATCACACCCTGGGCCAAAGGCAGGTGCTAAACCGCTGAGCCACCCAGGGATCCCCGGTAGACTTTATATTTTAAAAACACCTAGAAATGTAATTGTTAAGGTTTCATCACAAACCATTCTTTGCAGAAAGGAACTTTTGTGCTGGGTAGTATGGAAACAAATTTTAATGTGTGGTTACTCATAAGTAGTTAAACGGCGATTTTTGACTGCTCTCTACCCTTTAAAATGTTTTCCATTGCTTGGGTTTGGTACAGATGAACTGTGTAAAAATTTCTTGATTCTTTTGGTGTTCTTTTAGATAAACACAGTTGTGAATCTCCAAGGGAAATTTTTTGGCTTCAGAGATCTACTTAAAAAAAAAAAACTCTCTGACATATGATTATACTTCTGATTGATATAAAGTCAAATACAGGGATCCCTGGGTGGCGCAGCGGGTTAGCGCCTGCCTTTGGCCCGGGGCGCGATCCTGGAGACCCGGGATCGAATCCCGCATCAGGCTCCCGGTGCATGGAGCCTGCTTCTCCCTCTGCCTATGTCTCTGCCTCTCTCTCTCTCTCTCTCTCTCTCTCTCTCACTGTGTGCCTATCATAAATAAATAAAATAAAAAAAAATAAAGTCAAATACAGTACTCCCTCTTTTCTTTTCCTCAGAAAAACATTACGCATCTGATTTGGTAGAGTGAATAGTAGAAAAAAGTCAACATGTTTAGTCGTTAAAAATAGAGTTCAACCATAAGAGGAAAAGTTGTCACCACATTGTGTGAGCATTTCATTTTTAGGGTAAGTTCTAAGCCTCCTAGAACACTCACACAATTTGTGATTGTCTATTTGTTTTGTTATTAAGTGTAATACATAAAGCATACCAATATTTAACATGGTCAGTATTATGCTCCTTAAGCAAAGAAAGGTGGATTTGTGTATTTCACTCTTAGGGATCTTTTCTTTCATAATTTCCCATATTGAATCGATTTTCCTTTTCTTCTAACAACAACAAAAAAATCCATTATGTTAAAAATATGCAGTAAAATAATGTCCCAGAGCTCTTGAAAATCTTTATATTGTGGCAGATTTCCTTTTTTCTTTTTTAATTTAGCCAGACAGAAGTGAAACCCATCAGCAGTCATTCTTTATCTCTCAGCAACACCAAAAAACATCTCAAGTCATGAAGAATTACATGTCCGATTGAACCCTTTCAGGATTCAAAGTCAAAGCCCATTTTAGCACACAGCAGACTTGGAACCGAAGGGCTTTTTTTTTTCTTTCAGTTTATTTATTAAATGAAAATCATGTTAAATAATACCCACATTATAGGATTGTACTGACAATTAAATAAAACAATAAGTAACAAACACATACAGTGCTTAGCATATGCCTGACACTGTTCTAAGTGTTTTCTATATGTAAACTCTAATAAAAATCACCCTGGGAGGTAGGTACCATTCTCATCCTCATTTTCCAGTTGGTGAAAAGGAGGCACAGAAAGGTCAAGTTATTTGCCCCAGTTTATACAGCAAATAGGCAGGGGAGCCAGGACTGAACTCAGGCAGCACGGCTCCAGAGCCTGTGTTCTTGACCACTCTACTAGCATTCTCTTTTCTTTTCTTTTTCTCTTGTTTTCTTCAATTCTTTTTTATTAATGGCTTAATTTTTATGTATATACATATTTTTTGTTTACTTTCATTGTACTTTGCTTTTTTTTCTCTCAGTTGGGGATTTAAAAAAATTTTTTTATTAGAGTTCAATTTGCCAACATATAGCATAACACCCAGTGCTCATCCTGCCAAGTGCCCCCCTCAGTGCCCATCACCCAGTCACCCCAACCCCCCACCCACCTCCCCTTCCACTACCCCTTAGTGAAAGGGGCACTAGTAGATTTCTAATACCCCTATTTTTACACCTTGTTCAATTCCCAGAGTTAGGTGTCTCTCATGTTTTGTCACCCTCACTGATATTTTCACTCAGTTAGTCTCTCCTTTCCTTTATTCCCTTTCACTATATTTTTGATATTTCCTAGATGTATGAGACCATAGAATGTTTGCCCTTGATCAATTGCACTTATTTCATCGTGCATAATACCTTCCAGTTCATCACTGTTGAAGCAATTGGTGGGTATTTTGTGCGGATTTTATTTCTTTTTTTTTTAATAAATTAATTTTTATTGGTGTTCAATTTACCAACATACAGAATAACACCCAGTGCTCATCCCGTCAAGTGTCCCCCTCCGTGCCCGTCACCCATTCACCCCCACCCCCCGCCCTCCTCCCCTTCCACCACCCCTAGTTCATTTCCCAGAGTTAGGAGTCTTTATGTTCTGTGTCCCTTTCTGATATCTCCCACACATTTCTTCTCCCTTCCCTTATATTCCCCTTCACTATTATTCATATTCCCCAAATGAATGAGAACATACACTGTTTGTCCTTCTCCGATTGACTTACTTCACTCAGCATAATACCCTCCAGTTCCATCCATGTTGAAGCAAATGGTGGGTATTCGTCGTTTCTAATGGCTGAGTAATATTCCATTGTATACATAGACCACATCTTCTTTATCCATTCATCTTTCGATGGACACCGAGGCTCCTTCCACGGTTTGGCTATTGTGGACATTGCTGCTAGAAACATTGGGGTTCAGGTGTCCCGGCGTTTCACTGCATCTGTATCTTTGGGGTAAATCCCCAGCAGTGCAATTGCTGGGTCGTAGGGCAGATCTCTTTTTAACTCTTTGAGGAACCTCCACACAGTTTTCCAGAGTGGCTGCACCAGTTCCCATTCCCACCAACAGTGTAAGAGGGTTCCCTTTCCTCCACATCCTCTCCAACATTTGTGGCTTCCTGCCTTGTTAATTTTCCCCATCCTCACTGGTGTGAGGTGGTATCTCAATGTGGTTTTGATTTGTATCTCCCTGATGGCAAGTGATGTGGAGCATTTTCTCATATGCTTGTTGGCCACGTCTGTGTCTTTCAGAGCTGATTGGGACATGTGTAGAAATCAATTATCTTTTAATTTTTTAAAATGTTCTCTGACCATGTTTAAGAGAAGAGCACTAATTTTAAGGTCTGGAAGACCCGGGCTCAGACCCTGCTTTTTCCCCTCTTATTACTTGTATGGTTGAACTTGTAAGCCTCTGTGGGCTTCGGTTTCCTCATTTGTGAACTGCAGGTGATGAACCTAACTGGATAGGATTAAATGAGATAATGTGTATGAAGTGGCTGGCATAGTAGATTTCCAATCAATATCCATCTTTCCCTGTGTGCTCCTCTCCCCTACTTCTTCTGTCTTGCCGTTTTCTTTTCTTTCTTTTGTTTTTTCTTTTCTTTCTTTCTTTCTTCTTTCTTTCTTTCTTTCTTTCTTTCTTTCTTTCTTTCTTTCTTTCTTTCTTTCTTTCTTTCTTTCATACTGGCCATCGAAAAGTATAGCCAAAGGACTTAAAACTATATATACCAAGTAAACAAATGATGTGTGTCTTCTACATATTTTAGGAACTTGCATGATCTGGGTTGAAAAGAAAACCTATTCACTAGATTTGACAAAGACCTTTTCTACATTAAGCCTTATACATAACCTGTTCCATATTAAGCTTTGAAAAGATTGCATTAAACTCTGCATTGCTGCATATTGTTTAAGATTTGTTTTTTGATTTAATACCATCAAGCTTTCAGTAAGGGGAATAACAGTCTCTGTCCAATAAACAAAGCAGGGATCCCTGGGTGGCTCAGCGGTTTAGCACCTGCCTTCAGCCCAGGGCATGATCCTGGAGTCCCGGGATCAAGTCTCGAATCAGGCTCCCTGCATGGAGCCTGCTTCTCCCTCTACCTGTATGTCTGCCTCTCTCTCTCTCTCTCTCTCTCTCTCTCTCTCTCATTAATAAAATCTTAAAAAAAAAAGCTAAACAAAATGAGCTGTTTCAAGGTCTGGTATAGGAGCAGGTGAAGTGCACAGGCTGGCCTGAAATTGCTGAAGTGTTTTTATTGAGTCACTGGCGCCCACCTTTTGCTGTCTTGTAACAGTTTGCAGCTTTGACTTTCTGACCTAACCGTTGCAAATCTAACTGATTCCAACTGTCAGTGAGTCTACTGTGTAACAGTCTGGATCTCCTTCTGGAGAAGGCAAACATCCGAATCTGCTACCGGACTTCTCCCCGTCTTCTTTCCCCCACCTCCATTCATCACCTTAAGCTCATTAATTTGAAACATCAGATGTAATATTTCAATGAAGTGCACTGTGGGCAAAAAGCATCAATTCCTATTTATGTGGGGAGATGTCATGGACACTTAGCAAGCAATAAGTCACTGTCAGGGAGTTATTTCAAAAAGATTTAACAGCAAGGATGTCTGTTAGGGAAGGTGTGGGCAGGGAGGAGAACTCTGTTCCAGGAATGATGAAATCATCATACCACGGGCACATTAAGGCCAGGACAGGAGACATGGGCTCCTGTTAAAATGATTCCCATAAGAACCTTACTCTTTCATCCTCTTATTGTAGTGCAGTTAAGCAAACGAAGTGCTAAAGCCATGTGAAGTAAATAACCTAATCAACAGTGATTTACTCTTGTTCTCTCATGGGGTCATGACCTAATCCTAAATAAAGACTTCTAAAATTGTCTGTATTTAGATGTGTTCCTGATGTTGGAGAAAGCTGGAAGGATGAGAATCCTCCTCAAGTGGACCAGAGTTTTTGTTTTCATTACCACGGTGGCTACTGAGCCGCCTTTTGGGGGAGTTGGAACTCTCTTGTTTAGCCCTGCAGTGAAGACGAAGATCTGTACGCTCAACAAGATTAATCACTCCCTAAAGTGGTCATCGGAGGCCTTCTCATTGAGAGTAAGGAGCCCTGTCTCTTGTCTTTGTTTCATGACCTCAGAGATGCTTGAGCGCAATTTGGAAAGTCTCTGCTGCTCTGTTATCTCGGGTGCTGTCTTTTTATATTCACTGTGGATTTTCCCCTTTTACATCTGCAGGCAAGAGTTTCACCTTGACCATAACTGTCTTCACAAATCCTCCCCAAGTGGCCAGCTATCACAGAGCTATTCAAGTCACAGTGGATGGGCCCCAGGAACCCAGAAGTAAGTACTTGCCTTCCTATTGGAGCCAGTAACAGGGTGTGTGGAGACCCTATGAGGAATTTATCCCAGAGCTGTCAGCACTACTTTCGTGAAAACGGTTTCTTTGCAGACTTTGCTACCTGCGTGCGTTTTGACCAGGGGACAGTTCACAGAACTTCACACTTAGTAGGAGATCAAATTACATTTTGAACTTTGTCACAAAATCAGTAAGGCCTGCCTAACTCGGGGGACACAAAGGGATAATTATTGTGCAAAGACATTCTGCTCATCTGCTGGGCACAGCAGACAGGGCAGGCCAGACCCATGAGAGCTGAGAAAGGAAACAGCAGACTGAAAAATCTTGAGTTTAGTCAAAAAGCTTCTGGGTGTGTTTCCCATGGTCAAAGAATGTGTTTTACCTTTTTAGCTCACCCACTCAATTCCCTTTATAAAGAGCACAGTGGTTAATTACAAAGATTGTATTTGCCAATGATAACTTGCTTGATTGTTACAAGTACATTGTTGTTTGAGCATGTTGTGGTAATTGTTATAGTTTCTTTTAACAGAGTCAAACCAGGTGTAAATCCGCCTTTGTGTGTTTGTCTGGGCACCCAGGAGGTTTATGCCCGAGTTGGTTTAAGACAGTACACATAACCCACTGGGGCTGATATGCATTTTCCTCTTAAATCTAAATTGAGATCGATTTTCTTTCCCCCCTTCACTCCCCGCCCCCAAAACCGATTTGATCACATTTGGAAGATCAGCATTTAAATGTATTTGGGGATTAAAGATTCTTTGATACATATGGCATGCAACCTCCTGTGCCAGTGGAAACATATGGAACTCTACCTTTGATGAGTGACATCAGAGTCCCAGCCATTGTGTTTAGAGTTTTATTTGGTTTGTGGTAGAGGTACAGCTGGCAGAAATATTTGTTATATGTAATGATACACCTGCCCAGAGTGGCCTATCTTCTCTTCTCCTAAAACCGAAGGAAAAGGACTGTCAAGTTTTCTTCTCCCCAAGTAGCGACATCTTTTAGCAGCGAATGAAGGGTGCCTTGAGTTCCTCTTGCCAGTATCTCTTTTCACAAAGGCTCATTGCTTGTCTGAACTGGGGAAGTTTCCTGCCTCAAAAGCCAGTCTTTGAGGCTTTTCTTCTCTCCTCCTTTCATGTGTATGGCTTCTTCTAGGTTCACAGTGCTGGGTCACGGCTGGCTCTGTTCAGGTTGAGAATGTTCTATTAGGTGGAGGCCACACACATGTCTCTGGCCGCCCGAGTCTCTGGTCATAAGAGCCAGTGGTCATGCAGTGCAGGTGACTAGAACAGAGCAGGGCTGTCTTGTCTGGTCTGGGACTTTGGCTGACATTCTTGGACTGCCATAAATCGGGGAAGATGCCTTGTGATGGAAGCCACATGTTATCTAATTAGTCATGAAGATCCTGAAAAGGCAGGGACATCCATTTCAGTCCTGCATAAAGCAGGACAGCAGTCTTTTAACATTTAGTATTACTAATACTTCTCTTTTAAAGATGTTTCCTGCTGATCTCTGCAGCTTTTCTCACTTCTTGGAAAAACCATAATTGTGTGTGTGTGTGTGTGTGTGTGTGTGTGTGTGTGTGGTGTGTGTGTGTCTTTGTGTGCCTCTGTTTGCATATGTGTCCATACATTCAGGAGTTGAAGTTCAGAAGTTGATGGTTGGGAGAGGAAACAGGAAAGTGGTGGCAAAAGATGAGGAAGCAGGGTAGCTTTTTTCACTTCTCTGTCAAGTGACTTTACCTCCTTCCCAAAAGGTTGTTGGCAGAACTAATTAGTTGATAGGCTTACTGCCCTGTAAAGGCAGAGAAATGCTCTGCAAGCATGGAGGGTTCAGGGTAGAGGGACAGATGATCTATGTGTGACCTGAGTTCAGGCTGTGGCGTCCAAGGTGGGATGGGGAGCAGATACAGATCTTGAGTGGCAGACCACTGAGTAACATTTTTCACCAACCAAAAATGTGTGTGACAATATGATATTATTTCTCTGACTTTATGAAGTGGTTTGCCAAACTCAATGCCTGGATACAAAGATGGGTATGGTGTCAGGAATATTTTAGTCCTATCATCTTGAGTCTCTCTACTGGATTATTTCCTTCTGTTCTGCTCTTGGGCATCCTGGGCATTGAGGGCATAGCACTCTTCCCAGTATTGTTCTTTAGATTTGAGAGTCCTGGGTGTGAAAGATGCCCGGGATTTTGCATTTTCTTCAACTCTAATAGGATTTAGATTGATTGGTGCATCAACAATGTTAAATGGAGACTCCTCCAGAATGTGGGTTGGCAAATGTTTTCTATGAAGTGCCAAATAGTAAATAATTTTACTGTGGGCCGTATCTTCCCTGTCATGAGGACTCAACTCTGGCAGTGTAGCTCAAAAGCAACCAAAGCCAATACATCAACGAGCGGTTGTGGCTTTGTTTCAACAAGTCTTTATTTGCAAGAACAGGTGATGGGTCCGATTTGGTATGCAGGTTGCAATTTACCATCCCTTGCTCTAGATTTCCAAATGGCTTATGTTATTAACCCTTAACAGTAGGGGTTGAGAGAAAGGCTTTCCTGACCAGAGAGAAAAAGTCCATATAATTGTTTTCACCTTCTCTCCAGCAGAATTACAGAATTACAATTCTTTAAGTAGTGTTTGTCACAGAGATAGTATCTTTGTGTTTATTGTAATGGTTTGATGGGGTTGAAGATTTTATATCATTGATTCCTGTTAATGGCATTTTACTCCCTCCTCCAGAGATCAGAATATATATTGAAAAGGCTACTTTTGGTAGTTTAGCTATTTGGACAAGGACAAGTTCTGGATTAACTGGTTGGTCTTTATTCAGCCAAGCATAGTGATGAAGGGTGTGGGCTTTGGTGTCAAACTGTCTGGATTGAACTCCCAGCTCCACCGCTGACTAGTTGTGTGGTGGTAGTCCAGTCACCTGGCTTTCCTTTGCCTCAACTTCCTCATCTGTTAAAGTGAAAATTGTAACAGTATTTTCCTCATCAGTTGCTGCAAAGACCTTAAATGATGTAATGTATGTAAAATACGTAACACGGTGACCATCACGTAGTAAGTGCTCATTAAGTGTGAGTTGTTACAGCATAAATTCCCTTCAGTGTCAGGAGTTTGCTGTAGCGTTTTGCTTACAGTATGCTTCCAGGAAATAGGTATCATCTAGGCTCTGCTCCTTTGTGTATTATTATTTTTCAAGTGTTTTATTTATTCATGAGTGACAAGCAGAGCGAGAGAGGCAGACACAGGCAGAGGGAGAGGCAGGCTTCATGGAAGGAAGTTCCGATACGGAACTTGATCCCGGGGCCCCAGGATCACGTCCCAGGACGAAGGCAGGCACCAAACCGCTGAGCTACCCAGGGATCCCCTATTTTTTTCCTTGCAGATGATTTTATTCATTTTTGCTCATTACTAAATGACAGTAAGAAGTGTTCGAGACTGTGCCTTGAGCAGGTATTCCAGTTGCCTGGGGACAGCTGTGCAGAAGTGATGAACAACATAATTTGTTTGCAATAAAGAAAAGTCCAGCAGAGGATGCGATGGCACTCGTGCCCCCTCTGAGGCCCTGCATATTAGCACCTCTGCCAAGACTTGCTTTCACTCAGGAAGCAGGAAGGTGTCATCCTTCCATGTTGTCTGTCTCTGGCAGCTGAACCAGTGCAGTCACATCACGAATATGATCCTCACTCATTACAAGATTCGAAAGTTCCCTGTGGCATCATTGATGGTTTTTAACTTTGGTCTTTTGCAGTTGTGATTCATCTCAGTTATAAAACTTCCCTTTAAAGGAACGTAGCCGAATAGCCGATGACTTATGAGAACCTTCATCTTAAGTAGTGTAAACATGAAAATGCTGCACATCTTTACAAATGCCATTTGTTTTCTTTGCCAGGTCATCATTTTAAGACATGACATCATATTTAAGATCCCAAATTTGTAAAAGTCCTGTGTTTCGGCAAGGCGTTTTGACCTGTTGGCAAGTGAGCCCTGAAGGATGACTGCCGTAGGTTTGCCAGCAGGAGAAGTCAGTGTAGCAGCGGCAGCAGCAACGGTAATGCATTTGGATGCCTAACTCTTTCAAACATCAGTTTCTATTAGGATCCTCTGTTCCACGTGTGCCCTTGGTTCCAACTGCAGTCTGACTTAAAGAGTTTCTACCGGAAGGTGAACACCTGGTTAGCAGTGTAGTGGTGGTGGTTCTGAGTTAGGGAAGAGGACTGATGGAAAAGGTATTATTGGCTGTGCAGAGGATGGAAAAAATAAATCCCCTAATGTAGTCAGGATCCTTTTAACGTTCTTGCTGTTTTTTTCAGTTATCTATTGCTAAATAACAAACCATCACAAAACATAATGGCTGAAGACAACCAGTTTATTATTCCTCATGATTCGGTTGGGCTGCCTAGGGTTCATCTGGATGGGTTTTCTGTGGCCTTGCTTGGGGTCTTTTGTGTGGCTGCAAGAAGATTGTGGCTGGTGTTGGAACACAGATGATGGTTTCACTCTCATGTCTGCTGCCTTGGTGGGATGGCAGGAAGGTTGGGCTTGGCTGGAACAATGGGACAGCTGAGCCTTTTTCCTTCTCCCTGTCGTCCTAGAGCCTTTCCCCCTCCACGTGGCCTGTCCATCTGATCTCTCCAGTACAAGCACAGTCTGACTTCTTACATGGCAGGTCAGGGTTCCCAAAGGTGCAATAATGGGAGCTTTTAGGCCTTCTTAAGGCTTCTTAAAACTTAGAGCTGCCATGGAATGACTTCTTCCATGTACTGTTGGTTAAAGCAAGATGCACTTAGTTGCAGCCTATATTGCAGGAGAAGAAACCCACAGAGACATGAGTGATGGGGGCAGTGGTTCATTGGTTCACCAATACCATCAACTTCCTTAAGTTGCTTAGATGGCAAATATCATTTTTGCCACAGGAGAATTGATATTTGTTGAGGTATCGTCTTCTGAAAGGTCTCTTGACTTTTTAATCTGGAGGACATTTAAAGTTCTGCGTGGTTTTCTTTCCAAAGTTTACAGAGTGTGTGCAGCACTCAAGAGGGCAGGATATATGAGGCTAGGGGTCAGGTTTGGCCACGGTACTGTGATGCTTTATCATCAAGGGAGGAGGTCAAGTCCTGTCAGCTTCTTATCAGAGTTTTAAGGAGAGAGCTGAGTCTCCAGCCAGTGCCCTCTGGTTACATTAATTCACAATCACAGAGGTCTTCTTCCCTGCTAAGATCCATGCAAGAAGCCAACCATCAAAATCACAAAGGTGTAACCCTACTTTCCTACCTACCTCAGTTTCTTTAAAAAAAAAAAAGTTCTACAAGGTGACTCTCAGTTTTAATTCTTGTAAGTTCCTTCCAAATGAGGGATATTTGGTAATTATCAGATGAATTCAGGGTGAGTGTTACCTTGGGTACTTGGTATTCACAGGTGAAATGGAGGTACACCAGACCAATACTCCTATGAGAGATGAACGTTTAATGTTTGAACATAAAGAGGTTATTAGCCTTGCCTGGCAACATGGCAAGTCTGTAGCAGAAGTATTTTATGAATCCTCAAATGGAAGAGCCTGGAGGTTTTATAGTTTATATTATCCAGCTTTGGAAGTTCTCAATTGCTAGCACATCTGTAAACCTGATAACCTGACAGACAAGAGTGGGTATCAAGTTTTTGGGTGCTGTGCCCCAGGGAAGCAGATCACAGTTACTCTTTAAGGAGAGACCAAAGCTGTCATCTGTGTCCTTCCTGCTGGGACACTACTGTTCAGTATTGACCAGCTAGCTCCCTGTTCTAACCTGGTGGGAGAAGGAGGAAGCCCTGAGTCTTCTTATCCTGCAACACTGCCCTACTTGGCTGCATTGTTTTTAAAGATTTTACTTACTTATATGATAGATTGGGGAGAGAGAGAAAGACAGAGAGCAGAGCTCGAGAGCAGACACATGCATGAGCAGGGGTGGGGCAGGGCTTGGGGGAAGGGCAGCTGGAAAGGGAGAGACTCTCAAGCAGACTCTATGCTGAGTGGGGAGCCCAACTTGGGGCGCGATCTCAGGACCCTGAGATCGGGACCCTGAGATCAGGACCTGAGCCAAAATCAGGAGTTAGATGCCTGAGCGACTGAGCCACCCAGGTGCCCCCCTGCTTGGCTGAGTTCTGACTTGGGTAAGGGCTGGCACCTAGGCATGGAAGAGGCTGTCTGGAAGGGCAAGGGAATGGGTCTATTTCTCGGACTGCCTCGGCACCCTGGCTCACTCAGCTTGTCAGGCTTAGGTCCTCAGCCAAACTGGTTACTTTCCTGCTTGCACATTCTCACCTGTGCATCACAAGTTTATAATTCTTTGGAGATAGTTTTATTATTCCGTGTTCTTAAGGCACTTCCAGCTGCAGATATGTTACCTTATGAACCTAAGTTAACAGACTTACATGAAACAGGGTGGTTCTGGGCATGGCATCATCTCATTATTCTCTAATTCTGTTGTCCCTAGGTCTGCTATTTCTAGCCCCGTGGAGGGTGAAGAGATTGGAGGGGTTGGCTTTTTCTCTTCTTCATTCCAGTTAATTTCAGTGGCAGCTCACCTTCATCCTCCACCACCCTTCATCAGTTGTGTGAAAGAATAGGCTTATTGTGGTGGTTGGCCCTTCCCTCTGCTTATTATGGACAGTGAATGCTTGTTTAGAGGTTGGCCTAACGTGAAAGGCGGGGAATGTGTAATATGTGGTGGATGGAGGGCTAGCAGAAGAATTCTTTTAAGGTCACTGGACATCTCTGGATGCAGTTCTTGGCGTTCATAATCTTTCTGTCTGTGAAGATAACTTGTGAAAATCTTCATAGGTCTTGTGCTACACTCCTGATGCCACAGTCCTTAGTTCAGAGCATTAGTAGAAAAGCCGGTTACTTCTTGCCTTGGAGACTTCCTCCGGTTCTTCATGTGTCTCTGAAGTGCCCAAGGAATGCAAATTATGGGTAAATGACATGTTTTGATATTTACAAGTCAGCAAATACAAGCCGTGGTTTGGTTGTCATGAATATTAATCATTTGGTCACTAGTATCTAGAGCATTGTTGAAAATCTTTGACTTAAGGGAATAAGAGCAGGTCAAACAAAACAGAACTGTCCCCTTTCCTTAAGAAGGATGGGGTGGGGGGCAGTCAGAAGCGCTGCTACTGCTAGAGGTCATGTCTGGTGGTTGGTGGAATGTGCTCTGGAGAAGAGCAGTTTTAAATCTCTTTCAGTACGTTGTTGTTGTTGACTGACTGTCAGGAGCTGGGAAGATGGCCAAGAAGGAAATGACACATGGAGAGGCATTTTGTGTTGTGCAGCATTCTGTGGAACTGATGCAAGGCTATGTGGCCCGTTGACACATTCCTCTGCTAGCCGACTGCACGGCAGTGAGTTACTTCAGCAGCACATGGCATGCTGTGGCACGGAGCTATGGCCCTAACATCCTTTCATGGCAAATAAGCACAGCCGTTAAAACATGCTCTTGTCCCTCTTCTGCACTTTTTTCCCCCTGGCCTCCCAGTTCTGAGGACTGCTTTCTCACTGCATCGGACTCGTGTTAACAAGAAGCTGTGGCCTTCACAGTAGGAGCACATTTTCCATTTGCACATGTTCCAGTTGATACATTTCCATCTAAGTATGGCATGGCAGGTTTTAGGTGATATGTGTCCTAAAAACACACATATACTTGATCCAGGGTATCAGTGGTCTGTGTTTTGGTACAAGTCAGAAATCGTTCATTCTCAAAATAGTGTTAGGGACGTGAGAGAGAGAGAAAAAAATTTTTATATTGATTAATTATTACTTTTTTTTAAAAGTTCGTTCCAATAAAGAAAGTTCCTGATAGATCACTGAACTGTCTTACTTCTATTTTGTTTATGCTATCACATTTTCTTCTAGAGGAACTAGACAAGATGAGAATGAATAGTATACTTAAAGATAATAGAGAAAACAGATTGTGTTGCTGCTCTTTATGGTCATATATTTCCTACCTAGCATATTTGTAGGATGCATTTGTGATGTGCCTGAGAGCACATGTTGTAGTCTTCACATAAAAATCTCAAAATTTTTTATTTTTATTTTTAAGATTTTATTTATTTATTCATGACAGAGAGAGGGACAGAGACAGAGACACAGGCAGAGGGAGAAGGAGGCTTCATGCAGGGAGCCCGATGCGGGACTCTATCCAGGACTCCAGGATTGCGCCCTGGCCAAAGGCAGGCGCTAAACCGCTAAGCCACCCAGGGATTCCCCCCTCCTTTTTTTTTTTTTTAAAGATTTTATGTATTTATTCCTGAGACACACACACACACACACACACACACACTCGAGTTTTTTTTAAATCTAGGCAGGTATGGACAATAATTGCTTATGATTTTCATGTACCTTTTGCAAATTGCTCTAAATTAATTAGGCCATTTAGGTCTAAGTTAATTCAAGGTCATATGCAACAGTTCAAGCAGGAGACTGTATTTGGGGCGTGGTACTTTAGTATGAAGCAAAGGGAGGGCTCCCTGTTCCTCTCCCCATTTCTCTGTTGCTGTGCACTGGTGGCTAAAATCTATTTGCGGGAATCCGTGAGTGGCTCAGTGGTTTAGTGCCTGCCTTTGGCCCAGGGCATGATCCTGGAGTCAAGGGATCGAGTCCCGCATTGGGCTCCCTCCATGGAGCCTGCATGTCTGTCTGTCTGTCTGTCTGTCTCTCTTTCTCTCATGAATAAATAAATATTTAAAAAATAAAATAAAATCTATTTGCTAATAGACAAGAGCACTTCATTCAGATTCAGAGCTAAGGCTTAAATCCAAACGTCTGGAAATGGTAACTCAGATTTAAATTCATATTAAGTCAAGAGAAGTGATGTGTAATCCTGTTTTGGGAGCAGGTTTTGGGAGATAAAGGGAGAGTGATTAATGAAGCCCGAGCCCGAGAAAGTAAACAGTGATTCAAGTGTGCAGGGAGGACCTCAGCCAGCCTTGGAGGTGGCCACTGCCGACTTGACCCATTGTTGCCAGTCAGCATTCGCAACATGGATTTCTGATGCTTTTCAGGTCTGGCGTACTCTTAGCAAATGCAGGATTCTATAATTTTAAGGTGTGAGTTTTTGGTTTTTGTATTTCTGTATTTGCTCTTTTGGCAAGTGTTCCCCTTTTACAGGATATTTCTAAATCAGTTCTGTTCTAGATACGTACTGGCTTTCCTCCTCTACTAGTTTCAAAATTAACATGTAATTTCTTTCCTTCTTTTAGTAGTTACCCTTACCGTTTTAACATATATATCTGTCTTTTTAAAAATTTTTTTATTGGAGTTCAATTTGCCAACATACAGCATAACACCCAGTGCTCATGCCACCAAGTGGCCCCTCAGTGCCCATCACCCAGTCACCCCAACCCCCAACCACCTCCCCTTCCACTACCCCTTGTTCATTTCCAGAGTTAGGTGTCTCTTATGTTTTGTCACCCTCACTGATATTTTCACTCAGTTTCTCTCCTTTCCCTTTATTCCCTTTCACTAATTTTATATTCCCTAAATGAATGAGACAATATAATGTTTCTCCTTTTTCCAATTGACTTAATCACTCAGCATAATACCCTCCAGGTCCATCCACGTTGAAACAAATGGTGTGTATTTGTCGTTTCAATGGCTGAGTAATATTCCATTGTATAGACCACATCTTCTTTATCCATTCATCTTTTGATGGACACCAAGGCTCCTTCCACAGTTTGTCTATTGTGGACATTGCTGCTAGAAACATTGGGGTGCAGGTGTCCCCGCGTTTCACTGCATCTGTATCTTTGGGGGAAAATCCCCAGCAATGCAATTGCTGGGTCGTAGGGCAGATCTCTTTTTAACTCTTTGAGGAACCTCCACACAGTTTTCCAGAATGGCTGTACCAGTTCCCATTCCCACCAACAGTGCAAGAGGGTTCCCCTTCCTCCACATCCTCTCCAACATTTGTGGTTTCCTGCCTTGTTAATTTTCCCCATTCTCACTGGTGTGAGGTGGTATCTCATTGTGGTTTTGATTTGTATTTCCCTGATGGCAAGTGATGCGGAGCATTTTCTCATGTGCTTGTTGGCGATGTCTATGTCTTCCTCTGTGAGATTTCTGTTCATGCCTTTTCCCCATTGCATGATTGGATTGTTTGTTTCTTTGCTATTGAGTTTAATAAGTTCTTTATAGGGATCCCTGGGTGGCACAGCGGTTTGGCGCCTGCCTTTGGCCCAGGGCGCGATCCTGGAGACCCGGGATCGAATCCCATGTCAGGCTCCCGGTGCATGGAGCCTGCTTCTCCTTCTGCCTGTGTCTCTGCCTCTCTCTCTCTCTCTGTATGACTATCATAAATAAATAAAAAATTTAAAAAAAAATAAGTTCTTTATAGATCTTGGATACTAGCCCTTTATCTGATAGGTCATTTGCAAATATCTTCTCCCATTCTGTAGGTTGACTTTTAGTTTTGTTGACTGTATCCTTTGCTATGCAAAAGCTTTTTATCTTGATGAAGTCCCAATGGTTCATTTTTGCTTTTGCTTCCCTTGCCTTCATGGATGTATCTTGCAAGAAGTTACTGTGGCCAAGTTCAAAAAGTCCAGAAGTGGACCCTCCACTTTATGGTCAACTAATATTCAACAAAGCAGGAAAGACCATCCATTGGAAAAAGGACAGTCTCTTCAATAAATGGTGCTGGGAAAATTGGACAGCCATATGCAGAAGAATGAAACTGAACGATTCTCTTACACCAGACACAAAGATAAACTCAAAATGGATGAAAGATCTAAATGTGAAAGAAGATTCCATTAAAATCCTAGGGGAGAACACAGGCAACAGCCTTAAATAAACATTTTAAAGCACAAAAGTTCGTTAAAGAACAAGTCCTCTTTAGACTTTTGAAAGAAAAGTGTATGTTAACCATTTACTTTACTGTACTTTTATTCAAATCACAAACTGATAAATGTTCCCTGACATTGAATTGGATGGAATTTTCCTATGTATCTGTTGATATAGGAAACAGAGAAATATCCAGATGTATTTAATTATTTTGACTCAGTATTGTCCTACTTAGACAGCCTTTAAATATACTGTTTCTGAATTGAACAAATAAACAAGAACTAGCTGAAGCTGTCTTTGATTTATGGAAAAAACCAAGAGGCTTAAAAGAGGAATCATTTCAGAAAGAACCTGTGTCTTGTTATCCTCATTTTTATTTTTAGAGATAAGCCTGTATTGACTATTCAAACATATGGATCATTTTTAAAAAATAAGCTTTTCATTTTCAGAGGTTAATAGGTGTTAGGGAAATAATTTTAGACGTGTTCCCAATATATTAATGCCAGTTCAGATGTGTTTTAACTGGGGACCGCCCTTGTGTCACCAAGAGATTTTCTTCTTTTCTTTTTTAAGACAAATATCAGTACTTACTGAGTGCCTCCTTGTGCTGGTCCTCTCTTCATGGTTTTCTAGTGTAATTCTCACATCCCTGTGATTCAGAGATAATTATCCCCACCTCATTAGAGATGGCTCTAGAAGTCTCAGAACTTGAATCTAATTCTGCACATTCAAAAGTCCCTGAATATTCTAATATGCAGTGCTGTCTTGTGAACAGCCCAGTGTATTAGAATTTTTAAAATTTAGCAAAACAAGGATGCCTGGGTGGCTCAGTGGTTGAGCATCTGCCTTTGGCTCAGGGCATGATCCTGGGATCTGGGATCAAGTCCCACACCCAGCTCCTCCTGGGGAGCTTGCTTTTCTATCTGCCTGTGTCTCTGCCTCTCTCCCTCTGTCTCATGAATAAATAAATAAAATCTTTTTTAAAAATGTAGCAAAACATTTTAGAATTAGCAAAAAAAATTAAGAAATATGCTTATGATTCTTTTTGATTAGCTCTCTGATGAGAATAAAACAGTTTGAAATATACACTGGAAATAGATAGCAAATTTACCTTTTTTTCTTCTATAGACTGAAGCCCTTTGATAAACTGTAAGTGGCTTTGTAACTGGCTTTGAGCTTGTGCCTCCCAGAAACCCTATGGAGACACATCAAAAAATGCTGTTAATGCTCAGCACTTAACCCTAACAAGCTGGCTGCCCATTATTTTTATTATTACACTGACTGTAGGTAACACTAGGCTGTATTGCAAACATGTCGCTTCTTTAAACCAGATTCCAATAGGATTAAAGACACATCCCTGCTCTTCTGTTTGGGTTGTTTTCTTACTGTCAGAAACTCATATGCTTCACATTGACACTGGATAGTGATGAAGCTGTTCAGTTTTTTTTTTTTTAAGGGGAGGGGAGGGCAGAGAGAGACTTAAGCAGACTACCCCTCAGTGCAGATCCCAACACAGGGCTCGAACTCACAACCCTGAGATCAAGACCTGAGCCGAAATCAAGAGTTGGACCCTTAACCAATAGAGACAGCTGGGAGCCCTGAAGCTTTTCAGTTCTTAATGGCAGTTGACTTTGAAATTAAGTTAGTCTCTTTCTTAAAAATTATTTTCTGAAAAAAAAAGTTATTTTCTGGGGTAGCTTAATTTTTTTTTAATTTTTTATTTCTGGGGTAGCTTTAACACGAGAATCCTAAAACTGGCTGACCTCCTCCCTGTTGTTCTCACATGCTGCTCCCTCTGTTCTCATCTCTACCCCCAACCTCCTAACCCCGTTGGTAGAAAGTTCCATCCATTGACCTCCCTGGAAAGAAAGTGAAATCATGGGAACATGTACTTTATAAACCAAAAAGCACATCTGAAAGATAGTAGCTGGATACGCAACAGGGAAAAAGTACAGTCTCCCTGTTCTTTAACCAAGTTGATTGTTGAAAGAAATTCTAACTTAAAAAAAAAAGTTGAGAGTAACGTGTTCATTGAAATAATGTAGAAGATACAGAAAATAAATAGAATTCAAGTTGCTGACAAGAACTGGAGCAGATTGTTTTTTAAATGGCCGTTATATTTCTAAATAGAAATCCTTATGTGTGAGAGAGAAATAGTCTTTATGCGTGGCCCATGTTGTCACACTCATTGAGCCTGGAAGTCTAGCAAGGTTTGTGCCATCCGGGCCTGAGTGGGTGGGGCACAGGAAATCAGTAGTCCCTATGGATTCTCCTTTTTCTCTTGCTTTATCCTCTCTCAGTTTTGGGCTGCATGTTCTAAGTCCATAGTGGCCAGGACTCTAAAGATGTTTCTTCTTTTTCCCAGATGCCAGACAGGCGCAGTCTTCCCTGCTGTGGTCCTATGACCAGTCTTATCCATCCTACCTGAGCCAGAGGACATTCCCGTCCATTCATTCCACCACCCCCGTCTTCCACGCGGGGCATGGGGTTTCCTGCCATCACCGACGTGCCCAGGTGCATTTCAGGTAAAGACCATACTTTAACTACAGACCCACTCCTGCGCTGGGTGGGGCTGGGGTTGCAGGCTGGGCCGAGGCTCACGGTAACTCTCTATCAGCGGCGTGTGGGCAAGGGGATGACAACTGGCAAAACGCGTCCTCTGGATTATGAGGTTATCAAGTACTTGAACATTTTAAATGAAAAGACTGAAAGCCCGCCAGAGCTGGCATCATTTCCTTAAGATGAAAGTTAATGCCACGGAGCTTTCGTTCTGCTGAATTGTGTCCCCTTTGGTGGGCGCGGTCTCCACCTTCTACTGAGGTGGGCCTTCTCCTGAGGGTCTTAGGCCAGGCCTTCCTCTGCTTGCTTTCCTTTCTCTTCTTGATGTCGCCTGTAAGCCAGATTACAGACTGAAGGCACGGCCTTCCATTTCTAGAGCCTCCGAAGTCCCACACGTCCGAGCTGACTCGCTTGCGAGAGAACACGTGCGAACTTCAAATCCGTATCAGAAGCTAGTCATTTTAAGTGTGCTGAGGCCTGGAAAAATCTTAAAAGATTCTTCTGAGAATCTCTGAGGAATTTCAGTTTCTTTCTGTGCCCATGGACCTCTCTGATACTTTCTCTTAGGTAAGATACATGAGTTAGAGATATAAGGGTAGGGTCATGTATGTTGTCTGCCTTTTGTTTCTCCGAGAGAGGCCAATGCAGGGTGTACGGAAGATCTTTTTTTTACACTTGTAGGATTTTTTTTTTTTAATGTGAGACAGAGTTAAGAATTGTAATATTTTGAAGATTACATGGTTTTTTGTTTGTTTCAGGAAATGGTCTTGAATTTCTTCTTGTAAAATATTTAAATATCAAAAAATTCATTTTAATCAACTGCTCAGGACTATTAAAGATGTCTCTGGTTTTATGACTCTTAGTCCCTAAACTATACCATTTCCAAAGGTCAGCAGAATAGACGTTAGTCTAATAAATAAAGTGACTAAACATCATTTTACTACTACCACAAACTCTAGAAAGTGCCAGTGGAAAAACCCCATTTGATCAGTCAAGGCCTATCAGGAGGGGTTGTTTCATGTGATTTCAACCCCAGTTGTGTTTGTTGCAGTTCGTTTTTAAATGTCCCTTATGACTGACTTTCTCTCAAGTCCCCTGAGTCTGGTTTTGAAACCAGCAGCTTCCATAATGTGCCAAGTATATGTGGACATTTATTTTCACAGGACCACTCGTAACTCACAGGAGGGAGTGATGCCTTAAGAGAGGTTGAAAGGGAAGCTCCAGCAATTAATACTAATAAACCAGAAAGTTAAAGCAACCATGATAAAACACTAGAACATCTACTTTTTACTACAGAACCATTCCTTTATTAAGAGCCACCTGTTTGGTAGACACACCTCTGCCACAGCAGCCACAGGCAAGTAATTAAGTTTAATAGGAGCCACTCTTATTTTGAAGAAGTTCTCTGTTGAAATCCACAGAGGGGGCAGTTATTAAATTTAATAGACCCTAAGCAAAGGCAAGCCCTGTGTTGCCAGTTGAATGTTGTTCAGTAGTCTTCTCTGTGTTCTCTTGACTATGATTGGTTGCGTTATTTTGGCATTCTATATGTTGAAATTCATCTTGCTTTCTCTAAAGATAGGCTCTCTCTCTGCTGACACGAGCAGATGATTTTTTTTTAAATTTTTATTTATTTATGATAGTCACACAGAGAGACAGAGAGAGGCAGAGACACAGGCAGAGGGAGAAGCAGGCTCCATGCACCAGGAGCCCGACGTGGGATTCGATCCCGGGTCTCCAGGATCGCGCCCTGGGCCAAAGGCAGGCGCTAAACCGCTGCGCCACCCAGGGATCCCTGATGTTTTGATCTTATTGCTGGGGAGTAGGGGGTGGGTGTCCCAAGTTCAGGGCATACCTGGACCTCGGCTTACTATGGGTTTTGAGTTGCTGGTGCTGAGGACCCAAGAAGTAGCTTCCATTCTGACCCAATCAGTGGGGGTAGTTGGCCTGACTCACAGGATTGACTGAACTTGGCTGTGTGATATTTACTGTTACTTGTAGTTAGACGGGACGTACAGAAGCTCAGCAGGAACCTGCGTATGTGGCCCGACTCTGATTTACATGTGGTTCTTGTCAGCTGTGTTCGTGAACATTTGTTTTTTGATACATGTACAACCACCCACATGTGAAGAAAAGATTGAGTAATGAAGGGGCTCCTGTGTACGGAAGGATGGCAAAACATTGCTACAGATTTTACTGAAAGATTTGCTACAATCCCTTTCATTTCCTAAGAGAAAACTTGGGAGTTTGAACCTCGCCTCACTAAAAGTTATTAAAGTTAATTTTTTTAATGACACGGTGGCTTCTGTGGTTCACAAAGAAGAGGGTGGAGGCAATTTGACTAAGGGAACCTGAGTTTTAGTTTCATTGTCACTGAAGATTCTGTGCACTATCCTCAGCTCTGTGTGTCCGTTCATTCCTTGTGCCTGTGTGGGCCAAAGGGAACAAACTACCCAGAAGTGCCCATCAGCGTGTGTCAGAATTTTGTGCAAGGAGTGAGATGATCTCTGCCCAGGGGTTTGCTGCTCTTGGGACTTTTAACAAAGTTTGCCTTATCTGAGCAATGCTAGTGAAGAAACCACTGAGTCATTGGCTTCAAAATGGTAGAAAGATACTCTATTATATATATATATATATATATATATATATATATATATATATACATATATATATATATACACACACACACACATATATATGTTTTTAAATTGATACTTCATTTTTTTAGAGGAGGTTTATTTAAAAGCTTTTAGAGGAGTTTTAGATTTGCAGAAAAATTGAGCATAAAGTAGAGCTGGGATCTTAACCCCCCTGCCCCACTCCTACCCTACTTGCCCAGCATTTTTCTTATTATTCACTTCTTGCATTTGTGTGGTACATGTGGTACAACTGATGAACCGATATATTGATATATTATTCCTAACTGAAGTCCATAGTTTATGTGAGCATTCACTCTCAGTGTTGTGCACTTCACTGGGTTTTGTCAAATGCATAATGCCAAGTATCCACCACTACAGAGTCCTTCACAATAATTTCATTGCCCTAAGAATCCCCTGGACTCTACCTGTCTGTCCCTCCCCACCTGCCCCCACAGCCCCAGGCTGTGATCTTTTACCTCTTGCGATAGTTTTGCCTTTTTCAGAATGTTGTATAATTGAAGAAGAGGGGGAAAGCAGGCCAGAAATTCAAAATCCACTTCTCCTCTCCAAGCACAAGCGCCAGAACCGATGCCAACCCACTGCCAGCTCCTCCACCTCTTTCAGAGGCTGAAAGGCAACCACAGATGAAGCCATTTGCAGGAGGAAAAGACAGGAGATGAGATGAAGGAACAGGCAGAGGTGGGGCGGAAGGGTGGAAGGTGACTGATAAAAAAAAGGAAAAGAGAGGCACCTGTGTCGCTCCTTGGTTGAGCATCTGCCTTAGGCTCAAGATGTGATGCCGGGGTCCTGGGGTTGAGTCCCGCATCGGGTCCCTGTGGGGATCCTGCTTCTCCCTCTCCCTGTGTCTCAGCCTCTCTCTGTGTCTCTCATGAATAAATAAAGAAATCTTTAAAAATCAAAAAACACAATCTTTAACTCTGCCTCGGGCCTTGTGGGCAGCTCCCCTGGGGCCTCTGCCTGGGCCCCACCATCCCCCAGGCTCCACCTCGCCCTCCCTCTCACCCCTCCCCTCTCCTCCCCCCTTTCCCCCCAGTTTCTACAGTACTCCTGTGGCTGGAGTGGTCAACTCCTCTGCCATCTCTGGTGCCTCCATTGCCATTGCACCCCCAACTCCCCACTTCAGGCAAGGAGCAATAATCACCCTAAGCCATTGGGCTACCTCCTTCTGAGGTTCACATTGCAGTACCTCCCAAATCAGGCAGGAAGGAGGCCGGAGGGCTCCCTTGGACTTCAACCACCCGCTTCAGATTTTCCCACGGGAACCTGACAGTGGGAGTGGGGAAGGAACATCGATTGACTTTTTAGAGGACATAGGGGCATTAGAGGACATTATACAGCTTTCAAGCCAATTCAAAGTTGTTGGTTGATTTTTCAAAGACATGTCCTTGGAGCTATCAAGGTCACATATCATACAGATAACCAGCTTTATCTCACCCACCCCCACCCCACCGTTGGGGTGGGCAGTGGGATATGCTGTGCTCCCGTCACAGTTTGTGAGCCTGTAATGGTGGCAGTCGAAATAGACCCCTCCCTCACCTTTAGACAAAGAAACCACATTTGCTGTCTTATTAGACAACAGGCACAGAAAAGAAAATGGGAACTACTTATGCCCTTGTTCCACCCAGACCGACCTGGATGCTGGAGGGTCCAGGCCTGAGGGACAGCCCTACTCAACTTTGCTGTAACACCTCAATGGATTAGTTAAGTTGTGCCTGTTATGATTTGTCCACCGAAACTACTTAAAATGGTCGATTTTGTCTGTCTCGTATACTTTTCATTGTTAAGAGCAAATAGGTTTTATTTTTTTTTTTTTAATTTTTTTTATTTATTTATGATAGTCACACACAGAGAGAGAGAGAGGCAGAGACACAGGCAGAGGGAGAAGCAGGCTCCATGCACTGGGAGCCCGACGTGGGATTCGATCCCGGGTCTCCAGGATCGCGCCCTGGGTCAAAGGCAGGCGCCAAACCGCTGCGCCACCCAGGGATCCCAGCAAATAGGTTTTAAAAAATGGTTTATAGGTTAAACCTTTACAATAGTTTCCAAAATCTTTGGTGACCTGAAACTTTGAAGGTGTGCTAGGTTAATTGATAACTTGGGTTAAATTCATCGGATACCTATGTCTGTCTTTTCAACAGAAGGTAAAATACTAAAGCATAAGTCCCTAAGACACCGAAGGTGGTTTTTGGTTTTGTTTCCTTCTGTTTTCCTTCCCCCCTACCCTTTTCTCCCCCGCCCCATTTCTTCTTTTTGTCATTCAGGAAAAACTGGAGATACCTGGGTATGTTAGTAAGCATGCCTCATGCTTTCTTAAAAATTGTGTTATAAACACACACACGCACACACACACACACACACACACACTGTGTTTTTATGACATGAATTCACACATTTGCCAATCTAAAGAATTCTGGTAGGATAGACAGTGTGCTGCTGGTTCTTACTGACTTTTCACCAGAGACTGAGGTTTCTAGGAGTTAACAGTCTGCCACTTGAGAACGCCTGGGTGGCTCAGCGGTTGAGCATCTGCCTTGGGCTCAGGGCCTGATCACGGAGTTCCGGATTCATTCCTGCATTTGGCTCCTTTTGGGGAGCCTACTTCTGCCTATGTCTCTGCCTCTCTGTCTCTGTCTCTGTCTCTGTCTCTCTCCCTCCCCTCCCCTCTCCTCCCTCTCTCTCCCCCTTTCCCCCTCACACAGTGCTCTCTCTAAAAAAAGTAAATAAGTACAATTTAAAAGACGTCTGCCACATGGAATCGAGACTCCTGGAAAATGATAAGGAAAAGAACTTCGTGTGTGAGAAGGTAGGAGATGTGTAGAAGAGAGGTACAAGGCATGAGAATACATTTTTTGGTGAGGGAAAAGAAAGTAATCCTGTCCCAAAAGGAGCCTGGCTATTTTTTAATATATATATATATTTTAAGCTTTTATTTACTTATTCATGAGAGACACAGAGAGAGGCAAAGAGAGAGGCAGAGATAGGAGAAGCAGGCTCCATGCAAGGAGCCCGATATGGGACTCAATCCCGGGACTCCAGGATCATGCCCTGGCCTGAAGGCAGACAGACGGTCAACCCCTGAGCACCCCCCAGGCATCCTAGAACCTGGCCATTTAGAGAAAGAAAACTCAAGACTGACTCTGAATGGAATAGAACATTGTAGAAGGTGTTTTTGAAGCCCTCTTTTTGAGATTTTTAAAAAGGACTTTATTTATGTATTCATGAGATACACCGAGAGAGAGAGAGAGAGAGAGAGAGAGAGAGAGAGAGGCAGAGACACAGACAGAGGGAAAAGCAGGCTGCACAGGCGAGCTCCGATGTGGGACTCGATCCCAGGACCCTGGGATCACGCCCTGAGCAGAAGGCGGACGCTCAAAGGCTGAGCCACCCAGGCATCCCTGAAGGAGAGCTTTTGAAAAGGAATTGATAGTATGCATGGTCAGGACAGACTGAGATTGGGAGAAGTGAGTTTTACAAGGACACTGGCATAACATTGAGATTTGGTTCTTCTCTCTGTTAACATGACAAGGTTTTCTTGCATTGATAGTCTACTCTTGAGAAAAGATTGTGAACAGAGAAGTAAAGACTAGGTTTGTTTGTTTGTTTACCTGTCCAGAACAGCAAGCTTTTTAGATTCGTTTTTATCTGGTCTTTACCTACGTAACAGAGTGAAAACTTCTCAAAAGTAAAGGAGCTGCATTTTGGGGAAACTCTATAACCTGCTGTAGAATCTCCTAGGGCCACCTTGGTGAAATAGATGCTGAAGTTTTCAGTTTTGTAATGATCCGTGATTATTTGTAGGCACCTGCCTTGAAAATTCTGAGAGGTTAGTTGGTTGGTTGGTTGGTTGGTTGGTTGGTTGGTTGGTTGGTTGGTTTGACTGGCTGGGTGGCTGACTATGTGCCTGGCTGTTTGCTTGTTTGTTCATTCATTCATTGATTTTCAACAGATTCCCAAAAGTCAAACCCTAAATAGAGTCTTTGATTCTATTGGGTGTGTGAATGCTGTCAGTGTTCCAAAAGCGAAATGAAATTCCTAAAATTGTAACATGTCCTGGTACAGTGCCAGTGCTCGACATTCGAATTGTTAAAATGGTGTGTGTGATAGAAAATGATCAAATTTTCTTCTCGACTGCATTATAATGAACTCTCATCGGTCATTCACCATGTCCATTGTTGACTGCCCTGTCCTTTACAGGTGTGGTTCTGATGTTCTTGCAAAAATATGGTCCACCTTCCCGAGGATTCACAGAAACGACTTTTGACAAATACCGGTTTCTGGTCACCCTGAGATCATAAAACTCCAGTATTAATTGCCAGAACTAATGAAGAAGCTGCATTTAAACAGAACAGAAAGGAACAACATGGAACTGAATGAGCGAAGGATAATGATGACCGGTTTTTAATGACTCTTGTTCCAAATATTGTTGATCCCCTCTTGTGCTATTCCAGTTTGAAGGAAACGTTGTCTCTAGAGATATCTATAACTTACAGAAATTTTAGGAAAATGTTTTGTAAACAAATTAAGATAGTTATCTTTCCTCCCTACCTGTGACCCTCCAGAGTTCAGAAACTCTCAGTGAGTATTCTTTCTCTTATGACAATTGTAAATCATCTGTGTAAGTTCCATGGGAATCTGCTCTCATTGTAACCAGACACCGTTAGAAGGGTTGGTTGTATTACCAAGGCTTTCCTTGAGTAGGATGGCATCTGTTTTTCTTTTTCTTCCTTCCCCACCCCTCTCCCCCGCCACCCCCATTTTGTTTTTCAAAGTAATCTCTACTCCCAATATGGGGCTCGAACTCACAACCTTGAGGTCAAGAGTCATGCTCTCTACTAACTGAGCAGGCCAGGTGCCCCTGGAATGTCATCCCTTAAGACACAGGCATAGACTCAGATAGGATCAGACAGCTTTGAGAAACTCAGATCAACTCTCTGGAGCCAATCAAGCCCCTTGGAAACTGTTGGCCTGACACCTTCCTTATAGAGGTCCCCACAGCCTTACCAGGTGAGTCAAGAGTGCCACTTCCTGGCAGGTGAAAACAAGAGTCAGCTGCTTAACCCGACTGAGCCTCCCAGGTGCCCCTAAAAGGTGCTTTGAAATGCTGAAGTTCTTCCTTCTTGCCTTGCCTTTACAGGGATGACATCAGTGACCACGTCTGTCTACCTTGAGAGGAAGAAAATATTCCAGATTGCTGAAGCCTGGTTTTCCACACTGCAGACGACAGGACCCACCCTCCAACCTGACCCAGGAACTCCCTCACTCTGAGCCAAGGCCAGGGGGTCTTGTTGTTTCAAGTTGTGGTGAAAAATAGACATGACCTACAATGGAGCATTTTAGCCATTTCTAAGCCTAGAATTCAGCAGTATTAGGTACGTTCACATCCTCCTCGCCACATTAACTTCCATTCCATTTTTTAAATTTAAAATTTTTAAATACATTTAAAAATGTATTTATTCATGAGAGACAGAGAGGCAGAGACACAGGCAGAGGGAGAAGCAGGCTCCCTACAGGGAACTGGATTCGGAACTCCATCCCAGGACCCCGGGATGATGCCTGGAGCCAAAAGAAGACGCTGAACCCCTGAGCCACCCAGGTGTCCCATACATTCTTAATTTTTTTAAAAGTTCATTCATTTTTTCATTATCTCTAGACCCAACGTAGGTCTTGAACTCACGACCCTGAGTGAGATCAAGAGTTGAGTGCTGTTCTGATTGAGCTGGCCAGGTGCTCCGGCCATTTCATTTTTTCAAGAACCCTAGGATGGTGGCTCAGAGTCACCATTTGTCCACCCCCACCCCTCCATGTGGAGGTGCCATCTGTCGGGCTAGTTCATGTTTGTCCATCTTCCTTCCTCCTTTTACTAGACAGAAGGTGGCTGTGAAACAGCTGCTGACTATATCAAATGAGACTGAGCATTTCCCTTGGCAAGTGGGTGCGAGAGGGAGGACAGGTCAAGGGAGAACCAGGAACCTGTTGGTGTTGCTTTAGAGGAAGGAGTGTGCTTGCTGGGCCCTCACCCAGGGTGGATGAGTCAGAACTATCCCGGGCCAGGCCTCCCTTAGTCCTTCACCCTTATCACTCCATGCCTTAGTTTGGTCTCTGAACCCTAAGATATCACAATCATGTGTTTAAGTCCCCCTCAGACTCAGCAGGCCCTCCCAGATGCACCCCACCCTTGGAAGGCATTAGAGTGAGATGCCAACCTCCACATCCAGGATTGATTCCCAAAGGGTGTAATGGGGTTTCCTGGGTTAGGAAACCAGGAGGGAACTCTTTAGGCTGCCAAAACGGGGTGAGTTCTTCAGACATCCCCTTCCCCTTCCCTTTCCCCTTCTCCTTCTCTAACCTTAACTCTCCCCTCCCCTCTCCTTCTCTCTCCTCCCCACAGTTTGGAAGCTGCAGCCAGAGTGTTGGGGGAGGTGAAGAAAGCCATTCAATGGAGAGAAGTCCCAGGCTCTGACTTTAACAGAGGGTCTAGTGCTTTCGAATGACATGATTGAATGAGGCCCATTGGAATGGATGACTCTGAACCTCCCTTCAGCCTTAGGCCACCCTCCATCCCCACCCCACCCTCACGCTGAGTCCTCTGGTGGATTTGGGAAAGGAAGGCAGGTGTGTGCCTGTGTTTTCAGGTACTCCCCAGCTGAGGGTGGTAGGGCATGCTTAGGCTGGCTCTTGCAACTCAATTCAGTCTGGGAATGTTGTGTTGTTTCTGCTGAGTTGCCAGGTGCTGCCATGTTTAGCCAAGCTAAACTCCTCTGGTTGTCTAGTTCTTTAAAAGCCTGATTCTCCTGTTTTCTCGGTGAATGGACTGACCCACACCCTCCCATCCAGCCAGATCCAGACCCCTTGTGCAAATTCTTCCACTCCCAGAGTTCTTTCACCTCATCCAGAAAACAAACAACAGCCACCCACACTCCCCATGGCCACAAAACAAAAATCCAGCTGGCCTCCTTCTGCCTCAATCTACTTTAGAGAGTCACTGTCTTAGACATGCCTTAGGCTGAATGACTTGATGCTGTCTCCCTTTCTCTGGCACAATTCCATCCCCCATTAGGCCCATATTATCATTGCAGGATCACAGTGCTCCTGGGAGCTGGAGACAATATGCTAAAGTGACCGGATTGTAGCACTGTCAATTTGGAAGGACCTACACTCCAAGGCATCCATAAACATGGTCCCCAGAAGTCTCTGACATTCACATTCCTCTGATGAAATCATTGCTCTGGAAACTGCAGCATCTATAGCCGATCTGTTTTTCTAACCTTCACTCGCCCTCTGTGCACCTGTTATTTTGCCCAATTGTTCACGGAGAAATTAGAGCCCATCGCGCAAGGGCTGAATCCGAATCCTCGGCTCACCTCCACGACAGAAAAGAATATGCGCACATCTGCACCTGTCTTATCCTTCTACACCGTGGCAGAAGAAAACATGGCCCGCCCTCCCTCCTCCTGTCAAAAGTCAAGTCTGAGATAAGACTTGGATATAAAGGAAACCAGAACACTGTTTTGAACTATAGACGCTTTTAAAAAGTAGCCGTAGCAGCAAAGAAACACAAGCACACCCCCAGCAGGTGGATGGAGGGTGTGCTGCCTCCCCTCCTTCTCCTCCTGAGAAGCACACCCCCTCCCATGCCCCTGGAATGTGCCTTGGAGGGGAGTGCCTCTGGAGGGGAGTGAATGACATTCTTATCTTCAAGGACAGAAGTATGAGAATTAGCATTCTGGACAAACAGATCTTGTTATTTAAAAAAAAAAAAAAAAAAAAGGAAATGCTTGGGTTCTGTTAGCCTCCCCACATAGTTGAGTCACTCTTCCACAATCTCTTCTTGTTCAAACCAATAGACAAACATTTAGGGTTGGCTGCTCCTCGGGGTCTTTGCTTGCTCAAGAGGGATGTGCCAGGTGAAGCTTGTTGGGTCAAACTCCTCGGCTCCTCTGCCCCATTCATCAGACTGCCTTCAGGATCATTCTCCGGGCCCCAGATGCTGAGAGGGTGGAGGTCAAAGTGGTGCCTCGGGGAGGCCATCTTTTCCAGCGTCTGTGGATTTGACCTCCTTTGAGGCCTACCTTGCTCCTTTCAGTGTGCTGCCCCGCTTTCAGCCACCATCTCAGGAAATACCCTGGATAGGGTGATGCCTTTGTGAGCTTCACAGGCTCTTACTGGAGGACCCAGCAATCCCACTCCCGGGGATCAGTCCCGAGGGACCCAGAGGAGGGGAGAGCAGAGGGCCATTGTGTCTCGGAATCTTTTGCCTGTCTGGCTTGTCGAGTTCATCTCCACACCCATCCGACGTGGTGCTGGCCCTGGGGACCTGGCGATCCTGGGTAGAGGCACATGCTCCTCCAACCCAGCCAAAGCCAGGTTCCCTAAAATACGTGTCCTTGAAAAACAAATGTGAGGGCTTCACCTGTGACCTTCCTCCTGCTGAGCGGCCTTCTGCTCAGCTGCCCTCCATGTGGAGGAAATACCAGTGATGCACGTAATTTAGCGAGCTGAGGAAGGATTCCCTGGAAAGAAAACCTGTCTTTTCAAAAGTCTGACGTTCGGTCAATGCTTTCCACCCACTAGACATCTTTCTAGCCTTCTGAGTCACATGACTTCATTGATTTCTCTCTTCTGGGTGTCTCATCAGTAGCGTTCATAGTTCTCAGGTTGTAGATGTACAGGTAACAGTTTTTTTTAAATTTTTTTTTATTTTATTTATGATAGTCATACAGAGAGAGAGAGAGAGAGAGAGAGAGAGAGAGAGAGAGGCAGAGACACAGGCAGAGGGAGAAGCAGGCTCCATGCACCAGGAGCCCGACGTGGGATTTGATCCTGGGTCTCCAGGATCGTGCCCTGGGCCAAAGGCAGGCGCCAAACCGCTGCGCCACCCAGGGATCCCAGGTAACAGTTTTCATCCCAGGGCAGGTGGATATTGTGAAGTGGGATCAGGGATTCATAGAGGTGAGAAGAAGGCCAAATGAGAGGCTCGAAATGAAACCCTTAAAAACCATGGTCAATTGGTACCTCTCACATGATAAGAGTTCCCTTTCATCAGAAGAATTCTTGCTGGAGGGGCTCCTGCCCTCTCCTGTCTGGATCAAAGGGTGAAGTTTAAGAAAGATCCCTACATGTCCCAGAAAGCATTAAAGTGCTGTAGCACCTAGACAGGATACAGCTTTGTCACCTCCAGGGTCCTACCATCTGCCACTGTTGTTTATGTTGTCCTATCACTGCTTAATTCTCCCAGGTGTATATCTTTGATAGTTATTGTTTCTCCTGACTCTCTGGACACTTTTGTATATTTTTCAAAGCTTTTATTTGATTGATTTTTTGCTACATTTTTTATTGAGTTCGATTTGCCAACATATAGCATAACACCCAGTGGTCATCCCATCAACTGCTCCCCACAGGGCCCGTTGACCAGTCACCCCAACCCCCAGCGCACTTCCCTTTTTGCTACCCCTTGATCATTGCCAAGAATTAGGAGACTTTCATGTTTTGTCACCCTCACTGATATTTTCAACTCGTCGTGTGAAATGGCAGAGTAATATTCCAGTGTACATTAGACCACATCTCCTGTATCCATTTGTCTTTTGATGGACACCGAGGCTCCTTCCACAGTTTGGTCTTGTGGACATTGCCGCTAGAAACATTGGGGTGCAGGTGTCCTGCCGTTTCACTGCATCAGTATCTTTAGGGTAAGTCCCAGGCAGTGCAATTGCTGGGTCGTAGGGTAGTTTTTTTTTTTTTTTTTAACTCTTTTGAGGTACGTCCACATAGTTTTCCAGAGTGACCATACCAGTTCCCATTCCCACCAACAGGGCAAGAGGGTTCCCCTTTCTCCACAGCTTCTCCAACATGTGTTGTTTCCCCTCTTGTTCATTTCCAACATCCTCACTGGTGTGAGGTGGTATCTCATTGTGGTTTGGATTTGTATCTTCCTGATGGCAAGTGATGCGGAGCATTTTCTCATGTGCTTGTTGGCCACGTCTGTGTCTTCCTTTTGGAAATTTCTGTTCCTGTCTTTTGCCCATTTCATGATTGGATTGTTTGTTTCTTTGCTGTTGAGTTTAATCAGTTCTTTATAGGTCTTGGATACCAGCCCCTTGATCTCATAGGTCATTTGCAAATGTCTTGTCCCATTCTGTAGGTTGTCTCTTAGCGCTGTTGACGGTTTCTTTGGCTATACGGAAGCTTTCTATCTTGATGAAGTCCCAAGAGTTCATCTTTCCTTTTGCTTCCCTTGCATTCAGAGATGTGTCTTGCAAGAAGTTGCTGTGGCCAAGTTCAAAAAGCACAGTTGCCTGTGCTCTCCTCTAGGATTTTGGTGGATTCTTGTCTCACATCTAGATCTTTCTTCCATTTTGAGTTTCTCTTTGTGTCTGGTGTCAGAGAATGGTCTAGTTTCATTCTTCTGCACGTGGCTGTCCAATGTTCCCAGCACCGTTTATTGAAGAGACTGTCCTTTTTCCAGTGGGTAGTCTTTCCTGCTTTGTCGAATACTAGTGGACCATAGAGTTGAGGGCCCGATTCTGGGTTCTCTCTATTCTGTTCCGTTGATCTCTGTGTCTGTTTCTGTGCCAGTACCACACTGTCTTGAGGACCACAGCTTTGTAGTACAACTTGACCGGCATTGTGATGCCCCCGACTCTGGTTTTCTTTTCCAATATTCCCCTGGCTATTTGGGGTCTTTTCTGATTCCACACAAATCTTAAGGTGATTTGTTCCAACTCTCTGAAGTACGTCCATGGGCTTTTGATAGGGATTTCCCTGAAAGCGAAAATTGCCCTGGGTAGCATTGACATTTTCACAATATTAATTCTTGCAATCGATGAGCATGGAATATTTTTCCATGCCTTTGTGTCTTGCTCAGTTTCTTTCAGAAGTGTTCTGTAGTGTTCAGGGTATAGATCCTTTACCTCTTTGGTTAGGTTTATTCCTAGGGGTCTTCTGCTTTTGGGTGCAGTTGTAAATGGGACTGACTCCTGAATTTCTCTTTCTTCAGTCTCATTGTTAGTGTATAGAAATGCCCCTGATTTTTGGGCATTGATTTTGTATCCTGCCACACTGTTGAATTCCTGTATGAGTTGTAGCAAGCTTGGGGCGGAGTCTTTCGGGTTTTCTATGTACGGTATCATGTCATCTGCAAAGAAGGAGAGTTTGTTGACCTCTTCTTTGCCAATTTGAATGCCTTTTATTTCTTTTTGTTGCCTGATTGCTGAGGCTAGGACTTCTAGTACTATGTTGAATAGCAGTGGTGAGTGTGGACATACCTGTCTTGTTCCTGATCCTAGGGGAACGGCTCCCAGTGTTTTCCCATTGGCAATGCTATTTGCTGTGGGCTTTTCATAGATGGCTTTTACATTGCTGAGGAATGTGCCCTGTATCCCTACACTCTGAAGATTTGATCAGGAATGGATGCTGTATTTTGTCAAATGCTTTGTCTGTACCTTTTGATAAGATTTTCCTTGCTTTTCCTCTTGTTGATAGGATTTATGATTTTCCTCTTGTTGATATGATTTATCATGTTGATTGCTTTACCCACATTGAACCAGCCTTGCTTCACGGGGATAAAACCCATTTGGTTATCGTGAATAATCTTACTTCACTGTTGGATCCTATTGGCTAATATCTTGTTGAGAATTTTTGCATCTGTGTTCATCAGGGATATTGGTGTATAATTCTCCTTTTTGGTGGGGTCCTGGTTTTGGAATTAAGGTGATGCTGGCCTCATAAAATGAGTTTGAAATATTCCATCCGTTTCTATCTTTCAGAACAGCTTTAGTAGACTAGGTTTTCTTTCTTTCTTTCTTTCTTTCTTTCTTTCTTTCTTTCTTTCTTTCTTTCTTTCTATTTATTTATTTATGATAGTCAGAGAGAGAGAGAGAGAGAGAGAGAGAGAGGCAGAGACATAGGCAGAGGGAGAAGCAGGCTCCATGCACCGGGAGCCCGACGTGGGATTCGATCCCGGGTCTCCAGGATCACGCCCTGGGCCAAAGGCAGGCGCTAAACTGCTGTGCCACCCAGGGATCCCTATAGTTTCTTTTTTAAATATTTGTTAGAAAGAAAGAAAAAAAAAACATTTGATAGAATTCCCCTGGGAAAACATGTGGCCCTGGAATTTTGTGTCTTGGGAGGTTTTTGATGACTGCTTCAATCTCCTCCCTGTTTATTGGCAAGTTCAGGTTTTCTATTTCTTCCTGTTCCAGTTCTGGTAGTTTTGGTTTTCCAGAAATGCGTCCATTTCTTCTGGATTGCCTAATTTATTGGCGTATAGTTTCTCATCATATGTTTTTTTAAGATTTTATTTATTCATGAGAGACACAGAGAATAAGAGACAGAGAGAAAAAGAGAGAGAGAGAGAGAGAGAGAAAGAGAGAGAGAGGCAGAGACACATACAGAGGAGAATCAGGCTTCATGCAGGATGCCTGATGTGGGAGTCGATCCCAGGACTCCAGGCTCACGTCCTGGGCCAAAGGCAGGGCCAAACCACTGAGCCACCCAGGGATCCCCCTCCAGCATATGTTTTTAAAATTGTTTATATTTCCTTGGTATTTGTTGCGATTTCTCCTTTTTATTCATGATTTTATTAATTTGAGTATTTTCTCTTTTGTTTTTAATAGGGCTGGCTAATGGTTTTTCTATCTTATGAATTCTTTCAAGGAACCAATGCCTGGTTTTGTTGGTCTGTTCTACAGTTCTTCTGGTCTCTATTTCATTGAGTTCTGCTTGAATCTTTATTAACTCTATTTTTCTCCCTGGTGTAGGTTTTTCTTTTTTAAGGATTTTATTTACTTATTCATGAGAGACACACAGAGAGAGGCAGAGACACAGGCAGAGGGAGAAGAAGGCTTCATGCAGAGAGCCTGATGTGGGACTCGATCCCAGGTCTCCAGGCTCTCACCCTTGGCTGAAGGTGGCACTAAACTGCTGAGCCACCCAGACTGCCCTTGGTGTAGGTTTTATTTGCTGTTCTTTCTCCAGTTTCTTTAGGTGTGATGTTACCTTGTGTATTTGAGTTTTTCCAGTTTTTTTGAGGGAGGTTTGCACTGTGATGTATTTCCCTCTTAGGACAGCTTTTGTTTATCCCAAAGATTTTGAATAGTTGTATCTTCATTTTCATTAGTTTCCATGAATCTTTTAAATACTTCCCTTATTTACTGGTTGACCCTTTCATCTTTTAGCAGGATGCTCTTTAGCCCCCATGTGCTTGAGTTTCTTCCAAATTTCTTCTTGTGATTGAGTTCCAGTTTCAAAGCATTGTGGTCTGAAAATATGCAGGGGACAATACGAATCTTTTAGTGTCGGTTGAGATCTGATTTGTGACCCCAGTTATGTAGTCTATTCTGGAGAAAGTTCCATGTGCACTTGAGAAGAATGTGTATTCAGTTGTGTTTGGATGTCAGGTTCTGTATCTGTGAAATCCATCTGGTCAAGTGTATCATTTAAAGCTCTTGTTTCGGGATCCCTGGGTGGCGCAGCGGTTTGGTGCCTGCCTTTGGCCCAGGGCGTGATCCTGGAGACCCAGGATCGAATCCCACATCGGGCTCCCGGTGCATGGAGCTTGCTTCTCCCTCTGCCTGTGTCTCTGCCTCTCTCTCTCTCTCTCTCTCTCTCTCTGTGTAACTATCATAAATAAATAAAAATTAAAAAAAATAAAGCTCTTGTTTCTTTGGAGGTGTTGTGCTTAAATATCTATCGATTGCAGGAAGTGCCGTGTTCAAGTCTCCCAGTATATGTGTATTATTATCTAAGTATGTCTTAACTTTGTTTATTGATTGATATACTTGGCAGCTCCCACATTAGGGCCATAAATATTCATAATTTTTAGTTCTTCTTGTTGCATAGACCTTTTAATTATGATATAGTGTCCCTCTTCTTCTCACTGCAGTCTTTGGGATATACTTTAATTTATCTGATATGAGGATTGCTACCCCAGCTTGCTTTTGAGGACCAGTTGAATAGTAAATTGCTCTTCACCCTTTCTTTTAAGGCTGGAGGTGTTCTTAGGTCTAAAATGAGTCTCTTGTAGACAGCAAATAGAGGGGTCTTGCTTTTTTTTTTTTTCCAGTCCTAAACCCTGTGTCTTTTGATGGGATCATTTAGGCTGATATTCAGGTTCAGAGTTACTATTGAAAGACATGAATTTAGTGTCATTGTAATACCTATTCAGTCCCTGTTTTTGTGGATTATTTCTTTGGGCTTCCTATTTCTTTTACAGAGTCCCCCTTAATATTTCTTGCAGAGCTGGTTTGGTGGTCACATATTTTTTCAGTTTCTGCCTATCTTGGAAGCTCTTTATTTTTCCTTCTATTCTGAATGAGAGACTTGCTGGATAAATTATTCTTGGCTGCATGTTCTTCTAATTTTGGACCCTGAATATATCCTGCCAGCCCTTTCTGGCCTGCCAGGTCTCTGTGGAGAGGTCTACTGTTAATCTAATATTTCTCCCCATATAAGTTAGGGACCTCTTGTCTCTTGTTGCTTTAAGGATTTTCTTTTTATCTTTGGAATTTGCAAGTTTCACTATTAAGAAACAGTCAACAAAACCAAAAGACAACCAGCAGAATGGGAGAAGATACTTGCAAATGTCTTATCAGATAAAGGACTAGTTTCCAAAACCTATAAAAAGCTTACCAAACTCAACATCCAGAGAACAAATAATCCAATGAGAAATGGGTAGAAGACATGAACAGACATTTCTCCAAAGCAGAATGACACATGGCCAACAGACAACATGAAAAAATGGTCAACATCACTCAGTATCAATATCATTGTATTTGATATATATATGATATTGATATGATATTTGTATCATATCAAATACAAATCAAAACCCCAATGAGATACCACCTCATAGACCAGTCAGAATGGTTAAAATGATCAAGTCAGGAAATGACAGAGGTTGGCAGGGATGTGAGAAAGGGGAACCCTCTTACACTGTTGGTGGGAACACAAACTAGTGGAGCCACTCTGGAAAGCAGTGTTGAGGTTCCTCAAGAATTTGGAAAGAGCTACCCTATGACCCCACTATGGCACTATTAGGTATTTACCCAAAGATAAAATTGTAATCATCCGAAGGGGCCTGTATCCCAATGTTTATAGCAGCAATGTCTACAAAAGCTAAACTATGGAAAGAGCCCAGATGTCCATTAACAGATGACATAAGTTATCCATAAGATGGATAAGGAATATATGTGTATATACACAATGGAATCCTACTCAGCCATCCAAAAAAAAAAAGAAAGAAAGAAAGAAAGAAAGAAAGAAAGAAAGAAAGAAAATGTTGTCATTTGCAAAGACATGGATGGAACTAGAGGGTATCATGCTGAGTGAAATAAGTAGAGACATAATTATCATATATCACTGGACATTAAGGAGGGTGCATGATGTAATGAGCACAGGGTATAAGACTGATAAGACAAAAAAAGGACGATAAGTCACTGAACTACCTCTGAAATGAATAATACATTATATGTGAATTAATTTAAATTTAAAAAGTAAACAAAAAGAACAATGCTGGAAGTATCACCATACCAGATTTCAAACTATGCTACAAAGCATAGTAACCACCCAGCTAGCTCAAGTAGAGCATGAGAGCTTGGATCTCTGTGTCGTGGGTTCAAGCCCCACATTATGTGTCAAGAATATTTAAAAAGGAAATCTTAAAAAAAAAAAGAATGGTTATGACACTGGCCCAAAAATAGACATGGAGACCAATGGAACAGGATACAAAGTCCAGAAACAAACCCACACTTATATGGTCAATTAATCTATGACAAAAGAGGCAAGAATATACAATGGGAAAAAACAATTTCTTCAGTAAACAGTGTTAGAAAAAACTGGATGGCTGCATGCAGAAGAATGAAACTGAACCACTTGCTTTCACCATATACAAAAATGAACTCAAAACAAATTAAAGACCTAAATATAAGTCCTGAAAGCATAAAACTCCTAGAAGGAAACATAAGTAATAATCTCTTAGACTTCAACCTTAGCAGTATTCTTCTGGATCTGTCTCCTAAGGCAAAGAAAACCAAAGCAAAGGTAAACAGTTGGGAGTGCATGAAACTAAATGGATTTTGCACAGTGAAGGAAAACATCAACACTTATTCATTACTAAAAAGTGAAGATAGAAATAAGTCATATATCCTAAAGATGTTAATATCTAAAATATAAAAAGAACTCATAAAACTCAACAGTGAAAAAAATCTCAAACAATTAGAAACCGGGAAGAAGGCATGAACAGACATTTCTCCAAAGACGACATCCAGATGGCCAACAGACACATGAAAAGATGCTCAACATCAATCATCATTAGGGAAATACAAATCAAAACCACAATGAGGCATCACCTCATACCCATAAGAATGGCTAAAATAAAAAACTCAATACACAAGTGTTGGTGAGGACGTGGAGAAAAGGAAACCCTTGTGCACTGCTTGGAATGTACAGTGGTGCAGGCCCTATGGAAAATAGTATGAAAGTTTTTCAAAAAACTAAAAATAGAAATACCATATGATTCAGCCATTCCAATGCTGGGTATTTATCCAAAGAAAAAGAAAATACTAATTCAAAAAGATATATGCACCCTCCATGTTTACCGCAGAATTATTCACAATAGCCAAGGTATGGGACCAACTCAAGTGTCCATCAATAGACGAAAGGATAATGAAGATGTGGTGTACACACTTACATATAGAAGATTATCACTCAGCAGTAGAGAAGATAGATTTTGCCATTTGTGACAATATGGTTGGACCCAGAGGGCACTGTGCTAAGTAAAATAAGTCAGACAGAAAAAGACAAATACCATATGATTTCACTTCTTTGTGGAATCTAAAAAACAAAACAAATGAATAAAATAGAAACAGACTTATAAATACAGAGAACAAAATGGTAATCAAGAGATGGGAAGAGGATAAAGGGATGTTGGGTAAAACAGATGAAGAGGTTTAAGAGGTTCAGACTTCCAGGTATAAAATGGGTAAGTCACAGGGATAAAAAGTACTATATAGAGTATACAGTACTATCGTACTAGCTTTGTACAGCGACAGAGGGTAACTACACTTATCAAGGTGAGCATATCATGACATATAATTGTCAAATCACTACGTCGTACCCCTGAAATCCATATAATCTTGCATGTCTATTTCAATTTAAAAATAAAAATTGTCAGAATGTTGCCAGCTAGCTATCTCCACAGTAAAGCTACTTAAAACAGTCTTGAGTTAACCATGCAGCCTGGTGATAGTCTCCAGAATCCCTGCGTTTACTGATGGAATGCACGTGAACCATTTATGTGCTTGGCTGAGGATGCAATGGGACCAAGCTAGCATCTGTGGGATTATGACTGCAAGCATCTATGTCAGAATCCCACCCAGGCTGAATGATAACTTGGTGACATGAAGCCTCAACAGCCAGCCCACCAAAGCCACACACATGCACTGTTGCTGGGAAACCAGGTACTAAACCCTTAGATAGCTGACCCGCTTCTGAGCTGGGGTTCCCTCCACAGCAGAGGACCTTCCTGGTTTTGATCCAATCAATCATAATCAATAATACAAAGACAAATGCAACTGTTTGAGAGTTTTTGAACCTAAATACAAAATAGGTTTTTGTTTATATTCTGACAGTGTAACTCTCCCAGCAACGCTTGAGTTAGAAAATGGGAGGAGAAAGAAAAAGGAAAAGCAACCCAAAGTTCTCTTAGGAGGTGGGTTTCAAAAGGAGATAATGAAATTATTTGAGGGGACCTGGGTGGCTCAGTTGGTTAAGCATCCACCTTTGGCTTAGGTCATGATCCCGGGGTCCTGGAACTGAGCCCCATATCAGGCTTCCTGGTCAGCAGAGAGCCTGCTTCTCCTCCTCCCTCTGCAGCTCTCCTCTGTGCTATTTCTCTCTCATGCTTTCCCTCTCTCTCTCCCTATCATGTGCTCTCTTAATAAATATTTGAAAATTTAAGGAATCATTTGAAAGCCCCATCCTATTGGCACCTAAGAGAAACAAAAAGGCAACAAAGTGCCCTGGTGGGAACATGCTGATGTCATCTCAAATAATGGCTGAAAAACATCTGAGAATGAATTAAGGAAGAGAAAAAATGCCCTCCAAATAACGGAAAACTGGCATTCCTCATAGAATCTAAACACTGATTTTAAAATGCCATTATTGTATGTGCCACGAAGAAAGAGAACATTAAACTATGACATATAGTAACTATATGACACATATTGACTTCAGAAGTGTTAAAATATGAAAAATGTGCATCTTATAATAAATTTTTTTAAAATCAAAGAAATTCCAAATGCTTAAGGAGGGAAGATGGAAGGGAGAAGAGAAGAGCAGGGATAAATAGTACAATAACAATGTTGAAGGGGTGCCTGGGTGGCTTAGTCGGTTAAGCATCTGCTTTCGGTTCAGGTCACAATCCCAGGGTCTTGGGATCAAGGCCAGCATGAGGTTGCTTGCTTAGTTGGGAGCCTGCTTCAGCCTCTAGCCCTCCTCTCCCCTTGTGTGCTCTCTCTGGCACTATCATCTCCCTCTCTCTCAAAGAAATAGAATCTTTTAAGCAATTTTTGAAAATGATAAAAACTATGTAAATATTAAATGAAGTAAATATTTTAGAAACCAAGAATATTAGCCATTACATTAAGTGTTAAAGGATTAACTAGTTCATCCAAATGGCAGACTACCAGATTACATTAAAAAGTAAAATCTACCCGCCCCTGAGTGGCTTAGTCCATTGAGTGTGTCCAACTCTTGATTTTGGCTCAGGTCATGAATTCAGTCATGAGATCAAGCCCCACATTAGGTTCTGAGTTCAGAATGGAATCAGCTTGTCCCTCTCCCTCCCCCTCTGCTCCTCCCCAACCTCTACCACCACCACCACTTGTGTGGGCTGGCACACACACTCCTTCAAATTGATAAAATCTTTCAAAAAAGTAAAACCTAGCTACATACTATTTATTAGAAACCCTGTAAGCAAATGATAAAGAAAAATGTAAATGGGATGGAAAAGAAGGTAACAAGTGTACACAAAATACAAAAGACCAAGGGTATCAATACTAACATACAAAGAAGTATTTAAGGTTAGAAGCTGCTAAACAGGATTTTAAAAAGGCAGTATTACTAATAAAGTACTCTCATTAATGAGGTTATACTTCTATAAACTTACATGCAGTAAATAGAGCAGAGATGTACCTAAAGAGAAACATCAGAAGTGCAAAGATAACTTGATAAAAATTCAATTAAAACTGGAGACTTTGAGGGCTACCTGAGTGTCTCAGTCGTTGAGCACCTGCCTTTGGCTCAGGTCATGATCCCAGGGACCTCGATCAAGTCCCACATCAGGCTCCCCACACGGAGCCTGCCTTTCCCTCTGTGTCTATCATGAATAAGTAAGTTTAAAAAAATCTTTAAAAAGTTGGAAACTTTGGCTTATCTTTCCTGCAATTGATACACCTAGTACAGAAAAATAAAAGAGATCATATGAGATGCCTGGGTGGCTCAGTTGATCAAGCAGCCAAGGCTTGGGTTTGGATCAGGTCATGACCCCCAGATTGAGCCCTGTGTCAGGCTCCCT
This sequence comes from Nyctereutes procyonoides, assembly GCF_905146905.1. NCBI lineage: Eukaryota > Metazoa > Chordata > Mammalia > Carnivora > Canidae > Nyctereutes > Nyctereutes procyonoides. The sequence goes on along the minus strand of NW_026575140.1, from coordinate 46,639,968 downwards.
ACTCAGTGGAGTCCTTGCTTCTCTCTTTCCCTCTACCTCTTCCCCTGCTTGTGTAATCTCTCTCTGTGTCGAGTAAATAAAATCTTGAAAAAATAAAAGTGATCATAGAAGTATTGAATAAAGTACTACATATCCTAATAGCTTCTTAAAACTAAACATTCCTCCAAAGAGCACATTTTGTGTTCATTTTTATGTCCCTGAAACACACATAAATATGCACTTTTACCCAAAATGTTTAGAAGGGTTGGATTTTTCATACCAAACACGATGATAAGCCTATAAGGTTAGAAATTAAAAAGAAGTAACGTCAGAAAAGATGACAGAGGAGAAAGCACCAAGAATCTCTCTTTCCACCTAGACAAGCACTGTAATACCCTGGCAAAAATTTCTGAAGTAACTATTTTGGAACTCTGGAATCTATTTGAACAATTAGAGCTACCAGAGAAAAGCTTGGCTTTTCAAATTGCAAATATTTACAACTTGCAAATTGCAAATAATGTCTGTCACTTAGGATTCAGAAGGATCACGGCTACCTGAACCCCAAGGAGATGAGTGTGTGGAGGACAACACCTGTTTTTAGTATGGTTTGCTGGAGCCAGAGAAGCAGAAAGGATTTATGTCTCCAATTACCAAGTTTCTGACTTGTCTACAGACTGCTGCTTCTGACTGCAGAGCTTCAGGCACGGAGCCTGGTCAACAGGGATTCAAGCCCCATCAGCTAAAGTGCCCTCTACCATATTTAAAGGGGTCACACCTATTTCTTTAAACATTCAAGAATAACCATGTATAGAGGAAGTTAAGAGAACTGCTGCACATGCCCAGGAAAATATATAGGCTAAGAAAAGACCTGTAAAACCTTAACTTTCACCATATGCTCATCCCTGCATAGACATACTCTATAAAAATTACAGAGCAAAACCCTAGAGAAAAGGGAGATTGTGATTTCCAGAGTTATCACAGGAGATTGGAATGTCCAGTTTGCAACAACAAAAAATCACAAGGCACACAAAGAAACAAGAAAACATCCTCCATTCAAAGGAAAAAAAATAAATCAACAGAGAACATACATGAGGAAACCTGTATATCAGACTTATGAGATAGACTTTGAAAACAACAGTCTTAAAGATGCTCAAAGAGCTAACAGATAATGTGGATGAGCAAGAAAATGAACAATGCATGGAATGTGTTAACAATAAAGAGATAATTTTTAAAAAGAGCCAAAAAGAAATTCTGGAGCTGAAAGGTAAAATAACTGAAGTGAAAAATGCACAAGAGGGGTTCAAAAACAGACATGCACAAGCAGGATAAAGATACAGCAATGGACTGGTACATTCAGAGTGCTGAGAGGGGAAAAATACTTAGCAATCAAGAATCTTATATTTGTCCAAACTTTTTTTTTTTAAAACAATGAGAGAAAGGGGGCACCCAGGTGGCTCAGTTGGCACAGCATTTGACTCTTGATTTTGGCTCAGGTCATGATCTCAGGGTTGTGAGATCGAGCCCTGTGTTGGGCTCCATGTTGGTTTGGGCATGAAGCCTGCTTCAAATTCTCTCTCTCCCTCTCCTTTACTGGCACATGCACATGTGTACAATCTCTCTCTCTAAAAAAAAAGGGGGCGGGAATTAAGATTTTCCTAGATAAAGAAAACCTAGGGAGGTATATTTTCCACTTACATGTGGATCTTTGTTTTGATACAATACAGAGTTGTAAGTGTATTTCTCTTATGATTCTCTTAACATTTTAAGCTTTATTTATTGTAAAAATACAGTGTATGACATATATAACATACATTTTTTTTTATCCCTCCTCATTTTATCAGTTAGGCTTCCAGTCAATAGTGTAGGCTATTAAGGGGCAGCCCGGGGCTTGATCTGGGAGACCCGGGATCCAGTCCCACATCAGGCTCCCTGCATGGAGCCTCCTTCTCCCTCTGCCTGTGTCTCTGCCCTGCCCCCCCAATCTTAGTGATCTCAAAGATACATACACACACTTAGAACAATGTTTCCCTATTGCTAATAGTTAATACTATTTATACATTTTCCAGAAATCAGCAATTGTTGCTTTGAAAAAAACTGATACAATACCAAAGACTTTTTATCGTTTTCATAGAAAATTTGAGGAAAATACATATAAACTTATTCTGCCATGATGTGGGACAATACCCTACAAACTCTCTTCCTTTTCCTTCTCTTGGTCAATTCCCAGAGTACTAGAAGAAAATGATAATACACCACCTATGTGCCTTCTACTATCTCCAGTATCTATGAAATTACCTGAACAAGAAAACAAGTAATAGAGGAATGCCAAAGTCTCAGTAATATAATAACTGCTTCTTGCCACTCAGTTTTTATGAAAACCTAGTACTTAGCAATCATATGGCAAATACAGCAATTTGCATATAAGAAAAAGTAACAGTAACAGGCAACAGTAAATGTGACAAACTTCGACCACACAGAGAATTAATTTTTAATTCTCAAATGTCTGAATAAAACACAGCCATTTGTAATAAGGAATGCAAGCAATACACACTACAGTATTCCTAATAATCGAAATATTATTTTTACTTACTTTTCCTTCCTTTGCAGAAAAATTGAATATCACAGTGAACATGTGTATGCTCCTCATCCAGACTAACCAGTTGTTAACATCAGACCATTTTTATGTTTTCTTTGTTCCTCCATGAATACTTTTTTCCTGTATCATTTAAGAGGAATTTGCAGGTATTTTGATATTTCATCCAGCTACTTTGACATTTTCTGAGAAACCATAAAATTGGGACATACCTGACATGGATCACCAAATGAACCTATAGGTATGCAAAAGGGAGGGACTCCAAGGATGACAAGAGGGGAGAGAAACAGACCCTCATACCAGGCATCCCAGGCACAAGGAAGACAACCCCCCCATGACATTTGGCTTTGAAAACTAGAGGGGCCAAATTTCACAAGTTCTTATAATCACTGGGCCATAACACCTGTAGCTTTCAAAATCAGTGGGCTTTGTAATTTCTAATGGCTGAGTAATATTCCATTGTATACATACCCACCATTTGCTTCAACATGGATGGAACTGGAGGGTATTATGCTGAGTGAAATAAGTCAGAGAGGGCAAACATTATATGGTCTCATTCATTGGGGAATATAAAAATTAGTGAAAGGGAATAAAGGGGAAATGAGAGAAAATGAGTGGGAAATATCAGAGAGGGTGACAAAACATGAAAGACACCTAACTCTGGGAAATGAACAAGGGGTAGTGGAAAGGGAGGTGGGCTGGGGGATGGGGTGACTGGGTGACAGGCACTGAGGGGAGCAGTTGACAGAATGAGCACTGGGTTTTATGCTATATGTTGGCAAATCAAACTCCATTAAAAAAAAATCAGTGGGCTTGGCTCTGGCAGAGCTGAAAGGGCAAGAGGAAATGGAGTCCTTGCCTTTAAAGAGACAACACAACAAACAACCCTGCAGAGATACAATATAGAAGCAACAATTTGAAAACCACCTAAGGTATGTGGGAGGGAGATTTGTTGACTAATTTGGGGGCATGTGCTAGAGAAGCAGGAATCTCTGGGAGGCATCAGGAACAAAGGAGCTGGCAGGCACCACTTCCCTTTCCTACTCCCCATCCTAAATACACAAACACTTCTGGGAACCAGTGGGGCAAAGACACTCAGTATGTAACCTGCTAACAGTGCACACTGCCACACGTTCTTCTGCAGACACACTCTTTCTGATATGCTCCTGGCCAGAGCCAATCCAAAGTAGTGCCACAAACAGTGTTTGCCATGCAAACAGTCCTGACAAGGTCCACCACTACTCCAAAGTGACCTCTGCTCCACAGAGGAAGAAAGATCACCACACACATATCAACACTGTGGTTCCAGCAGTAGGCTGAGGACAGAGAGCTGATCTGACTGCAGATCCCACCCATCAGTGAAAGCTTCTCAGGGGACAACATGGGGAAAGTGCCTACCATCACTCTGGCAAACATGTGGTGTGAATCAACTTAAGCCCAAAGCATCCCCAGACTGCCGCATTACAGGGAACACATCCTGTCCACAACAGAAAAAGAGAAACTGCAGATGGCTGCAGTGGAGGCAAAAGCAGCTCAGCCACACACAACACACACAAGAGATACCACTTAAGCACCAGGGTCTGGAAAACAGGGAAACTGCACTGAAGGCAGTTCAAAACCTCTTCTTAATAAGGCCACTACTTTAAAAGCAGGACATGTCGCTGATTGTAGAACCACTTAGAAACAGACAGAGTCAGACAAAATTAGGAGACAGAGGAATATGACCCAAATGAAAGAATAGAACAATCTCAAAGAATAGACCTGAGTCATATTCCTATGGACAATTTAAAGTAATGGTTATAAACATATGCACTAGACTAGAGAAAAGAGCAGAGGACACCAGCAAAACACTTAACAAGGAAATAGAAAACAAAAGAACCAAAGATAAACAATTTAAGGACTAAAATTGAAAATATATAGAATGAATGGATGGAATAAACAGATGAGATAAAGCAGAGGAATGGATTAGCAACCTGGAAGACAGAGTAATAGAAAACAATCAAGCTGAACATAAGAATGAAAAAATAATAATACAAATGGGAAAATAGGGATGGTTGGGTGGCTCGTTTGGTTACACGTCTGTCTTCAGCTCATCTCATGATCCCAGAGTCCCAGGATCCAGCCCGTTTCCCCCTCTCCATCTGTTACCCTCCCCCACTCGCTCATGCACACACTCTCTTTCTCTCCCAAATAAAATAAAATCTCAAAGAAATAGTGAAAATAGACTTAGAGAACTCAGCGATACCATCAAATGCATTAACATTCACATTATAGTAATCCCAAAAGTGAAAAAGAGAGAAAAGGGGGCAGAAAATTTATCTGAAGACATGATAGCTGAAAACATCCCAAATCTGGGGAAGGAAACAGAAATCCAGATCCAGAAGGCACAGAGAGCCCCCAACCAAATCAACCCAAGGAGGTCCATACCAGGACACACAGCAATTAAAATGGCAAAAAAAAAAAGTGATAGAGAATTCTAAAAGCAGCAAGAGTGTTGGGGTGCCTGAGTCACTCAGTCATGTAAGCATGTGACTCCTGATCTCATATCTCAGCTTAGGTCTCAATTTCAGGGCCATGAGTTTAAGCCTCCTGTTGGGCTCCATGCCTTAAATAGATAAAAAATAAAATAAATTAAAAATTAAAAAAATAAAGACATCAAGAAAAAAGAAAACAGTTACATGAGAAACCCCATAAAGGTATTAGCAGATTTTTCAGCAGAATTTTGCAGGCCAAATTAACTGGCATGAAAATATCTTCAATGTGCTGAAAGGAAAAAAACCATGCAGGCAATAATACTCTATCCAGCAAGACTATCATTCAGAATAGAAAGAGATAAATTTTTCCAGACAAACAAAAATTAAAGGACTTCAAGACCATTAAACTATAAAGAATCACTAAAAGGCAATTCTTCAAGAGGAAAGATCCTAAGTAGGAGTAAGAAAAGTAGGAAGCACAAAGCAGCATAAATAAGTGTATCTATAAGAATAGTCAAGATATTCACAAAATAAAAGGATGTTAAACATGATACTTACCTAAAACACAGATATACCTAAAACAGAGAAGGGAGAGAAGGAAAGAATGTGTTGAAACGTAAGGGACCATCCAATTAATGGACTGCTATATCCAGAAGATGTCATACAAACCTAATGATAATCACAAATCAAAAATCAGTAATAGATATGGAAATAATAAAGAAAAAAGGAATCCAAGTACATCACTAAAGAATGTCAGCAAACCATGAGAGAGCAAAAGAAGAAAGTAACAGAGAAAAAGTACATAAAACAAGTAACAAAATGGAAATACATACTTCTCAATAATGACTTTGAACGTAAATGGACTAAACACTCTGATCAAAAGACACGTGCGGATAGAGTGGATGAAAAAGCAAGAGCCATCTATATGCTGCCCAATCAAAGACTTATTTCAGACTTAAAGAAACATGGTCTAAATGTCTAATGTTCTAAAGAAACAGATTGAAAATGAATTTATCAATGCTTCTTTGGAAGTGAAAAGAAAGCCAGGGCAGTAATACTTATATCGGACAAAATAGACAATAAAACAAAGACTGAAAAAAAAAAACAACAACAAAAAAAATAAAACAAAGACTGTAACAAGACACAAAGAAGGACACTATACAAACATAAAAGGGATAATCCAACAAGAAGATATACCAATTATAAAAATATATGCACCCACAATAGGAGGACCCAAGTATATTAAGCACCTGATAAATATGCAAAATGTAATCAACACTAACACAATAACAATGAGGGATTTGAACACCCCACTTACAGCAATGGGCAGATCATCCAAACAGAAAATCAGCAGTTACTTTGAATGACACACTGGACCAGATGGACCTACAGATATATTTAGAACATTTCATCTTCAAACAATGGAATACTCTGCAAGCACACAAGAAATATTCTCCAGAATAAGTTACATATTAGACCACAAAACATGTCTTAACAAATTCAAAAAGACTGAAGTCACTCATACCTGGAATATAAGAAATATTGAAAGGGATTATAAGGGAAAGGAGGGGAACTGAGTGGGAAAAATTAGAGAGGGAGACAAACCATGAGAGACTCCTAATTCTGAGAAACAAACAAAGGGTTGCGGAAGAGGAGGTAGGTGGGGGAATGGGACAGCTGAGTGATGGGCACTAAGGAGGGCACTTGATGGGATGAGCACTCGGTGTTATACCATATGTTGGCAAATTGAATTTAAGGAAAAAAAAGACTGATGCCACACAATACATTTTTTCTGACCACAATGCTGTGAAACTAGAACTCAAACACAAGAAACTATCTGCAAAGAACACAAATACACGGAAGTTAACTAACATGATACTAAGCAATAAATGAGTCAACCAAGTAATCGAAGAGGATATTAAAAAATACATGAACAATTGAAAATGAAAATATAACACTCCAAAATCTTCGGGATGAAGCAAAAGCTGTTCTAAGGAAGAACTTGATAACAATACAGACCTACCTCAAGAAGTGAGAAAAATCTCAAATAAATAACCTAACCTTACAAATTAAGGATCTAGATAAAGAAGAACAAACAAAACCCAAGACCAGTACAAGGAAGGGAATACTAGAGTAGGAATAAATGAAATAGAAACTAAAAAAACAACAGAGCAGATCAATGAAACCAGAAGCTGGTTCTTTGAAAAGATCAGCAAAATTGATAAATCTTTAGCAGTACTCATTTATTTATTTACTTTTATGATTTTATGTATTTATTCATGAAAGACACACACACACACACACACACACACATAGGCAAAAACATAGATAGAGGGAGGAGAAGCAGGCTCCATGCAGGGAGCTTGATGTGGGACTTGATCCCTGAACCAAAGGCAGAGGCTCAACCCATTAGCCATCCCTAGCAGTACTCATTTAAAAGAGAGGGGGGAGGAGGACTCAAAATCAGGAATAAAACAGAGAGAAAAAAAGTGACACCAAAGAAATACAAAGGATTATAAGAGACTATCATGAAAAATTACATGCCAACCAACTGGGACAACCCAGAAGAAATGTACAAATACATAGAAACATATAACCTCCCAAAAGTGAATCAGAAAAGAACAGGAAAACTGAAAAGAGCTGATTACCAGCAAAGAAACTGAATCTGGGGCAGCCTGGGTGGCTCAGCGGTTTAGCGCCACCTTGAGCCCAGGGCGTGATCCTGGAGACCCGGGATTGAGTCCCACGTCAGGCTCCCTGCATGGAGCCTGCTTCTCCCTCTGCCTGTGTCTCTGCCTCCTCTCTGCTTCTCTCTGTCTCTCTCATGAAAAATAAATAAAATCTTAAAAAAAAAGAAAAAGAAATTGAATCTGTAATCAAAAAACACCCAATGAAATCTAGGACCTGACAGATTCACAGGCGCATTCTACCAAACACTTAAAGAAAAGTTAGTATCTGTTCTTCTCAAACTATTTAAAAAACTAAAATAGGAAAGAAAGCATCCAAATTCATTCTATCATTACCCTGACACCAAAATCAGATAAAAACACTACAAAAAAAGAACTACAGGCCAATATGTCTGATGAACAGAGATGCAAACATCCTCCACAAAATATGAGCAGACTCAATCCAACAATACAGTTTTTAAAAATTACTCATCAGAATCAAGTGGGGTTTATTCCTGGGATGCAAGAATGGGTTGAAATTCACAAGTCAAACAACATGAAACATCACGTTAATAAGAAAAAGGATAAAAACCATATAAACACTTCAATGGATACAGAAAAAGCACTCGACAAAGTACAGCATCCATTAATGGTAAAACCCTCCACAAAGTAGGTTTAGAGAGAACCTATGTTAACATAACAAAAGGTGTATATGAAAAGCCCATAGCAAGCATCACACTCAATGGGGGAAAACTAATAAAAGCTCTCCCCCAAGGTCAGGAACAAGACAAAAATGTCCACTCTCACCACTTCTAGTCAACATAGTACTAAATGTCCTAGTCACTGCAATCAGAAAACAAAAGAAAAAAAAAAAAGGAACCCAAATTGGTAAGGAAGAAGTAAAACTTTTACTATTTGAAGATGACATGATACCTTATGTAGACTATCCGACTCTACAAAAAAAAAAAAAAAAAGGAAACACACAAAGTATTAGAATTGATCAATAAATTCAGTAAGGCTACAGAATACAAAATCGATATACAGAAATCCACTGCATATCTATACACTAATAATGAAGTAGCAGAAAGAAAAATTAAAAATCCCATTTATAATTGCACCAAAAATAATAAAATACCAGGGAATAACTCAGCCAAGGAGGTAAATGACTTGTACTCTGACAACTGTAAGACACTGATGAAGGAAACTGAAGACAAAACAAGCAAATGGAAAAATATTCATGCTCATTGACTGGAAGAACATTCTTAACATGTGCATATGAGCAAAAGCAACATGTAGATTTAATGCAGTCCCTACTAAAATCAATATACCAACAGTGTTTGTCACAGGGGTAAGGACAAACAATCCTAAAATTTGTAAGGAACCACAAAAGCTCCCAATGGCCAAAGCAATCTTGAAAAAGAATAACAAAACCAGAGGTATCACAACCAGGGTTCAAGATATACAGGATATATATACAGGATTCAAGGATTCAACAAAGCTATAGTAATCAAAATTATATGATACTGGCACAAAAATAAGCACACAGACCAAGAGAACAGAATAGAAAGCTCAGAAACAAACCCACAATTATATGGTCAAATAATCTTCAACATACGAGCTAAGAATATGCAATGGAAAAGATCTCTTCACCAAATGGTGTTGTGAAAACTGGACAGCAACATGCAAAAGAATGAAACTGAACCACTTTCTTACACCAAACACAAAAATAAACTCAAAATAGATTAAAGACCTAAATGGGAGACCTGAAATCATAAAAATCCTAGAAGAGAACAAAGGCAGTAATTTCTCTGATATCGGCTGTAACATTTTTGTAGGAATGTCTCCTGAGGCAAGGGAAACAAAAGCAAAAATAAACTATTGGGACTACATCAAAATAAAAAGAAGCTTCTGAATAGCAAAAGAACAATCAACAAAATAACTGATTAAACAAGAAGCTCTAACAAGAAGATCCAACAAGAAGATCCAACAATTGTAAATATTTATGCCCCTAACATGGGAGCAGTCAATTACATAAACCAATTAATAACAAAATTAAACACATTGATAATAATACAAGAGTAGGGGACTTTAACACCCCACTGACTGTAATGGACAGATCACCTAAGAAGATAAACAAGGGCTTTGAACGACACACTGGACCAGACGGACTTCACAGATATAGTCAGAGCATTCTATCATAAAATAACAGAATACACATTCTTTGTAGGTGCACATAGAACATTCTCCAGAATAGATCACATACTGGGTCAAAATCAGGTCTCAATCAGTGCCAAAAGATTGGGATCAATCCCTGCATATTTTCAGACCACAATGTTTGAAACAACTCAATCAGAAGAGATTTGGAAAGAACTGAAATACCTGGAAGCTAAAGAGCAAATGTGTCAACCAGGAAATTAAAGAATTTAAAGAATTCATGGAAGCAAATGAAAATGACAACACAACTGTTCAATACCTTTGGGATGCAGCAAAGACAGCCCTAAGAAGGAAGTATACAGCAATACAAGCCTTTCTCAAGAAACAAGAAAGGTCTCAAATACACAACCTAATCTTACACTTAAGGGAGGTGGAGAAAGAACAGCAAATAAAGCCTAAACCCAGCAATAGAAGATAAGTAATAAAGATTAGAGCAGAAATCAATGAAACAGAAAGCAAAAGAATGGCAAAAGAGATCGCAAGACTGGGAGCTTGAAAAAAAATTAATAAGATTGATTGGTAAGATAAGATTGATAACTCCCTGGCCAGACTTATCACAAAGAAAAAAGACCCAAATAAGTAAAATTACGAAGGAGAAGAAAAGTCACAAACAACAAAGATATACAAACAGGGGATCCCTGGGTGGCTCAGCAGTTTAGCCTCTGCCTTTGGCCCAGGGCGTGATCCTGGAGCCCCGGGATCGAGTCCCACGTCAGGCTCCCGGCATGGAGCCTGCTTCTCCCTCCTCCTGTGTCTCTGCCTCTCTCTCTCTCTCTCTTCTCTCTCTCTCTCTTTCTCTCTCATAAATAGATAAATAAATAAATAAATAAATAAATAAATAAATAATCTTTAAAAAAAAGATATACAAACAATTCTCAGAACACACTATGAGCAACTATATGCAAGCAAAGTAGGCAATCTGGAGGTTATGGATGCATTTCTAGAAACCTAAGCTACCAAAACTGAAACAGAAAGAAAGAGAACACCTGAACACACCCATAACCAGCAAAGAAATTGAAGCAGTCATCAAAAATCAACCAACAGACTAGAGTCCAGGGCCAGATGGCTTCCTATGGGGAATTCTACCAATCATCTAAAAAAGAAATAATACCAATTCTTCTGAATCTGTTTCAAAAAACAGAAATGGAAGGAAAAGTTCTGAACTCTTTCTATGAGGCCAGCATTACATTGATCCCAAAACCAGACAGAGACCCCCCAAAAAGGAGAATTACAGACCACTATCCCTGATGAACATGGATGCAAAAATTCTCATCAAGATACTAGCCAATAGGATCCAACAGTACAGTGAGAGGATTAATCACCACAGCCAAGTGGGATTTATCCCTGGGCCGCAACAATGGTCCAACATCCACAAATCAATGTGATACATCACATTAATAAAAGAAAGGACAAGAACCATGTCATCCTCTCACAAATGCAGAAAAAGCATGTGACAGAGTACAGCATCCTTTCCTGATTAAAACTCCACAGTGTAGCGATTGAGGGAACATACCTCCACATCATAAAGGCCATATTCAAAAAGCCCACAGCGAGTATCATTCTCAATGCAGCCTTTCCCCTAAGATCAGGAACATGATGGAGATGTCCACTCTCACCACTGTTGTTCAACACAGTACTGGTCATCCTAGCCTCAGCAATCAGACAACAAAAAGAAATAAAAGGCACCTGAATTGGCAAAGAAGTCAAACTCTCACTCTTTGCAGATGACAAAATATTCTTTTGCATGAAAACCCAAAAGACTCCACCCCCAAATTACTAGAATTCATACAGGAATTCAGCACAGTGGCAGGATAGCAAATCAATGCACAGAAATCAGTTGCATTTCTATACACTAACAATGAGACAGAAGAAAGAGAAATTAAAGAGTTGATCCCATTTACAATTGCACCCCAAACCATAAGATACCTGGGAATAAACCTAACCAAAGAAGCAAAGCACCTGTACACAGGAAACTACAGAACACTCATGAAAGACATTGAGGAAGACACATAGAAATGGCAGAAACATTCTGTGCTCATGGACTGGAGAACAAAGATTGTTAAAATGCCTATGCTACTTAGAGCAATCTATAGATTCAATGCAATCCCTACAATTACCATCAACTTTTTTCACAAAGCTGGAACAAACAATCCTAAAATTAGTATGGCAATAGAAAAGACCCCAAATAGTCAAAGTAACATTGCAAAAGAAAACCAATGCTGGGGGTATCACAATTCCAGACTTCAAGCTGTATTACAAAGCTGTGATCATCGAGACAGTATGGCACTGGCACAACAGACACAAGGATTAATGGAACAGAACAGAGAGCCCAGAAATGGACCCTCAACTCTATGGTCAATTCATCTTCGGCAAAGCAGCAAAAAATATCTAATAGAAAAAAATATGGTCTCTTCAACAGATGGTGTTGGCAAAATTGGGAGGCCACATGCAGAAGAATGACACTGGCCACTTTCTTCCATGGTACACAAAAATAGACTCAAAATTGATGAGAGATGGCAATCCACCAAAACACTAGAAAATGCAGGCAGCAATTCTATGATCTTGGCCACTGCAACTTTTTCCTAGATATATCTCAAAAGGCAAGGGAAACAAAGGCAAAAGTCAACTATCATCAAGATAAAAAGCCTCTTTTAAAAAAGTGGAATATACCTAGAATTATAAGGAAGAACATAAGCCTGTAATCTTACTAACTAGAGAAGAGTCTTCGGGCACCTGGCTGGCTTAGTCCATAGAGCATGCAACTCTCGATCTCAGGGTTTTGAGCCCCACGTTGGGTGTGGAGAGTACTTAGATATGAGATCTTTAAAAAGATAAGAGAATAGTCATTGATGAACTATTTATAGTTTTCCAGATTGCTCTCTTTTTTCTTTTCTTTTTTAGATTTTATTTGAGAGAGAGAGAACACGAACAGAAGCAGGGGAGGGGCAGAGGGACAAGAAGCAGACTCTCTGCTCATGCCAAGCCTGACGTAGGGCTCGATCTCAGGTCCCTGGGATCATGACCTGAGCCAAAGTTAGACCTTAACCGACTGAACCACCCAGGCACCACTTCAGACTGCTTTCTAAACACCTATACACCTTGTATATATTAATTTTTTGCAAATATGGGATTGAATTGTATATACTATTTCTAGCTTTTAAAAATTAGTATATTATGTTCATTTTTCAATTATAATGTAGGTATATGTCATGTTAATGGCTGAACTATGTTAGGCACTTTAGATTATTGGAATTTTGCTATTATAAATTTACTGAATTTTATTTATACATTTGGACACCTAGCAGATTACTCTAGTCAGATAAATTCCTAGGATTAAATTGCTGAGTTAATATTTAAAGACTGTGACATATCACCCCGTTGCTCTTTAGAATATTTGTACCACTTTACAGTCCCACTGGAAGATGTACATGAGAACATCTACTTCTCTGAGCCCTCTCTAACATTTGGTGGCATTTTTAATCTTTGAGTTTAGAAGTAAAAAAATTTGTACACATGCATAAATGCCTAGAAGAAAATCTGGAAGGCTATAAACCAAAAGGTATATGGTAGTTACCTCTTGATAGTGGTATTACAGCATTCTTAAAGCTTCCTGTGCTTGAATTAATGAAGTATTTACAGAATTATTCACTACTTATATTTTTGTTGCGAATTTGCTTCTTGCTAATATGCGGATATAAGTGCTTTCTATACACTAAAGGTGTTAACTCTTTGAATACTCATTCTTTCCATGTGTATTTTTTTCCCATGTGTATTTTGCACCGAGTGTCTCTGTGCCGGGTACTTCTCTAAGTATTGGGAAATGCCAAACAGACATTAAACAAAAAGACATTAAAAATGTACCAGTTTTTTAAAATGTACCAGTTTTATAGTATATTTGAAGGGAAAAGTGCTAGGACAAAATAGAACATAAGGAGGATAATTGGGTGAGCTGAAGGGAGTCGTCAGTGTGGGCCTCATCAAGGAGGTGTAAAATATGAGCAAAGACTTGAAGGAGGCATAGGACACCTGGGTGGCTTAATTGGTTAAGCTTCTGCCTTTGGCTTTGGTCATGATCCCGGTGTCCTGGGATGAATCCTGCAGGGCTCCCTGCTCCACTGGGGGCCTGCTTCTCCCTCTTCCCCTGCTGCTCCCTCTGCTTTGCCTGTACGTTTGCTGGCTCTCTCCCTTACTCTCAAATAAATATATTTTTTTAAAAAAGGATTTCCCAGGCTAAACCTCAGGCAACCAGGTGTATAAGCAGGAAGTTTTGTGGACATTAATTGGCTATCACCCATGGCAGCTGTAGAACACACCATTGTTTGTACGTAAACAGTTATAATTTGTTGGGGTCTGCTTTGTGCCCAAAGTTTTGAGAGTAATGAGGGTTTTAAAGCCAGAAAGACCCAGCATCTATATTTATTGTTGCATTTTCCTGAGTCAGTGCTTAATGTGACTGACAATCCACTCTAAATAGATGAGACAACGAGTGACACCAAGGATTTGCAAAGTTAAGTTTAAATTCAAAATCCATGCCCAACGTAGAGTCACTAAACAGTTGAATCTCTTCAAAATGTAGCGTAAACGTCAAAACGTTTTGAGGTCATATGAAATGAGACACAAGAATGGCAAAGATTGAAAAATCAAAATAAAAATTACAGAACCTTTGAGTTATTTCAGGAGGTGGCCGCGGTTACTGACGACGATCCGGGTCTGGGAGGGGTAGACAGGTAGGTCCATTTCCACCCATTGCGTGGAGAAAAGCCCACCCTCCCTTTCCTTAAGCGGAGTGGCTCGGGGATGCCAAGGTTTCAGGGTGGGCAGCCCAGGGCTGGGTTAATGCTGTTCACACAGCGTCAGGAAGTGGCTCTCCGAAGAGAAAAAGACAGTCCCTCCTCCACCCCCTGCACTCCGGTCGTGCCCTCCGGAGCGCTCTGGACCCCGGCCGGTTTAATCTGTGTCCTTCTAACGACAGGACCCAGTTACCGGAAAGAATTGCAAATGAATGAGACCAAAGCGCCGAGCAACAGGGCTCAGCCACACATCCACCCCCTCCCAGGCAACACCCAGGAAGGACGCCCTGGGGCGGGGCGCGATTTTTTTTTAAGATTTTATTTATTTATTCATGAGAGACAGAGAGAGGGGGAGAGAGAGAGAGAGAGGCAGAGACACAGGCAGAGGGAGAAGCAGGCTCCATGCAGGGAGCCCGACGCGGGACTCGATCCCGGGTCTCCAGGATCAGGCCCTGGGCTGCAGGCGGCGCTGACCCGCTGAGCCACCCGGGCTGCCCCGGGGCGCGACTTGGAGCCAGGTCCGCGCCCGCCATCCGCCGTCCCCCTCCTCGGCGCTGAGCCCGAGGCGCGGCTCCTCAAGCCCAGGCCCTCGCCGGCCCCTTCCGGGCTCCTCACCCGCTCCCCGCCGGGGCTCGGCCGCTCCCGGCCCAAAGGCGCCAGCTCCCGGACGAGGAATCGGCGAGGGTCCGGAGCCCGCCGCCGCCAGCCCGACACCGCTCCCAGAGGCGCTGCGGCAGGGGCCACCTCTCCCAGAGGCCCGCTCTTTGGCGCCGAGGGTAGGGTCTCACCAGCCACTCAGCCCTCCTCGTGGGACGGCCCGCGGCGCCTGCGGGAGGTAGAGGGCGGGGGGCCGAGGCCAGCGCGGGGGGGGGGTGGCGCGCGCCCGGGGGCAGGCGGCGCGGGCGCGGGCGTGGGCGGGAGGCGCTGGGCGCTGGGCGCTGGGCCGGGCGCAGGGGGCGGGGCGCTGCGAGCGGGCGAGCGCGGCGGGAGGCGCACGGCGGGCGGGGCGCCGGTCCCTGCTGTTGCACCTGCTTTGCTTGCAGGCTCCCTCGCTCACTCTCTCCCGCTCTCTCAAATGAATGCGATCTTAAAAAGGAAGAACTTGAAGGAGGCGGTTAACCACGTAGACGTTAGGAGGAAGAGGATTTTAGGCGGAGGCTGCGCTCAGGTAGGCGCATACCTGTGTTCAAGCAGCAGGAAGGAGGCTGCCGCGGGGTGAGCAAGGACTCTGAGAGGTGGAAACCGTTGGAGAGTTCTGGCTTCAGAGGTTCACTCTGGTTACGGTGGAGTGAATAGACTGACGGGAGGCAAGTCTGGAAGCAGGAAGACGATTTAGGAGGCTGGAGTATCAAAGGGGTGGGATAGGTGGAGAGGAGCGCCAGGGCCTCATGTTGGGGGCACTTGCTTCCATGTTTGCTTGGGAGAGCAGGGATGGGCGTGGAGACTAAGGCTTCGCTGCGGCTGGGGCCAGGAAGAAAACAGAGTCTCAGAAGCCACAGAAAGAACTTCTGTAAAAGAAGAGAGAGGGATCCAGTGTGTCCAATGAAATGAGGTCTAGGAAGTGACCGTTGGAATTAGCACAGGCTAGGTCGTTGGGAACCCTGACAGGTGGTTTTGGTGAAAGAAGGAGGAGGCACAGTAGCCTAGGAGAGCGAGTTCAGGAGTGAATGAGGGGTGAGTATTCGAGAGGGTGAGTTTGCTGCGGAATGTAGTGGGGCTTTGGTGGTGGGAGAAGTTACTGCATATTTACGTGGTCATAGGAATGATCTGGAAAAGGAAAATCTGATTCTGTAAAAGAAGGGAATTGGCGGAGCAATGCCTTTACAAAAATAGGAGAAGCCGGGATCCAATGTGCTGTGGAAGGAAATGACTGGAGAGGGAGGACCGTGGATAATTCCTCTGTGTTAGCAGGTAGGAAGGCAGAATGTGTGGGTACATGTGGTGGTAAAAAGCTGGGGAACTTGTCTTTTAGGGCTCAGGGTCTCTCAGTGCAGTAGGAGCCGTGACATCCACTCAGGGTAGAGGAGGAGTAGGGAGGTGTAGACAGTCCTGGGGTGTGGGAGAGTGAACGGAGAGGGAAATAGTGGCATGTCAGACAGCATCAGGGGTCTTCGGGTTGTGTCGTGGATCTAGTGTGATTGTGATGTTTTCTCCAGACCCATTCAGCTGTAGGGGTGCTGGCAAGGTACCAGGGGAGAGTTGGCTTTAAGTAGGCTTGTGGTTTGATGTGCGCAGTGAGGGATGCGGAAGTTGAGGGTGTGTGTTTGGCTGTGGGATTTAGGTTGAGGAAGAGGCGAGGATAGCAGAAGGGCAAGAGAGTGTGAGATGTGGTGGTAGGAGTGGATTGGGGGCTTGGGTTGCATCAAAGGATTACAGAGTTGAGGTATGAAGGCAGATGACATGAGGGGTCATAGGTGACTCCAAGCTAGGAGGCTTTAGTACAGGTGATCTGGAAGTTGCGCTGAGGGGACGTGCTGATGGAGACACACATTCCATCTCCACGTCAAGTGATTCCAAGGCTGTGGGAGAGACAGACAGTCCCCATTTGACAGTGTTTAAGGAGGGCAATGTCCTCATAGGACATCCCAGTTTTCCCTGGAGTGCGCTGAGGTGAATGGGATGTTCACTGGGGGCCTCACAAATAGCAAAATGGTGCTGATCCAGAGTTTGTTGGGCTGGGTAGGGGGGCTGTGCTTGTGGATCTTCAAATGTCAGCAGTAAGGAGTCCTGGGCTTGGTGAAGGGCATGGTGAAGTTGGTCCCAGTGAACAACTGATGTTGGCAATGAGACAGAAGACATGGGGGCAGGGAAGAGAATATTGGAAGTAACCTCTTGACTCTTTGATGTGGGCCAGGAGGTCTGGGACTCAGTCTTGTCTTTCACTGTTAATGGAAGATAGGAGACCTACTAAGGTGGTGTCCTAGATGCACTGTACTGGTCTCGCTCTAGAATTTCATTGGATAGAGGTGAGTGCTTTGGGGCTGTTCCCTGTCTCCACTGAGTAGTCTGAAGATCGAGATTGTTAGCCTGAGAGCCAAGACTTCCTGTGGCTGCTGTGATGGTGGGTGCACAGCCTGCAGAGGCATGTTCTTAGTCCCTATGTGAAGGATGGCTTCTGTGGCTCCTTCTGGGAGAGGGTAGAATTTATGTTTTAAAAATATCCTTATTCTAACTTTGGAATTAATGAATATTTTAGCTGAGGATAGGATTTAAAGATGAAAATAACTTTCACAAAATTTTGAAGGCATTATTGCATAATGTGAGAACCCTGAAGTCATTTTGGTACCTGACCATTTGTAACCGAACTTTTTTCTCCCTGGAAACTCTTAGAATCTTTCCTGAGTCTGTGGTGAGTGTCCCCCCTCCCCCGAACTGAATTCTAATTGGCATCAATCCAGAGATTTGTGTGCTTTCGTTCTAGGTGATGATTATTACTTTGGTAGTTTTCTATTTTTCTTTCTGAGACTACTGTTTTGGATTGCCTGGGTTGGTCTATTTCCATTATTTTTCCTTTTTTTGTTTGTTTTTCTTTTGTTTCAGTGCAAACAGACAATGTTCTAGATAAAGTTTCCAAGTTTTTTCCTACTCTTCTATTAAATCATTTGGCAGTCATAATTTTCAGAGCTCTTTTTTTCTGGTCTTTCATTTCTTTTATAATGGCTCCTTTTTGTGGATGTAATAGCTACTTCAGTGTTTTCTGAGAATTCTAATTGACATATTTTTCCAAGTTCTAGAAATTATCCTTGTCTCGAGTGTTGCTTACTTTGTTCATCTTTATTTTTATCTCTCAGGTTGCTCCTTCTCCTGCATTTGATTTATGGCTGTCTTTTAGGTTGCTTGTGTGGGCTCGTGGGTATCCAGGTCTCATTTCTGTTAGGTCCTCATGTGAGCTGGGCGGTTCTCCTGGATGGCTTCATTCAAAAGGGCAAGCAGGCTGAGGAGCCTTACATTCATGCCAGGTGTTTAACGCTGGTGTCACCACCATAGCTCCACTCTGCATGGCCATTTCATATGCCTTTTCTGGAGAAGAGCCTTCCTAGGTATGCAGCATCATGTTGACTCTGCTGTTTTGTTTGTAAGGGTTGGGGAGCAGGAGTGGAGTACTGCCCTGCATGGGCATCTGACAGACTTTGACTCAACCCCTCCCTCTGGACTCCCTCCTGCCTTGCCTTCCTACTGTAGTCAGGAAACATTTCTGCAGTTCTTCCTGGCAAATTTGTTTTCTGCTTCCAGGCCCTTTTGTTCTTGTTTTGGGCCACAGCTTTCATTTCTTCTACATACCCCATCTGCTTTTCAGATTCTAGAATCTGAGGTAAGCTTGAGCTAGGACTGGTGGCTCGCATCCAGATTGCTTCGCTTTGTTAGATGTCCTTACTGTCATTTTCATGCACTCCTAGAAGTTACTCTTGCCACTTTTACTTGAAGCTTATTTTACTTAACATATGACTTAATTTGAAGAACTTCGATGGGCTAATAAAAGTAAGTGATAGCTATGTACAGTTTTGAGGAATTGGATTTAGGGGGAAGTGGTTAATTTAACTGGCTGTGTTCATCATAACGTTCTAATGGTCAGAACTACAGTTGACCCTTGAACTGCATGGGTCCACTTATATGCCGATCTGTTTCAATAAATATATAGTACTGTAAATGCATTTTCTCTTCCTTATGGTTTTCTTAATACATTTTCTTTCCTTTAGTTTGTTGGAAGAATATGGTATATAATACATACACAAAGTGTGTGTTACTTGACCGTATATGTTACATGTAAGGCTTCCGGGTAACAGCAGTTGAATTCAGTAGTTAAGTTTTGGGGGAGTCAGAAGTTAGACATGGATTTCTAATTATGCAGGAGGTCAGTGTCCCTAACCCCCATCTTGTTCAGGGGTCAGGTGCACATGCTCTTCTTGGAATGGGGGCGCTTTAAATATAATGTAAACCTAAATGTCATGACTTGTTTATTTCATGCCACCATCTTGCCTCCCCACCAGCTTTATTTATTTATTTATTTATTTATTTATTTATTTATTTATTTTTTAAAAGATTTTATTTATTTATTCATGAGAGACACACAGAGAGAGGCAGAGACATAGGCAGAGGAAGAACCAGGCTCCATGTAGGGACTCGATCCCAGGACTCCAGGATCATGCCCTGGGCCGAAGGCAGGTGTTCAACCACCGAGCCACCAAGGTGCCCTGGGTCCATCTCTTTATTTAGGATTAATTTCTAGAAGTGGAAGCCCTGGGTCCAAACTCAGACTATTGTGAATTTTAATTGATATTGCTAACTTAAACTCTAAAAAGGTTATGTTAATTTACAAGGCAAAAAAAATTGCTATTTCTTTGGATACCTAACAATCCACATCTTTGCTAACATGATGGGTAAAATGTGTTTTAATTTTCATTTTTTAATTCAGCGAAGTTTAATTTAGTTTCCATCTTCATAATTTTGATTTCTAGCATTATCTATTTTCAATTCATTACCTTCTTAATTTCTTTTTTATTTTAAAGATTTTATTTTATTTAATCATGAGAGATACAGAGCAGGAGAGAGAGAGGCAGAGACACAGGCAGAGGGAGAAGCAGGCTCCATGCAGGGAGCCCGATGTGGGACTCGATCCCGGATTCCAGGATCATGCCCTGGGCTGCAGGCAGCGCTAAACCGCTGCGCCACCGGGGCTGCCCACCTTCTTAATTTCTAATTTTAGCCATGTGCTGTTATTACTCTTTTCTATAAGGAACATTCTATTCTTCTTACATCATAACATCCCATGGAATCTCACTGAAGATCTAAAACAGTTTTTAGAGGTCTCCGACATTTCTTTTTAACCTTTAAAAAGGTAGTGTCCTACCTGCCTCTTTACTGTCCCTATGGAATTAGTAGAGTTCTCAACTTACTGATTTCCTGAGTGAACAGAACTTTTTCAGAAGTGTGATATAGATAAATCAAAGTTCCTATTTTGATCTAATTTTCTTTTAATATTTGAGCCCTAGCTTTTCAGTTTTAACCCATTTCTGAGTTTAGGACAAATCTGTCTAGTCCTATCTTTGTAAGTCCTGGTTTCAACTCATGCTATCAGGGATTGTCTCTCTTTGGCTCTTGGTAGATATATTACCCTAGGCAGGTGCTGGTCCTTGATGGGCAACACACAGTTAAAGCAAGAAATGTTTCACAAATGATGTCTGATATGGTCTAGTTAAGATTAATAAATTCACACTGCTTAGAATTATCCATTGACTTAGATTCAACAAAAGTTTTTTTTTCTAATATTAAAATACAGATAGAATTGTTTGGCGGGGGGGGGAACTAACTTGAAATAAATCAAAAAATATCTTCACATTAATCTTTCTTCTCATATACTTCAAATTTGTACTTAATGCCTTTCTCCTCCTGGACATCAGAAAGAACACCTGGGTATTCTGGCAGAAGTTTATATTTCTCCAATCAATTTCTGGGAAAAATGTGTCACTTTCAAATTCATGCATAATCCTTGTCACAAATAGTCTAAGATGGCCTGGTTTGTTCATGGCTTCCTTATAAACAGAACTGCCTCCCACTATCCAATCCATGTCCACTTTATTTGCTAATTCTGGTTGCTCAGTAAGTTTTAAAGCATCATCCAGACTTTTGGCAAGAAAATGAGCTCCTTGTGGAGGTTCCTTGAGGTCTCTGCTGAGAACTATATTAATTCTGTCCTTTAAAGGTCGATTCTTCTCAGGAATAGAGAACCATGTCTTCCAACCCATAATCGCCAAATTCTGTTTACCTTCCAGAGAGGAGTTCGTGGTCATTCTTTGGAAATACTTGAATTCATTCCTGAGCGGGGGCCAGGGCAGGTCCCCGTTCCTGCGGATGCCCATGTCCTGGGACACGGTGACGATGCGGTTCAGCGTGCGCACCCTGGCGGCGCCGCGACCCCGCCCGCCCCGCTCGGCCCCCACCACCTTTTTAAAAAATATATGCCACATAGGGATTTCTATTGTCTTTCTGTTCCTCTTCATTATTCTCCTTTTATTTATTTGAAATATAACTGACATATAACATTATGTTAGTTTTAGTTGTACAATATAATGATTCAACATTTGTATATACTGTGAAATGATCAACACAAGTGTCGTTAATATCTGTCACCTTACATAGTTACAGAATTTTTTTTTTCCCTTGTGATGAGGACTTTTTATATTTACTCTCTTAGGATCTTTCAAATTTGCAGTACAGTGTTATTTACCTGTAGTCACCACGCTATCCATTATGTCCCCATGACTGACTTACTTTATATCTGAAAGTTTGACTCTCTTCACCCATTTCTCCTGACCCTGGTCCCCCACCTCTGGGAACCATTAATCTATTTTCTGTATCTATAAGCTTAGTTTTGGTTTTTATTTTTAGATTCTGCATATAAACGAGATTATGTGGTATTTGTCTTTCTCTGTCTTACTTACCATAACACCCTTAAAGTCTATCCGTGTTCTTGCAAATAGCTAGATTTCCTTCTTTTTAAATGACTAAATAAAACCCTCATTGTGTACGTATACAACATTTTCTTTATTCATTCATCTATCAGTGGACACTTTGGTTGTTTCCATCTTGATTATTGTAAATAATGCTGCAGTGAAAATGGGGTGCCATATATCTTTTTGAGTTAGTGCTTTAGTTTTCTTTGGATAAATACCCTGAAATGAGATTGCAGGATCATATGGTAGTTTTATTTTTAATTTTTAAAGAACCTCCATACTGTTTTCCATAGCGACTGCAACAGTTTACATTCCCAGTGTACATTTCCCCCTAGCAGTGCCCATCCTCACCAACACTTATTTCTTGTCTTTTTAGTAATAGTTACTCCAGGGTGCCTGGGTGGCTCAGTCAGTTAAGCGCCTGCCTTCCGACTGGGTCATGATCCCGGGGTCCTGGAGTTGAGTTCCATGTCTTTGGGCTCCCTGCTCAGTGGGGAGGCTGCTTCTCCTTCTCCCTTTGCCTGCCACTCTGCCTGCTTGTGCTCGCTCTCCCTGTCAAATAAATAAAATCTTTAAAAAAGAAAAAAAGTTATTATAACAGGTGTTGGGTGATGCTTCATTGTGGTTCTGATTTGCATTTCCTTGGTGATTAGCGACGTTGAAGATCTTTTCCTATACCTGGTTGTCATCTGTATGTCTTCTTTGGAAAAATATTTGTTCAGGTCCACCCATTTTTAAATGTTTCTTTTTTTTTTTTTAATTTATTTATAGTAGTCATCACAGAGAGATAGAGAGAGAGAGACAGAAGCAGGCTCCATGCACCGGGAGCCCGACGTGGGACTCGATCCTGGGTCTCCAGGATCGCACCCTGGGCCAAAGGCAGGCGCCAAACTGCTGCGCCACCCAGGGATCCCGTGATCTGCCCATTTTTTAATCCTATTGTTTGCTTGTTTTTTTTCTTTCTGTTTTTACTGTTGAGTTGTAGGAGTTCTTTATGTATTTTGAATATTAACCCTTTATCAGATATAATTTGGAGAATATATTTTCTCCCATGCTGTAGATTACCCTTTCGTTTTGTCAGTTTCTTTGTTATACATGCCCCCCACACCTCTTTTTCTCTCTTCTCTATCATACAACTTTGTATCCATTTAGAGTCTTTCCACCTACCTCTCCCTTCTGTTTTACTCAACTTCTGTTTGATTGGGATGAAACTTTTCTATATCTACCTATGAATGCACCTTTGGATTGAGCTGATGGTGATGACTTTCTGTGTATTACAGCCCCAATACAGAGATGGAGAAACTGGGAGGCAAATTGAGGTAGGGAGTTGCCTCAGGCACAGAGGGTTAGCACTTGAAATATATGGAGGGACTGTCTTCTTTTTATCCATCCTGGTCAGATTTAAGCCTGGCCCTAGATATCAGTGTGTCAGATGATGAATTTATTGCATCCAGAGGCCTTTCTCTCAAAAGTTTATCCATACCCCTCCTCTTGCTGGTTGAAGTCTGTTGAGCTGCATCAGACCTAAGAGCTTTTGCAGAGGATTGGGAGGAAAATTGCCCTTAAGGAGAAACATTGTCATCCACATATAAAACAACAGAGATACAAAGATGGGGACAAGACCAGTGGCAGGGGCTAAAAGCAAAACTTTTGAAGCATTTAGTAATTCAGAGAATCAGCTTTTGGGCAAATATGCTTGTATCCCTTAAGTCTATTTTGTTTTTAGAAAGCTGAGTTTGTCTCCACATGTGATAGATGAGGAGAACAGGAGAGGAGCAAGCTAAAACTGCAAAACCCTTGCAAGATCCTCTTGATAGGATTTCACCACTACAAGGGCAAGGTACTGAACTTTTAGAAATTACTTCTTAATCTATATATTTCAACTTCCTTTCCCATTTGTCTGTCTTAGGTGTTTATCTTAAGCTACGATATGGTAAACTGAAAACACTTGTGGTTTGGCAATTACCTGTTAATATTTTTACAGGAAAAGGTCTCGGGTAATCTTCCAATTGTCTTCACTGATTAAGCTGAAAGCTCCTTTCCTTTGGAAACCATGCTGTCAGGTGGCCACAGCACACATTGTGTTCAGGACATAACTTTCACATCCCCCCCCCCGCCCACCCTACCAATCAATTTATATTACTACCAGTAATTTTTGTTTATGTAAATTGGTGAATTATAAATTCTAAAAGAAATTATTGTTTCTAAGGAAACCAAGTTGAACGCTTTGGAGTCATTGGAACAATTGCTATAAAACTGGATCTGGCAAAGAAACTACAAAAATAGGGACTCCTGGGTGTCTCAGTGGCTGAGTGTCTGCCTGTGGGTCAGGTGTGATCCTGGGATCCTGAGATTGAGTTCCACGTCAGGTTCCCCGCAGGGAGCCTGCTTCTCCCTCTGCCTCTGTGTCTCTCATAAAATCTATTTTAAGAAGAAAAAAAGGAACTACAAAAATGAGGGGAAATTGTAAAAAATAAATAACTTACACTTGTGCTTTCTGATTGCTTCTAAGTACTCTATGTTCTCTTTGTCAGAGAAATTAAAGCTAGGTATTTTAAACTATATATTGTATTTTTCTGTAGTGAAGATAGCATGTCATTCCAAACTGTGTGGTTCAATACTTAAGCCCATGTTATAGGATTGATGAGTGAAGGTACTTTTGTATGTTTATGTTAAAAAATCTTAATGGATGTTTGTATTTCTCTTGATGAGAAGTGTCAAATATGTATGAAAATAGTGAGAATGGTATTAACTCCCCACACTTAGAAGCAATAAAGGAAAAAAAATGGTAAATTGGACTTCTTGAAATTGAAAGCATTTGTGCCTTGAAAGACTTATAAAGACAGTGAAGAGGCAACACAAAGATGGAAGAGAATATTTGCAAACCACATATATGATAAGGGACTGGCATTCAGAATACATGTGTTACAATTCAATAAAACAAAAAATCAATACTGTAAAATGGGCAAAGAATTTCAATAAACATTTGTCTAAAGAAGTTGTAAAATGACCAATAAACACGAAATGATGTTCAGCATCTTTAGACATCAGAGACATACACGGGATCGAGTCCTCCATCAGGCTTCCTGCATGGAGCCTGCCTCTCCCTCTGCCTGTGTCTCTACTTCTCTCTCTGTGTCTCTCAAGAATAAATTTAAAAAAATAAAATCTTTAAAAAAATAAAGTTAGCTTTAAAGCCTTGATTAGATTAATAGTCAAGGTTTTTTGGGCATGTGTGTAATTTCTCATACTTCCCGACCCTGACAGTTTTTTTTTTTTAACTGACCAGTGATAAGTTCCTATACCATTATTTAGAAATGCTGTATTCTACTTAATGGAAAAATATGGTTAGTACATTTATTTGCTATTTTTAGGGATTCTTGGGTATTTAGTTGATAAAATAGTTTGGTCTCAATTATTTTTGTTTTCTCAAGCAGACTCACCTATTGATGTTTGTTTACAATCCTGGATAAATAATGAGAACAAGGTAATCTTTCATATGTTATCAATTTCTGGAGTGTTATTGAGAGAGTGCAAGTTTCTATTTCACATGTGCAAGTGTTAAACAGTAGTAATATTAGAAGTCTTGTACTTTAAAAGCAGAAATCCAAGTTACTGCTTCAAGTAACCAGGATGTGAGTAGTCCCAGTCCAGGGCTTCATGTGTCATCAGGACTTCACCTTTGCCCTACTTCACCCCTTGCTGGCTGCCTCTAGAACAATAGCTCCAGGAGGGAAAGTGTTTCTCTTTGTTTCATTTATTGTATCCTGAGTGGCTGGCACATAGTTGGTACTCAGTAATTGGTTGAATGATCAAGAGGCTGCCTTCATTTGTGGGCAACCCAAGCCTATTCTGTAGGTTGCTTTGAGTTCTGTTGTTTCCTTCCCTGTGCAGAAGCTGCTTACCTGGATGAAGTCCAATAGTTCATTTTTGCTGTTGTTTCTCTTGCTTCTGATGATGTGTCTAGTGAGTAGTTGCTACAGCTGGGGTCAGATATGTTGCTGCCTGTGTTCTCTTCTAGTATTTTGATGGATTCCTGTCTCACATTTAGGTGTTTCATCCATCTTGAATGTATTTTTAGGAATGGTGTAAAAAAAAGTGGTCCGGTTTCATTCTTTTGCATGTGGCTGCCCCATTTTTCCCAGTATCATTTGTTGAAGAGACCATCTTTTTTCCATTGGATCTTCTTTCCTGCTTTGTCAAAGATGAGTTGAGCAGATGGTTGTGGGTCAATTTCTGGGTTTTCTGTTATGTACCATTGATCTATGTGTCTGTTTTTATGCCAGTATTATACTTGATGACTCCAGCTTTGTAATAGAGCTATTGTGATGCTTCCAGATTTGCTTTTCTTTTTCAGGAGTGCTTTGGCTATTTGGGTCTTTTGTGATTCCATATAAATTTTAGGATTGATTGTTCTAGCTCTGTGAAAAATGCTGGGGATATTTTGATAGGTATTGCATTGAGTAATATAGACATTTTAACAATGTTTGTTCTTCCAGCCCATGAGCATGGAATGCCATTCCGTTTCATTGTGTCCTCTTCAATTTCTTTCATAAGTGTTCTATAGTTTTCAGAGTACAAATCTTTTACCTCATGTTGGACCCCTTTTGGTATCTGAATCTCTTGATAAATGTCTGTAATGAGCACGTTATAAATTTTGGTTTTGGTATATTGCTTAAAATTGGTTCATATAGAGTTTAAAAGAGTACAGTGAGTACTTTATAGTCTGATGGTTTATATAATAATTTATATCTACTACATAATTATTTCCCATAATGTTTTGGAATAAGTTATTAAAGACAAAACTTATGGCTCCTCTATGACTCATTTTTAAAGGAAATCTGAAGAGAAGAAATTCCTGTGAAGACTATCCAGGCTGCTAATGCAAAACTTAACCCTGTTTATGTTCATGACACAAATGCCAGTAAAGGTCATTTTGACTTACTGGGCCTTTTGAAGTGGATGCTGAGTCTCTTCATCAAGATAAGCATTTGGCATCTAATTCAGAAACAGTTTTGCCTATGGATAAACGTTTAGACACTGGAACTCCTAAAGTGATCCATTAAAAAATATGTGGACAAAGCATCTTTGAAGCCTGTTGGTGGCAATGGAATGAACTCCTCTGATAGTCTTTGGTCACCAACTATTAAAAGGCAAACATATGAATGTTACAAGTCCACTGATAAAAGTGAAGACCGTAAGTAGGTTTTTAAAAAAATAAAAGTAAGGAAATGTATAAAATGTGTATACATTTTGGATAGAATATATTTTCAAGTGGAACATGCCTAATCTTTTGTATTAAAACAGTAAATGTTTTATGGATTAGAAATTGTATCTTTATTCACAGATCTAGTGGAAATGTACTACTCTAAATCTTAGTTTTCTTTTCCATTTTTCCCTGGTTCTCTATAATGGATTTTTTACTGGGTTATGGCTGGCTTCCCCACCATGAGGGAACTTTTCTTTTGTGGGAATGGATTTTCTTTTTTCTAATTAGTTTTGGGCAGATTTTAGTTCTGCTGATATCTAAGGTAAGTCAACTAAGTAAAATTATTTAAGACTATTATATCATTTTGTTTCACGTGTCATTGGATATTTTTGGAATTTTTTAGAAATGGCTCCATCACCAAGTGTGGTCTATCAAAATGAAGAGGACAGATGGGTCACTGACTTGGCATATTACACATCTTTTAATACAGAGCAAGTTTTAAATATGTCTGTAGCTAACAAGATGAATGAAGAATTCATATCTGTTTATAAGTGTATTGATAACCACACTGTTGTACCATTTTTCGTTGCTTTTGATGGTATTGTGAGATGATTCTGTATATATTGGCTAGCCATACCAAATCACTTTTGGAGTATACATTTGAACCTTGAACAGTGTGGGGGGTTAAGGGATACTCCCTGTGTATTTCAAAATCTGTTGTAACTTTTGACTCCCCAAAATGTTAACTACTGACAGTTTATTGTTTATGTTATTGCTTAAGGCTTCCGGTAAACAGTCAGTTAACACTGATTTTGTATGCTACATGTATTATATACTGTATTTTTACAGTAGGGTAAGCTAGAGAGAAGAAGTTAAGAAAATCGTGAGGGAGAGAAATTAATACTATATGAAAAAGAAAAATCTGTGTGTAAGTAGACCTTTGCAGTTCAGATTCATGTAGTTTAAGGGTCAGCTCTAATACTGAGCTTATCAACAGTCTTTATTATTATTTATTATTTTTATTACATTTCTTTTTTTAAATTCAATTTGCCAACATATAGTATAACACCCAGTGCTCATCCCATCAAGTGCCCTCCTCAATGAACATCACCCAGTTACCCCATCCCCCTACTCACCTTCCTTTCCTCAGCCCTTTGTTTGTTTCCCAGAGTTAGGAGTCTCTCATGGTTTGTCTTCCTCTCTAATTTTTCCCACTCAGTTATGCTCCTTTCCCTTATAGTCCCTTTCTCTATATCTTTTATTACACATATGAGTGAACTTATATGATTATTATCCTTCTCCAATTGACGTATTTCACTCAGCATAATACCCCCAGTTCCATCAACATTGAAGCAAATGGTGGGTATTCTTTTCTGATGGTTGAGTAATATTCCATTGTATATGTAGACCACATCTTTATCCATTCATCTGGTGAAGGACATCGTGGTTCCTTCCACAATTTGGCTATTGTGGACATTGCTGCTATGAACACTGGGGTGCAGGTGTCCCAGCATTTCACTACATCAGTGTCTATGGGGTAAATATCCAGTAATGCAATTGCTGGGTTGTAGGGTAGCTCTATTTTTAACTTCTTGAAGAACCTCCACACTATATTCCAGAGTGGCTGTACCAGTTCACATTCCCACCAACAGTGCAAGAGGGTTCCCCTTTCTCCACATTCTCTCCAACATTTCATATTTCCCGTCTTGTTAATTTTCACCACTCTCACTGGTGTGAGGTGGTATCTCACTGTGGTTTTGATTTGTATTTCCCTGATGGCAAGTGATGTGGAGCATTTTCTCATGTGTTTCTTGGCCATGTCTATGTCTTCCTCTGTGAAATTTCTGTTCATGTCTTTTGCCCATTTCATGATTGGGTTGTTGTTTCTTGTGTGTTGAGTTTGATAAGTTCTTTATACATCTTGGATACTAGCCCTTTATCCGATATGTCATTTGCAAATATCTTATCCCATTCTGTAGGTTGTCTTTTAGTTTTGTTGACTGTTTCTTTGGCTGTGCAGAAACTTTTTGTCTCGATGAAGTCCCAATAGTTCAGTTTTGCTTTTGTTTCCCTTGCCTTCATAGATGTATCTTACAAGAAGTTGCTATGGCCAAGTCATAAAGGTTGTTGCCTGTGTTCTCCTCTAGGATTTTGATGCATTCTTGTCTTACATTTAAATCTTTCATCCAGGGATCCCTGGGTGGCGCAGCGGTTTGGCGCCTGCCTTTGGCCCAGGGCGCGATCCTGGAGACCCGGGATCGGATCCCACATCGGGCTCCCGGTGCATGGAGCCTGCTTCTCCCTCTGCCTATGTCTCTGCCTCTCTCTCTCTCACTGTGTGCCTATCATAAATAAAATAAAAAAAAATTAAAAAAAATAAAATAAAAAAGAAAAAATAAATCTTTCATCCATTTTTTAAATAAATTTAATTTTTATTGGTGTTCAATTTGTCAACATATAGAATAACACCCAGTGCTCATCCCGTCAAGTACCCACCTCAGTGCCCATCACCAACTCACCCCCACCCCTCGCCCACCTCCCCTTATACCACCCCTAGTTCGTTTCCCAGAGTTAAGAGTCTTTCATGTTCTCTCTCCTTTTTTGATATTTCCCACTTATTTTTCTCCTTTCCCCTTTATTCCCTTTCACTATTTTTTACATTCCCCAAATGAATGAGACCATATAATGTTTGTTCTTAAGTCTTTCATCCATTTTGAGTTTATCTTTGTGTCTGGTGTAAGAGAATGGTCTAGTTTCATTCTTCTGCATGTGGCTGTCCAATTTTCCCAGCACCATTTATTGAAGAGACTGTCCTTTTTCCAGTGGATAGTCTTTCCTGCTTTGTCAAATATTAGTTGACCATAGAGTTGAGGGCCCATTTCTGGGTTCTCTATTCTGTTCCATTGATCTGTTTTGGGGAAGTACCATACTGTCTTGATGATCACAGCTTTGTAATACAGCTTGAAATCCAGCATTATGATGACCCCGGCATTGGTTTTATTTTCCAATGTTCCTCTGGCTATTCAGGGTCTTTTATGATACCATACAAATCTTAAAATGATTTATTCCAATTCTGTGAAGAAAGTCCAAGGTCTTTTGATGCAGATTGCATTGAATGTGTAAATTGCCCTGGGAAGCATAGACATTTTCACAGGTTTATTCTTCCAATCCATGAGCATGGAATGTTTTTCCATCTTGTTACATCTCCCTCAATTTCTTTCAGAAGTGTTCTATAGTTTTTAGGATATAGATCCTTACCTCTTTGGTTAAGTTTATTCCTAGGTATCTTATGGTTTTGAGTACAATTGTAAATGGGATTGATTGCTTAATTTCTCTTTTTTCAGTCTGTTAGTGTATAGAAATGCTACTAATTTCTGGGCATTGATTTTGTACCACATTGCCAAATTGCTATATAAATTCTAGCAATCTTGGGGTGGAGTCTTTTGGTTGTTCTATACACAGTATCATGTCATCTGCAAAGAGGGAGAGTTTGACTTATTCTTTGCCGATTTGAATGCTTTTTATTTCTTTTGCTGTCTGATTGCTGAGGCTAGGAATTCTAGTACTATGTTAAAGTACAGTGGTGAGAATGGACATCCCTATTGTGTTCCTGATCTCAGGGGGAAGACTCTCAGCTTTTCACCATTGAGAATGATATTCGCTGTAAGCTTTGCATAGATCACTTTTAAGATGCCGAGAAATGTTCCCTCTATCCCTACACTCTGAAGAGTTTTGATCAGAAATGGATGCTGTATTTTGTCAAATGCTTTCTCTGCATCTATTGAAAGAATCATATGTTCATATGATCATATGCTCTTATTGATGTGTTCAATCATGTTGATTCTTTTATGAATATTGAACCAACCTTGCATCCCATGGATAAATCTCTCTTTGTTGTAGTGATTAATACTCTTAATGTACTGTTGGATCCTATTGGCTAGCATCTTGGTGAGAATTTCTGCACCCATGTTCATCAGAGACATTGGTCTATGATTCTCCTTTTTGGTGGGGTCTCTGTCTGATTTGGGGATCAAGATAATGCTGGCCTCATCAAATGAGTTTGGAAGAATTCCCTTACTTTCTGTTCTTTGGAACAGCTTTAGTAGAACAGGTATTCTTTCTTCTTTAAACTTTTTATAGAATTCCCCTGGGAAGCCATTTGGCCTTGGACTTTTGTATCTTGGGGGTTTTGTGAGGACTGCTTCAATTACTTCCCTGGTTATTGGCCTGTTCAGGTTTTCTATTTCTTCCTGTTCCAGTTTTGGTAATTTGTGGGTTTCCAGAAATGCATCCATTTCTTCTAGTTTGCCTAATTTGTTGGCATTTAGTTGCTCATAATACGTTTTGAAAATGGTCTGTATTTCCTTGGTATTGGTTGTGATCTCTCCTCTTTCATTTGTGATTTTATTATGTGCATCTTTTCTGTTTTCTTTTTAATAAGGCTGGCTATGGGTTTAACAATCTTATTAGTTCTTTCAAAGAACCAACTCCTGGTTTTATTGATCTGTTCTACAGTTCTTATGGTCTGTATTTCATTGATTTCTGCTCCAATCTTTATTATCTCCCTTCTTCTGCTTGGCTTAGGCTTTCTTTGTTCTTCTTTCTTGATTTCCTTTAGGTGTGAGGTTAGATTGTGTATTTGAGGCTTTTCCAGTTTTTTGAGGGAGGCTTGTATTGGGATGTATTTCCCTCTTAGGACTGCTTTTGCTGTATCCCAAAGATTTTGAATGGTTGTATTTTCATTTTTGTTAGTTTCCATGAGTATTTTTAATTCTTCTCTAATTTCCTGGTTGACCCATTCATCATAGATTTGCTGGGTGCCAGCACAGACTGTAAAACCACCCAGTGATGAATGCTAACTTCTCTGTCTCCTGTTGGATCATTTTTTAACTATGGCCTGAGGTAGAATAAAAGGGATTAATAAATGTTTTGTATGATTTTTTTCAAAATTTACAGATGAAAATGTAATCAAGAATGTTGACCTTATGTGATACAGTTTGGTGCATCTGTGTAATGACTGAAACTCTTGGCTCAGCACTGACTTTTGGAAATGAACCCCAGGGAATAACTGAGGATGGAGAAGAGTAGCCTTATCCCTCTGGTAGATTTTCATATCCTGGGGAGACTGAGAGAAATGGGATGGTATGGATCTGCATCAGAAATGAGGGCCTCAGCAAACTGACCCCATCCCTTCTGGACTGCCCCTTCTTCTCTGCCTCATCCTGATGGATGAATACAACACTATTATGTCTACAAAGACTCCAAAGGTCGATACTGACAATTGATGTGGATACAGAGGATGAACTCACATGAGAGCCTCTGGCTGGTATAGACATGGACTGCTAACCCTGCAGAAGCATGTTATGTGCAGATGGACTGAAGCAGATAAAATTATGTGAGAGTGATGAAGATTAGGGGGGGACAGGAGAGATAGTGCATAAGCAAAGCTACAAGCCAGCTGGGTGGAGAGCATTCATTGTGTAACACTTGGCCTTGCACTATGCAGGCTGCAGCCTAGAGTTTGGGGTAGGCTAAAGAAAAGGAAATGGAAGTGATGTCTCTGTACTTAAGGAAAATAAGACCCATACTAGAAAAACAGTGGATTTGAGATTTAAGCAGAAGATGAGTGTGAGTCCTGGCATCCAGCAAATATGTGTTCTGGGTGCTGGGACCCTTGGCTGACTGCCTGAACCGTCACTCAGAGAGGGCATGTCAGAATGAGATGTATTAAAGAACTTATCCAAGATGAGGCTGACAGCACCCCATAATGTTACTACTGTTGGTAGGGACCTTATGAACCACCAATTTTCTGTCTAATATGAAAATACTCTTTCAAAACATTTTTCAATGTAAACCATAGATGTATTCATATAGATTATTTTTATTTTATCCCCTGGCTCCATGAATATGTGTATTTGCATGTGTGTGTATGTATCCATGCATATGTACCTGTGACAGGGAAAGGCATAATGTGTTTTTCACCATTCTTGCTGTTTCCAAGCTTTGGCAGCTTAGCAGGGGTGGTGCTGGTTCTTCTGCCTTCCATCTCAGCTCCCTGTCAGTGCTGATCCTTGATATGTAGGTAGTGTCATCTGTCATTGATAGAACCTGAAACTGCAGAATGGATATAGTGGTGATACCTTTAATTACAACCAGGAGATCTGAATTATCATTAGACCTTTGCTCAATTATTTGTGTGGTCTTGAGAAAACAACACGTCCAGCCTTGGTTTTCTTTTGTTTGGCACAAAGGGTTTGAGGTAGGAGCTGCACCATGGTAATGTTCCCTTCAAATTTTAACATATTGCAGTTAAAACTCATCAGTTACAACACTGAGATTATAAACTGTTTTGATATAAGCCAAAGCTTCAGGGTTAAAACCTATTTTAGTTAAAATATTGAGAGTAAAATATGCTAGGTTCACATTTGGAGATGGTTGCAGTTTTTTGGCATATAGATGAACCAGAAAGTGAGCTCTGAGAACCAAGATTAGAAGGGAAACATCCAGAAGAAAAAGCTCAGAGAGCGAATAGGTGTAGAGAAAAGGGAGGCAGGGTCTGCTCCACAGAGCACAGCAAATTATCACCTAATCTCTTCAGAAGCTGCCAGGTATTTATTTTCCTGTAGCTTTTTGGACTGGAACATTCAAAAGAGAGGAGTGTTGTACCTCTTCTCTGTCTCCCACAATCATATGCACCACTATGAGGCGTGTGTATCATGAGCTGACATTGGTGAGGAGGAACATCAGAAAGGATACGAGTGCTTATAATGCATCTAGGTCCTCTTGCCATCTTCCTAAGAGTCTGTAGAACCCGAGAGATGGGAGACGCTACGTTTTATAATGTATTAGCAGGCACCAGAAGAACTGATATTTGGACTTGTTTAGATGAGAAATCAGACATTATTATTGCTGGGGCGCCTGGAGGGCTCAGTCAGTTAAATGTCGAACTCTTGATTTTGGCCCAGGTCATGATCTTGGGGTTGTGAGATTGAGCCTCAGCTGGGGCGCTCAGCCACTCAGTATGGAGTCTGCTTGAGATTCTCTGTCTCCCTCTGCCTCTGCTACTCCCCCTGCTCATTTGCACTCTTTCTCTCTCAAATAAATAAAATCTATAAAAGAATTATTATTGCTTAGGAAGGAACAAGCCTGAAGCATAAACACATCAAAGATTCTGCAGCTGTGCTCCCTGCTAACACTGCATTCACCCTGAGCTATTCACTCTTGGCAACTATTTAAAACAGCGAAAGGACATGAACCACCTCCTTCAAGCGTAGGTGGTTATTTTCAGAGAACAAGGAAATGACTGCTTTGCTCACACTCTGTCTTGAATCAGGTAGTGCTAAGCCTTCAAATTTGGCCATTGCATATCCTTATGAATTTTTAAATTATTTTGTTAATTTTAAAACAATATTGCTTGGACTTTGTAAGGGCATTGAATATATAGATCAATTTGGGGAAAATGATCCTAAGCATCATCCCCATGATGTTTGACTCATGACCTCTAGCCAGGCATAGTTCCTCCTTTATGCAGACATTCTTGACAATGTTTTGTACTTTTCAGTGTCACACATCTCTTGCCTGATTTAGTGCTAAATATTTCATATTTTTTATCTTATTCCAAATAGTATTTTAGAACCCTAAAATATTCTTTGTTATTATTACAAAATGCAATTCATTTTTTGTAGATTTTATTTTTTAGAACAGTTTTAGATTTACAAGAAACTTGAGAAGAGAGCACAGAGAATTCACATATATCTGCACCCAATTTCCATCACTGCAAATAACTTGTGTTAGTATGGTACATTTGTCACAATTAATGGATCTATACTAAGGCATTATTATATACTGTAGTCCATAGTTTATTTAAATTTCCTTAGTTTTGTTTGTTTGTTTTTCCCTAATGTCCTTTTCCTGTTCAAGAGTTCCATCCAGGAAACCACATCACATTTTGTCATGTCTTTTTTATCTTTTCCTGGCTCTAACAGTTTCCTAGACTTTCCTTGTTTTGGATGAATTCAACAGTTTTGAAGAATATTGGTGAAATATTTCATAGAATGTTCTTGGAATTCAGTTGGATTTTCCCTGATGTTTTTCTCATGATGAGACTGAGTTTACTGAGTTTTTGGAAGATAGACAATCACAGAGGTAAAGTGCCATTCTCATCACGTCGTACCAAGGGTTGAGCCTATCAACATGAGCTATCATTATTATTGTTCCCTTCATCACCTGGCTGGCGCAAACTTTATCAAGTTTCTCCACTGCAAAGTTACTCTTTTTTCCCCCCTTCCCCATATTGGACTTTTTAGAAGGAAATCACTGTGTGCTGCCCACCCTTAAGGACTAGAGAGTTATGCTATCCCTACTTGAAGGAAGAGTATCTACATAAGTTTTTGGATTCTTCAGCATGACAAGTTGTCTCATCTTCCCAGTGTATTTGTTTATTCAATCATTTATTTATATCAGTGTACACTCATGAATATTTATTTTATGCTTAACTGGGTTATAATCCGATACTACTTTATTTATTTTATTGCTCAACTTTTAGTTTTAGCCATTGGGTACACACATCTCTTTGACATGCCTTCATCAATGGGGATTTATTGCTCTTGTTAGCACTTTCTTACTTTCTGGTATTTATAAGGTGCTCCAGGATTCTCTTGTCTATTTCTTGTCCAGTCTTAGAATTAACCATTTCTCCAGGGAGTCCTGGTTCCTTTTACTGGAGAATGATATTAGAAGCCAAAATATGAACAATAGGTATAATTGATTTTCTTTTGAAATCGAACATTTAATATTTTAATCAAGTTCTATCAATACAATTTTTCAAGCAAGTGCCAACTGGAAGACCAGGCCTAGGGTTTCGTAAAGGAAACAAATCTTCCAAAGAGCAAGAACACCAAGGTGATCTTCTACTCCACTAACGCATTGTTAGTGGCCACAACAGCACCAGTTGACCAGTGTTAATCTGATTACCGAGTGTTTACCACATCATCAATTTTCAGAATGCTCCAGATGGTTTCAGTTGCTAGAGTCAGTGCACTGACTGAAACCAACAAAGGCTGGACAACCAGTTCCTCCAAAATGTTGGAAATACCACCCTTTCAGACATTAATGCCGGACATTTTTTCTCCTTGGGCATGTCGGTTTCTTTTGTTATTGTAGAAATGGGATTCAGACCAGCATTTTCAGCTAGTGTAGATGGAATGACTTCCATAGCATCTGCAAAAGCACGAATGCAGTAGGATTCCATGCCACTCAATGTTCGTGAATATTCAGTTAACCGCAGGGCCAATTCTATCCCTGGAGCACCACCTCCTGCAATAAGAGCTCTCTTCTTCACTAAACAGTGAATAACACATAGGGCATCATGAATAGAGCGCTCAGCTTCTTTAATCACCAATTTGTTAGATCCACCAACAACAATTCTGTTTTTCCCCGGGCTTGTACAGCCTGTAATCTTAAGCAGTTTGCCAGAACCATTTAAATTGACCTCCTCAGCTAACTCAGCTGATCCCAGCATGTCAGCAGTGAATTGGTCAATATGAGAGCACCTGGCTTGGTTCCAATTGTCTTAAAAATGAATTCAGTGTCTTCTCTTTCAATATCCTTAACCACCATAATCTTCATCTTGTTCAGGAAATGTAATGCAAGATCACTAAGAGCATCTCTCAGGATAGATTTCTGTATGAGGAGGACATTACATCCTGTTTTTTAATTTGCTTCACTAAATTGAGAATATAGGCTCTCTCCTCCCGAAGCACTTGATCCATCTGGACGTAGTCAGAAACTACAATTTGATTATCCATATCCATTTTGGGAGCAGATAAGCAAAACTGAATAAGCCCAATCTTAGCCTTTTCAACGCTGGTTATGCCAGAATTTGCCACCTTCTGAGTAAGTACCAGCCCTTCTACCAGCTCACAGTCATCAATTGTCCCACCAAGTTTCTTAACTATTTTAATGTCTCTAAGATCTACACTAGTGGCGGTGGCTGGGTCAATCACTTTCATCACTGCATTTACACTCATTGGAGAAAGCAGACTTGAATACTGAGACACAACCTTTGAGTTCAAGGAAGTGGTAGCACTATTTAATAAAGTTTCGCTGTCACTCAGTTCCACAGGTCGAGACATGTCAGTCAAGATTTCTATACCCTGGTTGGCATCCAGGAAGCCAGTGGCCCTGCCTCTCCGCAGCTGCAGGCGCTGGTTTAAAGGCGGTGGCGGGAAGCCGGTGCGCGGTTGGTGTTGTCGCCCTTGTGCCCGCTCGGATTTTTCATAGTCAGAATTAACCAAACAAAATAAGCCAAGATGTCTGTGGACCCGATGACCTATGAGGCCCAGTTCTTCGGCTTCACACCACAAACTTGCATGCTGAGAATCTACATTGCATTTCAAGACTACCTATTTGAAGTGATGCAGGCTGTCGAACAGGTCATTCTGAAAAAGCTAGGTGACCTCCCAGGCTGTGAGATCAACCCTGTCCAGGTTCGTAAATGCACAGAGAGGTTCCTCGGCTTCATGAAGCGATGTTTTGATAACCTTTTTGGCAAAATGGAGCAGCTGTTTTTACAGTTGATTCTGCACATTCCCCCAAACATTTTGCTTCCAGAAGACAAACCCCAGGAGCTGCATCCTTGTAGTGAGGAAGAGTTCCGGCTCCTCCAGGAGGAAATTGAACAGTTACAGGAGAAGTATGAGACCGAATTAGGCACTAAGCAGGCCCTTCTCGCAGAATTAGAGGAACAAAAAATTATGCAGGCCCAACTTAAGCAGACTCTGGTTTTGTTTGATGAACTAAAAAATGCTGGCCGAGATCATGGGACTAGTGATTTCAGGGAAATCCTGGTGTTCCTGGTCCAGAACTCCAGAAAACTACAAACTATTAGGGACACTGTGGAACGGGAAGGCAAGAGAATGAAAATACTGTAATTTCTAAGTAGTGACAGGAACCTGTCAGAAAGTAGAATAGGAAGGGATTGATGTGAATGATATTCTGGTGAACTGAATGTCTTACGGGATTTCATTTATTGGCTCTTTGTTGTACTCCGCACTTCCCTCTGTCTGGCCACACTCTGCTAGGGCATCTACACTACCCTGAACTAATCCTTGGAGCCCATGTTCCCTAGAGACCTCTCACAGGTGGGAAGGGGTCCAGCAGCATGTCACCGGGCACCAGGACTGTAGCAGCAGAGCCCTCCTGGGCTGGTCAGAGAAATCTGTAAAAGCAGTTCCTTGATCAGGGGCTCCTTGTAACCTTGATCCTTCTGACTTATTCTTTGGATGCGATCAAATGAGAAAAAGGTTAAGTGGGTGGCTTCCTTAGGAACCAGCCACTGCATGGCCAGATGGGCGCCGGCACCCGTGGCCTGCTCTCGTACACAAATTGCCTTACACAGCAAGTTAGCTGATGGGAAGAAGCAAATAGAGAAACACCACCGTGTGATCCTTAGTAAAGAGGAGAGAAGTTGTTTTCGTTCCTAAAACAAATGCTTTCTGTGATCATGGTGTTGGAGATGTGGAGCTATTTGCTCTGTGGGAGTGTGGTTGGGAAGACCATGGACACAGAAGAGGCAAGTGTGGCTGGAGTGGAGGGGCAAGCCTAGAACAGCCGGGAGCAAAGTATCTGAACTGACCACTAGGTATTTATGTCATTTTCCTCCCATACTTTAGTTTTGCCTTGTCCCTAATATTTTTAACTTACTTATTCATACTTCTACGCATCAAATATTTAGTACCCACAGTGGGAAATTTTAGCTGCCTCATGCTTGGATTTAGTGGAATCTAATATTTTCTTCTGAAATTAGTCCATGTGAAGTGTTATATCACCCAGAAAAAGAGCAGAATATCAGTAGCTGCTCCTACTGTGTTGCTTACTTTCCGTGTCTTCCAAAAGAACGGGATTTCGAGTTTCTCCTTTATGTAGAAGAGTAGCTCAGGGCGTTAAGACTTGGAATTAAATATTCATAGATTTAAGATGACTGTATTCACCTGGAATCTGTTTATTATCAGAGTCTTTTTTCCAATATATATATATTGTAAAGGCTTTTGTTTTCAATCTGCTGTTATTATTTTAAGTAATCTCTACTCTCAAGGTGGGGCTTGAACTCATGACCCTGAGATCAAGAGTTGTATATTCCAGGATGCCTGGGTGGCTCAGTGGTTGAGCCTCTGCCTTCGGCTCAGGGCGTGATCCTGGGGTCCTGGGATATAGTCCCGCATTGGGCTCCCTGCAAGGAGCCTGCTTCTCCCTCTGCCTGTGTCTCTGCCTTTCTCTGCGTCTCTCATGAATAAATAAATAAAATAAAGAAATCTTTAAAATATTTCATACTCCACCAACTGAGCCAGCCAGGTGCCATGTTTGTAGCTTATTTAAAATTTCCTAGTATAGAGGGGCCTCTGGGTGGCTCAGTCGGTTGAGTGTTGAGCTCTTGGTTTCAGCTCAGATCATGATCTCAGGGTTGTGGGATCGAGCCCTGAGTCAGGATCCGCACCCGATGGAGAGTCTACTTGAAGATTCTCTCTCCCACTGCCCCCTCCCTGCTGACACGTGTGTGCATGCATACTCTCCCTAAAATAAATAAATCTTAAAAAATAAAAAGAAAGATTTCTATACCCTTTTCTAAAGCCTTCTGGAATGACTCAGAAATGATGGTTGGATGAATCCCTTTCTGAAGAAGCTTGGTACAGGAATCTAAGAGCCAGCAATCATGACCACTGATGTGGTGCCATCTCCTGCTTCTATATCTTGTGCCTTAGTGCCTTAGACAGCTCCACCAGCATTCTGGCTGCTGGATGTGACACTTGTATTTGTTTAAGAATGGTGGCACCATCATTTGTAATGAATGGTCACATCGCCTTTTCCATCTTGAATCATTTTATCCATTCCTTTTGGTCCAAGGCTTGTTCTAATAGCATCAGCAACAGCTTTGGCTGCGGAATGTTGCTGAAGCGGATCTGGGCCGGCTTGTCGCGGTCCCCGTAGGCGGTTTTGCTGTGGCCGCCAGTGGCTGCAGTGGGGGTCCCCTCCAGTGGAGCTGCGTTCTCGGGCATGGCCAACTCAGCTGGGTCTCGGTATAATTGATTTTTATTTTTATTTTTTTAAAAATATTTTATTTATTTATTCATGACAGACACACACACACACAGAGTGGGGGCGGGGGGGGGGGAGACACAGGCAGCGAGAGAAGCAAGCTCCATGCTGGGAGCCTGACATGGGACTCGATTCTGGGTCCCCAGGATCACACCCGGGGCTGAAGGCAGCGCTAAATTGCTGGGCCACCCGGGCTGCCCATGATTGATTTTTATAATGAATTTGTATACTGCAAACTTGCTAAACATATTTATTATTTCCACTACGTGGTTTTCTTTCTTTTTTTTTAAAGATTTATTTATTTATTTATTCATGATAGAGAGAGAGAGAGGGGCAGAGACACAGGAGGAGGGAGAAGCAGGCTCCGTGCCGGGAGCCCGACGTGGGACTCAATGCCGGGACTCCAGGATCCTGCCCTGGGCCAAAGGCAGGCGCCAAACCGCCGAGCCACCCAGGGATCCCCCACTACGTGGTTTTTTGTTTTTTTGTACTTTATTTTTTAAAAAGATTTTATTTATTTATTCATGAGAGAGAGAGAGGCAGAGACACAGGCAGAGGGAGAAGCAGGCTCCATGCAGGGAGCCCCATGTTGGACTTGATCCTGGGTCTCCAGGATCAGGCCCTGGGCTGAAGGCAGCACTAAACCGCTGAGCCACCCGGGCTGCTTATACTTTCTTTTTTAACCTAAGTGTATTATCTGTGAAGAAAGACAGTTTTACTTATTTCTCTTCAATCTGGATGTCTTTTATTTAATTTTCTTTCTTCTTTAAGTCTTAGAGGTTCTAAAATATATTGTAAATAAGGATATGTCTTTTTATTACTGAGGAAATTTTTAGGAAAGTATTTAATCTTCACTTTTAAGTATGATGTTTAACTAGAGGTTTTCCATTGATTCATTTTACCTGGGTGATAGCTTAAGAGTTGTCATTATGAATGGATGTTAGATTTTTGTCAACTTTTTTATCAGCTGAGATGATCACATGGTTTCTCTATTTTATTTTATTTTTTTAAATTTTTATTTATTTATGATAGGCACACACACACACACAGAGAGAGAGAGAGAGAGAGAGAGAGA
This sequence comes from Nyctereutes procyonoides, assembly GCF_905146905.1. NCBI lineage: Eukaryota > Metazoa > Chordata > Mammalia > Carnivora > Canidae > Nyctereutes > Nyctereutes procyonoides. The sequence goes on along the minus strand of NW_026575140.1, from coordinate 46,598,425 downwards.
GAGAGAGAGGCAGAGACACAGGCAGAGGGAGAAGCAGGCTCCATGCACCGGGAGCCCGACATGGGATTTGATCCCGGGTCTCCAGGATCGTGCCCTGGGCCAAAGGCAGGCGCTAAACCGCTGCGCCACCCAGGGATCCCAGTTTCTCTATTTTAGATTGTTAATATGGTGAGTTACATTGATTGATTTTCTAATGTAATCTTACACTAATCACTACTAAGTTAATGGCTATGTCCTCCACAAGGCTGCCCTCACTTAAGATGCCAGCCAAACTTTGTGGTCTTTAGGCCACCTGCACTTAGACCAACTGGCTACAAATTCAGAAGGTCCCCACAACCTTCCTCAAGTTCAGTAATTCATGAGAATGACACATTCAATTCAGGAAAACTGTTATTATGAGTACTGCTTTACTATAAAGCATATAGATTAGGACTAGTCAAATAAAAAAGATACAGAGTAAGAAGGTCTTGAATACAGAGCTTCCGTGTTCTCTCCTTCTGAAATCAGAGCATCCAGTTCTGTTTTCAACTTATTTTGAGTTTGAGTTTAATGTTGTCTTTCATTTCTGCTAGCCCAAACTATATTTTATAATTTTCACCATTTTTTATATTTTTTATATTCCCCATATGAATGAGACCATATAATGATTTTCCTTCTCCGATTTCTAATTTTCACTATTTTTTATATTTTTTATATTCTCCATATGAATGAGTCCATATAATGATTTTCCTTCTCTGATTGACTTATTTCACTCAGCATAATACCCTCCAGTTCCATCCACGTATACCCGACATTTTTAAATTCACTTACAGTAAGCATGAACACAGGTGATGATTAGGATGTTTCCACATCTCTGTCAGTTCTGTTGGAACAAGTTGGCAGCCAGCTGCTCAGGGAGTCAGCACCAGAGATTCCATAGCCAGAGCTTCTGAATGTGACTCTGGGGCACAAGCCATTTGTTTGGTAGAACATGGACAAGACTGGATCCTCAAATACAGATTCCATCAAGAAGTGGGTCAATAGCAAGAAGATAAGTTCTAGGACTATTTCCAGTTGTATTTGGTCCAAAGGAAGCTTTAGCCAAGAGGTCTCATAGACTGGTTAAATATATTCATATGATATTGGTCATTAGTCAAGTATCCATGTTCAAACTGGGTAAATTCTAAGAATCAGAGGGGGACCTATGAAATTTTTGCCTGAGATAATAGTTCCAGGCAAATCTGTGTATGTTGTGCTGGTCATGACACCAGCATGCTAGAAGAAGACCATCTAGCACCTCAAATAGTATTCTCTCCTTTCCCAGAAGAGGGCAATATCCAGTGCCCACTTCAGGCTTCTGCAAATTGTGTGTGTGGGAATCACCTCCATTTCTTTTGCAAATTCAGGAAGCCTAAAAGACATCTCAGACTTTTGAGTGTTAAGATCCAGAATGATATTATTTATATTTTAAGTTAGAAGAAAGACCTAGTGTCTTGGTTTCAGATCAAGAGTCTAATAGCCTGAAGCCATTCACATTAACTTTCCTAAGTATCACTTTGCTCATCTGTTAAATGGGGGTAATCTTTCCTGTCTACCCACTCAGTGTTTTTCTGAGTCAAATAAAACAAAGCGGGTTAAAATTCCCCAATGAAGTGCATACTGTTGTCAAAGATAAGAGCCCATTTGGGGACATCACTCGTTCTTGGTATTAGAGCAATTGAAAGGAGGAAGAGGGTGTGTGTGTGTGTGTGTGTGTGTGTGTGTGTACATGCGCATGTGTGTAGGTGTGTGTGGTTGTGAGCTCTGTGGATATCACAGAAAAGACTCAAGCTCTTCAGGTTGAAAGCCTTGGTAGGGGAGGTACTGAGGAAAAGAGAAAGATAGAGATAACAAGGCAGTTCTCCCTAGGACTCCTGGCTCCTGGAAGGACAGTGGAAAAGATGAAGCACTGCAGGAGCCACAAATGTGCAAACAGATGCTCTGGGGTGCCAGTATTTTGTATACTAAGCCAGTGGTATACACCCTGTCCTTGGGATAGAGATCATTCTTTCCTTTTAGGTTTTACAACACATCAGAGAGATTATGGGGGATGATCTGATGCACATTAGGTCCAGAGAACTTCAAAGATAAGAAATGTGCAAAAAAAGACAATTTCAAAGGCCAGGGAAGAAAGAACCAGAAAGCAAGGTTAATAGTAGAAAAATGAGAGGCAAGAAATCCCTTGCTTTGTTTTGGTTCTAAAAATAAAGACTTTTGGATTCCTAACAATAAATTATGAAATAAACTTAAATTCACACTAGAATATCATATTAAATATTGTTATGCAAAATGCTCTGTTTCATTAAAGCTTGTTTTTTTTTAAAAATTATTTAGGCAGAGACAAATTGGGAAGTTCCAGCCATTGCTGAAGGGAGAGGCAGATTGCATTTAAATATTCAATACACTCTTTTTGAGGATATCAATTTCTTTCTTCTTTAATAATAAAGTTTTAATTATCAGTTTAAGTATGCCCTACGTAGATTTTTTTTCTCCTTCATCATGTGGAAGAAAAGTCATTAGAACTTAAAAGAATCAAAGCTTGGAGAGAGCAGGGTCTGACAGGCATTCACAGCAACAAAAAGAAGAAATTCCTCAAGCAACACTGCTCAGAGCCTGGAAATTTAAAGTTTCTAAACCAAGATCTTCTGAAACCATGGAACTGAAGTTGCAGGAGGCATTTACTACCTTGATAGACTTTATGACAAATTTTAAGAAAAATGTGGAGGAAGGAAGATTGGACAGGGGAGCACTGTAGCCAAAGCCTGATCTTAAAGCTTTGGAATATATTAAGTGATGACTGACAGACTAATAACAAGAATTTATTGAGTTCTTATTACCTGGCAAGCTCTGTTCTGTGTTCTTTATATCCATTATCCATTGGTTTATCACAACTACTCCAGGAGGTTTATCTATAATTGGCACCATTTTAGCAGATGAGAAAATTAAGTCTTATGGAGGGCAAGTAAAATTTCTAGGTCCACAGAGATAGTAAATAGTAGTTCCTGAGATTAGGAACCCAGAGGCCATATTGTTAACCACAGTGATAAGCTGTCTTCCATGACAAAAACTTAGAGAACATGAGAGGATACGTTTGATTTGTTATATTTAAGTCTGTCTTGAAGGAGGAGGCAAGATGGAGGAAGAGTATGAGTCCTTATTTCATCTGGTCCCCCAAATTTAGCTAGATGACTTTCAAACCACCCTGAACACCTATGAATTCAACCTGAGATGTACAAAAAGAATAATTGGAATGCTATGGAGAGAAAAAGTGGTCCTTTCTCAAGCCATTCTGCACTGGACAAAAATGACTAGAAGGAAGAATTCACCACAAAAGAAAGAACCAGAAGCAATACTCTCTGCCACAGACCTAATGGATATGGATTTAAGTACCATGTCAGAGATACAATTTAGAAGTACAGTTATAAAATTACTGGTGGCTCTCGAAAAAACCATAAAGGACTCTTAGAGATTCTCTTACTGTAGAAATGAGATCTAATCAGGCCTAAAGTAAAAAATACTTTAACTGAGATGCAGTCTAAACTGGATGCTCTAACAGCTAGGGTTAATGAGGCAGAAGAAAGAGTGACATAGAAGACAAATTGATGGGGAAGGAAGCTGAGGAAAAGACAGAAAAACATCTAAGAGCCCATTAGGAGAGGCTCTGGGAATTAAGAGATAATTTGAGAAAGAATAATGTTCGTCTTATTGGGATACAGAGGGTGTGGATACAGAGGACCAGAAGGTATGTTTGAACAAATCATAGCTGAGAAGTTCCCTAATCTGGGGAAGAAAATAGGCACACACATCCAAGAGATAGAGAGGACCCCCTCCCTCCATCTACAAAAAGCAATCAACACTCTGACATGTAAGAGTGAGGCTTGCAAATTTCGGAGATAAAAAAGAAAATCCTAAAACAGCTTGAGACAAGAGATTCCTAGCTTACATGGAGAGAATATCAGACACAACCTCTCCAAAGAGACCTGGCAGGCCAGAATAGGCTGGCATGATATATTTAGGGTAGTAAACAAGAAAAACATGCAGCCAAGAATATTTTATCCAACAAAGCTGTAATTCAGAATGCAAAGAGACATAAAGATCTTCCAGGATAGACAAAAACTGAAATAATATGTATCCCCCAAAGCAGCTCTGCAAGAAATATTAAGAGGGACCCTGTAAGAGGAGGGAGCCCAAAGAAACAATATGCAGAAACAGGGACTGAATAGGTAATACTATAACACTAAATCCATATCTTTCAAAGTTACTCTGAATGTGAATGGGCTAAATGATGCAGTAAAAAGACACAGGGTGTCAGACTATGACCAAAAAAGCAAGACCCATCTATATACTGTGTACAGAAGACTAATTTTAGACTTAAGGATATCCTTGGACTTAAAATGAAGGGGTAGAGACCCATTTACCATACAATGGTAAAACTCTTTTCTTTCCTCAAAAAGAAAGCTGAAGTAGTAATCTTAATATCAGATAAATTAGATTTTAAACCAAAAACTGTGGTAAGAAATGAAGAGGGACACTATATCATACTTAAAGGGTCTATCCAACAAGAAGATCTAACAATTATAAATATTTATGCTCCTAATGTGGGAGCAGCCAATTATATCAACCAATTAATAATCACAATAGAGAGACATTTGGTGATAATATAATTATGAGTAGGAGACATCAACACAACACTCTCAGCAAAGGACATATCACCTAAGCAGAAGATCACCAAAGAAACAAGGACTTTGAAAGACACACTGGACCAAATGGATTTCACAGATATATATATATATATATATATATATATAACATTCCAACTTAATACAACAGAATACACATTCATCTCAAGTGTACATGGGACTTTCTCCAAAATAGACCACTTACAGGATCACAAATCAGGTCTCAACTGATACTAAAAGAGTGGGATTATTCCCTGCATATTTTCAGACTGCCATGATTTCAAACTAGAACTCAATCACAAGAAAAAATTTGGGAGGAACTCAAACACTTGGGGTTAAAGAGCATCCTACTAAAAGATGACCTGAGTCAACCAGGAAATTAAAGAAGAATTAAAAAGATTCATGGAAACTAATGAAAATGAAAGCACAACTGTTCAAAATCTTTGGGATACAGCAAAGGTGGTCATAAAAGGAAAATACATCTCAATACAAGCCTCCCTCAAAAACATTGGAAAAATCTCAAATACACAAGCTAACCTTGCACCTAAAGGAACTGGAGAAAAAAGCAAATAAAGCCTACAGCAAGCAGAAGATAAATAATAAAGATTAAAGCAGAACTCAATGACATACAGACCAGAAGAACCGTAGGACAGATCAACAAAACCAGGAGCTGGTTCCTTGAAAGAATTAATAAGATAGTTAAACCCTCAGCCAGACTTATTAAGAAGAAAAGAGAAAAGTCTCAAATTAATAAAATCATGAAAGAAAGAGGAGAGATTACAATCAATACTAATGAAATATAAATGACCTTAAAAATGTGCTATGAGCAACTATATGCCAACAAACTAGGCAATCTAGAAGAAATGGATGCATTCCTCCAAACCTACAAATTACCAAAACTGAAAGAGGAAGAAATAGGAAACCTGAACTGATCAATAACCAGTGAGGAAATTGAAGCAGTCATCACAAAAACTCCCAAGATTCAAAAGTCCAGGGCCAGATGGCTTCCAAGGGTAATTATACGAAACACTTAAAGAAGAAATAATACCTATTCTACTAAAGCTGTTTTGAAGGATAGAAAGGGAGGGAATACTTCCAAACTCATTTGATGAGGCCAGCATTACCTTAATCCCAAAACCAACAAGGACCCAATCAAATAGAATTACGGAACAGTATCCCTCATGAAGGCAGGTGTAAAAATTCTCACCAAGATTCTAGCCAATGGGATCCAACAGCACATTAAGAGGATTAATCACCACAACCAAGTGGGATTTATCCTTGGGATGCAACGGTGGTTCAACACTCATAAAACAATCAATGTGACAGATCACATCAATAAATGAAAAGACAAGAACCATATGATCCTGTGAATAGATGCAGAGAAAGCATTTGACAAAATACAGCATCCATTCCTGATTAAAACTCTTCAAAGTGTAGGGATAGAGGGAACATTCCTCAGTATCATAAAAACCATCTATGAAAAGCCCAGAATGAACATCATTATCACGAGGGTAAAACAGAGCTTTCCCTGAGGTCAGGAACACAACAGGGATGCTCACTCCCACCACTTTTGTTCAGCATAGTACTAAAAGTCCTAGCCTCAGCAATCAGAAAACAAAAAGAAATAAAAGGCATTCAAATTGGCAAAGAAGAAGTCCTCCTGCTTCACAAAAGGCTCCACCTCAAGATTGCTAGAACTCTACAGCAATTCAGCAATGTGGCAGGATACAAAATCAATGCACAGAAATCAGAGGCTTTTCTATACACTGACAATGAGACTGAAGAAAGAGAAATTAAGGAATGAATCCCATTTACAATTGCACCCAAAAGCATAAGGTACCTTGGAATAAACCTAACCAAAGAGGTAAAGGATCTGTACTCTTAAAAACTATAGAACACATGAAAAAAATCAAAGAAGACACAAAGAGATGGGCAAAGATTCCATGCTCATGGATTGAAAGAATAAATATTGTGAAAATGTCTACACTACCCAGAGCAATTTACACATTCAATGCAATCCTATGAAAATACCATGAACTTTCTTCACAGAGCTGGAACAAATAATCCTAAGATTTGTCTGGAATCAGAAAAGATCCTGAATAGCCAGAGGAATGTTGAAAAAGAAAACTAAAGCTAGGGACATCACGATGCCTGACTTCAAGCTATATTACAAAGCTGTGATCATCAAAACAGTATGGTACTGGCACAAACAGACACATAGATAAATGGAACAGAATAGAGAATCCAGAAATGGACCCTCAGCTCTATGGTCAACTAATATTCAACAAAGCAGGAAAGAATATCCCCTGGAAGAAAAGACAGTCTCATCAATAAGTGGTGTTGGGAAAATTGGACAGCCAAATGTAGAAGAGTGCAACTGGATCATTTTCTTTTATCATACAGAAAGATAAACTCAAAATGCTTGGAAGATCTAATGGGAGATGAGAATCCGTCAAAATCCTAGAGGAGAGCACAGGCAACAACCTTCTTGAACTTGGCCCTAGTAACTTCTTGCAAGATACACCTATGAAGGCAAGGAAAACAAAAGCAAAAATGAACTATTGGGACTTCATCAAGATAAAAACCTTCTGCACAGCAAAGGAAACAGTTAACAAAACTAAAAGGCAGCCTACAAAATGGGAGAAGATATTTGAAAATGATATATCAGATAAAGGGCTAATATCCAAGAGCTATAAGAAACTTATCAAACACCCAACAAACAAACAGTCCAATCATGAAATGGGCAAAAGACATGAACAGAAATCTCACAGAGGAAGACATAGACATGGCTAACAAGCACATGAGAAAATGCTTTGCATCGCTTGCCATCAGGGAAATACAAATCAAAATCACAATGAGATACCACCTCACACTAGTGAGAATGGTGAAAATTAACAAGACGGAAAACAACAAGTGTTGGAGAGGATGTGGAGAACAGGGAACCCTCTTGCACTGTTGGTGGGAATGTGAACTGGTACAGCAACTCTTGAAAACAGTGTGGAAGTTCCTCAAAGAGTTAAAAAGCAATTGCACTACTGGGTATTTACCCCCAAAGATACCGATGCAGTGAAACACTGGGATACCTGCATCCCAATGTCTATAGCAGCAATGTCCACAATAGCTAAACTGTGGAAGGAGCCATGATGTACTTCAACAGATGAATGGATAAAGAAGATGTGATCTATATACACAATGGATTATTATTCAGCTATCAGGATGGATACCTACCATTTACTTTGACATGAATGGAACTGGAGGGTATTATGCTGAGTGAAATAAGTTAATCAGAGAAAGACAATTATCATACAGCTTCACTCATATGTGGAATATAATAAGAAATAGTGAAAAAGATCCTAAGGGAAAGGAGGGAAACTGAGTGGGGAAAAATTAGAGAGGAAGAAAAACCACAAGAGATCTTTAACTCTGGGAAACAAAGGGTTGCAGAAGGGGAGGTGGATTGGGGGACATGTTAACAGGCATTAAGGAGGACATGATGAGATGAGCACTGGGTGTTATACTATATATTGGCAAATTCAATTTAAATAATATATATATAAAAGAAAAACAAGAGAACTGGGCAAAAAAATCTGTCTATATCATGCCATCTTTAGATATATGTTATAGTCAAAATCACTTATGGATACATACATTAACAAAGTTTATTTTAAAAATAATAAAATTCATATACTCAATCTAATCCTATAGCAAATGAATCTATTACTTTGGATCTTGAAGCAAGTGCTGGTTTTGGATTCTTTAATATTTTATTTCAGATTTTTGAATCAGTATTTGTGATATTAGCCTATAATTAGTCTGTAATACTCCTTTTCTATGGTTATCAGATTTATATCAATGTTATATTTGCTTCATAAATAATTTAAATATTTGTGTTCATCAGTTAGAACAATTTATTTAGCGTTAGAACTATCTGTTATTGAAGATTTGGTGGAACTCACCTATGAAAGCATTGAGGCCTGATGCTGTGTGTGTGTGTGTGTGTGTGTGTGTGTGTTGGAGTGTAGAATCTGGATGATTTTCTATATTTATTTTATTAAAATTAATCTATTTTGGGCACCTGGGTGGCTCAGTTGGTTGAGTGTCTGCCTTTGGCTCAGTTCATGATCCTGTGCTGTGTTCCTGGTTCAGGGGGAGCCTGCTTCTCCCTTTCCCTCTGCTTGTCCTCTCTCTCAAATAAATAAATAAATAAATAAATAAATAAATAAATAAATAAATAAATAAATAAATAAATAAATAAATAAAATCTTCTTAAAAATTAATCTATTTATGGCAGCCCCGGTGGCGCAGCGGTTTAGCGCCGCCTGCAGCCCGGGGTGTGATCCTGGAGATCCAGGATCGAGCCACATCGGGCTTCCTGCATGGAGCCTGCTTCTCCCTCTGCCTGTGTCTCTGCCTCTCTCTTCGCTCTCTCTGAATGAATAAATAAATAAATATTTAAAAAAATTAATCTATTTAAACTTTAATTTCCTGAGAAATTATTTCACTTTTTCTTTTGTAATGGTAGTCAATTTTAAGATTTCCTCTGTCAGTTGTTTTATACACACATGCTTCTATTCTTTCTCAATGTTAATGGTTTATTTATTTGTTAATGTATTAATTAGAGGTGATTTCTTTCTCCTTTTAAAACATAATTAGTTTCTGATTGTGTGTTCAAACCTCTTCCCTTTCACTTATGTAAGTATTACTTTTTTGTTATTTTCCTATATTTTTAATTAGAAAGGTAAGTTATTCATGTTCCATCTCTTACTTAAAATGAAGAATTTTAGAAGGTTCAAGAATGTGGAAGAAAACAAGTTTGTTTCTGATGTGAAATTCTTGGTGGAAGAAATGACTACAGGACTATTAAGTACAAGAATGTCTAATACATTATTTATTAAATAATTAATTTAGTTTGTTAGATTGACTATGTTGTAACCTCCTCTGTGACTCTCAAATCCTCAGTAAACGTCTCTACATTTAATTGGCTTATGTATTAGTGTTTTGGAAAAAGCATGTTAAGTGTCACTTAAATTAAGGATGTTAAATTCCATGGTCAGTATGTCAGAGGGCAGAGGGAAGCAAAGAAATTAAAACGATAGATAAACTACAGAGGAAGTATTCTGAAAGAACAGAAACCAGAAGGGGGGGAAATCATGGGAATTCACCAAAATGTTGAGAGCTGAGCATTGGACTTTGCAGAATAAGATAGAGGATGGAAGGATTTTTACTTGATTATTAAAAGTACTTGGTGACCTCGTGGAGACATCTAGGTTACTAGGTCATGCCTTGCACAAACCCTTCACTGTCTCCAAAATGGGAAGTGTTATTTATGTTTCTATATTCATGGTGTTGAGATTAAAAGTCCATAAAAAATCTAATCCTGGCAATCTTGCCACCAATTCCACATTCTCTTAGTGGATGTCTGAGCTATCTCCTGCCAACTACAGGAGACTAAGGGACATTGTAAGCTACATGAGAAATTATCATTTATCAGTAATTCTGAGGAGATTCCATATAATTGGGAGTTTAAAAGAGGCTCTTTGGTAATAGCAAAGTAGAAAAGTACTGGTGTATTTTTCTTCTAATTACTCATATCTCAGTTCAGTTATTTAAAAAAAAAGAAAAGTGCTGTCCCTCTGAGCCTATATACAGTTTTTCTACTTATCGATGTCCTGTTTTATCATCCTCAGTATTAGTTCCTATTAACATCCTATATCCCTACATGATACGTGGAAATAAAGATCTGATCTGTCAGAGGGGCTAATTGCAATTATCCTAACAAGCATCACCCACTGTCCTCTCTGCTGCTTCCTCTTGGCCCCAGCTCTTAGGCATTAGTTGCTTGCACAAGATTGTTCCAAAGCCATTGCCAGAAAGGTAAGCCAACTAGTACTTGGTTCCAGAGGCTTGATTACTACCCAATGCTTCTTGTAATAAATCACTGCTCAGTATCTCTGATGGGCCTGCTACCATGCAGGTCATCTCCCTGACCTTACCTCAAGTCAAGACATGGAACCCCCTGAAAGCCTCTGACAAAGGAACAGGCATTGCTCCATACCCATTTTCCTGCGCCATAATTCTCCCAAACACATTTTTATACTTCTCCTAATTTGCAACTAACTCACATCCAACCCCTCTGGATATACTTTCGAGGTCATTTCTTCCACGTTTGTATGCACAGGAAAGTGTAATTACCTTGAATCCTAAGTTCTTAGAGATGTATATCTAGTGCCTAGGTATTTCAGTTGGTGAACGCCTTTTCTTTGGCCACGAATCCAGGCTGATCTCAAATTTGTTCTTTCTTTTCACTAGGAAGAATTTAGTTGCATTTTAGGAATGAAGTCTGTTTTATAAGAATCCAGTCTTGAATTGTAGTTCTAGCTCTATTATGGATGTGGAATATGATTCTGACTGTCTTTAAAATGAGCATTAAAACCTGATGGGTACCAAGGTCTGCTTTCACTGTGAGATCTCCCCATCAGCAGGACATTCCATGGGATCTGCATGCTAAGATCATGAAAATGTTCTTCTGTGTATGCCTCTTAAGTGCTTTATTGACTGGTTTTAAGATTGAGTCTGCAATCCACCCAGTATGGCCATTTTTTTGTTGTTATGGTTTATGGTGAAGGTAAGGATCAGACTTGCCTGACAGTATGGAAATGTCTCTGACTTGCAGGTCCAAAGTCTCCACATAGATGTCTGACTGTCTCAGCAACATATATTAAAAGAATATTAATTTTGCCACTGTACTGAGTGATGCTTATATCATAAATTAAGTGATAATATACTCACATATCTAATTCTTGGTTCTATTTTGTTCCATTGGTCAGAATATCTATCCTCATACCACCAATTTACTGCTAAACAAGTATTGCTTTACAATAGACCTTGATATCTACAAGAATTATTTGGTTTTGCTCTTCAAAATTACCTTGATTATTCTTTGTCCTTTATATTTCTATATGAATTTTAGAAATGACTTGTCAGTTTTACAACCACACATGTACACAACTTCTGGGAGTTTGATTGGGATTGTTTTGAATCTGTAGATTAATATGGAATGATGGCCCTGCTTTCGTGCTGCCCTGTTTCATATAAACAAACCTTTAGAAAAGACAGTTTAAAGCAGAGGCACTGCATATATTTGTTTATAGACCCATTAGTACACCAGGACTGTGAGCTCATTAAGATAAGCAGACAAAAAAACCATGTGGCTTTATAAACAGCTTGTGCTGACTGTACATGGCTGCCCAAGACCCTGCCTGCTGGCTTTTTACTTTTGTCCTTTTATTTTCTTCATTTGCCAAACCATTAGGGGGATTTGGAGATTGTATTGTTTCAATGAGAACTCTGAATTTGAACCCCAGAGCAGGCCCCCCAAAGCCATTTCAGAATCCCTATTGGAAATATTTCATTGTTGCCGTTGCCTTCAAACCATTTAAAAGCAGTTTATGGTAAAAACAGAAAAAAAAGCTCAGCCCATGCATCAAGGAGCAAGACATATTATAGTTATCTTTAAGAGAGGTAGCAGAAAGAAACTTAACAGAGCATACATACCCTTCCTTGCAAATGATCTTCTGAGCTATGCTCTCTACTTTCCCAGATTGTTACTTTTCCCTTGCTAGACTGGCAGATTGCCTGGCCACAAAAATGCATTTGGAACATCATGCAGGCCAAACAAACAGGAGTTAATGGGAATAGAGATGGAGGAGGACCCAGTAGTCACACACCTTTATCCCTAAGGTCTTTGCCCTTGAAAAAGAGGCAGCAAAATGCTTCAGCAATCAGATTTGCCCTCCACTCTCCCTGCCTGCAGAACATCCTCACAATGAAAAATGATTTGCACAAGTAATCTCTGCAGGGTACACAGTGCATGGGCGAGATCTATCTGAATGTAGGGCATAATATTTTACCTCCAACTTTAAATTCTTTTCAAGCATTAGAAGTTGAAATACTTGCATAATGAGTTATCACGTACTTAAACTCAGATTCTGTCATTAACATTCTATGTTGTACCACATATCTATCCATCTATCTTCACATTCTACCCACCTATCAAATTAGCCTGTTGTTGCTTTACAAAACTAATAGACATTAAGGAATCACCTTTCTGGCAAAATAAAGTAGCAGGGATTGACTAAAACAATGAAAAAGTGGACACACATGAAATATTTTTTAATGATTTTATTTATTTATTCACGAGAGGCACAGAGAGAGAGGGAGAGAGGCAGAGACACAGGCAGAGGGAGAAGCAGGCTCCATGCACGGAGCCTGATGTGGGGCTCGATCCTGGGTCTTCAGGATCACACCCTGGCCCAAAGGCAGGCGCTCAGTCGCTGAGCCACCCAGGGATCCCCAAACATGAAATATTTTTAAGGCACTCTGGAAGGCAGCATGGAATAATGATCTCTAGGATATATAAAACAAGGAGATGAGCTCTACAGTAGACCTAGGTTACTACCCCAAGGATGTTTCCAGGCTGCAATGCAAAATGACAGAAACCAGACTGAGACTGGCTAAGACTCTGCATTGCAGAGATGGAGCTGACAGTCTGGAGAGATCCAAACAGAGTTCACAGAATTGAGTGCTGGAAAGGAGACAGATGTCCAGAGATGAAACTCCCAGAGATCTGCAAAGAGTTCCCCTTGGGGACTTGGCTGAATACTACTCAGTATATACATGTGAGAAAACTATTCAAGATCACAAAAAGATCCCCCCCTCACTAAAGCAAAACAAAACACCTTAAAGTTAACAGTGCCCAGAACTCACAAAAAGTGAGGAATATGAACTAGTCTTACCAGTCCTACTAGAAAACCTCACTATTCATTCATACGGCATTGGGTACACAGAAGGGTCTTGCCTCTGTAGTTGGGAATACTCCATCTTATGCCCAGAAATTGTGTTCTCTCACCCAGCAAACTTTATAAAGCAAGGCCCAGAAAGAATAAAATATTTTCAAGTGGTCAGGCCAGGTGGCTCAGCAGTTTAGCGCCACCTTCAACCCAGGGCCTGATCCTGGAGACCTGGAATTGAGTCCCAAGTCATGCTCCCTGCATGGAGTCTGCTTCTCCCTCTGCCTATGTCTCTGCCTCTCTCTCTCTTTCTCTGTCTCTCTGTCTCTGTGTCTCTCATGAATAAATAAATAAAATCTTAAAAAAATATTTTCAAGTAACTTAATTGTGATCCAGAACAAAGCTCAAAAATATGTTTGGAATAGAAAACTAACACTCTCAAATATAAAATTCACAATGTCTGCAATCCAATGAAAAAACACTATGCATGAAAAAACACTAAATATTATTCACAATAATGAAAAGAAATAAAGAGTAACCTAAAAGTGGTGTTGTTTATGGGAGACTACCAGAAATAGCAAAGTAAATAGAGTAAGATAGTTATATAGATTTAAGTCCTTGTCTTCTTCTCCGTTGATAAGAATTTCTAGAAGTTTAGTTATCCTTATCCTGGCAGACAGGAAGATACCTTTACAAGTAGAGATTTCCCTTATAAATGTAAATTTTCCTTCTGAAAGGGTTATTTTTACTCTGTTTTCAGAACTTCCTTTGTATCTGCTCTTTCTTAAAAATAATAAGCTTAAATTTATCTTTATGTCAAAGAGACATAATTTGGAGTAGCAGTTCTGTTCACCTCCATCAGGAACAAGGCATGGAGATTTCACGTTTTACTACAAAGCTGTGGTAATCAAGACAGTGTGGTACTGGCACAAAAACAGACACATAGATCAATGGAACAGAATAGAGAACCCAGAAGTGGACCCTCAACTTTATGGTCAACTAATATTTGACAAATGAGGAAAGGCTATCCACTGGAAAAAAGACAGTCTCTTCAATAAATGGTGCTGGGAAAAGTGGACAGCCACGTGCAGAAGAATTAAACTAGACCATTCTCTTACACCAGACACAAAGATAAACTCAAAATGGATGAAAGATCTTAATGTGAGACAAGATACCGTCAAAATCCCAGAGGAGAACACAGGCAACACCCCTTTTGAACTTGGCCACAGCAACTTCTTGCAGGATACATCCATGAAGGCAAGAGAAACAAAAGCAAAAATGAACTATTGGGGCTTCATCAAGATAAGAAGCTTTTGCACAGCAAAAGAAACAGTCAACAAAACTAAAAGACAACCCACAGAATGGGAGAAGATATTTGCAAATGACATATCAGATAAAGGACTAGTATCCAAGATGTATAAAGAACTTATTAAACTCAACAGCAAAGAAACAAACAATCCAATCATGAAATGGGCAAAAGACATGAACAGAAATCTCACAGAGGAAGACATAGACATGGCCAACAAGCACATGAGAAAATGCTCCGCATCACTTGCCATCAGGGAAATACAAATCAAAACCACAATGAGATACCACCTCACACCAGTGAGGATGGGGAATATTAACAAGGCAGGAAACAACAAATGTTGGAGAGGATGTGGAGAAAGGGGAACCCTCTTGCATTGTTGGTGGAAATGGGAACTGTGCAGCCACTCTGGAAAACTGTGTGGAGGTTCCTCAAAAAGTTAAAAATAGTTCTGCCCTATGACCCAGCAATTGCACTGCTGGAGATTTACCCAAAAGATACAGAAGCAGTGAAACGCCAGGACACCTGAACCCCAGTGTTTATAGCAGCAATGTCCACAATAGCCAAACTGTGGAAGAAGCCTCGGTGTCCATCGAAAGATGAATGGATAAAGAAGATGTGGTCTATGTATACAATGGAATATTACTCAGCCATTAGAAACAACAAATACCCACCATTTGCTTCGATGTGGATGGAACTGGAGGGTATTATGCTGAGTGAAATAAGTCAATCAGAGAAGGACAAACATTATATGGTCTCATTCATTTGGGGAATATAAAAAATAGTGAAAGGGAATAAAGGGGAAAGGAGAAAAAATGAGTGGGAAATATCAGAAAGGGAGACAGAACATGAGAGACTCCTAACTCTGGGAAACGAACTAGGGGTGGTGGAAGGGGAGATGGGCGGGGGGTGGGGGTGACTGGGTGGTGGGCACTGAGGTGGGTACTTGATGGGATGAGCACTGGGTGTTATGCTATATGTTGGCAAATTGAACTTCAATTAAAAAAAAGGAACAAGGCATGGATGTCTTCTCTCACTACTCCTATTCAACATAATACTGGAAGCCTACCAATGCAGTAAGATTTTTAAAAAGAAATAAAAGATACATGGATTGGAAAGAAAGAACTAAAATCATCTTTGGTTACAGATAACATGATTGTCTATATAGAAAATTATGAAGACTTGACAAAATATTCTCAGAATAGGCAATTAGAGCAAGGTTTCAGGATAGAAGGTTAATGTATAAAAGTCAATTGTTTTCCTAAATACTAGCATTAGCAACTGGGATTTGAAATTACAAAGAAGAAGACCATTTACATTAATCAAAAAATTAAGTACTTAGGTATAAATGTTATATTTACAAGATTTTTTTTTTAGATTTTATCTATTTATTCATGACACACACACACACACACACACACACAGAGGCAGAGGGAGAAGCAGGCTCCATGCAGGGAGTCTGACGTGGGACTTGATCCTGGGTCCCCATGATCACACCCCAGGCAGAAGGCGGGGCCAAACTGCTGGGCCATTGGGGCTGCCCTATATTTACAAGATCTATATGAGTAAAACTACAAAATACTCATGAAAGAAATCAAAGATCTCAATAATGAAGGGATACTCAATATTGATTAATAGGAAGATTAAGTATCATTAAGAGATCATTTTTTCCTACTTTGATGTATAATGTAATCTCAATTGTATTAGTTTCTCAGAACTACTATAACAAGGTACCACTCATTGGCTGTTTTAAAACAATAGAAATTTATTCTCTCTCAGTTCTGCAGGCTAAAAGTCTGATATTGAAGTGTTGGAAGGGCCATCCTCCCTCAAAAACCTAATCTAAAAGTGTATCCGTCCTTGCTTCTTTCAGCTTCTTAAAACCCTGAACATTCTTTGGTTTATGGCAATGTAACTCCAGTCTCTGCTTCCATTGTCAGAGGGCCATTTTCTCCCTGTGTATCTCTGCAGTATTTCCCCTCTCACATGTCTGTCCCTGTGTCCAATTCCCTCTTCTAATATGATCATCAATCTAATTGGGCTACAGCCCACCCTAATAACATTATCTTAACCTGATTATATTGGCAAAGACTATTTTCAAATAAGGTCCCAATTACAAAAGTGAACAGCATGGATCACAGATCTAAATGAAAATGCAAACTATAGCTTCTAAAGGCAATGTAGAAGAAAATCTAGGTGATCTCGAGTTTAGTGATAAAATTGTAGATACAATACCAAAAGTGCAGCCCACGAAAGGAAATATTGACTTTATTAAAATTAAGAATAATAAAAAGATCTGTTCTGCAAAAGACACTGTTCAGAGAATAAAAAGCCACAAAGTAAAAAAGATATATTTGCAAAACGTAAATCTGATAAAGGGCTGACATCAAAATATACAAATAATACTAAAGAAAAGAAAAGAAAAAAGGCCAAAACACTGACAGCACCAATTGCTGGTAAGGAGACGCATGATTTAGTGATAGCTTATAAGTGTATATTTATGTAAAAACTTATCAAATTCTACGATTTAAATGTGAGGTTTATTGTATGTAAAATATACCTCAATAAATCTGTTAAAAATATTACAAACTTTAGTACACTTCTCACTAAACACTTCATCATGCTTCTCATTTATTAGAGTTCAAATTTTATTTATTTTTATTTTGAGATAAAAGTCACATACGATGAAATATTAAAAATATTAAATGAATATTTGATGGGTTTTGACAATTACAGACACTTATATAATCCTAATCTCTGTCAAGATACAAAATATTGCCATCACTTCTGATAGTTTCTTCACATCCTTTCCCATTCAATGGAGAATGAGAGACCCCAAATGCCTACACCACCATGATCAGGCAACTACTGTTTTAATTTTTCATTTAAATTCAATTAGTTAATATATATTAGTATTATTAGTTTCAGAGGTAAAATTTCATGATTCATCAGTTGTATAACACCTAGTGCTCATTACATCACGTGCCCTCCTTAATGTCCATCACCCAGTTACCCATCCCCATCTCCCCTCCCCTCCCCTCCAGCAACCCTCAGTTTGTTTCCTACAGTTCAGCATCTCTTATGGTTTGCCTCCCTTTTTGTTTTTATTTTATTTTATTTTATTTATTTTCTTTCCCTTCCTCTATGTTCATCTGTTTTGTTTCTTAAATTCCACATATAAGTGAAATCATACAGTATTTGTCTTTCTCTGACTGACATATTTTGGTTAGCAAAATATCCTCTAATTTCACCCACTTCATTGTGAATGGCAAGATTTCATTCTTTTTGATGGCTGAGTAACAGTCCATTGTGTATTTATGCCACACCTTTTCTTTTTAAGATTTTCATTTATTTATTTGAGAGAGAGCGAGAGAGAATCTGAAACAGACTTCACACTTAGTCCCAAGCCCAACAGGGGGCTTGATCCCAAAACCTTTTTTGAAGATTAGTTGACCATACAGTTGAGTGCCCATTTCTGGGTTCTCTATTCTGTTCCATTGATCTATGTATCTGTTTTTATGCCAGTATCATACTGTCTTGATGATCACAGCTCTGTAATACAGCTTGAAATCTGGACTTGTGATCCCCCCAGCTTTGGTTTCCTTTTTTGACATTCCTCTGGCTAGTCAAGGTCTTTTATGGTTCCATACAAATTTTAGGATTATTTGTTCCAGCTCTGTGAAAAATGTTGATGGTGCTTTGATAGGGAGTGCATTGAATGCATAGATTGCTCTGGGTACCATAGACATCTTTACAATATTTGTTCTTCCAACCATGAACACAGAATGTTTTTCTATTTCTTGGTGTCTTCCTCAGTTTCTTTCATAAGTGCTATAGTCTTCAGAGTACAAATCCTTTACCTCTTTGGTTAGGTTCATTCCTAGCTTTATTATGGTTTTTGGTGCAATTGTAAATGGGATCAATTCTTGATTTCTCTTTCTGCTGTTTCATTGTTAGTGCATAAAAATGCAGCAGATTTCTGTGCTTGATTTTATATCCTGTGACTTTGCTGAATTCCCATATCAGTTCTAGCAATTTTTTGGTGAGATATTTTGGGTTGTCTACATACAGTACCATGTCGTCTGTGAAGAGTGAAAGTTTGACTTCTTTGCCCATTTGGAGGCCTTTTGTTTCTCATTGCTGTCTGATTGCTGAGGCTAGGACTTCTGGTACCATGTTGAACAACAGTGATGAGAGTCGACATACACTCTTGATTTTTATTTTCATCATAGCTTAGTTTTGCTAGAACTAGATATGTATGTGTTGATTTTTTTTCTAGACCTTCACATAATGACATCATTAGTATATATTCTTCTATATAAAGTATCTTTTACTCAGTGTATTTTTTTTTGAGGGATTCGTTCATGATGTTGTTTGAAGCATCAGTTCATTCCTCTTTATTGTAGAAGAGCATTCCATTGCCCAAATATACTTCTGTTTGTTTATCCATTCTCCTAGTGATAGAAACCTAGGCTTTTCCCAAGTTTTGACTATTTTAAATAAAGATATATTAATATTCTTTAACAACTTTTTTTGTCAATACATACTTTCAGGTCATAAGAAATGGGTAGAACCTTTTTCAAAGTAGCTTTTTATATTTCACCAGCAATGGTTGAGAGTTCCAGTTGTTCCTCATCCTCACCAACATTTGGTGTTCTAATGGTATCTTATTTTGACATAACTGTCCATTTCAGAGTCTATTTCACTAATACCCTGAGTATCAGTTTCTACACAGTACCTGGCCCAAAGACAGAAATTAACAAAAAGCCATCTTTCAGGAAGTGGAAACGTAATGTCTTTTACTGTGTGATTTCCATGCAATCATTCTGAGTCACAGGCCTCTTTCTTCCTGTCTCCAATATACATTCCAAATTCTCTAAGACAGCCCTGCTAATTCTCTCTTAATTTCTGCTCTCCTTACTCATAAGCATATTTAATTGGATGGCTATATCTATTGTGGACACCTAATATACATGCAGATGAGTAGTCACTAGGAACATTTGAATATTTTAACAAGTAATTAACAATTTTAATAGCTGGGTTTCTTCTCCAGAGACTCTTATTAAAGAGAACTGTGTAATCTCCAGTCAATTTTAAAGAAAAGCAATGTTTGCTTCCCTTTGAAAGAAATCTGCATCTTTTGGGTACTTTCCAACAATAGTATTGATTCCTCTTCAGTTTTTCTTTACTGTTTTTGTCTTATTGTGGTGACATTGTGATGGTACTCATTTGGCGATCTCTGTCCGAACCAACATAGAAAAGTAGGAAGCTCCTGGTCAGACACCACCACTTTTAAGATTATTGGAGGCCTCTATAGTACTGATGAGGATACTATAGTATAGTATAGAGGTGGCCAGAGAGTCAGCACAACCCACAAAAGGTCCCTTGTACCTAGTAGGAAAGCACAAGAACAGTGACCAACAAGGCTGCCTGTGTTAATGATGATAAACATGTCATTGTCCACACATCAAACATGCCAACCAGAGGTGAAAATTAGACAATCAGGTTACAATCCAAGTTTTGATGCTATAAACCTGTCTTTTTATCTAAAAACTGGCTTCAGAAGTAACTATTTCTCCAGATCAGCATTTGACTTAACAAATTAACTTATACTAAGTGACTAGCAAGGCCTCTGATACTAATATTATAGTCAGTTAATATATATTAGCCTTCCAAAGTCCCCTTGGAAACAACCCATCCATTTTTCTTTTGTAGCATTTCTGGGGGTATAAGTATATACCTGTTAGTAATCAGTGTCAGGAGAAACCAGTGTGTCCTATGCCTCTCTCTGTTCCTGAAATGTACTTCTGATTCTGGAAGCAATGATGAGAGGGATGCATTCATACCTCCTCACAAGCAAAGGCCCGGTCTTTCATGATGGCACATATGGATTTCTGAAAGAGCCAAAACAGCAGGTGAAGTAACTTTAACAAACACCAGGAGATGCTGTGTGATGCTATTTGAAGCCACTAACTAGTGCTAAAGCATAAACTTCCACCACCTGTCTTCAGATGGACAGGCTTCATGATACAATTATACTCTAACTCATTTTAGGATTGAACTGAGGTTAGACTTCTTTCTAAGAACTTATTTTTTAGAGCAGTTTTAGTTTAACAACACAATCAAGAGGAAGGTACTAAGATTTCTCATATAGCCTTGTCTCTACACATGCAAAGAACTCCCCCTCATTATCAATATCACTCATCAAAGTGGTACATTTTTTAAACCAATAATAAACCTATACTAATACATTATAATCACTCAAAGTCCATAGTTCACCTTGGGGCTCATTCTTGGTGTTATATATCCTGTGCCTTTGGACAAATATAAAAAGATATGTGTTTATCATCACAGTGTCATATAAAATATTTTCACTACCCTAAAAATCCTGTGTTCCATTTATTCATCCCTTCCCCCACCAGCCAACCCCTGACAACCACTGATCTTTTTAATTGTCTCCATAGTTTTGCCTTTTCCAAATATCATATAGTTGGAGTCATACAATATTATATACATATGTATACAATCATACAGTAACCTTTCCTGATTGGCTTCTTTTGCTTAGTAATGACTAATTTCTTGATATCTCATTTCTTTTTAGTTCTGGGAAATAGTCCATTCTCTAGATGTATGACAATTTGTTTATCCAATTGAGTACTGAAGGACATCTTGGTTGCTTTCAAGTTTCTAGCACCTATGAATAAAGCTCCTATAAAATAAAGCTGCTATAAAAATAAGGTTGCATTTGGGTGCAGGATTTTTGTGGATTATTTTTCAGTTCTTTTGGGTAAATAACAAGGAACACAAGTACAGGATCATATGGCAAAAATGTGTTTAGTTTGGTAATGAACCACGAAACTGTTTTCCAAAGTAGCTGTACCATTTTGCATTCCCATTAGTGATGCATGAAAGTTCCACACCTTTGCCAGCATTTCATGTTGTCAGTGTTCCAGATTTTGACTTTTCTTTTTTTAAAATAAATTTATTTTTTATTGGTGTTCAATTTGTCAACATACAGAATAACACCAGTGCTCATCCCGTCAAGTACCCACCTCAGTGCCCGTCACCCATTCACCCCCACCCCCCGCCCTCCTCCCCTTCCACCACCCCTAGTTCGTTTCCCAGAGTTAGGAGTCTTTCATGTTCTGTCTCCCTTTCTGATATTTCCCACTTATTTTTTTCTCCTTTCCCCTTTATTCCCTTTCACTATTTTTTATATTCCCCAAATGAATGAGACTATATAATTTTTGTTTGATTTTGACTTTTCTAATAGGTGTGTAGCAGTATCTCATTAGGTCAGACTTTCAAAAGTACCTTTTTTGTATGTGTATACCTCACTTATTTTCTCTCTCTTACCCTGTTTCCCTTACTCCCTCACAGGTATTTCCTCAGGGTAGTCTCTCAATGAGTCACTTCCACAAGAATTCCTATCTCAAGCTCTAGGAACCTGACCTGAGATTGATAGAGTGACAAAGTCTAGTTCAAAAAGTAAGACTTTCAACAGCTACATGGATATTTCCAAATAGCTCGATGTTTTGCCTTTAGTAGTCAAAATATCTGGATACATGTCTGCCAGTGTTTGGCATTCATTTTAAAGAAGCCAAGAAACGGGGGTTTGTTAGACAAATGAATGGTTGGTGTAGCAGTATTTCAGGCTTTGAACCTCTCACACTGGAATCTTCTAGCCTCAGGGCTGTAACACCATAGCACATGTTCGATCTAGAAGAATGGTGCTGGGAAATCTATGTATAACTGTATGAAATCTGTCCCTCCTAACTTGTTCCTCCTCTTCTGGTCTGTATTCCATCCTCCATCCTGGCACCAGATTAATTCTTCTCAGAGCTTCACATAATCAGATATTAAAATTCCATGTGTTTCCTGGGAAAGAGAAGTAACATAAATGTGTAAATTTGTGGTCATAAAACAATAGGGCGGGTAATTCCTATAGCAAACTGGTGATGAGCAGGCTCTACCTACAGAGAATAAGTTAATTTTTAAATGGTAATAAAACATTTTCTTGAGCAAAACATCTGCTCATTGACCTCAGCCTGAGGTCTGTGATTTTGTGCTCCTACTGTTTTATATCATGACTGTGTTCAAATGTCTGGAATATCTCCTACCTAGCTTTATGGAAGTACCCATATTTCTCTGGAATCTGGGCATACAATGTCTTCAATGGTTGACCCCAGCCTACCTTCCCAGTTTTTTCTTCCCTCTACTTCTATGTATCCTCCAATATTCCTGTTGAACTCTGCTGTTGACTATTCCTCCAAGTAGGCAGCACTTTGTCATCTGATTCTGCTTATGTCATCCTTTTTGCTTGAAATATTCTCTCAATGCTTTGTTTACTGAAATATGACTGTTAGAATCCAGAAGCTGTCTCATCTACATCCTTCAACAATTAGGCTTTTCTAATTACTCCTACAGAGTGTATTTCTACTTTTCCCTTATATTTACATAGCCCATTAGAGAAAAATTTTATTCACTCCTTGAAGCCATTTTATATATTCTTACCACCAATTTACAGATGAAGAAACTAAAATATTGAAGGCTAAGTGAGTTGACTAAGGCTATATGGTTATCATCTTAACAAACCACCTTTCTATGAAATTTTACTTGGACTTGCATACCCAGTATTTGTATACCAAACTATACCTTTACTATTGGTTTTATGAGCATGTGCCTTACCTTTCCAATTTTTTTTACGATCCACAGGACTTCTCACAGTGCTTGGATCATAGTAGAAGATCAATGAACACTCAAGATTTGAATAGAGTTTATGCTAAGTAGAATGTGTGTGTGTGTGTGGGTGTGTGTGGTGTGTGTGTGTAGGGTGAGCAGGGAAAAACATCTACAGCAACCTGGGGTGATCAGAGGAGGGGGCTTGTAAGCTTAGAGATGTTTCAGATAACACAGTGTCATTATTTCCCCAAATTGGGCATTGACAGTTGAAACTGGCATAGCTGGTTCCCCTAAACTTGTTTTAAAAAGTACAAAAACAAAAATATCTTGAATTTCCTCATTGATGGTGACTATCTGCCACCCTCTGGCCATTTCTATCTTTATTTTTTATTTTTATTTATTTATTTATTTTGTATATTTTTTATTGGAGTTTGATTTGCCAACATATAGTATAACACCCAGTGCTCATCCCATCAAATGCCCTCCTCAGTGCCAGTCACCAGTCCCCCCATCCCCCCACCCATCTCCCCTTCCACTACCCCTTGTTGCTTTCCCAGAGGTAGGATTCTCTCATGTTTTGTCACCCTGTCTGCCATTTCTATCTTTAACTCACCACTGGATCCACCTCTTTTCTTATCACCTGCTTGAATGCAAACCAACCCTTCAATACAATAGAAGCTTTGCTGATGCCCAGCAATGCCATGATTTCTGGAGTAAAAATGAATCTGCTTTGCAAAAGTTCTTTTTTAAAAAATATCTATTTATTTTTTATTGGAGTTCAATTTGCCAACATATAGCATAGCACCCAGTGCTCATCCCATCACGTGCAAAAGTTCTAAGGAAAAAAAAAGTCATTGGAAAGATTGTGTGTATGTGTGTTCAGGCTGAACACAAGTGTCTATGCACACCCAATTATCAGTTTTTTTTTCAGAAGACATCAATAACAAAGTTCCACTGTGTTATCAGTGAGATGAGTCCCACATGATGAAATGGTCTCCATAGAAATGATTTATCATACTTTGCAAAAATAGCTTGTTCTGAACGTGAGAAAAAAATGAAATAGTACCTTGAATTCCATGTGACCTCTCCCCACTGCTAATTTAGCCTATGAGCATCTGGGTCATGTTTTGGATAGGAGCACGAATTTAGGAAATAAGCTCTATTCCATACAAGTTCTGTGGAAGAGCCAAGAGATATGCATTCCTGGGAATCTGGGACTTGGTTCCTATCATTTATTTGTTCCTTTTCACCAGAGACCCCAGAGGATGTGAGCTTTCTGGATCTAGACACTGTACCTTGAGAGTCATGATAGCTATCATTTTTTTGTGCATAGCATGCACTGTATAACCATTCTAGATAATTAGCTCATCTAATTCTCATAGGAACCTTAAGTATGAGAGTAGTGTTATTAGGCCCTTTCTTATAAAGAAGCTTCTGTTCAGATTGATTGTGCAATTTAGCCAAAGTCTTTCACAATCAATACAATAGTTAAGAGTAGAACCCAAGTCAATAAACTATACTTTATTGACTCTGGGCCTTGCACAATGCATTCTTCTGGTAGATGTTCAGATGAATGAATGGATCTAGGAATAAATGAGTGAGGATAGGAAGATGTTGATTAGAGTCTTGTTAACTGTCAAGAGTCTACTCAAGGCTGGGGGCAGGTTGTGGGGTTCATACCATACATCTATCATATACTCATGCTGGTGAAAGCCTTGCTAAATAAATTGCTTAAGCAAATCTCTCCAGCACCTACCTAATACATTGATTGAGAGCCCCTGGGAGAACAATTCACTTAGGTCAGCTAAAGCTGAACCACTCAACCTAAATTCAGAAGTGCATGGAGGCAGAGTTTCCCCCAGCCAGAAGCTCCATGTAAGGGCTCTGGATTCTCAGTCACTGGCCCTGATCTAACTCAGCCTCTTTTCTGGCTCTGGCTCAGCCCTAGCCAGATGGAAGATATTTCTGAAGATGTAGGGTGGTTTAGGAGCTGTGGCTTCCAGACAACAGAGGTGCTGAGTGGGCTTTCGAATACCACACAGAGGGACTAATGGGGGGGGGGGAATTTCAAGAACTATGATTTCTTCCTGGGAGAAGAGGATATTAAAAAAAAGTCATCTCTGCTTTGTCTACGTGTTGGTAAGCATTGATTTTTTTCCATCCGTGGTCTTTTGATGAAATTACCATGCCTGAGGACATCAAACAGACTTACCACCCAGACAGGACATAGTCTTGTCCAATTCAGATGTACAGGGCTCTCTGTTTCTCTTATTCAGCCATAGGAGGTGCAGTTTATGTTCCTCATGGAAACAAGGCCAGAGTCCCAGTCATAGAAGTTGCAAAACAATAGGGAAGACCTGGTATCCACCCGTCAGATCTGAGCACACGATAAATATCTTTCCAGCTCTTCTCTATGACTCCTGTCACTACATTTTTACTCTAGACACCCATAACTCATAGTCATTACCTCTGATGTGACAGAGAGTACTGAGACCAGCTATAAAACAGGGGCGATTGCAAGGCCCAGGATGGCTGGTTTCTGCTTCTTGAGAGAATAGTAGAGAGAAGCCTCAGGATATAGGGGACACATAAACTGGCTACAGTGTGGTCTGTTCTTTCATCTTCGGCAAAGCTGGTAGTTTATGGATCCTAGAGTAAAGAGAACAGAATTATTATTTCTGATATTTTGCAGTATAAAAATCAGGGAAGATTTTTCACCTGTGCTATGTGCAAAGTTCTGATGAGGTTTTTTTTTTTTTTTTTTTTTATCAAGTCTCGGCCCTAGAGACTCTTATAAACTATGTGGCAGAGGGACATGTAAAAACTGAATATATTTAAAGACCTAAATATAAGATCTGAAACCATAAAATTCCTAAAAGAAAACGTAGCCAGTAATCTCTTGGACATTGGCCTTAGCAACCTTTTTCTGAATATGACTCCTCAGGTAAGGGACAAAAAAAAAAAAAAAAAAAAGCAAAAATAAACTGTTGGAACTATATCCAACTGAATAGGTTTTTGCACAGCAAAGGAAACTGTCAACAAAACAAAAAAGGTTGGGATCCCTGGGTGGCGCAGCGGTTTGGCGCCTGCCTTTGGCCCAGGGCGCGATCCTGGAGACCCGGGATCGAATCCCATGTCGGGCTCCCGGTGCATGGAGCCTGCTTCTCCCTCTGCCTATGTCTCTGCCTTGTCTCTGCCTCTCTCTCTCTCTGTATGACTATCATAAATAAATAATTAAAAAACAAAACAAAAAAAAGGCAACCTACTGAATGGGAGAGGGTGTTTGCAAATAATATATCTGATAAGGAATTAATATCTAAAATATACAAAGAACTCGTACAGCTCAATACCAAAAACAAGAAAACAAATAATCTAATTAAAAACTGGGCTGAGAACTTGAATGTACTTTTTTTCAAAGAAGACAGAGAGGTGATCAACAGACACAGAATGCTCGATATCACTAATTGTTAGGAGAACACAAGTCAAACCCACAATGAGATATTGCCTCACACATGTAGGATGGGGGTTCTGGGATATCACAATTTAACCATGTCCACACAGAAAAAGGCTTAGTTCCCTGTGAAAGCAGCTTGGGCAGGACTTTCATTTTTGTAAGACTTTATGTCATTTACTATTTTAATTCTGGATCTAGTAATAGCATTCCTGATATGGAACTGTGCCTTTGGGATGAAATAGTTCCCTGTTTGAAACACTTCATTTTATTGGACTCCTAACAACTCACAGAGTGTCTTAAAAAAAGTAGACATCTATCTTGGAGCAGCACAAATAGTGGTGAAAACATGGTGCTGAAAGTTCCAGGTCCAAAAAGAGCTCTGGGAAAGATGGCTGAGATAGTGTCATCACCATCTTCTAACTGTGGCTACATTCTTAAGCCAGACCTGGGGAAAAGAATTATTCCTATAGACTTTCACTCCACCCCCAAATCTTCAACATTAAGTGCTGAGAATTTTTTTAAGTGCCAGGATATCTGTGAATCACTAGGTCTTGAAATGAAAAGTCTTCTATTTTCACACTACTCCTTAGGCATCTACCCAGCAAAATAAGCTAATGAGGAAAAGCTGGCCACGTTTCCTACAGGATTTAAGACACTCATTTCCAAGAGTGGGCAAAAGATGATTTTGTGATGGCTTTAAGTAAAGATTAAATAAATCTGTGAGCCCGCGAGGCCTCCAGCAGGAATCTCTATTGAGGGGGAAAATGTTTTCTCTGTTTACAGACATCTTAGCAGTGACCTTTGCTATACAATTACTGGAGCACTTTCATACACTGCTAAAATTCTGGGTGGGCAAGGATTTGAGTGAATAAAATAGTTGATATTTGGAATGTGAATGAATTTCCATTCCAGCACAGTTTTTGTTTGTTTGTGTTTTTGCTTTTCTTTTTTTAAGACTTTCTGAGGAACCTGCTATTCAAGATGGACACCTGACTGGAAGTTACAGGCATGGGCTGATGTGAGAGGAGGAGGAGAGGAAGGAGAGAGGCAGACAGACAAGGATGAAATCAGGAGGATATGAGATAAAGACAGGATATGAGGTGATGAAGAAGGTGAAATAAAAGATGAAGCTGAGAAAGGGGGAGGCAATAAGAAGTGAAAATAAAAGGAAAAAATTAAAAAGCATATATGTATAGAGGGATTGGAAGGGAATTAGGGAGAGAAAGGTGATACAAAGTGTGTTCCAGTGAGAGAAGCGAGAGGGAGAAAACAGAGTGCAAATGAAAGCCTTCAAAAGGGAGAGAAGTTGGGCAGCCCAGGTGGCTTAGCGGTTTAGCGCCGCCTTCACCCCAGGGCCTGATCCTGGAGTCCCGGGATCGAGTCCCATGTCAGATCCCTGCGTGGAGCCTGCTTCTCCCTCTGCCTTTGTCTCTGCCTCTGTATGTGTGTGTGTGTGTCTCATAAATAAATAAAATCTTTAAAAAAGGAGGGGAGGGGAGAAGTGAGTATAAAGACAAAGAGGAAGGGAGTCATACCTGAGAGCTAAGTAGAAGAAAAACAGCTAGCACAAGAGAAAGCTCTCCATGGGCAGGGATGGAGGGATGTTGGCTGGTCCAGAGAAACTGGGGTCTTCTTTTTCCTCTGATGTCCTGGACGTTTATCCCATGTTACAACCCCATAGCTGATGAGATAGATGGTGAGGTGAAAATAATGGAAATGCCTCTACTTCATGCTGGTGGCCAGACTGCAGTGTGATTAACAATTCGAGAGATTGTTTTCCAACTTTGATGCATCTCTAGCATATGCTTAACATTTTTTTTTTTTTTTAATTTTATTTATTTATTTATTTATGATAGGCACACAGTGAGAGAGAGAGAGAGGCAGAGACACAGGCAGAGGGAGAAGCAGGCTCCATGCACCGAGAGCCCGACGTGGGACTCGATCCCGGGTCTCCAGGATCGCGCCCTGGGCCAAAGGCAGGCGCCAAACCGCTGCGCCACCCAGGGATCCCTAACATTTTTTTTATTAAAAAAAAAGTTAATCCCTTCATGAAATTGAATTGTGACTACCTTGTTTAGATGACAGTGCCCTCTTTAGGGCTGAGGCTCTGAGCCTGGGCATGCAGGGTTAGAAGTAAACCTCTTCCAAGAGGAGGTTCACTTTGGTTTCCTCTCCTAGCCTGCCTTTTAGGGCTAAGTGCTTAGCATTGTAGGAAAAAGTTGGCTGCAACATTAATGTTGTTCTTAGAGCCAGGGTCCATGGTAGGGACAGAAGTCTTAGGAGAGGATCTGGAGGGACCATGATGCTTATAAGACAATGTGTTCTGAACACCTGCACACCAGCAGGTCCAGATCTACAAAGCCATGGAACTCAGCATTAATCATGGTGTATTAGCTGAAAAGCTCATGAATAAGAAGGCATGGTCCTGATTATCAACTCAGACAGGCATGGAAATTCCTGCTTGAAAAGTCACCACAGTATCATCTCATTGGTATTGTGCTTCTTGAAGAGAACTACAGTCTGATAATACAAAGTGATAAGGACCAGCCCCTCTCTGAAAAAGGAGATCCTCAGGTTGGGGTCAGGGATTCCAAAGGTCATCAGATCCA
Organism: Nyctereutes procyonoides; assembly: GCF_905146905.1. Classification (NCBI taxonomy): domain Eukaryota; kingdom Metazoa; phylum Chordata; class Mammalia; order Carnivora; family Canidae; genus Nyctereutes; species Nyctereutes procyonoides. The sequence continues at coordinate 46,568,888 of NW_026575140.1, read as the reverse complement.
GTCAACTGCCTCCAACTGGACCCCACACCCGTGGACTGGGAAGGACAGGCAAACACAACTCAGGGAGATGAAGTGGGAAGGCTGGAGCTACCATCCCACTCTATTGCATGCTCACCAAGCCCTTTTGTCCAGTGAAATTATCTTGGTTATAACTACAGAGATCTGAATATTAGGGGAAATTTAGAAGTCAGTTCTCTCTGGATTTGTCATTAGAAACACACATTTGAGTTAAAGTCCTTCCTTTTACCAGTGGGATATCTTTTATTAAAAACTCAATCTCTAGGGTTCCCTGGGTGGCTCAGTGGTTTAGTGCCTGCTTTGGCCCAGGGCGCGGTCCTGGGGTCCAGGGATCGAGTCCCACATCGGGCTCCCTGCGTGGAGCCTGCATCTCCCTCTGCCTGTGTCTCTGCCTCTCTCTCTCTATGTCTATCATGAATAAATAAAAAAAAAAATAAAATAAAAAACTCAATCTCTCTGAGCCTCAGTTTTTTCACCTATAAAGTGTCATGATGATGCATACCCTATAAGCTCATTGTGGAAATTAAGGGCAACACAGGGCCAGTGTCAACACCCTTCCAGTATATAATTGGTGACAATACATAAAAGCTTTATCATTACTGTCTTTAAAGAATCTGATGATCTAAACAAAAACTCATGAAAACCACATTTCAGTTAGCTCAATGAGGAAGAAACAATTCTTTCTTAAGTGTTGTTTTGGATTATGCTGAATTTATATGTACCCTTCCCTCTGCCCCCTGGTATTTCCTCATACTCTGTATCCCAACATTCCCCAGGCAGATCCTAAGTAAACTTTGTGGTCAAGAAGAGGCCCTTGGTCTAAAGGCTGCTTCCCCTGTAATGGTAGAAGAGTTCATTCTCCCACTCCCTCTCCACTTGCGTGACTAAAATTGAATTAATAGAATTCAACAGATTAAGAAAAGTAATGTCATCCCACAACTTTATTACCTTGTAAGAGATAATGGCAACTCCAGATCCCAGAGGGCAATTACAAAACTATAGCACATCATTCATGAATAAACCAAATACATCCACCCCCTTCCTGAGCTGATTTTCTGCCACCTTTCTGCAGTGCTTCAGAGAGAGCCTTTCAGCTCAGGGGTGCAGTGAGCCTCCCTTCTCAGCCCTCCACCTTCTCCTTTCTTAATCATCAGCAGGGATGACTGCTCTTTCAGCCATAGCATATGAGGGAGAACTCAGTGCATAGCTGCATGTCAAGTGCCTATCCAATAATTATATATTACCTTTGCAAAAAATGTAATTTATTGTCTTAAGGATGCAAACTACAATAAGGGCTAGGATGCAGCTGTGCCTCATGAGTAACTAAATCTCAGATATTGCCAGGCACCAGGACTATTTAATCTTTCAGTATGCTCCTTGCAGATTGGCTTCTGTCCCTCAGATAGACATCTTCCACATGGCTGAATTTAACCTGGCCCCTGGATATGTGCCATAAGGTGTGACAAAAACTTTATCACCAGTGAGGCACTGAGGCTTGTTCTCTTATGCTTCAAGCTAAAGTATCAATAATAATAATAATAATAATAATAATAATAATAATAAATTAAAAAAAAACTCTAACCTATCTAGCTTAGGTCAAAGGTCTGTGTCTGCTTTTAGAGTGATGACTATGTCCAGGGAAGCTGGATCAATAAAAATATGGCATCTTTTTTGGAAACCACAGTGTTGGAGTGATGAAAGAGGGACCTATTCCCAGTAGGAGAGGAGAAGGTAAGGTGTACTTTCTTGGAAACTCTAAGACAAAGCCAAAAAAAAATCTATTATGATAGTGTAAGGATTTTCAGAGAGAAATCTAATGAAGATAGTTGCTTTTAATGTCAGGCCACCCTAAATGGGATTTTCTGCTTTGTTTGCCCATTTCTCCATTGCAATCACAGAAGCTTAGTTTCTTTGTGTTCACAGTGTTGATGTTGAATGAACTGGAAGAAATGGGACACTAAGTAACTCACCAACTGAAGATAGGGTCATTCTGACTTTGCAAACTCATTCTTTCCTACTTAAACTTTAATGATTGAGATCTTCAAAGCTGAACGCTAGGCTCCTTTTTTTCTCACTTTTTATTGAGGATATCACTTTTATTGAGGATATCATTCAAGTCATTATATACCATTATAAATATATGTAAGTGACACAGAGACATTTTTTTTCAGGACACAATTTATCTCTAAGCTCTAGACATATATAGTCAAATGCCTTCCTGATTTCTCTCCTTGAATGTTTCTTTTCTTTTTTTTTTGAATTTTGATCGTTTTAATAAATATATATCAAGAAAACCTCACTTTATTACAACACGTTCATATACAAGCATCTATCATCTAAGTTTTCAACATCAAATGTTTATCAAATATTGAAAATAAAGGACAAAACATTACTAGACTATTTAGCCATAACACAAGAACATGTTTTAAAAATTGGTCCTTGTGGACATTTTCCAAATGATGATCCTACTCATACACTGTATGAATGAGACCTATATTTAATATTAATAACAATAATAAAAAAGCTTTATCTTGGAGAAACTGGGAGGACTTACTTATTTCCTCCGTTTGGCATTTGGTTCCCGTGAAGTATTGTTTAAGGAGGCCCTAGTCAATTAGCAACCTTGGAAATTGGAATACAGTTTAGCAGGAGGAGCTGGCTGGAGTGGAAGGAAGGAAGGACGGTCAGAGGGGCACTCTGAACACTTTTGCAAATGTACAAATTAAAGAAATCATTGAGAAAAACGTCGACCAAATACATGGTAGCTATTGCCAACTGAGTCCCATTTCTCCAAAATAACTTTCCAAAAACTAAAGTCTTTACATTCTTTAAGATAAAACCTCATTGATCACCACATCATTTATTAACATTGTGCTTCTTAATCAACAGCAAAAGTCATATATAAAAAACCACATGCTTTTTATAATCTAAACGAGTGAAATGATGCAAAACAGATTAAAGTATAATGCATGCCACTGGTTCATGAACTTCACTGGACAAGAAAACAAAACAAAACAAAACAAAAACCCAAAACCCAAAAAACCCAAACCCCAGCAACGGACCGTTGCCATAGAAAAGCTCAAGCAGCTTAGTGCTGGTTTCTAACAGCTCTATTGTTTCCCCCATCCCTTTCTAAAAATGCCAAATCCAAAAGCAATTGGGCATCAAAAACAAAGGAAGAATAGAGATGTTGAATCAAAAGTTGAACACAATAGTTTCGAAGTTAACGGTTTCCAAACAATATTGATCCACCCTGTGTATTTTTTTTCCTGTTTGTTAAATCCCTGCTGTAACTCTGATTTATCCTTAATTTTCACATTGGCAAAAATTAAGATAAAGTAAGGCACCAAAAATCGCCCTGTATAACACCTCTCTAACTGCCTAATCACGCATCACAGGCAAGCCAGGAACTTGCAGGGATTACCCTTCTACACATATTGTTGATTGCCGCACCCAGACAGGTGTTTCATTATGTTACATCCTATTTTCATCTTTCACCCAAGACTGTTAAATACAAGTACTTAACGGCACGGTGAAGCCACTTCATCTAGCTCCCTGTCTTTGGTCTTTTATTCAGAAAAAAATACTGTATCATAGAGAAGAAGCAGACATCCTTTGCTGGTTATGTTGGTTTGCTTTCCAAATAACTACCTAATTAATTGGCAAACATGATGCAGTTTTTTTAGCTAGTGACAGGCTCCTTGGGGGGGTATTGGAAAGATCACAAGGGCACGTTGTCCCCCAGTCTAATCTACTGACCTTTTCTGTAGGACAACTAAGGTATACTTTTAAGCATTAAGTCAACTGTTTTCTTGGGAACATCACCACATTTCTAAGTAGCTCGCTGATGCCTACTATACAGATGTTTTATGCAATCTGCTCTCCAGGAATTAAAACGACACGGCGTGTTAATGGCATAATTTTATCAGTTGTACAAAACTATAAAATCCATTCAAAATAAAATTTATGAGAGCTAATTGACCATGCTGTGCATGCTTCAGAAGCTTCGGTGAAAAGATGGCTCATATTTTACTCCCTTTGCCACAGCACGGTTTGTTACTTGGTGAAGGCTCCTTTTTCCTTAAGGACTTTTTCCAAGACTCACTCACATTGCTTTTTTCATTATATCCAGTCTCAAAATAATCATAAAATTGGCCTTTGCACTCAAAAGCAAGGTCATTTCCCCCAGGTTCATGGCTTAGGGGGCCACCATCCCTGCTGGTGTCATTATTTGCTTTCTCATCACTTACTGGGGCCTTTTCCTGAACACCTAGTGACCTGACATTAGTGACAAAGATTTCATTGGCAGGTACCTGGCCATCACCTTTGTAAACAGATGTGCTGCCTACATCGAAATCCACCTGGTGGGAACAACTCGGTAAAGGCGGGGGGGAGGGGGGGGGGCGGGGGGACGGGGCAGTGGTGGAGGCACTTCCGACGCTAGCATGGAGGGAAAGGGGTCCATTTAGGTAGTGACCACCACATTCTTGGTAAAAGCAGCAGGCATGAAACTTTTCACACTCCTCTTTGGCCATCCGTGGTCGTTTCCGGTAAGGACAGTCTTGAGCCATAAACCACTCTTGGGCAGAGGTGCCATTGAAAGAGCAGTCAGGAAAGCACCAGTTATTCTGCATGATGATTTCTCCATGGATCCTTTTCATCAAATTGTTTATAAGGACAGATCTTCGGAGGTACACTTCGGGATCATCGATAAACTTTAGCTTTTCTAAGGACAAATAAAGGATGTGGGCTCGTTCCTCAAAAATCGAGATGGTTTTATGGCTACAGCTGCTGAGTGGTGGGTGAAAATCCTCTTCTTCCACATACTTCCTCTTAAAGTATGTGATCTTGGATGTTGTTATAGGATTTGAAATTCCCCTGTAATGTGATCCTGCCAGTGGGGGACCGGCTCCCCGGTCTCCCTGCAGAGGAGCCTGTGCTGGCCCAGGGGGCTCAGTCCTCCGTAGCTGTCAGCCTCCCATAGCGTCTGGTACCCAGCAATTTCAGCAGCTCCTTCCGAGACAATGGGCTCGCAGAATCTATTCATGGACAGAACCAGAGTCATCTCTGACAGCCTCAGATCGCGGGGTCAGCCGGGAGGCGGCGGCCGGAGCGCTCGCGCCACCGCGGGTCCGCTCGGGGCTCGGCGCCAGCCCGGCCGCCGCTGCACAGTCGCGCGGGGCCCGGCCCGGCGGCCCGGTGGGCGGAGGACGCTCTCCTTGAATGTTTCTAAAGCACACCAAATTTATCATGTAAAAACTATATTCATGACCTTCACCAAATTCTCTCAACTAAGTCATCATCCACTGTGACCTAACATTAAATACAAATATTTTTTTTTTATGATAGTCACAGGGAGAGAGAGAGAGAGAGAGAGAGAGAGAGAGAGAGAGAGGCAGAGACACAGGCAGAGGGAGAAGCAGGCTCCATGCAGGGAGCCCGACATGGGATTCGATCCCGGGCCTCCAGGATCGCGCCCTGGGCCAAAGGCAGGCGCCAAACCGCTGCGCCACCCAGGGATCCCTAAATACAAATATTTTTCATCCAGTGTCATGAACCTGAAGCCTACTTCTCCTTTAGCCCCTATACCTAATTTATTACCAAGACATTTACTAATTAAACATTTCTTCAAAATATCCATTTCTCTATGTATCAAATACGGTTTTAGTACAAGCTATAATTACCTTCTGCTTGAATTGCTAAAATGGCCTCTATTTGGTCTAATGTCCAACATTCCCACCTGCAGCAAAAGTGACCAGTTCAAAACTAAATAAAAGGACTTTGCTTACATGTTAAAAATTCTTCAATGCTTACATTAACCTAAGGATAAAGCAAAAAAATATTTCCGTTTCCGTGTGAAGCAGGTAGAAGTAAAGTTGGAGCCCCATACAGATTCAAATACACTGAGTCCTGCGTGACCCTCAATGACAATTTCAGCATGAAGGCCAATAGAAAACATTTGGGACATAGGGCACTTATCTTAATTGGCCTATACTCAAAGGATATCAGAGGTTTTTTATCTTGGGCATCTGACCCTTTAAGCAGTACTACATAAAGTATGTAAAGCATGGTTTCTGCTTAATTGTAGAAATGGATCCTCAAAAACTGACATACATGAAAAGACTGCAATCATAAAAATCAGAAAGATTCTCTTACATAAATAAAACATAGCTCAGAGACCTAAAATAAACCAGGCTATGATGCAATATATAACTGTATGTGTGGAGGTTGTGTAGATGCATGTGAATATTGAGAGATATCAAAGATAGCAAGGAGCTCATGTGAATTTCAAGTCCCCTAGAAATAATTTTGCTGTCAAAGTTTCAGATCAGCAAATATTAAGTTGTTTAATAAGCCATTTAACATAGTAGTTAAAAACATGGGCTCAGGAATACCTACCTCAAACCTGGCTCTGTTGCATTTACTGCTGCACTCTGGGAAAGTTACTTAACCTACTTGTGCCTTATTGTTATCAATTATGAGAGGAGTGATGATAATAGTATCTACTTTATTGGATATATTCAGAAGATTAATTATGTAATTTAAGGGCATTCCATGTTCTAATCCCTGGATCCATGACTATCTTACTTATGGCGAGGAGACTTTACATCTATGATTATGATTAAGGGACTTGAGTTGAGAAAACATGAGGTACTGTATTTGAAGGATACTTTGACAATGAGAGCTTTTAGATCTGGAATAGCAAAAACTCTCATGCTTCTGCTTCCCTATTAACAACTGACTACAGTCTCTTTCCCACTCTACCCCACCCATCTACCCTGAGTTGAAACAGAAACACTGAATGTTTCTCCACTCAGTCCCCAGCTGACCACCACCAGCCAGCCAATTGGTACTGGGAGATAAAACTAAACTAATTTACCTTCTTTTAGTTAGATGTGGCTAAAAGGCATTTCAGGTGGAGGGAACAAGAGTGGAGGGTCAAGCAGCAAAGCCTCAGCTATAAGGAAGCTTGAGAAGAATAGAATAATAATAATACTAATAATAGATAAATAGCATTCATTTTGTACTTGTTATATAATAAGAACCAGATACCTCAATTCTTATGACTCTGTGAGATAGGTACTATAATTACTTCTGTAATATGGATGGGGAAATTAAACAATGGAGCAATAAATATCATGCACAAAGATGAATGCCTGATAAGCAATAGATTTGGTAGATCTGAGATTCAACTTTTGGTAGTTTTGCTCCAGAGCCTGCTCCTTAGCCTCTGCCATACTCTGGGGATAGACCTGGGTTATATTGTGGAGTGTCTTGAATGACAGGACCTATCCTATAGGCAATGGGTAATTACAAGAGGTTTCTGAATGGAATGCGATTATGCCAGAGCTGTGCTCCAGAAAGACTGATCTAGCATTATCCTGTGGATAGGCTCAGTAAACCACAAAAAGGAATGAAGAGCTAGGAGGAGGATCCCTAGCTCTTAGAATGAAGATCCAAGAAGCAGCATTTGGGAGGGAGAGGTAATAACTCAAGTCGGAAGAGGTACTTAAACTGCTTAGCTGGGAATCACTTTAGAAAATTATCGGTCCAAACTTTGAACTAAGCACTGGGAAAATCAGTTTATGTAGCTATAAAAGCCTAATGCAGGTGGCTAAGTTGATTGCTTTGATAGTTTCTAAACTGAGTAATACCATGTTAGAGAAAGGGAGGCTGTCTCCTTCAGGATGAAATATATTTGTGTTAATTGCACACACATAAACATAAAGAATTAAATAACCAGAGAGAAAAAGAACCTCATAAAATTGATAATGGTTTTCTAGTATAAATCTCCAGGATGCGAGGGTATCAGGGCATGCTGAGATGATTCAGTTCAGTATCCCTTCCCTCTCTGAGGATGGCTACTCTAGACATGGCTGGTAGACAGACTAGATCCATAGCCAAACCCACAATTGTCATAGTAATTCCAAGACAAAGAAAGTTTGGGAGGACATACTACCCAGCCTAGTTTAAAGAAACTATTTTTCCTCAGATAGAAGAGTATTTACCCCTTTACTTAAATATACATATATATATATATATGTATATAAAGATTAAACCTCTTTAATGGTTTATTCTCTGTGACATTTCACTTACATGTCCCACATAGCCCTAGCAGACAAATATCTGTTTTCTTAGTATAACTTATCCCCTTGGAGGCACAATGCATTAGGCATTAAAGACAGTAGAAAGATGATCATGCTTGGATTTAAAGATTGTGAGACCCACTCAAATTCATCTAAAGGCCTCTATGCCTCAGTTTCCTCATCTGTAGGGTAGGCATAAATATTTGCTTGCACAATTGAAAGGTCAAATGAAAGACTGGCTGTGAAAACTGTTTTGTAAACTGTAACACATCCACACAAATGTCAGTGCTGTTGTTATTTTTGTTGCTGTCATTATCTCCCTAAGGCTCACATAGAAAGGGTATTCTACATAGAGAGAAAATTTTTTTTCTGTGTTTTTTTTTAATTTTTATTTAGTTATGATAGTCACAGAGAGAGAGTGAGAGGCAGAGACATAGGCAGAGGGAGAAGCAGGCTCCATGCACCGGGAGCCCGATGTGGGATTTGATCCCGGGTCTCCAGGATCGCGCCCTGGGCCAAAGGCAGGCGCCAAACCGCTGCGCCACCCAGGGATCCCCATAGAGAGAAAATGGTCTATGAATGCATAGATCTTGAAACAGGATGGCAGGATCAGTGAGTGTCCAAGAATTATTTGAAACCACAGTGTATGTGCTCACTAGGGGAAGAGTGGGGGTCAGTATGAGTCAGACAGGACTGTGTGTGCCCTGCCAGGGAGCTACCAGGTGTTGAACTGAGCATTGAGTGTTGACCTTTGTCCAGATCAGGTGACATCCTGACCATCCCAACCTGACACATCTCCCCAACTCCATGATGGTTTTGCCTATTTTAACTCAACTTTCAGCTCTAGCAGAGACCATTTTTGTCTTCTGGGATGATGGCTTGAGGATCCGGGATGACCTGTTCTGCTATGGAAAGATGGGCCTCTCTTCTGCTCGAGTCATGTCCCTGCCCTAGAACTCATCAACATGTGTTAGTCTCCTTCAGATAAGGAAGGAGGCTGAAAACAATAGGGGAAGAGAAGATGATCAGAAGAGCTTATCTCTTATGACCTCAAGGATAGGAGGAGGGAAAAGTTATTTATTAGATTTCTAATATGCTTTGCAAGTACTTTAATATTCATATAAGTATAAATCAGTATTGTTATTTCCATTTTTATAGATGAGGAAATAAGGCTGAGAGATGCCACAAAAGATTCCTAAGCTACAACTGAGAGAGTGTGGGATATGTAAGTGAATGTCACAGAGAATAAACCACAACTCATGTCTTAGTCTTCATTTTGCTCCATGGCAGAGAAGTATGATAAAGACTGCCATACAGGGACGCCTGAGTGGCTCAGTGGTTGAGCATCTGCCTTCAGCTCAGGCATGATCCTGAGGTCTTGGGATCGAGTCCCACATCGGGCTGCCTGCATGGAGCCTGCTTCTCCCTCTGCCTATGTCTCTGCCTCTGTGTGTGTGTGTGTCTTAAATAAATAAATAAATAAATAAATAAATAATAAACAAATAATAAATAAATAAATAAATAAATAAATAAATAAATAAATACTCTTAAAGAAAAAGAAAGACTGCCACACAGGAATAAAGTCTTCTGGGATCTATCAGGGGAAGGTCTATAAATTGGCACTCATGGAAAATGAGGTGGCAGGGATTCACAGCATTGATGGTAAGGTCCCATGCATGCCACTTCCCTCCTTGCCTCTCCACTGTCTCTCAGATTCTTTCCTGCCCTTCCAGTGGATTCTTTACCCTGGAGACAGATAGATATCAAAGCACTTGGTCTGAAGCCTTACACAAAACAAAGGCTCAACAGCCGCTAGCTGTTGTTTTCTAAATAAGAGTGAAACTCAGGCAGTGGCTTGTCTTCTTTAAATACCTTCTATTACTTTCTACTCCTATTCATAAGAAATTCCTCATTTCGGGCCATTCGCACTTGTGCACCCTCTTCCTTGTTCAGGCTGAACAGTTGCACTTTTGACAACATTCCCAAATTCCTTGCTCCCATGTCTTAGCCTTGTGCTGCTTAGTCTGTGAATTGTTCACCAGATCAACTTCTCAGACACATAGTGTCCATTCAGCTGTCACTTCCTCATAGAAATCTTCCCTGACTCCTACTCTGGTTTTCATTCTGTGTGCTTTGTGCTCCTTCCATCCTAACATTGCCATAGCTTACAGCCATTATTTGTGTATTTATCTTCCTGGGATACAGTGACTCCCTCAGTCATGGACCATGTCTTATTGACATTTCATCCCTAGTGCCAAGCCTGAAGACCCATAGTGGATGCATAGGGTATGTTTATAGAGGAAAAGAATGCTTTTCTCCAGTGGAAAGGCTCTTTGCTCCTTCACTTTCTGCCTCAATAAACTCTTCTATATCACCATTCTTCAAGGCTGGGGTTAGTTTTCCACATCTTCCAGGAAGTTTACCTCACCTCTCTCTCCTTCCTATGAGGACAAATACACTCTTTTCCTCCTGAGTTCCCGTCTGCACTGGTAGCCAAACTATATGCCACTGTAAGTGTAAGAAGGAAGAAGAGGCTTTTTTTCTGTTCAGAATTAAAACCAAACAGATCTTAATGACTGTGTTTGTATCACTGTGACACTGGATTTTAGTAAGGCAAGTTTTTTGGAAGAGTTATAGAAATGCAAGGGTGCCATAGTTATCCAAATTCACATATAGCCTTTTACTGGAAATATTTTGAGCACATGCTAATTAGAAATTGTGTGGTCATCAGTAATGCAGCATTATGTCAGGATGCTGTAATAGGAAAGTACACTAATTTTTGCACAGTCACTTCCTTGGGGAAGGTGACACCTAAACAAATTCAGAAAGATTGTTCTCAATTAGATTTGAAATGGAGTTCCCTGAGGACCAGACACCTTCTCTGAAAAGTGTTGCATATAAGCAAGTGGAAATATATTCATGAAACTGTGTTGGTCTGCTCAAAAGGTGTTGGGATGGTTTAGAGGAGTACTTGAGGTAACTGTTTCCCACAGTGAAGATCTGATTGTTCTTACTGCTCCTTTGAATTTAGACTACTATTGTAGCTGAACCATGGGCAGCTCTCCCGGGTTTGGAAAGAAAACTTCTCACTACCTGGAATGCCTGCTTTTCACTCTTACCTAAGCTAGAAATGAATTTCTGTTCAGCCATTTCGTTAGAGTCTGCTAGTGTTCACAGTTTAGCCCACCCCAACACACTTTTCCATGACCAACAACTTGGAATTTAACTACAGACTGCATTTTAATGTTCTGTAACTGAGGTGTGCAGGTGTATGATACTGGCACCTCAACGTAAGGCCTTCGAGAGCTGGATCATGATTTCTGCTTCAGTATTTAGGGCATAATTTGTATTTTTTTCCTCTGGTCTATTTTTGGGAGCATTTGTGTAAATTTCGTGTTACATTTTCCTTCAGTGACTGGAAGGGCTCACTGGTAAAGACATGTAGTCCTAAACGTGTATGTGTATAGGTTTTAAATCATGTATTTAACTTCTTTAATACTTATTAGAAGTAATCTGACTTTTCTCATTATTTTGTGTGTGTTTCAAGTTATATTTTTCTAGGAATCTGTCCATACCATCTAATTACTCAAATTTACTAGCATAGCGTTATTCAAATATTATTTTATTAGAGTTTTATTGTCTCTACTAATGTCATCTTTTTCAATCCTGATTGTATGAAATTCTTTATTCTTTTTTTAAAATCAGTCTCTGTAGGGCTTATTTACTTTATGAATCTTTTTTTTTAAAAAACAACTTTTTTCTTGACCAGATTTACTAAACATTTGCTTCTCTTTCACCAATTTCTGCTTTTACATTTAAAATTTCCTAAGGTTTGCATTTAAACACTTAGGACTGTACCAGGCACATAGTAACCACACAATAAATGTTAGTATTATTAATGTAAAGACTAGTACTAGAGACTCAGCTCAGGGTGTGTGTTATTAGAGCTTATTAGAAACTAGAACTTTGGGGCTTCTGGATGTCTCAGTCAGTTAAATGTCTGCCTTTAGCTCAGATCCTGATCTCAGGGTCTTGGGATCAAGCCCCACATTGGGCTTCCTGTTTAGCAGGGAGTCGGCTTCTCCTTCTCCCTCTCCCTCTGCTCCTCCCCTCTACTTGTGCTCTCACTCTCTCTCAAATAAATAAATAAACAAACAAACAAACAAATAAATAAATAAAATCTTAAAAAAATAAAAGGAAAGAAAAACTAGAACTTTTACCATCTACATAAGGAGACCTCAGAAAATTTTCAATCTATTTGGCTACATCAAGGGTTTTATTCTAATATATATTATGCAGATACATTCTTTCCATTGTTCTTCATTTCTTCTGGAACCTTTGTGTTTCTAGTTGGAGGCATTTTCTTTCTGCTGAAAATCTCAAGTATCCATTTACCATGGATCTTCTAGTAATAAATACTTACATTTATCTATATCTAAAATGTTTTACTTTCATCTTCATATCTGAAGCATTAGAAGTGGTTTTCTCTTAATATTTCAAAGATGCCATCCTAGTGTCTTCCAGTTGCTATTGTTTCTATTGAAACATTAGCTGATAGTGTTATTTTTGTTCATTCCTTCTGGAGGAAAATTTCCCTTTTCTCCTCCTGCTTATAAAAATGTTTTCCTTTAGGGGCATTTGGGTGGCTCAGTTGGTTAAGCACCTGACCCTTGATTTTGGCTCAGGTCATGATCTCAGGGTCATGAGATCAAGTCCCATGTTAGGCTCCACAGTCAGCTTGGGGTCTGCTTGAGATTCTCTCTTTCCCTCTGCCCTACTCCCCACTCACTCATTCTCTCTCAAAATAAATAAACAGATTCTTTAAAAAAATATTTTATTTTAGTTTTTAGCAATTCAGGTTTGATGTAGCTTTGTGTCTTTTCTTTTAATTCTTGAAGTTCTTTCACTATTCTTTATATTCTCCAAATGAATGAAACCATATAATGTTTGTCCTTCTCCAATTGACTTACTTCACTCAGCATAATACCCTTCAGTTCTATCCATGTTGAAGCAAATGGTGAGTATTCGTCTCTTCTGATGACTGAGTACTATTCCATTGTATACATAGATCACATCTTCTTTATCCATTCGTCTGTCGATGGACACCGAGGCTCCTTCCACAGTTTGGCTATTGTGGACATTGCTGCTATAAACATTGGGGTGCAGGTGTCTCAGAGTGGGAATTATCAGAGAGGGTGACAGAACACTAGAGACTCCTAACTCTGGGAAACGAAGAAGGGGTAGTGGAAGGGGAGGCGGGTGGGGGGATGGGGTGACAGGGTGACGGGCACTGAGGGGGGCACCTGACAGGATGAGCACTGGGTGTTATACTATATGTTGGCAAATCAAACTCCAATTTCGCATGATTATTTCCTCATACAATATTTTACCCCATTCTGTCTTTTTTGTACACATACAGGTACACATACATGCATATACATACATACATGCATGTTGTACACATATGCATATATACATTCACCATTTTCCATATATCTCCTAGTTTCTATATTTATATGTTTTATCTATGTTTAAAACAAGATATATCATTAATACCTTCTTCAATTATGCTTAATCTGCTATGAAACTAATTTAGTTTGAATTTCTTAATTCTATTTATTGTCTTTACCTTTATAATTTGTTTCTTTTATAAATTCTACTTCTCAGGTAAAAATCTGTACCTTGTTATCTAATTTTTAAAATATATTCATTATATTTGTTTTAAACTCCATGGCTGAAGGGGAAGTGGGCAGGGGGTTGGGGTGACTGGTTGATGGGCAATGAGGGAGGCACTTGGCGGGATGAGCACTGGGTGTTACGCTATATGTTGGCAAATTGAACTCCAATAAAAAAATTTAAGCAATAAAAATAAAAATAAAAAATAAAATAAATAAATAAACTCCATGTCTGACACCCACTAGCATCTATTCATCTTATGGGTCTACTTCCCATGTTGGTGGGCTTTCTGTTTACTTATTTTTCAGTCACATAATCTTTTCTCCTAGTATTACTGGCAAGCAGGCAAGCATTCATTGACTATCAAAAGTGTGTATGAAAAATTGTAAAAATCATTCAAATTCTGGCTGATAGTATCTTTCTCCAGAATGAGATAATACCTGCCTCTGACAGATAATTAGGATAAAAAAATAACCTTAATTTAGTCAGAAAGTAGGGTCATTTCAAACAGAACTTCAGACATTTTGAGGGTTTTTTTTGTCTCTACTTCATCTTAATTCTGAGTGCATAACCCTCTGTGGGTCCCAGTGTAACATATGGGCTGCTTGGTTGCTTTTTGTCCTTAGTAAGCTTTGAACTCTCATTTTGTTTTCCTATCTCCATTAGACTTCCAGAATCTCTACTTGTCTTCTAAGCTTCTTATTTTCCACATGTCTGCTTATTTTTATGGACATTCAGTAACCATTTAGGGAGTGGCAAATGTTCAGATAAAATCAGTACTAAATGTTGTCTCTGAATCTCTTTTTAAGATCTTGGTCCCTCAATTCTTTCCTTATTTTGGGATCTCTAATGCTTTCAATTCCCCTCCACACACACATTTTGACAAGCTTTTCTAGTCATCTTTAATTGATAGAATGTTCTGCTGATACTTATTTATTGTTACCAGAAGCAAAAATTTTATTTTTTAGTCTAGATCATGAAAAATCATAAGAATTTTGGTATTCTGGAGATAATGTGATAAAAAAAGAGTTATATCATGGGGCACCTGGGTACCTTAGATGGTTGAGCATCCAACTCTTGGTTTTGGCCCAGGTCATGATGTCAAGATCACAATATCAAGTCTTGTGTCAGGCTCCATGCTGAGTGGAGAGCCTGCTTAAGATTCTCTCTCCCTCTCCCTCTTCCTCTCCTGCTTTCTCTCTGTCTTTCAAGTAAATAAAATATTTTTTAAGAGAGTTACATCAGAGTTTTAATCTGATGGTAGTATGGAGGGCCATTTGATAGTAATCTGCAAAAGTAAATTAATAAGGGATGGTCATAAATATAATAAGAGTTTTTATTAAGTATTCGGGATATACTAAGTGCTTAGTGTGTTTTCCTTCTTGCCTTCAGTATTTCAGTATTTTCCATAAAATTAATTCAAATAAATTCAAAGGTTATTTTGGTCCTCAATTAAGTGTAAAATAGGGAAGACTGACTGAGAAGTAGTTAAAAACTCACATTCCTGAACTATTTTTATAAACAAAAAAAGAAATAATGAACTTATATGGGAAAACACATAGTTTTTGTGTTTCTGCTCAATGTCAGTGTCATACTGAAGAGTGAATAAAAAAAATCATCCCTCTCAGTAGAATGAACGTTTAAATACAGATAGATAGGCCTATAGATAAATGATAGATAGATAATAGAGAAAGACAGATACAGATGTAGATATATAGACATATATAGAAACACAAATGCACACACACAAACCTGGGGAAATAAGGAGAGATTGGGGAAATCATTCTGAGAGAACAAAAGGAAGGAGCTGAGTTTGGAGGATGAGTAGGAGTTAGACATATAAAGGATAAGAAAAAAGCTTTGTAGATTAAGTACAGAAAAACTTGACAGCAAGCTCTGTTGGGAGATCCAAGTTTTCCAAATTTTAAATTTTCACTTAAAAGCTTAGATTTATCAACAATACACTACATCAGCTGCTTTCCTTGAAGTTTCATTAATGTTTAGAAAATATCCTATCCCATGGAAAAAAAAATCACTTGGCCAGCTTGCCAACCAAGTAATTGTGTGTGTGGTTTTCCTCAATATAACTATTATGCTTCAACACACATCAGAAGTGTTTAAGGTATATTCCCCATTTTACTTTACAGAACATGGAAAGATAATCACTCAAGGAATGAAATTTAGTAACATTTATAATTTATAATTTTTACTGCTTCATCAAGGACATCTTAGAGGATAACTGGCTTGTTTATTATATTTTATTTTTTAAAAGATTGTATTTATGTATTCATGAGAGAGAGAGGGAGAGGCACAGGCTGAGAGAGAAGCAGGCTCCATGCAGAGGCACAGGCAGAGGGAGAAGCAGGCTCCATGCATGAGCCCGACATGGGACTCGATCTGGGGTCTCCAGGATCAGACCCAGGGCTGAAGGCGGCACTAAACTGCTGAGCTACTCAGGCTGCCCAGTTAGCTTGTTTTATATTCCGGGTTCTGTTTTGTTGTTATTGTGCATATGTGGCACTGACGAGTACCATGACTATACTGTGGGACCACTATCTTGATCCAGAGCATGGGACCAAGGGTTGTATCCAGCTTTGATTTTATCCCCTCAGTACAAATGTCAGACTAGCTGTATTATGAAGACTTGAGAATTGTTGATGTTAGGACCTAGAATGTGGAAAGAATCCTCTCTCCTCCTCCTCCTCCTCCATTTCCTGCTCCTCCTGTTTTCCCCCCTCCTTCATCAGTCTGCTGTCCCTGAATTTTACAGACACCTTTCTTATGAGTAGGAAGTGATGGATGCTAAACCATCTGTAGATTGGAGAATATTCTGGCTCACCACTGGTTCTGACTCCTTTTTCCAGTGTCTGCTCTGCATTGACTCATCCAACCTTCATGCTGTCAAAGCAAATAAAATAAGAGAATGTCAGTGCTAGGGGAGGAGGGGCAAGATGGCAGAAGAGTAGGGGTCCTCAACTTACCTGGCCCCACCAACTTACCTAGATAACTTTCAAAACATCCTGAACACCTATGAATTCAACCTGACATTTAAAGAGAGAACAGCTGGAATGCTACAGAGAAAAAATAATTTCACTTCTCACAAGATAGGAAGGCAGAAAATACATAAATAAATAAATAAATAAATAAATAAATAAATAAATAAATAAATAGGGGAGGGGCACCACGAGTAGCAGGGCAGAACGGAAGGAAAGCCCAGCCCTGCAGAAGTGGGAACTTTAAAAATCCACCCTGGATTTTTCCCAACAGAAAAGTGTTTAGCAGGTAAACCAAGGAACATCTCAAGAGCCACAGTGAAGCCTCAAGGTTCCCAAAGTCACTAATAGAGGAAATACACCCGGGGGAAAGCTCACCGCAAACCTCAGGCCAATATAGGTAAAGGGCTGGAGCACTGCAGCCCTCCAGGCATTTGGGAGAAGCCAATCAGTTAGGTGGGCCAGCTCTGGATAGGTGGCTGTACCCTGTTCCCTGCGGGACATGTGGCCCCCAAAGCATGGGTCCAGCAGCACAGCTCCTCAGATACCAGGGCACCCAATTGGACAAAGCCAACGATTCTGCCTTCCCCCTGGGACAGGCAGAAGCAGGGAGGGCACAGGACGGCAAGAACTCTCCTGCCACTGGGCACCCCCAAGCTGTGCAGATCAGTCCACCCACACTTGCCCCAGGAGCATTTAGGCCAGTGTGGACTGGGAGCTGTGGTTAGTTACTCATGGGGAGCTCAATTCCAGAGTTGGAAATCTGGCCACCACCATTTTGTTGTTTTTCCTCCTTGTTTCACCTTGTGCCTGGGAAGGGAAGGGTTGCCAGAAAACAAAAGCCTCACAGGGTAAACAGCTCACACAAAGCCGGGTAGCCAGCAGAGGGTGGAGCATCTCTGCCCAGGCACAGACTCCTGAGAATTAGGACAGCAGACCCCTCTCCTGGGAAGAACTGCTGGAAGTACAATGAAAGAGCAAGTTTATTGACCAAGCAGCGCTGGAAGGCTCCAGGACAGAGGGAAAATCGAGGGAAAATAGTATATAGAACTAGAGGTTCCCCCTTTTTATTTTTTCCTTTTTCCATTACAACTCATTTTCTATATCAGACTAAAAATTTCCAATTTTTTTTCTCTTTTCCCACTTTAACTACAGTATATTACCAGCTCTTCATTTTTAAGTTTCTTCCTTTTTGACCTTTATATTTCTACAATTATATGTCTTAGATATATTTTTCACTTCTTGATTCCCTTCAACGTTTTCAATTTAATTTTGGAAGATATATGAGATATGGATTCTTCTTCTTCTTCTTCTTCTTCTTCTTTCTTCTTCTTCTTCTTTTCTTCCTTCTTCTTCTTTTGTTTTCTCTGCCTCATTTTGGTCTACAATGGCAGAAGTTAATACCTTCTAAAAAATGACCAGCATACATCCAGAACCAAGTGGAATACCGTGCTGGTTCATCTGTGAGAATATATTCTCTCTTCCTTCCCATTCTGTCCCCCTCTTTTGTCTTTTGCATGTTTTGATTGTCAATGTTGGGACTTTCTCTAAATATTGCTGGTTTAGGGCAGCCTGGGTGGCTCAGTGGTTTAGTGCTGCCTTCAGCCCAGGGGCTGGTCCTGGGGGCCCGGGATTGAGTCCCACATTAGGCTCTCCCTCTGCCTGTGGATCATGGAATGGAGCCTGCTTCTCCCTCTGCCTGTGTCTGTGCCTCTGTGTGTGTGTGTTGTGTGTGTGTCTCTAATGAATAAATAAATTAAATCTTTAAAAATAAATAAATAAATATTGCTGGTTTATATAAATTTGAGATTGAGCATCTTCTAATATACACAACAAAATATACTCAGAACCAAGAGGATCACCCTTTAGGACCCCTGAGGTAGACTATATTCTCTCTCCACTACCATGTCTTTACCAACACCATCCCCAAGCCACCCTTTTTTTTTCTTTTCTTTTTTTTCTCTTTTTCCTCTTTACTTTTTTCTTCTTGTTTGGGGCTTTAAGCCTTTTATCATTTACTACTTGGTTTTAAAACTTGTTTTTCACTTTACTGGTCCTTTTGTTTTATTTTGTTCTGACCTTTGTTTTCATTTTCTGGTCTCAGACCTCATCAGAAACATCTAGGGGTGGATTTTACTTGGGTCGTGGTTCATGTTTTTGACTCTGCTCACTCCTATAGCCATTCTGCACTGAACAAAATGACTAAAAGGAATAACTCACCACAAAAGAAAGAACTGGAGAGTACTCTGCCACAGTTCCAGAATATGATTTTTAATTTGATGTCAGAAAGCCAATTCAGAAGCACAGTTATAAAGCTACTGGTGACTCTAGGAAAAAGCATAAAGGACTCTAGAGACTTCGTTACTGCATAATTGAGATCATATCAGGCTGAAAACAAAAATAAATTAAATGAGATGCAATCCAAACTGGATGTCGTAACTGCTAGGGTTAATAAGGTGGAAAAGCGTGTGAGTGACATAGAAGACAAGTTAATTGTAAGTAAGGCAGCTGAGGTAAACAATTAAGAGACCATGGGGAAAGGCAAAGGGAAATAAATGATAGCCAGAGAAGGAAGAATCTTTGTATAACTGGGGTTGCAGAAGAGGCTGAGAGGGAGAGAGGGAGACACAAAGTATATTTGAACAAATCATAGTGAAGAATTTCCCTAATTTGGGGAGAAAAACAGGCATTCAGATCCAGGTGTTAAAAAGGTCCTCCCCCACCCCAAAATTAATAAACACCATTTAATACCTCGATATTTAAAGGTAACACTTGCAAATTCCAAACATAAAGAGAAAATCATTAAAGCAGGAAGAGACAAGAGATTCTTCACTTATATGGGGAGAAATATCAGACTAACAGCAGACCTCTCCACAGAGACCCGGCTGGCCAGAAAGGGCTGGCAGAACATAATCAGGGTACTAAAGAGAACAACATTCAGCCAAGAATACTATATCCAGCAAGGCTCTCATTCAGAATAGGAGGAGAGATAAAGAGCTTCCAAAATAGGCAGAAACTGAAAGAATATGTGACCACCAAACCAACTCTCCAAGAAATATTAAGGGGGACCCTGTAAAAGAAAGAGGAAGCCCCAGGAAATAATCCACAAAAACTGGGACTGAATAGATTTTACGATGACACTAAATTCATATCTTTCAATAGTTACTCTGAATGTGAATGGGCTAAATGATCCCATTGAAAGATGCAGGTTTCGGCTGGATGAAAAAAAGCAAGATCCATCTATATACTGCCTACAAGAGACTTATTTTAGAGCTAAGGACACTTCCAGCCTGAAAATGAAAGGGTGAAGAACAATTTATCATTCAAATGGTCCTCAAAAGAAAGCTGGGTGGGGTAGCAATCCTCATATCAGATAATTAAAGTTTATCCCACAGACTGCAGTAAGAGATGAAGAGGGACACTATATCATACTTAAAGGGCCTATCCAACAATAATCCCTAACAATCATGAATATTTATGCCCCTAATGTGGGAGCTGCCAAGTATATCAATTAATAACCAAAGACATACTTTGATAAAAATACACTAATAGTAGGAGACTTCAACGTGGCACTTTCTGCAAATGACAGATCTGCTAAGAACATCACCAAAGAAAAAAGGGCCTTAAATGATACACTGGACCCGATGGACTTCACAGATATTTACAGAACTTTCCATCTGAACACAAGTGAATTCACGTTCTTCATGTGTACACAAAAAACACATGAAACTTTCTCCAGAATAGACCACATACTGGGTCACAAATCAGGTCTCAACTGATACCAAAAGATTGAGATTGTCCCCTGCATATTTTTAGATCACAGTTCTTTGAAAGTAGAACTCAATAACAAGAAGAAATTTGGAAGAAACTCAAACACAAGGAGGTTAAAGAGCATCCTACTAAAAGATGAATGGGTCATCCAGGAAATTAGAGAAGAATTAAAAAGATTTATGGAAACTAATGAACATGAAGATACATCGGTTCAAAATCTTTGGGATACAGCAAAAGTGGTGTTAAGAAGGAAATACTTCTCAGTATAAGCCTCCCTCAAAAAAACTGGAAAAACTCAAAACACAAGCTAACCTCACACCTAAAGGAATTGGAGAAAGAGCAGCAAGTAAAACCTACACCAGGCAGAAGAGGGAGATAATAAATATTAGAACATAACTCAATGAAATAGAGATCAGAAGAACTGTAGAGAGATCAACAAAACCAGGAGTTGGTTCTTTGAAAAAATTAATAACATACAGGCTCCCTGCGTGGAGCCTACATCTCCCTCTGCCTGTGTCTCTGCCTCTCTCTCTCTCTCTCTCTCTCTCTCTCTCTGTCTCTCATAATAAATAAATAAAAATTTTTTAAAAAGGAATTAATAACACAGATAAACCATTAGCCAACCTTATTAAAAAGAAAAAGAGGGATCCCTGGGTGGCGCAGCAGTTTAGTGCCTGCCTTTGGCCCAGGGCGCGATCCTGGAGACCCGGGATCGAATTCCACGTCGGGCTCCCAGTGCATGGAGCCTGCTTCTCCCTCTGCCTATGTCTCTGCCTCTCTCTTTCTCTCTCTGTGTGACTATCATAAAAAAAAAAAGAAAAAGACTCAAATGAGTAAAATCACAAATGAAAGAGGAGAGATCACAACGTATACCAAGGAAATACAACTGATTTTAGAAAAGTATTATGAGCATCCATATGCCAACAAATTAGGCAATTTAGAAGAAATGGATGCATTTCTGAAGTACAACAAATTATCAAAACTGGAATAGGACAAAACAGAAACCATGAACAGGCCAATACCCAGGGAGGAAATTGAAGCAGTCATCAAAAACCTCCCAAAACACAAAGCCCAAGGCCAGATGGCTTCTCAGGAGAATTTATCAAACATTTAAAGAAGAAATAACACTATTCTACTAAAGCTGTTCTGCAGGATAGAAAGAGATGGAATACTTCCAAACTCGTTTTATGAGGCCAGCATCACCTTGAATCCAAAACCAAAGACCCACCAAAAAGGAGAATTACAGACCAATATCCCTGATGAACATGGATGCAAAAATTCTCAACAAGATACTAGCCAATAGGATACAACAACACATTAAGAAAATTATTCACCATGACCAAGTAGGATTTATCCCTGGGACACAAGGCTGGTTCCACACTCTAAAACAATCAATGTGATTCATCATATCAGCAAGAGAAAAACCAAGAACCATATGATCCTCTCATTAGATGCAGAGAAAGCATTTGACAAAATACAGCATCCATTCCTGATCAAAACTCTTCAGAGTGTAGGGATAGAGGGAACATTCCTCAACATTTAAAAGCCATCTACGAAAAGCCCACAGCAAATATCATTCTCAATGGGGAAGCACTGGGAGCCTTTCCCCTAAGATCAGGAACAAGACAGGGTCCACTCTCACCACTGCTATTCAACATAGTATTGGAAGTCCTAGCCTCAGCAATCAGACAACAAAAAGACATTAAAGGCATTCAAATTGGCAAAGAAGAAGTCAAACTCTCCCTCTTCGCTGATGACATGATACTCTACATAGAAAACCCAAAAGCCTCCACCCCAAGATTGCTAGAACTCATACAGCAATTTGGCAGCATGGCAGGATACAAAATCAATGCCCAGAAATCAGTGGCATTTCTATACACTAACAATGAGACTGAAGAAAGAGAAATTAAGGAGTCAATCCCATTTACAATTGCACCCAAAAGCATAAGATACCTAGGAATAAACCTAACCAAAGAGGTAAAGGATCTATACCCTAAAAACCATAGAACACTTCTGAAAGAAATTGAGGAAGACACAAAGAGATGGAAAAATATTCCATGCTCATGGATTGGCAGAATTAATATTGTGAAAATGTCAATGTTACCCAGGGCAATTTACATGTTTAATGCAATCGCTATCAAAATACCATGGACTTTCTTCAGAGAGTTAGAACAAATTATTTTAAGATTTGTGTGGAATCAGAAAAGACCCCGAATAGCCAGGGGAATTTTAAAAAAGAAAACCATATCTGGGGGCATCACAATGCCAGATTTCAGGTTGTACTACAAAGATGTGGTCATCAAGACAGTGTGGTACTGGCACAAAAACAGACACATAGATCAATGGAACAGAATAGAGAACCCAGAAGTGGACCCTGAACTTTATGGTCAACTAATATTTGATAAAGGAGGAAAGACGATCCACTGGAAGAAAGACAGTCTCTTCAATAAATGGTGCTGGGAAAAGTGGACATCCACATGCAGAAGAATGAAACTAGACCACTCTCTTGCACCATACACAAAGATAAACTCAAAATGGATGAAAGATCTAAATGTGAGACAAGATTCCATCAAAATCCTAGAGGAGAACACAGGCAACACCCTTTTGGAACTTGGCCACAGTAACTTCTTGCAAGATACATCCACGAAGGCAAATGAAACAAAAGCAAAAATGAACTATTGGGACTTCATCAAGATAAGAAGCTTTTGCACAGCAAAGGATACAGTCAACAAAACTCAAAGACAACCCACAGAATGGGAGAAGATATTTGCAAATGACGTATCAGATAAAGGGCTAGTTTCCATGATCTATAAAGAACTTATTAAACTCAACACCAAAGAAACCAACAATCCAATCATGAAATGGGCAAAAGACATGAAGAGAAATCTCACAGAGGAAGACATAGACATGGCCAACATGCACATGAGAAAATGCTCTGCATCACTTGCCATCAGGGAAATACAAATCAAAACCACAATGAGATACCACCTCACACCAGTGAGAATGGGGAAAATTAACAAGGCAGGAAACCACAAATGTTGGAGAGGATGCGGAGAAAAGGGAACCCTCTTACACTGTTGGTGGGAATGTGAACTGGTGCAGCCACTCTGGAAAACTGTGTGGAGGTTCTTCAAAGTGTTAAAATAGACCTGCCCTACGACCCAGCAATTGCACTGCTGGGGATTTACCCCAAAGATACAGATGCAGTGAAACGCCAGGAGAGATACAGATGCAGTGAAACTCCCTGCGAGCGCCTTTCCTCCCGGGAAGATTGGTGCAGCTCCTGCTTCTCCGGGACGGGGCTCTCCTGTCCTGGGGACACTCACCCGGCCTTAGCCCGGCTCCTCGGGGGCCCCTCCTTCTATATCTATCTATATCTATATCTATATCTATATCTATATCTATATCTATATCTATATCTATATCTATCTATCTATATCTATCTATATCATCTATATCTATCTATATCTACATCTATATCATCTATATCTATATCTATATTTGATTTGATGCCTGTATTTAATTTGATGCCTATATTTGTATATTTCTAGGAAAAATTTGGAAAGATAAATATCAAACATTAACAGATAGCATGGCGTAATGCTAGAAAATTGTACTATCAATGGTGTGACAAAACGAGATCATTTTTCAGGACTCCAGTTTACTTAAAGTAAGCAAAAATGGATTTTTATTGGCTTAAGACTAAAAATCCCAGAGATAAAGTTAACTAAGCATATTTTGTCCAAAGAATAATCAAGATCATCCCCCTTATTGCTCTATATCTTTTGTTCTGCTGTACTCTTGACTTTATTCTTCCTGAGACAGAAAAGCAAGCAGTATCAGGCTCATGTGGGCCCTTAAAATTCATATTTCAAGTCAGTAGAAGAAAGACTTATGTTTTCCTATGTCCTATAACCGATCTCATAAGAGACTTCCTTACTTGGTTCACATGTCCATACTGAGCCTTTCAGTGTGTCCTTGGGGAAGGAGTACTTTCATTGGCCAAACAGGAGCTACATGACTGTGTGAAAAGAGGGGACCAGTAAAATTCTGAGGGTTAGAGAATCTGTGTACCTTCCATTTGCCTTTCTCAAACTTGTTCCTATGTTATAATTGTTAGAAAATGTGTGTGCTTATATTTATATATACATATGTGTGTATATATGTGTGTGTATATAAATATTATACACACAAAGATGTGAGAACTAGGCAGTTGCAGTGGACACTCTCTGGCTAGTAACAAGCAGCAAAATTTGAAAACATAAAACAAGTCCAATTGAAATTGGTCAAATGGCAGTTCTTGTTTCATTAACTGGGTATTATTGTTCTAAGAAACAATAGAGGTCTATTTTTCAGCTTGTGATTTTTATCGGGAAACAAAGTCAGAAGTTTCTTTAGGCATTTCATGATCTGTTTTGGGGCTGCTGTTAAATAGGGAAGAGGCATTGCATTTATTTTTTTTCTTTCATTTTTTAAATTGAAGTTCGATTTGTCAACATATAGTATAACTCCCAGTGCTCATCCCGTCAAGTGCCACCCTCAGTGCCCGTCACCCAGTCATCCCATCCCCCCAACAACCTCCCCTTCCACTACCCCTTGTTCAATTCTCAGAGTTAGGAGTCTGTCATGTTCTGTTATCCTCTCTAATTTTTCCCACTCATTTTCCCTCCTTTCCCTTATAATCTCTTTCACTATTTCTTAAATTCCCCATATGATGACTGTCCTTCTCCGATTGACTTACTTCACTCAGCATAATACCCTCCAGTTCCATCTACGTCGAAGCAAATGGTGGGTATTTGTTGTTTCTAATGGCTGAGTAATATTCCATTGTCTACATAGACCACATCTTCTTTATCCATTCATCTGTCGATGGACACTGAGGCTCCTTCCACAGTTTGGCTATTGTGGACATTGCTGCTATAAACTTGGGGTGCAGGTGTATCGGCTTTTGACTGTATCTGTATCTTTGGGGTAAATCCCCAGTAGTGTAATTGCTGGGTCATAGGGTAGTTCTATTTTTAACTCTTTGAGGAACTTCCACACTATTATCCAGAGTTTCTGTACCAGTTCGCATTCCCACCAACAGTGCAAGAGGGTTCCCCTTTCTCCACGTCCTTGCCAACATTTGTTATTTCCTGTCTTGTTAATTTTCACCATTCTCACTGGTGTGAGGTGGCATCTCATTGTGGTTCTCATTTGTATTTCCCTGATGGCCAGTGATACGGAGGATATTCTCATGTGCTTTTTGGCCATGTGTATGTCTTCTATGTAGAAATTTCTGTTCCTGTCTTTTGCCCATTAAATGATTATATTGTTTGTTTCTTGGGTGTTGAGTTTGATAACTTCTTTATAGATCTTGGATACTAGTACTTTATCTGATAAGTCATTAGCAAATATCTTCTCCCATTCTGGAGGTTGTCTTAAGTTTTTTTTACTGTTTCTTTTGCTATGTGCAAGCTTTTTATCTTGATTAAGTCCCAATAGTTCATTTTTGCTTTTGTTTCCCTTGCCTTCATAGATGTATCTTGCAAGAAGTTCCTGTGGCCAAGTTCAAAGAGGGTGTGGTCTGTGTTCTCCTCTAGGATCTTGCTTGATTCTCATCTCACATTTAGATCTTTCAAGCATTTTGAGTATATCTTTGTGTCTGGTGTAAGAGAATGGTCCAGTTTCATACTTATGCATGCAGCTGTCCAATTTTTCCAGCACAATTTACTGCAGAAACTGTACTTTTTTTCAGTGGACAGTCTTTTCTGCTTTGTTGAATATTAGTTGATCATAGAGTTTAGGGCCCATTCTGGGTTCTCTATTCTGTTCCATTGATCTCTGTGTCTGTTTTTGTGCCAGTACCACACGGTCTTGATGATCACAGCTTTGTAGTCCAACTTGAAATCCGGCATTGTGATGCCCCTGACTCTGGTTTTCTTTTTCAATATTCCCCTGGCTATTCAGGGTCTTTTCTGATTCCATACAAATCTTAAGATGATTTGTTCCAAGTCTCTGAAGAAAGTCCACGGTATTTTGATAGGGATTGTATTGAATGTGTAAATTGCCCTGGGTAGCATAGACATTTTCACAATATTAATTCTTGCAATCCATGAGCATGGAGTATTTTTCCATTTCTTTGTGTCTTCCTTCCTCAATTTCTTTCAGAAGTGTTCTGTAGTAAATGGGACTGACTCCTGAATTTCTCTTTCTTCAGTCTCATTGTTAGTGTATAGAAATGTCACTAATTTCTGGGCACTGATTTTGTATCCTGCCATATTGCCAAATTGCTGTATGAGTTCTAGCAATCCTGGGGTGGAGTCTTTTGGGTTTTCTATGTACAGTATCATGTCATCTGCAAAGAGGGAGTTTGAGTTTTTCTTAGTCAATGTGAATGCCTTTTATTTCTTTTTGTTGTCTTAGTGCTGAGACTAGGACTTCTAGTACTTTGTTGAAAAACAGTGGCGAGAGTGGCCATCCTGTCGTGTTACTGATCTTAGGGGAGAGGCTCTCAGTGTATCCGGATTGAGAATGATATTTGCTGTGGGCTTTTTGTAGATGGCTTTTAAGATGCTGAAGAATGTTCCTTCTATCCCTACAGTCTGAAGAGTTTTGATCAGGAATGGCTGCTGTATTTTGTCAAATGCTTTCTCTCCATCTATTGAGAGGGTCATATTGTTCTTGTTTTTTTCTCTTCTTGATGTGATCTATCACACTGATTATTTTATGAGTGTTGAACCACACTTTCATCCCAGGGAAGAAAATCCCACTTGGTCATGGTGAATAATCTTCTTAATATACTATTGGATCCTATGGCTAGTATCTTGGTGAGAATTTTTGCATCTGTGTTCATCAGGGATATTGGTCTATAATTCTCCTCTTTGGTGGGTCTTTGGTTTTGGATTCAAGGTGATGCTGGCCTCATAAATGAGTTTGGAAATATTCCATCTCTTTTTATCTTTAGGAACAGCTTTAGTAGTTCGGTGTCATTTTTTCTTTAAACGTTTGATAGAATTCCCCTGGGAAGCCATCTGGCCATGGACTTTTTGTCTTGGAAGGTTTTTGATGACTACTTCAATTTCCTCTCTGGATGTTGGCCTACTCAGATTTTCTATTTCTTCCTGTTCCAGTTTTAGTAATTTGTGATTTTCCAGAAATGCATCCATATCTTCTAGATTGCCTAATTTATTGCCTATTTAGCGTTGCTCATAATACATTTTTAAAATTGTATTTCCTTGGTATTGGTTGTGATCTCTTCTCTTTCATTCATGATTTTATTCATTTGAGAGTTTTCCTTTTAATAAGGCTATGGATTTTTCTTATTAATCCGTAATATTTTCTCATTTATTCTTTCTGGATATACTTGGCAGCTCCCACATTAGGGACATAAATATTCATGATTGTTAGGTCTTATTGTTGGATAGGCCCTTTAAGTATGATATAGTGTCCCTCTTCATCCCTTACTACGGTCTTTGAGATAAACTTTAATTTATCTGATATGAGGATTGCTACCCCAGCTTTCTTTTGAGGACCATTTGAATGGTAAATGGTTTTTCATCCTTTCAATTTCAGGCTGGAAGTGTCCTTAGCTCTAAAATGAGTCTCTTGTAGACAGCAAATAGATGGGTCTTGCTTTTATATCCTGTCTGAAACCTGCATCTTTTGATGGGATCATTTAACCCATTCATGTTCAGAGTAACTATAGAAATATATGAATTTAGTGTCATCGTAATACCTATTCAGTCCCTGCTGTTGTGGATTATTTCTTTGGGCTTCCTCTTTCTTTCACAGGGTCCCTCTTAAAAATTTTTGCAGAGTTGGTTTGGTGGTCATATATTCTTTCAGTTTCTGCCTATCTTGGAAGCTCTTTATCTCTCCTTCTACTCTGAATGGCAGCCTTGCTGCATAAAGTATTCTTAGCTGCATGTTCTTCTCATTTAGGACCCTGAATATATCCTGCCAGCCCTTTCTGGCCTGCCAGGTCTCTGTGGAGAGGTCTGCTGTTAATCTGATTTTTCTCCCCATATAAGTTAAGAATCTTGTCTCTTGCTGCTTTCAGAATTTTCTCTTTATCTTTGGAATTTGTGAGTTTCACTATTAAATGTCAAGGTGTTGAACGGCTTTTATTGATTTTGAGGGGGGACCTCTCTATCTCCTGGATTTGAATGACTGTTCCCGCCCCCCCCAAGTTAAGGAAATTCTAAGCTATGATTTGTTCAAATATGCTTTATGGCCCTCTGTCCCTCTCAGCATTTTCTGCAACCCCAATTATCCGTAGATTCTTCCTTCTAGGCTATCATTTATTTCCTTTAGCCTTTCCTCATGATCTTTTCATTGTTTTTCTCTTTCTTTCCTCAGCTTCCTTCCTTGCCATCAATTTGACTTCTATGTCACTCATTCTTTCTTCCATCACAGTAACCGTCGTTGTTAGGACATCCAGTTTAGATTGCATCTCATTTAATTGAATTTTAATTTCAGCCTGATTAGATCTAAATTCTGCAGTAAGGAAGTCTCTTGATCCTTTATGTTTTTTTCCAGAGCCACCAGTAGCTTTATACAATTGTGCTTCTGAATTGGCTTTCTGACATTGAATTGTAATCCATATTCTATAACTCTGTGGCAGAGGGTACTGTTTCTGATTCTTTCTTTTGTGGTGAGTTCTTCCTTCTAGTCATTTTGCTCAGGCAGAGTGGCTGTATGAGCAGGCTGAGTCAAGAATATCAACCATGACCTAAGTAAATTTCACCCTAGATGATTCTGATGAGGTCAGAGGCCAGAAAATGAAAACAAAGATCAGAAGAAAATAAAACAAAATTTGTTTTTTGAAAAACAAATTTTTAAAAAAGTAGTAAAAAATAAAAGGCCAAGAATCCCAAAGAAGAAAAAAAATAAAAGAAGAGATAAAAACAAAGAGGAGAAAAAGAGAAGAAAAAAAGTGGGGGACTGAGAGAATGTGGTAATGAAGAAGCTATTGTGGAGGGAGAATGTAGTCTACCTGAGGGGTCCTAGAGGGTGATCCTCTTGGTTCTGAGTGTATTAAGTTCTGTATGTTAAAAGATGCTCACTCCCAAATTTACATTAACGAGCACTACTTTTAGAGAGCCCCAGCACTGACCACCAAAACATAAATGAGATAAACGAGTGGGGCAGAATGGGAAGGAATAGAGAATATAATCTCAAAGAATGAACCAGCACGGTATACTACTTGCTTCTGGGTGCATACTGGTCATGTTTTAGAAGGTATTAACTTCTGCCATTGTAGAACAAAATGAGACAGAGAAAACAAAAAAGACAAAACAAAAAAACATATCTCGTATATCTCCCCAAATTAAATTTAGTATGTTGAAGGGAATCTAGAAGTGGGAAATATATCTCAGACATGTAATTGTAGAAATATGAAAGTCAAAAAGGAAGACACTTAAAAATGAAGAGGTAGTAAAATATTGTAGTTAAGGTGGGAAAAGAGAAAAAAATTGGAAATTTTTAGTCTGTTATAAAAACAAGTTGTACTGGAAAGGGGGTGAAAAAAGGAGGGGAACCCTTTAGTTCTATATACTATAAATCCCTCAACTTCCCCTGGAGCTTTCCAGCACTGCTCGGTCAAGAACTTGCTCTTCCCCTGTCTTCCAGCTGGTCTTCTGCGGGAGGGGCCTGCTGTGCTCACTCTCAGGTGTGTGTACCTGGGGGAGCTGCCCTGGTCCTGCCAGGTGCACGACTCAGTGGGAGCTGTTTACCCCTGGAGGCCCGTGTTCCCTGGTGGTCCCGCCCCTCCCAGGCTCACAGTGACACCAGGAGGAACAACAGTGGCGTCGGCCAGCACTCCAGCCCTGGCGTTAGCTCCCTGCAGTAACTACCGCAGCTCCCAGTCTGCACTGGCCTGGATGCTCCTGGGGTGGGGGGCACTGACCTGCACAGCTCGGGGCGTCCAGCGGCAGGAGATTTCTCGCTGTCCTGTGTCCTCCCCACCTCCGCCTGTCCTGGAGGGAGCTCAGGATTGTGAGCTGTGTCCCCTGGTGCCCTGGGATCCAGGGCCTGCGCCGCTGGAATCGCACTCCCGGGGCCGCGGCTCCCGGAGGTAGCAGGGCGCAGCCCCCTCCGCCCGGAGCCCCCGCCTGGCCGCGCGGCTCCCCCGAGGCCCCGCCGAGTCGGCGCTCTAGCCCTTTATGGAGATCCGCCCGTGGTGTGAGGGGCACTCTCGCCCGGGGCGCACTTCCTCTCCGAGTGACCCCAGGAGACCGAAGGCTTCACTGCCCCTCCGGCGATCCTGGCCGATTTCCCTGCTGAGCACTTTTCTGTTGGGAAGAATCCACTGTGGATTTTTAAAGTTCCCACTTCTGCCGGACCGGGCTTTCCCGTCCCCAAGGCTCTCGCCACCCGGACTTGGCCCAGCTCCTCGCGGGGCCCCTCCGCCACTTGATTCCTTTTTATTTAATTTTTTTCTGCCTTCCTACCTCGTTAGAAGCAAAACTTTTCTCTATGCAGCGTCCCAGCTGTTGTCTCTTTAAATCTCAGGTCAAATTCATAGGTGTTCTGGATGTTTGGAAGTTATCTAAGTAAGTTGGAGGGACCAGATGAGTTGAGGACCCTACTTCTGGTATCTTGCCCCCTATTTTTTTTTTTAATTTTTGATGTTTAACTTTAATTTTAGTTGACTTAGAGTGTAATAGTTTCAAGTGCACAATTTAGTGATTCAATGCTTCCATACAACCGCAAGTGCACTCCTTAATGCAAGGATTAATTCCCATCACCTTTTAGCTCATCTGTCACTCTTCTCTCTCTCTTTCTCCTTTGATCATTGTTTTTATATCTTAAATTCCACAAATGAGTGAAATCGTATGGTATTTGTCTCTCTTTGACTTATTTTGCTTAGCATAATACTCTTTCTAGACTTTACCACTTCTTTAAATGTTTGGTAGAATTCACTCATGAAGCCATCTGGTCCTGGGTTTTTGTTTTTTGTGATTTTTTTTTATTACTAACTCAACAGCTTTGCTGGGAATTGGTCTATTCAAATTTTCTATTTCTTTATGCTTCAGTTTTGGCAGGTTATATGTTTCTAGGAATTTATCCATACACAAAAGTAAATTGGAAAACTAGAAATTTCATTCTTTGGCATGTGTCTATCCAGTTTTCCCAACACCATTTATTGAAGAGACTTATCTTTTTCCCACTGGATATTCTTTCCTGCTTTGTCAAAGATTAATTGACCATATAGTTGTGGGTTCATTTCTGGGATGTCTATTTTGTTTTAATGATCTATGTGTCTATTTTCCTGCCAGTACCATAGCGTTTTCATCACAACAGTTTTGTAATATAACTGGAAATATAGAAATGGGAAGCTTCCTACTTTGCTTTTCTTTTTCAAGGTTGCTTTGGCTATTTGGGGTCTTTTGTGGTTCCATACAAAGTTTAGCTTTGTTTGTCTTAGCTTTGTGAGAAATGCTGGTGGTGGCATTTTGATAGGATTATATTAAATGTGTAGGTTGCTTTGACTAGTAAAGACACTTAATATTCTACCAATCCATGAGCATGGAATATCTTTCCATTTCTTTGTGTCATCTTCAATTTCTTTCATCATTGTTTTCAGAGTACAGGTCTTACAGCTGTTTACTTAGGTTTATTATTAAGTATCTTATTTTTTGTTTGATTCTAAATTTTGTTATTAATTTCTTAGTTTCTCTTTCTGTTGTTTTATTACTGAAGTACAGAAGTGTAACAGAATTCTATGCATCAATTATGTATCCTGTGACTTTACTGAATTCATTTAATAGTTCTAACATTTTTTGTTTGTTCATTTTTGGAGTTTTCTGGGTTTTCAATATATAGTGTCATGTTATCCATTTCTTCTTGGTTGTCCTATTGGCATATAGTTTTTCATAATGTTCTCTTATAATCCTTTATATTTCTATGGTGTTAGTTGTTATTCCTCCTCTCTCATTTGTAGTTTTAGTTATATGAGTCCTTTATTTATTCTTGATAAATCCAGCTAGAGGTTTATCAATTTTATTAATTTTTTCAATGAATAAGCTGCTGGTTTCATTGATCTGTTCTATTGTGTGTGTGTGTTCTGTGTGCTTTGTTTTGGGCTTTGTTATTTTGTTTTAGTTTTTATACCATTTATTTCTGCTATACTCTTTATTATTTCCTTCCTTCTGCTTGTTTTAGTTTTCATTTATTGCTCTTTTCCCAGGTCTCTTAAATGAAAGGTTAGGTTATTCACTTGAAATTCTTCTTGCTTTCTGATGGAGGCTCGTATTGCTATCTTTGTCCCTCTTAGGAGCACTTTTGCTGCATCCCAAAGGTTTTGGACTGTAATGTTTTCATTTTCACTTGTTTCTAGTACTTTCTAAATTTCTTCTTTTATTTTCTGGTTGACCCATACACTGTTTAGTAGCATCTTATTTAACCTCCAGGTATTCGTTGTCTTGTGCAGAATTTTTCATGTGGTTGACTTCTAGTTTCATATAGCACTGTGGTCAGAAAAGATGCATAATGTGACTTTGAGCTTCTTGAATTTCTTAGAGCTGGCTTTGTGGTCTAATATCTGATCTATTCTGGAGGTTGTCCTGTGTACTCTTAAAAAGAATGTATTCTGTTGTCTTAGGATGGAGTATTCTGAGTTAGTTAAATCCATTTGTTCCAGTGTGTCTCTACAGGTCATTGTAAGTTTGTTGACTTACTGTTTAAATGATCTGTCCATCCATGTAAATGAGGTGATATAATTCCCTATTACTGTATTATTGTCAATTTATTTCTTTATGTTTGTTATGAATTGTTTTATGTATTTGGGTGCTCTCATTTGGGATGCATATACATTTATAACTGTTATATATTCTGGTTGGATTGTCCCCTTTATTATTATATAGCGCTCTTCTTTGTTTCCTATTATAGCCTTTGTTATAAAGTCTATTTTGTCGAATATAAGTAGTGGTACTCTGGCTTTCTTTTGACACCAATTTGCATGATAGATATTTCTCCATCCCCTCACTTTCTGTTTTTTTTTAAATTTTTTTAATTTATTTATGATAGTTAGAGAGAGAAAGGGGCAGAGACACAGGCAGAGGGAGAAGCAGGCTCCATGCACCGGGAGCCCGACGTGGGATTCGATCCTGGGTTTCCAGGATCGCGCCCTGGGCCAAAGGCAGGCGCCAAACCGCTGCGCCACCCAGGGATCCCCATCCCCTCACTTTCAATCTGCAGGTGTCTTTTGGTCTAAAATGAGTCTTGTAGGCAGCATATAGATGGATCTTGTTTTTTTTTTTAAATCCATTCTGTCACCTTATGTCTTGTGAGTGGAGCATCTAACCCACTTATATTCAAAGCAATTATTGATAGAAATGTATTTATTTCCACTTAGTTGTTTCATAATTGTTTTATTTTTCTCTAATCCTTTCTTCTTTTGATCTACTTCCATTTTTCTGGCTTTCTTTACTTGGATTTCTTTCTCATTATTTTTTGCATATCTGTATTACTCTCTTTTGATTTACGATTACCGTTAGGTTTGTATTTAACAACTAAATATAGCAGTGGATATTAAATTGATGATCATCAGGGGCACCTGGGTGGCTCAGTTGGTGAAACGTCTGCCTACCTTCGGCTCAGGTCATGATCTCAGGGTCGTGGGATTGAGCCCTTCATAAGGTTCTCTGCTCATCAGGGAGTCTGCTTCTCCCTCTCTCTGCCCCTCTCCCCATTCATGCACATTCTCTCTGTTTCTGTCCCAAATAAATAAATAAATAAATAAATAAATAAAATCTTTTTAAAAATTGATGGTCATCAACCAATTCTTTACTCCTCCCCATGTTTTAGTTATATCTTGTCATATTTTATATCCTTTTATTTTGTGAGCTCCTCGGCTGAAATTTTACAAAAATATTCATTTTTACTGCTTCTGTGTTTCATATCTTCATACTGTCGTTTTTGTTCTTTCTTTTCCACTCAGAGTTCTCTTTAATATTTATTGCATGAATGGTTTAGGAGTCATGAAGTCCTTTGATTTTTGTTCTGGGAAACACTTTATCTCTCCTATTCTGAATAGTAGTTTTGCTGGATAGTAATTTTGGCTGCAGACCTTTCCCATTCAGCACTTTAAAATATATCATGCCACTCCTTCTGACTTGAGACGTTTCTGAAAAAAAAAATCCCCTGATAGCCTTATGTTACCGTCTTGTCTTCCCGCTTTTGAATTTTTTTCTTTAATCACTATATTTTGCCATTTTTATTGTAATGTGTTTTGGTGTGGATCTGATTTTATTCATTTTGTTGGTAGTCCTCTGTGCTTCTTGGATCTAGATATCTGTTTCCTTCTCCAGATAAGGAAAACTTTTAGCTATTAGTTCTTCAAATAAATTTTCTGCTCCCTTTTCTCTCTCTTCTTCTGGAACTTCTATAATGTGAATGTTATTATGTTTGGTGGAATTACTGAGTCAAAAGTCTATCCTTGTTTTGCATAATTTTCTTTGTTTCTTTTGTTCAATTTGATTGCTTTCCATTATTCAGTTTTCCAAGTCATTAATTTGTTCCTCTGCTTCTTCCAGCCTGCTATGTAATCCATCAAGCATATTTCTTCTGTTGTTTGTTAAGCTCTGTATCTCTGCTATGTTATTCCTTATCCCCCTGTTAAGAGTCTCATTCATGTACTTTACTCTTTTAAGACCAGTGAGAATCTTTATGATCATTACTTTAAATTATCTATCAGGCATCATACTTATATCTGTTTCATTTAGTTCTCTGGCTATGGACTTGTTCTGTTCTTTCATTTGGGACAAATTCCTCTTTCTTCTCATTTTGTCTAAGTCTATGACTGCTTCTCTGTGTTAGGAAAGTCAGCTACTTATATTCTTAGGGAAATAACTTCATGAACAAGAACTCCAAGGTTGGAGATGTGTTGCTGTCAAAGGTTAGGCCTAGTCTTCTGAAGGAGGTACCCACTGTCCTGGGACTGAGGAGAATGCGACTAGGAAGGACGATTCCCCCAGAGCATGGTAGGGTGGGACTTAGTGTAAGAAAATTAGGTAGTAGTTTTGGCACTGTGCTGGTTGCCACAGGTGGCTCTGTGTTAATACTAATGGGCAGGTGAGGGAAAAGGTTCTGGTAAGTTCCTTTGTTCCTGGAGGGGTTTCTCTGTGAATACTACCTTTCTGGGACATGCTTCAAGAAGAGCAAATAACCTCCTTACTGTGTGCCCTAGGCATTCTTTTGATTGCTATTTCCACACTATATGTCTGCAAACTGTTTGCCTTGCCTTCTTTCCAAGATTAGCACCAATGCCTCTGCAGTCTCCTGGAGCCAAATCCATTGACCTTTAAAACTCTTAGGCTTTAAACCCTGCTGGTTACAAGAACTCTCAAAATTGGGCCCCTCTTGCTTTCCAAGATAATTGCTATGAGGATTCATCTTCCCTCTGTGCTAGTCTGTCTCTCCACCCTTTCTGTGACCACAGCTCCCACTCCACTGCAATAGTCATGATCCTTTTCTCTCCTAAATGATGTCTCCCGGGATCCCTGGGTGGCGCAGCGGTTTAGCGCCTGCCTTTGGCCCAGGGCACGATCCTGGAGACCCGGCCGGGATCGAATCCCACGTCGGGCTCCCGGTGAATGGAGCCTGCTTCTCCCTCTGCCTGTGTCTCTGCCTCTCTCTGTCTCTCTCTGTGTGACTATCATAAATGAATAAAATAAATAAATAAATAAATAAATAAATAAATAAATAAATAAATGATGTCTCCCCACTTCTTACCTTCTTCAATGTGGCCTCTTCTCAACCTTTTAGTTGTGGAGTTTGTTCTGCTAGTCTTCAGGTCTATTTCTGAGGTATTTAGGATGATTTGATAGTTATCTAGTTGTATACATGAGTCAAGGTAAACCTGCAGTCCTTCTAGGCTGCCACTATCTTCCCTGGTCCCTGCATATCTATTTCTTGGAGGTAGCAGAAGGTTCTTAGGGGGTAAGCTGCTTCATGCTTGATAATTCTGTGGTCCCCAAACAAGCAAGTATTGAGATGTCCAGGGCTCTTTTTAGAACCAAGATGGTTATGTCATAGCAGAAATTCCCTGCAGAGAGGACCAGAGTCCTCCTGCTTGGCTAGGAGGGACCACTCAGCCCTAAGGACAACATTCAGTCACCCAGTGGTTTGAAGAGATGCTGTTTACTCCTCCCAATCTTCAAATTTCAAAGACAGGGACTGTTGGCAGGGGTATGTGTAGAGAATTAACTTTACCCAAAGAGAAGTCTGGCCTTTGTTCTCAGCCAGTGGGAGGTGATCTCAGGTCCCTGGATTGTCCTGCTTGATAGGACAT
Organism: Nyctereutes procyonoides; assembly: GCF_905146905.1. NCBI lineage: Eukaryota > Metazoa > Chordata > Mammalia > Carnivora > Canidae > Nyctereutes > Nyctereutes procyonoides. The sequence goes on along the minus strand of NW_026575140.1, from coordinate 46,532,067 downwards.
TGTGTTTACCCGAGGGCTTTGGCCACTGACAGTCTAGCAATGTGATTTGTGATGGGACTGTTCACACAGCATGATTATGATTTGGGCACATGGTATTTGTGTCCCCATTCAGAGGAACTAAAGACTAATGGTGTCAACCTGACCTCTGGGAGGACAAAAGACTAAAAGTCGGCCATTTAGGCAGCATGTGGCTGAGCCCCAACAAAACTCTGAACATAAAGGCTCTGGTGAATTTTCCTGGTCAGCACCATACTGTGCATATTGTTATGCATCATGGCCATACAAGGCTTGGCTTGCTAGCCAAGATTCCACAGGGAGAGAAAAAGACTGGAACTACTCCTATACATACCTTATATGGCTCTTCCCTTGGTTACGTCTAATTTAAACCCTAACCCTGCAATAAATTGTGTCTGAAAGGGATGCCTGAGTTAAGCATCTAACTCTTGGTTTTGGCTAAGGTCATGATCTCAGAGTTGTAAGAACAAGCCCTGTATCAGGCCCCACACTCAGCAAGGAGTCTGTTTAAGATTTTCTCTCTCCCTCTCCCTTTTCCCCTTCCTCCTCTTTAAAATAAAAAAATGGGGAGATCCCTGGGTGGCTTAGCAGTTCAGCGCCTGCCTTTGGCCCAGGGCATGATCCTGGAGTCCCGGGATTGAGTCCCACATCAGGCTCCCTGCATGGAGCCTGCTTTTCCCTCTGCCTCTCTCTCTCTCTCTCTCTCTCTCTCTCTCTCTCTCAATCTGTGTGTGTATGTTTATCACAAATAAATACTATTTTTTAAAAATTAATAAATCTTTAAAAATATTAAACTGAATCTGTGAGTATAGCCATTTTCACTGAGTTCCATGAGTCCTTCTAGCAAATTATCGAAATTAAAGGTGGTTTTGGGAACTCTCAAAACTTGCAATTCATGTCAGAAGTATAAGTAGTCTTCTGGGGACTGTCCACTCAGAATTAAGCTTGGTTAATCTTGGGTAAGATCCGTACACAAGAGTAAAAACTGGATAAGATACAAGGGCATCTGCACTGAAAAATCTGTGAGAATATGAACTTAGGTTCAGTAGTCTCATGGTGTCATTTCAGGGGTGGGGACTGGATGGAAGGTGGGTGGACCAAATAGGATCAAATCATGGCAACATTTAAAGAGGATAAATAAATACATAAATGGTCTAGAAGAAGTGATGCATGGGCACACACATTCACATATGCATAAACACATATGCATGCACATAGACACATATTCACACACGCATATACATTTACACAGAGAAACATACCTGTGTACACATACAAACATGCACACATTCAACCAGACCCTTGAAGGAACAGAGAAAGTGAGTTACCCACTTACTCCTATTCTGGGCATACAAAATTGTGTTTTCAGATTCCTCAAATCTTTATGAAGGCCCCCTCCAAGGATAGGTGTAGAGATTCACTCAGGGCAGGAGAGTATGAGGACATTAGGAGGGCAGAGGTAACACAGGGCATTACAGGCCTGGCAGGGAGGCTGAGAGGGCTATGTTTAGCTTATGTCACAGCACCATGAACATGAGTCCCTGTCAACTGCAGCCCTAGCCACGGATTAATTGGAATTCCAGCCACGGAGGCTTCTCAGCAGCCAGTGAAGAAGGGGCTGTTCTGCCCAGATTAAGTCACTTCTATGGTCAGGGATCCAGAAGAACCCTAAAATATAGCAATAACTTAGAACAGCACCCAAAATAAAGTGCATTTCTTCCCAAAGATGCCAAGAAGACAAAGGTGTTTGCTTTGCTAATCTTGAGTTTTGCTCAGAAACATTTAACTAAAAAATGAGGGAAACGACAGTAGTAATATAATTTTCTTTTAAAGCTTTCCTCTAGGGGAACGGGTCAATATAAGTCCAGGACTTCTGAGAGACCAGTCCTGTCTGATGAGGGGAGCATGGAAGGAATGAGTGGAGTCTGCACTGACTGCAAGATGATGGTGTCTAATGAAGAGTATGCCCAGGCTCAACACTGCACTCAGCTCCTACAGCCCATAGTCTTGTTTCTGCCTGAAGTCCCCAGCATGGCTTTCAGTGCCTCCTCTAGAAACCAAAAGCTTGCTTTCCACCTTCAGCACACTCCACTGCTCTCAGACATGTTTTGTTTCAGCAGCACTAGCTCCTCCTGGAGCTGAGCCTGTTCTATCTATCTCTCCTCCCTGGATGTTCAGGCTTTCAGAGTCTATGCCAGCTCTCCCTGACACAGCACCTAGTTGGCCTAGCCCCACACAATGACAACTCATCTCACCCCCTTCCCTTGGACCTGGAGGATGGATAAAAAAGCTGAGTAGCTATTGGTTGACACTTACCCATATCTTCTGTACCTTGTTTACAACTAGACTACAGATAAGCAATTAGAACTGCACAATCTTAACTCAGACTTATTTTATGTCCCTAACAAGTTCCCCCAACTCCCAGCACCGGTAAAAAAAAATATATGCAAAATTAAGTGCAAGGCATTCGGTTAGAAATTGTACACACAATGTTTACTTGTTTACTGCCATCTTTATAACAACCCTATGAGAATAGTATTACTCGCAATATTTCCATTGTATGAATGAGCTATTTGCTCAGGGTCATGCCACTTGGGCTTTTATTACCCAAGGATAGAATCTCTGTTTCTGTCCTCTCTCTCTCTCTCTCTCTCTCTCTCTCTCTTTCTCACACACACACACATACACACACACACCTTTGCAAATGGTGGAAATTCTTTTGAACTAAAATATAAACCTTTGCCAAATCACTGCAAATTTTAGAACTTGCCTTTTGCTCTAACAGGTTCCTTACTTTACTGAACTCTTGTGCCAGTGAATGTCCTGGACTGTCTGAAAAGGGTGAGTAATTAGCAAGTGAAAAAATATTTGATTAACAAGGCTGCTTACACTAAGATTAAAGAGTAAGGGCCTTAGGATGAATTCCAAAGAGGAGGAAATGGCTTGGAGGGGGTTTGAAGGGGATGGGGTGGGTAGGTGTCAGCTCACAGCCCTGAGAAGTAGGCAGTCACTTAGGGAAAAGGAACTGTAAAAGTCATAAAGAAACATTGAGTTCGAGAGGGGACAGACCAGGGCCAATCAATTTCTATGAAAAATTAAGTTTCGTAGTAACCTTGTGTAAAGGACAAATCCATTTCAGTTTTTATTTCCTCCCCATTTGTACTTGATGTAGCCACAAAGCCATAAACCCTCAGTTGGCAACTCACCTTCTCTCTCAATTCATCTGATGTGATTCTGTCTCATTACTTATCTCCCAATGCGGTGGCTTTTAAGAAATGCTGGTAACTCCCCTTTCCTTCCTGCCCCCTTAAGCCCACCCCACCCCTCTGTCTGTGCCTTGGAACCTGGGAGGTGAGCCCACTGATTGAGGACAGATCTCTCTGGGGAAACAGGCCTCAGGGAGGAATCCCAGTTTTAGGAACTGTCTCTTTCCTGGCCCTTGTTTCCCACAGCTCAGGCTTCCCACCTGGGCCAGCATCTGACGAACCTGTCACAGTGGTCCTACATTTTCTTTGGTCCAGCCTGAGCCAGCAGCAGTAGGACCATGAGCTGCCAGGGTTCTCTGTCTGCAGTTAGTCTGCTCTGGTGGTGAATCAATGTGGCACTGGGCAGAACGGGAGGACTTACACATGGGATGGCTGGACTTATGCATATAATGCCTTGGTTGCCCTTGTGGGCTATAGTGTTCCTGCAAGGACAGCTCTGATCCCACTGCCTCACAATCCTACTCCCCCCAGATGTATCTCATAACATCTGGGGAGATTACTCACCCACCACACTTAGGATCATGACACTTAGCAGGACTGAAATTTCCATTTTACACAAAAGGCACATTAGTTTAGCTGCATGCATGATCCTTAGTTAGAACAAATAGTCTTAACCACACAAAAAAATAAAATTGATGATTCACTGACAAATAATAGCATCTGAAAACAACAGATGTACTTAAAATGAAGATATACTTCATTTTTTCTTTCCCAAAACACTTCTGATTGAATAATATATTATAATGATTAAGCTGCTAGTTTCCAAAATGTTTTTAAGAGTTTATGAAGTGATCTTTCCTCTGAGCTGTCCAGGGAGGATCTGAAGTGGTGGTGAAGTTGAGAAAAGTGGATAGTCTTTTAGCCTAACGGCTTCTGGTGGTTGGGAGAGGGAGAGCCTGGGAGTTTCCAGGACTGGGGTGCAGGGTGAGGTTGGACTGAGGTCCCAGGGTAGGCCCTGAACTAAATATTCATCAAGGCAGTGACCAGGCAGGGGAGCTTGCTGCTTTCTACCACCCTAAGCCAGAACCAGAGGCCACTGTCCTGAGCTGCAGCTGTGGGGATTTCGAGTAGACCTCAAGGCGGACTCCAAACTTCATCCCAGGCCTAGAGTAGGGCAAGCAGCCCTAAGAGGTTGAGGCCAGCAAAGATCAAGTGACCAAGGCTTGTACTATGTCAGTGAGGTCTGCTCTGAAGAAAATATGCACTAGATGATCCCAAAAGCCCTGGAAGAGCAAAGAAGCGTGGATGGTGAAGGAAGAAGGTCAGTAGGTGGATGGTGGATGAGGTGGGAGGAACCTGAAACAGAGACTCCCTTGAGGCTTTTAGTTAAATTAGTGCATCTACTCCTTCCTTCCTCCACCCCACTCCCTGCCCCCATCAAAATGATTTCAGGTCCTGGTCTTCTCTGACAATATGATATCATCCCTGTAAGAAAGTTGGGTATTTGGAGAGGGGGCAGGAGGGACAGTGTGGAATGAGGAATTCTGGGTTCTGCTTCTCCTTGAGGCATGGATATGAGTGTGCTATGAGCCAGTCAGCCACACTCTTCATGGCCTGCCATTTATTTTATCTTCAACACTAAAGAATCACTGAGGTCCTTCCTACAGCCTCCCCTAACCTTACCCTCCTCTCTGTATGTACTGGGAGGGATGGCTCAACTTCATATTAATGGAGTCAAAGTTGAGTCTTCTTAAAACAAAGTATAGTGTCCAAAACCTAATGGGTCTCCATGTGAAAGAAAGAGTAGGCCAGAGTAGGAACTGGGGGGAAGATGACGACCAAGAAGTGGGAATTTTCTAGATGTCAGGAACAGGAACGGATATTCTACCTGCAATGTCTTAAATACCAGGAGGTCAGGAAACTAGTACTATTTCTAGAATTGTTACTTCCTGGTGTGTAATCTTGGGCAAATCATGTTTCTTCTCTGGGCCTGTTTGCCTCATCTGAAAACTAGAACTCCTCCAGGAATCAATCCCTCCATCCTAAAAGTTAATGTTGAGCTGCCATTTTGGATGAAGCACACTCAGAAATCACCCCACGTTATCTCTGAAGACAACTCTATGTCAGGCTATTAGAGCATGAAGGGACCTTAGAGTCTCCTAGTGCAGTGCTCTCAAAAGTTAACCTTACAGAAAATCTTCAGGAATGTTCATGTAAATGCAGATTCCTGGACCAGTGCCTCTCTACTAAATCCTCATCTTCTGGAGTAGGGTAAGCAAGTCTGTATTTGCCAGTAACTCCCCAGATGACTCTATACCCCTGGATCAGCCCCTGTCCATGGACACATATTTGGGAATCACACTGATTCAGCATACACTCTTTATGACAAAGATGAGAAAGTGGGACCCCAGGCACATCATCTAGCAGCTACAAGCCCAAGTCCTCCTGCCCCACCCTGCTGCCTCAGCAAAACTGCACTATCACTTCTAGCCACTAGAGGGCTCCCTCCTCAGCAGAGTCCCAGTCACTGCCAGTCTCCCTTGTCCTTACAAATCTCCATAGAAGCTCCTTTGATAATTTTGTGCTAATCTAGTCGTGATTCATTAAAGTTGGAAGTTTGGTGCTGGCCTCACTTTGGTGTTTGAGAAGCCCAGGATGGAAACTGGCACATGCTGGTTTCACTGTCCTCATCTTAGGCAAAGAGATCTTTTTCCAAAAACTAATTTAATCATGTCAGCCTTTTACTCAGAATACTTTTATGGCAGTTGATCTAGGATTAGGATTAAAAACAACAACACAGCTGACATAGCGTTGTATGCTGTTTCCTTTTACCTTATGAGGAAAGTGATTCTCTTAAACAGTGCCTTTTTACTTGAGGTTAACTCTGCCTAAAGTTTTGCTTCCCTGGGTCTTCACCTGGCTGGCTCCTTTGCCTCACTCATGTCTGTGCTCAGTGTCACATCCTCAGAGGTTTCCTCTTGATTATAGCCCCAGTCACAAGTTTTTTATGCCACCACATGTTTTAGTTTGTTTTTATTTTATTATATATATATCTTTTTACTGAATTTCGATTTGCCAACATATAACACCCAGTGCTCATCCTGTCAAGTGCCTCCCTCAGTGCCCGTCACCAGTCACCTCATCCCCTCACTTTCCTTCCCTTCCATACCCCTTGTTCATTTCCCAGATATAGGAGTCTCTCATGTTTTGTCACCCTCTCTAATTTTCCCAATCATTTTCCCTCCTTTCCCCTATAATCCCTTTCACTATTTCTTATATTCCTTGTATGAGTGAAACCATATAATGATTCTCCTTCTCCGATTGACTTAGTTCACTCAGCATAATACCCTCCAGTTCCATCCACATTGAAGCAAATGGTGGCTATTCATCCTTTCTGATAGCTGAGTAATATTCCAGTGTATATATAGACCATATCTTCTTTATCCATTCATCTGTTGATGCACATTGAGGCTTCTTCCACAGTTTGGCTATTGTGGACATTGCTGTTATAAACATTACAATTACCGCTCCTTGAAATTCTCTCTCTCTCTCTCTCCTTCTGTCACCGCCCCCCCCCCACACACACACATTGTCGTTTGATGGTATTGCTATCCCCCTGTTAGTGAATTCCATGAGGGAAAGATCTTTGCTGTCATAGTCAAACCTGTGTCCCCAGAACCCAGGACTCTGTACATGGCAGGTACCCAGTAAAGAAAAGGCACCTGCGTGATTGAGTCAGTTGTCTCCCTTCAGCTTAGCTTATGATCTTGTGGTCCTGGGATCCAGTCCCACATCTGGCTCCCTGCACAATGGGGAGTCTGCTTTTCCCTCTGCCCCTCCCCTCCTCATGCTCTCTCTCTCTCTCTCAAATAAATAAATAAATAAAATCTTGAAAAAGAAAAGAAGAAACCAAGGATGTAGTAGTGTAGGCCAGGAGCAAAGATTAATTCAACCTGTCACCGAGGCTTTTGAAGTTCAGTGGGAAAGATAGTCCCATAAACAATACATTGTCCAGCCCTGCAATAAGTGATTCGAAAGAGGGAGGGATAAAAATTACTCTTTAGGAACATGGATGGGACATCTGCAGGGATGTTAGGGAAAGCTTCATGCAAGAGGAACAGTTGAGTTCATCTTCAAGATGAGTTGGAATTCACTTGGTGGAGAATGAAGGAAGGCATTTCAGGCAGGGGGAAGAAAAAGTGAGAGGTGACTTTGATTTGAAGATAAATGAAGAGTAAGTGTAAAATAAGGAAGAGAGTGATAAAAGTGAAAGAAGCAATGTTGGGTGGAAAACCGAGGGTTGAAGGAATAGAAATAGCCTAGGTTTTGAAAGCTCTGCATTCTCTAAGAATTTTCAAAGTGATTCTGAAGGCACTGGGGAGCCAAGAAAAAGCTCAATACATAGATCAAATTGCTTTTGTAATTTGTTTTGTTGTTTTGTTTTCTTTAATCAGAGGAATACTTTTATTTTATGAAGATTATAATGGTAGCTGTGGTGAAAGAAGGAGTTGAGGGAGGTGAAACCAAAGTCAGGAGACATCTAAGAGGGTGTTATAATAACTCTGGAAAGAAATGATGAATGGTCCAAATTGGAAAAGATTGTGTTCAATAAAGGGAGACAGAACACGAGAGACTCCTAACTCTGGGAAACAAACTAGGGGTGGTAGAAAGGGAGATGGGCAGGGGGTGGGGGTGACTGGGTGACGGGCACTGAGGGGGGCACTTGATGGGATGTGAGCACTGGGTGTTATTCTATATGTTGGCAAATTGAACACCAATAAAAAATAAATTTATAAAAAAATGATTATGTTCAATAAAGTGAATTGGACAAAATTAATCATTTATCATAAAATTTGACAGAACATGATATATTAGAGTTCACCAGAGAAAAGAAATAAGACGACAGACAGATGCTTAGATACTTAAAGATAGGTAGATAGATATAAAGAGAATATTGATAAGCAATTGGCTCATGCATTTGTGTAGGCTGAGAAGTCTCGTGATCTGCCATGTGTCATCTGGAGACCTAGGATTGCTGGTGATGTAATTCCAGTGTGAATACTATGGCCTGAGGATCAGGAAGGCCAATCGTTTCAGTTTCAGTCCTAACACATGAGAAGACTAATGTTCCAGCTCATCCAATTAGGCAGAGACTGAATTCTCTCTTCTTATACCTTTTATTTCATTCAGGACTTCAATGAAATAGAGGATACCTAGCCACATTGTGGAAGGAAATCTGCCTTACTCAGTCTACTGATTCTAACGCTAATCTCATCTAGAAACACTTTCACAAACTCACATAAAAATAATGTTTAACTAAATATCTGGGCACCCCATGACCCAGTCAAGTTGACACATAACATTAACCATAGTCGGTGACTTGTTTCACCCATTTGTTAATTCTAAAATCTAAACTTAATCTCTACCAAACTCCTAAAGTCCACATTTGTGTGGTTGAAGTTGAATCTACTGTAGGGCAAATTCTTGTCCTTTGGTTTACTTCTCACTAGAGCTGGACAACCTGTTAAAGACAAACAAAACAAAACAAAACTCATGACATTAAAATTTGTATACATTTAAAGAAGATAAGTTACCTCAGAATTATTATTTCTAAACCTAGGTTTAAAATTTTCAGAGCCAAGAATTTTTTTATAATATGTGAAACTGCTTCTTGACAGAAAAAGGTATGTTTTTTTTTAAAGGTATGTTTTTAAAGTCTTGAAGTACAAGAAGAAGGAAGTGACTGAATACAGAGATAGTCTTTATGTTTGTAATGCCAAAAATGACAACCTCTGCTTCACCTTTATTTCTTGCCCCCTGTTTATAGAACCACAAAATGCATTGGCTTCCTTACCTTCTCCTCATACTATTTTATCTAAATAAGGGCATGTTGAAAGAAATAGAGAAGAGAGGATATAATAATATATACTGACATTCAGTATGTATAAAACACAACCCTATAAGGTTAATATTAGCATCATTCTGATTTTTGGAGTGAGGAAACCAAGGCTCAGAGCAATTATGTCATTGTACCAGCTAGTACACGGGTCTATACACTGGGTGTATAGAATTGTATAGGCCAAATTTGGAATTTAAAAGAACTATTTATGGAATTAGTTGTTTTTTTTAATCTTTTTATTTTGAAATAATTTCAAATTACTGAAAATTTGCAAGAATTATAGAAGGCAACTTGTGCCTATAAAGATTCCCCAATGTTAGAATCTCATTACATTTCCCTTTTCTCTCTCTATAGACAGCTATGTTTATTTTTAACTACATTTTATTGTAATAACTCATTCTTGTGGAAATACCAGAGAAAGGGAAAATGAAAAAATTGACAAACTACTATTACCAATTTCACATATGCCCTTTCAGAAATAGTCTATATATACAAATATATGCCCCTTGTTTAAAAATAAAACATGTTATAGACATTGATTTGCATCTTTCTTTTTATACTTGGAAAAATAGCTTAGAGATAACTTCCCATGTAAATACATACTTCTTTATTTTTAACATCTGTATCCAATTAGATAATTGAACTTTAATTTAACCAGCCTCAATATTTATGTGTACTATTATTTCCAGCCTTTGACTATTACAAACACTACTATAATGAACATGTATATACATACATTTGTGCTTATGCAAGAGTATGTAAGAAAAGTACCTAGAAGGAAAATATGCCCTCCCACCAATTTTTAAAACAAAAATGAAGAGACTCAAATTTTCCATTTATAAACCATTATCTAGAGGATGAAACCTCAAATGAATAACTCTAAAGATGGCTAATCTATAAGGAAAGGCTAATATTAGACTGACCCTGCCTTGTGGGTAATTCCATCTATAGTTTTTCTTCTTTCTCTTTGCTCTAGTGAGTTCAACCAAATGGGATTACCACAGATTATCCATTTATTATTTCTAAAATAATTAAATCTCTGTATTTTACTTGTAAATATTCCTTATCCTTTCAAATAGGAAAGTAAAATGCTGTCACATGTAACAATAAATGGAATGAATTTACAATTAAAAACAAAAGGAGTTTGAAAATTGTTCAGATTTCCAAATTTTCTTGTCTACTTTAAGTATGATCTCATTATTATAATTTTATGTGGCTAAAATAATTTGAGTCTTTTGTGAACCATCATGAAACATTGAGTTATTTCTTTTAAACTTTGTGTTAACTTGTTCTTTTAAAATATTTTAAGATATTTTCTTAAATCAAAAATTAAGGTCATTGATTTTAGTCCTTTCTTTTTTTCTAATGTAGTTCTTTAGTGCTATCAATTTCTCTGTAAATATTGTTTTAGCTCAATCTCACAAGTTTGATGATTTTCATTTTTCTTTAGCTCAAAATAGTTTCTAATTTCACTTATTTCTTTTTTGAAGTGTGTTCTTTCTTTCCTTGATTTGTGTTTATTTTTATAAGTCTCAAGGTAATATTGGTCAGTGTTCTTTCCTGTGCTATTTTTTTGGGAGTTTGTGTTAGATTGATATGAATCTTTGATACAATTGAAGGGGAGCCAGAAAATGCCACCTCAAAACATGCCTCTTTTTCTTTTTCTTTCTCTTTTTCTTTTCTTCTCTTTACTTCGTTCTTTCTTTCTTTCATAGGCTCCACACCCAACGTGAGGATCAAACTCAGGAAACCAACATTAAGAGTCACATGCTCCACTGGCACCATGTCTCTCTAAAAAAGGATTATCCTGAACTGATTATTTTCAAGAAAGAGCAGAAACAGAAGAAGTTACTGAGTGGAAAACTGAGTAGAAGTTACTTTTTTGTAAAAGATATTTATATTTATGAGGTAAACCACCATTTGTAAGGGTTTCTTCCTCTCTGTAACAGGAAGAAATGGATAACTAAATCTTTGGAAATCCTTATCAACAAGATTCAAGAGACTTAATGACTGCAAAATTTAGATCTAAAAAGGCCAAAATTAAAAATCAATTAAATGAGATGCAATCCAAACTGGAGGTCCTAATGACAAGAGTTAATGAGGTGGAAGATAGAGTGACTAACATAGAAGACAAGTTGATGGCAAGGAAGAAAGATGAGGAAAAAAGAAAAAAACAAAAGACCGTGAGAAAGGTTAAGGGAAATAAATGATGACTCAGAAGGAAGAATCTACGGATATTGGGATTCCAGAGAGCCCTGAGAGGGACAGAGGGCCATAAAAAATATTTGAACAAATCATAGCTCTGTAGAACTGTAGAACCTCCCTAATTTGAGGAGGGAAACAGGCATTCAGATCCAGGAGGTAGGGAGGGTCCCCCCACCCAATCAATAAAAACCATTCCACACCTTGACATTTAATAGTGAAACTTGCAAATTCCAAAGATAAACAGAAAACTCTTAAAGCAGCGAGAGACAAGATTCTTAACTTATACAGGGAGAAATATTAGATTAACAGCAGACATCTCCACAGAGACGTGGCAGGCCAGAAGAGCTGGAAGGATATATTCAGGGTCCTAAATGAGAAGAACATGCAGCTAAGAATACTTTATCCAGCAAGGCTGTCATTCAGAATAGAAGGAGAGATAAAGAACTTTCAAGATAGGCAGAAACTGAAAGAATATGTGACCACCAAACCAGCTCTGCAAGAAATTTTAAGAGGGACCCTGTAAAAGAAAGAGGAAGCCCAAAGAAATAATCCACAAAAACAGGGATTGAATAGGTATTACGATGACACTAAATCGGTATATTTCAAAACTTACTCTGAATGTGAATGGGTTAAATGATCCCATCAAAAGATGCAGGGTTTTGGACTGGACAAAAAACCAAGACCCATCTATATACTGTCTACAAGAGACTCATTTTAGAGCTAAGGACGCTTCCAGCCTGAAAATGAAAGGGTGGAGAACCATTTACCATTCAAATAGTCCTCAACAGAAAGCTGGGGTAGCAATCCTCACATCAGATAAAATAAAGTTTATCCCAAAGACTGTAGTAAGAGAAGAAGAGGAACACTATATCATACTTAAAGGGTGTATCCAATAAGAAGACCTAACAATCATGAATATTTATGGACCTAATGTGGGAGGTGCCAAGTATATCAATCAATTAATAACAAAAGTAAAATCATACTTAGATAATAATACATTAATAGTAGGAGACTTCTACATGGCACTTTCTCTTTTTTTTTTTAAGATTATTTATTTATTTATTCATGAGAGACACAGAGAAAGAGAGGCAGAGACACAGGCAGAGGGAGAAGCAGGCTCCATGCAAGGAGCCCGACGTGGATTTCCATCCCGGGTCTCCAGGATCAGGCCCTGGGCTGAAGGCGGCGCTAAACCGCTGAGCCACCCGGGCTGCTCTACACGGCACTTTCTACAAATGACAAAACTTGGGTATCCCTGGGTGGCGCAGAGGTTTAGCGCCTGCCTTTGGCCCAGGGCGCGATCCTGGAGACCCGGGATCGAATCCCACGTCGGGCTCCCGGTGCATGGAGCCTGCTTCTCCCTCTGCCTGTGTCTCTGCCTCTCTCTCTCTCTCTCTCTCTCTGATCATCATAAATAAATAAAATAAATAAAAAATAAATGACAAAACTTCTAAGCATAACATCTCCAAAGAAATAAGGGTTTTAAAGGATACACTGGACCAGATGGATTTAACAGATATTTACAGAACTTTCCATCCAAACACAACTGAATACACATTCTTCTCAAGTACATATGAAACTTTCTCCAGAATAGACCACATACTGGTTCACAAAGCAGGCCTCAACCAATGCCAAAAGATTGGTATTGTCCCCTGCATATTTTCAGACCATAATGCTTTGAAACTAGCACTAAATCATACGAAGGTATTTGGAAGAAACTCAAACACACGGAGGTTAAAGAGCATCCTACTAAAAGATGAATGGGTCAACCAGGAAATTAGAAAAGAATTAAAAAGATTCATGGAAACTAATGAAAATGAAGCTACAACTGTTCAAAGTCTTTGGGATACAGCAAAAGCAGTGCTAAGAGGGAAATACATTGCAATACAAGACTCCCTCAAAAAATTGGAAAAAAAAACCCTCAAATATACAAGCCAACCTTGCAACTAAAGGAGCTGGAGAAAGTCCAGCAAATAAAACCTACACCAAGCAGAGGAAGAGAGATAATAAAGATTCGAGCAGAACTCAGTGAAATAGTGACCAGAAAAACTGTACAACAGATAAAAAAAACCAGGAGTTGGTTCTTTGAAAGAATTAATAAGATAGATAAACCATTAGCTAACCTTATTAAAAAGAAGAGAAAGAAGACTCAAATTAATAAAATCATGAATGAAAGAGGAGAGATCACAACCAATACAAAGGAAATACAAACGATTTTAAAAATGTATTATGAGCAGCGTAATGGATGCATTTCTAGAAAACCACAAACTACCAAAACTGGAACCAGAAGAAATAGGAAACCTGAACAGACCAATAACCAGGGAGGAAATTGAAGCAGTCATCAAAAACCTCCCAAGACACAAAAGTCCATGGCCAGATGGGTTCCCAGGGGAATTCTATCAAAAGTTTAAAGAAGAAATAATACCTATTCTAACAGCTGTCTGAAGGATAGAAAGAGCTGGAATACTTCCAAACTCTTTTTATGGGGCCAGCACCACCTTAATTCCAAAACCAGACAAAGACCCCACCAAAAAGGAGAATTATAGACCAATATCCCTGATGAACACAGATGCAAAAATTCTCAACAAGATACTAGCCAATAGGATCCAACAGGACATTACGAAGATTATTCATCATGACCAAGTGAGATTTATCCCGGGGATGCAAGGCTGGTTCAACACTCGTAAAACAATCAACGTGATAGATATATCAACAAGAGAAAAAACAAGAACCATAGGATCCTCTCAATAGATGGAGAGAAAGCATTTGACAAAATACAGCATCCATTCCTTTTTTTTTATAAATTAATTTTTATTGGTGTTCAATTTACCAACATACAGAATAACACCCAGTGCTCATCCCGACAAGTGTCCCCCTCAGTGCCCGTCACCCATTCACCCCCACCCCCCGCCCTCCTCCCCTTCCACCACCCCTAGTTCGTTTCCCAGAGTTAGGAGTCTTTATGTTCTGTCTCCCTTTCTGATATTTCCCACACATTTCTTCTCCCTTCCCTTATATTCCCTTTCACTATTATTCATATTCCCCAAATGAATGAGAACATACACTGTTTGTCCTTCTCCGATTGACTTACAGCATCCATTCCTGATCAAAACTCCTCAGAGTGTAGGGATAGGGGAACTTTCCTCAATATCTTAAAAGCCACCCATGAAAAGCCCACAGCAAATATCATTCTCAATGGGGAAACACTGAGAGTCTCTCCCCTAAGATCAGTAACACGACAGGGATGTCCACCTCACCACTGCTATTCAATATAATACTAGGTTGTTGTCTAGCCTCAGTAATCAGACAACAAAAAGAAATAAAAGGCATTCAAATTGGCAAAGAAGAAGTCAAACTCTTCCTCTTTGCAGATGACATGATACTGTACATAGAAAACCCAAAAGACTCCACCCCGATTGCTAGAACTCATACAGCAATTCGACAATGTGGCAGGATACAAAATCAATGCCCAGAAGTCAGTGGCATTTCTATACACTAACAATGAGACTGAAGAAAGAGAAATTAAGGAGTGAATCCCATTTACAATTGCACCCCAAAGCATAAGATACCTAGGAATAAACCTAACCAAAAAGGTAAAGGATCTATACCCTAAAAACTACAGAACACTTCTGAAAGAAATTGAGGAAGACATAAAGAGATGGAAAAATATTCCATGCTCATGGATTGGAAGAATTAATATTGTGAAAATGTCTATGCTACCCAGGGCAATTTACACATTCAATGCAATCCCTATCAAAATACCATGGACTTTCTTCACATAGTTGGAACAAATTATCTTAAGATTTGTGTGGAATTAATAAAGACCTCGAATAGCCAGGGGAATGTTAAAAAGACCAGAGTCGGGGGCATCACAATGCCAGATTTCAAGTTGTACTACAAAACTGTGATCATCAAGACAGTGTGGTACTGGAACAAAAACAGAAACATAGATCAATGGAACAGAATAGAGAACCCAGAAATGGGCTCTCAACTCTATGGTCAACTAATATTCCACAAAGCAGGAAAGACTATCCACTGGAAAAAGGACAGTCTCTTCAATAAATGGTGCTGGGAAAATTGGACAGCCACGTGCAGAAGAATGAAACTAGACCACTCTCTTACACCAGGCACAAAGAGAAACTCAAAATGGATGAAAGATCCAGATGTGAGACAAGATTACATCAAAATCCTAGAGGAGAGCACAGGCAACACCTTTCTTGAACTTGGCCACAGCAACTTCTTGCAAGATACATCTCTGAAGGCAAGGGAAGCAAAAGCAAAAATGAACTATTGGGACTTCATCAAGATAAAAAGCTTCTGCACAGCAAAAGAAACAGTCAACAAAACTAAAAGACAACCTCCAGAACGGGAGAAGATATTTGCAAATGACCTATCAGATAAAGGGCTAGTATCCAAGATCTATAAAGAACTTATTAAACTCAACAGCAATGAAATGAACAATCCAATCAGAAATGGGCAAAGGTGGCTCAGCAGTTGAATGCCTGCCTTTGGCTCAGGGCATGATCCCGGAGTCCCCGGATCGAGTCCCACATTGGGCTTCCTGCAGGGAGCCTGCTTCTTGCTCTGCCTATGTCTCTGCCCCTCTCTCATGAATAAATAAATAAAACCTTAAAAAGAAAAGAAATTGAGAGAAAATGAGTGGGAAATATCAGAGACGGTGACAGAAAATGAGAGACTCCTAACTCTGGGAAACGAACAAGAGGTGGTGGAAAGGGAGGTGGGCGGGTGTTGGGTTGACTGAGTGACGGGCACTGAGGGGGCACTTGATGGGATTGTTATGCTATATGTTGGCAAATTGTACTCCAATAAAAAGAAATTAAAAAAAAAGAAATGGGCAAAGACATGAACAGAAATTTCACCAAAGAAGACATACATATGACCAATAAACACATGAGAAAATGCTCCGCCTCATTTGCCATACAAATGGCAAATAAAAAAATAATAAATAGGGAAATACAAATCAAAACCACAATGAGATACCACCTCAGACCCGTGAAAATGGTGACAATTAACAAGACAGGAAACAACAAATGTTGCAGAGGATGTGGAAAAAGGGGAACTGTCTTGCACTGTTGGTGGGAATGTGAACTGGTGCAGCTACTCTGGAAAACTGTGTGGAGGTTCCTCAAAGAGTTAAAATTAGAGCTACCCTATGATCCAGCAATTGCACTGCTTGGGATTTACCCCAAAGACACAGATGCAGTAAAAGACCGAGACGCCTGCACCCCAATATTTATAGCAGCAATGTCCACAATAGCCAATCCGTGGGAGGAGCCTTGATGTTCTTTGACAGATGAACGGATAAAGAAGAGGTGGTCTATATATACAATGGAATATTCTCCATTTGAATATTTGAAATTACAAATACCCACCATTTGCTCTGCCATGGATGGAAATGGGGGGTATTATGCTGAATGAAGTAAGTCAATCAGAGAAGGACAATAATCAGCATATGGTTTCATTCATCAAGGAATAGAAGAAATAGTGAAAGGGATTATAAGGAAAGGAGGGAGAATGAGTGTGAATAATTAGAGACGGTGACAAAACATGAGACTCCTAACTCTGGAAACAGAACAAAGGATTGCAGAAGGGGAGGTGGGTGGGGAGTTGGGGTAACTGGATGACGGGCACTGAGGAGGGCACTTGATGGGCTGGGCACTGGGTGTTATACTATTTGTTGGCAAATCAAACTTCAATAAAAGCAAAATAACAAAAAAAAAGGAATAAAATAAAATAAAATGACTGATCCTATGTTGTATGAATTTCACCTCAACACAAATACATCTATGTACTAGATCTAAATACTACCTATGTCATAACATTGTGAAGATTCAACATAAAATAATTATTAACTGGCAGTGCTGTGTAACAGGCATTTTTCTGGAGGCTTGGAAACATGACAAAGCAAAAAACAGAACCTGCTTCTACCTTCATAATTTTGAGTCCTGAGAGGATATAGACAAGTATACAGAGAATTTGAATCCTACAGTACATGTGTCAGAGGAAGTCCAGAAGGCTTAGGGATCACAGAAGGGGACTTTATCTGGATTTGGAGTCCCTGGGAGATTTCCTAGAGGAATACTGAGATAATATTTGCAAAAAGCCTGGAAGAAAGCAAGTTTTCAACACTTTATATCTGTCTTTGATTACTATGACCACATGATCCTGAAAAAGCTAGATAGCTTTCCTCTGGTTTGTCTGCTGATATATTATGCAAGCTCCACAAGCCATTGCCCTCCACGTATCCGCAAAAGCCTTGGATGACTCCTTCTCCTTGCTGGAACACACCTTTTCAGAGAAGGACCTCTTCAGGTAGCTCCTTGCTCTCCAACACTGCTTATTAACAGTGTGCATAAAGGGAGAAAGTGTGCCTTAGCAGGAAACTTCTGTCATGAATGCAATGGTAATGACAGAGCAAACATGGCCATGGGAGGAAGTCACATCCTGAGGTCCTGAGCGACCTCAGATTCCCCAGAGAGAGAGAGAGAGACTGAGAGAGAGATGGCAAGAACTGGTTCTCAGGCAGACCACCCAGAGACAACTGAGACAACTGAGCTACGGAAGGAAGTGTGGAAGGAGGCACCCAGGAGAAGGAGTTATATCACTTCATAGATGTGTTCCCAAAGAGCCAGCCTGGTATTCTTTCCCAGGGCCACCTGTGGAAGAGTTACAGGATAGTGTTGCTGCAACTATTCACACATTAACTGTTCTCAGCACACACTTTTCACAAGTAGTGCCCAAGAACAGGTGAGCTGCAAGCTTGGGAAAGGGCACAGAGGTGAAAGAAGAGGGTAGTCAGAACAGTAGAGGCAAATCACTGAAAGCTTAAGTCGGCCCGTGGCAACATAGTAAGGTGGGGGAAGGATGTCTTTGACACACATGAAAGCCCCTCTCTTCTGACACTGCCCTCTGTCCCTCCTTCCTGAATTCTTATAAAGAGGAGACATGAGGGTGTTCCATGTTATGAGTTCCTTATCTACCAGAATCTAGCAGTATGGGAGTTGTTTTCCAATAGCATTAATTCTCTACTACAGATGACACGGCCTTGTTACAGAGTCCCAAGGTCTTTATTGTGAGATTCTCACTGAAGGTTCCCGTAGACGCCATAAAGCATATTTTTCTCACCTGTGATATCTCTGATAACATAGGGTCTGCCAGATTACCTATGTGCAAATCGTTAGACAGTTTGCACTAAAGCTTGGACCTGGAACAAAGCCTATTTCTGCCCTTGAACTCGAAGGCAGACTTTGAGTGCAGACTTGAAGCTGTCAGCTTTTTGTGTCATCCGTATATAGGCCAGGAAAATATAGTTAGGTGCAGAGTATGCTACTTCCAGAAGAGACACACTAGCTGTTGTGCACAATGCAATAATTTGTCTTTTACTTTAGAGAGAGTATCCTGGAATGATCCTGATTTCTTGATCCCTATAGGAATAGCAGATGCTCCCGAATTTCTGTAGGGCTTATCTCCCACCCTATAAAGTGCATGCTTCAGATATAGAATGTCTATATCGTCCAGACTTTTTCACACGAGGCAAGAGAGCCCTGACACAAAACTATAAATGTGTATCATTGTGGATCTCATGTGAATACAAAGTGTTTATCTTTTTTCTTCTGATTAGATTAGAAAATGGGGGAATCCCTAGGTGGCTCAGCGGTTTGGCACCTGCCTTTGGCCCAGGGCGCGAAGCTGGAGTCCCGGGATCGAGATCCGCGTCAGGCTCCCTGCATGGAGCCTGCTTCTCCTTCTGCCTGTGTCTCTGCCTCTCTCTCTCTCTATCATGAATAAATAAAATCTTTTAAAAAAAAGATTAAAAAATGAAACATAAACCAAATACGCCTAAAGTTGTGTTAATCTGCTGTATGGGGTCTCTGTTGCTAACTGGATGATGAGTGATCCAGATATAAAAAGAAATTTATAGAAACATATTCTGAGATGGATTTTGAGATACAATGTGTTTATTGGAAATCAGCTTCAGGGAAGGAAAGGGACATGAAGTAGGAAAAGAAAAAGGAAGACATTGAACTGCAATAGACGTACAACAAAGCCCTAACAAATCTAGATCTCTGGAGTAGGTATAGTTCATCAGAGTTTCCATTATTAATCTAAAATGACCAAACTTTTATCCCTTCCCCTCACTCAGTCACCAGACACAGCTGCCTGGGAAGGTCCTGCCATCAGACAAGGTATCTATCTGAAAATGATGGAGACACTGAAGGGGCTAACATCTGGAGACTGTCTACTGATTAAACTCACTACAAGAAACCATAAATGTCAAAATTGCTGATCAAATTAGGAACTACTCTGCTTTCAAAATTCTGATTATTATTTGATATCACAAGTGCCTTTGCTGTTTCGGTCACAGATGGCTGGGTTTGCTGTTACTGGGAGCCGGAAGTACTCACGGCTGTTAAAGTAGAACAAAATATGCCATCCCAAAATATACCACTTTGGTATGTTGATCATTTTGAATTAAAATTGCTTACAAAACAGTCTGGTTCAAGAAAGATATTGGTACCCTCTTTTGTCCCCCTGAAATCAGGAAATAAATTTCTACTCTGAAAGATACCATTCCTATGCCAGTATCCTTGCCACCAGAGATAGGGACTTTAGAGCCAAGAAGTCTCTATAAATAAAGCTTGTTGCTTCTTCACCAATTTATTACCCCAAGCCCAAGCCCCTTTGGCTTTTCAATTCTTTAAAAATTTATTTCTTGTCTAGAAGGTATAAAAATTGTCTGCTTTGGGTACTTCTTTGAGTCTCATATGTTTAATTGGTATGAAATTAATTTTTTTTCTCCCTTTGCTGTCCATTTAATTATTAGGCCATCCAAAGAACCTACCTAGCAGGAAAGAAGATTTCCACTCCTACACAACAGCAGCAAACCCTTCTGCAAAGATGGGCTCTAGCAGCAGACCTCTATGTTTGCCATGCTTTGAAATGATCCTTCTCTTCTAACCAAATTGGCCTTTGCTATCCCCAAGAGAAGCCTTGTAGGATAATGGTTCCACTCTATGAGAAGGGCAGGTCATAAACATGGAAAGCAGACAGACAAAGCTTGTGTCCTTTCATCTCTATACTTCTATCTCTGCCTTTAAATCCCACCCATACTGATGTGGGAGTGTGTAAAGCCAATAGTCTGGAGCAGGTGGGGGTTAGATTGTAAAGATCATGAGCTACTACATCATGGATGGCTTTTCCTGTCACCAGTGAGGAATGAGACATTTGTGTGCATGGGTATGTTCAGAAGTTAAGATTCTGCTCCTCTAGGACACATCAAATCTCAGTGAAATCCTCATTTCTGAAGTTAAATTTCACTTACAGTCTCAGGGTAAGTGAGGGCAGGGCTTGTTATATGCCACCTCCACATAAATGCTGAATTGAATGGTTTTGAATCATTTGTTTCAAATAAGCTGCTGAGTTTTCTGTTTCATTTTGTTGTGTTTTTTAACTAGCTTTTGGCCTTTAAAACAGTATTAATTTTATTTTTTCTCTAAGTTTTTTTCTAGTCAGCTAAACTGCAATCTTTCTGATAGCAGAAATAGACTTTTAATGGAGTGTGGAAAGAGCCTTGCATCTTCCAAGTACCACTCAGAAGTACAACTTCTTCCTCATTGAAGTTCTAGAACTTAAAAACACCGTGTCAAAATTAGTAATTAACTACGAGAGCTTAACAGCAAACTTGACAAACAAAAGAAAGGATCAGTAAGCTTAAACCTTCCAATATAAATTGTCTAAATTGAAATGCCTGGAGGAATAAAAAATAATTATAAAGAACAATGCCTCAAGGGAAAACATCAAATGGGCCCATCATGTGTAATTAAAGTCCCAGAAGAAGGGGAGAGATAGAGTTAAGAAATGTTTGAAAAGATACAACAAACTCAGGAAACTTCAAGCAAAGAAAGTCACATGTAGACACAGCATAGCTGATTTGCTGAAGATAATATATTGATAGCTGGGGGAAAAAGACTTTCTGTTAAGTAGCATAACAATAAGAATGATGACTGACTTCTAATTAGAAATATCACATGCCAAAAAAAAAAGAAAGAAAGAAAGAAAGAAATATCATGCGCCCAAAGACAATAAAATATCTTCAAAGTCCTGAAAAAAAATAAATTTGTTAATCTAGAATTCTATACTCAAAAAATTCTTTACAAATAAAGGCAAAATAAAAATATTGTCATATAACAAAAATGGAACAAATTTCAATGGACCATCACTAAAAGAAATAGTAAAGGGAAATTATCCCAAATGGAAGCCCCAAATTTTAAACAGAATTGATAAGCATAAGAAAGAGTAAATATGTAAAGAAATGTAAAATCAATCTTATAAATTAAAATCTTTGTTGAAAGCAATTATAACGTAGGATTTTTAGTATATGAGGAAATAAAATATAAGGCAATAATAGCATCAAGCACAGAAGGTGGTGAATGAAATTATACTACTGCAATGCAATTATGATACATGTGAACTGGAGTAGCATTAATTGGAGTGGACTCTAACTAGTTAATGATATACATTGAAATACTTATAGCTGCTGAAAGAGCGAATACAGTTAAAGTGTAAATAGAGGGAATAAAAGGAATTGATGAATCCAAAAGACAGAGAAGGTGAAAAGGGGAATAAGAAACCATCCAAATCATCCACATGCAGAAGAATGAAACTAGACCACTCTCTTGCACCATACACAAAGATAAACTCAAAATGGATGAAAGATCTAAATGTGAGACAAGAGTCCATCAAAATCCTAGAGGAGAACACAGGCAACACCCTTTTTGAACTTGGCCACAGTAAATTCTTGCAAGATACATCCACGAAGGCAAATGAAACAAAAGCAAAAATGAACTATTGGGACTTCATCAAGATAAGAAGCTTTTGCACAGCAAAGGATACAGTCAACAAAACTAAAAGACAACCTACAGATGGGAGAAGATATTTGCAAATGACCTATCAGATAAAGGGCTAGCATCCAAGATCTATAAAGAACTTATTAAACTCAACACCAAAGAAACCAACAATCCAATCATGAAATGGGGAAAAGATATGAACAGAAATCTCACAGAGGAAGACATAGACATCGTCCAACAAGCACATGAGAAAATGCTCCGCATCACTTGCCATCAGGGAAATACAAATCAAAACCACAATGAGATACCACCTCACAGCAGTGAGAATGGGGAAAATTATTAACAAGGCAAGAAACCACAAATATTGGAGAGGATGCGGAGAAAAGGGAACCCTCTTACACTGTTGGTGGGAATGTGAACTGGTGCAGCCACTCTGGAAAACTGTGTGGAGGTTCCTCAAAGAGTTAAAAATAGACCTGCCCTACGACCCAGCAATTGCACTGTTAGGGATTTACCCCAAAGATTCAGATGCAATGAAACGCCGGGACACCTGCACCCCGATGTTTCTAGCAGCAATGTCCACAATAGCCAAACTGTGGAAGGAGCCTCGGTGTCCATGGAAAGATGAATGGATAAAGAAGATGTGGTCTATGTATACAATGGAATATTCCTCAGCCATTAGAAACGACAAATACCCACCATTTGCTTCAACGTGGATGGAACTGGAGGGTATTATGCTGAGTGAAGTAAGTCAATCGGAGAAGGACAAACATCATATGTTCTCATTCATTTGGGGAATATAAATAATAGTGAAAGGGAATAGAAGGGAAGGGAGAAGAAATGGGTAGAAAATAACAGAAAGGGAGACGGAACATGAAGACTCCTAACTCTGGTAAACGAACTAGGGGTGGTGGAAGGGGAGGAGGGCGGGGGGGGGGGGGTGAATGGGTGACAGGCACTGAGGGGGGCACTTGACGGGATGAGCACTGGGTGTTATTCTGCATGTTGGCAAATTGAACACCAATAAAAAATAAATTTATAAAAAAAGAAACCGTCCAAATATAAAACAAATGGCAAGGCATTAGTGTTGCATTCAACATTTTTTGTGATCATATTGAAAAAATGGGCTTAACCACTCTACTCAAAAGACAGATTGTTAGAGTGGGTTAATAGCAGAAACAACAACAGCATACTAGCTACTCTTTAAATATAAGCACATAAACTGACATAAAAAAGGAAAATATACAATAAGACACCAATCATAAAAATAAATAAATTATTAGAACTTCACTGATAGCAAAGTAGATTTCAAGATAAAATGTTTCACCAGAAATGCAGAGGGATACTTCAGAATGATAAAAGTATTAATTTATCAGGAAGAAATAGCAATTGAAAATACGTAGAAACCAATAAGATAGTTTTATTTTTAAAAAAGATTTTATTTATTTATTCATGAGAGACACAGAGAGAGAGAGAGGCAAAGACACAGGCAGAGGGAGAAGCAGGCTCCATGCAGGGAGCCAGACTTGGGACTGGATCCCGGGTCTCCAGGATCACGCCCTGGGCTGAAGGTGGCGCTAAACCGCTGAGCCACCAAGGCTGTCCCAATAAGATAGTTTTAAAATATCTGAATCAAAAATTGAATAAATTAGAAGTAGAAACTGACAAATCCATATTCAAGTTGATCATTAGAATACTCATCTCAAGAATTGACGCAGTGTGCTGATGAAAAAGCAATAGCTGGCTAACCTTAACTGGCATACTTCTGAAATTAGGGATAAAAGAGTCTGTTTGGGGATGGCTGGTGGCTGGGCAGTTAAAATGTCTGCCTTCAGCTCAGGGCATCATCCCGGAGTCCTGGGATTGAGTCCCACATCCGGCTCCCTGCATGGAACCTGCTTCTCCCTTTGCCCATGTCTCTGCCTCTCTCTCTGTGTGTCTCTCACGAATAAATAAATAAACTCTTAAAAAAAAAAAAGAGCCTGTTTGTTCACAATTTAATTTAATTTAGAAAAAAGCACCCCCGGTTGGACCCAGGGAGTGACAGCTGCAACCAGAGTCACAACCCCTTATTCTCTTCTCTTTAGTCTCACAAGACATTGATTGCAATGTCCTAAGTGCTGCTTAAGACTGACTATCTAAAGTTTTCCTTTCTTTTCGTCTTTATCATGCCTGAATATTAGCCAAGCTTAAAACTTCCTGTATTTGTTCCTTTCAGGACAAGCTGATACAATGTTTTTTTAAAATTTGTGAATTCCTAAGTATCAAGTATATTATACTCCATTAAACAAAATCAACATTCAACTATATTTGAGATCAGCCCTTATCTGCCTTAGGTCCCTTGTGAAGCTGCTATGAGACACTATTTTTAAGATTCTTAAAGGTCTTTCATTTGTGTGATGGGGCTTATAAAGCCACAACTTAAAATAAGTCAAATCTTAAAGGGTTTTACAGTCACTTACCTATTAGGCGGAAAGCTGGGCGTGAGTGACAGGAAGATGGACCTCAGAAGTCCTAAGGGTGAACCCCAACCTAGGGCTGCCAAGGGACCACCCCATCCCTCTTATCTAGCAGTAGGTCTGTAGTTACAATATATCCGGGCAGGGGAAGAGTTAAGTTTGTTGCACTTGTTGCACTTGTGCAGAAAGCATCAACTTGTTCTTATTTGACCTATATGTCTAGAACAGAAATAATGTTGTGGTTTCATATCCCCTGCAGGTATTTTGGATACGTCTTGGGAAAGGATATGCACAGTTGGCTAATTATTATGTAATTCAGGCCTGTCACTCAAATGTTGTAACCCTAGGACCCACCCAAAAGAAAAAAAAAATAATATAAACCTTGAGTTTCCAGGGCCTTTGTCTCGCTTCACTGGCCTGCTCCTCCCTTTGTGTACACTTTAATAAAACTGCTCTGTTTTGGGCAGCCCAGGTGGCTCAGCAGTTTAGTGCTGCCTTCAGCCCAGGGTGTGATCCTGGAGACCCAGGATCGAGTCCGGTTGGGCTCCTGCATGGAGCCTGCTTCTCCTTCTGCCTGTGTCTCTGTCTCTCTCTCTGTGTGTCTCACGTGCATAAATAAATAAAATCTTTAAAATGAAAACTGCTCTGCCTTACTTTCATTTCTCCTGTAATTCTTCACTGTGGCAGTAAAAAGAACAAAGGCATCTTTCCTCTTCCATTACATTTTCTGTAAAATACCTAGCTTCATCTTTACCCCCAGATATTTCCCTAGTACAGTCTGGATTAGATCTTTGCCCTTGAGGACCTTTCTTACTTTGAAATCTTTTGATGCAACTGACTGAGAATGGGATATAGTTTTCTTTTCTTTTTTTTTTTTTAGTTTTATTTTCTACTAATTTCTACTGCTAACCAGGATTTTCAACTAATTCTGGTTCCTAGATTTCCTCTAAATTTTGTTTTAAATGAATTATTCCTTCATATTGTACTTCATAGCTCATATCTCTCTATCTGTGCTTTATCGTGTATAGCTAATCAATTTACTATTTTTGAATTCTTCCTGGCAATTTTTTTGTCTAGATCCAATAGCTTATTAAGTACATTTTTACTTTCCACATTACCACAGGCATATTTGTTAAACTTTCCACTACTACACAACAAGATTCCCCTTTCCTGTAGTTTCAATAACATTTTTATTTAGTTTATATTTCTGAAGCCCTCACCAGCATCTTTGTCAAAGTCTATAGGCTTCTGTTAAATCCTTCTAACATTTCATCCACTGCCTGGGCTAAAACCACATATCTTCAGTTTCAGATATGGCAGCCCTCTAACTCCAGATACCCACTTTTGCTACAGTTACTAACTTTTTTCCAGTTAATATTGTTGCGTTACAATTACCCTATACATCATCAGTTTAAAACAACCATGTTACTTTGCTCACAGTTTTGTGGGTCAGAAATTTGGAGAGTTCGGCTGAGCTGTTATTGCTTTAGGTCTCTCATGAATGTCATCTGGTGCTACAATCATTTTAAGATTCAACTCGGCTGTAGTTACAAGAGGTCTCCCTCACATGGCTGGCTGTTAATGGAAGTTTTTGGCTGGGAGGTGGGCTTGAGCTGTTAACCAGAGCACTTGCATGTGACCTATTCAACACTGTAAATTTTTTATAGTCTAAATTCTTACATGATAGCTGGTAACTAAAGAAAATTAGGTATAGAGACACCAGGGTGGCTCAGCGGTTTAGCTCCTGCCCTCAGCCCAGTGTGTGATCCTGGGGTCCTGGAATCAAGTCCCGCATCAGGCTCCCTGCATGGAGCCTGCTTCTCCCTCTGCCTTTGTCTCTGCCTCTCTCTCTCTCTGTCTCATAAATAAACAAAATATTTTTTAAAAAAGAAAATTAGGTATAAACATCATGATCTCTTCTGACCTAGGCTCAGAAGTTATATAGCATCATTTTTCTTTTTTTTTAATAGCATCATTTCTACCACATTTTGTTGCTTAAAGTAGTCATAAGCCTGCACAAATTCAAGTAGAGGCGAGTTAATCCACATCTTTTTCTAGGACATATGAAAACTGCCATATAACAGTCACTCCATTTCACAAGTAAGAACACATCCCAGTTATTTGGTAAGTTAGTGGCAGAGACTAGAATAAAGCCCATGCCTACTGAATGCTTTATAATCTATTTGGGAAGTAACTGAGGACAGAGTTCTAATGACTATGAGAGTGGCCCTGAAGATCCAAGTCCCTAATCTCTCCTGGGGCTAAATCTTGGCAATGTATTCATTTTTTTCCCTAAAATGCTTACTATTTAAAATGCTAAAATGTTCCCTTATTTAAATTTAAAAGGGATATGGAGAATCTCACCTCTGGCAATGACTTCTTTCCTGCACCCAAAGAGGGCAAGTTTTGATATCTAAACGCATCCCACATGGAGCAGTCATTACCCTTCTTTCCTCTTCTTCCTGAATGAGGAGCAAGAAGGAAGATGAGTTTTTTTTTTGTTGTTGTTGCTTGCTAAAAATCAGTGGGGTTCTCTATAAAATCCTCAATTTTGTTCTTGTAGCCTTTAGGCAATCTATGAAATTGAAGCAAATACTGTGTCAGTCAACATCACTTTGAGCGGAGAAAGTTGCAACCCTTGAAATCAAGGGAAGGCTAAAATGTACATGTTGACTGAGAGTATGGGCTCTGAAGGCATCATATGTGAAAACCCTCTCCCACAAATGAGTCATTTCTGAGCTCCCTTCCAATTGTTATCATTATTATAACAAGTTATGTCTTACTTGTCAATATAAGCATTTTTTCCTGGTCTTTGAGAAAATTCATATATACTTGCTCACCTGGAGTGTATGAGAATTTTTAAGATAACAAGAGGTAAGAATTTCAAACAAAGGAATTTGAATACTTTTCAGAAAAGTGACAAAAATTAGTAAGATAACAGCTTGAATAAAATTTTGAAACACTTTGCAATCTGTGCTATTTATAGTCATCTTAATGGACCTGATACATCAACACAATTCCTAGAAAACCAGAAACGAACTGAGGTTAAATCAGCAAAAACTCCACTTCAACCAATCCACTGGCAAGCCCAATTCAACAGCCAATCATTTTTCCTCATGATATTTGTGTTTTTTGCATTTATAAGTCCCACCCTTGCCTTAGATATTGGATATGGTCTTTATAGGGATGGTGTCCTTTGTTTATATTTGTAGAAGAGTGCAAAGAGTGCATCTTCAATGATATAAAGTTCTTGTCTCTAGAAAATCCTTGATGGTTAATCTGAGGATACTATCCCGCAGAATTTAAATATCTTTATTGAATTTTCCTACTTTTCAGGAATCTGAATTTTCAACATTTCTCATGGCTATTATTTTTCCTTTATTATTGTCAATTGCAATTATTTTTGAAAACTAGTAATAACAGATACATGATAATCAAGATGTTTCCATGCCCTTGATTCAGCCAAAAACAAAAATCCACAAATATTAAGCAATACAAAAGTGATGTAACCTGGGGCATAGAGTGGCAAATACAAGCAACCAAAGCTTCCAGAAACTTAACTCTATAACAGAGACTGCAGTGCCATTCCATCACCTTCTTGAGTTTCCAAGAATTGAGTGTCCTGCAGTAAGCATTATATAGCCCATCAGAGCTGCAATACCACCTGGTCAATCATTTCATTTTGCATGTGGGAAAACTGCAGCCCAAAAGATCATTTGTTAATATCACTCAATGAAGTCTTTGTAGGAAAGCTAACTTGTGGGTTAGGAAGACAGGTGTACCTAATGTGCAGCTCATGTGTAGTATTCCACGATATAAGCTTTACAGATTAAAATTTTGTCAAGCAAAATGACAGCCAGCTGCAGCCTTTGGGACTAAAGATCTAGCAAAGGGTTGATTTGTATTTATCTTTCAACCAATATAAATCCCTTGGGAAGGTGCCATGAGGGACTCTGTGTTTTAATGAGAATATTAGAAGATTTAGAGAGAAAAAGATCTGGTTCAATTTTCATATCTTCTAGTCAAAAGAAGTGTGACTTGGGGGCAAATTATTAATTTCTCAACTTTTGGTGTAGATCCAAATCCTCCGGGGAAATTTATTGAAAATCCAGAGACCTTACCCTGTAAATGTTTTATATATTTATTCTTAAAGGAAAAACAACACTATGCCTGGTGCAAGGGAGATATTGGTAAGGCAGCCATTAGTGCCTGCCCCTTGGGGGGAGGAGACAATCAATAAATCATTTGCATTATATGCTCATGTGCTATAATAGTGAGAAAAGAGGATGCTTTGAATTAAATATGTAAAATATAAAACTACTAAAAACTTCAAACTACTGTATCTCAGAAATTTAAAGAAAGAATAACTAATGTGGGTTTGGAAAGTAATATGTAGAAAGTAACATCTCAGGTGCCTGGATGGCTCAGTTGGTTAAGCATCTGACCCCTGGTTTCAGCTCAGGTCATGATCTCAGGGTGGTGTGACCGAGCAGTGGCATCAGGCACCACACTCAGTGGGGAGTCTGCTTGAGATTCTCTTTTTCCTTCTCCCTCTCTCTCCACTTCCAAGCATGTCTATGCACTCTCTTTCTCTCAAATAATCTTTTAAAATAAAGAAAGAAAGTACACCTCCTAGGTGTTTCTCTACTATATAGACTAGAGACAGTGATTTTACCTTGCTGTGATTCAATTTGTTCATCTGTAAATTAAGGATAACAATTGCAACAATAAGTTGATTTTCTAAGACAATTAAATAGTACCTGGGATATGGTAGACATTCCATAAATCCTAGATATTATATTTATTTTTATATAAGTAGGTTTTGTCAGCTAGAGAACTCTAAGAAGGATGCTCTAGGGGCTAGGCATGGAAGTAAGAAAGCATAGAGAGCACTCAGGGAATGGAGAGTAGGACAGTAAAAATCATAACCAATATTTATTCAGTGTTTACAATGTGTCAGGTACAGTGCTAAGCACTGTAATATATTAACTCATTTAATATTATTTTACACTCAAAAAATTAACAGACACTATAGTCCCTGTAGAACAAAGTCAGTCATTTTTATGCTTCCTATAGCTTCTGGAAAATACATCTGTGTATAGAGATTGCAATGCTTCATCTTTGCAAATAACCATCTGGCATGCCAATTTCATTTACACCATAGTAAATGTGATTTCTAGTTTCCCAGAAATCCCTTTGCAGGGTTTAGATGAACAGTGAACACAGCCAGATATCCATTATCTGTCAGTCACATAATCACATCCTGAAAGGTGTAAAATCCATATACTACTGCTGGCTCACACTGCCTCTCTGATCTAGACACATCTCCTCATTAGAAAAAAAAACACAGACAGTGGTGTCCCCATTCATCCAGAATGCTATAAAAGGCACTAGATGTGGAAAAAGAACATCAGAGTCCCAAATTAGGCAAGCCCCTTAATCTTTGAGGTCTAATAAAGGAGATCAATTGGAGTAATGTCAAAGTGCTCTGTGAACAATGCAGTGTGATGCTAGGCTAGTATAGAGTGCCAGTGTTGAATCAATATGGTAGTGATAAAGTATGTACTCAGCTGGGCAAGTATTTCTTTATTGCTTTGTTTCCACCAAACACCCTAATTTTAACTATGAGCTTCCTCCCACTAGGCTTATAGGATATTCAGTAGCTCATGTGCCAGTCATCAGTTTTCATAGATCTCTGCAGAGATTGCAGACTTTTCAGACCTTGTGGCCTCCTCAGGTCTGTGATTCATGTGCCTTTGTCATGTGACAAAGAACCTGGGTCCTTTGTCAGACTGGGTAGGAACCCTGATGCAGAAAGACACAAGATTGCCCTTTCCTTACTTTCCTTGCATATCTTGTCAACTACTGGGTACTGCCAGAAAGCCGGGAATGAGGCCATCACTCCTTCACATCCCTCTTTCCAGCCTCAGTCCTGGCACATATCTCCTCTTCTCTCTTTACTCTTCCAACTCCTCCCCCCATTTCTTCTCCTGAGCATTTAGCATCCTCTCTGTGATGGACATGGGCTCTAACCACTGATAGAAATGATTCCTAACCTTAGACTGCTTTTGGTCTTTACTTTAAGACAAATCCCAGGCCATGGGATCATAAACATGATAGGGCCTCATTATCCTTCAAATAAGGGGTGAGAGTGCAGAAATAATCATATGAAGGTAATGATACAAAATTAATATACCATTCACCTGCATATGTAAGTAACCATACATGCCAGAGTGTGGAAAGAAAAATAACTGTCAGAGTTAAAAATATTTGAGTTCAAATCTTAGCACTGTTTTACCATTAGCTGTGTGATTGCAAGTAAATTATTTAACCTCTCTGAATATTTCTGCAGAAACCTCTATTTTAGAGTGTGAAGTGAGGATTTATGATGTATACATCATAGACATATTATGATGATTAAATGAGATAAATGGAGAGTTTCTAGTGTGTTTATTAGTTCCTTTATTCATTTGTTTTCTTTAACAAATGCACTGTATTAACAAAAGTTACTCACTGGCAGATCATAAAACACTTCTTGTGTATTTTCAAGATTGAGAGACGTCTGGGTGGCTCAGCGGTTAAGCCTCTGCCTCTCTGCCTTTGGCTCAGAGAGTGATCCTGGAGTCCCAGGACTGAGTCCCACATCAGGCTTCCTGCGTGGAGCCTGCTTCTCCCTCTGCCTGTGTCTCTGCCTCTCTCTCTTTCTATGTCTCTCATGAATAAATAAATAAAATCTTAAAAAAAAGATTGAATTATCATTAGGACTAAAGTGGATTTTAGCAGCTACAAAAGAAAATGGAATTCCTGGGGACAGCAGCAGCTTTCTCTGGAGGCCACCAAATAAGTAAAGAGAAATCTCTTCTCTGACTCTAGCCTCACTGAACTGTGTCCATGAGCCCAGGCAGAGAGCACAGTATGCTAAAAACACCTCCAACCCAGGAAGCATCTGCTGAGGCAATTATATAACTGCATTCCTTAAAATTAATGGAAGTTGCATGTTGGCAGTACTTCTTTACACTGAGTCTGGACATTGCCTCTCTCCTCCAAATGCTCTCCTCATTACCTCTGCCCCTTGGGGAGATGTTGGACTCACCATAGACATTGATGCGAATGCCTTTTCCACGCCAGGGTCCCAAAAGACAGAGATACCCTAATAGATGGGAAAACCAACCACTATTGTCTCAAGCTGGTCTCTATCTCCTGGGGAGATAGAGAGGGAATTAATAAATTTTTAAATTCAATTATAGAAAGCAAATAAATGGATATGTAAGCAGGGATGTTGACCTCATGTGATAGTACTTGTTGCTCTGGCAAAATGATTGGATTTATGAACTGGGTGACTCTTGGAATTAAACCCAGGGTAATTGAGAACTGAGAGAGTAGTTCTTGTCTGCTGTACGTCATTTTTTTCAGGGCTTGGGAAGGCTGAATGAAAGAGGTTATAAGAGATAGGGAAGGATCTGCATCAACATGATTTGAGAGTCTCAGCACATTTTTTTTCCCATTGCCTTTGATGTGTCCTTTCTCCTGGGCTCTGGCCCATCCATTTTTCCTTCCCATAGGATAAAGACATCCCAGATTTAGTGCTGCTAAGGCCACCAAAGAGTGATGCCGGCACCTGATACTGTCACAGGTTTAGAGTTCTCAAGCTAGAACTAGAGCAGGCTGGCATCTCTCTGAGATAGTAACAACAGAAGCAAAACAAATGTGCATAGACTGGAGTATTTGAAGTAGACAAGGTCAGAAGGGTACTAAAGAGAGAGAGTACGCTCAGGCCAAAAAGCCATCCGGCAGGAAACATATTGAGCACTACACTGGGGCAATCCAGAGGATGAAATGGGCTAAAGAAAAAAATGTGAGATAAAATCTTTGCACCTGGGCAGAGTAAGAGCTCTTCAGAAGGATGGCCCTGAAGCCCTTAATCAGCAAAAGTATAAAGTGTTTATTCTTGGCCTCCTGGAGTCTGGGGAGCTTGGCTATAACCTCTCAGTACACTCAGTTTAAGAAAACTCAAGGGGAGATTTGTTCAAAGCTGTTCTTAGATAAAATAGAAATTAGAGCATTTCAAATCTGAGTACTCCAAGTGACTAATCTATCAATGGTGGATAAACTTCCTTTCTTTTATTTCTCAGATACTATCAGAGCAGATGGGTTTTATTTTATCATCCAGAAAAGTAAAGGTTTGTGTGAGAGAGGGTACAAGAAGGCAGCATATCTATGTGTGAGTCCATTGTGAGTTCCACCCTGTTGTCTCCTTTAAGTAACTTGGTCAGTGGAATGCCTGTTCTTCTCTGTCTTAGGCTTCCTATCAGCCCTGATCCTGAACAGATAGTGTGGTCCTCCTGCTTTCTCCTACCACTCTACTACCTGAAAAGGAGTGCTTCTGAAGAGGGAAGAGATGGAGAGAAAACCCCAGAAGCCCTGGTTCTAGCACTAGCCCTACCTCACTGTGATGGTCTTTTTACTGATACCAGTTCTTACACAAAATGTATAATTTTTACATGCCAATCAGTTCTCTGATACCAACTGAGTGTCCCACAGTTCAGTCTTTATCTGACACAGACTAACCAGAGTTAGCACTATATTTACAGGTTTAAGGGCAAAGTCTCATTAGACTGCCTTCATTTCAGGTGCCATCCACAAATGGGGTGTTCAGGCCACCTACATTTCTGTCCAACTTGGCTAAGAAATTAGGAGTTCCTACTACCCCTCTCAGGTTTAATAATTTGTTATAATAATTTGGAGAACTCAAGGAAACATTTACTTACATTTCCTAGTATATTATAAAGGATACGACTCAGAAACAGCCAAATGGAAGAAATACACAAGGTAAGGTATGGGGTGGGAGAAGGGGCCATCAAAATTCCACACCCTCTCCAGGCATTCCAACTTCTCACCAGCCCAGGGTTCTCCAAACACTGATGTTTGGGGTTTTAATTAATGTTTTGTTACATAAGCATGATTTATTAGATCATTGGCCATTTAATGATTGACCCAGTCTCCAGCTTCTCTCCCCTCCTGGCAAATAGCCTCCAAACAAAAGCTATCTGCTCCCTCCCTCTTAACTACAAACCCCCATCTCATCGGCACACAAAATACATTATTATCACTTTGGAGATTCCAAGTGTTCAGGAAGTCAGTGACAGGAACTGGGAACAAAAATATATATATACATATATATGTAAGTATATATATGTGTTTATATATATACATACATACCATATGAATTTTACACCTTATTTTATACCCAATAAGGTATAAAATCTTGGATCTTGGGAAAGACAGTATTTCAGACATTATTTTGGCAAAGAGATCTATGGCATGGGGTGCACCATTATATCTGAGTTCCTCCTTCTAATTCTGACATTGTAGATGCATCAGTCCAGTTCTATCCTGAGGTGTTATACCGTGCCCATACAAACTCAATGGTGAAGGTGCAAAATGGGGAGAATAAAATGTAAATGAATGTTGGGTACAGACAGAGGTGGATAAGATATGTTATTTGTGGAGAGGTAAAGAGAAAAATTTTAGCCTTAGAATCTCATAATCTCATATAAAATGTTAAAATATACTTAAAAGCTGACAGGAAAAGCTCAGAGGAAGGTAATAAATAACCAAAGAAGAAGCAGAAAATGGAAGGAAGGAGGCAGGTCTATGGACTGAGTCCAAGAGCCTGGTCTCCACAGGGGCCACCAAACCTTGGTGAAAACTGAACATGTTTCCATTTCTAGCCTAGAATCAAAGGACAGAAATGCCATATTCTCTCTCTCTCTCTCTCTCTCTCTCTCTCTCTCTCTCTCTCACACACACACACACACACACACACATACACATGCACACACACATCAAGACTACAACATGCAGTCTAATTTAACTAATATCAGCCAGCAGTCTTGGTGCAGGCAGCTTGGGTGCATTTTACTCTGTCTAAATGAAGTCTTCCCTCACCCACCTTCCCTGAGAGTCTGCAGGACACTGAGGTCTGAGGAAAGCTGTGTTTTAATTTAGCCAAGTAGTAGGAGTACCAGAGAAGCTGATAACGACTGATTTAGATGAAATATTACATCTCCTTTGTTTAGAAAAGGATGAATATTGAGCACAAAACCCCACAAGTTTCTTAAGATCGACGCCCTGATAATGATGTGTTTGTTCTGAGTTACATCCCATGGTGAATTTTTGTATAAAATTAAAAAAAAAAACTAAAACTAGGACCCCACCTATGACTATGGTTAGACATTTATATGAAAACAGGGAAATGTCTTAAATCTCCCTTCTCAAAAACAAGCTTTCTCCAATCCTGCTACAAGAGTACAGGTTTTTTTAAATTTTTTTATTTTTTTAATAATAAATTTATTTTTTATTGGTGTTCAATTTGCCAACATACAGAATAACACCCAGTGCTCATCCCATCAAGTGCCCCCTCAGTGCCCGTCACCCATTCACCCCCACCCCCTGCCCTCCTCCCCTTCCACCACCCCTAGTTCGTTTCCCAGAGTTAGGAATCTTCCATGTTCTGTCTCCTTTCTGACATTTCCCACACATTTCTTCTCCCTTCCCTTCTATTCCCTTTCACTATTATTTATATTCCCCAAATGAATGAGAACATACACTGTTTGTCCTTCTCCGACTGACTTACTTCACTCAGCATAATACCCTCCAGTTCCAACCACGTTGAAGCAAATGGTGGGTATTTGTCGTTTCTAATGGCTGAGGAATATTCCATTGTATACATAGACCACATCTTCTTTATCCATTCATCTTTCCATGGACACCGAGGCTCCTTCCACAGTTTGGCTATTGTGGACATTGCTGCTAGAAACATCGGGGTGCAGGTGTCCCGGCATTTCACTGCATCTGAATCTTTGGGGTAAATCCCCAGCAGTGCAATTGCTGGGTCATAGGGCAGGTCTATTTTTAACTCTTTGAGGAACCTCCACACAGTTTTCCAGAGTGGCTGCACCAGTTCACATTCCCACCAACAGTGTAAGAGGGTTCCCTTTCTCCGCATCCTCTCCAACATTTGTGGTTTCCTGCCTTGTTAATTTTCCCCATTCTCACTGGTGTGAGGTGGGATCTCATTGTGGTTTTGATTTGTATTTCCCTGATGGCAAGTGATGCGGAGCATTTTCTCATGTGCATGTTGGCCATGTCTATGTCTTCCTCTGTGAGATTTCTGTTCATGTCTTTTGCCCATTTCATGATTGGACTGTTTGTTTCTTTGCTGTTGAGTTTAATAAGTTCTTTATAGATCTTGGATGCTAGTCCTTTATCTGATATGTCATTTGCAAATATCTTCTCCCATTCTGTGGTTGTCTTTTAGTTTTGTTGACTGTATCCTTTGCTGTGCAAAAGCTTCTTATCTTGATGAAGTCCCAATAGTTCATTTTTGCTTTTGTTTCTCTTGCCTTCATGGATGTATCTTGCAAGAAGTTACTGTGGCCAAGTTCAAAAAGGGTGTTGCCTGTGTTCTCCTCTAGGATTTTGATGTAATCTTGTCTCACATTAAGATCTTTCATCCATTTTGAGTTTATCTTTGTGTATGGTGAAAGAGAGTGGTCTAGTTTCATTCTTCTGCATGTGGATGTCCACTTTTCCCAGCACCATTTATTGAAGAGACTGTCTTTCTTCCAATGGATAGTCTTTCCTTCTTTATCAAATATTAGTTGACCATAAAGTTCAGGGTCCACTTCTGGGTTCTCTATTGTGTTCCACTGATCTATGTGTCTGATTCTGTGCCAGGACAACACTGTCCTGATGACCAGAGCTTTGTAGTACAACCTGAAATCTGGCATTGTGATGCCCCCAGATACGGTTTTCTTTTTTAAAATTCCCCTGGCTATTCGGGGTCTTTTCTGATTCCACACAAATCTTAAAATAATTTGTTCTAACTCTCTGAAGAAAGTCCATGGTATTTTGATAGGGATTGCATTAAACGTGTAAATTGCCCTGGTAACACTGACATTTTCACAATATTAATTCTGCCAATCCATGAGCATGGAATATTTTTCCATCTCTTTGTGTCTTCCTCAATTTCTTTCAGAAGTGTTCTATAGTTTTTAGGGTACAGATCCTTTACCTCTTTGGTTAGGTTTATTCCTAGGTATCTTATGCTTTTGGGTGCAATTGTAAATGGGATTGACTCCTTAATTTCTCTTTCTTCAGTCTCATTGTTAGTGTATAGAAATGCCATTGATTTCTGGGCATTGATTTTGTATCCTGCCATGCTGCCAAATTGCTGTATGAGTTCTAGCAATCTTGGGGTGGAGGCTTTTGGGTTTTCTATGTAGAGTATCATGTCATCGGCGAAGAGGGAGAGTTTGACTTCTTCTTTACCAATTTGAATGCCTTTAATATCTTTTTGTTGTCTGATTGCTGAGGCTAGGACTTCCAGTACTATGTTGAATAGCAGTGGTGAGAGTGGACATCCCTGTCTTGTTCCTGATCTTAGGGGAAAGGCTCCCAGTGCTTCCCCATTGAGAATGATATTTGCTGTGGGCTTTTCGTAGATGGCTTTTAAATGTTGAGGAATGTTCCCTCTATCCCTACACTCTGAAGAGTTTTGATCAGGAATGGATGCTGTATTTTGTCAAATGCTTTCTCTGCATCTAATGAGAGGATCATATGGTTCTTGGTTTTTCTCTTGCTGATATGATGAATCACATTGATTGTTTTACGAGTGTTGAACCAGCCTTGTGTCCCAGGGATAAATCCTACTTGGTCATGGTGAATAATTTTCTTAATGTGTTGTTGTATCCTATTGGCTAGTATCTTGTTGAGAATTTTTGCATCCATGTTCATCAGGGATATTGGTCTGTAATTCTCCTTTTTGGTGGGGTCTTTGTCTGGTTTTGGAATTAAGGTGATGCTGGCCTCATAGAACGAATTTGGAAGTACTCCATCTCTTTCTATCTTTCCAAACAGCTTCATTAGAATAGGTATGATTTCTTCTTTAAACGTTTGATAGAATTCCCCTGGGAAGCCATCTGGCCCTGGACTCTTGTGTCTTGGGAGGTTTTTGATGACTGCTTCAATTTCCTCCCTGGTTATTGGCCTGTTCAGGTTTTCTATTTCTTCCTGTTCCAGTTTTGGTAGTTTGTGGCTTTCCAGGAATGCGTCCATTTCTTCTAGATTGCCTAATTTATTGGCATATAGCTGTTCATAATACGTTTTTTAAATCGTTTGTATTTCCTTGGTGTTGGTAGTTTATTAATTTGATTTTATTAATTATTATTTATTTTATTAAGTTGACTTTATTGAGTCTTCTCTCTCTTCTTTTTAATAAGGCTGGCTAATGGTTTATCTATCTTATTAATTCTTTCAAAGAACCAATTCCTGGTTTTGTTGATCTGTTCCATAGTTCTTCTGGTCTCGATTTCGTTGAGTTCTGCTCGAATCTTTATTAACTCTCTTCTTCTGCTGGGTGTAGGATCTATCTGCTGTTTTTTCTCTAGCTCCTTTATGTGTAAGGTTAGCTTTTGTATTTGGGTTCTTTCCAGTTTTTGAAAGGATGCTTGTATTGCGATGTATTTCCCCCTTAGGACTGCTTTTGCTGCATCCCAAAGATTTTGAACGATTGTATCTTCATTCTCATTAGTTTCCATGAATCTTTTTAATTCTTCCTTAATTTCCTGGTTGACCCTTTCATCTTTTAGCAGGATGGTCCTTAACCTCCACGTGTTTGAGGTCCTTCCAAACTTCTTGTTGTGATTTAGTTCTAATTCAAAGTATTATGGTCTGAGAATAGGCAGGGGACGATCCCAATCTTTTGGTATCAGTTCAGACCCGATTTGTGACCCAGTATGTGGTCTATTCTGGAGAAAGTTCCATGTGCACTTGAGAAGAATGTGTATTCAGTTGAGTTTGGATGTAAAATTCTGTAGACATCTGTGAAATCCATCTGGTCCAGTGTATCATTTAAAGCTCTCGTTTCTTTGGAGATGTTGTGTTTAGAAGACCTATCGGGTATAGAAAGCACTAGATTGAAGTCACCAAGTATAAGTGTATTATTATCTAAGTATTTCTTCACTTTGGTTATTAATTGATTTATATATTTGGCAACTCCCACATTCGGGGCATATATATTGAGGATTGTTAAGTCCTCTTGTTGGACAGATCCTTTAAGTATGACATAGTGTCCCTCTTCATCTCTCACTACAGTCCTCAGGGTAAATTTTAGTTTATCTGATATGGCTACCCCTGCTTTCTTTTGAGGACCATTTGAATAATGAATGGTTCTCCAACCTTTTATTTTCAGGCTGTAGGTGTCCTTCTGTCTAAAATGAGTCTCAGACAGCAAATAGACGGGTCCTGCTTTTTTATCCAGTCTGAAACCCTGCGCCTTTTGATGGGGTCATTAAGCCCGTTCACGTTCAGAGTTACTATTGAAAGATATGAGTTTAGTGTCATCATGATATCTATTCAGTCCTTGTTTTTGTGGATTGTTCCACTGGACTTCTTCTTAAAGGGGAATTTTAAGAGTCCCCCTTAAAATTTCTTGCAGAGCAGGTTTGGAGGTCACATATTCTTTCAGTTCCTGCCTGTCTTGGAAGCTCTTTATCTCTCCTTCCATTTTGAATGAGAGCCTTGCTGGATAAAGTATTCTTGGTTGCATGTTCTTCTCATTTAGGACCCTGAATATATCCTGCCAGCCCTTTCTGGCCTGGCACGTCTCTGTGGAGAGGTCTGCTGTTACCCTAATACTCCTCCCCATAAAAGTCAGGGATTTCTTGTCTCTTGCTGCTTTAAGGATCTTCTCTTTATCTTTGGAATTTGCAAGCTTAACTCTTAGATGTCGAGGTGTTGAACGGTTTTTATTGATTTTGGGGGGGTGGGGTGGGGATCTCTCTATTTCCTGGATCTGAATGCCTGTTTCCCTTCCCAGATTAGACAAGTTTTCAGCTAGGATTTGTTCAAATACATATTCTGGCCCTCTGTCCCTTTCGGCGCCCTTGGGAACCCCAATTAAACGTAGGTTTTTCTTCCTCAGGCTGTCGTTTATTTCCCTTAATCTATCTTCATGGTCTTTTAATTGTTTGTCTCTTTTTTCCTCAGTTTCCCTCTTTGCCATCAACTTGTCTTCTATGTCACTCACTCGTTCTTCCACCTCGTTAACCTTCGTCGTTAGGACTTCTGGTTTGGATTGCATCTCATTCAATTGATTTTTAATTTCTGCCTGATTAGTTCTAAATTCTGCAGTCATGAAATCTCTTGAGTCCTTTATGCTTAGTTGTATTGGGAAAAGGAGAAAAAGAGAGGAGAGAAAGAAGGAAAGAAAAGAGAAAAAGAAAAAGGAATAAAGGGAAAAAAAAGAAAAAGAAGAGAAGAAAAAGAAAGAAAGGGAAAAAAAGTGTGGGGTAAAGAAACAGAAATCAAAAAGCAAAAAAAAAAAAAAAAAAAAAAACCAACACGGGGGAGTATCTTCTGATTCTGTATACTTTAAGTCCCTTGACTTCCCCTGGAACTGGTCGGTCTAGCTGGTCTTCTGGGGGAGGGGCCTGTTGTGCTGATTTTCAGGTGTTAGCACTTGGGGGAGCTGCTCAGCCCCCTGCCTGGTGCAGGGCTCAGTGCGGGTTGTTTACCCCGTGAGGCCCCAGGAAGAACAACTACAGTGGCGGCGGCCAGCTCTGGTGCCCTGGAGTCAGCTCCCGCAGTAACTAGGGAGCTCTCCGTCTGCAGGGCCTGGATGCTCCGGGGCGGGCTGGTGATCTGCTCAGCTCGGGGCAGGAGCGTCCTCCTGTCCTGGGCCCTCCCGGCCTCTGCCTGTCCCGGGGGAGGCCGGATCCTGGGCTGTGTCCCGGC
This sequence comes from Nyctereutes procyonoides, assembly GCF_905146905.1. NCBI lineage: Eukaryota > Metazoa > Chordata > Mammalia > Carnivora > Canidae > Nyctereutes > Nyctereutes procyonoides. The sequence continues at coordinate 46,491,617 of NW_026575140.1, read as the reverse complement.
GCCCAGTGCTCCGGGGCCTGCGCTGTTGGATTCGCGCTCCCAGCCGCGCAGCCCCCTCCGCGGAGCCGCCGCCTGAGCCCCTCCGAGCTGCTCCGGGTCCAGCCGTGCGCGCTGCAGCCCTTCAGGGAGCTCGGCGCGCTCTCCCCGGGGCGCAGGTGTCTGTTAGTGTCCCAGGGAGCCTGAGGGCATCCCCGCCCTCCTGGGGTCCTGCTCTAACTCCCTGCGAGGCCTTCCCGCCCGGGAAGATTGGTGAAGCTCCTGCTTCTCTGGACGGAGCTTTCATGTCCTGGGGACACTCGCCCCGGCCTTAGCCCAGTTCCTCGCGGGGCCCCTCCCCCTTGGATGCCTTTTGTTTCTTTATTTCCTTTTCCCCCGTCTTCCTACCTTGACAGAAGCCCGAACTCTTCTCACTGTAGCATTCCAGCTGTTCTCTCTTTAAATCTCAGGCCGAATTCGTAGATTTTCAGGATGATTTGAAGGTTATCTAGGTAATTTGGTGGGGACAGGTGATTTGGGGACCCTACTCTTCTGCCATCTTGCCCCTCCTCCGAGTACAGGGTTTTTTTTTTATTTCAAAAGTCAAAACTACATGGTTTGACAGTTTGCCTCCTGAGTAAACACATACCACAGATTCTGTCTCTACCTACTTCCTGTATAAGCAAATTAGAACAAGACCTGGTAAGCCTTAAGAGTTTATGGTGAATCCAGTGAAGCCCAGAACAGGTGTCCATATAAGTATATCTCACATGACACAGTCTAAGTTGAAATGGCTGTCTCTCCAGAGACATATTGCCAATTTCCCTTGTCTTTCTTCAGGAGCTAAGATTCTTGTGGCTCTGGCAAAGGAGAAATCTCTTAGCTTACATTCTGAATCCTTGGAAGCAGGTAGAAAACAGTAAAATCCAAAATTTGTCTAAAAAGTCTCAGCCACTTCCTATTTGTAGAAAATTATCTATGTATTTCTACACTTCCAGGGAATTTTTTTTAAGTTTTTATTTTGGAGAAGTTCTTAAATAATCTAGGTGTAGCCCATTTCTTCCTATCCTCACAAGGTTGGTAGATGCTCCTTCTAATATTTGAATTAGTAAAGCACTGCAGGAAAGCTAATCTGCTAGGAAGAAGTTGTCTTGCTCCTTCCAAAACCAAATATAAGTACTTGGACACTCTGCCCTCATTGAGCTCCAGGCTCTGATTTCTCTTCTCCCCACTATACACTGAGGGACAACTGAATACGTGAATAAAGGTGACTGGGTAACAGGATGAAACATCTATTCTCTTAAACAATTGTAAAATTCCTATTGAAATCTTGTTCTCTTCATTTGCAATGTAAAATACTTATCTCCTACATAGTGGAGTGGTAAACATAGTATACAAAAGAATATAAATTACAAATTAGTGGGGATTCCTGGGTGGCTCAGCGGTTTGAGCCTGCCTTCAGCCCAGGGCTTGATCCTGGAGACCCGGGATCGAGTCCCATGTCAGGCTCCCTGCATGGAGCCTGCTTCTCCTCTGTGTCTTTGCCTCTCTCTCTCTCTCTCTCTCTCTCTCTCTCTCTAGGTCTCTCATGAATAAATACATAAAATCTTTTTAAAAAATTACAAATTAGCATATTCTAAATCTATTGCTTGAGTTTAAAATTACTTACATAAAACTGAGGTGGAAGTGGCATAATTGACTGATGGAAGCTGGTGGGATGCTCAGAGCATGGGATGCTTTACCACTTTTCCTCTGTGATGAAACTTCATCTGATAGTGCCTAGGTGGTCTCAGCCCAGCTCATGATGTAAGGAAATATGTATCCTCTCAGATCCTCAAGTGGAGCTGTGAGGCTGATGTTTTCAACTGGTCTCCTCGGGGCCCCTTTTCCAATACTCAACAAGAGTCTCCTTCCCCTAGGAACCCACCAGAGAGGGCACCAAAACAGTTTCCCACCTAGAGGCTGGGAGAAGTACATGAACAAGCAGAACTATTTTCTCTTCCTATGTAAGAGGCTTCATGCATTTCACTATTAATAAAATAGATCTATTTGTTTCTATAAGATCCTCCCTAGACAATAGGATCCTTTTGGTTCTGACAAGAGATCATTTCCCTATTTATAAAGAAACACTTAGGCCTTTCAGAAAAGAATCTAGTGGTTTATACACTCAGCCAAGGAAGGGATATACTTGACTAGACTTGGCCTTAGGCAGTCAACGAGACTGAAGAGTCCACCATGTTCTAGTGGGGACACAAAATAAAAAGACTAGGGCTTTGAGTCATACAGGCCTCAAAGTTCATTCTGACACAAGTGTCTTAGGACACTAGACACAATTTCCAGCACTTGAGAGGTTCAGATTCTGGGACACCAGGGTGGCTCAGCAGTTAAGCATCTGCCTTCAGCTCAGGGCATGATCCCAGGGTCCTGGGATCAAGTCCCATGTAGGACTCCCCACAGGGAGTCTGTTTCTCCCTCTGCCTATGTCTCTGCCTCTCTGTGTGTGTCTTTCATGAACAAATAAAGTCTTTTAAAATAAATAAAGAAAGCTTCAGATTCCTCACTATAAGACATTTACATTACAGCGTATCTATAAGAACTAAATGCATATAATAGTGACCAACATGTGCAAGAAACAAATAGCACTGACTTTACCCAAATACCTTAAAATCATAGAGAAAGTAGAAAACTATTAAACTCATTTTAGGGGGTTATCATAAACGTAATAATAAAACTTAACAAAGACCAGAAGAGGAAAAAGAGAAAGAAGAGGGAGGAGGAGGAGGAAGAGGAGAAGGAGAAGAAGAAAAGGGAAATAAGAAGGGAAGAAAGGAGGAGAAGGAAGAAGAGGAGGAAGAGGGGAGGAGATGAAGAGGAGGAGAAAGAGGAAAAGGGGGAAAGAAGAAAGTTATTACTAACATTTCTTAAAACATGCATGAAAACTCTTAACAAAATATTAAGAAATCAAATCTAACAATACACCAAAAGTATTATACATTATGGCTAAGTAATGTTTATTCTACTTAGCAAGTGGCAATACAAAGTTGATTTAACAATTAAAAAGTGAATGTTATAATTCATTATATCAACAGAATGTAGGAGAAAAATAATGTGATATCTTCAGAACATAGAAATGTGACAAAATAAAGGAAATAATATATTTGGAGGAGAGATAATTGACATTAATTTTTCCTTTATTTATTCAAAAGAAATAATATATATATATATAGATGTATATATATATATATATACCAAGAGACTTGAGCAGAGTTCATAGCATCTTTATTCATAAGACACTCTAAAGTAGAAACGACCTAGGTATTCACCAAAAAAAGAATGGATGAACTCATTGTGGTAAATCTATACAATGGAATAATATTTAGCAGTAAAAATAGAATGAACCAATGAGGCACATAGCATAATGAATGAGATTCAAAAACCATCTGACTGAAAGAATCTTTACATAAAAGTGAATGTATCATATTTCACTTACATGAAATTCTAGAAACAATCACAATTAATAGTGAATTATTCAAAATAGTGATTTCCTCTGAGGTAAGGGTGTGGGAATTGACTGAAAAGGCACACCAAGTACCTTTCTAGGGTGTACTGGGTTGCACTGTGTTCCCCCAAAACATGTTGAAGTCCTAACATAAGGTAACTGTGAATGTACTCTTTTTTTTTAAGATGTATTTATTTATTTATTAATGAAGACACACACACACACAGAGGGACAGAGAGAGAGGCAGAGACACTGGCAGAGAGAGAAGCAGGCTCCATGCAGGGAGCCTGACATGGGACTCAATCCCAGGACTCCAGGATCAGGCCCTGGGCTGAAGGCAGCACTAAACCGCTGAGCCACCAGGGCTGCCCTATGAATGTAATCTTATTTGAAAATAGGGTCTTTGTAGATTTAATCAAGTTTTCTTCCATACCGGGGTGGGGGGTGGGGTGGGGGGGGTGGCAAATGCAATGCGTGGTGTCTGGTATCCTTATAAGAACAGAGAAACTTGGAGACACAGGTGCATGTGCAGGCACACAGAAGTCCCACATCGGGCTCCCCGCAGGGAGCCTGCTTCTCCCTCTGCCTATGAGTCTCTGCCTTCTCTCTGTGTCTCTCATGAATAAATAAGTAACATCTATAAAAAACAAAATTTTATTTATTTATTCATGAGAGACAGAGAGACTCATAGGCAGAGGGAGAAGCAGGCTCCCTCCTGGGAGCTGGATGCGGGACTTGATCCTGGAACCCCGGAACCATGACCTGAGCCAAAGGCAGATGCCCAACCATTGAGCCACGCAGGTGCCCCTGGATAGTCTATATCTTGATAAAGACTTGGATTACAGTGATGCATGCATTTGTTAAAACTTATTTAATTGTACACTAAAGATTTTATGTTTTATTGTATGTTCTAAAGATGTAAAAACAAAAAGTAAAAAATTGAACAAATATTAATGATATATAAATAGAAGTTTGGGGAAAAAAGCCTACTGATGTCTAAAATTTACCTTGAAATCCATAAAAAATGATTGATTTCTGGATAGAGGTGTAGATAGAGCTATACTAAAGAAAGTAACATAAAATACTGATCGTCAAGCTGATGGGTACATAAGTCCCATGAACACAGTCAGTTGCAGGAAGTAATTATTGGGCTGGTGGGACTGGGGACCTCAAAACAGCCAACCCCAGGCCAGCAACCTCCCAATAACGCGGCCTTGCTGCCCTACCCTAACTTAGCTTACAAAGACCTGTAATCCTTGCCCTAATCGGAATGCTGCCCTGCCCCCATCTTCCCATCAAAAACTTTTTTTAAAATATTATTTATTTATTTATTCATGGGACACACACACACACAGAGGCAGGGACACAGGCAGAGGGAGAAGCAGGCTCCATGCCGGGAGCCCGATGTGGGACTCGATCCCAGGACTCCAGGACCACGCCCTGGGCCAAAAGCAGGCACTAAACCGCTGAGCCACCCAGGGATCCGCCAGAAAACTCTTTATAGACCCTCCGTGGTTTGCCTGGGCAAGACTTCCCTGGCCCGCGACTTCCCCGCTCCCTATCTCCCTGCCCTGCGGGCCGCGGAACCTGTCCCGAGAGCACGTCCCATTAAAAGCCTGTTTCGACCAGCTTTTGTCTGGCCTCTCTATTCCATTTCAATACCGATCCGATTAAACCTGACAGTAATAATTTCTTGAGTCTCTTATCCAAAATCACTGATAAAGTAGGGGCAACTAAAGAACACTGACTTTACTCAAATACCTTAAAATCATAAAGAGAGACAATTAAAATTATAAATGGTTCTCCTGCTCTTAGTGACTACCGGGTCAGATTGATGAAACAGAAATGACTATCTCAAAAGAGGAAAGAATATGAGTGAAGCAAAACCCCTGGAACTAACTGGCAAATTCCAGGCTGCAAAGGGGACACTGTACTAACACACTGGAACATAGCACACACCTAGATTAGGACAGAGTTGAGAAGAAGGATAGGAACGTTGAGTTTATAGAGGGCTCTGACACAGAAGAACACTGGGTTCTCTCTCTGTCTGAGCCAGAATTCTCATCTTGGCTGGGAGGGCAAACTTTAGTCTCTGATATGAACGAGACTTTCATTATCTTGGAGTTTCAGTTTCCTTAAATGTGAAATATCCTCATTAACTGCATAAATGCAAGTGAATTTATTATTTTAAGGACTATAAAAAGTATATAAATATAAAGTAATTTTATTGTCTATTGTCCTATATTTAGCTGCTTGTACAATTTTCCTTTCTAAGGATGGTGGTGGAGAATAATTAGGTGAGGGTAACTGGTGAGCGTTTTTTCAGAAAAACAGACTGGGCTACTTGGTCTTATATTCTGCTCCATCTCAGAGGCCCTGGATTCTCAACACAGCGTCTGTTCCTCTGATTCTTGCCTCCTTGAAAATCAGCCAAGGAAGTGCGTTCTCTCTCTCTTCACTTATCACCTGAGAAAAATGCACTGTGCTGTTTTGTGACAATTGTCAGTAAACTTGTTTGGACAGTTATATTTTTGGCAAAATCAGGAAGATGCCCAACCTAGTCCTCTGATTTCCTCACTAATATCTTGTGACCTGTGGCAGATGAAAGATAGCTACAAATTCTTTGCTACTTCTCCAACTAAGAGGTGAAATCTTATTCTTCTTCCCTTGAATCTGAGCGGACTGTTTGACTAGTTAGCCCAATACGATGTGGTAGACATTGCTCTGGGCAAGTTTCCAGCCATAAGCCTTAAAAGAATGGCAACTTCTACTTCCTGTTAGAATGCTTGCTGAACTGCCCTGACACACCTATTAAGAAGCCCAGCAGGGCAGCCTGGGTGGCTCAGCGGTGTAGCACTGCTTTCAGCCTAGGGTGTGATCCTGGAGACCCGGGATCCAGTCCCACGTCGGGCTCTCTGGCGCCTGTTTCTCCCTGTGTCTGTGCCTCTCTCTCTCTGTCTCTCATGAATAAATAAATAAGATCTTTTAAAAAAATAAAAAAGAAAAGAAGAAGAAGAAGAAGAAGAAGAAGAAGAAGAAGAAGAAGAAGAAGAAGAAGAAGAAGAAGAAAAGAAGCCCAGCATAGGTACATGGAGATGCCTGTAGAGAGAGAATGATGCCTGGCAAGTCCTAACTGTTTCAGCTAAAGGAGTTCAGAGCAAGTGTCCCAAAATTGTGCCACTTTGGCATACAGATTATTTTGAGCTGAAGGCAATTAAGTACCAAAAGAGGAAGACGGTTTTTGTTTTGTTTTGTTTTTATCTCCCACTTAACTGCCTAAAAGAATTTAGATAGAGGCTAGGTCTAGAAAGAGAGCTATCAATGGAAATAACTACAGATTATGGAGTATATTGTTGGGGAAGAATTCCTCTACCTTTCAAGGTCCTTTTAGCTAGACTAAGAATCAAATTGATTAAGACAAGTTAATAGGAGAAAATCAAACTTAATCACATACATATGGGCAACCATACAGACACAGGAATTCCAGATATAAGCAACATGATGATTGTTTGAACTAAGGAGAACGGTAGGGCTCTGATGATACAAATGAAAGAAATACCACTAGCAGGAAGCTGAAAGGAGATGCTTGGAAAACAAAGTTTGCCCTATTATGTAGATAACTTTCCTAGGTAAAGTGGAAATTCTATTAATAGCTCTCTTCCTTACAATCAGGCTGTTGACGGGGAGATAAAGTGCTTTATATGAATCTGATGTAGGAAAGACATTAGGGTTTGAAATCAATGGCCAAGAAAGAATTCTTGACGTGTCTTTGGTGCAAAAATGTGGTTTTGTTAAAGCATGGGGAAAGGACCCCTGGGCAGAAAGAGCTGCACTGGGGTCGTGAGGAGTGGCCCACTATATACTTTCAAGTTGGGAGGGGGTTAGGGATATGTAAGTCTCTAAGGAATTTTGGAAGCAAGGTTTCCAGGACCTTGAGGGGGCCAGCTGTTGTTGGGAAAGGTCATTTATTACCATCTAATAAAACCTGAGTCATGAGACCCTTCAGATGCATACTGGTGGGCCATATGCAGGGGGGATGATTGCCAACATTTATCTTGGGGGGTTTAGAGATAAAGGAAATTTCTAAAGGAATTTTTATATGTTAAAGTAGACTCACCGGATGGGTGGTGGTGGCTAGGATTGCCTTTTGCCCTTAGCAAAGTATTAATATTGAGGCAGTTGAGTTCCTGGAGGAATGTCACCCTGCCCGTTTCAAGGACTTGTCAATGGGCCATAAGTAGTAAGGAAATTCAGTACTTTTTCTTCTGCCTTTGTTTCCCACATCAAATCTACAGGGTTCAGAGTCCTTTAAACTTAAAATAACATTAATGTCAAAGTTGCCCATCTTGGAGCTGCCTGCCCTATGGTATGGTAAGCTGGATGGAGCTTGGAAAGATCTTTTTGTTCAACTTCCTCCCTATACCATTGTCTCTGTATATCAGGACAAACATTTGTTTACCAAACGTTTGCTCTTTCCATCTTCCTATAGATTGTCTTTTTTCTCTTTTTTCCCTACCTCCTTCTCCTTAGCACAAGATGACATATGAGCCTCAATTACATGACTCACTTTGAACCTCCCATGTCTATATATGGCTCCCATATACATATGAAATTACTATTTTTTCCTGTCAATCTTTTTTATGTCAGTTTAAGTAATAGATCATCCAACAGTACACAGAAGAGTCAAGTATTTACCTCCCATAACAGCTCAGCTAGCTGGAAAAACAGATGAGTGGAGAAGCCTTTTTGCACATTCCAATCCCACTTGTTTCCTAATCAAGAAACAAGTCAAGCCAGCAGCTAGGATCAGATGGTGCCAGTTAAGTTGCCCCAGGCATTACCAGCTTTTTCAACCATTTCACCTGTTGCCCCAGGCGTCACAGAGGAGAGTCATGCTATCTGTGCTGTGCCATGTTCCAGTTCCTGACATAAAAATATGAGTAGTAAAATGAATGTTGTTTGAGGGAGGCTATTAAGTTTGCTATACAACATCTAAGTGGAATATGGCCCTTCTTTGCTTTTTTCCATGCAAACACAGAATTTAAGGCATTAAACAACCCAGGGGGATTCCTGGATGGCTCAGTAGTTTAACGCCTGCCTTTGGCCTGGAGTGTGGTCCTGGGGTCCCTGGATTGGGTCCCGTGTCCGGCTCCCTGCGTGGAGCCTGCTTCTCCCTCTGCCTGTGTCTCTGCCTCTCTCTCTCTCTCTCTGTCTCTCATGAATAAATAAATCTTTAAAAAAAAGGGGGGGGGAATCCTAGATCAGGTGTTCTATCTACTTCAGTAAACATCTTATCTGTTATCTTCAACAGAGAGCAAAGCCATTCTGGTTTATTATGAAAACTCCATTGTCCAGAATATGATTTGGCACTTCACACTATACCTTATTTTGTTGTCACAACTCCTCAGTGCCCAGGAGCAAGTCTATCAAATACAGATTTGGTCTCAGAATTTCAGAAGTCAAAGATCTTAGTATTTCCCCCTTTGCAATGTGGGTCTAAAAGCATTAATGTCCAATTTCCTTAGAAATACTTCCTTAGAGTGGAAGTATTTTCCCTACAGATACCTGAACCCATTAATATCAGTATTGTTTAGTAAGCCCATCCACTGAGCATACCATGAGGAAAATAACCCAGCTTTGTCTTGCAAAATGAGAATGACTTCCTGCCTTTTGTTTTTATTTCTCACTGAAACCTTAACACCTTGATGTTAAAACCAGGACCTAACAATCTTTCAGAAAAAAATTATTCATTGAAAAATATCTGTACATTTGTATATTTTGCTTCTTTGTTTTATAATCACCTACTGTAGCTACCTGTTTTTTTTTCTAGTGTTCCTCTGTATCTTTTCTCTTTCCACCGTTCACTCAGATGTAACAAAGTTGGCAGTATTTTTCAAAAGCCTGTGGTTGAATGAAAGCCTGACATTAGATATTTATCATTTTGGAATTTCTTTCATTTCTAGACCTTTTCTTCTGATTTTGCTAAAGAGGATATGTTTCAGTCATTGCTGAAATTAATTTGTTATTTTTTAACATATCGCCTTCTGGGTTAAAAACTAAACAATGCAAAGCATTTATTATTTTATCTCTCCTCTGTTTATTCTAGTGTGAAATTGTTTTCCAGGAGGTGATTTATTCTGTGGCAAGGCTTTTCCCTCTTGGTAGGTAATTGTAGTATTTGGAAAGAAGATGCTAACTGGACTTGTCTGTTATCAAAGGAATCATTATAGTGTGTCAAAAATGTTTCTGACACAACATTGAGCTCATTGTCCTTTATTCATTTCCCATGGCTGCTTTTCTATGGGGATGAGCAATTAACTTACATCTCTGAAATTAACCGTTGTGGCTTTAAAGACATAGACCAGAGAGAGACAGGTTATGCCTGTCCAATATGCCTGAAGTCACCACCTCTGTCTACAGATACTTCTCTTTCAACAATCCTCTCCAGACAAAAAGACTGATTGTCTTGAAGGACAAAGCAAAGTCAGGGCAAGTTAGAGCTATTGTAGGCATGTGTAATTAATAGAATTACAAGAAAATTGTTCAATGCCTAAAAAGTCAGATAGTCACTGCCGTTATCTTAATTGGTTAGTTCTTGGCTAGTAATCATAAGAACTGGTAAGCTAAAAAAAAAAAGGACTGGTAAGCTAGAAACAAACTCCAGTCCAGATCAGATATTTGACTTAGATGGTCTCACTGAGGTGGAAGAGGAATTGAGGGACATTGACCTTGATGTTAATATAAATGGAAAATCCCAGCTTGCTGACCAGGACCAACATCCTTATAGCCTTATAGATATGGTAGTGAAGGAACGGGTAAACAGACAAGGTTTGCTGCAGCAGAGATTGTATAGAAATGTATTCATAAGAATTGGGGCTCAGGGTGGGCTTACCAACAGAAAGAGTTATGGTTATAGATCCTGCACTCTGGTTGAGGATTGGACTAAAAACAAGAACTAAAAAAAATAAATAAATAAAATAAAAATAAAAAATAAAAACAAGAACTAGATCACGCTTTTGGGCTGAGACCCTGGTATGGAGCTAGTCAATACCTAGTATTCTGCTGTTAGTCAAGGATGGTTAGTAGTTTCTGCAGGTTAGAATCAAGTGTAATGGATAATGGACGGAGATGGGAATCAACCTGTGCCTGACATATTAGAACACCATTCATAAAACCAAGGCCATGGGTTTCACTTACCTGGGTATAAGTTCTATTAGATAATAAAAATTCAACTGAATAAATTTCAAAGATTTAATTGCTTTTATTAATTGACTCATGAATTGGGCAACAACGTTCCTAGCAATTATAAAGAAGCTCTGTTGAACTGCAGAAAAGGGAAGGTTTTGTTTTTGTAAGATTTTACTTATTTATTCATGAGAGACACACAGAGAGAGGCAAAGACAGAGGCAGAGGGAGAAGCAGGTTCCCCACAGGGATCCCAATGTGGGACTTGATCCTAGGACTCCAGGATCATGCTGAGCCAAAAGCAGACACTCAACCACTGAGCCACCCAAGTGTCCCAAAAGAAAAGGTTTTTAATAACAGATAGAAAAGGAGTGGAAAAAAGAAAATTATTAGTAAAGAATGCATTGTATTAGGTAAGATTGCCCTCTTAAGTAAAGGAATCTATCAGTAAATTTCTGACCAGGAAATTCTTTGTTGACTGGTTAAAGAGCACATTTATGGAGGGAAGAGGGCTAAAACTACAGTTAGGTTAGGCATTAAGTCTTGGTTTGCTGGCACAGATCCTTAACATAAGTAAATCCATTTTGGACCTGTGGGGTTCTTTTTAACAATCCCTACTTTTGATCAGACTTTCAGCTAAACTGACAGATACGATAAAAATAAGGCATTAGCACTATTCTCAGCTACCACATAGTTTTTTCATAGTTTTTCTTGCTCCTTTCATATGGTATCCATAGCTCATGACATTTTTACTTAACCTCTATGATATTCGCAGGTCACGTCTTTAGGTTCACATTCTTTAAGTTGGTAAATTTCTACATTGCTTTTTTGACATTCCAGTCTTAGAGATAACATTTGCTTGGTGGTAATTATGAACATTACTTAGAGCTTTGAAAGTATACAACACAACAGAGAGATTATTAGTAATCATGGTGAACAGGATAATTTCCAATGTTTATAGTGCACTTTGAAGCCATGGACCCAAGACCCAAGCCAACCAAAATAAAATATATATAAACAAAGACTGCTAACGGAGTCACCTTTTAAGCCAAATGTTTTGCTCAGGGATCTTGCATGATTGAGTTTCAACTTCCTGGGAAGTGTTAATCTAAGTACCATAAATGTGTTGGCCTTCTTATCTCTTAGATAATCAAGAGTTATGCTATTACCAAGAACAACTTGTACCAGAAAGTCTAAGGATCTTTTTTGGACAGTTATTATCTTAGCAGCAAAATCTGAAATATCTTTAAAAGTTAAGGAGAGGTTTCTGATCTTATTTTTATTTATATTTATTCCTAACCAGGGAAGGAATGGTAGTAAATGAAACAAATGAAAAAAATTCTGAGTCATGAATGCCTGGTGGTAGGTCCTTTCTAATTCAACAATGTAAATTGAGAATATCAACCAATGGGATGTCTTAGTTCATTTGTGGAAAATTAGGGGCACAGTTAAATAGCCTAAGAAGTATTGTCCAGATGTGCACCAGCTATGTAGGTATTCATAGAATGAAGGAAAATGATAATTACCACTACAAAGATAAACTCTATAGGGCATAGACCATTCCCATTATTAGGGTGATATTGTTAATAAATTCATTCACAGGAATTGTATTTACCCATTCGAGTCAGGGTCAGTCAGAGTAAAGGGCATACGGGAAAAGACTATTTAGACTTGAAATAAAGAATTATTATTATCATTTTTTAAAGAATTATTTTAAATGCCTTTCAAATTTGGGTGCTGCAGGAGAGATCTCTTGATGAGTGAGGCCAAATCTGATACAGATAATCATGGGACTGTGGGGGTGCAAATGTACTAAGATTATGTAGATAATTGTTTCTAATTAGATATGTAGAGTTATAATCAGAGAACTGTAAAAACAAAGCACTAGATGTTCTGACCATAAAAGTTGAACTTAATAAGAGACTTCTAAGGGGGGTTGATTGTAGTTTATGATGACATTGGAAATAGAAGAGAAATTGGTCAAAAGGAGGATCAGAATGTCTCTAGGATCATAGATAAATTAGAATCTTTGATGATTCAAAAACATGAATATGAAGGGCTATCCCCTTAGCCTGGGAGATATGGATGACAGCATTGTCTTTCCAGACCAATTCCAGAGTAAAGAAAGAAGGGGAAGAAGAAAAAAGAGGAGGAGGAGGAGGAGAGAAGGAGGATGAAGAGAGAAGGAAGGAGTGGGGGAGAAGAAGGGAAAAGGGATTTATGTTTAGTTGAAATATTAAATCTTAATACATTACCTAGTGCACAAGCAGTTACCTAATGTCAGCTGCTTCTCTTCCTCATCTATTTGATTAGAAGGTTTCCAGTGTCTGCACAGAATCAGCTGCCAGATGGAGCCTTCTTTTGCTGTGCAAGTGTACCCAAGGTTCAATGCCTTCTAGTTTTGCATCAGTGTCATGATCAGGAGCACTTGGCAAAATCCATTCCAATGGAGCTTAAGGGCTGTTTTCTTTTGAAGATATTTCCAGAATACACAACCACTAAGCTCTTAACTGTGACCAAGAGGATCCTTTGAATTGGGATCCAGGAAATTTTCTTTAACCTATTGATTATATGCTTGAGCACCAGTCATTAAAGACTTACAGTAGCTAGTCACACTAATGTGGATAACAAGGGATCAACAGAAAGTTGTATATCAATAGACATTGGTCTATTGGTGGCTGTCTTCTGTGGAGTAAGTTTATGTCTCCCAAAGTGAGTACCGTGAACAGTTAGCAAGACCTAAGGCAATGCTTTAGGCCAGAGAAATCCAATAGTTTAGAGGTTTTAAGTGTAAGGAACCCATTAGTTCTTTTGAACTTGCCTAATGATTGAAGATGAGAGGGAAAGTGATAATTCCAAGAAGTTTGCAAGACTTTTGTTAAGACTCATAGGATTTGCCCAGTAAAGTGATCACTGGAGATTGGCAAGGTATGTCTCAAGGGGGAAGCACATTTTTTAACAGTTTCTTTGCTGTTGGGGGCATCACCCTTGTGGGAAAGGCTTCAACCCATCTGGAAAACATAATACAATAACAATAACACATTGATAACCTATACTAAGTGGCAGTTGAAGTCAAGTGGCAGGTGTTCAGAGGGTTCAGAAGGAGGAAATCTGAGGCCTCTGGGAATAAAAATAGTTTTCCAAGAGTATGGGCTTGATAAGTTAGATATTGGTAGTAAGCTACTTTTGTAATTGTATTTCCTCACCAGTGTCTATTTATAATTTTAGTCATCATCAATGCACCTCAGTGGGCAAGGGGATGTAAAAACCAAAAAGAGAGTTTGACCAGGGGGACAGGAAGAATTGAGCAGCTATCTTGAATTTGCCAAATCCCTGATCATTCATTTAATTTAAAGCCTTAGGACAACTCAGATAGGCATGAACAACTAAATCAAGTTGTGTCTTATAATATATAATAGTACTATGCTTAGCATGTTCTTGCTTGATCATTCCCTGGGCTGGGTTATCTCTTTCAGGCACAAATAAAGAAAAAGTTTTGAAATAGTCAGGGAGCCCTCAGAAAGGCAGTTGTTGGGGGCACTTGTTTCAGGCTTTATAAAAGCCTTCTTATGTTAATCTTTCCAAGGAAAGTTTTCAGGGACTACCATTTTAATAAATTCATAGAGTGAGGAAGCTAATAGATAAAAATTAGAAACCCATACTCTACTGTAACCAGGCATGCCTAGAAATTCATGAAGTTATAGCTTAGTTATGAGTCTAGAAAACTCATAGGTTAGCCTAATTTTTTTAGGAGCTAGCTGAATTCCTTCAGTACTTAGATTATGACCTAGGCAATAAAATGTATTTTCAGGCCTTATAGTTTTTCCTTACAGACTTTATGCCCTTTTCCAGCTAACTGTTGTAGCAAATAAATGAAATCTTTTATGGATAACTTTTTGGTAATTGAAGCATGACAACAGAACATTTATATATTGTAAAAGGGTCAGTTTCCCTGGGAACTGGAGAGTAATTAAATCTTGATGGAGTACTTGGGAGAAATATGAAGGGAGAATAAGAAATACTTCAGTGAACCAATGAAGTATGAATATCCAGGTATATTGTTTATTGTTCCAAGTAAAAGTAGTTAGATATTGGATGTTGGGGTCCACAGAAATACTGAAAAAAGCTGAACTAAGTCTAATAGCCATGCAGAGTTGAGCTATTGTGGACATTGCTTGTGTATTTGAGGTTTTTCTAATTTTTTGAAAGAGTCGTATATTGAAATATATTTCCCTCTTAGGACTGCCTTTGCTGTATTCCAAAAAGTTTTGAACAGTTGTGCTTTCATTTTCCTTAGTTTGTATGAATCTTTTCAATTCTTCTCTAATATCCTAGTTGACCCATTCATTCTTTAGTATGATAACCTTTAATTTCCAAGTGTTTACATTCCTTCCGAATTTTTGCTTGTGATTGAGTTCAAATTTCAAAGCATTGTGGTCTGAAAATATGCAGGCAATAATCCCAATTATTGTTATCAGTTGAGACCTGGTTTGTAACCCAATATGTGGTCTATTCTGGAGAAATTTCCAGGTGCAGTTGAGAAGAATGTGTATTCTGTTGCCTTAGGATGGAATGTTCTGTATATTTATCTGTGAAATCCATCAGTCCAGTGTGTCATTCAAAGCCCTTGTTTCTTTTTTTTTATAAATTAATTTTTATTGGTGTTCAATTTACCAACATACAGAATAACACCCAGTGCTCATCCCGTCAAGTGTACCCCTCAGTGCCCGTTACCCATTCACCCCCACCCCCCGCCCTCCTCCCCCTCCACCACCCCTAGTTCATTTCCCAGAGTTAGAAGTCTTTATGTTCTGTCTCCCTTTCTGATATTTCTCACACATTTCTTCTCCCTTCCCTTATATTCCCTTTCGCTATTATTCATATTCCCCAAATGAATGAGAACATACACTGTTTGTCCTTCTCCGGTTACTGTGGCCAAGTTCAAAAAGGGTGTTGCCTGAGTTCTCCTCTGGGATTTTGATGGAGTCTTGTCTCACATTTAGATCTTTCATCTATTTTGAGTTTATCTTTGTGTATGGTGCAAGAGAGTGGTCCAGTTTCATTCTTCTGCATGTGGATGTCCAATTTTCCCAGCACCATTTATTGAAGAGACTGTCTTTCTTCCAGTGGATCGTCTTTCCTCCTTTATCGTATATTAGTTGACCATAAAGTTCAGGGTCCACTTCTGGGTTCTCTGTTCTGTTCCATTAATCTATATGTCTGTTTTTGTGCCAGTACCACACTGTCTTGATGAACACAGCTTTGTAGTACAACCTGAAATCTGGCATTGTGATGCCCCCAGATATGGTTTTCTTTTTTAAAATTCCCCTGGCTGTTTGGGGTCTTTTCTGATTCCACACAAATCTTAAAATAATTTGTTCTAAGTCTTTGAAGAAAGTCCATGGTATTTTGATAGGGATTGCATTATACGTGTAAATTGCCCTGGGTAACATTGACATTTTCACAATATTAATTCTGCCAATCCATGAGCATGGAATATTTTTCCATCTCTTTGTGTCTTCCTCAATTTCTTTCAGAAGTGTTCTATAGTTTTTAGGGTATATTTTGAGAACCATTTGAATGGTAAATGGTTCTCCAACCTTTTATTTTCAGGTTGTAGGTGTCCTTCTGTCTAAAATGAGTCTCTTGTAGACAGCAAATAGATGGGTCCTGCTTTTTCATCCAGTCTGAAACCCTGCGCCTTTTGATGGGGTCATTAAGCCCATTCACGTTCAGAGTTACTATTGACAGATATGAGTTTAGTGTCATCATGATATCTATTTAGTCCTTGTTTTTATGGATTGTTCCACTGAACTTCTTCTTAAAGGGGAGTTTTAAGAGTCCCCCTTAAAATTTCTTGCAGAGCTGGTTTGGAGGTCACATATTCTTTCAGTTCCTGCCTGTCTTGGAAGCTCTTTATCTCTCCTTCCATTTTGAATGAGAGCCTTGCTGGATAAAGTATTCTTGGTTGCATGTTCTTCTCATTTAGGACCCTGAATATATCCTGCCAGCCCTTTCTGGCCTGCCAGGTCTCTGTGGAGAGGTCTGCTGTTACCCTAATATTCCTCCCCATGAAAGTCAAGGACTTCTTGTCTCTTGCTGCTTTAAGGATCTTCTCTTTATCTTTGGAATTTGCAAGCTTCACTATTAAATGTCGAGGTGTTGAACGGTTTTTATTGATTTTAGGGGGGGATCTCTCTATTTCCTGGATCTGAATGCCTGTTTCCCTTCCCAGATTGGGAAAGTTTTCAGCTAGGATTTGTTCAAATACATATTCTGGCCCTCTGTCCCTTTCGGCGCCCTCGGGAACCCCAATTAAACGTAGGTTTTTCTTCCTTAGACTGTCATTTATTTGCCTTAATCTGTCTTCATGGTCCCTTAATTGATTGTCTCTTTTTTCCTCAGTTTCCCTCTTTGCCATCAACTTGTCTTCTATGTCACTCACTCGTTCTTCCACCTCGTTAACCCTCGTCGTTAGGACTTCTAGTTTGGATTGCATCTCATTCAATTGATTTTTAATTTCTGCCTGATTGGATCTAAATTCTGCAGTCATGAAGTCTCGTGAGTCTTTAATGCTTTTTTCTAGAGCCACCAGTAGCTGTATAATGGTGCTTCTGAATTGGCTTTCTGACATTGAAGTGTAATGCAGATTTTGTAACTCTGTGGGAGCGAGGGCTGTTTCTGATTCTTTCTTTTGAGGTGAGGTTTTCCTTCTAGTCATTTTGCTCAGTGCAGAGTGGCCAAAAACAAGTTGTATTGGAACACGGGGGAGTATCACTGGTCCGTCCAGCTGGTCTTCTGGGGGAGGGGCCTGCTGTGCTGATTTTCAGGTGTTAGCACTTGGGGGAGCTGCTCTGCCCCTGCCTGCTGCCGGGCTCAGCGGGGGTTGTTTACCCCGTGGGGCCCCAGGAGGAACAGCAGCAGTTGCTATGGCAACTCTGGAAGCCTGGATTCAGCCTCCGCAGGAACTACGGGGCTCGGGCTCTCGGTTCTCTGTCCGCAGGGCCTGGAGGCTCCGGGGCGGGGCCGCTGATCTGCTCAGCTGGGGCAGGAGCGTCCTTGCTGTCCTGGGCCCTCCCGGCCTCTGCCTGTCCCGGGGGAGGCCGGATCCTGGGCTGTGTCCCGGCGCCCTGTGCTCCGGGGCCTGCGCTGTTGGATTCGCGCTCCCGCCCTGCAGCCCCCTCCGTGGAGCCGCTCCCGAGCCCCTCCGAGCTGCTCCGGTCGGTCCCGCCGTGCGCGCTGCAGCCCTTAGGGAGCTCGGCGCACTCTCCCGGGGCGCAGGTGTCTGTTAGCGTCCCAGGGAGCCTGAGGGCATCCCCGCTCTCCTGGGTCCTGCTCCAACTCCCTGCGAGCCCCTTTCCGCCCGCCCGGGAAGGTTGGTGCAGCTCCTGCTCCTCCGGGACGGGGCTCTCCTGTCCTGGGGACACTCGCCCCGGCCTCAGCCCGGCTCCTCGCGGGGCCCCTCCCCCTCGGAGGCCTTTTGTTCCTTTATCTCTTTTTCCCCGTCTGCCTACCTTGATAGAAGCGTGGTCTCTTCTCACTGTAGCATTCCAGCTGGTCTCTCTTTACATCTCAGGCCGAATTCGTAAATTTTCAGGATGGTTTGAAGGTTATCTAGGTAATTTGGTGGGGACAGGCGATTTGGGGACCCTGCTCTTCCGCCATCTTGCCCCTCCTCCAAAGCCCTTGTTTCTTTGTTGGTCTTCTGATTAGATGATCTTTTATTGCTGTTTAGTAGGGTGTTGAAGTTTCTTAATATTAATGTATTATTATCTATGTGTTTCTTTACTTTGGTTACTAATTGCTTGATATAATCAGCTACTCAAATTAGCATAAATATTTATGATTTTAGATCTTCTTGTTGGATAGATCCTTTAAGTATAATCAGTGTCCCTCTACATCCCTTACTATAGCCTTTTTTTTTTTAAAGATTTTATTTACTTATTCATGAGAGACACGGAGGAGAAGCAGAGACACAGGCAGAGGGTGAAGCAGGCTCCATGCAGGAAGCCCAACGTGGGACTTGATCCCAAGTCCCCAGGATCACGGCCTGGGCTGCAGGTGGCACTAAACCACTGAGCCACCAGGGCTGCCCTAGTCTTTGTTTAAAACCTAATTTATCTGATATGAGGATTGCTACACCAGCTTTCTTTTGAGGTCCAGTAGCATGATAAGTGGTTCTCTACCCCCTCATTTTCAGCCTAAAGGTGTTTGTAGGTCTAAAATGAGTCTCTTGTAGGCAGAATATAGTTGGGACTTGCTTTCTTATTGAATCTGATGCCCTATGTCTTTTGGCTGGAGCATTTAGCCTATTCACGTTCAGAATAACTATTAAAAGATATGAATTTAGTGTCATTGTATTACCTGTAAGTCCTCGTTTCTGCAGATTGTCTCTTTCTATGGGCTCCCTATTTACCTACAGTACCTCCCTTAATATATCTTGCAGGGCTGGTTTGGTGGTCACATATTCTTTTAGTTTCTGCCTATCTTGGAAGCTCCTGATATCTCCTTCCATTCTGAATGACAGCCTTCCTGGATAAAGTATTCTTGGCTGCATATTTTTTCATTTAGGACCCTGAATATATCCTGCCAGCCCTTTCTGTCCTGCCAGGTCTCTGTGGAGAGGTCTGCTGTTAATCTAATATTTCTCCCTCTGTATATGAAGAATCTCTTGTCTCAAGCTACTTTCAGGTTTCTCTTTAGCTCTGAAATTTGCAAGTTTCACTATTATATCTTAGGGTTTTGACCTATTTTAATTGATTTTGGAAGATATCCTCTCTGCTTCTTGGATACAATTGCCTGTTTCCTTCCCCACATTAGGGAAGTTGTCACCTACGATGTTCTCAAATATACCTTCTCTCTCTCTCCCTCTGTCTCTCTATCTCTGTCTCTGTCTCTCTGTCATCTTCAGGAATTCCAATAATTCTGATGTGTCTTTCAAACCATTACTTACCTCTTGGAGCCTCTCCTCACATGCTATTAGTTATTTTTCTCTATTTTCCTCAGTTTCCCTTCATTTGCATCAGTTTGCCTTCTATGTCACTTATTCTCTCTTCTGTTTCCCCTACCCTAGCTGTTAGAGCATCCAGTTTAGACTGGGTCTCAGTTAAATTATTTTTAATTTTGGTCTCATTAGATGTCATTTCTGAACTGAGATTCTCTAGAGTCTTTTATGCTTTTTTCAAGACTATCTAGTAACTTTATAATTGTTATCCTGAATTCCATCTCTGATATTTTACTTAAATCCATATCCATTGCATCTGTGGCAGAGTACTACCTCTGGTTCTTTCTTTTGTTATGAATTCTTCCTTCTAGTCATTTTTCCAGTGCAGAATGGCTGTACAAGTGAGGAGAGTCAAAAATATCAACCACAACCCAAGCAAAATACACACTAGACAAATCCAAAGAGGTCAGGAATCAGAAAATCAAAGAAAAAAAAAGCAAAAAAAGAGGGGGGAGTTGGGGGGACAGAGAATATAATCTCACAAAGTTGACAAAACAGGGTGATCCACTTGATCTTGAGTGAATTTTGGTGTATGTGTTAGAAGACACTAAATTCCAAAATTATAAAGAAAGCAAAAAAAAAAAAAAGAAAAGAAAGCAAAACTCTTATATGTACAAAAATAAAATTGAAAACTGAAAGGAAGCCAAAGATAAAGAATATATCTATGACATGTAACTGTAAAATATGAGATTTAAAGAAAAGATTTAAAAACAAAGAGTTGATAAAGTAAGAAACTAGTTGAAACAGGAAAAAAAAATGGAAAAATTTAAACTGAAAGATAATTCATAAGAAAAAAACCTTAAGGTCTATATGCTATTTTCCCCTTGCCAGTTTTCCAGTCCTGTTTCATCAGTAAAGTTGCTGTTCACCTGTCCTCCCAGCTGGTCTCCTGCGGGAGGGGGCCTGTTACACTGATTCTCAGGTGTCTGTGCCTGGGTGGTGGTGTACTGCCCCTTTCCAGGGCTCAGTATAAGATGTTCTCTGTGTGAGGCTTTGTTCCCTGAAGGTTTCCCACGCAGCTCTAGAAGGTGAAAATAAAAATGGCCCTACAGGCTCTCCAGCCCCAAAGCTGAGGGATCACAGTTTGTGCCAAACTGCAGACTCCCATGTTGCCTGCTCACTCAGCTCCTCCCAGGAGGAAGGCAGAGCAACTCTGAGTTGTGCAATTCGTAGGTCCCAGCAGGGGGAGCCTTTGCCTGCGCCTGCATGACCCACTCTGCCCTCCCCGGAGGAAGTGGAGGGTAGCCCCGGTTCTGTGTGCTGCAGCGCCGTGGCGTGGAGAGTGTCCACCTGGTCGAGTATGCACCCGTTCTGCCTCTCCTGGGGGAAGGCAGAGAATGGCCGTGTTCCAGTCCTTTGCAGGGATCCAACATGGAGAGCGGTCCTTGGTTCCTGGTTTATGGCAAAATAAGCTGAGCACCTCCTCCCAGCCTTGCTGACCTAAACCCATTTCCCGGTTGGTTTTAGTGCTTGGAAAGTCTGCGAAGACATGCACCCCTGCTCTTTCTGTGCCTCAGGAACATCGAGATCTTCCTGTCCCATCTCCAATTCTGCCTGGCTTCACCACTGAGCACCTCTCAGGCAGGGAGGTCGCTCCCAGGAGCAGATTTCTAAAGGTCTCACTTTGAGTTCCAGCGTTGTAGCACTTTCCCCACCACAGTCAATTTACACAGTTTCCCTCCCCCCACCACTTATGTTCTGATACACCCACTCTGTCTCTCCTCTCCATACTCCCACCTTCTGGAAAGTGGTTACCTTTCTATTTTTCAAGTTCCAGCCTTTCTTTCCTTATATCTCAGCTTGAATTCAGAGGTTTTCAGAATGGTTTGATAGTTGTCTAGCTAAATTAAGGATACCTGACAAAACAAGGACAAGGACCTCAACTCTTCTGCCATTTTGCCTCTCTCTCCTCTAATCAATTTTAATTGAAAGAAAGAAAGAAATCTTAATTTAAAAAAGGAAAGAAAATAAACAAAACAAAAAATCTGTAGAAGGAAGGAAATAATAAAGATTAGAGGGACGCCTGGGTGGCTCAGTGGTTGAGCATCTGCCTCTGGCTCAGGGTATGATCCTGGAGACCGGGAATCAAGTCCCATGTCAGGCTCCCTGCATGGAGCCGTTTCTCCCTCTTCCTGCCTCTCTCTGTGTGTCTCTCATAAATGAATAAATAAAATCTTAAAAAAAGTAAAGATTAGAGCAGAAATAAATGAAATAGAAATCTAAAAAACAAAATAACAACAACGAAACCCAAAATGCAATAGAATAGATCAATGAAACCAGGAGCTGATTCTGTGAAAAGATCAACAAAATTGATAAAGCATTTGCCAGACCCATAAAAAAAGAAAGAAAAGGAGAAAGGAATTAAATAAAATCAGAAATGAAAGATGAGAGATAACAACTCACACCACAGAAATCCAATGTATTATACTACTATGAAAAATTATATGCCAACAAACTGGACAATCTAGAAGAAATGGAAAAAATCATAGAAAATATGACCTCACAAAACTGAATCAGGAAGAAAAAAATTTGAACAGACTATCAGAAATAAAGTTGAATCAGTAATAAAAAATTCCCAACAAACAAAAGTCCAGAACCAAATGGCTTCATAGGTAAATTCTACCAAACGTTTAAAGAAGAGTTACTACCTATTCTACTCAAAGTATAAAAAAAAAAAATAGAAGAGGAAGGAAAGCTTTGAAATTCATTCTCTGAGGCCAGCATATCAAAACCAGGTAAAGACAGTAAAAAGAGAACTACTTGGCAATATCTCTGATGAACATAGATGCAAAAATCCTCAATAAAATAGTAACAAACTAAAAAAAAAAAGTAACAAACTGAATCCAACAATACATTTTTAAAAAGACATTATTTATTTATTCATGAGAGACACAGATAGACGGTGGGGGGGGTGGGGAGGCAGAGACACAGGCAGAGGGAGAAGCAGGCTCCACGCAGGGAGCCCGACTGTGGGATAGGACTCTATCCCAGGTCTCCAGGATCAGGCCCTGGGCGGAAGGTGGCGCTAAACCGCTGAACCACCCAGGCTGCCCCTGAATTCAACAATACATTAAAAAAATCATTCACCATGATCAAGTGGAATTTATTCCTGGGTTGCAAGCCTAGTTAAATATTCACAGATCAATCAATGTGATATTGATTTGTGATATCAAAAAAAGAAAGGATAAAAAATACATGATCATTTCAGTTAATGCAGAAAAAGCATCCATTCATAATAAAAGCACTCAACAAATTAGATTTAGAGGGAACATACCTCAACATAATAAAGGCCACCTATGAAAACCCCATAGCTAACATTTTACTCAGTGGTGAAAAACTGGAAGCTTTTCTTTCCCCTAGAATCAGAAAGAAGACAAGGAAGTCCATTCACCTTTCTTATTCAACATAACACTGGAAGTCCTAGCTATAACAATATGACAAGTAAAAGAAACAAATGACATCCAAATTGGTAAGAGAGAAGTAAAACTTTCACTATTTGGAGATGACATGAGACTATATATAGAAAACCCTAAAGATTCCACACACACACAAAAATAAAAAAATAAAAACCAACTACTACGACTGATGAGTTCAGTAGGTTTGCAGGATTCTGAATCAATATACAGAAATCTGTTACATTTATATACACTAATAATGAAATAGCAGAAAGAGAAATTAAGAAAACAATCCCATTCACGATTGCACCACAAATATTAAAAAGCTTAGGAATAACAATAAAAAATTACCTGGAAATAAATTTAACTAAGAAGGTGAAACACTTGTACTCTGAATGCCATAAACCACTGATGAAGGAAGTTGAAGACAACACAAACAAATGGAAAGAAATTCCACGCTCATGGAAAAAACAAATATTGTTTAAAGTTTTCATACTACGCAAAGTAATCTACCCATTTAATGCAATTGTAATCTACAATTTAATGCAATCCCTACCAATAGCATTTTTTTAAAGAACAAACAATACTATAATTTATGTGGAACTACAAAGGACCCTGAATGAAACCACAAAAGACGCTGACAAGCCAAAGCAATCTCGAAAAACAAAACAAAACAAAACTGGAGGTGTCACAGTCCTAGATTAGAAGATTTACTACAAAGCTATAATAATCAAAATGATATGTAATGACACAAAAATGACACACAGTCAGTGGAACAGAATAGACTGTCCAGAAAAAAAACTGACGATTATATGGCCAATTATTCTTTGACAAAGGAGGCTAGAATATATAATGGGAAAAAGACAGTCTCTTCAGCAAATGTTCTTGGGATAACTGGATAGCTACATGCAAGAATAAGACTGCACTATTTTCTTAGAGCATACACAAAAGTGAACTCCAAATGGATTAAGGACCTAAATCCTTGCAAAGCCTAGATTAGAGCACAGACAGTAATTCCTCTGACTTCAGCCATAGCAATTGTTTTCTAGATATGCCTCCTGAAGCAAGGGAAACAAAAGCAAAAATAAATTCTTGAAACTACATCAAAATAGAAAGCCTCTGCAAAGCAACAGAAACAATCAACAAAACTAAAATATAACCTACTGGATAGGAGGATATATTTGTAAATCGTATATTCAATAAAGGGTTAGTATCCAAAATATATAAAGAACTTATTCATGTGAACACAAAAACTCCAAATAACCCAATTAAAAAATGAGCAGAAGAGATTAACAGCCATTTATTCAAAGAAGATATGCAGATAGATGGCCAACATACACATCAAAGGTTGTTCAACATCACTAATCATCAGAGAAATGCAAATCAAAACCCCAATGAGATATCATCCCTCACCTCTCAGAATGGTTAAAATAAAAAATAAAATAAAAACAGTAAGTGTTGGTATGGATGTGGAAAAAAAGGAACCCTCTTGAACTGTTGTTGGAAATGCACACTGCTGCAGCCACT
Source organism: Nyctereutes procyonoides (assembly GCF_905146905.1). Taxonomy (NCBI): domain Eukaryota; kingdom Metazoa; phylum Chordata; class Mammalia; order Carnivora; family Canidae; genus Nyctereutes; species Nyctereutes procyonoides. The sequence goes on along the minus strand of NW_026575140.1, from coordinate 46,467,031 downwards.
GCAAAACAGTATAGAATTTCCCAATTTCCTCAAAAAATTTAAAAGAGAACTACACTATGATCCAGTAATTTAGCTACTGGGTATTTACCCAAAGATTATGAAAACATTAATTTGAAAAAATATATGCACCCTTATGTTTATTGCAGCATTATTTACAATAACCAAATTATATAAGCAGCCTAAGTGTCCATCAATAGATGAATGGATAAAGATGATTTGCTATATATATATATTCAATGGATTATTATCTAGCCATAAAAAAGAATGAAATCTTGTCATCTGTAACAACATGGATGGATACAGGGAGTATATTGCTAAGTGAAACAAGTCAATTAGAGAAAGATAAATACTATATGATTTCACTCATATGTGGAATTTAGGAAACAAACAGTTTTTATCGTCTCTTTTTTTAGAAATAAACCAAAACTGACTTTCTTTCTTTTTCTTTCTTTCTTTCTTTCTTTCTTTCTTTCTTTCTTTCTTTCTTTCTTTCTTCTTTTAATGAGAGAGAGAGAGAGTGATCACATGCTGGGTGAGGGACAGAGGGATAGGTAGAGAGAGAGAATCCACAAGCAGACTCTCTACTGAGTGCAGAGCCCAATACAGGTCTCAATCCCAGGACCCTGAGATCATAATCTGAGCCCAACCCAGGAGTCAACTGCTTAACTGAATAAGCCACACAGGTGCCCTAAAATTGACTCTTAATTCTAGATGGTCATTAGAGGGTGGTGGGTGGGTGGGGTATGGGTGAAATAGGTGATGGGGATTCAGAATATACTTATCTTGGTGAGCACTGAGTAATGTATGGAATTGTTGATTAATGATATTTACACCTGAAACTGTTAAATAAACTGAAATTAAAATCAAAAAATTAAAAGTAAATAAATTTCAAAATTTAAAGCACATTAACAGGAGAAAAACAAACAAAAGTTTAATATCATGTATACCTCCTATGTACATGGGAGATACTCAGGAAAACTGAGTTACTCCCCCAAATGGCCCAAGCCATCACCTTAAATAACACCTCTAGCTAAAGACAAAATAGGATGTTGGGGAGGAGAGGAGTCCAGTTATGGAGGGCTATCACCAAAATCCAGTAAACAACGGTTACTTTGTCATGCAGATTTACATTATTGCCTTCTCCATTGATAATTTCTAAGGTTTTAATCATCTTTTTCTTTCTGGCACAGAAAAGGAGATACCCTTGTAAATGGATATTTTCCTTATAAATGTAAATGGCTTTTAAAGACATGTTACAGTAGGGTAAGTCTGCTCAGTTCTCAGAGCTTTTCTTATGTCTGCTGTTCCTTAAAAATATTTGGCCTAAAATAATCCTTATTGCCAAAGAGGCCTATTTTGAAGTGACAAATTCTGCTCCCTTTGATTCCAATTCAGTTATTCTCTTCCTTTATCTTTAGCCAAATGTTATCCAGTATATCTTCCACTTCCCACTCACAAATGTATAAATGCATGCAATTGCCCATCACAGTGACATTTTTGTTTCTTATTAAGTTGATCCTGCAGTGATTTTTTAATTATCATTAGTAATTGTCCTTTGGGGCAAATCTCTATACTAAATTGATCCTGCAGTAATTTTTAATTATCATTAGTAATTGTCCTTTGGGGCAAATCTCTATACTCCATTGGTAGAAAGGAATAGGAGTTCTGACCCATATTTCTTTTCTTTTTCCTAACCCATATTTCATAGCTACCCAATAAACATATAGTGAGCTCTCACTCTGTGGCTTGGAGCTCTGAGGAGAGAAGCTGGTCAACCACAGTTCCCATCCTTGAGGAGTCCAGTTGGTGGCCAGGACCACTACAGAAATAGCATCCATATTATAGTAGAAGAATTGTTATAGTAGAAGAATTGTTTGCACCTTATAGGTGAAAAGGAATATGAACACCTGTCTATAAACTGGATGGCCAGGCCAGCCATGCCAACACCCACTGTGACCCCACTCCATTTGAATGAGGTAAAAAAGCTCTGAAAAATGAGCTGTCATTCATGTACCACTGTTGCAGCCTGCATAACCAGTAGAAATAAGGAAGATAAGAATTATCTTACAAAGGAAGATATTTTTCATACAAGAATTTCTATCTCCTGCTTTTAAGAAAAAGAAGGAAGATGTCTCCATTCCCCAGCAACAATGCACTAACCACCACTTAAAACCAATGAGAAACCATCACAACTTCAAACTCTTGTTCTTCCCCCGAATTAACTTTTGTTCAAAACAACCCTCCCAATTTCCTACTAAAACCTCATAAAAACTGACCTTCCTTTTTGTCTCTTTACATTTGCCTGTAATTTGTTAGTTTGCTTATCTCAAATTGCAATTCCCCTTCTGTTCTAGAATAACCTCATTTTGCTTGTAAAATAAGTGGCTATTTCATTTTTAATGTTGACACCATCAAATTCACCATGAGAAAACTGTACTTTATCCATACATCTCAAGTAACTGCCACACAAGGCAGAGTAAGCTAAAGGCCTTTGGAGAAGCTCAGTAAAATAAGAATCCTACATAAAGGCAAAGTTACAGATAAAGGAATTTGGAAGGGTTTTAAAGGGTAGCCATATGGTTGGGGATCTCGAAGGTTGTCAGGATTGCTCCAAAGAGAAAGATGACTACAGACAATCCCAGTAGTACGTTGAGAATCAGTGGGAAAGTGTGTGTTTGCATTTCCCTTGATCATATATTTGGGAAAGGAGTTGCTGGTTTACACAGTCTGCACGCAAGCCCCTTTAAAAACATTGTTTTACTTTATACTTCCACACAAGCACATTTTCTTCCATTTGCATGTCTGCATGGCCAAGGGTCACTTATTAAAAAGGACATGCTTCACGGGATATGACATTGCAGTGTCACTTTAGATGCAGATCCAGAAATCCTGTATCCTGTTTGGATCTATCTCTGGACTCTATTCTTCTTAGCTATTTCATTTTTTTTTGCATTAATACCACACTACCTTAATTAGTAGCTTTGTAATAGGTCTTGATATTTGATTGTATTAGCCTTTCAGCTATGTTTCTCTTTCTAAAAAAGTTATTCTTATCTTTTGCATTTTCATAAGAATTTTTTTTCAATTCAACAACTATTTATTGAACACCTGCTATGGGGCAAAATCTTCTGCCCTCATAGAGGTGCTATTTGTTTCTTTTGTTGTTGTTGTTGTTGTTTTGTATTTTTTTATTGGTGTTCTATTTGCCAACATATACTATAACACCCAGTGCTCATCCCGTCAAGTACCCGTCACCCAGTCACCCCAAACCCCCACCCACCTCCCCTTCCACTACCCCTTGTTCATTTCCCAGTTAGGTGTCTCTCGTGTTCTGTCGCCCTCACTGATATTTCCCACTCATTTTCTCTCCTTTCCCCTTTAATCCCTTTCACTATTTTTTATATTCCCCAAATGAATGAGACCACATAATGTTTGTCCTCCTCCTATTGACTTATTTCACTCAGCATAATACCCTCCAGTTCCATCCACGTTGAAGCAAATGGTATTCATCGTTTCTAAAGGCTGAGTAATATTCCATTGTATACATAAACCACATCTCCTTCATCCATTCATCTTTCGATGGACACCGAGGCTCCTTCCATAGTTTGGCTATTGTGGACATTGCCGCTATAAACATCCGGGTGCAGGTGTCCTGCTGTTTCACTGCATCAATATCTTTGGAGTAAATCCCCAGCAGTGCAATGGCTAGGTTGTAGGGCAGATCTATTTTTAACTCTTTGAGGAACCTCCACACATTTTTCCAGAGTGGCTGCACCAGTTCACATTCCCACCAACAGTGCAGGACGGTTCCCCTTTCTCCACACCTTCTCCAACATTTGTTGTTTCCTGTCTTGTTCATTTCCTCCATTCTCACTGGTGTGAGGTGGTATCTCATTGCGGTTTTGATTTGTATTTTCCTGATGGCAAGTGATGCAGAGTATTTTCTCATGTGCTTGTTGGCCATGCCTATGTCTTCTTTAGTGAAATTTCTGTTCATGTCTTTGCCCATTTTATGATTGGATTGTTTGTTTCTTTGCTGTTGAGTTTAATAAGTTCTTTATAGGGGATCCCTGGGTGGCTCAGCGGTTTAGCGTCTGCCTTTGGTCCAGGGCGGGATCCTGGAGTCCCAGGATCGAGTCCCATGTCAGGCTCCCTGCATGGAGCCTGCTTCTCCCTCTGCCTGTGTGTCTCTGCCCCCCACCCACCCTGTCGCTTATAAATAAATAAATAAATAAATAAATAAATAAATAAATAAATAAAATCTTAAAAAAGAAAAAGGGTGTTGCCTGTGTTCTCCTCTAGGATTTTGATGGATTCTTTTTTTTTTTTGATTTTGATGGATTCTTATCTCACATTTAGAACTCTCATCCATTTTGAGTTTATATTTGAATCAACTTATACATATACCCAGGGCATAAAACCTGATAGGATTTGAATAGAGATGCTGTTTAACCTATTGATTTAATCATGAGCTGGCTTTGGGCTGTCCTATCTACTCTTTCTTTGTGAGAGTTAACTTATGGGAAAAGGATCAAATCTCTGCCTTCAATCTATAAAGAATTTAAGATGAACAGGGAAATAAAGCTCAGTTCAGCATCAAGGAGCCAGCAGTACTGTAATTCCCTCCCAACAGAATTTCAGAAGAAAGGCAGCTTAGAAAAATATGTTGCTTCTAGAAGGAAAGCTGTCCGCGGAAGGCTGATGGTCCCCATATCCCCTAGAAAGGCTGGGATGATGCCCTTCACTCTGCTTTGTAAAATACCTTTAAAGAAAAAATTATCCTTCATCTTCAGTTTGCTCACTTGACTGAATGGGCCACTGTCCAGCCAGGGGAAACTTGTCCTTAGTATAATGAGGTGCTGCACAAAGGGAGACTGGACCATGGAGGTACAGAGCTGAGATGATGTGACTATTCACTCCTTAGTAAGGAGAATGCTGCAGCCACAAAGATCTATCCTCCTGCCTTCTGCATTACCAGATGTCTTCATAATGCAATGTAATTTTTCCCAGTGTCTTCCTCAGTCACACAGCTGGCTAGTGTCCCAGAGCTGTCAAAATCCAGGGACGGCTCAGGTGGCCACTCTCCTTCATGTTCCTTCTTGCACAGACCTTGGTGCATAGTTGATTTTCAGCAGAAAGTCACTGCTTTTTGGAGGCAAAATCTTAGTTGTCCTGCACTGTGTGGTTTTTATAGTAGCATCCTGAGTCATTGGCATATTTCTTTCTTCCTAGGTTTTTAGAATATGCCGGGGAGGGATGCCTGGGTGGCTCAATGGTTTAGTGCCTGCCTTTGGCCCAGGACATGATCCTGGAGTCCCAGGATTGAGTCCCGCGTGGGGTTCCCTGCATGGAGCCTGCTTCTCTCTCTGCCTATGTCTCTGCCTCTGTGTGTGTGTGTGTGTGTCTCATGAATAAATAAATAAAATCCTTAAAAAAAATATGCCAGGGGACCTGAGACCACCTTTCTGGTTATCAAATGTTACTCTCTCTACTCATAAGTACATTCTATTAAATGACTATGACTACTCTGGACATCTAATTCATCTACGGACAAACTTGCCCCAGTAACATTTCGGATTCCAGCAAGTAATCAGCAAGTTGAATAGCGAACTCTCCTCTGGAACCTCCTTTATGTTTGAAAAGTATCTGACAGATCCCACTTTGAAATGTCCCTTCCTTAGAAGCAGTTAATGTTTTTTCAGTCACTATCAGTTATGATTGATTTATCTTGATTTTTTTCTGCTTTTATTTTTCCTTGCCCTGGCCAACATGTCACTGTGGTCAATTGCCCATCTAGCCCTGTGAGCAGACATCCTTGAAAGCTGAGTTCACTCCTGTCAGTGCCTGAGGATAGAAAATGCCTTTCTGAAATCAATGAGACTAGGAAGGTGGGCAAAAACCATGAGAGACCCTTATTTGTTATAACTGAACAACATGACTTCAGTCCTTGGTGAGTTACAGGTAGAGATTGCACCAGGTAGAGTTGTCACACAAGGAAAATTTATTTGCAACGAATAAAGAGTTAGTAGGGAAATAACTTCCAAAGCCATGACTGCCTGTGCAGGGGTTTGTGAGATGATTTATTTATTTATTTATTGATTTATTTATTTATTTATTTATTTATTTATTTTTAAAGATTTTATTCATTTATTCATGAGAGACACACAGAGAAAGAGAGAGAGAGAGAGAGAGGCAGAGATACAGGCAGAGGGAGAAGCAGGCTCCATACAGGGAGCCCAATGTGGGACTCGATCCTGGGCTCGATCTGGGCCTCGATCCTGGGATTCCAGGATCACACCCTGGGCTGAAGACAGGCACTAAACCACTGAGCCACCCAGGGATCCCCAGTTTCTTTTATTTAGAGTTAGGATGAATATTCAGAAAGAGATTTATCATCACTTGTAAAGTCAAGCCTAAGGTCGAACAAACATATTTGGAAAACATGCCTATAGATGCATTCTACGTTATGTTAATGAAGCATGTATTCCTTCTAGGACAGAGACTATAACATTATAATGAAGCAAAGGTAACTGTTCAACAAGCAAGGGACTAGGGGCATGCTCTGAGCACTGGTATAAACTGGATAGGATCTTGGGCTCATTATTCTGAGTAAGGAATGAAGGGCCTTGTTTACTTTTGAAACTGCAGTGGGAGTTTTTAAGCACTTTTTATCTCTGATATGGTGAGGCTAGAGATTGTTAGTTTTTGCATTCCCCTTTTTCCCTTAAAAAATCTAACTATTGGGATCCCTGGGTGGCGCAGCGGTTTGGCGCCTGCCTTTGGCCCAGGGCGCGATCCTGGAGACCCGGGATCGAATCCCACATCGGGCTCCCGGTGCATGGAGCCTGCTTCTCCCTCTGCCTGTGTCTCTGCCTCTCTCTCTCATTCTCTGTGACTATCATAAATAAATAAAAATTTAAAAAAAAAAAAAAAAATCTAACTATTGAGGCTTTTGCATTTATTTGTAATGCTGATGCCTCCTAGGAAGTTCTGCAAGAAGTGTGCTTGGACAACTAGGGAAGAAATCACAAGAAATAGCTGGGGGCCTGAAGTGACTTCTCTTGTGTCTCAAAAGTTATGTTTCATCTTTTTTTGGGGGTACCCCTAACTCTTTTTGCTTATATTGTTTTTCAGGGAAGCACATGAATGTGTAAGTAAGTAATCAATGAATGATGGCATAGCTGTTTTCAATGTGGTTTGTGGTGTTATAATATCAATCAAACTGTCCCAGCCAATACAGGGTTTGGAGCTAGGCAGCCTACATTTTCACACTGACTCTGCCTTTCTGACCATCTGTCTTTTGTGTGTTAACTCTGTTCAGAAATCATTGTTATGAGATAATGAACTACCTATGTTAAAGTGATAAGTCAGGTGCCCAACACATTAGGGCTTTCAGTAAATGTTAGTTGCCTTTTCTTTAATCCTACTTTTCCAAATTCTCCTGCATGATGCTTCTAGAGCATTCTTAGGCAGGAATTTTGTCAGTCAGTATTAGAGCAAGTCACATGTGCTCCAAGGCACTCTTAGCTACTGAACTATTATTTAGATATTATCAATATACAAGAAGGTATCTTTCCAATTCTGTTAGAAATGAGGGAGAGGGGCAGGAATGCAATTGTATCTTCCAAAGGCAGAGCCTGGACTTTTCATGGCAGTGTGTTCATCTACTATAGTAACATAGATACCATTGTCTGTATGAAAAAGGTACACTTCAGGGTATTCCTCGGTGGCTCAGTGGTTTAGTGCCAGCCTTTGACCCAGGGCACAATCCTGGAGTCCCGGGATCAAATCCCACGTTGGGGTCCTGACATGGAGCCTGCTTCTCCCTCTGCGTGCTTCTCCCTCTGCCTGTGTCTCTGCCTCTCTTTCTGTCTATCATGAATGAATAAATAAAATCTTTAAAAAAAAAAAGAAAGAAAGAAAAAGGTACACTTCAGACTTCCATGCATATTTGGGATTTCTAAATATCTAAGTACTTTGCCTTGAGTAGTCATAATATCTGAGTCTGTGACCTGCTTAGCTTAGTTTCCAGATGGCTTCACAGAGTCTAGCCCTCTATGAGCCACAAAAACCAGAACGGTAAGCTGCAACCTCTATCCTGAGAGGAATCAGACTATGCTTCTCCAAAATATACCTTTTTTGGCAAACTGATTATTTTAAATTAAAGTTACTTAAGAAACAGTGAAATAAATACATGTTGACTCTCCTTTGTCCCCTTGAAAGCAGGAAATAAATCTCCCATGTAAAAGTTACCTTCCCTGTGCTACTAACTTAGGTCTTTGGGCTCTCCAAGCAGTAGAAATTTCTTAGGGGCCAAATGGGTGTTCCAGGCAAGGCTTATGCTTGAGCACAAGGGAAACAGCACAACGGAAAAGGTCCTTTGGGTTGGGTGCCTGAACAAAGGTCAGGGAGAGTTTTTAAAGAGGCTAAGGTGGGAAAGGAGTGACCTCCAAGTATGTAAGGGCAGAAAGATACAAGAAGTTGGGTATGCAGGCACAGAATATTATTTTTCATGAATCACATGTCTCAGTAGCATGTTAAATCTCCCTACACAGTGTGATTTTTAGTATTACAACAGGGAAAAAGTCAATGAAAGGCCAACACTGGGGCTCACCTTGGCACACACTGGTTTGGTTGGTCTTCACCAGTCTACATAGTTGAGTAACTCCTTTGGGTAAGCATCCTGCTTCCACATTCCTGCAGGAAATGCTATTCAAGAGGCACAGAATTTTAGTTATCAAGGAATGCTGGGTTTGTAAGGCTGAAGGGACCCAAGTCCAGGCACTGCTCTGTCTCCCCTGTGTCACGAAGGTAAAAGTCATCCTTATTACCAGAAAGAAGGAATCTAGGGCCCAGAAGGCTGTATAAACAAAGCTTGTTACTTCACCACAAATTTATTACATCGAGGCCAAACTTTTTTGCCTTGTCATTTTTTCATAAGTTTATTATTTTCTTGTCTAAAAGGTCAAAAAGCTGCCTTCTTTGGCTATTCCTTTGAGTCTCTCTCTCTTTTAATGGGCCTTCTGTGCATATCAAACTATTTTCTATTAATATGTCATGTCAATTTAATTATTAGACTAGTCGCAAAAACCTAGAAAGGAAGAAAAGTTTTGTGCCCCTAAGACTTTGATGATCAAAGTGGGGGTCTCCACTGGATAAATATTGCTTATTATGGGGCCACTACAGCTGAAAGATCCTGGGACTTCTGGCAGAAACTGGCAGAAGGTAAGAATCTTTACCATGTCAGTATGCTGGATCTCTGTCTGAAGAGTCTGATGGAAGCAAGAGTGGTGAAATTCATTTTCTTTTCCTAAATTTTAATTAGAAGGAGAAAATATTTGTATGAAGATATTAGTTCCTTGTATACAGCAACTCTGGTTAAGATTTACTATAAATACCCTAGATTTCTATTGATCTTCTTTCTCCCAAAGATGGTAATTTTTTTTGTCTCTGTCTTTTGTGTCATTTTGTCATAAGAAGGAAAACTATAGGCTAGAAGGCATAACTCCTATATATAATAAGCTTTTTGTTTGAGCTGGCCACATGCTGGTGAATTCATGCTTGTCACCAAAACAGTGTCCATATAGACAAACTTAGCTCTGAATCTGCTATGTAAAAACCAGATGGGCTTAGGAATAAACCTAACCAAAGAGGGAAAGGATCTATACCCTAAAAACTACAGAACTCTTTTGAAAGAAATAGAAGAAGAAAAATAGCCCATGCTCATGGATTAGAAGAATGAATATTGTGAAAATGTCTATGTTACCCAGGGCAATTTACACAGTTAATGCAATCCTTATCAAAATACCATGGCCTTTCTTCAGAAAGTTAGAACAAATAATCTTAAGATTTGTGTGGAATCAAAAAAGACCCTGAATAGCCAGGGGAATATTGAAAAAGAAAACCAGAGCCGGGGGCATCACAATGCCGGATTTCAAGTTGTACTACAAAGCTGTGATCATCAAGACAGTGTGGTACTGGCACTAAAACAGATACAGAAATCCATGGAACAGAATAGAGAACCCAGAAATGGGCCCTCAACTCTATGGTCAACTAATATTCAGCAGAGCCGGAAAGACAATTCACTGGAAAAAGGACAGTCTATTTAATAAATGGTGCTGGGAAAATTGGACAGCCACGTGCAGAAGAATGAAACTGCACCATTTTCTTACACCAGAGAGAAAGATAAACTCAAAATGGATGGAAAATCTAAATGTGAAACAAGAATCCATGAAAATCCTCGAGGAGAACATAGACAACATTCTTTTTGAACTTGGCCACAGCAACTTCTTGCAAGATACATCTATGAAGGCAAGGGAAACAAAAGCAAAAATGAACTATTGGGGCTTCATCAAGATAAAAAGCTTTTGCACAGCAAAAGGAGCAGTCAACAAAACTAAAAGACAACCTACAGAATGGGAGAAGACATTTGCAAATGACATGTCAGAGATAGGGCTAGTATCCAAGATCTATAAAGAACTTATCAAATTCAACAGCAAAGAAACAAACAATCCAATCATGAAATGGGCAAAAGACATGAAGAGAAATCTCACAGAGGAAGACACAGACATGGCCAACAAGCACATGAGAAAATGCTCCGCATCACTTGCCATCAGGGAAATACAAATCAAAACCACAATGAGATACCACCTCACACCAGTGAGAATGGGGAAAATTAACAAGGCAGGAAACAACAAATGTTGGAGAGGATGTGGAGAAAGGGGAACCCTCTTGCATTGTTGGTGGGAATGGGAACTGGTGCAGCCACTCTGGAAAACTGTGTGGAGGTTCCTCAAAAAGTTAAAAATAGATCTGCCCTACACCCAGCAATTGCACTGCTGGAGATTTACCCAAAAGATACAGAAGCAGTGAAACGCCAGGACACCTGCACCCCAGTGTTTCTAGCAGCAATGTCCACAATAGCCAAACTGTGGAAGGAGCCTCGGTGTCCATGGAAAGATGAATGGATAAAGAAGATGTGGTCTATGTATACAATGGAATATTCCTCAGCCATTAGAAACGACGAATACCCACCATTTGCTTCAACGTGGATGGAACTGGAGGGTATTATGCTGAGTGAAGTAAGTCAATCAGAGAAGGACAAACATTATATGGTTTCATTCATACGGGGAATATAAGAAATAGTGAAAGGGAATAAAGGGGTAAGGAGAGAAAATGAGTCAGAAATTCAGAGAGGGTGGGATCCCTGGGTGGCGCAGCGGTTTGGCGCCTGCCTTTGGCCCAGGGCGCGATCCTGGAGACCCGGGATCGAATCCCACATCGGGCTCCCGGTGCATGGAGCCTGCTTCTCCCTCTGCCTGTGTCTCTGCCTCTCTCTCTCTCTCTCTCTCTCTCTGTGTGACTATCATAAATAATAAATAAAAATTTTAAAAAAAAAGAAATTCAGAGAGGGTGACAAAACACGAGAGACTCCTACATCTGGGAAATGAACAAGGGGTAGTGGAAGGGGAGGTGGGTGAGGATTTGGGGTGACTGGGTGATGGGCACTGAGGGGAGCGCTTGACGGGATGAGCAATGGAAGTTATACTATATATTGACAAATCGAACTCCAATAAGAAATTATACCAAACAAAACAAAAGCAAAACAGATGGGGTTTCCTTTTACCTTGTTCTACATCCTGACAGCCTAGCTTTGTGACAAGTGAGAATATTTTCTCTGACCTCCACTAGCCAGGAGGCGCATGTACTGTTGTGCATCTGGTGGTCAATCAAATAGCCTGGGATTTTGAGACGTGGAGTCACAAGCACCATTCTTTTTGTCTAATTGTGCCAGTTCACAGTGGAATTTGCCATGAGGGGTCTTTGCCATCTCAGCCTTCATAGTCTTGTCAGTGCTGAAAATGTTCCATTCTAGTAATGCCTGCCTGGCATCACAGATTAGTGGGTCTGTGACTACAAGTGTCTTATGATCTCATAGAAAACAGTAGACACTATTTTTCCTACACAATTCTTACCACCTGTGACAACAAAAGTCTTCACTTTCTTAGGCTGAGAGTGAACTTTCTGTATCTTATGAGGACTGTATCTTTTGCACCCTCTTTTGGGATGCCTCTTGTGTCCATGGTTAAGCTGTAAAAAAAAAAAGGTATTTTGGTTTGAGTCAACATTAAGATTAATATAAGATCCTATTTGTCAATGGCCAAATGATTGACCTTTTGAATTGGAAAATCTATATTTGAAAAAAAAATAGAGAGCTCTCATCCTAAACAATGGAAACCTATGGAAAGACTGGTACCTATAGAAAGACCAAATTTAAAAGTATGTACAAAGGAGTATAACGACTGGTACCTATGGAAAGAGGAAATTTAAAAGTATATACAAAAGAGTATAACCACTAGCTCTAGGAATGCTCTTAACAAGGTGAAATAATGGAAAATAAACATTAAATACTGAAATCCATATCCGACACAAATTCCCCTTCTTAATATCTGGCCCCAATTCCTCAGCAACTTCCCTTAGTTACTAAAATTCTTCCACCTCCCCCCAACCGCCAATATTTCCAAGACACCTTTTTAATTTCCCTTTCCCTAAAAGATTTACAGAGAGCACCACAGTCTGATCTCTAGGGCCAAACTATAGATGATATGCAAATGCCCAAAGCCAAGGATTGAATTTAGCGGAATCACCTGAGATGGACAGTCAGGCTCATTTTGTCCCTTACAATTTACCTTATTTTCCAGGACTCTATAATAAGGCTCTGTAAGCTTCAGGTCTTCTTATGCAATGTCCTTTAGGATATATCCTGTACCCATCACCACAAAGAATTTATCTGTCTCCTGGATAGCAATGGATCTTTAAAATTGTAAAGCCCTTCTATTTCTACTTTCCAAAGATCTTACCAAATTTAAGAGAAATTAAATTAGAAATGAATTACAACCTCACTCAAAAATACCTTGATTGGCTGTGTTAAGAGATAAACTGGGGCATATTAAACATTTTAAGAGTTTATTTGAACAAAAATTAATTTGAATTGAGCAGGAACCAATCTAGCAGATAGAAAGGAACTCCAAAGAAGCTGTCCAAAATTAAAGACTTTTATAGGCAGAAGAGAACAGGAAGAAAGAAGTTATGCTGTCTAAAAAGTGGATTGGTTATTGCAAGGTTACTTTCCCTCAGGGGATACCAGGGGTCCTTCAGGCAGATTACCCAAGTAATCTGACCAGGTGGTTCCTGACTGACTAGTTTCCAATTTTTTTTTTCTGAGACAGCCAAACTATAATTAAGTCTTGGTATGATTTTGTGGGGTTTAGCATAAAAGATTTCAATTGGGGCCTATTGTCACTTTTAACAGCTGCTAAGTAGTATCCATCCTTCCCATGATTATAGTTATCAGACAAGCCAGATGTCCACCAGGGGGCAGTAAAAAAAAAAACAAAAACAAAAACCCTCCAGAGGAAACAAATGACCAGAATTTCTTCTAGGAGCTCCTATAAATGATTAGGAAATGGGTAAGACAGAGGTTAATGTTTCATGGACTGAGAGAAGTGGTAATAAAGGTTTTATCCCTGAGAAAAACTGGTCCAAGATTGATTGTATATTCAGAAAAGATAGTGTTTGAAGGTCTTTGTTAAACACTGTATAAAATTTTGCAAAAGCATTCTGCATTAAACTCTAGAATGTAGACATCTTTTAATTTCCATTTTCATTGCTAATCTTCTTCCTGATATAAAGAAGAAAATTAAGGAAAATGTAGTTGGATGGTGACTCTGTCATTTGATATTCAAGCTACAACCCAATTATTTGAGAAATTAGCAACAGCTGTCCCTATTTAACAAATCAAGTTATCATAGGACCTGAGGTGTGGTTCCAGAAACATTTTACAGTTTATCTATCTTTTTGCCAAACCCAAAATTTTCATTATACATCTTAAGATGCTTACAGATATGGTGAAAAATCAGTGCATTTAAAACATAATTGTCCTGCACTTAAAAAAAAAACAGGTAGGAAATTTTAAAATAGTAATTACCTTCGATTTCTGATAGACAAATATACCAAAAAACTATTAGAGAGAAAGCATACATTCTTTCTGTATCTCTTCAAGATGTTCCCATGTCTTTAAAATGTAAACATTGCAGAAGATACTAAACCACTTCCCACAATTACATGAGACTTAAGGGTGGGGGAGGCTTTCAAAATTTTATTTATTTATTTATGACTTTTAAAAATTAAATTTTATTTATTATATACTTAATTATTTATTTTCATTTTTTAAATTGAAGTTCGATTTGCCAACATATGGTAGAACACCTAGTAGACATCCTGTCAAGTGCCCTCTTCAGTGCCTGTCACCCAGTTACCCCATCCCCCCTCCCGACTCCCCTTCCACTACCCTTTGTTCATTTCCCAGAGTTAGGAGTCTCTCGTGCTTTGTCACCCTCTCTAATTTTTTCCACTTATTTTCCTTCCTTTCCCTTATAATCCCTTTCACTATTTCTATATTCCCCATGAGTGAAATCATATGATGATTGTCCTCTGATTGACTTACTTCACTCAGCATAATACCCTCCAGTTCCATCCACATTGAAGCAAATGGTGGATATTCATCCTTTTTGGTGACTAATATTCCATTATATATATAGACCGCATCTCCTTTATCCATTCTTCTTTCAATGGATCCCAAGGCTCCTTCCACAGTTTGGCTATTGTGGACATTACTGCTATAACATTGGGGTGCAGGTGTCTCTGCTTTTCACTACATCTGTAACTTGGGGTAAGTACCCAGTAGTGCAATTACTAGGCCATAGGCTAGCTCTATTTTTAACTCTTTAAGGAACCTCCACACTGTTTTCCAGAGTGGCTGTACCAGTTCACATTCCCACCAGCAGTGCAAGAGAGTAACCCCTTCTCCACATCCTCTGCAACCTTTTGTTATTTCTTGTCTTGTTAATTTTCACCATTCTCACTGATGTGAGTGGTAACTCATTGTGATTTTGATTTCTATCTCCCTGATGGCAAGTGTTGCGGAGCATTTTCTCACGTGCTTGTTGCCCATCTCTATGTCTTTTTGGTGAAATTTCTGTTCATGTCTTTTGCTCATTTCATGATTGGATTGTTTGTTTCTTTGCTGTTGAATTTGATAAGTTCTTTATAGATCTTGGATACTAGCCCTATCTTTATGTCATTTGCAAATGTCTTCTCCCATTCTGTAGGTTGTCTTTTAGTTTTGTTGACTGCTCCTTTTGCTGTGCAAAAGCTTTTTATCTTGATGAAGCCCCAATAGCTTATTTTTACTTTGGTTTCCTCTTGCCTTCATAGATGTATCTTGCAAGAAGTTGCTGTGGCCAAGTTCAAAAAGGGTGTTGCCTGTGTTCTCCTCTGGGATTTTGAAGGATTATTATTATTTTTTTTTTGGTGAGGATCATTTTTTTTAAATTAATTTTTATTGGTGTTCAATTTACCAACATACAGAATAACACCCAGTGCTCATCCCGTCAAGTGTCCCCCTCAGTGCCCGTCACCCATACACCCCCACCCCCCGCCCTCCTCCCCCTCCACCACCCCTAGTTCATTTCCCAGAGTTAGAAGTCTTTATGTTCTGTCTCCCTTTCTGATATTTCTCACACATTTCTTCTCCCTTCCCTTATATTCACTATTATTCATATTCCCCAAATGAATGAGAACATACACTGTTTGTCCTTCTCCGATTGACTTACTTCACTCAGCATAATACCCTCCAGTTCCATCCACGTTGAAGCAAATGGTGGGCATTTGTCGTTTCTAATGGCTGAGTAATATTCCATTGTATACATAAACCACATCTTTATCCATTCATCCTTCGATGGACACCGAGGCTCCCGATTTTGAAGGATTCTTATCTCACATTTAAATCTTTCATCTATTTTGAGTTTATCTTTGTGTCTGGTGTAAGAGAATGGTGCAGTTTCATTCCTCTGCATGTGGCTGTCCAATTTTCCCAGCACCATTTATTAAATAGACTGTCCTTTTTCCAGTGGATATTCTTTCCTGCTTTGTCGAATATTAGTTGACCATAGAGTTGAGAGCCCATTTCTGGGTTCTTTATTCTGTTCCATTGATCTATGTGTCTAATTTATGCCAATACCACACTATCTTGATGATCACAGCTTTGTAATACAACTTGAAATCCATCATTGTGATGCCCCCGGCTCTGGTTTTCTTTTTCAATATTCCCCTGGCTATTTGGGGTCTTTTCTGATTCCACACAAATCTTAAGATTATTTGTTCCAACTCTCTGAAGAAAAGCCATGGTATTTTGGTAGGGATTGCATTAAATGTGTAAATTGCCCTGGGTAGCATAGACATTTTCACAATATTCATTCTTCTAATCCATGAGCATGGACTGTTTTTCCATGTCTTTGTGACTTCCTCAATTTCTTTCAGACGTGTTCTGTAGTTTTTAGGGTATAGAGCCTTTACCTCTTTGGTTAGGTTTATTCCTGGGTATCTTATGCTTTTCAGTGCAATTGTAAATGGGATTGACTCCTTCACTTCTCTTCTTCAGTCTCATTGTTAGTGTATAGAAATGCCACTGATTTCTGGGCATTGACATTGTATCCTGCCACACTGCCGAATTGCTGTATGAGTTCTAGCAAGTTTGGGGTGGAGTCTTTTGGGTGTTCTATATACAGTACCGTGTCATCTGCAAAGAGGGAGAGTTTGACTTCTTCTTTGCCAATATGAATGCATTTTATTTCGTTTTGTTGCCTGATTGCTGAGGCTAGGACTTCTAGTACTATGTTGAATAGCAGTGGTGAGAGTGGACGTCCCTGTCATGTTCCTGATCTTAGTGGAAAGGCTCCCAGTGTTTCCCCACTGAGAATGATATTTGCTGTGGGCTTTCCATAGATGGCTTTTAAGATGCTTAGGAATGTTCCTTCTATCCCTACACTCTGAAGAGTTTTGATCAGGAATGGATGCTGTATTTTGTTAAATGCTTTCTCTGTGTCTATTGAGAGGATCATATGGTTCATGTTTTTTCTCTTCTTTGTGTGATCTATCACATTGATTGTTTTACCCGTATTGAACCACCCTTGCATCCTGGGGATAAATCTCACTTGGTCATGGTGAATAATATTCTTAATGTACCATTGGATCATATTGGCCAGTATCTTGTTGAGAATTTTTGGATCCAAGTCAGGGATATTGGTCTATAATTCTCCTTTTTGGTGGGGTCTTTGACTGGTTTTGGAATTAAGGCGATGCTGGCCTTACAAACGAGTTTGGGAGTATTCCATCCCTTTCTATCCTGTGGAACAGTTTTAGTAGGATAGGTATTATTTCTTCTTTAAACATTTGATAGATTTCCCCTGGGAAGCCATCTGGCCCTGGATTTTTGTGTCTTGGGAGGTTTTTGATGACTGCTTCAATTTCCACCCTGGTTATTGGAGTGTTCAGGTTTTCTATTCCTGTTCAAGTTTTGGTAGTTTGTAGTTTTCCAGAAATGCATCCATTTCTCCTATATTGCCTAATTTGTTGGCATATATCTGCTCATAATACGTTTTTAAAATTGTTTGTATTTCCTTGGTATTAGTTGTGATCTCCTTTTTCATTTGTGATTTTATTAATTTGATTCTTTTTTTCTTTTTACTAAGGCTGGCTAATGGTTTATGTATCTTATTAATTCTTTCAGAGAACCAACTCCTGGTTTTGTTGATCTGTTCTACAGTTCTTCTGGTCTCTATTTCATTGACTTCTGCTTTAGTCTTTATTGTCTCCCTTCTTCTACCTGGTGTATGTTTTACTTGCTATCTTTCTCCGTTCCTTTAGGTGCGAGTATTTGGGTTTTTCCCAATTTTTTGAGGCATGCTTGTATTGTGATGCATTTCCCTCTTAGGACTGTTTTTGCTGTATCCCAAAGATTTTGAATGATTGTATCTTCATTTTCATTAGTTTCCATGAATCCTTTAAATTTTTCTATAATTTCCTAGTTGATCCATTCATCATTTTAGTAGGATGCTCTTTAACCTTCATGTGTTTGAGTTTCTTCCAAATTTCTTCTTGTGATTGAGTTGTAATTTCAAAGCATTGTGCTCTGAAAATATACAAGGGACAATCCCAATCTTTTGGTAGGAGTTGAGACCTGAGTTGTGACCAAGGATGTGATCTATTCTGGAGAAAGTTCCATATGCACTTGAGAAGAATGTGGATTCAGTTGCATTCAAATGGTATGTTCTGTATATATCTGTGAAATATATTTAGTCTGATGTATCATTCAAAGCCCTTGTTTCTTTGGTGATGTTCTGCTTAGAAGTACTGTTATTGGCTGAGAGTGCTGTGTTGAAGTCTCCTACTATTAGTGTATTATTATCTAAGTATGACTTTACTTTGGTTATTAATTGCTTGATATACTTGGTGGCTCCCACATGAGGGGCACAAATATTCATAATTGTTAGATCTTCTGATAGGATAGACACTTTAAGTATGATAGAGTGTCCCTCTTCATCTCTTACTACAATTTAGGTATAAACTTTAATTGATCTGATATGAGGATTGCAACCCCAGCTTTCTATTTAGGACCATTTGAATGGTAAATGGTTCTCCACCCCTTCATTTTCAGGCTGGAAGTGACTTTAGGTCTAAAAGAAGTCTCTTCCTCTAAGATTCTTTGGATTCTTGTATCACATTTAGATCTTTCAACCATTTTGAGTTTATCTTTGTATATGGTGTAAGAGAATGATGCAGTTTCATTCTTCTGCGCACGACTGTCCAATTTTCCCAGCACAATTTATTAAATAGACTGTCCTTTCTCCAGTGGATATTCTTTCCTGCTTTGTTGATGAAAGTTGACCATAGAGTTGAGTGGCCATTTCTGGGTTCTCTATTCCGTTCCATTGATCTATGCATCTGTTTTTGTGCCAGTACTATACTGTTTTGATGATCACAGCTTGTAATACAGCTTGAAATCTGAAATCTAGCATTGTGATGTCCCTGAGATTTGTTTTCTTTTTTAATATTCTCCTGGATATTTGGGGTCTTTTTTGATTCCATACAAATCTTAAGATTATTTGTTCCAACTCTATGAAGAAAGTCCATAGTATTTTGATAGGGATTGCATGGAACGTGTAAATTGCCCTGGGTAGCATAGACATTTTCACATTAGTTATTTTTCAGATCCATGAACATGGAAAGTTTTCCATCAGGTTACGTTTTCCTCAATTTCTTTCAGAAGTGTTCTGTAGTTTTTACGGTATAGATCCTTTACCTTTTTGGTTAGGTTTATTCGTAGGTATCTTAAGGTTTTGGGTGCAATTGGAAAAGGATTGATTGCTTAATTTCTCTGTCTTCAATCTCATTGTCAGTGTATAGAATTGCCACTGATTTCTGTGCATTGATTTTGTATCCTGCCACACTGCCAGATTGCTGTATGAGTTCTAGCAATCTTGAGGTGTAGTCTTTTGGGTTTTCTCTATACAGTATCATGTCATCTGCGAAGAGGGAAAGTTTGAGTTTTTCTTGGACAATTTGAATGCCTTTTATTTCTTTTGTTGCCTGATTGCTGAGGATAGAACTTCTAGTGCTATATTGAATAGCAGTGGTGAAAGTGGACATCCTGTCATGTTCTTGATCTTAGGGGAAAGGCTCCCAGTGTTTCCCCATTGAGAATGATATTTGCTGTGGGTTTTTTGTAGATGGCTTTTAAGATATTGAGATGTGTTCCCTATCCCAACACTCTGAAGAGTTTTGATCAGGAATGGATGCTGTATTTTGTCAAATGTTTTCTCTGCATCTACTAATGCAGGCTTTACTGACTCCCACCCCATGGTCTACTCAGTGTACCTCATAGATATCAACTCTTCTTTTTGGAGATAAAATTGCATAACATAAATTTTACTTTTTTAATGATTTTAAACTAGGACTCAGAGTGCATAGTTTATGCAACTGGTTGGTTGCATCAGTTAAATGTGTTCCTTCAGTTTGGGTCATGATCTTGGGTCCTGGGATTGAGCCTGTGTAGGGCTCTTTATTCATCGAGGATTGTGCTTCTCCTTCTTCCTCTGCTCCTCCCTCTGCTTGTGCATTCTCTCTCACTCTCTGAAACATCTTTAAAATAAAATAAAATAAAACTGTATGACTCAGTCACTCCCATTATATTCACAATTTTCTACAACCATCACCACAGTCTAATTCCAGAATATTCTTATCATCATCAAAAGAAATCCTGTGCCCATTAAGTAATCAGTCTCCCATTCCTCCAAGCCCTGGAAATCTGCTTTTTGTCTCTGTGGTTTTGCCAATTCTGAATATTTCATAAAAATGGAATAATACAATACGTGGCTTTTTTTGTGTAACTCACCTCTTAAGACTCAACTCAAAGTTCCTCTACAAAGTCTTCCCTGACCTTTTCAGATGGCCATGGCTCCCCTTTTGTGCATGATTTCCAAATTCTCATGGACAACTCTATGTTGTCCCTGTTCTCCTTCTACACTTCTATGGGGCACCTGTGATGCTCATTCCTCCTATTGGGCCACCTCAGTCTCCTTCTACTAGCTTGTGAGTTCTTTGAGGGTAGCAAGCGTGCTGCTATTCATCTATATATTTGCAACATCTCCTACAATGCCTAGCACATGACAGTTTCTTTAAAATATGTGCTGAATACATATCGCAGATGGTGATAATGTGCCCAGGGTCTGGGTCCTGACTACCTGGATTCCAGCTCTACTGCTGGATTCTACTGCTTCGCATCTGTCTGAAACTGGGCAAATGACTGGAATTTTCTGTGTGTCAGATTCCTCAGTGCACGATGGTAATAAGATCAGCATGTACATCAAAAAGCTGTTGTGAGCATAAGACACTTAGAAAAATGCCTGGAACATAGTAGTGTCCCATAAATCTGAACTTAGCTGATTGATTATAAAGAGTACTTACTATTGTAATAAATGTCATTCACAATAAGTGCTCAAAAATAACATACTAGTGGTGTATGGAGTAGGAGCACGTTAATGTTGATGAAAGCTTTTTGGGAGGAGGTAGGAATTGCCCTGGTCATTAAAAGTTGTGTGAGAACTCAAAGAGAAGATGTGAAGAGGAACAGAGAAAACTAAGAATGGACTTAGGACCCAAAGAACAAGGCCTGAGCAAGTGGGAGAGGGAATGTGGGGCCTTCCAGAAGGGTGTGGCAGAAATTGTGTGTGTGTGTGTGTTGTGTGTGTGTGTGTGTTTGGAGACTTGTTCAACAGGACATAGGCCTAAAAAAGTAACTTGGGATCCAGTTTGTAGTGGGCATGTAGGCAGTGTGGAACTATTAAATGTCTTCAAATATGACAGTGGGATAATCAGATCATGGTTTAAGAAGATAAACCTAGTGCTCAAAGGAAGAAGGGTAAAAATGGGGAGAGACTAGGGACTAAGATTGCAAACTCAGATGTTTACACAGAGCAGGTAAGGAGCTTATCTGAATGAGGAAGTCTGGAGGTAAAAAGCAACAGAAGCTTGGCCAATTGAACTACAGATGCCTTCTAATTGTCACCAGAGAGTGCTGCTCAATTTCAGTCATTATTGCCATGAAGATTGCAGGTTCAGTGTTACCAAATTTTTCCATTTTTCAAAGAATAACATAGGACATAGATTTTATGTGATTCTAACTTTTAAATATGCATTTGTAAGTTAAAATGGCCCTCAGACCTCACATGTGTGTTCTCCAAGAAAAGGATAAGCTACTCTCATTATCCATTATCAGAGAACTGAACAAGTCCTTAGGGCAGTAGCACTAGGAATAGAAGATGGGAACAGATAGCTCAAAGCTGGTGGAGGTAGGATCAACTAGATTTGATGACTATTTGATCCAGATGATAAAGAGGAGATGCTGTTCCCTGCCCAAATGACTTAGAGGAAGCTGATACCACAGGAGCTTCATGGCAATGGAACAAGAATGGCTTTTGAATCAGAACTAGTTCAAACTCGGCCTCATCACTTACTGGCTATGTGACCTTAAGCATGTTTCTTACTCAGTTTCTTCAACTATTATATGGAGGTAATATTAATACATATCTTACAGAGTTGTTTATAAAGATTAAATGAGGGACACCTGGGTGGCATAGTCAGTTAAGCATCTGCCTTCAGCTCAGGCCATGATCCCAGAGTCCTGGGATGGATCCCAGAGTCCTGGGATATGGTTTCTAAGCTCTGCTCTCACACACCCGCATGGAACCCTCTGCTCAGTGGAGAGTCTGCTTGTCCCTCTCCCTCTGCTCCTTCCCTCTGCTCACTTTCTCTCTTTCTCAAATATCTTTTAAAAAGATTAAATGAGATTTGTGCATGTGAGATGCTTAGCATAGAGTCTGGCACATCATAAGAGCTCAAATGTTTTCAAATTTATCTGCAACATCCTTTTGTTCTACCTCCAGTGGAGCCTCCACTTTTTTACTTGCTGGTCTGTACTCTCCCAATTCTCCCATCCAGGAGTGTCACCCATCCAGGAGTGTGACCCAGGTCTGGCCAAGGAGAACTCTGTCGTACTCCTAGGATAGTGATTGGCTCAAGGACCCAAAAGACAGTCTGACAATTGGGGTCAACAACAGAGTAGGCAGAGTGGGGTAGGGTGGGGTGGGTTGAAAAAGAGACCAGTCCTTCTGAAGCATTTGATTTTTTGCATCACACCACCCCTGAAATCAATGCTATATCTCAACTTTTCAATTAATTTCCCCTTAGGTTATGTCATTTCAGATTGGATTCTCTGACATCTGTTACTAAGAGTCCTAACTGATTTTCTTACTACTACCCATTATCATTAAAACTTTTGACCTTAGATGCCTGATGATGGCATATCCTTTGTAGAGTTTAAAGCTGACAGCCCTTGGAAAGGCTTTCTCCAGCCATAGCCCCTAGGGAGGAGGTTTTGTTTGGGAAGATCTCAGAGACGAGAGTGTGAACATGATGTATAGTTGAGATGTATACCCTGAGAAGGCATTTCAAAGTGGGAATGAGGCCTGGTCATACCTCAGCAGCACCCACCTAGCTTGAAGTTCAGAATCCCACCTTGAAGATGAAGCAACAAGCAGCAAAGCCATTGCTTCTGCAACTTCTGGGGTTCTTGTCTGGCTCCCAGGGGAAAAATCTCAGGTTGAACACTAGCTAGGGAAGCAGAAGGCTGGTGAGATCCTCAGACTAGCGAGAACCCTGAGTGTGTGGACAGAAGACCTTTCAACTTTATCCTCCAGGGATATGGTTTCTAAGCTCTGCTCTCACACCCAGCAAGTCATAAGAGCGGGTATTACATGTTCAGGGCTCTGTTTGACAGCTGGGAGACATGGATTTTTAGCCTGTCTCCAAAATATACTAGCTATCTGATCTGAGACATTCTACTCACCTTTCTGATACTTATTTTCTTCTTCAGTAAGTCTGGGAAAATTTATTTTTTATAATAAATTTATTTTTTATTGGTGTTCAATTTACCAACATACAGAATAACACCCAGTGCTCATCCCGTCAAGTGCCCCCCTCAGTGCCTGTCACCCATTCACCCCCACCCCCCGCCCTGGGAAAATTTAATAAAATGATATATCTAAGGTACTTAGCAGTGTCTGAAACACGGTATGTATGTTCTTAGCTATTTTTTTTCCTCCCTGAATCTCACGTTATTCATCTGTAGAGTGAAGGAGATGAGGTTAGAATCTAGTTACTGGATAATCCATCAGGTTCCTTGAGGCTTGAAAATATTCCAAAACATTCTGTTTCTTTATTTAAAGTGGTAAAAACCATAGTGCAAGCTTATCATGATACTACAGAAACATAATCCTTTATCCAAAACTCCTGGTACCAGATGCAATCCATAATTGTTTAGTAATCTTTACTATATCTTTTGTAGGATAATACTGCTTCTTCATATCTTATATATAACAGAACACCTCCAGGAAGATATGGGTAACACTTTGGTGGTTTTAAAATATGTCCACACATTTTTTTATACTAATTTCTTCAAGAAGTGACATCTAAATCTCCTTTTCTTGTGTGTGGGCTAATCTTGGTGATTTTCTTTTAAGAAGCAGGACAAAGCAGAAGTGACAGTGGGATATTTCAAAGGCAGGGTTGTAAAAAGCATTGTGCTTTCTCTTGCCAATAGCCAAATTAATGAGCCGTCTTGCAAGGGAACCCTCAACCCTGGGAAAGCCTTCAGATGACTGCAGCCCCAGAACATCTTAACCACAACTGCATGAAAGACCATGAGTCAAAACTACCCAGCAGAGCCTCTTCTGAATTCCTGACCCACAGAAACGTGAGAAAATGAATGTTTGTTGTTTTAAGCAATTAAGTTTTGGGTTAATATATTATGAGACAATAGATCATTGATACAACCCCATAATCAAGCATACTGATAATTTTGCAGCACAGTATCTTAATATTCACAGCAAGTGGTTTAAATAACATCCACAAATAAACTTGCAGTCATGTTAGACTGCAAAATGAGTTTCCCCACCCTAAAGACTTTTGGTTTTCAGAGCATTTTTATTTGATCTTATTTTGGAACTGTACATGAGAAATTATGAACTGAAGTTACATGATGCAAAACACTATGGGGACATTTTTCAGCCCCAATGTGCCTGTTGGACAATAACTATAGCAAGGAACCAGTGCCATGAACTGTTCATTCTGTTATAATAAACATCAACAGCATCAAACTGCCTCCCTCATTAAACTGTGTACTTGGCATGTATGGACTTTCCCATCTTCATGGACTTTGTAGCCAGAGATCATCGAGGCCATACTTTTCCCAAGTACAGTAAAGAGGTCACCCTCATCAGAACTGGGAAAGTTGGGGCAAGTACTTGTAATGTAGGTTCCAAAGACTTACCCAGGCCTACTGAGTCAGATCTCAGTGGTGGACCTAGGAACCCTACTAGCTTGTGGTATTAGGTAAGTCAGTTAACTTATTTATTTATTTATGATTTAATTTATTTATTCATGAGAGACACAGAGAGGGGGGCAGTGAGAGAGAGAGAGAGAGAGAGAGAGAGAGAGGCAGAGACACAGGCAAAGGGAGAAGCAAGCTCCATGCAGGGAGCACGATGTGGGACTTGATCCCGGAACTCCAGGATTACGTCCTGGGCCGAAGGCAGGCATTAAACCACTGAGCCACCCAGGGATCCTCCAGTTAACCTCTTTAAACATGAGTTCCTGCATCTATAACATAAGGGTAGTAATACCTGCTTCTTAAGATTGTTGGAAGGCTCAAAGGAAATGATGCAGTCAACTGTCCAATACAGTGCCTGGTACAAAAATGATTTCTGAACTGAATTATATAAGAAGGCTATAAGTTGATTTTGGGGGGACCAGCCTCTGGGGAATATACAACACACATTCACTTCCATCTGAACTGTCAGCAGGGTACAACATTTTAAGTATGGTAATAATAATAACGACATGATTGTTGAATGTTTATGTGCCAGGTACTGATCTAGGCACTTAGCTAACATGAACGAATTATATCCTCATAACAATCCTATGAGGTACATGCATTTTTCACACTTAGTTTACAGATAAGGACACTGAGGCACAGAGCAGTTAAGTAACATGCTATTGTTACAGTTTCCAAGTGGCAGAGCCAAGATTTGAACCCAGAGGACCTAAGTAATTTGTAATACTAAACTTTACCAAGGTCTGCTTGTTCTAAAATGGAAGAGAAAGGACCCCATGTCCATAAACAGCCTCCTTTTCTTGATGAATGCTGCTCTGCCTCAGAGCCATAGCTGAAGACTGAGACCTCAGATGATCGTGTAGATTCTTGTAGATCGTGGAAAAGTGTGTTCTCAAACATCTCATGTTTGGATGGAACAAAGGAAAGCACCGAAGGCCCCCACCAAGAGCAACTTGGCTATTTCAGTTTTCTTGCTCTGGCCTTGGCTTTAGAGCCTTTGCACAATCCATTCCCTCTGCCTGGAATTCTCCCCTTGCTTCTTTATGCTTCATGTTCATTATCCTTCAAGTGCAATCCTTCACATCCTCAAAGAGGCCTTCATTGATTATTCCATTCAAAATAAATAGTCCTGTCCCATCCCCTACTCATGATTATTCACTGTAACAGCCCACCCTTCCTACCATCACTTACCATAATTTGCCATTACTATATTTTACTGTTAATGTCTTTCTGATATTCCTTACTGCTCCAGAAGGGCAGAAATCACATCTGTCTTATTTGCCATTTACAATCCAGGACCGGATTGTAAACAAGGTCTGGTACATAATTGGTTCCATTAGGACTTGTTGAAAGAGAGTGAATATGCTGCAAACCATGAGTGGACACACTGGCCTTTCACTTTCCCCTCTGCTTTGACATCATTCCTCACCACTTCACTTTGTACCTTTCTTTTTTTTTTTAAGATTTTTATTTATTCATGAGAGACACACACACACAGAGAGAGAGGGAGGGAGAGACACAGGCAGAGGGAGAAGCAGGCTCCATGCAGGAAGCCCGACATGGGACTCGATCCTGGGTCTCCAGGATCAGGCCTTGGGCTGAAGGCTGCGCTAAACCGCTGAGCCACCCAGGCTGCCCCACTTTGTACCTTTCTCTTTCAAGGGAATTGCTGAGCAATTGAGTAAGGGACATACCCGTTTTCAGCACCTGTCACTGCCCTCAGTGGAATTTCTCCCACTCCCCCATCTCCAGTCTTTACCAAAAAGCCTCCACCTCTTTGTGCAGGAAGGCTGAACCAAGTACAAATGACTGGCCTGAATGGAGTGGACAAATGGCTCAGAATACCTAATTATCTATTTTTAAAGGTGATGGGCTTTGAAGCTTCAGAGTCTTCATTCCTAGAAAGGAAAATAGAATGCAATTAAATGATTCATACTACAGGGGGCGATCATCTTCTTTAAGCTAGAACCAGCACCATTAGCCACAAAATCTCTAAACCAATCCATTCAATGACACTCAAGGTTTGAACCAATTAATCCACAACTAAGACCACAGCTGGAGACAAGTGATGGCAGAGAGAAGGCACCAGAGCTCTATCTCACATTCAACTGTAGACAATTCATAGTCTTACTGACTTTAGCAAGAAAAGAACACTGCTGGGGGCTGTTGAATGTGTTCTTCCCCCACAGAGCCCTAGGAAAGTAAAACTGATAACTAGGGATGACTTTAAAAAGTGGCAAATGGTGCAATTCAATGAGGAAACCAGGCTTGCACAATCATTAAAATCGTAGAATCTCCTAGAAGGCAATTCCTGGAAATAAAATGCCAAACATAGTTGGAGTCATCTGGATCTGGAATTTCCACCTTGATAGAAACCATCCACTTAGTATTCAAGGAGAAAAGAACAGCATTATCCCAATTTCTTACACTTGTATTGTTTCTGAGATTTAGAATTGATTATTCAACTAAATAATTGCTCCAAAATTCACATGGCATTTTTAGCTCTATGACCCTGGGTAAGTTACCTGATCTCTCTTGGTCTCTATGTCCTGTAGAATGGAAATAATTATAGTACTTGTGCCATGTTGTATAAAGATTAAATAAATTGTAATATATGTAAGTGCTTAGTACAGTGTCTGACATGGTAAATGCTATGAAAGTGTTGAAAACCCATTTCTTTTTGCAGATGTTTATATGGCTACAGCAAATATGCTCACAATGAAGTTTGCACACAACTCCACTACCTCATATCTTAATGCCAGTTTGCTTTTCCACTTCTCTTCTAGAGTAACCTCAAGACAAGGACTCAGTCTTTTTTCTCCATGTATCCCAATGTAGGGAAATTATCTGACAAATAATAAGCATCTGATAAGTATTTATGATGAATATGTAAATAAAGGTATGTTTCTCATAAAAATAGTTTTTACCCTTGAAGAACTTATAGTCCAGTTGGGGAGAAAGACACTACACAAATCCCCATCATGCGATGATTAGAGTTCTAAAAGAGATATGGAAACACTGCTGTTAGAATTTGTTTAGCTTCGGGGATTGAGAGAAGGAGGTGATA
Organism: Nyctereutes procyonoides; assembly: GCF_905146905.1. Taxonomy (NCBI): domain Eukaryota; kingdom Metazoa; phylum Chordata; class Mammalia; order Carnivora; family Canidae; genus Nyctereutes; species Nyctereutes procyonoides. The sequence goes on along the minus strand of NW_026575140.1, from coordinate 46,439,114 downwards.
TATAAGCCAATCTCAAAGAAGGAGAGGCATTTCACAAGGTTGGATTCAAGGAGGTGCATCTGAACCAAGTTTTGAAGGATGAGTAGAAGTTAGCCAGATGAGGAAATTAGAGAGGCTAATTTCCAGGCAGATGAAATAGCATGTATGCACTTCTGGCTCTTGTGTGGAGAGGGTATCTGTAACTGTATGTGTGTGAGAAAGACATTTCACCATCACACTGTTCCTATAGGACAGGAGTCGGCAAGTTTTTTCTATAAAGGGCTAAATAGTAGGGGCACCTGGGTGGCTCAGTTGATTAAATGTTTAAGTGTCTGCCTTTGGCTGGGGTCACAATCCCAGTGTCCTGGGATTGAGTCCCACGTTGGGCTCCCTGCTCAGTGGGGAGTCTGCTTCTCCCTGTCCCTCTGACCCTCCTCCCTGCTTGTGCTCTCGTGCAGTATCTCTCTCTCTCTCTCTCTCTCTCTCTCTCAAATTAGTATATAAAAAATCTTTTTAAAGAAGAGCTAAGTAGTAAATATTTTCAGCTTTGTTAACCATCCAGTGTATCACAACCATTCACTTCTGTCACTGTAGCAAGAAACCAGCCATAAATGATATGTAGACAAGTCATGTGGGCAGATTTGGCCTGTGAAGGGATGGATTTGACCCACGGGCCCTAGTTTGCCAACCCCTACCACAGGACCAGGAAACCACCCCCTAGCCTTCCAAGGACATGATGCATAAAGACGCCCAACCCACAGGGCTTATGCTAGAGAGCCCTTCGTATATAATCAGACTTGCTCTTTGCATGGGTTATCAATTACTGTGTTATAAATTAGCTCAAAACTTAGTGGCTTCAATCATCAATACTTGTCACAGTTTCTATAGGTAAGGAGGAGTTTGGGCAGTTCTGGCTCAGGATCTCTTATGAGGTTATAGTCAAGATGTCAACAGGGTCTGCAGTTATCTGAGGGCTCTACTGGGGCTAGAGAATCTTGCAGGGTAGTTCACTCACTTGACTGACAAGTGGGTGCTGGCTTTGGCAGGAGGCCTCAGTTCCTTCCCGTATAGGCTGCTCCACATGGCTATTTCAGTGTCCTTCACAACATGAAGCAAACGATCCAGGAGACCAAGCTGGAAGCCATGACCCAGCCTAGACATTCACACACTGTCACTTTTGCCATATTTTATTGGTTGTACAGGCAAACATGGATTCAATGCAGGGAGAGACACCATGCAAGACATAAACACCAGGAGGCAAGGAGTACTGGAGGCCATTTTGAGGCTGGCTATCACACCCTTTCTTCATATCCACAGTAAGATGTACCTTACTCTTGTTACTAACTTCTCTTTGTCAGCCAAATATTCTCATGGAAACTTCAAAGAATCTAAATATCCCACATCATTCACATTGACCATAAAGGACAATGAGAAGACCTCTTGGATAATATGGAGACATGTTTACTCTCCTGAAGAACATGAGAGAGACTGGGTACAAGCACAGGAAGCTCATCTCTGAAATTCTCCCTCCAGGAGATACCTTATCAGACAGAACCATTAATTGCTCCCCCTCAGCAAATCGACCCCAGACCTCCATGTCCTAGCTTCCTTTCTTGCCTAAAGATGAGCTACACTAAATAGCCAATTCCTTCACTCTGTACCTTCCCCACATGAAGTAGAATCCAGAAACTGGTAAAAATTTTACCTAGAAACACAACTCATTCTTCCCTAAACAAACCCAAAGGGGAGCTATTTGAGGAAACAAGCTGAAGCAATTCCATTTCTTTCGAACTATTTGGGACTTAGGAGTGTAACATTTTAGAATTTATGGGATCTTACCATTCTTTCCAGCCTCCAACTTCATCTGGCATCCTTTTCCTCAGCACCCATGAGAATAGTCTTCCTGCTTCTGCTTTCAGGTATCCCAGGTCCTTTCTGGCTGAGCAAGGGCTAGAGAGAAGTGAGGTGACATCTCTTCAGAGTTCTCTTTCTTCACCTGGTGCATGGAGGCTCTGTGTTTTGTGGCTGGGGGAAAAGAGAGTTTTATTTATTGTGGCTGTCCAGGTGACAGGAGAGAGTTGAGAAAGAAGTAAAGGTGACAGAGATGAATGTGAGTTGTAGGGCCCAACTCCAACTGTTGGGCTGTGTCTGAAATTCTATACCCAAGGAAATGAGTGCCAGTAGCTGAGAGGGACATTTTGCTTGAGAGACAGAGGACTCCAGTCAAAAGTATTGTTTCTTGGGGACTCAGATGACAAACTGAAGCACAGATGTAAGACCATTCTCCATAGCTCTCAGAACCCAGCAGTACATGGGCCTTGAGCCCTATGAACTGAGGCACATTGTGAGGAAGCCCCCTTGGCATAGAAATTGGTGGTTTCACAATTAGTATAGTTGGCAAGGCTGTGTGAATAGCACTGGAAGCTGAGACATCATCAAGAGCGAAACCATAGCGCATGACAAGTGCATGTACCTTATCCACTAGGTTGTAGGTATAGGTAGACACTCTATGAGAACTCCTGGAAATGATCTGGGTGCCTCTGGATGAGAGAGCCTAAATCCTATATTTTGACATATAGGAGCATATGGTCACATCTTGGGGGTATTAATATAAATGTAACCTCAGTATAGGAGTTAAGAGTATGAGTGTTTGACCTAAAGTACTTGGGTTTGAGTCACAGAATGGCCCTGGGCAAGTTACTGAACCACTCTCTAGGACTTATTTTTCCTCATCTATAAATTGAAGATAATAATACACTTATTTTAGAAAGATGCTGTAAGTATTCTGAGAATTATATATGTAAAGTATTTAGAATAGTGCCTGGAACATGATGAGTACCACATAATTGCTGGAAAAAAGTTTTACACTCTCGTGTTGATGATACCTGAAAGAGAGTTGTTACACAGACTTCCTCAGATAAAAGTCACATCCTCAATTACAGAGGCCATAGCATGTTGGAAAGTTCTCATTATTAAAAAGTTCTTTCTAATATTAAGGCAATTTGCCTCCTTGCAACTTCTCCACATTGGTTCCAACTTTTCTCTGAGATATTATTCCAAAATAAGCTTTTCTCATGCTAACAGCTCATTGAGGCAATCTCAGGATCTCCCTGAGTTTTCTCTTTTCCAAGGTAAGCAGCCCCCGGCTCTTCAACCACTCCTCAGAAACTGGCCCCCAGACCTCTCTCCAACCCAGGAGCATGTCCCTGAATGCACTGCAGATTGCAGCATTGGGGAGGTAGATACCTACTCCAAGTAGCCCCAGGACTGTCTCCAGAACACTCTCCCCCCTCATAGGAACACATGTTCCTCAGAGGAAAAGTGTCAGATTAACCCAACCGTTTCAAATTAATTTTGTTTGGGAGAGCAAGGGGAAGGGGATTTCCAAACAGGGCCAAGGACTTTGTTAAAGCTGTTCCTCCAAGATAGAGATGGACAACTGGCTAGCCTGGAGAGGGGCCAGCTGGGAAGTGTAACTGTCCAGGGATGTGAGCCAGCACTGGCTCCTCCTCTTGGGAGGTAAGAAGGAAAAGCTGGTTTCCTCAGTAGAGATAAGCACATAGTGTACACTCAAGGAAAAACAGAACTTCTCCTTGTACCTGGCATGGGCCCTAACTCATGCCCCCAGCTGGAACACATGCCTCCCTCATTCCACTCTCACTGTGAGAAGCCGTGGACAGCAGTTGTCTGCTCTTCACCTCCAGGGCATGAGGTTGCCGGATATAAGCCCAGCACATTTCCGGGTTTCACTTGTACAGGATTTTCTGAATTATTTTCTTTTATGGGCCTGTGGGGTAGAAGAGAGAGCACGGAAAACACACTTTTGGTCTCAGTCAGACTTTGTTTTCTATAGAATGACAGCAAAAGCTCTCTTCAGTTGCTTTCTATTCAGCAGAGTAAGAATGAGTAAGGATTACACCCAAGGACTGTCTGGGAAATAAGGCCTCCTCATTTCTTTTATTAAAAAAGCTTCCCCTATTATAAAAGGCCTGCTCATCAAAGGGGAAAAAAATCATCAACCATAGTTCACTGTCCAAAGCAGCCTTCATTAACACTTTAGTGGCACTCTTTCCAGAATTTGTCAGAGCTTCTAATCTTCTTTCTAAATAATTATACTCATAATTCACAATGCACAGTTCCAAATCATTCATTAATATGAACATTTCTTCTTTTAGTGTATACTTTACACAAATGTATTTTTAACAGCTTTATAAAGACACAATTCACATACCATATAATTTGCCCATTTAAACTGTTGGTGGGAATGTGAACTGGTGCAGCCACTCTGGAAAACTGTGTGGAGGTTCCTCAAAGAGTTAAAAATAGATCTGCCCTACGACCCAGCAATTGCACTGCTGGGGATTTACCCCAAAGATACAGATGCAATGAAAAGCCGGGACACCTGCACCCCGATGTTTCTAGCAGCAATGTCCACAATAGCCAAACTGTGGAAGGAGCCTCGGTGTCCACCGAAAGATGAATGGATAAAGAAGATGTGGTCTATGTATACAATGGAATATTACTCAGCCATTAGAAATGACAAATACCCACCATTTGCTTCAACATGGATGGAACTGGAGGGTATTATGCTGAGTGAAATAAGTCAATTGGAGAAGGACAAACATTATATGGTCTCATTCATTTGGGGAATATAAATAATAGTGAAAGGGAATAGAAGGGAAGGGAGAAGAAATGGGTATGAAATATCAGAAAGGGAGACTGAACATGAAGACTCCTAACTCTGGGAAACGAACTAGGGGTGGTGGAAGGGGAGGAGGGCGGGGGGTGGGTGTGAATGGGTGACGGGCACTGAGGGGGGGCACTTGACGGGATGAGCACTGGGTGTTATTCTGTATGTTGGCAAATTGAACACCAATAAAAAATAAATTTATTATTAAAAAAAAGAAGCCATCCCCCAAAAGACTACATATTCTCTAATTCAATGTATTCAATGTACAGAAACAGGAAAAAAATTGATCTATAATATTAGAAGTTGTGCTTTGGGGGAGGTTATAATTGGAAGGGGGCAAGGAGACTCTTGTTTCTTGATTAGGTGCTGATTACATGGCATGCTTGGTTTGTGAAGATTTATCAAACTATGCACTCATGATTTGTTAACTTTTCTATGTTTTATTTCAGTAAAATTGTCTTCTTTTCCCCATAAAAAAATAAAGTATACAATCTGGGCAGCCCAGGTGGCTCAGCGGTTTAGCACTGCCTTCAGACCAGGGCATGATCCCGGAGATCCGGGATCGAGTCCCAGGTTGGGCTCCCTGCATGGAGCCTGCTTCTCCCTCTGCCTGTCTCTCTCTCTCTCTCTCTCTCTCTCTCTCTCTGTCTCTCTGAATAAATAAATAAAATATTTTTTTTAAATTAAAAAATAAAGTATACAATCCAATGGGTTTTGGTGTACAGAGCTGTACATCCATCACCATAATCAACTTGAAAACATTTTTGTTATCCCAGAAAGCAAGCTTGTGTCCATTAGTGGTCAATCCCCATTCCCAACCTTATCTCAACCCCTAGGCAACCACTAATTTACTCTTATCTCTATACATTTGCCAATTTCAGACATCTCATATAAACCAAATTATACAATACAGGCCTTTTGTGACTGGCTGCTTTCATTTAGCATAATTTTTCAAGGCTCACCATGTTAGAGCATGTATCAATACTTCATTCTTTTTTATTGCCAAATAATATTCCATTGTATACATGGCATTTTATTTATCTGTTTGTCAGTTGATGGACATTTGTGTCAGTTCTATTTTTTAACTACTATGAATAAGGCTGCTTTAACCATTTGTGTACAAGTATATGTTTCTATTTCTGAGTGGAATTCTATGTGAAATTCCTGGTCACATGGGAACTTTTTTGTGGAACTGCAATACTGTCTTCCAAAATGGCCACTCCATTTTACATTCCCACCAGCAGCATTATGAGGGTTCTAATTTCTCCATATTTTTGTTAATATATGTCTTTTTTAGTATAACCAACTACAGCAGGTGTAAAATGGTATCTCATCATGGTTTTGATTTGCATTTCCCTAGTGGCTAATGATGTTGAGCATGTTCTCATATGCTTATTGGACATTCTTACACCTGCTTTGGTGAAATATCCATTCAGAACCTTTGCCCATGTTTTAATTAGGTTATTTGTCTTTTTATTTTGGAGTTGTAATTTTTAAATATATATTCCAGAAGGATACAAGTCCCTAATCAGATAAATGGTTTGCAAATATTTACTCCCATTCCTTTGGGTTGTCTTTTGACTGTTTTGACAGTGTTCTTTGAAGCACAAAAGTTTTTAATTTTTATAAAGTCCAATTTGTCTATTTTTTTCTCTTGATGTTTGTGCTTTTGATATCATATCTAAGAAGGCTTTGCCTAACCCAAGGTCATGGTTACTCCTATATTTTCCTCTAAGAGGTTTATAGTTTTAGCTCTTGAACATCTCAGTCTGTGATCCATTTTGAGTTAATTTTTGTGTATGGTTTGAGAGAAGAGTCCAACTTCATTCTTCTTCATGTGGATATAAATGTCTTTTTAATGGTTTCAAAAATATGCCATTTTTTGAAGATATTTTAATCTTTCTAATTTGGGTCTGCTATAATAAATTCTATGAAGACCCTACCTCTAAAATTAATTTTTTTCAAATAAATCAATGAAACCTAGAAAACTTTAAAAATGTTAAACATAACATCTAGAAATAGAATTAAGTCAAAGAGAATAACCATTTTAAAAGTGCTTGATCTATGCACCACATTGATTTCTCAAATGGTTTTATTGATTTACATTCCTTTCAGCAGTATATGAGGAAGCACCTCCCTTTTTTATTGCCTTAATTGTGGGGGAATTCATTTTATTTTTTTTAAACCTTGCTGACTTGATAGACAAACATTTTCCTCACTGCTGCATTTCTTACTCTATGAGTTTTCTGATTCCTTTCCCACATTTATCTGTTTTTCTTACTGCTTTGTAAAAACCCCTTATATGACCCAACTCATCATTTGGCTCTTTGTCATCCTTCACCCTGCAGCTTATTGATCAAAACTTGCTGGATCATTTGAATCTTCTGTCTCCACAGTGAGAACTTACAAAGATTTAAGTCAGAGTTCTTAAATGTTTTAGCATCTTTTTACTAGCTGTTCCCTCCCCTGGAAATGTTCATCCTGCAGAACTTCTTAGGGCAGCACCATAACATTTTTGGTCCTTTGCGTTCACCCCTTGAAGCTCTTCTGATTGGCTCATTAATTAATTTAACTGTGCAAATAATACAGTGATATTGGATAAAACATTTTTGCATGTAATATCTCTCTTTAGCTCACATAAATGCCGAGAGATAATTGTCACTATCATCTCTGAGATGGCAAACCTGAGGCACAGATGGGTTAAGTGTCTTGCCCAAAGTTACACAGCTTGTAAGTGATTGAGCTGTATTTTGATCAGGCATTCAGACTCCAGAGCCATTGGGGTGGCTAGCAAGTTAATCTGATCCATGAAATCACATTAAGATAAAATGGGGTGAATAGGACCTAACGTTACCATTCCAGGTAACACTCCAGGTAACCATTCCGAGTTAAAATGTACACTTTAATAGTCACCTTATCCCAGAGTTATGACTAGTTCTGGGCACCATAAAGACTAGAGGAACTGTTTTAAGGTCAGATGCCATTCTTTTCCCTCCCTTATAGCATGCTGCTTTGCTCTATCTTGTACTTGAGCTAAATACATACAGGCCTAGCATAGAGTAAGTACTTAGGAAATGATGGCTTTCTCTCCCTGTTTCCTTGGCTCTCAGACAGATGCTCTATCATCATCAGTGCAGAACCTTGGTGATGGTCTATCAACTTGACTAATAGCATAATAATAAGAGCTACTTCTTAAGTGCAGTCCACTTCCAGACACTAAGCAATTCATATCCGCTGCCTCATAAGCTCATGCCAATCTTAATACATGCTTGAGAAGTAAATCTTTAGACACATAGTCAAACCACATATTAAAACATCTGGAAAGTTGGTCCTTTTCCACATGGACCAGATCATGCTATTTCTTTTCTGCTCTATACAAACCACCCCCCGCTCCCACCCCCCTGCTTCCCAATGCATTTAGAGTAAAATCCAAAGGCTTTACATCTTCCAGCCACCTTGATCTTCTTACTCCTCCTCAAACATTCACTGAAAGCATACCTTCCTTAGAGTAATCACATCTGCTGTTCCCCCTACCTGGAATATTGTCTCCACTTAGTTCATATTTCAGCTCAAGTGTTATCTTCTCAGGGAAGCCTTCCTTGACTACCCCTTCTAAATAGCTTCCCTCCATCCTTCATATCCTTTACTCTGCTTTGTCTCATTGCATTTTCCACCTGGCATCCATATTTATTTATTATCTGTTTCATTCAACTAAACTCTTACATACATGAGAAAAGGGACTTTGTCCTTGCTCACTGCTGTATTTATTCCCAGAGCCTTGAGTTGCACATTGCAGGTGCTCAAAAAAGTATTTGTTGGTTAAAAGAAAGAAAGAAAGAAAAAAGAAAGAAAGGAAGGAAGGAAGGAAGGAAGGAAAAGAAGGAGGGAGGGAGGAAAGAATTCTTCATATCCTCATTTCATAGATGAGTCCACGCAGTTAAGTAACTTGCTCAAGGTTGTACAGCTAATTAAGTTGCAAAACAGAGATTGAAAACTTCTGCTCTTAACCATTACATGGTTCTGTCACTAAATATCACCTCACACACACTTGAACATTGGAGAGTTTATTTGCAATATTGCATGACTTTAAAAATAAAAGAGGACTAAGTCATTGTTATTTATAGATTACTCATTTAAAAAAAAAGGAAAAAGAAAACACAAAAAGAACCAAACAATTACACACACATTCTGGGTAAAAACACAAAGTTAGAAGTACTTGAATTCCATAGTAGGTTTCAGTTTAATACCTTATTTTAATTCTCTCTCATATATATGCTCAAAAGGCATGGAATAATCCTATTGCCTGTAGCACAGGGAAGTTGTTGCGAATGCCTAGGCATGGGATTTATCTAGAAGACCACAATCCAAGCACCTTCTCAGAGTGTTAATCTATTCTTTTTATTTAGTCCAAAGTAACATAATCCTTTAGCCATCTAATTTGTAGATCAGCTATAACATAATTGGGAACCTGGAAGCTGGATATTATCATTTTTTACTCTTTTCAGTTTATAATAAACAAAAAGGGATATATAATGTCTGAAATACATAAACCAGAGAGCACAAATAGTAGAAAGCCCTTTAGGGAGCATCTGGTTTAGCACCTTATTTTCCAGATGAGGAATATAGATTCCTGGGAGGTGAATTTCTACATATATAATAATTACGCTTGACATTTGCTTTCAAATTTAGCATAGCAATATGTCAAATGAACCAAAAAAACTGAGACTATGTGGCCAAAAAATTCTATGCATTTTTTCAGGAACTCATTGAATTATGATATCAGTTTTTTCTCCAAGTCTCTAAAATCTGAGTCTAACTAAAAACGACCTCACATCTCAATAGGGAATAAATCTATAGGACTCTTAACCTCAAACTAGCCACGTATTGATACTATGTGCATTGTGGGCCACATCTGATTCAACCCACCAATCTTTGTTGAGCCCCAACTCGGTTCCAGGGTACTGACCATGCACTACAGATATGAGGTTGTGGCCTTTAGCCAGGTGAAAACCCAAGTCTAAGGATAGTCTATATGCCTATAGTGAAATCTTCTGCACAGGGAACGTAATAGCCTGGATTGTCAGAAACAACAAAAGTTGCAACAATTTTTTTCATTTTTTTCCAATTTCATCATTATTTCCCACCATTCCTTTTTTTTCTTCCTTCCTGATAGTAAAATAAATACATGTTTGATGCAAAAAAAAAATTCTGGAAAGAGCAATTAAGTACTGACAACATTACATCTGTAATTCCAAACATTGGTAACACTTTCATGTGTGCACTTAAAAATCCATTGAATAAGAAAATGAGGGGGTGGGGGATGGGGTAACTGAGTGACGGCCAATGAGGAGGGCATTTGATGCGATGAGCACTGCGTGTTATACTATATGTTGGCAAATTGAATTTAAATTTAAAAAAAATGTAAAAATAAAAATAAAAAATAGAAAAGGAAGAAAATGAGGCTGTTGGGGAGAAATTTGGGACCTGGGATTTGACATCAGTAATTAGAACCTCTTCCACCCTTCCCAGTGCCCAAGTTGAGAAAGAATATCAGAATGGATAGTGGAGTCTATGATGGGAGATTTTTGTTATTGAGAACCTGAAAGTAAATTGCATCAGATGGGTATCTTCAGACTGAAATCATGGTGAGGAAGAATCAAAGGTGAAGGCTGTGGCTTCTTTGGAGCTTGACTCCTGGGTTAGAATCTCATCCAATTTCTTTTGACAGGCTGGTTCCTTAACCCCTCAGAGCCTCCTCTAAAAAAATGGAGATAAAGATGTAGGAAGACATCTCTTCAGGAAGATTAGGAGGATCTCTTGAGATGGGCCTGTATAGATCTTAGTGCAGAGCTAGGCACATAGTGTGTCCTTACCCAGCATGAGCCACTTTTGTATGGTGACCTTCAGTGCAGTGTCATGGCAACCAGAACTCCTGGAAGAGTCAGAAAAGGTGAGTTCCCTGCACTGACTCATCCATAGCTTCATAGGGGCTCTGCCCACAACCTCTTGGTAGGTGAGTTATGGAATCCAGGCCGGGAACAGGCAGCCTGCCCACTGCTCCAGGTTTAGGAAGCCAAGGCAGCATGCTTCCAGGGATGCGAAGATAATGTGGGGCTCCCTCCTTCATCCCAGCTGGTGAGAATGAGGAGTTTGGACCACCAAAGCAGCAGGAGGAACGGAAGCTTTAGAGGGACAATTTGCAGTCCAAGGAGGGGCAACATGGAGTTGCCAAGGAGGCGACACCTAGCTCCATGGCCTTAGTGACAGGGGGGCAGGAAAGGAAAACCAAGTCAGTGAGCTGGTTCCTATGACAGGAAGGAGAACTCCCCAAGCCAGAGCCCTTGAAATCAGTTTAGGAAATTAGGCAGGGCTTACTTTGTTAAACCACTGGAAGGATAAAGATATGGGAAAGGGATTCTAGGTACCTTGCGACAGAGGACAGGGGGTGGCACATCCTCTGCAGGGAGAGATAATAGCATTTATTCTTCTGTTGTCTGCTTTTCAGTGGAATAGAAAAATGCACACTCTCTCTCCTCCATAATAAGAGGTTTGGGGTGTGCCTCTCTTTGACTTCCTCACAAACAACCACAGGGAGCAGACTTCTCAGACTACTCTTGACCTTGGCAGTTGACCCTTAGAAATGCATTCTACTTCAAGATCTGAGAAAACGAAACCAAATCCAACCCAATAACCTCCTGTGAAAGATGATTTATTTCTGCTGGGGGTCATATTTCCCCTCTCTACTTCATTGCTGCTCCATAGTTAACTTTAAAATACACACGCACACACACATTAGATCATCCTTCTAATCAAAACCCTTCACACCTTCCCACTGTTCTTAGATTAAAATCTAACGGCAAACTGTGGACATGATCCAGCGCTTACCCACCTCTGGGACCTCATTCCCCAACAAACAGCTACCCTGATCTTGTTCTTCTTCCTCCAGGCTCATTCCCACTTAGAGCCATCGTGCCAGCTATTCTCCATGTTTGAAATGCTCTTTCCCCTAATTTCTGCATGGCTGACCCCTTCTTACCTTTCACAACCCTCTCAAATGTCACCTTCTCAAGGAGACCTTCCTATACTACCCAATTCCAATCCAAATCTGTACCCACGTCATGACTTGCCAGCACTTAATCACTTTCTGGTATTTTTCTTGTATACTTGCTCCTTGATTGTGTTGTTTGTCACTCCTATAGAGACATGAGCTCCATGATTCAAGGCCCTAGCTGTCATGGTCACCATTGTATCCACAGAGTCTAGAGTCTTGTCTGACACATAGCAGAGCTCAGCTCAAAATCTATTCATAAATGGGCAATTGAAGTTTGTTTACCTCCGTTCTCTCTTCCTCGCTGCCATCCTTGGTGACTTTATCATCTACCTGGATGACACCTGATTCCTTCTCCTCACTTCTCTGCACTACCCAGAAACCAGCAGAGCCATACTCTGCCCTTCATCATCATGTTCAAGGGCTCCTACCCAAGCATTTCCTGCTTGGAACCACTGTTGTCTTGAGAGCCTTCACATCTTCCAAGCTTCCTTTACCTCCCTCCCCTAAAGCATGCATTCTAATTACTCAAACCCTTCCCAAATCCCCAACCTCTTCACTTGACTCCCCGTGGAATTTTGTCACTGTGGCTGGGAAGATAAGGTTGTGGTCACACTAGTGACCAAAATTTGAGAATTTTTGTGAGGATTAGGTGAGCACAATGTCTGGCACATTAAAAGTGCTCAAGCATGGGATTCCTGGGTGGCTAAGCAGTTTAGCACCTGCCTTCGGCCCAGGGAGTGATCCTGGAGTCCTGGGATCGAGTCCCACATCGGGCTCCCTGCATGGAGCCTGCTACTCCCTCTGCCTGTGTCTCTGCCTCTCTCCCTGAGTCTCTCATGAATAAATAAATAAAATCTTAAAAAAAAAAAGTGTTCAAGCAATAGTAGCCTGTCTCATTTCTACCACTATTACAATGAAAGTTTCTTCTTGGCCTCTGCCTCCTGCCCTTTCTTCTCTTCCTCCCCTTTCACTCCTATTTGGTTAGTTTTACTCTCCTTGGTTCATGTATATGAGGTAAAGTGAGGACTTTGCCTGGTCTTCTTGGTGGTGATGCAGAGTTCTGACTGGACAGAAACAGCTCAGTGCAAACTGAAGAAGAGCTGGGTGCTTTCCAGGCTCCATGGGTACCTTGCACACCAGCAGCTGATGCGATTCAGGCTCTGACTGTCTGGTGTCCACAGGTGGGCCTCTAGAGCCATTAGAGGAAGGCAACAAGGCCCCTGGGCCAGGGTGGGTTAGATTGATGTTCACCAGTGTTTTTATTTATTAGATGCTTTAAAAGCCAGTTTCAATCCTTTGGGGTCATCAGTTCAGGGTTTACTATAATCCTGTCAATGTTTTCATCTTTCTCATTCAAGTTCTCGGGAATCCAGAGAGGCAATCCTTGGAAACAATTGTGAGTAATTCCTGTTCTATATGGAAGAGGGATGGAGTGAGTGCAAACAGAGGAAGCTGCCTGGGTCTCCTGGCTGTGGTGCTGTGGCCCAGACAATCTGAAACTGTGAGACCCTTCCCTAGCTTCTCCACAGATAGATCTCAGGCCCCAGTTTTGGAGAATTTTTTATTTGAGGAAGTCCAATTTATTTTAGGATGACTGATGCCGATCACATGCCAGATTGTCAAATATTTGCTAGAAGAATTTATAAGTGACTAAATAAAGGAACACAGAAATAGATATGACAATTGACCATCCTGCTACAAGGGATTGGCAAGTCTAGAATAAGCAGAGTGACTTTATAACATGAACCAATTATTTCCATAAATGCCCTGGGCACACGGTATGTGCCAGATACTGTGCCAGATGCTGGGGATACAGGGTGAGAAAAGCAGGCCCAGTCTCCGCTTTTATGGAGCTTAAAGTTGGAGTGTACAAGTGAGAATGATACAGGTGATAGGTGCTACTGCCAGAGGGAACATACTAGGTGATCTATCTGGAAGTACATGGGTAAAGACATTTCACTCAAAGCACCAGGGTTGGAGAGGTCTTCTTGGAAGATAATATGATGCCCCGGGTAAGGCTTGGAGGCTGAATGAGTCATCCAGGTGGCAGGAGGGGAAGCAAGGTTAAAGGAATGTTTCCAGGCAAAGCCAAAAGCATGTGCACAAGATGAAAAATGAAGAGAGGGGGGCATCCCGGGTGGCTCAGTGGTTTAGCACCGCCTTTAGCCTAGGGCCTGATCCTGGAGACCGGGGATCGAGTCCCATGTCGGGATCCCTGCACGGAGCCTGCTTCTCCCTCTGCTGCTCTCGTGCTCTCTCTCTCTGTGTCTCTCATTAATAAATAAATCTTTAAAAAAGAAAAATGAGAGAGGGCATGATGCTCTGCAGACCTGAGGAACAACCGAGTAGGACTCCACTGTCAGAGGTTCTGACTTAATTGGTCTTGGAGAGAGCCCAGCCTTGTGTATGTTTTACAAGCTCGAGAATGTTTTAAAGCAGGTGATTTTAATGTGCAGCCTGGGTTGAGAACCACTGGACCAGAACAAGGGATGAAAGAGAGGGAGTGGTAAGAGGTGAGGCTGGGGATGTGAAGTGGGCCAGATCACGCAGTGCCTGGAAGGTTGTGTCAAGGAACTTGAGTTTTCTTCTCAGAGCACTGGGAAGCTATTTAAACATTTAAGTAAAGGAACAAGTGGCATGATCAGACTTGCAGACCTTAGAACATCTGTGTTGTGGAATATGGATTAGAAGGGGGGCAGGAATGGAAGTAAGAAAAACCAGTTGGGAGGCTCTTGCAATACATGATGCAAAAGATAATCACAGCCTAAATTAGGTGAGTGGCAACAGAGATGGAGAGAAGCAGATGAACTCCAGAGATATTTAGGAAGTAGAACTTCTAAGGCTGATCAAAGATGGGCTGTGAGAGGGAGAAGTCAAGGGCCATCCGTTTGTTTAGACAGTTGAGTGGATGGAATGTCATTCTCTGGGACTGGGCTCGCTGGAGGGGAAGCACCAGGGGAGGAGAAGCCGGTTTGTGAATGTGTGGGCAAGGATGTCAACCTGCAGCCTGTTGAGTTTAAGGCACAAGTGGGATATCGAAGTGAGATGACTGGCTAAAAGATGGTAGCTTAGTCTTCAGGTAAAATATCTCAGTTGAATTTAGAAGTCTTTGGAAAAGGATGAGAATGGAAGAGATCACCCAGGGGAGAGACTGTGGAGTGAGAAGAGAAAAATAGGTCCGCAGAACTTTGCAAGTTGCTCTCTTCCTCCAGGTAGACAGCCCTAAACCCATTATGGGCAATTAGGCTAAGTGGTGACGTGAATTTTCCCAGCTAGTTCTCCTCACATGTGTGAGTAGGCTTATGTGATGTGAGCCCCTGCTGTTGGCCTATATTTGGCCCAACCCTGGCAGTGCAATTGGATCAAGTTGATCTGCAATGAGAAGTGGCTGTCAGTTGTGTCTTCATCTATGGAGCTCAGCTGCGGGAAGCAGTTCCAAATTCCATGGCTCTGCTTAGAAGTTTCTAAATACAGTGGTAGTTATGTGTTAGACATCAGAGACATTTTAAAGAAAGTAAGCCTGAATCATCTGAAAATTGGAACATGTGGCAACTAACTCAACACAAAGGTCCTGGGAAGAATCTGCTGTGGAGAAAGGAGAGATGGGTAGGCAGCTAGTAATGCTTTTATTCTAGGCTCTGTACAATTGTGATTCTATTTTTGGTTTTCAGTCTGCCTGTATCTAAGTGCCCTGTTATGCCCTCTGATGCCAGAATCAACCTCTGTTGTATTGTAAACAATAACAACAAAGCACTTTGACTTTAAGTAGTTTCTTTTATTCCTAACGATAGGCCTATCAAGTAAATAAGACAAGTGTTAGCCCCATTTTAAAGATGAAGAAATTGAGACTGGAGTTAATTCACTTGCCCAAATTGCAGAAAATATAAATGGGATGGAGGAGCTGACCCAGTTTCTCATTCCAAATCCACTCCCATTCTGGCTCCTACCTTTTAAAAAACTCATTCCAGCGGAGAGCTGCAAGAGAGGATAGGAAGAGGATTTGAAGAGAAGTTTGGCAAGTACCTCCTGTGATAGCTGTGTTTGTGACCTTTTGTTTTGCTCTTAATTTCATGCCAGCATAAATCACACATGCCCAATACCAAAAAGTTTGAAGACAGCTGTCTGGAGTGGGTGGAGGAGTCAGGGAAGCTGATGAATTATAGACCCTCAGGACTGGAAGGGATCAATGAGTCATCCACTTTAACTCCTAAATGTACAGACAGGAGAAATTGAGGGGAAGGTAACTTGTACATGTTCACCTGGCCAACTGTGGCAAAAAGGAGAACAGAACCCTACCTAGCCTGCTGATGTACACCCAAATAACAGTGTGAAAGTAACTTCAGGGTCAGAGCACTGAAATAGAGAAAGAGAACCAAAAACCCTGGGAAAATGGTTTCTTTTAGGCTAAGTGGTACAGTACACACTAAAAGAAACAGTACACACTCTGCTATGCATTCCCTTTTTCTTTTTGATTTGTTTTTATGGGGTTTTGATTGAGAAAGTTAATTAGGGAAATTACAATGGTACTCTCTTTCTCTTCTTTGACTGAAGCCATGGGAGGAGGTAGGTGGAAGTGCCTAGCAGGTAGAGTGGGTGGAATTGGGAAATTGCTCTTTAAGATTCAGGTTGGTGACAATGGGATTGTTGGTTCCACCAGTTTATTATTCACAAGTAACTAGAATTAAATGTAATAATAGCTTGCATTTGTATAGTATATTCTAATTTACAAAGGGCTTTTATGACATTATCTCATTTGATCCCACTGACACCCTATAAGGTAGACAAGGCAGGTATAATTATCCCACTTTATGGATGACAGAACTGAGGCCTGGAGAATTGAAAAGACTTGACCTAGCACATTCAGTTATTAAAGTCTGGACTAGAAACCATGCATTCTTACCTACAGAGCTTCAACTTTACAATGGTCCCGCAGTGAAATAAATGGAACTTAAATCCCAAGTAGCCCAGCTCCAGAGCCTGTGCTTTTGACTACCATGTTTTACTAGTCATTCAACAGACATTTGTTGACTGTCTTGTTTTCTTAATTCAGTGCTCATTGTACATATAATTCATGTGCTCTTGCTGAGGCAAGTACTCATTAGTGAAGGCATGGTAAAGGCGTCTAGAACCTTCTTGATACCTCAAAAACACAAGCTTGTGGCCTAGTTTCAGAGTCCCCATAAGCACTAATTGCAGGGAAGATGTACCAAGAGGAGACTGATGCGTAGCCAGCCTGCATCTCCACCCCCCCCCCCCGCCATCCCCGGTCCCACCTCACCACAGACTTTAGGCTCTGGGTTCATGGGGCGCTGATGTGCTACAGTCCAGCCTGGGTTGGACCAGAAGTGAGGAAGCCAGAAGACCCTGGTTCCCCAGAAGTCTTTTGTGTTGTCCTCTCCATTGTAATGATAGCCTTTCTTAGTAAAAACTAGTAGCAGCTGTTGGCTAGTCTTGAAAATTGTCCACCCTCAGGAAAACGTGTCACAAACTATGCAGGGCCTCCTTGGGGCTGGACCTCTGGGATAGGCAGCTCACTCCTGGGACAGGCAGTTCCATAAATAGCACCTGTGCTATGTGAAAGGGGAGGTAGGTCAGGAAAGCAAGCTGGCTCTCCTCAGGAATCATAAACCAGTGAGTCTAAGCAATGACTCTTGGAAAAAATATAGTTCCTATTACGTAAGTCTAACACTAAAGAGTCCATATAAGAGTTAATCTATATTATAAGATGTTTAGGACTTTATTTTCCCCAGTCCTTTCCTCCCATCTCTTTCTCTCAATTCTGACTAACATGTCTTTTCCATCCTGTCAGATGATATTGTATAGGAATCCAGACTGAGCATTTCTGATTATTTATAGAAGACAGTTGTGCTGCTTTAGCTACTACAGGAACTGGAGTTTGGTTCCGGGTTATGATACACGAAATAAACTTACAGAAATTTTGTTTTCTAGTGTTCCTATCCCACTCCTGTACCATCACACTGAAGGGGCCTCTCTGAGGACTCTGAGGACTATTTCCTTCCCCCATGTCCTTTTTTAATAATGAAAAGAAAGGTTTTTTTCTTATTACAAAAGCAGTTTGTCCCAGTCAAAAGTCTTAAAACTATCTAAACATATAGCTAAAAATGTAAAAGTGCTTCCCAGTCTCTACCCAAGAGATAATGACTGTTAGCAGTTGATGTCTCCTTTAGTTTGGAGGCTCTTGCAATGATTCACGGGAAAGGTAAAGCATGCTGAGAGTAGGTATGGAGAGGAGGGGACAGATACAAAACGAGTCCAAAGCAAAAAATCACTATGAGGGTGGGAAAAAAAGAAGGTGAAGAAAATTAGCCAGTCTTTCAGCCAGGTGAATGAAAAGACGTTGTCTCATGGAATTAACAGAGGGCACCAGAGCTGAGGAAGAGAGCTGGGGAAGATGCTTAGTCTGCCAAGCCTTGGTGGTCATCTTGTGTCACTTATTACACCAGGAGCCACAGTTAACAAATGTTCAGAGGCCACACTTAGCCTCCCAGATGTGCTGTTGAGTATTCCAAACTCAGACTATCTCAGCATTTCAACAGGAATTAAAGGCTGGGAGGGGGAGAGGGAGAAAACTGAAATGTAGAAAACTCTCATCTATTTGAGGGATCTGAAGTTTTCAGTCATCACCTCCAAGCAGCTGCTTGGAACATATTTATTAGCTCTGGAATCCATATTTTCTATAAACTTACCCATAACCTTCTCAGGATATAAACATTCTGTAATTAATGCAATATCAACTTCAGCAAAATGTAACTTGAGCCAAACATACATCTTAAAGCTAAGCTGAGGTGTAGACTCTTTCTAAGTTCAAAACGTGAACTCTGCCAGCCAACTCTGGGTACATCATCTAGTAATTACAGCACACCAAGACTCAAGCTTTTGACTTCATCACTCTTGCCACTATTAATGTTGCTCATACTCATTGTCGTGTGTATAACCAAGAAAATTCCCATTTTAGGACCTTGACAAACAAGTCCTACTGGTCTTACCCTTCTTAATCCAGTATCCTGACGGATACCACGTGCTATTAAGCAGGCTGTGCTAACGCCAGTCTTAGACACCTTGAATGAGGCCTGTGAGGGCACAGTCAGCTCTCAGCCCTGCTGACTTCAGAGTGGGAGGCTAATTGCTGCTGACTTGCAGCTCTACATCCTGGGAGGCTCCTCCTATTCCATTCCCTGGGACTGCCCCTCTGGAGAGGTTTTCAATGGGGGTGATGATTGCTGCACTTCTTTCTTCTTAATTATCACAAGAGAAAAATAAGATAATATTGTTGCCATCTGGTTATTTTATCTAATTTTACTTTGCCATTTTAGGTTTTTAATGTCTGTTTAACTAAACCAACTTGAATTTTCTCATCATAGCCTCAAGGGATAGAACAAGGTCAAGGAGAAGAAAAGGAAAAGAAAGCAAGTTTTAGCATTTCTAAAGGCACCTAGCAAAGGCTTAAAAAACAACCCATAAATACTGAATCCTGTCTCTCTAGCAGAAATCAAGTTGTGATCTTTTGTTAAGATTTTGTCATCTGTTCTGTCTCCCTTTCTGATATTTCCTACCCACTTCTCCCTTCCCTTCTATTCCCTTTCGCTATTATTTATATTCCCCAAATGAATGAGACCATATAATGTTTGTCCTTCTCCGATGGACTTATTTCACTCAGCATAATACCCTCCAGTTCCATCCACGTTGAAGCAAATGGTGGGTATTTGTCATTTCTAATGGCTGAGTAATATTCCATTGCATACATAAACCACATCTTCTTTATCCATTCATCTAGGGGTGATGGAAGGGGAGGAGGGCAGGGGTTGGGGGTGAATGGGTGATGGGCACTGAGGGGGGCACTTGACGGGATGAGCACTGGGTGTTATTCTGTATGTTGGCAAATTGAACACCAATAAAAAATAAATTTATTATTAAAAATAAATAAATAAATAAAAAGAAAAAATAAAATGCAGGTTAAATTTGAAAAAAAAAAAGATTTTGTCATCTGAATGGAAAGGCCTGGGGTGAAGACGTGACGTGGGCATGTAAGCTAGTTGACTATCTAGAGAGTTTACCAGGTGGTGGCATTAATTAGGTAGAGTCACCAGATTTCCAGGAAGGGTTCTCCCATTTAAGGGCTCATAAATTGAATTACAAGTTCACCAGGATAAGATCAAACACTAAGACTAACCAAACTCCACAAGGGACATATAAATTTAGAAGGCCCTTTACTCTTTCTCATTGAGAACTATAACCACACAACATATAGGATATGTCAACTAATTGACTTCATTGTCAATTGTAAGACAAAGAAAAAAAAAAGATTTAAACACATCACCTATCTACAGAATCCTGGAACTCTTTCATCAAGACTATGTATAGTTAGGGATTGTATCATATTGTTAATTCTCTGGGAAGAGAACCAGTAAGACTATTGAGTGATTTTAGCACACTCAACCTTTTGGAACATTTTCCCAAATTTTGACTTTAACTGGTTTTCCAGAATAAATCTCTCTTTATGTGTTTAGTAGAAACACTTGTTTTGAAAGGGGAGGGTTCTCACAGACTCTCTCTTAGGTCATTTCCTCAGTTACAGAGCTTATGCCTTACATTTTGGTTCTCACTGATGTTCTTCTCAGAGAGTTGAGTTAATTGTGAAAAAAACTGGCAGCTCATCCCTGTACTGACTACAGGTTATTCAGTCATGGAAAGGGAAGCTGGACTAGATGAACTTTATGGTTCTTCTATCCACAGAGATTAAAGGAAAAGGTGAGGAAAGTTGGGTGGTTAGGGTGGGGGATAAAGAGTGGGCCAAATCTGATTTAGTTAATAAAAAAATTACTGAGGGCAGAAATATGGAATTGTGTATGTTGAATGTTTTCTTCTTTCATTGTTCATAGGCAAATGCCACATTTGTTGATTATAAATCCAAGGAGGCTTTCCTGGTAGACAAACTAGGCAGCTGCTCAGAACTGTGTTGATGCAGCAGCCTGCACTGTGTAAGGGCCCACAAACCATGTATACGCTTTCTGACTGATCCCATACAGAGACTGGTCTGGCCTCAATTCCATTCAGCTAGAAGTTCTAGAAGTCCAGTCATTCATTTGCTCAAGCAACTTTTACTTAGCACTAAGTCAGATGTTGGCATAGAAATATAAGATATTGTCCATTCACAATCTAAGAAAGAAGAAAGATATAGAAGGAATGGTTTTAAATCAGAGAGTTTTGTGTTTTGCTAAAGAAACATGCAGAGTACTGAGGGAATCAGAGACAGGAGTACCTCCAAGAACTGCTTTAGTGGTGTCCCACAAATTTTGATATGTTGCATTGTCATTTATTTCAGTGTAATTTTTCATTTCTCTTGAGTCTTCCTTTTTAACCTACAGATTATTTTGATGGATTTTGTTATGTTTCCCAGTGCTTGGAGATTTTTCTGTAGTCTGTTATTCTAACTTGATTTCATTGTAGTTAGAGAACACACTCTGTATGATTTCAGTTCTTTTAATTTTGTGGAGGTTTGTTTTATGGCGATCATCATAGAATATGGTCTATCTTGGTATGTGATCCATAGTCACTTAAGCATCTGTATTCCTTTGTCATGATATGGAATATTCTGTACATATTTATCAGATCCTATTGGTTGGTAACCTTTCTTAGTTCTCCTATATCCTTGCTAGTTTTTTGTCTAAGTATTTGATCAATTATTGAGAGAAGTGTATTAAATTCTCCAACTATAATTGTTAATTTATTTCTCCTTTCATTTTTTTCCATTTTTGCTTCACATATTTTGCAACTGTGTTGTTTGGTGCATGCATAATTAAAATTGCTATTTCCTCTTGATGTAGTGTCCTTTTTATCATTATATATTATCCTTGTCTTTGCTAATTTTCTTCTTATTGGAATCTACTTTTTTTCTGATGTTAATATGGCCAATCATGCTTTCTTCTGATCAATGTTTGTATGACGTATCTTCTTCTATCCTTTCACTTTCAACTTGCCTATATCATTATATTTGAAAGGAGTTTCTTACAGACAACACATCTGAATTAACTTTTTTTTAAAGATTTTATTTATTTATTTATTCATGAGAGACAGAGAGAGAGGCAGAGACACAGGCAGAGGGAGAAGCAGGCTCTATGCAGGGAGCCCAATGTGGGACTTGATCCTGGGACTCCAGGATCATGCCCTGGGCCAAAAGCAGGCTCTAAACCGCTAAGCCACTCAGGCTTCCCTGAATTAACTTTTTAATTCATTCTGCCAGTTTCCGTCATTTAGTTGATATATTTAGACCATTTATATTTAGTTATTGGTATGTGAAGGCTTAAGTATGCCATTTTATTTATTTTTATTTTTTAAAAAAGATTTTATTTATTGATTCATGAGAGACAGAGAGAGAGAGAGGCAGAGACACAGGCAGAGGGAGAAGCAGGCTCCATGCAGGGACTTGATCCCAGGACTCCAGGATCACACCCTGGGCCAAAGGCAGGCGCTAAACTGCTGAGCCACCCAGGGATCCCCGCCATTTTATTTTTATATCCTCCTTATTCCGTCTTATTTCTCTGTTTCATTTTTAATGCCTTCCTGAATATTTTTGAGAATTCCATTTGTGTTTATCTGTAGTGTTTATTTCTTTGTATATCTTTTTTGACAGTTGCTTAAGAGATTGTACATACCTAATTTATCTGCTGGTGCCATCACTCTACCTGTTTGAATGATTTGGATGATTAAATTATAAGTGAAATTCCTTCCCAAGTCTATAGCATTTTACTACAAGATATCACCTCTGTCACCTGAAAAGGTCTTGATGTTACTGAAGTCCAGATATCAGTCCTTCCTCATACACTCCAGAGATGTATGAAATCCAGAGTATCTCTGACATAGTAAAAAGAGGTGCACTGAAATGTTTAGAAAGCTACCATTGTTCATGCCTATGAGCAGAGGGATAGACTAGATAATTAAAATCCAGGAAGAACTTTCAGTCAGTCTTTTTTAAAAGATTTTATTTATTCATTCATAGAGATACAGAGAGATCGAGAGAGAGGAAGAGACACAGGTAGAGGGAGAAGCAGGCTCCATGCAGGGAACCTGACGTGGGACTCAATCCCAATCTCCAAAATCCCAATCTCCAAGATCACACCCTGGGCTGAAGGCGGCGCTAAACCGCTGAGCCACTGGGGCTGCCCCAGGAAGAACTTTCAAAATTCCAAATTTTAGCTGCATATACTGACCTGTTAAACTTTTAAGAGGAAAGTTTAAAAATAGCAAAATTATATTATTCAAATTTTACCTGCTGATTTTACTCTTTTGCTAATATTTCATGTAAAGGGAGAAATGGGTCATAAATGACTCATGCTGGATCATCAGACTGTAGGCACTTTGAGTGAGATATTACGAATTGGCAGTTTGGCTTTATAGAAGATATAAAGACTCGGATGTCAAATAGATGTGAGGTTGAATCCCAGCTTTGCAGTATATAAGCTATGTGACACTAGATAAATTACTTAACTTTTTGGATACTTTGTTTTCTAATTTGTCAAGTGTGATCAATTATATTTCCTGCAAAAGTTTGTCATGAGGATTAAACAGCACATAACATAGGCCATAAAAGGCCTAGCCCAGGGTGATCAAAAAAAAAAATGAGTTCTCTTGCTGTGTTCCTGTTGACTTTCACAGAGGAAAGCCAAATATCTGTGTTTAAGTGTATAAGTATTTCTAAACTAGGCCTCTCTCATCAACCAAAATTTGTATTTTGGGATACCATCTTGACATATAAGCAAGAGTGGCTATCAGAGAGCAGAGACATATGCTAGACAGTTAATATTTTGGTAGCACTAAAGAAGCCCTTTCTTAAAAAGCCTTTTAAAAAGCCAGCATTTGCTGATCACTGACTATGTGATAAGCAGGGAGTGGGCACTTTGACATCTGACATTGTGGCTTCCTTTCACTGTACCCACCTTATCATGTCTGACATCCAGACAGATGAAGAGTCAGGCAGAAAGGGATGAATTTGAAATTTAAGTCTGGGATCTAGATCAGAGTTGCCTAGGTAATTGTTTAATCTTGAAGAAGTGACTTAACTTCTTTATAGTTCAGTTTCTTCATCTATTAAATGGGCCTAGACCTGTTTTTGGGGAAGCTGTGACAATGAATTAGGTCATGTACATAAAACACTTAAGGTCTTTGAAAGAATAGCTTTTACAAACCAATAAATGGCATAATTAATGTCATCATTGCCATTATTATTGTTGATGAGGTGGAAGACTTTTGCACACATGCAAACTTCAGAGTTGGGAATATTTGTTACAGAGAATGTGAATCTAACGACTACCCTAAAGAGTTTCTCTTACCCTACTCTCTTTTTTGCTGGCTTAAAGTATCACACTCCCAAAGAAATACTTTTGTTTGCAAAATTGGCATTTTGCTACCAGCAATAAAATGTGTGCATTAAGTCCCATGAACCATCACCCCTCTCTTTCACAATGGTTAAGGGTCCCTCAGGAGTGTGTTAGGTGAAACTAGAAAGATTTTCACCTACTTGTAGCCTTTACTGTATTGAAATACCTTCTTTAACAACATAAGCAGTTAATATTGATACATTGCCCAGTGGATTTCAGATAATGTGCTAAGTTTATCAGCATTATCTCATTTAAATCTCACAATGGCCTAGAACACACTTTATTTTCTCACTTTCTTGACTCTATTGAAAGGGTGCCTTCTTACAGAGGCTTTTCAGATTATTCTGTATAAAAGGGTAATCTGCTCCCTCACTCTTGTGTCATTTTACCTGGCTTTATTTTTCTTTATAGCCACATTCTGACTAGACTCCATCTGATGTATTTATAGTTCTTGGTATATTCTCCATGTCTCTCCTTAGAATACAAAGTCTATAAGAGCAGGATCTTATTTTGTTAACTGTCTATGCCCAATATCTAATATAGTACCTGGCACATGATGGGTGCTCAGAAAAAAATATTTGTGAGCAAATTAAAGACTGAAGGAGTTAGGTAAGATTCTACTATTTTGCTAATGATGAAATGGAGACTGAGATTTGCCCATGGCCACACACACAAAAAAAGGCATACCTGAGACTGGGAAGAAGTCTATCTGATTCTAACATGGTTGCTAACCATTGACGTCATACTCTCCTGCTTTCAGGAAAGATCACACAGATGACACTATTGCTGTGGTATGTTTCTGTCAGAAGAGTTGTGAAGAGAATAGCAATGAGACAGAGGCAAGGGATATGTATAAAGTACCAGGTAAACTGGGGGAAATAATTAGATGCTAGTAAATTGTCCGTTTCTCCTCTTTCAACACTGTTCATATCTAAAAAAAAAAAACAAACAAAAAACATGTATCAATTTTCTCTTCTGTTCTGGTCAAGAAGACCTGGAATTCTAGGGGCCCACATCTCTCCCATCCTTTGTCTACCTTCTCTAACCTGTCCATGAGTTGTCTGGGGCCACAGGTTCCTATAAAGAGAAAAAGGGAAATAGCATTTATTAAGCATTTAATTTGAATAACTACTGCATCAGGTATGCGACATTCTTAATCTCTACGACATACCAATTTACAGGGAGCAGGTATTTTTAATCCGCATTTTATAGAGGAAATATACTAAGGATCAAAGAGGCTAAAAATATCTACTGCAAGGTGCCTTAGTCTGATTTCAGAGCTCATGCTCTTTTATCTGTGTTGATTAGTAAAGACAGGCAGAGACTGGAGTCCACTGGGATTTTCCTAGTAGAATCTCTTCTGGTTCTTCTAGGAGATTGATGATGAATTCCAGTTCTTGAGTATGATGAATATTCAAAATTGTGGGGATTGCAACACCAGAGTAAAATGAGAAGATTGGTATCTCTGTACTAGGTTGAGATATGGTCCTCACTATCTTTCTACATTTGGTCCCCAGGTGTTCTTCCATGTGGAAAGACCAAGGTCCAGACTAGGCATTCTCTACCCTTCAGCCTTTACTCTTTCAAGGTAAAATGCTTATGTGTAGGAGAAAAAAGCCTGATTAAAATAAAGTCCTAAGAGTGTCATAGAGTCATGCTATGAGAAAATGGATCTTATTCTGGAAGACAAAAGGGAAGGCAGAGCTAAGGAAAGGGGGGTACCTGGGTAGTTCAGTGGCGGAGCATCTGCCTTGGCTCAGGTCATGATCCTAGGGTAGGGCTCCCTGCCGGGAGCCTGCTTCTCCCTCTGCCTATGTCTCTGCTTCTCTCTGTGTGTCTCTCATAAATAAATAAATAAATAAATAAATAAATAAATAAATAAATAAATAAATAAATAAGAACTAAGGAAAGGCAGGTGGTTAGGCTCAAGGGCAAGGACCTGAACTGAACCTGACACCTTCCTGCACTTTCTACTTTCTCCTGCAGCACTTCTCCTAATGCCTGCTTCCTCCACTCCCTGACCACTAAGCTACACACTTTTTTTAAGTTTATTTATTTATTTATTTATTTATTTATTTATAGAGACACAGAGAGAGAGAGAGAGAGAGGCAGAGACACAGGCAGAGGGAGAAGCAGGCTCCATGCAGAGAGCCTGACGTGGGACTCAATCCAGGGTCTCCAGGATCACACCCTAGGCTTCAGGTGGTGCTAAACCGCTCAGCCACCGGGGCTGCCCAAGCTACACACTTTCTGTACAACCCTCTCCACCCACCACCCACCTTCCCTGTCCTCACCCAAAAAAAAACGGCTGTGGTTGGTGGTGTGAGGAGTACAAATGTCTAATAAACATAAGGTGTCAACCTGTCTGAAAACCTGAGAAATGGAAATTTAAAATGAAGCTAATAAACCTTGGAAGAGTTTTTAAATAGGGGAGGGATGCGATCAGAACATTTTAAAAATATGCACCTTTGTTTGCCTTACAATTTTAATGCAGTGTATAATTCTTTAGACTTATCCCAAAAAACAAATGCTTCAATTTCAGGTTTAAAAAGTATATACCAAAAAATACACTGATGTTTTGATATTTAAAAGTAATGTGGTATCCTTGCAAATGGAAATTTAGTTTTCCAACTGCCAGCTAGTTTTGCAATTGCCAACTACTTTCCCTTTTCCATGTTTTTTTCTTTTTTTCCCCTTTTCCATATTTCAAGGACTTCTTTTACCTTGGGATTTTATAAAAAAAAAAAAGCAGTGATGAAAAAGAAAAGGGCAAGGCATGTTCTACATGAACAATTTGCAGTTTGGTAAATATTGTTGAAACATATTTAGATATGCATAAATTCCATTTGATATGCAGACATACCTCTAGAGTGGTACTAACTGTGTAACTCAGAAATCCTTTGAAACTGCAAAATTCTGAAAGCTTTTGAAAAGTTCTAAAAGCCAAAAGTTGGTGTTTTGTTTTGTTTTGTAACTCATTCCTGGCAAGACCTAATCTGACCTGAATCCATTTAGTGGCAAACCTGAACTGAGCTCACATGTTATATGGCTATTTATAGTCTTTATTTCCCACTTAGTATGAATATTCATACGTTTCGCTGCAGAATTAATGTTTGATTACGATTAGAGGTCTGCTGTGTAATCCACTAGAGTGTTATATAATATACTTTATATGCACATGTTATGTTTCTTAAATCTGAAATGTTGAATTCTGAGAACTTCTGGCTCCAAATGTTTTAGATAAGGAATTGAGGATGACCATTCTGGACTCAGGTATTAATAGCTGCATTAAAATGCTAAAGGAGGAAGATATCTTAGAGGACATGAAGTTCACCATCTTCCTCTTTTTAAAGGGTAAAAACTAGTATCCATAGAGAAAGCATCTCCAAACACATAAATGGTAGGTAACTCATAAAGCTAGGGCCAAAAAAAAAAAAAAAAGCTAGGGACAACATTGCCAAGACATCTCCCTGATTCCGTAGAAATTCAGCCAGGGAGTGCTGCCCATGCTGTTCTGCCTGAATTATTTACTTTCACTGTCATGATTCTGAACCTGGCTTTCCTCTACCTTCTCTTGGTAGAGGTATGAGAATGAAAGAAGCCACAGGCCATGCATGGTTTTTGAGAATCTTGGCATGTTTTATAAAAAATGCTAAAATAAGATTGTAAAAATTGTGATCATCCTTACATCATGTGGTTTTCAGTAACAGTTTTGTTAAGATTTGATAAAAACAATATATTTTTGCCATGCACAAATTAGGAGATTGTCATACTAAATGTCTTAATATTATTAAAAATGTCAGTTAACCACACGTAATAGGTGGTATGGTTTAGTGATGAAACACAAGTTCAAAATTGCATAATGAACATGACCTTCTTTCAATTCTGTAAGTATATCTCCAGGACAACCACATATATAACTTTATTTGGAGATAACATAGAAAGTCTACACTGGAAAGATTTGAACATGAGGCCCAGGCCTTGCGTCAGGACCCTTGGACTATCCCTGAATTGTTTGCTTTTATCTTTTAATGCTGATATGCACAGAGCTTTTACTCTCTCAAGCTGTTCTAAGTTGGGTCTTTCAAATATGTGTTTCCCTGAATTATGTATTTGTGTGGCTAAATTTATATTATTCATATGTTTTGTTTCTGTAACTAATAGTTATAGAACAGACACAAATACCAGGAGCCATGACTCTCTCAAGTCAAAAATCCCTGCAAATGTGCTAGACTGTTAGTGACTCTTCTCAGACCTATGGTGGAAGGACAGGCTGTTAGGGACCTCTATATCTAAAGTCTGTTGGAATAAAAGGGCGGTCTTCTGAGCCAAGTACCTCCCAGAAGACTTTCCTCTTACTCAAAAATCTTTTCCTCTTTGGTTGTTTCCCACTTCTCACTGTAATTGTCTCTCTGGCAGAGGAACCACCTGCTCTGGTTCTCTGGGGTCGGAACGTAGCCAACTGACTTGAGTTTTCTGCTTAACTGCTTCATGCCTGTCCCACATGGGTTGTCAGGCAAGGAGACTGAGAATAAGTGAGGTTATGTAATTCGCCCAAGGTCTTATCACTAGCAAATGGCAGAACAATGACATCAAAGTCCATTCTTTATTTCCCCTACGCTAGATTGGCCAGGTGGTCTATTCCTTCTGACTTTTACAAAGCGTTTGTAATTGATTGTTGAATCAATTACAATCTCCTAACTCCACTACCCTGTGATGCACATTTCTCTCTTTTATGCTTCCAGGAATTCAGGAAATGTGTTGCTAAATGTCTTGAATTCTTTACAAAGTGTGTGATAACTTCATCAAAAAAAGATAAAATTAGTTCCTGGGATAAATATTTTTTGGCTACCTACTATATGTCAAGCTCTGTGTCTACCATGATTTGTTCCTAAAGAATTGGTATGGGATTTTAGTGTTCAATCTTTCCTCTTTTAGTAATTCACAAAGTATTCCTCTAAAATGGCATTCTAGAATCTACCTGAGGATGAAGGAACCAACTGTAGTTTGCAGAATCCAGCTTTTTTACTTTTTTTTTTTTTTTTAGAAAATAAAGCTATTATATGCATCCCCAGGAAAATTTCTCATTCTCCCTCATACCTTAAAGAGATAAAAAGTGGTTCTGCTTCCTCACTTTTAATTTCCTTCCATTGATCCAATAAATCTCATTGAAGAGTACAACTTTATATTTGACTTTTATTTTTAATGGTAATGCCTCTTCTTTTAGCTATTTCTGAGGCAGCTATAATGTCTGCCATCTTCTTCCAAGATCTGCTCAAATAAGTAAAATCTCTGACCCCATGGAAGCCTTACTCCTGGAGCTGGGATTATTTGTGTTTTATTGTGTAAAATCAACCTATTTGTATTTGAGCAGAGGGTCCTTTGGCAGACTTGCTGCCTTTAGCATTTTTCTGTTTAGGACTACCTGCATCTGTTTTGTGAAAATGTTCTAATTTTCCCTTGCTGCATAATAAACCACCCCAAGACATAGTCAATTAAAATAACAATTTCCCATTATATTTCATAGTTATATGGGATGACTAAGTTCAGCTGGGAAGTTCTCACTTAGGGTCCCTCAAATGGTTGCAATCAGAGTCTACTACATGGCGAGGGCAGATTTCATAGCATGTGACCTACACAGTCATGGAGGGCCCCATGCTTAGAAGGGCCTCACACTTGGTTCATCACTCTGCTGTTGCTGTCTTGAATCTCTTAACATCTTTTGAACAGGAAGCCCAGGATTTGCATTGAGCCCTACAAATTACGGCGCTGGTCCTGGCTGAGGCTGCAATTATCTGTAGAGTTGACTAGGTGGGATATTCAAGACGCTTTACTCACAGGCTGTCAGCTGATGCTGGTTGTAGACTGGTAACTCCACTGGGTCTGTCACCTGGAGTCCCCACACATCACTTATCTGTATGGTCTGAGCTTCTCAGAGAGAGTATTTTAAGAGTGAGTGGTCCAAGAGACCCAAGCCGAAGCTGAAATGCTTCTTATGACACAGCCTTGGAAGACTTTTTTTGTGTTTTGCCACTTGCAACACAAGTGGCAAGATTGTGTCAAGCAAATCATTAAGATCAGCCCAGAGTCAGGGGCTTTAAATGCTTTAAACTCCACCTCTCATTAAGGAGTTGCAAGATCACATTGCAGAAAGCACATGCGATGAGACATTGTTATGTTCACCTCTAAAAAAATACATTCTGTTGGGACACTTGGGTAGCTGGGTCAGTTAGGCATCGGATTCTTGATTTCAGCTCAGGTCTTGATCTCAGGGTCATGAGTTCGAGCTCCAAGTTGGGTTCCACACTCAGCGTGGAGCCTACTTAAAAACAAAAACAAAAACAGAATCCAAAAAACAAGAAACAAACAAAAAACCCAACATTCTGCCACAGGGCTGGAGCATACCATTTCTTTGCTTGGGTGCTCCATCTCTCTGGCTTCCCTGCAAGCTCTGTCCTGCTGGTAGGCATTCATTACTGAGTGTGGATAGACAAGACAGGTATTGGCCTATCAAGGGTATTGGCCCTGTCTTTTGGTGTCTTTCTAACATTAAAGTGGGTCTTGCTCAGAATCTCTTCTAAGCATGTGCCTATAAGAAGTATGACATTAAGGAAGATTCTGATCTTGAGTTGGGTAAGGGACTTCTGGGAGACTACTTTTTTAAAATATTTTATTTATGAGAGAGAGAGAGAGAGAGAGAGAGAGAGAGAGAGAGAGAGAGAGAGAGAGAAGCAGGCTGCATGCAGGGAGCCTGATGCGGGACTCAATCCCGGGACTCCAGGATCACACCCTGAGCTGAAAGCAGGTGCTAAAAACCAAAACCACTGAGCCACCCAGGGATCCCCTGGGAGACTACTTTTTGAGCTTTTGACACACTTCATTTGAGTAAAAATATTGAGCTTTTCTAGATTACATTGCTAAATCTCGAAGCTCTCAGCCTCAAGATTTTGTAGCAGAGATGAAAAAGAAAAGACAGCCTATCACTTGTCCTTGATTCAAGTTACTCCCTTTTAGGTTTCCTTTGCCCTGGAAACTCATGGTTCAGTTACTAGAACCACTCAAATCCTCCGGGGTTACTTACTGATGTAGAGACATAATGAAAACAACCAAGAGTGGCATGGTCCCATAGCCTCTGTCCTAGAAGTGCTGGTATGAGGTGTCAGTTTTCTCCTGTCAGTGTTGAGGGCTGGCAAAACTACTAGTAGTGGTAATTAACATTTACTGAACAAGGTACTTAAACATGTTAGGATGTTTAATTTAATCCTTACCACAACTCTCTCAGATGGATCTTGTGTTATTCTTAATATTAAAAATGAAGACATAGTTGTTAGGTGAGAATAAGCAATTTGTTCAAAAATTGCCAAGTGGGAAGTAGTGGGCCAGGATCCAAACAAAAGTCTCTCGGGCACCAGGGCCTGTGCTTCACCATTGTACTATATGGACTGTCAGATGGATTAAAGTATTCACATATCTAAATCCTTTGCATGTAGCCTGAGATCCCAGGCTCTTGTTTAGAGACTGATTTGAGTGCTTACAACCCTGATATTTTACTATCAAGTCTGATTGTAGGAACTTTTTGGGGAAAAGTTCCTCAGGCTGTCCAATTTTTAGGCTGTTGGTATAAATTCCGCTGGAAGATTATCTTGTGGTGGGCCAATCCCTGGTGCTTGTGGCTGGGTCGCTTTCAGCAAGGCCTCTGACATTTTGGCATTTTTCCTGGCAGGCAGCCAAGGGGCCTGAGTATTTGTTTTCTTTTACTTTCATTCTTAACCATTTCCTCTCTCTCAAAATAAACAAAAAAGAACTCAGGGGTTTTACCAGTAGAAATGCATCTTAAAAAGCAGTTTGTGAGGGAAATGTGTAGCTGGAGAAGGAAGAAAAAGGTGATTGAGGGAAAGGAGGAAACATAGCCATTAAATGATTAACAGAATTCAGAATCCCCTTGAGCTAGAAAGGTTCTAATTTTTAAAAGCCACTTAAATTCTTAGAAGAGAGGTACTCTCCAAGTATAAATATATTGGTCAGGCACTTCTTGGTGAGCAATGGAGAATCCCAGGTAACTATTTATTTGTTTTGTCCCCAACATTTCCCTTTATCAAAAGTTTACAATGGCTGTCTCCTAACATTTAATTCTCAAAGAGATGGAAAGCAGCGAAGAGTTGCCTGAAGTGTGGATCCTTTTTCTTCCACCTCTACTCTTTTAGAAAAGGTGCTGGCAGCTATTTACAAACCACTGACTAGACCACTCGGTGTTAGTGACCCTCCCTAAGGGGAACCGCTTTTTCCTCCTTCTTTCTCTTTCCTTGAGCACTTAATTGCGTACTCTGCTCTAAGTGTTTTGCATATCTTAACTCACTGAGTCTTCACAATCCTAGGAGATCCTAACAATGATAGCTCTACTTAACAGGTAAGAAATTTATGCTAAACAGGTTAAGAGCTGAGCTCCACACACAAGGCTATGAAGTGGGGGTGATGGTCTGATGCGAAGGTTTTTAACTCCACAGCAGTCCATCGTGAGAGTCAAATTTACACGCCCTGGGGATCAAGCCCAGACTCTGCCAACAACCAGCGTGATCTTCTGCTAACTCACCGTTTTGTGTATTGCCTGCCTGTAAGGTACCTGAAGTTCTCACAAGTACTTCAACCATTCCCAGTGAAATCAGTGAGAAATTAAGAGCCTCCTTATAAAGGCCCCTTAATCTCTCCTTAAATAGGCTCAGGACTCTTGGGCTTTTATTCCTGTAGAAGTTGGAAAGGATTCTATTTATTCAGTCCCTCACTGGACAGATACACACAGGCCACATGGCATAGTGTCAGAATGCAGATATTAGAACCAGACTACAGGTGACCCTCGAACAACTCGGTGGGGGTGGGAGGGAGCAGAGGCACCAGACCCCACACAGTCAAAAATCGGCATATAATTTTTGACTTCCCCAAAACTTTACTAATAGCCTGCTGTTAACAGGAAGTTACTGATAACACAAAAAGTCGATTAGCACGTATTTTGCATATGTATTATATACTGCATTCTTAACAATAAAGTAAGCTAGAGAAAAGAAAATATTAAGAAAATCATTAAGAGAAAATACATTCATAGTACTATATTGTGTTTAACGAAAAAAATCCACATGTAAGTGGACTTGCACAGTTCAAACCTGTCTTCTTCAAGGGTCAACTGTACTTTGTTTGAATTGTGGTTTTGCCATTTATTCACACTCAAGGTCACACCACTTATTGAACCTTTCTGTCCCTCTGGTTCCTTATGTACAATGGGTTAATGGTATCACTGACCCCACACAGTTACTATGAGTTTTAAATGAGTTCATCCATATGAAATATTTAGAACTGTGCCTGGCACATAGTAAACGCTCAATAAATATGAAGTATCATTGAAGAGATATTTAGGATATAGAAGCATGCTAGGCACTAGAAATAAGAGTTTATATTGTAGTGGGAGATAGGGGGCATATTCTTCAATAGAGAGATTTATATGCTAAGCACCAGCACTGGAGGCATAACAGCTAAACACCTCCCTCCCCCGCAAAGATTTACAAACCACTGGAAGAGGTAAATAGACAATGACAATGCAGTGTGGTAAGTGTGCAATGGGGTAGAAATGGGTAATAATAGAGCACATGTGGGACAGGGGACATGATGTTTATGAATCAGAAGAGGCTTCTTACAGGAAGTGAACCCAAGATAAGACCTGGTGGATGGGAAGGAATTTGCCACATGAATTCTTGGAACAGAATGTAAACTGTTAGGTATATAAAGGATATGGAGCATGTATGTGTACAAGGGGCAGAGTGAGCAGGTCCCACAGGGTTTGAGGGCTAGGGTACATGGGGTGGGAGGCTGGAAAGAAGGTAGTACTAGATTACTGAAGGCCTCCAGTGCTTTGCTGAGAGTTTTGGACTTTATCCCATATGTAATAGGGGAAGAGCTGTCAAGTCTAGGAATGATATGATCTGCAATCCAGACCAGATGAAATTTGAAGTCAGGGCCACCAGATATAGTGATACTCCTAGATACTCCACATTGGAGTGCTGGTTATGAGGAAGGAGAAGTGGAGATGTTTGGGAGAAAACGGGAAAAAGTGTTAGAATGCAATGACTGATTAAAGCAGAATGGAAAAGCAGTAATATTGTATGTTGCCCTCAAAGATGATATCCTTCTACTTCTTATGGGTACTTAATTGGAAAAATTTGAGAAATACTGATGGCATAAACAGAAAGAATATGAGTTTTTGGAGCTGGGTGGAATTGAATTCAAATCCAGTTTTATCATTTGTTGGTTTCATGTTTAGTGTGGATAATAATCTCACCTCAAATTTTATTATATAATTCCATTATCTGATAACATTATGTTAACATAATACATGCAAAACACCTAGTACAGTGCCTTGCACATAGTAAGCACTCAGTACATGACAGTTGTGAGTGTTGTAGGATTAGAAAATAAGATGTGATCAGGGGTTCATGCCAGATAGCAGTTCTTAGTCTTTTGAATATCTTAGATGCTTACTATTAAAAAAATTGTTTAAGATATAATTCACATACCATCAAGCCACCCATTTAAAGTTTATGATTCAATGTTTTCCCATATATTCACAGACTTCTACAACCATCATCACAATCTAATTTTAGAACATTTTCATCACCCCTAAAAGAAACTC
Source organism: Nyctereutes procyonoides (assembly GCF_905146905.1). Classification (NCBI taxonomy): domain Eukaryota; kingdom Metazoa; phylum Chordata; class Mammalia; order Carnivora; family Canidae; genus Nyctereutes; species Nyctereutes procyonoides. The sequence goes on along the minus strand of NW_026575140.1, from coordinate 46,404,324 downwards.
CATACCCTAAATAGTCACTGCCCATTCTTCCCTATGGTTCCTCCACAGCCCTAGGCAGTCACTAATCTACTTACTATTTCTATAGATTTGCTCATAAATGCTTCAGAAGAGCTGATGAAAGTAACTTCTACTCTGGGAATATGCAAAATTTTGCATGCAATTTCTTGGCAATCAGAGACTCCAGATTAAAATTTTAAAGGAATACTCATACTAAACTCAAACAGAATTTCTACAAAGTTGGCACTGGAAGAAAGAAGAAACTCCCAGAGGTGGTGGTGGTGGTGGGCAGCCAGAGCTTGTAGTTTTCACACCTGTATCTGTACCTAATCTGAAATCTCTGCACACTAAATCTGTTCCAAAGTTTCTACACATAATCTCCTCCTGGAAATGTTAACCATGGAGGCTCCATATCCTTCACCCTTACCATTTGTTTCCTTTGGGAGCAGCAGAAACCTAAGAGATTCCAGTCAGCAATCAAGAGTAGTATCATTGAAGATCAGCCAAAACTACTGAGATAATAGCTACCATTTATTATGTGCTTATTATGGTTGAGCATTGTGCTTATAATTAATTATCTCTCCTAATTTTTTAGTTTTAGGGAGAACATATTCTGTCTCAGCTCTTGGTAACTCCTGATAAATAATATGATATCACTAGGAAGGCTTCTGCCAACAATCTTTGGTGTTGTTGCCTCTAATCCACTTCACAGAAGCCAACAACAATTGGAGTATGGGGAGGGGGTGACTTTTCTCTTAGAAAAAAAAAAAGCAATGCCTAAGTTCCCATTGGATCAAGTAGGAATGCCTTTGCCCTCTTAATGCCAAAGGTATCAGGTTAGAACTTCCTCAAGAATGTGTTGATCTGGCTTCTTTAGAATAACAAATGCTAATTTTGATTATAGACTATTTTCCTCATTTAAATTTTAAACTGTATTACCATGTTAGTTGAGGATTCCTCTTTAAATAGGAAACTGGAAGCACGCACAGTCTTAATTATGTTTGTATTCACTTCAGGAACTGTCTTCCAGATCGCCATCCCAATCTTGTGCTCATTTGTCTACAGACACTCAGATATTTGGTTTTGCTTTTTCATCTTGGATTCTATAAGCTCCTTCCTATCTCTCGGTCTCTTGCTTGCTGTTCTTTCTGCTTTTCTTTTTTTTCCAAATCATTGCAAAGCTGGTTTCTTCTCATGATTCAGACCTCAGCTCAGAAGGCTTTCTGATCATGCGATCCAAGAAAGTTGTCCCTTCTTCACATTACGCTTGCACAGGACTTATCACTCTGAAAATAATCTTAGTGATGTATCTATTTACTTGGTTTTTAAAATATATTTTACTAATTATTCATAAGAGACACAGAAGAGAGAGACAGAGACACAGGCAGAGGGAGAAGCAGGCTCTATGCAGGGAAGCCAATAAGGGACTCAATCCCAGAACTCCAGGATCACGCCCTGAGCTGAAGGCAGATACCCAACCGCTGAGCCACCCAGGCATCCCTATTTACTTATTTTTAATTTATTTCTTTCCACCAGTGTGTAAACCCCATGAAAATGGAAGCCTTGCCTGTTTTGTTCACCACAGAATCCTCAGAGCTCAGAATAATGCCGACACACAGGTGGATGTTTAATAAATAATTGTTGAATTAAATGTCTATTCTTAGAATGACTAGATAGTATTAAGTGTAAACCATGTTTTCTATTTTCAAAGGGGTTTAGACAGATGTATTTGGATCTTCATTGGATATGTTTAAACCTAAAAACTTGCTATTCATTGTAATGTCCAAAATAAAAAAAATTTAAATAATATTAATAATAACAGTATATTTTTTTTCTTCTCAAGTTCTTCATTTTGGTTTGACATATTCAAAACTAATTTAAATTAAAAAGAAGGGAGGGGGTGCCTGGGTGTTTCAGTCAGTTAAGAATCCAACTTTTGATCTTGACTCAGGTCTTGATCTTAGAGTGGTGAGTTCAAAGCCCCACATTGGGCTCCATGGTGGGTGTGGAGCCTACATAAAAATTGAAAAGTAAAAAAATTAAAAAAGTAGGAAATATATGAAACGAAAATAATTTTTAAATGGATGATAAGGGAACACCTGGGTGGCTCAGCGGTTTAGCGCCTGCCTTCAGCCCAGGGTGTGATCCTGGAAACCCGGGATCTTATATGTCCCCTGTCACACTCCCTACAGGGATCCTGCTTCTTTCTCTGCCTGTGTCTCTCATGAATAAATAAATAAAATCTTAAAAAAAATAAATACATGGATGATAGGCCTAAGTGTAAAAGCTAAAATTATATATATATATATATAAAAGTTTTGGAAGAAGACATAGATGACATTAGGGCAGCCCGAGTGGCTCAGCGGTTTAGCCCTGCCATCAGCCCAGGGCCTGATCCTGGGGACTCAGGATCGAGTCCCATGTCGGGTTCCCTGCATGGAGCCTGCTTCTCTCTCTGCCTGTTGTCTCTGCCTCTCTCTCTCTCTCTCTCTCTTTGTGTCTCTCATGAATAAATAAATAAAATCTTAAAAAAGAAGGCATGGATGACATTAAATAAATAGATAAAAGAAGGCATAGATGTAAATCTTTGTGATATTGGTTTAGGCAAAGTCTTGTTAGATACGACAATAAAAATACAAGTGACAAAAGAAGAATAGGAAAATTGGACTTTATCACAAATTAAAAGTTTTTCTGCTGTAAAAGTTACTAATAAGAAAGTGAAAAGTCAGCCCACAAATAGGATAAAACATTTTCAAATCAAATAACTGATAAGGCACTTGAAATCTGGAATATATAAAGAATTCTTACACCTTGATTATAAAAAGATAAATATACCAATTAGAACCTGAATAGATTTTCTCCAAAAAAGATACAAAAATGGCCAATTAATACATGAAAAGATGGTCAATATCACTAGCCATTAGGGAAATACAAATCAAAGCTCCAGTAGATAGCACTTCACTGTCACTAGGATGGCTATAATAAAAAAGACAGACAAAGCAAGCAGTAGTGAGGATGTGGAGAAATTAGAACCCTCATAATTGTTGGTGGGATTGTAACATGGTACAGCCTCTTTGGAAAACAGTTTGGCTCTTCAAAATGTTAAATGTAGAGCTACCATATAACCCAGCAATTCCGTTCCTAGATATACATACAAAAGAAATGAAAACATGCCCACACAAGCCCTGTAAACAAATATTCTCAACAGCATTACCCATAATAGCCAAAAAGCAGAAACAGCTCAAATGTCTGTAACTGGCAAATGGATAATTAAAATGTAGTCTATCTGTGTAATGGAATATTATTCATTCAAAATAAAGTACTGATACTACTATAAGTGAATCCAGAAAACATGCTAAGTGAAAGAAGCCACTCACAAAAAACCACGTTATATAATTCTATTTATGAGATGTCCAGAATAGGTTAAACCTATGAGACAGAAAGTGGATTAGTGGTTGCCTAGAGCTGTGGGTGGAGGGAATGGGGAATGACTGTTAATTGGTATTGGTTTCTTTTGGGGGTAATAAACATGTTCTAAAATCAGCGAGTGGTGATAGTTGCATAACTCGGTGAGTATACCAAAAACCTTTGAATAGTACCCTTTAGATAGATGAGTTATATAGGGTATATGAATAATATCTCGATAAATCTCTTTTTAAGAGTACAGTGCAGGGGAATAAAAGGAAGGGAAGTTTAAAATTAAGAGGATCAAACTTCAAAGTAAGTTTGAGTTGGCAAAATAGTGTAATATTTCTATTTTTAGCTTTGATATTCTAACTTTAGCAAGAGCGTAGACTTGCAATTTTATACTTAGCATTGCATTCTCAGATACAGAGGACTTGCCCTTTTCTTCACAAGTATCACCTCTATTGCTTTTGTTTTAAAGATGCATAATGTATTTAGAGTACACTAAATATTAGAGTCTTTTATTTACACTTATGTGGTGCCTATATCTAGTGTCCCCAAAGTATTATAATAATAGTTTTACTTTGCTAAAAGGTAATAGCAATATAAAGATGAAAGACTTTGTTCCCTCTGCCATTTCCCTCACAAGTAGAACAGTTGGATGCTCAGACTGTGAGATCAGACTGCTTGAATTGTTTCAGACAAGGTGAACTTGGGAGAGGCACAAACCTCAGTTTCTCTACCTGTAAATGATACTATTTACTTCATAATGTCGTTCTGAGAATTAAAGGAAATAACACATATGTGGAACTTAGCACAAGATGTCAAGAACATAGTAAATGCTCAAACTGCAGGAATTGTTAGCATTTATTTTTAATTTAGCAATAGCAAAAAGGGATTGAGATTATTAAGAAATGGGTAAAAAGTTGTAATGCGGCTGAGAATTGAGTATTACGATTCTAAAAATGAGGACTGGAAGGACGTATAATATTCTTACTCTCAGTTTTGTTAAAATTAGGTAACTATTCAACATTAATCAAGATATTTGAATAGTTTTAAGCATTTACTGCTAGAAAACTCTTTGGAGAGCTTGCTAAAGCTAAAGCTGTGAAGCTGCATGAATATTTTTCAGAGAACAATATGTGATTCAAGCATTGCTACAGAGACCTGATATTTTAGGCTACATTTCTAATCAGTGGTATCTTATCACTTGTCACTTAACAACTCAAGCCTTTGAGTAACAAATCTCCCAAGAAGTCTCCTTTCCTCCTCCCTTGAGGTTTACTCAGTCGATATTTTTCGCTATGGAGAGTAGCAGGAACTTCTTTTTTTAAGGACTATTTTAACTTCTTAGAAGAAGGAAACATGAGTGAAAATAATTACTTATGAAATAATAACTGATTGTGAATGTGAAAGAATTGCCATTTTGAGCTTTATTTGTATACTTTAAAGGTGGGCTTAAAAAAAAAAAGTGGGCTTTAAAACTTTCCCAGATTAACCGAAATTCCAGGAGATAAGAAAGGGAGAGAAGGAAGTTGAAAATACCTTGAAATTTCTCCCCTTTTCCCCCAAAACTTATTCTTATTTTTATATTAATAGGTAAAATTCTCTGAGGAGCACAAGTAAACCTCAGAAACTCATAGCCACACAATTCCTCTAAATGGGGCTTATCTGTAAGTATTCTTATTGTAATAACACTTGACAGTCATAAAGATCTGTTTGGGGAAACCAGGGATCTATACATAAGATAAAAATCGCTAAGGATAGTCCTACCCCACTGCCTAGCTTGTGGTAACAGTGGGTAAGTTAGTAGGAGTGTTACCAAATATGTTTGAATATGCACTGACATCATCTATTGCCGTACTGGACCTTAATATTCCCAACTAATATCAATACTTTTAGTAACGGCAATTAATTTGCTGACATATTTTCCCTACCCTCATTGCATCTCTCGGCACCCTCACACACTCGGATGCCTTAAAACGTTTCTTGAGCACGTTTTACTAACACCTAATCCTTGGCTTCCCGGACGCTAACGGACAATTGGATTGACTTCAGAAAGTGTTCCTACAAACAGTGCTTTTCGAGGCTTGCCCTCTGTCTAGTTAGTGCCGCACTGTTAGGAGTTAGCTGCGATGAAAGCACCCATCGCAACACTCAGGAAAGGCGCGCAACACCGCCCTGGGATACAGTTCAACTCGTCTCTGATTAATTGTGCTAACCGAGTTCGTGTCCCCGCGAGAGAAACCGTATTCCTCCTCACACTGAACAGAAGAGTCTCGACTATTCATTATTGGCGGTGCCAGAGGGCGACTCCAGGACCTGGGCAGCTAGGGACTGGGAACGGATCGGGACCTGCCTCCGCGAGGCCCGCGGGGTACCTCAGCAACACCCCAGCACTAGAAGTTTGTAAAATCTGGAGTCACCTTGACCCACCCCCGGAGGTGAGGAAAGTTAGTCCTGGACTGGAGACGGGGTGAGTAAAACCAGAGACAGAGAACTTTCGCGAGCGAAAAACGCCGTCACGTTTTCCTGTTTTCGGTGTAGCTCAAGACCCAGAGAGTTTAAGGGTGGCTGGAGCAGGTGGCACGACTCCGCCCACCACCGCGCTTCCACTCCCTCTGCTAGCACGCTCCACTCCCTCCGGGAGGTCCCGCCTCTTAGGCGCGCGCGAAGAATTGTCACGCCACGCATCCTGGGAATTGTAGTCTTGGCGCCGCGGGCCGCCTCAGGAGAAGCGACTCTGGCCTACATACCCCATAGTGCCGTGCGGCGCTGGCCGCTCCCGGATGTGTGCCTGGCGCCGGAAGAGAAGCCGGCCCCCCTCTCTCGGCCCGGCCATCTTGTGGGAAGAGCTGAAGCAGGCGCTCTTGGCTCGGCGCGGCCCGCTGCAATCCGTGGAGGAACGCGCCGCCGAGCCACCATCATGCCTGGGCACTTACAGGAAGGCTTCGGCTGCGTGGTCACCAACCGATTCGACCAGTTATTTGACGACGAATCGGACCCCTTTGAGGTGTTGAAGGCAGCAGAGAACAAGAAAAAAGAAGCCGGCGGGGGCGGCGTTGGGGGCCCTGGGGCCAAGAGCGCAGCTCAGGCCGCAGCCCAGACCAACTCCAACGCGGCAGGCAAACAGCTGCGTAAAGAGTCCCAGAAAGACCGCAAGAACCCGCTGCCCCCCAACGTTGGCGTGGTTGACAAGAAAGAGGAGACGCAGCCGCCCGTGGCGCTCAAGAAAGAAGGTAAAGCTGTGGTGGAAGGTGGAGGAGCCCGGGATGGAGGGAAGGAGCGAGGGGGACTTGCGGCTACCACTTGCTTTCGGAGTTCCGAGGGCCCGCGGGAGACTTGGCCGCCGATTGCCTCCCATTTCTCCTCACGCTACAAAAGCCAGGTCCCGCGAAGGTGCCGGGAGCGTGGTAGCCCCAAGTTGAAGCCACCTGCGAGGCTCCTGGAGTCACCCCCTTCCCGCCTCATTTTCTGAGCGGAGGAGCGTGCTCCGGAGATAAGCTGCTGCTGCTCGAGCGCGCTGGCTGCCCTGGGAGGCTGTTGCCTTCCCGCCGGATTCCTTGGCGGGCAGGCGCGGCGACCGAGATCTGGGCGAGCTGGCCACTGACTGAAGCATTTGCAGTTACGGGCAAGCGTGGGGTCCACGGCCCCTTCCCACTCGGAGCTCGCTCTCGGCGTGCTGCTTTGAGGTGCGCTTGGCTTCTCTCCTGCCATCTTGTCCCACGAGGGCGCGCGGAGTACCCCCCAGTGAGACGCCGGGGGTCCGAGTGCACCTGACCTCGTTCTGGGTTCTGTGGAGTGAGCTACGGCTTCAGGTGCCCCATGTGCCTTGTAGCCCCTCTCCTCCCTTCAACTCGTAAGAACAACTAACTTGCTGGAGCGAATTAAGCTTTTGAGAAGACAGATGTGCTTACACTGTGGTAAGCAGAAGCGGGAATTCTGAACGAAGACTGGTTATTGCAGGAAATCCTGAGCTCGTCCTCTCTCCCCGACACCCCACCCCACCCCACCCCACCCCACCCCCTCACTCAATATTTCATGTGGTGGCCCGGCCGGGGCCTCGTGGTGAATTGAGTGCAGAGGCTGTCACAACGTTAGTTAGCCCCAGCAGAGCGCTTTTGAATCTGTAGCTTTTTTTCTCCACATGTGCGTGAAGCATGGTCGGGATTCATTGGCGGGTAATAGTTGTTTCCAGAGGTCACTGTAAACTTCACAGGGTTGTCTTGAGGTTGATTTCTGCATTCTCCTATTGCTGGTTTGCCTTCTGTGTGGACAAAAAAGCAAAAACAGTTGGAGGATGAAACTTGTACCCGATCAGCTCCGGAACTTTAAAGTTGCCTTTTTATGTTAAAAGTTGAAATTACCTTTTACTGCCACGTGCTCCTGAAAGAAGTTGTTTCTCATTAGTTTTAGTTGAATTTTGTAGCATGCAACTAATTTTCAGAATCACCAATTGTGTTAGGTTTTGGCTTAAGTTTGTTTGTTTTTTTTAAATACAGAACTTCTGTGATGCTTGGAATGAAGAACCTATGATGAATAAAACAAAAATAATTAATTCTTGTATCAAAATTACAGGTTGGGGAAAAGCAGAAGTTGGGAGTGTTGGAAAGCTGGGTGTACTTCATTTAGACCAAATATCTATTCAGTCATCTTAAGTTTTAAAGCAACCTGTAGCACAGCTAAATAATTATTTAATTTCTGCGTTAAGGGACACAGGCCTGTGTTAATTATTATTGCTCAAGTTTACCTCCTTGATCTCATTAATCCAAAAAAGTGCCTGAAAACGTTGAGCCTAATGTATAAATCTTAAGTGTACCAGGTAGATGTGTTTCACCCATTTTGAATGTTTAAAGCATGAAACCTGGTTTAAACCCCTCAGTTGTTTTGATCATAAAGCCCATCTTGGAGGAGGTAAGCGCTTAACCTGGGACCTAGTATTTTAAATTACAAAGGTGGAGAATTATTATATGAGTTTATAACCAGAATGGAGTTCACCATTTAGTACTCTTTCCTTGGGAAAACTTCCATATTAGCTATCAACGTCTTCCTTAGATCAGCAATACATAGCAGTCTTGCTCTTCAATTGCAGAAAACATAGTCTTAAAAATAAAAGGGAAATGTTGAATGAAAAAGATTTTTTTCAGACCCTACTACCTGTCAGTTGATGTTCGGGGCATTGGAGAAGGATAGACCTGTAAAAAGTCTCTCCACTTCGTGCAGTGGGAAAAATTGCTACCTGCTTATGTGATCTTTGCCTTTGAATATTGGTCCTGGCAAATGCTAGACATACCTTAGATACAGTATTTAACGTGATAGGAGTTTTGTCTTTTGTCCATTTGAAGAACTGACACCACAGAATGTCATCGCTAAAAATGTAGACCAAGGCGTTTTTAAATTTTGTTTTTTGTTTTTTTCCGAAGCCTGGAATTGACTGAAAATCCAGTGAGTTTGCAAGTACATACAAGTAGGTTAAGAGAAGCTTGAATTTTTAAATGTCAGTCATTGGGTGAAATTATTTAGTAAATTTTTTTAGGTTCTGTTAGCATAATAGTGAAATTGGGTGAGGAAGGAAGCCATTGTTCATTTGGGTGTGTTTGGCTTGGATATCATTGTAAGGACTGGTTCCATAGCTCCACCCCAATACACTATACCTATGACAACATTTGTTTAAGATGCCTTAAGATCTAATATTTATGGTTTATCCTGAGAGTTTATGTGGAATGGACCTTAAAATTTCATTTAACAGTTTGATATTTACCATTTGACTTTAGTTACAAGCAACTGTATGATGGGATATATACTGATGATGGGTTACTTTCTTAGAAGGAATCAGAGTGAGTCAACTTAAGATCTTGCTATAAAATCAATTCCTCAGCTGCTTTTTGACTGTGTAAGAAATTATGGTTTGGGAGTTAGAACATACCTGAAATTTTACAGTCATGAACTTATTTACTTCAGGCCAACGATAATGCATGTTGGTTGCCTTTGTGGGCCTCAGATACCAACAGGAAAAAATGATACAGGAGGAAATCAGTAAATGCATCAGCCATCACTTAGTGCCACAAGTTTCTATTGCTTAAATACTGTTTTTAAAGGGGGGTCTGTGTGTGTGTGTGTGTGTGTGTGTGTGTGTGTGTGTGTGTGTGTCTGTGTGTGGCTTTTAAAGATTCTTTTGAAACCTACCTCTTAGGGCAAAAAAAAAAAGCTCTCTAATAAACAACTGAACTATTTTCTAGTGGTTGCATAGCATTATGTTTTATTTAGTGCATGTGTATGAATATGGGTAGAAACATGTGAATACATATATAAAAACTAATAGAGGAAAACAATACTTTTTTCTGGTTAATTAGTTATTTGAAACTATGGAGATCTAACCTTCAGTGCTATTTGTTTTCCTTTCAGTTTTGTAATTTCATAGAATTATCACTTTTTACTGTAGTTTATTTCCTTCAGATCATGTAAATAGTGTGGCCTTCACTTTTTCTGAGAGTCCTTATCTGATGAGTATGTTGATTTCCTTGGGTATTACTAATGAATGGCCAGTGGTGTTAATCTTTTTTAATATCTTTAAAGCCAAAATGTATCATACACCTAAAATTCCTTAAAAGTCAGAATTTTAAATTAAGACACTGGCATCTTGTGATGGGGAATAGTGGCTACCCTGATGACTTTCAAGTCAGTTACAGGTAGGGGAGGCATGATTTGGCAAACTAAACCAAGTTTGAAACAAGTTTGTTGTCTTTAATAGGAATTTCTTAGGTACTTTGTTATATTTTATAGAGATGCCCAGTTTTTGCCTTTTTCAGCAGCAAGTGCTCCTTACTGGATTAAAAGAATGGCTTTTTTTTTTTTTTCATCTTTTAGTAGTCTGCCTAGTTTTTTTTGTTTTGCAAAAATAATTTGCTTATGCAGGTTATTTATCATTTCAGGAATAAGACGTGTTGGAAGAAGACCTGATCAACAGCTGCAGAGTGAAGGGAAAATAATTGATAGGAGACCAGAAAGGCGACCACCTCGTGAACGACGATTTGAAAAGCCACTTGAAGAAAAGGGTGAAGGAGGAGAATTTTCAGTTGATAGGCAAGATCTTTTTAATCTCTTCATGTTTTGTCAGTTTATAGAGTCATACCTTAACGCAAAGCTATAAATTGGGCATAATTAGCAAGGTAGCAGTGTGGCTGTTACATTTATCAGTTTTTCAGAGAAATATCTGAGTGGATGCATCATTGTTCCACTAAGAACGTTTTAGTATCAATTTTTTGTGTTCAGTCTTGGATTTCTTGTAATGAAACACTTCAGTTGAATGAATGGACAATTTCTTTTCCTTGTCATCCCCAGTTAGCAGGAGAGCCCTTCCTGTTGGGGAACTATTTATAGCAAAACACTACTCATATTATGCATGTTGTGTTTATTTTAATTTTGAAGTGTATTAGTGAGGTGTAGTGGTTTTACTGGATTATAACATGAATAATCATGGGAAAGTTATGGGCACTAGTAGTGAAGTTTCAGAGAAAGCAAAAATGTTCTTGTTTGGGGGGAGCTTCCTGCTCCTGATTTCTTTTATGTGTTTAGAAGTAGATTGTTTTGAGTTTTCTTTTTCTTTTAAGTTTTACTTTTTTGAGAGACGAGCAAGGGGAGAGGCACAGGGAGAAGGAGAAGCAGACTCCCTGCTGAGCAGGGAGCCCACCCAACACAGGGTTCCATCCCAGGACTCTGGGATCATGAGCTGAAGGCAGATGCTCAAAGGACTGAACCGCCCAGGCTCCCCTGTTTTAAATTTTCTAAAACATGTGTTTAACTGTTAATTATTAGCCAGTAAATATGTTTTTACATTTGAGCCTTTGGATGCATTTTCTCTTTTTTCCCCCCCTTCCTGAAAACCTTGGAAATATATCTTTTATTTGTTATAGACCGATTATTGACCGGCCTATTCGAGGCCGTGGTGGCCTTGGAAGAGGTCGAGGAGGCCGCGGACGTGGAATGGGCCGAGGAGATGGATTTGATTCTCGTGGCAAACGTGAATTTGATAGGCATAGTGGAAGTGATAGATCGTAAGTCTTATATTGGTTTTTATTGTTTTTACATTGGAATTTACTTCTTTAATAAAACAAAATTTGAGTTTCTAGAATTAAAGAGTATTATGTTAACTCAGTTTTGTTAGTTCTTTTTCACATTACAGTGGCCTGAAGCATGAGGACAAACGTGGAGGTAGCGGATCTCACAACTGGGGAACTGTCAAAGATGAATTAACGTTGGTATTCTGATTTTTCTGAATAAATAACTTTTAAATAAGATTGATTCTATGCTTTATTAGAGTTTTAGAGTTTAACCATAACTCTTATATTTTACTTGTCCCCAGGACAAGAACAAATGCTCTCATCTCAGAGCTACTTCCTTATAATACCTTGTTGGATATGTTTGAGTACAATATGTCATATGACAAATTTTTCTACATTACGATACACATGAATTTTTCTTTTCATATGGCTATATAGCTTTTCCTGAAACCTTACAATTTAAGTTATTTGGGTATTCTGATTCTCTGTGTGCTTTTAGTAGTTCCTATTGTAGCAATTGGCCCTATGGTCATTAGAAGAATTTGATAGGCTGGGGAAGTTTTGTTTTAGAGGAAGCTACTCTGTCCTGCTACTTTCTAAATCAAATACTTGAACTATAGTTTGGATCAGAATGTATTTTTAAATTATTTTTTCTTAGAGGTCTACTGGGAAGTAAGTTTAGTAAGAAAAGGGTCTTAGGGAATGTGAGGATTTTAAATATGTAAAAAGAATCCTTAAGCTACATGTAAATGGACCTAGCTGCTTTTCTCTTTCTTTTTTCCTTAGAGAGTCCCCAAAATACATTCAGAAACAAATATCTTATAATTGCAGTGACTTGGATCAATCAAATGTGACTGAGGAAACACCTGAAGGTGAAGAACATCCAGTTGCAGACACTGAAAATAAGTAAGTGGTTTTACGGGTAGTGGTTTTATGTATGGTTTTACTCCATAGCATTGGAAGTAGTTTGGGTTTTTACCAAGAAAATAACATAGATTTAATGCTATTATTTGGTGTCTTTTAACATGAGACTTGTACCCCTATTCCTCAAATAGTATCTATTTAGAGGAGTGCTTTACACATTCAGTTTATTGGGCTATGTAACGGTTTGAAAAATAGAATGGTTATTTCTATTTGAAAATACCATTGTTATCTCTGAAAAGATAAGGAATACATATTTAAGTGTGATACCTGTTTGCCATAAGAACAAAAATTAACTATTTAACCTGAGAATTGGGAGTAAGAATAAGTTGTCCTGCATTTTACTTAGCTATACTTTACTTGGTAGAGAAGTTGTAATGAATAATCCTGGTGACGATGGCTGTCCAGACTCTGAATAAGTGGGAACTAGAAGCTGAAGTTGGGGATTTCTAAAAATGTGACCAAATGGTTGACATAAGAGAAATTATAGTATTTATTTATTTAAAGGTTTTATTTATGTATTGTATGTATGTATGTATTTATTTATTTGTTTATTTATGTGGGGGGGGCAGAGACATAGGCAGAGGGAGACGCAGACTCCCCGCAGGGGAGCCCAATGCAGCGCTCTATCCCAGGACCCCAGGATCACACCCTGAGCCAAAGACAGACACTAACCGCTGAGCTACCCAGGCATCCCCTTAAGCAGCCAGGTGTCCAGAGAAATTATAGTATTTAGAATACATAGTTCAAAGTCCTTTGAACTTTATATAAATTCTATTCTGAGACAGTTTAAACCAGAAGATGTGACCTTTTTAAAATTTCTCTGGAATTTTTTTTCTTTCCATCAACATAGAATTTGGAACATAGCATTATTGGCTTGTTTTAAAATGTATGGGGAGAGCAAAAGGCCAGAACATGTTATCAATTCACTGGCTTTTCTTTTCTTAATCCTTTTCATTTCCTGAGTTTTTAGGTATAAGATTTGGTTTTGAAGTTTCTATTCAAGGGTGGAAGACTTGTAATGATACAAATTATTCTGGTAGAAGTGATTTAATGCCTTCCTCTAGTTTCCATCAACCCAGGCAGAAATTCTATGCCAGTCATTTCTTACAGTATTATGGTTTAAAGTATTGAATTACCAGTTATTGAGGGCCTGTAACTCTTAACTGGAGGATATTTAAATTAGGGGATTCTTTGCTTTTTCTCCAAGAATTACTCCTACAGTGAACCATTACTGGTAATAGTATCATATTCCATTCAGTTGGTTTGTTGAAAGAAGGAATAGTAATTGATTTACTATTAGAGTAGATAAAAATATATGGTATTAAGTATATGTTGAACTTGGGGTAATATAAATTCATTTATATAAAACAGTATGAAATCATAATTTTTAGTGGTAATGAAATTGTGATAGGTGACTGAAATGAACCTTAATATAAGTACTTAACAATGCCCAACACAACTGTTCCTTTAACAAAGCCCATGTTTAAGTGACCTTAAGAGTGATTTGCAAAGATTATAGCTGTTTATCAGAAGAAATGATATATATTGACAGTGTATTACAAACAAATCCTTCATTCATTTCAGGAATGAAATAGGGGTTTTTAAGCTAAAGACCAAGGTGATATTAGAGCAGTCTCTAGTCTTATTCCAGGGTAGGGGAGAATGCAAATATAGCGTTGCATCTTGCATGTGAGCGCATAGATTTAAGAAGCACAGGATGACTTTGATTAACTCCCTTATATATAGTTTCCAGGACTTCTGTTTTATTTCATTTGATCCTTACAACCTCTGAAGGTAGGTGTTGTGGTTTCATGATGTGGTAAAGGTATGCCAAGTTCTATTCTTGGCTGTGTCATGACTTGGGAGTAAGTAGGACCTTTTCTTGATCTTTAGTTTTCTCATTTGTAAAGTGACAGAGTTGGACTTGATAGTCAAGATCTTTTTTTTTTTTTTTTTTTTTAAGATTTTATTTATTTATTCATGAGACACACACACACACAGAGAGAGAGAGACACACACAGGCAGAGGGAGAAGCAGGCTTCCTGTGGGTAACCCAATGCGGGACTTGATCCTGGAACCCCGGGATCATGCCCTGGCCAAATGCAGATGCTCAACCTCTGAGCCACCCAGGAGTCCCAAGATCTCATTAGTAAAATGTAAACTTGGTATAGGAAGTTTTAAGATAGAATTTGTCAAATGGTGAAGAGTAGAGTGGAAGGCAGATATTTGAGCTCTAAGGCTAACCGAATCACCTGCTATCTTTGGAAGGAATCAGAGCTCCCAAAATAGCAAACAACTTGTTTGGTGACAATTGCAAGTTGAGATTAGACTAAAATAATGAATTCCTAGGCCCATGCTTTGTTTTTATAAATAGGGAAAAGGATAGTGTATAATAGTTATATCCTGAGACTTGTATTTGGAAATAACTAATTTAATATTCAGTACTGAAACTGCTGTGTTTTGTGGAGGGTTCCAAAACCAGTGAAACCACAGCCTCTCCTGTCCATATACAGGTTGGTTGAAAGTTTGGAGAACATAGGATTTTGGATTTGTGGGAACCTGGCTTTTAAAATTGTTTGCTGTTAAATGTTGATAAAAGCTAGAGGAACAGTTCTTTCATACTCTAAAATATGGATTTTGGTTGTTCACAAGTGTCCTAGATGATTGCCTTTATTTTTGTTACATGTGTTTTAGGAGAAGCTAGGTCATCTGTTAATCACATAAGGATACAGTTTTAAAGTAGTGTGATTTTAAGAAATGTATATTTTGGATAAAGACAGATTATTACCGATAGTTGATCATTTCATAGTTTATGAAGTTGAATTGTATATTCCTCAGTTATCCATGCTTTCACAATTCAACAAGCACTGAATTTCTAGCCTCTACCAAGTTATGTGTTAACCATTGGGTGACAAGACTGGTATCCTCTTGTTCTTGGATAATCTTTTAAAGATTACCGAGCCAAGATTAACTTCTTCCTTTTGATCGTAAGTTAAGATTTTATCAGCCCCTTACCGCTATAAAACACGTTTTTTCGCAGGGAGAACGAAGTTGAAGAAGTAAAGGAAGAGGGTCCAAAAGAAATGACTTTGGATGAGTGGAAAGCTATTCAAAATAAGGATCGGGCAAAAGTAGAATTTAATATCCGAAAACCAAATGAAGGTGCTGATGGGCAGTGGAAGAAGGGATTTGTTCTTCATAAATCAAAGAGTGAAGAGGTAAAATTTGTGATGTCTGAAAATGTTCAGATGTTTATTGAATGGTATTTATACTTTTTCAAAACATGGCTAATCTGTTTATAAAGAATAAAAGCTTTACATAGGATCATTTGGGGTAGATAAGTTGTTCAAAAAGGAAATAAACTGCATTACCATATATTTCAAGAAAGGTAGTCCTTCAGTCAGTAATGTATTTAATGTGGTGGTTTTATTGTTTTTTTCTAGAAAGCAATCAGGTGTTTATCATATAGTTACTAGTGTTTTAGAAATAAGGTAGGTCTTTTCAAAGTTGTGATAATATTTTTTAAAATCTTGCCTAACTGAATTGTTGAAAGGTTTGCATTTTCCTATGGTTTAACCTAAGACCGTAGCTTCATCAGTATTCAGTTTTTCAAACTCTCTGCCTTTGTCATTTATAATGATCAAGACTCTTTAATAAATGATGCTGTACTTATTGAGGACTGATGTCTTACAAGAACCAGCAAAGTAATTTACTAATGAAAATACTTGAGAAAGGTATGTTTGTGGTTTTTGATTGGGTAACAATCCCTGGAGCATGTTATTAGAGGAAAGTCCCACTGCTACATCATTTAAGGCTTATGCAAGTAGGATATTCTAATCATAAAGTTAAATTGAAATGTTACTAAGGCAGTGTAATTAAAAGATTCAATGAGATATTGCGTCTTCATTTTCTAAACAAATAGCTGTGAAACAAACTTGGAACATTGTAAAATAAAATTAAAGTTGAGACACGGTTTAGAAATGATTTTTGATTTTTTAACAACATTGACTCCATAAAATAATATAAACAGGGATATGTTGTAAAGTGCGAAGTCGTGTCGGAAAAGACATTTTGCTTCATTTGAATGCTTTTGCTTATTTAAAAAAACTTTTTTTTTAAATAATTCTTGCAGATAAAGTTGTGTATCTGGGTTAAAGTATTCCTGATTAAAGAAACAATGAAAATTCATCTTGGGGAGATTGTTAATTTGTAGTAATGATTAAACTGCTTAGGTTAATATGGAAAAGATTTACTTAAGGTACCTTTGGCATAATTTGTAACTTTTTTGAGGTCCTGACAACTTTTCTCCAAAACAAGACACATACACAAAATACTGATAGATTTTTCTTGATTCGTTAATTACTCTGAAGTCTCTTCATGCATTTTGTAGACAACAGGTTAGGTATCATATTTTTACATTGAGCTCAGAAATAACTGTTATATATAATTAAAAAGTTTTAAAATTAAAATGTGAAATTGATTATGAATAACTGAATTAGGGTATTAATTGACAGAGCTGAAGCCAAAGCTCTTATTTCCTGATTATCATTCACTGCTCTAGAAAAAAAAACTTTGCAGATTTATCCTACTAGCTGTCTTAAAGGGATGTTCACCAACATTTAAACTTCCTCTATATTATTGTAATAAAACCATTGAGGTGTTTCAGTAGTATATCAATTAGGCTTTTTTGCTTCTGTTTCCTAGAAACTTAAATGCTTCTAATTAATGAATTGATAATATTGTTTTTGCAATAGCAAACAATTAGTATGTATAATTGACCTTGCAGGTTTTCTGGATTTACATTTAAACATTAATTTAAAATTGATAATGTGTGTGTGTGTGTGTGTGTATAAAGATCTTATTTATTTATTCATGAGACACACACAGAGGCAGAGACACAGGCAGAGGGAGAAGCAGGCCCCGTGCAGGAAGCCCATTGTGGGACTCGATCCCGGGTCTCCAGGATCAGGCCCTGAGCTGAATGTGGTGCTAAACTGCTGAGCCACCCGGGCTGCCCTAATGTTGATATTTTAAGAAGAACCGTCTACTGCCTTTAGATTGGCTTAGCACTAAGGAATGGCAATTAATTTGGATATTAGACAAAGGAGCGAAGACGCAGATATAAAATTCATTGGTACTTAGAGTGGTAAGTTTATTAACAGTTGTGGTGTTACAGGATTTAAAAAGAACAAAATGTTCATTATTCCTTCAGAAAAGGATTGTACCTGCATTTAGAAAAACTAAAACACGCTCCAAAGTAGTATAAGAAAAGTTTGGAACTAGAAGGTGAAAATTTATTCATTCCAAACATACAGGAAGAAATTAGGAATTAAGCAGTGTAAAATTGTCTGGCTTTTTTGTTTTTTTACAGAGTGGGTGGTATACCTTATATATAAATACAAAGGAGGACCTGGATTTCACAAATATGTTGACATTAAGGTTACCTGGCTATATTTATGGCTTGGATTTATTTGTGCTTATAGCTTTTCAAGGTTCCCTGATTTCACTTTTTTTTTTTTTTTAAATTTTATTTATGATAGTCACAGAGAGAGAGAGAGAGAGGCAGAGACACAGGCAGAGGGAGAAGCAGGCTCCATGCACCGGGAGCCTGATGTGGGACTCGATCCCGGATCTCCAGGATCGCGCCCTGGGCCAAAGGCAGGCGCCAAACCGCTGCGCCACCCAGGGATCCCCTGATTTCACTTTTGAGTCTGTAGTTCTGCAGTTTTCCCAAGTCAGACTTGGAAGAGTACAGAGCCAGAATTTTCTTTAAAACTCGAAAAGTGATTTAGTATTAATCACTGATACAGACCTCCCATGCAATCTATTCAAAAGTCTTCATCAGGGGTTCACATTGGAATCTAATCTGAAGGACATATTTAAAATGTACTTACTCAAACTTCACTAAAGATTATGATTTGGTAGGTTTCAAATGGGCCCTAGAGACTTGAGTGGTTGTGATTACATACCTCTGATCAAGACTTGCCAATATCACATGTAGTTTATAAAGTTAAGAGAAAAGTGAAAGGATCACAGCTGATCTCCAAGTTTACATATTATCTGTAGTGGCATTGATATTTTTTAATTATCATTTGTTGTTGTATTTGTTCACAAAGTACAGATTGGATTTTTGGTCTTTTTTTTTTTTTTTTTAAAGATTTTATTTATCCATGAGAGACACAGGCAGAGGGAGAAGCAAGCTCTTTGCAGGGAGCCTGATGTGGGACTCGATCCCGGGACCCCAAGATCACGCGCTGGGCCAAAGGCAGACACTGAACCACTGAGCCACCCAGGGAATCCCGATTCTTGGTCTTTTTAAGAGAGAGCTCAATAATTAGAAATTTGCAGTGTTGCTTTCCTGTTAATCACCCCATGACCTACTCTTAAATTTTTAGGCTCATGCTGAAGATTCGGTTATGGACCATCATTTCCGGAAGCCAGCAAATGATATAACGTCTCAGCTGGAGATCAATTTTGGAGACCTTGGCCGCCCAGGACGTGGTGGCAGGGGAGGACGAGGTGGCCGTGGGCGTGGTGGACGTCCAAACCGTGGCAGCAGAACTGACAAGGTAATTTTAAGAATTCTTTTTAAAGTAATTTGAGGACCTCTTTTGGTAAATCAGTGCCCTGGGTCCTTTTGGGGCTAGGATTAGAAGGAAGAAGTAGTTAGATACACCTTCAAGAAATTACATTTTAGGCTGTATTTTTGCTTAAAAGCACTTAAATTGACTGAATAGTGCTGCTAGTAAAGTTAAATTTTCACTTTTTTGAGTATTTGGTGCTGGTCGTGGTGTGCTAGGTATTTTATGTACTATGGCATTTCATTCTTGTTACTACATTGATATCCCCATTTTACAGAAGAGGAAATTTAGGTACAGGGAACCAAGTTAATTTGAGCTTTAGCTAAAGTCTACTTGAAATGCCAGCTACCTCCTTTGCCTTGACTCTTGGCTACATTTTTGAGTATCAGTGTAGCATTTGTGTGCATAATTGTGTGACACTAACCGGATGATTATTGACAGTTTTTCTAGATTATTATTTTTTGTTTTAGAAAAAACTAGACTGCAGTGTTGAGAGCTGGGATTCATTTTTGTCCTCTTTATTATAATTTAATGCCTCATACAGTGTATATGACAGGTTCTTAAATATTTTGATAGAAGACCTAGTGATTGATAAATTTTTACTCTGATCATTTGATGCCAAAGTATATGCTGTTAATGACTGAAATTAAAGTATGAGCAGTAACCTTTGCGTTAGGTTATTAATTCATGGTCTCTGTCTGGCTAGGAAACCAGTGACGTCCTCCTGAATTCTCAACCCCCGATATGCAAATTGGGGACCTGATTGAATCTGTCAGTGTATTATAGTGGTAGCTTAATATCATAGAATGGTCACCGGTAATAATGGAGTGATTTCTTTTTCTTCATCTGAACATTAGGCTTTTTAAAGGGTCAATGTTGTGTGTATGGATCTTTTAATACATTTTTGTTGTTACTTGTTCTTTGATTGTAAATAGCAGTTGGGTCCCTTCCTAACATTGATGAATGAATCATTATATATAATAGGTTTCTTAGGCTGCTTTCAGATTGATGCCTTTCTTATTTAGCAAGTGAGGAGAATAAAATACTAAAAAAGGATCCCCATACATACGTCATGTGAATCTACCTGTGTGATTTATTAGAAAATTAAACCCACGATGTTATTAAAGAATTTTCCTAGTTTTTTTTATTTTTTTTAAGATTTTATTTATTTATTCATGAGAGATAGAGGCAGAGACACAGGCAGAGGGAGAAGCAGGCTCCATGCAGGGAGCCTGCCCGTGGGTCTTGATCCTGGGACTCCAGGACCATGCCCTGAGCCAAAGGCAGTGCTAAACTGCTGAGCCACCCAGACCCCCCCCCCCGCCCTTTAAAAAAAAGATTTTACTTATTTATTCGAGAGAGGCAGAGACCTAGGCAGAGGAAGAAGCAGGCTCCATGTAGGGAGCCCAATGTGGGACTCCCATCCCGGGACTCCAGGATCATGCCCTGGGGTGAAAGCAGGCTCTACACCGCTGAGCCACCCAGGCATCCCGTCCTAGGTTTTGATAGACATTCAGGACAAGACTCATTGCAAATATTTATGGTCCTGATCCCTAACAGTAAAGCTTTGACACATTTTTACATAGTACTTAATGTCAAGATTTTTAGAGTTATATGCCTAAATGTAGACACTAGTAATCCAAGATTTGAGAATTGTTAATTTTGATTTGTTTCTTTTTCAGTCAAGTGCTTCTGCTCCTGATGTAGATGACCCTGAGGCATTCCCAGCTCTGGCTTAACTGGATGCCATAAGACAACCCTGGTTCCTTTGTGGACCCATCCCATCTGAGGTTTTGCATGCTTAAGGATCCCAAACGACTTAAGAATTTAAAAAAAAAAAAAAAAAAGACTGTCATTCATACCATTCACACCTAAAGACTGAATTTTATCTGTTTTGAAAATGAACTTCTCTCGCTACACAGAAGTAACAATATGGTAGTCAGTTTTGTATTTAGAAATGTATTGGTAGCAGGGATGTTTTCATAATTTTCAGAGATTATGCATTCTTCATGAATACTTTTGTATTGCTGCTTGCAAATATGCATTTCCAAACTTGAAATATAGGTGTGAACAGTGTGTACCAGTTTAAAGCTTTCACTTCATTTGTGTTTTTTAATTAAGGATTTAGATGTTCTCCCAATTACAAACTGGTTTTAAATATTGGACATAATATCAGTTTTAATACCTGCTTTGCATTTTCACACATGGTCAGCTGGGTCATGTAAACTTTGATTTGTCAAATTTTATGCTGTGTGGAATACTAATACTATATGTATTTTAACTTAGTTTTAATATTTTCATTTCTGGGGAAATCTTTTTCACTTCTCATGATAGCTGTTATATATGCTAAATCTTTATATACAGAAATATCAGTACTTGAACAAATTCAAAGCACATTGGTTTATTAACCCTTGCTCTTGCATGGTTCATTAGATTCAAATTTATAATTGACTCACAATTTCAACTATATTTACTTTTAAAATGCGTGACTTTCCCATTTTAAAAACCAGACTAGACACCTTATTGTTGAAAATTTAAGCTACTTATTGTTGATACACATCCTATCAAGTGAAGTAGTTTTATGGGTGTTGGGATTTTTTTTCCTCCAAAGGGTGGGTGGAACAAGTTGATTTGGCTACTGCATAATATTTAAACTTGTGTAAAATAAGTGTCTGGCCACTCAGTATGATTTGTGTGTGTGGAAGGTCCCAAATCAAAATTGTTCTTCCATAATCAATAACCCTTAAACCTTTCCTTTTCCTAAAGAAACCAAAGGGCACTGGTTTGTATGGTAAGATGGGGGAGTATGTTAATTTTTAGAATTTGGAAAGCAGACAGCTTTACTTTATAAGGTTGGAACAGCAGCACCATCCATGAAATATACCAAAAATTTTACTGTTTCTGAATTTCCTATATTGCTATTAATTTTGGTCTTAAGTTGATAGAAGACTGTTCCACAGAAAGTGATAAGTATCTTTGACCTCTTCCTCCATTAGAAAATTAGATTAATGAATTCCTTAAATGGGAGCATCACCACTTACTAAAGCATACATGGAGAGAATTATCAACAGATTTTTTAGGATCTTTTTTTTTTTTTACTCTTATGCCACATTTATTAGTAAACAGGAAAGGAATTTTCATGTACAGTTTTAAAGATCTTTTGTCACTCAGTATTTTCTACCTGTGTATGGTAATGTCCAGTTTTAAAATATTGAAGATCTTAAATCATAAAATGTCTGCTATTTAGCTGATTCATTCTCCCATATACTCCTAAAAGAAATTGTACAGTACAAGAGTTAATTCATTTGGATTAGATTTATAAATCTAGTTACCTGCTGGTTGGACATCTTAGGAAGGAGGTAATTGGTTTTTAATGATGGATAAACTTTTGTGCTGGTGTTTTGGATCTTATGCTGAGCATGTTCTGCACTGGTGCTAATGTCTAATATAATTTTATATTTACAAACATACCTGCTACCCAGAGGCAAGTATTAATTTAGTCCATATGGACTATTGACCCCTCTTGAGATTGCAACATACACTCCTAAATCATTGTGGTTAGACTTGCAAGTATCTTAACTTGTTTCTGGACATGTAACGTGTTTATAAGCCTCTTGATTTTTAGCAACATATAGAAAACACCTATTAAAAACACTTCACAAGTTCTACTTAGTGTCAGCCATTGCTGGCATTCTGTCTCTAGAGAATACAGCAATATCTGGTATGTTGCAAGCTTTCAAGATAGCCTCAACTTTAAAAAGTTGGTCCATTAGTTGTATCTGATGGATGTAAATTTGCCTCCTAGTTCACTTTGTGTCAAGAGCTAAAACTGTGAACCTAACTTTCTCTTATTGGTGGGTAATAACTGAAAATAAAGATTTTATTTTCATGCTCACTTCTTAAAAATCATGAAAACAATCAAATAGGAACCCATATATCGTCACGTTTTCTGACGTGTGTGTGCACTCCAAGGTAATCATATTTCACCCCCCCCCCGCCCCTTATATTTAGCGTTTGTCTGTGTGGGGTTTTTGTTAAACCAGGCCATCAGATCACATTTGGAAGGGATGATACCTACTACAATTAGAAAGTTGAATTTTTAACTTGTAAAATGAATTTCAAGGACTGACATGGCAATTGGCATTTCTTAGTAATTTACATAAGTGGTAAGGTTAATCATACTGAATGCCACTCTTTTTTAAAATAATATAATACTAAAAAAAATCCGTTAATACATATCTCTAAATAATCGTAGCTGATATAATGTTTTAGTGAACACTTATTTTTGATGCTTTTACATAGGAATAATGCCAGAGTTCATATTCATTAAGACATTTTCAGTTTGCATTGAAATGATTGGGATCTAGTTTCTCATTTAGTTGTCTTTGGAGACCTGTGTGGAATCAGGAAAGATTTTTAAATGTGCCGTAGGTATTATATATCTAGTTATTTTACTGTATTTTAAACTGGAAGCATGACACATCATCTCCATGGTTGTAAATATATTTGGGGCTTATTTCTGGGTATGGGTTTGGAGGGGGCATATTAAGTACTCTGATTTTACTATTTTTCTAATTGTTGCTAGAGGTCATTGCACTGAAAAATTTAATTGTGCCATTAGGTAGTTGCATACAAAGTCTATAATGTATTGGATATTTAAAACATATCTTTAAGAGCACTAATGTGGAAGGAACCAACAGCTACTAAAAGGTTAAAACAGAAGTGTGAAGCTTCTGGAACCTGAATGATTGTGACTTCAAGGTAAGATTAAGTCAGGTATATTAATGTCCATCTTTCCCAACTTTGAAGTAACTGGTATGCAAATTCTAGGTTTCTCAGGTACATGTAAATTATACTTCCTAAAGAAAGTAAATTAATACTTAGCTTCCAACCCATACATCCGTAATTCTGAAATTAACCTGTGTTTAGCGAGTCTAAACAGAAGCCACATCTCCAAATTAATTGGAGAAAGCCCAGAATGATTACTAGTACACTTTACAGGATATCTAGTAACAAGCTGTAAAATGATCTCTTACCAAATTTTCAGACCTAGTAATTATAGTGTACTAATTTATCAACCTGATTTGCAAGTTGTCGAAGCTGTATCATTAAGATTATATTAAGTGACAGCTTTTAGGAATTTGGGTGGTTTCTTTTTGCTCAGCCTAGGTTACCTTGGAGAGGTGTTCTCTTCACCTTGAAAATCCTACTTGATTTTTAGGTTAAATAGAGGTATGAGGACTGATTGAAGTGAGCCTGTTTCAGGGTGAGAGGAATTCATGAAATCAATATAAGGAAAGAAAAATTGTAACTAGGAGGAAAAGCTTAATTTCAGAAAATGATTAGAGTATAAAAATAAAGGTATGGAGATTCTGGCCTCAGGAAAGGAACACTGGAAATGAGTGTTTAAGTTCTAGATCCCCAAACTTCAGCCTATGGCCTGCTCTTGAACAGTTGATGAGCTAAGAATACTTTTGCATTTTTAAAGGGTTAAAAACTATTACTATACAAAGATGCATGTAGCCCACAACGCTTAAAACTAATCTGTCCTTTTACAGAAAATATTTGCTGACTCCTGATCTAAGCTATCATTCCCAGGTCAACATAAAAGTTCTTTTAAATGAAAATTTAGTTCTAGGTACAAATTAAAACATCCTACCCTATGAGAAGTTGTGAAGTTAGAAGTATGTTAAAGCAAGTTACCTCTTCTACATTCAGAATAAGGGCATGAAATCTGGTAGCCTCAAAGATGGTCTTGTTATTTTTTAAAAGATTACATAGCTTGTAACTTAAATATATTCTGAAAACTTTAAGTATAAATTTGCTCTAAGAGTAAGCTTAATGCCACAATTAGTTTAGTGTTTTATGTTTAGGGCTAGTTTTTGTCAGTGCTAAAGTCTGTTCTAATTGTTTTTTTCCCATGAGGTGAGAATTGTGAACATTTTGTATGGGTGAGAAAACAAATGTCTTTTAATTAAACTCCATAGGTTGAGCTGGGGTGTGAAATACTGGCTTCCTGACTGCATTTCTCAGCTTAGAATATTCATTTGGGCAGAATTTAGATTTTTATGCTATTGTTTACCTCATAAATAATTAGGAGTTAATTGTTCATTTTAAATGGAGGGAAAGAAAAGATGAAAAATGACCATACAAGTTAGGAAATTACCAAATTCCACTTTTGAGGTGTCAATTATGTAAGTACTTACATGTTTTAAACTAGTAACAGGGATCCCTGGGTGGCGCAGCAGTTTGGCGCCTGCCTTTGGCTCTGGGCGCGGTCCTGGAGACCCGGGATCGGGTCCCACGTCGGGCTCCCGGTGCATGGAGCCTGCTTCTCCCTCTGCCTGTGTCTCTGCGTCTCTCTCTCTGTGTGTGTGACTATCATAAATAAATAAATTAAAAAAAAATTAAACTAGTAACAATGTCCCTTTTCCTGCCTGCTTGGGTAGGATGTAGTAGTTCCTAGTGTGCTTATGTGTATGCTAAGCTTTGTGCTTGGAAGACACACAAAGTACCTGGTGATAACTAATATGTGATAATTCTGATTAAAAAATGGATTTTTTAAACCTATTTTGGATAACCGATACTAGGTGTTGAGAGAGTTCCTCTGACGTGATCTTGATAGAGCTTTTATTACAGTGTTACTGGTATGGAAATGTGGAGAGGAGAGTAAAGGGCTAGTTAATATTCGGGATTTTGATACTCGAACTGAATGGCGAAAATGGGCAGTATTGATTATATTATCTCAATTGCAGTTGTAGCTGATTATTTCTCTTAAAGATTTTAGGAATTAAAGAGTTGTCTTAATTTGAAGATGGCATTGGTGTTTACCTATCATGAAGATTTCTGTATGAGGTGGTCCACCTGAATGTGGTTTTTGACATTTGACTGCATAGTTTTGTAACCTTGGGCCTAAAATTTATTAGCTGATGAATAATGTCAAAATGTCTTGGGAACTTGAATTCCTTGTTTCACATGTTGGGTGTAATGTAATTTCCGTAGGGAAATGTTGCTTTGTTTGGCAACCACACTGTCAAACTGCTCAGACTACCAAAGGTGGTTGTGGAAATGGATGACTGAATACATCAAAGAAGATGGTAGTTCTTGCCACCCACGCATGTACCGTACCTCCCCTTCCAATTTTTAGGCTTTGGTGATTGGTGAATTGAACTAAACACAGGTACCTTTCTGTTTAGAGAGAGATGGTTTGTATGTTCCCTGGAAATCTTGAATTTCCAGTGAAGCTTCCACACTTTGTTCCAGTAAAGGAAGAAGTTTTCCAAAAACTACAGATAATTTTGTTTCAGCATGATTTTATGTACATAGTTACCAAGATTTCACTTAAGTGCTTAAGTCTAAAGAGCTGAAGAGTGAATGAGAAGAATGGACTTGTTTATTGGTCACTAGGAAGGAAATAAGCATAACTAGCAGGTATATTTTATTCATAATGGTATCCCTTGAAGATTGAGTGGTATTTAGTTACTGTATTAAGAAAATCCAGTAAATTGAAGTTTTTAACAATTAGACTGACATGTCACGCTCTTCCCCCCCTGCTCCCAACACATCTTGGGTAGAACTCTGGAAGTCGTGTTGACTGAAGTAGAGAAGGGCTTTGGATGCTGTGTAATGCCAAGTGAAATAATCTGAGAAGACATTCTCTTCAGGAGAAAATGGGCAAGATTTATTAAGAGAAAATTGCCAATATATTATTGATTGAAGAACTGAAGTAACAAGCACCTCCCAGTTACAGGAGGCTGTGGATGTTCCCCTTCTTTTCAGGATCATCAGTCTTGATACTTATTAGACTTTAAAAATAACTGCAGGTTTTTAGAGGAAAATTGAATTGATTTGAAGATTGCATCCGTAGCTGGAGAAATGACTTAATTATCCTTGCAAGTTATTTTGGTCTATTGCAAGCAGGTCAAAGTGGGTGTTTTCTAAAAACTTTGCAGCTGCTTTGAAATCTACCCTGCCATAGACCAGGAGGGATAAACTAAAGGGAGTATATAGGAATGCAAAGGAACCTAGTCATAATGAAGTTACAGTACAAGTATTAGGAGAAAAACTTTAGGAAAAGTATTTTCTGCAGGGTTGTGGAAAGATGGCAAATGATCTTTTACTCTCTGTGATGGAATAAAGTAGGATTTCTGTTTCTAAATGAGATCTTGTGACACCCTATTTTCACTTCTAGAGTTTTTGTTTGGGAAGGGTTGGGAATGGGGGTTCCTAAGGTTTCTTGGTTTAGCTGGTACAAGAAATGTGCCCTGAGCATAGGCCATACTGTCTGCTGTGATTGTCATTTTAGCAGGTGAGTTGAGATTTTCTTTTCTAAAGAACAAGTGTCTTATGTTACTGATTTTCATCTGATTTTGAAAGGATGTTTTTGTAGGGTTTTTTTTTTTAAGATTTTATTTATTTATTCATGAGAGGCAGAGACATAGAGGGAGAAGCAGGCTTGCTGCAGTTAGTCCAGTGTGGGACTCTGATCCCGGGACCCCGGGATCATGACCTGAGCCAAAGGCAGACTCTCAACCACTGAGCCACCCAGGTATCCCTGAAGTTTTTTGAACTAGTAAAAGTATCCTGCTATGCGATATTCAGGCCTTTTCAAAGACAGTTCAGGGCCTTTGAGAACAGTTTTTTTCTCTGAAAAACTCTTAATAGTTACTACAGTATTTCTCTTGGGTCCTATTGACCTATAGGTAGTCAAATATCGGACACTGACAAGGAAGGGCATTTTGAATCTCCCATAACATTGTTTTGCCTAGGGCAAGTCCAGAGTGTCTTAATAACTTTGGAAACTAAAAAGAGGCATGAATTGACATAAAGGGAACTCATGGCAGCACATGAATGGGTTTGTTGGTCTTAGAGATGTGATTGAAATCTGGGAGAACCAACTTAATGGTTTTGCTGCCGTAAATAAATGACCACTAGCTAAATGTGGAACCAATTACCACAGAATGGAGGAAGGACATTTATGTTTCAACAGTTCACATACACAACAAAATTAAGTCAAATGCAGCCCCAAGAAAGCCTTCATGTGTGAAAAATTCAATAGGTCAGTTGGCTGGGGTAATAGCTGTTTTAATTAAAGAGAAAATCCGCTGCTGTGGTTAATTTTCTATTTAAAAGGCATAATGCACTTACAGCCTTAAATACTAAATTCCTTAAAATAATGGACTTTACTGAGTGTTACTTCCTTTCTGTGGCCTACCTGTGCCTTCTATGAGAAGATTTAGATTAGCTGGGTAGATAAATTTGTAAATTCAGGGGTGCTCGATTTTTTTCTGGTCATTTAAGATTTACGAGTTTTAATTTTTTTTTAATAAATTTTTATTGATAGTCACACACAGAGAGAGAGAGAGGCAGAGACACAGGCAGAGGGAGAAGCAGGCTCCGTGCACCGGAAGCCCGACGTGGGATTCGATACCGGGTCTCCAGGATCGCGCCCTGGGCCAAAGGCAGGCGCCAAACCGCTGCGCCACCCAGGGATCCCAAGATTTATGAGTTTTAGGTTAGATTTTTCAAGAACCAATAATCATCTAGAACTTTAGAAGTATGGGAATGCACTTTTTGGCTACCTAGTAAAAATAGGCATCAAAGATTTTTATGGAATTAATAGGCACCTAGAGTCAGGACCTTGCTTGATATAATTCTAAAGGTTATGCTCTGAAACAAGACTGTCCAGTATCAGGTACCAATTGAGTTAATTTGTATCTGTTTCCCCACCTCTGTAGTGGTAAAATACCTTAACCAGAGTGAGCATTGTATTACGTCCTTCAAAACTGCATGTACTAAGGACTGTGTTAGATGTATTGATTATTATCCCTCTTTTAGACCTGGGGATTTGGGAAAAATTGGCTTGTGATATAAACTATTTCCAAGATCATTGTTTAAGTTACTACCCTAAAATTTCCAAACCCCACCCTCATTGAGTGTGTCCTTTACTTTGCCTTTATTACTCTTCTGCTATACCCTCTGACAGGAGTACTAATGGTCAGTGAACGTGCCAGACATGGTGGAGGATGAAAGTGGCATGGGCTTAAAGAAAGTGCTCAGTAGGGTCTGTCTCTAGATCTACTGTTTCAAGTCTTCGGAAAGAAATTGGTAATACTTCATATTTGTTGACTTTATCCAATTTTAAGAGTAATGTGTATTTATGAAAAAAATGCAAAAAATGTAATTTAAAAAACCTGTGGCTGGAGATAACTACTATAGCATTTGGGTGTATATTCTTCCAGGTTTTGGGGGGGGGGGTTGGCATTGGTTTATAAAAACTGATTCTATTCAACCTTTTGTAACTATTTCCATGTCAAATTTTGTTAAACTTCTAAGGAAAGATTGTATAGTATACTTGTCAGCAATTCTAAAATCCATTCCAATTTTTGGCATGTTAAAATGGTGGGGACGGGATCATCCACCATAGAAATTGACGGCATATTGACAGTTTAATTAGCAATTTTTTCTTCTCAGAACATAAAGTAATGGTGTGTCCTAAAACTGGTGGAATCTTAGATTCCATGAAATTGGGTGTTTTATTATATAGATTATGATATAATCAGGTCCTTACTGAAGGACATTTAGGGCCTCTCTCCATTTTAATCTGTGGTGTGATCAATCATTTATCCCACTTAATGATATTTATACTGTTCTTTGGTCTACAGTGCTAGGAGTGGAGTTACTTTTCAAATTTTGCTGAATATTACTGCCCAACTGCCTCCAGATAGGAGCCAGCTAACATTCCTGGTGTGAGCACCAGTTTCTCTGATTAATACTGGCTTGATTTTTCTCTTGATTTTGCTAGTTTGATAAGTGAGAAACGGTATTTAACTTTCATTTCTTTGATTACAGGTGATTTTTTTTTCATGTTTCTTGGGCAATTGAGTTTGCTCAGTCCATTTTTCTTTAGTGTATGTGTTTTGCAAACGTTTTAATTACTGGAGATTTATTCTAATTAATCTAGGTTGTGATGTAACGATCTGACTTCTTTCCACTGACAGCCAAATTGACTGAATTGCTATCTGTTATTAGTGGAAAGAAGAGACCTTTCCTCATCTCTTATTCTAGAGAAGTGATTTATTTCAGAGTTCACTTCTAAGCCTTTCATAGAGTGGATAATGTGAATGTCCAGGAGTCCTGCAGGTTAGGAAAAGAAAAGGGGTCTCTTTGGAGGGTTTAGGTGCAATAT
Source organism: Nyctereutes procyonoides (assembly GCF_905146905.1). Taxonomy (NCBI): domain Eukaryota; kingdom Metazoa; phylum Chordata; class Mammalia; order Carnivora; family Canidae; genus Nyctereutes; species Nyctereutes procyonoides. Next base: position 46,374,169 of record NW_026575140.1, on the reverse strand, counting down.
TGGAACAGATCACAACTGTATCAGATGAAGGAAAAAGCCTAGTGGAGAAAAACCAAGAATCAAACATAAAGAGATTGACTAGAATAGAATGTGCCTAGCTTGGCTTGTCTTTCACTGGCCTCAGGGCATTGGTGAGTTGCAGCTGTGGGCTATTAATGGCAGCTGAGAAATTAGGACAGAATGGAAGGGAAAAGTCAGTAAAGGGAAAGAACTAGCTAACACTAGTTTGACTTTATTGCCAAAAAGAATGGTAGAGGTCCAGGAAGTAGAATCTGACTTTTGGCAGAGGGCCCTTTCAAGGAGCAATTTAAGAGAAGGATCTCTACACAAGAATTAGTGGTGGAGATTCCCATGAATGCACTAAGAGAACTTGGACTCTATTTGTAGTAGTTAGGTCTCAGAGAATTAAGGAATTTGGTGTGTTTCAAAAGAGCAGAGATTTCTGGGTTGGCTTTGCGAATGTACAGGAGTGAGGATTAAGATCAAAGCTAATTTTCCTGAGTAGTGAAAACTGGGTATATGAATATACATGAGCCCCACCTAGTCCTGGTTAAAGGAGGCAACCTGATTTGGTATTTTGACTGCATCTGCAGGATAAGGGGATTGTGAAGACTACTACCTGGCAAGGTCAGAACAGTTACCGATCCTCTTGTTTGTGAAAAGGTTACTTTATCTGGTAGAGTGAGCAGCCAAAGGCATGCTCAAAGAGAGCTTTTTAAAATAACCACTGCTACATGTATTGTATAGCAATATCGTTAGTGAACAGTCGTGTAGAGTGTTGGGAATGAAGAACAAACACAAACTCAGTAGCCCCGGTAAAGAGGAAGCAGGCACAGCTAGACTGGCTTCTGGAATTGAAGGAACAAGGTGAAAGCAGTAGCAGGTGATGGTTCTTTTTATCGATAGCCTACTATGAACCAGGTGTGCTGGGGAAGCAAATTACCATCATTCTTGCCTTCAAGTTATTTAGTCCAGTAGAGAAAGTAAATGGTATGGACATCATAATTACGAAAGCATTGAGGGGATGAGAGCTCTGTGGTCTTAGAGGATCCTTAGAGTCAAGGAATTCTCTTTTAATTTTTTTTTTTTTTTGTATTTTTTAGGAAAACAAATGCAATATCCTCTTGGGAAAGGAAAAGTGCCTAGGGGGTAATGAGATGGGACCTGGGTGTTGGGTCCAAGCGGGGAGGGGATGAATGACTAAGAATGGGTACCAGGCAATCAGAAAATCAGAGATAGGTAAAGCAGGAATTATAAAAGAAGTTGCCTCCCATTGTCAAGAGGTGATAGGTTAACCAGCTTCTGAGGGGGTGGCCTTGTTGTATGACTCATTGTAAACAACAGGGACCACATCGTGGGTATAGACAAACCAACTCTGAAACTGCTGAGATGCAAGGAACGATGTGCAAGGGTGCTCCTCAACACCTAAATAGAATAGAGATGGAAAGAAGGATCTGCTTTTCAAAGAAAGCCTGAGGAAACTGTATTATATCTGGAATGGCAGGAAGCCTAGATAAACATGAATAAGCAAATATTCAGGAGTTCAATTTCTAGCGCTCTGAGGGACATCTGGTAAACCACTGCTGTCTTGGTGCCAGTGTTTGGGTTGGGGTCAAGGTCCGGGGCTTAACAGGGATTGAAGAAAAAGGTTCTTGGACTTTCATCTTGTTATTTTGGGAAGGGTACTATTAGCATTTTAAAAGACTTCCCTACCATCTTTGCAGAAGGGCCTGTAGTGAAGGGATAGAGGCAGTGATGGGATAGGGGAAGGGGCCACAGCTTTAAATGAGTAAAACATGTATCATGTTCCAAGTTCATGCTGGGAAAAAGAAGTATCTTCTAGGCTCAACTTCAGCTGTCTGAGGACCAGCTCAGTCTTCCTGAGGAAGGAAAACAGGATGCCTTGGAGAGAAGGGGATGACATGAGTTTAAGTAACCTTGGTGGTTTGGGTCTTAGACCCTGAGACAGCCCTGATTCTGAAGGCAACAGCTGCTGCAGCAGAAGGAAGAGGAAACAAGGTGTCAGCCTTTGGGCCACTACTTTCCAAGACACGGGATTTCAGAGAAGGGAAGCTGTTGGCCCAGGTTCTTTACAGCGGCTTTATGGTTAACTCTCCACCATCAAGCTACTCTTGATTCACTGAAATAGGGTGAAGACAAAATAAAATAGGAAAAAGGTACATTTGTGTAGGCATTTGAAGAAGTCCTGGCTATTGTGGGAGGCCTTTTATATTGGTGTTCACCAGTGTTTTTTATGTCCATCTGTAAAATTGGGTTGATGTTTTGAAAATTCATATTCTTTATAGTCATTTAGATCTGTGTTCTCCAATACAGTAGCCACTAGCCAAGTGTGACTAATTACAATCAAAATCCAATTCCTCAGTCATACTACTACACACATTACAAAGAGGTCAGTAGCCAATGTGGTTCATATCTACTGCATTGAACAGTGAAGAACTATAGAAAACATTTCTATCTTAGTCCTGTTGGGTGCTACTGACCGAGTTATATGACCTGTTATAGAGCTACTTTATGAATAGTTGTACATGAAACTGTCCCCTGGACTGTTAGTGATTGCTAGTAAGAACCTTGGTTTCTACTTTATCCTTTCCCCTTACTGGCCAACATAGCCAAGAAAGTTGTAGGAACTCAGATTGTAGACGCACATGGTGTACAGGTGACCCTTGAACAACATAGATTTGAACTGTGCGGGTCTATTTAGGTGGATTTTCTTCAGTGAATATAATAGAGTACTATACTTTCCTTATGATTTTAACATTTTCTCTAGCTTTGTTGTATGAATACAGTATATAATACATATACAAAATATGTCATCAGTAAGAGTGGTCAAAAGGCCAACAGTAGTTAATTTTTGAGGAGTCAAAAAGATATGCTGATTTAAGCCTGTGCCCCTAACCCTCACATTGTTCAAAGGTTAACTATGATCCTAAGGCTCTGGAGAAGGCAAGTTGAGGTATCTGGGCTACAGTCAATTCTCAGTCCCCAAGATTCACCCCGAGCTGCCTATCTGCCCTCTAGTTGCAAACATGCCTGATGGCAGCATCCAGAGGTGATGACTGGGGAGGTGGGACACACTGCGGGCTTCACCACTCAGAGCATGAGGGAGCTGCACCCCATCTTTAACCGATCCAGAGTCAGCTTCTTGTCACAGGAGAAGGTGAGTGGGTGAAGGGAACTTGAAGGGAAAACAGAAAGACAGATGTGCTGAGGCTCCAGTTCTTCCAGAGAGTCAGTTATAGGATCCTCATGTGAAGGGAGATACTCTATGTTAGAGGGTAAGTATCCCTCATGAGTGGGAAGGTAGTCCACTGAGAGGACTGTCAAGGGGCTGGTTAGGTGTTCTGGCTTTGAGTCAGGACCCCTGCTCCCCAGCATCTTGTACAGATCCACTAGTTGTCCTGTCTCTGCTATGAGAGCTTTTGGAGGTGGTAGGCTTGGGGCACTATATGCTGCGTCTTCCTCAGAGGTATAGTGACCTTGGACTCCTCGTCCCTTGTCTGGCCAGTTGGGGTGATGGGGATGTCTGAAGACTGGGGTCACTTGAAGGACTTCATTGATGACCAGGAGTTCAGGTTCTTCAGGATTGGACCAGTCTGTCAGGAGCCTGTCCGAGGGTAGCTGTGTCTTCTGAGAAAGGGGAAGAAGAGGCTCATACATTATGTAAGTAGCCCTTGACAACTGACTTTTCCAGGGTTCTGAAAGGCCTTGCTGCCTGCACTGCCTAGTTGGCTTGAGATGGGACACTGGACCCTTGACTTTGTGACAGGTTTGAAGCAGTTAACATTGAGGAAGACAGGAGCCATGAACTCCTCAAACCCACCACCCACCCCTCAAGCCAATGAGTGACTCACTACCCAGCTCCACCTTCAACCAGACTCTGATGAGTCCAACTGCATTAGTTCTTTATCCAGGATAGAGGGCAGGGTGGGTGCAAAGGAAGGCTGAGCTTGCTCCTGTCTGGGGGAGGCAGCAGGGAAGACTTTCAGAGTCACACTAGAGCTGAATCTTAAAAGATACTTCCCAGGTATGGAGGTAATGGGCAAGGACTGATCTGCTCTGGAACCTGCTAGTTCTTTTGATAGGCAAACTGAGGCTTTGAAAATCTGAGGTCACCTGATGAAATTTTTAAGGGTTGTTAATGAGTATGGGCTTTGATGAAAGGTTGAGGGTAATACTCTTTATCAGTTCTGCTCTTAAGAACCCAGAGTAACTTTTGGAAAAATGTTCATTCTTTTTTCCTGCGTGGCTAATTTTGTCTGTCTTCTGTCTTCTCTTTGTCAGCATCACATCAGTTATCGGCTCTTCAGTGTCCTCTCCTTTCCAAACTAACTGCGGATTCCTGAGTCCAAGCCCAAGCACTTTGATAACATTTCTCTTTCTAGGCTTTACTGGGCTCTACCTACACCCTAAAAACTATCACACTGATCATTCTAAAGCAGAGTTCCAAAGCCTTTATCAATTCAGACTCACAACTGCAGTGAAGCCTCTAGCCCTTAGTTTGGTAGTCAGGTTCCTGCACCTTCCTCTACCTCTCCAAGTTTCCATTCAGAAACGATTTCAGGTACACCTCAGTGTGCTTCCACTGCTTGCCTCCACCCTGCTCTGTTTGCTGCACCGTTTCCTGCTTGATGCTCTTCCTCCCTCATGAGGCCACGACTGATTGTTTCCTACCCTGGACTCCTACAGCAGCACAGAAACCACCATCAGGTTCTTGGCACATGATGATTTATACTGTCACTTTTTTTTTTAAACATGTTCATATACCATCTACAAATGGGGATCATTCATGAGAGAAGTAGGATGACAAAAAATACCCTTGGGACAGGGAAAACCTGAGGACTAGTCTCAACTCTGATACTCTACAGCTTGGGGAAACTCCATCAACCTCTGGCCTTTGGTTCCCTCATCTGTCAAATGCCAAGTTGTGTAAGAGTGGTTTGGTTTGGACTGGCCTCTGATGTCTGCTGCTTTCCTTGAGCACGGCAAGCATCCAACAAATGAATGGTGGTGCTGTCTCAGGACAGCCTTCTGTAAAGGACGCTGACAAACTAGAGGTAAGTGTGTGCTCTTTTCTGATCATTACCCATACTGGCCCTGGCATAGTGGTCTGGTTTGGTAGATGGCCTTCAGCTCTGGAAAGCAGAGCTAATCAAGCATTGTTACCCTAGATGTGGGAAAGACTATACAGATGCAGAAATGGTTTGTTTTTGTTTTTGTTTTCATAAGGTGAGGCATCTGCTCTGCCTTCTTGAAGGCTTTGGCAGTATCGATAGAGCCTGCTCCTCAGAGCTTGTACAAGGCAGGCCTTCTGGCTAACGAGTCCTGGGGCAAGGAGGGCCGCTGAGACCACTGTTAGTTCACGTGCCTCAGACACGGTTTGGTTTCTATAAGTTCAAAATGGAGAACACCCCAGTGATCCTCCTTTATGATTTGGCCTTTTTCTCAAGAGCTTGAAGACCTATTCTATTTTAGCCCATCTTAAAAGTGGTAAGGGGGAATCTAAGGCCTGAGAACTCAAAAGAATTCTGAGAATTTTGTTGGAGGTGAAAGAATATTGTGTTTCTAATGTCTACCTCAGCCTGTCACCAGGAGAGCAGTTTCGTTCTCTTAAAATAGTCTACCCACTTTGGGGTTCAAGTGACATGGGGTTCTGAGGCAGCCTCAAGGCCATCATCACAGATGCCATGTTTAAGCTAAATTTTATTTTCTAATTTACCGGTTATTTTTACAAGATATATATATGCACACAGCTTTGCAAAAAGAATTTAAAAGTTTGAAGAGACTTTGTAATGAAAATTAAGTGGCCCTCTTACCTCCAATCCACCACTTAAAGGCAACAAACATTATCAGTTTCATATGTAGGCTTCCAGAAATATCCTGTCCATATACTGCAGTTGTATATGTATATAAAATCGCCCTCCTCTTTACACAAATGAGAACCCATTTTAGACAACTGTTACAAACTGTTTTTTTCACCTTTAAATTATCTTAGGGATTTTTAGATGCACATAGAGATCTCTTTTTTTAGTAGTTGCACATTATTCTGTTGTATGGATGTACCCACATGTTTAATCTCCTCCTCTGGTGGCAGGTTATATTATGCCCAAATTTTTGGCTTCTACAATGAACATACTATATAGCTTTGGACACATGTATGCCAATTTCTGTTATCTTCTCCCTGTGTTACTATCTTTAACCCATTGTGGTCTTTTTCAGCATTTCTTCTAGGTTTCTATGGGCCCTTTATAGGCCCTGCATGCCTCTGTATCTCCTCATGCCCAGGCAGAGGCAAACAGAGACCATGATGCCAAAGCTGCAAGTTTGGGAGCCAGGTGTCCGGGACTGACCCAGAGAGATGCTTCCCACTGTGCTATTTCAGGCTCTTAGGACATGGGACTGTGGAATCTCAGCATTGGAAGAGAGAGATCTTAAAGCTCAGCTGATTCAGCTTCTGGTACCTGAATCCCCTCTGACACCAGCAACGGCATCCTTATCGAGTGCATGCCCATAGGTCATCAGAAGATTGCAACCAAATGCATTGCACACTTAATAGACTGTAGGGTAGTATAAACATAACTTTATACTGGGAAACCTAAAAATTCATTTGATTTTATTGCAATACTTGCTTTGCTGCCGTGGTTCAAAACCAAACCTGCAATAAATCTGAAGTATACCTGTATATATGTATATATAAACATGAATATATTAAATAATACAATTGTATCATGTATATGACATATGATGTAAAAAATATATAATTAAATATAAGGCTACTGTTGTTATTGTTCTTGCTATTGTAACTTAACAGGGAGGCAGTCCCTCAATAGTGAAAGGAGATGTCAAATGTGAGTCTTCCTGGGAAGAAAGTGAACCACCTGTGCCTTGTCCGACCCACATGCCTTACATGGCCTCTTACTTAATCCTCACAACAGTTTACACTAGAGATACTGTCAATTCCTGTTTCACAGAGGGTGAAACTGGGGCTCAGATCATCAGGCAAGTTGCCCAAGGGCCATCCGCATAGTGAGTGACAGAGGTGAAGTTTATGCCCCACCTTTCGATTTCAAAGGCACTGACACCAGTGACTCAGGTGCCCAACTGAGGCAGACCTGGCTGAAACCTGCTCTCTCCCTGAACAGTGGCTGGTACCACTGGCTTGTGGCCTGAGGAAGGGTGTGGATGAGAGGATGCACAGCGTTACTGAGGAAAAGAATCTTGGAAGAGAAGCTCTAAGGTGTGAGGAAGAGTGCAGGGCTGCCAGGGAAGAACACTGTCATACCTCCTTCCTCCACTTTGTCCCCCTGGAATGCACAGTCGTGCTCCATGTGCAGATGCCTCCAACTCCTAGACCCCTCACCCTAGATGACCATCTTGCCCACCGTGAGCTATTCTCACCTCCTCAGGCTGTGCAGCAATGACCTTCTCATCCTTTAGTCTCTGCTCTCCCATCTGCCAGCCGAGCAGCCTCTCCTTTAAAATCCTTTCCTTACACAATGGAATAATTTACTGGCTTCCTGCCAACACCAAAATAGTCTGAGCTCTATTTATCTGTTCTATGCTCAGGACAGGAAATGTCACGTTATAAAGCTCCAATTCTCTTGAATTTGGATGTCGGGCTAGTGCTCAGAAAATGGCAAAAATACTTGCTTTTTAAATTTCTTTTGAAGTAGTTGGGGTAAGGAAGGGAACATAAGGCATAAAGAGGAATGAAAAGCTATGGGTCTGTCTTTTGGTCATAGGCTTCAGAAAATTCCTGTGCATGCAAGGGGGTGACTCAGTAACCTAGCAAAGGAGGCTTCAGCTCATCCATAGGAAGTAAGTACCTAGGTCTCCTTGTAACTACAATGGGGAGTTCGCTGGAATCCTATCAACTCACCACTAAGGTCTTATCACCTTACCTCCATGATGGGGTATTTCTTGGCCCAAGTGCTGTTCGCTGGGTCTGGAATTTCTTTACTACACCACTGAGGTCTGAGGGCCGAAAGAAGAACAAATACCCTGTAGATAAAACAATGACAGCTGATTGTGTATATGGTGGCATGGAAGTGTTGGGTCTTAGCGCACTGATTTCATTGTAGAGGTGGTTCAGCATAGGGGTATGCAAATGAATAAAATAAAAATCCTGAAGGAGAAAGATGATGCATCATGTAAGGCTAGACTAGTTTTCTGTGAAGTTTGGATAGATGATAGAGTTATGATGCAGCCATTTGGGATTTGCTAAATAAACTATGAAACTTTTACTCAATGTAATGTTTAGATGTCACTATCCAGCAATGCATTCATTCCGCAAACATTGACTAAACCCCTAATCTATGATGAGTATGTGCCACATACTGGGGATGGACTAGCAAACAAGAAGACATAGTTCCTATCTGTGGAGAGCTTACTATTTAGTTTAATGTTTATAAAGAGTTTGTATTAACAGGTAAACTATTATGCTAAAGGTAAAGAAACAAACCGAAAATCCTTGTAAAGAGCAAAACAGGATACAAGGACACCTGGGTGGCTCAGTGGTTGAGCATCTGCCCTTGGCTCAGGGCGTGATCCCAGAGTCCTAGGGATCGAGTCCCGCATTGGGCTCCCTGCGAGGAGCCTGCTTCTCCCTCTGCCTGTGTCTCTGCCTCTCTGTATGTGTCTCTCGTGAATAAAAAAATAAAATCTTCAAAAAAAAATACAGGATACAAATGGCATAAGTAGCTTGAACATAACCATGTTTTAAAAGAATGCTGAGAGGGGATCCCTGGGTGGCTTAGCGGTTTGGCGCCTGCCTTTGGCCTGGGGCATGGTCCTGGAGACCCAGGATCAACTCCTGGGCAGGCTCCCTGCATGGAGCCTGTTTCTCCCTCTGCCTCTCTCTCTCTCTCCTCTCTCTCTCTCATGAATAAATAAATAAATAAACAAATCTTTTTAAAAAATAAAAGAATGCTGAGAAAAAAACAACAAAGGAAAATAATTCAAACTGTTAACTGTAGTTGTATTTGATGATCAGAAGAAACACTGGTCTTTTTTTTCCTTTATCATTTCTGGGTTTTTGAAAATATTTTAAAATGTGTTTGTATTACTGGAAGGAAAAAAGTCCTAAAAATGTCTCTTATAAGTGCATGTGACTTAAATGTTTTGATTATTTATAAAAAAAACTCAAAACTAGTAAATATTTTTGAAGAATTTGCTTTAATAAGCTTTGATGTTTAATAAGAATGGAAGGCTTCCAGGATGTTCAACCCTTTGAAGGAAGAGATGTGCCCATGTGACTAGTTTTTCTCCAAACGAATGTGAGCAGATCATGCAGATGAGGACAATGCCCAAGGAATGGAAGAAATGCCAGTAAAGTGGAAGAAAACTAGGTCCCTAATGACTGTGTGGAGCACAGCTGCCAACCAACCTGGATGACTTACCTCAGGACTACTCTATGGGAGAGAAATAAACTATCATAAAAGCCATATATATCTGGGGACTTTTTTTTTAAACAAAAAAGCCTTCACCCTAACTGATAATATTTCCCTGAAGAGGATAAATGTGATCCTACTTGACTATTTGAATTAAACTTTTTCAAAGTCTACCTAAAGAGAGGTCTGCTTTGAAATATCTTTCACATAGAGAGCTCCAATTCATGTAAAGCCTTTTAGACAAGTTCAATGACTAGTAGGATGACTCTGAGCTAGTTTTATTTTGGCCTCTTCTCTTACTTTACACAACACGATGAAAACTCTGTGTTGAATAACTCATTATAAAATTCTCTTTATAAAATAATACCTGTTTAAAGAAATTGTAGAAAATTAGTTAAATAGAACTAAAATCACCTCTTATTCTATCCCCTGATATAACCACCATTATTATAACCACTCTCTTCCTCAGGAAGAGGACCCTGATTTACTGGGATGACAATCAGCCAAATATAAGACCACAATTTTAAGTCTCCCTTGCCTTGCCAAGTTCTGGCCAATGAGGTGTGACCCAAAATGTCATGTCTGACTTCTTCATGTAAAGGCTCTTGAACAGGGAGGTGTGGGCACCTTCCTTCCTTCTCTCTGTAGTTGTAGAATGCAGGTATGATGGCTATAGTTCCTGCAGTCATTGGACCAAGTGAGCTTGAGGATGGAAGCTAAAAGAGGATATTGGCACAAAAAGATAGAAGGAGCCTAGATCCCTGACCATAGACCTACTACACCAGTCTTCAGCCTCAGTTTACTTCCTTGACTTGGATGAGAAACTGTCAGCTAGTTCAAGTTATATTATTTTGGCTTTTTATGTTATATAGAGCCAAATTTAATGCTAAGATACATCTTGCATATGAGGGTGTTTATATGTACTTTTTAAAAAGAGAAAGTTTGTACCTCTTTGTAACATTTTTAAAATGTAATATTGCAAATAGAATACCATTTAATTTTCTTCTGCCTCTTTAATGGATATAATATGCCATACAGCATGAGATATATTTTGATGCCTTCAGCTCAAGGCATGATCCCGGGGTTCCGGGATCAAGTCCCGCATCAGGGTCCCCTCAGGAACCCTGTTTCTCCCTCTGCCTATATTTCTGCCTCTCTCTGTGTGTATCTTTCATGAATAAATAAAATCTTTAAGAAAACAAAAAAGGACTGAATAAGGAAAAAATATTTTTTAAAAATTATCATATACTGTTGTCCAAGAAAGTTGAATAAATTTAGTCTGCTACCAGCAATGTTTGAGGAAGCCCATTTCTTTGACACATAATGGCAACAGCTATTACCGTTTAAAAAAAGTAAATTTACTGAAATTGGAAAAAGTAACCAACTCACTTTTGCCGGAAGAAACGCATTGAGAAAATGCCCACTATGACGACAGCAACGCAAATGCTTGGTGCCAGAAACACACTCCAATTGGCTTTACCTGAAAAGTTAGCAAACCCTGTGACTGAGTTATCTGCAATGAATATCTAAAAATACCATTGTGTGAACCCTCTGGCACCTGCCCACAGCAACTAGGTAGCTGGGCTCAGGAATGAGGCCAACTTGTTTTTGTCCCTTCAGTTCCAGGGAAAGGGCCCTAAGGGGGCCAGCCCTACAAGGGCTCTGTCCTCCAACAAAGGCAAAAGGAGAAGGGGGTGTGGTATACAAAGCACTGGCTGTGAACTGGGAGCCCTGAATTCTAGTCCTGGTTTTGCCACTGACTGCTATGTGATCAGTGGACTTCAGATTCTTGATCTATAAAAGAGGAACGATGACGTCTACCTTGCAGGTTGTTGTGAAGAGTAGAGATGGTGTATATAAAGCATGTGGTGATGTATCGGAACATAGAGAGCCCTTGAGAAATGGTAATACTGATTTTCCCAAACCACTGGATAAGCCTTCTGTCTAACTAGGGTCTTTGAAATTGTTCTGATTCCTTGCTATGAATAAGTGTTTTGCTCTGCATCAGGATTCTTCACTAATTCATCCATTTATTGAGTTATTAATGTATCAGGCCCTTGTAGGAGCTGGGATACAAAGATGAAAGGACATGGGCTCTGCTGTCTTGGACTAGTCATGAAGCTAGTCCAGGAGACAGATGTGTAAACATGTAAGCCATGATGCCATGGGATACACATTTAAAAAAGGCATGTACAAGGCAGTGTAGCTGGGACCAGCATGGGAAATGACATCAAAGGCAACCCAGGATGTTCTCCCAAAGGCATGTCAAAACTCACAGATTTGAAGGATGGAGCTAGCAAAGCAGACAAATTTAGATGAAGCGGACTACACAGAACAAGGCAAAGGCACAGAGAGAGCAAACAGGGCGGCACTTTCAGGGGACTACAGGTAGTCTGGTCTTGCTTTCGAGTATGAATGATGAACCTGTGGCAGAGGATGAAGCTAGATGAGTGATCAGGAGCAGATCATGCAGGGTTTGAGAACGGAGCAGTTTGAATTCCAGCTTGAAGGCCTTTGGGGAACCACGGATGAGTTGCCACAGGAGGTGGAATGCCAGCAGGGATCAAGGTGTCTTGCAGAAAGATTCTTCTGATAGTGTCAGGATAGGTGCAGGTGGAGGGAGGAGAGTGAGCAGGGAGGGACAAGAAGCCACAGACCTGCCAGCCCCCGTGAGAAATGTGTCACCAGGGCTGAACAGGGGAGTTGACGCAGGCAGCTTTGCTACCACCTGGCACAAACTGACATTTCTTTAGCATCTGCCTTCCTTCCTGGGCAGATGGGACAAGTCTGGAGTACTACAAACAGGAAGATGCGGAGTTGTTAATCCAATTGCTTGCCCACAAGTTAACTTTCATGGGAGTACTAGGGGATGAGAAGAGGGCTTGCCAGCTTTCCCAGTGGAGAAGTACCTGGCATAGAACAACAAAGTCCTGGATGATCAACTTGATACTCCATGTTGCAAAGCAAGAATAGCTTGTTTCATGCTTGGAGCAGATGCAGACAGGTGCTGCCAGAGAACACAGCACCATTTAAGCAATGGAGGGAAGCCCATGTTAGCTAGTCACTTCTTTATATACTCCAATTTAACTGAAGTCACTATGATCTGAGTTTGATTTGTAGTTTTGCCACTTACCACTTCTATGACTTTGGGTAATCTTTCTGTACCTTCTGGACCTTATTATAAAAGTTATCTGAATCCCTTTTTATTCCTTTATTCATCTTGAATTGAGTGCCTGGTACTGTGCCCAGGTAAATCATGTAAAGCAAGGACTTCGTGTGGCTATGGTCAAGGATTAAATGAGTAAAAGTAGTGTTATGCAGGTTGAATTGTGTCCTCCCACCCCCAAAAATCCATATTGAAATTCTAACTTCCAGTACCTCAGAAAGTAACCATTATTTGGAAATAGAATCATTGCAGATGTAATTAGTTAAGACTGGGTCAGACTGGATAGGGTGACCCTACTCCAGTATGACTGGTGTCCTTATTAAAAGACAGGAGATTTGAATGGAGACACACACAAGGAGAACTCCATGTGAAGATGAAGGCAGAGATCTATAAGCCAAGGAACACCAAAGACTGTCACTAGACTTGAGGAGGAGAAACAGGGAACTGATGCTCTCATAGGTCTCAGAAGAAACCAACTCTGCTGATACCTTGAACTCGAGACTTCCACTTCCCACAACTGTGAGAAAATAATTTTCTGTTGTTTGTGGCACGTTGTTACAAGAGCCCCAGCAAACTAATGCAGTATGCAAAGCACTTAAAGACTGGTGCATGGTATATGTAATAGCTGCTATTATTATTGTTGAGATTATTTTCATTGGTCATTTGAACAGAGATTTAGTGAACAAGTACTATGTGCTGGGTACCATACTAGACCTTGAAGATAAACAGGTAACAGTTTCTGCCTATTGGATTCAGAGTTTTGTTTTTGTTTTTGTTTCTTTTTAAAGATTTATTTATTTGAGAGAGAAAGAACGGAAGTGAGCACATGCGGGAGAAGGAGAAGCAGGCTCCCTGCTCAGATGCAGGCCTCAATCCCAGGACCCTGAGATCATGACCTGAGCTGAAGGCAGATGCTTAACCGACTGAGAAACCCACATGCCCCAGGATTCAGAGTTTTTAATAGGGGTCAAATGTAGTGCATTATGAAGGAATTATGGAGGTGCATTTGGGAAGGCTTCCTGTAGGAGGAAACATTTAGGCTGAGTTTTGAAAAATAAGTAGGTACTATCCTCAAGGAGACATGAAGTGATAGGATACTCCAGTTAAAGGAAACAGCAAGTGCAAAGGTGTAGCAGCAAGAAAAGTAGCTAATGAATTACAGAACATTTGATCATCTCCATGCCAGACACAGTGGGAATGTAGGCCTATGTACGAATCCAGGATGGACGCACCATCTTTAAAGTTGTTTCTTACCTGGCAGACAAAATTCCCTCTTGTTTCCTGGGGGGCTTTCACCAGCAGCTGTCAGAGCTGTCATCCACAGGACATATGTCACTCTGGGCTGCAGGTTGTCTATTGAATGTGAATTTGGTGATACTCTATAGGGAATTTCTGAAAGGAGGATAAAGATAAAAAAGAAGAAAGGCATCTATTAGAAGTATTTGAATGTATGATTTTACTTATTTTTGTTCTTGTTGTTAATCCTGTAATTAATTTGAAAGAGAAAGGCACACTGCTGTTTTAAAACAGTCCTGATTCATTAGTACATACTTTACTAGGCCCTAGACAATGTCATTTATGGTGGTCCCACTTGACAGCATACTAAAATAATTAAATGTATTTCCTGTGGTAAAATCTTTTGAAAGAACTTTTATTATTCTGCTTTAAAAAATAAAGATTTTATTTATTTGGGAGAGAGAGAACATGTCCAGGAGTATAAGTTGGGGGAAGGGGCAGAGGGAGGTGGAGAAGCAGACTCCTCACTGAGCAGGGAGCCCAATGTGGGGCTCAATCCTAGGACTCCAGGACTGCAGCCTGAGCCAAAGGCAGACGCTTAACTGACTGAACTACCCAGGCGCCCCTATCTTTCTGCTTTTGAAATTATGTAGCTGTAGTAACTCCTTTTATTTTCTATGACTATAATGTTTCCAACATTTTTAGATATAGTTGAGAACTCTTGGGGAAGAAGTCAAATACAAGTTGTTTTCAATGGAATTTTTAAGCAAGCTAAGTTTAGCAGTTAATGAAATAGACATTTAAGTAACATTAATTTTGATTTTCTGCTTTTTTTGGGTAGGTTCTGGATACAAGTCTTAATGGGTTTAATATGATGATCTGCTTTAATTTGACATAAAATCTAAAAATAGGAGCAATGGTACCTAGATTGGATTTACTTGGCTGTTTAAGCCTAGATTATCAGAGTCTTTTGCTCTTGACACTCCTGGGGAGTCTCAGCAGGGAAGATTTGGGGTTTTTTGAGCAATGCACTGATGTTGTTTTCCTCCTCCATTAGTACAGAGGCATTCTTCTCTAGTGATCTGCTGGGTGTGAGCTTTGGAGTGACTTCTCAAAAGCTGGGGATGCAGGGGCAGGGTACTACAAGATCCACAGCAGAACTCTGGCAGGAGTAGCCTGCTGGCTCCCTCAGCAGACACGCCTGTGCTGGTGATCAAAGTAGAAACTGGGACCCAGCACTTTGAACCTCAACATCAGTTACTAGCTCACAAACCTCAGGGCAGGTCAGACAGCGCTTTTGTTCGCTATATTTATTTTAACAGCCACAAATATTTATTGAGCTTGTGCTCTGGACAAGTCACCAAGTATATAAAGGCACAGAATCTGCCTCACAAAGTTCACCATCTAGTGGGGAAAACAGACCCCTCATACTTCCACACCCAGGCTTACTATGGATAAGCAGCGAGGAGTCCTGTAATATCATGGCCTCTCCACCCAAAGGGACTGAGGCCTGAGCAGATCACTTAACAGCTGTGACTATCAGAGCAATTTCTATATTCAACATCCTATTGAGAAAATGTGCCATGTGGAAAATTGCAAGCTGACTTTAACCTGATGAAAGTGCTTGCACAGACTTAAGTGGTTTGATTAAACTCAAAATCTCTTTCTTTATTTCTAAGGCAGGAGATTATAAAATTAATTTTGGAGAGACCTTCTACTCATCTTGCTGCAGCGAAGCATCAGTGAGCATCAGAGTCAACTGTCCAACTGTGTGAAGGCATCCTTAGCTCTGAGAGTGAAATGAGACTTTAGAAATGAGACTTTAGACTTTAGAAGGGATTTGAATTGTTCGCTGGGCCAAAGAAATTTATATGCAAACAAACACATACACATATGTATATTTGAAGATCAAAAATAGTAACTCTGTGGAGGGAGCAGTCAGGCAGGTGATGGCGCCAGCAGTTTGGCTAGCAAAATAGGTTGCGTTGAGTAATGGGAGAAGGCGTGCCAGAAATACTGGTTCTGCTGCTTGGTCTGGACAGAGATCAAGGGGGGCATTCAGTCCGTGGGGGTCTGAAACTTTAGGCTCAGGGTGGTGAAACAAGGAAGTACCAGTTTAGGAAGATGGGATAGCTGCCAATCATTTGAAAGGCTGCAGGTCGGAAGGTCAAGGGCTACCAGACAAAACAGCTGAAATTACTGGGAACTAGTTAAAACCTAACAATCCACATTGGTTTAACAAAGTGTAGGGCAATATTCCCTCATGTGTTAGTCAACAAATACCGTTTTTATTAAGCACCTCCTGTATTCCTGGCTGTATTGTAAGTATGGGGAGATACCTTCTGCCTTCATGATGCTTAGAGTCTGTTGACAAAGACAGCCAAGTGGTAACAAAACACAATGTGTGTGACAGTAGAGAAATGCACTCCTGGTGCACATGGCAGAGGAGTGGCTGTCCACCAGAATCACCTGTGCAAGGTACTAAACGGCAGACACCCCACTCTAGCTGTACGCCGCCTTTCTGTACAGGCAGGACTAAGTGCGCCCACTGCACTCCCCATGGGCCATTAGTGCTGCTGCCTGCTGGACAGAGGACACAGAGAACAGGACCCCTCCTTCCTTGGCACTCCGTCCTCTTCCATTTGCAATGCTTCTCTCCGCTGTCTCTTTCCCTTGTCTTCAACCTAATGCCCTACCACTCTCTAAAAACTGTACTTGTGGATTTGTCAATGATTTCTGGTTGCCAAATACAATAGGTTGTTGTCAGTCCCTGAGTAAAGTGGCTGTATCACTTCCACGTACTTTCCCATCTTCCTCGGTAGACTGAGAGCTCTCTGAAGATGGGGGACAGGTCTAATTCATCAAGTGTTTACTGAGTAAAAGGAAAACTTAATTTAAATTGGTGTGAAATAGGACTTTGAATCTGCACCTTCCTTCAATGTATTTTAAAATGCTCTTACATAGGGGGTGCCTGGCTGGCTCAGTCCATGAAAGGTGTGACTCTTGATCTTGTGGTTTGAGTTGAGTGTAGAGATTACTAAAAAAATAAATAAAACTTAAAATGCCCTTACATAGACTTTAGATGATCATATTTGTGATAAAATAAGGTAGAGGTTTTCTTCAATATATATAAGATCAGCTTTAAGAACCAAATGGCCATGTTGATTGTAAATAGGCATCATGGTTTAAATTCTGCTAAAATGACAATAGGAGGGTGGGGGAGAAGAAGCAAATTTCACACGGAGAATTCCAAAAGGCCCACAAAGAGGTCAATGAAGTCATCAGGTTCTGGGGCGCATTTCAGAACTGACTTACCTTGACAGGCCCAGTAGGAAGCAGTTCTGTTCAATGATATGTTCTATTTATCGATGGCAGATTAGTGAAGAGACTGATTGCAAGGACTTATGATAGAATTCTATAGAGCTGTTTTAAAAAATGATGTAAATCCATATGGAATGATGTGAACTGATGTATTATTGAGAGGTAGGAGCAAGGTGGAGCTCAGAATACAGATGATTATCCCAAATATATGCTTGTATGTACATTAAGTTTTTTCCTGGAAGACATGTGAAGAACTGCTATTGCTTAAAATGGAGAAAGAGATAATTTCCATTGTAAATCTCTCTGAACTATTTGAATATTTGTTACCATGTGCAGGTGTTATTTATATAATAAAAATTAACTAGAATTAAAAGTCATAACTTTCAGAATAGCAATAATGAAGATCTTCTAAGGTCAAGAGAAAGGACCATCCTGTAAAGTCTCCCAGGTAAAAGTTGCTCTTGCAGGCAGCTCTCTGGCACCCACATCTCAGGGTGGCTTTGTTGCATTCTTCCTGGACCTAACAGCTCTCATGAAGGGATAAAAATATTGCTTCTTCATGATAAATGCTCCTGAAAGAAAGCCAGTTGTTTATGAAATAAAAAGAAGGTCAATCCAGGAAAAAAACAAAAACAAAAATCATGATTCTGAATAAATCAAAGATTAGAACATCAAATCTGGCAAATGACTAGGAGCTGCTACATAAATGAGAGATGAAATCATTTGGGATAATGTTCTAGCCAGAATTTAATTGCTTTCATTTTATAGTTATAGAATAATTATGGGTCATAAGTTACTTAAACTGTATTGTATTTTACCCATTTTAAGGAGAAAATAATATGCTCTGATAGTATTTATAGATGTGGGAGTTCAAAATTTCTCTAAACTCATCCCTTGCAAACCTCAGGGGTATATATAATAGTACTGAAGTGCTATTACTGCTTTCTGAAATGCCATGTGCCCACGTGAGCGGCTCCTGAGAGCCTAGACCATTATCTTCATTTCTTCAATTTGCTTTGCACAAATCATACTCAGTAACTCTGTGTGTGTGTTTAGATATCTTGTATTTTTCTTTCTTTTTTTTGTATTTTTCTTCATTCAATTAATTTCACAAATATTTATTGAGCACCTACTGTGTGCCACTCACTGTGCTAGCACCTGTGTGTATGTATGTGCATGGACATACTTATGGTTCCCCAACAGCTAAGTAAGAAAGATCCCACTGCATTTGTTTCTCACACATACCACAAAGTTGAGGCTGGGAATTGGAGTCCTGTTCCTTCCAATATATCCTGTAATGGAGGATGCAGCCCATTTGTTCTTGGGCTGGAATTTCGTTCCATGAAATTAACACGCTCCCCTTTTCCTCTGAGATGGCATTAATGTAGGGGCCCCTCCGTGGTGCTGCAAAGTAGAACACAGGAGGCTTTTGTCATCCTCCAAATCCAAACTGTTGAACTAAAGCAAAATTTGACAAAAGGTCCCAAGACTCACCTTTGTGCTTAGAGTTACCCCAGGTGGAGCTACATCCTCTCTGGTCCCCTGACAGTGCATACACATTGATTTCATAACAACTGTAGGGTTTTATGTTCTCTGCAAGGAAAAGGGAGTTCTTATAACAGGTTTGGCATCACATGTGAGTCACTAAAGGGAGACATTTAAATGTCTGATATGGATGCATTCAAGGCATTTCTTTGCTCTCCTTAGTTTGAAGACAGCTCAAGTACAGTCTGGAATGAGGGTGAAGGGATGACCTAAGTCACGAGATCTCAGCATCCTGTTTGCCATGTTGGGCTTCTGGAAGCCACTGTTCCCACCTCCCAAGTTTGCCTCATGGTGAAGAGACAGGCAAATCTGAAGTTTCTTTCCAGGGTCATCATGATTAAGGAGACAAAGCTGTTCCATTTCCAACAAAGACTTAAATATAACCATAGAGACTGCTTTTGAAACACAACTCACTTTCAAGAAAAAAACCACTGACTTCTACAAACAAATCATTTGCTCTTTACAGAGAAGTATGGCTGGTGTTTTGCAGGCATAGAACCTGGACAGATCTTCTAACTCCACTGGTGCTTATCGGGATCTGTAACAGCAGGGTGATACATTCAGGTGTGACTTAACCAGGGCACGCTCAGCTCAGCGCAATCCAACCTCTCTTTCTGCCCCTCCTTCCTCATGTTCCCCTCCATGCTCGTCAGATTTCACTTGCTTCACAGCGTGGAGATGAGGAGAATACCTGGGAATGGTAATGCGACTCCCTAGCTTTTAAAACGCCACATTTTGCTCTCTTTTGTCAGTCATGAAGTTTTTTGGTAATTGGATCTTTCCTATCAAAACTCCTTACTTGCATGAATTTCAGATTCTACTTCCTGTAAAGAAAAGGGCCTTCTCATAGATACTGTGACATGTCTTTAAATTCCCAAGGAAATTTAAAGGGAAAAGAGAAAGAATCCCTATGAGGCAACTATAGGATCACATGGTCAGAGTAAGGCCTCCCTCCCATAGTGTTTAACACCCAGCCACAGGCAGATCTGGTCCCCTCCACTGACAATTGATTAGGGTTTAACATTTTATTTTTGAGGGAGAGGAATTTTATATCACAGAATAATTTACTAAATAATGTGTATTTTCTATGAAAATCCATTGTCTCTTAAATATTCCAGTAAATGGCATAGGAAAAGAATGTTAGAGTTCAAAGCCAATAGCCAAGAAAGAATTCTTGAAATGTCTTTGGTGCAAAAAAGTGATTTTATTAAAGCACGGGGACAGGACCCATGGGCAGAAAGAGCTGTGCCAGGGTCATGAGGAGTGGCCCATTATATGCTTTCAAGTTGGGAGGGAGTTAGGGAGAGCGTAAGACTCTGAGGAATTTTGGAAACAGGGTTTCCAGGACTATGAGGGGGTACCTATTGTTAGGAAAAGGTCATTTATTACCGTCTAATAAAACCTGATGTATATCGGTGGGTCACATGCTTGGGGGATGATTGCCAACACTTTATCTCTTCAAGTTCAGAGATAAAGGAAATTTCTAAAGGAATTTTTATATGTTAAAGTAGATTTACAGGATCCTTGGGGTTGGGCTAAGATTGATTTTAGCCCTTGACAAACAAAGTGTTAACATCAAGGCAGTTGAGTCCCTAAAGGAATGTCACTCTGTCTGTTTCAAGGACTTGTCAGTGGGCTGTAGGCAGTGAGGAAATTTAATAACTTTACTTCTGCCTTTGTTTCCCACATCAGCAAGTACCTTACATAAAGCTCAGCTGTGCAACCAGTACTGTCAGAAGAGACCATGAGGAGATCCAAACTCACACTGTGGTGAGTTCCTATTTGTATTCATGAATCAAGTGTTATGGACAAAAGGACACAGTCAGTTTAGTCCAGTCATCCAAAGATTCTTTGTAGTGGCATGCAGACCTAGAAGCCAAAAGGGCAACACGGAATATGGAATCATATTTCATTTGGGAGAGAGTAGGGTCTGGCTGCTACCTCTAGTCCTGGAAGCAGCTGACCAACTACCATGCTGTGTATAGGTGTGGGAATTCCAGATAAGCTCATTAGGCAAATGCTATCATTGCATTTTGCCATGCAAAATATGAGTTCAGGGTGGAGGCCTTGGGACTGCTATATCAGAAGCTGTGGGATTCTTCTTGTGAACAGCCTACCCTTAGTGGAGGAGGGAAGAAAGTGTGGCACCATAACCTAGCTGACACGTCCCTTTGCAAGAAGAGAGAGACCTAACAAACTTGTTCCCTGGTTCTGACCATAAGGACTCCTGTTTTATTGGCTAATTCTTACACAAACACACCCTAATCATATCTAATTCCTCACCTCAAAAATTCCTTAGCTTTGCTGTCCACTGCACAACATGCACATTCCTAAGATTTTCATTTCTTTCTACAGTCTGGCCCCAACTTCCAGGCTCATTTCCCACTACTTTTGTGCATATACATATACCTGGCACCCTTGGGCAAAGGCTCTGACCTTATATTTATAAACCAACCCTTTGGTGGATTTTTTGCAGAAAGCTGTTTTCATCTATTAAGTATGGGAGAAGACAAACAATAAATGATCAATAATGAGGAGAGATTCTAGAGGAAGTACAGTGAGAGAATGCAGAAGAGGGACCCAAAGAACCAAGGCATTGGGGAAGGCATTTCTAGACACCTACAGATTTCTACATACTAAAAGGAGTGGCTCTAAATGGTTGGAATC
Source organism: Nyctereutes procyonoides (assembly GCF_905146905.1). Taxonomy (NCBI): domain Eukaryota; kingdom Metazoa; phylum Chordata; class Mammalia; order Carnivora; family Canidae; genus Nyctereutes; species Nyctereutes procyonoides. The sequence goes on along the minus strand of NW_026575140.1, from coordinate 46,352,827 downwards.
ATTTTTACCTAAATAAGACAGTACTGATGGTCTTTAGCCTAGACCCACCAAACTATAAGCAGGAGTTGAATTATATTCTGGCCTCCTGAATATACTCCAAAACACCCAACTCTGCCCCAGCCAGGTTCTAGGAAATGACTTAAAAAGATTTGATAGCAATGAGTTACGTCACTTACTGGAGAGCACCATATTGAATTTGTAAGTATGGATTACCTAATTTTTTAAGTGTTTTTTTTCCCCCGGAGTATAACATCAACACTAATAGCTAACCAAGTGTCTTTAAGCAGGGGAACAGCTTTAATAGTTATTTTACCCCAGTATTATACTGATTTCATTCAAATGAGTATCCCTAAAGTACTTAAAAATATTTTAGTTCCCTAAATATGCAAAACATCTCTCTCGTCATCTCTTTTATGGTATTTGGATAGTGTTAAAGAATTTCTAAAAGGAGGAAAGTATAGGGATCACTGGGTCCAAACTATCCCAGAGAGGTAAATCCTAGTGTAGTTTATAATAAGTGTTACAATTTTGTAGCAGTTTAGAGTTCAGTAAATGCCTTTTCTACCCACTGTTTCATTTGATTTGATGGGCATAACAGCCCTAAAGGGAAATTGGTTCTACTGCAACAATTCTAGGGACAGGGAATGCACTACCTTGAGGACCAATCGATTGTCCTATTGCAGACTATCACATGTAAGGAAAATTGAGCTGAATCTGCCTTATAATTTCCATGTAGAGGACTTAGTTTTGTTCCCCACAGTAACAAAGGACACATACCCTTTCTCACATATACATCAAAGCCAGCAACAGCCATTAAACTGCCCACCCACATCTAGAATTCTCTTCTACAGGCTAAATGGTTCCCACATTATTATGGAGCCCAGCATGGAGCCCAGTGTAGAGCTTGAACTCAATGACCCTGAGATTAAGACCTGACATGAGATCAAGAGTCAGATGCTTAACCATCTGAGCCATCCAGCACCCCTAAATGGTTTCAATTCCAATTAAAAGTTCCAGACCCCAAATGACTTGTTCATCTTTTCTGATGTTCACTGGGTTATCTAGACGACATTATCTTTAAGTGTAGTGATTACAACTGAATGCAATCCACTAGAAGTTTGAGCAGCTAAACTATAAAAGAGACCCACAGTTTAGGACTAGATCGCATATTGCCATATAGTATGTATGCTTATTTAATTTGTCTTGTCTCCATCCTCTTGGACAGGTGTAATGATTGCCATGGTGTAATAAAAATATAGAATTTAGAGTCTGAAATCCTGTGAGAAGCTTAGCCATGTCACATATAATAACAGTAACAGCTAAATTATCAAGTACTTATACTGTGTTTTCTCTACATTAATTCAGTTAGTCCTCACAATAACCCAGTGAGGTAGGTATTATTCCCCCCCCTTTTACAGATAAGGAAACTGAGGCAGTAAGAAGTTAAATAATTTGCCCGAGGTTACACAACCTAGTAAGTGGCAGAGCCAGGACTTAAACCCAGAAGGTCTGGCTGCAGAACCTGCGCTTTCTACTATGCTGAACTTATTCTAAAAGTGACATTGACTAAGTTCTGTCCAATCATTTTAATATCTTTTCAGATGCTTTCTATCACTTGATAGAAACCTCTGACAGATTTAGATTTGAGGCCTGAGATGCCAATTATTCTATAGATAATTCTGGATTTATTATCACACAAACAATATGCAGCAGAACTAGGAATGAAAGATCTCCTGGTCTTCTCATCTGTATAATGGGTATAATCAAACACTCGCTACACAGGATTGTTCTGAGAATGACCTACAATCCCAAGTGAAAGATGCCCATCACACTGACTGGTTACTACTTAGCTTTTAGCCATGCTTGTTGGATTTAATGATGCATTTGTCTTATATGGCTCTGTGACAGGCACTTGACTTTTCTAGAGTTTTTAGTCAATCAGTTGGTCTTCTATGGCTGCAGTGGTGTATTCTGAGGATCTGTCCTGAAGAACACTACGTCATCACTGTCCCTCTTACACAGTTTCCTATAATTGAAGAAGGTTCTGGGTTCCCACCTGTGACTTCTTAAAAAAATAAAAGTGAACTTAGTAACTCCCCAAAACGAAGGTGAACAATTAAATACCTGAAATCAGAGCAGACATGTTGTAGGGGGTACTCCGCAGCCAGTTTAGAGGGGGCATGTCACCCCTGGGATGGAGCTCCCTCCATTCCACCACATACTCCTGGACAGCAGGAGCAGCTTTCCCGGGATGCTCCCACGTCACCATAATGTCGTCCACACCCTTCGAGTTTGCAGAGACCTGGCGAGGAGCCAGCAACCCTTTTTGAAGAAAAAGGGGGAAGCACAAAAACAAACTCACAGATGGAAAAGATGTAAAAAACAATTCATCCCAGCAAAGTTTTAGGAAGAACCAATTTCCTGTTAAGAATTTCAGATTTGTTCTTAATTAGTGTAAGGACCCGTGTAAGGTTAGTTGTAGAGTTATTTTCCCCTGCACCTTCCACTTCTGTGTCCCCAAAGGTACCTGCTTTATTGATACATGCATCCTTCTAATCCACCTCCCACATGTTTATTTAGGTATTTGTGTATCCTTGAAAGTTAATGTCGCTTTGTGCTTGTGTTTTGTATTTTCATGAAATGTGCTGAGAGTAAATTTAATGCTTTTTCTTACTTTTTCCTTCCTACTCAATATTATATTTCTGGAATATGTCCATCCTTCTGCTATATGTAAATCCAGCTCGTTCCCTCCAACTGCTACCTCAAACATTTTCTGTCCAGTCCCAACTGATGATCAGGAGGTTCTTTCCAACTCTTTGCTAACATAAACAAAGATGCAATGAACATTCTCTTGCATGTCCTCAACTGTACTTGTGCAAGAGTGTTTCTGAATATATCTGTACAGAGCTGCTCAATTATAGAATCAGTCCACATATTATTTCATTAAACACAGCCAGAGTGATCTCTAAAGTGGCCAATCAGTTGATATTCCAACTTGGTATCCTCTTCAAATTTTGGCCAACCTGGTACCTGCAAAGTGGCATTTAACTGTGGTTTTATTTTTATTGTCTGATTTATTTATTTATTTTTAAAGATTTTATTTATTTATTCATGAGAGACACACAGAGAGGCAGAGACATAGACAGAGGGAGAAGCAGACTCCTTGCAAGGAGCCGGATCAGGACTCAATCCCTGATCCCGGGATCACACCCTGAGCTGAAGGCAGATGCCCAACTGCTGAGCCACCCAGGCGTCTCTGATTTATTTATTTTTAATAAATTGCTTTTAAATTTCTTATGAAGCTGAGCTTTTCTTTATGTATTATTAGCTATCTGACTTCCCCCTTTGTAAAATCCCTGCTGACATTCTTAACTCATTTTTTGTCTTTTCTCTGATTTACAAAAATAGGCTTTATACTCTAGATATCATTTGTAGTTTTCAACACTAGAAATACTATACTCCAGTCTTTCAACCCTCTGATAACTTCATGATGTGTTTGCTGCACATAATTATTCACTTTGACATATGTAAACTTATTTATCTGTGGCTTGTGCATTTTGAGTCTTGTTTTTGAAATTCTTCCATCCTGGGATCACAAAGATACTCAATTACATGTTCTCCTATTGGCTTTTGGTTTTACCTTCCCCAGTTAAGTTTTTTTAAAGATTTTATTTATTTATTCATGAAAGACACACACACACACAGAGGCAGAGACACAGGGAGAGGGAGAAGCAGGCTCCATGCAGAGAGCCTGACGTGGAACTCAATCCCAGATCTCCCGGATCATGCCCTGGGCCAAAAGCAGGTGCTAAAACACCGAGCCACCCAGGAATCCCCTTAATTTTTTAAAAAAAGATTTTATTTATTTATTCATGAGAGAGACAGAAGCAGAGACACGGGCAGAAGGGAAGCAGGCTACCTGAAAGGAGCCTGATGTGGGACTCGATCCCAGACCCCGGGATCACGCCCTGAGCCAAACGCAGATGCTCAACTGCTGAGCCACCCAGACATCCCCCCAGTTAAGTTTTTAATCCAAATCTTGCTAAAAGGCTTTTTAAAAGGTAATAGATTTTATTCTTTTTTCCATATTGTGAGTCAATTTTTCCAAATGTGATACTATCCCTACCATATACCAAGTTCCACTTATTCATGGGCTTGTGTCTGGAGTCACCTTCTTTGCCAGAACACACTGCTCTCATTAGGCCTTGTGATGTCTAATTATGTGGTTGGTAAATCCCCTCCTCATTCTGTCCTTCATTTTTCAAAGTGGTCCTGGATATTCATGACACATTTTTATTCCATATAGCTTTTAGAATCAGTTTATCAGAATCTTTGCTCTCAGCCCCCCTCCAACAGTTAGGTATCAGGGCTTCTTTGAAGTTACTGTGTTCTGCTCTCTGGACTTCCCTGCTCCATTGTAGAAATGTCCAAGCAATGTTTATATCAGGGCAACAAGAGCAAGGAGGAGGACTAAAACCAGAAAGTGCTACCTCAGTGCTCCCCCTTATCACTATTCACCACTGCACTCAGCCATCTATCCTGTCCCTCCTGTGGCATCCTCAGAACTGTGCTTGGTTGGTGGTGAGAACCTATAACCTGTGTACTGTCTATTTTGCCAGGGAATGGAATTCCCTAGTAGGGGTTCCCTTACATTCATTTATCTTGGAATTGTATGTCCTGGCTATGCCATAAGATTTTTTTTTTTGAGAATGAAATGCATTCATTAAGTAAATATTTATTGAGCACCTATAGGTTCCAGTACACTTTGCCAGGTGATGGACTAAAATAGCCAAAGAACCCTTCTGACCACTGCTTTCTCTGGAAAGAGAAATTAGCCAAGCAAATCAACTTGGCATTGCCCTGCCTGAGTCATCAGTCATCATATTTACCAGGAACCAGCCTGAATTTTCAAGGCACATACTCTCCTTTAGAACTCTGCTAACAACTCACCTTATTTCTATCACCTTTGAAAATTATTTCTTTAGCTCAATCATTCCCATCTCCTTTTTCCCTGAGAGCCTCTGAGCAGAGTTATGAAATTCATAAGGTATTTAGAATAAGTGCCCACCTAAGAGACAGGTGGCTTGGTTTTTCAGTCCAGCTCTGCCACTAATTGGATGTGTGGTCTTGTCTAGGTTATTTCACCTCCTGAGGCCTCAGTCTCTGACATCTGTGTGGGTCTCTGTTTATGATTGTTTTGGCTTCTGACTCTCCGTGTGGTTTCAAGAATTCTTGAGCACAGGGACTGGTCTGAAATATTAAATATGTTTTTACTTGTTGACCGATGGGTTTAGCACACATTCAATTTTCACTGTAAATCAACAAACTCATTCTTATGTTTCTTTATAGGCAATGTTGTGGCAGGTGCTTTTTACGACAAAGTTGTCCCTACTTCCTCAAAATCAACATAATTCTGCCCCCCCAGGGGTGGAGGGAGGTGCTATTTTTCCTTCCTAAAAGGAAAGCTATATATGTGAGTAGTGTGAATATACTCAAAGAGACAAAGACAAAATCATGGTATGCTATTCCTACAGATCATTCAGAATATGGGTGAGACAAGAGTACTCAAGGATGGGACTGTGTAATTTGCCAATGTGTCCTCCATGTCACTCTGGGATACAAAGAGTATTGGGTAGTTGTATTGGGTGGTTCAGATGTGGTCTTAGAAGAGACAACAGACCCTTGATATTCCAAGATTTCCAGGACCAGGACCCTCTTAGTTACAGCTCAGTTCAAGTACTGTCCTGTCTTACCTCCTCTGCATGTTCATTCTTATTGAGTCTTATCCTTATGCAACACCTGTCCAATCTGGGAAGAACAGGTTTCCTCTTTCTTTGCCATTGGTTTCCATCATCTTCCCACTCCCCATGGACCTCATTCCATGAGGTCCTCATTCCACTAACTAGCCCTCTGTCCCCTTTATCTCTAAATTCTTCCCTACCCAATTCTTTTCCTCAACTTCCATGCTTGCTCAGATCTCACTTTAAAGCAAACCCTCATGCCCACATATCTCCACTCCCTCACCTGGCTCCCACCAACTTGTCTCTCCATACCCCAGTCACATATTGCCTCCTCCCTAGCATCCTTCAAGCCCATGCTTCATCTTTTGTCTGTTCCTAGAATTACCTGGGCATCCCTCTAATCTCACACTTATACTGCACCACAGTTTACTCATTTATGTCTGTCCCTCTCATGTAACTAAATATAACTGGAGGACCTCAACAGTATTTCTAACCTATTGCTGGATGCTAGCTGCCTTATGTAGTATATGCTCAGTAAATAACTGTTGAATGAATAAAGAAGCGGCTAGCTCTAACAAAATGAATGTGTCATTTTAAGAAGTTGTTACCAAATCCAAATAAAGCACCTGGAACAGACTCAGAAAAGTCATAAAGTTTATAGTTTCAAGACCCATCTGCAGTGACATGTGAAGAAGTAAGGTATTCTGAAATACTACATTTTAACAATAGCTGGATACTAAATAGTGGTAAGAGTTCAATTTCCTCCACAGAATTCACTTTAAAAACTATATATGCAGAACTTAGCCACAGAAGAAAAATTATAAAAATATAAAGCACAAAAGGGAAGGAAAATCACTTGTAATCCCATGATGCAGTCATGGTCTCTATTAACATTTCTCCATACATTCTACTAGATTTTTTATCAGGCAAAAAATGGGTACTCATTTAAATACATATTTTAAACAGCATCATCCCATATATACTATTGAAAGCCTATCTTTTCACTTATTATGTACATCACTCCTTGTCAATAAAAGCATAGCTACAACATGGCTTTAATGCTAGTGTGCGGTTAAGGCAGGTGAGAGTCATGATATATTAAACCAGTCTCTCTATTATTTTACATTTAGGTTGTTCATAGTGTTTCACTATTTCAAAAATTTTCCACGATCATCTTTGCGCCTACACTTCTAAGCACTTACATTTACTGAGGATACATTCATAATGATAAAATTTTTGGTCAAAGATACATTAGTATTTAAAGTTTGTTACATATGGCCAAATCGTCTCCAGAAAGTTATACCAATTTACATACCCACCAGCAGGGTACATACAGCATATCTTTTCCCTACACACCCACATGGGTTATACTAATTCTACTTACTCTTTCTCAGTCTGATTTGGTTTCTCATGTTTTCTCAAGATTTGCATCTGACTGATTGCTAGTTAGGCTACGCATATTTTCATATCTTTATTGCTACTCGTCTATTTAGTTTTTGAGCTGCCTGTTGATGGCTCCAATCTCTTATTTATTTGAAAAAGTAGATAGATAATCCATCTCCTTTGGCCAAAAAATGTGACATATACTTTTCTTAAATTGCTATTTACACTTCTAAAGCTTTGTTTATGGTGTTTTTAAAATTTTTATTTAACTATGCATAGAGTTTGAGCTTTCTCCGCACCCCCCCAACTAATTCATCTTTTCACGTTTCTGCCCTACATACCTACCAACAATAGGCAGAAATTACCAGTTGCCTACCAAACATTTTGTCCTTTTTTAGCAAGGGAACATTGCTGCCTGAAATATATTTCTAAGCCTCCTTTGCAGCTAGGTGTGACCAGATGACCAGTTAGAGACAATGACCATAAATGTGTTGTGTGACCCGGAGCAAAGCTCCTCAAGGGTGAGGGGTGGGCCCTTCTCTCCTCCTTTTCCTAGAAGGAAGTAGATAGAGCTCTGGCAGCCATCTTAGACCATTTCCATCTTGAGGATAGAAGCCAATTTGGCAGAGGAAACAGAAAGGAGTTTGGAATCCTAATGATGTCACCAAGCTGTCACACCAGCCCTGAACTGTATACCTCTGGACTTCTTTTATGTGAGAGAATTAATAAGCCACTGTAGTCAGGCCTCTAGTAAGAGCAACCCTTACTCCTAAGAGCAATTCCTAACTCATATACCAATTAGAAGTTACATTAATATTTACTTGTACTTTCTTTTAGTTATTTCTTATCTACTCTATCATCTCTATGTTTATGGAATATATGACTGAAAAGATATATAACTAGAATTTAACAGTGTATATAAAATAATCATATTTGGGTAGAAGCTTCTTTCAGATGATGATTGCTAGGCTCATATGTAGATAAAATGTTCCACTGAATTTTAAAAAAGGATTTAATTATAGTTTTATTAGATATTTTTGGAAAAGTTAGGCCAATGATCTTGACATTGAGAAACAGCATTTATATCCATTTTATTGACTAATCATAGGCTTTTATCTTGAAAAATGAGTTTTCTAAGCATGCAACTCTAAAATGTGTATCACTAGCTGGGAGATTTCAATGTAGATAATTTGATAAATGTCTACATTTGTGTAATAAAGTGCTGTAGTATAGAAAATTTTTACTGCAGTTTCATTATAGCCAGAATTTCATTTTAGTATTATTGGTTTTAAAATATGTTTTGCTGTGGAAGGAGCCTTGGTGTCCATTGAAAGATGAATGGATAAAGAAGATGTGGTCTATGTATACAATGGAATATTACTCAGCCATTAGAAATGACAAATACCCACCATTTGCTTCGACATGGATGGAACTGGAGGGTATTATTCTGAGTGAAATAAGTCAATCAGAGAAGAACAAACATTTTATGGTCTCATTCATTTGGGGAATATAAAAAATAGTGAAAGGGAATAAAGGGGAAAGGAGAGAAAATGAGTGGGAAATATCAGAAAGGGAGACAGAAGATGAGAGACTCCTAACTCTGGGAAACAAACAAGGAAGGGGTGGTAGAAAGGGAGGTGGGTGGGGGGTGGGGTGACTGGGTGATGGGCACTGAGGGGGGCACTTGATGGGGTGAGCACTGGGTGTGATTCTATATGTTGGCAAATTAAACACCAGTAAAAAATAAATTAAAAAAATAAAATAAAATAAAATATGTTTTGACTATAAGAGCAGAATGTTTCCTAGATCTTGACATCACATAGTAGTCTTACATCTAGAAAAATTAGCTAGACATTAGTGTTCAATTTAATGTAACTAACATTTTCTTAATAACATTTTTAAGCACCTGCTATGTTAGTCTCTGTATTTAATCTCACAATGATCTGCAAGACAGATGATATCATTCCTACTTTAGAGAGGGAGAAATTGAAGCTCAGAGGTGTTAATTCACTTGTCTAAGGCCACTCATACTCTAAGTGCAAAAGAATTCCTGTAGGCTGTCAGCTCCAAAGTTGAAACTCCTGTGCTATTTATGCCAGGCCCTAAGCTGAGCCTGTGGGAGATGAGAGATAAGTAAGAAACAGTTTCCCATAGGTAATATGAAAGGAAAGTTGGTACTTACCTGCCCCACACAGGTCCGTTATGTTAAGATAAGTAGGCAGGGTACTGCCTTTTGAGTTAGCTGCAGACACAGTCACAACCCAATTCCCAGTTCTGGGAATGACCCAGGTCCAGGAGGTGTGTTCTGTGATGTTCTGTAGTGTGACTTTCACCATTGCCACCTCCTGCAAGGTCACTCGATAGTGGAGGATTTTTCCTCTTGCCTCGGACATACTCATATTCTGCAACAAAACATATCCACTTACTTGTGTACTCCCAGACAAGGTCACTGGATGCTTTGTGGCTGAACCTGATGGCCTCCACAACAGGAGGTTACATATGAGTGACCTTTTTATTTACATCTTATCATCTTCTCCACTGCGTATCTCTACATCTCCACCCAAACCCACCATTTAGGGGGAAAAGTAAATTTATATTTTTAAAAGCTAATTCTTTTTAAAAAAAAATTTTTTTTATTTATTTATGATAGTCAGAGAGAGAGAGAGGCAGAGACATAGGCAGAGGGAGAAGCAGGCTCCATGCACCGGGAGCCTGACATGGGATTCGATCCCGGGTCTCCAGGATCGCGCCCTGGGCCAAAGGCAGGCGCTAAACCGCTGCGCCACCCAGGGATCCCTGAAAGCTAATTCTTAAAAACACATTGAGTTTCTTTTCTTGCTTTAAAATGAAACTTCCTAATAGTAGAAAACTCAAATACATCCAATGGAACAAGAGTAGAATCTGAATTCCAATGATCTGGGTTTCAGTTCCATCTATACTAATCATCACTAGCTGTGTGATCCAGAGCAAGGTACTCAGCCCCTCTGAATCTCCATTTTTAAATCTGTGAAACACACACACACACACACACACACACAACTTTTTATATAGAAAGTGTAATGCTGCTCATTAAATCAAAAATGAGATTTTCAAGAGCTAAACTAGTAAAATTCACACTTAGTGAGCTGGATTAACCATCTGTGCTAGGAAAGTAAGACACTGTTTATAAATGTGTGGCTAATGAGTTTTGAAATTGCAAAAATTCCAATTGAGATCATTTGGGAGCAATCCCAGAAAGTAAGCAGAAAACTAATTATTTGTATTATAACCCTGTTTGGATAAGGACCATGGGAAACAGAAGCAATGAATATGAAGAGCTGCCAAGCGCAGCGCGGGCAGTGCCTATCCATGCTTAGTGCATGGAGAGAGAGGTTGAGTTCACTAGACTTAAGCATGATGGTTTTCTTGGCAAGGCTATTCCTTCTATGGGTTCAGGTGCTAAAAGACACATATTAGGACTGGCAAATGCCCTTTTCTCTGGTTCCTACCCCTTAAGCATTCTTTTAATAATTTGGTTTCCTGTGTATTTATCTGTCAGGAGAGGCTGGGGTAACATGAACATCTGGTTCACTTAAAATTTGTATTTTTCACTTTAAGTGAATAAATTGGCCTACTGATGATAATTTGGCTTCTGAAATAATTAGCATGCTGTGAAAGAATGTTCCTATCTGCTGACTCAAGCCTTCTGGGTAGCCCAACAGCTGCATTCCTCATTGTAAATTAATCCATGAACATCTAGCTTTTTATATTTCAGTCTCTGGGAACTTGATTAAAGCAGGTCCTACCCTGGGTGCCCTTTTGGATCCTCAAAGTCCGGGACTGGATCTTAAACCATGGTCAATGCACTGGGTGAATGTCATGTTGCTGAGAGCTCTTTTGGGTGCACTTTCAGCCTTTCCCTAGAAGACATCTTTGTCTTCTGGCAGGAACCAAGAAAGTTAGCATTTTCATTGTCCATCACAGTCAATCTTGTAGGCCTGTTGTGTGGATTAAAGTAAGTGACTGCTTTTGAAATTGTGATGTTCTGAACTGTTATTAATAAACAAGTCCTTTGTCACAGGAGAAAAGCAGGATAAATTAAAGCAAAAGCTGGCTGGAGAAGACCATTCCCTTAACTCTCTATCCTTCCCTGTCTCCTCTGTAGGTTTAGAGGTAGGACTATTATTTCACCTCCACATCATGCACCCTTCCCTAAGGCACTCCTCAAGAGTTAACTAAGCTCACAAAGTTCCTCAGTCTTGTCAGGAACCCAAGGGGCTTCAGTCTTACTCTGACAACTGAAGACCAGAGCTCTAATTGAAAAATAACACCTTGTAAATCAGCTCTTACTACCTTCCTTTCATTGTCCATCATAGACATCTCAGCAATCTCATTTAATCCTATGGTAGAGCACTGAAAGAAGAGGGAAATGTCAAATCATCTTACAGGAAGATTCAATGAACTTGCCTCATGACTGCTGTGGAAATCTAACTGAGGTCCATGCACTACACACTACAGTCATCTTGTAAAGAAAGATGTGGATCTGAAAGATGAGTAAAGGTTCCTAGAGGGTAGTGAAGGGCCTGGGCCTAAACCCTTACATCTCCCCTTCGATATCCCATATTTTAGAGTTGAAAATCTCATTGAGAAGGTAATGGTGGAGTTAAGGTAGTTAGAGAAATAAATATGGTATCCCATGAATTATGCTTGTATAAAATATCAGGCTCAAGTTTTGGGATAAACATTAACATCTCTCAGGCAATTGGTCTCTTTCACCAATTTGAAAATGGGCCTCACTTGTCCAACATGGCCCATGGAATAAAAAACCTAATAAGACAATAGGGAAGTAGGTATTTATCCAGCTGGCATGTAGTCTCCTGAAGCAACTGAAAAGTTTAATTTGGTTTTAAAAAAACAGCAATATAAAGTTTCCAAATAATGCATATATCTGGATTATATTTGGCCCTGATGTAATGGAATATCATCACAAAACTACAGAACCAGGAAGGATTAATAATTAATTCAACATTTCATTCTATCAATAGGAAATAAGTCCAGGACATGAAATGACATACTTAAGGCCACTCAAGGAATATATGGAGGAGCTGAGAGTGGAATCCAGGGCTCCTGACTTTTAGACTAGCAATCTCTCTCCTCTGATGTGCTACTCCTTATGTTGGTAAGCCTGAGACAATGAACTGGTCACCACAGGACACTATGTTTCATGCTGGAATCCCCAGTTACCCTTCTGGCCCAAAGTTGGAAAGCAGCTTGTCTAATTGTGAGGTTGTGGTACATTTTAATGTGGAGCATCAACAGAAGACATCAGGTCAGCAATTTTGGGACGGTGGAGATCCAGAATTCTTTGTTCCCAGAATCAACAGGCCTTGGGTTGAATCACAGGCTGTGAACCCAAAACTATCACCTGAAGACCCAGCTGGGTCTTTTCAGATGAACTTACGTTTGCTCTAATGTTTACATATTTGGGTGGGAGATAGGGAGAAACTATCATTTATTGGAACATATCATGAGTCAGAAGCTTTATATCTATTGTCGCATTTAGTCCTCATATCTCCTTGACCTGAGGGAGCTTGGAGAGGTTAAGAAACTGACTCAAGTAATCCCCACAGAAAAGTAAGGTGAGATCTTAGTGTGCCCCCTGGTGGGCATGAGAGGAAGGCAATGTCCGGGATGTGTGTGGTGTCCTGGTACTTCTTGTACCTTTATGGGCAGTGCTGAAAGGGGTGTCAAGCCAGTGTTCCTGTCATTGTCACCCTCTCCTACTGGTAAGAGTGTGCTAAACAGGAAAAGCTGTCTTATTGCCTCCTTCAGTTTCTTTTTTCCTCTGTGTGTGAGAAATGATCTAAACTTAATAAACTTAGCTTTTCTGACTTAGGTTTATGAGAGAAGCGGGAATGTAGCCTGCTGCCTTATAAAACTATTGTGAGAGTTCTAGTGGCTGAAAAGGCTTTCAGCACCAAAAATTACCTGGTGAATATATCCATGACAGGACAAAAGTCTGGTCCATCTTAGAATGCAAGACCTCTGTGTTTTGTTTTTAAGATTTTATTTTATTTTTTTAGGTAATCTTAGACCCAATATGGGGCTCAGACTCACAAGTCTGAGATCAAGAGTCTCATGCTCCACCAACCAAGTCAGCCTGACACCCCTGTTTTGTTTTTAAGTATATGGGAAGAAGGGTGTTTCTGTGAATTGACAAATAATTTCTTCTTAGGACTTAAAGAAAAAGCTACTGTACTTGTCATAAAGTGATATTTTATTCTGAACTCCCCCTGATGCAAACAAGCAAACACACACCGTATGTCAGAGCTAAGCCTACATCAAATAAAAGAAGTTATAATCAAGACCTCTTCGAAAGCTGGGGAATTCGAATATGTCACAGACTTTTGGGGGGATGAGGTTAGTTTTTATTATTAGAGCAGATCCTTTGCTTTCCTGCTCCACCACATAGTAGCTCTGTGACTTTGGGCAAATTATTTTACTTCTCTGAGGCTCAATTTACTTATCTGTAAAATGAGATAATTCTATGTACGGCATAGACTTACAGGAAGATACAATGGGTTGAGGGAGGCAACGGTTTCAACGAGTACTTGGGATATGGTAGATGTCAGACACTTGATGAGTTTCCTGCTCTCTGTTACTCAAATATAAAAATCTTCATAGTTAGCACTTTTCCCATTGTATTCATATGACTTTTCTACCAGTGTATGGAAAGACAGGCCATCTTGACTTGGCTCCCACCATGGGTCTGTATGGAAGTCTCACCAATGTCATACAGTTGATTACAAAGGACATATAATTTGTGAGGTAAGCCTAGGTACCTTGATTTCAGAACTCATGATTGCTTTCAGCAACCCCAGTCCAAAGTGAGGGAGAAACTCAAAAGACAAGCTCATCTGGAAGTTTTAAAAATCGCTGTATTGAAATGATCCATCTGTGGAACCCACTTGTCTATCAACCCATCTTTGTGTCTCAGCGTCCTGTACAATGTTTGCCTCCTAGTGACTCAGCCAACACTTTTCATGATTCTCTCATTAATCTTTGCAACAACCTCAGGTGGTGTACGCTATTACTATCTGCACTTTATTTGTAAGGAAAGGAAGGCACAGAGAGGATAAGCACCTTGCTTAAGAACACACAGCCAGTAAGTGGTGAAGCTGCAACTTGAACCCAAGTAGCACAGCTCTACCTAGAGGATGAACTCTGAATTTCAGCTGTGTTAGTGCTCAGTAGATACCTGCAGTTGTTTTGCTACCCTGAACTTATTTAATTGATACTAATACCTCATGTTAGTTATCCTGACATAATGATTTCTACCTTACTTTGCAGCAGAAAAACAGCAAAAAAATAGAAAATTTGTTAGAGCAAAACTTGAACCCCTTCCATCTGTTTTCTATCTTGTTAATGCTCTGCTACCCACTTTATCTTCATCATTGACCACATTCTGTTACTCAACTGAAATTCCCTACATTACAGTTAGTATAATATGTATGACTAGTAAGCAAGGCAAAACAACCCCATTCTTTCCAAAAATACCTTCAGAAATGCTGTGCCAGCCTGTTGGGAAAGGGAAGGAGACAGAGCTGAATATTACAACAAAACTATCAAAAGCTTCCCATTTGCTGCTTTTGTATTTAAATATCATTTTTTGAGATTGGATGCTTCCTCTAATCATATAAAGGCCTCAGGCTCCTGATAGCCAATCTTCCCTGTGGATTTATGAAAGATCTTTGTTCTACATCAATATAAATCAGATTACAAATAATACTTTCCCTCGTTTACAGGATTTCTTTCATATGAGGAGCCCAAAGGACACATCCCCTCAGTGCAATGTGATATGGATTGGAATATTCTTCATACAACATAGAGAGATACAGGGAGAAAAAGACAAAGGAAATGTACTAAAGAAACTTCCTCTGAGGCTCTGCTGTAAACTGGAGTACGGGTGTTGTTACTTTCTCTTTCCTTTAGCCTTCTGTGGTTTGAGGGTAGCTGTTTATCCGAATGAGTTACTTCATTTAGCAAATGATTAAAACCCACCGAATCTTTCCCCCACTTTTGGAATCAAGTTTGCCTAACACTCTTCCCTACTGCTTGTGAAGGCCCTACAGGGGCGCTGTTCATTACAGTAGGGAGCCACCAGCCGCACATAGTGCTCACAGTGCTCTTGAACTGTGACTAAGATGTATTACTTTCTGAGGGTGAGCACTTAGCCACCATACCCACTGGCACTTAGTAGACACATTAGTTTTCAAAGATTTAGTAGGATAAGGAGAATGTAAAATAGCTAATCAATAATTTGTAAATATTGATTACATGTTGAAATGATAACATTCCACACATACTTGGGCTAATTAAAATATATTGTTAAAATTAATTCCGCCTGTTTCTTTTTTATTTTTAAAAGTAGCTACAAGAAAATTTTAACTTATAGATGAGGCTCTTATTTGAGGTGTGTTTTATATTTCTATAGTGATCCTTCATATGCTGAATCTACAGTCCTCAGTTTCCTGCCAAATGTTCTCCCATCTTTGTCCCAGCTAACTTGTTCTTCTGAGGTCAGTTCTAGCATTACCTTTCAAGAGGTCTTCTGTGATTCCTCACCCATTCCCCTGCTCTACTGGTTGACCCTGATCATTATTCCCCCAGCTGAATCTTAAACTCCTTAACACCTGAACGCCCTAATCAGACCCATTTTGTCCTTCTGCTGGTCTATGAGCTCAAGCACCTGAGGACTGCATTTGTCTTATTCGCTTCCATATCCCTGGCATGCAGCACAGTTTCCAGTATTAAAGAGAGGCTTGAATATGTTTGTTGAAATAAATGAATGAATGAATAAATAAATAAAGTGGAGTTGCCTTCATTTACAAACACATATTTCTCTTCTCGATCCATGGCCTCAACCACAATTTCAGAAAGTTTATGATCTGCCATGATTAAGAAATTAACAGAGGAAACTGGAAAGGTTAATGTGGTTTTAACCCTTTGTCATATCTTTTCATATACTGTCTGTCTATTAGGTGATTTTCTTCTTAAAGAATACATGTGTTAACTGGAAGAAAGGTGTATTGGAATCACAGGTTGAAATGCTTAATCGAAGCAAAGGAAACATATGAGACTTTGCACAAAAGGAAGATACAGGGGATGTGAGAGAGAGGATGCTAAAAGCCCCTGTGAAGGGCTTTAACACGACGCTGAGGCTGTTCATTACAGGGCAACACTTTCTACTTATTACTGCATTTATTGTTTTAACAATACCTAGGTGTTTTTGTTTTATTTCATAGATTAAATTGTACTTTTTGGCTTAAACATAGAAAGAATTTTTGTTTTAAAAATAGCTATGGCAAGAAATTATACAAAATATTTTTTAGGAAACAGAACTTTCAGAAGAAACCTTTTTAAGAGAAACCTGAAGTAGGTAAGAACCAGAACAAGAAAGCAAAGGTTTCCTTCATCTTCAACACATTCCCACACTCACATTCATACACACACACACATTCACAAACACACCCACACTCATACCCCCCCACACACCTTCCACACACTCATACTCACTGCGATAGTCTGAATGTGTGTTTGTGTCCAAGATTCACATATATGTTGGAGTCCTAATGCCCAGTGTGATGGTATTAGGAGGTAAGGCCTCTGGGAGGTGATTAGATCATGAAGGGTGGAGGCTTAATGAATGGGATTAGTGCCCTTATAAGGAGCTCACTAGCCTCTTCTGCCACGTGAGGATACAATAAGAGGTCTGCAGCCCAGAAAAGGCCCCTCACCTAACGTTGATGACACCTGGTCTTGGACTTCTAGCCTCCAGAACTGTGAGAAACAGATTCCTATTGTTTATAAGCCACCCAGTCTGTGGTATTTTGTTATAGCAGCCAAATGGTTTAAGGCACTTACCTACATGCACCCACACTGACATGTATATTTACATAGCCACACTCATACTCTCACCCCACACACATATTAAAAACTCACACTCATTTACACACACATTCACGCTTATCCATTGTACTCACACACATCTACAATGCACTTGCACACACATCACTCACATACATGCATACTCACACACACATACTCACACTCACCTACATCCACACCTTGTTCCTTCAAGGTGTGCTGATTCCATTTAGCACCAATTACTCTCTTCTGATGTAAACATCCTACAAAAATGAAAGGTCATCTCACATTTCCCCAGCTGCAGGAGAAACATGTTCTCACTTTATTCATAGACTAATGGGGTTTTACTTGGTACTAAGACCTGAAATCCCCCTCTCCGCAGTGGCAGGGTGTCCCTCTCATTGGGTTTCCCAGTATTGATCAAAGTGAAAACAAACAAAAAAAACCCAACAAACCACCACACATACGTCTTTGCTTTCTTTCCTGAGGTCTGATTTGGGTCCCACCACAAAGCACCTGATCTGGCTGCAGTATTTCTTTCTAGTCTGACATTCAGATGAATCCCTATGTCATGGCACCATCCCAACAAATTCCCAAGCCTGCCTAAGAGTAGCATAAGAAATCCTCAGTTGGATGAGTGAGACAGGAAGGGTTCCAGACAGAAGGGGAGTGATTTCTGCCAGCAGCAAGCATCATAGTACCTGAAATCCTTTCTCTGGCATCACTCAGCTCCCTAGACCTGTGTCTGTGTTTGTAACATGAGGTAGGACTGCATGCTGCTTACATTCCCTCTAGCTCTTGGGCTCTGTAGTTCTGTGGTCCAAAGCAGGCCTGCTTGTCTCAGTAGTTCTGGTCAGTCTTTCAATTTCATTGCCAGGTGAGTGGCCTACTTGAAGCCACTAAAGAAACCCAGGGTTTTGCAGGAAAAGACTTACTCCTGTATCAGGCCTGCAAAACTGAAAACTAGATCCAACACTCCTTAAGGAGATTCTCAGGCTGGACTCAGGAGATTCTAAGGTTTTGAAGATGCCCTGTCTTGATCACCATCAGGTGCCAATTTGTAGAAGTTTCTAGTATTTACATTTTTAGGATCTTAAGCCAGTTCTGGTCCAAAGCACTCATAATTCTGACTCTGCAAAAGGGAAAACTTTCCTTCTTTTCTTTTTTTTTTTAGAGTTTTATTTATTGATTTGAGAGAGAACGAGCGCTTGTGAGCAATCACACAAGTTGGAGGAGAGAGGGATGAGGAGAGAATCCTCAAGCCGACTCCCCACTGAGCATGGAGTGCAATGCAGGGCTTGATCCCAGAATGCTGAGATTGTGACTTGAGTCAAAATCAAGAGTCAGCAGTTTAGTTGAGCACCTTTCCCAGGTGCCCCAAAAGGGAAAATTTTCTAACAGTAAGAGATGCTCACCATAGCATGGATTGCTTACAAAGTGAGAATTCTCTCTGTCCCAGACGGTCCCACCAGAGGTATCCGTCTGTCCTGGCTGGAGTGGAAGCAATGTTTATGACAGGAAGGGTAGACTAGAAGAGAGTTAAAGTCTTTTTGAATTCCAAAACCTCACTTTAGAATTTAGGCTTTTCGAGGATTAGGGACAAGATTAAAATGAGAACCAGAGAAGAATTTGCATATGCACCTTGGCTGAGCCTTACCTGTGGCTAACAAATGTTTATTGGAATGAAAACAATATATTTTTTCAGATCACTGCTGAGGACATTTTGGGAGACGAAATCTTTATGGAAGGAGGAATTTTGGTTTTGACCAGTTGCTTACTTGTGAAAATGAAAACCAACAGCCAGGAACTAAGCTGGGTTCTTCTATAATATTCACAAATTATGGCTGCTCTAAATGTCTTGCTTTGAGAATTATCTTGCTCTTAAACAAGGCTTTATTTTAAAATAAATCTTAAGCTGCAGTTTTAGTTCCAAAGTGAAGAGCTTGATTATGACTCACTAAGCTATTTATAGTAGTCTCATACCAGACATTTTGTGTGCATGTGAGAGAGAAAGGAAAAGAGGGAGAAAGAGCTCATTTCTTGTCTGGCTCATTTCTTAAAACTGAAGAAGATTGCAGTTATCAAAATCTATCATGCTAACCCCATCAGAGGACTTTATATTCATTTCTCTGACTGTTGGGGTTTCATGCTCATCAGCTTCATAATTGCAAAACTGTTGATTTACCCTTAACTGGAAGAGGTGTAATGAGAGGAATGCAGGCTTGGAGAAGTAAAGAGGAGTACAGCTCACCTGAAAACCTTTTATTATGAGCATGTCAATCAGGAGTTCAATTCAAATAGTATTTTCTTTTCATAAAGATGAGTCACGATGTAGCAGAAAGAATTCTGGATGGGGTTTTAGTCTCAATTCTGCACTATGTAGCTGGGTGACTGTGGGAAGAACATCCTCCTCTCTCTGACCGTTTAGTTTTTCCATTTGTTAAATGGGGATACCTAGTACTTACCTCACAGGGTGTTTAAAGGATTAAGTGAAACAACCACACCAGATTTCAGCATTTTGTGAAACTCTCACATCCTGTAATATACATTAGGCCTCATCATTTTCTGGAAGGTTGTTCAAGTGACTACTGTTTTACTGCTATTCCTCAGGAAGAGCTGTTTTCCCTTCTGTTCATAATATTTTCTACTATTACTTGAGTTCTTGAGGCAGAGCAGCCTTCCTTCTACCCTCTCCCTTTTTGGTGACTATAGAAAATATATTTCTGAATATCCATATACACAGACTTCCCATCTTTAATTTCCCAAAAAAGTGAATAAGTAAAAGGTGGTATGGTCACTGCTGGGCAGTTTGTATGTAGGGGACATAAGGGTGGCGGGGAGGGGCAAGAGCCCGAAGAAATGATGCAGTGGGGTCAGAGGATGGACATGCCTGGAGGTGGGAAGGGATGGAAGTGGATGAGGAAAAGACATAGCTGTGTGTGGGACAGAACCCACAGCTCTCACCCTTCTTTGGCAAAAGGCAATGGCATTGAATCAAGTGTCAGGAGGATATTGGTGAGAAAATGAGCTCCAACTAAGTCTCTGAAGCCTCATATAAAGCCATTATGGAAATAAAACTTAATTTTTGGCCTTGAAACATTGTTCAAATATATAATTCTTTTTATATATCAATTATATCTCAATAAAAACAAAGACAAAAAACCACAACTAAGTATATAATTCTCTTAAATTTTACATTGACACTGAAGACTTACCTTCCAGAAAAGAGAAATCTGTTGTCTACTGTAATCAATGTGCTTTTTCATGTACCAGACATCTAATGTACCTGTAGGTTCTGTTTTGAAGAGGAAAAAAAATATATATATACACACACACACACACAGATATATATATATATATATGCACAATATAAGACCTTTCAAAGTCAATTACTTATTTAATAAATAATTCTAGGAGAGTAGGATTTAGGACAATTTTAATTTTCTTTGTACCCCAGTATTGTTTTCTTTCTGTCAAACAGTGAACATGTATATTGTTGGTCATAGAAAAATCAAGGTTACTTAAAAACAAATTTTAAAAAATGATGAGGAGGAAATTAGATTCCTAACTTGCCCTTAAAATATGTATTAATAAAATAACTCAAAGAAGGTATGTGTGGTTATTTCTTTTTTGTTGGAATGCAGAAAAAATTATCAGCAGAAAGATAACCTAAATCACAAGGAGCACAATTTTTGATCCTGTAAAAAAGGCAAAAAAACAAATTATAATCTCTGTGTTCACATCTATTCCTGAACTTATCATGTTGTGGCATAATTATTTGGTTTTATGATCATTAGGTAATGATCTACTTGAAAGGAAAACCTATCTCATATATCTTAATATATCCTTCACACCTACACAGTGCCTAGAATGTAACAGGCTCTCGATAACTCTTTGTTAGGTGATGAATGAACAAATGGAAAATTCAGACAATATTAGCTACTTGATGCAAAAACACAGGCTGAACTGACAGAAGGAATGACCACCAATCTATAAGACAATGGTCAAATACGACCTACTTTAATTTGAAAAAGTCAATCAAATAGACTTGAAAAGAAACTGAATAATCAGCTCCTGTGTGTAAGAGTTTGTGTGCACGTGTAAGTGGGTGAAATAGTTTTATTTCTCCCATTATCAGATTTGTTTTGATTTACAGTCAGGGGTGGAATCTAATAGATCAGCCACTAGTTTTTCCAAAAGTCTAATAAAGAACTTATTAAACTCAATCACAGAGAAACAAACAATAACTATCGATGAAATGGTGCAAAATACATGAAGGAAATGGGCTTTAAAGAAGACATAGACATGGCCAACATGCACATGAGAAAATGCACTGCATCACTTGCCATCAGAATACAAATCAAACCACAATGAGATACACCTCACACCAGTGAGAATGGGAAATCAAATAAGGCAGGAAACACCAAATGTTGGAGAGGATTGGAGAAAAGGGAACCTCTTACACTGTTTGGTGGGAATGTGACTGGTGCGAGCCACTCTGGAAAACTGTGTGGAGGATCTCAAAGATTATAAAATAGACTGCCCTACACCCAGCAATTGCACTGTTAGGATTTACCGAAGACATCAATGCAAATGAAACTGCCGCACTGCACCCGATGTTTCTAGCAGCCATGTCCACAATACCAAACTGTGGAAGGGAGCCTTCGTGCCCAGTCGAAATGATGAATGATAACATGAAGCTGTGGTTATGTATACAATGGAATAGTACTCGCCATTAGAAACGAGCAAATACCCACCATTGCTCAACGTGGATGGAACTGGAGTATTATGCTTGAGTGAAGTAATCAATCGAGAAGACAAACAGTGGATGTCCTCACTCATTTTGGGGAATATAAATAATAGTGAAGGGGAATGTAAGGAAGGAAAGAAATGTGTGGGAGATATCAGAAAGACACAGAACATAACAGAATTCTAAATATTCTGAAATGAACTAGGGTGGTGGAAAGGGCAGATGGCGGGTGGTGAATGTGAAGGCACGAGGGGGACACCTTGACGTGATGACACTGGTGTTATTCTGTATGTTGTAAATTGAACACCAATAAAAATATTTATAAAAAAAAAAAAAAGATAAGTCAGCCACTGAAAACAGTGATACAATAATAAAAAAAATGTAACTTGTTTATCACTGACACTTAGAGTGTATTGAGATGAGGCTACACAGAGGTTCCTTCTGGAGAGGCAAGTTCCATTGTAAGTTTCCAGAACATTAAGTCTCACTGGGAAAGCAGAGGACAAGAAGTTAGGGAGAGGAGAAGAGAAAGAGGGAAAGGAAGGGAGCACATGCACCCACACATAATATGTGCAGGTCCTATGGGGGCCCACTCACAGTTACATCCATGTCTTCCTCAACCTTGTGACATACACAGATCAAGAGCAGTAGTTAAAGAGTGAGTGCCAGAGCAGGAGTATATGGGCAAATCCCAGCTCTGCAATCTTGAACAAACGTTAACCATGTCCTTAAGCCAGTTTCCTCATCTGTTGAATGAGTGTCATAGTTCTCTGTTACATGGAGCTGTTGTGAGAATTAAATGAATAGAAGAATCCTGATCCATGGTAAGCACTCAGTAAATTTAGCTGTTGCTATTTTCTTCATTTGGAAAATGAAGTGCTGAGAACTAAAGGGGCTTGTTCAAGGCCCCAGAACTAAAAGTGGAGAAGCCAGGTTTTGAACACTAGTCTGTTTCATTCCAGAGCCTGAGCTCTTTGCTCTGCACTTTGCAATTACCTGGCTCTGAGAAAGCTTAAAATTTCTCTACAGCACTTCTACCCCCAACAAGTTCCCTTTCATGTTCTACTCTCTTCCTTTGTCACTTCCTTTTCCTGCCTCTCTCACCCTCTTCCCTGTTTTTTTTTTCTAAATATTCACTTATTTTCTTCCCTTCTCTTCCCACTAGTGATAGCTTCTACCCTTGCAGTGAGGACCTAAGACATTGTGAAAATGCTTTCCATGCTGCTTCAGGATTATGAATAGTGACCCAGAAATCAAGACTATGACTTTTTTTTCCTGCTAGTCCAGATGCAAAAGGGAAAAAAGCATAGGCAAGAGAAGGAAAGGGGACCTGACCATTATCAACCACGTATTATGTGCCAGAAAATATTTGGACACTTTAAAATACTGTACATTATCTTACTTAATCCTCACACAATGCAGGAAGTGCATGTGACTACACCTGCTTTAGAGCTGAGGACAAGGAGCCTGATGAAGGTTAAATGATCTACAGAACACGTGGAGCTGGTAAATGGTAAAGCCAGGGGCTGAGCCCAGGTTTCACTGTTTCCAAAGATCCTGCTCTTCTATTACAGTTCACTACATTGAGCAAAGATCTGAGCAAACTAGATTATCCAGACATTGATTACGTAATCAGTATTTGGAAACTTGGGTGTGCTCAATGGCAAAGCCAGCTGACTTGTTAGTGCTAATGTCTCCAGTTAATTACATGTTGGTAAGAAATTTAAAGGAACATTCATTGCCTCATTAAAGATCTATAACCTACCAGATTACTACAGAGCTAAGAATTGAATTCTAGAATCACAGTCTCTTCAAAGGAAAAATTGCAAGTGAAACTGAAAATTTAATGGTGCCCACCTGCAGTGTTAGCCTCTATGGGAGAGAAATCATTAGTTGAATCTGTGTGAGTTTCAAAGCGTAAAATTTCATGACCAGGGGTGTCAAACCCTGCTGCTTAAAAGCAACATAAGAGCTGATATTAAAGAGTATGTTTGATATTCAACTGACACAAAATCACTTGAAGTTCTAACCTCAGTGTTATCTAACAAAGGCAGGTAAAACTATTATAGGTAGGCCAGAAAAGGAAAGTCAAAGGCCAATAGCCAAGTGAATCCAAAGCAAGTGGGTACAAATTATTAAAAATACAAATATTGAGAAATGGAAGTCAGGTCTCCTGAGATGAAATTACCTCCTATATAATAAATGGGGAAACTATAGGGTTGGATAGAGTCACCAGTGTGGAAAAAAAAAAAAAAAAGCAAAGATACTAAATTAAGCAGGAGATTCGCCTAAATGACCTTGAGTGTGCTTTCAATTCTAAAAGCCCAAGATTCTGTGATTCTGTGCAACAGTACGTGTGGCAAACAAATCAGAGCCAACCAATGTGCTTCTGAAATGAGCATCCATATCTGAAGCCAAGGCAAGTGCAGGAACGTGGACAACAGCAACTGAATCGCAGGTGAAAAGCAATCCCTCAAAAAGAAGTTTTTGCAGGCAGTAAGGAGGAGTATAAAGATTTCCAAGAACAGTGAAAATGGAGAATTTAACACAAAGAGAATATGGAAAAGGTATTATCTTGGGAGGTTTCAGGCAGTGAACTAAATGAAACACGCGAGAATTTTTTTGGTCCAAGTCATGCTCCCAGCATGGCAAGGCAGAGATAAGTTATTCACTGCCTTGGTTCCTTGATGTGCACTTTTTGGGGATGACACATTTATCTAAAATCTAGTTTTAAACAATTTGATTCAAACAGATCTTACAGGTATCTACTTGGTTAAACAAGTTTTACATTGAGACATTATGACCTGCTATGCCTGCATGGGAAGCCCTATACAGACTCCTACATTCCTCTTCCTTCTTGATTAATAATATTTAAAACTTGGTTCACTCTCTCTTTTCATCTTTTTCTGTCCACTCTTTTTAGTCATGATGTGAAGGGCCACCATCCATAGGTTGTTTCTGCCCTGGAGCTGGTACCGTCAATCCTTCCACCTATCTACTTCTAATGATGTGTTTCTCTTCAGTAGCTGTTCTTGTTTCATACTTCATTGAGCAAAAGGAAGTAATCAGACAGGGATTCTCTCATCTTTCCACCATGAAAACCTCCAAATTTTTAGTTAATTCCCAAACATAGCACCCCTACTTCCATCATATTTCAACCCCTTAACCTGAATGCTGGATCCCATTCTCTTGCTTTATCAAGGACTTCTCCCCCACTTCTCCTGTGTCATTAATTTCTCCCTCTCTGCTGGGACTTTACCATTACCTTGAAAATATACTATATTTCCTCTGATCCTAAAAACAAAACCAGGCAAAGCATTTCCTGATACCTCGTCCTGCTTCAGCTACTGCCCTGCATCTCTGCTCTCCTTCACAGAACTTCTTGAAGTGGTGAACCGTCACTGACTCTCACCTCACACTCACTCTCAACCTTTAGCATCTAAGAGTGTCTTCCCATCATTCTACTGACACTGCCTCTGGTTGGCAGTGAAGTTTGTGTTGCCAAATCTAATAGTTACTTCTTTATTCTTATGTTATTGGACTTCTCAGCAGCCTTTTATATAGATGAAAACTCTCCTTTTTTTTTTAAGAAACATAACCTTTTAGCATTTTTTAAAAAAGATTTATTTATTTATTTGAGAGACAGCCAGGGAGGGGCAGAGGGAAAGGGAAAGAATACCAAGCAGACTCTCTGATTAATGTGGAGCCTAATGTGAGGCTCAATCTCATGACCCTGAGATAATGACCTGACTGGAAATCAAGTGTCAGACACTGAAGCAACTGAGCCATCCAGGCAACCCAACTTTTTAACATTTTTAATATCCAGGTCACAAGTGAAGACGTTGTTTCTCAACAGAAGCAGGAATGTTTCGCCTATACTAAAATTAATGGAGGTATTGTGCCAGAGTGGTGATGGGAAAAAAGCAAGTTACATATACAGTATATAATTTTAATTAAGCTCAAAAACAACCAAAACCAATAATTGTTTAAAGATAGATACATTTCTGAAAGCTATGAGAAAAGTACTGATAAATGTACAGGATAATAGTTACCTCTGGGGAGGCATGACAAGGGTAAGAATATATTGGTAATTTTATAGTATTTAAGTTGAATGGTGTGTTCATAACTGTTCATTTTGTTGTTATCCTTTGTAAGTAGAAAGTAGCTTAAACTAGGATAATCATAGTGGCAACAGAAGGAATGAACAGATTTTGAATATGTTTAGGAGAGTCAAGTGCTGATATAGGGGAATGGGGGGAGAGAAGGTTTTTAAAAGAGAACTTAAGGAAAATTTCTCAATTTTTGACTTCAGTAAGTAGGAAGATGGTGACAGTGTTTACTGAAATAGAAAATATTGAAACTGAAGTATTTTAGAGACATTTTGTTTTGGAGAAAAAAAGTTCTTGTCTAGGCTATGTGGGGTTCAGAATGCCCATTGATATCTTGGTGAAGATATGGAACAGGATACTGGAGCACAAATTCTGGATAAGGTCATCTCAGAAAAGAAGGAAGCCCTGGGTAAAGCCATAAGGACTGATACTGAGAAGAGAAAAATTACCAGCAATTCTGGCCAATAGAGCAGAATAAAATCCAGGAATATGAGATTTCACAGAATTCAAAAGAATCTAGTACTTCAAGGAGGAAATAGCTCCCTTCTACTGCAATGATCATGGAAGCCATATGTTCCAGGTAAGGGAAGGCCACAAGATTCTCTTGAAACTCTGAATTTCTTCTTGGTATTGTATCCTCCAGGAATCTTCCCCTAATGTTTCAATATAGATGATAAGCCCCTGAGCCTGAGGATCTGATTGTTTTTCACTGTATCCCAGCACCTGGCATAGTTCCTGATACACACTTTCCTCTAAGATCACCCAGAGGAGCATATTTTTTCATCTGTTTTTGTTTGGAAGGCTTCATGGAAAGCATTTCTTCCTATTGGGATAATCACCATCTTATCAAACAATTGAGCCCAGACATTGACTTCTTCCAGGATAAGGATTGGGCTTAGAGGGCACCAAAAGAAGAAAGGAGAGCAGGGCCTGTCATTGGATTTCAAACCTAACATTTTCCTTCTAATGAAAATGTTTGCATGTAAGTCTCTTTTGAAGGCTAAGAATCTTTCATTCTCATTTTCTTAAGCCTTAGGCAGAAAGACACAAATATGATATTTTCAAGTTTTGCTGGCTTAGGAGTCAGCATATTCTGGCCTGAGGGCCAAATCTGCTCCCTGTTTTGGTACAGCCTGTAGACTAACAGTGGTTTTTACATTTTTAAATGGCTGAAAACAGATAAAAGAATATTTTTTCATGATATATGAAAATTACAAAAAATTCAAATTTCAGTGTCCATAAATAAGGTTTTATTGGAACATAGTTTGTCTATGTATTTATATACTATCAATGGCTGCTTGCACACTAGAATAGGAAATTTTAGTACTTATGATAGAGATATGGTCTGCAAAGCAGAAAATATTTACTATCTGGACCTTTACAGAAAATGTTTGCTGACCCGTGAGCTAGATTGTTATGAAGTACTTGCTAACTAAAATGGTAAAATAACCTCTAGTATTTAATTGGCCTTCTCAGAGCCAGGTAACTGAGGGGTGCAGAGCAAAGGGCTTGGGCTATGTGATTAACAGACAGACCAGTATTCAAAACTGGCTTCTCTGCTTACTAGTTCTAGAACCTTGAACAAGCTCCTTCAGCTCTCAGAACTTCATTTTCCAAATGAAGAAACAACAACTAAATTTACTGAGTGCTTACCATGGGTCAGTGTTTTTCTATTCATTTAAATTAACCCATTTTAGCAATATTTCAGAATTATGAATGAATGAATGAATGAATTGCCTAGTTTCTCAATGTGAGAAGAGGTGGCTACAACTGGTCTGCATCCTCTTTGGGGGTCTCTAACCAATCACCCATGCCATCACCTGTGATGGGGGAGGACTACTCTTTTACTGCTCCAGCATAAATTTGAGGATGTAGCATTTCTTTTATTAAATTGTCCATAAACATGTAAATAAGACTTTAAAAAATGGGGAATGAACAGACAGAAACACCTAATTCATACTACAGCTCTAAGAAATGGCTTGTTCATCTTTATTTTGGAGTCTCCTCCTGGGTGTTCTGAGTGGTGAGGGAATCAACTCCCCCCAACACCTGGGCATATTCTCAGGCATGTCTGGGTGCCATGCAGCCCAAACTCAAGAATGTTTTTCCACTACAGTCAATATGGTTACTCAGTTCCCAGTATCAGGCTTGCTTCTGACAGATATCAAAGAAGGGGCTGTCCTCCTAAACAGAGGAAAGCAGTTTGTTCCTTCCTACTCCATACTTAGTGGCCATTTAAAAAGTGTTTTTCATGGAGGACCATGACAGGAGTTGAATCTAATGACATAGGAAAGGGCCATATGGAGTAAATAAAGCCCTCATTCTCTGCTGACATGATCTAAATAACTGTGCCTAATCCACCAGGAGATAACATTGCTCTCAGTTTTAAGCAGCAAAGGCTGCAAAGAGCTCTATTGTAAGGTCATTCACAGTTTTAAAAACTAAAAAAAAAAAAAAAACCTAAAAAAAAAAGCTTACTAGTAATTTTTTTTAAATGCCAAGTTACATATGAGTACGCATTCAAGAGTTGTAAAGGAAGAAGTGCTAAAAAAATTCACACCTTTTTGGCTGACATCAGTTGGTGTTTCATAAAGAAACTGATGACAGAAACAGCGGTAAGGGGCAAAAACCATGCCACTCAAAGTAAGAGGGAAGAGGTCTTGCATCAACCCACAGAAAGATCAAACACAGACAAGGGAGATGCAGACACTGAAAGGAAGCCCACAGAGCTTGGTAAAGGTGGTGTCTCAGAGGATGGGTTTCCTCACAAACGCCTGTGAGTACTCTGAATGAGCCAGTTCCTTGGTTCAATTCATAACTGTCCATGAGTTCACAACCCTAATTAGTACTGCACTCATTGTTACGATAGTGGTTTATCTTAGGGGCTATGAGAAAGTTATTGTCCTACCTTGAAGTCTTTTTAAGTCAAGAGATAGACACTTAAAAAAAAAAAAAAACTTTTTTCACACATCTCCAAACCGGTCATTATTAAATGTTAGTAAGAATTACAAGAATTCACAAGCTCAGAGCTTCCCTGGTTTATAGATTTAAGCCTCATGTGACAGAACCTGAAAACTTCTCAGCCTATGTACTACCTTAGCCTTGGACATAAAATATGGCCCACTTTCAAAAATTTTATCTGTAGACATATACACAAAATCTAATCCATGAAGTATTTAAAGAAATACATTACTTTGACTATGTATAATAAAAGAATAAAAAGAGTAAGCTCTTGATTATAAAAAATGACAAATATTGAAACAGAGAGCAAGTGGCTCAACATTAGTTTAAGAGATTTGTATGATAAAATGAGAAGGAATAAATTATAATGTATTGGATGGATTTATTTTAAAATATTTTTTAAAAATAAAGAAATGCAGTTAATATAAGAAAGGAAGAATATACAATTATTCTATAACATATATTAGATATTATATCTTATTAATAGGCCCTTGGGTCCTTGAAAGTCAGTCATTGGGGTATCACTGATAAGTGTACCATCAGCAAAGTCCATTAGCAGCTCACAGAAAATGAATGTAACTTATTATGAGACTAATAGGCATATATATCTGTAAGTTTTATAAATAAATATTTAGATTTTCTCACATTAATACTTCAAAATAGTCACATAATAAAACAATGGATTATACTACAATAATTTTTCTTCTGAGCTAAATTTATAGATTAAGAAACATTATAGTATATCACTAAATGAGTGCTTTTAAAAATTAATATTCAGATGGCTACTTCTTGTGTATCCAAAGATTTGCTAATATTGACACAGAGTTCATATGGGTAATTTTGCTCCAATAAAATGTTTGGTTATACCTTAGTAAGTTGTCTTCCCTATAATTGTCAGAAAGAAAAGCCCATCAGACTGAGAACTATATTTGACATCCTTTCCATAGCTATCGGCAGTCTGGTGACCATCATTTGAGCAATAAGTATCAAAGGCATGATGCAGTGCAGTGCCATAATATTTGGAGGAGAGATGATTGCTGGATGTTAAATTTTATTTAAAATGTTATATCTCCAGAGTCTACCTTCTTTCAAGCTTTTAATTTTCATAGAATCCAAAAGGTAAAATTTATCAAGTTTTAACTATAAAGGAATAAAATTACTGGTTATGGTTTTGTGGAATGAGAGAGTTCCTGAGATAGGAAGTGAAATAGAAATAAAGTTATAATCAAACATTACCGAAGCATCAACTTGCAACCAACACGACAACATGTGGCAAGCAGGAGTAGGACTTACCTAATGTTAAAAATGTCCTAGCAATATAAACACTTCATCCTGGACAATTACAGTACTTAAACTAATGTAAAAATTAGTTTGTTAATTAATGTACTCATTTACTTGTTAGTTAATGCTAATGTTAGTAAGAGTACATTTACTTGTTAGCAATGCACTCGTTTACTAGTTAGTTATTGGTACTGAACTTGTTGATTCAGTACCAGTATTTTAGAGATCCTGATCCAAAGAAATCCCTATATCTTCCTCTCCCCCTCCTACCTCTCCTTCCACTCCTCTCACTCTCCTCTTTAAAACACATACCTTCTTCTGGTGTTTGTGTTCTCAACGATTCACTCCAATCACTCCAAATACCTTTATGTAGGTGTAGCTTAGAGGAAATCTGAAATTCATACTCTGTAAATGGTTTCAGATCCAGTAAATCATATCTTCCTTTGGCATTTGTAGCATGGACCTTGAATCAGATAAAATTTTTAAGGTGGTCTATTAATATTAAATTAAAGGATTTTGACACACATAGGTAAGAAACTTGAGTAGATAACTTATTCCTTTCTATTTTTTGAGATCTGTCATTCATTGAGAAGAAAAATCAATGACAGGGTTACTGAACACATGACATTATCTGAATCAGCTTCTCAATAAAAACAAACTCTGGGGACTAGGAACTCATCTCTAAAGGCCCCAAGAGAGATCCTAAAACAAGCTGAAAAATGAGTAAAGGCTAAGAAATACCAATGTTCAAAAAAAGAATTACCAATTTTCAGAAAAGCCTTGGAGAATTTTCTAGAGATTATTTTTATTTGGTCACAATTACAATGTGTAAATGTTTTAACATAGACATAGAACTGGCCTCAAAAAGAAAACTTTAATTGTATTAAAAAATTAATTACTATAATTCTCCTGAGTTTCAGGTATATGTGAAACTTATTTTTTTGCTATTATAAGCCACTATGTTTTACAAAAATACTAGCAGAAATTATAATCTTAAAATTTAATTGTAAAAAAATTGATGTCTAATATTAGATCAAAGTGTGGGTCTTTATCTTTGGAATATTCAATTCCATATAAGCCTCTATGCACATTCCCTAATATTCCTCTTTCTAATATGTTAAAAAACTACTAAAAAGTAATGCAGAGGGAGGGGTAGCATAGCAAGGTGAAACGAATCCTTTACTAGAAATAAGTTGCAGAAAATTAATATTTCAATATTAATATTAAATATTACAATATATTAATTAATATTAATATTTCAGGTTTATAGAAGCCTGTGGCTTAAAAAATTTCAGAATCAATGATCAAAATTCAAGATATTTCTTAATAAATAAAAGTGTATATGTCTATCTGATCTATCTCAAGTGTGTACTTTTGGACTAACTATTCTTAAATCACATACATTGATGGCATCAAAAGACAGAGATCTGTGCAGTGATATTAAGAGCCCCTCCCTAGTTTTCCCCTTAACTCTAAAAACCATTACCATTTTCCAGGACTTGCTGCTGTTGGGGCGATATCTGAGTCGATTAAGCAGCACCAGCCCC
Organism: Nyctereutes procyonoides; assembly: GCF_905146905.1. Lineage (NCBI taxonomy): Eukaryota > Metazoa > Chordata > Mammalia > Carnivora > Canidae > Nyctereutes > Nyctereutes procyonoides. The sequence continues at coordinate 46,321,149 of NW_026575140.1, read as the reverse complement.
TCATCTCTCCACTGAAGGATACATTTGTTCACAGAAGCATTTACACATTTGATTCTGATGTCCCATGGAGGGAGAGGCCTCACTGGTAATCAGGACAAACAAAAAAAGTGTGATTCAGGCTCCCCAATCAGAAATAACATTTATTTTTACATGAGCTAGAAAGAATTGAACAAAATGCATTTCTAAGATATGTGACCACCAAAGTTGGTGAAATATATAAAAGAGAAACCCCTGGCTTTTACAGAGAAGAAAAAGTTTGATTTACTACTAAGTAATTTAAATAATTCTCCTTAACCTACCCTCATTTTTACCAAATAAATTACTTCCAACATTAGTAATAGTGTCAACTGCACTTAATCCAACGTATAAAGAAAACCAATGTGTCAAACCTGAGAGTTCTGATGGCTGAGAAGGCAGAGGTGGCTAGTAGTGAATCACCTCTCAGAGAAGAAATGCTAGCAGGAAAAATACAGAAGGGAGAGAGGAGCAGAGGAAAAGAATAAGAGGAATATTCTTCTTTCTAGGAGGAATAGTCAATGTAGAGAAATGGAACAGAAGTTGGGGAGAAGTATGACAGGAGATGGTATAGTAAATGCCTATGTCCAGACTCATAGCAGTATGTGTGCAAAGAGGTGTTGTGGGAAGAAAGAAGAGACACACACAGTGAAAGGCCAGAACTTAAGGCAGGCCAGAAGCCCAATCCTACCTGGGATGCTCAGAACTTGAGGATGCTTGAGATTGGTGTCTGATTCAACTGGGATAATTATATTTGCTCAGAAATGTGCCAGAACTGATTCACTCCAGCTCCCAAGGTGATGAGAGGAATGGAAGTAGGTATTCTCAAAGCAAGATCCATTTGTACCTTGACACACCCTATTGATAGTTGGCACCTCTGCTCTGGCCCAGCAGGCCCACATGTAGCCTATCTCAGAGCAGTGGCATTAACTGTAGAGGTAAGAAGATGCCTCTGCTGAGAAGTGCTTACACTGAACTTCATGAATAACCTTGCAGGACACTTTCCTCAGTCGAATGGTATCATTGGCAGCTAGCGCCTCCATGGGCCTGGGTTCTTTTTTCTCCAACAGGGAGAATAATGCTGACTATTTCATTTTGTATGATCATCTCTATAAAGCTCTAGGATTTGCACCCTTTTCCTTGCATCAAAGTAATATCTATTCTTTGTGCCACTGTCCCTCTTGAAACAATCACACACAGAATATTCGAGTGATTTTAAAGATAATGTTCATGTACCAATGAACGACACCTACAAAAAGTGAAATAAAATGTACCTATATCCAAGAAGGTAAATGTGGATGGGAGTGAAGAAGCACTTCCAAGGCTATTGATAGCAGTAACCTGGGCTGTGTAGCTGGATTCAGGCAATTCAGGTGTTAGGTTGACTCCAAGGTCCAAATGGTCACAATAATGATCATTACATTGCTTCCACCAAGTTAAATTTTTTGGTCCATTTAACCTGTAAATAAAAGATAATTGTGTTTAGCATGATACTTTATGAGCTACTTGCTCCTTCTATTACAGAAGAATAGAATAATCAAATATTTAAAATTCTAGACATTTTGTTAAGGTCAGTCTTATTACTAGAGGATACACTATGGAAATATTTGTATTATATGTTCATAAATAGGACCATATTTTCACCCTTCTCTCCCTTTTTTCCCCCTCTACCTTTTTTTGGTAGGATTGAGCCTTTTTGATGTTCATATAGCTAAGTAGCCATACATATACTGCCTAAATTCCCAAAACCCTGGCTAGCATCCTGTCTCCTCAGGGCAGATTTAATTGTTATCCAAAGGACCCATGGCCATCGAGGCATTTTCTGTACAGAGTGCCAGATTCTAGTACAGACAGGAACCTGGGCTCCACTTCCTTTCCCTCATTTCCTGCTCACTTAGGCATAGTGAAAACAAGCTGGATCTCTGGATGAGATTATGGGATCAACTCCAGGGAACAGGCTCTCCCAGACTCTCCGTTGTGTGGACTTTCAGGTTAGGCAAAGGTGCTTTAAAAAGAAACTCCTCCAAAGCTAATGGAAAGCTACCACAAGGATGAATCTATTTATATATTATGACCCCAAGAGTCTGCAACTGCAAAACAGAGAAGGGATATAATGCAGCCAGTTTAACTCTATTAGAGCAAGGAAGAACATCCATATCATGGGCCTTGGATGCCCTGAAGAGAATTCCAAGTTAGATCTCAGACCCAAGACCTCAGTTCACACTTCAGATGAAATGATAGAACTTTTTCTTTTTAAGTACCTAATTATCTAGAGGTGTCTATTGCTTCTTCTCTCTGGTAAAAATAAAACTATTAGATATTTCTAAGTGTAGTCTAAGATAACACCTACAAAACAGCTGCAAAAATACAATCTCTCACTCACTGTAAAGTATATGCAGTATATAGATGGGTGTCTCGTCCTCTGTCCCAGATGCAGGTCACAGTCCCATGTGCTCCCTTCTGTATACAAGATAAGTTTTGAGGTTGTTCTGGAACAACTTTAAAAAGAAAGTGCAAAGCACAGTTGATATCACAATTGCATTGTTATTATTTGGCAATACAATAACAATACTTCCCCTACGTCTAGATTCCGTCAAGTTCAAATTTGCTTCCAAGGCATGAACATCTTCTAATAACAACAGTGAATATGGATCAAACACTACGTGCCAAGTCCTATGCGTTACATGAGGTTTTTCTCAATTAGACATTGGAGCAGCTCCATCACTATTATCCTCAATCTACCAAAGAGAAAACTAAGACTTAGAGGTTCAGTATCTTGTCCCCAATTACAAAACTGTGAAGTGACAGAGTCAGAGCTCCTGCCCAGGCATGGCTGACTTGAGTCCAAGCCTTTTACTACCACATTCCACCATTGTCCCTGACAACTGAACATCCAGTGCTAGATCTATTACCACTGGTGATGATGAGCTTACTGATTTAAAGTCCATTCAAATATTAGATATCTCTAAAGATTAGGGTCTCTTTCTTTCCATAGGCCTGATATTTACAGCCAATTCCACCCACTAGCCCTAAGCATGTCCTTCTAGGCTGTACCAGAAAAATCTAATTTCTGCAGCATCACTTGGAACACTTCATAAACATTTATGAACTAATTCTTTATGTACATGGACACTGAGTACCTCCCATGGGCTGGGCATAGTGCTAACCATGTATATACAAAGGTGGACAAGGCAGGCAAGGTCCCTTTACCAAAAGTGTATATTTGTAAATTAAGCAATTTTATAGTCAAAGGTAAACCCAAAGCTATGAGTTTCTCAGATTACATGGAGGTAAGAGAAAATATTCTGTTATTCATTCATCTCATTCTACTCTAATACTGAGACTCACATGTAAGAGATGCTTCCTTTGGGTGAGATTAAATAAGTATGCTACTAAAGCCCCAGATGTTGTCTACACCAAAAAAAAAAAAAAAAAAAGAAAGAAAAAAAAAGCTGTAATTGATGGAACAAATGACTTTTTTTTTTTGGTCCTTAGCCAACATCACAAACCTGGACACAATTGCCCACTCTGTGGTAGTGGGCAGGTTAACTTTTCACAGGTTCAGTTTCCTCATCTATAAAGTGCATATGATAATATGTAGCTCATATGGTTTTGTTTAGTGGAATAATAAATTTTCACTTTCTGAAAGAACAGAATTTTTCACATACATATGAAATATGTTTATCTTATATTGAAATACATATGAAATATACACACACACACACACATATATACACACACATACATACTCTGTATACACTGTATACAGTTCCCCAGGAAAGGGTACAGAGAAGGAAATATTTTGAGCTTAGTTAAATTTATATATACACTGTATAATATCTGTATACATAACTACCTATGACTGATCCACTTAGACTACTACATTAACTTCTTACTTTCTGTACTTTTTGTTTATCTCAGAGCCAACACAAAACTGTCTGGTTTTTCTATGAGTTTTCTTGTTACTAATATAATTCCAAACTCTCAAGCCAGTTATCTGAATCACTGTTCAACATATTAAAATGCTATTTCATTTTCCTGAGACCTCTTTCTTGGGGCCTTGGGAACTGCCCAATAAGATAGGTTTGCCCCTGTGCCTGGTACACAGCTGTTACTGCCAGTCCTTAATATTATGGAAATTCCTTCACTTTCCAGTGTTAGATTTCTTGTTTCTTAAATCCAATTCTTTCTTCTCCCCTGATTTAATTATTTGTGTTGGTGGGGCATATCCTCCAGTAGTTCCCTGGAAACAGGTATGGGGAAGAAATATTTTGAACATAATTAAAAATGTCTTTATTCTACCCTCACACGTGACTGCTACTTTGGCTGAGTATTGAATTCTGAATTGAAAAGAATTTTCATCCAGGATTTTGGAGGCTCTGTTGTCTTCTACATTCTAGGGTGTTATTGAAAAACCTGATGCTGTTCTGATTCTTTTTTTTTAAGATTTTTATTTATTTATTTATTCATAGAGACAGAGAGAGAGAGAGAGAGAGAGAGAGGCAGAGACACAGGCAGAGGGAGAAGCAGGCATCATACAGAGAGCCTGACGTGGGACTTGATCCAGGGTCTCCAGGATCACGCCCTGGGCTGCAGGCAGCACTAAACCGCTGCGCCACTGGGGCTGCCCACTGTTCTGATTCTTGAACCATTGTTTTTAATTTTTAGAAGATTGTAGAATCTTTTCTTTGTTCCCACTATTCTTTCTCAGTTCAGCTGAGATTTCCCAGAAAAGGATGTTCTAACTTGAGTAGAGGAGGGTACAGGACTGAAGGGAGCTGAACGTCAATGTTCCTTTAATCCCTGTTTTCCAGCATGGTACTACCAATCTCAGCCGAACTGGTTGGAAATAGTTTAGTGATCCTTTAATGCTAAGCCTCCAGTCTTATGCCAAAGTAGTGGAGAATCAATGTTTAGCTACATGGAATTGGGAAAGAGATCTGAGAATATGTTTTTCAAATTATTTTCAATTAAAATAGCTCATTTTTAGTCCCATTCTTACCCTCACTCCCAGAAGGACATGTTATCACCAATTTCTGAGTCATTCTGGGTTGGGAGGTTCTACATTCAATCATGTTGCATCATGATGTTTCTCACTGCCAGCTGCTGCCTGAGCCAATTATCACTGGTCTACCTACTTTCTAGCTTCCAAAAGTTTGTTGATATGTCTCCCCTCCAATTCCTTTTGTCCTTTAGGATTTATACCTCTAGAAAACTTTCTTTACTGCATCTTGACAGATTTCAATCTTGACAGATTAATTTCATGGGGGATCAATGTAAATACATGTTTTCAAACCACCATCATTACCTTAACCCTTCATAGGGTCTTTTGATGACCAAATGAGATATAGAGCATGTGGCCCCTTTAAGTAATGAAAACATTTCTCACTCATACCTTTACTCCTAAAAGTTTGCAGAGACTCTCATTTTAAAGAGTACAGAGGCACCTGGATGGCTCAGTGGATGAGTCTGCCTTTGACTCAGGTTGTGATCCTGGGGTCCTGGGATTGAGTCCTGTAACAGGCTCTCCACAGGGAGCCTGCTTCTCCCTCTGCCTATGTTTCTGCCTCTCTCTGTGTCTCATGAATAAATACATAAAATCTTAAAAGAGCACAGCTTTTATTCAAAAATCAAGTCAGGGATCCCTGGGTGTCGCAGCGGTTTGGCGCCTGCCTTTGGCCCAGGGCGTGATCCTGGAGACCCGGGATCGAATCCCATGTCGGGCTCCCGGTGCATGGAGCCTGCTTCTCCCTCTGCCTGTGTCTCTGCCTCTCTCTCTCTGTGACTATCATAAATAAATAAAAAAAATTTAAAAAAAAAAAAAAACAAAAATCAAGTCAACTTTCCCAACATGAGGTCCCCATACCATGAAATCAAGGTGTCTACTTCAATTCAGGACTTGTTTTTGGCAGAGACAACCTGTCCCAGGGGAAACCAAACTTCATTCTCTTCAATATAAGTATATAATAACTGACACCAAAAAAAAAGGATAGAAATCAAAGACTCTGAAAGTTAAAATAGCTTGCGATATAATAAACTGTTATAAGTATTATGATTGTTAATATTTTGGGGTGTTTTAGAGAGCACAATGAGGAGAGGGACAAAGGAAGAGGGAGAGAGACTCCCAAGCAGGCTCCACGTGGAGCCCGATGTGGGGCTCAATCCCATGACCCCAAGATCATGACCTGAGCCAAAATCAAGATCTGGATGCCCAAATGACTGAGCCACCCAGGTGCCCCATGGCTGCTATTGTTTTTAAAAGCCCTACTTACTATGGGAAATTAAATTGTCTTAGAAAAACAACTTTCAGAAATACCAGCAATCAAGCATATATTGAAAACAACCAAGCAAGGATCCACTGTCTTTCATTTATTGCCTTGATTTTCTTAGTAGTTTGTGGACCAATCCTGTGAGCTTAAGCTAGAGCACTGATTGCTTAGTTACTACACAACTTTAAATGAGGTCTTGGTGGCAGAGCAGCCCAAGCCTAGGAAGGTGCTGGGGAGAAAAGGCTAAATTACCCATTTCCAGTTCTGAAAAACCAGCCAGCTTTATGATAGCATTCTCAGGATATACAATGGCACTTATGGACATCACTTATCACAAAAAGGAAGAGGGGCTGTTTACTCCCTCACTAGATAGGAATAAGCTTACTATACTAGGTGAAACCAAAATTCATTGTGTCTTTTCTTGGAATGACTAGCCATTATCAGAAATAAGTGTTGCTTCCAGTCAGTCCTTCACCTCAAAGTGCTAAACTTGCTCAAAAAGCAGCCATTTGATGGTGTGGTTACCATTTGAGAACACTGTATAAGCAACATTCCAGCAGTACCACCCAACTGAACCATATGGTGAACTGAGCTGCACCATAACAGATCCTCTTAACCATCTCCCTAGGTCTTCTGATGCTGCAAATTGTCACGAATGCATCTGCATACTCTAGATGAAAAAAAAAATTTAAGTAGGCTGCACATCCAATGCAGAGCCCAACGTGGGGCTTGAACTCATGACCCTGAGATTAAAACCTGAGCCTATATCAAGAGTTAACGCTTAACCAATTGAGCCATTCAGGTGCCCCACTGGGTGGAAAACCTTAAAAGTGAAAAGGGGTTGCAGCACTCTAACACACCTGAGAAAAGGTAGGAAATAGAATGGGACGGCTAAGGGCATGTGCAAGGATACTGACTTCCAAGGCCTAATGTGTAGAAAACATCAGCAGAACCGTGAACACCTGCAACTGGACATCACAGGACTGGGAATATCTAATAAAAATACATAATATTTATCTACTAAGATGGTAAATTACGTGGGTATAACATTCAGGTGTTCTGAGGACAAAAGAGGTGTGGACCAATGGTGCTTTTTAGATAAATTTTCATTTGTTTATCACTTTCTTGTAGTTTCTTTTAAGGGAAATGGACTCACCTACCTAACATGATGCACACAGGAAGAAGAGTCAAGCTGGATGAAACTTCCACCTTAGAGCTTATCACCTCAGCTCCTTCTTCGTGTTTGGTATGAGATTAAGTACTATGCATACCAGGTGTCATCTAATCACTACAACCATCTTATGAAGTAGATGTTAGTATCTTCATAACACAGAGAAAGAAACTGGGGCTCAGAGAATTGAAACTGCCTAACAGTACACTGTTAGGTCACAGGGCTGGGCTTCAAAGTCCACATTCCTTTTAGGACATCCCTGGCAGGCAGAGCTGAGAGTACATGATCCATAAGTGGTATAAATAAGAGGCTACAACTGGGAGAGGAGGCCTGGACCTGGTTTCTGTCTCGTTAACCTCCACTGATTCTTTGGCTGTTTGTTTGGTGTTCTGCTCAGTGCTTCTGGTGGCTCTCCAGCAAGATTGCTCAGCACCAACCATATTCTTATAGGTTACAGAAAAGTGGTTTCCAACTTTCCTGAAAAGAGTCTCATTGAGCTCTGTATCAGTGTCTTCATGTCAGGGGCTCTGACAATCCTGACATCTTGGTCAGTCAGCCTGCTGTAGCAATTCCTCCTACTCTCCCCACTCTAGAGGTTCTCTGGAACCATGGGGGCACAGAGTGTCCTGGGATGAGTCAGAGCCCCTGCATGCTCACTGGCTTGCCTGGCTGGGCCTTCAAGTCTACAGATTTAGGCTGCTGGCTACAAGCTTTAGGCAGGTGGACTGCTGGCTCACTCTGGGCACTGTGGTTCATGCCATAGATATCGACTCTGATGTCTTAATTCTTACTTCCAGCAGCTGCCTGGAAAGACCAGCAGTGTAAGCCGGCATGGAGGAGAGTGGATCCCTTATGGGTGTACTTTGACCAATGATAGTTGAAATCTTCTTTCCATGTCATTGTATTCCCATATGTTTTTATTCTGGGAATGTCCCTAGCAACCAAGCAACCAGCTACATTTTCTGTTGATGGCATGAGCATATCAGTTCTGCCTCATAGAGCTTTCTAGAAAACTCAGGAAAAGACAGTGTGCCAAGAGTTCTTTTTTAATTTCTGCTAAGTATGATAACCAGTGGTCAGGAGTGAATGTGGATGTAAGGATTAAATTAGGGAAAGAAGTGCTCAGCCTTGTATGAAGTCCAACCTGAGCTTCATAAGTCAAAAAAATGTATCTCCTTCTTCTTTTTAGGAGATTGTAGCTTTGAACAAATTCTCACAAATCTAGAAGGCATGAAGATTCAGCTCCAGAGATTCTCCTTCCTGCCACTGGAGTCTAAGCACAATAGGTTCTTGCTCTTAATGGGCGCGCGCGCGCGCACACACACACAAACAAAAACAACTGGTGGGGGGCAGGGCAGAGAGAGAGAACACTTCTAAATGAGATCCCAATTCTACTGATTTCTGGATTTCTCACATTGAGGTACTCATATTGCTATTAAGATAAAATATATTCATGTGGCAGGAGAAGAAAGAACACTACCCTATATTTGGACTTCTGTCTAACACATGACAAATACCAAAAGATGACTAGTTGTTAAAAAGTTCAGAATGGAATGCTCACCACCAACTGAGATCTCTGCCCCACATATTCGTAATTCCTTGTTTTTGCTACAGGCCAATTTGCAGAGAAACACTGTTGTGCCCAGAGGAAGACCTGTGACTTGAGAACTGAGGAAGTGACCATGCAGAAAATTGATTCTTCTGTTAAATTTGTAGAGGATTAACATGTTAAAACTGGGATATTGTGAGCAGCCTTGTTCGGGCTTCAAAGAGCATGAAATATTGACAGCTGATCCAAGTGAAATTACATGAGAAGGCTCCACAGTCACATCTCCTCTCTTGCATGCATCTGCAATAAGACACAAGTCAGCACATAAGAAACCCATTTCAAAATGGTGGGTTTGTGTTATTATCAAGAGCAGGATAAAATTAATCCCAAAAAATTGTGGAAAAATAAATAACCCACATTGCTCTGGCTGTATTGGTGATGCACAATGAGAACAGAAGGCACACACATTAAAGTCTAACTGTATTTTAATTAAAAGATGCATCGTTCTCAAATCAGTAAGACTAAAAGTGCTGAGAAAATAGGGTTGGAAGACATTCAGGAACAGAGGACCAGGAGAAAACCAATCTCTCTTATATGCAAATTATTCACCAAATTATTGAAAAGTACTTCCCACATTAATCATATTTGCTTCCATCCCCATTTCTGATTTATAAGGCTTATTTCAATACACGGACCAAAAAGGAAACATACAAAACAAACAACAGTTTAAAAGGTTATTACATACTCCTAGGGGTCGATTTAGGAATAATACTTTCTCTTGCTATATTAGTGGTATAAAGTATGTATGATCTATAACATTATTTTATAACAAAAGAAAATATTCAGTAGCTCTGGTATATTTGTGGTTGGCATCAAGGATGAAAATGAGGTCCTTCATGCCAGACTTTGGTATTCCTTCAAGATGCAAGACCCTGGGCTAGATGAACCATAACCCAATATAGCTAATATGACATTACATGAATGTATCCTTCTTTTTAAAAGAGATTTATTTATTTATTTATTTATTTATTTATTTATTTATTTATTGCCAGATATCATACCATATTAAACTCATTAAAAGAGAGGTCACTCTTACTCTCTAGGAGTTTTTATATAAATAAATATGACAACTATTCAGAAATGAACAGGTTTTGGTGGTACTGCCAATGAAAGAATCTCAGAACTATAGATTTGCCCTGAGTTTTCAGATGTGATAGAAAGCCTCCACTGAACGTCTTTTTTTTTTTGTAATTACAAGATTGCTTTAATTAACTACCCTAAACAGGAATTAGTTAAAAAGTTATTTAAATCAAATAAAGGAAATGCTAAAAATTCATTTTTAATAAAAAATTCTTTTTTATTTCCAGAACTAAAACTAAGCCCCTCTCCCTCACTCTTTTTCTCCTCTCCCATTCTATTCTATGTTTTTTCCTTGCTTCTTTGATTTTTGCTGATTGTAATGAGTTAGAAAGTAAAAAAGTAAGCTCCCATAAAGAAAAGGCAAGGAAAATGTCAGCCATTATTATTTTTAGCATAGTTGGATTCACCCACCATATCCTCTGTTAAAAAGCACTATCATTTTTCATTTTAGTAAAACATTCATTCATAATTCCAGTTTTGTGGTTACCTAGCCACTTTTTAAAGAGAAATTACATGGTTGGACTTGTACATTAATCAGCATAAATTAAATAAAATGCATTGTAGTTATAGATAATGGAACCAGACTTACCCATTTAAAATGAGAGAAGATTGACTACAAAAGACTACCAGAACGATTCCCACAAATACATTATTTCATCCGTAACTGATAATTTAAACCACAAATCCTTCTATAGATTCAATTATAGAAATATCTTACCTATATTTGCTTTAACCAACAGTAACACAATGATAAAAATAAGTGCCAATGAGCATCCTCCAACTGTATGTGCCATGAACAGTCAACTCTGGAATATACCTCTGTATTTTCCTTGTAAAAGAAGACAAATTCATCCATGTTAAATATGTTCAGAAAATGCCAGAACCAACATCATCCAGAAGGGCTTAAAATGCCCCTTTAATTTCTCTATATTGTTAAGATTTTTTTTTAATGAAGTATACCTTTAAAACTAGTAAATTAAAAATCTTAGCCAGTTCTAACCCCCATTCACTTAAGCTTCTTGGAGTCAGCAAAGGGTGAGAGAAGAGACATGGCCTTTGGTGTCCTTTAGAACTGGGTTTAAGAACTTTGAGACTGTGGGGTGCCTGAGTGGCTCAGGCCTTTAAGGTTGAGCATCTGCCTCTGGATTTTGGCTCAGGTCATGATCTCAGGGTTATGAGACTGAGCCCCGTGTTGGGTGTGGAGCCTGCTTAAGATTCTCTCTCTTCCTCTCCCTCTGCCCCATCCCTAAAAAAATAAAATAAAATAATAAAAATAAAAAAGAACTTTGAACTGTGGGCAAGTTACTTAACCCTCTGAGTCTCAGTTGCAAACAAAATTTTTTTCTTCTAGACAGGGCTACATTATCATACTCAAGCGTAAGTGTTGAGTCTCAAGAGTAAGGAGAATTTCTGATCTATTTGCGTGGTTCTAGAAGTAACAGGATATTAAACAGCAGTCCATGGGGCGCCTGGGTGGCTCAGTTGGTTAAGCATCTGCCTTTGGCTCAGGTCATGATTCCAGGATCCTGAGATGGAGCCCCTGAGTCAGGCCTCCTGTTCAGTGGGGAGGCAACTTCTCCTTCTCCCTCTGCTATTCTCCCTGCTTGCACCCTCTGACTCTCTCTGCCAAATAAATCAATAAAGCCTTTTTTTTTCTTCAAAAAAGTGGCTCATAACTCTCTCCTAGAACTTAGTAAAAGATTGATCTCTTTGGTCATAAGAAATTGAGTTGCTGGAATCTTCTAGAAGTTCAATTTTACTTGTTTATTTGCTTCTTTATTCATTACTTATTCATTTTATTAAGTATTTCTATCTTGAATACTTCAGAAAATGCAATTTCGTGATTTCTGATTGTTTTCAAATTTAAACCTAAAGAATGGCTCTACTACATATTAGGAAATTGTCTAGATTCTATTAAAGGTGGGCCAAAAATCCATAAAGTAGGCTGGAAAGTTCTGTGATGTTAGGCTACTGGGAACCAGACAATGCAAATGTTCACCTCTTACTCTCATACCTAGAGATATGCCAGAGCATACTGCCATTCTCAAACTCACTTATTCATTCAATAGGCCACCTTTCCTGCGCCAGGTACAATGGTAAGTGCTAGAGGTACAATAGTACTACTCTAGTGGATATACAGAAATGTGCCCACTTGCTTCTTTGACTCTTCTCCCTCTAGCCTAGTCATTATTCAGGAAAGCTCCAAAAAATTTAGCACCTTTTCAATAGTCTTTGCTGGTTGCTCCTCCTTCTCCTCCTAACTTTCTACTCTGGAAGGATGTCCGCTCACTCAAGATACTATTTTTTTTTTAATTTCTACTCTCTCCCCAGAGGATCTCATCTGGTCACCTGGCTTTAGAAATTATTTGTATGCTAATGACTCCCAGGTGCATATCTTCAACTCAGACATCTCTCTGTGCTCCAACCTGTCCCCTCGCATTACATGTTGGGCTTCTGATAGAGTGCTCAATATTCACATGTTCTGTTGGAACTCTTGGTCTCCCTTCCCCTTATTGATTCTTACCCTAGTTTTTTTTAATTTCAGCAATTAACTGAGGTTGCTCAAAAACCTACAAGTCAAAAAAAAAAAAAACCTACAAGTCATCTTTGATTCCATCCTCTTTCTTATCCCCTACAACAAAACCATCACTAAGTCCCATCAATTTTGTCTCCAAAATATATCACAGATCGATCTGCTTCTCCCCATTCCTACTATGCTCACTCTAGTTCAAAAGACTGTCATCTCTTCCCGAGACGGCTACAGGAGCCCCTCAGTCTGTCTCTCCAAACCATCCTTACCCCTTTCTAAGTCATTTTCACATAGTGACTATCTTTTAGAAGTATAAATCAGATAACATTACCTGTTTCATACCATCACTATTTAAAGTTCTTCAATATGTCCATTGTTGTTAGATCCAAAATCCTTACCGCACATGATCTCTCAGGCACTGCATGGCCTCACTTCTCCTGTCTTGCCACCATCATTTGCTCTACTTTTTCTGCCTTGCTTACTCTGCTCCATTTGCACTGGCTTTCAGACTGTTCCTTGAATAAGACATATCTTTTGCTGCTCTGAGACTCTGCACTTTCCATTTCCTCTGCTAGAATCCTCTTCCTCTGTTTCTTAGCAGCTGGCTGACTTACACACATCAGACCTCAGATCATGTGTCACTTCCTCAGAGAGCCCCTCCCTGACCACCTAGCCAAAGTGGTCTTGCCCAGCTACTTTCTACTCATCACCTTATGTATTGCCCTCATGGAACAGATGTAATTACTGTGTTTATTTACTTGACTACTTGTTTGTCCTCTATCTTTGGGCTAGAATTTAAGCCACCATGAAAGTAGGAACACTGGCTATCTTGCTCACTGCTGTATGCCAGCACTAGGAAAGAGTACTTAATAAGTGTTCATTAAAAGAAAGGGAAAAAAAGGGAGGAAGGAGGAAGGAATATGAGCTATAAAAAACTCCCTATAAACAACCACATGGCTGGGATGCCTGGGTTGCCCAGTGGTTGGGCGTCTGCCTTTGGCTCAGGGTTGATCCCAGACTCCTGGGATCAAGTCCCACACCGGGCTTCCTGCATGAAGCCTACTTCTCCCTCTGCCTGTCTCTGCTTCTCTGTGTATGTATATCTCATGAATAAATAAATAAAATCTTAAAACAACAACAACAACAACAAGAACATCCCCATGGTAGGCAGAATAGTGGCCCACCAAAGATGTCCATGCCCTAATCCCTAGAACCTGTGAATATATTACATTACATGACAAAGGGATCTTGGAGATGCCATTACAGCTAAGGATCTGAGATGGGGAAGTTATCCCATATTCTCTAAATGGGCCCAGTCTAATCAAGTGAGTCCTTAAAAGTGGATAAGGGAGGCAAAAAGGTCCCTCAGAGAGCTGTGATATGAGAAGGACTAGATCTGCCACTGCTGGCTTTGAAAATGGAGGAAGGGGGCCATGAGCCAACGAATGTAGCAGCCTCTAGAATCTAAGGGTGGTTCTTAGTTTACAGAAAATATAAAATGTATTTCTTGTGTCTCTTGATTAAAAATATTTGAGAAACACTGATCTAAATCAAAATCTGACAGTTTTCCTTTCTTTAAACCATACAGTTCAAGGTCATGGCATATAAAGACCTCCGTGAGCTAATTCCTGCTTTTATTACCAACCGCATCTACCTGTTTTTTTTTTTTAAAGATTTTATTTATTTATTCATGAGAGACACAGAGAGAGGCAGAGACATAGGCAGAAGGAGAAGCAGGCTCCCTGTGGGGAGCCTGATGTGAGACTCCATTCCAGAATCCCAGGATCATGACCTGAGCCAAAGGCAGATGCTCAACCACTGAGCCACCCAGGTACCCCAACCACATCTACCTCACATAGTGAGTCACATACTCTCTGCTGGCACTCTACTGTTTAGCAACAATTTCCCTGCACATCTCATGCAAACGTATGCTTCTGTAACTTTGCCGATTCTATTCTCTACTTTTCCACTGTTCTTAGAATGGCTAAGTCTTACTCATCCATCCCAACTCAGCTCAGAAAATTTTATTCAGCCATTTATTCAACCAATATATATTAAGCAGTTGCTATGTGCTCTCATGGAACCAACATTCTGGAATAGGGAGACAGAAAACAAAGAAATAACAAATTCAGACAACAATAAAAGAAAAGCATAAGAGAAGCTAAGGGGAGATAAAGCCTGGGGAGGAGAGAAGCTGGTCAATGAAGGTATTTCTAGGAGATAAAACTTGAGCTGAGACTGGCAAAGGTCAAATGAAGACTTAGAATGAAACCTAGAGGCACAGGAACAAGCTGGCTATGGGTGAGGCATAGAAAAAAAGGTCAGGGTGGCAAGGGAAGTGACTGTGAGGAAAATGGTAGGACATGAAATGGAGAAGAATCTAGGAGCCAGATCTACCATGGGCTTGTTTGCCATAGAAGGGAGGTGGGATTTTACTCTCAAATCTATAGGAAACCACTGATGTTTAACTCAAGGTTTTATTTATTCATTTAACTGAGTTTTAATTGGGGGTGGCACAAGATATGAATTATCTTAAATATATACATGTAAAGGCAAAAAACAAACCAAAAAGTTAGTCTTGGCTTTGTGTAGGGGGACCAGAGTGGAAGCAAGCAAACCAGTTAGGAAGCAATCGCAGACACCCAGTAAGAAATGATGATGTGGACTACAGCTATAGTAGTAGGGAAGGAAAAAAGTCATCAAACCTTAGGAAGCCTTACTTATTTTTAGGTCAGACTGAAGCCTCTTTCATGGCATCCTGGCATCCTCATATCTTAGTACTTGCCTATTAAGTAAGACTAATTTATTTAGGTATCTGCCTGTCTCCTCCGTTTGCTGCCACATTTCTTATGAGCAGAGGTCACAATTTATGGTACATTGTAGGTATGTGCTGAACTGCACAAAATTTATTTTCTGTGTTCATCTATTTTATTTCTCATTTAAGGTAACTACATTATAACTACATTAAATCTGATTCTGCCACATTGTGGTTGACATCATTAATAGTAAGCTTTTCTTTATTACCACTACTTTATTTTTTTAAAGATTTTATTTATTTATTCATGAGAGACACACAGAGAAGAGAGAGAGGCAGAGACACAGGCAGAGGGAGAAGCAGGCTCCATGCAGGGAGCCCGACGTGGGACTCGATCCCGGGTCTCCAGGATCACGCCCTGGGCCAAAGGCAGGCGCCAAACCGCTGCGCCACCCAGGCTGCCCTATTACCACCACTTTAATTGCTTCATTAAAATTTGGAATATTTTGGCATAAAGGAAATGATGAATTCAACTAGAAGATAACTGAATTATGAAGGAACAGTTACACAGGGATTTTTTTAAAGATTTTATTTATTTATTTATTCATGATAGACAGAGAAAGAGAGAGAGAGGCAGAGACACAGGCAGAGGGAGAAGCAAGCTCCATGCAGGGATCACGAGGCGGGACTCGATCCCAGAACTCCAGGATCAGCGCTCTCCAAAGGCAGGCGCTTAAACCGCTGAGCCACCCAGGCTGCCCCATACACAGGGATTAAAGAAGTTTCTGCTTCCTGACTACAAGGGCTATCTACAGGGTATTTTTCTTTTTTTTTCTTTTTTTTTTATAAATTAATTTTTATTGGTGTTCAATTTACCAACATACAGAATAACACCCAGTGCTCATCCCGTCAAGTGTCCCCCTCCGTGCCCGTCACCCATTCACCCCCACCCCCCGCCCTCCTCCCCTTCCACCACCCCTAGTTCATTTCCCAGAGTTAGAAGTCTTTATGTTCTGTGTCCCTTTCTGATATCTCCCACACATTTCTTCTCCCTTCCCTTACATTCCCCTTCACTATTATTCATATTCCCCAAATGAGTGAGAACATACACTGTTTGTCCTTCTCCGATTGACTTACTTCACTCAGCATAATACCCTCCAGTTCCATCCACGTTGAAGCAAATGGTGGGTATTTGTCGTTTCTAATGGCTGAGTAATATTCCATTGTATACATAAACCACAGCTTCTTTATCCATTCATCTTTCGATGGGCACCGAGGCTCCTTCCACAGTTTGGCTATTGTGGACATGGCTGCTAGAAACATCGGGGTGCAGGTGCCCCGGCGTTTCATTGCATCTGAATCTTCGGGGTAAATCCCTAACAGTGCAATTGCTGGGTCGTAGGGCAGGTCTATTTTTAATTCTTTGAGGAACCTCTACACAGTTTTCCAGAGTGGCTGCACCAGTTCACATTCCCACCAACAGTGTAAGAGGGTTCCCTTTTCTCCACATCCTCTCCAACATTTGTTGTTTCCTGCCTTGTTAATTTTCCCCATTCTCACTGGTGTGAGGTGGTATCTCATTGTGGTTTTGATTTGTATTTCTACAGGGTATTTTTCAATATCCACTGCAATCTATGGAGCTATGATATTCTCCAAATAAGTAACATATTTAATACCAAAATACTTAATTAGTTATTATAAGAATTTTTTAAGTGTATGAATATGAAATATGTACATATGAAATATGTACATATAAAATACATATGAAATATGCATATGTATGAAATACACACACACACCTATATATGAAATAGGCAAAACAGAGGATAAAGTTGAGCTTATATAGTACATTCATCCAAACATGAACTTGCTCATTTTCTTTGAATACCCTATAGAATACTTTCTCCTTTTATAAGAAACTCAGACCCCAATGACTTTCAAGTAAATGAGGTATCTTCCAATAAAATGAAACTTCCTATCAACTGTAAACATCTTTCAAATAGCCTGCCTGGAGGGTTGATATTGAAAATTAAAACTACAACTCTATCTTGAATCAGAAAATCAAAGAGTATGCTATGCTATGTCACTGACCCATCACTTAAATGATGAAAGTTTCAGATAGTAAAAACAATGTCTCAGTGAGGAGGACAAGGACCAGCCAGAAAAATAGCAACTAGCAGGAAGGCAGAGGCAACAGCTCTTTCCCCACTACTCCAGGAAGAAACACAAAATATGCACTACTGCAAAATCATATTTTACTAGGCAAGGAAAAATCTTTACCACAGTGATAATTTCATGCAGGCAGGAACACTATCTACTTCCAATTACTTCTCTCCTGTAGCACCGTGTTAAGTTCAAGGGACAATGTGGTATTATGGAAAAGAAAAAGACTAGTGAATCTCAGTCCTAATGTGTGCCATTTCTTCCAATGGGCACAGTAACACAGACCAAGACAAAGTTATTGATAAGATTAATATGATAGTGTCATGGACCCATGAGAGTACCTAGAACGAAGTAGTCACTCCACTGAGGCTAGCTTCCCTTCTGGGTCCTGCTTTTGCATTTCTTTTTTAAATCACTTATGACTTTTACTGTACTGGAATTATATGTTTTGTTAAGGGAAGTAAAAAAAATCATATGTTAGGCTATCTTTATTCTTAACTCTAGCTATCAAATAATTTAATAAATCAAAGGAGGAAGGAACTGCGAACTGCAAAAGTTAGCTATTAATTGCCCTGGTCCTACTGCTCTCTTCTCCCTTCAACAGCTGACATTTGAATCTGGGCCACCGCAGAACAATCAAGTGATTGTTCTAGATGTGCATCAAGGCTGGCTGTCTTACAAATGAATGCTCTTACTTACCCACTTGACTCCATGAGGCAGAGTATAAAAACCTTCCCTTCTGTTGGCAAAGCTGTTTACAGACATGTCTTCCTGGTAGCAGTTCAGTATAAACACAACACTTTGGAGGTCATCTCTTCTACCTTCTCCATTTTACAGATGGATAAATAGAGGCTCAGAGAAAAGATGGGTCTTGCCGAATGTCATTAAGAGCAGAATCCAGATCAGAACATAGGCTTTGTGATTTCTAATCCAACATTACTTCTAGTATGTGAGACTGCTTCTGATCAGTAGCAACAGGAGCAGCATAATACTAAAAATAGTGCTAATGCTAATTTTACCATTAATACTAACGCTATAGTTTGTTGATCTCATACTATATTCCAAACACAATGCACATTACATACAACCTTTGTGATATACACTAGTAAAGCAATTATGATGCTTGATGCTTTAATCTTCAGAAGTTTGAATCATTATTTCTGATACCCTCTTCCCTCTCTCAAAAGAGAATGAAACAAACACAAAAACCGTATATATACAACATATAACCACCTCTAATGATCTATTCTACTATGAGGATAGAAAAGGATAATCAAATCCACCAAGTAATTAATTTGCAACTTAGCCATTGGAGCCAACCTTCTTCTCCATAACTTTTTATGAGCTAAGTCATAAAAAAAGAACAGTATCCTGACTGAAGCATTATTTCCTTTTTCCTTCTGAGTCTATCATTTGGTGAAAAATCTCACAAGCCATAACATGGACAAATCCTGGCCTGGTAGGCCCTGATTATCAAATCAGCCTCTCCGTGATGTCATGTTAGGTGATGTGACAGGCAAGGAAAGTAACATCATCTCAACCCTTTCTGCTCTTTCTTCTTTCTATGCAATAGTCCCAACTCCCTTTATGTGAGCCAAAATGGACAGGACAGACACCTGTTTTCCTTTCTTACACACCTGCTGAACCTTTCTTGATTTTTTTCTCATCTCACTGGTAAGTATTTGTAGTCCTAAATTATATGTGTTAACATACATAGGAATATTATTTTCTTGCTTGAAGTCATGTTTTGGTACTTAAAAAAAATTCTATTGGAGGGTCTTCTTTCCCTCTTTATGACCTCTTTATCATTTTCTTTTTCTTTCTTTTTTCTTAAGCAGGCTCCATGCCCAGTGTGGAGCCCAATGTGGGACTTGAACTCTCAACCCCAAGATCAAGACCTGAACCAAGATCAAGAGTTGGACGCTCAACCAACTGAGCAACCCAGGCACCCCATTTCATCACTTTTCTTAAAAGTTCCCTTACACTTTTCTCCTTTCTTTTATATTTTTCTGAAATGTCCTTTTGTCAATTCTATTTGCTTTTATTTCCATTTCAGGTATATCACACTGGATGTAATAGACAGGTTTTGAAAAGTTGCATGTAAACAAATTACATTCGAAATGCATTAGGGAATCTTATCCCATCCTAACCCTTGAATCAGTTGTAGTATGAATTATCTTATAAACTGAACAAGCATTCCCACAAGAGAACTACAAAAAAAGAAGTAAAGGAGAAACAGGACATGGATGGAGTCTCGAAGAAACAAGGTACTTTCAAATCAAGTGGTGGTGTTATGTTTCCTTTTTTCTTTCTTGGATTAGCTCTACAAGTCGACAATTTTCATAGCACTTGTTCAATTAAGTTTTAACAATCAAACCTTCTCTATTTTCATTTTCTGAATTCTTATAGAGCTATAAATAACATAAGCCATTTACTTTTGGGAAGGATAATATACTGGAAAGAGCATGGTGCCTAGGGCCTGAGGGCCTGTGTGCCATCCTGTTTCCTCCACTTCTATCTGTGTCACCGTCGCAAGTAACTTCACATTTCAAAGCCTTTTTCCTTGTTTGAAGAATGGTAATTGATATTTACTGAGAAAATTATATCTCTTTCACTAAAATTTTCTTCCTTAGTTTATTGGAAGGATCTCTCTTTGAATATCCTCAATCTTAAAGTCTATCTGTGGACAGTGGCATGAGAGGGGAGTTTATCTTTGGATCTTGGGTATCGTGAAATCCTGGCAAGTTTTGCTTCACCTTGCAATATCAATCACCTAGTTGTTTCATAAAGTGCTATGAGGCATGACAAATATTAAAGAATAATATAATTACTTTGGGGATTTTTTAAGGAATTTCACAACTAAAGATAATGGGGGGTGGTGAACTAAGACTAGGTATCATTATCCCACAATTTTCCTCAAGATTTCTTATATAAATGAAGAATTCATTTGAAGTCTCTACACAAACAACCCCATGGCTCAATATATGTGCCTGATGTTTTACTCAATGTTTATCTCTTCCTCTGCATAGCACTGTAAAAGAGATGTAAATTAAGATTCTAATCTTAATCATCTTTATAGGCATTTACTTAGCAATTTATCACAACACAGAGCATATAGTTGAGTTCTTAATATTTGGTCATCTGCTACATAAAGTAACTATTGGTATCTCAATTCTATACATATGAAAATCTGCAAGCTGACCAAGATAATACAGAAAAGCCAGAAGTAAATTCAGAATTAGGTAAATTAGAACCACTTTTCATACTTGAGTTTCCTCATCTGTAAAATGAGAATAAAAATAGCACCTCCCTCACGGAATTCTTATGGGGGTAATAAGAAGCTCTTATCAGAGGCCTGATATATAGCAAGAACTCAATAAATACTATCAGCTATTATTATTATAAGGAAAAGGATAATATCACTTACTTTTCAAGGATAGTCCTGCTTTTTTATTTCTCTTTGCCTATTTTTCTGGCTCATCACTAAAAGATTAATTTAATTAAAACTAGATTTTAAAAAAACTAGATCCCATACCTCCTTTATAACAGGTGACTTTATGCCAACTATTATTCTTGACATACTAAGTGTTCTCATAATTATTATCTTCCCAAACAGTTTTAACTTCTTGAGGACAAGAACTGTGTCTTACTTTTTTTTTAATATATATTCACTACAGTGACCAGCACAATGTCTTGGACACATAGCTATTCAATACGTATTTGTATTTTAAAAAAATCATTGTTACCATTAACAAAGACCACCACAAGATTCCAAGAGCAAAGGGCACTGGACAAGCTTTCTTTGGGATTTGGCTTTCTTTTTACGTTGGTCTGCACAAATTTACACGTAGAAGTTAAGAGGAATGCTGTTAGTGTATCTACAAAGATGATAGATAACTTGGCAGAGAACAAAGCAGGTTTAGTAATACATAAATAATTCCACATTTGAGAAATGATGTACAACATCTACTAAGAGGATCCTTCTTCCATATAAATCCTACATATGCTTTAGAGTTTTTTTTCACCCTAGAACTCATTCTAACACAGGATTCAGAGCTTACCAAAATTTGGGAATTGACCATCCCACATAATCATCATGACATTCAAGAAACAAGACATATCAAAAAAGAATGTTGCAGAGCCTTTCCTGACTAACATAATGCTGGTAATGGCTGAGGATTTTACATTACCATGGCAGAGGAGAGTGTCAGCTCTTTGCCACTAAGGCCCCTTTGGTTATACGTTGGACAGAGAAATAGCGCACTGTACCATTTCTAATTAATGGGAAATGAGAATATAATGTTTGTCCAAGTGGAATGTTATGAGCAAAGATAAGAAACCACAGAAGTTGGAGCCAGAAATCTGTAACTTACCAGCTCTGTAAAAGTGTGAAAATTTCCATATCTGTAAAACGAGAATACTAATAACAACTTCATCAGCTTTTCAAAGATTTATATCTCATAAGAATATATACCCAAAGTCCAGGTATAGAGTGGAGGCTCAACAAAGGCTTTTATACACACAGGATATACACTGTGAGGGACTATAACAATTATCCAGAGTGAAGGGATTAAGATTAATTTTGTCCTGTTCTCCAGACATACCTGGGGAAAGTCTTTTTGCATTCTTCTAGGTCACTATGTTTAAGACGTCCATCTACTCATGCAGATACTTAATCTCTTACGGTGCTTATATGTACTGCCCTTTAACCAAGTGGGAAGCGCCTTCCTAAAGCCATCTCATCCGCGAAAAATGGAATCTGGCCAGCGGCTAGCCAGTCGGCCTGCCCCAGAACATTCCACTAGCATAACTAACTGGCCAGGTAGGGACTCTGGGTTTGTCTACAGAGGACACAGGAAAGTGCTGCTGATAATGAACAGTACACTCCCCAGGCGAGACTAAGACTTCTGGAAATCCTCGTCAGAGAAGGCCTGTTTTCTATCCTGAGTCACGCCTGAGGGCCCGGACCAGCACTGGCCCCCGAGTGATGCCCTCAGCCCTTCCCCAGAGCCAGCCCTCCCTGCCCCACGCACCCTCCATCCTGCGTCCTGCCCCAGGGAGCGCCCGGGAGGCTCAGTCTGAGTCTCTCTCCCCCTTCAATCGGCCAAACTCCAACCTGGCACCCGCAAGAGCACATGAGCGCCCAGAGAGCGAGGACCTCGGTAAGAAGAGCAACCGCACCCCCCTCCAGCCCCCAGCCTCCGGGGGAGAAGCACACAAGCCCGGGCGTGTAGACCCCCAGCCAGGGCCATGTCCCGGGGTCACCGGTGCCCCCGCCCCCCTCGAGCCACCGGTCACTCACTGCGCGTCGCGGGTCCGCGGGCGGCGGCTGGGGCAGGCGCGCACCCCCGGGCCCCGCGCTCCCGGGCACGTGTCGCGCTCGCCCCCGGGCCGCCGACTTCCCGCTGCCAGCGCGCGCCCTCCGGCCGCCGAGTCCGCGGCGCTGCGGGCGACCCCGAGGCGGGGTCAGGGCGAGGGGACGCGGCGGCGACCCCCGGCTGCGCGCTCCGGCGGCCCGCGCCCGCGGGTCCCTGGCCGCGCTCCAAGCTGCGGGCGCCCGTGCGCCCCCGGGGGCTTCCAGCGGCTCCTCCAGCGAGGTAAGTTACGGCTCCGCACCTGCCTTCGCCCTGCACGCAGGGCGGCCGGGGGGGGGGGGGGGCGGGGGCAGCCCCGGGCGAGGAGCGACTGGACTGGCGCGGGTACGACCAGCGCGACCCGTCCCGGGCCTCGGCGTGCACGGCCACCGCGGAGGCGCAGTGTGTTAGGGCGAGAACCTCGCTCGCACGTTCTCCCGCTGCGCGCTCCGCGGTGCCGGCGCTCACCACGCGCTCCCGCCGGCCGGGCCAAGACACTAGCGCCTCTTTAGGGTTAGGGTTAGGGTTAGGGTTAGGGTCGGCTCCGAGAAATGGACGTTTAATAGATGACGTGACACCGACCCTAAGCGGTCCCACGTTCAAGAGGCTTTGTGAGTGGAGTTCTGAGGGAAGGGGGAAAACTGCACCAAATGCAGAGGGGGCTGACAGCAGTGCCTTAACTTAGGACACTATTTCGTTGAATCTAGGAATTCATTAACTATACGACGTACCGTTTTCTATGTACCAGTAAGAAATAAGAGCAGTCACATAAACTTTGACATGAGCATTCTTTTTTTTTCTTAAGATTTTATTTATTTATTCATGAGAGACACACACACACACAGAGAGAGAGGCAGAGACGCAGGCAGAGGGAGAAGCAGGCTCCATGCAGGGAGCCCGACGTGGGACTCGATTCCGGAACCCCAGGATCACGCCCCGAGCCGAAGGGAGATGCTCAACGGCTGAGCCACCCGGGCATCCCGACAGGTGCATTCTTATCACTTCATATACTTAAGATGAAAATGCCATTTATTGAAAGTACCTTTTAGTTTATTTAGAAACACGCTTTTTATCTAACACTTATTCATTCACAAAAGGAAATAGAATAAATTGGTTAAAATATTCTTCAGATACATTCACAACGAGTCCAACACTCCCGATCACTTTTTTGTTTCACCCAGTATCCTCAGTGACATTAAGAGTTTTAATAGCCAGCATTTCTTTTCTTTTTTTTAAGATTTAATTTATTTATTCATGAGAGACACAGAGAGAGAGGCAGAGACACAGGAAGAGGGAGAAGCAGGTTCCTTGCGGGGAGCCCGAGGCGGGACTCGATTCCAGGACCCCAGGATCGTGCCCTGGGCCGAATGCAGGCGCTCCACCACTGAGCCATCCGGGGACTCCTAATAGGCAGCATTTCTTAAGAGTGTCGCAATATTGTCTCTGGGATATTTTTCCAGCCAGCTAAAACCAACCCAAGTTTGTTGAGCATGCACAGAGCCAACCACATCTACATACTGTTTGGGCAATAGGCAGTAAGACTTTAAATTTTTGGTTATGTTAAATATTTTAAAACGTGCGTCTTAGAATCAGCAACATACGCTAGATTGCTTTTATGAGAATGTGACGTATTGTAGTTTACATACTTTGGCAATTTGTCTCCATAAATAATTTGATAAAAATAAGATTTTTAAATTACAGAAGCTTAACATTACTGTGCAGTGAGATGGTGATGATTGTGAAAGTCATTTGCAACAAAGAGTTATCTTTGTTAAAAGTGAGTTATTTTTTATCTTTTTCACCAAAAAAGGCAAATATTGTAAATTTGCTGAACTTTTCTGTAATGTTGTGCATCTCTCAGTATGTTACTGAAAAGATTTTTTCTGAAAAAAAATCACTGTCACTTCAAGGTAAAGAAAACATTTTAAGACTGAGTGACAAAGTGCTATGAAGAGAACATTTGAAAACAAATATTTCAAAATGTTACCATTATTGGGTGTGGGTGGGGTGGGTTGGTAAAATTATATGTTTGTCACCTACAAAAATAAATGCTTAAAAACCTTGGAAACTATTTGCTATCTTATTTCAATGTTTCAGTAGAATAGTTCAGCAAATGTTAAACCCATTTGTTAAAAAATAGGAAAATGTGGCAGTTTCTGGAAGGACCACTAATCAATATCAGAAATAATAAAATTATGGCAGCCAAATGTTAATAGTAAGCTTGTACAATTCATGAATTGGCTTACTTTTTCAATATTTTTTAGTAAAAAATAAAGGCTTTTATTTAGTTAATAAATTATTCCAAAATGTATTCTTTATCTCATTTTAAAGTTTATATTTTTGTGTACATCTTACTATATATAGTAAATATATATTTGCAACACATATTTATTTATGTACATATACATTTTATAAAGAAGCATAAAAACAGCTAAACATATATTGGCAATGTATTCTCAAATCCCTTTTTCCCTTAAGGAGTGCACAATCTATAACATTTCAATACCAGCATGTTACAGGAATAGTGTTCCTAAGTCAGATACAGGATAGTGTTCCAAATGCACCCTGAGCTGTTTTCTTTAAGAGAATAGATGAAGGTACTGGAGAAAGGACTTGAATCTGATTATTAAACAAACAAAAAACAATTATAAGAATATAATAAATGCAGGTAACAATGATGGCCCTAGTTATTCTCTTCCTTAGATGAAGATAAACAAGACGACCGTTCTTATATAAATATTATTAGAGAAGTTATCATCTGAGTCCATCAGTATATCATTCAGTTAGGGTTAAATTTTGAGGGAAGATTTGTGCTAATAGTTTTGATAACAGCAGTTCTCTCATCCTTCATGCTCCCTCCCTGTATTGTAAGTTCCATGAGTGCGGACCACAGCTGTTTTACTTGTTCTTTTATCTCCAGCACCTGGCACAATGAGTGGCACATGGCAGGTACTCAACAAATATTTATTGAACCAAACTGACTTGTTCTAGAGAGATCTAACTCTCTTTGGTCAACCAAATTTATAGGTGATGTTGAATCTTCAAAACTTTCAAGTTAAAAGAAAAGTAGTTGGAAAATTATATGTAGTTTTCCTTAGCAAGCCAGTGACCCTTCCATAGGGAATCTAACCATCCCATATTTTAAAAATGGTTCTTTATTTGATAGACTATAGAGGCCTTTATATTTTCTTTCTTCCTTTCTCTTCCTTTCCTCCTCCTCTTTCTTTTAATATCTGGGAGTTTCCCTAGTAGAAGCATGTCTATTGTCAGCAGCTGCCTGTGTAGTTAGAAAAAAAAATTGCTTCTGTGTTTCTGAGAATAAGCTCTAAATAGTGGAGAATACCTAATGAATCAAGAGCCTAACATACAAATCAAAATATCAACCTAGTATGATTATTAAGTCTATGGGTGTGAAATGGCCTCTGTAAAGCTGTAGCTAGATGAATGTACTTGCAATCAAAACCTCAATTAAGTGAATAACCACAGTGTCAGTGACAAAGACTTTTCTAGGAAATACTAGTTCAGTTTCCATTTCTGGTACTTTTCCATTCCTTTACATGTCTGTTTTATTTCATTGTTGTTACCAAAAGCCCCAAAAATACTTAACTCACAAGGTGCTATGACAATGGTGTGTCATTTGTCAGAATAAGTAATAAGAGATGGTTGCCAACAGAGGGATTTAGTGCATTGGACAAATGCTGGCACCAGTTAAACTTGGTAAGAAAGTCTTGACATATTTTTTAATCTTTTGCTTTAATAAGGAGTCAGAATCCAAGATTAATTATTCATCCTTGCTGCTTCACTTTGCAAAAGTTTCATTTCTAAAAGTTTTCACTTAATTATTCATCTATCCAAAGTGTTACACTTATAAGATACCAGTATAGCTCCTAAACATACTTGTAGTGTCATATGTTGAAAGACTTATATAAAATACTATATTGTCAGATTCTTAGATTATTACTAATCCCCAAAGATTCTTAAAATACAGAGTTGTTATTTTTCTATAACTGACATTTATCAAGGACAGATCTTGTTTACAGATGAACAAAGCACATGGAAAATGCCATGTCTTGGATAAGAGCGATGTATATTCAAGAGGTTTCGAGGTTGCCATAGGCCTTATTAAATTAAAATAAAGGTTAAAGAGTAAAGTGAGACATGAGGCAAATTTAAAACACTGACGACCACAGGGTCCCACACACTATAAATTTGTTTCACAATCTGGCTCTGCTATTCTCAATAGCTAAATCTAAGAAACACATGAGGTAGAGGATTAACAGTTTCCGTAATATAATGGCTTGTAATCCTTCATCAGAGTCAGGACTTCAGTGACCCAAGAGAAAGTGTTTTATAGAAAAGAGAGTGTTTCACATAAAGAACAAATTTCTTAAAAATATTTCTACATAAAACCAAACATTTCCCATTAGTTAGTTGGCTAGTTATAGAGCTCCTTGATGAAAGCCTAACAAAGAATACTCTAGAACGTGGATGCTTAGTGCGCATTAACATTCTATTCTGCATTTCATTATTTGAGGCTCCAAATATGCCTTTGCTCTGTGCTTCCCATATATAGAAGATAGTCTCTAATTTCCCAAGTGAGATAGCAAAACTCCTGTCCTCTCACTGCATTCAACTCAGAGCCAAGCTCTCTGGGTAGTGAGCACCAGTGGCTACCTACTGGGATATGACTCCTGCTTGTAATCCCAAAAACACATGTTATCTATCCCCCACACTCCTCCCATAATGTAAAATGGTAGAACAGGACCAGAGAAGGCTCCCCTTTGGAAAGGAGAAACATGATCAGATGTCAGAAGTCACTGATCTGATCTGCTGGGCCATGTGCTAGGGTTTTTTATTTTGATAGGATCTCTACTAAAACTGAGACAGGAAGAATCTCGATTAAGTGTCCTTTTCTGCAAGTCAAATGCTACACAGTAACGCCAAATTTTAATAATTTGCTCCCCCCCCAATCTCTTCTCCAAAAGTAATAGTTTTGTGAGAATCTTTCCACATTTTCCTTCATGCCTTTATTGGTGTATAAAAACACAACATGCTTTTTCTCCCTACATTGAAACAAAAACTGAGCCATACTATTATTCATCTATCTTTGTTTTATTTTTCTTTTCCACTTGGCATAAACTTCATTCCATAACATACATAATTGATCTAATTATGTTTTTAATAGCTACAATTTTCCATATTATGTATGTACTAAGATTTAGTTACTATTCTCTTATTTATAGGTCTTCAGGGTTTGTTTGTTTTTTACTTTTCCCCCCAAACAAAATATAATATATTCACCAAAATAAAAATATTTTTATACATATACATATACAGATATATGGAAATTTTATTTGTAATAGAATAGATAGATTCTGTTTGTAATAGAAGTCTATTTGTAATAGAATCTCACATATGGTTTGTTGAGTCAAAGAGCATGAGCTTTTTCACTTTAATGGATAATGCTAGATTTTTATTCAAACTGTAGCAATTCACCTCCTACTAGCACACATTATCACTAATAGTGAATGCTATCTATCTTCTGTAATCTTTATCAATCTAATAGATGAGAAATGGTCTCATTATTATAAACTGTATATCCTTCACTACAAACATCTTTTCATATGTCTGTTAGTTTTTATGAAATATGTATTATCAGTTTGTCTCAGTGTATCTTAAAATGGTATATAATTGAAGAACTTTACAATACACTTCTATTTTCATATCCTCTGTGCTATTTCACTGTACATTTGACTTTCATAGATAATATAAACCCACAACATCTTGTTACTACTCTTGTTTTAACTATTAATCTTTTAAAAGAAATTTAAAAATAGAAAACAAAAGTTTTCTACATTTTCCCACATATCTATGATTACTAGCACCCTTCATTCCTTTGTATAGATCAAAGTTTCCATGAGGTATCATTTCACTTGTGCCTAAAAAAATTCCTTTAACATTTTCTATAATGCAGATATGTTGGTGACAAATTTTCTCAGTTTTTGTCTAAAAATGGTTTTATTTCATCTTCATTTCTGAAGAAATTTTTTACTGTATATGAAGTGACAGGTTTCTTCTCTCTAGCACGGTAAAGATATTATTCCACAGTCTTCTGGCTTGCATTGTTTCTGATGAGAAGTCAATGGAACTCTCATCTTGTTCTCTTGTATGTAATGTCTTTCTTTCTGTCAACCTCTTCAGGATCTTCTTATCACTGATTTTCAGCATTATATTTTGATGTGCTTTTGTGTGGTTTCCTTTGTGTTTATTTTGCTTGGTGTTTGTTGAGCCGTTAGAAATGTGGGTTTTTTTGTTTATTTGGTTGTTTTTTGCTTTTTTTTTCTTAGTTTTTGCTGACTTTGGAAAGTTTTTTAGACATTATTTCTTCAAGTATTTCTTTTGTCCCCACTTCTAGATTCTAATTATACAATTTTAGAGTGCTTCATATTGTTCACTGAGGCTTTGTTCTTTTTTTTCCCTCAGTTTTTTTTCTCTCTCTCTTTTTTTAGTTTGGATAGTTTCTATTGCTACGTCTTTCAAGTTTATTGCTCTTTTATCTTCAATGTCAAATCTTTTAAATGCATCCAATTAGTTTCATATAAGGTATTAAAATATTTATCAGCTCCAGCTCCAGGTCCCATTTGATTGTTTTTTTATAGTTTCCAAATCTCTTATTTAAATCTTAGATTACATTTATAATAGCTGTGTAAAGTCTTTGTCTTCTATTTCTGTCATCTCTGCTATTTCTAGGTTTATTTCTATTGTCTGATTTTTCTCCTCCTTATGAATCACATTAATTGTGCTTCTTTGCCCATTTAATATTTTAGTTTACCAAACTCTAGAGATTGTAAAAGTTATGTGATCTACCAAGGCTAAAAACATTTGCTATCATGTCCTTTATAGAAAACATTTGGTGACCCTGTCCTAGATGTACAGAATTGTATTGAGTATAATTGTTAGTGTATGAAGTACACAGCATGCAGTTGTCTTTTAAAGTCCTACTCCTGGGCAGCCCGGGTGGCTCAGTGGTTTAG
Organism: Nyctereutes procyonoides; assembly: GCF_905146905.1. Taxonomy (NCBI): domain Eukaryota; kingdom Metazoa; phylum Chordata; class Mammalia; order Carnivora; family Canidae; genus Nyctereutes; species Nyctereutes procyonoides. The sequence continues at coordinate 46,291,169 of NW_026575140.1, read as the reverse complement.
CGCCGCCTTCAGCCCAGGGCATAATCCTAGAGACCCGGGATCTAGTTCCATGTCGGGCTCTCTGCATGGAGCCTGCTTCTCCCTCTGCCTGTGTCTCTGCCTCTGTGTGTGTGTGTGTGTGTGTGTGTGTGTGTCTCATGAATAAATAAATAAAATCTTTAAAAAAAATAAAGTCCTACTCCCCCCTTTTACTGCATCAGCCCCCCCCCTTTTGGTTAAGATTTAAGAATACAAAAGAGTGAAAAACAATATGAACAATCCCTTTGTTCCCCACCCCCATCACAAATTCAACAATTGTCAACCTTTGGTTTAGGGAGGTTTGAGTTCTTTCCTCATCTCCATCAGTCCCCTACACCCATACTTTGAGAGTGACGCTTGCCATTTTTTCAATTTATGCAAAGTTTTAAGCAAACACAACTTTGGGGTCTACTGTTAACAATTTCTAATCTCTACACCACCTTCTGTTCACTGTATTATCAAAGATACACCTTTATTTGCGTGAGTGTATTTGGGACTATAGAATGTGTATTGTTCCTTTATTACCATTATTCATCCTAGAGTTCTTTCCACGTCAAGGTGTATAAGTTTACCTCATACTTTTCTTAAACAATTTCATTTCATCTATAGTACATATAAGCCACAATTCATGAACTATTTCCATTCTAATGGACATTTTATTTGTAGTTTTCTATTACACATGATATTGCAAGAAACACTCTTTATGTAGCTTACATATATGTTTATGAACATGTGTGGCTGTTTCATAGGATTTTGGAAATAGAATTTCAGCATCAGGGAAAGTGCATGTTTATAATTTTTTATTCAGATTTATAATTGCTCCCTGGTGGTCTAATGGTTAGGATTCAGCACTTTCAGATATATAATTGACATATAACATTATGTTCACTTTAGATGTATAACATAATGCTTAAATGTACATATATATTGCAAAATGATCACCACAATAAGTCTAGTTAATATCTATCATCACATATAGTTGCAAATTTGTTTTTCTTGTGAGAAGAACTTCTAAGATTTACTCTCTTAGCAATCTTCAAATAAATAGTACGGTATGATTAACTATAGTCACTGTGCTATTATTATATTCTCAGGATATATTTATTTTATAACTGGAAGTTCGTACCCTTGACCTCTTCACTCATTTCACCCACCACCCACTCCCTGCTTCTGGCAACTAGCAATCTGTTCTCTGTAACTATGAGTTCAGTATTTGTTTTTTAGGTTTCACATTTAAGTGAGATCATACAGAATTTGTCTTTCTGACTTATTTCTTAGCATAATGCCCTCAAGATCCATCCATGTTGTAAGTGACTTAATAATACTCTGGGATGTGTGTATATACCACAACTTTAACCATTTATCCATCGATGGACATTTAGGTTGCTTCTATATCTTGTCTATTCTGTATCTTGGCTATTATAAATAATACTTCAGTGAATATGGGGGTGCAGACATCTTTTTGAGTTATTGGCTTTGTTTCCTTTGTTTACTCAGGAGTAAAGTTGGTTTTACTTTTCATTATTGAGTATGATATTAGTTGTGGGCTTGTCATATATTGGCCTTTATTATGTTGAGATATGTTCCCTCTATACCCACTTTGTTGAGAGGTTTATTTTTTTTATCACGAATAGATCTTGAATTTTGTCAAATGTTTTTCCCAAATCTATTGAGAAATTATCATCTGATTTTTATCCTTCATTTTGTTAATGTAGTGTATCACATAGATTGATTCATAGATGTTGAACCATTCACATATCCCTGGAATAAATCTAACTTGATTGGTGTCCTTTTAATGTATTGTTGAATTTAGTTTGCTAGTGTTTTGAGGATTTTTACATCCATGTTCATCAGGGATATTGGCCTGTAATTTTATTTTCTTGTAGTGACCTTGTCTGATTTTGGTATCAGGGTAATTCTAGCCTCATAAAATGAGTTTTGACAGTGTTGCTTCCTCTCCTATTTTCTGGAAGAGTTTGAAGACTGGCATTAGTTCTTTATAAATACTTGTTACAATTCACCAGTGAAACCAGCTGATCTCAGACTTCTCTTTGTTGGCAGGTTTTTGATTACTGGCATACTCTCCTTACTAGTAATCAGTCTGTTCAGATTTTCTATTGGTTAATGATTCAGTATTGTTAGGTTGTATGTCTCTAGGAATGTATCTATTTCTTTTGTCTGATTTTGGCATATAATTGTTCATAATAGTCTGACAATCCTTTGTATTTCTTTGGTATCAGTTGCAACATCTACTCTTTCATTCTGATTTTATTTAAATCCTCCTTTCTTTCTTTCTTTCTTTCTTTCTTTCTTTCTTTCTTTCTTTCTTTCTTTCTTGTGAGACTGGTTTACATCCACTTTTAACTTCTTGTTTTGTCTTCTTTTTTCACCCCTTAACCTCCATTTCCAGATCTATCCTCCCTCCCACCCCATTGATGTTCTCATTTATATAGTCTTTCCACTCCATATTCCTAGTGTTTATGTACATATGAATCTGTGATAAATATCTAACATTTTTATATTTTAAAATTTAAATGAATAGTATTATTTTATAAATTTAAAGTTTTAATTTTCTCCTTAAATGTTTTAAAGAGAATTTTATTCTTCTTTAAACATGTTTTTTTTTAAGATTTTATTTATTTATTCATGAGAGACACAGAGAAAGAGAGAGAGAGGCAGAGATACAGGCAGAGGGAGAAGCAGGCTCCATGTAGGGAGCCCGATGTGGGACTCTATCCCAGGACTCCAGGATCATGCCCTGGGCCGAAGGCAGGTGCTAAACCACTGAGCCGCCCGGGGATCCCCCCTCTTTAAGCATGTTTTAAAGAGAAATAAAATTATGATCAATCCATGTTGTTAGTAGTTTTGGTTCATTGTTTCAGCTTGCTGCATGGTATTCCATCAAAAGCATAACCCAAATTTCTACATCCATTCTCATACTAATGGGCTTTTAGATTGCCTCCAACTCCTTGCTACCACAAATAATACCCCAATGAATAAACATCCTTGTATATGTCTCTTGTGCATGTATTTGGATGTTTCTCTGAGGTGTATACCCAGAAATAGAAGTGCTGGGTTATACTTCAATTGCACCAAGTCCTAAAATATTTTCCAAAACTGTCTTTACCAGTGATACATGAAGCTGTTTCTCCTCATTCTTTTCAGGATTTATATTATTCAATTGTATTACTTTCCTATTGCTTTGCAACGAATTACTACATGCTTGGTGGCTTAAAACAACACAAATTTTTACAGCTCTGGAGGTCAAAAGTCCGAAATGGGTCTTACTGAGCTAGAACAATGTGTTGACAGGGCCACATTCTTTTCTGGAGACTCTAAGGGAGAATCCATTTCCTTGCCTTTCCAGCTTCTATAGTCTACTTGCTTTCCTCAGCTCATGGCTCCCTCCCACATAAAGATAGCAATGGCCAATCAAGTGTTTTTCACATTGTATCACTCTAACCTCCATCTTCTGCTTCCCTCTTTCACCTTTAAGGATGCTATAATTACATTGGACTTGCCTGGATAATCTCCCTCTCTCAAGGTTAGCTCATTAACAACTTTAATTCCACCTGGAGCCTTAATTCTTTTTTGCCATTAACCTAATCTAGTCACAGGTTCTGAGGACTAGAATGTAGGTGTTTTTTTTTTTTTTTGTTGTTGTTTTGTTTTCTGTTTTTATTTTTTTTGGTTGGGGGCCTATTTTTCTGCCTATCACACCAATTTTCTATTTTTTTGCTAATCTGTAAAGCATCTCAATGTAGCTAAAATGTACAAAGAACTATAAATTGGTAAACAAAAAATGAATAGAAAACCAGTAATGGATATAAATAGACACTTCACAGAAGAAAATATCTGAAAGGCAAATAAATATATAGATGCTCAACTTCACACTTAATAATAGCAATGCATATTAAAACTACGATGAGACCATTTTTTGTAACAACTTGAGATACATTCAGATATTTCATGTACCATATAATTTAATCATTTAAAGTGTATACTTCAGTGGTTTTAGTGTATTTACAGAGTTGTGCAACTATCACCACAATGAACTTTAGACTGTTTTCATCACCCTCCAAAAGAAATGCTGTAACCTTTAGTTATCCCCTCCAACCCCTCCATCCTTCCTGACCCCAGGCAACCACTTATCTACTGTGTCTCTGGATTTGCCTATTTTGGAGATTTCATATAAATAGAATCAAATGTGGTCTTTTGTGACTGGCCTCTTTTACTTAGCATAATGTTTTTAAAGTTCATCTGTGTTGTAGTTTTTCTTTATTCCTAGCATTTCTCCTATCTAGTAGAAATGTAGTATTTCTTTATTCCTTTTTATGGTTGAATAATACTATTGTAATGATATACTACATTTTGTTTATTATTCATCAGCTGACGGACATCTTGGTTGTTTATATCTTTTGGTGGAATGATGCTGCTATGAGCCTTCCTATACAATTTTTTTTTTGTGGGGATATATGCTTTCATTTTTCTTGGGTGTATTCCTAGAAATAAAATTTCTGGATCAAATAGTAACTCTATTGTTTAAATTTTTGAAAAACTGCCAAAGTGTTTTCTAAGGTGGCTGGATCATTTAAAATGTCTACCATCAGCAGTGTATGAAGATTCTTTGCTGAAATTTATAATCTGTCTGATTATAGTCTAGATCCTAGTGTATGTGAACTGGTATCTCTTTGTGGTTGCCACTTGCATGAGACCATTTCACCTGTCATATTGACAAAGATAAAAACTTTTTAAAAACACTGAGGTAGAGAATATATTGAGAGAAAACAGCACTACATTGCTGGTGGGAAAGTGCATTAGTGCAACTTCTATGGAGGCCTATTTGGTTATCTATCAAAATTTTAAATGCACATACCCTCCAACTTAACAACTCTTCTAGTAATTTGAACTTGAGATATCCTTACACATGAAATTGTGGAAAACAATTTAGGTACCGAGATTTTTCACAACCGTATTGTTTGTACCAACTTCCATTTGTATGGAATCAATTGTATAAATGAAATACAATGCTACACTTAAAAAGAGTTAGGCAATTTCCTATGTCTGGGTATGAAGTTATCCCCAGATATACTGATAAGTGAAGAAAAGTGAAGTGCCAAGCATTCTACTATGCTGTCATTTTGCAAAAAAATAGCAAAAATTTATATTTGCCTATGTATGCCTAGGATATCTCCAAAAGAATGCATAAGGAAATAAGAATGGTTGCCCCTGGAGAAGGAAATTGAGTGGTTAGGGAAGAGTGGGAGGGAATTTTTAAATAATATTTCATTCTTTCTGTATTTTAAAATTTCAAACTATACATATGCTATAGTTATTTTATAGATAATTTCTACTTAAAACTTTCTATATACACGCCTGGTGTTACTATATTGATTCTAACTTACTTTGTTGTTTTTTGCTATTATAAATGAAATCTTTTGGCTGTGTTTTCCAATTGGATATTGCTGAAACCGAGGGACATTAATGATTTCTTTGTACTGATCTTACTTTGATAAAGTATTCTAATAACCTTTTGCCATAGTTTATCGTATTAGCTATCATAGTTTATCTTTTTTTAATAGTTTAATAGTAAATATAATGAAGTCTTTTGTATCTTCACTTCTAATTCTTCTACTAATTTGTATTAATTGTCTTAATGGTTAGTTTGGTAGAGTTTTCCTTGTCTCATTTTCACTAACAGGACAGCCTTGTGTCTTCCACAGGATTATTCAAGCTTTCCGTCAAGCATGGGTCTGAAGCTGTCCACTTACCCTCCTCAGAGTAGTAAAACTCTCATCCCAAAGTTCTTATAAGTATCTCCTTTACCCTGTAAACTGAGTAAGAATTTTAACTCTTACTTAATGCTTTTACTTTTGGCCTCACTTCATTTCTTGCCAGTTGGGGTTGTGCTTTCCTGCTTTTGGTTTGGCTCTGTATTTATGTTATGTTATGTTATGTTATGTTATGTTATGTTATGTTATGCTATTTTCCTTTATCTTTTAAAATATTTTATTTAAATTCAATTTGCCAACATATAGTATAACACCCAGTGCTAATCTCATCAAGTGCCCTCCTTAGTACCCATCTCCCAGTTATCCCATTCCTCCGTCCACCTCCCCTTCTGCAACCTTTTATTTATTTCCCAGAATTAGGAGTCTCTCACAATTTATCTTCCTCTCTAATTGTTCCCCACTCAGTTTCCCTCCTTTCCCTTATAGTCCCTTTCACTATTTCTTATATTCCACATATGAGTGAAATCATATGATGATTGTCTTTCTCTGATTCACTTATTTCACTCAGCATAATACCCTCCATGTCCATCCATGTCAAAGTAAATGGTAGGTATTCATCCTTTCTGATGGCTGAGTAATATTCCATTGTGATATATATCATATACATTATATATCATAGCATTGTATTTCATTTATACAATTGATTCCATACAAATGGAAGTTGGTACAAACAATACGGTTGTGAAAAATCTCGGTACCTAAATTGTTTTCCACAATTTCATGTGTAAGGATATCTCAAGTTCAAATTACTAGAAGAGTTGTTAAGTTGGAGGGCATGTGCATTTATAATTTTTATAGATAAGCCAAATAGGCCTCCATAGAAGTTGCACTAATGCACTTTCCCACCAGCTGTTTTCTCTCAATATATTCTATACCTCAGTGTTTTTAAAAAGTTTTTATCTTTTTATATCTCTATATCTATCTATCTATCTATCTATCTATCTCACATCTTGTTTTCATTTGTCGAAGGACATCTTGGCTCCTTCCACAGTTTGGCTATTGTGGACATGGCTGCTATAAACATTGGGGTGCAAGTGTCCCGTTGTTTCATTACATCTGTATCTTTGAGGTAAATACCCAGTAGTGCAATTGCTAGGTCATAGGGTAGATGTATTTTTAACTTCTTGAGGAAACTCCACACTGTTTTCCGGAGTGGCTACACCAGCTTGCATTTCCACCAACAGTACAAGAAGGTTCCCCTTTTCTACATCCTCGCCAACATTTGTTGTTTCCTGTCTTGTTAATTTTAGCCATTCTCACTGGTGTGAGATGGTATCTCCTTGTGCTTTTGATTTGTATTTCCCTGATGGCAAGTGGTGTGGAACATTTTTTCATGTCCTTGTTGGCTACGTGTGGGTCTTCTTTGGAGAAATGTCTGTTTATATCTTCTTCCCATTTCATGAGTGGATAGTTTGTTTCTTGGGTGTTGAGTTTGGTAAGTTCTTTATAGATCTTGGATCCTAGCCCTTTATCTATATGTCATTTGCAAATATCTTCTCCATTCTGTACATTGTCTTTTAGTTTTATTGACTGTTTCCTTTGCTTTGCAGAAGTTTTTAATCTTGATTAAGTCCCTATTTTATTTTCCTTTAGAGAGAAAGAGAGAGAGTATATATGCTTGAGTGGGGTATTGGGAGGTGGGGAGGGTGGCATGGAAGGAAAGGGAGAGGAAATCCCAAGCAGGCTCCATGCTGAATATGGAGCCTGTTGTGGGGTTTGATCTCATGACCCTGAGATCATGACTTGAGCTGCAATCAAGAGTTGGGCACTTAACTGACTGAGCCACTTAGGCGCCCCTTGGTCCTGTATTTTAAACAATTAAAAAATATTTCAAATTTCTGTGTGTTTGTAGTTAAAGACAGCTTCTTGTGTCAGCTGCTATATTATTATCTAGAAGTCTCCACCTGCTATGGATGGTATGTTTGGGTTTCCCCACCCCAGATTCATATGTTGAACCTTTAATCCCCAATGTGATAATATTTGGAGGTGGGGTTTTGAGAAGTAATTAGGTTGGGATGAGGCCATTGGGGTGGAGCCTCCAGGGTGGGGATTAGTACCCTTATAAAGGGTTGAAGAGACCAAGCTCTCTCATACTGTGATGAAACCAAGAAGACTCTTACTAGCATCTGATAACGCTGGTACCCTGATATCAAACTTCCAGCCTCTGGAATTGTGAGAAATAAATGTTTAAGCCATCCAGTCTTCAATATTATTATTATAGCAGCCCAACCTAAAGCAACCACCCCCTTTTAATACCCACTACTGTCCCTGTTTCTTTTCCTAGACATTCAAATGTAGGTATATGTGTCAGAATTTTTTTTAACCCTCTTTGGTTCTCTCCATATTCTTCTTCCCTTGGGGTGTTAGTATTCTACTGTTGCATCACAAATTGCCACCGATGTAACAGTTTAAAACAATAGATATTTATTGCCTTACAGTTGTGGTGAGTGAGAGTCTAGGTACACCTCAGCCGAGTTCTCTGCTCAAGGTTTCAGAGGCTACAAAGTGTTGACCAGGGCTGTGGTATAATTTGAGTCTTGGGGTCTTCTTCCAAGCTTAGAGTTGTTGGCAGAATTCATTTCCATGTAGTGATAGAATTCATGATGGCTTGCTTCTTCAAGGCCAGCAGGAGAGGATTTCTTTGAACTCAGGAAGGGCTACAGTTTCTCTTTGAAAAGGCTTATCTAAGGTCAGGTTCATCCAAAATAATTTCCCTTTTGATTAACTCAAAGTTAACTTATTTGGGACCTTAATTATATCTGCAAAATATTTTCACATTTGCCATATAAAGTAACATAATTATAGGAACGATAGTCTATCATCTCTACCATGTTTTATTGGTTAGAAATAGGTTGCTAGCTCCACCCAAGGAGAGAGGATTACACAAAAGTGTGAATACGAGGGAGCAGGAATCCTGGGGCCATTGCAGAATTCTACTTATCATACTTAGTAATATCATACATAGGTATGTGAAATTCACTTCTCAGCAGGAATGACTCTCAAATCCATATCGTAATTTCAGTTTCTTTTCCAATAATTATTTCAGCTATCTAATGAGCATCCCTGCCTCCACAGCCCAATAGCATTTCAAACTCAACACAGTAAATCTTGATATTCAAGATGAAGGAATGTATCTACTAATTTTCTCATAAAGAAATGCTTGTTTGGATTCATAATTTAAATTAGCCTTTAAAGTCATGATTTTCTTTTGCATCTACCCATTCCAAAGCTGATCTTTTTCACTTTGTTAGGGAAAGTGTATAAAGAATTTAAGTTTTATTTGCGAGGTGCTCAGTTGGACTAACTTCTAAGTGACTTGCTTATATAACAGTGCCTCAGGATTCAAATATGCTTCAGCATTCTTAGAAACTATACATGCTCCCCAAAGGTCTCCTCGAAGGTGTCAAAACCTTGCACACTCTAAGGTCTTGTGTATTCTCAAAACCCAACTTTCCTCCACTCCTATAAACCAGCTATTTTTCAAAGTGTTTGGAGAGGGTTAATTTTGTCACCATCCTCCAAACCATCTATCTAATCTCACAACTTTAGAGTAGCTGTGTGTGGACTTTAGTGGGGGGTGTTTAGGAAGGGTATCTCCTGATTTCACCTGCAAAACAAGTTTGTGAATGAGCATATATGCATTTTTTAAGAGATTACTTATTTATTTATTCATGAGAGACACAGGCAGAGGGAGAAGCAAGCAAGCAGCCTAACGCGGGACTTGATCCCAGGACCCCAGGATCATGACCTGGGTGGAAGGCAGGTGCTAAACTGCTGAGCCACCCAGGGATCCCTGCATATGTGCATTTTAAAAGGAGTGAATGCCCTTAACTTTCTTCAGATTTTCAGAGGTGCATAACTGAATAAAATTGACCTAGAATAATTTTGTTTGTTCTTTTTTTTTAAGATTATTTATTTATTTATTCCCTAGAGACACACACAGAAAGAGAGGCAGAGACACAGGTAGAGGGAGAAGCAGGGCTCTATGCAGGGAGCCAGACGTGGGACTTGATCCCCAGTCTCCAGGATCACACCCTGGGCTGAAGGCGGCACTAAACTGCTGAGCCATCTGGGCTGCCCGTGTTTGTTCTTTCTCCTTAATTTTGCTTGATTGTTAAATTCTTTTAACCTTGCCACCTTGATATTCTTACTATTTCTATCAATACTAGAGCATAGTTCAGCTCTCGATTGTCTTTGTATTTTTTTAAATATTTATTTATTTGAGAGGGAAAAAGAGAGTATGAGTTGGAAGGGCAGAAGGAGAAGGAGAGAGAATCTCAAGCAGGCTCTGAGCTCAGTGCAGAGTCTAACACTGGGCTTGATCTCATAGTCCTGAGATCACAACCTGAGATGAAACCAATAGTCTGACACTTAACTGACAGTGCCGCCCCAGCATCCCCATTGTCTTTGTATTTTACCCCTAATTACTCTTTTGCTAATTTAGCCTCCCTAACATCTATATTTAAACATTTGTTTAGCCATTCAACCACTCATTTGGTTTACAGTGCCAATTACTAATATGTAGACATTTCATGTCCTCAGTTTTTTCTCTTTTTCCCTTTCTGATATATACTTTTTACATTTGTTTTTATTTAAGTTCAATTTGCCAACATATAATATAACATCCAGTGCTCATCCCATCAAGTGCCCTCCTCAGTGGTCTTTTCTCATTTTGGTGAAGAAAACAGATATAAAGATATATTTTTTAAAACCCACAACATATGTGTAAGAGTAAGTTTTAGAATGTATGCATTGCTATGGGAATAATCAGAAGAGTATCTAACTTATACTGAAGAGATCAAAAATAGAGTTGCACATGATGTAACACTTGAAATGGGTCTAGAAGAATGAATAGGAACTTTGCAGGTCCAAGGAGCGTGGAATAGTATGGTTAGAATAAGGAGTTGGGATGCCTGGGTGGATCAGCGGTTGAGCACCTGCCTTCGGCCCGGGGTGTGGTCCTGGAGTCCTGGGATCGAGTCCCACATTGGGCTCCCTGAATGGAGCCTGCTTCTCTCTCTGCCTATGTCTCTGCCTCTCTCTCTCTCTCTCTTTTTGTATCTCTCATGAATAAATAAATAAAATCTTAAAAAAAATGAGTCAAAGTGCAGGTTGAGCTTGGGAAGGTTAGAGTAATTTCTGTGAAACAAGATTCATGGGATAGAGTACTGGGAAATGAGCTGAAATATAGGGCGAGTCAGATTGGGAAGATACTCATTTGTCCTTTGTGAGGACCCATGAAAGATTCAGCTATTCATTTCATTAGTAACAATTTGTGAAATGCCTGATATAGGTTGAGGATTATGATAAACTCACAGGAAACAAATAAGAGACACACTGAAATTTGATTAGAGAGCAAACTTAAAGGTTCTTACACAAAAAGATAAATGTATGAGAAGATATAGGTATTAATTAACTTGATGGTGGGGGGATCCTTTCACAATGCATATTTATATCAAATCATCATGTTGTATACTTTAAATATCTTCTAATTTTATTTCTCAATTATACCTCGGTAAGGTAGAGGAAAAAAAGAGACCTATAAATAAGTAATCACAATAGAGCCTGATAAATTCTATGAAAGTGGCCATCTTGTGAAATGGGGAGACAGGTCCCAGTGTTTTGCACATGAAAAGCACTCATTAAAGTTGATTGGAGGATTATATGGACAGGAGACTTGCAGATTGATAAAATGGGAAGGGTCTTCCAGGGAGAGGATAAACGAAGGGCATTTTATGATTAGGGAAGGATAATTATCTTGAAGGATATAGAGAGCTATTGAGGGGCTGAAAACATTGACCCAATCCTTTTTTTAAGTCACTAAGTTTTAAGATAGAGAGGAAAATGACTTGGAGGAAGGAGAATGAGTACTCTGCAAATGGGGCAGAAAGATGCAGAGAGGATGGAATTAAGAGACATTTAGGGGGGATCCCTGGGTGGCGCAGCGGTTTGGTGCCTGTCTTTGGCCCAGGGCGCGATTCTGGAGACCCGGGATCGAATCCCACGTCAGGCTCCCGGTGCATGGAGCCTGCTTCTACCTCTGCCTGTGTCTCTGCCCCTCTCTCTCTCTTTCTCTCTATGTGACTATCATAAATTAAAAAAAAAAGAGAGACATTTAGGGACATACTCTAAGGTTTGACCTGGAGATTATGGTATGTTACAGAAAAGAATGAGTCTAGGATGGCTTGGGAGATAAAGAAACCTGAGGAGCATCATTTCTGGTAAAGAGGATGATGAGTTCCGCTTTGGACATGATAAGTTTGAGGCAGTTTGGGGGTATGAAGCCTGTCTAATAGGCAGCTGGCTATGTAAGCCCGAAACGTTGAAGAGAGATCTATTTAAGGCTTAAGATATTAAAGGCATCAGCATGAAGGTAGTAATTGAAAACATGAAAGTATATGAGATCATCCAGGGAAGTTTTATAAAGTTCTTGGGACCCTTAGGAACACCACCTTTAAAAGATGTGAAAATATGGGCTGCGTGGGTGGCTCAGTTGGTTAATTGTCCAACTCTTTTTTTTTCATAAATAAAATTTATTCATGAGAGACACAGAAAGAGAGGCAGAGACATAGTCAGAGAGAGAAGCAGGCTCCATGCAGGGAGCCCCATGTGGGACTTGATCCTGGGACTCCAGGATCACAACCTGGGCTAATGGCAGGCACTCAACCACTGAGCTACTTAGGCATCCCAATTGTCCAACTCTTGATTTCAGCTCAGGTCATGATCTCGAGATTCTGGGATTGAACCCAGCATCTGGCTCCATGCTCACTGGGGAGTCTGAGGATCCTTTCCTTCTCCCTCTGCCCCTCCTCCCCTCAAATAAATAATTTTTTGAAGTAAAGGATATGAAATATGAGATAGACAAGAAGCAGTGAGAGGTAGGGGCAGAGAATAATAAGGCCATGGAATCTGAGGAAGGAGCTAGCTTAAGAAGGGAAGGAACAGTCCAGAATGTTAAGTTCTGCTTCAAAGGAATACCTTTAGTCATTAAATTTGTTTGTAAAAGTTTAATTGGGAACTTAGTCTGTGTTAGCTTAAAAATAGAAGCAGTTGTAAACATAAAGGATAGAAACTCATAGTTAGGCAACTTACATTTTAATAGAGTGAGTATATACATAAGCAAATGTGTGTGATGAAATTTTAGGGTGCTTGATCAAAATTTCCATTAGGTACAAAAAGAGTACCAAGGCAAGCAAAACTGCCTACCTGTGGAAGGCAAGGGGAAAGGAGAAGGTGATCATTTATATCACCTGCTTTGATATAATCAAGTATCAATTGATTTGGCATCAAGGAAGTCAGTTATCTGCATGAAAGGGATTTTTTTAGATTTTAGGTAAGGGAAAAAATCAAATTGTAGTTGGTGAGGAATAAATGAGAAATAGTCAAGAAATATAAGTTATTCTTTCAATAAACTTGGGTCTGAAAAAAAAGAAATTTCAGATTCTATTTCCTTCTCTCTCAACTTCTCTCTACTGCTTCAGCTTCTGGGGACTTCTGTCTGTATTAATCTGCTTTTCATTTTCTGTATCTTATGATGCTTTGACATTTGGGGACCTGAGGGCCCCAAGAGAGACTGCCCCTCCCATAATGAACTGATTCCTGAAATAGTAAACAACTTGCCTAAAAACTCCTTTCATGTAAAAGCCAACTGTCTTCATCAGCTCAGGCTGCTATAACAAAAATACCACAGGCTAGATGGCTAAAAAACCAGACATTTATTTCTCAGAGTTCAAGAGGATTGGATGTTTAAGATCAAAGTGTCAGCAGATTCCAGTCCTGGTGAGAACTCTCTTCCTGGCTTGTTTATGGCTACCTTCTCACTGTGTGCTCACATGGCCTTTCCTCAGTACATGTGTGTGGAGAGAAATCTCTCTTTCTCTTCCTCTTCTTACGATGGGCACTCATTCCATCATGAAGATGCCACCTTTCTGACTTAATCTAGATCTAATTATTTTCCAAACACCATCACACTGGGGTTAGGGCTTCAATATATGGATTTGAGGAAGATGAAAAACATTCAGTGCATAACACCAAATAATCCAAAGCTTGTATCTACAAACATGTAATTTTTTACCTAATTCCCACACATCAAACCAGTATTTCCCCTGCCTTAAACTATCCCATGTTCCAGCACCAGACAACCAAAGACTATCCTTATAGTCCACAGCCCACTGAAATTATTCCAACTATTCCAATTCTAAACTTGGTCAAATTTGTTCATTTCTTCAAACACACACACTCCCCACAAAAAAAAGTCTCCAAACTGCCATTAGGCAGAGTTGTCACATCAGGCTGCTCACAGAGAGTGCTCATGCTGCTGGCTATACTTGTATCTGAAGCCCAACTTCATGAGGAAGTTTATTATATAATTTAAAATATATACAGATTTGGCTGAGGTGTTGTGGAAAATGAGTGTTTTTAAAGCAGTAATTCTCTACAGATGTAGTGAAACAGTGGGACTCCTGCACCCCAATGTTCACAGCAGCAGTGTCCACAATAGCCAAACTGTAAAAGGAGCCATTATGTCCTTCAATGAATGGATGTCCAGATGAATTGGATAAAGAAGATGTGGTATATATACATACAATGGAGTATTAGCCATCAGAAAGGATGAATGTCTACCATTTGCCTCAATGTAGATGGAACTGGAGGGGTATTATGCTGAGTGATAGTAAGTAAGTAAATAAGTAAGTCAATCGGAGAAAGACAATCAGGATATGGTTCCACTCATGTGGAATAGTGAAAGGGACTATAAGGGAAAAGAGGGAAACTGAGTGGGGAAAAATTAGAGAGGAAGACAAACCATGAGAGACTCCTAACTCTGGGAGACAAATAAAAGGTTGCAGAAGGGGAGGTGGGTGGGGGAATGGGGTAACTGGTTGATGGGCATTAAGGAGGGTACTTGATGGGATGAGCACTGGGTGTTATACTATATGTTGGCAAATTGAACTTAAATAAAATATAAACAAATAAAGCAGTAGTGCTCTAAAGAATTTTTTAAGAGTTTATTTATTTACTCATGAGAGACACAGAGAGGCAGAGATATAGGCAAGGGGAGAAGCAGGCTCCTTGCAGTGAGCCTGATGCAGGACTTGATCCCAGGACCCCAGGATCACTATTTGAGCCGAAGGTAGATGCTCATGCACTGAGCCACCCAGGTGCCCCTATTTTTTGTTTTAAAGATTTTATTTATTTATTTGAGAGAGAACATACCAGCTCATGCCAGCGGGATGTGTGAGGGCAGGGATGGGGAGAGGAAGAAGCAGGTTCCCTGCTGAGCAGGGAGTCCAAAGCTGGCCTATCCCAGGATCCTGAGGTCACGAACTGAAGTCAGATGCTTAACCAACTGAGCCACCTAGGTGCCCCAAAAAATATTTTTAAGATTTACTTTCCCTAGGTGTGTGTATTCCAGCCTTTTAGAGAGCCATGTGATTCTTCATGTACAATGCTTAGAAATCAATAAAGAATAACAAAGCTTACAGATATAATGATTGACCCAAATAAGAAAGAAAATGGAAACAGAGCCAAGGGAGATACAAATATTGGAGTTTTTGTTTTTATTTTATTTAATATTGGAGCTTATAGACATGATTTTAAAATAACTAGTAGGGGCAGCCTGGGTGGCTCAGTGGTTTAGTGCTGCCTTCAGCCCAGGGCCTGATCCTGGAGACCCGGGATCGAGTCCCATGTCAGGTTCCCTGCATGGAGTCTGCTTCTCCCTCTGCCTGTCTCTCTCTCTCTCTCTCTCTCTCATAAATAAATAAAATCTTAAAAAAATAAAAATAACTAGGAGAATATGTTTAAGAGATTAAATGACAAGATGGAGAATTTTGGCTGAGAGCTAAAAACTAAAAATCAAGTGGACATTCTAGAACTGAAAAATACAAAGTACTAAATGGATTGATTTAATAGTAGATTAGATGTGGCTAAAGAGAAAATAAGCAAATTGGAATGTAGGTCAGAATAAAATATTCTGACTGAAGCAGGGAAAGATCAAAGATGTAGGTAAAGGACATATGGGATACAATAAAGAGGTCTAACATACATCCACCTGGAGTCCAAAGAGAAAAGAGGGTTAATAGGACAAAATCCAGAATGTGTAAAAAGCTCCTAGCAGCAAACAACTCAAAAGAAAAATGGGCAAGAGACTTGAAAGACATTTCTACAAAAGGGTGTTATGGACTGAATTGTGCCCTCCCATTGATATGTTGAATTCTTAATCACTATTACCACAGAATATGACTGTATTTGGATATAGAATCTTTGAAGAAGTAATTAAGTTCAAATGAGGTCATTAGGATGGGCCCTGATCCATTATGACTGGTGTCCTTATAAAAACAGGAGATTGGAACACAGACACACACAGAGGGAAGACCATGTAAAAACAGGGAGAACCAGACATCAGCTACAAATCAAAGAGAGAGACCTCAGAAGAAACTAACCCTATTGACACCTTGATTTTGCACTTCTAGCTTCTAGAATTGTGAGACAATAAGTTTCTGTTGTTTAAGCCACCTAGTCTGTAGTACTTTGTTATAATAGTCCCAGCTAACTAATATAGAAGATATTTGCAAGGCCAAAAATACACAAGGAGTTCTACCTCATTAGTCATCAGAGAAAAGCAAATTAAAACCACGGTGTGATGCTACCATTTAAATGTCTAATAGTGCCAAGTGTTAACTATTACTAAAATTATTGGCTCAGTTTATAGATATTTATAAAACATTATCCCAGGGATCCCTGGGTGGCACAGTGGTTTGGCGCCTACCTTTGGCCCAGGGCGCGATCCTGGAGACCCGGGATCGAATCCCACGTCGGGCTCCCGGTGCATGGAGCCTGCTTCTCCCTCTGCCTATGTCTCTGGCTCTCTCTCTCTCTCTCTCTCTCTCTCTCTGTGACTATCATAAATAAAAATTAAAAAAAAAAAAAGGAAATGTGTCCTTTTGAAAAAAAAAAATTATCCCAGGCACTGTTGTAGAGAAAGGAAATTAAGGATGTGGTAAGCATTCAGGGCTCTTCTAATGAGATATATGGGTTCCACAAATAGGCTAACAACTGGTGTTCCTTCAGGGAGATGGTTTTAAAATAGAGGCTCAACATTTATACAGAGATGAGGCTACATCTGTTTGGAAGAACAGCGGAGAAGATCACAAGATCTGCCTCAACCCCTCCCCTACTATTCACAGCAATCCCACTCTAGCCTCAAACTCATCAAAACAGAAGTGTGCAAATAAGGCTGGCTTTATGGGTGTGTGACCTGTACAGTTGTACAGGCCACATACTGAATAAAGACCTGTGCTTAGTTTAATTTTTGCTATTGACTTCTAGGAATTCTTAATAATTTTTAAATAAGGGACCCCACATTTTTCTTTCTTTCTTTCTTTCTTTCTTTCTTTCTTTCTTTCTTTCTTTCCTTTCTTTTTTTTTTTTTTTAAGATTTTACTCATTTATTCATGAGAGGCAGAGACATAGGCAGAGGAAGACGCAGGCTCTTTGCAGGGAGCCCGAAGTGGGACTTGATCCTGAGATCAAGGGATCAAGGGACTCAAGATCCCAGGGACTTGACCTGGGATCATGCCCTGAGCTGAAGGCAGACGCTCAACCACTGAGCCACCTAGGCATTCCAAGGGCCCCACATTTTCATTTTGCACAGGGCCCTTAGTTTAGGTAGCTGGTCCAGCCTGCAGCTAACTACACCTGCAATTCTTATAGCCGTTTAGCACACTCCTTAGGAGTTTTATATGGCCAGGTTGTTGTAGATGGAGACTCTGTGGGCCTACTCCAGAACTACTGAATTAGAATCTGTATTTTAAAAGTTCTCCTGGCAATTTAATGCTCATTAAAGTCTGAGAAGTGTTCCTTGAGTGCCCCTCCTCCCCTATATGTGCTGATAGTAAAGCTAACCCCTCAGCTCCTCTGGTGGGCATGTGACTTGGCATGGCCAATAAGAGCATTGCATTCCTGTGCAATAGTGATTGGTTTAATTTTTTTTAAATTTTTAGTTATTTATGATAGTCACACGAGAGAGAGGCAGAGACACAGGCAGAGGGAGAAGCAGGCTCCATGCACCGGGAGCCCGACATGGGATTCGATCCCGGGTCTCCAGGATCGCGCACCGGGCCAAAGGCAGGCGCCAAACCGCTGTGCCACCCAGGGATCCCTAGTGATTGGTTTAGAGATACACACGTGATGCATGTAATGCCAAACACACTATTGGAATTTATGTAGGAACTACTCAGCTGAGACCATCTCTTTTCCCCTGGGGCTGCTAGCAGTAAGAGTGACCTGAGTCTGGAGTTGTTGTGGCTACTGCATGAAGCCTAAAAATAAAACCAACATTATGGAAAGACAAGCTAAGAGATTGGGAGAAACTGAGACTTGATGCTATTGCCTTAGCACCTGGGTCAGAGTGTACTTGAAGTTAAATCTACCCCTGAACTTTTGAGTTACTTGATCCAATAAATTTCCATTTTCATTTAAGTTCGATTGAGTCAGGTTTTCTACTCTTTAGTACCCAAAGAGACCTGATGGATAAACTCCTGTTCATTTCTACATAAGGTGACTCTCAGAAATAGATAAATATGTTTCACTGTAATCATATGTGCACATCAGTATAGGTGCACTTTTTGCTTGAACTATCCAGTTTGGTTATCAAGTTACAGAAATTCAGTGGATAATTACCAAATTTCCCCTTCATTTTACGTTAAGTGATACCAGTCCTGGATCAAAAATATTTTTTCTTTGCTTGTGTTTTTCTGCTATTTCAAAACATGCCTTTCAGTTGTAGTTATGAATGAATTACCAGTCAATTTTAATGTGTAAATAACGTGTTTTCTTTTGGGCTGTAACTTCCTTGGGCAGGAAGGACAAGCAGAAATTGGACATTTCTCCAATGCCTGCCCTTCCCCTCACACCCTTATTCTTTTTGACCTTTAATTGTTGCTTAAGTTCTATTATCTTAAGGAAATGATTAACCAACCTTTTTTCTTTAATACAATATCAGAGGTTTTTTTCCTTCAAAACTTGCCAAACTAAGTTTTATTTATTTCTGACTACCTGGTAGGTAGCTCAATGCCTTGCATAAAGTATTTTCTCAATATGTGTTTACTGAATTCTGTTAAATTATGTCTACACACACTCATAAGCAGGCTAAAGTTGATAATGTTTGTTAAGGTAACAAATCTAACTTTGAATATAGATCATTAGACCTAGAAGAGACTGAGAGATTCTTTAGCTGAACCCTTTTATTACACTCTCTGTTTCTCCCTCTGTATCTCCCTTCCTTCCTCCTTTCCTCTCTCTTTCCCTTTTCCTCCCTGCCTGCCTTCTGTCTGTCTTTTAGGAATAAAACGTTATAGATACAACTAAAGCCTGCCCTACTCTTCTCTCTCTTTCTGCCCTCCCCTCTAGGTAAGTTGTATGGTGAAGTTGGTGTGTATCAACCCAGTGTATGATTTATACTTTTATGGTGTATTTTAATGTCTGAAAAATTTTATAAATGGAATCATATTAATGTATCCTTTTGCAGTGTGCTTTTTTCCCCCACTCATTCTTATATTCTTGAATTTATCCCCATTGATAGATGTGGATTAGCTCTAGAACAAGCTTGTACATGAGCACAAGGAAGCATGTATATAGCTGCTCATTGTGACATTGTTAGTAATAGTGAAAAAGTCAAAACTACTCAATGTAGGGGAATGCATGAGCTATTTCCTATAATGGAATGCCAATCCACATTTAACACAGAACTTCTGTGTTTTACATGGTCCAGAGAGGTTATGTGAAAAACAGATGCCACTCAGGTGCCTAATAGGAAACCTGAACCTGTACTCAGGACTCTAGGTTGAAACCTAGTACTCTTTTTTTTTTAACCTTATATTTTGAAATAACTTCAAACAAAAAAATCATTGAAAACAATACATACAAAGAATTCCTATATATTTTACCAGTTTATTTTTAATATTTTATCACTGTTTCCCCCCCCTCTCCTTCCCTCTTCTTTTTTTGATAAAATTTCTCTCTCTTTAAAAAAAATTATCTGAATATAGTTGACACAGAATGTTACATTAGTTTCAGGTATACAATATAGTAATTCACCTTCTCTGTGCTTTATGCTATGGTCACCGCAAGTGAAGCTACTATACATACAACTCTGTTACATCGCTGATTATATTCCCTGTGCTGTGCCTTTTATTCCCATGATTTATTCATTCCATATCTGGAAGCATGTTTGTTAAAATTTCTTTACTAAGCCATCTAAGAGAAGTTGTTTGCATATATTATTGTCTTTTAGCTATACTACAATATGTGTTCATATAGATAAAGATACATTTTTAAGCATTCACATTACAGATATCAAATGCAGTAAATTTAACATCAATACAGCATTTTAAAAATAATCTAGTTTGTATTACTATTTTGTTGACTGTTCTAATAATAATCTCGACAGAAAATCTCCCCTCTTACTTACTCTTGGTATGGGATTCGATTCAGGATCATGTGATGCATTTGGTGGTCAAGCCTAGATTTTAAATGATTGTTATTACCAAAGCTGTAACTATTTTACAGGTGTGCCCTATGTAATTCCTCTTTTCACAAATACCTGCTGACTTTTATTCTTGGTGTAATTGGTATATTCTTGGTGCAGTACATATTATTATTACCAAGAATAAGATTCCAGCCTTGCATGCAAATGTTAATTTAAAGAACAATTTAAACAGCAACTCCCATACCATGAGGAATTCACAGTAGGACACAGTGAGGGACATGGTGGGACTGAGGTGACCTATTTCAGAAGCTACGCAAGAGATGCAACATCTCTCTGACTCAGTCTCCTCAGCTATAAGATGGAGATTATAATGCCTCACAAGAGGCTGGGAAGGTAAATAAGGCATGAGAAGAGCCCACTATAAATTTGTAGATACTTTTATAGTATCTATGATATAGATATCATTTATAGTAGATACTTTTTTTCAATTTGTGCACTGAGATTTAGTTTGTCAAGTGTATGTGCTAAAGGTTATGGCAACTAGTAGCCTTTAAGCTTGTTCACACCAGGAGATGTGGGAGGTGACACTCAAGTCATTTTTTCCCCAGTTTATGACAAAGTTACCTGATTCCTGTGCAAACACAGATAAACTGCTTTCTCCTTTACACGTTTTACCACATAAAATTTCGTTCTGTGCAAAAGATTTTTGTTTATGTCGGCATAGGAAAAGAAATTTGCATCACTTCACTTGAACATTTTGGTTACCCATACTTTACTTACATTCTGAAGCTCATTCATGTAATTTAAAGGGATTTTTCTCTTCTTAGATAACGTGCAATATCTTTATCCAGGCAGAATTATTGAGATGGAAAGATAATAATTATATGCATTTATAAAAAGAAAAACATTAGAATTTGGTTTCTATTTTAGTCTTCCAAATAGGACCCACAATGAGTTGATAATGAAAGCTAGTGGTCCTTCACAGGCTTTTAAAATTTATGTTGTTTTCTTTCAGCTGAAAAGCATTTATTGCCGAGCTCTCTGTAATTGCAAAGAAATTGAAGTAGGGAGAAATTGTCAGGATGGCTTGAGATTTAACTCCAGTAATTTACTGAAAATAACATCAAATATATCTTTGTGTTATAGTCCCTATTCATATGAGGTAAATTAGTGTACACGATAAAACAAACACCATCATTGCTAATCATTATTAAAAGAAAGTGATACAGATTCTGGGAGCAAAATAGAAAGCTTTTTTTCTTTTTTATTCTAAGGGATTATAATAGGACTCTCTCTTTTTTTTAAAAAATTATTTATTTATTTATTTATTTATTTATTTATTTATTTATTTATTTATTTGATACAGATAGAGAGAGAGGCAGAGATACAGGCAGAGAGAGAAGTAGGCTCCCTATGGGGAGCCCGATGTGGGACTCCATCCCAGGACTCCGGATCACGCCCTGGCCAAAGTCAGACACTCAACTGCTAAGCCACCCTGGTGTCCCTATAATAGGACTCTCAATCATAAATAAATGCAATTTAAGAAGCTTAAGCGAAAAACTGTATGATAAAGGTTTTTCATATACTGTAAATCATGAAAGTGATTGAACTTTATTAATAATTAAGACCAAGGATACAGGTGCATTTAGCATTCTCTTTCCATTTCTCCTCTTTGGCCTTTTCTGCTCATGTTTATTCTTTTCACTCTATGTTTGCAGACCATCCTCTTTTTATTCTGGTCACATGGAGAAGAATATGATTGACAACAGCTTCTAAACTTTGCATCTAAAATTCTGTCACTGAAGAGAGTCTCTTTTTTCTAAAACTCCTGGGGAGAGACTTGGATTGGCCCAGCTTAGGTCAAGTTTGCACCTCTAGCCCAATTGTTATGACCAGAGGCAAGTCCTGGGGCAGGACTCATCCACATTGGATGAGGATACCTCACATTGATATGGGAGAGCTAAGTTTTTGTCTCATGGAGTCGAAGAATGAATCTTGCGGACAACGGAGAATGAGTAAAGTGATAGAAGTTTATTAAGCAAAGATACAGAGAAAGCTCTAAGAAGTGAGAGGGGACAACCCAGCAATTGCACTGCTGGGGATTTACCCCAAAGATACAGATGCAGTGAAACGCCGGGACACCTGCACCCCGATGTTTATAGCAGCAATGTCCACAATAGCCAAACTGTGGAAGGAGCCTCGGTGTCCATCGAAAGATGAATGGATAAAGAAGATGTGGTCTATGATACAATGGAATATTACTCAGCCATTAGAAACGACAAATACCCACCATTTGCTTCGACGTGGATGGAACTGGAGGGTATTATGCTGAGTGAAGTAAGTCAATTGGAGAAGGACAAACATTATATGGTCTCATTTATTTGGGGAATATAAAAAATAGTGAAAGGGAATAAAGGGGAAAGGAGAGAAAATGAGTGGGAAATATCAGAAAGGGAGACAGAACATGAAAGACTCCTACCTCTGGGAAACGAACAAGGGGTGGTAGAAAGGGAGGTGGGCGGGGGGTGGGGGTGACTGGGTGATGAGCACTGAGGGGGGCACTTGATGGGATGAGCACTGGGTGTTATTCTATATGTTGGCAAATTGAACACCAATAAAAAATAAATTTATCAAAAAAAAGTGAGAGGGGTCTGGACAGGGTTGCCACTGAGGGCTTTTTGGCTGGCCTTTTATTGAGAACCTAGCCAGGGAGCCCACAGCCTTGAGATTTCTTTGTTCTGTCTCGAGTGATTGACATATGGTGAATGAATATGGTCTGGTGAATCTCTGTGATTGCTTGCTAACCATCAAAGAGAGGTACTCTCTAGTATTTTGGAGCTAGGGAGCCTAATTTATTTATTTATTTTTGTTTTTATTGTCTTATCTTTGTTTCCTTGGGATGGGTAGAAGCCTGACTCTGGGACCTCTCCAGTGTCCTTGGGATTTATAGGAGCCCACAGATTTATGGGAGCTCTTTCTCTGCCTAGCCCCATCTGCCCCTAGCTCATTCCTACAGTCAACTGCAGCCTGCTGACCAGGGTGACACCAAAGAAACATGTGGAGAAGGAAAGGGGTAGTTTTTAGAAAAGGGAAAGTGGGGAGACAATATATGACCACCATAAGGGTGTACTCTATCCACTCTTTGAAAAAACAATTTCTGATGGCCTATTGCATTCATTTTGATTAATTCAGATACAGATAGCAGGACAAGCAGTGATTTAAACAGTGATTTAAAAGTATTATTCTTGGAGCACTTGGCTCGTTGAGTCAGAGGAGCATGAACTTTTGACCTTGAGGTCATGAGTTTGAGCCCCATGTTCAGTGTAGAGATTAAATAAATCTTTAAACAAATAAATAAAAATAGTAGTCTCATCTTAAAAGTAAGAGATAGATGCTCCAGGGAAGCTCCTCAAAATCATCTGGGACATGGCCTTCTTCCATCTTTCTGCTCCACTATACCCAGTGCATAGCTTCTATCTCCAGGACACCTTATGGTCCCACATGGCTGCTGGAGCTCTAGCTATCATGCCCAATTTCCAGTCAGGAAGGAGGAAGGGGGAGAGAGGAGGGGAAAAGATTTATCCATTTGTCTGACTCCCTCTTTAAAAAAACTTCCTGGAAATCCTTCTAAGCCTTGTTGCTTCATTGCTAGAGGAGCTCTGTTAAGTAAGAATGTGAGAATAGTTGTTGAATAGACAATTAGCAGTCTCTATCATATTTACTATGAGACAGATACTGGTAAATGGGAACACAATGAATATGATATGTAAAGAGACACCCATAGCCAGTCCCTAAGGTGGCACAAGATGAGGGGAAGAGTCCAGTACCAGGTGGAGACATTAGCCTGACAGGGAAAATGTGTACCTCTTTGTTTTATGGAGCTAAGGGGAGAAGATAGGTGAACACAAGTTTGTAGATGGGGTAAAGTGAGGGGAAAGGGCTTCCACTGATCCACATCAGTTGTCTCTGAGAAGAGAAGGTGATGGAAGAATTGCTGCTAAAAAATAGTGAACAAAGGCAAAAAGTTTCTTTTCACAAGGAGGAACAATTAAATGGATGGTTCTCAACCCTAGCAATGCATAAAATACCCACATGAAAAAATATCAATGAGGCTGGCATGGTGAGCAGGCTTTGGTAATTTTTTTCCAGGTGATTCTAATGTTTAGGTGAGTGAGAACCACTGGTCCATTTCTAAACAGCCAATTTGGTGTAGGTTGTAAGAGATCTGGACTAGGAGTCAGGAAAGTAGGAATTGCACCCTGCACATATCACCAAACCAACCTCCAGCTTCACTTAGAAAATGAAGATTTTCTAAATTGAAACACAATTAGATGGCAACATTTGAAACATTTGAAACAACAAGTAAATAAGCACATTCTATGCAATATCTCTACTTGGCTATTTTAGGTAGAATTTAGTGACATTTCTTAAGCTAAAGTTCCTATCAACTATGGGAATGCCCAGTCTTTTAGAATTCAGCTGTTGTTTTTCTGAGTAAGCTATTTAATTAATGTTCTGTAAGGTGAAGCCCCTGTTTGCTCGTTTTCTTTAATATATTACGTAATTCACCTGGCCCTGGTTATCAGCCAGAGAGCTATCTAATTAGCACGGTGGCTCAAAACATTTCCTCTTGAAGAATTGAAAGATATTGTTTGAGTACTGAGGTATTGTTAACTGCACCATATGCATCCCTTTGAAATAACGGTTTTGGTCAAAAGTAAAAAAGGTGGTTGAAAAATCTGTCATGTTGAAATGATCTAAGGAATAAAAGAAAACTGCACAGTTGAAAAGAAAAATGCTTCTGTTTATATCATATGATTGCTTTCTCATCAATTAACTTGGTGGCAGAGAAGCAACAATGATAGTGATAAAATAATAGAGTGTTATGATAGAGCCTCAGAAAATACATTGAGGTCTGAAAGCTATTGGATACCTTCATGCAATATTGATCTCCTTCTCATATGAAGCAGATGGAATTAATAGATTGGACCATTGTTTATTCATTCATTCTTTCAAGAAACATTTGTGGAGCACCCCACTATGTGGCAGGCACTCTTCTAAGCATTAAAGATTTATGGTAAGAAAAAGCAGACAAAATTCCTGCCCTCCTGGATCTTTAATTATAGTAGGTGAGAGTGAACAGATTAATGTCTAAAATATGCAGCATACTTGATTTTAGATAGTGATGAGTGTTTTGACAAAGGAAAAGCAAAGGAGAAGGAAGTATGGGCTGTGGTTGGAGGGTTGCAATTTTAGATGGAGTGACTAGGGAAGGCTTAAAGGTAGTGTGTTCATGAGCATTGCAACAATCTTAGAGAAGAGCATTCCAGGAAGAGGGAATAGCAAGAGCAAAGGCCGTGAGGTACTTACTGGGTGGCCGGTGAGACAGACAGTGGTAAACTAGGTAGGGCCTCATAGGTCACCATAGTGACTTACACTGCTATTGCTTGTGGGATAGGAAGCTGTTCCAGGTTTTAAACAGACCAGTATTGTTTTAGCAGGATCTTTTAGGTACATACAATTGTGCTGTTGAAGATAGACTTTAGGAGACTTTTGCAATAACCCAAGCAAGGGGTAATAGTGATTGAACTAGGGTGATCAAATTGAGGTAGTAAGAAGTGATTTAATTTCTGGATATATTTTGAAGGTAGGGTGGATAGGATTTCCGGATAGAGTAGACATGAAGAATGAGAACAACAGCAACAAAGAGAGTCAAGGATAATACCTAGATTTGTGAGCATTGGAAAAATGACAATACTATTTACTGAGATGGGGATATCTGTGAGAGCAGAAGGCTTAACAGGTCATCTCATTTGGGTGTTACGGGCCATGAGGACGTACAAATGGATGTCAGACAGACTGTTGAGTGAGTCTGGAGTTCAGGGTAGAAGCCAGACTAATATGTTTTCATGATGTGTAGATAGAGAGTACTTAAAGCCACAAGAATTGATGACATCACCAAAGGAGAAATGAAGGCCTGAGCTGTGGGGTCTCCAATGTTTATGTGACAGAGACACTAGGGGAAAGCAGACAAAGAGGCTGAGAATGAGTGGTCAAAGAAAGAGGTCATGGCTTATGGTGTCTGTAGAGTGAAGTGAAGAAAGTATTGAAGGAAGCAGAAAGGGTCAGGTAATCAAGTCTTTTAGCAAGGTACACCAAGGTCAGAATCCCTGTTACAGAAAATAGGACAAGGAGAGAACACCTGAAACTCCAGTGATTGCCCAAGGTCACACAGTTGGCGTGGGGTAGATCTGAAATGAAAACTCCTGGTTGTTTGACCTTAATCCAAGATCTTAAAGGGAAAATAAAATAAGAAAGTTTAGTTCACCTACTTGCAACAGCAGGTACATTTGTAGTTCTATGAGCTTTTTTGCAATTTCTTTGCTAAATGAGGATTTCCATTGCTTAGCAAAACAAAATAAACAAAATGGAAATTTAAAAAACCCCACAAGAGTTTTAAAGAGCGTTTTTGAAAATGAACATTTCATTGAAGTGATGAAGATAAGTTGAATCTACCATATATTGTGTTTCCAAAGCAATTCTGGGTTTGTCTTTTTTTTTTTTTTTTTTTGTGCATTACAATTGCTTTTCCACGTTGCTCAGGGCTTTAGTAAGCTCCCTCTCATCTCTCACAGGGTTCTGCATAGGCTTCCTCTATTCAATCAATTGCAGTCTCCAAAGTGGCACATTGAAGGGAATGTGCAATGAATACTAAAAAAGGAAAAATGAACCTGCAAATACATGGCAGCTGGCAGCTTCTTAAAATCCTAATCTCATTTAATGAAATACTAATGATTTTCAGTTTCAGCAACAGAGACCAAAAAAACAAACCAACAAACAAACAAAAAAAAAACTTCTATATTGAATACCAAAGGGCCAAAATAGGGCCAAACTTCATTTAAATCCAGATAAGAAGAGGTTTGGGGTGAGTATCACATCCTTTAGTATCTAGTGAATATCAAATTTTGCATGCTTACTAGGAAGTCCTAAACACCGAAACAAAAGCAGGAGTACGGTGGGAATTGAGGGTCAGTGCTGCTTAGTAGGTGGACAGCACTGGTCCTGCACTCCCTAACAGTGCTTGCTTTGCAGGTCCTCTAGTGCTCTTTCCTCACCTCCTCTTTACTCCACACGTCTACCAGCTACCAACATTCCCTGCCTCTCTCTACTGTCCTATACCTCATATTCCCATTCTTGCTGAATCCATTTAGGCATCTATCCCTCCCTCGCCCACCCTACCCGCCAACTGGTTTTCATGTGTCTGTAAGGATTTATATACAAAAGGAATTATTACAGAAATTTTTTTTAAAGATTTTATTTATTTATTCATGAGAGACAGAGAGAGAGAGAGGCAGAAACATAGGCAGAGGGAGAAGCAGGCTTCCCGCAGGGAGCCTGTTGTGGGACTTGGTCTGCAGACCCAGGATCACGACCTGAGCCAAAGGCAGACCCTCAATCACTGAGCCACTCAGGTGCCCCCAGGAATGGGTTTAATAGTGAAAAATTGGAAACAATCTAAATGTCCATTAACAGAATAGGAAAATATATTAAAACACATTTATTCTATGGAATACTATTCAACTGCTGAAAAGAATAAGACAAAACTATATATAACATGTGAGGATTTCTAACATATATTGCTAGGTGAAAATAGCAAGTCACAGAGCAATACCATATGTTAACCATTTGGGTTAAAAAAAAAAGGAAAGAAAAACATTAACTTGTTGAGAGTCACTACTTGAGATGAAGGGGGTGGGGCACAGGAAGCAGGGGTGTGAAGAGGTACTGTCACTTTTCATCCCATTTACAGTTTTTTAAAGTGTTTTTTCATGAATTACCATGTAGCTTAAAAATTAAGTTTAGAAATGTCACTGTTGTATTCTTTCTCACTTCTAATAATATTCTCAAACAGGATATGAACAGAAAGAAAACGGTCAGGTTTATTGACTTCCGTATCTCACACTTGGGTTCCAGGGCTTGACTACGATTTCCTTCCTGTGCTCTGATAGAATCACTAGCTTTAGGTATGCCTTTATGGTAGAAACAGCATTTTGTTTTGCTTGAATTTTTGACCCAATAATCTCAGGAGAGAGCTATGTTTCTGTAATACTTGTGTAGTATCGTGGGCTTTTTTTTTTTCTTTTCGTAAAGTTAGGCCAGAATCCTCTTACCACCCCAAACAAAAAATAGACCATTTAAGAAAAAGTTCTTAATGTGCTGCTAAATGCTAATTATAAATATTAGAGAATAGGTTGTTTTCCTGAATATAAGCATAAAGGAAATGCAGCTTCAGAAATTTGATGGAAATACGAGATATAAAAGATGCAGAGTATTTATCCTAAATTAAGTTGAAAAGTGAAATTAGCAAAATGGCTAAAGGAGTTTTAACATGAAACATTAATTGGGATTTAATGATGTAATTTTAGCCGTGAGGAAGAGACATAATAACATTCCGTCAATCCTTTGTTGGAGCTCCTTGTGATATTGCCTTAACTGTAGCTTCCAAGAATGAGGTACACAATCCATTCTAGGAATCAGAATCCAATTATTTTATATTGGTTTCATGCTTTTACCCAGAGAAATTCACAAATTATTTTTAATCACTTCTTTTATTTTAAATCAATAGTGTCTGCCAAGTGGATAACATTTCCCATTAAAACATCACCTTCTGTAATTGGTATAATTACTTTGTAAAGAGATAAACCGCAACGCAATTTGACAATCTTTGGGTTTATAAAATCTAATTATGTTCACTACACAATATTTTATTCTCAGTGATCACAAAAAGAGCATAAACTTGAACAAAACCCAAACATTTATGGTAAAATAATTGGAAAGAAACAAGTTAATTATTACATGTAGAACTGGCTCCATTACTCTCTGGGAGGAGCTCCTTTTTAGGCAACTGTTCAGGAAGTAAGGTTGTTTGAGGGTGTTCTGATCCCTTTCACCTAGGCTGGCAGTCTTGTGGTTGGAGATGGAGGGTACAATTCCAAGATACTGGCCTTTCAAGGAGGGCCAGAGCCCAGGTCACCCAGGTTTGGAAGAGAGAATCCCCAGACTGGGATTTTCATCCTACAAGCATAGGCTGATGCAGAAGAGGGTTGTTGGGGACAGGCATGACCTTCAACGTCTGTTTCAGCAGATTTGCTTTCACCTATTTTACATTTTGTGCTTCTGCAACAGATTTCATTTGGAGAAAGGGTATGAGTTGCTAAAATTAATTTTTGAAAACCTCTGCTCTATGCCATAGTCACGTGCTGCCTCTATGTCAAAGGGGGGATGACTGAAAAAATATAAAAAAGGGGGAAAAGGGCTGGAAAAACCCTTTGATTGAACCAGCAGGGCAAACAGCAGCCCACATTACATGAGAACCACATGCTAAAACTCAAAAGCCTTTTTATATCATCAATTGTTCTCTAACTTTGGCAAAAACACATCCCTAATTTTACAAAATGATAAAACACACATGTAAACCAAGAAAACAACCCCAAACTATACCTCACTTGTGCCTGTCCCTATTGCTTCAAGATAAGAAAAGGGAGGTCAGATGTGAAGAAAATACTAGAACAGGAGGGAATTGGATGTCCCTTAATCAGCTTTAGCATTGTCTGAAACTGGGGTTCCATTTTGCTTCAGCATCATTGAGGATTAATCTGCTTTTCTTTCTTTGCATTTCTCTCCCCTTCTTCCTTCTTCCTTTTCAACGGTATCTTAAGGGACTTTTCCTGCCTCTTTCTCTCTTCCTCCTGCTCCTTAACCCTTATACCAATAAGCATGACATCTCCATTTGGGAAGCAGCAACTTACAAACTCAGAGACTCAGAGAAAGAAAGTTAATAATAAGCAGGATGGAAGGATAAAAAGATTTACACACTTGTCCTCAAATCTACAGAAGATTCTGGGTGAGAAAGGGAGGTCGCGGAGGGGTGGGATGAGGGCCAACTTGTACAGGAGACAAAGAAGTAGAGATATTAGGTACTGGAGAATTTTTCCATAGAAGGAATTTAAAGTGGCAAGCTGATTCTTGCACACTGGCTCCTACCTGTGATTCAGATGGCAATGTCAGTGTCCCTTCCTGGGAGAAAGCTTCCCTGACTGCCCAGCAAAAAGTGGCCACCAAATCACTCTCCACTATATTACCTCATTTTACCTCTCTACACAAGATTTATTTATCTGGAATTTTTCTTCTTTATTTTTTTCTGCCTCTTTCCAGCCCTATTCTTATCCCCTTCCCCTAAAATATAAGCTCCTTGAAGAGCATATATTGTCTGTTTCTTGCTCCTAGAATATAAGCCCCAAGGCTTCAGGGACTTGGCTGATTTTATTAACATCTGTATTGCTCAAAGTGCCTTGCACATTCAATACTTCAATGGATAGTTGTTGAGAAAAAAAAATCATAGATAGAGGGACACCTGAGTGGCTCAGTGGTTGAACATATACCTTTGGTTCGGGGCATGGTCCTAGGGTCCTGGGATCGAGTTCCTCATCGGGCTCCCTGCAGGCAGGGAGCCTGCTTCTCCCTCTGCCTATGCCTCTGCCTCTCTCTTTCTGTCTTTCATGAATAAATAAATAAAATCTTAAAAAAAAGAATCATAGAAAGAAAGCCCTTTCTCACTGATGATGTTGCATTGTGATGAAGCAATGGAAATTTTCCCTGAGTTGGAGCAATGGCAGGCACATTGCTTCCACGATAGGTATAGCCCCAGTTTTTAGTCCATTGGGACCAACAAGAGCTAATGGCAAAGATGGAACTAGAAGTATCTTCTCTGTACTGAACAGTAATGTGGGTATGGAAAAGACACCATAGGAAGAGAAAGGAGCCTCCTATCTCCAGGAGACAAGAAGAGTTCTAAAGGAGGTGCTCACTGCAACGGAAGCATACATAGATCAACTAATGCTGCAATCCCTTAAGCTTAACAAAAACTTTTTTTGTCTTCATCATGTTGATAAACATCAAAGATTTGTCTCCGTCTTTTGCTGTTTCTTTTCCTTTTTTTGGAAGATTTTATTTATTTTATTCATGAGAGATACACAGAGAGAGGCAGAGGGAGAAACAGACTCCCCATAGGGAGCCCGATGTGGGACTCAGTCCCAGGATTCCAGGATCACGACTTGAACCCTGAGCTGGAGGCAGATGCTTAACCACTGAGCCACCCAGGCGTCCCTCTTTTGCTATATCTATACCAAGTACTACCTGCCTTTTTGCTTCACTCTATTCCCCATTCAAAGAAACTAAAGGAAAGGCATATGATCATTTACAAGTCAAGATATTTGATATTAGCATTTCATTAGTGATTTAAAATATACTTTTAGAATATGTAAAGTACAATAAACACACATATTTTAAGGTAAACAATAGAAATTCATAGCAAGGAGTACGTGTTTTAGACTGTGAATAGTAATGTTTCATTTTGGAAATGATGACTTTAGTAAATGATATAAAGTAAAGATTGTCAATGCAAAAAAAAAGTGAATTATAACAAATTGTTATACCCTGGACATTAAAGTCTTCATAAATAGAGTGACTATATGATTTATCATCCAAATGGGATGGTTCTAAGAGTGAAAGCATGCACTGGTTATAATTAACACTGTAACAACGGACCATAAACCAGCATAAACCAGAATGTATGGTCATCTTCTTCATGGGGACACTTAATGATAAGAAAACTGCTTTTAGGTTTTTTTTTATTTTTGAAAAAAACAAAGCAAAATAGTTATGAAAATTAAACTTTCTTCTCTCCTTGCAAACAAACACTAATGTCTCAATTTTTAAGAAGTATTCTCAATGTTTATTTCACCACCACATGCCATGTATTATTTATCTTTCGTACAATAGAGAGATCTGTGCCCTGTAATGAGGGGAAATAAAAAGGATATAATTATTGATACTTTTTTAAAATACAGAAGGTGTACCTAATATTAGTGCTTCCTTTGTGACTGTGAAATATGTTCTATCTTTGGATCTTAACTCTCTAACTTTAAAAAATAGGATAGAATTAAATTTATATTGAGGAGGAGATCCAGCTACAGATTGCAAGGCAGCTTTCCCATGTTAGCTTTGACTATGCAGCTTTACTTTTCCAAGAGTGAAATTGTATTGAAGTGGTTTTCCAAAATGTTTTGTGGAAAATAAGAATTAATAGATGGCAACTCCTCATTCATGATCCCCAAACAGGAAACAAATTCATCAGGCAAAAGGGTCTGTTCTGGAATAGTTTCGTTGGGTGAAGCATTTTCCAAGAGCATGGTTGTTTCTCCCTCAACTGAATTTTGCATGTCCAGAGGACTTCTTTCTCCTTGATTTAAAATGAGGCTTAATTCTTCAAGAAATAGTGTGTTGCTTAGCGAATTCATACTTGAGACAGAAAAAGCAAAATTAGGGTATTTTTTAAACCTGGCATCTCCCCCCAGGTCTGAGGAATCAGCCAGTGGTTTGAGAGTTGAGGAAGATGTTTCATCTTTTTTGCTGAGATGGTTTCCTCCAGTGAGAAAATTCGAAATCTGGGGTTTATACCCAGTGCTGAGACCAGGAATATACACAACTGTAGTGTTGGTGAGTAGTGAGTTTTGCAGGCAGTCTCTTGTCTCCAGGGATCCTGTATTCTTTTCCGTCTTGTAGTCTGTGGGTTTGTGTTCTTCTGGGAGAACGATTTCTATCTCTGTAATCACTGGATCAGCATATAGGACCTGTTCACTGGAATTATTATTCATAAATTCACTTTGTTTCTAGGAAGAAAGATTTTGTTTTTATTGTACAAAAGGTATTTAAAGGAGCTAACTGGATAATTAAATAAAGACTGGAATTCTGTTTTCTTTTTCCCCTCCCTCTTCTGATATTGTTTCTCTTCCCATACAATTTCCTCCTTTTGTTATCCTGCTCAATTCCAAATCTTTATTAAATGCTCCCACAAGAAGACTAAAGAGAGGAATAATAAAAATAGTCTCTGTTTTAAGAACATGTCTTGGTTTAAAATTTTTAAAGAGAAAGACATATCTTGCACATTAACTTGCATATTATTTCAGTACCTTTTAATATTTGGAAGTTTAATAAGTTGGAATATTTCTTAATATCATGGAGCCTTACTATGAGAAAATATCTCTGCTTAAATAAAAAAAAAGGAACATGGGATAATCTTGTTTTGTTTCTATTTTCAAATAATGTAGTAATAAATGCTTGGTGCTGAGGTTCTCACGGTGTGCAGCTACTCACACTTCAGATATGAACAGGAGGGTTGGTAAAGAAAGTTTTTATTTGTATAAAACCCTGATGACTCTTCTGGGTGAGAAAATGACTCAAGGCCTTGCAGCTGGTGGCTGGCAAATAACTCCCACCCAATGCTGTTATAAAATTATAGCCACTTGCCATGGACTGAGTGTTTGTGTTCCTCCAGAATTTCTGTTGAAGCCCTAATCCCTAGTGTGATGATAGTAAGAGGTGGAGCCTTTGATGGGTAATTAGGTCATGAATGTGGAACTTTCATGAATAGAATTAGTGCCCTTCCAAGAAGACACATGAGATTGTGATCTCTCCTTCTGCCCTGTGAGGATACTGCAAGATGGTGGCCATCTGCAGGAGAGCTCTCACCAGGAACTCAGCCTGCCTGTGTCTTAATCTTGGACTTAACAGCCTTCAGGACTGTGAGAAATAATGTTTGTTGCTTAAGCCATCCAGTCTCTGGTATTCTGTTATAGCAGTCTAAGCTGACTAGAACACTACCCCCTTAGTCTTTGGGTAGAAAACAAAACTTCATCTGAAGGTTCATTTCTAATTCCTAGGAGCCCAGAATGGGAAGGAAGTTTGGCAAAAAGGAAGAGCTTGACTAAAGCAGAATGAAGCATTGTTCAAATTTTCTTCAGGCTCAGCCTCCTTTGGGAACATGTCAGGTTTGGGTTGGAAAGGGCAGACAGGTAGTCAAATGTCAGATAAAAGCCAAAGAAACTAGATATGTTATAAGTAATGAAGAATGCAAAGTGGCTGTGTTCCATAGAAGGAGGCGTTTTCCATACTTGGGACTGGCCACTGAGTGATGTAGGTGGAAGTCAGAACACAGTGAAGGACACAGAAGAGCAACAGGGATCATTCCAGAGTGAAGACAATAAAGGAAGAAGAGGATCTGACTATCACAAGGTCAGGGACCATTCTCTGAGCCACAGATAATCCCCAGTTCCCTTGGATAATAGTGGGGAACAAGATAGAACTACCAAGTGGAAAGAATATCAAGATTACAGTATTTATTATCGGTAGTTTGATGAATATATGCTTGTCCTTCAGTTACTTGATAACTATGTACTTTGTTACATATGTGGGTCTGGTTGTGATCATGCCTCCACTACTGGTAGGCAACATTACCTCCTTCAAAATCAGCCACGTGCACACCCTTTCTCATCTTCAAGTATCCAGAAACAGGAATCCTCCCTTTGCCTAAGACAAACAAACCTTTCTACTTCATCCCGTTCGGCCATCCCCTCCCCTCTTCTTCACAGTCTTGTTTGATCAATATTCCCTCTTTCTCTGTAGTCGTAGTTGTTCTTAAGCCTGTCCAATTTAGTATAAACATACTTCTGATTCACATCCCTGTGAAGCTACTGTTGTTCCTTCATTGCATAAGGATACAAGAGCTGACCTTGTGTCAGCGTAGCTTCTCTACTTCCCTTTTAGAAGAATGTTTTCATTCTCAGCTTCTGCTTCCTCACTTCCTAAGCACTTCTGAATTCACCAGTGACCTCCCCCTTGTCACATTCCGTGGAATATAGACCCTCTACAAAGTGGCCAGCACCATGGATCCTTGCTTCTTGATGCATTACTCATTCTCTGACCCTCCTCTTCTGCCTCTCTTGTAGAGCCTGGTCTGTTCCAATGGAACTGCCCTTCGTTAACTCCTCATTGTCATTAGCAGTAGTTTTCAACCCCTTAACAGTGTTCTCAACCTCAGCTGCATAGTGGAATCACTTGGAAAACTTTGGATAATACCGATGCCTGCATCTCCCCATGCCCTCCCTCCCCTAGAGATCCTGGGATGTGACTGGGGCATCAGGATTCCAATAGGCAACCAAGGCTGAGAACTACTACCTTAGGGACTTCTCTGGAGTTTGGTAAGGAATTGGATAACAGGCTCATTAGAGTCTCAAACAAAACCACTTTTATTTGTTTTATAAATATTTGTCTTTCTCACATCTTTAGAACAAAGGGTTTCTAGGGGTGCCTGGGTGGCTCAGTCAGTTAAGTGTCCAAGTCTTGGTTTTGGCTCATGATCTCAGGGTTGTAAGATTGAGCCCCATGTTGGTCTCTGTGCTGAGCGTGGACCCTGCTTAAGATTCTCTCCCTCTCTCTCTGCCCCTTCCCCTCCACTCATGAAAAAAAGAAAAGAACAAAGGGTTTCTAGGCTGAAAAAAACTTTTTAAAAGTTTGAACACTATTGTTAACAGAATGAAGCCTGGGTTCTATAATGAGACCTTCTGTGATCTGATCACCACTCCAGCAACATACCAGTCACTCCTCATATCAAGCTTTTCAGTAAAGCAACAACTAACATGCTCTTCTCACTCTGTGCTTTTGCTCATGCTGTCCTCTCTTTTGAATGTTTTTTGTTTCTCGTAAGCAACTCCTCATTTTTCTATATGCTTCCTCTATATCCCTATCATGTTTGGTCACTGCAGTTACATCACTGCACTGCAATGCTTGGGTGATGAGTCTGTCCCATCAACTGGGTTTTGAGCCCCTTAATGGTGAAAGCAGAGTACCAAAAAGTAGAAAGAGCACACAGAGCAGAATCTTTCCCCTCCTCCATAATCAGCAGCAGTTCCTCCATATTTAGAAAAGTCCCCTGTAGTCTCCAGTATTTCCAGAACATCTTTCTCTTCATTTTGTGTTGGAAACCTGGCCCAGCCCTGGTAACATTATCTCCCACAGTCCTCTCACACTTATTTTCTCCAATCCTTTGAACCTCAGGACTGAAGCAGATCTCACCTGATTCTCCAATCTTATGTAAAACAGAAGCCCCTTTGTGTCTTTGAGCCTCATTTTATTGAGCTTTTCTGCCCTTCTCCTTCTGTCTCTCCCTGAAGTCATCTATCAGCTATTGGCCAGCAGGTGACTGACACCTGGCCCACAAACTTCCCCTTCTCTTTTCCCTTTTCGATAACATTGTTTCTTTCTTCCTTCTCTTTCCTTCCCTAAACTTTATTCCCTCATCTCTCTTAAGTATAATTTGAAATGTGTATATTCTGTTTTGACATATGTTTATACAATTATACTAAAACGTACACACATTTATTTAAACAGAAATTCTATTCTAATTATTGGATTGCACTCTTAGTCTTAGCAGCCACTTAGGTTTTATGTGATGTTGTTTGGTTACCTGTAACATTTTTACAACTTTACTATTTTCCATATTAGGAATATCTTCATGAAGCCACTTTGGTATTAGCAATAAGATTCTTCTTTTAATTCTAGGAAATAAAAATGACACATTAGAAGAAACATTTTACTTAAAGATTGGTACAGGCAATCACATAAGAGACCAGGAAATCAACTGGAATGGAATGCATAATAAAGATTAAACTTCCTGAGGCAGATTTCCACCTCTTACTTTAGAAAGTTAAGTGGGAAGTTGACTAAATATCTTTTCAGATTTTCCTCCTCTCTCTATTGCTCTGCTTTTCTCTAACGAGCCAGAACATTTCAAAACACTCACACTAGATTCAAGGTAAGT
This sequence comes from Nyctereutes procyonoides, assembly GCF_905146905.1. Lineage (NCBI taxonomy): Eukaryota > Metazoa > Chordata > Mammalia > Carnivora > Canidae > Nyctereutes > Nyctereutes procyonoides. The sequence goes on along the minus strand of NW_026575140.1, from coordinate 46,254,154 downwards.
GGGAGAACCACCCGGGAAGTAAAACTGTATGCCTGTTACATATGGCTAACCATTATGGGCAGATATCACTGTGGAAAGGTTTGGAAAATGTAGGGGATATTTTATAGAGCTTTCCAAGTCGACTATAGCCACAGAAGAATATTGAAGAAGAGAATACCATATAATAAAACTGTGTAATTCTAGCTCCTCTAATTCTGAATTTGTACTGATTCCATATAGGGTTGAGGGGATTAGGGGTAGCTCCAAACATTATGTGGTTAGAGTAGGAAGCTGGAGAAGTTGTCCTGCAATTGTATGGCACAGTGAGAATACTGGTTTTTACTTAGGCTTGTGTGCTTAGTAAGGACCACTGGTTTGGGGTGATGTAAAGAAAAGGGAGAAGCCGTGAGCACCCCACTTCTTCCCCAAGCCACCCTTGGCACTGCCACTGTGTTAGGAGCACGTCCTGCATTTATAGTACAAATTGATTTGGGCAGAGGTTGTAACAGGGACTTAGACTACACTGATCTCTGGCACATTTTTACCTGTAAACAACGTACCTGTTCACAATAGACCAGCCTTGTTTATCTGTTTAAGCAGGTTTTCTAAGAACTTTTACTGGGTAAAAACCAAAATGCTAACTGAACTTTGCTCACTCAATTTGACCTTGAACTGTAGGGTAAAAATAATTTCTTTACACATATTTATACAATGTTTTATGATTCAGCTTTTTTACTAATTCACACTCTCCTTCTATACCTAAAATTAGACCAAATTAGTAAGTTGATGCTGTTACAGAAAAGTTTTTATACAGCATGCTGATATAGTGAGAACATTTATGTATACACACACACATATAGGTCTACCCATTCTTGGTTTCATTTTAAAACGTTTTGCCCTTGGTTTTCCAGTTTTGTTTCTGAAGTAAGGCTTTTATAAGTAATGTATAATTATAGTAAATAGCAGTGTCTGCTTATATGTAAAATAGTTGCATTCAAATTATCTCGTTTCATTTATCTTTTTAAAAAGAATACTTATTTAAATAATTAGCAAAAAATTGTCCTATTTTCATTGTCCTATTTGTCATTGCCAACTGAAAATTAATTTTTAGGTTATTAATAACAAACTTAATGCTATTTAAAATTTCATAGTATCTTTGAACAATAACAAATTTAATATTTTTATGTCATACAAGTTCAAACATTAAGATGTTGGTAGGAGCCTTATAATCAAGTATATTTTTAAAGCAGAGTTTTGTATTAGTTTGCCCATCTCATAATGATATCAGGGATATATTTATTAATGGGTAAGTTAATTTTGAAATATTACTGACTTCTGAGAAAAAGCCTAATTTTACAGCTTAATTTTAAAAAAATCACAAGTGTACCTTACTCAGACTTGCTCATTCTAAATCTTATTGCCTTTTGATTATACATTTAAAAGAAAGAAAGAGTATCCTCATGAAGCAAGTAATGGCAAAAAAGAGAAACTCAGTGCCGGTTAGGCAAAGAAATTTGTATGATTAAAATTTGTGAGTCATTAGCTTACAGTTGTTTGCCACATCAAACAACTCCAGTCTATTAACAGATTAGAAATACTCAACACATCTAATAAACTTAGGAAATTGAAGGCTTTGTTTTCTGCAAGGTCTCATTTATCCATAGCAGGCATAGATCTTTACTAATTCCATATTGGAAAACAGTGATTGAAAGGGGCCAATGAGAATGGACCTGGGAGCTGGATGCTAAAACACCCACACAACTGGTATCAAAGTAACAAATTCAGAGGTTGCCACACTTCTCTTCATTCATGCTGATTCAGAGGATTTGTTTGGGTAGAATTCGAGGCCGGTTAGGACCTAACCATTTAAAAGAATCCAGGCGTAGTGAGCAGGCTGTGTAGTGAAGGAGAGAACATGGGTTGTGATGTCAGCTGGGTCTAGGTCCCTGGCTTAATGCTTAGTGACCATGGGCTGACCAGTTAACCTCTTGAAGCCTAAAGTAAGTGATCTGTAAAATAGGCCTTTGGGTTTTCCTGGAGGTCACCAGGAGGATTAAATGAACAACATGGGTCAGGTGGTTGGCATAAATCGGTAATCACTGAACACTGTTCCTTTAATTTTTTTCTTTCTCTGATTAAAAATGTTGATGGGTTTTCCTAGTAAATAACTGAATTGACTAGATTGGCTACATGTGGTCTAAGTCAGAAAACAGAAATTCTACAGAAACCTACCCAGTTCGGATTGATCTGTTAAATATCCCAATCAAAGAAAGAATTGACAACATAACAGCAAAGAAGATCATTCCCAATAAAAGTCCAATGTCTTGTTGCCTGTTGTCTGAAGAAAAAAAAATAACTTTAGCTAAGGATTAGTGTCTATGGGATGTCAGAATCATTGTTTCCTCTACTCAGCACAAAGCAAAAGTCATTAATCTCAAAGGAAAAAGGGAAGGGGAGAACATATTTAGCTTTTATGTTGGGCTGTGTTTACAGTGACTGTCCTTCCAAACTGCACAACAATACCTTTTTTCCTGAGAAAATTGGGCCGTATGTATTTGGTATCAGTGGGTTTCTAGAAATGCAGCTCTGGCAAATGTGGTTAGCATTTCCCACTTTTTCTGAGCTTGTGCATGCATATTTTATATAAAAGGGTTTAGTGATGTACCTCGTTTGTTTTGTCTGACACAAGTGAGAATTCCCAGTTGCTGGTAACAGACTCTAAAACTGGCCACAATCACGACTGAGGTTTTTTTGGGGGGTTTTCTTTTGAACCTTTTGAGTAAGATAGAAGTTATATAGCACTTGTCACCATTCTTCAAAATTTATTGTTCATGAATTTTCTTCTGCTGAGAAAGGATATTTGCTCTACTTAAAACAATATATAAGAAGGAAATTTAAATTGCTATATAACTTGCACTTACATTTTATCTTAAAAACAATTATTTTCTTGCACTTTGAAGCATCAATTAATCACCCCTAATCTTTAAATAATTAACATGATATATTCAACACATGTTACCTATGAGGCTCATCACATTTTCTCCCTAGTACATGAAAAAAAATCTTGTTTTCTATTTTCAAATATAGACTATCATTGAGACATAACTATCATGCTGGAGTTTGTTCTGAGTGATGATGGGTATTGGCCTCCTTTCCATCCTTATTCCTTTCTTTCTCACTCTCTTTACCAAATGTTTATCAGATACTTACCATGTGGCAGACACTTCACTGGCTCTACCCTCATTATTTCCCACCTGTACCCAACAGACACTTGGGGGTCTCCAAGCTGCCTGGTCCCTCTCCTAAAGCCAACTGATGTGCACGGACCAGGCTACTGTAGCTTAGCTTACTCCAAAGTCCAGGGGCCAGAGATGGGGAGTGGGGACTGGGTGCCTCAGTTGGTTAAGCATCTGACTTTGGTTCAGGTCATGATCTCAGGGTCCTGGGATCAAGCCCCACAACCAGCCCACATCCAGCCTGCACATTGGACTCTGGACTCCGTGCTCAGCAGGGAGTCTGTTTGAGGATTTTCTCTTTCTCTCTCCCACTGCTCCTCCCCCAGCTCACACTCCTCAGCATGTTCTCTCTCTCTCTCTCTCTCTCTCTCTCTCTCTCTCAAATAATTAAGACTTAAAAAAAACAAAAACAAAAACAAAGTGCCAAGGGGGATATGGAATTAGTGTTTTTCTAGAACTAAAACTCTATTGCTAAAGATTTCACACAACTAGTGGGAGGTAGGGGGTGTCACATATCTTTGGGTATTAATGCCTGGGAGAGAATAGAGAATTCCCACAATAAAATGGGGCCAGGAGGCCAGGCATAGGGGTATAAAGATAGATACAGCAGAGTGATCAAGAGACAACTGGAGATACGTGGGTTCATATTGGGTTCTGCTCTTTGACAGCCCTGTAGCCTCAAGGCATAATTATAAGCTTGCTGAAACTCAGATTTCCTCTTCTGTAAAATAGAGATCATAACACCTATCTAATAGAGCTGCTGTAAGCTCCTGGCCTCCCTAGTTCCCACAGAAATATCAAGGTGCAGGCCTGGGTAGGCATCTGTAATTAGGGATCTGAACTGGGCCTAAGCATTTGGTTTATTGATTTTCATGTACACATTCAGAGCGGCCTCACCTTGCTTCATGTTTCTTTATAATACTTAACTTCCACCTGATTCTTGTCTTCTTGTTCTGTTTATTGTTTTTCTCCTGATCTGTCTAAAATGGAAGCTCCATGAAGATAGGGGCCATATTCTTTTTTTTTTTCACTGCTGATTCCCCACCCAAAACAGTGCCTGGCACACAGTAGTTGTTTAATGAATATTTGTTGAATAAGTGAATGAAAGTCTGAAGAATGTCAATGCAGTCTTCAAAGATTCTGATACTATTCCTGCCAGATTTCTATTCGGGGAGATAAATGGTCTACTAGTGGTCAGAGGTGAAATAGTTACACCTAAAGTTTTTCAATTTGAAATTTCTATTTAGAGTTATATTTGTCCATTGCACAACCTGATCTCATAATTTTTTATGCCTAAAACATTTAGGTAAGATCATCAAAGGAAAGTACTGAATCCTACTAACAAAACAGGAACTGATTTGTACAAGAGAAAGAACACAGATTTCAGGATTTGAAAAACAGGATTTGAATTTTAGTCTGTCACTTAGTGTGACCTTGGACAAGTTTCTCAGCCTCTCTGAGCTCCAGTTTTCCTATCTATAAAATAGATATATAATACTTGTCTCCCTTGGTTGTTTTGAAAATTGGACAAATGATGTATACAACTTCCTAGCACATGGTACATACTCAAATAATGTTTTTTAAGAAGGAGTTTTGGTGTCTTGAACCTCAGCACCCATTGAAATGAAAATGTATCTACCCCATATCAAAAGCTGGCAAAGTCCACCTAAACCATTCCTGACATTCAGTTTTAAGTGGATCTTTATTATTTCTCTATAGTAAGCATACGACATATCTTATTATCAAGAAGTTTATGCCTGACATGATTTTTCAGTTGGAAGATTCAAATGGATAATTAGTAAAGACTACTCAGAAAACCTAAGTAGCATTTTCTTACCAGAAGTAAGATGTCCTTTAAAGATGGAAGCAATCAGAAGCTCAGAATTCTGAGTATCATGTTGGAATGATTTCACTGTGACCTGGGGAACTTAAACAAAAAGAAAATAGGGTGAGCTTCTTCATTTTGCATTCAGGTTACCCAAATTCCTAAAAGAGTTTCTTCACTTGTTTGGAGATGATTAAAGTATACTTTAATAGGCTTGAAAGTGGAATAAAAGGAAAGGCCTTCGAGTATGTGTGTCTTTTCATCTTTTTATTTAGTTGGGCAAAGCCTAAAGAAGGAAACACTGAAAGGACAATAAAAACTGCCTAGAGTTTGTTAAACTTCATGGTGTATCCTCTAATTTCATGAGGCTTCTAGGCAAAGAATACCAAGGAGCTTTATTTAATTCACTGACCAAAAAAATGCACAACAGGTCTCTACTTGATTCCTTCCAATAAATGATGCAATAAAGTTTAGGTTTCCTTAAGAGCCTCCCAGATACGTCACTTTTGCCTTTGCATAATCCTTGAGATACTGCTGGCGAACAGTATCTTGGCTCTATATAAGAAGCCCAATTTTGATTAGCAGACACTTTGAGGTTATAGCACAGGGGTGGAATGCTACTAATGACTTCCCTCTGCTCCTTTCCCACTGGCGAAGATCCTGGCCAGCCCTGTCTAGTCATAAAGACTGTCAGGACATGGCTAATGAAAGCTTCTGACCAGGGTGTGGTGAGCAGTCTTGGCAGCTAACCCACTTTCAGTTTGAACCCAAGAGTCCTGGAGCTTTCATACCCATTTCCTCCCTCCTGATAATTAAAAGCTTCCAGAGGTGACTTCAAGGATACTATTCTTCCAGCTGACAAAAGATATTCCTGAAAACAGTTCTAAGCTCTGAATTCCCAAGAATGCCTCAAGCTCCTATTTGTTCAGTTATTCTGATTTCAGTGTTCACATTTTTTCTTTTTGAAGAATTACTTGGGGGGGGGCAGGGAAAAATCATAACTTGAGGGAGCCTTGATCGCCACCATGATATCACGGCTTATATAATAGGCTGTGTGACCCAGATAGCTCTCTTTGAGAAAAAGATCATGGGGTTTCAATACAAAGGTTCCTATGGTCTTTGGAAACTTTTGGAAAAGGTCCATCTGGGTGCAGGCACAGGCTCAGTAGTTTTCTAAGACAATGGGTAGAGAATTTTAGAAGGTGAAAACTTAAGAAGAACCAAAAGTTCTTTCCTGTGTTTTTATTGTCTTTACAGCAAGAGGAAGATGTTGCACTGTGAATTGTGACAGATTGGAAATTCTTTCTGGCTTCTTAATGCTTCAGTAAGTCTCTTTTGTTCCCAAGTATTTGGTTCCATCAAACTCTGGGAGCAAGCTTATGCCCCAATGGTCACTAGCCAGATTCATTCATCTAAATTAGTATTTTGTAGGCTGAGGTTTATTCTTGGGGAGCCCCAGCAGGAGTCTGCATCTGAAATTTTAAGACTAGAAATATTGTATTAAAATGTACATGATTTTCAACTTGGCAAGATCTTGGTTTTATATCATATGTTGCTAGATTATTTTTGTTTTCACTTTCGTTATTTTAAAATTAACATTTTTATTTAAAAGTAGTATGTGGTGCTGTGGCTTTTAATGCAGGTTAACTCTGTTGTATAAACTACAGGTGATTATTTAGCAATTAAACTTCAGTTATTAATTTGCTTCATATAAAAATAATGTTCATATCTAACTAGGGCTTTATTAGCTCTAATAGGAGAATAAACACAATCACCCTTCAGGGTCTTTTTGTTATAGTTTCAAATCAACCAGGTGCATTAATTTAAATTAGATTAAAGCCATTTAAAAGGAGATGGTTAATTGTCAGAGAGTAATTTCCCAAAGAAACAGATATCTGAAGTGAGACAATTTATAAACAAGATTGTCAGAGAAGAAATCAAGCCAATGACAAAATTTTTAAGCATAGGACTGGAATGAAGCCATGTAGACTATATTCTTCATGGTATACTGCCTCCAAGTGGCTAGGTCATTTGTTTTAAATCATATGTAATATTTATCATTATAAAAGCAGTAACCTTAAGAGAGAAAAGTATTTTAAGAGGAAAAATGGTGAGAAAAAGAACCATCCCTAATTCTATCCCCTTAAGCCACTTGCTGTTACTATTTTATAGTATTTCCAAGTATTTTGACACAGAAAAGCATTCACAAACACAGAATGATGTACACACACTCAGAACCTTTATAACTAAAAAAAATGTTTTCTATCAGCTCTAATCATCAGTGTATTGCCTAATGTGCTAGAAAAATCTCATAATATTTTCATTATTAAATTAATATCTGTGGCCTATCTCCATAATGAGACAATTCTATCCCTGTTTGTTTCTCTCACAGCATATACCTCCTGAAGATACTCAGAAACTCAAATATCTCTCATTTGAGATATCTCTAATAAGAATTTTTATATACCATATATAAACTGGTATTGGACTTTAGAATTAGTCTTTCCAAAGATAATGTGTTTAAACAAAATTTAGAGGGAATTTAAAATAGTTTTAAACAAAAAAAGTAGTTTCCATTCTTGAACAAGACTAGAAACATATAACTACATTCTGTGCCCTATCAGATGCCAGCCTATTTTAATCAAATCTGTTCAAAAGTGCTTGGTTTTAGTCATAATGTATTTCATCTGTTTCTGAGGGATGATACCAAATCTGTCTCCTGAGTCTTCCCTTCTATGCCTATACCATGGGGCAAAGTGTGTTTTATCATTCTTTTTTTTTTTTAAAGATTTTTATTTATTTATTCATGAGACACACAGACACACACACACACACACACAGAGAGAGAGAGAGAGAGAGAGAGACCCAGGCAGAGGGAGAAGCAGGGACTTAGGCTTAATAGTAATAATAGCAATAACTAATGCTCCATGCAGGGAGCCCGATGTGGGACTCAATCCCAGGTCTCCAGGATCACACCCTGGGCTGAAGGCAGCGCTAAACCGCTGAGCCACCCGGGCTGCCCTTATTATTCTTTTTAAGTGACCTTTCATTGAGTACTGATTATGCTCCAGGTTATGTACTAGACTTTACATGCTTTCTGTCATTTAACCCTAAACAGGTAAAATATACTATTGTCCACATTTCATGGATGAAGAAACAAAGGTGTAAAAAGGATAGATGACTCAAAGAGTGAAAATTCCCATCCAGTCCTGACACTTAGCTTGTACTAGTCACTGGCTCTATTAATTAATGACCTCACTTCTGCAGCAGCATGGCCCCAGATGGGACAACTCAGTCAGCCCTGCAACCAGCTGCTCCCGTGCTAAGACAGCCATTGCTCCTCCAGGGGCTGGCCACGGTTTATTAGAGCTGCCTGGCCTTGCAGGACTCCAGCCCACACCACAGTGGGCTATAGTTGGCCTGACCCATTTAGCGCTGATTCCTAGAATCTTCCAGCCTACAGTTATTTCCTTCTACAAGTCAACTATTTTCTTTGATTTTACAAGCAAGGCACACTAATTATAGGATGCTTGAAAAGTATGGAAGAGTATGGAGAAGAAAGTACAATTTTATATTTGTTCACAAACTAGAAGCAATCATTTTTTTGTTAACAGTCTTGTGTGTATATATTTGTACCTAGTGGAAATTGTGCTCTTTACTAAATGTTGTGTCTTGGTTTTTCTTTCTTTCAATATTATGTCACGAATATTTCCTCATTTTATTAAAAATTGTTCAAAACTGTCATACTGATAGCAATTTAATATTTCATCACGTTTGTACTATATTTGTATTTCATTTGTTTGTACTATATTTGTCCTATTGAGAAACTGTATAGCTTAGTGGTTTCAAATGCCATCTTTAGATTCAGATAAGACTCAGTTCAAATCCTGGCTCTACCACTTGGAGTTGCATGGCTCTAGGTCAGTTGCTTAACCCCTCTGTAACCAGTGTCTTCATTTGTAAAATGGGATAGTAACAGCACTTCCCCCCTGAGATCTAATGGAATAGTTCATATTAAGCACTTAGTACTGTGCCTTACACAAATTAAAAGCTTAACAAGCATTAGTTATTGCTATTATTACTATTATTAGATTGTTTCCAAATTCTTACTACTATAATTAGTTTTTGGATAAATATCATTGTACATAAATCTTTTTTTCCATATCTCTCTTTATTTCCTAAGGCTAGATTTCTGTTAGTGGAATTACTGGTCTAAAGGGTATGAACATTTATAAGTCTTCTTTATTTACTTTTGCTTTTACCAGTCCTGGTGTCATGCTACCTGAAGCCTACATCTTAAAGGCTTTGACCAAAGTTGGTACAGGGATCTTTCTAGATCTTTCTTTCACTAGGTTCTAGATACAGGAGGAGTCATATTAAAAGAGACAAAGGGTATGTTTTTCAAGTTATTTTTCTTAAAACATAAACATCTCCTTAGGTTCTATCTTTCTAATCTCCTTCTTCTAATAATCTCAGCTGTTTCACAGTGTTTATGTGCTATCTCCCCAGATTAATTTGGTTCTAGGATTGGAATTCAACATTATTGGGCTAAGGGTAAGGATTTGACACTAGTCTGAGTTAGTTGGCAAAAACAGAAGAGAGTGGCCAGACCTATCAAATAGGCACCCGAAGCCCAGGGCAGGGAAAATGATATGTCAGAACAAACTCATTACCACACTAGAAAAACAAGTTAGACGATGAATCATTTCATGAGTTACAGTGTCATCCTTGTATATTAAGGATAGGAGGGTGCGCCTAGATGTATTCAAGGGATTATCTTCTTGCTTATGTTCCTCAGCTCTAAGTACTTGGTATGCACAGGGAGAAGAAGGTAAGGAAGATAAATATATGTATTGTGACCACATGTTTAAAGAAAAAGATTAAGAAGAGGAAAGAGTAAAAAAGCAGCAGCCAACCCAGGAAATTTTCCTAAGGCACATGGAATACACAGAGGAAGGGGGTCTGAAGGGGGTCTAACAAACTATGTGCACGGGCAGCTTCCAAGTCCTACTCAGTAGTTTAAGATTCTTCAAAAGTGCAACTTTGCTCTCAAGCATAGCACATGCCTATTCCTGAGTCTGAATAGTCTAGTAGACATTTGCCATTTTTAAGTTGTCCAACACCAGGACGTACTTCTTTGTGGGCATTCTAAAACAGGGAAGAAGCAGGTAAGGCTTCCCACTGTAGAAGCCTCAATGGAACAAAGACTTCTCTTCATTGCCAGAAAGTAGCTACAAGTGGATGACCTAAACCTACCTGCTCAGATGCTTTCCTTCCTCCACTGGCACAGAACACTCAGCTCCAGGAAATTACTTATAGTAGCAGTTATATCCAGAGTCTGGTAACAGTTGCACCACGGGGCATCCAGGCAGGGCAGGGCAGGCAGTGGCGTGACCACAGTGCCAGCTGCAGTGTCCTCACCGGATTCTTTCCAGGCTTCAATTTTGGCTGTGGTTCTGGGTCTGCTGTCCCTTGTATCCTACTCATGAACATTTTGCTGGCCCTCCTACTGATTTCTAGCTATTTTTCCAATAATTCATTTTTTGCTTAAGAGAAACAGTTTGATTTCTTTGCTGGCATCAAATCACAATGATTAGTAAAAATTGCAATAATAGGTAGTGGGGTAGATAGGTGAGGAGATGTGGTAGGACAAATAGTGACCTCTCTACCCCCCAAAAATGTCCATGTCCCAATCCCTGGAACCTTTGAGTTTATATGTATTTATATAATTTATATAGCAAATATTTATTTGCTACATTTATATTTAGCTATATTTATATGTAATTGTTATAATTATATTAAATTCACAAAGGAATATTTATGTATGAATTATATTTATATTGCAAATATACATTTATATATATTTATATAATTTATATAGCAAAAGGGACTTGATTGAGATAGGGAAATTGTCCTAGATTATAGGGGTAGGTCCAAATGAAATCCTAAGAGTCCTTACAAGAAGGCAGGAGGGTCAAAGTCAGAGAAAGAGATTGGAAGATACTATGCTTCTGGCTTTGAAAATGGAAGATGGGGCCACAAGCCAAGAAATGAGGGCAACCTCTAGAATCTGGGAAAGGCAGTGAAGCTGATTCTTTCCTAGAGCCTCCAGAAAGAACATAACCTTGCTGATATCTTAACTTTAGCCCAGTGATACTAATTTTGGATTTCCCACCTCCAGAATTATAAAATAATAAATTGTATTGTTTTAAGCCACATGCTATGTGGCTCAAGTTTGTAATAACTTGTTAAAGTAACAAGAAAAAAAGTAACAATAGGAAACTAACACGGAAGATTATTACTTCCTCACAGAAAAGCATAATCTTTATTCTTTATTAGTGAATATTGTGAACCTCAGAGAGATTATAACACTCTTACACATTATTGTTTTATTCTACAGAGCTATGATACTTTATTAGGAATAGGACATGAGGAAGATTAAAAGAATCCAGAGGACAACTTGAAACTAATTAGTATTTCAGGGAACATTGTGTGTCTGTTTAACCTGATTTAGTAACCATGAATCTACACATTTATAATTCATCTCAATGTGAAGGAATCAGAAACCCCTAATTACAAGTAATGGAATTTTTTAAAAGTACAGTTCTGTGTACCAGCCTCTAATCTGCATTCTATTTAATATCACTGATATTTAGTTCCACTGACATAACATTTGTTTTTTCTCTTGTACTCCCTAAAAGTTCTGAAAAATTAATGTGAATCTTTAAAGTCATTGGTAATACAACAGCCAATGGTGAGTTGTGAGAACAAAACACACTGTGGTTTAAAATCTTGCTCATACTTGCCTTCCTCTGGAGAATTGTCAAAAAAAGAATAATATGATTTCTCTGGGAATCTTTCCTACTTCAAGTAGCAATTCATGCAAGTTAATTAATCATTATGAAATGTGACTGCCCTTCCCTCAGGCCTCTGACTTGTCATTAAAGGGATTATGGAGCCTGGGCCTTTCTTTCATTGCAAAGAGACTTGTATTACAGCAAAGTTGGACAACACCCTGATCAGAAGTCATCTTTTCACTTTTTTTGGTATCAGTAGTAGTGAATTTAGGAAACTGACTTTCACATGTTCAGTGTTGGTTTTCTATACTCACAAATTATCTTTTCCTCTTTGGGGCTTTTTCTGTACTGCTTAAAGACCCCAGGAATTTTTTTTATAGTGACTTTCCAGGTTGGTGGTTTAGAAGCTCCAACTTTAACAGCCCTTAGTGGTTCTCATAGCCTCATCCAAAGCTTCACATCCAGAAGCAGGGCAGGGTCTAGGCAGAGGGGGTCATGTGGGACATGATGGCACAGTGGTCCTACATCCTGTGATTCTGGGAATCCGGGGCTGCTCAGCAAACTCAGGGTGGGCGGGGTGCTCAGCAACTTCAGGAAGCGGTGGGCAGGAGGAAGAGGAAGCCGAGAGGTGACCAGATAGCACTAGAGATAACAGCCTGAAATTCTCATGTACCCACCCTGTTCTGATCCCCAAAACCACTATTACTAAGGCTATGGCTTCGGCAATCAGGTCTCCCCGATTCTGTTCACATTTCCTGCCCACACCCTATGTCATTTTTCATGACACTTCTCTCTCTTAAAGGGTGTGTCTAACCCCTAGAGCAGTGGTTCTTACACTTTGCTTCAGAAGTATCACTTGACTGGAGGCTCAGCAATCTGCATTTTAAACTAATCCAATTTTTTCTAGTGCAGTTGGGCCACAGACTCCACTCTGAGAAGTACTGCTTTCTAGACATTTTATTGGACCAAGACCAGCTGGAAAAACACATTATGAATTTCCCAGTGGAGGTCTTGTCCTTAAGAGAATCCCCTTTTCCACTTATACTTTGTCTTCATCTCAGACTGCCCCATCCTATTCCCTATTCTCTCTCCTGTGGTTTTATTTTCATTGCCATAACCCAAACCTGCTTCCATACCTTATATTCAGGCCCATATAAAATTAGTCAATAGCATCCTGTGGTTCCCTCTTTTCTCATGTTTTTGCATTTTCCTAACAAACATTACATTAAAAGTGTTGTCTTATTATTAGCTAATGTATAAAGGAGGATTTGGTTCCATGGCTGAGGGGAGGTTGACACAGGGCCCAATTAGGTCTCTGAGGAAGACCAGCAAAGTTATAGCGAGGTTGCTGGTATCTCACAGGATGTGTTTTGCCCTGGCTTTACTGTTACCAGCTTTGTAACATATGGCAAAATTGCTTAATGCCCCTGGGCCTCATCTTCTTCATCTGTACAATTGGAATAAAACTTTTATAGGGCTTTAGTGATGAGTAAAGAACAATATGTACATATGTACAATATGTACATTTTATATGTAAAATGCTTACCACAGTACCAAACACATAGTAAACATCCAATAAATGTTAGCTATTATTTATTTATATTATTTATATTTATATATTTTATATATAACATAATACAATTTATGTAATATATTAAATTATGTGTACTATGTAAATTATATTTAATATAAGTTATTTTATGTGCTATTATTTGCATACACTATTTATACCAGGATAAAAAATATGAATCTCCAAACTAGAGAAACTTCTTCAGTGTGTTTCCTAAGCCTGATATTATATTCTGAGGTTTATTATTTTCCTTTTTTAGTATAAGACTTCGCTTTCCATTAAAGTCCAAATACTCTAAGGAAGGAAAACAGAATAAGTTTAATAAATCTCTTAATTCTTATTATAAATGAGTTTGTTTGGGTATTTGTTTTTGTTTTTTTGGAGATGAGGTTTTTATTTTTTATTTTTATTTATTTTTTAAAATTTTATCTATCTATCTATCTATCTATCTATCTATCTATCTATCTATCTATTTATTTATTTGAGACAGAGAGAGACAGACAGACAGACAGACAGAGACAGAGACACAGGCAGAGGGAGAAGCAGGCTCCATGCAGGGAGCCCGATGTGGGACTCAATCCCAAGTCTCCAGGATCAGGCCCTGGGCTGAAGGCGGCGCTAAAAACCGCTGAGCCACCCCTGCCCGAGATCAGGTTTTTAAAGACCAAGGAAAGTGATACAGAAGAATGCTGGGGTCTGCAGGGGAAGCCATATCTACTGCATGATTTGTTCAGCAGTACTATCTAGGCATAATTTTGAAAACACATTGCTTTGAGATAAATCACTTCAGTGAAACATCCATAAGGATTTTAGAGAGTAAAATAGCAAATTCCTGCATGGAGGGATCATTATTGCCTGAATTGTCTTCATAAATAAATGAAACTTTAATTAGTGGAAAAAATTGGCTGGCCAAAAGCCCCATTATCAAACAAGTTGGTTAACTGAAGTATTATAGAAATTGTATGTTTTAATTTTTTTGATTATGACACAATTCAAACAGTTGTGAGGTTTGATTCTTACTGCCTTTATATTTATAGTGCTATGTCATTTATTTTTTTATGATTGCTTTTATCGACTGTCTTCTCTAAAAGTCAGAGATCTTTGTCTCCTTTGTTAACAGAGATTCTGTGAGTACGTAGCAAGTGACTGGTGCATGGTAGAGGCTATTTGAATATTTCATGTATGACTAAATGAATGGCTGTCTTTTCCTAGATATCTTTTTAAAAAGCAATTAATATTAAATATTTATTAAAAAGCAATTTGGCAACTTGCATAAAGCATTTTAAAATGTGGTTAAGTCTTGATTCAATAAGATCTAAACACATAAGGAGAGTTTATATAAAGAGCTATTTCAAGTTTATTGAAAATGGAAAAAAATGGATAAACCTAGATATTGGTGAAATAGGGAAATGACTCAATGTTTTACAGTACATCCATACACTGTGTGGCCATTAAATAGGTTTTTTAACTCAACAAGATAGACTAAGTAAGAAAATCAGGATATAAAACAATATACACATCACAACATCAATCATTTAAAAAATGACAAAGACAAAATACCTATGATTTTACTTATATGTGGAATATAAAAAAACAAAACAAATGAATAAACAAACGACTTCTCTCTTAAATACAAAGAACTGGTGGTTGCCAGAGGGGAGTTGGGGGGGATGGGTGAAATAGATAAAGGAATTAAGAGGTACAAACTTCCAGCTATAAAATAAATGTCATGGAGATGAAAAGTATAATATAGGGAATATAGTAAATAATATTGTAATAACGTATCATGACAGATAGTAACTACTTATCATGGTGAGCACTGAGTAATGTATAGAATTTTGAATCAGTGCTGTACACTTGAAACTAATATATCACTGTATGTTAATTATAATTTAATAATAAAAATATGTGAATAGGAAAAAAACTAGTGTTAAATTCATTAAAATGTAAACAGCAGTTATTTCCAGGTTGTATACTGCAATAAATTTGCATTGCTTTTACAAACAAAAAAAGATAAATCTTTCTTTCTTTCTTTTTTAAGATTTTATTTATTTACTCATGAGAGACACAGAGAGAGAGAGAGAGAGAGGCAGAGACACAGGCAGAGGGAGAAACAGGCAGAGGGAGGAGCAGGCTCGGTGCAGGGAGCCGGACGTGGGACTCGATCCCGGCGCTCCAGGATCACGCTCTGGACTGAAGGCGGCGCTAAACCGCTAAGCCACCCGGGCTGCCCCCCAAAAAAGATAAATTTTCAAAAAAATTTAATAATAGCGCTTTTCCTACACATAGTCACCGTTTCTCATTTAATGTGTCTCGGAAGAAATTTGTACCAGAAGAAAAATTTCAGGTTCCTCTTAGCTAACATATTGAATTGGATAGATGCGAGTTTTCAGGGATATTAAATTTTAACTAGCATTTTTGCCCATAAGTGATTTATTTTTCCCTGAGGCAACAAAGACTTTACATTTATACACATTGTAGGGTGGCTATGGTTTCTATTTTCTTCTATCTGAGGTTTAAGACGTTTGCCTTTAAAGGAGGACATTTGTGGTTCCTATACTTGTAGAATACTTTAGGAAGCTGCTCCTTCACTTTGAGGTAACTGGTTAAAGAAAGAAATTGATAAAATTGCTAAGAGCTAGTGATGACTAGGAAAACCTATGTTCTTGTTTAGGTGCTATTAGCCACTAGCAATGGGCTATTTAGCAAGTCATGCCTCAGTTTTCTCATTTGTAAAATGATACCAAGTAGACTACCAAATATGGGTTGTGTAATGATAAACAAGCCTTTACATAGTAGTACTCTGCAAGTGGTAAGTAAATATTAGTTATCTACTTGAATCCTCTTGCTAGACGATTCTAAATTTCATTTAAAAATAACTGAGTTATCAACTAAATTCGGTTTGTTTATAAAATGGTATCTAAAGTCCTAAGTATTTTTAGCAGCATGAGCTTAAGAAAGAATATCTTAATTTAAAAACTAACTTTTAAAAAGGAACTGATAGGGGCAACTGGGTGGCTCAGTTGTTTGGTTAAGTGTATGCCTTCGGCTTGGGTCATGATCCCAAGGTCCTGGGATGGAGCCCCGTGGAGCCCCACATCGAGCTCCCGGCTCAGCGGGGAGCCTACTTCTCTCTCTCCTCCTTGCTCGTGCTATTACTCTTTCTCTTTATCTCTCGAATAAATAAAATCTTTTTAAAATTTAATTAAAAGGAACTGAAAGCATTGCAATTAATTCCCTTGGTAACGCATTTCTAAGATTTGGACATTAGGGGGCGCCAAAAGAACTGTTTCGTTAGTCTGCCATTTTCACTCCCTCTGCTTAGGTTGCAACCATCCACATTTATAATATATGCTAAAGTGCTTTAAAACAACAACAACAACAACAACAACACCTCAGTTCCAAGATCCTATATTATAATAAAGATGGTATTAACACTCGTGTAATTATAATTAAGTGCTTCAGCTCTGAAAAGAAAAATTTCAATCTAGGATATAAGCTACCTACAATAGGGAGACATCAGGAGGTTAATGGGAGCTTATTATGAAGTATGCTATTTACAATAGATTCACTTTATTTGCTTACTGTTGAAGTCTATTTAGCCAAGATTTTATTGAATGGCATGTGTAAATGGATGGAAAATTAAACTAATAATCTTAAGAGCAGGGAAATATCTAAAGATAAACAATAGGTCAACTAGATTTTGCTGAGAAGAGAATTAAATAATCCCATGTTTAAGTGTTTTAGCTTTCTGATTGCATACAGTAGGTAATCAATATTTATTGATATGATTTGATTTGTAGCTCTCTTAGAAGAATATATTTTATCAAAATGGCCTAAAGAGCTTAACATAACTCTTAATAATGTGTTTCAAAACCAGGTCTTAGATAATTATATGCCTCACCGTCAGTCCAGATGGTTGTAAGAAAGGCTTACTCCTGAGCACCTCCCACTCCCACTACCTTAGACCCATGGACACAGACCTTCTGGGAGCAGAGACAATGAACATGCATACCAGGTGGTTTTAATTGGCTTTTATGCCCAAGAATGTTTGAGAACCATTACATAAATTGTAGTCAGCCTTAACAAAATCAAAGCAAAATGACAATTTAAATGTAACCACCTGCTCTATGATAGTTTTGTCAATTTTGATACAAGAAGCAAATATATATATATATATAGAAGAGACACAGGTCAAAAGAAAAGCCTCAGAGATTAAATATATAAATATACTCACCTGTTTCAGCTGTTTTATGAAAAAATGGTGAACTCCAGGGCTGCCAGTACCTTTTACCTGTTTCTTGGCATCTCACTTGAAATATATACTTAGTGTTTGGCTCCAAGTAGAATTCTGACTGTTGCTCATATGGAAAATTGGTGTCAAATTCTTTAACCTAAAATGAATGAATAACAATGATGAAACAATACAGTGTGCTTTGAAAACAATTATTCTATTTAGGCACATTAGGCATATGCCTATTATGTTCCAGGCGCTCCTCTAGACCCTGGGAAAACAAAGAATAGGGTACTTTATATAAAACATGACCATAAATAATCAAATACATGTTATTTAACATTAAAAGTGAAATACACATCGCTTTGCGTTTGACAGTACTCTCAGGGTTTTATATCTCAAGGTCCAAAATGTAATATATTCTTTTTTATAATTTTTTTAATTTTTATTTATTTATGATAGGCACACAGTGAGAGAGAGAGAGAGAGAGAGGCAGAGACACAGGCAGAGGGAGAAGCAGGCTCCATGCACCGGGAGCCTGACGTGGGATTCGATCCCGGGTCTCCAGGATCACGCCCTGGGCCAAAGGCAGGCGCTAAACCGCTGCGCCACCCAGGGATCCCCAAAATGTAATATATTCTTAATGTTGGAGTAGCTGATTTTAATGGGATGGAAGAAAAGGGGGACCTGAGAGCAATTGTTTTAATCCAGACTTTCTTCCACTGCACCTCCTCAATCTCTCTCTTGCTCTCTCTGCAGTTGGATATTTAGATCAATAATTTTTCATGAATGATGAAATAATTTCACTTGCTAATGATGACTTCTGGAAAAATTATTCATAAATTAAGCTGTTAAATTGATCCTTATTGCAGACTTTCACCAATTCTACATAGCCTATTATTATATATAGGCTTGTATGAGAGAGAAAATAGAACATTTAAGAATGTAGAGCCATGAAAACCCAATGGAAGATAAGCATGCACACAGCTGATGTCTAAACATACAAATCATTTTCTGGGGCACTATGACTTGCTATAAAACAATGAAAAATGACCCTCTGATAAGCTGGTTAAATGGGAGAGAGAAACCAAGGCAATTACATACCTTCAGTATGTTGTGATAAGTGGATTGACTGAAAAAAAAAGTGAAGTATGATTGAAAATAACTATAAAACATGCCTTGAAATGCACTTGGGCAACAACCAGGAGGAAACAGTTACCAGACACTTAGGAAAAAGAAAGTTAAAACTGTTAAGATTTAAAAAAAGAGAGAAAGCAAAGTATAAAGGCCACTGAGGGATTCTTTTGTGAAAACCCAATCTTAACATAAATCTTTAAAATGTTCAATGTATTGAAAATGTAAGATCCATGAAAATATGTGTTTGGGGGATGTCATGAGCCATCTAAAGTATCATTCAGAGTTTCCATAAGCTGTGTCTCCACCCTTGGCCCTTGGTATTTTCTGCCATGTAAATATGATCGACAGGCATCTGGGGTCTCCTGTGATCCAGGAAAGATTTTACTTGTAGTCAAAATTTGACTTTCAAATGCACGCTGCTTCTATTTGCTTCTCTTGGAAGGCATTTGTTATTCTCTAATATTTCTCTTGCCATTACATTTAAAGATAAGTCCCTTTGAAGAAGAGGAATACACTCAAGCACAGCTAGAATTCTAAAATGGAAGAATTTTACAGAATTGTTATCAGACTTGTCTCTACCATGAGGCAAGCCAGGTGACTGCTTAGGGTCTCATAAGCATATAAGATGATACCTCAAGGTATTTTCAGAGGCTAAAAAAACATTGAGAGGTAATTGAGTACCTATGTGAAGGGTATGATCTCAAGTACAAGAAATATGACTTTTTTTTAATAGTAGTTAATTTCTATTTAAAGCCTCAGTTAAGGAGCACCTGGGTGGCTTAGTGGTTGAGCAACTGCCTTTGGCTCGGGTCGTGATCCCAGGGTCCTGGGATGGAGTCCTGTATCGGGCTCCCCGTGGGGAGCCTGCTTCTCCCTCTGCCTATGTCTCTGCCTGTCTCTGTGTCTCTCATGAATAAATAAATAAAATCTTAAAAAAAAATAAAGCCTCAATTCTGAAAGGAGGTGAGGCATGGGAACTTAATCTCCATCAATCTGAGTTTCCTCTTCTTTTAGAGTAACATTAAATTTCCAGGAGCATCCTTGAGTGGAGGGAAGGAACCTCCCTCCTTGGGTGGAACCAGCCTAGTCAGGGAGTTCTCTAATCCCCACTTCCTCCAACTCCCTACCTGGGGCAAGACCCGGGGTGCAGGGGCCCTTCTTAGGGACCTACCACTGTCTAAACTCTTTCGGTTCCTCTTACTTTTTTTTTTTTTTTTTGCTTTTTGCATTTATTTATTTATTTATTTATTTATTTTTTAAGTTTTTATTTATTTATGATAGTCACACAGTGAGAGAGAGAGAGGCAGAGACATAGGCAGAGGGAGAAGCAGGTTCCATGCACCGGGAGCCTGACGTGGGATTCGATCCCGGGTCTCCAGGATCGCGCCCTGGGCCAAAGGCAGGCGCTAAACCGCTGCGCCACCCAGGGATCCCTATTTATTTATTTTTAAATAATGAATTTATTTTTTATTGGTGTTCAATTTACCAACATACAGAATAACACCCAGTGCTCATCCCGTCAAGTGCCCCCCTCAGTGCCCGTCACCCATTCACCCCCACCCCCCGCCCTCCTCCCTTCCACCACCCCTAGTTCGTTTCCCAGAGTTAGGAGTCTTCATGTTCTGTCTCCCTTTCTGATATTTCCACCCATTTCTTCTCCCTTCCCTTCTATTCCCTTTCACTATTATCTATATTCCCCAAATGAATGAGAACATATAATGTTTGTCCTACTCCGATTGACTTATTTCACTCAGCATAAAACTGTGGAAGGAGCCTCGGTGTCCATCGAAAGATGAATGGATAAAGAAGATGTGGTTTATGTATACAATCGGTTCCTCTTCCTAACTCTCTTCACCCTCCTACTTACCCCTATCTCTGCCCAGTTAATCTTTACCTAGTGTTTGGTGGAGGACAAGTGGGGTGACGATTGAGAAACTCAGTCCTGACTAATCACAGTTCTTCCAAGTCTTCCATCTTATACCAGCATTTACACTTTTGAAATGCAAAGGTCAAGGGTTTGACCCTTTGCTATCTGTGTACTGTGTACTGTACTATTCACACTCTATACTGTGTACCTTTACCTGGAAAAGAATAAATGCTTGGTTTTATGTACTCCATGAACTAAGAATCATTTTTACATTTTTAAATCATTGTATGAGAGTCAAAAGAATACTTTGTGATTCATGGAAATTATGTGAAATTCAAATTTCAGTTTCCAAAATTAAAATTTTACCATGCCCGTTAATTTATACATTGTCTATGGCTCCTTTCACACTACAAATGTAAAGTTGAGGAGTTGGGTCAGAGGCCTGTGGCCTGCAAAGTCTAAAATGTTTACTCTCTGGCCCTTGAATAAAAAGTTTGCCACTTTCCATGCTGATAATATCTTGCAAACATGGTGAATGTTTCTAAAACCCATGGAATTTTCTGTAAGAAGTATCGCAAGCACCAACCCCACAAAGTGACACAGTACAAGAAGGGCAAGGATTCTCTTTACGCCCAGGGAAAGTGGCATTATGACAGGAAGTAGAGTGGCTATAGTGGGCAGATGAAGCCAATTTTTTTGGAAAAGACTTAAAACTTCAAAGAAGATTGTGCTGAGACTTGAATATTTTGAGCCCAACTGCAGATCTAAGAAAATGCTGGCTATCAGATGCAAGCATTTTGAACTGGGAGGAAGGGCCAAGTGATCCAGTTCTGTTTCACACTGTTTTATTATGAAGACAATGAAATCTTGAGGTTATGTCAAAAAAAAAAAAAAAGGTTGCCAGTGCTCTAGCTTAATTAGAGAAATAAATCACCATTAATCTACGTTCTTAAATTTACAGCAAAGACTTCTCTGCTTTATCATCACTACTGTTGGGCACTTATTAAAGGCTAAGGTTTCAGATGTTATCCACATGAGCCACATATTGTAAAAATCAACAGAGATACAAAAAAATGATTACAGAATACCCTGCTTTCCAGGGGCTTATGGTTAAAGGATAGAGACACAGAGGTGTAAACAGGTAAATAGATAAGCGACGTGGTAATACTCCTGAGAGGGGGTAGGCAGAAATGTGCAAGGATTGCTGGTGAAGATTGCTGATGGTGGGGGATCCCTGGGTGGCGCAGCGGTTTGGCACCTGCCTTTGGCCCAGGGCGCGATCCTGGAGACCCGGGATCGAGTCCCACGTCAGGCTCCTGGTGCATGGAGCCTGCTTCTCCCTCTGCCTGTGTCTCTGCCTCTCTCTCTCTCTCTCTCTCTCTCTCTCTCTGTGTGTGTGTGTGACTATCATAAATAAATAAAAATTAAAAAAAATTAAAAAAAAGATTGTTGGTGGTGAAGAAGCTCAGTTTTTAACACTAGTTTGAGGTGCCAAGGAGCTAGCCCATGAAGATAACCAAGTAGATAACTATTTTCCCGATGGTGTCAGCCTTCAGGATTACCTGCAGGACTGGCTGGTTCCCTTCACTGCCTCGAAGTCTAGATAGCTTAGTTAAAGCGGTATGAAAAGCAACATTAATTCAATAATTTTGATTTTTCAGGGGGGGTTTCTCTGCTCTACAAGACTCATTGCATGGCTCTCCTGGAGGTTAAAATGAAGAATAAGGGCAGCCCGGGTGGCTCAGCAGTTTAGTGCCGTCTTCAGCACAGGGCCTGATCCTAGAGACCTGGGATCGAGTCCCATGTCAGGCTCCTTGCATGGAACCTGCCCCTCTCTCTGTCTCTGTGTGTCTCTCATGAATAAATAAATAAAATCTTTAAAAAAAATAAAATGAAGAATAACAACAGCCAGTAATTGCTGAACTTGAGCTCTATTTCAGGCTCTGCACTAACTTCTTACATTGTTTGATCATCCCCACAACAACATGAGGTAGGTGGTTGTCTTATTCCTACTTTAGGCATGGGAATACTGAGATACAGAGAAGATAAGAAACTTGCCCATTACTAGAAAGTGGCAGAACCAGGCTTTAAATTCTAGAGCCTGTACTCTCAGCTCATGGCTTTGCTGCATAGCTGCCTGTCTCTTTGAAGTAAAGAACCTCCCTCAAGAAATATCAATGGAGGCAGAGGTGAGGTAAAAGATCAAATCTGTAGTTCTTTATAGCTTCTCCTCTTCTTGCCTCTATATTCCTGTCTCCCTACAAGGAGGCAAAGACAACACTTTATGGATGGTCCAGATGAAACTGATAAGGTAACAAATGTTAAAAAAATCAAAGTTTCATTCTGAATCTTACTAACTGGACTTGGGTCATCTGGATAGAAATGGGAATTCATGCTTTTCTGTGTGAATGGCTGTATTTAGAGGAAGCATGGTGGAAGGGATAGGACACAGATTTTGGATTGAAACCTGTTCTTTAATTTCTCAAATATTCTATGGGTGCCCAAAGTGATATAGAGTCTGTGAAAGGCATTTAGTTACTAACAGTGTAAGTTTGAAAAACCCAGCTTGAGGTCTTTTGATCTCTATGTCCTCATTTCTGTAACAGAGCTGATACTTACCTATCCCAAAGGATTGTTATGAACGTTAGATAACATACTCTTTCAGCAACTTCATTTGCCTGCTTCTGAATTACCAAGTCTCACAATGGCATAATAGCACCAGCAGGGGGAGCAGAAAACAAGAGTTTCAACCAGAAAACGGTTTCTGAAAACCTATTCAGAGATACTGATATTATAATTACCTTCTATTTTCTAAACATTCTCATAACCTATAATCTCCTCCTAATGATGCCAATAAGGGAGTTCTGTATTATCAATATCATTCTACGATCATGACTCTAACCAAAAGGCCCCAGGTGTCCTATTAGAATAAAATCCTATTGACTCAATATCTAAGACTTGAAAGATTTCAGTTGGGTTATTATCCAATTTACCTAATTTCCACATTTGCAAGAGGGGTGACTGTGGAGTTGTGTTTTGTTTGTATCCTGCTTGTCCCAGGTTTTAAGCATAGAGCTGCTGGCCACACAGATGCCATAACTATTTAGTCAGTGAGTCCAGCAGGTAATTGGCCAAATGATGTGGAACATGGGCTCACATCTAAATGTAATCTTTTTTTTTAATTTTATAAATTAATTTTATTGGTGTTCAATTTACCAACATACAGAATAACACCCAGTGCTCATCCCGTCAAGTGTACCCCTCAGTGCCCGTCACCCATTCACCCCCACCCCCCGCCCTCCTCCCCCTCCACCACCCCTAGTTCATTTCCCAGAGTTAGAAGTCTTTATGTTCTGTCTCCCTTTCTGATATTTCTCACACATTTCTTCTCCCTTCCCTTATATTCCCTTTCACTATTATTCATATTCCCCAAATGAATGAGAACATACACTGTTTGTCCTTCTCCGGTTACTGTGGCCAAGTTCAAAAAGGGTGTTGCCTGAGTTCTCCTCTGGGATTTTGATGGAATCTTGTCTCACATTTAGATCTTTCATCTATTTTGAGTTTATCTTTGTGTATGGTGCAAGAGAGTGGTCCAGTTTCATTCTTCTGCATGTGGATGTCCAATTTTCCCAGCACCATTCTTCAGAGACTTAGAACAAATTATTTTAAGATTTGTGTGGAATCAGAAAAGACCCCAAACAGCCAGGGGAATTTTAAAAAAGAAAACCATATCTGGGGGCATCACAATGCCAGATTTCAGGTTGTACTACAAAGTTGTGTTCATCAAGACAGTGTGGTACTGGCACAAAAACAGACACATAGATCAATGGAACAGAATAGAGAACCCAGAAGTGGACCCTGAACTTTATGGTCAACTAATATTCGATAAAGGAGGAAAGACGATCCACTGGAAGAAAGACTGTCTCATCTAAATGTAATCTAAACCGTAAAGTTCATATCACATTTCTGATTTAAATGAACAGGGGTAAATAAGCAAGTTAATGTCAGGAATTTATTTTTAGAATACATTTTTAAAGTATGTCATAAAATCAGTATAGTTTTATCCTCATCTTCTTGATACTCTTTAAACACATTGCTCTGCAGCAAAATTGACATTCAGGATGATGAAGGAGTAGAAAGCTTTGGAGCACACTAACCATCAAAGATTAGTGTTAAATACATATCATTGTATTTAACTCTCTGAAAACAGATGTTATTCACGATACATAACTCTTAATTAAGCAAAGCCAGAAAATCCACTCCTTGATTAGTTTGACTAAATGGCAGTTTATTGTACTTGAAAATAATAAAATGACATTTCTTTTCAAATACACCAAAAACTGGAACTTTTTCTCCAGTGAGACTAGTATCCTTCCACAATTCAAATCAGTTTTTATTATAATGTTCACAGGTGCTATGACATGATGTGATTTCATTAATGAACCTTCTACCTATGCCTCTCCATATCAGATAGTAACTTATCATTGATATTTAAAGATGGTTAGTTTGTCTAGACATTCACTTTTTACCTTAGCCTCATAAGACTGAGGTCTATATTAGTAACAAATCTTATATTTTGACTTGCGTTTTTAATTTAAAAAGAGACTCATAATACTGAAGTTCTTCTTTTTGAAGTTTTTACCCTAGATGCCTTTAAATTTCAGCATAGAATCCTCACATTTTATATATCATCACTGATGTAAATTTCACCCTAGGAGGTACTGAATTACAAGGACGCAAATAGTTGGGTCCCTCTTAGTTGGACATTTGTCTGCTTAGCAACTTACAAAAGGTAAGAAGACATTTTCAGGAAATATCTCTCTTTCGGGAAGCATATGATAATGATGATTAAAACTAGTCATTTAGGGCATCTGGGTGACTCAGTCAGTTAAGCCTTGACTCTTCACTTTGGCTTAGGTTATGATCTCAGGGTTGTGGGATCGAGCCCTGTGTCCGGCTTGCACTCAGGGCAAGAGGCTACTTGAGATTCTCTCTCCTTCTGCCCCTCCCCCAGTTGCATGCGTGTATGCACTCACTCTCACTCTCTCAAATAAACAAACAAATAAATAAAATCTTAAAAAAAAACACACAGAGTGGTATAAGGAGTACTTGGCTGGTTGTTGGTAGAGCATACAACTCTTGATCTCGGGGCCTTGAGTTGGAGCCCCAACGTTGGGCATAGAGATTACATAAACCCAACAAGCTAGAGTGGTTTGAGTATCAGACAAATAGATAAAAACATGTAAAATAGATCATCATGAATCCACTGTGGGTTGGCTTTTATTCCATTCACTTACATGCTAAAGAATAGTGAAAGTTAGCTTACCTTCCATGTTTGGTTTGTTGTAGTCTTATATCTCATTTCACAGGAAACCTTTTCAATTGTTGTTTGACTATTCCAGTGGATTATGGTCTTGGGGACTGTAGTATTTATATCCTCAGCCCTGGAGATGATAGCTGCAGAAGGTATCACTAGAAAAATAAATAAGTTAAAAATCAGCAGTTTAAAACTTGCCTTGAGAGAAATCAATATATTTTCATCAATATATAGACATGTTAAAACTCAAAATACTAAAAAACAATTTCATGATCCAATTAACAATTAAAATGATTTTTTTCTTACATTCTAAGCTATTATATAGGAGAAAACTGCTGCTAAGTGAAATTCTATTCAACCTATTTTCCATTTCTTTTAAATGAGATTCTTAGAGTCTACCTTTCCCCTACCTCCTATTCCCTTATAATCCTAGCTAATGAAATTCCAAAGCCTGGCCTAATTAACAAAAGAGAGTGAAAAAGAGACAAAGGAAATGTCTCTTCCTGCATTTGTTTAGGGGAAAATGATGCTTTGCATTCTAAATTTAGTTCAGGGAGTCTGATTTGATAAAATATTAAATTGAGACATTTCACAATAATATTTTTATTCTCTTATATCATAGGGAAACATGAATAATTAAATCTATTGCTAACTTATTTTGTTATCTATTAAAATAATTGCAAGTATGATTGAACAAAGCAAGTAAGCAAGTCTCACAAGACTCTAAGACTTTACAAATTATTGCCATGCTCTGTGATAATAATTTTCAAAAGGAAACTGAAATTCTGATAGGTTATCTTACTATTGGTTTTGTTATACTAGGAATAATGATATAACTGGGATCCCTGTATTTCTAAATTGTATTAATTCTTGTATGTTTGTTCTGTCTGAACAGAATAAAATCATTGGCACTTCCCATTTCTCCTATGTGCATGACAGAACAATGAAAGCCTATGACTTTGGGGATGCCTGGGTGGCTCAGCGCCTGCCTTGGGCCCAGGGTGTGGTCCTGGAGTCCCAGGATCAAGTCCTATATTGGGCTTCCTACATGGAGCCTGTTTCTCTCTCTGCCTGTGTCTCTGCCTCTCTTTCTCTGTGACTCTCATGAATAAATAAGTAGAATCTTAAAAAAAGAAAGCCTATGACTTTGTGAGACATATTATTTAACAAAGAACTAAGGAGCCTATGTATGTGTTTTTAAGGACTATTATTATAGCTTAATATTCTCTATGAATTAGTTTCCTTTTCATTTATTCTAGGTGGCTAAGTATTCTTTAGGAATATGATTGTTTTACTATTAATGATTTATTATCTAAATTATATGCCCAGGTATATGATTTATAGAGAAATACAAAAATTAAAAACTTGCTATTTAGTAGTACAGTCCTATAATAGAATCATTGGGCTAAAGATAACATCAGAAGAAGTAGTAGCAAAATCAGTTTAATTGAAGAGCTTACTGTACTGAACTTTTATCATCTGGATGTCACAGTTGATTTCCTTTGCTAGTGTAAGCTTCTTGTAATAAGGATCAATATTGCAGATTTCTATAGTCAGAGAAGTGTTTCCCAGGGCTCTGAGACCACTTGGGACCATTTAAGCACCCTCAGGCTAAATTACCCACCCACTCTTCACTCTCATCTCAGAGTCCAGCCTGCCATTGGTAGAGTAGCACAAGCGTTCCTGAGAAAGAAATATTCTGGGGCAGAAACAAAAGTCTGTTTAGGCCTATGAGAAATATAGATGGAACAGTAAGTCAGATTTAAGATAGAGTCTTAGCACAGGGCAGGTCAATGCAGCAGAGAGCTGAGCCTTTACGTTTGTATGACCTCATATGATTTCAAATAAACATGTTATATAATAAATACCTGACTATGTACTTTGTTAAATGACTCAAATGTTAAATGTTTGCTCTCATTGCTTAGGTTTCAAATGTTCCCATCATATCTTAGGTTTTTAAAAAGCTGTCATATCATCATGGAGGCCATGTGTTTAGTTTTCACTTGTACTGAAATGAAGAACCAGATCTGTTGTCATTTGGTATCTTTCCAACAACATATTTTTCCCTATGTGAGAATTAACATTCAAAATGCAGCTGGAAAGCACTGCACTTTCTGCACTGGCATTTATTTCTTCACAGGAGAAGCTGAAGCATCCATCTCACAGCCACTTGGGCACAGTATTACTGTACTATTAACTCAGGCTTGCCTTTCAGCATAGCCTCCCTAACTTAATTAAAGCCCAATCCTGTAGTTGTTCTCAGGAGGGTCCTCTGTTCTCAGTTTCATAGAACAGTTCATTTATCTAACTTGCAATATCTCATTCTTAAAGTGTCATAAATGAGTGTAACTCATCCGTTAATTATCTGGTGCTTTATTGGATGGAGCCTCCTACATAGTCAACCTGTGTTTTTCTACCTGAGTTTCTAAGAATCTGTTTTGAGATTTAAAAAAGAAAGGAAAAGAAAAGAAATAAAATAAAATAAAATAAAATGGGTGCCTGGATGGCTCAGTCCATTAAGTGTCTGCCTTTGGCTTAGGTCATGATCCCAGAGTCCTGGGATCAAGCCCTGCATCCCCTCCCTGCTCAGCGGGGAGTCTGCTTCTCCCTCTGCCCTTCCCTGCCCCCCTGCTCATGCTTTCTCTCTCTCTCTTTCTCTCATAAATAAATAAATAAATAAATAAATAAATAAATAAATAAATAAAATATTTTTAAAAGAGAGAGAGAAGGAAAGAAAGAAATGAAGGAAAAGAAAAGAAGAGAAAAAGGAAAAGAAAAAAAAGGACATGAAATAACAACTCCAAACACGAGGTTCTGTGCTTCACAGTGTGAGAAGTCAGATCTGGTGGTGATGGCCAGATGAGATTTTTCCCTTTGTGGGAGGTGGGATGGTGATTAACCTTTGCAAGTTAGCAGGCCTGGAATAAAATCTAGCTCTCCTCCTTACTAGCTGTGTGACCTTGAGCAAATTATTTCTCTTTCTTCTTTATCTGTAAAATGGGCACAGTAGTACCATGTATGATTGTTTCCAGAATTAAGTGTGATTTGCATGTTAATTGTCTGGAACACTGTAGGCATTTGATAAATGGTGATGATAGTAAGATCATAAGATCACAAAGATAATAATAGCAGTAATACTACTAATAATTTAGTTCTAAAAATGATATTGCCAAAATGATACAGGTAGACTTTAAACATCGTTAATCCACTGAGAGAAAACTGTTATAAGAAAAAGGCATTTTATGACATCCTACCTCAAACTGTAAATTTACAAAAACACATGTAACATGGTCAAGAGAACTATAACTCCAAAAATATATAACACAGTGAAATGCATCACCAGAGTCAGCAGTGTTTGTTTTCAAATCACATATTCAGAGCATAAGGACAGAATTTTTGGATCAATCCAGTTAGTTGGAATAGTTGAGTTTAGTTGAAACAAAAGTTGAGAACTGAGATATTAGTTCCAATAAAAGACCCCAGTTGTCCCCAAAGGAAATCCATGTTCAACTTCAAGAGAAGGTGTCACATCACCTTCCGATGAAGCCCCTACATCATTAATCAGCAGGGAAGTTATCAGACACATAGCAACATACTTTTAAATAAAGACGGAAGATAGAAGTTGATATTGGAATTAGAGCTCCCTAGCTCCCCAATCTCAAATTTTTTAATGCCACCTAGTTTTGGCTCCTTTAAGTAGAAATTATAATCTCTTCTACAAAGTAGGTTTGTCATGGTCATGTAAAAGCAGTTAGCACTGAAGAAAGTGCTCCATAACTGTGAGCTTACTGAAATCATCCTTAATAATAAAAACAGAAATAATTGTCACTATGATATCCAAATAGAGGATAATTCACTTGGTGCTCTTTGGATAAACTTTGGTTTTAGGACTGAGATGTAGCTGCTGTCAAAGGCTCAGGGGCAATTACCTTTTGGAATTTATCTTAAGGAAAATTTTATCTTATCTTAAGGGGCACCTGGGTGGCTCAGTTGGTTGAGCATTTGCCTTTGGCTCTCCCTACCCCATACTCCTGTACATACTCTCTCTCAAATAAATAAATAAAATCTTAAAAAAAAAAAAGGAAAAAGAAGACAACTACTATGAAAAAATTTATCCAAAAGGTTGTTTATGGCAGTATAGTTTATGTTGGTAAAAATTTGAAAACAGCCTAAATCCCCAACAATAAGGGACTAATTAAAGATATTCATTAAAAATAATATTGTAGATTAAATCAATAGTAATATTTATTCTATATTATAAGTTTTAGAAGGCAAGGTCTAAAATATCTGAAGCATAAAATGTTAACATTTGTGAAACCTGGCTGGTAAAAATAGAGATGTCTACATAATTCAGCATTTTTTATGTTTTTTTTGTTAAATTAAAAAAAACACATAACTTCCAAAATAGTATATACGTAGAATTCTTTAGTATGCTCTACTTCTCACAATGTAAGACTCATCACAGCTTATTATAATCTTTCTTTAATTCCATTTTCCCTGGTAATTTTCCCTGGATATTTAGGGCACCAGATACCTTGCTTATCTTACTCTCCTTATGCTTGAACATAAGAAGGTCTCAAAAAATATGTATAAAACCAGATGCACCCATGTAGAAATAAGACTGGAAGGATATACAAAAAAGTGGTAGCAGTACTTATCTTTGAGTTGTCTCAGGCTGGTCAATTATAGGTAACTCTTGTTTTCTGTGTCATGACCTACAGGAACTTCAGGGGAACTCAGATCTTCATTTGACTAGGTCAGCACAAATTAGCTGTTTAGTTGTAAAGATACTATTTCTCATCCTTTACCTATATCATCCAGATTAATTTGCAGTTGTTTTGACTTCTCCATGCCCAATGCATTTGCAGCTTGAACCCAAACCAAATATTTCTTGCCACCTTGCAATGAATCAGTGGAGATGTTAATATAACTTGAAGAAAGATATTGTTGCTCTTCTTCTTTCTCTAAACTTAAAAAAAAAGATTATGATGACTAGTTATGTTTGGTTTGAATTGGTTCTTCCTCAATTTTTTGATGCTACTTTTCTAGCCTGCTTTTGAATACAAAATTGGTCATTTGAAAATTTTTTAAAAATAAATTCAAGACTCTTCAGGGCCAGATTATGACTTTCATGGGCCTTAAGCCCCTTTCCCTTCATGGACTTATTCTTCTGTCAAGAGAAAAATAGTATCTATGTGTGTGGGTGTGTGTATGTTTATATAGATACATACATATTCATATAGATTATGTTTTACAACTGTTGATATAAGAGTAAATATATTATTACATATTAAAACATTTTTTGGCCTAATGGTTTATTTTTTATGTATAATACAATTTTTAATGAATATGATCATTTATATTAGTATATATCAGAAGTCTCAAATACAAAAACAATTGCATTCATGTAGTTAAAATTCTATCTGTAGCTCCCTCCTTTGTACACGTTCTTTAAATGCAGTTTCCTTTCTGCCTTTTAACTTTTAGAATACTTCATTTTTTTCTTTTTCTATTTTTATTTACTTGTTTATTTACTTAATTTTTTAAGAACAGAAATGCAGACATTTTATTTTTTCCCCCAGCTCCCCCACCCACCTCCCCTCCAGCAACCCTTAGTTTGTTTCCTACGATTAAGTACCTCTTAGGGTTTGTCTCCCTCTCTCTCTGATTTAGTCCTGTTTTATTTTTTCCTTTCTTTCCCTATGATCCTCTGTTTTATTTCTTAAATTCCACGTATGAGTGAGATCATATAATTGTCTTTCTCTGACTGACTTATTTCACTTAGCATAATATCCTCTGGTTCCATCCATGTCATTATGAATGGCAAGATTTCTTTCTTTCTTTTTCTTTCTTTCTTTCTTTCTTTCTTTCTTTCTTTCTTTCTTTCTTTCTTTCTTTTTTTATGGCTGAATAGTAGTCTATCTAATAGTTTATTTTTTCTTTTGATTTAAAATGAAATTAAACATTTTCATGGACTCCTGAAAGTATCATGGGCCCTGGGCACTATGCGCACTATGCTTACTGGATAAGTCAGCTCTAGACAGAGCTTGAAATAAATGAGTACCTTCTGGGAAAGAGCATTGTATAGCAGCTTGGTACAAGAGCTTTGAGTCAGATATTTCTACCAGATATAGTGAGGGGTAAGGATGGCATGAACCATCAGGATAGAATGAGAGATCTGGATGCGAAGAAAAAGACCAACCTTCCAGAAAAAAAAAAAAAAAAACTAACAACAACAAAAAAAACCCACCCAGCATGTTCTAAAACAAATGGTGAGCCACTTTCATGAAACTTCAGCAAGTTCATACTCTGGAGCATGAACGTGCAAGAAGTAACTTAAAGTAAAGCAGACAAAATCATTAAGACTTTCTGTGGACTTTGAAAACAGAACTCACTGCATCTGGTGGCCAATTAGGTAAGGGGAACGGAAATAATTTACTGCCAAAGAAGCTGGAGAAGATAGAGGGGAGAGGCACACTTTGAAGTGCAGATAGAGCTATTAAATCATCACTTCAAATTATGTTTATCTAAGTTTTTATAGTTGAATGAGTGAGGATTGCTCATCAGCCAATTTAACTTTGTGAAATTTCAAATGTTATTTTTTAAGGCTAAAATTTTAAATCTTATGAATTTCCAATTTCCACTGGCTTTGGTCAGCAAGTTTGAGCCTCTCTATTATGTTTGGTAAAAATTTCTGGGGTGCCTGGCTGGCTCAGTCGGTAGAGCATGTGACTCTTGATCTGGGGTTCCTGAGTTGGAGTCCCATGTTGGGTGGAGAGATTACTTAATCAATTAATTAATCAATCTTAAACAATTCTACTCCACAATATTTTTTGGGGAGATTGGAGGTAGTGGTGAGGAGGAATACTGGGAAATGTCCCCCCCCCTTTTCTGATTTCTGTGAGGAGAAACTGTCCTCAAAACTCCCCCATTCTGGGCAGCCTGGGTGGCTTAGCGGTTTAGCGCTGCCTTCAGCCAAGTGTCGGATCCTGGAGTCCCGGGATCGAGTCCCACATCTGGCTCCCTTGCATGGAGCCTGCTTCTCCCTCTGCCTGTGTCTCTGCCTCTCTCTGTCTCTCTCTCTCTGTCTCTCATGAATAAATAAATAAAATCTTAAAAAAAAAACACAAAAAACAAAAACCTCCCCCATTCTGTCTTCCCCGCCCTTCTTCAAGTCTCTTGAAGGTGGGACTGATTCTACTTACTAAGAACTGGACTGTGCACCTCTGTCCCTTTCTCTCTCCCAGTTTCCCTTGGGGAATCAGAAGACCAGAGAAATGATATTGTTTGGTCTTCTCCAATAAGATGTAAGATTTAAGGAGTTGTCCCCTAGGTGGGGATGTGCAGCTGTCTATACTGGATGTGATTGAGGGCAAGGGCAGTAAATCTGTTTATTCTGGGAAGAGCAGTATTAAAATGTTTACTCTTGCCACATAACAAAGCCATGGTCTCCATTAACAAGCTTCATCAGTAATATTATAAAATATTTTAAATGTTTAATTATTTAAATAAATATTTTAAAATATTTAAACATAGCTATTTTATATATTTTTAAAAATATTTTATTTATTTATTCTTGAGAGACACAGAGAGGCAGAGTCACAGGCAGGGGGGGAAGAGAAGCAGGCTTCATGCAAGGAGCCTAATGGCGGGATTCGATCCTGGGACTCCAGGATCACATCCTGAGCCGAAGGGAGATGCTCAACCACTAAGCCACCCAGGCATCCTGCTATTTTATATTTCTATTTTCACCTGCTGGCTTTTTGATTTCTCTTAGTTGGTTTAGAACTCTGCAGAGATAAATACTGAGCCACCTCAGATTCTTACATCCCACTATCTCTACTCTGATCTATTAATAACATGAAAGTGGTTTTCACTAGACTTCACTAAGTTTACATTTCTTGATCCCTTTGAACTACCAACTCTTTTTATTTCCTTTTCTTAAGCTTCTCAGTCAGATTTTCTACATCCTTGGTAACTACATCCAAATTACCATTTCCATTTGTTCTTTAAGCTTTTTATTGTGATTTCTGTCTTTACTTTTCCCATGAATCTACTCTTCTAAAATGGCATCCTTTCCAAGGTGAAGTCCTCTGAATCCTCTTTGTAGCATCTGTTCCTCCTAATAACTTACAAGTCTTACTTCCTTTGCTACCCAGACCCTGTCTTCTGAGTGGGAAGACATCTTTTTCTCACACCTGCTTAGTGACACCTTTTCTCCTCCTGCCCTCCACTTGGATTGCCCTCCCTACTCCTCTAACCCCACCACAGTGATGGTCAGCTCTTGGTGCTTGCCTTTTCCCTCAGCTTGCTCACATTCCTCGCTTCAATCACCATTCCACATGTACAGCTACTGACTATCTGAATTCTCACTGGGAGCTGCATTTGGATATCTGCCGGAGACAAAACTGTAGCATATTTACAACTGAATTGTCTTCCCATGTGCATCGGCACTTCTTGCCAGTTTCTCCATTGTTGTCAACAGCATGCTGCCTTTCTGATGTCCTCTCTTTGCCATTTTTAACAATTTTTTCTCTATCATTTAAGAACCAACCAAAGAAGGCAGAAACATTTAACTATTATTTTTTTATTTTATCTTTTGTTCCTATAGCTGTGGACATGGTCGAGGCCTTATCTCTATGTTATCTGTTTGGTATATTACTTGTAAATTTCTACATTAATTGTAGTGCATTGTGGAAACTAATAATATAGATCTGCTAATTTGGAGAGAAATAAGCTCAGAATTTGAACAAAGGTGAAAAACAAATACCTTACAATCTTATATTTAACAAACAGAAATGCTTCACAAATTTGGGTGTCATCTTTGACTAGGGGTCATATTCATTCTCTCTGCACTGTTCCATTTATAGTATTTGTGCTATACTATACTTGTATACTATACTTGTATACTTGTGCTATACTATACTTGTATACTATGCTTGTATACTTGTATACAAGCACCGCTTGGTTTCTTTATCTAATACTATCAATTTTTTTTCTGTCCTGGGGGGAATGACTTGATAGAATTTGTGGGAAAGGAAGAGTTTAACGATCATGATCATTTCATCTCTACAGCTGTATTTCAAGTCCTGTTACTACTATGCATCTCTTCAGCAACTCCCCAAATTTCTCCAGCCTCACAATACCCCAGCTAGGATTATAACTTGCCAGCCATTACAATCTATTAGAATCCAGAGTGGCATGCTTCCTGAGACAAAGAACTCCAGGGAGGAAAAGAGGAACCAGCCTCATTCTACCAAGCAATAAATGCATTTTTAAATCAAAATACTACAGAAATTAAATATCTGTATTTTAAACTTATTGCCACAACCAGAGCAGGTAATCTCACCAGGCAACCAAGGAATCTCTCAAAGGCTGACAGAGATACATGGGTAAGGGTGAGAGGTCTACATGGCATGCAGGTGGTAGCAATTACTTTAGTTCAGCTCAGGTTTTTAACCTTCAGTGCATATTTTCCAGTGCTGCCTCTCCTCTCAGCACCAGGCAGATCACTATGAACACCATGAGAGGATAAGGACATGTCATACTGATGAAAAGCAGAAATTTTAGAAAAAACCTGGATTCAAATTCCAGCTCTGCCCCTTGATGAAATGTGGGAGTTGGAGCCAGTTACTTAACCTCTATGTACTTCAGTTTACTCATCTGTACAACAGAAAGAATAGCATCATTGTGATCATGAGTAATTAAGATAAGTGAATAAATAGGATTAGGAAGCATGGAACAGGTGGCTTCATAGGCAAAAAAGGGCTTATTAAAACACACAATTATTATTATGAATTAAAAGGTATTTATGACATGACTTTTACACATTCTAAAGATTACAATTGAAACCTTAAAGGGACATCTGGGTGGCTCAGTGGTTGAGCATCTACCTTCAGCTCAGTGCATGATCCCAGAGTCCTGACATCGAGTCCCACATCAGACTCCTCCTCATGGGGAGCCTGCTTCTCCCTCTACCTATGTCTCTGCCTCTTGCTCTGTCTCATGAGTAAATAAATAAAATCCTTAAAAAAAGAGAGAGAGAGAATCCTTAAAAATTGTTATATTTCAACAAGCAAAATTTCTTTTATATCACATATATCTGGAATCAAATCATTCCATTAAATTCAGGTGTTTACATAGTTCCCTTATATTTCTTTTGAAATAAGACAGAATGTAAATAAGTTACAAAGAATGTGTTTTAAGTTATGCTAACCTCATGCTCAATAAGAATTCAAATGTGAAAATAAGAGAATGGCAAATATGGGTAAGTAGTAAGTAGGGCATCTCTGAGAATTTTCCAGTTAGAGAAAACCACATGCATGTCCTTAATTGGTTTGTGGCTTATTCTTTTACCACATTCATTGAGACCACAGTCAAAATGGAAATATATTCTTAAATCAACATTAACCATAGTTATTAGGTAATTTAATTATGCTTTTAAAGTCTACCTTCATAGTAGCACCTAGATCACAAACCCTTTTAGATGAAGAACCAGTAATAATGAATGAATGACTATAACTTTGGGACTATTTTTATATAAAACTGTATATTACAAAGTTTTCAAATTTCTTATTTCTATTTCTGGTTTTGGTGTGCTCATAATACATAACGGATGTTTGCTGAAGGGAGTCAGCATGATTTATATGCCTCTGAAGTTACCCATGCACCTCACACTACTTATATTTATTTTTTTTAAAGATTTTATTTATTCATGAGAGACACAGAGAGAAAGGCAGAAACATAGGCAGAGGCAGAAGCAGGCTCCCTGCAGGGAGTTCAATGTGAGACTCAATTCCAGAACCCCGCTGAGCCACCCAGGCATCCCACACTAGTTATATTTAATAGATTTTCAGTAAACACTGCCAATTTATAGTGATAATGGTGAATAGTGTTTTCCATTTACTTAGCCACTCATTCAACAAATATTTATTTAACATCCACTATGTTCCAAGCACTGCTACTTAAGACATTGCGGCTACAACAATGGACAAAGCAGATAAAGTCCCAACCTTCATGGAGCACACGTTCTGGTGGAAGCAAATAAATATATAATATGTCCTATGGTGATAACTGTTTAGAAGAAAAATAAAGCAAAAAGGGGTTGTTAGGAAGTGCTAGAGGTACGAGTGGGATTTTTTTTTTTTTTTTTTTTTTTTTTAAGGAAGATGAAGATGAGGAAAGCCTAAGAAGGTGACTTTTCTCCTCTCTGGGGAAAAAGCATTCTAGAGGTATGCAAAGACTCTGAAGCAGAATCTTGCTTGTCCTGTTCAAAGAACAACAAGGAGATCAGTGATGATTGGTATAGGTGAGGCAGATAGAAAGAGATTGAAGATGAGATCAGAGAGTCTGAAGGAGGGAGAGATTTAGAAGACACTATAAGGTCACATAGAGCCATTGAAGGATTCTGACTTTGATCTGTGAGTGAAATGACAGGTTTTGAGCAAAAGAGTGACATGATCAAGGTGCATGTGAAAAGGATTACTCTGGCTACTTGTGAGCAACTGTAGGAGGGCAAAAATGGAAGCTAGATCACCAGTTAGGAAGTTCTTATACTAACCAGAGGAAAGATGATATGGCTTGACCCAGCATTCCAAAGTGGGTAGTGATAAGAGGTCAAATCTGATAGGTTTTGCTGATTAATGTTGTTTAAGACATGGTAGGAAGGAATCTGGGAGGACTCCAGTGACTTTCACCTAAATAATACGAAGATGTATTTGCCATTTACTGATAAGGGGAATGCAAATGTAGGGAAAGGAAACACAGGGTGTTAGGTTTTGAACACGTTAGCTTTGAGATAACTTTTGGATGTCTAAGAGGAAGTGCTGAATATGATGTTAGATACATGGTAGCTACGAACAGAAATGTCTAGACTCAAGGTAGATAAACTAGGGAGTTTTACAGTATAAATTTGGATTATATCTTTTAGGTAATGACTATAGATTGGGATAAAAGGAGACCCTAGTATAAAGCTAATAGGAAGTAAAAGCTTCTTATTTACTGGAAATGAAGAGGCATCAGTTAATGAGTCTGAGAAAAAGCATCCAGGAAGGTAGGAGGAGAATCGAAAGGGAGTGGTGTCCTCAAAGCCAAAAGAAGGAAGTGAAAAGCTTAATTAAGTGCTCCCAATAAGGAAAATAAAGACTGAGAAGAAACCATTGGATTTGGTCATGAGGAATTGATCAGTGACGCTGATAAGACCTGTCTCAGTGGACAGCAAAAATTTGACTAAACTAGATTTAAAAAAGATGAGAGGGGAAGTAGAGACAGAAAGTATAGACGAATTCTTGAGTTTTGCCATAAAGAGGAGCAAAGAAATAGGGTAGTGGAGAGGGGAAGTGTATTTTTCAAGAGGGCAAATGCTGTAACATGTTTGAAAGCTGGTAGGAATGATCCAATAAAGATAGAAAAAGTGATCATGCAGTAAAGAGAGAGAAAAATTGTTGGAACAATGTCCTCCAGGAGGCAGGAGTAAGATCTAGCACACGAAGTGGAGGGTTGGCCTCAGGGCAACTGAGGGTTGGCCTCAGGGCCT
This sequence comes from Nyctereutes procyonoides, assembly GCF_905146905.1. Lineage (NCBI taxonomy): Eukaryota > Metazoa > Chordata > Mammalia > Carnivora > Canidae > Nyctereutes > Nyctereutes procyonoides. The sequence goes on along the minus strand of NW_026575140.1, from coordinate 46,215,654 downwards.
CAGGGAACTACAACTATTGTAGTTCATCCACAATAGTAGAATGGAAAACCAAGTATATGGGTACAGATGCCAGTGCATCAGTAGTTGGGGGAAGCTTATGGTTTTTCTCATTGCTCCTATTTTCTCAGTGAAATTAGAAAGTCATCAATAGAGAATGAGGAGGGAGAAAGTACGCTGGAAACTAGAAATGAGAGAAGAAGTAATAAAATAATTATCAGCTTAGTGGAGGAGTAACTTGGCCAGTGATATGTAGCAGGATACTGGTTGGCTATCTGGACCCAAATGAGATTAATGGTCATGAATATAAAGTAACATCAAGTTAGTAAGTTTGTGTTTGTCCCCAGCCACCATCAGCTTTCCTAGTTCAGGCACAGAATTGGTGGGGAAATGGATTTAAAAATATGAACTGCTTATTAAGTCCTAAAGGAATTACTGAAATATAACATCTGGCCTTAAAAATATTTGGAGTCATGCCTAAGAACGCTTTCTGGTTATTAGGAATATGCATATGGAGGAGAAGAAGAAATGGTAACAACAAGCCAGGCTTCTGAATTGACAGAAGGCAACTGATCCTAGGAGATCTAAAATGATATCTCATCGAAAAATAATTGCTCTACTAGTCTTTCACAGTGCCTGAAAATTCTATCATGGTGTTATTCTAATAAGTTTATGATGTCACAGAGATGATACCTATCCACAAAAAAAAAAATCTCTAGAGTTAAAAAACATAGTAATAAGAAAACACAAAATGCTAAATAAATATTTGGTAAATTGGCTTGAATGGAATAGAATGAGAGGCCATCATGCATTCATTTTTACTCAACAAGTATTTATTGAGTAGAAGACATTTCAACAGACATTGCAAGAGTTTCCAAGATAAAGAAAGAACATATTTACATGAAGCTGTTTGTGGGTAATAGACAATAGTAGGTAGATATTTATTAGCGGAGTTTTCTTCTTTGGTTTTTCCTATCACCACTTATTGACACATAGCAAAATACAGAGAGGAGGGGAGGTTGTGTCACCACAAAGATACTAAGGGAAAGAAAGCTCTTGAAGCAACACAGGTACAATATTCCTCTATTTTACAACTTCAATCCAACACCAGAAGGAAGTCCTGATGACCCCTAGGCTGCAATAGAGGGAATGCTACCTTTCTGCCACTAGTGGAACAAGTGGGTGGACTGGGGTAAAATACCTCTCCTGTATATATGATTTTACTGGAAAACAGAAACACATGAATTGGAAGTGAAACCTTGCAAATGCTGATCTCTATACCTATCTGCCAAAGTGGAAAATACCTTAAGAACCAAGGATCTAGAATGACCTTTTTAAATTATTATCTAAACCATAAAATTATAAGTCAGCTGTTTCCTGGGGGGAAAGATCTTATTGATAGTTAGAAAAATTAACTTTCTTTTCTCTAATTTTTTTCAACTCATTGGTGTGTTTTTAATTAATAGTAAGATGAATAGATGTTTAGTCTCTTTTCCAATTTGTGCTTATAAGAGCTCATTTTTTGAATTTGCTACAGGAGAACATTCATTTTTATGCTAATCCTTCATATCTTTTAGGTCTTTCTAAAATATAACATTCCATTAATCTGGACTTAATAAAGAATTTGGGTTAGGCTTGTCTGAGTTTGACTGTAATTTACTGTTGGATTTCAGAAAATATGGTAAAAAAAAGATTTTCTAAGAGGTAAGACTTTGTATTATTATTATTTAGACTGTGAGGGGACAATGCAGGAAATGTCTATTTCTACTTATCAGAATAACCACTCAATAAATATTAATTGAGCAGTTACAATGTATCCCATTCTAGGAGCAAGTGATGTATCAGTGAACAAAACAAAAATTCTTGCCCATATTGAGTTAACATTTCTAGTCTGAATGAATGAGTTTACTATTGACATATGCACAACAGCTAAAAAATTAGTCTTACTTGTATTTTTTTAGTTTTTTTCCCCCAGGAAGGTCTTACTTTTAGAGCATATCTGACATCTCTTTCTAGATTTTCATCTGTCTAAAATTACTGTCACTTGAAAATAATGTAAGTAAAATTGTTTATAATATCCTGTAAATGATCTTTTTTAATGGCCTTATATTAATCTACTCACCCAAATCAAGTTTGATGTAAGAACAAATCACAGCCTAGGATGTCAGCTTTGAGTGTCAGCATAATACTCTGCCTTTTTCTTGTTGTTTTTAAGCATTTCCTATTTGCAAGTCATTTTTTATAGTTTGTGTTCTCATAAACTTTGGAACATCCAGTATAGTATTACTTATCTTCATTTCCCAAGTTATGTAAGGAAACATAGGGCTTAGTCACAGGAACTTTTCCAAGATCATAAAGCTAGAAATTATGGCAGATACTGTTAAATGACAGTACTGGATTCTATCAACATTGCTCTTCTCTTAGGTTCCCATCCAGAGTAGACAGACATGTAACCCAAGTTCCAGTCAATGAGATGCAAATGGAAGGCCATGGGAGGATGTTTCTTTTCCTTCACTACTTTTCCTGTCTGGGACTTGGATGAGAAGCCTAGAGGTGCAGCTTCTGAGGATTAAGGCTGACACACTAAAGCTTATAGAAGAGAAAGGTAGAAAAACTTTTGAGATGTCAGTGAGTAATCATGCCAACTCTGTAATTCTTACCACTATGGCTTGATATAAATAAAGCCCCATCTGTTTAAGTCACTGCACTTTGGTTTTCTGATATTTGCACCATAAAAGACATCCAACTGATAAATCTCAGAACTGGAAATCAAAAGTAAAACTCAAAAACCCCCGTTTTTTCCAATGGATAGTTCTGAAAGCATGCTTTTTTAATAAGTGTATTCTTAACACTTTCAAGGTGACTTTTTGAGTACTGAGAACAATCTCAATACTCATAACTGCTACAGATATTTCTCACTTTATAAGCTAGATAGATTTCTTAAAAGAAGCCATTTGTAAATAACTTAAACATTTGTAACTGAACACATTGATGGATTTTAAAAGAAATCTATAGTTAATATTTGGAGAACATTTTTTATGATACTAAATAGGAAATCAGGTGGTGGTTGGCAAGTTTTTGTTCAACAAATACATCTTTTCAAATTGTGGTATGTCTGTTCTAAATTTACAATGCAATTTTATTGTCAGGAACCTGAGAAGGCAAATAAGTAGGACCTGAAAGAATTAACTCATACCCACTAGGTTAACCAATAAGATAATAATAAGTGTTGGAAAGAATTTGGAGAATTTAGAATCTTCATATACACCTAGTGGGAATATAAAATGGTGCAGTTGTTTTAGAAAACAGTATGGCAGTTCCTCAAAAGTTTGAATAGAATTAATGTATGACCAACCAATTCTCTTCCAAAGTATATACCCAAGAGAAATGAAAACCTGTGTCTACCCAAAATCTTGCACATGAATATCTCAGAAGCATTACTCATAATAGCCAAAAAGAGGGAACAACCCAAGTGTCCATCAACTAATTAATGGATAAAGTAAATGTGATATATTCATATAATGGAACATTATTTGGCCATAAAAAAGGAATGAAGTACTTATATATGCTAGACTACAGATGAAGAGCCTTGAAATACTTGTGCTAAGTGAAAGAGCCAGTTACAAAAGACCACATGTTGTATGATTCCTCTTATATGAAGTGTCCAGAGTAGGCAAATCCCCAGAGGATGCCTCCAGATGAGAAAGTTGAGGGAAATGGAATGACTACTAATGGATACACTGTTTCCTTTTGGCATGAGAAAATATTCTAAAATTGTGATGATGGTTGCATAACTCTGTAAATATACTAAAGCCATTGAATGCTATACTTTAAATAAGGTGTATTGTACAGTTTGTGAATTATACTCTATAAAGCTGTTATATTAAACAAAAAATAACCAACCAGAAAAGATCAGTGGGCCCATGAGGTAGTAAAAGTTCCAGGAAATAGCAAAAATCCTTAAGGCTCTATACTTTCTCTGTCAATCTGGCACTATCTAGCTTTTCTGTGAACTTGCACTATGAAGGCTACTCCCATACTGCCTTCATTTTCAAATTCCTAAAGCTGACTTTACAAAGGAGATTCTTAAGTTTTCTTGTCCTCTTTTCATCTTTAAAGGACTACTTTGCCTTAGAGGCAAAAGGTAGAGGTTAAACCTCATGCCTGTGTTAGAACCCTGGCTCTCTTACCATCTTAGCTAAGGGACTTGGGAGAGATAATATGAGCACTGTAAAATGGGGACAGTAATAATAGTTCACAAAGTGAAGCTGAGGATTGAAGATGTAGTATGGAGTGCACCTGACAATACAACCTATGCCTAATCTCAGTGTTTCCATCATCTTTTTGATCCTGACCTTGCCTCTGTTTAACCCCTGCTTAGAATGAAAGGTGTGAGCTTCTTGCCCATGGCATGTAGCTGGTAACTGTTGGCTTAGCAGTGTATTAATAAAATCTGTCCAGGTTTTACACAGAATTTCTTGAATGAAGAGGTGTTACTTTTCATGTTTCACTTAATTAAAATTATTCTGAGTATGCCGCAAGTGGAGAAAGAGAGCAAAATTGGAAGATTATTCTCCTCTACTGTGATGAGACCTGGTTATTGTCTTTCAAACATGCCCTGTGATCTGGTTTCCACAGAAAACGTCACAGAAAATACTAAATTGTGAAGAAGGCAGTCAGCCCATCCCAAGTTCAAATACTGCTTCTCCCTTCTCTTAGCTATGTGACCCTGGAAGCATCCCCTAACCCCACTGAGCCTCAAACAGTTTGTTTACAAAAATCAGAAAAATAATCATATGTACCTCACAAGGCTGGTGAAGGACTAAATGAGTAGCACATATAAAGCTTTTGGCTAAATGTTTGGCAAATAGTAAGGGTCCCATAAATGCTTTTTAAAAAATGAATAGTTTGGGAAACTTTTTTGAGAGTTACAAACAGAAAAAAGTATACTTCAAATACTCATTGAAGGCATTCTTTAAAAAAAAATAAGCACTGGGTGTCATATATATGTTATATATTAGCAAATCAAACTTCCATAAAAGTATATAAAATAAAAATTAAAAAATTAAAAATAAATAAATAAACTAACCTAAATGGGAAACATGGGTGGGTGACCAACTTAGTCCAGTTTGCTCATACCTTTTTTTTAATTGTTTTATTTCCATCTTTAATACTAACAGAGGATTTCAAAACAGACCAACAGATGTGGATATAGTTTAAATGTAACAAAGAAAGAATTCAGCTATGGACACTAGAGGGAAAGGGATTTTTTCATATCAACTTTTTCCTATTTTGCAGTTTCTAAATTCGTATACACGTTTTCCCAATTTAATTTAGTACAATGTAGTACAACTTTTATGATCAACCATTTGTCCATAAGCATAAAACTTTAGAGATTTTGGTTGCATGGTCATCTTGGCTCCTGAAGTCTTATTATTTATTGTAAGAATGTAATGAAAGAGTATTTCCTCAAAGTCCTCCTAGACACCAGGTAGAAAATTATCACTTTCACTCAGTTATTACTTTCAGTTTTAAATTTGAAAGTCCTGTGTCCTGGTAACTTAGTCTCAAACAAACTACGAAAGATGGTCAGCCTGTACAGACATCAAATTTAAGATTTGGAGAACATTATTAGCAACTAACAGCTTCCATGAATTTAATGCTAATGGTGGACCTGGCACTGTGCTACATGCTTTAAAAGCCAAATTTGACTTAAATAATTAGAATGAACCTGTGCATTAGGTTCTATTCTTATACCCGTTTTAAAGACAAAATAAAGGTAATTTGGAGAGGTTGACCAAGTTGCCTAAACCCTAGAAAGAGGATAGAGCTGGGATTAAAACAAAGGTCCTTTTAAAACTGTTGTGTGTTATATTACCATTAGGTCCCTGCCCCCAGGTACATACCAATGAATTAAAGGGCAGAAAGTTTATAGAACACATTGTCCCAGAAAGTGAAAATATTAATGGCCCAAAAAAGGTTTGGGTGGCTTCACTGACGATAATTAGGGAATTGGGGATAATCAGTGTACATTTAATGTTTACGACTTATTTTTTGGATCCCTGCTGGAGCAGAACACTAGCTGGACTGGAGTAGAATTGCTTATGTTAAACTGTTGAAGGAACCTACCTCTTCACATACACCACATACTTTGTGTCTATGTAGGTAGGCTTCCCAGAATTCCAGGTACAAGTCATGTTGCCTGAATATTCATAAATGACACAGGTTACCTTGTCAGGAACATCTGGTGGATCTGCAACAAAATGTTATCACTTAGGAGCCACCATATAAACATAAATCTCTTTATAAAGTAGTTAGTTGAAAAACTTCCCATTTTATTTAGGAAACCAGCCCTAACAGCACTCAGTACCTCCCTCATTCCATCCCTACCACCTCACCTTACAACCTACTTTGCTATTAAGCATCTCTACTCTCCTTGGTAATACTTTACTGTATTCTCCATTTCTCTTGGGATATTAATATGATCAAGTTTCTCCCTTCAGAAGAAAAAAACCTTACTCCTTAAATTCTCACTCCTCAGCTACCACTGTATCTCCTTTTCTTAACAGCTGAACTAAGAATCCTATGTTATTCTAGTTTTTTATTTTATCTCCTATTTGCTCTTGAACTCCAGACAATTAAGATTCGGACCACAATTCTACCAAAACTATTATTGATAAGGTCATTAATGACTTTCTAATGAACCAATTCTAAGATATCTGTGCAATCCCCACCGAACTTGACTTGTGCAGCATTTGCTATTTTGGTCACTTTCCCCTTGAAACCTTTGCATTTTGGCTCTTGTGAAAGGATTCCCCAAAGTGTTCTTTCACTCTGGCATACTATTTCCTCTTCTGGCACCTATTTCACTACTCACTTTAAAGTTTGGTGCTCATACATACAATGGAATATTACACATCCTTAAAGAGAAAGGGAATTCTGATACATGCTATAACATTGATGAAAATAGAATGATGGTTGCCAAGACAGTGGGGGAGGGTGAAGGGGGAAAATGAGCATTGTTTAATGGGTTCAGAGTTCCAATTTTGAAGATGAAAAGAAATCTGGAAATGGGTGATGGTGATAGTTGCACAATAGTATGAATGTACTTAAATGCCTCAGAACTGTACATTTAAGAATAAAATATAGCTTTGCGCAGTGGCAGTATAGTAGCCAATGAGGTTTATCCGAGGTGCGACTATTGCTAATAGTTGAAATACATGTTTTATGTTATATATATTTTACCACAATAAAAAATGATTAAAAAATTTTGGCATTGGGGCACCTGGGTGGCCTAGTTGGTTAAGTGTCTGGCTCTTGATTTCGGCTCAGGTCATGATCTCAGCGTTGTGAGATCAAGCCCCACATTGGGCTCCGTGCTGCTGAGCATGGAGCCTGCTTAAGATTCTCTTTCCCTTTCCCTCTGCTCCTCCCCCACTCACAGTCTCTCTTAAAAAAATTAATATTCACAGAATTCTATTTCAAGTTTCTCTTTCTCCCTTCCTGCATCCCCTTTAGCTCTTTTTCTCAATGACCATAAATAATGAGAACATTATTTAGTTTTTGTTTGTTAGCATCTTTCCCTTTTGAGAACTGATATCTCCCTCCTTCCCAACCTCATCCCCACTCTATCCCTACCCCAAGGGCTGTCACTCAGGAGGCTTCACTCAGAAGTATATCCTTGACAGAGGCTAACTAATCAGAATATTTCTTTTGGGAATGAACACACAACTCAAAAATGAACCAACCAGAATTTTCCAAGGGATTTTTCGGGAGCCATTGTAAACAAGGTACTTTCTTCTCCCCTGAAACAGCTGTCTCTGACTAACATGTGAGCCATTAACTGCTAGTGGGCATATTGCATTTAAGAATGAAGACAACACGGGGTGGGGGGCATATATCCCAAAAGATGGGAAAAGATGGGAGTTCTGATGACATTTTTGGAGCCCTTGTGATCTCTGAAGTCTATGAAACACCGAAACTATAGAATGACATCTAAAATTTTCAGTTACATCACCCAATAATAAATGACCAAGATCAAGATAAAAGTATAGAAATATAGAGTGTTTATCATGTCACTTTTCAGGTATGGCTCTCTCAACTTGTCCCTACGTGCACAGCAAATAACAAGAAAAATGGAAGAATGGGGGTTCAAGAAGAATAAAGTGTATACATCTGTGTATGTGAAGTTATACCTAAGATTTATCTTCTTTTTTTTTTTAAAGTAGGTTCCATGCCCAGCATGAAGCCCACCTGGAGCTTGAACTCACTACCCTGAGATCAATACCTGAGCTGAGATCAAGAGTCAGTTGACTAACCAACTGAGCACCCAGGCACTCTTAAAGATTTATCTTAAATACAAACATATTCCTGCACTTCACTTGCAAATCATCCACCAAGAATCTTACTTGTAAAATAAAAATAAATATGTGAAAAATTTTTCTCATTGCAGATTGAAACAGTAATAGATATCGTTTAGACCTATAAAATTGGCAAGGATTTTGAAATATAGTAAACCACAGTGTTACAATGGATTCAGGGAAATCCTCTAATACCCCTGTTGGTGAGAGTACAAACTGGTACAACCCTTATGGAGAACACTTTACATATCACAGTTTTGGGGAGTTTTGCTTTTTGTTTTCATTTTTTAAAGGTTTTATTTATTCATGAGCTACACAGAAAGAGAGGGAGTCAGGGGCAGAGGGAGAGACAGACTTCCTTCAGAGTGGGGAGCTGGATGCAGGACTCGATCCCAGGATTCTGGTTCATGACCTGAGCTGAAGGCAGACACTTAACCGACTGAGCCATCCCAATGCCCTATATATCACAGTTTTTAAAAGCAAGAGCAATATCTTGCAACCCCACAATTTTACACCTAGGAATCCATCTTTAATGAAATGTTCAAAGATATACAAAAATATTTGGCTAAAAGTGTGTGCCTCTTTCTTTTTTTAAGATTTTTTTTAAATTTATTTTAGAGAAACAGAGAGTGTGCGTGGTGGGGAGGGGCAGAGAGAGGGAGAAAGAGAATCTCAAGTAGACTCCCCACTGAACGAGGAGCCCCAAGCCCAGGGCTCGATCTCACAACCCCAAGATCATGACCTGAGCCAAAGCCAAAAGTCGATCACTATCTGACTAAGCTATCTAGGCACTCCAAGTGTGTGCCTCTTAAAATATTGTTTATAGTAATGAATAAATTGGAAACAACCTAATGCCCCAAAATCAGTTAAGTAAACTATCAAACACTCCTAAAATGTATCCAAAAACAAAGTTGCAGGTGATAATCTAGTGTCTGGTCTCTGGAAAGCACTAGAAATATGTTAATTAAGGAAATTCTAGCTATAGGATAAAGTGAAAAATGCATTTTGCAAAATAGCATACTGTAGTGATATAATTTCAAAGAGAGACAGACAGAGAGAGGGAGAGGGGTTGGGGAGGAGGAAAGAGAAGGAGAAAGGGGAAGGAGAGAGAAACTAAAACCTGAAAGATATAGTTAAAATTATTATTATTATTTTTTAAAGATTTTACTTATTCATGAGAGGCACACACACACACACACAGAGAGAGAGAGAGAGAGAGAGAGGCAGAGACACAGGCAGATGGAGAAACAGGCTCCATACCAGGAGCCCGATGTGGGACTTGGTCCAAGGTCCTGGGATCACGCCCTGAGCCAAAGGCAGATGCTCAACTGCTGAGCCACCCAGGTGTCCCATAGCTCAAATTATTAAAGAGGGATTGTTAGTAGTGAGATTATAGGATTATAGAGATGATGGGTGTTTCCTTTTTGCTAGTCTTAATTTTTAAAAACTTCCTATGTTGTATGCAATTTGATTTTACAATTAAAAAAATGATTTCAAGCAAAAAAAAATGATTTCAAGCAGTAAGAACATACTAAAGTATTTTAAAACATTTTGGTAAATTGTAGCATTGAATTATAATGGGAAGAAACTGGACTTCAAATATGTGAAAAGAAAGTTTTATGTGAGTCTTAAAGGAGGTAGGTTAAGAAACATAAATTTAAGTCATTTTGAATATTGATTGAGTTGTGGTCCCTCACTGATTACAATGATTTGTGCTGGAGTTATTTTTCCCCTCTGGTTTTAGACAGAATACCATTGATTTGGCCATAAAAGACATTGGTCAATCTTTTGGGCTATGTTATTCCACAGTATTCTATATAAAGTGAATGCTCAGGGTTATAAATACCTGGTGGTTAGTTAAGTTTGCAAAAGATCAAATAGGTTATATACACAGGTGCAAATAAGCTCAGTATTTGTTAATGTGAAGTTTGTAAAGATGGGAGTGTGATTACGGATATGAGAGTAAGACCGGGCTGTTAATCACATTGCCAATCTATCCACTGTCAAGGATAGAAACTGACCATACAGCCAGGTATCAGGGAATACCCTGAAGTATACACAGATGAGGCTTATGTTTTTGCTTGTTCCTCCTAATCCCATCCCTTGCCCCCATTATTGGAGCACTTACTAATCACAGGCCAGATTTCTTATTAATTTAGAGTCTAACCAAGGATCATTTTCTACTGAGAGTTTCTTGAAGATAGAGTCTGTCTTCTTTGAGTTTCTAGCATTTAACATGTTTTTGGTGCATGGCAAACACTCAGTAAAGTTTATCTCATAATTAGATTGGCTTGATTAATAAAATAATAATGAGGAGAATTTAAAATAACAGAGGCACACAATGCTTCTGGCAATGATCACAGCAATTCCTTCCTCATGGAGAGCATAGGCCAGCCTATTGTGTCGGTAATGATACTAGATAGTAATGTTAAAGACAAATATCCAGGGACTTTTATTGGATAAAAAAAAAATCTGCTTTGTTCACAATAGGTAGAGATCAAAAATGGTTAAAATTTAAGTCAAAGATATTTAAACTTTTAAATAAATGGTTAAGTGGAAACAGACTGCTCCATGTATGGTATATTTTAATTTGGTATTTTTGAATGAATAAAGAAATCTTATTTTACCCCATGATTGGTATGAAACAAACTTCTCATAATATGTGTGCATTCATTCACATGTGAGATTCTAAGAAGTGTTTAAAATGATGGCTAAAAATGGAAATTTAGATAATAATAGTTTATATTTCATAAATTACATATTAAAGTACAGAAGATTTTATATATATTTGGATTTCTTTTCAGGGAAAGCGCTGACTCATTTATTTTCTCTCTCTTTTATGATTTGTTTCCAGTCTAAAAAAAACCACATCATCATTTTATTCAAAACGTTGATATAAGTTAACATAGTAAAGTTCACAGGACAAATATCCTGTGATCAAAGTAACCCAGTGAAAGCAATGTGATTTCTAGAGTACCACAAAAACCCTCAAAAATCTTTTTTTGACCTACTTAAATAGGAAGTTTTGTTTGCTAAGAATGCAGAGCCCAAGAACACATGGGTTCTTGAGTCTAAGAGTTAGAGTAAATTCTTTCCTGGCAGTTACAATTTCACACTCATAACCAGAAACCTAGGTAAGGAGTTACAACTCACAAAGTAAATAAATGGAAAGAGTGATGTTCTTTCTAAGCAGCCAGCAGCAGAAAATCTAAAGTCTTCTATGATATTGTCCCAGAAGGGAGCAAAAGCCATTCTCTGACTCTAAACATGGCCTGGTGGTTGTGTTCATGGGCAGAGGCCCTCAGCCAACACTGGAAGAGCTTTTGGAGATAATTTGTCACTCAAATTGCAACACAAGGAAAGAGGCCATACATCTTTTGCCTCCTCTGGCTTAAATTAAAAACCAATCTTCCATAACTGTGAAAGTTGCTTATTTCCCCTCCAAAGAAATTGTACCTTCTCGTAACCCCCTACCCCTACCCACAAAATATAAATAGTAAAATATTTAAGCACGAACTATTGTTTATGTTTCCTGAGGATGTGGACAAGCTAAGCAGTCCTTAAACATCAGATAAGATACCTGCCTGTGGCTTCATTTCTTATAATTTGGGGCAAGTTTAGTATGTTATTATCAATTTAAGGCATGAGTTTGCCAACTTTATTCCTTCACCCCAAAACTTACTATTTTCCTTCCTCGATTTACCTCTACCACCTGCCATAGCTCTTTTTTCTTTTGAAACTCATGCAAGATCAAGTTCCCTGAATTAAGTAGGACAATGGCCTTATTTAGAAGAAGGAAGCCTCTTGCTTTTCAGGTGTCCATTCTAGGGGCAAGTGGTTACCACCAGGTGGTCTTGCTCTTGCTACATAAGGTCTGGAGATGAGGAAGACTAAGAAATCAAATTTGATTGTTAAGAGGTATAGAGGAAGGGAACATGACAAAGATTCCAACCCCTCTATCTTTCTTCACTGAAATTGGGTCCAGGTGCTCTAGGGAATGAATCTCTGGGTTAAAACAGTGCTGAATTTATTGATCTACTTCTCATAACAGTAGAATCAAGAATTAAGTATATAATTATACAAGTCACCTCATATTACTATAATAACTTACACATCTTCAGAATATCATAAATACAAATTGAATTTAGCAAGTATTTTTAAGATGAATGTGATTAATTTTTTTCATAATAATTACAGTAACAGTGATTCACATTTGGTGCAGTGGGAGTAGGAGCAGGGAACTATATCAGAATCTCCTCATGTTTTATCAAAAGCACGTAATTTTAAGGGTTTGGGAACACTGGCATAGCACTTTAAAGTGTGTCATATGCTTTCAAATAGTTTATTAAAATTTGGTGCTTACTAAAGCTGGTATAACTGGCCTCATTTTATAGACATGGCATCAAGGTTCACACACGTGGTTAACTGGCCCAAGGTCACACAGCTTATAAGAGGTATAGCAGGAACATAATGCTAGTTTTGCAACTATTTTTTCTTCCTAAATCTTAGCCTCAAAACTTCTTGATGGGATCTGCTTCAAGGTTGATGATATCAGTTTTAAAGCGAATAAACAAAAAACATAAGCGTAAAGCAGATGAAAAGAACAACACTTAAAATCTGAGGATGCTGCCCTTTGTGTATGCTGTGTTTGGACAGGCTAGTGTTAAAATTTTAAGAATGCATCAGCAACACTTAAAAATTTTTAGAGATCACAATGAAAATTTGTGTTTCTATCTTCTTTCAAAGAGTCAAAAGATTTAGGAATACAGGATCCTCATAAATGATGCAGCTGGGCAGTGGCTGTCCCCAGTGGATCCAATAGACCAACTATGTGCTTTCTTCTCTGCACACCTCCTACCAGCTTCCTTGATTCCTATCTTCTCAACCTGGCCCCTGGAAGTATTTGAGTTTGTAGTTTCTATATTCAACTAAAATAAGAAGTAAACTATATTAATTTATCTCTATTTCTAGACAGGATTTTAGGCTAGTTAATTGCTAGGTTAGCTTTCATTTGAATTTTGAATGTACCTCAACACTTACATCCAGAAGAAATGTCTTTTCCACATATCAGTGTCTCTTGAAAATATCCAGGACATTCAGCAGTACAGTATATAGAGGCATGTGGCTCCAGAAAGTTGCTATACCAAAGCCGAGCTGTTGTTTTATTAATTCTTGTGATTTGAAATCTTTCTTTGATGCCATTTTTATAAAAATAAAGTTTCCTTGGTTGGCAATTCTTAATTGCTGCTTGGCAATATATAGAGATATTCATACCCATCTTAAAAATTGTGGCTGGTTCTACCCAGATGTGGCCAGAGCAGTTTATATTCGTAATTCCTGGAAACGAATAGATAAAAAATTTTAAATTCCATGTAAACCATTAAAATAAGAGATTCAAAAGATAAGCTGTTGCATTTAAATTTTATTCTTTCCTATTCACTAAATGATTGCCACTAGAAGTTTTAGGACTGTCTTTTAACGGATTTGTTTATTATAATGTACTTTTACCATACTTCCTTTGATGCTTGGCAACATAGTACAAAACTAGAGTTAGCCTTTAAGCTACTCTGTCTAGAGTTCAGATATAATTACTCTCCTGTTTTAGAGAACTGAGACATTATAAGGCTATGCCTTTTTTCAAAAGTAAGATCACAAATAGCACTTGGCACTACAGAATCCAAACCCCATTTTCTAGCTATTCAATCAATCTTTCATTGTTCTATTGTGGATAATGGCTACTTTTATCAGAAAATTATACATTTAGGGGCACCTGGGTGGCTCAATTGATTAAGAGTCTGCCTTTAGCTCCGGTTATGATCTCAGGGTCCCAGAACTGAGCCTCAAGTCAGACTCTCTGCTTAGTGTGGAATTTACTCCTCCCTCTCCCTCTGCCTTTCCCCCCTGCTTGTGCTCTCCCTCCCTCTCTCTCAAATAAATAAAAAAAATCTTAAAATAAATTTATGAGTTTAATGAATGACAAAAATTACTAATTTTTACTAATTACTAATTTTTTACTAATAACAAAAATCACTTAAAATTCATCATTAATTTAATAATACAGGAAAATGTTCAGAATATATTTTGTTAAAAAGCAATTGCAGAACAAGATATTTAATATGGGCTCAATATCAGAAATAAATAGATGAATGGATAAAAGAAATGCCCTAAGATATTAACAATGATAATCTCTGTGGGTTAGACTAATTTTTATTTATTTATTTATTTATTTATTTATTTATTTATTTATTTATTTATTTATTTATAGAGACAGAGAGAGAGAGGCAGAGACACAGGCAGAGGGAGAAGCAAGCAGGCATCATACAGAGAGCCAGCCGTGGGACGCGATACAGGGTCTCCAGGATCATGCCCTGGGCTGCAGGCGGCGCTAAACCGCTGTGCCACCGGGGCTGCCCTAGACTAATTTTTAAATTTTTAATTGCATACTTCTGTTTTTAAAAATTATATGGTTAACAATGTATTACTTTTATAACCCAAAATAATAAAGTCATTTTCAAAAACTCAAATGAGAGTGCAATGGAGTATCAGTTAAATTAAATTCACATCAAGGAAAATTTATTATTGTCTTTTTCTGGAAATACTTGCATTAAAATACCTTAAAATCTTATCAAAATAGTGAAAAAGATAAGTATTTGATTTTAAGAGGTCCTTATCTTTGGACCATAATCTTAAAGAATTAATTCGTTTTGTAATACAAATGTAATTGAATATTTCCATGTACACAATGAACATTTATGTATAAATCATGAATACTTAAATGTTCAAGTAGTGATAAAAATAATTCCATCATTATTAGCAGGAAATTGAAGCCAAAGGCATGAAAAGGAAGTTTTAAGAAAGCACCTGACTGCTTTAAATAAGGTAAAAAATTCAGGTTCCGACAAACTGCATCTCCAGGACCTTTTAAAAAATATGTCAATACTGTCATGGAATTATCATGGGGAGTGTTTGAAAATACATAGGAAATGTTTAAAAATGTCAGAAGACTTCAGATTTAGACAAACGTTGTCTTGGTTTTCAAAAATAAAATAAAGAAGAACCCTAGAAATTTTGAACCACTGAGCTTTACAACATTCAGGAATGAATTAGTAAGTCAGTGATTTCTCAATACCTAAAAAAAAAAAATCAGTAATTGGTGAGGACACAGATTGTGTAAGAATAAGTTATACAAAAATATGTTAACATCTTTTTAAAATAGGGATAGTAGATTGGTCCAAGGGATGTTAATTTTTGTTTTTAATTTCAGCAGAGCTATTGCAAAGGGGGAACATAACATGCTAATAGGAAACTTGGAAAAAATGTAGTGTGCATGATATTGAAACTATTCATAGATTGAACAATATATAAAATAATTTCTAATGGACAGTTTGAGGGTCTCTAATAACATATCAGGGGGGGCTTGACTTATTTCTTTCTCTTTTTTTATGATTTTTTTTATTTATTCATGAGAGACAGATAGAGAGAGAGAGACTGGCAGAGACACAGGCAGAGGGAGAAGCAGCAGGCCCCATGCAGGGAGCCCGGTATGGGACTCGATCCCAGGACTCCAGGATCACGCCCTGGGCTGAAGGCAGCGCTAAACCGCTGAGCCACCCAGGGATCCCCTTGACTTATTTCTCAACCCTATATTATATTAATTACTTGAATACATAAACAGAAATCCTACTTATCATTTGCATATTTTAAGAAGTCAGAAAAAGTTAGCTAGTGTCTTATTTCTTCTAAATCTCCCTGGACAGGGATGCCTGGGTGAGTCAGCAGTTGAGTGTCTGCCTTTGGCTCAAGTCGTGACCCCGGGGTCATGGGATCTGTCCCGCATCAGGCTCCCCTGCATGGAGCCTGCTTCTCCCTCTGCCTTAGTCTGCCTCTCTCTCTCTCTCTGTCTCTCATAAATAAATAAGTAACATCTATTAAAAAAAAATCTCCTTGGATTGCTGTCAATTTGACTCTGGGAGTGTCTGATATCCTGCTGGTGGTTATTCTAGTTCTGATGATAGGGCCACCTCTATATCTCCATTACAACTGTGTTCCAATCTACAGAATCCAGTTTTCCTTTTGTCATCATTCCAAGTAACTTGCATGATTTGCAAAGCATTCCTCAAGGTCTAAAACCCTACCTTGTTGTCGCTTGTCTCCGAGTAAATGAATTTCTACCACCTGCCCAGGACACAAAGCCCCAGTAGAAATTCTCAAATGCCAACAGCTATCCTGCCTGAATTTCTGACGATTCCTCAAAGCTGCTTATGCCTGTATCTGTAATGTAAGTGCCAGATGTTTGTGTGAATTATAAGATGGGAATAATAATAGCACGATTGTTGCACAAGTTGTGAGGAATAAAAGGCTTAGCACAGTGCCTGATACATAGTAACTGTCAACAAACGGTTTGTGGAGTTGAATTAAATTTAAATGTTTGTTGGATTGTCATGTAACAGTTATATAACAGTTCAAAGATAGAACGTGCCAACTCAGAATAATAAGCTTCTTCATAGAAATGTTCATATATGAGTTAGAGATTTGTTCATTAGGGATACTTGAAAAAAGAATCCTGCTGTTAGGAGGGAGGTTGGACTCTTTTATTTCATTCATGCACATAATTTTTATGCACATAATTTTTATGTGCATATAGTTTTTCCCAATCTAATAATATTTGATTCTTCAAAGATTCTAACACAATGCCCTAAAAATAACACTCAAGATTTTTTTAAAAAATAAAGGATAGCAATAGGTACTAAAAATACTATACCTCCATGACACCAGTTGAAGAATATGTAAAGAGCTATTACCACATCCCATTGAATTGTGATCTGATTCATGCCTGAAAGCAGGAAAAAGTTCTATGTTGCCCTCTAGGAAAAAAAATATGAAAAATGTTTAAGTTGTAGTATTTTAATGAAATAACAATAATAAAAAGGCATTACATTTTTTTCTAACAGTTATTATTGCCTTTGATGAGAACATTTCAATAGGAAGAAAAGAAGGAAGGTGGGAAGGAAGGAAAAAAGAGGAAGAAAAGAGAGAACAGAAGGGAGGAGGAAACAGGGCAAAGAAAAGTCAGTGGTGTGTGAGGAAGTATGATAAAATGGTCTTTTATACCCTTCAAAAGTCACTCTGACTTACCTTAGTAGGACATTTTGACCCTTGATAAAATGTACTTTCTTCTGATCTGGTCTCTCTCATCAGAAATTTCTGCTCTAACTCCTGATGATAAATTCCCCCGGCCAGATTTCTGTACCTATGAAGCTCCAAAAATATCAGTCTTTGATGAGTTAAACTTGGGAAAAGCCAAAAATTGCAGAACTTCCAGAAAGAAAGCACCCAAAATGAAGAAAGATGAGGTGAGACAAAGGCATATGTGCTCTCACCAGTTAAACTTAGAAAAAAAAAACAAACAAACCCTTTTCATCTGTAGACAGCTAAAAAAAACACATTATATAAATTCCAAACAATATTGCTATTAGTTTACAACTAGAGTTGCATTATTTAGTTGGTTATTTACATTATTGAATAATTCAGTTACTCAATAATCAACATTATTAAGTCATTTTTAGCTGTTTAATAAGGCCCGAGCCTTTCATATAAAACAACAAAACAAAATCATGACTTGTCATATAGCATAACATATCTGATAACATTTCTAAAAACTGGGGTCCCCATGGCCCCCGTGAATATAGGAATCCCTTTCATAATTTGTTAGCAATATTAGGTCTTCTCTTTATAAATAAGAGGCACAACAAGGCCTAAAATGCTCCTGGTTAGAAGTTAAATACTCCCCCAATAGAATATATGCAATAATTATTATTTAAAGTGACACGATGTCAGACAATATTTTAGATCCAACTTTCATCAGTAACCACTATATGAAATATCACAAGAACTTACAAGAAAAAATAACCTGGCCCAAGTATTTCCAAAAAAAAAATATAGCTGTTTTTGAGTATTTGGGTGATCATTGTCTCTTTACCTCTCAACTTGTTGGAAGCACAAAATTCCTCTTCAGAGTCAGGCTGCTACCTTGTTGCCTGTCATGTCCTCTTTCCCTGCTGCCCGCTTGTCAATAATCACTTTAGATTTTCAGCAACGAGGCAAATGGAAATGTCAGCAAAGCCCTGACCTACATTTCAGATTCTTGAAGAGGAACTCAAAAACTGTCCAATTCAAAATGACTGGCTCTCATGTCACTATTTGGGAAAACCCAGATTACTGAAAGTGAACTGCTTTGTCAGTACTTTTTTTTCTCAGTTTATTTTAAAATGGTCTGTCTCATTCAAGAAGTAGAACATATATATCGACTCTGCCTATCAAAATATAATACCATAATATACAAAACGATAACGCTTAGTTTTAATTTGCAATTAACATTGATGTCTATTATAAACCAATTTCTTAAGACAGTTTAAATGCTACTGCTGACCATTCATTTATTTACCAAGAAATTTTGAGTATCTAATATGTGTCAGGTATTGTTCTGGGCATAAAAGATACAAAGGTGATTACTTACTGAACAGCTCTTTTGCTGTATTGTTTAAAGTGATTTAATTTGCGGATCAGTTGAACTATCACTCAGGCTTTAACAGGATTCTACAAGCAAATAAAAAATTACCAAATATTTGGTACATTTATAGTAGGCATCACCAGGGGCTTTCCCTGGCATACTTTCTCCTCCCACGTCCTCTATTACTTCTACATGAATATCTTTTCACTCCATGTATTCCTTTTTATCATAAATGACAGTTACTTGTTGCAATAAACTTCTTAAAGCCAGAAACTCCATCTGACCTTTTAAATTTTTATATTTTTGGTAACTAGTACATTAGAATAGTCTGGGGAAATATTGGAAATATTTCTATGCTCAGATTTATTCTAGACAATGAAAATTAGAATTTCTGTGAAGTCTGGGCATCGTTATTTTTTAATTCCACGTGGTTATAATGAAGAGTCAGGGTTGAGAACTTTTAGAATATAGGAATAAGAGTGTCTTTGAAGACCACACAGAAGAAAGGACTGTCAACTGGGTTTGAATGATTAATAACAATTTTCAAGGCTGTGAAAGAGACTGTGTGGGAAACATTTCCCATACAAGAACAGAATGTGCAAGTAATAGAGATGTTTTAGGACTGATTAGTTATTTCTCCAGGTTGAAGGGAATAGGGTGTGAGCTGGAAAATTAAGGTCAGTGGCAGAATGTAATCACTGGGCTTTGTATTCCTGCCAAGTAGCTTAAACCTTTGTCTTGAAGTCAGTTAGAGATAGCCAAGATTGGTAAACAAAGAAATAACATAATCAGATTGGACTTTTAAAAGATAATTCTAATTATTGGGTGGAGAATTAAATGAAGATGAAGAGCCCAGTTAAAAGGCTATTAAAACCCCAAAGCTGGGGGCACCTGAATCGCTCAGTTGGTTAAGCATCTGCCTTTAGCTCAGGTCATGATCCCAGGGTCCTGGGGTGAAGTCACACAGCAGGGCTCCCTGCTTCTGCCTGCTTCTCCCTCTGCCTCTGCCTCCCGCTCCCCCTGCTTGTGCTCTCTCTCTTTCTCTGTCAAATAAATAAATAACATCTTTAAGAAAAAAAAAAAAGAAAGAAAATCAAAAGCTCATGAAGGTCCAAAGCAAAGCAGAGGCAGCAAGAACTGAGAGGAAGAAACAAAAGTGAGAGCTATACGGAGGAAGATTAGATAGGCCATTGTGACTAGTCAGGGAATGGCGACCCCTGGAGTTGTGCAGTGAACAATACATGTGTGTGGGAGGGGATAAGAATTCAGGAACATGAAGAGTGACTCTGGTATGGTTTTTGCTGACCCAGTAGATAACAACGTTAATTGAATACACAAAAGGAGGAGTGGTGGGGAAGTGATAAGTTTTGTTCTGGTCATGTTAATTTGGAGGACCTTACAACATGTGCACAAAGAACTGTCTGGAGGGCTGTTATAGGCATGGGTAAACCTGGGAGAGAAGTTTGGGCTGGAGATCTAAATTTGGAAGATTTCAGCATATCAGTAGCATTAAAACTAAGATTAGAATAAGAAAACTGAGAGAGCACATCCAGAATGATAAGGGTAAGAAGTAGATGGTCAGAATCAGGAAATCTTGACCAAAGGACAAGGAAAGATACAAGGAATGTATGGCCAGCATCAAATGATCAGAGATTAAATTTGATAAGAACTAAAAGAAAGTATTGGATTTGACAGTAGTTTTCCTGTAGAACAGTTTCAGAAAAGAAATAGAGATAGAAAGGGGATAAAAAAAAAAAGAAAGAAAGAAAGAAAGAAAGAAGAAAGGGGATTGAAGTGAGTTAGAATAAAAAATAAGAGAACATTGACTAATCTTTCAGGAATCTGGATAATCAAAATGAGATCTTTTATCCATTTCTTTTTTTTTTTGTCTAAATGTTTTTATTTGAAACAAATAGTTGCACCGAGGAAGAGCTTACTTCCCCACTCCAAATTAAAACAGAGTGTAATAGGGGCAAACGTCAGGATAGTTCCAGTACGTGAACATCCTTCTACTCACTGTGGCTGGGGCAACTTTATTCATCAGCAGTCATTCTTACACAAAATATTAACCCCAAAGTACTAATGTCACACAAAAGGAAGTGGTCTTAGTTTCATGTGTAGGGCTGTATGTTCTATAAATGCCAAAAGGTAGGAGAAGCACAAACACAACCCACTCTTTAAAAAAAACTAAATAGTTCAAAGAATTTTCCATCCCCCCCTTATTCCCATAATAAAAAGTAGTGCTGGGTTCTGACACCCAGATTTGGTTTTTATCCTGGCCATTTACAAAGTATTTCCCCATCTGACTTGCATCATTAGGGTTATCGATAAAAGTTCATTCACTTTGAAGAGAGGTGCATCTATTCCTTCCTCCTCTTCTTGCCTTCATGCTCATGTTCCTTGGGGCAGCTGCTGTCTGAGGGTCTTTTAGAGCCACTGTGCTGTTTGGCCTCTTCCAAAAACTTGTCCAAACCAAAAGGATCTTCCTCAAACTGAACTGGTCCTTCTCGGCCTCTTTGCCTACGGTCTGAACCAGAAAACTCCTTATCGGGAACAAATCTGTTGGTCTTTATTCTGGCTTCTAGGTCATCACCATACATGTCCTTGTCCAGATTTTTACTGGGCCTGTAAATATTCTGTACCATATCTTTACCACCTCTCCAGGCTTGATCATAAATGTTGTAAATTTCATCTTCTCCACCCGCAAAACCACTGTCCATACCCTTCGACTGGTTGAAGAGCCTTTGGTCTTACTGAACTTCATTGGACGTCTGCGGATTGGGCACACCAAGAGCAATGACTTCACTGATATCTCGATTTTCATTTCTCTGTAGTTTTTACCTCTTATCAGGAGCTGCCCTGGAAAGATTCCAGTCGTGCTGTCTCTCTTTTCGCCTGTCATGCCGGATTTCATCCCTCTCATGTGCCTCCCCATCCTCTTTTTCCACATGGGTTTTAATCCCAGCTCTTCTCTCTCTAGCTTTCTGGGCCATTTCTCGAAGTTTCTCTTCATGTTTCTCCTTTTCTTTTTGTGCCATCTTTCTCTCTACTTGAGCACGCATTTCTACAGCTTCACAAGCTTTCCGATCAGCAACATAGAGGGCTTCAGCCAGCTTAGCAAAATTCTCATTGATGTGAACTGTCTGCAGGCCTCTTCCATCAGCAGCCAGACGTTTGTCTAATGGAATTGTATACCCCTTTGCATTTTTCCAGTTTGAAATACAAGGAGGAATCTTCCATTCTTGTTGCTCCTTCACAGTCATCTTTCGGCTAGGAGAATGCATGACAGGTGCAGGAGGAGAAGGTGGTCCTCGGGGAATTTTCTTATTAATCTTGAATCTTGGAGGCTCCATTGGATCTTTCTGCATTTCTACCATCTGAATAACTCTCTGTTTAGCTCCAGAGTTGAAAGCTACTCCTTGCTGAGATGGTGTGTATCGAATATACGGAGCAGGAGCCAGTTTATCAGCAGCTCGAACTGACATGGCCGCAGCAACCTTCTGTGATACAGATTTTTCTAAGGCTACTCTTGTCTTTTCTGTTATCTCTTTAATGGCTTCTTCATCAGGTCTTTGCAGATCTGGATCATCTGCATTCATGACTTCCTTGGGAACCAGGTCAGTATACTTGCTATAAATGACGTTGTCTTTTGGCTGTCCTTGCCGAGCAATTGCATCATATTTAATTTTTCCTTCAGCATCCACCTGAATGGCTAATGCATTTGACATTTTTTTCTTTTGTCCCATATCCAGTGGATACTGGGCCACATGGATCTCTGGAAAAGCACCTCCATCTCCAAAATCCTCTAATGATCGAGGTATCCAGCCTTTCCTGTACCCATATGGAGGAGGTTCTCTTCGGGACGAGACCAGTGAGGTCTCTCTTGATCTCTGGGATCTTGCTTTTTCTTCAGCCTCAAGCTGGTCCTGAGATAGCTGAGTAGGTGCAGGTAAAAACCTGGTGAGCGCCATCTTCTTCCGCCTCTTTTATCCATTTCATCGGTTGGTTGTTTTTCTTATTATTGAGTTTTGAGAGTTCTTTATATAGTTTGGAAACTAGTCCTTTATCATATACATTTTAAAAATATTTTTTCCTAGTCTGTGGTTTATCTTTTCATTTTCTTACCAATGTCTTTTGAGAGCAGAAATTTTTAATTTTGATCAAGTCTAATTCATTAATGATTCTATTGTTTCATTTGTTTTGTCCTGCTTACATTTTCATCAATGGATTAATACATAATCCTGTTTTTATATGTTTCTGTTTTAAAGACACTTTACTTAATCTATATTGTTGATTCATTAACATTCAACTCAGTGCCAACAACATTATAACTCATGCCTGACAAAGATCATCTAACACGTGGAGTTTCTTTGTAATGTACATTGTGGCCTTTCTTTACTTATGAACACTAGATTGTACTTCAGAACTATGCTTGGGGGCCATTTTGAATGGTGAAATGGGAAAAAATGTGGCACTAAGAAATGTCCTCCAAAAGGACACTTGTTTGCAGTACTAGAGCCGAAATAATCTTTTTTTTTTTTTTTTTTTTTTTTAAGCTGGGAACTTGCACATTGGGTGACTTGAATTTTTCACCGCTCTGCACATGTCTGCAAATTACTGACAAATGCTATAAGTATCGATTTGGGGGTTACAAGTACATTTTAGTTGGTAAAAGAATTCACCAATTGGAATCAGGGAATGAGGATCAACTATATCAAATCTCATATATAAGTGGTTTGACTTCATTTTTAATCAGAAATCATGAAGACCCACTGTCTTGGCTTTTTCCCCATTGGCAGAGTTGCCATAGGGGTATATCTAGGACAGTTTAATTTAAACTTGTCCCAGGGAATTATAAATAACACTCCATTTTATTTTCAAAATTATTCCCGTTTGTAAGATATATTGTCATACTCTTACAGGCCTACAAGAATAAACTGTGTTTCTTTCCTAAAAATCATAATATTTAAAGTTTTCTCTGGTATTTGGTAAAAGTTTGGAATGATTGTTGGTTGAGGGGAATGAAAAGGATGATTGAGTATAAAATGTGTGATCCTGAAAAACATCATATTAAATTAGTAAGCATATTTTGAGTTAGCACATCATCAAGGCAAATACATCACAATGCAGCATTTCAGATTTTTTTTCCAAATTAAAAAAAAATCCTCTTTAAAGAACTTAAAGCTAAAGCAGAAGGAAACAGGTAGAACTGGAGTATTTATGTATTTGTGCTTTTCTAGAAATTGACCTGCCTATTGTGGATTGAAAGTATCTTCGTTTTCCCTGTCCAGAGGCAACAAACATTGTCATAAATTAATTGGCTACTAGAAGGAACTCCTTGAAGTAGATTAGTTAGAATCTGCCAGTTTAAGAAGTATAGCTGAACCAAGACATGGAATGTTAAATTGGTCGCCTAGCAACGCTGGTCTACCTGTAGGGAACCAGGCCTAGAAGGCTCTATGTTGCCTCAGAACACAGATGCCTTATGTTGGTGGGAATGAGCAGAACGGGGATAGACTGTTGATCCCTGAAATGGGAACCTACTGACTTTTGACTTTTTTTGTGGTTGTTGTTGCAGTTCTGCCGTTTTATTTTTCCTGGGATACTCAAGGGGATGTGGGAACAGCCACAGGTTTGGTGGGGGGAAGCCCCATCTCCCCTCCCTTGACTTTAAAGAGAATAGAAAAATTTACCACCTCTATATGGGGAAGTGATACAGCAGCCTGTGTTTTCAATATGCTGGCTTAGGGCTGGTAATCTGATTAGAAAAGGGGAGTAGGACACTAGTCCTGAGTTTGTGCTTGCATAAAGGATACACTGTTTTTACTTAGATTATTGCATTTCTTTGTGGTAACTTTAGTAGGGGTGAGTGACTGTATATTAACAGTGTGTAAAGCTCCTCAGAGGGGATCACTGGGTGGCTCAGTGGTTTAGCGCCTGCCTTCGGCCCGGGGCATGATCCTGGAGTCCTGAGATCGAGTCCCACATCAGGCTCCCCGCATGGAGCCCGCCTGTGTCTCTGCGTCTCTTTCTCTCTGTGTCTCTCATGAATAAATAAAATCTTAAAAAAAAAAAAAACCTCCTCAGACATTCCATTAGAGATACCACTAAAAATGCAAAATCCCATTAGGTAGACTTGATTTCGGAGGCTTAAGATTTTGTATAGTGATCTAGTAATTCTGTATGAAATGAAGAAATTAATATTATGAGAGGGTGGAGAAACTGATGAGTGGTTGGATGAGTTGTTTTTTGAAGTAAGGGAGATGGCAGTGGCTACCTGTAGGGGCCAGAGGAAGCCCCTTGGGTATGCGCAGGGAAGATGCTTTGTACATATCTGTGCAATTCTTGGTAGGTAGAGTACAGTGGTACAGCCTAGTCTGTTTCTGTACTTGGAAAGAAAATAGGTGTCCCCATCTGAGATGGCTTACAGTACTATAATGGGTAAAGTGTGACAGGATCCCTTTTCCCATCTTGACCAGGACAAGACATGTAGCCAACCCCTTCCTGGCAGGCACAAATGGAACCAAGATGACAGAAGAGGGCCTTTCGAAATGCAACACCAATAAAGGCAAGACAGGATGGATTTTTTTGTTGTTGTTTTTCCTAAAGCATACCGCAGCTCTGAAACAACTCCCTAGTTTTTGATAGAATAAAAGTCTAATTGTTTAACAGACGTTCAACTAGGAAAGTGGCTCCTATCACCCAATTTCTTCTTTAAAGAACCAAAAGAGAGACAACTGCATCCTCATGTTTGGGTCCCCAGAAATTGAGGATAAAAGCAGAAAAGCCCAGTGTGATTGTGGATAGACCTGTACAGTGAGCCACCCTTCATAGCCTAGTTAGGGTCATTTCTGTATATACTGCACTAAGGGGCTTGATCCTGGGATAAAGAACTCTTCTGCACTTTCCAATATACGGTAGACTGTATATGTAATTGAAGCAAAGATTTATTTTCTAATTTATTGTGACATTCTGCCTTTCTGTTATTATAGGCTCAATGAAAGTGTTGCATATCCTTGAGTGCCTTTCATGTACCATCATACATTGTACTTGGGGCTGTGACTACAGAGGGGATGTTAACAGCTTTCAAGGACCCTTCAGTGGGAAAGACGATTGTATTTAAAAATTAAAGTGCCAAAGAATAAAGTGCTAATGGGAAGGTATGAAAACAGTTAAAGGAGCAGAGAGGAATATACAGCAGCCTCAGGTCCACAATTTTGCAAAGTTCAGGCTGGAATGCCAACTCCTGTAAGATAAAATTGACCTGACCTGGGTCAAGGACTCAGGCTCAGTTTGTGTGTTCCCTCCAGTTTGATCACACTTGTGCCTCTGAACTGGATTTTTATGGTACCTCTTTCAACTGCCTCTCCTGCTGCCCCATCACCCTCCAGTGGGTTGGTACTGTACCATGTCCACTTTGCTTCACTGGTGGTGTCCAACTCAGTGTCTGTGCCTGCCCTACGTTTCAACACTCACAACTCTGAATTATTATGAAAAGTACAATTTTAATTTTGTAGTCTTTAAGAAGGTAACAGAAAATGTTATTCATTTCAGAAAACATTTTATGAAAAATATTGGACTTGTTTTTCTAACTTCATGGCCTTGAAGTTTTAGTTATCTTGAGGGTAGTCTTACTGGAAGAACTCATTCTTTAAATGTGCCAGATAAATTAAATAGCCTAGTTAGGTATCATTTTATTAATTTTCTCAACCACTGAATTATTCATAAGAGATATGTAGACTTTTAAAAGAGAAATAAATACCATAAATCTTATGACTCATCCAGAAGATGGTACCTACATGCAGCTAGCTGCTCCACTCCTCTCAGCATCAAACACCTGATGGCAAGTTCAGCTGTGTCAGAGGAAGGTGCTACAGGCTGAATCATAGTTATTTCCTGTGAGGTATGCATTAAAGGTCAACTTTACCTTATTTCCTGTGAGAGTGTTAGAGACTTAAAAATGGTTAGAAGTGGAGATGATTTTAAAATCTGGTGCACAACCCTAGCTTTTGGACAGTATATACACTCTTAAGGAGATCAACTTCCTGAGTCTCAATTTCTATCACATGCAATTTCCTAAATTTGATTCCTCTGAGAATGAGCCTGGACATAAATAGCTGCAGGTGCTTCAAAGACTTAAGGCTTCTCTCGTTTTTGCCTGCATTTTATATACATTTTTAGAAACATGAAGCTTACCAAAATATTTATATTTCAGCCCATGTTGAGACACTTTGAACTGTAGCCAGTTTGGGGATATTTGGATCCATTTTGGAATAGTCTGAGTGCCAGGCATCAGAAGCAATGTGGGAGAACTTATGATCCCCCCCCCCTTTTTTTAAGATTTCATTTATTTACTTTAGAGAAAGTGTGAGTAAGGGGAAAGAAGAGGGAAAGGGAGAAGGAAATTCAAGCAGAGTTCGCACTGAATGCAGAGCCTGATGGGGGCTTGATCTAATGACCCCAAGATCATGACCTGAGCCAAAATCAAGAGTCTGACACTTAAACTACTGAGCCACTCAGGCATTCCAGTTATTTTCTTAAATGTAAATGAAAATTTTGATAGACTATCACATTTTTTTCTAGACACACTGGATAAAATTCATGTGTTAAAATTGTACTTGATTTTTTTCAGATTTAATATATTTCATTCCATAAGGTAGCTTGTGGCATATTTGTTCCTATTATAGCTTAGTTGAAATGATATCATCTAAAATGTTTAATAATTTCTATTGTCTATTTAAAAAGAAATAAACTTATTTAGACTTATGTTTAATATTTTAGATGTTAATTAAAAATATGCAAGTGGGTACATATTTTTAAAAGCTTCTTCTAAGAGTATTTAAGGAAAATATTTGGAAGACCACTGTACTAGAGCTCTGCTATACAAGCCAATCAAATATCATGGTGGAAAAAAATACATCAAAATATCAATAGTGGTTTCTTTGGATTATTGAGTTCTGGTTATTTTTTCTTCAATTTGCTTTTCTATAACTTTCCATTTTTTAGGATGAGTATATTATATATGATAATTTTAAAACATTGAAAAATTACTAAACACATTAAGGACAAGGAAAATTTTATTTATTTATTTATTTTTAAATTTTATTTATTTATTCATGAGAGACACAGAGAGAGAGGCAGAGACACAGGCAGAGGGAGAAGCAGGCTCCATGCAGGAAGCCCGATGTGGGACTCGAGCCTGGGACCCGGGGATCATGCCCTGAGCTGAAGGTGGATGCTCAAGTGCTGAACCACTCAGGTATCCCAGACAAGGAAAATAAATGAAGGGATCTAAAGGGGATGATATATGTCTACTGAGGTACACATTTTATTTTGCAAATGAATTCATTTGCACAATTTTTGCACAAATTTCATTTATGCAAACTTAACTATAAGGGGCAGGAATGTGGAGAGTTTTTGTTCTCATAGAAGAAAAATGAATTCTTTTACATTTTTAAATATAGACATTATGCCTTTGTGACTCAAGGAAAGTAAGGCCAATGAAAAATGCAACAATATAATTACTTTTTAAATTGAAGTAAAATCAACAAATAAAATTATATATATTTATATATATTTCAAGCGTACAACATAATGGTTTTATATATATATGTGTATACATATATATATAGTGGATGATGAAATGATTACCAAAATCAAGTTATAAACACATCCATAACTTCATATGGTAACTTTTTTTTGGTGAGAACACTTCAGATCTATCCTCTTAGCAAATTTCAAGTGTGTGATACATTATTATTAACTATAATCACCATTCTGTACATTCAATCCTTAGAACTTATTCATCTTACAACTAAAAGTTTGCACTCTTTAACCAAGATCTCCCCATTTCCTTTACCCCATAGTCCCTGGCAATTACCATTCTACTCTGTTTCTATGAGTTTGACTTTTTTTTGGATTCCTTATATAAGTGATACCATACAGTATTAGTCTTTCTCTTTTTGGCTTATCTCATTTAGCTTAATGTCCTCCAGATTCATCTATGTTGCAAAGGACAGAATTTTCTTCTTTCTCATGGCTGAATAATATTCTGGTGTGTGTTTCTGTGTGTGTGTATGCTCAGGTGCATCATATCTTCTTTATTTATCTCATCAGACATTTAGGTTGTTTCCATATCTTGCTTATTGTATATAATGCTGCAACAAATATGGGTGTATAGGTATCTTTTCAAGATAGTGATTTCAATTCTTTTGGATATATACCCAGGAGTAGGATTGGGGGATTATATGGTAGTTCAATTTTTAATTTTTTGAGTATACTTCATAATGTTTTCCATAACGACTACATTCCCACTATAAGGGATCCCTTTCTCCATATCCATAACAACATTTTTTTTCTGTTGTCTTTTTATATAAGCCATCCTAACAGGTGTGAAGTGATAGCTTATTGTGGTTTAGAGTTGCATTTCCTTGACAATTAGTGATGTTGAACACCTTTTCATGTACCTGTTGCCATTTGTATATATTTTCTAGAAAAATAACTTTTCAGTTCCTTTGTCATTTTTTAATCAGATTAGTCCTGGTAGGTTGTCTAGGAATTTATTTTTTCTAGGTTATCTAATTTGTTGGCATATAATTGTTCATGGTAGTCCTTCACTATTCTTTGTATTTCTGCAGTATCACTTAAAATGTTTCCTCCTTCATTTCTGATTTCATTTGAGTTTCTTTTTTCATTGTCTAGCTAAAGTTTTGTCAATTTTGTTGATCTTTTCCAAAATCATTTCTTAGTTTCACTTTTGATCTTTTCTATTTTTCTAGTCTGTATTTCATTTATTTCTATTTTGATCTTTGTTATTTCCTTCCCTTTGCTAACTTCAGGCTTAGTTTGTTTTCTTTTCTAGTTCCCTGAAATGTATAGTTAGGTTGTTTACTTGTGATCTGTCCTTTTTCTTAATGTAGGCACTTATTGCTATAATAATTATTATTAACAATGAAGCTTGTTATCATTAATTCTTATTAATAATATTGGCTTTGATGGAAAATTTATGTCATTTGCTAAAAAATAGAAGTTATTAGAAGAAAAAAGTTTTTCTTATCCATTCATTACTGTCAGTTGATGGGAAAAATATTTATGAATTCTTTCATGATGTTCAAGATATTTTCAGAGAATTTTTCAGATAGAGAACAATAGAACTCAGCATGATCACAGCACACATTCATCACTCTGTTGCAGAAGCAGATCCTCTCCTTCTCCTGGCCTTCACATAATATTCTAATGGAGGTTCACATTGTAAGGGTGATTTTACGCTGTTTCAATTAGCAAAGATATCAAAAAGATATTTTACTGTTCAAATTCATTCATGAAAACAGTTTTGAAAGTTGAAGTTTCCTCCAGTAAGGTTTAGAGTCTTAACAAGTCAAATGAAAGAGTGAGGATCCCATTACATGAAAGCTAATGATTTTCAGTGGTTTTCATTGCCACTGCTCATCTCTATAAAAGAAAAAAATCTGAGATTTAAGAGGACTTTAGAATAATTCAATTAACATTAGAAAAGCATCATTTAAATACTCATCTTCAATTTGCAAGTGTGTGCTCAGAGTTTTTTGTTTGTTTGTTCTTCTGGTGCACCCAAACAGTGATTATATTATGCTTTCAGGGAAACCATTTTAATTCTTCACACTTACTAGCTTCTCAAAGTGACATTTCAATTTAGTGCTAAAAAGAATTCAGGAAAGGGCTTGAAAATTCAGTGTGTAAGAAAACACACTAATGAACAACATCATCTGAGACACATTCCATGAACAGTTCCAGGAGAAAATTAAGTCATGGAGGTTCATGGGCAGGCCTAAATCCTGCTCCTGTGATTCATGTAGTATTCAGATTACCATTTCTTTAGCTTTATCTGAAAAAAGTCACATCCAAAAAAATCACATTTCTGATATGCTAGTTTTACTTTTCCTAATACACACTAAAATAAGCAGATAACTATTGAAAGTATTTGTGTACAATTATATACATATTATATATATATGTATATATATATATAATTGGAGTTTGATTTCCCAACATATAGCATAACACTCAGTGCTCATCCCATCAAGTGCCCCCCTCAGGGACCATCACCCAGTCACCCCAGCGCCCTGACCACCTCCCCTTCCACTACTCCTTGTTTCTTTCCCAGACTTAGGAGTCTCTCATATGTTGTCAACCTCTATAATTTTCCCCACTCATTTTCTCTCCTTTCCCCTATAATCCCTTTCACTACTTTTTATATTCCCCATATGAATGAAACCACATAATGTTTGTCCTCCTCTGATTGACTTACTTCACTCAGCATAATATCCTCCAGTTCCATCCACGTCAAAGGAAATGGTAGGTATTCATAATTTCTAATGGCTGAGTAATATTCCATCGTATACATAGGCCACATCTTTATCCATTCATCTTTCGGTAGACACTGAGGCTCCTTCCACAGTTTGCCTATTGTGAACATTGCTGCTATAAAACATCGGGGTGCAGGAGTGCTGGTGTTTCACTGCATCTGTATCTTTGGGGTAAATCCCCCGTAGGGTAGTTCTATTTTTAACTCTTTGAGGAACCTCCACACAGTTTTCCAGAGTGGCTGCACCAGTTCCCATTCCCACCAACAGTGTAAGAGGGTTCCCCTTGCTTCACATCCTCTCCAACATTTGTTGTTTCCTGCCTTGTTAATTTTCCCCATTCTCACCGGTGTAAGGTGGTATCTCATTGTGGTTTTGATTTGTATCTCCCTGATGGCAAGTGATGCGGAGCATTTTCTCATGTGCTTGTTGGCCATGTCTGTGTCTTCCTCTGGGAAATTTCCGTTCATGTCTTTTGCCCATTTCATGATTGGATTGTTTGTTTCTTTGCTGTTGAGTTTAATAAGTTCCTTATAGATCTTGGATACTAGCCCTTTATCTGATAGGTCATTTGCAAATATCTTCTCCCGTTCTGGAGGTTGTCTTTTAGTTTTGTTGACTGTTTCTTTTGCTGTACAGAAGCTCTTTATCTTGATGAAGTCCCAGTAATTCATTTTTGCTTTTGTTTCTCTTGCCTTCATGGATGTATCTTGCAAGAAGTTGCTGTGGCCAAGTTCAAAAAGGGTGTTGCCTGTGTTCTCCTCTAGGATTTTGATGGATTCTTGTCTCACATCTAGATCTTTCATCCATTTTGAGGTTATCTTTGTGTGTGGTATAAGAGAATGGTCTAGTTTCATTCTTCTGCACGTGGCTGTCCAATGTTCCCAGCACCATTTATTGAAGAGATTTTCTTTTTTCCAGTGGATTGTCTTTCCTGCTTTGTCAAATATTAGTTGACCACAGAGCTAAGGGCCCATTTCTGGGTTCTCTATTCTGTTCCATTGATCTATGTGTCTGTTTTGTGCCAGTACCACACTGTCTTGATGACCACAGCTTTGTAGTACAACTTGAAATCCAGGATTGTGATGCCCCCGACTCTGGTTTTCTTTTTCAATATTCCCCTGGCTATTCGGGGTGTTTTCTGATTCCACACAAGTCTTGAGATGATTTGTTCCAACTCTCTGAAGAAACTCCATGGTATTTTGATAGGGATTGCATTAAATGTGTAAACTGCCCTGGGTAACACTGACATTTTCACAATATTAATTCTTCCAATCCATGAGCATGGAATATTTTTCCATCTCTTTGTGTCTTCCTCAATTTCTTTCAGAAGTGTTCTGTAGTTTTTAGGGTATAGATCCTTTACCTCTTTGGTTAGGTTTATTCCTAGGTATCCTATGTTTTTGGGTGCAATTTTAAATGGGATTGACTCCTTAATCTCTCTTTCTTCAGTCTCATTGTTAGTGTATAGAAATGCCACTGATTTCTGGGCATTGATTTTGTATCCTGCCACACTGCCGAATTGCTGTATGAGTTCTAGCAATCTTGGGGTGGAGTCTTTTGGGTTTTCTATGTACACTATCATGTCATCTGCGAAGAGGGAGAGTTTGATTTCTTCTTTGCCAATTTGAATGCCTTTTATTTCTTTTTGTTGCCTGATTGCTGAGGTTAGGACGTCTAGTACTATGTTGAATAGCAGTGGTGAGAGTGGACATCCCTGTCATGTTCCTGATCTTAGGAGAAAGGCTCCCAGTGTTTCCCCATTGAGAATGATATTTGCTGTGGGCTTTTCATAGATGGCTTTTAAGATGCTGAGGAATGTCCCCTCTCTCCCTACAGTCTGAAGAGTTTTGATCAGGAATGGATGCTGTATTTTGTCAAATGCTTTCTCTGCATCTATTGAGAGGATCATATGGTTCTTGTTTTTTCTCTTGTTGATATGATCAATCACATTGGTTGCTTTATGAGTGTTGAACCAGCCTTGCATCCCTAGGATAAATCCCCCTTGGTCATGATGAATAATCTTCTTAATGTCTTGTTGGATCCTATTGGCTAGTATCTTGGTGAGAATTTTTGCATCTGCATTCATCAGGGATATTGGTCTATAATTCTCCTTTTTTGTGGGGTCTTTGTCTGGTTTTGGAATTAAGGTGATGCTGCCCTCATAGAACGAGTTTGGAAGTACTCCATCTCTTTCTTCTTTCCAAACAGCTTTAGTAGAATAGGTATGGTTTCTTTTTTAAACGTCTGATAGAATTCCCCAGGAAGCCATCTGTTCCTGGACTTTTGTGTCTTGGGAGGTTTTTGATGACTGCTTCAATTTCCTCCTTGGTTATTCACCTGTTCAGGTTTTCTATTTATTCCTGTTCCAGTTTTGGTAGTTTGTGATTTTCCAGAAATGCATCCATTTCTTCTAGATTGCCTAATTTATTGGCGTATAGCTGCTCATAATAAGTTTTTAAAATCGTTTGTATCTCCTTGGTGTTGGTGGTGATCTCTCCTTTCTCATTCATGATTTTATTAATTTGAGTCTTCTCTCTCTTCTTTTTAATAGGGCTGGCTAATGTTTTATCTATCTTATTAATTCTCTCAAAGAACCAACTCCTGGTTTTGTTGATCTGTTCCACAGTTCTTCTGGTCTCTATTTCATTGAGTTCTGCTCAAATCTTTATTAATTCTCTTCTTCTGCTGGGTGTAGGATCTAATTGCTGTTTTTTCTCCAGCTCCCTTAGGTTCAAGGTTAGCTTTTGTATTTGAGTTCTTTCCAGTTTTTGTAAGGATGCTTGTATCGCGATGTATTTCCCCCTCAGGACTGCTTTTGCTGTATCCCAAAGATTTTGAACGGTTGTATCTTCATTCTCATTAGTTTCCATGAATCTTTTTAATTCTTCCCTAATTATCTGGTTGACCCTTTCATCTTTTAGCAGGATGGTCCTTAACCTCCACTTCTTTGAAATCCTTCCAAACTTCTTCTTGTGATTTGGTTCTAGTTTCAAAGCATTATGGTCTGAAAATATGCAGGAGATGATCCCAATCTTTTGGTATCACTTAAGACCTGATTTGTGAACCAGTATGTGGTCTATTCTGGAGAAAGTTCAATGTGCACTTGAGAAGAATGTGTATTCAGTTGCATTTGGACATAAAGTCTGTAGATATCTGTGAAATCCATGTGGTCCAGTGTATCATTTAAAGCTCTTGTTTCTTTGGAGATGTTGTGCTTAGAAGATCTGTCGATTATAGAAAGCGCTACATTCAAGTCACCAAGTATAAGTGTATTATTATCTAAGTATGTCTTAACTTTGGTTATTAATTGATTGATATATTGGCAGGTCCCACATTTGGGGCATAAATATTCATGATTGTTAGGTCCTCTTGTTGCATAGATCTTTTAAGTATGATATAGAGTCCCTCTTCATCTCTTACTACAGTCTTTGCGATAAACTTTAAATTATCTGATATAAGGATGGCTACCCTTGCTTTCTTTTGAGGACCATTTGAATGTTAAATGGTTCTCCAACCTTTTATTTTCAGACTGTAGGTGTCCTTATGTCTAAAATGAGTCTCTTGTAGACAGCAAATAGATGGGTCTTGCTTTTTTATCCAGTTTGAAACCCTGCGCCTTTTGATGGGGTCATTAAGCCCATTCATGTTCAGTTACTATTGAAAGATATGAATTTAGTGTCATCATGATACCTATTCAGTCCCTATTTTTGTAGATTGTTTCCTTGGACTTCCTCTTTCTATTACAGAGTCCCCCTTAATATTTCTTGCAGAGCCGGTTTGGTGGTCACATATTCTTCCAGTTTCTGCCCATCTTGGAAGCTCTTTATCTCTCCTTCTATTCTGAATGAGAGCCTTGCTGGATAAAGTATTCTTGGCTGTATGTTATTCTCATTTAGGACCCTAAATATATCCTGCCAGTCCTTTCTGGCCTGCCGGGTCTCTGTGGAGAGGTCGGCTATTAACCTAATACTTCTCCCCATAAAGGTTAGGGATCTCTTGTCTCTTCCTGCTTTAAGGATCTTCTCTTTGTCTTTGGAATTTGCAAGTTTCACTATTAAATGTCAAGGTGTTGAGCCGTTTTTATTGATTTTAGGAGATAGAGATCTCTCTATCTCCTGGATCTGAATGCCTGTTTCCCTTCCAAAGTTAGGGAAGTTTTCAGCTATGATTTGTTCAAATACACTTTCTGGTCCTCTGTCTCTTTCTGCACCCTATGGAACCCCAATTAAATGTAGATTTTTTTTTTCTTCTAAGGCTGTCATTTATTTCCCTTAACCTATCCTCATGATCTTTTTTTTAATTATTTTTTAAAATTTTTTTTTCAATTTATTTATTTATGATAGAGAGAGAGAGAGAGAGAGAGAGAGAGAGGCAGAGACACAGGCAGAGGGAGAAGAAGGCTCCATGCACCAGGAGCCCGATATGGGATTCAATCCCGGGTCTCCAGGATCGCGCCCTGGGCCAAAGGCAAGCGCCAAACCGCTGCGCCACTCAGGGATCCCTCCTCATGATCTTTTAATTGTTTTTCTCTTTTTTCTTCAGCTTCCTTTCTTGCCATCAACTTGTTTTCTAGGTCACTCACTCGTTCTTCTACCTCGTTAACCCTCGTTATTAGGACCTCCGGTTTGTATTGCATCTCATTTAATTGATTTTTAATTTCTGCCTGATTAGATCTAAATTCATGAAGTCTCTTGAATCCTTAATGCTTTTTTCTAGAGCCACCAGTTGCTTTATAATTGTGCTTCTGAATTGGCTTTCTGACATTAAATTGTAATCCAAATTTTGTAACTCTGGGAGAGAAGACTGTTTCTGATTCTTTCTTTTGTGGTGAGTTTTTCCATCTAGTCATTTTGCTCAGTGCAGAGTGACCAAAAACAAGTTGTACTGGAAGAAGGAGAAAAACAGAGAAAAAAAGTGGGGGAGAAGCAAACAGAAAACAAAAACACAAGGGGGAGTATCCTCTGATTCTATATACTGTAAATCCCTCGACTTCCCCTGGAGCTTTCCAGCACTGCTTGGTCAATAACTTGCTCTTCCCCTGCCCTTCCAGCTGGTCTTCTGGGGTAGGGGCCTGCTGTGCTGATTCTCAGGTGTGTGTACCTGGGGGAGCTGCCCAGCCCCCTGCCAGGTGCATGGCTCAGTGGGAGCTGTTTATCCTGTGAGGCCCCTGCTCAGTCCCAGGCACAAGGTGACACCAGGAGGAACAACAACAGTGGCGGTGGCCAGCTCTCCAGCTCTGGAGTCTGCCCCCGCAGTAACTACAGCAGCTCTCAGTCCACAGGGGCCTGGATGCTCCGGGGGCGGTAGCTGCCCATCTGCACAGCTCAGGGGCACCCAGTGGCAGGAACGTCCTCTCTGACCTGTGTGCTCCCGGCCTCTGCCTGTCCCGGGGGGAGCGACGATCCTGGGCTTTGTCCCCGGCTCCCTGTGCTCCCGGGCCTGAGCCGCTGGAATTGGGCTCCGGGGCCGCTCAGCCCCCTCTGAGGAGCTGCCGCCTGAGCTGCTCCCGGGGCCCCGCCGTGCGCGCGCTGCAGCCCATTAGGGAGCTTGGCCAGGTGTGTGGCGCACTCTGCCCCTGGGCACAGGTGCTCTGTTAGTGCCCCTGGGAGCCTGAGGGCATCCCCGCCCCTCCTGGGATCCTGCTCCAACTCCCTGCGATGGCCTTTCAGTCCGGGAAGATTGGTGAAACTCCTGCTTCTCCAGGCCGGGGCTTTCCTGTCCTGGGGGCACTCGTCGCAGGGCCTTAGCCTGGCTCCTCGCGGGGCCCCTCCCCCTGGGATGCTTTTTTTTATTTCTTTATTTTTTTCCGTCTTCTCACCTTGATAGAGAGCAAACTCTTCTCACTGTAGCATTCCAACTGTTCTCTCTTTAAATCTCAGGCCGAATTTGTAGGTTTTCAGGATGATTTGAAAGTTATCTAGGTAAGTTGGTGGGGACAGGTGACTTGGGGACCCTATTCTTCCGCCATATTGCCACGCCTCCCAAGATTTAATTTCTTGATGGTTGCCTAGTATTCCATTGTATATATATACTACATCTTCTTTATCTATTCATCTATCTGTGAACATCTCGCCTCTTTCCATAGTTTGGCTATTGTGGACATTGCTGCTATAAACATTGGGGTGCAGGTGCCCCTTCAGATCACTACATTTGTATCTTTGGGGTAAATGTTCAGTAGTGCAATTGCAAGTCATAGGGTAGCTTTATTTTCAACTTTTTGAGGAACATCCATACTGTTTTCCAGAGTGGTTGCACCAGCTTGCATTCCCATCAACATTGTAGGTGGTTCCTCTTTCTCTGCATCCTCACCAACATCTGTCATTCCCTGACTTGTTAATTTTAGCTATTCTGACTGGTGTGAGGTGGTATCTCATTGTGGTTTTGATTTGCATTTCCCTGATGGCGAGTGATGTAGAGCATTTTTTCATGCTTGTTGGCCATTTGTAGGTCTTTGCAGAAATGTCTGTTCATGTCTTCTGCCCATTTCTTGATTGGATTATTTGTTCTGTGGGTGTTGAGTTTGTAATAAGTTCTCTATAGATTTTGGATACTAGCCTTTTATCTGATAAGGCATTTGTAAATATCTTCTCCCATTCTGTCAGTTGTCTTTTGGTTTTGTTCACTGTTTCCTTTGCTATGCAAAAGCTTTTTATCTTGTTGAAGTCCCAATAGTTCATTTTTGCCTTTGTTTTGTCTTGTCTTTGGAGACCTGTCTAGTAAGAATTTGCTGTGGCCAAGGTCACAAAGTTTGCTGCCTGTGTTCGCCTCTAGGATTGATTGATTCATGTCTCACATTTAGGTCTTTCATCCATTTTGAGTCTAGTTTTGTGTATCGTGTGAGGAAATGGTTCAGTTTCATTCTTCTGCATGTGGCTGTCCAATTTTCCCAGCACCATTTTTTGAAGAGACTGTCCTTTTTCCAGTGGATAGTCTTTCCTGCTTTGTCAAAGAGCAGTTGACCATAGAGTTGAGGGCCCATTTCTGGGTTCTCTATTCTGTTCCATTGATCTATTGTCTGTTTTTGTGCCATTACCATACTGTTTTGATGATGACAGCTTTGCAATAGAGCTTGAAGTCTGGAATTGTGATGCCATAACCTTTGGTTTTCTTTTTCAACATTCCTTTGGCTATTTGGGGTCTTGTTTCAAACAAATCTTAGGATTATTTGTTCCAGCTCTGTGAAAAAAAGTTGATGGTATTTTGATAGGGATTGTATTGAATGTATAGATTGCTCTAGATAGCATAGACATTTTAACAATATTTGTTCTTCTAATCCATAAGCATGGAACATTTTGCCATTTCTCTGTATCTTCCTCTCTGTATCTTCCTCATGTATTTCTTTCATGAGTGTTCTATAGTTTTCTGAGCACAAATCCTTTGCCTCTTTGGTTGTTTATTCCTAGATATCTCATGGTTTGGGGTGCAATTGTAAGTAGGATTGACTCCTTAATTTATCTTTCTTCTGTCTCGTTAGTGTACAGAAATTCAACTTATTTCTGTGCACTGATTTTATATCCTGCCATGTTGCTGAATTTTTTGTATGAGTTCTAGCAATTTTGGGGTGGAGTCTTTCAGGTTTTACACATAGAGTATCATTTCATCTGTGAAGAGTGAGAGTTTGACTTCTTTACCAATTTGGATGCCTTTTATTTCTTTTTGTTGTCTGATTGCTGAGGCTAGGACTTCTAGTACTATGTTGAACAACAGTGCTGAGAGTGGGCACCCTTGCCCTGTTCCTGACATTAGGGGAAAAGCTCTAAGTTTTTCCCCATTGAGAATGATATTCACTGGGGGCTTTTTATATATGGCATTTATGATATTGAGCTATGTTTCCACTATCCCTACACTGAGGTGTTTTTAAAAGATTTTATTTATTGGGGCAGCCCAGGTGGCTCAGCGGTTTAGTGCCACCTTTAGCCCAAGGCATGATCGGGCTCCCTGCAGGGAGTAGCAGGCTCCCTGCAGGGAGCTCAATGTGGGACTAGAACTCCAGGATCATGCTCTGAGATGAAGGCAGACTCTCAACTGCTGAGCCACCTAGGAGTCCCTGTGAAAAGTTTTAACCCAGAAAGGATGTTATACTTTCTCAAGTGCTTTTTTTTTGCATCTATTAAGAGGATCA
This sequence comes from Nyctereutes procyonoides, assembly GCF_905146905.1. Lineage (NCBI taxonomy): Eukaryota > Metazoa > Chordata > Mammalia > Carnivora > Canidae > Nyctereutes > Nyctereutes procyonoides. The sequence goes on along the minus strand of NW_026575140.1, from coordinate 46,176,321 downwards.
TATGGTTCTTGTCCTTTATTTATGTAATGTATCACATTGATTAAATTGTGGATGTTGAATCACCCCTGCATCCCAGGAATAAATCCCACTTGGTTGTGGTGACTAATCCTTTTAATGTACCGTTGGATACTATTGGCTGATATTTTGTTGAGAATTTCTGTGTCCATGTTCATCAGGGATATTGGTCTGTAATTCTCCTTTTTGGTGGAGTCTTTGTCTAGTTTTGGGATCAAAGTAATGCTAGCCTCATAGAAAGAGTTTAGAAGTTTTCCTTCCATTTCTATTTTTTCAACCAGCTTCAGAAAAACAGGTATTAATTCCTCTTTAAATGTTTAATCCACCTACATTAGACTGGAAGTTCATATTTCAGTCATTGTCCATCATTTGACTGAAATTAAACCCCTAAGTTAGAACGTGATGAATGACTCAGTGAGCTAGCATTTTAAAGGTCAAGGTACTTGTTGCCAAAATGTCCTCAGATTGAATGTCACCATCTGTTAAGGTCTATTTTAGCTTCAAGATTCTTTAGCTTTGTGATATTAGCATTAATTATTTTTCCAGTCACAAATAAATGCATTCCCTGATAATCTTTTTTTGATAGTTGATAGAAAACTTGCCTTGGTTTATTTTTTCTGATATCTTTGCATAAAGTTGTTCTGTGCACAGTCCTAGGGCTTCTCCCCATTTCGATAAAGAGTTTATATCTACTTTCTTGGTACTCTCACTCGTATTTGTGGCTTTGAATTCCATCTATTTTCAGGTGACACTCAAAATTTTATATTCCACCAGCTTCTCTCTCCTCTGAATTTCAGCTTGATGTGACCATCTGCCTATTGAACATCTGTCTGGAGGCATATAAGGCACTCTATACATAACATGTCCCAAAACAAATTCCTAATTCCCATCCCCATTGCTCTGCAAAATGTCTTCCTTTTCAAGTTTTACCCCATTTCAATTAATAGCCACTTTACTCAACCTTTCTAGTTGCTTAGGCCAGACCCCTGGAGTCAAATCATTGTCGTTCCTCTACTTAAAACCTTCCAATGACTTCTCATCTCCATCATCAAAAGAGCTGAAGGCCTTCCAGAGCCTTACACTATTGCCCATCACCCCTCACTGCAGTTACTTTTCAGATTTCATTTCCTTCTATTTTCATCTGTCACTGTTCTCCCCCTTACTTCCTTGCTCTTCCCAATATGGCCTCCCCCTGGTCCTCAAATGAACCCAGAGCTTCTTTTTCACCCCTCTCCTGTCTTCTACTGTTCTTTGTACCTTAAGCACACTTCCTCAAATTAACTCTGTAGCCTCTCCCTCATTTCTAGTAGATCTTTGCTGAAATGATATATCCCAGAAAGATCTTTGAGCACATTGAACTAACTCTGTCTGCCTTCCCTACTTTATTTCTCACTAAATGCTATCATCATCTAAAGCTATCCTTTACTTATTTATTTTACTTACTGTCTATCTCCTTACACTAGAATGTAAGTAAGATCCATGAGGACTAGATTTTTTCCTGTTCTGTTTACCCCTTTATTCTCAGGAGTAGAATAATTACTGGAACATAAGAAACACTCAATAAATATCTCTTCAATAAAAGAATGTTCTAAAAATAGGTAAGTACATAAGGTCAGAACAAACATGGGTAGAACAAAATGAAGAAGAATAATTTTCCTTTCCCTTGAATTAACCTCACAATGAGTAAGGGATAGGCAGGGCTATGTAGAGAGAGATAGACAGGGGTCTATGGGATCAGGTCACAGAAATCCCCAAAATGCTGAGATATAAAGAAATGAGAGATAAAGGGACAAACCAGACCACCCTTCCCTAGGTGTGAATGGGGATGGTGTCTTTTTTATAACAACCATCTGTGACCAACAAAGAGTAACCAGACCTAAAAAAGAAGCCATTAAAGATGTTATTCCCAGTCCTTCCTCAAACCAAGACATCACAAGAAAGATAAGGCCACAAGCTCTCTGGTCAGTTCTAAATAAAAGACTGTCAGTGGAAGCTCACATTGGCAACCCTGTAGGGACCCCTCTCACTCTCAAGAGCTTTTTATGTATCCTTGTTTAGTTAACTTCTATTGCTTTACTCACTCTCCTTTGTCCACAACATTCATTCTTCAACTCTGTGAGACAAGAACCTCGCTTTCCTACTTCATCAATAAATTTACAAGGCAAGAATGATTCCATAGTATATTTTACATTGTTAATAAAAAACCCACTATCATTCAGTTATTATATATTATATATAATATTTAATATATATAAATAATATATATTATTTAATATATAATATATATATATATGTATATATATATACATATATATATATGATGAAGTTTTGGAATATAGGTGAGGTCCAGAGCCGACAACCAAGAAAGAATTCTTGAGATGTCTTTGGTGCAAAATGGTGGTTTTATTAAAGCATGGGGCAGGACCCATGGGCAGGAAGAGCTGCTGCCCTCTGCCTGTGAGATGTGGCTGATTATATACCTGGGAGTTGGGAGGGATTTGAGGAGAACATACTCTCTAAGGGATTTTGGAAGCAAGGTTTCCAGGACCTTGAGGGGACTAGGTATTGTTGGGGAAAGGTCACATACTACTGTCTAATAAAACCTGAGACATGAGACCCTTCAGATGTGTATCAGTGGGCCATGTGCTTGGAAGATGGTTGCTAACAAGTATCTTGGTGGTTTAGAGATAAAGGAAATTTCTAAAGGAATTTTTATATGTTATAGTAGGCTTACAGGCTCCTGGGGGTAGGACTAAGATTGCCTTCTAGTCTTAGCAAAGTATGAGCATCGAAGCAGTTGAGTCCGTAGAGGAATGTCCCTCTCCCTGTTTCAAGGACTTGTCAATGTGCTGCCCCAAGCTCATGTCTTGTCCTCAGCTAGTCCTCTGTTCTCCCATCATATATATTGGAAGACAAAATATGCCAAAGTAAAGCAATTTTTTAAAAAAAGGTCTTTCTGGTTGTCTAAAATAATTCGGTTTGTGATAGGGAATACTCAACAAGTTTCTTTAGTGAAGTGTGTGTATTTCTGGTGATAATGAGTAATTTTAAATTGTACACAGATAAATTGAAACAGTCATCAAAAACATCCCAAGACACAAAAGTCCAGGGCCAGATGGCTTCCCAGGGGAATTCTATCAGACGTTTAAAAAAGAAATAATACCTATTCTACTAAAGCTGTTCTGAAGGATAGAAAGGGACGGAATACTTAAAACTTGTTTTATGAGGCAAGCATCACCTTATTCCAAAACCAGACAAAGACCCCACGAAAAAGGAGAATTATAGACCAATATCCCTGATGAATGCAGATGCAAAAATTCTCACCAAGATACTAGCCAATAGGATCCAACAAGACATTAAGAAGATTATTCATCATGACCAAGGGGGATTTATCCTAGGGATGCAAGGCTGGTTCAACACTCATAAAGCAACCAATGTGATTGATCATATCAACAAGAGAAAAAACAAGAACCATATGATCCTCTCAATAGATGCAGAGAAAGCATTTGACAAAATACAGCATCCATTCCTGATCAAAACTCTTCAGACTGTGGGGAGAGAGGGGACATTCCTCAGCATCTTAAAAGCCATCTATGAAAAGCCCACAGCAAATATCATTCTCAATGGGGAAACACTGGGAGCCTTTCTCCTAAGATCAGGAACATGACAGGGATGTCCACTCTCACCACTGCTATTCAACATAGTACTAGACGTCCTAACCTCAGCAATCAGGCAACAAAAAGAAATAAAAGGCATTCAAATTGGCAAAGAAGAAATCAAACTCTCCCTCTTCGCAGATGACATGATAGTGTACATAGAAAACCCAAAAGACTCCACCCCAAGATTGCTAGAACTCATACAGCAATTCGGCAGTGTGGCAGGATACAAAATCAATGCCCAGAAATCAGTGGCATTTCTATACACTAACAATGAGACTGAAGAGAGAGAGATTAAGGAGTCAATCCCATTTAAAATTGCACCCAAAAACATAGGATACCTAGGAATAAACCTAACCAAAGAGGTAAAGGATCTATACCCTAAAAACTACAGAACACTTCTGAAAGAAATTGAGGAAGACACAAAGAGATGGAAAAATATTCCATGCTCATGGATTGGAAGAATTAATATTGTGAAAATGTCAGTGTTACCCAGGGCAGTTTACACATTTAATGCAATCCCTATCAAAATACCATGGAGTTTCTTCAGAGAGTTGGAACAAATCATCTCAAGACTTGTGTGGAATCAGAAAACACCCCGAATAGCCAGGGGAATATTGAAAAAGAAAACCAGAGTCGGGGGCATCACAATCCTGGATTTCAAGTTGTACTACAAAGCTGTGGTCATCAAGACAGTGTGGTACTGGCACAAAACAGACACATAGATCAATGGAACAGAATAGAGAACCCAGAAATGGGCCCTTAGCTCTGTGGTCAACTAATATTTGACAAAGCAGGAAAGACAATCCACTGGAAAAAAGAAAATCTCTTCAATAAATGGTGCTGGGAACATTGGACAGCCACGTGCAGAAGAATGAAACTAGACCATTCTCTTATACCACACACAAAGATAACCTCAAAATGGATGAAAGATCTAGATGTGAGACAAGAATCCATCAAAATCCTAGAGGAGAACACAGGCAACACCCTTTTTGAACTTGGCCACAGCAACTTCTTGCAAGATACATCCATGAAGGCAAGAGAAACAAAAGCAAAAATGAATTACTGGGACTTCATCAAGATAAAGAGCTTCTGTACAGCAAAAGAAACAGTCAACAAAACTAAAAGACAACCTCCAGAACGGGAGAAGATATTTGCAAATGACCTATCAGATAAAGGGCTAGTATCCAAGATCTATAAGGAACTTATTAAACTCAACAGCAAAGAAACAAACAATCCAATCATGAAATGGGCAAAAGACATGAACGGAAATTTCCCAGAGGAAGACACAGACATGGCCAACAAGCACATGAGAAAATGCTCCGCATCACTTGCCATCAGGGAGATACAAATCAAAACCACAATGAGATACCACCTTACACCAGTGAGAATGGGGAAAATTAACAAGGCAGGAAACAACAAATGTTGGAGAGGATGTGAAGCAAGGGGAACCCTCTTACACTGTTGGTGGGAATGGGAACTGGTGCAGCCACTCTGGAAAACTGTGTGGAGGTTCCTCAAAGAGTTAAAAATAGAACTACCCTACGGGGGATTTACCCCAAAGATACAGATGCAGTGAAACACCAGCACTCCTGCACCCCGATGTTTTATAGCAGCAATGTTCACAATAGGCAAACTGTGGAAGGAGCCTCAGTGTCTACCGAAAGATGAATGGATAAAGATGTGGCCTATGTATACGATGGAATATTACTCAGCCATTAGAAATTATGAATACCTACCATTTCCTTTGACGTGGATGGAACTGGAGGGTATTATGCTCAGTGCAATAAGTCCATTGGAAAAGGACAAACATTATATGGTGTCATTCATTTGGGGAATATAAAAATTAGTGAAAGGCATGAGAAAATGCTCTGCATCACTTGCTATCAGGGAAATACAAATCAAAACCACAATGAGATACCACCTCACACCAGTGAGAATGGGGAAAATTAACAAGGCAGGAAACAACAAATGTTGGAGAAGATGCAGAGAAAAGGGAACCCTCTTACACTGTTGGTGGGAATGTGAACTGGTGCCGCCACTCTGGAAAACTGTGTGGAGGTTCCTCAAAGAGTTAAAAATAGACCTGCCCTACGACCCAGCAATTGCACTGTTAGGGATTTACCCCAAAGATTCAGATGCAATGAAATGCCAGGACACCTGCACCCCGATGTTTCTAGCAGCAATGTCCACAATAGCCAAACTGTGGAAGGAGCCTCGCTGTCCATCGACAGATGAATGGATAAAGAAGATGTGGTTTATGCATACAATGGAAAATTCCTCAGCCATCAGAAACGACAAATACCCACCATTTGCTTCAACGTGGATGGAACTGGAGGGTATTATGCTGAGTGAAGTAAGTCAATCGGAGAAGGACAAACAGTGTATGTTCTCATTCATTTGGGGAATATAAATAATAGTGAAAGGGAATATAAGGGAAGGGAGAAGAAATGTGTGGGAGATATCAGAAAGGGACACAGAACATAAAGACTCCTAACTCTGGGAAACGAACTAGGGGTGGTGGAAGGGGAGGAGGCGGGGGGTGAGGATGAGTGGGTGACGGGCACTGAGGGGGACACTTGACAGGATGAGCACTGGGTGTTATTCTGTATGTTGGTAAATTGAACACCAATAAAAAATTTATTAAAAAAATAAAAATTAGTGAAAGGGATTAAAGAGAAAAGAGAGAAAATGAGTGAAAATATCAGTGAGAGTGACAAAACATGAGAGACACCTAACTCTGGGAAATGAACAAGGGGTGGTGGAAGGGGAGATGGGTGGGCGGTTGGGGTGACTGGGTGATGGGCACTGAGGGGGGCACTTGGTGGGATGAGCACTGGTTATGCTATATGTTGGCAAATTGAACTCCAATAAAAAATTTTTTTAAAAAAAAGGGAAGAAGTATAGCAGAATTAAAATAAAATTTAAAAAAATTAAAAAAGAAATGAAATCTTGTCATTTGCAATGATGTAGATGGAACTAGAGGATATTATGCTAAGTGAAATATGTCATAGAATGACAATTATCATATGATCTCATTCATATGTGGAATTTAAGAAACAAATCAGAGGATCATAGGGGAGGAGAGGGAAAAAAATAAAACAAGATGAAATCGGAGAAGGAGACAAACCATAAGAGACTCTTAATCACAGTAAACAGACTGAGGATTGCTGGAGGTGAGAGAGATAGGGGGATGGGGTAACTGGGTGATGGACATTAAGGAGGGTGTGTGATGTAATGAGCACTGGGTATTATATAAGTGATGAATCACTGACCTCTACCTCTGAATTATATGTTAATTAATTGAATTTAAATTAAAAAGAAAAATAAAATAGGTGGATTAGAATAAATATGGACTTACTTCAACAACAACAAAAGAGATCTAGTTTTAATTCAGAGGTTGGAGGGGGAACCACACAATTTCACAAATATTTATTCAGTGACTACTATCACTTGAAAGGATAATTTGGGAAATACAGATATATATAAATAAGACACTCTTTCATCAGGAAGATTGCATTATAAAAATGGACAATGAGCTAAGTAAAACATGAAGCAGAGATTGTATAAATAATTATTAGCTTGAATCCACTGAGAAAATAAGTGTATATTTGCACAGCTATGTTCATTGCAGCATTATTCACAATAGCCAAGAGGTAGAAGCAATCTAAATGTCCATCAATGGATGAATGAATAAAGAAATTGTGGTATATACATGTAATGGGACATTTTGCATCTAAAGAGAAGAAAATTCCATCAGACATTACAACATGGATTAACTTTGAGGACATTATGCTAAGTGAAATAAACTGGTCACAAAAAGATATGGAATGATTCCACTTATGTGAGATATCTAAAGTAGTTAAACTCATAGAAACTTAGAGTAGAACGGTAGTGCCAGAGGCAGAGAAGAGATGGGAAAGAAGAATTGTTGTTTCATGGATATAGCATTTCACTTTTGCAAGAAAAAAATGTTCTAGAGTTCTGTTTGTACAACAATATGCTTATAATTAACACTACTGCACTCCATTATTAAAAATTGTTAAGAGTAAATTTTATGCTATGTTTTTACCACAATAAAGAAAAACAAAAGAATAAATGTGTATATGCTGATATTCATTTGATTTAATTAAACCCAGGGCAAATAACTTAGGCAAAAAAGGAGAATTTATTGGTTCAGAGAACCTAAGGAAGGGAAAGAATGCAGCAGAGCCTTAATAAAAACTACAACCAGGGACTCTAAAAACCCCTTTACTCTTTGCCTCCTGACTCATTTTCTTTCTCACTGCAAATGTACTTTCTCCACAGGCTGATGATAACTCCCAACTTTCACACCTTAGATTTTCTGCCATAGAAAGATCACATGATATTCTCTCTCCAAGTTCAAAGCATTGAGAAGAGTTCTAAGTAGCCCAGTCAACCTCTGGACCAACTGATGACAGGATCTTGTAAGAAGATATTACAGATCTTATAAGAACTTGGTAAGTCCTGTGGGAACTATATGATTGGGAGTGGTGGGGTGACAGGTGTGTCAGCTAGCTATTTTCTTTTTAATGCTGTATAACAAATATCCCAAACTGGTGGTTTAAAATAACTGTCATTTATTTCCATCATGTGCTGATTGACTGCTGCAGCTCTACTTCAGACTGTGTTGCCCAGGATGTCTGTATTCCACACCTTGGTCATCCTCCCAGGAGCCGGTAAGCTAGCCAGGGCTCATAGGAGGCTTCTGAAGTTTAGACTCAGAACCATCCTAACACTGCCACTCCTACTCATATGCCACTGGTCAATGTAAATCACATGGCTAAAAAGTGAGTAAAAGGACAGAGAAATACTTTCTGCCCACAGTGAAGCTATAGTCAGAGTGGGATACAGAGGATTGGGAAGGATGGGGCTCAGTCATTTCATCCATCATAACGGGTAAATGTGAGAAACAGCTGCCAGAGAAAGATTGGATGTTGGGCAAATGAGACAATAGGTATCCAACATAGTAATATCACATAGATACAAACATAAGAAAACCAGGTAGTATATTTTATCAATCCCAAAATGCTAAAGTAGAAAGTAATCGGAAGAGAACTGTCTTACAATGTAACAAGTACTGTACTAAGAATTTTACAGATAGAATCTCAAAGGAGGAACAGAAAAGCTATATTTAATCTGAAACAATGTCATTTTGCCTATAAATTCTCACAGGTTCCAAAGAAAGTGTCCTAGAAGATTCCAAGTTAATGTCTGTTTTCCAGATGTTGCTTCTTTAGGAGTACGTCCTGCCTTGGTGTAATCTTTATGTCTGAGAAAGGCACCAGCACGGTGCTTCCTTTTCTTCCCAGTATTGGGAAATCTAAGTGTTCACAGTTGTAAACACATTTAAAAAGACAATATCTAGTATAAATTAGGTTGTCAAATTTTTACTCTCTTATTTGACAGAATAAATCTTGATTGATGAATTTAAGTAATATGTCTTCTATATGCACATTTTACTGTACACATTTCACACAGCCTTGCTTATAGGAAATTTTATATTTTGCTGAGATATCCTTCTTTAGTTAATACTGATCAGTATTTTTTGTTTAAAAAAAGAATTATTTAATGTGGTAGAGTTAAATCTTTATTCATGCTTCACTCTAAAATTAATAGGAGGCTATTAAATCCAGAGTGTAGTAAAGAACTCTAAGAGTTTCATTACTTCATGTTGCATATAATACCTCTTATTTTCTGGATGGCAAAATTATAAATACTTTTTTTAAACCAAAATTTCAAATTGGAGTTGCAAGAGATAATAGTAAAGCGGAGTAACTTTTAAAGTCGCTTATATTTTATATTCCAACAAAGCATATATTTTCCATAAATTTTTCCCATTATAAAAAACTCCAAAAATCTAATTTCCTTTTCTTGAACAATCTGTGAACCATAGTAGATCATAGTAACCACAAGTTATATATAGCACATTGATTTCTTACTGGATAATGCTAAATATGTGCAACTTCATCTCTTTTTACTTTAAGTTATTTTCCCATTATGAATAAAAGGCAGATCACTTAGAGAAAAAAAAAGATATTTTTATCGGTTTGGCATGCTTGTATTTGCAATAGTCAGAATTTTATTTACTATACCTGATAGAAATCTAACTTAAACTACCACCTAAGTTAAAAATGAAAATTAATGGGAAAAGAATGGGAGCATATTATAGAATTAATGGGAGCAGACCGCTTCAGGTATCTCAGGGAGAGAACCTCCAGCTTGACACGACCAGGACTCATTCTCTTTCATATCTCTCATCTCTCATCTGCTTAATTCTTCTAGACTCTGTTCTCTCCAAGTCTCTTTCACACAGAAGCCCAGATTACAACCTTATTCTATGCCTCAAGAATGAAGGCTTGGTCTTCCTGAAAAAAATCTTACGGAAGGATTCATGGGGACTTTACTCATTCCTTAGAACAATCTCTTTTCTAGAGAGATGAAAACTCTGAATGACCAAAACAATCATGTCCCTATTCCTGTGGGCTAGTAATCCCTGTACTATAGTTGACAGTTCAGCCACAGCTAATTGGGAAGAGGGAAGGGCAATTTCCCCAAGCAGAAAGGTGACTGTTGGTAAATGAAGATGAGTAGAAGAGACTCCTCTGTACTGATTAAACAAATCAACAACAACAACAATAAAATGTCTCTAGTCTTGGGCAGCCCCGGTGGCTCAGCGGTTTAGCGCTGCCCACAGCCCAGGGCGTGATCCTGGAGACCCAGGGTCGAGTCCCACATCAGGCTCCCTGCATGGAGCCTGCTTCTCCTTCTGCCTTTGTCTCTGCCTCTCTCTCTCTCTCTCCTCTCTGTGTATTCTCATGAATAAATAAATAAAATCTTAAAAAAAATATCTCTAGTCTTAATTTACTAGAATCTGAGCATGTTGAGCCTCTTGGTTTTGGCCTTCTCTAGATATGTCTGAAGATCTGGTGAGCTTCTATCTTAGGACTGTTTATATGAAGGACCTTGGTGCCTCTTTGGAAAGATTTCAATCCAAGGGAAGGGAATGTCATGGCACAGAAGTATGGTTTAAGGACAACAGTCAGGATAAAGGAAGAGAAATGGTTATGAATGTAGCACTATTTCTATCTATCACCCAGATTGGTTTTGGGCCACACCCCCATAGATGCATGTCTGAGCACTACAGTGAAAGAGGTACAGTAAAAATTTGAGTCCATCAGAAGAGCTGTTTTACAGTGATCTCTGTGGGACACCAAAGTACAAGAAGTCAGCAGTATCCATGACAAAACTGTAGTGACCTGAGACCACACCCGAGTACAGACATCTGCAATCTCAACATTAAGTATCAGCATCATTAGTGAAGACATTGGCAGGCACTGAATAGGAAAAGGCTATGAGGTGGACCAAGTTTGGGAAAGGTTACAAATTGCCTTGTAGATGTGTTGAATTTGTAGTGTATGGAACCTCCAGTGGAGATGTTTAACAGGCAATCACAAAATAAAACTGGAGCTTCAGGGAGAGATGGGGCTAGGGATATAAGTCTAGGAATTGTTAGTAAGTGGGAGGAGATGACGAATTTTAGACATGGGTAAGATTGCTTATGGGAAGTGACTGGATTGAGGGAAAATACAGTTTGAACACAGAAGCCTGTATAATACCAAAATTTTAAAAATTAGGAGGGAAAGAAGAGCCCACTACAGAAACAATCTAATCAGTAGGAGGAAACCTGAAAGGAAGTAGAAGGGGAGTGTGAGAACATATCAATCCTTTTAGAACTAATAACAATTTACCACCTGGGTGGCTCAGCAGTTGAGCGTCTTCCTTTGGCTAAGGACATGATTCCAGAGTCCTAGGATTGAGTCCTGTATCAGGTTCCTTGTGTGGAGCCTGCTTCTCCCTCTGCCTGTGTCTCTGCCTCTCTCTCTCTCTCTCTCTCTCGTGTGTGTGTCTCATGAATAAATAAAATCTTTTAAAAAATTGGTTTCAGTATTAATTCAACAGTTTCACTGCACTGTAATGGTCATTTCGTGACTATAAATTCTATGTGCAAATCAGCATTAGAGATTCTATTTTAATTCAATTGAATGTATCCTCACTAGTTTTGAGCAATAAAAATATTTACATATGATTTTGAGTCATAGGAACAACTAATCTATTGTTTCCACTCTCACATGCAATCTGAACTTAGGAGTCTTGAAGTCAAAGTTAAAATGTCTTGCTCATTTCAGAGTTTTCCTGCCTTAGGATCAAAACAAATTGTTGCATTGTATTTATAAACTATCTTGGAGAGCAGGTCAATTGGAGAGGCTCCAGCTCTTATTCACACAAAAGTGTTTTGGCACCTCCTTCAGGAAAAAGTGTCTCAGACTGAAACAGAGAACAGGATTTAAAAGGGGTTTGCTTGCAAATTATCAACAATCTTTCTTTTATCTGCTTTCAGCTTTTCTATTTTTCATTGGTTTATCCTTTATTTTATATGAAATCATTAAGTTATTGTATTTAGCTTTGTGTACTTTTGTAAAAACTTTGGGTGTTAAATGGAAAGACATTTTAGACTTATTTTTAAAAAATCTTTTGACTTTTCAAATCTCATAAGAAGAAAACTTTTGCACATATTGAAGTTTTTAAGTAACTTTTTGGCTGCAAAAATAATATATATTCTTATGTATTCTCTATGTGTTAGTCTTTGTGCATTTAGAAAATACAATAGTACAAAGCAGTAAAAATATTCTAAGATACAATTTTACCACCCTACGATAACCATCTTTTTAGACATTTTATCAGAGATCCTTTTCTGTGAACAGGGACCCATACTTTATTTTGTTAAAAAGAAAATAATTCTATATGTAAGGTCTTACAATATGTTTTTTTTTTCATTTAATACAAATACCATAAACATTTTCTTATGTCATTAATATTCCTTTATATCACTTTTAATAGTTGCATCATATATAACATCACATGGCTACACAAGAATTTAGACAAGAAAATCTATAAATAGTAGTAAAGATCATAGATTTTAATGGCTTAAATTCTGAATCTGCCACTTGTTAGCCTCATGACTTTGACCAAGATACTTAACGTCTCTGAATTCAATGTTTAAATCTATAAAGTAAAGAATAAGTGAGACAATTTGTGAGAAATTTAGTATACCATTTGGCAATAAGTAAATTAACAATAGATGCCACTATTTTATTTTATTTTTTCACAGTTATTACGACTGTCATTACATTTATATCATTATTTCTAATTCTTTGCAGATTCCTATAATTAATTTCTAAATATAAATTTTTGGAAGTGGATTGTGGGGCCAAAGGTTATGTATTTTTAAAGATTTTCAGTAAATTGTAAATTACTGTCCTAACAATTTACATTTGTACCAGCAGAACATATGTATATATATTCCCCTGCTCCTTTCTCCAACTTGCCAATATAAGGGAGACAGTCATATTTGTTATTTAATGCATATATGTCTTCGAATAGTTTGTTGATATTACAAATATAATTAATGGTCATTTGTAGTTTTTTTTGCAAATGTACAGTTTATATGCAACACATATTTTGTTTTCATTATGATGTTTGTCCCTTTCTTAATGATTTATAAGATTTTTCAGATACTCTGTGTTTATACATGTTGGGCAGTTTCCCAAGTTCAGTATGTTTTAAAATTTTGTTATGATGTTTTTTGACATGCAGAAATTGTAAATATAAAATCAGATCTAATAATCTTTTACTTTAAATATTCTTTTTTGCATGCAGAGCAGGCAAGACCTTTTAAGATGCTATACAAGGAATGTGTTTAAGGTTGTGGTCTTCAATAGGAGGAAAGGATTTATGGATGAAAAAGTCTAGGATTTAATAATTGAAATATTTGAGAATATGTATTTTCTTAGTACTAGAAAATCAAGTGCAGGTAGTAATTTTGAATTGTGTTGTGTGGATTTTGTGGGGAAAGGGAGAGGGCTAGGGGCGCAGAAACATAAGGAAAGTTTTGAGTATCTGCCTTTTGCTGTGCTCAGTGCTTCAGATTGGTAAATCATTTAATTCTCAGATCAGTCCTATGAGATCATTAATCTCCTAACTTTACCATTTCCATTTATTTTACAAATACTTGTTGAGCACAGTATCAGTTTTTAGACTTTGTCTTATAGAAAGTGAAAAAATAAATCCAAACTAGTTTATACACAAAGAGAATTTATTTCATGATGTAAGCTGACAAGGTCTAGCAGTAGCTCTAGCATCAGTAGTAGTTTCACCCTGGGCTCAGATGATACCATCAATATTTATCTCTCAAGTTGTTTCCTCTGGATCAGCTCCATTCTCAGGCTATTATGTTGGCCCCCAAAGGCAAAAACAAACTAGAGGAAGAGAGAAAATCTGCTTTCCCAGAGGCTCAATGTCCCAGAATTTTCTGGGTCCTAATTGACCTCCTCTAAATCATTTGCCTTTTCCTGAGCTAATCATTATGGTCAGAGGGTTGTGGCCAGTGGTCTCATTGGCAGTGCATAGATAAAGTGCTCCTTCTTTGGAGCCACAGGGTTGAATAAGTTCTTTAAAAGTGCCTGTGCAGAAGGAACAGCATGAACAAAGACACAGAGTTAGGAAAAACCTGAAATATCTGAAAAATTTACAATACTTGATGAGGTTGTCACTTTGTATATGATAGGTTGGTAGGGCAAAGCTGGAAAGAAAATCAGAACTCAGTTCCACATAGACAAGACTCAAATGATATAAGGTTCCATATTCTAAGATATGTAATTTTGACTGTATTCTGAAGGCAGTGTCAAGCCCAAGAAAGGAATGAAGGGGGAAGAAAACAGGAAAGGATCCCTGGGAGTGAGCAGAGGAATAGGAGTTCATTAAGGAGGGTAAGAAGGAAATTACCAGTAAGGAAGAAGTAGGAGATAGTGGGATCCTTGAAGTGAAGGGATGAGAACATTTCAAAGAATCAGAATTAAAGTATCAAATTCAAAACAAAGATCAAATAACAGAGTCTGAAGATGTCCATTGGATTTGCTAATGAAAGAGATGGAATTAAGGGGTGATTAAGGGACCAAAGAACCTATTACCTGGTAGGAAGAGAGGTAATGAAGTGAAGAGATGATCCATCAGAGCTCAAGATTTTAGAGTCCTAATTTTAGAGGATAAAGAAGTAAAGGCAGCTTTAACCTGGGAAGATGAGCTTAGAGGCAAAACTTTTGTCTTCATGGATTTATTTTTTTATTATTATTTTTAATTTATTTATTCCTAAGAGACAGGAGAGAGAGAAACAGACATAGGCAGAGGAAGGAGCAGTCTTTCTGCGGTGGCCAGCCCCCTGAACCAAAGGCAGATGCTCAACCATGAGCCACCCAAGCGGCCCTGTCTTCTTGGATTTAATATGGAAAGGAAGACTGAGAACATTCCCACATTGGTACAAGTAGGAAATGGCTAAAAATTTGTAAGTGAGTAGATGTGGAAAGATGGTTGGCATGAACCTCATAAAAGGAGCCCTCTCTGAAGGAAGAGGAATAATAACAGTATGAAAGGGACAATGGGAAGGCTGAAGAATATCAACATATCACAGGCCTCATGGTTTATGTGAGAGGACAGAAGATGGAGGTAGGGAATCACAGGCTTTTCACCATTTCAGAATGGGTAAATAAAAATTTGGATACTTTCTAAACCAAATATAGTAGGTGTGTAGGAAAGAATTTATAGCAAAGAATCTCTTGCCCAAAGAGATGTTCTGGTCTTTGCCCTTGGCTTCTAGGGGGTAATCTTTGGGTTCTAGGGATGCTATGCCTGAGAGAATATCTTTATTTGCTTTAGGGCCATGGGTCATACTGAATAGTCTAATGGTGTGACTTAGGGTAGAGGGCTGGCCACACCCATATGTCTTAAGTTGGGGACTGGCCACCCCAGAAAGACTGATAATGTGACTTAAGGTGAGTGAACATGAGTCAACATGGAAACTGAGATTAACCGTGCAGGCAACCAATGAGTCAAACATCTCTATATGATGAAGCCTCATTAAAAACTCTAGACACAAAGTTTAGGTGAGCTTCCCTTGTTGGCAGTACTCCTTATATATTGTCATACATCCATACTGGGACAGTAACCTGTCCTGACTCCACAGGAGACAACAGAAGCTCTGCACTTAGTCCTTCTCCTAGACTCTGCCCTATGTACTTTTTCCCTTGGTTGAGTCTAATCTATATAGTTTCCCAGTAATAACCATAATCCTGAGTATAATGGCTTTCAGTAAGTCTGTGAGTCCTAGCTAATTATTGAACCCAAGGGTTTGAACTTGGTGTCAGAAGTGAGGGTGGTCTTGGGAATGTGCCCTCTAACTTTTTGGTTGGTCTAACTCTTGGCAGGAAGGCCTGCAGATATTACTTTCTTTGCTATCTTATAGAATACAATTTATATTTTAAGAAGTTGTATAATTTGCCCCCCCCCCCGTTTTTAAAGAGTGTGCACACAGGGGGAGGGGCAAAAGGAGAGGGAGAGAGACAATCTGAAGCAGATTCCATGCTCAGTGCAGAATCAGGTACTTAACCGGCTGAACCACCCAAGACCCCCAAGAAACTGTATACTTTTAAAATAAAACATTCATTAAGCTCTTTTATTCAATATTTATCTATAATAGGTTCATGATCTCATTTAGTAATTTTTTATTGAACTGAGAGACTCCATTTCAATTTAGTGTACATTTTACCAAATGTTTTTTACCAAAGAGAAAATGGTTTTCATTTTATTAATAGTTAATAATTGTATGATATTGGGAAAATCATGTAATTTTTTGAGTTTTATCATTCCTAAAACTGAAGATAATACCTTTCCCATAGATACTAATTAAAGATTACAGATTAATAAAAGATGGAGGATGAAATATGTCATTAGAAGTTTCTAGTGTAGCATCTGGCACATAATACTCTTCCCATAAATATTAACTGAGATACTGGTAGTATTCTAAGAATTTTATATGATTCATGCTTTATAAATTTTATTGATTATAAATTGGTGAGTAGGTAACATTTCTGAAATCAATTCCCCTTTATTTAAGAAGCTAATGTCACCTTTGTGCAAACCTATGAGCTGAAGGCATTATAATAATCTTAGGCAAAACTCCACAATCAATTAGATTCTAGTTACCAATTCCCTACCTGAATGTACATGGATTTAAAATATGATAGAACCGGCATGCCTGGGTGGCTCTTAGTACCCAGCGGTTAAGCGTCTGCCTTTGGCTCAGGGCGTGATCCCAGAGTCCCGGGTGGAGTTCCACAATGGGCTTCCTGCAAGGAGCCTGCTTCTCCATCTGCCTGTGTCTCTGCCTCTCTCTGTGTGTCTCTCATGAATAAATAAAATCTTTTTAAAAATGATAGAATTAAACCACTGTACACTTTTTATTATTGTATTTCTCATATTTTAAATCTGTGAAATAAATTGATTCCAGTGTTTTCATGCATTGGCTATGAATAACAATGTCTAGTTAAATTTTTATTACTACATAGCAACAAGAACATTTTTTGCTAAATTTCTCCCATTGCCACTAGCATGGATTTGTATTGAGATGTTAATGCTATTTTTTAAAACTTTTATTTCTATTTTGCTTTGCATGATGAGGTGAATTCCTGAAATGCTTACCAACATAACTCTTGACTAACAGTTTAATTAATGTTGTAGAAATGCTCCATTATTCTTGATCAAATCAAGAATATTTTTAAATCAGTCATTTTTTAATTATGATTCTGTGGTTTGTGTATGAATAATGTGTGTGTGTGGGGGGGTACCCAAACCTGCTATCTAACATAAAATACAAGGTGATATTACTAATCATATGGGCAGTTTCTTGATATTAGGAATAAGAATTTTGTTGTTGTTGCTATACTGTTTTTTATGTCCTAAGTCAGGAAAGCAGTCTTTCAACAAATATTCAAATATAGGCTGTTGACTTCCACTCAGACCTGCAAGCTGCATGGAGAAGTTTTAAGCTTCTTTTCAGAATTCTGTGTTTCCAGGAAAGTACAAAGGAAGAAAGAAAGAAAGAAAGAAAGAAAGAAAGAAAGAAAGAAAGAAAGAAAGAAAGAAGAAGAAAGAAAAGCAAAGTTACTATTCCCAGTCCTTTTATACTTGATCTTTTCCTTAACCTCTTTATTATTCTGCTTATTTAGCATAATTGTTTTTATATCTATAATATGTGGTGAATCACTTTAACTTTTTATGACATAATTATGTGGGTGAAACCTCTTCCTGGGGAGAGAAAGCCAACCTTTTCAAGGTAGGGAAAGTTCTGGAAACTTTCAATGGATATAAGATGTGTTGTAATAGAGCTGGAGCAGCATAGGGGGGAGAAAAGGACTACCAGAGCCAGAAGAGAAAAGAAGGAAGTAGAGGTAGAGGTATTGGAAAGCCAGAAATTAAAATTTGTATGGATATAGGAGATGAAATAAAAGACACATAGTTTTATTAAATCTTAGGCCCTTTTCTACCCCCAGTCAGAGGAATTATCTCCAGCTGGGTCTGGTTCGGGAGAAAGATTGAATGGATGCGAAAAACAGCATGTATAACACTGGGCTGCTGAGTTCCTCGCTACCAGGTGAGTATGGGATGGAGGTGGGAGGCAGATCTGGGGCTCTTCCATGTTCCTTGAAAACATCCTTTGCCTCTTCTATACTTAAGGACCTTGCTCTTTTGTTCCTAGTTTTGACTTTCCATTAAAGGAGAAAGGCATAGAGCGTCTAAGTTGGGCTCTAACTAAATGTTCCAGCTCCCCTTACATACCCCTGTGTAGGCCAGTTGGGAGTGGAGGAGCTACCTGGAAAATGAACCTGGGGACAGGGGCAGGGGTGAGACTGGGATGCGCACAAGGTGTGAATCGGCTTGAGGGGACTTAATTGGTACATTCCAAACTTGCCACAGAGAACCAACCAGAAGTGGGATGTTGGGAATTGATCACTCTTGCAACAATTGTGAAATTTCGAGATTCTTCCAATTGTTATCTAATTGGTTATCAAAATAATACTCCTCAGTGTTTGTCAGTGTATGTTCTCATTCATTTGGGGAATATGAATAATAGTGAAGGGGAATATAAGGGAAGGGAGAAGAAATGTGTGGGAGATATCAGAAAGGGACACAGAACATAAAGACTTCTAACTCTGGTAAATGAACTAGGGGTGGTGGAAGGGGAGGAGGGCGGGGGGTGGGGGTGAATGGGTGACGGGCACGGAGGGGGACACTTGACGGGATGAGCACTGGGTGTTATTCTGTATGTTGGTAAATTGAACACCAATAAAAATTAATTTATAAAAAAAATAAAGCAAAAAAAAAATAATACTCCTCAGATCCTGTACCTCATACTTTTAAAACATCCTTGATATTTTTTCTTAGAAGCTTCCTAGCCAACTTCAACTTGATCATAGGTAAATTTTAGTAAAGTTTCAAAATTAAAAGTAAATTTTCTCTCCCTCTCTAGTAACAAAAAGACAAGAAAATGTGTGATGTAGATCTAAGCAAATGGGCCAGATTTAATAGTTAAATCTTCTAATAGTGTGTTTTTAAATTAGTACTCATGATTTATGGGCTGTATTAGTTAGACTAGGGCTCTCATAACAAAATACCTCAGACTGAGGAGCTTCAACAACAGAAATTTATTTCTCACAGTCCTGGAGGAGACTAGAAGGTCAAGGTCAAAGTGTCTACAGGTTGGTTTCTTCTTAGGCCTCTTCCTTTGGCTTGGGGATGGCTACCTTGCTGTGTCTTCACCTGGGCTTTCCTCTGTGCATAATGTCTACCTAATTCCTTCTTCTTGCATGCTGCCAATCGAATGGATTAAGGTTCAGTCTAATGACCACATTTTTCACTTAGTTACTTCTTAAAATAAAGGCTCTGCCTCCAGGCACATTCTGAGGTACAAGGGGTTAGGGCTTCTACCTAGGAATTTTGGTGAGGCAAAATTCAGCTCCTAATTATGGGTCATTTATCATTATTTTTAGACTTAAAAGAAAAAGATTTCCTTGTGTCTAAACTTGGAGTGTGAGATAGGGAAATTCAGCCTTTTATCTCATTATTAAGTAAAAGGTAATCATTGAACAATGACTGCATACTATGTGCTCGATACAGTGTTTGGTGAATGTGTAAGACAAAAACGTAAGACAGATGCCTTGCCTTCAAGGAGTAAATGTTTGAACCGACAAAACAGATAATAGAAGTAAATTTTAATTTAAACTTCAATTTTCTCGATAATTACTCAGTCCTACTCTATGGTTTTTGAGTTTGAGGCTCTTTTGGTTTTCCTGAATTCCTCCCTTAGTAGGAGACATTTAGAACTTGCTAAAGAAGACTACTTAGCAGAGCCTATTATTTGGGCAACATTGGGGTTTTTTGTTTGTGTGTTTTTTTAAATTTTTTTCAGTCCCAAAGGTGCTGTTAAAAATGAAGTGTGCTCTTAAAAGCAACTTTTTAGTTTAATATTGTTATTTTTAGTATGACTCAGCCTCTGATGTGCTTATAACATTGGCCCTGCAACCTTGAAATTGTTTGTTATGCAGCCAAGTCTTCACAGTAAGGTCTGTGGGTGATTTACTGTAAGAGGGACTGGGAATTTCATGCTGCCCTGGTTGGCAAGTTCTCTGTTTCATTTTGTTCGTTTTCAAAAAAACTGTCATGACTGAGCCAGTGATTAAGAACGTAAATCCAAGTTTCCTTTGAAAATAATTTTATTGAGTTTAGATTTGGTAAGAACCATATTTTATAATCATTCATTCAACTTTATATTTCATCCTCCAGTAAATCATCCTGAATTAGCCTCATCTATTATAGGTAAACTGGGATTACTCCCAGTTTAAAATTATATAATCAGAGACATCTCCAAATTAAATTGTAATTTTCAGGCCCCAGTTAAGTATAAAATCCTTTGCCTGGTGCTGAGATTCAGAGATGGGTAATCATTGTTTTAAATGAGCTTTCAACACAGTGAGGAAGCAATTTGTCAAAGAATGAATTTCTATAGCACAATGTACCAAGTTTTGTGGTGTAGGGCAAAATACAATAGGAGCACATATGAAGAAGAGACTGTCACCAAGATAAGGAATGCGAGGATGTCAAGGAAAAGTTTCACAGAAGAGGTCTCCTTCATACTAGGATTTGATAAAGAGTAGGCTTTTGACTGGAAGACAGTCAAGGAGAGAACATTGCCAGGGAAAGGAAAAGAATGAGTGAAGTACATGCTTGGGGAAAAGACAGGATGCATGCTTCGAATAAGAATCATAGAGCTTGGTTGAAGAAGACTGGATGTGGTAGGAGATTAACTCAAAGGTGAACTGAGCCTGATCCTGGACTGCCTCTTCTTGAAACATCTCATATGTCATCTGAAGATTTTTCATGTTATGCTGTAGGTAATTAGGAGCTAGTTAAGGTTTGTGGCCTGGAGCCAGACTTGGTCAGCAATTCAGTATTATCAAAAAGATAGTTCTGACAGAATTATGAAGAATCATTATTTGAGAGATGAGGAAAAAATTGAGGCAGGCAAATAAGGGGCAGTACAGTGCAGTAATCAACTGGAAGGAAAAATGAAACCTGAAGGTCTGGGAAAGACAATGACAATGAAATAAAAGCAAGTATCAGAAAGGTCTTGTCCAATTGGGATCAATGTTGCTTCACTGTTCATGGAATTATGTGAGAAACTATTGACTCATTCTAATCCCAAGATTCTGTGAGTTAGGCATCCATGACCACATGAGAACCCTACATTCCAGAGTAGAGCATTTCTCCACACGTGTAAGTACATATAAGAACACTTCAGATGTATCTATATGTATTTAAGACATGAAATCATCTCTCCCACTCCAGTTAACATATTGGTTGAAAGGGGGATGATCAAATCTATTTACTTGACTACAAACTAATTATGTGTTTTTGATGTGTCTCCAGTATGAAGACATGGTAGTACTTATCAGGGTCATTTCCCTAAATAGTTGTTATATATTCAGGGCCTTCATTTGTGCTTTATAAGACACTGAGTTTTAGTTTCTTTTCACTGAACACAGAATAAGATTTTAAAAGAAAGTTGAAAAATGAAACTATGAAAGAATAGGGAAGGAAAGGAAACCATATAATCAGATGACATGGTACAGAAGATACTGAATTGCTGGATTAAAATAGAAGATACCATATTGCTGAATAAATTCTCATTGTTTATCAAGTTCCAAGGAGTTTGTGTAGGTATAATTAAATATACTATGGAAGAAGTAGGCAGATAGTTAGACATATGGAGACCATTGGTGATTGCATGATGGCAAGTATGGCAAAAAAAAAAAGAAAGAAAGAAAGAAAGAAAGAAAGAAAGAAAGAAAGAAAGAAAGAAAGAAAGAGAGAGAGAAGAAAGAAAGAAAGAGTATGCAAGTGAGAATATGCATTTTGCAACTTTTATAGATATCCCACACATCTTATCCCTGACAGGTAAGTGCATCATTACTTGTATTATTTTATTTACCAACTATTATATGTCACTTATATTCATTCAACTGAACCTTGTAACAACCCATGAAGTAGGTGCTTGTCTTATTTCCATTTTACAGATGGAAAAACACAGAAAAGGGGCAACACAGAGAAGTTAAGCAATTAGCCCACAGTCATACAGCTGATAAGTAGCAGAGCCAAGGATTCCAGGCAGTCTGACTCCAGAGTCCATGTTCTTAACACATTATGCTGCATTTCTAAAGTTGAAGGTGGGAGAGAAACTAATGTTTTTTAATGCTATAGATTGATCTAGAAGAACCCCAATAGTATTTTGACATTACTTGTGAAACTCATAAATGTAAATGCCAGCTAAAAGCTGTCATAACATTTATAGTTGTTCATTTCCTTTATGGCTGATAGTTAATTCATTCAGATTGTTAGGTAACAAGGATGCAAAGATGAATTAGAAATGGTTGCTGCTTTCAAGAAACACATAGTCTAGAGGAAGAATAAAACTATACCAAATGGTTTAATAGAGAACAATAAGGACTGGGGTAACAATATACACAGGCTAGCATGTGAGCACATTGAACAATTAAATCATAGGGTAACAAAGAAAGCTTCTCTGCATAAGTGTTATTTGTGTTGGATCTTGATGGATGAATAGAACTTAGAAATACAGGGAATGGCAGAAGCCAAGCAACTAATAAAGGAGAATGCAACACATTTGGGGAATTGCCAATTTTTCATTAGGACTGGGTTATCATGTATACACAAGGAAGAAGTAGATGAGGTTAGAGACTTAGAGGCTAAATCCTGATTCTTACATGATAAATTGAGGAGCTTGACCCTTTCTCCTAAGCTGTAGGGAGAGAATGAAACCTTAATCAGGGAGGGGTGTGTGTGTTTTCTTGAGAAAATATGTCAAATATGAAGGACAGAATAGAGGATAAATGGATCAAATATATAGACATATTTTGAAACTATGCCAATAAATAATCCAGGCAACAAATTATGGAACTCTAAATTGAAGCAATGGCAATGTAAATGGATAAGAGGAGAAAACCTGAGAGGATATGTAGGATGTAGCATAGACAAGATAAAGATCGCATTGTTAGGGAGGGCATGACAGTGAGTTGTCCTGCAGAGTGGTGACCAAATCCTAGTTCAGGGACTAGCTGCATCAAAATGGCTTTTAAAAATAGATTCCTCATCTTCACCTCCATAAATTCTGACTTAGCAGGTCTGTAATAGCAACCAAAAATCTGTATACCTTGGAGGTTTATGAGTTTATTCTACAGTAAAAAGGATTGAGAACCATTGCAATGCCTAAGTTTATGGGTTGGATGCCTAAGAGATAACTAATGTGATAATAAAAATTGCAAGAGATTTTTGGCTGAGGGGGAAAAAAGATGTGGACGAATTTACCTTTGAATCAAATTTTCCTAGGGGAAATCTGGGTTGATCTAGGAATATAGATTTGGAACTCAAAAGAGATATTTTGTTTGAAAATAAATGGTGGTAGATAAAGCTATGAGTTTGGGAAGTCATCCCATAGAATATACGGAATAATGAAAAAGATGGCCTGAGGATTAGTAACACTAAGGATGAGGAACACTGTTATTTTTCACAAGCATTTAGGGAGTCATTGGAGGAAGGAGTCTTCAGAGAGAGTTAAGAAGACAGGACTATTGTCATAGAAACCAGAGAGGCCAGAATTTCCATAGAAAGGAGAGGGCAACATGAACATATTGTAGACATTCAAATAAAGTAAATAAGAGCAGAAAAGTGCTCACTGATTTTTAAGATGGTGACCCTGGTGGCCTACAAGAGTAGATTTAGTTCCATAGTATAGAAGGAAGCCAAATGATGGTAAAATAAGAAGGAAAATGGGACACCTGGGTGGCTCAGTGGTTGAGTGTCTGCCTTTGGTCCAGGGCGTGATCCCAGAGTTCCGGGATCAAGTCCTGCATCGGGCTCCCTGCATGGAGCCTGCTTCTCCCTCTGCCTGTGTCTCTGCCGATCTCTCTCTCTCTGTGTCTCTCATGAATAAATAAATGAATAAATCTTTAAAAAAAAAGAAGGAAAGAAATGTAAGAAATTAGAAACCCTAAGTAAAGATGAATATTTTAAGAAACTTGTCAATCAAATTTCTTAATAACAGAAGAGAATAACAGCTACTAGGTTTAAGGGAAGAATTTTTTTTTCTTTTTTAGAACTAGAAGAGGCATCATGCTAAGGAGAAGAAATTGGTGAAGAAAAGAGATTGACAGATACTGGAGAGAGAGGACAATTAATGGGAGTAATTCTTTTAGGAAGACAGAGGTAATAGAGTCTAGAGTACAGTGGGAGGGATTAGCTTTAGATGGGAGAGGCAATACTTCCATTAAAATTAAAATACAGGTGAGATGGGAATGGATGCAAGTAAGACTTTGGCATGAGAGATAAAAGTTGAAGAAGTTCTTGATGGTTCTGCTTGTTTTTTTTTAAGATTTTATTTATTTTATTATTTTAAAAAGAGCAAGAGAGTGTGCATAAGCAGGGGCAGGGGAGGAACAGAGGGAGAGAATCTCAAGAAGAAACCGTGCTGAGTGTGAAGCCCATGTAGGGCTCTATCTCCTGACCCTGAGATCATGACCTGAGCCAAAACCAAGAAACCATCATTTAACAACTGAGCCACCCAGGAGCCTGATGGTCTGTTTTCTTAGTGATAGAGGAGAGCCTGTCTGCCTTGCTCAGGAAGATAATGTCTAACAGGTACCAACTTCCTCAGTAGATTTGATGGAATGCCTAGAGCAGTATCTCTCATGTATACAGTTAAGTAGCCAAATGAAGAAATAGACAATTAAATGTTTATCATCAGATGATAATATATGCCCACAGAAGTAGAATAATGAAGTAGAATATGTGCTCATAGAAATAGAAATATGAAGTAGAAGTATGAAACCAATGTTCTGGATTAAAGTGGACATTACAATGAAAAGATTGAATCAAAAAAGGCTGAAACACATTTATATTGAGGAACACATAATACAATATTTTGCATTAAAGGATTAGTTTTTAGTTTATGCATAGCAGTTGAGATATACCATTGTATTAGACGTGTCTGATGTTTCTTTGCTCTCAGTGTTTATTTGAAGAGATACAGCTAAGCCTTTGGTACCCTTGATATAATGATAAAAGCAAGACAAGGTAGTCTGTAATGTTTCCTGACCTCTACTTTGTCCCAGGGCCATTTATCCATTAGAAACCACTGGCGCACTGCCAAAGACCTATGAAAACATTTGCAAACTGAAAAAAGTAGAAGCTTCAAAATATGTAAATGAATCTACAAAACTAAAATTAATAAGATTCAATTTCATTAACAGTCAAATTTATTATTCATAAAACTGTCATTGACACATAAAAATAATTTGTTGCTTAGGTTTTCTCACTTAAAAAATCTCATGATATGCACAGTGATTTGCTAGAAATCATATCATAGGCTAACTAATTTACTTTAGCAAAATAATTTTAAATAAAAAATGTAATTCCTCTAAATTGCCGCTGTGTGTGTGTGTAAAATGTGATGATGTGGTGAATCCTAAAATGTCTGATGTGATGTTGAAGATGTGTGACAAGTGAGAGGTGTAGGAATCTTACTCTTTAAAAAAGACCTGCTTTCTGGTCCCTCTCACAAGTAAGCCATGTACCCCAGTAGCCCCTTGTATAACTTATCCCTTCTTCAAAATGGCAAACCCACTCACTTCAATAAGCTGGTTCTTACAGTTATTTGCTTTTCTATCCCTTATTGAGAAATAGAAACTTTTGTTCCCAATAAAAGAAATTTTGGTGAAAATATGGAAGCCTTCTCCACCCCCCTTGAACTCATATTATGCTTAAGGAAAACACAGAAACTAAAATTCCTTTAGTTGTTTTTAGGATATACAAGCGGAATGGTTCCTGGATTGGAAAAGACAACACGTAGTGCCCAGATAATCTAGATTCTCTTCTAAAATCTGTCCCGTACTCTTCAATAGGAGACCCAGAAAGTCTGAGATACTCATAACTGTGCTAACACCCTTGCCTACATATCCCCTCTCCAATCTGCAACGTCAGGGTATATGGTTTGTAACAAGGAACATTCTGCCTGCAGGTCCATGGCCCAGAAGAGTCCAAGAGTAGAAAAGACTGCTAAAAGAAACCAAGTGCTAAATATAATGAGCTTTTGGCAATAGAGTCCTTGACCCTTGTCTTTGCATGTATTATTGCCTTTATGAGATAATGATTGAATTATATAATATGGGAGAAATAGCATAGACATTTTTGAGCTTGAAAAAGAACCTTAGTGTTGACATTGGTGTTACTTAGAAATATTGATGAATTCAGTACTTTCTGTGAACCATACAATGTTTACATCTAAATGCCACCAAAGCCCATTCAAATCACTAAGCAAAAATATGGAGGGAGCTTTGGGTTAACATTCTGATTTTTGCCTCTACTCTGCTCCTAGCTATTTGTGGTGCATTGAAAAGGTACTTTGTGTCCTGATGTATAACATTCAGGACCTCAAGCCTAATATGGACTGCCTGACCCCAGATGTAATTTTCAGCAATATTAATTGGCTAGAGAATATGGATTATTATGACAATAGGACTCAGCCAGCTTGGCAACTGCTCCTTCTGTGCCTGATCACCTTCTAAGTGCTGTATTAAGAGTCTTGGATCATTGACCAATTTATCTTGAATGCAATTAACTATGCAAATGTGAACTCTTCACACTTACTTTCATTAAAATTATATCACAACAAAAAGAAAATAGATATAAATCAAGCCAGTGCCCTTGCTTCAAGTCTGAGTCACATCTGGTTCAACTCCCCTTTATCATGCATTTAAACATTCCTAAGGTCCACACATATCTGGGAGTTCTGATCATGTGAACTTCTGTCTAAAAACAACTTGGATTCTCTATAATCCTGTGATTTATTCCATGATCTATACAGTTCTATTTTGTACCCCAAATAGTAATAAAAATGTGGGTCTCTTAACTTATACCTAAATAATCAATTTTATGTTTAAAATTTAATTATTTTGGAGATCTCTTTTTTACTTTTTAAATAGGAATTTACTGACTGAAAATGACAGAAAAAATCTTAGAGAAGTTAGATATTCTGGATGAGCAGGAAAAGATACTCTTGGCCAGAAGAACAAAGGTTTGTAAATGAAAGCTTGAATTAAATTTAATCATTAAACTGTTATCATTTCAAATGTGAATGATTATCTTTACTTTTTAGTTAATGACACAGTAATATGGAGATATAAGCTAATTTGTAAAAAGTAAATAATTATATTAGTTCAAAAAGTTATCTATGTAAGTATACATTAAGAATTAATTAGATATACAAGGTAACTTTTGGATAGCTGCCATATTTTTTTCTTTCAAGATCTTATTTAAATTCAAGTTAGTTAACATATAGTGCATTATTAGTTTCACAATATGGTTCAGTGATTCATCAGTTGCATATAACACCCAGTACTCATTACAACAAGTGCCCTCATTAGTGCCCATCACCCACTTACCCCATCCACCTCCACCTCCCCTTCAGCAACCCTTAGTTTGCTCCCTATAGTTAAGATTCTCTTATGGTTTGCCTCCCTCTCTGTTTTTCTTATTTTATTTTTCCTTCCCTTCCCTTATGCTCATCTGTTTTGTTTCTTAAATTCCACATATGAGTGAAAGCATATTTGTCTTTCTCTGACTTATTTTGCTTAGCATAATATACACTCTAGCTCCATTTGCATCATTACAAATGGTAAGGTCTCATTCTTTTTGATGGCTGGGTAATATTCCAGTGTGTGTGTGTGTGTGTGTGTGTGTGTGTGTGACATCTTTTTTCTTTTTAAAGATTTTATTTATTCATTCATGAGACACACACACACAGAGGCTGAGACAAAGAGAGAGAGAGAGAGAGAGAGAGAGAGAGAGAGAGAGAGAGGCAGAGACACAGGCAGAGGGAGAAGCAGGCTCCTTGCAGGAAGCCCATTGTGGAACTCCACCCGGGACTCTGGGATCACGCCCTGAGCCAAAGGCAGACGCTTAACCGCTGGGTACTAAGAGCCACCCAGGCATGCCGGTTCTATCATATTTTAAATCCATGTACATTCAGGTAGGGAATTGGTAACTAGAATCTAATTGATTGTGGAGTTTTGCCTAAGATTATTATAATGCCTTCAGCTCATAGGTTTGCACAAAGGTGACATTAGCTTCTTAAATAAAGGGGAATTGATTTCAGAAATGTTACCTACTCACCAATTTATAATCAATAAAATTTATAAAGCATGAATCATATAAAATTCTTAGAATACTACCAGTATCTCAGTTAATATTTATGGGAAGAGTATTATGTGCCAGATGCTACACTAGAAACTTCTAATGACATATTTCATCCTCCATCTTTTATTAATCTGTAATCTTTAATTAGTATCTATGGGAAAGGTATTATCTTCAGTTTTAGGAATGATAAAACTCAAAAAATTACATGATTTTCCCAATATCATACAATTATTAACTATTAATAAAATGAAAACCATTTTCTCTTTGGTAAAAAACATTTGGTAAAATGTACACTAAATTGAAATGGAGTCTCTCAGTTCAATAAAAAATTACTAAATGAGATCATGAACCTATTATAGATAAATATTGAATAAAAGAGCTTAATGAATGTTTTATTTTAAAAGTATACAGTTTCTTGGGGGTCTTGGGTGGTTCAGCTGGTTAAGTACCTGATTCTGCACTGAGCATGGAATCTGCTTCAGATTGTCTCTCTCCCTCTCCTTTTGCCCCTCCCCCTGTGTGCACACTTTTAAAAAAAAGGCAAAAAAAGGGCAGACGCTTAACCTCTGAGCAACCCAGGCGTCCCTCACATCTTTATCCATTCATCAGTTGATGGGCCTTTGGACTCTTTCCATATTTTGGCCCTTGGATACAGGCCAAATTATATTAGGTCATAATATATCTAAGGTGATTAAGATAAAAAAAACAAATAGGCAGTCAAATAGTAAATGTGACTCCTATAGTTGTCACTAATATGATAAACATAAAAAGTTATTTAATTGGTTTATTAAAAGGAAAAAATTGGTATAGTTAGCAAATTAAAAATAAAGGTCATAAAAATTTAAGTAAAAAAGGTGAGAGTTTCATAAAATTCAATATAAAATATTAATGAAGAATATAGTTTTGGGGGCACCTGGGTGGCTCAGTTGGTTGAGTGTCCAACTCTTGGTTTCAGCTCAGGTCATGACCCCGGGGTGGGGGGATCTAGCCCCACAGCTGGGCTTCCTGCTTGGTGAGAAATCTTCTTCCCTTCTCCCTCTGCTTCTTCGCCTCCTCCTGCTTGCATTCTCTCTCTCTTTTTTTTCTGTCTCTCAAATAAATAAGTCTTTTTAAAAAAGAATGTAGTTTTCAAAAATAAGATTCTTAGCACATATGAGCACTTTAATTTGGTTACACAAAGACTTGCAAAATAATATAACAATGTGAGTTAATCAGGCATAAAGAGCTTAGAGTCTGAGAGATCATGGAAAATAGCAGAGAGGAGCTCTGAAGTGATTGAACATATTTGTGAACCTGAAAATGAAAATGTTGATGCTTGAATAATAACTTGATTTTCAGTGTTTTTCATAGTCGTTTCCTTTTATTCAGAAAATAAAGTTGAGAAATATTGGGAAAAAACCAATAAATTAATTATTGTCACCCAAATTTTGAAATAGCAAACCAGGAGTAACATACTAAAGCGACCATATTGGACTTACGCACTTCAAAGTTCATTCTATTTTAATTTTTTGTTTAAAATGAAATGAAATGTACTTTAGGAAATATAGTTAGAGATAAATCTGTTTAATTTCTCCTGAAATTTCCTTTTATATGAATTTTAAGTTATTATTAGTCATAATAATTCTTACCTTTTACTAAGAGCTTCCTTTGTGCAAAGCGTTTCCATACATTTTCTCATTTTGTGTTACTATGCCAACTTTATGTGTTACTGATCAAGTGTTCTCTGGAAATTCTTTTGAAAGGATATATAATGAAAATTTAAAACTTTTCTTATTTTTAAATTATAATAATTAAAACATGCTTTTGGAAATAACATACAGATATGTATAAAAATTATACTTAAAGAAAATTACATAAAGGAAAATTGTCTTTGGCCTCTTCAGCTGTTTCCTCTTGAAGCAAACAACATTTAGCAATTTGGGTTTATCCATCCACATCTTATTTCATGCTCCTATAAAGATATACAAATATTATATATGTGTATAAATTTATTTATCTTTGCATATACTCATACATAAATATGCAGGTACACATATGAGCACATACGTATATTTATGAAGGTGAATTGTCTCTATTTGCTTTTTTGATGACCAAAAGATGAGATAACAATATATAAATCACTTTGGTAATTGTCTCTTTATTTTTAATTTTTTTTTATTTTGAAATAATTATCAATTCATAGGAAGTTGCAGAAGTACTACAGAGTCCCAATTCCTTTTCATCCAGGTGCCCCCAGTGCTGACATCTTATATGGGTAGTGTACAATATCAAAATTAGTTTGAATCCCAACCTATGTTAACATTGGTGTATTACTGTTAACCGGTCTACAGAGTTTATTTAGTTTTCACCATTTTTAACCTGTATTCATCTGTGTGTAGAGTTTTATTGATTTCATCCCATAGTAGATTTGTGTGATCACTACCAAAATCAAGGTCAGCATATCTCCATCACCAAAAAAAGACCTTCCTCAGGTTACTTCTCTGTATCTGTATCTATACCCCCACACCATTCCCCATCTGTCCTTGGCAATGGCTAATCTGTTCTCCATCTTTATAACAGTAGTTTTGAGAATATTATATAAATGAAATCATTCAGTATGTGAAATTTTGAGATTGACTTTTCACTAAGCATAATGTCCTTGAGGCACATCTAAGTTTCTACATGAATCAATAGCTTTATTATTATAAATAATATATAAATTTTATTGCTGACTAGTATGCCATTATATGGATGTACAGAGTTTCAACCACTCACCCATTGACAGACATTGGGGTTGTTTTCAATATTTTGCTTTAAAAAATAAAGCTGCAGGATCCCTGGGTGGCGCAGCAGTTTGGCGCCTGCCTTTGGCCCAGAGCGTGATCCTGGAGACCCGGGATCGAATCCCACGTCGGGTTCCCGGTGCATGGAGCCTGCTTCTCCCTCTGCCTGTGTCTCTGCCTCTCTCTCTCTCTGTGTGACTATCATAAATTTAATAAATAAAATAAATAAATAAATAAATAAATAAATAAAGCTGCTTGTAAAAAAGTTGCAAATTGAATCCCAATTTAAAAAAAAAGCTGCAAATATGCAGCTGCTTTGCATATTTGTATACAGGTTTTTGTATGAATGTAAGTTTTCATTTCTCTGGGGTGAATGTCCAAGAATGTAATTGTTGGTGCAATTTCTGTCTCTTAAATTCAACAAGGTTAAGGCCACAAGGCTTGATGGGAGTTCTCCCTCCCTGTGTCTCAGTGTGGAAACTGCCTCCAGTAAGTAAGCTGAGCTATTGTGGGATTTACCTCATTTGTTTCCATTTTTTTGGGGATTATGGTTCCTTTCCACACCATTCCTGTTTTCTAATGCCTAATTACAGTAGTTTTCATATGTTTTGTCTGATTTTCTAGTTGTTTACAGCAGGAGGGCAATTCCTGTAAGTGCTTAATCCCTCACTGGCAGAAGCAGAAGTTCCTATCCTTTGACTTGCTTTCAAATTTTTCATCACTTTATTCCTCTGTGCAGTGCTGAGAGATTTCTTTTGAAAAGATTTTTGGCTCCTTAGCTAACTCTTTAGCTATACCCCTTTTCCCTCTTCAGTCCATCTATATAAATATTTGAACACAGTCTTTTGATTGCTTTCTTAACTCTATTTCTGGCTTATGCAGCTAGACAAATGTTGGAGTGATTTACCACATTTGTGGAAACAGCAAGAGTAGCAGGTTGGAGACCATCTTGCTCTCCTTCCAATAACTCTATGTATCAGTATTGTCTTTGCCTAATTTATAGGTCATTCTTAAATTCTAAATTTTAGAATTAGGAGGGAACCTTCATAGTTCAAAGTCCCCTCATTTCATGGGTGGGAAAAGAGCAGCTCAAGTCAGACAGCAACGGCATAAAAAATGTTGGTACACAAGGCCCCTAGTTTTCAATCTGTAATATTTCTCCATTATTGACTGGCACATAGATTCTCTGTGAGTGCATAAAACGAGACTAACTTTCTTCCTTTCCACACAGGATTTTCCCGATATGAAAAGTGCTCATTTTTTCACAATGTTGTACTTTGGTTTTACCACAGAAAAACAGGCTTCAGAGTCAAGGAAAAAAAAAGACTTTGGTTACACCCCTGACATTTGACTTTCAGTTGGAATTTGAAGAGGATATTGTTCCATCCACATCTAAGAAAGTACCCAGGATCACAGAAGACAAGTCATATAGTATTAAAAAAACAAAAAGGTAACCATCCTAACTACTTTCCATTTGGAGTTTTAAAAGCATTGCTGTAGATTTGTCTTAGATTATGTAATCTGTATTTAATGTAAGCTTGGTCAAACACAGGTATGTTTCATAGTGCTTATGAGTTGCAATATATTTAATCAGCATTCTGATTATTCATATTTTGTAAAATATTTATTATAGTATTTTACTATTATAGATAATTAGATACTAATTACAATTCTCAATTTTTAAAGAAAGACTTTTCTTGAATTCTATTACATTGCCCCAAATTAATGTCAAGATTTATTTCAAACTTTAGATCAATAGACTGCCAAAAGAAGTCCACCTAGAAAACCAAGTAAGTCAGTTTCTCTGTGTACTTACAAGGGGTAGCCTGAATATGTCCTACTTGGTTTTTCACTGGTATTCGTGTGCGTAATGCCATATGATTTTTCCAAGCATCAGAAATGGAGATGAGAGCCCAGACAAAAGAAATAATAAGATGTAGAATCAGTAGAATTTCAGTCATACATTGGTGCTAAAGTGGACACTGTTCTTACCCCCACTTACTCTGCATAACCATTCAGTGTGTTCAGTGCAGTTTTACAAGTGAAAAGTTCATCTTGGTGAGGTTAAATAACTTGCCCAAGGTCACACAGATAAGTGGCCCAAACGGGATTTAAACTCCAGCAGTGCCATTTCAGAGCCTGTGCTCTTTAACACCATCCACCCCATTCTTAATGTAGAATGACTTGTGGCTTTGGGGCTTGGTGACTCGGTACATTATGACACTTGTACTTAGAGAACATAGGATGCAAAGCAGATTGAGGTGGATAAGAGGATTAGAGTAAGAAGAGCTGGGTTTTATTTGGATATATTAAGCTTTAGATGTCTGTGGAATATTCAGGAGGGGGGCATTCTTTCAGGAAGCAACCCATTCTTGCAATGAGTCCTCTCTAGCTGTTACAAAATGATTTGCTTAAATAACAGCATGAGGCAGAAAGTTTCTGTCCTTGTGTCAATAATGATATCCTGGTTACATTGGTTATATTGGATAGTTTCAGTTCCTCCATATCTTGAGATGCAGTTCCTGGTCTCATAAATTATGGTAATTATAATTTAGGTTACTGATCTCCACCAGTAGCTCGCAAACCTCATTCCTACACCGAGCCAATATGTCAGCTCTAATTAACATAGCTTTCACCTTAGCCTAAGCTTTATGTCAAAACCTATCTGACCTGAACCAGTGACTTTCTGGCTACTGCAGGCTTCTTTCATTTTTTTACCTCTAGCCCCTTTCCTATTCAAAGTGTGGTCTTCTATTCAGTGTGGTCTTCTATCCAACATCTTGTCACTCTAGAACTTGTTGGAAATGCAGAATGTCTGACCCCCCTCTCAGACAGAAGCTGCAATTAACAAGATCCCTTAGGTGATTCCTGTGAACACTAGTGATAGAGATGCACTGCTTTAGCCCAGTGGGTCTCAAACATGGAGAGCACCTTAAAACACTGATTTCTGGGCTGCACTTGCAGAGTTTTTCATTCAGTAGGTCTGGCTGAGGCAGGCCTGATAATTTGCACATCTAGTAAGTCTCCAGGTAATGCTGGTACTACTGGTCCCAGGACCATCCTTTGTGTCTCTGCTCTAGCTTATGTGCTACTCTAATCTTGCTGCCCAACACCAACATCTGTTCGTTCTGGTTTTTTCCTTGGTTTGGTTATCATATCAACTCTCAGTCTGGTGCTGTGAGCACCTAATTGGTGAAATCCGCCCAGGTTTATTTGTAGCTGAGCTTTGCTTTTAGAGTAGTAGGTGTTTTTTTTTTTTTTTTTTAAGATTTTATTTATTTACTCATGTAAGAGACACAGACAGAGAGGCAGAGATATACGCAGAGGGAGAAGCAGGCTCCAGGCAGGGGAGCCTGATGCGGGACAGATCCCAGGACTCCACAGACATCTAAAGCTTAATGGCAATCATCTGAGCTGAAAGCAGAGGCTGAGCCACCCAGGTGCCCCTCAGAGTAGTAGTTTTTAACACACCTACATACTAGTATTGCCTGGGGAGCTTTAAAATAATTGGATTTTACTTTAATTAGTTTGGAATGCAGCCCAGGCTTGACTATTCTTAAGATTCCCCAGATGATTCTTACATAAAGCTAAAATTGAGAACCATTCAAATTCTTAGGGCTTCTTTCTCAGTTACTCCCAGAGACATATTTTCCATGTTACTATTAGTTCAGGATTTTTACATTTTTCTTGGGTAAAAGGGAATTGATAAAATATTAAAAATATCTCTTGATTAATCTGTATGTCATCTCTAAGATTTCTCTGTAAACACCAAAACTACTCTTCTCTGCAATTTTTCATAATTGGACCTTTTACAGAAGAGTCATACTCATTTTAGCAAAAATAGTAATCCCTTTAAAAAATCATCTCTCAAATAAATAAATAAATCTGAAATAATAAATAAATATATGTTTTTAATAAAAATTTGAATAGGAGGGATCCCTGGGTGGCGCAGCGGTTTGGCGCCTGCCTTTGGCCCAGGGCGCGATCCTGGAGACCCGGGATCGAATCCCACGTCAGGCTTCCGGCGCATGGAGCCTGCTTCTCCCTCTGCCTGTGTCTCTGCCTCTCTCTCTCTCTCTCTGTATGACTATCGTAAATAAAAAATAAAAAAATAAAAATTAAAAAAAATTTGAATAGGAAAGCAAAAATAGAATACAAATGAAAATTGGATTGATAATCTAGAAGGTCAAGTAGAGGCATAAACTTGAGAAAATAGAAAAAAATGAAATGGAAATCAGATTGAAAAGAGATACATAGTAGGGTTTCAGAATATTTGACCTGTAAATATATACTTAATACATAAATATATACTTAATATATACTAGGTTTCATGATATTTGACCCATAAACATATACTACATAATAAGGAAATAAAGAAATATTAGGAAAAAATTCTCTTTTTTAAAAGACATACTTGAATTTTCCAATCAAAAGGGTTACCAAGTGTGACTTAAAGTAAAATTATTTGATTATTTAATTCCAAAGGCAGAAAAAAATTGGTTAATTACAAAGGAAAGGAAATCAAATGAATTTCATATGTTTCATCTACATAATCTCCTTTTTTAGAACAGAAAAGTAATCCAGGAATCCTGTGTCTGGATGAATCATCATTTATTGATTTTTATTTTTTATTTTTGTGAATCATCGTTTATTTATGTGAACAAAAGATAGACAAATTTGGGGGTAAGAAAAACTTTAGAAGGTAATATGCCTATGTATTCTTTCTGAGGGATTTACTTGGAAAAATATTTTATCCAAATTAAAATTAAATATAATTAAAATAAAGAAAATTTTGAGAAAGTAGTCAAACAACTTTTACAAAAGTACCACCTTTAAGCTGTGTCAGAGGTTAGTTTCTTCAAAGTTTCAAAGAACTATTTAAGTGGTTTCTCAGCATAGACAAAGGTGGAATAGTTTCAAAACATGTCTTCGATTCTCAAGTCTGAGCACAAGGACATAAAACCATTGCTGAATCTCACAAATATAGATTTTTTAAAGCTTAAAATATAAAATAGTAGCTTAATTGGTTCATTTGTCTATTTTCAAATCAGGAACATGTAACATAAAACAATTTTATATTTTTCCAATTTTACTCGGATCACTTTTGGTTATTAAAAGTCTATCCAAAAAATAATAATAAAAAAATTAACAAAAGTCTGTCCAATTTGTTATTTTGATCCACATGCTACTTGAAGCTTTCTCTACCCTGTCTAGCCAGTCTATTGACATCACAGGAGCTGAGCTAGCATACCTCCACTTCTTTCTTCTTCTAATCTTTTCTGCTTCTTGCATGGGAAAATCGGTGTACTATAACCAGCTCCTAACAATTTGTTAGAGCTGACTATTGAATTTTCAGGAATTTTGTGAAATGGCTAAGTTATTATTAAAAGTTAAACGAAGTAAACTAAAGTTTCAGTGACATAATAAAAACAAAGACATACTCAAACACATCCCTTTCTAATTCTTTTACTACATTTTACTATTATCTGTGTTTTAAATCATTTTCATTTATTATATCCATATGGTGGAACTACTGTATAATATCACATTACTACATATTTCTTTCCAATTCCACATTCAGCAATGTCCCATCAGTAGCTTGAAATCAATTATGTGTGTATTTATGCCACAAATATTAACAAAAATTACAAATGGGGGCTTGACTTTTTATTTGTCTAGATTTAAGAAAGTGAGGGACAAAATGTTGATGAAGACTAAACTTCAAAGTTTGTCTTGCCTGTAGTCATTATACTCTGAATAGCACACAAAATTGAGGATATATTCTAATATTCAAAAATTATCTGGCTCAGAAAAAAGTAGCTTATGTCATTGATGAATGAAGTTCCAATATGTCTTTATTTTTTCATTTTCATGTTATTCTTTAAAGTAAATAAAACTATCAATCAACATTCATGTTGGAACTACACTTGGAGAAAAGGTTATTAAACATTTAATAACCATGCCGTATAAACAGCACCATGCCTCCCAACGTCACCCCCAGCCCTCTATGGGAGCAAGAGAGGAGGGAGAAGGAAAAGACAATGTTTCTTACTTACCTATCTACTGCTACCATCTTCTTTCTCAGTTGTCATCCTCCAGCCTATTCTAGTCAAAAAAAAAGCCTTCCTGGTGAAATGGGTGAGGATGGTCAAAAGACAGAAACTTCCAGTTTACAAGATAAATAATTACTGAGGATATAATGTACAGCATGGTGACTATAGTCAACAATACTATATTGCATATTTGAAAATTGCTAAAGGAGTAGAACTTAAAAGTTCTCACCATAAGAAAGAAAAATTTTTAACTCTGTATCATGATGGATATTAACTAGACTTACTGTGGTGTTCATTTTACAATATATACATATATCAAATAATTATGTTGTATACATAAAACAAATACAATGTTATATGTCAAATATATCTTAATTTAAAAAAAAAGCTTTTCCTATGTGCTTATGTAGTAAGCACTGTGTTAGGCACTTGGTGGTGGCATGGGAGGTGGTGTTTGTCCCAAGGGAAGAAGAGCCACAGAATTTTTATATTAGACATAGCGCTTGCCCTCCAGAAATTGTAATCCTTACAGTCCTTACAATCATCTGGTTGCAAGAAGACAAAAAAGAGCCTAGCTCTTTAATGAGGCACAGGTGACAGTGGCTCAGACAGACCAGTTCCCTAACCGAAAGAGCTTCCTTCAGCCACACCTTTTCAAATTCATCCTCAACTCTTACTTTTTGTTTTCATCCTCAACTCTTACACTCTCTCGTATATGTCACAACTTCTTTTGTTAAGGATCACTAGCCTGCCAGTCAGCAATCTATGTGAGGTACCAACAAAATGGCCCAAGCCCAGTTACAACCTCAATGTCCATTTTCCCCCTCAGAAACTCAAGCATCTTTGCCATGCCACACAATGGGATACAGTGTGCTGTGATTTCTCCTCCTCACTCCACTCTGCAAATTTGTTTTTATATAGATAGACATAAGGCAAATCCATAAGTGTACTAACAGATGTGCAGCTGAGAAATGAGATGTCAGCCTCTACCTTTTGAAGGAGTCAGTCTTTGTAAGTGATTCCTTGGGAAACCCTAAGCATCTCTGCTCACTCTGACACTGAAAAGAGAGGGGAAAGCCACAGCCAACTCTATGAGGTCAATGAGATAATTCTGATATGTACCCCCTACCCCACTACAGTTTTCTGCTCCTTGGGAGAAGAGGAGAATGGCCCCAAATATTGGTGGGTCTTTGTAGAATACAGGCTATTTTTTGTTCCTCTTACTCAGCCTTAGATAAAAAATCATCTGGTCACCCATTCTAAAACAACAGGATAAGTGCCTTTCAATAACTTACTATATTAACAAATAGAATCTAACACTATATTAAATAAACATTACTATGACTAAGTGGAGTAAATTTCAGGAATAGTAAAAAGTACTACTCACTGACCTCTTACTATATCACGAACACTTGCTAAGCACTTTCTAGACTTCATTTTATGTAATTCTTACACTAACCTGTAAGATAGTTATTACCCACATTTGGCCTGTGAAGGACTGAGATTCAGAGGAAATTAATATTCTACAGAAGTTCACATAGAGTCAAGATGCAAGTAAGGTCCAACTCTGAAGTCCATGCTCTTTGGTTCACCATAAGGATATCCATATCCAAACACCTCTATATATTCTGCAAATGTATTTAAAAAATGCCTTAGTAAGATAAGGCTAAAAAAATATCTTCTTAATGAGAGTGTATAGCCAACATCATGCTTGGGGTGGAACACTTGACACATTACCTTTTAAATAAGAAGCAGAAGGATGCCCATTCTCACTAGTATCCTACACTCTTCTAGAAGCGCTTGCCAATGATATTAAATTAGAATATAAGACAAAAATATAAATGTTTTGAAAAGAACAGATAAATTATTTTATGAAGATTAAATAATTGTTTACTGAAAAACCCAAAGAGAATAAACTAAAATTTCATTGGAATTATAAGATTATAAGAAAGTTTAATAAAATTCACCAGAACAATTTGTGCACTCAACACATTTATTACACATGTACTGTATGCCAGTCACTGTTCTAGGTGCTGAGTATGCAACAGTGAACAAAACAAACTCTGCCCTCAATTTATCTTTTAGGATAAGGTGAGGAGACAGATATTAAACTAAATGAACAAATGAATATATAATATAAATCCACTAGTGATAGATGCTGTGAAGAAAAATAGAGTAAATTAATGGAATTAGGATTGATTACTATTTTAGATAGAGAAGTAGACAGAAAAGACCTTTCTGAAGAGATGGAAATTTGAGTACTCTTAAGAAAATACTCTTATAACTTAAGGGAGTAACCCTTGGCAATAGCTAGAGGAAGAGTATTACAAGCAGAGGGATGAGCAAGTACTATGGTCCTGAAATGTGAGCTTAAGTTGCTTTCCTTAACAGCACTTTGCTTCCAGGGCAGGGCAGGGGCGGCGGTGGGGCAGGGGGGGGGGTAGTGCACAGAGAGAGGCCTGGAAGGGCATTTAATGGAAGTTCCTCTACTTAGAAACATGAAAAATGGGGAGACAGTTTCTGTCTTGGAGTGAGAATTTTGAACTTTGAGTCTAGTAGGAAATAACTGGAGGGAAATGGCAATCACATTTATATTTTAAGGGTGCCACCATGGTTGCACTAGGAATAGACTACAGAGGATGAGTGATAGCAGAGAAAGCCAACAGAAGGTGAGAGACACATGGAAGTAGCTCAGATGGGAGATGAAGGTGTCTTGGACTAGAGTAGAAGTAACACGGAAAGAAGTAGTTAGACTGGGATGCGTTTCTAAGAAAGATCTAGTGAGGTTTGGTGACAGTTGGGAATGGGGAATGAGAGAAAGAGAAATCAAAGATATTGTCAAGTTTTTGGCCTACACTTCTGGTTGAATGGAGCTGGGTAAGCCTCAAAGAGGAATAGATTGGGAAGGAAGCAAAAGCAAGGATGTGGTTTTGAATGTGTTTAGTTTAAGATGTCTATAACAAAGCTAACTGCAGAAGTCATGTAGCAGTTGGATACATAAATCAGGAGCTCAGGGAAGAGTCTGAGGGCTTATAAATAATAATTATAAATCTGGGGGACATCAGCCTATAGATAATATGTAAAGATGTGAGATGGGATGATATCAACTGAAGGTGAGTGTCTGAGTTTGGAAGACTGAGTCATGGGTTTTTCCAGCATTTAGTGGTCAGAATGGTATTAGATGAATAGTATTACATGAATTATATAATAGTATTAACTTCATTACATTGTCAGTTAAAGGATTTAGGGGAAATTTTTCCTTTACAATAAATAAATGCTGTGATCCTATCTAGTCTACTATTTTGGTATCTGAACTGATTGTTAACTGTGTCCCATGACTTTAACTCAGATCTGACAATGTCCCCAATATCTCATTTAATGTATTTCCAGAATATTTTTAAAGGGTTAATCAGCTTGTGAACTATAGTTTTCTAGAGTGCCCTCAATCCTATGACAACAGCAGCTTCCTATCTGTCTCTACTTCAAGTGATTATCACTAATATTCTCAGCTCTGGCTCAGTCCCATTCTTTCACATTTTGTATTATAATATTATTAACTTCAATAACATCTTATCTATATAACTGGGACTTAACCACATTTCTCCAAATTAATTTTTTAGATTAGTTCCATAGATTTTTCTGATTCTTTTAATTTAGATTAATTTTATTTTTTCTAGATATATCTGCTTCAAAAATGAACCTGAACCTAGAAAGAGTGATTTTGGAAAGTTAAATTTAGGACCACACATTGTATCAACAAATATAAGAACTCAAGAAAGCAAGTCAATAGGTAATGCTCTGTGTAACATGCTTCTTTATTAATGAGTGCTTTTATTATATACTTTATTATTTATTAATGTGTTTCTTAAAAGTTCTCCATGATTTGATGTCTCTGTTGAAAGAATTTGCTTGAAAGTATATGGCTTATAGCTGCAGTGTGAAAGATTTCAGTAAGCTATACAGAAGAATTTCCTAAGATACGTTAAATATCAGAATGGACAATATCTAGAAGTCACAAATTAAGAATACATTTTTATGTTTATTTTTCTAGAAAGAAAATATCTGAGTTTCCTTCATGTCAACGCTGAGTTTCCTTGTCAATGTTAAAAAAAGAAATCAGGGATCCCTGGGTGGCGCAGTGGTTTGGCACCTGCCTTTGGCCCAGGGCGCGATCCTGGAGACCCGGGATCGAATCCCACATCGGGCTCCCGGTGCATGGAGCCTGCTTCTCCCTCTGTGTGTGTCTGCCCCCCCCCCCTCTCTCTGTGACTATCATAAATAAATAAATTTAAAAAAAAATCTTTAAAAAAAAAGAAATCAGTTAACATGGGCATCTTGCTTAATAAAAACTTACTTTACAGAAATTGTAAAGTAAAGGAATTTACTTTCTTCAAAATTTAAGGAATCTGTAAGCTAGGAACTAGCCCTGCAAACGTTCAGAGAATTTTAGAGTTTTGTGTTGCCTTTGTTTTTCTTTCTCTGTGATTATCAAAGAACCACGCAATTGAATCATTCTCACTGACCCCTTTGATTGAGGCTCCTTTACTCCACATTGCCCCATATTGATTCATTTCTCTGAAACACTTCATCATCTAAATTCTCAAAGGATTTGTTTACATACAATGTCTCTATTTCCTCAACATTTGTTCAAACCTCCAACTCCAGCCTGATTTCTACCTCCACCATCTACTGAAGCTGCTCTGATCAAGAGCATCAATGATCTCCACTCCTAAGTCCAAATAATATTTCTGTTTTCACTTTCTTCTACTTCTCAATATAAATATAGTTGGTTGACTGCTCCCTCCTTAATCTCTTCTTTGGGATTTTGGAACTGCTATCTCTTGTTTTCCTACTCTATTACTCTTCAGTCTCTCCTCTTAATTTATCTTCTCCATCATTAAAATAGTGTACAGTTGACCCTTGAACAACATGGGGGTTAGGGGGACTGAATCCACTACACAGTCAAAAATCAACATGTAACTTTTGATTCCCCCAAAACTTAACTAATAACTTACTGTTGACCAGAAGACTTTCCAATAACATAAACACATATTTTATATGTATTATATGCCATATTCTTATAATAAAATAAGCTAAAGAAAACACGTTATTAAGAAAATCATGGGACGCCTGGGTGGCTCAAAGGTTAAGCATCTGCC
The DNA here is from genome assembly GCF_905146905.1 of Nyctereutes procyonoides. Taxonomy (NCBI): domain Eukaryota; kingdom Metazoa; phylum Chordata; class Mammalia; order Carnivora; family Canidae; genus Nyctereutes; species Nyctereutes procyonoides. The sequence continues at coordinate 46,133,938 of NW_026575140.1, read as the reverse complement.
TTTGGCCCAGGGCATGATCCTGGAGTCCCAGGATTGAGCCCCATGTCGGGCTCCCTACACAGAGCCTGCTTATCTCTCTGCCTGTCTCTGCCCCCCTCTCTCTGTGTCTTTCATGAATAAATAAATGAAATCTTAAAAAAAAAAGAAAATCATAAGAGTACCATACTGTAGTAGTTCAGGTAGTTCAACCTATGTTGTTCCAGGATCAAATGTATATCACAATTTATCTATTCTACTGATGAAATTTTTGGGTTTTAGTTTGTCGACCATTACAATGATGAATAAACATTCTTATTTATGCATCCTGCTATAAAATTTTCTTGAGAGTGTATATCTAGGATTTATATTGCCAAATATACTTATCTTCAACTATCATAAATACTGGCAAACTTTCCAAAGTATTTGTACCAATTTGTACTCCTATCAGATTTGTGAGAGCTCTTTTTGTTCTGCTTTCTTGTTAACATTCAAAATTGCTCAATTTTTATATTAGTATACATAATAGTATATCATTATGTTTTAATTTACATTTCCATGATTACCAATAAGTTTGAGAACTTTTTTGTAAGACTGTTGATCAATTAAATTTACACTTTTGGAAATCACCTGAGCTTTAACTCATTTTATTTTTAAAGATTCTGTTTATTTATCTCAGAGAGAGAGCGCACATGAGCAGGGGGAGGGGCAGAGGGAGAAAGAGAAGCAGACACCCCACTGAGTGCAGAGCCTGAAGTAGGGCTTGACCCAGGGCTTGATCCTAGGATCCTGAGAACATGACCCAAGCTGGAGTCAGATGCTTAACTGACTGAGCCACCCACATGCCCCTTACCTCATTTTAAAAGTAGGTTTGTCCTTTTCTTTTCCGTTTTTTTTCTTTTAAAGATTTTATTTATTTATTCATGAGAGATGCAGAGACATCAGCAGAGGGAGAATCAGGAGCCTGATACAGGACTCAATCCCAGCACCCCGGGATCAAGACCTGAGCCAAAGACAGACGCTCAACCATTGAGCCACCCAGGTGTTCCAGTTTTTGTCCTTTTCTTATAGATTTCTTTATGTATTCTGGTTACTAGTTTTTTGTTGGTTTTACGTGTTGTGAATATCTTCCCTTTTCTCTGTTTTGTTTTGTTTTGTTTTTCACTCTATGGTGCCTTTTTGATAAACAGACATTCTTTGACTTTAATAAAGTCAAATACACCAAATCTTTCCCCATTTGATTAGTACTTTTTGTACCATATTTAAGAAATTTTGGGCAGCCAGGGTGGCTCAGCGGTTTAGCGCCGCCTTCAGCCCAGGGCCTGATCCTGGAGACCTGGGATCCAGTCCCATGTCGGGCTCCCGGCATGGAGCCTGCTTCTCCCTCTGCCTGTGTCTCTGCTTCTCTCTCTCTCTCTCTCATGAATAAATAAATAAAATCTTAAAAAAAAAAGAAATGTTTCTCTACTTTATGGTCATGAAGACTTTCTCCTATTTATCTTATAAAATATATTAATTCTTCTTTTTATATGTAGGCCTAAAGTCTACCCAAAATCAAATTTTGAGTGAGGTAAGGGTCAAATATAATTTTTTTCATGTGAATATACAGTTATTTATGTAATTTAAAAGGCTATTCTTTTCCTAATGCTCAGGGCTCTTTGCTCTGGGGCTCTTATTCTATTTATTTGTCTATTTATCATTAATACTATACCACATTAGTTTATGTAGCTTAAAATAACTCTTGAATCTGATAGAGCAAGACTTCTAACTTTGTTATCCAAGAATATCATGGATATTTTCTATTTTCCATTATGATTTTTTTCTCCGACCCGTTCGTTATTTAGAAGCATATGTCTTTTTTCAAAACATTTGAATCTTTTCTAATTATCTTTTGACTATAACTTTTTAGCACAATGACAGGGTTGTGTGAGGATATACTCCATATGATTTCAGTCCTATGTAATTAGTTAACATGACTCAATATATAGTAAATTGTTGCAAATGCTCTGATATGCTTGAAAATACTGTATATCCTATAGTAGTTGAGTACAATGTTCTGTATATGTCTTTTAGGTCAAATTTTTTCACTGTATATTTTAACTCTTTACATCCTTATTGATTTTTCTGTTTGCTTATTCTGCCAATGAGAAATTTCAGGCTTCTATTTTTCCTTGTAGTGTAAAATTTTGCTTTATGGATTTTTAAATACAGTTTAGGTGATGTTATCAGTTACATAAAATTTAGAATTATTATGTTTCTAGTTAATTGAACCCTTTTTCATTATAAAGCAATTGTCTTACTATCCAGTATTACTGTAGTTGCCCTAGCTTTCTTTTGGCTACCATATCTTTTTCCACCATTTTATTACCTTCTTGTAACACTGTAATCTAGATTTATCTCTTGTAAATATCATACTATTAAATTTTAAAATCTACTGTGGTAATCTTTGCTTTAAAATGGAGCGCTTAGTCTATTTACAGTTAATTACTGATATCTTTAGATTTAACTTTGCTATCTTATTTTGTTTTTTTATTTATTCAGTTGATTTTATATTTCTATCTTCTCATGTTTTCTTTAGGATTGAATTTTTTAAGTTTCACTTTTCCTCTTTATTAATTTGGAAGTTATATACTCTGTTTCTATTCTTTAAATGATTACTCTAGAAATTACAATATGCGACCTTTTAAAATCTAGTGTTACCCTCATTCTAGACAATAAAAGGATCTTAGAACACTTGAATTATTTTACTGACATCTGACTTTTATGTTATTGTTAAAACCCAGAGTCTTATCTAAGTATTATCTAAATCAGACATGACTGAGACTAAAGGTATGATTCCTCCTGAGGCAAAATTCCTCTCTACCTGTAAATCTCTGGAACCAAATAATATATATATTTGCAGAATGCAAAACCCAGTTCTGACCCCCATAGTTTGATAATAGTCAGAAATAAATAACTAAAAGTCATATCCTATTAATAGAAACTCATTTTAAAAGCAAATTAGGATACATTTAGCTTTGAAAATGTAAAGGTAATATGTAAGCACCTAAGTTTATCAAATTACATTTCTAAAAAGTTTGCTAGAAGTAGAGAAAATAGTTTATTGGTAGTAAAATTAGAAGTAGTCTAATAGTATGGAAATATCATTTATGTTTGGATTTGTTTCTTTAGAGCCAGTGAAAGAAAATCTGAAATCAAGATCTTTTAGACATTTTCTTTATCTTAAGGACACAGCTGAGGTAGGTTAAATTTGTCCACTTAACAATTACTTGGAAGAAATTCAGATTAACACTAACAATTTTATATATACTTCTATAAATCCCAAATTCAAATGTATTTTAGGATTCAAAAACATAAAATTTTAAAGTGATTTCATCTTTGATATTACTAAAACTTTATGTACAGAGAAAATGCGGAAAATAATATATTATTTGCCTGACAGTCCATACAGCAGAAATTATTTATTGAATATGATAAGGAAGAACAGTTATCATAAAGTCAGTTAAAACAGGACATCATAAAAAAACTATGCATGCATAACAAATATTTCGTTTTAATTTAAAATACGAAAATATGTATCCATTTGTAATCTTCTCATGTGTATCCAAGACCATTTTTTTTTGAGCATGCTATGGTTATTTAAAGTATATAATTACAGTACTAATTACCATAAACAGGTTTGGGACCAACAATACTCTTTTTTTTTTTAACTGAAGTATAATTGAAGTATTGTACTATAAATATGCAATGTTACATTAGCTTTGGGTGTACAACATAGTGGTTTGACAACATGTTTTATTTAGGTTCATGTTTAATAAAAATCTTTCAAGATATATATATTGTAACATCAGAAGTTTACTCATAATAATAAATTTATTAGCAGGGTGCCTGGGTGGTTCAGTGGGTAAAGCATCTGCCTTTGGCTCAGGTCAAGATCTCAGGGTCCTGAGATGAAGCCCTGTATGGGGTTCCCTGCTCAGTGGGGAGTCTGTTTCTCCCTGTCCCTCTGACCCTCCTCCCCACTTATGCTTTCTCTCTCTGTCTCAAATAAATAAATACAATCTTTAAATAATAATTATTATAATAAATTTAGTAGCATCTTTTAGAAAACATGCAACATTTTAATTTAAAAAAATAAATGGAAATATTCATTTGACTTTTAAAAAATTAAATAATACAGGAAAGCTAATAAGAACACAAAGCACCTCCATCCCATATTTGTTGTTCTAATTTCCCCTTTTCAAAGGTAACCATGTTTAACTTTGCCAGGGGTGGGGTGTGGGGGGTGTAATTCCTCTTATGATTAACTCCATAATTTTAAAAAATGAGCTTCTAGTACTATTTTTTTATTTATCTACTTTAAATATTATCTACTGAATAATCAGTAAAACATATTTGAATTAACTTATTTATACTACTCTACACTTCTCCCTTGTTTTTTCTTCTGAATCTTTGTTTTTGTTTTTTTAAGATTTTATTTATTTATTTAAGAGAGAGAGCACAGAGGGAGAGGGAGAGGGAGAAGCAACTACCCACTGAGCAGGGAGCCTAATGTGGGGCTTGATCCCAGGACCCTGGGATCATGACCTGAGCTGGAGGTAGATGCTTAACAGATCAAGCCACCCAGGTGCCCCTCCTTCTGGATCTTTGATAGTTACTTTTTTGCTTTCTCTATTGTTCACTTTTGTACTGAAAAATAAAATATCTAAATATTTTTCTTTTATATCAACTTCAGTCACTAACCCCTGATTCCCCTTTACATAAGATGAAGATTTTAGCTGTCCTATCCTTTTCTCCCGCTCTCCTCCACACCTTTGTCCTGAAGTCAAGTATATCTTTGACATTATTTTGAGGTCAATTTTGCAACTCTGATTAAGCCGTCATGTTTTGTCTATAGCTTAATTCTATAAGTCAAAACTACAAACAGTATCTATGCTGTTATGATATTGCAAATAATCATTCGTTGTAGAATAAAGTAATGTGCTAGGATTACGATTCTTCTCAATGGGTAAAATGTAAAAATAAAGACTCCTTTATCTTATTCTCCATCAGTTACTCAAAAACTAATGCCATTTGTCAGTCTACATCATATTGAGAACTTGACTGTCCTGTACACTTCTGTATTTATTCCTGAATATTCTAGTTGCCTTCCTTTTTTTTTTCTTGTGGAGAATGGTAATAATAGCAAACATTTACGTAGTACTTAAAGTACCTGTATAGTATAAACATACACCTATACATGGATATATGTATATGTATGTGTATGTATAATTTACATCCCCAATGACTCAATGAAGTAAGTACTATATTTATTCCTATTTTATAGATGAGAAAAAAGAGGTACAAAGAAGAAGTAATTTGGCTGAGTTCAATTATAAATAACAGAGCTAGGAAGAACCTAACTGTCTGATACATGTTCTTTACCTATAAGATAGGCAGCCTCTGAAAAAGAAACATGAAACTTTCTCATTGTATGTGGATACAGAGACACCTTATTTGTTCTATTAAGTAGAACCCCTTCCAATCTTCTTGGAGGAATTGTTCATTGGAGCTCAGTGACTTTTTGTTCTAAATTTGACCCATTATTTTTAAGCCTGCGCTGCAATTATCACTGGGTCTTCCCATTCCTGGTTTAGTTGCCAAATTCTAGTACTCCATGTCTTCTTATTTCTTGGATTTCATCTTTATTTTTTCTAGAATATGTCTTCAAGAAACTTCTCTAAGGATGGTACACAGATGCCTGGACATATATTTATTTTTTCCATGTATATGATTGATAGTTTAGCTAAGTAGAATTATATGTATAAAATCATTTTTTCCCCTAAACTTTGATGACATTGCCCCATTGTCCTATGCCATTCAATGCTGCTAATGAAAAGTTCTCAGTCTTTTGTAAGTGATCTTACTTTTTTCCTCTGGAAACTTTTAGGATCTTCCCTTTATCAATGTTGTTTTGAAATGTTTTGAGGATATGTCTGAGTGTTGTAATTTTACTTCAATTCATTCTGCTCAGTGTTCAACAGACCACTTTAAAGTCAAATGTCTTTCTTTAGGTCTTAAAAAAAGTTTCTGTTATTTTCTTCCCCATTTCCTTTCCACTATTTTCTCTGTTCTTTAATGGTCAGGTATTAGATTTCTTGGATTGATCCTCTATATTACTATTCTCTATTCTTTGTCTCTGAATAGTTGCTCTTTATTCTAGTCCTTTTATTTCATTTTGGTTCAGTAATGACACTTTAAATTTCTTTCTTGTTCTTAGTTGTTTTTTTTCTTCTCATAGTTTCCTGTTATATTTGTTCTCAACATTTTATGAGGATATTAGGGTTCATTTTCTGAAGTCATTTTCTGTTTCTTGAATTATCTCTTTTCTGGTGTTGGTGTTCCTTTTTTTAAAATCATGATAGTTGTTTTTGAAATTATTGATTTTTATCATACCTGATAAATCTTCATTTGTTCATATTTAAGAATCAAGATATGGGTTAATCTTTCTATGAAACTGCCATTAATTTTATAAATAAACATCTCTCCAGAATTGAGAGCCAACTTTTCTGTGTATACATCAGCATTCTCATCCAGCTAGCTTAACTTTAGCATAAGAGGGTGGAGATCAGTAATCTGACTGGTAGTCTGTCCTTCAGAAGAGAGTTTCACTCTGGGAACCAAACTCACATTAGCAGGAAGTTTATTAGCGGAAGAGCACTAATTTATCCTGGGGCTAATTAAATACAGTTTCCTACAGCTTTGCATGTGGGATAGGATAAGTGGGAAATAGAGGAAGTGACAACTGGTTCAGAAATTCCAAAGAATTTCAGTTAACCTGCTTCTTTACAACTTTTGTTTCCCTTCTCACCCTAAATATCTGCCAAGTCTAAGTCTAGAGTTTCATCAGAAACTGTAATTATTTTAATAGCTCCAAGATTTAAAATATAATTGATAAATTCAATAACCACTGTTGATAAAACTACAGAAAATACTTGCTTAATATGATAAAGAATATCAGCATAATTTTAACAAGTATACCTATATAAAAACCAATAACCAATTTCATAATTAATGATAATACATTAGTCTATGACATGGCAAGAGTGACACATATCACCATTATTATTTATAAATAATCTTGTATTGTTCCCATACCAGTATTGAACAATGCAATTGGAAAAGATAATGGAAGCAGTAAAAGCTCTGGAGAATTCTGATGCAGTATGGCTGAGTAAGGCCCTATTATACCAGCCTGTCTCAGACAATGACTATAAACTCTGGACAAGAAACTCAGAAAAAACACACACACACACACACACACACACACACACACACATATTACCCGAAGACCCCAGAGAGTGAACAAAAGCAGGTGAAAAAAAAAAAACCATAGAAACTTGTAGTAACTGACTTGCATGGGGCAAAGTTGCTATTTTTATGACTTTTGGCTTGAAGGGTGGATGAAGTTGGCACTTAATGGGTCATCTGAAACTCCAACAGAAAACTGATATATTTTTTCTGGAGAGAAGAACCAGAGAGCAATGTTCAAGGCAAACCAAGCTTCTAGAAAGTGAAGGGAGGGGACTAATAGAAGAGAACTGAAGATGACAGCCAAGTCTCTCACTAACCAAGTCTCTCACTAACCCCTGAACCATGCATGTTTAGGGAGACTGCAAGTAGCCCAGCTAAGGATACAACTGAACTGAAATTTGAGCTGCTGCTCCAGAGACAGAGTGTATTTTGAACCTGACCAAGTTAATTGTTAATATAAAAACATCAAAAATCTTTATAGAGATATAGCAGATTCATCAAAGTCTCCCTCTATATTAGAGCCAATCTGGAATCCTAACCCTGGAAAAGTTAGATCACTTTTTCCAGTTCTCCCCCTTCATTCAGAAGTATTCTGCTGTATCTACTCTATGTTTGAATAATGTTTCTGTTTAAACAAAGAGGGTTTTTTGTTTGTTTTTGTTTTTGTTTTTTTGCTCAGTATTTGAACTTTAGACTTTCCCTGCATTTGGACAAATAAATTTTGCATGTGAATATAATGAGGACAAAGAAAATAAAAGTTAGCAAAAAGTGTGAACACAGTCCAATTTTTAAATTTTTGTAGATTTCTTTCCTCCTGTACAAAGTGTTATTAACATCCCTATCATAGGGGTTTGTTTGAGGATTAAATAAATATTATATTGGAAGCATTTAAAGAACTAGACAGCTGTTAGTTATCATACTTAGATATGCCAAATGTGAATAATCAAATTTAAGTTACTTATCAATATACACAGAAATAATTCCTAAGATAGTTTTTGTTTTCTCCTGATGTTCAGGTGAAGAATCCTAAACTTTTGCATGATCTATATTCACAGACTAAGCAAGCATGTAGAAGAACACTGGATCCTACAACCATTTATCCTGCACCCAAGATTCAATCCAGTGCTTACAAGAAGGAAAAAGACTCTACTTTATTTGCAGGTATATGTATATTATGTATTTATATTGAAAGAGTTATGAGGCCTTTCTTTGACTAAATGCCTCCTCAAACTGAATTGCTTATTGCAAGAGAGAGGTGAAGGACTCTCACCCACATGTCACTTCACACATAGATGAACAGAGTGTCCACCACCATCACTACCTCATTAGAGTCATGAAGAGGTTTCACAGAACATATAGTGCACAGAAACAAATTTCCTCATAATGTTTCAGGGCTCCAGCTCCCTCACTAGCTTGCTCAGGCAGCTGAATGCCTGAATTCGTAACATACGGTAATATCTGGATTCACCTATTAATTTCTAAGGGGAGAATTTAACAATATCCAGATAAACAGAGTGTCCAAAGATTTCCTTCTATTATTTTTGAACTAGTATCAAGCCTGGATTTAAGTGTCCTGATTCAAAGATGAGTAGATGGAAAAACAAGAACATGAGACTTCTTAAATATCCTGTAGCAAATAAAGGAGATACTTTAAAAGATAGCTAATGGTCACAGTCTGACAGAAATTGTACCCCATGAAACAGGAAGAAATTTAGACAATAACTGTTTTATAAGCTCAAGAGATTAAAGAAAATAAGGATTCTGTGAAACAAGATTCAAAGATATAAAAGGTAATTGTCAAAAATGAAATGGTGCTGTCAGTGCTGAAAATATTTTTAGGGTAATGGGTAATGATAAAGCACAACCTAAATTATATCAAACGTAATGAAGAGTAGAATAAACATCCAAATCAAAGATCCGAAGGGCAGATTTAGGAAAATCACGCAGAATGCAATGTAAAGGAACAGAACTATGACTGGTTAAGAGAAGATAATACATTGAGGGAACAAAACTGGTATCCAACCCTGAGATAACCAGTGTTTGGAAGAGAGACCAGAACAAATTGAATGAACTTGCTGAAAAAGAGCATAGGGAAGCTATCTTGGAATAATAGAAACACTCAATATATTGATTTTGTTGATGCTTCCATTAGTGTATATATATTTGTCAGAATTCACCAAACTATACATGTAGAATGTGTACATTTAGTTGCATGCAAATTTTACTTCAGTAAGTTAAAAAGAAAGCAAAAGATTAATTCTGCAAAATTCTAAAACACCAGAAATAAAATAATCTAAGGGTGCCTGGCTGGCTCAGTCAGTTGGATGTCCAACTCTTGGTTTTGGCTTGGATCCTGATCTCAGGGTCATAGGGTTGAGCCCTGTGTCAGGCTCTGCCCTCAGCACAGAGTCTGCTTGAAGTTCTCTCTCTCTCCCTCTGCCCCTCCCCCTGCTTGCACTCTTGCACTCTCTCTCTAAATAAATAAATGTTGGGAAGCAGTGCACTAGAACACAAACTGAGAGCAAGAGAAAAGTTGAATTTACTGCTAATAGCATATGTGTCTAGGAACACTTCTAAGAAAGTAGGAAAATGCTGGAGGGCCTGCCAGGCATATTTGAAAGAGTTCAACCCTAGACACTTCCTTCGTGCCAGGTGGCAAGGTCAGTTTGATCTCTGCTAACTAACATCCCTCTTTACCAATAGTGTTTAACCATCTGAGGCTTCCTATTGTCTAATAATGACTACATGTTGGAAAGATTTGAAAATTTAAGAATGTCTTTCTTCCACAAAAATCTCCAAGGCCAGTTTTATTCTTGATGTGTCTTAGCCAGACATCAGATCTTTGACCTCAGTCTTTTCCAGTTCTGTCTTGTTCACTTAATAAACTCTTACTTTTAAAAAAAATGTCTTACTAAGTAGTTAAATAGATTAAGCACTATGCCAGGTGCTTTCTATTGTTTTTTACACTGTAAAATATTTTCTGTAAGGTATTTTCTGAATTCCATGATATATGTGTGGATTTTATGAAAATATTTTATAATTTCAGCTCAAACTGGAGAAAACCCTGAGGAATCATTTGATTTGGCTGGTCGCTTAGAAGATTATATCAATAAAAGGTATTTATTTTAACATTTTCATATTTTATTGTGTTCATTGATATTTCTAACAGGAAGAATTCTGCCCTTTATTTTTTAGTAGACCAGAATGAATTTATTTGGGTATATTATTACCATTAGGCCTGTACTATGATCCTGTGACTGGTCTAAGAGTGTGCTACTAGTCAGCATCACATTCATACCTTGAACTCATGCTCTATCTGCTTCAAGTTCATAGGCCAATGGAAAAAAGACATAGAAAAATGAATGGAGAGAATACAATTGTGTTTTTCTAGTAGAGACACATTTAATTAGACTACCATATGGATGTAAGAAAAGTAGCTCTGTAGTTTCATATAAAGTTCTGATCTTTCTTATTAGATCCTGAAACTAAGTAAAATCATGTTAACCTAGTATGTTTTAAACTTTGGAGCAAACATATACAGCCTCTCTAAGTTTATCTCAGTCCTTCTGTTTCTTTCTAAGATGATATCTGGGGAAGCGAATGAGATACCCATTAGACTTTGTGATGTTGAGGAAAAGGTACTTCAGCAAGCATCTTGGTCAATGCCCTTGTACTCTACTGGTCTCATTTCTAGGTATTCTGAGGCTGTGGACATCTGTGGTTCATGAATATATGGTCTATTCTCTCAGAACTTGGTTAGGGTCCATTCTCAACTCTCATTACTATGGGAGAACACTCTGAGCCTCTGTCACAACCTTATCTGTCCATCACTCATGCCAGGCCTTTGATATGGGCTAACTCATCCTGGAAATAGCAACCAACTTGGTAAGACTAAACTCAGTGTCCATGTCCTATGTGAACCAAAGGAAATCTGGAATGAAAACTACATTGTCTTTCTGCCTGTAACCATACCATACTGTTGCATTCTGTTAACAAAGCTGAGGCCAACCTATGTTGTTAGGAAGCTGCCCTTGCAAAGCTCTTTTTACCCCAGAATCTCAACAAAGAATATGACAAATATCTCTCTACCCCTGGTATTCTCCTCACCCTGCATAATATATCTCCTCCACACTCAAGAGCCAAAGAGGCATATATATTATTGTATAGCTTCCACCTCAGCTTGGATTTGAGGGAAGTGTTGGCAGTGACTTTGAGGGATTGACAGACAGACAAGAAGTGACAAACTGAAATCAACACTATCATTATTTATGCTGAACTTGTTCTCATTTTCAGAAGAAAATCTCCCCCACAGACAGGTGATTTTAGCAAAGAAGAAAACAAAACCATCAGAAATGATCAATTAAGTGAATATTGTTCCATAAGAAAGAAAAATTTGCTCCCCTTGTGCTTTGAGGATGAATTGAAAAGGCCAAATGCCAAGATAATCAACATTAGTCCAGCAAAGACAGTAACTTCTCATATGGTAATGGTAATAATATCTATTGTAGTTCAGTAAATATGTGTATAATTACTCCTTTAAAGGAATCTTATATTCTAATGACTGGAATCTTTGATAAATTCTTTTTACTTTTTTGGGGATCCTTGGGGGGCTTCAGCGCATACCTTTGGCCCAGGGCATGATCCTGGAGACCCAGGATAGAGTCCCACGTCGGTCTCCCTGAATGGAGCCTGCTTCTCCCTCTGCCTGTGTCTCTGCCTCTGTGTGTGTGTGTATGTCTTTCATGGATAAATAAATAAATAAATAAACAAATAAATAAATAAATAAAATCTTAAAAAAAATTCTTTTTACTTTTTCAATTTCACATTGCAAAGTGACAACACTTCGATTCTTAATGCTCTTTTTAGAACTGCCACCCCAAAAGTGGGGATTCCTTTGCAACAGCTGAAAGTTTTGTGTTTTTCTTTATGAAGAAGGCTTATAAAATTTTCTTGATTATAAAAGAAATATAAAACAAAAATGGCATTTTTAAAAATGACTGCATTATATTTCACCTTTCTAACAATCTATTTTAGCTTTTTGAACCAGAAAATACATGCATTTAAGGCTATTTGGTAGCTCCCAGAGTCTCTAGGAAGGCTAAGACAATCTGGCTTGAAAGCTATACAGTTAGGAGTCACCCAGTTACAACCCCAGACTGCTCCACCAGGACCCGTGCTTTGTTATGGAGTTTGTGACTTTGATTCTGGGCAGGAGATGATTTTTTTTTAAGGTTTTATTTATTTATTCAAGAGACATAGAGAGGAAGGAAAAGACAACAGACAGAGAAAGAAGTAGGCTCCCTGTGGGAAGCCTGATGTGGGACTCAATCCCAGGACCCCGGGATCATGACCTGAGCCAAAGGCAGACGCTCAACCACTGAGCCACCCAGGCATCCCAAGAGATACTATTTTTAAGACCTTTGCCACTGCTGCCCTTCAAAGCAGGTATACCTGCTACCATTCTCACTAGAGTAGCTTTCATAATGCCCACCTTTTCCTAGTGTTTGATTTCTCTGAATAGAAGACTATCTCAGGTATATCTGATTGACAGATCCTAGGTCACATGCCTATGTTCTAATCTCAAGGGAGGCTTAGAAAGCTAGTCTTTGCCTCTATGTAAAAGTACATAGATTTGTAAGGTGGGAAATTCCCAGAGGTATTGGACAGACCAAAAATAGGACAGATCTCCACTACTGTGGCTAAATGGGTAAAACTGACATCCCAGTGGATTGTAAAATTATATTTTCATCATCTTTTTAGTAATTGTAGACAATAATATACCTTTCTCACTAAGTATACTGATGTACAACTGGATAATCCTGGTTTCTTACTTCATTAGTTATATTTCTAAAGGAAAGGTAGCAATCATTGACTTAAAGTTTGCTAAGTAAATACAGGTAATATGTATATTTGACCAGTTTCTTTGGAATTAATCTTTTTGCCCTACAATGGAAATATGGGAAGGAGTTTAGTGAATAGGTCAAATATACAAATTTTGCTACTGCTGTGACAAAATAGTCTATTTTTAAGTCAATCTATTACTTTGGGTATTTCATTCCACAAATATATATTGAGGCTTTTTATGTGCTAAGGGTTGGAGTACAAGAATAAATATAATGTTGTAAAGATATTTTTATATTCTTAGAATTATTTATTAGAATATCCAGCCTTTGTAATTTTGGCTTATAATTAATTATGTCTCTTAAGATCTTTGACTCAAGATTCATTTTTTTTTTGGTATGCTTCTTATTTCTGAATGTGGGACCTAAGAAATGCCAGAACAATGTTCCATCCCACCAACTATCCTATTTTTCCAATGACAACATTCACACATCTAAGAAGTGTATTTATTTTGTCATATCTCACTTTATTCAAAAAGGGTTTTAGTAGGCCAGAAATTCAGATTTTACCCCTAACATTTTGACAGAATATTAAGAGAAGGAAGTATGTCACATACAAGTACATGTTTTTTTTTGTTTGAATACCATTATTGTTCATATTAAAAACTTCTTAGTAGTCATTTTTAGAATATCTTATTATTTTATTTTCATGTTTAAAAATATAGGTAGCCGCCTTGACTCACTGGACTGGTGACTAAGTAGTCTTTTCTTTTAATCCACAGGAACAAAATGACACAAATCCCATAATTTTCCATGAGACTGGATATGTACAAATGTTACTTTTGACAAAAAATAGGCTTCCTCTCTATCCCATGGAAAAGGAAAACATTTACCCACATAAAAGACCAGATTTTGTTTTAGAAAGAAATTGTGAAATCCTCAAATCTTTAATTAGTGATCAGTGTATTATTCCTTCCAAACCTAAAAGAATTATGCCTACTGCATGGAAAAGAGATATACGAGCACTATCTTTGAAAGTGGGCCATAGAGTTGTAGAGGGTAAACTAAAGAAGGAAACGAGTAAGCAGACATTTGAAAACATATCCTGGAGCAAACTCTATGATTTCTCACAGACTTTTTCCAGCCTAACAAAAAAATTTGTGGGCTTCTTTGATAAAACTGTTATTCAAGAAATGAGTGCCAGACATGGCAACTTGGAAAGAATGTTTTCTACAGTAAAACCAATTAGCAAATTCAGTGCCTTACCTGTCAAATATGGCTCAAAGCCTTTAAAAACTATACTCGAAGTTCATAAATTAAATAATATAACACCATTGGATGATTTGTTAAAATAGTCAAATGAAAATTAGACACCTCAGAAAATATTGTTTATACAGCAATATTTAGTAAAGAAAATCAAATAATGATGTTCAAGATCATAGAAGAAGAAGAAAAAACAACAAAGATCATAGAAGAAATTCTTACAAAAATAATGTGCAAATGGATGCTATAAGAAAGCAAAGCATAGACACTGGAATTACAAGTCAACAGTCATCTGTTCAAGAAAAGCCAACATTTTTAGTAAATAAAAGTACAAAATTAGGAAATATTTATCAACAAGAACTAGTTCATGAATTTTTATGATCTCAATTAGATTCCTCAATCATCAGCATTTCTACAGTAGTCTGATTTGGGACCAAGAATGGCACAGACTGTTTCTGGAAATTTGCTGTTAGAAGCCAAATAACATCAATAACTCTTGCTTAATAATTGAGTATCAAATAAGACAAATGTACCATTAACTTGATGCATGTGGAACTAATCGTGTATCAGCATTTTGGATAACCACTGGAAAATAGTCTTACATTAGCATTTCATGCAATTAAAAAGACTGTAAATTTTAAAATAGTTTTTTGTTAGTAGACATTGGAACTTCCTTGCCATATAATGCCTTTTCCAAGTATAACTTTGACTTTTTTCAAAATTATTAAATAATTTAAAAGAATAGCTTAAATAAGCTAAAAAAATGTGATACCAAATCCTATAAAGTATTGAACATTACATATATTATTATATTGCTGTTTTACTGTTTCTAATTAACCCAAACAGTATAAAGGCAGAATTCAAATTAGAAAAGAATTGTATTTCAAAAGTTTATTTTTAATCCATTTGTTTTAAAGAATTTTTAAAAATCTGAGCTGTTAGTATGTAAGGAGAAGTAGGTTTAATTAGAAACATTTCTGTTAGGGGAAGGCTGTGGGGGCCTTTGGAAACTTCCGAAGATGAAGACATAAATTTGTTCAGGTTCCTGTTTCTACTTCAGGGTGGAGGGTTTTTTTTTTCATGTGCCAAGGCTGCTCTTGGGCATCTCTTCCCAATGAGAGTCAGGTTTTGGCTTTAAAACAGAATGACAAGGGGAAAACATGGGGGGGGAGGGGTTAAGAAAGAGGGGAGCAACTGGGGACTCTGTAAATGAGGAAGAGCAAGAGCAAAAGGACAACAATACCTTATTACAGTATTATTATTTTCATTTTAAAAAAGATTTTATCTATTTATCCATGAGAAACATACAGAGAGAGGCAGAGACACAAGCAGAGGGAGAAGCAGGCTCCCCTTAGGGAGCCAGATGCAGAACTCATCCCAGAACCCCAGGATCACCACCTGAGCCAAAGGCAGATGCTCAACCACTGAGCCACCCAGGCGCCCGTATACTATTTTCAGTGTTAAAAGTAATGTGCAGTACCTGAGTACTTGAGTGTAGTAAACATTCATTAAAAATTCCCTTCCTATTTTCACTTTTTCCTGTGCTCTTAATATAACATCTTAAAAGATGCTCCCAGAAGTTATGCTTCAGTCTTTTTGAAGTTAAATGCTGGACCTAACTATAGTATTCGAATTTTAGCTCAAAGGAGACACAAATTAGAACTAAGGATTTTTGTATTCGTTATTTTTTGAACTTTCTGCTGTAACTTGTGAGCTTTATCTTTTAGGAAGGCATTAAATCAATTTAAAAATTCAATTTGGCTGAGAATTCACTAAAACAGCTGGACAGCTGGGAGCAGTGGATTCTGGGAAGGTACTGACCTAAACTCTGCACCTTTCTCTTCTATTCTCAGCTTCCATCTGTCATCTTTTAAGCCAAATAGCTGCTGAGGTCATCAAGCAGTGGGGTGCAAGAATAGACAGGGTTCCTAATTCGATGCTGAGATCTGTGTATGGCCCTGGAGACCAGACTCTGAATCACAAGGCATTGATGGAGGTTGTGCTGTCCTGAGACCAGCTGGCCATGGGGAGCTGTGGATTACCCAAGAGAAAAATTGTCTTTGGTCCTATGTGTTTCTGGTCTCACTGGCCCCAAGAGGCCAAAAGGAACCACTAAACCTCTGAGAAAACTGAGTAGTCAGAGGTCTATGAATTTTCCCTCAGATGCCTCACCAGGGGATTGTGGTCTGCTTGCTTCTATAGCACCACTGCATAGTGGGCAAGACTTTACCTTAACAGTACTGTAGTCAGTAGATATTGCCAGAAACAGACCTGCGCTTCCCCGAACCAATTTAGAAAAGTAACAATCCATCAAAAGGCACCCTGCAGCAGCCAGTGGCCAGCCAGGCAAGACTGTAACAGAGAAAAGAGTAAATTTATGAAAATTGCCCAGAGATCTCATTCAGGGTTGGGGAGGAATATGTAAACAAAGTAATTCTGTAGGATTAGCAGTGAAAAAAATAATTAGAAAAAAATAAATTGTTTCCTGTTACCTAACCCTGCCAAATCCAACTCTTTCGATAACCAGCTGTAAAATAAACAGAATACACAGAAACCGCTAGAGGAGACAAGAAGAAATTTGACAAGAAAAGTAATACAAAGATTCAAGTGCAGCACACTATACACACACACACACACACTCTTACACACTCATTATACTATTTTCTTTAAGATACTGGTTGCATTTGTTATTACCTCCAAGTATAATCTTGATAGAAGAGTTAATGATTGATTGAATAGAGTATATCATAAGACTTCCAAATAAAAGGGGAAATGGGATTAATATGACAAAACAAAGAAAATGAAAAAGAACAAATATAAATAAATCCCAAAAATATTGAAATCAACTATCATTATGCTATAATTATACAGATTGAATTTTCCCATTAAAAGATAGAGACTTTCAGACTAAGTTAAAAAAAATAGCACTTAACTATACACTGTTTACAAGTATATTTTTTTAAAGATTTTATTTATTTATTTATTTATTTATTTATTTATTTATTTATTTATTTATGAGAGACATACAGAGAGAGGCAGAGACATAGGTAGAGGGAGAAGCAGGCTCCCTGTGAGGACCTGAAATGGACTCGATCCCAGGACTCCGGGATCATGCCCTAAGCTGAAGGCAGACGCTCAACTGCTGAGCCACCCAGGTGTCCCTATAGGAAATATAGTTAAAGCAATAAAGAAATCTTGAAAATAAAGGAGTGAGGAAAGAGATACCAGACCAGAGAAACAAAAGAAGTGAGAGTGGCATTATTAAGATCAGATAATTAAAATTTAGGGTTAGAAACAGTAAATAAGATGAGGACCTTATACTTTATGTAATAATAAAAGCACAAAATATGACAACAGCATCTTTGGTGCCCTATGTATGTGCCAAAGAAGAAAGAGGCTAATGTATAAAGTAAAAACTACTGGAAATCCCAGGAGAATGTAATAAATATAAAACTATAGTGGAGGACCTCGGTTTGTCTCTTTTAAACAGGTAAAACAAGTAAAAAAGTGTGGATGCAGGGATGCCTGGAGGCTCAGTGGTTGAGCGGCTGCCTTTGGCTCAGGGTGTGGTCCCTGGGTCCTGCGGATGGAGTCTCACATTGGGTTCTCTGCAGGGAGCCTGCTTCTCCCTCTGCCTGTGTTTTTGCCTCTCTCTTTCTGTCTCTCATGAATAAATAAAATCTTTTTTAAAAAGTATGGATACAAAGTAATTATATAATGCAATTAATAAGGTTGATGTAATGAATATAGACCTCTGTTTCTTTGAAACAGAGAGAAAAGATTTTGAGATTTGTTCATAGAAAATTGATTATATTGTGGGTTACACAGAAACACACAATATTTTTTCTTTCTTTCTTTCTTTCTTTCTTTCTTTCTATTTAAATTCAATTAGCCAACATATTTTCTTTTTAAATAAAGGCAGAGATTTTATAAAAAATAATCCAATAAAGTTAAGAATAAACATAAAGCAAAATCCAATTTATCTACTATTTGAAAATAAAGGATGAAGAAGAAATCAAAACTTGAATTATAAAGTAGAAAATGAAAAGGAAACCATTTCACTTCAATACCTGTGGCACAACAGCTAAAGCTAGTTCAAAAGAAAAAGCCAAGTTTTCATTTCCCCCCACTCTTTCTCCTGCTCTTCCTCCTCCTTCTCTTTCTTGCTAAAAAAGCATTTAGTGAAAAGGATCCCAAGGTTCTCATCTCAGGAAAATAAAAAAAGCAAAAAATAAGCCACAAGAAATTATGAATAGGAAATTAATACAAAGAAACACTAAAAATACTTAAGTAGAAATAAAAATATAGTGTAAAGGGATATATTAAAGTAATACTTATTTTGTGTGTTTTTAAATACATTAAAATACATAAGCCCTTCTCAAGCCTGATTTAAGGGAAAGGAGTAAAAAAGTAATATAAAATTATGAATGAGAAAAAAACCATAGATATAGAAGAGAGGAAAAGAATCAGAAGAAATATTACATAAAAACTTATGCCAAGGGCAGCCCTGGTGGCCCAGCGGTTTAGCGTCATCTTCAGCCCAGGGCCTGATCCTGGAGACCCTGGATTGAGTCCCACATCGGGCTACCTGCTTGGAGCCTGCTTCTCCCTCTACCTGTGTCTCTGCCTCTCTCTCTCTCTGTCTGTGTTTCTCATGAATAAATAAATACAATCTTAAAAAAAAAACTTATGCCAAAAAATTTGAAAAATCTAGAAAAAGTGGGTGATCTCCTATCAAAAAGGACATGATCAAAATTGACCTCTAGGAATGGATATTTGGAATAGACTAATTTCCTAGAAGAGTGACATTCACCAACTAGATGAATTCACAAGCCATTTTTCTTACTTTATTATTGAAGTCAGTGTGGTGGGCAGAATTTCAAAAATGTCTCCCCAAGATTCATGTCCCTTGTTATTCAATCAAACATTAACTTAGATACTGCTGTGAAATGATTGTATAGAAGGATTTAAGGCTACTAACCATCTGACCTTAAAATATGGAGAATAATCTGAATTACTGGTGGACACAATGTAATCATATGATCCCTTGAAAGCAGAAGAATGCAGAAGTCAGACAAATATGGCAGAAGACAAAGTAAAAAAGATGGGTTAGAAATGGAGGTTGAAGAGGTACTTTGGTGGCTCAGTCAGTTGAGCATCTGACTGTTGGTTTTGGCTCAGGTCATGATCTCATGGATAGTGAAATCAAACCCTGCCTCAGGCTCCATGCTCAGCCAGGAGTCTGCTGGAAGACCCTCTCTCCCTCTGTCCCTCCCCCCACTCATGCTCTCTCTCTCTCTCTCTCTCTCTCTCTCTCTCTCTCAAATAAATCTTAAAAAAAAAAAAGAAGTGGAGGTTGGGGACTTCAAATGATAAGGGCAAAAATTTTGAACACTATTGTTTACAATATTTTGAATTTGTTACAATTACTTCCTCCCTGCCTTTGCCATGCTTCTGCATAGTTGGAATGTATTTCTGGGCTTCATTGACTTGGGCTTGGTCATGATACTTACTTTAACCAATAAAATGTGAGCACATATGACTTGCATAATTTAGCTTTGCTTCCATCTTCCACCATCAGAACGGCATGTCTCAGGAAGTAGTCCCTCTTTGAGCCTGTATGCCAGTATAAGAATACATTTAGAGCCCAGGCCAGCTGAGCAAAGCCCAGAAGAGCTTCAATCAATCCATGGCCTTTGTGTAACATGATTAAGAAATATTTTTGATGTTGTAAGTCACAAAATAATTGGGTTACTTCCACAACAAGAGCAGATTAACGCAATGTAGGAATGTTGAACCCATCTTTGGCCCTCCATCTTGTTCTCCCCTCTGGCATGCAGATGTGACTACTTTATTTTTAAACATTTTAAAAAATATTATTAATTTGAGAGAGAGAGTGAGCATGGGTAGGGGCAAGGGCAGAGGGAGAGGGAGGAGCTGACTCCCTGCTAAGGAGGGAACCCCACATGGGACTTGATCCCAGGACCCTGAGATCATTACCTGAGCCAAAGACAGAGATTTAATGGACTGAGCGACCCAGACACCCCCAGGTGGCATCACTTTAGATATTTACCCTGTGTCTTCACCACTATGTCCTTCACTCCATAGAAGCTGGGGGTTAAAGTGGTGAGAATGGGCAGTGAATATGGAGCAGAAAATAGCTGCGTAGTACCACTTGGATCATCTGTCTACCAGCCTGATTGCCTGTCAGTAAATTATGCCAAATAAAACTCTGTAAATTGTACGAAGTGGCTTGCTTTGTTTTTTGGTATTAAAGTAACTTTTAGTCTGGAGGGTACAGTACTGGCCCTCTTTTACCTTCTAACACACTGTCATTTTGGGAACTTAATTTTTTAACTTTTCACAAGGAATTTTACAGTCGGAGGGAGTTTATATTCAAAAGCATCTCTATGTTGTTAGCATTTTATGACTGGGATATGTTAATCTCATAACAGAACCTCTGATAGATCATACTGGGCAATGGCCTGGCCATAATATGAAAATGGAAATAAAATAGAAAATGAAATTTTTATCTTGGTACATCATGGTCTTGGAGTTAATTAATATAAGATTAACCTGTAGTTTACAGTCTTCTGGTTGCAAAATTCACAGTATTGACCAGCATTTCTAGGAGAACTTAAAAAGGTGCATCTCAGAAAGGTAAGGAGTAGAACTTCCCTGATAGTTACAAACCTCTCCACTTCCCTGATTGACCCTACACTTGATGACTAAGTTCAATAGGTAAGGTCAAGTTAGGGAAGAATACTTATTTCCCTACTTCTCATGTTTCCCTGTGGAGAGTGGGACTTACCCCACGGTCTCCTGCCCCATCCATTAGTCACTTTTCCCCATTAAGAAGGAATGAGATGCCTCATTATGGGTGGCAGCAATTTGCCAAGTTTCATGACTGGGTATGACTAATCTATTAAAAGACTATAAACACTTAGGAATTGATTATTTTCTTTCCTCTTTGCCCCAGTTCAGAAGAAGCAGCAATAAATGCAGTGTGTCTGTTGTGCAGACTCAAATGTTCTATTGGGTGGGCAATCCCACAATTGGAGACACGGAGGCAGAAAACTTAGTTTAACCAATAAAATGTGAGCACATATGACTTGCATGATTTAGTTTTGCTTCCATCTTCCACCATCAGAACAGCACATCTCAAAAGATAGTCACTCTTTGAGCCTGTATGCCAGTATGCACTCAAGTCTGGAGTGAAGACAAGGCTGGGATCAGAGTGAGGCAAACGGGGTGCCTAGGTCACAATATACATGAAGTCACTCCCTGTCAGAGCTGTGCAACTGCAGCATCAGCCCTGGGACTGATTCCTTCAATGCCCTGTCTTAGGTGTATCTCTTGCCTCATCTAGTCCCAACCCTGGGTGAGGAGAGCCCATTGACTTAATCCATAGAAATCAACCTTCCAGGGCACAGAGCTGGGTTGTGAGTAAACATGGGAATCAGTCAGAAGATGCTGAGCACACACTATTAATAGTCATTATGGTAAGATAAGAATCTGTGGCTTCCGATGAACCCATTTGATCCAGGAGCATTATGTGACTAAGTTAGATTTAAGTATAATTTCAAGACATTGAAAGCCATGACTCTCAGAAATATAATATGAGTATACATCAAGGATTTTATTCAAACCATCCATTAATGAGTAAAGAGTGAGATGTTAAAACTGACACAAAAGAAAATATGAAGACAGATTTATATAGTCAAGATAGCCAAATGAATATTAAAGTAATATGCTAATGAATACAAAACTGGTTAATATCTTACAAGGCAATAAATTTATAGCTTTAGAGTTATCTTTTCTACCAGAGGGAAATCAACTATATCTCAACAGATAAAATTTATCTGTGCTAGAGACAAGAGTAATTTGCATCACAAGTGATTTTCTTCAAGATAACTTTTCTGTTAGCCAAAGGTACATACCCTCATAAAAATTAGTTAATACATTAAGAATCCACCTGACAATTCCCTGCACTCCACTAAAAGAATATCCAATAATCACCTTTCTTTTTTCTAATATTGGATACTTTTTTTAAAGATTTTATTTATTTATTCATGAGAGACACACAGAGAGAGAGAGAGGCAGAGGGAGAAGCAGGCTCCACGCAAGGAGCCTGAGGTGAGACTTGATCCCGGGTCTCCAGGATCCCACCCTGGGCCAAAGGCAGGCGCTAAACCACTAAGCCAACCAAGGATCCCTGGATACTTTTAAAAAACATTTCTCCTTCAGCCTGGAAGTCATTCAGATATTTAAAGACATCAGAGACATCTCATTTTTCTCCAAGAGTCAGGTGTTCAGGATTAGTCACAGGTGTGGTATAAGCAGGAGGGTGTTTTATTTCAGTCCCCAAAGGGAAAATCAAAACCAACTATTATAAAGCTGAGGGGATATTATTAAATGCAAATCCTATTTACAGCCTCTTTCCCTCTAAAAAAAACCTTCAATATATATTTTCTCTGCCCAAAAAAGAGGTAAGACACTGCATTTATAGCTATTGCAGTGGGAGGGCAAGAAGGAGACAAAGAACTAGTCAAACAAGTAGCCATAGTGCAGATTCTCAAGTGGGAATTTAGTTTGTCCACATACTTAATTTAATCAACAGTTAATTTGATCCAAACACTATTGTGAACCAGAATCAAAACATGGGCTGTTTCAGATATCAGTTGTACATGTTTAGTGGCAATAACCGGTAATCGATGCCTCTAAAGACAGTTTCATTCATTCTTTTGTTTCGTTTTCTTTTGTTTCCCCTCCCAGCATTCTTACTGTCTTACTCTTTTCCTCCTTTCTTTCACTAATTTGTTCGGGACCTTAGAGGTAAAAGGGACCTTGAAAATTTTTTGGGCCAGAGCTGTCCAGTACAATGTTCTGCAGTGATGGAGATGTTCTATATTTGTGCTATTCAATATATAACTGCTAGCCACATGTGGCTATTATACACTTAAAATGTTTCTAGGGCAGGGTTTCTCAAACTCAGTACTATTGACATTTTGGGCTGGATAACTCTTTATTGCTGACAACATTGTTGAGAAAATTCATCCACCATGCTGAGGAGGTCCACACACAGTCATCCTACTTAATGTCAACCTCATTCTCTCAAGCTCTCAATTATCTTCTTAACTTGTGTTGACTTCCTTTCACATATTCATGGTGGCTGTTCCAAACTCTCCCACTCTGCTTAAACTCATGATTCTACCCTGCCCACCAGTTCCAAGAATAGGAGGGAAGCAAAGCCAGCTGCAGCTGTAATATGAGATTACTTCCTCATGTAATCCTGGAGTTTAGTTAAATCTTCCAGTTCACATGTGAGTGACCATACTGATCATCTCTGAATTTCTCTGTGCTATGAGAAATTTGAAGTAGAATTACCTGGTTCCTTGGATTTAAAAGAGGCAGCTTAATGTAGGGAAAAGAGCATCGGATAGAGATCCAAGAGGCCAGGCTTCTACAACCAGTTCTCTTAATAATTCATGGCTATTTGGGTAAGACCTTCAACCTGTCAAGCCTCACATTCTCCACTTGAATAGCAGGGAAAACTTTCAATGATTTTTCCCCAAGATTTTAGATAACCTTTCTAAATATAGACCTTTCAGATTCTTTCTCTACTATTCATCTTCTCATCAAAAAATGTTTATTGAATGCTTACTATGTGCCATTTCTGTACGGGTTGCTGGAAATCTAACAGTGATCAGAACAGACTTGACTTATGCCCTTTACGTAGTTTGATAGGGACGTTGACTACCTGTCCAATGCTCCACCCTCGGGAAGCTCAACTCTAGGGAAAATAATCATTCTAAGCAAAAAAATTGTAGTACTCTATTCTTAGGTTAACCCACAGGGTACCCAGAGGATGAGGCTATGCCCCCTTGCAGATCACAATTTCTCCCATGCAGCTATGTTGATTGCTTAGTAGAACCAAGGATTATATGCAAAAGATTTAATAATGAGCACTGGATAAGCATTAGCCAATGAAACTTATGGTTGAAGCAGAATGTCACTCCAAACTTATTCCTTTGGTTGCTGGTTTGTGGGGAGATCTGGGGGATTCCAGAGGAGGGACTAGGATGACCATGGTCAAGTCTGAGAGAAACCGGGGAAGTTACTGTTTACCACCATTTATAGAAATATACCTATATTCTAACTACAGAGTGGCTAAGACTGGTCAGTCTGGTCAGTGGCTATTGAATATTAACCCTAAGAAGAATTGAGGAGACTTGTGATTTACCAACAACATTGATCTTTCCAGAGTCACCAGAAGAAACCTGCAGTAACCCAACATTTTTAGAGATGTCTGCTTGGATGGACATATGTATGTAAACCCTCCATGGTAACTTCTTTTGACTCTACCCAAGTTTCTATCCAGAAGCTTTCTCTCCTGGGCCATCTCATAGTTCTGCCTACTTCTGAGTCCAGATACTTTTGAGTCCAGATTACCTACTTGTATTGATATGTCATCTTAATATGTAGAGTTCAGGTCCTAGACTACCTCATTTGGCCCACTTGCATTTTCCTTCCTTGGAAATAACTCTAATGAGTTTTTTCTGCCAAGTATGCGGAAACCACATTATGCTTGTGTAATAAAATTGTGTGAAGAACTTTTCCTATTCTCTCTCCTTTCCTTCCTTCCTTCCTTCCTTCCTTCCTTCCTTCCTTCCTTCCTTCCTTCCTTCTCTTTCTTCCTTCTTTCTTCTCTTTTAACATATACTTATTGAATACTTACAATATGCCTTTGTAAGGCACTATCCTTTAGGTAGTAAGAATACAGATGTGAGGGATCCCTGGGTGGCGCAGTGGTTTGGCGCCTGCCTTTGGCCCAGGGCACGATCCTGGAGACCCGGGATCGAATCCCACGTCGGGTTCCCGGTGCATGGAGCCTGCTTCTCCCTCTGCCTGTGTCTCTTCCCCTCTCTCTCTCTGTGTGTGTGACTATCATAAATAAATAAAAAAAAAATTAAAAAAAAAAAAGAATACAGATGTGAAAAAAATGAAGTCCTCCACTCTTACAGATGTTGACTATGAAGTTAATGAAACTTAAATTCATGCTCCTCACTTGTATGAACTTTTTCTAAGGCTCCAAGAGGGGCCCTAGAAATATGTTCTTCTGCTTTATATATTTTATAGATTTTATAAAATTCACAGAAGATATTTTAGCTATCACTGGTTAAGAATGTTGTCTCTTTCTACCTCAATATTTTAACCATCATATTTCCCCTCATATCAGATGACATTTATTTTTATTTATTTATTTTTATTTATTTATGACAGTCACACAGATAGAGAGAGAGAAAGGCAGAGACACAGGCAGAGGGAGAAGCAGGCTCCATGCACTGGGAGCCTGACGTGGGACTCGATCCCGGGTCTCCAGGATTGCGCCCTGGGCCAAAGGCAGGCGCTAAATCACTGCGCCACCCAGGGATCCCTCAGATGACATTTAAATGGTGGAAAATATTTTGAGAATCCTTATTTGGAGAAATTAGCAATATATGGCCTGGTTTAGTAGGATGCATTATAGGTGGTATGCAGTCACTTCTGTATAGAGTTACTTAGCTGTTTTAATGTAGGAATGCCTTCCTAGAATACCTCTACTATCTACTGTCATACTTTATCTACCATGTGACACAAAGTTATAGGCCCAGGGAACATATCATGAAATAAAATGCATCCTACAGTGGCCAGTACCAAAAGTTTGGACTAGACAGGGAGAAACAAGATCTGAAACATATGGGATTGGAAGCTATCTATGAAACCTTTCTCTAATCATCAAATGAACAAAATTATTGGCAATTTTATTGGGGGAATTCAGGTTTCATCAATACTTAGTCAAAATAGAAGTTCTCTCTCATTGACAAATACTATTTTAATGTGTATACAATTAAAAAGGCACTCTACAGGGATGCATGGGTGGCTCAGTGTTTTAGAGCCTGCTTTGGGCCCAGGGCATGGTCCCGGAGTCCCAGGATCGAATCCCACCTCAGGCTTCCTGCATGGAGCCTACTTCTCCCTCTGCCTATGTCTTTGCCTCTCTCTCTGTGTGTCTCTCATGAATAAAAAAAATAAAATCTTAAAAAAATAAGTATACTTTTTTTTCAGTTTCAATGGAAATCATGAAAAATAGAACTTATCAGAATATCTATATGTATAGGGTACATATTTGGAGCAGTACTATAGTGAGTTTGGATGTGAGGATGCATGCTTTATAAATCACACATATAAGTAATAAAAACAAACTAGTCAAACCATGCTAGAAGAAAGACTGAATTATTTTTGTATTATCTCTATCAAAAATATATCACAAAATTATTGTTACAGAAGCAGTCAAATAAAAAAATAAAATAAATAAAAAGAGAAGCAGTCAAATAAGTATGCAACCAAAAATATAGAGAAAACATATAGAAATATGATAGGCATTTAATTCATAACATGGATTTTCTACTATTAGCTTTAAAAACTTGTTCTGAATTCTTACATTAAGTAGATATTCATTTTTGTATCTCATTTTACATTCTTAATTTTGCATTTTTTTCTTAAAAAGCATTTACAAAAGCTTCAGATTTTATAAAACTTGGGTCTACCTCTGCTTGTGAGGCTACTATTTTTATTGGGAAGAGAAAGACAAAAACTAATATAACACGTCAAGAAGTGGAAAAACTATGAGGAAGGATAAGGTATTTGCAATGGAGATGGAAGACATGTACACTGAAAAATACAAAACATCACTGAAAGAAATTGAAAAAGACACAAATTAATGGGAAGACATCCTGTGTGCTTGGATTGGAAGAGTTCATATTGCTTTTTAGCAATGTCCATACCACCCAAAGCAATCTACAGATTTAATGCAATCTTTCTTTATCAAGATTTCATGGCATGTTTTTAAGAAATAGGAAAAATAATCCCAATATTCATATGCAACCACAAAGAACACTGAATAGCCAAAGTAGTCTCAAGAAAGTAGAACAATGTTGATGTCTTACACTTCCTGACTTCAAGACATATTTCAAAGCTACAGTGACCAAAATAGTATGATTCTGGTGTAAAACAGACATAAGCCACTGGAACAAAAAAGAGAGCCCAGAAAGAAAACCATGTATATACAGTCAAATGATTTTCAACGGGTGTGCCAAAGCTACACAATGGGGAAAAGATAGTTTCTTCAACAATTGGTGCTAGGAAAAATGAATATCCATATGCAAAAGAGTGAAATTAGACCCTGATATTACACCAGATGAATAAAATCAACTCAAAATGGATTAAAGTCCAGAAACTATAAGATTCTCAGAAGAAAACATAAGAATAAAGCTCCATAACATTGGTCTTGGCAATAATTTCTTGGATATGACACCAAAAGCACAAGCAACAAAAACAAAAATAGACAAGTGGGACTACTTCAAACTAAGAAGCTTCAGCACAGCAAAGAAAACAGTGAAAAGGCAACCTCTGGGATGGGAGAATACATTTGCAAAGCATGTATCTGGCAAGAGGTTAATATCCAAAATATATAAGGAACTCCTACTACTCAATGATAACAAAACAGAACAAAACAAATAATCTGATTTAAAAATGGGCCAAGGATTTTAATAGACCTTTCTCCAAAGGAGACATACAAATGGCTGACAAGCATATGAAAAGATGCTTAAAATCAAGGAAACGCAGGCCAGACTCACAACAAGCTATTACCTTACCTGTTAGGATGGTCATTATAAAAAACAAAACAAGAGGAAAATAATAAATATTGGTGAGGATGAGGAGAAATTGGAAGGAACCTGTGCACTGTTGAAGCAAATGAAAAATGGTGCAGCCACTATAGAAAGTAGTGTGCAGTTTCCTCAGAAAATTAAAAATAGAACTACCATATGATCCAGCAATCTCACTTCTGGGCATTTATATAAAGAAATTAAAATTTTTTTCTACTTCTTTAGGTATAAAATTAGATTATTGATTTGATTTTTTCTTATTTTTTAAGTGTGCTAAATTCCAGTTAGTTAACAAGCAGTGTTATATTAGTTTCAGGTGTACAATATAGTGATTCAACACTTCCATACAACACCCAGTGCTCATCACAACAGGTGCATTCTTTAATTCCCATCACCTATTTCACCCATTCCCCCCTTCCAACCATCAGTTTACTCTCTATAGTTAATAATCTGTTTCTTGGTTTGTCTTTTTCTGATTTTCCCCTGTGATCACTTGTTTTGTTTCTTATATTCCACATATGAGTGAAGTCATATGGTATTTGTCTTTCTCTGACTGATTTATTTTGCTTAGCATAATACTCTCTAGCTGCGATGACATGGGTATTTATATCAAAGATTTTAAAACAATTTCAAAGAGATATTTGCACACCAATGTTCATTGTAGCATTATTCATAATAGGCAATATACGGAATCAATCTAAGTATTCTTCAGTGGATGAATGGATTTTTTAAATGTGGTATATGCCTTTAATGGAAAATGGTTCTATCAATTATAGGAATTATATTAAACCTGTAGATAAATTTGGAGAGAATTAACATCTTAACAATATTGAATTTTCCAATCTATGAACACAGAACAGCTCTTCATTTTTTTAGCTCTCTTTTAATTTCTTTCTTCAGTATTGAGAAAACTGCTTTAATAAGATGACATTTAAGTTAAGACCCGAATTAAGTTATAGCATGAACCATGAGGCTATCTGGAGGAATATTATTCCAGGCAGAGCACAATAAGTGCAAAGGTCCTGAGTTATGGTGTGCTTTGAGGGTTCTAACAACAAGGTAGTCACTGTGGCTGAGTGAAGTGAGGTGGAATGGAGAGGGGCATTCTCATGAAGTCATAAGGGTAATAAGAGGCCAGATCATGTAAGGCCTTGTAGGCCACTGTAAGGTTTTGGATTTTATTTAGAGTAAGATGAGAAGTGATTGAACAGTTTTGAGTAGAGATCTGACATTCAATTCATTTTTTTAGGTCACTATGGGTGTTCCAGTGAGAAAGGATTTTAGGGATAGAAGATAGAAGCAAAAAAATCATTGCTGAAAAAATTACAATATTTTAGCAAGAGCATATGGAGAATTGGACTAGGATGCCAGTAGAAGTAATAAATGTTGGAATATGGGTATATTTTAAAGATAGAGTTGATGGGATTCACTGAAAGTTAGTTGTGGGCTGCGAAAAAAGAGGAGTCAAAGATGGCTACAAGGTTTTGGGCATAAACGTTGGAAGAATAGAGTTTTTATCAATTCATTTGGGGAAGCCTAAGAGGGGAGATGTTTTGGAATGTGTTTATCTGGCTTAGAAGGAATAAGAAGGGGAAAAAGATTTTTTCTAAAATTTTTATGCATCATTGAATTTTAAACACAGTATTTAAGAATTTGTACTCTATGCTCTGAGTATATTTCAATAGCCACCACCTGTGGTAAACAGCTTGTGCATTATGGTCTGAACATGAGTGGTAAGGAAAATAGGCAGAATGTAGGAATAGTTCAATTAGTAACTGAAGTTATTATGCCTCTTTAGGAACATGCATGGATGTTAATGAGTCTGTGGGCAGGAAAGACCACACTGAAGATTATTTTATCTAAGACATGAGGAAGTTAGCCAGCAGATGGAGGTGAGGTTTGTGGGGATGGAAGAATAATCTATAATAAGTCAAGTGATGAGCAGGTGCAAAGATCCAGAAATGAGAGGACGTGCTTGAGGAATTAAAGAAAGTCAAGTGTGAGTGTAGAGTAGGGTGAGCCAAAAGGAGAAGAATGTTGTGAAATAAGGCAGGAGTTAGGTTTAATCCTAACAATTAGATCTGCATTTTTACAAAATCACTGTGGCTTGCTGCGTGGCTCCTGTGTACAGAATGAACTGGAGGAGCACAGATGCTAGTTATCTAATCTTGGTGAGGGATGATGATTGATGGCAATCGGTTCAAACTTCAGAGATATTTAGGGCCTTATGGATGATCAGTAAGGGGAGAGAAGCCCTAAGAACAACTAGTTACTAGGTTTCTAAGATGAGCAACTTGGGGGATGGTGATTCCTTTTTCTAACATGGGAGTGCCAATTGTTAAGTTATTGCCTCTTTGCTCGGAACCTGGGACTATCTGTCTCTATTCTGCTTTATGAACCTGATGCTTGTATTTTGCAAACCACATACCGGCTTTGACAATGGCTATATGTGAGGCTCTGACATTGGTGCTGTTGGGGAGACTGCAAAGCTGGAGGAAAAAGAAAGAAATGCCCCTTACTGTCTGCTTCCTGTTAGCATCTCTCCCCCAATGATTCTTTACCCCAGAAGCAGCAAGCTCTTTCCATAGAAGAAGCTGAATGTGGTTTGCAGTTTTCCCTGCATTTGCAAAGTCAGTCTAGTCATGCCCCTCAGAGCTAATAGTGCCTACCAGATGGTGTTCCCTCTTCAAAGGTCTTTTCTAACTTAAATATTCTAAGATCAGTTGAGTAGCCTCTCTTTCTCAGAGGTCTGAGTTTAGCTATCAGGGAAACCCTCTAAGTTTCTAAGGTTTAATAATTCTAGTCTCTCCCTTTTATTACCTCTGCCTTTCCTGAAGTTGCTACCTCCTTAATACCTTAGAGAATTAAAAAAAAAAACTTTTCATTTACCTAGTTGGTATTTCTTTATATTAAATTCTCTCTAAGCAAATAACCAATGTGATTTCTGTCTCCTAACTGGTCTCTGATTGTTATGGAAATTGTTGCTAGGAGTAGTCCCAGAAACAGACCCTAAAAGGTGGGATCTGGGCATTAGCTTGATTTTGTGCTTGGGCCTGAGTGTAGTGCTGAACTCCCTGCTAATAGGAAATGAATGCTGGTAATCCATGTCATGTAGAAGTATCATGATTAATTAAATCATCACCTGTAGTTGGTTGTGATAAAGTACCTACAGAAACAAGTGCCTTGGATCATGCACCTGCTGGATTTGACTATAATAACAGTAACAAATGACTATGACGACTGGTGGGAAATCAGTTCTTCTGAGTACACCAAAGCACTTACAGAAAGTACTAGTCTCTGGTCCTTATACACTCTGATCAGGTCTCATTAGAGAGATTCCATGGTAGGCCTAAAAGAATTTCCCCAGCCTTGGGGCTGCCATTGCTAAAAATGAACAAACACTTAGTTGGCCAGTACACAGATTTTACGTCAGTTGATTCTATAGCCTTGCCATTTCTCTTGTGTAGAAGTTAGGAAAATGATAGGGAAGGAGAGGGACCCCAAAACTTGGATGGGGATACATCTGGCTAGACTTAGACCAAGTTGAGAATTTTGAAATCTCAAGGCACTTTGAACCTCTTCTGTCAAGCAGCTTGTCCTTCTGTGTCTGAGGATATTAGCCTTTCCTTGCTTGAGAACTATCCACTATCCCCATAACTAGAGTCAGATATCAGTATGCTCCAGGGGAACAAGTACAAAGTCTGACCCAGGAGGAAGCAGCTTATAAACAAAAAAATTGCAAGATTTTCCTAATTTACATCAATATAAACCTGGGGAATATGTATAGGAATGGATTTTAAGGAAGATGGAACATAACATTGGATTACACCAAATGTATTTTTTTTTTAATTTATGATAGTCACAGAGAGAGAGAGAGAGGCAGAGACACAGGCAGAGGGAGAAGCAGGCTCCATGCACCGGGAGCCCAATGTGGGATTCGATCCCGGGTCTCCAAGATCGCACCCTGGGCCAAAGGCAGGCGCCAAACCGCTGTGCCACCCAGGGATCCCACACCCAATGTATTGATATGAGTGCATTTACCAGAGGTTCTGGATTTAATGTGTTAGCTAATGAAGGTAGAAATATTCTAACAATTTCATTTATCAGTTGACAGAGACTTGGGCTCCATAGGGACCTCCTAATGAGACTGAGATACCAGAATATCCCGCATCATAATGTAGATGAAGGAAAGTGTGGGGAGATAGGGATATTTGGAGTAATTTTATCATGCATAGTTTACACATCTCTCAACTACATCCTAAGAGGATCCAGAGAATACTCTGATCACCAACATGCTGAAAAACACATTTGTTTGTAGGGTATGTACATCCTTGAGAAGTTCCATCATGGCTGTAAGCCAAGTATAATTATGGGAAATTTCAATTTGAAATACTGTATATTTTCCTCTAAGTCTTCCTCAAAGGGACCTGTAGGCTTTTACTAGAGTGACTATGTGCTAGGGAAAAGGAAATACCCAGACCTTTTGGTGATTATCAAACATAGGCTAATTGATACTAATTCCTGGGTATCCATATCACTGTAGTCTACCAGTGAAACTGGAGGCTTTGATGAGTCAGGTATCAGTTGGAGTCTTAGCCCAAATTTGAAACACAGTGGACCCAGTAGGGTTACCCCATTGTGTGGTTATATTTCCAGTTCTTGAATACATGTAGCTAGAAGAGATATATGTTTAAACATAATAGAAATTCTTGGCAACTGGCAAAACCCTTACATTGGTTTTTTGACCCATAGAATAAGAACCCTAATGGTAGAAAGAGGGAGCATCTACAACCTTCCCCTCTTATCAGGACAGTAAACAAAATGAATGGCATATCTTCAGGGAAATTGCAGACATTAGTGTTCATTACCAAGATTTGGAAAGATGTGTGAGTGGTCATACCTATTACATTCCCACTTAAGTTGTCTTTTTGTCCAGTGCAGAAGGTAGATGTTGGCAAGTATCTGAGGGTGATCATAAAAAATCGGGTGATTCAATATAGTGACTGAATTATGCTGATTGGACCTGATAAGCAAGATATAGTAAAAAATATGAGATGGCTGAGTAAAAAGCCTGCATATATTAGATAGGATTCAATTCTTGATACAGTAGGGAACAATGGAGGAGAAAATTTTCTGGGGTTGAGGGGATAATGTTGGGTTTAGTTTTATACATGTTAAAGAGACTCAGTCATTCAAGTAAAGATGTTCAGGAGACAGTTGTATAATCTGGAGCTCAAGAGAACATATGTGAGGTAGATTTGGGAAGTGTTGGCAAAATGACGAATCATAAGTGAAGCTATATGGTGGGATGAAATTATTTTGTAAGAATATATAGAATGAGAAGAGAGACCCAAGACCGAGCCCTGAGGAATGTGAAACTTCATCTTAAAGATCTAAAAGGGGGGTGGGGATCCCTGGATGGCTCAGCGGTTTAGCACCTGCCTTCGGCCGGGGGCGTGATCCAGGGGGGTGATCCTGGATCGAGTCCCACATCAGGCTCCCTGCATGGAGCCTACTTCTTCCTCTGCCTGTGTCTGCCTCTCTCTCTCTCTCTCTCTTTCTCTCATGAATAAATAAATAAAATCTTAAAAAAAATCTAAAAGAGGAAGAGCCAGCAAAGCAAAATGAGAAAAAGCATCCAAAAGACTAGGGGTATTATTATTACTATAATAATAATAGTAATTATTATTATAAACACTTGTGAAGTATGTACTATGTTCTAGGTATTTTACCTGTATTAATTCATTCAATTCTCACCAAAACCCTATGAGGTGGGTGCTATTGAAATCCTCATTTTATGGATAAGGAAAATGAGGCGCAGTATTGTTAAGTAAACTGCCCAAGGTCAGAGGCAGTGTCTGGCTCGAGGCTCAGCGTTTTTACCTGGTTCTATTCTATGTATGTTAAAAAATGTATTAAAAACCATAGATAAACGTGTATGGATATGGATATATACATACATATATATTCATGTATGTATTCATATGTGTATGAAGCATGGCACTAAATACAACCTCTGAACTGTTAGCAATTGCTTTCTTTAAAGGGTTGGTAGGAGAAGAAGAGGGGAAGATACTTTTATGTGCTACAAGTCTATTTTGCTTGTTTGCTTTTGTTATTTTTATACTAAGTTTTTCACAGATGTTTCCCAAAATATAACTTTCTAGTTATTTTTCTTTTGCTGCTAGCAGACATTAGTGTCTGGCCATTTTCCCTCGTTGTTAAAAAGTTATTCATTCAGCAAAAACATTTAAATTGTGCTAGGTGTCCCTGCTTGTCCTTGTCCTTAGGGAACTCACTGTCTACTGGAACAGACTGACATGTAAACATATAATTCCAGAGCCTCTGTAATGGGGATGTACAAAGATGGGGTGGCAGGGGCACAAAGGAGAGATGTCAATTCTTTGGAGGGCATGGAGGGCAGTATGAAAGAAGGTACTCAAAGAGGAGGTAATACTGCCTAAATACTAAAGTAAAAGTAAGAGTTCTTCAGGATAGGGGAGAGGAGGGTGAGAGAAAAAGCCGCCCAGAAGGAGGGAAAAATGGGAGTAAAGACACAGAAGCAGGAACCCACATTGTTTTTCAGGGGACTGGGCATAGTTTAATTTAGTTGCAGCTTCTGTAGGGAAACGTGAGGAGCGCCTCTGGAGATGTGGGCAGAAGCCACATCCCCTAAGTCCTTGTGCGCCATGTCAAGAACTTCATTCTGTTTACCAGTGTTTCCTAAGGAATATTCGTGGAAAAACTAAAAAGATATGGATCAAAAGAATGGAGAATGGAGTACACAGAATGGAGTATTATCTAGCCTTAAAAAAAAAAAAGTTCTGGGGATCCCTGGGTGGCGCAGCGGTTTGGCGCCTGCCTTTGGCCCAGGGCGTGATCCTGGAGACCCGGGATCGAGTCCCACGTCGGGCTCCCGGTGCATGGAGCCTGCTTCTCTCTCTGCCTCTCTCTCTCTCTGTGACTATCATAAATAAATAAAAAAATAAAAAAAAAAAGTTCTGACGTATCCTAAAAGCTGATGAACCTTGAAAGTATTATGCTAAGTGAAATGTCAGACACAAAAGGACAAATTCCCTATGACTCCACTTCTATGAGGTACCCAGAATAGTCAAATTCATAGAGACAGAAAGAATAGGGTTACCAGATGTTGGAGTGAGGAGGAATGAGAATGACTATTTAGTGGTTACATAATTTCAGTTAGAGATGATGAAAAAATTAGTGGTGAGCGTTGCACAACCATGTGAATGTACTTAATGCCACTGAATTGTACTCAGTGGTAAAATGATAAATTTTATACTAAGCATATTTTATCATAATAAAAAACAGGTTGAAATGGCAAATTTTATGTTATGCACATTTTACCACAATTTAAAAATACGGGATAAAATAAAAAAGACGATAGAGAAATAATTAAAAGTTTTTTCTTTTTTGACATTAAAATTAGGTATGTCATTTCTTTGTTCAAGCTGATAATAATGGTTTGTTTCCGTAATGTAACAATGGCTGTCACTTACTGAAAACTAGCTGTGCACTAGTTTTACATCTATAGAGATAAGGAGAGGTCAAGTGATTGGCCCAAGAGCACGCGGTTAGCGAGAGGGCATTTCTAGGATTCCAGTTCCCAAACCTTTGCTCTATCACCAATCCCCAAGTTGCTTTATTATCTTACTACATTTTTAGACATGTCTACATTTTTCTTAAGCAAGTTTTCCCTTGATCTGCAAAGTATTGTTGGGGGTGGGGGGTTCCTAGGCTCAGAAAAGGTAAGGAGCCCGACGGAATACAGAATGAAATGTTGAGTGTCCCCCCCCCCCACTTTTTTTTTTTTTTAAGATTTTGTTTATTCATGAGAGAGACAGAAAGAGAGAAGCAGAGACACAGGCAGAGGGATGAGGCTCCATGCAGGGAGCCCGACGTGGGACTCGATCCCGGGTCTCCAGGACCACACCCTGGGCCAAAGGCAGGCGCTAAACCGCTGGGCCGCCGGGGCTGCCCTGAGTGTTTCCTTTTATCCACATGATTCTTCCGAAGGGCGTTTTGACTTTCTGCAAGGGAGACCAAGAGCCCCCAAGTGGGTCTCGACGCGTTCACACCCGAGGACGACTTAGCCAGCCACCTGTCACCGACGGGAGGATCGTTCGTACTTTGGCTGCGACTGTTATCCGGAGAATACGGCTTCCGGGCCCCCGCCGCCAGCCTCCCCGGCGGAGGGGACGCGGCGGCGGGGAGACCCGGCTGACTCGCGCAGGCGCGAGCCGGCCCCCGGCGCCCGGGGCTGTGCTGTGGCGCCTGGCGCCCCGCAGCCCCCGAGGGGGTCGGCCCCGGCCTGCCCTCCCTGTGCGCCCGAACTCGGGCTCGCCGCTGCCCCTGCTCCAGGCCTCCCCGGGCCCTGTCCAGGCCACCCCGGCGCGGCCCCTGCCCTCTGACCCGGCGTTGCATAATGCCCGAGCAAAGTCCCCGAGCGCGTGAAACCCGGCGTTCCTGCCCTTGGGCGGGGACGGGCGGCGACCGGGCGGGGAGCCGAGGCGGCGAGGGCGCAGCCGGCACCGTCCTCCGGCCCGGGCGCCGCGAGTCCCCCGGGAGCCAGCACCGCAGGCCCCCCGCGCCGCCAGGCCCGCCCGCCGCTCCCCTCACAGGCCGCCGCCGCCGCCGCCGCCGCCGCCGCCGCCGCGGCCATGGCGGAAGTTCATAGACGTCAGCATGCCCGGGTTAAAGGAGAAGCCCCCGCGAAATCCTCCACACACAGACATGAGGAGGAGCTGGGGATGGCGTCGGCCGAAACGCTGACGGTGTTCCTGAAGCTGCTGGCCGCCGGCTTTTACGGCGTGAGCTCCTTCCTGATCGTGGTGGTCAACAAGAGCGTGCTCACCAATTACAGGTAGGGCCGAGGCGGCGGCGGCGGCGGCGGCGGCGGCGGCCAAGGCCGTGGGGAGGAGCGCGCGGCGGCGGCGGCGGCGGCGGCGGGGCGCCGGCCCCCTGGACTTCGGCCGCTGAAGTTAAAGCTGAACAAAGTTGGGCGGGAGCTGGGGAGGAGGGCGGGCGGCGAACGCGCGGCGGGGCGCGGGGCCGGCTCCGCGCGCGGGCCCGGGGTGCGGCTGCGGGTGCGGCGCCGGCCCCGCGCGCGGAGCTGCGGACGGTCCCGCGCGCGTTCCGCCCCGCGCGCGTTCCGCCCGCTGTGGGAAAGCGCCCGCCGAGCGGCGCCCTGGAAGGAAGCCTGGCGGTTCGGAGCGATGGAGCGGAGTTGCCCCGAGACTTTTGGCTCGTGGGGTGTGCCGGGGTGGGAGCCGAGCCCCCCGCGCAGTCGGGGCCGAGGGCCGGGGCTTCAGGGTCCCCGAGTTCGCTGACAGCCCCTGGGGACGTGCGCATGCATCCTCCGGCTCGTTGAGGAAGATTCCGATCCTGTCACTGGGACCCTGAGGCAGAAGCAGAAGCATTTTTGTTTTAAAAGATGTGAACCAAAAAAAAAAAAAAAGAAAGAAAAGAAAAACCAAAAAATAAATAAAGATGTGAACCATCGGGGAGACCTGCATCTTCCCTCCCTTGAAACATCCGTTGCAGGCAGCTGACTGAAAATTGTGGACTCGGACAGGATGGGACAAGTGGCCGCCCGAGGCTGCAAAATCAGCGGTGTTGCCTGACAACCAGCAAGGGATATTTTTTTCCCTCACGTTTTCATTTGGTTAAGGGGCAGGCGTTGGTGTTTGTTTCAAAATGCATTTTAAGGTTGCAGATGTGCGAATTGAATTCACAGAGCTGTGTTTGGCATTCTCTGACCCTGTATTTTTCTCTCTCTCTCTCTCTCTCTCTCTCTCTCGCTCTCTCTCTACCGTTTTGTAGATTTCCCTCCTCACTATGTGTTGGACTTGGCCAGGTTAGTTGGAATCTTCAGCATTACGTGGTTTATGTCGTTAGAACTTCTGTGTGTGTCTTTATATGTAGAACAGTGAATCTGTGTTCTCTGTTTACAGATGGTGGCCACAGTGGCAGTTCTCTGGGTGGGAAAGGCACTCAGAGTAGTCAAGTTTCCTGACCTTGACAGAAATGTACCTCGAAAGGTAAAAAAACAAAACAAAACAAAAAACAAAACAAAAAAAAACTTTATTTTCTGACAACCGTTCTATATTTTTATCAGTCCTCTGCATATTTACAAATTGCAGTCTTGAAATCACCCAGAGTGGGTGTAGTGAAGGCAAAGAATAAATGGAGTAATATGTATCTTAAAAAGTCCTACCAATTCTTTAAAATTAAGGGAAGAAAGCCCTCAGAAATCTTGTGTTGTTTTAATTAATGAACACTTGTTGGGAGTATAGCTGTTTTGCATTTTCTACATCCATCTAATCAGGTCAGTGTATCCTGCATTCATTATTCCTTGGGTTTGTTTTCTTACTCTTCTCTCTGCCTCTGCTTGACTCCACATGAAGATGAAATACCTTTCCCTTTTCTGCTGACATTAGAGCCATGGGCTAATACAGTATCATATTTTAGAGCAAATGATGTTTCTATCTCATGTGATTTGATCATATTCATATTTCTGTTTCTTTTTTCTTCTCCATTCTTCCCTCTCTCTGCCATAGTAGTGCTGTTTATCCAGGAATAATGTTTTTTGGGTGCTTCATGGGGGCCAAAATTGTGTATGAGTTCTAATCTTATGTTTTAAGCAGAAAGAATTTGATCATATAAACGAAACTGTTATGTTTGAAAGGACTTTGTTTTAGCTATCTTTATTATTGAGCTCTGTTATCCCTTTTTAAATTTTCTAGACGTTTCCACTACCTCTACTATATTTTGGGAACCAAATCACGGGACTGTTCAGCACAAAGAAACTGAAGTATGGATAACTTTATTTTACTAGTGAGGTTAATATGTATTCTTAAAACTGTACTTGAATGTCAAATATTTAACACATTGTTATTGATTCTGGAAAATATGAAAGAACCAGAAAGCTTTTGTTAGTAAATAAGATTACACCAAAGGTTTTAGTTTAAATTCTCTTAAGTTTGAAGAGAAAGACTTTTTATGTGTTTTGGGTTTTTTTACCCCCCCTTACTTTATTATAGAAGTCTTAAAATGTTGCAAATTGCTTATAGGAGATTTTCATTATTTTTCCAGACCTATAGTAGTGAAGACTATAGGCTGGGCTCCTGGGATTTTAATTCTTTAAATACAATTTATAAATACTATATTTTAGGCAAGTTCCCTAAAGCCAAATCAGAGGGTGGGTGTGAGAAATTTTGTAGTTTTTCTTTGAACATGATGTAGTTAAAATGACATCAGATGGAACTCTGATACAAATAGGATTAATTTTATACCTATGATCATATCACTGTAGAGGCAGCATATTCACTTTTAGAAAGAAGCAATAGTTCTGTGCTCTGTGACATTACTGTTTTATTATCCTCTAACCTCCTAATTCTTGGCTTCTCCACTTAAGGAGTATAGTGTGTAGGTGTTTGTGATATTAAAATTATACACATGGAGGTGTTTGTGATATTAAAATTATACACATGGAGAAGCCATTTAACAGAAATCCATGGTTTCACTACTTCACTTAAGCTAACCCCTTGGCATATTAGATGATTATAAAACAGAATGGGGAGATTTCTGAGGATCAGAGACAAAGCATTTTTCATTTCCTCTTTCTTCAGACTCAAGAAACCTTGCAGAGTAACCATAATGGTATCTCTGGGAGAGGGTTCATAGACGTCAGATTTATCATGGGTGGGGCATCCTTTTCCATCTCACTACCCACTTGGAAAGAAATGCAGACCTGCTGCAAAGTGCTGCTTGTATAGAATTTGCTCTTTTTCATCCACTGTCATGCACTTAGTCATCCATTCATTCATATCCTATCTTTGGTTGCCATCTAAGTATAAGGCCCTTTGGAGTGAGATGAGATATATTCAGAAATAACTATATTGCAAGAGGCTGTGTGTTGATTAGTGCAAGCAAAGTGCTCTGGTAATTTAGAGGAAGAAGAAAGTACTTCCACAAAAGGACAATCAAATATTTCATGGGGTGAGATTATCATAGATGCTCTTTGGAGGGTTGGAGATGCTGTGATTGGGGGGTGGGAAGTAAGATCAGTCTAGTAAAGAAGGAAGAAAGGAATCTTTTTCTTTTAAAAACTAACATGGTTACTGTTCAGGGGATTTGTATGATAAGTAGTGTAAAATAAAAAAGTGGCCACACTAGTCTTTGATAATAGCTATATGATCTCTACCACTTTTTATAGATAGCTTGGTGTTTCTCACTTCTAGTAGTTTTATAAAAGCAACTCTTTCAGGCTTTCAAGTAATAATTATTTCTAGAGAGAAATAAAAGCTGAATTCAATCACAGATTAATCAACAAGGAACAGAATTAATCAGCATAATGGAAGGAAGAGATTAGCCTTATTTTAGGGTATTTATATGGAGAGGTTTAGTTTAAAAAATAAATTCTTAAACTTTATTTTAACGAATTGTATTTTTCCCCCTTTTTTTTTCCAGCTTGCCAATGTTTACAGTTCTGAGAAGGTTCTCCATCCTGTTTACAATGTTTGCTGAAGGAGTTTTACTCAAGTGAGCCAAATTTCTGATATATTTAGTCCTAAACAGACCTTAGTCATCTTGAAAAGGGTCCCAGTATATGCGAGATAGTAAAATTATCTGTCTTGTTTCTACTTTATCTTTTGAGAAGTTTATGCACTTATTTTTTTTACTGTAGGAGTTGATAGTTTATGGGAGGATTAGTTGGGAAGATTATGAATTGAAGTTGGCATTTGTCTGAACATGAGATACACTTTCAGGAATTCCTGTACCTAATGGTGCCATTGGGTGCTGGGTCAGAAACATCAGTATAGGTTTTATTTTATTTAAAAAAAATTTTTTTTTCAGTATAGGTTTTAAATAGTATTCCTGTCTTAGCTATTAATATTACAAATGTGTGTGACCTTTTTCTACTTAAAGAAATTCTGATTTACAAAGATTCAAGCTCAATAATAATAGTAAATATAAGAATGAGTATACTTTTTTGTTTAAGTTTTTGCTTCATCAAAAGGATTCTTTGAAATATCCAATTCCTTGAAAAAATTTAAAATATGATGTTCATAGCTTTTTAAAGGAAAACACTTTTTCTGTCTATGTTGTAAGAATGAGTCTCTGCAAATAACTAAAGACACATGTATGCACTTTTTAAATTTTATTTTGTAGGAAGACTTTTTCTTGGGGTATTAAGATGACTGTATTTGCAATGATTATTGGAGCCTTTGTAGCTGCCAGGTAAGAATGTATTAAGACCACATTGGAAATTATCAATAATTATTGATAATAATCAATTACCAATAAAGAGAATTTTTATAGGCTAAGTAAGAATCATGTCTTTGAAAAGCATCCGAAAGACTCTTTGGAAAGGTAAATCTTCTGGGCCATATTAAGGTCAAGGCTGGCAAAACCTGATTCTTCTACTTACTGAGCACATACTATATGTCACGTAGTATGTTTGGCATTTTACACGTATTTATGCATTCTTTACAACACCTCTGAAAGATATGGGTATGATTTTCCTATTTTTAGTCGAGGAAACTGAAAGCTAAGTTCAGAAACTTGGTCAAGGTTACACAGCTAGTAAATGGCAGTGCTGGAATTTGAATTTGTGTCTGACTCCAAAGCCTGTGTGCTTTTTAAATCATGTGCTATTCTTTTATACTTTACATAGTGCTAAAAAAATAGTGTCTCAGAAAAGACCAATGATAATGAATTATTTGCCGTGTGGTGGAATAATAAATAATAGAATTTCTTTATTTGGCCTCACCTAAGATCTATCACAAATGCCGTAACTTAGATCTATTAAATTACCGAAGCTTTTTTCCATTGTGCTTAAGTTTCAGTTTTAAAATGCAGGGAGAAAGATGTATGCCCAAAGACTCCTAAAATTAACGTGATGGCTAGAAGCTTTGTACATTTTACTTAGCCCGGGGCAGGCATATATACGGGTTTGCTAATACCACAGATTCTGTCCAAAGTAGATTTTCTGTCTGGGAGTTCAGTGTGCTTCTTGGTTTGGCTCATTTACCTTCATCATTCCTGTGGTAGAGACGGGTGGAAATATTCTAAGTCAAATTCCACCCTAAATCTCCAAGTA
The DNA here is from genome assembly GCF_905146905.1 of Nyctereutes procyonoides. NCBI lineage: Eukaryota > Metazoa > Chordata > Mammalia > Carnivora > Canidae > Nyctereutes > Nyctereutes procyonoides. The sequence goes on along the minus strand of NW_026575140.1, from coordinate 46,091,735 downwards.
AAATTTCATTCTTAAAAAAAAAAAAAAAAGAAAAGAAAAGAAAAGGAAAAGGATAGAAAAATTGGTTACTAGAATTTAGTTATATAGCTGACTGTTTTTCCCTTTAGGTAATATCACCTTCTTGAAGAAATATTTTATATGAGCCTTTAACCTCTTTGAAGCATTTCCTTAAAGCTGTGGAATCCAGAATTGAACCAAACAACATGAGTTCCTCAGGGCCAACCCTGGCCTGCAAAAAGTTTCTGAGAAGGCTTGCTCTCTGGATCAGCCTTATCTAATCAGAACCTTTTACTTGGGAAGGAGATTGGGCAGAGGGAGTCTGAAGTTAGAAGGTTGTCAGGCTGCTTGGAAGAGGGGATATACATTAGGCTAGTTCTGCCTAAAATTGCAGGGACACAGAGTTCTTCAGATGTCGATTCCATGTACTAGTTTAGCTAGCTTAGTTAGCTAGTTTTGCACAATCACAGGATATTGGGCCGCTTTTTAACTAGGGTGCTAAAGTATACTGAAGGCATAGATTTTCATTATTCAGTTTACTAAGTTTTTATCTTGTGTCTGTTGCTCAGCTAAATACTAGAAGTCTTCAGTTTCCCAAATCCTGCCAGTTATATCTCATAGGCTTTCTAAGCAACCGTTTAAGTAATTGAGTTCCTGCTATGTGCTTAGACACTACTGTAGCTTGATCTCAGAACTCACTACAATCTATGCTTCCGAAATTCTACATAGTAACCCAGTCACCTGTACAGCTTGCCTTTTGTGTGAATGAATCTTTGGAAAATGACTTGTTAACAACTTCATTTTTTTGGTTTCCTTCTCTTTGAAATTGAGCTCTGATGCCTTCTTCCTGCTTCAGATATAATTATAATGGTGAATTTTACTTGTTCTTGTTGTCTGACTTTGAATTCAGAGCAGCGTGCTGTTAACTGACATGATCAATTATTGCTAATGATTGTGTTTAAGTATTAGTATTTCTCGTTTCTGAAGATTTCCCTATTGAGTATGAAATTGCAAATTATCACCAGGAATCAAGAAATACTAATAGCCGATAAAATGCCTAATGTTCACTTACCTTGATAAGAATATGTTCTTTCATTTATTGAACTTCGGACCTATTTAAAATTACATGCTTGTTCTTTAAATGTAAGTTATTAAAGTGTGTTTGTGTTTTACAGCTCTGATTTGGCATTTGATCTGGAAGGATATGTTTTCATTCTGATAAATGATGTCCTGACAGCAGCAAATGGTGCATATGTAAAACAGAAACTAGATTCAAAAGTAGGTAGCAGTCTAAATCTTTGAGAGATGTTTACTGATGTTGGGAGTGGAAATGTCAATTTGTCAGGAAAAAAAGCAGGGAATAAAGAAAAATACTTTAGGAGAAATGGGAAAGATGTAGGGATCTCTAAGGATACAATGCCTGTACTTTGCTATTCATATAAGGAACTTTTTCAGTTATAAATTAGCAAGTAGATTTTATTGTTAGCTTTTCTGGAAGAGATTGAGTGACTGTTGACTTTGGGAGAGGGGTGTTCATTTCAGAAAAGTGTCATAAATGTTAAATGTTCATGGCTGTGTTCTAGAGGAGTTGGTGAGGGACCTGGACAAGAAAGAACTATCTGGAAACCCTTGAGCAGAATTGAGGAGAAGTGAGTGTCAAGAGGGGCTGCAGAACAAGAACAGACTTTGTGTATTTGTCCCACAAATAATGGGAAACTTTAGGGAGCATTAGGATTGCTCTCTCTTAGGAATAATACTGAGTTCTTTGGCCTAGATCTCATATATATGAACTTTACATATCCAGCTCTTTTCTCTTAACTTGCATCATGCACACAAAGGCTTTACAGATATTTTTTGTTAGTCTATATACTTTGAATTATATACATATTCAATTTTAATTTTAAGTTAAGCCAGGCCATCAGAAAGCAGAAAATTTGAGTCATACTGCTTTCACTGCATTATGGTATAAATTCGCATTATTGTAAGCAGCTACATGGAACACCTACCTGGGTGGCTCATTGATTGAGTGTCTGACTTTTGGTTTCAGCTCAGGTCACGATCTCGGGGTTGTCATATTGAGTTCCATGTGGGCTCTGCACTGAGTGGGGAGTCTGCTTGGGGTTCTCTGCCTATCCCTCCCCACCCCCAACTCCCACTCCACTCAGAGACATGAGCTGTTTCTCTCTCTTAAATAGATAAATAAATCTTTAAAAAAAGCCTCTGTGTAGAACTCAGCTGCATATATCATAGGGTTATTATTGTTGAAGGAGCTGTCCTTTCTATTATGATGTATCCTGTGTAAGGACCCACATGAGATTTCATAGATGCTACCATAGTTTTTCCTGAACAGTGGTGTATTTTTATCTTATAATTAAATCTTGCAACTGACTATGACTTTATCTTATTTCCTTACCTGTGTTTTCTAAGCCACATGACTTACCCGCTTTGTTTTTAGTCTGCTCTATTTATGTGCGTTATTTCTAAAACTACTTCAGGTCATTTTTTTGAGTTGAGATCATAAATACTAATGCCCAACTATTCAAAAGTAGTATTCGTGTCAAGTTGGTATTGTCTTGGCAGGGGGCTTTTCCTTCTCCATAAAGAACCATAGAGTGAATGTCCATCCCAGTAGCTTTTGTTATTCTCAGAGAAGGTTTATTTTGAAGCTCTTTGAAGAAATAGGGTCAATGTAGATTGTTTCCAAAAAATTTTCCTTAAGTATAACTTTGTGTTTTGTTCTCAATTTATTTGTCTTGACAATTTTGTATGATGATTGTGTCTTAATTAGGCATTTTTATCTTTTTGAAATAGCTAGATAAAAGGGAGCAGTTGGAAATAGTTGTACTCTGTATTTTCCTCAGCCCATTTGCTGCTTTGGAAAATAGGTACCAGTAATAACATTTGGTTTGTCCAGCAGCCTCACCTGTATAAAACAGTATTGTCCAATGGAATTTTCTTTGATGATGGAAATCTTCTATATCTCTACTGTCCATTAACAGTAGCCACTAGTCTCGCGTGGCTGTTGAGCACCCAATAGATGACTGCCACAACTGAGGAACTAAATTTGTTGTTTAATTATAATTAAATTGAAATAACTGAATATGGCTGGTGGCTACAGTACAGGATAGCACAGTCTAGAGTACATCTCTGACTGATGGGGCGGGGCATCTCTTGTTAAGGTTGTTTTCTGTGGGGCATCCCTGGGTGGCTCAGTGGTTTGGCGCCTGCCTTTGGCCCAGGGCGTGATCCTGGAGTCCTGGGCTCGAGTCCCGCTTCAGGCTCCCAGCATGGAGCCTGCTTCTCCGTCTGCCTGTGTCTCTGCCTCTCTCTCTCTCTCTCTCTCTCTCTCTCTCTCTCTCTCTGTCTCTCTCTCTCTGTGTGTGTCTGTCATGAATAAATAAATAACTAAATCTTTTTTTTTTAAAAAAAGGTTGTTTTCTGTGATGGTTTTTCTCTTGCTGCTTTAGAAATGAGGCACATCTTTTCATTGATGCTTGTGGTGGCCTTGGCAATTAGTTATTTGGTTTATCTGAAAGGCAGTATGCCTGCCCCAAGATGCTGTTAATAAATTGGAAGTGTTGGGCACCTGGGTGGCTCAGTGGTTGAGTGTCTGCCTTTGGCTCAGGTTGTGATCTTGAGGTCCTGGGATTGAGTCCTGCATCAGGCTCCCCTCTGGGAACCTGCTTCTCCCTCTGCCTATGTCTCTGCCTGTCTCTCTATGTCTCTCATGAATAGGTAAAATAAAATCTTTAATAAATAAATATATCAGAAGTGTTATTTCCTATAATTTCAGGACTGCTTAAATCATGGTTCTTTGAGCATAAGTCAGGTGGCATAAAGATTTAGTGCTACATTTAACAGAAATGTTAAAACATTTCTAACTTTAAAGAAATAATACAGATAATACACATTTATACACATTTATAATGAGAGTAGAAGAAACATATAAGTAAGGGGAAGAAAATCTAAATCTCCCTTAATTCTACTATCAAGTGAGCAGCACAGTTTTAGAGGATAAGTATGTGTATGTGTATGTAGACACTTTGTAAACTTCTAAATGAAAAGCAATATATAATGTTTTCTGATTTATATTTTTCAGTACAGTTTCATGAACATCTTTTCTTGTCAGTATCTAACATTTTTAGTGTTTGCATAGTATTTCATTGTAGTATCCTCATCTAATCAAGTAGTTTTTTATTGTTGGATATTTGTTTCCAGTTTTTCAAAGTGGCTTTTGAGAAGGTAGTTTGACTTTTCATATCATTCAATTCTCTCACCACAGAAGTTAGGGAAATATCATGCCCCCATCTTCACTACTCAGTACTTCATCCCCCTGTTGCTCTGGTCAAACTCTGACCTACCTTTTCAGGTGACTGCTTCTGGCTGACTGTCTTAGAAGACTGTGAATTAAAAGTGGGAAGTGAGCCCAGACTACTTATAGGCTCCCTATGTTGAAGATGTATGTGGTTCTTTTGTTCCTTCCCAATAACTGAGGGCACAACAAACTATACTTTTGGGAATTGTATATAGAGTAATCTTAATTTTCATTGTACTTCACATATATTTTTGTAAATACTTCACTGGCAAGTTATGTCTATCTGTGTTGGCCTAGGTGTGAGTGTATGTGTTGGTATCTGCCTATCTCTCTTAAATGGGACTTTTTTATGGTTCTGAAAAGTTCAAGACTGACTTGATTTTTTATTTAGTTCTGGATAGGAAAGGGTCTCAGGATTGTGTTTTTATAGAAAGACATGTATATATTCAAAATAACCTCTTCCCGGGATCCCTGGGTGGCGCAGCGGTTTGGCGCCTGCCTTTGGCCCAGGGCGCAATCCTGGAGACTCAGGATCGAATCCCACGTCGGGCTCCCGGTGCATGGAGCCTGCTTCTCCCTCTGCCTATGTCTCTGCCTCTTTCTCTGTCTCTCTGTGTGACTATCATAAATAAATAAAAATTAAAAAAAAAAAAAACAAAAAAAAAAAAAAACAAAATAACCTCTTCCCGGGACCCCTGGGTGGCTCAGTGGTTGAGCATCTACCTTTGGCTCAGGGCATGATCCCGTAGTCCCAGGATCAAGTCCAGCATTGGGATCCCTACGGGGAGCCTGCTTCTCCCTCTACCTATGTCTCTGCCTCTGCCTCTCTCTGTGTCTCATGAATAAGTAAATAAAATCTTAAAAAAAAAACACAAAGAAACAAAACAAAACAGAATAACCTCTTCCCTGCTTACTGTTTTGAGGTAGCTAGTTGGTGTTATTTTTTATTTCCCTGATTTTAAGCACTCAAAGAATTTACTTTGTTTTTTTTTTATTTTTTTTTAATTTTTTTAAAAATTTTTATTTATTTACGATAGTCACAGAGAGACAGAGAGAGAGGCAGAGACACAGGCAGATGGAGAAGCAGGCTCCATGCACCGGGAGCCTGACGTGGGATTCGATCCTGGGTCTCCAGGATCGCGCCCTGGGCCAAAAGCAGGCGCTAAACCGCTGCGCCACCCAGGGATCCCAAAGAATTTACTTTGAATTAATTTAAAATCTTGTATGTTTGTGTGTTTTTTTTTCCTTTTGAAAGCTTAGGTTCCTTCATGTATGCCAAACTTATGACTTAGCTGATTCACTCTCTGTATTGTGGGGGAGGGGTGTGTGTGTGTATGTGTGAGTAGTAAGAGTGGTATTCTGTATAAGGTTGTGTATTTCTTTCTGCTAGAACCAAATGAAACACCTAATTATTTACTATTCCAGGAGCTGGGAAAATATGGTCTGCTCTATTACAATGCACTGTTCATGATTCTGCCCACTCTGGCCATTGCCTATTTTACAGGAGATGCGCAAAAGGTAGGACTTGCTAATTATGATATAATGGCTTATTTTTTGAGCTGTATTATTACTTATGTCCACAAGATAGACTGTGGGGTTGTTAAAAAGGGATGTGCTTCTTGACCAAAAACAGAGTTTATTTTTTTAGCTTGCTAATGTCATGCTAACCTTTTTTCTTGGCATAAGTATTGGATAGTACTAAAATGACTCAAAATAGCTTTGGCTGTTAACATAAAAAGGGTGCATGCCAACTAGTGTCCTTCTCTTACGTGTCAAAAGGCTAGAGGAAGGGAATTTTTACATTTCTACTAAACTACAAAGTAAGAATAGTGGTATATTATCCTCGAAAAACAAAAAACCCTTAAACTAGTAGAATTCTTCAAACCTAAACAGAATGCTTGGCTTTCTGGAAGTTCTCTATTGTGTTGTACTGTTGTCATGCTGGTTTAAATCCCAAACTGAGTTTTTTCCTCGGGAGATATTTAGCACCATGTGGTAACTTAACTGTGTAAATAGCAACTATAGTTTACTCATTTTCTAAAATGATTACCTGAATAAACCCATAATAGAGTAGCAAAATGAATCTATGTAAGAATTTTTCTTAAGGGGAAAAAAAAAGAATTTTTCTTTAAAATAAACCCATATTCATAGGAGAAAAATTGATACCACTTTGTTAGAGTTCACAAAATTTTACAAACTAAATGGAAACCTAGAATTTTGCCAAATTTCTGTAACAAGATTTCATCTAATGATGCCTCTGGCTAATAAATGTGTTGGTTATTTACTCTTATGACAGTGACAATTCTCACATATCAGTGGCAGCCAAAATAAAGAAACGTTTTGCAATTAGATTATTAAAAAATTGTTATTCTATCAAAGATAGGAAAAGACCATATAAAGCTTATAAAGGTGCTTTGTTTTATTAATAAAAAACTGGTATAGATCATCTTGAACATCTATAAATGCTTTAGTGAACTGTGACCTGGCTGCCAGCAGATCTAAAAGTGACTCCAAAGTAGGAAATGGAGCTGTTGCTCTGTCTAATAAAGAGTGTTGAATAAGTATTTTGTGACTGTGAAAAAAGTGGGAAGAGAAATTAGTATTTATTGAGTTCCTATTATGTGCTAGTGACTTAATAAATAATATAAATGTAGTCCCCACAACAGTTCCAGAAAGTTTGAATTATCTCTGTTTTACCAATGTGGAAATAAGGGTTCGGAAAGACTTGGTCCCTTGTCCAGTGCCATACTTGTCCAGTGGATAGAGTCAGGGTTTAAACTCAGGCCTACCTCCAGAGGCCCTCCAGAGGTCTTTCCATGGTGTTCTTCCTCTCTCTAGGCAGGAAGCACCTCTTACTCTTTAGCTTTGGGGCAAGAATGTAATGTAAAGTAACCAGGCCCCACATGGCAGCCTGGCTAATTCCAAATCTTGAGGCCAATCTGTACCTGAGAAAGTTGGAAGAATTAATGTGGTTAGGTATTTTATAGACTTGGCAAAGATACGATTCTCATTAATTTGAAACTTTGACTAGTAGCTTGTAGCTACTTGAAAAAATTGACCAAAGGAGATATTTCTTCATTCCAGAGTGATGATCATTTAACTAGAAGTTATCTGCCAGGTTATAGCGTAATTCACGCATATATGAAAGTTCACTAACATTCAACTGGAAATGCTTCAGTTTAATTGAGAATGTTTTCTCAGAGTGAAAAAGTTGCTTTATCACCTATATGAGGATAAGATTTAGATTTTCCTCTTATTCTTTTCTTCTTTTTTATGCAGAAGAGTAGAATTTGAGTAATTTTTTTGTGGTTTCCAACGAAAGTGCCAGGCCAAGGTCAAGAAAGGCTTATTTTGGAAGAAATTTTTTTAAGAATGACAGAGGTCACCTAAATACTTTTCAAATTGGTATGATAAACTAGTGGAAGCTGAATTTATTTTTCTGTGATCAAACCCTGTCAGTGTTTTTGGTTTCACATTAATGTTTATCCTCATTCTTATTAATATTGTTCTTATAAAATGTTTACTGGGGCCACACTGGCAGTCTCACAATATCATGCTTTTTTTTCTTAACATTCTCTTCTTTACATGGTATCATTCTGACATTCTTAAATAGTTAAGTGTTACTATACATCTTGCAGTTTCAGGCTTAGGTGATAAGAAAAAAAAAAGATGAATTAGATGGTTTTCTTGCCTTTGAGGACCATACAGTTGTCTTGGGGAGTAGACATGTCAACATCAGGGCAATAAACAGTTGTAAGTTCTGTGGGAGAAGTGTTTTTGGGATATCATGAGATGTAATATGGAAGTGGGTCAATTTTGTCTCCTTGTAGGGGATGAGATGCCTCGTGGAGGTTTGCCTACAAACAAAATTAAAATATAAGTGATATGAATAATCAGTGTTGTTTTGGTAGGCTATAAATTACATTTGAAACTTAGGAAGTGAGAATTCTGTTTGACTCTGTTCCTGAATTCCTTGCGTGCTTGTAAGACACATTACTGCAATTTCATTTTAAGTTCAATACAGATGAGTATTTCTGAGCATCTTCATTATGCTAAGAAAGCTCTATGTTACGTTCTCTTGGGAATATATGAGAACTATGACATACTCCTTGTCATACAAGGAAAACTTGGCATACTACAGAGATGGCATAAAATCCAGCACCAAAGTACCTGCTTGTCAGTCAGTACAATACATATTTAGGTTCGTAAGAAATTGGTATGGGTTGAATATCAAGATTGGCTTTTTAGGGTTTGGTTTTCTTATCTACTAACTGCAACAAGTAATGCTAACCTGTTCTGGGAGTGGTTAGAGATAGAACTTAGGTAGTTGAGTGATTTACTTTTATTAACCACCACAGAGACAATGTGTGGAAGCCACAGATGACCTGACACATCTAAGAGGCTCATTGTTCCATAAGAGGTCACAGTTTTACTTCCTCCCCTGGAAGATTCAGTTTCATAATAGTCAGTAGGCTGTCTGTCTGAAGTCATGGCAAAAAGGGTTTCATATTACAGAAGGGATATATGGCAGGATTTGGGGTAAGAATTCTAGTAAGTAGGGTTCATTTTCATTGTACCTTTTAAACTTGTGCTTTTCCTTCAAGATACATATGTGTATAAGTAGACATTCCTGTATGTGCATGTATTTTTCTTAAGAATGAACTCTCTTCATGAGACAATTTATCATTAAATAAAGCTGTTCCCATATTAACAATTTGAGGCTACTTTTGGCCTTTAGGAAGACTTTACTTACAGGGTATGATGCCTTGTATCTGACAAGATACTTTCGCATAAATCATTTTCCCTGATTCTCATTGCATACCTATGAGGTAGGTTGTTATTTGATTTATAGAGGTTAAGGACATGGTTAAGGCTCCGCAGTGGCAGACATTAGAACTAGAATCAGTCTGACTCCAGACAGATCTCTTGCTGTTAGCATAACTACAACTCTCAGAGTCATTTGCTACCTCTCTGACTTATATTTTATCCCTGTTTGGGAGTTTGTGCAGGGCTTTCTTACAGAAAAAGCCACTGAATGCGAGAAATACCTTCAGAGTAGTATTAGAAGTACAGTTTCTGCAGCTTGGCCTTGTTGTTACTTAATCTTTTACAAATAATCATATTGCTTTTGTTCAACAAATATTTACTAAGTGTTCTGAGTGCTTTACTCAGGTGCTGTTCTAAATTAAAAAAAAAAAAAAGAAAAGAAAAAGAAAGGACAAAAGACCTGTCCCTGCTTAAAGGAGCTTGCAATCCATTGGGTGAGATCAACTAAACATAAATTGTATAATAAGAACTATGAGGAGAAATAGAACAAGGAGGAGAGTGATTGAGGAAGTGCTACTTGGGATAAGGTAGTTAGGGAAAGCATCTTTATCAGTTTCATTTGAGCAGGCATTGAATTGAATGGACTGAGAGTAGTTTGTGTGGCTCTTTAGAAGGAGTCCTCTGGTTGGAGGGAAAAACAGGTTCTAAGTGCTAAGGTAGGAGTGCTCAGATTGTTTACAAGAAGCATTTTTTGAGTAGGTGATTACCTGGAAGATCAAGGTGGGCCTTGAAGGATGTGGAGGAAGAGAAACAAAAGGTATGCTCCAGGTGGAACTAATACCATGAGCATAGGCATTGCTCTTCAGTATGCTTAGGCAGTGGCAGTCAACGACATTAGAGACCTTCAAAGAGACCTTAGAGTACGTCTGGTTCAAACTTCTTTCACAGTTGGGGGAATTGGGGCCCAGAGAGGGCTCAGACTAGAACTCTGATTTTCTGACCATGACCATTATTCTCGCTTTTCCCACCACATCACGCTCTTCTTTTATCTAAGTTGGGACGAGTGCTAGATATAGGAATTTAAAATTTACTCTGCAGATATGATGAGTCCCTAAGAGTTTGTGATATAAGAGGTACAATGGAAACATTGGGGGTGGAATGCAGAAGCAGCATCTAATTAGATGAAACAGTTAGTAACATCCAGTTCTGTCCTTGACCACTGCCTGATTTTGGATAAGTCCCTTCTGCTTCCTCACACTGCTTTGTCATGTATAAACTGAGTAGGTTATATCAATGAGTTGGCTAGTTTTTTAGGTAGGGCCCCTTCTGGGCTGAGACAGAATTTCTGAAGAGCAGAAGACCTGCCAGTGTGAAGACTAGGCTGCTGCTGTTCTGATGGTTGGCGTGAGCCCAGCTGCTCCCTGACTCCTGAATACCGATGCTTATAAACTTGCTCTCATTTGTTGGACTCCTGGCTTTCTTGATCCAGAGCCATTTTGCATGGAAGCTCTGTATGTGTTACGTGAAAAGATCAACAAGGTAAAATTGTTAAAGCACGGTGTAAAATTGTGTTATGGTATACTACATTTTGAATAAAATAGAAAGGGAAAATAAGACTATATATACATATACATTTTATTCACTAATTTAAGTAAAGAGACTCTGGAAGAATATATATGAAACAAATAAAATAACCACCAATTCCTGTGGGAGAATGTGTGTGAGAAGAGAGTAAGTATAGAACAGGAATGAGAGGGAGACTTCTCACTATTTATCTTTTTATAATTTTTGATTATAGAGCCATCTAGGTATATTTTAAATTATATTTTATAAAAGGAACAATAAGAAAAGGATAACGTTTTTCTATAAATAATGAGTATCTTATGATGAATCCCTGTTTAAAATAACTGGGTGTGGTGAGACAAATTAATTTGTTCTCATTATTCAGTTGCAGACCCTTGACCTAGGATGCAAATAGAAGCAAAATCATGTCCAAATTATTTTTCTCAAGATCTCACTGTTAACTTTAGGAGGCAGAAGAGGGAGAAGTTCCCTGTGTTAGGACAGGAATCCAGTAAGAAGGCTCTGAAAGTTCAGCTCCCCAGGGAGGCAGGAATTCTGAGGAGCAGTTAATAGGGCTAACATAGTTTTTAAGGAAGAATTGAAGGCCAAGGAAGGAAAAGCCTAAATTACTATAAAAATTGAAAAGCAGGATCCAATTGAACAACTTATCCCAGTGAGTGCTTAATGCAAGTCCTTGGCAAAGTTTTCTGAGAAGCCAAACTTGTGTCTGTGTGTGTGTGTCTGTGTGTGTGTAAGTAATTTTTTAAGAAGTTTATTCAAGGTTCTCAAAGTCCTAGCTTTACCAGAAAACAATGAACCAATGTAGTCAACATTTAGTTTTTTAAAATGTGTCTTCTAATACTAAAACATTCTCTTTCTTAAGAAACTGTGCATTTAAAAGCCAGGTCACTGTTAATAAAGGGTATCTTGTTAACATAGATAAAGGTCAATCAAGCATCAGTTGACTAATGGCTTTCCAAAGTGTCAGTTAGGAAAGACTGTGTTTGAACTTGTTAGTTGTTTCCTCCAAAAGGGACTGCCTGCAGCACAAAGCCAGTGATTCACAGTTACAGGAACTGGAGCCTGGCTTTTTGACAGTATACCCTGCTAGGTGTTCTCATGTAGGGATGGAGGAACAGACCCCTTGCTGTAGATCTCACAAGGCCAGTACTGTAGTCACTAGTACATTGTATAATGTCTTCATTATATCACTGGTTAAATTACATGGCTGAGATGAGTTTTACAGGAAAAGTTGCTGCATGGATGGTTTACATGGAGGTGTCTCTTACTAAGCATTGCTGACTAAACAATGAAGAATTTTAGGCTGTTGGTTTAGCCTGTCCAGAGGTTATTAATTTTTTCTGGATTACTCTGTAGACCATACAGACTGATTCTCAAACCCTGAATTATTCTTTCCTTCTAGACAAGTCCCTTCTGCTTTCTGGGTGTTAGTATCCTCATACGTAAAATAAGGGGGATGCATCAGTTCTTCTTCAGTTAGGAGTGACTTTCTCTTTGCTCTATATGTTGTTTGACTGACAAACTAATGTGTTTAGCCATTCTTACCTCTGAGGGTATGCCTTTTTTCAAATAATAGTAAAAGACCCTATTAATAAGCTGGATTGTGTGATTTTGTTATAATACATAGATTTTATATAAGTGGCAGAGCCTCGCAAGAAAAGATAGTGAAGGTATCTGGGTTCCAGTTCCTTGTTGGAGCTAGAAGCAGGAGGAGGTGGAGCAGAAGTGGTGGCTACTAGTTAGAGTAGTGTAGAGGATAGGGTGGGTAACCCAGGACCCCTGGCTCTGTGAACTTGTCTGACTTTTGCAGGGTAGGCAGGCAGCCATGGAGGCCATTTGCTCTACAGACATTATCTTCTGCCTTAGTATGTTTCCTAGCAGTTTACTTTCTAGGATAAGATTTCAATTTTTTTCTCAGTAGTGTCTTGGGAAAAGAATTTTCCAAATAGAATGCTTCTTTAACATAAAGGCTTAAGAGTAAATGATTTGTAAACAGGTTTCAAAACTTGTAGGGCATCAAAACGTGTAAAAAATATTCATGCAAAAAATATTCATGCTTTGGATTCTATCTCAAATCTCAATTAAGTTGGTGACTGCTTATTAGCAAATTTTCACAGGAGTGAGAATGATTATGTCTAAGACTCCAGTGTACACTGAAATTAGTCCATGCTTACTAGATCGGGGTGATGAATTGGTGCTTATCCTATGCTCGTTGTAGATACTGCCACGTAGTCGCAACACTATCTTTTAAGCCTAGACAGCCTCCAACTGTTCACCAAGACAGTGGTTCAGGGTGGCTGGGTAGCTCAGTGGCTGAGCGTCTGCCTTTGGCTCAGGTCATGATCCAGAGGTCCTGGGATAGAGTCCTGCATTGGGCTCCCTGCAGGCAGCCTGCTTCTCCTTCTGCCTATGTCTCTGCCTCTCTGTGTCTCTCATGAATAAATAAATAAATAAACAAACAAAATCTTAATAAAAAAAACCAAAAAGACAGTGGTTCAGACAGCCAGAGTCAGTTGATTAGAGCTGGTGTAAGACAAAATCTGTATCCCTGGACTAGATTTTATTGATTATGTTATGTGCTTTTAATGCCTAATCTTACTCAGATACTCCCTTTCTTAGTTTCCTTCACGTAAGCAACTAGATAACACATTTTTTTTTAATTTAACTTTTTTTTCCAAGTATTTTTATTAACTGAAAGTCTCATTCAAACCAAATACCTAGTTTTAGGAAGTGGTAGATTCACATTACCCATTTGCCCATTTATTATGCCACATTCTTTTCATGCCTGTTGTATTACATTACACCACCAGCACCTGTAGAACCAGAGACTTGGTTCAAAACAGGAGAGCCTGAACATCTTTATATGTGCAGTCCATAATCACAGCTACCACTCAGCCAAGATTGAAGACAGCAGGCCTTGTGACAGGGAGCCCATCTAGTTCTGTCACACAGAATGACCAAGCAGGTCATTTTCTTCACAATGGCTCTTTATTAGCTTTCCCTAGAGGCAGAAGTTTTGTTTTAAATGTTGTTTTTCCCCCTCCTGATTAATAAAATATATGTTCACTGTGCCGTTATTCCCTGTGTTAGGGAAAATAAAAATTTGCTTGCAAATCTGTCGCTGAGAGATAACAGTGATGGAAGTTTAAATGAATTAATAATCTCTGTGAATTTTGTATAAAGTGCCTGCATTTCATTCTCTCACAAAGGCAGTTGGAGCAGATTGTTGTCTCTATTTGTAATGTAGATAGAGGCTTTGAGAGGTTAAGTGACTTTATGATGGACTCACAGAAAGTTAATGGCTGATTTAGAATCAAACCCCCAATTTTTGACTCAGTGTTCCAACAACAATAACCATGTGAACCTATCTAGGAGAAAAAATTCAGAACATATTACCTTGCCTTTGGTTTTCCCCAGTACTTAGGTTATGTAGCTGAGCAAGCACTTAGTAGCCAGATACTTTTGGAGAAATTACTTAACATTCCCGAGCCTGGGACAAAATAGGTTCTTAATAAGTAGCAGCTTTATTTTTTTATATCATCTTTATGATAGGGAGAGTAGACTCCATGTGTTGTAGTACTGTTTGGGTCAAATTTATTCTACGGCTATACTTTCAAATGGCTGCTGCTTGTTCTCTTGCAGCCAAGGATCCATTCCTGTGGCAAAGCAGAGGAATGCAATAGGCTGCTTGTGTGTGCCATACTGGCTTTCTCCAGAAATAGGCCTAGTATTTAGGGAAGGAAAACAATCCCACGAAAATTGTTTTTCTATTTTTGAATTTTATGTAAATGAAATCATGTTCATGGGATTTATTTTGATATTCTATAGATACAATTATTATATTCCCAGAGGAGATGGTGCAGTATATAGTTGGCATTTTTCTAAATATAATTTAATGCTCAGAGAACCTTAAGCTTGAAGTATATAGATAGACTCAAGGCTACCTTGTATTAGCTGTGTTACCTAAAGTAAGTCACTTACTGTCTTCTGAGGATAATAAGGCTTGGCCTGTCTACCTCACAGGATGGTCATGGAGATCAAACAGCATAATATACAGAAGCATTTTGCAAACCATAAAGCATTCCACAAATTTAAGGTAGAACTTGTTTATTGCCGAAGTTAGTTCCTTCATTTAATAGCAAATCTGACTAAACTGTCTTCAGCTTAGTGCCCCCAGGCCAATTGTGGGGCCTAGCACATGACTGGGGACTTAGATGTCAAAATGTACAGTGACAGCAGAGGAGATATTTAGAACTAAGGAAAGGAAGGATCTCAGGCATAAAGAAGTTTATTGAGGCCTTTGCCAAATAACTGATTTCCTTCCACTCCTAGGTCACTGGTTAAAAAAAAAAAAAAAAGTAATGTTACACATAATAACTGACATCACTTATTGAACTGGATGGACCTCCTTCATGTCAAGCATTGTATCCATATTGTCTTTAATTCTGATAACAACCCTATAAGATAGGTTTTATTATTCCTCTTACTATGTATGTAGAAACTAAGGTTCACAGAATCCTTATGGTCCATCACTTCAGCTTTATTTATAAAGACTAGGTTATCTAAGAAAGGGGGATAATTTAGGGTTGAGGTAAGTTCTTAGGCCTGAGATTTCTTTTATGTGTTTCAATTTGAGTGAAGTAAGGTCTCATCTTTTAAAGCTGATCTAATACTCGTATTAGAGTTGGAAGAAACCTTAACGTGCACCCAGTTTAACCTTCCTTACAGAAGCCAAGGCTGGCATAATGAAGCAGTGTTAAGTTCGTACTAGGTACTGGCCTTCTGATCCTGGCATGCTGCTTTTTAAGGTACAATGACTTTTCTTGCAGGGTGCCGGTAACCCTCCCAAAGATACTTCTAGTGCCCACCTTCTGGTTTGCTGGCTTACACGTTTTCTCTTCAAAGAAAGAAAAAATAAACTCAGGGCAAAAACTAATGAGTTGTATGCCCATAAAATGACTTTTACCATTTTAAGAAAATTTAAAATGATACAGATTTAATATTAAACTTTAAATCTATTTAGTATCATGTATAGGTAGGTATGTGGGTGTATTAAAATAGAAAGTTCGTCTCATCTGCCTGTAGAAAATGATGCTAAGCCAGAGATCATGGATATTTAATTCACCTCAGCTATTTGTGCCTAACACTTCCAAACACTTGGAACTATTCAGAAGTGACATATGACATAATTCTTGCTCTCTTGGAATTTATAGTCTCACTGATAGAGGCTGGTCTCCTGAGTTCTAGGTCTCCTGAGTTCTAGGTCTCCTGCTTTATTGTGCTTTAATGGTTTTTCACCAGAGAGGAGGTTTTGTTTACAGATATGAAAGAGCATAGCATAATACTCTGTATGACTTCTTTCATTTAGTCTTCATTTTCTGGCAAAGAGTTATGGAATACCTTCTATTTGCTATCACTTTGTTAAGCACTGTGGTTGCAAGGATAAACCCTGAAGGCATTCACAGTTCTGGATAGGTGATCATGTATATACTGATACAGAAAGTCACATACAAATACTCAACATACGTGCAATGTCAGCGATCAAAGTAGCACTTAGTGTTCTGGACAGTTTGGCAGGAAAGAGCCTAATGTGAATGTGGATTTTTGCGCAGAGCTTCCCAGTGGAAGCATCATTTGAAATAGGTTTATAATTCAAGTCAGTAACTGAACTTGGTCTTTTACTTCTAGCCATGATGGAATAATGGGGACAAGATTTACCTTCCTACATTAACCTTTTGGAATATCAAACATGTGAAAATGTTTTTCAGACATTGGACAACAGGTAGTAAAGGATTGTGGAGAGGATGAGAAGAGAAATGAAAGATATGAAAAGACCCAAATGAAACTTTTTAGGGATAAAAAATGTAATAATCTGAATTGAAAAATAAAGCAGAAGGTATTAAATAGCAGACTAAGCAGTGCAGAAGAAAAGATCAGTGGATTAAAGAAATAGCAAAAGAAACTTTCCAAGATGTGGGACCTCTGGGCTCAGCGGTTGAGCATCTGCCTTCGGTTTGGGGCGTGATCCAGGAGTTCCGGGATTGAGTCCTACATTGGACTTCTTACATGGAGCCTGCTTCTCCCTCTGCCTGTGTCTCTGCCTCTCTCTTTGAGTCCCTCATGGATAAATAAATAAAATCTTAAAAAAAAAAAAACTATCCAAGATGAAGCACATGGAAGAAAAAAGACTGGAAAACAAACGAACAGATTACTGATAACATGTGGGTATAGTATAGTATCAAGAGGTCTAATATATGTGTAATTATAGTCCTGAAGAAGGGGGGTAGGGGTAGGAAAAATTTTTGAAGAATTAATGGCAGATTTTTTCCCCCAAATTTGATGAAAACTAAAGCCACACATACAAGAAGCTCAACAAACTATAAGTTATATTAAGCACAAAGGAAACTATACCATAAAGAGGGACATTTCATAATGTGGAAAGAGTTAATATGTCAAATAAGCATAACAGTCCTGAGTGTATGTGTACCTAATGGGAAAGCTTCAAAATATGTGAAGCAAAAACTGTTAAAACAGAAATTGGCAGTTATAGTTGGGGATTTTAACATTCCTCTTTCAGTAATTGATAAAACAACTAAACTGAAAGCCATTAAGGCTATAGAACACTTGAACAACACCGTCAACTAATTTGACCTAATTGACATTTATAGAATACTCCACTCAACAATAACAGAATAAATCTTTTCAAGTGCACATAGGACATTTGCCAAGATAAACTGTAGTCTGGGCCATAAAACAAGTGTTAATAGTTGAAAATAATTGAAATCATAGAAAGTATGTTCCCTAACCAGAACAGAATTAAACTAGAAATTCATAACATGAGGATAAATGAGAAAACTTCAAATATTTAGAAATAAACACACCTCTAAATAACACATGGATCAAAGAAAAAAAAATCAAGAAAAAAATTAGAAAACATTTAGAACTAAATAAAAATCAAAACATAGCAAAATTTATGGGATGCTGCTAAAGGAGTGCTTAGAGGGAAATCCATATTTAATTAAATGCATATATTAGAAAAGAAGAAAGGTCTTAAATCAGCGTAAGCCTTCCCCTTAAGAAACTAGAAGAAATAAGAGCAAGTTAAACCTAAAGAAAACATATGGAAGGTAAGAGCAGAAATCAATGAAATAAAAAACAGAAAAGCAATAGAGAGGAGTGCCTGGGTGGCTCAGTGGTTGAGCATCTGCCTTTGGCCTCAGGTCTTGATCCCAGGGCCCTGGGATTAAGTCCACACTGGGCTCCTCGCAGGGAGCCTGCTTCTCCCTCTGCCTATGTCTCTGCCTCTCTCTCTATGTCTCTCATGAAGAATAAATAAAATCTTCAAAAAGAGAAAAAGAAAAGCAATAGAGAAAAATCAGCCTAAAACTTGGAGGTCAATAAAAGATCACTAAAATTGCTCAATTGCCAATTGATTGGGACAAAAAGTGAGAATGCACAAATTATCAATATAAGGAATGAAAGAGCAATATCATTACAGAGCTTGCATATACTAAAAGGATAACAGAATATTATGAACAACATTATGCCGTAAAGTGAAAAACTATGTCCATGAAATGAACAAATTCTTAAAAAAGACAAACTACGAAAGCTTACTCAAGAAGAAATAGCATGAATAGCCATAGTCTACTAAATAATTAAATAGCTCTGCTTAATTAAACTAGCCCTCATCAATGGGACTGTTTTGCTCTATCTTTATTTTTTAAAATTGAATTTTAGTTAAAAATCTTGAAAACTACAGGGTCTTGATCATTTTACTGGATAATTCTGCAAAATGTTTAGGGAAGACATAATACCAATTCTATATAAATTCTTTCAGAATGTAGAAAAGGAAGGAAAAAAATAATGTAGAAAGAGAATACTTCACAGTTGACTTTTATGAGGCCAGCATACCCTGTACTAATTAATTGTTGACAAAAAATTTCAGGGGCAGGGGTTGAAATTATAGTAAAAAAAAAAAAATCCAGCAATATGTAAAAAGGGCCCTATATGACCATTATGTTTATCTCAGGAATTAAGGTTAGTTTAACATCAGTGCAATTCCCCACATTAATAAGAGTTAATAAGATATTAATAATAAACAGAAGAACCATGTCAAAAGATGGAGAAAATGCACTTGATAAAATTTGACAGTCATTCATGAGTTTAAAATTCTCAGCAAACTAGGAATAGAAGGAAAATTTCTCAACCTAATAAAGGACATCTATCAAAAAAAATCTATTGCTAACATACTTAATGGTAAAAACTGAATACCTTTTCACTAAGATTGAGATTATGGGGAGAATGGCTGCACTCATATAATGTTCTATTCGACATTATACTGGAGGATGTCATCAATGCAATAAGGTAAAAATGAGAGACTAAAAGTTACACAGATTAGGAAGGAAGAAATAATGGTAGTTACATGACTATATACATTTGTCATGACTCATTAAAATACATATTTAAAGTGATTAATTTTATTTTTCACATATTATGCCTCAACAAAGAAAGAACCATAAACAAATGTCTACTGTTTGCCAAGTACTGTTAGGAGTTCACTTAGGTGGATGTGAGTCTTTCTTACAGGAAGCTCACTGGTGGTAGACACCGTGTAGAAAGACTTGCAGTTCCGAGAGATGAGAGTCCTAGAAAGAAGTACTGATGAGGCACAGAGGATGGGGTTCTTATCAGGGAAGGCCCCACACGGAGGCTGCTTGAGTTTTTGTCTCATCAGTGAACAGGAGTCTGAAGAGTGTTGATGAGAAGGGCATTCCAAGCAAAGGCATGTGGATGTGAAACTGCATGTTATATTTTATAAATAGTAAAGGGCCTCATATTGCTGGAGCCCAGGAGCCATGAGATTTATGTTGAAGTGGCAGGAATTGAAGCTGGATAGGTTGGCAGAAAGATAAAAGGTGGAATGTTTCTCATATTTGCTTACCAAACTGATACTCGAGAAATTATGTACTTGAGAGAGAAACCCTCCCCCTTGGGTGAGAGATGAGGTGATCAATGCACCCTTTCATTTCTCTTCCTTTGCTTTTGGCTTAAAAAACCAAAATGGCAACAAAACCTCGCTTTTGCCATCAGCTGGTTTAAAATAGTAATTCTCCCTGGATAGACCTCAACTGAACTTGTGTAACTAAGGGTGTACTTGAGTTTTCATGTGTTATAGGGAAGAAGTATGTTTTAATGTTTGAGAAAGCTTTTAATACTAGCCATCTGGGAGAACTGCTCGGATTAAGCAGAAATGACTTCTGCCTTCAAGCAAATATCAGTTTCTTTGTATCAGTAGGGAAAAGTACAAAATCTTCCTCACATTATATTTTAGAAAGGAGAAAACCTTCTGAAACTGCTTTTTTGGTTCAGCTCCATATATATCAAATTCTTAAATATCATTCTCTACCCTGTGAATGATGCAGGGAAATGTATATATGTATATGTGTGGTGGGAGGAAGTACACAGGATTTTTTTTTTTTAAGATTTCATTTATTTATTCACAAGAGACACACATAGAGGCAGAGACACAGGCAGAGGGAGAAGCAGGCTCCATGGAGGGAGCCCGATGTAGGACTCGATCCTGGGACTCCAGGATCACACCCTGGGCCGAAGGCAGTTGCTAAACCACTGAGCCACCCAGGGATCCCCAGTACACAGGATTTTGATTAAAGAATAGGACAGCTGATTTTGAGGGCTTGCTCTAAAATCAGATGTTTTCTTGTATATTACAGGCAATGGATTTTGAAGGCTGGGCGGACACCCTCTTTCTTCTGCAGTTCACCCTTTCTTGTGTGATGGGGTAAGCCTTTGTTGCCTTGTTAGCAGATAGTTTTCCTAGAGAAATTTGTTCTAGGTCCTTTTGCTTCATTTCTCAGTATCCTGTTCTGTCTCTTGAGTGTATCAGCACAGGATAATGAAACTTCCAGATTCAGGTGGTTTCACAGCTTTTGGGAACGTGCCCTAAGGGCTACTAAACTGATTCCAAAGTCATACTTAGAAGAATGGAGACAAGAAATTGTTCACCCAATAACGTATTATGTGATAAGCACCATTATATTTTAAAATGCATTATTTCATTTCCACATTGACCATTTGACACATATTTTTGTCCTCTTTACCTATGAGAAAGCAGTCCCAGAACTCAGGTAAATTGTCTTAGTTTGCACAGTTGCAGGCAGCAGTAGTGGCTCTCTGAATTTGGGGCTGTCTGACTCTCTCTACCAGGTTGTCCTCCTCTTGGAAGAGTATATGTGGAAGGCAAGAGAGTATCTGCTAATGTGTCTCTTCTCTTCCCCTTGTATTTCCCTAAAATACTAAGGTATTTTTTTCCTCAGCCAGTCAGTTTGGTTGGTGTTTATGACTAGATCTGGCACAGGGTAGGTACACAGTGAATGAGTGCTTCAAAATAAAATTAACATGGTGCCTTGGTACGAGTCAGGCTCAGAAGCCTCATTGTAAATCTGTCTGTTTCAACTACTGCCACTTAGTTGTTAAGTGAACTTATATCCCCTCTTAAAAGTAGTGCTAATTTGTTTGCTTTTTTTTTTCCATCTTTAAGAATCTCTCTTGCTTCCTGTTCAAAGGTCCTATTGACCTCCTTGGAGGTGCACACTTGAGCCATGGTCTGTGCACTCAGCTTTCTATCTGGGTAAAGTGAATTAGTGGTAATAGGGTCTAAAAAGAGTAGTACTCAGTGATTAGGAATGGTCGTTTCAAGGTTTTGGTGAGGGTAGTTGGGGAGAACACCTGGTCAATAAATGACATGTGTTTCTCGTTAATGAAATTAAAAAAAAATTTAAAGCTGCAGTATAAGCAGGGGTGAGGTGGAGAAAGCTCATAGTGACTACAGTGTGCTAGCATTACAACACTGTTTCTGTTGGCTAAAGATTGCTCAAAAGTAAGCAACTGGCACTTATACCTCTTCCTTCTTTGTTCCAGGTTTATTTTGATGTATGCCACAGTACTCTGCACACAGTATAATTCTGCTCTTACAACTACAATAGTTGGCTGTATTAAAGTGAGTTGAAAAAATACTGTTATCTTTTGGGTACCTGCTGTATTTGAAAATTGTTACTCTGAATCCTGCTGTGGCTTTTTAAACCCCATTATCCTTCTTTCCTCACAGATTATCTTGGTTTGACAGATTGTGGTGATGGTTTCTACAATGCTCTTTAAGAACTCAGGGCATAATCTCCACTTTGAGGCAGCTCAGCTTTGGGGAATTTGGGAAAAGGAGAATGGGTTACCTCAGTAGAGGAAGAGGAAGTAGGCTTGTTTCACAGGGTAGGTGGCTAGCTTGGTAGCAGTAGGCCCGTCCCTTTAACCCCCAGTGAAAACTGTTCTGTTCTCTGCCTTACTGCGTTCTGGTTGTTGTTCTGGCTGTCGTAGGGAAAGGATGCCTGCCAGAAGTTAATTAAGGGAGTTTTCCAGTGCATGAGGCAAACCTTAAATGGCTCACTTTTAAAAGCTGTGTCTGACATTTCCAGTGATGTCATTTCCTCCTGATCCATTTTATTTGAGGGAGGCTCGTTTGTCTTCAGCCAGGAGAGCCAAGTTGACTTGAATATTAAGCTGAAGTTTGTGGCTTGAAGCCCAAGGCCTCTTTCATCTGACTTTGTGCTTCTGGTGCCTTAAGATCCAAGAAGCCACAGCATGCCTGATTTCCAAATGAATTAGCAGGGTAGGCTTGCTTTCTAAAAAAGGTAAGATAGAGAGGTAGGTCCTTAATCCTTTGGGAAAGAGAATGCTTGCTATGGGACTTCCTTTCTGATTCCCCATTTGTCAATAGTGAGGGAAGGGATTGCAGAATAGTTTTTACTGCCCTGCTGTTTCCCTTTACACCTCCATGGAGTGGTGTACACCTGCCCTCACTTTAGAAACTAGATTTGGATTAAAGTTTCAGGTCTGTGACTTCAAGTCATGGAATTGGAGTGTTTGGTGTAAATAGAATGCTAAATTAAGCTATAAGTAGTTGTGTGAATTCCCACGAAAGCTAAAGACAGTTAATCTACATTCAGGCCCGGGCTTGCTAACATAGTTTTAGCCCCTCAGGTGAGCTCTCAGCTCTGTTTTGGTTTTGTAAAGTAAATGCTTCAAGAGCACAGTGAATGGCTTGCATCTTAAGAAAAAGAACAGCAAGAATGTGCGAGATAGGCCAGTTGTTAGCATTTTTTTGCCAAAAAAGGATCGTGCCGAAAGTCAGTGTTTAATTTTAATAACCTATATGCATGTATTTTTTTAAGATACCAAAGAAGATGCCTCTAAAAACAATGTTCACTTTGGTAAACTCCCTTCCATCCTCTCTTTTCTTTTTAAAAAAGAGGAAAAGATGCTTACATGTGAGGTCGTCTTCTTCACTTTCCCCTCACAAGTCAGCAGTTACCTCAGTGGGAGGAAGAAGCATTCTTTTCTAAGGTTGTGAAACATGCATTAGTGTTTTCTACCCCAGGTGTTTCTCTATTTAGATTTATAATGTCAGCCCATACCATAGGACCCAGGAAGTTGATAATCTGGTGACAATTCTTGGTTTAGCTTTTGGAGGGAGAGATTGGCAAGAGGTTAATGTCATTTCTTATTTCTTATTTCCTAGTATATTCGTTTTCGGATTGGTGGGTTTTGTTGTCTATTTGATTTTGTATTTTAGGGGTAGGTATTTGGGCCATTGTGTGTGTGAGTTTATATGAATATTGAAAAAGCTCAGACCTGTGTAACAGCATATTGTCATTTTTCTTTGTAGAATATATTAATAACTTATATTGGAATGGTCTTTGGTGGAGATTATATTTTCACATGGACAAACTTCATTGGCTTAAATATCAGGTAAGTAAAAATATTTAACTGTACCCACTTTGACAAGTGGGATTTGGATACTTAAATAGTGTCACAGCAAGGGGCTATTTTATTGCAGATTTGTTCATGTATTAAACAATTACTGAGCACTTACAATATTTAATGTCTTCACAT
The DNA here is from genome assembly GCF_905146905.1 of Nyctereutes procyonoides. Lineage (NCBI taxonomy): Eukaryota > Metazoa > Chordata > Mammalia > Carnivora > Canidae > Nyctereutes > Nyctereutes procyonoides. The sequence continues at coordinate 46,068,109 of NW_026575140.1, read as the reverse complement.
AATGCTTTTTAAGAAATGGGGATAAAATGGTTCCATATTTATGCACAGCATTTAGGAAATCTTTTCTGGAAGTTAAACCCCTTTTACTTTATTAGCCTTCAAAGAATAGTCTTTACTTATTATGCTAGATGGCAGTACATGGTTCTCAGGAAAATACAGGGCTGAAGAAGAGCAGCTCTGTTAGAATTGCTTTATATGTGTCTGACCGTGAACATATCCCTGGATTCATTTAGTCCAGACTTTATCAGTGATGACAGTGACTTGTATGAAAGATCCTTTTTAGTTCCAGAATTAATTTCATGGTTTTAAATACTGTCTGTATGCTTAAAAATTCTCAAATTTGTATTTGGGCCAGACCTCTGTCTTGAACTCCAGCTTTTATATCTTACAGTCCACTTGACCTCTCTAGCTGACATATCCAGAACTGAACTTTTTTATTTCCTCCAAAGTGCGCTCTCCTCACAGCCTGTAGATATCAGTTGCTACAGATGCTATCCTTCTAGCCTCTCAGTTAAAAAACCCTGGAGTCATCCTGGGCTCTTCAGTCTTCTACCCAGTGTCTGGTGCGTTAGCAAATTCTGTTGGTTCTGCCTTCAGAATAGATCCAGAAAAGAGTCAGTTCTCACCTTCTGCATTGCTTTGTCATCATCTAAGCCAACAATGTCTCTTTGTCTCTTGCCTAGATTACCACCTAGTCTTCTCCATTTGTATGGCTAACTCCTTTATGCCTCTATGCTTTAGCTCAGATGTTACCTGCTGAGGGAAGTTTACCCTGACAACCTGAAATAAAATTATAGCCTGCTCTTCCCTTCCTGATACTGCCCAAACCCTCTTACTCTGCTTTTCTATTTGTCTTTTCCAGAGCTCTTAATCTCTTTTAATGTATTGTATAATTTGCTTATTTATATTATTGCTATTTTCTGTCTCTCCTGCTAGAATGTAAGTTCCATGGGGATGGGGATCTCTGTCTGTGTTGTTCACTCATTTCCCAAGCTCCTAGAATGAATCAGGCTACTGCTTCATAAGTGTTTGATGAATTCACTATGGATTGGTGAAAAAGCACTTTGGAAACTAAAAAGCTGTCTACTAGAATATGGGAGTGCCATTTTTTTAACTTACAGCAAATTATATAACCTCTCTGGACTCTTTATTTCTTCAAATGTAAACATGTTCTACCGTCTTTATGGATCAGTATGAGAATTTAATACTAATATTGGTAATGGGTTAATAACTCATTGTTGTCCCTTCTCTGACATTGAATTTTGCAAGTATACTTTGTCTTTGAGAGGAAAAGTCATTTGTTATTTGTGGGGTAGGAGTTGGGGGGAGTGGGTGTAATATGTACACATATTATAGAAGCTTGAAGATGAGTAGTTCAGCCTCAGACCTTGTTTGGTTGCGGTTCTCATGCTTGCTGTGTGACTTTGAGTGAGTTGTTTATCTCTTCTGAGCTTCAGTTTTCTTATATGTTGAAATGAAAATATCTATCTCTTTAGAGTTGTTAGAATGAAGTAATCTATTATAAAATACCTAATTCACTGCTTGACAACTGTGCTGAGTAAGTATCAGTTTCTTTCATTAATGTTTATGAGAAAGGGCTAGGATATAATGAGCAACCTGATGGAATAGTTTTGACTTTGGATGTGACTTACATTTCATTCATTTCTAAAAATTTGGATTAAAGAATCATATGACATCATATAGACCTGACTCAGAGATGCCTTGATTTTCTTCTTTGTTCCCTTCAAATAAATAACCTTACAGCCAAAATGAAGTAAAAGCTTCTGTTTGCATTTTCAGATCTCTGCAGTTCAAATCTCTTGTAAGATAACAAAGTTCTTATAAGAAAGCTTAGGTATCTTTTTTCATATTACAGGCTATTTAAAAAAAGTTTAGGGGTGCCTAGGAAACTCAATTGGTTAAGCCTTTGACTCAGGTCATGATCTCAAGGTCTTGGGATCGAGCCCCCTGCTCAGTGGGGAGTCTGCTTCTCCCTCTCCCTCACTACTCACTCATGTTCTCTCTCTCAAATAAAATCTTAGTAAAAAAACCCAGAATTTTTAAAGCATCTGAGTATATTGGAATGTTACTCCATATGTCAATCTAACATATATCAAATCCATTATCTTGAAAATTCTTCCAGTAGAATTTCTTTTTGTGTCTCATGGTGCATTTTAGTTCTGGTTAAACAGTCTCATTTTGCTAACAAGTTTACTGGATAGTGATAATTATGATAATGACTGTCGTTGGTATTTATCCCTAGTTAGTATTTTTAATAATTTCTAATTGCTTTCACATTTTATTGTAATAAATGTTACATATCCTGTCTCTTTATCCTCTTTTATTATAAGGCTAGGGAGAATGATTGATGTACTTAACCAGCAAGTTAGTGGCAGAGTTGGGATTAAAATCCAGTGAATTTTTGTTTGAATACTATTTCCAATACAGTGTGCTTTTCAGCTTTTGTAGAGGAAAGTACATGTTATCTAATTTTTTTCATTTTTTCTCTTTAGAAGGAAAATTACGGTTTTATTATTTATATTTTTTTAATACTTCCACTAGTTGGTAAGCAAACTCACAGGTTGTGAATGTTACTTTTTTTTTTAATGTAAAAACCAAACTTAAAGTGCCTGTCATATTTCACTTGAATTGGAAATGGTGTCAGTACATCTTTGCCTGACTGCACTTAGAAGGAAATCACTAATTAAATCATATTCTTAAAAATTCTATAATTAGGGGTGCCTGGGTGGCTCAGTCAGTCAAACATCTGACTCTTGATTTCAGTTTAGGTCTAGATGTCAGGGTCAGGAGTTTGGGCCCAGTTTTGGGCCCCACTGTGGGCGTGGAACCGACTTAAAAAAAAGATTCTATGATTAGACCCAGATACATCTAGCTTACCTCTACCCTGCCTAGTTTCTTTGTTGTTTTAAGAAAAGTTTGAATAGGGCAGCCCCGGTGGCTCAAGCGGTTTAGCGCCACCTGCAGCCCAGGGTGTGATCCTGGAGACCTGGGATTGAGTCCCAAGTCGGGCTCCCTGCATGGAGCCTGCTTCTCCCTCTGCCTGTGTCTGCCTCCCCCCCCCCCCCCCCCCCGTGTCATTCATGAATAAATAAATAAAATCTTAAAAAAAAAAAAGAAAAAGGAAAAAGTTTAAATAGCCTTGTCTCTATTGTGATTCAAATGCAAGAAGCAGGAGGTTTGCACTGGTAGCTTACTCAGGCTTCATCCAAATTGATTCTGTGATTTAGGAGACTCCCCCCCCCCCGCCCCGCCCCAGTAGGGCTCTGTTGAGAACCTGGCTGTCTTCAACTCTTCTAAATGCCTTTTCCCAGTAGCCACTTACTGAGTGCTCACCACCCAAGCCCAAAAAGGCAACAAGCGAGAGTAGGGAATGATTAGTGAAGAGTGGTGACAAGAGCCTGCTTCTGTATTCTGTATTTCCATCAGTTGGTGGACTTGACCTGTGTCTTTGGCCTAAGTAATGTAGCCTTTCCAGATAATGACATCATCCTCATAACTTCCCAGGCTAGAATTCCTAGAATCTCTGGGACTCATCTTCATCTGTGATTCTTTTTTTCCTTCCATTTAAAAAAAAATAGATGATTTAAATACAGTCAAATTCACCCCTTTAGTGTTCTGTGAGTTTTAACAAATGCATACAGTCATGTAACTACCACTACCACGTTCAAGGTATGAAACAGTTGTATTGTCTCTAAAATCTTCCCATGTCCCTTTGCATTGAACCTCTCCCTCTCTGCTCAACCCGATAGAGATCCGTTTTCTTTTCCTATAGTGTCTAGAATGTCATAAAGTGGTAGCTTTTGGTCTGACTTCTTTTGCTATGTAACATACTGCGTTTGAGATTCCTTGGCTATGTAACCTACTGCATTTGAGATTCCTTGTTGCATTCTGAGATTCTGTGTTGTTGTATGTATCAGTAGATTGTAACTTTTTATTGCAGAGTATATTCTGTTAGGGATATATCACAGTTTGTTTATCCATTCACCAACTGAAAGATGTTTGGGTAGCTTCCAGTTTTTAGCTCTTTTGATTTAGCTGTTATAACACTTGCTTAAAAGTTTGTGAACATAAATTTTCATTTCACTTGGGTAAATACCTAGGAGTGGAATTCCTGAGTTGTTTGGTAAGTGTATGTTTAACTTCATAAGAAATTGCCAAACTATTTTCAAAAATGTCTGTACCATTTTGCATATCCCTCAGCCACATATGATGCTTTATAATGGTTGCTCCACATCCCAGCCCTTGGTATTGTCAGTTTGTTTTTGTTTTTTAAATTCTAGACATTTTAATAGGTCTGTAGTGGTATCTCATTGTTTTGTTTTTTGTTTTTTTAAAGATTTATTTATTTGAGAAAGAGAGAGAGTGGTGGAGGGTGAAGGATAGAGGGAGAGAGAAAGAGAAAAACGTAAGCCGACTGTGCACTCAGCGTGGAGCCCAGTGTGGGGCTTGATCTCAGGACCCTGAGATCATGACCTGAGCCGAAACCAAGAGTTGGATGCTTAACTGAGCCACCCAGGTGCTGCTCATTGTGGTTTTACTTTCTGTAATGATTCATGCTTATATGCCATCTGTATATATTCTTTGGTAAAATGGCTTTTCAAATATTTTGCCCATTTTTTAAAAATTGGGTTAAGTTTGGTTTTTGTTTAAGATTTTATTTTTAAGTAATCGCTGCACCCAATATAGGGCTCAAACTTGCAACTCCAAGATCAAGAAGCGTATGCTCTACCGACTGACCCAGCCAGGCGCCCCTTATTTTTTTTTTTTAATTTTATTTCGTTTTCTAAAGTTTTAAGAGTTCTTTATTTATTGTGGATACAAGTCCTTTGTCAGATATGTGACTTACAAGTATTATTTCCCAGTCTTTGGCTTGTCTTTTCATTTTCTTAATACTCTTTTTTGGAAGAGCACAATTTTTAAGGCTACTTTATCAGTTTTTCTTCTGTGAGCTCTGCTTTTAGTGTTAGGTATCTAAGAAATCTTTACCTAGCCCAAGGTTACAAAGATTTTCTCTGATGTGTTCTTCCAGTTTTACAGTTTTATTCTACAATTAGGTATATAGCCCATTTTGGGATTAATTTTTATATATTGTATAAGATTGGAATGAAAAGTTCTTTTTGGTGTGTGTGTGTTCAGTATAGATATCCAGTTGTTCCAGTACCTTGCCTAGTTCTTTTTTTTTTTTTCCTTGCCTAGTTCTTTGTAATACTCACTGGTTCCTGAGGCCTTTTGTCTAACTACCTCTGTTCAGCACCTGAATCTATTACCTCATTTTGGACTTCTTTGCCTATTTCCTTAGAAAACGTAAGTTGCTTCTGATTTTCAGACTGCTTTTCCTCCTGCATAATTCCATCCTGGTAGACTCTATTCTGGTTCTAGACTTCTCCTGAAGGACATATGCTTTTCCTTGGCTGAGTGATTCTCTGATTTGGAGAGCGAGAAGGACATATTTTGAATTACCAGTTAGCTGCTGCTGATGTAATATCCACTAGGCTATTTATAGAGTTATATAACTGGTATCGGTGTCACTAGAGTAACTTAGACTTTCGAATAGAATCTAGGGAGGTTGGCTGGCTGCTGATTATATCATAATTCCTGACAGAAGAGCAGTGAAATGGAATATAGCAAAAACTGTTCTGTTACAGGACTGCCTCAAGCTATTTGTAATTCACCTTTCGCAGCCTGTTTTCTTGCTCTTAGTTTCTGAACTTGAGAGTTGTCTGTCCTAATTTTGCCACTAAACTTCTCTGACTCATCCTGTGGGAGTCCTGTGGAAACTGCCATGTGCTCAGTAGGTCTAGTTATTTTGCAGGAGACTTAAGACATTGGAAGGAATTTCCTGCAGGTGTGGAAGGAACCATAAAATATATTATCCATTTAGTTCTGATAGGAGGCCTCTAACCACATTTTAAGGTTTTTTAAGATGCAGAGAAAGAGGCAAAGAAAAAGGAGTATAGCCAATGATGGATGTGCTGAAGATAGTTTGGACTCAGCCCCAAGTTGAGGGAACAGTATCAAAGATATCAAGAAAGCAAAACAAACAAATAAACTAAAAACCTCTTTCTGAATAGCTAAGAAAATCCCCCCTTCCAAAAAACTAACATTAAACAGTAAGGGTGGCCAGAAAACAAGTTTTAAGGCTTATATGATTTTGTTTTTCTGTAACCTTTTTCTAGTGCAGAGTGGTTAAAAACAACAGCAACAATAATAACAAACTTATCTGGGCCTCTCCAGAATTCTGATATTAGAACATTTGCCTGATTCATATCAGTTAATATAAAGCAAAAAATATCCTTGTCACGGCCCATGAGTTCCAAAAACATCACAACAGGATTTGGGAGCCTTTTATTTATTTATTTATTTTCTAAATTTACTCCTGGGCGAATTCCTAAAACTCCTGGGCAGATGGAATGGTTCTCATCCTGGCCAGACAGACAGATCTTTGACAAAGGTACTTCTATTTTTAAAGTATGTGCACAGACCACACTTACCCTAGTGTAGAAGGGACATAAATACATGGTGGAAAGGCAACAGATAGGGAGTTAATGTGTTGAGTACAATGTGCATGACATCACCTTTACAGTGCTGGCTCGTTTAGTCATCTCCAGTTCACATGACACTGAAGTTGAGAGTCAGGTAAAGTAATTTGTCCAACGGTACATGGCTGCCCTAGTGAGAAGTGGAACTGTGATCTAACCCTGATCTGACTAGAAAAATCTGCCCCTTGATTTAGCCATGCAAGGGCACATGGGATAAGAGATTAAGTGGCCCCTCTTTGTTTTGAACATTCCCAGAGCCACCTTGTTTACCTCCTTTTTTTACCACTGATTTGTCTTTATTCTCCTATCTCCTTTGGTAGGCAAAGTAAGAATCAGAATAATTGAACCCATTCTGTGCATATGTTAGTGAAAGTGATGACTTAGTGTATGCAAAACCAGAGACTAATTTTTATGTTCACGGGATTTGTAATTAAGCTGGGGAGTATGGTTAATACCTGGCAAACATTGTTTTAGGCAATGGGAATAGAGCTGCTATCAAAACTGATCATGATCCTTGCCCTTCATGGAGTTCTCCTTCTAGTAGAGGAGACAGAAAAATGAATGAAGATAAATGAGTGAAATATTTGCTAGTGAATGTTAGCTGTGATGATAAATAGTATGGAGAAAAATAAAGCAAGGAAGGGGAATAAGTATTTTGGGGGGTGGGGACATTTACTGAGAAGATTACGTTTTATGTAAATACCTAAAAAATGGAGGGAATGAGCCACATCAGTTTCTTGAAGGAAGAGCAAGTGAAAAGAGCCTGAAGTGGGGGTGTGCCTAGGTGTGTTCAGGGAACAAGTGAGGCCAGGTTGGTGGGATGATATGAGATGGGGCTGTGCAGGTAATGGGGTGGAGTAACAGAGTGGGGGCTACATTTAAGAGCGGAGAAGATGTTGGAGGATTTTGTATAAAGGAGTGACATGATCTGATTTAGCCTTAACGGGATTACTTTGCCCACTGTGTTGACACTTAGGCAGAAGGAGGAGGGAAAGTATAAAATGATGAAGTTAACAGTAATGGCTTTCATTCATGTAGGAATCATAAAGCATTTATTATAACATTAGGCATTTATATGGTCTTAACAGCAGCAGTGATGAGGCACTTCTCTACATTCTCTTGAGAGCTTTCCACAGCTGTCATCACAAGAGTGTCACAAAGTAGCTGTCCAGACTGGAACATGTCATAAGGCAGGGGTTGTCTGCTTGGGAAACTGCATAGAGGAAAGGCTACTTATTTGAGTTCTTGAGCAGTAGGTAGGATTTGAGGTGGAAATAGAAGGGAAATAGGTATTCTGTTGAATTCTGCATGGGCAAAAGCACGGAGCCAGTGCAGGTGTTGGATGGGAGACTGGGAGGATCGGCAACAGGTACTCTGGGGTGGCTGGAGTAAGGGATTCCACAAGAGTAGTGCTGGAGAAGTAGGCTGGACTTGAGCGTGAGGTGCCTCAAGTATCTCATAACACAGGAAGGAGAAATACCCAACTTGGAAGATGCTATGAGGGTTACTGCTAAACTGCGGATCATAGAGGTTAGGGCAAGGCTTGCTCACGGAGTACAATTAAGGCCTCTTTGGGATGACCAAAGACAAAGGACTTACTATACCTAGGACTCCTTGATTTTTCTGGGTGAGTGGATGTGCAGCCATGAAGAGGAGGAAGAGCAGCAATTGGCAAAACCTGTTTCTTCTGTTTGCTTTTTAGCAATATTAGCTCCTGGTGCGCTTTGGCGTTTTGACTGTTATCCCTATTGGATGTCTACTGTATGCTAACCTTTTGAAATGGTCTATTGTCCTATTATATAATGAAGTATAGAATTTAAATTATAAGATTATATAGTTTTATATAGCCTCTTGTTATATAAATTACATAATTTAATTCTCCCTTCAGTCCTCAAAGAGTGGTATTCTAATTGCCATTTCACAGATGGGCTTATTTCACAGAGCTGAGGCTCTGAGAGATTAAGTAACTTGTCCACCATCATAGACCTTTGTGAATGTCAGCATCAACAGTCAACCCCATAACACCTCTGTGCTTCTCTCTGTTCAGGTTGGAAAGCTCTGGAAGGTGATATATACAGAGGCAACATGGCTCTGCTTTATTTGGCTGGTGAGAAAGAGGAGAGAAGTCTTCCCAGTGGGCGCTATATGGGGAGTTAAGATGGGGTATCGGAAGAATGTAGCTAGAGGTCCCATTGCAATTATTTGGGAGGAATTACTGTATTTTAGGAAATAGCAGTAAAAGTCAAACTACCCTGGGTCATAGGTTTGGTATAGGTTGACATATTGTACACGCAGAATACACAGAAGACAGAGTCTAATCTGAAAGGCAGAGCTGCCCGGCTAGATGAGCAGATGTGTCAGATGCAAGGTTGAGATGGAGATAGACTGGACCTTAAGGCTCTTGCTCCCTGACCATGGAGTTGCTATATGGAAGGCATTTCTAGCATATATTTGTAGAACAGATAGTTAATCGTCTGACGCTGGTAAATATGTACAGGTCTAGGACATGTAGATTATGTCTGCATGGTTTGGGAAGATGAGAAGTAGTCAGAGCAGATGAAATGGCACCAATCAGCACCTTTCCAGCTAGTCTTGCAGTATTGTAACTAGACCGTGTCTGTGGTTCACTGGAGCCTCATCTTTCTCTTCTATTTATCTCCCAGCTTTGTCTGTCACAGCGGGTTCAGTGAATTCATAGTTGGTAGCACTGTGATCTGAATATTAGGCAGGTGGAAAATTGCTTGAGATTTAAAAAAATGAGTATTTAGGATGGTCAAATATGTAAATAAATCCAGAGTATCAGATGTCATCATCTTTAATGTGAATATTTATGGAGCCACTAGATTGAGAATTTTTTTTTGGTTTGAAGTTGTAGAAGATCCTAATTCCAAACCATTTGGTAATGATGTGTCAGGATTCATTTAGACTGCCCCACCCCATTTAGACTGCCCCATTTAGTCTGGGATTTTTCCCTTTGTTTTCTCCAGCCTCCTCTTCCCCTCCTCAAAGCTTACCCTCATTACCAAAACTGCCAGGATGCAATTTATATTCCTTTCCTTTTTTTTTTAAAGATTATTTATTTATTTATTCATAGAGACACAGAGAGAGAGAGGCAGAGACACAGGCAGAGGGAGAAGCAGGCTCCATGCAGAGAGCCTGACGTGGGACTCGATCCAGGGTCTCCAGGATCATGCCCTAAGCTGCAGGTGGCGCTAAACCGCTGCGCCACCGGGGCTGCCCTATATTCCTTTCCAAAGCATCAACTTACTACTGCTTGGCACACAGGATCATTGTTGATGGATTCTCTTCTCTTCAGGTGATTTGGGAATGGCCATTTCTGAAAATGTGAATATTTGATCATGTTAAAGTCAGGAATAAAGATGAAATGAAAAATCTTTTATTATTACCTCATGTTGGAACTTGGAAGAATTTGAAAAGTCTGTGCTCTTTAATCCCCAGAGTTTAGAACAGCAGTCTCTGTGGTTTGGTTTTGCCCTGGTTCAAACAACCTTGTGGCAACAATGTGCCCTCCTCTTGCATCAGGTGAAGTCTATGTACTATACCACCCTGCGTTTGCTAACAGTGCATCTCCCCTCTAGTCTGTGCGTAGCAGGGCTGACGGGGAGGGGCGGAGAAGGGAATTTATATTTCCTGATTGTTTACCATGTGCCAGGATCAGGTTCTTCATGCATTATCTCATTTATAGATAGTATTATTTTATTAATACAGAAATAGAATCTCAGAGAAATTAATAGATTTGCGAAGGGGCATAGAGCTAGCAGTATATTCAGGTTTTGAATCAAGATCTAACTCCACAAAGTCCATGTTTTTTCATTACTCACTATGCTAAGGATGTAGGATCACCATAAGGATGAGGCCTGAAAGAAATTCTGGAGTATTCTTTGTCTTCTCCAATCCTACACTGCTCTACTATTTCTATCCAGGTGAAATCAGCTTAGTACAAACATCAGATTGTCTTGACAGGAAAAATAAAGCATTGTTATGCTTAAGGTTGTTGTGGGAGGAGGAACCTAGAGGACAGAATGAAAGAAAGGAAGGAGCAATCTTTCTGCTTGGTTGTGAGGTGGGGTGGGGTTGGAGGCAAAGGGAAATGGACTCTCATGAACATGTGAACCTCAAAGAATTTTTAGCTTCCAGTCAGGAAGGCTCCAGTAAGCCATTTCCTTGGATCCTGGCCCAGTTACCAGGGAAATCATCTGCTTGATGCACTAGAAAACCAGAAGAGTTTCTAGAAAAGTCTGAGAGATCAGGTTCTTTAAAAAGAAAGAAAAAAAGAAGAAGAAATGGGGGAAAAAACTGCCAGATGAAGGAGAAGATAAAGGATATGAAACTGGCACAAAGATTGGGTTCGTAAGGCTGCTTTGTTTGCATGGACCGTCACAGATATTGGCCCAGCAGTTATTTATCATACTTCCAAATAGTGTCAGGCCAGTGCAAAGGACTTTGTAGAGCTAAGAGTAAGGTCTTAGAGATTTATAGGCTGATTGGAACAGAATAAGGACCAATATCTCTAACATCAGATGGAGCAGGGACCATAAGGGAGGAAGTTGTTTCAGTGGAGAAAATCAGATTGACATGGATTTTATTTTATTCTGATCCATTATTAGGATACTTTATGGCCCTGAGCAAGTTGTGACTCTGGAACTCAATTTCTTCATCTTCAAAATGAAGGGATATTGTACTTTGCAGGAACCTTGCAATGGCAGATGTATGTTAAATGCTTGACGTAGTAGACTTTAGTAAATGGTCACAATTTGAAGATTAAGTGCTGTGACTGCTTCCTTATTTTGCTTTCCTTATTTGCAGAAGCTAGGCATCTCTTACCCTGCTGCAGCTGGTGTGGAGCTGGGAACCCCAAATCCTAGAGGAGAATAGAACTAATTTCAAATAAGCAGCAAGTTTATGAATCGAGTGGTCAGGCAAAAGGTGGAAGGCCAAATCCAGGACAGGAAGGTCTGAAAGCAGAGTCTGGGCCAAAATGCCCACTGGAGACTCAAGAGAGTCACAGGTGTCAGGCTTAGCCAAAGAGCACGTCAAAACAGTCTAGTCTCTGTGAGCTCCCCCAGCTTATTTGTAGTTAGTGACTGGTGCAACGGGGCTATGTGTGTATCCTCTGTGGGTTCGAGGTTGCCACAGAAAATAGACAAGTATAATCACTACCTCTCCCTCCCCCTCCACACGTACCCTCCCGGTGGTAAGTGTGGTAGACAAGTGAGGGGTACCAGAAACCAGCTCAGAGACCGATGGCTCAGGTGATAGGTTCTCCACTGTGAACTTGATTGTAGTCAGAGAGAAACCTGCTCTGTGACTCCCCCAGGGTTTGCATGTTTACTTAGTAATTGGGATGTTTTTCATTCTTATTAAAAATTACATCTCTTTGTCTTGAATTATTATTTTTGAAAATACAGAAAATAGAAAAAAATCACTTGTGATCTCACCATCTAGATGTAACCATTAATAGTCTTATATTCTCTGTAGACTTTATTCTGATGTATATCAATGTACATATTCATGTTTATTTAAATAAAATGGGATTAGACAATACTTCATGTTTTGTGAGATTATTTTTTTCATTTAAGATGTCATTGCTGTTTTCATTTTATATGATTTCATGAGATACATATATTCTATTGTATGAATTTATATAATTCCCTCTTGGGACATTTACCATTTATCTAATTTTCTGCTATAAAGTTTGTGGTAAACTCTTTCTTGATAAATCTGTGAAGACGTACACAATTCTCCCATGAAGTAGATTGCTAGGTCAGAAGATAAGCAGAAGTCTAAGGTTTTTGATTTCAGTAAGTCATATTCCTGAAAGGTGGTAGAAAATTGGCAGTCCTGCTGGCAGGTCTGTGCAAACATTCATTTCCCCAAAGCATCAACAACAGTGGATGATATCCATGATGAGGGAGCATCTCTTGTAGATGAAGACACTGTGTCTGTTTTAATTTTGTGTGCTGTTGACTTAGGAAAGTGACTCCAGTCCTCAACACCAGTCTCCCATACATTTACCGTTCCTTCCTTTCCTCCCTGATGGTGGTTTTCTGTTTTGCAGCATTGCCGGGAGCCTGGTGTATTCCTACATCACTTTCTCTGAAGAGCAGCTGAGCAAACAGTCAGAGGCCAGTAACAAGCTGGACATTAAGGGAAAAGGAGCAGTATGACCAGAGAATTGCTTCGACTACATAGGCCCAAGTTTTTGATCAACCGAGAACACTGGCAATTCTTACACAGACACTGAGGTGTCTTGAGTATGGAGAAAATACCATTCCTTTGCACTTGTACAATCTAAGGATTGATTGCTGCCTTTTAAAATTTTATGAGAGAAACTTATAATTGTCTCTATTTTAAATATGCCATTGGAATTAATTTATATCAAACTGGAAAATGTACTGGGCTTTTTAATTTATTTCTTTTATGCTGACACTGAAACATCGGTGTTTTGAAGATATTTTATTCCATAGTTTGATATCCAGGTGTCCTTTAGAGCTGCATATATACAATGCTTCGACTAGGGCCTCCTCATTCAAACATTGCTGCATAGAGAGGCAGTTTAGCTTTCCTTCTCCTGGAAATGCAGCCAAGTATCTTAAATTTCTCCTTTTTGAATTTTTCTTACCATTAGCATTTTCTTCATCATGGTATCATCACTGCATTTGCTAAAGATGACAACTTTGGCACTAAAAAATACGTGGGCTTTGAAGTTGTATTGATTTCTATGTTGGCTTCCCTGAGAAATCATGGGATGGGTACAGTGCATTCTTTGAAATTATGCTATTCCCTCTTTGTTGTGTAGGATGGGGATAATGAAGGGATGGAGGAAATAGGCCTTTTACTCATTTATTCATCTATGTGATTCATTCATTCAACTAAAATGTACTGGGTATGTAATATGTACCTGGCATTATGCTAAGTGCTGAGGGTACAGAGATGCTTTTGGAAGTAGTTGAATGATCTCACCCCTGCTATTGTGACTGAGAGTCAAGAGAGAAAACTTAACTTTATGATCCATTCAGAAGATGCTGTGACTCTGAACAAGTCACAGAAGCTTTTTTTAGCTCTTAGAAACAAACTGTGAGTCTGTAAATGGGTTTAGAAGTACCTGCCCCTACCTACCCCACAATGGTGAAACCAGGTGCTACGATATGGGAGGACATGCATGTGAAGAGCTGCATTCTGTTTATTTAAAATTTTTTTTGTTTTCCTTTTTTAAGTAAACTATACCCAATGTGAGGCTTGAATGCATACCCCAAGATCAAGAGTTGCATGAAAACTGCATTTTATAAAACATGCAGCTCAGCCCTTCTTCTCTAAGTGAAAATGACAGGCAAGCAAGGTGGCCACCATCTCTTTCCTGTGCTTCCTTTTCCTGTTGCTTTCTTTTTACTCCTCTGAATTAATACAACTAAGTCTTCCAATCCTGAATGTATTGCTTGGGGCGGGGCGGGGGGGGGGGAGACTTTTTAGATGTGTCTGTATTGTCAAGGCTTGGTCTTTGTCTGGCAGTGTCAGTGTTAGAGCCATATCATCCTTTTTCATAATTGGCATGAGCATACCTGTCTCCTCCGGATACTCTCACCTACTTTCTGTGTTCCTTGGGCATGGCAGCTTCTCTTTTGCTGCATCCTGCGAGAGCAGCTGTGAATGGGCATTGTCTACATTGCCTCTTTGGGCAGGAAGGGGCTTCACTCATCACAGCCCAGTGATTTGGCACAGAGATATCCATGAACTTTGAGTATGAGTTTGCACAGGCCAGCTGTGCAGTCAGTGTAGAAGAGGCTGGGTACTTTTGCACTGGTACACACTAACTTCTACTTACTGGGGTTGGGATCCACCACAGGGCTCTATTGCTCCAAACAATATTTTGGTGGCTTAACAGGAAGCCTGGAAGATTTTGATTTCTTTTTGTTTTCAAAAAATTATATTGAGGTCATTTTCATATTCGTGTGTTTCCTTTATTTGCGTTTGTCTTTACTAAAGCCTGGCCAGTGGTATTGGGTCCCTAGAATTAGCCTCAAGGCCAGCTTCCAAGCCCAAAGCTCCCAAGGCTCCCTTTTTTCAGGGTCCTCTGACCTGAGAAAATTCCAGAGGGGGGAGTAGGATATTATCTTATGTAAGATGATTTTTCTTATCTCTTTTACCAATGGGAAAACAAGACTCAGAGGAAGTCAGTGGCTTGCTAAGAAGTAAAAATTCATGTTTTTTCTGTTGAACTATGCTGCCACTGATTAACTGCCCCTTTTCTCTGAGAAAGTGAGGAAATGGGGACACTGGCTGATTTAGCTTGAGCTCTGTCAAGGAGGCAAGTACTTGGTTGAATTTGGAGTAAAAGAGGAATAAATAGGCTTTGCAGATTAGGAGATAGGAGAGCTTCTGTCTAGATTCCAGGCTGGCCTCAGCTGATTCTGGCTGTGAATGTTGCTTGCCACTGCCAAAACCTGTGATCCGGGTTTTGCCTGGATGAGGTGGAAAGGCATCATGAGAGTTACTGTTAGTGGTTTTGTTCCTTCTTTTGTCAAGCCACATGGAAGGAAGTTTGACTTTAGAAATAATTTGTGTTGTAGAATTTCTCATCATGAAAGGCCTTTGGATGTGTCTAGAGCTGTTGGGCTAGAACCCCAGGAGGGATTGAACTGTTTCTCCAGGTTCAGGTTCCTTGAAGATCTATCTGTCCTCTCTCTAGGTTTGAGAAAACCACGTGTAATTACAGCCTCGCTAAATGCACATGACCTTAGGGCCCACCACCTGTCCTCGACTTTCTGACTGGCAAGTTGCAACTTCTGCCCGCCCCGTCTGTGTTCTGATTGCTAGTTGCCCCCTTTGACTACCACCACGTCAAGATAAGGGAAAGAGGCCTGGGGAAGCCAGAGACTGAGTAGACTGGCCAGTCAATTTTGGAGTTTTTCAGTTAGTCTTGGTTATAGTGGAGGTTTACCTGGTACTCTGACCTCACCCAGAATGTCAGGATTTTGCCCCAAGGTTGATAACTTACAAGGCAAAAATGCTGTGACCTACTACCTCCCTCCTGGGAGAAGGAGAGGCAGCTTCACAGTTAAATCCTTAGTTTGCCCTTTGAGACAGATGAGCTGTGGTGAGAATTTTGAAAACCAGATTCTGACTAGTGGCTCCTCTTCTTGAGTTAATGACCTCAAAGCCCTCTTTGGCCATTCTGCTTTTTTTCCATGCCAGATTGATTCATATAACCCTGACTGACCACACTGCACATTGCCGATGTGTCCAGTGATTTTTAATTGCTTCATATGGCTGTTGACTTTATAAGTCTCTCATTTGTAGGACCCAGCATGTAGGTCTAAAAAAAACCGTGCATCTGCAACTTTTCTGTAGTCCTGTTGCATCAACAATTCATGGAAAGTTCAGGTCAATTACGCTGAGGTTCTTCACAGAAAGACTATCAGAGTTTCATATTTGACTGGTTTGGAGTAGTGCCCAGGATTTTGGACCTGCTTTCATTATTATGGTCTTATCAGTGAACAGAGATTTATTGAGCATCTTTTTTATGCTAAGCTCTGGGGAAACCACCATGAATAGTTCTTGCTCTCAAGGAATGTGTGATTCTTTAGCCAGACCCATAAGACCTATATCAAGAGAAGGGAGATGAAAGGAGTCAGTGATCTGAAAGTAAGAGCTGTCAGCAGTTACCACGGATTAGGGATGCGCCACCCACTGTAGAGCTGAAGCACTTTTTTTCTAATCTAAAAGGACTTTTATAACTCCTGCTATTCTTCTAACTCTAAGGGAAGTGCAGGGCTGTTAAGAGTTCTGTGAGTAGCCTGAGTTCCCCCTCCCTGTATTTCACATATGCTTTTCTTCTCTATAACTACATAATACAGGAGTCACCCCACAGCCTCAGTTTTCCTTTCCTTGGTTTCAGTTGTCTGTAGTCAACCAAGGTCTGGAAGCAGATGATCCTCCTTCTGACATATCATCAGGAGGTCAGTAGTAGCTTAATGCTATGTCACAATGCCTGTGTCATTCGCCTTGTTTCATCTCATCACATAGACATTTTATCACCTTACATCATCACAGGGGTGAGTACAGTCCAATAAGATACTTGGAGAGAGACCACCTTCATGTGGCTTTTATTACAGAATATTATAATTTTTCTATTTTATTGATAGTTGTTAATCTCTTACTATGCCTAATTTATAAATTGAGCTTTATCATATTTATGTATAGGAAAAAGCACGTATAGGGTTTGGTACTGTCTATGGCTTCAGGCATCCACTAGGGGTCTTGGAACCAATCCCCTGCAGATGAAGGGGGGGGGGAGGGGACTTCTGTTATCAGTTCCTCCTTATGAAGGAAGCTGTAATTGATTTTTCCCTCCTTGAGGGCAAAACAGTAATTTTCACAATAAATGAGATAATGGATGTGAAACTACTCAGCACAATGCCTAGTACATATTAGGCACCCAGCAAATGTTATTACTGTCATTTCATGGTGAGACTGTAGGCAAACTAGATTCTTAATCTGTGTTCCTTAAATACTAGAGGCTGGGCAGTGGGTGTATTTCTTGAAAAATGTGACTCTGTACTTTGTTGCCTCTGGAATGCTTAAATAATAGTTGTCTTTAAAAAAAAAAAAAACCTGCTGGATATAATTGTGCCCGTTATGTGATATGGGTGATTCCACCTGTTTTTAAAAAAGAATGAAGTCACTTACATTTTGGTGGTGAATTTCAAAAAAGAAAAAAGTACTTTCTATATTCACCTCAGAATGGTGACAGAGTTACACTTTCCCGGTTTGTCTTCTTAAGGTGTGAAGCCCTCTCCAGGCTCTATAAGCCAGACATTCCTTCTTCC
Source organism: Nyctereutes procyonoides (assembly GCF_905146905.1). NCBI lineage: Eukaryota > Metazoa > Chordata > Mammalia > Carnivora > Canidae > Nyctereutes > Nyctereutes procyonoides. The sequence continues at coordinate 46,050,702 of NW_026575140.1, read as the reverse complement.
CTCTTCCAAGTTAAACGCGTTCGCTTGGTGCTGCCTCTTGAGTCCACGCCTCTCTGCCTCCCTCGGGAGTGGGTGTTTGGGAGCCTCGGGCACCATCACTGTGTTCTGAACCTGTCTCCTAGGTCTTATGTGAGGGTGCCACTTCATGATGGTAAGAAAAGACATTCACTGGAGGGTTTTTTTAAGCTTTCTTTTTTGAATTACTTTTTAAAAAGAAATCTACTGGTTAGATTTATTGTCTCACAAAAAATGTTTTTAGAGATTATTTTGTTCATAAATATTTCTTTCTCATGCTGATGATCAACTGATTTTTGTCTACAAATGTTGGCCTATCACAGTATTTTTTCAATACAGATCCTATTTACCAAATGACCATTTTAGTGTTTTTAAACCATACTAAGGATTGAAATATGTAAATCAGGTGACATAAACATGAAAATTATGTGCCTAAATATTTTTGTAAAGATGTCAAATAAATACTTTTTTCCTGAACACATGTATTAAAATTCTTTTTTTTCCCCCTCCTTTCTAAGTGCATACCAAGAGCCATAAGTCTGCCCACACTTAAGCATCTAATTGGTTGGTTGGAACCCTGTAATAAACAGTTTGCCATTGTGATAGTGAGTTATTAATAGAAATTTATATTTGGTCTTTGTCCCTGTTCCTGGCACATAGCTCCTAAAACTCTTGTTCTTTATAACAAGAGATATTCCTCTAGCTCTTACATCTGTTTTGGCTCCCAGTTGTTTAAATAGGTCCATATCCATAAAGATGCAATGGGTGTCTTTTGTTATTCATAATGCACCTTTTTGAACAACTGCACCTGAGTGACCATTGGAGAGCCCCAAAGGATCAGTAGGAGCTGGTTGTGGGGTGAACCAACCATGGTGATTTATGTTGGAAACTTTCAGTCTCCTCGCCCCTACCCTCCTGGGGGAAGAGGAGAGAAACGAGGTTAGAGCAGTCACTGGTGGCCAATGATTTAATTAATCATGTCAACATTGAAGGCTCTGTAAAAATTCCTGAACTACAAGGTTTGGACAGCTTCCATCCAGGCTGCTGAACCCATGGAGGAGCTAGAAGGGTGGTGCTCAAGGAGAGAGCAGGAAAGCTCCCTGCCCCTTCCCACATACCTTGCCCCATGCATCTCTTCCATCTGGTGGTTGTTGCCAAGCTACATCTTTTTATAAGAAACTGATAGGTTTTTTTCTTTTAAAGATTTTATTTATTCATGAGAGACACAGAGAGAGGCAGAGACACACGCAGAGGGAGAAGCAAGCTCCATGCAGAGGCCCCCAGGATCCCAGGGACCCCGGGATCTTGCCCTGAGCCAAAGGCAGACCCTCAACTGCTGAGCCACCCAGGCCTCCCAGAAACTGGTAGTGTAATAAACTTTTCCCGAGTTCTATGACCTATCTTAACAAAGTATTCAAACCTGAGCAGGTCCTGGGAAGCTCTGATTTATAGCTGGTTGCCCAGATGCACAAGTTAACTGTGGACTTGTGATTTGACTTGGAAGGGGGTGGGGTGACAGTCATGGAGGTGATAATCATGTGGCATGGAGCCCGTGAGTCTTTTGGGAACTACAGGACCTGATGCTCCAGATAGAGTGTCAAGACTGGGTTGTGGTTAATGCAGCAGGTGTTATGGATTTTCTTGGTAAATAGTAGAATATTGAGAGAAGATACAGAAGGAATTTTTCCTTTATAGCCATACAAATATTTTGAATGAATAGTACCTACAATTAAGTATACCCTGTGTCTCTGACATACTTGTGCCAAATTCAAAGGAAAGAAGTGCTAATCTTTCTACTTTTAAAATATTTCATCTGCTTAATCAAGGTGTCTAAGCCTCTGAGTAGCTTGACCAGGAAATACCCTAAAATAACACAGTGTTTATCAAGAGAGACATTTTGGTACAGGCAAGCTCAACAGAATGAGGAGTACATTAAGGCTTTAAAACAAGCTGTGGCAAAATAACGTATAATATAAAATTTACCATCTTAACCATTTTTAAGTATATAGTTCAGTAGTATTAAGTATATTCACATTGTTGTAGAACCAGTCTCCACAACTTTTATTTCTTGCAAAACTGAAACCCTGCCCATTAAACAGCTCCCCATTTTCCTCTTCCTTCCAGGCCCTGGGAACCACCATTCTACATTCTATGAATCTGACTACTCTAGATAACTTCATATAAGTGAAATCATATAGTATTTGTTATTTTGCTTCCGGCTTATTTCAAATAACATAACATCCTTGAAGTCCATCCATGTTGTAGTATGTCGTTTTATTTTTCCTTTTTAAGGCTGAATAATATTCCATTGTATGTATATAGGACATTTTATTTATCCATTCACCTGTTGATGGACACTGTACTGTTTCCACCCTTGCCATTGTAAATACTGCAAAAGCCTGGTATTTTAGTCAGTTTGCTGTGACAAATTACCATAGAATGGGTGGCTTAAACAACAAACATTTATTCTTAGAGTTCTAGAGGCTGGCCAGTTCAAGATCAAGGTGCTGGCAGATCTGGCCTCTGGTAAGAGCCCAGTTCTTGGTTTGTGGGATATGTGTCTTCTCTCATCCTCACCTGGTGTGGAGAGCAGAGAGGAAGTTTTGTCTTGCCTCTTATAAATAAGGGCACTAATCCTATTATGAGGGGCCACCCTTATTACCTCCCAAAGGCTCATCTCCAATGGATTAAGGTTTTAACAGAAAAATTTGTGGGGGACACAAAATGTATATTGAGGAGTACAAATATGATTTCAATTCTTTTGAAATTGCAGGATCATCTAGTCATTCTATTTTTATTTTTGGGGGGAACTGCCATACTGTTTTCTATTGTGGTTTTGCCATTTTACATTCCAACCAATGTGCACAAGGGCCCCAATTTCTTCACACTTAGTTTTACTGAAAGTAGCCAGCCCTAGTGGGTGTGAGGTGATCATACGGTGGTTTTGATTTGTATTTTCCTCACGGTTAATGGTGTTGAGCAACTTTTCATATGCATGTTGGCCATTTATATAGTTTCTTTGGAGAGATGTCTATTCAAGTCCATTTTTTGGTTGGATTTTTTTTGTTGATGTTTTTTTATATGTTCTGAATTTCAACCCCTGATAAAATACATCACTTGCAGATATTTTCTTCTACTCTGTAGTTTGCCTGTTCATGCTTGTGTTCTTTAGTGCAGTTTTAAATTTTGATGTAGTACAGTTTCATTGTTTTTGCTTTTGTTGACTATGCTTTTGGTGTTATATCCAAGAAATGATGGCCAAATCCATTGTCATTAAGTTTTTCCCCTGTGTTTTCTTCTAAGTGTTTTGTAATTTTATGTCTTGCATTTAAGTCTTCTATCCATTTTTTATTTTTGTATATGGTATAAGGGTCAAACTCCATTTTTTGCATGTAGTTTTACTGACACTGTTTGTTGAAGAGACTGCTTTTTAAGGCATGTTTTTTTAAAATCCTCAGAATTTGACTAACTTGTCAGATGCATGGCTTCATTCAGCCCTCTGCTGGTTTCTTGGCTCACCTTGGCTTCCATGCACAGGGCTGTCATTACTGGGGACCAACACATGAGAGGCACTGCTGAGAGGACCAAAGCACAGAACTGGTGCCTTCGTGTATCTATAGCAGGTGAGCGTTCCTGGGTATGCCCAGGACTTCCCTACAGCTCTCATCACATTAAATTGTTCATCCGTCCGTTAGGTTAGGCTGACTTCACGGGCTGGCACCCAGCCCCTAGCAGAGACCTGGCAAAATTATATTTAACAGATGAAGCTGAGTCAGGTAAATTGTCCAGTGTGGTTGTGAAACTCACATTCAAATCGCAATCGGCCGGACTCAAAAGACCTTTGCTTTCTACAACCGCATTAGGTTCTTGTTTTGACACATCTGCTTGTAACGGATTTGGTGGGACCAAGCTCATCACCAGTACATGCCTGTTGAATGCCATTCTTCATTTGGAGTTCGAACAACCATGACTTAAAGCTCTGGCCAGGAGCTGGTCGCTGGTTAAATAGAAGGTAGACCCTTTCCAGCTGTACTGCTGGGGCCCTCTTGTGGCAGCAGCTGCCATTGGAATAATAAAGGAGAGTAGTTTGCATGAAAAGCAATTATTTATTGAGAGTCTACTGTGTTCTTTCACGGAGTTAGGCCTTTATCATGTCTTTTCATATTACAACACTTTACTATTGTGCGAATAGTGGCTTAGTCAAAGGAATTTTTCCAGCTTCCCTCAGCTGTAAATTTAAATGCGGACTTTAATTCTGAAATCTTTTCCCAGAGAATTCCAGATAACCTCCCTATATTAGGACAATGCAAAAGGAGAATTTCTTCAGGAATGCCTCATCCTGTGTGTTTATACTTCAGGTAATTTTTCCAGTTAGTATTTTTGAGGACAAGATCTACAAAAGATGACAGAATCATGAAACTATCTGACACAGAAGAATGTATAGGAGGAATATACATTTCCTCCTGAGAATGGTAGGAAAATTTTCCTAAGAGAAATGACATTTAAGCCGATTCCTGAGGGACAATTAGTATTCAACTGAGGAGCCATTGGAGGGGACAGCCTTCTAGCATTCCATGGCCACTGTGTCTGCTTATGTCTGAAATGCATCCCCCTGTAATGTCTTTAGAACAGATGCCCTCATCTCTGTGGTGTTCTATGACCAGCCTATCTGAAATTGTACCCCACCATTGTCCCTATTCCTCTCCTGTGCTTTATCTCTATAGCACTTGTCTCTTTTGATGAAATTTAAGCTTTATGAAGGCACAGATGTTGGTCTGTTCTGTTCACTGCAGTGTCCCTGGCACCTAGAAACAGAGCGGGCACACTGTGGTTACACTGTAAATATTTTCTGAATGAACACTTCTAGACAAGGAGTAGCTCATTAATGGCTACATTTTTAAGCATTGCAAGGTCGACATATGGCCTCATCTTCATTTTAGAAAGATCATGCCAGCTGCAGGATTGGGATTGTAGGTCAGAAGTTGACAAATTCAAATCTTACAGGTAAGGGCTGGGCAGGTAAAAAGTGTGAATCTCAGTGATTCAATACATAGTGGTAGGGCTTGTGGTACGTACCTGTTAAAGGCATTCAATTAGAACAAAAGAGTTGCCAGGCAGATTCGGCCCCCTGGCTCTTGGTGTGCCTAAATTGAGGAACTACTATACATCAGATTTGCACTCTTAACAGGATCACTGAGGATGCTGTGCAGATTACTGTCAGATGGGAGTCAAAAAAAGGGCAGGACTGTACAGCTTATCAGCTGTAGAAGATTGCTGTACATTCTGGTGAGAAATGATGGGATCCTGCGGTGTAGTTGTGAAAGCAGAGAATACAGAAACATTATTTTAGAAGGTAGGATTAACAGGTGATAATGAAATCAGTTTCTCATTTTTGTTTATAAGTAAGGCTGTGGTGATTTTCTCTTTTGCCTGTTATATTCAAGGAGACCATCTGAATGCCAGGAGACCAAGACGAACATTTTAAGGGTATTTAAGTTAGGTTTCCAAATGTTTTCCAAAAAGGTAGTATTTGAAGTATAGCAAACAGAATACTTGCTAAGCCACAGTAAAAAAAAATTTTACTGAGCATTTGCTACTGCTAGGTAGGCATTTTTTCTTAGCACCTTACATATGGATGGATTTTAATCTTTTAAACAGTCCTTTAAAGTTAAGTTTTATTCTTATTTTAGAGGTGAGGAAACAGGTACAGAAAGATTCCACTGTTGAACAGTGGTGATTGTGAAAAAAATAAAATGTGCTTTACAGAATGTAATTTGCCTTCCTGTGTGAAAAAAATGTCAAATTACTTTTCTTTTAAATCAAATTAGATGAGTCCCCATCTCACTACCCAGCAGGAAATTCAATCCCAATCCTTCTCTAAGGTTAAACCACATTTTCCAGGAATTGCATGGTGCCTGGAAAATAGAAGAGGAATCTTCTTCAGAAGAGGGAATATCTTCAGTCCTTCATGGTCACTGCTTAAGTCCTTAGTGACTATCTCCAAGGTGTCCTTTGAAGGCAGGTGGCACTGCAGATTCCAAACTTCGACACTGTGATGGTTGCTACTACTGGAAGGTCTCAATGCATGGAGTCCAGCATGTTTTACATCCCGTGCAACCATTCCTCTGACGTCCTGCTAGAGAATGAACTCGCATTCCAACTATTCTGAGCCTGCTGACCAGCTTCTGTCCAACATGGGGGACTTTTTCCTTTCCAGAACTCCGATTTGAGAGGGGAAAGGGTAGAACAAGTTGTTTGCAAATAACATGTTTTCTGCACTATAACACACATCTTCCTTGAATGCAAAGATGTAACTTAGGAAACTAGGTGAACAAATGCAGATCATTGCAAAGTGTTAAGTCTTTCAACTTACCGAGACAGCTATTTCCCCATTTGTAATGATTTGTAATGTTGTGAGGATTGGTTTATGATGAGGGTGTAGCACAGTGAATAATAATATATAATACTTAACAATAGGCTTGTTTTAGCCACCAAATTAACATTCTTCTGTGACCAACACATGATCCTTTTGAGGGAATGCCTCTTCCCCAACTGTTCAAGCCAAATGAATCCAAAAAGAGCTGCCACCTTATGAGAGCCACTTGCCTAGCCACAATGATGGGTTGACTAAAAGATGGCTAGTGATTCACTTCCATGGCCATAGGACAGATTGGCCATGGCTCTAGCCAGAAGTACAGAATTATAAACTATTAAGTACCATGAAGAAAAAGTACAGAGGAATCGGACTTTGTCTAAGCAGCTGAGTCTTGTTGGAAAAGTCATTTTTCCATTTTGGGCCTAAGGTTTTCCCTTCTGTAAAATGAGAGGACTCTGGGAGGCCCCAAAAGGGTCACATTTGGATTTTGGCAGGCTCCTCTCACCAGTTGCTTCATTTACAGAGTACTTGTTAGCACTTTAGAAGGTGCAGAGCGGGGATCCCTGGGTGGTGCAGTGGTTTAGCGCCTGCCTTTGGCCCAGGGCGCAATCCTGGAGACCCGGGATCGAATCCCACGTCAGGCTCCCGGTGCATGGAGCCTGCTTCTCCCTCTGCCTGTGTCTCTGCCTCTGTCTCTCTATCATAAATAAAAATTCAAAAAAAAAAAAAAAAAGAAGGTGCAGAGCGTGCAGAGTTCAGCTGGAGCTGCTGTACATACCAAAACACACCTTGCTAGTTTGGTTCCCTATTTACGTGCCTCTTTGCCAGTTACATAGCAAAGTAAAGGAAATTGGAATCAACTGCTAGTGAGCACTAGCGAAATTTGAAGGCTGCTATAAGCTCGTGATTCTGAAAGCCAAGGTTTTTGAATTTGTTGCCAAACTCAATTGTCAGCAGCAGCTGACCTGAAATGTGTGTGAATATGAATACATTTTATGGTGGACAAGTGTTTTTAACCATAGGTTCTAGACCTGGATACGGATGTTCTTTAAAACATAGTACCTCTCTAAAATCTGAACAATCCTGGCCACAAGAATTTTGGATAAGGGGCTGTAGACCTGTATACTACTGCTGGATCTTTATCTAGTGGTCTGTAGAGAGATTTCTTATGTGATTTTTTTTTCTTAATGTCTGATTTTTAAATCCCAACACAACCCTGTGATACTGACTTAGTTTTATCTTTTTACAGATGGGCAGTTCAGGTGTTTATTCTATGTTCCTAAATGCAAATGCCTACTATAAACACTGGTGGACAAAGGCAGACAGTGACATAGAGAGGTATGTGGCAAAGCAGTTCATGAAGCTCATAATTCAGGCTGTTTCAAATAACCAACCATCCAAATAAACTTCCACCAACCACAAATACATGTTAGGAGAGGACTAACAATATTCATACTCAGAATGACTAGCGCTATTAGCTCCTAGCCAGAACAGATCTCCCATGTTTACTCAGCCAAAGCACAACTGCTGACATGAAGTAGTAAATTATTAAAATGTCCCTTTTTGGAACAAGTTCGACTAGATCTTTTCTTTCTGGTCAGGAATTTACTATGGTTCAGGTTAGTCTGGTGCCACTCTCTGCTTGATCTCTTAAAATTCTGAGAAAAACCACTTCAGGGTCCAGATCTCCTCATTCTTTAAAAAGTTTAAGTGTAGGGCAGCCCAGTGGCTCAGCGGTTTAGCGCCGCCTTCAGCCCAGGGTGTGATCCTGGAGACCTGGGATGCAGTCCCAGGTCAGGCTCCCTGCATGGAGCCTGCTTCTCCCCTGCCTGTGTTTCTGCCTCTCTCTCTCTCTCATGAATGAATAAATAAATCTTAAAAAAAAAAAAAAAGTTTAAGTGTAGGGGCACATGGGTGGCTCAGTCCAACTCTTGATTTTGGATAAGGTCATGATCTCAGGGTCCTTGAGATAAGAGCCCTGTGTTGGGTCTGATTCTCTCCCTTTCCCTCTGGCCTTCCCCACCCCTAAATGAATGAATGAATGGATAGATAAATAAAAGTAAATAATAAATTAAAATAATAAAAATAAACTCTAAGTGTATAGTCCTTAAATTAATCCAAAATCCATTTTTCCAGAGACAAAAGAGCAAAACTATGTATTTTAGAACTACCTGAACTCTACAAGCAAGTTCTAGCTAGTGTGCAGAAACACATTTAGCCCACTCTACAGTCAACCACTCAAACACTGGTTCATATGATGTATCTAGGAGAAGAAGGAACACAGATTATACTTATTTGCATTGTGACCAATGTATATTATACAAACAAAATCTGTAATTAAAACCTAGTGAATCAATCTAATGAAAATCATCCACACGGTATTATGTAGACAAGTATGTTTAAAAAAATATTTTAATAAGCATATTCAGAATGGCAGACAGGGAATGGGAAAAGGGAATTATTTTACAGTGCAAAACTACTATGCATAAATTTAAAAACATCTAACTCATAATTTTAATGCCTATTTAAATATTCAAATACATTTTTAAAGCTCAACAGATTTGTGTTGAACTGAGTTGCAGATTCTGAACTCTATTTGAAAACACATTATAAAACAGAATACCATTTCAAATGAAAATGATAGTGCTTTGCTGAGGGTGGGTATGGGGTGGGGGAAACTAACTATTAACAAAGGCTTCTTTTCCCAATGCAGTTTGTTAAGAGTTCAAGAGTTATGAAATGTACTAAATCTTAAAGCAAATTAAATTCATGATATTACTAAAAGTTTTAAAGTAGTGCAATGACTTATCAAGTTATAGTGGCTGCATTATGAAGAACAAAGTACTGTGTGAAATACCTGCATAAACACAAAATACAATTAAATATTCTTCACAAAAAGCTGAGCATTATGTATTGTAATAGTGGAATGTCTTTCATTAGGCATACTTTAAAAAGGTAAGATTAAGAAAAGTAAAATCTCCTAATAAGTATACATGTGCCATATTTGCAAACATGCCTGAGAATTTACTAAAAACGTTCCTGTAATTTTAGTTTCCAAGAACTTCACAAACCTGCAAACAAAATGCATCTTTAAAAAAAGGTGAAAATAGCATCTCTACTGCAACGACTTAAAAAGTACAGCATCACTCTTCATTGTGAAACACTTCGATAGACCATCTTTGACAAAGAACTAGGAGCTAGGATACTTTGGATTCGTGTAATAAAAACTGATTCAGAAACTGGATTGTGACTGTGACCATCTGCTAAAGCTGCCATTCTGGATAAATTGATATTGTAGGTAAAACAAAAACAACAAAAAATTCAAGCTTCTCAACACTTCCACCCAAAACTTTGATTTACTCATATATGGTATGTAACAGTGAATGTGCACTATATGAAGTCAAGTGTTGTAAAGTGGCTTTTTAACACTGTTTGGGGAAAAGAGTTGTTCACATTGGTGGAAGGAAGCAGTCTGAACATATGTTAATAGTAATACTTCATGAGGGTAAGGCCTAAATCATAACTTCTCAGTGCAAACCTTTACTCAATTGCATGAAACAGTTGAGCCATTAAAAACAAGACCACAGAAGATTTATTTTAAAAAGGCATTGGCTCTTGAACTGATGGCTGAAAATGAATCAGTAGAAGCATTTGGGGTATGCCTGTGTGAAAAAAACAAGAATAGTTAATAATCTTTTATAAAAGTTTGGATATAGGTTGGTCTATCAGCTGTATAAAACTACATTTTTAACAAGAATTTTGCACTAAAAATAAAATGGCACTCTTGCAAGGCTATGCAAATGGATGATCCTATCTGTAATCACACAGAGCACTGGTCCTACATCTTATTTTCATTTTGGAAATATGCTCACGTCATCACTTTTTCCTCATAAAATCAATTTGTTACCTGCCAACTCCTTGTGTGTGCCAATATCTAAATATTGCTTGACCTTTTCCCCGGTTTAGTTAATGCAAAAATGGGAAATTTTATAATGCATATAAAAATAACCGAACAGGATTCTGGTCAGCATGATATATTGAAGCACTTAAGCCAACAATAAACTTTTGTCTTGCTTCAAAAATAATTTTCAAAATTATAGCAAACGCAAAACAACTATGCAATCTAGGTATCATGCTTAATTTCAAAATTCTCAAACTATTTGTCCTTAAGTAGAAATTTGAAAAAACAAATTTTCACAATCCTTTATGAATGCTTTTACCACCTGTATAAGAAACATGACTTAGTTACTACACAAACACTTAAAAATTCATTAGAAAAACCTTAGCAAAATAAAATGAAAGCTGACAGACTCAGAATATCAATTCCTCTCATAAAAGTTTACCAACTGTACAAGTTAAGAAAATTATACAAGCTTTTGTATTAAGAAAGGACAGTTCAGTCAAGACATATGTACTGTAAAAATCTTTCAAAGGCTACAAAGAATCTGGAAAAATACAGAATGTATTTCTTAAGCCCAGATAAGAATATGGAAAGACATCATTGATGTCAACAATTTTACATATACAAACCTGACTTGGTTTATTTTTAAACTTCTATATATAAAAAAATCATGCTAGCATAACTTTCAGGATTCATAAGGGTTTCCTTAATAATGACACTCAATTTGTATGGAGAGAAAAATGTCTCTTATAAAAAATAAAGACATTTCAAGAAACTCAGAGAAACTGGTGTCAAACAGAAATTTGAACTTGGTTTTTTCTTCTCTGCCATCAAACTAAGCAAAAAGTACCTGTAAGTGAGCTTTTAAGATTAATACAGCAAATGAGAAGGTACAGATATTTCTGTAGTTCATTCAGATTTACTAAACTATTTGTTATATCCTTAACAAAGTCTTTACACTTTTTAAAGTAAAAAGTCTACAAAGGGCAGAATTATGAAATCTTATTTACTAAAGTTAGGACTCAATTCAAATTTTCAAAATTTTAACCAACTGTTTCAAGGAAATCAACTTTTTAAGGTAACCCATCAACCCTGAAAATTTTAGTCACACCAGATTTTACTCCAAAGAAAGTAAAATAAGTTTAAGATTTAGTCATCTGTGTTTTCAAGTTCTTCAAATTTTCCATGTGACATTGCTTCTTGGAAAAATTCTGAAGAACCTGGACTTTCTTTTCCATTGCTGTTTACCCTTCGCCTTTTGGCAGGTCTCTCACTTTTCTCATCAAAATCATTTTCATTTCTTGCAGTCATATGGCCAAGTTTTTGGTCAGTGGTAAGGTTGTCTGTTTCATAACCATTAGTATCCATATCTGCATGAAGTGGTCTCTTATTTCCACCTGCTGGTCCGTTAACATGTAACCCCTCAACTTTGATTTCTTCTTTGTTCAACATTTCCCCTGGTCCATTAGATGACATCCCTACATTGGAAGAACATTAAGTGAAACTGCTAGTATTAAAAAGTTAACTCTGTAAACTATTCTAAAACAGCTATTGTAAAAAAGCTTTTCATCAATGATGAGAGGTATCAAATCTATGTATACCTATGGTCTGAACCCTGGTTCTATTTACTGAGTAACTGCATCACTTTGGGCAAAAGTTATTTACATTCTTTGTACCTCAGTTTCATCACATATCACAATGAGGATAATAAGGGACTTACAGGGTTGCTATGAAAATTAAGTTAATAAATGTAAAGAATTAACATTTTGGCATATATTAGGAGCATGTTGGTGTTATATAACAAATAAGCACTCAGTCTAAGAGTCTAAAATAAGCCGAATTAAAGCCAAGATGTGGACAAATTAGCAAAATGGTTATAACTTTCTAAAACTATGTAAAAAAAAAAAATGACCATCTATAGAAGCGTGAGTTTTCTATTGCCATATAAAATGACATCACTTTTATTTTTAAGTAAATCCATGGGTATTGTGCTTTACGGGTAAAGATCACACATTTTATTTATCTAAATGGATTGAAATAATTGGCCACAATGTTAAAAAAATTAATGCTTGCACTGTCCAAACATATATTTAAAAGTGATAAAAGCAAACACAAATTCCTCCGAAACAGGTAAGAAAAGAAAGAATTATTTACTAAAAGTTACAGTAAAAAAAGCATGTTAGAGTTGACTGGGAAATGGAGTAGACATTTTGGGTATGTAATGTAAAATATAGAATGTGCCACTGGAGGTAAGTAAATTTTAATTATTAGAACAATATTTGGTATCAAGGATGAGCCTCAAATATTACATTTTGGTCAAAGAAAATATTCTATGCCCCCAACTCAAAAGTACACTCAAATCATAAATGCACAGGGGGATTATGCACCATGATACAGAAGGAACGATACTATTATAGTAAGCCCAAAAACCCCTGTGAGAAGGTAAAAAGTAAGATTTCAAGATACTAGGCTCCTTAATGAAAGAGGAACTTCACTGAAGAATTCCTTCCTTTCCTTGAAAAGACCCAAGAATCTTGGCTGTGGGTACGTGGGTGAATGGCTTCTGGGCTACTGAATAATTTATAGGTAATTTAAAACCTTATTAGTTTAACTGCACGTTCTAATCAAATGGTTAAAAAAGAAAACAAAGAAAGAAACAATTTGGTGTTATGAGCAAACAGGAAAAGACCAAAGTAGTAAACAACTATGCCTCCCTGAGCTTCCACCTGTAGTCCGAAGTTCAGAGTCTTAGCTTCTTACTTTATACCAGAAAACGGCTGCTGGGCCCTCTCTGTTTGTTTCACTTGTTCTTAGGGGAACGTGGTGAGGGAATAGAGCGGGGTCATCAAATGAACAAAGTATATTCATTCCAGTAATGCCAGTGTGATACCAAAGGTCAGGGGATAATCGTTCACAGTGTTGTTGTTCTAGTTTCTGTCGGGGAGGTTAGCTCTCCACTGGCCCTCTCCTAAGACTGTTACATCAGAATGTAGGTGTGCAGAGCTTATCTCTAATTCACCACTTTCCTCCTTAAGAGGAGTGAAAGGCTTTATTACTCTCTGCTTGGCCACTGTCTTACTGAGGAAAACTATTTTAATTAAAGTAGAAATCAAAATAATTCTCTGACTAGGTGTTACTCATGAACACAGTGATCTTTGGTCCATTGTATTTCAAATAAGAACATTACCCGAACCTCAAACATAATGGAATGTCATTTGCTTCTTTCTCGCAGAGATAAAAACAGAAATGTTTCCATACTGTATTAATGCAGAGCCTGACACCTGCTTTATCTTTTCTCATCCTTCAAGGTTATTACACTATCAGAGAGAAAACTATACAAAACCATGCCCTTGTTATCTACTTCTTTCCACCAAATGCTTAAAGTACTTTCCTGATAAAGTGTTACAGCTTTGTGTACTTCTGATGTGACATGGCTGGCATTTCCGTCTAAGAGTTAACAAGAACATTCTATCCAAGCATCCCAACTGATTAAGAAAATCGATGCTACTCAAGAAGAATAAATTAATTAAAAGAAAATCACTGTTGATGGTTTATTTTTATTCAACTTAAGTTTTTAGTGATGTCAACAGGAATTCTTTCCAATTTGTATTCTGTGTTAGTACATATGTATGCTGGTATTATGTATATTCGTTCCATAGGTATTTACAATTATTATTTTTACAACTCTTGGCTTTGGAAGTTTAATACAAACCATACTGCCCTGACTACTAAAGGAAAAGTGCCCTTCATTAAGAATAAACAAGTGCTTCTTTGGTTGCTTACCATTCTGATTACTATTGCTTATCGTGCCATCTTCTTTCTCAGACTGGCTGTTACTACTGTTTGAGGCAGTTGGGGGAGGGGACGGTGCTCGACTAGAAGCAGCACTTTCACTTTCATCTAGAAGCCGATCCATGTAATCCCTTAAAATTAAGTGAAAAAATAATTATTTTCTTACATTAAAAAAAGCTGAAAATTAAAATTCAGGTTAACTTTAAAAGACTTTTATTAATAAATATGTCCTAATTTTCACTTCCATTCATTCCAGTGCCTCATCTACCCCACCAGGATCTGAACATTTAATGGAAAGCTTCTTTTGGTTACATGTTTGTTGGAAAAAAGCATAAGGGCTTTAAACTAGCAAATTTTAGACCCCAATAGGAAGTTTTAAAGCTTTTAAAATTATAGACTAGTGCTCAGAGTGGCTCAACTAAAATCAGAGGATCTCTAAGTGAAGAGAGGGATGATGCCAATCAGGAGTACAAAGCAATTTCTGCACAAACACAGATTGGAATTTTAAAGCTCCTATTTATGTGATAGCTATAGCAATACCTGAAAGACAAATGAGGGCCTACCAATGAATCACTTCCCTGAACATTCCTGGATATCTCCTGTATTACTTTCCGCTAGATCTGAGCTATTAAAAGCTATGTTACTGACCTTACCTGCTGGCTTTGCCAGCATATTAGAGGTGAACTGACTTCTTCCCTAAGTCATTCCTGAACTATATGTCATGGGAGGACAGCCGCAGTTAAGTGACTTTGGGTTGGGGTTAGAAGATCTGGGCTAAATACTCATCTCTGAGGTTTAGTGTCTTTACCTAGAACATCATGTATGTATGTACCACACAGGGTTGTTATACAAGATGCGTGCAAGAAAGTAGTTTTGTAAACTATGAGTGCTATGAAGTCACCAAAATCAAGGTCAGCAAACTATGGCTTGCAGGCTGGCCACAATTTTGTGAATGGTATTCTGATGGGATACAGCCACACCCACTCATTTACATAATATCTATGACTGCACAACAGCAGAGCTGGGTGGTTACAAGAGAACTGAAGGCCCACAAAGCCTAAAATACATACTCTAGCTCTTTACAGAGAAAGTCTGCTGATACCAGTGCTGGACTAATTTCCCAAAGGCAGGAATTTTAGTCTTTGTTCACTGCACCACCTGTGCCTAAGCTGTGCATGGCAAAGAATAG
The DNA here is from genome assembly GCF_905146905.1 of Nyctereutes procyonoides. Classification (NCBI taxonomy): domain Eukaryota; kingdom Metazoa; phylum Chordata; class Mammalia; order Carnivora; family Canidae; genus Nyctereutes; species Nyctereutes procyonoides. The sequence goes on along the minus strand of NW_026575140.1, from coordinate 46,035,429 downwards.
AAGCTCAAGAAAACCTTAAAAACCGTATTTTAAAATTCCTTCAGAATAATTATAATAGAAATATTAAGATAAATCTTTAGAATTTCTGAGTTTGGAAGTAAGAATGTGGATAAGAAATAAACAGTGGAAAGGCTTAGGATTTTACTGAAAGTCTGTGGTAATAGTCTAAGAATAGATGATTAAATATAGCTGTAATGTCAAACTACAAGATCACACTGTCCCCTAGGTTATGAGAATATAATAAAGGGACACGAAGCTTTCAACAGCTTGAAGTACAAAACACACATCAAAGAAATGTATATAATCATGACCTAATCAATTTAACATTCTAGGGGATCCCTGGGTGGCGCAGCGGTTTGGCGCCTGCCTTTGGCCCAGGGCGCGATCCGGGAGACCCGGGATCGAGTCCCACGTCGGGCTCCCAGTGCATGGAGCCTGCTTCTCCCTCTGCCTATGTCTCTGCCTCTCTCTCTCTGTGTGACTATCATAAATAAATAAAAATTAAAAAAAAATTAAAAAAAAATTTAACATTCTAGGCCTTCCTAATTTTCCTCACCTATAAATAGAGGGAATTAAATCTGATGGTGTTTTAGTTCTCCCTTCAGCTTTATGCCATTCACCGTAACTCCAGAACAATCATGTAATGAATTTGAAGCACACAAAAAACACAAATGAGTATGAATGCCCAAGGGATTCAGAAGCTAAGACTAATAAGAACAGATGATACACCATGAGAATTGCTGGAAATAAATTTGGTATGACAGGAATGGATAATGGAGGATGTGAAGAAAAGCCAAGCAAAGGAAGCTAGAGTTGACTAGATTCTTCAATGATACTGTGAAAGAAATTATTATTTCTTAAGGATTAATGGCATCCACAATGCTTAAGGAAGGAAAAGAGTTAGGTGGGCCATACAGGAGGTCGGAGTAGCATTCCGATAATCAGAACTATGGAGGGTTGATTAACTATTACTTTAAAAATATTACTTAAAGGCTCTTATAGTAAAATCTCTAATTTGCATATGGCTACCAATTCTTCCAGGTAATGACTACAGACAATCTGCAGGAGGATCTTGCAAAGGCTGTTTGTAAGGCATAAAAACAGCAAATGTGCTTCATTCTGGTGAACAAACAGAAGGTAAAAATGTAACAGAAAAATGAACAAATATCTTTTAGGATAATGTGTTCTAATTATGGATTTTGACTAAAAAAGGAAGATGAGAAAACTCATTCAAATTTCTGTCTTATAATAAATGTTCTGTGCACTGGAAGTATAACTATTAACAGGAGGTGGTTCTGGAAGCAAACTATGAAAGAATCTCCATGTTTACAGAAAACCAATTTTTCTCCCCATTTGGGCAATAACATATAGTCTGTCACAGCTTCTTTTAGAAGATGTACCAGAGCTAAAAGGGAGAAGTAGGAGTAAAAAAAAATTACAGTTCAGTTAAAAAAAAACGAACATAATTTTATGAAACACCTACAGGAGACATTACTGAAGCCCACAACCCATAAAACCATCATAGGATTCTCACCTATGGGGAAAAAACAACAATTGTTCACCTCATACTATTATACCAGGGGACCACTGTAAAATCTTAAAAGCATGAGAAAAGAGATGATACAGGGATTACTTTTAACTGCATCTACTCCACCTACTGAATACTTAAGAATCAAGGTCACAGATATAAGGATCTTCAAAAAGTTTCCAGAAGCTATGGAGGGATTATTAGAGAAACTAAAATGTTTGGCAGCCCATCCCTACCTAACCTGTTGAGCTTGACAGCACAGAGGACCAACTAAGCCAGCCCACAACACTTCCCTTGGTGATGCTTTCTGAAAGAGAAAACTGGATGAACCATGGGTCTGACCCAGCATGGAAATTCTTATGTTCTTACTGCTGGTGACGACAGATTGCCTGTAGTTCGTGTGTGAACAATATTTCTGAAATGGGTGAAAAAAATGAAAGATGTTACTAGTGCTTTTCCCTGTAGAATAGCTTGAAAACTATTTTAAGAAATACTCTGAAGAATAAATCGCTATATCTAGTTCTACATCATTATATCTCATTATCACCAATAAACCATCCAGAAAAAAATAAACTATAAATTTATAACATTAAGCAATTAGATAAAATTTGGAATACTATGTATGAAATTCCACTTTAGCCATCATGAGCTTTGAATAATGGGGGATGAGGCACAGAGTCTAATGTCCCATGATTTCCAAGGGCAATCATACCCATTTATTCCCTCTTAGATAATTTTGCTTTGGAATATAGAGTGATCCTCCAAGGAAGTGACCAGCAGAAACACCTGTAAGTGAACATGACCAAGACATAGTCTAGCCTATGAGTTTGCAAAAGCACAGTCGAAAATTCATATAAAGCCCATTTTTCAAAGGCAGTTATTTGGAGAACCATGAGAACTTTACTGGTACACGCTGACCAAATGAAGTCACAACTTAGCATTATTTTTATTTTGTAAGCAGCAGGAAATAATCAAGGATAGTAGTAAAGTTAATTCCATCTTAACAACTCATCAGCATTTTAGAGCAACTCAAAGAGAGACAAGATTGAAGGGTGTGGTTTATTTAATACTCTATGTACTTAGCGGGGATAGTTTTTTTCCCAAAGCTAGACTAAATGAAACTAACAGATTTTGGTGCTTGGGAACGGATCAAAAGTAGACTGGACAAAGAAAAATACTAATTTCCATTCCTTCTTAAAGGGCCTCTATTAGGCATACCAGCCCTATAGCTTTTGAAAAGAGTCTCTTTCCTATTCTCACTGTGCTCATAAGTATTACTAGATTAAAACTACGTGCTTATACTGAACGGAATAGAAATTAAAATACTTGCTTTCATGTATTGTCTCAAGCAATATGAATTGTTAATTTGTTTCATAAGACACTGAAAAGTCTAAAAGCCCTATGACAATATGTCTACAAATGGATAAAACTAATGTAAACTCTTACCCTACTGAAAAAGATTCTAAAAATTACAATTTTCTCAAGAGAAATTCAAGAGCAAAAATTAATGACTCAACAGAAAAAATAAACTCACGTTACACCAGGATGAAGATTATATTTCTTTTTTCCAAATCGTGTTTGCTGAGCAAAGAAATCGTAACGTTCAGATTTTTTCCACATATAATAGAATGCTACACATTCACCAACTGACCTTGTTCGAACCTATAAGAAACAAACACTTGTTTTTAAGAATCATCTCCTCCTTAAAGGAGTTATTTCATGAAAAATATTTGAGGTCTGAAAACAAATTTTTATGTACCGTAAGTAATATATATAATACTGTGTATAAAATACAACATGCAGCAGCTTTGTTAAAAACTACTCTTTCCGAAGTCCCATGGAGAGAAATCATACATTGGCAACAAGTCTTCAGATATTTAACATTATGCTTTTTAAAAAACTATCATCTTAATTTACTATAAACACTCTTCTATCGAAAATATCTGGAAGTGGCATTTGAGTTAAAATTAGTGTTATATACAGTTTGCAAATACTTTTACTCACAGGGTACCTAGGGAGTCTACCTTTAAATTTCCTTTTAAAAGATTCTCTTAGTAGTCCCACTGGTGATCCAGACTTTCTAGAAAGGCTGAAAATACTCTAGTGAGTTGAAAAGTATAATAATAATGCCACTGCTAATTTGTTGTTTACTAAGTTACTCCAGTAACTGTGCTATACCTATTTGTGTGAATAAACTGCTCCCCTTCCACAGACATTCAACACCAAGGGGACTGGCAAATGATGTAGACAACATCCCTCTTTTTGCTACTTAGCTTAGAGAACTGGTAGGGTTGATGTATATAATAAAGTACAGGGAGTTCAAAAGAAAAAAGCTATCTGCATGAGTGCTGGGATGCTAAGCCATATTACTTTAAAACCATGAATTTCTAATCTTGAAGGAGGTATCCTGTGAGACCGATTGCACCCAAAGTCAATTTGATGACATCTTCATTTCAATACCTGACATAAATTTTTCTTTCTTCCCTTATGCTTGCACTTTACAAATCTGGCCCATGTTGCTCTAAGACTGAAAGTTGATTTTCAAGGCTTTTTTAAAAAAATAAAGTCAAACTCCTTTTTTTCCCTCCTTTAGAATCTTATTATGGAAAGCTGGAAAGCTATTTTGGGGCATGCAACATTAACAGTCTTATGAAAAATCTTCTATAAAGCAAGCCTACATAGCAGAACTCATGACTAAGATCCAAACTTCAATTCTGGGTATAAAAACAAAGTCTTAATTCTCCTTCTTAAAGAATAACTACTGCCCTCTTTTTGTTCATTGTAACTAGTAAATTACATATAGATGGGTCAGGTGACTTCTCTAATACTGAAATATCACCATCTCAAATATTTATAAAGAAATCAAGGTCTTACTTCCAATATTATGTTAAACACTTTTTTGGCTAGTCACTTCAAGTCACCTATTAAGTTCTTATTCCCTAAAAGGGCTTTTGGTGGGGTGTTCAGGGGTTTCTTATTGCTAAGAGCTATCTTACCACCTTATCACTCCAGGAGTCCCCTCCATAGATAATGCAGCATGGTTTGGTCAACAGTGTTTGAATCCAAGCAGCAGTGCTAGAAAACTCTTTTATTCCAAAATGTTGCTCCATTCAACCATGAAACAATGTATTTTTTTTGTTTTTTATGGTCAGAAACATACATGTTTAATCATTAGTATAATGCACTACTTACACAGAATATTCCCTTATGTTAGAGGTAATCAGGTGGTTTGGACACAACACTAAGGGGTAGAACACACTTTTAACACCAATGCTAAGACTTAAAATTTCTCTTAGTAGTTATATTTTATGTCAGCTATCAAAATTAAGATAATCAAGAGTAAACTACTTAGGGATGCTTGGGTGGCTCAGCTGGTTGAACTCTTGATTTCAGCTCAGGTCATGATCTTAGGGTTGTGGGATCAAGCCCCATGGCAAACTTCGTGCTGGGCATGGAGCCTGCTTAAGATTCTCAACCCCTACACTCTCTCTCTTAAAAAATAAAATTAAAAAACAAAAAACAAAAAACTAGGTAATGCACAACAAAAATAAGAAAAATAAACTCACAGGATTTATAAGCAACTATTTATAGAACATAAAAATAGTTAAATATGTTGAAACAAATTAAGTGGACACCATCCAATTACATCTAGAGGTATAAAAAGAAGAATGTGATGACAGACTATTTAGAACTCAGTCAACTCCATCCTAGACAAGCCATCACTCAAAACTCAGATACTATCTTTACGGAAACATGGAAAGCCAAGTTCCTTGTCATTTCTTTTCACTAAAATTGTTATATTTATATAAGCCTAGAAATTACTTAATTCCCTCCATTTAAACTGAGATTTTAATTTTGCACATCCTAATTTCCCACAGACAATACATTTTTCTATTCTATAGAATTGTACAATTACTATTAAAAATCTTACCTGATTTTAGTGTTAAAGAGAATTAAACCTAAAAATAAACCTGCAAGTAATTACGAAGTTCTTTTTGGCATACGCTGACATTATAATTGATATTATCAATATGGAATGATAAATGAGTCATGTTAAATAAAATTGTCAAATTACAAAATTATAATGTATAACATAAAGCTGATTTATTGAGATAGTCTTCTAGAAAATTAAATCTTAATTAAAACCAAATTAAATACTGAGTGTCTGATTTTAGACACTCAGGACTTAAATGTAAAAGAAATTTTAATTGTAAATATTGTCATATTAAAAATGTTTTAAAGCTTCAAGATTATTTTAAAGACCAGTCCATTAAAAAATGTCACAAGTTTGTGGAAAACAGCTTTAAGTAATTACATTGTATACACACATCCCACCAAGAAGTTGATTAATATGTTTGCATAGCAGTCCAATTCTTAAAGGCTTCAATATCATATGCCAGGAAGTCTAGGTATGCTTATAATTCCTGAAAAACCAATGTATTAAAACATTTATTATAGAATCTTTAACATTAGGAAGTAATTAAGATATAAAATGATCTAGGTTAACTATCTTTTTATAAATGAGAGAACATTTTATCATTACTTACTTTATTAGCCTGAATCAAATGAAAATCCTTCCCATAGGCTTTCAGCCCTTGTTCAAAATTTCTACATTCTTCTTCTGTCCAAACAGATAATTCCTCTGATAAAATGGGAGAGAAAACTGTTAAAGCAATATTTTCCTAAATATTGTACATAAAGTCATAAATAAAAATGTAAGTTTCTAATAACAATAAGGGAAGTATTTTATTCCTGAGCTCTATTATCGATGGCTGCAAAAGATGAAGTGATAAAAACTCTGTATTTAATAAAATTTTGGGTGATTTGATCCCTAATTCTCCAACCTCAACTTGGATCATTTTCTCCTTTATGATCTAACTATACTAGCCACCTTACATTTCTTTAAATTCACTAGGTTCTTTCTCACTTTAGACTTTGTGATGCTATTATTCCCTTTGCCTATAATCATTTTCTGCCTTACTCTCTTTTCACCTACCTCATTTGTTTACAGCCCAGCAAAAATATCACTTTGTTCTATAAACTTTCCCTAAAAGCCTCACTCTTCCCCCAAATTAGGTTAAGTCCTACTGCAATAAATTTGAGTTATACCCTCTAATTCTCCTTAGAAGAACTCGTAACTATTTCTCAGCTTCCCTAACCTAGGCTCTAAGCACCAATGAGGGCAGGGGTTTTGTTTATAATTATGTCTTCAGAGCTTAGCAGGTCCTCCAATTTTTGTTGAACCGTTTGCTATGTAATGATACATAAACTGTGTTCTTAGTGAAGTAGGGTGAGAGCCATTTTAGACTAAAAAAAAATAAAAAACTGGATTGATTTTAGTTATGGCTTCATTACTTATAAATTATGTTTGCCTCGGCAAAGGTATTTCAGTTCAGAGATCACAGTCTCATCATTCTGAAAGTAAGGTAGAAACTGTCACATTCTAGAGTTCATAGGACTATTATTAGCAAGATCAAATAAGAAAATATTTAATAAAAATGCCCTGAAATTGAAATCCATCATGTATTTTTATTGTAGTGGCCTTACTTTCCCATAAAGGATGAACAGCCTTAATCCCATAATGCTTGTTATATATAAGTTATTTAACAAGTCACAAGTTATTTGTCACTCAGCAAGTACTTACTGAACTCAGAAAGATCAGGATTATTAAGCTTAGGATATAACTATGTAGATTGAAGATCTAAAGTTTATTAAATTTCTGCTAAGTCATGAAACCAAATAAAAATGTAATACATTTTTTATGTTTACCTCTAGCTGCTTTTACATTAAATCTTAATCTTCTCAATGCTTCTTCTGTGTCAAAATTGCATTTAACCAATTCATATAACGCCTAGAAAAATAAAATGGTTCAGTATGTGACTCTTCACAAAGTTCAAGGCTACAATTTCTTAAGAAAGTAAAAGCTCTTCCTGAATCCAATGTTTGGAAAACAAATAATTCTAGTGAATGCAACACACAGAGCACTACAGAAAAACAAATTCAATCCTGATAATTAGTGTCTAAATACTTAGAAAACAGGATAAGCTAATACTCTTAACTTGGCAGGCATACTAGCTCAGAAATTTAAAAATGAAAAGAAACTATTTTATAAAAATCACGAATCCCTTCTTTTTGGCTTTTTGCTGTTCCATTCAAATTTAAATCAGAAAAGCAAAGCATTGATGATAAAAGGTAAAAAAAAAAAAAAAGGCTGTTATCAGGTTCATGGTAGGCATTGGTCTATCATATATCCCTGATAACATTATTCCAGATATGCATTCCCAAGTTGATGACATCCACAGGTTCTTAGGGACATCCAACGGAACTTCAAAAATCCTAATAAGTATATACACAGGCAAAAGGAGTCTTTTTTTTTTTGGCTGAAATGATACTAATGAAGTGAGTGTGCATGCTAGTTATTTCAGATTCCCCACAGATGACAGTATAGCAATTTTGGTATACAGTATAGAATAATGTGAGAGCATTTGCCTCTATAAATGTAAATCTATAATATACAAATATATATGGTTATTTAGGGAAAATTTTTAGTTATTTATTTTTTTAAATTGAACTATAGTATAGAACTGTATTATATTAGTTCAAAGTATACAATACAGTGCCTGAACAACTGTACACATTACGCTACGCTCACAAGAGTCACCATACAAGGCTATTAGAACACCATTGACTACATTCCCTATGCTGTCCCTTTCATTCCTGTGACTTACTCATTCCATAATGAAATAGTTATTTCTTACTCGTGTACCTGTTCATTGTCTTTTATGTGAGATCCTTCAGGAATTGCTTCTACACCTTTCTCATCACCTGTTCTTCTCGATGCATCCTTAAGAAATACAATCACTTTATCTTCTGGTAAGTACTCAGGATCCCACAGGAGCTGATCATCGTTTTCATATACTAAAGTAGTAAAACATAACGTTAAAAAAAGCCAAAAATTGTTCAAGTTTGTGTTAAACCACTATCATTGAATGAATAACTCATACTTAAGAGCCAAAATGTTGAGAACTGAGAGGTAAAGTGTGGTCCTAATACTTGCCCACCTTTGTTCTTGGGCCATATTTATAGCCTTAGCGATTTAAGCAATCTAAAGAGAGAGATACCACTTGATAGCTCTTATCACAAGCTAAAATGACTTAGTTTGATTTTACCAACTCCAAGATTTCTTGGTTTGAATTGTACCCCACCACCACTTACTACCTATATGACCCTGGGCATACAGAATGACCTGCTCTCTGCCCCATCTGCAAAATGAGGATAAAAACACTATCATATAGAGTTGTAAAGATTTATACCACTTTAGAACAATTCTGGCATATATTAAGGTTCAATGGATGTTACCTATAATTTTTGAAGTAAGATATCTAAAAGAATGCTCACCAAATGTCAACACTGTTTATTACTTGGTAAGATTTGGGGTAATTTTTCTTACTTTTATGTATTCTTCTATGAAACTTAAAAATGTATTATAATGAACATAAATTATTTTCATAAAACAAAAGTCTTTCCTTTTTTAAAAAAAAGCATGTAGCTTTCGTCAGAATTCCCATTATAATAAGACTAAAGCCTAAATCCCATCATGATTTACAAAGTGAAAGGAAAGGAGGAAAACCTAAGATGAGAGTGCCTTATGTGATTCTAAGTGACAAGATGATGGAAACATAGATAAAATTAAGGAACAATCACAAGACAGAAAAAAATACAAGAAATGTGGCACCATTGCAGCTAGGTGAAGAAGATATTTCAAGGAGTACTAGACTGGTTCAATGCTGTTAAATGGCCAATATGAAAACTGAAATAGGTATGTTGGATGTACTAACAAGGAGGAGGAGGTTTCAGAGCTTCTTCTGTGCAGAGACAGAAGCCAAGGTCACACTGGAGATGACTGAAGAGTACATGGAAGGAGAAGAAAGAAAGCAGAGGACTTCTGAAAAGTTCAGCTGCAAGAGAGGAGATGGGATAACATCCAGAAGAAAGTTTCTGGTTTTGTTGGTTTTAAATGTGGGAGACAGTTACTTAAATGACAACAGGAAGAGGGCCAGCTAAAGAAAAATTGTGAATTTAAGAGATAGAGGCTAACTGATAGCACCAAAGTTCCTGTGTTATGAAAAAGGAATAAACAGCTAAGCATCTCCTATGTATCAGGCGCTATGTTAGTTATTTTCATATAAATTACCTTGTCTCACACTCCACCACCACTACACATATACACTTTAAAATATCCTTCTATCTTTCTGTTCCCCAAAACAGATACATTCTTCTTTAAAGTACAAGGACAATCTCTAGAAAATCTTCATTAGTAAATCTCACTCCTTTTCTAACCTGATAATATAATCTTAGTCAAACTTTAAATTGTAAATACAATAAAAATGTCAAGATAAAGTGAATTTGGATACACTACTGATTTTTGTTCTCTGCTTAGCCTCTGTTCACCAAAGGGGGGAGAGGTATAGTTTTCGTGTTCTTCAGACTGATGGGTGGAAGGTGGAAGGTGGACAAGGTCTTATAAAGGAAACCCTAAGAATCATGGAAGGTGATCTCTGAGTCCTTGTGTTCTCCCACTTAAATATCCCTATGTTGTGCCTATGAAATAAGCACAAATGACCTGGAAGATATTTCTGGAATCATTCTGTAAGTTTTAGGTAGCCAAAGGATGCAGGGATATTTAAAGTAAGTACACAAACAACAGCAGATGGCGCTAAGTGATAAGCCAGACCCCTAGAACTGTAACAAGACAGCCAGACAGGCTGACCCTGAGAACACATCTCATTTTATACAATTACAACATACTAAAAAATAACCATGGATGAGAACAACTAGTATTACCACAGAGAATAAACCACATTGCCTTTACTGGTTCCAGAGATAGACCAAATTGTTTTCCACTTGTTTCACTCTAAATAAAATATGAGTTTTGACTATGATCTAGATAAAACAGGCAACACCACCGATTTTTATTAAATGTCTGTTGTAGAACTAAATGCCAAGAAATCAGAAGAACATCACTAAGAACACACACTAAAATACATGAGAAATAACATCTATAAGTAAAATATAAAAACTATAAAAGCAACAAAAAGAAACAAATACCCTTTATTAAATGGTTTTGTAATTACATGATGGATTTTGTTTTGTTTTGTTTTTTTTTACATGATGGATTTTGAAAGATCACAATTACTGAAATGTAAGAGCATCTTCTGAAACTATTTCTAAATGAATTATGAAGCCTAAACATTACAATCTTTAAAAAGCAACCACAAATATATAATGGCGGATACAACCTAACATGTGATTCTAAGTAAGTGAGAGCTCTGCAGACAGGAGTATACTTAGTGTATTAACATAAGTTAGCTAGGGAAGTGCTTACTATGGCATTGTAAGTAACAAATTAAGCTTGTCAAATAAACAAAATGGGTTGTCAAAATAATTTAACAAAGTTCACTGGGTGTGTGGGTAGTGGGAGGTACTAATGTAGATACCTGAGAAACCACCATCAAAAACCACAAACTTCAGCAATCTGGGAAATTAATTCCCAATGAATAAATTTATTAACTTTCAGTTTTAAGAAAAAAAGTGTTATTCCACTTTTAATACCTTAATAAAAATTCAATCTAATCAATACTTTATGAGGCTAAAAATGCATAATTAGTTATGGTATAATAATGAAGTTTACAACAAAAATTCCCACATTCTTTAAAAGTGACACTGTGATTAATGAATGACCTATATTTTAATAAGTTGTCTAACAGAGCTTTTCTAAATACAGGCTAAATGAACTGTCTTTTCAACAATATTATCATCAACTAAAGATAACATGTGTACATTTCTCAGTAACAATCAGTAATTTTTCACGTGTTCATTATGAACAATTTACATGGTCCTTTGCTATTCACTACTTCCTAATTTCTAGCCATCATTTCCTTACTCTAAAATTCTACCATGCAAGCATCAAAATTAGGGAAGTACCTTAGCTCCTTCCTTTGACCTTTATCCCTATAAGTAGACTAACTAATTCTCAGTCAGTCTAGTTCAGGGTTCTCAATCTCAGCAGTACTGACATTTTGGGTAAATAATTATCGGGTGGGGGTAGGGTGTAGGGCAGTGATAGCAGCCCTCTACGTTTTAAGATGTTCACCAGCATTTAATTCAGTCTTATCACAAGAACTGCAGTGTTCAGTTTAGTTCATGAAAGAAACAATAAAACACACAGGGAAATGAAAAATCATGCTTTTCATCTACTCAACACTTCTTTGGGAATTAAATCATTTCCATTTGGTCTGAGTGGGGCTGACACCACACCCTGGAGCCCCAAGAACATATAAATGAGCCAAAGCAAGTCAATACTCACTCTTCTCTCTCGTCACAGTAATTACTTCTGGCTGAGTGTGACTCAAGCTAAGTCCATAAAGGTTCTCTCTAGGACTTTTGTGGGAGCAAAGGTGGATGTGAAAGTTATCATTTTTGTTGGTTCTCTAGCTACAAGGACAGTGTAAAATATAAGCCAGGAGTTCCCAGCTCTTATTTTGTCTGGCAAGGAAGGAAAGAGGGAAAGGGGAAGGACAGTTGATATAATAATAACAACCCCAAATCCAGTTATATTTGAAGCCACACAGAACCTTTGTTAAACAATCAGGTAAATTCTTTTTTGCTTAAGCTAACTGAACTGGGTTTTTTTTTACCACTTGTAAGTAAAACAGCATAAACTGATGCTTTCTGAAAATCTGAGTAATAAAACCTAAACGTAATGGATAGGATTAATCATCCAGTGAACATTAAGGCCACTCACTGAGCACTTACTATGCACCATACACAATGCTGTTAAAACTACACATAAAAATACCACGTGCAAATCCTTATGAAAGGCTCTGTAAATAAATGCCCTTACAGCTATTTTATAGATGAGGAGAAAAAGTTACGTAAATATGTCCAAGGCCAAATGCCTATGAACTGATCAAAGTTTACTGACTCCATATCAGTTCTGTTAACATTATTCTGTACCTACCTAAAAACTCAACCACCAAATGTTTACTGAGTACCTATGTAATAAATCATACTAGGTATTAAGGATATAAAAATGAATAAACAAATGATCATAATACACTGTGCTCAGTGTAAGTGCTAATTTACATAAATTTAAGAAAATGTTAACAGAGTAGTTGAGATTGTGTAATAATAGATAAAGGTTCAAAGGAAGAGGACTTGAACACATATATATACATATGTGTTTATATATATATATAAACAAATCTTGTTTATATAACTGAAACAGAAGTGTTAACTGATGAAGAATGTATAAGCTGCATGGAGCCTAGTAAAAAAGAAATCAGATATCAGAGGGAGAAAAAACTTATCAGTGTCTCTCCAGGGTACTCAGTAATAAGTTTGCCTTGTATCAATGAAAAAATTCTAATCCATTTGTTAAATAATTCCTACAGTGAAGACATAAGATATCTTAGTTTAGTGGCATTTTTATCAAAATCACTCAAACCAAATGCTCTCCCTTTTGAATGTGTGCTCACCAAACCAATGAAAAATATCTTGCAAACTTTATCCTGTAAGGGAAAGAATGTACTAATCCATCAGTATTCTTTTGACAGTTTTTTTCTAAGGGTATAGTTTACCTAAGTTTCACAGGAGGGTACCCTAAGTGGTGACAAATTCTGAGAATTATGACAAAAGTTAGAATTCCTAGAAATACAAAACTGAGGAAAGTCCCTCTATCACAGTGACCCCTCCAACACAGTATCACTCTACTAAATCTATGTTGATTCTCACACAATCTAAAATGCTTTAGGTTCACACAATGAGAAAGCTTCATAAATCAACTTTCCTGGAAAAAAACTACGTATAATTGCTTTTTAAAATTATAATAAAACTGAAAGCATTAAGCCAAAATTTAAAACACTGATATTAGAGATCATGATAATTTAGTGTGATATGACAATATAAACATGTATTAAAACACATTAAGATATAAGTAAAAAAAAAAGATGTAAGTAAAACTATCTTTAAAAGCTCTAACACTCACCTGCCACATATAAAACCAAGATATTTTCCTAGATACCTACAAAACACAAAATTTTCTAGAACAGACCTATTATTTTTCAGTCAGAACTTAAAAAAAATTAATTTATTAGAAGTAATGTTTAACTTTCAGTTCTTTAAGTTGGAGAAAGAACTCAATGGTGAACATGCACTAATCATTATATAGCATATAAGCAAAGCATAGCATTCAAAATTCAATTACAAATATAAATACAAATGCCAATGGTTCACTTATTTTTGCAAACATTACAATGTATTCAGAACAAAACATATGTACAGGATTTCACTATATAAAATGTCACTCCATACTGACATCTTTAACATTCCTGTATATTGCAGGAATTAACTTGAAAGTGAGCACAATTATTACTGGTATGATAAAACATTTTTGCGTCACTAGAATTTATTGGCCTGTGGTGTTCCCTTAATTGCCTCTTGTCTACTGCTTGCCCTGAAAGCAGGTACATACTTAATGTATAAAGGAATTTTTTTTTAAAGATTTTATTTATTTATTCATGAGAGAGACAGAGACAGAGAGAGGCAGAGACACAGGCAGAGGGAGAAGCAGGCTTCATGCAGGAAGCCCGATGTGGGACTTGATCCCAGAACTCCAGGATCACACCCTGGGCTGAAGGTGGTGCTAAACCGTTGAGCCACCTGGGCTGTCCTAAAAGAAGTTTTTAGAGAGAATAGTAAAAGAGAAGCAAAAGAATTCTACAACTCTGAAAGGCTCTGCATACGTAAACTGAAAGGTGAAGAAGACAACTGAAATAAAAAGAAATGGAAGAGAAATTTCTAGCACTGAGTGATCTCATACTACACATGAACTCATTAGAAACACACATTTCTGGAAGTCATCCAAAAAGAATAATCTGAAACAGATTTAAGTCCTTAAGTATATTATGTTACTTGAAGTTTAAGTATTTATGACTTACCTTACAATTCTCAGATAAAATGATGGGAAAAAAATATTTACAAATTTCAGCACAGACGTTTTCCCAAATTATTTTACAAATAAACAAATATCAAAGTACTCAATTTTAGTAATACTGAAAGTTTTAACACTTAAAGCTTTTTATATTATTGTTTGCTTGAGTTTTTTTAAACCTAATAGCTTCACCAAACAAAAAATAACCTTTTAAATTTAAATTATACATGTTACAAAAAAAAGTATATTCAGAGTATTTTATATATGAAAAAAATTAAAAGCTGAGATGTTTTAACTCAGTATCAAAAAGGCATTCATTTTTTTTTTCTTGCTAGATTTCTATGGAGGAAACTGGAAAAACAAAAAACATGTATCTTCTTATAAAAATAATGAAGGGTCCTCTTTCATAAATCAGTAAGGTAACAAACTATCATGTCTTATTCCCTATAAAGTAACAATTCATCACTTCAAAAGCATGAATTTAAGCTTTGTAACTTTACTAATAACCCACCTTTTTCATTTTCTTTGTATCTACAAATGCCGACTGGAATCTCTGCTTGAAACATGGAGCCCACCATAATCTCCTATTTAAAAATAACATAACACACTAGGTAAGACCCAGTAACACAGATTTTATATCCATTTTTTAGCTTAACCATTTTCCTGGGTAAAGTGTTCATGGTTTCTCAGTCATAAAAGATACAACCAATTAACTACCTCAGAGGAGTATTGTGAGGATGAATGAGTTAACAATAGATAAGGGCTTGGATATGATTGGATGAAAACATTAGTAATAATGGGGTATAATGCAATATACACAATGAATACGAGCTTTACTTCAAAATATGGAGAAAAAGAAATAAAAATGAATTCTTATAATTCAATTAATAAGATAACTGCAAACACCCTGAAAAACAAAATTAAATTCAGCTATTTTAAGATATTTACACTCTAAACTATAAACCCTGGGTCAGCATTATCAGAGTCACCTGGGAAATTGTTAGAAATGTAAATACTCAAGTTCCACCTGAGACCTACTGAACCAAAAACTCTGGGGATGGGACTCAGGAAGTAGTATTTCAACAAGCTGTCCCGGTGATTCCAACACAGACTTCAGTCTGAGAACTACAGGTTTAAAGTAACAAAAAGGATTTGTATAAAGCTTAGTAGAGGCCAAATGTATGAAACTCTAAACCAAATGGATAAGCAGGATAGTGCCTGACTTTCATAAAAACAGTACAAAATGAAAAAAGTAACCTCCCCAAAACATAATTAAAATCCTATTTTAGGAAACATGATCATCAAATCTATGTAGTCAAATCACAGATTAGGGGGAAACTGGCTGCTCAGAAAGATAATGAGATCACCACCGATGAGATATTACAAAACAGAGGGATCAAGATTACAGACCCTCCTTTATCTGGTAGCTAAATGTTAAGAATAAATTCACCATGTTTTCAAAATGAAGACCTAGGCAGAAAAGTTGCAAGTTTAAGGTAAAAGATTAGCGATTAAATAGTTTAGGGGCACCTAGGTGGTACAGTCAGCTAAGCATCCAACTCTTGGTTTCAGCTCAGGTTGTGATCTCATGGTCATGAAATCAAGCCCCGTGTCGGGCTCTGTGCAGAGCCTGCTTGAGATTCTCTCTCCCTCCCCTCCTCCCACCCATGTGTGTGTGCTCTCACTCTCTAATCAATTAAAAAAAAAAATAAGTTTAAATAACTCCTAGGATTTAAACAGTGCCTCTCTTGTTTCTGTCAACCCATTGATATATATCTCATTTTGTCTAGCACAACTCCAAAGACATGTGCTTTGTAATTAATTGCTACATCTATATAGGAAAACCAGTCAATTTTCTAAAGAGAATATCACATGAAAATTTTCTCTACTCTTATAGGAGAACTTTCTTTCCTTATTAAAAAAAAAAAGAGTACCCTATCATCACTTCTTGTGCCTCTTTTACCTTTACTTCCAATGCCTACCAGAAAATAAGTTCTCAACCCTCCTTGTCTGAGGCACTTCTAAAAATATCAATGCCTGGATCTATTCCAAACCAATTAAATTAGAATCTCAGGACAAAGGCCCTGGATATCAGTATTTAAAAATTCTCTAAGTGATCTAACATGGAGCCAGGTTTGAGCTTCTGTACTAGTACAAAAATAAGACAACTCATTTTTCCTACTGAATTTAGAACACTTCTTTTTACCTGCTGATTTGTTCTGTAGGGAAGGGAAGGGAAATAGCATCTAGGAGCATTATGTACAAAGTCTCTTATGTGTAAGTTCCGTTAAATCCTCACCAACTTTGAAAAGGCTAATTTTTATTCCTGTATTATATGTGAGGAGATGACACTCAAAAAATTCATTTTCTCAGGATTGCACTATTAAGTTCTGAGGCTATAGCCTGGACTCAAATTTGATTTCAAAGCTGTCTCCTCTACCCCAGCTTCTAGAAAATAGAAAAATTCACTCTCTTACAAGCCTTAGATGATGAATCTGAATCTTGACAATTTTTACTATACCAAAATCATATTAATACTATGGCCTGTTTTATTACGTTATTTTCCTGAGGAAAGGAATATTCCCTTATGTCTCTCTACTCTGGGCTTTTGTTCCTTCATTAAAAATGAAATAATAATTCAACACTTACTCAAATAATCTATTATATATTTTAGACACAAAAAACAATTTAAGTTCAAGATAAAGTTTAAAGGAATAGTTTAAAAGATACAGAAACTTGAATTTATGGTAGACTATAACAGTTTAAGATGACTTCTAAGGTTTCTAGCTTTTTTCATAATTGCTGCATAGTGTAGGAATCAGGTAAAAGTGAAGAACACTTACCCAATGGGTCACATAAATAGTAACTCTGTGACCCTTGTTTTCGGTCTTCAGCCTCATTATTCATTCATCATTCACTCAAATTAATTAATACATACTGTACAGGGCTAACCTTCACTCCCATTCTAACTGACACCTTCTTTTACCATTCTAACACACTGAAAGACAGTCTCTCTCTTCTAAACATCTCCTTGGACCCCCAGAAATGGATCAATTCTGGCAGAAGACTGCAATCCTTGGGTAGCCCAGTCCAAGTTCATTTGAATACTTCATTCTTCCTAACAGAAACTCTGTAAGTATGAGATGTTCCCTTATTTTAATCAGCAAGGATGTCAGCTCTTTTATAAATTTGCTCCAGGCAAACCAAAAACTATAAACTATCACCACCACAAATAACAACAACAACAAAAAAAAGCCACAGGAAAGACTCAACAGTGTTAACTAAATAACAAGTACAACAAAGTGCAGAAAGCCCACTCAACATGATGTTCAGAGCTACTCTGCTTCCAAAGAAATGACTATTCAGACACTAAATTTAAAATCAGACCTAGGAAAAAGAACAGCAAAAAACAAAACAAAACAATGCAGTTTTATAGAGCACAATCGAGTAAGCTAGCTTAGTAAGAATGACTTCATTTCTTCTATATAAATGATTTGTTCCAATCAATTCTGCATGACATTTTGACACATTTTCCTAGTACCACTGCTTTGTAACAGCCTAAGATTAATTCTTCTACTCAATTGTATAACTAAGTTGTACAGTCATACAATTTTATAATTAAAAATCTAAATTACTAAAATCTACTTAACAAAACCAAAGCCTCAATGCTTTCCCAAATATCTAAATTAGCACTAGTTAAAAATTTCAATTTCTATTCTTGGTTTGAGACTGATTTGCTCAAAAAAGTCAAATTCTTTCTATACCATTATTTTATTTTGTAAAAAAATATTTTTCTCACCTTGATGTATTAAGGGGAAATTTGAAACACTTAAATGTCACAAAAGGGCTTACCTCAACAATACCAATATATAGCTAGTAAAATAATACTTGCTTTTTAATATTAATTTACCTAAATGTTGGGAAAATATGGCTCTAACTACCTTTTTCCAGTCTTCTGATGGAATATAATCTTCATCTTCTTCTGATTCTTCTTCTATTTCACTATCTAGATAAAAGAAGATAGTATTAGAAAATAATCGTTTATCCTATCCACATCTGTATATCTATTATTTTTATATCTACTATCAAACATTTAAGTATGCCTAAAAGTATCTGCAGAATAGGACTAAGATATTTCTGACCAAATACTACCCTGTTTTAAACAAAGCGAAATAACCCATAAAAACTTCCTAGGATAATCTTAGAACACTGTATTCTCAGGAAATGATTTTCTACAAAAAAAATAAGAAAAAATTGAAATAAGCAGGTCAAGATAATCTATTCTTAAACCTAATGTCTTCTTCCCTAATAAAATGACAATTTGGACAAACAAAAACTGGTTTCCAATGAGTGCTCCTTGACACACTGAGAACTTTGTAGCAACACTTTGGAGAGTATAATGAGAGGCTATGTAGGAAAACCTCCATTCTCCCCAACCTGATTTATTCAGAGCAGGCAAGGTGCTATTTGTTTACACTTGGGAATAAGAATGTATTTATAAAAAGGGGTAGGAAATCTGAAAACTATTACACTATTAGCATCTTCTCAACTGTAAAATGGAATACAAAGTTTAAAAGGGTAATATTACATATACAAGTTAAGTCTTCCCACGGAAAAGCTAAGATAAGCAGTATATATAGAGCTTCTCTGCATACATCATAACTGACATACCAGATCAGAAGTATGAAATAAATATTGTTTTAAAAATGCAGTCACTTAGCATCCCACTTTTAAGCAAACTTTGGCAATTTACCTAAGAGAAAAAGGAAAAATACCAAGTTTTCCCCAAACTTAATATTAACACAATTTCAGTAATCTTTCCTTACACTGATACACTTTTCAAGTGTATCAATCTTTGATCAAAATTCACAATAAAATATCATTAGCAGCACTACATTCACTGCTAAACTAAATATGTATCAGAAATCATTAACAGGAAGCAGTAGCCATGTTCAATCAATTATTATATCGCTACATTTCATGAGAGGTTATTGTTCTTCAAATGTTTTTCTTTCTTTTAAAGCACAGAAATCCAAACAAGTTTAAATAACACTAATGGTTGCTTTTCTCTTATCAAAGAGCTGTTATCCATAGTAATGATTCCTGCTTAGAATGAAACACCATGGAGTAGATGAAGCATGCAAATATTCAAGTTATATACATTAAATGTTGTTTCAATTACTGCAGATCTCTGACTAGATCACAACCATAGTAAAATTAGAAGAGTTCTCTGTGTATAACATATTACCACCTCAAGAGTAAGCCAGTTTTTTGAGAACTGGGAGCCACTGATTAGAGAAAGCAATGCTTATGAATATAGCTTAAAAAGGCTAAGAGAAAAGAAAGTAGAAAATGAAAACTGAGGAAAAGACTAGATGAAATAAAAAGATGGTCATGAGACAAATTTAAAGAAATGTTGAGGAAGGAAAAAAGGAACACATTTAAAATCAAGTAGTGTAGTGACACAATAATCTCTGCAATCTACTCATAGACAACAAGGCTCTAACACTGCTAAATGAATAACCCAGAACAAAATACGTTACTGTTCAGCCAGATTTGAGAGTAAAATGAATTCAAACAGATGAATGGAAAAGAAGTGGCATTTTAAATCATATATTTAGTAAAAATTATCCAAACATTAGCAACTAATGGCACTTACTTGTGTCAAAATATTTACATCGACGTGGGCGGATTATTTCTTGGGCATCTTGAGAAGCAACAGATTGTGAGGGATCATCATTGGAAGACTGAGTTTCATCCTCTTGACCTGATGAGTCCTTTATATTCTCTTCCTGTAGAATAATAAACTTCTTTAAGATGTAAGGAAAACTGTTGCAGAGGAAAAGTTACAGGATTCCAAATAAACTAAATGGCTAAGATAAATACACTAAATGCAGTATGGTATTAGTGGAAAAACTGGTGAAATCTGAATTGCCCGTAGTTTAAATAGTATGGTATCAGTTCTTCCTTTTCATAAATATAGCATGGTTACACAAGATACAAATAAACAGGGAAAACTGTGTGAAGAGTACAGAGAAACTCTATACCATATTTGAATTGTTCTATAAATCTAAAATTATTTCAAAACAAAATAAAAAAATTGAATACAAACTATCCATTAGCCTTTATTACTTAAAAAGCAGTAGTATTTTTTTAAAGTTGGTACAAATTTATTTAGAAGAGGCATTCAAAAGAAATCTGGAATGACACAGATGAAACTATTATTTTTCAGGAGTAGGTTACAGGAGACTTCCAAAATTAAGAAATTTTCACTTCAACAAAGATAAAGACTACAATCTTAATAAATGTATATATTCTTACTTTATTTTCCCCACTACAGCCACTGTTATCATCATTATCAGCATCTTCATCATCTTCACCTTCTTCTTCCTCTTCCTCCTCCTCCTCATCTTCTTCAGGTAGTCGAATAGTACTATCATAACCATAAAGACTGAGAAGTTCATGAATTGGCATGTCTCCTTCCTAAATAAATCAAATAAAAAGTTAATTTCTGAATAGGTGAATATTTTATATTCGTGTAATTCACATCTTCATTCCATAGAGATTATCTTATTACAGAACTGTATCAAGAATTCTCAAATCCTAAAAGGAACAAAAAGAATTCTGAAATCCAGGAAAATCCTAGTCTTTCAAGAATTTCTAAAAGAGACTAATCAATTCCAATAGCTAACAACAAAGCCTTTAAGCATAATAAAACATGACACTGGTTTAGAACTGTTCTGTGTAATTCAGTAAATGTATACTGACAGTCAACACTATATACAGATGCTCACACTTAAAATACCATAAATAATTTGGGAGTGGGAAAATATAATTAGAAGAGAGATTGGAAACGAAGTTAACGTACTCAGAAAAGGAGATGAAATTCACAGCCCAGTCCAAACATATTAAAAGAAAATGGTAATGATACAGGAATAATACTGGGTTCTATTAGCCATACTTTCTTTTCTAGGGTTACTTAAAATTATATATAAAACCTGTTAGGCAATCTTTGCTATCTATTTCACAAAACTGTTATATTACCTCCAACCCACAGATGGGGAAACGCAGGCTCAGAAATTAAGCAATCTCTCCCCAAATCATACAAGTTACCAGTAGTAGAGCCAGATTTCAAGTCTAATTCCAAGAGCCCACACTCATAAGTATATCATACTGCCTTAACCAGGGATCAATCCATAATAAATATACCTTCTGAGGGTAAAATGAAGAAAAATCCATATGCAGTGAAATCAAGTTTTCTACAGAAGGTATTCATGCTATAGAAGGTACTCACTCTAATTAGTAATCAAGTGATAATATCAAGTATCAGGGAAATTGAAGCATTCTGACTATAAAAAGAAAATTCTGAGAGCCCTGATCGATGACTTGCAGCAGCCACAACCTGAATGGTGGTAACGCTATCAGGTAAGGAACTACCACTCCAGCTGAATGACCAGCTGGCATACTTAACTGACATCTCCTATTGTGTTTCCTAAAGTGCAATAGCAAACAGTGCTTGAGGTGTTCAAAGACTTAGTTCATGCAGCTATCTGGTCTATGTACCAAGGACCTGGTACAGGAGACAGAAATTTGGAATTAGAAAAGATCAGGATTTAAGAACTAAAGCAGAACTTCAAAATCAAGAAAGTGGAGTAAGAGAAAGATATACAAAAGGTTGGTTGTATACACAATAAGAAACAGGCGCCATAAAGTGTCTTCTATATGCCAGGTCTTTGTGGTAAGTACTTTGATTCCACGATCTTATTCTCTTCTCTGTCCTGAACAAAAGTAGAGTAAGAATATTATGTAATCTCGACAGATCTTTCAAAGTACCAGTGGGAGTATTTACTACCTTTATTTAGAAATAAGAAAACTAAGCAGAAATAAAGACCATGCTCTGACAGGTATTTTCTATTAATACCTAGACCTAACCCCAGCTCCTATTTCCCATGAACTCATTCTGTACCACAAATTAGAATGTATAACAATGGCAGTCACTACTATGAACAAGAGCCAAATAAGTCACTAGCGTTAAGGGCCAAACCAAAAAAAACCCACCTCAACATAAGTTTGCAACTAACATTTATTAAGAATTCATGAAGCACTTCCTATTTATCTCATCTTTAAAACTTCCTTAATATAGATTGCTATTACCTCTAATTTTTATAAGCGAGTTAATGATACTATGAAAGATTACACAAAATGGATATATTATGAATCACATGTCCTCAGGCTCTACCTTTGGTCTGTCATTCAAGAGCAGCAGAATCACCTTAGAGTTTATCAAAACACAGTGCTGGGCCCCACCCCAAAGTTTCTACTACAGCAGGGCAGAGGTGGAGACTGAGTATGCATATTTCCTATGAGCCAGGTAATACTGATGCTCTTGGTATCGGACTACCTTTAGAATCATGTATCTCATGGTATACCTGCAAATTTCCTTTCCAATGGAGAAAATAAAGCTTGATTATTATCTTTACTAAAGTTTATCACTAACACCTGACACCTAGTTCAGTTATGTGTCATAAGAGTATGTGATATACTAAATGCATGAAAAGGAATTGCTTTTAAATCACTTTCAGGAATGTGGAATGTCTCATGTCCATGGTTAGGTCAAGATTCTTTCCTCCTAGATAAGCATTTACAAAGTATGACTCACTTTAGCTCTCTTCCAGGCATCCAAGATGCCAAAAGAAGGCTAAGGGTAAGAAGATGGCCCCAACTCCTGCTGTCATGAGGAAACAGGAAGCCAAGAAGGTAGTCGATCCCATTTGAGAAAAGACCCAAGAATTCTGGTATGGGACGTGATATCCAGCCCAAAAGGGACCGCACCTGCTTTGTCATATGTCCCTGCTATATCCAATTGCAGCAGCGAAGGGCTATTTCTTATAAATATCTGAAATTGCCTCCTGGGATTAACCAGTTCACCCAGGCTTTGGACCACCAAACATCTACTCAACTGCTTAAGCTGGCCCACAAATACAGATCAAAGACACAGAGAAGCAGCAGAGATTGTTGGCCCAGGCAAATGTCCCCATTAAGAGGTCACCTGTCCTCCTAGCAGGGGTTAATACTGTCACCATCTTAGTGTAAAAATGAGAAGGCTCAGCTGGTAGTGATTGCACATGCTGTGGATCCCACTGAGCTGGCTGTCTTCTACCTTGCCCTGTGTTGTAAAAAGGGGAAGGCCAGGCTGGGCCATCTGTGCCACAGGAAGACCTGCAACACTGTCACCTTCACAAAGGTGAACTCAGAAGACAAAGAAGCTCTGGCTAAGCTGGTGGAAGGTATCGGGACCAATTACAATAACAGATATAATGAGATCTGCTGTTACTGGAGAGGCAACATTCTGGGCATAAAGTAGGTGGTTCATACTGCCAAGCAGGAAAAGGCAAAGGCTAAAGAACGGACCACCAAACTGAGCTAAGCGCACACTGCTGAGTGTTCTGCTTATAAAAGTAATTAAAAGTTCTTTTTCAAAAAAAAAAAAAAAAGGAAGAAGAAATATGACTCACTTTACAATTCATTTCTCAAAGAAAAATTTAAAACCACTTATAATATTGGCTAAGCAGAGAACACAGGAGAGTCAAAAGTGGTTGATCACAGTACACTGGAGGAGACTTGAGTGAATGTGAGGAAATCGTAACAGAACTGGCAAATAAAGTCATTTAAGCCAGAGCAAATGACTACTGCACAAGTACAGGAAAAAAAGAATACCCGCATTACTCTGATTAGAGCAGAAGGCATCGTAGTAACTAAAATAAGAAAGTTAAACCTGGTATTTTTACCTACCTTCTCTAGTTATACTTAGTTTCTAGTAGTATATGTTATACCCTACTTTTGACTCCATTTGAGAGTAACTGTTGAGCAGTGATTGACATTGGAAAGACTTAGGGAAAATTATACACATAATAAAATGTTCAAGATGGACTTTGGCAGGGAAAGATCTAATTTGCCAGAGACAGAGCTAGGTTGGAATCCACTGCTATTGTTTACATGTAGTATAATTACAACCTAAACTAAATTAGTGGATGTGGTAAAGAAAAAACTTGAGACCCTGAAGAAATCAAAAAGTAAAGAATGAACTCTTTACCATGAGTAAAGAATGATCAAGAGGTCCTGATGACACTGAATCGGTATTCCAGACACTCCTTGTGCCCAGATACACATTCACAGGACTTCTAAAAATAGTTCTAACAAATATTAAAAACCAAAAAATTAAAAACAGTAAAGTCCTAAAAAGTTCTAATAAACTTCAAAGTTAATTTTAGGTGGCTTCATGTGTAAACAAAATATCCTTGCCTATTCCATCAAGAAAATGCTTAATTTTAAAAACAAGGAGTAACATAGTGGTTTTATGCTTTTGCTTAGGCATTAAGTTTTAACTTAACCTATCACCCAGTATCAAGTTAGAAAGCAACAGGTTCCTAAGCAACAATCAAGACCCACTGAAGAATACAACAGAGTTTGACATTAGTATGGAAAGTATCTTACCTGATCTAAGGTAAAAAGTAAATATCTTTGCAGTAAAACACAGCTACAACTACAGTAAAAATCAAAATCAAATTTTGCTGAGGAATCCCCAACTTCAAATTCAAGTAGCGTTCATTATGTCCCTACTCTGTATTATATAAGATTTAACAAATATCTTATAAGGCTAATTCATTGTTGTCTGCCCCCTCACCCCAATCCTTTCTCTATCTATTTCCATATTCAGCTTCTTCCAGGAAATATTTCCTCCATTCCAAGCATGTATTTTGATTGAGAGCTCATTTTCTGGACTATATATATATACATATATATCATCTGATCCCATTGGAATCACTGCATTCCCTCCCTGCCACAGGTCTGGAATGGGACATGACCCAAATCTGGCCATAGTTTGTTTCCAGATGTGTACCATCAGCAATTAAAGAAACAGAGTATCTAAAGCAGTACATTTTGGAGACCTGGAAACTGACAGCACATATAGAAAGTTGATCTGAAAAAGGATACCACTACTTAGAACAGCAGAAATAGAAAATACCTTCTGGTGGCACTTTAGTCCTTAAGGCCTAGATATCTCCCCGTCCTTAATAAAATTACATGAGCCTTACATTAAATTCCTCATTTTGCTAAGTTAGTTCAAGATGGATTTCTATTATTTGCCCCCAAATATTCTGATGTAAACAGTAATGGTATTCTGTAAAACAAATGTTTCTTGTCATTTCCCTCTGAAAAAAAGACTAAAAGCTGAATAAAACATGGCTGATGGTACACTATTACATCAGGACCTATCAGTCACCTGTTCCAGACAATCTCGCATTAACTTATATTGTCAAAGTCTGTATCCTACAAGGTACCAAGTAATAAGTAGCTTTCCTCACATTCAACTGAAACATCACAATAAAGTAGCAGTGTCTTCTTACCATTTATACAAGTGTTAAGAGTATAGAAATGAGGAAAACAAAGTGAAAGAGAAAAATCACAAGTCAAGTAGAGTGGATTTTCAAAGTTTGGGAGGTTATAAATTTCTTTGAGAATTTTACAGATATAACTATTAAGATTCGTTGAGTGATTATCATGTAGGACACTGTACTACATGTTTTGTATAATAAAATTGAAGCTTAAAGATATTAACTTGTCCAAAATCACACATTTGCAGTTGAGTTTTGAACCAGGCAGTGTGACGAAATGCTTTATAATGCCTTTACACATATATGCTATACACTGCGTTCCTTGAAACCTGACCCTAGGTTAAGCGTACCTCATCCTGATGGAGTGTGAAATAAGATGTACTGAGTTGATAGACTGTAAGAACTATAAAGGAAGATACGGACATAGCACAAAATGAATAAAAATACACGAATGTGGACTATACCTGCATGCTGTGTTTTAAGAAATAAGTTAACATATAGGCACTATAATGATCTTGTCTGTGTAACCTAAAGGGAGGCTAGATGGAAGTGAAAAGAATACTTTTTAAAAGACAAACATGGGATCCCTGGGTGGCGCAGCGGTTTGGCGCCTGCCTTTGGCCCAGGGCGCGATCCTGGAGACCCGGGATCGAATCCCACATCGGGCTCCCGGTGCATGGAGCCTGCTTCTCCCTCTGCCTGTGTCTCTGCCTCTCTCTCTCTCACTGTGTGCCTGTCATAAATAAAATTTAAAAAAATAAATAAATAAATAAAAATAAAAGACAAACATGAAATAAATAAGTAAATAAATAAATAAATAAATGACAAACATATCTGAAGTTAAATCTGTCCTTTAACTTCAAAACAATATGGTAAAGTTACCAAATAAGCCCCATTCAAGGGCCATTTGGTGGATGGACAAAGTACTTACTCTTCTACCTTGTATCACAAATGATTTACCAATAAATGCTCATGAAGGAAGAAGAGAAGAAGGAAGACTAATGTCCAGCCAGAATGGTCGAGGGACTATATCCAAACTAGACTAGAGACAGTTCCTAAGGTAACCAACCTCTTGGGGTTAGGGCTTCACTATAGGATAAACTGTAAAGGGATGGAGGGCAGTGAACTTTTCTTTATAATTCCCACAATGGGGTTTCTTCTTATTCAATATGATTCTCGTGTGTATATTAAAAAAAAAAAAAAGCTCCATCTCTCACATTTTAATCTTTATTTTCTAGTTCTAGAGATTCACCAGATGGTATGTGTCTAGCACTTCAAGGTGAATATTAAGTATAATATCATTATTATGTAATTTTTAAAAGACGCAAATACATAAAGATATAGCTGATCCTGATCCCTCTTCTTCCAGATTGCTACGATTGTGCCATTCAAAGGAAGACTGTGAATTTTAAGAGTACATCTGAAAAACAGCTAAACCAACCCACATATGGCTATTCCTAGCAAAAAGTCTATTTACTATAGGAATGATTTTGACACTCTTCTAAGATCACCACAATAAATCCTGACCAGGGTATCTAACTCTGCTAAGACATTTAAAAGGTAAACTTCTATAACTACCTTTATATTGATTCATCCCTGTATTGAACTGTACTGAAATGTAACAATAAAAATCAAAGCATCTTACTTTTTCACTTAAAATTTTAGACTTCAAACTGAATGAACTTAAAACTACAGGTCACACAGTTATTGATAACTCCTGAATGGATTAGCTCTCAGAATTCTGCCACAATTACACCAAAAGTTCATTTCATATAATCAACATGCCAGGTAAAAACTACTAACTGATTCTTGAGAGAACTGTTTAATGTTTCATTTCTCTAAGAGAAAAATCAGTAATCAATATGAGAAAATATTACTCATTTTTAAAACATGAACCAAACCAAACTGGTTTTTGTTTTTACCTAAAGAGTTTATATTTATACTGGCCCTGAACTAGTTTAGCTGCAGGTTACAGATAAATGCATTGTTGATTTTGCACAACTTAAACCTAAGCCTTAATTATTGTGGGAAAAGTCAGAAGCATCTGAGAAGGTGTCTAAGACTGCCTGGATGAAGAGAATAGTAAGAAAGACGGGTTCCCTGTCTCTCTTTCTTTCATATTCTCTACAAATACTTCCATTTTAAGTTTT
This sequence comes from Nyctereutes procyonoides, assembly GCF_905146905.1. NCBI lineage: Eukaryota > Metazoa > Chordata > Mammalia > Carnivora > Canidae > Nyctereutes > Nyctereutes procyonoides. Next base: position 46,007,364 of record NW_026575140.1, on the reverse strand, counting down.
TTCCCTAAGAAGTGTCATCTGAAAACAAATTTGGGGAGGCTATAAAAGACTGGAAGAGGCAGAATAAAGGAGAAATGAGAAAAGCTAATACATACCCAAACTTTTAGCAAAGCCCATTGCCAATTTTGTGGAAGAAAACAATAATCCTTCTACTGCGTAACCTGTATTGATAATCTCCTCTTGACTAACTACTTAATCATATGAGTAATGTAGAAGGTGAGAAAATGGAAAATACAAGATTTTCCTCCTTTAAGTATTATCCCATGATTGGTTACTCAGAAGCAAAAATATATCTAAAGTGATACAAGTTTCATAGGCAAATAATTGCCTTTCCACTTATGAATATATGAAGGGACTGTTGTTTCCTTCAATGTTCATCTAGGTTCTGAATCATTCAAACAAATTATACCAGTCTTGTGAATGACTTTCCAGCCTCTTCTAAAGAACAGTTTTGACTCCAGGCTCTTCATGTACTTTTTAACCCATTCTTAAAAAGCTTTTATTAACAACTATATATCACTGCCACTTAAAACCAATTCCATTTTAACTTAAAATAATAAAATACTGTGGATTAAGTCAGCTTTAATTACTGAAAGATCTAAAATGCTCCCATCTGACAAGATTTGAATAGGTATTAATAGGATTCCTTTTCTCACTGTTTAAATGTACACTTTAAAAAGTTCCAAACTAAAAAAATAAAAATAAAAAAATAAAAAAAAAATTAAAAAAATAAAAAGTTCCAAACTAAAAAAAATAAAAATAAAATAAAATAAAAAAAAAATAAAATAAAATAAAACAAAATAAAAAGTTCCAAACTGGGCAGCCTGGGCGGCTCAGCGGTTTAGCGCAGCCTTCTGCCTAGGGCCTGATCCTGGAGACCCAGGATCAAGTCCCGCGTTGGGCTCCCGGCATGGGGCCTGCTTCTCCCCCTGCCTGTGTCTCTGCCTCGCTCTCTCTCTCTCTCTGTCTCTTGAATAAATAAATAAAATCTTTAAAAAAGAAAATTAAAAAATAAAAAGTTCCAAACTAAAGTTTAGTCTTTATTACTACAAAAGTACAAGAATTCATTTTTCCATGATATTACGTACTCCAAATGCTTAAAGGTTGACATGATGTCTTATTTCTTCTTTTATCAGGGAGTACAGATCATATATGTAGTACATTTTAATAAGAGCATACTATATTGATTTCTCCATTCATTCAAAATGTTTGAGCACTCTTGTTAAGTACCAAGAAATACCTTGGTGAATAAAACAGACACTGTCCCTCTTTTTACAGAACTAAAGGAGAACAGAGATGATAAATTAGACAAACATGTAACTACAAATTGTGTTAGTTATAAACCAAACATTGGACGGGGTATAGTGGCTAAGAAAAGCTAATTAGGAGAAAGGTAAGGTCACTCTAAGGAGGCAACATTAAGACCAGACTTAAGAGGATAAGGAGCCAGTCTCAAAAAAATACGTATCAAGGAGTAGGAATGAACTGTAAAGCCTTCAAGCAGAAAGAAACAGCACATCTAAGAACAGAAGCAGGTGGTGTGGCTATTTAATAGCATGACAGGGGTAGTAAAATACATGGATAAAGGACCATATCATGCAGGTGGCCTGGTGGCCAAGGAATCTGGATTTTCTTCCTGTGTAACAGAAAACCCCTGAAGAGATTTTAAATAAAACGCTGACACAAATGGTTATTTGAAAAAGACCATCATGGTTATTATAGAAATATACCAGAGAAAGGAATGGTAAAAGAGGAAATGGGGAAAATCCAATTAAGAAGCTACTGTAATAGTCTAGGCTAGAAATGATGGTGACCTGACCTAGAGTGTGGCAGCAGAGATCAAACAACAGTCAGGTAAGAGGGATCTTTGAGTAGAAATGATAAGCTTATTTAGGACCAAATACTGAGACTGAAGAAAGAGGAGCCCCTGATTTCTGACTTAGGTAACAAAGTAAAATAGTGCCATTTTTTATTGAGCTGAAGACATGGAAGGAACAGATAAGGGAAAAACATCAACCAACAGTTCTGCTTTGAATATTTATTTATTTATTTATTTTTAAAGAAATTTTTTAGAAAGATTTATGTTTGAAAGAGAGAGAGCATGCACAGGACAGAGAGCGGGCAGGTGGTAGGGCAGACACAGAATCTTCAAGCAGACTACCCACTGAGCACAGAACCCACTGTGGGGCTTGACCATATAACCCAGATATCATGACCTGAGTCAAAACCAAGAGTTGAATGCTTAACAGACTGAGCCACTCAGGCACCTTTTAGACACTTAAAATGTAAAGATGTCTACTGAGATATTCAAGCAGAAATGTTAAGCAGAGGGTTAGATAAAACTGGGGACGGGGAATATGTTAATGTTAAAGAATACTGATATCACAGGAATAGATTAGATCAGATAACCTAATTTAGTAATTTTCAAATTTGATGTATATACATCCCACAGAGATTCTAATTCAGTATGCCTGGGGAGAGGTATAGGAATCTGCATTCTGAAGCAGCTGACCTTCACGCTACATTTTGAGGAGCACTGACTTACAGAGAGAAGAAAGTCCAAAACTGAGATTTGGGGAATTCCAAATTTAAACCTTGGGTAAAGAAAGATGAGACTGCAAACGGCACTGAATTGAAAAAAACGGAGGAAAAACTAGACAGTGGATACTCCGGAATTCAAATAAAAGAAGGAGCAGTAATTCTTGAATATGGGTGAGAGTGAAGAACAGAGAAAAGTGACTGACAGAACAGTAAGGTCATTGGTCATCTTTACAGGAAGGGGCAGAGGTTATCTAGAGCACTTTAGGGAATAAATGGGAAATGAAGAAGATGATAACCACGATTAAGACCCTGAGATCATCATACCTGAGCTGAAATCAAGAGTTGAGATGCTTAACTGACTGAACCACCCAAACATCCTCTTTATATAGACATTTCTGACTGGATACCTGTGATGTTTTACTAAAATAACTATTTTAATTCTATTCCATGTAATAGTAATTCTTTTTTTAAAAAAATGCCTTTCATTTCAAACTTTAAATATTGCACCTACAACCACATAAAATTTTTCAGTATCAATTATATACATCATTTTTCCCAAAAAACAAAGGTAGAGAACCAAAATTTCAAATATTTCCTCTCTCCACAAAAAAGCTGTTAACTACTTCATCCTCTAGCTCTTATTTACCCTTGCAAGATCCTCTATTTCAGAACTGAAGTTTGTTTCTCCTTCCATCATTTCTTCCTCTTCTAATGTTCGTTCATCATCAAAATCATGAACCAGCATGTCAGCTGATGGATCAAATTCATGGTCATCTGATGTTGCTGAACCTCCTGGTAAAAAATAGTTTTAAAAGTATAATAAGTTAAATTGTTATCTTATTAATTTAATGGGCATGTTATTTGTAGCTGGATATAAGTCAAATAAAAGTATCAGAGAAAAGCTATGCACATTAAGTATTATATTTTCTATAATTCTTGCCCTTACTTATTACCAACCCTCTGCAAAAAAAAAAAATCTCTTCTTTAAGGGATTATTTTTTGCCCGGTTTCACCTTTATTTATTCACAGTTAAAATTACAACTAGTATGGGGGATAGGAGAGTACAGCTTTAAAAATGTAGGTACAGCTTTTAAAGTGTACTTTCATTTAAACATGAAATTTCAGTTGTAAAGAATAAAGGGTCATATCAAATAGAATGATCATTCGTGTGAGAAAAATCACAATTCTTAATCATTTGATATTTAATAGACCCAATGAGCATGAATCCTTATGGCCCATGAGAATAAGTTGTGTGAAATATACAGTCATATGAATAAACAGTCTAATGAAAATACAGCTGCACTCAAGTAGTAGTCTATTAGTTGTTCCACAAAAACATATTTTAATATATAGGTAGCTATCCTTAACTTACTTGATTTTGGTCTGAAATAATTCAGATATAGAATATAAAAGCAAAATTTATTAAAACTGCATAGAGAACTCTTATGAAAGTCATTAAAAATATTCCAATAGTTAACTAGTGTGTAAGCTAATCTATTTTTAGCCTGGTGGCTGGGGAATACTGCTATACTCAATAGGGTCAAGCCTGTAGTATTAGATTGCAAATACGTGGCATATACATTCTGTAAACCATCCCCACATTTGGCTATTGCCAAACTTGGACTTAAGTTTGCAAAAACATTTTTTACTAATAAACAAGTTACTTAACATTTAAAAAAATCAATCAGCAATTTCTTTTAACAATTTAAACTGTTAAACTGCTATAAGTTGTATTAATAAAAATTTATATTAATAAAGATTATCATTAATTAGTAATATATTACATCAATATACTCTTCCTTCAGTCCAGTAAGAGAACCAGTAAGTAAAACAAAGTGTCAAAAGGCTAATTTCTTGAAAAGCAGACTACTAGGGATAAAGGGTGCCCAAAGCTGAAGGTTCTTGTCATCTCCCTTAATTTTCAGTGTAAATACCATTTTTTCAGTGCTTACTGTGTGCCAAATACTATGGCTCAAGCATGTCACATACATTATATTTCATTTAATCTTCGAATAATCCTATGAAAACAAAAATTTGATGTGCATGTTTAAACTCATGGAACCAGTAGGTGGCAAGATGTAACTTAAATCCTGGGTCTACAAATTCTAATGCCTGTGCTTTTACTGTACTCCAAGCCTCCTGCAAGCCCTAGCCTCAGAAACAGTAGGTAGGTATCTTGCCTCAAATACTTGAAGATAACTTATTTTTCTTACAAAGAAAAACAAAATTTAAGTAGGACCTGAACTCAAAACCCTGAGATCAAGATGTGGATGCTTAACCAACTGAGCCACCCAGGTGCGCTGCAGAGAACCTATTTTTACTAAGATGGGTGAACTGCAAGCCAGGTCAGGTGGTAAAGCACTTAGAAGTCACTCTGCTCTTTGAGGAAGACTGATATTAAATATGAAATAACTAAATACGTAACTTCTAAATCAGGTATTACCTTATAATACAAATGAGTTTTAAAAAACTATCAAAGACAAAATGAGGGGATCCCTGGATGGCGCAGCGGTTTGGCGCCTGCCTTTGGCTCAGGGCGCGATCCTGGAGACCCGGGATCGAATCCCATATCGGGCTCCCGGTGCATGGAGCCTGCTTCTCCCTCTGCCTGTGTCTCTGCCTCTCTCTCTCTCTCTCTGTGACTATCATAAATAAATAAATTTAAAAAAAAATTAAAAAAAAAGACAAAAAGACTTGAAGACTTTAGAATGACTTAAAAACATATTTTATAGTTTCTATAATATCAATTTCTTTGGAGAACTAAGAAAAGTATGGCATAATTTTATTAGGTCATCTTAGTACTGGTTGAGGGACTGGACACAAAAATTCCATGAGAGAGCAGCTTGAGAGCTGATTTAGTTGCAATTTTGTCCCAACCATTATCCCTTCTTTTTGAGTTTTTAAAGAAAAATGTTCCCAAAACTTTTCAGTTGACTCAGCAATCTTCTAAGATGTTTATTCAATAATCATGTATTCCTACAAATAATGCTCTATTTTTCTTCTTCTTTGTAGGCAGGAAGATCCTAAAACTACCTCACACCACCATCCTGTATACTATTATCCTAATCATAATATATAATTCCTATTGAATACAAATACTGTAAAAAAAATAATTATGCTTAATTTCTAACGACTTATACTCTTCCACTAACTTAAAAAAAAAAAACCCTCACATGAATACATAGCACCAAACTATGAATGTTGTATTACTTACCTAAAGTCTCCCATTTTTTGTTTTTTGCAAAGCCAATTATATTTAAAGCTTTGCCACTTCACCCTCTCACTACATGAAATACCAAACGGTTGGTAAACCTTTTTCCCCTTCTTATTCCAATCCTTTCTCCACAAATACACTGCACTGTTTTCTGCTAACTTTCAATTTCACATCTTTTCTTGCCTTAATCTGACTTTTTCATTTAATCCAGCTTTTTTACTTTGTTGAAACCAATTAACCATCCTATTCCTTTTTGTTAATTACTAGGCCCACTGTTAAGCTGTCTGCTAGAGGTAAAAAAAAAAAAAAAAAAAAAAAAGAAAAAGAAAAAAAAAATCCCTAAAATAAATTATTAGGGGTATGGAGTCTGCTGCTTTGTGTAAATATGCTTCAGAGTTAAGGCAAATACCAGTTTGGTCATAAAATTGTATCCTACTAAAAATTACTAAAAGGCACCCTACATCTTTTCAAAGATTCAAAAGATAAACTTTATAACACATCATGTGACTCATTTAATAATTTTATTTCCTTCCCTTCTCTAAATCCCCACCTCTTATGGCTACTAGTCTTACGAGTAAAGCCCTGTATTGTACCTCCACAGGTTTACACTAGTAAAGTCTATAGACAAACCACTGAGCCTGGGTCATGTGACTATAATTAGTAACATCAATTCCAAAGTACAGATGTTACAAAGGCCACAGCTTTTTACCAGTGGACCAAATTTTTTTTACATTGAAGCCTCTATTCTTGGTTTTTTCCCCACCAACTTTTGTTAACTGCCTACAGTTAGTATTACTTCAAGTAGTAAAGGCCATCAAAGATACTTGTATTCTTCAAGCTCCACTATTCCAGTTCAGCATATGCCAATTCAAATCCAAAGGAAAATGAGAAACCCATTTAATTTCACCTTTCAAGTAATTACTTTTTTTTGTGCCTAATAGATTACCTGACGAATGTCTCAAAAATTCATAGAAAAATATCTAAAACTCTATCAGCAATGTGACAACACTAACAAAAACAACTAGAACCTATTTTTTTGATGAAAAGATGTGTTTGAAAGAAAAAAAAAATTGGGAACAATTCCATGTCCTAAAAAGGATATAATAATCTGCTATTTATCTGAGGTCAGATTACTTCCAACCTCAACCACCCAAACATATTTATAAACTAAGAAGTTAAAAAAAAAAGTCCTTGAGTTTCAGAAATGTCACAAAGCCTACTCTACTTTACTCCCAATCATATTAGAAAGAGTAAGATATTTGCAGCTGAAATAAATATGACAAAACTCACAATCAATTGAGCACACTAGTCATTTAGAAGGGATCTGAAGGTATGCTAGTCTAGCTCCCATTCGATATATTGTACTACAGAAAGTACAATGATTTGTATTCATGAAAAAGACCTCAAACCATTAAAAAAAAAAAAGGCACATATTAAGCATTTTTACAAACATTCTCTGAAACTTACAACAGAAAGATTGCTTCGATAATCTGGAGAATTCAGTAACTCATCATACCTAAATATTCAATATAAATGAGGTGTCTTCAAATAAAACATTACCATGTCTCAGAGAGCTCTCTTTCTGACTTTTTCACTATGCTGCATTATTCCTTAATTCACGTACTCCATTGTAGAAGTTAGTCTTCTCTCTTAAAGTCCCAGGACACTGAGGCAAAGACTGGACTCTTTCCTGACTGCTTTTTAGCTCCAACCAACTGTTGCTATGCAAGAATGCTGTGCCAGAACCTCTGACTAATCATGGGAAGCCTAAATTCAGATTTTATATAAAATCATCTTATTTTTAAGATCACTGCAAAGGCCAAACAAAAAACTTTTGTGGCCCAGACATATTCAAATCACATGTTTGCAGCCTCTAAGTTAAGAAAAAATGAATCTGTACTGTATTTGGAAGAGAATATGAAACTCCAAAACTACATGGTGTGAGGGTACAACTTGATGATACTCAAAACTAAACATAACCTACTTGGTTTACAACATTAAATATTAATTTTTGAGTGTTTTGGTTATATTATTTTTTTTCCTCCCTCACTAAATGCATTTATTTTTTTCTCAAATACTTTGAGTTTCCTGCACAAGCAAATATTTCTAAGAAGTCAGTGACTCCTTTTGAAAAAATACACTTCATATATACTTGAAATCAAATAACAAAACCTTAAGAAATGCACATAATAATTAATTAAAAAAGTGAACCCACAAATAGTCATGAGGTTGAACTCACAGCAGCCTCACCTGTACTTTCATGGGCAGTCAAATATTTCATCCATTTCTTTTTTCCCCAGAGAAAAGAAGCATTCAGAAGAAAAGCAAGTCAGATAATAGTCTAACTCCTCTAGCCTTTTTATAACTAATAGGACAAACGTTAGTCAAATAGAAATTACAGAAAACATAGAAAATACTTACCTGGACTTGAAGACTCAACAGATGGCTGGGGGGGGGGGGAAGGGGGGAGACAAGAAGAAAAATTAACTTTGTGTAGTGACTTTTTACAAAATTTAAAGGAATTATTCAATGGCTAGCATGACCCCCAAAACCACAGTAAGTTCTAATGTCTGAATTATCCAAGACAAATTAAAACCTTCTATATAATCCTTTCTCTGACATTGTGTTTATTTAAACATAGAGAAAAATTCCAAACACTCCTGAATCTAGAAACAAAGATAACAATAAGGAATTGATTCAGATTTTAAAGGCAAATATAGGTCATAAGATAGGTAGTTTAAGAGATCTGATTTTGGATCTTGGAACATTCTAAAATATTTTCTCTTTTCGGACAAACATTATATGGTCTCATTCATTTGGGGAATATAAAAAATAGTGAAACGGAATAAAGGGGAAAGGAGAAAAAAATGAGTGGGAAGTATCAGAAAGGGAGACAGAACACAAGAGACTCCTAACTCTGGGAAACGAACTAGGGGTGGTGGAAGGGGAGGTGGGCAGGGGGTGGGGGTGACAGGGGGTGCCCTAGACGGGCACTGAGGGGGGCACTTGATGGGATGAGTATTGGGTGTTATTCTATATGTTGGCAAATTGAACACCAATAAAAATAAATTTATAAAACAAACAAATAAATAAATAAAATATTTTCTCCTTTCAATACAGAAGAAATTACATACAAGGTTTGCTTATATATATATACAAGCTGGTCTCTGGCTTAAAACGTGTGGGAGAGGGAAGGCCAAAACACTTTAAGAGATCATTTTAAATAAAAGTTATATTGTAAGAAAGTAGAAGAAAAAAGTAAAACGTTATTAAGCAGCAAATAGTACACTGGGTTAACTTTACTAAAAAACAACATACTTTTAAACTATCACAGAATTAGTAACCTTCAAGCTAAAGTTCAGAGAGGTTAGGTTATCTGATGGAAAAATTATAAACATTCCCAATTATAGTGCTGCTTCTGCAGCATTCTACTTCTCATATATTTAACTATAAGCATTTAGAAAATTTAAAGATAAAATTGCTAGCAACTCATTTCACTACTTGACAATTTGTGGCTATCTTGTATCTACCTTCAGCTAATTCACAACTATAAACAAGTCATCTACAATCATAAACTTTTATATAAATAACAAAAACTAAACATGCTTCAAATAACACACTTCATAATTAAAATATTTCCTATTCATTCAGAACTATTTCATGCCCATTAGAAGTCAGAGATGCTGGAAGTCTAAAAGCATCAGCAAAGAGATAGGGTTATTCTAGTACAGACAGTCCCCAACAATGATGGCTTAACTTACAATTTTTCAACTTAACAATAGTGCAAAAGCAACACACATTCAGTAGAAACCAAACTTCAAATTTTGATCTTTTCCTGGGCTAGCAATACGTGGTATGATACTATCTTGTGATGCAGGGCAGTGGCAGCAAGCTGCAGCTCCCAATCAGGCATGCGATCACGAGTGTAAACCACCACCAACACACTTAGGACCATTGTGTACCCATACAACCTTTTCTGTTGTTCACTTTCAATATAGTATTCAATGAATTACATGAGATATTCAACATTTTATTATAAAATACACTTTGTGTTAGAGGATTCTACCCAACTGTAGACTAATGTATGTCTTGTGAGCATGTCTGAGGTAAGCTAGCCTAAACTAAGCTGTTTATTCATCAGGTTAGGTATATTAAATGCATTTTTGACTTAATGATATTTTCAACGTATGATAGGCTTATCAAGACATAACCTTATCATAAGTCAAGGAAATCTGTACTTTCCTTCTTTCTGCTAAGTAATGAGGCAGAGAGCCAAGAAAAACAAGTGCCTAATTTTTCAAAAGCTAGGCATTCTAAGACTAATTTCTTTTTTTTTTTTTTAAGGTTTTATTTATTTATTCATGAGAGACACACAGAGGGAGAAGCAGGCTCCATGCAGGGAGCCCGATTTGGGACTCAATCCAGGGACTCCAGGATCACGCCCTGAGCCAAAGGCAGATGCTCAACCGCTGAGCCACCCAGGGGTCCTCTAAGACTAATTTCTTATAAGACAGTATAACTCCATTTTGAACAGTCCACATTATGCTATTGTACTTAAGTATGACATTCTAGATCTGAAGCACACTTTTCCAAGGGCCCTATTCTTTTCCCTTTTAATGCTCAGAATGGCTCAGGACTATAAAAACAACTTATTTTAATAAGACTAATAAGAGTATTCGGTATTATATATCCTCAAGCGTCACACCACTACCTTAACTTAAAAGTTACTGTGCCACAATAGAGTCAAAACAGTGCTACTTTTTAAATTCATTTCCTCTAATAGGAAGCTGGAGAGCAGGGTGATAGAGTAATGTAACTATACTAAGGGTTTCCAGCTTGCTTAGTATCTTTTGGACAGAGCTAAACATGTCTAGCTCAAAATGGATTTAACCACCACACAAATTATTACACAGCAAACCAATATTTTAAAGTATTAATCCACCTTTATGTCATGCAATTATGCTTTATTTACCAAGTTTAAGCACAATCTCTCTCCAAGGCTACAGCAACGATGACTATCTTCATCTGGTTTGCCATCCAGAGTAGCCTCACAGTGCTGTTTTTCCTTTTCAGTAAACTTTTGAAATGATTTGCAAGGCAGAAACAAGAAAAACCAGCATTTATTTTAAAATAGGAGCTTAAAAGAAATAGCTCTTTTAACATTTAGTTTTTTTTAAGCACTCCAGTAATTATTCATTTAACAGTCTTCTCATAAAAAAGGGGTTTCTGATTTAAAATGTTATCCTACTGAAGAATAAAAGGTACATTTTCAATGATTTTAGATATTGGCAATAATGAAGATACTGAATTGTGAATGGTGTCTGTAGTTTGTAAAAGGCCTCAAACCATAGATTGTTGTTTTACCGGGAAGGTTATATATCGCTTTAAAGTTCTGAAAAAGGCCCCGAATATTTTCCATTAATCAAGGTACCAAATGTTTAGAGGACTGGTTGCATTTGTAAGTTTAGCTGGCATAAAGCAGAACACCCTCTACTTAAAGATAGCATTAATGATCATTTTACGTCAAAGATGCTAGAATGTTTCAAGAACTGTGATCTGACTGATGTATACCTAGATTAGCATGGGGGAGGGAAAGTAGGGATGGTTTGCTTCTAAACATATATTTTAGTATTCTATGCTCAAAATAAAATTCCATTATTTCATTTGGGGCAGGGTGAGAGTCAGGTTAGCTTCCTGAAAGTTAATTCTATTCAGTTAAATTAAAAATTCAGCTTCTGGAAAACTGGCATTTGAAAATGGTTTATACTATAAACATTACTTTCACCCAACTAACAGACAAAACAATTATTTTTCAAAATAAGAGTATAGTATCATAATACAGAAAATTTCAGTTTATGAAATGAGAACATTTTTTATTTAGGTATTTAAGAGAATAAAAGAACCAGCTTACATTTATATAGTACTACATTTTTTTAAATGCATAAAATTACTTCATCATACTATATACCTGGCAATTAACACTTGCTCTGCCTACGACATTTTATAGATTTCACAGCCCAAAAAGATAAAGTGACTTCATGATAGCTGGTAAAGGTGGAACTAAAGTCTAGGACTTGAATGCTTCTACATTTTCCAAGGAAAAAACTATATTAAAAACGTTTCTCTTTACCTCTCTCCTAACTCCTTCTTTTTAAAATGGTTTTCATTTGTTCAAAGCCATGTTTAAAATGTGACTGCAAGCTGTCAAGTGTCACATCAGACTATCATCTACGTCTTGTTAGGAACTGGTATCTTTAACAATACTCTCCAGAAAAACCCGAAACATCTACCATTAATGGCAAAGTAAACTGGAAAGGCAGAAGGAGGGGAAAAAATAAAACTAAAGTTGTTAAACAGTAACAGTATTTGTAACAGTATCTATTTGTAGAAAAAGTACAAACTAAAATGCAAGTAGTAAAGATTTTTCATTTGAAATTAAAACGTACTTAAAACACACTCATACATTATTGATAAAAATACATACATTATTGATAAAAATAGAATGGCTTAACCATTCTAATGATCATTTTGCTAATATGAAATTACCCTATGGTAGGCTAAAAAAAGCATGCCAAGATATGTCACTATCATAAAGTGGTTCATTGCAAAAAGTTGGGGAAAAATTTTAAAATCTATCATTTAACTAGTTAGAAATGAAATACAGTTCTTCCAAACATTTAAACACTATTAATCCTTTAAAAAGAATGAGACAGGGGATCCCTGGGTGACTCAGCGGTTTGGCGCCTGCTTTCAGCCCAGGGTGTGATCCTGGAGACCCAAGATCGAGTCCCACATCTGGCTCCCTGCATGGGGCCTGCTACTCCCTCTGCCTGTGTCTCTGCCTCTCTCTCTTTCTCTGTCTCTCTCATGAATAAATAAATAAAATCTTAAAAAAAAAAAAAAAAGGAATGAGACAAAAATCTGTTTGTGAATGAGGAAAAAATGTAAAAAAACATATACACATATTTACTCATACATATGGAAGTAAAAAAAAACAGTGTAGAGAGGGTAAACTGGGCTGGAATATACATGAAGATTTTTTTCTTCAAAAATATACACAAGAATTCATTAAAAAATTATCTCTAGGAATTAGATAGGGGAAATAAAGCTTTTTTCATTTTATACCTTTCTACACTGTTAGAATTTCCAAACCACTTGTTAATGTTGATGCATTATTTTGTTTTGCTTTTAAAGTCAGTGGAGATTATCTTGTGGAATTATGAGCTATTTTCAATTTCTTCCTCTACTTTTAGAGTTTTAAAAAAAATTAGTACATGCACTTTTTTTAAATAGGTGTGTAATTTAGAAAAATAACCTAGTTTTCTTTTAGGTGCATACATAATTACATGACTAGATAACACTAGACAGCCACACACAGTATGAGCAGGCTAAATCAAATTAAAAAATGAACTGTTAACTTTTATACTTTCACCACATACATGATTCAGTTGCTAATAGTTGTAACAGTATTCAATGTCTCAGGTTTGTTCAAATGTTTCTTTTTTAATTTTTTTTAAGATTTTATTTATTCATGAGAGACAGAGGGGGTTGCAGAGACACAGGCAGAAGGAGAAGCAGGCTCCATGCAGGGAGCCTGATGTGGGACTCGATCCTGGGACTCCAGGATCACACCTGGGCCAAAGGCAGGTGCTAACCCACTGAGCCACCTAGGGATCCCCTAAATGTTTCTCTTTTGTATATTTCTAGAACATGGTAATCTCGCATATTACCATTATTAAAAAATAATTACACTAAGGTGGTAAAAACATGAAGTAATCATTAGACTCCTATATTCCAGGCAATCCAAAGCATATTTTCAATGAACATAACTGTCTGAACTAATTTCTCCCCTCAAACCAATTCCACCATCATTTCTTTATCATCATCACCAACGTAGTAAATTTAGACACGAAACCAAAGATTCTACAGTTACGGGGATAGAATCCAGGAAGGAGTTAGAGGCCCTCCTCCAGGTGAAGACAGGGGAACTGTGCTCATCATTTCTCTTCTTCCAAACAAAACTAAGTCACTTAACTTTCCCCTGAGGAATTCTAGAGTATAAAAAAGATTAATAAAGTCTTGGTGCTAAAACTAGCAAATTGACTATGGTAATAGTAATTCAGAGGGTGAGTTGCTATTATTAAGCACTAGAAATTCAAAAGCCTAGGCCCCACTCTTACCTGTGCCACAGCCTAACTGTACAACCTAGGACAAACTGCACTAACTCTGCTCAGTTTCATTTTCTTCTAGTTCAATTTCCTTTGAGATCTAAGTTCTTTACTTTTATTATGAATTGCTCAAAAGACATATCACTACTAAGGAATACTTAGCTAAAGGAATGGGATATGTTTAATAGCATCTTCTAAATTTTTTTTTAATCTAAGACTTTTGGAAAAAGATGATCTCAACTTGCAAAAAGCTTTCTGGAGGGTGCTACTTTATGAATTTCCTATCTATACAAACATAATTTTAAGTCATTCTTATAATCCATAGAGTAAGTCAAACAGAATGGGTCCCAAGTGATGACTGGTACTTGAACAGTTTAATCACTGTAATGAATTTTGAAACCATTTGCAAACCTTTTGAAATACACAGGGACTCAAGCTAGTATCAAGAAATTTCTATATAGGTGATTCTTTTCCTACTTTTATTAATCAGTTTCTTGCTTCAATGGCAGTGTTTTATTTCTGATTTGAGAAACTGACAGTCTCTGTACAAAAATTCTCTAATATTAATCCACTTTTATACTTCCTCCAACTAACCTTTCCTACCTTATTAAGTACTTCATTACCCCTTCCAAATTAAACTTTATTAGACTCTCATACATTGGCGTTCTTAATTACTCTGGATAAATCCTAAATACACTAAAGGACAAATATTTTTTTAAAAAAATTCATTACCGCTACAGAGAATTATTTAAAGCCTAAATCCATCGCAGTGAAACAAGTTTTGTTTAGATTTGAAATTAACACTGTCGAGAACAGCAATCAAGATGATTCCATTTCCTTAAAAAACAAAATCCAAATACACTAAAAAACCACTAAGCAAGCAGTCTATTTTCAAGAGAAGCAAGCAAATAGATGTGATAGCACACATTATGTATGTCATTTTTGGAAATCTTTTAAGTACTTAAAAATACAGAAAAGCAAGTTCATTAAATTTTCTTCTCTTTATATAACAATATGGCCTAGGTGAAAAGATAGGTCTTGCACTATGTTGTGGCTTTTTTTTTTCCCGGAGAAAAAAAAGTCCCTCATGTGTTTACAAACTCTGAAATAACAGACAAATTGTTCATTCCCAAAGGTCCCTACACCACATTCCTTATAAAACCCAAAGGATCAACGATTTCTTCCTCTTATGCTTTCTTTCTCATTGCCTTTGTAAAACTGCAACTCTCTGTAATTTCCTTCCTTTAACTGTGACTAGGAGAAGCTCCTTTTAGAAGATTGATAAATCATTTTAAGGGATAATTAATGAGAAATACTATCAAAAACTATTAAGAAAGGGAGAATGTGCCATTCTTTCCAAGCACATTTAATATGTTTTTAATGTTACCACAATTTGCGGAACCGTTAAATACATACATACTTCCTACTAAGGACTGCCTAAGATGATCAGATCAAGTATGAAAGATCAGTATATTCTACTCACATCTCAATAATTTGTATTAAAAAATTAAACATCTCTCTGGAAAAACAAGGTCAGGGTCATTCTCCTGTGTAAGAACTAAAAATAAAAATAAAAATCAAAAAAAAAAAAAAAAAAAAAAAAAGCCCAGAAGCATAATATCTACATTTTTCTCTAGAGACGTGCTTCTTCAATAACCTGTTTTCCCCTCAGATTTATCAAATAAATGTATATTGTTGCTGTGTATTTTCTGTTATGTTATCAGTTAACTTCAATGCTCAAGTCTACTTAACCAAAAGTACAACAGTACATTTGATTTTACCACATGCTTTATATTGGCATAAAGAATGAATCTCCTGAGAGTTCACACAAAAGCAACTAAAGCCCTCTATACACCAAGCATTTCTCCACCTAATTTTTTAAAAAGACTAAGCTCTAAAATCATCCTAATTACTAAAACATTGAGATCAGAAAAACACAAATTAATTTTACTTTTCACTTTTTCACTTGTTTTAGATTTTTTGCAGGACATAGATGGAGGTTCCTTCAAATTCACTAAAAATAAAACCATCTACAAGCAACTTAAGAGTTATAAAAGAAATTTTTTAAAAGATTTCAGGTCACTAAATAAATGCACCGAAAACAAAGTTCAGGTTTTCTCTTCTTGAAATTGAACCATCCATGTGTTCCTACTGAACATGAAAGTTGCATTCTCCGAGTGATGCAATCTTTAAGAAAACTAAAACATACTCTTGAAAATATTAGGAAATGACTAGTGACTTAAAGTATTGCTTTTCCTCTTACATTAATGCAATCATCTTTGCTTCTAATAAACAGGAAATATTAATATACTTCTATTTACATGTTTTCAGTGTGGTAGGCAGTTAAAATTTATGGGTGACGTTTCTTAAATTTTACTGTATTTTCAAACACTGTTATGTTTCTTCAATAATAGCTTGCCTTAAAATATGACTACAGAATTTAGAGTTCAAACCACCGTGAGTGGCACTCCCAGGGAAGAAACCATATCGCCTATTACAGCACACCCCTGCTTATCTACTGGGCATTCACTGAAGACTATTTGACAAAATGTAGGTAAATTCAGCCACTACAAGCCCTCCCGCCCCCCCCCCTTCCTTACATATGAAAAAAGAAACACTTAAAAATCTTACCAGGACTAAAATTGTTTCAGCCCAGTGGAATGAATCCAGTGATATTTTAGTGAAACACACAGTACTATGTTTTCTCCAGCTTATGTGCCTTGAAATACATATTCTTTAACCACAAAGAAAAAAAGTGGAAATAAATCTAAGCTCTAAATTTAATTTTAAATGAAAAGTATTAAATGTTTTAAAAACATCACTGGCAGAAAAGAGTCCTGCTATAGTTAAATCCGCTCCTTTAATAGCAAATACTCCACTATACATTAATATAAAGTTAGTTTCCATAAGGAAGGCAGAAGGAACACCCTAAGAGCAACTGCACAACACAGCTAACTTTTAGGTCCCTCCATTCAACAGGTACATGAAACAGCATCCAAATTAGTATTTTTCCTTAATCTACACGTTTCTGTAGCCCAAGGTTTACAAAGGAGGTATTATGGTGTTACCAAAATTACTCCCCTAACTTACTACTGACTTCATTTAGCAAACAATGAACACAAAAATTGGGGACTGGGTGGTTAAAAAAAAAATCACCTATTCCAGAATCTGTTTTTGGGGTGTCTCGGAGACCATGAAAACAGTAATTCATACAAGGAAATGCCTTACCATTTAGTGAGGCTCTGACTCGAAGTAGACTTAAAACCCCCTATACTATCACTCCTTCAACTCCAGGGGGTAAAGAATAACGGAATTCTTTCGGGGGTTAAGGGGCGTGGGGGGGTGTATTTTTTTTTTTAAATCACGTTTAAAGATTTAAATCGGAAACAAAATTTAAATCTCCAGTGGCACAACACGAAGTTGGAAAGAATCATTAAGAGTGGTTGTTCGCCAAGATTTGAAGCCCCCCAAAATAAAACCATTACCACCGAGGAAAAGGGAGCTTCGGTAACTCGTTTACTGGAAAAAGAGGGGGGAGAAAAATCTTCCACCGTGGGGGGGGGGGGAGAAGAGGAAGACAATAATAGGTAGCCTTAATATTCAAGGGGCGGTGGGGCGGAATATGGGGAAAGTGAAGAGAGGGAAAGGTAGAAAGCAACTCTTCTGAAATGGGAAGAGAGAAAAAGAGGTCCGGCCCTGAGGGGGAATGCAACTGCGCCGGGGGTACCGGGGAGTCCCCCAGCCTGAACGGCCGGCCTGCGGGAGGCCGGGGTTAGTCCTCCACGCTCATCTCCGCCCCGTCGGGAGGAGGAGAGCCAAGGGCCATTCTGCCGTACGTTTTCCCCATTCACACGGACTGGATGTCAGCAGCAAAGGGGTGGGGGTGACGCGGAAGGGCGCAACAGCATCTCGGGGACGGAGGGAAGAAACTTCGCCAGAAGAGGAAGCAGCAGCTCCTCTCGGCCCCTCGCACCGGCCGGCGAAGTTGCGCCACCGACGCCCCTGCCCGGCGGGCGCCCACCCGCCCACCCCCTCACCCCCCTCGGCACGCACTACCACGCAGCGCTCGACCCTTCAAACTGCCCCCGAAGTCCAACTGCGCCTCCGCCTCCTCCCGCCCCCGGACCCATCCCAACTAAGTTCCAGGGAAAGCTCCCGCCCAAAAGCGCGGCCTGTTCCGGACAACAGGTGGGCAGTGGCGCCAGCAGGGCTGGGCCTCTCCTAGCCAGGCCCACTCCACTCCTCCCCGGCCAGGGCCCGGGGGCGCCCGGCTCCGGGACGGGGAGGGGGAGCTCGCTCCCTTACCTCCGCCATATTTGCCGTACTGACGGGTCACATCTCCGCGGCGGCCGCAGCTGGGTCACGGCCAGAACCCGGATGTGAGACTCGGCTACAGGACTCCAGCCGCCGCCGCCGCCGCCGCCGCCACCGCCTCGGCCGCTCCCGCCGCCGCTGCTTCGGCGGGAACGCGCAGGAGCCGCCCGAGCGCGCCCACCACGCCCCACTCCGCCCCCTCGCGGCGCCCGGGCTGAGCAGGACCCGAGGGAAAAAGCCGGCGCGCGCGCGCGCGCACAAGGGGCGCGCGCGCGGCCCCGCGGCAGCCTTCCCTGGGAGGAGCGCGGAGGGGGCGGAGCCAAGGTGGGTGTTGGGGGGAGGTGGGCATCCGCGCGCGAGGCGCCTCCCCCGCCCTAGCCGATCCGCGACGCCCGCTGAAGGAGAGGGCCCTAAGGGACCAGAGAGGGCAAGGAAAAGTGCCAAAAAAAGCCGCGTTCAGCCTTCACAGCGCAGCGGAAAAGATACGTTGTGTTCTACATGTAGGCCTTTTTTGAAGTGCATTTGCTGGAAAACGGATGTCGCTGTGATGCAACAAGGGCAAGGGCGCAAAGTAGAGCGCTTTGAAAGCGGCTGTCTCTTGACAAGTATTTCTCTCAGTTGATTCCTGACAGGAAATGTAAAATCCCACATCCCCAAATCCTAGAGGTCTGAGCAGAGATTAAGGAAAGGGACTGTGGATACAGGTAGTCTGCTGTCCTCACATCTCATTGGCTCCCCCCCCCCCCCCCGCACACACTTCCTGAGATGCCAGGAGCAACGTAATTGTGCAACGTTTGGATTTTGCACAATTAAGAGAAATTTTCTAAAAGCGAGATACTGAAAAGCTGCTCTTTGATGGCTATACGTAATCTCTGACTTGACTGCATTTAGGGAAAACCTGCTTATTTGCAATGCCTGAAATGCCAGCAATTTGAAAGTTTATTTTAAAATTTTGGCCTAGAACTAACTGCCAATTGGCCTTCAACGCCAATTCTCATGACTGCACCGACAATGATTGCAAAATAACAAACATGTTTCCCTTCCACTACTAAGGCAGATACTGGCTAATGCAAAGGTGATATTAAAACATGCACTAACATATTTTACTCAACCAGGAGTTTAAAAATCTTAATTTCAAAAAGATTGTTTTCCCCTAAATGTTCAAGGGTTCTTAATGCAATTTCAAAAATGATTACCCAAATCAACCAAATATAAAGTCATTCCTTCCAAATAATGTGATGCCAGCACCACCATACACTGCATAAATGTGCACATTTACAATTTTTCTTTAATACTCAACTTACAATGCAATATGGGCTGTTTTCTTAAATTATTTGTATTCCCTTAAAATTCTACGCTCTATTAAGCAGTTTCCTTTTTCCAAAGATTCAACATTAACTTGAAATTCTTATGTCCGATAATAATTTGTGCATGAATAATTTGTGCATTTACAGGTATATGAAGTAGCTGCTAAGTGAAAGGACATTACCTGGTAATTTGACAGGAAAAGAGTCCACAGACAGTCTGTAAACCAATTAAACATAAACATCTGATGCACATTTTCTACTGAAAGAAAAGCAAGGGAAAGAAGAGAAAGGAAAACTTTAAGGTTCCCAAATCTACAAACAATGTTTACCATTAACTGTACTGTACAGTATTTTCATTTTATTTTTTTAGAATACTTTTATAAAAGTGTTTTTCAGGATTCCTTGGGGGGAGAATAAATATTTTAGCACAGGTACATAGAGTTACCCTACTGAATTACCTTAGTCCTTTGGACTCAAAAAACAGTTTCTGAAAAGTCAGTTTCTGTTTAAATAGTTTTCACTCTGAGATGTTTGATGGAAAACAGCTGGAGACAAAGAACAATTGATGTGCATAGACCTGGGGTGGGTAAAGACAGAATAAGGGGCCTAGAGGTAGAAACTCAGGCTTTAAAATAACATGGGATAAAGGAGGATTTTCCATTTAAACTAATATATGAAATTTAGTTCACAGAAATTAAAAAGTATTGTCAAAATGCAAGGTACAGGAATAACTTGCTTGCTTAAGCCCATTTACTCTTTGATTCTTAAGTTAAACCTCAACAAAAAAAAATCCCAATTATGATTAAAAAGCTGGGGATCATGGCCCCTTAGGCTACAGAATGAATTCTGAAATTGTCAGGAAAATCGGATCTGGGACTTATTTGAAGGGAATCCTTCTTACCGATAAATGACTTTTAAGTTTATTAATATTGTGAATCATTTTTATTAATTTTAAGTGGCATCACTTAGAGGGAAAATTCCCTCTATGTTTTTCTCCTCCCTTTTTAGTAAATGTGGGTTCAGTCCTTTTTTTAGGCTTAGATAGTCTAAAAATATATAAAGTTAGAAATAGCTCCAATATTGTTAAGTCATTAGTAACACATTACTAATGAATTCAGTATGGTTTTATTCCCATTTTATTCTCATGATATACTTATCCTTCAAAATTTAACCACTTTAAGGAAAGTAAAGTTTTTCTCAAAAACTCTTGCTTACCTCCTCAGTATCAAATATATGAAAATTAACATTCATGAGCCACACACCATCTTAGTGTTGGATGGGACCTTAGAGGTCTTTTAGTCAATTTCTACCTTGTCTAGATAGGAATCCCTCATTACGTGTCCCCACTATCAGGCTTTTCTGCCTATGCTAAAACACCTTCAATGACTTACTGTCTGATGAAGAGGCTGCTCTTTTCAGAAAAAGCTGTACGTTTAGAACATTCTTCTTTTTATTAAACCAGAATCTATCTCCTTGTTACTTCCATCCACTTCCCTGAGTTTTTCAGCACTTTGGATTAATTCAACAGATGTCTTCTTTGTATTTAAGTGCAAACAATCAATATTTATACTTAGGTTAACAAAATATAAATCTTTAATGCCTACCGATACTAGAAGACCTAAAAATAAGACATAACAGAGTTAAAGGTATGAAAAAATACACCAATACCTATGAACTGTTTAAAATCATTACCGTTTATATAGTATTTATTAATGTGATGTCTAAAATGGTAATTGTTAGAATTGGATAATAAAATATTTTAAAGTTAAACTAAAAAGTGTGGGTAATTCCAATTTTATGTGAGGTTTGTGGCTAATGTCCCAAAACAAACAAACAAACAAAAAAACCACTGTACAAAGCCTGAATAAATGCCTCTTGAGCTCCCATTCCCCACCTAAAGGCTTCCTTATTTTCAGGCAAACTAACATTAACTTTCACCACATTTAAGTTTCTCAAAACTGCTATCATATTTGGAAATCATTTTTAAGCAATTTACTAGATACTCCATTAAAAGTCATTAAATATTTTTATAGAGGCTATCTCACACACTCACTCTCTCACACACACACACACACACACACACACACACCCCTTTCAATTATTATTTTGGTTTTAACAAAAGCCTTTTAAGGTCACAATTTTACTTCAACCAGTACCTTAAACTAACCAATAAATAAAAGTCTTTGGCAGTTTACATATACCTAAGAAATATAACCTTTTATTCAGGACCAATACTTGACTCAAATATAAGATATATACCTATACTACATAAACAAAATGTTATGCAACCCAGGAACCTCTCATAATGCTCCAAGAAAATACCTGTAACAATTCAGGCTCTAGGACTGTTTGAATGCAGCAGATTCAAAATCTTAAAAACAAATTCTCTACCTAACCATTTTCAGAGTCTGTGAGTCCTTCTGAGATTGGTAGACTATTTACTAAAATTTTTATTTGAAAGTGTCAACCTACACATGAAATGCAGGTAAAAATTGACAAATATCTATTAATTTGGTTGAAAATACCTGCATATCAAAAAATTTAAAAAGGGTATCTGATAAATTGAGAGTTTACCTTTACTTTAGTACGCAGAATGCAGGTTACAAAGCAGTAATGCAATACATTCGGAAGCCCCACATCTATGCAAGAATCAGCATCATCTTTTTGTTAGTTTAGTTTTTATTATTAATGCCACCCCAAAACACTTACATAGCCTTTTGTTTCTTCAAGTAACAGGGTTTTTTTTTTTTCCATAATTTTTTTTTTTTACATAAAGAGTTTTATCGAATGACCCCACTTTATCAGATTATCACAAAATGTTATTTTTATAGCCCTAATATTGTTGACATGTTATTTTTATCTCACCCCCAACTCTGGAAATTATTGGCCTATCATCAATTCTCAAACACTGGAATATACAGAAAGGGTAAACGGAGTATTTATATTACTTGAGGGAGTTTGGACTTTCCCTCCCTTAATCTCCAAGTGTGCCCCTGCCTACCAGCATCACATCCGTCTTGTCTGCATTGAACCTCAACCAGTTGGTTCTTAACCACGTCCGAAACTCAGCCAGGCACTGGGAGAATCGAGCCACCACACCATCTGGATCAAAGAAAGAGAGCCTCAGTAGTAACGAGACCAGAGACGATGATACCACAAGCTCACCACGTCTCTAATTCTCAGCCTGTCTCTAATTTTTAAAAGATAGCCAAGAATTAGGACAAGGATCCCATGACAATTTTAGGAAAACATTAATTAGCCTTGAGACATGCAATTTGTAACCGACGGTCAAGGAATAAAAGCGGCCCAATAAATAGGTCGCCTCCTTCCATCCATGACTGAAGAAAGAAGGTTCGGTCAACTCCGCGTCATCTGGGCTAAGCGGCCTCAGTAGAAGGGCCAGTCTTGTAACTGCATAAGCTTTTCTGCAAAATTAAGAGTTTAAGCGTTGGAGGAAGCTTTAGGGATAACAGGGGCCCGGAGAGGGGCAGTGACTTGCCCAAGGTCACACAGCAAACGGGGACCAGAGATGGGCTCCAAGCCAGAGGTCTTTCCACGAAAAGCTGCAAGAACAAGGCCATTTCAAGGAGGGGTAGGCATCTGTCCCCAGGGATCTTCCCACGGACTGGCAGGGCCTTGTTCCTTCATCTTAATGCCCTCTTCCAGTGTCTCTCCCCTCCCTCACTCCCTTCCGAAATGGGCTGGCCCGCCCAGGACCCCGCTCACCACGGGGCACTGCAGTGCAAGCAGGAGCCTCCCAGGGGCTGGGACCGAACCCGGATCTACAGGGGAAAAGAGGCGGAGCCACAGGGGGGATGGTCAGCTTAGCCCCACCCCGACCGTATTCGGGGCCGACAGGAGAAAGGGGCGGAAGCAAACTGGGCGAGACGAACTCACACCGCAGCGGATTCCCAGCGCGCCGCCGCCGCCGCCGCCGCCGCCGCCGCCGCCGCCGCTGCCACCACCACCAAAGCAAAAGACCGGGCTGGGAGGGGGAGCGCGGAGGAGGGCAGCTGCGCATGCGCCTCGGGGGGGGGCGGCGCCCTCCGGGAGGGGGGAGCGGGCCGGGCGCGTTCTCTTGCAGCCCCTCCCCGGAAGTTAAGGGTCTTCCGGGCGGTGCTCTACGGTGGGGGAGGGGAGAGGGAGAAAGGGGACCGGGGACACCTTAGGAGCCCCTCATCCCAATCAGGACTAGGAGAGGAGAGATGGTGTATGGAGGCTGCACTTACAGCCGCTGCCGCTGCTGCCGCCGCCACCTTCACTGCTGCCGCCACCGCCTGAAGAAGCCCCATCCATCCGCCTGCAGCCGGGGAGACTCAGAACCTGGGAGGGGCCTGGGGCCCGGGCCGCCCGCCTCCTTTTTCTAGTCGTCGTCCGGAGCTTCCTCTTGCTCCACCAACCCTCTGCCCTCCCCTTCGCCTCCGCCCTCCTCTCGGTCTCCAGCCGCCAGCCAACCGCGCGGCCGCTTGTTGAGCCGGGGCTCCTCCGTCTCCATGACGCCCGGCAAACATTCCCGAGCCTCAGCCCGAGCCGCTGACGCCGGGCGTTGGGGTACAGGGACTCCGGAAGCAGCTAGGGAAGGGGGGGCGAGCACTCCGCCGCCTGTCGCCACCATGCCCACCTCTCCAGGAAACAGCCGCAAGCAGCAGAACCTCTGGCTGTAAGTCCGGCGCTGAGAACTTAGTCCATCCTTCTGGGTCCCTGACGGAGCTCTTTTAGATCCGGGCTGCTGCATCCGTGTTCAGACGGCCCTCGGAGCTCTCCTGCCTCAGTGTCCCCTTCCTTGGCCTCGTGCGGCCTTATTGACCCCCCACCCCGCCCCCCAACTGCCGTGTTCGCCCTACGGGAAAAGATCTACTTTGTTTAGAACCGCTCTCCCTCCCGGCACTCCTGGGGTGGTTTCTCCGGTCAGCCGGTCAAGCTGGTTGCCCCCATTCAGTCCGCAGGTTCACTGTGCTCTGTGGTCCAGGTGTTTTCTGCCTCCTGCCTTCGTCCTGCTAAGGACGTTCTGCCGTTTCTGCAACACTGGAGAGAGAAGCTGGAGGAGAGCGCACCGCTCTGAGGACTTGTTTTGCTTGCAAACTTCGAAAGATGCCTTGGTGCTGCCCCAGCAGCCGCACCAAAGTTTCCTCATTCATCCGCTCTCCTACACTTCAGACCACTTTTGTTCTCTCTTCTCAGACCTTCAGCATCTCTCCTCCAATCTGCAGCCCAGCTTATCATTCTTAACAGGACTCTGAAAGTTCCTGGGAGAGACCCTTACATTCTCCCTTGAATATGGTTGTCAGGGCCTTTTGTCCATTCTACCACTCCACCGAAATCGTGGTTTTTTGTTTTTTTTGTGTGTGTGTGTGTGAAGGTCGGCAATAGGCGCCCATCGAAATGCAAGGTCTTATTTCTCAGTTTCTTAGCCCTTCCGCTTCTCGTTTTGAATCATTTCATTTGGTTTCTGGGACCCCACTCCTCCCTAGTTCTCTCCTTGTTTTGTGGCTACTTCTTTTCAAAATACTTTGGTGGTACCTTTTCTTCTTTCCCATATCTAAATATTGGAGTGCTGCTGCAGTCAGTCTTTAGACCCCTTTCCTTCACTCTTATGCCTTTAAAAATCACCTGTACACTGATGATTCATAAATTTATATCTCTAGCCGGCACCTCTTCCAAAAACCAGACTTTAAGAAAATCAACATCTGTACTTAGAAGTTAATAGGCATCTCATAATTCATATGCAGAACTAACCTTATTTCCCCCTCTTCTCTACTCTGCAGTCTTTGCCATTTCATTAGATAGCAATTTCTGCTCCTCTAGTTACTCAGTAAAAAAACTCTGCAGTTTCTTTTGGCTTCTTTAATGCCCCACTCCCATCAGCAGATTCTATCATTTTTACCTGCAAAATAAATCAAGACTAATAGAAGTCCCTGTAACATTATAGTAACCACCTAAATGGTCTTCTTACTATCACCCTACACATGGTAGTCACTATGGCTCTTCTCAAAACCCTCCAGTTTTTTCCATTTCATTCAGTAAAAACTCATAATTACAGAGCCCCACAGGATCTCTCACTTTGGACTCTTCCCTTTGGCTGATTGTTCCACAACAATATCAGACACATTATTTTCCCACTTTACAGCCAATGCATTTGCTGTCTTTTTGTGGAGGTTTTTTTTTTTTTTTTTTTGCATTTGCTGTTCTTTGGAATATTGCACCCCCACATACTTTCATGACTCACTTATTTCCTTCAGATGTCATCTTATCAAAAAGTCCTTCTCTAACCACTTCTCATAAAGTAATATAATACTTCTAATTCCCAGCACTTCCAGTTCCTCAACCTTGGTTTAAACTTATCTATAAAACTTATCTCTACTTGGTATATAATATACATGTTCATCAGTGTGTCTTCACCCAAACTATGGTACTCCATAGGGCAGACATTTTTGTTCTGTTCACTGCTATTGCCTTGAATGAAGAAAGCATTCTATTTGCTGACTGAACGAATGAATAATGTATGTGAGTAATATTGGTTACTGTGCATCCTGTCTGGTTTTTGTTTATACTTATAGGTATGGAAATCTCAAAGTAAAATTAAGCTGAATTCATGAATTCTCTTGGGGATTTCTTAAATAATGCCAGATTCATAACAGATTACCTATTATGGAAAGAATCAGGTGGGAAGTAGTATAACCTTCCCTTTTTGAGATAGCCATGTTATCCAGTCAAAGCAAAATTTTAGATTTTAAAATTACAACCATTTGTATGACCTAATATGTTATTTCTCATCTTCTTCCTTTTAGATTTAATGCTGATCTTGGAAAGGATCTCATGAAACATGTATTTAACATTTCTTTACTTTCTCCCATTTTTTCTGTATTAGGTGTTTGCCATGCGTAACAATCTCCCAGCATGATAAAACAGCCAGTCTTTCTTCAATGCCCCTATCCCACTTCTCTGTCCAGTCCCTCTATTCTACTTTCTTACAAATTTATGCATTTCCTTTCAGTTCTTTGAGTTTTCATGTTACCTGTCCACTTTTTTTTTCATTAGCCTTCTTACCATATTAAGAATAATTATTTTAAATTCCCAATCTTGGCAATTCCAAAATTTCTACTATATCTTAGTCTGCTCTGATGCTTGCTTTGTTTCTTCAGACTGTTTTTTGCCCTTTGATGTGCTGTATAATTTTTTGTTTAAAAGCTGAACATGTTGCATCATGTAATATGAACTAAAGTAAATAAGCCTTTAGTGTGAGATTTTATGTTTATCTGGCTAGGAATTAGGCTGTGTTTACTGTAGCAGTAGGTTTATGAGGCTTCAATTTCCTCCAGTGTCCTTCTTGTCTCTCTCTTTTTTTTTTTTACATTCCCCTAGAGACTCCTTGGAGCCTGAGCCTTGCAGCTCTTCCCATTTCAATCCCCTGTTATTGTACAGGAAGGAGACCTATTGGTGTGATGGTAAGATATTGAGGGGAGAGAAAATGTTCCATAATCCTATAATTAGGTCTTAGTCTTTTAGTGGACCTTTGACCTTGAGCTATGACCTTCAAAAGTCTTTCTCATATTTTTTTCCTCCTCAGGTAGAACAAGAAATGTAGAGGAAAACTTGGAGTTGTGTATTTATTTCCCTTCCCCCATGTTGATTAGGCTCTGCTAAAATAGTTTTCCTTGAATCCAGACCTTTGTTAAGGAAAACTGAACATTTTGTATATTTTAGAATGGTTATGTCCTATTCCCATGCTGGAATTATGAGGGCATTTTTCTCTGATCATCTTCCTGAGAGGCTGATGGGTGTCTTTGTAGGGCTCGGTGAGTGAGACTGGGCCCTGGGAGTTTTTATCTTTAAAATTAGTTTACACTCAGTCTCCAGCAGTCAATTACACTTTAAGTTTTCCTACCATTCACTACCTATTATTTCCTACCGAACACCCTAGTTGCAGTGTTTGTTCCTAGTAAATTGTGATTCTCTTTCTCCTGCTTGTCCAACTTTGGGGCCAGTGGTTTATCTATAAACTGATCTGATGGATCTAAAGAGACCTGTTGATTTTCAGTTTGCTAAGTCTTTCTTGTGATAAAAACAAGATTGGTGACTTGTGGTCTTTACATGTTGAACCAGAAACATCTACGTTCATTCTTTAACCCTTGCAGTCTGTTGTCTCTGTTTCTATTCAAAGGTCAGTAACGAGTGACTGAAAGCTTTCAAAAGTCATCAAATTCAATGGGCTTTCTTACCTTTTCTGCCTCTCTGCAGCATTTGACAATATTGATCTTCCTCTCCTCAACCCTGAGCTTTATTGGCTCACTTATTACTGGTCTAAATGCCACTTTTCTGGTTTCTTTTATCTCCAGCTTCTCCCTCTAGCTCTGTTACCTTCCCTTTGTGCCTTTAGGTTTTTATTTTAGGACTCTGTTCATTTACTATCATCTCCATGCAAAGATTCTCAAATCTGAATCTCCAACTCTAACTTCTGTTCCTTGAAATTCACTTTACTCTTGCATTTTGAACTGCCACCAGACAGCTACACCAAGATATCACTGATATCTAATATGAACATGTCTACAATTGAACTTTTTAACTGTTTTAGAAAACTAACTTAATCCCCACCGTAACTGTATGAGATACGTACTATTATTAACCTTAATGTACAAATAAAGAAACAGTTGAATTATTGGACGAGTTTGAGCATTTAAATAGGCCTTTGAGTTTAAGCTTTCTTACTTCTAAAATGTGACTTTAAATATCTTACAAGTTATTATAAGAATTAAATTATAAAATACAGGTGGATGTTCTTTGAAATTTAAAGTTTAAGTGGCATTGTTATTATCTGTTACCAAGTCCTATTAGTTCTGTATCTGCTATCTTTTAAGGGTGCCTAAGATATGTTTTTATGTTTTATAGGCATGGAAATGACTCTTATGAGGGAGAAGTCTTTTTTTTAATATTTTTTTAATATTCATGGATCTATAGAAAAAGGAGGCATGGTATGCCATGCCACACAGGGTTCCACATAGGAAAGTACAAGGGCCAGTCAGGAGATAGAACAAGCAAGAGGAAACATGGGCAAGAACCTTTATTGTGGTTTCTGTGGGAGGAATAGACAAAGCAGAACAAACAGGTTTAGAATTGGCTTGTTTGGATAATTTCAAAAGGCTCTGGTTCCTGTTGTAAAGGGGATTAGAGCACGTGGATAGTGACCCAGAAAGAGATTTGTATTTGTTTTATGTCTATATCTGCTGCTCCATGTTAAGCCTTGATTACTTCTCACCTGAACTATTCCCATAGCATCTAATTAACGGTCTTACTTCTACTATGTTCCTGCATATGTTCCTGCATACAGTTAAATATTTTTGGAACATAGTTTAGGTCACTTTACTCTTTTGCTTAAAAACCTTCAAAGCCACTCTCTTGCTTTTGTAAAAAAAAAAAAAAAAAAAAAAAAAAAAAAAAAAAATTCCAAAAACATAGCCTGGCTCTTTTGTTTTTGGTTAACTTTGTTTTCCTTCATGCATTTAATTGAATTATTTAGGATTCCCTGTACATACCACATGCTTTTCTACTCTCGTTGTTCACAAAGGTTTTTCCTCAGGGTGCATTTTTCACTCTGCTCCAATACCCTTGTCCTCCTTCACCTCCTCCTGCACTAAATACAAATACATGCACATCCCAAATTATTTGAGTTCTATTTAAATTTAAGGCCTAAGTCAGATGTCACTGCTGTGATTTCTCTGTTCATACTTCTCATCCAAAGTAATCTTACCACAATGCTCATTTCATCTTCTGTGTACTTCCTTTGTGGCACCTAAAATTTTGTACTTCTATTATAATCATATACATGTTTTATCTAATAGATTGTAAGCTCCTTAGGGGTCATATCTGATTCATATTGTATCCTTGCCAGTGTGTAGCACAAGGCCTTATGTACAGTGTTTTATAAATAACATTATATAGAAGACATTTATTGGTTTTAGATGGAAATTACCATCATCTCATTAAAATAAGGGGCTAAATACAGAAACTTTCACAAGCCACACTTATTTTTCCTTGTGATTATTTATTTCATAGCAAGATTTGTGGATGGATAGCATGTTTTTAATGTCATTTGCCCCTGTTTTCATGGAAGTGATTATCAGGAGTTCTTTCAACAGATACCTATTTAATGCCTTATACTTTTGTTATTGCCTAGATACTGAAGATGCAGGAGTCAAAACAAATTAGGTCCCTGCTTTGGAAAACTCAAGAATGTACATAGAGCTCTACATGACCACTTATATGATGACTGTTTTCAGGAGTAATGGTTTTCAAAGTGGTTACCTCTTGAAACCTCAAAGTGGTTATCTTCTCTAATTTTCCCCTTTTGAAAACATATTTTCTAATGTAGTTAGAGACGTACCGTAAATCTCTCACATAATTGCTACAGGTACTTCTTTCAATTTCTTTCAAAAAGTGGTCTGTATTTTCTGATTTCTTACTTTGCCAGGCAGAATGCTAAGAGCTATACTGTAACTATGGACATAATAAACATGGTTCCTTCTGATAAAACTTAAAAGTATGAAGATGGAGGGGGTTCACTGATAATCCTCTCTCAAGAGATCCCAATAACTAGGTAATTGATAAATGTAACATCATTCACTAATTCATTTCTATTTGGGTCCTATAGAGAGTAGAAAGAACTGGTTTATGAGTAAATATGGTATTTCATTATGCATCTATTTGGTTTGAGATGTCTTTTTTTATTTTCAAATCCATTCCTTTATTTTTTTAATTTAAATTCAATTAACATATATTGTTAGTTTCAGAGATAGAGGTCAATGATTCATCAGTTTTATATAATACCCAGTGTACATTATATCATGTGCCCCCTTAATGTCCATCACCCAGTTACCCCATCCCCTCACCTCTCTTGCCTCCAGCAACCTTCAATTTGTCTCCTATGATTAAGAACCTCTTATGGGGCAGCCCCGGTGGCGCAGCGGTTTAGCGCCGCCTGCAGCCTGGGGCGTGATCCTGGAGACCCTGGATTGAGTCCCACGTCGGGCTCCCTGCATGGAGCCTGCTTCTCCCTCTGCCTGTGTCTCTGCTTCTCTCTCTTCTCTGTCTCTATGAATAAATAAATAAAAATCTTAAAAAAAAAAAGAACCTCTTATGGTTTGTCTCCCTCTTTGATCTCATATTGTTTTATTTTTTTCCTCTCTTCCTCATGATCCTCTATTTTGATTCTTAAATTCCACATATGAGTGAGATCTGTGATAATTATCTTTCTCTGATTGACTTACTTCACTTAGCATAATAACCTCTAGTTCTATCCACATCATTGCAAATGGCAAGATTTCTTTTTTTTATGGGTGAGTAGTATTCCATTCTGTATATGTACCACATCTTCTTTATCCATTCATCTGTTGATGGACACCCGGGCTCTATCCATAGTTTGGCTATTGAGGACATTGCTGCTATAAACATTGGGGTGCAGGTGCCCCTTCAGATCACTACATTTGTATCTTTGGGGTAAATATCCAGTAGTGCAATTGGAAGGTTATTGGGTAGCTCTATTTTCAACTTTTTGAGGAACTTCCATACTGTTTTCCAGAGTGGGTGCACCAGCTTGCATTCCCACCAACAGCATAAGAGGGTTTCTCTTTCTCCACATCCTCACCAACATCTGTTGTTTCCTGAGTGGTTAATTTTTGCTCTTCTGACTGGTGGGAGGTGGTATCTCATTGTGTTTTTGATTTGTATTTCTCTGATGCTGGGTGATGTTCAGCATTTTTTTAAGTATCTCTTGGCCATTTGGAAGTCGTCTTTGGAGAAATGTCTATGTCTTCTGCCCATTTATTGACTGGATTATTTATTTTTTAGTTGTTGATTTTGATTAGTTCATTATAGATTCTGGATACTAGCCATTTGTCTGATAAGGCATTTGCAAATATCTTCTCCCATTCTGCTGGTTGCCTTTTGATTTTGTTGACTATTTCCTTTGCTGTACAAAAGCCCTTTATCTTGATGAGTCCCAATAGTTCATTTTTGCCTTTGTTTCCCTTGCCTTTGGAGACATGTCTAGCAAAAAGTTGCTGTGGCTGAGGTTACAGAGGTTGCTACCTGTGTTCTCTTTTAGGATTTTGGTGGATTCTTCTCTCACATTTAGGTCTTTCATCCATTTTGAGTCTATTTTTGTGTATGGTGCAAGGAAATGATCCAGTTTCATTCTTCTGCATGTGGCTGTCCAATTTTCCCACAGTTTGTTGAAGAGACTTTTTTCCATTGGATATTCTTTCCTACTTTCTCAAAGATTAGTTGACCATAGAGTTGAGAGTCCATTTCTGGATTCTCTACTCTGTTCCATCAATCTTTGTTTCTTTTTTCAGTATTCCTTTGGCTCTCTGCAGTCTTTTCTGGTTCCATACAAATTTTAGGATTATTTGTCTCAGCTCTGTGAAAAAAGTTGGTGATATTTTGATAGAGATTGCACTGAATGTATAGACATTTTCACAATATTTGTCCTTCCAATCCATGAGCTGGAATGTTTTTCCATTTCTTTGTGTCTTCTTCAATTTCTTTCATGAGCATTCTATAGTTTTCTGAGTATAGATCCTTTGCTTCTTTGGTTAGATTTATTCCTAAGTATCTTATGGGGTTTGGTACAACTGTAAATGGAATTGATTCCTTAATTTCTCTCTTCTGTCTCATTCATAGTGTATAGAAATGCAACTGATTTCTGTGCATTGATTTTATATCCTGCCACTATGCTGAGTTCCTGTATGAGTTCTAGCAATTTTGGGGTGGAGTCTTTAAGGTTTTACACATAGAATATCATGTCATTTTCAAAGAGTAAGAATTTGGCTTCTTTGCCAATTCAGATGCCTTTTATTTCTTTTTGTTGTCTGATTGCTGAAGCTAGGACATCTAGTACTATGTTGAACAACAGTGGTGAGAGTGAACATTCTTGCCATGTTCCTGACCTTAGGGGAAAAGCTCCCATTTTTTTCCCCATTGAGAATGTTATTCATTGGGACCTTTTCATATATGGCTTTTATGATCCTGAGCTATGTTCCCTCTATCTCTACTCTATGAAGAGTTTTAATCCAGAAAGGATGCTATACTTTGTCAAATGCTTTATCTGCATCTATTGAGGGGATCATATGGTTCTTGTCCTTTCTTTTATTGATGTAATTTGTCACGTTGATTGATTTGCAAGTGTTGAACCACCCTTGCATCCCAGGAATAAATCCCACATGGTCGTGGTGAATAATTCTTTTAATGTATTGTTGAGTCCTATTGGCTAGTATTTTGGTGAGAATTTTTGCATCCATGTTCATCAGGGATATTGGTCTGTAATTCTCCTTGTTGGTGGGGTCTTTGTCTAGTTTTAGGATCAAAGTAATGCTGACCTCATAGGAAGAGTTTGGCAGTTTTCCTTCCATTTCTGTTTTTTCGAAACAGCTTCAGAAAAGTTCTTCTTTATTTTTTTTTAATTTTTATTTATTTATGATAGAGAGAGAGAGAGAGAGAGAGGCAGAGACATAGGCAGAGGGAGAAGCAGGCTCCATGCACCGGGAGCCCGACGTGGGATTCGATCCCGGGTCTCCAGGATCACGCCCTGGGCCAAAGGCAGGCGCTAAACCGCTGGGCCATCCGGGGATCCCAGAAAAGTTCTTCTTTAAATGCTTGGTAGAATTCCCCTGGAAAGCCATCTGGCACTGGACTCTTGTTTGTTGGGAGATTTTTGATTACTGCTTCAATTTCCTTGCCAGATATGGGTCTGTTCAGGTTTTCTATCTCTCTGTTTCAGTTTTGGTAGTTTATACATCTCTAGGAATTCATTCATTTCTTCCAGATTGCCTAATATGTTAGCATGTAGTTGCTCATAATATGGTCTTATAATTGTATTTCTTTGGTGTTGGTGTGGTCTCTCCTCTTTCATTCATGATTTTATTTATTTGAGTTCTTTTTTCTTTTTGATAAGTCTGACCAGGGTTTTATCAATCTTATTAATTCTTTCAAAGAACCAGCTCCTAGTTTCATTGATCTGTTCTACTATTCTTTTGGTGTCTATTTCATTGATTTCTGCTCTAATCTTTATTAATTCTCTTCTCCTGATGGGTTTAGGCTTTATTTGCTGTTCTTTTTCCAGCTCTTTTAGATGTAAAGTTAGGTTGTGTATTTGAGACCTTTCTTGTTTCTTCGGAAAGGCTTGTATTGCTATACACTTACCTCTTAGAACCACATTTACTGCATCCCAAAGGTTTTGGGGGTTTTTTTCTTATCTAATTTTTTAATTTAAATTCAATTTGCCAGCATATACTATAACACCCAGTGCTCATCCCATCAAGTGCCTTCCTTTGTGCCCATTGTCCAGTTACCCCATCCCCCCACCTACCTCCCCTTCTGCAACCCTTTGTTTGTTTCCCAGAGTTAGGAGTCTCTCATGGTTTGCATCCCAAAGGTTTTGAAAAGTTCTGTTTTCATTTGTTTCCATCAGTTTTTAAATTCTTTAATTTCCTGGTTGACCCTTTCATTCTTTAGTAGGATGCTCTTTAGCCTCCATGTATTTGAGTTCTGTCCAAATTTCCTTTTGTGATTGAGTTCTATCTTCAAAGCATTGTGGTTTGAAAATATGCAGGAAATGATCTTAGTCTTTTGTACAATTTGAGACCTGATTTGCGACCCTGTATGGGATCTGTTCTGGAGAATGTTCCATGTGCACTCAAGAAGAATGTGTATTCTGTTGCTTGAGGACGGAATGCTTGAATATGTCTGTGAAGTCCATATAGTCCAGTATGTCATTCAAAGCCCTTTTTTCTCCCATCTGCTTAGATGATCTGTCCATTGCAGTAAGAGGGGTGTTAAAGTCCCATACTACTATTGTTATCAGTGTATTTCTTTCATTTTGTTATTAATTGGTTTATGTAATTGGCTGCTCCCATGATAGGGGCATAAATATTTATTGTTATATCTTGTTGGATAGACCCTTTAATTATGATATGGTGTCCTTCCTTATCCTTTATTACAGTCTTTGGTTTAAAATCAAACTTGTCTAATATGAGGATTGGTACCCCAGATTTCTTTTGATGTCCATTAGCATGATAAATGGTTTTCTATCTCCTCACTTTCAATCTGAAGATGTCTAGGTCTAAAATGAGCCTCTTGCAGACAACATATTGATGGGTCTTGCTTTTTTATCCAGTCTGATACCCTGTATCCTTTGATTGGGGCATTTAGCCCATCTACATTCTGAGTAACTATTGAAAGATACAAATTTAGTGCCATTGTATTACCTGTAAAGTCACTGTTTCTGTATACTGTCTCTATTCCTTCCTTTCTAGTCTATGTTACCTTTGGGCTCTCTTCACTTAAAGGATCCCCTTTAATATTTCTTGCAAGGTTGGTTTAGTGATCACAAATTCTTTCAGTTTTTGTTTGTCCTAGAAGATTTTTATCTCTCCTTCTATTTTGAATAACATCCCTGCTGGATAAAATATTCTTGGCTGCATATTTTTCTCACTTAGTACCCTGAATGTGTAATGTCAGTCCTTTCTGGCCTGCCAGGTCTCTGTAGATAGGTCTGCTGCCAGCCTAATGTTTCTAACCTTGTAAGTTATAGACTTCTTATCCCAAGCTGTTTTCAGGATTTTTCTCTTTATCTCTGAGATTTGCAAATTTCACTCATAATGCAAGGTGTTGACCTATTTTTATTATGAGGGGAGTTCTCTGCACCTCCTGGACTTGAATTCCTGCTTCCTTCCCCCGGTTAGGGACGTTCTCTGTTCTAATTTGCTCCAATATACCTTCTGCCACCACCACCCCTTTCCTCTTCTTCTGGGATCCTAATTATTCTAACATTGTTTCACTTATGGTATCACTTATCTCTCAAATTCTCCCCTTGTGATCCAGTAGTTGTCTTTTTTCTTAGCTTGTTTAGTCTCCATCATTTTGTCTTCTATATCACTAATTTTCTCTTCTGCTCGTTTATCCTAGCAGTTAGAGCCTCCATTTTTTACTGCATTTCATTAATAGCCTTTTTTATTTCGACTTGATTAGATTTTAGTTCTCTTCTTTCTCCAGAAGGCTATTGTCTAGTGTCTTCTATGTTTTTTTCAAGTCCAGGTAGTATCTTTATAATCATTATTCTGAATTCTAGTTCTGACTGACATGTTACTTATATCCATGCTGATTAGGTCCCAGGCAGTCAGTACTTCCTCTTGTTCTCTTTTTTGAGGTGAGTTTTTCCATCTTGTCATTCTTGAAGAAAGTAGTTGGTTCTCCCTTTATAGAGTTGCATCTGTTCTTTTCTTAGATCCCCAGTTGAGTTTGCAGGTAATCAGAATGATTTGATAGCTATCTAGCTGAATTCCTTGGACCAGATGAAGCTAAGATCTCTTATGTCTCTGCCATCTTGGACTTGGTCCATTTGAATGTCTTATAGATGTTTAGCTGGAGCCACCCAGTAGGTTATTAAACATCTAAGTATGAAATTGCATGTTTTGAATTAGATATAATGATTTACGGATTATTTATTCAACAAATAATCATTAAGCAGCCACTGTGTGTTTAGTACATTAGGGATACAATAGGGAACAAAACAGCCCCAAATCCTTACCCTCATGGAACTTAAATTCTAAGTGGGGGATAAACAGCTAACGCATAATATATTCAAATAAAAGATGCATTATGTTGGGTAGTAAGTCCTAAGGAGAAAAATAAAGCAAGGGGATATGAAATATTTGAGAGGAGTATTTGGCATTTTAGATAGGAGAGCCTGGGAAGGCTACACTAAAAAAGTGGTTTTAAGTAAAGACCTGAAGAAAGGATGTTACATATGTACATTTCATGTGAAGAGCATTTTAAGCAAAAGGAACAGCAAGGGCAAAGTCTTCAATAGGGAAATATACCTGGCAATATCAAGGATGCCAGTGTGACAAGAGCTAAGTATACAAGAGAAAGAGTATTGAACATGAAGTGAGACCTAACTGGATACATGTAGAACTTTTAGGTCATAATAAGGACTTAGGCTTTATGAGATGGTAAACAGATTGAGGATTTTAAGCATAGTAGTCATATGATCTAACTTGTGTTTTAAAGGATCACTCTGGTTGCCATATGGGGAATAGATGTCAGGGGATTGAAGTTAAGCAAGAAGATAAATTAGAAGGCTACTGCAACAATCCAAGTATATGTACCAGGATGGTGGCAACAAGGGTGATAACAAAATGGTTGGACTCAGGATATACTTTGAAATTTTCTCACCCAAGCAACTGAAATAGCATTACCTTTAACAAATGGGGGAAGACTGCAAAAAGAGTATGTTTGCTGGACAAGGTGAGAGTGAGATTGTCAGGAGCTCAGTTTTGTACCTGCTAATTTTGATTCAGAGGTGTCAGGTAGGCAGGTAGGTATAGGGTTCAGAGGAATGATATAGTTAGAGATATATATTTAGGAGTCATTATCATATAGATGGTATTTAAATCATGCATTGGATGAGTTCACCTAGTCTATGAGTGTGGACAGAAATAGGAAGAAGTCCAAGGATGAACACTGCAGAAAAAGTAGAAAGAGCGCCAGATAACAAATGTATCTTGCAATCCAAGTTGAAGAAGAAGAAGAAGAGGAGGAGGAGGAGGAGGAGGAGAAAGGGGGAGGGGAGGGAGGAGGAAAGGAGGAAAGGAAGGAAGGAGGGAAGGAAAGTAGGTTAAAGAACAAAGGAAAAAAACAAAGAAGGAGCAACTGGGTAAATTTTGCTGATAAGTAAGATGAGAACATTGGCAATTAATATTGTGGAGGTAACAGGACTTTGGCAAGAATTCTTTTGGTGGAATGATAAGGGCTGAAACTTTACTGGATCAGGCTTAAGAATGATAAGAGCTAAAACTTTACTGGAATTAGAAACAATAAGTACAGACAGTTCTTTCAAAGGAGTTGCTATAATTAAAGGAAAAATGAATGGGATGGTAGGTAGAGAGATGGAATCGAGAAATTTTTTAAGATAGGAGAAATAATGGCATATTTATCTGCTAAAAGGAATAATGCAGTAGAGTGAGAAAAGCTCATCATGCATGAATTACTAGAACAATGTCCTTGAATAGGTAGAAAGTAATGGAATCCAGTACATGATTAGAGGAATTGACCTAAGCTGGAAACATAGCTAATTCATCCAAAGTAACAAGAGAGAAATAAGGAATGTAGTCATAGATATAATCAGGTGCAAAGTAGTAACAGTGGAAATATTTGAAAGTTACCTGATTAGCTTAATTTTCTCACTTAATTAGCTGAAAGTAAAGATAGGACAGTAGGGGATCCCTGGGTGGCTCAGCAGTTTGGCACCTACCTTTGGCCCAGGGCGCGATCCTGGAGTCCCGGGATCGAGTCCCGCGTCGGGCTCCTGGCATGGAGCCTGCTTCTCCCTCTGCCTGTGTCTCTGCCTCTCTCTCTCTCTCTCTCTTTCTGTGTGTGTGTGTGTGTGTGTGTGTGTCTATCATAAATAAATAAATAAATCTTAAAAAAAAAGATAGGAGAGTAGATGTTGACAATCAAGAAGAGAGGAGTATGAAATAGTAGCCTTAGAAGGTGTAGTAAAAAGTGATTTGTAGCACAGTATAATTGCTGGCACATTGAAGACACTTTAAGTTATGATCCATAATTTAAAATGAGATCTGGCATCATGGTCGGATATTTTTTCTCCAGCTTCATTTAGCTGCAAAAGTTGAATTAAAATATATCATATTAATAGAAAACTTGAAGTATTAGGTCAGCAGATTAGGAGATGATTGCCACTAAAAAAAATAGTCTGTTACTCATAGTTTTCAAGAGGAGAGGGCAGGCAATCCCACAGGGGACTACATGGGAAAGCACTGGGTCAGACAGACATCAGGAAGAGGGAAAGGGAAAAACTGTGGGCCCATGTTTTTTATGGTTTTGGTGGGAGGGTACAGGTGAGGCATGATAAGCAGGCTTAAGATTGCTAGTTTGAATAATATCAGTGGGTTCTGAAACATAGAGACCATCCTTAGTTGTCTGGTACCTGGCTATAGGGCGATTAGGGAAAGTGTATATAGTGGCCCAGAGTGTGAGGGCCTGATAAAGGGGGGCAGTTGGGCATAGACTGGTTTGCATTGGGAAATTGTGCCCATGGAAGGGGAGGAGGTGACAAGATAGGCAGGAAATCAGGCACAGTGCTTGAGCATATCAGTTTGTCCAGAACAAGATGTGTTGGGCATAAACATGTGTCGCAAATGGTAGAGTATCAAGTTTACAAAAGATAGAGATGTGGTTAATATACAGGTGTAGGCTCAAAGTTAGAAGATAATTGGAATTAAAGTTTTGGTTTTGCCAGCAAGTGTAGTGAATTTTAAAAAGGAGAAGGAAGATGAGAGTGTAAGGGTTATAATGCAGGTTTAATTGTATTGCATTTCACTTTATGGCACTTTGTTGATACTGTGAATTTTATAAATTGAAGGTTTATGGCAACCCTGTGTCAAGCTAGGTGCCATTTTTCAAACATTTGCTCACATTTCAAGCATTTGCTCACTTAGTGGCTCTGTTACATTTTGGTAATTCTTGCAATATTTTAAACTTTTTAATTATTTGTTATTGTGAACTGTGATCAGTGATTATGATTCACTGAAAACTCAGATGATGGTTAGCATTTTAGCAATGAAGTATTTTTTAATTAAGGTGTGTACATTGTGTTTTTAGACATAAGGCTATTGCACATTTAATAGACTACAGTACAGTGTAAACACAACTTTATATGCACCAGGAAACCAAAAAATTCATTTTACTCACTTTATTGTGCTATTTGCTTTATTGTGGTAGCCTAAAACTGAACCTGCAACATGTCCAAGGTATGCCTAATTAACTATGAATTATATTTATTAACCTTAAGCTCAGGGGAAAAGAGATTATGTGAGAGGGTTGAGTAAGGGAGTAAAGCAGGGTAGAATCAAGGGCTTAAAGGTGATAATGGAGTTGAAGGAAGTGAAATAGAGTTGTTTGAAATTGGGTATTAAGAAGGTGTAGGGGCACCGGGGTGGCTCATTTAGTTAAGCATCTGACTCTTGATTTCGGCTCAGGTTATGATCTCAGGGTTGTGAGATCCAGCCCCATGTCAGGCTTTGTGCTGATCATGGAGCCTACTTAAGATTCTTTCTTTCCCTCTCCCTCTGCCCCTTCCTCCCTCCTCCCCTCCTGCTTGCATGGTTTCTCTTTCTCCTTCTCAAAAAAAAAAAAAAAAAAAAGAGTAAGTTACCCAAGAAAAATCATTAAAAAAAGGAAGGGGGGGAGTATATAAGCTGCAAAAATAGAAAATGACAGTTGACCTTGCTAAGGACAAGGTCAAATGTATGACCATGAGAATAAATAGCTGACATGGCAAGGAGAACAAGATTATGTGAGAAAGGTTCAGTAATTTAGGATATAAAATCTTCAGGGAATGGAAGAAAGGAGGTGGTGCTGATGGTAGACTGCCATAAGGAAGTAGAATATAATATAAATCATTGAAACCCTGAGTTTTTACATTTACTCAGGGTGTGTGTGTGTGTGTGTGTGTGTGTGTGTGTGTGTAGAGACAGGGAGAGAGAGGGAGGGAACAACTGGATAACTGAGGTTTGAGCCAGAGTGTAATTTTCAAAAGAGGAAACTAATAAAGGAAAAAATAGAAAGAGACTAGCTTTTGTAAGGATAGAATGGGCAAAGGTCAAGGAGAAAGCAAATACAAGTTGAAGGTAATGGTAAAAGAGTGATTCATTTGATGAATTGTGGATTTTGGATTAAATAGAGAAGAAAAACATAAAAGTACTAATTAGTAGAAAATGGAAGGGTCAAGTGGTTAGAGGTCCCAAAGACATTGAAGAATAGGAGATGATGGTTTCACAGAAGAAGGAAGGGTCAACTGTCAAATTATACAAAGATAAGTACTGAAAAGAATCTTTGTATTTGACAAGTTGAAGGACTAGGTGATTTTAATGAAAGTAGTCTCTATGCGGTAGGATAGAAGAGTTAGAGCTAGATTGTAGTGAATTATGGAGCATATAAGAGGAATAAGGAAGTAGTATTATTGACTACTTAAAGAGTTGGAATATGAAAGGAAGGGTATATAAAGAAAGTAACACATAGAGAAAGACATAGCTAAAGGAAGGATTTTTAAGTTGATGGGGTGACTGGAGCATAATTATATGCTCAAAGGGAAAAGATAGGAAGTAATATGTAGCAGACAGGAAATTATTGATGGACAAAAGTCCCTGAGAAAGTAGTAACAGACAGATTTCAGAGCACAAGTAGAAAGATGAGCTTTAGATAGGAATGGCAACTCTTGCTGAAAGAAGAAAGATGAATTTAGAAGTGTTTGTAGGATATGAAAGAAAAACATGACAATAGAGAAATAATTTAAGGAGCTTTCTCCTGATCTTACTTTCTTAGAGATGTTGAAAGTGAAGTCATTTATACACTGAAGGAGGGAGAATAGAGTAAAATACTTTAGAAGAATGTTAATTTGAAATACTACATGAATGGAGTCCATTTATTTAAACAATCCTTCTTTAGTGACCACAATATACTGGGTACTGTTGTGGGTTCTAGGAATATAGCAATTAACAAGACCAAAGTTCTTGCCCTGAAGATGCTTACATTCTAGTAGAGGAGTGGACAACAAGAACAATGTATCAAATAGTAAAAGCTATGAAGAAAAATAAAATATGAAAAGTGGATTGATGGTTGCCATTTAAAAATATTTCACTCTTGTCTGATCTTTTATGTTTTGAAAGCAAAAGTACTATTTAAAATGTTTTCTTTGGGGGGAGAGGGCAGGGGAGTGCCTGGCTAGCTCAGTCAGTACAGCATGCAACTCTTGATCTCAGGATCATGAGTTCAAGCCCCATGTTAGGTGTGGAGCCTACTTAAAATTAAAATTAAAAAATAATAATGGAAAAATAAAATGTTTTCTTTGGAAACAGATTTTCTTTTTATAATCTAAGAGAATATCATCCTTATTTTATAGAAATCCACAGTATAATCAGTACCAGAACAAAGAAATGACAAGATAGGGTTTTGAGTTAAGGAATTTGGAGAGTATACAAAAGTAAAATCATATTTTTTTCTCCAGGATGCAAACACTTTGATTTTATCTTCTCTTCTTATTAAAAATTATGTAATTGTTGAGACAGGAACACGATATTCTTTCCAGGTTTTATAGGTTTATTTCTCATGCTTCATTCTGCCTATGTGGCTGCACTGTATACTCACTTATGCCTACTATGTTCAAGGGACTTCCTAACCATAATATACAAATTAATCCATTTAATCCTCATAATAATCTATTATAGGGAACTATTGATATCCCATCTCACAAATAAAGAAACTGAGACCCAGAGAAATCACTATAGACTTTGGATCACACTGCTTAGGTTCAAATTTCAACTCTCGGAGGAATATTTCTCTCTTAAGCCTCTGTGATTTTATATAAAATGATACAGCAACCTCTTAAGGGTCATGAGAAAAAAGTGACATAATGGATGTAAACATTCTAGAACTATGCTTACACATAATGAGCTCTCAAGTAGCTATTATTTCTTATTTATGTGTTCAGATTGTTTCCATGTTTCTAATGAAAGTCTGCTATTTTGTTGTTGGTTATTTTTCCTTCTGTCATGATCCTTTATCTTATGTTTTCTTTTCTTAATATAGGAGCGTTGGCCCACAGGCCAAGAAATCTATTAGCTTTACTAACACCGCAAGAGGAGGTTTCACAAAAAGCTATGTTGGTGCAAACCAAAGTAGAATGGCTATGTCAAAAACCATGACAATTCTACCTGAGATAAAAACAGAAAAAATGAATATTTCTACCCCAAAGACAGTCATACAGGTAATGTTCCTTAGAATTCTGAGTTTAAATTGAAAATGATACCATAAAGACCTTGACTAAAATGTTAAACTAAAAAATATACTGCTTTGAAATAATCAACTCACTTCTAATAATGATATGTTAATTTTGTTAGAGTATTTACTACATATCTTACAGCATAATTTTGGCTCTTGGTTCCTATAATTCATTTCTAATAATGAGAACATTAGAGTTGAGTAAGGAAAGTCTACTCATGACCAAGAACTAGTTGATTATGGTATTAATAATAGCTAACCCAGTTATAGATAGTAAAGCTAATATCCATTCTTCTTTGCAATGTACTCTAGAAAATATAAAATGAATTGTCACAAAATTGGTTATCTCATTAGAAAACTAAGAATTAAATTTTTTAAACTTTTAATCAAAGTTTAGTATATATACAGACAAGCATGTAATTAATATATAAATCTGAATGGGCTAAGCATTGACTTTTTTTTTTTTAGATATGACACAAAAATCACAGTCCATTAAAGGTAAAATTGATAAATTGGACTCCATCAAAATTAAAGCTTCTGGTCTTAGAAAGACATTGCTAAAAGAATGAAAAAAAAAGCCATACAGTGGGAAAAATTATTTATAAAACATGTATCTGCTAAAGTACTTGTATTCAAAATATATAAACAATTTTCAAAACAATATTAAGGCAACATAATATTTAAAATAAGCAAAACATTTGAACAAATACTTCAATAAAGCACATATAAAGATAGCAAATGAGTACATCAAAGATGATGAGCATTAATCATTAGGGAAATGCAAATTGAAACCATGAGATACTGCTATATGCCTATTAGAATGGTTAAAATTGAAAGAGCATCCATACCAAATGTGGGCAGGTATGTGGAGGAACCAGAATTCTTATACACTGCTGGTAGGAATGGAAAATGAAAAACCATGGTTGTTTATTCAAAGTTAAATATACACCTATTTTATCATCCAGCCATTCCACTTCTAGGTATCTACTCAGGAGAAAAGAAAGTATATATTTATAAAAAAAACTGTAGTACAAGTGTTTATAGCATCTTTGTTTATAATAGCTAAAAAATGAAAACACACTAATTTTAATAAATGAATACTATATATTTGAATGTATATTACATGTACCATTATCTTAGTCAACTCAGGGTGTTATAACAAAGTACTATAGACTGGTTGGCTTGTAAACAAAGAAATTTATTTCTTACAGTTCTAGGGCTAGAAGCCCAAGATTAGAATGCAAGCATGGTTGAGTTCTGGTAAGGATCCTTCCAGGTTGCAGACTGCTAACTTCTTAATGTATTCTCTATATATCACATGGTGGAAAGAGATTTAGCTAACTCTCTTGCCTCTTCTCAGAAAGGCATGAATCCCATTCATGAGGTCTCC
This sequence comes from Nyctereutes procyonoides, assembly GCF_905146905.1. NCBI lineage: Eukaryota > Metazoa > Chordata > Mammalia > Carnivora > Canidae > Nyctereutes > Nyctereutes procyonoides. The sequence goes on along the minus strand of NW_026575140.1, from coordinate 45,963,582 downwards.
ACCTTCATGAATTACCTTTCAAAGTTCTACCTTCCAATACCATCACATTGGGATTAGGAAGCCAACATGAATTTTGAGTGTACATGAACATTCAGTCCACAATTACATGTTATTATATATACATTATTTGTAATATGTATTATACATATATACATGCAATGCATACGTACTATATGGTATTACAATATATAAAAGGGATAGTGCATCATGACCAACTGAGGATAATGAATGCACGGTTGTTGCAACATTTAAGAATCAATACTAGGGGATCCCTGGGTGGCTCAGCAGTTTAGCACCTGCCTTCGGCCCAAGGCATGAGCCTGGAGTCCCGGGATCGAGTCCCACATCAGGCTCCCTGCATGGAGCCTGCTTCTCCTTCTGCCTGTGTCTCTGCCTGCCTCTCTCTCTCTCTCTCTCTCTCTCTGTCTCTCGTGAATAAATAAAATCTTTTTTTAAAAAAATGAAATAAAAAAATAAAAATCAATACTAATAAGGGAAAAGAGGGAAACTGAGTGGGGAAAAATTAGAGAGGAAGACAAACCATGAGAGACTCCTAACTGGGAAACAAACAAAGGGTTGCAGAACAGGAGGTGAGTGGGGGGATAGGGTAATTGGGTGGTGGGCCCTAGGGACACATGATGAGATGAGCACTGGGTATTATACTATATGTTGGCAAATTGAATTTAAACAAAATTTTTTAAAATTAAAAAATAAAAATACTGAAAGCATTTAAATAAATACATACATACATACATACATACATACCAATACTACTTGCCATATTAATAGACTGGGAAGGGAGAATCTATGGGATCATTAGAACAGGTAAAGAAAAAGCATTTAAAAGAGTTTAATATCCATTCATTATATATATAAAAAAATATTTAACCATTTAGCTAATCTGAAAAAGAAAGGATTTCCTCAGGGCATTCTGAAAAAACTACAGCTAACAGAGTTAGTGATGAAAGACTGAAAGCTTTTCCTCTCAGATCAGGAACAAGGCAAGGATGCCCACTTTTGCTGCTTCTCAACATAGTAGTGGGTGTCCTAGCCAGAGCAATTAGTCAAGAAGAAAAAAGAAAAATCCAAAGTGGAAAGGAAAAAGTAAATTTCAGTTCACAGATGACATGACCTAGTATGTAGAAAACCCCAAAGATTCCACATTAAAAAAAAAAAAACAAACAAACAAAAAAGCCAAAAACTTAGAATAAATTCAGCAAAGGTGTAGGATAGAAAATATATATGAATATAGATATATGAATCAATGGAATAGAATAGAGGGCCCAGAAATAACCCCCTACATATATATTCAAATGATTTTTGACAAGCATGCTAATTCTATGTTAATAGGGAAAGGAGAGTCTTTTCAACAAAGATGTTGGAAAAACTTGATATCTACATGCAAAAGAATGATACAGGACTCATATACAAAAATAACTCCAAATGTGTCAAGCTCTTAACAGCTAAAATGATAAAACTCTTAGAAGAGGGGCACCTGGGTGGCTCAGTTGGTTAAGTGTTCAACTCTTGATTTTGGCTCAGGTCATGATCTCAGTGTCCTGAAACAGAACCCCAAGTTGGGCTCCTTGCTCAGCACAGAGTCTGCTTCTTCCCCCTGCTCATTAGTGTGTGTGCATGCGTTCTCCCTCTCTCTCTCAAATAAATAAAATCTTTTTTTAAAAAAAAAAGAAAACATAAGGGAAAACCTTCTTGACTTTGGATTTCTTAAAATATAACAGCAAAAGCACATACAGCAAAAGAAGAAAATGGATATAATGAACTACACATCAAACATTAGAAACTTCTGTGCATCAAAGGAAACAACAGTGAAAAGCAACTGACAGAATTAGGAAAATATATTTAAAGATTATCTATCTGATAAGAAGTTAATGTTCAGATGATACAAAGAACTTCTATAACTCAATAATAAGTGGTCCAATTAAAAAAATGGATAAGAATTCAATATTTTTCCAGAGAAGATCCACAAATAGCCAACAGCACATGAAAAAATGTTCAGCATCACTAATCATTAGGGAAATGCAGAACAGAAGAACAGTGAGATACCAGCTAAGACCCGTTAGGATAGCTAAAAACACAACAATGGAAAATAACAAATGTTGGTGAAGATCTAGAGAATTTAAAAACTTTGTGCACTGTTAATAGGAATGTATAAGTCTAACCACTACAGAAAACAGTATTGTGATTCCTCAAAAAATTAAAAATAGAATTACCTTATGATCCAGTAATTCTACTTCCTGGTCTATACCCAAAAGAATTAAAAGCAGAGACTTGAACATACACCTACGTTCACAGCAGTGTAATTCACAATAAAAGGTGGAAGCAACCCAAGTTTTCATCAGCAGATGAATGAAAAAAAAATGTGTGTATATACACACATAATGGAAAATTTTTAGCTTGAAGAAGAAATGAAATTCCAACACTTGCTACAATATGGATGATATTACGCTAATTGAAATAAGCCAGTCACATAAAGGCAAAGTGTATGATTCCACTTATGTGAGATACCTAGAATAGTCAAATTCAGAGAAAGCAGAATAGTGGTTGCCAGGGGATGTTTTTACAGGGAAGTTATTTTTCTAATGGCTATGGTTTCAGTTTTATGAGATAAAAGTGATTCTGGAGATGGACAGTGGTGATGGTTGCACAACAGTGTGAAAGTAGTTAATGTGAAAGAACTTAAAAATGGTTAAGATGATAAATTTTATGCATTCTGTATTTACTACAATTTTTTAAAAAGATAATTAGTTCAACGTTTCCTGCATGATGGCATGAAGATCTCCAATGCCCAGCTCAAGTGAAACTGGTGAAAGTTATTTTTTAAAAACAAGGATTTAATGCCTCAGGAAATGGACCTAAGGGCAAACAGTAAACAAAGAATCATTTAAGAACGTCTATGACAGTTTATGACCCTCTTTGCTGAGGGTCACATTGAGCTGCGAGGTGCTGCAGGGGTGTCTTCAGAGTCAGCACCATGGCAGAAGACATCAAGTCCAAAATCAAGAACTACCAGACTGCCCGTTTTGACAGCCGCTTCCCCAACCAGAACCAGACTAGGAACTGCTGGCAGAACTACCTGGACTTCCACCGCTGTGAGAAGGCAATGACTGCTAAAGGGGGTGATGTCTCCGTGTGCGAATGGTACCGGCGAGTGTACAAGTCCCTCTGCCCCATATCCTGGGTGTCGGCCTGGGATGACCGCCGGGCAGAAGGCACATTTCCTGGGAAGATCTGAACTGGCTCCACCCACCTCTCCTCTGTCCTCCATCCTTCTCCCAGGGTGGTGAAGGGGGACCTGGGTACATGGTGATCCCCACCCTGGGATCCTGAATCATGGCTTAACTAATAATAAATACTCGTTGGAAAAGTGAAAAAAAAAAAAGATATAGACTCTACTCAGGAGAAAATGGTATCAATTTGAATGATCCATTCCCCAGTTATTCTTGCTTAATTTTGTCAACTATGTGTTTTTCCTTCGAGTTTCAAGAATTGAAAGGTGCACGGCTAATCCTAAAACACTTATCATAAATGCTTTTAAACAGTTATTCCTGAACCATTCTGAACTTTGAGGTTCCCATCCTTCATGCTAGTAGCTTTCAGTAAATAAAACAAAGGCTGAGGGCTTACATGCCCCAGCTGTGGCATTTGAGCCAAGACCACTGCTTCCCTCCCAGCCTAGCAAGGTATACATTCCACTCTAGACTGCTTGCAGTCGAGAACACAAGGTTCCCCTTCCCCTTAGCTCCCATGTATAGGGCTTTCTTTTCCAAAAGCAGAACTTCAGCATTTCTCATCCTGCCCCCAAATACCTGTTGCTGAAGCCAAGTTCTAGGTGGGTGCAGGTGAGAGGTATGGACTCCTTTCTTTTGCCTAATCACCACTGATGAATTCTACCTTGAGTGTGGCACACTGAGAATACTGAGGTCTTCCCTGGATCATGACATAACGGTTCCATGTCAGGAAAAGTAAGCTGAAAATATTTCAGGTTACTGCTCTGCCCCCTCCAAGAAGCATTTAACATCTAGAGTGAGGCTGTCACTCGTAGAGAAGCTTACTATCATTTCCACTCCCACGTTCAGAGACCTGGTACAGAGATCTTATCTGAGGGAAGAAGCAAATTGTCAAACAAATAGCTTCTAATATCTTCCAAAAGGAACTAACTCCACTTGCAATAGAGCATGGAGAAGTTTGAACCTAAGAGTACACTCAAAAACGGTGGAGGTAGGGGCGCCGGGGTGGCACAGTTGGTTAAATGTCTGCCTTCAGCTCAGGTCATAATCTCAGGTCATCGAGCCCTACATGGGGCTCCTTGCTCAGCAGGGTGTCTGCTTCTTCCCTTGCCTCTGCCTGCTCTCTCTCTATCAAATAAATAAATAAAATCTTAAAAAAAAAAACTAGAAGAGGTTGTGGCGAATGGGAATTGATTTAGATTCATGGATTAAATGAAGACTCACTCTAGACTGTAGGCTGGCTGGTTAACAGAGGACCTGGGAATAAGGCAGCTAGGAGGAGCATTTTGGAGTGAGAATACCAAACTGACCTCAGAAATTATTCCCTGGAAGTAGTCACAATTTGATTGGATTAGAGAATTTGTGCCCCAGGGCACTGCTGGAAAAAAAAAACAGTAGAGCAATCAGCAATCGGTGTAACAGCTAAGTGTATTGAAGAGTAGTAGACAGCCCTACCAGTACCATTGTCATCCCAGGATGGATGTGAGGATACCCAAAGCAGCTAGTCCCTGACAAGCAACATCAGAGGGTTAACATTGTGTTGGGATAAATGACGGGAGAGGGCACATGCTCCATTAGCAAAGTACCATGAACTTAAGTATATATTTTAAGTATATGACTTAAAACAATAGAAGTTCATTGTCTCACAATTCTGGAGGACAGAAGTCTGAAATCAAGGTGTTAGTGTGGACATGTACCCTCTAAATATAATAGAGAAGGGTTAATTTCTTTTCTAGCTCTGGTAGTCCTAGACATTTCTTGGCTTGTAGATCTATCACTTCAATTCTCTATCTTCACATTGTGTTCTCCCCATGTATTTTCATGATGTCTTACCTGTATGTGTATCTATGTCCAAATGTCCCCTTTTTATAAAGACATCAGTCATACTGGATTAGGTTCTCACCCTAATGATCTCATCTTAACGTGGTTAAGTCTGCAAAGTCCTATTTCCACAATCTGAGGTACTGGAGGTGAGGACTTCAACATACCTTCTTTGGGGGGCACAGTTCAACCCTTTATGGGGAAATAGATCTCACAAAGTGATCTAGGTAATTAAACAAATAAACAAATAGAAATTACAAAGACAATAGAAAGGACGGAGATAGCAATACCTAGCGTTCCTACAATATGTTATCTAAAATCTCCAGTTTCCGGGGATCCCTGGGTGGCGCAGCGGTTTGGCGCCTGCCTTTGGCCCAGGGCGCGATCCTGGAGACCCGGGATCGAATCCCACGTCGGGCTCCTGGTGCATGGAGCCTGCTTCTCCCTCTGCCTATGTCTCTGCGCCTCTCTCTCTCTCTCTGTGTGTGACTATCATAAATAAATAAATAAATAAATTTAAAATCTCCAGTTTCCAACAAAACATAGGGCATACAGAGAAATAGAAAAATATGACCTATACTCAAGAAAAAAAAAGGCAATATAAACTGGGAAGAAGCAGATGTTAGACTTAACAAAAAGAGTTTTAAGAGAAGTCCTTATAAATGTCTTCATAGGACTAAAGAAACCATGATTAAAGAAGTAAAAGGAAGCATGATGACTGTCACATCCAATTCAGAAAAAAATCAGTAAAGAGACTCAACATCACTGATCACTGGGGAAATATAAATCAAAGCTACCAGGAGATATCACCTCACATTTGTCAGAATGGCTAAAATCAACAAAATAAGGAACAACTGTTTTTGACAAGCATATGGAGAAACCCTCATGTACTGTTCAAAATACAAACCAGTGCAGCCACTCTGGAAAGCAGTATGGAGTTTCCTCAAAAAGTTAAAAATAGAGCTACTCTACAATCCAGCAATTGCACTCATAGGTATTTGTCCAAAGGATACAAAAATACTAATTCAAAGGGATACATGCACCATAATGTCTAAGGCAGCATTATTGAATTAGTCATCAATTGATGAATGGATAAAGAAGATGTGGTATCTGCCTCTCTCTCTCTCTCTCTCTCTCTCTCTCTCTCTCTCTCTGCCTCTGTCTCATGAATAAATAAAAATCTTTTTAAAAAGGTAAAAATAAAAAAAATTTAAAAAGTTCTCATCATGGAGTGCTTGGGTGGCTCAGTTGTTTGGCCAGCAAACTCTTGATTTCAGCTCAGGTCATGGTCAAGGGTCCCAGGATCAGGCCTGAGACAGGCTCCCCACTCATCATGGAGTCTGCTTGGGATTCTCTTCTCCCTCTGCCTCTCCTCCCCATCCAGGGCTCTCTCTCTCTCTCTCTCTCTCCAAAATGAATAACATCTTTAAAAAAATAAGTTCTCATCATAACAAAAAATAATTTTGTAACTATGTGACGTGATGGATTTTATTTTTTAATTTATTTTAGAGAGTGAGTGAGGGAAGGGACAAAGAAAGAAACTCCCTAAGCAGACCGTCTGCTGGGCACAGAGTCTGATGCGAGGCTCAGTGTTACAACACGTGAGATCATGACCTGAGCCAAAATCAAGAGTCAGACACTTAACCAACTGAGCCACCTAGGTGCCCTTGAGGTAATGGATTTTTAATAAATGTATTATTTTTTAAAGATTTTATTTATTCATGAGAGACACAGAGAGAAAGAGAGGCAGAGACACAGGCAGAGGGAGAAGCAGGCTCTCCGCAGGAAGCCCGATGCAGGACTTGATCCCAGGTCTCCAGGGTCATGCCCTGGGCTGAAGGCGGCGCTAAACCATTGAGCCACCCGGGCTGCCCTAAATAAACTTATTATTGTAATCATTTTGCAATACATACATACATCAAGTCATTATATTGTATACCTAAAGTGGATACAATCTTATGTGTCAGTTATATCTCAATTAAAATTAATCAGATAAAATTCAGTTTCTGAGTTGCACCAGAAAAAATTATAAAGAACCAAAAGGAAATTCTGGAGTAGAGAAGTACATTAGTCAAACCTTTAAAAATTCACTAGCGGAGATAAATAATAGATTTTAACTGACAGAAGGAAGAATTAGCAAACTTGAGGATAGATCTATAGAGATTATGCAACCCAAAAACAAGAGTGGGAAAAAAAGAATGAAGAAAATGAATGGAGCCCCAGAGAGGATGATACCAGCCAAAAGCAACAGAATACAGATTCTTCTCAAGTACGCATGGAATATTTTCCAGGATAGCTCACATGTTAGGCCACAAAATGAGTCTTAATTAAAAAAAGAATTGAAATCATATCAAGCACCATTCCCAGCCACAATGTTAGGGAACTAGACATTAATTACACAAAGAAAATTGGAACGTTAAAAAATATGTAGATGCTACTGAATAACTAATGGGTCAAAGAAGAAATCAAAAGAGAAATTAAAAAAAATACCTGAGACAGATGAAAGTGGACATTTACCAAAATTTGTGGGATGCAGCTAAAGCAGTTATAAAAGGGAAGTTTATAGAGATACCTATCTCAAGAAACAAATGACTAGAAAAAGAATAAGTGAAGCCCAAAGTTAGTGGAAGTAAAATAATAACAGATTTGAGCAGAAATAAATGAACTAGAGGCTGAAAAGACAATAAAGAAGATCAATGAAACTAAAAGCTGGTTCTTTGAAAAGATAAAGTTGACAAATCTTTATATTCACCAAGAAAAAAAAAAAAGAAAGGGGATTCAAATAAACAAAACCAGGTTCAAATGAATAAAATAAAAAACAAACGAGAGGGATGCCTAGGTGGCTCAGTGGTTGAGAGCCTGCCTTCGGCTCAGGATGTGATCCTGGTGGGCAGCTCCAGTGGCTCAGCGGTTTAGCGCCACCTTTGGCTTGGGGTGTGATCCTGGGGACCGAGAATCGAGTCCCACGTCGGGCTCCCTGAATGGAGCCTGCTTCTCCCTCTGCCTGTGTCTCTGCCTCTCTCTCTCTGTGTGTGTGTGTGTGTGTCTGTCATGAGTGAGTAAATAAAAGTCTTTAAAAAAAAAAAAGATGTAATCCTGGAGTCCTGGATCAAGTCCCACATCAGACTTTCTGCAGGGAGCCTGTTTCTCCCTCTGCTTCTCATGAATAAATAAAAAAAAAAATAAAAAGAGAGATGTTACAATTGATACTACAGAAATACAAAGGATCATAAGAGAATATTATGAATAAATATATGCCAACAAATTAGACAACTTAGAAGAAATGTATAAATCCTTAGAAATGAACAACCTATCGAAATTGAATTATGAGGAAATAGAAAATCTGAACAGTCCAATTATTATTAAGGAGATTGAATCACTAATCAAAAACCTCCCAACAAACAGAAGTCTACAACCAGACAGTTTTACTGGTGAATTATAGCAAACATTCAAAGAAATAATATCAATCCATCTCAAACTTTTCCAATAAAGGAAGAGGGGGAAACTCTTCCAAATTCATTTTATGAGGCCAGCCTTACCCAAATACCAAAACTATACAAGGACACCACAGGAAAAGAAAATTACACACCAATATCTGCAATGAACATAGATACAAAACCCTAAACAATATTGACAAATGAAATTCAACAATATATTAAAAGGATTAGATAGCTAAAGCAATCTTAGAAAAGAATAAAGCTGGAGACATCAGCCAGTCTGATTTCAAACTATATTACAGGACTGTCATAATTAAAACAGTATGGTATTTGCATATAAACGCATAGATCAATGGAACTAAATAGCCCCAAAATAAATACACACATATATGGTCAATTAATTTACAATGAAAGAGCAAAGTATATACACTGGTGAAAAACACTATCTTCAATAAGTAGAGTTAGAAAACCTGGAAAGGCACATGCAAAAAAATGAAGTTGGACCACATATACTATATACAAAAACTAACTAAAAATGGATTAAAAACTTGAATGTAAGACCTGTATTTCTGTATGTGTTAAATTTCAAAATGGAAAAGATTAAGAATTGGCAAAAACAAAAATATGTAAAAATTGGGAAATATTTTCTAATAAAATATTGAATGAATAAATGTGGGCTTTTTAAAGCTTATACATAAAAAATTAGATTTACAAAAATATTAACAATCTGGGTGAATTTTCTTTTTGAATTCCCTCAAAATTAATAATATTACTTGCATAGAGGTAAAAACATGAATAAGACGCTTTTTAAAAGTATGCCTAGTTAAGAAATTTTTTAAGAATAAAATCTTTTACTCAATTTTTCGTGTTCATTCCATGCTAGAAACAATGTATTCATTTTTTCTACTACTTTTATTTCTATTTTCTAGGACCTGTTACTCAGAAATCCTTTTTTCTTTTTTACTTATTTCATTTTAAATTACCATTTTCCACAGGTAATTAATCCACAAGGAGATGATGTTACTCCCCGACCTCTTTACCGTCCAGACCCACATATGGGTACAGCTAAACCAAATAAACTACTGACATCACAAGAAGGATCATATGCATCAGACTATATATCTTCCTATAGCCTTTATCAGAATACATTAAATCCTAGTATGTTAGGGCAGTTTACAAGGTAGAGTATATTATTCTATTATTCTGTTTCACATCATATGTACTATCTTTTCATATTGCATATATGTAATTTAGATGTTGTCTTCAGTCTCCCAATGCCACTCTACGTTAGTGTGTCATATCTATGTTCTCCTCATGTTTTACTTAGATGTACAGCTTTGCATAACTTAAGAGTTCCCTGACATACCAAAACATTTGTGAGAAAATATATAGATTTTACTAAGGATCTCCTAAGGAATCAAAAGGTGGGGCTAGCATCACATACCACAGAACATATTTCTTCAATTTCTTTTATGTTGCAATTTATGGCAAGAAGTAGCTTTCCTTCTCCCTGTCCCACCACCTCATTCTTCCATGAAAATCCCTATTCTGCTAGGGTTTGATTTCTCTTTTGTCTCATAATTTTTTTATAAAGGAAATGTTATGCATGTATTTTGTATGTAGACACTGAAATTTTAGTAATGCTTACAATAGAGAAGTTCAATTTATGCAATAATAAAACAGTATGTCCTAAAATAATCTTAAGATTATTGGGAAATATTTTAGTGTGTAATTAAGAACAAAATTTTAGGAGAAAATATGTCATTTGAGTGTCTGTCTCCAAATTTGCATACAGTAGCTATAGGAATGCTCTATAAAACAAAGAATATTCCAGTAAATTGAACCTACCCTTTTGGAGGACAGTTGGACTTATAAATACAAAGGGAAAAAAGTATTTAATATCATTAAGGAATATTAAGTTCATATGTTTAAATAAATTATTTTTGTATTCTTTGATGTATTGATTTCCCAACCTGTATATACATTTTCTTTTATTCAAATCTTATAAAATTGAATAAATCATAGTTAAGATGAGATTTGAATGATGGACAAATAATTCGTAAAAAGCGAAAAGAAGTTCCAGGCTGAGGCTGTAAAATAAGAGAGCACCACAAGATTGAGGAGAATGGGGAAGAGAAGAGTGATAATGAAGATGGAGAGACTGGATAGGTAGACTGTACTTTAGCTTTTCATACTAAATATATTGGGAACCCATTGAAGCACTTTAAACATAGGTTTGACCTATTTTATCTCTAAAATACATTTATAATGACTTTTTACTTCAGGAACACTACAAACCAACTCAGTGTTTAAAGAAGTAGTCTATTTTTATCAATTTTTCTTATGTGATTATAGTATATTTTATTTCTCAACATGATAATGTTATTATTTATACATTTAATTACCCATAAGAACATCTAAATAAAAGAATCATGTTTTCATTATTGAAGGTCAGTTTTAGGAAGCAGTACAGTTACTAAATCAAGTGTATCTACTCCTGAATCAATAGCAGAAGACCTAGAAGAACCTTCGTATAAACGGGAAAAACTGACTAGTTTTACAGGTAATGAAAATATTATAATTTATTTCAGTAACAGCCTATTATTTCTTTAGCAAATATGGTTATTATTTGTCAGGTATTTCAGACAAAAGAACTATGGCAATGATTCCCAAATTCTGACCTAAGGAGTAGCTTCATGAGAATTACCAGGGTAGTAGTAAAGTTCCCAAGGTGATTCCTGCACCACCAGCCTCAGGAACCACAGACCTGCTTTAGAAGTATTCTGCTTCTAACTCAGGAGACAAGTCATTCTGATACATTGTGATCAGTGCCCTAATAGGACCTAAGCAGAATGTGATGGGAGCACTTTGAAAGTCGCACCTCTGAGATGGGAAAGAAAAAAAAATTCACAGAGAACATTATTGAGTTTTGAACTGGGTTTTAAAAAATGATTAGTAATTTGTCAGGAAAACAAATAGGAGTGGCTCCTTCCAGGCAGAGCATAAAATATGAGCTAAAGGATTATGAAAATGAAAATAGAAGAATGGTGAAATAATGGATGATCAAAAGTGCTGGAAGAAATGGGTACCTCCTTGAGGAACATTCGCCTTGGAGTGCAGTAAGGGTGTCTCTTCCTCGGATGATAATGAAGGGTTAATATAAGTATTCATAAAGTTGGAAAGTGCTTGATAGAGTCTTTGGTGTTAAGATATGTAAGGAATACTCTAACAAGTAACAGTACCCAGCTACCATTAGCTTAAACAATCACCTATTTTTCTCATATTAAAGGATCTTAAAGGGTAGATTTTAGATTTGATTTTGTGGCTTAACTGTCAGACTCTGGATTGGCAGCGCTGCTATTCTGTTTCCTTAACACTTTGCTTCTTGCTTTTTCTTCATGGTCTCAAAATACCTACCTCAGCTCTGAGTATATATCTACAGTAAATGCAAAGAGAGGGAGAAAGGCAGTAGCACCTTTATTTATCAGGAAAGTAAAAGTTTTCCCAGGAGCCACCTTCTTTCCTATATATTTCTGCTGTTATCTTACTGGCCAGAACTCTCTCTTATCACCCCCAGCTTCAAGAGAGGCTAGGAAATCTAAACGCTTGATTTTCTTAATGCAAAGAGCAAGGGAAGGGAGAAAGCCTTAGCAATGAAAATTTAGGCATTCAGCAGTGTTTGTTGCATCATGGAAGATCATCCTATCAGAGGGAGACAGGAGGATTATTGGATTATTATAATCTCCTCCAGTTTTGGAGCAATTGAATATATCTCACAACATGGTCTTTGACCATATAAAGCCATCTGCAATGTATGATCCATCATGATGTTTTGGTAAAATGAAAATTGAAAATAACAATTAATAAATGATTCTTATTAAGTCATGTATTTTAGATTTACGAGTTGTAAGGGCAACACCTGAAAAAGTTGTAACAAAAGAAGACCTACAAAAGACTATAGAGATAACACTCACAGAGACGGAAACACTGAGATTTTTTAACCTACCAACCATCATGGTTTCTGTGGAATCTGAAGAAGCTGAGAAACTACTGTATGTATGGCTCAATTGTTTATTTGCTTCTGCAACTTAAGTGCTAAGTCAGAGATTCTTATTCTTGTTTCTGTTTTGGGGGATTCCTGGATAAATATTGGTGGCATATGTGCTTGGTGAAATTATATATAAAGTTACATATGTGCCCTTTGAAATGATATGTAAAGTGTTTATGTTGTATATGCCTTCTTTTTTCTAGTGGAAGAATCCATTGCTTTACCATAATCTTTAAAAGGAAAGGACTTCTTTCTTTTAAGAAAGGACTGACATTTTTATATTTAAAACTTAAGAAGGAAAAATATGTAATGGGAAAATAACTGAAATTACTGTATCAGAGCAGACTTTCCATTTCTCCTTATTAATAAATTTAAATCATTAGTTTTTGCCTTGTGTATTTTGAAGCTCTGTGGTTAGACACATACATGTTAATGATCGTTATGCCTTTTTGAGAGAATTGACCCCTTTATCATTATGTAATGTCCCTCTTTATCTCTGATAATTTGCCTTCCTCTGAATAACAAATGGACAGATAAGTGATCTGAAATCAGAGAGGGAGAGATGCTAGAAGCAAATGTCAAAATTAGGGGATCCCTGGGTTGCTCAAGGTTTGGCGCCTGCCTTTGGCCCAGGGCGTGATCCTGGAGTCCTGGGATCAAGTCCCACATCGGGCTCCCTGAATGGAGCCTGCTTCTCCCTCTGCCTGTGTCTCTGCTTCTCTCTGTGTGTTTCTCATGAATAAATAAATAAAATCTTAAAAAAAATGTCAAAATTAGCACATGCATCTAGAGTCTGTTAAATCTTGGGTCCTCCTCAAAGACCATTAAAAGGATTTCAATTTTCTCAAGTGATCCCAGGTCTTATAGCTACTATCATAAGCAAACACAAATTTTCTCTGATGGAAAGCACATCCCATTTAGGGTCTTAAGATTCCCTCAGATTGGGACACCTAGGTAGCTCAGCGGTTGAGCCTCTGCCTTGGGCTTAGCACGTGATCCCAGGGTCCTAGGATCAAGTCCCGCATGGGGCTCTTTACAGGGATCCTGCTTCTCCCTCTGCCTGTCTCTGTCTTTCTTGGTGTGTCTCTCATGAATAAATAAATAAAATCTTTTTAAAAAATTGCCTCAGATTGAGTTTGGTAGAAATACACCAAACCAATAAAGAAGACATTATGAATGAGAATTAAAAGAAATAACAAACCCTAGATCTACATCATGATGACTGTGGATACTGAGATATTATTAGGGCTATATTGTGAGACATAGAATATAACATATAGGTGAAATATTTAAATAAAAGATTTAACACCTCACTAAAAATGATGACTCATATTTGCAAAAACATCTAAAAAGAACTCTAAAATAGAGCATGTTTACATAATTGTTGGAATTAAAAAGTAAACATTAAATTTAAAGAAGTCATAATTGAACAGAGATTTAATAAATTTGAAGCATAGATCTGGATAAATTTTTTTTTTAGATCTGGATAAATTAAACAAAATAAACATTGGACAGAAAAATGTGATATAAAGTATGAGAGAGATGCCTGGGTGCCTCAGTGTTAGAGCATCTGCCTTTGGCTCAGGATGTGATCCCGGGGTCCTGGGATCGAGTCCCACATCGGGCTTCCTGCATGGAGCCTGCTTCTCCCTCTGCCTGTGTCTCTGCCTCTCTCTCTCTCTCTCTCTGTGTCTCTCATGAAAAAATAAATAAAATCTTTAAAAAAAAAAAGTAAGGACTTTCTCAAGCTCTTAAAAGACATAATGCCTCAGAAATAGGAATAAATATATAAATAAGCACAAAAAAGAAATGGACTAAGTGTGTTGTACTGATACTCCAAGATATCAAATATTAAAAGAAGATTTTAAAAACAGAAGAAAAAAAAGCATATCATCCACAGGCAAACAATTAAACCAATGGCATTATTAGGGTCAAAGAAGTTCACTTCATAATGACAGGAAGGTAAAAATAATTCTAATTTGGAATACTCCTAATAAAATAACCTCAACATATATGAAGCAGAAACTAGAAACTTGATAAGTATCCTATTAAAGTAGGAGATTTAAACATGCCTCTCAATTACTGTATGTCTTTCAGATAAAAAGTTCACATACATATAGAAGATTTGAACCAAAAACATAATTTAATAATCACAACTCAGCATTTAACAATTACAGAACATACACTCTTTTCAAGCACAAACAGAACATTTATAAAAATTATCCCCACACAAGGTTGTGAAGCAAGGTTTCAAAAATTTCCAAGAAATAGTATCGGACAAACTAAGTTCTCTGGCCACAAATATAATTAAGTTAAAATTAATAACACAAATTTCAATAAAAATATAAATATAAATACACATTTGGAAGTTTAAAAAGCACATTTTCTAAATTCCTCATGATTCAAGGAGGAAATCATAATGGAAATTTAAGAAATACTCAGAATTAAATAATTATGAAAATGATACCCACAGGATGACACAGATGTAGTACTTTGAAGGAAATGTATAGCTTTCAGTGTTTATAGCAAAGTTCATAAAACTTATCTGAAGAAAATGCTAGAATATTGTTGGTAGACATTGAAAGTAGCAAGGATGCTGAGAGGTATAGTAAATAGAATCCTTTGGAGGTAGTTCAGTGCCATCTTTTCCTCAGGAGTTTTTTGAACTCTCGCTTCATGTTTGCTGTAATCCACATTAAGAAAGGTAAGTTTAAAGAGAAAACATAATATAAAGAGATAATATCTGTGGTAATATTTTTTATTAATGAGTTGAATATACTTTATTTTTTATAGTCGGAGAAACAAGAATTACGAGACCCTTTGTAGAAATAGATTAGGCAATGACTTATATGTTGAAAGGATGATGCAAACTATTAATGGAGCACCAAAGAATAAAGATGTTCAATGTGACAAAATCATAAAAGAAGACAAAGGTAATTCATATTTTATTCTTCTTGATAAACTACCATATTTTAATATACATTTTCTGAGTCTGTCAGTTAACAAATAAATGTTGAAACATATAAAGCAAAGATAGAAATACTTTGGCCAAATTGCAATGGTAGATGGGTAATCTATAGCTTTTAGAATATGACAAATGCCGAGTAATAAACATAAATATAGAAGATTTAGGTAACATAATTACCATTTTTAATTTTTATAGAAACTCTTCCATGCAATTTTATACTCTTCAAATGTTTATGAAATATTTAGAGAAACTGCTTTTTCACAAAGAATATCAACCACAACTAATAATATTTAAAATATGCCAGACATTATTCTAGGCCTTTCACGTATATTAACTGGTTTAATTCTCACAACAACCCTATGAGATACATACTGTTGTTACTCTCCATTTTTGGAGGAAGAAACAAGTGAAGAGAAGTTAGCTAATTTGCCAAGGTCACTCAGCTGGCATGGAACACAGGAATACCCTCAGACAGTCCTTTACTACACTTATTGTTTTTTTTCTATGTTTATAAATTAACAATCCTGTATAGTGAACAATCTGTGAAGTAGGACTTAAAAGGTAATTAGAAGAAAGTTTTTAATTTTAATGGCCTTTGTTACTCAGCAAAACTATAAACTAGTTCTTTGAAAGATTAAAATAGACAAACTTCTAAGCAAGTACTAGATCAAAAAAAGGGCAACTTATAATGAATGGGAAAGCTTTGTGGCATCTTTACTCACTCTTGCCATACTCTCCTCTCCAGTATGGTGTTGGTCTTAAAGATAGCAGTCTGCCTTCTGGCTTTGGTTCCAGAGGGAACAGAGCAGACCTTATTCTCAGTGGAGTTGGTTTCTCTCTTTGAACCCATCTGGGAGGCTACCTAAAGGACTAACGCAGAGCACTTGTCTGGTGTGTGTGTGTGTGTGTGTTTTTTTAATCTTCATTTTTAAATTCAGAGCTCTCTCAGGTGGTAAAGCAGCTGTGCATAGTGCATTCTCCACAAATATTGAAAGGTAAATGAACAACTCATCTCTCTTAGAGGGAATCAAACAAGAAACACACTGAAAGCGTGAGATAAAAAGCTAGGGAGGAAGCTTCTTTGGGAAATTAAGATACTGAAAAAGGCTTGCATGTACAGGGAAATTTAGAAAGTCACGTGCATACGTAGGGCAGGACGCATGCTCAGAAGAGACCTGAAAAGATCTTAATCTTTCACCTCTCCCGATCTCTAGGCTCAGTACAAGCAGGAAATGAAGGCTAAGGCATACTTTTAAACAGCCTGGCTAAGCATTAAAAGAATACCTTAACACAGACTCAATCTACAAATACCAGGAGATTTCCCTCCCCTTTGTTTCTCTATTCCTTTCTTTTTCTTTTCTCTTTGCTCTCCTTTTTTTCTGATGGGGGAGGAATTCAAGTGTTCAACGAAATCTCTGTCAGGGCACTTGCTGACCAAAAGCCAAAGATCAAACACTTCAAAGATGATACATGACAAAGAATCCAGTCTTTATAAAAATACTTTAGAAACATCACTAATCAAACAAACTAGGACTCACACAGCATACTACAAAAACAAAACCCAAGGACCAAGAAGATTCTGATTTACCACACTATTATATTCAAAATGTTCAGTTCTCAAAAAATTACAAAGGATAGAAAGAAATAAGAGAGTAAGGCCTGTTTAAAGAAGAAATTAACAGAAACCCTCTCGGTGGAACTACATTGTATTTATTATCCAAAGACTTTACATCAATTGTATTAGATATTCTTTTTTTTTTCATTCTTATTTATTTATGATAGTCACACAGAGAGAGAGAGAGAGAGAGAGAGAGAGAGAGAGAGGCAGAGACATAGGCAGAGGGAGAAGCAGGCTCCATGCACCGGGAGCCCGACATGGGACTCGATCCCGGGTCTCCAGGATCGCGCCCTGGTCCAAAGGCAGGCGCTAAACCACTGCGCCACCCAGGGATTCTTGTATTAGATTTTATGATAAGGCTAAAGGAAACTGTGGGCAAAGAGCTAAAGCAAACCAAAATGATGTACAAACAAAAAATATGAATAAAGAGATAGGAATTATTAAAAAAAATTCTGGAGATGAAAAGTACAATAATTGAAATGGAAAAACTCGCTAGAGGTATTCATGGCAGATTTGAGCTGGCAGCAATTCTTAAAATACAGGTCAATTAATATAATATAGACTGAGGAGCAGAAAGAAAGAAGAGTAAGGAAAAGTGAACACAGCTCAAAGGACCTATGGGGCTCCACCAAACATACCAACATACACATAAAGGGAATTTTAGAATGATAGAAGGAAAAAGAGATGGAGGGGAACAAAATAAATTTAAGGAAATAATGGCCAAAAAGCTTCCAACTTGATTAAAGTCATGAATCTGGACATTTGAGACACTCAACAAACCCCAAAAAGGATAAACAAACAGATCTACACTTAGGTCAGCCACATTATAACTAAATGTTGAAAGAATCTTGAAAGCAGAAAAAAAAAAAAGTGACTCAGGTACAAGGAATCCTCAATAAGATTACACTCAATTTCTCAGCAGAAACCATGGTGTCCAGAGGTCAGTGGGATGCCATACTTAAAGAGATGAAAGAGAACTATCAAACAAGAAGTCTATATCCTTCTAATAATTCTCATGATAAAGAAATTAAATAATTAAAATAAAATATATTCCCATGAAGGATAAATTAAGCTACTCCCAGATAACAAAAGCTAAAGCAGTTCATCACTAGTAGAATAGCCTTATGAGAAATGCTAAAGGGAATCCTTCAGGCAGAAATGAAAGGACAACAGTCGGAAACTTGAAGACATATGAAGAAACAAAGAGCACTGGTAAAGGTAACTACTAAACAAAAGTCAGTATTGTGGGCGCCTGGGTGGCTCGATGGTTGAGTGTCTGCCTTTGGCTCTGGTTGGGATCCTGGGATCCTGGGATTTACTCCCATGTCAGGCTCCCCACACGGAGCCTGCTTCTCCCTCTGCCTTTACCTCTCTCTCTCTGTGTCTCTCATGAATAAATAAGTAAAATCTTAAAAAAAAAAAAAAAGCCAGTAATTTTGGTTTGTATCTCCTCTATTTGTTTGCAATATAATTTAAAATAAATACATAAAACAATAATTATAAATCTGTACTAATGAGTACACAGTGTATAAAGATGTAATTTGTGACAACATAAAGTGGATGTAATGGAACTGTATAGGAGTTCTTGTATACTATTAAAGGAAGGTAGTATTAATTCAAAATAGATTGTTAAGGGACGCCTTAACAATGTGGCTTAATGTGGCTCAGCGGTTGAGTGTCTGCCTTTGGCTCAGGGTGTGATCCCAGAGTCCCAGGATCAAGTCCAACATTGGGCTTCTTGCATGGAGCCTGCTTCTCCCTCTGCCTGTGTCTCTGCCAATCTCTCTCTCCGTCTCTCTCTCTCTCTCTCTCTGTCTCTTACGAAAAAAATAAAAATCTTTAAAAAATAGATTGTTAAAATTTTAAGAAATTACTTGTAATCTCCATGGCAATCACCAAGAAAATAACTTAAAAACTGAAAAAAATAAAATTAGAAAGGAATCAAAGCAGAACATTATTGAAAAATCAAGTAAACAGAAGGCAGTAATTGAAAAATTGAGGAACAAAGACATAAGACATAAAGAAGAAAAAGAAAAATGGCAGAAGTCCTTCCTGAGCAATAATTACTTTAAATAAGTGGATTTAACTTTCCAATTAAAAGGCAGATATTGGTAGGATGGATTAAAAAAAAAAAACTAAACATGATCCAAGTATATGCTGTCTAACAAGAGACTCACTTTTAGATCCACCAACAAAAATATGTAAAGTGAAAGTTGTAATAGCAACCAAAGAAAGGTGAGATGGCATTACTAACATCAGACATAGTAGACTGTATATAAAATTGTTACAGGGGACAGAGAACATTATATATTGATAAAAGATTTCATACATAAAGAAGATATAACAATTATAAACATACGTGTACTTAACAAGAGAGCCTCCAAATATATGAAGCAAATATTGACAGGATTAAAGAGAGAAATAGTTCTACACAAAGAGTTGAGACTGTCAGTAATGGACTGAATAATCAGATTATTGAAAAGAAAATAGAGGACTTGAATAATAATAATAATATAAACTAGATATAACATATATATATATACAGTACACACCATCCCCAAACAGCAGAATACACAATTTTTTCTCAAGTTCACATGGAAAACTCTCCATGATCCACCATTATGTTAGGCCACAAAAAAAGAGATAATAACATTTTAAAAATTGAAATCTCTTCTGATCACAATGAAATGACACAAAAAAATGTATAACAAAAGGAAAACTGGAAAATTTTTAAATATTTGGGTATTAAACAACACACTCTTTAAAAGCACAAGGGAAGTAAGAAAATAATTTAAGATGAATAAAAATGAAAATACTACATAACAAAACTTATAGGATATAGTGAAAGTAGTGCTTAGAGAGAAATTTATAGCTGTAGATACATTTTAAAAAGATCTCCATTTGACACTAATGTAGCATTATATATCAACTATACTTCAATAAAAAAATCATAAAAATCTCACATCAATAACTTTACACCTTAAGGCATGAGACAAAGGAGATAAAACTAAACCAAAAGCCAACATAAGGAAGAAAATAATAAAGATTAGAATGGAGATAAGCAAAAAGAATAAACAGAGAAATCAGTGAAACTAAGTTGGTACTTTGAAATGATCAGCAAAACTGACAAAATTTTCACTAGACTAAGAATAAGAAAAAACTCAAATTACTAAATGAGAAGTGAAAGTGGGGACGTTACTACTGACCTTACAGAAATAAAATAGATCATAAAAAATTAACATCTGTACATCAATAAATCGGATAACTAAATGAAATGGACACATTCCTAGAAACTCACAACTTGTCAAAACTGACTCAAAAAGAAATATAAAATCTGAACAGAGCTATGATAAGAGACTGGATTAATAATCAAACCTTCCTAACAAAGAAAATCCCAGGAGCTCCCGGATGGCTCAGTTGGTTAAGAATCTGTTTTTTGGCTCAGGTCATGATCTCTCAGGGGTAGGATGGAACCCTGCCTGGTATTAGGCTTCCTCCTCAGCGAGAAGTCGGCTCCTGCGTCTCCCTCTGCCCTTCCCCCAACGTGTGCGCACGCTCTCTCTCTCTCTCTCTCTCTCTCTCTCTCTCAAATAAATACATAAAATCTTGAAAAGAAAACTCCAAGACCAAATGGTTTCTCTAGTGAATTCTACCAGTCATTTAAAGGAGAAGCAACACCAACCCTTCAAAAAATAATTTTCCCGAAAAATGGAAGAGAACACTCACAAATCATGAAGCCAGCTTTACTCCGATACCAAAGCCAAAGACACCATAAAAAAGAAAACTAATACCAATATTCCTTATGAATATGGATGCAAACATCCTCAATAAAATACTACTACACTGAACCAGCAGCACCTTCAATGGATTATACACTATGGTCAAATGGGTTTATCCCAATGATGCAAGGGTGATTCAACATATGTGTCAATCACTGGAATAAACATAGTCGTAGGATAAAAGTATTCAAAAATTAGGAATAGAATTTTTCTAATCTTATAAATGGCATTTATAAAAACCCCACAGCTAATGTTATACTCGATGGTGAAAAACTAGAAGCTTTCCCCATAAAATCAAGAACAAGATAAGGATAAAATAGATAAAATCTATTCTATCCAAACTGCTTTCTCAACTTCTATTCAACATTGTACGGGAAGTCCTAGGCAATTAGGCAAGAAAAGGAAATAAGACTCTAAATCAGAAAGGAAGAGGATCCCTGGGTGGCTCAGCAGTTTCGCGCCTGGCTTTGGCCCAGAGCGCGATCCTGGAGTCCCGGAATCGAGTCCCACGTGGGGCTCCCGGCATGGAGCTTGCTTCTCCCTCTGCCTGTGTCTCTGCCTCTCTATGTCTATCCAAAAAAAAAAAAAAAAAAAATCAGGGCAGCCCCGGTGGCGCAGAGGTTTAGTGCTGCCTGCAGCGTGGGGTGTGATCCTGGAGACCCTGGATCGAGTCCCACATCGGGCTTCCTGCATGGGGCCTGCTTCTCCCTCTGCCTGTGTCTCTGCCTCTCTCTCACTCTCTCTGAATGAATAAATAAATAAATCTTTAAAAAAAAATCAGAAATAAAAGTATCTTTATTCAGAGATAACACGATCTTAAGCATAGAAAATCCTAAAGAATTCACACAAAAACTACTAGAGTTAATAGATAAGTTCAGCAAAATTTCAGAATACAAAATCAACACACAAATTTCAGTTGTATTTTTATACACTGTCAATGAACATTTCAAAAAGGAAACTAAGAAAATTGGGACTTAGACATTTCTTCAAAGAATGTATACATATTGCCAACAAGCACATGAAAAGTGTTCAACATCGTTATTCATTACGGAAATGCAAATCAAAACCACGAGTTATCAGTTCTCACCCATTAAAATGACTATAATTAAAAATGGAAAAAAGCGTTAATGAGGATGTTGAGAAATTGGAGCCAATATACACAGCCAGTTGCAATGCAAAATGGTGCCCCTGCCATGAAAACCAGTTTTCATAGTTTGAGGAACAATCAAATTATCATATGACCCAGCAATTCCATTCCTAAATGTATACATATATATAACAGGCCCTCAAATACAGGTACATGCTTATTCATGGCAACAATATTTATCCTCAACAAATGGAAACAAGCAAGATGTCCACAAATGGATGAATGGATAAACATAATGTGTAACATATATTTAATGAAATGTTACTGAGTTATAAAAAGGAGTCAAGTACAGATACATGCTTTGAGCAAATTCCTCTCTTCTACTCCAGCAGATGCCAGAAGTTTCTCTCTGGAGAGGATAAAGTCGAATCTATTTACCTACCAAAGGGTATCTTGATTGCTTCTAAGTTTTGGCAATTACCAATAAAGATGATATAAACACCTGTGTGCAGGTTTTTGTGTGGACATAATAAGCTTTCAATTCCTTTGGGTAAATACCAAGGAACATATTGCAGAATCATATGGTAAGCATATTTTTAGTTTTGTAAGGAACAGCCAAAGTTTCTTCCAAAGTGATTGTACCATTTTGCATTCCTGTAGGTAATAATGGAGGGTTCTTGTTGCTCCGTGTCCTCACCAAGATTTCTTGTTGTCATGTTCCAGATTTTGGCCATTCTAATAGGTATGCAGTGGCAGCTCATTGTTGTTCTCATTTATATTCCATGATGACAGACATATTATGTGGAGCATATTTTCATATAATATTTGTCATCTGTATATCTTTGGTGAAGTGTCTGTTAAGCTCCTTAGACCATTTTAAATTAGGTTATTTTTTTCCCTTATAGAGTTTTAAGAAATACATGTATATTTTGGACAACAGTACTTTATCAGATGTACCTTTAGCAAATGATTTCTTCCAGTATGATCTTGTTATTGTCTTGACATTGCCTTTCACAGAACAGACATTTTTAATTTTAATAAAGTTCAGCTTATCAATTTTTGGTTTAACAATCATGCCTTTGGTCTTCTATCTAAAAAGTCATCATTATACCCAAGGTCATCTAGATATTATTCCATGTTATCCTCTAGGATTTTCATAGTTTCACTTTTAACTTTTAGGTCTATAATCAATTTTAAGTTAATTTTTATAAAGGATATAAGATTTGCATCTAAATTCATTTTTCTACATGTGGATGTCCTGTTGTTCCAGTACCATTTCTTGAAAAGACTTATCTTTGTTCCATTGTATTTGCTTCTTTGTCAAAGATCAATTGACTAATATGATGTGGGTCTATTTCTGAACTCTGTTCTGTTCCCTTGAACTATTTTTCTTTTTTTTTGTTGTTGTTGTTGAACTATTTTTCTATTTGTTCACCAATATCACATTGTCTTGATTGCTGTAGACTTATAGTAAATCTTCAAGTTGGGGAGTGCTAGTCTTTCAGCTTTATTTTTCTTCCAGTATAAACTTTAGAATCAGCTTGTTGATATTCACAAAATAACTTGCTGGGATTTTAATTGAGAATACATTGATCTATAGGTCAGTTTGGGAATAAGTGACATTTTGACAATAGTGAGTCTTCCTAAACGTGAACATGGAATGTCTCTCCATTTATTGTCTTTTTTTAATTTTGTTCTTTGAAGTTTTGTAGTTTTCCTCATATAGATTTTGTACATATTTTGTTAGATTCATAGCTAACTGTTTCATTTCTGGGGCACTAATTAAATTGTATTGTTTTGAATTTCAAATTCCACTTGTTCATTGCCAACATTTAGGAAAGGAATTTTGTATTGCTTTTTGTATATTAATCTTATATCCTTCAACCTTACTTTCTTTTTTTAAAGATTTTTATTTATTTATTTGACAGAGAGTAAGCAAGAGATCATGGGCAGCAGGAGGGAGAGGGGCAAAGGGAGAAGATGCAGTCTCCTCACTGAGCAGGGAGCCTGACATGGGGCTCAATCCCAGGACCCTGCAATCTTGACCCGGGCTGAAGGTAGACACTTAACTGACTGAGCCACCCAGGTGCTCTGTAGCCTTTCTTTAATCACTTGTTAGTTCTAGGAGTTTTTGTGCATTCTTTTGGATCTTCTATATGCATTAACATTTCATCTATAGTGGATCTCTGGGTGGCTCAGCGGTTTGGTGCCTGACTTTGGCCCAGGGCATGGTCCTGGGGACCTGGGATCAAGTCCCACATCAGGCTCCCTGCATGGAGTCTGCTTCTCCCTTTGCCTGTGTCTCTGACTCTCTCTCTCTGTCTCTCATGAATAAATAAATAAAATCTTAAAAAAAAAAAAACATTTCATCTATAAACAAAGACAGCTTCCTTTCTTCCTTCCCAATCTGTATTTTGTTTCCTTTTCTTGTCTTATTGCATTAACTTGGACTTCCAATATGGTGTTGAAAAGAAGTGGTGAGAGGAGATATCCTTGCCTTGTTTCTGATAGTGGGAAGGCTAAGTATGTTAGCTGTAGCTTTTTTGTAGATGTTTTTATCAAGTTGAAGTTCCCTTCTATTTCTAGTTTACTGAAAGTTTTTATTATGCATGGATATTTGATTTTGTCAAATGCCTTTTTTCTGAATTTATTGATACAGTCATGTATTTTTCTTTCCTAGACTATTGGTCTGACAGATTGCATTAATTTTTTAATGTTAAAGTAATTGTACATAACTATGATAAATTCCACTTGGTTTGGAGTATAATTCTTTTTAGACATTGTTGGATTTGATTTGCTTTTATTTATTAAAGATTTTGCATCTATATTCTTTGAGAGTTGTCAGCTTTTTTTTTTTTTTTTGGAGGTTTTTTTGAAATGTTTTGTCTGCCTTTGGGTATTCAATGTTGGCCTCAAAGAATGAGTTAGAAGGTATTCCCTGTGTTTCTATCCTCTGACAGAGATTGTATAAAATTGGTATAATTTTTTTCCCTTAAATGACTGATAGAATTTAGCAGTGAATCCATCTGAGCCTGGTATTTTCTGTTTTGGAAAGTTATTAGTAATCAATTCCATTTCTTTTTTTAAATTTTAATTTCTTTAGTTGATATAGGCCTATTCATGTTGTCTATTTCTTCTTGTGTAAATTTTGGCAGATTGTGTCTTTCAATGAATTAATCCTGAATTTCATCAAGATTATTAAATTTGTGGGCATATACTTGTTCATAGTATTCCTTTGCTATTCTTTTAATGTCCATGGGATCTGTAGAGATGTGCTCTCTTTCATTTATGATATTAATACTTTTTTTCTTATTCTGGCTAGAGGTTTATTGATTTTAGTCATCTTTTCAAAAATCCAGTTTTTGGTTTCATTGATTTTATCTACTGGTTTCCTGTTCTCAATTTCACTGATTTCTGCTCTTATTCTTTTAAATTCAATTTAATTTTTAATTGAAATATAATTGACATGTAACATTATATTACTTTCAGGCATATGACATAGATATATTGTGAAATGATTACTGCAATAAGTCTAGGATAGAAAACCTGAACTATAATTGATAAATTGCTGAAGGTTCATTGTGAACAAGTCTGAGAGTTTAAAACTCCAGGGGACCCAATCATAGAGAAGTCCTCACCACTATACAACACTCTTTTTTTAAAAAATATTTTATTTCTTTATTTGTGAGAGACAGAGAGAGAGAGAGAGAATGGCAGAGACACAGGAAGAGGGAGAAGCAGGCTCCATGCAGGGACCCTGATGTGGGACCCAATCCTGGGACTCCAGGATCATGCCCTGGGCTGAAGGCAGGTGCTAAACTGCTGAGCCACCCAGGCTGCCCTAGATACATTTTTAGAGTACAATTCTTTCACCTCTTTTGTTAAGTTTATTACTAGATATTTTATTCTTTTTGATGCATTTGTAAATGGAATTGGATAGAATGCTCAGCTGAATCTGCCTATTTTTTTTTATATCTAGCTTGCCTTTACCATTGTTAATGTACTTCTGTTCTCCTTTCCTGTGGCTTTCTTAGATAAGTTGAGGAAATTCACTTCACTGTACATACATGTTCTGTTTTACCCTGAGAGCAGCCCAAAAGCCATGGGGAGCAGAAAATACAGAGCTGCCCACTTACCTGACCATACTTTCATTGGACATTCAATGCCTAGCTTGTTAGGTACCTCAGTGGATTAAGTTCTATGTTTCCAAGGACATATTCATGGTCTCACTATGTGATTTCATCATTAGTGGCTCTTGTAAATTCTCAGGGAGGCTGAAATCAGAATATGACCCAGAATGTTCTCATGATCTTCTCCTGAGAGTCCTCCTTTAGTAGTCTTCATTTAATAGTGGTGATTTTGTTCTTTTTTTTTTTTATGCATCTGTGATAGTGTTTGCTATCCAATTTTTATTGTTTATATTTTGAAAATTTCTTATACATTTTCAAAAATTTAAATTCAATTTGCCAACATACAGTATAACACCCAGTGCTCATCCCATTAAGTGCCCTCCTCAGTGCCTGCCACCCAGTTACCCCATGCCCCCACCCACCTCCACTTCCATAACCCTTTGTTTCCCAGAGTTAGGAGTCTCTCATGGATTGTCTCCCTCTCTAGTTTTTCCCACTCAGTTTCCCTCCTTTCCCTTATAATCCCTTTCACTATTATATTCCACATATGAGTGAAACCATATGATCATTAACTTTCCAATTTTTTTAACTTGCCAATTTTTAAAACTAGACAATATATTGTGTAGATATGTATATGTTGGAGAGCCTTATGTGCCTATGAATTCTGAACTTCAAAAGTTTTCCAAGAAGAAACCTCTGAAGAAAGGTTCTGAGTGCACATCGTTTATTTTGGAGGTGATCCTAAGAAACATTGGTAGGAGAGTAAGTGAAATAAGAAAGGGTAGGTAGCTGACAGAGGTTATGCTGACAAATTACCTCTTTGGTTAACTGGAGTTTAATACTGTTAGAGAACTCTGGGAGTCAGAGTTATTTTTGTCATGTTCCAACTTTCTAAATCATTGTTTGAAGGCTTATGGACTTGTTAGTTTGTTGGCATTCTAGGCCAAATTTGTGGACATCAAAGTGGCCTTGGTGGCCAAAGATGGCCCCAAGCAAAGCAATATAGATGCTGGCAGTTGGAGATTGGCTAGTAAGAGGTAATGTATAATAGATATGGGCAGGGCACCAACAGCATCTACCACAGGAGAAAAGCCTTAAAACAAAGCAAGAGAATGACCTATCCAGAAGTTAGGGAAAGTGGAGGGATGCCTGGGTGGCTCAGTGGTTGAGCATCTGCCTTTAGCTCAGGGCATGATCCTGGGGTCCGGGATCGAGTCCTATATCAAACTCCTAAAAGGGAAACTGCTTCTTCCTCCCCCTGTATCTCTGCCTCTCTCTCTCTCTCTGTGTGTCTCTCATGAATAAATAAATGAAATCTTTAAAAAAAAAAAAGAAGTTAGGGAAAGTGGATTTACTTCTGTTGGAGGTAGCTAGAAAGAGAGGGCCAGATAGAAGAGCATCCAGGGCTCCTAAGTACCTGGAGATGTTCTATTTCTTATCCTGGCTGGTGAGTACATGATAGTAACTGTTCACACTACACATATATGTATTATACACTCTTATGTGCATGATATATTTTTCACAGAAAAATTTTATTAAAAATAATGAAAGTTAATATTAAAAACTACAATATAGACCAAATAAATATTAAAGTCTTATGGATCAGTAAAAAAAAAAATCACATGTCTTCTTTGCCTGATTTGGGATGAAATTGAAAGAGATTCAGGAGTCAGAGAGATGGAAATCAAGTATTAGCCTTATTACTGATAAAGATACTGAAAAAAATGTAGCCTTAAATCTGCAGCGCTAGGGACTTGCCATTTCTTCCTTCCTACCAGCCATAATTGGCAAAGCTAGACAAGCACAGACTTTTTTAGGAGTGAGAACAGACCAGAAAGCATGCTTGAAGAGACCTAACAAAAGAACCCAGAAGTGGCTGAGCGCAATTCCTCCTAAACTCTCCTATAGGATGAATCACTTTTTCTCTGGCAATGAGTGAATGAGGGACATAGAGAGATCAGGGTGTTAATTTAGCTCAAATTCCCTCTGTAAAGAGTCACAGAAAGTGAGGAAAAAAGTTTTCCACTTAATAGTACGCATATAGTAATTTATGATAAAAGTGGCATTTCAAATAAATGGATAATTCAATGAATGTATTAGTGTTCCTGGCTAACTTTTAAAAATATATTAAACCCTACAACTGTAGGGATGCCTGGGTGGCTAAGTGGTTGAGTGTCTGCCTTTGGCTTGTGCATGATCCTGGAGTCCTTGAATCAAGTCCCATATGGTACTCCCTACATGGGAGCCTATGTCCCTGCCTCTCTTTCTCTCTCTCTCTCTCTCTCTCTCTCTCTGTCTCTCATGAATAAATAAATAAAATCTTAAAAAAAGTAAATCCTATAACTGTAGATTTCAAAAAGCCAGCTTGTTTTCTATGTATATTATACTATAATTTTTTAATAAAAATGTGTGATATGAACTAATTTTTATTTTAAAAAATACATATATGTATTTGTTCATATGTGAATCTGGAAGGACATACACCAAAATGTTAGCAGTTATTATCTCTGGGTGGTGGAAATACAAGTCATATTTATCTTTTTTCTTCTTTAACGTTGAGCATATCTTTTTACTCAGCTAAAAAGTAAAATTATTTTTCTATAAATGTTATATGGCTAATTGCTACACTTTCATAGTCTGTTAAACTAGTAGATAGAAACAATATTTTTAAATGGGCAAAAACTATATAGACATATCCCAGACTCGGAAATGCTCAAAACATGGTAGAGTTGGGAATACCTTTTTCTGATGCTAGTTAAAACTTTCTTTAATAGAATATAACTATAAAATTGGGAAGTAACAATCATTTAATTTTTCTTTCTTCAAGAAACAGACTCAACTGCAGAGAACAAACTGATGAATATCAGAGGGGAGGCAAGTGGGAGAATGGGTTAAATAGCTGATGGGGATTAGGAGTGCACTTTTTGTGATAAGCACCAGGTGTTGTATGGAAGTGGGTTTTTTTATTATTATTATTTTTTGTATTGAGGTGTGAAATTGTACACTTGAAGCTAATATTAAACCATATGCTAACTAACTGGATTTAAATAAAAACTTTTTTAAAAAAACTCAAGCCCCAAGCCCCCCTCAAAAAACAAACAAAAACCAATCATTCATTATTTATCATTTCATTTTGTGCTTGATATTATGGCATATGGTTTAGGATTTTTTATTTCTTAGGTTAATTTATTCAAATGTACAAATGTCATGATGGTACCCAAACTAATATTACCAATGTTATTTGTTATCTTCAAACAAGAAACAACCTTAAATCACCCTAACATTTTACATTGCTCATTTATAACATGTACTTTTATTTATGTAGCAATTATTGATAACGATGTAACAATATATTCCTATATACTCAAATTGTTAAACTTTCGGTTAAATGAAGGTTAGGTAATTAAATATTCAAAAACATAATATCTTTTTATGGTCTTTTACTTTACAAACAACAGAAATTGTACCCTTTTCAATTCAATAAAATAGACTAGGTATTTATTATGTGTATAACTTTGTTAGACATTATTAAGGTCAGTTCAATAAAATAGAAATGTTATTATTAAATGTGAGTTAACATTCTTACTAATTGAAAACATTGTGAAATACCAGAGCTCCTTCATTATATTTTATGAAAATAACAATTATAACAATGAAGTAGTTGCATTTATTATATTCAGTCTTGTTTTGATTTTCAGAGAAAATAATTCTTTATTAAATCACTGTACTTTAAACTTTTGCAAGTTTAGCATGTAGGAATATTTTATTACATGGTCACTGATAAAATAATTGCTATGTGAACCTTTCATTGTTATATCAATAATGAAAAATATTGGAAATTTTTTTTTAATTTTGGACATAAAAATTTGCAAGTTTTGTTTGGAGATCATTGCTATATTTGATCATTTGAAAAAATATAGCTAATGCAAACAAAAATTTTCAAAAGGGAAGATAGGGGATCCCTGGGTGGCTCAGTGGTTTAGCACCTGCCTTCGGCCCAGGGCGTGATCCTGGAGACCCTGGATCGAGTCCCGCATCAGGCTCTCTGCGTGGAGCCTGCTTCTCCCTCTGCCTGTGTCTCTGCCTCTCTCTCTCTCTCTCTCTGTGTCTCTATCAATAAATAAATAAAATCTTTAAAAAAATAAAAATTCTATAGAATATAACTATGTTAATCATAAGTAAAGGATCATTAAATCCTTTTTGTGACATGATTGTCCTGGTCCGTATCAACCAAGACCTATACTAACAGATGGATGAGATTATGCTCCATCAGCTTGGGATAGAGGGAGAGAGGTGTGGGGATCAGAAAGAATGGTGAGGATAATTTGGAGTTATCATTAAAACACTAATGTATAAGTAGATGCAAAAGTGTAAGGATCTGAAGGTATCCTCATGGTTTATTTCTTTTTCATCTTTACTTCCTGCCATTGTAAAATATAGTATTCTTTTCTTAAACAGTAGGTATTATCTTAGATTTTGCTATAACTAATTATATATAAGCTAACCTATTAGAATTTGGTTTAAAATAATTTTTACTTTTCTGTCTCTTTATTTAGGTGTGATGTCCAGTACTTGGGATTTGTATGATTCTTATAATGCTATGGAGCTTTCATCTTTAGCAGCAAAACAATCTATGCTTGAATCAACTAGTAGAGCAAGTATACCTCCTAAAGATCGAGAGCAAAGAATGCCAGGGAGTACTACAGAAAAAAGTAAGATTTCATTTATTTAATTTTTTAAAAAATGGAATGTTTCATGAATTTGCATGTCATCTTTGCACAGGAGCTATGCTGTATTGCTCCAATATTACTATATGTGCTGCCTAAGCAAGCACTCTTTCAGTTTTTTTAAAAATGATGTTTGCACATGCCATTGTAAATAAATTCTTTCTTAGTAGTTATAATACTTACTCTCTGGTGGAACATAAAACCACAACTTTTACTCAGAAATAGTATTGTTACTCTTTCACATCATCTTGGACTCTGAACTAAAAAAATTAATTTTTCTTGGATATCTGTCAAGAGTTTCAAAGATTCTATCTTCCTCTGTTGCTTCTTTACTTGCTTTTAAGTTCTCTTTCATACATGTGGGAACATGTGGGTTCCATAATTTTCTGTTTTTCTTTCTGTAGACTATAATTTATAAGAAAAAGAACATCTGCTAGCTCTGTAACAACTTAAAATGGAGATAAATTGATGACCATGGCTTTTAATTGGGGATGATTTTACCTCCCCGGGGGACATTTGGCAATATCTGGGGACATTCCTGGGTGTCATGACTATGGGGGCATCTTTTGGGTCAAAGCCAAGGATACTACTAAAAATCCTTTGGTACACCAAACAGCCCCGATAAGAAATTACCTGGCCCAAATATAACACTACAAGGTTGGGAAATCCTGCATTACAACTTTAGCTTTTAGTGTTTTAAATTTTGAGATTAAATGCTTATAATTAAAGTCAACACGAAATTTTAATCTTTCAAATATACTTAGCAATCTGAAAGAATTTTTACAAAGTCCAGCTATAAGGAATTTGTTAAGTTCCATTTCTGATTGTTTTGTGGTTAGACAGTTTTACTCTCCCTATTCTGAACTTTTGAGTCATGTTTCTTATAAAATAATATCACTACATATAAGGAGTAGTCCTTGTTTCAGAATAACTACACACTGGCAAGTTTTGTTAAAATTTTAGCAAATTTTCATAAAGTAAACTGAAATATTTCTATTCTCACTCATTTTTACACAAAGACAAATGTAATATTTAAAAATAGGAAATATTTTTGAAAAATCAAGTTTAAGGAGAATTGATAATTTTCAGAAAATAATTACCATATTTATAACTGACTACATTTCCTTCAGAGATTCTGGATCTACAGGACTTACCACCTAATAATTTGGTCTATCATTATATCTTAAGATTAATATTTTAAAAAATTAAAACTTAAAAAACATGTCACCTATATTTTTTTTGTTTTAAAAGTTATATTTGTAGTCATGTTGACTATAGCTATGTTTTACTGGAAGTTGTTTGTAAAATAAACACCAGTTTATTTTCCTAGAGAACAATGAAGGGAAAAATGAATTATTAGTTATTACTAAAGAAATATTTATTTTTTCTTTAAATGTTAATGTCCATATAATAGGTTTGCTTTTAGAAGCTAAAATTTTTCCTACCAAAAGTTGCTAGGAAAAACATCAATCTTAGACTGAAAATTACATTGGGACTTCAAAACTGGATATACATATTCCATCTCTGTTAAGGCCACTGACACATAGAAAAAGTGTAAGTGGAAGGCCCTAAAAAAAAGTCTCAGTTTGTGGATATTTAATTTATTGTGTATATGGATGTTTTTAAAGGCAACAAGGGGTCATAAAAACCATATTAAAGAACTACAGTACAAAATAAAAATATATTTTAGTATTATAGCCAATTAAGGGGATAGGAGAGAACCAACCTAGGAAAAGGGAGAAAATAAAAAAAATAGGAAAAGATTGGCAACAGAGCTGAATGATCAGATTTATTGAGAATGTAAGGGAGATTCAGATAAAAACTAGGACTAGATAACCTCTAGGGTCCCTTTTGTGTCTGAGATTTTATAATGAAAACACGAAGAAAAAAGTTAAATATGGTCCATATTTGGTTTAAGAAATATTTCTATTCCATTTAAACTTTGAATATACAGGTTGTATTTTAATCTTCTATTATATTCTAGGGAGGAAAAAGGACCATGATTTTCATCTTTGAATATATGTAAGACCCTATTTCAGTTTATAGGGAAAGATTATTTTCAATATATATATATAATATATGAAAACTCGAAAATTTCCCCACTAAGATAAGGAACAAGACTAGGAACCTTTATTCAACATCATACTAGAAGTCCTAACTAATATAATAATTCAAAGAAAAGAAATAAAAGTTATACAAATTGGAAAGGAAAAGAACTTTGTAGATGACACAGTTGTTTACGTAGAAAATCCCATGAAAATTATAAGAAAATAAAATTTGGGGGATCCCTGGGTGGCTCAGCGGTTCAGCGCCTGCCTTTGGCCCAGGGTGTGATCCTGGAGTCCCGGGATCAAGTCCCGCATGGGGCTCCCAGCTCGAAGACTGCTTCTCCCTCTGCCTGTGTCTCTGCCTCTCTCTCTCTCTCTCTCTCTCTCTCTCTCTCTCATAATAAATAAATAAATAAATAAATAAATAAATAAATCTTTTTAAAAATCATAAATAAAAATTTCCAACTAATAAGCAATTATAGCAAGGTCACAATATACAAGATTAATATACAAAAGTCAATGGCTTTCCTATAAACCAGTAATGAACAATTGAAATAAAAACCATAATACTATTAATATTACCATTAAAAAGTTAAATGCTTAAGGTATAAATCTAACAAAACATGTACAAGATCTACATGAGGAAATTACAATACTCTGAGGAAAGAAATCAAAGAAGATCCAAACAAGTAAGTTTTCATGGATAGGAAGTTTCCATATTGTTAAGAGGCCAATGCTTTTCAATTTGATCTATAGATTCAGTGCAATCCCAATCAAAGTCCAACCAAGTTATTTTATGGATATTGACAAGCTGATTCTCAAGTTTATATGGACAGTCGAAAGACCAAGAATAGCTGACACAATACTGAAGAATAAAACACTGATACTACCCAATTTTAAGAATTACTATAAAGCTCCAGTTAACCAAGACAATATGATATTTGTGAAAGAATAGACAAATTGATCTGTAGAACAGAATGGAAGCTCAGAAATAGACCTACTCAAATATAGTCAACTGGTATTTGATATAGAAGCAAGAAAATTGGGATCCCTGGGTGGCGCAGAGGTTTGGCGCCTGCCTTTGGCCCAGGGCGCGATCCTGGAGACCTGGGATCGAATCCCACGTCGGGCTCCCGGTGCATGGAGCCTGCTTCTCCCTCTGCCTGTGTCTCTGCCTCTCTCTCTCTATCTGTGTGTGACTATCATAAATAAAAAAAAAAAAGAAGCAAGAAAATTCAAAGAAGTCTTTTCAACATATGAACAACTGGACATCCATATGCCCAAAAAATGTAGACATAGAATTTATGACAAGGTAAGAGTAATGCCTGGATGGCTCAGCAGTTGAGCGTCTGTCTTTGGCTCAGGTCATGATCCCAGGGTCCTGGGATCAAGTCCCACATCACGCTCCCCACAGGAAGCCCGATTCTCCCTCTATGTCTTTGCCTCTTTCTCTGTGTCTCCCATGAATAAATAAATAAAATCTTAAAAAAAAAAAGATAAGGGAAAATCTAGGTAGCCTTGGGGTTGGTGATAAATCTTTGGATACAATACCAGAGCACAATCTGAAAGAGAAAAAATATATTAAATTGAACTTTATTAAAATTTAAAATTTCTGGTCTGTGAAAGATTGTTATGAAAATGAAAAGGCAAGCCCCAAACTGGGAGAAAATTTTGCAAAACACTTCTTTGATAAAGAACTTAATTTATCATAATTCAAAAAACTCAACAGTAAGAAAATAAAGAGTCCAACTTTAAACGTGACAAAAAATTCAAACACTCTCCCACCTCCCTCCCCGCCCCCAACCTTCCCAGGCCCATTGAGCTCAGGGTCTATCTCAGGGCTCAATCCTGGGATCCTGAGATCATGAGCTAAAATGGAGTCAGATGCCTAATGGACTGAGCCACCCAAGTACCTCAGTTTTTGGGACTTTATATCATCATGGGTGTTGGATTTTTGTCAAAAGAGTTTTCTGAATTTAATGTGACTTTTCTTCTTTAGCCTGTTGATGGGATGGATTGCATTATTTTTAAGTGTTGCACTAGCTTTGGATACCTGGAGCAAACCCCACTTTGTTGGGTTGTATAATTCTTCTTATACACTGTTAGATTTAACTTGCTAATATTTTGTTGAAGATTTTTGTGTTGTTCTCATAAGTAATATTGTTTTGTAATTCTCCATTTTTGTAATGTCTTCATCTAGTTTTGGTATTAGAGTAATGCCAGCCTAACACAATGAATTGGGAAGTGTTTCCTCTACTTATTTTCTGAAATAGATTGTACAAACATTCCTAAAATGTTTGATATAGTTCAGCAGTAAAACCATCTGGGCCTATTTTCTATTTTGGAAAGTTACTAATTATCAATTCAATTTCTTTAATAGAGATAGGCTTATTCAGATGATCTGTTTCACTTTGTGTGATTTCTTGTCTTTCAAGGAATTGTTTCATTTCATATAAATAATCAAATCTGTGGACATAGAGTTGTTCACAGTATTTCCTTATTATTCCATTGGTCTATGAGATCAGTAGTGATGGCACCTCTATTATTACTCATACTGGAAATTTGTATGTTCTATTTCTTTTCTTAGCTAACATAGCTGATGATTATGAGTTTTATTGATTTTTCAAAGAAATAACTTTTAATTTCATTGATTGTTTCTGATGATTTCCTGTTTCCAGTGTCCCTGATTTATGCTTTAATTTTTTAAAATTTTTTTTAATTTTTATTTATTTATGATAGTCACACAGTGAGAGAGAGAGGCAGAGACATAGGCAGAGGGAGAAGCAGGTTCCATGCACCGGGAGCCTGACGTGGGATTCGATCCCAGGTCTCCAGGATCGCGCCCTGGGCCAAAGGCAAGCGCCAAACCGCTGTGCCACCCAGGGATCCCTACTTTAATTTTTATATACATTTGTTTCCTACTAGCTTTAGGCTTATGTTGCTCTTTTTTTTTTTTTAATTTTTTTTTAATTTATTTATGATAGTCACACAGAGAGAGAGAGAGAGAGAGAGAGGCAGAGACACAGGCAGAGGGAGAAGCAGGCTCCATGCACCAGGAGCCCGACGTGGGATTCGATCCAGGGTCTCCAGGATCGCGCCCTGGGCCAAAGGCAGGCGCTAAACCGCTGCGCCACCCAGGGATCCCTTATGTTGCTCTTCTTACTCTAGTGCCCTGAGATGGAAGCTTAGATTACTAATTTTTAGTTTTTTCTTCTTTTCTAATATATGCATTCAAAAGCTATAAATTTCCCCCTAAGCATCTTTTTGTTGTATCTCACACATTTTGATGTTATATTTTTATTCTAATTTAGTTCAAATATTTAAAAATTTTATTTGAGACTTCTTTGACCTATTTTTTATTTATGTATTTTTTTAACTTCCAAATACTTTGAGATTATCCAGCTTACTTCTCTGTGAATTATAGTTTAATTCCACTGTGGTTTGAGAGCATATTTTGTATGATTTCTATTCTTTTAAATTCGTTGAAATGTGCTTTGTGGCCCAGAATGCTCTAGGTTGGTGAGCATTCCAAGTGAGCTTGAGAAAAACATGTATTCTATTAAAATAGTGTTAAAGTCTCCAATTATAACAGTGGATGTGTCTGATTCTCCTTGCAGTTCTATCACTTTTGCCTGAAATATTTTGCAGTCCTGTTTTTTGTTGCATAAATGATTAGAGTTGCTGTGTCTTCTTGGAGATTTGATTTCTTATATGCATACTCTTTATTTCTGATAATTTTTTTTTTTGCTCTGCAGCCTACTTTGTCTGAAATTAAATATAGCTACTCCATCTTCTTTTGAGTAGTGTTAACATAGTATATATTGTTCTATCTCTTTACCTTTAATCTATCTGTGTCTTTTCATTTAAATTGCATTTCTTATAAATGATATTTTTTTAATGTGGACTGTATTAATATTTAGGCATGACAAGACCAACAGAACAGGACACTATTGCCATTAAAAAGAATGTTATACTCACAGATCTCAAGAGGAGGGGACATTCTATGCTGTGGGCTACATAGAGAAGCACCAGGATTGGTCAGGAGGCAGAAAGAATGAGGGGGAAATGTGGCCAAGAACCTTTGTTGTGGTTTCTGTTAGTAGAATGGGAGAACCCAATCTAAACATATGGATAATTAAAAGTCGAAACCTTTCTGAGCTGTGGTCATAGAGAGATGTAATAACAGAAGAAGGTCAAAGACATGTAATGATGTTGTATCTCAAGATGGAGGAAGGGTGTGGGTGGCCTCTAGAATCTGAAAAAGAGGGACGCCTGGGTGACTCAGCGGTTGAGTGCCGGCCTTCAGCCCAGTGTGTGATCCTGGAGTCTTGAGATTGAGTCCCAGATCAGGCTCCCTGCATGGAGCCTGCTTTTCCCTCTGCCTATGTCTCTGCCTCCCTCTCTCTGTGTCCCTCATGAACAAATAAATAATAATTTTAAAGAAATAGAATCTGAAAAAGATAAGAAAATGAATTCTCTAGACCCTCTAGAAAGGAACATAACCCTATTAACTTTTTAGTTTTAGCCCAGTGAGATCTGTGTCTAACTTACTTAACTTTAAAATAATAAATTTGCATGGTTTTAATTTGCTAAGTTTTTGATAGTTTATTTTCTCATCAACATAAAAACTAATGCAGTGGTATAGCATTTTTATAAAACAATAGTCAAATCGGACCTTTATCTGAGGGCTAATAATCTTAATTCAATTTGAATAACAATATATAGAGATATACATTACCTATGAGGTTATCACTGCTTATCTTCTGACAAACAGTATATTTTTGAATGGTTAAGAATTCCAAAATGAAATTGCACTACTGGGTATTTACCCCAAAGATACAGATGTAATGAAATGATGGGACACTTGTGCCCCAAAGTTTATAGCAGCAGTGTCCACGGTAGCCAAACTGTGGAAGGAGCCATGATGTCCTTCAACAGATGATTGTATAAAGAAGATGTGATAGATATATATATCTCACATTATATATATTACATATATATAATATATATATGATATATAATGGAATATTACTCAGCCATCAGAAAGGACAAATACCTACCATTTGCTTTGACGTGGATGGAACTGGAGGGTATTATGCTGAGTGAAATAAGCCAATCCAAGAAAGACAATTATATGGTTTCACTCACTTGTGAAATATGGGAAATAGTGAAAGGGACTATAAGGGGAAAGGAGGGAAATTGAGTGGGGAAAATTAGAGAGGGAGACAAACCATGAGAGTCTCCTGGCTCTGGGAAATAAAGAGTTGCAGAAGGGGAGGAGGGTGGGAGGATGGGGAAACTGGGTGATGGGCACTGAGGATGGCACTTGATGGGATGAGCACTGGGTGTCATACTATATGTTGGCAAATTGAATTTAAATAAAATATTAAAAAGGTATTCCAAAATGAGATTATATATGTATATGTTCTATGTGCTTGGTACATAAAAACTATTCAATAAATGTCTGTTGAAGTTGTTGAATATTGGAGGAAAACAAATAGTAATGACAAAATGGGATTTTTATAATGCTTAGAATGCATTAATTGTGTAATACTATCTAAATAATTTTATCATTGCATCATTTTGTATTTTACAGATAGTGAAGCTAGTTCCTTAATGGATATAGAAAATGTAATTCTGACTACAATCCATGATGATGAAGAAGATCACTCAGAGACAATATTGAAATCTGACAAGTTTCGTCAGGCCTTATTTTTTATGGAACGAGTTCTAATGGAAAATTTATTTCAGCCAAAACTTGCAGCTTATCGTCAGCTTCGTATTTTAAAAGGTATTTTCAAAAATCACATTAGGAAAACTCAAATAATAATAATAAGAAAGAAAATCTTAAATAATTAAAAGAGTTAAATGGAGTTATTGTTTCTAAATGTAACCTCCAGATTGGGTTAACACTTACCAAAAGACACATTTGTACAGCTTTTAGCATTAAACATCCAAATAACAGAGTTCAAATCCCGCAAAAAGAGGTAGTCTCTTAAACTATAATCTTCATAAGCTTCCGTGGCTCTTTTCTCTCACACCTGCATTGAATTATTTTCTCACATTTAAACCCCCTCTCCAGGGCATCTCTGGGGGGCTCAGTGGTTTAGCACCTGCCTTTGGCGGAGGGCACGATCTTGGAGTCCCGGGGTCAAGTCCCACGTCCGGCTTCCGGCATGGAGCCTGCTTCTCCCTCTGCCTGTGTCTCTGCCTCTCTCTCTCTATGTCTATCATAAATAAGTAAAAACAAATCTTTAAAAAAATATATAAACCACCTCGCCATTGCCACTGATACTTTCCAGATTCTGGTGGTTATTACCACTCCCTAACTTTATTGCAAGGGCATTCTTCCTATTTTTATTGCTGCAAATCCCATCTCATATGTTCACAGAATATTTTGAAAGATTTTAGAGATTAATTCAACCTTTCAATTTTTGAATAAAGAAGATGGAACATATAGAAACTTTCCAAGTGTAGAGTCTATGACAAAGGTAGGCATTCAACCAAGTTCTTCTGATCTCAACCCAATTCTCTTTCCCCTCTACTATCCTGGTGGGCTAATGGGTTTGAACCTGGAACTTAACTGTTAACAAACCTTCAATAACTTCTCATTGCCTAGAATAAATGATAAACCCTAAGATTTCCCTTGTGCTATTTTCCAGTTAAATCTTACTTCCCATAAGCAGGGATTTTATCTGATATTTCTCATCATAGATGAACTGTTTTGGTATGTCAAAAAGTGGGATCATACAGTAAGTACAGTTGACTCCTGAACAAGGCAGGGCTTAGGGATGATGACCCTGGCACAGTTGAAACTCCAAGTATAACTTTGGACTCCCCCCCCAAAGTTATCTACTAATAACTTACTGTTAACCAGAAGCCTTACCAATAGCCTAGTCGATTAACACACATTTTGTAGGTTGTATATATTTTATACTATATTCTTACAATAAAGCAAGCTATAGAAAAGAAAATATTATTATGAAAATCATAAGGAAAAGAAAATACATTTACAGTTTTGTATATACACTAACCTGGGCCAGGGTCAGTGACAGGGACTGCGGTCCTGGGCCCAGAATAGCAAAGTTCTGCAGTCTGGTGGCCTCAGCTCAGCAGTAGCAGCTGCTCAGTGGGCCCATGGGTAGTGAAAGCAGTCTAGAGGCACGATAGAGCTGTACCACTGCCTGGAGTTGTATACCAGGTGTACCACCTGAAAGTGGCCATTTCAATTGCAGCCAAGCATGAGCACACTGGTCTTTAGGAGGCCATGAGGCAGGGGGCTACCACAGGAAAGAATCTGCACTAGACCTGCAATGGGACCAAGGCCCTTGGCCTCCCTGGAGCAACTTTGGAGGCAAGTTGGTGGAGGACTCTGGGGGACATGGGGCTCCCTGTTCAGTAGCATCCTTGCCTTCTGGGTGTGTTCATCTTTAGCTCAGCCTTCTGCCTGATAGCCCTCAATGTAACACCTGACCAGCATATCCTCACTTAGGGCTACCTGCAGACCTTTCCTCAGGGGGCATCCCCAGGCACTCATATAGCAAGTTCTACCTCTGTGCCAGTGCCTTCTGTTCCATCTTTGGAGACTGGGGTGGGCAGTTATAAATAAATGCCTTGTGGCTTTTGCTGTTAACTAAAAACAAAACAAAACAAAAATACCCTACATATAAGTGGACCTACACAGTTCAAACCTGTGTTTTTCAAGGGCCACTTGGATGCTTTTGTGTCTGGCTTCTTTCATTCAACATAATGGTTTTAAGACTCATCAAAGCTGATGTGTGATAAGTGGTTCGTTTTTTTTTTTTCTGAGTACTGTTCCATTTTATGAATATATCATAATTATTCATATATTCATTCCACCTATTTATGGACACCTGGACTGTTTCCAGTTTGGGGTTTTTATGATAAAGCTGCTATGATCATTTTTGTGTCTTTTGCAGACACATATTTTAATTTATCTTGTGTAATTACCTAGAAATGGAATTTTGGGTAACTGGATAGATGCACATTTGACTTTTTTAGAAACTGCAAAATACCTTTCTAAAGTACTTGTCCCACCTTATGCTCCCACAAATAATGTACAAGATTACCAGTTGCTCCACATTCTTAATAACAGCTGATGTTGGCAGTTCTTTTAGTGTTGTTCTAAGGACTAATCATGTTGAATTTGTGCACTTTTTTTTGACCACTTACGTATCTTCTTCTATGTAATGTTTGGTTGAGTCTTTTGCTATTTTAACTTATCTTTAATTTTTTTAAAAAAAATTAAGTTGTAGGAGCTTATTTTCATATATTCTGGAACATGCTCTTTGAAAGATACATGTATTACAACTGTTTAGTCTAAGCCAATGACTTCCCAATATGTTTTTCTTTTGATAGCACAAGTTATTAATTTTGATGGAGTCTTATCTATCACTTTTTTCTTTTGTAGTTAATCTTTCCAGGTCATTTTTAAGATATCTTTGCCTGCCTCAAGATTGCAAATATCTTTGTCTTCTTCCTAAACTTAAGGAAAAGCATTCAATATTTTATCATTAAATATGATGTTAGGTGTAATTTTTTTGTAGCTGTCTTTTGTTGGTTTGAGGAAATTTCCTAGTTTTCTAAACATTTTCAAGGATAAATGGGTGTTGAATTTTGTCAAGGGTACCCAGGATAGCCAACATAACATTGAAGGGAAAGAACAAAGCTGGAAGACTGACATTTTACCTGACTTTAAGATTTATTTTAAAGCTATAGTAGTCAAGGCGGTGTGGTATGGCAAAAGAATAGACACATAGATCAGCAGAACAGAATAGAGAGCCCCCAAATAGATCCACATAATTGTAGTCAACTGATCTTTGACAAAAGAGAAAAGGCAATAAAATGGAGAAAAGTTAGTCTTTTCAACCAATGGTATTGAAAAAATTGGTCATTTACACATAAAATAAAGAATCTAGTCACAGACCTAATATCATTCACAAAAATTAACCCAAAATACATCGTAGACTTAAATGTACTATCCAAAACTATAAAGCCCTTAGAAGTCAACACAGGAAAAAATCTTGATGATTTTAGAGTGTGGCAATGACTTTGTAGATTTAACACCAAAGGCATTATAAACTTCTCTGTAAAAGGTATTGTTAAGAGAATGAGAAATCAAGTCACAGACTGGAGAAAATATTTGCCAAAGACATATATGTTAAAGGACACTTCCAAAATATAAAAATATTTCTTAAAAGTCAATAAAAAAACAACATGATCAAAAAATGATCAAAAGACCTTGTTAACAGACACTTCCTCCCAAAAATATACACATTGCAAATGAGCATATAAAAAGACAACATCATATGTCATTAGGGAATTGAAAACTAAAACAACAATGAAATGCCACTACACACCTATTAGAATGATGAAAATTCAAAACACTGACACCACCAAATACTGGCAAAGATATGGAACAAGAACTCTTATTCTGGGATTGCATAAAGTTTAGCCACTATGAAAGACAGTTGGCAGTTTCTTACAAAACTAAACATACTGTTACCAAATGGTCCATAATCACACTCCTTGGTATTTACCCATAATCACACTCCTTGGTATTTACTCAATACTTTAATACCCATAAAAACCTGCACACAAATGGTTTCAGTAGTTTTATTGATAATTCCCCAAACTTGGAAGTAACCAAGATTTCCCTCAGTAGGTGAATGAATAAATTGTGACATGTCCAGACAATACAATTTCCAAGATTTCCCTCAGTAGGTGAATGAATAAATTGTGACATGTCTAGACAATACAATATTATTCAACACTAAAAAGAAATGAATTTTCAAGCCATGAATGGATGTGGAGAAAACTTAAAGATGTATTACTAAATGAAAGAAGCCAATATAAAAAGACTATATATGGTATGGTTCCAAATGTATAGCATTCTGGAAAAGACAAAAATATGGAGATAGTAAAAAGATCATTGATTGCTAGAGATTTGAGGGCTAGGAGGAACTAATAGGCAGAGCAATACAATTAGAAGAGAAGTGAAACTATTCTCTATAATACTATAATGGTGAGTACATGTCATTGTACATTTGCCCAAACCCATAGAATGTACACATAGAATGAACCCTAATGTGAACTATGGAGTTGGGTGATAATGCTTTGTCATTGTAGGTTCATTGATTATAACAAATATATCACTGGTGCAGGATGATGATTCTGAGGGAGGCTATGCATATATATGGGTTTGAGGGTAGGGGAACTCTCCACTTTTAAGTCCAACTTTTCTGTGAGCCTAAAACTTCTCTAAAAAGTCTATTAAAGAAAAATCTATTAACATATACTTAAGGATTTAAGGAAAATAAGAATGATGAAAGCTATATACAGAACCAAATGGAACTTCTAGAGCTGAAAAATATAAAACTTGAAATGAAAAGTTCACTGGATGGTTTTATCAGGATACTAAAAACTGCAAAAGACCATTAAAGCAATAGGAACATTCCAAACTGAAGTAGAGAAAGAAGTAAGTCTAAAAAAAAATAAAGCCTCAGTGACCTGTGTCACAAGGTCATGTGACTTAACACATGATATTGGCATTGTAGTAGTGGAAAAGGAAGGAGGAGAAGCAGAAAAATATTTGAAGAAAGGGTAGTTGAAAATTTCTCATACTTGAACAAATCTTAAACTAATATAAGAAGCTCAATGAAACCTAAACAAGATAAACACAATGAAAAACACATTGAGGTACATCATAAATATATGTCAAAAAATCTTAAAAGTTACCAGATAAAAGGTATTACGTTTGGAGAATAAAGCTAATAATGACCTTATTTCTCATCAGAAGCCAGAAGACAATGCAATGACATTTTTACTGTGCTAA
This sequence comes from Nyctereutes procyonoides, assembly GCF_905146905.1. Taxonomy (NCBI): domain Eukaryota; kingdom Metazoa; phylum Chordata; class Mammalia; order Carnivora; family Canidae; genus Nyctereutes; species Nyctereutes procyonoides. The sequence goes on along the minus strand of NW_026575140.1, from coordinate 45,919,816 downwards.
AAAATTCTACAGCTAGAGAAAATATCCTTCAGAAATTGAGGTAAAATAAAAACATGTTCAGACAAACAAAAGCTGAGAGAATTCATGCCAGTAGACAAGCATTGCAAAAAATGTTAAAGGAAGTTCTTCAGACTGATAAAAAAAAATAACAGAAATTATGATCTACACAAATGAATAGAGTGCTGGAATTAGAAAGTGTGAGTGAAAGTAAGAGACATTTCTTACTATTTAAAATTTTTCCTTAAAGATAATTAAATTGTCAAAATGATCACAAATTTTATTTGGTAAAGGAAAGGACCTAGAATAACCAAGTCAATTTTGAAACAAAGAATGAAGTTGGAGGACTTACCCCACCTGATCACAGGTGATGATTACAAAGCTACAGTAATCTAGATAGTGTGGTATTTGTCTAAGGTAGACATATAGATAGCTGAGGTAAAATAGTGGTCCAGATATAAACACAGACTTATATGATCACTTGATTTTTGACAAATATGCCAAAGTGCATTAAGTAAAAGAGACTATCTTCTCATAAATGGTGCCGAAACAATTGGATATCCATATAGGGGAAAAATGAACTTCAACCCCCATGTCATATATGTAAATTAACTCAGAATGGACTATAGATTTACATAGAAAAATTAAAACTATAAAGTTCTAGGAGAAGATAAGAAAAAATGTTTATGATCTTAGCATAAGAAAAGATTATTTAATACACAAAAATCCCAAAACATGAAAGAAAAAAATTGATGAGGCTTTTGTGGTAAAGTGTCTGGTCTTTGAATAACACTGTTATGGGGGAAAAATGCAAACAACAGTCTAGAAGAATATGTTTACAACATACATCTAACCAAAGACATAAATTAGGAATATGTAAAGCCACAGCCTATAAAAAATATAGACAGTCTAATAGAAAATAGGCACAAGATTTGAACAGAAACTTCACTAAAAATATGCATTAATGATCAATAGACACCTTAAAAGGTACTAAACAAAATTTGTTGTCAAGGAAATGCAAGTTAAAACCATAAAATGCTACTATATGCTAGTTGGAATGGCTAAAATTAAAAATAATGAAAACACTAAGCAAGAATATGGAGTAACTAGGTTTTTTATATATTGCTGTGGGAGTATAAAATTGTACAACCATGCTGGAAGTCTTCTGGGGAGTTTCTTAAGATAGTAAGTATAGATCCACCGAATGATCCAATTATCCTGTTCCTGGGTACTCACTCAAGAAAAGAAAACATGTCTGCAAAAAAGACTTATGTAAGAATGCTCATAGCAACTTTATTCATTAAGAGCCCCAAACTGGAAACAGCCCAGATGTCCATCAACAGGTCAATGCATAAACAAATGATGGATCACAACTCAGCAATAAAAATGAATGAACTACTTATATACATAATAACCTTGATGGATCTCAAAAACATTGTTGAGGGAAAGAAGCCACACACAAAAGAACACATACCAACAGACCCATTTATATGATATGCTATCACAAACAAAACTAAATCTAAGGTGATAGAAATCAAACCAGTGCTTGACTGTGGTGGGTAGAGCTGAACTGGGAAGTAACAGGAGGAAACTTTTTTGGCTAATGGATATGTTCTCTGTCTTGACTGTTTGTGTTTGCTACATTGGTGTGTGTATTAAAACCCATCAAACTGTACAGCTAAAATCTATGTCAATGAATTTTCTCACAATTAAAAAATGCTGTATTATTTATATTATCTTGGGTTCATTTATTTTATTTTAAGATTTTATTTATTTATTCATGAGAGACACACACACACACACACACACAGAGAGAGAGAGAGAGAGAGAGAGAGAGGCAGAGACACAGGTAGAGGGAGAAGCAGGCTCCATGCAAGGAGCCTGAGTGGGACTTGATCCCGGGTCTCCAGGATCAGGCCCTGGGCTGAAGGTGGCGCTAAACCACTGAGCCACCTGGGGTTCATTTAAAGAGTGATATACCACTGTTATTCCTAACAGCTATTGAGGTATAAGTGACATACAATAAATTGCACATATTTAAGGTTTACAATTTAATAAGCTTTAATATACCACCACAGTCAATATATACATACAATGATAAATAAAGGTAATGAATGTACTCATCACCCTCAAATTTTTCTTCATGTCCTTTAGAATCCTTCCTTTCTATTTCTCCCTCATCCTCAGGAAACCACTGATTTGCTTTATATCCCCATATAGAATAGTTTACATTTCTTAGAACTTTATATTAATGTAATCATACATTATGTACTCTTATTTATCTGGCTTCTTGTCACTGAGAAAAATTGCTTTCAGATTCACTAATGTAGTATGTATCAATAGTTCATTTCTTTTTATTACTGATGAGCATTCCATTATATGAATATCCTGCACTGTGTTATTCTTTTAGCTGTTGATTGATATTTATCTACAGTTTGGGAGCATTACAAATAAAGTTAGTATGGATATTTGTGTATGGGTCTTTGCATGGACATTTGCTTTTATTTCTCTTGGGTCAATACCTAGGAGTAGAATAGGTGGATTGCATGTCAAATGTATATTTAAGTTTCTTCTTTCCTAAAATATGCCTTCTAGGCACTGCTTTAACTGAACCTCATAAAATTTGAAATGCTGTATTTGCATTTCATTAAAATATTTAAAAATTTCTTTTCAGACGTCTTCACTGACCCATGTTTTATTTATAAATGTGTTGCTTAATATCCACATATTTTGGGGTTTTCTAGCTATATTTCTGTTATTAATTTCTAATTTAATTCCATTACGGTCTAAGAATATACTTTGATTTCTATTCTTTTAGATTTTAAGGTATTTATTTGTTTGTTTGTGACCCATAATATGGTCTATCGTAAAAAATTTTCTGTGACACTTGGGAAAAATATGTATTCTGGTGTTTTTGGATGGAGTGTTTTATAAATATCAGTAGGTCAAGTTGATTGAGTGTGATGTTCAGGTTATCTGTATCCTTACTGATTTTCTGCCTACCTGTTCTGTCAGTTATTAAGAGAAGATTATTAAAATCTGAACTATAAGTGTATTTGTTTCTTTCACTTTTCAGATCTATTGTTTTTCGTTTAATGTATTTTGTTAGGTCCATACACATTTTTGGGGTGACTATGACTTCTTGGAGAATTGACTGCTGACTTTTCCAACTTATACAGGCAGAAATCTTGGGGATATATGTGGGGATGGATATTAAGGGCATAGGGTAATGATGGAAATAATATAAAGTTACACCAGACCAAATTTACTGATATGGGTCCACTAAGCAGAGATTATGGATTCAATGTTGTAGCTCAGGGGATTAGAAATGACTCTAATAGGAATTTGACCTGAATTTTAAAGAGAAAACAGCCAGAACACTACAGAGAGAAGGGTTTTGGCTTCTAGCGAGAATCATCTAGGGTGAAATTTACTTGAATTGTGGTTGATATTCTTGACTCAGCCCTCTCATAGAGCCACTCTGCACTGAGCAGAATGACTAGAAGGAAGAATTCACTACAAAAGAAAGAAGCAGAAACAGTACTCTCTGCCACAGAGTTATAGAATATGGATTACAATTCGATGTCAGAAAGCCAATTCAGGAGCACAACTATAAAGCTACTGGTGGCTCTGGAAAAAAGCATAAAGGATTCTAGAGACTTTGTGACTGCAGAATTTAGATCTAATCAGGCTGAAATTAAAAATCAATTAAATGAGATGCAATCCAAACTGGATATCCTAATGACAAAGGTTAATGAGTTGGAAGAAAGAGTGAACGACATAGAAGACAAGTTGATGGCAAGGAAGGAAGCTGGGGAAAAAACAGAAAAACAAGAGACCATGAGGAAAGGTTAAGAGAAATAAATGATAGCCTCAGAAGGAAGAATCTATGTATAATTGGGGTTCCAGAAAGTGCCAAAGAGGGCCAGAGGGCCAGAAAGCATATTTGAACAAATCATACCTCAGAACTTCCCTAATTTGGGGAGGGAAGGAGATAGAGAGGTCCCCCCCCAAAATCAATAAAAACCATTCAACACCTCAACATTTAATAGTGAAACTTGCAAATTCCAAAGATAAAGAGAAAAATCCTCAAAGCAGTGAGAGACAAGAGATTCTTAACTTATATGAGGGGAAATATCAGATTAATAGCAGACCTCTGCACAGAGACCTGGCAGGCCAGAAGGGCTGTCAGGATATATTCAGGGTACTAAATAAGGAGAACATGCAGCCAAGAATACTTTATCCAGCAAGGCTTTCATTCAGAATAGAAGGAGAGATAAAGAGCTTCCAAGATAGGCAGAAACTGAAAGAATATGTGACCACCAAACCAGCTCTGCAAGAAATATTAATGAGGACCCTATAAGAGAAAGAGGAAGCCCAAAGAAATAATCCACAAAACAGGGAACTTAAATAGGTATTACGATGACACTAAATTCATATCTTTCAATAGTTACTCTGAATGTGAATGGGCTTAATGATCCCATCAAAAGGTGCAGAGTTTTAGACTGGATAAAAAGCAAGACACATCTATTTGCTGTCTACAAGAGACTCATTTTAGACCTAAGGACACCTACAGTCTGAAAATGAAAGGTTGGAGAACCATTTACCATTCAAATGGTCCTCAAAAGAAAGCTGGGGTAGCAATTCTCATATCAGATAAAGTTTATCCCGAAGACTGTAGTAAGAGATGAAGAGGGACACTATATCATACTTAAAGGGGCTATCCAACAAAAAGACCTAACAATCATGAATATTTATGCCCCTAATGTGGAAGCTGCCAAGGATATCAATCAATTAATAACCAAAGGAAAGACATACTTAGATAATAATACACTAATAGTAGGAGACTTAAATATGGCACTTTCTGCAAATGACAGATTTTCTAAGCACAATATCTCCAAAGAAACAAGAGCCTTAAATGATACACTGGACTTGATGAATTTCACATATATACACAGAACTTTTCATCTGAATGCAACTGAATACACATTCTTCTCAAGTACAAATGGAACTTTCTCCAGAATAGACCACATACTGGGTCACAAATCAGGTCTCAACCAATACCAAAAGATTGAAATTGTCCCCTGCATATTTTCAGACCACAATGCTTTGAAACTAGAACTCAATCACAGGAAGAAATTTGGAAGAAACTCAAACACGTGGAGGCCAAACAGCATCCTTCTAAAGGATGTATAGGTCAACCAGTATATTAGAGAAGAATTATAAAGATTCATGGAAACTAATGAAAATAAAGATACAACCATTCAAAATCTTTGGGATATAGCAAAAGCAGTCCTAAGAGGGAAATATATCACAATACAGACATCCCTCAAAAAATTAGAAAAAACTCAAATACACAAGCTAACCTCACACCTAAAGGAACTGGAGAAAGAACAGCAAATAAAACTTACACCAACCGAAGAAGAGAGTTGTTAATAAGATTCAAGCAGAGCTCAATGAAATAGAGACCAGAAGAACTGTAGAACAGATCAACAAAACCAGGAGTTGGTTCTTTGATAGAATTAATAAGATAGATAACTCATTAGCCATCCTTATTAAAAAGAAGAGAAAAGACTCAAATTAATAATATCATGAATGAAACAGGAGACATCACAATCAATACCAAGGAAATACAAACAATTTTTAAAATGTAGTATGAACAGCTATATGCCAATAAATTAGGTAATCTAGAAGAAATGGATGCATTTCTGGAAAACCTCAAACTACCAAAACTGTAATGGGAGAAATAGAAAACCTGAACAGGCCAATAACCAGGGAAGAAATTGAAGCAGTCATTAAAAAACCTCCCAAGACACAAAAATTCAGGGCCAGATGGCTTCCCAGGGGAATTTTACCAAACATTTAAAGAAGAAATAATAACTATTTTACTAAAGCTGTTCCGAAGGATAGAAAGGGATGGAATACTTCCAAACTCGTTTTATGAGGCCAGCATCACCTTAATTCCAAAGCCAGACAAAGACCCCACCAAAAAGAATTATAGACCAAAATCCCTGATGCAAAAATTATCAACAAGATACTAGCCAATAGGATCCAACAGTACATTAAGAAGATTATTCACCATGACCAAGTGGGATTTATCCCCTGGATGCAAGGTTGGTTCAACACTCATCAAAATCTTAGGGGAGAACACAGGCAACACCCTTTTTGAACTTGGCCACAGCAACTTCTTGCAAGATAGATCTATGAAGCCAAGGGAAACAAAAGCAAAACTGAACTATTGGAACTTCATCAAGATAAAAAGCTTCTGCACAGCAAAAGAAACAGTCAACAAAACTAAAAGACAACCTATAGAATGGGAGAAGATATTTGCAAATCTAAAGGATTACAAAATCCTTTATCAGATAAAAGACTAGTATTCAAGATCTATAACAAACTTATGAAAATCAACAGCAAAGAAACAAACAATCCAATCATGAAATGGGTAAAAGACATGAACAGAAATTTCACCAAAGAAGACATAAACATGGCTAACAAGTACATGAGAAAATGCTCCGCATCACTTGCCATCAGGGAAATACAAATCAAAAGCACAATGAGATACCACCTCACACCAGTGAGAATGGGGAAAATTAACAAGACAGGAAATAACAAATGTTGGAGAAGATGTGGAGAAAGGGGAACCCTCCTGCACTGTTGGTGGGAATGTGAACTGGTACAGCCACTCTGGAAAACTGTGTGGAGGTTCCTCAAAGAATTAAAAATAGAGCTACCCTACGACCCAGGAATTGCACTGCTGGGGATTTATCCCAAAGAAAATGATGTAGTGAAATGGCAGGACACCAGCACCCCAATGTTTATAGCGACAATGTCCTCAATAGCCAAACTGTGGAAGGAGCCTCGGTGTCCATCGAAGGATAAATGGATAAAGAAGCTGTGGTCTATGTATACAATGGAATATTACTCAGCCATTAGAAACGACAAATACCCACCATTTGCTTCAGTGTGGATGGAACTGGAGGGTATTATGCTGAGTGAAGTAAGTCAATCAGGGAAGGACAAACATTATATGGTTCACTCATATGGGGAATATAAAAATAGTGAAAGGGATTATAGGGGAAAGGAGAGAAATGAGTGGGAGAAATCAGAGAGGGTGACAAAACGTGAGAGACTCCTAACTCTGGGAAATGAACAAGGGGTAACAGAAGGGTAGGCGGGCAGGGAATGGGATGACTGGATGACGGGCACTGAGGGAGGCACTTGACGGGATGATCACTGGGTGTTATATGTTGGGAAATCGAACTGCAATAAAAAATATACATATTTTTTTAAAAAAGAAATGGATCTAATAGTTTTATTTTCTTTTGTTTTTGTTATTTTCTTGGCTGATATTAGACCCAAATGTGGTCTTCACTAACTGAAGCTGAAATGTCAGAACTGCTTGGTACACTATAGAGAAAGGTATCCAAAGGCTTAGGGCATTAGAATATTAGGGTAGATTTATCATGATCACCTGCTCACCCACTGCAGAAGGAAAATACACCTTTAACCACAATTGTGAGAAATACATTTGTGAGGGGATATCCCAACGTCCTTGAAGATCTCTGTGGTCACTCTTCTCTGTAGGTCAGAAATTACCATGGGAACTGCAGTAAACTGAGATCCTTAAACAATTTGATCCTGAGTGGCAGGGGATAAGTGGCAGCCCTGAATTACTAAAGAAAAGGCAGGCATGGTTATCAGAGCAGACAAAGCAGAAATCAGAATAGTCTGACTCACAGACACCCATGGTAGTTGATCATGATGTCCCTAGAAGAGAATACAGGTAGGTGCTGTATTGGTTTGCTACAGCTGCCATAACAAAATACCAGACTGGGTGGCTTAAACAACAGAAATGTACTTTGTCATATTTGTGGAGGCTGGAAGCCCATGATTGAAGTGTTCACATAGTTGGTTTCCTCTGAGATCTCTCTTCTTGGGTTCCAGATGCCTACCCTCTTGCAGTTCTTTACATGGTTTTGTTTTTTATCTGTGCACGTGCATCCCTTGTGTCTTTTGGTGTGTCTAAATTTCCTTTTCTTATAAGGATAGTAGTCATATTTGATTAGGACTTAGAGGAATGGCCTTGTTTTAACTTAATCACTTCCTTAAAGCCTTTGTCTCCAAACCCTTTACATTCAAAGGTAATGGGGATTTGGGCTTCAATATATAAATTCTGGGGACACCCAATACAGCCCATAAAAGGTGGTCTCCTAAATTCTTATATGATCTGTATAAACAGAAGAATCAAGTGAGCAGAAGTCTAATTTGAAATACCAAAATAAAGTCATAGCCCTTTAAGCAATTTCTAGACTTGAGTCAGTTTGCAGACCCAGAACTCCTTGAATAGAGGGGACGTATCCCACTATAGTGTCAAAAATGTATACTGTTAATATTTCTTTCAGCTTTCCCCAGAGGAACCTATTTCCTTTTATCAAGGTGAATGTGCTTTGGGGAAAAGGAAATCATCAGAAATTTCAGGGATCAGTGCACACTAACTCTGAGGGTTCACTAACTTCACAAGACCCAAAACATCACTGTGGTCTATTAGCCAGATAAGGACTTACAGAGGTCAGGTGATCAGTGGAATTTTAGCTCAGGTCCACCTCCTAGTGAGTCCAGCGGGTCACGGAACCCATTCTGTGGTTATTTTCTGCGTTCCAGAATGTATTCTTTGGAATAGAAATATTCCGCAACTGGCAGAATGCTCATGTTTTATCACTGGAGGGAGGCCTCTTATGGTAGGAAATGACTAAGTAGAAGCCACTAGGGTTGCCTCTGCTTATGAAACTAGGAAAGCAGTACCACATTTCTGGAGGAATGGTAGATATTAATGCTACCATCAAGGACTTGAAAGATGCAGGAGTATTGACTCCCATCACATCCCCCGTTCAACTTATTTATTTGGCCTGCATAGAAAAATACGGGATCTTAGGGAATAACTGGATTATTGTGAACCTAACCAGATAGTGATTCCAATTGCGGTTGCTGCTCCAAATGTGGTTGCATTGCCAGAGGAAATTAACACATACCCTGGTACCTGGGATGCAACTATTGACACAGAAATGCTCCCTCCACCCGGCCCCCTGCAAGACCTGTTGATAAAGACCACTGGAAGCTATTTGCTTTCAGCTGGCCAGACCAGCAATATACCTTCACTGTCCTACCTCAAAGTTATATCAGCTCTTCAGAATTATGTTATAATTTTGTTTGCAGATAATTTTCCCTTCAACAAAATATCACAATGGTCCATTACATTGATGATATTATGCTGATTGGACCTGATGAACAAGAAGTAGACTTATTGGTAAGGCATTTGCATGCCAGAGGGTGAGAAATGAATCTAATATGGTTTTTTAGGGGCTTTCCACCTCAGTGAAATTTTCAAGGTCTGGTAGTATGGGGTATATCAAGATATACCTACCAAGGTGAAGGATAAGTTGTTTCATCTGGCACCTCTTAGAACCAAAAAAAAAGAGGGGGTGTCTATGCCTAGTAGACTTCTTTGTTCTTTGGAGGCAATATATTCCTTATTTGGATGTGTTACTCTGGCTCATTTACTGAGTGACCTGAAAAGATGCTAGCCTTAAATGGGGCCAAGAACGACAGAAGATTCTTCAACAGATCCAGGCAGTAAGTATTTCAGCATGTCCTATCACTTAGGCCATATGACCCAGCAGATTCAATGGTGCTTGAAATGTCTCATAGATGGAGGTGCTGTTTGGAGCCTTTGACAGGCTCCTGTAACCATTTATTTGGCCTGCATAGAAAAGGATAGAGAATAATAATATCTTTATGTGATTTAATTTTAGAACCAGAACCTGAAGAACCTGCAGACTTTCTAGAAAGTAAAAAACTTGAAGAGTCACAGGAAGAGGGTAAGAAGGAAGAAGAAGAAGAAATCGAAATAAGTACAGAACAGTCAACAATACCAGCCATTTTGGAACGACTTTGGTCCTTTTCCTGTGATTTAACCAAAGGCCTTAGTGTGAGCAGCCTTGCCTGGAATAAAATAAATCCTGTAAGTTATTGAACATTTTAACAATTCTATGTTTAGCATATAAGGTGACTGTCAAGTAGTAATGAAGTTTTTTTTTCCCTCAATTTTAGGCAAGGGATTTTAATTGACATAAACCAGAGTTTTAATATCCTTTCACAAGAAGTTCATGTTTCAAAAAATGGAAAATGAAAATAGTTATAAAATAAGTTTTTTCTCCTTCAATATGAAAACATCATCATTTTTATTTTAGGAGATGTACTTGGGACATAGTTTCTCTGAATCCATATCAGATACTTAAAGTAAACCAGAAGATAATATATAATTGATTTATTTTCAGATATCAAACTCATGTACCCAAATTTATATTCTTCTTGAAGTAATCATATTCAGAAGTATATACTTAATCTACTGATTCTGAAAATGTGCAAAATAATTTTGAGATTCCCAAAATGCTATTACTACCAGTAATAACAAATACTTAAACAGCACTTACTATATTCCAGGTGCTATTGCAAGCATTTTACTTTTATTAACACAACTCTGAGTTAGGTACTATTTCCCCAATATGTTGATGAGGAAACTGAAGTACAACAAGGATAAATAAATTGCCCAAAGTTATACAACTAGTAAGTTAAATAGCTAGAATTCAAACCCAAACATCTGGCACCAGGGTTCTTAACTGCACAGGCACCAAAAATCATCTTGAGGCAAGTTATATGAATCATTAAGTTAGGAATGGTATGTTTGCTTTTAAAAAAGATATGACTATAAGGGTGACTGGGTGGCTCAGTTAGTTAAGCGTCAGACTCTTGATTTTGGCTCAGGTTATGGCCTCAGGGTTGTGAAATCAAGCCCTGCGTTGGGCTCCATACCTAGCAGGAAGTCTGCTTGAGATTCTCTCTCCGTTCCTCCCCCCTTCTCTTTAGTTAAAAGAGAAGAGAAGAGAGAGAGAGAGAGGCTTATAGAGTAACGAGACATTTTCTCCTAGGGCTTATAAACTGCTTCTGAAAACAAGATTTTCAATTAGGGATTCCAAAACCTTTTGTGTAATGACAATATCTTTGGAATGAATATTTAGTGTGCTTTTAAAGTGGTCAGAACTAATTTGTTCATTTACACTGCATTGTATTATGTATGTTTAAGGATTTGGGGCAGCCCCGGTGGCCCAGCAGTTTAGTGATGTCTTCAGCCCAGGGTGTGATCCCGGAGACCTGGGATCAAGTCCCATGTCAGGCTCCCTGCATGGAGCCTGCTTCTCCCTCTGCCTGTGTCTCTGCCTCTCTCTCTGTGTGTGTCTGTCATGAATAAATAAATAAAATCTTAAAAAAAAAGAATTAGCCTTATTATTTTATTGCCACACCTTATAAGATTCTATGTGCAAATATGCTAGTTGTTATGTTTATTAAAAAACAGAAATTATTTAATCATTTTTATAGAAACCGCTATAACACATTATTTAAGTTATGCACATTGTTTTTTAATTGCATAAAATACTTTTAGTATGAATTGGTCTTTATAAAACTATATTTGGATAAGTGAGATTTAATAATAATAACTAATAAAGATGAATAATTCACTTTTAGAAACTGAATATACTAGTATTTTAAAAGTTAATATATTGCTATTGAGATTAAAGTTAGGGGCACCCAGGTGGCTCAGTGGTTGAGCATCTGTCTTCGGCTCAGGGCGTGATCCCAGGGTCCTGGGATTGAGTCCCACATCAGGCTCCCCACACAGAGCTTCTCCCTCTGCCTCTCTGCCTCTCTCTGTGTCTCTCATGAATAAATAAATAAAAACTATTTTTTTAAAAAAGAGATTAAAGTTAAATAATTTTTAGTGAAGCTAAAAATATGACAAATACCATCTATCATATTTATTAATTCATTCTACAAATACTGAACATTCGCTCTGTGCCAGGAACTCTGATAAGGCATTAGAGTTACAGTAGTAATTTAGTCATACATAGATCCTGCCCATATAATGGTTCTCTATGTACTTTAATAAGGAAAATAAATAGTGCTGTGGGAATACATAAGAGATGCTCATGAATACTTTTTAGAAGAAGTGGTGCCTATGCTGAGTCTAAGATTAATAAAAGCTTGTCCATGTAGAGTGGTTTAAGGCACAGGAAATTATAGAGATGATGTTTGCCTGAAGATAGGGTTGTGGCAAAAAAATATATATATATATCTTTAAAGATTTTATTTATTCATGAGAGACACACACAGAGAGAGAGAGAGAGAGACAGAGACACAGGCAGAGGGAGAAGCAGGCTCCATGCAGGGAGCCTGGTATGGGATTCGATCCCAGGACCCTGGGATCACAACCTGAGCCAAAGGCTCAACCATTGAGCCACCCAGATGCCCCTACATTTTTGATAAAGATATTCTGATAATGAAGAAGAGACTGGGTTTAGTCAATCATTAAATTTTTGTCTATAAGCATTTCTTGAGATGAACTGCTTTATTAATCTGCTTGGGGTACCATAACAAAATACCATAGACTGGCTGGGTTAAAAAATAGAAATTTATTTTCTTGCAGTATTGGAGGCTAGGAAGTTTAGGAGCAAGGTGCTGGCCAATTTGGTTACTGGTTAAAGCTCTCCCTGGCTTACAGATGGCTACCTTCTTGCCATGCTCTCACATGGTGAAGAGAGAGAGCTCTGGTGTCTTTTCCTCATTTTATAAAGCCACCAATCCTATTGGACTAAGATTATGACCTCATTTAACCCTGGTGACCTCCTTAAAGCCCTATCCTTAAATATAATGATATTGGGGATTAAGGCTGCAACACATGTAGTTTAGGGGAAGATTCAAAATTCAATTAATGGTACTCTGTTTTTATATTTGAAATAATTAAGTCATTCTCAAAAACCCATGAAACATTATAATGTAGTAATACAATCTTGGAAGATTATCTCAATATATAAAAGAACTTTTTAATTGATTCTTTTTAGATATTTATTAGTCTGAAGATATGATGATTATTATTTTGCTTAGGAAGATGGAGGTGTAAAGTAAAAATAGATGGTAGACTGGTATTTTGTTTCCTCAATAGAAATGTCTTATTGCTATTTTAAACACAGTTCATTAATATGCATCTTTACGTATTTCCCATATTTTATGCCATCCTCTCTTATTTTAACATAATTTGCTGGTTTTCAGGACCTTTTGGCTGTTGGCTATGGGCACTTTGGATTTAAAGAGCAAAAAAGAGGATTGGCTTGCTGCTGGTCAATAAAGAATCCTATGGTAACTAAATAGGAATAAACCCATTTTTAGTCGGTTAAATGTTGACATAATTCTCATAAAGTATATAGTTGTATGTGATAATTAAACAAAGTAAAAAAAATGACCAAAGAAAATCTGTAAGAATTAAAATTTGTTCTTATTGATATAGAGTAAATTCATTTAATAAATATTTATTGAGTATTTACCATGGGCTGTTAGATCTGTTGATTCAGAGTAGTCTACCATAACAAAGACAAATTTGCAAGTGAAAATCCTTTGCAAATTATGTTTCATTTAATACTGGGTTATAAATAAATCATCACCTTATGAGATAGATTTTTGCTATCCTGAATACATTAAATAGATAAATATGACCGTGCTATTAGCATGAATTTTTCAAGAATAATAAGAATCAATCATGCTTTTTCATTAAGCAGTAGCAGTCAATATGTTACTTTGCAGCTTTACATTAGATTTAATTAATAACTAGAAATGTGAAGTAGAAAACTTAGAAAAGGATCAGAGGGGGAAAAATCAGATCTTTTATAAATAGTCCCAGTCTATTAGGGAGCTGGGTTTATATAGAGTAAAAGAAGGAAAGGAAGAAGCAATTTTACACATGTAGAAGGATTGATAAAAGATCTGTTATCAGTAAGTTGTTTACTTTTCCACATAGATTGTTAGAAGCAAGAAAGGATTTAGATTAGACTTCAAGCAAAATAAAACAATAAAACTCTTCACAAAGTTGTAGAGTTGTAGAATTCTACCTTCAAGAGTTTCTTTTTTTTTTTTTGGAGCTTCCTCTATCCTTCTTAGAAATGTCTAGATAACCCAAGCATCTGAAACATATACTGGAAGATAGGAACATTGCTAGATAATTTGTTTGGAGCATTATTTGTTTCTGAAAGAAGATGATCTATGGTGACCATACAAATCCTGCTGAAAGATTACCAAAATATGATCATTGTTGGAGGAGGCCATGCTGTGGTATTTCTTAAAATTATTGAGCTCTGAGTATTCATCAAAGTAAAGGACATGACTGATGTTTTGTTCTCATCTATACTGGAAGTTAGGAGGAGTAACTGAATGTGGACTAGCTCTTCTTATGTTTCCACTGGCACCAGACAGTCCACCATTTAGCCACCATTATAACCTACCTTATATGGCCTGCAAAACCAAGTTTAAAATATAATTATTTTTTTCTTCAGTGGCCAGAACGTATTTATCAGAGTCCATATGGAGCTACTGCTGTGGATTTCTCAATTGGAACACCTAATCTTCTAGCCGTTGGCTATCACAATGGCACAATTGCCATTTATAATGTACAGAGCAACAGTAATGTTCCAGTTCTGGATAGTAGGTGAGAATCCAAGAATTAGGTAAACATATAATATGTACTTTTTTAGGGAGAAGTAAAAATTTACTCCAATGTTATTTAGTTTTGAGTGAATGTTTATATTGTTGTTGAAAGTGATACTATTATTTTTCAAATATTTAATAGTTCCTCATGTTATCTCTCTAGCTAGAATGCTCTTTTCTAAAATCTGCATGTTCTCTGTCCACCTCACCAAACTTCCTTGACAGTTTATGCTTATTCTTTAAAAAAATTTTAAATTTCCCCAGCTTTGTTGAGGTATAATTGACAAATAAAAATTATATTCATTTAGGTTATATGATGTGATTTTTTAAATGGGTACAATGTAATTATTTAATAATGTATACATTGTGGAATGTTTACTACAGTCAAATTGATTAATACATCCATCACCTCTTATAGTTGCCTTTTGTGTGTGTGTGGTAAGAAGACTTAAGATCTACCCTTTTGCAAATTTCAAGTATACAGTACTGTATTATTAACTATGATCATCATACTGTAAATTAGATCTCCAGAACTTAAGTATCTTGTAACTGAAAGTATACTTTTTATTGCTTTGGTGTCACCTCCTCCAAGTAACCTTTCCATTCTGTTATTTTGTGCACTTGTATTAGTTATTATATCACTTATTATACTGCATATATATTGTTTACATATATATCTTCTGAAGAGGCTGTAAGCAACTTAAATCAAGAATTAAGTCTTAGCTTTGTATCTGCAGCATGGCACATAATATCAGGCATGGAGGAGGATTATATTGTGTTTAATTAAGAATAAATAAACGAGTGATATTAAGAAAATAAAAAAATCAAAAGTGAAAGATATTAAATATGTTAGGCTTTTGTAATAGATCAGATACCAGTGGGGCAAAAGTGAAGTAGTATATTTATATTAGTGTTTGAATAAACTTAGAGCTGAAAATGGTCAGTAAAGCAGGGCCCTTAAGTTTAACTTTGAAATTATTTGCAATGTTTTGTAAGCATGGGCTTGTTTCTGGGAAGATGGTCTAATATTTGTACCAAATTATCAAAGCTGTATGATATTTAAAAGATTCAGAATGATTGCTTTGGAAGATTTGCATAAAAAATCAGTAATCTGATTTTAATTCTTCAGAAAAATGTTAAATTTCAGCCCTAGAGAGAATCAAGCCAGTGGGCAAGCCAGAAACAGAAAGAAAGGTGAGGTAATTGTTTACTTAAATAAGACTTAAATAATTTATTCATTTATGAAAAAAATTCATATGAAGGTGAAGATACTTAAACTCAATGTATCCAATATAAGTTTATATAACTTATCTAGGAAAAAGTAAATGAGTGGAGTAAGGAAAATATGTTCTGAAAAGAAAGAAAATATTTTCTTTTGTTTCTGTTATGGCAATTAATATGATTAAGTCAGTAAAATTTTCCTTTTGTAAGAAATGAGAATACCAAAAAAATATTACGTGACAAAATGATTATTTTCCCCATTTTTCAAAATACTTTAAGTAAAAATCCAGTTTTGAACAATAAAGGCATTATTCTGTAAGTAGGTTGCAGTGCTTCAGGGCGTTGTCCTTATGACTTATACTCATGTCCTTTCAAAAATTATGACAGTGATTCTATATTTAGTGCTTTTCCCCGTTTTAGTGAATCACCTCAAAAACATTTGGGACCTGTATGGCAATTACAATGGATAGAACAAGATCGAGGGACAACAGGTGATGACAAAAGAGAAATACTTGTTTCTATATCAGCAGATGGAAGAATCTCCAAATGGGTTATACGGAAAGGACTAGACAGTCATGGTAAAAAGAACGCATAAATACATATATATCTATCAATCAAATGATCTTTCTCTTGTCCTGTGCTGCCTTAAAATTCCTAGTGAGCCATATGTAAGAGGTGACCAATTTTGGTTTGGCTACATAAGAAAGAAACTGGGCTTGGTCATTGTTTTTCTAAGCATCTTGTTCTGGTATTTGCTAATTTCAACCTAATCACGTGCAAAAGAGGGCAGAAATCACACTATTCTTTCTAGAAGGGATACACTTTGTATATACAATACTTTTTCGTGTGGTAAATAAGATAAAAGTTTTTTTTCTTTCAATAAAGATTTGATGCGTTTGAAGCGAACTACCGCTAGCAGCAGCAAAAAAGGAGGGGAAACGGAAAAAAAAGGTGAAGCTCTGATATCTCGGCAGGCTCCTGGAATGTGTTTTGCTTTTCATCCTAAGGTAAATTATTTCAATCCATTATTTACTATTGCATATAACAACTTCCAGTGTTTGAAGTGTATTAAGATATAAAGCAAGACAAAGTTTTAGCATGTTAATAAATACTGTGCCTTATAGGTAAAACAAAGCAAAACAAACGTAGGCATAGCTGCCAAACTAAAGTAGAGTGGCAACTTCCAGTTGGCTGCCCTATGCCTTCCTCTGCCTTCTAGAGGAAAGGTCTGTATTTCTGAGGAACTGTGAAAGGATTCTCTTTTCAACTTCATGTTTAACTTGAATGCCCCTCCTTACTCCTCTTGGGTGTTCTGCTGCTTCATCATATTAATAGAAATCAAATCTACTATAAAGTCCTCTATTTCAATGTGAGTGGTGCCTCTCATGATCCTGAGGATTGGGAAGACCAGTTAAGTTCATGCTTATCAGGCCAGAATCAAATCAAAGCACAGTTAATGAAGTCCTACTTTTTCTCATTCTTTTTTATGGAAGTTCTTTGGAATCAAAATTCAGCAACTGACAGACTTCAAAGGAAACGTATCCTCTTATGTTTTCTGTTACATGTGATATGGTCATCTCTTTAGTGACACCGTCATCCACCTAGTTATGCAAACCAAAACTTGAGCTCTTACTCTTTTCTACCTAATCATCCAAATGATTTTCATGTCTTGTTGTCCTGCTCCTTCTAGTCCAAGCCTACTCACTGCTAGTGTAGTTCAGGCCCTATGTTTCATTTTTACCACTATAGTTGTATTCTTAACTGCTTTCATTCTCAAATTCTTGTAATTCACATTTCACCTTGACTGTAGAACAGTGGTTCTCAATGTTGGCAGGAAGGGACATATTTTACCACCACAGTACATTTTGCAATGTCTCGATATTATTATTGGTTGTTTCAGGTCCAAGAGGTGGGACATGGGAAGGAATGCTATTGGCATTTAGTGGGCAGAGTCCAGGGATGCCGCTAAACATCCTACAATGCACAGGACAACTACTGCCTTCCTCTGCATAGAAGGAGAAGGGAACAGGGAAGGGGAAGGAGAAGAAGGAGGAGGAGGAGGAATATATATATAAAATATCAACGGTGCTGGATTGAGAAATCCTAGTCTGGTGTCCTAGAAATGTCCTTGGCATAAAGAATTTGAGATAATCATGTAGTCTGTAAATAAAGAATTTAACCATTTATTTTTTTCTTTCTTTCCTGATTATCCTGGCTTGAACTTCCAGCACAATCATGAATAGAAGTGGTGAAAACAAACATCTCTCTCTTGTTTCTGACCTTAGAGAGAAAGCATTCAGTCCTTTTACTATTAAGTATGATGTAAGCTGAGGTTTTTATGTAGATGCAATCAATCACATTGAGGAGATCCTGTTGCATTACTATTTGTTGAGACTTGTATCAGGGATGGTGTTAGGTTTTCATCAAATGCTTTTTTTACATATGACAATGATTATACAATTTTTCTTTCAAGTTTGTTAATATGATGAATTACATTAATTTTTAAATTTTTGTTTCTAAGAGAAACTTGACCATGATTTATACCTTTAATCTACTGTTGAATTTAATATGCTAAAATTTTATTTAAGATTTTTCAACTTTAAGGGATAGTCATCTATAGTTTTCTTTTCTGTAAGGTCTTTGTCTGGTTTTGATACTAGAGTAATCCTCTAGAATGAGTTGAAAAGTATGCCCTCTTTACTTTTTTTGAAAGAATTTTGTACAATTAGTATTATTTCTTCATTACATATTTGATGAGATTAATAAAGCATCTGGGCCTGGAGTTTTGGGAAGATTTTTAACTTTTACCTAGAAATTAAAATTTTCAGTAGATACAGTGTTATTAGTATCATTATCTATTTCTTCTTGAGTGAATTTTGGTAATTTGTGTCTTTCAAGGAATGTATTTCATCTAAGTTATTAAAATTAATGGCATAATATTTCCTTAATGTCTTTTAATAGCTATAAAATATGTACTCTTTAAAATACGTCACCTCTTTAATTTCTACTATTAGTGATTTTTGTCTTCTTTTTTCTTTCTCTTTTCTTTAATCTAGCTAGAAATTTATCAGTGTTACTGATCTCAAAGAACTAGCTTTTGATTTCTCTGAATTTCGCTATTGTTTTTCTGTTTTCTATATAATTGATTTCCACTTTGATCTTTATTTTCTTTCTTCTCCTTTGGTTTTTTTTGCTCTTATTTTTCTGGCTTATTCAGGTGGAAGCCAGGATCATTGATTTGTGACTTTTCTTCTTTTATGATAGAGGCATTTGTGCTATAACTTTTTCTCTAAGTACTGCTTTGGCAGCATCCCACAAAGTCTAATATGTTATATTTACATTTTCATTCTATTCAGAGTACTTTCTAATTTCTTCTTTGATTTCTTTTTTGATGGATGGATTATTTCAAAGCATGCTATTTAGTTTTTAAATATTTGGGGCTTTTGCATGGATCTTTCTGTTCTTGATTTCTAATTCAATTCCATCATGATCAGAGAACAAACTTTTTATAAACAGAATCCTTTTGAACTTATTGAGATTTGTTTTAAAGCCCAGAATGTGATATTAACATGTAAAGTTCCCTGTGCACTTCAGAAAAATGTATATTCTGCTGCTATTGGGTGGAGTGTTCTATGAATGATAAATCAGGTTAGATTGGTTAAAGGTGTTCAAGTTGACTATATCCTTGCTGATTTTCTGCCTATTTCTTCCACTTATTAAGAGAAAGGTACTGAAATCTCTGGCCATAATTGTGGATTTGTCTATTTTTTCCTTGTAATTCTCTCTGTTTTTGCCTTATGTTACTCAAAGGTTTGTTTTAGGTATATAAATGTGTAAGATTGTTATGTTCTCTTGACTAATCAACTCTTTTATCATTGTAAAGTGGCCTTATCTATAATGGATAATATGTATTCTGAAATCAACTTAGTCTGATATTACTGCAGCCACCAGCTTTCTTTTAACTAGTGTTAGCATGTTATATCTTTTTAAAAAATTAAGTTTGTATTTAAATTCCAGTCAGTTAACATACTGTGTAATATTAGTTTCATGTGTAGAATTTAGTGATTCAACACTTACATACAAAACCTGGTACTCATCACAACAAATGCCCTCCTTAATACCCAGCATCTATTTAACCCATCCCTCTACCCACCTCCCCTCTGGCAGCCATCAGTTTGTTTTCTATAGTTAAGAGTCTGTTTCTTGGTTTTCCTTTCATTGCCTCCACTCATGTTCATTTGTTTTGTTTCTTAAATCATTTTCCATCCTTTTACATTTAATCTATGTCTAAAAGTACATTTCTTGTTGGTAGCATATTCTTGGATCTTGCTTTTTTATCTAATCTTACAGTGTCTGTCTTTTAATTGTGATAGACTACTATCATTTAGTTTGATTTTGATATGGTTTTGGTTTGAGTCTTATCATTTTGCTTCACTAGTTTATTGGTGGTGGTGGAGGGGGTGGGGGATGGTGGTATAACTTGTCTGGCCTCCTTGCCTGGAGGCAGAACTCAAACGCTATCTCAACTCCAGAACTTCTTAGAGGTTGGGCTGAGCCCTTTGTTGCAACTGTATCATAGTTCAACTTAAATCTCTGCCCATTTCTGTTTCTGAGTGAACTGACCAATAAATCTCTTGAATGGAAATGCCAGATTTTATAGACTGACAAACACAACTCTAAGACAGTGACCTTGAAGATCTCTAGGAAAGATAACCTACTTACAAATGGTGTTGGGATAATCATTATCCATATAAAAATGGAATTAGATATCAATTCTATCATACACAAAAAACTTCTAGAAGAAGATGTAGGAAAACATTTCTATCACCTCAAAGTAGGAAATATTTCTAAAACAAAGCACAAAAAATACTAACTATATAAAATGTTATAAACCAGCTACATTAGAATGATAACTTCGGTTTATCAAAAGACACTAAAGAAAGGAAAAAGTAAGCCATACACTTGGAGAAGATATTTGCAACATGTATAACAGACAAAGCATATGTAATAGGATATATAAAGAACTTTTATATAAATGAATATAAAAAATATGTATAAAATAGTCAAGAGACATCAACAGAAGAAGAAATGCAAACGGGCATTAAACATAAAAATGTGCTCAACCTTGTTAATATTCATAAAAATGGAACTTAAAACAATTAGATATAATTTTATACCTAATACAATGGCAAAATTTAAGATTTCTAATATAATCCAACTGTTGATGAGAATGTGGATCAAAGGGACTTCTATATACTGCTGAATAAAAATTGTTAATACTAGTTTAGGAAAAAATATGTACTTTATTGTGTTATTTAAAACTACTTATAATCCATAATCTAGTAGTTGCATTTTTAAGTACTGGTATATACTAGAGCAATGTGTCTCAAATTTTAATGTACATAAAATTACTTGGGAATCTTGTTAAAATGCAGATTCTGATTCCTTAGGTCTAGGGTAGGGCCTAAGATTTTGCATCTCTAAAATGCTCCCAGGTAACTCTACATAGGGCATAGAACCCGACTTTCAGACCTTTTGACTATGACTTCATAGTAGGAAATACACTTAAAATCTCTACTTAGTACATACGTTTAGTTAAAAATCCTTGAGACTCCATTTAGTTCAATCTTTCACTCTAAGCAAGAATCATTTCTTCAGCATTATTTACTGTTAAGTTGTCTGTCTTCTTTTTGACTAGTTCTTTTTTTTTTTTTTTTCTTTGACTAGTTCTGGTGAAAGAACACTTACTATTTCCCTGGATTGCTAGTTCCATTGTTAGGTAACTCTAAATATTAGAAATTTTCTTCCTTATTTTAAGCCGGTGCTTATCCATTTAATGTCTAGACAGGATCTAAGTTCTTCCCTCTATTCCAGCAAAGAACAAATCTATATTTTCTTTGCATAGTAGCCTTTCAGGTAGTTTAATTATAGAAAGTTTAATCATGATAGAAAGAAAAAGACAACAGACAACTATGATCAAGATAGTATTTCTAGTTTTGGTCTTAGAATTGATTTTAATAGATCTTAAGGGGTCTAACTTTCTATTTAGTACATTTACTAATGTATCACAAGCCAATACATTTAAATGTTTTGTGTTATAGGATACAAATATCTATTTGGCTGGCACTGAAGAAGGCCATATTCACAAATGTTCTTGTTCCTATAATGAACAATACCTAGATACTTACAGAGGACATAAGGTTGGTTTAATTATAGTAGGTATGGAAAACTTATTTTTGATATTTCTGAAAAAATAGTATTATACACAGTACCTTTAACATGCAATAAATTTACAACTTCAGAGTTAACATTACCAACCTAAGTGCTTTCTTGTATGGAAACCATCAATAATGCATGGGGCATCTTATCTGACTTCTAGATATTCTTACATTTTTTTTAGAGAGAGAGAAGTCGTGCATGTGAGCTGGAGCTGGAGGGTGGGGGTAGCAGAGGGAGAAGGTGTGAGAGAATCTTAAGCAGGCTCTACACTCATCATGGAGCCCCACATGGGCCTGGATATCCCCCACCCTGAGATCATGACACCTGAGCCGAAATCAAGAGTTGGACACTGAACCAACTGAGCCACCCAGGCACCTCTAGCTTCTAGATATTCTTGATTTCTTCTTGCAAATTATGGAAGTTACAATTTTTATTTGTTTCTAAGAGACTTTGCTTATGGTAACATGCTGATCCCAAGGCAAAAATATATCTAGCATATACTTATTTTCTGTATCTTTTGTGATTATTCCATCTATGTTTTCTTCATTTGATCCTTCATTTTTTAAAATGTTCCTTATATTTTTTAAGGTAAATGAGTATAATATGTGTTGATATTTAGTTAGTATTATAACAACTATATCTTTATGTTTCTGTATGGCATAATTTAGAGAAGATTCAATTTATGACCTTACTCTCTCAGTTAAAATAATACACAATGCATAGTGCATAAGTCTTCTAGAAATCTTAGCATTTTAATTTGTTGGTCAGATTTAAAGTATAAGATGTCAAATATTATATATGTATGTGTTTTAATTTATTTGTCTTATTCTAGGGTCCAGTATATAAAATAGCGTGGAATCCATTTTGTCATGATGTGTTCTTAAGCTGTTCTGCAGATTGGGGTGTTATTATATGGCAACAGGAGAACACCAAGCCATTTTTGAGCTTTTATCCAACTACTTATGTTGTTTATGATGTTGCCTGGTCTCCAAAATCCTCCTATATATTTGCAGCTGCAAATGAGAGCAGAGTAGAGATTTGGGACCTTCACACCAGCACGTAAGTGTTAATGTTTTTCTTGGTGATATTTCTTGTAGAAGCAGTTCAAACTAAATGATACCTGATAGTTTTGGTATTTGTTAGAGAGAATTGTAGTTATTTTAAAAACAAGTAATAGTTTATACTGTGAGAGTCCTTATGAATAAAAGATATATGCCAGGAAGCTATATTCATTTTAATGACTTATACCATAGGTGGTTTTATTTTTTTAAAGATTATTTATTTATTTATTTATTTATTTATTTATTTATTTATTTGAGAGAACGAGAGAGAGAGAGAGCACAAGAAGCAGGGAATAGGGAGATACAGGCTCCCTGCTCAGCAGGGGCTGAATCCTAGGATCCTGGGATCATGACCTGAGCCAAAGGCAGATGCTTAATGGACTAACCCACCCAGGTGCCCTCCCATATGTGGTTTTAAAAATATTTAAATGAAAAATAGGTTGCCATATTCATCTAAAACTTTTACAGGCTGGTATATCATAGCTACCTTGAATTCGTTTTTATTGCCTAGTTTATAGAAGAAGCAGACAGGCAGTTAATTGTTTTTAACTGAAGATTTTCTACAATAAGATAAAAGGAACAAAATAATTTTTTTACAATATTTACTTATTCTCTTATCTTCTTTAAAACATATTCAAAGAGCCATGCATTTAATTAAAAATTTTATTTTTATTTTTTTTAATTAAAAATTTTAATGTGTTATACCAAAGTTACTAGAGTATCCTCTAGACCCATCTTTCTTTTTAAAATAGAAATTTATACATTACAGGAATAAAGTGTTTAATGAGGTGAGTTCTTCAGTTGGAACTTACTGTAGATTTTTATGCTGATCATTAGCAAGAATCAGGGGAATGCATTCTTTTTTTTTTAAAGCTTCTTTTTTTTTAAGATTTTCATTTATTTATTTATTCATAGAGACGGGGGGGGGGGGCAGAGACACAGGCAGAGGGAGACGCAGGCTCCATGCAGGGAGCCCGACGCGGACTCGATCCAGGGTCTCCAGGATCACGCCCTAGGCTGCAGGCGGCGCTAAACCACTGAGCCACCGGGGCTGCCCCAGAGGGATGCATTCTTAGTTAAAATCAGTCACACAAAATTCCGTGAACTTATTCTTAATGGCAATTTTTTTTCCCTAGAAGTTAATAACTTAGTAACTCTAAAATTTGCCATGACTTATACTATAAAACAGTTTGAACCCCCAAAACAAGGATTATATCACAAAACAATTTATATTTAAATATGAAATGACTAATGTATAAAATGATTACCTAACTCATCCCACCTATCATTTTAATTTTTTGGGTAAAACTGCAGTTCTCAAGACATTCCTTCAGATGTATACTAGTTACTGCTTCTTTTGTGTTTTAGGGCATCAGTGGATTGCTTTGGATGATTGGGGAATAGAAAAAAATTCTTGTTCAAAGTATTCTTTTATGTTCCAGAGTTTTATTTGGATCAAAATACCCTTCTTTTAAAAGACATTTATTACTTAAGAAGTTGTATTAGTCAAGGTTCTCCAGAAAAACAGAAGCAATAAAAAGAAAGATTTATTTTAAGGAATGACTCACATGACTGTGGGGCCTGGCAAGTGCCAAGTCTGTGCTACAGGCTGGCTGGCTAGAATTTCCATCAGGAGTCCATGTTGCAGTCATGAGTCTGAAGGCAGTCCAGAGGCAGAATTTTATTCCACTTCAGGGAACTCAATCTTTTCTCTTAAGGTCTTCAACAAGTTGGATAAGATCTGCCTATCTTATGGAGGGTGATCTGCTTTATTCAAATTCTACTGGTCTTAATATTAATCATTTTTAAACAAAACACTTTCACAGCAAAGTGCAGACTGGTGTTGACCAAACAACTGAGTACCATAGCCTCACCAAGCTAACCAGCACAGGAGTTTAAACTTATGAGTTCACATCTTAATTGTGAACTTCTTGAATTTATTTATTTGAAATTAGTTCACTGAAGAAATGAAAGTTTTGATTGAATAAGGAGTTGAGAAATAAGTTATTTTGATTTTGGAAAGTTACTTAAGAAGCTTTGTTTTGGGGGATCCCTCGGTGGCGCAGCGGTTTGGCGCCTGCCTTTGGCCCAGGGCGCGATCCTGGAGACCCGGGATCGAATCCCACGTCAGGCTCCCGGTGCATGGAGCCTGCTTCTCCCTCTGCCTGTGTCTCTGCCTCTCTCTCTCTCTCTGTGACTATCATAAATAAATAAAAATTAAAAAAAATTATAAAAAAAAAAAAAAAAAAAAAAGAAGCTTTGTTTTGTTATTTGAAGTCACAAAAAATATCTGACTTTTCTTAATCTGTATACAAAAAGAATGTATTAACGACAACTGAATTTAAAATAAAATATTTTATTTCAGTTTGGATCCTCTCATTGTGAATGTTGCTAACCCTGGAATCAAGTTCACAACTGTTCTCTTTGCCAAACAAACAGATTGCCTTCTAGTGGGTGACAGTGATGGACAGGTTGCTGTGTATGAACTAAGAAATATGCCCACTGCTTTGGATTCTGGCCAGGTAAGACTCACGTGACAAAATTTTTGTTATTTTATGTAATTTTTTGTATCATACAAGGAATTTACATTTCTTACATATGTTAAGTGTAGTGCAATGGAAATAACATAAGTTTTAAGAGTTGCTACCTACTAAGCATGGTATCTATTAGGCTTATTTTCTTTGAGCCTCATGATTTTTCTCTGTAAAATGAAAATGATAATATCATACCATAATAATTATAAATGTTACATGGAATACCTTAAAGTTGTGCCTAGTATACTGTTGGGAATAATAATTATTGAATATAGCTGAAGAAGTTCACTATAAATATTCAAAGACTTTTATAAGAAATGGTAATATTTTAGATATTATCTAATGTTCCCCAAATAGGCATTTGTTTTTTTGCTTCTGTAGTGTTATCCTGTTCCTTTACTCTACTCTTCAAATACGAAAACTTTATTGTAAAACTTTGACAGGCAATCAGTATACTGGATGCCTATTATTTTTAAGGTATTTTTTCCATTTTTTTTTGTTTTTTAATTTTATTTTTATCTTTTAAGGATTAATTAATTTATTTGAAAGAGGGGGGAGTAAGGGATAGAGGTAGAGGGAGACAGAACTGCAAGCAAACTCTGTGTTGAGCATGGAGCCAGATGAAGGACTTGATCTTATGATTCTGAGATCACAACCTGAGCTGAAACTAAGAGCTGGTGCAACCCACTGCACCGCCCAGGTGCCCTAAAATTTTTTGCTTTTTATGTTTAAGTTATTATTTTATGGATAAATCTAGTAAATATTACCATCAATATGATAAACATATTAAAATATTTTAAAAATGAAAAAATCCATAAGAATACACTAAGACTATAATAGAAGAGTGTGTAATGGTCAGGAACAGTTCGTTCACACACAAAAAATGACTAGCAAGTATATTTTAAAATTAAACCTCACTGATAATTATAGAAATAAAAAATTTATTACATCAAATTAAAATGTGGTAGCATTCTCATATGTGAAATTAAAGGTTTTTTAAAGAAGGAAAAGATTCCTTCTTTTTATTTAAAAAAAGTTTTTTAAGATTTATTTATTTATTTTAGAGAGAGAGCATGAGTAGGGGGAAGGGCAGAGGGAGAGAATCTTCAAGCAGACTACCTGCTGAGCATGGAGCCTGACACAGGGCTCAATCTCAGGACCCATGAGATCATGTCTAGAGGTGAAACCAAGGGTTGGATGCTCAACCAGCTGAGCTACCCAGGTGCCCAAGTTTTTTTTTTTTTAATTTAATGGGACTACTCAGTACTGGCAAGCATCTGATAAGATACATTTTCTATTATACAGAGAAATGTTAGAATAATGCGGTATTACTTCTTTGGAAGAAATTTGGCAGTCTGAACCAAGACTGTTATACTTCTGGAATTCCATTCTATAGAAATATTCATAAAGGCAATCAAAGAAATTAATTATAGCATAACTGTAACAGGATAAGGAAAGAAAAGAAAAAGAAATAATCTAAATATCCAACCAGAGAGAAATGTGGCCAGAGAAGTCAGGTGTGTTGATTAGATTTGGGTTGCATGTAGAAGGTGGAGGTTTATCCCATCCATATTGGACTGTAAATGATAGATAGATAGATAGATAGATAGATAGATAGATAGATAGATAGATAGATGCTTGCTTAGGACTTTGGACTTGTCATTTCTCCTACTTAAAATCCAGTGTTTGTTCTTCCGTCCACTTTAAATCTTTGCTCAAATATAGTCACTTTCTTGGTGAAATCGTCCTTGGCTACCTTATTTTAAATTGCACCTCTACTCTTCCCTACACTTCCAATTTAATACTTTTTTATGACTTATTTTCTTACTAACATTTATCTTCAAATATATCATATTCTTTTATTGATTTGTAATTGCCTGTCTCCCATAGTTAGAATGTAAGCTGCATGTAAATAGTGAATTTTGTCTTTTGTTCTGAACTATATTCCTATAGCCTAGTACAGTGTCTTAGAAGTATTAAGTTCAATAAGTATTTCTTGAATAAATATGCCTTGAAAAACTGGAGGAAAATTCAACATATCAGAAAGTTTATTTCTTAGTGTTAGGATCATGAATGAATTTTAGTCTTTGTTTTTATTATCTATTTTCCAAATCATTACACTACATAAAGTATTTTCTTCCCAAAATTCATGTTCTTACATCATAGTTTTAGTCTGCTCTGAGGAATGAGACCCCACTGGCTTATTTTTTCATGACGTAAAACATTTTGATATTTTTAATTTCTCACATATTTGTTGAGTATAAGCTATTTTAATAGCTACTGAGATGTTTATGCTCACATTTGTTTAAGATACACAGCCCAACAGCCAGAAGGAATCAGAGAATTCTATTCTTTATTCAAGTCTCTCAAAAACATTAAAAAATACTTAGTTCATAGTAATCTTTTTCTTCTTCTCTACATATCCCTCAAATTCTAAATGTAGCATCAAAGCCTAAATTCATCCCTTTCTATCTCTGTGATTCCATCAGTTCTATCCCATAAGAGCTCTAAGAACTTGCCCACATATTCTAAACTTGGGCAGTGAGGAGAGGGAGTTGAATTATTTAAAAATCTTTGTTAGTGTGTATTGGGGTAGTGGTAGCAGAGAAACCTATGGGCATGTTCATTCTTTTCATCACATATATATCTACAGTACTTATCAAGACCTATAATAATTTATCAATATATAAACTACAATATTTTGTATATATGTCTTTCTTCCTAGTCTGAACTACTTGGAAACTTGTATATTCAAGCACAGTGCTAGCACATAATAGGCACTCAGCAAATATTGAAAAATGTCTAAATGAACACACTTATAAAAGGCTCATGGTTTCTAAGAAAGGAAAATATATGTACAAAAATATAATTGAGTCAAACACTGAAATAATAATTAAAAAAAAACTCCAATAGAAGCACAGAGTAGGAAATTTGACTCTTGAAAGAAGAGTGGGAAGAAGGAAAGCAAAACATATGAGAATACTTAGGGGAAGCCTTTCACACAGGAGGTTAAGTTTTAACTGTGCTTCAGAGGATTAGAAATTCTCCTTGCAGACAAGCAAATAGAACTGTTACTTCAGACAGAGGGAAAGCCTTGAGCAAAGATACAGCATTGGAAAGGTCCATGACATTTTAAGGAAAAGATGAGTAGACCTTTTGACTGGTAAAGAGATTGCTTAAGAGAAAAGTGACAAATGGGCCAGTTGGGTCATTTGCCATGATGAGGAGTTTGATCTTCATTTTATAGAAAATAAAAAGCCATTTAAGGTTTATAATTCTAGAAGTGACTTGGGAGGAAAATGAAATAAGACTCTTACCTCACATTTTGTATGATGGTGAACTCTAAAGGAACTGAAGACTGAAAAATAAAACAAACCACTAGAAGGAAATGTAGGATAATGTCTTAATGATCTAAAGGCAAAGATGGATTTAAAAAAGACCAAAAATATCCCCTATTTTTTTTAGTTTTTTCCTGTTTTCTTATCTGTAAAACGGGCATAATATTGCTACCAGAATCAAAGATTGTTAGAAAGATTAAATGAGTTAATGGGTACAGAGTGATTAGAACTATTATTGGTACATAGTAAGCTCTCAATAAAACTCAAGTATTCTTTTATGATTATTATGTCAAAATTAATACCTTCTGTTCAAGATTCTATATGCCAAGTTGAAAGAAACAGATTAAAAGAAGAAATTTCCAAGATTATGAAACACATAATGTCCATTATATATAAAAAACTCCTATTAAACAATAAGAACAACAAAAAAAAACAAAAACAAAACAATAAGAACAATTCAATTTCTTATAAGGGCAAATGTATAACATCCTAATTCATAAGAAAGAAACTGGAAGATTAAATAAACTTAAAAGCAACATTTATTCTCACTATTAATGAAGAAAGATACAATTGAAATTATACAAGATATCAGTTCAAACTGATTGGATTTACAAAAACTAAAATATTAGCCAATATTAAGTATCAGCAAAGTTGTAGGGAATTAGGAACTTTTATGCAAAGGTCATAGGAATCTGAATTAGCATAGCCTCTTTGGAGAACAATTCAATAAAGCTGAAAATTCATATACCATACAAGCCAGTGATACCACAGAGAATGTCCTGCACATGTATACTAGGAGGTATATGTAAGGCATCAAGGTGAGGTCTTTCTTTCTTTCTTTCTTTCTTTCTTTCTTTCTTTCTTTCTTTCTTTCTCCTTTGTCTTAAAATTTCTTTTGTTCATGATTATTCAATCTACTTTTGCTTAAAATGTTGATATTCAAATATGTTGTAAAATTTCTAAAAGTCTTAGTTCACCTTAAGCTCTTACATTTAGAGGATATATTTTATTATTCTGTTTATAAGTCCAACAAATATTAATACATACTTTAAATAAGCTTTTGTAACAATTAAGTTTCTTTAAATCTGTTTAATTTATAAATTTAATACAGATTTTTAAGTACTTCAATTGTCTTATGGGCAAACAAATCTGATATTTAAGGAATTCTTATTAATTTAATAAATTTTATTATTTATTTATTTTAAAATATTTTATTTAATCATGAGAGACAGAGAGAGAAAGGCAGAAACATAGGCAGAGGGAGAAGCAGGCTCCATGCAGGCAGCCCGATGCGGGACTCGATCCTGGGACTCCAGGATCACCCCCTGAGCCGAAGGCAGATGCTTAACTGCTGAGCCACCCAGGCATCCCAATTTAATAAATTTTAAATTTTGAATATGATGGATCTTAAATTTTCTTAATTGTTCCAATGCCTTATACAAATTAATAATATTTCCATCTATTATTACGGGTCTAAATTAATTACGCAATTACACATTTAAATTAGAATCACAAATTTAGGGGATCCCTGGGTGGCTCAGCGGTTTAGCACCTGCTTTTGGTCCAGGGCGCGATCCTGAGACCCGGGATCGAGTCCCGCATCGGGCTCCCTGCATGGAGCCTGTTTCTCCCTCTGCCTGTGTCTCTGCCTTTCTCTCTCTGTGTCTCTCATGAATAAATAAATAAAACCTTAAGAAAAAAATTAAAAAAAAATCACAAATTTATTTGCTAAGCAATCAAATAATGGCAAATTCCCTTTTAAATAACGAATATTGAAAATTCCAAATATATACAAGTTCCTTAATACAAAAAAATATTAAAATTATCTGTTTGGTTTGCTGCATTATTTCTATATACAATAATTATTCTTCTCAGGGTAAGAATAGGTTTTCCAATAAACAAATGAAGCATTCTGAGTAGTTTTGGAGATTATTTTCTCAACTGCTTGATGTGCATATTGACTGTGGATGTTTAAAGAGATTTTGCTAAATACCTTGGCTGCCACACTGAGCCCTGTTCTATAGTCGATTTGTCAATGCCCTCCAAATGGAGTGGTCTCAGAGTGCATGTCTCCTGGAGTCAACTTACCTATTACCTACATCCTCCATCTCCTCATGGAAGGTGCAACTCTCCATGGGTTGTTATATCACACAATTGATTTCAAGTCATTTATTTACTGTGTCAGTAATTCTGAATTACTTCACTTTTCCTATCTGGTAGGACTAAAATCCATCTATAAGATGTTTAAATGACATCTGTTTGGATTCTGTATATCTCCCAAGATTTTAATTTGTTAGTAGTGATCTGAAAGACATGCTAATGAGAAAAGAATGTTCATACCTGCCTTGTTTCTATATTGATAAATTGGAAACAACCTTAGATTATCATCAGTGAAACTTTGGATAAAGTATGGCATATTCACATGAGTGACTCTAGTATAAAAATTTAAATAATACATATTTCAATTTGTTATTATGACAAATTTTGAATAAATATTTTAAAAAGTTGAGTGATAAAAGCAAATTGAAGGAAATTATAGAAGTACAATATGTTATGATTTATGTAACATTAACACAAATTTATTTATTTATTTTTAATTTTTTTTTAATTTTTATTTATTTATGATAGTCACACAGAGAGAGAGAGAGAGGGGCGCAGAGACATAGGCAGAGGGAGAAGCAGGCTCCATGCACCGGGAGCCCGATGTGGGATTTGATCCTGGGTCTCCAGGATCACACCCTGGGCCAAAGGCAGGCGCCAAACCGCTGCGCCACCCAGGGATCCCAACACCTATTTATTTAAACACAAATATAAAAGCTGTGTTCCTAGTGGACATATTTATAGTTAGTAAAAGTATGGAATATAGATTGGAATGTGGAAGAAAAACTTTCATCCTTGTGTTTGGATTTCAATAAATTAGATTTTTTTAAGTTTTTATTTAAATTCCCATTAGGTAACATACAGTAAAATATTAGTTTCAGTCATAGAATTTAGTGATTCACACTTCCATACAACACCAGATGCTTATCACAACAAGTACACTCCTTAATCCCCATCATCTATTTAACCATCACCCCCACCAACCTCCTCTCTGGTAACCATCATTCTCTATAGTTAAGAGTCTGTTTCTTGGTTTGCCTTCTCTCTCTTCTTCCCCTATACTCATTTGTTTTGCTTCTTAAATTTCACATATGAGTGAAATCATATGTTATTTGTCTTTCTCTGACTGACTTATTTCGCTTAGTATAATACTCTCTATCCATCCATATTGTTGCAAATGGCAAGATTTCATTCTTTTTTATGCAAACTGGTGCTACTTTGGATAACAGTATGGAGGCTCCTCAAAAAGTTAAAAATAGAACTACCCTATGATCCAGCAATTGCAGTACTAGATGTTTACCCAAAGAATACAAAAATACTAATTTGAATGAAAACATGCACCCTGATGTTTATAGTGGCCAAATTATGGAAACAGCCCAAATGTCCATCAATGATGAATGGACAAAGAAGATGTGGAATATATATACATTAGAGACATCTTTTATTTTGAGCAGTATGCCCTGAAAGCAGAAGGCTAAGCTGAGAGTCTGAAACATTTTTGACAATGTGTGTGTGAGTATATATGTGTATTGTATATGTGTTAATGATTTCAATGCTGGTAAGCAAAATTTCCTTGTAACAAATATATTACATACATTAATAATAAATACAGTTTCCTAATAGGAATAATAAATACAGTTTCCTAATAGGAATATGTTTCCTATTCCTATAGGAATAGGAATAATGCTTTTGGTCATTATATTTTAAAGATTAAGGGTTATTTTTCTGGGAGATTCAAAAAAACCTATTCATCAGATTTTATGGTACTTACAACCAAACAGGAGGCTAAACAGGAGCTTTCAAAATGATCTC
Source organism: Nyctereutes procyonoides (assembly GCF_905146905.1). Taxonomy (NCBI): domain Eukaryota; kingdom Metazoa; phylum Chordata; class Mammalia; order Carnivora; family Canidae; genus Nyctereutes; species Nyctereutes procyonoides. Next base: position 45,886,948 of record NW_026575140.1, on the reverse strand, counting down.
TTAACTGAATAGTTATAAAATTGTTTATGAAACTCCATTAACGGAGTCTTTCATAAGAAAAAGGTTTATACTAGGAAGTAACTGTTAGTATTTAAACTTACTTTAGTTTGTTTCCTTATTACAATCTTATTGAATGCCCTTTATATGTATCACTAAGTTATAAATTTTAAATGACATTTTAAAAACTCCTTTACCTCTTAATTTATATTTTATTGCATTGTAATTGTTTGACCTTTTTTTTCTCAGGGAGATATAATAGATACTTTGCTTGGACCCAAGTCAAACCATCAAGGATAATTCATCATTACTATTTTTTCTTATTGCTATTTAAAGAAAGAATAAACAGTGTTTAATGTCCAATAATCCAATTGTATGCAGTAAGTTCAGATTTTGATGTTAAAAAATGATATTTGATGTATAGCTTCCATTTCAATTTAACATAAATTAAATACACTTTAATTTCAGAAATATGTGATTAGTTTGTGATCTAGGCTATTTGTAAGAGTCTTGTTGGATTTTCTTATTATTTTTAGTCATATTCCAAGTACATACAACTACATATGTGTACTTATAAAATGTCCAAATAGGTTAGAAAATTATTATTCCATTAGAAGCCACACTTGGACACCATTAGAATTACTTAAACCAAAAATCTTTACAAGATGAAGTTCCATAGACTCAAATCTTCGGCTTCCCAAGATCTATTTTTCAGAATTTATGAATTCCACTTGTGTTAGTATTATAAGAATATTGGATTCTCACACCCTTCTCTAAATCAGAATTTTTTCCTCTTAGATTTGAGAGCTGAAGCTATGAAACTTTTAGACTATTTGACAAGCAAAAGACATGACAGCAAATGTCAAAATTGCATTGTTTAGACACTATGCACCACACGCCCAATTCAGTGAGAAGAGTTAGTCTGGGACACATCAGGGCATCCTCTTCTGCATGCCCAAAATCTGCTATGGGTTTTTTTTTATTTTTTTAATTTTTATTTTTTTATGATAGGCACACAATGAGAGAGAGAGAGGCAGAGACATAGGTAGAGGGAGAAGCAGGCTCCATGCACCGGGAGCCCGACGTGGGATTCGATCCCGGGTCTCCAGGATCGCGCCCTGGGCCAAAGGCAGGCGCTAAACCGCTCTGCCACCCAGGGATCCCTGCTATGGGTTTTAAGCCCAGGCTTAAGTGGGCCCAGAGAGAAAATAGAAAGTCCTCAATTTGTATTTGGCATCTGGATCTTATCTTATGAAGGGTTCTAGAGCTAGCTTGTGGAAATAGGAGGAGTGGGAGGCAGCAACTCCCCCAAACAGATTGCTAACAGCCTATTCCATGCTGTTCTTTAGAACAAGTCCTGTGTTTTGTTAACCGAGGCCATAGGACAGTGTGCCCTGTTTTGCAAAGCCTTCTAAGTGGAGAGGAGAGGATGAGACATTCGAAACTCACTAAGTTCTCTGAAAAAAAAAAAAAAAAGTCTGTATGAAACTAAGAATGGAATGTGTGCAACAGTAGAATCTGCCTTTTATGTGTCCACTTCTTCACAATCTCCATTTCTTTGGAGCCATCCTTTAAACAAAAGCAAGGTGATTTCTTAGGTAGACCCAGAGCTTAGGCCAAGTAATAAGAATTATAAATTTTCTGCTGATATAAATCATCATTGTTCATCTTTTCATCTTTCCTAAAGGTTGGACTTTCTATAACATGCTGTATAACAAAATAAAAACTTGATTTAATTGAAACAATGTTTCTTTTTATCATGTACTTTTGACCATTCAAAATTGTTCATGTATTGTACCATCCCTGCTCATCAAGTCTAAATGAAAAATAAAACTATTTTATTATTCTTAGACTGGGCAACTGATCCTGAGGCACTGAACCTCTTTCATTTTACCCTTCTCACTCCTGATTTTACAGACTCTGATAGTTTAAGATTAGCATCAATTTTGATTTTAAGATCTTTAAATTATAGAAGCAATTATAGAAGCAATTATTTTGCTGGCTTTCTAGATTGGTTTTGGCTTCTCACTAGTAGTAAGCTCTATTTCTAATAAATTTTCTTTAAAAATTTAGTATTTGTTTTTGGTTGTTTTAGTCTCATAACAAAACCAAAAGAAGGTACAAGAGATTTCCCATATGCTCCTTGCCCCCACCAACACATAGCCTCTCCCATTATTAACAACACTCACCAAAGTGGTACATTTGTTACAATCAATGAGCCTAACTGACACCTCCTAAATACCAGAGTATACATAATGGTTCACCCTTAGTGTTGTATAATCTATGGGTTTGGACAAATGTATAATAACATATATCCAAATTATAGTATTATATAGAGCATTATCACTGCCCTAAAAATCCTCTGTGCTCTGTTATTTACCTTGCCTCCGATCCGGCAACCACAGATCTTTTACTGTCTCAGTGATTTTATCTTTTTCAGAATATTCTATAATTGGAATCAGTGTATATAACCTTTTCAGATTGGCTTCTTTCACTTAATAAGGTGAATTTAAGGTTCTTCCATATCTATTGATGGCTTTATGGCTCATTCCTTTTTAGTGCTGAATGATATTCCATTGTCTGCACATACCACAGTTTATCATTCACCTACTGAAGGACATCTTGGTTGCTTCCAAATTTTGACAATTATGAATAAAGTTGCTAAAAACATTTGTGTGCAGAATTTTGTGTGGACATAAGTTTTAACTCCTTTGAGTTAATATCAAGAAGAATGATTACTGATCGTATAGCGTGTCCAATTTTGCAAAAACGAACAAAACAAGACAAACCCCTCCCTACCCAAAACCCAAATTATTTTTCAAAGTGGCTGTCCACAATTTTTTGTTCCTTCCAGTAATGTATGAGAGCTGCTACTTTTCCATATCCTTGCCTCTCTGGTATTGTCAGTATTCTAAATTGTGGCTATTCTAATCGATGTGTAGTTGTATCTCGTTGTTTTAATATGCATTTTCCCAATTACATATGTAGTGGAGTTTACCATAGAATTTTAAGAATTGAATGAGAGTTCTGCTTAGCAATTAGCTGTCTCATTTTATCCTTAAACACACCTGTGGGGGATCCCTGGGTGGCTCAGCGGTTTAGCGCCTGCCTTCGGCCCAGGATATGATCCTGGAGACCCGGGATTGAGTCCCGCATCGGGCTCCATGCATGGAAACTGCTTCTCCCTCTGCCTGTCTCTCTCTCTCTCTCTCTCTCTCTCATGAATAAATAAATAAAATCTTTAAAAAAAAACACATGTGCGCGCGCGCACGCACTGCTAATGTACTAATTAGGAGACTAAATGATGACTTGATGACTTGTCTGACTTTAGACTCCTATTTTAGACTCCTACATATTCATTACTTTATTTGGTCATTCTCTACCACCCACCTTTCACATAGAACTTCTGTAAGTTGTAAGTTGTTAGATGCTGTTGCAACTGTTGTAGGGAAGGAAGATTGTATTCATGATACAATTTGTATCATAGTGTGTTCCTTTGGTTCACCTCTATGTAGTTACGTACAATTACAAATGAGAAGCAGAACACTCAGTATTTGCCATTTTGTTTCAATAAAAGTCTCCCTAAAAGAAAATATTGAATAGATTTAGTTATCAACAACACACTAGTAGTAACGTATATTAAAGTACTTTACAGTTTGTAGAGCACTTTCACGTCCATTATCTTGTTATACCCTTAGAGCAGTCCTATGGGACAGATAAGAGAGGTAGTTATTATTATAATCTCTATTTTCCAGATAATATAATGAAGGCTTAAATAGGTAATATAACTTACCAAAGACCATATATCTGATAACTGGTCAGGCATAAACTCAAGTCCAAGGCTTTGAGCAGTCCTTAAACATTTTCCACTATCGTGTAGTGAATGGTTAATGTCTCTATAGTTCAATGAAGTTTCATAACCAAAGCACAAGAATATATATTCTTCTCTAATTAAGGTTTCATCCCCAAATGAACACTTTCCTTCCCATCCCTCACTCCTCTTCAACATGTTAACTCTTCGCTCTTCCTTCAGATCTGAGTTCATATCTCATCTTCTCAGGATAGCCTTTTCTGAGCTCCCTTCTTCAGGACCTGCCCCTATTCCAAGTATCTTAAACAGGAAGTGAAAAGTGAAGTTTCTGTGGGGCTGGAAGGGGTGGGGAATGACGAAAAGAGAGAGGCCTAATGAATCTATAGAGTAGAGGGGACCTATGACCTGCTTCTAAATAGCATTGTTCAGGAAGCAGTAGGGCCTAGGAGGGAGCACAGTGAGCCTCAGAGAAACCATTTTCCATGCAATGAGTGATGTGTAAATGATGTCCTAACAAAATATCTTAACATCATAGAGGGTATGTTAACTGTGGAAAACACAGAACACAAAATCAAGCAAAACATAAAATCAGACTTGAAAATCAGCTGAACATAGGTTATAGTTTTCTTTGCTCTATAACAATATAAAATCAATTTTCTCCCTCAAGACAAAGGTTGAAAACACATTTATGATGACTTTCTTTAGGCAAATATTGCTGCTACTTTTGAGATTCTGTTCCCACCGACTGGTACAGTTTACCTCCAACACAAAACACTTAGAACGATGCCTGCACAAAGTAGGTACTCAGAAATGATAGTTCTCATTCTGATTATTCCAGACTACCTTCCCACTTCTTGGTCCGAGAACTTCTTTGCCCTTTGCAGCTGGCTAGGTCCTTGCAAGGCCCCATTCCTCCTTCAGGAGATACAGACTATGCTAATGATGTCATTTGTTCCATTTGGGCTTTGGGTCTGTTTTGTTCAGGATTTACTGCAATGTTCAAGTCTACCCTCAAGTCCATAGAACATTTGCTAGGCTATTAACCTTCATTTGCTTGGGTTGGCATACTCAGTGGGTGATAAAACTAAAAGGCTAACAGTTTACATGAAACTAATCCCTGGGTTACATAGAAAGCAGAACATGTCCATTAAGTTGGAACATATAAAACATGGTTATGAATCTTATCAAAATAAGCACTGCTTTTTCTAAGTTGATGACACATTTGTGTAGCATCTAGAACAACTCATGAAAAATGTGCTCTCACCATGTCTGTATTTCTTTGAATAACTATTAAAAGATTTGATGCTATTCAACTAGGAAGGAAAAAGTATCCCAGGATATTTTTAGGGATCTTACACATCATAAATCACTGATAATACTTTTATTGAATTTTTAAATTATTGTATATTTCAATTACTTATTGAGCTTTTTCAATTTATGTATTAAAAAACTTTTAAATTTCTAAAAACCCAAAATAATGACAAGAACATAAAAAGAAAATAGCTTCCTTGTCCATACAAAATTAAACTGTAAATATAAAATATTGTTTTTTAATATTATTAAAAACATTTTTAGCTGTTCTCTTAAATTCTTACTGACAGAGCAGTTTAAAAAATTACTGAAGTGTGAACTAAGAAAGTTTTATTCATAAAGTTATGCAGAAAGTTGTCTAAATAAGTAATATTTCAATACCCATTCTACAGGTATTTATGGAGTAGAAGTTAACTAGTTTTAAAGAGGGTAGGAAAAGAGGTTTCAGGTGAAGAAAACAGCAGGGGCAAAGGCCTGCTGAGAGAGAGAGAGAAAGAGAGAGAGAGAGAGAGAACACAAAGTTTCCACAAATAGTGAGTTTCATAGAGCTAGACCACTGAGAGTTTGAGGGCCTGTACAAGTAGACACAGGCATATCATGAAAGGTCTTGTAGGCCATGATAAGGAAATTTGGACTTTTTCTTGAGGAAAATGGAAAGCCACTGAAGAGTTTTCAAAGTGGGCAATAAATAATATAAGCATATGTTTAGAAAGATCATTTCAGCAGCAGTGTGGACAATGGCTTGATGGAGGAGATAGATCCAGTTGAAAGACTGTTGCAATCTCTAAATGAGAGTTGAAGATCATGGCAGAGAGGATAAAGAATGAATAAGTGGATCACAGAGAAAGTTAGAGGTAGACTTGGTGGTTTAATGGATGTGTGTGCAAGAAGGAGGTTTTAGTCAGGGAAGAGAGAGGGAGAATGAGGAGTTGTCAATGACTCCCAGAAATAGCTAGATGAATAGGGGTGCCCTATGATGAAAACACCCTCTAGAAGTAATCAGTATGAATACAAATAAGTTTGGGCAGCCCAGGTGGCTCAGGAGTTTAGAGCTGCCTGCAGCCTAGGGCCTGATCCTGGAGACCCGGGATCGAGTCCCGCGTCAAACTCCCTGCATGGAACCTGCTTCTCCCTCTGCCTGTGTCTCTGCCTCTCTCTCTGTGTGTCTCTCATGAATAAATAAATAAAATCTTAAAAAAAAATAAGTTTGATAATATGTTTGATAACAAATTTATGGAGTGATCTTATAATCATCCTTATCATAAAATAACTATATGTGGTATATTTTATTTTTTTAATAAGTTTTTTATTTGTGTTCAATTTGCCAACATATAGAATATCACCCAGTGCTTATCCCGTCAAGTGACCACCTCAGTGCCCATCACCCAGTCACCCCCACTGCCCACCCTATGTGGTATATTTTAAAATTTATCTGTGCTATAATTAACATCGCTTCATTTGATCCTGTGATATTTTTCCAGATTACAAATTAGAAAATCAAATTACATTTTAAATGGCTCTCTCAAGCTCTCCTAGCTGGAAACTGTAGGACTAGTATTAAAACTCTAGCATTCTAACACCAAGGCCACTGTGACACAATGTAATATTTGGTAGAATTATAATCCTTACTATTACCATGAATGATCAATCTATTGAAAGCTTCCTTTGTGCTAGAGACTCTGATAGTACTCTGCATAATTTAATCCTGATGACCACCCTAAAGAAGTCAGTATCATCATCTCTATTTTACAAATGAAGAAACTGAGATTCAGAGACACCAAGTATCTCCTAAGGACACATAGATATTTAATGGTAAAATGGAGATCTGATTTCCCAAATCCGAGTGTGACAGATGTACTTATAACTCATGCCATCCTGCTCTAACACCATGTATTAAATATTCTTGTGGCCACAGTTCCTTGATAACAATTTATAGATGAAATACACGTTTACTCCATCCATTGTTCGGTTGTTAATTTGAAATTTTGATTCCTATTAATTGTGGATCTTCATATTATCAATCATATTGAGCACATGGCAATTGATTCCAGCTGTTAAGTTCAAATAACTGATCTTACTTTGATCTAAAAACTTGGATCATTGTAAACATTGTCTACATCTATAAGATGTAAATAACTTTAAGATAATCATACTAGTCTGGATAAGTCGAATTATGTTGCCACAACCAATAATCACCAAATCTCAGTGGTTTTAAATGCTAAGAATTTACTTCTCATTTACATTATATATTCATTACAGGTGAACAGGTGGCCATCCCCTATATTGTTCTGACTCAGAGACCAGATTCTATCAAGAATGCTATTGGTCATCGAGGTGAGAGAGAGGGAGAATTGGGGAATCAGGCACCCATTCTTAAATGCCAGGTACAAGTGACAGATGTTATTTCCAGTCATCTTTTATTTGCTAAAATGTGTCACATGACCACATACAGCTTTAAAGAACAGGAGAATAGAATCCTACCATGTGCCTGAAAAGAAGAAAACTGAAAATACGTCTTCTTTAGAAATTCATGACTACCCCAGATATTAGTCAATTTCATGGTGAAAGATTTTCTTGGGTCAAATAAGTTTGGGAAACTTTGAATTAAACATATATTTTTTAAGATTTTATTCATTCATGAGAGACACACAGAGAGAGAGAGAGAGAGGCAGAAACACAGGCAGAGGGAGAAGCAGGCTCCATGCAGGGAGCCCGACGTGGGACTCGATCCTGGGTCTCCAGGACCATGCCCTGGGCCAAAGGCAGGCGCCAAACCACCTAGCCACCTGGGCTGCCCTGAATTAAGCATATTAAAGAAGATTCCTAACTATAAGTCTTCTCTGAGCCGTTAAATAAAATATGCATTATTAATCCTCCAAGAAAGGGACTATTCCCATAGGATTTTTTTTCAAAGACCATCTTCAAAGACTCATGTCCTAGAGAAAACAGTTTCAGAAATAGTACTCAATGGTTCTGCCTTTTAGAACTTATTTGTGGAAGGAGGAAAGGAACAAAGAAAGGAAAGAATGAAGGAAAGAAAGAAAAAGATCAGGGCAGTGCAAATTTATGGATAGTTATGAGGTCAAGAGTTATACATAAAAGCCTTCCATAGTAGCTATTTGCAACCAAAAATCACATTTATCATCCCTTGAGTATCACATTGTCAATTTACTCAGTGTTTATTAAACGTCTTATATGATGCTATGTGTTTTACTTATGTTAACTCCTTCTGTCTTCACAACAACATAAGTGCAAATTATTTCCTCACAAATGAGGAAACTAGACTCAGAGAAGACAGTTACATGTTCCAAGCCACACAGATAGTAAAATGAGTTGCAGACTAGATGAGAAGGAAAAGTTATGTCAATCTCCAAATAAAGAGGATTAAGTGCTCTAGTTAGAGATACAATCAACAAACTTTTGCTGGCCAAATGTGGAAAGATTCATTGAGACTCATACGTGGCTACTTCCAAAGCCTGTATTTTTCTAGATGTTCTCTAAGAGAGCGTTCTGTTTATTGTTTCATGGATGCAGTTAATGGTAAGTGATGGTGCTCAGAAGTGACTGAATAACTAGCAATAATCATAAAGGCACATTATCAAAACTTCACGATGTAACCTTTGTGCTTTGTAAATATTGTTAAAATGAGGCTCTGACCAATAAAATGTTGGGAAAGATAGTATAAATTGGACAAGAGTGTGACAGTAACTTCAAAACTTAATTTGGCAATGTTCACCACATCAGATTCTTATTCAATCCTTGCAAAATGAAGGGCACCTTTTTGGCTTTATTTCTATTCTCTGTCCTACTTGCCATCTCAGAAGCGAGGAGTGAGGAGTCTATGAAGCTCCTCTGGGGGCTAGAGTACCTAAAAGCAGTTGTCTATTTCTGTGCTAGCTCCAGGTGGAAGGTAGGAATAAGTCTAATGTGTTTCAGAAATACCGAGGGGACTGACTTCACTGCATTTCTTCATTTTTCAATTCAAGAAGTTTGACTGGAATTTTTGGCTAATCCTATGTTAAAGTGTGAAATAGAATTTGTTTAAGATTCTATGTTCATCATTGAGAGTTATAGTTTTATAATAAAAAGTTAAAAAAGGAAAATGTGACTACATAATGTTGCAAGCACATATATAATTGTAAAGCTTTCAATGTGCGTTCAAACAATTTTGGTAGGGCAGCCCTGGTGGCCCAGCGGTTTAGCGCCGCCTTCAGGCCAGGGCATGATCCTGGAGACCCCGGACTGAGTCCCACGTCAGGCTCCTGCATGGAGCCTACTTCTCCCTCTGTGTGTGTGTGTGTGTGTGTCTGTCATGAATAAATAAATAAAATCTTAAAAAACAAACAAAAAAAAAACAATGACTTTGGTAAACAAAAATATTTTTAGAAAATGACCCACAGTTTTCATATTTTGGTGGGATAATTTCTTGAAAAATTATGAACTTACTACTCCCACATTGAGAGGTTCATAGTTACTAGATGTTAACAGATATAATAAGAGTTTTTTTAAATCTCAAGACAGCAAGCATAATTTACTAGGCTTATCATTATTTATCCACCTCTGGATTAGCAAGCCAAAATGCAGTAGAAAGAATATATTTGGGGGCGGCCCGGGTGGCTCAGTGGTTTAGTGCCGCCTTCAGCCCAGGGTGTGATCTTGGAGACCCAGGATCGAGTCTCACATCAAGCTCCCTGTATTGAGCCTGCTTCTCCCTCTGCCTGTGTCTCTGCCTCTCTCTCTCTCTCTCTCTGTGTGTGTGTGTGTGTGTCTCTCATGAGTAAATAAATAAAATCTTAAAAACAAAAGAAAGATAGAAAGAATATATTTGGAATATCCACGAAACACATAGGGCAGTGGAATGGATGTCCATGCAAGGCTTTCTTTTTAACACCAACTGACATCATAATAGTTTATTTTATCGTTCACAGAGTATTTTCTCATGTATTATCTATTCCACCCATTAGTGGTTGCCTAATCAGCATTCATTCATGTAGGTTTTCTTGGTACTTGCCAGTATGCTAAGGTACTGATAAATGAGTTTGAACAAGATTAAATTGAGGGAGCACTTTGGGAACAACACTCCAGTAATAGTGGGAACTACTTTTTGTTTTCAGACATAGAGGTTTATGTCTCCACTTCCTGCCTTGCTGATGAGCTTTACATGGCATACTCAGGGTTATTTTTTATTGGTGTGTGTGTGTGTGTTAATAGCATGTAACTAATATCATGGAGGCTGCTGGTCAACAAGCAGAGGTAACCAGTACAACAGAAGGCCAGCCCTGACTTGGCTATTCACTGGCCTCAAGACACTGGCTGTGTCATTTCTCCTCTGTAAAATGAGGTGGGTGGAGATGAGCGAGTTCTTCCCAGAATGTCTAATCTTTCTGAAGCCAGACATTCAAAGAAAATAATGGGTAGGATTCAATTTCCTTTAAAAATCTAATGCATTTTCCCAAGCGTAGAACTTGGCTGCTACCTTCCTTCTTTGTCAGGTCCCTCTGAGGAAGTATTCTTTTTTTCTCTTCCCTACCGAGTGAGGAAACCACCTCCAGCTCCCAAATTATGTTTATGATTATGTTTCTGAGGAAAGCACAGCGCAAAACCCCCGAAGGTGGGTTCCTCAGGGGAGGAAAGTCTTCAGGATGGACAGCTGCCTACTGGAGGGTCTTGGGGCTCAGAGAAGCACTGGGTGATGTTAAAACAAGACTTATAAAGTGTGTGTTGCACTGCCTGCTGTTCCATAACTGATTTGCTTGCTCTTTGTTAAGACAAGAGCCAATACCCAAACATGGTAGAGCTTTAGCACATGTTAACATGTTTTACTGCTCAGTACAATGCTTATATTGTGTTATTAAAGTAATGGCTTTTGGCTAGACAATCTTTCTTTTCTCAAAGTTGTGGGTGAGTGGTTAAAACCACAGTGAAGTCTATTTCCTCCTTTTGCCAAGGTGAGTGCACTGTTCTTTTAAAATTTTAACTTATCCTTTGAAATTTTAAATGCTGTGCAAAATTGCAGTAAAAATGCCATAAACCAAACTCACTGTGATTTTCTCCTTTAAAAAAAAATAAAATAACTTTAACACAGTAAATAGATTATGCTGATGGTAAGAAAATGTAAAACAAAACCAAAAACAAACAAACATAAAAAGAAAATAAAAATCAACTTTTACCTCATCATCCAGAAATAACTATCCACTCTTAAATTTTGGGTTGCTGTATACTATTACTGAGAATTTAAACATTGATTCGTGGTCAACGTATAAGAATCTAAACAAAGTGCTTTTCTCAAAACATCTTAAAGTGCTTGATAAGTGTTCCCTAATATGCAGCCCTTGTACTTTTTTTTATAATAAATTTATTTTTTATTGGTGTTCAATTTACCAACATACAGAATAACACCCAGTCTCATCCCGTCAAGTGCCCCCCTCAGTGCCCATCACCCATTCACCCTCACCCCCCGCCCTCCTCCCCTTCCACCATCCCTAGTTCGTTTCCCAGAGTTAGGAGTCTTTCATATTCTGTCTCCCTTTCTGATATTTCCCACTTATTTTTTCTCTTTTCCCCTTTATTCCCTTTCACTATTTTTTTATATTCCCCAAATGAATGAGACCATATAATGTTTGTCCTTCTCCAATTGACTTATTTCACTCAGCATAATACCCTCCAGTTCCACCCATGTCAAAGCAAATGGTGGGTATTTGTCATTTCTAATGGCTGAGTAATAGTCCATTGTATACATAGACCACATCTTCTTGATCCATTCATCTTTCGATGGACACCGAGGCTCCTTCCACAGTTTGGCTATTGTGGACATTGCTGCTATAAACATCAGGGTGCAGGTGTCCTGGCATTTCATTGCATCTGAATCTTTGGGGTAAATCCCCAACAGTGCAATTGCTGGGTCGTAGGGCAGCCCTTGTACTTGAAGATAACTGGAGGCATATGTGTGTTGGTTAGGTCCCCAAACAGCTAAAACCCAGAAAGTGTTAGAATAATAAGCTCTTTCCTATAGTCTGGGCTGCTTTGGGTTTTACTTTCTCAAAGGTAGAAGGACATTGTGTTCTCATTCTAGAAGTTAAAAAAACTGACAACCCAGATAGTTGAGTCTTATGACACAATTGGAGGTCTTCACAGATAGAAAGACAAAGTAAGGAAATCACAAAACTATGTTTTCATTTCTAAATCTGACAGTCAACTCTCCAGTAGGTTATAACAATAGATTTCCTGTTATCTGAGGTGCTGCTTTTATTAATACTGCAGTCTGTAGTTGAAATCCATCTACTACGTATTGGGCTCTTAAACTATGTCATGGCGTTGGGCATGGCATTTAAACATTTTATTTCATTCATTTGTTGCAAAAAATCTATGAGAGTGGATAGTACTTTATCACTGTTTTGCAGATAGAGGAACTAAAGCTCAGTAGAATCAAGTAAATATGCCCTAAGTCACACACAGCTAAGGAGGTGGTGTTACTGGATTCAAATTTAGGCTGCTTAGCATGAATCAAGGCTGTCACATCAAACTACAATGATAGTCAATGCATTCTTCACCACCCATAACTCCCTGGTTTTTGTTTTTGTTTTTGTTTTTGTTTTTTTTTTGGCTTTTTGTCTGTTGTTTGTTTTATTTGGTGTCACTGAAAGAATGTCCATTGATGAGGCGGTAAAAATTAATTATATTAAATCTCAGTCCTTGAGTACATGCCTTGTCAAAATGGTGGGTGGTAAAATGGGAAGGCTGCATGAAGAGCTTTTGGAACATACTGGGATATGATGGTTGTCTCACAGTAATAATGCACTTACATGATTGGGTTGTGAGCTTAAAACTAGCTGCTTTTTCCAGGAAGTACTTTTCTTTTCTTTTCTTTTTTTTTAAAGAAAGACTGAAAAACTGTAGTTATTCAGACCAGGTATTTGAACTTAAATGAAAAAAATATATGAAGATGAACAAAGACTGTCACTTCAAGGAAAACAGTTGACACTATTGTTGCTGATGGTAAAATTCAAGCTTATAAGCAATTTTGGAAAACTTTTATCCATCACCATCACCATATCATCAGTGATGATATTCATGAATTTTATTTTTTGATAATTCATTGCATAATGAAGTGTGTCAATACTTGGGAGATCAGCATAGCTCAGTGAACCAATATTTTCCAGATGATCAATGCATGATATTAAAAATCATGAATAAGAGATCTATTCAAAGTACAAAATAAAGATTTTAATCTAACAGTACAAAAGTTCATTGATATGGTTTCAGATTCTACATTGCAACTAACCTTTAATAAACAGCCACTTGTGGAGTTTTGGTATAATATTTAAAAAGTATCAAGAATATGTGAAAAGAGACAGAGAAAGCACAAGCAGGGGGAACAGTAGCCAGAGGGAGAGGGAGAAGCAGGCTCCTCACAGAGCAAGGAACCTGACACCGGTCTCAATCCCAGGATTCTGGGATCATGACCTGAGCCAAAGGCAGATGCTTAACTGACAGAGCCACCCACGTGCCTGAAAACAATGCCATTCTTTTACTGTGTGTTTTGTTTTGTGAAAATAGACATTTTTCATAAAATATGTTATTGCATTAACATATGGTACTTTTATTATTTTTTTATTTTTTTTTAGTTCCTTTTTTTTAATAATAAATATTTTTTATTGGTGTTCAATTTGCCAACATACAGAATAACACCCAGTGCTCCTCCCGTCAAGTGCCCACCTCAGTGCCCACCACCCAGTCACCCCCACCCCCCGGCCTCCTCCCCTTCCACCACCCCTAGTTTGTTTCCCAGAGTTAGGAGTCTTCCATGTTCTGTCTCCCTTTCTGATATTTCCCACTTATTTTTTCTCCTTTCCTCTTTATTCCCTTTCACTATTATTTATATTCCCCAAATGAATGAGACCATATAATGTTTGTCCTTCTCCGATTGACTTATTTCACTCAGCATAATACCCTCCAGTTCCATCCACGTCGAAGCAAATGGTGGGTTTATTATTTTTAAATGAGATTATAAATATTTTAAAATTTGTTATGATAAATATGGATAAATTCAATTCATGTAGAACTCCCTTTTGGAGTTCTTAATAACTTTTTAAGAGTGTAAAGAGTACTGAAACCAAAAAGTTTGAGAGCTACAATTCTATAATTTGTACTTTTTGAAATTTCATCAATAGGTATTCAAATTGTTTGCAGTATTTGCCATTACAAATAAAGATGCACTAAATAGCCTTGTTTTTGTATCCTTATATTGACACTTTCATTTCAGTGGGCTAGCTTATCAAGTTGCTAGGAGAAAAGGTATATTTATTTTTTTCAGTATATTTGTTTTAGTACTATTTATTTGACATATACTTATTAGCCACTTAAAATGTATCTATATATTTTAAGTATACAGAGAAAAGAGAAACAAAGAGGAAGAATGGGATGTACTGTTATCACTTGAATAAATCCTATAGCTACTTTTTTGGAGGGTGGGAAATATATGTATCGAGTTAAGAAAGGCAAACAGTCCAGAGAAATATAAAATAAAACAAAAGCTTCCTCCTCTTCCATTTGGTTCTAAGTTATAATATAACCCTTATGGAGAGTTTCTTATCATTTCTGCCAGGAATAAAAATCACATTTATACTGAATTTATGTAGTATAACTACAAATACAGGTAGATAGCTTCCTCCATATCTATGTGTCTATCTACCTACCTATCTCCCTATTCATTATCTATAGCGGGGACTTTGGGCTGTCCATCAAAATTTCTCCTCTTCCTCTTGGGCACACAGCTAGATGACATTTCTGTTTCCTTTGTGGTCAAGTGACTAATTGTGGCCAGTTGGAATTGTCTAAGACTAGCCCTTAATATCTTTTATACTATCCCACAACTTAGTAACAATAACCTTTGAGTTGTTTTATGTTTGGTTTTATAGTTTGTAGTAGTTAACCTACTCTAATACAATACCTACTGAGTCCATCATAATAGTTTACAGAAAAAGGGATTATACACACTATCTTACATCTTGTGGTTGTATGTAGTATATCTTGGAGATATTTCAGTAATATCCTGGTATGTGTAGTTTAAATTTAAAAACACACACAAAAAATAAATAAATTTAAAAACACATACTGAGAGATTACCATCTAAAAAGTTTATATTAATTCACATTCTCACTAGAAATTTGTGAAAGTACCCATTTCTCTATGTCCTCACTTGTCCATACTGTTATTATGCTTGCAGAAATTTGCAATTCTTAAAGGTGAAATATTGAATACCATTTTGGTTTTATTGGCATTATCATGACTATGATCACCTTTCGTATTTATTAGAAATTTGTATTTTCTTTTCTGTAAATTTGTCTATTTGCCCATTTTTTAACATATTTATACTTCTCAGCAATTTTCAAAGCTTTTTTATATTAAAGATACTAACTTTTTGATTGTCGTCTGAGTAAAATATTTCCCTCCATGCTTTGGTATATCTTGACTTCAGTTAGGATGTCTTTTGCTAATGTCTGTCTTTTTCTTTATAGTTTCTGTATTTTCTGCTTTGCTTAGGAACATCTCCCTCAGTGCAAGGTTGTGCAAGAATTCTACTAAATACTTTTTTAAAGATTTTATTTATTCATTCATGAGAGACAGAGAGAGACAGAGGCAGAGACACAGACAGAGGGAGAAGCAGGCTCCATACAAGGATCCCGATGTGGGACTTGATCCCGGGACTCTGGGATCACGCCCTGAGCCAAAGGCAGACGCTCAACCACTGAGCCACCCAGGCACCCCAATTCTACTAAATTTTATTCTGATAATTTTGTTTTATATGCTTTGCATTTAAATGTAATCTGTATTACATTTATTTTTGTTTAATGTGAGATGTTTAATTTTCATCTTCTTCCAAATGGACAGAAAATGTTTCCTGCATTATTTATTAAATGAACCATCTTTTGCCCAAGGAAATTTCATGTCATTTTAGTCATACGTTGTTTTCATTATATTTGGAACTTTTGGCCTTTATTCTGTTCACTGTTTTATTTATTCTGAATTAGCCACATACTATTTCAATTGCAGTAACTTTATGATAAATTGTAATATCTTTTAAGGAAAGCTGTCCATCATTATAGATTAGATTTTGGGGGATTTTTTATGGCTCTTATGAGTCATTGATTCTTCCATATGGATTTCATAATTGTGTTATTTTGTTCCCCCCAAATTTCATTGAAATTGTAATTTGAATTGCATTATATTTGCACTAGTACAAGAAACACCATATTCTATGATATTCAGAATTCCTATCCAAATATGTTACTATAATAACATAATATTTTATTCCTTTTAGTAACTTTTTGTAATGTTAATTATGTAGGTCTTGTACTTAAAATATATATATATATATATATATATATATTTTAATTTAAACTCAATTTAGTTAACATATAATGTATTATTAGTTTCAGGGGTAGAATTTAGTGATTCATCAGTTACATAAAACACCCAGTGCTCATAACACCAAGTGCCCCTCATTTGCCTTCCCTCCAGCAACCCTCAGTTTGTTCCCTATAGTTGAGAGTCTCTTATGGTTTGCCTCTCTCACTGCTTTTATCTTATTATTTTTTTCCCTTCCACTGTGTTCATCTATTTTGTTTCTTAAATTCCACATATGAGTGAAATCATATGGTATTTGTCTTTCTCTGACTGACTTATTTTGCTTAGCATAATACCCTCTAGTTCCACCCATGTTGTTGCAAATGGCAAGATTTCATTCTTTTTGATGCCTGAGTAATATTCCATTGTATATTTGTACCACATCTTCTTTATCCATTCACCTGTTGAAGGACATCTGGGATTTTCCCATAGTTTGGTTATCGTGGACATTGCCTCATAAACATTGGTGTGCATGTGCCCCTTTGAATCACTATTTTTGTATCCTTTGGATAAATGCCTAAGCAATCCATTAGGACTGGGTCAATTGCTGGGTCACAGGATCACCAGCTTTCATCCTAACAACAGTCTAGTAGGGTTCCCCTTTTTCCACATCCTTGCCAATATCTGTTGTCTCCTGAGTTGTAAATTTTAGCCATTCTGACTGGTGTGAGGTGGTATCTTACTGTGGTTTTGGTTTGTATTTCCCTGATGCTGAGTGATGTTGAGCATTTTTTTATCTGCGTGTTGGCCACATGGTCTTCTTTGGAGAAATGTCTGTTCGTGTCTTCTGTCCATCTCCTGATTGGATTTTTTTGTGTTTTGTGTTTGGAATTTGAGAAGTTCTTTATAGATCATGCGTGCTAGCCCTTTATTTGATGTACCATTTGCAAATATCTTCTCCCATTCTGTAAGTAGCCTTTTAGTTTTGTTATTTCCTTAGCTGTGCAGAAGGAAATCTTGATGAAGACCCAATAGTTCATTTTTGCTTTTGTTTCCTTTGCCTCTGGAGATGTGTCTAGCAAGAAGCTGCTGCAGGTGAGGTCAAAAAGGTTGCTGCCTGTGTTGTACTCTAGGATTTTGATGGATTCCTGTCCCACATTTAGGTCTTTCATCCTTTTTGAGTCTATTTTTGTTTATAGTGTGAAGAAATGGTCCAGTTTCATTCTTCTGCATGTGGCTGTCCAGTTCTCCCAACACCATTTGTTGAAGAGACTTTTTTCCATTGGATATTCTTTTCTATTTGGTCAAAGATCAGTTGACCATGGAGTTGAGGGTCCACTTCTGGATTCTCTATTCTGTTCCATTGATCTATATGTCTGTTTTTGTGCTTGTACCATACTGTCTTAATGATTACAGCTTTGTAATAAAGCTTGAAGTCTGGAATTGTGATGCCTCCAGCTTTGGCTTTCTTTTTCAATATTACTTTGGTTATTCAGGGTCTTTTCTGGTTCCATATAAATCTTAGAATTGTTTGTTCTAGCTCTGTGAAAAATGTTGGTGGTATTTTGATAAGGAGTCTCGTACCTTTTTATTTACCACCTTTATTTGCCACTGTGAATGAGAAATTTCTCCCATGTTTATTTCTAAATGCTTGTTATAGTACAAAGAAAAATCTTGGTCTTGTATATTAATCTTATCTCCAGTTATTTTATTTTATTAAATTTAATGGCTGCTTTACTAGTCTATCTTGGGTTTTCTAGGTATACACTATTGCTATCTACTAAGAAAAAGGCAATTTTGTTTCCTCCAGAATTTAAGTTGATTGCTTCACATTCTTAAAACATGACTTATAATGCAACGATTAGTTATTGAGATTAATGCCAGGCATTGTGGATGCTAAGGGTACAACTGTGAATAAACAGATGAATAAAATGTATATTATAATGGAAGGCAGACATAAACATGAGAAATATTAAATAATGACTGAGGAGAAAAGAAAGTATGGAAGGGGGATAGGAAGGCTTGGTGGGGGACTGGATTTTAGACAGCATGGCTAGGGAAGTCCTCACTGGGAATGTAACCAGAAGAATTCTTAATAATGGTAATGACTGTAGGCATTTCTTTCATGTTCCTAATTTTAATGGAAGCAGTTTTAACATTTCAGTAGTCAGTATGATGTTTGCTGGTTCAAGTATTTGAAAAAATAAATAGTAAATTAATAAAGTGGTCTTTACATTATATTTGTGTATATAATACGGGTCATCTTAAGAGTGTTATATTTTGCTTAAGAACTTATTTTGTTTCTAAATAGCTTTTCAATTTTATCAAATACCTATTAGACTTCATCATATATTTTTCTGATTTTTTAAGATGAAGAATTACTTTGATAGCCTTCCTTATGTTGAAATTTCTCTGCATTTTCAGAATAAATCCACTAAAGTATAATATTCTTTAATTTGATGTTTTGTATATCAGAAGAACTGAATGTGTTTTTTATTTATGGCTTTTGTTAATTCAATCTGATAGGAAAATGAAGCAAATTCATATTTAATGAGTGACATGATATACTTGATTATATTCTATATAATCTAGTATTTAATTTTTTTGTTTGCAAGGCTAACCCCCCTTTCTCACTTATTAATTTAGAAATGCTATTGTCATTTTCTATGTCATTGCTGCTTACTTTCCACTTTAAGCTAGAAATATTAAAATTTCAACTTCTTTATTATGTTTCCAATTTTTCCTCTTCTAAGATGAACCTTTAGAAGCCAGGTAGCCAAACTGTGGCCCATGGGTCAGATATGCCCTAACCATTTGATTTTGTATGGCTCACATGCTAAAAGGGTTTTTACTTTTTAAGTAGTTGGATAAAGTCAAAAGAAGAATAACTTCAGGAGTGCCTGAGTGGCTCAGTTGGTTAAGTATCTGCCTTCAGCTCAGGTCATGATTCCAGGGTCCCCAGGGATCAAGCCCTCCATTGGGCTCCCTGCCCAGTGGGGCGCCTGCTTCTCCCTCTCCCTCTGCTGCTCCCCCAATTCATGCTCTCTCTCTCTCTCTCTGCTTCTCTTTTTCAAATAAATAAAATATTAAAAAAAAAGAACTTCATGATACATGAAGAATATGTAAAATTAATCTTTCAGTTACACAAAGAAAGTTGTATTGAAATCCAGAGACACTTACTTGGTTACTTATTATCCATGGCTGCTATTGTGCTTTAATGGCAGAGTTAAATAGTTATGCTGAAGGCCACATAGTCTACAAAGCTGAAAATATTTACTGTCTGGGCCCTTACCCTTTGCTGGCCTATGCTTAAGGGCATTTCCTAATTGTATAATTTTCGTCACATTGACCCAGCTCTCTAGAATGGGTACTTAGAAGGTCCTTACTTGTGCTTATGAACTGGGGTGGAAATAAGCAACTTAGCTGTGGTTTTAATTTTTTAGCTCTCCTACCAAAGTAAAGTTCTTGATATAGAATAAATTTCTTAAAGAAAAATACAAAGTATTTTTATAATTAACTAACAACATGTAATTTATTTTTCCTTACTCTCTCCAAGCTTACTATTTCTCATACAAATTTTTTAAATGATTTCCCAGCACCTCCCACACAAATCAGGCTGTGTATTCTGTCCTTTTGGTAGTTAGATGATCCATCCTCCTTGTTGTCTCTGGGAAACAACAATTTTCCTTTTTTGATTACAGATGGAAAGTGAAGCTTAATGCTTCCCATACTGGTTATACTGGTTTCATCCTTGCAAAGTAGGGAAATAACCTAGTGGGTGGGTGGAGAACCACAAGTTTCAAGTTTTGTCCTGTATGGAGGGTGGGGGGAGGGTGGGAGTTGTGTACCATAGTTAAACTAGTGATGAAAGAAACTGAGGAGAAATTACAGGAAAGTTTAATCAGATACTTAACACATTTAAGCTTCAATAAACCTTAAAGTACTATTCTAGTATGTGCTCATGCATGTGAAGAAGGGATGAGAACATATAAGTTCAAATAGACTCTAAGGAAAAAATAAGTAGCAATAAGTAAAAACATTAAACGAAAGTAAGAAAGTACTGAAGTATATCTGACTGGAAGTATAAAAACAGGCAGAGATTAGCAAAAAGAAGCTAAATTTGGGGAAAAATAGGATTTTATAATAAATGTGGACTTGAGAAGTTATCTGACACTTAAAGATGGCAGTGGCAGATGATTAAGACTTTGAACAGAAAGGAACCAAGCAATCTAGGGTATTACATTATGGTGGGAGCAGAAATTGCTAAAACATATGCTCAATTCTTTAGGAAAACAGGATTTGTGGGAAGAAATTGGATGCCCAGAGTGAAGGTCTATGATAGGCCAGACATTTTACATGTATACTGTCTTCAGCGCAAGAACATGAATGGTGGTCATTGATGACTGATCAATAACAAGTAGTGATCATCATTATAATCATTTTTACCTTTGAAAAAACTGAGGCTCAGGACATTGGCTACTTTACCCAAAGTTGCACAGCTACTAAAAGTTGAAAGCTAAAACGAGTATTTGTTTTCAAATCTGTGCTTAAAACAAAACAGGGACGCCTGGGTGGCTCAGTCGGTTAAGTGTGTGCCTTCAGCTCTGGTCATGACCCCAGGGTTCTGAGATTGAGCCCCACATCAGGCTCTCTGCTCAGCAAGCCAACACTTCTCTCTCTCCCTCTGCTGCTCCCTCTGCTTGTGCTCTGTCAAAGAAATAAATAAAATCTTTAAAACAAAACAAAAAAGAAAAAACATGTCAAACAAAAAACAACTACATCACATTGCTGCTCAAAAGAAATGAATTCAGAAGAGAGCTGAGGTGGAATGGGACTGAAGAAATGTGTGGCAGATTTGGCCTGGACCACCACTTCCACTGTTTGTGAAAGCATCATTGGTGGGGGATGTGAACAGATTGCAGGAGGGTAAGGTGGGAGTAGCAGAGGTGGTGAGTGCAGGCCACTACCTTAAGAATTCCGAGAATACAAAAGCATAGTAAATTATCAGTAACTATCTAATACTGACTTTTCTTGATGCATTTTTTTTATAATATCTAGAAAGACAGGTCAAGTAATGGTCCTAACAAGGCAAGGGTTCATTCTCTAAAATGCTAGATTTAAAAATCCTCATTTCTCAACTGTTGTTTTTTAAATCACTCCCTAGGCTGGATAATTCTCAACAGTTTTAAAAAAAATCAATGAGTTGAAGTAGCGCTTAATTTCCCAGCACATAATCCATTGGAATCCTATTACATTTTCTTTAAAGTTGTTCTATTAACAATGACAACAGACAACAACATTGTTACTTCCACTCAAGATGCTAATGTATTTTTGAGAGGATCTTTTCTTTCTTATGACGTCTGGCAACAGAAATGGTCATACAGAAATTTTTAACAGCAAAAATATAAAGAAATAAAAGCATCATTTAATTTGGGTTTTGAGGGAAATTTTTTGTATTGATTCTGGGGAAGGGTTTCCTGCTGACATTTCCCAACTTAACTGAATTTTCAGTAATTTGCTATTAGTACTCACTATACTTGCTGCTGCTGCTGCTGCTGCTAATGAATATTTTATACAGCAGGAGGAAGATGTTAGGTTTCAATTTGGATGACTGCCAAGTCGAAATCTCTCACCTTGATGTAGCTCAGCTCCAGCCCCACTTTTTCAGCCGCCTCGGGCTATTTCCATCTAAACGTTCCATTATTAATTTAAATTCAACAAGTGAAAAAGTGAGTTTAGTATTTTCATCCTCAAATTCTTCCTTGCTGACTTCTTTATTTTTGTTACCAGGACCATTGATCTAGTTGTCCAGACTCAAACTTTCAATCAGGGGAACTACTATTGATTGAGGGTTTCCCATCTGTTAAATGCTTAGCAAACATGTATTTTTTTTGCCTTTTAGCAAGCAAGGCTGCACCTCCAAGCCCGTCCTGGGCCTCCCTTAGAGTCAGCATTGGGCTCCAGCCTGCCACCGTCTGCCAATCTAAAACTCTGTGATACCAGCATTATCACTACTCTGCTTTAAGATGAGGAAGCTTCAGCCCAAGTGAGTTTTGTCATTTATTTAAGATCACTTAACTAACTAGTGACTAGGACAGCAGGACTTAGACCTGAGACTGCAAACATCCCCAGAGCCACTTTGTCCTGTTGAGTCACCTCCAACTCCTCCTTCCCCTCTGCCTGGTCATGAAGACTATCCCTAAAATGTTCCATACAACTGTCCTCTCCTTTCCATCCCTCAGTTCAGACTCTCATTACATCTCCCTTCTCCTGGGGTCTTCCCATTCTTTATTGACAGATTCATTTTCTTAAAGAGTTATTTCACAATGAACTGAATGAAAAGCCTTCAATGATTATGCATGATCTGAATGTGGCTTTCTTGCCCAGACATTCAGTTTACCTCCATGGACCCTTCCAGTCTTAGTTCTAGCTACTGATCTTCATGAACACTGTGTTTTATCCAGTCTAGACTTCTTCCTGTACTCTGAACTCCTCTGTCTGTTGAAATCCTACTTTGCAACTTCATAGTCTAGGTAAATGCTACTTCCTTCATGAAGCCTTCTCTGATTCCCTTAAGCACATTAAGATATTCTGGACTTTCTTATGAAAACATATTCTAGCCTGTACTGTGGTTACTTGTATACTTATCATCCTTATAGGATCACAGTTCCTCTAGAGTTAAACTGTGTGTTACTATTATCTCTGTTGTTGGAGGTTAGGTAGCAGAGTGCAATCGATGCATGTGATTTTGCTTGAAAAGTTAAAATGTGTTCAATTTTATTGTTAGGTACTGTCAGGATATGTGGTCCACAGACTCAAGGTGCTTTGAGTCTAGTAGGGAAAACAAAATTGTCATTCACAAATTACCTAGAGAACAAACAGGAGACTGATGACTGATTAGAGATTAAAGCAAAGAGATAACAGGAGGGAAGAAATGGACGGAGAAGGATTTAGGGAAAAGGCAAGACCAGAGTTTAATGCTGGAAAGTGAAGAAAGTCACTAAAAGTGGAAGGAGGTGTTTGTGTAGGGAAAAGCATGACTGAGGGCTCCGTGGTGAGGGCTGGCATGGCAGGTCTGGCAAGAAGGAGGTCACTTTAGGAACACCTATTGGGAAGGCAAAATACTAGGTAAGTTCAGGGTGTCTCAAAGTAAAACAATTCCCTCAAATTTACTGAGTCATTTCTTTTTTAAAAAAAATTTTGTTTTTAAAACTGAGGTATAATTGATATAACATCCTGTAAGTTTAAGGTATACAATGTGTCAACCTGCTACATTTGTATTTTATGTTATGATTACTTCCATGGTGTTAGCTAATGCATCCATCAAAATTTCCTATCATAAGGCTTTTTGTGATAACCAGCATCCTTCCAAGTTAGCTGCAATTAGTGAGACTTTACTGTATGGTCTTATGCTGCTCTTTAATTGCTGGAATTCATCATTGACTGTCTGAATTACAGTACATGGCAATATGCTGTTTAACTGCTTCCTTTTTTTGCTTTTTAACTACCATCATTTTTTAAGGTTTTGATTCCTAACACAGCCTAGGACAGATGGTAAGAAATTATCTCATGGATGAGACTTTAAGACTAAAAAAATAAAGCCATTTTTATAATGGACTTTCCATGTACTAAGGAATTTTCTCCATTCTGATTTACTTGTGCAAAATTGCAATACGATTTCCCTTGCTATTGCTCCAAGAGGGGTGATGTTTGCAAATGTGTAATGAAAATATGCAGCTCATTTACTTACTGTACTTATAATCTAATCCAGATTCAGAACTGGCCTATGGAGATTGACAAATACTGGTTGCGATGAATTATTACACAGACACATTCCCACGAAAGCACTATTAGAAAACATAATGAAAATTCACTAATTCATGTTGAAAAGCTACCTTAAGGGCCACGACAAACAGAAGGCAAGGGATTTTAAAAGTATACATTTTTCCTTTTTTTTTTTTTAGTATAAGTTTTGGGGAAAAATAAGACATCAATACATTTTAAAACTAGAGTATTGACTGCTTTCTCATTTGCAAAATTCTTTTTGATATGAATTACACATATTTTTTTTCCTTAGGACTATAGCATTGCTAATTTTCTCCACATGTGTACAATTTGTCTTTGACCTTTAACAAATGTCCTCCGGGCAGTTCACTTACCAGCCAGAAACAACACCTCAGCATCATTTTATATGCACACAAAGGGTTGAAAGCTCCGTAAAAATAAATGATCCATGGTACAAGCTACATTAACCAGCAGAATAATAAGCAATTTCAGCCCTGTAAATTTCAGTGCCATCCATTCAAAACTGCACTGGGTCACTTTAGCATTCAATTCATAGGAAAAGAATAATAAATACACATGTTTTATTTGTTAAGATGCCAGCTATATATTTTGTGTAAAAGTTTGTTAGCCAAGGAAAGCCTATTTAAAGGCACATCAGGCAGTGTATATTTAAAAGCAGTGTCTCTCTCCAATACATGATTTTAAGCGTTACAGATACATTTACTATTAAACATCATGTATATTTAATACAGCAATGTCTACTGCAGTGCCCTAAAAGCCTTTGTTCACTTTATAGTTTCCATTACTGGAGAGCCAACATTCAGTTCTCTCACAATTTTGTAAAGTGCAGGCAACCCACAAGAGCTGCTAGTTTTAGCTAGCAGCCCTGTGGGACTACAATAATTGTTATGAAATCATTAATTCTACCTCAGCAGTTTCAACTGTCAGGTACATGTAACAATAATTGCAGTTAATGAATGCTGCTCAATTTATTAAGTACAAAATGAAAACCAGTATTCTTTTATATGCAGCACTGAGACACATTAACATTTATCATTTGTGTATACTGTGTTGAATATTCTTCTGTCCTTTATTGGCCAGGGTACATATAGTCACTTTTTTTTTTAAACTTTTCTTCATTAAAAAAAAAAAACACACACACACAGGAAATTTTCACTCTCTATATAAAGAGTAATTAAAATAATTAGTACCAATAGTAATATTAAATTAGAACTCATGTCTATGAAAAACAATCCAGCAGAGCCAATACTTAGTTCTTTGGATAAACAAGAGTCTTTCTTGTGCCACCTTTCCCTCCCTCAGTTCTTTGAAGAGCATTAAAAAGTTCAAAAATTCCAGTTGTTTGAAATATTAATGTTGTTTTCTTCTCTCTCTCTTTTTTAAAGATTTGTTTATTCATGATAGACATAGAGAGAGAGAGGCAGAGACACAGGCAGAGGGAGAAGCAGGCTCCATGCTGGGAGCCCGACACGGGACTTGATCCTGGGAATCCAGGATCGCGCCCTGGGCCAAAGGCAGGCGCCAAACCGCTAAACCACCCAGGGATCCCCCGTTGCTTCCTTCTCAAACTTTTGGGCAGTAAAGCTTTTGTGTCCATGAATACAACCTATTTCTTGATATAAGAAAGTAAGAACTCACTCAAAGTAAACTGCATAGACACTTGCAAGAGCAAAGAGAGAAGAATTTCTGAAAACATAAGATGAAAAGGTATCACTTTTAGGATCCCAGAGGCATCTGCTTCCAATAAGAATGCTCTGACTATTCAGTTGTCCAATGTGAACAATCACAATTAGCTTATACCGTGGAATCATCAGGTCCCTCACCTGGGTTTTAATAACCTAGAAATGAAAAGAAAAACAACAAAAAGGTCCTCACTTAGCCACATGGAAACTTACGAGTCTATCTTTGTCTTTAATATGGTGGATTTAAGAAAATCACATGATGTGTTGTAGATATTTTCAGTAATTATAGAAACTTAACTATGATTTCCTTTAAGCACTGTTCTCATGAGAGAGGATATTTAAGGAGAAAATTATAGCACCAGCAATAAATCTACATTTCCTAAGACACATGGAAAAACTATAATCCAGAGAACAGGACTTAAAGGATTTATCACATTCTTTGAAAATCTATGTTTAGATGGCTTCCCTTCAAAGAATGTTGGCATGAGAGTTATGCCACGTTATTTATGTCTAATTAAGGGATCACACGTCTGGTCTCCTGTAATATGACTAATCATGAATGTTTATTAAATAATTTGTTATAGAGAATTAAGTAAAGAAAAGCTAATGGAGTGCCAGCACTTTAGTTGATAAAAATAGAAATGTATTTAAAGGCCACAATATCTATATTTGATGCACTCCAAGAAATTACCTTGAAGAAGAGAAAATGATCATTAAAATATATCTTTGACAGTAAGTTTTTAAAAAATGGAGCAGTTATAAACATTTTTTAAACAAAATGCCTGCAAAATGATACACATAATGGTTGTTTTAGACAAAGGCTTTTTATACACACACACATACACAGAATATGACCTAATAAATATTTTCATAAAATATAAATTAACATTTTTTCTACTACTGAAAATTAATTGCCTTCATCAAAAAAGTAGGGGGTTGTCCTTTTAGCAATATTCTAGTTTTAGTGAACACTTCAGTCAAATCACGCCTATACCTCAGAAATCGTTTTAGTCATCTGTCTGCAGAGCTCTGGTTCATATTGTTCTTCTTGTAGATAGTTAGTTAAGACATCTTTCAGGATATGATTGACAATGACCACAGGAAAATGTTTGGTAGGACCTGAAAATACAGATGAAATTTCTAAGTAATTTCAAATGACATCCACCCACCCATAGGCTAATCAAAGGAGAACTAAATCATGGAGAGACATTTAATCTTCTGGGTGGTCCTATTTAAGGGAAAAAAAATAGTCCTAATTAGGTTTCCAGTCAGGTTCCCTGGCAGAGGACCAGAAGACAACATGCTCATCCATTTACTAGGCTACCTAAAGAGTGTATTCAGTACCATTGAGGTTTGATATTGAAAGTATTAATGACTTACTGTAAAATGTTAACATTTTTCTAACTGACTCCCAGCTCTTTATCTCCCCCTTCAATCTATGTATATCACACTACAACTGGAAGGGTCCCTCTAAAACCCAGATCTGGCCATGGTATTTCCCTTAGCAAAGTCTAAGGTTCAGTACCTCTAGCCCTTTTGCTGCCTACCATAGCTCTCTATGTAGATGCTGCTCCATCTACATAGAGAGTTGTCCTTTAAGGGATGTTTGTGTCCATCTGAGAAATATCCACTCATGTTTCATGGCCAGCTCTAATGTCTTCTTCTCCAGGAAGCTTTTCCCCTCTCTTCAGGTTAAAAAAAAAAATCATTCCTTTCTTTTTGGTACTCCCAGTACCCTGGGTCCCCATTGTTCCCAATCTCCCAGATCATAGCCAAAGCATTTCTGCTTTTCTCCCTAGTGAAATGGTAAGCTGGGTCATATTTTATCTACCTCAGAGTCTAATATACAATGCTAAAAGCATAGGAAATATTTAATGTATGATTTTTAAATTTCAAATAGAAGTAAACATTTTAGAGGTAATGATCATAGTACAGATAACAACTACTTTTACTGAGCTTTTTCTACATGTCATGTACTGTGATCATTATATATTTATTACCTTACAGAATCTTCCAATAAATCTTTGGGGTGAATTTTACTATTCTCTCCATTTCATACATGGGAAAGCAGAGGTTTAAATACATTCAGTGACTTGCTCAGAATCACACAGTGGCAGAGTGGGATGTACTTCTTGTTTTATCTGACTTGAGAGCTTATATCCTTAACCACATTTAGTGTTCAGGACTTAAAGTTTCAGATGGATCTTCTTTATCCAACATCCCAGGAATCTTCCCTGTACTTCCAGGGAATATTAACCTCATCATCATTCTGTCATTGTACAACATGTACATGTGCCCAGAGCCTGGCATATAGAGACTCAATCATTTGCTGAGTTGATATGGATAAAGGAATGAGATCAAGAATTACATCCGATTCTATTTTAACAGTCATCAGTATCTTTTAAGTGTTTATTTTTAATCACTGTATCAGAGTCTAAAGAAATACATGGCACACTAAAAGCAGGACAATTCCAGGAGGATTTAATAAAGAGACTCCTTAGGAAGTTCTGAGCAGGATGTAGGACCAAAGGATGGTGCAGTATCCCTTGGCTAGTGAATTGAGGGTGTTACCTCCCACTCCAGGCTTGATGGACCTGGAAAGGGAACTCTTACTAGATCCAGAAGAAGCATGTGGAAAGGGCTCCCTTGAAAGAAGCTACACCCTGTAGGTGAGTTAGGTCTGCCTCCTGGGGCTCAATAAATAGTATTTGTATTCTGATGATTATATAAGAATTGTTCAATTAAATCAGCCTGGGGAATGAATCTGGATAGGTAAGGGAGAGACACCTGATCTGATGGGTATGATGATTAACCCCAATATTTAGTTAGCAAGAAGTCTACATTCTATAGGACAGACAAGCAGTTATAAAAACGGTAGGCTTGTAGGTTTATAACTCCAGCTTGGTCCTGACGGCTCCTCTTTCATGGGGTCAACGTATGTACCTACAAGCCTCTGTGGCTCTTTTACATTTCCATTTGCATAAGGCTAAATTTGAGGGTGATTTCCCCTTTCTATTCAAGAAATTTAAAGATGATACAATTGACTTGAACTAAATTAAGTAGATTACATATGTTCTAACTATATCTTTCTGGTTTTCACTCCTTCCTGCCAAGCAAGCATATTGCATATACCTTGGCCTACATCACTCACATGGAACTTAATTTGGCCACATAGCTTGTATTCATTGTTCCCTTCAGCAAATAGTGAATTCCCTCAATATTTATCTGTTTAGTACTCCTCTCTGTCATTTGGGAACAGCAACTTGCCTCCTAGGAAGATGAGTTTTCCATCTCTAACCAGATGGTTCTTTAGGATCTACCATCACCTCCTTGAGCCCCAGTCCAGGTTATTGTAGATTGACTCAGGAGTGGTACTTGCCCACAAGCCAGACCACTTAGAATCCTTTCTCAGAATTTTGATTTTAAACTGAAACTAGGAATAAAAAGTCAACCTCTTTATGGTGATAAAAGTTATGACATGTGATGCTGAGGAACTGCAGAAGGCCATGATTCTCACCATGGAGAGGAAGCCAGGCCACAATGAGAGAAGGAGGCCCACACCCAGTTTAGTGCTGGAAACACAGAATCTTGGTTGCACTTGAGTCTCTGTTTCCAGTAGCCCCTACTGTTTAGCTGTACCAATGTCCTTTCTGCACTTGACTGTGTGTATGTTTTTTAAAATTTCATTTACCAGATCCTATTTTGAAGATATCTTGAAATATCATCATGGACTTTTTTTTTTTTCATTTGTTTTGTGACTTCTCCCCTGTGCAGCCAGAATCATCCCTTGCCTTGCTCATGCTGGGATGCTGAGATGCAAAGACAGAGAAAGAATGAATGTTCAGCTTTTGACTTCCCAAATGAGATCCCTAATCTACTATCAGAGTCAACTAATGGGAATGGCAGAACTTTTTTCTATTTCTTTTTTTTTTCTTTCTGAGTGGACTTTTTTTCTTTAGGAGGAAAAGACATTTTTTGAAATCAAAAAGCAAAGATCTGAAGAAAGGTTGGGATAAAAAAAGAAAGGAGAGGAAAAGAAAAATAGGAAAAAGAAAGGAAAGAAAAAAAGACTTGTCACAAAAATAGATTTAAGGTACAATAAATAAATATTTTGTTATTTAATTTGTCTGTGTGTCAGCTTCCTCAAATTGGGGTAATAATAAGAATTATCGCATATTGTTTTTTGTTAGGATTAAATGAGGCAAAATATTCGAAATGTTTAGAATAGTGCTGCCATGCACAACTCCCCCACCCCTCAAGACACACACTCATTAGGTATTTATTATTATTAGTGTTGTTGTTATGGTTGGCCGCCTCATTTTGAGGGAGGATATGGGCATTGTTCTTGCTGAGAAGGCAGCAAGGTTGGGTGAAGGTATAAGTAGGAAGGCAGTGAGACCTCTGCAGTCAGGAAGGACCTCAGGGGGTGGAGTGAGGTCAGGGTGGAGAGCTTGACAGTTTCTGTTCATGAGAGCATCCGATGACAGTGCCTAATCATCCTATGGAAGCTGAGCTCAAATGGGTAAGCTCTTTCTTCTCTCCAATTTCCGGTTCTACTTTTGTTATGTTGTCTACCTTCTCAGGCAGCCTGTCTCACTGTGGCAGCAAAAATAGCCACCAATATAGGTCTGACCTATCTGACTTCCTGCTTACTGTCAGTGTTTTTAAAGAATCAGATACTTCTTTAACCATTGCTCCAGAAAAAGTCCTGTGGAGAACTCATTCCGTAATTCATAGGAAATTATACTGGATGTCACAAAAGGCCTTTTTTTCTTAGTGATTTAAAGTGAAATCCTAGATTCAGTCACATTGAGAAACTAACATAATGAATGAGGAAGTAATTTAAATGCATTCCTTAATTTAGTTCTCACAAAATCCCTATGATGTATGGACTATTATCCATTCTTACAGATAAAGAAACTGAGAGTCAGGGTGCTGATACCTTGCTCAAACATTATTTACTTAGGAATTGGCAAGACTAGTATTCAAATTCAGACATCCTGGATCTTACATCTTGTATTTTTCTCTATATTCATGTTTTAATAATTAATTAATGAGAAAATATAAATGGTGTTTTATTATAAGAAATATACTTTGATTTTTCCATTCCCTGTTCTTTTTTATTAATTATACTTATGTTTCATCTCATTCTGGCTATAATTACCCAGATACAGGGAGGACAAACATACTAAACATTTAAAATGCTTTTATATGATGCAAATATTATTGGATAGAATTGGAAAAAATAAACACAATAATGCTGATTGACAGGTTCCCCCCACAGTCTTTTGGGAAGTACTGCACTGTGTAGATATGAGAAAATCTTTACCAAAGGTCTACAGAGTACCTTTCAGATGCAAAATAATCTCAGAAACAAGTAGAAGTGCAAATACATTTTTGTTTGAGTATTAAAAGATGGCTAGTTGAATGCTTAAGAAATGGATTGTCAAGCATAAAAGACTTTAATCATAAAGGAATAATTCACATGACTTTTTGTAAGAAAATATGGGAAATACTTTATACTAAGCTATTTCTAACACTGCTTTTCTAACTTGGTTCAACACTTAGTACTTCTTAAATTGATAAGATGATTTAGTTTATTTAAGGAAATAAGTTATGAAAGTACATGCTTATGAAGAAGAAACACAGGACTTCATATTTCAACTCCTTTATCTTGTCAAAATCTGTTTCAAACCCTTTCAGCATGCAGAGCCCAATGTCATAGGTATTGAATGGTTAAAATCTTTTAGTTCTAAGTGGAGGAAAACCTGACCCAAACCTACCTTGTCTAATGAAAAGTCTAAGAGCAGATAGCTGAATTTAGGACTCAAATAATTACATTAGGATTTGGTTCTCTCTTGGACTCAAGCTTCATATATTGGAGCAAGATGGCAAAGGGTGCTATACCGCTACTTCTTTCAGGTTTCAGAGACTAATAAGCTTCTTCAACAGCTCAAACAACATTTTCTAAGTTGAATCTCAAACGTTTTGATTAGCTTGATGTATCAAACAGTCATATGCTATCCCAGAATTGATCACTGTTATATCTCTGAAACTAGTGTCAGCTTTAGCAGGATATTAATGGATCAAAAGTGGTAATGATGGCAGTAGCAGGCTTCCCCAAAGGAAACTGGGTAAGGTTACCAGAAGGAGTAGAAGATTACACTGGAGGGCAGGAATATTAGTTGTCTACCCCAGCCACTGTGAAAATACCAGTAGACTGACTAATTATGGAGCCTCGAAATCCAGGTAGTCTTGGGAATTACTGTAGAAAACTGGCTACAAGGCCTAATGGGATGCACTGATGGTTGTAATTTTCTTGAATTTTACTGGCTACAGATGGAACCACTCTGGCCCATAGAGTCCTTCCTTTGGTCATTGGTAAGTCTCTGTGGGATTTCTATATAGCAATAATTATATATAGTGGGCAGATAATAGTGGGCAGGTACACATTTAGAGAAAACAAGTCATTCTATGAGAAGACATGAATGGGAAAAGGTATTCACTGTGGACTCCATCTGGGAGCATAGGGGCAGGTGCAAAGATCTTTGTTTTCAAAGACCCAAAGCCTCAGCGGAAAGGGATAAACACTCTGTCAACAAGGGACCAGAAATCATTTGCTTTTGCTTTGAAGGCTTTTTTCTCCACCTATCAACAACATTAGTTGGGTTTGTGGTATAAAACTTAAATGCATATCTCTTCATTTAATTGAACATAGATAAAATTACTCTACAGGATGACCCAGAAATATCCAGAAATAAACTTCTTAGTTCAGTAATACACAATACACATCAGTGCTGCCAATGAATTGTTTGATATTTAGGAAACGCTGATAAAGAAAAGTAAGCAATTTGGTCCCATCTTGCAGAGGA
Organism: Nyctereutes procyonoides; assembly: GCF_905146905.1. Lineage (NCBI taxonomy): Eukaryota > Metazoa > Chordata > Mammalia > Carnivora > Canidae > Nyctereutes > Nyctereutes procyonoides. The sequence continues at coordinate 45,854,123 of NW_026575140.1, read as the reverse complement.
AGAAATTAAAACCACATCAAATCACTTAATTAAGATCTATTATATTGTGCTAATATTGAAGATAATGCCATGTTATCAGATATTATTTTAAGTTAATAATGAGATCAGAAGTTTAAAATAAGGGGCTATCTGGGTGGCTCAGTTGGTTGAGTGGCCAACTATTGATTTTGCTCAGGTCATGATCTTGGGGTCATGAGACTGAGCCCCACGGTGAGCTTCATGTGCTCAGTTCGGAGTCTGCTTGAAATCCTCTCTCCTGCTTCCTCTGCCCCTCCCCCACACTCTAAATAAATAAATAAAACCTTTAAAAAAAGTTTAAAATAGAAATGAGTGATAAAATAACACACCCAACTGATAGGTGTTTTCCATCTGAACTGTAAGGCAAGAGGCATCATCCCTCTGGCTAGGTTCATCCATATAAGAGACAGTACTGGTGGAGCTAAAAGGAAGGAAGAAAACAAATTTCAATAGTTATAATAAAAATAACAAAACACATTGCTGCTTTGAGCAAAAATGTTACAAAGGCAAAGTTTCTCTAATATTTCAAGCAACTCTCAGGTAAATAGGCCGGTGTCCTAAGTCTAAAACATTTTAGAGATGCAACCATCAGGATACCTGGGTGGCTCAGCAGTTGAGTGTCTACCTTTGGCTCTAGGTGTGATCCCAGGGTCTGGGATTGAGTCTCGTATTGGACTCCTTGCCTGCTTCTCCCTCTGCCTCTGTCTCTGCCTCTCTCTCTTTCTCTCTCTCTCTCTCTCTCATGAATAAATAGATAAAAATCTTAAAAAAAAAAAAAGAGAACAATGGAACCATCAGGGCCTAGAGAAATTACATGGAGTAGGTCTCAATATAGTGGTTGAAGCCCAGGAAGTCCAAGGCATCTGATGACTCAGAAAGTGTCCATGGGCTGGTCTGTCTTTGTGGTAACAGAATACATGCTTCAAAGGCCATTGCCAATGGCATGTCTACCACAATGCAAAGGTTCTCTCCTCAAAACCAACAAAAGGGACTAGGGAATATAGGAGGAAGCTTAACATGTTGGGATATATATATATTATATATATATATATATATATATGGCATATTATGCTTTATAAAAGTTCACTCTTATACATACCACACAAAATCCCCTTAACAGAAAAAAGAAAAACAAGAAACTCACCTACATGGTGAGAGAAACCACAATTCACCCAAATTATCATAAATCACTAGTATCCATCACCCTTTTCAATACTAAGAAAGGGTTTTGGCTTGGTTACCAAGGCAATATAAGCTTATCCAGGTGCTGAACCAGAGACCCAAACAAGGAGGAACCCCCAGTGTACCTCCAGCACCACTTAATTCAGCTTAGTTCAGAGGAAATTCAACTGTCACTAATGAGTCTCAGCTCTAACCCCACCTGTGAAAATGGAAGTTAAGACAGATGTCATTTCAAAGGAGATACTACAATAGTGTGTGTGTTTGTGTGTGTGTGTGTGTGTGGTTATGTGTGTTTCTGAGTGACCACTTTTCTAAGCTGGCTATGTTTTTGCCTTCATTAAATGACAGATATGTTCTTAATCTTTGGCAATTTTTTTTCTCTGCAAGGAGATTAAAATACTTAGTTTTCAGCTGTTTGGGATTAGTAAACTTTTTGCAAATGATATTTTAAGAAAATCACAGATAATCTGTTTTAAAAATCCTTAGTACAATTTGTATAATAAATTAAGGTTTACCCACCCATCCCAAGAAATTGATGCAAGTAATTACGGCTGCATTTTCACGATAGATTTCTGGATTAGTGATTTAGTTTGCATTCTTGTAACACCTGCTTTTCTCAGTTTTCTGCTGCCCTTTGAAGTAGCAACCAACCTGTTGGGCTACATTGGCTGCAGGTGTTGTGGGCAGTACCCACAGAAGATGATTGCTTCTGCTCAGAAAACCCCATGTTACAAAAGCCCCCTGATTTGAAGATAAACCAATCTTTCCTGATTTTATATGTGCTACTTTTCACTTTGCAAAAATGCTTTTCATCAAATATCTCATTTTACCTTCACAAGACTCTCTTAAGTACACAAGTTATTATTCTACCCATTTCAGAGATAAAAAGGAACGAAGCAAAGGGCTTAATGCCGTACGTGTAGGAAAGGCACACTTGGATTTCAAATATCCTATTTACTTTCCAGTAACAAAGTCTCATATACGGTCATTTCTGACAGAACAAAAAACAGGGATGATGACTATTTGAAATAATTAATGACTGCATTTGAAACTCACAGCAAGTGTTAATAAAAACCCAATTTCTTTCTTACTGAACACCATATTAAAAACTCAGAGAAGTAGTATTGGTATGAAACTCAACATAGCATAAGTTGGAGGTCTCAGACAAAAAAGCGAATGAGGCTTTTTTACAAATAGTCCTCACTATTGCTTTGTTCCATGTTACTGAGAAATTGATGATCAGTGCAGTACCGTTTATCAGTATGAAACTGGAAAGTGTCATAAGGGCAGTTTTAAAAACCCACTGGCTAAAGATAGGTTTGCAAACAGAAGGTGCTGCAAACTAATTTTTAAAGGCAGCCTGGGTGGCTCAGCGGTTTAGCCCCCACCTTCAGCCCAGGGCCTGATCCTGGAGACCCGGGATGGAGTCCCACGTCGGGCTCCCTGCATGGAGCCTGCTTCTCCCTCTGCCTGTGTCTCTGCCTCTCTCTCTCTCTCTTTCTCTCTCTATCATGAATAAATAAATAAGATCTTTAAAAAAATAAAAACTTACTGAAGGCAATTTCATTCAGTGCCTTTTCTTTTCCACAGTAATCGTGTAAACAGTACATGTTCATTGTAAAAAGTTTGAAACATAAAAAAGTATAAAGACTAAAGTAAAACTACACAAAATAATTACTAACCCCAATGGTTACCTAACCACTGGTAACATAACAAAAATCTAAAAATCTTTTTAGACAGGATTTTGCACATGGGAGCGTAAGATAGATTGTGGCTCTTTTTTTTTCTTTACTCAAAAAAGTATCATGGATGACTTCCTATGTTGATAAATAGTAATCTACATTAATATTTTAAATATCAAGACAGTATTTAATATATTAACATATTATGTTTTATTTACAGACTTGTTCTCCTGGTCATTCTAGGCTATTTCCAAAATGCTACTGTTGTGGAGAAAGCTGTAATAAAAATCATGGCAGGAACTGCCTGCCATTCTCTCCATCTTCCTTGGTAACAGAACTCTAAATTTGTGGGGATATTTCTCTCTACACTAAAGACAAATTCTTGGATTTCTTTGGTACTATTGTGGCCATGTGGCTTGTAAGCTGATGAGACGTTAAGTGGAAATTTTGGTTGAGATACTGAGAGTTTCCTCACAAGCATGAATTCAATCAAGAGGATCCTGTTTATATCCTTGAGGACTGGAATGTGGATATGATGGCAAAGGTTCAGCAGCTATCTTGGGTTTTGAGATGACCTTATACATTACACATCAGGAAGAGAGAAGACGGCTAGGTCTCTGAATTGCTTCCCTCCAAACTCTTCTACATAAGAGAAAAATACATTTCTATTTTGTTTAAGTCACTACTTAAAAAATAATATTATAAGAAGCATTATATAATACTGATACAAATTCTAACTGATACAGAGTTTGCTACTTGGAAGTGGGATGTTGCAAGTACTGGAGAATAAAACGTGGAGTTAGTTTTGGGGAGAAGATAGGGCTTTGGAGAGTGATATTTCAGATATTTTGCTGTAACCTGGCATCCTTTCTCATGCAGAAGGAAAATATTCGGTTTGTCTATTGCCTTCTGTACTATGTATCTACTAAAACTATAACTTTGTGAAAAATTACAGAAAATTTTTACTTGTTAGTTTAAAAAAGATTCTGTTTATGGATTTTTTTTAAACTAAGATCTAGGGATCCCTGGGTGGTGCAGCGGTTTAGCGCCTGCCTTTGGCCCAGGGCGCGATCCTGGAGACCCAGGATCGAATCCCATGTTGGGCTCCCGGTGCATGGAGCCTGCTTCTCCCTCTGCCTGTGTCTCTGCCTCTCTCTCTCATTCTGTGTGACTATCATAAATAAATAAAAATTAAAAAGAAAAAGAAACTAAGATCTATTTGCTCCCACATTAAATGAGAAAGTTTGGAAAAAGGAAGAGAGAAAAGACTGGGCTGAACAGAAAAAATAAAATATTTTTTCCTTGAGAAAAAGATGGAAGGAAGAGATAAAATATTAAAAATGCTTGCAATCTGGGTAGCTAACATTAAACCAGAATATGGGTTTGTAAATTTTTAGAAATAGGAGAAATTCTATATTTGAAAATGGGGAATGACCAACAGCAGTTCAGAATACTTTTGGAAAATAAGTAGGACATATTTTCCATTGATAAATAGCTTTACTCAAGCCCTTTGAAACGATTTTGGATAAAAAAAGCAATTTTATAATTTTAGTTATCAGTGCTGTATACACAGCAGAAAACATTTATTAGGTATATGTCACAACATTACAAGTGGCTACATTTCAGTAGAATTATGACCAGATTTTCCAGTTTATAATAATCCTTCTGGAGAGATACACGATCTCATCACAAAGGGAATGCTGTAGTTGATCTTATTTCTTATTTCTTGATTTTATTGATCTTATTTCTTAAAGGTGAAAAATGCTCTTTGTGTTTTGTCTGTCTATGTGTTTCATCAGTTATCGGAAGGTAGAAAGGAAAAAGATTCAATTAGCAAAATGTATCCAAGAGAGTTGTCAAGTTTTAGGAAGGAACGGAGATGAAAAGTGAACACAGGAAAGCTAAAGGTCTGGCAGAAATTATTGGTGAAAACAAGGAACAAATCAACCAATGCTATCCTGGGAGAAGAGTAACTATTTGTCACCCAATGCAAGTTTCAGTAATACTTGCAATCATGTGTACTGCTACGGAGGACACACATGGCATTAACCTGGATGCAGAAATAGCTGAACGACAGTGGTCCACAAAAACAAAAGGAACCCTTCTATATTGTACCTGATTGACATTGGAAGCATCCATGCCAACCCAACAGTCTGTGCTCTGATCATGCAGGAAAGAGGAAAAAGAAAATTAGTGATGGAGTTTGAATACGTTTACTCTTTCATGATATTCAGTTCTCCTGAAAACCTCTTACAAAGGTACTTGCTGGTCATCCCTTTAATTACACAGAATAAACAAAAGATTGCCTTATTTTTATGACTGTTAGAGACAGTCGTAATTTCAATTAAGTCTCACCAGCCTCAATACCATGTAGTTATTATTAAGAATTTATTTTCAGTCATTTTCACAGACATTATTACTGAGATGTTTTGAAGCTGCAGTAAGAAATAATATTTGAATGCATAACTGCCTTTGAACCATTAATTTAGTAGATTAAGAAAGTCAAAATATCATCTCTTTCTTCTATTTATAACCATGAAATACCTGGAACTACCATATTTTGAATGGTATCATTTAAGCAGTTTTCACTCCTAAATCTACTAAAGTTATATGCTGCCTCCCAGTGGAGATATTTCAGGGCACACAGTGTAAAAAGATTGTATAGATCAGGGTGTATAGGTTTGGACTTTTGTTCTTTTGTTTTTCCCTCATTCTTTCAACAAATAATTATTGCTCACAATGGGCAAGCTGGTGATATGAAGAAAAATTAGGTTCCTTTGCTCAAGAAACAAGGTATTGAAAACAACATGAAATACACATAAAGCCTCACTTATTTGAGAACTTTCTGCCTCAAAACATCCAAAGGATATTTTTATGATTGTTATGTTTAAGAGCAAAACCATACTAACTTTTCCCCTGTCAGCAGAAGGTGGCAGTTGCCTAGTAAGGTAATTTAGTTTTGTGGCCATTTAGTTTATAGTATTTTTTCTGGATTTTTATGTAGCTTTGAGATATTTTATTCACATCATTGGCCCCATTGTACCAGTAAGAGAAAGGTTATAATATAAAGAAAGGTCAAGATACATCCTCATAAATGAAAGAGGAGAGAAAAATGACATGGCATGTGTTCTTCTAGGATATATTTTTCAAGAGCATGAATGATTCTGAAGGACAAAGGATAAATCCCACAACCTGTAAAAAATCTAGTTCTGATGTGATTGAAGATAAGCCATGGAAGGTGACTGATAAAATAGAATAATTTTGAGTATGTGGATAGAAAATCAGAGCATCTGAAGCCACTGAACTAATGTTCACTCAAGATAAGGTGAGGTCAAAGCCAAAGGCAGCAGATGAAAATTCTGTTGCAGCTCCTGGATGAATGGAAAGATTCATATATGATGTTTCCATGTATTCGTGGTTCTATTTCTGAAGTTCCTATGTGTTCCATCGATCTGTTTCTCTATTCATGCACCTATGTGTTCCTGCATTTATTGTCATTTTTACTTACTACAACTTTGTGGTATATCTTAATACTTGATTGCATTCCCACGACAGTTTTTACAAAGATGCCAATAAAGGACTATGTATGAAAATGTTCCACATGGCATGTGAAAGCCAATCTCGATGTTCATCCCTAGGGGAATGGATACAAACATATGTGATGATATATATTAAGAACTACTATGCCACAGCAAGAAGCAAAGAGCTAATCCATAGTTACACAAGTAAATTAAAAAAATAAAAACGCTGAACAAGATATATGAAATTGAGAAAATAAAATGAGATTTATAGCACACCATTTGTGTAAGTCAAAATCCTTGGTAAGTACTTGTTCCGTATTCTTTTATTAGATGGTCAGTCAGGTGTGGCACAAAAGGACACAGAGGAGAAAAAATAAAATAAAATAAAATAAAAAATAAAAAAAGAATTTAAAAAAAGGACACAGAGGAGGAGCCCAGGAAAACACAGCTGACTGTACTCACAGATCCCAGAGATAAGATACATGCCATGCCATGCAAGGCTATATGGAAAGACACCAGAGTGTTATGACACAGAGGACAGCAGCCAGGGAGAGATAAGGCTAGAGCCTTTATTGGGGTTTCTGAGGAAAAGGCAAAACTGGGCATGGGAAGCCATTCAAGACTAGCTAGTCTGAGTAATTTCAGTGGGCCTGGTACTTGGCTCTGGGCCAGTTAAGGCAGAGGAATATTGCATGCTGGTGTGTTGGGGGACACGTAAAGGGAAGCTGGCTCTGAGTTGGATAGTTTGCATGTATATCTAAGGCATGTTTCCTGATGAGACATTGGCTAGCTTCAAGAATTGGCTAGACCTGGGAGGGGCATCTCTCCCCAGCCAGAAAGTTTTTTTTAAATGTCAAAACAGCATAATACACAGAAAATTACAGTACTTAAATATGTGTATTCTTGTAGCATGTGTAGTGCTGTGTATATGAGAGTGGGTGCCTTTTGAGAGTTGGGAGTGAAGTGTGGAAGGGGAAGAAAAGGAACAATCAGGTGGACACCAGGGGCCTCACCCACATTGGTGATGACACTGTGCTATGAAATGAGGAAAATTTTTAACTCTGTTCCCGAGAGAAATAAGATAATAAATGAGATAACTGAAGATCATAAAAGTATCTTCTCTACTTAACCCACAGGATTTTTATGAGAATCATATGGGTATTGTATGTGAAAAAGTCTCATAACCTATCAAATACAAGATAATATGAGTTTTTACTGTGGTTTAATTTCAGACGATGGTAATTTCAGTTTTCTCAAGTTTCTCTCTCTTTGAAGGGGGGAAGCTGTATCTCATCTAGGTCTTTCAGGGGCTTTAATTTTATTTAGATGGCAAAAGACCTTATCAAAATTAGGAAACAGATCCGGAAACATCATTTTTAAACTGCACATAAGCAGCTCACAGTAGTATAGGTTGAAATCATTGGATAAATTCATCACACTGAAAATTACTTGTTCACTACCTATTCCACCAGATTACAAACTCCCCAAGACCAGGGATTATTTCTTTGCGGTTCACCCCCCAGCATAATGCCTGGAATATACTCATTGGTCAATAAATATTTATCTCAAATGAAGTCACTAATTCAGGATTTTCCTTTTTGCAGAAAAAAAATTACCAGGTGGCTTTCAGTTTACTTGAAAAATGACCTTCTACAGAGTAAAACTCTACAGTTAGTTACCTTTACATGCCTAACATGTGACATAATAATTGGCACAGAGTAGTTCAGTAAACCTTGAATAAATGAGTAAGTGAAAGAATATAGTATGGCCTAACGAGTGTGTTAGATACCACCAGTGTGGTTTAGAGAGCTGTGGGATCCGTACTCTAAGTTCTTGTTATACAACGTTGCTGTAATTTTGGTTTGAGACAAAAGAGAGACTCTTTATTCTCCAACCTTAGGCTTGACCTACTAGTTGAATTACTGTTTTTTTTTTCCATTTTCTTTTTTTTTCTTTTTTTCTTTAATTTATGATAGTCATACAGAGAGAGAGAGAGAGAGAGAGAGAGAGAGAGAGAGGCAGAGACACAGGCAGAGGGAGAAGCAGGCTCCATGCACCGGGGGCTCGACGTGGGACTCGATCCCGGGTCTCAATCCCGGGTCTCCAGGATCGTGCCCCAGGCCAAAGGCAGGTGCCAAACCGCTGCGCCACCCAGGGATCCCCTAGTTGAATTACTGTTATTTTCTACTTACAGAGAAAATAAACCTGGCTAGCGTGTCACATTATCCTGGGAAAGTAATTTAACCTCAGGCTTCTGTTTCCATTTTAAGAACATGAGAGAAGCACATCTGTTCAAATACTGTTTGAAGGCTGCCAAAGGCTGAGCTTCCAACAAGAAATATGTCACTGTCAATACCTGCTCTTACTCACAGATGGGAAACAAAAGGTTCAGGTGAATGAATAGAAGAGCTTCATTAACATAGGTTACACATAGATAGCCAATTTTCAAAAATGAGAATACTTGCCTATACACAAAAGCCGATTTTGCCACTTGCTAATTCTGTGGCTTTGGAACATCAACCTTTCTAGGCTTCTGTTTCTCCATTTGTAAAATGGGGACGACAATAGCATCTGTTTGAGAGAGCAGGATCAGCCAACATTTCTGTAAAATGCTAGATAGCAAATATTTTGGCTTAGTGGGTCCTATGGTTTCTATTGCAACCGTTCTACTCTATAGTGAAGCAGCCAGAGACAATACACACATGAATAGGTGTGGCTGTGTTCCAATAAAAGTTTATTGATGGATACTGAGATTTGCATTTTTATTAATACTCACATGACAAAAATATTATTAAAATTTTTTTCAACCATGTAAAAACCATACTTAGCTAGGGGACCATACAAAAATAGGGGGTAGTTTGGACCTGGCCCTTGATCCATAGTTTGTCACCCACTATTACAGAGCTTCTGTGAGACTTAAATAAGGTCATGGTGAGGGCTCAATAAATATGAGCTACTTTCAGCCTTATTTCTATCAATTATTTAAGTGAAAAAGCAAATAAAATTCAAACTTGTAGACTAAGTATGATGACAACTAGAAAGGTATGAAAAGAAATATGCTGACATGCTAACAGTTATGATCCTGGGAGAGTAAGATCCAGCTTAAGACATTTCAACTTTTAAAAATAAAACATAAAAATTATATTATAATTAAAACATAATTTAAGTAAAAAAGATCCAGTCTTAAAAACAGTTAATAGTAATTATAACGACTATAAATTCAATCTTCCATTCATAAATCAGAAGTCATTTTAGATATCCATTATGCCCAGGGATCAATCTTAAGAATTAGTTACTACTGTAAAGCAATGTAGACATAGAAAGCAAGACTGGAGGGCTAAATCTATGCCGATAAGAAGTGCTCATCTCATCGATGAGAAGCCCCAGAAGTGGCTTTCCAAGTATGTCTATCTCCTACTCTTCTTTGCCTTCCTTATCAGTGTGTTTACTGCTGTAAAGGCAAATAAGTTCACAATCTAACAAGAAAAGACAGACAAAAAAACAGCCTAGTATAGTAGCATGTAGAAGAGAAGAGCAGCAGGAACAGAAAAGAACATCTAACCTAGCCCAGAAGTGGAAGTGGTTGTAGTTGAGTAGTTTAGAGAGAGCTTCCTAGAAAGGTGGAGCTGGACCTAATCCTGAAGGAGGAGAAGGAGGAGAAGGAAGCCAAAGTGTAAGAAGAACATTCCAGACAAGGGTACCCCATGGGAAAGCAACATGGCAGCTTGGCTGGAAACAAGGCAAAGCACTGAGGATTATAAATCTGCAAGCTGAGTATGGCCAGAGAGTAGGATGGAAGTAGGCTAATGGAGAACACAGCGCTGGAGAAGTAGGCAGATATCCCTGGGCCCTATATGCTTTACTCATGATTTAGGACCATCCTAGTCACTAAATTATTCCTTGACCTCTAAGCCTCAGTTATTTCATGGTAAAATGGTGAGGATGAGGTCTTCCTAGTAGGATTAATGCTGGGGATATTAAATGACAGAATGTATTTGGTCCTCAGTAAATTACAGGATAGGTTTTATACAATTGAAACTGATCTACTAAAAAAAATATTTTAAATACTCTTCAAGAGAAAGGTATATGCTTTTCCATAAAACTCTGAAATTTCAAAACAACGCCACTGATTGATAACCACTGAGCTTTCAGAATTATTCTGCTAGCTCATTTCATGAAGGAGAACCATTTGCACAGTCCAGTCCCAGACAGTGCTGAAGACCTTGAAAGTAAGTAGGAGCTAGCTTGAGGAGAGAGTCTCCCAAATGGCCTCTGTACTGAAGGGTACTTGGAAGCTGGTCGTTTGCTTTCTAAGAAAAAAAAAAAATTCAGGTAGAGGATCCATTCTGAATGTTTTGACAGTCCGAATTTCTAACTGTGAAATACATCAATGAAATTATCACTTAAATATATCTGTTAGTGAAAAATCTATCCTCATGTATTGGTAATACAATTTCTGTATTTTTGTTACTTTTAATTTGTATTTATTATATTTCATCAATTAAAAAAGAAAGCTAATTATTCAAATTTAGCTGTGGTGTTCTGATTCTATATGACTTTTTAATATGCTTTAGAAGGGAAGATGTAAAATGAAAATGAGGCAAATAAGAATGACAGTTTAGTCTTCAGATGAGAGCAGGTTTTTTTTTTTTATAACCACAGGAACATGATTTATGTCAGACTATTGTTATAAATATTTTCTTAGAAAAAGTTGAATTTAAGCTAACATTATTGAATAATTTTAAAAGGAACTTTATCTTTTTTTTTTTTTTAACTTTACCTTTAAGTATTGGAAATAGCAGCCAAAATGGCTTAAGGTCAGAAGTAAAAGTTGCAGAGGTTAATTTTTCTCCCAGTTTTACTTCTGACATTAGCTGGGATTGCTACTCCTTTACATTTCCTATCTGTAAAAGAGAGAGATTGTATTTGTAATCCACAAATGATCAGATTATGAAACAAAATCTATGTATTTATATGATCCTGAGGAGAAGCATTTATATGATACTAAGGAGACACAAAAGAAGTAGGTAGTCTACACTGCACATGGCATTTCTTTGGGGTAAATGGTTTTGGGGGGATGCTATTTGAAATAGTAAAAAATGTTGCTGGAATCAATATACCACTTAGATTTTCTCACTCTCCTTTTTTTTTTTTTCATTTTTAAAATATAGCCCCAAAAGATGACTCAAAATATTCCACTTGCCCATTTTCTCCCTTTTTATATTCCAAAGGAACACTATGCACTGGTTTATTCAATAGCTGAATTTAGGTTATTAGATATTCAGTTACTCACTTTTTGATATAACCATGAAGTTCCTTCTGCCGGAATTCACGACCACTCAGAGAAGACACACTCCTCCTTTTCCTTACTGAATGAGCCATCCTGTCTTTAGCAATGTCTGACATCATCCTAACCTATGGAAAACTTTTGTAAAACAGCAGACAAAAGATCTGAAAGCATTTTAGTTAACGTTAACACCAAGACTCATTCTAGATTAAAAAACATAATTCTTCTATCATTTTTGAATGGGAAAGTGCAGTTTCCTTAATAGTGATTTTTAGTGTATGTTGTCATTCTGGACAGTATAATTGGAAACACGAAAGCTCATAACTTTTGTCTGTGCAACAGTATATTAGTATAGTATAATTCACATAATCAGATATTAAGCTGCAGCAAAAATGCTTAATAGCAGAAGAGGTTTAGTCACTGAAAAAAGCCTGTGTAGAAGAAAGATGTTATTTCACACCCGAAAGCAGTATTTTCTATTGCCCTTCCCTCCAAATTAATCTTGATAAAAGTTTGCTAATTAATATTTGTTGTTGATGCTTTATTTTAAAAATTAAAATCATCTTCCCCAAAGGGTAGTTTTTTCAAGCAACAGTGATTTTCTTTGTAGAAAGCACACAAAATTTAACCTGTAACAACGTATTTTATTAGAAAGATCACTTCCTTCCAGCCAACGTTTGTCAAAAAGGTGGTAGTAGGAAGGGACTTCCCAGAATTTAGACTGTAGGTCTACTGCCCTATTGCCTATATACAAATTTAGACATTCATTTAAATTATTTTATAATCTGTAAATCTGAGAGCCCGAACAAGGAAACACTGTGCTAGACAGTAAAACAGAACTAAGACAGAGTCCCTGCCTTCAAGGAGCAGGAGTGGAGTCGGTAGGGCAGACAATGACACGATCTAAAGTGTGGGGATCCCTGGGTGGCTCAGCGGTTTAGCGCCCCCTTCAGCCCAGGGCCTGATCCTGGAGACCAGGGATCGAGTGCCACGTCGGCTCCCTGCATGGAGCCTGCTTCTCCCTCTGCCTGTGTCTCTCCCTCTCTCTCCCTCTCTCTGTGTATCTCATGAATAAATAAATTAAAAATCTTAAAAAAAATAAAAATAAAACCTCTGTGTGTTAAGTGTCAGGTAGAGAAGAGCAAAGGGCACATGGAGGGCACATGGAATGGCAGAGGTACCCTGCGTTGGAAGGGAGGCACTGAGGGTGTGTGTGTGATTCTGTGCCTGTGTGTGATTGTGGCTCTGTGTGAGAGTGACCGGAATGTCACATTCCTGTGTGTGTGTGTGTGTGTGTGTGTGTGTCTGTGGGTGAATGCCTGGGTAGGCACAAGTGTGTCCCCATGAGTGTGTGGGGCTGCATGTTTGAGCGTCTGTGTACATGGATGTGTGTGCCCGGGGAACCTGTGTGGGCACCTGTGTGTATATGAATGATTATCTGTGCACCTAAATGGGTGTGTGCCTGTGTGTGTGTGGTGTGTGTGCATGAGCCTTTGTGTGCCATGGGTCTGTGTACTGAATGTATGTGTGCACTTCGGTGTGTGTGCTTGGAGTATATTAGAGTCTATGAATGTGAGTGTCTGTCTGTGTATCTGTATATGCGTGTGTATGTGTCTGTATAACGAGTGTGTGTCTATGTGAGCGTGTCTGTGTGTAGCAGGCACACTGTGCCTGATTAAGTGGGTCATCCAGGTTCTGATCCAAAGTAACCTAGGTAGACCTCAGTCTGCTCCCTGGTTTCCACAGGCCAGAGCTGGAACCTAGGGGTCCCGGGGGTGTGGCCGCCAGGGCAGTGGGGCCTCAGGGACACTGCTGCTCCCCCAGCACACCGGCCGGCCAGCTCTGCACAGGCCCTCACCCTAAAGCTCAGACACGCAGGAAGTCGGTGGTGGGGTGATGGGGGTGGTGTGTGGGGAGGGGGTATGGGGGCTTGGGGGTGTGCGGTGGGGCGGGGCTGGCTGGGGGTGCAGTGAGCGGGCCGGGTACCAAAGGCCAGGATTCACTTGCAGTTCCCAAATTTGGGGCCACTGTTTCTTATTTGTTTGGGGGGGTGGGGTTGGAGCAGGGTTGGGAGAGGTCGAGGCCCAGTAGACGCGCCATTCCTTACCCCAGGGCCGTCCCCCCTCGAACCCGCTGTGTCTCCCAGCCCGCGGCGCCGCGGGGAGCGCGCACTTACCTGCAGCGGCGCGGCCTCGGGGGCCCTCAGGGTCTCGGGGGTCTCGGGGCCGCGGCTGGCCCGCTGCAGGGGCCCGCTGCAGGAGCCCGCGGTGCTGGCGAGACCCCCTCCCGCGCCTCCTCCGCCCGCGACCCGCGCCCTCCGCGGGGCCCGTGCGCCCGGTCTCCAGGGCGACCTCCCCGAGCGCTGCCCCCGCCCCCCGCGGGCCTCCGCCGGGGCCGCGCGGTCCTCCGAGCTGCCCGAGGGTCTCGCTGTCCCTGCCCGGAGGCCGCTGTCCCGAGCTCGCTGGTGCCCGGGGGCGGGGGGGGGAGGGCTGGTTTATCCTGCGGCCAGGAGGTCATCTGGGACTCAGGGTGCAGCAGCCTGAACCCTCGTCCAGTTTTTCCCCTAAGTGCCGGGGGTGGGGGGGGAGTCAGTTGTGGGAAGTAGTGGGGTCTCCTGGGACAGGAAATCCGAGGCGCAAAGAGAAAGGAGAACTCCCTTTCCCTTTCCCAGACCTCGGACACCACTTCCCACCACCCTGTTTCAAGGTCCAGAAGCTTGATCACAGGGATCCCTTACTGAGAGCTTGCATCTACCAGCTACTGGCAGTTTGCTTTTGATTAGTTTGTCCCAACAACTCCGTTAAGGAAAGGTGGTTCTCCCTTTACAGACACAGAAGAACACTGAGATTCTGAATCCTTAAATAATGGGATAGGGGCACTGAGCCGCGTACAGGCTTATCTCCTGAGCTGCCAAGGAGGCTCCTTCACTTTTCCTAAATAGGTTTCTTCCCAGCCTCTTAAAGTTTAAGAAGCTTTGAAATAGAGACTGTTTGGCCTTGAGGACCTATCTGGCCTCTCTAAAAGGCGCTTCCCTCCTTAATAATTAACCTCAAGACCCCTCCCCCAACCCAAAGCAAACAAATCCAAACCTTTGAAAGGACCCTTCTGTAGTGGGCAATCACTGGAGTTAGAAATAAAACAATACCTCTAAGCTATGGTACCTGCCCTTTTACGAGTGGTCAGTGCAGTTAGCAGAAGCTGACAAGAGCAATGCACCGGGATGACAGTAGAGCCAGTAAGAGGACAGCGCGGAGGGAGAGCGTTAGAGTGTTCTGGCCCCATCCCAATCGCTATTCACAGAAGAGGGAAGGGATTGTTTATTGAATATCCACTACGTAGTAGGTAGGAACTATTAGGGGACTGGTAAAGATTATCTCTTTTAATCTGTTCATTGACCCTATGCTAAGGGGAGTGTAGCTCCATTTTCTTAAAGATAGGGATGAAGAATCGAGTAATGTGCTCCAGTCTATCATTAAATCAGGGACTGGGATGTGTCCTACTCTAAAGCCCTTGCACTGTGTCAAAATGTTTTGTCCGCTTTGCCACCCCAAACACGCAGTGAAATTTTCCAGAAATGTGGGTAAAATTTTAAGAGGCTGGTGATAAAAGAGGTTCACAACTGAATTTAGTTTTACACTTTTTCATTTATTTTCCAGAAAAATTACATTTAAATAACAATTTACTTTAGATATTTCATCTTGATCTCATGTATAATTAAAGTTTGTTTGGAAATGGGAACCCTAGTTGCAGTAATGTGTCATGATAAATAATTGCATATTTAGGATTTTGTGAAATGGGTGATTGGTATGAAGGAAAAACCATTTGTAAAAATCATTATTTACAAAAAAAAATGATGTCCACATCTTTTCTAACTTATAAGGCAAGTAATGTTAAAATGTTCTCATGATTATCTTCAATAAATCAATACTACACATTCATATCACCTTTGCTCACCAGCGAGCTTTGCTACAGTGAACTCTTGCTTCTTTTGCTGGTTTTTTTCTTGAGCACAGTAAAGCTTTCATCATAGACAAAGCAGTAATGGCCATGAGAATAAAAGTACTCTCGGTTGAATTACACATGTAGGAAAAAGAGCCAGGCATTAATATTTTAACTAGATTTTAAAAATATACTTGAGTATTTTAACCCACAATTTCTTTTATAAATAGTTTATGCTCAAGGAATTCTGTGAAATTAAATACTTCATACTAGGTCATAAAGAAATTCAGTTTACCGTTGCTGTAAAAATCACGGGGAGTTCCAAAGAAAGGCTACCACCAACTCAAAGTACACACTAACAGCATTTTTCTTAAGAAAGACAATTGATTGAATTTTATTACCTTTGGAAACACAGCAAAATTTCTCTGAGATTCTTTTTCTAGTTTCTCTTATTGTCAAAGAAAAAAAAAAGAATGCCACTTAGTAGGTGTGAAAATTAAAATTTGATCCTTTATATATTTTTTCCTACATGAAGTGAAAAATTAAAAGTATTTGTATATTGAACCCAGTAATATTCAAACAGTTAAAAAAGCCAGCTCTGTAAATGACTGCTTGGCCTGTAGTGAAGCTCTGCTCATATATAAGATTAGCATATCATCATACATATCCCAACACTTGGCTTTTTCAAGAAAAAATATTCAGGAGCAATTTTCCAATTCTCTTAGATTGAGAGAAACAGAGAGATTAGACAGGGGCCAGTCTCTTTCATGCACATCCATTTAAAAAACAAGAATTCAATACTGACCTGCAAAATTAACACAGCTTGTAAGAATTTTCATCCTATCATCTCACAAGGAAAAGAAAACTATCTGACTTTGGACCCTGGGATAGTGAACCCAGTGGTAGACATTTGGTGTATTATTTAAAATAGTTTAAAGTAATGATGCATGTATGAATAACACTAGGCATCTGTTTGGTCAGAGAGAAGAGGGAGAGAAAATCTCAGTGAAGTAATATACAGCTGAACAAATGAGATGGAATTAACATTTGCATGACATATTCAATGGTATATTTAAAAATGATAAATGGCTTATCATCTATCAAGCTGATTCACAAACTCTGAGTGAATTAAAAATTGAGCTATATTTAGAGAAATGTAAAGTGATTCAGCTTTATTCTGAATCAGTTCATCCAAGAATTTTTTAAAAAGGAATTTTGCTGCTTTTGTGTATGAATGATTGATTTGAAAAATAAAGCATTGCAAAAAAGAACTGTGAAATGCTCATCAGTAGAGTGTAGGGTTCTGCTTCTAACGAGACTATGTAAAACTGCGTTCAGCGTTCATCTATCATCATCCAATTTCTTAAAGCCACTCAATTCGATATTACCAAAGATTGTTCGCTAGCATTAATTCCACTCTGTAAAGAATTTGTTTTCAACAGTTGGTACTCTGATGTGCTTGGTCATAGGTGCACACCTTAAAAATAATACTTAAAAAATTAAAGTATTACATGGATATTTTAGGTGATAAAGTTAAATTCACTAAGATATACTAAGGAAAATTTAAAATAGATACTCATTTGAAGTGGCAAGAATTTTTCTTCAAGTTAAACAAAAACCCAGAAGCATTCTTTCAAAACATTCCTGGTTGTATTATTTGTGATTCTTGAAGGATATGTAAGCTGGTGTTAAAAGAAAACTTTTCTGTTTCTTCAAGGTGTGTTTAGGGAAAAAAAAGTGTTTTGTGATTTAATAACTTTCTTAAGCTTCATTAAAACACTAACCTTTATTATCAGTGTCCAAGGAGTGGGGAATATGGCATAGGATCATATATTCTCAGGCCACAATGAATATTTCCAGTCGACCTGGACACAATTTGGAAAATACTGGATATAGGTGAACGCTGAAGTATCCTTTACTTATTTCCTTTTAGGCATTAAGAGACACATAAAAATATATATTTGCTTCTCATTGAAACATCTTTTCTTATAAGGTTAAAGGTGTATTTAGAATAAGCAACGTACAACCTTAGGGATAGAAGAAGACAATCAAAAATACTATAAGTCAAAGGAAAAATAACTTGAGAAGTTATACCTAGAAAATAAATTATTATACTTATAGTGGATGTCAATAAGGAGGTGCTTTTCTCTCACAAGAATACTCATTTAGGATAGAAATCAAGTGTTAAACATGAGGGAGAAGCAAGAGATGTGATAGTCAACTCAATAGACTCTAAAATTTGACTTTCCTCCAAGAAGAATATTTCAATTTGAATTAGATATTAAAATTACAACTCTAGCCTACAGAAGATGATAGGACATCAAAGCAATGACACAGAAATGCTAGTGGGTTTTCTATTTTTTTTTAATATTTGGAAATTTAAATATTTGACTTCTATCTCCTTTTCCTCCATACATTCCATGTACAAAAAATAATGTAATGGTAGACATGTTTAATTCACGAGTGAGGGAATGGCATTTAGATGCTATTTGCCAAATGAAAAAAACAAACAAACAAACACAAAAGAAGCAGGAAAATCCAATAAAGCTTCATGACAGAAGTGCACACAGTAAAAGATGGTGCGGCAGGTCATCAGAACACCTTCTTTAATCAGTTAACATAGATTGATTTGTTCATTCATATCAGCAACTTAATTTGATTTATTTCAAGGAAACATCATTTTTACTTATATTAACTAATTTTTAAAATGATATTTAGAGATCATCCTTCTTTTAATATCATAAAAAAATTTCCTTCCATTAAATAAATTGCTGGTCAGAAAACCATGTAGCAGAAAGTACGTTTAGCCTGAATGGGATCTTGCTGAATGCATAATCTGTAAGGAAAAAGAAAGCTTAAAAAAAAAAAGGCAAAACTCAACAAACTCATCTTCTTGGTAGATATCTAAATATTTTACTATGCCATTCAAATTTAATTGACAACTGTGATTATTCTGAAAAAAAAAAGGAAAAATAAAAATTATTGAGTTAACTCCTTTAGAATGACACTGGTCCATGGTTATAAAGCATCCAATCCAAAGGCCTACAAAATAAATAGGGTCAGCTCAAAAGTTACACATCCATCTGAGTGTCTCTTGCAAGGGGGGAGACATTTATTAGGACTTTTTTTGTGCAGTGAGTGATAGCTTGCAATCTGCCTACAGCTTCTCTTAGTCTTTTGAGCCATTGATGGAAAAGGAGAAATATGAAAACAAGAAAATACATTTCAGGCCACTTTGAGACTATATAGCGAGAACTCTAAGGAAAAGATAAGGATTTTCCCAGAAAAGCCTTGAGTCTTTTTTTTTTTTTTCCATTTTTCTTTAACGGGAGAAAGTTAAATGGACTGAGTGAAAAAATAAACTCACCAGAAAAATGATATTCATTCAACTTACAATTTAATGTTTAAAATTTGATAGAATGTCATAACTAAGAAGGACCTCAGAGATGTATTAGGGAAGTGATTCTCAGGTTTTGGGTGCTTGTGAAAATACATATTCCTAAACGCCATCCCTAGATATTTATTCTTTTAATTTAAACTTGTTGATGCTATCTTCTAGGCTCTGGGACTGAGCCAAAATCATCACCCTTTTAAATGAATGTTAATACAAGTGGTCCACAGTCATTCTTTGAGAAACATACTCTTCCAACAATTTTGCTATTGGAATTATCCTTATTTTGATACTAACTTTTAACCTTGGGATTCAAATGATATGTATATAGGAAAATAAAACAAGAGTTTATTTCCCAGAATGAGTAAGCAAAACTGGTCAGAGAGGCTCCCTCTGCAGTCAAGATAACTGGGTTACTTCCAGCTGCTGTGTCACTTCGGGCAAATTAATTAATCTAAGCCTGGATGTCATCATTTGTAAAATAGGAATTAAGAAGAGTACTTACAACTTCTGGATTGCTACAAGTATTAAACGAGCTAGTATCTATCATGACTGGTATATGGTAAGCACTCAAGTAAATATAATTTTTTATTACATGTCAGTCAATTACTGTGATTGTCCAAGTTTTCTTATGAGGCCCCCACAGGAAATCTATCTGATCTAGTAGAATCATGGAACTTCAGAGGTGGGAGAAATTTTATAGATCACTGACATGTTATGATGGTGTTTAAATAGTGCTGGGGTCAGGGTGGGAGTGGGGGTAGGGGCGCCCAAATCTAAACTGCTTGAAGGAACTCCGTCATTGCTTTGAGCTGTTTTGCATAACAGGATTTCATATGCAATTTTGGTAGCAGAAAATGCTGCTGTTAAGAAAAACTTGAAAACCACTGGCAATCCCAATCCCAATCCTAATCCCTCATACTAAAGAGAACAAACCAAGAAAGGCAGTGATTGTCCAATGTCACACAGCAGTAGTTAGTGGTAGAGTTAGTGTAGTTACCAGGTTTCTCTGAAAAGAAGATTTTGAAATGAAAATATGTGTCATTATTGCATCAAACACTTTGCAGATGGAAATGGATAAAAATACATAAAAACAAAAATAAAAAACATCTCTATTCACTCAAAACCATTTGAAATGTGGACCTTCTTTCTTTATAGGTGAAATATATTCCCAAATACCATACAATGAATTTTCATTTTGTCTGTAGATGTAGAGAAGAGAGATTTAAAAATAATTAAAAATTTAACTCTTAGGAATTATAAATTCCAACTATGGTAAAATTCAGACTAATTCTTAACAAGAATTTATTTTTAAAAATATCAAGAAAATATGAAATTTATTTAGAAAAAAACATACTTTCCATGTTGTCAAAATAAAACAATATCATTTATACTTTCTATCTTGTTAAAACAGAAACTTTTAAAATCATAAATCTCAAGGAATAGTGTTCTGGTTAATGAGAACTCTTTCTTTTTATTTTAACCCCTAGTATTGAAAATATTAATATGTACTTGCCTATTTTCTTCTGTTTTAGGAATTGACAATGGACCTGACTTAATGTTTGTTTGTTAGTTTTTATAGCAGAGATTCTTGCATTGTCTAGGATCTTTTTTCCTAATATGAATTCTTATTGTACAGTACAGTGGATACAGGTTTAACAGGAGATTGTAAACTATAAAATTAGAAAAAAAACCACTACCAAAATCTAAAGCCCTGATATGAGTTTATTGTGTTATTATTTGACCTATTTTTCTGAAAGGAGAAGGGATATCTTCTCTATCGAGATTCTGGTTATTGAAAGCTTAATAATTATCAAGCCAATAACCTCCATTCTGTTTCACAAAGACCAATTAAGGGATCACAAGAGATCTTTATAGTTTCAAATTTAGTTCCTGGAAACGTTTGAATAACATTAAAGATTTTTGTAATCTATGTTTTAAATTATATTTTTACAATATCAACAAAATTAATCCTTGAAAAAAACCCTTGTGTTTAATTACTAAGTCACTCTAGAACTATATAAAATAAAATAAAATATAAAGAGCAAGACATAAGAACCAGTAATATTTACACATTTTTAATATGCTTTGTGTTAATATTCAATACGTTTTCCTTATGAATTGATTACTTAAAAATGCATCTTTAAATTCATATGCTGTATAATTCTCAATTTTCTGCTCCTTACTCTCCATTGGTTTCAGTGTTTGATGTTTTGCAGGATTAAAAGTTTGCATTTTCTATTTTGGTTTCAAAATAAAATTGAATATCTTTACTTAAAATGAGTACATTAATAATTTGTCCAAAAAAACTTCAACTCCAGACTGTCTGGGGAGCCAACTGAGAGTATTTGAATAATAGAAATTCTTCTGAGGTAAAACAGATCATTTTGAACATTTTCTTTGTAGCAAGCACTGACGCAGCAGTACAAATGGTAATTTAAAAAGTTCCACTATAAACAATTGCCAATCACAATCTCATTTTAAAAGTAAGACTTACAAAATTTAATTTGATTCTAAAATCTAAAGAGACTAATGATTCTTTGTCAAGTATCAGTGAACGTAAAAAAATTTAGCAACTAATGATAAATACAACGGCTTACTAATTCCAGGTATGTGATAGTATAACTTAGGATAAGAATTGGTTCATGTTTAAAATAAGTTCTATGACTTAAAGGATATTTCATGTTTGCAGATAGTGGAGGAGGAAGGTTTGACAACTGGGACTAATCCTGAAGAAGTGCTTCTCCATTCTGAATCCTCCTCACATTGTGAGGCCAGACTGAGTAATTACAGTTTTAATCGTACCTTTCAACGATGAAATCATGACATTAATTTTTGATAACTCTCTTGATTCCCCGAGAATGGCAAAAATTTATAGTCACATATGATGAATCTTATCCAAAATGAAATTTATTGCACAATAATGTGGATTGAATTTCATTTATAAAGCTCTTTTTTTTTCTCCTTCCCCAATGATATAAATGATAATGATTAAAATTTGCCTTCTGGACTTAAACGGGGTGGGAGGAACTAATTTTTTTTTTTTTTCGAGTTTTAGCCTTAATGGTCTGATTCCTGCAGGTAAAGAGAAAGATACATGGTACCATTCTCCATGCTATACGGGAGAGACTCTGTTCAGACTAATTAAGCAAAAGTTGTTAACCAGTCCAACTACGGAAAGTCTTGAAATTTTAAAGTCACAATTTTGGCTTTAGTCTGATATTATTCAGCAATCTCCACATTTGCTAAACTGTAGAGAGAGGGGGAAGTAGTTAAGACTTCAACATCTTCTTTACTCTTGATTATAATTTCATCTACTTAAACTTTAAATATGAATTGCTTTCCCTTTTTACACAAGTTATAAAAATAAGAGGCCCTGTTTACACAGTTTGCATTTTTATGAAATTTGCAGTTTGAAAAAAAAGCTTTTTAAAAAGTGGTAATTAATGCTCTTCTTGAATATGCTGTAACTTTAGAATTTTTTTTCTGAAATAGTTTCTGAATTTAACCCACTAAATATTTGAAGATAGAATTTTTATTTAGCACTAGAGTAAAACATACTAAGGATTGAAGAAAATGAAGGTTTTTTTTCCCTCTGGTTCCACTTAATTTTCTTTGTATGTGGCACCCCCTTTATGACAGCTATCAATATTATATTTAAATTTTATATATTGACAAAATGCAATCTACCTCTGTAAGCATTGTGCCATTCAACAGTACTACTATTAAATTTACATACCACAGTTTAAATTACATCCATTTCAGGAATGGTAAAATGCTAAAACTCAGGTGTCTAATCGCCTTACTGGAATGAGTACAATTTACAAATACAATAATTACATTTTAAAACCATTAACAATATTACACCTAGAAGTAAATACTGCAAGACTGGTCATCATGGTATTGTGTGAGGGAAATCATTGCTGAAAGTCACGGACATTTCCAGCAGATATATCCCAAGTGCAGATTTTGGTTTGTTTCCATCAAACCAAAATTAAAACCTGTTTCTCATACAACAGTTCTCCATTATATGAATCATCCAAATCCTTGCATAAGATTTTATTAGTTATCTGCCAAATATTTTCCTGCAAAACAAAACAACATATCAACAGGTTATCTGCTAGTTCCATAATGTGATTATGATATGGGCAACATTTTTATCCTTCCTGCCTACCCCGAGGAGCCTAATACTGCATTTTGAGAGGTGTGGTATTAGTATAAAATACATACAATTTTTTAAGTTTTCAACTTCCCAGATCAGGTAGTTGCCTTTTCACATGTCCATGTATGAACACTTTGCAGAGGTTTAGGTTTTAGGATGGGCTGGGAGATTTGTTTCTGTATGTGGGAATCCAACTTGTTTTGGGAAGAGTAATCATGTAACCTGGGTCATTTTTGAGAGTGGAAGGGTTAAAACTAGTAATTACATGAGACCAGCAGGCATAAAAACCAGGAGTTATCCTGACAAGTCATTGATAAGTATAATCACCCTAGTATTGGGGACTTCTTCACCAAAAAACTATCATGTGTGCCAAAAACATGTCTTATGGCCATATTCAGCTCATGGGCAACTGTTTCTGATACCTGGCCTAGATTCTTGAAGGTTGCTTATATTGAAGTGAAAGATGGATCCTCTCAGATTTCAGCTATGCCTGACAAGTCTAAAATCTATGAAGTCTTGTTGGAGAAAAAATGTCTTTAGGTAAGAGGTAAATTCAGAGGCAAATAGCATTTACTTTGTTTATCAATATAAAAACAGTAGAATTGGGCAGCCCAGGTGGCCTGGCTGTTTGGCGCCGCCTTCGGCCTGGGGTGTGATCCTGGAGTCCTGGGATCCAGTCCCATGTCGGGCTCCCTGCATGGAGCCTGCTTCTCCCTCTGCCTGTGTCTCTGCCTCTCTCTCTCTCTTTCCCTCTCTCTGTGTCTCTCATGAATAAATAAATAAAATCTTAAAAAAAAAAAACAGTAGGATTTATTCCACTGGCCTTAGTTTATACATGTGTATATAATGTATATAATAGGAATGACTGGTGATCCCCACATAAGAAACAGAGCCAGAGCCATGATCGGTAGGCAAGGCCTTCCTGATTCTGATTTCTAGTTTATTATCCAATTTTTCATTCTACAATCTGTTTGCTTTCTAACGGGGATGAGAAATGGGGATTGGGAATGGGGAAGAGGAAAAGAAAGAAGATGAGCAAATCAGACACTTTTCCTTCTCAAGAGAGTAGCTAAGGCAACACTATTTTTGCAAAGGGAACTCACAGGATGCCCACTTACCTGCAGCAAACCTTTTCTTAATGAGTGAAAACCGATACCCTGCTCCAACAAGTTCAATATCACAACCAGAAAGGGTGCTTCCTTCACTTGTGAACTGCACAACCAATGGGGAAGGTTTGCTTGGGCCTTCGGATAGCTGAAATCTCGCCAATAAAGAACCCACCCCTATAAAAAAATTAAAAAAAGAGTATCATTGCACAACACACTGGATATAGTTTTGCAAATTATATTCAAAAGTTAACACAAAATCTAACTTAGTATAAATATACAAAATAAAACATACGAAATAGTGTATGTTTCAGTGACAAAATGGTGATGAATAAATTTTTTCATGAAATATTATGAGGAACTTTTCTTGTACACTAATGAAAGTGTAATTCAACCAAATGATACTTCAAAATTTGGGAGCATGTTACTTGGAAGGCAATGTATTTTCCCAGTCAGAGGAAAGTGAAAAATACGTAAACTATCAGGAAGTGGAGATCTGACACAAAATGAAAACATGTCTCATTAAAAGCTCTTCTCTGGTTTAAGTATGGCCTGTTTGATGTGGGGTTGGGCAGAAAAGGGGAAGTAGAGGATCCACTGAGAAATTATTTGCTTTTATTGGTTGAGATAAGTATACACCAAAGTAAAGTGAAATATTCTGCTTGCTTCTAATGCTAAGTGTATTTTGATTGATAGGTTTCTAATACCTGAAAGTTATTTCGGCTTTATGTATTAAATAAGCCTATAATTACAGTACCTCCGTTTTCTGACTTCTGAGAAATATCAGGAATCTTCCACAATATTCTTTGTTGTTCAGCATTCCTAAAAATAAATAAAATAGGTAAAAGGCTTTTGTGTATGTAAAGGTTTTTGTTTAATGGATGCCATATTTTTTCTAGATAGTGTTAATTTTAAAAAATGAATCTTGACAATGTTAATTACGATTTACCCATTATCTATCTATCTATCTATCTATCTATCTATCCACCCAACCATCCATACATACGTCTACACATAAATGTTCTTTTTTCTGTTCCTTATTATAACCAGCTACACCTCTGTCAGATAGGAAAACATATAGAGGACAATGCAGTTAATTTTTTTCTGACACTTCTAATGAATAATGAATTCAAGTAACTTAAGTTGGAGGTGTCATATGGCTGACTTTTTTTTTTTTAAATGTTCTATTTTTTGCTTCTGACAATCACATGGAAAAACTAGAATACTTTCTCTAAGAGAACAAGTCCTTTTTAACTTGGTTTCTCTTCAGGGTCTGTTCCCGTACCTTCTCCAGTGGTGATTTTTTATGGTCCAGAGGCTATAGAACAAAACCCTACATTTCTTAGATGCCCCTGCAGTTAGGGTCTTAGATGCAGCTTAGGGTCCACATGATGTGCACTGCTTGAGATTTGGAGGACAGAAGGGAGCAGAGGCCATTCTCCTGCTGTGTTCGTAGCTCTTTTCTGTTGGCCAACAGTCTAACTGAGATGTGGGGATCTTCCCACAAAGTGCTGTATGCAGTCCAGTCTCCCAGTTCCAGGAGTGCTGAGAAGCAGTTAAGGCAGTGTGGGTAGGAACTTTCTTATCCTTGGATCAACATGGCTCTGTGAGTTCTTGAAATTAGTGGCTCCACGGGCAGCTTTCTCATTTTTCTGCTTCTTGCTTGTGGTAGAGCTAGCAGCTTCCCTGGTAAGCCAGTTCTGCAGTGTCCTGGGGAAACATTCTTGGAGATCCAGTCTAAAGCTTAGTCCTCTAGCACTTCTACTATTGTGTGAGCATCTAAATCCCTCTGCTAAATCTTTTCTTCTTAGAATAACAGGATAGTGTTTCCTGCCCTGCACCCTGACATACAGGCCTGCTGTAATGCCCTCCTGTAGGAAATGCAAATGCTAAGAAGTTTATGATCCCTTTGCCCAGAAACAGCCATTTGGTAAAGAGGAAGGGGACTAGCGGCTCCTTACCAGACTGCTGGTGGGAGCACAGCCTGGAGCTTGGTTACTCCTCCATCTATGGGGACCAGGAACTGCACATTGTTGAGGGCCACAGCAGTTGTCATTGCATCGGTGTTGTATTTGTAATCGATGCGCAGGTCAGTGCTTGCTGGCTCACACCGCCAGTTCACTGCCAGGTTCAGAGGTGTGGATTGAAGGCCCTGGGCAGACACCTTGCCAAATGACAGGAAAGAGAATGTTTAAGGCTCAACTGTTAGTCTGAAACAAAGCCAGAAGCTATGGTTATCTCCTATGGAATATTCTTAGATATAAAATGTCATCATGTTGTTGGTGCTGCTTACAAATGAGCTCGCAGTAAATATCATTGGGAACAGTGCCCTGTGAAAGGGAGCTGCGTGCTACAGGTAAACTGTTACAGATGAAAAATAAAATCAGCTACTAAAATCTCTACAACACTTTAGAGTTTACAACGCACTTGTGTCACTTAGGGAGGTAGTAGCACGCTGCTTAGGAGCTGAGGACAAGGAGTTAGTCTTGGATGTGAGTTCTGACTGTTACAAGCTGAGTAATCTTGGGTCAGTCACTAGTCCTCTCTGAGTCTCAGTTATTTCTTCATCTGCCAAATGAGAATTATAACAATAATATCTACCCATAGAGCTGTCGGGGAGATGGAAGATAGTTTATGTGAAATAGCATAGTGCCTAGCACTTAGTAAAGCATTAATGTTTTCATACATTAATACTCTTTTAAAATTTTTTTTAATTTATTCATGAGAGACACACAGAGAGAGGCAGAGACATAGGCAGAGGGAGAAACAGACTCCCTGTGGGGAGCCCGATGTGGGACTTGATCCTGGGACTCCAGGATCACGTCCTGAGCTGAAGGCAGACACTCAACCACTGAGCCACCCAGGCGTCCCCATACATTAATACTCTTATCATACTTTCTCTTCACAACACACCAGTGAGTTAAATGAAACAGGTTATCATTACTCCTTTGGATTTGGCAAAGTGAGTACTTGAACCCAAGTCCTCTAACTGGAAGGGGTACATTCTACTGTCTCCCGTCAATTCTAGTTAGAATCAACTGTGAGTTTGACCAAGGAAAAGCCATGTTTGCAGAATTAACGATATTGTCTTAATCTAAAGACAATAATACCAACTTGATTTCTGGATCTACAACGAAAAAATTTTAATATTATTTCTTGATTGTTCACTGTGATGATGAAGAGCTCTAAGAGATTCTTCTTTTACCAGCACACAGACACTATAGGGGCCATGTGGGTGATGTCTACACCCTTTTGGTTTTCATGGAGTATGAGTTTTGCTGATTTTAAAGACTATAAGTAGCTCTATTGGCCTAGCAATGCCTCCACAGACAGATACCATGGGGAAGGGGTCTGAGGGCAAGTTGAGCTCCTAAGGCAGCAGGAGTTGCTATAGAAACAAGCCCAGATATGAATTCTTTTATAAAATGCCATAGCTTTTGATGGCAATTTTTGTTAGATAACAATTCTAGGTTTTTAAAAATTTAAATATTTTTAGTAGCACAGTTCTCTGCAAATGAACTTTGCTTTGGAAATGTGTTATTTAAGGTAAATCAAAAGAAGAGCAGACTGACCCCTCCGGGCTGGATTCTGTGCTCTCTCTCAGTGATGGTTCTTGACTCCCCAGTGGCTCCTCTACCTAGGGACAGTGCGTTTTGGATTTGTGCGGGTGTGTTTTTGATGGACCCAGTTACTGGAGGATGCTATGCTCATAGCGGCCAAAAACTAAACATGCTGAGATTTGAGGGCAGTCCCACAGAATGCTTATTGTG
This sequence comes from Nyctereutes procyonoides, assembly GCF_905146905.1. Classification (NCBI taxonomy): domain Eukaryota; kingdom Metazoa; phylum Chordata; class Mammalia; order Carnivora; family Canidae; genus Nyctereutes; species Nyctereutes procyonoides. The sequence goes on along the minus strand of NW_026575140.1, from coordinate 45,826,065 downwards.
CCTCCCGCCCAATTCCTTGCATGTTGGAAAACACCACCACTGCAACTAAACAACAGCAGAAGGGATTCCTCAGAGCTCACTTTAAAACAAACCAGCAGCCCTAAGGCTACTTATATTTAACAAATACTTTGAAATATATTAGGTCATTAGCTCCTTACAACAGTCTGTAACATATCTAGGTAGGAATCACAATGACCCTTATTTGCAGATGAGGAAACAGAGCTTCAGGAAGATTCAGTGACTAAAGTCAGAGGCCAGTAGGAAGCTGACTTAATTCCAGAATAAGTTTCTTGCCTCCAATGTAATACTTTACAATAGCCTCATGTTGCAATAGGTGAATTCTCTCTTCTTCCTAGATTCCCTGAATGACACTGTGGAGACTTAAAAAAAAAAAAAATCTGACAGCATTTAAGAATTTAAAAAAATGTTTTTAATCTGAAGTGACAATGTAGAGGTGGTGTTTGTAATGAATGGTTGTGAAAGAAAACAAGTGAAGTTTTATATTTCCCTCTTTGGGCATAAGAACCATGCATGTGCTTCTAAATTTAACTTCTCATTCAGGGAAATATTTCATTGGAGTTTGCTTTTCTTGCTCCTTTTCCTTTCTCTCAGAAGATTAAAGCAGTCACTAAATGTGTTTTAAACGTTTGGGGGAAAGAAAGTTAAATAAAAATGTATTTTAAATCATATCTTAATTATACAAGTGATGAATTTCTGTGGTATCATGTTTGTTCAGTATTATTGATAACATCCAAAGCTTAGGTGGTATTATTTTTACAGGACAAACAATACAATCATTTGCATTTTTGTAAAATGTACCATCATATAGATATGTTACTTTTAGTGGTTTCCTTACAACAATGTAAATAAGTATTTTCCAAACTGTAGGGTATATTACCACCACAATAACTAGTTTACCAATATTTATAATCTCAATTTTTGAAAGTTTCTGCAACTTCATTTTTGTAGTCTTTAAGGAGCCTTTTATTTTCTTAAAAATGATAGGTTTTAAGTTATATTAAAAGAAATGCTATTTTGTTTACTTTTACTTAATGTTAGACATGTTAGAATATACATTTATAATGTGAAAGGGACCCTTGATCAAATGAATAGGCTTACCTGATATTTGAGCATGTCCACATTATAATATGTAGCCTGGGGTTTTTGTTCTGACACTTTCTTTAGGTGCATCATCAAATTTGGCATATTTACCCAGAATTCCTTGGTATTGGCATCATTTTGAGTATTATCACTATTCAGTTGGGAAGAAAAAATTATTGAGTAATATCTTGTGACAAATATCCTCACAAAGAAGCATCTTAGCCACTTGTCATCTGATTTTTATATCCATCTTTGACAATTTGTAGAGATCATGTTATTAGCAGTAGTATATTTTATTTTGCTTAATTTTTTTAGCAGTAGTATATTTTAGTACAGTTACAGTTCTGAATGGCATTATTATGTTAATAGATTAATGCCCATAGAGGCATGATTGTGTCACGATGAATCTCAGTGAGTACCCAGTAATATTAACCAATCCTGATGATGATTGGTTGCTTTAAAGAGTGAAGTATTTATTAAACCCAAACTTAATAGCCTTCTTTCTACATCACCAGTTTCCTCTGAATTAGTCAGCTAATGTAATCAAAGAGCTGAGTACATTGATTTTGTTTGTTTTTTTTAATTGACTTGAACAGTTTTCTCAGAAATTACGGAGTTAAATATTTGTCCAAATGTAAACACAGTCTTTATTTCCAACTGAGGGGAACAGTGCAATACTAAAACCACCTTCATTAAAGAGCATCTAAATCATAAAACAGTGACTGGGCTTACAAGATGATCCTGGAATTTGAATAATAATCATGGTGGTTACAATAGAGAAGTGCAGTTTTAATGAATTCAGGAGTTAGTATTCTTAGGGATTTGTTAGTTTTGCTCAGATGTCTGTCCACACATCATTCACCCAATGTATCTTGACAATGCTTGTCTCGGTGACAAAAGGAATCAGGCAACAGTGTGAAAAGCCTCTGCTCACTTCCCACATAATGAAGAAATTGAGGGCCCAAGTAATTCAGTAATCTGACATACAAGTTACTTACTGAATGAAATATAGAGGTCAAGAAGAGAGAAGGATGATAATAATAATGATGATGGCAGGGGTGCCTGAGTAGCTCAGTTTGGTAACCTACCGACTCTTGATTTTGGCTCAGGTCATAATCTCAGGGTTGTAAGATTGAGACCCACACTGGGCTGTGTGCTGAATGTGGAGCCTGCTTAAGGTTCTCTCTTGGGGCGCCTGGGTGGCTCAGTTGGTTAAGCCTCCAAATTTTCATTTTGGCTCAAGTCACACTATCCCAGGGTTGTGGAATCAAGCCCTGTGTCTGCGCTGTGCTCAGTGGGGAGTCTGCTTGAGATTTTCTCCATCTTCCTCTGACCCTCCCCCACTTATACTTGCTCTCTTTAATATAAAAAAAATCCCTTTTTAAAAAAAAAGATTCTGGGCAGCCTGGGTGACTCAGCAGTTTAGCGCCTGCCTTCAGCCCAGGGCCTGATCCTGGAGTCCCGGGATCAAGTCCCGCATGGGGCTCCCTGCATGGAGCCTGCTTCTCCCTCTGCCTGTGTCTCTGCCTCTCTCTCTCTCTCTCTCTCTCTCTCTCTGTGTGTGTGCTCATGAATAAATAAATGAAATCTTAAAAAAAAAAAAGAAAAAGAAAAAAAGATTCTCTCTCTCCCTCTCTTTCTGGCCTCCCTCCCATAAATTGATGAGGATAGGTCAAAGGTAAGTTGCCATAATTCAGTCTCCAAAGGTCAAACAAATTAAGAGAGTGAGTCCAAAAACATCAGGGCTTTCTTTAAAACTCTATTGATCTGTTAGGAGGGGCTAGGTTTGTGGCCCAGGTCTCAGCATGACCATGTTTCTGCTGTGCCCTGGTATATAGGTTGCTGAGAACAAAGCAAAGATCTATAACTCCCAGAATATAGGAAGTGGATGGAAAAGACTACTGGCCCCTGAGATTTTGTTCCTGGTCAAGCTAAGTTAAGGAAGCTGATGAGGACTATTTAAACTTTTATTACCTAAAAGCATCCAAGTTACCCAGAGGCAGGAGATAAGAGTGATAGAAAGCCAGTGATATTAAGTAATTTGCTTAGAGGTAACAGCAAGTAAGAAACAGTCAGGATTCCAGCCCAGGTCAGTATACCACAGGTCATACTTCCCCACTGTACCAAAAAGAGGTGCAGAATTAATATCCAGCAACGTGTCATTAATTTGTACTAAGTAGATCTGAATAGCTGGGAAAATTTCAACGACACATTACTTTTTAAGGAAATGTATTTTCTAAATTTAATAACAAATTAAGCTAAATCATATATCTATACAATAATTCCTCAGAGAACTTGCTTTAATAAAGATTCAAGAAAGCTTCACCAGTCAGAGTTGCCAATAAGATAGAGATGAAATTCTTGAATGCTCAGGAAGTCTGGAAAATTCTTTAGTCTTATGATTGGTTTAACAATTGTTCCTGAATTCTTTACAAGCAAACTCCTTTTGTTTGGAAGAAGTAGAAGTAAACTTCAATTTGGTTTCTTTTGAGGGATTGTAAAGGCAAATGTCTTCTCAGGTGCCAAGCTCTTGACCCAAATGAAGCCTTTCAGAACACATGACTGAGAGAATTGGCTGGGTCTAAGGTAAAGTAAAAAGTAAAGTAAAAAGTTTGTACTACAGTTGAGAATAATAGTTGATTATGTTGCCTTTTAAAAACTGGTGACGGGAGCAGTGATGGTGAAACAATCCTTCATGACAAACCCACATAGGCTACATGACTGTGAGTTACCAGTCACAGCCCTGACATTAATCAAATACTTAAAGTTTATAAGGTCCAAATTAGTGACGATTTTTTTGTTTTAGCAAATAATAATGTAATGTCTATATAAGGTTTTGTCAGACAAAAACATATTCAGAGTGTTATTTAATTCAATTCATAAGACTGATTTATTAATAGAAGTATAAAACTCTTCCAAAGATGCCTAAAATCTTGGCCACATAACTACCTAAAAATGCAACAAAACCCAGAACATTAGGTCTATTAACAAACCACTGGTATGTTTGTTAATAAACCAGTGAAATAGTGGCACATATACCCTAATTTCAGGTGGAGTAACCTTAAAAAACAAATTCAACTGGCTCAACTGCATGTAAGTGATGAATCACTAAATTCTACACCTGAAGTTAATATTACACTATATGTTAACTAACTGGAATTTAAATAAAAACTTGAAAAAAATTAACGGGATCTATGTGCACATCAAAAGCAGGGAGAGAAACTGAATAAGAAGTTGTTGATTTCTTTTTTTTTTTTAAGATTTTATTTATTTATTCATGAGAGACAGAGAGAGAGAGAGAGGCAGAGGGAGGAGGCTCCCTGCAAGGAGGCCGATGCAGGACTCACGGAAGGCAGATACTCAACAGCTGAGCCACCCAGGCATCCTAGAAGTTGTTGATTTCTAATTTTGATTGTTTTACATTTATCTTTCATTTAATGGGTGACCATTTCTTTCCATACTTTTAAACCTTGAGTCATGTTTGCTAGTTAAACCATGGCAAGGGCCAAAGAGGGGGAGATGATCTTGGTAATCACTTGAAAGACCTGTGACTGTTTTGTCACCACTGGAATGAAAATGTCTCACTCAGTGAGGTAAGTGAAGTAAGTGACTACATTGTTCCTTAAATTCTAAATGCCAACAACCTTTAGTCATTTCTTTTTTTTTTTTTTTTCCTTTGCAGGGGGAGCGGCACTTGTGAGCTGGGGGGAGGCATTCAGGGAGAGGAGAGGCAGAAGGAGAGAGAGAATCTTAAGCAGGCTCCACGCCCAGTGCAGAGCCCTCTGCCACAGGGCTCCATTTCACAACCCTGGTATCATGACCTGACTCGAAACCAAGAGTCAGTGTCTTAACCATCTGAGCCACCCAGGTCCCTCAACCTTTAGTTTTTCCTACATAAATATCCAGCTTGACTAAATTCTTTAAATTATAGTTGAGTTCATTCATTCAACAAATGTTAGTTTAGTTTTTACTTGACACCAGGGACAGTGGAAGATACTGAAGGTGTGATGGTGAACTAGGACATGTGTTCCATTCCCTCATGGATTTTCCAGTCTAGTGGGGGAGATGGATGTATGAGGAAACAGAAATAGATATACAATTACTAATTCTAGTAAGTGCAACAAAGTGCAAGAATAGAGTACCTTGAGAAAGAACAACAAACAAGCGGACATATTTAGTTTGAGGATGGGGGTTGGGGTAGAGAGGGGAGTGGGTGAGTCAGGGTCAGGTGCAGAGGGGCAGGAACGGTAGTGGAGGCAGACGAAGCAAGCACACAAATCCCTGATGTGGGAAAGGACTCCGCCTGTTCTTAAGACCAGTAGGTCTGGCTGGAGCTCCAAGGATTCTGAGGCAGATGACGGGAGCTGATAACAGAGAAGCAGGTGAGGGTAGATGAGTCAGGGCTTCAAAGGCAATGGGAACAAATTCACATTCCCGTACAGACGCAATGTGAAGCCACCTGAGGATTATGCATGGTGATGACCTGATTCACCTCAGGAAAATCATTCAACTGTTATGTTAAAAATGTAGGAATGGGGCAAGATTGATAGCAGGAAGGGAAAGAGAAAAGCAATTTCAGTGGTCTGGGAAAATGACAGTGGTCACTTGGACAGGAAGATCCCAGGAAAGAGAAAAAATGGCCACTTTAGAGAGAGATCTTTAAGTAAAATATCAGGGCTTGATGGAGAGGCAGCTGTCAAGAATGACATCTTTGGTCTCATTCATTGCCAATAACTAACCTGTATTATACGCGATCAATTTTAATAGCCTTATACGTGTATGTTTGTGTGAATCTGTGGGTGTGATAAAGACATCGTGTTCAGATTTAATAGCTAAAAAAGTGCATTTATACAAAGAAATTTACACAAGCTTCTTTGAATATAGTAAATATAGTAAATATTGTTTTGATAGTAAAGTTCCATCAAAACAATCACCATTACTGTGAAATTATATATTTCACAAAAAAGTCTTTCAAGCTCATGTGAAGAATAATAGCTCACAGTTCAAATATCATTTGACCTTAAAAGATGCTAATACAACAAGTGGATTTTCTTGCTTTTATTAGGCTGATTTCCCACCATCCTCATCCATTGTCACCAATGGTAAGTAAAATAGGCACTGGATAAACTGTCACTAATACAGATTTTATTGCTCTAAATATCTCTTTAGCCACTTGAGACAGTTGGCCATTAGAATTCAGATAAGCTTGCACACAGGAGCACCCACTAAAGACTCTGACAGATGGCAAAAGTTCTGTGTTGAATCTACAAACATATCTGAATAACAGTTATTGCTCTACCATGCTATATTCTTGCTAAGGTATATCGTTCATGTAAGTATCCACTGCTAAGCTACACACGTCTAAAAAATTTGTGCAAAATATATTTACCAGCAGAGAAGTTGGGGATTTGGCAGGACATGTTCTAACCTGCTGAAATTTATCACCCGAAAAGTCAGAGCAGCAGGTGACGGGTTGTTGGCAAAATGTCTGGTGATGCCGGCAGGGAAGGACAGCACCATTTCTCCAGTAATCTTCACGATACATCTGGCATATCAAAACACACGAGAGGAAAGAGAGGAAACCCAGGTCAATATGTTGTGAATCAAAAGAGTTGTGAAAAAGAAATGACTTATGCAACAATATTACAAAGCAGAAGAGACAAAAGGTAAGCTCTTACCATTCCACTATCAACAACTAAATCATTTCTAAGACCTGAGAATGCAAGTTTTGAATTAACACTTATCAAAAAAAGTGGCTATTTGTTGAATGTATTTTTGAACTGTGAGATGAAAAATACAGCTTTTCACTTTCTGTCTTTCTGTAAGTAAGTCTGTATGTTCACCTCACAAATAGAATCATCGATTCTGATGGTTCTCTCTCTGATTTCTGAATCTTTGGCAGCATATTTGAAGATATTACATCAATGCACAATGTGATCACACTACTCACTGGGACTTAAGTTAGTTCTCAGTAACATGACTGATGCCTTGAGCATGTTCTTTTCTGTACTCGAAGGGTAAACTTCTTGTTTCCATTTAGCTATATCTTTATTTCATGTCTATTTGGTTGAAACTGTAAAAATTAGTCATATAAATTAGCACAATAGGATGATAATTTGTAAGGAAGAATAATCCTTTTTTTTTAAAATGTCTTTATTGAGGTATAATTGACATACAATAAATGGCACTCATTTTAAGTGTAAAATTCCATAACTTTTGATATACTATATTTATAATATAAACATAATATGAAGCCATCATGAAATCAAGTTACTGAACATACCTAGCATCCCTAAAAGTTGCTGCATGCATTTCTGTGATCCCTCTCTGCTGCTCTTCTCTATCCTCCCACTCCCTTACCCTAAGCAATTGCTAATATGCTTTCTGACACTACATGTTAATTTGCACATTCATGTAAACAGAATCATAAAATATGTGATTCTTTTTTTTTTGGTCTGGCCTCTTCCACTCTGTAATTATTTTGAGATTCATCCATGTAGCACGTGTATCTATAGTTCATGACTTTATTGCTGTGTAGCATATGGTTATAGCACAGTCATTTTTCTTTTTAATCCATTCATTTGTTGAAGAACATTTGGATTTTTCCAGTTTTTGAGTATTCAAATAAAGCTGTGATGAATATGTTTCTACAAGTCTTTGTATGGACATATGCTCTCATTTTTCTTGGTAAATTAAATAGGAGTGGAATCACTGAATCACACTGAAATCAAGTAGTGATAATCCACAAACTTTGTTCTTTTTCAAAATTGTTTTGGCTATTGTAAGTCCTTTGCACTTCCATATCAAATAATCACTGCATCAATTTCTACATAAAATCAATGTAGTTCCAATTCACCCTTTATTGCCTGCACATAGCAAATTATTATTGGGCCCTTTATATATACTTTTTCTTCGTAGCAGGCACTATGTTAAATTTTCAATAGAGGGCGCTGAAAAGACATCGCAGGAAGAGGCGATTTTTCCTTCCTCATTCCAGAGTGCTTGCTAGGCAGGCTCCGGTGGTACTTAGGGCATCTAGTGCCAGGCTTTTGTAGTGCAGGAGGCCTCTGTGTGACCTCCGTGGTGCAGGTGGCATCCCCAGGGTGTGGGTATTGCAGCCTATGTGGCTTTGTTGGTGCCCAGTGGCAGAGGCAGCTTCCCTAGCATCTGATTCTTGTAGGGCATGTGTCTGGGCTGTCCCAGGGCCCAGATCCTGCAATGCAAGTGGATTCTCCAGCCCCAGGCTCCTGGCATGTGGACACCTTCTCCACAACCAGCTTCTGTGGTGCATGGTGGCCTGAAGTACCCACCGTGTGGCCATTAGCTTTCTCTGTCAATCCCCTCAGCTGGTTTTGTAGTGGAGTGTGCCTCAGGGAGACACCTCTTTGTGAACAGCTGGGAGTCCGCCAGGCTTCCCCTATGTCATGCCAAAAACTCTTAAGGAAGTAAGCTGGGGCCATCATAATGCACACCTCACCTCTCAGGGATCACTGTCTTTTCGCCTCAGGCCCAGTGTCTTATAAATCATTGTTTCATATGTTTTGTCCATTTTTGGGGTGTTTTCAGGTAGAAAGATAAATTGATCTCTACACCTTGGCCAGAAGCAGAAATCTCAAAGGATTATTCTTCTTTGGGAAACAGTAAATATTTCAAATGAGTGAACTTCTTCATGACTTCCTTCTACATTTGGATAATTTACTCTCATACCAATTCTACAACTTTAAGTTCAGGAGTGTACGTTCTAGGGGAATTGGGGCTACTAGATGGAAACTTTGCTCCCATTTGAGTATAAGGAACTCCATTTGCCCCATAGTCACCTTGTATGGCTGTGTGCCTGTGATTAACGGGACACATGGGGCTCAGGGGAAATGGCCCTTGGTACATTTAAAATAGCTTATGTGAAGAAGTGCTACAGCCTTGTATGTGTAAGGCTGCCTTTGAGGTAGAGGTGGAGGGCAGGGGAACTTTCTAAAGTTGCCATGTCCCCTTCTGAGCCCTCATTCAGATGTTATCATCCATAACTCTGCACTAATCTGGATGAAAATTCTGGCTTCTGGAAGTTTGCACTTCCATCTCTTCTGGAGAATACTACTCTTCTCCCAGTTTGCCTGCCAACTCTGCTGTCTTCCTTCTCTTTTAGATACATAAACCTCACTTTATTTACTGGTGCTGAGCTCGGAATTCCCCTGCAGCTGAGTCTACTCTTGATGTTTTTCAATACATGGACGTGCAGAATATGATTTCACAACTCTAGAAGACAACAATTAGAGCATTTGTTAAAATAGACTTCGGCATCTACCCTCACTCAGTATGTTGTTGTCAGCAGCATGACTCAAATGTTTTTAATGGGTAGGGAATCAGCTCAGTTGCTTTACTAGGTTGCTCAAAATGAGATCCAAATGGTCTCTTGGTGGGGGATAAAGTTTCTCTTTTGAAAACTAGTCAGTGAAGGCAGGGAGTAGCATTTATTAAGTCAATAAAAATTTATTGACTCCTAATTCTGTAATTTTTGTTATTTGTTTTGAATGGGGAGGTCATTTAAAAATGAGCAATACAGCTCCCATCTTCAAAGGGCTTATGGTGCTGGGTGGCTGATGAAAGAAGTAGTCAATATAAACTAATATAAGAAGCACTGAGTTTCTTCATTTTTATTACTTTTTGGGATTGTGTCTCCACTGTCACAGGTGGAACTTTGCTGATTTATTAATTCATCCAGTATCTATTTCTAGATCTGAAATTTCCTATACAAAAGTATTTTCAATCCACACTCACTAAAGGAAAATATTTAACTCTCATGATTGTTTCTAACAGTACACAATGTGGCTACTTTTCATGTGAGTTTGAATTACAGAAATCTGAAATACAGAGATATGGAAATATTAACAAACTCAAGTTATGAATAAAATTTGAAATCATGTGAATCCCAACAAATGAAACACTTATCAAGAACGGCACAATTTCAAAGTCACCTGGCTATAAACTGGGCTCTCCCCATTGCCACAGGCAGCACCACATTAGCCAATCAACAGAAATGCTGGCCAATTTTGGTCAGGAAACGTGTGAATTTGATACATGTGAGGTCATCAGAAATACATGTCTGACATAAATGTGACTTCTGTATACTGTTTGATAACTAAGCCCACAGTCTTCTTTTCAAGTATACATACTGCTGTGCATATACTTATAATTCCCTTTCATTGGCTTAGGTACTAGGCAAACTCCTTTTCAGGTTTCAAGACTTAGTTCAAAGGCAGGCCTTTCTGAAACCTTCCTTACTATTCTCTTTATTCAGCCCTCCTTACTTTTTCCTCTCTCCAGATTCCTTGGACAGATGTACAGATTAAAAAAAAAACAACTAGGGATCCCTGGGTGGCGCAGCGGTTTAGCGCCTGCCTTTGGCCCAGGGCGCGATCCTGGAGACCCGGGATCGAATCCCACATCAGGCTCCCGGTGCATGGAGCCTGCTTCTCCCTCTGCCTATGTCTCTGGCTCTCTCTCTCTCTCTCTCTCTCTCTGACTATCATAAATAAATAAAAATTTAAAAACAAAAAAACAAAAAAACAACTATTTCATAGCTTCTTGCACATATCTTACCCATTCTTCTGAAGACAAGTGCTGTGTCTTGGGTTCTAGAAAGGCAAACATGCATTACACAGAACCTAGTGCAGACTAGGAACTCAATAAAGTGTTAAAATAAATTCATACATTTAATAATTATATGTAGGGTGACTATACGATGTACCAGGTATTATGTGATGCCCTAGAAAGGACAGTGACAAACAGGACAAATGTGGTCTTTGCCCAAACTCTGATTTAACTGGGGAGACAGACACTTGAATAAAAAATTTGAGAAATGATGAGAAGAGAAGGATAGAATATAGGTGAGAAACATAATTTTTCCAGAGAAGTAAAGAATTAATCCCTAACACCGGGGTTGTTCAAATAGGAGTGAATAATGGTAGATATGTTTCTCCAGCCAGCTTCAAAAGTTAAGTAGTTCTCTGCCAATGCGTAATCCAGAAAGACTCACATGTCAAAATGCCTACTACAGGTGTTCTCAATACTCAAAGAATCTATTATTAAAAAAAATAAATAAAAAAACAAAAACAGGGATCCCTGGGTGGCTCAGCGGTTTGGCGTCTGCCTTTAGCCCGGGGCCTGATCCTGGAGACCCAGGATCAAGTCCCACATCAGGCTCCCTGCATGGAGTCTGCTTCTCCCTCTGCCTGTGTCTCTTGCCTCTGTGTCTCTCGTGAATAAATAAATAAAATATTAAAAAAAAACAAAAAAAAAAACAAAGAAAGGGTATAACTATACTAGAATGGATTGTATATCACAGCATATAATAATTAAAGTAGTAGATTGTTTCCAACGTATGGTCTGAAAGCAAATGGGGAAGGCATTGGGTTCAGGATGAGAAGAAACCACAGGCAAAAGCAAGTCAAAATGGCTTTTCTATATCATTTCTCTATGTGGCACTGTGTTTGACTTTATCCTCCTCCTCTGCTCACCCTATGATAGAATTTTTGAACTTGAGATGTTTCCTTAAAAGTGAATAACAAAGGAACAGCAATTAAAATGATTCACTGCCTGGGGCTGAAATTAAATTTAGAAGACTGTCACCTCATGATCTGTTCATAAATTTCAGATCCCATAATTCCAATGAAATTTACTGAATCTCCCATCTACCAGTATGCAGTATGTACTGCAACTACTTATAGCAATATATTTGAAAACAAACTCAGTATATGCAGTCATCTCAAGTCAAAGACTCAGTTCATTTAGAAGGGCATAAGAAAACACTAATATTAATTTGGCTCAAATGCCACATGGGTGGAATGCCAAGATCATGGTTCTTCTAGTTGGAGAAGAGACACAGTGGACACTGAAAACATGCAACATGTTAATTAGAGAGAAGGGCAATAGGGAGGGAGAAAGTGATGACAGAGGGTGGGGAAGAGTGTTGCTCTTTGCATGGGATGGACAGAGAAGGTCTCTGATACATCTGCTGAAGAATCCTGAAAGAGGTAAGGGGGCAAGTCACTCAGATAGCTGGAGAAGATTTCACCCAGGCTGAAAGAGCAACAAATGCTAAGGCCCTGAGATGCAGATACAGTCTGCATAGCAGAGGAACAGCCTAATGACAGAGGAATAGCCATTAAGCCAGTGTGACCAGAGTGGAACAAACAAGGACACCACCAGTGATGGAGACAAGATCAGAGAGGTGGGAGCTGAAATGGGAGAAAAGTCTCAACAGATAATCTAGAGCCTCATGGACTATTGTAAAGCACTGGATTTTACTTTGAACAAGAAAGGAGGATACTGAGCAGAAGAGTGATATATTGAAAATAGATTTTAGGGGCAAAAGTGGAAGCACTCCTACTACCTATTATGTCTCTCTGAATAAATGAATGAATGACAACCAATTAATAATCAGACATGAAAAGGACTAATTCTTGTGTGATTCCCAGTGCTTTTCAAGCTGGTATAGACATCTTTCCACACTCCTGACCACTCTTATTCTTATTTTCTTTTTTTGAGAGAGAGACTGGTTGAGAGAGAGAGAGAGAGAGTTTGTGGGGAGGGGCAGAGGAAGAGGGAGAGAGAATCTTTTTTCTTTTTTTTTTAGGGAGAGAGAATCTTAAGCAGGCTCCATGCTCAGCACAGAACCCAACACAGGATTCAATCTCAAGACCATGAGATCATGACCTGAGCCAAAATCAAGAGTCAGATGCTTAGCCAACTCGACCACCCAGGTGCCCGCTGACTACTCTTATTCTTTTATTTTTTAAAAAGATTTTATTTATTTATTCATGATAGACGTAGAGAGAGAGAAAGACAGAGACACAGGCAGAGGGAGAAGCAGGCTCCATGCAGGCAGCCCGACGTGGGGCTCGATCCCAGGACTTCAGGATCACACCCTGGGCCAAAAGCAGGCGCTAAATCGCAGAGCCACCCAGGGATCCCCTACTCTTATTCTTTTAAAGGTGTGTTTCTACCTGCCTTTCTCAATTCTGGTCAGCCTGAGCTTTCTAAAGTATAGGTAGGTCCGTTGATAATAAGTAATCCTTAGAAGTGGTATTATAGAAAGTTATGTAAATTCTTCATTTAAAGAAGAGTTTACAGAACCAACATGTATATGTGTATATGAAGTATATATACAACTTAAGCACATGGCACTTACTCTAACAGTTCAAATGCATATTCTGTATGAGGTAGCTTTTAATTCCTATTGATATGTGCATGTGACAAATTACCTTCCTGGTTTGAAGATTGAAAAGAAAAGATATGGGAGAAACCAGAGTGAATGTTTGTGTCCTTCCAAAACATGTATGCTGAAATCTAATTTCCAATACGATGGTGTTTGAAGGGGGGTTGTTGAGAGGTGATGAGGTCATGAGGGTAGTACCCTCATAAAGGAGATCAGCACCTTTATAAAAGTGACCTTGAAGAACTCCCTAGGACCCTCCCTCCTTCCATTTAAAGTTACTGTGACCCAGGACGCTGGCTCTGGTCAGATACTGAATCTGCCAGAGCCTTGATCTTGGACTATTCAACCTCAAAAACCATGAGAAATAAATTTCTGTGGTTTAGAAGCCACTCAGTCTACACTATTCTGTTATAGTAACCGAAATAGACTAAAACATCAAAGTCCATAGTGTTGGTTTCTCTACAATAGTCTGGGCACAGAATAAAAACTAAATGTTATTAAAAAGGACTTGACATTTAGGGAGGTTGATAGATCCTACTGTCTGGAGTTACTAATCATGTTTCCCAGCATAATATTGTTAGATTTAGGCTTACAAAAACTAGTGTTCTTGAAGTGTAAAGAGGATTCACAGTTAGTCATATAAATTCCCACTTAAAATATATGTGGAGATTCAAATCCTAATTATACTTAATTATCACTCTTTAAAAAGTTTTCATGAAATAGTCAAGTGTTCTATGTGAATGTTTTCTAATTCTTATTTCCATGGATACTAAGGTCTTTTCAGCCCTAGCCCTTGTAAGTGAAAAATAAAGAGCAATTCTTTCCTCATTTAGGTTTGCCCTTTGTTTATCCATCACATTCAACCCTGGAATTGTATTAATGACACACTTGAAAGCCAGTTTAACTTCGGAGTTTTGTTTTTAGTGTAGACTAATAATCACTTTTAATTTTTGTTTTTTTGGATCATAAACCTTTTTGTGAAATTGATGGATGCTGTAGACTCTCTCAATGACAAATGCACATATGTACACACACATAAGATATGCAGTATAATTTCAGGGAATCCATAACTTCCTGAACTCTATCCATGGAATAAGACATTAGATTATTGGTCCTTTGGCATATTTTTTTTAAAAAAGCAGTGAATTAATATATCTAATTAAATTTTCTCCTCCATTCAAGGTATGCCACCTGTTATTATTAATCAAATTTTTGTTTTTTGTTTGTTTTAGTTTGAAGATAAGGAATGAAATAGTTATGTTTAGGGTGTTCCCCCCACCCATCCATTGGATAGGATAGAGTTTGAAAAATATGGTGGACCAAGTCCCAGCCTTACTTGCTTGGATCTGCTCCTTTGAAGTAGGCATTGACCGTTTCTGTAAATGCTGCTGCAACAGGGAGGGTGTCCTGGGCTCCCATGGTTAGGGGGCTGGGGCCCCTGGAAGAACCTGCACGAAATGAAAAACTTTCATTTATTATGGACATAGGAGACATGTTAGTATATGTGGAACTAAAAGCCCATTAAAAAAGGATTAAAGGATGAAATCTATTATTGAAAAAAAGTAATGTGCTAAGAACCATGTGTGTATATTCAACATAGAGCTCAAGTATTTAAAAAGAAATATTTGGCTGATTTACAAACAAACACACTTGAAATTAATTCAATTACTAATTTTTCTACAGAAAAAAAAATCCAAGCAGACGAATAAAGTCATTGGGGGGTTTCAATGTTTTACATTAAGCATAAGGCAGTATTTGAATGACAGTTTGTACAGCAGGTAGTTAATAAAGACAATTATTAGCTTCCTATTTGAGCATTCAACCTACACTCAAAACTTTTTGTTTCTTTATTTCAAAGACACAAATGGCCATGAGGTACCATGTTATGCATTGTTCTTTTTCGGATTATTTGTTTCGAAAAGCCCAATTACCTTCAGATCAAATAAGCTCAAGTTTACATGTCCAAAAACATACATGACATAATGTACATCACGACTTAACACAGACACACAAGTACATCAATTCATACTATAAACAATAACAGTAGCTCTCATGTTTATTGAACACCTGCTACTTGCCAGGCTGTACACCACATATCTTACAAGAATTACCTCATTCATACCCCACATCAGCCCTTTAGGATACCCATTATAATTTCCATTCTACAGAAGAGAAAACTAAAGCTCAAAGAGATAAGGGACTCAACCCAAGATAACAGGTAAGTGCAAAACTAAAATTCAAAGCTAGATTTGTTGCTCTATAAAGCTTGTGTTCTCCCTATTATACCATACAGTTTGTCTAAATGAAACATTTTCTTTTATGGTTTTGATATAAACTGAGGTTTCTGAAAGAAGCAAAACTTAGGATTCTTGTCTTTGCGCTTCATCTCTAGGTATGGTTCTAGACAGCAAAGTTTTAGTAATGACAAGGTATTTAATCATGTTGTTGCTCACTGCTTTTCCTTCCTATCAAACAAAGCACATTTACTCTTCCCAACCCTGGAGCAGACTACGTATTATGCTTTTTTTTTCTTTTACTTTTGGTAACTTCTGTTCTCTTCCTTTGCTATTAAAAAAGAAAAATCTACCCTTTGAGTATCTCCCTTCTCAATAAAGTTTTCTTTGATAATTCTCACTCATGCTGGTCTCTCATTTACTGTCTTCCACTGGCTTTCAATATCTTGGACTTGGGGTAATTGATCATTAACAAACACACGCTTACTATCTATTATGTATAAGGCACTATGGTAAGGTTCTGGGGATTCAAAGTTGAAACATAATCCCTGTCCTCAAGGACTTACAGTTCAGTGTGCTCATATCATCATCAATATTCAGGAGCATTACCTCCATCACCACTATTTGTTGCATACTTAGTATGTGTTTTACATATATTATCTATGTAATGTATGAAGTAAGTGGAGAGATCGGGGAAGATTTCATCGAGAAAGTACTGTTGGAACTGAGGTTTGAAAATGAATACAGTCTCACAAGAGGGAGAAGGAAGAAGGCTCAGCATGTACTTCTGTGTGGAACTGAGCAAACATGGTATTTTGAGAAACCACAGGAAGTTTGGCACTATATGCAAATGTGTGCAAATGTGGTGGGTATTGAAAGATGAGACAGGGAAGGAGATGAGGTTGGGGGCTGCTAGAAATTAGGTCTTGAAAAGTTTTGTATAAATAACTTAGTAAAAATTGTTTATTTTATAGTGACTTATCGGCATTAAGATCATAGTTACTTTTTTGATAATTTAATACAAATCTATGGATGCTTTTTTTTTTTTCAAGTATGGATGCTTTTCAAAGCGGAGTGCACATGTAGACAGCATTCATGTAATTTGAAATAGGGCTTGGAGGTCCTAAAACTGAGGTTAAGAACACCATCTCTAGAAGATGAGAGGCCTCTGAAATATCTGAAATAGGGGAGTTATGATGGGCTTGAGTTTAGATCGCTCTAGTGATAGTGGGGCAGATAATTTAGGGGCCTAGAGACTATTTTCGAACATCTGGAAGAACATTACCACAAGGGACCATGGCCATGAATCTGCAAATTAATAGCTTTGTGACCTTGGGCAAGTCAATTTACTTTTGGCTTTCTCAATCATAAAATAGAGGCAATAGATCAAATAATCTCTGTTTTAGGATTCTATGATTTTTTTTTTAATTTTTATTTATTTATGATAGAGAGAGAGAGAGAGAGAGGCAGAGACATAGGCAGAGGGAGAAGCAGGCTCCATGCACCGGGAGCCTGATGTGGGATTCGATCCCGGGTCTCCAGGATCGCGCCCTGGGCCAAAGGCAGGCGCCAAACCGCTGCGCCACCCAGGGATCCTGGATTCTATGATTTTTAAGTTGTTGATACACATTTAGCTTTTTTTGAACTGTAGAAATAATGTTCTAACACAGAAGTAGGCTGCTTTGAAAACAGTTTCTCTTCAATGAGGATTTGAGTGGATCTGTCAAACATTTACTGAGCTTCTACTATGTGCAAGATAGTGGTGGGAACATCAATATGTAAACTTCCAGAAAATAAGACATAAACGTATGGAAACATCTAATAGCAGTAACATATGCAAGCAAGAGTTTAATAGTTCAGGGCTCCTGGGTGGCTCAGTTGGTTAAGCATCTGCATTTGGCTTGGGCCATGATCCCAGAATTCTGGGATTGAGCCCCACATCATCAGGCTCCCTGCTCACTGGGGAGCCTGCTTCTCTACCACTTGTGCTCTCTCTCTTTCTCTCTCTCTCTTGCTATCTTTGTTTCTCTCTCTCTCTCAAATAAATAAATAAAACCTTTAGAAAAAAAGAGCTTAATAGTTCAAGTGATAGTGCTACAAGATTATTTCACTGCAAATTAATTGCCAAATGAATAGTATAGGGTGGGCTGTTCTGTGATTTAACAAAAAGAAATTTCAGCTCTTGAGTCATACAGACTTGGATGTATGGTTTTTTGCAGATCACATAGGTGGCCATTGTATCTGTTAAAGTTGCTTGATATAATGCTTGGACCCGTAGGACATAAAAATTGGCTGAATATGTACTTTCTTTGGATTCATTTAAATATGAATTCCTGTAATAATTAAGCATTGTGCTAAGTGCTGACTGATATGCCAACCCCCCTTCATGGAGCTTATGGTCTGGAAGGGGATTACAATATTAGACACAAATGAAAGATAAAACACTATATGAAGTTAGAGAATAGCTTAATATTATAATTATTACATTACTGTTAATGATATTTTTAAAGAATTCAAGGTAGAAACAGTATTTATTATGTGTATCCTTTAACATAATAAGATATCAAACACTAAGATGGCTTTATGTTCTTCATACATTGAAAGGATGAACAGGTTCAGTATGATTATCTCTATTTTACTTGCCAAAGATCACTCTGCTAGAAAGCAGTACAGCTAAAATTCAGTTCCAGGTCCTGACTAACAAAAACAGTAGTAGCAACAACAAAAACATCTACTTCTTATTGCATACGAGAACTATTCAAGGAGCTTTCCTGATGTTAGCTTTAAATCCAGCTATGATTCCAATAAGGCAACCACCATTATTGTTCTTCTTTTAGGGATGGGAAAACAGATCCTGAGCCTTGCCCACAGTCACCCATACTAACGTAAGCAGTATGAACAGAATTGGGATGCATTGCCTGACTCTGGATCCCACACTCTTACCTATTCTGCTCTAATAGCACAGAAGTCAGAACAAATTATGTTAGGCATATGATGGCGCATTTGCAGTACCCCCAGAAGGACAGGTTGCTGCCACTAGCTTGTGGAGTCTGACAAAATAGCAATTCCAAGCAAACTCAGGTACAGAAAGTGAGTAAGAGTACAAGAAGGTTAACTCTGCAAATAAATAAATGTTTGCGTGTCGGGTTAACAGAGCCCCTGGCCTCACACTACTGCTGGTTGGGCATTGGCATGGAGGTGAAGCATGTCACGAAGGTGTGCACGAAGGTGTGCCTGAAGCAAACCTGTGGCAAGGTCTCACCTCCCCTTTATGCACCCTCTTCTTCATTTTGTGTATAATGTTTTCCACTTTGCAGTACTGGACCTTAGAACTGTTTTCACATCAAGACCAGCTCATGGAAAGGACTTATTTTTTAGTTGTTTTAAATTTAATATGAATTTATGTCAAAATCATGCCTCCCTCCAGGGTGTTTGTACCATTTGTTTCTATCTCTTCTAAATGGTAATAACTATTGTTCACTTTTCCCCAAATTTGTGCCAAACTCTTGTAATGCTTCTCTTATACCAACTCCTTTGATTCACACAACCGGATCACTGAGTAGGTGTTATTGTTAACAACCCTTTCTTACAGATGATGAAGTGTTGAGAGCTTAAGTAACTAGCTCATATTCAGAGAGCAAGCAACCTACACTTGTAGTTACTAAGCTTTGCTTCTATAGTAAAGAGTCTAGGGCTGTGTCAGAGGCTGTGAACTTCACTCTTCACCATGCTTCTTAGTTCACATCTGACCTTGAGCAGGTCAGTTATTCCAGCCACGTGCCCATGAAATTGGGACACTGATACAGTCCTAGCAACCTTATCTAATTAGAGAGGAGAGGGTGTGCACTTGTAAAAGCCCAGATGCCATAAGAGCAACAAGCTTTACCTTCTGTTCATCTGGGGTTGGGAACAGTCCCTTTGAAAGCCCAACTGGAAGCATGAGCAACAGGAGAGGGTGGTCTTGTTTGAAGACCATTCCTACCCTGGCAGTTTACCAACCCAGGTAACTTCCCACTCCACCAGGCTTGCTGTAGGTGGGAGACAAATGACCCTATGTCCAGGAGTAAGAGTGCTGGAGATGGAACCAATAGATGGAAGCAACAGAAAGTCTCCGTATGCATAGAGGAAGAGAGAAGAAACTCTAAGAGTTGTATGAAGTAGTGGACAGTGGGAATTGGGTTAGCTTTTTCCAGAAAAAGTGGATTGTATTAGTTAGAATTAATAAAAAGATAATTATATTCAATTCTATGATACTTTATAGATGATATTCTGTACAATGCAGTGAGAGAGACAAAGAATGTTGGAATCAGATTGAATTACATTTGAATCCTGACTTTATCACTTACTGTGTGGCCTTGAGCAGATTACTTAACCTCTCTGAGGCCCAGCATCATCCTTTCATGAAACGGAGATGGTACCTTCTACAGGTGTTATGAGAATTACATATAATAACATAGGATGTCCTTGTTATCTGAGGACAGTCAGTATCAGAAAAAAATCACTTCAAAATGAATATATTTAAATTTCATAGTATGTAGTGGTAAAAGGCTTGATTGGGACTCAAAATTGTCATATATTCAATTTGTGAAAAAATATTTTAACACACTACGATTAAATAATCAGTGAGTTCTTAGGGTGAGGGAAAATGACTTGTGTTGATATTTTGAGAAAAGGTTCACTTTTCTGACAAAATTGTATTATAGCTTTACACATCAATCTAGATTCAGATTTGGCTTTGATTCATGATCATAAAGTGAACCATTACTGCAGAGTTAATTGAGAGTTTAATAAATTTCCTAAAGGCCTCCCAATTTCTTGATTTTCTTTTGAAGTGTGTATAGTGTAAGCTTCCTTTCCTTCTCTAGTTATTAATAATTTTTTTTTTTTGCTAAACCCTCAGCTCACAAGGGCTATGAGTGTAACCTAAAGATCTTTACACCATTGCTTTCACTGACTTTATAGAATCCTGTATCCATTTTATGATTGGCAGTTTCACTTTTCAACAAATGTGCACTGTATTTGCATTGTATGTCCATTGTTCTTTTTTTTAATTAATTAATTTATTTATGATAGTCACAGAGAGAGAGAGAGAGAGAGAGGCAGAGACACAGGCAGAGGGAGAAGCAGGCTCCATGCACCAGGAGCCCGACGTGGGATTTGATCCCAGGTCTCCAGGATTGCGCCCTGGGCCAAAGGCAGGCGCTAAACCACTGTGCCACCCAGGGATCCCTGTCCATTGTTCTTAAGATCGGACATTTACAGAGAAACTGACTGACTGCATTTTGCAATCAGTAAGGATACATACTATAGACACTAGTGTTAATTTGGGACTAATGTTATAAGTAAATGCTTTCATTTCATGTTGGTCTTTACCTACAAAATCTAATAACTGCAAAGATGCCAGTAATGACACTTGGATAGAGTTTCACTGGGTACCTTCCTGCACATAGTAAATGCTAATAAATGATAGCCATCACCATGAACAACAAAGAAAAATCTGCCTGGCAGTCCCAATATGTAACGTATTGCTTCAGGCCCCCTCAACACCTGATGCATTTAGCACACCAGAGAAGATGCAACGAAGATTAGAACTTTTTGCATTAGAAAGAATTATATCCAGAGAGCTTACTTGAGAAGGTGAGTTGTGCTCTTGAGACCTTGTGAATCTTAGCTGAAGTGATGATTAGTAAAGCTATGGCACGTTTTAAGAATCACAGCTGCTTCATTTTCAAAAAAAAAATTTAGGATAAATTTGTAAGAAGAGGAGTTAAGAGACAGTTACTACATAAAAATCTTCTAGTTTTTTCTTTTTCTCTACATCTTTGAATGTTATGATTTTACATAAGCTAGCTGGTTTAAATTATATGAAATACATATGTATATGTTGCATATATATGTGTGCTTGTGTGTATGCTGCATATGAAGCTCTATCCACAAATTATTTTGTCTATTTTTAGTATATTTGTATATTTTTGTCTATTTAAGAATTTCTGGTAGCCTAATAAATGCTATAGCATAATCTAATAATAATGCTATGATGAGAGCTAAATTAAGCATATACTTTTTGTATTCTAGGGGCTTTGCTATATGTTTCATATGCATTAGCTTATTGAATCCTCACATTTTAAGAAAAAAACATATTATTATCACTGTTTTGTAGATGACCAAACCAGAAGCTTATAAAAGTTAAGAAGTACCCCCAATTGCTACTTTGACTTCTCACATCATGAGATAAGTAGCATCAACTAACATGCTGAGTATCGATAAAAAGGAAAAAGGGCAAACCTCATAAAAGAAGGCATCAGTATTACTGAGAACCTGTTATGAGTTAAACACAGTCTTTTATGCTTCACACATAGTACATAATTATCACCATAATCCTGTGCCCAATAGACATGACTACATATTACAGATCAAGAAAGCAAGTCTGAAAGAGTCATTTGCCTACATTTTCACAGACAGTAGGTGGTGGAGTCAGGATGTAAGTGTAGGTCCACTTAACTTTCTGCTCCTTCTATAGAAGGAGCCCGACAGGTCTTATCTTAACTCAGTAGCACTGTGCAAATTATATGCTACATGCTTTTCAGTGTGCAAGGCATTTGCCTCTATGAAAAACAAGGAAGGCACACTTAAAAAAATCAGTTTGCACAAAATGGAATTAAGGATACTGAATTTCTGGGTAAGCAAATGGGATTAGAGTTATTTTCAGTTTTCTTCTTCATAAATCCCTGCGTACTTGCATATGGTACATATATAGTATATATTTGATAAGCATATAGTTCTTGCTTTTCAAATATCACTCAATCCAGAAACATGATTAGCTAACATTTTTGTCATGTTTTATAGAGAATTTT
The DNA here is from genome assembly GCF_905146905.1 of Nyctereutes procyonoides. NCBI lineage: Eukaryota > Metazoa > Chordata > Mammalia > Carnivora > Canidae > Nyctereutes > Nyctereutes procyonoides. Next base: position 45,803,665 of record NW_026575140.1, on the reverse strand, counting down.
CTTCAAACTAGGTCTTTGCTTACAGTTCCCAAACCATCATCCAACATTAATGCCATATTTAATTAACTTCCTAAAAAATATTTTTTTAAAGATTTTTTAAAATTTATTTACTCATGAGGGACAGAGAAAGAGACACACACACACACACACACAGAGAGGCAGAGACACAAGCAGAAGGAGAAGCAGGCTCCATGCAGGGAGCCCGATGTGGGACTCAATCCCTGGTCTCCAGAATCAAGCCCTGGGCTGAAGGCAGCGCTAAACTTCTGAGCCACCTGGGCTGCCCCCTAAAAAATATTTTTGACTAGGAAAAAAATTATACTTGTATTCATCATCAAAATCTTTGGGATACAGCAAAAGCAGTCCTGAGGGGGAAATACATCGCAATACAAGCAACAATCCAAAAACTGGAAAGAACTCAAATACAAAAGCTAACCTTACACATAAAGGAGCTAGAGAAAAAACAGCAAATAGATCCTACACCCAGCAGAAGAAGAGAGTTAATAAAGATTCGAGTAGAACTCAATGAAATCGAGACCAGAAGAACTATGGAACAGATTAACAAAACCAGGAGTTGGTTCTTTGAAAGAATTGATAAGATAGATAAACCATTAGCCAACCTTATTAAAAAGAAGAGAGAGAAGACTCAAATTAATAAAATCATGAATGAGAAAGGAGAGATCACCACCAACACCAAGGAAATACAAACGATTTTAAAAACATATTATGAACAGCTATACGCCAATAAATTAGGCAATCTAGAAGAAATGGACGCATTTCTGGAAAGCCACAAATTACCAAAACTGGAACAGGAAGACATAGAAAACCTGAACAGGCCAATAACCAGGGAGGAAATTGAAGCAGTCATCAAAAACCTCCCAAGACACAAAAGTCATCATCAAAATCACATCAAATATATTCAACACAAGGACTCTTGTTAAAAATAGACACAAGGTGGGAGTCAAAGCCATAATGAAAATGTTCTCATTATGAGAACTCACTTGACCAAATCCTAGATAATTTTGTATAGACAGTACTAACTGTTTGATCCAGAATCTAAGGCTGAGTCAGCAGTAGCATGGTATACAAAGAATATGAATAATGATATCAAGAGCTAATTTATGTAGAGGACTGATGTGTGATGGTCATTGTGTTGGATACTTTATGTGCATTTTGTCTTCTACTGTCAAAACATCTTTCTGAGGTACATTCCATTAATATGTACAGTTTACCATTGAAGGAATTGAATCTTTATAAAATTACATAATTTGCTCAGGTGCTGGGACTGAAAAGCGGATCAAAATTCAATGGCATTCTTAAACCCTACCCTATATTATCAATGTTTGCTCATTCGTATTAGTGAGCTTTGCTCCAAGATTTGGCTGGGTGCACAGTGTGTATCCTTTGTGGGGTAATATCACCCCAAAGGGTCTGGAAATTGCTTCTTGGGGGTACATGAAAGAAATCTTAATTTTTTATGTATAAAGCACACAGATATACAGCACACAACCAGATGTATAGTACATTTGTGATATTAAAATTTTAGTGGGGAGTGATTAGGAGAAAACAAAGGTCTAAAAAGACTCCCTGGGTAAGAAGGGGGATAATGAAAAAAAGTTTGAGTTGTACTGGTTTCTAGTTTTAAAAGAGCTATGGACATGGATGTCCTTGGATACCTCAGCAGCTCTTTTGGGAAAAACTTCAAGGAACTGGTTTTGCTAGAGGATAAGAGTTTCTTTAAACTTACACTGAGGGGGGAATCCCTGGTGGCTCAGCGCTTTAACACCTGCCTTCAGCCCAGGGCATGATCCTGGAGACCCCGGATCAAGTCCCACATCAGGCTCCCTGCATAGAGCCTGCTTCTTCCTCTGCCTATGTCTCTGCCTCTGTTTCTCTCCTCTGTGTCCTTCATGAATAAATAAATAAAATTTCTTTTTTTTTATAAAAAAAATAAACTTGCACTGAGTGAGTAATATCTGTCGTGCCATAATTATGGGTGATCTAATCGAGATACTTGGAAAAATATCTAATAAGGACCATACAAAGGAACAGAGCACAGGAAAGAAAGGCTGGAGAGCTTGGTCACATCAGGAAAGGTGTTTTCCCATGAGCAATCCCTGAGCTGAGGCAGGGAGGAAGTGAATATAGTCAGGGGATTTTATTTCATCCGAGAAACTAGAGAGAGCCTGGGTCAGGTTTCAAACCAAACGGGAGCAATGACACAGGTCCAAGAGTACCAAAAGAACAAGCAAGGAGGGGGATCCCTGGGTGGCTTAGCAGTTCAGCGCCTGACTTTGGCCCAGGGTGTGATCCTGGAGTCCCGGGATTGAGTCCTGCGTCAGGCTCCCAGCATGGAGCCTGCTTCTCCCTCTGCCTGTGTCTCTGCCTCTCTCACTCTCTCTCTCATGAATAAATAAATAAAATCTTAAAAAAAAAAAAAAAAACAAGCAAGAAGTCTGTTAAGAAATAGGAAGAATTAGAGGTTCCAAAAAAGACATCCAAGTATATTTGGGTAGGGGAAATATGTTTTCCTGTGGAAAGTCTAGTATGAATTTTTATAGAAATGGTGGCTACTTGAAGGTATGGCCTGGGCATTGACAACACTAGTATATTAGCCTGTTAGAGTCTTCCTCAAATACAAGTGGGTAACGTGAAGACTTTTTAAAAAGGAACAAGGTATTCACTGAAAAGCCATAAATGGCTAAAAAAGTATGAAAAGTTCAGCCTTAACTAGTTACCAAAGCAATGCAACAAGATGAGAGAAATTTTTACCTTTCAGATTAGAAAAGATCTAAAAAAAAATACTTCATGAAAAAAAAAATACTTCATGAAATAGGCACTATAAGAAAATGTTAATGGAAGTAAAAATTGGTATAATCTTTCTGGAAAATTGTTGGGCAATGTGTATCATGAACTTTTAAAAGCTTCACAGTGTTAGACCATAATTCCAATTTTAAAAATCTATTCTAAGAAAATATCTTCAGGCCAAAGAATTATATGCAAAGATGTTCACTGCATGTAGGAAAACTTGAAGCAATTTAAATGCCTAATAATTGAAGTGAAATAAATCATGATTCATGACAGTGAAATGCTAGGCAGATGTTTAAAAGTTTTCAGTAATTAAAAATAGAGCTAAAAACAATTACATATTACATTTTCTCAATTAGATTGGGAAAAGCGAACAATATTGATATAACTGTTGATATGGGCATGGAAAAATTGTTAATCATAATGATGGTATGAACTTTTTGGAGAGATGTTTGACAGTAATGTAGTGTAATGTCTAAAATGTACATACCCTTTAATATAGCAACTCCATTTTTAGTGATTTATTTTTAGACAAATTAAGACAAGTGCATTAAGATATAGATTTAAGACTGCTCATTGCACCATTTTACATAATAGCAATAAAAAGGGTAAAAACCTAAATATCCCCTAATAGAAGATAGATACATCCAGATAATACTATGGACCCATTAACATGGTTATCAGATGAATGAGTATATATACACATACATGTATACACAGACACACACACTGCATATGGTAAGTTGAAATGACTACTATTGGGATGCTTGGGTAGCTCAGTCCTTTGAGTTTCCAACTCTTGGTTTCCACTCAGGTCCTAATCTCAGGGTCCTGATGTCAGGGTTGTGAGATCGAGCCCTGCATCAGCACAGGCTCTGCTGGAGATTCTCTCTCCCTCTCTCTTTGCCCTGCTCCCCTCTCACATGTGCATTCTCTCTCTCTCTCAAAAAATAAATATATCTTAAAAAAATGGCTACTGTTGACTGAATATTACAAGGTAGATTATATATTCTATTTGTATAAAATTATTTGTAATATATTTCCTTGATCTTAAGAAATGTACTTTTGAAAACAATTTTAACAAGCAAGGAGTCTGTTAAGATCCAAAGTTGAGATGTATCTTGGAACCAATGTCAAAAAAAACAGACAGCTCCTAATAGAGCATGTTTCACCATTGTCTTTGTACTTGCCAGACATAGTCACAAGTAGAAGTTATCAGTTCACCTTACGGTCTCCTCAGTTGAGCTGAGTTACTTGAATTGGTAGCCTCTCACCACTACATTTTAACTTGCATTTGGACCCTTATTTCTTCCTTAATGCATTTTTTTAAGATTTTATTTATTTATTCATGAGAGACCCAGAGAGAGAGAGAGAGAGAGAGGCAGAGACACAGACAGAGGGAGAAGCAGGCTCCATGCAGGGAGCCCGACTTGGGACTCAATCTCGGGTCTCCAGGAAAAAACCCTGGGCTGAAGGTGGCACTAAACCTCTGAGCCACCCGGGCTGCCCTTAAAATGCTTTTTAAAAAAAGATTCCATCTGATGCAGTAATAAAGTGAAAAATTATTTGTACACAAGAGATAAACTGTCACATACCAGGCTATGCACCTGCAGGCAGGAGAAACTGCCACATCCTTTGTAAACTAAACCACAGAGTTCTGAAAGACGGGACAAGTAGGTTATGACTGAATTATGCATCATAAAAGAATATATAATAAAACTATCTCTCAAAAACTTCTAGATGACTTTGAGAAAAACGATTTACCTTTGGCAATTTATAAAAAAACTCAGGAGAGATATAAAGGCCTGGAATTTTTGATGTGCCCCCCACTTAAACTATCAATGTCAAAGAGAAGAAAGAGGTCAGGGTTATGACCTGGTTTTTATGCAGCATAAAAACCTAACTGCTGATGGCCAGAATTGAGATAGAACCATCTTTATTCCTAATATGAAATAGGTTTAGTCTAAATTTCTAATCATTATACTGAAGATGGTGACTTGCATTTGGTCTATTACTGTTAGAAAAAATGCTTTCTACATTTAATGAAGTTTCCTTTGCACCCAAAAATTGTCATTAAACCAGTGGAGCATATCCTAATGAACAGCCTTTTGGAATCAAGTAAATGTAACACACACATGTTACATATAGAGAAAGGCTTTTCTTTAATATTTTTCATCAAAGGTTAAAAATGTCATCTTGACTAGTCTCTCAATAGTATGATCAGGGTTGTATTTATTTATTTATTTTTTTGTAGTTTAGGGTCTTTTTTCCCCTTCAGCTTTATTGAAGTATAATTGAGAAAGAAAATTGTATGACATTTAAAGTGCACATCATGATGATTTGATATGAATATACATTGTGAAAGGATTCCTCTTACTTAGTTAATTAACACATTCATCACCATATATATGTATATATTTTTGTATATATGCATATATTTTTTGGTGAGAACATTTAAGTTCTACTCTCTTAACAAATTCCGATTGCACAATACAGTACCATCAACTATAGTCACCATCTTATACAGTAGACCCTAAACCTTATTCATTGTATAATTGACACTTTGTACCCTTTTATCAACTTCTCCCTATTTCTCCCACCTGCCAGCCCCTGGCAATCACTTTTCTATTCTTTGCCTCTATATGTTTGACTTGATTTTGTTTTTGTTTTAGATTCCACATATAAGTGATGTCATGCAGTATTTGTCTTTCTCTGTCTGGCTTATTTAGCAAATGTCCCCCAGATCCATTCATGTGGCTGCAAATAGGATTTCTTTCTTTCTCCATATTTACTTTCATATATACTTTCCATATTGTTTGAATTTTTAAAAATATGCTTAAATCAATGTCATGATCAGAGTGAAGCAAACTATGAGCTATTTTAAAATACATTTGAATGGCATGGTGGACATTATATGTTAAAATAAAAGGATGCATAATTATAAAAATATACACTACACATGCATACACACACACAGTGGTATCACATGAAAAATGTTAGAGATGAAATAGACCAGTGATAGCAGTCCTTATTTATGGTTATTAGACTATAGGTTATTTCATTTTTTTATATTTTTCTGTTTTTCTAAATTTTCTATAATGAGTACACATTGCTTTGATATTGTGGCAAAAAATATAAATAGAAATTGGGATTTAGATCTTAAATAACACTGAGATTTCTACATTTCTCCCTTATTTTTTGAATGGTTCTTCTTATAGCAAAAAAAGTAAATGCTGGTGATTTTGATCACTACTAAAAGTTATTCCGCTAGGGAGCTAATATTTATGAATGGAGAGGCATGAAGAATGCTATTGTAGTCTGACTGTCTGAAAGCCTGGGATTTGAGCTGCCAGTTTCCTGAGGAATTTTTGCCCAAAAAAGGCAAAATCTAAGGAAAGGAGTGATCAATATTAAATAACTCATGCTTCCTCTTCCTGGCCTCATGCTTAACAATGACGACTGCAACTCTCAAGAGTCACCAAAACATCCTTGAAAAATTAACATCACCCTTGTTCCTTTGTGAGGCTTCTCCAGAATGACCTTTCGTGCTTTCTCAGAGGCATATTTCAAGGATCTAAATCAGATCTTAGAAGGAGGCATGCTGTAATTATTCTGAATATAAGATCAAGAAACACAATGGTAAATAACACATACTGTCTGTATGGAGGTGTGCCAGCAGGAAAAGAAATTCCAAGGCCATATTTACTCATGTCCTGGTGACTTAATACAAAATAGCCAGCAGAAGTGGAACAAGTCCAGGAAGACTCCTGCCTGCTAAAAGTCCATGCTCTAGCGGAAATTATTGCCACATGCATTTTGCAAAATAGCTGTAGGTACAAAAGGGTAAAAATCTTAAGGGCAATGGCTTCTTTTAATGCTTCGTCTTAAATTCCGTATCTTAATGAGCCCAAATCAATCTCTGACTTAATAAATGAAGCAATGAATGCAAATTCTTAGCACATGTTAAATATTCATTAATAGCAATTATTATTTGAGGAAATGATTACATGCATATAGTACTGTATAGTTTACAAAGGCCTTTCACAAATAACTGAATAAAATCTCTTAAAGGTATTTATAGTGTTGACTAAATATATTCATTCCACATACATGAAATGCTTAGAAATGGGAGATTCTCTTGAGTCTTGACACCACCTCTTTGAATCACTTCTTCATTCATTATGTCAGCTTTCGTCTCTGAAGGGGCCAGAGGGTCTTCTCTGTCTGGGGTGCCAGAGTCCAGAGTACAATGGATGGGCAGCCTTAATTTATGGATAGCTCTCCTTAGAGGACACATAATAATAATGAAAAAAAAAAGCTATTGCATGATGAAGGCTTGCAACTCTGCAAAGGTAAAGCGGTATCCCCCCTGGTGATTCTCAGCTTCTCCTTTCTTTTTCTCAGGAAGTTTGAAATTACTTGTCAAATCTGCTGAAATGCCATGATTTACAAACCCTCTAATAAAAGAGATGGTAACAGATTTTTTTCCAGTATCTCCCATCAGCATTAACACAGCACCCTAAGGAGTGTATCACCAGCCAGATCATTAGTCTCAACAAGTCAGCTTTAAAGATAGGCTCTGGTGGAGTCAGGGGGTGTACAGCAGGGAAGATGCATCCTGCTTCCAAATCATTCTCTTCCTCCATAAGCAGTGGGGAAAAGACTGCTCCTTGTCCCTGCTGACAATTCACGGCTGATCAAGTTACCACATGTTTTATGTGGAAGAAGGTTACAGTGCTACAACCCAACCTTCTCCAAAGCAGGCAAAAACTCCGCAAAACACAGCCATGTTACAAGCAAGGGAAGTGTGAAGTTGGAAAATAGTGCTAATAGCTAATGACTATCGTGTGCTTTGCATGCACTGACCTCAATACTTGACCATTTTTTAAAAAGATTCTATTTATATTATTTATTTATTTATTATTATTTATTTATTTATTTATTTATTTATTTATTTATATCATGAGAGACACAGAGAGAGAGAGAGCCAGAGAAACGTTGGCAGAGGCAGAAGCAGGCTCCATGCAGGGAGCCTGAAGTGGGACTCTATCCTGCATCTCCAGGATCACACCCTGGGCTGAAGGCGGCACTAAACCACTGGGCCACCGGGGCTGCCCAGTACTTGACCATTTAATCGTGACTTCACCCTATGCACTAGGTGCCATTGCTATTCCAATTTCCATAAGAGGAAATCAAGACTTAGAAAGGTTAGATAACTTACTTAAAGTCGCTCAGGTGCTGAGGTTATATTTCAGACCTGGAAGGCTAATTCCAGAGCCAATGTGAGGACACACACATGTGCACACACTTTTTCTCTCTCTCCACATATACATGAATGTACATTCTCTTTCATTCTCTCTATATATAACATATATTTTTCTCTGTGTGTATGTGTGCGCATGTGTATGTGCTGAAAATAAACTGATATAAATTAATTGAAGACTCCTTTTCTATTTTTAATACCTAGGATAATACCCAATATATCTGTAGGTTAACATTTTTATATTACATAAGATTTTATATCAGAACTCTCAGGGAAATTTTATATTTCTTCAAAGCAGAAGCTGTGTACACTTAAATATCACTCCCATCTTTTCCTTTGGAAGCTCTCTCTAACCAGGGAGGCCAGGTGAGGTCTCCCTGCTGGTTGCCTCCAAAATACTTATTTCTTGAATATAGCAATCTCTGCACATTATTGTAACTACTTGTTTAATGTCTGACTTCTATGCTCCATAAAAAGAGAAGCATGTCTTCCTTGTTCACTACTGTAAACCTAATGCATGAAATACCTTTCACCATGCACATAGTAGGGACTCAAAAAAACACTTACTGATTGAATGAATACAGCCATAACACTATCTGTCCCTATAGCGATATTATCAAGGCCTTATTCCACAGTTTGTTATTGTTTTCCCTATCAGATACTTAATGATTGCAGAATTAGTAAATATAGAAAACTATTCATTTTGTTATGCACCCATCATAATCAATTTCATATATATATATATATGAAGACAGCCTTGATTCCAGCTGAAGCATATTGACTATGAGCACATCGAGGCATATACATAGTGGAGTTGCCCATGAGGAATATTTCAAGTCAAACTGTATAATATAATAGACAACAAATTCCTTCTTTTGAACATGACAGATATGGCTATAAGTTTATTATGGGGATAGGTAGGGAGCATTACAGTATTTTGCAAAGCTCTTGCTTCATGGAAAAAGAAAAATGAAGAATCCTATAAAAAAGAATTTTCTTTCTATTCATGAACAAAGAAATATAAAATTTATTATCCAATTATTTTTAAGGTTTGTACAAGTCATTACATTTTTATTTGATGTACACAACAAATACTAAAACTATCCTTAGTCTCATATTATGTTCAATTTTGAGTGTTCATATCTGTGTGTCAGAAGGAAGAAAAAGGAAGTAGAGATAGAAGATTATAAGGCACTTGAGAAAGACATACATACAAAGAGGACAATGCACAAAGGCTTTGATGGGGAAGCGGTTTGGGAAAGGAGGAAGTGCATCATTTCTAAGTTGACTTGCATTTGCAATAACAGCCATATAAAAGCTGGTATTTTCTTTCTAGGCTTGATGTCTGCAATCTTCCTATCTGGTACTTAGATTAACAGTCATAATGAGTGCAACTGGGTCAGCCAGTAGGGCATCTCCTAGAACAAGAATAACTGAGAAACAAAAGATCAGCAAAAGAACTAGGCATGGAATACATTTCACAAAAGCATATCCACTGAAATTATGCATTAAAAATTAATCACTAATATTTGTGTGGCTATTTAAAGCAAGAATACTATGGAGAAAGTTCCAAGTTACAATGCATTCTTTGTCCTGAATGTAGGCATGCCCCAAGATTAAACCCTTATCTCCATGGATTCAGTCCTTATCTCTAAGCAAATGACTCCCAAATTTGCATGGTCTGTTTACTCCGGGACTCATCTACATAGAAGGTACAGGATCTTAAAGTTGAGAGGTCTTAAAAGTAACTCATTTTTTCCCTAACCAAATCTAGCACTCTTGGAGACCTCTTTCTTTTGGTTTGACAACAGCACTCTTCTCCCTCTGTCTCAGGATGGAAGCTTTCACTCCCTTCTACATCCTAGTAGATTTTAAATGATTCTACCTCAATAGTGCTTCTCAAATCTCCAGAAGAAAACAATACTGTCTGTGCCTGACTACTTTTCTTGAACTGCTTCAGTAAATCCCCAAATTTCATCAGCTAGCTCAGGTCTCTGGGCCTCCACAAGTTATTCTAGATTCCTCTCGGTTAAAGTCTATCCATTAGTCATACATTTCCAGCACTTTGTTACATTCTATTATGACTTTTGGTATAGTATGTCTTTTGTAGGAAGTGCCTATCTTCTCCATTTCTTGTGAATTCCTAGAAGGCAAAAGCATTGTTTTACCTCCATCACTCCTGCACAGGGGCTTAGAGCTCTGAAAACATCATGGAATGCCTGTTAACCATTGAATGAAGGAACTAGTTCTCTTTTTAGTAACTCCAGTCAGATGGGAAATACCATTATATAATCTACTCCTGTACCCAAGCATGTGTAATTCAAACTCAGGGTTTATCTCCTTTGCTGGGGAGTAAAAGTCTTCAATCTTGGGCAAAGCAAGGCTACACACACACACACACACACACACACACTAAGATTGAGAGAGAGAGAGAAAGAGAGAGAGAGAGGAGTGTGGGAAGGGCAGAGGGAGAGGGAGAGAGGATCTTAAGCAGGTTCCATGCCCCACATGGCACCCAACAGGGAGCTCAATCTCAGAACCCTAAGATTGTGCCCTGAACTGAAATCAAGAGTTGGACACTTAACTGAATAACCCATCCAGTTGCCCCTAACATTTATATATTTTAAAGTTATTGAATTACTCATTTTCTATTGAGGGACACATTCAGAAACAATTGTATATTTAAGACTGTTATGGCCATAAGGGAGTCTGATAGAGATACAAGAGAAAACTCTCCAGCTTAGTCACTACCAGAGACTCAAGAGATGACTTTGGAAACCAGGAAAATAGCAGACATAAGAAACAAACTCATCTTGGGTAGAGAACCTTTGTGGGCTCTTCCTTTAATTCTCCTTATTCAGTTTGAATGAAAGCTCAAAGTATGAATAATAAAATCCTTTCAGAGTTATTGAGCCATAAAAACATATAGAGGAACTTAAATACATCCTACTATGTGAAAGAAGCCTATGTGAAAAAGCTACATATCATACGATTCCAAATATATAATACTCTGGAAGAGGAAAAACTATAGAACCAGTAAAAAGATCAGTGGTTGCCAGGGGTTGAGGGCCAGAAGAGGGATGAACAAAGGATTTTTAGGGAAGTGAAAATATTCTTTATTGTGCTATAACGGTAGATACACATCATACATTTGTCCAAATCCACAAGATATAAAATACCAAGAGTGAACCCTAATGTAAACTATAGTCCTTGAGTGATTGTGATATGTGAATGTAGGTTCATCAATTGTAATAAATATGTCATTCTGGTGGGGGATGTTGTGCATGTATGGGGCCAGGGTATATATGGCAAATTTCTATCCTTCCTCTCAATTTTACTGTGAAGCTAAAACTGCTCTAAAAACATAAAGTCCCAATAAAAACAAAATAAAACCAAAAAAATCTTTCATGTTATATAGTACATTAATAAAAAAAAATCTATCTTATTTGACTTTCCCAATTGTCTTGCAAAGTACTTATGACATTATAAAACAGAGGCTCAGAGATATTCTCAAGGTTACATGGTTATTGACTCGCACAGTCAAGATTTGAATATTATAGTAGTTAGGAACATTGGTTTTATAACTCCACACTTAACTCCTCCAGAACCAATTCACTCACTGACTAGCTGTGTTATCTTAGGAAAGTGACCTAAAATCTCAGAGCCTCTGTTTAGTCATCTATAAAATGTAAATAACAATAGTGCCCACCTGGGACACCTGGGTGGTTCAGTGGTTGAGTGTCTGACTTTGGCTCGGGTTGTGATCCCAGGCTCTTGGGGTCAAGTCTTACATCAGACTCCCTGCAGGGAGCTTGCTTCTCCCTCTGCCTGTGTCTCTGCCTCTCTCTGTGTGTTGTCTCCCATGAATAATAAATAAAATATTTTAAAAACCCAAAACAAAGCAATACTGCCCACCTCATACAGTTGCTTTGTGGATTTACATGAATTTGTGGATATGGAGTAATTAGCACAAAATGTGGCCCATGGTCAATTTCCAGCACACCAGCCATATAGTAGACATGAGTGAAACAGGGAAACTGCCTCAAAGGGCAAGAACCCAAGTGAAATATCAGCATATTAGTCAATCCTAGAGATTTTCAGAACTGGGTAACTATTTCTTTTATGAAGCAGTGACATGAATTTGGAAATCCTCAGCAACTCTGCCGAGTAGAACATTTTGCAGGTTCAGCCTCACTTGGATCTTAACACGTTTAGGCTATTTACAAAAGCTCTCTGTGACTTTCAGTTATTAATAGAAATGATTTTACATTTTATATATACCATATAATTTACATATAGACATTCAAAAGAGTTAGGGAGTATGATTTTAATGTTTTCACTGTCTTGTGTCACTGCTCTTTATGTTTCTATATATTTTTTTTTAGCCTAGTTGTACTTAATGCAACTTTACCAGGTTGTTGACTGTAAAGGGCCTACCTACAGTAGAGTGGGGACAATTAGTGGACACTTCTCACTTAAAGAATATTGTGAATGTAGCAAAACAGTTGCTTTCTAGAAAACTGGTCATACCTTCCAATTTTCCTTTTCCCAATGACTCTCAGATGAATTAATTAATGTCCTCTGGCCCCATGTGAAAAATCTAACCTGTTTGCTTCTTACAGGATGTTATTACTATGTCAGGGTAAGGAAAGTTGACTGGTCCATTGCTATGCTTCTACCTTACCAACTACCCAGTAAGGATATTTAAAACCTTGCTGAAGGAGGTCAGAAGTTCAAAATGTCAAGAGTTAATTCTTTTCACATAGACAATGTAATTCCAAGAAGGAAAATGTAGCTGCTGTTGTAAGAAATAATTAAAGTCATTGTCATTACAGAAACATATTTTTCCTCTAGGGGAAAGAACTCCCTAGAAAAGAAGTTGAATGTAGGTTAGTGCTAGGGCAGTGAGAATAGGATGGACCTGAGACCAGAGGTCTCAGTGAGGTCAGAGACAAGGTATAGTTAGGGCAATGGAGAGCTGAAAGGTCAGGAGGGAGATTGGGGGAAAACCCACCAGAAACCCTGACCTGAACAGGTATTGCAAAGACTGAATGAGGTCATGTATGTAAAGCATCATTGATAGGCCACTTGGGTTTAAATTCCTACTGTGCCCTTTCTTGGCTGAGTGATCTTTTGAAAGTTACTTACATTCTCTGAATCTTAATTTCCTCATTGTTGAGTGGTTCAGATGAAATGACATAATAGTGGAATGTACTTTGCACATAGATAAGCACTCAGATAATATTTATTATTATCCATTTCTTTTATTACTCCTGGCTCCCCTATTTAAAATTGCAATCTCCAATATGCTCCATTGGGAGTGTATTTCTCTATTTTATTTTTCTCTGTAGAACTTACTAACATCTCCATGACTTATTTATCTTCTTATTTTTGATTCTTCACATTAGAATGTAAGCTCCATGGTGACAGGGATATTTTTTCTTTTTTGTTTCCTACTGGGGAGTGCTTACACAGTACTAGCACAAAGTTCTCCTCAATACATATTTGTTAAATGAAAAAAATCACTGCCTAATGCAATCCTTGGTGTACAGAAAGGATGACAAATTCTTGGTTACGAAATAGCAAAATGACACTTGCCAGTGGGGACCATTTCCAAGATGTGGTCAGAGGTGTGGATGACTGAGTAGTGTAGAGAGAAAGTGTGTTGGAGCTGAAGAAGTCAAAGAGGCCCTAAAACCAGGGTGTTGGATGGGTGATCCACATCAATCTCCATCACAGGATAAGCTAGGAAGCAAGGTGAAGAAGAGGGTCAAAGGGGGCTCCCAGAATCTCTAAGCCTGAAGTTAAATGCAGAGGAATGCTCTGTAGGTCAGTAGTGTACAGCAATCAGGAGTGACAGGGGGTGGAATTATCAGGTGGCAGCACACAGGCTCACCAGGACGTGGTCTGGTTGTGAGCAGCAACAGGCAATTGGGGAATTCAAAGAGTGCCTTGTAGTCCCATGACATATGGCCCACAGAAGACTGAAGAACTTTTCAGGCTGAGTGCTATAGAAGTGATGGTCCCTGAAGAGAGCTGGGATTCAGTTAAAGAAACAGGTGGGCGAGGTTGGCAGAGAGCCTGCGAATGTAGAGGAGGTGTTGCTAAAGATGTGACATTTCCGAAGGCGTGATAGGAGTAAAAGCAATAGCAAGAGCACAGAACAGTCTAGAAATAAGTGTGCAAGAGGCTGTATGCACAGAGGATGGAGACGATATTCAGACACAAGGACACTTAAGAATGGTTGTAGGGCTTTTTGTTTGTTCATTTTTCATTACCAAATACAAGATGATTTTGTAGTTGAATAAGCTAATCAAAGAGAGGAACAGTAGTGGACATTTCTGGAAACATGTTCATGTTAAAATGCTCTAGGAAATTGTTCAAATGTCTAATGGTCTCATCTTCTACTTGTCATGGAAATATCTTTCCTTTCCTTCCATCTCAGAAGAATACTTGATAGCTTCAATAGGATACTCTTGGATGAATTAATTTATTACATTTTGCAACCTTTACTTTGTAAAAAAAAAAACAACTTAAATAGGTTAAGATATTACTGAAATTATTTAAATTATTTACCAAAGTGAAACAGTAAGAGGAGCTTTGGACGCTTGTGGGTTAGAACCATTGTTTAACACTTTTCTATCTTTCTTGCTAAATCAAATTTGAAAGTATGAAGCTTATCACATTTATCTCCAAATAAATTCATAAGCCAATGTTCATTAGTTAGTTGTTGGTTGTTCAGTGGCTCAAACACTTACTGAATAACTATAATGCCTAGAACGCTGTTAGAACAGGTGAATAATTTGACCTGGGAATCTTTTTCTCTATTCCCTGAATGAAGAATTGAAGAAAATGATAATATGAATGGTTTTACCCACATTTGGGTAAAACTGGAGTGCTGTAAAAAAAAACAAAACAAACAAAAAAAAAAACTGGAGTGCCGTAGAAGAATATACTAAATATACTAGAAGGGCTATTTGATAGAACATGTTGAATGATGGTCCTTTTGGAGTTTAAAATTTGGATAGGAAAAAAAATTTGGATAGGGGCACATTCTCAAGGCAATTTCCATGTCATTTATCATTACAGCAGAACCAAAAAAATCCTTCCAGCTTGCACTACCTAAAAATACCTGAGGCTAATGTACAGGGAGCAATGGGGGAGAGAGCATGGAGCCAATGCAGGGGTGGATCTCATAACCCTAAGATCATGACCTGAGCTGAAACCAAGAGTCAGCTGCTTCACCAGGGAGCCCAATGTGGAACTTGATCTTATGACCCTGAGATCATGACCTAAGCCAAAACCAGAGTTGGACACTTAATCAATTGAGTTATCCAGGCACCCCACCCTTCTCTAAAAACATAGCCATTCATGCTCAGATGGCAACGTGTCATGTTTAATTTCTTCTAAATAAGTTCTAAAGTCCTAAAGTTCATCTTAATGTACTTTTACCTACATAAGCATTTCTTAATGAGACAAGTAGGGGCATATATTTATGATATGTCTGCTCCCACAGTCCCTCAGGAAGCCCTTTCTATACTTCCTTGACTTGAGCTAAGTCCAAGATGAAGGTAAAACAGTACTAGAGATTCTGATTTATTTCTATTAAAACACTTTCTTGCATGACTTTCTTGTTCCAAATCAAGATGCTTATGAAATTCAGATCTTACTAATTAGAATGGCTATGTTATCAACTTTAAATACCTCATATTATGTTGTATATTATATATTATAATTGTATTTTCCTAAAATGAAAAAACTGTAGTTTACAGTATGTTATTCCACAGTTATTAAAACTTATATTTGATTGATAATATATATTTTAAAAACAAACAAATCAACAATCTAAAATTGTCTTTAGACAGGTATCTTTTTAAAAAGTCTCTCTAATTTAAAGAAACCCAAGCTCAAACACAAGCAAAGGAGCCAATAGCTACTCTAAAACCGAAACAAAAGGAAACAACAAAAACCATCCAAGTTGCTTTTTTATGAAGTCCCAATTACTTGAGGATTAGCAGTAGCATATTGTTCAATTTCCTGATGGAAACAAGGTAAACTATTCTGCTGTGGTCAGACTGAACCAGAGATAGAGCCTTTACATATGCAGGTATTGGCTGTACTTGGGGATTACCAACCTATTCAACCATAGCTTCTCCTTTGGAGATGTGCTGATCAGTAAAAAGACACCTGGGCACTTTTTAATTCCATCTGATTCAAAGAAAAAGTTTAGAAGATCATGTTTGTGGACTTTGCATCTTGGTTATTACAAAAGTAATGACCTGAGGTGATGAAGGCTTCTGACATCATGTGGGAAACATGCATCCTTGCCTGAAGACTACCTATTCAGCTGTCCTCCAACTGAGCCAGGACTGGGCATCAGGTATTTGGAAAACCTTGAATCAGGTCATTCTTTTCTGCTGCTATCCAAGCTACTCCAAGCTAAGGACTTCCAGCTCCAGGACCATCTTGCAGGGAAAATTCATCCCAGAGAGAAAAAAGCCACCACCTCACAACCTCACAGGCTACTTAAAAATATGTATCAGTCATTCTGATTTTTAGAATTGCTATAAAACACACACTCAAGTTAGGAAAGTTCTTTTTGTTGTCATGGAACAGAAAGACAAGATGAATGTTCAGATTTGACTCAAGAGCAGAATATATTTTGGACAACTTTTGATCCTAGGAGAAATTTAGCTATTTAAAATGGTAGAAAGTGGGGCTTAAGTGATAAATACTTATGGGTAAGAGGGCCCACAGTTAAATTACTTAAATTTTCCTCAGAATTAGCCTATATTGAACTTTTAATCAAATGCCTGGTCTGTTAAAATGGCTAAGAATTTAAATATAAAACAGATAAATGTTAATCCTGAATTCAGAATATAACAAACTATCCAACATTGAGGTTAAATATCTGACATTATATCTATGTATTTTCTCCTTAGTTTTCTAAAATAGCAAGTCCAGTAATAGTTGTCCATTTTACTATAGCCATGTCAGTTGCAATTTCAGTAGATAGAATTTACTAAAATACTCCTTTTCACTGTTTTCCTCATTTTTAAATTTCCTATGCAGCATTCCTTGTCATAAGAGTATGTATACATATTTATGTTTTACAATGATGGATGTTGTATCTGAAATATTAATTATCCAAAACAAAATTGAATGCCAATTCCAACTAAAAACATCCTTACATTTGTTGTATTGCATTTGCAAAAGAGTCAAGAAAGAGCCCTGGTTGACAGAGTTAAGTTCCTTGGCCAAAAAAGGTGTTTTTTTGTTTTTTGTTTTTCGCAATTTAACACAGTTAATTAAGTAACCAATATTGACTGCAAATTGGCTTGATTTTTTTAATATGAAAAATTGAAGATGCATACAAACCAAATTCATGTCATATTTTCTTTAGTATTTAATATTTTCTAAGTAGCCATAGCATTTGTACATAGAAGGTGAGACCAGGTCTTTTGAAGAGAACTGGGATTTGGAAATGCAGAGGGGAAAAAAAGGATGCGGGGTATAAATTAGAATCTGGTATGCTATGTACTACTTACCTTCAAAAGTCAAATAAAACTTTCCTCTGTCAAACCAAACGAGGGAAGGCTGTTCATTCTCTGTATGGCCAGGAGTTGAAGCGGGATGGGAAAGGTTAAGGAGAGGGAGAGAGAAGGACACAGTATGAGTTACAGGTCATTAATCTCACTATGGGGGAGGGCGGAGGCACTGCATGCCATTAGCGTGCAGGAAAAAGGGAAGGCTGGCAATCTATGATTTAGTTTTTGTTTTTAGTTCGGGAAACAGAAAGCAAAAGCAAAGCTATGGAGGCCTAAAGGGATGGGCACATGTTGTTGGTAGCTTGATACTCGGTGCTTGGGCGCATGGAGCGGAAGTCTTCCTGGCCATGCAGGGGCGTCAGCATATTTTAACTGCACTAGTTAGGGCAAACGGTCATTCAGCAATTGCTGTATCCATTTCATCTTCAATGTCATCCCCTTCTATAGTTTCAAAAAGATAAACTCGGAGTTATGGATTATATCAAACTTAGCTTAGGTTTTAAATGACAACAGCATTGCATATCAATTTAAAGTTCATGGAAGATGTCACATATCTTCCGTCCCCTCCCCTGGAATCACCTCAGGCATCCAGACACAAAACACCCTTTACCTATGTACCAAAGAGAAAACAAGATTACTGACGGTGTTCTATTATATTTTAAATTAAAAAGCAGTCACTGGACATGTAATTCTGAGCAGTTAAATTATTCCTTCCTTTGTAAATTCACAAAGCAATAGCATCTCACCTTTTTCAAACCTTTTGAGAAACTGTCATGCAACCTGCTGCTTTTTAATATGTTCACTTATAAAATTGGTGATATGAGTTCCTCGATGAATAATAAATAGACAGGGTGCATCTGAGAGGCATCAGACACTCATGAAGTGACTAGCATGTCCATTAAGTTTACAGCATTCAGATGGCATAATGGCTTGGATTTTTAAAGTCTGGATATCTAGAGATCACTCGGCTAGCACCATACCTGCCAGCGTTTCACAGCGCCTTTCAAACGAGGGCAGTTTGTCATAAAAAACATCATCTTCTGACACTACGAACCAAAGAAATATAAAGGAATGGAAAACAAAAACACAAATACAAATCCCAAATGAAACCAAGCAGTACACTTCATAAATTGAAACACAGGAATGATATTAATGGAAAAAGGAAACAAAACCTAACACGCCAGGATCATGATGATAGGGTATAAAAAAAGGGGATGTGCTTATTTTATGATGGTTCTATGAGGAAAAAATTAAAGATTTTTAAATGCCAGGCTTTAGCATCTGTGAATTTGGTTGAAGTCAGTGCCATGGAAGAAATCACGCCTCCACCTTTTCAGGGAATTGTTAAACGCACTCCCATTAGTAATTGACTTGTCTAAGTACATTCTACTCAGACATAGTTCTCAGGTGGCCAGACATATGCCCATCAATAGAACCTCTTGGTACACAGGATCACTAAGAATACACCTTCCCCCTGCCCCAGTGGGAAAGAGTAAGCTTTCAACAAGACCATAAAAAAGCAACAGTTTAAATCTGAGGTAGCTGAATGAAGTATCCCCTTTCAAGCTCATCAGTATCCAAATTCAGTTTGCCTTGCATGCATCTTTAGTAGTTGTGGCTTGTTAATTTTGGGCAATATGACTGTAATTCCATCTTTGGCTATGGTATCCAACTATGGACAAATATCTTTGTAAATTGATCACAACAGTTGTTCTGGACCCCAACTGTTCCAGATCTTTGCATGTGGTCTCCTTTCTCACCTATTAACAAATACAGGTAGTTGGAGTTCTATTCTATATGATCAAGTAAAGAAGTGCTCAGTTCCACAGGTCTAAAGAATATTATTACAACTTTAAATTAAAAACTGAATCAAATCTGTACAAAGACCCATAAGGGAGAATCCCCCCCACAATATAGAGAAGATAAGGAAATGGATGAGGGTAGTAAAATTATTCTATAACCAATGTTTCTTAGAAAAAATATTCTACTGCCTTGCCTCCTAGATTTAAGTAAAGCAGGAAAACTGCTTCTTAACAATTTTTCAGGTTCTAGGATAGCACCTGTCAATCAGGTTTTATTATACAAGTGGCTTCCTTGGTGCCTGGAACAAGTTGATGCAATGCCTGTAATATCTGTAGGAGAGGACAAGACAAATGGAACAGGCAACAAGAAGGACACTCCATAATCTGTCCAGAAAATAGGAAGCCAAACAGTTACTGGCAGTATCTGAATGTTACAATACCCTTTCATACCTGTTAATGGAGAATGATGGAGGATATTTCTTTCCTTTGAAGACCTAACTTCATATTTACAATTTCCTTAAAATGAGGAGCCTCCATCATGATAGGCACTGAGTAATATATAGAATTGTTGGATCACTATTGTGTACACCTGAAACTAATATAACACTGTATGTTAACTATACTAGGATTAAAATTTTTTAAAAAATTGAAAAATAAAGAGAAGGCAAGAATTCACATACAAAAAAAAAAGGAGCCTCCAATACTGACTGCCATTTGTTTTTTGAGTTGAAGTTCCAAAAGAATAGTTCATAGGGCTGAATAACATGCTCACATTTTTTTTATGGTGGTTGTGGATTTGAGGGCTTAGAATACAGCATCATAACTAAATTGGGAAACAAAAGATGAATTTTTGGATAGCTCTGTGCTTGCTTTAAGTAAGGGCAACACTCAAATTAAGTACAGAAGAAAAAATTTCCTTAGGAACCAACCGTGGAAATTGCCTCAAACTGATCTGAGATGGGGAAGCCAGTAATAGAGACAGGTTAAAAAAAAAAAATAGTAGAAAGAAAAAAAGACTAAAATTAAATGTGGGAATTTTACATGGAGATCGGGAATATCCATCTCCAAAGATCTTTCTGTGTAAAGTAATTGGCATTAATACAAGTATTTGTAAAAGAATATTTATCCAATTCAGAATTGCCACCCAGCCTGGAGAGACAAAGACTTGGAAAAAATATTGTAAGATTTAGATGCTATGGCTAATATTCCAGTACTGAATATAAATCACTTTTGCTTAGAGTTCTACACCAAAGGAAATATCAAAATCTACCTACTGCTTCCTCTGGTGTCCATAAGTGGTTACTTTTCATTCATTCAGATTTCTGAGAGGATGTTAAAGATGCAGTTGCAAATGCATAATTAACAGGGAAGGAATATAATTAACAATATATTTTATAATATATATAGAAATATATATATTATAATATATATTTATTTTCATTTAACAATGAAAAAATTGTCTTTATGGTATTCTTATTGCATTGGGGTACCAAAGATTTTGCAAACATCCAAAAAAAAAAAACCCTTTACTATTACCCATAGAAATAAGAAAAAAAAAGTAAGAAAAATGGATATTTAAATTAGAAGCAACTCTGTTTATCTCTAAATGGCTAAGAGTTTGTTTCTTAGAATAATTTTAAACATTTTCTCTATCCCCATAATATTAATAGGATTTCCCACCCAAATCAGTGAAGATCCTTTAAGTTTTTCTCATGGAAAAGGAGTGTATTATATTTCATTAATTCTGATATGTGCACTTTTTTACATTTTTGACATCTTTGAAATTGGGATGGGCCTTAAAATTAATGTGATAAGAAAGCATTGCATCTTAGCTCCCTTGGCAGCTTTCCCCTTCCTTTCTTAGTCATATATAAAATAATAGTGTATTTTCTGATGGGAGGTGTCTTAAATTCAGTGATATACAGTTGCAGAGGGGTTCTTCATTATTTGAGTGTGGCAATGCAGAGAAAGTCCTATTTTTAGGTGTGGCTTCAGATTTATTACTTTATATCAGAGCTTTCATGGAAGATTTTACGTCCCAAGTCTTCAGGGGGCATATTCTTACTTAAAAATTTTGTCCTTGAATTACAGTAAACTTTGCAATAAGCAAGTGCAAATAAATATGCACGAAGTTTCCACCACATTTGCCTCAGTTTTGGCTCAGATGTCATAGGAAATGTCGAAAAAATTTTGTGTGGTAGGAGGAAAGTTTCCTGCTAAAATTCTCCATCCTCTGCAAGCCATTTGACTACATAAAGTTGACATTCCACGTCAGTCATGAATAGTCGACCCCTTGGTGCTGAACTGCTAAAGCACATCTTCTCCAGGAAGAGATAAACAGCAATACACAGGAGCTGCTGGGCAGCCATTTGACAAGGCAGTTACTTCGGAGAGAAGTGGCTGTTGGGTGACTCACAGACGCAGGAAGTAAAGGACAAGAGCATGAGGAAGAGGAAAACTAAAACAAAACAAAAACCCAGAACCAAACAAATTAAGTCGGAATGCTCCTCAGCAATGAAGCAGTGTGAGTATCTTCTCAGGTGGCTTTATTGTTTTTCAACCCCTCTGTCATTCATTTTGAAAGAATGCATACTGGTTGTGCTAAGAATCAAAATCACTGGCCAGGATTTGAGATTTCTGAGGCAGGGAGTATAAAAACCCATTGTATAAAACATGGACACAGTTCAAATTCTCTGTGTGTGTCATTTTCTCTACGAATCTCAATGAGTTTAAAGAATATGTTAGTCGGTCATCTGAGGTCAGTCGAGGTCTGCTTTGTGAGAGTTTATGCTTCTTACTTTCCTCTTTGACCAACCAGGAAAATCACAGAGTGGGTGGAACAAATAATCTTGAGAAAAAAATAAAACAAAACAACCCTCCCCCCCAAAAAACAAAAACAAAAACAAACAAACAAACAAAAAAACAAAGCAAGAGTGAGAGAAATGGCAGTCGCAATCAGAAGTATTAAAGTGTCCCCAAAAAAAAAAAAATGTTGGGACATTACAGAAAAAAATGAACAAAAAAAACCCAGACTGAACTGACCTCATAGGCATCTTAAAACAGGAAGCCCCAAATTATCTCCATGGATGATGCAGAGAAAGAATAGTCTTATCTATATAAGTAATGTCAAATACCTGTCTGTTAAAGAATCCTACAAAATTGGATAGCTGGCTATATTTTCACCCAATTTGAAGGAAGGATTGTTTTGGGTTTGTCTGATTAAAACTATAGAACACATGATATAGTTGAAATTCTCTTTAGGGCCCCTATGAGGCACGCCTTCATTTATATCCCTGGGAAAATAAGGAGTTTTCCAGAAGAGCTTCAGGCTTTGATCAAACTATTTCTCCCATGGGCAACTCTGTAGCATGCTCTTCTTTGGTAAATAATAGCAGGGATTTATTTAGCTTTGGGTTAATGATTCTCCCAAGCAATGCAGGATGGGCCAGCTGTTTACAATATGGGAGACTTGGAAGAGAGTTCAGACAATGAAGGAAGACAATGGGAAAAAAATGTCAGGGCAGAGCCCCAGGTCAGAGATACCATGCAAACATGAGAGAGGCAGCAGCTTGTGGAAGATGGGTAAAGAGGTATATAGAGAGATCAGCCTTGGGAAGAGGAAAAATGCTCCAGGCAAAATGAGGCATTTAAACCTGGGAAAACCTGAGCAGCCATTCTCAACTCTTGACTTTCATCATACCATATGGTAAGAGGCACAAAGGCATTTGCTGAAAATGCCAGCAATGACTTATTTCTCAGGGAAAATTGACCACACATCATTGCAAAGCACTAGAAAAGAATGTGAAAAAGTTTGCCCAAGTCCCACTTACACCAACACTTATACCATCTGTCAACATAAGAAGAACCAAAAGGAATGAAGAAATGAAAGCTTGAAGAAAACAAAAGATTTAAATTTTGTGATTTCTGATGTGGTACACGATTGGAACTTAAACATTCTTCTTCAAAGGAGACTAGTTTTATTATAATAAATAATATGTAAATAACAGGACCTTTTTGATTTCTTCTTTACTTTTATAAGTAGCTCTGTATGGAATAGCATAAGAGAATTCCTGCAAAATACAGGTGTTAATGTTCTTTTGTTTATTTGCTTAGTCAAAGCATTTTGCCTCCTTTGCTGAGAAGGTGCTTTTAAAAAAGAAGAGTCAGCTGATAGTAGCAGAACAGAAAGCAAAACAATTTCAACCAGAAATACAGGGCCTTGAGGTATTCAGATCATAAAAAATAGCCAGTCAAAACAACAAACAGATTAAAAGAGAGGAGATAATTTTTACCAACTGTGGGAGTGGTGGCTGCACTCAAGGAATTGGTGGACGATATTGAAGAAGTACTCTCAGCTCGTGCAAGGGGTGCTATTGGAGGAGGGCTGGAAGAGTGTATGGGAGGGCTAAAAGGTCTGGGCTGCAGGAAGAAGAAAAGAGATAAAAAATTAGATATGCAGGTTGTAGTATTTTTGTTCCATATTTTTGACATCTTCCAGCCCTGGATATGACAACTCAGGTTCTTAAAAGAGTATAGGTGACACCATTTTTATCTTGAAATTGCTTATATCTATACAAGGAGCTTGTGGATGGAGCTAGAGGAATTACAAACCATGGTATGCTACACTCAGCAGGTACATCAGGCTTAGAGAAACTGAGATCTGTGATGTTTCAAGACTGTGAACCTACCTGCCCCCAGGGACTAAGCAAATAACCTCAGGTGTGAGCTTCTACCCATTTAAAGATATTTAAATAGGGACATCTGGGTGGCTTAGAGGTTAAGCGGTTAAGCATCTGCCTTTGGCTCAGTGGCTCAGGGCGTGATCCCGGGGTCTCGGGATTGAGTCACACATCAGGCTCCCTACATGGAGCCTGTTTCTCCCTCTGCCTGCGTCTTTGCCTCTTCTCATGAATAAATAAAAATATTTTTTTAAAGAAAGATATTTAAATACAGTATACTAAACTGTGCTTGCTAAACCAGATGGTATGGACATCACAAAGTTTGTGACTCCTGTGCGTTGATATCAAAGTGCGTTGATATCAACGAAACTGACTCAGAGGTCTCTTAGTCACACAGAATGTTTTCCACCTTTTCAGCCCAAACATGATGCAAGAAACTTCTGGAACAGATTTTGCAGGCTACCACCCTCCTATAAATCCACATGGTGTGCCAGTAAGATCTCTTAGTCTGGGGATGGAGACCAAGACTTACCTTCTCTTGGAGTCTTCCCAAACCAGATACATAGGGTGAAAGGAAATACCTCTCTTTCTAAAGAACTTAGCACAATTGACTATTACTATCTTAATTTGCATCAAATCCACTGTAACAGAAGGGAGAACGCCAGCATCCTATTCCTACTATTTTAGACCTCGACTTGAAAGATGGTAGAGATTATGGGAGGGTTGAAATGTACACCCATACTGCAGTGATTGCCTTTAAGATGACATCTGTTGGGCCATTTGAACCAGCGATCTGAGGCCATTGAGGTGGCCCGTGTTATGGCATTTTGGCTTGTCATTCTCACCATGAGTCTCTGAGCAAGGCAGGGCAGAAGGGAACATACCACATCTCCAACTCCAGGTTTTCCCGGAGGTAGCTTTGGCCGAGATGGAGGCCGGGGAGGAGGTGGTGGAGGGGTGGTGCTGCTGCAGGGAACCAAGGGAGTGGCTGGTCGAGCAGGGGATGATGCACCTGAAAAACAAGCTGGTGTTAACAATGGCTGGAACCACATGTGGTCAAGAGCTGTCATCAAGGAATCCTCCTTCCCCACTCCCACAGTACAGTGCCAGTCCCAGGCACTTTTCTTCACCGAGCAGTTAGTACACTCAACACTCTAGCATCTAGTGTGTATGTGTTTTTTTTTTTTAATAAAGAAAAAAAAATCACTCAGTTGAACTATAGTTGATGGCAGAAGCTGAAGCTTATTACCTTTTGTTGTCATGTGACACCCAGTGAAAGGTAAATCCTTTTATTATTCTCTGTAATGGAAAATACACTTTAAGACCCTTTTAGCCTGGTAGTGAGGACCTTTCATTTGACCACACACACACCAAACTTATAATAAATTATCTTGTTTTGCATATTCAGAATTTATGTCCAAGATGAAAATGAAAGTTAGACCTTGAAGGAAGGTGAATGACTTTTCCACATTATTTATTTATACATACATATATATATAAAATCATGTATAAGGAATTTATCTTTTTTAATGTGCTTCAGAATATGAGTGCTAACTTTAATAAATGTAAGTAAGCACTTGATAGTAAGCAAAGGACAGAATATAAGACAGTAAATTAGATGTTGCACGAATAGTTTGCATTTAGCATCTTAATAACAGAATCACATTGAATTGTTGAAGGAGGCTGCTTAGGAATCTATGTAGAGTTGGCTCATGATGATTTTTGTGGTGATTTTGAAAAGAGTCTTGGATTTACTTTTCTGGCTGTCAATGACAAACATGGGACACACAGAAGACACACAGAGGCCGGCATGCACACTAATCAGCACACCAGTAGGGTCTCGAGACTCAAAGGTCTGCCTATCTTTAGCCAGATGTCTGGGGTACATGGATCAACTACTTGACTCCAAACCTGAAGAAATTCAGATCACTTTTCCAAAACATGCTTGTTCAGAAAAGTTCCAACTACTCCAGAGGTTTTGTCACTTTGGTTAGAAGCACAGATATCGGATCATTCCAAGAAAATTCTAAGAAATCCTGCCTCAGGAAAATAACTGCCCACTCCTATCTTCCCATGCCACAAAACCGTGCTTTCTGGAGAATCCTAGATTGGCAAAATGCTGGTCCCCATCTCCAGATCTTCAGATTCCCAAAGAGCTTTGAAGTTGGACAGCAAAATCCATCATCTTGGAATCAGCTCTCATCTTAAGAGAGTCTGGGTGTAAACCTTGCTCCTCTTATCTAAACGCAACCTGAAAAATTGTGTTGTGTTTCTCTGTGCTGTTTATTCTTTTTTTTTTAATTTTTATTTATTTATGATAGTCACAGAGAGAGAGAGAGAGAGGCAGAGACACAGGCAGAGGGAGAAGCAGGCTCCATGCACCGGGAGCCCGACGTGGGACTCGATTTTGGTTCTCCAGGATCACGCCCTGGGCCAAAGGCAGGCGCCAAACCGCTGCGCCACCCAGGGATCCCTGTGCTGTTTATTCTAAGTGTAATTTCATTAGTGTGAAACTACTAAAATTACCGCCACATCCATCCCTATCTCTATTACCTCTACACCTCTACCACTTTTCCAACTGTATTCTTATTTTTTATTGTATTGGGCCAAGACTGATGCTAGACACTTTACATATACTATCTTATTTTATCTCCACACTAAATTTTGTAGGAAAGTACTGTAGTTATCTCAATTGGAGCTAAAGCTCAGAGATATTGAGTAACTTGTTCAAGATCACAGAGCTCAGATGGTTGATTTAACTTCAAGGCCCAAGATCTTAAATGCAGTGTCTTGTAGCTTTGGGTGGACTGTGAAGTCCCATATTTTGCATTAAGTCTGCTCTGAGTTTTGCAGCAGCAGCTTGCACACATCTCTCTCTACGTAAATATTTTTAGTCTTTGGCAAATCTTTTCTTGAATAAAAAAATAAGATATGTTTTGACAGGTCCCACTACAAAGTTTTCTTTTGACTTAATAGATTGACGCCCAGTATGTTTCCAGGAAACAGAAGTGACAGCTGAGAAACGGAGAATAACCCTTTAAACAACAGAGTCTTTGTCAGGAAGTTTCATGAGGCTTTTTCTAGGTTCTGTTTCACTGGAAAACCATGCCATAGGAATGGTTCAAAATATCTATCCAAGAAATAGTCTTCTGAATCAAGCTCAGGAGAAGGTCATGCTGCTTATCCTCGTTCTACATGTTCTAAAAGGGAAAGTTTTGAAAATCACTGTCAATAATGCTTGGGATAGTTAATATGGGGGTTGTTATCAAAGCAGTGTGAAATAATGAAAAAAAATAATGAAAAATAATGAAAAGGCAGATGGTCTGACTCCTGGCCCGGCCTGCCGCTTATCAGCTGGGGGATCTTAACCTCTCCGAATCTCAGCTTCCTATTTCAAAAAAATGAGACATTTCTACCATACAAGGTAGTTGTAACAATCGAAATGGAAAATGCTTATAAAGTGTTTAGTAAACTACAAAATGCCACACAAATAAAAGGGAATAGATGTTGACGATGATAGTAAAGACGGTCTTTTCATACAGACACAACTGAAAGCAAAGAAAAAAGTGGCTAGTTAACTGTTTTCCTTGCTCTTTCACTTTTTCCTAACTGAATTGACTTAATTGATTTGTTGCGCCGTCAGAAAGACACTGAGCGTCTTTAAGAAGCAAAAGAAGTGTTTAGGAAGCAAAACAATCTTGATAGAACCCTGAGGTTCAGCAGAGAGTAGTCAGGGCCTGAGGGTTATTTTATAACTGAACTGAGGCTTCCCGTGCTTTTGTGAGATCGCACAATTGTTTCGTATGCTAAGAGTGTAGAAGACTGTACATCTCTATCCTCATTCTTTGATCTGGAATTATGCTTTCATTTCTTTTCCAAGCAGTGTTTACTCCCATGAGCAGTTCTGGAAAAATTAACTGGACATCGCTGAGTAAGGTTTAACTTTAAAAATCACATGTATGTTATTTGAGTTTTGTGAGTTCAAAAAAGTTGACAACCATTGACATACTTTCAGTTCATTTGCTGCTTCAACTTGAAATTGTAGCATAGTTTCTTTGGTAGCCCCTTGAAAACCACACAATTATTGCTTCAACTTTCATTTCTCTTTGTTGAAGAGTGCCTTCCCTATTTGGACTCTGCCACTCTAAAAAGACTTGTAGCTAGGAAATATATGTGTCTAGTTCAACCCCAGTTAGCTCATTTTCATTTGTTTATAAATGTGTGTGTATGTGTATAATATCTTTTATATTGGCTTAGTCTCTCAAGTTGGAAAGTGTTGCACATCCTATCTTTACTAACCTCTTTTTCTCTGGTCTCTATAGGACAATAAAACTCTTTTCCCCTCCCATTCTCTGGCACACCACCCACAAGGAAGAAGAAATGGCCTTTGCAAAGAGAATCATTGTCTGCATTCCAATAAAGCGAAGTTTTGGCCAAACTAGGTATTTATAACTTTTCCATAAGGAAATCAAAATACTTGGAGCAAATTCTTAACTTCCAACTGTTTTTCAACATCAGGTAACTCAACTAATTCACAAGGCTGTGCATACTGTCTAAATTTGGTCAGTGACCAAGTGAATGAAATTTTAAAAGTGAGTAATGGTATCCAGTTAAATACAGTTTGAGATGTATAGGAAAAGTTAGTCTCATCAGGCTAAGTTTTATAAAAAGGAGGTCTTGAGAAGCATTGCTAATCTTTAAAACATGAGGCCATCTCTCATTGTTTTAATCGTAAATTTACATTTCTGCTAGTCTGTGTATATTATATCAATAAAACATTAAATGGAAAATAAACTGGGGCTTAATTAAGGACATAATTGTGCAGTTTTATTTATTCATGAGCTTCATTGACCCAGTTCAATCTTCCGCTTAGAAATTCAATCTTTTACCAGCAAAGTAGAGGGTTTTTTCCAAATCAGTTATTAAGAATCAATAGCCTTTACTGGTAACACCTAAAAATAATTTCAAACGTTTATGCTAAACAAAGATGACAACAAAATTCTCAAAGATTTCAGAAAGAAGGCAAAGACCCTATTCTTCACTCATTAGATCTATGGTCAATTTAATTAAACTTCTTCCAGAGTCTTGTGGTAGGTGATGGAAGAAACAGATGAGCAACAAATCTGCCCTGTCCTCCTTCTCCCCAACTAAACATGTTCATTTTGAGGAAAGTACAGTGGCCTGCCACTGGAACAAGGGGGTTATTCCTCTATGTCTTTCAGAAGAACCTGGAAAGAAAGAATACCCTGGAGATATTCCCCATTTTGACAATAGACAGCCAGCTTCTTTGGGTTTGAAGTCTGAACCAAAGGCTTCACCTACGGTCCTTTTATTACTTTGAAAGATAAGTAAAGAGGCTTATATTCCCAAAATGATCTAAAAAAGCAACCGAGGATGAAGGTGGGTGCTCTAATCCTCTAGACTTAGGGAGAGAAGCACAGAGAAGTGGATTTTGAGAGAAAACTGTTGATCTTGTTGAGCAGTATAGGTGGGTGTCAGTGGTCAAAAAGTTTGGGCTATTTTGTAACTAAACCTTAAAAGAGTGCCTAGAGAGGGGTGAAGAACACAGCCTGAAAATTAGACCTGAGTATGACTGAGTATCCCAAGTCTATCATCTGTAGCTGTGTAAACTTTGGAAAGTTACTTGGCATCTCTGAGCCTCTGTTTCCCCAAGTTTACACAGCTGTAAAATAGGAGCAATAAGAGAGCATTTATCACATGGGGTTGTTGTAAGGATGAAATGATGTGCACAAAGCATTAAGATGATACCCAGGAGAAGAAACTGTAGCCATATTATTGACAAAGGTTCTCAGAGGTCCTATGGTAAAGAAACCTGCCGATTTTAACACAATGTTCCCCAAATTTGATAATTGAGTAGCTCTTCTTTTTTGGTAGAAGAAGGCACATGGTACACGTGTAGTGATATAAAGGTGAATCTCCAGCCCTCTCCTTGATCAGATTGGATGCTTGAAGCACAGGAATTTTCAAACACATGCACTCTGTGCACTGTTTGCCTACTGAAAGAGGCAACAGTGATAAATGACTGTTACAAAAGAGACAAATGCCTTTCCTTCCTATCTCTTACTAGATCTAAATTATCATAAACTTGGTTGCTTCTTCCAAAGAAACAAACAAACAAACAAACAAAAAAACAACACATGGCACTCAGAAGGTGCCTAAACCGAACCCACGGGCATAAGAGGGAAGGCACTGTAGGGTCTTGCCAGGTAAGTCTGAGCACCAGTAGAATAAAAAAATATTGAAGAAGATACCTTAAAATTTTTTTTATCTTTCTTAGGTTTGTGTGGCAGATATTGCCATCCTTTTATAGGATGGGAACACAAAATGAAGCTCCAAGGAAGGAAAACCAAAACATCAGATTCAATATCAACATTTGCATAGAGAGTCTCAAATTCCATTTCTGATTGACTTTTCCATCTCCTGTCACCATACTTAGAGTTGACTTCATGTGCTGACAGGGAAATTAGACACTGAACATGAAATTCACTGGCTAGGAAATCTGTCTTTCTAGAACTTTCCTGAATTCCAAACAGTGACAAAGCAGCTTCCTTTAAAAAACTATGCACTTCCTAACTGCAGGGTGGAAGGCAGAGCACTCCCAAGGAGAGCTAGGAGTGCTAGGAGTGCGGGGAAGAACACATCCACAGACTTGCACTATGACAGTTAGCATTCGATGCACTAGGACATGCCATGGGGCCACAGAACACCCAGACCAAAGGAGGAACGGCGGAAGCTCTAAAGCCAACTGCCAGGCAGGAGGAGGGTGTTGTTCACACTGCAGCAGCCACGGCCATTCCCGGTCACACGAAGCACACTCAAACAGTAAGACGTACCACTGGTGGTCCCGGTACCACTGCCCGAGCCAGGTCCAGGGGATGAAACCACAGTCCTGTAGGTGGGTGGTGGTGGGGGAGGTGGGGTTGCTCTCTGTCCCAACCCAAAATCTTTGGGAGATGAGATTGTTTCTAAGTAATCATCTTTAATGAAGGTCTGCTCAGCGATTTTCTTCTGGACTTCTTCTAAATTGAGCGGCGATGGTACATTGCGCTGAGGGCCAGGGGGTCCTGGGGGCCCTGGGGGGCCCGGAGGTGGGGAGTCAGATGGGTTGTCTGATGCAGCTGGTGGGGACACCACCTTTTCCCTTGGAGTCAACTCTGGCGTAACATGTTCCGGGGATGTATCAGAAAAATGGACCCACTTTTCTTCAGCATTAGCAGCAACAGACTTGGGGGATGACACTGGACCAAAAATGCTGTCCAAGTCATTGATGGATGGTAGCTTTTCAATTTTGACCTCTGTGGCTGACTGGTCACTTCCTGTGGTTAAAGTAGTTGATTTTTAACTTTAATTGACTTTGTGAATATTATTTTCATGGGGCGGGAGTGGGAGGGGGTGAGGCAAAGAATAGTAAACAGATTGCCTCTTGCCTTTGAGGTGTAAAAATAACTGGATCAGAACTGAAGGGGAGGAGAGACAGTTTCCTACCTCCAGAATGTGAGCACCACCTTTTTATGTTGTTATTTTACCCTTTCTATTGAGTGACCCCAGGTAGCTGTTTTTACCACCATTGAAAGCGCTGAGCGTGCTACTACTCTCAAAGGCTGCTCACAAGAGTGCAGAGGGTGATCACTCTGAAAACGCTGCACTTTGAAAAGGTTCACAGAATACAGGCTCTGGAACTGCACTTCCAAAAGGGAGGTCCCTTCTGAAAGTCTGGCCTACCAAATTACAGACAACACAGTAGAAAGATAATTGATAGCTGAAAATCACCCTCATATTTGATAAAGACTGTCTGTTCTAGCACATTAAAATGTTTGGTGAAACTAATAATTATCTGTTAGTTTAAAAAAGTTATTGTATCTTAACAAGCTGTACATCCTCCACCTTAAATACACCAGAAACACAGTACAGAGATTATTTAGAGGAATATCCCCCACATATATTCACAAACACACACATATACACCCCACATACAACACACACAGGTTACTGAGAAGACATTTACTACTTATTAGAACTGTTATGAATATACTTGCTTAAGAGGGAGGAAAACTCAAAATATCTTTGTAATTTCTTTTCTCATCAAGTCTAACCTGTTAACATCGTAGATGGAACTGTGATATACATCGATCTGGAGTCATGAAACACAAAAGTCTCTATTTTGCTTAATCATTAGCAGCAGCTCTTCTTTTTAATTTAACTTATCAGTAATACGAGAGAAAATTAAAACTATCTTCTACAGCTTGGCAGGAAATGCTTGATAACAAGTGCAATGTGAGGAAGTGCACTTTTTATTTAAACACTACAGTTATTGAAATTCGAAACTGTCCCTGAATAATTGCAAGGCATGAGCAGAAGCAACTTTACCTTTAAATAACCCATCGACTCTAAGAACTGGCTCAGCACTTCCATATTTCACATTAGAAAAGAATTAACCTTCAAGACTCCAAGGCCACAGATAAACAGGGTAGCAGATTGCATGTCCCACAATATTTATAATTCTGTCACTAGTAGATTTATTTCTATCTAACATATTTATGAGAATACAAGGATCCAAAATGATTTGAACTTGCAGATACCTTTACCTTTGACGCTCTGGATGACTCTTCGTTGGGTTTTAATCAATATAAATTTCAAAAATGACTATGGCTTGCACTTGGTCTTGTTGATAAATACCTACTCTGCAGCTATCAAACTCACCAGGCTACATAAATAGCAAAGGACAAAGCAGCAATAGAATTCCAAAGGTGATAAAGAGCCATATTCTAACGGCCCAGACACATAACATAGCAATTACTGCTTTTGACTTGCTAGCCCAATAGAACAGGGTAGATTATAAATTGCATGAATATGTAGTATTGATTTTAATAGAAGGTAAAGATGTGCCTTAGAAATTATCTGTCTAAAGGCATGTGGCAGTTCCTTGACATATGCCATGATCCTCACACATCTCTTTGCCACTGGATAATAAGGATTCCTGGGAAAAAAATTCCCCATCTCCCAAGCTTACCCACAGGCTGCACATCCTGGGAACCGTTCTATGTCTTTGTAGACTAGGCAGTTTTAATTCTAGAAAAAATAATGATCGGTTCTTGGGAAAATATGAATTGTGCCTTGAAATTTTTAATTTGTAAATCATTAAAATGAGTTCCAAAGAAGTAAAATGCCAATTAAACAGGGACTTTCGATGTCGACATTTTTTTTCTTTCATTTCCTAGTAAATGTGGCCCTCATTCAATAAGATGGTACACAGGAAAAATTACTTGAGAAAGAATATTTTCGAAACCTGAGAGTGGTACTCTAAAATAAATCTGCAGAGTAAGTTGTAATGGAAGGAAAACCAAACACAAACATTTTCATGCTAAGTCTCTACAGCTTCAGACACATCGGGGCGTGTTGGGGTCCAGGGCCATTGCTGATTGCTGTATCATCCCAGCACAGAAAAAACCGAAGCTTACCTGGTGCAACTGTTAGTGGGGAGCCTGTTCGGGGTGGGGTGGCTGGTACATTTTTGGGAGGCAGTGGTGGAGGTGCTGAAAAGACATGAGAAACCAAGCATTATTGATTGCTTTCTCCTTAACTGACACAATATTTTGTAGATAAGCAGGATTTGGGCTTTCATCCATATTGCTGCTATTGGTAATGTCATAACCATTAATAGTCTAAATTTTTTTAAGTTCGGAGCTAAGAAAGTGAAGCAGGACCCATTCAGATTCTTCCACTTTATGATAATAAGAATTTGTCAAAAGAATGTCAGATGATGTGGGACGCCTGGGTGGCTCAGCAGTTGGGCGCCACCTTAGGCTCAGGTCGTGACCCCGGGATCTGGGATCGAGTTCTGTATTGGGCTCCCTTCGAGGAGCCTGCTTCTCCCTCTGCCTATGTCTCTGCCTCTCTGTCTCTCTGTCTCTCTGTGTCTCTCATGAATAAATAAATAAATCTTAAAAAAAAGAATGTCAGGTGATAATTATAATGTCATCTTTTTATTCATTCATCCCTTTATTTGACAAACTTCAAGCACTAGCAAAGTTCTACAGCATACTAGGAACTAGGGACTTGGGGTTGAATAAAAGAATCTTCTGTCCTCAGGAAGTTATGGTTGAATGAATGAATATCACATTAACAGATGATTATAATCTAGGGCGTGGTGAAGGAAATGAAAATATCTTGGGGTAGACTCAAGTGAAGGGTTTTTAATATAGTCAGGATTGTATGGCCTAGAGTGAATCTGGAAAGATGTCTCAAAGTTATACATTTTAACTTTTAGTATTTTTTTAAAGTCTGAAGCAATATAATTGGGGGCAAGGAAAAATACCCCGATTCCCCTGGTAAAAATTACAGCAAAGCAAAACCCCTGAGATAGAAAAAGTATTATATTATGGCCTGAACCCAGAGATTCAGCCCCGGGGAACTAGACTTGTCATTTTGCAGGCAAGGTTAAGGATCACTGTTTCAACAGGTACAACTTTTTTCTTCTTTTTTCCTTACATGTATGTTTTCCTGTCACTGGCTCCATTTGGTAGATACAAGAAGTTCACACTAATTTCATAAACCAGATTCCAGTTCATTTGTGAATCTCAAATGTTGTTCAATCTTTCAGGACCTAAAAGCAGAGTGGGTCAGCTGGTTGGAGAGTGCTTGGCAGCACTAGAAAGAGTACCTTTCTGTCACTCCAACTCCACCTGACTTCATTTAATTTTAGAGAGCATCCTGTCTTTCTACACAACAGGCATGACTAATAGTTATCATCCTAAAGCCCAGTGCTTCCTAGTCTTCGTTATGAGCTTCTGAAAACTACACCTCAATTGGATCATGTTTTTCCATAGAAGTTAAAAGTCAATCAGGGGCTCTGTTTCTGATGAAGGTTCACTGCAAAAATTGAGGTCATAATCAACAAAAACATAAAATACAGTAAGAGCATAATAATTTAAAATAGCTGATTTATGCTGCAATCACAAAATGAGCAAAATTATACCATACACACCAATTATACAACAGCCTCTGCCATGCTAAGTGCAGTTGCTGCACATGAAACTCAGAAAACTCTAAAATGCCAATAATTGGCCTTAAAATCAATACATCACCTACATAAACATTTCATTTATGTAGTTTCTTGGCATCTAGGAAAGGTTTTCTAGGAAGAATCTGGATGGCTCAGGTTTCTAAAGAAAGCTTTTCAAGGAAGTTAGAGCTTTTGCACTGGCTTTGTTTCCCAGTAGCACAGAGACACATTCAAAATCACATCACTGGGGTTCAAATTTTCTCAAAGCACATCTCTAAAAGTTTAGATGTTAAAATAGTTATTGGTGATGCTGTTTTTCCTCTCCTGTTTTATGAAGGAAATATCTTTGAAAAGACTGGATTGCATGGTTTTATAGCAATATCTCTTGGAAACAACCTCTTGGGCCTTTGATTAGGTATCCCTCTGGTTAATTCCGATGGTTATTTTTAGGCCCCATAAAGCAGAACCACGGGAATACTGAACTGGAAAGGTATTGATTAGTGTGTATGTAAGCCTCACAAAGTGAAGATACCCATTGCATCTCACTACTGCCCCAAATGCCTCTCCCTGAGACTCAGTCTTCCTTCCAAAGGCATTTTAAGGAGTGCTTTCCACAAGTGTGGATGCTATGAGAAGTCTACTGAAATGAGAACTCAAGAAATCCATCAAGGAGGTGGCTTGACCAAATAAGCAATCCACTCAGGCCAAATAGTCCAACCCACTATTACCTGACTCTCAGCATCTTTAGGAGGAAGGGGGGTGAGTGCTGGAATAGTAGTTCTCACGGCCCCTGGTTTGAGACAAGTTTGCCCAGGCCTCCTGTCTCAGCTTCCTACCAAATAGCATCATTTCTCTTGCTTTCCAATTATCCCTCTTTCATCTCAATGTGTCCTTTCTGTACCTTGCATCATCCTTGTCTTGTAGGACTAGCAGAGACTATCTGACTCCACTTCTGTGTTGAGTGGTAGCCCAATATCTGGACCAGGGTAGGTTTCTTTAGCTTATTTGCTTCTTCCTCTTATATATGCATATTCAATTAATGAAGGAACAGGCATATAGGATGTCAGAAGAGGCTATGATTCAAAGTTAATAACTTTATTGTATTACTTTTGCTTTGACAAACTGCCCTAGGCCCCTAAAACTCTAAAGCCCTACTAGAGTAACCTCTTCTAATATTATACAGTCAAAATGTTGCTTACGTACTTTCTACAAGTTGCTTAATTTCACTATGCAGACAGACAGTAAAATGAGTCACTTATTTTTCCAGACAGAACAAACACATAACTTACTTCCAGTGGGAAAAGGCCTTGTTAACTTTGGCGACTCGATGCTTGGATTAATTGGTTGGCCTGAACCCCATATCTCAGGCTGATCTAAAAGAACTGGAACCATAAAAAGAAAATTTCCCAAAGTGAGTTCAAAAAAGAAATACTCCTGGATTTCAGCACTCAAAATTTCAATTCAAAATTGAGCTTCACATAATTATCTCTCTCTTGCCTCAGTTCTAGCAAAGTAATTTAGAAGTGTGCTGCTCCTCATTCTTTTCAAGCAAAGAATGCAAATGACAGTGGTGTGTGTGTGTGTGTATGTGTGTGTGTGTGTGTGTGTGTGTGGTGATGGTAGGGGTGTCTGTGTGTGTGCACACATAGCTAAATAAAAACTTTTGAAATACAGCATCTGTATTTTCTTCCTGGTTGGTCATTTAAGGACATTCTGAATGTCAGTATATGTACTAGTTCTATTTCTGGCACCCATTTGAAGATCTAGGCATTAATCCCATGGACAGTCATTTCAAGTTGGCTTATTTAAAGTTTGGTATGAATATGCTTCAAAAATGAAAATGCCTGGGTTTTATAGAGTGACTTGTATCTTTAAAGGATCATATAGGGTCTTTAAGTAAACTTTTTACAGTATCATAAAGAGAAATGAAATTATTCTAAAAATATTTGGTAAATATCTTAAGAGAACGAGAAAAATAAATAAGGGCTTCGACACTTAAAGGAAATCAGAGAAATTAAGTATTAGGTCTAATGACACTGAATCTAACATTGTTTCTATTTCTTCCGTCTCTGTGTTTTGATTTTTTTATTGCTATGATAATAATGTAAACAATTAGGTCTTTTCTGCACATATCATGTACCAGAGTCTATGCAAGTACTGCTTTTAATTCATTATGTTGTAAAACACAATCTGGGAAGTTAATGGGATATGAATTTAAATCCAGCCTCTAGGGACGCCTGGGTGGCTCAGTGGTTGAGCATCTGCCTTCGGCTCAGGACCAGATCCCAGGATCTGGGACTCCCTGCGAGGAGCCTGCTTCTCCCTCTGCCTGTGTCTCTGCCTCTCTCTCTCCGTGTCTCTCATGAATAAATAAATAAATCTTTAATGTAAATAAATAAATCAATCCAGCCTCTAAACTTAGACTATAGGACCTTGGGCCAGTCATTTCACCTCTGAGGTTCCTTTCCTTCAGAGTAGAGGTAATAAGAGCAATCTGGGAATTATTAAAAGGATCATGGGAGATAATACATATAAATACAATGTTTACAAACTGCATATAACACACTTACCACAAGGCCAGTAGCTATTATTAGATATTATAGTCCTCACAACATCACCTGGTGGTTGATATTAGTACAATTTTAAGTAGAGGAAGCAAAGATTAAAGTGATTAAATAACATGCCTAAGAGCTACCTGATGAAGTAGAGAAGCTAAGATTCGATCCCAGGCATGCATACCTGACTCCAAAATACATATTTTCCCTCTAGGCATTTTAATTTAGTGATGGAAGAATCAGTGAAAAGAAGTGAGAGTGAATAGATCTGAAAGGTAAGTGCGGATACTGTAAGACCTAGCGTGTTTGGTGCAAATGTTGAAATTGTATAGAATCTTGGGGGATGAAACCATCTCAAGAGAAAGCAAACTAGGCTCATGGGCAAGTTCAGGTGTGTATTTCCT
The DNA here is from genome assembly GCF_905146905.1 of Nyctereutes procyonoides. NCBI lineage: Eukaryota > Metazoa > Chordata > Mammalia > Carnivora > Canidae > Nyctereutes > Nyctereutes procyonoides. The sequence continues at coordinate 45,765,583 of NW_026575140.1, read as the reverse complement.
CTCCATCATAAACCCAAAGATGGTTTTAGTTCTGTTTTGTTTTAACATGAAAGCAAACATTCTCCAAAGCTGTGAAGCAGCATTTTTTGGTTTTGTTTTGTTTTTTGTTTGTTTTTTTTTCATGGATTTGATGTGGGACACCCCCTTGATTTTTTAAGAACTATTTTCTATTTTGTAAATCAGGTTTCTATACAGTTATGGGACTCTTTTAATAGGTAGATTGAGAAGTAACAAATAAAATTCCACCATTAGTCACTACACAATAATGTCATTAAAAGCAAAATTGAGGGGCATCTGGGTGGCTCAGTCAAATAAGTGTCTGCTTTCAGCTCAGGTAATGATCCCAGAGTCCTGGGATTGACCTTCATGTCAGGCTCCATGCTCAGCGGGGAGTTTGCTTCTTCCCCTCCCACGGCTCCTCTCCCTGTTCATGCTCTCTCTCACTCTGTCTCTCTCTCAAATAAATACATAAAATCTTTTAAAAATTTAAAAGCAAAATTGATCATAGTTAACAAGACAACTGGTAGCCTCATTACAAGGCCACCTCTACTTGGATTCTAAGTTGTAGACATTTAAATCTCTGAAGGAGAATTTAGGGGTGTTCCTTATATATTTCCTAACCAAATCATTGAAAAATATTTTGATGTGGTTGACTCCTAGCTCTCCTCCAGTATCCATTTTCCATTTCTTTTACAATTAAAAAGTTCTAGCTGGCCATATGGCACTAAATTCTCTCTGATTGGCTCTGGTTAAGGTGATGTATGTGTCTTCCAGATTTTGCTCTCACGGGAATTGGCACTGGTCCTCCCTTTGCTCCCACCCCCTCCCCACATTATTCTGATTGGGAAGTGATGAGAGCTGGAACCAGCTCCTTTGGACCAAGAGACAAAGGCCACATGTTGAGAATAGCAGAACCACCCTACCAGTCCTATATTATTTACTTTGAGATTGTAAACACAAGACAAAGATAAAATTCTGTATTGTTTAAGTCCCTATACTTTAGAGTGTCTTTGTTACTATAACTTAGTCTACTAATTATGTTTTCAAGTTCTATTGTCCTTAATAGTTCAATTTGATTTCTTTGCTCAACAGTATAAAAAATAACATAATATTATACATATACCATAGTGTGTGTTTATTTATTTATAAAGATTTTATTTATTTACTCATGAAAGACACAGAGAAAGAGGGAGAGACAGAGACATAGGCAGAGGGAGAAGCAGGCTCCATGCAGGAAGCCCAATGTGGGACTCGACCCCGGAACTCCAGGATCACACCCTGAGCCAAAGGCAGATGCTCAACCGCTGAGCCACCCAAGTGTCCCTACCATAGTGTTTTTAGATCAAATGACTTTTTAAAAATAAAAACATTCCATATTACCCAACACATCTACCAGAGATACATGCACTAGACCTAAATACATTTCAAGAAGAGTTTGGATGCCTTTTATAGAGTTTTATTTATGTTAGCAAGGTATATACTATTTATAGCCATAAAAAATGGTTAATTTTAAAAACTTAAATATTTAATTCTAGGAATAAATATTTAATAGGTAAACTCAATAATAATGGCTGCATTGATATTTTTCCCACAACATTTTATTTTTAAGTTGGTCAATGATTCAAGGTCATTCTTGGGTCTTGAGCCCACAAACAAGTCTGTTGTGAGCAACCCACTGAGATCTCCACTGAAGAGGTGGAGAAGAGAGTAAATGTAGTCAGAGAGGCTAGATCACAGGGACAGTGACTATGCCAGGAAGTCTGAAGTTCTAGCTCTATAGTGATGACTTTCTTGGCTCACAGAGCACTATTCCCTGACTTATTCCCTGTAATTTGTATACATTTACAGTAATTTTTACACACCACTTTTGAAGAATGAACTTGTTAGTTATTTGATGTTTCCAGAAGTAAAGTTTCAAATCCTAAAATACTAGAGGTTTGCAAATGAAATTCTTGTTCCAACAGCATACCTAGATTGGAACTTTGCTTTCACATGAGGATCTGATGGTGCATGGCTAAAAACATATACCTTTATTCTAGGTAAGTTATACTTTAATGAAAAGAAAAAAGATCTATAGAGATACATGTTTCTCCTACCTTCTGTCTTCTGTTCATCAAAAGCTGATTCTAATGGTGGGCCAAAGAGGGGAGCCAGGGCCATAGTGTCATCTGTAGGCTTTTTGCTAAATCACACAGATTAAAACAAAACATAAAAGAAAAGTAATATTAATGCTAAAAAGATATACAAGCTTTCAAATATTTTTCATGGTAAGGCATATATATGTGTAATTGTGTACATACGTGTACATGTACACAAACTCCCATGGGACTGGAAAGTATATGTATGAATGTCAATGTATTATGGACAAGAGAATCAGTAGGAGATAAGATCCCTGGTTTTCACTGGGAGACCAAGTTGATGGTTCAATAGAAATAAGTTGGAAAAGAGGAACTCTTTCAAATCATCATGATTCTTTATACCTAGAAGAGATGATACTAGAGATAACAGTTTATTGCAAAGCACCTTCATCTCTTTAGTTCTCAAAAACCATTTATATTTCTCTTCATCATCTCTCTATATTGTAGTTAATATGGTGATTAGTAAGAGTCAGGTAGAGAGAAGTTAAGTGACAAGCCACCCAGGAAGTTTGTGTTTGAGTAAGAAACTAGGTCTACTAGTTTCTCATTTCCATTTTGTCTCTCCAATCAATACACACAATAGACTAGTTATAACCTCTGAACACCTTAAATACAGCACATCTCAGAAAAAGAAAATGAAGAAATCAAGGGGAAAGGATGGAATAAGTTAAAATCATACCCTTTCTCCTAATTATTACTTAAAGGCTATTAACAATAGGCTGCATAATCTTCATTTCTTCCCTTCATTGATACTGATGAGTTCTGTGTCTATATGTGTGTGGTGGGAGTAAGGGGTAAAGAGGGAGGGGAGCTGGAGACGGAAGGAAAATGAAAAGGATCCAGCTTTTTTTTTTTTTTAATTTTTTTTTATTTATTTATGATAGTCACAGAAAGAGAGAGAGAGAGAGAGAGAGAGAGAGAGAGAGAGAGAGAGAGGCAGAGACATAGGCAGAGGGAGAAGCAGGCTCCATGCACCGGGAGCCCGACGTGGGATTCGATCCTGGGTCTCCAGGATCGCGCCCTGGGCCAAAGGCAGGCGCCAAACCGCTGCGCCGCCCAGGGATCCCAGGATCCAGCTTTTAAATAGAAATAGTAGTCCTTTTGGAAAACAATGTCCATTTGTACAGTACTTAACCCAAAGAATACACAGTGCAAAATACGATGTTTTGCCAAAGTGAACAAAAAAATAGTAAATTCTTTTTTGGTGTATGACATGTGGAATGTATCACGAAACTGAATCCAACTGAACTGGTTATTCTTCATAGGACAATATAATTATATATCAGATCCAACACCAAGAGACATCTTCCAAACACCAAAAGACATCTTCATACAGTCTTTAACCCTTCCATTAGTGTGGGGCCTGCATATTCTGATAGACAGTTACTTTAGATGACCATAGAGTACTTCCCCCTAAGGATCTCTCTCAGGCTACGCTTCTGAGAAATGATAGCATGCTTGAACCATGCTATGGACTTACATGCAAACAGGACCTTTATTAATAGAAGTTGAAGTTCAGTCTAAAGAGGATTTGCTGAATTGTTAACAGTATGTGATGCCTTCTGTAAAACTCAACTAATGTCTTCCATGCTCACCTTATAAGTTCTGGAGTTGGTGTGGAACGCCTGGGTCTCACCACTTCCTCACCTGATGTACAGGACAAAGAAGCCTTTTAGACATACTTTTACTATTCCTTTCTTATATGTCTTATGAGCTATGTTTGGAAACACTTAGAGATTTAAGTCCCATCCATAAGCAACTCAATATGAAAATCTTGTAAAACAAACCCTCTACCTCGGCAATGCAACAGCCACATATCAGACATATGTAGTAGCATCTTATCTGGCATTTGTAAAACCTAATTAACCAAGGAATTACCATGATAAGCTGTCAAACAGAAGAGTTGTATATTGCAGTTTAGTGGAGTAGTCTACCATTCTTCGAATGTCTGCCGCCTTGAGCAGTTCTACTTTCCAATTACCATAAGAGAATACTAAGCCAGGCCATATGTACATAGTACAGGAATCCAGCATTCTTTGCCTGTTCTTTTCTTGAAATGCCAAGAAAATGTTATATCTTTAACTAGCATCCATGAATTTAGAATTTGCTATATGTAGCAGAGGAAAATTGTGCCCTACATAAATTATAACCTGTATCATATCACTGTGGTTGACTAAAATTTTTATATCAGATAACATTATGAATGGGTTAGTTGTATCTCCCTTCAGTTCTTTCCGCCTTTCTCTTCTCCCGACCCCCATCAACAGACACTTCATTAGATTCATTTCTAAAGTCAAATGATACAGCAAGAGTTCACAAATGTAAGAAGAAAATAGCAATGTTTTTCCAAAAACATATTCATTTTCATAATTTGAATATTACTCATTCAGAACCCACGAGGCCCCTTTGTCATTATAAGATTTCTTTGCTATAAAACATTCATGAGTCTTAAAAATCAAGCCCAAGAATGTATAATGCAAATGTATATATATAATATATATATATACTTATATATACTATATAAGTATATATATAATATATATACTTATATATACTTATATATATTATATATATATAATTCTCGAAGATCCAAGGAACTGTTTCTTCTTTTAAATTTTACTCTATTTCTGGTAGCTAGGATATACTTACTGGATAAGTTCCTTTTAATTGCACCCTAGAATTAGAAATAGACACTATAAGGTTTAAGACCACATATATGTTATGTACAATATGTATATTTCTGTCATTTCAATTCAACTGAACTCAGAAATGCAGATGGGGAAAAATGAAATTTTTCTCAGAATTGTTTTCAAGTTGGAAATTGTAGACACACACATATAAATCAGTTTTTCATTTAACTCAAGGATTATAGGGAGAAAAGGAGGGTAAATCATAAGTCTTCTGAACCAGAGAAATCCCTACCTGGGCAGATTTGGTAAATTAAGCAAATATTGAATAGCCTATTAAACAACAACAACCACCAACTTGAAGTCTATGAGACAAATAAATCCAAGCTTAACAAATGTTTTATATTTGAAAATTATAGAATGTATTAGGAGTATGGTCTGCTTTTATCAGGGTAGGGGCAGTCCATGAATTGTTAGTAAAAAGTTATTATTTTACTAATGTAATTTGTAAAGATACAAGCAGCAAATGTTAAAGGGAAGGAAAACTTGGAGGCATTAATCCTAGATGGGTGTTGTAACCAGGGGGCCAGGGAATTTCATTCTCCTCAGCTGCCCTCCCCACCCCAGTTTCTTCCATTTGCCTACACAGGGCCACCTATTTGCCAATTGAAAGTCATTTATTTTGTTCAAGGCATTGTGATAGTACAGGAATGCAAACAGCCCTGGCAGGAAATATTCGAAGTCATGCATAGTTTTTATAATATCCTAGCAGAAATTTACTTCCATAACAGAAAGGCTGATAAGATAAAAAGTTCTGATTCAAAACTACTATGAAAGGGTCTTAGCATGGGATGCTATCAGAAAAGCAGAGCCATAGCTGGGTCAGGGGAGGGTACAATTATAAGTATTCCAGAGGGTATGACCATGTGCTTGGTGGGGTGTGGTGTCACAGGTATGTTTTCCTCTCTCATATGATAACATTAACAGCTCAGGACAAGATGTAGTGCCTCTATAATAGACCTAGAAGAAACTTCTCACCTTCTTTCCTAGGATTTATCAGAATTTTCTCTCATTTTGAACTGATTTACAATAGAGCAGTAGTTTCTATCTAAGCAAGAATTCACTAGGTGTTTTCTAGTGAATGGCTCAATCTTTCAAACTCTATTCTCTGGCTTGTTTTGCCTAAATACAATCTGTGTGTATGTGCCATTATAGAGAATTATTCTATTACTAGTAAAGATTTTTAAAATAGATTATTTTATTTACTTTAATCAATAAACATTTTAAATTAATATATTAGACTAAGTTAATAAGTTTATTTAGATTAATAAACATTTGAATTAAATATGGTCATTTAAATCAGCTATAGTCATTATGAGAGTTTGGATACAGGTTGGCTTTTGGAAAATAAGGCTCCGCAGACAAAAATAAGAGAACAAATTGTTAAAATGGAATTAAAATGTTTTTCTAGGTTTGGAAGCCTCAGATGGTCAGATTCTTATGGGTGTGATGGAAAGATACCAGGGTTCTACTTCCAAGTAGTCAATCACAAGGTTGGCAATGAGGGAACAGGACCCACCTAGAATTGTGAGAGCTGAAACCCAAGAGAAAGGAGACCCCAGAGGCTGTATTGAAGATCTTTTGGCTCTCTATCTTATCCCTTTTATTAAAAATGTAATACTTATGAAACCAAGAAGCTACAATAGATGTTTATTGTTGAAAGGCACTGTTAGTGCCAAGAAGCCCCTGTACATTCTTATTAAATATGCCTCATAAATGAACAATCACCAGTTAAGTGCAATCAAGGTATGGCAGAAATAGGCAAGAAAACTCTGTGGTTTAGAATTTAGGAAAAATAAAATAATATCAATTTAGAAAAGAACAGTTAACTTGGATGATCAGCAAGTCAGCAGCAACAGAAAAGAAAGTCGCCATTGTCAGCTGGATCCAGCACACAGCTCTGATGGCCTGGGGTTGCAGCATGGCAAATCTAGAACGAGGTTAAGTTTTTGTTGACACAAACCACATTCAGCCCACTGGATCAAAAAATCTTCTTCTTTCCAAAGGACCACATTTTTTCTCTTTTCAGTGATTGTCCTTACATGTATATTGTGAATAAACTACCTTCATTTTGAATTAGTTAATTCCCTTTTTCCTTTAAAATAAAAAGAGTACTTGTCATAATCTGAAATGTCGCCTAACTGGTGGGTAGGAATCATCCACACTTGAACAGCAGTCCCTGGAGGTGTTGTCTTTGATCATTGGCTGTATAGTACAAATAGCTTGTCAACTGGGGGCAGAGTAGTGGCCTCAAATAATGATTAATCAAATGGCATATGCCCCTGGAGGGCATTTCAGAGAGCATTGTTTTCAGTTCCATTTCCTCTTTCAAGGTAGATGGGGGCCATTTCAAACATAGCAAAGACCCTTCTTTTTGTTGCTTGAATTCATCATACTCTTCAACCTGAGAAAAATGACTGAGATTTCACTTTGAGCAATGCAAATTAATACTTATTGGTCTTCAGTGGTGAAATAATAGAATAATGCGACAGCCTAGAGGTATGGCCTGAAAATATGTCTCTTTCTCCTAATACATAAATTATGATTATATTATTATGTATCAGTATATACTGATCAATGTAAATTATGGTCCAGGAATTTATATTAAATTCAGGCTTAAAAACAATGTGGCTTAAAAATCGTTTCCTTACTATTCTTATTCTTTATTATCATTTTGCTCTAAACTTCTATGGTGCTTTCTGGTCAATCTCCAGGCCTTGCATACACACATACACCCCCACCCACCCAACACACACACACACACACACACACACACACACATTTTTCAAATTTAGCACTAGGTTTGGGATACCTATCTATTAATTTAGTTTGTTATAGAAAACTGCTCTGATAATCCTAAAATACGCTCTTGATGCTTATAGGACCAAAGGCTTCCAACCAGTAAACCTAATTTATCTGCCTCATTCATACTGGGTTTTAAGTTTAATGGGAAGCCAAAAGTGGCTACCTTGCCTTGGCAATTATTTTCTCTATAGATGTTTAAGGTAAAAATGTTGAGAGTTCTTACCGGGCTGCGCCTCTGTGATCAGCAAAAAGGAAGAGAGAACAGATACCTAGTCAGAGAATGATGGATCAGTCAACAGGCTTGGGTAATAGAGGACTTCATCAACAGCCAACCAAACATACACTCCAAGTAACTAGGCCAAAGGAAGATAGGCAGTCATCACGCCTTCAGCTTCTTTAAAAACCATAAGGAAGTTTTGGGAGAACCTAAAAAGAAGCTATCTATGGTAAAATATAGCTTTGCTAATTGGGTGTACTATCTCAGTGATATGTATTCAAGAACAAGACAAACATACAGGAGAACATCACTGATGGCTTTTAATGTTTTGTTATAAGAAGTTTCTCTCCAGATTATTTGGGGAGGAGGTTCTAGAGACTAGATACTATGGAGAAAAGTGTTTTCCACACACAACAGGTGTTAGCAAATGCCACAGACACCACAATTTGGACTAAATTGGATTCTTCCCAAATCAGAGAGCAGGATTTGAAAGATCTCTTCTTTGCCTGGCTCTTCTTTTTGGTGTACTATTGCATGAATGCTGATGAGAACTTTTTTCTTAAGTATCTGTTCTTGGGCTGGTGATTTGGGCAGCCTCTAGCAATGAGTAGACATGTAATGGGAAAGACGAGGAGCCCCTGACAAGCACAGATGGCAATAATGCAAACTGTCCAACATCAGTAGAACAATGGTGGACCAGATGATGTCTGGAATAATACAATGAGCAGACATGACTCCTCTCTTTCACCTCTCAAACCTGGATTATAGCTGCTATCAATTTATTCCAACAATCTCTGATTACTCTCCCTCTTCTCCCTCTTCAGGATTTTTCTGTAGTAACAAGAATGACTATCATGTGAGTGGGGAGAGAGATGTTGTTTAGAGTTTTGCTTTCAAAATATGGACTACCTCAAGAAGTCATGAGAGGCTACCTGGGAACCAGTATTACTTAAATCCCCAAATCCAGGCCAGGGGCACAAACACCTAAGTATCTTGAATGTTGCTCAAAGGAAAAGGATCGTTCTTCTCTAGAACAGACAGGAAATGAGCCTCTAGTGTTTTATCCCTGGGAGGCCTCTATGGGTATCTGGTCCAATGGCCTATATGATAAAGAGGGGGAAAATGAGTCTCTGATACCAACAGCTAGTGAATGGGTAGAACCAGACACAGACTTTAGAGCTCTAGTCACATTCTTACATTACATTGTGGGAGGACTCCTAAAGCAGAGAACCATGAATGGTTACTTCTTGATTTGAATGTTTTGTAACAAAACTCATCATTTTAGACATATTTACTCTAGTCAATTCTACTTATAATATTTTAGACTTTCTCATTTGCCTTATTTTCCAGATTCTGCTCTATATTGTTCCCACATTTTTTGTACATTTGTTGATATGCATGGATGTAATTTACGTAAAATCAGAAAAAAGCCCAGAAAATACGTATTTCTGGGCTTGGATTATTTTACTGACTAATTCATACTGTGTTTTGAGAGGAATTCACTATTTTATATGAAAATTTAGGCTTTATAATTCTTTTAATGACCAGACTAAAGTTCTTCTCTAAGAAGAAAATGTAGGAGCTTATAATTTTAGCTTCAATTTCGTGGCTAACAATTCACTTTTAAAAGTTGCATAAACTACAGCAAAGGGGATTAAAAGCAACACAAATCTCTCTAAAATGAAATTATGAGAAGTAATGCATCTAAAATGCGGATTGCACCCATACAGAGGCAGAACCTTAAATTCAAAGAAACCATATTAATTTAAGATTATAGAGAACACTTTTCAAAATAATTAGGTATATTAATATACCCAATTTAAGCCATATTTTAATTCCAATGAGTTAAAAACCTATATTTTTTAATCAACCGTTCCTGTTTGTATTGTTTTTCTAGTGAAAGATAATAACATAAAATAACATTTTGGCTTGTTGTTGGGAGGTAGGTGGGGGGGATGGGCTAAATGTGTCATGGACATTAAGGAGGGCGCTTGTGGGATAACACTGGGTGTCATATGTAAGTGATGAATCACTCAATTTTACTCTTGAAACCAATACTACACTATATGTTAACTAACTTGAATTAAAAAAAAAAAAAGCATTCTGGAAACTCCACTTGCAAAATGCCTTCATCTGGGGCAAAACTGTTCAAATTCATGCAGTCACAAGCTTATTATCCAGAATCCAGAAGGCCCAGCTAGCAGCTGTGGGGAGGTCAGTCCCAGAAAGCCTCAAAGTCCATAATTAAGAGCTATTTGAGAGGTGCCTAGGTGGTTCAGTTGGTTAAGCATCTGCCTTCAGCTCAGGTCATGATCCCATGGTCCTGGGATAGGGCCCTGTGTCTGGCTCCCTGCTCAGGGGAGAGTCTGCTTCTTCCTCTGCTTCTGTCCCTACTCATGCTCTCTCGGCCTCTCTGTCAAATAAATCTTTTTTTAAAAAAAGAGCCATTTGAAACCTTCAAAAGAAAAAGAATTCTACACCTCAGAACGAAGGACTTCATATATGTTATTTATCACCATTAAAGTGTATAAAGCAGCTGTAGGCTCTGCTGAACAACAATTTTGACAGCAAAGTCTGTATGAGCCAGGAGAGGAGTGTCTTTGCCTATTAAAAGTTTTATTTTACTCCTTCTCCTCTCATTTCCCAAGAACTTTGAAAGCTTTAGTGTTCTATCTTTGCTCTAGCAATATATAGAATTTGCTTCAAAAATGGAAGGAAAGTCATTTGTATCCGGTCTTGGTATATTTTAGTTTAGATTCTTTTTTTTTTTTTAAGAGCAAAAGTATGAGAGCATGAAGTAGGGGAGTAGGGAGGGCAGAGGGAGAGAGAGAATCTCAAGCAGTCTCTACACCCAGGATGGAGCCTGAAGTACTGATCCCTCTCATAACTCTGAGCTCATGACCTGAGCCCAAATCAAGAGTCAGACGCTTAACTGTCTGAGCCACCCAGGCGGCCCTGGTCTTGATATGTTATATAAGCTGAACACTATGCGTTGAGTGACAAACTTAGATGTGTACAGGGCAAGGAGAGGGGTGCTGTTGGTAAGGGCATGTTCACAAAGCTTTGGTGAACTCACTACTACTCAGGTGCATCCGTGCCTGCCCTGCAAATATTTGGGCCTAGGGTTGCGGAGATCTTCACAGTTGTCAAGAGAAGAAGCACATCCTGTTGTTTTTTGCTGATTTTTTTTTTTTTTTTAAATTTCAAACATTCTGGCTTTTAAATGCGGGCTAAAGCCATTTTTAATGGCATAAGCAAACAAAACATTTACTCAGTTGTTTAATCTGCAGGTGGCCAATTTGTCTCTGATTGCAAGCATCTGTACTACATATAATAAGCTCTCAGTAAATTTTATCTACTGTTCTCATTACTTCACCTGATTACTCAAACAGGGACTTTGCTACTAGGCTATTCCTTTTCTGAACAAACGTCCTGTGTTCCTATTTAAATATTAATCCCTCAATTCCTAGGTTTCTCACAATCTTCTGATACATTCTGAAAAAGGTTTTGGAAAGATTTTATTATTCCCTCTATTTTTATTTTGGTGTTCAAAGAAGAGATAACTCTTACTTTGTATCTCAAGGCTATTTTCTAAGTGTGTGTACACCAATAATTTATGAAGATCTTTGTTTAGAACATGTTGTATTTCTAGAAGGTATATCATTTGCAATATGAATATGCCTCCCTAAAATAATATTTCAGCCTATGTCCTCACAGTTTCCACAGTGTCCTTATTCCATACCAGATTTGCTTTATTATTTTTTGCACAAAAGGATTAATTTAAATCCAGCCTACTAGGATACCTTAGTTTTAGCCATTGCGGGTAAGTGTTTTAAGATATTTATAAAAAGAAGTAACCAAACACAATCTGTCTTGCTCATCAAAATCACTAAGTCAGCCTCAAGTTTTGAAGCTTTACAACATCCTCATTTGCTAAATTTAGTATGGGGAACCAGGGGGAAATGCATAAAAAGCTACAAAGCACTACAAAGCACCAAACAAATATTTTTATACAGGCTAGTCATAGCAAATTCAGTGATTCATGTTACAGAATTTTCTAGGAATGAATTAGAATATGTGACCATTATGCTTATCATTTTGATTCCAGCCCATTTTCTGACTTGCTTTTAAATGCTGATGGGGAAGGCCAACTATCTGACAAGCACTTATCTCACACCCTTGCCCCTTGCAGATATTTGTCTAAAGTTTTTTTAAAGATTTTTCTTTATTTATTCATGAGAGACAGAGAGAGAGGCAGAGACACAGGCAAAGGGAGAAGCACGCTCCCCGCAGGGAACCTGATGTGGGACTTGATTGCAGGATCGACCTGGGATCACGACCTGAGCTGAAGGCAGATGCTCAACTACTGAGACACCCAGGTGTCCCTGTTTGTCTAAATTTGTTCCTGTATCCATTACAAGTCAGACTACAGTAAATACCTATCATGTCCATCCAATGGGACTTGGTTGAGATGATCTCCTGAAACTCCATTTGGGAAGAGAAACAAAGAGCCTGCTATTAACCAAGATACCTTTTTTTTTTTTTTTAAAGATTTTCTTTATTTATTCATGAGAGAGACACAGAGGGAGAGAGAGGCACAGACACAGGCAGAGGGAGAAGCAGGCTCCACACAGAAGCCTGACGTGGGACTCGATCCTGGGTCTCCAGGATCACACCCTGGGCCGAAGGCAGTCGCCAAATCACTGAGCCACCCGGGCTGCCCTAACCAAGATACCTTAAAACTCAACCAGATTGAGTAATCATCAAGATGGACATTTCCAAAGGAAAATGAAGTCAGGGAGTAGGAAGAGGACTCATCCTTAAAAACACACAGCTTAAAATGACAAGGACTACTTGTAGTTAAAATTGCTATGAGGACAACAGGGGGAAACCAATGAGGAATGGAGCCTTCTTGAGGCACTGCAGATAAACTTCAGGCCATGCAGTTGAGTCAATTTTTGAAGTAGCCAAATATGGAAAATTTGGAGAAAGATTCAGAGTCAAGAATAAGTGCAGTTGGCAAAATATAAGAAAAGCTACTAAGATACATCAGCAAAATTGAAAGCCACACAATATAGGATAGGTAGCTGACTCTCAATTACTCAGAAGTGGGCCATTCTAGTAGTAGTAGCTATAGTGATAATAGTAATGTGTTTATTTTTTGAAACCAAAAGATTTTTGATTTATATGTTGATGAATTGTAGTATTTTGTTCCCATTTTTGTTCTTCTCTGTCTTTCACTTTTCCTATCATGTGAACTTCCTGCAAATGTGATATCCTGCAGGTTGTATGGAGACTGCCAGGCTGGGGCAATGGATGGGATGACATTTTATAGCACTTATTATAGCATCCACTTTGGTGAGTTAAGTACAGCCAATCACTAGTCATTTCTTGGTGCTCATTAAGGTGGAAACACCATTTTTCCATATTTTCCAGTGGAGAGGTAACCTGTATCAGCCATGCACTGGCATCCTAGGAACATTTTCCCATTTTCCCAATATACCAGGCAATTGAGAAGAGAACATTGAATTTTTTCTTTTCTTACTTTCTTTTTTTTTTTCCCCCAGTGGATCTATTTCATTGTTGTCCTAAAATTAAAAAAGATGTAGGTACATCATAGCAGATTTGTGCTGCCACTGAAAATCACCCACTGGTGCTAAAAAGGATTGTGGAAGAGTTGCATTGCACTTTATAAAGGTCCTCTTTTTCTGTATCTTTGACAACTCCAGAAGGGGATATTTTTCTGATTAGCTGAAAAATAAAATAAAAAAGACAACTTCCCTCTTCTAGGCCAGCTTCACAAGCCTTCCTTCATGGATGCCATCCTATTGTGCATTAAACAAGAAGTTAACTTAAAAGAACGTTTGCCTACCTCAAGGTATGTATACATAGCTTGACTAATCCATGTGGAAGCTGCAATAAATAAAACTTAATACCTAAAATATTTAATCATATGACTGTGATTGAGGCACAGGTGAATCTTCACAAAATTACACTGTGGCCCTTCTTAACAGACTTGTAAAATCACTTATCAACTTTCTTCCTTTTTTCCCCATGGGGTATAACTAGACCTTGTCCTGGTTCAGGAAGGTTTGTTTTTAAAATTCAAGATCTTGTTTAGGTGTGAAACACAGTCGATCATTATGATGATGAAAATGAACAGAAGTCATGTTTGGCCAAAATGTGGAAAGGACTTATTTCTTACCGGACTTTTCCTCTAGAAAGCGTAGGCATGAGGAAGAAAAAGAAAGAGAAAATGAGAGAGGTGAAATGTATTTTCAGAGAAACAGCTCAAGCCTCAGGATAACAAACTTCCTTAAAGCAGCTCTCTAGGCATTGCTCTTCTAATGGCTTTCTCCGGGCCACTGACATTGTCATTCCCAGGCCACCAGCTTTAGCTTGAAGGGTGGCAGAGTAGTCCCAAAATATGATATTTTGCTATATTGATTGTTTTGAACTGCAAGCATTTGAAAACAGCCAAGGCAAGGAGACACTTTCTCTGAACAATCCTCACCTGCCTAAAGATAAATCCTCCAAAAGAATTGTCATAAATCCCCTTCCCAGGAGTGTTATCGATCAGGGAGGAAGGACTATTAGCACAGGGCAGGAGACCAGAAGTTGATACCGCCCTGACAAGCCTGGTCATGCACTGTACTTCCTATTTATTCTTCCTAAGATCAGATGTTCTGCTTCAGAGGCCTACATCCGCTCCCCTTTACGTACTCAGTGATATTTAAACTCAGGATTTTACAGCCACCTCTTTGAGTTACTTATTTTCCTAGGTGTCCCCCACTTATACATGAAATGTACCTGTTAATATACTTCAGACAGATGAATTGCCCTCTGTTTTCTCTTGTTAACCTGACTTTTTGTTAGAGTCCCAGCTGAACACCCAAGTGGGTAGAGATCAAGTTTTGCCTCCCCTTTAAGTTCAAGCTATAGAGGGCATTGGTGGGGCCCCTTGGAGCAGATGCTAAGCTCTCTTTTGAATGGTTTGCTTTTATCAAATAGATTTGTGCCTTGAAAATAGAAAAGTATGCTTTGTAATATTGAAAGGATTTGGAAGATGCCTAAATGCAATGCAGTTGAGCATGGTCATAAAACTAAACCATGAGCTTTTCCAGTACTGGTTTTGTCAGGGAACTGGGTAAATGTCAGCTTCTTACAAGATACCCTGGCTACAATCACCAATTCTTTCATCCCATCTTTCATTTCTCCCTACTCCCCCACGGACAATAGCAAATCATTGTCCTGGTGAGTGGTTGCTGGCCCCCTTGGACAACTCTTTTATTTACTGGGCAACTGTCTTGATGAGGGCCTCATCCCTGGATGACAGTAGTGCTCCATGAACCTTCTGCACCCACACTTCCAAGCTGATGGTCCTACTTCCAGTTTCACCCCCTATAGTCATCCTCTGCACTACCTCCAGAATTATTTTTCACAATAGTGGCACAAATGTATTACTCTTCTCTTCAAAAACCTCCCAATTATTCAGAAAATAGAACACATGCTCCATTCTACATCTGTTCTGCCTCCACGATTGGTCCCCAGTCACTCTCATGCCTTCACCTTCGGCTGCTGCCTGTATGAAGCCCAGGGTTAACCGCAGAGGATCCTGGCCCACAGGCTGAATGTTCCCTCACCCACTTCACTGCCTTCTATTCAGGCTGCTTCAGTAGCCCTCAGTTACAATTTTACTCATTCTTCGAGGCCAGGACCATGTCTTCCATGAGGACTGCCCCAAGCTTCCCCATCAGAATAAGTTGTTTCCCTTCTTTTGCTTGATCACAGTACATTCCTTTTGTTCAAAATAACAACCTCATATTGAAGGTCTTTCTGTTTGCCTGGCATTTATTAGCCTCAGGGAAAGTAAAGGTCCACATTGCTAGCATATTTTTTGCAGTTCTTATTTTGTCCTGTATTATTTAGGTGTCTCCACCGATTATTAGTTCACAGTAGTGGTCACGGGTGAACTCTCTCTGGTCCCAAACATAGTGCTAGGCACACAGGAGGCATTCAAAGCATGTTTAGGAATTCCCTTTTTTGGGGGCCACTAAAACACTGTAAGATGTTCAAAGCACAATGTGTTTTAAAATACAGACAGATGAATTACCCTCTGAAATAAAGCTGAATTGTATATACCCAAGGGATGTGGCCCCAGTGGTAATGTTCCTTCACCAGCTCCTATAAATATTTCACTTAGCTCCCACTTAACTGTTGATCTCTCTGCCATTAGTGACCCCAGGGGCGAATATATGTTACAAAGGCTCCAAGGAAGTAGCACAGCTTTGTATAAACATTAGTATAGGGCTACATGATCAGATCTCCAGGGTAGAATATTCTCTTATAGCAAAAAACTAATGCTTCAGAATAACTGAGGGTCAAAGTAGGGGTTGACAATCCTAGTGCTGCTCTCAGCCCTAGACCCTTGGTAAGTAGCACAGAGAAGTGAAAATTATTAAGGCCCATGTTCTCAACCTACAGAGAAAAAGAAATTCTTGGGTTAAAATCAAATAGCTTCAGAGGAGTTGTCCCAGAAGGAGGAGCAGGAGCTTTTCTATATTTAAATTAGTCTCATACCTTATTTTCTGGATGCCTTTGAGTTGTCCTGTGCCTCGATTCGATAATTTCCAAGGCAGGGATGTAGATTTGTGGAATTGTAGAATTGTTGTAGGAACGTTGTGAGGATTAAAAGATGTGGGTGACATTGATAGCTAATGTTTACAGAGAACTGACTTACTGTTTTTGTTTTACTTTATGCAGTTGGTGTCCCTGTTATTTCTAATTTACCAGTGAGGAAAAGGAGGTTCAGATGAATTCCAAGGCCATGCAGTTACAAAGGAGCAGAGTTGGGACTGGTTCCCAGCTTATCTACCTCCCCAGAGCCTGGTCAGGGTGGGTGCATAGCACAGACCAAGTCTTCGAAAGTGATTAACCCACTTTCAGGGCCTTAATTAGCATCAGGATCTAGAAACAACACAGATAAAAGCTCACAGACCGCACACCTGGAAAATAACTTTGGATCTTCCAAAGGAAAAAGTTAAATACATCACATCTATCTGTCATAGCAGGTCTCAGGGAATGAGCTTTTCAGAATGTGAGCTTGTGTTTCTAGGCATGGTTGGACCTTGGAATTAAACTCTAATTAGAAGGTAAATTTCTCAGCCTTCTCTTAGAATTAAATGCATTAAGTTGAATTAGAATCAGAAGAAAAAACACGAGCACACAAATGCTAAGGGCCCTCTCTCCTCCCCACATCTTCTTCCCATTCCAGGCTTCATGATAATTAAACCATTTTTATTCAATATATTGTTTTGCTTTCATTGTTAGCAGCTGTTGACACCAAGGCCATTGTTAGCAGCTGTTGACACCTCTTGGCTTAAGGATTTCTTCAGAATATTAAACAAATAAATAAAGAAAAAAAAACTATAAGACAGTTTCCCCTTTGGGGAAAAACAAAGATATTTCTTGATTTAAAATGAATTCATAGCATCAGAGTTGATTTTTAATTATGGAAAAGATACTAAGAAAATTGGAAAAGAGATTTATACCCCCAGGTGCACTTGTACAGATAAACAGAGTGAGTGAATTTTGGGGCTAGACAAAACATATACCTAAAATATAATCAATGAATCATCTCTAGTGCAAGGATTTTCCTGTGCGATAGCCTGAGAAAGTGTAATTCTTTAGGTTGCAAGCTTTGCTGAAAGGCAGCTCATCCTTATCCTAAGTCGCTTTCTAGTGCCAGGAGTCATTCAAGTCAGGTCTTGTCCAAGCCTACATTTCTGCGTAAGGGGCTCAAAAGCAGCAACATTTACAGTAGAATTTAGTTTAAGGTCCAGAGCCAAAGCTAAGAGAGGTGAATGAAGAAAGTATACACCAGAGTTTAGTGATCCTTACACAGAGGTTTTATGCTCTAGATACATCCCTGCATTCTTAACAAGGAACCAGCTGCCATGGGATTTTTTTGGTATCAAGCTTCTAAGAGTGGAACCAAGACACACACAAAAAAACAAGTCAAATATAAAGCTTCTTAAAAGTTTGCAACTGTTTAACCTTAAAAATAAGATGGCTATATTTTGGAATTTAATATTTAATGAGTGAGATTTTATCATAAATATAACCACTTCTTTCAGTTATGTATGACAAAAGAAGCAAAAGGAAAATTTATTCATTTATTAAACCATTAACAAATATGTGCTGGGTACCTAATAAAGACCAGACATGACTCTAGACATATTGGCGAACAAAACAACAAGAACAATAGACAAAAATTTGGGGCCAGAGGAAGGAGATAGATATAGGTGCAGAAGGAAGGAGATAGATAATAAGTAAGAAACATAACAAATAAAGTATTTGGTATTTTAGAAGATGATAAATGCCATTTTTAAAAGCAGAGCAAATAAAGAGGTTTGAGAATGCCAGGGTAGAGAGCTCTCTGATTTTCAATGAGGTGGTCAGAGTAAGCCAGTGAGAACATGACTTGAACAAGTACCTGAGGTGGAGAGGGGGAAGGGGGCACAGCCAGGGAGCCAGGGAAGAGTGGAATGAGAAGGAAGAGTGGTGAGTGCTAGCCTGCAGGCTGGGAGCATCCCCACCATGAAGGTCTTGGAGGCCACTGCAAAGACTCTGGCTTTGCTCTGTTCCAATACAGCTTATGGCTATCACTTCTCAGGAGTTCTCCAGTGTGGGGGTTTAGTCACTGCTGGCTGCTGAGAAGAGGCATAGAGGAAGCAATCTCAGAGAATGCCTGGATGCCCCAGATCCTGTCATATTTCATCACTCTTTGGAAGCTGACTTTGATTCCACAAGAATCAAGTTAAAACATAAGATAGATATGGGCTTCACATAGGTTAGGGAGTGGAAAGGGAGTTTCTACTCTGCAAAACAGAGTGAGGCCAGTCTATCCTGTCTTCCCTGTCTGCTGGCCACTTTAGGACAAGTGGTTCAGACAGGCTCACCAGCCCTGAACGCTTGCTGTGCTGGTAGCCAATTGAACTCATGCGTCCTAAGGTCCATAGGCAGTTAGTGGCTGTGTTTTAGACAGAAAGAAATCTCACTTCATTCTGTTCATTCTAAAATGTCCCCAGTCTCCAAAGAGACATTTTCCGACATAATGGAATGTGAGTGATTCACACTCTAAGAGCTTTTTCCTCCTAAAACAATAACAAAATACATCCATTGCTTTAGATTATTTCTGGCCCTAAAAAATTTTTTTTCTTTCAAAGGACAAAAGGATAGATACGTTTTTCTTATGCTATTATACTTATTTTTATACTATTACTCATATACTTATCAAAACTCCTTGGTACAAAAATAAATACAAATAAATAGTATATAAAAGATAATACAGTATGTACCACTAAAGGACAGAACCCTGGGGCTTTAGATAGGAGAAGAGACATTTCCCTGGATATGCGGGATCAGGGGAAGAGGATTATGACAAAATACTAGTACTCCCAGAAAATAAGAGTGCATTAATAAACTTGAAAAAAGAACTTTGCAAACAGTAAGAGAAGAAACAGTTATTGTTCGTATTATTCATCCACCCAATAACGCAGAAAAATGAGTGAATTGAAAGGGGAAAAGACTAAAGAATGGAGAGCTATAAACCTACTCTCTAAAACGTGAGGTATGTAAGTGGCATTTTGTCACAGTGAAACACCAAGCTCCATATAAATTCCCACAGTGAAGAGCATCCATCCAACCAACCAACATGTATTTTCTAAGTACCTACTATGTGTCATTCAGTTGTAGGCTCTCAAGGCCCCATTCAGTAGGTAAGAATCTGCAGCATCTGGGTGCAGGATGACTTGTCAGAAACCCAACATTTTCTGAATTGTTCACAAATTGTGCTTGTTACAAATTTATTTTCCAAATTGATTACTTCATTATAGAGCCCATTCCACCTTGATTATGGCCATTAACTAATAAAAATGGTTTTAAATTCTAAACTCTACATCAGTAGGACTAACACAAAGCAAGGCAGAAGAATTTAACAATATAAAATTAGCTTTTTTGATGATGATTAGCATTGTAATTAAAAGCGTGTAATCCAAGAATTTCCTGTCTCTGGTCAAGGACACCTTAACATTTTCATGTGTCAAAACTGTGGGTATATTGTCTCAATTAGATATTAAACTGGTAACAGAAATTGGGGGTTTTAGGTCTCTATGCCTGGTTGTTTCTGACCTATACCTCATGTTTCTGACCCTCCCCCCAACCACATCAGATCAAGTTGTCTGAGACAGTAAGACAAGATAAGACAATAAGGAGTGGGGATTCCTGGGTGGCTCAGTGGTTTAGCACCTGCTTTCGGCCCAGGGCGTGATCCTGGAATCCTGGGATCAAGTCCCACATCACGCTCCCTGCGTGGAGCCTGCTTCTCCCTCTGCCTCTCTCTCTCTCTCTGTGGGTCTCTGATGAATAAATAAATAAAATCTTAAAAAAAAAAGAATATGGAGTTATGCAAGGAAATTCTAATTCTAAAACAAAAGACCATGTGCTCAAAAGGTACAACCAACATTAACTGGAGAAATAATGACAAAGGCAGTCCAGAGAGAATTCATATTCTGCCCATTTTCAAGAAGATCAAACCACACAACACAGAGCTTTCTTCTGACCAGCACAGGATGGGCATGAAAGGTATGGAATAACGATATTTTTATTTTCAAGGTCAGGAAATGGAAGCAACAGAGAATTCTTTAGGAAAAAAATAATTGGTAATGAGGAAAAGAACAAACACATCTCAGGTATGAAACTAATTCTTCTGCAGACAGCCCATGGCTTATTAGAATGTAAGAAAGAGAACAATATATTTTGAAAAAGGAAGGTCCTACCCATTTCTCCATCTATCCTTCTCAGTAAGGCCTGAAAAAAAAAGCTACATCTTATGTGCCAACTGGATGATTCTGGTCAGGCTGCCTGCAGCTCTGTCTGGAGGGGGCTTCTCAGACTACATCAGGGATATGGAATCTGGTCACTGTGTTTGCAGAGTTTTTGGAAGGAGGGAACAGCATCTCAGATGCCCCATGTTTAATATCCCTGGTCTAGACCCAACCCAGACCATGTTTGCCCTGCGAAGATCTCCTTGAAGAGTAGAACCCAAGCTGAGCCTCTTGCCCCCAACTAGCTGCACTTGAGCACTGGGCTGAGCATTTAGCCTCAGAATGCACACAATCATTAGCCTCCCGTTGCACCATGCAGTAATCCTACCCAGAGCTAATGCCAGCATGTAGGAGACAGAGCTCTCCTCCCCCACAGATGACTCTTTGTTTTTACTGAACTCAATGGGGTGCTGAACCTTCTGCCAAAGTGAGGACAAGAAAGGGGGTGGTGTTACCAAGCAGCAGCAAATTCATGGATTTTACTCACTGGTAGGCTAATTTGGGGGTGGCAGGGTGGGTGGGCCACCTAGAATAGGCAAACAGCACCAGACTGTCTCCATTTCAGAGCTATCTCCCTCTTCCCATATTTTTTGATTAAATAACTCCATTCTGGATTGCAAATCACCAGGAACAAGCTTAAACTAATAGCTCCTTCGGAATAGCACTGAATTTCACAGGGGATGGGGAGGAGGCACCAGCATACATGCCAGGATAGGTCAACACCTACTCCCATATTTCTTCCCCCCCTTTTTTTTTTAAAGTAGGCTCAGCACCCAGCATGGAGTCTTTTTTTTTTTTTGTTTCCAGCATGGAGTCTAATGCAAGCTTGAACTCATGATCGTGAGATCAAGATGTGAGCCAAGATCAAGAGTTGGACACTTAAACAACTGAGCCACCCAGACACGGCTCCCACATCCTTTCTATCAGCCTTCTTCTCCTTGATTTTGCTCAAGTCCTCCTTTACTATTTTTATTTTCTTTCCCACTCCCACAAGTCTCCAAACTTACAGAGAAGCAGAGATGAAAGGGAACTAATACTTTAGAGCCCCTCCAGGGAGACAGGCATCTAACTGGGCATTTTTTAAAAAATTAAAAAAAAATTTTTTTAACTGGGCATTCTGCAACATAATCTCATGTCCTCTTTACATTAGTCCCGAGAGGATGGATATTCCTTTTTCCATCTTCCAGACTTAGGATCTGAAGCTCCACATTCAGGAACTTGCCCATGGACACAGATAATAAGATACAGACTCAAAAGTCTGTGTTCTTCCAACTGAACCAATGTGCTTCAAGAAAATGTTCTTTCTTGGTCCCCTTACTATATTCCCAACCTACCCCTAAAACAGCTTCCCACAAAGGCTCTTGAGTCAGAATACACAGCATAGTATTCACACTGAGAGGGATTTAAAGATAATAGAATCACAGACCCTTACTCTGTAGATGAAAAAAAACCTACTGTGTTTTTAACTCGGCAGAAAGGAGGCAGATGTTGGAGTTCAAGTCCTGGTCCTCAAACCTTCAGCAGCCATTCAATCTTTCTGGGTTGATTGCTTCTGTAAAATGGAGTGATCACCACCTCTCTGCCTGCTTAGTAGAGTGGCTGCTCATTCCATCTTTCTGATTATAACAGCACATATAAAATATAAACCCTTATTATAATGAAACTTCAACATAAAAATACTTGATTGTTTAGGGGAACTGAAATATGAGTCATATAAAAATGAGAGATCATTCCTTAACATTTAAAACAAAGGTGTATGAGGTCTTAATATAAAATGAGAAACTTCTGGGCGGCCTGGGTGGCTCAGCGGTTTAGCGCCTGCCTTTGGCCCAGGGCGTGATCCCGAAGACCCAGAATCGAGTCCCACGTCAGGGTCCCTGCATGGAGCCTGCTTCTCCCTCTGTCTGTGTCTCTGCCTCTCTCCCTCTCATGAATAAATAAATAAAATCTTAAAAAAAAACGAGAAACTTTTAATAAAGTAGAAATCACACATGACACGGCAGCACTTAAGGCTGACTGACTTTTCAGCTCAGCCTTCCTCTCTTGTCACATAGAATGGCATAGGAGATATCATAGAAGGTATGTCTGTAGATTGAAGGGGGAAGAAAGCCTGGGCGGTGGGCTACTGAGCTGGGACCAAGAGCCCCGTAGGGACCAATCAAAGTGACAGTCATCAAAGGGTTTATGAGTACTCAGAAGTTGTATGTAAAATGTTTTAGAAGAGCTAATGAACTTTTAATTTTCCCCTGGAAAGAGAACCAATAGTTTCCATCAGAAGTAGGATAATGTAATGGGTATTAGTTCTGAATTAGAAATTAAACCTTCTGGGTTTAAATCCCAGGAACATTGCTTATTAGCTATGACATCTTGGGTGAGTTTAATTAATCTTACCATGCCTCAAATTTCTCACCTGTAAAATGGGGTAATAATAGTAACTTTCTCATAGAGTTGCTATGTGTGAAGCATCTGACATACAGTCACACTCAAATTTTCATAGCTGCCACCACCTATACCATCATTATCACCATTGTGATTTCTCAAAGTGTCCATAACCTTAAAGGATGTTGACAAGTATTCACCATGAATACTTTATTATTATGATTAGTAATAGCCATCATTTACTAAGCATCTCCATTGGACCTTATATACATAAATATACTTACAAAGTACTAAGCACTTTACATGTATCACTTCCTTAATCCTTCCACAGAACCTATGAGGTGAGCAGTAGTATTAACCTCATTTTACACTAGATTAAGCCTTGACTGAGGCTCAAAGGTTTAAGTAACTTGTCCAGGGTCACATGAGTAATGAGCACAGAGCCAGGATGCAAACTTTGTTCTGATTTCCTCCAGAGCAAAAATTCTTAGTGAGTACAGAACTAAACACTTGTAGTTCAAGACAACTTCTCCAGGTAAGCCTGCAGTGATTTGTGGCTTACCAAAACACATAAATAAAGGCATCAGGGGGTAGCACATGAGAAAAAGAAAAGATGCTGGTGCAGCAAAAATTAAACCATAGCATTTGTCTTCTCATTTTCATGAAAGCTGCGAGAGCCACAAGTTTCAAAGGATCTAGTGAGTGAAACACACGGCTGAAGATTTGTCAGAGATAGTGCTCCTTGTGGGTTCTGGCAGAAGAGGAGGTGTCCATATCTGAGACCCGGGAAGCAGTGAGGAAACCAGGAGACTCTGCAGTAGAGGCCAGAGGGGAAGTTGAAAGACTATAACTTCAGTCAGGAAACTGTAGTGAATGCGGGCAGGGGTTTGGACCACAAGAGGAAGATCAGCTTCTGTGTGCTGCTAGTGACATTGGTTAGACATTGTTTTTAGATAGATTTGTATGTAGGCAGATGGTTAGCTAGGTGGTTGGATAAGTTTGCCCATTATTTGTGATATTAGCTCTCAGTGCCCAATACATGGAAGGTGCTTACCAAATATTTGGTGAACTGATTTGAAGGGGAAGTGGTAAATGATGTCAATTCTCCATGAAATAATTTGGTGGGGAATAGACAGTACAGGATCCCATTGTGAACATTAGCCTTCAACACGGTCTTCTGAAGAAGCACCATACTTGTTCAGGGGATTTTGATGTTATTCAAAACAATTTAGGAATGCTTCAGGAATTTTCTCCAAAGCCAGTTGATAGGCATGACACACACACACAAAAAAAACCAGTTATTTTATTAATTTGCCCAGTGTTATGCACAGGGTTATTACTGGTCTTGGCTCTAAATGACTTTTGACCGTTTGGGTTTCCTAACTTATCACTATTAATGATGTTCCTTAAACTGTGCTCCAGGCTTTGCAGATCATCCTGACAATGAGGGAATAATCTCTACATGTAGTATGTGTAATGATACTTTATATGTATTAACTCATTCAACCTTCACGATACCTTATGAAGTTGGTTCATGAATTAACTTCATTTATAGATGAAGAATCCAAGACATAGGTGTTAAAACTTGCTCAGGGCAACTCATTTAAGAGGTAGAGACCAGGTATTTGAATCACTGTGACATTACTGAAATAAGTGTCCATTTCCATTTCCCTCAAATGATCTAAAATGGAATTGTATTCAGTTGGATGTTGAATTCTCATTTTGTTGCTTTATAAAGGCATATTTTCCTATGGTTCAATCTTGCACCCATTATTTTCTTTAGCCACTTTCAGGAGATAATTTTACTATTTAAACAAAGCCACTGGAAGATGTAATGAAGGTGTGCTTCTATCCTGACTGTAGGGGGTGTGGTACAAAGGTACACAAATAGCAGAAACACTCACCTCATGTCCCTGTTTCTATCTCCTTCATTAGGATCCGTGTGTTGTACTAATAGAAACGGATGGTCATCCCCAAAACCACCTTGTAAGGTAGGTGTATGTTATTCTTATTTTAGACATGAAGAAACTGAGATGGGAATAGGTTTAAGAAACCTGCCTAAGCAGTTCTGTTAACCAGGGGTTCAGATCTTTCAGATTTCAATGTCTGTCCCACTATATACTTATATGTCTTGATCCTTCAGGGTTTCCATTCCTGTGTAATGAATATCAATCACAAATGTCCAGTATGAAAAAACTTGTCTTAAAAGTAGTTCCTTTAAAAGGTGGATCAGGTTCGGTTCAGAATTAAAGTCTAAGATATGCAAGACATCCTCAAACCCCTTTAACTGAATTGAAGCCTTGAGATACAGATATATTATAATCCAAAACATGTAAACACAGAATTTTTTAGGGCAGGAGACAGATAATGGGAAAGCAAAGCCATGACTGTCAATTAAAGGAGAAAAAGATTTTTAAAAAAATTCATATATGTTCACATAGGCTAGTGTGGTGATTAATTTTATGTGTCGACTTGCCTGGTCATAGGATGCCCAGAATAAATATTATTCCCGGGTATGTCTGTAAGGTTGTTTCTGGATTAGATTAGCATTTGAATTTATGGATTCAGTAAAATAAGCCCTCTCCTCTATGTGGGTGGGCATTAAGCAATCTATTGAGGACCTGAATAGAACAAAAGGCAGAGGAAGAAGGAATTCACCCTCTTTTTCTGCCTGACTATATGAGCTGGAACATCTCATCTCATCTTCTTCTGCCCTGGGATCTGGACTGACACATCACTTCCCGTTCTCAGGCCCTTGGACTTAGAGTGAATTACACCAGCAGCTTTCCTGGGTCTCCACTTGGCAGATGACATATAGTGATACTCCTTACCCTCCATAATCATGTGAACCAATTTCTCATAACAAATTTCTTCACACACACACACACACACACACCCCTGTTGGTTATGTTCCTCTGGAGAACCCTGACTAATACAGCTAATATTAAAGAGCCAAGAATTGCAACGTACTAATTATGCATCAGGTACTGTGACTAGGATCTTCTGCATGCTTTGCTTTGTTCATAAGTCATTTACTAAATAACTATCTGAGTGCCTAATGTGGGCCATGCTCTGTGCTAAGCACAGGGTACAAAAAGTCAAAGAAGATTGACCTGCCAGAGACCTACAATAATCTGCACAAAAAGTCTATTAAGGACTATTATTAACCTCACTTTCCAGAAGAGGAAATAGAGGCTCAGAACAATGATGGAGCTTATCTAAGGTCACACAAGTAGAACACTGTAGACCACACAGCTGCCTCCTATAAACCCAAAATTATAGAAAAAATTATGTAAACGGGCAGACACAAAGCACTTGGAAAAGAAGGTGATAACCCTAGGTGCCAGCACGAAGAAATACTTATGGCAAATTAAACCCACCATTATCTCCAATAGGTTTTTTGCTCTGACAGATTTAGGCAAAGCTGCAGACATCCTGGGTTTCTCAAATTCATTGTGTTCAATGAGCTTCTATCACCGGTTTGAATGAAATGGAAATACGTGACCAAGATGAGAGCACAGTTAGGTAAACTTTGGGGTAGACCCCAAAGGTACCATGCAGATTTCTCTTCCAAAGATTTCTTGTACCAGCTGCGAGGTGTGCTATTCACACAGCACCTCAGGATCTGCCTCCGCTGCCCAGAGCCACTTGCTCTAAGGCCAATCCTCTTCTTAGCTTGCCTATATCAGAGCAGTGACTGATGTGGCAGGAAAAAGGTTATTCATCTCAGTCAAACTCAGGACAATTCTGAAGGGGCATGCTAGCTCTAGAGTTCCCTGTATGGTCAGCTCAGGCTGTTGTTGAGCATGAGAACTGCTTAACTTCTCCTTCTGCCCACCCTACCCCACACGAGGTAAGCCCAAGGTCACTCCTTAATAAATATCCTGTACTATAAACCTGGAGGTAGAAAAGGAGGCGTTTTATTCTTTGTTAATCTTCTAAACAGCACAGCTACAATCAAGGACAAAAGTTGCACAGAGATAGCATTTGGTTTTAATAATTTCTTTCAACAATGAAACAGCCTGCCTCAAAAAGCAGTGCACTTTGCAAGACAGAGGAAGCACTGTTACTATTGGAAGGGTCAGTATCATCCAAACAGGTTGTATTTTAATGAAATTTGTTACTGTTCATCTGCTGCTGGCTAGTATATTTAGAATTTAGTGATTAGAAATTTTTAAAAGGAAACCTCCTGGGTTCAATAGGTTCTGCAAATAGTTTGCAGGTAAATAGGGGAAAAAATCCATTTCCTAAGGAACTTCCAGAAGGAATCTGAGATTAGCTAAGACCCAGTGGCAGAAACTGTCAATGCCCACCACTATTCATTCACTCCTTTGTCTTTTTATAACAGAACCCTGAATTTTAGCTGGTTACATGTCAATCCAGCCAAATGTAAACAGCCAATGCCTATTTACATTTTCCCAGACTCCCTTTTAGCTAATGTGGCTGTGACTCAATTATGGCTCATGGTAGTGATGTTTGCAAACTCCTAGTGAAATTTTTAAAGAAAACCACTTGCCTTTTATTTTCTCTTTCCTCCATCCCAAGGCTGGAACATGGAGGTTATTGATGGTGGTAAGAGAGGCACAGTCTCAGAAAGGTAGAGCAATAATAGAGAAAGTTTCTGGGTTCTTGAATAAAGCCTAGAGTAAGGCTCTATTACCCATCTGGAGTGCTTGCCAGTCTTGACTTTTACATGGGAGAAAAGTAAACCCCACTTGTTTTGTTAAAGTCATTACTATTTTGGTCTCTGTTAAAGCAGCTCTTCCAATGTTCTAATTTGTACAGATACCAAATCAACAACTCAAACCTGAGTGCTATTCATTTCTTGCCCAATCAGCACAGTATCTTTTCAGGAGACTACAACATGAAAAGAATAGAAATTAACATCCTTTCCTGTGAGTTAACCCTTGCATTATCCCCTCTTCTTTTGTGGTCCTCTATCTTGTTCCAGCCCACATTATACTTCTGTAAAAAATCAAGGGCCAAGGCAAGTTCTGGACTGAAATTACATTCATTTGTCTATATAGTAGGACTTTTGCCAACAATCAAAACCCTGATTTTCTTTGCTGCTTATGTTTTGTTTTGGGGAGGAGTAATTTTCAGGTAGGTTTATATTATATATACACATAGCTATCTCTATATGATACAGCATGCATCCATCCATCCATTCACTCATTTCATTCATTATTGGGTAATTTGGCCATGTAGTGTGTATAGGGAAACATTCAAATAAAATAAGACCTGTTTATTATAAGAGATATAAAATGAGTTATAATTCATTGATACATATTCACAGATGGATGAACAGAACAAGTGAAACACAACCTAATCTTTAAATTCCTTAAAAGAAATAGAGATTAGAAATCCAGCATAAGCCATTGTTATGAATAGTTTACCATTTGAAATTTCCTCTATTTCTATTAGTATGATGATTGACGCTTTTGTAGCATAAGAATCATAGCCTACATGAAATATACTGATATATTATTAGCTAGCATAGACTCTATTTCTCTTTTTTGTACCGGAACTCAGTGTAGACATATACATGTCTGATTGTCTGACTGGAAACATCTAAAGTTGCACAAAGGATTTGCCATTTTTATCATGACACTAACTGGATTTCAGATGGTTTTTTTCTACTTTCTGGTTCTGGAGATAACATACTATTCATGTCATTTGTGAAATGTAGGTACACATGGGTTATCTAGAAGAGAGTAAGGATCCTAAAACCAAGAATATGTTCTCCGTTACAATCTCTCTTTTTACTTATGTATATCCAGAAACACTACCTTTCCCTAAAGTAGCAATAACAGCCCACTCCCCTATACTAAATATCAAACATCATAAATGTTTGGGAATCATACTAATGGCAGAGCCAGGTTCTCACATTAGAGGGAGCAAGCTGGGGATGCAGGGGTGGTGGCGGTAAGTGGATCCGAGGGTCCCTTGGTTTGTGGTGTTGTTGGTGTGAAGAAATGGCCTAACTCCGTAGTTGATTTCCCTGGGTGTCCCCACTACTCTTCACATTGCTTTCCCTAAATCTTTTCATCAGTCTTAACCACATCATATCAAGATATTACCTTGAAAATAGGCGTTGAGAAGAGTTCAGAGTAAACCACCACTCTTCTTGCTGCACCTTCAGCAACATATCTGGTTGGAGGAATATCTGCCAGGTGACTTGGGCATACATATTGTTTGTGATACAGGGGATTTCTTCCTTCCTAGATGCAACTAGCTCTCAGTAAATATATACTGTGTATCTGAAACTGTTCCAGTAAATTTTCTTTCACGTAAATTTGTTCATTTAATCCCATGATCTTATCTTCTGACACATACTCCCAGGTAGCTTCCAAATGCCCACTAAGTGTATTAGACCCTACAGAAAAGTGAATATAAATGGATTTCAGGCATTTAGATAAAATTTTATAATCAATTTTAAAAAAAAATCAGTGAGTGAAAAATGATTTGAAAGATGTCAACTTGAAAAGTGAAAATGTATGCATTGAAAATGCCCCTCTTACTAGAAATAACTAGTATTACAGACCAACGTATGAGTTTAAAATTTGTACTTCCAAAAAAAAATAAATAAAATAAAATTTGTACTTCTATTGCAGAATGGACAGAAAATGAATAGATTTCATGTCTCTTTTCTCAAGGAGACATCTTGAAATACCAAGTGAGTTAAAAATCACCTGAAATATCATTTCTGGTGGTTGATTACTATTAACAGTCATTTTATTCATCACTCACAGTAGTGATAAAGGCCATTATAAGCACTAAGTTCCAAAGAAGGCATCATTATAGATTTTATTCATCCCAGGTAGGTAAATATTTATTCTCAAAGGATAGATGATTGTAACTTCTTTAGAAAGTTTAGTTGAGATATTTTTAAAAAGCATCTCAAAAATGGTTCAGCATTTATTAACCACCTCTTTCAGGGGGCTGCTGTAGGAAGATCACATCTTTCTGAAGAATATGCCAAGAACATATTAGCTGCTAGTTTGAGAACCTTCATCTACTCTTTACAGCTATCTTTAGAAGACAGTTGTAGCATTTATCAACCACCACCAAGAAAATAGCGTATGTGTTGGAACTTAGAATTCAGCAACTACAGAAATCTGGCAGATGGGAATGGGGTGGGGATGAAGAGCAAATTGTAGAGAAATACCAATTTGAATAATATAAACAAGGCTACCTAAATCTTAGGTGCCTAAAAAATGAGAGCACTTAAAACAATTTGCTAATAAAATATGAGGATTATGTCTTAATATCTTTTTAGACTATGATCTATATTAGGTTAATATTTCTTTTGGGAGCATAGCAATGAAAAGGTTGGTTTCTTGTTTGTTTTTAAGAAAATAATTTCCTTGTTTCTAGGTGTTACGTCATAAAAAAAGGACACTATGTTTTTAAATTATCATCTTTAGGAAACACGTAAACTTCATATTGGTTTTAATTGTCCCAGAAGTAACTCTGGATAATCTTTTTGTTATTTTTTCCTTCTTTTTCAAATGCTTGCAGGAGAGTAAGTCAAAAAGAAATGTGGTCCCATACATTTTTACCATTTTGAAAAGTACAAATATTACAGTATAAAATGAGGATAGCTTTCTAAAATAGATCGAGCTGTTTAAGGTTGACAAAGTTCACAAAACGGTGACCATATGCAGCCTCCAGCTTAAGGAGTTTCTGATCTATTTAACATGTATGGGCAAAACACAGCTCTCTGTCCAGACTCATCAAAGATCTACATAAAACCACTCACCACCGGTGATGGGGAAAGTGCAATGTTGCCTATGGATGCCTTCAGCTCGTCTACGGTTGCAGCATTCTTAAGAATGTCTTTAGATTGCAATGGCTTAATCTTGATGTTAAATTTCTTGTGTGATTCTTCTTCCTCTTCCGATTCGCTTGAAGAATAAAAGTGCTTTCCTTTGGTAGGTAGAACACAGTTAAAGATACATAACTTAAAGATACTCTTTTCCTTAATGGGAAGCAATGAGTAAAAGACAAGAGTGATTGCAAATAGAGGCAGCAAAAGTACCCTTAGATGGCAGAAAATCAAAGCAAAATACACAGATGACTAAAGAGCAAATCAGGAAAGGGTTTGAATTTATTCACCTTTTCTTCGAACACGATTAAGGATAGTGAATTTCCAGGAGCAATAGTTCAATGTCCTACATTTTTGCTTCGAGTGACCATTTGTGATGTCCCAGTAGCACAAACACTGATAGGCCCACATGAGCTTCCCTGTGTACCAAAAGAGGAAAACCACTCTCTGGATGATTCGTGAGGAGTTTTCCGTCCTTCAGAGGTGCTTGCCCAAGGATGGTTTGTGGAGAGGGCACAGGTGAGAGCTCTTTTCCAGTCACGAAAAGTGACATGGTCATGTCAGGTTTTAACAGACAACCCCAGTACCCGCAATTTACACAATTGTTTCTCAGTACATTTTTCTCTTTCTCCTCTCTCTCTCTCTTTTTTAATGAATAGATTAAGGCAAAATGCCTGCTTGTTAGAGATCAGGCTGTTCTCTGCTGTTCATTCATTTCTAGTATTAGGAACAATGGGACTTGGGAAGCTTGGGTTATTTCAACACCTTTTCAAAATCTGAGTTTATCATACAGTTTCTTAGAGAAAATAAAGATTAAAATTAAAAAACAAAGAAAGGATATAGCCGGGTTCCTCAGGTCTGATGCTGTAGCCTTCTTCATCCAGCTCAGGGGAGTTCTACAAAATATAAGAGTAGATTAAGCATTTATTATTCTGACAATAATCAAGGAATTGTTCGTTTTTTCCTAGAGACTTCTATTTAAAGATACAGATATGACTCTTATTTTAGAAGGTGAGGATTTTAACCTTTGGAAGTGAATGCTGAGCAGTATATGTGTAGATATTTACTGAAGGATACTTGGAGAGTCTTCCTATCAGAAAAATAATCTAGGAATCCACTGTCAATGAAAGAAAACATTCAAAGAGCATTTATAAAGGTTTTATTGTAAGCCAAGGACTATACTAAGCAACATAGAGGAAGACAAAAGGCAAATTATTTTTCCTCTGGAAAATGGCAAAGTATTTTGATAGGCAAAACGGGTTAAGAAGTAAAATAGAGGGGTACTTGGGTGGCTCAGTGATTGAGCATCTGCCTTTGGCTCAAGTCATGATCCCGGGGTCCTGGGATCGAGTCCTGCATCAGGTTCCCCACGGGAAGCCTGCTTCTATTTCTGCATATGTCTCTGCTTCTCTTTCTGTGTCCCTCATGATTAGATAAATAAAATATTTTTTTTAAAAAAAGAAGTGAAATATAAAACACCAATCATCAGTGATAGGAGTTTGAAGAAAGAGGAAATTAGTGAAACTTGAAAGAATCCAAGGGGTCTGCATGTGCCTTTCAGGACAGATGGAGAGGGCAGAGGGGAGTTGGTAGTAAGGAAGAGACTGTAAGAATGGACAGCATGGTTCAGATGGGGAAGGGAGAGGCAACAAAGAAGACAACTGGCTAGAAAGGAAGCCGCAAAGGGGGAGAACATTGGAATTGAGACCACAGATGGCCAACATGCTGGAGGAAGAATTCAAACCTAATGTAGCTACTGCTGCTTCTCAGGGTAGAAAGCAGCTTCCAAAGGTGTTTTGGAAGTATGCTTCAGGACAGACTGTGGGCAGAAGAAACTGGAGAAAGGAAATCTCATTCAAAATACTGGTATCAATTCAAAGAAGATGTGCTAAGAATATGAACCATGTTGGTGGTGGTGGGAAGTGATGAAAATCAAAGAATTTCATAAGGATAAGTGCTTAGTTCTTTGTAACATCTGTCATAGGAAAAAAAGGAGAGGGAAGGGTCAAAAAAGACTCCAAGATTTCTACTCTCAGTTTGTGGGACACTGCTGGTATTCCCTAATGAGCTAATTATAACAGCACACAACTAACATTTTTTTTTAAATTTTTATTTATTTATGATAGGCACACAGCGAGAGAGAGAGAGGCAGAGACACAGGCAGAGGGAGAAGCAGGCTCCATGCACCAGGAGCCCGACGTGGGATTCGATCCCGGGTCTCCAGGATCGCGCCCTGGGCCAAAGGCAGGCGCTAAACCGCTGCGCCACCCAGGGATCCCATAACTAACATTTTTAAAAGGAGGAAAGATACAGGAGAGTTTGCATAATTGGGATTAGTATTATCATCTTTAAGTTCCTATTATATGGTAAGTACTATAACCTACACTTTATTGCATCGAACCTTCATGACAATCCCACGTGGAAAGAACTATTTGCTAAGGAGGAAAGTAAGAAAAATGAGATGCCATTTCCCAAGGACACACACACAGCAAATGGTAGACCTGTGTGCTGTGACTCCAGACATTTGAGACTACACCCTGTGCCCTAGAAGGGATGCAGGTGAATCCATTCAAAGGTGGCCTTTTTAAAGGGGAGATTATAGGCCTTGGAAGTGAGAAAGGACAGAACCGGAGAGAGAGATTTTGGAGTCCCCAAAGTGATAAAAGTGCTATGACCATGGAGAGAAGGAAGGCCTGAATGCTATGGAAAAGCCATCATTTCCTAAGCATTTATTGTCTACCTCTTGTTCTTTAGTATTCAAGTTTACTTTTTTAAAAATGCAAGTGTATTGAGGTCACTTCTGTGCTAAAAACTTGTCCCTGGCCTCTTACTGCACTTATAATGAAAGCCCAGGAATGCCTGGGTAGCTCACTGGTTGAGTGTCTGCCTTTGGCTCAGGTCGTGATCCTGGGGTCCTGGGATTGAGTCTCATATCAGGCTCCCTGCTGGGAACCTGCGGCTCCCTCTGCCTCTGTCTCTGCCTCTCTCTCTGCGTCTCTCATGAATAAATAATTAAAATCTCAAAAAAAAAAAGGAAAAAGAAAGGAAGTCCAATGCTTCTGTGCAGCCCAGGGCCCTCGTGACCTGGCTTAGGTCTGAGCTTCCCTTCCTTGAAGCCCCTCAGCTACAGGGCCTTCTTTCCATTGTTGACTTATATTGTCTGAATACACAAGCTCTTTCCCACTTCAGGGTCCTTATAAATGCCATTCTCTCTGCCTGGAATTGTCTCCCCTCAAACGTTCAGCCAGTTAATCCCTACTATACTTAAGGGCTCTGCTTAAGGTCACATCTTCTCTGGGGTCTCCTATACTCTCACCTCTCCCTGCCAAAAGCAAGATGACATAATCTTTTAAGAATAAAACCTTTCTTATGACTTAAAGAAGGTAGTGTCTAGTGTAGAATTGCAACAGCAATTCCTACATGACCTAATTAGTTTTCAAGACTAAATAAATATGAGGAAAATTATACTTCATTTAAGCATTCACATGTTGACCAAGGATAGCACTAGAGTGTAGGGTTTAGATGGAGTAGTATGTGATTTGATAAGTGATTTGGTATTTTTATTGTCATACTTCTTGTTTGCTTAGAGTATGCCATTTTTTTTTGCGTGTATTAAAGAATCTTACAAAATACAAAAGTCCTTACAAAGTCCTTCTAGGTAATGAAGGACTAACTCTGGAAAAACAAATCACACTTTCTTAATATTTAGTAGTTCCCCTTATTTGTGAACAATTTAGATTTAGGGTAACATATTTGTGAAAAATTTGGATTTAGTGTAACATGGGTGTTGGGATAGATTTTAGGGAGCTGAACTGCTAAAAATACCTAAAAGATCCCGATCCTGGGAAACAGATAGAGAGGACCAGGTGATGAGGTTGGCAGACTGACCCGTTTTAGACTGCAGGAATGGGAAGCATCAAGAATTTAACCTCTCTGAGGTTCAACTTTCTTTTATGTGAAATGCAAAAATGTGTTTGCTTTTTAGGGTGGTAAGGATCCATAGCATTTGGTATTATGACTGACAGAGTCAATAAATGGTGGTATTATTTATTGTAAAAATAAAATATTGGGGCTCCGGAGTGGCTCAGTTGGTTTAGTGGCTGCCTTTGCCTCGGGTCATGATTCCAAGGTTTTGGGATCAAGCCCTTCCTCAGGCTCCCTGCTCAGCAGAGAGTCTGCTTCTCCCTCTACTCTTCCTGCTTGTGCACTCTCTCTTCTGTCAAATAAGTAAATAAAATAAAGTAAAAATAAAATTATTGTTAAGAAATATGGAAAAGCTTTAATATCAATATTAACTTTTATAATAGGGGAGGCTGGGTCAAGATATTCATCTAATGGATATACATGCAAAAGCTTTTTATAGGGATTGTGAATTGGGCACCTACTCTACAATAGAAATGATCTTTGATATGAATATGATCTACATGTTTTACATGATTGGAAATCCAAGAATGATTGTGGCTATCCTATTGTGATTGGCAAAGTAGGTGTTGATGATGTGAATCCATTTCCAGGGGAATCCGGTGGAGAGTTTAGGTCTTAGCTGAGAGTATGCTCACTCCTTGAAAACAACGAATGATTGTCACTTGACCTGGGAATAGTCTGTACCATGAAGTTCTAATAATTGTTTTGTGCTATGGTTTGGATGTTTGTGTTCCTGCCAAATTCATATGTTGAAACCTTAACCCCAAAGTGATGGTGTTAGGAAGTAGGGCCTTTGGGAGGTAGGGCATAAGAGAGGAGCCATCATAGTTGGGCTGAGTGCCCTTACAAAAACTTCCCAGTGAGGTTGCAGCTAGAAGGTGCATCCACAAACCAGAAAGTGGGCGCACAACCAGTCACACCAAACACCAAATCTGCTGGCACCATAACAACAGACTTCTCAGCCTACACAACTGTTAGAAATAAATTTTTGTTATTTATAAGCCACTAAGTTATGGTATTTTTGTTATAGCAGACTGAATGGACTAAGACACTATGAAACCAAGCCCCAAAGGTTAACTGACTTGACTTGATTCTCAAAGATGCTTAGAAAAAAAACCAGGACTGTAAAATCTGGAGTTAATATTTTAAAAAGCCTATTTTTGGAACACATATCACAGGCTAGGCAGGTACTGATATAATCTGCAAATCATTAGCTCATTGAACCCTCTCAATGTTATAAAGTAACTACTGACTTCATTTCTGCTGGTTAGCAAACAACTATCCCAAAGCCAGACACAGCTGATATATGGAAGGGCTGGGTCTTGAATCCAGTGTTAGAGACTCTAGTGTCCTTAACCTCTCTATCACCCTAAGCATGCCAGGCACTGCCTAATGAAATGGAGAATGTTCACTTATTTCTTTGCCTTTTATAAACATAAGGATGCCTCGACTCATTTTCAAATCGTGAAACACTTAATAAAGAAAAATAATCTTCTGATACTCACGTATCTTTCCCAATCAATTTCCGCATAAAATCCATTTGGTGCCCCATTGCTTTTCTTCTGCAATAAATTTGAAAATAAATTTAGAATAGAAACTTTTGAATTAAAAAAAAGGAACAAAGAACACTTAACTCTTATCTCTATTTAGCAAGAGCTATCAAAATCCAGCACTGGAAAGACAAATTAGAGCAGCCTATTAAGCAACCACAATGGTGTAACTGAATGGTAAATTGAGCTGCTGTGACACTGCATAAAAGAGCTTACATACTTATTTCACAAAAGACTGTAGGATACCTAAGCATAGGGATGGTAACAGCTAGCTGTTCAAATTTTATTCAGTTACTGAAAAATTAGAAGTATCTACATTATAATTTAATCCTCCATACCTTAAGGGGAGGTATGGAGGATTGACTTTCATGTTGCTTTTATATACAATTAGTTCCAACATGTCTAAAGAGTATTCAAGTCATTAACTAACCTTCCTTTAGCTTTTCTAACACTGACTCAACTTTTCCCTAACCACCTCCTTGATAGAATGTAAAGGAAATCAACTCTGAATTAATTCAGCTCCTAGGTATTAAAAATAGTGTTGGTATTCTTTTCAAGTATAGGATTCAAGGATTGACTGTGGATTTCTGTCATCTGTGTGTTCTATGCCTCCATGAGCATACATCATTGAAAGATGACTAGATATCAGCGTTACTCTCTCTGGATTCTATTCAAGTTCTATTTTAGCAACTAGAACAATCACGATAATGGCCACAAGCACTTGAGCAAGGATGTGGCAACACACAAATAGAGATTTCTAGGATTTCCTACTTTTTTGTGAGCAAAGGACAAAAACACAAATCAGGTTGGTAATGGAGAGTCCATTTAACAACATTCCTATATTTAGCACATACAGCAATGTTATGTCACCAAGCACTAGCAGATCTCAGAACAGCACATATCAAAAATGGTGAAGCATGAAGGGTGAGGACAGGACTTCAAATTTTACAATCACAGGTAAAGTCCACTGGAACTACAATGTGAACAGCCAACACCTAATTTGACAAATAGGTAGGAGAAGTAAGCTTTTCATGTATGTGTAGCACTAGAAAAGCAAATTAGAGGCAACCTAGTAACCATGGTCATTGGCTAGGACTTATTGGATGTTGGCCTAGGCATTCTAAGAACTAGCAGTTCAGTTAGGGTGAAGAGTGGGGGAGGCATGGATATTGCGTCCACGTCCTCTCTTTCCTTATCCACCAGCACTGCGCTAGTGTACAAATACAAGAACTCAGACATGCCTCCAGCATCCAGCAACATAGGTTCTGTAACCCTCTTTTATTTTGTTTTGCTCCTGACAAAGATCATATTCTTTGTCAGACTACAACATTTTAACCTTCTCACAGAATTGCCTTTATTGAATTAGTGTTTTGATGATATTCTCCCTAATTTGAACAAAGGGCATTTTTAAAACCTGCCAAGTCAACCTTGTACCTCTAAAAGCTACAGAGTTAAGGACATGGTCCATTACATAATGGGCTATCCAATAATAAAAAATCTCTCCCAGGGAGAAAGGGCATGGTTCCTATCTTCTTTTTGTTATATTTGCTCTCTTGCTTTCTTTTTTAATTCCTACTTTACCAATTGGTTACCATATGACTTCTTTGCAAAGTTCTTCAAAGCTTTCTTAACAAGTATATTTATAAATTCAATATACAAATTTAATTTATGATAATGGGAAATCAAACGAACAAAGTTGATTCCAAAGAACTCACAAATTTTGTGATCACTATAGTGATATAATATATATATAATATATATAATATATATAGTATATATAATATACTAAACATTTTTTCAATACAAAGGATAGTTATCTAAAAACCAAACAGATTAGGTAAATTACTGAGATCAAAATTCTAGTTTGCTTCTATTAATAGTCTCATCTCCATAACCAAAGCCCTTTACAACCAAGATAGTTTATATGTTCAGCTAAATAAATAAATAAACGTGTGTGTGTGTGGGTGTGTGTATCATTCCTGAGAATACATATTCA
Source organism: Nyctereutes procyonoides (assembly GCF_905146905.1). Lineage (NCBI taxonomy): Eukaryota > Metazoa > Chordata > Mammalia > Carnivora > Canidae > Nyctereutes > Nyctereutes procyonoides. The sequence continues at coordinate 45,727,172 of NW_026575140.1, read as the reverse complement.
ACATTATGAATAAAAGTTACTGAATTTTCTAGATCTGGGCTGAGTTGAAAATTTCCCAGTTTCCATGGAAACTAATATAGAAGATTGAGATGAAGATAAAGCAAAATCTAAAAAAAGAAATTTCCTTTTAAACTAGAAACATTTTTAACACAAATACCAGACACAAACAACAAATCATAAACAATACATTTTTGGGCAGATAGTCAGCATACAAGCACACCACACAAATACACACACACATATACGGCTTTACCAGAGGAACTGACAATTTGGCCTCATTTGTGCTAGCAGATAATATAGATATATTTCGTTTCACAAGTGGAAATTGTCAAGTTAAAGCTTGGCTAGAGCCTGGCTGAAATTCTTCTGGTCAAACCCCAAGAAAAAAAGCAATTCTTCTGGTTAAACCACTGATGCAAGGTACAGCTCATAGCAATAATAGGCAAGGTGATGGCTCTTTCAATTTTCAATTGGAAACACTGAGGAAGCAAGAAGCAATATAAATAGGAAAATATCAATTAAAGACTAGGCTTCATTGTAAAAACAATATTGGATATTCACTAATATATGAACACTGATTTTTTTCTCTTGGAGTTGAAGTTACATATTCTTTTTTTTCTGTATTTTCTAAAATTCTACATTAGCATAAGTAACTTTTCTAATTTGAATATATGACTTATTTAAAGATAATTGAGGCTCGATCAACGTTAGTCATGCTAAAATAGGTATTTTACTTTGGTCAGGCTTATGATCTGCTTTCAGATAATGTGATGGGCTAAATCAATATATGTAGTAACAACAGTGTTCAATTATACATTCATCAAAGTTCTCAATTTCCACTGTGAATGCTCCTCTTTTCCAAGGTCAGCTCATGGCCACATAGTGTTCCTTGGACATGAAATATTAAAGATACATGATATACTACATAAATATTATCTTTTGGCCACTGAGGCAAGACTTGACTCACTTTGTAAATAATCCTATGGAACAGCACTGTTCAATAGAACTGTCTGTGAATGTGAACATATTCTGTATGTGCGCTTTCCAATATAATAGACACCAGCCACAAGTAGCTTCATATGAAGTACTTGAAATGCAGCAGGTACAACTGAGGAACTGAATTTTGAATAGGCATATGTGGTTACCACACTGGAAAACACAGCCATAGTTGCTGATAATCTGGGCCTGGGTCAGCATCCCTGACTCACCAACCTTTGGTCAAGTACATTGGTTCCCACAAGCCAAGGTCCTGTCAAATTCTTGATGTTACTGAGATAGTGCTTATCCTCATAAATGACTACTCATTTTGTATGGTGATGTTTATATTATAGCCAAAGCTTTCTTATAGATAACAGATTATTTTAAAAATTTGGATCTCTGTCCTTTGTCTAAGACAAAGGAAACACATATCTTTTTATACCAGATCACTCGTTGGTAGTATTTTCAAATGTCAGTAAGGTCTATATGGCTGATTTAAAAATTGGTCCTGGATATTCAAGAGTAAAATTTGGAAATACCTAAGAAAACCTTCTCAAATTGATTAAATAAATGCTATTGTTTTTTTTTTTCTCCAAATTTCAAATTGGGATTTTACTCACTGTTTCTACCACCCCTTGCAAATTTTAAACTAAAATCTGTTTCCTTACCGAAACTTTTTTTCCTCCTTCACGAGCACACTCTGCTTTGTTATTGTAGGGTGGTTCATGTGGGCTGGGCTGCTGGAATTGATTGTTTTCATGTAGAAAAAAGTTGTTAAAGGATCTGTTTGTTCTTCAAGACACATATAAAGAATCACATGGAGTCAGCAAACATACCATAGAAGAAACAATTTCTAGACCAAATCGGAGGGCCTACCAATCTTGGCAGGGTTCCTTAAGCAAAGATGGACTTTGGGGCCCATAATGAGGCTCTATTCAGCAGGCCAGTTTGGCTAGGCCAGGAGAAGAAGGAAGAAGAAGGAAGATGCAACCCAGGCACTAGATTTTATGTGGAATTAGTCCTTATTCAGCCAGCACTCAATTTATAGGTAGAGAACAGACACCAGGACACAGCTAAGAGACTAAATAAAAATGCTTACACTTCCAATAGAAGTCTGAAAAATCTAGCTCTACCATATTTTCCTTTTATCAAAGCCTTCCTGGGGGTTGGCAAATACATACAGCATGAACAGCTGACAGCTCCAAATCTGGGCCCTTTTCCTGTGCATGTGTTCAGGAGGAGCAGAGATCTCTCACAGCAATGGCTGGGACTCCCTGAGCCCCCCAGGTTGTGTGGATGGAAATCTGAAAACATGTCAGTGTATCCTGCGCAAATTAGAGTTTGTCTCTGAGTTAGAATGCATTGTCACACGCAGCTGCCTGAAGTCTCAGATGTCATGACAGAGAGCTCTGCTGGGGAAACATTCACCAGTGGGGATCAAGACAAGCCCACCTTTGTACATGCAGCCCTGCCATGAAGCCTCTGTAGACTAACCTTCAAAAGCATTGTCACCAGAGATAGGCTTCCTTAAGTTTTGAGGAACAAATTAAATAAGCATCAGGACATCAAACTTATTGCACAGCCATTTATAAGCATTAAGTGTGTGCACCACCACCTGCAGTTTGCAAACCACATTAGTGAAACCATACATTTCAACCTCAGATACTTTTCAAAAGACAATGATTTGGAAGCTAAATCAGCCAGGTAAAAAGAGGTAAAAGAAAGTCTGTCTGGATTCACAGATAGAGGATATTAAAGAAATCAGTCTGAGTTTGAAAGAAAATCAGATTGAGATCTCTGAGGACTGAATGCAAACAGGAACTTGCTCTCCTGGGCTGGAGCGCTATCATATCATAGCAGTGATACGATAAGGAAGTTCTCAGAATTTGGTGACCTAGGAGTATTTGGGGGAGTTTTTCCAAATGGTAAAACTAACAGCTGGCTAATAATTTCCAGTTACCTAAGAATCTGTTCATCCTGCTTCTGAGAACATTGCATTTATTTTGAATGTAGCCTTTTTTTCCAAACAGGTCTGCTTTATTTCCTGAGAAATCAAAATTGAATGATTCCTCTTTCCTAAAATCATGACCAGTGGTATTTACGGCATTTCCAATTAGGGAACGAGAAGGGTACAATGGTTGATAGATAACTTTATATGACTTGGAATGGTGGCAGAGAAAGAGAACTCAGGGAACTTGGGTAGGAAGCCCTGACTTCAGGTGCACAAGTCCCCAGAATCCCGGCTGGGCTCTTTAATGCAGCGCGTACTCATAACCGCCCGCTGCCTGCCAGGGCTGGACCTACATGCCAGAGCTGCGTGTTCCACCAGGGAATTAAACTGATGGCCCTAGAAGAGCAGAGAACACTGAGGTAGCAATGGGGCCTCAGAGACAATGGAGGGCTAGGGGATGAGGAGGTGTGTGGGGGGGCACGAGGGGGAAGGGGTTCAGAGAAAAATAGGACAAGGGTGAGGGTGGCAGAGCGAGAGAAGCAGGAGATAGCGGCCCAGCCTGGGAGCAGCAGGGACAGAAGCAGAGAAGAGCTAACAGAGCCTTGCCGAGGTCAGAATGAGGGGGACAAGAGAACCCAGGGAGGGGCCAGGACAGAAGCAGAGAGAAGACACAGAAGCAGAGAGTACCTGAGACAGAGTTAACGAGAGGGCTCTGAGCCAGAAGCAAGAGGTGAGGAGAAGCTGAGTCTTCTGGGTCTTTTTTTTCCCCTGCTGAATAGAGCCTTGATTATAGCGTTACCCAATGTCTGATCAATTTCAGTCTACTTTCTTAACATTTCATGGCGAGAACTACATGAATGCAAAGGGACCCCACAGCTAAGAACCTTGAGTCAAGTGTGGAAGAAAAACTTCAGCTATGGCTGCAATTAACACCTCAGTTTGGGTATAATATTATAAAGGGTGATTTTTAAAAAAATATATATTTTTAACCACCAGATTTATTTTAGTTCCCACTCCAGCCCAATGAGCCTAATGTGAGTCGCTCTTCTTATTCAGTAACAGCTGTTCTTTTGAACCTTCTGAATAGGCATCTGATTTAGATTCGGAGGAAGTCATTTTACAAGTTGGTACAGACTCCCATAAGCTCAACTCAGATAAATCCAAGGCCATGTGCCACAGACTTCTTAAAGAAGCAAGAAATCTGGTGGCCAGCAAGGAGTCAGAGTCACCGTTAAGCCTAAACCCAGTGGACACATTTTCCTCCTTCAGGCTCTAAATTCAGGCATAAGTGGTTTCAAGACCATTCCCTACTTAGGAATTTAATATAGAAAATGTATCTACAACTCAACTAAAGGGGAAAAGCTTCTTTCAATTTTATTGGATCTCAGCTCCATTATGACTTTGTGGCCTCTGTTGGAGAAAAACATTCTCACTTAATGAGCTTTTATATCATTAAGTTGGAAATGAAATAACAGTTAATGGTAGCAGCCCCTGCAGGAACTGTCTGGCTTTTGACCCACCATATTGATGAGGTTTGCTTGCCTACTCTGGGGCAGGATTTTAGGTGAATGCAATAAATAAGTTTAACTTGACCAAGACTGCATTTGTATGTCCCATGCAATTACTACAGAAAATTATAGCAGTGAGAGGTCTGAAAAGTCATTTAGGCTATTTTTTCCCTATAAGAAAAAAAAAATGGGGCTTTAAGAAATTTAAACATAGTGTATATTGAAGTGCAAACCTACTGAAAATGGTCATTTAAATACTTACAATTCCATCTCTATCTGGTGAACCTCTGTAACAAAAAGAAATTGGTAGCTATTAGGAAAGGAATCATTCTTGCTACATAAACTAACGCACAACGATTAAGATTCACAAACCACCTCTCTCCCCCTTTCCTGCATTCCCACCCCAGTGAACCTGGCTAATGCAAACTCAATCAAAATGAATTGGCTGAATGATATTTGATTGTGGGATGTGTATCTATCAGGGTTGGGGGAGTGAGGGTGGGTGGGAAGGCAGATTCTCATTAAAAGCTGGTGTCCAAAAGGCACAGGTTGCTAGTGCAGTGCCTTGGTCCACTTTTGAGAGGGGAGTTTATTAAGAGTCTATCTTACTCAGTGGGCTCCATTAAACTACCACAAGGAATGTGAACTGACTTGTCCTCTCTCATCTTCTCCCCTGTGACTGGTCTTGAATTTTCCCCTCTAGAAAGGAGCGCCTATGGTGTTTTTCTATTTACTTTGAGAATCTGTATTTTCTTCCCTATTTCTATACTTACTGTACCTTTGATTAGAGGAGAGCAGGAAATGGAGGACAATATTTGCTAAATGGCTCGCTCTGCTGATTGAAGTCCAGGATAATTAATTCCTGGTGACACTGTGCTGTAGTGCCAAAAAGTAAGGGTTCTAGTGTAGGATAAATCTGGGTGTTCAGCCTCCACCACTTATTAGTTCTGTGACCTTGAATACAGTACTTAATCTCTCTGAGATTGTTTAAATAAGAGAAGGTATAAAGAATTTACAATTAGTTCCTGACACATAGTATTTTAGAATGTTCATTTGTTATCATTTTTCCCCCTCGTTCATTATGTCTCCTCACTAAGAACACAAAACTGACCACTTGCAGTCCTTTTAGACTTCACAGCAAGTAATATCACTGTTTCTCTGGAAAACTGAAATGAAGGAGCTAGAGTAAGGGAGAAGCGAGAGGCTAGTCACTGTAACTTTAGAACTTCCGATTTTAGTTCACTCTGTAAGGAGCTAGAAAAAATGTCATTCTATTAACGTGGGGACCAGAATTATGCTTAGATGAAGACTTGCATTGTTTGGAAGAAAAACTTAATAGGTGCTTGAAGTGGACTATGAAGTTTTGTGGAGTTTGCTGTGGTTGGAACTGTTCTTTAGAAGGTGGGACCATTCTTTAGAAGAATGTAACAACATTCCTTACTGATTCATAGAGTGGGGCAGAGGAGAGAGAGGGAGGAAAAGGGGAAGAGAGAGATGCAGAGAGTTGGTGGCACATCTTCTGGGCTCCAAGATGTGACTCCCCTTTCCCACTAACATGTCTTTCAAATTTAGCAAGATATTCCATTTGGATTACAAAATGCTTGGTAGGAGTACATCATTTTTCACAACCAGTTCTGTGTCCATGTAGATGGATGCAGAGGTGAATCAGTGATACATGGGCTAGAAGCAGATAGGACCCAGATATTAAAAGACCCATAGGAGTTGACAGAAATCTTAGGGTCTTTGAACCTGGCTATGGGAATGAGCTGGTTCAAAGAAATTTCACCTAAAATAGAAGGGTAGGAACATAAAAGTGGATAAAAGTTAGAATTCATTGAACAAACATTGAGTGCTTCTGATGGGCCAGATACTAGGCTAGAATCAGGGGATAGAAGTAATGAAGATATGCTCCTCATAAAAAGAATGAGACAGGCAAGTAAATCCAATGGGTCATTATGGCCAAAATAAGCCCAGATTGGACAGAAAGTACAGAGAAAAGGCATTGATCCACACTCATCAAAAACAACTTGCCCTTTTCAGATCTCTACACCACACACAAAACAAGGAGCATTTCTTACTAAGATAGTAAACTTGTTTGAAAGAAATTGAGAGAGGTCATTGTATCAACTTTGGGGTAGGATATATTCAAAGGCACTTATCCTTGTGGATATGTCTTTGCGGGCAGCAAGTCATAGATGTGGAAAAGACAGGCTCTGGAGAAAGGCCTGGCTGTGGTGTTGCCCACTATTGGTCCAAGTACAAGAGTATATCAATAGGGGATCTAAATGAGAGGCCACTTGACTTTATGCATTTTTCAGCTATAGGGATGGCATTTCAAAATTTTAATCAGAAGCACTGTAATTATACATCACAGCATTGCGTTTTATTCTGCCTTTGTCTTAACCATTGATGGAATGAGGCTGGTGCTTCCTAGTATGGCAGCAGTAAGCATGGCAGTGAAGATCACCAGCTGTAGTACCAGACTGCCTGGATTCAATCAACCTGGATTCCTAACTGCATCACCTTGGGCGAGTTGTTTTACCCCTAGTGTCTCAGTTTCCTCATTTACTAAATAGTCATGAAATTGGCATATACCCCATAGGTCTATTAAAGGATTCAACGAATTAATAGAAGAATATGGTAAATATTCATGAAATGTAATCTAAAATAAAATTATTATACAGTCTGATCTAGGACGGGGAGTAGAATGATATTAACAGTCTCAGACTCTTGAATGTATTTTCAACTCATTTCCTAACTCCATCTTATGAAGTTTTATATATTTTTAAAAATAAATCTTTTTTTTTCTTTTTAACAGCAGACCATCATATTTACTGACCTCTCTTAAAGCTTTGTCTCTATTTTAAGAAGTGTCAGTAACCTATTGCAACCACTGCCCCTTCCTTCCTCTGATTGTGGTCTTGATTATAATTTTGCCCATCTAGTCTTTTTCTTCTGGATGATAAAGAATGGGCATTTGATTCTGGACTAGAATCTTGGCTCTAAGTCTTATTTTCCAGATAGCCTTCAGAGAGTTACTTAATCCCTTTTGGCACTGATTTCTCATCTCTAAAATTGAGATATTACTTCTGACCTTATTGAATCACCATGAGGATTAAAAAGGATATCAGTACATAGAAAATACCCTGTCCAGGGCCTGCCACTTAGCACCAGCTCTCTCTTTTCCTCTATCGGCCACTGGAATGATGATCAAATCAGGAAGCTCTGGTCCTAAGCCCCCTCTCTATTTAAGGAGGTACAATCAGTTATAGTTGGAGCTGGCTGGCTAACTGTAGCAGGTTGCCTGGCAACCCTCACAGATTTGCGACAGTCCTGAAAACAGTTTGCATCAACAAGCTTTCAGTGATTGCAGCCGAACAGAAGCATTACCTAAAGCTGAAGGGACAGCAAATTGCTGGAACATCTTCCCAGCCTTTTGCAAGAATGATGTATGACCCAATTAGAGAGCAAGGGTTCATGAAAAGCCAAGGTTTACAATAAACAGCCTGTTCTTTGACCGTCATTGCTGGTAGAACTAGTCAATGGCTAATTTGCTAACATGTACTTAATCTGGGGTGCTCAAATGATAAGAAGTTAAGAAGAGATGGTTAAGACGCTACAGTAGTGTCCCACACAAGACGTGGCATGCTGTAGGTGACAACAGATGTCACTGACAGATGAACTGGTACAGTGTCTGGCCCTTTACAGGAATCAGATTCCATCTAGTATAAACTGAGGCCCAGGAAAGTAAAATTTATTCCGAAGGCCGAGGAGCTATTGGCCGTGCTGGAACAAAGTCCCAGTCTTCTGACTCTGGTGAATGTACCATCACCTATTCTGGCTGGTTCATTTTTAGACAATGGCAATTTCTTAAGAACTAATGGAGATTACATAAATCTCAGAAATACATTCTTAATTCAATCATTTTGAAAAATTTGCAAGACTAGAGTAAATGTGATTTCCATGAAATAATGATCTACCAAAAGAAAAGTATAAAGAAAAGATAAGAACAGATTTTTAACATGTGAGATCTAGACAAAAAATAGCTTCCTCCCCTTACAAAACTCCTTACCCTGTCTGGTTTAAAAGCCTTCAAGGCTTCAAGATTGCCCAGTGCCTTAGAAAAGAAGACCAGACACCTCAACCTGGCCCTTAAAGCCCTTCTATCTGGCCCTAATGTCCTTTCTAGGCTTGCCCACCATTACCACCTTTACCTGTAGCCATCAGGTAGACAAACTGCCCTAGTTATCTTGTCCTGAATACCTACTTGACTTTTCTACCTCTCTGCTTTGGCTTTGTTGGTCCTTTTGCATGAGATGCGTCTTTATTTTCTCCAAGTCCAAACTCAAGGCTCCTCCCTCTCTGAGATTTCACTGATCATCTGCCCAAACATGAGTTTAACCATCCTCAATTTTCCATAAAATTTCATTTTTAATTGCTTATAAGGAACTCACCACATATTAATTTGTCTTAGTAATAAGACTAGCATCCACTTGCCATTTACTGAGCATTTACTAAGTAGAAGGTACCATACAAGGCATTTCAACTGTTATATCATTTTGTTATATGAAGGATATTTCTTTGGTATGGTAGATATTTTATCTCATGATTTATAAGTTCTTGGAGGACAAGGACACAGAGCAGTGTTTGGGTCTTGTGCAAAAATTTATGCATGATAAAAGGGTACAGAATGAAAAGCTAAAGGTGAGAAATAAAGGTAGTTCTCTTTGATTTCACCTGTGTCCACAGAACTGTGAATTTTCCCATTTTCTAACTTTCTTTCAGGGATTCTAGCCAAATAAAGAGTTTAATAGGCTCTTTATTCTGAAGTGCAGCTGACCACACCAGATCTGCATTTCCACATGGCCACATGTGGTCCGTCTGCTGCGGCTGAGCAGTTGGGCCCTCCCAGAGTACGTACGTCGAATCAGTGTCCTTTTCTTTCTTCCGTATTCCAAAGGCCTTCCTTGTACGTTTTTTCAATCCTGTGGGAAAACAACAAAGGGTCAAGGAAATCTATTTTCTATTTGAATATCCCAAGCAACATTCAAAGGAATGATATTTTTAGTTGCAAAACACCAGTTAAATTTGAACATTCAAAAAGCAATGAAAATTTCTTCATTTGTATGTATGTGTCTCTGTGTGCACGTGCATATGACTTATTAGTATTTTCGACAGATGTTTATCAAAGACTCAGCACTGTAAGTTCTTAGCACTCTGTGCCACCTAAGAATATAAAGAATGGAAAGGAGATCAGGGCCAGATATAGAAGAGATCACAATCTTGTCTTAGATTATTGTTATTCATCACCAAATTGGTCCTTTGCCAAGAAACCAAATCACAGGTGTACATGAATAGCACTTTTTTGGGTGAGATATATTCCTGACAGGACTAGGGACAATTCCAAGACACAGGTCATGTATACCATAACAAGAGAGCTACATTGATCGGGCATATCTCTGTGTCCCATATTCCCAACTCATCTTTTTCTACTTCCTCAATTCTGTGACGAGACTGATCATTAACTATTCTCTGAACATACCTCAACATCTATACTCCCGTATCTCTTTCTTCCATATGTGGTTCTTACCTTTGATTGGAGTGCTTTTCCTATTTGGATATTTAGGATTTTAATTCATCCTCCAAGGCCCAGCCAAATGCCACTTCCTCTATGAGGGCCTTGTAGTCCTAGTGGTGCAAGAAACTCACTGTTTTGTGCTCACCCTCCAAAATATTGCTCTCAGATGTATCATAATGTATCAAACTATTCCAGTAGTTCTTATGTCAGTTTCCCTCTGTGAGCTATTTGAGGATAGAGGCCAGGATCCCTTCTATATGTTTCCTACTCCTACCTTGGGTATCAGATAATATTTGTGGATTTAAAATGCCTTCCAGGAAGCATCATTTAACAGCATTGGAGTGAAAAGGCTCCTTTCTTCTATCTTGGACAAACCAAGCTCAGTCTTGATTCTTCCATTCCTATTCTGTGAAGGCTCAGTCTGGGATTCCTATCTCCTCCATGTTCCATAGTTACATACATGGCTAGTGTTTCTTAGTATTATTCAGATATACTAAATGCCTCTATATTTCAAGACCTTAGACTTGTTGGAGCATGTAGGTGGCTCAATTGGGTAAGTGTCTAACTCTAGATTTAGGCTCAGGTCATGATCTCAGGATTGTGAGACTGAGCCCTGCATTGAGCCCTGCATTGGGCTCCATGCTCACCAGAGAGTCTGCTTGAGATTCTCTCTCTTCCTCTGCCCTTTCCCTGCTTGTGCAATCTCTCTCTCAAATAAATAAATAAGTCTTAAAACAAAACAAAACAAAACAAAACCTTAGACTTGTTATTGGTAGTTTGGAAAGTCTTTCTGGCAAATTGAAGCTTAAAAAGTCCCTGAATTTCAGGATTTGTTTGGCACTAACAGGTGGAACAAAGGGAAAAATATGACAATATCAGGGATTTGATGACACCTTCTTCCAAAACATGTGAGTCAGCCCAAACCACTCAGGTTACGTGAGTCATTCATTATCTAACACTTAGTATGCTACTCATATATAATCTCCAAAATGCCTCCGTTCAGTCTAATTTTGCATTTTAATGGTCATTCCATTTAAGATGCCTAGGTCCTTATAATGTCAATGTTTGTTTTTAAAAAAACATTTCTTCCCACATTAAGCTCTTCTTCATTATTCTTTACACTTCTTTATAGGTAAATTAATTGACATTTACAACAACCCACTCATAATATCTAGGAACACCTTACCCCTATTCATTTTCAATTTTAATTGTTAAAAACTTTCTTCATTCTTCCTTCTTCCTTCTAATTGCCTTAATCCCTTATAGGGACAAAATATCATAGTGACAATCATTTTCTTCTCATAATGTTCTTTGAGTTCAGGTCTCTTAATTGGCTTCTCCATGCTTTTAATTCAGGTTTGGGGTCACAAGGAATGCTGTATTTCACCAATCGCTACTGATTCTTATAGGACTATAAAATAAATGCTATTATTATCTTAAGTTTCCAAATAATTTCATTTTCTGTAATTTGACTATGAGATAATAGATTGCATGCTCTACCTAATAGATCAGAAAATACACATAAATTCCAGTAATTCTTGTATTAAATTAGTAACAGAACAGGCAATAGTAGTTTTCCATAAGCTCTGTCCTGTTTTTGATCACCAAATTTGTACAACAGCCAATATGAACTGGCTCAAGAACATCATGAATTGTCCATTTCTAGTATCATTTGTAAAAAAAGATTTTATTTATTTGTTTTAGATACAGAAAGAGAAAGAACAAGAGAGGGAGAGAGAGCACATGGGAGTGTGGGACGAAGGCCTGAGGGAGAGGGACAAGCAGACTCCACACTCTATGGAGGGCTTGATCTCACTTGAGATCATTACCTGAGCTGAAATCAAGAGTCAGACGCTTAATCTACTGCACCACCCAGCATCATTTTTAAGTATGTAGCTTAATACAAGTTATATCTCTTTGTGCTTCAATCTCTCAGTCTATAACAAACCAGTCAATAATAAGTGATGAAAAAATGCTATTCCAATCTGTAATTTTAGTTTCACAGAAAGTTATATTTCCTGTACCTAGAATACATTCCTATAAATGGAATATATATATATAGTAATATACCAAGGATGTGACTTTCCACAAAAACAGAACTAATCAAATTGTGGAATAAAATAAAATATTGGAAACATTTTTCCCCCTTGAAATGTCAAAAGATATCAGAAATTTAAGAAGTTATGAAGATAACTTTGAAAGACTAAAGCAAAGCTATGAAATGTAGATTTTTTTTTCTTTTTTCCAGTCTCTTCAATAAATGGTGCTGGGAAAATTGGACATCCACATACAGAAGAATGAAACTAGACCACTCTCTTGCACCATACACAAAGATAAACTCAAAATGGATGAAAGATCTTAATGTGAGACAAGATTCCACCAAAATCCTAGAAGAGAACACAGGCAACACCCTTTTGGAACTTGGCCACAGTAACTTCTTGCAAGATTCATCCATGAAGGCAAGAGAAACAAAAGTAAAAATGAGCCATTGGGACTTCATGAAGATAAGAAGCTTTTGCAAAGCAAAAGATACCGTCAACAAAATTCAAAGACAACCTACAGAATGGGAGAAGATATTTGCAAATGACATATCAGATAAAAGGCTAGTTTCCAAGACCTATAAAGAACTTCTTAAATTCAACAGCAAAGAAACAAACAATCCAATCATGAAATGGGCAAAAGACATGAACAGAAATCTCACAGAGGAAGACATAGACATGGCTAACAAGCACATGAGGAAATGCTCTGCATCACTTGCCATCAGGGAAATACAAATCAAAACCACAATGAGATACCACCTCACACCAGTGAGAATGGGGAAAATTAACAAAGCAGGAAACCACAAATGTTGGAGAAGATGTGGAGAAAGGGGAACCCTCTTGCACTGCTGGTGGGAATGTAAACTGGTGTAGCCACTCTGGAAAACTATGTGGAGGTTCCTCAAATAGTTATAAATAGATCTGCTGATCTACGACTCAGCAATTGCACTGCTCAGCAATTGCACTGCTGGGGATTTATCCCAAAGATACAGATGCAATGAAATGCCGGGACACTGCACCCCAATGTTTCTAGCAGCAATGTCCACAATAGCCAAACTGGAAGGAGCCTCGGTGTCCATCGACAGATGAATGAATAAAGAAGATGTGGTCTATGTATACAATGGAATATTACTCAGCCATTAGAAATGACAAATACCCACTATTTGCTTCGACGTGGATGGAACTGGAGGGTATTATGCTGAGTGAAATAAGTCAATCGGAGAAGGACAAACATTATATGGTCTCATTCATTTGGGGAATATAAAAAATAGTGAAAGGGAATAAAGGGGAAAGGAGAAAAAATGAGTGGGAAATATCAGAAAGGGAGATAGAACATGAAAGACTCCTAACTCTGGGAAACGAACTAGGGGTGGTGGAAGGGGAGGTGGGTGGGGGGTGGGGGTGACTGGGTGACGGGCACTGTGGTGGGCACTTGACGGGATGAGCACTGGGTGTTATGCTATATGTTGGCAAATTGAACACCAATAAAAAATAAATTTATAAAAAAAAGAAATGTAGATGTTATTCATATCTTAACAGATCCTTCAGAAGATCCAGGAAGAAACAGTCATACCCACTGTGTTAAAAGTGAATGTACAGGTGTGGTCATGACTTCTGAGAGTTCATTAAAAAATATTTGAAGAAATTTTTTTAAAGAGTAATAATAGCCAAAGATAATATAGGAATAACAAGTTAAAGACAGTATGTCTGGTAATCTAACAAGCTTTAAAAACACTATAGCCAATGATTTTTCACTTCTGACTCCAGAACTTCATAAGAATTTTAAAGTCAATCGCTATAGTATAATTGTTTTTAAGCTGGACCCTGAATATCTGTCAACTATTCTTTAACCAAAAATGAGAGGGAAAAGAAATCACTTATTTTTGAGAAATGAAGTAACTATTCCTTTGTCAATATCAAAAACATAGAGATATTAAAGGAAAGAATTTTGTTGTCTTGATGATCTTGGGCTAGAGAGGTTCTCTTCCAAGTTCTGGAAGTGAGAACATCCTCCCGTACGCATCCAGAACTACAGCCTTGGGTCAGCCACACAAGAAGTCTGGCTTGTACCTCTAGCATCTTTCCACCTAATTCAGATTTCTTTTAGTTTCCTTTGGTATTATGAGAGCATCTAGTCAAGTCTGGGAACAACAAAAAAATTAAAAATAGACTGATTTTTTAAGAGAGTGGGAAATATCATTTATTTCAAAATAGGCAGTCCTGGATATGATATTACAAGATAATAAAATAAAGCAATGGGCACAGAAATTGACAACGGTGATACCACACACACAAAATATAGAATAAGAAGTTTCATCATTGCAATATTATTAGTTACTATTACTGAGATCCTACATATAGACCAAGCACCTGTTGCTTTGCATCTGTTGTCTTATTTATGTGAAAAAGTAGGAGGTGTTTTTTTTTTTTCTCAAATTATTATGAGCCTGAGGTTTGCCTAGGTTAGGTGCTATTATCACCACCACCAGGGAGGAAATTGGAGGCTCCTTTACCTCTCTATTGCTCCCCAAATGTTGAAATTCTCCAGGACTTTATCCTAGGTTCCTCTGCATCCTCTCCCTGGGGCAATTTCATGTACTCACATGGTTTCACTTGCCATGTGTATGTAGATGAACCCTGAATCTATAGGTCAGGCCCAGTACCATCTCATGAGCTTCTGAATATATAGCACTTCTTCTCACACTCAGACTTCTATGAATAAATGTCAGCTTTCTTCAAAAGTCTTTAGGCTCCACTTATTATATATATGCAGTTAAACCTATAAAAGTATGCCCGATCATTTAGTTTACAATCATTTCTGAATAAAATTCCCCTTAAAATGAAATAGTTCTCATGGTGACAGATGGCAACTACACTTACTGTGGTAAACACTGCATAATATATGGAGTTGTCAAATCACTTAAGTTGCACACCTAAAACTAACATAACATTGTATGTTAACTGTTCTTCAAAAATTAAAAATAAATTAATGAAATCATTCTCTAGGAAGAGATAAATGGATAAATAAAATGTATACCCATAAGTAAAATATATTTCTTTAAAAGTTTTTTCATTTGTAAAATATATCTCTTATGACAGGTCCAGAAAGTTTGAGTCTTTTTTTTTAACTTAAAAAAATCTTTTAAATTTAAAACATAAATTGTGTTTACTAGTGTTTTTCTCTGAAATTTTCCCAAGATAACCCCCCCCAAAAAAAAAAATCAAGATACCTTAGAACTTCCTGGCTTTAAGAGTATACAATTCTGCAGATAAAGAAGAAACAGTACAGCTGAAAAAATTATCATTATCCATTTTATTTTCTCCTGAGTAAAACTGTTCTACAGGAATTCAGTTAACAAATACTAAATTCTGAATTTGAGCCTTTAAGTGTTACACTGAAAGCAGAATTGTTCAGAGGGGTCTTCTGAAAAGAAAAATTTGGACTCTATATTATATTAGGTCAACGTCAAAATCTGATACTCAAAAGAACATGCAGGTTTTTTTGCTTGGTTGGTTTTATGTCTTCTGTTTTATTTTTTTTTAAATCCTACTTGAAATATTTTTCTCCCTAAAAATGAAGACTGATTCTATGGATGAACAAGTTGAGGTAACAGTCCCTGAACTGAGTTTAGAAAAGGAGAAATCAAGGTATGAAAATCCTCTAGACAGGAGCTAAGGACCAGCCACACAGGAGACACTGTTGGTCTTAACCACAGATGTTGCCCTGCCACATAGGAGTATAAGAGGAGAGTCTTGCCAATGATCCTCTTTTCTATCCTTGTCCAGAATTCCTGCCACTCCACTGCTAGCTGGTAGTACAACAAAGAGAGACCAAACATAGAATGGTCATTGTCCTTTGACATGTTGACAGCTACTGGTTTTCCACCAGCTAATGTAAAGGGCTGAGCTGGGGAGACATCTGGGCTGGGTACAATAGAGAGGAGCCAAGGACAAAGCCAGGTTCCAACACTGGGAGATAGTGCACCTGCCAGGGTGAGGGAGGCATGTTCTGTGTATTTGATTGTTAATCTGTGAATCTGAAGGCATGACTTTTTGATTACCTTCTTTACTCATTTCCCAATCTTGCTTACTTTCCATTCATGGATAGCTTTCATTGTGTTCAAATCCTCATATAAACACAACACCTATGAAATTGTTGAAAAGGCACTACTTTTGGAGATCATCTTCCTAGGGGATACTTGATTCTTCTACTTCCCACCTCTCCTGAAACAATACTTTTGAGCAGAGCTTGGACAAGGCAAGGCCTGGGCATAAAGCTGGCTGTAGATTGACCTAGCGGTCTGGAAGAAAAAGGAGCATGAGGAGAAGTGGCAGTGACAACTGTTTTAGGTCAGTATGTAAAACACAGGTCATAGAGGAACACAAATCATTCCTTCAGGTATCTCCCCAGAAGCCTGAAGACACTGCCTCCCAGAAACACAAGGGAAACATAGTGGAAAGGATCAGAATGCTTGGAATTTGGAATCCAAAGATTTGGGATCAAACCCCAATTTGATCTATTAGTGGCTGTCACTTGCAGCAAAACTTAGAGAATCTAAAAGGTGCTGTGTTATTTTTAATGTAAGATTTATGTCCTCACAGGGCATGAGATTTGGAGGTATAATCCCAGTTTCCCCCCTCTGTAATCACTAAGAGTGAGGGGAAGGTCACTCTAGTTCACTGAGTACCTCGTATGTACCAACACTATGCTTAGCACTTGACACAGACTAACCCTTTCAACAAACCTCAAAGGTGTTACCAACCCCCTATTTTATGGATTAAGAAACAGACTCAAAGTGCTTAAATTCCTCTTCTAGCATCACTAAACAAACAAGTGATAAGACGAATATTTGAGCCAGGTGTGTTTGACTCCAAAGCCAAGCAACTTCTAACAGGGTGGTCATGAGGATTCTTGTAGTACCCAGAGCAATGCCTGGGACTTGGTGAACACACCATCAATATTTGTTTAACAATTTTTTTAAAGGCCACTCAAAATTTGAATAATAATTAAAACAGAAACTAATGACTTTTTTCTGATGTTTGCAATATATATTCCATTGATACTTAGTTTTCTGATATTCATTTGTGTATATAGACATGTTAAGGAAGCTCCAAACTGCACAGGATGGACTTACCTGAATGCATAGTCATTAGGCCAGGGAATAGAGACTTGGGGTGAAGGGCGTATTATGAATTCACCACATTTTTAGGTGAAGAATGAATATAATGGCACATCAAAAGGCTCAGTTTAGCCCAAAATGCATATCATAAATAAAAATGAATAGATGTAATTTATTAAGTACTTACAATGGTTTAGGAAATATGTCAGGAAGTTCTTTATCCTAGCCCAATACAACCTTATACGGTGAGAGCTATTACTGTACTGATTCTATACCATGGGGCATGAGGAGAAACTGGTGCCAGAGCACATAGGTAGTACCTGTCAGACCACATTTCAGAGTTCCTTCTGCCCTGACTCCAGGATCCATGCTCTTCATGTCTTTGGAATAACTTGTTGCCAGTCATCACAATTCATTTTATTTTCTTATTAAAAAAACAAACAGACAAAAAGCAACTATACATTTTTTTTAAATTGAAAAACATTTTTAGGGAAATTAAGAGGTACATTTCTTCAACATGAAGACTGTATTTTGCATGTTTAAATCTTCATATTCTGAACATAAGGAGACCCAATAGATGTTGCTAAATGGATTATTTCTGTAATAAGTGTAAATTTTCAGTTTGAGCCTTCATCAGCATGGTGGGTTACTCAAAGGTGAATCACATGTAATGAAATTATTTATTTTCTGCAGGAACCCAGGCCAAGCATTTGGTCTCAGTAATAAAAAACAGGCAAATTTAATTGCCCTGGGCATAATGCCCCATATTGACAGCAACTCTAGACTGGCAATATCTATTCATTATGATGGTCACTGTATTTCTGTCAGGAAAGATTAAGATGCTTTGCACATCAGCTCTTCCTCTAAGTTTTAAATATAGGTACTCTAATCTAATTCAGAGTCTTTGTCATAGGGTCTTACAGAACAATGTGAGACCAGTTAAAACGGAGGTCAGCTCTTTCCATGATTTTTTATGATGCTTATGATTTTCAGTACCTAGACTACTGCCTAAGATATGGGAACTGCTTTATAAAAACGAGTACAAGGAAATATAAAAAGCCGAGTTCAGTGTATTGCAGTACTTGGCACATGATAGTCACTCAGCAAATGTTTGCTGGTTGCTCTACATATTTGCAATTCTAACCAAAATTGTTCCAATTTGATGGGCATGTGCCTTTGGTCTGAATGCTCTACCTTCATTTTTATTTGAGTCAAAGGAAATCCCGGTGTTCTTTGTACTTCGTAAGCACAAAGATGGTACCCCACCATTCTGAGCTGAGGCTATGGGGAGAAATGCACATCCTGATAATATACTTCATTTGCTTTGGATTGCAAAAGGGCCTGAGATGGATGGCACCTTGAAATTCAGATGTGATATGTGAGAGTTCATGTTAATGCACTAAAATGGAGATTGCTAGAAGGCAATTAAGAACTTAAAGGAGCTAAAAACAGTGATGCCTTTTTTTTTTTTTTAAAGAAATGTTTGACCTTTTGGTGACATGGATGAAAATGTTAAAGAGAAGATGTCCATGGAACAGATTTGCCATAAAAAGATTTAGTGTTTGCTATGCTATTATTAATGGAATGAAGGAGCTGAGTAGAATTAGGAAGAATTTTAAGCATGTGAACAACTTCTGTTAAGATTTAAGTAGCAAGATCCATGGGTAGCATATGTTGTTATAGTGAAAATGAGGAGGTTTGAGCTCTAAGAGACTTGAATTCAAATAACTTCTCTACCTCCGAGGGCAAGTATCTTTGAGTTTCACTCTTCTCAACTATTTACCATAAAAGCTTTTTATAAAGTTTAAAATGGGAGTAAAAGTCCTGTATAACTCTTAACATATATTGTGCACCGCTTTATGCAGATTCTTCTTGCCTTTCTTAGTTTTGATAGTTACAAAGCAATTGGAAATCAGCCATTTTAACTGATTACATAAGGACAACTAAATGCCTGATTTGTAGATCTATTCCTTTAGAAATAAAAATACATAGAAATAAAAAATAATCAAATTTTCAAAATCTGGAGCTTTCTTTGGTTACTTAAAAAGATTTATTTATTTATTTATTTATTTATTTATTTATTTATTTATTTATTGATAGTTCATCTGCAACACTAAGGATAGGGGCAGGGGAAGAGGGAAAGAATCCTCAAGCAGGCTCCCCAATAAGCGTGCGAAGCCCAACTTCGCAGGGCTCAATCCCAGGATCCTGAGATGATGGCCTGAGTGGAAATCAAGGGTCAGATGCCCTTAACCAATTGAGCCACCCAGGCACCTCTGGTTACATTTTTAATAACAAAACTGAACTTGGTCTCAAGAAATGTAAATTTACTAATATCTATCACAAAAAGTAAGTGGTTATTAAGAGATTCAGCCTTTTAAAGAAGCACAATCATCTACTATAGCAGAAAAATACAGCATTGATGAAGACTTTGCTAAATGCAAGTCTATTACAAACTTAATCAGCTGGTCTTCTCAGTGTGATTTGAAAAGAAGCCAATGTTACTTCTACTTGGATTAGTGGTATATCAAATTTGAAGTTTCTTGCCCCCACCCTGAGGAGGAGAAACACACATTCTACTGGAAAAATAATACTGCAAACACTAGTGAAATTAATTTGACCTGTTCCTTAAGAACCTTGTTCTGTAAAATGGTTCCCCTCTTATTCACTCTTCCTCTCCTTCCTCACATTCACGGATTCTCTTCTCATCCCTCCGTCTCCAATCCCTCCCCTGCCTTACATTGCCATGTAGACTAAATTGAAGTTAATGATCCTGTTTAGATGGACTCTGGTTTTCAGGAATAAACAGAAAAATTAAATTGAGTCATAATTCACCAAATATCATTTCCCAAACCTCCATTTTCAACAAGAAAATAATTTTAAGAAAAGAAAACTGGACAATAACAGAAATCCTTTTCATATCCTTTTTTTCTTTTTATATTTCATCCAGAGAGGAAGGAACAAGTACTTTCGTAAAACCTTTAAGTTGTTACTACATAACAACTAAATGTACCATTTAGTGCTCTGAATTAAATTCTTAAATTCTTCAAAGGTGAATTAAAAAGGAAAACTGGAACACAGCCTACTAGAATTCTTGTGGTTTAATTCTAACCTACAAGGTGGAGGCACAGAGATGGGCAAGGAGAAAGGAGATTTATATGGCACAGATGAATTCAACACATCATAGGCTCTTAGCCAACTTTACTTAGTAAGAATCCATGAAGTCTACTTCCATAATGGAATAGTAATAGTTTAAAAAGTTAAAAATATGTAAATATAGAGATATCGTCAAAAAAGATCAGTTATTGAATAAACAAGTACAAAAAAAGGTACAAAAGGGAGCTAAATACAGAATTTAGCCCTAAGTTTTTTTGAGAGCTCTTAGAGGCCTGCATCTAGGATGCATGTGGATTGACCCCATTTACTAAATTTATAATGATAATGATTATCCATGTATTTATTCACCTGTCCTCCATCCATCCATTCTTTCATCCTCACACACATCCATTCTTTGGCTATAAATCTCAATAGATTACAAAGTTCATTGTCATGAAATTATTCCTGTGGGATAACATGAATCTATTAAGGTGCAATGAAAACCTGGTTCCCTTTTGCCTATTCTCATTAGGAGGCAGAAAATATCAAGTTAACCCTCTTGAGAAATTAATCCCTGGTAGGCTTTCAGATTTATCAAGCAATCCCCTCAGCATAGCTAAATGGACATATTATTATTCCCTTCCTTTATATACAAGTCTTATACTCCAAACGTTTATATTGATATTTGTTACTCTAACGAGTCTCTGGCTCTAGGTCTTCATACTTACCTAGCAAGCTCAGAATGGCTTCCATATTTTCCATATTTTTCCATATTGGTCAGTATTCTCTTCACTAATACCCCAGTATTGACCAAGGATATAACTTTAGTCTTTTATTCAGTGCCTAGCGTCATGCAAGCTCCAGAGTATTTGTGATCACTGTCAGAAGATCTCCTCATCTTCTCATTCAGTGGTTGACAGAATAGGAACCTGTCAAACATCTATCACGTGCCAGGAACTCTTCTAGGCTAGGGATACAGTATCTAATAGAACCCTTGAATTATGTAAGATCACAGATCAGTTATTAAAACCCTAAAACACCCACCTTTAGTTAAGTAGCTGTTACCCATTTTAGCTCTTTCTTATCTGTTCATTAGTGTGACATATATGCATAATTGTGTGGGTATTTGAGGTGAAGAGTGACATAAGATGAGGAAGTCAGGGGCCAGATCATGCAAGTTTTTGAAAGTTAAGGATTTTAGATTTTAAGGGCAAGGGGCACTCATGAAAAGCCTTTGAGCAGAAAAGAACATCATCTATTATCTAGTCCCAGATTGTTCCATCATCTATTATCTAATTTAATGTCACTATGACATGCTAAATAAATGAAATGACTGTTTTCTAGATCATCAAAATTACTCAATTACATTGAGTATTCTTTGGTGTTAAAAGTATTATGCTATAGTGGTTATTGAAAACTAATATATTTTTAAAAGATGTTATTTATTTATTTATTTATTTATTTATTTATTTGACAGAGAGAGAGAGAGAGAGAGAGAGAGAGAGAGAGAGAGAAAGCCCACGAGGGAGAGGGAGAAGCAGGGTCCCAGCTGAGCAAAGAGCTCAATGGAGGGCTCGATTCCAGGAGTCTGGGTTCATGAACTGAGCCACCCAGGTGCCCTGAAAACTAATATTTGAGTATGGTTTTGGTATAGAAATTCAAACCAAAGTAATTTGCCAGAACAGCTGAAATCTTACACTTTTTACCTCTTAAGAGTTTACCGTTTGTGACAGTATGAAAATATATCACTTTTGATAATCCTAATTGAGATTCAAACTAATTAAGAGCCTTCTGTTTAGATCTCCATAACTCCTGAACTCAAACCCCTCACAGTTTTGTCACATTTGCAATCAGCTTCAAAATCAAATTTTAGATTTACCACTAACCAGTTTCCTGAATTGTAAAATACCTGTTTCCCATGATGTTGTAATAAATGTGAAAATAATTCAAATATGTAAATTAAATGCTACCTAAGCAGAAAGTAATATCATTACTTATTAGTGTGATTATTATTATTTTAATTGAGAGTTGAAAGACAGTAAACTGTGGTAGTGTATACCATCTAAAAGTAAAGTATTCAATCCAGTGAAAATAGTAAGGTCTCTCTCTTTCCTTGTTAACACAGAAGGGGAAGGAAAATCCATTTCTCCTCACAAACCATTTGGTACATTTTCTGGCTTCTTCTGTTGGATATGTTAACTTGAAGATTCTATAAAATCTTGTCTACTTCTCAGCAATCTAACAAGATAATGACACATGTTCACATGAAGCATGAATAATTGAAAGCAGAACTTCCTCCCAAGCCAGTTCCTCCCTTCTCTCCAGTGGTACCATCATTCCCCAAGATGCTTCATCTAGAAATCCAAGAAGCATCCTTGACTCCTCCTTACCTTTCCTTTCTACAGCCAATCCATCAGGGAATGCTGTTAGCTCTTTTTCTTTTCTATTTCTTTTTTTTTTAAAAGACTTTATTTATTTATTCATGAGAGACACACACACACAGAGACAGAGACATAGGCAGAGGGAGAGGTAGGCTTCCTGCGGAAACCTGATGGGGAACTCGATCCTGGGACTACAGGACCATGACCTAAGTCAAAGGCAAAAGCTCAACCACTGAGCTACCCAGGTACACCGGCTCTAGTTCTTATATAGATCCAACCCATTTCGCCTAGGCTCCTTCCATCTCATAAGGTTCTCACCTTTAAGACATGGCCTCTAAGATTGCCTTGGAAGAGGAAGAAAGCATAAGAAAGGCAATCCAGAAATGGTTATGGCTCTTTTCCCGTAAAACTCTGTTACGGACACTGAAATTCAAATTTGTACAATTTTCATGTGTCACAAAACCTTATTTTTTTGATTCATTTTGAGTCACTAAAACATGTAAAAACTGCTTAGTCCACTGGCCGTCCGGAAGCAGGCAGTGGGCAGGATTTGGCCTGAGAAGCATGATTGACTAACTCCTAGTTTAGAGCAGCACCACCCAGTAGAAATCTGACACAAGCCACGGACATGATTTTAATTTTCTAAAAGAGTGTTAAAAAATGAAGGATGGAAATTAGTAATATTTTCTTTAACTCAGTTTCTTCAAAATACTCAGTTCAGCATACAATCACTATTAAAAACTTCCTGGGGGGGGGGGGGACACCACCTCAGCCAGTAAAGTGTTCTCTACCATTAACTAAAGAGTATGGCTTATATAGCCAATGGTCTCACCTAGATGTAAGAGATGCTGAAAAACAAAATTCCTGCCTGCCAATCCAGTCCCTAGCAACACTTTGCACTGTGGTAAGGGAACTCAGCTCTTTGGAAGTCAGCTGGCTGTCTCTTTCAATCCCTGCTTGGATGGAAGACACTATCACTTCTCTGCAGCCATGAGCTCTAGTTCCACATAATTAACTGGTTCTTCGACTTGCTACTTGTGTTAATTTGAATAAATATATACCTCTCTTAGCCTCAGTATTCTCATCCAAAGGATTGCTATGAAAACTAAATAAATCATGCATATAATGTGCTTAACAAAATCAATGGCTTGACCCAATCATTATTATCTAAAAATTGAGTCTGAATATAAAACTGATCCCAGGATAAATTCTTAAAATGTTTGGGTTAATAAAAAATCTATGCTATGGTTTATTGAATTACCTTTATCCCCCTAAGGGTAATGTTGAAGAAGGTTTTGAGGTTTTTAACCATCCCCCCAATCATAATTTAAGGCAAAAGATTTTGTTCTTGGAAGGGGGTTTTAATCAGCTTCTGTTAAAGGACAAGAAAGAGGAAATAACACACCACACGTGACAGGTAATTGAGTCACAGAATAGCAGGGTGGAGGTCAACATCTGGTTTGGTACTAGACTGGCAAAACTAAAGCCCTGAGAGATTAAAGCAGTAGGCCCACAGCCACACAGAGAATTCCAGAGGGTGCTGGATTACAACCTTCATGCTTTACTTCAGTCCAACATACTTTACCTGTTGATCTGCTCAATATGGGTGAGCATATACATGCGTGTGTATGATAAATATGTATTAATATAAAATATAAATATGTATATGTGTTTGTATGTGTGTGTATATCTATCATCTATCTATCTATAGAGAGAGAGCACATAAGCTATATACCTATTTTCTCTAGTACTCTAAAATACCATGTAGTTTCAGGTTTGAGTATACTTTTACTTTCTCCTTCTATGTTAAATATATCTCATTACTTTCTAAATGTCGAGAGTAGTGTTGTAAATACCTATTTGGCTAAATCTCATTGCCCTGGCAATCTGAATCACATTTCCAGTGGCACTAATACCTTTTTAGCTGGAATTTGGCTTTGCATTTTGATTAAGGTTTCTGTTAAGTACTCTAAAAAGACTTTTCCATTTATGAGACTATAACCTCAAAGACAGAAGGGGAGTAAAAGGTGACTTTAATAATAGAAAACAAAACAAAACAGAAAAAAAGTCATTAAGGACAGTGTCTGTAGAAACGCCAAGATCCAAATGCCGAATATGAATTAAGCTATTATGTGGTACTCTCCACAAGTGTGTTTTGTTCTTCCTGGAATAGTCACATTTACAAGAGAAATTGTATTCTTGATTCAAAAATTTTCCAGCATGCTAGTTGGGCTGCCCCAGATATTTCTCCTTTGAAACTCCCTTGAAAACCAAGGCTAGCTCTAGTTTTGTTTTGTTTTGTTTCATGGCCACCTAAACCCATGTACATGCCTTCTTCATCTCTGCCACTAGGTTTAAGTGCACCCTACCTCAGTGATTTCAGTGGGATTCAATTTGCTCTGAAGTTACCAGAAGGTAGAACTCATTACTTAGTGTGGCATTTAGGACCTGTTCTGTTTTATCTACACCATTACTCTTTGAACACCCTGCTCTGCAACCAAAGGAAAATTCTCCTCATTCCCTAAACAAGCACATTCATGACCTATCTGTTAGCTTCTGTTTGGAGGACTATCTCTTTGAACAACCTTCTCTTCAAACTAGAAACTCACCCACCCTCCGGAATGCCTGACTATATCTGCAGGAAGTGTTCCTTTAGAAGTGTTTTTCTTTTCTGCTTGGGTTCTTCCGAACTTCACTTAAGATTTCCTTATAGAACTTAATAGCTTTTGTTGCCTCATTTTTTGCCTGCTCCAGTTTATGTTATCTTTGTTCTTTTAGATTTTAAGCTGCTTTATTTTTATTTTATTTTATTTTATTTTTTAAGCTGCTTTAGAATAGGACCCACACATGTCATTCATTTTGTGCCCCAATCGGTGAACCTAATTCAGTGCCCTGTACACAGCAGATGGTCACTGAACATTCACTAATTGAGAAAAAGCTTTCAAGCCAAGCAGAGACTCAAGTGGTAAAAATCACCTTCTCCATTATTATTTGATATAAGCCACCAAACAAGGAGTTTTTTAGTTAAGACTTTTTTCCATCACTGGGAAAAGAAACTCCACTAAATGCTTGGAAAGCTTTACTTATCTAAGAGCATGTATCATAAATACAGCCAAAATCCAAAAAAAAAAAAAAAAAAGACCAACACCCCCCCCCCAGAAAAACAAAAAAACACAGCAAAGTATATAAATATGTAGAAGGAAAGGTGAAAGAAGTTGTCACACTTGGGTATGTAAGTATGTAAACATGAATGAGCTTACATGTATGTAATAAGTATTTAACACTTGTGTACGCAACACAGAAAGGACTCTCAGATTCTTCCTTAGTACCTACTCCCTCTTGTTTTAAGGACAAAAATAACAACATTAGTGATCTCCTTTTCCAGACCAGATGGGCAGCAGCTAAATGGAATGAGTCAAAGCGGCAAAGTTAAACATTGGTCATTATGGCAGCTGCCAGAGAGAGAAGGATCCATCATACTCTTTAGATGATGAAAGAGCTTTTATCTTGGGGCTACCAGCCCAATACATAACAACAGTGCCTGTTGCTTTCTTGCTTGGTTGAATTAGAGCATAGGGCATTAGTTGGAATTCTAAACAATGATACATATAAAAAACATTTTTATTTTTTTATGGTTTTATTTATTTATTTGACAGAGAGAGAGAACACAAGCAGGGGGAGTGGCAGGCAGAGGGAAAAGCAGGCTCCCCACTGAGCAGGGAGTCTGACCCCGTGTTCTATCCCAGGACCCTGGGATCATGACCTGAGCTGATCCCTAAGCCAAAGGCAGATGCTTAACCAACTGAGCCACCCAGGTGCCCCTAAAAAGCACTTTTAAAGTTGTCTTAGGTAGTTAGGAAAATGTTACTTTCACAATCAAAAATAGATTAAATTACGTTTGATGGTCTTTGCATAGGAAACACAAGCAATATGAGCATAATATATTTAAGAATGTATATCACATATATATTAAAGACATGAAATCTATACTAATGTATATCCATAATATGTATTAACATAATACATCAAAACCTAATTTTTTATATTTCTAAACTGTAATATATATTATATTTACATATATTATATGTAAAAATATTATATTCTTTTTTTTAGAAAATTTAATTCTATGGAATAAAACTAGCTAGCATTTATTAAACGGCATCATGTAATTTTTACGCATTATCTCATTAAAACTCACTGCTACACACTGTGATGTGGCTATAGTCATCCTTGCTTTGCAGATGAGGAACACTTCTCAGAGAAGTGCCACAAGTTTCTAACATAGCACAGATAATAAACAATGGGTCAAGGGTCACATTCAGGCTTGTCAAAACCCAAGGCACATGTCCCTGACCCCCTACCCATTTATGCATGTCTGCTGGGTGGCTGAGCAGAGAGTGAGCAGTGCACACAGGGCCCTGACCATGCACTTGCTAAACTAGCTCACAAGTGAGATCCAGTGATCTCCTCAAGCCCCCCTAGTCTCCTCTCACAGCACTCCTGGGAATATCTGCTCTTTATGGTCTGCTCCGTTCTGTTGCTATCATTATTATAGAAAAATGTTTGTCGTCAAGAAGGCTTTTTGAAATGGCCTGACCTCTGAAGAAACTGAAGAGATTGATTAGGCATCTTTGTGACAGGATGTCCCCTGGTGGAGGTAGGGAGATGGGGGAGGGTGGGAACTTCACTCAAAGCCTTTCAGGGCACCCCACTGATAGAATAGGGTCATTCACACAATTAGAAGGCCAGAGGAAAGAATGTACCATTTCTATCTCTGAATTACTAATTTTTATTTTAGCCCTGGAGATAGTGACTTCAGCTTCTTTGCTTCAAATACCCTTAGTCATCAATCACCAGCTAACTCTTCTCCCCAACACTACTATGGTGCATCCTCTGTCACTCAGCTATGTCCAATGGTAGGCCATGCCCAAAACAGCTCTCTGCTTCACATCTGCCTATGGGTCCACTCTAGTAGAGAGCAGGTTTTATTTATAAGTCATGCATTGAGGTTGCTGGGCTAGCTGGCCATTGTGTGTAATAGAACTCCAAGCCTTGGAAGGAACTCTTTGTTTGAGATGACCAGTTGATATTTTGTTTTTTTGAAATATGAGGGGATGATGAGGAAAGTTCATGGTTAGGAGAAGAGTGTTAGAAACCCAGTCATGTTTCATCAGCAATTAAAATGGACCTGGGAATGTGTTTGAATTCTGTTGAGAAATCAAAGTAGTAAAAACCACATTACAAGATAGTCTAGTTCACAAAAACAATACACGACTCCAATCTTGCTTTCGTCAGGCCGAATGTTGTAGGATTCCAGGAAAAACATAATTGTGAAAATGGTCTCTCTGTAACAAATAATGTCTGTTAGTATGTAGTAGCTGTTCTTAACTTCTTTTTGGTCACAGACTTCATTGAGAATCTAATAAAAGCTATGGATTCTCTCCCCATAAAATATTGTCATGCACATATATCTACCAACCTGTGTGTACTATTCTTGGGAATTTATAGACTTCCTAAATGTATCACAGGCCGAGTTAATTTAAGTCCCTTTCTCTGTAGGAACTCAATTATTTTTTGCATTAATGTGTAACAATGGTATATAATAAATGATATTGGCTGAGACAACCCGTTATGCCGAGCATTGTAGTGAAGCTTGGTCAGATATTAAATGAGTTATTCAACACTTTAGAAAGAATCAGAGTCTGAGTCAGGCTTAGAATTCACAGTGTTTGTCCTTGGACCCATAATGATGGATGTCCTAAATTACAGTCAATCAGCCGAGTCCTCTGTTATGTCTCTGTGATGAAGCCTCTCTATTTTTCTTCTGGCTCTTCTAGTCATCCATCTGTTTCTGTTACAAACAGCTACAGTGCTCTTGCTAGGCCCACGGCTTTTAAAAATGAGTAGAGAAGAGGGGGGCGGAAAAGCACATATATTTTAGAAGTAGAAATTGAAACTAAAGAGCTTGATCATTAGCAATGATAATAAAAGAAAAAACAGAGTTCCTACTGGCTGCTAATTATAATGGTAGGCCCTCTCATGCATCTTATCTCACAGAAGCCATAAATCCATCCTGCTGAGTAGGTATCATCCATTCACTATTTTATGTATGGGTAGCCAGAGGCTCTAAGAGATTATATGACTTGTGTAAGACCCCCTGGTTAATAAACTGCACTCTTACATATATTTGTGTCTGACTCCAAGTCTAGTATTTTTCCCATTTTATATGCTTTTAAAGTACTTATTTTATTTTTTAAAGATTTTATTTATTTATTCATGAGAGACAGAGACCGAGAGGCAGAGACATAGGCAGAGGGAGAAGCAGGCTCCATGCATGGAGTCGGATGTGGGACATGATCCCAAGACTCCAGGATCACACCCTGGGCCAAAGGCAGGCGCTAAACCGCTGAGCATCCCATAAAGTACTTACGTTAAAAATGAGATCTAGGGACACCTGAGTGGCTCAGTGGTTGAGCGTTTGCCTTTGACTCAGGTCGTGATCCCAGGGTTTTGGGATCAAGCTCCGCATCAGGCTCCTCGCAGGGTGCCTGTTTCTCTCTCTGCCTATGTCTTTGCCTCTCTCTCTATGTGTCTCTCTTAAATAAATAAAATCTTTGAAAAAAAGAAGTTAAAAAAAATGAGATCTAGTTCCACACTTCCAGTATCTTAACATTCCCTATGTCTGAGAGATTTCAAAACTTCCCCAGATGAAAAGATATGCATGGTGGAGAAAAGGTGACCTACACCTAGAATACTCAGGTGGATTCCAACACTAAGGTTACATGGTCTTGGTTAAGCCACAGAGCAATTGAAACCTTACTTGGAGAACTGGGCTTCTATCCATGAGCATTCAGATTCATGCTGCCTTTTCTTCCAAGATGTGGCTAATTGAACCACAGAGACAATCAGTGGTATCAGGCAGTAATGAGGAAACTTCATATCCTGTTTCATTCACCCTCAGACACGAAACTAACTTTCACCCATATTTCCTTCTAGATGGAAATTGAAAGCCCTTATGAATTGTCATGGCAAGAATATCAGCCTGTGTTGGCCTGTAAAGGGGTCGTAAGTCATTGTGTGGCTGTATTTGTTATGAGCTCTGAGACTCACCAGGTAACACAATAGTCTTATGTTAACTAAAATGATGGCCTCCCTGCCACATCCCATTACAACATGGTCCATTATAATGACCTGGTGCCAGTATCCTTAGATTAATTTTAAGTGTCCAGGTTGAAAACAAAGCCACGTTACAGTTCTGTGGGGGAAATGTTTTAGCAGTGCCACATCTCAGTCTTCTCAGACTTCGATTTTGCTTCTTGGACTTCCCAGCTTCCCATTCCTGTGCCTTCTTTCATTTCTCTACCTCTTGGCAAGGTAACTGGGATGAAGTAAGCAGCCAGTCTGTGGACTTGTGTATCCAGAGAACCCTGCCCAGGGGAGGGGGCTCCACCTGGAAAACTACAGCCATACGGCAATTGTCTGATCAGGTAAGAAAGCCTTTTAATGCCTGCCCACATGATGCCTTCCAAAGTCATGCTCAGAACTGCCCCTGATTTCTCCCTTGGTAACTGCCTCCAGCAACATACCTAAAAATGTTTGGCAAATGCTTATTGATCATTTGCTATTTGCTGGAAATTATTCTATGTATTGGGGCACAGAATTAATAAGATAGAGCTTCTGCCTTTGAGGAGCACTGCTAAATTGGTGAGAGAGATTCATAAAAATATGATTTCAGCATGATATTAGGGTACATTTGTGTGCAGTCATTAGAGCCCATGACAGCACAGAAAAGCACCCACCCCAACCCAGGGATTCAGAGAAGAGTCCCATCTGACATGCATAATCTGAGTCCTGAAAGGTGAGGAAGAGTCTGGTGGGAACAAAAAAGTGAGATGAACATTCCAGATCAAACTTGGTGACAGAAGGATGACGTGGATGATCTATATAGGAGAAATAGAAGCAATTTGCTATTTGTTAAGTAAGAAAGAGTGATAGGAGATGGGGCTAAAAATGTAGGTCAGGATAGGTCATAGGCTGCCTTGCATCCCACACTAAGTGACATGGACTTTGTCCTATAAGTTATCAGGAAGCAAATGTAGGTTTTTGGCAAAGCATTAGATGGTTAGATTTGTATGTAGTGGGGAAGATGGATTAAATGGTAAAGACTAGAAGCAAGAGACCAGTTTGGAGACCATCATAACAATCTAGCCAAGAGATATAATGGAGGCCTAAAATTGATAATGAGATAAAGAATGGATTAAAAATTATTTAGAACATAGAGCAGGGAAAACTTAGTGAATGATACATGTTGGAATGAGGAGTGGAAAGAACCCAAGATGACTCACAGTTAGAAGTAAGGGGCTACAGGTTGACCAGGGAAGACTTGACTGTCTCAGATTATACAAACCAGATAACCCTTTGCTAATCCAATGTGATAACGCACATTTATAGTTACAGTTATGAGTTAGATCTTCATCACAATACTTATTTTGCCAACTGTCCTATGAGGAAAATATTTTGTCACAGTTGAGGAGATGGGTTCAGGGAAAGTTAAATGGACTTGGGCAAGGTGACATAAAAAACCAGTGGTAGAGGGAGGCCTCAGGCTCAGGCTTACACCAAAAATCTAGAAAGTGATCTTTCTTTTTGAGTTATACTGTGTAAAATTGTCCATCTTTTACAATTTTGGCTATTTTGGAAATTTCACATGGTTCTGCAGTAGAGGAATCTCATTGCCTGAGACCCCCATGGAAGAAATGCAGACTGCTTCTTCATTCATCATGTCAGAATCTTTATATTTCTGTATTCTAGTGGTTTTCTTGCACAGACCATTATGCCGTATTATGAGACAAAATCCAGATCCCAATAGTAAATTCAAGGGGTAAGTTTTATAGTCTCAGAAACTTTGATGTATGGGAAACTAACTTCCTTTTATCTAGGACTTTTTCTTTTCAGACATTTCATCGTACTTAGCTAACCTAAGAGATATTTTTATGAGGGAGAGATGCTTTTTCTCTAGGTTCCTGTGAAGGTCAAATAAGATAATGCACGCAAAGGGGACTCATAAACTTTAGAGCGTTGTCCAACACATATTAATGTGTTGTTATTTTCTGGTCGGTAATGCAATATACAAGGGAGGTGGTGGAAAACTTTAGTTAATTTCTTTCAGACTCCTTTCTGACTCAGTATATTCCCCACATCAGCACATTCCAAGGTTCATCTGCAGTTGAAGGAGCTAGGTGTTGATTATATCTAGCTACAGAAAAAATGTAAAAAATACTCCAGAACCACTTATTAGATAGTAGGGGATAGTTGGGAAGCAATTGCTCAGATATAGGTCTATTGGAGATAATCTCAGCCATCCTTCATATTGTTCTCTATTTCTATTTCATTTTCCCTTCCTTCCTAGATCATACCTTAAATGTTTTGCCTAAAAAAAAGGTTAGGTTTTCCTATCCTAAAAATTTATATCAAACTTTTTAAAAAGAGTCTCTCAGTGTTTTATAGCTCCAGTGGTGTGGTCTGTGTGATTGGTTCTTCTTCTTATTTTTCAACCATAGCTTTACACTTTAGATACCCTATCAGAAGCCATAATAGCAAATATTTTAATTCCAGTCCTTTAGTTTCAGTTCCAAAATTTTCATTATTTTTTCTTAAACCACTGAGAAAGCCTTATGGCTTTCATTATTATATCTTAAACCACTGAGAAAGTCTGTATGGTTCATTTTTAAAATGGAAATTTAACTCTTCTGGGCTTCTAACCAAAACAGTCTCTGAATTCACTCAACCACAAAATATGGTATTTAATACATAAATCCTATTGTATATTCTATATTGGTAAATAAAAAGCTATACTTGAGAAATGCCATGAAAGAACTGAAATAAAGTTGTTTTGTTTTAAAAGATTTTATTTTTTTATCCATGAGAGACACAGAAAGAGAGGCAGAGACATAGGCAGAGGGAGAAGCAGGCTCCTCTCAGGATGCCTGATGCGGGACTCGATTCCAGGATCGCGGGATCACACCCTGAGCCAAAGGCAGACACTCAACCACTGAGTCACTCGGTGTCCCTAAAGTGTTTTTTTTTTAATCTTTAATATCTTCTCAGAGATTGAATACTTCTAGTCCCTTCTCTTTTCCCAAGTCTAACCATTGTCAAATAGCATTAGCTTGACATTTATCACGTACTTTAGGATTGACTCCTTTAGACTTCACCTTACTTATAAAATATAAGGTGAAATTTTTCATATCTTCTGATGGCATTTGTAAAAGGAGAGGAAACAAGTATACACACAAAGAAATCTTATCATATTCCACATATGAAAACTATAGCTCATCATGTCATTCTGTTTGGGAAAGGCCAGTTTCAAGGACTTCATTTTGCAACATTCTTAAAAATTTATGTGAAACTTTTTTTGGAAGTTCTAGGAAATGTCTAGTGTTCTCACACAAACAAAATATTTAACTCACTTCAAAAAAAGAATCACTCTTCTTTACCCTCAGTGATTATGAGTAATTTTCAAGGTAAGCAAAGACAGAGCATGCACATTAGGAGATAATCTTAACCTACTTTCTGTTCTACACTTGGCAATTTGAGTATATCCATTATTCCCAGCCTACATTGCAACTGATTCTGGAACTTCAAAGTTTAGAAAAACATTGTTCATTTGCCCAGATTGGTAGAAGACCTTCATCTTGTCGCCTTGCACCTGTAAGGCTTTGACTTTTCTGAGGGCTTTTACACACACTATTTCATTTGTTCCCCATAGCAACCATTGCAGAAAGGCAGACCACGTGACTGTTCTCTGGAAGAAGAACCTGGGTTTGCATAAAGCCCAAATCAGAGATTTCCTGTCATGGTCACACATACGGATCATGCAAGGAGCTTTTAAAATGTTCACATTCCCAGACCTCATTCATTGCAATGCTCATAACTCTGGCATTGAGGCCCAGGAATTGTACATTAAAATGTTTCCCACATGATCCTGATGCAGCCAGTCTATGATTCAGTCACTGAGAAGCTCAGGTCACATGAACAAATCTGGGGACACTCAAATCCGATGGCAAGTTTCTTTCTACTACCTCAGTTTTTTTTTTAAATCACTACCCACCACTACCCCAATTTTAAACCCTTCTGATCTATTTGGACTTATAAATCTCTCTAGTAGAACATCCATGCTGTTTGGGATGCTGAAAGTCTGGCTTCTCCAGACCATGAGTTCTTAGTTCAATTGTCTCCCCTCTTTTGCCCTGACACCAGGAGTTCCTTTCCTTTGTGTGTAAAGGATCTACACAGAGGCACTTAGGACATTGTCTCAGAAAAGTGGGGTCTACAGAGAAAGGGTCCGTGCATTGATTAGATATACTGCTTTATTATCTGACTACTATAAAGAAAGGATTTCTACTTCAGAATGGAAGTTGAACTAGATCAGGAATTTTCAAACTGCATGCAATTACCCATTAGGGGGTCAGGAAAACAGTTTACTAAATTTTGACAAGCATTTTATTTTATTTTTTGACAAGCATTTTAAAAATGAAATGGAGGCATGCCTGGGTGGCTTAGCAGTTGAGCATCTGCCTTCGGCTCAGGGCATGATCCTGGAGTCCTGGGATCGAGGCCCACATCGCGTTCCCTGCATAGAGCCTACTTCTCCCTCTCCCTGTGTTTCTGCCTCTCTCCGTGTCTCTCATGAATAAATAAATAAAATCTTTTAGAAAACTTTAAAAAATAAAAATGAAATGGAATAGAAAATAAAATGTTGCTCCTATAGGAAGAATAGGTTATTATTTTTCTTTTGCAAAATACTCTACTTTCAATCTGCATATGTATGTGTGTATGTCTGGGTCCAATGTAACATTTTTTATTATTATGGAGGTCAGCATAAACATTTTTTGGAAAATACTGGGTTGGATCATTTAGTTTCTTTCCAGGTATAGATTTTAGAATTCTATTTTCATACATGCATACATGATTATACATGATCAAAAAATATCCCCCCCAAAAGAAAACTCTGACAAAAGCAAGGGAAAGGAAAATATGTTTGAGTTTTTTTTTTTTTTTTTATGATAGTCACACAAGAGAGAGAGAGAGAGAGAGAGAGAGAGAGAGGCAGAGGGACCGGGAGCCCGACATGGGATTCAATCCCGGGTCTCCAGGATTGCGCCCTGGGCCAAAGGCAGGCGCTAAACCGCTGTGCCACCCAGGGATCCCAACATGTTTGAGTTTTATTAAAGAAATATAAAGTTGCTCTTAGCAGAATCTTTTTGCTTCTTTTGAGCAGCACCAACATTTGTATTCTTGAAAGTCAAGCATTCCCTTTGTGTTCTTACTGAAGAGATATCTATTCAAATCAAAGAAAGATTAAATCTTAGACACAAGTTTTTGTCTAATTGTGAGTCATAATCTTTAGATGATGACTCTTTTTAAACAATTAAATTTCTATAGGTTTATTGAAATGAATCCAAGGGTACAAAGACTGTCTAACATGCTGTTCATAAAGCTGCCTGTTAAATGCCACTGAACAAAAGCAAAGCAAAAGCTCACCAACACTCTGGAAAGCTGTGTTTTAAAATACCCATTACAATAGAGGCCAACATGTGAAATCTTATAAACGTTCTATCAGCATTCATTGGACCTTGGGTTTTAGTATTGCTGCCCCTCTGGATTCACGAGATAGTATCAGGGATTGTTTCTGTGAGGGCTGATGGGAAAAATCCAGACTCTCTTCAGTGTTAAATTGGAGCTCACTGGGTTGAAAATAGATCCCAAGTGTCCAATTTCCTGAAACACAGGATCAGCCATTTAGCTACAGGAAACATGAGAAGAGGACAATGTTCCCTGAAAGGACTCAAGGTCTCCCTGGTTACAGCAACCGAAAATAGTGTTTTAGCATTTATTCATACCGAACAAAAATCCTCACGCCATAATATCTTATACATTTTCCTCACCTGCTCAAAAACTAAGAGGAGCAGCAGTTAAATCAGTACCAATCTTACTGTAGTTAAGGAGGATACTTAGAATGGAAGCCCATCTCTTTATATTGTAAATTCAAACTTGGAAGGAAGTAGACAAGTGAGGATTTGCAGAGATAAAGCATGGCTTTGTAAAAAGTGTCCCAGGAGGAGAATCAGGACACCAGGATTTTGTTTCAGGGTCCTGCCTCTGATTTGCTATGAATTTTTAGGCAGGTCGCTGAGACCCTGCACCCTCGATTACTTACCAGCAGCTTAGATTTGGACACGTCACCAAAACTGGATGTTCTCAATTTCTTTTGGCATAAAATTTGACTGATTATACCTACCTTATGGGATTTTTCATGAGGAATAAATGAAGTAACACGGATGGAACATGGTCCTCAGTGCCCTGAAGCAGAGGTTCCCAAACTCACTTGGTGTCTAAGTAATATTTTCGCAGAATAGAAATACCTAATAGCTCCATTCATTGAGTAGTTAGGTGCAAATAGCTTAATGAGTATTTTTGTCCTTAAGAATTTAGTAATTTTATGAACAAAATACATAAATTGAAAGAAAAAAATAACAATGTTATTGTATTCGGGAATAAACACAATTACTCACTAATGAGATGCATATGTGTGTCGGGTCCTGCACCAGACACTGCCTCCTTCATTTCCTGTTCCACACTGATTTTCATGCTCTACTTGCTTATTATCATGGTTACTGTCTAACACACAGGTTTGCAAAGATAATCATCTAAGGAATATAGCATGGTTTAAGGTTGAAGGTGTGAGGTACACTAAGCTCCTTCAACATCTGACATATATTACTATCTTTCCTTTGAAAATCTAAAGTGTCTCTGCTTCACTAGGGTATCTTGGCACACAGTGTGGAAACTGTGGCTCTAGCACATAGTAGGTCCTCAGGAGGGATGTGAACTAGATAAATGATCTCTTTCAGGTAAATTGTTCTATAATTTGTTAGGTTTTTTGTGACTTTTCTTATATTAGTCTGGACATAATGTATAGGAAATAGATTTAAATCACCTGTTTTCTCCTTTCTTCTGGATTAAAAGGCACCTTTATCGTCAAAAGTCCCTGGTGTCAGCATCTAGACACTGATAATCTCTGACACTGAAGGTTGCCAGTATGTATTAATTATTGCAAAAAAGGAGCAATCATCTTTAAAAATATGCACATGCCCAAGAGAACTTACTTTCCCCTACACTGGCCAGTTGTGATTTTTCTCTGCTTGAACTATAAAGGAATTAAAATCTGTTCAAAATTTACCAGCTGCATATGGCACTACTTTTTAAGGAATGTTGTATTTCATACAAAAACACTCAATTTAGGGAATTTTTATTTATGAAAGATAAAAGGCATTTCAGCAAAGTATCTGAAACACATTTAGAGCAGGGTAAGCTGGGGGAAGGAAAGAAAATCTTAATGCATATTTTTTTCCCCTAATTTGGCACGGACAGGGAATAGAGTATGCTAGAAAAAAAAAATCCCATATTCTGGGAAGAATTTGGACATAAATGCTGACTCTGGGGCTCCATCTTGTGTCAATGGCAACTTACTGTTAGTGGCTCTCTGTGTTATGTTGACAAGTGTTATGTTATGTTAAGAAGATTATGTTTGTTAAGTGTTATGTTAAGACGGATTCTGAGGAAAAATCCAACCTCTTTGAAAAATCAAGTGCAATGATCCACTAGTGATGTCTGTCATAGACTTAGGATCAAAGGCTGCCAGCATCCATGTTGCATGCTGACTAAAATATATGCAACATCAGAACACTTTCCCTCTCCCATTTTTAAGGGAAAAAGGCCAGATCACATTTTTGCTTATTTACTGTTTTATACTAAAAACAGAAAATAAAAGAAACAAATATAAACTAATATCCTCTCAAGTTCTAATAAAGTTCCCAGGCTAATAGACTGTTAAATCAGCAACTTTCTGCTACAGTATCAATGACTCAGGTCAAATAAGGGAGCAAACACATCTTTGACAACAATCCTGAAAGTAGCAATATTAGGAAATAGTGTGAACACAGCCACTTAGGTGGTTGAAACACCTGAGCACCATTCTCTCCTACTATTCTAAAGAAACAATTATCTTTATTTGATACTAATTCTTACAAGATGCAGCTGCAATTCCCAAAATCTCATTGCAGGTTTCTAAAAAATCTTTTGAGATAAGTTTAGATTCACATGTAGTTGTAAGAAATAATAAAGAACCATGTACCCTTCCTCCCATTTCCCATTCCAATGGCAAATCTTGTAGGACTGTAGTACAATTTCACAACCAGGAAACTGACGTTGATTCAATTCATCCAACTATTCAGATTTCACCAGACTTACAGGCGTTTGTGCGTGTGTGCTTGTGTGTGTGCTGGGTGTACGTATTTTTTAATACAGTTATACAACATATGTACCTTCTTGTGACTGCCACACCAATTAAATTACAGAACAATTTTGTTACAAGAACTCCTTGTACTACTTTTTTTTTTTTTTTGGCTTAAACAACAGAAATGTATTTTCTCACAGTTCTGGAAGCTAGAAGTCTAAGATTAAGGCGTAGGCAGGTTTGGTTTCTTCTGAAACCTCTCTCCTTGTATCCCTCTAGTAGACACAGCCACCTCTCTCTCTTCCCTCTTCCTAACCTCTGGTAACCACTGATGTCTCTTCCATCTCTATAATTTTGTCACTTCAAGAATGTTATATAAATGTAATCACACAGTGTATAACCTTTTGAGTTTGCCTTTTTCAATATGACTTAATTACCCTGAGGCCAGTCCAGTTTGTTGTGTGTATGTTACTAGTTCATTCTTTTTTTTTAAACTAGTTCATTCTTTTGAGTCATATTGTGTAATATGGATTCCATGGGATGGTTTAACCATTCATCCTTATTGTAAATATCATGAATAGGTTAAGAAATCCAGTGACTAGAAATGCCAAAGTACGAACTTTTACATGCATAATACCTGACAGTGGAACTCAGTAGTTCACCAATATAACTTTAATCTTTATCCTGCCATATTTTGTGACGTTATGGAAAGTAACTGGGGGGTGCCTTATAATGCCTTACCAAGGTGAAAATCTGATTAATGGAAACAGCAGACAATGATGAGAGAGAATGTGTTTTAAGCTAAAAGTACAGACAAGTGACTTCACTGTGGCCTGTTCCCAAGATGGAAAATACATTTCACTTCCAGTAAAAATGATGAGCTATTGGAAGTGGCTGTCTGGAGGTCCGTGAACAAGAATTCAGAGGGCAAGTCTGGGCTTGACAGGAGCAGAACCCAGCTGGTTCCTGATGTCTGCCCTAGGCATTGGGGGAGATACTGCCACAAATGTTCCAGTTGTTTGTCAGCAGTGGTGTCCGAGCTTAAAGAACGTTTCCATCAACAGAAAGGTCAATAACCCAGATAGGTATATAAAAACAGTATTTAGAAAACCAAACCTGATAAGTATGTCTGTCATTGTTCAGGGAAGGAGCTCTCAGCCAGGAGGGCATCACTGGAAAATATATCTCTATAATAGGAAAGGATGGCTCAGGCCAGGAATGCCCTTCATTACAATCTACTGACTCCTTTTTATTTCAACTC
This sequence comes from Nyctereutes procyonoides, assembly GCF_905146905.1. Taxonomy (NCBI): domain Eukaryota; kingdom Metazoa; phylum Chordata; class Mammalia; order Carnivora; family Canidae; genus Nyctereutes; species Nyctereutes procyonoides. The sequence goes on along the minus strand of NW_026575140.1, from coordinate 45,687,962 downwards.
TATGCAGATCAATAAAACAGTTCATTCTGATAGAGAAAACAGTGGCCAAAGTAGCTGAAATGTTTTCCATTTCCCCACTCTTGAGTGTTTAGTAAGTGACAAGTGGGGTGCTAATACATTTTATATACATTATCTCATTAATTCTCACACAATCTTGTGGAGTTGGGTCCTATTATTATCCCCATTCACAGATAAGAACTGAGGCTTAAAGTTTGGTAATTCACTCAGGCTGGAAAAGGAAGCCCTTGGTATCTGCCTCCACTGCCTTTCCTTCACCTCAGACTTTCCTTTCTCATTATAAGTTAACAAATTGGAGTTATACCTAACATACAAATCTCTGAGTCTGGGCTGCATGATCATTTCCACCTTCCTGGAGCCTGCTCATTTGAGGGCACTGGCAAAATCAAGTACCTGGATCCCCAAAGGTTAAAGACCTGACCCAGGAAGTGGAGACTCACATGTTTTATGAAGCCACTTTGCTTAGTCTTGAGCCAGCCTTCCTATGCCACACCCTTCCTTATCACACTAACAAACCACAACACAGATCTCATCATAAATGATTGAACTTCTGAAAAAAAAATTGCTATGATTATATTTTAACACTTACAGGGTGAGAAACTATGCTAGCAGGTCTAATAGATTGAAACAAATTTCCCAAAGAGATCTACAAGGAAGTAGAAAGAAATTATTTTGAGAACTAAATATGTATTAGGAATTCAGTGGGTAAAAAACCTTTACATTCAAATAAACAAAAAGAAGTTTCTATTTTTTTCTTCCACATATGTTGTTTATTCCCATTAGATCATCCCACGAATATGCTTCATTCTCACTTCTACATTTGGTAGATATAGTAGTATTTTTAAATTCCTAAATTTATACTTGCATTGCACTTTACAATGTTGCGAAGAAGAAAAACACATTCTTGTTATTAGGTAATCATGGATAAATTCTTTTATGTTACCTCTCATGACATTATTCATTAAGAAATTCATAAAGCTTAATCAAAATATTTGTTCTAGTCTCTGATTTAAGATTATAATTAAAAAAAGATTATAATTACATAAATATTCTTTAAAATATGTGGGTATCAAGGCACCTAGGTGGTTTGGTCAGTTAGGCAGTAAACTCTTGGTTTCAGCTCAGGGCATGATCTCCAGGGTCATGGGATCAAGCTCTGCATTGGGTTCGATGCTCAGCACAGAGTCTGCTTGAGATACTCCCTCCTCTCCTTCGGCCCCTCCTGCCTGTGTTCTCTCTAAAATAAATAAATAAATCTTAAAAAAATAAAATAGAATATGTGGATATCTCTTAACTTTATTTAGAAGAAGAGGAAGCCAAAGCATATAAAAAGTAATTGGCAGATTGTAGGGCAAATGAGGAGCAGAACTAGGTCTTAGCTGGGTCTGTGAATTCATTGTGCCTTATAGCTCACACCAGTATTCTGTTTTCCTAAATGACTAGAAGAGACTCTTATAAGGGAACCATAGACCTAATCAGCCACATAGAGTAGTAAGTGCTATGAGCCAAGTGACTCCTCCAGCCCCTGTGAAAAAATGATCAGAACTGTGGAACAAGAGCAACTCTCAATCAGTGCTGGTAGCAATGCAAAAAGGTATAGCCAGTTCAGCAATTTCCTACAAACATACTCTTACCTAGCAATTCAGCTCCTTGGTACTTGCCCAAAGGAGTTGGAAACTTATGTCCCCACAAAAACCTGTACATAGATGTCTATAGCCGCTTTATTCATGATTGCCAAAACCAGGAAGCAACCAGACATCTTCAGTAGGTGAGAAGATGAATAAACCAGAGTGCTTCCAGGAAACAGAATATTATTCATTGCTAAAAAGAAATGAGCAACCCAGCTGTGAAGACATGGAGGAAACTTAAATACATAGTACTAAGTGAAAGAGGTCAAAAGGCAACATACTGTATGATGCTAAATATACAACATTTTGGAAAGGGCGAAACTATGGAGACAGTAAAAAGATTGCCAGAGTTTAGTGGGGAGGGAGGGATAAATAGGTGGAAACAAAAGATTTTTAGGGCAATGGAACTATTCTGTATGATACCATGATGGTAGATACATGTCATTATATAATTGTCCAAATCCATAGAACGCAAAACACAAAAATGAACTATAGTGTAAACATTTGGAATTCAGCTGATAATGATGTGTCAACGTAGGTTCATCAATTGCAACTGATATACTATGATAATGGGGGATGTTGATAGTGGGGGACACTGTGTGTGGAGGAAGAGAGGTTACAAAATTCTCTGTGTTTTCCACTCAATTTTGAGGCAAACCTAAACTTCTCTAAAACATGGCCTATTAAAGGAAAATAAAAAGTGAACAGAACTGGCAAAAGATCAAAATAGGAGTCAAACAGAATGTGCCCATCACCTAGACATGATTATTCTCACAGGCTTATGTTGAGCTTAAGAATCATATTCTTGGCCTAAATGAAGTACAATTATCTGAGGAAATTGTATTGTTTAGCAATTGAATGAAGATTCCTGGTATGGAGGAATCTAGCACTGTTTGTAAATGGTTTGGTAAGATGCATCAAGACTTTGGTACCAAATCCAGAATGTAGAGAGAGACTGTAGGATAGATAGAAATGTCAGAAACCTCTTTCCCCTACGTCGTAGGTGGTACCATCAATGCTCAACTTATGGAGAAAAATCAATGAACACAGAAGATTTCAAGTTAATTGTGAGTACATGATATTAAAATATCTCCATCACCCCTAAAAACATGTTTATCCAATTTTACATCACTCATTAATACAGAAGCATTGACAAGAGTGGACTTTTTGTTAGGGCAGATCAAAAAGGAGGACAAATGGGCCACTGAAAGAAACAGAATGTCTTTCTTATTTTAAAAAAAATCAGATATACAGAAAACATACTTAAAACCAATAATTCAGATAAAAATTATTTTCTAATGTGCCTTCCAATTTTATAGAGATTTATTTTTTTAATTTTTATTTATTTATTTATGATAGTCACAGAGAGAGAGAGAGAGAGAGAGAGGCAGAGACACAGGCAGAGGGAGAAGCAGGCTCCATGCACCGGGAGCCCGACGTGGGATTCGATCCCGGGTCTCCAGGATCACGCCCTAGGCCAAAGGCAGGCGCCAAACCGCTGCGCTACCCAGGAATCCCTATAGAGATTTATTATAGGACTCTCTTAATCAAACTAACAGATGTTGACAAAATCCAACTATTCCCTGGAACACACAAAGAGGATAATACTTGTTTTTATCTTCAGACAGATCAGGATTACTAAAAGAACATCTATGGATTTGCTTAGGAGACCAAAATGAGGGGGGGAAAAAAAAAACCTTAAAGAATGATACTTCCCAAAACAAGCATAGAAATTTTTGAAATTTGCTAGAGTTTCTTATCCTTATTTAACTTAATAAAGTCATTTTTTAAAAATTTTTATTTACTTATGATAGTCACAGAGACAGAGAGAGACAGAGAGAGACAGAGACACAGGCAGAGGGAGAAGCAGGCTCCATGCACCGGGAGCCCGACGTGGGATTCGATCCCGGGTCTCCAGGATCGTGCCCTGGGCCAAATGCAGGCGCCAAACCGCTGCGCCACCCAGGGATCCCAATAATGTCATTTTTATGTTGAATTAGATGTGGTGGTGGAGGGCGATGCCAAAATCTTTTAGTACCTAGGGTCTCTTGATGTCTTAATCTAATTTCTGTCCTCAAGAAATTAAATAATTTGAAGGGGAGGTAAAAACACAGAGATAATAAGAGAGAATACACAGCATTGTATCACCATGTGGCAAACTGTGTGCTTTTGTCTATAAACACAATCCAAAATCTATGAGACATAAGACAATAATTTTATAGAAGAGACAAGACTTCAGTGAGGCTAGTAGTACTGGGTGGGAACTTGATATTCATTCAAAAGGAGGTATGAAGTTTTATAGCCATGGAAAGTTTAAACAGCTAACCATTTCCATGATTTCTGAAGGTAATTCCTTTAAAAAGTCTTTACTTAAAGATAATGTTTTAGGAACATGTTATCAAACACCTCACTGGTTGAGGCTTCAGAGCTTAGGGTCATTAGAAACACAGGAAAGGAGCATCAGGATAGTGTTTTGGGTTTTCACTGGTACTCTTTGGAAGCTAGATGGTGGGGAGGCTCAAGGTCCCATTACAAGCTCTGAGGTCCTGGGAAAACTGTCCTTCTGGAATTCATGGACTAGAAAGGCCGACAGTTTGAATTTGCTTTAAGGACTCTTGACCTTCTAGTCCAGTGTTTAGGAAATTTGTTTTGTTTTGTTTTAAAAAAAGAAGAGAAATTGGCGTTGATGACAGAAGAAAGTTTTGTGCCCAGATGATTTAGGGAAACAAACCCCAAAATAGGCAGGTCTTAGCCTCTTCAGCAAACATTAAATTAATGCATTCTATTTCCTTCCACTCATGAGAAATCCCTGAGCCCTTCCTCTTCTTTTTACTCTCACTCCCATCCAAAAAAAAAAAAAAAGAAAAGAAAAAGAAAAAGAAAAAAAAAGTTACCACGTACTTATTAGGAATTTAAGGGAAGAAAATTAATGATGACATCTTTTTAGCTTATCTTAGGCACTGATAACTCTATTGCCTCCTATGTCTTTGGCTAGAAAGAGTTAACTGCTTTTCCACCAACATATGTTCCAACAGAACATACATGTGATTTCATAAAGCAGGCCTATGTTTGTGTTTTTTTAAGATTTTATTTATTTATTCATGAGAGACACAGAGAGAGGCAGAAAGATAGGCAGAGGGAGAAACAGGCTCCTTCTGGGGAGAAGCAGGCTCCCTCTGGGGAGCCCAATGTGGGACTTATTCCAAGACCCAGGGATCACCACCTGAGACAAAGGCAGATGCTCAACCACTGAGCCACTCAGGTCCCCTAAAGCAGGTCTATGTTTAATTGTTGAGGGAAAAATTAAGAAGGTAAAGTTACTGCTACTGGTTCTTCTGTTACAAGGATTTTTCTTTTCTTATCAAATTTCTAACAAATTTTACTCTTTTAAATGTCTAGAACCAAGGAAGTAGTATATTTCTTTTATTTTAAAAACTCAAAGTACAGTTAATAATAATGGTGTTTTGGTTACTTCTAAGAATATATTCAACTGAGAATCTATTGCTAATAGTCTACAAAGACTAAAACAAAAATTAAATGTGAAATCAAAAGGGAGGTAAGAATAAAGAATAAGAATGGGACTTTGTGAATGCTAACTGCACTGTTAACTCCGGAGCTTTCTGGAATGCAAATGAAATGCAAAATGCAGGAAGGAAGATCTGTTAGAAACAGTGAAAAGTTAACCATCCTCAGTGAGTTCTTATTTCTTTTCTTTATTGTAAAAACCAAATTACCATGTATTATTAGACCCAGTATATCTCTGCCTTGCATCACTTGCCTCAGATATTGAAAAATCCTGCATATTAATAAATCTGTGCCTCACAGTACATCGAAACACCATCACCCTACTTCCTCTTCAACAGATTGGTGAAGCAGAGAAGGTTCTAATAGTTTCATATTTTGCAGTTGAAGACATTGAAGGAGAGGGAGGGCAGGTACCTTCTAAGAGACTGACAGTCAGGGCAACTTGGAGTATAAGCGACAATCCTTGCCTATTATTTTAATATTGCTCACTAATGCTTCAAGGGGACGAATATATAAATATATATGCAGTGATATAAGACACCACTAATCTCTGCTTGATGGGAAATAAAAGGCCTTAGCCAAGGGTGTAAAAACAAAACACAGCTGAGTCATACAAGGGTGCTCCAGATAAACGGGTATTTGGGCTCAGAGAATTATGCTTGCTTGTATTTAATCACAACTGAGGAACTGGATTTTATTCATTAAAATAAAAGTTAACATCATCAATTTTTTAAAGATTTTTAAAAGATTTTTTATTTATTCAATTGAGAAAGAGAGCACGGGTAGGGAGGAGGTCCAGAGGGAAAGGGAGAAACAGATTCTCCAATGAGCAGGGAGTGTGAGCCTGGTGATCCCAGGACCCAGGGACCATGACCTGAGCTGAAGGCAGATGCTTGACTGACTGAGCCACGCAGGCTCCCCTAGCATCATCAATTTTTGCAAAGGTGAAACTCAGGCTCTAGTTGAACAGTCTTTTTTTTTTTTTTAAGATTTTTTATTTATTCATGAGAGACAGAGAGAGAGAGAGAGTCAGAGACACAGGCAGAGAGAGAAACAGGCTCCATGCAGGAAGCCTGACGAGGGACTCAATCCGGGGTCCCTAGATCACATCCTGGGCCAAAGGTGGCGCTAAACCGCTGAGCCACCCGGGCTGCCCGAACAGTCAGGCTTAACGGTTGACAAACTTTAGGATGCATTAGAGCAAACTAAGGAACTCATTCAGTACAGTTACTGGGGCCCACTCCCTGACATGTAGCAGAATGGGGCTAATTGGAATTTATAACATGCACTTCAGGGGATTCCAGTGCAAGTAATTCAAGGACCAAACTTTGATAATACTCCCAACTCTCCTACTATTTTCTGGAGCTGATGGCTCATTTCTGGTACAAATCCAGCTTCATCAGAACCACTTAGATTTTTCTGGCATAACCATTATAGCTGGATGTCTTATTTGAGAAATCATATATAATTTGAGGCATATCTCACTGTCAATCTCTTAGAAGGTACCTGCCCTCCCTCTCCTTCAATGTCTTCAACTGCAATGCCTAGAGGCCTATCTGTGTCATCTTCTTGATACATAATTTTTAGGCAAGATGTTTTTACATCTTTACAGCCATGTGTAATTCAGATATTTATGAATCAATTGATGTGAAACATACAAGAGACTTGGTGTATTAAAGAATTTTATACATATTTATAAGATAAAAATCATTCCCTAATGTATCTTTTTTCACAAATCTGAATTTAAATTTCATTTGTCTTAAAGTAACATGTACATTTGTCTTAAAGTAACATGTACTTAAAGGTTAATACTCTTTTTTTCTAGCATAGTACAACTGATTGTCACTCTGTTAAAGTAAACTCTTGAGGATTTAAGAGTTAGATGTGGGGGTTAGCCTATTTTGACACAATCTTAGATTGTTCAAGGTGGGTCATCTTTTTAGCTTATCTTCCTATGTCTTTGGCTAGAAAGAGTTAACTGCTTTTCCACCAACATAAATTGGCAAAGTCTTTTCTAAAAAAAAAAAAATTATGTTCAGTCTGTGAAGTGTGTTTTCCCCTCATTTAATCAAAAACAGAGGTAACTGCCCTTCCCCAGATCTCCCAGAGAACAATGACTCTCCATTCATATTTGTAGTCATGGGACCTGACCCGTTTTCATACAGAGTATCCCTGGAAGGGATGTTGAACAGTAAAGTCCTTCTATCTTCACTTGCCAGTTCATTTGGCCACTTCCCCTGAGAAAAAATACCTCAGAGCAAAGCCATTCATTTTCAAAGGCAACATCACACAATAAGTGATGTTTTATTTTATCCATCCTGTTACTATTCTAGTCCATTTATTCTCCTTCAGAATTTATGAGCCCTTTTAAAATCAAAATGACTTTCCCCCATATTTCTAGATGCCCCACAACCTCTTTTATGAGCTCCGTTGAGCAGGAAGTGGAAGGAGCACTGAGCAGATATGGAGAGACACAGATTCCAGTCCTGTCACCACTACAACAAGGCAGGCTGTCTCCTTTCTGGGAGGTGAGTCAGAAGTCATGATTTTCCTCCTCTCTGAGCTATAATTCAATGTTTCTCTTTTTTATTTTGTGTAATTCTGATGCTAAAGTAGTTGGCAACCTAGCCTTGTTTTCAAGTAAGATGCCCATCAGTGGAAATTAGTGGAGATGCTGTCTCTCCAAGGTACACATAGGTCATCTGGTCCCATGTCATCTGTTGCGAGCATGCCACACACAGAATGTGTGCTCATTTGTGCATGTGGCCCCTCAGGTGGTGTGTGGGCAGCTGATACTCTGGGAGGCAAATTAGATTATAATACAGAAGGATTAACCAAATTATAAATATTAAAACCAAATTTTAATAGTAAATTATTAAAGTTATTTTTTAGAGTAAATTATTAAAACCATAATTTTTTAATTATGTCAGGACCATACTTACATTTGATGACATGTATTACTAAAACAATCGTTCTTTAGTTTTCAGCAAGGAGCACGAAACACCACTAATTTGGAGTTTTCTAGTGAAGAATGTATAATGACTTGGTTTAGGCAGAGGTGAAGATATACCAGGCAAAGCATTTTAAACAGAAAAGAATGCATGGACCCTACTACATGAATTGCTTTTATATAAATGGATGTTAATTACAGTTTTTATCTATTGAGTCAAGAATGGCAGGGCCTACTAGAAAATATCTTGTTGAAAGTTATTATGTGCAAAAAAGTAATACAAACTAAATTTTATAATAATAACAATGGCTAAGATTAAGCTCTTACTATTTGCAAGGCACTATTTTAAGGATTTCCGGATATATATATGGTTAGATCCTCTTGTTGACATGAGGAGGTAATATATTATCATCTTCATTTATATCCAAGAAACAGAGATGTTAAGAACTTTTCCAAGGACACACAACTAACTATTCAAGCTAGAACTGGAAAATACACAGCCTGACTCTAGAGCCCTGATCACTATATTACACTGCCTTAAGAGAACAAATTAAGCATTTAAACAGAATGGGCTTTATTAGTCTAAAGTAGTGAGATTTCATCATTTGCTCTCATATCTCAGAGTATTTCAGTACAATATGAGAAGGTGTCAAGTTTTGTCACCAGTAAAACAAGTAACTATAGCAAGAAAAAAATGTACAGAAAAAAATTCCTCCATTTTTTCATACATTTTTTTAAGCTTTTGGTATCTATGACAGCTTTTCTATACGTCAGACCTGACAGATCACAAAAAAATGTACCAAGCACTATACTGAACATTGAGGACACGGTAACAAAATTCGTGCTGAGTATGGAGAGATAGATGATGACCAAATAAATAATACATCTTGTGTCTAATGGAGAGAAGTACATGGATAGGAAAAAGCAGATTCAGGTGCTAGGTATTTGAGGTAGTGTTTACTATTTTATGGGGTATGCTCAAGGGAAGCCTCTGGTTACGTGCTTTCTGAGCAGAGACCTAAAGGAAGTAAGGGAATATATATGATGGGGCTATCAGGGAAAGGGTTCCAGACAGGAGGAAGAGCATGTGCAAAGCTCTGAGGGCAGCAAAAGGCTTGAGGGTGTGGGAAACAGTAAGGATCCTATTGGGGTAGAGAAGGGCAGAAGAGGAAGTTGGAGAGACAGTGGGCTCTAGGTTACTGGTAGGGGCTCCCGAGTCTGGCTCTTTTGTTGAGAGAGATGGAAAGCCATTCAAGTATACTAAAGAACCGTGACAAGACCTGCTTTACATTTTAAAGGCATTGCCCTCACTGTCATGTAGAGAATAGATAGAAAATGGGGGTAAGATGAAAGCAAAGAAGATAATTAGGAGGTTATTAAAATAAGCCATCTGAGAGTAGACTGGGGCTTACACCAGGGTGAAAGCTTTGAAGATGCTGAGAAGGGATTGTATTGGGGATATACTCTGACAGGAGAAATAAGAGAATAGTTGGTTGATTGAATATGGTTTATGAGAAAGAGAGAAGAACCAGGATGACTCAAAATTTTTGGTCAGAGCAACTGCAGTAACAAGGTTGGCACTTATTCATTAAGATGAGGAAGAGGAGAGAGTGGTGGGTTGTATTTTGGTGAGGCTGTTGCCAAAAAAAAAAAAAAACCTATAGGAAAATATAACACTTGAACAGAGTCTCGAATAGATATCAAGTTAGGGAAGATCCTCCAGGGGGCATGAACAAGGATGACTCTTATTTTCATCAGAATAGACAGCATGAGCCAAGACAAAGGCAGACAAGAAAGTAAGAATGTTGTGAGAACCACAAGTGGTCTGTTTGGACTGAAACAGAGAGCATAAGATTGGCCCAAATAATGAAGAACCTTCCACATGTGCACTTTATTCTGCAGGTACTTTGCCACACGTGCAGAATCAGGAACCACAGTCTTAAGCACATAGCCTTAAAGTTCTTCTCATGTGAAGTCAGCCTTCTTCCATAACCCCATATAGAACTCATTTTCTAATCCTATAGAGCTGCCCTAATCCCATATAAGTCTCCTTCTCTGTGCTATAAAATGTCTCTGTCTGTCCCTATAATTTTGTAAAATCTTACAGAAACTTCTGATGTCGGGCATCCCTGTGTCCACCATTTTATACCTATTATCTTATGCCTCCTGGGTGTCCTCAGAGACACTAACATAAAGGGCCAGGCTAGTGAAGAGTGTGGATAAAGCTGAACACAACTTGCCTTGAGATATAGCATGTTGGGTACTGGTGAGAAGACAGGGCAGAAATGGCGTCTCCTCACTGTAGCTTCTTTTTTTTTTTTTTTTAAAGATTTTATTTATTCATGAGAGAGAGAGAGGGAGAGAGAGAGAGAGAGAGAGAGAGGCAGACATACAGGCAGAGGGAGAAGCAGGCTCCATTCAGGGAGCCTGACGTGGGACTCGATCCCGGGACTCCAGGATCATGCCCTGGGCCTAAGGCAGGCACTAAACCTCTGAGCCACCCAGGGATCCCCTCACTGTAGCTTCTTGAAAGAGAATAAAAACAAATGACAAAAAAAAAAAAAAATGACAACAATGAAACATGGTTAATCCTGATGGTAAACATGTACATGACTTAAAAAACCCCAAGATGGACAAAAGCAAAAGCACACTTAACCATATATATATATATCCATGAAATCCTTAAAATAGTGCCTTGCAAATAGTAAGAGCTTAATCTTAACCATTGTTATTATTATAAAATTTAGTTTGTATTACTTTTTTGCACATAATAACTTTCAACAAGATATTTTCTAGTAGGCCCTGCCATTCTTAAGCATACTTAAACATGAAGAGAAAAAATTCTGCTCTTTTTCTTTCAGCAGGTTTTCATCCAGACAACCTGGAGAACACATGGTTACAGACATGTCTTTGGATCATCAGTGTCATTTTACTTATAGATGGCCTTCAGGTTCTCCCTGCTTGCTGTCCTAGATATTTGTTTCACCATGACCAAAGTCCTTGGACCACTGAGTAAGTTTGTTGAGTAAAGGGCATGAGGTATTTGAATCTGGGCCTGGTCAGGATTTCAGGTTTCTAGACAATTCAATTAATGCCTTTGTCTTAATACTCATTAAAAAATTGAATAAAAATAATTGCTTTACCTACTTTATAGAAAGAATGAGGAGTATATACCAGAACATGTAAGTTATATGTTTCATAACACAGAGTTTGTGAGTTATTTTTCTTATGTCTAATCTTTCTAAGCAGTTTATAAACTCATAATGAGTAGGACCCAATCTTTTCACTCCAGTGGTTCCCATGTCAGTTGCTCATTAGTCCTGTTTGGGAAGCTTTTGAAAGATATACATTCTTAGCACCTGACCCATCCCAGATATCCTGACTCTGGGATATGGGCTCGCGCATAAGAGGTACCATCTGATTCGGGCAAGGCCAGATTGGGGAACTATCTGTACATAGTAATGGAAATTCTCCACCTCCAGCAATGCCCAGTATCAGGACACAGTAGGAACTTCTATTTGATAATGGACAAATATCAAATAAATTAAAATAAAATGTCTCTGCAAGAGGTAAGGTTTTGAAAATGTCACACTCATTTATAAATAACAATGTGATATGTTGATTAGAACAGGTGTTAATAGAAGAATGAGTCTAAGAGGCCAATTTTGAAGCTAAAACTGATCATCTGGTCTTGAATCCTGACTTCACTAAGAAGGAAAAATGCAAAAGAAATAAAGAATATCGAAATGTAACCTCAGATTGAGCCTGCCATCATGGTGTTCTTCCCATTCCTCTGTTTCTCTCTAGGTATACAACACACACACAGACACACACAGAGGACTGAATTAGTACCACTTTTCTAGATTCCCAAGGAAATTAGCTCATCAGATTCAAATGATTAATCATTTGAGCAGTTGCTATGTTTGAAGGCTCATTTTATGTAGATAAACAAGTCTCTGGAATCTTGCTCTTGGAAGACAGAAATAAGACAAATACAGCTATCACTGTAATACAAATAAATGAAGGTAACACCACTAGTTAAGATAGGCCTATGACCTGTCTCTGTGTGTGTCACTTGTGACCATCCTCTCATGTGGTCAGAATCAGAAGCCAGAGGGGTTAAGCTAATTAGTCAATTTAAGCATCAGAGTTAGAATGGATTAAAAGTAGATGGGCAGCCTGGGTGGCTCAGTGGCTTAGCGCTGCCTTTGGCCCAGGGTGTGATCCTGGAGACCTGGGATTGAGTCCCATGTCAGGCTCCCTGCATGGAGCCTGCTTCTCCCTCTGCCTGTCTCTGCCTCTCCCCCACCCTCTGTCTCATGATGAATAAATAAAATCTTAAAAAAAAAAAAAAAGTAGAGCATGGTTTTCAAACCAAAATACAAGTATATCAAAAGAAATTGTTCAGGATCAGTATATGAATGACAAATGTTCTCCAAGGGGTTCCTTCTTTTTTTAAGATTTTATTTATTAATTCATGAGAGAGAAACACAGAGAGAGAGAGAGAGAGAGAGAGAGAGAGAGAGAGAGGCAGAGACACAGGCAGAGAGAGAAGCAGGCTCCATGCAGGGAGCCCAATGTGGGACTTGATCCTGGGACCCCAGGATCATGACCTGAGCCAAAAGTATATGCTCAACCACTGAGGCAGTCAGGTGCCCCCAGGGGTTCCTTCGCATGAAGAGGCCCTTCGGGACTTCACCAGATTAACCAAGGAGACTAACAGGTATGAGTGTGTGCTATAAGCATATGCAATGAGCTGAGAGGAGAAAAAAGTCCAGCAGAGAGACCTAAAAAGGCCTTCATGGAGGAATTCATATTTGGAACACACTTCAAAAAATGGGGAAAACATTTCACACGCAGAGATGGGAGGAGGGCGGTAGTGGTGGTGGTGCCAGTGGCAGCTTGAGCTTTACATGGGAGAAAACCCACCCTGCCGGAGTACAGCAGTCCGGGAGTTACTCAGTACCCTCGAGTGTGACCCCCCCAACTGGCAGTTCATGGCCCTTCCCAAGAACTAAAATGGAGCCTTCTCTGCTCTGACTGCAGCTAACTCCGAGCACCAGGTACGACCCTCCTGATGCTGCTGCCTGAGCCGGCAGTAGCTCTGCCCTGGGAGGAGGTGGCAATTACTCTTTCTGTCAAGTTTGGAATCTCTGAAGAATAGTTCCCAGATCCGGAACTTCAGATGACACATGGCTAAGGCGAAGGCATATTGTTTCAAGAAGAGTTTGGCATATGGCCAGTACCCATTTCTACCTACTCTGAGAAGAGGGATGGGCAGAAAGGAAAGGACAGAAGGAGAAGAAAGGAGGACCACACATAGTTTCAAAAGTTTTACATAGATGGATTTTGCGAGCAAAACTGGTGGAGATAGGAGAGGCTGGCCTTAGGATGTGTATTAAAGGTTGGTGTAGTAATAAAAATATCGATTAATTACTCGAGTGCTTCCCATGTGCACTGGATTCACTCTCTCTTTAAAAACTTACCACGACCTATACTCTCATCTCCACCTCGTACACGAGGACACAGACTTGTGAAAGTACATAACTTGCATGGGCTCATAAAGCTTGTAAATGGCTGAACCTAAAAGGATGGAACCTCAGTTATGGAGAGAGAGAGAGATGATGAACTACAGATATCCAGGCTCCAGGCTCCTAACCCCACATTGTAATGGGATTAACCACCCAGGTTCAGCAATGGGAAGCTACTTGGTCACAGTTATTTCAATTTGCCTCACGTAGACAGGTTTTCTCATTCTTCCTCATCGTTAATAGTTCCAAACTGATACATACTTCATTAGCACCTCCTTTTCAATAAGAAAACCGCTAATGCTTATCCAGCGTCTCTTTCCTTTTAACCACAAGTTAAAAATGTGTTTATCTTTATGACTCCAGAAGGACTCAGTCCCAGGGCCTATCTCCATCTTGTTACTACCAAGTCTCCTATTATTTATTTATTTCCCATATCATTGATGTGCAGTGTTATATTAGTTGCAAGAATACCGTCAGTTCTCATTTTTCAACCTCTTGCTGCAGTATATAAATAAATATTGGTCCACTTTGCATCTCTGCACCTTCATTTCTGGCTCCGTTGCCCATATGTTCCTAGGAAGAAAAGTCCTAGAAACAAAATAAGTTGCACACTGCTCCTGGTGTGATGCTAAAACTGTCACTGGCAGGGGAAGCCGGGATCTGTTTGGAGCATGAGTAACTGGTAATAAAGGCAAACTCTGTCTCTAGCTGTCTTTCCAAGATGCCCAGATGATGGGTGGTTTCTATTTAAGCTTTAAATATACAACACCTATTTTATTTACTTTGAAGTTGATCTGAATCTAACCATGGATAGAAAGTAAAGCCCTTGATGTGATTTTACCATGGAGTACATATACACTGAACATGAATAATTCCATTTATACAGTGTTAGAAACAAAGAGACACTGGCCCTCTCTTCTATTTTTAATTGTTGACAACTGAGGCCCAAAGGGCTGGCATGATGTGCATAATGACCCACTGAGCCATGTGCAAGATGTCAACACACATGGGTTTGATAGAATGAACATTTACTAAATTTGTGCTATGGCTATGTGGAACCAGTTTTAAGGCTTTTGACTATTATTTTTAAGTGGCTCTATTCTAAAACAACAGCAAGTAGAAAAAAATTGGGGTGGTCTACAAATAAGTGTAAAGCCAACTCAAATATAAGAATGAGAAAGTTGGCCAAATGGAATAGGGTGTTTTATTTTTTTATTGTTTTTAAAATAGGCTTTATGTTATGTTATTTTATTTTTTTAAGTAGGCTCCATGCCCAATGTGGGGCTTGAACTCATGACCCTGAGATCAAGAGCCATTATTCTTTACCAAATGAACCAGCCAGGCAACTGAAACAGGACATTTTAAATGCACATTTTGGGCTTGAAGGGGTTTAGAATATGCCACACCAAAATATTATCTTTGGTGTATTGATTATTTTGAGCTGAAGGCATCTGAGAAACAGTAGATGCAGAAAGGAGTCTCTGAACTCTCCCTTTCTGCCTAAAGGCTAGTCACAAAATTTCACATGAGAGAGGCATCTGGGTGGCTCAGTGGTTGAGCCTCTTGCCTTTGGCTCAGGTCATGATCCTGGGGTCCTGGGATCGAGTCTCACGTCCCCTCTAGGGAGCCTGATTCTCCCTCTGCCTCTGTCTTTGCCTCTCTCTGTATCTCTCATGAATAAATTAGTAGTCTTTTTTAAAAAAAATTCCCATGAGAAAGGTGCCCTCCCTGTACTAGGAAGAAAAGAATGTTCTTATCACCAGGGAATGAAAGTCAATGCCGAAATGGACCTGTGCAAACAAACCTACTCAGATAACCCTGATCTTCCATTAGTTTCCCCCATATGTTTCCTAATCACTGCCCCATAATTTACTGCCCCAGGTCAAGCTGCTTTGTCTTGTCACATGCCCACAATTTATTCAGCTTTTTGTGTAAAAAGACATATAAGCTTTTGGGCCTAACAGCTTCTTCAGGTCTTCATTTTCCCTCTGAAGACGTCTTGTGTACATGTAAAAAAAAATATTAAATAAATTTGCTTGCTGTTTTCTGACTAATATGTCTGATGTCAGTTTAGTTCTTAGGCCTGCCACAGAATCTAGGGGGTAGAAGCTCTCCTGAGAGCTTTTCCTGTATCCTTGCATAATATAACTCTATCTCTTTACACACCCTCCTTTGTCCATGAGATTCATTCTTCTACTCCATGAGACAAGAACCTAACTGTCTCATTTCAACACCAATTTATATTAGGTGATGGGTAAAAAGTGGCAAACAAGTGGAGACAGGCACAAATAAATTGAGGAGGAAGGAGAAAGGAGATAGGATGCATAGGACTGAGAAGGGTGGGGAAACCACAGCAGAGACTGGATAGCCATTTGCCAAACCAGTTTCCTCTTCTTCCTGGACATATAACTATGGTACATTTCCAAGAGTCTCTTGCAATTAGGTGTGCCATTTGACACAATGGAACTTGAGTGGGTGATACTGGGCACTCACAAGCTGGCAGAGCAAAAAAATCAATGTACCTTTTTCCACTCACTTTCCCCATTGCCAGCTGAATGAAGAGGACTGGGAGGCCTACCAACGGGCAGAGACAGAAGATGGAAAGAACCTGGATCTCTGAGGGAATGCATAGGAGGTTCCTTGCCTGCTAGGAATACCTGCCATGGACTGTTATATTATGTAAATGAGAAAACAAACAAATTTACTGGTGTGAAACCACTATAATGCTTGAGTTTGTTTATTACATCAGCAACAGTTTGTTACCCTAAATATACGGCATCCAACTCATGCCTAAACTTTAAAGAAAAATAATAGCTTTATTGAGATACAATTTATAGACCCTACATTTACAATTTAATGTTTAGTATGTTCACTGAATTGCAACCATCACTGGCATTGAGTTCTGGAACATTTTAGAAATGTTCCACACTAAGAAACCCACCCCTAGCCATAGACAAACACTAATCCCTTTTTCGGTCTTTATAGATTTGCCTATTCTGGATCGTTCCTATAAATGGAATAATATAATATATGGTCTTCTGTGACTAGCTCCTTTCACTTGGCACAACATTTTCAAGGTTCATTCATGTGGCCTGTACTTCATTCCTTTTTATTACTGAATACCAGTCCATTATATGGATATGCCATATTGTATTTGTCAATGACTCATGCCCAATCTTTTATTGTCTCTGCTGTAGACTTTGTAAAATACTCTATCACCATAATAATGAGGAGATTTATATATCTACTGAATACGCAAACACATTTAAAATCTTGTAGGTAGATTAACAACTATCCATAACTATCCATATTTTATCCCCCCCAAAATGGTTATTTGATTTATTTATTTTTTAAAGATTTTATTTATTTATTAATGAGAGAGAGAGAGAGAGACAGGCAGACACACAGGCAGAGGGAAAAGCAGGCTCCATGCAGGGAGCCCGACGTGGGACTTGATCCTGGGTCTCCAGGATCAGGCCCTGGGCTGAAGGCGGCGCTAAACCGTTGAGCCACCCGGGCTGCCCATGGTTATTTGATTTAAAATCACTCAGAAATTTTGAAACTCCTTTCAGAGTAATAATATATAAAGATGCCAAGAGTGGAAAAACAAACAAACAAACAAGAGGAAAGCATGGTTTCATACCACTGAACTCAAGAATATTAAGGAAAAAATAATGCATTGTAACCAAATAGTCTGACAGCAGTCTCCCTAAGGATGTATCTTGAGGAGGAACCTAAGGAACTAAACCTAATGTCAACACAAAGTAATTAAATAGAAATTAGGTATTGCTGGGTCAGGGAAAAAAGTTCATTAAAGGAATCAAGTCTCAGTGTTTTTCTAAAGATAAATCCCAACTAGTCAAAAAATCATTAAATCTTAATGACAGAATCAATTTGTTGGTGGTGTTTACAAATGAAATATTAACATATTTCTGTAGCCTGGAAATTTAGAACTGTGATTAGCTTTTCATATTAGAGAAGTTAAATTTCTGAGAAGATTTACAAGACAAGAGTAGAACACTGTAAGAAAGGAAAAGTGCTCTTTCTTTATTTGCTCTCTTTAGGTCATCAGGAGGACTTCACAAAGAAAGGACTGACTGCACACATTGGACTTGTTTGATAGACACTTATCAAGCACCCCTTATTTCCTGGACACAGTAGTGGAGACAAGAATATAAATATATAGAGACATTGGTTTGGTTATATAGTAAGACCTGTAAGAAAGTCATGGGCAAAAGGGAAGCTTGGAGAAAATGCCTAATTCTTTTTTTTTTTTAAGATTTTATTTATTTATTCATGAGAGACACACACACACAGAGAAAGAGAGGCAGAGACACAGGCAGAGGGAGAAGCAGGCTCCATGCAGGGAGCCGGACGTGGGACTTGATCCAGGACCCCAGGATCACGCCCTGGGCCCAAGGCAGGTGCTCAACTGCTGAGCCACCCAGGAATCCCAAAAATGCCTAATTCTAACTGAGCTCCTTATCTTAATGGAAAATATATTGTGTTGAGTCATTAAGGATGAGTACATTTGCTCATGTACATGTGAAAAGGAAAGCAAGGAAATTCTGGACAGTTATAATGGGATGCACAAAGCTTTGGAAGGGCATGAAAGGGCATGGTAGGTTTAGGAAAAAGGAAGTTATGCAAGAAGGAATTATGGAGAATGGAAAAGTAGGTTGAAAACTAGTTTGGGATCTATAAAGAGACGTGTGTGGTAAGCTCATGTGTTTAGATTTTGTTCTTTAGCCAGCAGAGAATTAGCAGATTTTTTTAAGGAGAAAGAGGTACATGGTTGGACTATTTAAAAAATTTTGCTGTAAAAACAAAAGAATAAAATAAAAATTACCACATCTATATCACCCACTCAGCAATTACCAAGATTTTACACTTTTTCTCATTTTATTTAAAAGAAGAATTTTATTTTTTATTTTTATTTTTTAAAAGATTTTATTTATTTATTTGAGAGAGACAGAGAGAGTGAGAGAGAGCACAAGCAGGAGGAAAGGCAAAGGGTGAGAGTGAAGCAGACTCCCCACTGAGTGGGGAGCCCAATGTGGGCTCAGTCCCAGGATCATGGGATCATGACCTGAGCCAAAGGCAGACACTTAACTGAGCCACTCAGACACTCCTAAATGAAAAATTTTAAGGCAAACCTCTCACCTGATTTCTTTTCACCCAACTGTACATATGGATATGTTTTTGTTTTAAAGATTTTATTTATTTATTTATTTATTATTTATTTATTTATTTGAGAGAGAGAGAGAGAGAGCACACAAGAATGAGGAGCAGCTGCACCAAAGGAAGAAGCAGGCTCCCTACTGAAGAGGGAGCCTAACGTGGGCCTCGATCCCAGGATCCCAGGATCATGACCTGAGCCGTAGGCAGATGCTTAACCAACTGAGCTACCTAGGTGTCCCTATGAATATGTTCTTATCTAAGCATGATACATTTTCACATCTAACTAAATTAATAGTATTGCGTTGACCTCAATTAACCACTTGCGGACTGAAATGTCCTCAATTATCTCATAAATAACTTTTTCACAATAGGTTTGCTCAAATGAGGATTCAACTAACTTCCCATGTTGCATTAAGTGGTAATGATTCTTAAAAATCTTAACTTAGAGTTCTTCCTATTCATTGCTCCCTCTTTTATCCCATACTATTGACTTACTAAACAAATTTGGTATGATATCCTGGCATCTAGACATCCCACCTATAGCATTTATTGTTAGCTTCTTTGTTGATATAATTTAACTTTTCTTATATTTTTCCTGTTTCCTACAAATGATAATTTACTCTAAAAGGCCTAAAGTTTCAACTTCAATTTTTTAAGACAATAATGCTTCATAGGTTGATAATAGATAGAGAGAATGTCACATTCAAGAAAAAATTCTAGAGTGGAATTATTGGAATATTGGAAATATACTACAAGTTTAAATGGGAAATAAGAGTTGGAGCAGGTGAGCAAGTGGTAAGGACAAAAGAAGATAAGCTCTATGACAGCAGACAACTGCTTAATGCTTAGCACCATGTTTGACATACAGTAGTACTCAATTAATATTTGTTCAATGCATGTATGAATTGATGGGTGGATAGATGGGTGGAAAGGTGGTATATAAGCCTAACTAGAAGACTAATTACATGTTCACATTTTTCCTAATAGCTGGAGAAAGAATTTGAAACATCCATCAAATTTGACTTTCCTTCAGAATATTTCTGTATTGACCATTAGTACCTCAAGAAAATGCTTAATATTGTTTAAGTATACTTCAAATTACATAACCCAGGGATGTAAAAGAAATATCTAAATAAATCTAACTGTATTCCTTGGAATATATATCTGGATTATAGGAACGTAGGGATGAACTTTTGATTTTTGTTTTAGCCTCAAGAAGTTTCAGAAATTTCCTAGGAGAGTGATAACATGAGAATTCAGGCATATTCACTGAGTAGCATTTCATATGGTAAAATCAAGAGCATTAAAACTAGTTACAAATCTTCAAAGCCACAAAAATAAGCCTTTAGCCAGGCTAAGAAAAAAGGAGAGAGAATACTAAATTACAAATATAAAAAAAGAAAGAAGAGCATTGCCACAGATCCCATCAATATTAAAGGATACTAAAGAAATATTGGGCCCACAAATTTGATAGTCTATATGAATTTGCCAATTTTTTGAAAGGCATAATCTATCAAAACTTGCACAAAAATATATAGAAAATCTGAAAAGGCCTGTAACTATTAAAGAACTCGAATACATGATTAATAGTCTTTCAAAACAGCACTGGGCTTAGATGTGTTTGCTGGCAAATTCTCCTAAACGTTAAAGGAAGAAATTATACCAATTCTGTACAGTTTCTTTCAGAAGAAAGAAGTAAGGGGAATACTTCCTAACTCAGTCTACAAAGCCAGCATTACCCTACTGCCCAAACCAAACAAAGAAATTACATAAAAAGAAAACTAAAGACCAATCTCTGTCATGAACACAGATGCAACAATCCTTAACAATATATTAACAAGTTGAATCCCACAATATATACAAAGAATTAAACACCACAACTAAATGGGATTTATCCCAGGCACACAAGGTTGGTTCAGCATTAAAAAATCAACTAATGTAATCACAGTAACAGGGAAAGAAGAAAAATCACATGATCATGTAAGTAGATGAAGAAAAATATTTGACAGAAGCCAACAGCCATTGATGATAAAACTCTAAGCAAACTAAAATTAGGAAAGAGGGGAAATTCCTCAACTTGATGAAGAAAACCTACAAAAAAATCCTAGAGCTAACATCAGACTTATTGACGAGAAACTCAAAACTTTCGCACTAAGATCAGGAACAAGACAAGCATGTCCTCTGTCATTACTGGTTTTTCATTCTGATTCTGTTTGGATAATTTGCCTCTCCCTGATCCAATCACTGTACTTATTTTTTGATTGGCTAGTTCTATGCCATATGCACTCTGCCACATAGAGAAATGGCTAGATCCCAAAGGAAATTTTGGATATTGCTTCTATAAAAAGAGTGAATGCATTCTAGGAAGGTAAAAACGAAACAATCTCTGGTTTGTACTTGAGCCTTCGCAGTTATCCTGTTGTCATTACCATTGCAGTGGTGTGCTTAGGACGAAAACTCAGTTCTCCCCTTTCTCAGCCTGGTGTTATTCCATTGGACTACATTGTTCTGCATACTGGAACAATGGAAATCCATTATTCCAAAAACGAATAAAAGAACTCCTCCCCCAGAAAAGGTGTATTTTGTTGCTGTTGTTGGCTCAAATAAAAGATTTTGGAGTAAAATATAAAAGTTCTTCTTTCCAAATTATCAGTTGTTATTCCAAATGTTTCTGAGTTGAACCTAACCGAAACCATAGCAACCTAGAATAATTTACTTGAATAAAATTTTCTTTTTAATAAAATGGGCTGGCAAATGGGAAGGAGATGAATATTTAAAATTCAGACTAGACTATTCTATTTTGGTACCTCTTGCTCTTTGCTCCCTCATAGAAGCACAGCATAACAGAATTAATAAAGTTTTACTTGACAAACTAGATTTTAAATTCCACAGGAGCAAAGACCATTCCTATTGTACGCACTGCCTGGCATCCACACAGAGACTAGCATAGAGGAAGTAAATAAAGAGTCTTGAATAAATGAGTAATGATTTATGTAACTTTCTTAGAGGGATGAGAGTCTTCCAGCTTCTGGATTCCACTGTGACACTCTGTTTTCTAGAACTCTAAGCCCAAATTTCGGAAAGTCCTTCCTACTATAACCTCAATTTCAGAAATCTCTCCCTCTCTTCAGAACTGTCTTGTATTTTCTGCTCATACCCCCTCACTTGTAATTTATGTACTGCTTGTAATTTTCAAGTATATATTTTATTTACCTCAATTAAAATGCAATTTTCTTAATGTTAGAAGGTTTATCCTCACTATACCCCTCCCTACAGCCTAATTCAGTCCTCAAATTCTTTTTTTTTTTGACATTTTATTTATTCATTCATGAAAGACACACAGAGAGAAAAGCAGAGACACAGGCAGAGGGAGAAGGAGGCTCTGTGCAGGAAGTCTGATGTGGGACTTGATCTGGGACCCCAGGATCCCTCCCTGAGCGGAAGGCAGATGCTCAACCACTGAGCCACCCAGGCATCCCTGAGCCCTCAAATTCTTAAGTTTGAATTTCCACTTGTTTCTGATAACCTAGACAGTTTTTGGAAAGATACGCTCAAAGGAAATATACTATGATGTTTAAACACAAAATAAATAAAAACCAGCCCACAGAAAGTAAGAGTAATGGAGAATACTTGGGCAAAAATTTGGTTCCAAGTTATCTAGAACAAAGAGAAAAAGGGAGACACCCTAATTACATGTCAATGGCTATGCAATGGCAGAAATCCTCCCCCCCCGCCCCCCCCCCCCCCGCCTCCCCGAAATTAAGCCCGGATAGAAATTTATCAGAGGCCATTACAGAAGAAAGCAAATAGAGTCAGGTCATCCTGGTTTCATATCTCATTTTCTTCCATTTCCTAATTGTGTGACTTGGGGCAAGGCATTTAACTTCTCCGGATCTCAGGTTCTTCATTTTTGAAAATGAGGACTTTGGTAACTACAAACCCCACAGAATTATTTTAAGGAGTGTTACTGTTAAACCAGTTTCTTCTCCTCCTCCTCCCCTGACTTCTCCTTCTTCTCCTTCCTGTTCTCCTCCTTCCTCCTTTTCTTCCTCTCCTTCCTCTCTTCCTCCTCCTCCTCCTTCTACTTCTTCATCAGAATTATGGTAGCAGTAGTAGTAGTAGTCAATACTATTACGTGCTAACTCTACAAGACCTTAGGTCAAGGGCTCCATGTGTTATATCTCATTTCCTCCCCTCATCCTCTCCTTCTGAAAGAGGGGCCTAACGTAGTGGGATCAAGTAACTGGTCTAAGGTCCCACAACTAGCAGACTGTGTGACTCTCCATGGGACTCAATCAAAGTTAATTCCTTTTTCTTTGCATGGTCTGGTGAATATCGCCCACTACCACATTTTTACAAAAACAATAACTAGTGGCCTGATTTCCTATGTGGGTCATTTCCTCAGGACTAAAGCACATCTTTGGACCACATTTGGACCAAAGTAAAGAGCAAATGGCAGATGACACAGAAATCTCAAATCTCTCAAGAATTCTACTAAATAATCTTCTGTGTGCCTTCTTTGCATGTTTGTATGCATTAGTTTAGATCTGTCAAGTCAAACCACAGCTTCCTCTGACTCTGCCTCACTTTATTTTCCCCAGTTGCTGGACACAGTGACATATTGCCCATCCAGCCTCATCCCTTCACTCTCTGACAGAAGTTAAGAGCGTTTACCATGTAAGTGAGATACAGGGAGTCAAAGAACTGAGGTTGAAGAAGCCTGATTTCAAGTTCAGACATGCCACACATTAGCCACAGAACCTTGGGAAGGTCATTCTGAAACCTGACTGTCACTATTGATAGAGTGAATAAACAGGACAAGCTTAGTTGTTGTCTAATTGCTTCTTTAGGGACCTGTCTGAGGGACTGAGACTCCAGGGGAAGGAGGAGATTAAGATGTTCTCAGCCTCTAACTTAAATCTGGGTGGCTCCAGTTTTAGTGATTTTTATTTACTGGATGTTGGCTTTAATTAGATTTTTTTAAATAGAGCTCTGACCCATTGGAGTAAATGATTTTCATTTTGAAGTAGATGATTGTTAATGGTCTTGGTTTAACAATCTCTGAATGCACATCCACCCCAGGATGTACTGACTGCTTTACGTGGGAGGTTGGTGTTACAATTTACTACTAGCCATAGGCTAGTTAAGAGGTTATGGGAGAGACTTTCTTCCTTCTCTTGGCTATCTTCTGAAAGGAAGTCAAATATTTCAAACGATATTCCTTCTCTGAAACTAGCAAATAGATGGCCACAGGAAGGCGGTTGAAGTGAGACCAGATGAACTGGGAAATTATTTACTGTTTCCAGCAAATTAGCTGGAGGAAAAAAAGAACCCTTTCTCCCCTTTAGCACTGTGGGGAGGAAGTAAACAAAACATTCCATCCGATGTGATTCAGAATTTCCCAGATGCTAAGCCAGTCGGCCCACTGGAGAGCTCTAAATCACTAGGACTTTCCCAAAGCATCCTCACAGCACAGAATCATCTTGTGTGAAAGAGACAGGGACAGAGTGAACTGCCCTCTGGGCTTGCAGTCAGAGGATCTGGTTGTGGTCTTTTCTATGCCTCTCCTTGTTTGGAATTGAGGAAGTCACTTTCCTCGCTGGTCTTGGTTTCCAAATCTGTTAAAGGAAGATCCTGGACTAGATAATGTATTATTAAAGCCCCTTCTTGTTACTACATACTGTAGTCCTCCAAATAACCTAGGAGTCAGCCAAATGAACAGCCCTGGGTCCTCTAACCTGTGTAACACCTCTCAGGATTGAAGAGAAATGCTTCAAATCCCAACCCTGTCGGCCGTGATACACCCACTGACCCTCCCCACGTAACTCCAAGGTTTACTGGGAAGGTTACATCCTTAGGCATATCTTGTTCAGATGGTCTATTTACCCGGAATTCTTGATGCTGTGTTTTTCATTTCTTGGCTGATTTTTATATTTCTGTGTACTTTATGCTGATGTTTCAGGACAATGCCCTCCCCCCTCTTTTTTTCATGAAAATTGCCCCTAAATATCACATATTAAAGAAGACTGGGTAATAGACTGCAATAACAATGAATAGGAGATTCAAACAAAGGGTTATATTACAGAAAAGTAGGTCACTTAAAACTGAATTTTAAGTGTTTCTATTCTTAAAAGTCACATGTCATGATTGTCACAAAGAACTTCCACCTGCCAAATCTCTTTATCTCCATCAGCCCTTCACTCCTGGCTCGCTCCTGTCCTTTTCAGGTCCCCCCCCCCCCCCAGGGAGATTCGTAGATACTTTATATTTGTCTAAGTTCATTTTGTAGAGCAATTCAGCTCTCTCTCTTTCTAATGATGCTCCTTTGCCATGCCCTGGGGCTAAGTGTTCCACATCTAAAAAAGATCAACATATTCTTTTCTAATTGATCTCTGGGCTTCAGTTTCCTCATCTGGAAAATGAGAAAATCTTATCTCTGTGGGTTATTGTCAGGCTTCAATGAGATGATGACTACTTGGTACCCCAAATAGTGCCTGGTACATGGTAGGTCCTCAATTAATGTTAGCTATTATTAGACATTGATATTTCCAATATGACATAATCTTGTTTTGAAGTTTAGAGGCAAAGTGTGTAATACAGGGCTTGTCTCATGGAAGGCATATAAAAACATGTAAATGTGTCAATACTTACAGAAAGCTTACTCTATGCCAAACACTCTTCTATTTATATGCACATTTAATATTCATGACAACCAAGAGAGAGAACTGCTTTTCTTATCCTCATTTCCCAAAAGAGGAATCTGAAGCATAAAGAGGTTAAGTAACTTGCCTCAGGTCACACAGCTACTTTAGTGATGTAACTAAGGCTTAAACTCAAGCAATTGGGTTTCGGAAGCTATGTTTTTACCCACCATGTTGCTCTGCCTTTTTTTCTTATTAATAGCATTCATTAATAAATGAGGACAAAAGGTTCACTCAATGCATTTTCTAACTATAGCAATTTATATCAAGAAACAAATTCTCCTGGGACACCCGGGTGGCTCAGTGGTTGAACCTTCAGCTCAGGGAAAGATCCAGTCCCGGGATCGAGTCATGCATCAGGCTCCCTTGCAGGGAGCCTGCTTCTCCCTCTGTCTGTGTCTCTGCCTCTGTCTCTGTGTCTCTCATGAATAAATAAATAAAATCTTTTAAAAAAAAAAACGAAACAAATTCTCCTAACATACTTTTTAAAAAATTCTTATTTAAATTCTAGTTAGTTAACATACAGTATAATATTGGTTTCAGGAGGAGAATTCAGTGATTCATCACTTACATACAACATCCGGTGCTAACCATCACAAGTGCCCTTCTTAATGCCCATCACCCATCTAATCCATCCCTCACCTATGCCCCTCCTCTCTATCAACTCTCAGTTTGTTCTCTGTCACTAAGTCCCTTATGGCTTGTTTCCCTCTCTCCTTTTTTCCTTTTTCCCCTTTCCTTATGTTCATGTTTTCTGTCTTAAATTCTACATAAGAAAGAGATCATATAGTATTTGTCTTTCTCTGACTTATTTCACTTAGCGTCATGCACTCTAGCTCCAACGATGCCATTGCAAATGGCAAGATTTCATTTTTTTGATGGCTGAGTAATATTCATTGTACATATATGCTACCTCTTCTTTATTACTCATCCCTCAATGGACATTTGGGCTTTCTCCATAATTTGGCTATTGTAGATAATGCTGCTATAAACATCAGGGTGCACATACCCCTTCAAATCTGTATTTTTGTATCCTTTGGAAAAATACCTAGTGAAATTACTGAATTGTAGAGTAGTTCTATTTTTAACCTTTTGAGGAACCTCCAAACTGTTCTCCAGAGCGGATGCACCAGTTTGCATTCCCACCAACAGTGCACCAGGGAGGGTTCCCCTTTATCTGCAAACTTGTCAATACCTGTTGTTTATTTTGTTGTTAATTATAACCATTCAGACAGTCCTAAGATACTTTTTAAGTAGTTTTTGATAGTTCACTACGTCTTCCAGGAATGTTTTCAAGAAGTGTGGTTGCAGAGTGCTTGGGTGGCTCAGTCAGTTAAGTGCCTGCCTTTGGCTCAGGTCATGATCCCAGAGTCCCAGGACTGAGCCCCACATTGGGCTCCCTGCTCAGCTGGAAGTCTGCTTCTCCCTCGCCCTTTGCTCTCCTGCCCCTCGTTTGTGCTTTTTCTCTCTCTCAAATAAATAAATTATTTTTTAAAAAGTGTAGTTGTTTTTTAATTGATTTTTGTAAAATTCATCTAATGTCTAAACAGAGAAGCTATGCTGGAAAGTGCTGTTAAAACCATGAGATCTAAACACCTATATCAAGAAAGTATCGAACTTCAGAGTTTCCTCTATTTGTTTAGATGTACGAGACACAGAGATGACCTTATTAATGGAACTAATGAAACTCATGAATATGAGGGTGGACCTGAAAAAGGTTTAGTATTTCAACCAAGTACAGTCAACAACAAAACCAATCTGGTACTTCTTTCTAGTCACACAATTGTTCCTGTTCTGCACTATAATTAAGCACTGGGGGTCAGCTACCCACTAAAACGTTGCAGTTAAAATTACTTTTCTAAAATAAAACCAAACTTTTTATGTGTCAGTTTTGAGGACAAGTACTCCAGTAAAGGAAAAGAGAGAGTTTGAGGCTCCAGATGGGGGGGGGGGGGGTTGCAGATCTGTGGGGAGATTGTCTATTGCCCTTTTTAAAATGAAAGTCTTTTATTGGGGTGTGTAAGAGAGTAGACTAGATTGATTGTGAACCCAACCTTCCTTCTCTCCCTAATTACAATGCATTTCTACTTCCTAGAATAACCTAGACTTTTTGCAGATATCGACTTCTCCATATATCCATGTGATTCAAAGGACACTAACCCCTTCCTCCCTGGCTCCAGCAAGTGGACCCTGATTATCCTGATTAAGTCAAGCCAATCATTCCTTTGGCTAAATCACTGAACCCAAAATAGACTCATATAGGTACAGACCCGTGATACAAAATATGAGACATTTGCTTGGAGCTTCTGGGAAATGTATCCAGGTTCTAAAATGAAACACCTCAGAGACAGCCTTTTTCTGCCTCTGGACACTATCTTATCTGAAGGTAATGCCTGTAATAGATAGAGCCATTTTGTATGCTGTGGATGGCACAAAAGGGAGAAGAAAGCCTGGATCTTTGATGATACTCTAAAGTCATGGACTCTACTGCTCGTAGTACCTGTTTTTGGTTCCCTCTGCTTTTCTAGTTGTGTGAGATAATATATCTCCTCATTGAGTTAGGTTTTCTCTTGTTTGAAGCTCTATGCACTCTAAGTCATAACATACATGCATGCACTTGTGCAGCCTGTGCCACTACATGTATAGGGAATATAGGGTAAGCCAGATTATTTTTATGGAAAGAAGGTAGCTCCCCTAAGGTAAGACAAAACAGAAATTCAGGGTTTTCCCAACACCTGAAAAATGCAAACCTGTCAGCTTGCTACCCAGCATGGACCAGCGGCATCAGCCTTACCTATGAGGTTATTTGAAATACAGAATCTGAAGCCCCAGCCCTGACTACTTCATCAGAACATGCATTTTAACAGGATTGGTAGGTGTTTCCTATACACATTCAAGTTAGAGAAGCATTATCCTAGGATACTTGAGTCCTGGAAGAGAAGTAGGAGGAAAGGGTCCAGAAACATGGTTCCCCTGGTATTTCTTGAAGATCTTTTCAAGGCTTCCAGTCTTCCTTCTTTCTCTTGTTTCTAGCTGGAGGGAAGGGCCTGAAAGTCATTCACAAATGCCAGCCCTTCTCCTGGTCCCCTTCTCTAAAGATTTTTCTCTTTGACTCTTTGAAACCAAAATCACAATGCCTACATGGAGGATTCTGGGACTATTCCTCTGAAGCATGGGATGCTTCTCATTGATATTGATGCCTTCTGTAGAGGTCTTTTTAGTAAACAACTGGAGCCACACTTCACAAGCACAGCCATTACTTGTGAATTCAACTTGGGGCAAGAAAAGCTGAATTGGGAGAATAGCCAGCCCACAGCTGCCAGTATAGCACACTGTGTATTAGGTACTTAGGCAGAATCTGGTACACAATTTGTGGGGTTTGGCGAAAAATGAAAATGCAGAGTCCCTAATTCAAGGATTATTAAGGATTTTAAGAAAGTAATAGTAGAGCACTACACCAAGGGCAGGGCTCTTCTAAGCTTTATGCAACTATTCACATGAAGCCAGCCCTGCCCTCAGGATAAAAAATGAGTGGAGAGAAATGGATGCAGTTGTCCCTACTTTCAGAAAACTTTTTACAATGAAGAAAAATTGTCATTGGAACAGGTCCAAGACTGGTTCAGGGGGAATAAGATTGTGAGAAAACCATTCATACTAAATATCATTTATTCATTTCTTAATTCAAACCTACCACAATGCAAGGTACACTGCTAGCTTCTTGGATACAAGTTTTAAAAAGAAAAGACATTTCCCTTCCTAATGGAGTTCACACTTTAGTGAGCAAACTAAAATGACAATAGGCCTATAATCTGAGGCAACAAATCATTATAATAGAATAATCCAAAAAAGTATTAAGTATCTGAAACTGAATCACAAACCCAGAAAATCTAAGTGTCTTCTATAATAGGGTTAGTAAAGTTCCTCTCTTAACAAAAGCGTGTGATAAGCTTTTTAAAAAAGGCCAAGAAGCATGTTGTTCTAGGTTACCATAAGTTGAGTTTCTGGTTGAAGGATGAGGCAAATCACTTTACCTACATGGAAATTTTGTCAATAGGATACCTACCTATTTTCCTCATGCATGAAATCTTGGCCTTATTCCTTTTTTTCTTTACTATATCCTCCCAAAACATTTATTCCAATTCCATTGCCAGAGGTGGGCAGATCAAATGAAATGACCCATTTTCCTGATGTGTTTGGAGAATACTTGGCGGTGTCTAACAGACCCAAACTTGTGTAGCAGAGAATGGAGAAATCTGTATTTAAAGTCAGGTTCAAATTAAAAAGAGAAAAAAAGAGACAACTTATTTTAGACCTTTCAAATCCCAGTAAGTGAGCAATTTTCACATCTTTGAATACCATATCCAATTAACCTTTTGTAGAGGATTTTGATACAGACTGCATTTGGCCAGGGCAGTTGATTGACTAGCAATGTTGGCCATGAGTCTGGAGTGAGAAAATTCCAAAAGCCTTATGTCACAATCATTTTTACAAAAATCTAAAGCTATATCACTGATTCAGATGTCAAGTTTACTTTTGTCACTTGGAAGAGAAGCCCCAAATTATAATCCCTACCCAATAAATAACAAAGCACACTGAGTTGCAGATGTTGGACCCACAACTAGGTCTACTCTCTAACTGACCCCCACCTAAATCCCTGCATCCCTTAGTGGGTGATTCATATTCACACCTTAGGAAACCTATAATTTACTCCTTATTGTCAACCTAAAATGCTATATATGAATAATGGAAATAAATAATGAACATTAAACTTGTAAATATCAAGATACTCCTATAATATTTTGTTAAGCATGGACTCAGAAAACATAATTTAACCAGGTTGACATCTCTTAAATAATTGGAATTCACATGCCCAAGATGAGGCTTTTCTGAGAAAAAGCTTTCAAGTACCACGAGAATATTAAGCTTGGAAAACCAATGGGGAACACTTTGAGACATCTTGTGTTACATATCATCTTATCCATGATGGATGCACTCATCCTTTAAAAACA
This sequence comes from Nyctereutes procyonoides, assembly GCF_905146905.1. Lineage (NCBI taxonomy): Eukaryota > Metazoa > Chordata > Mammalia > Carnivora > Canidae > Nyctereutes > Nyctereutes procyonoides. Next base: position 45,657,419 of record NW_026575140.1, on the reverse strand, counting down.
CTTTCTGATCTGCACGCTTATTTGAACAGGGTCCAGTTGGCATGAGAAGTAGGGCATCTTGTACAAATCATCCCATGACTTCTGGGTGGGTGCAGGGGAGTTCTGGAGCCTTGGTTTTAAAGGGTACCACTGGGGATCTCTGGGTGGCGCAGCAGTTTGGCGCCTGCCTTTGGCCCAGGGCGCGATCCTGGAGACCCGGGATCGAATCCCACATCGGGCTCCCGGTGCATGGAGCCTGCTTCTCCCTCTGCCTGTGTCTCTGCCTCTCTCTCTCTCTCTCTCTATGTGACTATTGTAAATAATAAATAAAAATTTAAAGGGTACCACTGACATATCCAAAGTTATGCTTTGCAAGGAAGCCAGAAACAGCCTGCCTACCTCCATCTCCATTGCAAGCCTGGAAGCAAGCCTGTCTATGCTTTTGTGAATCTGAACCTCCATCAGGTTGAGCCAACTCAATCAGTGGGGAAATACAAATGCCCACTTCATTTTTATTCAGCTGATTAGAGCCTTGCAGGGCAGAGCTTCCTAGGATACCATGCCAGAGAAGCTCCAGGAAGTAGAGCTTCCTTAAAAGAAGGCACATCCTGTCATTAGCCACGTGGCATTTCAGAGGGCCAGAGAAGACCCTTCAAAGGAAAAAGAGAAGTTACAGCTAGGGCAACTTTGTTACCATTTAATGCCAAAATGCAAGAGTATATCTGTTTATAAACATTGAGGAGAGCATCTGACTAGGGATTCTGAATAAGTGAGAGGGTAATTTATCTAAATAAATTTATTTATAGTTATCTAATAAATAAATTTATTTAGATAAATAAATATAAAGGGCTATCCACTCCTAGTAAGATGATATTGTGTTCCACTGACTATAAAGTCTGACTTAAGAGGTTTTGTTTTGTTTTTCATTCTTGGGGTTAGTCTCATAATATATTCAATATTTCCTATGATATGCAATGGTGTGAGAAGTAGCATGGTATAATGCTGACAACTGTATACTCTGTAACCAGAATCCCTGAATTTGAATCCTGATTTAACCATATTCTAGCTTTATCTTGGGGAAGTTAACTTCTCTGGACCTCAGTTTTCCCATCAGTAAAATGGAGATAATGTAGCACCTACCTTACAATGTCATTGTAATGGTTCAATAAGTAAAACATTGATAGAACACTCAGAACAGGGTCTGACACATAGGAAGAATTTCCTCTCCTCCAATCTGTAAGAGAAATGGCTAGGGCCAGGAGTTGGCCAATTCAAAATCTTCTTAGATTTCATTCATTTTGTTCTTCCTTTAGTATGAAAACAAAGCAACTCTCTGACACAATTAGACTATGGAGATGCTAAATTGGTATCATTCACTGTGTTTTAAAAAAATCCTGCCATAAATGTAGGATGAAGCAATCAAGAATACCTTTATGAAAAGGAGTCATACTCTCATTCAACAAATATCTACTAATGCTCATTATGCACCTGGCATCACACTTATGTTCAAAATAGTCTATTTGTTTTTAAGATTAATTAATTTATTTGAGAGAGAGAGAGCACTCACAAGGGCTGGTAGGAGGAGCAGAGGGAGAGAATCTCAAGCAGATTCCCCACTGAGTGTGAAGCCCCAAGTGGTACTCAACCCCAGGACCCTGAGTTCATGACATAAGCCGAAATCAGAAGTCTGATGCTTAACTGACTGAGGCACTCAGGTGCCCCTCAGAATATATTCTTCATGAATAAGAGGGAGGGGGCTCTTTTTTATACTCAGGCTGGACCCTGAAGGCCTTGGAAGAATTCAATGAAGAGTTACGGGAAACAGCCTTGGCAAAGGTTCAGAGCTAAATAAATATGGTGGACATGGAAGAAGAGAAAGTTGATTTGGGGCAGGTTCTGCTTATGAAAGCCTGAAGAACTTGATATTACAAGCAATAGATAAGGACCAATTGAGGTTTTGAATAAGAGTAAGAAGTGAGCAAACGTGTATACATAAGGAGGGCAGACATGAAGGACTGGGAGGGAAATTGGGTAGAGAGCTTGGGAATATGGACAGCTTGAAATCTATTCAGGATTCCAAGAGTGAAATGAGGTCCAGATTTACCACAGTGGGTGATATAAAGAGGAAAGAGGAATACAAAGAGTCATTTTAAAATCAGAACTGAGGGCACCTGGATGGCTCAGCGGTTGAGCATCTGCCTTTGGCTCACATCATGATCCTGGAGTCCTGGGATCGAGTCCTGCAATGGGCTCCCTGCAGGAAACCTGCTTCTCCCTCTGCCTATGTCTCTGCCTCTCTCTGTCTCTCATGAATAAATAAATAAAATCTTTAAAATAAAATAAAATAAATCAGAACTGATAGTACTTGGTGACTGACCCTAGGAGATAAAGCACAAAAAAGAATAAAAGGTGATCCTATGTCCTCCAAGCAGCTGAGATGACTAAAGCATTAACATGGCTCAAGGTATAGAGTCCCTAAGAGTTAAAGACAGTTTAAAGACAATCAATTTTATAGACTGATTTGATCAATGAAGGGCATCTTTTTTTTTAATAAATTGATTTTTTATTGGTGTTCAATTTACCAACATACAGAATAACACCCAGTGCTCATCCCGTCAAGTGTCCCCCTCAGTGCCCATCACCCATTCACCCCCACCCCCCGCCCTCCTCCCCTTCCACCACCCCTAGTTTGTTTCCCAGAGTTAGGAGTCTTTATGTTCTGTCTAATGAAGGGCATCTTAATCAAAACAGCACATTAAATATTAGTAGCAAAATGGAATGAAATGTCTAATCTAATGCTTCTTTCTACTATACACCAAGGGAAAGGTCACAGTATCATATAAAAAATACAGGCAGACTCAACTTTGAATTTGTTGTACAAGCTATAAGGTCTTATCCTGTCTGAGCCCTGGAGAAAGTATCAAATCTCACAAGATGGTATAAAGCAAAGCAAAAGATATTCAACTTAGTGGAGCTCATGGCTGTTGGGCTCCCTGTCTTCTACATTCAACTCCAACCTGTCTTGATTCTGCAGAGCATCTTCTGAAATTGTATAAACATGTGGACCATGTTTATACAACACATATTCAACAACTACTGGGAGAGAATTTTTGTTGTTGTTGTTTAAAGATTTTATTTATTTATTCATGAGAGACACAGAGAGAGGCAGAGACAGGGGAAGCAGGCTTCATGCAAGGAGCCCGATATGGGACTCGATCCCGGGACTCTGGGATCACACCCTGAGCCAAAGGCAGATGCCCAACCACTGAGCCACCCAGGCATCCCTCAGGAGAGAATTCTTGAAGCTCTATTGGATTCTGTAGAGGATTTGCTCAGGAGCAATGGAACAAAGCGTGTTTGGTACAAGAGACACGGTAATGAGAGCTAGAATGTGATTAAGAGATAGGGTTACAGACAGTTGCAGCCTAAACCAAGCAGCAGTGAGCAAATGAGGCCAGTTCATACACATCTGGTCAGATGCTAAGAGAGTGACCACTGGTGACAGTGGTTGATCCAGAGTACCAAAATGTCAGAACTGGAAGGGAACTCCAAAGCATTGTGCCAAATCCTATCATTTTTTTTAAGATTTTATTTATTTACTCATGAGAGACAGAGAGAGAGAGAGAAAGAGAGAGAGAGAGAGAGAGAGAAAGAGAGAGACACAGGCAGAGGGAGAAGCAGGCTCCATGCAGGAAGCCCGACGCGGGACTCAATTCCGGGTCTCCAGGATCACACCCTGGGTTGAAGGCAGTGCTAAACTGCCGAGCAACCGGGGCTGCCCAAATCCTATCATTTTACAGATGAGGACACCAACAGAAAGGAAGGTGTAGTGCAAAGTGATGGGAATAGGACGGTGAGTAGTGGAGACCTCATATGTTGGAATCAGGTAGATCTCAGTTAAATTACCTAACTTCTCTTGGCCTTAGTGTTGTTGTCCTTATTTTTAAAATGTCAAAAAAATAATATCATATGTAGGAGGAGATGGAATTATCAAATGAAATGCCTTATGAAAATTACTGGGCACAGCTGGCTCTGAAGGTCATTCTAAATTCATCTTTACATGCACTCCTCCCCCCCCCCACACTCGAAGTCATCACGTGTACTCTGGTGCATATCTGTTGTGGGGCAAGTGATCAGAAAGCCATGATTCTCCCAGCTTTCTGCCCAGCCCCTAAGTCCACAAGGCCCAGGTCAACAGCCACCCAAATGTGGAGCTACTGCCAACACACTCCCGCACTGTAGATACAGGTAGCAGGGAGCTGGAGAGACAGGACTTGCAAGAGTTAAGAGTAAAATGAAACTTGGCTGATGTTTTTGGTCTCTGAGGCCCCAGTGGCAGTCAGCCAACTTGTGTTGTGGCCAAAGGGATCTTGACAACGAAGGAATGGGAAGCGTCTTAAAGGGAGAACTCACTTTGTTTTCTTCCTGGGGGAAGGGTTTTCCTTGTACCATTGAAGTCATTTCTATCTCCAACAAATGATAGGATTTCCTGACATTAAATACCTGCCATCATTAAATGTAAAAACAAAACAAACATGGTTAGATGAGCAATTATTATGTGCCAGGCACTAGACTAACCGCTCTATATGTGTCATATAGCTCATTCATCCCTCGTCATAACTCTGAGATGAGTATTAGTATTTTAATATCGATTTTTAAAACTGAGAAAACAGAAAACAGAAGCACAGAGAAGTAAATGAGCTAAGACTGCATAGCTAATAAAAGGGGGCGGGTGTGGAATCAGGATTTGAGCCAAGTGGCCTAGCTCAAAAGACTGCCTGCTGCCTCGTTGATGCTGTTCTACTGCTACCCAATCGGATTGAGTGGGGGGAGCATGAAGAGCAAAGACCACAGAATGGGAACACAGAAAGCAGCAAGCCACACAAGGAGAAATGAGAAAAGAAGAGAGAAGAGGGAGCACTGTAACAGTGCAAAATCACCCACTCTGCAGAAACGAACACAGCAGAGGAACCCAGAGCAGCCTGGCCCTGGAAGCTGTGTGGCTAAATGAGTTCTCCAAAGTCAGTAAAGGCTCTTAACAATACATAGCCATTATAAAAGACACACTCGAGAGCACAGGCAGGATGATGAGTGGTGATGAAGAGGTCTCATGTGAAGTCTTTGGCTGCTCTTGACAATAGACAAAAGCCTCACCAACCTAGCTGCCCCAGACTGGAACAGGATAATGGGTGGCAGTCACTAAACACAGTGGCTCAGAGATGACAAGATCAGGGACTCGGTGGTTCCATCCTACTATGCCATGTCCTAGTTGTGCACATAGCATTGAGCCTCATTTTCCTCATTTATCAAATGGGAAGAAGAATGATCTTCCTAGGATTACAGTGAGAGAGAGGTGATATGCTGTTTATATGGCCTCTCACTCAGAGCCCAGCACACTTGTGCATTATGCACAGTAACAATAATGACTGTCATTACTACCCCCTCAGGTGACTGGCCCACTTTTCTATGAGCCAGTTTTGCCCTTGGAGAATCTGGAGTCTTGGACTTTTGCACACTTTGGATATACATGCCTTAGACATGGGGTTCATCTCTGCTGTTGCTTTTCCTGCTTTGACTGAAGAACTTGTGAGGAGACCAAGAAAGAGAGTTCAGGTAAAATGGTGATACAAAGAGCTCTGCTTGTATTTCCTGCAAAGCAAACAGCATAAATCCTCTGTTTTGAATTCAAAAATGAACTTGGAGAGGATTTGCATATTTTTACACGTTTCTAAAATATGCATTTTGTTATAGTTATTGAGAACTGAGCATCTGTTAGAAATATTATAATCAAAGGCAGGGTTAAGCCTTAACTACAATGGAGCTATTACTATGGAATTGGGAACTATAACCTTTTCCAAACCACACAGTAAAATTACTTTATTTCTCATATTAAACAAAAGTCAACTGTTGATTGAATTGCCTCTGAAATTCTATAAAATAAAATTTAAAAATCTATGGTAACGGAAACTAGATGTGCTCCATAGATTGTTAAGCAAGAAGAGAAAATAGATTTCTCACCCAAGCACGGGAGAAGTGCATTAAGCACCGAAGAAAGCTTTGGAAATTTCTCTGAAACATCCAATGTAGTTTATCAAAGTTTGCTTTAACATACAGCACCAAAGAAGCCTATAAAGTAAAATGTGAGAAACTATAAGCCAATTGGATTAAAAATAATCAGAACAAAGATATTCTGAATAATAGTTTTGTTACTTCTGTAATTATCTCCTCATTTTTAATTAACCAGAAATTTATATGAGAGCTATTATAGATATTTAGTATTATGGGAACTGGACAGGAATTTCCTCAAATTTAATTTTTGTATGGTGAGAAGAAAGAGGTAAGCACGCTATTAGTTATTGTAAACCTTCTCTCTCTCTCTCTCTCTCTTTCTCTCTCTCTCTCTCTTTTTTAAAAATTTCGTTTATTTATTCATGAGACACAGAGAGAGAGGCAGAGACACAGGCAGAGGGAGAAGCAAGCTCTCTGCGAGAAGCCCGATGCAGAACTTGATCCCAGGACCCCAGGATCACGACTTCAGCCAAAGGCAGTCACTTAACCGTTGAGCCACCCAGGTGCCCCTATTGTAAGAAGATCATTCTTTATTTATTTTTTATTTTTAAAAAAGATTTTATTTATTTATTCATAAGAGACAGAGAGACAGAGGAGCAGAGACACAGGCAGAGGGAGAAGCAGGCTCCATGCAGGGAGCCCAACGTAGGACTCGATCCCGGGACTCCAGGATCAAGCCCTGGGCGCTAAACCACTGAGCCACCCAGGGATTCCCCTGGTGCCCCTATTGTAAACTTCCAATTGTTCTGATGTTACTGTTTTGCCCTTACTTGGGAATACATTAAATATAATTTCTCAAAGGTAAAATTTGAAAAATGATATTATTCAGTGGTTCATAACATAAGTTTGGGAATCAGAAACATCAGCGCACAAGTTCTAAATATTTGGGCAACTCATAAACTCCCTGATTCTCAGTTTTGTCATTTATGTAATGGAGATAATTATTATAATATAATCCCACAGAGATTAGATAGAGACAAATGCCTATAGAAAATTTAGGAACAGAGACACCTGGGAGGCTCAGTGGTTGAACATTTGCCTTTGGCTCAGGTTGTGATCTTGGGATCCTGGGATCGAGTCCTGTATCAGGTTCCCCTTGGGAAGTCTGCTTCTCCCTCTGCCTCTCAATTTGTGTCTCTCATGAATATGTAAATAAAGTCTTTAAAAAAAACGTTTAAGAACAGTTTCTGGCACATGGCAGGAGCTCAAGAAATGGTAGCTATTTTTATATTAATAAATCTGAGCTCTACTTAAATGTTTCCTACTCCTGGGGAAGGCAGTAGTTATAGCTGTACCTACTTGTTACAAGAAATTACAGAGCATTTCCGAGAAAATATTATTCTTATTATTTTCTACTATGCAATATCCATAGATCAAAGGTTGCTCCGAGCAGCCATCTTTTGGTTAGTTATAGGGCAGCTACCTATTAGTAGACCCTACTACTCAAGTAGACCTTGAGAACAGAAAGAAAAAGAAGAACTTAAATCAGGAATGAGCAACTGCAGTAAAGAGGTGATTTGGAGATAACGACCATAAAGAGCTATTCCTCTCACCAATCGCTGAGAAAATCAAGAGTTGACCACATACAGACATATGTATCACATATGCACTGACAATATCAAAATTTAAAAAACATATTTTCATAGGCTTTGGTATGGAGGAATGGAAAACTCTGACTCTAGGTCAGAGGTGAATAAAAAACAAAGGACTGTCTGATAAGCTAACAAGAAGAAATACATAATTAAATACATAAGGTTCGTAATTCAGCTAGAACAGGTACTCATATTGCAGAGTGGGTGTAGCAATGGGCTCTTTAAAGGGCTTCAAGAGAGAGGGAGACGCTCTCTTCTTTCAGGAAATTTTCTAAAAGCTTCACTTGTTCAGAAGTCTAGCATAGCACAGCAACACAGCAGTTGTCGTGTTGGGATTTGGTTGACATTCATTTAGGAGATAGAACAGTAAGACCAAGAGCTTTCTAAGGGATCTGGAGAGCCAAGGTATGGATGGCACCCAAAATATGAGTGGCTAGCCCCAGAAACTACTCAGATACCAGGTCAGAAACGAAGTACGCTGGCAGGAGTCAGGGAGCACAGATGCAAAGCAGTTCTAGGCAAGTAACCAAGAACATAGTCAATCGACATTTTTGGAGCAACCACATAACAAGTTCTGGGAAAGCTCACTGAATCCCATATATACAGGTGCAGGGTGAGTATAATATTAACAGTGACAACAGTAATGATAATAATAACAATAACAATAACTATGATTGATTGAAGGCAAAGGTCATACAGTAGTCCCCTCTTCTCTATTGGGGATACCTTCCTAAATCCCCAGTGGATGCCTGAAACTACAGTACAGTTTGGGTACTAAGTACCAAACCCTATAAATACTGTTTTTTTTTTATATATACATGCATACATATGATAAACTTTAATTTATAAAATAGGTACAATAAGAAATTAGCAACAGTATTAGTACAATAGAACAATTATAAGAATACACTGTAATAAAAGCTATGTGAATGCAGTCTCTCTCTCTCTCACAATATCTTATTGTATAATACTCTTCTTGTGATGATGTGAGATGATAAAATGCCTACATGATGAGATGAAGTGAGATGAATGACATAGGCAGTGGGACTTTGTGTTAGGCTACTATTGACCTTCTGAAGTCAGACAGAGGATCACCTGTTGACTGGTTGACCATGGGCAACTGAAACTGCCAAAAGTGAACCCACAGATAACGGGGGACTACTGTATGATAAAAGCAATGCTTTTGTGATGCTTCTAACAACTCTGACTCACCCTCATCTTACCAGGTTAGGTCACACATTTAAAAAGCTCTTTGAGAATTCAGTGTTTCCCTTATAGCACTTTGCTCATTTATAATCACTTAGTTACCTTATTAATATAATGTCTTTGTCACTATATTGTAAGCTCCACGAGGTGTGTGTTCATGTTACTTATCATATGTACCTAGGACGTAGAATGATGTTTGGAGCTTTAATAAATACTTGCTGAAAACCTTGTAAATTGTGATAGATTAAAAAGAAAGAAAGAAAAAGAAAAGGAGGGAGGGAGGAAGGAAGGCAGGCAGGCAGGCAGGAAGGAAGATGACTTGCAGCTCAGGCTTGCCCAAAAGCACACAGCCAGTAAATTGCAGAGGCAGGATTTGAACCCAGGTTTGTTTTGACTTCTAGGTCTATGTACTTACCTGCTATATCATATAAATCATTAGAAAAGGAAAACAGAGCTCTTAGTATAAAGAAGATTGGAACAGGAACAAGCCCCACCTACAGGAAGCTTCCTGTGTTTTCCTCTGGGTCACAAATACGTTTCAGAGCACAGTTTCAGCCCCCGAAGGAGGAGAGGAGCTAGAGTCAGAGGCGTGCACAAGTGAGTCTAGTTAAGGGAGACAGTAAGGATCTACATCAATGAAATTGAGCGAGGACACAAGAGGTTTTAACGGAAACGTGTGGAGAAAAATGGAACACGGAGAGGTCAACCTCTGTTAACAACAAGATCTCTTAAGTACTTCTATTTTTCTGATCTGGCTTAGAGGGGAAAGAGCTTCAGTGATGAAAGCCAGCCTAATAAACTATCTGATTCAGTATCAAAATGACTATCAAATAATTGAAGTGCTTCAAAGCCATTAAAAACAAGTACAGGAAAAAAAAAAACATGATATACTCTAAGATCTTCATCTTTTTTACCTGTCAACATGACTCTGAAAAAAATCTACTATCAGAACCATTTGGGTTAGAAAAAGAGTTTTTCCAATAGCTGAATTAAACCATCACCTGAGCCCTCAGGCCTCAGCAGTGACAGTGCTGAATGGCATTGGGGAAGGGCACCACAGTCCCTTCCAATCTCTCTTAGCTTTCCTGAAAATAAACATAACATTTAAATAAAGTCAGAGTATTTTTACTCAAACACAGACTCAAGACAATCTCCTCTCAAAACAATAACAACAACAACAGAAAAAAAAAAAAAAAAACAACAACAACCCAGAGGGCCATCTGTATCTGCTTCAGTCCATCCAAGATCCAAAATAATTGCTTAAAGATGCAAATGGAAATGTGACCTTCTCCTTAAACCCCTTCAGTGGCTTTCCACTGCCTCCCAATCAATTCCAGATCCATCTTCATTGCTCACATAGCCCTGCCTGATTTGAATCTTGCCTTCCTTCTCTGCTGTTTCCTTTCCCTGCTTTCACTGGTCTCCAGCCACACTGGCTTTTCGTTTGTTCCTTGAGCTTAAACAAGATCCAGGCAGTCATTTGCCCCTGCAGTTCTCATGCCCTGAAATACTCTACTTTCAGATCTTTACATGTCACAGTGTGATGAAGTCTCAGCTTAAATGCTTCCTTTACCACCTAAAGCAGCTTTGACCACCACTTTCCACTCTTTTCCAAATGATTCTTCGTTTTTCACTGATTTTATCACCATCTGAAATTCTCTTTTTTTATTCATTTGGTTTGTGAGTCTTGTCTCCTCATAGTTGAATGCAAGTTCCAGCAGAGCAAGGACTCTATGTGTTTTGCTTACTTGTATCCCACACTTAGAACCATGGCTAGCTCACAGAATTCCACTACCACTAAAAAAACCTTCCTCTGTATCTTAGTCAAAATTCATCAGGAGAGCAAAACTCTATGTCTCAATCTGCCGGTGTAAGGTGGGTTACCACAAAGATAGAAGATGGTGGAAAACTCAAAAGAAGAAATCCAGATTAAATAATTTGATCTAATAATAAGATTGCATGGATTAGATCTCACTGAGATTACATACAGAACAATATTTGGTTCTGTAACTAGGCCAAGATAGATGTTATTTGAGCACACTTTAAAATGCATTTTAATCGCTCCACTACATGTTCATTATTAGAGACAATATTTTTACTCAGTTTTGCAAAATTACATGTAGCATTTTCTTTTTTTTTTTCATGTAGCATTTTCTATTCAAATAAATATTTCATCAAATGAGGGAAGGTGTTCTTCTCCTAGTATCCAGGAATGAAGAAAATCATTTGTATATATGGAAGGTGGAAAGTATGAGGAGAGGCGTTAACTGTAATAGGGATACAACCTGAAACCCTTGTCGTAGAGGATAGAATTTTAAAGCTAGTTAGTACCTTCAAAATTATTTAACCTAACCTTTACTTGAAAATAGTTTCCAAGATACTAAATATAACAACAGCCCTAATACTACATTATATTTATATATTAATTTACTGCTTTTAGAAATATTTTCACATATATTTTGTGCTTTGGTATTCACACCAAGTGAGAAAGGCAGGAGAGCTCATTTCCTACTCCACAGATGGGAAAATAGAAGAGATGGTGACTTGCTCAAAATAAACAGCCAGGATCTTTAAAGAGGATACAAGAAATTAAATTTTTACCCACCTGGCAAATTCTTGACCTCATCCTCATTGCTAACAAAGAATGGTGCCAGGAGATATTAGAATTTTTTGAATTAAAATCAATTATTCTTTCTACTGCTTTGCTTTCTCTTCCCAATGTTAAATAGTTTGTCCAAAGTCACTCAGCTGGCAGGGAGCGATGTCAGGACTAGAACCTAACACAGAACTCCTTCCGCCTCACCAAGCTACCTTATTAAATGAAAATGAAGAATTCATGACACATCATGTCACTCATTAATATGAGCCATTCTAGCTCAGTATACAAATCAAGCTCCAGCTAACAGTCTAAATGTCCGACAACAGGGAAATAGGTACATAAATGACAATGCAATGGAATATTCTATAACCAGTATAAATAATGTTTGTGGAGACTGTTTCATAAGGATGATAATGATGGCTAACACCTCTTGACTGAGTGTTTACTGTGTACCAAATACTGTTTTTATGTATATTATATGTCTCATGTATGTAATTATATATTATAAAAATAATACTAATGATATATAACATGTTAAACTCATTTAATCCTTATAATAGCCTTTTCTGATATGGATTATGCCATACAGAAGAAGAAACTGAAGCACAAAAGGGTTAAATAATTTGCCTAAATGTTATATAGTTGGCAAGTGTAGAGGGGACAAGGTTTGCATCTGGGAAGTTTGTCCCAGATCCTATACTCTTAACTAATATACACACTGCATAGGACAGTGGTTACCATGTAATATCAAGTGAAAAATTTGTGTGTGTCTGAGTGAGTATATACACACATGTATGTATACATACAGATAGATCAAATTGAGTTCTTTGACATAAATATTTATTTTGCCTATAAAGCTATTAAGAGCTGGCATTCACTGAGTGCTTACTTAACATCTCAGGTTAAGTGCTAACTGAAATCCATACATTATCTTAATTAATTCCCCCACAATCTTATGTGGAAGGTGTCATTTCACTCTCTTTACTGGTAATACTGCTGAGACTTAAAGAGCTTCAGATTGTCCCCGAAGTCCAGGTTCTACACTCAACAAATTGTAGTAGTGGTTAGTTATTTCATAATAACGAGATAATTGGTGATTTCAGTTTCTCCTTTGTATCTTCCTATTTTCTGAGTTTTCTACAATGAAACCTGATCTCTCTTAAAATGAGAGCAAAACAATTAAAGTAGTCAAGCAGACTGTGTGAGATACTAGGTTAACTGCATGCTTCTGAACCAAAGTGTGGCTCTCAGCCAGACTGATCCTACGCAGCAGATGGGAGCTCTGGGGAGAAGAGAGGGCTTATGATCCTGGGTACTGCCTGGCATCCAGGAGCCATACTGGAGCCTTCAATGTTCCCAGCAGAGTAACATTTAATATACCTTTGCTATGGACCAAATACTTTTTTCAATATTTTACATATGTTAACTTATATAAGCCTCATGATAACCGTACACTGGGTGGCTTGCGTATTTCCCAAAAAGTTGTGATCCCTCAACAGCATTCATTCATTCACTGAATTTTTGTTGAGTACTTACCGTGCCACACATTGGGAATAAAAAATTGAGTGAGACATGGTCGCTGCTTTGGCAGAATCCTTGGTTCTTGGTGGAAGAGCAAACAAAGTAGGTATATAAATAGAAAATAGCAGCTAAATAGTATTGAGAGCTTAACACTTTACCTCAAGACTGTAGCCTCAATCCCTACCCACCAGCCTGCTCTATGGCTTCTAGACTTGCCATCCCGACAATCAAGTGAACCAGTTCCTTAAAAATATCTCTTTCTCTCCCTCTTTTTCCCTTTCCCTCACCCTCTTTCTTCCCCTCTCCCTGACCCTCAACCTCTCCCTCTCTCTTTCTCTCTCTCTCTGTCTCCTTCTTAACCTATTGGTTCTGTAATCTCTGGAGAACACACTGCTGCTACAAGTGCACTTTCTGATTTAATCCTTACAACAGCACATGATTAAATTAACAATGAGACAGTTACTGTTATTATCATTTCCATCTTCTAGATGAGGAAGCAGGTTCACTAGCTTCCCAAGGTCACGTACATGACATTTAATCTAGACCAGCCTGACTCCAAAGCCAGTGCTCTTAAACCCTCTGATATGTGGCCTTAGGAGGGCAAGGACTGATTGCCGAGTGAGCTCAGGGAGCACCTCACTTTCAACATGGGGAATGTGGAGAGGCTTCATTGAAGAGGGGCACTTCTGTTCGACCTTGAATGATCAGAACAGACTGTGACTGTGTGGATAAGGGTAGGAATAGCACATACAAAGGAAAGAGGACATGGAGCTCCTGGCTGGCTGGCATAGTGGGATATGAGCAGATAAAGAGCCTGTGTGTGAAAGTGTTACACAGCAACTAAAGCATTTGTACTTCATCTTAGAAGCATGGGAACAATCAAAGGCAGATGGGGAAAGTGATGCCTTTGATGGCTGTGAGGAGCATGGATTGGAAGCAGCAAAATCTGATCAGGTGTGGTAGCAGATGATGAAAGGGAGAGGACAAAGCCAAGATCTTTTAGGAAGGATAATCTATAACTCTAAAGAACCTACCGCTATGAGGCAAGCAGGAAGGAGAAATGAAAAATGAATCCAATCACTGACTGTGGCTTGGCTATCTGGTAGACACAGGTCTTTGAATTGGAGGCACAAGGAGGCTAAGGAAAACTTGGTGGTTAAAGTCTATAGTACAGGGGTAGGGTCCTACCTGTTGTGAGGCTTGCATTTCCTACTACTGCTACCATACCTAGTGCTGTGAGCAATTTTTCACATGCCATCTTTCAGTGATACACTAAGGGCATTTGTAAAGGTTGGATGTACAGTGAGACCACCTACATCCCAGATTTACTCATTGTTTTTCAACTTTGGGAAGCTGCCTATGGTAGGGAAAGCAACATGATATCATCTCATGTGCCAGTCCCAAACAACTAGCAGAAGTGGCCTGGAATATGATGTTAAGATAGAGGCTGAGGCCAGAGAGAAAGATAGTTAAGATTGATTAGTGATGCCTTCCAAGGTCAAGAAATGGAGAGTGTAACCCATGGACATTGGGAATCAAGGATGGTGGAACATGTTAGTAATTAAAAGTATGGCGAGGAGAAAAGAAATCTGTAGATCTATCTGCAGAAGAGGTCCAGCAATAATCTACTTGACCAGTCAAATAGTGAGCTGTAATGCCTAGCCACTGAATGCTAAGGAACCCACATATAACAATAGGACTAAGAAAGAGAGTGATCTGAGAAAATAACTGGCATTTGCACCACTCTTCTTCAGATGTTCTCATATTTATTATCTCATTCTACCTTCCCTATGCTTCTTTGAGATAAAGAGCCAGCATTATTCCTACCTTATAAATGGGGATGCTGAGGCCAAAGCCGTGCCAGAACTCATTCAAGGTCATAGAGCTAGTCAGGAGATCCAGCCCCTTCAAGTCACACTCAACTCTAACTCTAGGATTGAAACCACGAACTAAGGTAAGAGCATGATATTTATCTATTTACTTAAATACGTGGAAAGATGAGTCCAAGAGGCACCACAGAACCAGTATCAAAATGCCAGGCTTCTGAATGCCCACCTGTCACTAGACACATGGATAACATAGGCTCATGCCAACTGACCAACACAAAAAGACGCTGGCTTTCCTATTTCTGAAGATTCACAGATGTCTGCTTATGTGTTACCTTGGAGTCCCTCTCTTGAACATCCCCCTGTGCTTTTGTCCAGAAGCACTGACGTCCTTGCCGTCCCATGTTCTGAGCATTTGTACATGCTCTTTCTCCCACGTCTTTGGACTCATCCCCTGAATAATTACATGGCTGCTCACCCTCTCCACTCCTTCAAGTCTTTGCTCATATGTCTTCTCAGTGAGGCTACCCATTAGCACCTTATTTACAATTGCAATCCCATCTACCCTACTCCTTCCTCTCTCCCACAATTTCCTCTATCTCCTTTCTCCACTTGATTCTTCTCCAAAGTTCTTCTTTTTTTTTTAATTTTTATTTATTTATGATAGTCACAGAGAGAGAGAGAGAGAGAGAGAGAGAGAGAGGCAGAGACACAGGCAGAGGGAGAAGCAGGCTCCATGCACCGGGAGCCCGATATGGGATTCGATCCCGGGTCTTCAGGATCGCGCCCCGGGCCAAAGGCAGGCGCCAAACCGCTGCGCCACCCAGGGATCCCTCTTCTCCAAAGTTCTTATCCCCATCAAATGTACTCTGTGTTTCATTTTATTTTCCCATCTCTCTTGCATCAAACAGGAAGGTCCATGTAGGCAGGAATTTGTATTTGGACCTCCAGCACAGAGTCGAACACCTAGTATGCATTCATACAATTCATGCAATTTCTGATGAATAACACAGACAGTTCTATGCTAGGGACTAGAGATAAGGGTTGTGTAACTGCACCTTTCTCTTCCAATACTGAAAAGGGGCAAAATTAACCAATGGCATCCATACAAAAGAACAGCAGAGGAGGAGTAGCCAGTGAAAGGCAGATAGTAATACATTTGGACTATTCTTGTATTAAGACAAGCATATTTTGAGATGGGAGGAAAAAAACTCAATAATTCAATTTAAACCTTGGAGGGAGTAAGTATGGGGAATCCAAACCATTCAGTGAATGCCAGAGACTCTTAAAACTAGAAGTTCTAGAGATAGGCAGATCAATTCTCTCATTTTATTTGCAATGAAACAGAACCCCAGGAAGGTAAAGTAACTTTCTCAAGGCACACAGCCAAGCAGTCACAACACTTAGACTCAAACTTAAGTCTGCCTCTGGATCCATGCTCTTTCTACCAAAAACATCCAAACTACACAAATTTAGTAAACAAACTGAGCTTCTAAGACTAATGAATTCTCTGATCAGGAATAATTTGGCATTTGAAAAACCTCATTTACCATCATCACACTGCCACTGCTTGCACAGATACATTGTACAACATTATGCTCATCTGTATTCATTTACTTACTTAGAAATACTTGCCAGATTCCAAGTCAAACTCCAGCTCTAGAAGCCAGTGTTTTCAGATCTGGTCATAAACCAGAGAAAAGGAAAGATAGTCCAGGGAGAGAAAGATGAGGCAGAAGGATGAGGGAAGTAGATAGAGGGAGGGCAGAAATAAAGGAAAGCAGAAGGGAGAGAAAAAATGAAAAATATGTATAGGCACATTGACAGCACTGCTCCTGGGATTTTCTCAGGATTCCTTTGAATGGCTGGGCTATCACTTGTCTTTCCCATTATAAAATAATTTCTTCAGAGCTAATCATCAAAATGATTCAAACTCAAGCACATATTTTCAAATGGACCATTTCTTTTTCTTTTGCTTCCCAAAATATATTATCTGTATCTCACAATATCCCATTCCATAATACTTCATTCTTTTTCTCAATCACTTCATGTTTATTCTCCAGCGAGAACACAAATTTGAGCATTCATTTTTTCCTACATCAACTATAATGCCCCAAATAATACCTTTCAGTGTTACCACATGAAGCCATCAGGGTCATTTATATCTGGTTTTCCTCACTTCTCCAATGGATAAACACACTAAGCATCCACTGTGTGTCAAGAACTAAGAATGAGGAGGTGAACCTGATAGACCAGAGTCCTGTCCTTGTGGAGCTTAGCTCTGAGTGAGAAATTCAGCCCATACAGCATTAAATGACCATGAATCATAAATACATCTCTGAGGAGAGAGAGTGGACTGGAACGTACTCAGGGGCCCAGGCCTGTGTGTTTGAGAGCTTGGGATGTGTAGAGAGTGGATAGGGAAGTCCTCCAAGGAGGTGGTAGTTTTGCTGGGACCACAAGAAAACAGTCTGGGAATTGGCAAAATCATGCTCTAGGTAGAGCAAAAGTCCTGAGGCAGAAAAGTTTGTTTGTTCCAAACACTCTGACACTGGCAGCAAGGCATTCCACCAGCTTGGACAGGCCTGGCAGGTCTGAGTATGCAGCCTTCCATCTGCAATGGATTTTAACAGAAATGAGAAGATACAGAAGCTTTTTAAGCAAGTGACATGACATAAGATATTTAAATAGAGATTCTAAATATCTCCCTGAAATTCTGTGGATATAGTTAGAGGGCAAACATGTGCCAAGAATGCAGACTGACCCTTCCTCAGTGGACACTGACCTCCACCCACCGTAGCTCTCTCCTTGGTAAGCAAACCATCCAGTGCTCACAGAAATATTTGGTAGTCAACATAGGAACCAGTTAGGCCCAACACTCCTGCCACAAACACCCTTTTGTCCTGGAGGATATCCTGCCCTTCTCATGCCCCTCAGTCCCCTTCCATCTCTGATCTCTCCTTACTCAGTTCATTACTCCTCAGAGATTTTTTTTAGACAGGAGCCCAAAACCATCATGATCCCTTAAGCATTTTCTTCTTCCAACCCCTGTACCATCATCTCAGTAAATTCTCTCTCCCTTTATTAATTCCATTCGCAAGTTTACATAAGGAAAGTAATGACAGTTTAACAGTAGTATATATGATAAAATTGAACTGAGAAAAGTAAACCGTGAGTATGGAAGTAAAATTGAACATAATTGAAAATTCAGTGTCATAAGTCTCTACAACTTCTGAAAATATACCTTAAAACTCCCTTCATATTTTTTCTCCATATCCTCATTGTCCTCTAATGAAACCTTCCTTTTCACAAATAGCATCATTTACAATTGAAAACATATTTAATTCCATTGTTCCTTTCTGGCTACTTACTGTGGTAACCATACTGTTCTTCACACATTTCGTTGCAAATATTTAGTATTTCAACTAGATAATGGGTTAATAGCCTTTGAACGAGTGTGAGAATCTAATCAACATATATGTCATTATTCCTATGGGAATACTCGTTTCAAATGAGCAATTCATAAACAAACTTTCAGGAACATAAGAACTGTGAGTTGGTGACTTCCTGCAATTTGTTTATTTGAAACATGGATAATGTATGTGGCAAGTCCAACAGAAAGAATTATCCAGAGTCTTCTAGAATGGTTTGTCTAAGATAATTTTTTGAAGACTGCATATTCTTCTTAGAAATTTAAAGTTTTGACCTCTGGAATTTTTTGGGAACTTATATACATAAGAAGGCTCCTTCTGACACAGAGCCTTGGGGAAGAAGAGAAATGACATACATGATGACCCATATATTAGAATCTCATATGCATGCTTAAGATTTTCCAAAATAACTTCACTCTTTCTGGGAAGTATTCTCTTTAAAACTTCTTTGCTAACTAGAAAATGAACAGGTCCAGCTCCAAAATGCTTTGTTTCTTTCTGATCAGATCAAAGAATTTTCCAAATAAATAAAACTCTATTTCTAGATAGGAAAAAACAATCTTTACTATTATGAGGTTCATTGCAACAACAAAAGCTCAGTTAATCTAGAATCGTTCCAAATTGTCTAAGAAGTTTAAGATAAAGAGCATTAACGAGGGGTTGAGGGTATGGTTCTGTGCATATTCATATTTAAAAGAGAGACAGAATGTGTCCACCCAAGAAACCAAGATCTAGTTTTCAATTAGGTTAAGATGCCCATCTTGATACAAATTTTAAAAAGGTTCCTATTATAAAATATTATGATAGGCCAAATGTATGAGCTTTGTTGCTAAGTGAACTTGAGTCCAGAAAATTCTCATCTCCATTTATCAGAATTCAAGAGAAACATGTAATTAGGTCTTCTGAGGTAAATATGTTAATGTAAAACATCCAGGTGACTAGGATGGTTCATGGTTTTTCCTCTAAAATTGAAGGAAGCAATAAATATATGACATTATAAAGGACTCCAGTTTATACTATTTATAAGAACTTGAATTGACCAAACAAACAAACAAACAAACAAACCATGAACTTAGGTTCACATTCTATTTTGCCATTTTTCTGCCTCAAAATATTATTATTTTTGCAAGTTCGAAAAAGTATTGCATGCAGAATACACTTACAGATTATCGTGAATGGTAAATATAATAAAATGTATTAAATCACCCTATACATTGTAATTATATACAATAAACCCTTAATAATGTGCTTATTAATTTAAAAAAATTGTTATATAGGATGAAACCACTGGCACCCAATACCTTACCCTTCTAGGACAGCACCTAAGAGCCTGACTATGGAACTAAAAGCACAATAACTTGCAGTGCAGTTCTGCAAATGAGGGAAAACTTCCTAGGCTGCCCTACAAATAAACAGATGTCCTAAGAAACCCTGACTTTGTTCCATTTATCTTTGAAGGTATATCCAAAATGGCATTTTCAAACTTTAACGATAGTTTGCGATAACAACAGAATCCTTCAAGAGTTGCCCTAATCACATAGACTGCATCGAAAGCTTAACCAGTACACGTGCCTGTTAGCAAATGACTACCTTTGCTCACCCTCTTTCCCTTCACAGTCATACCACACAGGGCTCCCTATCATGTGGCATTCCTTAGGAAAAACACAACTCGATACCAACCACTGCCAAATAATAAAGACTGCAGTAATCGGTGAGTCAAATATCAAATTAAAATATATGTTTTTAAATCAAAAGATTTGAAAGGAATCATGGAGGGACAAACTACTGGTAAGATGTTTGAGGTCGGGCAGCCCAGGTGGCTCAGCGGTTTGGTGCTGCCTTTGGCCCAGGGGTGATCCTGGGGACCCGGGATCAAGTCCCAGGTCGGGATCCCTGCATGGAGCCTCCTTCTCCCTCTGCCTGTGTCTCTGCCTCTCTCTCTGTGTCTCTCATGAATATATAAATAAATAAAATCTTAAAAAAAAAAAAGATGTTTGAGGTCCCTGCAGTATTATTTCACTACCTTCTATGAAGTTAGCATCACTGGGGAGGTAGTAACCTTCCTCATCTATGACCAGGATTTCCAATAGGCATTGAATGAATGGAGCCCATATCTTGTTCCAACAAAACAAGAACACAAAACTAAACTATGAGCCATTCTGAAGAATCTTTGTTTACTCCTGTTTTACACGAAGTAGAGAAGTAGCTTTGAAAAGTTGCCATGGCCATGCTTTTCCTGCGCAGCAGACTAAAACACTTTGGTGAATATAGAAATATATACAGTGTAAATGTGGGCTCTCTCCTTTCCTTAATAATATATATATATATATATATGTGTCGACTACTACATGTGTGTGTAACTGTGTGTGTGTCTGTGTGTGTGTGTATGCACGCACCGATGCATATATGAAATGTACTGTTGAGGAGAGACATCATTTAACCATCTTAATGTTGGGTGGCACATTCTCAGAGCCCACTAATGTTTCAGCAGAGGGCTTCCATGACAGGATTTTAGGGTGACTTTTAGGGGGTTCCTTATATTTCCAAGGTTATTGTGATGGATAGAACGAACAGCCTAGTTGCCTCTAGGGATGAGTTAAGTGAAAAATAATAACTGCTCTGTCACATATTTGGAATAAGAGCAATTCAGAGGTGAATTCTGGGATGCAATATCAGAAACATATATATATTGCCAAAAAGACTAGCAACTAAGTTAAAAGGTTTTTGATAGGCAAATTGATTTCTAGTTAAGGTTCCTACCTGCCTTAAAAGGTCACTGAACCATTAAGATAATAAGTCTTGAAAAGCATTTAAGTATGAACTATGAGTAGATAAAAATGATTAGTTTCATATAAATTTCGAAGCCAATGGGAACAGCTGTCCATTTTCTTTCTCAGGGATTTGACGGAAGGCAACTGCGTCCATAGTGTCACCTCTAATTCAAAACAGTACTAGCATAGCATCCTTCATTAGATGAATTTGGCAGACTCAGAGCAATGGTGCTAATTCAGCTCCAACACACGTCTTTGTTACAGTTCTCCTTTCAGTTTAGGCAGCTCAGATAGGCTTATCATAGGGCTTTGAACTGCCTGACATTCTCGGATGGCACAATAGACAATATTCCCAGGAAAGTCATTAATGAGCGTCAATAAATATTACTTCCTTCAAAAAAGACACTTTAACTCCATAGTTTGCAAGGCAAGAAGTAAAAATGAAAGATCTTCTACTTGCCTGTGTAAGATTCAAACCTAATTAGGATGTATGCAGATTTCTCATTAGGAAATGCTACAAATGAAATTTAGCTGGAGAAACATAGTACCTCTATAGACAAAATTCTTTCTCTTTCTTTCTTTCTTTCTTTCTTTCTTTCTTTCTTTCTTTCTTTCTGAAGAGAGTAATCTACATGAGTTTAAACTGAAAAGTGTTACAGTAATACTCTTTCTGTTTGTCTTGCCTTGCTATTCAAAGATTAAATTCATTTTCTATTGATGAAAATGATTACATCTTAGGCCGTTAGTAATCTCAGTTTATTTAGACCTGTATTTTAAAGAACTAGCTTGAGAGCCCTTTGCAGACAAGACCCAGGCTCCATGACAAAATGATACCCAATTTCTCTTTTAAGGCTATTTTCTAAAATCTGTGGGCCATGACTGTAGAATTCTTCACTCCCTCAAATTACATTAACAATGTTTGACATCATGACAGAGAGAGCAAAAAGAATTCATTTCTCCCGAAATAAGTGGGCTATACCGTTGCTTTTTGAAACCATCCTTCTCTGATTCCATTTTGGTAAATTTCTAATGAATGTTTAAAATCTGTAGGACAGACCTTGGCTTAAGAGGTGGCCTCTCTGCCATTTTCATGGCTGATTTGAGACCCATTATGCACTCGATTCTGCATTGTGAAATCCAGGCTAGGGACAAATTTCTGCCTGTCATCTTAGGAAAGGCCAGGACTTTTGCACCATCCTTTAGTGTGAAAACAAAATCAAAGCCAGGGTAAGGCTGCCTGCTTCTTTCTTAATCAGCTTGATGCTTTTTTGAGGCAATCCTGGCTGTCACTATCTCGGGCTTGGAAGGGTAATTCAGTAGAATAAAATATAGTTTAAACAACATCTCCCCAGGGAAAGTTCCTTCTTACACTTAATATTGAATGCAAAAAGGTAATCAGTAAATAATCATTTGGTGCTTGGTTAGGAATCATTGCACAGGAATGCATTTAAGAAGAACAAAATTCTTTTTTTAACCCGGTAAGACCCTGAATCCAGGGCTAAGAGGCCCAGATATTTTCCTCATATTGCTCATTCCGTTGCAATGGCATCCTCCTATAACTATATCTTATGGACCAAATTTGCTGCACCTGTCACCCCAACAATAAGATGTAAATTGCAGAGATAAAAATAAAAGAATTTTTTTAAAAAAAAAATGTTAAACAGTTCACTGAAAATGACAGCATGGATAACTCTGTCAATGACCTCTCCTCGCTAATGTCAATTTCAGAAAACAAGTTTCCATTGTAAATGTTTAATCGGTGTAGTCCCAGGAACCCAGAGCAGAAAACCTTATCTTCTGTCCCAACTTATTTGCTCTGCAAGCTCTTTCTTAGCTCTATCTCTGCTCCCTGGAAGCACTTTATGGTTTTGTGGTTTGTTGTTGTTCTCTCTCTCTCTCTCTCTCTCTCTCTCTCAAGAGCTGGGAGCTCTGTAGGTTCTGAGCTAAACAGAAGCCTTGTGGTTTCATTCCATTAGTCTGAGCCCTGGTCCGCGGCAAGCGAGCTGCAGCATTGCTGCTTGCAAATCCTGGCAACCAGGTTCTAGACCAGAGCCACAAACACTGGCTGCACACATTCTTCAACGCCGTTCTGCCCAAACCTTGCCTGAAGCCAGTCAACCACAGCAGAAAGCATCCTACCTTCCATCATGGTGGCGGAATTGCATTCCTTAATTTCCAAGGAGTCTGAAAAAATACAGGAGGATAGGATTCCAGGTCCCAGCTAGGTCCTCGCAACGCTGCCGCCGAGAGGTGTGCTCCGTCCACTGCCGAAGCCAAACGAGACGAGTGTTAACCCCCAAGACAGGCCATGGATGCTGCTGGTGCCGCTTCACCTACGGGCTCCCGGGAAGATGCTGCGAGAGAAAGGGAGAGGAGCGGCAACCCGGCCGAGCTGCACCGCCTGCGCCGCCCTGGCCAATCCCTTCGGCGCTGGACCGCGTCACATGGCAGCCAGCCTGCGTCTCCTGACACAATACCCCGGGAGAGCACACAGAACCTATTTTCCGTCCCTGTTCCCCTCCGCTCCCACCCCTCCCGCTGGTCACCAAAGGCACGGCCCCTTCCCCACCTGGTGACGCACTTCCCCGCCCCTCCTCGTGGTCCTCTGGAGCCCCCTTGCAGCGGCTGGGTCCCCGCGATTGATTGTCAGAGCTGCCAGCTGGACGGGGGGCTCGGGCGCGCCAGGAGCACCTACGTGGCTCGCTGCGGAGGGCATCGGTTTGTTTTGCTTTGTTTTAAGAAAGACTTGCCAATAATTCCATGCACTCTGAAGTCTTAGCCGCACACTTCTAAGCTCCCATTCCCGTCGTCTTTGGCCCCGAAGGAACTCCAGACGTTAAGGTCTGTGGCCTCCGCACACGCGTGAGTCAGTCTCTCTCTCCCTCTCTCTCTCTCTCTCTCTCTCATCTCTGTCTCCCTCCCTCTTTCTCCCTACCTCCCTCCCTCTCTCTTTCAAGGGAGAAAGAAAAAAAAATCAATCCGGCTGACGTCACATCAGAAGCAATTATCCCCAAAAGGATGATGCAGAAGAAATTTCATCCCAGCTGCCTTCAGCAGAGCCAGGGAATTAATCGCGCGTGACATGCCCAAGGGCTGGGAAGTGTCATTAAAACAAAGAAACAAAGGAACCCACCCGAGTGGGGGCTCTGGAATCAACCTGGCAACGCTCGAGATCATTCCTGGGGCGGGGGGCGGGAGGCGGGGGCGAGGACCGCAGGCCCGGCGCCCGCCGCACCTGGACGCGCCCCGGTCCCCGCTCCGGGCCCCGCACGCCGCAGCCGCCGCCGTCCCCGGGCGCAGGGGCTGCGCCGCCAACCGCAGGCCCTGGAGGACACCAACTTTCTTCCAGAGCACACGATTTTTTCGCAGCGCGCCGTCGGCATCTGTGCGGGTCCTGCAGCCCATTCGTTCATCCCAGCGGAAATCCGGAGGGAGGCGATCGTGCGGGGTTCTGGCCCGGGGGTGGGGGGCGGGGGGCGGGGGCGTGGAGCTCAGGGGTCTGCAGCTGCCAGGGAGGGGAGGTGGGTGCCGGGCTGCTGCCTCCGCGGGAAGGGTGATGGCACCCGGGCTGCTGGGGCCGAGAATCTGCCCCCTGACCCGTCCCCAGAAGCCCCGGGAGCCTTCCGCGGGGCCTCAGGCCCTGGGGGCCCGCGAGCTGCGGTTCCTCGCTGGCAGGCTCCGGCAGCTAAGGAAGAAGCAGGCAGCGGCCTGTGCGAGGGAGGAGGAGGGGAGATCCGAAGAAAGGGAAGGTCCTCTGGAGAGCTCCAGGGACAAGCGCAGAAGTGGGCATTTCTCCCTCTGCAGTCCAGCAACAGCATTGGGAGAAAAAGCCGTAACAGCCCAGACCAACTGTGAGCATCAAATGAAAAGAAGTTAAGATGCATTGCGTGGTCAGGGTTGAGTCTCTAAGGCCATTATGAATCTTTTATGTTATAAATATATCCGCAAACTTTTAATATTGCTTAGTCCTTGACATCGTGTAGTTCTTTCTACCAGAGCAAATATGAGCTATTGCCAGCTAAGGATTAGGAAAGAAAATAGAACTCAAAAAGCTGACCGAAGAGCATACTAATAGTTAAACAAACAAACAAACAAACAAAACACCAAAAACTCAGTTCCTTAGCAACTTAGACTTTTTTTTTTAAACTCCTTATTCTCCCTAAGGATACATATTTCAGTAGCCTCAAAATTTCCCAATGACACTCTCCAGGGAGGTACAAATGCTTGTGCCTTTTTCCTTATATCTATGAGGCAGTTGAATTTTAAAAGAGAAAAGAATTTCAGAGCAAAAGCTATGTTGAGTACAACTCATACTGGTCTGAAAACCACAGGAACAAGATTCGTGTGTGTGTGTGTGTGTGTGTGTGTGTGTGTGCATTTAGCCAAATTTTCAGTAGTGGTTAAGAAAATGGATAAATACTGGCATCAAACACACTGGGATCAATTCTGTCCTTGCCACTTAATGAGGTCTGTGACCCTGTACAAGTTATGTAATTCTCTGTGCCTCACAGTTTCCTTATCTGTGAAGTGAAGATAAAAATAGTTCCACATTCATAGGGCTATAAATAGTAGCAATAACAAACCTTTATTAATGACTTATTATGTGCCAAGCAGTATTCTAAATACTTTGCCAGTAAATTACTTAGCATTGTGTCTGGAGCATAACCCCCCCCCCCGCCCCCAGCCCGTTAGCTTTTTAGTATCAGTGTTATCACCAAGGGGCTGCCAGAGGCATCAGAGAAATTTGTAGCTGAGAATTATACCACATACACAAAGAATAGCTTAGTGAAAGACCAAGGGATGCATCCAGAAGTGGAAGAAATTGGAGCCTTCTGAGGTTCCAGGGGACAGGTGTGTAGAAGAGAGTTTTGAAACAAAGGAAGTTCAGGAAGGTCCACTTTCAGAGATGGAATTTCAAAGTTCAAGGGAGAAAAAAAAATGGAATGGGCTTGGAGTGGCAGTTCTAAATCAAATAAGGAATCCGAAATAAGAAAAAGGGCTCAGAAAAAATCCTGAGGCAAGTGCAAGCACCAAGGTGTGGGGATAAAAATTGTCAGAGATATAACGGAGCAAAAGAACCAGAGAAAGCCAGGCTGCCTGCCTTCCCTCACCCATTATACATTCTACAGAGTATTAGGGCTAACTTCTCAGATAGATTTAGTATGGACACACATCAGTTTTGTCTTAGACATGCAGCAAGGCAGCTAGTTAGAAACAAAGACAATTCAAAGATTTTTTTTCATCAGTGGGGTGTTTATAGGAAAAAGAAGTATCTGGATATGATTGTCAGAGAAGGACCAAGAAAGGGATGTGGAGTTAAAGGTGGTAAGGCTAGTCTGGAGACTGGTTAAACTTTGTGCAACTTTCTTACCAATTGTAATTACCAATTGCTAATTATCCACTGTGAGAACACCTGATGAACAAAGTTCTGCTTCAAGTAAAAAAATTGCTCAAGGGATCCCTGGGTGGCGCAGCGGTTTGGCGCCTGCCTTTGGCCCAGGGCGCGATATCCTGGAGATCCGGGATCGAATCCCACGTCGGGCTCCCGGTGCATGGAGCCTGCTTCTCCCTCTGCCTGTGTATCTGCCTCTCTCTCTCTCTCTCTCTCTGACTATCATAAATAAATAAAAAAAGAAAAAAATTGCTCAAGTATGTTATGGAACAGTTAATTTTGTCTTCTCATAGGTTTTGGGGGGAAAATGTTTTTCTCAAGAACAAAGATAACACATTATATTGTGGCTCAAATTTCATTATTTCTTAGTACAGTTTTTGCTTACCAACAAGTACAAAGGAGAATTTTTAGCTGCTGAAATAATGGAATATTTTTTGCAAATTTTAAATGGAAGTCAAAGGATCTGTGAAAAAGATTGGTTAAATTACTAGCTTGCATCAAAGTGCCAGGACTGCCTTAAGGGATTTAGTCCAGGATGGTGAGTTTGCACCCAGATCATACTAGGCTCTCAGGTCCTACAACTAGTCCAAGACTAAAAACTTAATTGCTGAAGTCACTAGACATTGATTTTTTTTCTGAAATAATATTTGTATGGTGGTGATGCCCTGTTACACATGTCTTTTGGAATCAAATCCTATTGTATTCTTACTATAAAAGTTGAATTCCTTCACAATTTCCCAATTTTAGTGTTTGGGGAAAAATCTGTTCATAGTTCACAAAGAGAAAGAAAATCATGAGAACTGAGTCACAAAAGAAAGAGGAAAGAAAATTAACATGGGGTGACATTTAATAAATGGATATATATAGATGCATATCTATATATAGAGAGAGATACATATATATCTCCAAGATTATAATGTTAGCATGACATTTGATTCTGTCCCACTTTCAGTCCCTGCTAAGGAAATTCACAGAATGTAGAAGAGAAAATATGGTCCAAGTCCTGGAAATCAGCAAGGTCCCACCGGAAGAGTTAGACTTCTGTGGGATGAAATAGGTGAAATATATATTTTTTAAATATGAGAGAGATTTGTATATTTATATATATTTATAAGAGACAGATTTATATATTTATATATAAATATATGTATATATATTATATATATATGTATATAAAGCCCAAACTCACTATATTATTGGTTAGAATGAAGAATGCCAATTGGAATTGACATGGCCAAAGGGGGCTTTATTTATGTAGCTCACAGAGTTATATGAAGGACTGAATAGCTGAGAGAAAGCAAGAATTAGGATGCTCCAGGAAACTTTGTTACCAGAACCAAGTACTCGTGACTCTGTTTCTCTCGGCATGTCAGCTGGTTTTCTCTTACTAATTTTTTTCCCTGGGGTCTGATAGCTGGCCATTTAAATTCTTTAAGCTCACATCTTCAGAGCTTGACCATTCAAGATCTACTTCAAAAACCTTCTGGAGAAGGGCTCTGATCGAACTGGCTTGGTTCATTGTTCACCCTTTGGACCAGACAATGGGACCAGGTTGATGTGGTATCACACTGGACTTATTATTATTATTTTTTTACTGGACTTATTTAAACCAAAACTTACATAGAACTTAGTCACATGCTTACCACTGTGACTAAACATGGAGAGGAGATAGGAAAATTTCGGTGACCAACAACCCTCAATAGTATGAATCCCCTATATAATTGGAGGGGTAGAAAAGGCATTGTTAAAGAAAGAAGGAGCACTATTCCTGGAATAAGAGAGAAACTATGAAACAAAAGCTGTCCGCCATAGACATTACTCAGTTCACCTAAGATAAAACTGATAAAAGGATTCATGATCCAGAGGGACTGAGACTGTTACCCTAACCCCATCCAGCATACTTGAGAAGTTATTCATATTTTCGCACTTGCTACATCCTGAGAAAAACTGCAGACCCCATCCTCCTCTTTACTGTGGGGAAGCAAACCACACTTCTTGTTTCCCTTATCCCAAATACAAGATATGCCCTGGTATGCTCTCCACCCACTGCTCTGTCCCTGCCCAGACCTACCTGAGTACTGAAGGAATGTATATCAGCTGGGAGTACTGCTTAATCTAGAGGTACATGGATAAAGCTAAGCAATAAAGACTAAGCACATCAGGAGAATCAGCAGCTTCAAAAGAGGAAGGAAACAAACAATTACACTTCACCAAAGCAGAGGAAACACTCTCACTGAAAACAGAGGAAATGAAGAAAACTAGAAAGGCATTGAAAAAAATCTGTTTTTTACTTTTGATAAAATTTTAGGGATATGACAACAACAGATAAGATCAGAGTGCTATGACAAAAGAGTAGGGGGCAGCTGTGTGGCTCCATCAGTTAAGGGTCTGACTCTTGATTTAGGCTCAGGTCATGATCTCAGGGTCATGAGATCGAGCCCCATGTGGGGCTCCATACTGAGCATGGAGCCTGCTTAAGATTCTGTCTTTCTCCGTCTGTCTCTCCCCACCTTCCCCTACCCATCTCCCTTCCATCCCCCCATCCCCCACCCCCACTCAGGCACCTGCTCTCTCTCTCTTTCTCAAAAAAAAAAAAAAAAAAAGGCAGATTGAAGGCCAGGAAGAGTGCATGATAATAGTAAAAATATTCTCATTAGAATTGTTTAAATGTTAGGGGCATCTAGGTGGCTCAGTCAGTTAAGTATCAGATTCGTGGTTTCAGCTCAGATCATGATCTTCTCATGGGTGGTGGGATTAAGCCCTGCAATGGACTCTGCACTCAATAGGGAGTCTACTTGAAAGATTCTCACCCTCTGCCCATTCCCCCCTAAAATAAATAATTCTTTAAAAAATGTTTGAATGTTATAGCTGTAATCAATGATATAGAGAATATTGCCAATAGGAAACATTGATAGGCCCAGTGCAATATGCCAGAAGCACAGACCCACAGCAACAATGACTGGCCCAAGCATAGTGGAATTCTTTTTCTCTGAGGAATCAGTTAACACAGATGCAGTTTTAACAGTTCAAGAAACTAGAGAAACAGAAAAAGTTCCAAAATTAATTATGAATTACAAAACCTGGTAAAAAATAATTTTTAAAAAGAGACTATAGTTCAGTCTTATTCTTGAATATCATACAAAATTTTTAAATAAAATAACAACAAGCAAAATCCAGCTTTTCAAAAATATTATACATATACATACATATACATATCATAAGTAGACTATTCTAGGAGTAAGAAAAATAGTTCAACATTTAAAAAAATCTATGAGCATAATTCACAACATTAAGCTATTAAAAAGAAAATTATATTGTCTCCACCGTTGCTGAAAAGATATCTGATAAATTCCAACTTATATCACTCATTAAACAAAACCCTTATTCACAAAAAAAGAGATAAAAACTTCCTTAGGATGATAAAATACACAAATCTCCTCCCCAGATCTATCCTCTTGTTAAATGGGGACACAATGAAAAAAAAGCCTTTATTAAAATTAGGAATAAGACTTAAATGCTTTTTGTCATCATTGTCATATAGTATTTAATACTCTTCTATGTATGCTGGCCAAAAAACTGGGAAAGAAAAAAAAAGATATGAAATTGTGTTGGAAACAGTTATAATGTGTTTCTCACACCATTTTCTCTATCTGAATACCCAGGAAGACTGTATTTGTTGGCCTTTCTTGCATCTGGGTGAAGTTATATGACTAAATTAAGGCACTGGAATTTTCCAACACTGGCATTTGCAAACATCCTACACATCCTCCTTGCCTCTTTATCCCTCCCAAATGGTAGAGAGCTACTTGATCTACATTAGACTTGAAATGCACGAGAACTAAAACTTCATTGTGTTAATCTCTATACAATTTATATGTAGTGTGTATATCGTGTGTAATGTCTACATATATTTCCACGTTAGATGTGTATATAGTCTTTTATGGATGATATAATAAAAATACATATTTTTAGAAGAGTTAGAGGAAGAGAAATCTAAACAGAAGAAAATGTAGAGACCATCAAAAGGGAGAGAACTAGGTATGTTCTAGAATCACAATATCTAGTCACTAGCTACAAGCGTCTATTTAGCACTTACAATATGTTTGTTCTAAACTGAGATGATATAAGTGTTGAAATGCACACCGGACTTCAACAAGAGTACAGAACAAAGAGAATCTAAAATATCCTGCTAATTGTTTTTAGATTGATTATATGTTGAAATGATATTATTCTATACATTTGATTAAATAAAATGTGTACTTGAAAAGTTCAAATTATACCTGTGGTTCATAATTGTGGTCACATTGTATTTCTATTGGATAGTGCTGTTCTAGAGACTGACAGAACCCCGACCCAATAAACACTGTGGACGAGGGGGATGAGTTACATGTGAGGGTTATGTGTTAATGGTCCATATCACCACCACTCCACATGCATTCATTTTTTTCATATGACAAAAATATGTTAAGAATTGTCAATGCTCCGGAACTTTCAGGGCTTGGGATACCGAGATGAAAAAGTCATAAACCTTTCAAGAGGCATATTGCACGGCGGAGGAGGCAGATGAGCAAACTGATAATTAAACACAGATTTATAAATGTTCTTAGCTAGGGCAACACAAAGGCGGAGCAGCTAGGGCAGAGAGGAGGCCTAGGAAAGTCGCATATATCCATTGTACTGGAGGCCATCTCCCTTTCCTCTATCTCACCCTCATCCCCTACTCACTAGGTAAAGAGCAGTGACTGGCATTTTCTTATTTCTGTATTTCAGCCTCTGTGTCAATCATTTGCTGCCATTACCAAAATATCTTTTAGGATCCATCCCTCTTACTTTCCCCCATTTTAGTTGTTTCTTTTTTTTTCTTTTCTTTTTTTTTTTTTTTTTACCAACCCCAGACCAACTCCTGGTTAAACTTTTCTCTATGACTTTAGCAACTGTATCATAATCCTCTTTATCTCACCACCTGTCCTCATTATTCATGACTTCAGCATCCCTTCCATGATCAGCCATACCTATTTCACAGTTGCTTGACTTTCTCAATCCCAATGGCCTTCATTTCCCTTGAGTCTTAGGCACTAAAAGTATATTCAACTTTTGGACCTCATCTTTGTTTCCTCCACTATTTCCCACTGTAGATTTCCCTGTACTCTGAACTATTTATCTGCCCTTCATCACCCTCCACATATCATACATATATGCCTTAACACATCCGGAATCTACATTTGCTTCTTACTGTGATTCCTAGGGCTGCTGACCTTCCTTATTCACTTCTCACAGCCTTGGGAGTGAAAGCTGTGTTTATGTATGGTAAAGTGGGAGGAAGGATCCTTGAGAGCAATCTCTCCTTCAAAACACAACACTACTTGCTCCATTTTGCTCTGGCCATTCTCTCCTTGCACTCACCTAATCTGAAATGCCTACTTTTATCTCTATAAATGCCATGCTTTTTTTCAAGGTCAAACTCAAATCCTCTCGGAAACTGAGATCCAACTGAAAGGGATCTTTCACTCTCTTAACTCCTACTGCATGTACCACATCTGCTTCTGATAATATAGCTTGTCATCTCCTAATTATTTTGTGTCTATTAGTTGTTACCTCAATAGAAGTCTAGAAAAAAGGGACCATACCTTCTATTTCTTTTACATTTCCTACAAGAGATAACACAATGCTGGATGCATATTTGGAGTCCAAAATTATTATTCTTTAAAATATTTTTATTTATTTATTCATGACAGACACAGGGAGAAAGAGAGAGAGAGAGAGAGAGAGAGAGAGGCAGAGACACAGGCAGAGGGAGAAGCAGGCTCCATGCAGGGAGCCGGACACAGGACTCTATCCCTGGTCTCCAGGATCACACCCTGGGCTGAAGGTGGCGCTAAACCACTAAGCCACCCGGGCTGCCACAAAAATTATTTGATAAACAAATATATTATTTTTTTATTAGAGAGGTCTGGGAAGATCATAGTAGGAATATAAACCCAGAAAATTACCTCTCAGATTGGATCCAAAAGCCAAACCTGTTTAGTGAGGTTGTTATTAGAGCAACCAGAAATAAAAAAATACATAGGGCATCGTGATAATAGCTGAGTTTTTTAGGCATTTCATAGCATCTTACATTTTATTAAGCATTCTATAGGCAGTCCTGCTAAGTAATTTGTGAGCATTACTTCAAGTAATTCCCCCAAACCTATGATATAAGTATTCTAGTCCCATTTTACAAATGAGAAAATAGAGGCTCAGAAGTAGAAAATAATTTGTCCAAGAAAAAGAAAGTATTAGAGCTGAGATTTGAACTCACATTTGTCTAACTCTAAAGCCCATGATTTAACCTTGAAGTTACAGGATTGTAAGTCTGTCTTGAGAATATTAATTATTATTTTGGGATTCAATATTTCTCCTTTGCTCTGTTAACACCATTCCCCTTTTTGGGGGAGAAGTTCCCTTTTTCTTCCCACTACATTCCATCATGAAGAAGAAATGGTTTCTGTCACCTCCCAACATGGCTATACCTCTTTATCCCCAGTGTTGGGTCAAGGGAGAGATACCTGGCCCAAGATGAACCAATAATACCTTATTCCCCATGTTGTAGGTCAAGCCAGCCCAATTAGAAATCTTCCCTGAGGTTTAAGAAACTAAACCTGTGAGTGAGGAGCCTTTTCCTGTTAGGTACTCGAGCTGTATGAATGTAAACCTGGAGCCACAGCAGCAGCCACAGCAGCCATGTCCTTCCCCTGGACAAAGCCTGTGAGTAGGGAATGCAACTGAGAAGGAGAAAGAGGGAGACAGTCCTACTGGCTTGTAAGCACCTCTACCTTTTTTGTTTTTTAACTCCTGTTGCTTCTCATCTTCCTACAGTTAGAAGAATGAATAACATCCCCATTTTGCTCAAACAAGTTCAGGTTGGCTATTTGTCCCTTGCAAAGGAGTTCTAAATGAAGCTCTTTTCTTTTTAAAGATTATTAGTCAAAATAGGAATCAGTAGGTCAACTTAGTTCAAAGACATGGATGGAGTAAGACCAATAAATCTTTTAAGAATCAAGCCTAGATGAAACCATCTCCATCTTAAAATGGTTTTTTTCCACCGGTATTCACCACCTCTTTTTTAATGGCCACTACAAGCTAAATAAATCATGTGCTAGACCAAAGGAAAGAGTCAAAAGGAAATAAAGACATTTGAATATGTAATATGTCATATTAGCCAAGGAATTAAAGTGATACCGAATTGATTCACAGAAGAAAAAGAGCCTTGGTTCTTGGTAGACTTAATTTCACCAGGATGATGTTTTGATGTTTAGATTAGGCCACAATCAATCTTTGGCAGTAAATGACTCTCTAAATGGAGTCATACTCACCACTAATTATTTGACTATAAAAAGGAAGCTTTCTCACTCTGTATTTTCCCTTTTGAAAATATAAATGCACAAGCTTAATTGCCTAACTGGGTTTAACTGGGAATCCGAGTCAAGCAGCAAGCTCTAAAATGTAAACAATTCATTAGTTCACATTGTGATTTCCATAGCCATGAAGGACTTTAGCTCCCTGACCTCTGGGAGACAGGGTTGAAGGCTTGGACTGAAGCTTTATTTAGCAAATCCTTTTCACTCAAAACCCATAAGCTCCTTGTCCCTGTCAGCAGGTGTCTAGAAGGTGCCTTGTCAACAGACCCCAACGGAGGGGAGCATGGCTGCAAGCTGACAGAAGTGGGAGGAGCCTTGGGAGCTTCTGCTGCAATTAGGTCTGTCTCTTGAAGTAAATTGAAAGTTGCTCTGATTTACCAGCTGAAAGTAAATAAGATGTGTATGGCTTGCTTTCTGTTTCGTGATGTGCATGTGTAGATGTATAATATATGAGGTGTGTACATGTGCATGCACACATGCAAGTGTATTTATCAATTGAAATTGGGCAGTGTTTCCACAAAGTCCATAGTTCAATAAAAAGTGTTGCATCTCCAGGTGCTTCTTGTGGGTTCTGTGATTATGGTCCAATCCAACTCATTGCAGAATCTACCATCAGTACAATCAAGGAGTATGACCAAAAATGTCTGAAGGCTGCTAATTTACATGGATCAATGTGTGCCCAAGCTGTAATATTAACCATTCAGTTTTCTCTGAAAGATTTAAAGTTTGGGAGTGGCTTAGGAGTTACATACAGAAAAACCCAGAATTGCTTATGCAAATTTCTTTTTTCCTTTGAGAAAACAATTGTTCCCTTCTTTTAGTCACATCACTGGAAATAGGCCATGATGTAATGTTTCCACCATGAGAAAGACAAATTAAGTTCTCTAAATTGTATCACTTTCACAGGTGACAATTTAACCAAATTATTATGCCCATAAAATAGAATAAGAGAAGGGCCTTGCCGAATAAATCATTTCAATTTTGGAGTTGCTTGATAAATAGTAATAGGAATATAAATTCTGTTAAATGAGAAACTCTGCACTATAAATTAGATACATGGGTGTACCTGAGAAATGGATTTGAGATGAGAAATATATTTGCTTTGTGAAAAACAAGTAATGTAGTGGTTGTTAATTTCATTAAGGTATTATCTGGTTTACAATTCAGCATGTTAATTTAATATTGTGGATGATAAACTTTGCCCTAGTTTTAGTTATGATCTATAATAATCTTGTGTATATATTTTTCCCCATTTCAGACCATGCCTGTTTTAGTCCTTTTGAAATAGCATCATTGATACCTTTCATCTGTGGCTTGAACTGCACTTCTTGTGAATCTTCTCTGACAAAAGCTGGAAGAAATATTAGTAATTGCACTCATTCCTACCAGTAGGTGAAGCTTATAATTATTTATGTTTTTAGTGTGTTATCAGGGTGCTTTGGGTGAACTCTGGATGCCTGAATGCTTTCTTATACCATTTTATACTGGTCCATATACATCATCTTCCCTTAGTTTTCCAGCTTGTTTCCCATAGAACCTGCTTATCAGAGACTCTGACATTTTTCTAGTTTTATCAAACAGAATTGGTATCCATTTTCCACTTGCAGTTTTACATCACTGAACATCACTGTTGCAGAGGCCACAAGCTGAATATAAAATAGTAATAGATGATCACTTCCAGCATCAATCTGAGTTTGTACAAGATAGTTGAGATACTACAAGGATTAATGGTTATCATTGAGTTTAATAATGAAGACAGGGCTTACACAAATGTGGAAAGAGCCAAGGAAATATCAGTATTGATGGTCAAGGCTGGAGAATCAAGAAACAGTCACAAATGTCAGACCAAAGCAAAGGAGCAGAAAGGGTAGTTTTCAAACCTCTCTGATTGCTAGCTGAGGAAGACATCTGGAAACCCACCATGTGGAATTGTAATGACTTTCCAAAAATTCATTTGCTTCATGTCTGCCTTCTAAATTTTAATTAAGTTATTCTCATTGGAAAATTCTGTCCAGAACCATATAGGAAGGAGATTTGGGGACACATATTTTCCAAGTTCAAAAGGTGGGACTATCAAGATGCTACTAAACTGACAACAATCTAGTGGCCTCAATTCCTTTGTAAATTTCTTTTTACCACATTTAAACCCCAAATACAGAATTAAACAACCTCATTCTTTTTAAATATTTTTAAAAGATTTTTATTTATTTTCTCAAGAGAGAGGCAGAAGCATAGACAGAGGGAGAAGCAGGCTCCCAGCCAGGAGCCTAATGCAGGACTTGATCCCAGGACTCTGGGATCATGTCCTGAACCAAAGGCAGACACAACCACTGAGCCACCCAGGCATCCCAACATCATGCTTTTATTTTATTTTATTTTATTTTGTTTTGTTTTGTTTTATTTTATTATTTTTTCATGCTTTTAATTAGCACAATTCAACCATCTTTTAACAACCGAAGACCAACAAGCAATATTCCCAAAGAGGAGACTTAAGTCCCGTATGTCATATTGACTATCCCTAGGTTATGTCTAACCCTCTTAAGCTGAGTTACATTTACCCATTTGAAATCATGTAATTTAATATTGAAATAGATAACCATTATTAAAATAACTAATATTAGTTAATATGACAAGAAACAAGGAAAAATAAATAATTCATTAATTTATATAAATATAAATAAATAAGGCATTAAAGAAAATTAGTATAATTACAATTATTGTTTCTATAAGTAATAATTTGGCCATGGTTGGTATTTACATGTTTCTTATTCTACTAAACTTCTCTTAGTCTCCTTGTCTTTTGGAAATGGCTCAGTTGTTTGTGGTTCTCTGCCCAGTAGAGTTACCTAAATTCTCCTGGAAGATGTCTGTCATTAAAAGTCCTGTCTGTATCAGATTTCTATAGATTCCTGTTATCTTTTGCCACAGAACATAAGAGTACTAAGAAATACCCTGCAGTACATTCTGGGTTCTAGTCATACCCAATTTACTCCCATTTTGTAGTAACAACCTACTTTCTTCTTTATAAATGGAATGAATTACCCCAACCATCATAGCAACACCCTACTTTATTGTTGGTTCAGTGGCATGAGGTGTCCATAATGGCCAGATGGTGGTTACAGTTTCTAGTTCATAAAAATTATTGTATGTCTCCTGATTCTAGGAATTCAGATCTTAAAAGCAGCAAGCCCAAGTGGTAATAATGGAAATGGATAATTATGCTTGTGCATCATTAGAGGTATAATGAAAGGAGCCAGTTCCTTTGTGTGGTTCCTAAATCCATGCATTCTGGCTATGGGTGAAATAACATACACTAGTTGCTCTTTCAGAGCATAAAGTATCCTGAGGACATTTTCCCAGCCTTGCAAAGTTTGGCAAGCACTTACAGACCTATATCTTAGAATATCTATATCCAGAATAAATGTTTGTTTCAGTAAGAACAAATCACAGCCACTAGGCAGCTGGCTGGCCCTCCTAGGGAATGGCAACATA
Organism: Nyctereutes procyonoides; assembly: GCF_905146905.1. Lineage (NCBI taxonomy): Eukaryota > Metazoa > Chordata > Mammalia > Carnivora > Canidae > Nyctereutes > Nyctereutes procyonoides. Next base: position 45,620,144 of record NW_026575140.1, on the reverse strand, counting down.
TAGAGGGAATCAGTATTTTTAAAAAAGATGTATTTAGTTATTTATTTATGATAGAGAGAGAGAGAGGCAGAGACACAGGCAGAGGGAGAAGCAGGCTCCATGCCGGGAGCCCGACGTGGGACTAGATCCCAGGACTCCAGGATCGTGCCCTGGGCCAAAGGCAGGTGCTAAACCGCTGAGCCACCCAGGGATCCCCGAGGGAATCAGTATTGATCTTTGCTTTGGCAGATTGGTCACTCAGTGGAGGCTATAGCCAACAGCGTTGGTGAGTGTGCAGTCTTCGCCCCATTTTGATCATAAGCACATTGGGTAAGAAAAGATGCGGCTGGAGAGAGACTGATGAAGATCCAGACATGGGATTATATTGTCCCTCTAGTTATTGAAAGTCCCCTCTCCTGTGGTAGCCCTTTGGTGAGCATTTACATGGGACACAAGTATCTTATATACTATGCCAATTTGGAGAATTCCATCCACTTATCTCTTCTCCAGACTTCCTTGTAAATAATTTTGCAATTCTGTGTCTTTCAATTCTATGACCGTCTAACTAAACTGTTAGCCACTGCCCAGAATACAGTAAAGATGCATATCTCTGCCCACAATTCTGTCCAAGAAAAATGAATAATAAGTATATTGCTCAACATTCTTTGTACTGGGAAGATTTCCCTTCACCAGCATTCTTTCGGGTCACTCCTGAGTGATGCTGCAGTGTTGCAGCTGCCTGCTTATAGCCACTAGGATATAATGTAGATCATCTGTGATCAGGCTTTGTTTTTGTCAATGAGCTCACCATGAAACTAGAGGTGCTGACTGAAGGGAAGTCTGTCAATAAGAGTAAGAACCATAGGAGTCTTAGTAATTTCCTATGCAAACTGCTTGTGCTTCTAGTACCAGCTTAAGCCCTATCTTGTATATACTCCTTCTACTTGATGATGAAGCAATGTTGAACTCACCCAAGTTTATAACTTGGTTAGCCAGACAATACACATTTTGTGAGAAAAGCTTCTCCCAAGGTGTATTTTCTTCGATGGCACATCTCTTCCCCAACTCCCCTAACTGGATGAAATGTACAAATATCTGAATTAAGCAGGAGGAGGATGTATCTTATTAAGGAAGGACCTGGGATCCCTGGGTGGCTCAGCGGAAGAAAGGACCTGCAATTGTCCAATACATAGACGCTGTTGATCATTGCGTTGTGTGAGTTCCCCACCTGGCCTGCCCCTGCTGACCTGGCACAGGTCCTTCTGGAGGAGGCAAGTAGGAGTGCCAGACACATGTCCCTCCTTCGGCAATATCCCCAGGGCCTCATCCTACCTTCAGACTTCTCAGACAGCCACTCCTGAAAGGTGGGGCTCTATAGGGATGGGGATCTGCAGATTCTGAATCCAGAGCCAGTGGATCCAGTCTAGTTTTCCCAGGGGGGAAAAAAAGTCTCTTCCAGGACCTGGGAGCAAGCCAAAAGCTGTTTTTCAAAAGGAAAATAGTGATCTTCAGAAGACAACATAGCTTTACTCCGAAATTCAAAAGGTATGCACTGTTATTTATCTATAAGGACCTGCCAAAGACTCTATATAGCATTCGTATCTGTGGCTGATGCTTCACCACCATTGAATATGCATGGTTATATGGCTCAAGTGGCGGAGCAGTTTGAACAGGAAGTACCGTGGACCTGTCACATAGCACTTGCTCTGTGTCCTACTGAAAACTGTTAGTAATAACACATTAATACTCAGTAATGGATAGATCAAAGCAGAATTCCTAAATGACGTTTTGAGGATTGCCTCAAAATCCAAGGAAGTATCCTACATGTTATACCTTTTTCTTAGTGGTTGGAGCCACTCATGATTCACTTTGCAGGTATTATCGCAATATATCCCACACAATAGAATTCCTAGAAATTTCACTGAGTGCAATCTCTGAATTTTATGGGCCTATCACCTGACATGTGTAGGTTTTATTAAGGTATTCAAGGATATTAGCTACTTCCTGCTTAGCAGTTCCAGTGAGCCTGATATCATCAAAGCAGTAGACAAGAAAAATATTCTGTGGAATTACTAAACCATTAAGGTCCTTGAGGACTGAAGTATTACAGACGTGTGAGGTTAAGGTAACCTAGTGAAAGTGAATTGCAACTCCCTCTACATGAAAGAAAACTTCTCTGGTTGTGTTTACTAACAAGTGTAGAAAAAAAATTCATTAGATCAATAGCTGTCTACCAGATTATCAAGAGCTGCATCAATTTGCTCCAGTAAAAATCCACATGTGATCAATAGTTTCAAATAAACTCACCATGTGATAAGTTTATGGTAATCCACTGTCATTTCCAAGATTTATCTTTTCTCTGCACCAGTCAAGTAGATAGGTCACATGGGTAAAGTGGTAAGAACCAATATCCCTCCATATTTCAAATTTTTGATGCAGCATTACTTTTGGTTTACTATTTTAGAAGAGAGAGGACTTTCTTACCACAATCTGTCACTCCACAGATCAAGAAACTAATATGAGAAGTCTGAATATGTCTATTTGAGCTATGCATTCAGAACTAGGTAAACAGTGAGAGTGCTGGAGACCTAATGGCCTTATAGGCAGGCATGAGCCGAAACTTCATTAACCAACCACCTGACCTCTTGCGTCCCTACTTTAACTATTGGGCCACAGTGGCATATGGGTCTACAGGTATGAGCATCATTTCAGAGTTAGTTTCTACTAATCTCTGGAAAGTGTGGCTATTTCCATTTCTTCAGTATGGTAAGGACACAAGTCCCTTTGGGAAAGGTTCAGAGGCAGACTTGCAGACAATTTTTATAAGTATAGCAGATTCTTTACTTAAAATGACTTAGTGTATTGACTTAAAAGAATCCATGGCTGTCATAATAAATTACCAAAAATGTAATGGCTCAAAACAATACAAATACAAAGTTATTAACTCGAAGTTTTGGAGGTTAGAAATCCAAAAGTGGGTCTCATTGGCATGAAGTTATTTATTTTTTTTGGAGGGCTATATTCCTTTCTAGAGGCTGTAGGGAACAATCTACTTTCTTGGGTTTTCCAAAGGCTACTTGCATTGGCTCAATACCCATCCTATATTCAAAACCAGCAGTGATTGGTAGACTTTCACCCAATGCCATCTCTTCAGTTCTGACTCTTCTGTTTCCATCTGCCATCTTTTAAGGACCTTGTGATTACACTGGGTTCCCTCAGATAATCCAGGATAATCTCTTCATTTTAAAGTCAGTTGAGTAGAAACCTTAATTCTATATGCAACTTTGGTTTCTCCTTTGCTGTGTAATATGACATATACTCAGGTTCTGGAGTTTAGTATATGGACATCCTTGGGGAGACCTTACTCTCCTGACCATACCTAAACCCTCCCTTTTTAAAAAAGTTTGTTTTAAGATTTTATTTATTTTATTCATGAGAGACACCAGAGAGAGAGAGACAGAGACATAGACAGAGGGAGAAGCAGGCTCCCTGTGAGAAGCCTTATTCAGAACTCAATTCCAGGACCCCGGGATCACACCCCAAGCCAGAGACAGACGCTCAGTCACTGGGCCACCCAGGCATCCCTAATCCATCCCTTTTAAAAGGGGCTGTCGGTCTGTGATTTGGCTCAAGTCTAGGAACTTGTTGAAGAAATGTGTCCAGCTATTGTATTGATCTATATTAGGTCTCTGTCATCCAATCAAGTTTTGTTTTTGTTTCTTTTGCTTTTATGAATGAAATGGGTGGTTTATTGCGGTCCCAGTGTCCGCATGATAAATTAGCCACTACCAAAGATTTTTGTAGGCCAAATCATTCTGATTACTTCTTGGATCCTATAACTCAGGGATTTCATCATTCATTGAATTCAGAGCCTATGTCTATGGCAGCATCTCTTTATTTGCAAGCAACTGCCACTACAGAGTCTTTCAAGAATACTGATAGTGTCTTAACTGATTTATTTCTCAAAGCCTTGTGGAAGGTCCTCACCTCCCCAGGTGGTATAAGCAGCAGATGGGTAAGCAGACCATTCCTAATAAATAAACTCCAGGATTCATATCTCTATAAGCCTTTGGATACCTTCCTCTATAGCAATGGTTCTCAACTGGAGCCAGTTTTGCTCCCTCAGGGTACATTTGACAATATCTAGAGACATTTTTGATTGACTTAAACTAAAGGAGATGCTACTGGGACCTAATTGGTAATAGCTAGGGATACGGCTAAGCATTCTACATTCTGTTCCCAAACTCCAACAAAGAATGATTTAACTTCAAATGTCAATAGTGCCCAAATTGAAAAATCCTGCTCAATAGTATACTAAGGAAGTTTTGATATCTTAACTTCATTAATTATGGACCACTAAATTTCAGCCAACCCATCTAGAAAGTCTTAGAGTCATTCTCAGCCGGTTGAGCTAGTAACTTGAATTCAGAATCTCTTGTTGATGCATCCATTTTAATAAATTCAGGCTAATTCAATATTATATTTCTCCCACCCTGGTCTAATGCCCTTAAAATCCCTTCTTTAAAAAATAATTATTGTATTCTTTTACCAACTTCTTTCAATTTCCTCCACATCCTAGTCCCTAGAAACCATTTTATATTCTGAGTTTCTATGGGTTTGACTTAAAAATAATTAGATTCCACATTTAAGTGATACAGTTTGGTTATTTGTCTTTTTCTGCCTGGCTTAATTCACTTAGCATAATTACCTCAAGATCTATCCACACTGTAGCAAATGGAATGATTTTTCATTTTATCGTGGCTTAATAATATTCCATTTTATATGTACACCAACTTTCTTTATCCATTCACCTGTTGGTGGACACTTATGTTATACTCATTTCTTGGCTATTGTGAATAATGTTGTGATAAGATGAATGTACATATATATTTTTGATATCCTATTTTCATTTCCTTTGTATATATATCTAGAAGTGGGAATCCTGGATTGTATGATAATTCTATTTTTAATTTTTTGAGGAAACTCCATACTGTTTTCCATAGTTGCTGCACCAATTTACCTTCCCACCAATAGTACACAAGGGCTTTCTTTTTTTCACATCCCCAACAACACTTGCTATTTCTTGTCTTTTTAATAATAGCTATTCTAACAGGTGTGAGATGATATCTCATTTTGACTATGCACTTCCCTGATGATTAGTGATATTGAGCACTTTTTCACATACTTGTTGGCCATCATTTGTATGTCTTTTTTTGAAAAAATGTCCATTGACTTCCTTTGCTTATTTTTAAATTGGATTGTTTTTGTTTTCTGCCCTTGAGTTGTATGAGTTCTTTATATTTCTGGATATTAACCTTTTATCAGGTATATGATTTGGAAATATTTTCTCCCTTTCCATAGCTTACATTTTCATTTTGTTGGTAATTTCCTTTGCTGTGTAGAAACTTTTTAGTTTGATGTGGTCCCACTTGTTTATTTTTGCTTTTGTTGCCTTTCTTAAGATCTCTTCTCATCCATATTTCTCAAATTTCTGCTGGTATAATTGGTAAGACCTTATATTCAATGCCTGTTCATCTGGATTATCCTGGGTATTGAGTCGTATTAAAGGTGCAGCATCGATAGTGGTGATGGGGATTAGTCTTAAGGATCAGCATTTACCTAAAAGGAAACTGTCTCTGGAATGGTCATTATGGGTTCTGTAGGCAAGAAGAGTCTAACCCTTTTACACAGGGAAAGAAAGGCTATTTCCACTGGCAAGAGAGGCTCAGGGGAATTTGAAGTTCCAGGTCCTCAGCTTAATTAAATTCTGCCAGATATTCTTACCCCAATTTTTAAGGTCTTGCTCTTTCCCAATCAGTGCCCTAAATTTAACATGAGAGAAAAAATAACTTTGGATTTGGTTGTCAGAAACTTCAACCCTGAGGCTCTAGGAGATAGGGGTTCTTTCAGGGCAGTCATAGAAGTTTTCTGATTATTTATCTAGCCTTAAGCAGGAACTTCAGAGTCCTAAGTATACCTCCCCATCCTAAATTCTCCATTACATATAGAAGCAACCAACCTATCCAACAGTTACTATGCGCTTATTTCCATTACACTGTTCTATTACAGAAGCTTCCAGCCTCGATTTCTATAAGGGTACTTGACTCCAGGTAACTACAGTGATAACATAAGTAACTTGTTTTCCTACTGTCTGCCATATACTACCATTGACTCACTACCACTAAAAATGAAGGTTATTAATACTTTAAAATCTAATCAGGTCAGAGAACCAATGCAACACTCCCATCCACAAGTTTCTGTACCCCTAAGACTACTTTTAACTCAAAGGTTTTATTAGTTTTGGTTTGGTCAGGAAAACAGGGTGATGACAAGTACAATGGAAACAATTACTTTAATATAGAAATTAAGGCTTACAAATTAGAAGGATCTGAGGGATCTGGGATATCTGCTATTCCAAGGCTGGATGATGGGAGACAGTTTCATGGTATCAACAAAAGCCATGGAACAGAGAATGAAAACTGCCACTTTTGGAGAAATCTGCAACTACTGCAACTTAAAAGTAGGAACTTTGGAAGAAGTTTTGAAGCCTGCCACATATGACTGCCATGATATTGGAAACATAATAGCTTCTGCTTCATTTCTGCCTTTCAAATCTCATGCAAGTTCTTCCATTGGCAAATTTGAACTCAGAAACTTACAGATGAGGAATTCTGGGTAATGTAGTTTGTAGCCTCATAAGGGACTGGTGGTGATACTATCAAGTCAACCACAAATGCAGCATTCTTGCCAATTTTACAACTACTGATGAATTTCCATTGTCCAACTTTGCCACCTATATTAACCTTGGTGTTTCAATTCTTGTTTGTTTGACCTCAATCTGCTTTTGAATGCCCTCCCTAGCATTAATGAATCAGCTTCCAAAAGTAAAATCTTTGATTCAAAGATTTTAACTTTTTTTTTTTTCAGAACTTTACACTGGCTTGAGGAAACCATGTTTCTGGACTGAACCAGATGGTTCATGTGTGTGAACTTGATTTTAGTTTTATTAATCCTTTGGGATTTTGGAAACCAAGTCTCCATAGCAGCTGTAGGTAGAAGCCATCCTGAGTTTCTAAGATCTGTGATCCTATCACTCTAATTTTAGTTCAAACATTACATCCTTAGAGAAATTTAGACTGACTTCCATATCTAACCTACCCCGTCAGATCAGTTGACTACATTCTTATAGTAGCACTTTGTACCTTTTAATAGCTCTTATCACAGTGTGCTTACACATTTGTACAATTATTTAATAAATAATTCTGCCTCCCCCTACACTGTAATTCCCAGGAGGACAGAGACTATGACTGTTTCATTTACCACTACATCCTTTTGTTTATCATTATATCACATATGCCTGATACATAATAGGTGCTCAATAAATATTTGATGAATGTGTCATTTGATAGCACCATGTCATCTCTTGCAAAGGCTACAACATGATATAAAGAAAGGAGTGCCAATAGACCATCAAGAGAGCTCTATTCTAGTTCCTCCTCACTTGCTACCTTGTCAGATGACCTTGGGCAGGTGACTTAAACTTCTTGAGTTTCAGTTTATTATCCAAGAAGTGAAGCAGTTGAGCTGGAGGGAAGGTCCATTTCAGTTCTGAGTCTACAACTTATTTGTACCTTGTGCATAGAATCCTATTCAAATTGGGTGTACTATCAAATACCTACATTGAATATAGGGGATATGGAAAATGAAGGATACTGAAATGACTCCCAAATTTTTAACTTGGGTGATTGGTATTATTTATATAAACAATAGAAATCATAGTCCATAGCAGGGATCTTTCTTTGCATTCAGGATTAACAGTATTACCCTTATTTTTACTCATTTTCATTAATTTTGGTCATCCTTTTTTATCACATTACCCCATCAGTTCACAATCAATTATACTAGTTGAATCAACATTCCTAAATTATAATTAATTTCAAATCATGTTCTATGTATAATTTTTGTTTTATAGGAGTAAAAATGAATAGCCCCAAAGTTGCTTTAAAGATTATAGATTCAACCTTCTTAATTCATAAAAAGAGAATGGAAGGAGAGGGAGTTAAAATAACATGTTCAAGGTTTTATGCAACCATATCACATGACATAACTGGAATTTAAATTATTGTCTTAACTCCCCAAAACTCAATTTAAAGATTATCATTTCTTTGGTTTGGGTACTTTGGAAATACTTTTAAAGTAAAATATGGCAAATACAGAAGCTTACAGAGTTTAATATATTAGTATATGTGTACTTATTACCCAGATTAATTGAAATTTAAGTGTCTTTATATTTGGCAATGAAATATAGAGTTGTAGCTCTTCCCCAATATTCTCCAAAATTCTTGTCACTTCCCTCCTTCCTCAGAGATAACCGTTATGACAAACTTGGTCTTTTTCATTTAGGACTTCCTTCAAACGTAATTACATTTATGGAGTGTTTTTATTCTTAGATGTGTGAACCTACAATGCTAAAAGGAGAATGCAAATAGAGTCGCTTTATACACCAAAATCACCCTATGAAGGGAAACAGAGCTCTCCCAAGTACATCTCTCACGGGAGTCCCAAATTGAAACTCAAGGTACATAAGAAATTATTTGGTTTCAATAACAAGAAACAAATCTTCTTTCTCCAAGAATAAAAACCCAGAGAGATGCTTCTAGGCAGGACCAGCTTCATGGACAGGCGGCCTGTGCAATTGCGCAGAGCCCCCATCGCTTAAAGGGTTTCAGGCTTGATTTAATGCTATACTATTGCTGTCTTGAAATTCAGCAAGAATTGGTTAATTTTAAACAAGGGGTCCCACTTTTTCATTCTGCACTAAGCCCTGCCAATTAAGTAGCTGGTTCTAGTCCCAAGGCAATTGGCTTCTGAACTGAACTTTCCATCCCCAGCTCTACCACTGAGAATGAAGTTACTTGGCTTCAAAGGACTGGAGCTGACCAGGACTGTCAAATTCACTTCGAGCTCAGGAGGGCGCTGTTCCACCTTTAATACTCAACCTAGTCTTAAATGTTGACTTCTTGCCTTCTTTCCCCAAAGCACACCTAAATATAAAGCCTGGAATGTTCAAGTAGGATTTTAAAGGATGGGCTACCTCAAAAGAGGTATGGACATGGAAATACAAAGATAAGAATTACAGCCATTTGTTGAGCTTACTTTGTGCCAAATGCTATGCTAAGCACAGGCAATGCAGTATTTCTTTGATCTGTAAGCTATGATATAGATGTTATTATCTCCACTTCACAGGTAACAAAACTGAAGACCAAAGAGTTTAAATGCTTTCCCAAGGGCAAATAGCTAGTAAGAAGAAGAATTAGAATCTGAACCCCATTCAGTCGGCCTCCAGAGACCATGAATGGAAGGCTCTTGCTTGTTTTAATCGAGGAGTAAAAATTCCAGAAACAGACAAACAAACCCCAAGTAACAGTTGTTTTTAAAGGATTTTTTTAAAGGGGTTTCAATGCTTTAAATCATCCCATTCTAATAACACAAGAACGATTGCCATAGTGCATCATGTACTTTCTGAGCTCATCCTACTAATCAGACGCAAAGCTCTGTATTATTGTCTGGATCCAATAATTATGCATTTCAAATTTTACAAAATGCTATCCTCTGAACGTTTGTGTCTCCTCTCATTCATATGTTAAAATATAACCCACAAATTGATGGTATTAGGAGATGGGATCTTTGAGAAGCTCCACTCTCTTGAATGAGATAAGCAAGTACCCTCGTAAAGGTGTGCTGGAAAGCTCACTTGCATCTTTTGTAATGGGAGGACACTGTGAGAAAATGGCCTCAGTGAGGAAGCAGGCTCTCATCACACATGGAATCATACTAGTTACTCTGATCTTGGATGTCCCAGCCTCCAGAACTGTGAGAGAGAAGTTTGCTGTTTATAAGGCTTCCAGTTTCAGGTATTTTTGTTAGAGAAGTCTGAAAGGCATAAGATGAAGAAGAGTCCGAATTTCAAATATGTTGTCCCATTTTCTTCTGAAGTTTTTTTGTGTCCAAGGCAATAAGTTTTGATTTGGGGCTCTGGAAACACAGTCATGAAATTGAGACATAACCATAAGCTGCTACCTTTTAACCAAAACCATTATCAACTTTATAAACACAGCTTTGGGGTACATCAAGCCACATATTTCTCTAGGCTATAAATTACCTGTAGGGTGGGAAAGTTAACTATTTAGGATAATTTTTAAAATGTAGCTCAATACGTCTAACACCTTTACAGAAGACATATACATTTCCTAATAGGGGTTTATATTTTTAATAATTTAAGCTGGCCCTTATAAAATGCCACATTAAAATGATATTTTCTCATAAAGTAGATAATGTATATCAGATGAAGGAAATTTCCTTTGTTTCCTTGTTTTCGAATAATTATTATTATGAATGGGTGTCGAATTTTATTGAATGTACTTTCCATGTCTATTGAGATTTTCATATCTTTTTTCTTTTTTTATAAAGAACATAATGTGTCCAATTATATTCATTGGTTTTCTAACATTTTAAACTGAATAGCTGGGCTAAATTCAACATAGGCATTGCATATTCATTTGGTTATTTATTACTAGATGTGGTTTGGTGAATCTCTCCATTGTATCCCTGTTATTTATTTAATGTTTCTGCTGTTATTTTATAAGCTCTTTCATTCTACTTTCTCTGGGCTTATTCTCCTCAATTAATTCTGATTTCTTAGGTTCAAGGCTTGGCTGGCATATTTTAAGGCTTCCTTTTTCTTTTTCTTTTCTTTTCTCTTGCTTTTCTTTTCTTTTTTCTTTTCTTTTTTTTAGAGAGAGAGCACACGAGCATGCAAGTGGTTGGTGAGGATGCAGAAGAAGAGGGAGAGAGAGAGAATCAGAAGCAGGCTCCATGCCCAGTGCCTGAGCCCAATGCAGGGCTCCATCTCACAACCCTGAGATCATGACCTGAGCAGAAATCAAGAGTCTGATTCTTAACTGACTGAGCCACCCAGGTGCCCCTTTATTTTCTAATATTACCATTTATGGTGTAAAATTTCTTCAAGTACTGCTTTAGTTGAATCTTGCAAGTTTTGATATGTTTTATTATTTATATTCATTTTTAAATATTTTCCATTTTCCATGATAAGTTTCTTTTGATTCTTGAGTCATTTACAAGTGAATGTTCAAAATCAATAACAAAAAGATGGCTAAAAATGAAATAATATTCTGTAATGCAATCTATGAAATTTTATTAGCTCTTAAGTCTCTAACTATCTTTAGCTCTGTCTTAATCTTCTATTCAACCTATCCATTGAGTTTTCATTTCAGTTATTATATTTTTCAGTTCTAAAAGTTTTGTTTTCTTTTCCACATCTTTCTGGTCATACTTTGATACTCTTACTGGTTCTTTAAGCATATTAAACATGCTTTTAAAATATCTATTTGTTAACTTTTATACATAAAACTACTTACTGGATCTAATTTTACTGGTTGTTTCTGTTGCATTTTGCTTCACACATTGTTGATATCTGACTGTGAGCTCACATGACTAAAAACGTAATCCATATCTTTTCTTGTTTCAAGACTGAATTTAATGTGATTTCCCCTAAAAAAGGATCTACTTATGCTCTGTCGGGCACCTGTCAGACACTACCAATATAGGATTATTTTCAACTCAATTATTTTTATTTCAAGTTCTTAGACCACAAATAAGCGTGAATTCTTGCCTGGGGTTATGTGACTGTGGGATTCTGTTGAGATTTCTCAGGGAAGATTTTCTTTTCTTTTCTTTCTTTTTTTTTTTTTTTTTAACCTTTTCACTCACAGTCAATGCTAAGAATGCAAGTATTACCACAGTTTTCCTCTACAGGGTATTCCATCCTCCTCACCTAAAGATCCCTGGAGGATATCATCTTCCAGGTTCCTGCTTGAAAAAGGGGTTCAGGACCACCTTCCCATTTATTCAGGTGCCAGGAATGGTCTTTGGTGCCCCACTTGAAGTATGAATGCCCAAACTCTTGGCCACTAGAATCAGAATCAGACACTTTCAAGACACTACCACTCCTGAGCTACCTGCCCTTGCTGGTTTCCCTCTTCCTTATCTTTTCTGGCCTGCATTTTTAAAGCCTGTTTTGCTCTACCTCAATGGTACATCTATCAAGCACTTTTTTTGGTCTTATAAATCATAAAATTTTCTCCAGACCGCTTAACAACTTGTCAGAAATGGAAATCCAGGAATCAGCTTTAATAAAGAGGAAACTATGACATAGACACAAACTACTTCATTCAGGTACTTTTGTGTGTTAATAAAGAAACCTCAGTTTAGGGATGCCTGGGTGGCTCAGCAGTTAAGTTATGCCTTTGGTTCAGGGAATGATCCTGGAGTCCCGGGATCAAGTCCCACTTCGGGCTCCCTGCATGGAGCCTGCTTCTACCTCTGGCTCTGTCTCTACTTCTCTCTCTCTCTCTCTCTCTCTCTCTCTCTCTCGTACATAAATAAAATCTTAAAAAAAAAAAAAAAAGAAACCTCAGGGATCCCTGGGTGGCGCAGCGGTTTGGCGCCTGCCTTTGGCCCAGGGCGCGATCCTGGAGACCCGGGATCGAATCCCACGTCAGGCTCCCGGTGCATGGAGCCTGTTTCTCCCTCTGCCTATGTCTCTGCCCCTCTCTCTCTGTGTGTGACTATCATAAATAAATATTAAAAAAATTTTTTTTTAAAAAAGAAACCTCAGTTTAATAGCTGATAAAAGAAACAAAGAGCAGTGGCCAGTAAAATGATCAACTGGGGATAGATCATCTATGACAGTCTTCTTTATTCTTCATGTTATAGGTTTATTATTTCTCCATTTATTTTAATTTAATATTTCTCCATGTCACTGTCAAAAGTGTTCCCATTTGAATGATGAATTGTGGTCATCCTTACTAAGGAAAAGTTTCCTTTGGTCTCTCATGTGAGAGATTTATCTATTGTATTTTCTTGTCATTCAGCTTAAAGAGATAAGGACACTTGTTAGGTCAAATTTTTCTACAACAGTCAACCTTTACCTATTTGAAATGTAAGCACTATATTTTTATGATAGTCATCCTTTGAGACAGAATAAAAGTGATTATGGGAAATGATAAAGTATAGCGAGAGGAGATAATTATTGTCAATAAAGTTATTAATAATTTGTAACAGAACTTACAATGAAATTACTGTTTTTATTTAATGTATTATAAAGTATTTAAGATATATAGATAGTATAAATTTAAGATATATAGAAGGTGTAAATCTAGTATGAAAAGCTTGATTTTATGTCATTATTATTTATTAATACCCCAAGTGATGGTACTTCTGTGTTATCTCTCCCCCAATCCATACCACCCCACTCAGAAATACTGTTCCAAATTTCACCTGATAATTCTGATTTCTTTTTTCAAAATACATTTTTTACTTCACATGTATGTTCCCATTACCAATAGTTTTCATTTTAATTTAATTTTAGTGACATCTCATCATATATATTTTTTTGCAATCTAATTTTTAAATCTAATTATCACAGTTGTGAGAAGTATCATGTTTATTTGTGATGCTCTTAAACATTTTTTTCATTGGCAAATAGACTCCACTGTGTTCATGTAACCATATTTCTGGAGGTGGATATTTAGGCTTCATGCATTTATCTATTATTACAAAAAGTGCTTCTCTGAGCATTCTTCTACATGTGTCTGTGTGCTCATTAAAATGTACTCAGTATATACATGTCAAAGAATTGGAATACTGGATTATAGGGTATGCTTATTTTCAATTTTACTCTAATAACCTCAATTTTAATTTAGTTACTTCTTTAAAAGCCCTATCTCCAAACATAGTCACAATCTGAGGTACTGGGGGTTAGGGCTTCCTTATATGAATTCTGGGGAGACATGAGCCCATATCACCAAATTACACAGAAAACATTTTAGGATTTTATATTTTATTTCTTTAAATGTATACAACAATTCAGGGGAGAACTGGACTCTTATAAGTGTCCCAATTCATGAGCATTTATTTCAGTCTTTAGAGTCTTTCAATAAAATTTTATAAGTCTCCCCGAGAAAATTTTACACATATCTGTTAGATTCACTTCTAGTGTTCTCATATTTTTAGTGGCTATTTCTAGATATACCTTTTAAAAATGTATATTTCCTGTGTTTAATGGTCTTAAAATTGTGTGTGTGTGTGTATGTTTAAATTCTTTCCCCATCTAGATTTAAACTCCCTTCTTCTGTGAAATTATAAAAATCTCAGTGACTTCTTTTTTTTAAGACTTTATTTATTCATGAGAGACACAGAGAGAGAGAGAGCGAGAGAGGCAAAGATATAGGCAGAGGGAGAAGCAGGCTCCCAGTGGGGAGCCCGATGTGGAATTCTATCCAGGATCACACCCTGAGCCAAAGGCAGATGCTCAACCATTGAGACACCCAGGTGCCCCTCAGTGACTTCTGGTATTTGGAAGAGCAGCTCAACTGGTCATCTCCCCTCTGCAGTGGTTTGTTTAAATGTAAAGTGCCTCTGCCAATTTGTTGAACCAAATGTACGACTTTCTGGACTCAGTGTACTGGGCACACTTTTCTATGCCATATATCCTTGAACAAAACACTTCCTGTTTGTACTTCAAAAATATCTGAAGTGAAAACAACATCAGATTATGAGGCACATGATATGTGAGGTAGCCTCACTCAATCAACAGCATTCTAAGCTTGGTAAATCGTTTCTCCAGCCTTCACTCAAAGGAACGCTCTGGTATAATTTCTCAGTTCCCCACATAAGAGGCCTTGAGGCTGCTCACAAATGATCTAAGTCATGAATAATTTGTGAGTGCTAAGGCACTATTTTGATGGTAAATGCTGACATTTGATGAATGATTAATATACTCTAGATATTGTTTTATGTATTTGAATGAAGTCTTTTTTAAAGATTTATTTATTTTAGAGAGAGCAAGAGAAAGAGAGCATAAGTGGGAGAGCATAGGGGGAAGGAGAGAATCCCAAGCAGACTCCATGCTGAGTATAGAGCTGACGTGGGGCTCCATCTTATGATCCTTACATGATGGAAGACCTGAGTGGAAACCAAAAGTTGGAGGCTTAACCAACTTCACCACCCAGGTGCCCTTGCACACATGATTTCTAATCCCCATAAACAGTCCTATGCAAGAGCTACAAATACTATTATCCCCACTTTGCAGATGAAGAAACTAAAACCTATCTATTCTCCTGAAACCTGGAGAATAATTATTGCATTTGTGTGAAACTCAGTTCTTATACAGAATAAACTTAACTCTATTCTTCTTATGTAGTTCTGTTCAGAATTTTATCTCAATGACTTTTATTCATGAAAACATTTCACTGATCATTTCACATTTCCCTAAAAGAAAAATAATTTAACACTTATATAATGTTCTGGAACCATATTTTTTATTACATTTTTTTCTTGATTGAATTAGTATTATAATTATTAGCATAAGAACAATACCTTAGGGGCACCCAAGTGGCTCAGTGGTTAAACATCTGCCTTTGGCTCAGGTGGTGACCCCAGAGTCCTGGGATAGAGTCCTACATCAGGCTCCCTCTGGGGAGCCTGCTTCTCCCTCTGTCTATGTCTCTACCTTTCTCTGTGTGTCTCTCATGAATAAATAAATAAAACATTTTTTTAAGGAACAATACCTTAATCCCTTACCCCAAATCCTGAAATTCAAAAATTAACCTGAAAGTTTAAAAATTGAAAACATTTTTTTAAATTAGCAACAAATATATCTGGCTAGTAAAACTGTCCAAAATTGATATAGTACATGTATAGTCTCTCAAATATCAAACAGATATTATACATTTTTATACATATTAAGAAAACATTAGACCTTCATTGGCACTGAATTTCTTAGTAAAAAAGGATAGTAACTTCTTAAAAAGTCAGTTTAAAAATCCATGAATAAATACTATTCTTTGCTAGAATGGGTCAAGGGTAAGTATCAGCTCTATTGCTTTTGTTGTTGCTTTTAAACATTTAGGTTCTGAGAAGTCTTTATATAAGTAAGTAGATGAAAGTGGAAGAAGTTTTGTCATAGAAATGTTACCAAGTTCTTGATATTTTTATGTGCCTAAAGATTGTATAATGATTCATTATCAAACAATGTTTAATCCTCAGCTTACAATTTATGTCTTTTTCAATTTCTTCTTCTAAAAAATTTTTTTTCTTCTTCTATCTTTGCAAACAAGAAATATGGAACCCATCAAATTTACAATAGAGTTTTTCTACCCACTTGTGGGTGATATTCACATTCTCCATAGCTATACTAATATTTCAAATTTTTCCCTTTGTGGTACCTTAAAGTTGTTTATAAGCTAAGGATTTTGTGGTACCTTAAAGTTGTTTATAACCTAAGAAATTCCCAAAGCAATCTACTATAAGTGTGAAGTTTGGCCATTTTTTTTGTTTCTTGGGTTTTTTTGGAAAGTAGAGAAAGGGATTCTCTAGCCATAGGTGTCTTTGCAGGCACATCAACTTTAGCAAAGAGTATGAATGGAAATTAGGTATCTGGAAATCAATTCCTTAAAAACTATACTTGACATGTTTTGATTATCCACAGGAGTATATAAACCCTGCAGAACTTTGCTAAAACCAATGAAAAACCACTGATGACACTAATCAAGATAGTGTTAGGTTCATATTTGAGTTTTAGAAAGATCTATCTGGCTTTGGAGAGGAGAGATCAATAAGTAGATGATGAAATGCAGAGATTGGCACCTCTGGCCAAAGGAGTAAAACTGAGGCCACTCAGATCATGTTGGCCACAAAAGGAAATGGAAGTTAGGGAAGGTGTTCAAAAATTCTGCAAGTAGTGACTCAAAACTACCTAATGGTACTATTAACTCATGATTTCCTTGATCTGTTATATTTATTTACACCATGGGAACTATGTAGGAAGAACCCCAGGGAACAATGGAATGAATTTCATGAATATATGAAATTATCTTGAGAATTTGGTTTTTATCAAGTACAGTTTTCAGTATTCTCAATTCAAAAATGATGATTCAAAAATGATGAATCATTTCCTAGAATATGTTTTAGAAACTAGTAAACTAAATCAGCTTCTGCTCCCATAAAGAATTTATTTTGGGTAAACTGGACTGGGCAGTATAATGTAAACTCATCCTACCTAAATACTATGCATTCTTTAAAGACCATCTCATATCTGATTTCTAAAAATTTCTCAAATGTAGCCAAAGATTGGCTAAAGTCAATGATTACTTTAGAAATCTCTATTTTGTACTAAATTGTTTACAATTAATTTCTATTACCCTATATTCATCCATTTTTTCCAATATTGCCTTGAGACTTCTCTTTGGGGGTTGTAATAGATTGTTGTTAATTATAGACACTTAGCATTCCATTTTACTAAGTTTGTATCTTGTATGACCCATGAGATTTTAAGTTAGAAGTATCCTGATCTTCTGGAGTTGGGACCTGAGTCTAAAGCTTTTCTGAGGCTTGCAGTGTCCAGTGTCATGTCACGCAGAGCAGATTCAATAAATATTTGTCAACTGATAAAATTAAACCTCCTAGATACTATCCTTGTCTTTGTGAGACTATTTAGAGAAGAGTATCCTCTTTCTCCAAGTTTTAAAAAAATCATTAGTTTCCATGTTTCAGTAAAAATAGTTGAGTGATCAAGTAAACAAGAATAGAAATGAGGGTGACAGCCAGGTCTTCTTTATTATAAGGCTCACTTTTTAGGCACTTCTCTTCCATACCATTAAAAACAGAGTTTCTGCACCACCCCAAACTTTACTCTTTAGTTGTAAGACTAATCTAGAACTTAAATATTCAGGGATGGAAAGAGATACAGGAAGCAAACATGTATTGAACTCCTACAGTGCAAGAGATGACTCGGGTGTGTTATCTTACCACATCAGCAATTTCTTGGGGAAGGTCAGAGTGGTAGAGTGCTAAGGATTAAGTATCTGCTCTCAGCAATCCTTGAAGGTTCTTCCTAACCCAAATTTCAAATTCCAGATATCTTTAAGAGACCTCGACCCTGGACAGTCATCTGAGCTTTCATATGAAGATGTTTTATAAAAACCTCCAGAATCAGATCAAGGTAGTGAACAACTTGCCCCACTTTAGATCACTCAAACTACCAAATTCTTTGCAGTAGCAGACAGAAGGAAACAACAAGAACAGGAACTCTGAAAACAGCTGACTGATGTCTTCAGTGTAGTTGAGATCTCAGGCCTGCTTCATAGAACAAAACTACAGTAGCTTTCCAATCTCTGGGGCCAGGGAAAATGGCTCCCCAAAAAGGTAGACTCTAATAATGAATTGCAAAGTAAGTGGGCCTGTAGCTAGAGAAAGGTTGTATGAGGCTGAAGCAACCTAACTTTGGGAACTGATGATCTATCTCTGTGTGTCAACTTGAGTCTTGGCTTCTTAAAATCTAGCTGAGGGTAGTCTTACACCAAGATCTATATTGGTAGAGAAGCATGGGAAACATGGGCAGTGGGAAAGAATACTGCTAAACAGTTTTAGGAAGGTTGAGTTCGATTCTTGATTTTGTGACATTGACATTGAGTTAGGCTCTCTGAACCTAAACATCCTTTTATGTAAGAAAAAAAAAAAGTAATAATGATACCTAGCTTGCCTATACCACAGAACCATCATGAGGATCATTCCATCAATTTTATTTTATTTTATTTTTTTTAATTTTTATTTATTTATGATAGGCACACAGTGAGAGAGAGAGAGAGGCAGAGACACAGGCAGAGGGAGAAGCAGGCTCCATGCACCGGGAGCCCAACGTGGGATTCGATCCCGGGTCTCCAGGATCGCGCCCTGGGCCAAAGGCAGGCGCCAAACCACTGCGCCACCCAGGGATCCCCATTCCATCAATTTTAAGCAAAATATTTATCACATACTTTCTATGTGTCAGGCACTGTGCTACATGCTGGGGATAAACTGGTGAACACAGATGTGTTTCTTGGTCTTATGTAGCTTTAATCCACACAGAGTTCCTCAACCTCAACACTATTGATCTTTTGTTTTGACTAATGCTTTGTCTTTGTCATGGGAGGCTATCCTGTGCATATCCTGCAACAACATCTCTACCCACTAGATGCTAATAATGTCTCTGCCTCCTGTCATGGCAACCAAATATGTCTCCAGACATTTCCAAATTTCCCTGGGAAGGCATAATTATCTTCAGTTGAGAACCACTGGACTGATGGAAAGCAGGTGGCTTCCAAGAAAGGGAAAGCAGTTCTTTTTTTCTCTTTCTCTTACTAATATTAATTGGGAAGCATCTCCTGATGGCAGCCATCTTATGACCGAAAAGAAGTTATAGGTGGCAGAATGGAAAGATGGAAATAGCTTGGCACCCTGTTAACACAGTAGAAACTTAATTCTCGCCCTCTGGATTAGCTGTTCAGTAAGACAGTGCATTTTCATATCATTTAAGCAAGAGTTTCCACTGCTTGGAGTTAAAAGATTCCTATCTCATATGACCTAACTTCAGTTCTTCTTGTTTCTCATCTATACAATGAGTATCACAATACATTCTTTCTTTTGTAATAAGGATAAAATGTTTGTAGAACATCTTGCCCATTGTTGGACATATTGAGTGTGTTTAATCAAGTAACCATTACTATAATTCCCATTACTGGCCTTTTAAAACACTCACCATCATTTGTGTATATTTCTGTTTCATGCTGATCCTTAATATGTGCTTCAGACACTAATTTTGATCAGAGATTTCCTTGGAGAATGTTCCTTAAAACATAGTTTGCAACTTGCTAATCACTATTATTTGTTAACCCAATAACCATACATCTGTATATTAAACCTATAGCACTCTTGGTGACCTCACTGTTCTCACCTCTCTCCATGTCTCACTTTTCCTCAGATTGCTTATCTTCCTTATAGTGAAAAGGTGTATTATTACACTCCTCTCCCTTTGATGCAAATTGTCACTTCCTAAGAGAGGCATGAGATTAATTCTGGATCTTCAGTTAGGAAGGAACAAGAACATTATGACCCTCCCAGTGATGCAACATTAGATGTCCTTCTTATCTATGCTGTAGTAGCCAGTCAGGAGGTTTGAGGTCTCTACACAAACTAACTGGTGCTAACCTTACCCAGCTTTCCTTTCCTTCCTCAGCCCAAAGGAAAAATGCCCTGGGCCCTTACCTTCAGATAGAGCCATGTGACCAATTTTCAACAATAGTCTGAACAAAAGTGACACGGGTTAACCCTGCAGAGCAACATTTGAGAGTGGGCATGAGCTCTGCAGGTTCTTTCTTTTGTAACTTTGGAAGCTGTTTTTTATCCAGATGATGTAGCCACAAAATGGAAAGAGTCTGGATCCCTGTTTGGAAGAGAACAGCCTTAGAGAGCTGTCTGACCTAAGCAGATTTTGTGAGTGAGAAATAAACTGGTGTGGGTAAGACCACTAAGGTTTCTGGGATGATTTGTTAGCCAAACATAGCAAATCATATCCAGATAAGGGGTATTCCTAATTGTCTGTTTCATGTCACATATCCTGTGACTATACTTAGTCATTTTTTATTCCAGATAAAAATCCTTTTTATCTAGAATCATCTGGGAAGGAGATGTTCCACATTAGTGAATTTTCCAAATACCCAATGGAACCAGCATGTTGAACAAACACTACTTGTCATCATCTCTCCCCCATGCCTGATTGAAAATTGGGCAGGCCTCATAAATTTTCTGTTCAATCTTAGAGAAAAAAAAAAACAGTCTTAGGGTTATTTTAAGTTGTAAACACAGTTTCAATTCAGTTTTTGGAATGCTCTATGTAAGATTTTAATCAAAACTCTGAAACCACATTTTGTTCCTTCCCCAAGTTGGGTCTGCTTTGGACTGGAGGTCACAGCAGGAAGGGGACATTTGGGTTTCTCCTTCTCCTGTCCCTGTTCATCTGGTCTTCATATACCACCTTTGCACATGGCAAAGTGTGGGGAGGTGCAATAAGGAGATGGGAAATTTTTACTTGGCTGTGTATCTTTATGTCCTATAGCCCTGGAAGATGATTAAATTGGCAGCTCTGGATGGGCCCAGAAGATAATTAAGTTTGACTTCCTCTTGATATGCTTTTGTGAGCTCTATAAAAGTGCTATGCTAATTCTACTCTCTTCCATTTCTTTTGACTTAGGCAGATGCATCTCTATTCTCAATGGCAAGACATATGATTACTTTCTCAGCTCCCAGATATCTTCTTCTCCTCTGGGTCACCCTATTAAGTAAGAACCAAGAAGACTCCATATTAATACGGTCTGTGTGGCCCACAGACAGTCCATAGGAAACATGCCTATATTGCCTTGTCAGACTCCAAAATAAAGGCTGATCTCACCATGACAGCAACCCTGGCTCTGGGTCCCTAAACTAATCAATCTTTCTCTTCCTCACTCTCTATGTCGTCCACAGTCTCCTTGTGCTTTCTTAAACACCAGTTTTCACCTTGGTACCTCCCAACTGCAGTGGCCACACTCCAGAATCTCTGGAGAATCTCTCCAAGTGGTCCTCTTGAAGATCACTTCACTAGGATTCAGAAGATAGTAATTCCACTTTTCCAAAACAGTCAAGTAGAGACTTAGAGCAAGGCAAACTCACTCCTCTTTGAGTGCATCTCCTTTCCCCAATTTTTTTTAATCTGGCCCCATTTTTATTTTTGATCTGACTGAGGAGTTTAAGAGACTTGGACTATTTTCTCAGGATCATTTTCTTTATAAATCTGCATTTGGAAGAATAGGGGTAAATGGAGAAGTTGTATCTCAGGCTCATTTTGGGATCCTGATATGTATAGAATGCCTTATTTGATACTAAGATAGGGCAAACAAGTCCCACTGTAATATCTTGTTACATGACACTTAACTTTTCAAAACAGTAAAGTCCTTTTTAATAATCTTCAGTGACATTTGGACTGTGTTACACACTTTTCCTGTAAGCTTAAATAATTAGTAGATAGTTGAGATTTATTTACACATTAGTTATTATTTTCATGCCTAAAAATTTAATGCCTTTGGGGTATACTGATGTATGTAAATGTGCTTATTTCTATATAAAATGGCCCTCAAATGAAGTTACTATTAATGTCAAATGAAGAAATTAAAGAAATTGGAGGTATTTAGATTGAAGACAATAAAACATATGAGAGACATAAAATCATTCTTTAGATATTTGAAGGGTTACCTTATGGAAGAGGGATTAGAATAATTTTATACTGTCTTGGGGCAGAATTAGAACCAATCTATGAAAAAAAAAAGAACCAATCTATGTGGAATTTTGGCTCAACATTAGAACGAAATTTCTGATGGATAAAACTGTAGCATTGAGTGGCTAATCATTTAGGAAAACCTGTTTCTCCTTGTCCTGGGCACAAAATTAGACATATTTCCCAGCCTTGTTTGCAGTTAGGTGTGTCCATGTGATCCAGTTCTGACCAATGGAATGTGACATTTGCTGCTTTCAGGCCTGCTCTAGAAATAACTCCTTTGCACAATCCTCCGTGCTCTTTCTCCTTCCACTAGCCGCATGTGGATGATACTGGAAGCCTTAGAAGCTACATGCCAGAAATGAAAGGAGACCGTGCTCTGACTCAGTACCTGGGGTGAAGCCTGCTACCCATTAGGTAACCTATTTTGGACTTGACTAGATTACTTGTTACAGATATGAGCCCTGCCCTAACTAGCATACAAACCATTCTGGAAATGGAAAGGGCTTCATTGGGAAGTACTACATTCTTTGTCACTAAGATATTCATTCCACAATGATGCCGTAGAAGTAATTAAACATTTGCACAATAGTTGAATTGCATGATCTCTGAGTTCCTCTCTAATCCTAATATTAAAATTAATAATTTTAATATTTTATTCACTCAAAGATTTTTCTAATTTACTACACTCTCAGACACTCATTTGAGAGTTGAGAGCATATTTTCCTTTAACGGTCCCTAAATCTCTCTTATAATTTGCTGCTTCTAATACTCTGTGAATATTTTAGACAACCAAACTTGTTAGCTCTGGGCTTAAAATAACGATCAGTATGAAAAAGGCAGGGTATGAATTATATAGAGAGAATGATTTTCATTTTTCAATCTATTTATATTCATATGCAAAGAAAAACAAGATAAGAATGAAATACACAAATAGTAAAATGGTTATTTTTGTGCACTGGCATTACTGTGAATGTTTAATTTTTTTTCTTTAAACTTGTATTTTTTTAAACCAAAAAAAAGAAAAAAACAGAAATAAAAAGAATTTTCCCTTGAATAATCTAAAAAAAAAAAAAAACCAAATTAAGGGGTTACTTAATTTATTAAATTATTATTAAGTTTACCTTAAAAATTAAAAATAAATGCATCTTAAACTAAGACCTCTGAGGTTATGTATAACATAAGACTGTGACTTTGATTTGTATATTTTGTCATATTCATTATCTCCAGACAATCAGACTTTACCATCAACATCTCAGGTGACCAACCACATGCCCTCCAGCTAAGTGATGCTACTTCACTGTGCACATGTTGAATTTTATTTATATCTGTCACTCAGCCTCCATTTCTCATTGCTGTATACAAAGGAAAGGCAAGAGAGAAGCTGCATTTATAGTTAATATTAGAGGTGTTTATCTCATTCTTTATGACTCGTTTCATTAACTGATTGCTTATATAGTTTATATACCACCATTGTTACTCTATGGAAATCTTTGATTGGAATAATTATTCACAACTGCAGCCTTAAACGAATGCCTTTTGTAATAGAGAACTTGATGGGGTATTATTTCATATTCTCCACAGAATTATAATTGGATAACTCTCATTATAGCTGTCCTTTGTTTTATTACCCCTTGAGTCCCGGTTTACCTTTCAATTACTTTTGGATTTGTTTTCCCCCTAAAATCTGAGCTATCATTTCACATAGTTGTAAGAGAAGCAGGTTTCCCTGGTAAATTTTATTTCTGTCCTTAAAATGGCTCACCAGCTACCTTGTTTTGTTGTAACTGGAATTGACTGCTGTGAGATAATAGAAAACAGATATATATTGGTCTCTGCCCCCAGTTCCTGCACAGGATTCCTAAAACCCTTATAAATTCATAAGTGGTAAGAGCACCAGGAGCATCTTTTGTTCTAATGAGGCAGCTCTGGGTGGACTTCTGGATGGGAACTGATCACCAAAAAGGACCAATCCAGGATTAGAAGCTTAGAATTTCCAGCCTCATCTCTCATCCTCCAGAGAGGGGCGAGGGGCTGGGAATGGAATTAATAATTGATCATGCCTTTGTAATGAAACCTCAATAAAATCAACATAGTATGGGGTTCTGAGAGCTTCTAGGCTGGTGGACATATCCACATTCTTCAGACTTTCATTTCAGACACTATATTAGCCATTTTTATTTACCTCTTATCAGAAGCTACTTATGAAATTCTCTCATTATCTTCGCCTCCTTTAATTTGTTTATTGTTTTCTGTCTTCCTACTCTACCCTCTGAGTAAATAACTTTAAAAAAACTTACTTGTGGTCAGCCCAGGTGGCTCAGCGGTTTAGCGCTGCCTTCAGCCCAGGGCATGATCCTGGAGACCCAGGATCGAGTCCCACGTCAGGCTCCCTGCATGGAGCCTGCTTCTCCCTCTGCCTCTGCCTCTCTCTCTGTCTGTGTGTCTCATGAATAAATAAATAAAATATTTTTAAAAAACTTACTTATTTCCACTTTAAAATAATTTTACATAGCATTTCTCTTATTCATATTTTTTAAAATTATAAATACTTCCTTATTTGGTCATCATATTTTCTCCAAATGTAATTATTCTCATCACAAAATGAGAGGACTGACAGAGAATTTGAGTAACTTGATTATGGTCACAAAGTTAATAAGTGGCAGACTAGGGCGATGACAAGGTCTGAGGGATCCCAGAACCTGCTCTCCATTCTACTACTGCTTTAATTGAAAGGGGGATCCAAGAAGAAACAGGGTTCAGGGAAAAATATTCATGCAAGAAAGATACTGTTTTCTCATTCTTTCCAAAAATTTTATAAATGCCAAATTTGGGGTGGAGAGAGACAGGGAGATGCAATGTAATCATGAATCAGCCCTAGCTTCTGCCTTCAAGGGACTATTCATAGTCTAGTTGAAAGACCATCTATTTAAATAGTTGTGTTTTATAAGGAAGGAGAATGTAAGAATGCCCATCTTCTCAGAGGAAGTGATATCTGATCTGTGTCATGAAAAACGAGTAGAAGTGGTAATGGGACAGTTGGGGAGAGGGTGCCATCAGCCCCAATGTCAGAGTCCTGGGAAGGCTGGATCCAATAGAAAAAGAGCCATCCAAGGAGAGAAACTGGGGTTGTGAAGGCAGTGAATCAGAGCCAGTTTATGAAGGGTCCTGGATGGAAGGGGCAGGGAGTTTGGGTTTTACCCCAGAGACAATCAGAAGTCCTTGGAAGTTTTAAAGCTGTTGCCTTTGAGTGACTAGCTGAGCTCTGCATATCTGGGAAAAGTCACAGCTGGACTGGAATTAACACACTTTGCTAAGAAACAATTATGATTGGTGTGTTTTTACTTGCACATGTTTTTTGGTTATTCTCTTCTGGTTAGTCAGCTTGTTCATGTAGTTATCAATCCTGGCAGGTGCTTGCTTTTTTTTTTTTAATAAAGATTTTATTTATTCATTTGTGAGGGATGGGGGTTGGGCAGAGGCACAGGCAGAAGGAGAAGCAGGCTCCCTGTAGGGAACCCGATGTGGGACTCAAGCCCAGGACCCTGGGATCACGTCCCAGGCTAAAGGCAGACGCTCAACTGCTGAGCCACCTAGGTGTCCCCTGGCAGGTGCTTTCGAGTTGATTCATCCATCTTATAGCTGCAGTTGCCCCCAGAGTAGCTCTAACTTTTCTGAGTTCTAGATCCTTCTCAGATTTTGGCGACTTAGAAATTTGGGCATACTCATCTCTGACCTTGAGCCCTTCTGAGTCAGCTGGCTTCTAACCATGGCAGAGGAATTGGAGAAAGAAGCTGAACAGCAATGTCTGCAAATGTCACCTGAACCAAAATAGGCCAGTGGGTGAATCCTGGCCTCAGCTCCATTCATGTGGTTGTGAGGGTATCCATATTTTGAAATTGCAAAGAATTTAACAAGTGATTTTTTATTACAAATATTACCTCATTTAGTCTTCATATTAATGTGTGTTTTTTTTGGAATGTTGGTTAGGTCCAGAGCCAATGGCCAAGAAAGAATTCTTGAGATGTCTTTGGTGCAAAAAGGTGGTTTTATTAAAGCAGGACAGGACCTGTGGGCAGAAAGAGCTGCTGCACTGGGGTTGTAAGGAATGGCTGATTATATACTTGGGGGTTGAGGGAGGTAAAGCAAAAGGAAGGTGTCCATAAGGACTTTGATATGCAAAGAAGACTTGCTATTTTCAAGCTAAGATTGTTTTTACCTCTAGTAAAGCATTAACATTAAGACAGTTGAGAGTGGGCACCTGGATGGTTCAGTGATTGAGCATCTGCCTTCAGCTCAGGTTGTGATCCCAGGGTCCTGGAATTGAGTCCTACTTTGGGCTCCCTCTGGGGAGGCTTCCTTTCCCTCTGCCTATGTCTCTGCCTCTCTCTCCGTGTGTCTAATGAATAAATAAATAAAATCTTAAAAAAAAAAAGACAGTTGGGAGTTTCCTGGAGGAATGATATACTCTTCTATTACAAGTCCTTGTCAAGAGTCTGCAGCTCATAAAGAAATTTAATTTTGTTTACATTCCCTTCAGCCTCTGTTTCCCGCATTGTGGAGGGTACTCATACATGGCAAACTAGGCTCTCTTAGCTTGTTTTTTTTTTGTGCCTGCTCCAAAGTTCTGAGAATCCCAAAGAACAAACATAATGTGAATTACATTTCACTGATTTGGTCTTTCTCTTCCCTTTTTCATAATAGTGTAGTAGTTAATGGGATTCTCGCCAAAAGGTAGTGGGAGGAAAGGAAGGAATTAAAATGGGATCCAATGCCTATGCATTAACTATAGTATCCTGAGAGCAGAACAGAGGGTATATCAAAAATCTTAGACAAGTTTGATTCTTGTGGGAATTTTCATACCTCCAAAAATATTACTGATCCATCACTGAAATATTACAAAAGAGAACAGAAATACCCCTTGCGACTACCAAGTTTGAGATACACTCATCTTGACTTGCCCATGGTCAAGTATTTCATAAGCATGATCTTAGTCAAACAGCACAATTTTATTCACTCCACCTTGAAGAGGGAAAAAAAACCCTGAAACTCTAAATGGCTGAAAATTTGGGTCAAGTTCATATTAGAGCAAGATTAAGGTGGAGCAGACATAATTTAGTTAAATTTCAGGTCACCTGGGCCAACGCCAAAGGGCTTAGGCTTCCCGTGTTCTGCTTCATCTTCCCACCCATCCTTCCTAACTCCCTGCAGCATAAAATTCTGTAAACCTCTATGTCTAGGAATAAATAACATGCAGTTTAGCCAGGTATTCCATGTTGTGCCCCTAATTTAGCTTTTCAACTCTTCCAGAATCCTCACTTTTATTCCACCAAACTGTTTACTTTCTAAGCCTTGATCAGCAGGTGCATTTTGAGGACTCCATATCTTCTTAAATAATCCTCCTTCCCCCTTGAAGCTTTTTCCAGGTTTCTCCAGTTTCCACAGGTCCTTTGCTTCACAACTCATCTCAATGAACTCATCTGAAAAGCTTTCCCAATCTCCACTTCTCCCACCTTATAGCATTTTTTTTTCTGTTTTAGGTCCCTTGCCACCATTGTGGGGGCTACCTTTTGTTTTGTCTGTCCAGGATCCCTATCCTGAGATATAGCTGCACCCACTTCTTGGTTCCTTCTCCAGCACCTACTCTATTTTCTTCGGTGGCGATTCCTACGTTCCTGGTAATGGTAGGATGGTTTAGATGAAGCTCCTGTTTCCAGTGGGAAGTTTAGCTGGAGTCTTTCCTAAGATTTTTATAAGTAGACCTGAAAAAAAGGAGGACGAAGCTCCCTCTCCAAGAAGCCAAAGTTATCAGGCATCAGTGTTGGTGGCGTATGGCATATGTTCATGAAAAATGGGACTGCCTGAGTTGATGTGCAGTGACAAGCACAAGTTAGAGGAGAGGAAATCCAGGCAGCATCCGGGTCCTATTTCCTGTGGTTTCTGAGTTAAAGCTGCCTTGCATTCTGCGAGTCAATTTGCCAATTATTTACCTGTTGTCTCTCAGCTGCCTCCTCCTGCCTTTCCATGTTCTGCAAACTGCATTTTCTAGAACCCTCTGCTAGCTGGCTTCTTGTTTACTTATAGGATGCCCAAGAGGGAGAGAAGAAGGCCCAAAGAGAAGAGCAGGGACTCCTTTTCTGTTTTCTGGCTGCTACCATCAGTGTCTGCCCAGCAGTGCCAGTTGGCTCTCAGTTGTTGACTCATCACAGCCCCTTGGAGAAACCAACAGTAGCCAGGTGGCAAGCCACCCCTTCCTCAAAAAATCTGAGAATTAGGTCCACAGAGATATTTATCTGAGATCCATGGTTCTGGAAGCTTACCCTTCTGTTTTGTGCTCCAGCTGGTGGAGGTAGCTTCTTTCTGCACCTATCATCCCTGTGGTAGCTTAGGATTCCCTTTTCATCCTCTCAGCCTCCAACATGCATGAAACTATTTCCTATATGTGATCCTCTTTGATAACCAATTATGATCTCTGATACATAAAAAAAACCTCCCCTTTTGTTTGAGGTAGTTTAAAGTGGGGTTCTGTTTCTTGCTATCAGATTACTCCTGACCAATGCAGCCATGCTTTATGGTTATCAATTAGAAGTAGCAACATAGTGCCTTGCATATATCTCACTGTCTTATCTCCTTCAGAATATAAGCAATACATGATTTCATTTCTTTTCTACTCTTCACTCCTGCCCTCAATTTATTGGGCAGTGCCTTGCCAATAACCAGAGACTCTAAGAATGAATATTGAATATCTTTATAAAAACACAAACAAACAAACCCCACCATCTGTAAACTTCATCTTCTTTCTATTTGTTCCAAGGGCTTTGAGGAAGGCCAAAGAATCTGCTGGGCAGTCCCATCTTTGAGACCTCCAGCCCACCACATTCAAAACAGTCCTTCTTTTTTTCTGTTTAATACTACATAATCTATTTTACATAAGATCAAATCTGAGAAAAGGGTTTCTGCTGTCAAAGCAACTTTGAAAAATTCCTGATACAGAAGACTTTTCAAACCACTTAAACTAGTTCTTTCATATGTTTTTATCTCCTTTTACCCAGTCTCATAAGAAACAGTACCTAAACAGTACCTTTAGTACCTAAAAAAGCTGAGCTGCTAAATCCATGATGGTAGGCCATTAGTATTAAAATACTAATGGCAGTGGAAAGTGATGAAAACTGGTGGCAACAAAGGTGGTGTAGTATATGGCAGATATTTGTGTTCTTGCTGCATATCTTTAGAGGAAATAGGAGTCATGTCCTCAAGTCTCAGTGGCATTGCTGTCAAGGAAGAAGCCTCTGTGATTGGTGGCACAAGGGTTGATGGAATTTCACAGAGGACGCCGCGGGACCTGGCTTCTACTAGATTCACTTCCTCATTTCATTCACTAGGCCCCTCCATAGAGAGCCCGCC
Source organism: Nyctereutes procyonoides (assembly GCF_905146905.1). Classification (NCBI taxonomy): domain Eukaryota; kingdom Metazoa; phylum Chordata; class Mammalia; order Carnivora; family Canidae; genus Nyctereutes; species Nyctereutes procyonoides. The sequence goes on along the minus strand of NW_026575140.1, from coordinate 45,590,554 downwards.
CCTGATCTGCGGTCTCTACAAATGTCTTCTCCCATCCATCTGCCAGTCCTTATTCTGTTACATTTTTCCCTAATTCCTTTATCTCTACCTGAATTGTAGTATATGTGTGTGTTCATTTCTGTATTTATTGTCTGTCTCCCTGCACTAGAACGTAAGCTCCATGAGGGCAGACACTTTATCTTTTGTACTCACTTCAATCTTCCCAGTGCTATAGACAATTCAATGCCTTTGTTGAATAGATGGATAAATAAATTCCATATCTTGGATTTCTCTTGGGTAGAGTTAAAGGTCTACAACTCTATGCATATTAGAAAGGAATTGGAACAGACCTCTGGCCTATGGGTTTTTTCTTTCTTACTAAATTAAGCTAATAATGACTCTTCTTACCAGGATTATTATGTTTACACTGTATTTCCATGTCCACAACTGATGGGGAGATAGGAGTCGTTAGTAACTGTGAAGTTCACTTTAACTTACATTTGTAAATATCTTCAGGAAATCGTGATGTTCTCAGACACAGTAAAGTCTCATTTATTCAAATCCCACAGATTTGTGATGATATGGGCAGACATTGGACTGAAGTGTATTTTCTCCATTATCTGAAGTAAGGTTTTGCTATGTCCATTGATAGTCCGAACAAGGTCATAGGGCAGCTGCATAACTACTTAACAAAATAAATTCTTATCCAAGTGTTTTTTAGAATATTCTGAAGTACAAATAGACTCATATGCTCCAATGGTTTAAATGACTTATCTATATGGATTAAGGCATATGCAGTAGAGCCTTGAATTGAAATGTTAACTTTGAACTTTGGTTCTTTTTTTTTTTAAAAGATTTTATTTATTTATTTATTCATGAGAGACAGAGAGAGAGAGAGAGAGGCAGAGGGAGAAGCAGGCTCCATGCAGGGAGCCGGACGTGGGACTCGATCCCGGGACTCCAGGATCAGGCCCTGGGCTGAAGGCCAGTGCTAAACTGCTGAGCCACCCGAGTTGACCTTTGTTTGGTTCTTAAAACAATAAAACTTCACAGAGACTAGGACATGAAATCTATGTACTCTATTTTTGGCTACAAAATTTAAAAAGGAATTAACTAAATAGATTCCATCAAAGATGGCCACCATGACCGTTGAGACCCAGCTTGTACCTCTAAATTCCTGTTTCCTTGGCTAGCTTATCTAGATTTCATGCCACCACTGTTAGGCAAGTTCACCTAGTTCCTGTCAGTCCTGATTAGGACCATGGGCATATTAGCAATTTTTGCTCTCATCAGTGAAAAATAATTAAAATAATATATTGACCATTTGCTGAACACTGACTATATTGCCATGTACTAATCTATAAACTAAAATAGTATTTCCTTTAATTTTCTTGATAAGGCCCTTTAGTTAGGCATTATCTCATTGCATAAATGGAGAAAGTGAGGTTCAAATAGGTTAATTAATTTATGCCCCAGGTCCTTGTAGCTGGTAAGCTGCAAAGCCAGGATTTAGAATCAATGCTTTTAATCTCCAAATCACTCTCTTATCTAGTGCACCAGAGGTAAATGGCCTTTGGTGCCACAAACTAAGCCTTGGTGCACTGAATAAACCCTGAATTCTCTGGTACCTCCCAAGTATTTCCCTTCAACACTCCAGTCTGTAGAACCGCACAGTGCTTTGCCTTGGTTTTCTGCCTAGCTGTCTAGTTATGTCCATAACAGCCTACTGGCTAGGTCTAATATATAACTCAGATTTGACGTGTTCTCCTTTCTTATGATAACTCCCAGGACATACTCTACCCCACTGATAAGAACTCTTTGATCCTCATGCTTGTCAAAATCACATTCAAACTTGCTCAGTCCTTTAACATTGCACGCTATAGCCTTCTCCAGCCTCTGTAGATGACTTAGTTTTCCCTCATCCTGTCCTAATGACCATGCCTGCCCTCTTTTCTATGAAGGTTTCATCATGTGATGTAGTCTAATCCCCTTGAGAAATGATAACATCTTTCCATAGTTTAGCCCAAAGGATGCTTTGGCAGAAATTTTCTGCACGCATCATTATTTTCATTTCTCTCTTCTAGTGTTATGATTGAACGTGCTCATTAGCAGTTGTTCATCCAAGAATTTAGCAAAGCAGTCATTGCAGATTACAGTGCACCTGGAGATAGAGCCTGATGATATGATACCCAATTCTTTATCTCTATCTCTTCTGCCCATTCTCCTTGCTCCTCCCAGGCAAATTTACTCAACATTCCCTTTGTGTCATCACCTTAATCCATCCTTGAATGCCTCTTCCATCACACCCTTGGCCCAGAACAATTCAGTCTATTCATTTCTTATGTAACCATCTCCTGAACGTGATTGTCTCATGAATTATCCAAAAATTCCATTTGACAAATTGAAAGAGAGGTTGCAATGATCTCTGAACTCTTAATCTTTTTCTAAACAAGCAACTACCCTTTCTTCTCCTGTCTTACTACCTTACAAACAATTCATCAAGTAACAGCAGCTATCAAAATTTCTTTAATGCATTGGGTTACATCTCCAGTTACAAAATAATAAGAAGTTAAAAATGAAAAGTGTATTTTAAATAAAAGTATCACAAGTAGAATTAATTTGATTTATAATCTATTTTAGATTTCCATGATTGGGGCCCATGGAAACCTTAAGAGACAGGCAATTGGTTATTAGCATTAAGCTGGGTGGCCAAAGAACTGGATTGGATATCAAGAGGACTGAATTTCAGTTCTATCTCTTCCACTATACTGTGTGATGGTGGACAATTCTTTTCATATTTTTGGATTCCCTGAAAATATAGAAAATTGGACCACATGGTGTACTAGGTTCTGGAATATTTCATGGCGATAGCACTTACAAGCCCAATTTAATGTTTGTTAAGAAACAAAAGTTAACTTATTTAGGTTTCTTTTATCTCATTATAATCTACCAGATAGGGCAGCCCAGGTGGCTCAGCGGTTTAGCGCCGCCTGCAGCCCAGGGCATGATCCTCAAGACCCGGATTGAGTCCCATGTTGGGCTCCCTGCATGGAGCCTACTTCTCCCTCCACCTGTGTCTTTGCTCCTCTCTTTCTCTCTCTCTGTGACTCTCATGAATAAATAAATGAAATCTTTTTTAAAAAATCTACCAGATAATTTATTTATACACCACTCAAAATTTCAAAAAAACAAAACAAAACAAAACTCTTTAAACTGGACTTTTGAAGCCCCTGCAACTCTGTGTTTTTTTTTTCCTATTATTCATGAGTTTGTAATAAAATTTTATTTGGATGTTCTAGTTTTGCCTCATCTGGAACAAGAAATATTAAGAGAGAGGTCCAGTGTCCCTGCTTGGACAAGAGTGTAAAGAGGATGTAGACTAGCATGGAGATGTCAGGGACAATGAGTGACAGACTCGGAAGGGAGAGATGAATCACTGGGACAGACATGGGCTGATTCATGAACTACCCCTCACCCCTGAAAGGTTCTTCTCCTGGTTCCAACCTAGAGACCCTATGGGTTTTATTTTTACTGAGAAAGAATGCTTATCCTTTTCATTTATGTATTTAATAGAGAAATTACTACATGCTAGTCATCAGGCTAGGAACAGAGATGCAAGAGGGAGCAGAGGAGCTCAGTGTGTAGAAACAAGCATTAGCCAAATAGTCAAATAATAAATACAATTGCACAAAGTAAGTGCTATCATAGCTCTGGTGAAACAGGTTCCCTCACCCACCCTTTCTCCCTGGTGATGTTCCTTACTCTGCTATATGGTAGAGGGTGTGTGTATGTGTGTGTGTTGGGGGGGGGTGCATGTAATCTACACTTGAGAACAAGGCCCCAGTTTTTTATCTTAGCTAATGTCTTTGCCTGGATATCAAAGGCTTTTCTTAGCCCAGGTTTTGATATCTTACAAATGGAAAGACAGGAGTTCTCATTCTGTGAGCAAGAAAGATTGTGCATTCCTGTTTTCAAATGACTCTATATCAACAAGATCTGATTACATCACAAATTACCTAAGAGCAAGCACTCTTTGCCAAAATAAATATTATTTTCTTCTAAGATAACTTATATCCCTTATGAATTATGAAGATAACACATTTGTCCTATTGACATAACTTTTTACTTTACTCCTTGCAAAATAATAATCCTGTCAGGATACTGTTAAAAACATCTGACCTCTTCCCAAACCCATTCATAAGATAAGGCCTATTCTATTAGCTTGGAAAATCTGTGTCTGGATCAGATGGACCTGTTCTAAAATATTCTTTTTGATCATATCATTTCTCCCAAGATAGAAGAATAAAACCATATGTGTGGAGAAGTTCAGTTCACTCATTCCTCCAACTAAATCATGAAAGAACATAAAACTAAGGAATCTGATTTTGTCTAGGAACATTGGTTATGAGTCTTAGTAATGAACAATGACATCAAAAATCTGAAGGCCGTCTCACTGAAAGAGGATCTAAAGACCCCACCAAAGAAATACTCAAACTTAATAATTCAAGTCAGTGTCAACCATTAGTAGGTTTGATTCTATTGGTTCATTCAGTTACTCATGCAAATGTACTCAGCATTATCTGCCATGCGTGCAGTATGATGCTAAAGACAGAAATGCTCTTGCTGGTTACAATCTAGCTGAACCTTTTATCTATTGCAAACATACAAAGAGTATTTATTAGCTGTGACATCTAAAAGATACATTTTTCTTCTTATAACACATTGCTTCTACACTAACACTGTAAAAGATGTGTGTTATTCAGTGTTGATTGAAAATTTATTTGATTATCCATTTCCTTTCTTATTGAGGAAAGAGAAAAATCATTTTCTAGGTTGTTACTGATTCTCTCTTGTCTTGGAAAGAAGGGTCCATCAGGTGACCTGGCAACTCATTAAAGTAAAAAGCATTCTTGAAATGTGCAGTCAAGGAATAAACTAAATTTCTTTCTTCTCTTTAGTCTGGAATTTGTGGTTCTATTATTTCTATGACCTAGTTTCAATAACCAGAGTGTTCATGGAAATGGCATCAGATGAAGGCCAATGCACATCTCAGCACAGATGCTGGCAAAAGTTCTACCAAGTATAACTCAGCTCTATGACTAATTGAACAAAAGTAACATAAGGCTGAGTAGCTTGTAATTTCCTGTAAAAGTCTTTAATGTTGGGACTTGAGATCCAATTCAGCTGTATTTGACTGCATGTTAATAGTGTTTCCTTTTAATGGGAAAAATCTTAAGTGCTGTTGGCTTAGCTTTTGAGAGTTTCTTGAGTGTTCTCAAGCCTTGTAGAAGGGTGCTCGGAAAATCTGTCCTTAGTGTGCTGGGATCCTGATGAAGAGCTAATAAACTTTGACTGCATTCATTGAAACTTAGTACCCTCTATAACAAGTTGGAAACAGACAAGTGGGAAATTGCGTCCTGTTCTGCGTGCGGCACTTCAACAATGACACTGGCAATTATAAAATATAAGGTGTAATAAATGCCACCTGGGAAGTAGCTCACTAGGAAAGTTTTACAAAGAATAGTTAAAAGAACTCAGGATATTTTCTCTGAAGAAACGAAGATTCAGGAGTGGAGAAAATAACAGGAGTTGGGGAAAAGCAGAGTTACAAAGAATTAACTTCTTTAGATTTATTCCAAAAAGCTGCATAAAGACTCAGTGGAAGTTTCTGGTAGGCAAATTTTGGGGTCAGAAATTAGAGAAAAACCTCAGAGCTATTCAAATATAGAAAGAGCTGCCTCTCAAAACAGAATCCATTCCAGACTATGTTGTTCCAGATGAAGATGGGGCCCCTACTCCCTGTGATCTGTGAAAAAGACTGCTGTACTTGGAGGAAGTAAATCTGATTTAGGTACAAAAGGTTAAGGTCTTGGATCTGAGCACACCTGTGTTTGTAGATTAGCTCTATAACTTCTTGGCTTTAAATTTGAGTAAAGAATGTACCTTATCCGAATCCAAGTTCTGCCATCTTACAAACAGAGGTTAACACTTTCCTCAACATTTTTTTTGTTTTGTAATGAATAAATAAGACTTTGTATGTCAATGGTCTGTTGAAATGCTTGACACATAGGAAGCACTTCTCTGAGTAACTTGTAGGGTCTCTTCCAGTCCTAAGAATCCCAAATTCTAAGAATGGTACAGGGAGTATGTAACCCCATTTCTTCTGACACATATTGTGATCCTGCCTTTTTTGGGTTGCAGTACCCTGTGCCCAAACCTGTGATCAGAGGTTCTGAAATCAATATGCAATTATTCAGCTGATACTTAGTAATTTTGTCATAGAATCATGAGTGAGTTCAATTTAAGATAGTATGTTTGGGTTTGCCTTTAGTACTGGGGGAGGTTGAAAAAACCCTCCACACCTTCCTGTCTATTGGGACATCAGGGGTTTTGTTCTGGCTTTACTATAAAGTAGCTCTATAAATTTGGAGAAGTAATTGCACCTCTAAATACCTCAGATTCCTAATCATCGAAACAAGGATGTTGACTAGATAATCTTTAAAGAACCTTCCTATCTATAAAAGTAAGAGGATTTCACCTTAGAGGCAGCTCTTCCAATATTTTCCTAGAATGGAAGGTGTGGATAACACCTCAGAGAATGCAATTTGAATTCCAAATAACTTTATTATGGCAGAGAAGTAGGAAGAAAGGAGTGGGAAAATGTTCATTGTAAACTAATACAGAGGAAAGTAAATGGTACTATGTCAAGGTAAGAAAAACACCAGATTTAGATCACACAAGAAGCCTCAAGTACACGAGTCAGGGAGTAAATAAAGATTAATGAAAAGAGATACACAAGATATGCTGAAAGACCCAAATCTTATAAGAGGCAGTCAAGACAGCCTTCAAGATCTCTTCCTAATAGAAGAGAGGGAATTTGCCAGAAAGACCAGGAGAGAAGGCACTAGGTCTCAAGCCCAAGTGAGTGTGAGAGGACATGTGGTAACTTCAGGGACAGCAAATGGGTCCAGTATACCAAGAGTTCCAAGTGTGTATAAAGGAGTAGCAAAACCTGAAATGAAAGAAGTAGGAAGGGGGTCAGAACATGAAAATGAGTGTTTCTGAGCTATAGTGTTATGAAGAAGAGTAATAGGAGCTTGAGCATACCACTTTTATCATCCTCATTTTCCTCAAAAAAAAAAAAACTTACTTATGGAAGTATCTGACTTCCATAAACATTTACTGTGCATCTACATTAGGGCAGCCCCATGTGACATGCAGCCAACATTTAAGTCCTCACTCTAGACTGCAGAAGGTCTCTTGTCTACACAACTCCATGTTTTAGGAAACCTGGCCTTTGTGCCACTTACCCATTCCACCAGGCCTCCCAAAATGTACTCCATCCTGCTCCAGCTCCCAGATTCAGCACGCAGCCCAGGTTAGGCCAATAGCCTTTCTTGGTGACATCCACAGGGATTTCAGGTATCTGCAAGGCACGCTGCTTCACTCTGGTCCCTTTCTCAGTCCAGCTATGTTCCAGTTCTCTATTCCTCTGTTCATGGTGATAAAGAGGTTAATAAATTGCCAGCCATGCAGATTTCTAACTGGGGAATAAATTCAGGTCTCCTCTCATTGCGGGAACCCCAAATCTTTAAGAACTAGTCAACCAGTCTAACAGAGACCCTGAGCTCTGAAGCAGCTGGCTACCCCTCCTCCACAAGCGATGGCGAGGAAGGAAACCGCCACTCTTTGCAAACTCTACTTTCCAGAAGGTTCACTACCTTTTTCCCTTCTTGGTTCTTCTTGTAATGACTAGAGTTTGGGCAGTTTGGGTGCTTCCCACTGAGCCCTTCAGACAAACTTCTGAAGACTCATTCTTCTTAAAATGTGTCATACTTTGTAGTATCTTTTGTAGTAAATCTTGGGCCTTAACCACCCTCTTGACTTCTTATATTGTTTAAAAAATGACATCGTGGAATGCCTGGGTGGCTCAGCAGTTGAGCATCTGCCTTCAGCTCAGGACTTGATCCTTGAGTCCTGGAATAAAGTCCCATATCAGACTCCCTGCATGGAGCCTGCTTCTCCCTCTGCCAATGTCTCTGCCTCTCTTTCTGTGTCTCTCATGAATAAATAAATAAAATCTTAAAAAAAATGACATGGTGCCCAGAACTGCAGTTTACCTTTTAGACATCAAAGTTTAAAAAATTAGTACAATTTAGAGGATTCCTATCTAAACCTTTGATTGTTCAATGGAAGAGCTAAGTCCCAAAGATGTGAGGGGGCTTGTCCAAGGTCACATATTTGCTTCTAATACTAAAACTGTATGAATTAAGATGCTCCTGTTTAGGGGCACCTGGGTGGCTTAGTCAGTTAAGTGTCCAACTTTTGATTTTGGCTCAGGTCATGATCTCACAGTTGTAAGACAGAGACCTGTGTCAGGCTTACACACTGGGCATGGAGCCTGCTTAAGATTCTTTTTCTCTCTGACCCCCATTCCCTCTCCTTCTCAAAAAAAAAAGAAAAAAAAAAAGATGTTCCTGGTTATAAGAAACTCTGATCCTAAACTGTGTTAAATAACATGATACATTAAATAATTAAATAAATAAATAAATAAATAAACAAACAAACAAACAAACAAATAAATAAAATGACGCATTACATTATATAATAAAAAGTCCAGAAGTGGGACAATCTGCAAGCAAGGCATAATCAAGCGCTCTGACTCTATGACTATACTCTTCTCTCTGCTGTGCCTTTCTCCCAGCTGGCAGCTTTGGGTTGAGCTTGCATCCCATGTGCTCTCAACCTGTTTGCTCACCGTAATTGTGGCTAAAAGAATTCTTGATTCTTGTCCAACCAGTAAAAGGAGATTCTTTCCCCCAAACATGGAATGGAAATTCTTCTTTGTAATCTGCTTGAGCCAAACTGATCATATGCTCAATCCTGTACCAATACAGTCACAGGAAAATGCCTGTGCACTGATTCCCGTAAACCTGGGTCCCTGAATAAATCACTCACTACAGGGTAGAATTATTATACTTGGTTTAGTTACTAGGATCTATTTCTGGGCTGCAGATAAGTTATGCTATTCTAAAGTCACAAATAGGACTTACAGGGAGTGGTGAGGGGTGGTTACCTAAACAAAATTAGGAAGGAAGAAGAAAGGAATGGATGCTGTGTCAGTAACAAAGAGTATTAACTGCAGAAACCCAGGGACCCCCTAATATTCCAGTCCTGCTTTAATTGACTGACATGAGGAAGAAAGATGAAGGACTCTAAAACAATCTAATACTTAAAAGAATATCACATTCAAAATAGACATTGTGTGATCCTTCCTATGAATAGTGATGCTGAGACAGTCCAAACAAACAAAAAAATTGCTATGGAGAGAGCAACCATTTTGTTCTGCTGCCAAGGCAAGGCCATCTGCTGTGACATCACAGGTAGACACAGGAGCACATTTTATCTTGTGAAGTTGCCAAGGCAACATAGTCTGGTCTGCCTGGGACAGCAGGTTAAGGTGGCAGCACAGAAACTGATGTTTTTTTAAGATTTATTTTTTTATTGTGAAAAATAATTTAGATGAAAACACAACCTATTGTTACAGAATATTTTAGATTCTCAGAGGTGGGTTAGCCAAAGAAAAGGTAATTAATTACTGTAGATCAACATACTTTGGAAATTCTTTGATGATTTAAAATGGTCAATAAGTCCCTGTGGTTGGAGTCTTAGAAGGTTCATAAATGATGAGTCTCAGTTGCTTTGTTTAACTTTTTCTTTGTCTAATTCTTTTTGAATTTTTAAATTTCTTATCAATTAGGCATATGTCTGTAAAGATCTGGCTTTTTTTTTCCTCTTGATTTATTTCTTTATCAACTTGTCCAATTCTGTTGTAGCTATTTGATGAAGCTCTTTCCAATACTCTTTTGCACCTGCACTCCAGAATGTCTATCATAAAGCTAGCCAAATAGAAGGTATTTAATTATACTTTTTGGTGAAATACTCTTTCCTCATGCTTCCTTTAAATTTTTATTCCATTACTAATTTTCTAAGTTAATTTCCCTTATTTTCTTCTTTTTATTTGAATTTGTCCAAAACAAATAATGGATGGAAATAAAGTTTACAAAGCAGCATGAATCTCAATTAAAGAAACACAACTACACTATCTGTTTACCAGCCTGATATATAATTTTAATTTTATCTCTACAATTGATGACTGAAACTCTCATATACCCTTATAAGCAGCAGAAAGTCCAGTGCCTCCTTGAGGCTTTAAAACTGATTGTGCAAGAAACATGGGACTTTCTCAGTCATTAATGTATTCATAAAACAATTATGAGTGACCATTATATGGCAGTCAGTGTTCCAGGGGCTAGCGCTACAACAGGGGAAGAGTTCTACTTTCAGATACATTCAGATACATTCAGACAGAGAGGATTAGGAAATTTATGTCAACAAGCACTGATGCTTTGATCATTTCCATATGGTTCACTATTAACACTCAGTTTGTACCATTAGATTGAAACCTGCCCACCATAAGGTGATACTTTTTTGAATTCCAGATTCTTACCCAGTGTTGCCTTAGCACCTTACCCTGAGGTCCAGAGTTACTATACCTTAGTTCAAATTTATAGCCATTTTCTCCAAAGCTTATAATTGAGCCAGGAAAAATAAATCTTGATGGAGCTGTATTTGTGTGAAATTATTTCTAATTAACGTATTTTTTTTTTAGTGACTGAAGCTTTTTATAGTGATTGTGTGTTAAATTTGTAAGCAAACAAACGAAAGAACAATTAAAAAATTGTATATCTGGAGACTTACTAGTTTCCATCTGGGATGTAGATAGGCTGAAGAGAATGTTGCTTTTATCCTACAATAGAAGACTCCAGAAAAATCCAACAAAACCCTAACTTTTTTTGAGAGCTTAGACAGGGGAGAAGGCACTGCTATGGAAAAAGCCCCAAATCCTGTCCAGGCCCTTCTCTAAGGAACAAATATTTAAGCTGTCAGTGGAAGGGCAGCAAACCCTCTTGCTCCTAGGCTGTAGGTGAAGATCCATTTCAGCGGGGGTTCGGGCAGGGGAAAAAGAAAAAACTATGACTAGAGGAGAGTTAGAAAGCAGTACAGGGCCTATTTGAGATCATCTACTTTGAGGGAAGGGCAAGATCACCAAGAAAGCTCCAACTCTAAGACCCTCAAATATAGGGCCTGCCTAAGAATGAGGCAGAAGCAGGGCAACAGAGTATCCCTCAAGCTCCATTACCAATACCATGCCAGCAACCACCAAGTAACAAGCAAGAGCAGTCTATTGCTGTTGAGTGAAAGGCAAGTCTATTGGAGAGACAACTTCTCTGCTATATAGGTACACAAGGAAGGCCTAAAGAGGAGGATAGGGCAGCAACATTGATAAAACCACCTGGCAAACCAGCCTCCACCTTAAGTATATAAGGTAATACCAGAAGAATTAAACTGGTTAGGCTTAGAAGCAAGAACAAAATTGGAACCAGCTGAGTTTCTGACCATATTGACTCAAACACCAGCAGAAGCTGACGTATTCCTATTTGCAGGCATAAATAACATTGGCCTTACTCTCTACTGTTCTACATACCACATCCTGGGTGCAAAAAGATACAACCACTGTCAAGAGAAAAAGCAATTAATAGAACCAGATCCAGAAGGCAGTTAATAGAATCAAACCAGAGATTCCCCAGGTATTGAAATGATCAGGTTTCAATTTAAATTAACAATGATTAATATATGAAAGACTCTAGGAGAAAAGATGAACAACATACATGAACAGATGGGGAATATCATCAACCCAGAGAATTGAAACTGAAAGAGGGTGCCATATAGAAATGCTTGAAAAACAGTAGTTGGCAGAGATGAAAAACAATTTTAATGGACCCATTGAGAGAATCAATACAACTGAGGAAAGAATTAGTAGGAAACAAAAGTCAAGAAGAGAATTCTTTTTAGCAGACTCGAACTTTAAGAAATCCTAAAGGCAACTCTTGAGGCAAAAGGAAGATGCTATCAGAGAGAAACTTTGATATACACAAGAATGAAGATCTCTGGGAATGGTGAAAATAAAAATAGAAAGTTTTCTTTTTATTTATAATCACTTTAAAATTAATTGGCTATCCAAAGTAAAATCAATAGTGATGCATCATGGCACATGTCAAAGAAAAATGTATGACAGCAACAGTATCAAATATGGGAGGGAGGAATTGGGAGCAAGTGCTATAAGGTTCTTAAATAATACTTGAAGTAGTATGATATTATTTTAAGGAAACATGCTTTGTTAATGATAAATATTGTAAACCTTGGAACAATCACTAAAAATAAAATTGTTTAAAAAGATTTGTGAATAATAGACCAAAAGTGGAGGTAATATTGAAACTTAAACATACTCAATCCAAAACAAGGGGAAAAACAGGAGCAAAGAAAGGCACCTGACTGGCTCAGTGGTTGAGTGTCTGCCTTTGGCTTAGATAGTGATCCTGGGGTCCTGGGATCCAGTCTTGCATCAGGCTCCCTGCAGGGGAGGGGAGCCTATGTCTCTGCCTCTCTCTGTATCTCTCATGAATACATAAATAAAATTTTCCAAAAAAAAAAAAAAAGGAGCAAAGAATGCATAGAATAAGTAGAAAACAACAAAGAAAATGGTAGGTTTTACCTAAACATGTATCAGTAGTTACCTTAAACATAAATATTCTAAACATATCAACTAAAAGAGTTTATCAGATTGGGTAAGTGAGCAACTCAACTATATGCTATCTATAAAAACTAATTTTAAACGCAGGTTAAAAGTAAAAAAGAAATGAAAAATAGATTTACTATGAAAACACTAATCCAAAGAAAGCTGGAGAAGATAAGTATCAGACAAAGTAGACTTGAGAACAAGAAATATTACCAGGGATAATGACAGACATTATTATATAATGATAAGTCAATTTATCAAGAAGACATAACAATGCTAAAAGTAGATGAACCTAACAATGGGACTTTTAAAATTCCTGAAGCAAAAATTGACAAAATAAAGAAGAAATTGATGAAACCACAATTACAGTTGGTAACTTCAATACTTCCATCTCAGAAATTGATAAAACAAATAGATTTAAAATACCAATAAGGATAGAGAAGATACAAACAGCATGACACTATCAACAAACCTGAACTAATTGACATTAACAGGACACTCCTTTCAAGAAGAAAAGAATAGGCATATGTTCAAGTGCAGGTGGAAATACATTCTAATAGACCATTTTCTTAAAGTTGTGTATTCATAAAGCAAACTCGAATTTTATTTTTTCTAAAGATTTTATTTATTTATTTATTTATTTATTTATTTATTTATTTGAGAGAGAGAGTGAGCGAGAGAGAGCACAAGCATGAGCAGGGAGGAGGGGCAGAGGGAGAGGGAGAAGCAGACTCTCCACTGAACAGGGAACCCTGACCTAATGGGGGGTGGGAGGGCAGGCTTAGGAATCATGATGTGAGCCAAAGGCAACTGCTTAACCAACTGAGTCACCAAGGCACTGCACAAACTTGAATTTTAATGAATTTAAGAATACTTGAAATCACACAAAACATGTTATCATTCAGAAATTGAACTAGTGGGCAGCCCGGATGGCTCAGCGGTTTAGCGCCGCCTTTAGCCCACGGCCTGAACCTGGAGATGGAGGATCAAGTCCTGTACTGGGCTCCCTGCGTGGAGCCTGCTTCTCCCTCTGCCTGTGTCTCTGCCTCTCTCTCTCTCTCTGTGTCTTTCATGAATGAATAAATAAAATCTTAAAAAAAAAAAAGAAAAGAAAAGAAATTGAACTAGTAACAAACAGAAAAATACCTAGAAGATCCTGAAAAACTTGGCAATTGAATAACATAGTTCTAAGTAACCCATGCCTCAAAAGGCAAGACTCAGTAGAAATTAGAAAATATTTTTAAATAAATGAAAATAAAACACAATGTCCAAACTGTATGTAACATAGCTAAAACAGTCCTTGAAATTGCTAGAAATAAATGTTTAGTAGACAAGATGAAGAATCTCTAATCAACAAGCTAAGCTTCCCTTTGAAGAAATTAGAAAAAGAACATATTAAACCAAAAAGGGAAGAAGGAAATAATCAAGATCTGTACAAAAATCAATGAAATATAAAATAGGATAACAGGAGAGAAAATCAATAAAATCAAATGCCGATTGTTTGAAATCAGTAAAACAATAAATTTGATCAGAAACAGGAAGTCACAAGTTACCAGTAATGGGAATGAGAACAGTGACATCACTATACATTCTACAGATATTAAAAGATATTAAGGGAATATATGAATAATTTTATGTCAATAAAGTAATTGCTGTGGGCTGAGTGTTTTGGGGGAGAGTATGTTTGACTGTGTCAAGGACCTGACCATGCAACTGGCAGGATAAAGAAATTCTTGTGGCTGATGGAGCTGTTCTACACCTCGGTTGCTATGGTTGCACAACTGGATGTATTTGTCAAAACTCACAGGACTGTGCATTACAAGAGGTGAATTTTACTCAGTGTAGATCCATCAGTTTCTTTAGGCTACTTCATCATCATTTTTTCTCAATCATTCTCAACATATGTAACAGCCAGATCTAATTTCTGGGCTTTTTATCCTCTTGTTTTTAATTTACATAGATTAGGAAACTTAGAAGATTAAAAATTCAGGGTTGCCTGGTTGGCTCAGTCAGTCAAGGGTCTGCCTTCAGCTGATGTCATGATCCCGGCGTCCTGGGACCCAGCCGTGATTCCAGCTCCAGCTCCTGCTCAGCGAGGAGTCTGCTTCTCCTTCCCCCTCTGCCCCTGCCCTCTGCTCATGTTTGTGAGCACGCTCTCTCTCCCTCCCTCCCTCCCTCCCTCCCTCCCTCCCTCTCTCTTACGCAAATAAACAAAATCTTTAGAAATGTTTTCAGTTAATAAAAATTCTTGTCATGGAGACTGGAGAGGACTACCGAGATGAATGTAATGATCCTGAATAGGATCCGGAACAGAAAAGGACATTACTTGGGAAAACTGGTAAACACTAGAAAATAGAAAAATAGTCTCACACATAGGACTTTTAATTTAAATATGTTTCTTAAACTAACAAATGTATGTAATCCAAATGAGAACAAGATTAGAAATTTAAAAAAATAAATAAAAGGCTTCTTTTTGTTGGTGCAGCTAAAGAAAGTTCCAGCAACACCCACCATTGGCCATCCCCCAAGTGAACTTGTTTACTGAAGCAAAGAACCTAAGGCAAGAACGATGTGCTGCTCATGAATATTTGCAGCTGTCCTTGTCACTCCTAGCTCTTGATTCTGGGACATGTGAAATTCATCCGATAAGAGGGGAAGCTCAGAACCTCTCCAGGCAAGGACAGAAGATGAGAGGCCCACACCTCACCTAAGCCTTGTTATAGACATCTTAATGAAGCCTGTGTGTGCCAATCACAAAGAATCCAAAATTAAGAAATCCACAATGTATAACATTTTTTCTTTTAAGTTTTGCTTATGACAACTCTTTATTGTGAATGACACGTTTTTCATGACATAACCATCCATGACTTCTTGGGCAGGTCCAGACTTGCTCATGAATTTCAAGGATTAACTCCCACCTCCATTTGCAATCCTCTTGTGTTCTTCACACAACTTGACATTCAACTCCCTTTTTCCCAACATTTGAGCCTTTTCTTTCTGCAGATTATCCCACAAAGTTTTCTCAAATCTATTTATCTCTGGGTCCTTGGTGCTCCTCAATCTTCTGCTAGAATTTCTATATAGTTGGGAGGAGTTCATCCTTTTTTTTTTTTTAAAGGGAAACAAGCTTTCCCTAAATATTTTTTTAATATGTCAATAAATCCATGGTAGAAAAAAGTGGCTGATATCCCCCAACGTCCCAATAAACACAATAAAAAGTATGTGCATCACTGAATAACAAAAATTTAATCTAGAATTCTACCTTTGGATGTAAGGCGAACATTCCAAAAAACCAAATACTGTTCTTTTATGATTTTGAGAAACACTTTGTCTGTATTCCTCTAAGAAAGTGACTACAAAATAAGGGAAATTCCTTCGTAGTTGAACAAAAATGTCTTCACATTATGAGTTTAAAGGACACTATTCCCCACTTATAATTTCTCCAAATTAATGGTTTTTCTAAGTATATATGCATCTGCAGTTAAGAATTTCCAAGCTGGGGCATCTGGGTGGTTCAGTTAAGTGTCTGCCTTTGACTCCCATTGTGATCCTGGGGTCCTGGGATCGAGCCCCACATCAGGCTCCCTGCTTAGTGAGGAGTCTGCTTCTCCCTCTGCCCCTTCCCTCTGCTTGTGTTCTCTCTCTTTCTCTCTCAAATACATACATAAATAAAAATCTTTAAGAAAAAAAAATTTCCAAGCCATATCCTTAGAACTACCTTTCCTCCCCTTAGAACTACATATGGTTTTTTCCTTAAGCCCCTATTCCAGCAAAAACAAGACACAATGTTGCCAATTTAAATGTTGACATCTTAGGGTTTTTTTTTTAGGGGAAGTGTTATCCCTTGACACTTTCTCCTCAGGCTTTTTCTCTCTGTGGCACCTACATCCTGGGGGTCCTCAGAGCCCGCTGATCATACAGAATGGGGCAAATGCCCTGGGTCCCAGGCATCCCTAGCTCCTCTTTTAGTGTCATGTCCACAGTCCTCTCGGCTCTCTCAGAAACATTCTTCCCCTCTCAGTGCTCCATTGGTGAGTGAAGGAGCTGAGTTCACCTCTGGCCCATCAGCCGGTGTACCTCACCCAGCATCTCCACTCTACTCCTATGACCGTGAGGCCATAAGAACTCCGCAGCTCCTTGCCACCTCCCAAGGCAGATGAGAAACAGAGCACCGGCCTCCACTAGCCCAAACCTTCCAGTTTCTCTGAGTGCACTATCATCCCCTCTATCCACCACCTCCTTGAAGTTGAAGAGAAGAAGGGTATCATTGCCACTTTTCAAATCTCCTTACCACTTTCATGAATTCCTTGGAACACTCTCTTCTCTATCTCCTTGGAGCCTGTGCTTATTTACATATTTTGTGCGTGTGATGGGTGATGGATAACACAATAAGGCAGAAAAAAAATGACTAGATGAATATTCTTAGAAATCTGTAGTTTATTCTAGATTTTTAAAAAACAAGTTTTATTTTTTAGAACAATTTTAGATTCAGAGCAAAATTAAGCAGAGGGGACACAGATTATCCATACACAACTTGGGTATGCCTTCCCATGATCAACATCCTCCACCGAAAGCTACATGTATTATGATTGATGAACCTGCATTGACTATAACTATTCAAATAAATTGAACTTTACATTAGGGTTCACTCTTGGTGTACTTACTGTGGGCTTGTACCCAGCATTCTAGTGCCATACAGAGTAGTTTCACTGCCCTAAGAGTCCTCTGTGCTTCACCTATCCATCCCTTTTTCCCACCCCTGGCAACCAATGATCTTTTTAATGTCTCCATTGTCTCATCTTTTCCCAAATGCTATGTAGTGGGAATCATACAGTATTTAGCCTTTTATGACTAGCTTCTTTTACTTAGTAGTAGGCACTATTCTAAAAGATATACCTACATTTCACTGATGCTAGGGTGCATTGTTTATCAAATACATTATTATATTATGAGCCACTATGAAAAAATATGCTAATTAAATATGAACAACTTTCTTGCACTTTGAATTTTCGTTTTATGTTTATCAAAGATGGCATTTATTTTAATGTATTTTTTTAAAAATCAGAGATCGCAAGTGTTTACACCTAAAAAGGAAAATATAAGTGAAATAAGTTATTTAGTGCATTTCTAAAACATATTTACATTTGGAGACTGTCTATTCTTAGTAAGTATGAGGGTGCTTCACTTGAGGATTCCAGTTCCAAGCCACTGATACCCACTGTCAAGTTTTGATACTGAAGTTTCTGGGAATCTTACTATAAGGTGTCACATAGAATCTTTTCCAAGAATCAGGATTCAGTTTGCATTCTACAGTAGTCCTTAATGTCTTGTGGCCTGAAACAGGAGCAATTGCAAGTATCTGGTCGCATCACTGGAATAGCAACAGTCTTAACTGATGACGAATCAATGATCTTATCAGGTCTTATCAGGACATCAGCAGGGGTAAGCCCCATCCATTGTAAGAACATCTTGATTCTGAGAGATCAGAACAGGAAAGACAAACAAGATCTTAGAATTAAGACCATTTCATCCTTACAACACTCTGAGGCAACTACTCTGGTTCACAGATAAAGGAAACTGTCTCAGTCAGTTCAGGATACTATGACAAATTAGCAAAGACTGGGTAGCTTCTGAAGAAGAAATTGATTTCTTACAGTTCTGGAGGCTGGAAATCTGAGGTTGGGGGCCAGCATGGTCAGGTTCTGGTGAGAGCCTTCCTCCAACTTGCAGGCTGTCGACATTTTCTTGTCGTCAGTCACATCTTTGGAAAGAAAGCTGGAAAGCTGCCTGTGGTCTCCTTTATAGGAATGTTAATCCATGAACAATGCCTTCATCCTCATGACCTAATTACCTCTCAAAGGTCTCACCTCCTGATTACCACCACATTGGGGGTAAGGATTCCAACTTGTAAATTTTGGATGGAATCAAACATTTAGTCCATAAGAGAATTGAAGATACAGAAAATTCTGGAAACTTTCCCAAGGCCACACAGAACCAAGTAGTCTGGCTCTGGAGCTCCTCACTACATAGTTTCTTCTCTCACTTCCTCATGTCTGTGCTCATGGGTGTCCTCCTCAGAGTTCTTTCCTGATCATCTGAACTAAAGTAGCCTTCCTCATCACCATGTGTCCTCACACTCTACTTTCTCCACATACCATGACAAGACGTTATAGTAGATGGTTACCAGTTTGTTTACTGTTGACCTTCCTTTCTAGATTATAAATTTTATATGAGCAGGAAACCTCATTGTTGTATCCCAAGTATTTATAACAGTACCTGACACATAGAAAACATTCAGTAATTATGTGTTGAATAAAAAAATTATGTGTTGAATAAATTGAAAAAAAATAGATTCAGAAATCTCAATGACACATCTTTCTTTTCTACAAGATACAGTGGGTTTTTTAAATGTTGGAATATGTGTCATGGTAAACAGAAATATGTTTGGTGCTTAGTGGTGTCCCCTCTGATGACTGACCACATAGAGATAGTATCATGTAGTGATGAAGACCAAGGGATTATAACAGTCTGCTGGACTTGAATCCTGGCTCTAATACTTAGGAGCTATGTGATCCTGGGCAAGTTACTGAAAGTCTCTATCCTTCAATTTCATAGCCTTTGAATTGTCGATAATAATAGTATTTATCTCATAAGGTTGTATAAGGATTAATTGAGTTAACAGTTTTAAAGTGCTTTTAACAAAAATTTTTTTAAAAAATTTAAAAACAAAATAAAACACTTTCAACAGTATCTAGTACATGTTAAATGTGATATAGATGTCACTTATTATTACTATCACCACTTTCTTGGGCCCCACTGTGCTCTTATAAGAGAAAATTATACTAGGTTTTTAGAGTTATTCTAAAATATTTTAATGTTGGGGGCAGCTGGGTGGCTCAGTCAGTTCAGTGTCTGCCTTGAGCTCAGGTCATGATCCCAGGGTTGAGTTCCACATTGGGCTTCCAGCTCAGTGGGGAGCCTACTTCTCTCACTATTCCCCAATCCCCCCACCCCACAACCCCTCCCCTTCGTGGTGCTCTCTGTCTCTGAAATAAATAAAAATAAAATCTTAAAAAATATATTTTAATGTTGGTAATTATTTTATTTTAATATACTTATTTTGTGAGCAATGTGTCCCCTGGGAGCCATAGTACTCTTTTGTCTATTTCTATAGATCTTAAAGGAAGGGCAGGACTGGTAACAGTGCAAATATGGACTCAGGTGACATCACACAGGGATTTACTATCATTTGTTGTGATCATCATGCTAATGATTCAGTTTGTAAAACAAAAAGAAAAATAATAAAGCTGTTCTAGGGAATCAGGCTGTTCAAAATGTGCTTAATCATACAATGGATTTGGGAAGGGTTTCGTGGATATGACCCCATAAGCACAGGCAAAAAAAGAAAAAAATAGGTAAATTGCACATGATCAAAATGAAAAATTATTGTGCATCAAGAGATATTATTAATAGTGAAAGCAACACACAGAATGTAAGGAAACACTTCTAAGTCATATAGTTGATTAAAGGTTAGCATTTAGAGTATATAAGGAACTCCTACTACTTAACAACAACAAAAAAAGCCCAATTCAAAAATGGGCAAAAGACTTGAATAGACATTTCTCCAAAGAAGATATGCAAAAAGTCAATAGACACATAAAAAGATGCTCAACATCCTTAATCACTGGGGAAACAAATTGTAACTGCAATGGGATATCACTTCATACCCACTAGGATGGCTATTATGAAAACAAAAGACAAAAATAGAAAATAACCAAGGTTAGAAAGAATGTGGAGAAATTTAATTGAAACCCTCATACATTGCTGGTGGGGATATAAAATGGTACAGTTGCTGCAGAAGACAGTATGGTGGCTCCTCAAAAAGTTAAACCTAGGATCATAATATGATCCAGCAATTCCACTTCTAGGTATATATTCAAAAGAACCAAAAGCAGGTACTCAAGTAGATACTTGTACAACAATGTTCAGAGAAGTATTATTCACAACAGCAAAAGGTAGAAATAACCTTTACTTTCAAAACTTCTGATACCAGATGGTGATGGTGATATTGAGGGGGAGGGGGCACAGATTTTCCCACATCAGGGACTTTTCCAATACTCAGAAGACAACAATTGGGTGTCCTACAAATGAAACTTAGTTTTGACACTATCTACCTGAAGACAGCATCAAATCCCACAATTAAGTCTACCCCTCCTTCAGACATTAATCACAAGCCTAGGTTGTCATCTGTGTGTCTGACTTACCAGCTCTATATTGAGATTCCATAACCCCCTCCTTGGGTTCAATAATTTGGTAGAATGCAGAACTTCGGGAAACATTTATTTAAGTTTACGGACTTTTTATAAAGGCATACATCGCAGGAACAGCCAGATAGAAGAGATGCATAAGACAAGTACAGAGGGAGGGCCCTCTCTGAGCTCACTGCTCCCACACACCCAGTGCCTTGATGTGTTCACTAATCTAGCAATTCTTCAAATCTCAGTGTTCAAGAGCTTGTATGTATGTATGTATGTATGTATGTATGTATGTATTTATTGAGATTGAAAGAGAGTGCACACACAGCAGGGAGAGGGCAGAGAAAGAGGGAGAAGCAGGCTCTCCATTGAGCAGGGAGCCTGACTCCAGGCTCCATCCCAGGACCCTGGGATCATGACCAGAGCTGAAGGCAGATGCTTAACCAACTGTACCACCCAGGTCCCCCAGTATTAGGAATTTTTATAGTTTTAACCTCCATATCCCTTTACCAGTGGTGGATGGGTGGGGTTGAAAATTTCAAACTTCTCATCATCTGTTTTTCTGGTCACCAGGCCCATCCTGATGTTAATCTAGAGTTCCCATCTGAAATCATTTTATTAGCATAAATTTAGGTATACCCAACAGAGGCTCTTTATGAATAACAAAAGACAGCCCTATCACTCAGGAAATCCCAAGGGATTTAGAAGCCCTGTGCCAGGAATAACACAAACCCAAACGTCCATTGATGGATGAATGGATAAGTAAAATTTTATACACATATACAATAGAATATTACTCCACCTTATAAAGGAATGAAATTCTGATATATACTACAAATTGATGAACCTTAAAAAGTTATGTTAGGGGGATGCCTGGGTGGCTCAGCAGTTAAGCCTCTGCCTTAGGCCCAGGGAGTGATCCTGGAGTCCTGGGATTATTGTCCCATGTCCGGCTCCCTGCATGGAGCCTGCTTCTCCCTCTGCCTGTGTCTCTGCCTTTCTCTCTCTCTCTCTCTCTCTCTCTCTCTCTCTCTCTCTCTGTCTCTCATGAATAAATAAGTAAAATCTTTTTTAAAAAAAGTTATGTTAGGTAAGCCAGGCACAAAAGGACAAATTTGATATGATTCCACTTATTTGACATACCCAGAATCCAACTAAATTTATAGAGACAAATAGTAGAACAGTGATTATGGGTGCTGGAAGTGGGGAGGGAGGAATGGAGAAGTATTGTTTAATGATTATAAAGTTTCAGTTTGGGCTAATGAAAAATTTCTGGAGATGGATGGTGGTGATGGTGTACAACAGTGTTAATGTGCTTAATGCCACTGAATTATACATTCAAAAATGATTAAAATGGTAAATTTTATGTTATCCCAATTTTAAAAAAGCATATACATGTATGCACACACACACACACACGCACGAAGTTGAGACACATACTACACCAGAGGGATGGCCAGGTGCAGGCAGAGAACCAGTCATCTACAAGTATCTGAGGCCATGGGGAGAGGTCTCCTAAGTACAGGTCTCCTATACTTCAAGTTCCAGAATTATAAGAAAATAAATTTCTGTTGTTGAAGTCACTCTGTGGTATTTGTTACAACATCCCTAAGAACTTACTATACAATCTTTGGAGGAAACCTCTATTTGCTAACAGATTGAAACAAAGAACTTCTTGGATAGGCATGCCTGGGTGGCTCAGTGGTTGAGCACCTGCCTTCAGCTCAGGGTATGATCCCGGAGTTCTAGGATCAAGTCCTGCATCGGGTTCCCTGCATGGGGCCTGTTTCTCTCTCTGCCTGTGTCTCTGCCCCTCTCTCGAATAAATAAATAATATATATTTTTTAAAAGAACTTCTTGGATGAAAACTGTTATTTGACTAAGCATTTCGCCCCAAAGATTAAGCTAGCTCTTACCCATATAATTTGTCTTCCAGATAAAAACATAACACATTGTATGCTATATTTTTTGTTTTTATTTTAATAAGAGTAAAAGACTATGTGAGCTCCTATTCATGGAGATCTATTTTGGCTCTTAGACTATAGCAGATGCTGCCATTTTTTATGCACTGCTATAATGCTATAACTTCCATTACTAAATGTCAGTTTGTTATTTTTATATTTTTATATTTTGTTTTATTTGTTATAGATTCAGCAGGAAATGATTAGCTTGATCTTGGTCATGAGTTCAAAAGGGAGCTCTCCGGTCATTGTAACCAACTATTCCAAAAGAAAGCTTATAACGAGGTTCTGAAGAACAAATAAAAGTTACCACATATTCACATCTTTAGCTGAAAAAAGTGAATAACTGGGCAGGATTTTTTAAAACATTTTTGTGTAGGGGACACCTGTGTGATTCAGGGGTTGCGCGTCTGCCTTCAGTTCAGGGCGTGATCCCAGAGTCCTGGGATCAAGTCCCACATCAGGCTCCCTGAAGGGAGCCTGCTTCTCCCTCTGCCTATGTCTTTGCCTGTCTTTCTGTGTGTGTCTCTAATGAATAAATAAATTAAATCTTAAAAAAAAATCTTGTGTAGAACAATATTCTAGGTGTCATACATGTAATAATTAATTTAAGGCTTACAACACTATAAGTGCTTTTCTTACCCCTACCTAACAGTCACAATGAGCTTACCTTACTTGCTCTACATCATGAAGCTAGGGAAGGGCAGAAATGGATTATGGGTTCAGGTAGTGAGGTCCAGGGCCCACCCTCTTTATCAATACCCTTCAAGGCCTCCATCCACTCACGCACCAATATTTACTTCTGTACTCCAGTTAGTTGTGTTAGAATTTGCTTTCCCCGATCTGTGTCTCTTGATTTTCTATTTGTGTTATCGTCTCTTTCTCTCTGGACCTCATTACAAGTAATTCCTTCAAATTACATTTCCCAACTCATCGTCTATTCAGGTCTGTTCCACTCAACCATGGAAATCTATCTGTGTGTGTACTTGAAATCTACAAGGTTTTTTATTTGTTTTTAAAGATTTTACTTATTTATTCATGAGAGACACACAGAGAGAGGCAGAGATATAGGCAGAGAGAGATGCAGGATCCCCACTGGGAGCCCTATGTGGAACTCAATCCTGGGACTCTGGGATCACACCTTGAGCCAAAGGCAGATGCTCAACTGCTGAGCCACCCAGGCATCCCGAAATCTACAAGTTTTTTTTAGTTCTTTCTATAACCTGCCATATATATATATATATATCTTAGGTTTCCTTTCCTGTTTTTATTTCTCTTTTTAGTTCCTTGAATCTTTCACATGGATTATTGTACATTTTCTTCAGCTCATGCCAATATCTGAAGTCTTTGGGGAGGAGATCTAAGTCATTTATTGTTTCTGTTGTCTCTCACCTATTCCTTGTGCCTTTCATGGACTTTTTAAAATTGTGGACTATATTTCATTGAATGAAATCTGGGAGAATCCCAAGAGCCTAAGACAGACATGTTGACTGCAACAATGTGAACATTTACTTCCAGGCAATATGATCTTATAGCTCCTTCTTCTGCATACTTATGTCCCACTCTCTGCTCAGGCTTTAGTTCACTGCTACTGTTACTGTTCGTTTAATTCTTAGATCCTCAGAAAATTCCCTTCACTCTAGTAAGTACTAAAGGCATTAAAATTTTGTTTACTGTGTTTGCCTAATCCACTGTCTAATTAAATATTATATGGAAGGCCATTTAAAAGCAGATAGTTGGCTATATTGGCAGGAATTGAAATCCAAGTCTTCCTTTGGTAAGTTAAACTTTCAGGTCAAATTGAGAGTTTGGGTTGTTGGAAACTCTAAAGTATTTTTCATACGTTCTCCAGGAAGATAACAAACCCGCTTATCCATGTCGAATTATTCCAGACTTTATCTTTCTAATGAAAGAAATGAAGGTCAGAGGGAGCAAATGACTTGTCCAAGCTACTTCTGCAACTGAAAAACAAAACAAAACACAAAAGGATCAATACTGATCAGAACCAAAGGTCTTTTCAGGTTTATCCAATGGTCTGTGGATTAGATTCATAAAAAAAGTGAAAAAAAAAAAAAGACAAAGTAAGACCTCAGCTAGCCACAGACTGCTTGGCCTATACAAGTCATCCTGGATGTCCAGCAAAGACACCTCCACTCACTGGGCATATAAACCATAGTTCTTTCCAACTTGAGTCTGATCAGCACTCACAAGGTGAAGTCATGAGAAACTGGAAGGAAGAAAAATTTGCCAGTTGACCAGATACTTTTGAGTCCTGGACACATTATAGGTTGCCTCTTTTCAAAATTCCATGGGGATAACCCAAATCTACATACCTTACTCTCTAAGACTCAAGAAAGTATATACATCTGCATTCCCAGACTAATAACAACTGGGTAGTAGTACTCTAAGAGGGATTTTGCAAAAGTCTTGCTTCCCTAGAAATGCCCACACCAGGAGCTTGAGGTTTGAAAGATCTATATTTTCTAGGCCCTAAGAAGACTGACATCACTTTGGGCCATAGATTAAAGAGTGAGGAAGCTCTGTCTTAGACACCTGTCTGAGAGGTCTGGCTCATCTTTTAGTAGTGAAGATAACAAATTAGTGATGCCTGTAAGAACAACTTGTACAGATCTTTCTGAAACCAGTGTATATAGATTTTTGTAAACAACACTTGCTATGTTCCCAGTGTCTAGTGTAAAGCTAGACATATCAGAGGCTTTCAAATTAAAACTTGTTGATTGATTTTTTTTAAATGACTGAACCGTTTTTGAACTTTAGTGACAGTTTTGTTTTGTGCCACTGGGTGGTGCTATTAAACCACTCTCACTTGCACACACTCAAAGCAGATTTTGATACTTTCCAGCCTTCCAAGCATAAGCTATCTCTCACTTCTTAGCTTTTCAAATCATCTCAATCTGGACATCATGCAGCCCCCTTTTTTTCCCCAGAAAAAAGCTGAAAACATTTCTGATTCATTTTTTTAAAGACTTTATTTTTTAGAGCAAATTAGCTTTACAGCAAAATTAAGATACAGGTTTCCCATATAATCTCTACTCCCACATATACTTACCCCCACCCCATTATCACCATCACCCATCACAGTAGTACGTTTGTTATAATGTTATCTGCATGTCATCATTTCCCAATGTCCATAGTTTACACTGTATACAGACATATCTGTGGAACATTTTGTTGGTTTTTTGTCAGGAGTGGCAGTATCAAGTAGTTAATAGAAAGAAAGGAAACCAAGAATTTGAGCACCCATTGTACTCTTACTCCTCAGTGACCTACAGATTCTTCAGAGATGCTTCCAATTGTGAAGGGTGTGTGTATGTGCACATTTGGTTGTTGCAGTATGTGCAAAGGAGGAATGAGAGCAGGACTGTCTCTTCCAGAATAGCTCCATGTTGGGGATGCGGGTAGGAGATATATGCTTCTGTTTTATTTTTTGTTTTGTTTTGTTTTTAAGAATATTACCCTCTATTAAGAGAAAATATGAACAAACCACAAGGCTCAATTATCTCAATGGTTCTTCTGGTCCTAACATGCTGTGTTCTAAGTTCTTCAGTTTTCTTGGTTGAATAGTTCACCTTGATCTGCCTGCATGAAGACCAAGAGGATGTGAGGCTCTGGATTAGCCTGAAACAGTGGCATGCAGGTCTGAACTCATTCCCAGAGGCCTCCTGTGACTGCTGTCTCCCTACTGTCACCCTGGCTGCCTGGCTCAACAAGTCACCACTCAGAAGGAGATATCTGGGAAAGGTTTGGAGAGACACAGTGTTTATCAACTTCTTATAGTGGGCTGAGGAAGTACATTGGTAGAAACTGAATGCCAAGGTTCTCAAACAAGAATGCATCAACCCAAAGCAGACTGTTCAAGAGGTGGAAACAAAGTATGCTGGGAGAAGAGGGTCACAGGGATGGGCAGGTGAGAAGACAGTGTAAACCAGTTCAACAAGTGTGTTTTGAGCTTCTACACTGTGCTGGGCTCTAAGGATACAGAAATGAATGTAAGGAGATGTCAGAAGATTGGAGGTGAATACATAAGTGTAGAGCTATCAAGCCATATTTAAGTGTTTGGGGAGTGGTTGGAATAGAGCACTAAGGCAATTCAGAGAAAGTCACCAAACCTAGAGGAGGTGATGCCCAAACTGATTCTCCATTGCTCCGAACACTCATCATTACAATTATTCTTGACTAAAAGGTTTTTATTGAAAGTTTTTTGTTTAAATAGGACTTCTGTATATCTTTGATGGTTGCCTTCATAGAACTATATAGTATTAATAGCTACTCTTCATTAAGTTCAAAACATAGAGCTGAGCACTTCACATATAATTCCACATTTAATCCTCACAACAATCCTGTGAGATAGTCAGGCATTAAGATCCTTACGCTGGGAAAATTTTGTGGAAAATTTCAAGCCCATAGAAAGTTTTGTTCTGAAGTACAATTAGCTCCATTGTAGCCATCATCCTGTATGAACAGTTATCACTTGTGGCCAGAGGTGTTTCATCTATACCCCACACATTTTCTGACGTCAGGAGTACACTGAGGCAAATTTCAGATATCATGTCATTTCTGAACATAGCTCAGTATGTTAATCTAAAAGATAAGGATATTTCAAAAAAAGGTAACCACAAGTTTGCTTTTTGCTAAGATCAGGTAACAGACTAGATTTACCCACCTGCCTGGTTTAACAGAAAGAAAGAAAGAAAGAAAGAAAGAAAGAAAGAAAGAAAGAAAGAAAGAAAGAAAAAGAAGTAAGAAAGTAAGAAAGAAAAAAGAAGTAAGAAGTGGGGAAAGGATGGAAAAGGGAAGAAGGAGGGAGGGAGGAGGAAGAAAAAAAAAGAGGAGAGAGAGAGAGGAAGAAAAAGACAAAATGTGTGAAAGTATGTTTTTCAAGACACTGAACATCAGGCAGTGAAGGACAGTGACACCTGAGATGGGAAAATCAGATGAGCTGCCCCCTTCTCTCACCCTAGATTATTGCCTTGAGAGGTGCAGCACAGGGAAGCCAGATGGACAACCTAAGCAGGCTCTATGTAGATGTGATAATTTGACTGTGAAGTTCAAATGGAAATGCAAATGATTTAGAACAGCCAAAACAACTCTGAAAAAGAAGAACTAGGATGAAGGAGTAATACCATGTGATTTTTATACTTATGACAAAGTTACAGTAATGAAAACAGTATCATTGGAATTAAAATAGGCAAATAGATCATTGATCAGAATTCAGCATCCAGAAAGAGACCATATATATATGACAACTGATTTTTGTAAAAAAGAAATCAGTAGAGGACAGTCTTTTCAAAAATTGCATTGGAACAATTAAATATCTCTGAAAAAAAAGTTTTATATCTACCTTGTACAATATATAAAAAACAACTCTAAAATATAGGGAACTTCTGTAACCTTGAATTAGGCAAAATTTTATTAGATATGATGTCAAAAGCAAAATCCACAAAATTAAAAATTGACAATTTGGACTTCATCAAATTTTGAAACATGTACTCTTAAAAATTCTGTTAAGAGAGTGAAAACATAGGCTATAGCTTAACAGAATATGCTTGCAGATCATGTATCTGATGAAGAACATGATTTTCTTTATAAATCATGATTGACTGATTTTATATGAATATACATATATATCCAAGACACTTGATTTTATGTATGTGTATATACATACAGAAAGTAAGAATTATGAGGGAAATGCAAATTAAAGCCACAATGTGAAGGCATTTCCAATCTATTATACTGGCTAAAACCAGAAAGGCTGGACAACACCAACTGTTGGTGAGGATATAGAGCCTTAACTAGTATGGAACCGGGAGGCAGTTCTCTAAACACATTTCCAATTGCCTTGCTTTGCCAACACTATCTGAGCATTTTGGCTAAACACCCACATACCTAATTAGGGAAACAAAATCTGGGGTGAATGTAGTAAAATGAGGCCTAAAAATGTGGTCATCTGCCTTCCAAGTGGGGGACATTGAACACTTAGAGACTCTAAAAGAGTTGAGAGCCTTGGGAGTTGTGACACACACTGAAGTCCAGTGGACTCCAAACTTGAACCAGAAATGAGGGGTTTACTAATTAAACTGCCTAGAGGCTTGTGAAGGACGGTAGAAAGCATGGCCGTTAAACTGGAATGTGCATCAGCAGGACACACTTTCTTTGCTGGACTGTCAGTGTCCTCAGTTCAAATACCCATCATGAACTGAAGTTTGATGTTGCAACTCAGCTATCTGCTAAGAATAGGGGAAAAACTAAAGCAAGGGTGGTGATTATCACATTGTGGTGAAATACATTGTCCATTGTGAGTGTGACCTAGTGGTGTGAGGAAAAAGCTCAAGTAGTTTTTCTAAACAAGCAGGATGGTAAGTGAAGTCTTACCAAAATAAATAAATAAATAAATAAATAAATAAATAAATAAATAAATAAATAACATTAACTTATGTTCCTGCTTCTGATCAATAACATGCCACAACACATTAGGTCAGTAGATAATGAGTATTCAACCTAAGCAGTTGCACTTTAGGTCAGAGAAGCAAACATTCAGGATTCAAATTATGGAACTGAGAATGGGGACTTTTTAATCATTTTGGATTAAAAGGCCCTGCTGCCCTTCCCCTTCCTCCTTGTTCAAAACTGTGGGGTTGTCTTGAACCGTCTCTTTAGCCATCGGGTCCCAAATTTTCTCATCTGCAAAACAGAGAAAAATATTATTGTACTCAAAGAGAATAATAGGGGCCTAATATATATTCCTTAAGAGAATTGAAAGATTAGTTTCTTCAACACTTAAGTGCTATCACGGGCAACATCAGTAACCATAGTTTTCCAAAGACTCTAAACCTTACAGAGGATGTAAACTATTTCCTGACTCCAACTGTAAAAACCAACTTCCTCATTTCAGTAGAAATGACATGATGAGCAATGAGTCAATACCATAAAGTGTGTGTGTCCTAATACTGATATATTTTTCCAAATTTCAGTGCTTTTTCTTTTGTTTTAAGTTGGAAGGAATCTGAGCAACCTTCTAGCTGCTATAGATCTTTTACATAGGAGCCAAGTGAAGCCCCCAATAACTGAATGTCTTGCTTGTATTTCCCTAGCAAAGACCCTTGGCCTATTGATCTTTCTTCCATCCAAGAAACAAGTCTTACTAGAATTGCCTACCTTCAGTTAAATCCCAGGATTAATAGGAGAATCTAATGCTTCATTAAACCTACTCTTGGTACTAGGTTGCAGATGTGAATAGATCATACAAATTGACTTGAAGGGGTAGTAGGAGCCATACTGGTCAAGGAGTATCACTGTCCTGATAGGTTCAATCCTTCATCATTTGAATCATCCTAAAGTAATGAAAACTCCATGGGGAGGGTGCCTCAAAGAGGGAGGATATGGAAGTTTGGTTTAGTCCTGGAGGCAGGGCATTAATGCCAAGACACAGGATGGCTTCAACTTCCAAAGATATTGCAAGTGGGAGCAGAAGGGATCGGGGTGGCTTGAAAAACTGGTCAGTGCAAGTCTCTGCCTATCAGAGACCCATCTCAGCCAAGCTAATTAGGCCTGAAGTATGGAGGGCAGAGTTGCTGACAAATAAGATAGTTCATAGTCCAATGGACTAATTCCAGAAATATGGAACAAAGGGGCAGGAAAGGAAGATGCTCACCTAGGGGTGCTGAGCCTGTGTGTCCACAGAAGTTACGCACCAACCACTTGGAAATGTATAGCATCTCAGGAACATATCCATAGCTTGATTTCCAGCAAGTGTACAGGAAGCCCTGTGCTGTGTTTTACCTGCTTACAGGGCCTACTCTTGTAAATGCACTGGGGAGGTTAGAGCTGGCCATTCCTAGCCAAATCCATTACTACCAATTATACTATCTGCTAAATAACAATAAAAATCATAATTCAGAATTATAGAACTTTAGAGTGAGAGGGACCCTAGAACAGTGTGTTTATCTATTGACATTTGACATTTTGGGTCCAATAACTCTGATTAAGGGGGACCATCCTATGCACTGTTGGATGTTTAGCAGCATCACTGGCATTTCACTAGATGCCAGTAAGTAGCTCCATAGCGGTGACAACCAAAAATGTCTCCAAACATTGTCAGATGTCCTCTGGGTGGAAAAATCACCCTCAGTTGAAAACTACTACCCTAGACAACTGTATCCAATCTTTTTCACAGCTCACACCCTTAAAAAATAAAAATATTTGAATAGGATGAGGAGTAAATGAGATGGGATCTGGAAATAGCTATATAAAGCTTGGTGAAAAAAATTTATTGTGCTTTATATATTTATAGCAAAAATAAGATACAAAATATTTAGGGAAATATTACATATTAAACTTACATAAAAATTCTAAATAAAATTATTTCAAAAATTTAAATGAGAAATTTGAACTTACTTTCACTGGCATATCTTTTACCAACAGATTATGTTCAACATGAAACTGATCAAAACTTTTGAATGAGGATGACTTCAAATCCTTAGCGTTCTCTATCAATAAAAAACTTCATTTGTATGAGTAGATGATAAAGATTTTAAAACCATTATTTACAGACACTTGAAGATTTGCAACTTTTGAAATTAAAAAAAACAATAAAAAAAGAAATTAAAAAAACCTACTAGTTTATTCTTTTCTTATATTGACAAACCAGTATTTAAGTTCCTTATAAAAAAACAAAAATATTTCAAATTCAAATTTTACATATCTTGTATTTTAAAATAATAATGGAAGGCTAATTAAATACATTACATATGCATTGTAAAAACAGTCATCCTGCAGCTTTGTTTGGAAAACCCTAACTAAAAAAAAAAAAAATAAAATAAAATAAATTAAAAAAAAAAAAAAAAGGAAAACCCTAACTGGGTTTCTTGTCCCTCAGCTGCAGATGGATAGGAGAATCTGACACATATAAAGACAAGAGATTCTGGGCTACTGTTTATTGCTGGCTAGACCAGAAAATCCCACCATTTTTCCCCACTGGTTCATCCCCAAGTGGCTGCATCTTGGGCTGAGCTCCTGCGCACTTGGCAACAATCTCCCTACTGATCCAGAGTCTTTGTCTAGGATGGTTGGTATGCTCTGAAGGTGGCTGCTGAGATTTCCAGGCCATCAAGCACCTGAATGGGTGCACTCAGGGCATTACAGTAGAAGAATGCATGGTAAACATGGCTCATTGTGTCTTTTCTGGGAACTATGAGGATGGCCCTTGGACTCCTCAGATCACTACCCCAAGGAACCTGTGATGAGACTTCTTTTGTTTAGAGACACTCAGCCCCAGAGCCTTAGCCACTCCAAATCCCACAGGGTCTTCTGAGTGTTGACAGCCTCAGTCATTCAGAGCATATTTAGAATCCATTTGTGGCACACTCTTGTGATACGGCACATTAGATTGGGAGGCTGTGCCTAGGAGAATTCTTTCTGGTCCTGGTTGAGTACCCTGTGGCCCAGAAAAGAGGTGTGACTCACCCCAGGTCCCATACTAAGTTGATGACAGAGCAAGGACCAGAACTTCATCCTACTGGCTCCTAGCACCACAATCATGCAGATCTTTCATTTCTTGTCCTTATTTTTTCTCCCCTTCTCTTCCTTCCTCCCACTGACTCATTCACCACAAATTCCTCATGTGCTTAGCCTACTAGTCATAAACATTGGCTTGTACCACAGGGATGGCAATGTTTCTTAAGCTTTGGTGTGCTTAAGAATAAAATGTTAAGAATAAGTGTGTTTTACTTTTATATCTTTGTGAAAAAAGTTGAAGCAAGAAGAATGAAGATTCACAGTAGGAAGGCACAAGGTAGCATTTCCATTATACTCTACCTAAGTTCTTTTTTTTAAGATTATTTATTTATTCATGAGAGACAGAGAGAGAGAGAGAAAGAGAGAGAGAGAGAGAGAGAGAGAGAGGCAGAGACACAAGCAGAGGGAGAAGCAGACTCCATGCAGGGAGCCGGACGTGGGACTTGATCCCGGGTCTCCAGGATCAGACCCTGGGCTGAAGGCGGCGCTAAACCACTGAGCCACCTGGACTGCCCTCCACCTAAGTTCTTTGGTTGAGTCTTAAGCTAAACACTAGATCTTGGTGACCTCTGAGGAGACATAGTGACCCAAAGTCTATAAATATGTAAGAGTTAAAAATAACAGATTTGTTTCTTTCATGAAAGTCCAAAATATCTGCTAAGGCTTCCCTTGTCTTGGACAACCTGCTTAGACACACTTGGGCTACACTCCCACTCTCTATCCCCAGAAAAGGTGAGGTGGATAGATATAATGTGCTAGTGGCTGCCTTTCTTAAAGTAGGGTGTGGAAGGCTTGGAGTACCTCTCACCAGTTAGGGCTGAACTGTTGCCCTAGGAAACCACATGATAGAGTCCATAATGTTAGCCCAGAAATGGGCTCATAAACACATTTCCACCCTAAGTTAACTAACCCTTCATCCTTTTCTTGTCTAAACTCTTTTATATAAGTCTTATGTGTGTATTTGTGTGTCATATTATATTGTTACATGTTTTATGTGTGTGTGTGAATGATTGCTACCATTTTATCAATGTGAGAAGAAAAAATTAAGAGTCCTTGGCATCCACATCAAATACTGAGATATATATATATATATATATAAATATATATATATATTTGAAAAAATATACATATATATTTTCTTGTTTGATCCTCACAAAAGCTTTATGAGGAAGGTAGAGTTGAATTTTTTAAAAATATTTATTTATTTATTTACTTATTTATTTATTTATTATTTGAGTATAGTTGAGACACAACATTACATTAGTTTTAGTTGTACAACTTAGTGATTTAACAAGTTTATACATTATGCTATTTTCATCACAAGTGTAGCTGCCAGCTACGTTGATATATCACTATTACTTGATACATCACAAAAATACACATCAATATCATTGACTATATTCCCTATGCTGTGCCTTTTATTCCCATGGCTTCTTCATTCCGTAACTGGAAGTCTGTATCTCCCACTCCCCTTCACTTTTGCCCGTCCCCTTATCCCACATCCCCTCTGGAAGCCATTGGTTTGTTCTCTGTATTTATAGGTCTA
This sequence comes from Nyctereutes procyonoides, assembly GCF_905146905.1. Classification (NCBI taxonomy): domain Eukaryota; kingdom Metazoa; phylum Chordata; class Mammalia; order Carnivora; family Canidae; genus Nyctereutes; species Nyctereutes procyonoides. The sequence continues at coordinate 45,556,639 of NW_026575140.1, read as the reverse complement.
ATCCTACTTTTTGTTTATTTATTCATTTTTTTCCACTTATGAATGAAATCAAATGGTATTTGTCTTTTTCAGTCTTACTTATTTCACATAGCATAATATTCTTTAGTTCATCCATGTCGTCTCAAATCGCAGGAGTTCATCTTTTTATGACTGCTTAATATTCCATTGTGTGTGTGTGTGTGCACATACACATCATCCTTATCCATTCATTTATTGATGGACATTTTGAGGAAATGCAGATTTAGAGAGTGAATATGTTGTGTAACTTTGAACAAGTTATTTTTCTCTTCTGAGTTTCTGGTTTTGTTTTGTTTTTTTAACCTATAAAGGAGGGGGATTGGCATCGTCAATCTCGTGGTAACAATGTATCATAACCAGCCCAAATTACACAGCTAGAAAAGGACTTTAACCCAAATCTTCTTTCTCTAAATTCAGTATAAGTCTTCTAAGTAACATAGCTTATCAAAGAGGATGATACTCAGAGGAGTTAATTGAAGTCCTACAAATCTTGTTCTATCTAGGGTAATAATAAGTCAAGAAATACTCCTACACTGCTGACACTGTGAGAGCTAGGATTGACTGTGTGGGCCCATTTCCCCTCCATTAGGTTTTAGTTCCAGTTTTTCTGCCTCACTACTTTGAAAGTGAGCCTTCCTTGCCACGCCCAACTGTCAGATATCAATCTTGCATGGCACAGCAGAACAAGTCAAGTGAGTTAGAAGTCCTCGTCCTAGTTCAAGATAGCTGTGTGACCTTGGGAAAGTTATGTGACCTCTTTGAACCTGGGTTTCCCATCTTGAAAACAAATACAATTGGTCAAATAATCTCTAAGGCCTTCTTAGAGAAAAAGAAATTCTCAAAGTTGTAAGAGGCCTTAAGAATCACTTGAGGATTGACTTACTTCACTCAGCATATTGCCCTCCAGTTCCCTCCACTTCGAAGCAAATGGTGGATATTTGTCATTTCTAATGGCTGAGTAATATTCCATTGTATACACAGACCACATCTCCTTTATCCATTCGTCTTTCAATGGGCACCGAGGCTCCTTCCATAGTTTGGCTATTGTGGACATTGCTGCTATAAACATCGGGGTGCAGGTGTCCTGCCATTTCACACTGCATCAGTATCTTTGGGGTAAATCCTCAGCAGTGCAATTGCTGGGTTGTAGGGTAGTTCTATTTTTAACTCTTTGGGGAACGTCCACACAGTTTTCCAGAGTTGCTGTACCAGTTCACATTCCCATCAACAGTGCAAGAGGGTTCCCCTTTCTCCACATCCTGTCCAGCTCCTCTAAACACACACACACACACACACACACACACACACACACACACATATATATAAACAAAAAATAAGCAAACAAACAAACAAAAAAGAATCACTTGGGGAGCTTATTAAAACGCATACCTATAGGGCTCCTGGTCCCAGTGATTCTTATTTAGTAGGCAGAAATAGGACACAGTAATCGGAATTTTTAACAAGTACCTTAAGTGCTTCTGCTAGAGGCAGTCTGTCGAAACACTTTCAGAAATACTGCAGGGCTGAGGGCCCCTCTAGCTCTTTCTGTGTGGATTATTCATCTCCCATCATAATCAGCTAATCAGTAAGTGCTGGTGATTAGTCAGGAAAAATATCTGCTTCATTTGCCCCTTCCTTTCAGTCCCACAGCAATGCCAATTTTATATCAGGATGCTGACAATGACTTCTGATTTGAATTCCTGCCTCTGTTATTCTACCCTTCATGTTCTTCCATTACAGTCTGCTTATATTCCTAAAATCTTCTCATCAAAAACATGCAGTGGCTGTTAGTTGTCTGTAGGATGAAGTCCAAACTCCTTGATCTGGCAATTGTCTCTAAATCCTTACCTTCTTTACCCCCATCATAAGAACTTTCTGCATGCAGAGTTTGACTGTTTGAGGTCTCCTTAATGAGCATGTATCCTTACCACCATGCCCTTTGTTGGTAGCTTGTCTGCTTTCCCATACTCTTCCCTTGACCCTCCTATACCCACTGTCAAAGTTCTATTCATTTTTTGAAACCCAGCTTTAAGTTTCCCTCCTTTATGATGTCTTCTCAGACCAGCCCTCTTGACTGCGAGGTCTTCTTTCTTCCTGTAACTCTAGCCCAATACCACAAAATGATCACTCTAAGTTTTCTGCCTACACTGTGTGTTTGTTTATCTCAGTAGCTTCACCTCGAGCACAGTGGTGTGTCAGTGGTTACCCATTTCTGTGTTTTCTGAAAGCCTCCGCACAGAAGAGGTATCCAATCGGATTTCTTGCAGTCTTCTCTCACAGAAAGCCTTGACTAGTTAAGCAACAAAATGAATACACACCTGAGTGAGTTAATTCACTTTTGACATTTTTCTCTGTTTGCAAAACGGAAGAGCCAAAACAGGATACGCCTCATCCCAGGATGTTATAATAAACCATTTTAAAAAATGAGAAATTGTTGACTAAGAAACAGAATGAATGGGTGCACCTGCCTGCTCAGATTAAGAATGCTTCCTTTCAGTAATAAGCCTTTTTCCCTCCGTGAAGGATTTCCTGACATCCAAGCATATCTGAACATGCTTGTTATTGTTTATAATAATGGCGTGTATTGAACATTTCAAAGAATCAGACACTCTTTACTACTTCATATATGTGATTTTATGTAATGTTCACAACCACCCTATTAGTAATTATTAACTTTATTTTATAGGTAAGGAAATGGAAGTGTAAGAGATGAAATAATTTAGCAAAAATCACCCGCTAGTGTCAGAACTGGAACTTGCACCTAAGTCAGTCTGATCCCAAAACTTAGGCATGTAGTCATTACATTATCCTGCTAACCTAACATCCTGCTGACCTAATATCACAGAGCCTCTCAGTTGTTGCTTGCAAGCTAGTCATCTGGAGAGACTGTAAACTCTTTGGAAGTGAGCTGTGCCTTTAATGTCTGACACATAATAGGTGCCCAGGTAAGCTGAATGAATGCGGACTGGAAGGGAAGTAAGAATGAGACATAGAAAAAAAAAAAAAAAGAATGAGACATAGCCTACAATATGTCCCAGGCCAGGTGATCATGACAAGTGTTAATAAGCAGCATCAAAACGTGCGAGGCAGAGGAGGGAGGGAGCACATCCAGCTGCTATCAGGAAAGGCTATGTGGAGAGGTTGCCGTTGAGATAGTAATGATCCCTTATCCTAGGGTCCCCTCCTTGATACCTTTGACCTAAAGAAGCCCTTGATCAATAATCAATATGGTATGCACAGCACAAAGTCCGAAACCACTTAATAATTCAGATGATCTGTATGTCACTTGGGTTCTTAGATGCAGATTAGCTCCCCCTAACTAATTTAAGCAGATGAGGAATTTATTAAGGATCTTGGGGAACTCACAGAATCTCCAAGAAGAGCCAGAGGATCTGGAATTAGGGGCTATTCAACTTGAAACAACAGCCCAAGCCCTACGTTGAGGATGCCAGGCTGAGAATGTCTGAATCTCAGCTGATGCTATACCTCAAAGCTGGGGACTCCAGCCACCCATTTTATTCAAAGATGGGGTTAATTGGGTGCCTGCATCAACACATTGCTCTATACCTAATCAAAAATCATGAAGTTGCTGGGGGAAGCACAGCTTTAGGTACTGACATCTGGGCTTCACAAAAGGCTAAGAAAGAGACTTTGGGCTTCTAACTCAGCAGAGCCAAATTCAAAATGTAAACTATTCTCCTAAACGTAGGAAGATAGTTCAAAAGATGTTGAGGGGTTCCATAAAGCAGAACAGACGTTGATATAACAGCAAGAGTAGCTGAAACTTACTACGTGCCAGGCATTGTACATATATCCCCTTTCTTCCTTGCAAAAGCTACACAACTAATAATGCTAAAACTGAGAATACCTTGGCACACAGGTGGATACTAGGCCCTAGAGAGGTTAGCTTTTAAGGCCATACATTGAAGGTGTTAAATTCTATACCAAATCATATTAGATGTCTCTGCTACTTCCCTAACCTTTTTCTATCATATTACTCTTCTAATTTTATTCTTCTTAAATACTTAATGACTGCCTTTTTGGCTAAGTGCCATGAGCATACAGACCTGCCTGTCTTGTTGACTATTGTGTCTCCAGCACCTGTTATATTTATTCATTCAGTTAACACACAGTCAAGGTCCACTATGTGTCTGGCACATTCAAGCATTCTCTCAAGAACAATGCTTTGAATTTGTTTAAGGTGCCAAGCACGGTCATTAGGTGCTGAGGGTACCATGGGAACAAAGCAGGTGAGACAGCCTCGGGGAATTTACATTCTGCCTGAGGGAGACAATCAACAAATAAACAAGTGTATAAAGTAACTCAACCCAATAAGTGCTATGAGGAAAAAGCAAGCAAAGGAGGCAATAGGGAGTAATGGGGTGGGGTGATGAGAAAGGCCTCTTTGAAGAGATGACATTTGAAACACCCAAATGAAGGAGAGGGTGACGCTTATGAAGAGCTGGGGAACCATGCTCAAGTGGTGGGAATAGCAAGTGCAAAGCCCCTAGGGGGGAATGAATTTGGCCTGTTCTGGGAACAATGAGGCTGGTAAGGCTAGAGCACAATGAATGAAGGGGAAAGTGCTTAATGATGAATTCAGAGTCAGGGTCAGGTCATATACAGCCTTGAAGTCACTCCCTGGTAGGAAATATAGGTTTTATTTAAGACAAGGGCAGTGTTGGAGGGTATTGAGCAAGGAAGTGCCATGATCTGATTTAGTTTTAGCTAGATTACATCAGAGACTGTGTGGAGATCAGCCTGGGAGGGAGGTTAGATTCAAAACAGGGAGATTGTGTAGGTTATTTCAGCAGTAGAAGAAGAAAGAGAGAACTTGCACTGGGCTGATGGTATAGGGGATGGAAAGAAGTGGCTGGGTGTGGGGGTTTCTTTCCAAGCTAGAACAGAAAGGTTTCCTAATGTGTTTGATTAGGGCAGGGAAGGAAAACTCTCTTGAGTCACTGGGTAAATGGAGGTCCATTTCCTGTGATGCAGTAGATTTGGACAGAAGAAGCTTTGGAAGAAAAACCTAGACTTCATGGTATTTTGGACATGGACTCTTTGAGAGACTTATCAGACATTTGAGTGGGGATAGATATTCAGAGGCATTGGATATACAAGTTGGGATTCCAGGGGAGAGGTCACGACCAGATGTGTGAACTTGGGAGGTTTGAGTATACAGGTGATGTTTCAAGTTTTGAGACTAGATGGGATCACCTAAGTTAGAGCTCAAGAAACACTTGCTAAGTATTGAATGTTTAGGGATAGAGACCACACTAAAACAAAGGTCTGGTTCAAAGCCCTTGGACAATGCTTTTTCTGAGCTTCAGGATAGGTAGAGGAAACAACTTTATTGAAGGAGAGAAAGAGAAGTTGACAGAGGGATAGAGCCACTGAGAAAAAAAAAGGAGTAGAAAGAGGAGTGCCAGATAGAGCAAAACACAGACAAGAAGAGAGGCCATCAGGGGAGTCGGGGAAAAGAGAGTAAGAGCCTACAGGTCTGACGGGGACACCTTTCATCTTCCATTTCTGTACTTTTAACCACCCTCTGCCATTGAATGCTTTCTTTGGTTTTGTGGACTGCATTTTCTAAAATTATTCATGGAACTAACTTTATACATCCTCTTGGGAGCAATTTATTTTTATTTGGTATCAAAAATAACTATCTTTTCTTTAGAAATTTAAAGCAAATCCTGAGAAATCTAGGAATCCCATACTAATCGGGCTTCTTTTTATGCGTCAATACTGGGAAGCTTAGAACCTCGTGAGTGGTATTTTTGTATGACCCTAATTCCAACTCTATTTTATGCCCCAGTCATGTTTGCCTATTTATTTATATGTGCTTCTTGTTTAAGTTTCTTTGCTCCCTTTACATATCCCTGACAGCTATATTAACTGCTATATGGAACAAGGCAGGAAATGACCAAGAAATTCAGCACCTTAAAAAAACTTCATTTCAAATCATCTGTTCCATTTCTCATATAAACTCACTTGTCAGATATATGTCTCAACTTCTGGTAAAGAAATTACGTCACTCAGATCCATTAAGGGACGGTGCCCCAAGTTTCTGCTTTTTCTTCCTTTTCCCAGAGGAGGGAGAAATGAGTTCAGTACTCCTCCCTCTAGGCACCTGATGAATGAAGAGTAGGATTAGCTTAACTTACCTGAAATAAAAGAAAACCAAATGTTGTCGGCACATTTATCATTATCTCTTCAGTAAAATCGAGGCTAATTCTATTTTATTTGGGGGAAAAAAGCCAATGCAGTTGCTTGCTTTAGCTTTGTAGCAGGAATCTCAGCTTGATAGTTTAAAGCTGTACTTGTCCTAGGACATAGTTCCAAACGCATAAGGAGAACAGGTGGACTGGGCCTCAAAATGGCATGTCCACATGAAGGAATACCACCTGAGCCAGAGTGAGCTCACATGTGGAATGGAGAGGTCATTATGCTCCAGAAGAAAGGCATGTCATGGAGTCTTTGGCATTGGCCATGACCGAAGACATCACTGCTACCAGGCTTAATGAGAAAAAAAATGACCAAAGCCAAGACGGCTACCGAAGATCGCCACTTTTGGGGACTTCCAGAATGAACAAGGGAGGAGTTTGAGGTGGCCAGAATTACTGCAATAGCAGGTGGGAGAAGAGCCCAAGAAACGCTGTTTTGATACGGAGTTGTTGAGACGTGAGTTGATTTAGCCTGGAGAAATTATAGTCCAAGGCTATTTTTAGAATGGTTTGAACTATTAATGGTTCAGAGAATGTTTATCTAAACCTACTTCTGTTAGCTTCCAGGAACACTCGGGTAAATTTCCTTATAATGCAAAAGAAGCCCTTATGAACTCACTGTTGGGAATGATTAGGTGTATACAGGAGAAGGGAGATGCTATTTCCAGTCATTGATCAGTCATTTGTAAACATTTATTAAGAACTGATTACAAGCTTCCACTGTGCTTGGGGCAGATCTACTTACAGAGAAAAAGGCAGTTGTCATGGAAACTGCAGATAGTTACAGTCCCCTTTGGCCCGAATGAAGAGTTAAAGCCCTCTGACCAAATTATTGTCCCTAGCCAAAAAGCCTAGAGGCTTCAAGACTATTCTAATACTAGACTTCTGGTTTTGTGCATGACTCTCCCACTCTAGTTCTGAAGTGTGCTGTGAAATCAGGCTCTTCTGGTAAAGAGGAAGATAATGACTCAGCATGTGACACACTCTTCAAAGTCTGTACTGCCTTTTTTGGAGCAATGTAAATCCACTTTTGTCTTTGCATTCACCTTAACCTGGGATCTATAACAGAGAGAGCAAAAGTAGAAGGGTAGAGGGCACCTGATACATCAGATGGACTAGGGTGAGCTGATTGTCTAATACCTCTCTGTCTGGTTTGCACTAGTAATTTAAGCAGATCCAGGATCTCAAAGATGTGTGGCACAGACTAAGGACAATGGACTTCCTTGCCTTTCCCTTAAAGTTCCTGTCCTTTCAAATTCCAGCACCACTACTTAGTGTTTCTTTGACGTTAGCCAAATCCCTCAAGCCTTTAGAACCTCAGATACCTCCTATGTTCAATGGGGATATTTGCTATTAGATGACAGAGTTATTTGAAGAACAAATGAGAAATTGCATGTGAAAACCTTTTGGTTTTTTTTTTCTTTCAAATACTATGAATTAATGGCACCTTTATTTAGTTTCAAGGAAAGAGGTTAGTATCCAGTTCAAGACTGTGTTGCATTTGTAGAGATACCTATGCTCAGATTCTGGCATAGCACCTGGTTTACTGTAGGGGCTTAGTAAATATTCGTTGTTGAAGAAATGAAAAAAGATGGCAATTACTTTGCCTAGAATCTCTTTGATATTTGATTCCAGGATTTGGAAGTAAAAGCTTGAGGTCATCTGGTCCAATGCCTCTTCAGTTTGATATCGAATGAAAGTTGTTCCAAGGATGCAGGTGTCTGTGTGCCTTATAGCTGCTTATAGCAAAGCTTGGGGTAGAAGCTTCACTAGGACACAAAAAAGAGCAGACTTGGTCCACCTGTAGAGAAAGCAGACTGTCTTAGACTATGCAGACACCATAATGTCCATCTCCTCTAAAATAATTCCACTATCCTTATCTTAATGTTGGGTTTGGAGCAATATCTCTAGGAGCAAATACAAGTATGTTTTCAAAGAATGATAGCTTACAAGGTCATCGACAAATTCCTAAACCAGCAGATAGTAGGGACTACTGAACAGTAGGCTTTCATGGGTGGGAGAGAGAGGGATTGAGGGTAGAGTAGATTTGAGGTTATTTCTCTAGGAGCATGAATAAGCTAACATGCTCTGGTGAGTCCCAGACAAACTGGGGACAACACAAAAGCACTGAGGAGAGGAGGACTCAGAAAGTGTGGGATGGGGCATGAGCAAAATAAAGGGGATTAAAAGATCCAAATTTCTGGTTATAAAATTAGTAAGTCATGGAGATGAAAAGTATAGCATAAGAAATATAGTCAATAATATTGGAATGATGCTGTATGGTAACAGATGTTGACTACACTTATCACGGTGAGCACCAAATAATATGTAGAACTGTTGAGTCAATATGTTGTAAACCTGAAATTAATGTCATATTATATATTAATTATACTTCAATTAAAAAAAAGAATCAAAGAATGCGTGTGATGGGCATCTAAGGCATAGGGGGGAAATATTGCCATTTGACTGATTTTTAAGATTATTAAAGGTTTCAAAGCACAGCTACCTTAATTTTCTCATGCAGCTCTCATGACAACTGAGGTTATCAGAGAGGATTATGGTGATCACATCATTTTCAAGAGAGGAAAATGAGGCTCGGAGCAGTCAACTGATCTCTTGAACATCACTCAGATCTTATGCACCAAGAGTGATGCTAGAATTTAATTCTTTTGACTCCTAATTGGGTACTCCTTTCATTAGATTCTGCTGGCTTTCAGACTAGGACAACATGCCAAATAACACAATGACAATAAACTAAAGATCATGCTGGCAGTCTTCCTGTATGATGCCCTCCCTGTGCAGTAAGAGCATTGTTACTAAGGAACACTGTGGCATTATGCTAAATAACAGAAACTTTTGCCCTTTAGTATCATTTGTATATTGTAAATTTGAGAAAGAGGTGATGGAGGTGGAGGGGCTAAGTAATGGGCCCACACTCCTGCAGAGATGGAAGGAACATGGACTCCAGTCCTGATTCACCTGCTGTCAGTCTGGGCATGCTTGGAACTCTTGCACTAAAGATTCTCTGGGTTGGAAGGATCATAAAGGTAGTTTGGCATAACCATACATTTAATCCTTCTCTCATGTCCCCCCAAATGGCTCTCTATGTGTTTGACTTACAAAAAGAAATCAATGTCCCTATTTCCATGGGAAACCTGCTCCATTTTAGGGCAGTTCTCATGGTTATATCACCAAAGGGAGAGATTTTTATTCTTTCAGTGGCAGATATAAGAAATATTTGAACAGGAAAACACTTTGAGAGCCTGACTTGAGGCTGATCTAACCCTTTCAAGTTCTGGGAGTTGGCTGGTGCCACTTTAGCGAGAAGGACCAGGGAATTACGTAAGAGGGGATGAGTTATTACTCTCCGCCAGGAGAGAGTATTAAAAAGGAGGGAAAGAAAAGAGGGAGGGTGAGTAAAATCGTGGTATGCTGTGTGCTTCTTCACATATCTCTTCTTTATCTACCTCTCCCTCTCCCCAGTTTTGCAAAGTATCTAAAACCCTAAAACATGTGTTTGGATTTTTATGGAAATCTTGGAAAAGGTTGGCCTGGGCATACTTCCAAAGAAATAGAGACAGTTCTTGTACTCAAAGGAGCTATCCATATGAGTGTAATGCCCAGAAAACTGACAAATGACTCTAGCAATGAGGTCCTCCTAGATGATCGAATGGGAGGTTGTGCAAGCTCTAGCTAGATCTCAAAATCCAGGGAGACCTCAGCTGATGCCTGTGTCACAGTTAGAAGACTTCAGATCATAGCGCTCATGATTTTTCTTTCAGCTGGATTGTTCCAAGTAAAGAAGAGGCAGGTTAGTTCAGTGGATGCCTGACAGGCAAAGGAGATACTTTCTGAGACTTTCTCAAGTCCTCGTCTTCAGGAATATTATCATAGCTCATGACTTCTTATATAATGATCTGGAAGGTGAACATAATATCTACTCAACAGGGGTCTTTGCGAGGATTATGTGAAACCATATATTAAGTGGAGATGAAACTCCATAGAGAATCTGATAAATTGCTTTTCATAGTGTTATCCAAATTTGTGCCTTGGCAAAATTTTTAAATGATGGCATAATACAGTCTTTGGAAGGTAGCATGGCAATAATTGAAACGTCACATGAACATTTCCAGTGCCAAGATTCACCTATGTCAAGCAACTTATTCCAGGTATATTCCATATTCCCTGGGGCTTAAACCCTCAGGTCTTGGCATGTCAGCCATCAGTTTCACACTAAAAATGACGAATGACCCAGAATAATGGTGCCATTTTTTTTTTCTTGCCAGCTTTTTCTTCCAGCGAATAATGACCTCATCTCTGGAGTTGAAATCCCCTCCTACTAATGACTATTCAGGAGCAGGTGATAACCATGATTACGTCCCCACTCCTTGCTTTTGTTGTCTCTGCAGAGCTAGAAAGGGATGTCTAAGTGTAGCAGCAATCTTGTTGAGGACCAAGGGGGAAGCCTGGGATAAGAGATCAAAGCTTGGCTGGAGGCCAGGTTTATGAACAAAGATCATCTTGTTTTTGTCTCCCGGGGGATTTGTGAGAGGTAAGAACTTCTCTTGTCTGATCAGAGAACATGAGTCTTAACAGTAGAGAGAATGAGTGAGATTGGCATCACAAATAATTTGGGGGACTGACAGGGTGGTCACAACCACATTGTAATCATCCGTGGGTTAGCCAGAACTCCGGGTCTGCAAGTTTATACCATCTACATGAGCCCCTGACCTTCCAGCACGGGATGATTGACTCTCCTTGGAAAGTGACCAGCTCAGGTTCCCTAGCCCTCTGAAGATAAGACAGGGGAAGTGATGACAAGAGGGGAAAGGCTGAGAAATTGCATTCCCAGGATGATCAGAGAGGTTTAGCTGAATGGGAATGTTATTTCTTGCAGGAAAGACGTGGCATTATCTCTGAACCATCTGGTAGCAGCGGGAACAAGAAGGGGGAAGGAGGCTCTGAGCAGTCGTCACGTAGCCATGTCTTACTGTTTGCAGATGCCCAGGATCAAGCTATTTCCTGACAGAAGTGGGTCAGCTAATAGCATCGGCTCAGGAAAGAATAGAGCTTCAAGGAATAAGAGAGTGGCTCTGCAGAGGCTGTAGGGTTCCTCTAGCAAGAAAGCTTAGAGACACTACCTGAAGCTTCCTATAGCGTGGGCTAGGTCTCCAGACCTAAGGACAGTGTAGGGTGCCCTTGACCTTGCAGGGTGAGATTGATTGGACTCAGGTGGGCTGATTCCCTGGGAACCTAAGTGTAAGATGGCATTTGTGGTTTCAATCTGGTCTGCTTTTGTCTTTTGTTTGACCCACAGTAATCACCACAGAATAGTTGGATTAGTTCCCAATATTCAAATATCAAGGCATTTCATATAAGATGCAGATTTCTAGCTGCTCTTGAAGAACAGAAAATCTGGCAGCCGTGGGCCCATGTTTTCACATGGCAACATTTGGCTAGAGTTGTGTAGCCACTGGCCACAGAAGCCAGGGAGTAACCCTCCACTCCCACATATTCCCCCTCATTCACTTCACTTCAAGCGCCTGTAGGAGTTTGTATTTGTGACTTCTGCTCTAGAATGTAACATCAGTGAAGGCAAGGAATGAGAGTATTTGTCTCTAGTAAGGCTTTGTCCCCAGCACACATCTGCACAGTGCTGGGCAATGCACAGGAATTTGGTACGTATTTATTTAATAACAGAGAGTGAATGATACAACCCTGTTGAAACAAAGCAGATTTGCATTTAAATCCAGGCTGTGTGGTCTTAGGTGAGTGATTGAACTTTCTGAGCCTCTGTTTTCCTCATTTATAAATTAGGGATAAAAACACTGACCACATTGGGCAGTCCGACAGAAAATGTGAAATGCTTAGCATGATGCCAGCTCATGGTAAGCACTCACTAAATATTTGCTAAATGGCTGAAATAACATTTAGTCACAAGGTTTGATCCATGGGCCTCTTTTGTTGGATAAAGTAGAAATTCATTTCATTAAGCATGCATGGGAATTGCAAAGCGCAAAAATCTCAAATAATGACCAAAATAGCAGTTCCCATGGGGTGAGGGGTTGCTGTGCAGGAAAGATAATTTGTTCCTCAATTTCACTGTTGACGGTCAGAGAAGCAAAGTGATTTGCAGTCATAGGGAGGAAGGTGCTGGGTGAATTATAGGGATGGAGGTGGGGGTTGTTAAGTATAGGCTTTGGAGACCAACAGGTGTGTCTGATGTGCCAGGCGCTTGGCTAAGCTACTACATGTGTTTGAGACCTTGGTTTACTCCATTAGAAAATGAAGGTAAAAATACACACTCTATGGCGTTTGATCTGATTAGTTAGTGTAAGACTCCATATAACATGCCTAACACACTGGCTCGCACACAGGAGATGCTCATCAAATGATATATTTATTGGTATGAAAGGGAGAACCCTTTGAGGCTTATAGTCCCGAGTGCTGTATTTATTCCATCGCTTTATTGTGCGACCCAGGGGTCTAACTTTCCTTCCCTGGGGCTCTCTTTCCTGTGATGTGAGAGAGTTAGCTTGTGTAGCGGATACTGTGGGGTACCACACGAAGCCCCCTTCAGAAGAGAGGCTCTCAGTTACCTCCAGTGGCTGGGAGTGCTGGCCTTGGAGAGCTCATGACTGACTTTCTCTTGGAGAATGGCTCCCAGCCAAAGGTAACTGCCTCATCTGAGCTTACACCCTCCTTCCCGGGGGTGGGGGGCAGAGCCATGCAGAGGTACAAACTACAGAGAGGCTAATTTAGGACCTCTCTGAAAGACCAGCCCGGCTTCTCACGCAGGATCAGTGGAAATCCTCTGGTTCACTGTAATTCTGCCTCTGGCTCTGCTCAGTTCCATTTCCCTCATTCCCTTGTAGATGTTGTTCCAAAAGCACTCTCCAACAGATCTGCCTCACGGAGGCTGCTTCCAGGTGACCTGACCAATGGCAGTTTGGGTGATGATCTCAGTTTCTCTGAGCTCAACATTTTTTGGCTTACTGCATTTGGGTTAGATGACAAGAAACTGGGATCTATTACAGAAGAAGATCAGAATTACCTTCCTATGAAATCTTTAATCCAGAATCTAGAGAATTCTCTATGAGGATCTTAATTCTATATGAGGATCCTAAAAATAATGTGGTAGCAAGGCAAATATTTTCTAGAAGGATGTGAGGATTCAGGTAAGTGGCTGACTTCATCTTAGTGCAGCTGATGTGGGATTTCGGAACTTGAGGCACACATAGTACAGATATGTCTCTGTCAGATATGCCTTTCATAGGTCTCTGTAGAAACGTGGAAGAAAATTCCTGCCTTAAGCCTAGAGGAGGTTTCTTCCCCCAAATGCTATGTGTAGGCTCTGCTAAGACTGTACCATCTTGCCAGCAGTCAGTATAGGCTCTGGCAGGTGCCGCCTCCATTCCAGAGAGAGGAGATTGGGAAACTCATGTGGGATGGGGGAGCCAGGGCGGTCCAGCAGCACCACTACTTACTGTTGGTTTTCTCCCAAACATCAGGCATTTCCACACCAGGAATGGTGAGGGGAGCCTGTTTTGTTTGTTTGTTTGTTTGTTTGTGTTTGTTTGTTTTTGTTTTTGTTTTGCAGAGGAGTAGGCATCTTGATCAATGCAGGATAACCCCCAGATGTCATTTCAGTACCCAAAGATGGGGGGAGTTCGCTCAGCCCCTCCAAGAACAGTGTGTGCAAAAGGAGCCACAGCTGCATCTGCTATTTGCACATACTGTCCCTAGGGACCCAGAGCTCAGAGTCCTATGAGTTGTCTGTGTGCTGCAGAGGCAAAGGTGTGAAGCCAGGAAAATAAATTCGTCCTTCACAAATACTCTCAGGAGAAGGAAAACACCCTTCATGTCCTGGGAGGCCAGGGGATGGGGTTGGTTTTAGGGTCAGAGCAAATGAGCAGAGGAGGAGCCCTTCCCGCAGTATCTGCCAGAGATTCTTGGGGGGTTGAAAGGAGTTAAGGACATGTCTTGGAACCAGAAACCTGTCTTTTCCTTGGGCATGCTCTTTAACTCCTTTGAATTGCTTATTTCCCTTTCTGTAAAATAGGGATGATAGAGTTTGGACTTCACAGGTTGCTGTGCAGCCTAAGTGAGATCACCTATCTAGAGGATTTAGCTCAGGCTCTGAGTCTCAGCATGCACCCTCTAAGCAACTGCTAGTCTTTACCCCCATTCTCCAAGGTGGCTGTAGCTGAGAGGTCAGGTGGAGAAGTCTGGGCTCTTGGTGTTTTTAGGTCAAGTGTCCACCAGGACTCAGCTAAGGAGCCCTGTAACATGCAGAGACTCAGGCCTGGGATTGCTATCACATCCCGATTGGGTCATCCCCCTGCATTTAATGTCTAAATTAGCATCATCAACAGAAAAGGACTATCTTTCCCTTTCAATATTCCAAACTAGCTCCTACAGGTCTCTTTGATTCCTGTGGATGTCTGGGTTAAGTCGGCAGAAGGAACCAGGCTTACTTTTCTCCAGTGTTGATGCTATTATTACAACAAACTCTGATTTGCTGAGTGCCTACTCAGCAAAAGTAGATGAGATGTATCATCTCATTTATTGTGTCTTTTTTTTTAAGAGCTCATTGTGGGGCTTGAACTCAGGACCCCAAGATCAAGAGTCACATGCTCTACTGACTGAGCCAGCCAGGTGTCCCTCACCTCATTTTTTAAATACAATCTTGATATATTCCTAAAATGTTATTACAGATACTAAGTTATCACAAAGCACTCATTTTATGGGTAAGAAGTAAAGGGGGGAGAAAAGAAGCAACACTACCAACTCTTAACCCATTTCCATGTGTCAGGCATTGTATCATCTCATTTCATCACCACACTTACTTCCTTTCTCATGTGGAATGAAAGTCCCATGGAAAGGGGATGCTGGAACAGAAGAAGCAAGTTGGGACACACGCAATGTGGTGGCAAATAAAACTTGTTCATGAGTACATGTGGGATTCCCAATTACTGGAGCACATTCTCCAGGACCTAGAGGTCCTTCATGAGCAAGTGGAGGCAAGAACCAGCCATGGTCCATATTGGAGGGTCCTTCTGAACTATCTCGTCAAAGGTTTCGTGTTTTCTTACAAAACATCTTTGATGGCCTTCTCCATATCGTCCAGCTAGGATTTTCCCATGCCAATGAAAACAAATTCCAACTCCTGCCACTTGACATTCTCCTTGATGTGGCAGCTCACTTCTATAACTAAACCTTTCGATCCAGGTCCAGGACTGTGAGGAGAAGGAAATCTGCCCCTTAAGGTGGTCTCAGGATGACCATGAAAAATCCAGCTTTGCCTGTGGGAATCCAGAAGGACCTCTTTGTGAGCCTTTCTTAGGCAAGTCCTTGGGGGTTTCCAGAGCCAGAACTCCCTAATAGTGCATTCATTTCTGTGGGATAAGCCAGGATCTTCTCATATTTCTCTTGCTCTGGAGACAGCTCTGAATACTGGAATTACCTGCCTGTCTTCCTTCCTTCACTTCCTTCATTACTTTTTTTTTCTTTCTTTCCTCCCCCTCCTTCTTTGTTTCTTCTTCTTCAAACACACTTACCTCCAAGTCCTGGCTTTACCACTTTCTATGTGCCTCGGGCAAGTTAACTTCTCTGAACCTCCGTTTCCCTCTCTAAAACGTTTAAGCCCTAAAATCAAATTTAACACTATTGAGAGCTTGGGCATGACAGTTAGTAGGACTGGATTTGAATCTCATTTGCCATTGACTTCATGACCCTGGGCTGGAAAGGTGCGCTTCCTTTGGGCCTCAGTTTTTCCAACATGGAGGTAATATCGACCACATAGGACAAGAGGATTGGAGGTGATAACTGCCCCGAGCACAAGGACCATGTGCCCGATTCTGCTGTAAGCTCTGTACATATGTTAACTCATTGGATTCACATAGTATCATTTTATTTTCTTACTGTCTTTTACTCATTTTTCTAACTTACTGAAGATTTTTATTTGCCTATTTTAAACTTAATTATATCACTTCTTATTTTTGACTTATCAACAGCTACAACACAAGTGGCCTCTCTGTCTTCATTCAATACATTCCTTAAAAATATATTGTAAAAGCTATGTATGGCCAAAAATAGAACACTAATAGTGCTAAATCTTTGTACATTAGAACACGAGGGAGTCTTTGAAATATACAAATGACTGATGTTCACTGAGGACAAATGAAATCTGAATCTCTGAGGGTAGATCCAAATACTGGTGTGTTTTAAAAGTTCCCCTGTTTATTCTAACAGTTGGCCAGGCCTGGGAGCCACACAACCCTACGTCGTGAGTCTAGGGATACTTTTCTAGACTAATAAGCCCTGAATGACAGTGAGTAATAAGGTGGTTGTGTCATCCCTCCATGATATGATGCTTAATGTTGTAATAACCACATCCTAAACAGAACTTTTACAGCATCTATCAAAAAATCTTAATTTTTAAAACTAAATCCCTCTCCATTCTCTTAGAACAAAGACAGATTCTATGTGCTCACCAGTGTTTTATATACTCTCATTCCTTCCTATCTTTACAACTTCAACATGAATCTCCTTCTCCCTCATTTTCTGTCCTCCATACACAGTGGGGACCTTTTAATTCCTTAAATAGTCCATCTCCCTTCTTCCTCGGGGCCTTTGCACATACCGTTTGTTCACTCGGTGATATTTATCCCCTCCTTCCTTATCTGGTTAACTTCTCTTCTTCCTTTTGAGCCCCAGTTAGATCAGGTCAGACCTTCATCTATCCCTTTTAGCATTATTGAACTTTCTTTCACGGAGCTTATCATGGTTTGTGAATGTGCATTCACTGTGTCAATATTTAGTCAATTCTATCACCTCTCCATTTACTTCCAGAGCCCCAGGGTGTGGCACAAAGTGGGTAGACCAAAAAAACAAACAAACAAACAAAAAAAAACCCAACCAACCAAGTAAATACAGACCAATGTCTTGACGTTTCAAATCAGTACAGGAGCCCTGTGAATTATCAGCTTCCTTTGTCCTTTGGGTATTTAAAGTATTAACCACAATAAATGTGCAGAGGACCTGTCACAAAACAATGTGTTTGTGAAATGAGGCAACACTAGTCAGATGGCAATTCCCCCTTCCCTGGCTTGACCCATGTCACATGCATGTACATCCATGTACTCTTGCTGGGCTGCTCTATTGCCACCCGAAGGCAGTGGGCAGAGAGATAAAGGGGAGAGTAGAAGCAGGCAGAGGTTTGAATCTCAGCTCCAATATTCTATAGCTGTGCTAAGTGTGTTATGTGGCTTCACTTCTCTGTTCCTCAATGTTCTCATCTGTAAAATCCCTCACTCATAGCATCATCGTGGAGATATAGTAGGATGAGTGAATCTGAAGCACCCACCTGCACAGATACTGACTTGTTCAGTAATTCTCCGTACCCCCAGAGGACAAGACATACTTGGTAAAACAACAGTGCATTTCTTCAATCAAGTTATATGATTAAAGTAGTTGACATTATGTTATGGCTCATAGTTCTAAACATTCCCCCCATATAAACCCAGGTAAACTCCCAAGAGCACTGTAAAGCAAGTGCTAGTACTGTCAGCCTCATTTTACATATAAGGAAACAGAGTTTCAGGGAGATCAAGTAACCTTCCCAAAGTCACACAGCTAATCATTACTGGGCCAGGATTTAAGCCTAAACTGTTGCTTTAGGCTCTTAGACCATACTCAATACCATCTCTTGGCCAGAGAATTAGCAAGAAATCTTAGGCAGTGAGAAGACCTTTGGCTTTGAAAAGAAAAAAAAAATCTCCCGGTTTCACTATGTGCTGGGTGACCTTGGCCAACTCAGTTCTTTCTTGTCTGAAATGGGGATAACACCTCCTACCTCTAGAGTGAGAGCCAAGACAGATAACGAATGTAAAATTCCTGCACACACTGAACGTAAGAATGTTGGCGCTTTCCTTTCATGACAATCAGGCTGGGCAATTTCTCTTTCTTTTATAAAAGTGAAACCTTTGAGTTTTCTCATCAATCACCTGGGCACAGTAAAGAGAACTTTGGCACTTGAGCTCTCAAGTTTCTCGGACAAAATTTGTTGTCATTGAACCTCCACAAAGCTGGAAACTCCCAGAGGGATAACGGGACAAGCTCTGACCTGGCACAGATTGCCCCTGAATTCTACAGAGTTTCAACACAGCTGACGCTCTTAGAGAGCAAAGCCCAGAGATTCCGGAAATGCAGAGCCCAGCACAGGGGAGGGGAGCTCTTTTTCCTTTGAATGAGAGGGAGATTTGGTGATTGAGTTTAGCGAGTAGGGCTCCAGCCATGCTGCCCATGCCCTTCCGAACCATCATGAAGGATGCCTGGGTGGCTCAGTGGTTGAACATCTGCCTTCTGCTCAGGTCATGACCCCTGCAGGGAGCCTGCTTCTCCCTCTGTCTATGTCTCTGCCTCTCTGTGTGTCTCATGAATAAATAAATAAAATCTTAAAAATAACACAAACAACGAACCCATCATGAATGTCTCTTTAGGAACTTCCTCCATACAGACAGCATCATCCCGAGTGGTGGTTTTCAAAAGAAAAAAAAATTTTCTAACATTCACTCTTTGGTCATCAGAATTGCCTTGCTCTGTAAAGGAGAAGGATCTGCCAAGGCGGCCTCAGAACATAGACGGAGCACTCTGAGCCCTAACAGGAGAGGTCGGAGTCTGCAGAGTGCCTCCCTCTCATCCATGAGAGAAAGGGAAGCATGGCTCCCATGTCCTGTGCTTGTGCGGAGGACGTGGTGGGATAGTAACTATTAGGAGCTTGCGACAGGGCCTGGGCCTTTGTAAGCACTTAGGCAGTGTGAGTGGTAGCTGTGTTATTCCAGCAGGTAAGCTTTTGGCCATAGATCACTCAGCAGCATAAGTAAATAAACTGGAATTGAAACTAAAATCTCAGAGCATCGCAAGCCCAGCTCTTTCTGTCCCATCTGGCAAGTGTGAGCCTCGGTTTCCTACTCTGTAAAAAAGTTGAGCCTGTCAGAGCATTGTAGGATGCGTAGTGTAAAAAAGCCTCCGCATCGCACTACTCACTCTGCCTCGTGTAATCTGACCTCATTGCAATCAGTTCCCAGCCCCTCATCCCTCTGGGTTCTTTGTACCCTGACAGGCTTCCTCCAGCCTCAGAAAATCCCTGTGGGATAGATGCCCACACAGATTTTTCTAATCAGTGTTCTTCTCCTGAGTTCCCATATTTTGCCTGGCGGTGGGCTCCGGGCAGTGGGCTCCGGGCATGGCATCTGAAGAAGGTACCCGTGACCCATAGCAGTTCTGAGCCCAGGGGTGCTACGTCTGGCTGTGTCCTGACCTGGCTCGGCATGGCCAGTTAGACAAGGGCCATGTTCCAGGTCTGTGGGAACGAGGGGTGAGGAGCTCTGTTCCCACAGCAGCATGTGTGTAGGGGCGGGAGGCACTAAGCTTGTGGAGATTGGGACTGGAGAAGGCAGCACAGGCTGGTGGGACAGGCAGGAATGTTGGAGGCAAACAGAATTCTTTTTCTCCCTCAAGTGAGTTCAGCATATGACACAAGTGACTTCACTTCTCTGATTCCAACTTGCATGCACGTGAGAGATCTTCATGCCCTCCTTGGGGCTGTGGGGACAACCGAGAAGGTAGTATGTGTAAAGCAGGAAGCAGAGACTCAGTAAAGTAGCTGTTTACTTACCCTTGTCCTCATTCTTTTAATATAAATGCAAATAATGGATCTGGGTCCCAGGTGGACGGAAAGAGAAGGAAAAGTTAATGACAATTCAGTGGTATTTATCCTCTGTGCAATACATCCTTCTATCTTCTCTGTAGCCCTGTGAGGTAGGGACGGCTATCAGCCCCATCTTACATGTGAGATAACAGTCCTGGCGAGGGAAGGAGCTTGCCCATGTCCTCTGGGAGGTGGTGGAGTGGGAGTGGGACATGAGCGTAGGCCTGGTCTCCTAAGCTCTCCACCACCCGAGCAGGTCTGTCATCCATGAACTGAACTGGCAGCTCTGAGTCCAGCAGCTGCGCATGAGGCCTCCTTTCAGCATTTCTGGAAGACGTTTCTCACAGCTGAAGTCTCCTCTCAGCAAAGTTCTGCTACTTCCTCTCTAGGGGTAGCTTCAGCTCAGCCTCAGCCTCACCCTTTTCTTTTGAAACCACAGATCTCCTGTTAGCTGTTCACTCTCCGTCACATGAGAAGAAATGTACAGCCAGGGAGGGAATGTGGTCCCAGTGATCCAGACACTCCCAGTGGGGACGTTCGGGCTGGCCTGGGCCTGGGGGCATCTGAGGAATCAAGGCATGCTCCTCATTCTCAGTTGGCCCCACTGTTGGTTGGTCATTGCTCACCCTCTGTTAGGGCCTGGGCCTTGCTCTGCTGAGGTCCTACTCTTTCCGTCCCATTGCCCACTCTGTTCAGTCTTCCCACAGCCCTCCTCTGCATGGTCTTCAAGTCTTTTGCAGTCCGGCCGCACTGGGTGCCATCCCCTCCTGCCCCCAGGCATCCCACGCTGCTGAACTTTTCAACGTGCACGTCAAAACTTTGGGCCTTCCCACACCACTTCGGTTTTTTGGGCCTTCCCATTTTTGCCCTCTCTAAATGGCACACTCCACGTTCATCAAGACCATGGCCACCACATGGCAGGACTCTGCTATTCCCATTGTAGTCTAAGGAAACTGACACCACCACCTCCACCCACAATATGTACTTTTGGGTAAAAGGGACCTGGGTATCAGGGCAGGAGTGGAGAGCCATGGTATATTTGGTTGTGAGATGGGAAACCAGGTTTCCTCAGTTTCTCCAATTCTCAGATATGTATGGAACCTTCCAGGTTCTGGGCAGAGAAATTCAGAATCTGCTTCAGGATCAGGGCAGGTGAAGGTTGCTGTCTCAGGCAGCATACCCTCCACTCTCTCTGGTCTTAAGTGGATATGGCCAGATCTTCAGATGAGTGGAAGAATTGCCATTGGCCTTCCATGTCCTCAAGAGTACCACAGGCTGGTGGCTCCTCCTTTTGCATGAGTGCAAAGGGATCCTCTGAGATAGTCTGGGGTCTCAGACACATCTAGTGGGCTTGCAAGTAACACTTTTCCAATCAGCTAGCTTTCTGGGGTTTTGGTTTCCTGCTAGTGATGCTTTGAGTGTGGACATCCTATGAGCTGGGGATCAAGTCTCTTAAGCATATTTTTTATTCTTTTTTTCTTTTCTGATTATTAAATGATGTATTCTAATAGTAGAATATGTGGGAAAGTGTAAAACAGAAGCCAGTCAAAAACTTAGGCCTCAGAAAAACCTAATAATTATGTATTGATGTTAATTATTCCTTTTCTTGTGCATTTGTGTGTTTATGTGCTTGCTTGTTTTATATATTTATTACATGGCTTTCAATAAATATAAATGAAAATATATTAGCGTATATAATTAAATATTACTCAAAAATTATTTTAATGGCATCATAAAATCCCATCATTTGTCTTTACATTGTTGGACATTGAGACTGTTTTAAGTATTTATGCCAATGTAAATAATAACATAGTGAATATCTTATTTATAAACCTACATGTATACTTAAATGATTTATTTCCTCAATTTCACTTAAAAATAGAATTACTGGGGTGCCTGGGTGGCTCAGTCGGTTAAATGTCTGCCTTCAGCTCCAGTCATGATTCCAGGTCCTGGGATCTAGCCACCCTCCCTTATCAGGCTCCTTGCTCTGTGGGGAACCTACTTCTCCCTCTCCCTCCCCCCATGGTCTCTCTCTCTCTCTTAAATAAATAACTAAAATACTTTTTAAAATGGAATTATTAAATTAAAGAATTAGAATTTTTTTTGGCCTTTTGCTGAATAGTACCCAAATCCATTTTCGAAGAGTTGTATTATTGATACATCTCTCAGAAGTGAACATGTAAAAATATGAATGTGAATTTTATTGGAGTATTAGGTTTGATCTTTTAAAAAAAAATTGCCCACTTGAAAAATAGTATTTCATTATTATTTTAACTTGCATTTCTTTTTTTTCCTTGTAAAGCTAACATTTTCCACATAATAATTGGTGATTTTAATTTCTTTTTCAAATGAAATCTCTATTTGTGAGTTCACTTAGTTTTGTTTTTCTTTTTTAAAGACTTTATTTATTTATTCACGAGAGACGGAGAGAGAAGGAGACAGAGAGAGACAGAGGCAGAGACATAGGCAGAGGGAGAAGCAGGCTCCATGCAGGGAGCATGATATGGGACTTGATCCTGGGTCTCCAGGATCAGGCCCTGGGCAGAAGGCGGCGCTGAACCGCTGAGCCACCCAGGATGCCCTAGTTTTCTTTTTGAGTACCCATCTCTTCTTTTTCTTATTGGTTTTGAGAGCCCTTTATTGATTTTGAAAATCAAACTTAACCTTTTTGATCTTTGGGAAGTCTATGCTTTTCATATATGTGGCTTTATTCTCCAACTTAGGGCTTCCTTTAGGTTGGTTTATAATGAGTTCTAACACACATATTTTAAAGTTAATGGAGAAAAACTGATCAATGTTTTCCTTGAAGTTTCTTTTTTTGTGTGTGTGTGCTTAGAAATCCTATCTTTACCTAGAGATAAGGTAGTCTCCCATAATTTCTTATAATTTATTTCTCCCTTTAGCTCTATAACCAACTTATTTTTTTAAACGATTTTATTTATTCATGAGAGACACACACACACACACAGAGGCAGAGACACAGGCAGAGGGAGAAGCAGGCTCTACGCAGGGAGCCTGATGTGGGACTCGATCCTGGGACTTCAGAATCACACCCTGGGCCGAAGGCAGGCGCTAAACCGCTGAGCCACCCAGGGATCCCCTCTATAACCAACTTAAATTTAATTAATATATAATATAAAATGAGAATCTATTTTTCTCTAATAATAAATAATTCTAGGTTTGATAATACTAATCAATTCTTTTTTTTAAAGATTTATTTATTTATTCATGAGAAACACAGAGACAGGCAGAGACATAGGCAGAGGGAGAAGCAGGCTGCATGCAAGGAGCCCGACGTGGGACTGGATCCCGGGACCCCAGGATCACGCCCTGAGCTGAAAGCAGATGCTTAACCGCTGAGCCACTCAGGTGTCCCAATCAAGTCTTCTTTTAAAAAATGATTTGATATGAAATACATGATACTACATATTAAATAGCCATATATAGGAAGTTCAGTTTCTAGGCTTTCTATTACTTCTATCTTCTTACCCTGTAACACTGTCCCATGCCTTATTTATTATAGTTTTACAATAATTTTAATTATCTGGAAGTTTACATTATCTATAATTTATTCTTTCAAAAGATCTTCAGCTGTTCTCACTGCTTTGATATTTTATCTATCTATCTATCTATCTATCTATCTATCTATCTATCTAAGATTTTATTTATGTATTTGAGAGAGAGAGAGAATTGAGGTGAGGAGCAGAGAGAGAGGGATAAGCAGACTCTGCATTGAGTGTAGAGTCCGACATGGGGCTTCATCTCAGGATCCCAAGATCATGACCTGAGGGGAAACTGAGAGTTGGTCACTCAACCAACAGAGCCACTCTGATGCCTCTGCTTTGATCTTTTAGATGAATTTTAAAATCAGTTTGTTAAACTACCCCCCAAACTATCATCAATTCTCTTTTGAAATTACATTGTTCATATGCAAATTTGAGGTTAATTTATATTATTATGATATTGAGTCTTTCCATCCAGGAATATAGTGTGGATTGCCACTTGGAAAAGTCTATCTTTATGCCTTTACATCTCTGTTTTTCTTACAGTTCCTGCCTGTTTTCTCTTGTTTGTTTCTATGTTTTTAATTTTTTTTTGCTACGAATTTTAAAATATTTTGCAAGTTATTACACTTTCTCACTGGTTATTATTTCATATGGATTACTTAGCATTAAATAATCAATCAATAGTATTGATCTAGCATTTGGTGATAGCATACAAATCAAGTATAGACAGCATTTTTTCTTAGTGGAGGAGGAAATATACTTGTATTCATTTCCTAAACTCCATCCACTCACCATGCAACACCTATTCATTTTTACCACTTACTGAGTGCCTCCCTTTGCTTGATACTGTGCTTGGCAGTGGGTCTCAGAAACTTTCATTTCACACTCACCTTTCAGAGTTTGTCCTTTAGAGTCCTCTGCCCCCCTTCCACCACAGTAAGAGGTTGGGTGTGTGTATTAAAAACACTTTCTGGCAGCCTCATGATGCTTATTTGGAGGCTTCCCAGAATTGGCAGCATAGGCTTCCATTTTAATTAGCTTCTCAGGAGGTGTTTGCACAATTCCTAAGACAAATAAGCCTGCTTTGGAAGTGGGAAGCCCAGGGCATAGTGGGCAGATCTTCTCAGTAGAGCTCCCCAGCGCAATGTTTCTGGGAAGAGTGATTGAAATTGAAATTGTGACAGGGGAAATGGTGGATTTGGCTCAGCTTATCCTTCCTGCGGATCAGAGACTTGGGCTATTGCTGGAAAGGAGTGACACGCTAAGCTATGGAGACCTAGAAGGAAAAAGTCAATAATACGGATGTTTTTATTTAAAATTTCATATTTTTAAAGCATTCACTTTCTTTAAAAAAAAAAAAAAAGATTTTAGGGATGCCTGGTGGCTCAGCGGTTGAGCGTCTGTCTTTGGCTCAGGGCATCCCGGAGTCCCAGGATCGAGTCCCACATTGGCTCCCCGCATGGAGCCTGCTTCTCCCTCTACCTATGTCTCTGCCTCTCTCTGTGTGTGTTTCTTATGAATAAATGAATAAAATCTTTTAAAAAATAAAAAGGATTTTATTTGGGATGCCTGGGTGGCTCAGCGGTTGAGTGTCTGCCTTCAGCTCAGGGAGTGATCGTGGGGTCCTAGAATCAAGTCCTGCATCAGGCTCCCCACAGGGAGGCTGCTTCTCCCTCTGCCTATGTTTCTGCCTCTCTCTCTGTGTGTCTCATGAATAAATAAATAAAATCTTTTTTAAAAAAAGATTCTATTATTTGATAGAGAGCAAGCATGAGCAGTGGGGAAAGGCAGCAGAGGAAGAAGGAGAAACAGACTCCCCCACTGAGCAGGGAGCCTGATGTGGGGCTTGATCCCAGAACCCTAGGATCATGACCTGAGCTGAAGGCAGATGTTCAATTAACTGAGCCATCCAGGCCCCCTAAAGCATTCACATTCTCCATTAATTTTGACTTTTTGAACTATTTTATTCAAACATTTATGTTTATTATTTATTTAGTATTACTAATTTCTTATTTATTTATATTACTGTGGATTTTTTGACACTCTCTTAAGCTTTGCACTTCAGTCGAGTGCCTCACTTTCCTCACCCTAGTCCTGACCCTGCTGGAAATGACTCTGTCATGAATTGAATTGTGGCCCCCTAAAGATATGCCTAACCTTCTGGGACTCATAATCTGTAGGTGTGGCCTTACTTAGAAGAAGAGTCTTTACAAATATCACTAAGGATCTCGAGATGAGGGTCTGTTGGATGGGCCTTAAATCTACTGACAGATATCCTCAGAAGACAGCCCAGATGCACAGAAGAGACAGCCTTGTGAAGACAGAGGCAGAGACCGAGTTATGCAATCACAAGCCATGTGCTGACCAGAAGCTGGAAGAAGCAAGGAGAATCCTTCCTTAGAGCCTCTGGAAGAAACACAGCCCTACCAACCACTTGACCTTATAGTTCTGGCATCCAGACTGTGAAAGAATGAGTTTCTGTTGTTGTAAGCCACCAAGTTTGTGATCACTTATTCTGGCAGCCCTTGGACACTGTTACAGCCCTAAAGGCACATGTGTCGGTGGAAAGTTTGTAAGCCAGACTGAGGGGAAACCTCCATCCTTTGGTCCCAGCTGGAGAAGCTACAGGTGTTCCAAAGTGTGTAGAGAGAAATATAGGCACAAATAAATGGTTAAGGACAGTTCCTGGTGGGTTAATTGTGTGTAAAAATTTGTTGATTTATCAAATATTTGGGTACTTTCTATTTGCCAACCCCTTGTGTTAAGCAGTGTGGGGCCTGCACACACATGGGCTTATGTTTCCAAGCACAGACGTGATGATTAAATCAAATATTAAAAAGACAGAACTAAACTGTGAAGCAACTGCAGAATTCTAATCAGCTTTTCCCAGAATTCTTGCCATATTTCTCCCAGCTCTCAAAGAAACCTAGCAAAAGCTCTCTGTGATTTCATAATACCCTCTGTTTTCTGCTGGCATGGTACTTTCCCCACTGGGTGGTGATGACACATTATTATTTTTTTAAGATTCATTTATTTATTTTAGAGAGAGAAAGAGCATGTGGCAGGGTCAGGGGAGAGGGGCAGAAGGAAAGGGCGAGAGACGGAAGCAGACTCTGAGTTAAGCTTGGAGCCCAACACAGGCCTCAATCTCACAACCCTGAGGTCACAACCTGAGCCGAAAACAAGAATTGAGTGCTTAACCAACTGCACCACCCAGTTCCCCAGTCATTATGTTTTTATCTGCCTCCTCCCCCATTAACCATGGGATCCAGAGAGTCAAAGATTGTCTTTTCAAATCTCTATTTCTCCAGGACTTTCTCTCACTTTTTCACTCTCTCTCTCTTTTTCCTTCTCCCTCCCTCTCCCTCTCCCCCTCTCTCTATCTCTATCTATCTCTATCTCTATCTCTATCTCTATCTCTATCTCTATCTATCTATCTCTATTTCTATCTATCTCTATCACTGTTTTTAAAAATAGACCTCAAATGATTTTTTTTGAGGGGGGCGGAAATAATCAAGATACTCATTCTTGCATATGCCCAGTGAGGCCACAAACAGTTTAACTCAGAAGATTTTAACAAGCAGAAATTCTCAAAAAACAATGATAAAACCAAGTAAACAAAAAAGAGAGGGCAATGTGTAGTGGCTAAGCTCGTAGACTCTCAATGTTCTTTTGTGAAAAGGATTGAAATCCGGGTTTGTGTCCTATCTCTATTCTGTAATAGCTTACCCCTTGTTCATTCTTCTATAAAATCAGGCTTATAGAAGACCTGCCTCAAGGGGCTATGGTAGAGCTTAGATGGGCTATTATATGTAAAGCTTCAATACATTTTAGTTATTATTGTTATTCATTGAATATAAAACTTTGAGCAATGTAGTATCCTTATGCATTCTCCAAAATACATTGGTAACAAAATATATTTCTGGACAAAAGTTAAAATGCCATAAATAGTTGTTAGCTTTAAGCTGGATAAATGTTGAAGGTTTGCTGCCCAAAATGATGACATTGGTTTTATACTAATTGATCTGAAGATGTTCTTTTTTATACACACATATAACAAAAAGCCTGATAATAACACTCTTCAATTTCTTCACTTTCAACATTTGTACTCTAGCTGTCATTCATTTTACTTTTATATACCCTATAAGCTCCATGCTACGTTATTTTCAATTTTGCTGAATCAGTTATCTTATAAAAAGATTTTTTTTAATAAGAAAAAAATATGTATTTGATGGTATAGTTACCATTTCTTGGGTTCTTCTTTTCTCACTATAGATCCAAGTTTCCACCTGGTTTCCTTTCTCTTTTGCTAGAGGGCTTCCTTTTGTTTTTGTTTGGTTTTTTTTTGTTTGTTTGTTTTTTGTTTTTTGTTTTTCATTTTTTTTTTCGGAGGGCTTCCTTTAACATTTCCTGTAGTGAGAGTCCATTGGCCATGCATTCTGTCACCTTTTGTATGTCTGAAAAAGCTCTGGTTTCTCCTTCATTTTTGAAAGGTATTTTCACTGGGTATAGAAATCTTGATAAACAGTTTTTTCTTTGAGTACTTTAACCATGTGGTTCCATTGCTTTCTTGCTTCCATTACTTCTGACAAGAAATCTGTTGCCATGTTTAATCTTTGTTCCTCTGAATATAACATGATTCCCTGCCCCGTCCATCACTCCCATAGCTGCTTTTAAGATCCCCCTCCTCCTGCTGGCTTTAAGCAATTTGATTGTGATGTGCTTTGATGCAGTTTTCATCAAGTTTCTTGTTCTTGGGCTTCGTTGAGTTTTTTACATTTCAAAAGGGTTTTTTTGTGGGTTTACAGTTTTCATCAAATTTTGAAATTTTCCAGCATTTATTTTTTAAAATATTTTAATAAACTCCTCCCCCTCCCTCAGGGACTCCAACTACACATTATCAGATCCCTTGAGTTCGTCCCAAAGGACAATTATGACTGATTCATTTCTCCTTTTTTTTTTTATTCTTCCTTTCTTCCTTCTTTGTGTTTCATTTTGAACACTTTCCATCACAATAAATTTAAATCCACTAATCTTTTATTTCACAAAGTCTACTCTGTTATTAATCCTGCTAACTGTATTTTTATATCTTTCTAATTTCTCCTTATAGTTCAAACATTTCTAATATGGCTCTAACGGTATTCCTACCTCCTAATTCTAACATTTCTGTCAGTTCAGAGTCAATTTTATTTGACTGATTTCTCTCCTTCTTATGGGCCATATGTTCTTACTTATTTCCATGTCTGGCAAATTAGATGCCATACATTTTGAATTTTACCTTGTTTGGTGCTGGATAATTTATATTCCTAGAAATGTAACCAAGCTTTATTCTATGATGCAGTTAAGTTAGTTGAAAAAAGTTTGATCCTTTTGATCTTGTTTTTAAGACTTATTAGATGAGACTATGGCAGTGCTCAGTCTGGGCTAATTATTCTTTACCTGTGGCATTATTTCCTGAGTACTATAATACCTCATGAATCTTAAGGTTTTCTCGTCTAGATGATAGGTAGAGGCACTCTTTCTAGCTCTATGTGAGCACAAGGCACTGTCATCTCATCCATTCTAGTACTTATTACCCTTGCCCTGGGTCATTTTCTCATAGGTATGTGCTGGTCAGTACTTTGCCATATACTTGAGGTGGGCTTTCAGCAGGTTTCTGGGGTTTTCTCTCTGTCTGCACCCTCCTTTCCGGTGTTCTATCCTGAGACCTCTAGTTACCTTGTTCTCTTCTGATTCTTGGCTCTTTCTCTTCAACTCAGGAAGTCAGCTGGGCTTTGCTAGGGTTACTGTTCTCTAACTGTTTTTCCACAGCTTGCAAATTCTCTCAGGGAAGATTGTTGGGTTTACCTCATTTGTTTCCTATTTCTCAGAAATCACTTTCCTTTGTTGACTAATATCTAGTGTCTTGAAAACCATTGTATCCTATTTTGTAAGGTTTTATTATTTTTTTCTATTGGTTGTTTTAGGCAGGATGGTAAACCCAGTTCCTATTTTTTCACATTAACTGGAAGTCTGAGGCTGCCTTTTCGATTTTCATATGTCCCATCCCCTGGTAAAATCTGATTCAGAATCTGTATTTTGGGAGAGCAAGCTATTCTGATGGATGCTCCTAGTTATAAACCAGAGGACTAGATTTTTGCTCTTCAAAGTGTAGTTCATGTATTAGCAGCATCAACACCATCTGTAAGCTTGCTAAAACTGTAGAATCTCAGATCTCATTCAAGACCTACTAATTCAGAAGCTACATTTTAATAAGATCCCCCATTGATTTGTATGTACATTAAAGTTTAAAAAGTGCCAGACAGGGCTAATTTTAGAGTTCTCTTCTTACTCTAAAGTTCTATGTTCCTGTGAAATGCATTAGGTGGCTTCTAAGAGAGCAAGATGCATTGCGGAAAAGGTTAAAGGCATAAGTTTATGGGATAGGTTTGTCATATTAACTACAAGAAATCTAACAAAGGGCAACAAAGGAGAAATAAATACTCAACTTACATTTATTTTTGCAATTATTTGGTTAATGTCTCTCTATTTGGTTTATATATTTCTTTTTTACCAATCTATACTAAAAGCCTAGATGGTGGTTGGCATATGTCAAGCACTCTGTAGTTTTAGATGCCCTGTCAAAATGGGTATTTATATGCCTCTGAGGACAATTTAGGCACAGAGAGCTCAAAAGGGGAAGAATAATTTGACTCAGATGATATGCTCAGACTACGCAAGAAACATTAGAATTCATAAGAATTTGGAAAAGGTGGGTCTCAGAAAGTTCAGTCAATAATTCATAAACATTCTTTATAATTGAGGAACTGACTAAGGGAACTACAATTCCAAGTAATTACAACCAAAGAGGAAGAGCATGTTGAGGAAATAACAGGTAATTTTGGAGAAAGTGATTATGCCTCTAAATTTATAATAGCTGAGGAAACAAGTCCTGGAGTAACAGCTTTACATATAAGAGAGCCTCGATGTTAGGACTGTGCAGATCTCAGTTTGAGTCTCTGCTTTTGGGCTGTGCAGTGGAATGATCTGAAGCACTTCCTAGTCTTCTCTGGACCTCTATCTTTACAACAAAGTTGGAGATGACCATGATGGTGATTATGGGAAGTAGTGTTGCTATTAGAGCTGGTGGCACAGAACTTGCATCTTTAGGCGGCATTGTGGGGTAATCAAATGCAGTAATAACTACATATGGGTGCTATAACATCTATTAGGTTCTATGCATATGACCATTACTCCTGGATCTTGGGAAGGAAATGAGAAAAACTCATGTGGCTGCACAAGGGTGTGCTCTGAAAAGCTCAGGTAGTAAAATAACGAGTATAAAAATGATAGGAAGAGGAATGACTTCCAAAAACGGATACAAAAGTATAGAGCCATAAAAAAAGAGGCACGAAGTCCACTTGATGAATATGAGTGTATGCTTAGTAAGAAGACAATAAAAATAAACTAGGCGAAAAACTGCTGAGGACAAGAGAGGGAGTATTCAAAGCTCTGATGGAAATCAAGTCAAACAACACACACACACACAAACACACACACACACAGACATGCACACACACAAGCAAAAAAGAGAAAACATCAAGGAAGTACAGGAAAGTCTTATAGACAGTAGTATGGAGCCAATAGTGTAGAACTAACAAGTCGAAGAAAAACTCTGCCTCTAATTCTTACTTCCTATCAACTCTTCTTCCCTATCTTTCCATCTTTCTATCTTCTCAGGGAGAATACACTTCAAGATGAAGAAAGAGAGAACAAATGGCCTCAAGCTGTAAAGGGGAGAAAACCAGTCAAATAGAATTCCCAAAATCCAGCCTCCCATCTCATGCTTAAATTTCCCCTTTTGCATCAGCCCCAACAAGTTTTAAACAACTGACTCTAGTATCTGAGGATTCACCACATGTTTAATCAAAACATTTCATCTTTGCACAAGAACAGTTAGAAAATCTAGTTTGTCTAAATGCTGAGTCCAAACTAATCTCACCAAATCTCCCTGCCATCAGCCTGGGTTCCACCCTTAGTGAAATTAAGAACAAACAAATTTTTTTTAGTTAAAAATTACTTACATATTGAAAGATGACTATCATCTCCCTTCTTCAAGTAGAGCTATCACTTCTTCAGGCTTAGCATTCTTATTTGGCTATAATAGTTGAATTTCTTTAGCATCCTCTCAAAGTGTTTTTTACTTGATTTCAACCAGATGTCCTTCCTGGTTAAAAAAAAAAAAACTGTGAGTGAGAAAGGGCCAATATTCTTTTGTTAAAAGAAAATCAAAGATGGGATGCCTGGGTGGCTTAGTCAGTTATGCATCTGCCTGGAGCTTGGATCATGATCTCGGGGTCCTGGGATTAAGCCCCACATCGGGATCCCTGCTCAGCTCCTGGCGTCTGCTTCTCCCTTTCCCTCTGCACCTCCCTCTCACTCATTCTCTCACTCTCTCTCTCGAATAAATAAAATCTTTAAAAAAAAAAGAAAATCAAAGATATTGGAAGGAATTCTTTGAATTTCCTTTTGTTGAATCCACTTAAATCCATTCCCCTCCTTTTCTGGTATATTGGAGGAAGTGACCTTTCTTCTAGGACAATTCCTCTACCAGTGTTTTGGACCACACCATCTCTGCCTTCCCAGGCAGACACAATCAATGATCCCTGAGTCTCTCCCAATCTTCCTCGTCATAACTGAGCTTCTCCTCTCTTCTTACTACATCCATTTTTCACCTCCCCTTATTCTTTCTTCACTGAAAACTGGCCATCAGGCTATCATTTTACTGGAAATGATATAAGATCTCCAGTAATATCCATATTTCTAACTAAAGTAAGTATTTTTTCCTTTTTGATTTTACTTCTTCTCTCAGCAGGGTTCAATATTATAGAACATCTCTTTCTTAAAATATTTTCTTCCTTCAGCTTTCTTTTTTTTTTTAAAGAAAAAGATTTTATTTATTTATTTATTTACTTACTTACTTACTTATTTATGAGAGACACACAGAGAGAGGCAGAGACATAAGCAGAGGGAGAAGCACGCTCCCCGGGAGGAGCCTGATGCAGGACTCCATCCCAGGACCCCAGGATCACAACCTGAGCCAAAGGCAGACACTCAGCCACTGAGCCACCCTTTAGTTCCCCTTTAGCCTTCTTAGACACCAGATTCTCTTGGTATACTCCTAGTTCCTTTACTTTGTCTTCCTCATTCTCCTTTATAGGCCCAACCTTTTTATATCATCTTATCAAATAACAGAGATCCTCAAAGGTTAGTGCTATCCCCAACTCTCTTTTCTCACTACATAGTGAGACACATCATGGCTTTAAGTACCAGGTGTATAATCTATGGGTACCTCCCAGCCCAGGCTTCTTTGCATTCCAGACTATCACATTTTGATGTCTCCTTCACATCTGCTGAGATGTCACAAAGACAACTAAATGTCAACATACCCCAAACTGGAATCCTGTTCCCTCCCCATTTGCCAACTACTAGTTCCCTGGTGATCCTTTTTTTCGGAAATTGACTTCACAACTTTCCACTTGTGTGAACCAAAAACTTGGGATCTATTCTTCTTTTTTCCTTTTTTTTCTTCTTTAAATCATTCATCACCAAGAGCTATAAATGTGACACTTACATAATTCCGCATCCATGCATTTCTCTCCACCTCCACTGTCCTACCTTAGTTCATATCATTTTCGCTGGACTATTGAAATTACCTGCTAACTTGTCTTCCAATTTTTATCATCCTCTCAGGATTTGCCTTCCACATCATAATTAGTATGATCTTTCTAAAATCCAAGTCTGATCATTTCACTTCCCTACTTAAACTGCTTAGGGCATTCTCATTGTGTAAGTTAAGAGCAAAATCCTTAAAATTCCCTGTGAGATATGGCCTGTGCCTGCCTCACCAGGCTCATGTTTTACTACTCCACAATCTCTAGTCAAACTGGCTTTCTTTCCGTCCCTCCTAGGCTCTCTGCTCCTTCCTGTTACAGGACTTTGGTGAATATTATTTTTATAGTCAGTCATAAAACATTTCCTTTTCTTTTTCCTCATAAATTGTCTGAGGTGATTTCTTCTAATTATTCTCATGTAACTATATTTCCATCCTTTGGAGAACTTCTATCAGTTCCTAATAACACATTCACTTTTTAAAATTTTAATTAATGTCTGTCTCTAACTTCATTCAATGAGAGTAGGGCTTTTCTCTGTTTGTAGGTATCTGTATCCTCAACATCTAGGAGAATACCTGGCCCACAGTATGTATTCAATAAGTATTTGTGTAATATATGAATATATGGGTGGGCTTCAACAATACTCTTTCATAGCTCTATATGTTCTTTTCTCTTTTTTTAAGATTTTTATTTATTTATTTATTTATTCCTGAGAAAAACAGAGAGAGAGAGAGGCAGAGACATAGGCAGAGGGAGAAGCAGGCTCCCCGTGGGGACCCCAATGTGGGACTCAATCCCATGACCCTGGGATCACAACCTGAGTCAAAGGCAGACATTCAACCACTGAACCACCCAGGCGCCCCTCTATGTGTTCTTTTCATGTGTCCTTCCTACCCTTCCTCTCCTGATCCTTTTGGTCTGTTGGCTGCTCTATATCCTTGAAGACTCAACCTTGCCTTTCATAGAAAAACACCCCTATTATTCCCCTCCAAAAAGAATGAGCTCCCACGTTTGTGTTCTTTATACATATATCTACTTGAGCACTTCTTATACTGCTTGAATATTTTATTTGAACCTTTGTTTTCCTATATCCTCCAGCACATGAAAAGCAAGAACAATGTCTTAGAACACTGAGAAATATTAGGGACTAAATACATGTTTCCTGAATTAAAAAGTAGTAGGTGCTAAAGAACCCTTATTCCGAACAGTAGATAGGTTCCCCTGTCCTCTTTCACTGCTCTTTGACATCCTTTCTGAAATTGTATGTTTGGTGGAAGATGGCAGTTTTCTTCAGGTAGAAAGAGAGAAGCCCTTAACCAAGAGGATATGAGTACCATGATTTTCTGCTAGACTTGCTCAATAAAGCAAAGAGGTGTTAGGAGAGCATCTCCTAAGTGATTTCATTTTTCTAAGTGCATTATTTTCCAGTGTATTGAAAGGACTTACAAAATGTGTTTTTGATTCATAATTGGTGATCTTGGAGAAATGAGAAAGAATACAAAACATGTCACAAATTTGGGGGTGTGTGAGAGACAAATATTATCCCATCTCTAGAAAGAAAGATAGAATCTATCAGTACAGATTGTCAAGCATCAATTGTATGAGAAATTTTAAAACAGATTATTAAGATATGAGTTGTAGGTCATTTAGCAGAGGAGTTTCCTCAGATCGAGTCATGCTATAGTAGTTTCTTTTCTCAGTTAGGGTTAGTAGATTGTACCAAGGAGACAAGTGCTTTAGACATGCCATGTCTCAATTTCAGGAAAGCTTTTGATCACAATTTTCCTGATACATTTGTGTACACAGGTGAATTTATAGCTGGTACACACAGCCGAATTTATA
Organism: Nyctereutes procyonoides; assembly: GCF_905146905.1. NCBI lineage: Eukaryota > Metazoa > Chordata > Mammalia > Carnivora > Canidae > Nyctereutes > Nyctereutes procyonoides. The sequence continues at coordinate 45,521,679 of NW_026575140.1, read as the reverse complement.
GTCAACTCACTACCATTGCCTATGGAACACTGACTAATGGATTGATGCTGATCTGGAAGGCTGCTGGTGACTTCATACATATCCATTCCTTGTCCTGTCCTGGTTAACATTTTACTAACAATGGAAATGAAAATATAGAATACATGATAATCAAAGACTTAGATCACAAATCCTAAGGAGAGGGTCAAAGCTAATGAATTATTGGAATAATAATTTACAATTATTTTTAGGCTAAAACAATGTTTATTTTAGAATTAAAATGAAAAATATAAAGATTTTCCCCATACGTATATTTTCAGTTAATCATCACGTATAGTATGGCACCGATATTACGCTTTTATTGAATGCCTGAACATGCCAGACTCTTTACTTAAGTTATGTCACTTAGTCTTTCTAAATAATCATTTGACATGGATATCATTCCTCCATTTTTCAGAAAAGAAAACCAAAAATCAAACATGTGCCTTCTCTGAGGTCTCAAAAATAGTGCTGTAGCTGGGATTCACACAGAAGCCAGTCTGACACCCCAACTGAAAATGTTCTTCCCTATACTCCCCTAGTTTTTCAGATGAAATGTTATCAGTAAAGTGTCAATGTGGCATTTGGTTAAAGAAACCCAATGCTGTAAGCACAGAATGGAGGAGATGTGGTTTCACAGTGGTTCCTGCGAAAAGGTGTGAAGGGTTTGTTTGCCTGTAAGCACCTTATGAATCATCACAGTGAGTCACTGACTTCTCCCCAAATGAATACAATCTTGGGCCCTGGAACAGTGCTCAGAACAAAGAAGGGCAAGAGTCATACCGTGCTTTACCATGACCAAAATATGGTGCTTGCTTCTGGAACATTCATCCTAAGAAAGCACAATTAATGTGAGCAAGCCCAGGATAATTTGACCAGAATGATAAATTTAAGTCAGATGAAATATGGTTGAAGGAACTACAATGTAGAAAGCATGCTGTCTCTAGCTGTATATAGTTAACATCTGTTAATGTGTACTGTGGGCCAGACACTAATCTGAAAGTTTTCAGCCATAATTCATTTATTCCTCACAATAATTTTTAAGCTTTTGTTCTTATCACTTCTGTTTTACAAATAAGGAAACTGAGGCACAGAGTGATTATATTATCCTTCCCAGGTTCATATAGTCACAAACTCTGAAAGTTTGGCTCCTATCTTCAATTGGAACAAGAAATTAGAAAAGGAATTATATATGTTATTTGGCTATAGAATAAAAAAGTAAACCAGAGAGAATGCTCCAGAAGAGCACAATTGGATTCCATCTTAAAAACCTAATAATTAAAAAAAAAACTAATAATTTACAACATCTCAAAAAATATTACTGAGTTCCCTATTAACAGAAAGCTTTCAGTCAGGCAGACATATTTTGAGGGATTTGCTTCATTGGAGCACCACAGGCTAATATGATCTACATGTTTTCTTCGTTTCCTTGAGCTTGTCAGTGTCAGAATGGCCCCATATTGGTGGAGTGGAATGTGAGCATTTATCCCTCTGGAGTATTGAGGTGTGTGTAGAAAAATCTAGACTAACTGGACCTTAATTTAGAGAATACTAAATTAATCAAAATATATTGCTGCATTATGCTTCTTAGAGACAGAGGTGATTTTTAAAAGTACTTTAATATTCATTAGTCCTTTCATCCATAAGAACATACATCCAAACAGTAGAGTATTTACTATATGGAACACTATATCTGATCCCATCTTTAGCTGTCTATTACTTATTCCATTTAATTATGAGAAAACTTAGGCTCAGAAAATTTAAGTGGTGCCCAAGTTCCCACAACTAGGAAAGGGCAGAACAAGGTCTGTCACATGGATTCATCAAATCTTGTTTTCCCAGCATACTCTATTTCTTCCCCAAGAAAATCAAGTATATGGATATAGTTCACAAATTATTTCAATAACAAGTTTTTTTTTTTGTTTCTTCAGCCATTTCCTCAAGAAACATCACTGGACACTCTTTTCACTTAAGGCCAGAATAATGCTGTTGATGGTGAGGAATACAAAGATTAAAGAAGAAATAAAATGAAAAACATCCTAGCTTGGAGGGGCTCAGCGTTGAGTAGGGAGACAGATCTGGAAACAGATCATTGCAATCCAGTGAGAGAAATAAGAGCCAACTTGCCTGGAATGTATATCTTTCTCATCTACCTATTAACTGAGGTCTTCTTGCAGTCACCATCCAGGTTTATTCAGCAAATGTTTGATCATCAACTCTTTGTGCCAGGCATGGGGCTAGGCATTGTGGAAACAGAGAACAAAGCCCCAGACCTGGTCCTTGCCCTCACAAAGTTTACAGTTGCTTGGTTTCGAGCACTCCAGCTGGGCTCTTCTCGAGATTTCCATGTGGGAACCTAGAAAACGTGGAGTCACATCTTACTTGAAAGTTAGGTTAGAAGTCAATGAAAAAGACAAAAATAAAATGAAAACAAAATTACTATTGAAAATAGCTATACTGGACATGACATACTGTACCTTAAAGCATCCAGAATGGCCACTTTTGTTCTTCCCCCTGTGTTGTAACAAACCACTTTTTATTTGTTTTTATTTGTGGGTCTCCCCTCTGCTCACACCAGAGCTTGCACTCAGGTCACTGAGCTATATAGAGAAATGCGAGAGCTGCTTAGGGTAAAACAGGAGATGCAAAGAGCACTCTTAAGCAACAAAAGGGCTTGGAAGAATTGTTCTATCAAAGACACGGAGAAGAGTTCATGCCTTGAAGTGGCGGAGTAAAATTTGAGAGGGAGGAAGAAAGAACAGGAGATAAGATCTCTACCCAAGAGCCCAAGTCCTAACCACTGAGCAGAGCCTGAGGACACTGCTCAAGCATCAGTGCAAATCTGGCAAAGGTCATGAGCAGGGTTTGACCATGAGGTAGGGAAGGCTTGGGAGCCATAAGGAGACACTTGAGCTTTGCCTTCTCCTCACTTACCTCTTAGAAAGTTTGTGAGACCTTCCATTTTTATTGAGGGAAGAGATAATCAGAAAGGTTCTTATATTTGAATTCCTCTTAGGAGAGCAATGTATATAATTGCACAAAGAACATATTGAGAAGCTCTTTGGTTTTGAAAGATTTCCCTAAATCATACTCCATGAACAAAATATGAATGCTAAATGTGGTGCAAAAGGCAGGAAAAATAACTCGTTTGCTCCTGAGAGGGCGGTTCAGTGGGTTCAAGGACAGAGGGTACAGAGAAGAGGTAATGAGGTAGCTATGCAGTCCAGAGAGCAGCATGTCATAGAAAGTGACCTTCCCAGACCCAACTGTTGCTTCTATAAAATTCTATTAAACCACAAAAATGCTTGGTTTGGGCAGATCTCTTGAGGAACCTCCTTAAGGGGCCACATTTTGTGTCAGGGATGCCTTGGGGTAAAATAGATTTAGTCCACATGGACAAGTAGATAGGGAGCCTACTCACTGATAAGTTTAGGACTTTGATGACATCTGCCCTGAACTTCAGATTCATATACCAATTGCCTCCACAATATCTCCATTTGGATGACAAAAAGCACCTCCAACCCACCAAAATCTGTTCTCCTCCAATTGCTCCCCATCGTGGTAAATATTCCTACCATTCAACGGGTTGCCCAGACCACACTCTTGGAATCCTTCTCACTCCTTGTCCTATGCTTCCCTTTTCAAATCCATCAGCAAGACCTGTTGTCTCTTCCTTGAATATGTATCCCAGGTATTCCAAATCTGAACCACCTTTACCACCACTAATCTTGTCAAGTTTCTGTCACTTCAGAGGATGATAGGAGCAGCAACTGGTCTCTCTGAGTCTGTATTTGCCTCAGTATCATTTATTCTCCTTACAGAGTAATCTTTTAGAAATGCAGGTCTGATCATGTTAATCATGTGCTCAAAATCATCCAATAACTTTGTGAAGTCCTTGCAAAAGCCTAACAATTGACACAGGAGAGCCCCGTCCCGGAGGAGCAGGAGCTGCACCAACCTTCCCGGGCGGGCGGAAAGGGGCTCGCAGGGAGGTGGAGCAGGACCCAGGAGGGCGGGGATGCCCTCGGGCTCCCGGGGACACTAACAGGCACCTGCGCCCCGGGAGAGTGCGCCGAGCTCCCTAAGGGCTGCAGCGCGCACGGAGGGGCCGGAGCAGCTCGGAGGGGCTCGGGCGGCGGCTCCGCGGAGGGGGCTGCGGGGCGGGAGCGCGAATCCAACAGCGCAGGCCCCGGAGCACAGGGCGCCGGGACACAGCCCAGGATCCGGCCTCCCCCGGGACAGGCAGAGGCCGGGAGGGCCCAGGACAGCAAGGACGCTCCTGCCCCGAGCTGAGCAGATCAGCGGCCCCGCCCCGGAGCCTCCAGGCCCTGCGGACAGAGAACCGAGAGCCGCCCGAGCCCCGTAGTTCCTGCGGAGGCTGAATCCAGGCTTCCAGAGTTGCCATAGCAACTGCGGCTGTTCCTCCTGGGGCCCCACGGGGTAAACAACCCCCGCTGAGCCCTGCAGCAGGCAGGGGCAGAGCAGCTCCCCCAAGTGCTAACACCTGAAAATCAGCACAGCAGGCCCCTCCCCCAGAAGACCAGCTGGACGGACCAGTGATACTCCCCCGTGTTCCAATACAACTTGTTTCTGGCCACTCTGCACTGAGCAAAATGACTAGAAGGAAAACCTCACCTCAAAAGAAAGAATCAGAAACAGCCCTCGCTCCCACAGAGTTACAAAATCTGGATTACACTTCAATGTCAGAAAGCCAATTCAGAAGCACTATTATACAGTACTGGTGGCTCTAGAAAAAAGCATTAAGGACTCACGAGACTTCATGACTGCAGAATTTAGATCCAATCAGGCAGAAATTAAAAATCAATTGAATGAGATGCAATCCAAACTAGAAGTCCTAACGACGAGGGTTAACGAGGTGGAAGAACGAGTGAGTGACATAGAAGACAAGTTAATGGCAAAGAGGGAAACTGAGGAAAAAAGAGACAATCAATTAAGGGACCATGAAGACAGATTAAGGCAAATAAATGACACTCTAAGGAAGAAAAACCTACGTTTAATTGGGGTTCCCGAGGGCGCCGAAAGGGACAGAGGGCCAGAATATGTATTTGAACAAATCCTAACTGAAAACTTTCCCAATCTGGGAAGGGAAACAGGCATTCAGATCCAGGAAATAGAGAGATCCCCCCCTAAAATCAATAAAAACCGTTCAACACCTCGACATTTAATAGTGAAGCTTGCAAATTCCAAAGATAAAGAGAAGATCCTTAAAGCAGCAAGAGACAAGAAGTCCCTGACTTTCATGGGGAGGAATATTAGGGTAACAGCAGACCTCTCCACAGAGACCTGGCAGGCCAGAAAGGGCTGGCAGGATATATTCAGGGTCCTAAATGAGAAGAACATGCAACCAAGAATACTTTATCCAGCAAGGCTCTCATTCAAAATGGAAGGGGAGATAAAGAGCTTCCAAGACAGGCAGGAACTGAAAGAATATGTGACCTCCAAACCAGCTCTGCAAGAAATTTTGAGGGGGACTCTTGAAACTCCCCTTTAAGAAGAAGTTCAGTGGAACAATCCACAAAAACAAGGACTAAATAGATATCATGATGACACTAAACTCATATCTGTCAATAGTAACTCTGAACGTGAATGGGCTTGATGACCCCATCAAAGGGCGCAGGGTTTCAGACTGGATAGAAAAGCAGGACCCATCTATTTGCTGTCTACAAGAGACTCATTTTAGACAGAGGGACACCTACAACCTGAAAATAAAAGGTTGGAGAACCATTTACCATTCAAATGGTTCTCAAAATATACCCTGGAAACTATAGAACACTTCTGAAAGAAATTGAGGAGGACACAAGGAGATGGAAGGATGTTCCATGCTCATGGATTGGCAGGATTAATATTGTGAAGATGTCACTGTTACCCAGGGCAATTTACACGTGTAATGCAATCGCTATCAAAATACCGTGGACTTTCTTCAGAGACTTAGAGCAAATTATTTTAAGATTTGTGTGGAATCAGAAAAGACCCCAAACAGCCAGGGGAATTTTGAAGAGGAAAACCATATCTGGGGGCATCACAATGCCGGATTTCAGGTTGTACTACAAAGCTGTGTTCATCAAGACAGTGTGGTACTGGCACAAAAACAGACATATAGATCAATGGAACAGAACAGAGAACCCAGAAGTGGACCCTGAACTTTATGGTCAACTAATATACGATAAAGGAGGAAAGACGATCCACTGGAAGAAAGACAATCTCTTCAATAAATGGTGCTGGGAAGATTGGACATCCACATGCAGAAGAATGAAACTGGACCACTCTCTTGCACCATACACAAAGATAAACTCAAAATAGATGAAAGATCTAAATGTGAGACAGGATTCCATCAAAATCCCAGAGGAGAACTCAGGCAACACCCTTTTTGAACTTGGCCACAGTAACCGGAGAAGGACAGTGTATGTTCTCATTCATTTGGGGAATATGAATAATAGTGAAAGGGAATATAAGGGAAGGGAGAAGAAATGTGTGAGAAATATCAGAAAGGGAGACAGAACATAAAGACTTCTAACTCTGGGAAATGAACTAGGGGTGGTGGAGGGGGAGGAGGGCGGGGGGTGGGGGTGAATGGGTGACGGGCACTGAGGGGTACACTTGACGGGATGAGCACTGGGTGTTATTCTGTATGTTGGTAAATTGAACACCAATAAAAATTAATTTATAAAAAAAAAAAAAGACTTTCATAGGCTTGAAAAAAAAAAAAAAGCCTAACAATTCTCTGTGACCTGGCTGCCAGCTTCATTTCCTGTTCCTCTCCTTTACCTGGTGTTCCTTCTCTTTGTTGAAGTTGACAGGCACACTTTGTATTTGCTACACCCCAATTTATACCATTAGCAAAGAGTGAGGCTGGGATTCCAACCTGAGTTGAGGAACTCCAGAACCATTTCTCTTACACCACTGTCCCTTGCCAAACCCAAAGCACACATCACACTCTCAGATACTGTAGTAATTATCTTCTCGTTTCTTTGGGGTCTTTCTCCCCCACTAGAAAATATAAACTTCATATAGGCAGGGACTTTGTGTGTGTTGCTCACCACACAGTGCCTAGCACATAATTGGCACTCTATAAATATTTGTGGAAAGAATGAAGCCTTAGCTGATACCCATGTATAATGGCTCATGCTGAGGCACTTTTTATGCACTGTTCACTAGTCTTTACAGAAATCTCATTAAGAATTACTATTATTTTCCTCATTTTAACAAAGAGGGAACATGGCTTGAAGAGGTTAAATGTTTGCCTCAGGTTATACAGCTAGGAAGTGGATTTGAACGGGGATCTGTTCACTTTCAAGGCCTAAGCTTTTAATCTCTGGGCTATGTATTTCCTCGTTCCCTAAGGTTCTGCTTTTTCTTCTCCGTGTGGCATTTAGGAAATGAAATATTTAATAATTAAATAATTAATATATTTGAAGAACTCAGAAAGACCTTAAGAAAACAAAATGTCTTGGTATAAAGTGTTGAACTTTTTATAATGGGGTAGTACCTCTTCAGGAATACAGTCTCTTCCTCTGATTTCAGAGAGAAGTTTGAGGTACAGGAAAGTTGAATGGGTGTCTACAGCTCCTAACATCCATGATCCTGACAAAAAAAACACCTGATGCTGACAATTGAGAACTCTTCTGGTGAGTAACTATGTATTATCGGTTGAATTATATCCTTCCTCACATTTATATCTTGACATTCTAACCTCCAGTACCTCGGGATGTGACTTTATTTGGAAATAGATGTAATTAGTTAATTAGATGTAATTAGTTAAAGTGAGGTCTGACTGGAGAAGGGTGAGTCCTTAACCCAATATGACTGATGTCCTTATAAAAAGGGGAAATTTGGATGCAGGTATACAAACACAGAGAACACCATGTAAACATGAAGGCAGCGATTAGGGTGCTACATCTACAAGCCAAGAATGTCAAAGATTGTCCCAAATTACCAGAAGTGATGGGAGAGGCATGAACAGATTCTCATAGCCCTCAGAAGGAGCTGACCCTGACACCATCATAATCTTGGACTTCTAGCCTCCAGAACTGTGAGACAATAAATTTCCATTGTTTAAGCACCCCCAGTTTACAGTACTTGTTTATGGCGGCTCTACAACATTACTATACTGTGTTACACTACTATACTGTGTGATTTCAGGTGAATCACTGGCCATCTCTGATCCTCAGTTCCTTTATTTATAAAAGTAATGGGGTAGACTAGATGATCTTTGGGAAATCTTTGGTTCTAAAATTATATGGCTTATTCATTCCAGACTCAGAGACTAACACTTTTTATTTTTTTAAGATAGATTTATTTATTTGTTTGAGAGAGGGAGAGAGAGAGAGATGTCCAGAAGGAGAGAGATAATCTCTCTTTTTAAAAATATTTTATTTACTCATGAGAAACACAGAGAGAGAGCCAGAGACATAGGCAGAGGGAGAAGCAGGCTCTCTGTGGGGAGCCCAATGCAGACCTTGATCCCAGGACCCTGGGAACACAATCTGAGCCAAAGGCAGATGCTCAACCACTGAGCCACCCAGGTGCCCCGGGAGAGAGAATCTCAAGCAGACCCCCAACTGAGCATGGAGCCTCACACATGGCTCTATCTCATGATCCTGAGATCTTGACCTGAGCCAAAAATCAAGAGCCAGACGACTGGGGGCACCTGGATGGCTCAGTGGTTGAGCGTCTTCCTTTGGCTCAGGTCATGATCCCCGGGTCCTGGGATCGCGTCCTGCATCAGGCTCCCTGCATGGAGCCTACTTCTCCCTCTGCGTATGTCTCTGCCTCTCTCTCTCTGTGTGTCTCTCATAAATAAATAAATAAAATCTTAAAAAAATAAAAAAGAGACAACTGACTAAGCCACCCAGGTGCCCCTCCCAACATCCTTTTTTGGTTTGAAAAGCTTTAGGCATGAGATTGTGTTTTACCCTTGCACAAAACCACTTGATTCATTTAGTCTGACAAATATATATTTGTATCAGATATTGGATTGGGCATTGGAAGTTCAATAGGAAATAAGATCCAGCTTCTGACTTCAATGTTTTTTGGAAAAGATGGAAACCAAACTTCACCGTATAGCAGTAGATGTTAATAATTATAATATTTCCCAGAACTTTATGTATATCAACTCATGTAATTCTTGCATAACCTGCTATAATCTAGGTATTATTATAATTATCTTTATTTTACAGATGATAAAGCTGAGGCACAAGAGAGTTAAGTGACTTGCCCAAGGTTACACAGCTAATTACACAGGTAAAGCACAGGCTATTCTGGGAGCTCTAGTAAGAGTCCTTATCCCAACCTTGGGGATCAGGGAAGCTTCCTGTAGGAGGATATCTTATCTGAATCTTGAGGAATGTGAGAGATAACCAGCTTGGAGAATTCTTCATAAGGGGTACAGGATGCATAAGGTGTGGGTTTATAAAGGGAATTTGCCAGCTTTCCTGCCTCACCTGGATCTCATAGGTTTTAAAGCTCATGATCATGGATTTGATCAATCACTAAGACATGGGCTCAGATAAGTAGCAATGGAATGTTGGAAAAATCCTGGGATTATTACCTCCACCTGACAAATTAATAATCCCCATTTTACTGTAGCCGAGAGAGTAGGTGACTTATCTCAGGCCATGTGGTTAGTAAATGGAGGAGATAGGATTTAAACCCAGGCCAGTTGGCTCCAGAATCCATGTAATAAACCATGTTTCTTTACTTGAACTCCAGTAGGCTTTGTTCAGTGGACTGAACAAAGAGAATTTGAGACTTTCTATGACTTCCAACTCATGTCAAAATAAGTCTGTGGAAGTCTGATAGTGCCTGACTCTATAAGTCAGCCTTAGGCCCCTACACATTTTTTAAAGTATCCTCAGCCCTGGCAAAGATACCATAGTAATTTCTGCTTCCACAGTAGCTCCTTGCCATTAGGAACACTGATGTGTCATCATAGATAAAAGAACGGTTATACTTACAGCCTATGTTCTAGAACCAGATGATTAACTTTCTTTTAGACTTATCTTCATTGTGGTTTTCCTGAGAACATAATTATGATTTTGTGGTCTGCAAAGCAGATGGTGAGCAACACAAGCAGCTTGCAAGCTCCTGGAGTATAGAGCTCTGAGTTACCTCATCTCTGATGCCTGGCCTTATCCCTGTACCTGAACCAGCACCTGGCCATGGTGGGTGCACGATATCTGAAGACAATTGCAGTGAAAGAAAGTTGCTTTGGCCTGAATGTGTCCTCTCCCAAATTCATCTGTTGAAATCCTAACTCCCTAAGATGACAGTATTAGGAAGTGAGGCCTTAGGGAGATGCTTAAGTCATGAGGGTTGGGTCTTAATGAATGGTATTAGTGCCTTAAAATAAAAGGGTCCAGAGAGATCTTTAGTCCTTTCCACCAAGTGAAGACAGAGCAAAAAAGTACCAGCTATGACCCAGGAGGTGGACCTTCACCAGAATGTGACTATGCTGGTTCCTTAATCTTGGACTGATCTCAGCCTCTGGAACTGTGAGAAATAAACTCCTGTTGTTTTTAAGCTGCTCAGTCTTTTGTCAAGACTAAAGGAATGACAAAAGCCTTAGTCCCAAGCATGGCTCTTTCTTCAGGAGCAAATAGTTCTCCACTCAAATTGCACATGGAGTTACCTGTGGAGAATTTTAAATTTGGTGCCCAGGGCTCTACCCAGCACCAATTCAAATAGAATCTAGGAGTGTGGGTATGACCCAAATATTAATATTTTTTAAGAAAATATTTATTCTCTAGGCGATTCTCATTTGCAACAAGGATTAAAAACTATTTCTCTGTAGAAAACATACCTGCACATATTCATAAATATTTATAGCTGTAGACATTATGAAAGTCACACCTGTGACTCTGCTAACCAATTCACTTTTGTCACTTAATCTGTAAGAGCTCAGGAATCCAAAAATCCAAGAAGCACTTCTCTATCAGAGAAGGTAGCTAAGTGCTGTAAACATTAGCTCTGCAACCAGCAGGCTAACTGGTTCTGCAATGTTGGCTCATCCTGTCTTTGTAAAGAATTAGGTAATTTCAGTTTATTGAGTGGAATTCTAAAGCAGACCCACTTACTAGTTTACAAACAGTTCCCTGTGGTTAAATATCCATTGGTTCTTATTTATGGCTTTCCTCACCACACACACACATGCACACACACACACACACACACACACACACACTTCTTAGGAAAACATTTTTTAAAGCTGATTTTAAAATTTAAAATTTCAACAAAACATTTTAATATTCTGCCTATGATATTTATATAGCTCTTTCCAGATCAAACCAGATGATCAATAAGGGGGTCCACAAATCATCAAAAAGACCATGAGAGTCAATCAGTGCTCTATCAACGGTGCTTGAAGATGACTCTTTTGACCTCAGATCCTTTGTGTGTAAAATGAATCAGTAGAACCGACTCCATGAAGCTAATGTTCTGGAATTCTATGATTCATTTTTTCTGGAGGACTCAGCCAAGTTGGAGATTCCCTTGATTTATAGTGGATTAAACTTTTCAGACTCTTAAACTGGTTTTGTTTGTTTTCCTTTACCACCTCCCGCATCATTGAGCTGTGTGGATATTTGCTAAGAACATGTGAAACGTTCCAAGCTAGGGGACTTTTGGGACACAGATTCTGAAACTTCAGTTGAGAGGTTGGCCAGGCAAAGTAATTGGTTTCCTTTGTGTGGTATGGTAGGAGAGAAGAGAAAAAAAGATCTACTTTTCATAGGTCAGAACTAACCACAAAATAATTGGGCCTACAGTCTAATCTAATCATGCTTCTGTTTATTCATTTCATATAAAAGTCTCTTACGAATGCATTTGAGCACAATATATAATAATAATACTATAACATACATTGTGAGAAACTTTTGAAAACAATAAAATGTTCACCTGAAATAATGCAGTGTTCATAGACATACAAACCCATTGGTCATGCACATTTGTGCCATTTCTTTAGTGAGTTACAATGCTGAACTGAAAGCGTGGAATATATTTTACAAATGGAGACTGAAGCCAATTACAGGTCTAACAAGTGTTATCAGAAGCTTCACATTTGCATAATTTACTACATCAGTTCACATTTTATTATAAAATTCACATTGCTTTATTGTGTGTGTTTTTTTTTTTTTTTTTTTTTTGTAATTAGTTAGAACATGATATTCCTGCTTAATGGTAGGCAGGAGGCTTTTGCTTCAAAGTCAGTAGTTTGGGAACACTCAGAAGAGCCATCTGTGAGCAAATGTAGTGTTGCTGTTCAAACCAAAGCCACAATTATAGTAGAACCCAGTCATAACCCAACTCCTGCGTACACAGATTTGGATAGAACATGGGTAAAAACTACATCCCCTTGCCCCCTACCCCTATCAAACTCTACAAAAGTAAAAGCTCAGTATAAACCATTTAATATCGAATGTGAGAATCCTGTTTCCAAAACTGGTTCACAAAGGAGTTGTGCAGAATTAGCAACTCAGACAGGGAAGGGGGCAGACCGTCTGAATAAAAGCCCACGAATGTCCTCCTGGGAGGGGGTCGTATGTCTTTCTTAAGCGATGTCCAGGTTATATAATACACAATACAAAACGTTACAAGAAAAGTCGCAACTCTTAGGCAGAGTTTTCTACACAAATGTAACACCACCATTGGCAGGCAATGTTAGATATATAAATTAATAACTTACAAAACATTACATTATATACATTAAGTAATAAATAGACTGTTATAATAAACAGAAACGGAGGTGTTAGCGCAGAAGGCAGTGCAAGAGAAAGACGGCAGCATCAAATTGAAACCGGTGTGTCACTGGGTAGAGAACGCTGGGGGGTGGGGGGGTGGATGGGGGGCCGTGCAGCGCCCAGTGGCTCAGGGCTTCAGGACTCAACATGGCGCACTGCCTAATCAAGCTACATTTTACAGACTGTTGTTGGGAACGACACAACTACCCCTTCCCACCTCTTAGCTTGTTCGCTTTTATTCTGTTTGTAGCACAAAAGTGAAGTCCTAAGAGGAGAAGAAAAACTGCTGTAAGCAGGCAGACAGAGATTTGTTAGACGGGCACCTGTGAAGCTGGATGGGACAACAGGGGAAGGAAGTAGAATGTAGTTAGAAGCATATCCTTTCTATTTGCAAAATAACTGTAGTAAAGTGAAAGATATTGCCCATGAAAGAAGGAAGACCATTTTCTTTCCTTTTTTCCCCACCCCCAGAAAGAGTCAAAAAAGTTTATGTCAACTTTGAATGCTTATCTGTGTAGAAGTTGATACTAAACTCTAGGTATTCAACAGGTGTTTTAAAGACGTGAAAATGTTCTACAAAAAAGGCACACAGGTTGGCAGACAAGGGGACAGGTGAGCGGATTTATAAGTGAAGTTATTAGTCAGTTCAGTCACGAGAGGGGGCAGATTCCCAAAACTTAGTGCAGAGAAATCTCTCAGTTTTGTGTCTTCCATTTTCAAGCCATTTACTCAGGATCTGATCTTGGCCTCCAATACCAGATAAAGCTTCAGCTCTCCATCCACTAAGCTTGCAAGCAAGGCAAGTCAACCGTGGGATTTTCTGAACTGCTGTCTGCTTCACGGTCTTGCATTCTGGCTCCAAACTCGAGTTAACTGGAAAGGCCACATGGCCCTTGTCCCGCGCAGGCCTACGTCCCCATGATGGGCTGGCCCTACCATACAGCTGGCATGCTTGTCAAAGGTGGAATGTTCATCTCCCCACAGAGAAGGCGATTATGTGTCGATCGGGGTCTTGTTCTCCGCCCCAGTGTCTCCATCAGTCTCTCCTAGCGAATCCCTATGTTCGGGGTCGATCACACAAAGTGTCTTTGTGCTGCTGAAATAATTGTGACCCTCTCCCTCTTTGTCAGGGCCTTCGGAATCCTCCTCTTCAAGGGTTAGTTCAAACTGAAACTTCTCCATCAGACCCTGACAGTCTCTGTTCTGCTCATCCAGCGGTGGTGAGGGACTCTGGGGTATCATGCTCTGATACCAGTTCCTGTTATCTTCTAATGTATCCAGAATGTCCTGGGCATCAGGCTGTACCAGATCTGCCCAGGTCTCCCACAGTGGGTGCACAATGTAGTCAATGAAACCGACCTGGAAAAAAATAAGGTTACACGTCGATTATTATGATGGGCTCTTAAAAAACCAAACAAGCAGTCCTGGTTTCTAGACAAAGAAAGAGCCACAACAACCCAAGAGAGATCAGTAATGATGGATTCCCCTATTTGAGCATATGCTCTGTGGTACACCCTGCACTGGATGTAATATATACGTTATTACTCTTAAGTCCCCAAAGGAGGTATTGTTATCCACACTCTACAAAGGAGGAAACTAAGATTCATTGAGACAAAATATCTTGTCAGAGATCACAGAGCCGGTAAGTGGTCTGATTCCAAAGCCTGTGTTTGTCTCACTAGAACATACTACTTTTCCTTTTCTGTGTGCCAGATAAGAAGTCTGGATGTAACCCTGGCTGGGAATGACTTTGCCTCTACTTGGATTCTGTGAGTCATTCTCCAAAGAAGGAAGCTCCAGGTCTAATGAGTTCTGACTCAAGATTCCTTCCCTGATTAATTTAAAATATGCCACCATTCCAAAATGAAGAGGAGACGGCCCCTGATGACTCTGAAATTTCTCAAGTTCCACGGAATGCTTTTGTTTGTAGAAGACTTTGGTAAAACATCTGAAGATACTTCAAGCACCTAAACAAACAAATATTCCCTCTGTGGACATGTCTGCAATTGTCTTAGATCCACAGGGTTATAATCACTTCCATCAGGAGAAAGGAGGGAAAATAAAAACAATTAAGCAGTTCCTTTGCTAGTGTTCCTGTGAATAAATACGAGGCTTATGGCTCTGTTATGGTTTACACAGGGGCTATGCATCCTGCATGAGCTGGCTCTGTGGCCTTATGCTGACCTCTCCATTGTCGGACAAACAGGAAACACTGGGGGTGGGGGCAGGTTGTGAAAAAGAATAGGCACTAGTTGAATGAGGGAATGGAATTCCCCTGTCCTGGTCTGGGGGACTGGAGAGATACTGGGTCTGGATTCAGGGGTAAATGAGCAAGAGCAGCGTATATGTGTCTGTGGGACATGAAATAGCTATCTTTCCATACGACTGGAAACCTGCCCTTAAACAGCTATTCTGGGTTTTGGCAAATCATTTAACACATCAAAGTTCATAAGTGACTCTTTTATATCTATCTCTATCTCTATCTCTATCTATCTATCATCTATCTATCTATCTATCTATCTATCTATCTATCTATCTATCATTATCTATCAACCTATCTATCATCTATCTTCTCATCCCTGGTGCTTCCCTAATCTTAACACAACTCATACCAAAGTCAGGGACCTCTGTGATCTGCATTGGTCACGTGAACTTGACTGCAAATGATTCAGATATTTCTCTTGCATCTGCCCACTCCCTCCTTTCTCTTTTTTCCTTCTTTATGTGTATTTAATGGATTTTAGAGACTATTCTCAAGGTGGTTTTCAGGGACCTGAAAAAATTAACTCAAGGCAATGGAGAAAATGGGATCAGCTGAACAAAGTGCTGTCATTTCCTTTCTTCATTTGTTTTGCTTCTGTTAGATGCTCGGCACTTTTTTGAAAGGGAGCCTCTAGTTTCTTATTTGTGAGGCCCAGGGATGAGAGAGCTCTACAAATCCGAAGAGCACCGAGTCAAGGACTTTATTGCCAGACAACTCAGACAATGCTTGCCAAAGCCCATCTGCGGGAAACACCTGAGTGGACCATGACGTCATGGCAACAGAGAGACCTGCCCACAGTGATGGAGAGTGAAGAGCTCTGGGCGGAGAGTAGCTGGGTCATCCAGGAGCTGGTGAATGAACCAAGAGGAGAGCTTCTCCACCTGATGCACTGGGAAACAACTGCTGTGTCTATTTCACAAAGCTCTTTGGGGTTCAAATAGGACAAGGTATGGGAAAATGTATGGAAAACCACATAGAACACCATATAAATATAAAATATCACTGTTGATAATCAATGGACATTATTCTACTTAACTAACTAATTGTTCAAATTTAGGCTTTAGGGGATTTGAATTGGCCCTGAAAATTGAATGTCAGCATGCATTTTTATAGCATATTAGACTTTTAGAGCACTTTCACAGATTTTAAACTCATTTGACTGGGTTTCTTTAAAAAACAACAAAATGATAACTGCAAAGGAACTTTGCATTGATATTATAACATGTGTAAGTTTGGGGGTAGGAGGTGGCGGGGAAAGAGGATGAACACGAATTAAAAAAGCACTCCTCAACCTGGACCCATTATCGATCATGACCACCTGGCTCAGGCCATTTGTTGCCCTGAAAAAATAACATTTCAGCATGCCCTGAGGCCTTTGTAGGGATATTGATACCTCTAGTGGGACATACTCTGCAACTAGAAGTGTCTGAGGCATTTCTGTATCCCCCTGCCTCCAGCATAGCATCCCCAGTTCTCAGACACAACCCAAGATGTCAGTGTGTTCTCAGAGGTGGAGAAGCAACCTTGGACGGGGACATAGGATGGGGCGTTGACTGTGAGGTAGAAGAGGTATGCGGAATGAGATTCACATTTGGCCATGCACTTGATAATGGAGAGACAACAGACACAGGGCGGAGGAAGCAAGGATGAAGAGTAGAGCTCTTGGATGAGGACAGGGAGAAAAGAAATCTGGAGAGACAGTGAGGAGGCAGCCGCTCTAAGTTTAGTCAGCTAGATTTGCTAAGGCCATAGACAACTTTCTAAACTGCTTGAGAAGACACAGATCAAACTGCAATGAGTTTCTGAGGCCTACTTTGTCTCCACCCTGTGAAATTGAGTGTAATGGAGAAGGCGAATGAGTCACAAGCAGAATGGAACTAAAGGGGTAGTTGCTTCCTTATAACTTCAGGAATTAGATAGAACCCTCTAGTTCTACAATCAGCAGAGCTCACAAAAACTTTGAAAATGGCATAATAGATACCTGGGATTTTTCCACAGAAGCTGTGTGCTTATCACACATTGGGCTAATCTCCATTCCTCTCTCCCGCTCTTTGTCTCCCTGCTGGAAAAACTCTTCCATGATGCGGTCTGTCCATTGCCGATACAATTCCAACGACTTGGTGGGATTGCTCAGGTCTGCACAGTGTACCATGTTGCGAAGGACCTGGAATCACCAAGTTTTAGAAATCCCATAAAATATAGTGTAAATACTACCAGAACATCTCATATCTCTTGTACTAGTACACTTGGTACCAAACCCTAGAACATTTTAGTTGCATTACAATTGTGGTGTGTGCACAAAAAAATGTGCTGGCTAGAATGGTTATTTACCATTATCGAATCCTGAAAGGGAAAATGTGTGTCTTCTCAGATTGACAGTCATTGAATGTAAAAATTGGAATGAACATTAGAGGTCAAATGCTGCCATCATTTCCCTTCCCCAGTTTGGAAAAAATGCAAAGAATTACTCAAAGTAGATGTCTTCATATTTTCCACTTGTGGAAAGAGACCAGCTGATGGCAGTTAGTATAATCAAAACAGACCTAACAATCTTCAAGTCGATGGGATTTATATCCAAACACGAGCTTTTGGGACCAGCAGTCACGTATCCCCTATTACAAATGAATTTTGCCATTTATTTTTAGCACTAAGCAATTCAATAAATAGGGTTATGTTTTTCTTCATAAATTAGAGGATAAACTTGAATGTCCATTTTCCTTAGCTTGTTCTTAAAATAAGCCCAAGTTATAATAATAATCAGATATGTGGCTAACTGAACTGATGCTTGTTTTCATTGTTGACTTGTTGTTTGGTTTAGTTTGATTTGGCTTTGTGTTAAATCAAAGGCATTCTTCAAATACCTGTATACGATCCGTGTAGTTGTCCAGGAGAAGAACACCTGAACTTGTAACTTTCTTTGTTTCTACCATTGTCTTCAGGTCTGCCAGCAGGCTCATATGTTTGGACATATCAGTTGCTAACACCTAGGGTAAAAAGAAAATGAAACTCTCAGGAAATTCAGTTTATCATAGAGAATGGGATTTCTCCTTCTGGGAAGGGAACAGTAAGTGAAGGATGTAGAAAGGAAGTCTTACCATGTCAATAACCATTTTCCTGAGTGTCTGGCGCTGCTTCTTGGTGAGATTCTGGAAGATGTCACAGTGTTCTTCTTGCAGCAGCTTGAAACCCACAGCAAGGTGATGGTTTTCCAACACAGATTCATCATTATACATCAAAGCGAGTTCTGAATCTAATAAACACGGAAAATGATGACTTAATAAGAAAGGGATATAATTCCAATGTTGGCATTACTTCAGTATGAAATCGGATCTAGTTCTCTCCACATGATGTCAGGAACCAAGACCCACATGTCATTTCTCATCAGAGAAACCGTTTCCCTCTTCAAGAGGAAGTAGTCCATTCCTAAGCAAAACATGCTTGTCATAGATACTGGTGCATAAACTCTCTTTGACTAAAATTCACAATATTTTAAAATTCTTTTTCTCCTTCTTCATTTCAGATGAAAAATCGACCATTAGGTAAGCTCATTCCCAAGCAACTGAATCCTCCTTTTATCTCAGTTTGTAATTACGTTTATGTCTTCACGCATTTTGTGCTGTGGAAAGGAAAATGCCACTAAACTTTATCATATGTATGAGGATTTTCAAACTGATTCACTTTTGTTATAGGTTCCCCCTGTTCTGTCAATTGCGACTTTCCGATTTTCAAAGATGATAATAGTGTGGGTGTGAAATTTTGTTTTATCTAAATAATTCAGCTCTCTGGAGCTTTCTAAAAAATGGTAATGAAACATCAGTAATTTTTTAGAACAATCTTGATGTCAGATTTTCTGTCCTCTGGCCCTATATGTCATAAATTGCAACATCTGGATACCTGAACAACAGCTTCCAGGCTGCCTTGGATCACACAGAAGAACCACAGACATCTTTTGTTAAAGCCCTGGTCTGATTGGAGAAGATGGTCAATAAATTCTAGAAGGACCATTTTCTCTTAATAAAGAATAATAGCCAACGGATGGTGATAGGTGACTAGTTGTGGATGCTGTCCCTTATATACCATTGCTTTAACTGTGTGCTTCATATTCCATCTTCAGAATACATGGTGGGGTATATGAAGTTATTTCAACCCTTCCTGCCTGTTGACCCTGTGATTAATCCCAGATCTTCAAACTGGGTTTATATGTTCTAGTGTTGTCGGTGGCTGTAGCAGAAACACAATTTTTCTGCGTGAAGCTAACTGGCTGGTATATGGATTGATTTGTGACACAAACTATACCAGCTGTTACAATCCAATAGCCAAGTAGTTGCCTGAAGTTTATGTTCTTTCAGTAGAAGAGCAAGGTTAAAAAATAATCTACCCCATACCTAGATCATTCAGATATTCTGAACTCTTTTATAGCAAGTGGCTCAAAACATTTCCATAAAACCATCAGCACTTGATGTCAATTATGACCACAACTGTATAATCAATATTCTCAGAAGAAAATGTACTGAGATTTTTAGCACTTAGAAATAGTGCACTGAGAAAATTCCATGGATTCTCATTAGCATGGATACTAATCATTTTCAGCATGACAAAAGCATTGAGTATAGTTTGGGATCCTAAGGCTGGAGCAGCGCTAAATGTCACTGGGTCATCTTCCCTACTACAGACCAAGCATTCTGGTGCTTTCTTTGGAGTCTTATTTATTTATTTATTTATTTATTTTTGGAGGTTCCCATGCTCAGGTCCAACATTTGGGACAGCTTCCTCAGTAGAGAGGGACACTAGTGGGTCACCATGTTCTATGGGAGAGTCCTGCATAACACTAAAAATCATTAGCACGTTATCCCCAAGCCTTTCCTTGTCCTTACTGGATAATTCCACATCTGTTACTCTTTCCTCACGTATTGTATTTTCCAAATGTTGAGTACTTTTTATGGCTCCCCTCTGACTCTTTCCAAGTTCTCCATGCTAGCTCAGAAATTATGTTGCCAGACTGGACACAGTATCCAGGAAAGGTCTGACCAGCTTGAGTGGAATGGAAGGATTACCTCATTATTACCCTTATTATCATCCATAATGAAAACATTAGGGGGAAAAATGAAGCAATGAATCACACAATTATCTCGAATGACTATTCTGGTAGTGAACTCACTTGTGTTGATGAGAAACTGGTTGGAGACTCCAGGGTGATCCACGTCATGGATAGCAGCTGCAAAAATGGTGGCCAGAATTTCCAAATCAGTGAAGACAGCCTGTAGAGCAAAACGAGCACATTTAACTCCAGGTCCCATTGGCCTATCCTGCTTATTCAGTTTCATATTGAAGTATCCCATTCCATTCTTGTTGGCAGAAGGACTGTTTGCTGATGTATATGATGTCTCAATACACTAATTCAGTGTACACTCTATCCATCATCATAAGGTCTCACATGAAAGGGATGATGGCAAAAGCCCATGCTCACATCAAGCTTATAGGAAGGCATTAGCACCATGCTCAAGACGAGTAATCAGGTGGGATCCTGTTTATTTATTGGATAAGTAGTATAGAAGCATGGTGCTTATATAACATGAGTGCATACAAGTCAAAAAAGCAAGTCGGACTGGCTCTGCTCTGAGATATAACAACATTCATGTTTTCACATGGTTTCAGGCTGAGTAACTCAGAGAAGAAAGGCTAAATCCCAAACTCAGAAGACTGGCAATAAATTATTTCCCAAAGCTAAATTTGTAGTGTGGCCAGAAGCTTTCATATATTCATTCATTCATTCATTCATTCATTCAAGCATTCCTTCAGTTCCTATCCACTAAATGTTTACTATGGGCCAGATCTGAGAAGATTTCTTAGAAGTGAAATCTAATGCCCCTCTGCTCCCCTTCATGCCATGTTGTGAAGCCTCCTCTCCCCCTACTTGTATAGGATAATTTAAACCTAATATTTGTGTAGATATATATTCCTTCTGACTAAAAGGTCTTTCACTGGCTGAAATGTCTTTCCTCATCCTCTGTGATTACTTAAATCTCCTGATCCTTCAACCGCCAGCTCAGTTTCCACCTCTCCTATGAAGACTAGTTGCTCAAGGACATGTTGAGCAGTCTCTTGTCTCAGCATGTACAGCCCTCGTGGTCAATTTCTGGACACACAATAGGCATCCTATCAATAGCAGTGGGTAGTTGATAAACAGTGTTGGCCCACTCTATAATCCTTATACAGAACATACAAATAATACTGTTTCTCTCCTTCAGGGGATAAAACAGCCTCAGCTCCATTTCACTTTCCCATCGTCTTGGATCTCTTTTCTCAGGAAATATGGAACACAAACAATAGAATAGTGGTCAGTCTAATCTTTCTTCACCTTCCAAACTGAACCTGTGAATCTGGTGGGGGTTGGCAAGTCTCCTTCTGCAGTGAGCCTACACATTTTGGAAGTACCTACCATTGCCATATGTCAAGGAAGAATATGGCCTACTGGGCACATTGCTGCTAACACTGGTGCATGGAAATGCATTAATCTACTAAGGAAGGAGTCACAGCCGCCTTCTAGCAAGATGTCTAGCAAAATGGAATGCTGTTCATTAATTCCTCAGTTTTAGATATTCAGTTACTTTTTCTTCAACTTGTAGAATCAGTTTTATGAATTCTTAGGAGGATAAGCTAACAAATGCTTATTCCCCACAGGAACTATGTAGGACATTTTTTTTTTTGTAGGACATTTTATATTATACTTCTGTGCTATCCCTTACAGCATTTGGGTTGGTATGGGCAATTCAGATCAGTATATGCATATTGAGGATAAACTACAAACTAGATGCTGAACTGGATACTTAACTACATACTGGAGATGCAATGAAAAATAAAGCACCCTGGGGGCACCCAATAGCTCATTCGGTTAAGTGTCTGATTCCTGATTTCCAAGTGTCTGACCTGATGATTTCCATCATCAGGTCATGATGTCAAGGTCGTGAGATCAAGCCCCACGAAGGGCTACATGCTCAGTGAGGAGTCTCCTTGAGATTGGCTCTCTCCCTATGCCCCTCCCCACCATGCATGAGCATGTGCTCTCTCTCTAAAATAAATATATCTTTAAAAAAATAAAACACCCTGTTAAATGCTTGATAATGAAATAACTTTTCAATTTTAAGAGATATAAGGAGATGGTTACTCTGATATTTGAAAGCAGAGTAAATAGAAATGCCATTCATTTTTATTAGTAAACCAACGGATAGATGCTACACAAAATAAAGAACCCGTTTGAGCATGTGCAATTATTTCTGCAACTATGTTACATGTTGTATAGCACTTTTCTAAAGAGGATGGGTGGGTAATGCAAAACAGATCATAACTACTCACATCTAATGCTGGCG
This sequence comes from Nyctereutes procyonoides, assembly GCF_905146905.1. NCBI lineage: Eukaryota > Metazoa > Chordata > Mammalia > Carnivora > Canidae > Nyctereutes > Nyctereutes procyonoides. The sequence goes on along the minus strand of NW_026575140.1, from coordinate 45,499,276 downwards.
TAGAAAGAAGAACATGGGTTGACTGGGCTACATCAGCAGCATGTAGGCTGTTATGATATGCCACATCAGAATGGTAATGGTCTTCTAAAGTCATCATGTAGGTTACAAATGTATCAGATGAGATTTTGAATGTCTTTAGGAGGTCTCTTTCCTATGTAGTAAAATGGAGTAGAAAATAAATAAGTGGATGTTCAAAAATGAAGAAAAAGTTAAATCAGGAAAGTAAACTGGGATGGAAAAAAATCATAAAGAGCCATCTAATTAAATAAGCAATACTCTCCTTTTAACTCACCTGGAAAATGGCATACATGATGCATGTGAGGGGCCTATTGTGTGAATATCCAGCCACATTGAAGATGTTAAGGCCCCATTTGTTCAGGTCTTCCAGCTCCTGTAATTGAAATGAGAGGAATTTAGGAATAAGACCAGTTTTGTTAGCATGCTTCATTATTTTCATTTAGTTTTTGGACAATGGCTGGCTAAGACTGTGGAGTGTCTCTTTAGACTGTTTGGGTCTAGTTGCATGAAAATTTGAAAATAGAATGGCCTATGAGATTGGACATCCTCTTCATATTAGTTATAAGTTTCTGTATATTCTTCAGAAAAGGGAAAGTGTGTGTCTAATATATAGATTGACTTGTTGACCTGTATTTGCACATCAGTCCTCAACAAGTTGTATTCAGAGGTAGCTGTCAGTGGCTTAGAGATCCCTCTAGTTCCATTTCCCTGTCTCTTCTCTTCACTGAGCACTGGCTGAAAAACCATCTCAGGGGAACTCCCTTGCCCTTTGGCTATCATTGCAAGGGGCCCAGTTGGGGAGACTCAGTTGCTAGAATGTGTGGAAGTCAACCCTAATTTAGTAAAAGGTCACGAAGAATGCCAACCATGAATTATTCCATCTTAGAGTTCTTGGGCCACGGACAGGCCTCGGAGAAACAATTCAGTCCTCCATTGTGTGAATATTCCAAGATAATCTGATTAAAGGAGTAATTTATTCTATCCTGAATTCTTGCCCAGAATAAGGGATCTAGGCTCTCCCCAGAGGCTTGCCCCAATGTAAGATCAATCTTGCTCCAATGCCATCTGTCAGAAGTCTCACTGAATGTCTGTTTGCCCACAGCAAGCTCCTTTCCTATTGTCACAAGGCTGTAAGAACCTCCGTGGTCACCTTATGCAGCCCTCTAGGGGATGTGTGTCTTCCTTCACTCACGAGGTTTGGGGTCTGAGTCAGTGCTGTCAACCTCTCTCATTTCTTCTTTAGCTCTGCCAATCAGTGCTGATTTTCCAACTAATCCTTGGCATATAGTCCTAGATCTGTCCCCTGGGACAATTCAATCCTGTCTCCTGGCCACCCTGTGGATTCTCCCAGTGTGCCTTCCTTAGGATTCTCATTCATGAGGAATTTCCATTTACAAATCCAACTCAGAATAAAAAAATAAAGGTCCTTTGTTGTTGGAAAAGGGTCTCGAATTAGGTGTCCAGCAATGGACAAAGAGGCCACACCAGCCTTCTTATCATACAATTTAATAATAAAGCAAAATGATTACTACTATTTTCTAGTAGATAGTTTTGGGCAGCCACCTGCTATATAGAGAGAGCTGCATGCACATGCCCCTAGCTCAGACATACCTTGGCCAGATGATCTTCATTTTCTGTGTTGACTCCAAAGCGTGAAATGCTTGTATTGTTCAAGCTTGAGCTATGCATTAGTTTTTTCACTCCACTTATCTGTGTCATGAGTTGTTGCTTTTTCTTTTTCTCTCGGTCTTTCTGGGTGGGAGATGGAATCTCCACATCATTCTGCTTATCTGCAACAAGGGGAAACATTTTCAGCCCTGTGTGCCAATGAGAACCCATTGCTATATCCAAAACAATTTCTAATGTCCTACAATTATACAGTCTTATAAAGGACTATCCCACATTATCTCACTTGACCTCCAGGACAATCTTGTGAGGTTGATGGGGAAAATAGGAGAATTTTTTTGGCTTCATTTTATTGCTCAACCAACTGAGGCCAGAGGAGCTAAATAAGTTGTCCAAGCAGTGGCAGAGGTAGGACTCAATCCTCCATCTTCTATCTGTAGTGTAATTTAGAATTACACTTCTATATTTTCAAGGTAGGGCATCAATATTTATATGTAGGGTTTTTTTTAAGTAAATAACTTCTATGAAAAAAATAACTTCTATGTTTGTATAATAGAAAAGGTTCATGTAGCCAGACCCAGATTAATAAAAACAGGCTTTATGTTCTGCTCATTTTATCAGATTTGTATTAATTTTTTAAATTTAAATTCAATTAGCCAACATATAGTACATCACTAGTTTCACATATGTATTAATTTTTTTAATTTAAAAAATACATACAACTTTAAATAAGCACATCATTTCAATTTAGATGAGCAGTATGTAAGTTAGAGAAATACATGGTTTATGATCTTTATATAATTATGTTAAGCCTTGGCTTATTACCATCATTTGAGGTTCAGAGGAAAAGTATATCAGCTTTACTTCATGCTTTATTTTTATTCATTCTACTAATTAATAATAAACAATGCCTCTCACTTGTAACAGGCATTAAATTTATTAAAATATTTATGCTGATTAAATATTTATGCTGATCTCATTTAATCGCTTAAAGAATTCCACTACAACAAGGTAATAGCAGAGCTACAATTCGTGACAAAAACATCTACCTTCTCATGGAGGTTCTTCCTTCTATATCATGCTATTAAAAGCATTAGCCACCAAATATCCCATTTTACTTCACAGGGGGCTTTATCCTGAGTCCTTCTGCAAAATGCATTGACTCTTTCAGGCCACAGGGCTGCTTGTGAGTGTGCACAGAGGCAATCATTTAGTGAACTGCATGAACAGCTACTTCATTGAACTAAATGACACCCTGTGGCTGAAAGAGTTAATGCAGCTCTCAGAAATTCCTACCTGTATCTCTGCTTGTTACAGTAGAAATTAGGACAAAGACAACTTCCCCATTTGAAAATGACATGTTTCCAGATGGCATGCTGATGCCTAGAATATTTGCTTTCAACTCTTGCAAGGTGATGGCACAGTCACATGCTTTCCCCAGAGACCTCTGCTCTTAGGGCCCTGTGGCCCTGTGGCCAACTCCTCAAGGCAAAGTAAGCTCAGGGAGACAGAAGCAGCACCCAGTATGTCTCAACACCTGGAGCAAAGGTATTCTCCATCCCTAGCATCCCTGTGCTATCTTTAGGGACCTATAAGCTCCTCACCTCATCAGTCTATGACTTTCGCCTAGGGAGGAATTTTAGTGGACATTTCAATTAGTTCAGGGGTTTCTAACCTGCTTCAACATCAGAAACACCCAGGGAACTTGAGAAAAACACAGATTGATGAGCCCCATCCGGTCCTCCTGAATCAGTATTTTTTTTTTTTTTAAAGAGCTTCCTAAATGACACTGATGATCAGAGCCAGGTTTGGGAACCAATAATAATCCCACACTTTCGCTTTTCAGATGAAGTCAGTGATTTGTCCAAGCTCAAAGGGCATTTTATTCCACAGATATGTATTTTACAATTACTCAGTTCCAGACACAGTGACTTAATAGCATAAAACCCAGGCCCTGAGGTTCCCGTTAAGAATTTCTTTCTGGTCTCACGATCAATGGCAAAAAATAATGCATATTACATTATTTCTGACATTAACTTTTCTGTCGCCTCACTCCTAATAAGCATAACTCTTTGCTAAAAGGAAAGGCCACAGTTCCCGACCACCGTTCTTCATCATTCCTCACGTCTGGTTATCTAAGAGACTGTCAGTTTCCCCTACGCTACTGCACATAGGAAAACCTCTAGTGGGACTAGCAGCCTTTCCCTGTGTTAACTAAAGATTCCTTGCAACAGCCAGTAATTGAACCCTACTGTGTCTGGAACATTACAATAAAGAAGAAAGCCATTATTCACAGACAGGAGCAATTTGACATTAATGGGTGTTTCCCTATACAGGCAGGCAGTAGAACAACTGAGAGGTTTCCCTAGTCTGAATCTCCTCTGTTTAGAACCTGAGGCCTTACACTGCAGAAATATCCTGAAACACAGACTCACAGAATTGCCATAAATGCTCGGTGAATTTACATTCATTTGCAAAATGGTCAAAATACAGTGGGGACATAGTGGACGAGCATAAAACAAATCAACAACAACAAAAATGCAAAAAACGGTCACATCAAAACTCTGTTAATGGCATAATTTGAAGGACTTTTATTAGAGCATTGGCATATGATCACGCAAAATGTCTAAATTCTTTTCCTTGCTTCTTTGAAATTCTACGTTCTCTGGCTTTTGAGTCGTAGTAGGGGATTTGCAGGAATGAGTTTTCTCTGTAAAAAGATTTACTAAATTATAATATATCTAGTTATCCTGCTTTACCTATGCTCCCTTCCTACAAGTCCTGCTTTATCTCCTCTTGGGCCAGCAACCTGGAGCTCATTAGCATATCAGAGCATCAGTAAATGCCTGCTGTGGTAAATAGACTCTTGCCTGCCTTTGACTTGCCCATCTCAACACCATCCTCTTGAATGGAAACAGTACAAATTTCACAGATCCTTGGAGTAAGGGATTCCCTCCTTCCTGGATGACACATTTTAGCAATCAATGGCTCTTACTGCAATAATGCTCTTTAATTTTAACTTAAAGCACTCAGGTCTTCCCATTTTCTGCTCACTGAGAGGGTTGCTGTACTCTGGACAAGATACTTTTATGTTACTGGAAAATGTTAAAAACACATTTTGCTTTTAGGTCCAACAATCACGATTCTTAAAGACTTTTCTCCAAAAGAATATACCCATTATTTAAGTGTCCTTTAAGGCAATTTTCTTTTTTTTTTTCTTTTTAAGATGTTATGTATTAATTCATGAGAGACACAGAGAGAGGCAGAGACACACACACACACACACACACAGAGAGAGAAGCAGGAGTCCCAGTGCAATCTTCTTCTATAGGGTCTGAGTCCCTGACAGCCTTCTTTCCTAGTTAAAGTGACAGGGTACTTTAGTCTGGGAGTCAAGAGAGCAAAGCCTTTGTTCTGGCTCAGGGACCAGTAGCCAATTAATCTTGATTATGTTAGTTGTCCTTCTGGGCCTATTCTCTCTCCCATAAAATGATAGAATTGGAGTGCAAGGCCATTAAGGTCCCTTGCGGATCTGACCGTTGATAAAGAAGGCTTTATTCATGCTTCTCCAGGAATATTCACCCCCACAAGACAGGATTAAGAATTCCATGTCCTAGGGACACCTGGGTGGCTTAGTGGTTGAGTGTCTGCCTTTGGCTCACGGCAAAGTGATTCTGGGATCCTGGTATCAAGTCCTGCATCGGGCTCCCTACAGGGAACCCACTTCTCCCTCTGCCTGTGTCTCTGCCTCTCTCTGTGTCTCTCATGAATAAATAAATAAAATCTTAAAAAAAAAAAGAAGAATCCCATGTCCTACATTTGCAGTTTGGAAGCAAGTTGTGTTTGTTTGTTTGCTTTTTAGGATTATCAGATTGCAAGTCTACAGTACATTATGGAGAATCCAGACTGCCAGGTATGTCTTAGCAAAACTAATCAACTCATTTCATATCAGAGTCATAAAATGTTAGAGTTTGAAGAACTCTGTCACCTATGCCAAGTGCTCCCACTGTACAGATGAGGCAACTGACATATCTTTTGTTTATATGAGGGATGTTTTCTCTCCTATATTTTTCCAAGAATACTTAAAAATTTAATTTGTCTAGTCTGTCTGATCAGGACTACTTTGTGCACACACACACACCCCATCCTCCTAATGCTGAGTCTCTAAGAATTGAGATTCTATTACCTTCCCCAACAACCTGTATTTGATCATTTAATTTTTGGAACAATGAGAAGCCAAATGATTGGTTTCCTCAAGAGATGTGCCAACAGCAAATGAAATATTCAAGATTTGACATTTACTTGTTTTTGAGATACAGTGTTGACCCTGAGAGGTCATCTTTATTACCTTATCAGCTTTCTCACTTAATAGCTTATGATGATTAAAAATAAAAAAGATCAATATGCTAAACTATTCTAGCTGTCCTTGGCAAGCTGCTGGTGAGAGCTAGTAAGTGTACAGAGCTGCCTCTGTGCAGTCTTGGATGACAAAGGGCTCATGCAGCTTTACTCTGGTTGTGAGAGTCTCTCCCAAGATGACAGACAAGCCCTGGCATTTTAAAATGCAATGCTTTTGAGAACAAAAAGGAGTTCTTGCACTAATCGACTTTCTTCTTCTCTCCCACAATCATTAGCCTTGATAAAGTGTAAGATTCCCAGTTTGTGAAAAATACTTGAGTGCTGCACAGAGCAGAGTACATTTGAAAGGAACAGCGAAAGATGTCTCTCTTCAAAGGGATGAAGGGGGGATGATGGAGAAGAAAAGATCAGTATATAACACCTTCTGTTCAATTAGATCCTAGCTGCTTCTCAGAGCTAGGACATATGAAAATTCTTCTCCTTTGTTCCCAAAGGTGTTTGTAACTGCCGCCGGAGAAAACCAGGTGTGGAAGGTACCCACAGAGGAAACAGTTGGCAAGGCACTTGTTAATTGTGCCACTGCCCATCTGCTGCAGGGTAATGCCATGGGCTCTGCACTAGGCAGATCAAAGATTGATCGGCTGACAGCAGAAAACTGCTTTGGTATTGGAGAAATAGGATTGATTTTTTAAAAAATAAAACCAGAAGAGGTGTGTGTTTCTATAAGGCCCCAAGGCAGATGTTCATGGATTAAATGATGTGTTGCTATGCCAAAAATGTAGGGAGGTGTGATGTTCAGTTGTAAGAATGGGTTGTTTCCCTACATAATGGAGTTCTGTAATCAGGCATAATCCAGCAGTATTTGAAAGTCAACAGAATCAGAATCAAAATGCTACCTATTTGCTTTAAAGTAGATTTGCATATTCTGCAAGCCCTATTAAAGAAAAATATAATCCAAATAGGTTCACTATACAGTAGAATGGCTTTAAACATGAGATCAGAAATCCCTAGTAATCAAACAGGACATCTGACAGTAGTTGAGGATCCTTGATGCAAACCTTTACTGTCAGTGTCATGTGTTAAATACCATCAATGTGACAACACAGCACAATAGATAAAAGCATCAGATTGGGAAAATAATGATGCAGCTTGCAGAAAGCCAAATCTTTCAGAGATGTGAAGATTCTTTTCTTCCCGTTGATCTTTAAGAAATAACTTAGCAAAGCAACAGTCAAATTACTTCCGAAGCTTATTCCCATGGGTCAAATTGGCACACAATTATTCTCCAACCGTATCTCATACAAACCAACTAAGAGGAAATCTTTTGCTCCAAGTCAAGTTATTGGAAGAATTTAAAGAATACCATGTCAAAAGAGCCAATAGACTGGTCCCTCAGGTTTGGATGACTGGAGACCCCCCACCGCCCCCGCCGCCCCGCCCTATTCGGAGGTCTTGGCCAAGATATAAGTGGGTGGGTGGATAAGGGGTGACCTGAGCTACACGGAAATACAATTAGCCTATAAAAACCTTCTGTCTTTGATTCTTTAAAAAAAAAAAAAAAAAAAAAAACATCTTTCTGCTTTTTTTTTTTTTTTTACCTTAAATGTTGTCTTTAGTTCTTATTTGAAATGGCTTTTTCTGTGACTTAACCCCACTCCAAACTCACATAGGGATGTCGCTGACAGATTGCAGAGATTAATACTGAAAAATCTCAATTATGGGACAGGTTTCCCAGTTTATGTCTTACCTAAGAAAGTATTTGAAATGTATTCAGAAACCTGGTTTCCTGATCGGCTCATCTCTGAGAGGTGTGTCAGTTCCCGGTTCAGCATTCTTTTGAACTGTTTATGAGAAGAAAAATGTATTAATCACCTTAAAACTAGCAAATGATCACTTCAGATGTTTTCGACTTTACTAAGAACCAAGAGATTGGAAATGGAGCAGATACCATTAAATAGATGATACTTCTTCTACCAAATACCTCTCTTAATGCGAAATCATTCCAATGCCACCTTAGGGGAAAAGAAGTTTTCTTAAGATTTCTTAGAATTAACATCTTATCTTATTTCTCTTGAAGATGCAAACATAGGAAAAGGAATTTTAATAGAGGTCAAGATAATTTCATTGAAAATGTAACGACTTTTAAAACACACTTATTAAAAAAAATAAAAATAAAATAAAATAAATAAAAAATAAAATAAAACACACTTATTGGCAATTAACTCTAAAATATTATTTGAGAAGAGATCATATGTGAAAAATTGAAGAGAAAACTAAGGGGAAAAAAAGAAGCATCCTTTAAAAATCGAGCTGCATAAAAAGAACAGGATTAAAATACAGCATAGTCTACTTAAATACGATGTAATACCACATGCTCTTATTTTACAATAAACAGCCTCAGTGGGCTAAGGGACAACACAAATTAAATCATTACAGATGTTTTTCTACTTCACAGAAAGCATACAGATGTAAATGTTTCACATTCTATCAAAGACAGATAACAGAATCAAATTAACCCACCTTGATGTAACCCCAAGATACAGTTAACAAATAGTTTGCCTCAGGCATTTTGGAAAGCTCTCCTTGCCACAATCCACAAATCCCTTTGCAACAATTCACTGTTCTGAGAGAGCACTCCCGAAAAGGACCCGGGAAAGCCGAGCAGATTCAGTGGTAAAATAATCAAAACTTAGAAAAGACAAAGTCTCTTAGGGCATTTCCTAATCCAAACAAAGCCCATCTTCACACTCCATCCTTACAAGAAGCCTGGGCTCCCTGCTTCTTTCCTGGCAGAGAGAGTAATGGAATCAGGAATTGCACGAAGGAGCAAGAGCTGTCTAAATGTATTCAGCTGGCTGGTTTGCAGCACTTATGAATTATGAATAGTCCTGGTGGCCGAAGGGGTTTCCATCCTAGATTAGTCCTGCTCAGCTGAACTGTGCAAGGAAGGAACGATTCTTCTTTCCTGAGGGGTTGCCAGACTGGGAAACACAGCCATCTTTTAAAAAACGAGAAGATTAAAATGGAGGAAGCCCCATGAATATTTAAGTAAATCTGAAGTCGGTACCCTCCCCCATTTCAACTAGGTGTTCTTAACCCTCTCTCCACTGTGCAGACCTTCCTCCACACAGACGCAGTCACGCTAAAGGTTTCAAGGGGATGGTGCATTTAAGTCATTTACTTTCCAAACATTTTTTTTTTTTTTTAAACTGAGAACAGGTTAGAACCGTGGCTGCCTCCAGACTACGCTTTCAGAATACAAAGGCTTTGTTAAAGCTAGCTTTTTGGAGGATTCTTTGCACACCGACAGTGCGTGCCAGTGTGCTCAGCCTTCCTTCACAATGAAACAAGTGGGAAAAGAATGAACTTATTTCATTTCAAAAGTACTTCATCTGCCGAATGCAGTTTTCTCCACTCCATCGGCTCATTAATATGCATATTAGATTGCATTCGACAAATGAATTAAACACGTTTGATCTTTCGATCTAGGATCACGAAAGGGTGAATTATTTGGGTTATGAAGGACCACGCTGTTTTGGAATTTTAGTGTTAAACGTCTTCTATTTCATGTTAGGTATATTTAGGAGTTAAACTGATTTTTATTTCATTTTAGCAATCTAGGGCATGTTGAGAAAGTCATTCCCTTCCTGTAGACTCTCAATCTCTCTGCCTCCCCTCATCCTCCCTCCCCCGCCCCCTTTCCTTGTCAGCCTTAGACAGCACAGGAAAGAGGAACCTTATGGAAGACTAGAGTCCTATTGCAGTGAGCTCTCCAGGCCCATCCCACTCCCCTCCTCCTTCCTCCTCTCTGTTACCCCACCCTTGGACTCCCAGAAGTTCAAGCACAGCATGTTAAAGCAGGAGCAAAGCACCATGGCAACAGCCCCCACATGCAATTGGCTCTCTTTCCTGTGAGGCTTTCTCCTTTCAAATGAGCATCTTGCACCAAATATGGCTTTACTTCAAGCATCCAAGCCCCCATGATGCCACCGCCTGTGCCCAGAAGACTGGGCCTTTCCAGCTGAAGACAGTGCAACTTAGTACCGTTGCCTGCTGGCTCACGGCACTATGCATTGTCTTCGAAGAGGTTCTGGGGGAACCCTGTTTGCGTATGTGTGTTTTCCCATAACACAATATGTTAGTAACAGTAACCAGGGATGTTTGGATCAATTGTCTCAGCTCGTGTGTTTTACTTATTGAACCTCAATGCAATTTTGAACTCCAAGTGAATCATGTTAAGTTACCAATTATGTATTTTTGAAGACATACCTGCTTGGTCATAGTGGCCTCTCAATTTTACTTTTCAAAAGCCAGGCACATACACTAAATAAAGACTTAGAAGCTGGAAAAGACAGGTCTCTGCACTCTCATTGATCAGCTAAATTTTGGCAAAGAAGGAAACTGTACTTGGAGCACTGCAAATATATCTTGAAAAAAAGGCAGAGACAGATGATGTCTTTACACTATGCACAAGACTTAGTCAAATGTAACATTCAAACACTCCATCTTGGTTCTTTTGGTCAGTAAAATATTTAGGAAGATTTTGGAGTCAATTGGGTTTGTACCAGTTTAAATAAAACCAGTTTACTATGTATTTGATAAATACTTTTTGGACATCTAAAATGTGCCAGGCAAAGCATTAAAGATGGAGCAATAAAAACAAAGAAACAAACAAACCAAAACAAACCAAAACAAAAAAACCCACCCTCTTAATCAGCTTTCATCCTACTGGAAATAGATACATTAGGGCATGTTCGTTGACAACAGTTAATAGAGAGTGAGGCCAGTCTTTATTAGTCACGTTGGCTCCTCAGGGCTAGATAATTTGTGAGAGATGAATACCACCTCCTTCCTTCTCATGCCTATATTGCTCTCTATGAGCCTTTTGCTATGAGCATGGCAAGCCTACCAAAAAGCAAAGTCATCCTACGGTATAAATGGATGAAACACATGACATGAGGAAGTGTGCACATGGAGGTCATTCAGGGTCAGAAGTGACCCAGTCCTAACAGGCTGCTTAGCAACGATCCTCGGTTTTCCTCCTCCATAAGGGAGGACCCAACCACACTGACTAAGACCATCACTGCTCTCATCAAAAAGCATTTACGAATGGCCCACTTATGTCAGGCTCTGTATAAACCAAGAAAGGCAGATGTGGCCTGCAAGGAGCAGACAGGAGCATCTTTGACATTCAGTAATGTAGAGGACAATTAGTATGATCAGTGCTGGCCTGTGTGACGAAATACACCAAGTAGTAGATCAGATATGAACTGTGTTTGGGGCTAAGGCTGAGGAGACAGCCAGAAAGTTGGGCTTAGTTGGGTTTTCAGTGTCAGACTCCTATCTGAGAGTTGTTTCTGTTGAGCCAGAGATAGTCACACTTCACCTCTCATATAGAAGATGAAAATAACGCATGGTTTTCGGCTCTCGGCCTTTCGATCTGAACCTGTCATGATTCTACAACAAGTTCTGAGGCAGTCTCCTACAGATTGGACACAACACTTACTAGCAACTGATATTTCCTAGAAAACAAAAGTCTCAATACTACTGAGAAAAACAACTCAAATTGGACATGCTTCAGTCTGTAAGAATAAGTCACCAACAATGGAAAAGAAGTATTTATAATGCCTCCACAGTTTGGTATTCGAAGACTCTTGGAATCTTCCCTATTTGTCACATTGAGCGTTCAGTCTAGATAGGAAGGTAAAATAGCTCCTGAGTGAAACCGTGTCCCAAGCAGTTACAGGATTGAAAGGGAATGAACATTATTTATTTTGTCAAATGCAGCAGAGAAATCCACAAACAGGAGCATACTATTTCAAAGATAAATGTGTCTTTAACCACCTAATGTACACAGATTCTATTTTTCTGTTAAGAATCTGTCTTACAAGAAAACCCTGTTAGAGCTTACCTAGAAATAATGTCCCCAGAGGAAATGGCCAAAGCCCCTTTTGAGTACAGACAAGCAAAGTTTGTGAATGGACCCTTAGTAACACAAATTCCTCCAATGCTCCCTTAAGCTTATTCCTGACACTGGTTTGCGAACACTGCTAGAAATTGCAGGGTTTTTTTTTAAATGAAAAAAGATACCATTCTCTATCAATGATTTAATCTTACTTGCCTAGAATATATCATCCCTATAAAATCATATGTGAATGTTTTTGAATAGGCTACCTTTAATAGTGGAAAGCTAGCTATTTAAAATATATAGTAGCTGAATCTGAAATTCAATTACACTTGCTAGGAACATTTTGTTTTATGGCTTCAATTTTTCTTCAGCTGCAATGCTTACATACAGAGATTATTTTCTTCTGAGCCAGGTTTTTGTGAAACGATGGAACACTTCATCATTTTCCTAGATTTCTCAGGAGAGGACTGGTTTGAGCTTCGTGCAAAGATCCACAAGCAACTTAGGAGCACTCTTGGTAAAGAGGTTTTTGCTACGCTAATCACGCAGGAGGCAGGGAGTAGAAGGATCTCAGAGATTCATCCCAGTTCTAAAACTCAATGGTTTTATGTTTCTAAGAATAAAACACATTAGAAGAGTAATGATAAGAGGGGCTAGCATCAAGCACATAGAAGAGTTAATCTCGGGGGATGCCTGGGTGGCTCGGTGGTTGAGCATCTGCCTTTGGCTCAGGTCGTGATCTTGGAGTCCCAGGATCCAGTCCCACATCAGGCTCCCTGCAGAGAGCATGCTTCTCCCTCTGCCTGTGTCTGCCTCTCTCTGTGTGTTTCTCACGAATAAATAAATAAAATCTTTAAAAAAAAAAAAAAGACTAATCTGGGCTTGGGAGGGGATGACCTGCATGTCACGGGAGGAGTGAATCTTTAGTGAACTAGTATATCTTCAGCCTATCAGACTAGATAAACAGGCACCTTCCTCTCATTGATAACCTCACACTGAAGTCAGTAGGTGAAAACTATGTGGATTTAAAAAAAAAAAAAAAAGGAGCCAGAGAGGAAGACCGCTCCAGCAGTTACCCTTGTGGGTGGCCGTCTACGCAGGAGCCCATCTGTGAGACAGGCGCCTTATTGTGTGGGACCTTCCTGTTTTTGCAGTATGAAACAACTGCCCAAGTCATTAAAGTCACAATGACTTTATTAGGGACTAAATTTTGACTCATATTTTACACTTTGTTAGTCACAACTTAATCAGAATTCCTGGGCATCAGGAAAGCAAAGGGGCTGAAAATTCTTCCTTAGAATGCTACGGGCAGTTGAGGAAGTCACAATGGCTCAGAGAAGGTGTACAGCTCAGGGAAACATCCTAGTCTCTGGTTCAGTTCTGGCACTAACTCCATGTGTGATCTTGGGTCAGATAAGTTGACTTTTGTTTTGTTTGGGCAGAGTTTCTTTAGTTATAAAATGGCTAATTTCTAAGGTTCTTTCTGATTCCAAAACATTGCTTCTTTCATACTCTTATTTTGACAGGGAAAGAAGACCCAAAGAAGTGAAGAATTCTAACTGCTAAGCCGCTACACTTTGCTTTGCAAAATCTGATGTAAACAAAACACAGGGATTTACTGTACTTACTCTGGAACCCTTTATCAAACTCAAGATTTCCACAATTCTTAACATTTCAGATCATCTGACAGTGAGCATCCCATCTCTTGTCTCCTTTTTATCTTTCCTTATCTATCATCTGTTTGAAACTTGATGTCACAGTCGCTTTAATGACCTGTTTGTCTTATTGGAGAGGGAAATGAAATTGAATTGAGTGAGTAGTAACAGGATTCAGGCTGGAAGAACATACCATTCACTGACCATCAACATCTACTACCCTAGAAACTATAGTTCCAAGATGGGCCATCCCAGAAAATAAGCTCTGCTGTGTTAATATCTGGAGCATATTGCTGGTATACCAGAGAATAAAGTTAGGTCATTCTAACTGTCCATGTGCCATACAGAATGAAATTCATCTAAACAACCAGAATTGAGTGATTCCCTTCTTAACTGCCCAGTGATGTAATAATCCACAACAAATATGTCATGAAAAACAAGCATGAACAAACATCTCTGGCATTACTTTGCAGCAAAACATTGGCATTTATGATGAAGCTAACTGAATAAACTCCCTTTGCTGCTTAAAGGACAAGTATCTGCTCCAGTGACATTTTAAAAGTCAAAAGAGGGATAAACCATTAGTGCTTTCATACACAGAACTGAAAAAACGAAAACTCAAAAGAATTTAAATATAACATTCTACAACTTGACAGTAGGTCTGAAACAACCCTCAAAATTATTAGGTGTTTCTTCCTACCTATTTATCCTCTTTGCTGCTGTCCATTTTTCTTGGGATTTCTGAAACTGTTCAAGAGGAGATATGGCACACATTTTTGGAGCACTAAAAAATTGACTTCTCCTACACCCAAAGTAATTCCCATAAGAATGTTAGGGAAATTTAACCTTCCCTTAATTCCAAAAGTTTCTGCAGTGACACAATTAAATAGACAAAAGACACTATATTTATACCCAAGGACACTCAAAGATACATTTAAATTTTAGATAGTGTATTTTTTTTAGATACTACATGTTCCAAATATCCCATAAAGAGACTAGATTACATGGGACCCCTGGGTGGCTAAGGGGTTAAGTGTGTCTGCCTTCGGCCCAGGGTATGATCCTGGAGTTCTGGGATCGAGCCCCATATCGGGCTCCCTGCATGGAGCCTGCTTCTCCCTCTGCCTCTGTCTCTGCCTCTCTGTGTGTCTCTCATGAATAAATACATAAAATCTTAAAAAAAAAAAGAGAGACTAGATTACAAAATCATATACTCATGTCAGGTTTAGAGGTATTGTATATTTTTAATAATTTAAAATGCTCAAACTTGTTCTTTTTGACAGAGGTCTTCTCTTCTGGTGAGAAACACAGCAACACTGTATCTGTTATTGGAGTTTCAATCTTATTTTATGTATTTGATCCTTCTCTTTTAATCTGGCTGTTAAGAGAAATAGACTTAAAAAAAAAAAAGAGAGAAATGTTGCCAAGTCTGGGGTGCTGGCCTGACGATTAAAGATAGCAAAGGCCTTTCTTCAGCAGATGACATAAATCATTGCAGCAACTGAGAAAAATCAAGGAATCAAGGTACACTGTTCAGTTACCCTTTTGTTTTTCATTTAAACTATCTACAATTTTTTCTGTGCATAATGGCTAATATTTAACCTCAAGCTTCTAAAGCCAGTTCCAAAGCCATGGGGTGCTAATGTGATTCCAAAGCAGATGACTAAGGTTTCTGCTGAACCATTTCATGGCCAGAAGTTCTACAACTTATTATATTTTTAAAATTAGAAATCTTACCATAGATCAGACCCAGAGACCATGCAGTCTAGTGTCCTCTACTGACTAGTAGAAAACAAGGACTATGCCTCAAGACCTCCATATCTGCCTTGAAAGCCATTGAAACAAAACAGGAAAATCATTCCCCAAATGCATGCTTTCTTTTCATAACCCTATAAGTATTGGTCATGATTCTCTTTAAGAACTGATTTCCAATTTTATTCTATAACATCTCCTGAGGTGTTAAAAATTATGCACTAAGTATTATCTTACTAGAATTTTCAATATTTTTGTAGACACAAAAATCTACCACAGCTTGGTTTTGAGATCACTACTCTATCCCTTTAAATAAATCATGTAACATGTATTGTGTTTAATATTAATTATATTGATTTTTACTAATACTATTTGAGATAAAAGACAATGTGATGCTTCAAAGACTCCTGTGGAAATCAGTACTTCTGAATTAACAGTTTCCCAGGGCTGAAAATTTATAAGATCAACTCTAGGAACCATCTAATAAATAAAGGAAACCCATGGGCTACATAGACGTATCATTTTATTCCCTGAAAGCATACACGTTATCTGTTTTGGCATTTTGGTAATCTCCACACTAGACTATGCACTTACAAATTGAGAAGAATCTGCCACATGTTGAAGTCTAGAATGTATATATAACTATATATACTATAAAGGATGAAACTATAAAGGATGAAACCAGTGGTCTTATCTAATGTAATTCTATAGAAAAGTGCATTTTCTTATTATTCTTATTAGTTCTTGGTGTATTTCATTTTCTTATTATTAGCTACCACAATTTAAAATAGATGGATGAGTACTTTGCACAATAATGCACCCCAAGATGTATAGTTTGTTGGTTTCATGATTAGAAATATTTTATGTAAAGGGATTGGCAAAGTGTCTCTAGCACTTGGACTTTCTTCCACAGGATTTATACTTGAAGTTGATGTTTTATTTCTCAGTTTTGTTCCATAATTTAATTTAATTTAATTTAATTATTTAATTTTAGAGAGGGGGGAGGGGCAGAGGGAGGGAGAGAATCTCAAGCAGGCTCCATGCCCAATGCGGAGCCTCTCAGGGCTCCATCTCACAATTCTGAGATCATGATCTGAGCTGAAATCAAGAGTAGGATGCTCAACCGACTGAGCTACTCAGGTGCCCCAGTTTTATCTCTGAATTTTAAAAGAATCTGAGCTTATGATATGGTCTTCAGTTGGGTTTGCATTTGGGTGGAGCTTGCAACTGGCTCTTTGGCATCTGAAGTCTTTTTTTGTTGTTGTTGATAGTAGCTGGTATAATTAACTACAGAATTCCCACAATATGTTATTGCAGGTGTGACGCAGGGCTATGTCATACTGATTACATGACACATGAGTTACTCATAGAAGTTCTGGCTCTCTGGTTGACATTTAGATTATTCACCAGTCTAAGGAGTGTAAACCAGAATTGCCAGAAAGATAGATGAAGCTGGTCAAATGAAACAATAATTCAAAGAAAGAAAGAAAGAAAGAAAGAAAGAAAGAAAGAAAGAAAGAAAGAAAGAAAGAAAGAAAGAAAGAAAGAGAAAGAAACCATAACTCAAAAGGGCCTTGTGCTAAAACTGTATCATTAAAAAAAATGCCTATTCATTTAAAAAAAAATGTCTCACTATTGCTAACTCTATCCATTCATGATTCCATGACTTAGCCAATTTTCTCAAAGTAAGAGACTTTGGAACTCTTCAGGTATTAACAAAGCCGGAATGGCCACAAGTTGCCTGACATAAGGAAAATTACACCAAGTATTCATTTTGCTCAGATTGCTACAGTTGAGGTCAATCCAGAAACACATCTAGAATTAATTGAATATGTGGCTGGGAGAGTAGTGAGAGGAGTATCAGCAGTATGTCATGAACAAAAAACATCACCAGACAATGACAGAATGACTAAACCGCTACACTCCAAACAAAACAGATATGTAAAATGGCTGAATTTCAGACACAACACATGTTCATAAATATACTCCCAGCTGAGTGTGTGCTGCCAGTCTCCGAAGGGCTAAGATCCTTGGCCACAGGATGCAGACTTTTCAAGAGAAAGCTAAACTAAATACCCCAATGCCGAACCAAATGACAACCACGATGTGCTTCACATTTCTGTTTACAAGGAAAGAACATTTGACCCTGATAAATTTGTTCTTTGTATCTGACTTTGAACTTGGGAGAAGGCTCAAGAGCAAGCTTTTGCTGCTTCTGGGGGTGCTTTGAAGAGTCACTATAAACCAGAGACGAGTTTCTCATTCAACTGAACAATTAGAAAAATGAGTTGGGCACAGCAAGCAAATGTACATAGTGTGGTACATACAGTGCAGCAGAAATCAGGATTCCTGGGTTCTAATAGATTTGCTGCTAACAACATAGTTGGTTCTGGACAAATTAGATTAAATTTCCGAGCCTCATGCGAAGGATATTTATTTGAATGCCTACCATGTGCCTAGAGCTGTTTTAAATGCTGGGACTACTATAGTGAACAAGGGAGACCTAATTCATGTCCCTAATAACCTTACCATCTGAGGGAGGAGATGAGTAAATACCAAGTTCCACAACAGAAAATAAAAATTATAAATTGTGATAGCAAATTGTAAAACCAACAAGTTATTGGGTTAGGATAATTAGAGAAGTTCTCTCCAAAGAGATATCATCTAAACTGAGGTCTGAAAAATAAGAAGGGAACTTGATTGAGCCTTAGCTTTCAAAATCTATGATTACATGTTTTGTAACCAAGTCATATAAGAAGATAATAAATTACCCTGTGGATTACTCTTTAATTTTAATTTTTAAATTATTTGACTTTGGAGCAAAAAGAATGAGATTTGATCTTAGGCATCAGCAGTGAGTAGCTGAAGGGCTGGGACAAATCAGTGATCTCTCTTGCATCCTGATTTTACACTGAAAATGGGGATATAGTAATACTTTCCTCCTGGTGAACATCAGAATGAGATCACATAAGGAGAGCTCTGTGTAAGCAGGAAAGCCCTCTTCAGATATGTTTCCTTACCTTGCTACCTTGGACCTGGCAACACAAAAATAAGAAACAGCTATACACTTAGAGAAAGTGGTCCTTTATTTAATGCTCTATCCCAGGACCATAGGGAACTTTGAGAGCAAATAAGCTTTAAAGTGAAGAAATGAGCCTTAAAAATCCCCACATTGCTCCATAACTAATGTTCCCTCCAGCAGAATCGGAGTTCTCTGGGAAATGCAGTCCTGGATCACAGGGTTAGATTTGAAAAGCAATAATTAAAACAGAAAAATCTTTCCTGAGTTGTCCCTCACTAATATCTCCTTCTCCTTTATTACCTTTATGAGAAAGTGCTCATATTTTACTCATTTCAATCCAATTTTTTATCTTACTTTAAAGAAAAAGAACCCATTCCTACCCAGGGGGTCATGTTTTTATTTATTTTTGGCCAGGCTCTCTTATTTTAGGATTTACTAAGGGCACTGAAGGGTCTTTCTTGAAAAGCAGTATATGGCCTTTCTTAGTTTCAAAATTTTTCTATGCCCCATCTACAATGCAGCATTAGACAATGAGTTTATCTTAATACCATGAACATATAGGAGAGTATTAACAAAAGAGTATTTAAAATTATTGTATCAAAACTAGATAAATTCTTTGAAATTAAATTATACTGATTTAAAAATATTTTAAAAGTCATACTGGTAAATCTTGATATTATCAGGGAAGCTTCCATGCTATGGGTAAGAAAGATGCAAATAAATTTTGTGCAACTAGATCCTGAGTGTGTTAAAATATGGCAGGGAAAAATTCAGTGGCAGCCCACCCTGCCACAAATATAATGTACTGGACACGGCCAAGTAAATGCAGATATATTTAAACCATCCTGACTTAGTTACAGAATGGAGCTGGCAATAGCAATCAAATGAATAGGGGCTGAGGCAGGGAGGGCACTGTGCCTTTCAGTTGAGTAGATGGGTAGCATCTGGCTGGCTAAACTGACCCGTCTGGGCTATGAGTGGGACATCTAAGCAGGAGCCAGAGATCATTAATGAATGATCTATCAGAGTCCTTAGCTTCTCACAATCAAATGGGCATGCAAAAGTATACAAGAAATATTACCACTGGATAGTCTGAGCATGTTCCATGAATTTAAATTTTTTGAAAATTCTAAACAATATTTCCATCTTGAATATCATGCGGTACCCGCTAGTGAAGTCATTACCTGTCCTAATATCCATCAAAAGTCCTCACATCAACAAATTTCTTAAATGACCAAATCAAGAAGAATTTCTGAGAGCTTCTTAAAATATGATAAACCCCAAATCAACTCCCATCAATTGACAAAAGCCTTCATTTGCTTTTTGTTTTTCTCCTGACCATTAAACAGAAAGTTATGTCTCTTTGATACTTTTTAGTCCTACTACTATAAGCATCCATGGAGTCTCAAAAAATTCAAGACATAATCATGCAGGCATCAAGAGCTTGCAATCTAGAGTAGACATAAAACCTCAGAGAACTAAAGTATTAGCTATGATATTAACCAATAAGCTAGGTAATAAGATGATTTATGAAAATCTGATCAAAGTTAGAGTACCTATATCAAGGTCTCAAAAAAAGAAAGCCAAGAAGCATGGCACACCAGGGGTAGGTTCATAGTATAGAACTGATGATGTATTCAAGCCAAAGGGAAGTCTTCAAGGCAATGGAATGCCAAGTGAGGCATAAAGGCCTGTATTTCTTCATTTTCAAGTTATCATAAAACTCTTATATTCTTAAACCAGGTTTTCAATTGATCTTCTCACATCAAGGGCAGAGAGGAAGTTGGAAGTCCACTGTTTTGATCAATAGGAGCTACTAAAACTTGAGTATCATTTTGATTACGTGAGGATAAAAATGTTAATCCTGGCTGCCTTTGTAAAACGAGATTTTTTTTCCTGCTGGTGTACATATATATTTTTTGATGATATATATGTATTTTTTAATTCATAAATTAAAACAGCAAAAAGTGGAAAAAAACAGCAATGGCAAAGGCATTTAAAGTAATTCATTTCAACTATTTCCTGCTGGATTTTGAGCACACAATTTTCAGGACTACTACATTAGTTCTCTTTACTTGAAGTGATTAAGACACATATAGCTTTTACTCAAGAAAGGCAATGAGGAGAAAAATAACAAATTTAAAAACCAATGCAACTGATAAAGGGAAGTCTCATGTCTTAATTGTAATCAGCCTTTTGCTGAAGATGAATAGCAAACTGGATTTGCAATCAGACCTGTATTTTACTATCTTAATCTTCTGCTAATTAACCTTGGAGAAGTCATGTCATAATGAAATTATATTTCATTTAGATTGTGTTTTATATTTTACGAAGATCTCTGGAGTAAATTAGATTTTTAATCCTCAGTTTCTATCACTCTCATCTATAAAACAAGGTCTTCAAATCAATGATATCTATGGTTCCCTTCTGGGTTTAAAGTTTTAGGATCTGTTTAATGCAGCCATGTAAGCCTATAACCAGAAAGGATATATTTCCATCTTTTTCTGGCTTGATTTATCAACTTTCCCCATGCATTCTGACCGAAGACGTTACACAGACACCAAATAACCACTTCACTTTGTCCTGTCGGATCAGCTTTATCACACAGCCTATGTGGTTGAATTGGAAAGGTATTTTTATTTAATGACACCTTCTCTTTTTATTTTCTTTTCCAAAATAACTAATTAAAAATTTACTCTTTCAGATAGCAAATGACCAAAAATTCTTGTCCTAAGTCTACATTTTTTAATTGGTTTGATCATGTTTATGACCAATACCTGTGCTTGAGTTTCATTTTTACAATTGATGAAGGTTATAATATGCTATGCTGTTAGCAAGGAGTGAAAGGAACTTGGCCATTTAAACATTTTAAGGAGCATTTTGAAGTGCCATATTTTGAATGGCTAAAAAAATATAAAGAAGTGAAATTGAGCCACGAAGATGAAATTTTATTTTCAATAAATTCACTGAACTTCACTTTCTGAAGGCTTTAGGTTCCAAAAGTGGTACCTTTTTAAACCACAAGTAATTAGCAGGAGAAAACACAGTACTGATGAGCAGAAATGCATGATTTATAGCCTTTAAATGCTGCTCCATAAAAAGAAAAAACTATCAGGTACTTCTTAAAGAGAAAAAGATTATCAGGCACTTCCCAAAACAGAAACAAAAGAAACAGAAGTTTTACTGTCTTCTTCATTTCTAAATAACTTAACAGTCCTTTCTTTGTGGAAACACTTGGCCACTTTAAAGTAAATCAAACAAAGGAAGTTACAGTAAAATATCCAGGAGACTAAACAGTTTGGCACCAGTTGAGGGAAACATCACGTACAAATGGGCAAGACAGAGAGGGGCTGGCAGGTCCCTGAAAAAATGCTAAAGTGGAGGGATGTGCTGGGACGCACATCCACTGTTGGCATAGTGCCTTCAAGAGTGTGAAATCTTTTGACTGTGGCACAAGGCTTCCCTAGGATCTTTGGTTTGGTGAGTCCTGGCTTCCAGAAAGCTGATGTATCTCTACTTGCTGAACACATTTTTACTCAGAAGTAAAATTTTGGGAAGACTAGCATAAGACTAAGCTCCACCCTTGGCTTTTCCTTCATAGGTAGCAATGGCACCAATTTTGGAAGCTTTTTAGATTAGGACACATTCTCAAAGAAAAATGGAAGATGAGAACGAAGTATAAAAAATGTGAAATAGACATTTATCCCATTAAAATACTATAATTCTATTTTTTTAAAACTAGTGTCTTGGATTTATATTTGATACTTCAAATACTGTTGTCTGATTTTTTTTAATATGGAGATAAAAGCTCCCCTTAAATTGACTTATTTATTAGATTTTGATAATATATTCTTTTCTTACCAGCTAGCCGGGGGTGTAACAATCAAAGGTAATATGCCCTGACTTCATTCCTATTTTATTTTTAGAGATTTGATCATTTGGGGACTTTCAAGTGAATTAGCAGAAAGACCAGGGTGTAAATGAATGAGAATTCAATGAAGGAAATGGTTTGGTCTGTATCAAGGAAGAAATATTTAAACTAAGCAAAATAGATTAAAATTCAAACCTATTACAAAGCACTAAACTTTCAAAACCTTTAAGTTTTCAAAGAGTAGAACTTAGAACACTCGTCAATAATACAACTTATTTTGTCATAGAAATGATAACTGAAACAATACCAGATAAACAAATAGCTTAATCTTCTCTTTCTTCTCTTCTTTCCTGTTTGTTAGAAGACAAAGTCTAATGCAGACTATATATTACCTCTAGAAAATTTCCCTATATTATTGCTACTGGAGCACTGATCCTGTTTCATGGTCCTGGGGCATGTATTAGAAAGGATATAATGAAATTGCCTCAATTTTTGGATGATAATTAAAAAAAAAAAGAAGAAGAAGAACCTCTCTCCATTTTCTTTTTATGTTGGAAGAGGGGTGGTAAAAGGGGAATTTTCGGGTTGGTTGTCTTTTAAACAAAACTTCACTGTTTTCTCTTACGCCATGTTAGAGAATTTGGAATAAACAGATCCTGAATTTGGCAAACTGGTCCGCAAGAGGCAACAGATTAGTCTAATACTGCCATTTACATTTCGATGAGTGCTTTACAACCATTTTCTTTTATTTTATTTAAAAAAAATTTTTTAAAAATATTTATTTATTCGTGAGAGACACAGAAAAAGGCAGAGACACAGGTAGAGGGAGGAGAAGCAGGTTCCATGCAAGGAGCCCAATGTGGGACTCGATCCCGGGAATCTGGGATCATGCATGCCCTGAGCCAAAGGCAGACGCTCAACCGCTGAGCCACCCAGGCGTCCCTACAACCATTTTCTATAACTACAGTTTTTCTCCTCCCTTTTCTCTGTTAACAGACACTGCTTCCCAGTCAGGAAGACTGAGTTTCAGGTTATTAATGGCTGGTCTGGAGGTCCAGAATATGGTAATTGCAGATTAGGATTCTGAACCAAATAAGCAATGATGGCCAGAGTTAGGAGAATAAGACCTCCCAGAAATGACAAAATTCCCATGTAAGAGTTATTAAATACACCTATATTTCTATGTTTAGCTGTCCCGTTAGGATCATTGACAGTGAGTCAGATAGTCCTGGGTGTGAATCCTGCTCTCTTCTTTACCTTAGGCAATGTAATCCAACTCTTTAAATCTCACTTTACTATAAAATGGAGATGATAATAATAGTATGTATTTCAAAGGGTTGCTGAGAGTATTAATGATGGAATGTAGGTAAGGGGCTTAGCACCATGTTTGCACAGATAGTATATACCCATAGAAGTAGTTTGGCTATTGACTATTACTGTCCCAGTAATAAATGTAAGAGCTGCAGGAGACCACGAAAATACTCTTCTCCCAACTATTTTGTAGATAAAGAAAGGCAAAGATTCAAAATGAACTAACTGTTTAAGATAATATTCCTAAATGGAGGCAGAGCTAGACCTCAAACTCATGACTTCAAGCTAGGCTCTTTTACCTTTGGTGCCTCCAGTTCTAAAGAAATCTGAGAGTAAAGAGAGAAAAGTTGGATTGAAAATGTTCAAGTGTCCCACCTAGCTGTCAAAACTGATTTTCCTTCTAGTTTGTCCTCTAATCCAGGCCACCTCTAACATTTGTGGGGCCACGTACCTAAGTCTGAATAAAGTTATAAATCAAGCTACCTCCAGTACTCCTACCTCAACAGACATCCCTTCCCAGCAGCTTGGAAGGCCAGCATGAAATGTGAATTCTTGAATTCCTTGAGTATGTCAGTGAAGGGAGACCTAGCTCTGGACCACACCCTGTCCCATTTCTTCCCCAAGGAACTCACATGCAGGAGTGAGTACACCCTCAGCCACCACCCGCATGTCAAAACTCCTCCTCCACACTTCTTCCAAACCCAACTGCTGCCTTTTAGGCTACTCTTTGGGCCTAAGGGTGTGAATTCCTGCAGCACATCCAGGAAAGAGGTCTGTACCGGCCCTGGAACAGGGTTCAGAACTATTGGGCAGAGAATGTAGGGGGTCTAGTAGATGCATTGTGGTCTGGAGCAGGCACCACAGCTACCCTTTGGCCCCATCGGCTCCTCACCTCCTGGAGCAGAGAGCACAGTTGGAGGAAGATAAGGCTAGAGTTCTCTTAAAGCAAAAAGTTCAGGTAAAGGACCTCTCTTGCCCTAAGGGTGGGAATGCTCTAGTCATATCATTTAACTTTGAGCAAAAGTAGAAGCAGTCTCCTTCAATAACTGGTCACCTGCCTATCATTTTCCTGACAGAGCTATCAGATGAATCTGTCGACCAACAGATTTATTTCCTTTTTGGTTCTGCTGGATCCAACATTTCCCATACTTACTGATTATTCAGTTGGATAGAAAAAGGACTCAGCCAAGTGAAGGGCAATCAGCCTACCCAGATCATATGCAGCTTGGGTCCCAAGTGGCTCCAGGTTGGTAGAATTACATGAGTTTATTCCTTCCCACCCAAGAGCACAGGCAATTATTTGCCTTTATGTTCAATACTCCAGTACAGACACACCTGAAGAACCGGAAAAATAAACCTGTATAGCCAGAAGGACTCACTTCCTCTGTGATGGTATCTGCAGCTGACTTCATGATCCCTTCAAAGAAGAAGGACCTGCTATCTCCCATTCCTATCTTGTAGATTTCCTTAGCAAACGGACTGAAGTGCTAGGTCCTGAGGCTTCATTCTAAAGAGACCACTGCTATTATGCACGACTGCTCTTTTCAACAATGAAACATCCATTTTCACTGATTGGGCCCAAACCTCTGTCCCAACACACAAAACAGCCCCGGGCAAAGCTAGTCAAGAAAGAACAGGAGAATGGAGAGTGTGGGGGAGTTAGGAGAGGGACTAGTTGCTTGAACACAGCTCCTTGGTGCTGCATACCACAGCATGCTCATCTTTTGAAAAGCATTCGACATGCTGGGTACAAGTGACCCCTTGGACGCGTTCACCTGAGAAGTCTGGGCGAGAGACTCTCGGGAAAAGCTCCCTGTCCTCCTCAGTCACAACTACGCCTCACTGGGATTGTTTTGTGTGGGTCCTTCCTCAGCCACTGTTGCTGCAACTCTGTACTTTTCTGACTGAGTCTGTCAGGAAGGAGACAGGAAATTCTAGTCACCCGCACAGCAGCTGCGCCATTCCTCCTATCCTCCTCCAATGACGTCGGTTGGCTTTGGTGACATGAGGTCAGGAACTGAGCCACAGTGAAGGTCAGGAAGATAGGTCAGTGTTTATGCCGTCGTTGGGCTGGGGATCCTGCTGAGGCTATTTGCTTTCTTCCTTGCTATACTGTTTCTCTTTCCGTTCCTCTTTTTTATAATGCGGAGCCAAAGCATCCTGTTTTGAAAACATCTGACTGTTTTGCCACCGAGGAACTCATGCTCTGATGCAGTTCGCTGAAGTGTAAGACAATTCTTCTAATTCGGGAGGCGATAAAAGTTGAAGCAAAAATTAATGAACAAGTCTCAGAAGCCAATCTGTCGTTATAGAAAACAGTTCTAACACGTCTAACTGAACTTGGGCTGCTGGCAGGAAGGTTCACTTGACATCCTTTTCATTTGAAAAACAATGTCACTGCCTCATAACACGGCTTCATTTATTTCGTCTCGTAATTCGGGGCGGGGGGGGGTGGGCAGAAATAACCTACACTACTGAGCCACCTGGCTGCATCGTTCTCTATAATCCTGGAATTCCATTTGGCCTATGGCCAGCGTTCAAGGGATAGGGGAAATCGGGCCCAAGGAGGAGACCACGTTTCTATAGGTCACAGAAACAGTTCCTTATCTAACTCTCAGGCTCTAAAGCACACTTGGGAAAGTTGGTTATAATCTTTGAATCACAATTTTCTTTAAAATATAAGAGGGTTAAGAAAAACACTAAACACACAACCCTCCCAAGATGTGCTACATATGAAAGACTGCTTCCTTTTCCTCGGCTAGGCACAGTCACCCCTCTACCATTTGCAGGTTCCCAAACACACCCTGCGCCAAGCACTGGCTTTCCCATCACCATTGTTGAGTAGGTGAAAACTCAGTAAATCACTTAGCTGATCAAACTAAGGACACACAATTTTTGCAAAGATGTAGCAGATGCTATTAATAAGTCATCATTCATTGAATCTTTACAACCCAGCAGGTGCCTTGCTGAGTATTTTAGATGCATTATCTCATTTAATCTTCACAGTGACCCAGTAAGGTAGGTACCACTTTTATCCCTATTTTCCAGATAAGAAAATAGTCTTAGAAGAGTTAAGTAAGTTAGCCAAGGTCAAGTAGGTAGTAAATGATAGAGATAGGATGTGATCTTTTGACTCTAAAGACCATGCTTTTCACATACTTCCTGTACAGAACATCTTCAGACTCCTTCCAAATCTGTAACTCAGATCTGCCATGGCTCTTTTGTTCAGTGAGGAGAAGAAAAAGATGATTAGATACAACTACCTAGTAGCGACAATGGTGATGGTGCTGATGACGATGATTATATTTTTTAAACACTGACTTGGGTGGAATGTTCACATAATTTCAACAAGATTTATGATTAAATGTGGGACTTTATTTTTTACCATAAACAATTAAGTTCCCCCAAAACTGACAGTGATCAATTTCTTTTTGGTGGCCACAAAAATATTTTCGTGGCCATGGGTTAAGTTTTACCTGAGACAATTATCTGGATAATCAAGATTTGGGGGTAACATGATTGCTAAGTAAAAAGAGAAAGAGATCTTTTTACAAATGAAATTGACTTTAGCTGTCAGCTGAGCACTATTTATCCACTGGATAATTGCTTTGCCCTACAACCTTTCCACCGCAGATGTAGAAAATAGGTACATGCCTTCTACGTAAGCTAACTATGCCAGCATTAAGGTTTAGCCCTTTCCTTGGGGTTAGCTCTATTCGACTTTCATTGCTTCCTGCACAGGACACCATAAAGGAGGAGCGGAAGCCCGAAGTGATTGGCATTCTTACCAGGTCCTACACAGTCCTTGGTCTCAGAGCCTTAATGACCCTTACACGGAATGTGAAACATTTTTTAAAATAAATTTGCAAAACAGACAATGTGTCATTTCAGCAGTCCAAATCCAAACCTTGTTAGAATCTATGAGGCATCAACAATCAAAATGAAAAATAATGACAATTTGCAGTTTTTCAATGAGTATTATTTTTCTCCCCTGGAGTTAGTTGGCTTTCTCTTAGCAACTCAAGAAGAAAGTTCAGCATGTCTTTTATGGTGAAACCTGCTGAAAAACTACCTCAGATATTGGATCTACAACTCGTATGGGTATCAATGCTCACAGCACACAGTAAATAGAGGATCTGTTAATGCTCCAAAGTAGGCTAAAGCATGTGCGCAAATCTTTCTACTTGGAATCCAGTGTGGATTGGAGAAGTTACGCAGTTAAGCCCTCCTCATAGGGAAGCAGTTGGTTGAGATTTGCAACAGCCTGGAAAATCCCAGATTTTGGCTCTCATTTAAGAACTTCAGAAAAACGTCAGTCAGTAGTTAAATCTCAAAAGTTTTTTTTTTTTCCAACTTGAATCTAAACTAAAATTTGGGAAAGAGGCTTACTTCATTTTTTGCCCTTTCATTAACCAATAAACAATAGTAAAAAGAGTCCATTCTCCCCCCACCCCAGCCCCCTTCAAAACCTCTAAGGACTCAATGCTCCCTCTGCTCAGACCCTTTGAACAGGAGCCAGTAAGCCTTGATCGGAAGGTGCTACTTTTAACCCTAGTAAAGAGGGAGTAGGGACACACATTCCCTAGCGAACCTCAGGGCTGGAAAGGGCATGTTGGCAGGTGTGGAGCAAAGCTCTTCCCGGACCCAGAACCTTAAGACAGTAAGACAATACCTAAGGCTAGGATGGTTGGGGGTTTTCCATTAAAAACAACAGCAGTAAGTATACACACACACATCATATATATTTATAAAGTTAGCATTCTCCAAGTTGGGGGTGGAGACAAACAAAAAGCAGCAACTCTCACTACATAAATTAGCACTCTAAATCCAGCTGTTAATCAAACAAATGATATAATGATAGATAATTAAAACCCTTCCACATTAAGTTTTGTCTGGGAATCGTAAACAAAACTATTGTTTTGAAGTATGGTGGAACTTTTTTCAAGTAATTCTTCGAAAAGCAGCAAACTTTTAAAAAAAATAACTTTCTTTTGTTGGAGATAAAGTATATGTTGTTTCCTTTAAAAAAAAAATCTTGGGTCATGGCAGCATCACAAAAGAAATATTCGAAAATCCCAGAATGTCCTTCGGAGAAAAATTTCAGAATTTCTAAAGCTTCAGGGCTAACCATTCTCTCCACTGATATACTGAGGTCACGTTATTGTTCAAAAGATAATAATAACAATAGGTCTAACACCTGATTGCAATGCAACGTGTGGTCCATTTCACCCTATGAATTCATTCAGAGGCTATCTACCTGACAGTTGTCTTTAAAAAAAAAAAAGGACCTTTCAATTTTGCACAGTGATTCGTGAGCTTTAGAAGCACCTCTCCCCTTAGACATATTCTGAACTACATCAATTAACACGAGTTTGGTTTCTGGGAACGAAGGGGGGTTTAGCTTTTGCCCTAGCATCGAGGCACAAGCAGAGTGTGGCAGCCGGGGCCGGAATCCTCGGAGGCAGCCGTGCAAACCCGCGTCCCCGGCGGCGTCCTCGGATGCACCCGCGCTGCAGGCCGCGGCCGGGGCGCCCCGGGAAGCGCGGGGGGCGCCGCGGGGGGCGCGAGGCAGCCAGGCGCCCGCGGGCCTCTTACCTTGTTAGAAGCCATCTCACTGACGGAGCGGTAGGTCTGGATGGTCTCGAGCTGGTCTAGGCACCAGTCCAATTCCTCCAGCGTTTCCATTGCTAATTTTTGATAAGATTCTTCTGCAAACAAACACACGGGCATGTAGTTAGGCTGGAGCGGCTGCAGGCTGTCCATCGCCGCGGCCCCGCTGCCGCCGCAGACCCCGGAGCTACTGAAGGTCGCCCCGAGCTCCTTCATGATTCGCGCGCCGACTCCTGCCTTCCAGCTCCCTCCACCGGGAGAGCAAATCACCGCGGCGCTCCGCCTGCGACGGCTGGTGCCAGGGCTTCGCCGCCGCCGCCGCCGCCACCCCCAGCACCCGCCCCCCCCCCCCCCCCGCGGGGATGAGGTGTCCGCGATCTACCAAGAAACTTCCTCCGAGGAAGAAGGCGGGGAACCATCTCTCAGAGGCTCATCTGCATACATGTGTCCCAAAACTAAAGGCAGAAGCAGTGAGTTTTCTCAGGCTCTCTCTGCCTTAGTCATCCTGGGGCTCTTTAGGGTGCGTGATGTCATTTCTGAGCGTTTGCAGGCTAGAGGAGAAATGAGAAAAGCCTTTTCTCATTTTTGCTTTTCTTCTAAATGAAACGCAGGGGGGAAGACTGGGAGGGTGGCGCGGGGTGGGGGCCCTGACAGTCAACGTTGGGAGGCGAGGCAGTCAGCCACTCATTCCTGGGAATGTGCACACAGTGGAGTGACTTTTAATTCAGCAAACACCGACCCCCAGGAGCTGGAGGTGGTGGCTCTTCCTCCGCTCTCCTGACTCTCTCCCTTAAGGAAAGGCAAAATGAAGTTTCCCTGATAAGACTTGGGTCTGAGAATAATAGTGAAAGGGAATAGAAGGGAAGGGAGAAGAAATGGGTGGGAAATATCAGAAAGGGAGACGGAACATAAAGACTCCTAACTCTGGGAAACGAACTAGGGGTGGTGGAGGGGGAGGAGGGCGGGGGGTGGGGGTGAATGGGTGACGGGCACCGAGGGGGACACTTGACGGGATGAGCACTGGGTGTTATTCTGTATGTTGGCAAATCGAACACCAATAAAAATTAATTTATTAAAAAAAAAGACTTGGGTCTGAGAGAAACTGGAGTTTTTTACACGTTTATGGGCCACAGTAGGTAGGCAGCTCTTGTTATACTAAACAAAGCTAAAACTTCTCTTCTCCAACTGTCAGGATCACTGGGAAATTCTGAACCGGACTTTCAGGTGGAGCCAGATGGGGACACTGCAGAATTTCACTTTGATTAAAGTGGGGTGCTCTGGTTTGTGGTTACAGAACTCTATAGACTTTCTAGAAATGTTTCTTAATGGTCCATTCAAAAAATATTATTTTTAAGATCATTTTTTTTTTGCTGGGTGATAATAAAGTTCTTTCTGAATGGTCACAATATATCAATTCCATACTCAAACACTGAGGAGTCTGAACTAATACTCAGAAATATTGACTTAAGATCTCTATGCTAGTAAACTCTAAATTAACTTAATAGATAGATGCTGGATGAATTAACGGTGCTACAGATGGTTATAAAAAGTCAGACTCTCCTGCAACCATGACTGATTTTGAAAGAAACAACATTCATTAATTCTACCAATCTTTCTGGAATGCAAGCACATAATAGGCACTAATAAAATCAAAAGTCTTGTTTGGAATTCTCCTAGAGAGATTACATACATCCCTGTCAAATTTAGAATACATTTTTCCTATGTTCATACAGAAGTCTGAAGGAGACCACATACCCTTTTATCATTATTTGAAATTTTGTGTGTGTGGCACTCATACTTGAACCCGAAGAAAAGAGAATAAGCACAACAGACTCTAAGAGACTGAGATCACTTGACCACAGATGCACATTTCAAAGAATAGATGTTTTATGTATTCCTCGAATATGCATACACCTCAGGGTAGCTTGGGGTTAACATTCAATATCCTGTATGTCATACTTAAAAAGCCCCAAAACCGCTAGAGGTGTCTTCCTCTATTTTTTTCACACTCCTCAACAATGTGCAGACAAGAACTGAGGTGTTTAGAGTAAAACTCATTTCAAGCCAGACTTACACATATCTTCTCCTTTCCTCCTCAGTTTTGCTCAGTTGCCTCAACTTGCGGAATCTCCTCACCCCCTAGTGTGTCCAAAACACTCTCTTATTTCCTCTAGTTCCCTCCAGAGGAGCACTTCTTCCAAGGAAGCTTTTCCTGAAGTGCCCAAACCTCTTCTATCCCATTCCCAGCCTCTCATCAAAGGAAAAGTCCCACTACTTCCCAACTACTTGGACTTTACCACCTTGCTGTCCATATCACCCTGTGGTTCTCTGGTACCTGGGATGCTCAGGGCTTTTGAATTGGTTGATATGCAAAATGACTGTAAGATCATCTATCACAGTTCTCCTTCTTGGAGAGGGAAAAAAAGGGATCCAATTTCCACTCAGGGTTGACAAAAGAACTACAATAATTATAGCAGCAGAAGCACTAGAAAGAGGGAGGACTTTTCAAAAATCCACAATTAAGGGTTACCTGCCCAGCTCATTCCCGGTCTGTGACCCAGAACAAGGACACGTGAGCTCCTAGAATTAGTATAGTAGTGATTTGCCAGTGACCAGCCAGTGAATGTGACAGGCCCTTCCTCTCCACTGCCCTTTCTTATTCTGGTCAGCTACAATATTCTTTAATTCAAAGTTTTTTGAAGTTAATGTGGAAGTTAATGACGATTTGTTCCTTTTCAGATTCTTGATCTATAGTCAAGACTTTGTGTCCCATTTTAGACCCTTCTTATCACAGAGACTAAAGTGGGAGGCACAGATGTCAGAGTGGGCTGAGTATATGGGCATCAAACCCCTGCTACTTCTGGGTAGTACAGCCAAAAGAAAGGACGGATGCTGCTCAGGAACTTCCTGGCTCCAGCACCAGCGCCAGATCTGGTACCTACCAGATACTCAGTAAATACGCAGAGGAATGGAGACCAAAGTGCCTGCCCAAGTAGCCTGCAAATACTTGGATATCTAGAGGCTGAATGGTGCATCTGTAGTAGTGTGGCTAGCGCACCAGTTCTGGAGTGAGACTCAAGCATTTTGAGTTTCTCTTCTACTGCTTACTGTGTGATGCCCGACCTCAACTTCCTACATCTTAAAATAAGGATAAGAATACTTATCTCATGAAGTTATAAAGGGACTAGAGAGAAAGCATTAAAGCTTCTGGTATGGTAGCCAGTTCTCAGTAGATGATCAATCCAGAGAAGCATAACTCTTAATAGTAATCAAAGTAACCCAGGGCCTGGAATTTGGGAGTAGTGAGGGATAGGAAGGGAGATAGAGGACTTGTGTAGTCCACAAAGGGTGGAGCTACATAATTCGTGGGGTCCAGTGCAAAATGAAAATGCAGGGCCTCTTATTCAAACAGCAGGAAAAGTGCTGTTGAAAGTAGTAAAGTATGAAACTCTCTTTTTTTTTCTTCTGGAATCTCTCTCTCTCTCTCTCTCTCAACCTGTCATACTGGTATTTTTTGGGTTTTGTCTAAGCTTTTTATTTTAGGATAGCTCTAGATTTACAGAAAAGCTGAAAAGCTAATATAGAGAATTCCTAGATAACCCATGTTTAGGTTTCCCTATTGTTGACATCTTACATTATTATGACACATTTATCACAATTCATCAATGGCATGGTGTTTTATTTACTCTCTAATACTGTGTTCCCTCAGGCATAAGGATATCACAAGGAGAGTGCAGACCCTCACAGGACCCCAGCCCCTACATCCGGTGACTGAGGGCAATACACAGTTCACATGTTACAAGGCTACCCTTATCTGCCAGCTGCCAAACTCATCTCCTGTACCCCAGCCAGGGCCAGGCTCTGGGGAAGTCAGACATTTCCCTTCCTCACCGTACCGATGCACCACTCCACAGCAGATAGGTGGCCCCTAAGGATGCCACAAGTTTGGCATGGGGCATACTAGACACCCAGATCAGAGGTGGACAAGAGGCTCACTCCCACCAAGACATGTCCTGGTCTACCATGGTACTGCCATGCCAGCCCAGGCTAAGAATGGCTGCGACCATGCCCCATCTGAAACTTTGCAAGGCACACATGCCCAACTCAGATCCTTTCTGCACCTGCACCCTGAGGCCCCTCTGGGAATGGATGGCAAGGATGAGGGATGCTGGATGAGTTCTAGGGTGCCAGGGATCAAGGAAATGGGTGGCTGATAACATGTCCAGGGGAGGCAGGCAAGTGGCAGGAAAAAGGTGGGACAGCCTAAGAACCAAGGCTCCAAGCCACTGGAGTAAGTATATTCTATTTTACCCTCAGATTTCACTTACAAAACATAAGATCAAAGATAAAATTATTATAAGTTTCAAGATATCAACTATGGGGCCCTGCTGGATATGGGCACTATGCATCTTGCACAGGTTGCATGACCATGAAGCTGGTCATTTCCTGTCTTACAAAAAAAATGGCTCTGAGAATGAACAATGCTTAATATCACAGAAGTAAGTCTCAAGGGGATGGGAGCAAGTGATGGGACCATGTATGGTCATGGGATTGACCCTATTTATCACAAATTTCCAGAGGGACAGGGAAAACCAAACTCCCATGTGTTCTTCTCTCTAACAAGAGTGGCAAAGAGAGATTTACTTCCTCTTGTAGGTCTGGTAGGAATCGCATTTGACCCTGATAAACAGGAAGAAAGAATGGATAAATAATTATAGTTAATATTAATCTGATAATAATATGTGGCATTCATAAATCCCTCTCCTCAAAGGAGCTCCAAGGACACTACTCATTTATCCTTGCAACATCTCTGTGGTAGCCACAGGTATGAAGAAGAGGTATGATTATCTCTAATTTACCTTAAGGCACAAGCCAAGAAGTCAGAGGTTAAATTACTGGAGCAGGATTCCTGGCAAGACCATATCTTGGTCTCTTAACTAAAGGATTCAGCTCCACACTGAAAATGCACGAATCCCTGAAAATGCTGATTTAGGGTGGCATCTTCCCCTTGGGTATTTTCTGTTTAAAATTGTGTAATTGCTTTCTTAAATGTTGTCACCTTCTGGAGTCTCCTCTTCCCTTTTCTGATGTATCTAACGCGCAAGGAGACTGTGTGGTATTTACTCAGAAGACCTGGTGTGGCTCTGGTCCTTCATCTTGCTTCAGTTGGCTGACCTAATGCAAGTTACTTAAGTGTGCTGAGACTGTTACTTTATCTGGAAAGTGAGGGTTAAGAAGAAAACTTACCCTATTCTCAGAGGGAAGGTAAAATAGGAGAATGTCCACAAAACCAGACTGTCAACCTTTAAGTATTGTGCACATTTTGTAAATATCACATTTATTATTACAGATGGGATATAGATACATTAGAGAAAATTACAGAGAGGCAAACATTTGAAATGATAAAAATGTCACGTTTTTACTAAGATCATTATTAATCCTTTTGTGCGTATCTGTTCATGTATGTGTGTGGAGATCATACTATACAAACTGTTGAGTTACACTTGTTTTAATGGTTTTCCAATTCAACTAATACTTAGCCCACATTCCAATTTCCCCAGGTTTTTTTCTACACAAGTCCAGTAGAAATGTGGTGTGTGTGTGTGTGTGTGTGTGTGTGTGTGTGTGTGTAGAGAAAGAGAGAGAGAGAGGTGTTGGGAAGGACAGACTCAGAGATGGGAAGGGAAAGGGTAATGAGAAATCTCAGCCTGGCCACAAAGAGCTAACTCCTCATAGCTGGAAAACATGGAAATAGATTTTAGCAGTAAGGAAGTCAGTGACCCAGCTGGTAACAGACCTCAGGTATCCTAAGAGTTGGCCTCACACTCAGTGCAGGGAAGTGTTATTATGCAACTGATCTCTGGGTAAAGTGGAGACAGAGGCCATTTACACACCTATATCATTTAAATTTTGAAGCCCTGAGTATCATAACTCTTTTTTTTAAAATTTCTATTTATTTATGATAGTCACACACACACAGAGAGAGAGAGAGAGAGAGAGGCAGAGACACAGGCAGAGGGAGAAGCAGGCTCCATGCACCGGGAGCCCAGCGTGGAATTCGATCCCGGGTATCCAGGATCGCTCCCTGGGCCAAAGGCAGGCGCCAAAGCACTGCGCCACCCAGGGATCCCTCATAACTCTTAATACAGATGAGAATTTAGCAAAAGAGAGCATCACATTATAGCCCAAATATAAATTTTCTACAAATAATATCTCAATCCAATTTTTTATTGAGGTATGACTGACATACAAAAGAGCTGTGCATATTTAATATGTACATCCTGATGAATTTGACGATAAGCATACACTTGTGAAACTGTCACCATAAACAACGTCATAAACTTAACCATCACCTCTAAAAGTTTTCTTCCTCCCTCTGTGGGTACGGGGGTGTGCATGTGTGTTAGAATATTTAACATAAGATCTACCCTCTTAACCAATTTTTAAGTAAATGATATATTATTGTTAACTATATGCACTATGCTATACAGTAGTCTTTAGGACTTACTCACTTTGCATATCTGAAACTATGTGCCTTCTGACCAACACCTTCTCAATGCCCATTCCCCTAGCCCTTGGCAACTACCATTCTACTCTCAGCTTTTATGTATTTTACAATTTTAGATTCCTGATATAAGGGATCATTCTAAATACAACTTTAAGATAGCTCCATATGTATCAGAAACATATCCATCAAGTCATTTCACTTTCTGCCCAAAGACAGCACATAGAAAAGAATATAAATAACCTTTTGTTTAGCTTTCTCATATAATTGGCCTCTTCCCAGTAGAAAAGGTGGTAGTTATTTTCAAGGTTATGCAATAGTTAAATCAATCAGAACAACTGTCTCATGCAACAACAGGGATGAATCTAATAAATGTAAATGTCAAGCAAAAGAAACCAGATATTGCAAAGCACATACAAATGGGATTCAATTTATATAAAGTTCAAAAGAGGCAAAAATGAATCTAGGTTATCAAAAGTCAAGATACTAGTTACTGTGGAGAGCTAGTGACTGGAAGGGACTTAAGGGGGGGCTTCTACAGGCGCTGGTAATGGTCCATCTCTTGCTCTGACTACTGGTTACATGACTTTAAAAAGCAAAGAATAGGATTTCTAAAAAAACACACATTTCCTTTCCTTTTGTTGAACTATAGAATGAGTCGCAACAGAATTTGAATAAATCTAACACAGCTGAAAAACAGCACCCCCCCAATATGCTAATTTACATTGCATAGACCAGAATGCTCCTACTAACTCAATAGTCAGTGGAACACATTGGAGTCTGATCCAGACATTTATAAATCCTGATGGTGCCGTTCATTTCCTGGCAGTGTAATCTTAGACAAGCTGAGTAGACTAACTATCTATGTCTCTGTTTCTTTACCTGTGAAACAGGAAGACAGCATAAACTAGCTGTGAGAATTAAGGGAAGCAACCCATGCCAAGTGTTTGGTACAGCACCTTACATATGTCAGGAACTTTTTTATTGCCTGCCCCCATCCCCAACCTTATCCCTATTCCTGGTCACTTTCCTGAAGGTAGATTGCCACATATTTCATAGCTGAGCTGGGTGGAGTTTTGGTCTGGAGAAGAGTACATGTAAGTGACCATGAAATCCTAAATTGTCCCTCCCACGGTGTGACCTCAGATAGGAACTGCTTCTTGGTTAGGTTAGAGTTTATTGATGTTCACTTCTAAAATATAGACCTGGCCTGATATATTATTCTGCTTTCACCAAATCCTGACTGACACACCAGATCAGTGGACCTTCAGAAGCAGAGAACTATACAAGAGAGCTGTTTGTTCATTTATTCATTCCACAAAAATACATCGAGTATTTAGTATAAGCCAAGCCTGATGCTCAATGCTGGGTGTTACAGTAATGAACAAGACATAGTCCCCCTGCATTGAATGATCATATAAGAAACACCTTTCCCATTCTCCAGAATTACCCCTCTGTGAAGCGGGGTGACTTAGCAGCTTCATCCCCTTCCCTGCCCCCTGTCCCAAATTTATACATTATCTTTGTGAAAATTAGAAAAATGTGCCTTCTCTTGGCAGACATTGCCCTTGGGCAGAAAGGTTGGGAAGTGACGCATGGGCTGAAATTCAGCTCTTCTCATCACCTGGCTGAGTACCTTTGATCAGTACCCAAACTACACAATGACCTTATGCAATGGCCCAGTGGCACAAACTAGCAGGAAGCTTTCTCCCACATGACTGGGAGTGCTCTGTGAAAGCAGAGCACAGAACACAGAGTCACAGCAAAATCCACACTTTAACCTCAAAATAAAGCAAACCCTTGACATTCAAAGTATCCCAAGACCTTTC
Organism: Nyctereutes procyonoides; assembly: GCF_905146905.1. Taxonomy (NCBI): domain Eukaryota; kingdom Metazoa; phylum Chordata; class Mammalia; order Carnivora; family Canidae; genus Nyctereutes; species Nyctereutes procyonoides. The sequence continues at coordinate 45,461,810 of NW_026575140.1, read as the reverse complement.
CTAGCTCTTAATTTGTGAATACCATAATAACTGAAATGGCATTAAATAGGCCTCTATAAAATAGCTTAAAATTTAATTTAATAGACTAATTATTACCTTTAAATACAGTTTTTGTTTTTGTAGACAAAGCTTCTAAAGCAAGCGCCCCGCAGGGGAAAAAGTATTAAAGAAGTCCTTCATCAGGAAAACTAAGAAACCACTCTTCTGATCCTTGGAGGTGAGAAGTGTGTATTAATTGGATTCTCTGTATTCGGCCTATGACTCTAGCTTTACCCACAAGCTTCTAACCCTGTAGATGTCCGCTCTAGGTTCTTCGCACCGCACCTCGAAGTTAGCAGGCTTATTTCATTCCTCCGTTGCTCCTCACAACGCAATAAGTATTTGTTAAAATGCAAAATAGTTGCATACATATGGAAATCAGCCTCTCTTTATTTCAAGGTGTTAAGTTGTGGCTACTGGTCTATTTATTTAGTGGTCTTGGTTATGATTTTTTTCCCCTTATATTAGCAATACTTTTCTTTTAATTGAAAGTTCTTATGTCCAAAGGTATTTATTTTCTTTCGATGCATTTCTGGTAAATGAAATGTACCTGTGTTAGAGTGCAACATTTCAAGAAGGCATGCTGCTTTAACCTCGAGTAAAACATTCTTAGAACAAATCACAGAAACTGGAAGACATTTATACATTCTGTAACATAGTTCTTTCAAAGGCAGTTTGTAAGCCCTACGTGGCCTTTCTCTAGGCAGGACTTTGTCAATGTGTCTCTATAAATATGGAACTTTGCAATTGCATATGACAGGGACTTCGCTGTGGGTGGATTCACAGAAGAGGTTCACTGCCCTCAAGAGAAATAACAGTGAAAAGTAGGTCATTTTGATGTCGATTTCTTTAGCAAACTCTTCTAAGACTAGAACTTAAAAAACCTCCAATCCAACTAGCTTTTGTAGTTAGTAGTTAGTTTAGTAACTTGACAGTTTACCAAGTACTTTCATTTGCAAATCTTAGTTTTTCCTTGAAATATAAATCCCATGAGATAGAAATTATTATTACATATTATTAAACACTTTCTATTATGCATGTGAGGAAATTGAGGCTTGTTGGTGTTTAATGATTTGCTCAAAGTTATCCAATGACAGAGAGAGATAAGATGAGAGATTGGGAGGAAGGAGGGAGGTAGTGGGAAGGGGGACAGCCAGCAGGGAGGGAGAGAACCTAATTTCTCTGATTTTAAATTCCATGGTAATTTTTACTAAGCTATGGGCCCTATTATAAACAAATGGTCCACCTTCTTCTTTCACCCAGGTGGGCTTAGACAGAGCAAAACTATGTTTTTCATGAGCCAGCCTCAAGCTCTATTCCCTTCTACCCTACTTCCCCCTTTCCAATGGCCTTCCCCTTACAGAAACCTGCTCTTCAGAAGGACTCTGACTTTAGCATTTACTTCCTAATGGGAATCTGTACTTATCTAGGCAATAGCTCGCACCATCAATGTGAAAGAGTACTCAAGGAACTTCATTGTCCACCTGTATTAGTGTTAAAGAGCGGTGACACAAGAAAGTGATCAGAGGTGGAGGTAAGTTGCTATCCAAATATTTTTCTAATACATTAAATATATGCAAGAAATATTTATGAAGAAGATACAATGATGGTTAAATCTTAGTCTCTGGAACCCGATTGTCTGGGCTCATATTCCAGTATCACTACTTACTGTTACCTAGCATTGTATTATAATTTCTCTATGCCTCAGTTTCCTTGCCCATGTAATGAGAAAAATAATGGTAACTATATAGTAGATTGTAGTATTTAATTAGTAAGTAATGTAAAGGGTTTAGGACAGTACCTGCCTGGTGTGTTATAAGTACCAGATAAATATTGGCTATTGTTTGTTGAATATGATACAATAAATATTTGATGAGTTGATTTTTTAAAAATGTTTTGAGTATAATTGACACACAATGTTACATTAGTTTCAGGTGCACTACATAGTGATTCAACTTCTCTATACATTATGCTATGTTCACCGTGCTATGTTTACTGCTATGTTTACCATAAGTATAGCTACCATCTGTCACCATACAGTGCTGTTACAATATCATCCCTATATTCCCTATGCTATGCTTTTTATTCCTGCAACTTACTCATTCCAGAACCAGAAGCTTGCTATCTCCTACCTTCTTCACTCATTTTGCCCCTCCTCCTTGCCATCTCCTGAAACCATCATTTTATTCTCTGTATTTACAGGTCTGATTCTGGTTTTTGTTTGCTTGTTTATTCATTTGTTCTTTTAGATCCCACACATAGTGAAATCATATGGTATTTCTCTTTTTCTGTCTGACATATTTCACTTAGCATCATACTCTCTAGGTTCATCCATGTTGTTGCCAACAGCATGATTTCATCCTTTTTTATGGCAGTGTAATACACATACACACACATACATCTATGTATATATACACATACTACACACATATATACACACACATATACACTATATGTACATTATTATATAGGTATATCTATACACAAATATATATATATATATATATACACATAACACACACACACAGACCAACATATATACACACCATATTAATGGATAGATTTTTTTAGTGCATTTTATGTCTTAGGCTCAGCATGAATCTCTGAGGATATAGTGGTAAATTTTATAGACATTGTTTTTGTTTATTTGAAGCCCATATTCTAGCAGAAATAGACAATTACACAATAACTTATTTAATTAAAATTGGAAAAGGAGCTAGCAAGAAATGTAGATTGTCCTAAGAACTTGCCACAGGATACAGGGAACCCAAAAGTCTGAGGAAGAGTCTAGCGCAGGGATACCTTGGAGGGTTATGGGATTCAAAGGAATAAGAGTTTGTTACAGGGGCACCTGGATGGTTCAGTTGGTTGAATATCCAACTCTTGGTTTTGGCTCAGGTTGTGATCTCAGGGGTATGGGGTTGAGCCCTGCAAAGGCAAGGAGTCTGCTTGAGATTCTCTCCCTCTCCCCACCCCCACCCCCACCTTGGGCTTGCTCTCTCTCAAATAAATAAATAAAGTCTAAAAAAAAAGTAATTAGGTACAAAGAAGAAAGAGAGTGTTCTAGGCAGTAATAACAGCAGCTCTTATGGAACTGAGAGCAGTACCTGCAGCAGGAACACAGAGGAAAAGAGAAGTTTAGGTCAGGTCCTACAGAGCCAAGGAAGGTCAGGGAGAGGACTTTGAACTTTGTTCTGGAAGCAATGGGAAATCTTTTGGGAGCCTTATCAAAGGTGTGGCCTAGCCAAATTTGCATTTTAAGAAAGATCAATCTCCCTGCAATTTGGAGAGTAAATTTGAAGGCTGGAAGGAGGCAGCTAACTTGTATTTAAAAGCCCAGAGTCTGAGGGTAGACTAATAGTTTGATTTCTGACTCTGCCATTTAATTTATTAGCAGTGTGAACCTGGACAAGTTACTTCATTTCTGTAAGTCATGATTTCCTCATCTCTCCCATAGCACTGTACATCTTTCCCACCAGGTTTTATGAAGGGTAAATGAAGTAGCCACATCAAACCCCTTAGCTTGGTACCCAGCACCTAGTAAAGTATTCATGCCAGTTGCTGGTAGCATTACTATTGATTTTATTGCAGTTACCTACGCAGGAGCTGCTTGGTGGTGGCTAGAATTAATAGCAGTGGAGATGGAAACAGGTAAGTGGGTCTGAGATGCTTGGGTATTGAAATCAGGTGGCCTCTAGGAAAGTGGTCTTAGGCTAGTGCCCAGAAGTCCTAGTCACTTTGGCTTCTCAGGTCCAGAATGTGATTTTTTTCAGCGTGGTTTGATTTCATTCTGCTTATATGAGTCCAACTCACAAGAACATGTTGAAAAGAGACCAATCAATTTACAGAGTAATAATTTATGTTGACTTTTTCTGGTCATTCTACATTCCTTGACACGGGAGACCAATTTCTAATCCTAAATTTGTTCGGTAAGCATGAAATCAGAGCAGAGGAGTTAGCTGGATGATCAGACCGCTTTCTTCAAGATAGACTTAACTCCACTACTGAGATAGACTGTAGTGGTTTCTGCCCTATTTGAAGTGCCCATCCTGGCTTTATTCACCTGGCCAATTTTTACTTCTCTTTTAGGATTCAGTCTAGAGTTATCTCTTTGCAAAGCTTTCTAAATATTTTAAGATTGGATTAAGCTCCCTACCCTTTATTTCCAACTGACCATATTTCATTTCAATTATTTCTCTTGATTTATCATACCCATTAGATAACCTTCCTGAGAGTGGGCACCTGGGTGGCTCAGTGGTTGAGCGTCTGCCTTTGGCTCAGGTTGTGATCCTGGAGTCCTGGGATTGAGCCCTGCATCAGGCTCCTTCCAGAGAGCTTGCTTCTCCCTCTGCCTATGTCTCTGCCTCTCTCTCTGTGTGTCTCTCATGAATGAATAAAATCTTAAAAAAAAAAAAAAAAAAGATAACCTTCCTGAGAGAAGGGAACATATCTTTTTTTTTGCTTGATCTTTTATGCAGCACAGCATATATTATCTTGTAGAAGCTCAAAATATATTGTTTGCACTGCTGACCTATCCCATCAATGGAATATCGATGAACCAAAAGGAATGGGGCCTTTGCTACTTAACAGTATTGGAAAAACAATGTCAGGAATTCCTGTTCTCGGTTCTCTTTTTATTCATCATCAAACAAACCACTTTCTTTTTTTGTTGATGTATATTCAATGTTACCACAATTAATGGGCTCTCCATTTCTTTTGCCTTCATATCTTGATTAGATTCCTAGGTTGGCTAAATTTTTTTCTTTCAACTAGGCTCCAAGCCCAACATGGTGCTTGAACTCATGACCCTGAGATCAAGAGTTGCATGCTCTACCAACTGAACCGGCCAGGTGGCCCCTAGGCTGGCTTTTAATATGAGGGACATTGTGTCTGTCTAGGAGACTTCTGCAAAATCACATGCAGAATTTGTTATTTGACTCTCCCTGAAGAGCTGTATTTTAGGCACCTTACTGGAGATCTCTGTGCACCAGGTGATACTAGAATCCCAAATATTTTCACTGTTGTCATAAGAATGATACAAGTAAGTTCAGAGGCAACACAGATAGATCTTAAAGACATAGGGGGGAAAAAGAGATCAAGAGAGATTTGGAGGCCAGGTAAAAAAGAATGAGTGGAATTTTGAGAGATGAAAAAAAATAGGTAAGGCAATGAACAGCAAGAATAAAAGTATAAAATTAGAAACATGCCACACCATTTAATTCTGTTTGGGGAGATCAACCTTAACAGTTCTATTTGTCAAGAACACTGGGTTTTAGTAATGGGGTAGAGTAGAATAAATTTGCAAATTAGGGTGGTCAGAGCAATCTTAGAGAATTTTCTTATGCTAGACTAAGGTATTTGACTTGACTTGTCAGGCAATGAAGCGGTATTGAAAATTGTTCAACAGAAGAATGGTACACCCAAATTGATTTATAAATATCTAATACTGTTTTATAGTTGTGCAATGCTTTGCAGTTATAGATTTCTTTCATACATATACTCTCAATCTTCACCATACCTTATGAGAGGTATATTATTGTCTCTCTTTTATGGAGGAAGAGACTGATGTCCAGGGACTTTTAGTGTCTCATTCCAAATCCCGTAAGTGGTAAATGCAGAACCTAGAGACTTGAATCTAGGCTTTCTGACTTGAAGTGTAGTGTTCTTGCCTATATGAGATGAATTATTGATTTGATAGCAGTAAATTATAAGGATTATAGGAGGGAGTAAAGAATAAGCACTTGATAAATTATTAATATTAGGAATCATTACTTGCAGGAAAAATTAGGACTTAAGAAGAAATGGGATCCCAAACTAGGGTGTTATCAGAGGGAGTAGAAGGATTATTTATACCTTACCTTTATTTTTACCTATAATATGAAAGTTGTCAAAGGAATTTCAAGGAAAGAGAGTGGAAGAGTAGAGGCAAAGGTTTTTGTCATTAGGAGTAAACATGGTAGGTGGGGAACAGAAGAGAGCTAGAAATTTTCCTTCCTCTCCAAATATTATTGGCCAAATCTCTTTCAGCTACCTGTAGGAAAGCCCCATTCATCTGGTGCTCTCCTGGGTGATGTCTCAGATCACCTTCATCACAGGATTTTGGGGACTTCACCATGTGAGAATGGCAATGCATTTGACAGTCAAATGTTGCAAAGAGCAGAAAGTCTGCTACAAACAGCGGTTTCTAGTTGACAAAGCACTTTCAAGTTTGCTCATTTTCTTTTGCAGACAAAGCCATAAAAGTTATCACCATATTTACAAATGAGGCTTTACCTTGAGGCTCATCAAGGTAAAGGGATTTGCTTTAGAATCTGGAATTTCTGCATTGTCCAATATGGTAGTTTCTAGTCATGTGTGGCTATTGAGCACTACACTGTGCCTAGTCAGTGTGCATGGGGAACATACACACTGGATTTCATAGACGTTGGGTGGAAAAAAAGTGATGCAAAATATCTCAATAAATTTTCATATTGGGTTACATGTTGAAGTTATAATACTTTAGATATTAAGTAAAGTACATTATTAAAGCTAATTGCATCTGTACGTAGAAAATTTAAAATTACTATAGAGCTTGCATTATATTTCTGAACATCACTGTTATAGATCATAGCCTAGAGCCAAGACCTGAACATCGCAACATTCACAAACCCACAGATGCTTGTCTTAAAAGAGATAGTAATGATAATGATCGTAGTTAATATTCATCAAGTACCAGTCACACCTTCTAAGCACTTTACATTCATGAAGTAGTTTTTCTTCATCAAAAATTTCATGACCTGAGTATTATTTAATATATAATGGATTGTTTTATTTTCCAGATGAGAAACACAGAAATTCAGTAACTTTCCCAAGGTCACAGATTTAGTTGAGCCAGAATTCAAACTTAGGCAGTCCACCTACAGTGCCATTAGGAATGCCTCAGGGCTGCCTCTATTTGTGGAGTCCCAGGGAAACATTTGGATGGGCTGCATTTTATTTTGACCTACCAGGAGTCAGGCAGTACATAAGAGACTTTGTGTATTATGTCTTTTAATTTTTGCAACAACCTCATTAAAAAGTTACTACTCCTATTTTATAGATGAGCAAACTGAGATTCAAGAGATCATGCAGTTTGCCCAAAGTTATACTAGACATGTGCTGGAACTCAGTCTCGAACCCAGCCTGGATCTGAAGTTGATGCTTGATCATTACGCTCGACTCCTGGGGGTAATTCCCAGACTAAACCTTGAAGTACTGACAGTCTCTCTCCAGGGTGGGCTCGGGCAATTTGTTCTTTTTAGAATTCGTCCAGACGACCCCCATTCTCAGCCAGGTTTGGTGATCACCAACCTATTGGAGTCTTCATTTTTGATGTGTTTTTTTCTCTTAAAGTTCTGTCACCTCAAACTCGCCTGGGATCTGATGAAAAACACTTTTTAAAAAGAAGGAAGGAAGGAAGGAAGGAAGGAAGGAAGGAAGGAAGGAAGAAGGAGGAGGGAGGGAGGAAGGAAGAAAGATGGAAGGAAGAGGAAGGAAGAGGAAGAAGAAAAGAAAGAAAGAAAGAAAAGAAAGAAAGGCCAAACAAAACCAAACAAAACCACATGAAGCCAAACCAAATGAAACAAATAAAAACAGTATTCCCCTCAGGCAGTCTCGGGTAGGGCTGACCGTTTATTTCAGCAGGGTCCCTGCTTCTTTTAAATCTGATCATACTACCCCCAAATGCAGGCTGCAATGATTTAATTAAACAGAGATAATCATAGACTTCAGAAATACAACAGCTGGTCCTCCTGAAGACATTCTTAGAAACATCTGAACAGCCCAGGGCTGTGTCTGAAACGAGAGGGGTGGGAATATGGGGAGTGCAGAGGTGGTGGGGTGAGAGGAAGGGACACGGAGATTTACAGGCTCTCCAGGTGATCTATGGAGTTCTGGATGGGAATGAAGACACAGAATGAATAAAGTCAAGCAACTCTCTTGTGGGCGGGGTTTGTGTGTGTGTGGTAAGAGAGCTCAATGGTATGATTTTTGCAGCCTTGTTTGCAGGTAGACATGCTGTTGTTTTATGTGACAGATTCAGAACTTCCAACTAGCATGCACTGAAATATAAAATTAGGTCCCAGGTTTCATGGTAACCTCATTTGACACAGTGGCAAACAAAAATTGCTTGGGAAGATAGACGTCAACCCTGTATGGCACAGCTAGCTTGGCTTCCTTCGGCCATTTTCTCCTGATCTAGCAGGACCTTGCTCTTGCCCTAATTTCCCCTGGTTTGTAAACGATGTTACTTAATTGAACTCAACTCCAGACTTTAGAAAAATAAAATTTTGTATTTCAGCAATGGTTTTCTTGGCATTTCTACCTCTGAAGAATTTCACTTAATTCTAACTTTTCCTTTCTATCTTTGAAAGTTGGTAGCTATAAGCTGTGCTTACTCTTTCTCTGCTTCTCCCTTTCTAATGCAGTGTCTGATGCAGTATAATGCAGTGTCTGTTTAACTGTGATTAAAGATTTCAGTGTTTGGTTTAAACCAATATTTACCAGTGAAATCCCGCCAACATAAATGTGCAGGCGAGGTAAAAAATATTGGCTTAAATCAATCTCCCCCTGAACACACACATACAGACAAGGACTGTAAATGTTTTGTGTGTTACTTCTGACATCCTGGCCTCTTTTCGTCAGCTTCACACATATATCAATTTAACACAGATTCAGAGCAGTCTTAAAACCGGCGTAATCTAGATCATAGGTACCAAGAGTGATTTTTAAAGAAATTGTTTCTCTAGTCGATGTTTTTGTCGTTTAATTTGTTTTGTTGTTTTTGTATGGTGGTTCTTCTGGCACTTACCACACATTGCCCTGTCATCTAGCTTAAAAAGTTTCCTTGAGTTATGAGAATTTGTATTATTCAAAATAGTAGTAAACAAGGGAATAATGATCTTTTAAAAAATAGATTCTACTACAAAGCTTATTGTGGAATCATACAATAGGCGTTTTGAGATTAAGTCAGTCTTGGTGAGCGATTGCTTTTATTTAGCAAAAATTTACTGAACTGAATTTATTCAGTGATTGAATTTATTGAATGAATGAATTACTGCTACACTTTGAATGAATTTCAAATAGTTGTAGTTTGGATTAGAAATTATTTTTCTGAAACTGAATAACCCAGGCAGCCAGCAGACAGAAGGCCCCAGCTGGCACCTGGCAGCCTCAGGAGACCTGGAGAGGGTGGAGAGCAAGTGAGTTTTACATGGCCAAGGCTCAGGACCAAGCCCTCAGTGAAAACTTTGAATTGCAGTTCCCATACCGCACTTCCTCTTAGGGAGGGAGGGCTGGGTCTGAGATGAGGAAGGCAGAATGACTCATCTACAAAAAAGGCCACTGAAATTTGCTAATGGCAAGCCCTGAGCAGTACCTGGCAAACAGCAGGCACGTAATAAGTACTTGCCTTATATACAGGCAAAATAAAATGCAATAAACTCCATAATATGTGGGGTTGAGTGGGGAATGTTCCAAACAGGATTTCAGGGCAAGAGCAATTCCATGTCTAGTAGTGATAAAATCTCTTTTGTTACTTTCTCCAACTCCAAATGCTCAAGAGCCTGTGCACCAAAAACTGAAGCACTATGGAAAGGATGGATAAGTCAGATATTGTATTAATTACAGCAATAATTAATTGAGAGTCTGCCTGAATGAAGTATCTTTGATCTTCAAAAGAACCTTGTGAGTTAGACTGCATTGTAACTGATATATAGAGGAACACAACAGGTGGGAAATGAATGGAGAGATGGGAGATGAATCTGGAAAGGTGGCCTGGCCATCTGGACTCAATGGTGGAACTCTGTGGGGAATACACAGAAGTAAAAGACATAGTCATGGCCATCCTCAAGAAATGTGCAGTCCAGGAGGAGAGCGGGGATACACAGACATAGAATGAAAACAGCAAGGGCACACCATGGGCTGTGCATTGGATCATTGGAGAAAAACTGCGAGCAGCAAAGGTTTGCTGTGCTATGAACGAACAGGTGCTTACTAAATGTTTGTGGAAGTGCACTGAACTTAATTAAGAGCCAGGGAAAGGTAATCATAGAAGGAAAGATGTGGAATCCATAATGAGATGCAAAGCAGCAGGAAGATGAGTTTTACTGAGCAAAGAATGTTGAAGAAAAATGGTTAGAGGGTCAGAGTGGGTCCAGTTATGAAGTGAAGCAGAGGAGTCTGGACTGCTGGAGACTCTTGAACAGAGGAGAGGCTTGAGGGAGGTTGGGATTTAAGACAATTAGGCCAGCAGGAATATGTCAGATGGTTCTCAATGGGAAGTAGCTAGAGTTAGGGACCCCAGGAAGACCCTAGGGCAGGGATTTTTTTTTAAGATTTTATTAATTCATGAGAGACACACAGAGAGAGGCAGAGACATAGGCAGAGGGAGAAGCAGGCTCCTGGTGGGGAGCTCGATGCAGGACTCAATTCCAGACCCCAGATCACTGAGCCAAAGGCAGACACTCAACCACTGAGCACAATAGGGTAAGGATTTAAGTTGAAAACAATGCAGGCTAGAATAGATGGTGACAATAGAATGGAAGAAAAGAGTTAAATTCTAAGTAATGCCCAGAAGAAAAAAAAGATGTTATCTTCATAAGAGATGGTATACAGAGGACTAGGGAGAAGAAAGTGTCCAAAATTGTCACCAAGGTTCCTAGCCCTAAAGAAGGACATAAGAATAGAACCACAAACAGACATGAGGGATTTGGAGGAGGGAGAGGGAGAAAGGTAGACCAAATTGAGTTCGGTGTGATTCTCATATGGTTACAAGAATTTGAGGTGGGTCTCTAGTAAATAGTCAGAGCTCCAGGCATGGATTGCTGCAAGTATTGTAGGCTAGGGATTGTGAGGACATACTACTTGGACGTGGCTCTCGAGGGCATGTGTCTATCTTCTAATTGGTTCCTGGAAGAAGGTCAATAACAAATTCATAATTCCCCAGATTATCTCACCAACTCCTTATTTTCCTGTACTCCCTCCTTCCCTATTTCCTCAGCCCCCAGTTGCCACACAAAGCCAAGCCATGAATGATAAATGTCTTGGATGATTTCCAGCTCTGCAGGGCACAAACCTAATGCAGGAGATCTCTTTCAGCACTGGCAAGGAACTAGGTTAAATTTTCCATAGTGGAGAGAACCATTAGAGTTGGTGCGGTCTTAAAGACCTAACTCCTTGGTTCATAGGCAATGAGACCAAGGCCAGGAGAAGAGAATTTATATCTCCGAGACCATACAGCCTCCATGTATCAGCAGAGACCAATTCTGAATTTTCATAGAACCTGTTGTTATTGACACTATATTGTGCCTCAACTCTGATAATATTTAAAGTACTCTTCAATTAGACTAATATTTATTAGATACATAATACATCAGCCCCTATGCTAGGCACAGGGGATACGAAGAAGGATAAATACGGAAGTCATTGCCACCGAGGCACTTGTAGTCCTGAAAGATTGCTTTGAGAATAGGTGTAATTACTTATCCCTGGGTAGAGGTGTTGGGGAAGGTTTCCTGGAGGAAGTTATGCCTTGGGAGGGTTTTAAAGGATGAATAGGAGTTTGCCTGGCAGGAGACAGAAAAAGAAGCTAAATGTATTCTAAGCAAAGAGACCAGCATGTATCAAAATAAAGAGACAACACAGTACAATGCTTAGAGTTATTATAAGGGTTCAGTAGTTTTATGGCATTTAGGGTAGAAGGAGGAAGGGAAAGAGAGGCAGGCACAGCACTGCTATGAATTTAAAAAGTATGGGTGTGGGGAGCAGGGGAGTGGGAAACATGAAGAAGGTATCCAGAAGTTCCCCCAGTGATTTTCTGTAGAAGTATAGTCACAATCAGAGATAGATGGGGTGCTATAGTGAAAAGTCAGGAAGCTTTTTAGAAAAGCCAGACTGTAATCCTTTTAGGTTTGTGGGCCATACAGTCTTTGTGGCGAATATTCAACTCTGCCATTTAGGCATGAAAGCAGCCACAGTGATTACATAAACCAATGCATGTGGCCGGGTTCCAATAAAACTTTATTTGCAAAAACAAGTGGCTGGCCATGAACCATATTTGCCAAACATTGCTCTAGAAACATCCCGAGATTCTGACGTCATTCTCAATACTCGTGGTAGAGAGAACAGTGGTCTCTCAAAGATATGTCTATGCTAATCCTTGCAACCTGTGCATATATTATCTCACATGGTAAAGGAGAATTAAGGTAGCAGATGAGAATAAGGTTGTTTGTGAGCTAACCTTAAAATAAGGAGATTGCTTTGGATTATCTCCGTAGACCCAGTGTATAAAGGTCTTTGTGAAGGACTGAAGCAGAGGGGTCAGTGTCAGGGTGATGGAATGTGAAAAAGATTCAACCAGCCATTGCTGGCTTTGAATATGGAATAGGACCAAGAGCCAAGGAATACAGGCAGCCTCTAGAAGCTGGACGAGGCAAGAAAATGGACTTTTCTTAAGACACTCCAGAAAAGAATGGCTTGCCAAAACCTCGATTCGTGTTGTTTGAAGCCACAAAGTTTGTGCAATTTGTTACAACAGCAATAGAAAACTAATACAATGCCCACATGAGCTAAACCTTCTAAAGACTGTGGAGAAAGCCAAGCCTCCAGAGTTAAGAATGCAGGTTGAACATCCAATTAAACGCCTCATTTAGATGAAAAGGGCAGGACTCTGGGAAACAAACAAAAGGGTCCCAGAAGCGGTTGTGGGTGGGGGTATGGGGTAACTGGGTGGCAGGCATTAAGGAGGGCATGTGATGTGATGAGCACTGGGTTTTATACTCTATGTTGGCAAATTGAATTTTAAAAAATAAAATAAAAAGGCCAGAAAAAAAAAATCTGCATTTGAACGTGGGGAAATTAGGCAATGCTTTCAGGGAGTGTCTATACCAAGGAGCTGCTTTTACACCAAAAAGGCTTTATGGCTCCCTGATGGAGTATAAGAGGCATTGAAACAAAATTTCTCTTTATTTGTGTTTCTCCAGGGGCTTTCAGACCTACACACTTGGGGATTTATACCTAAGGCAAGAGAAAGTCTTGGCGTGGGGGTGAAGATCAAAGTCCCAGAACAGGTCCCCATAAGCAGTGCTCATAGTAGGGAAGTGGGCTGCCAGAAATCAGCCCCTGACTTTCTATTCCGCTGGCACTGAGCCACCCTCTGCCCTGCTGCTGTGCCACTGTACCATTTACGTCATGGGGAATACAGCTTGCTGCTTTAAAATGTGTGTTATGAGGGAAATGAGAACATGACGCTGGTGACATTTCACAAAGGAGGCAGCATTCCAAAGATGAACTTGGGCAAGCCTGGCATGCATGTACTGTTAGGGGTCACTTCAGAGACCACAGCCTCTGGGCACTCACTAAGGTAGGTCAGTCGAGGTCAAGGGTCCCTGCCCAAAAGATCTCTCCAACTACCTGTCATGGAGGGGGGCAGAAGCCATGAGTCCTAACCTCCCTTCCATGCTATAAACATCTTGAAGGCAGCTAGCTGACACAGCACCTTCTAGTCCACAGACAGGCATCACTGCACAGTGGCTAACTAATTATTAAGGAAAATCAAGAAGACAGAGAAGGAGGATCTTGTCATGAGGATGACTCTCCTAACAAATTCAGAAAGTCCATTTTAAGTTACAAAACATTCTCACATCCATTGTCTCAAATTATCCTCCTAAGGGTGCTGTGAAATGAGTATTAGGAAACTCGTTTTGCTGATAAAGAGAACGAGTCTCACACACGTCCAGTGACTAGTTGAACATTTTGCAGCTAACAAGTGGGAAGGGTGCCTGAAGTCAGGTCTTTGGTTTCTTCGTTTGGAGCTCAGCCGCATCCCACAAGGGTTCCTCCCTCCCTCCTTCCTTCCTTTCTCTTTCTCCCTCCCCTCTGGAAACATTGAGTATCTATTAGGTACCAGACAACACCATCCAAGGCCCCACAGAAGCAAAACTAACCAAGAGAAGGTTCTGTACCTGTTGAAGATCATCAGTTAGTGTGGGAGGCAGACACTTCAATGTGCAAATAGAGATACAGTGTAAGACACTGACTGAGTGCTATGTGCCAGGCACTGTGTTAAGGATTTCACGCCTATTAATGGTTAACACCTTAGAAGGGAGGTATCATCTTCCCCATTTTACAGGTAAGGAAGTACAGGTTTAGAGTCACTGAGTCTCTTGTAAGTTGCAACCAGGATCTTCATTCTGCTGATTCCAGATCTCACTCTTAGCCACTAATCTATGCTATGGCAACAGAAGCATTGGCACAGAGCTCCACACTGGGCCAGTGAGAGAGAGAAAGAGAGCCCGGGAAAGATGGACTGGCTGCCTGGAAGAATTAGAGAAGGAAGCTTTCAGCAGGAAGTGTGCATTCTCATATACTGCAGCATAGAGCAATGAACCAGGTCATTTAAAGATGATCTCTACGCCGATCCCCAGTTCCCCAAACTGAATGAGAATTAAGTATCCCAGAAATTTGGTTCCATTTAAAAATATTTTTCAGGGTAACTATTTTTCAGGTAACAAAGCATCGTTCAGGGGATTCCATGTAGAATCAGATTCAAGCCCAGCTCTCAAGGAGGAAATATTTCCTGGAGGAAATACCAGGATTTTTCGAAATCCTGCATTTGCACTGAGACAGGGAGGTGAAATCAACTCCCAAGGGCAAGTGTTCTGAACAGAGTGGAAGATTTGGGTTCTCGTTCCAGGTTTATCACCAGTTTACCCTAGACAGGCCCCTCACCCTCTCTGAGCTCCATTTCGTCAGCTGTGAAAAGCAAGTGTTGGAAGAGGTGATGTCTAGGAGTCTCTTTTAGCTCTGATGTTCTATTATTCTGAGACTCATCAAGGAAGTTCAGAGAAAGTGCTTACCTGGGAGAGTAGGGTGAGAGGGAAGAGAATAGTACATCTCATCAGAAGCCCTTTCACCTGAGAAGCCTTTGGCACCTGAATCTTCCAAGTGCCCAGCAGCCATTTGATTCGAGCTGCCAGGGCCCTAGGCTTGCTCTCTGTTCTCAGCCTGACAAAGGTTCCCCTAAACAATGAAACCATAAAATAAGTAACCCAGGAGGTCTGTGTTTGTCAGATGCCTTGCAGGCCAACAGCGCTAAGTGGCTGCTTGAGGCTTTGATACTATTACTATTGTTGTTGTTACAGAATTACAGTATCAAACACCATTCCTTGGGAGTCTTCTGTGCATAAGGTGCCATGAGGAGTGCTTCCTTACAATTATCTATTTCTCTTGGGAAACGTACAGAGTGTTCTTATCTCTACCTTACAGATGAATCTGTGGCCCAAGAAGGTTAAATAACTTGCCTGAAGCCATAGAGCCCTAGTCTGTTATTCTCTCACTGTCTAGCTTTAAAGGTACAGCTCTTCATCCTCCTGCTACACTTTGGACACCAGTGATGCTTCCAATCTGGGTAGTCTTCCTTCTTTCACCTGCAATGAGCAACTGAAAGGGACACACACTCATTAAGCATCATATCATACCTACCTTACAATTTGCAAAGTGCTTTCTTGTATGTCCCATCATCTGATTCTCAAAGGCGCTGGAGAGCTAGAAGGAGCATTAGCTCTATTTTACAGAAGAAGAAACTGAGTCTCAAGGGAGGTTGAGTGACTCGGAGCTTTCTTAAATCCACTTGCCATACCAATCACATACTTTTCTAAATTTCTGACCACTCTGGTACATTGTTTTTCAGAATATATGTCTTGTGTCTTAAAGTGTATCCAGTTATTTGTATTTGCATCACAGATTGGTTAACAGAGGGGGCCTTCTCAGAGAGATATTAACAAGCAGCTGTTAGTATT
Organism: Nyctereutes procyonoides; assembly: GCF_905146905.1. Classification (NCBI taxonomy): domain Eukaryota; kingdom Metazoa; phylum Chordata; class Mammalia; order Carnivora; family Canidae; genus Nyctereutes; species Nyctereutes procyonoides. Next base: position 45,445,956 of record NW_026575140.1, on the reverse strand, counting down.
TCCTCAAATCTTCTTCCAGGACTACCGCGTACATCATTTCCAAATAACTAAGACTAGTTCAGTGAATCCTAAAGTTTCAAACCCTCATAACGATACAATTTTCTTCTTTCGAAATGCCAGTACATTCACTGAAACTTACCCTCTTTACTGAGTTGACAAGGCATATGTAAGCTACATAGAACATTTTGAAAACCTCTTTTCTACACATGAGGTGAATGCACTGCTATGAGTAGATCATGAAGAACTTCCTTAGCAAATCATCTACCAACTCTATCCAAATGCAATTTTAACAGAGAAATGTATCTATCAAGTCTCCTCCACTTTCTACCCAAGGAAAGCACATAGAAAAGAAATGTAAATAACCTTTTGTTTATCTGCCTCACATAATCAGACTCTCTTCCCACTAGAGAAGGGGGTGGCTATGTATTTGCAAAGTTGTGTGGTGGCTAACTCAACCAAAACACTTACCATAGGCATCAACAGGGATGAATCTCATAAATGTAAATGTGACTTTTGCCCTTAATTTTTCCCAACATTCCCAGTCTCTTTATCTAACATGAATCTCATCAACAGCGATACATAAAACAGCGAGACTCACCACTGCCTGGGAATTCCAGGGAAACCCCCACTGGCCATGTTTCCTCTTCTACTGCCATAATTGAAAGTTTCAAGGCTAAGTTCATTACATCCACCCCGCACGCATGACTCTAACCCCAAGTGCAGTTTTATCATCTTGATACTGATTCCCCACAACCCCACACACCAAACCATTCCCAATTCTGTCTTCTTACTTGTACCCTACATGCAATGTCCTACCTCACTAACAACACAGAGGCCAAGTCGAACTCCATCACTCTACCCCTTCGTGCCTCTGGAAGCCTCTTTCTGTCAGCCTCTCTCTGTCCGTTTACTCATCCATTTTACTGTCCCTCCTCATTGTATGCTCCTCCATCCTCTAGTACTCTGATTTTGGAAACTGGCTCTTCTACTTAACATGTTGAGTGATCGTAGGCAAGTCATTTACTCTCACCAAATATTCTTCTACATGAAGCAAACGGATTGGGCATAATCATGACTTTTATAGCTATGAAATTCCATAATGCTGTGTTTAAAAAGATAAAGCAATTATCTTCTTCTGACCTGCAATTCACCCTTTTCCCAGATCTCCATATTTTTGTGAATGGTACCACCATTCCCCTAGTCATCTAAACTTCAGATCTTAGCTTCTCTTCATGCCTCTATTTTTTCTCAATTTCTACAACCCACCAGTTGGCAGGCTCAGTGGGTTCTACCTCAAAACTATCCATTGCATCCAGTTCCTCTTTTTCTCATTATACATTAAAGTCCAGCCCTCACTTAACTAGCTAGGGCATTAACAGTCACTATCTCATGGGTTTTCATGTTTTGCACCACCAGAAGACTGAGTTTCTTCACATATGCCTCTTACATTGAGTGCCAACACAAAAATTTCCTTAATGACTCCTATGACTTATCAAATGTGTCTGAATACTGTGATTCAGTGTTCACGATTCTATATAACCAAGGTCTAACATCACATACTCTTTCCCTCTACTTCTTCTCTGCTGCAACCACAGAGATGGATTCGCTCCCCACACAAGTCCTGTTATTTTCACCACCCGCTCCTAGCATGTGCTGTTTTCTCTGCCTGGATGATGATCTCTCTCCCCTTTATTGAAATCCTTACCATCTATCAAAACCCAAGTCGGATGTTAGCTTCCACTTAAAAGCTTCCTTGATTCTCACACTGGAGGCCATCTCTCCCTGCCAGAAATACCAGTGCCACCTCATTCCACTGCAGTGACCCTTTGTCAAATGACTTATAGATGCTCATTTTTCCTATCATCTGAATGGCAGAGGCCATATCACCTTTGTATCCAGAATACTACTTCTATTGCAGGCTTGCAATAGTAAGGGGATACAAGAATGAATTAAATATTAATGTACTTATTGTATGACATAATAAATAAATTTCACAGATAACACATCCTTGAGTTGTTGAGGAGACAAATTACTTCCCAGTGAGACAATTAGAAAGCAATATAAGATTTTCTATAATATCAACACCAAATTGAATTGCTTCTGCTTTAGATTCAGATTTTATTCTAGCTCAGCTCCAAGTAGCTGGATGATATTGAACACAAATTGCCCAGGGTCACTTTTTCCCATGAGTAAAATGTAGAGTTGTCAGATTTAGCAAAAACACCCCAAAAACCAAAAAACAAAACAAAACAAAAACCAAAGAATCCAGTTAAATTTAAATTTCAGATAAACAATATTTTTTTAGTTCTTATACTATAATTCATTCTTGTACTAGAAAAAATTGTTATTTCTCTGCAATTCAAATTTAAATGAGCATCTCATATTTTCTCTGACAATCCTAAATGAGGAAACCGTTCTTAATCATCTCCTAGGTTTTCTACTACAACATGCATGTCCAATGGCACTTTCAGAAAAAGAAAGATAAATATGCTATTCCCTTGGCTCATAATTATTTTCCCCTGGATTGCTGCACTCAGATTTTAGCCCAATGATAGTTTCCCTAAACCCTTCTTGATTCTCCTAAATAAAGTTGTGCCTTTTTATCCTTCCATCTGTCATCTCCAGTTACTCCTTAGCTCATTAGTTTGTTTTCTTTATCTGAAATGATCTTCTTCACTTTCATGGGCATGGGTTTATTGTTTGTCTCTCTCATCACTAGAATGTAATTTGCAAAGGGAGGGACCTTTACTGTCCTATTCATTGTTGTACCTCCAGCACTTAGAGCAATGCTGGGCACAAGAATCACTTAAATAACCAAAACACACCATAGGTGCTAAAAATTAATTTTTTGACCAACGAGGGCTAAGGGTGCCCAAAGAAAAAGAGCTGAGTGTGGGACGGCTTCTTGAAGGAAGTGGGATTTTAGTAGTGCCATAAAGCAGTAGTTTAGAAGGAGAGTAGGAGTTGCCCAAATAAGCTTAGCAACATTTTTAAACTATACCTGTCCTTATCCCCACTTCCCACCACTCCCATTATCAGAATTTAGGGTGGGTGGGAGATAAGCACTGTTAATGCCAAAGGCTTCTCAGGTGACTCTGACTTGACTTTTCTATCTGCATTTGGGAATATTTACCAAAAAGAATGGGTAGGATTTGGTTAAGCAGAAAGCATTAGGAATCTTGTCATTGGTACAGAGCAATGTGAGTTGAGCCCAGAGAAGAAAAAGTAGCACTGGTATGAAAGCACTGCTCAGATCAGAACAGAATAGAATTGAGGAGTTTGTGTAGGCAATAGAGAACTAAAGAGGGATTTTTCAGAAGGAAATAAAATCGTAAAAGTGGAATGAGTAGCTATAATTTACACTTGGGTCAGAAAACTATGGTATACCAAGCACAACGCACTGCCTATTTTTGTAAATAATATTTTATTGGAATGCAGCCATGCCCATCTGCTTACTATTGCCTGTGACTGTTTTGCTAAAAGCTCAGTACAATGCCTGTGATGCTCAACCCTGTCAAGACCTGGATACCCTTTAAGACTCTGTCATTGAAGAAATGGCCTCACTGCCAAGGTTCGACTAATTCATTTTTTATGATGATTATATTCATACAGTCATTAATTCCTAAACACTTCAAAAGGTTTTGTATATATATGGGTACTAGGATAAGTGCTGGGTTTCACAGTTAGAGGAGTTGTGAGTCCTAAGCCTTGTTCTTCATCTACCATATTTATCATATTTTATCTGTATGTGGTTCTAATAACATACATCAGTGATATTGCAGGGTCTTCAAACCTGACACAAACTGGGAAGACATAGCTATAAATAACCAAATAGCAAGTTTAATTCTCTTTCTGGAAACTGGTATCTGACAGAGGATTGGTGTGAAGCTCGGTTCCTAGCAATAGTACCAGACACATGAGCAGGCTGGGTGTCATGGCTAAGTTTTCCAGTAACTCCAAAAATATCTGCTCTTACCTCTTTCCCCATATAGCTACACAAACACTAACCTCCATCCTTATCACATTTTTTTTTTGTCTTTTTTCAACTTTAAGTCTTCTGGGAATAACCTAAAATTTTAGGCGAATGGCTAGACTTTCATTTCCTAAGAATTTCCTTCTGGAAACAGTACTGCCCTAGATGGTTTTAAAAGAGCTTGCAATCTCCTCTGGCTAGTGCTGATGGTAATGGAAGCAAAATTCCCTTTTGGCTACAGTAGATCATACAGCATTTACTCATGCTAGGTGTTGAGGTTACAACGGTGAAGAAAAATCCACCAATGAGTGACTTGTGAATAACCAGTCTTAGTTCAGAGTTATATTTCAATACAGGCAATTTAATTACATTGGTAAGGTTAGTGGTGATAATCACTGGGAGTCAAGAGAACCTATAGGATGGTCACCTAACAAAGTCTTGGGGACTTCTTGAAGGATGTGGTATCTGAGTGATAAAATGAAGGAGTTACTAGATAAAGAGAAGGCTGGGGGATGGGAGATGAAGGCAGAGAAGTTCTAAAGGCCCAGAAGGAGAATAATATTGGAGTCCTGTGTTAACAGTATACTATAATCAGTTGCTGATTAGCTGAATATGGCTAAAACGCTTTATGGTAGATTCTAATCACTCTCTGGTGTGTTGCAAAAGGAAGCAAGGACTTGGCTTTTATTCTACTTTTTATATTACCACTAGCAATTTTTTGTGAAGTGGCCAGTGTTTCAGGCCATCACTTCACCTTTTAGCATATCAATTTTCAGATTTGTCAAATGGGACTAAAAATATCACGAGTCCTTGTAGGACTTTGCAGGGATCCAATGACACTATGTGTGGGAAAGTGCTCTGAAATCTCTAAAATGCAAGGGATTATTATTCTAATTCCTGCCTCCACCCAGGCCACTCCCTGTTTCCACCTTCCACTGCCCATCCAGATTTGCTCAGCAAATGCAAGCTCATTTTAATGTCATCTGCTGACAATAAATCAAATAAGGTGATCAAGAGCCAAAAAAACAGTTTGCTGATTCTCCCCCACTGCACAACATGATAGCCCATGTCGTGGTCACAGACAACAGTAGGATGACCATCAGGGAAACTTATCAAACTGACCAATCCGTAATTCTTTTTATTTTTCTTGCTCATTTGACAAATGTTGAAACTGGTGCAGGGGAAGGTTTTATGAATGTCACCCAGCTAGGGAGTGGTGCTAAACAGGGTCTGGTTCGTTTCTATTACCTCTTTTCTCCAAAGCCACTGGGTCCCTTCTTTTCTGGTTCTTCTCAAATCCTCCAGAAACTAGTATAGAAACAGTGCGGTGCAATCTGCAAGCAGGATAGTTTCCCCATTTTCACTTGGTGGGGCTGTGTTCTAATCCCTTTCTGCTTCTAGGCTCACTGTAAATGACTAGGGCAAGCCTCTGAGGTTTAGGAGGCTAATGGCCACTTTCCAGCAAAGTTGATCAGCTGGATGAGCAGCAAACTCTCAGCTTCAGAAGGAGCTTTCTCTTTGGGGTAAAAGTCTAGTGAACATGTTACTTGTATTTCTCCCATCAAAAAGTCATTCCTTAGGAGAAGTTCAGCAGCAGTCCCTGCAAGAAAAAGATCCTTGTAACTCACATGGTTAGAAAAACCAAACCTGTCATTTGGGAAAGGAACTCAATTATGCCCAGGGGAAGGAAGAATTATAGAATATATTTGTGATCTAGTTTCAGGTAGTATTTAAAATGAACTGTAACATTTTTATTTCATAGTTTTATTGTATCATGAGGTCACACATAAGTTTGGAAAAATTACTCTCATCTCTGCTTTATTTTTTAAAAATAAGGGCAGGCAATCTGGTATAGATAAAAACAATACAAAACAAAACAAAAACCAAAGAAAAAGACTGTCCTAGTGGCAAGAAGAATGGGGATCCAGTCCCAGTTTTCTTAGTCACTCATGTTGAGGATCTTGGCACGTCACTAAACCTCTCTGGGACTCAGCTTCCTTCTCTGTGACATAGAGATAACATTACAAGTTCTTTTACCTCAGGATCAACTGGAGCAAAGAATGACAGCCCCAAGAAGAATGTCAAAGCTGCTTGAGGATCATGATCTCTGACTCAGTCTCCCATAGCCCAAAGGTCTTATGGGGCTGGGAACCCAGCAGGCCCTCGAGGAATACTTGCCAGTCAAATGGAGAAGCTCTATGATGGGTTCTCAAAATAATGGGAAAATAGTGTTCTTAAATTATTAAAAATTATCAATGGACAAAAATCTGCTTATTCAATATTGGTAGACTGATGAGTGTTGCAGCCATGTGAGGCCAAGAATATATTAGTAGTTTCTACCATGGGTCTATTCATGAGCAAACAAACACTTTTCTTCTGTTTCAGAGAACACATATGCATATATTTACATGCAAGCACATGTGTCTGTATGGACTCTTTTACTAGGGAGAAAATGGAGCCCATTGGTAGTATTACTTGCTTGATCTTTAGACTTCACCCATTTAAATACTATTTATCAATAATGCCATGTTTGGTTGAGGCACTTCTGTCAGAAAGTTGAAGACCAAGGATAAGCCATTTATGAAGACTGTATCTAAATACTAGAAATGGAGCTGTACATGACCAACTGTGACTTTTAAATCCATGTAGGGTAAAGAGATTGCTCTGGCATTGAGTCGCTTTCCTAACAGAACTCAGACCCTTTGGGAAATCAAAAACGTGAAGCAGGGTAAAGGCCTTGAGTGCAGGGTCTGGGTCATAATTCACCTTTGTAGTCACAGCTACTCATGCTGTAAGCATCCAATAAATGTTTGATGAATGTATATAAGTGAGTGACTGGGGAATGGAAGGAGTTCTGGACTCAAATCAGGGAATGTGGATTCCACCCCACGCTCCATCATCAGCACTCTGAACATAAGGAAGTCATTCCAAGTCTACCCCTCATCTGTGAAATGAAAGGCTGGGATAAAGTGCAGTGAATTAGCTGATCTCTTAGCTGGGAGATGGTGCTACATTTTTCTCTTCAGCATATTATATAGTTTTCAGGCTCCTTGGTAGGCAAGGAGAAGTGAGTCCAGCTAGAAGTGATGTCCCAGGCTGCAGCCAGAAGTGCAATCTGAGTGCTGACCGGCTCCCAGAGCTAAATTGATAATATTTTCTTCATGGTCAGTATCTCAGGAAGTCTCACGACAAAGGAAACTAAAATCACCAGAAAATAAATTTATTCAAGAAAAATATTGGCTTCCTTCCACCAGCTACTCTGTTAATTGCAGGACAGGACCCTTGAAAGTCTTCTCACGTGGAGATAGAAGCAAGAACCCTAGAGAGAAATGTCCCTCTGGATGCCTGGGTTTGTGCAATACAGCAAATGGCCCCAAGATGCATTTAGTTAGATTTTAATATTCATAACATTATGAGTTTCTATCATAGCATGTTATTTTCCTTATAATATTTTCATTCTGCAATCACATTTACTATTATTAAAAAGTACTATAGGAATGGCTACCATGCACACGGTGCTTTCTGCTTCACTGAATGTTTTAAGATCCATATGAAACACATTTCAGGCTATGGAGATGCTCTCAGAGGAATCATTCATGGTAGAAGATGGAGAAGATGCTATCTCAATTCAATTCCACTGTGTAGAACCTCTCCTCAATTTGTCTGGGAATGCTTGTAAGGAAATCTAGATGATGTCAAGTACAATTCACCCAAATGGCCACACAGAAGTTTAACTGGAGTATTCTGGGGCTGTGTGGTCAATGAAGGGAGCATGAGTTTTAAAGGCATGGGTTTAAATCTGAATTCTGTCTCCTAGAGTTGAGTGACTTTGGACTGGTGACTAAAAAAAATAAAAAATAAATAAATAAAAAATAAAGGGATCCCTGGGTGGCGCAGCGGTTTAGCGCCTGCCTTTGGCCCAGGGCGCGATCCTGGAGACCAGGGATCGAATCCACATCGGGCTGCCGGTGCATGGAGCCTGCTTCTCCCTCTGCCTGTGTCTCTGCCTCTCTCTCTCTCTCTCTCTCTGTGACTATCATAAATAAATTAATTAACTAATTTTAAAAAATTAAAAAAAATTGTTATGGGCAGTAGTTTACTTTAAAACATATGCAATAATCTTCCCCATAGTTTCTGCATTAGGATGTAAAAGACTGGGAAGCACCTAGTACCTAGCAGGTGTTCTAAAAATGTTAACCCTCTTTGTTTCTCCCAAAGCTCTTCTGTGGTCTCCTCTGACCCTCATCACTGAATCAACTAAGTAAGACCTACTGGTTAGTCAGGCAAGCTTCTCCTTCGTTTAACTCCACTTACCAAAATGTATTCTCTTTCTCCCAAAATATACTCATCTTTCTATTTCCAAAATTTTAATGAAGAGCCCCACCAGCCCGATATGACTATAGTGACTTAGGGGTAATCATAAGTTTGAGAACAGAAGTTAATGTGAGAACAAAAGTGTTTTAATGTATCATTCTGTTGATGAATTTAGTAAGATATTAAACTAGTATGGTATCACAGGATATATGTTCTTTTTAATATGTGCTCTCTTAGTATATATCTCTCTTAGTATATATGATAAGGAATATGCTTTGAAATAGCACCTTAATTCACTCACAAATGAGTAAAACAGCTTTGGCAGACTTTTACATACAATAGAGTAGGTAATGATAGGACAACCCTGTTCTTGTCATGTGAAATATAAGGCAAACAGCCCTAATGGCTAATAATCTAGATCATGTAACACTACTATTTAAAAGATTCTGCGGCAAATATTATAATAAAGTGGATTTTGAATAAGTGCATGAGAAAGTGAAGGCTAGGTAAGTACATTCTTATGAGAATTCTTTTAGTTCGGATGCATTATAAAAATGAAGCAATGCCATCGTTTTATTTGCCCTGGTTTGTGGAAGAGTTTGAGAATTGTTTTTTAATATTTGTTTCTTTGTTTTGCATTCTGGTAGAAGTGAGAGAGGTCTATAAGCTGATGACATGCAGAAAACCTTAAAACAATACCTTTATTATGTGGCACAAGAAGTTACTTATAAAAGTACTGAAAATGGGAAAGGCCTAAGATGAAACCTTGGAATACAAACATCCATTCATGAAATGGAAAAGAGTGAAGGACATTAGGTAATAATGGATTTCCTATCTTTAGGGATCTCACACAGAATCTTTGTAGAGGAAGGGAAGGAAACAAATCTAGGAACACTGAGCAATGCCGTCATTTTCCCCCAAGACCCGAAATCAGAATCTGCATAAGTCTATCAAACATGCAGTGAATGATGATGTGGCTCATGGATGTATAACAAGGAGAGAAGGGCAAGGGAAGAAGCAAGAATCAAACACCCATATGTGGCAACTTAAAAACAGAACCGAGGAACCTCCATAAAACAACTTAAAAACAGAACCGAGGAACCTCCATAACCTCGAAATGGTTAAACTTAAATGTAGCTTAATGGCTTGAAATACAACATTCTTCAGGAAGACCAATGTTTCTACATGCATCTGGAGTTATTGAATGTCAGTCAGGGTCTTGGAAGTATTACCTCACTGTAGGACCCTAACTTCTGATTAAAGAAGTTACAAGGAATTATGTACATCATGTGTAGTCTAAGGAATCCTGTACAAAACTGGATGAGAAATACACATGAATAGGAGCTGCTATAAAGTATTGAGGACTTATTATGAGCAAAATATTCATTGATACAATGAATATGTGCCAAGCACTCTTCTAAATCCATGACAATGAACCAAAGTGACAAATATTCCTACCTTCATGGAGCTTACATTCCATTATTTAACATCTACACAATCTTAACAACACTCATAGATGTTATTATTCTTATTTTGCAGATGAGGAAACTGAGATTTTAAAAAGTTAAGTAACTTACTTACAGAGCTAGTAACTCATGTGCCAGAGTTCAAATCCAGCTCTGCACAGCTTCAAAGCCTAAACCTTTACCTACTCTGCTACACTATCTTCTACAAGCAACAGAAAATGGGTTCTAATGAGCATCAACACATCTACTGCAACTCAGATGAGTATTTGCAATAAAAAAAAATACTTCCTTGTTTGCAGTAAACAGACCACAGCTTACCAAGGAGGTAGATACTCAGTACCAAGTGCCTACCAAAGGCAGGCTCTCACTCAACCAAAATTTATTAATTAGGTTCAGTGTCAAACTTAGACCACTTCTTAGGGATGTAAGTAAGACACGTCTAGTGGGGAAGAAGAACATATGAATGGGTCATCATAACACAGCATGATAAGGCTGAGATTAAGATAAGCCCCGGATGCTCAGGAGAGTACAGTAAACAGGTTGACATAGATCGAAAGGGAAGGAATGTTGACCTCTGCATTGAGTCTTAGCCAACAGGAATGAGCTTGATGAAGAAAGGGGAGGTGGAGTGAGAAAATTGTAAAGTGCTTGGAGTGGAGAGGGAGAATGACATGTGCAGGGATGTGAAAGGCAGTATGCTATTCAAGAAAATGCAAGCATTTCAGCATGATGGTGAAGTGTGAGAGAGATGCTCCTGAAAACTGGCTGTAGCAATGTGTGTGTTTAGGGAAAGTTGCAGACAGGATAGAAATTGGGGAGCACACCCAGATCTGTATGGAATCTGTTTCATGGATCTTGGCCAGTATTTACTTAAAACAACAAAACAATAGAATAGAATAGAATAGAATAGAATAGAATAGAATAGAATAGAATAGAAAATATCATGTATTACATATGTAGTAAGGTATTGTCTCATAAAACTTTATGCCCATATGTTGGGACTGGGTCTTGATGTTTAATGTATGTCTTATTATGAGTCATCATCCAAAAAGTTTGAAAAGCCCTGATCTAGTCTGTACCTTTCAATAGGCAGACTGTCCCCTTTGGATTTACTCAACAGGGTTCCCTTGGGGGACCTACTATCTATCTATTCATGTCAGGAGAAAAGAGAGGTCACTTGGAACAAACCTGCCCCAGTTTCTTAAATACTTTCCATATTCCAAAGTCCATGATCTAATTCTAAATCTCAAGTGGCTATACAGATAAACTCCAATGACCAGGGCTATTTCTGAAAAGCAATTAATATTTCCATTTTGCAGGAGTGAGACAAAATATGCACACAAAATCAAGCTTCAAATGATTCCAAGAAAGTTCAGGGCCAGTAAAAAGTTCTCTGTCCCAGCTATGTTTTCCACCAAATGAATCATTCAGGTACAGAGCCAACGCATGTGAGTCATGAAACACACCCTATGTTGTATCTCTCTCTTCTTTTCCTCTACACAGGGATTTTCCCTAAAAATTCTTTTTGGATTTTATTCCTCAATTTTTTTTTTTTCCTAAGTCAGTTCATTTCTTGCCAGTTTCTCTGCTCTTTGATCTTTTCCTTTATGGTGTTTAATCTTGTTTCTCTTTTCTTTTGCCTGATCATTCTGAATTCGTAAAACAGTTCGTATACAAAGAAAATCCATATAAAACATGGCTTTAAAAGAAAAGAACTTAAGATAGTACTGTTTCGTTTAAATCTATTACTTAACTGATTGCAAAGCACAAGAGTCAAAGAGAAAGTTAACAGAAGTAGTTTAATAAAATACCTCTTAACTAAATTATCTGGGTAATTTAGGCCATTAAAATAGAGAAGTTGATAAAAACAAGTAAAAAATTGACCTTGGGCCTAAGTTAATTAGGCTATTGGTCAAATCACCAGAATTAATCACACATTTGTCTACAAATCAACAATCAGAAGGCAACATTGGAAATGATTGATCACCTCGCAAGCCCTAATGATTTAAACTTCTCTAAGAATACATCTCTCTTCTCTGAGCTATAAAAATACCAATTCTTACAGGGAGGAGCTTTTGTAGAATCACAAACTTCTTGAAAACAACCTTAGAGATTATCTGATCCAGAGTTTCTCAATTAGCTTTATGAGGTTGAAAACATAAAAATATCACATGCCTGGTCCTCATGCAGATTCAAATGGCCCTTTGGTTGGGAGTCTATGCTTTTTATATCTCTACTGGCTAAGAAGTGTTTGCAAGCACTATTTTCTGTGGTTCCTGAAAATATTTTTCTTATATTTTTTAAGTAAAAAATATAATGTCAAAATTGTGTTATTAAACTATGTATAAAACTTGGGATGTACTGATGTAGTCCAACTCTCCCTTTTACAGACCAGGAAAATGAATCTCAAAGATGGCAAATAATTTTACCCTGGGTTCAATTCTCCAGAGACCTGGTGCAGTATATACAAAGCACGTAGCAAGGCCTGATAAATACCTTATTTAACCATTTTTGAAATGGCCATGCAGGGAAAGAGTGAGCAAGGAAGTGAATGACAAGAAATAATTCACTGAGTTACAATCTTGTGGCTTACATTTCCTGAGGAGTGTGATTTTCCAGACTTCAGAATTTGTCCTTAATTTCTGTCACATTTTAGTTACTCTGCCAAGAGCCCCACAGCAAATAGCTGCTGCACATGAGGGGACACTTGTCTAAGCAAGTGATGTGAAAACAAATGCTGCTTTGTTTAAAGCAACTCGGTGTCTTCCTTCCCTCCCTGCAGAACCTCAAGGACCTTGAAAAAGGTCATTTAATGAAGTTCTGGTGTGTATATGAGTAAACTTGAATCATCATATGTCATAATTGGAACCACTAAGCCAAATGCCATGAACCAGATTACCATGTCATCCCCAAATAGGTTATTATGGCAGAGCTGCTAGGTCACCAGGATACTTTGGCTAGGCTTGTTTTTTAATCATACTCCCAGAGAGCTCTGGACCATTGCAAACATCCATAGCTAAAGTCATAGGAAAATATCTTGAATTCATTAGAAAGGACAAAAGAACAGAAATACTTATTTCACTTTTTAAATTATGTAGAATTAAAGCATCTGACAGAGTCTCGAGCACAGATCACCTCTAAGAAAGCAGAAGGAAGTGGAGGCATCGAGTTGATTAGCTGAGTAATTTAGGCACTTAATAAGGAGAAAAGATTGTATTTTATATAAGGCAGATATTTGAATTATAAATGTTTGCTGAGGGATCCCTGGGTGGCGCAGCAGTTTGGCACCTGCCTTTGGCCCAGGGCGCGATCCTGGAGACCCAGGATCGAGTCCCCGTCGAGTCCCCATCGGGCTCCCGGTGCGTGGAGCCTGCTTCTCCCTCTGCCTGTGTCTCTGCCTCTCTCTCTCTCTCTCTCTGTGACTATCATAAATAAAAAATAAATAAATAAAAATAAATGTTTGCTGATTACGGTGATCAAAATTATGGGATACTTGTTAAGTTTCCGGCTTATTCCATTTACTAACAGAGCTACCATTTAGTGAGTATCCAATACCTGGTAGGCATGTGCTTGGTGCTGTATGTGCATTTTTTCTATCTCCTTGCAATAACCATGCAAGACCATTCACTTTGTCTTTCAAACTGGTAAGTAGTAAAGCTACGATTCGTATCCACGGCTATCTGTCTCCAGAAGAGGACTTGGCTTTCAAAGGCTCTAGAATCACTCTAAATCCTCATTTTGCCTGTTAGTAGCTATGTAACTTTGGGCTAGTTACTTAATCTCTTTCCATCTCATTTTCTTGATCTTCAAAATAGGATTAATGATAGTCTCTCCCTAAGAATTCGTTATATGTGAAATAGGCACATGAGGCCCTTCGTTGGTACAGAGTAAGCAGTTAATCAGCTTCTGGCTTTTGTCATTATTGTAATGATAACTTATTATCAGTCGATCCACAAATAACCTGAACAGTTGAGATGCCCAGATACTGAGACTAAACTTTTCTTACTGACCTCAATTATCTGGGAATTTGCGGTAAAGATCAAATCTCAATTCATAATTACATGGTGGGAAGATCAGGTCATCGCCAGTGCTCAGGGTCCAAGGAACTCAGTTTATGCTGTGTCACATGTGTCAACACGTTTGACTTTGGGGAAAACTGTCTTAACATAGGTCAACAGGCTTGCAAAAACCAACAACCATAAACTCCTCTCTTTTAACAGGGCTGGTGGCTCTGAAAAGAGGAAACATGAGTAAAATTCATAAGTTCTGTAGTCACTCCCAGTTGAATTTGTCCTTTATTTTGAGAACATGGGGGAGTAGAAACCAGACTCAATCTAATTGAAAATAAAACTTGTGTGTTTTCTGAGTGAAACTGATAGAATGGTAGCAACATACAATAACATACTGATATGCACAATAGTTTGATCTGGCATGGATGCTCACCGATCTGTTATTATAATGTACTTGTTAAAAGAGCCTGGATCCTGGAGTTAAGACTTCTGGAATCAACTCTTGGCCTTTCCAATTGTTAACTTCCTAATCTTAGAAAAATTATTCAATCTCCTTAAATTCAGTTTTCTTATGTGTAATATAAACCTTATAAAAATATTTACCTTACTCTGTTGTTTTAAGGATTAAGGGAGATGCTACATAAAAAAGGCACTTAGCCCAGAGTCTGATCAAAGAATAAGTGCTTAATAAAATGTTAGCTATTGGTACATGCTGTCAATCTAAACCTGCCTGTGTCAAGTAAAGGTTTTGCACCCCTTGTCCATTCATGAGATCTTGGCAATGGGAAGAGCTAATGGTGATTTCTTAGACAGAGGAGACACCTTTGACAGAAACCTGGCAAGCTGCGAGGTATAGCAGGACAGAGATTTAAGCCTGGACCTCTGATACCTATAAGCTCAAACATGGCTAGTCAGTTTCTATTATCATCCCGATGGGCTACTGATGGTTTCCGCCTCTGAGCTAGGGGATAAGCGGTAGCAGGGGAGGAGGAGGACTCCTTGTGGCCACGTGTCCAAAAAAGCTTCAGAAACATTTATCAAGAGCTAGGATGCTAGTAGGGGATACTAGTGGATTTTTTTATTCCTGGCATTGGAGATTACTCCTGCTTGCAAATTAAGTATCAAATCAGGCTCCTAAAGCATGCGTGCTGAATGCTGTAGAAGACCCATTTGGATTTTGTGTTACACTTGCTTTTTATTCATGATTTCAAATCTCAGATAAAGTCTCAATACTGCCTAGAAGTTTCACTAGGAACCTTGTGTGACACTATGCTCTATCTTCTCCCTTTTCAAATATCCCATCTGCCTCCCCCTCCACAATTTAAACCATCAGGTGAGAAGGAACTCTCTCAGTTTTAAGTATGTGTACAAACCTATCACATAATATTGTTATAAGGATTAAATGAGTTAGTAAATGAAAATTACTTAGAGCATTACATGGCACATAGTGAACTCTCAGTAAATGTTAGCTATAATCATGATTATTAATACCTGTGCCTAAATCCATTTTCTCCTGTTTCCCCCTTTCACCTGCTCCTGCCAGATGCCAAGCCCTCAATCTGCTTTCTGGACCCCACTGTCTTTTATTTTCTCTAGGATTGCTCCTTTGATTGTTCCCTCTTTCTCTTCATCAGTAACTTCTCCTTCTCTCTGGATTTTTTTTTCATCAATGTAAAAATCTGCTTTACTATCCTCAAATGTTCAACCCACTCCAATTCTGCCTCCTATCCTTATAAGTCCTATAAATCTGCTCTTCTCAAGATCATCAGTGAATTCTGTTGTCAAAACTGGTAGTCACTTTCTATCCTCAACTTACTTCAACACAGCTGATGGCCATTCTTCTCAACACAGCACCCTCAGGTTCCACACTGTAGGGTTTCCTCTTAGTTCTCTAATCATTCCATCTCAATCTTTTCCCCAATCCTGTCCTTCTCTACTGAGTATCTAAATGCTGTCACTTTCCATGGACATGGGTCTAGATTTATATTTTCCCTCTACATTCTCATTCATGCCCAGGGATTTATTCAAAATGTATGTGCTCAAAACTCCAAGTTTAGATCTTTAGCCTAACCTGTTTTATGCCTACATCATATTTCCTCTAGGATTCAAAATAACACTCAAAATGAGTAGCTCAAACCAAATCAAGAACTTCTTTCCCACCCCAGCTGCCAAAATTTCCTCTTCTAATCTTATCCATCTTAGTCAGGGGCACCCAGATCCATGCTGTGAGTGGCTTAAGCCAGAAGCTTGGATTTCATTCTTGATTCTTCTTTCTCTGAATGTTTCTACCTTCACCCCTTCCTATTTAATCCATTAGCAAGTTTCATCTCTTCCATAACCCAAATACATATCTGATGTCTGCTTCTCTCCATTGCTGCTTCTCTACCATTGTCAACTAAACAAGCATCATCTCTTACCTGATCTGTTTCAGTGTTCCCCTCCCTTCCATTTTTCTAATCCACTTTATTATCCACATTAATGTCTTGGTGAGCCTTAAAAAGTTATATAACATTTTCACCGTTTCTTGAGGGCTTCCTAATTTGCTTTAATATTGTCTTAACTCCTTACTAGAGCATACAAGGGCCTACAGGATCTGGCCCTCACCCCTCTCTGACCCTATTTTGTACTGTTCTCCCCCAATTCACTTCACTTTAGCCACACTGGCCTTCCTCAAACACACCAAGTTCAATACATTCTGTTTTAAACATTCTGCTTCTCTGCCTGGAATAGCCCCCCCCCCCCCTTCATTCTCAGCTTTCTGGTTTCAGGTGAAATGTCACCTCCCTGGAGAGACATTTTCTTATTTTCCCATCTCAACAACTTCCTTTCTTCCCCATTATTTTCTATAGCTGTGTCCTCTAAATATCCTTCAAAGCACTTATCCAAACTCGTTTATTTTCTTGTGTATAGTTGGTATCTCCCTCCTGATCCAAAAGAGAAACGGTCCATTTCTATTTTACTCACCAGTACCTAACAAAATGCCTGATATACAGTGGAGTCTACATAATACTCACTCAATAAATGAGTGAATAAATAAGCAGTCATTCACATATTAATGTAAGCATTTGAAAGCATAGAAGTGAAACAGAGCTTTGGACAACTCACTTAAAGAGCTGGCCCATGACAAATTATTCCCCCAGAGAGTGGTGCCAAGTCCTGTTGATAATGGAGCATCTTATGACTATGACTGGATCTTTCCTTCTTCCAGTTTATGCAAATTATATGCCTTCTCTGTGAACTCCTTACCCCTATTTAATTCCTAGCCAAGATCCAACTTAACTCTTTGTCCTTGATGAAACCCCTCCCCATAATTCTAGCCCGAAAGTCTTCATGATCCTCAGAAAAACCTACAGTACTCACTTAATATTTATATTTCATCTTGTGCATTTTTTATGAGCTAAGCACTGCCTCAGGAAATGAGGATCAAATATAAAGATCTTTGAACTAACATTTATTCAGCATCTTTTGTACATTAAGTATTTTATATCAGCACTCATATTATAATTACATAATTATAATATTAGCACTCACTCGTTCTCACTACAAACCCAATTTCCATTTATTTTTATTTAGCAAATATTTTCATAGCACAGACTGCATACCAGGCCATAGTTTAAGGACTATACAAATGTTAATTCATTTAATCCACATAACAAACCTAAAGGATAGGTAGTATTATGATACTTTGGGACTCCGAGGCAAAGACAAGATATTTGCCTAAAACCATAGAACTAATAAATGGTAGGCCAGAATTTGGGCCCAGGTATGAAGCTCCAGAGTCTCCATTCTCAACCATCATTCTAAGCCACCTCTCAATTCCTATCAGGTAGGTATGATTACTTCTCTTTCCAGAAAGAACTTGGGACTCTCAGGTTAACCTTGCTAGGAATACATAGTTAATTCACGTATTCAACATCAAATGTTTATAGAGTACCTTCTAAATGTTAGGCACTATGTAAAAGTTCTGAGATACACAATGTTTGAATAGACTTGTCTTCAGGGAGTTTACAATTCAGCGGACAAGTGGAACAGTGTGGGATTTAGATTTAAGGGCTTTTTAACTGTTAAATTCAGGATGTGTGACCTTTCCAGGATTCTATTCTCATAGAATTCAATCAAATTGTTTGGGTTTCAAGATGATCCCTCAAGGAACAGGTGGTGGAGTTGGGACATCTCCAAAAGGCTTCCCTGAGGAGGAAGGCACCACTCATCACTTATTGTTACTTAAATGGTGAAATGTTTCACATTTAAATATCATTCTTCAAAAAAAAAATATCATTCTTCAACTGCTCACTGCAATCTCCTTGAGGACTGGGACTCTAACTTAACATTGCTCATAGTGTTTGGGACGGTGTGCTACACACATAGGGTCCAATAAAGAGATCTCGAATCGTGACTGGTTGAGTTCTTAAAACAGTGAACAAAGCTGGCAGTCTTAGTTTTGCTACGTGTAAGATTTCTTCAGACTTGAACACTTACTTACCATGGCAGACATACACTAGCTTTTCCTGGCTCTCTGGGGACTGTGACTCAAAGAGTGAATGCCATAAAACCAGGAGGTGTTCTGAATTTTCACCTTACCACATGGCCTAGGTCCTTTGCACTTCCAGATTCAATATTGTCTTCCCTAAGGAACCTCACAGCCCCATCCGCTGCCACCAAGCCCTCTGGAACGGGGAGTCCTGCCTTTATGACCACAAATTGTCCTGTGTTTATGTTGCCAAAATAGGCAAACTGGATTCCCACATTTTTTTTCACTGGTGCAATGGGAAGCACCAGGGCCTTGGTCCTAGGAAATGATGAAAACTCAACCCAGATGTATACAGAGCAAACACTGCTATTTGCCACACTGTCTTGTTTGTTTTGGAGGAAAGTGGATTTATTAATAATAAAGTTTCACCATGTGGCAGGCACATCTGTGTTACAAAGTATCAGTCATAGAACGTAACTCAGGAAAAACCCCATTAAGTCACCTAGTCCTGCATATGCCAAGGCTGTAGTCTACATTTCTGTCTTTTGAGATTTACCAGCATTTCAGAATAAAAGATGAGATGTTAAGAGCAACGTCTCACCTATGATTCCAAACTACCATTAACGATGGTGCTCATGGTGGGAAAATGGAAAAGAAAACACACACACAAAAATCTCAAATCCTCAAAGTTTCAATTCATAGCCCTGAGTGGGGTGTTGTCCCAAACTGATACAGAGAATAAACTGAGGAGGAGACTTCAATTCACAAAAGCACATGGTGTCTTCTGTGGAGACTCATGGCCAAAAGAGGAGAAAACCCTACATTTATTTATTTAACACTTATTTATTTAACCTTCTTGCTGGGTTGGGTTGTTGGATTTGGTTTTACATCCTGAATTACAAAATTTATGATGGGAACATGTGTCAGCTGTTTGCTGAAGGAAAGAAAGACTTCTGTTCTTTGTCTTTTCTCATAATAGAGCCAAGCATCCCACACCGTTTAGAGAAGTTAAAATATGTGAAGAGTAAGAGCATAACCCTTGCTTGGCTTCCTTTTCTACATCTTCTGTTCTTTCTTCCTGATGGTACCCGCCTGGGCACAATCCTGGTGCCTCCTGCCTGGACTGCTGTATAGCATTTATTCAGACTTTCAAACCCTCTGGCCAGCAGCTGCCAAAATCAGCATCAGCTAAGATTTTCTGAGACTCAATCACACACACCTGCTCTTTGCATACTGTGATCAAATATGTATCCTTTGCTTAATTTATTTGTCACAATGGGGCACAGTATGGATAGTAGCCAAGGGCATGGGCTCAAAATGAAGCAGAAAGAGTTTTTAATCCTAGCTCTACTACTTTCCCACCCAGCTTTATTGAGATATAATTGACATATAACATAGTGTAAGTTTAAGGTAAATGACGTGATGATTTGATACAGGTATTATTGTAAAATGATTACCATAATAAGGTTAGTTAACATATACATCACTCTTTTTTTTTTTTTTGAGAGAGAGAAAGAGTATGCATGGGGGTGAAGAGGCAGATGGAGAGGGAGAGAGAGAGAATCCCAATCCACACCCAGTGTGGAGCCTGACATGGGGCTTGATCTCACAACCCTGATATCCTGACCTGAGCTGAAATCAAGAGTTACACTCTTAACCAACTGAGCCACCTCCACTGCTACTTTTTAATGGAGGCTTTGGAAAGTCAGTATCTTTATCTGTAAAGAGTAATAAGAATAGAGCCTACTTCATAGTGTTTTTGTTTTTAAAATAACTTTATTTAGGCATATTTTTGCATAAATATATTTCACCTTTTCAAGTGTAAAAATTCAATAATTTTTCATAGATTTACTAAGTTGTGCAACCATCACCATGAATTAGCTTAAAAATATTTTTATCACCCCTCATGTCCCTTTACTATTAATCCTGTCTTCTGCCCCTACCCCACTTTCCCTGTCTTCATATCTTTGCTTTTCCTGGGTATTTCATGTAAATAGAATACAATTAATGGTATCATACTATATATGGTATCTCATGTCTGACTTCTTTCACTGAGAAGGATAGTTTGAGGTACATCCCTATCATATGTAGCATGTCTTCTTAGTTTTTTCCTTTTCACTGCTAAATAGTTTTTCATTGTATGGATATAGCATCTTTTGTCTATCCATTCAGGCGATGGGCAGTTAGGTCATTTCCACTTCTTGGTTACTATAAATAATGTTTCTAAGAAGACTTGCATTCAAGACTTTGTGTAGATATATGTCTTCAGTTTACTTGTGTAGACACCTAAGAGTGGAAGTGATGGGCCATATGGTACACTATGTTTAGCATCTTAAGTCACAGAGTTGTCTGAGGCTTAGATATTACATAGAAGGCCTCACTCAAAGCCCCTGGGAATAATGATCCATGAAAATTGCTGTTGTGGTTGTTGCTGCTATTCTTTGGAGAAGTTTCTACTTGTTTACTGTGTAGATGAGGAGGCTAAAATAAAGCTCAGAAAGGGTTACCAACTCACTCAAGACCACGCACAGTGGGATGCCTGGGTGGCTCAGTGGTTGAACACCTGCCTTCAGCTCAGGGCATGATCCTGGAGTCCCAGATCAAGTCCCACATCAGGCTCCCTTCATGGAGCCTGCTTCTCCCTCTGCCCATGTCTCTGCCTCTCCCTCTCTGTGTCTCTCATGAATAAATAAATAAAATCTTAAAAAAAAGACCACACACAGCTAATCGATGGGTGAACTAGAATCCTTCTCTTGTGTTTTCTGACTCTAAACCTGGCATCATTTCCTGCCATCATAGCCAATAACCACACAAAGTATCCTGAGGAGCGTAGTCCCCTGTGTAACAAATACTCCTGGCTCCTCAATGCACATGAAATAAAATCTTGATTTGTGTGCTAGGTATACAAGACCTCCTATTATTTTCCCACTGATCTTTCCTGCCTAATTTCCCTCCACACACCTCCACTCTATCCTCCCTTCAGGAATCTGCCAAGATGACTTTCGTTCCAAAAACTAAGCCCACACTCTTTGGCCCACTATACCTTTGATGGCGCATGATCTGGGTTCTTGAATAGTATTTCTCACTTTTCCCTTATGAACTCTTACCCATCCTTCAACGCAGAGTTCAAGTCATACCTCCTATACATTCCCACTTTCTCAGCCTAGTGACCTGTTTGAAATTAATCTATATTTTCTTAATGCACTTAGTTATAATAGGTAGTCAATGAACACACTGACTTGAGCTGAAATGACTGGAAAAAAAGAAAACAAACAAACAAACCCTCAGCTGTGTAATGAATGACCTAGCTATGAGAGGTACTAATTTTTAAAAATTCAATAAAAATAATTTGTAAAATGTCCAGGTATAGCAACACAGTGTTATTTGTTATGGATTACCTGGAGTAGAATCTTGTTCCTCACCACTTGGCTTCCTCTGTGTATCAAGAGCACTTTACTGTGTTTTGGGCAACTTCTTATCACACTGGATTGCATATCCATTTGTGTTTGCCAGCCCCAAAAGACTGTGAGTGCCTCCAGAGAAGAAACTGTCTTATTCATTTCTGTATACCCATTCCCCACCACAATGCTCGATTCATGTAATGGTGAGTACTCACTCAATGCTGAATGAATGAGAGGGTTAGTGAATGAGAGAATGAGCTGCTCTTTCTGTCTGACACAGATAATCCATTAAAAATTGGTAGTACTCTCTTGCCTGACATTTGAGTTCTAAAAGAGGGTTCTCCTTTAAAAAAGATTCTAATCTTCCCTTTGACCTACTGTTAATTCCACTTCCTCCAAATGGCTCATCTGAATAAGTCAATAAGCATATACGTAGACTATTTTCTTCCCAGTTCCTTCCTTTAACTCTTTCTTTTTTTTTTTTTTTTTTTTTTTTAAATTTTTTTTTAATTTATTTATTTATGATAGTCACAGAGAGAGAGAGAGAGAGAGGCAGAGACACAGGCAGAGGGAGAAGCAGGCTCCATGCACCGGGAGCCCGATATGGGACTCGATCCCGGGTCTCCAGGATCGCGCCCTGGGCCAAAGGCAGGCGCCAAACCGCTGTGCCACCCAGGGATCCCTCCTTTAACTCTTTCTAAACAAAAGCCACAAGAAAGGTTAATAGTTAAAGAGAAAAATTCTGCAAATTATATAAGCTCTAAAACACGGTGACTTTTCCTAAGTTGTCAGATTCTAACAAGGATCCAGCAGAGGCCTTCCACATAGTACAGGCATTGTAAAGAGTTGTGGAATAATTAGATCCAAAAAGATTTATTAAGTGCCAATGAACAAGACCCTGTTGCAACCTTCTAAGATTCCTGGCATGAGGGAGCTAACAAACATATAGTGGTAATAATAACAACAACTATGTATTCCATCAGTCATTACTCTATGACTGGCACTATTTCAAGTGTTTTATATGAAATAACTCATTTAATTTTCATAATAACTCTGAGAGGAAACTATTATAGACGAGAAAATGAGGATGAAGAATCTGAAGTTTACCAGTTTCAGAAGTAATTAGTGTAATAAGTAGTAGAACTGGGACCCAAGAAATCTGGCTCCAGAAACTTCCCATAAGAATGCTTCTAAGCTTAGGTGAGGGGCCTTGTGCCCTCCCTTCCTGTTTCCCCAGCACTCATAACCACTCAATGACCATTTGCTGTTAAACTGTGCCAACTGCAAGGCTGACAGGGATTAGGAAAAGAATAAAGATACACTGTGTTATCCAACAATAATATGGCCTAATATCAGGGTAGGAAGGGGTGGAAGAAGCCCAGGTTTGGGAGCCAGACCAGAGACCTGAGTTTGAACTCCAGATTCACCAATAACTAGCTCAGGGGCTATTTTTTCTCTGACAAAAAAATTATCTACCCCAACACCCACACACTACCATTTCTGGGCCAAAAGCCATTTTGGAAATCCAAAGACTCTGTAAGATTGGACTCTAGACTCAAAGACTCAAACTAATTCAAAATAAAGATGACTAAGTCTGAGGTTAAATGATTTACCTCAGGTCACACACCTGGTTGGTACTGGTACTAAAATTCAGTTTCCTGAGTTCCAGCTCAGTGCTCTTTCGTTTAAGTCACAGAGTTTCATTTGAGGTAAAGACGTTGAACAAAACGCCATCAGAAGCAAATTATTCAAAACGGGACTTTCCAGAGCCAGCCTGGAATTGGACAGCTGCCTCCTTGTGTTCAAGAGAGGCACACCCCGGTTTCACTATAGATCTGAAATCTAACTCTCTCCTTGTGATGCCAGAGCTGGGGATATCTTTTAAGCAGTGAGTAATGCTCTGGAGATAAGTCTCCTACTGCTCTCCTATGTCCTAAAAATTCTCCCTTGCCTTGTTTCCTTGTGGGGATGTCCTACTCAATACCAAAAATTCTTTTCAGTGAAGGGGACTTCTTCCCGGAAGAGAGAAAGACACTATCACCTTCCTGTTGGCTCAGTTCTTTCCTTGAAGGGCTTGAAGCACACTTTCTTTTAAATTCTCTATAGTTGTAGAATCTGGAGAAAAGAGTAGATTAAATGTAGCACAGGAAAAGGAGGGCATTGTTTGGAGAACGCCGAGTATGACTGGAGCAGGTGTAAGCATCATCTTAAGGGCTTGTATCCCTTGAAAACAGGTACCTGTGTGGGCATCACCTACAAGACTTTATGTACCTGATAGCACAGAGGACTAGTGCCAGGCATCTTTGGAGCCGAACAAGCCAGAGTTCAAATCTTAGCTCTTTCACTTACTAGCTGAGTGTTTTTATATTAATAGCTACCTTCACCAGGGCATGGTTTCAGTAGTTTAGAAAAGTGAGATAATAATGACTTCATAAAGGGTTATGCATGAGGAAAAGATTGCAGTTCCTAACAGCAAATCTTATGTTTAGCAGGGATTTAATATTACGTTAACCCTTCTTCCTCCTGTTTTGTAGTTGAAACAAATGTTTCAGAGTGAATTCTTTGAAAACAAAGAAAACACTTTGGGTATAGTATAGCATTAAAAGTGATTCGTCAAACCACTGTTCAATTATATATGCTCATAATGCAGGGAAAATCTCAGAATTGGCTGAGCCTGCCCTTCTTCTGAATAAGAGAATCTCATGTTAAACTTTCTACATCTATCTAGACATGCTCTTCTGGCAAGGCGCACAGAATGAACCACCTCCCAGGAAACACATTCCATTTTCTGCCAAATCTTTACTGGGCTAAATGGTTCACTGAGGCAAAACTTGTCTCTGCTATAAATTCTACCCAGTATAACCTGCCTTTGGTCTTTGCTCTGGCAACACAGAATGGTGAAAAGGGAATGTTTCCCCAATGCTGTTCCCTGCTAAAAATCAGAGTGACTCTCCTCCATAGAAACCCAAGAAGTAGAGGGTAATAAGTAATCCCACCAACAAAATCAGAAAATGAAATTGAAGGAGCATATTCCATCGCTGCAGAAAAAGAGGACACAAAGAGAAGTGTTTCTACAACTTGAGTATACCTGTGACTCCAGACCAAGCAAGATTTGGGAGAAAAGAACCAGCTGAGATGTCAATTCCTTGGATGCTAGAAAGTATCCATAGTTGATTCAGTTTAGTTACTTGCTGAGAGCAATTCCTTATCTAAAGGCAAATGGTCACAAGTCTGAGATGTTCTGGACAGAGGTGGTTATGGGCACCACCTGGCTCACAGTTAGAGTACCCAGGGAATCCCCCTGAGATGCAGAACTGCAGTGGTGAGAGCAGAGGCTGGGAGCTGTGGCCAACAGCTCTGCTATGTGCTCGGCAAAGGGGCTGGAGGCCTCATCTCTGATGTGTATGTTCTCAGTGGCAGGAACACAAGATGCAGAGAAAGCATGGACATGAGGAGGTGTTACAGTCCATGTCTGAGAAAGAAAGGGTCTCATGGATGACCTAGCAAATGGGGCTGACATCAAATTTCCTCAAGAGGAGATGAATGTTCCAGACCCCTTTCTGTGGAAACAAATACTATACATAAAGCGGATGCTCACCCCACTCCAACATATTTCTGGCCAAACTAACCTGTTTTTGAAATATTTCTCCCAACTGAGTTTACAGTAATAGTTTATAGTCTCCAGACACAGGGAACAGAATGACTGGCATTCTTGTAGAGCCGAAGCCCAAGATTTCTTTTCTCTCACTGCTGCTCAGCAGAGAGAATGGTGAGAATGTGGGGCATCTGTGGTGTCACCAACATTTAGTAGGTGTGTCACCACTGCCGGGGACTGTCAGGATGTTCAAAATACAAACACATTGCCCTTGTGGTCTTTCAAACCATCATACTGTTTTCAAAACAATTCTGTGAGCTGGGAGGAATGGTTATTTACCATGTTTTGAAGTAAAGTCTCAATTAGTCAGAAGGAATATAAAGATTTTTTATTCTCCTGGATCTTATATTTTGTGTGTGTGTGTAGAACTGGGCATAATTCTGGTCTGATATCCAGGGCAGGCTTGTTTATTTATTCATTGGTCCTTTTGATGATTTATGTGTCAACTTGTCTAGGCAATAGTACCTGGATATTTAACCAATATAGATCTAGGTGTTGTGAAGATATTTTGTAGATGTGATTAATATCTACAGTCAGTGGATCTTAAGTAAAAGAGATTACCTTCAATATTGGTGGGCCTTACCCCATCAGTTGAAGTCCTAAGAGCAAAACCAGGTTTCTTGGAAAGGAACAGATTCTGCCTCAAGAACACAGCATTAACTCCTGCCTGAGTTTCCAGAAATTTAAACTTGCTAGCCCCTACAATAACACAAGCCAAATCTTTAAAATAAATCATAAATATGTGTATATATATTCTCACACTGCTTCTGCTTCTTTGGAGTATCCTGACTGATATGATCTATATCTTCCGGTAGTTTTTTCTCTACACTTTTATTCCCAGATGGTGCAAACTCAAGATCAGATTCTGAGTCTTATTCAACTTAGCACTTCCCTTCCCCTTTACTTGGTAGGAGGCCACAATAAAAATTTTTAGCCTACAGAACACACAAATACTCAAACAGATGAAGGAACATATGCCAATGGCATAAAGAAAAATTATGTTTTTAAAAACCAATGCAGGACATGGATACCCCAATACAATATATGAAGGGTAGACAGGGCAGCCCGGGTGGCTCAGCAGTTTAGCACCACCTTCAGCCCAGGGCCTGATCCTGGAGACCCAGGATTGAGTCCCACGTCAGGCTCCCTGCATGGAGCCTGCTTCTCCCTCTGCCTATGTCTCTGCCTCTCTCTTGCTCGCTCTCACTCTCTTTCTCTCTGTCTCTCATGAATAAATAAATAAAAATTTTTTTAAAAAGAGTAGACAATTATTACAATAAGCAAGACTAATTGTAGGAGGCTTTCCATAGGTATGTTTGAGTCTCATTAAGAGGCCTATAGAGAAGGTGGTTTGGAGGTATGAGGGGCATGAAGAAAACAGCAAACCAGAGGGAAGCCTAGACACGATCTGCAGGTGAAGAGAGACAGACTGGTGAAATTTGCAATGCAAGAGGAAGAAATAATAGAAAACCAGGTCAGTGAGGACAGAGGCCCATTGTATTGACTAAAAAGGCATTTAAAGAACCCCTACTTTCCCCTAGGATTAAAAGAAAACCAACATAACAAACCAGCATGCATGCACATGCCCACACATGGCATAGAGCTGGCACAAGAGAGATTTGAAGGATTCCCTGTCGGGACAGGTACTCTGCACCGAGACGTAGAGCGGCTGTTGCCACTGAATGCCTCAGACTTCCCAGCTGTGCAAAGCCATGAAAAGCCTCTCCCAAAGCCTATGCATCACATTTAAGGTATGGGTTTGCTTCGTAGAACTGAGCCTCTGTCAGCAATGTAGGGGTGAAAAGGAAGTCCACTGGCCACAGGGTTACACTCTGGGCCAGTGGGACTGTCCTCCAAAGCCAGCAAATGGAGAACTCCGGAGGTTTCACCTGTGCCTTCCAGACAGCTAGTCCTGTAGTTTGAGGGAATGCAGCAGCTCTTTTAGGAGCCCACTTTTCTTTTTGTGCAGATGGCAATCGAGATTGGCAGCAGAGATCCTGAAGCATATTTTTGTCTCATGGACATTGTTTCAAGTTCCCCAAAGCTGGAGCAGCTGGGCAGTTGCAAAGTCATTCAGTTTCACCTTCCCCATAAGCTAATTTCGCCTTATAAGAATCTACTACTAGAAATCTACTCAAGAAAGTCCATTTTTGGGGATCCTTGGGTGGCTCAGCGGTATAGCGCCTGCCTTCGGCCCAGGGCAAGATCCTGGAGTCCCGGGATCAAGTCCCACATCAGGCTCTGTGCACGGAGCCTGCTTCTCCCTCTGCCTGTGTCTCTGCCTCTCTCTCTGTGTCTCCATGAATAAATAAAATCTTTTTAAAAAAAATCCCATTTTTTTCCATGAGCAAGTCAGCAATCTTTCTCTTCTTTTGCTTACAATTCATTGCACTACCTCTCTTTCACTGTCCTTTTCAATGACGTTTTCCAACAATTTTTTTTGAGCACCTGCCCTGTGCCAGGCACTGAGCACACAGTCTAGAAGTATAAGTAATCAAGAAAACTGGCCATTATAATACATTAAAAACATTAACATTTATTTACTGCTGTGTGTGGCATTGTGCTGAACCCTTTACATACATTAATCTAGCTCTCACGATGATTCTTTGCTGCAGATCTTATTGTTATCCTGATTGTACCTATGAGGAAATGAAGGCCCAGAGAGTGGAATTACTCACCTATAGTCATACAGAAAGATAGGAATAGAACCAGAGCTAAACTCAGCCAATCAGGATCCAGAGCTCACCTGCTTAGCCATGAAGGTGGACGGAAGGGGCAGGTGCCCAGTATTGTGCCAGAGAAAGTGCATGTCCTGGGGAGCCCACAGGAGGTGCCCACAGCCCAGACTTGTGGCTCAGGGAGCCGTGCTGATTTGAAATTCAAATCAGATCATGCATGTCAATCTTCTTCTCAAAATTCCTTAATGGCTTCCCTCATAATTTAGAATAAAATTCACAGGTTTCACACGTGGCCTACAAATGCTCTGCTCACTGGCCTTTCTCATTGCCACCCTATGGATCCAGACCTTAGACTGCAGCACCTGTAAGTTGTCACTTACTGTCTTTACCCACCCAGCTCCTACTCAGTGTTTAGGTCTCAAATTCAGAGTCATTCACAAAGGCCTTCCCTGTCTCCTAATCTGCATTAATCCCAATAATAACTAATGATAATAATAATTAGACCCAACACTAAATAATACTAGATGGTGGGCAGTATTCTAAATGCTTTATGTATAATAGTTTACTTAAATATTACAACAAGCCTAATGGTAAGTATTAATATTATTCCCATGTTTACAGGTGAGGCAATATTATAGTATTCTGTATTTTTCTTCATTATAATGATCAAATGTGTAATCGTGTATTTATTTGCTTAATATTTCCTGGGCTATCAGGTCGACAAGGCGAGGCTGTAAATGCTTTCTCTTCCCCATTGTATCTCCAGTGTCTAACACAGTGTCTCATCTATAGTAAGCATCTAATAAACATTATTGAATAAATTAATAAATGGATAACTACCATGTAGGAGATACTTCTTTTAAGATTTACACATTTTTTATGACTTAAATTGGATAGGCAATAAAAGAATTGGAGGAGATTATTATATAGTAGCTATTACAGCTGTAGATGATTCAGTTTGTTTGCTCTCCTGTTGTAAAATTCTCACCACCCCTCTTTTCATCAGTTATAACTTCTGAGGTTTACAATGGGGTGGGGCCGGGACAGCGTGGTCTAGACGACAGGAAAGAACATGTGTTTTCAAGAAATACAGATCTGGGTTTCGGTTCTGACTTTGTCACTAACTGTGTGGTCTTTGAGTAGACCCCATGTGTTCCCTGGGCCTCTTTTTCTAAATCTGTGAAATCAGGACAACCATCTACAAAACCGTTCAGTTTTGGGAATTAGGTAAGATAATGTATGTAGAGGGCCAAGCCCCGTGCCTGACACATAACGGGAGTTGAATAACTGGTAGCTCCTTTCCTCTCCTGCAATCAGAGGCAAGCAGGTGGGCATTAGAAACTATATAGTTTGCCAGGTGGGCAGTACTAGCCAGATTAGACCCTAGAAATTTGAAGTCAAAGCACTACTGAGGATGGAGTGGCAAAGACTGCATTATCTGAATGGGCTGGATAATGGATCAAATGGCCTGGGTAATTGTCATGGCCCCAGCTCATGCCATGGACACAGCCAAAGAGGAGGTAGGAAAAGTGTACAAAACTCTGAGGAGTGACGTTTGCTACTTGTCATCAGCTCTGGCTGGGAGTAAGACAATAAACTAAGAAAAAGATCCAGTGAGTTCTGTTGCCTATTCTCTGTTTCAAGGGGGACAGTCCCTGCTTTGTTTCTCTTCTCTTGGTGAAAGACTGTTCCCTGAAATGCTCCTGGCTTCCGAGAATATCTCTAAAGTCAACTCCATAAAGTGCTGGCCAAGGGTTGATCAGAAACAAGCAAGCAGAATTCACCCTGCCCCCAAGATCATGTGGTCCTGGGGATGCAGGAGGGAGAAAACAGGGAACTCAGAAGGTCCCCTTCCTTCCTCATTCATTTCCCAACATCCATGTTCATTCTTCTCTAGGCCAACCCTGACCTTCTTTCCTCCTTCCCTCCCAATAAAGGGAAAACAAAGGGGTAGGTGTGTAAGAGGAGGCCTTCACATTCTCAGAAGATCGAGGGCAGAAGGGTCTTTCCAAAAGGAGTCAAAGCCATGCCCTGGGCTAGACTCTGCTAGCAGGTTTTATCTTTTCTCCAAAGGGAAGCTCTGCACCAGCTCCCATTGTTAATCTCTGCTGAGCTCCCCAAGTCGAAAAACCTGTGTCCATGCAGGTGTGCACTAAGCCCTAAACATTGTATTTAAATACAATTCTGTATTTAACATTGTATTCAAATATAGCTGTAATGGGTTGTAGAGTTGCAATTATTGTAAAAGAGAAGTCCGGTTAGGCTTATGCAAGAGAAAGCTCTCAGTCAACTAAGATCCTTTATCTGAGTCCTAATCCAGCATTCTCTGCAATCTGTTTTTCAGAGAAAGAGCAATCCTTGTATGGTGTCCTACCTTCAGCTCCAAATCTATTTCAGATTTTTATGGTTTCAGGGAAAACGAATCTTAAACTTCGAGAAAGCTTGCCTTCTAGATTGTATTACTATAGAAGGGAAGTAGATCAGAACCCTTTAGAAAGTACTGAGCAAGGCTTTCTGTTTTGGTTCCCTGCTTATGCCAGCAGGCCTGGGCCTCTAACTATCACACACTGACCACTGCTATGGGAAACACATTGCATAACATGATTAATAAAATGCTACTAATAGTGACACTTTCTAAGTGTCACAAGCAATTCTAAGTGCTTTTTGTATGTTTACACATTGAATCCTTACAACCAATATATGAGATATGTAAAGTTTCCATCCCAATTTTGGAGGTGAGGCAATTGCAACTTGGAGAGGTTAAGTAATTTGTCCCAAGGTCAATTAATGGAGTTGGGATTTGAGAGGGGCAGTCTGGCTCCAGAGTCTTTACTCTTAAGCACTACACATATAGCTTTTCTCATTTAACCTTCACAGCAATCTTACAAGATGGAATATTAAAATGCCTACTTTCTAGACAAAACAAAAACAAAAACAAAACACAAGGAAAACAACTGAGTCTTAGAGAAGTACTAAGGTTTTGGCCCAGGTATTCCCAGCCCAGTTCAATTCAATATACTAAATGAGTACCTACTTTGTGCCAGCACTATGCTAGGCATTAAGAGCACAGTATGAAGTAATAAGCTAGTTATAGTCTTTTTTTTTAAATTGTATTTCTCTTAGCACTGCCACTTCCCCCTGAAGTAATGGATGATAAAGAGCTTACTTCAAGTGAAAAGAAGTTACCTGTAGTCAAGATTAGCCAGCACTGTATCCATGCCTCAGAGCTAGAAAATATTTAGACAAGCCAAATATGAATTTTCTAATCCTTCCTGATTCAGGTATGGGCATATACTCATTTGTATTTTTTCATTCCATAAACATTTATTGAGCATCTACTATATTCCAGGTCATATTCTATAAAATGGGGATATTGAAAAAAATTAGCACTTGAACTTGGGACAGTCTTAGTTGAAAAGGGAATAAAATTAAATAAATACAGCATAATATGACAAGCCAATTATTGAGTTTGAGATAATAACTAAGATAATAATTGAGAATAATTTTGGATGTGTGGCAGGGAGCACCTACAGAAGATGGCAGATATGCTGAGTGTTGAAGGGTAAGGAATGTACTTTTCAGATGGGAATGAGTAAAAGAATTAGTGTTTACTAAGCATGTGTTATATATATCAGGCTCTGGATTGAAATTATGTTTTTAGTTGAATCCTGACTCCAGAATCCAAGATTCAGTGAGTCAAAAGAACTTATTCACTTGACAATGTAAGAATATCCCCGAGCTGAATACGTGAGTGATATTTTTGCAAAAAGGCAGCTCGGACAGAGGGAACTGCATGTACAAAGGCCAAAAGGCAAGAAGAACCTGACATATGAGGGACAGTATGTTCAGGGCACCTCAGCCATCAGTTGTGCATGGGGGTTAAAGTGCAAGATGAGAACAAAGAAGGAATTAGGAGCAAAATTCTGCAGGAATTGGTAAGAAGAAGGGATCTTGTGTTGAAGGCAAAGGAGAGCCAACTAAGGAAATAACTATCATTGGGTTTAGAAGATTAATTCTAGTACCTGAATGGAAGGTGGATTGCAGCAGGGAAGGATTAAGGAAGACAAACCGAGGGGGAGGTCCACCATAATGGTTTAAGTGTGGGAGGATGAAGCACTGAATTAAGAAAGAAGGGATGGAGAGGAAAAGAAGGGGGGATGATTCAAAGAAAGGCTATAAAAATCTGCTGTTGGTTGGGCTCCTGGGTGGCTCGGTCGTTGAGCGTCTGCCTTCAGCTCAGGTCATGATTTCAGGGTCCTGAGATGGAGTCCCACATCAGGCTCCCTCCTCAGCAGGGGGTCTGCTTCCCCCTCTGCCTCTCCCTGCCCCCATGCACTCTCTCACTCTCTTTCTCTCTCTGTCTGAAATAAATAGATAAAATTGTTAAAAAAAAAAAAAAAAAAGGAATTGGCTGCTGGAGGTAAAGAGAGAGATAAAGGATGGACTGTGAAGCCACTACTCAAAGCTAGGAATATAGGAGAAGGAGCAATGGTGGAGGCGGAATGGATCCAGGTCTCCAGATGCACCAAAAGGGGTGAGCAACGGTGGTCAGATGTCTGGCATTTATATACACACTAAAAAAGAAAACCAAACATATATATCAATATATGTGTCTACACACACACACACTAACTGATAAGCAAGTGGGGCGGTGTGGGAGTAGGAGAGCACAGGTTGGGAAGGGAGATGAGAGCTGAAACCAACATGGTGGATTCAGGTGACCAGATCTGAAGCAAGCTGTCTGCTCAGGATGGCTCCTTAACCCTGAGGTGGAGGAGTCCAGGTATGAGGTGAATCTTTGGCTCTGACTCCTGGGGCTGTCCAGGTAAATGGAGCTGTCAAAAATACCCAGAAGGAGACAGATGTTTCCTGAAGGGCTCTCTCTCACACACCTGGGAGCTGCATGACCAGACTTGAGGTAGGCAGCAGCTGCGGCTCTGGAGGACCCAGGCACGTGGGCAGCCTCTTGCCTGCTGCGGCAGCTCTGCAGATGAGGCGGATGAGGCAGCTGAGAGAAGTGAACCTTTCCCCCTAGCCTCCTCCTCCACCCCTTGCTTCAGAGCCCCCAGTGCCCCAGCACAGTGCAGGCTGCATTAAGGTCGATTCGTGGATGGAGGGCTGTGGCTACAAGCCATGCAGAAGTGGCAGAGAGGACACAGTTGTGCGCGTGTGTGGATGTGTGTGTGTTCAGAAAACACTGTTTACTCAGGGAACCCTACATCAAACACAGCCTTGCTGGCAGACAATAGCGGTTTGCCCAGACAATTTATGCCACCAAATAAACATCAAGATGGGCTGTGGAGAGCTGAAGGTGAGACACGTTTTCAGAAGTGGGGGGCCACCCCTCACGGTCTCAATTACAGGAGATGCTTTTGAACACAAAACACTGAGGCAACAATATATGGGCATCGCCTGAGCCTACTGTAACCAAAGAGAAAGAAAGGCCGGAACTAAAATGCAAAAGAAAAAAATAAACTGTGTTTGGAGATAGGTCTGCTACAGTATAAACTTTTCCCTTTCTCTGGCTTACTGCTATAGCAAAAGCTGATGGTTGTCTTTGTAAAAAAACGTGTCTGTATCTAGGTCCCTGGCAGTGATTTGCCTCTGGGAGGGCCAGCAATCTATTTAATGACTCCATTGACGTCAATAGCATAACTGAAATACTTACTAACATGCATGATTCCAACTTTCTGGGGGGGTGGGTGGATGGTGTTTCTCGGCAGCACAGAAACATGAAGTGGAGTCAACCCGGAATGGACTCAAGTTTTGAGGCAGCAAGTGAGAGATTAGATGCGGCAGGTTTCGCTGGTGCCACTGAATACGAAGAAGCGTTCACACTAAATTTAGAAATTAATTTTGAACTGGGGAAATAGCCATTAATGAGCAGGGCTTTATTTTTGGCAATGTTTGCTCAAGGGTAACATTTTAACTATTCACACTTCAGTTGACTTGTCAAAGTTTTTGCAACTACCCACACTTAATTTTAGACATACATGAAATAATTGCAGATCAATATAAATAGCCTGATATTGATGCTCTGGGGTGAATGTTCAGAAGAGGGCTATTTTAGACAAAAGCAGTTCTTATAAAGCAACCATTTGGGGAATTATTCCCAGAATTACTGGGGCTTTTCTAGCGCATTTGCCCTAACATTTGTGTGCAGGCTGCTTAAACACTCGAGGTGAGTCATTAAGGCAATTATTCCAATAATTCAGGCCACAGGACAATCAGAACACTAATGAAAAAATTCTCTGATATTTCTAGTTTTTTCTCCCACTCCTTCTTCTTCTCCTCCCTCCCCCGCCCCCACCCTCTTTCTCTGGTTATTTCCCCCAGTCTCTCCTTTGTTGTACATGGCCACAGCCTTTGGTAACACAATTGATTTTATTCGTATTTGTCCGTAAGTGTTGTAATCCTGCCTCAGAGTTCTTGCTTAATGTAGAAACCGAGCAAATGTCGTGCTTATGCCAGGCTTCATTTCCAGTCATCTGACACAGGCCAGCTCTCAGGCCACTGCTGTGGTTCTCAGAGAGCCCTTTACTTGTGTACCCACAGTCCATTTCTCATCCTAGGACCTGGCAGCTCTGGCCAGGAATGAGAACTCAGTCATGTCATGACTTTCTGAAATTTCTTAGAATCCAAGATAACTCTCTGAGCCCCTTGTCCACTCCTTGAGCAGATCCTGCGTCTGGCACACCCCCATGAATCTTCGGGGGGATATTCATAATAAAGTAAAGATGTGGGAAGAACTCATACTGAGAAGTAGGCTTCTTAGCAGAAAGCCCCTTCTTCTGTTTTAGCAACCAGTAAAGAGTCATTTCCTCACCCAGAATGGCCTGGACACAGAATAGAAGAAAGAGATTCCCATGAGTACTGAAAAAAAATTAATTAAGTCTATTTCTCACTTAGGCAAACCTATTTCAGACATACAGGAAAGTCCTATGTTATCACATCTTATTTCTCCACGTACAGGCTTTTCTTGAAAACTGTCTAATTGACTGGTGTTTAAAACCACCATAAACCAAGGCTTTGGAGACCCAGGCTGGGAGAGACTCTTGGTCTGCACCAGTCTGGCCTGAAGTCTTCAGGCAATTTTCTGGTCATCTTCGTGGCCTGGTTTGCTGTCATTTCTGATGACTCATGGACCTGGGGACTCACTGTCATTCAATCTATTATATTGGTGATGCTCTTGTTCAATATGTTTATTGTTAAATTTTAGAACAAGAAGATTAATATAGAATATCCCACCTTACAGATGGATTTGACTGCTGAAATGTTGTATATACAATATACATTATAAATCAAGTCACATCATATGAATCAGAGGTTCTGGCCATCAAGAGGAATCCTTCTCTAATTCTTTTGTAAAGCAAAGAGTCATTTTGTAAAGGCAGTGAATGCTGGATGATTTACTCTTTCATGAAATTCTTACTTCCCATGACATATCTGTACTCACTACTGAAATGCATGCAAAGGCAAAGGATAGGATGGATGGAAAAAGTGAGACAATTATCCTACACACACACACACACACACACACACACTGGTTTTCCTCATCTATCTGATTTTTTCTGTTGAAAATAGTTTGAGACCTGAAATCCTAAAAATTACTTCCAATTTCCATGTTGAATGTATACAGATGATAGAAACCTGCCTTGTTTTGGAGAGTTGTTTCTTCTATGTTTTTCCTCCTTTCTGTTCCAATCCTAACTTACTACAGGGAAAAGGTCTGGAATTCCTGCTTGTGCAAAGGCAAAATGTGATACAAATTGAGATGTTCACTACACTCCACAGTATT
Source organism: Nyctereutes procyonoides (assembly GCF_905146905.1). NCBI lineage: Eukaryota > Metazoa > Chordata > Mammalia > Carnivora > Canidae > Nyctereutes > Nyctereutes procyonoides. The sequence continues at coordinate 45,410,190 of NW_026575140.1, read as the reverse complement.
AGCATTTTCAACACTTCCAGAAGGATGTAGTGCATCTTTTTCCTGAAACCAGGAGTGTATCAATTCCACGCTGCTATACTTTCTGCATTTTAAATTCTCAATTACTTTCCTCTGGCTTTGCAACTCAAAGTGCAAAACGCCAACTTTTTGTATTTAACTCTTTCTGTCTAAAACCCATATGACCACACAAATACATATATACATACATATGCTGTTATATAATGTGTTTTAAACCTCTTTTCATTTCAATGCAATAACTGATTTTTTTCATTGTAAAAAAAAAACCACAGTTGAATATTTTACATATCCATAGAGATAAAAAATATTGACTCATTGTTGAAATTTAAATTATGAATGTTTTTCTTAAGATAAACTCCACAAATATTATGCAGATCTGGTCAAATCAAGATTTACTGTCTTCCTACTATGTGAAAATAGCTAAGCTAATGAATTTTGAATGATAAGGAGATGAATAAGGTGTAGCTCCTGCCACCAAGGTGCTCCAATGCAGGAGACACATAAGCCATGAATTGCAATGTAACCTAGAATGGGATTGTTGCCATAGCACACAAAAGGAGCAATTACACTGATTTTTTTTTTAAAGAATATTGGGATAGCTTAGCAGAGGAGGGAAATTCATGTTGTATCTGAGAACTGAGAAGAGAAACCTTGATTCAATAGAGAGAATAAAGGTACTGAAGACTAAGCAATTTGCTTCTATTTCCCCCATGAATTATTTCAGTTAATGATCAATTTGTAAGAGCAAATGTACCAGCTTAACCATGGGTTCTGACAATTAGCTTTTACAATGAATTGCATCTCCTTCATTTAGATACATGAAAAAAATGCCTTTTAAAAATATTTAACTTTTTTCTTTCTCTCTTTGTCTCTGTCTCTCTCTTACACTTGCCTTTTTTTTTTTTTTTTTAATCTAAGAACAGTTACCTAGGTCAGTCAGGCTTTCTTAACAAACTGGATTGTTACTAAATCTGTTTAAGTGATCATGGGTTTCTTGTATCTTTTATCTTAGATTTCATTGAAACAATGAGTTCCACATTAGTGATAATAAATGAAAACCTGATCTTATTATCATGAAAAATCATCTTTTAAAGCAGCACTCCAGCTTTTTAATTCTGTTTGCTCTGAGCTACTTATTTTTCATTCCCCTTTAGAGTTTCTATTTAAACACACCTCTTTGTCACATGCTGATAAATATTAAAATACCAGGAAAAATCTGCCTGACTTATTTAAGCTGATAATAAGAACAAAACACAGGATGTGTGTGTCCTCCTTCCTTTTCTGGCTGTGGTTAAGCATTAAGGAGATTTTGAAACCTATAATTACGTAATAATTGGTATCACTACATTCTCTTCCCGATGAAAAGCCAGAATTTTTGTAGTTTGCCACAAAGACAGACAAAAACAAATTGCCTAAGTGGTATTGTCATTTCTTTGCTTCATTGTTTTAAAAGAATTTAGCAAAAGAATCCCTAGGTGCCAAGCTGTAGTAACTGTGCCAATAATCACAAAATGATCTTTTCAACAACATCTCTGGCTAATGAGCTAATTTATAGAGCCATAAATATCACATATTCTCCTAATGTTTGTCAGTATTTATTACAAGAAAAAGAAAACAGTTTAAATATTCAAATTGATGTCAAAAGCTTCTTATTGCATTTGGCTAACAGAAATATGAGCAATGGTGTCTCACTGGTAAGCTAAAATGATGAAATGATAGGAGTTTCAAAACCACCTCCTTTGGTCTCCAACTACATAACACCAGTTATATGTTAAAACACTCTATTTAGTTTCCTTTTATCAAACTTCTAAAGGAAATAGTACATCAGCACACCAGGTCTTTGAAGCCCCTGGACAGAGTACTATTTTCTTCTCTCTGTTTCATATCATGGGTTTCTCGAGGCAAACTTACTTTTATTTAATTTCTTCCTTTCACTTTTATTCTTATTCTCAATCTTTTCCTAATAAAAGTATTTTTTTAAAGCATGTACCATAAATACTTCGGAAACTAGCGAGCCAATGGAACCTATATTTTTGTTCCTTTGTTTTAGAAGTTGGGCTTTTGCATGATTTCCCTCATCCTCATGGCTGTGATACCAGTGAGAGAATGCAACATGCAAGGAAGGAAGATCGCTAAGTATAAACCAGTGGGAATACCATAGCTGGACAGAGAAGTGTTTGGTGTGAGGCAATCTCAACAGAGCTCTATTTCTTGTTTCTCCTGCAGTTTTGCTCAGGTCCACTACCACTCTAGCAGGGAATGGTTGGGAGGGTGGAGGGTGGGGGTGGAGGGACTCCATTTTGGGCTTTTAAAAACCTCATATAACTGGTTGCATTTTATATCAAGTAGGTTTTATGTTCAATACATCTCCAGAGTGTTGCTTCAGGGTAGCCCTGCCCCTCCATAACTCTCAACTCTGCACGGAGAGTATATGCACAGCCCTGAAAGATGAGACATTAGGTTTCTTTAAAAAAAAAATCCACAAGAAAAACACAACTCCATCCCCCACGCCTACCCCCCACACACATACATCTGAGGAACAAAGTTGGATGACCTCCAAGGGAAATGATTTGTGAGCTGGAAAAGGCTTTGGTTTCACACCTGGAAAGGATGTAGATTCAAGTGGGACCTCTAGTTGACGCTAGGAGGAAAACCACTAACATACCCTGTGGGGCGCTCAGGCCAACCTGGGGGCCCCTGGGGGCCTTTGAACTTAGCTGTCCTGGCATTCACTGGGGCCTGCAAGCCTAGGTGAAGTTGTAGTATCAATAGAGCTCCTGCCTCCCTTCTGGGGAGCACCATTACCACCCATCCATCACATGATGGGAAAGCCCAGGCATGCACATGATGGGAAAACTGTTTCATACTGCATTTCATTCAGTTTTACATGGAATGAAGTAAAGCTCCACTATGCCTTTGAAAAAAGTCACCAAGAGACTTCAGAGGGCCATGATATGCAAACAAATGCTATCATCCGAAAAAAGTTTCTGCACAAGTGACATATTATTACTTTGAAACAGGGAGATTAGGCTTCACGATGCAGCTTACCTTGCAGGTTGACTCTGGAGACAGGTGGCTGACTAGTAGCAGCTGGGGATCTCCTGTGGAAACAGAGGAAAGAAGGCCCGAGTCTGTGTATGAACATCACCTCCACATCTCTTGCTCCCCTCTCCACCCCCCACCTCCATGATCACTGAGGAGTTTTCCAGGTCATAATGAGCTATCAAATGACATAATGCTCTCTCCAGAAGGCGGTCTCCCATAACACTGGTAGATGACTGCAATCCTCTCATATCCAGATGGCCTGGAATTTCCCTATGCACAGCCTCCTGGATGCTCAGGCTCTCCAGGAAGGAAGTCGTTTACTCCAGGTCCCTAACCAGCCCCTCTGTTTCAGGTGTCACTGCTACAGGAGGTCCTCAGACAATACGCTTGCTCAGGAATAACACCAAATGTCAGAGTGGATCTCCATTCCTTTGGCAGCGCTGCTAGAATGTTGTGCCAGAAGAGCCCTTAGAGACCAATCAGTCCAGGTCTCCCTTTTGCACTTCCGGAAACTGAGACCCAGAGAGATGAAGTCAGTTGCCAAAAGTCACACGGGAATAGCATTCCAGCTTCCTTAACCTCTGGAGTGGTCTTTTCGCAGAGGAATTGGGCATTATTCTACATTGTAACAAGCCTGCTGATGTCAAGAGTCTAATGACACAAGCAAACAAACCCAGGCTTCACAAATACTGGGCTCCTCCTTTTGTTTTTTGTTTTTCTTTTTTCTCTTCTCTATCCCCCAAACTCGCTCCCACCCCCAATTTTGCTGGTCTCACTAACCTTTTCATGCTTTGTGGAACTTCTCTGCCCATCACATGGAACTTCTCTCTCCCATATAATCTTTGGGGGAGAGCTTCCCCCAAAGAGTATAGAGCAGTGGCCCTCAAATTTTAGCATCATCAGAATCACCTAGAACGCTTTACTAAGATTCACTGCTAGACTAGTCAATCCCCAGGGTGTTTGACTGAACTGGCCTGGGGTGAGCCTGAGACTCTGCATGTCTAGAAGTGCCTTGGTGGTACTGATACTGCTGATCTGGCGAGCCCATTTTCAGAACCACTAGAATAGAGGACTTTCCGCCCCACTAAAGAGCAATAGGATATTAGCAACAAGCACAGAAGAATGGGACTTTAGGCCGGTCAGTGGTTCTCAAGCAGGGATGAGTGTCATACTCACTTGCAGAGCTATTAAAAGTATGATTCCCTTCTCCATCCCTGGAGAGACTATTTCAGTGTATCTTGGATGGGGCCTGGGAATCTGTATCCTTAACATAAATCTGTGAATTCTGATCCACAACCAAGTTTGGGAAGGAAGCCAGATTCTAAATGACCGAGAATGACCTGCAAAGATCTTAAGAAAGGGTCTCCCTACTGGTATGGTCACCAGTTCCTAGGTTTGTAAGTGCACCAAATCCATCTGTGATCCATTAGGGGAATCTAGTTTCTAGGTAACATGCCTGACAGCTGCAGGGTCTGATGGACAGGGTTCATGTTTACCAAATATGTATCAGCTAGGTCATCTAAACACAGTACTTTTTTAAAAAAATTATTTATTCATGATAGACAGAGAGAGAGAGAGAGGCAGAGACACAGGCAGAGAGAGAAGCAGGCTCCGTGCAGGGAGCCCGACGCGGAACTCGATCCCGGGACTCCAGGATCGCGCCCTGGGCCAAAGGCAGGTGCCAAACCGCTGAGCCACCCAGGGATCCCCTAAACACAGTACTTTTAAACTGTCTATGGCATGACATTTTCTTGTCATCCAAAAATTACTTTTTTCCTGCTAAACATCATGCTAGGTACTTCTTAGCTTCCACTGGGAATATAATCATCTCATTTCAAGCAGAAGGAGACTGAAGCAGAGGTTAAGAGCTTAAGAAATATGCTGAAGCACACATGGTTTATAACTGGCATGGTTGAGATTCAAAGCTAAGACCTTCTGAATCCAAAGTGCATTCTCTTTCCTCTATTCCATCTGCTGATAACACCTGCAGTCATACTGAGGGCTGTTTTTCAGGAAAAGTAAGAGATTAAATTCCAAACTCCTTAGCTTAGCATTCAAAGTCCTCTGCTCTTTGGCCTCAACATGCTTTTCCCAGCTTATCTAGTAGAATTCCTGACATTTCATCTCAAACCACTGGCTGGCCGTTTGATCTCCTGTACCTCATACTTCTCCTTAGTAGCACTTTGAAACTGTGATTAAAATAGGCACTAATGAGTGTTCAATACGGAACTCCTTAGTTTAACTATAAAATGTATGTAGGCCCGGAACAACTTGTTGACTACTGGATCCCTGGAACCCAGGATGGTCCTTCATATGCAGTGCACTCAGTGAAGGGTTAATGAATAAAAAAAAGAAGGAAGGACGGAAGGATCACTTATTCTTCCTTGAACATGCGCTATCCCTTTCCTGACATTGCTCAGGCTATTCCTCTGAATGGGAAGCTCTCCACACATGTAAATATCACCTTCCCTTCTGTGATGTTGTGATTTATAATAAGAAATATATATTTGATCTTTGTCTTCATTCCTACCACAGAGTTCCCAAAACTCTTGGAATTTGCTATAAAAAGTGCTATAAGATATAAGTGTTAAAAGAGCTATAAAAAGAGTCTTTTGTTATGTTAATGAGATTTATGGAAAGCTTCTGAGTGACCTAAGGATGGGGGCTGATCACAGGGGGAATCAACCACCTGATTAGAGGGTTGGCACTTTCAGCCCCTCCTCTGGGGAGATGAGAGGAGCTGGAGATTGAGTTCAGTAACCACCGGTGGCCAGTGATTTAATTCATCATGACTATGTAACGAAGCCCCTCTAAGAACCCTGAAGGACTGGGCTTGGTGTGTTTCCAGGATGGTGAATGCGAGGAGATTGCACCTCTTCCATTTGGCCATTACTGAATCATATCCTTTTATAATAAACCAGTATTCTTGAAGTAAAATATTTCTCTGAGTACTGTGAGCCACTCTAGCAAATTAACAAAACCCAAGAAGGGGGGCCATGGGAACTTCTGATCTATAGTCGGTGGATCAGAAGCACAGGCAGATAGAGCATCAGAACTGAGTTGAGTTGTAGGGCATTCAGCTGGCGTTAAGGGAAAACTGCTTGGATGTGTAGGGGAAAAATCCACACATTGGCATTGGTGTCGGAATCCCACCTTCAAAGGTCAAATGCCATCCTCTGCCAAGGATGTCACCATGTTTGCTAAAATTGACCTCTCTTCTAATATCCCTTGCTGCTTTGTACCTTTAGGGTTATTTCCTCCTGTTACAACTCATATGTGCACATATTATCCTCACCTAATCCATGATCCCATTGGTGGGGGGATCCAGTGTTGACTCCTTTCCATATATCTTCTGTAGATAGATACCAACCTGCCTCACAAAGAGTGGGCACTCCATAAATGTTGGTGAACTGTTTATTGGATGAACTGTTGATGTGACAATCCTCTGAGAAGCCAAATACTACATAAATGTTTTATCTGGTTTCCTTTTCCTCTACAGTCTTGGTTCTGCATACTTCTCACTATTCCCACAAACACAGCATGTACTCATATTACTGGGCTTTTGCAAATGTTTTGCTCTGCTTGCTCTTTTCCTCCTTTGTAAGTGGCAGACTCCTTCCCCTGCACATGGAATCCCTTCAGCCATCACTTCCTTAGCCTTCCCCCTGTGAGTAGTCACTGGCTTTGCTACTTGTGGTTTGCTGCCTTTGCACCATCCTCGCACTGCTCAGACTGTCTTGCAGTTCCTATTTTCTTGTCTGTCTCCTCAACTCACCTGTGAGAAATTTAAGCAAAGACTGGGTCTCATTCATCTTTGTAAACTTGGAACCAGCAAAACATTTGCTACAATAGAGGCATTCAATATATATTCATGAGATTAATAACACATTGTTAATAATTTTATTTTACCTCTCTTGCTGAGTTCCAAAAAAAAGCTCTTGTGCAAGGAGACACTGAGCTAGGGGACCCTAAATGTTTGGGAATCTCTGCTTTCTTAACAGTTTGGCTACTTGCAGCATCCAATTCTCCCAATGACTTCTTGAAAATGACACAAACTACATAAATTCCTTTGTCCTCGGAGTGAATTCTGAAAATAAGGCTCTTATTTAGAGTTGTTAATTCAGATAAGCATCTATGTGTGTAAGCTTTGCAAAAGCAAGAACCATATTTACTTGGTTTCCCAAGACGTAGTGCAAAGAAGAGGCTCAACACATATTAAATGAATAAATGACTTCTGAAAGCTGTATTATTGCTTGCAGGGCATGAGAGTGCCAATTAGAACCTGTCATGAGTGCCAGAAGAAAATGTCATTGGTTGCCCAGTTTCCAGTGGTCCCTAACTTATAGAAGAATCATAAGAAGTTATATGCCTGGATTAAAGATGTGGTATTAATAGGGAAGATAATTTGGCCACAGCAGTTAATATTTTACAGCCCTGAATAGCACAGTAGAGAAAGAATTGGACCATGAATAAGAAGACAGGAATCCTAATCTTGGCTCTGGCACCTTCCAACTGTATAGCCCTCGGCAACTCACTGAACCTCTCGGTTTCTTCCTCACTTGGGGAAAGCAGGCGGCAACTAACATTTACTGCTAATTTACAATGTGCCATCTCCTGTGTGAGGACTTTTATGTATATTTCCTCACTTACTCTGAGGAAATTTGGCTGGGTTCTTTCCCCTCTGAATGCTAGAGATTTTATTATTCTCCGCTAATTTAAATCCCATGCCAAAGGACATAAAGCAATGAAAGATCTACATTGAAAACAAAGTTAAGTGGTTATTAATTCTTTCTTAAAGAGTACATACATGTTGATTAAATCATGCCCTGGAAGAATGTTGATACAGAGATGTCACATGATTTCCTGATAGCCACTAGTGATTTCTGCAATGCCAGATGCACAGTTGAATGATGGAGGACACCTCTTTGTTCCCAGCTGCTCTACTCCCTGGTTATCAGACTGAAGAATGGTGGGCATTCTCACTCGTAAGTGATTTCTCCATCAGTTGAAGCCAGTAAATGCTTTAGGGATGTTTATCTGAATTAACAGCTCTAAATTAAGGCCATATTTTCAAAATTAACTCCTGGGACTAAAGAAATAATAGGTTTTAATTTGAAGCCAAGAAATACAGGCCCAATCAAGCATCTCTCAATGAAACATTTCATGGAAGAGCAAGGAAATCACCTCAACAGAAACTGAGATTTTCACCCCTTGGGTGGTAAAGCTCAGGCAGACAATGAACTATTTTTATGCAGAGCAAAGAGCCAAAAGATAAAGGAAATCTTGACTTATGAGGAGTAGAGTTCTATGTGGGAGTTCCTTTTCATATAGTAAACCACACTATCCAGATGTCTCAAGAAAACCATTCCAAGGACAGAATTATTGCTTAAATGTTACATTTAAAGCAAGAAGAGTCACCCTGGAACCCAAGTCAAATATCCCAGAAAGCAACTTGTGAGTTCCATGAATCTTACAGTTTCAGTTGTTATGACAAATGAATATGTGGGGGAAATGGTCTCGGTATAGTGTACCCATTTCTGGTAGGTAATCTTGTCCTCAGTTTTCTTTATTTCTTTGAGGATATTGACTATCTAGGAATAGGATGGGATGCATTAAATTAACCCTCAGTTTTCCAATCTGCCCCCACTATGCTGCTTCACTTGTAGCTAAAGCCCATCATTCAGTTCTCAGCCCAAGCTAGATAGGCAATCTCCACTCCTGGTGAAGTTCTAGTGGTACGTGTGCCCTGCTTTGAACTTTTGTTAGGTGGTCTTGGTTTCAAGAAAATACTTGGAATCAATAAGAGGATTAACTCTATACAAACATGGGGCTGGATTTGAGACAGATCATCAGATACAACTATCCTACTGCTGGAGATCTATTCTGTTTGATGAGTGTGGTTTGGTTTGGACCAAAGGTGATGCAAAGGGCCATAATTTGGAGAGTGGTCCTCAGCCACATTGTGAGAATGGGCTCTGGGGTCAGCTCTGTATGTGACAATCGTGGTCTTAGGGTACTCTAGTTCTTGAAGGTTTATGTGTCTCAAAACCCTGAAGGCTGTGGAGAGACCTGATTCTCAAGAAAGCAGCTTCAGCTGGCATAGCCGATTAACCAGCACAGTTAGGCTGAATGCCCTCATAGTTACAGAAAAAGAATATTCAAGTTGCTGGTTAACACTCAATAACTAAAAACATCCCTTATAACCCTTTGCACTGGAGCAGTGTGGTAAACTTGAGTCCTGCTAAGCTAAAGAAGCCTTTGAAATGTATCCTTATTAATCTTTCCTCCCGAGTTCTGACCTCCATCATCTCTCGGTCCAGGGCTTTACTCCTAATATTTTAACATTTAAAAATATTTTTTTTTTACTTATTTGAGAGAGAGTAGGGGGGAGGGGCAGAAGGAGAAAGAGAGAATCTCAAGCAGGCTCTGCCCTCAGGGAAGAGCCCAGTGCAGAGCTCTATCTCAAGGCCTTGAGATCATGACCTGAGCCAAAATCAAGAGTCAGATGCTTAACTGACTGAGCCACCCAGGTGCCCCACTCACTCCTAATATTTTAATTCCTGAAAACACTCTCTTAGTTCATGTCTCTGCCTTTTGGCTCTCTGACCTTCATCTATTCCATAAGTTCTTTCTAAATGGCTCTCCTTTAAAAAACCCTGGGAGGTTTCTCCCCCAAGCCCAAAAAGACTTAATGAGTGTAGTGAAAGCAAAGATGTGAAGTGATAGAAATAGAATATATTGGTCTCTGCCCTCAATTCCTGGCACAGAGTTTCTAAAATTCTTGTAACTTCCTAAGTGATAAGAACACTAGGAGCATCTTTTGTTCTAAGGAGGCAACTCTGGGTAGGCTCCTTGGAGGGGTTGGACACCAGAAGGACCAAGCAACAATTCAGGGTTTGGAATTTTCAACCCCACCTTTCATCCTCCAGAGAGGGAAGAGGGGCTAAAAACAGAGTTAATAATTGATCATGTCTATGTGATGAAGTATCCATAAAATCCCAATAGCATGCAGTTCAGAGACCTCCCAGGCAGGTAAATATTTCCACCCTGGGAGGGTGATGCCCCCCAAGTCCATGCAGACTGATGCTCCTGTGTTCAGGACCCTCCCAGACCTCACTCTAGGTAGCTTCTTCATCTGGCAGTGCATGTGTGCCTTTGTCATGTCCTTTAGTCAACTGGTAAAGGTAAGTAGGTGTTTCCCTTAGTTCTACAAGCTACTCTGGCAAATTAGTTGAACGTGAGGAAGGGCCCGTGGGAAACTGCACTCCGTAGACAGTAGGTGAGAAGCACAGGTGCCAGCCTGAGCAGTGACTGACATCCGAGTGAGAGGCAGTCCTGTGGGACTGATCCTGTAAGCTAGGACCTGATGGGGTCTCCAGGTAGATAGTGTCTGAACTGAGTTAAATTGTACGATGCACAGCTGGTGTCCAAGACTTGCTTCTTATTGCAGGGTGGGGGACTTCCACACGTTTGGTGACCAGAGAGTCAGAAATGAAGTGTTTTCTGTTCATCAAGGAGACTCACAGGGAAGAAAAACACAGAAAGAACTCTGTTTTCTCCTACATGGGAAGAGAACAACTCTTATTCCTTACAAAGTACACTGCCATGAGAGTCAGGTTATTATGCTTGAGGTCTGACTCCGCTCTTCATCAGAAGTGCTGCGTTCTTGTGCAAGTCATTTAATCTCCCCAGGCTTTGTCTCCTTGTCCACACAGTGGGGGCAACAACACCTGTCATAACTAGCATTTATGGTGCTTATAACTGAGATAATGAATGTGAAAATTCCAAAGTGTTACACTGTCTGGATTCAGCAAGAGAAATGTTAACTATCAGTTATAATATCTCACATTTATGGAGCACCTACAATGTGCTAGATGTTGTTATAAATGCTCTATAAATATCAATTCATTTCATACCCAGAGCAACCCTATTTTATAGATTGGGAAGTAGAGAAGTTGTACCCACATCACATAGTTGTCAAGTGGTAGGACTGGGTTATAAAACCAACAGTATGGCCCCAGAGGCTCTAGTCTGTAAAAAAAAAAAAAAAAAAAAAAAAAAAAAGAAAGAAAGAAAGAAAGAAAGAAAAAGATGGGGAAAGGGAAGGAATCTCTTCTGACATAATAATTGTCCAAATAATTGGTGGTCTTTCTCTAACAATTACTTATTCAAAAATTTATATGTGTGGTGAATATTTACAGATTGTATACTATGTGTCAGGCATTTTGCTACATCTTGGAAATTCAAGGAAAAGTAAATGTAATTCTAAAGGGACCTGAAAGGACACTGAGGCTAGTGATGGGCAGAGACCCCTAAATGGTCTTGGATGAGTGCTTGGGGGCCATGGAGGGGCAGTCAGCCAAGCTTGGTGGGATCAGGCAAAGCATTCTGGTGAAGGTGATACTAGAGATGAGCTATAAAAGCAAGTAGGATTTAGCCAGACAATCACTGGCAGGTGGAAAGAGACATTTTAGGAAGAGAGAACAGTAAGTTCATAATTAGGATGGAAAATAGAACATGCAGGGAACAACCAGACCACAGTTGTTAGAATGTGATCCCATGTGGCTAGAGACCTGGTCTGATTATTCACCACCATATGCTCTGGCACTTCCTATTTGAATGCAAGACTTGAAAGGGCAGAAAACTTGTCTGTTTTGGGGCACTATTATATTACCAGTTCCTGGTGAAAGGTGGTGCTCAATAAATATTTTTCAAAAACATACATATATGCATGGATAGATAGTATGTACTAAATAAATACTTCCGGGTGAATCATTTAATAAATGAACAAACAGGGATTATCACTACAAAAGAGGCCGGGCAAGTTTCTAGCTTTCATGTATACTGCATCAAATATAAACCCAGTCAACTATCAATCAAACTAATTTGAACTGGATCATGAAGTGCCTTGAGTGCCATTCCACAATCATTGATTCTTGGACCTTCTGAGCCCTGTGATGATCTTTTAAAATGCTGGATAGTGAATGCATAGCACTTAGACTCACAGATTGAAATGATTTTGGAGGAGAAAGTTATGCAGGAACTTGGAGTTCAAACCTTACATTATAAAGATGAGGAGACCAAGGTTCGGCAATGTTAGCTGAAATGACCAAGGTTATATAGTTATTTGGGGCAGAGCAGAAGATAATCCCACTTTCATTCATCAAATTGCATGAACCTGTTTATGTAGTATCCAAAAAAGGCAACTTAGACTTGAACTTTTTGCTACCTTCAATCTTGCATTTGAATCTCTGAATTCATTAATAGCTATTCCCAAAGAATTTTAGTAGAATTTATGGCTGTTACTGATAAGTATTCACACTTTGTAAAGTAGTACAAGCAAATGTCAACAAAAATCCTCATCTCGAGCTTCCGTTTGTTGAACTCTTATTGTCTACTAAGTGTCAAGGGTGCAAAGATTAATAAGATCCAGACTAATTTCTAACATCTTACCAGTTCTAAAATACTATGGTGCTCCATCCTATTTTCACATTCAGTGTGTCCTAACTTAGTTTGGAGGGCAAATTTCCATGCAATAGTTTTTTTTTCTTCTTCTTCTTTTTAATGTTGCTCAATGTTTTTGTCTTTATGGAAGGGATTCATAACTCCACAAAAAGTTCATGCTTACTTGTTGGATGCTCCATGAAGGTTTGTCAGTACAGTAAAGTTGTTTCTCACACTTCGCAAGCTGGCAAGGACCTAGAAGGACAATTATCAGGATGGTTAGGAACAAAGGGAGACCAGTGGGCAAGTTCAGAGGCCACAGAGAAACTGCACGTGGGGCAGAGGGAGAGCAAGCCAGGGTCAGCATGATACATACCTGGGCAAAAGGTGTGACAATCAAGTCATCGCCATGTCTGGTGAAGAGAGAGAAACAAACATTTAGAAACGAATTTGAATTATAACTATGACATAAAAGTTGTAATATTAAACTTTATCAGTGTTAGCAACACAAATGTTACACAAGTCTTTCTACCTGGATATATGGCAGGACTGATCTAGGCATAAATGGAAACCCTAAGAACTCGAAAGAGAAAAATACCAGGTTCATGGCTCCTGGGCTTGCAGTGACACAGAAAAGCACTTGCAAGTAAGCGTATATCCTCAGGGTACATTCCCATTAAATAGCAGACCCAGAGTACTGTAATTCAAAGCGACTTGGTTGCCAGAGCCAGGAAATTCAAAGGGAAGGCTGCTCACAGGCACACACAGAGTTGGAAAAAATGGCATAACAGTCTGGATAAAGGTTAACTTTGGATTTCCTGGCTTTTGTTGATTTGAACCACAGTCTTAATGCCATTTAAACACAGATTTCTGTCTGGGAATCCCATTACTTTTTTTTGTTTTTAATATAACTTTTTTTCTTAAAGTACCCAAGGAGAAGCTTTTAAGATGGGAGTGTATAGACTGAGCCTACTATTAACCATATCACTGTTGCTCATTTTGTCCCAAAGATCTGATGAAGATATACCTAGTGTTACGTAAATCTGTACTTAGGAAGAGTCAAAAGCATGTTTTCAGAAATGCACTCTCTCTCTGGCACATGCTTTGATAAATCTACTTAAGCCCATATTTGGCAAGCTCTTCATAAAGTCATTAGAAGACACATTGTTGTTCGTTGCAGACACAAAATCAGGCCAATTTATTATTTGTGAATCGAAACAGCTGCACAGAAGTTGACTGACAACGACCTTCTTTTACTGTCTGATCTTCTCTGTCCTCATTGCCATATAAATATGACACCTTATAATGTGAGCACAACCAATGATTATGCAGCACCTGCCTCAGTATCAGGCATTACATGTGATGTTGAGATGCAGAGCTCACGTGGGCCTCTTCTCTAATATGGACGCACCTCTCTGGGGTCTTATTTAATATAATACTTTGCTTTCTACCTTCATCTTTAGCTAGAAGTCCCCCTTCAATTCATTCCAGTCAAGTTCTTGTGCATCTACTGTGTACAATGACTACAAAAAGAATACTGACGAGAGCATTCTTTGCATGATTACCATAGGTCAGACCCTGCGCTAAGCACTTTATGTGCAATATCTCATTTAGCTCTTTTAAGAAGGCTTAAGGCAGGTTACTCGTAATATTCCCATTTAAAGATGGTATCAAGGCTTAGAGAAGGTAAGCTACTGCTTAACCAGCACATCGTAAGTGGAAGAGCTAAGACTGTTTTGTAGCCAAAATCTGTGTTTTTAGCCGTTATATTACCTATGTTATGATGACCCTACATAGCTGGCGTATTGAATTATACAGAGTCCATGATACCACCCTCCCCTCGCCCCTGTCCAACCCGCCGTTAAAACACAGTAGGGGATACAGAAAAGACCGCAATAGATATAGAATGAGAAATACAAACACCTAATGGGAAAACTTAATGGGTTGTATAGGAGAGGTAATAATTACAAATTAGAGGAAGTAGGGCAGGCTTGATTGAATGAGTGGTTTTGAGATGAACTTTGAAGGGCAGGCTTTAAAAAGCATGCCACCAATGAGAAATGGCAAGAACAAAGGCATGAAATGGGAAAGTACTGAGCATGCTCACTGAGATGCCTGGTGGCTATTTGGGTAGATTTGAACACACTACCTAGAGACATTTTTAGAGGATATGATTAGAGGGTCCTTCACACCCATCTTACGGGTGGTATAGACCATGTCATAGAGGTGGTGCATAACTCAGAAGGGAGAAGGGAGTTAGTGAAGGTTCTTTGTGAGGTAGACAAATGGAAAAGTGCTTTAGAAAGGAAAATGCTGCAGACACTAAGAGACAGATCAGAGAGAAGACAGAGTCAGGAAGAATGGTTAGGGGGATAATGCAGTCATTCAGACAAGAAGAAATTGGTGAAGCAGAGGAAGAAAGAGGAAAAGACAGTTTGAAGAGACCCTAAGTCTTGCCAAGGACTCAGCATTTAATTGGCTAAGGGGTCATAAAGAAATACTAGTCCAGTTTAAAAGATGGGTGAGAGGGAAAATAGTGAAGTCGTAAGCAGAAATAAGAAAGTAAGGAGAAATTGGGCAGGAGACATGTCACTTTCCCACAAGCTGAATTTTAAGATCCTCATTGATATCCCAGTGGAGACATCAAGCAGGAAGACGGAAATATGGGAACTGGAGCTACACATTTCAGAGTGGGGAAAGTTAAAGCAATGGCAAGGACTGGCTTCTGGAGGTGGGGAAATATAGAGAAAGAGAGAAGCCTCAGGGTTCTTGGAGAAAAGCCAAAGGAGACAGAAGAAGGTGCTGAGAGAAGCAGTTGTGATAAAGGCAGGGTGGTGAACTATACCAAGAACTGCCCTTTACCAAACCATTTTCTTGAGATGAACTTTACATGGGTGAAATATCTTGCTATTTGTTCTAATTTCTGCTAGGAAGTTCACATTGTTCATAAGGGCCTCAGGATGAGTTGGGGATCTAAGATAATGAAGCTAAGAGTTAAGTAGATTATCTAAGGCTCCTAGATTTTGGGAGTCTAAATACCCAATAAAAGCTAACCATGTAACAAAGACAACCTACAGAATGGGAGAAGATATTTGCAAATAACATATCAGATAAAGGGCTAGTTTCCAAAATCTATAAAGAACTTATTAAACTCAACACCAAAGAAACAAACAATCCAATCATGAAATGGGCAAAAGACATGAAGAGAAATCTCACAGAGGAAGACATAGACATGGCCAACATGCACATGAGAAAATGCTCTGCATCACTTGCCATCAGGGAAATACAAATCAAAACCACAATGAGATACCACCTCACACCAGTGAGAATGGGGAAAATTAATAAGGCAGGAAACAACAAATGTTGGAGAGGATGCGGAGAAAAGGGAACCCTCTTACACTGTTGGTGGGAATGTGAACTGGTGCAGCCACTCTGGAAAACTGTGTGGAGGTTCCTCAAAGAATTAAAAATAGACCTGCCCTACGACCCAGCAATTGCACTGTTAGGGATTTACCCCGAAGATTCAGATGCAATGAAACGCCGGGGCACCTGCACCCCGATGTTCTAGCAGCGCTAACCATGTAAGCAAATCTCATACACGTGTAGCACCTAAAGCTGATGAATTGTTGCATGAATGAGAAGTTACCAAAAAGGTACAAAGCAATGATTTAAGGGAAGAAAACACTAAGGGGGCACCATGTCAGCATGACTTTATAATCATGGAACTTTTGAAGTTTAGGAAAGCAGAAATCAGGACACCTGGGTAGCTCAGTGTTTAAGCTTCTGCCTTTGGCTTAGTACATGATCCTGGGTCCTGGAATCGAGTCCCACATCGTGCTCCCTGCAAGGAGCCTGTTTCTCCTGTCTAAGTCTCTGCCTCTCTCTGTGTGTGAACAAATAAATATAATTTTTTTTTAAAGGAAAGCAGAAAATTCAGAAACAAGAGATGGACTTGCAGGTCCCAGTGCTGGTTCCTTTAAAGGATTTGAAAGGCAAAACTCATGCTGTACATCATATAATAGCTGCTAGGGGAATGGATCAGACAATTTGCAGGTAATTTATAGCAAGCATAGGAAAAAAAAACAAAATTCCTATCTGAGCACAGCCAGATTATTTATTAAACTATTTAAAATGTTTAATCATAATTTGATATATTAATAATTACAATAAAATGGCACAGAAATAATAAAATTTATTATGATTAATTATGAAAACTGATGTACTTAGTTTCCCAAATGGCTAGGGAGGGCAATACCAGATGTTCAGAACCATGGCATGAGCAACATCTAGTGACAAAACCAGCACATTACAACTTTGTAGAATAATTGGTGATGACAACTATAGGTCTTCCAGGTCTGCACTAAACAGTGAAAAGGTTTTCTAGAAAGTAAAAATGCTACTTCCTTTGGTATGCCCTCTGGATTCCATTAATTTTGTCTTTCTCTGTTTCATACCTACACATAGAATTCTACTTGTAACGCTGATTTTACTCTGTCCTACAGATAGACATATACTACGGTGGTCAAGAACACAGATTTTGGAGCCAGACAGCACTGGTTTGTTTCTGGATTGCACAATTACTAGCTATTAGACACCAGGCAACCTCTCTAGGTCTCAATTTCTTTATCTGTAATGTGGTGTGTTGTAAGAATTAAGTTAGTTATTGTACATGTAAGCATTTATTCATTTAGTCATAGTTATTCTTGTTAGTAATAGGTATCATTATTATTATAACTTTAATATTGCATGTCTATCTCCCCTACTGGTGAGAACTCTGTTGGAAGAGTCATATCCTCCCCTCTTGCAGTCAAAAGAACTAATATTGTACTTTACAGTTTATAAAGCATTTTCACATACATTATTTCATGTGACAAGAGAATGTTCTTGACCCTAAAATATGGCGCAACCACCTATCTTGTTGGTCAAGCCTGAAACCTCCCCCCATACAACCACCAACCCCTGCTTATGCTAACTTGCAAATATTTATTAATTGCCCACTGGATCTCCTCTAATGTAGATCCCTACCCTCTATTATGTGGATTACCAAAGCAGTCCTCCATCTGGCTCTTGGACACTAGTCTTTAGGCTTGTCCACCATCCAAACCACTCTTTTTTTTTTTATAAATTTTTTATTTATTTATGATAGTCACACAGAGAGAGAGAGAGGCGCAGAGACATAGGCAGAGGGAGAAGCAGGCTCCATGCACCGGGAGCCCGATGTGGGAGTCGATCCTGGGTCTCCAGGATCGCGCCCTGGGCCAAAGGCAGGCGCCAAACCGCTGCGCCACCCAGGGATCCCCCAAACCACTCTTGAATGTAATCAGAGCTATCTTTCAAAAATATTCATTGGATTATGTATTTTCCTGCTTAAAAGCCTTTAGTAGCATGGTGCCTGGGTGGCTCAGTCAGTTAAGCATCTGCCTTTGACTCAGGTCATGATCCCGGGATTCAGGGATGGAGTGCTACATCGGGCTCCTTGCTCAGTGGGGAACCTGCTTCTCCCTGTCCCTCTGCTGCTGCCCATGCTTATGCATGCTCTCTTTCTCTGATAAATAAGTAAGTAAGTAAGTAAGTAAGTAAGTAAGTAAGTAAGTAAGTAAATAAATAAATAAATAAATAAAATCTTAAAAAAAATAAAAGCCTTTAGTAGCTCCCCACTAATTCCCTTCAGTACAGAGACCAACTCCTTAGGACAGGCACCTGGTGATGAGGTTCCTGTTTACTTTTCCAGCCTTGCTTCTCACCACTTCCTCATCCGCTCACATTCTCTGCCTCAGTTGCACTGAGTTGTGCTTCTGCATAATGCTCCTGACAACTAGAGAGTAGTTAGCACAAGGCCCTTCTTCCTGCATAACCCTCCACCTGGCTAACTCTTATATCTTAGCCCTAACTATTCAAAGTGGGTTACTCACCTGCCTGGCCAGACCTTTCAAAGTCCCCCAAATACCTTTCTATAATTCCCCTAATTCGAAGATATTAAAACTCCCTATAGACTTATTAAACTTTCAACTCTTATGAAGACACAGAAAATGTTTTCTTTGTTTGCAGAGTGCCTAAATTTAAAAGTTTTTGTTATAAAAAAAGAATGAATATGATCCTCATAACAGCTGGGAAAGTAGGCAGAGCAGATATTAATATCAATATTTTTATTTTTCATCCTCATTTTGAGTCTGTATATATACTAAATACCCATATGATTTAGAGTGAAGCCGTGGTTCCCCATTTATTAGGCATGTTACTTAACTTCCTTAAGCATTAATGTCTTCATCTTTAACACAAGAAAATTATAGTACCAACTCAAGTAAAGTAATGGGAATTAAATGAGTTAACATCTGTAAAGTACTTTAAATAGTACCTAGCACATAGGAAATGCACTTTTATTTTATGTGTACTTTTATTTACAGGTAATTTAGCACTGTAAAAGAGATTCAATGCCAACGTCAGGATGCTAGTTAAGTGTGATGGCTGTAGGTCTAACTGAAGTCTTAAACACCACAGGGTACTTTTTTGGTAGTCCATCAATAAACTGGTCTTACATTTAAGTGAGCAGTTATTAATGCTTTTTTTCCCTTGAATGCTCTCTCTAGAGACCATTTAGCTCTCACACAAATGACTTTAAAATGCTCTTTGCCTACATTAGGCTTTGCAAATGGGGTGACCAAATGAAGGAAATGCAGATCTTCCTTCCCTGTGGATTTGTGGACTGTCAAAACTCCATCCTGTTCAGGGTGGTTCCTGCCACAGTTTTGAACAACGTAACTGGTCTCACCAGTTTCCAGTACTTGATGTTCCCATTGGGAAATCTGTACCTCGGTGTACATAGGCATTACGTTAGAGATGACTATAACAGAGGAACAAAAGAGAAATCAGCAGAGTATTGCCACATCTAGGAAAGCATCTGAAATTTCCTCATGGGACCCAGTGATGATCTTGTTTTCTTTACTAGAAAGCCTCATTTCAATCTTTCTTTGGTTGCTAAAAGTTAAAGCCACTTTTAATTTTCCATTCCCATTTTTAATCTTAATATTTTCTCACTCACTCTCCTTGCTTATGTTTCCCTTTACTCTTCTGAAAGTGTTCAGATGAGAAATGTGGAAAAGCTAGTGTTGTCCCTACTACTGGGTTTTTTATTTTTTTATTTATTTTTTATTTATGATAGTCAGAGAGAGAGAGAGAGAGAGAGAGGCAGAGACATAGGCAGAGGGAGAAGCAGGCTCCATGCACCGGGAGCCTGACATGGGATTCGATCCCGGGTCCCCAGGATCGCGCCCTGGGCCAAAGGCAGGCGCTAAACCGCTGCGCCACCCAGGGATCCCTACTACTGGGTTTTTAAAAATATTTTATTTAAATTCAATTTGCCAACATACAGTATAGCATCCAGTGCTCATCTCATCATGTGCCCTCCTTAATACCCATCTCCCATTTACCCCATCTCCCCACCCCCCTCCCTTTCAACAATCCTTTGTTTCCTAGAGTTAGGAGTCTCTCATGGTTTGTCTTCCTCTTTAATTTTTTACCATTCAGTTTCTGTCCTTTCACTATTTCTTATATTCTGTATATAAATGAAACCATATGATAATTATCTTTCTCTGATTGACTTACTTCACTCAGCATAATACCCTCCAGTTCCATCCATGTTAAAGTAAATGGTAGCTATTCATCCTTTCTGATGGCTGAGTAATATTCCATTGTATATATAGACCACATCTTTATCCTTCATCTGTTGAAGAACATCATGGCTCCTTTCACAGTTTGGCTATTGTGGACATTGCTGCTATGAACATTGGGGTGCAGGTGTCCCGTCATTTCACTACATCTGTCATTGGGGTAAATACCTGGTAACCTCTAGGGTTTAATACAGAGGTATTATGCAAGTTTTCCACCTTCTACATAAATCCATGAAGGTACCATGCTGAATACGAGGAGCTTCTGAGCTGGGAGCATCCCATAACCCCCACCCAATGACCTTTCCATCAAGACTCTAGACCTATCCTTCTTTTCCTTGGCTCCCATGGGAAGAAGACAGGAAAAGCATGGAGAGGATTGTGGGTTGCTCTTCTTCTATTCATTTCAATTCACTCTGAAGAGTAATAATCAGGTGAAATATCTTTGAGATCATTACTTCAGTTTAGCTCAAGCTACTGATGTGAAACTGGATTTTCCAACACAGTCCTGATAAAAGGAAATACCAGAAAAATCTGGATATCATTCAAGCTCCTCTTCTTTTTGTATTGAGAAATAGAAATTCCTAAACTGACAAATATATAAAAGTTTACCTCTAACGTTGAAACATTTGCAAAGTAAAAAAATACACCATTTTTATTCATTCAAAGATTTTAATAGATTCTATTATCAATATCTTTGAAAGGGTGATCTTATATTGCCCACTGTGTTTTCTCAGGAAAGGCTAATCTTTATTATGAAAGTGTGTCCTTTCTACATTTTTTTCTTTTAATTTTAAGAAGTCCTTTTCTTGAAAAACAAAAACAAAACAGTGAGAATGATACTAGATAACTTACACATACAATTATAACTTGCCTAAATTTACAGTTGACCACACTATGTAGGTTCTAAGTTAGGGGGAAAATTTTGCTGGTTGACAAAATTGAAGAGGGTAAACCATGAATATTAGAGACACCACATGCAGAGTCACTTAGAATTAAGTCTCTTTTTTTACAGCTGTAGACTGAGTTGGACTGTAATCCTTAAGGTCTCCTTGAGTTCAAAATTTTCATAACCTTTGGTTCTTAAAAAATTATCAGAATTTAATCTGAAATTTGGTCAGAACCTTCTGGGAAGCCTCGGAATGACCCTGAGACTCATCACGCTATTTGGCAAGAGTGTGGGGAACTGTGAGCTGCCTTCCAAAGCTAATCTTTTACCTGTCAGACACTATGTGAATGCAACTATAATTACTTTCAGCTCACCCGGTTTCCTCTGCTTTCTACCTACGATGTCTAGAGAGGTGTTTCTCTTGGTAAAAGAGGAAATTCTAGGTATACTCAGCCAAGCCCCCATGCAAACCTTGGTCAGAAACATTCTTGGCTCGGCATAATCTGCAGCAAAGGGATTACCTCTCCTCCTGCCTCAGGCACCTTGACTCTGCACTCATCTGTCTTCTATCTGGTGGTAGAGATTCTACTCTGCAGTTTAAAGAACATAGGCAAATAGAATAAAAAAATTTGAATGTGGTCAGTCTTAGCTACATTGTGGGATACAGCATGGCATACAGTCATAGAGTCACGGGATGAGGTCAGTTTTCTCCAGTCTCTCAAAGGCTTGCTTTCATTATCTATACAGTGAAGATAATAGTGGTACCTACCTGACAGGACTGTCATGAAGATTAAAAGAAATAAGCCATATTGGTACCACTGGCCTTGAGATAAGCACTCATTAAATATTTCCTTCCACTCCGTAGTAGAGTTATGTGGGTGTTCTTTTTATCTTTCTTATTAACTGTAACCTCCCTGAGAGCATGCAACCTTTCTGAGAATATCTGTTTTTAACTCATCTGTGATTTTTCCACTGTTTTGTTAATCTTTTATCCCCAGAGCCTAACATACTGCATGGCACATTGGAGAGATTTGGGACGTATCTGCCAAATTAATGAATAAATGAATTTTGGCCTACCCAACAATTGAGACATTTTAGGCCAAGGGTGCTTCTATTGGAATTTGTTGGCAGAAATGCCCTGAGAATCCTTTCTTACTGGTAGCTTTAAAATGTCCCCTGCCCCTTTCATAAGAAGGTGACCCTTTTTTGCTTCTTTTCCAACGGCAGAAGAGAGCCCAGTGAAAATTTCCAGGCCAGAGATTTTAGGGAGCTACCAATATCTTTATAACATATGATGTTAAAAACAATTGTACATGTGCCCAGAAAACTCTTAAGGCATGAATTCCCGCATCCAGCTTTATTTAGTTTCAGAAATTTAATAAACGAGTAATACAACCTCGTCATTGTTCTTTACAAATTAGAGATCTACAATTAATAGCAGCAAAACAAAAACATCAGCTGTGTTTAATAGGGTGGTGGAGTGTTGTGTCTCACCAAGGAACCCAGCAGCAAGTGGGCATTGGGTTAAGGTTCCAGAGAAGGGATGCAGACCTGTGGCTGGATGATGGCTATTAAATGTCACCAAAGACCACTGAGAAAGGAGGCATGTCCCCAACTGCTGTTTTTCTTTTTCACCATAGCCTCATGCAAACTGCATATACTGTGGAAAATTCAAGTATTATTTGCAAAAAGTGTTAAGGTTCTCAACCCATAAATGATTCAACTGTTCAGGAAATGAAGCCGAATGACAGTTTTTTTTTTAAGTATCAATAACAGAGGAAAACTGTACACTGTGCCTGAGATTTTGAATACCCTTGGAGACCTCAGCTACGTATTTCTCATGCTAGTGAGTACTAATGTTTTAAAGATCATCATTGTCACCTCTGCCCATGTTCATTTTTCTCCTCTCTCCTTCCCACGGGTTAAGGAGGGAACAGTTGTTGTTGCTGCTGTGACAGGTTAAAGATGAGATAGGTGTGAGACTGGAAGCCACACAGGGCTCGTACTTACTGCTCGCTTGGAAGTGAAGAGTTTCTTGACATTGCCTTTGGTGACAGGTCATAGTCGCTGTCTGATCTGTAGAGAAAGGACTCTCTACGCTGGCTGTGCCCAGGAAAGGTGGCATGGAGCACCAACCCAGAGGAAGAGCTGACCTGGGGGTCCAGCGGGCTCCGACCTGGAGAAGGGCCATTTTCCACATCAAAGCTTAAGAGAAAGCAAAAAATTCTGGTCACATAATCATGGAGGAGGACATTCGATGTACATTCATAGAGAACCAAAGTGTGCCAGGCATTTTACATAAAACGTCTGCACTTTATGCAAAATTTTAATCTTCTAAACAACTTTGAGTTGCAATCACTATTACTCTCATTTTGTATGAAGGAAACAGTCCCGCAGAAGTCCAGTCATCATTAGTAAATAGTGGAGGCAGGACTTGAACCCTGGAGCAAAGCCCCATGACCTTTCAGCGGCAAGAACAAATTCAGAATAAGAGCCAACCATAAAATAATTTGGTGATAATAAGCAACTCCAGAGACTGCATCTAACACAGCTCTAGGTGTCAGACACTAAACTATCACTTAAATGAGTCTTCAGAGCTGGGAGACTTCTTCCTGCCATAAATAAACATCACGGTCTCATTAAAGATACAATATGCATATTTCTCAATGTTTCAGGAACAGAGTGCTATCCTGAAAACATTCACTGGCTGATTAGATGGGAGGCCCAGTCTGAGACTTAATATTCATATGCAAGTTTAATCGCAGAAAATGGTTTAATTAATCTGGTAATGCCAAATTACCCTCCAGGGCTGCAGAGCTTTATCTTAGGGTTCTAGCCACTGGCTCCAGCATAGGAGAGACTTTAGGATTTCTAGTTAGTCTGCTCACCCTAAGAAGGTGCCCTCAAGCCCAGATTAGTCGAACAAGGTTTGATCTATGAACACACTGATGGGAGCAGTGGGGATTTAGTCTCTTGTCCTCTCTCCCTATCCTGGTAGCATGTTAGGCACTGTGTCCTTCCCCTGCTCTCCATCATCCTCTATGCATTTGCCCGTGTGCACTACCTCCCTTTGCCTTAAACTGCCAGTAACCGTCTTGCCTACCATTTCTCTAGACCACTCACTGGTCTCCAGCTAAAGCTCTGCAGAAAGGTAATGAAGAAAGTATGAACCTGGGAATGTTCTCTCTTCTAAGCTAGGACCACAATAGTGGGCTTCCTTCATATTCATCCAGCTGCCATCACTTATTTTCACACTCATGGTCATTTCTTTCACTAGTTCTTACAACTTGCTCTCTTGGGGTGAATTTTGCTTATATTTCTTTAGTTTACAAATTGCTTTCTGATCTGTTATTCCACCTACCCTTTAAAACAACCCGATGAAGTATACAGTATGTCCACACTCTACATTTGAGGAAAATGAAGGCTTAGAAAGATTTTAAATACTTGCTCAAGGGTACCTTGAGGTACCTTGTAGGGTGAGTACTGAAAGACGCAAGTCCTCCAATTCATTTCTCTACAATCCCAGCCTTCTCTAATGACAGCCTATCAGCATGACTTGCCGGCTACTTGAGGGCAATTTTTCTTTTGAATTCAAACAAAATTTGCGTTCGGTATGTAGAGAGTCAGTAAGATTACGTGCAGCCTTGACTGTTATCTTGAATGAAGACAGAAGCAGCAAATTACCCTGAAGCTGTAGGTTTCTTTGAAACAGGAAATAAGAAATAACACAATGCAGGGTTATCATGCTTCCCCAGAGACTATTCTGAGAAGCTGCTTTTAGCCAACCTACAAACACCAGGTGTCTGATAAGAAGCAGCAGGTGAGAATCTCTGGTTAAAAGGACAAGAAAGAGCCATAACAATCCAATATGTATTTGGACTTTCTAGGCACCAGTGCATGGATTTTCACAGCAGGCTAATGGTCTGGGATGGGGCTGCCTTTCAAAGACTACAAGCAAGCGGGCAGGTGGGCAATCACTCACATATACCAGCTTGTTTCTTTGCCTGCCTAGAGGTAGAGCTATGTTGTAAGCCAACTACATTGCAGAGAGTGAAAATATAATGAAAGCTGACTTGCAAACTTTCCTTGGGTGAGATCTATACTAGTTGTTCAGCAAAATAAAGAGCTCCTTTGTGGATAAGGACTCCTTTGTGTCACCCAGACCCTGTAGAACTGGTAGGTCCTGACACTGGTTCTGAACTATTCTTCGGGACAAAGAGGGAAGTTCTCAAAAGGTGAACATGACACTACATATAGCTTAAGAGTGGGCATGGGCTTTGAAGTTTCATGTGTACTCCTGTTATTCTTTTAGGATGTATCTGTTCAGCCTTGATGGATATTAAAACACTGAAATACTTTGGTAACAGTTGGCAGCCAGCCGCTGCCCCAGGCCCTCCAGAATTTGCTGGCTCCAGTGACGTACTACAGGGTTGGTGTCTGGAACAGCAGGGGTCTCTAGCTTCAGCACTACCACCTGTGTCCATTTAATTGGTCAGTGCCCATGTGGTGGCAGTCATTAAACATTATGAATGCGTGTGCCTGTGCTAAAATATCAGACACCCATCAAGTGGGTATGCCTACTAAAGTCTTAGAACTTATTCCACCAGGGAGGGTTTCCACCGGGCCTCGTTCTGCCCTATTTTCTGCTTGAGGCATTCCTAGGGGGTGAAACTTTAAGTTCACCAGGCATTACCCTTAACACGGATGTCAAAGGCTTTCTGCCCCAGGGTTAATATATAAGAAGTTTGGTCCTGACAGGTAAGCAGGGACTAGACCCAGACACCAAATCTCTTTCCATGCTGTTCTCGTTTGTTTTTGTTTGGTTTGGTTTGGTTTCTTTACCCTTTACCGTGCCTAAATTCTAAACTCATAGAGGAGCTTGCTGGAATTCAGAAGAATCCAGGGAAGAATTCTGGTGCAAAGAAGCAGTCTTGGTGAAACAAAGGGCCTTTCATATCCCCTGGGGCACTGTTTCAAAGCAACCAACACAGATGTACAACTCAGAAACAAACATGAATCACCAACCAGACACCAGCCCCAGTCACAGCAACATTCACGGGCAGACATCACAATACATCCCGCAGACCCAGGGTGGGAGGAGGGCTGTGGGCTAGGGGAAGACTGGGGACAGACCTAACGAGCAAAATGAATAGACCACACAAACTGAAACACAATTAGGGAGAAAAGGGAATCTGAAATATCAGAAACAGACACACAAATGGGGATAATTTATTTAGAAGGAATTACGTAGGGTAATTTTTTGCGCCTGCCTTCAGGACACACATTTCACCTTTAGACTTCTTTGTAATAAAAAAAAAAATCATTATGACAGTCATCAGTATAACAGTTTTATATATCATCTAAAGCACAGACAACAGAGAAAAAAATACCACTTTTATTAGCAATTTAGTATGTTTCCCTCTGAATAAGTTTTCCTGGAGGCTCGTATTATGATTTTTTGTACCAGTATTTTCATGTACTGCAGTTTCTGGAATTATCATTTTCCATGCCCTGGCACTTAATGGTTCACCCAGAAGCTGTATCATACTTTCTTAAGCACTTTCCTTACTGTTGGCATCGCATTTACGGTCTTAAATAATATCATACTTGATATCTTTGAGCTTATAGCTACTGTAATATTTAGATGAGGTCACTCATAACTTTCAGATAGATTAAGGCAGGATGTCACTCATGAGTTTCTGAATATTTCACTGTACTTCCCTGGAAGGGCTCGTGCACATCCAGCACACGGAGGGAAACAGTAATGCTTTTTTTCTAGGTTCAGAGAAAGTCCCAGAACTGCTCTCTCCCGTCCTGGATTCTGCATGCTGCGCCCCCCCCCCCCCCCATGATGCTGCCTCCTGCTCCCTGCCTTGGCCCATCACCCTGGGCTGAATCAATTGCTCGTTGTTGTCGAAGACAGAATATTTTAACAACTCTCTCCTGCTTTGTAACTAGGGTTCTCGGCCTCTCTGAGGCAGTAGTGGGAGTGGGTAATCTGTGGGTAAGAAGTGGTGCTCCCTGAAATGGCAATGCCTTTCTCACCACTGTCTCTGCTCCTTTACTGAAGCACTTGATCACAGCCCTTTGTACCTCTCCACTTTGTTCTCTATTTAGCTGATTTCCCACTAGATTCCTGTTTCCCAGAGAGAAGGGACCTGATATTACTCATTTCTGTATCCTGGGCATCTGGGCCAGAGCCTTCTAAATGACAGATCCTCAAAAAATGGCAGCTGTGCCAGTGAAAGAATCTTGCGATTTACTGCGAAATGCTTCTCCTCTCCCTTCTTCCTGACTCCTTACTCTCATCTCAGTTCCCACCGAAATGGGTTTCTGCAATCTCTTACGGATGAGTCCATAGAGAGGTGGCAGTGACTTATGCGAGAAGCCTTAGAAGGCGACGATCTAAGAATAAAAGTAAAATCAAAGGAAACAGAACAAATGGAAAGAAACTAAGACACACTGCTGTGTCTTCCCTGAACAAAACAATCTTGTGCAGAAAAATCACTGCCGTGGATATCTGAGATGGTGACATCGTTCCACAAGCACCATAATGGGAAAAATCCTCCTAGGCCAGTCTCAGTTTGCCATCTTCTTATCTCCTTTTTCATGAAAGCCACAGCCTTCTCAGCCCCACGCTTTCTCCGCTGGCAGCTCCCATTCTTAGGGATCTTGCAAAGCCAGGCCCGAACCGGTGCAAAGAGGGAGCCAGCAGATGGCAGAAGACAGCTGAGGCTTCCACCCTTGGCACCTCCCCGCCTCCCCTCGGAGAAGGTGGGGCTGCTCGCCGGCTCCAGGGAGAAAAGTGACTGAGGCCTTATTCATAAGCCCAGGAGGAAAAATCAGGGATAAAGAACAGAACCACAAGGTATACATGAAACCTTTTATTAAACTAAGAGAAGCTCTGCTTCTGAGAATTCAAGCTAAGCCAGGTGATTGCCAATTGTTCCCAGGGCAGTTGTTTCCTGACCCCCAATTGCACGTGCATACCCCAATTTCAGTAACAAAAACTCACAAAACAACCTCGGAGGAGGAATTCCTTTCTGAAGCAGAGGAGACTTTTCTTTTTCAACTTGGCCTGGGGCTTCTGGAGGTGAGTCTCCGACTTATGTTGATAAATGGCCCCATGGTAAAGATGGTGAGCTCTCCAAAAGAGGCTTAGACCCACAGGGCATGGCTCATGGCCATTTGGGGGAAAGTGCCCTACTGTCTCCGTTTTGCTTTTCTTTCTTTTTTTTTTAATTTTTTTAAATTTTTATTTATGATAGTCACATAGAGAGAGAGAGAGGGAGAGAGAGGCAGAGACACAGGCAGAGGGAGAAGCAGGCTCCATGCACCGGGAGCCCGATGTAGGATTCGATCCCGGGTCTCCAGGATCGCGCCCTGGGCCAAAGGCAGGTGCCAAACTGCTGCGCCACCCAGGGATCCCTTGCTTTTCTTTCTTAAAAACGTATTCATTGAGTATCTCATATATCACTAAATTTTATACAGCTTAGGAAGGCTAATTCTCTTCCTCCCAGCTCAAAGAGGAGAAAACAGAGCCTGCAACCACAACGTCTTCTTGATCCCAGAACCTACCACGCTGGATTGTATTCCTCTGTTTACTCCTCTTTTTCACTCCACTGGTCTGTGACCTTGAAGCCAGGACTAAGCCTAATCCATTCTGTATTCCTGGGGCCTAGAGCTAAATCTCACACCAGAAGGCACAGATAACTAGCGTTTGTTAAATGAATGTGAGGAGCACACAGTTTATATTTCTCATCTGACAAAAAGCTTTTTCTATTTGGATTAAAACCTCTGGTAGGTGAAGACTTCTGAGAAGTCCCTCGGTGGAATCCATAGGTTCCCCTTCCCCCATTCTTTCTCACCTCCCTGCGGTATCCCAGGAACTCCATCCCGGGGAGTTTTGGCTTTTGAAAATTTTTGTGTCTCTGTTCGTGTATAGAAAGTGTGTGCATGGATGGTGGTAGTATATCTGTGAGAAAATGCCATGTTTCATTAAAGTTCTGTTGGAAAATATTTCCCTCAGTTGTACTCAGAAACTAACAGCTTCAAATGCTTGCTTATAGTCTTGATAAGAATAAACATACTTTTGTTGGCCATGACCTCAGTGCGCTGTCTGGTCCCTGGGGATGGGGAGGCTGCACAGGGACATGCATTTCTACCCACAATGACAGTGACCTACCCTTATATAATTAATGGTGGCAGGCTGCTGCCGGGCCTCATTTTTAATGAGGGGCTTAATGGTGCAAAATCACAGCCAGCGTGATGTAGAGCCCATGTCCTCGCTGCAGGTAGGCTGAACTCCTCTGGCCATAGTTACAGCAGAGAATCCAGTTCCACAGTCTGTAACTTCCCTCCCATCTGAATTCTAGGAGCAGCTTCCCACTGTTTTCTTTTCTTCCTAGGGGCTTTGAAAATTACACTCATGGCAATAATCTAAAATTGCTTTGCCCACAGAGAGGTTTAACCAGAGGTAGCAGAGTAATGCTGAAGAGCTCTGGGATTCTGGAGATCTGGCTTCCAGTTCCTGCTCTGTGAGGAAATAACTGGAATGAAACAGAGACTCCACATTCCCTGACCCTCACACTTCAGTCTTTCACCCCTGAAATGAATGAAGAAAAGAATGAACAGAAGATCTCTGAGGCACCTCTGAGATTAGCCATCTCATAGACATTTTGGAGATGGAAGAAAGATTGGTTCTCAAGAGTGGCTTGATGTGATTTTATATTGTTAATGATCATTCATTCAACTCATTCATTAGGTGCCCACTATAAAACAAGGCACTGTTCTAGGCTTGAGAATACCACACTGTGCAGGACAGATGAGATCCTCGTGGGGAGGAATGGACAAGAAATAAATCAAATAAGGTAATATCAGATAGTGATAACTGCCTTGAAGAAAATAAAACATAACACTGTGGGAGAAACAGGTATGGAGAAGAGTGTTTCTTTAGTTTGGGCGTCAGCAGGCCCACCCTATAAACCACAAAGGTGGTCTCCTGCTCTACACCAGCACATACTCCTCTCCCCACCACCCCTCATCATTCCCAGATGGTGGCACTTGAGTTGAGATTTTTTTTTTTTTTTAGTTGAGATTTGATAGAGGTAGTGGGAAAGTCTGCCCTTGGATTCTTCCCAATCTCCATTTCTGTTCCCTTTTTACCAAACAATTTGGTCAGATGATATTGTGTTTGAATTTGGTGCCATTTACTTTTTAAATTTTTTAAAAAAAGATTTTACTTATTTATTTGACAGAGAGAGAGAGAGAGCACAAGCAGGAGGAGCAGAAGAGGGAGAGGGGAGAAGCAGGCTCTCCGCTGAGCAGGGAACCTGATGAGGGACTTGATCCCAGGACCCTGAGATCATGACCTGAGCTGAAGGCAGATGCTTAACCCACTGAGCCACCCAAGTGCCCCAACTTGGTGCCATTTATTAAGCCAGAGATTTAATTTTCCTCATCCCTGTTCCCTTTCTGAGCTGAGTTAGTTGTTCCATTGTCCATATAGCCATACCTGTATTGACATCTGTGTATCTCTACCACAGCACTTGTCCAGCATAATTGTTATTATTCTAGTCTGTTTGTCAAGAGCACAGAACGTCTTTTTCATATTTTTTACCCCATTGCTAATAGTCATGTTTGCCAGAGTATGGGTACTTAATAAATGTCTGATGGATATACCAATGAAGGAATGAATGACTTGGGACCAAGAAACTTTTATCAGCTCCCCTTGATACACTCGTCATAGCACAGATGAACTTCTCCAAAAAGAAGAAACATTAGTGGTGTTGTGGGCACCTCTCTTCTCTAACTGACCTCTAAAAGCTAGCTCCATAAAGAAGAACCCGGGGCCTGCTATCAAATATCACCCTCAGAGAGGGCTGGAATACCTTCCATAGGGTACTAAGCCCAGTGGGCCTTAGAAGGGAGCCTTAGAAGGCTCCTTCTTCTGCCAGGAGAAGGCAGTGGTCCTACTTGGCAGCAGTCATCCTCATCCCTTGGTATTGGTGGTATCCGAAATAGAAGTGCCAGGAATATTCTTTAATGTTCCTTTGGTAGAAAGCTTTAATTTTTCTGAGGAATTTATGTTGCAACTTCTTTCTTTTACTTGTTGTTTAGATCCCTTCTTAGGTTGTAAACGTTTCACGAAAGAAATGCATCAACAAAGATGTAATACCAATACTTCATTTTTCTAATGAGATTATAAGACAAGGGTCATTTCTTTTAAAAGCTTTCCTTTTGAAATGCTCAGGAGATTATTTTAATGTGATCCTTTAATCACTTCACATTGTGTTGTTCCTGTGCTATAGGATTTGATGTACAAGGAAAGCAGAACCAAATATAAACAATCCTACCTCATAATTATAAGAACATTATTTCTAACAAGTTTACAGAGTGCTCTGTCAATCTATTTCCAGGTAAAAAATGATTTTCAGAAATATGAATGTTATAAAGTAAGTATACTTTTCTTTACGTGTTCTAATTATGGCTAAAATTTCACATATCTACTCTCAGACTTTGATTCACTTAAGAGTACTAAGGTTTAGAATGAATCTTAACTAAAAGTCACTTTCCATAGAAAAGTGATTCCTAGGAAAGGTAGGGGTCCCCCCAGATGAGAATAGTTTTGTGTGGTTAAAAAAAAAAATTAAAAGGGGAATCCCTGGGTGGCGCAGCGGTTTGGCGCCTGCCTTTGGCCCAGGGCGCGATCCTGGAGACCCGGGATCGAATCCGACATCGGGCTCCCGGTGCATGAAGCCTGCTTCTCCCTCTGCCTGTGTCTCTGCCTCTCTCTCTCTCTCTCTGTGACTATCATGAATAAAAAATAAAATAAAATAAAATAAATAAAATAAAGTACCCCCTTTAAAAAAAAAAAGAATAGTTTTGTGTGGGAATGTATTTCGTATGCGGACTTTATAAAGCATGGGGGAGGGAGGGGAACCAAAATTGAGAAGTTACTATCTGTGTTGCTGCTCTACATTGCACTTTGGGTATAGAAATTTTCTACTAGCTCCATATTTTCCAACCTACATTTTCCATCTTTTCTAAAAGATTGTCATAGAAGATATTCAAATGATGTCTTAACAGGATATAAATACTCCCATTTATATGTTTGTAGCCCTGCCAAAAAGAAAATCTATTAATCAAATAAAATATTTATTTAAAAATATCATGTCAGTTTCCAGGAGCTCAAAGGCAAGTGAAATTCCCTTCAAGAGAAATGATCTGGGAAAACCAGTTCTTGTTCAACCAGTGATGGCTTCCAGGAATTGTTGCTTTCTTTAATAAGTTCTCAGATACCATTTAGAAATCAGTTCTAGAATTCTGCTTGATATATAGCTAAAATACTGTAGACAGATGGTCACTTAGCTTGTTGGTATATTCTCCAGTGATGGGGGGCACATTAATCCCATGAGACAGCGAATTTCACTTTTGGAATGATTTCATTGTTTATGACTTAGGCCGCAAACTTGAATTAATTTTAATCTTTAGCCCAAACCTCCCCCACCTTCATCCACTTATTCAACCAGCCACCCTCACTGTGGCAAATGGACCGGCCATCTATTCAGTTGAATCATCCATGATTTACCTCCTTCCTCAAAGTATCTTCCTCCTCTTTCAGTTAGACAAGATGTTTTATTCATCCTACATCAAAACTATACACTTTAGGGATGCCTGGGTGGCTCAGCGGTTGTCTGCCTTCCACTCAGGGGTGATCCTGGAGTGCCAGGATCCAGTTCCACATGAGGCTCCCTGCAGAGAGCCTGTTTCTCCCTCTGCCTATGTCTCTGCCTCTGTCTCTGTGTCTCTCATGAATAAATAAATAAAATCTCAAAAACAAAACCTTATACATTTTATTTTTGCTGCCACTACAGTTTCAGTGCATTAAAATCTCACTTGAACTATAATAGCCACCCTATGAATCTCTCTGCTTTCCACTCTACCCCCAGCTTCCAAAATCTTCCCCATATAACAATAAAAGCAATCTCTTAACATAAAAATCAAATCGTGTCATTGCATTTAGAATAAAATCCCACCTCTTTACCATGGATTACAAGTCCCTGTATAATCCAGTTCCTGCCACTACCTCTCCAACCTCATTTCATACCATACTCCCCTCTGTTCAATGTGATTCAGCCTCAGGGGCTTCCTTTCTGTTCCAGGAACATGCCAAATACTTTCCAACCTTAGCTAGTTTTGCGTGTGTTTGTTTTGTTCTCTAGTATATTTTATTTGCTTTGGACACTCACAGAAAGTACTGAATAAATATTTGTTAAATTAATAAATACATGCTGGTCTCTCTGCTTGTTCTCTCCTCCACTCTAGGGATGGCTGCCTTCTTCTCATTCTTTAAGCCTTGGATTAATTTAGCTACTGAAAAAAAAAAAAAGAATTCTTTCCCTAACCCATTATTTGTAGAGGGTCCCTTATCTTCATAGCACCTATATAAACTTTTTGCTATACCTATTTGTATGTCCATTATTTTTTACTTGTCTTCCTCACTCATAAAACTCTAAGCTCCATGAAGGTCATCTGTTTTATTTACCAATGTATTAGCTAGTGCCTGGCCCTAGGCCTGGGACATACTGCTAGTCCTGAACTAATCTGTTCAACAGATTAATGAATAAATAACTGAGTGTGTAAGGGTATTAAACACTAACAATCAGCTCAGTAATTCATAGCAGACTCATCTTATTGCTATTTAAAAATGTATATTTCTTTATTAGGAGAAGAGCTCATTTATTGACTTCCTGTCCTTGGGGGCAGTTCCCATACTAATCCAAAGGAAGCTCAAATTTAAGATATCAATTGATGTAAAAACTTGCTACAGCATGTTTTGTGATTATTACTCTGGGCCTATTTCAGAAAATGAGACGAGTTTTCAGACCAAGTTTCACAAGTCATTGACCTTTCAGAGAGAGCTGCAAGGATGTAGTGAGGTCTACGAGGAGGCAGCATCCATTCACAGTTCTAGGTGTGTGAAATGCCATTACTTAATATTTCCAGAAATTCATATTTTTTAAAAATAATTTATATTCTCTTGAGATTGAAGAGGCTACATGTCTTTTTGGTGGAGGTAGGGGGCTGGGAGGAGCGGCAGACTAGTTTACTATAAACTCAAATAATAATCATAAAATCGGAAATCATTGCCTCAGCCTCCGGTCTACTGAGCACTTAATAGTGTTTACATCAGTTAACATCTGGCCTCCAAATGTTATCAGTCTTAAACACTGCACCTGCAGACAACCTGGCATTTGAGTCTTAAATGTATTCTTTTGGGAAGGAAGGAGGGGTGAGAGAAGGGGGATAAGAGAAAGTACAGGTGGAAAAATGAGATCCTAGAATCTTTTCTCCTTGACTCAGGCAGTAAAGCGAAGAAACATTACACATTTTTTCCTCCCAGATACTGAGCATTTATAATGTGCCCTGCCATGTACTCAGTGTTTGGTGTATATTAACTCATTTCATTGCTATAGTCACTCTGTGTGGCAGTTGTTCATTTGACTCTATAGATGTGAACACTGAAGTTCAAAGGTTTTAAATAGCTCAGCTATTAAGTGGTGGATCTTTGATTCAAATCCGGAAACCCAGTTTGATTGCATCCATTAACAGATCAATCAATTCACCCCCATCGGGGGCACCTGAGTGGCTCAGTTGGTTACGTGCCTGCCTTCAGCTCAGGTCATGATCTCAGAGTCCTGGGATCAAGCCCTGCATTGGGCTCCCTGCTCAACAGCAAGTCTGCTTCTCCCTCTGCCTCTGTGGCCTCTTGTGCTCTATCTCTCTCAAATAAATAAATAAAATCTTTAAAAAAAAATTCACCCACATCAGTAAACATCTGCTCAGTCTTTCCTTTTGTGACCATAGATAAGTTTTCATGATTGTATCTGAAGCCAAACCTTCTGTTCTGAACCCTGCCCTTTCTCCTCGACTCAGAGATTGTGCTACTGTATCATCATTTTCCATTTTGCACATCAGCAAACAATCAAATTGTAAAAATTTATATCTAAAACAAACCAATCCACAAACAAAAAATAACAACCAAAAAGATTTCTATCAGACATATGAAAGTTGAAAGAATTCCTCACCAGCAGATCTATAGTCTAAGAAATGTTAAAGGAAATCCTTCAGGCAGAAGGAAAATGATACCAGATAGAAATCAGTATCTACACAAAGGATTTGGGTTTTTTTTTTTTTGCTTCTTTTAAAAATCTACTCAAAATACAATTGACTGAAAAGAATAAGAAATGAGAACCATGTATTGTGAGGTTTATAATGTACATAGAAGCAAATCAAATGTTAATAAGAGCACAACAGCAAAGAAGGGAGAAATGGAAGCATATTGTGGGAAGGTTCTTACACTACATTTGAAGATATATGATATTGCTTGAAGGTAGGCTGGGATAAACTAGAGATTTACACTAGAAACACTAAAGTAACCATTAAAATAAAAAAAATGAAGAGCTTTACCTAAGGAAATAAAAAAGGAAGCATAAAACTCTTAATTATCCATAACGCCAGAAAGAGGAAATGTATAATGGACAGATAGGGCAAATAGAACACAAATGGCAACATGGTAAATATAAACCTAACCGTGTTAATAATCTCTTTAAATGTAAGCTGTTTAAACACCACAATTAAGAAGCAAACATTTTCAAGATGGATAAAAGAGCATGATTCAACATTATGCTGCCTATAACAAGACATTTTAAATACAAAAACTCAAGTTAAAGAAAAAAGAGTGGAAATACATATACCATAATAGCACTAATCAAAGGAAATCCATAATGACATTATTAATATAAGAACAAGTAGATTCTAGAATAAAGAATATTATTAGGAATATTAAGTCATTTCATAATGATAAAGGAGACAATTTGTAAAGAGGATATAGACAATTCTAACAATTATGCACCAATAAATGAAATAGAGTTTCAAAATACACGAAAAAAGTAACAAAAAGAAAAGCAAAGAAGGACAAATAGAAAAATCAAAAAGGATGGTATCAATAATTGATAGAACTAATAGAAACCCAGAAAGGATAGAAAACTTGAACAACACTATCAATTTAACCTAACGATGATAGAACACTACACCTAACAACAGCTGATGACACATTCTTTTCAAGTGTACATGGAACAATCACAAAAATAGACAATATTCTAGGCCATAAAATAGGTCTCAAGTTTTTATTATTTTTATCTTTTTAAATTTTTATTTGCATTTATTCTATGCAGAATTTACTACCGGGCCATAAGTGTTTGTTTCTTCGGTTTCTTCTGGGATATCTTTTTCTTCTGTGCAACCTCCTCTTCTGGTTTAGGAACAATCTGCTCTTTTTCAGTAAGAATCATCTCGATGTGGCAGGGAGAGCTCATGTATGAGTAAATCCGGCCATGAGCCCTGTAAGTTCTACGTTGCATCTTGGGGGCTTTGTTCACCTGGATGTGCTCGATGACCAGAGAATCTACATCTAAACCCTTAAGTTAAGCATCACTCTGCATTTTTAAGCATCTGCAGTAAAAATTCAGCACTCTTCTTGGACCACCGACCCTGTGTCCAGTTCCACTGTTTGGCCTGCACACACCTACCAACTCCACCAGGCCACTTGGGGGAAGAATCAATAAGTTTTTAAAAATTCAAGCCATACAAAATGTCTCTGATCAGAGTGGAATTAAATTAGGAATCAATCACAAAGATATCTCTAGTGAAGCTCCAAGAATTTGAAACTAAACATTCTAAATAACTCATGAGCCAAAGAAAAAATCAAAAAAGTAATTAGAAAGCATTTTGAGGGCAGCCTGGGTGGCTCAGCAGTTTAGTGCCGCCTTCAGCCCAGGGCATGATCCTGGAGACCCAGGATCCAGTCCCACGTTGGGCTCCCTGCATGGGGCCTGCTTCTCCCTCTGCCTGTGTCTCTGCCTCTCTCTCTCTCCATGTCTCTCATGAATAAATAAATAAAAAAATTTTAAAAAAGCATTTTGACTGACTGAAAATGAAAACATTACATATCAAAATCTGTGGCATGTAGCTAAAGCAGTACTTATAGGTAAATCTATGGCATTAAATACCTTTATTAGAAAAGGATAAACATAAATGACCTCAGTTTTTAGCTTAAATGAGAGAAATAACAGGAAAGAAGAAAGAAAGAAAGAAAGAAAGAAAGAAAGAAAGAAAGAGAGAGAGAGAGAGAGAGAAAGAAAGAAAGAAAGAAAGAAAGAAAGAAAGAAAGAAAGAAGAAAAAACCACTCCATAGTAAGCATAAGGGGAAAAAGGATAAGAATGAAAATAAAATGGGGGGGAGGGAATCAATGTAGACAAAATGGGTTATTTGTGTAAACACCAAAACTAACAAACTTCTAGACAGATTTACCAGGAAAAAAAAGAGAAGCTACAGATTAAGTATATCAGGAATGGAAGAGTAGACATCAGTACAGATTGTAAAGATATAATAAAGACAACAAGGAATGACTATGAACAACTCTATGCCAATGAATTCTACAACTTAGATGAAATGGATAAATTCTTTGAAAAACACAAACTACCAGACCTCACTAAAGAAAGAGATAACACCCGTTATAGAAGTTGAATTTTTTAAAAGTTTAAATCATTCTCACAAAGAAAACTGCAAACCCAGAGGCTTTCCTGGTGAAACTGCCAAAAATTGAAAGAAGAAATAATACTGATTCTACATACACCTTCAGAAAGTTGAAAAGGAGGGACTACTTCCCAACTAATTGTTTAAAGTCAGCATTTCTCTAAAAAGAAAATCTATAGATCATTTCCCCCATAAACACACATGAAAAAATACTTAATAAAATTATAGTAAATCTAGTCCAATAACATATAAAAAGGTTGAACAAGTGGGGTTTATCCAACGAATATAAGGTTGTTATAACCTATAAACAATCAATGTAATTCACCCTATTAATATTTTTTTAAAAACTATGATAATCTTGAGTAGATGCAGAGAAAAACATTTGACAAAATTCAATATTTTGAATTTCTGGTAAAACAACAACAACAACAAAAAGCTTCTGGAAAACTAGCAATAGAAGGGAAATTTCTCAGCCAGGAAAAGAGCATCTGTGAAAAAGCTACATCTAACATCACACTGAAGAGTGAAACACTGAGTTTATTGCCCCTTGAAATTAGGAAAAAAGTAAGAATGTCTGTTCTCACCATTTCTACTGAATATTTTACTGAAGTAGTAATCAGTGTAGTAAGGAGGAAAAAAAGATATAAAATCACCTACACTGGAAACGGAAAAGTAAAATTGTCTCTATTCATAGGTGATATGGTTGTCTATGTAGAATATTCATTGCAGGCTTGTTATAGTAAAAAACTGAAAACAACTCAAATATAACAGGTGAATAGGTAAACAAATCATAGTGCTCTCATACAATAGAATACCACTTAGCAGTAAAAGGAAACAAACTATCAATACCTGCAAGAATATGGACTAACCTCAAACTAATTATTCTTGGTAAAAGAAGGTAGATCAAAAGCGTATTGTACATTTCCATTTATCTAAAAGACTAGAAAATAGAACTGTAGTGACAGCACATTAGTGATTTTGGGGGGGTTGGAGGCGCAGTAACAGGGAGGATTGGGAGAAATTGCAGAGGAAAATTTTTGGGTTTGATGAATATGAATGATCTTGGATATAGCAATAGTTCCATGAGTGTATATGTGTCGAAATTGTACACTTTAAAAAGTAAACTTCTTGCATGTCATTTGTACCTAAATAAGGATTTAAAAAAAAAAAGACTTGTGATTACTCCATGCTGTCCTTCAACTATTGCCTCATTTCTTTTTTTCTTTATTTGCACTCTTTTAAAAGCAAAATTCTTCGAGAAGTTGTCTTTACTTGCTGTCTCCACTCCACAACATCTCTGTTTTTGTCAGCATACTATAATCAGGATTCGGTCCACAGCACTTCATAGGAAATCCATCTTGCCTAGATCATCAGGGTCCTACATCTTGCCCAAACTAATAGCTAATTCTCAGTCACCTTCTTTCTCAAAGTGTTGAGAACGCTTGACACTTTTATCCTTCTCTTATTTTAATTTTTGAGATATTACCTTCTTCTGGTTTTCTCCCTATTTCATTGGCCTTCCTAGTCTCTCATCTCTCTCCAGATTCTATATGCTGGAGAATCATGGGACTCAGCTTTCAGCCTTGTTTTCTTTATCTATACTCATTTCCTAGGTGATCTTATCATGGCATTTATCATGGTATAAAATATTATCTGTTCACCAATGACTCCCTAATATGTTTAAAACAATGACAACCACAGGAAGAATATGATGAATGGTCAAGAGACTCATAAACTAATTAGAGCTGGAAATCTCAAGAACAGCCAAGGCAGTTTAAAGGGTAAAGGCCTGATAATGTGGATGGATGTCAGGTGCTGTCAGATAGGCTCCCAGACTGTGCTTTCCAGTGAATTCAAAACACTGTCTGCACTGCCTTTGTGCATCACTGTCCTCAGCTCTGGTGGTGATTTTATGTAAAATGCATCCAATTTCTATAAAACTACTTAGCATTGATTTTGCATCTGAAGAATTTCAGAAACGTCAACATTCCAAAAATAAATGGCATCATGATTCTATTAGAGCTCAAGCAAAGTCTCCAGGCTTCACTGTTCTTTGCCATTATTTTTAGAAATTAAATCTTCCTGTAATCTAAGTCAAATGTCTCTGAGCAGATCACAGCTTGCCCTTCATCAGAATAGACAGACCTCCTTTTCATGCCCGAGATATGGGACCAGTCAATCTTGAGGGATGGCCTCACCATTACAGTATCTTTGGGGAACTATTAGGATCCTTTACTTCACATTTGGCCCGCACATGGAGAATGAAAACCCCAAATCACTAGGGCAGGTTTCAGCTTTTCTTTCCACAGCAGTCTTTTGTTTTGTTTTTTAGATTTATTTATTTATTTATTTATTTATTTATTTATTTATTTGAGAGAGAAAGAGAGGGAGCACAAGCAGGCAGAGGGGCAGAGGGAAGGGGAGAAATAGACCCACTGCTGAGCAGGGAGCCCGATATGAGGCTCGATCCCAAGACTGTGGGCTTATGACCAGAGTTGAAGGCAGATGCTTAATGACTGAGCCACCCAGGTGCCCCATCCAGAGCAATCTTTTCAGAAGAGGTGTATATATCATCAGTGTTTTGAAACGAACTGAGAAGCTTTTATAACTAATGTTAATTCATTTTCTTCTTCAGATATCAATTCCTATTCATGACTTGTTATTTTGGAAAGAGCATTGTTCCTTTACAAATCTATCTTTTCAATAACAGAAACAATGATCATCTCCAAATAGAAGTAGTTGAGGAAACCCATTTGCAAAGTATTCACTTTCTTTCAATTGCTTTTCCTACAATCCTGTCTTTTGACTGACTCACAGTTAAACAAGACACTTGAAGGGCTGATTTATTTGCTAGAGATGTCCCCTGAAAATTTTGTCTCAGCTCTGTCACTAATCCTATTTCCTCATTTTATCTTTTCACAACCAATTCTCTCGACATGGATTTCCTCTTTAATACTCAATTATGTTAACTTACTGGTAAATTACCCAGTCTAACCAAAACATCAGTTTCAGTAATCAAAAGGGCAGAGGGCTCCTCACACAGTGTTTCTGAGTCACATATTTCTGACTCACGGTTGGATGTACTATGTTCTGTGCCACCTCAATAATGTGACATTACTTGGACAAATTAAAAAAAACACCATCTTATGCAGGCTAGCTGTTTCTTGCATGTTTTCTTCTCAATTTTATAAATAAGTCACTTAACTTCTTCAGTATTCCTCAAAAAATTTTTAAATTCTATTCTGAAATGTGACCGTTTTACTCTAATCAAGGAAGCTATAAAACTCATTCCATTTTCCACGCAGGTTATATAATTTTATAATTTTTCAAATTTGCAATTTTCATGTAGGTTTCACTATTTTAATATAGAATTAAGAGATGCTTAAGGTCATTCCTTATTGAATATAAATAGCAGCAACTTCTATTCTATTGGGAAAATTGAGTTTGGGAATAGTTGATTTCTTCTTTTGTTTATTTATAAACTAACATTTCTGATGTATAAACTACAAATCTCACTGCTATTTTGAAAAAAATGTGACAGAAAAGAATGCAAAACTTTCAAATGTCTGTTAACAATTCTTGCAGTAGGATTATCATGTGTGCTTGGTACTTGAAGCAGTTTTCAAACTCCCCTTTTTAAAAAATTTGCAGCATAAAATGCAAAGCGTAATTAAATTCTCTTGTGGCAAAACCTCTAATACATCACTACCACAGACAGAAAAAAGTTCATACTCCTCTGTCTGATAGTCAAGGTCCTAATGGTGTGATTCAAACTTGACATTCTAAGCATATGTGTTAGGATCTCTAATCTCTAATCAAGCTAAAATATACACTTTCCCAGAGTTAATACTTACTTCACTTTTGTTCATGCTTGTCCTATTTCCTATACTGTCTTTCCACATAGAATATCCTTTTTGGACATTTCTGCAAGTCTAAATCCACGTGTGAGCAAGGGACAAAGTGGGAGATGGAAAGCACAAGAATTAGAGAACTCAGTAATTGTAATTGGGAGAGTGACTGCCTAGACACTGTTAAGCTGCCCTGAGTGGTCAACCCCATTAAGAAATACTTAGAGTGACTCAAGAGCTCCTATATATAGAGGGAAATGATTGCCCTGGGAAAGATCTGCTTAAAAGCAGTTTAATGTAATGCATCAGAGGCTTGGGAATGAGGCAGATGTGGGTCTGAACCGAAGCTCTTGCCAGTTGCCAACTAAAGGGCCTTGGATTTAACTTCCATAAGCCTTTAGTTTCTGCATGTGTAAAAACAGTGATAGAAGAGAAAGCTAAAGGCTTGCTATGAGGATGATGTTAAATAATATGTGTAAAGATTTAGATGTTCAGCTCTACAATTCACTAGTCATGCCAGTGCAGGACAAGTGCAATAGAACAGAAATGGCAGTATGGTTTGCTTAGACAAAGGGCCAGAGATTTTACCTATCCCCATTCTCAAAATGGAATTCTCCAAGATCTATAGATATCACATAGCAGACCAAAAAGTTCTTGTGTGGCCTGGGAAGCTGCTGAAGTGTGGAGTAGACATTTCCCTGGGTCTGTGCAGGAGTGCTGGCCACCACCTTGTAATGGAGGCTCTAAGGAAGAAGGCCCAAAGCCAGGAGGCTGAATTGAGTCTGGGAAGATAAGCACTTCAAGGAGAGACAAATTGTGTATGGCAGACACTGAACTGGTTGCCCCAGAGGCTCCCACAATCTTTGTCTCCTACTCTGTTTTGAAGATAAGAGTATCCAACTGACATAATTTTGGCTGATGACATGTAGGCAGAAGTCTCTGGAAAATGTGTTCCTTCCCAAATCTCAGGTCAGACGCCTGAAATTTACATTTTTGTATTAAAAATAGTTGAAAGTTAGATATTTTGATCCACAGAAGACAAGCCTTACTCCCTAAGAAAACTCTGTATTTTGCTCCTTTACCTTTCTTCTTTATTTTTCCTCCCTGAGCAGGGAACTCAATACACAATCACTCTTAGTCTTAGGGCTTTGAGGATATGTACCATGGTGGCAGAAATAAAAGATAAAAGGATCCTGAATCTCAGGACATCAGTGAGTGACATGAAGCCCTGGACTACTTACCCCTGAAATTCTTGTTGTACAAACAAACACAGCCCTAATTGTTTAGCCACTGTAGTAGGGTGTCTCATATGCAGCTGGAAACAATGCTAATTGATGCCATGGCACTGAGTTAGCAAGCAGAGGGTGGGTGGACCTACTGAATGGAAGAACTGACTCCAGAGAAACTGGCTTCAGGGAGTAGAGCTTCTCTGGAAATGACCAGCACCTCTGGAGCAGAAACAAACCTTAGGTTACCTTGGAGGGAACATGGTGCAAAGCCTTTCCTGGAAAAGGCAAGAAGGGAAAATAAAGGAAGAGGAGGATAGGGAAGAGAGGGGAAGTTAAAGGGGAAAAGGAACATAGTACTAGGGAAGCTGTAGTTTTAAACAGATGGTCAGGTTAGCAAAGCATATATCTCAGGGTGTATCTGGGATATTTGAGTGTCAAGCTAAGGAAACAGGAAACTAACAGGTCCTAAGGTAAGAACATGCTTGTGTATCTAAATATTAGCAAATAAGTTAGTGTGGCTGGAGCTAAGTGAGTGAGGGAGAGAGGAGGAGGAGATGAGGCCAGGGAGCCATTTCTTAGAAGGCTTCCATAAAGCATGTGTGAGAAAGACAGGAACCATGAGGACTGGGAGGCTTTATACTTGAGCAATTAGGATGCCTGAGATGCCATCCTCTGAGATGAGGAAGCCAATAGAAAGATCAGATTCTAGGTTTGGGGGTGAAGATTAAATCATGTTGAGTTGGAAATGACAGGCATCAAAGAAGAGATGTCATATAGCAGCTGGATATAAGAATCTGGATTTCAAGGGAGAGAGACACATTTTAAGTTCATATGAATGTTTCCTAGATTGATAAGTGGAGATGTGCACATTTTTCAAAAAGTGAAAAATAAATTTGTGTCTTCATCCATCTCTTCTCAGTCTCCTTCCTGTATATTGATATTTAGCCAGAATGGTTGATATGAGTCATCTGGGGAAGATTCAGTGAAATAAAGTATACAAAGGACATATCTCAGTATAGGTATTCAATTAATAATACCTAATATATGTTGTGTACTTATATTTTTCCAAAGATTTTGTTAAGCACTATGCATGAATCAACTTATTTAATCTTTACAATCA
Organism: Nyctereutes procyonoides; assembly: GCF_905146905.1. NCBI lineage: Eukaryota > Metazoa > Chordata > Mammalia > Carnivora > Canidae > Nyctereutes > Nyctereutes procyonoides. Next base: position 45,366,333 of record NW_026575140.1, on the reverse strand, counting down.
ACTGATAAAGTATATAATATTTTTAAACTCATTTTATAAATGATGATACTATGGTTCAGACAGCGTTAAGAATATTGCTTGAGGTCACAGAGCTGGTAAGCAGAAAAATGTGGATTCATACAAAGATCTTTTTACTCCTGAACCAATGTTCTTAGCCTACATACTATAGCAGAGTTAGACTCAGAAGCCCCTCAGGGGTAATGTAAATTTATGCAGTGACTCCTATATATCCAATGCCTCCTCATAATTTACATATAGGTGTCTAATAAGCATCTTAGACTCCACATGACTGAAACAAAATCCTTTATTTTTCCAACTAAATGTGTTCCTCCTCCAGCCCTTCAGTTTCCCATCTCAATTAATGGCACTGTTTATTTGCCTTGTTGCTTAAACCAAAAACCCAGAAATTGTCCTTGATCTCTCTCTCTTTCCCTCATCTGATGCATCCAACTCATCAGCAAGGCCCGATGGCTCCATTTCCAGTATTTGTCCCATATTTGTATATTCTATTCACATTCATAGTTCCAACCGTCATTCCAAACTACCACTATCTGTTATCTGGATTTTTTTCAGTAGTCACTGATCTTCTTGTTTCCAGTCTTGGCTCCTATAACCTATTTTACCCATAGTAACCAGAATGAACTTCTAAAAAATAAACCACACCATGCTTTAAAATCTTCTATAGCTCTTCATCACATTTAGATAAAATCCAACATCCTTATTACAGCCTATAAGATTCCTCCTAACCTGCTCTCTGCTGCCTCATTTTGAACTAGTCTCCTTCTTACTCTTATACATTTTTAAAGACTTTTTTCATTTATTTATTTGATGGCAGTTGGGAGAGGCAGAGGGAGAGAATCTCAAGCAGACTCCATACTGAGTGAGGAGACTGAGGCAGGGCTTGATCTCAAGACCATGAGATCATCTCCTCTGCAGCTGGAAACAATGCTAATTGATGCCATGGTGCTGAGTTAGCAAGCAGGGGATGGGTGGACCTTTGCTGAGTGGAAGAATTGACTTCAGAGATACTGGCTTTCTGAGCTAAAATCAAGAGTGAGACGCTTACCTAACTGACTCACCTGGGTGTCCCTCATTATATTTTGGTGCACTGACCTTCCTTCTCCTTCAACAAAGCAAACTCTTCCTGCCATAACCACTTGCACTTGCCGGTTGACTCTGCTCACCATGTTCTGTCCCTGGTTCTTCATATCATTGAGGTCTCAGAGCAAACGTAATCTCAGGAAGGCCTTCCTTGTCTGCTCAATCTATATTGTCACCTCCTCCCACAGACACTACACACCACATCATCTTATTCTATTTGCTTCATTATTTACTTATCATTATTTGGAATTTCTTTATTAATTTATTTATTTGCTCATTTTTATCAGTCTTTCTCCACTAGAATGCAACCCTCATGAGATCTAAGATCTTGCTATAACTTGTTCCCAGCTATATCTCCAGGGCCCAGTACAGTGCCTGATATCTAGAAGGCCATCAACAAAGATTTGTTAAATGAAACTGGTTGAATATAAGATAATGGAGAGTAATTATTGAGGTCTTAGTGAACTGGATGCATCCTCAGCTCAAAGAAATTTAAATATAAATTTCTTTAGAATACTTTGTTGGCCAAATCAAAAGGTCTGTTAGAATTTATAATCTCTGCACTCCACCACTTCATCTCCTGACCCAACCTCACTAATTCCATAAAGTCAAGGACCTGAAAACTCACAAACAATGATACTGAATTTCAGTATGCAGATGAGCAACTCTTTTTGAGCAAAATATATTTCTCCTAGATCTGTAGTGATTTCCCCAACAGAAGAAATCATTCAGCCACTTAGTTTTCCTATTAACTATGACACATACAGTGAATGGATTACTTCCCCTTAGTGGGAAATAGATTGATGGAAAATTTATTGATGGAAATTTATAAATCTATGAAAAATTTTTGTTTTTTTTAAATTTTTATTTATTTATTCATGAGACACACAGGGAAAGGCATAGACATAGGCAGAGGGAGAAGCAGGCTCCTCACAGGGATCCTAATGTGGGACTTGATCCTTAAACTGGGACCATGCCCTGAGCCAAAGGCAACCACTGAGCAACCCAGCTGTCCCTAAAAAAACAGTATGAGTTTATATAAGTTATACAGAGGGTAATTTTTAAGAGATTTAATTTCTAGGTTAAGCATCAAATAGCCCTTTAATGGTTGCCAGGCCCAATATTCAGGTTATAGTTTTTAAAACCCTAGTCTAGATGAATCCTGGCTGGAGATGTACATGTCTTGCTCAAAATCCTCAGGAGTAATGCCATGGGAGCTGATATATCTGTACCTAAGGAGGGATAGGCCTTCTTCACTTAATTCAGTTCAAATCCTCTTTATGAATGTAAAGGAATTTATTTCACTCATGGTCTCCCATTATAAAATGTGAAGGTGGAAAACTATTTAAGCTAATATTAAGAATGCAGTAGTTCTTAGAAATATTATATACTGGGGCACCTGGGTGGCTCAGTGGTTGAGAGTCTTTCTTTGGCTCGGGTCGTGATCCTGGGGTCCTGGGATTGAGTCCCGCATCAGACTTCCTGCAGGAAGCCTGCTTTTCCCTCTGCCTATGTTTCCGCCTCTCTTGCTGTGTTTCTCATGTATACATAAATAAAATCTAAAAAAAAAAAAGAAAGAGGGAAATATTATGTACTGAGTAGAATAAGATGAGGATTGATAATGCACCAGAGGTTTGGGAAAAGGGAGAATATAGGTGATGTGGTTTCTATTTGAGAGTAGTTTGCTAAAGACTGATTGAAGTGGGGGTGAGGTGAGAATGGGAGGTAAGAAATCAAAGACAACTTTTTAAAGAGTTCTGCTGTGAAGGGGAGGGCAGATGTGAAGCAGTAATCGGTAGGGACCCATGGAGTCCATTGGCTTCTTTACTGTCATGCTTGAGAAAGGGAGAAAATGATAATCAAGGTGAGGGAAGAGAAATACAGGTGCAAAGTCCTGGAGGAGGCCAAACAGGATGGGTCCAGGATACAGTGGAGGGGCTAGAGTTTGGGAGGTTACAAGAATTAACTCTCCTGTGATTTCTTCTATTTTGTCGGTAAGAATGAGATAGATGAACTTGGTTTTGTAGGTTTTAGGAGAAATGACCTGGCACAAAATAGTTGTTTTAAGAGGATAGGAGAGTGAGCTGACCTGAAACATGCAGTAAAATTGCTGAGTAATACTGACAACTCATCTGATATTTGCAGTCATTAATTTAGAATGAGCTCCAGAAGCATGGTTGAGTGTTTTTCTCCAGTCATGTCCAGCTGCTCTTGTGCTGAGGCTGAGTAGTTTGAGTCAGTCTAACAGGGTCTAAAATGTTGCTGGTGAGTAAGGCAGGCACCTAAGTGTATTTATAAGGGAGTAGTTTCAATGTAGCCCTTAAATCTAAGCTGGGTAAGGAAATAAATGGGGGATATGTAGGACAAGAGTTGAGGGGAGTAAGGGACAGTAAAAAGGTGGTAGTGTCAATGAATTGGAGGGCATCACAGGATACAGATCTAAGCAATGAGAAACAGAAAGAAGCGCCGGAAAGATGGGTTGTAAGAATTAGACTGTAGGATATTTAAGATTTCAGATATGGTTCACTTATTGTTAACTAAAAGATCTAGGATAAATATGGGAAAGACGCTTAGTTGGTGTGGAACAAGAGATTATTCAAAGTGATAGCAAATAGCCATAAGACAAGAGTATTGAATAGATTGTCTACATATATGTGGAAGTGATCCTAAATGATGACACAGTTTCCTAGTGGAGAGAAAGAGTGAGTCAGATGCTGCAGGATTCAGTGAATTAGACAAAGTGACCCCGAGATGGATGAATGACCACACCCAGGAGGGATGGTGGGTGGTAGAGTCTGATGGCATGTACTTCAAAGGAGCCAGGTTTTTGCAAAAGAAAGGTAATAAAATGGTCCCTAAGTAGCAATGAAAAGTAAGGACAGCACCTCCTCTACCTTTAGGTCCTACAGTATATGAATATGGGAGAAAAGAAGGGTAGCTATCTCTTAAGAACAAGCAAGGGTAGCCCAGTGGCCGAAGGGAAGTCAAGTGTTGGTTACAGCAAAGCAAGGGAACAATCAGCTGAGAGACAGAGAATGCAGGAAATCTTGATGATTCCCAGACCAGGAGTTCCAACAGTATGGTGTAAAGGTTAGGGGAGATTAGCTTATATTAGGGGATGTGTCAGGCCATTTGGAGCTAAATGCCAGGGTGGTTATGGGAGGCTTGGATTTCTGATGGTAACTGAGGGAACTATGAATGTAAGAAAGATGAGAGAAATGGTGACAGAGGGCAGGAGGGTCAGAAGGAGGGAAGGAGACAAGATTCTGGACCTTAAGTTCTTCAAGAATCTTATCTATTTGACTATCAAATCACAGAATAGGAGAGATAAGGAGGAAAGAATATAACATCTATAATTAGGAGACATATGACTCTGTCACTTAATTGCTACATTACTTGAGAGAATTTATATAATACATTGAATCCTAAATTATTTAATCTATAAAACAGTTACACTGCATATCTCAGGGTATTGAGGCAAAGATTAATTGGATAATGTGTTTTACATTTTTTTTTATAAAAAATACAATGGATTTTTTTTTGTTTGCCAAATAAGCATTTCCTATTTTTAGCAATATCTCATTTTGCCCCTAAGCAATTTTGTCTTCCCCATCAGAAAAAGTCAGCTGACATAACAAGCAACCAGAGACCCTACCTAAACCAAACAAGGATCCAGAGTATAATTCTGGCTGAGCTAAACAAGATACTCCATCCTTAGAATTTAAATTCCCCCTAGAGGGATGAAGAAGTTAAAAATGGCTAGAGTTCCTTTCCTTTCTAGTGGGGTGGTCTTTATCAAATGGTTCTGGTTGGGAGGCCATTCTGGAGCATCCTGCTCCTTTTCTCCAGAGTTATCTTCATCCTTGACTATTTATAGGACTGGTTCTCCAGGCTCCCAACAATTTTAGAAGCTCCTGATATCTTTTCAATAAATTCCCATTTGTTTAAGTTAGTCAAAATCAGCATCTGTTGTAAGAAACCAAAGACCCCTCACTGATATATTAATGCATATTATATAAATAGTTATTGCTACTGCTACTGCTAATAGCAGCGAAAATGATATGCCTGTTTATCACTTTAGACAGAAACAGCCAAGCCTTAACTAGAAAAATAAATGAAGATACCAACTTCATGTCATTCCCTGGAGCTCTGGCAACATTTTCAACCTATTCTCCTTCAAGGGACTATCAATTCTGATTGATGTTATTACCCATCTCCAGAAAGCTCACAGAAACAATTTTAAGACACCTTCCTAAAGCTCTAAATTTGCCAAACGAGGCACAGTAAATCCAAGTCTGTACCATTAAATAATTGTAGCACAGGGAAAGACAGTTTAAGATTGTGAGTGGGGAAGGATAAATCATGGGTAAAAAAAGAAATTAGCTACGTGAGAGAGCAATGACTCAAGAAAGGAGCATGCATTCTAATTTATAATGCAAAAGGCTCTGCTGTCATCATCCATCTCAGCCTGCATGCAGCATACGGGGCTACTCTGCAATTTCAATAATCAGTTTTTATAAGGAATATCCACATTAAAAGCCCCTCAACTTCATACTGCGTTAAGAGGATGCTAATGTGTCAGGCTCCCGAATGTCTCTCACTCTATCCTCTGGAATTCATGAAGAGACAATTTGGAAACTAAATGTTTTTTCTCTCTAATGGAAGGAAGATGAGGCCAAGAGAAAAGTACCTGAACAAAGAAGTACTGAATATTAATCCAGGGCAATAATGCTTTGAAGTAGAAGGTGATCAGAGAACATTCTTGTTATCACCTCCTCTGCTATTTTTCCCTATGGTAAGTAAAATATCCAATCTTGTGAGCTTCTTAGCTGCTTAGCCTCAGACCACCTCCAAGGCTCCAGACATTTCCTGACCTCTCCACTTCCTTCCTTTTACTTCGTTTGCCTGGTGGTCATTAATTTTTGCCATCCCTTGGGACTTTCTTCTTGAATCTGGCTTGGTGTATGTAGCTCTGTCAGCTCTAGCTCCTCAGCCCCATGACACTTTGGAAGATAAGTAGGAAGGCCTTTCTAGTTTTAAGAGTTTTGATGCCAATCACCATAGAAAAACTGTCAAAGAATCACAGACACACACACACACACACACACGCACGCACACACACAAAACAACTAAAGAAATGATAAAGGTTTCCAAAATTGTACAAAGTCTGTAGTCTCTGGACTTTTGTTTCTAATTACCTAGCAGACATGGTGACTAGAAGTTCTATTGTGTTCCTGCTCTCTGATTTTGTTATTAAGGATGGGGCTCATTTCTATCCCCATCCTTTGCCTGATCTTGTCTCTCTGCAAGGTTACGTAGAGTCCTTCTGCAACATCAGTCTTCTTGTCAGTGCTTGACCTACAGACCATAATTTTTGAGAGCATATATTTTGGCTAATGGAAATGAGATCATTGAAGAGTTTGATTTGGATAATTTGATCTCTATATTGTAATGCCAGATAAAGTAACACCTCTTCAAATGTCATTGCCCAACCCAGAAATCATTAGAACACCTTTCATCATGAAAACGGGGCATAGACTCCAAAGGTAAACCAGGGACAAAGGAAGGGCAAATAATGTGCTTTGTGAGTGTCTCTGCATTTCAATTTTCCCCAAGACTTGGTCTTCACCATCACAGGAGGAATAGAAACAGCACATTTTGTGCCCACAACTGAAACCACAACTTAGGAAAATGCTATTACGTGTGAAATGATTTGTGTCAACTATAAAATCTCTATGATGGTTTACTAATCAGTTTCAACCTCTGTGAAACTTGTTTGGCACTAAGCAAAAGCAATGGATTCTTAGTAGCAGCCAAGAGAGCTGGGTGAGAAACGTGTCACTTACATTATGATTTATTACTGGTCTGTCAGTACCAGCTACTAATGGCTGCCATTATGCTGCAATTGCCCCTGGGCCATATTCCAAGGGAAACAATATTAAAGGAAGAATCTTCTAGTGACTTCTCTTTCCTGAGCCCATATTTAAGAGAGATCTGACATAACTAACTTCTGCACTTGTGAAGAAGTCATACATACTGGCATCCCCTGACTGAGAGGTAATTTGATTTTATTTACTCAATCTGAGGAGACAGGGGTACTGATGCTATTTAATGCCATTGGCAGAAATGATGAGCATTAGTAAATGCAATGACAGTATCATTTTTCTATAAGAAAAACATAATTGAACACCATAGTTAAAACCCAACAAAACAGATTTGTTTTGGATGCCTGTTGATAGTCATAATTCCAGGTTACTAATCAACCAAAATTTCTCCAATTCTATCAAATGCTAGGCTTTATGGTAGTGTTAAGAGTGCTAAGATGAATAAATAGCAGCCCTGTTTGCAAGAATATTATAGTCTAGTGGTTGGATAACATATACACAAGCATTGACAGAAGATTTCCTCCAGATCACAACATTTCTGGAGGATAGGGAAGAGGTCCCACAGAAGTCACAGAAATATTAAAATTTGGTGCGCTGGACGTTGGAGGTAAGCACTGACATTAGAAAGGACTGATTGTCTAGGAGGATCATAGCTTTTTGGCAAATGGAAATATGACCATTAAGGAGAAGAAACAACAGTAATCATTCAGCAAGAGTTGTGGCTAATGAGTTTATCTCTGTGTCTCCCTCCTTTGCAATTTCCAGACAATCGAGAAAGAGAGAGACTTTGAGGCTTGTTCCACAACAGAAGCCCTGGGATCACTCCCAAATTTCACTGATGGAAACCAATTAATTCTTCTCTTAATGCCTATGTTGTTGGACTTGTGAGGAAACTTTCTTTCTCATTGCATTTAAGATCTCTGCTGACCCTGACTGGGAGTTTCCTGGTTTCCTCCTTGTCCTCCATCTGGTGGCTAGGAGCTGCTGTTTTGGATGCACACTTACCTTTCCCATGCACTGGATAGTATATCCCTATCTAGTTGCACCCAATAGCCTTACAGAGTGTTTGGCAGGTTGTTTCTAAGCTATTGCACTTTCCTCAGTGTTCTCCTTACCTTTAATTACTCTTCCATCAATCCATCTGATAAAATGTTGTCAGCTTAATCTTTCCATAATCCATTCTTAACTAAGTCACTCCCTTCCTCAACATCCTTCACTGTCTTCCCATTGCCTATCAAAATCCTCACCAGGCAATGAAAGTTCTCAATGATCTAACTTCAAACTACTTTTCCAGCCATACTTTTTGTGTTTTTCTTCTTGAACCTCAACCAGCAACGACACAGAACTTCTCCAATCCCATGTGTACAATTCAGTTACTTGCCCCTGGATTGTACCTGTGATTCCATTCCTTGGAAATAACTTTTTCTCTCTCATTGTTCGATCCCAGCCATTATAGAAGGTATTCTTCAAATGCTGTCTCCAGAAAGTTTTTTTTCAAGATTTTATTTATTTATTCATGAGAGACATGGAGAGAGAGGCAGAGAAATAAGCAGAGGGAGAAGCAGGCTCCCTGGGAAGAGCCTGTTGCAGGACTCGATCCCAGGACCTCAGGATCACAACCTGAGCCAAAGGCAGAGGCTCAACCACTGAGCCACCCAGGGGCCTGCATCCTGGAAAGTTTTCTTATAATACCTCAAATATATTCTATGATTTATGTGTATAGTAGCCTCTGAATTCATCTAAGGATATTCAATAAACAACTACTAATGTACATGGTACTATTCATTACACTTAGGATTTAGACAATTACCATTAGGAAACCCCCTGTATAATCAGAAGAGGGGATATAAAGGGTCAGCAATCTAATTTTACTCAGCAAATATGATTGTTGTTCCTACTTGATTTCAGACACACACAAAGCTGTATTTTTCAAAAGATCAAATGCAATTTCCCTCTTAAAATTTTTTTTCTTATCTGGGTCACAGTAAAAGCAATATAATCCATTTTCTGTCTGGAGTTGGAAACACAGTTTCAATTTTATAGCCTCATCATTGGTTACCTTTTGGAAAAAAATGTACCACTAAAGTTTGAGGATGAAGGTATAATTTGGAAATAGAAGAGAAACGAAAGAGAATCATAGAGAATCATAAATTTAGGTTTGAGAAAGTCCAGTGATTTCACAAATTAGGTGATACTTGGTAACCTGAGAAGTTATAAACATCATCTTGTTCCTTATCTCCTAGAAATTATACCTAATATGTTGCCATTATTTGCTATTGAAAACATGGCCAGAATCTCTCACCTTGCTCTTGTGTTTACATTGTGTGGGGAAACCAGTTGCAGACCCACATATTTTCAGAGAGCTGGACTGGATCTTAGAAATCAGGAGTGACCAGGGGTTGTCTACCTGCACTCCTTGGGGACCTCTGAGGGTGAGCTAGGTGGGGTTAGGATCCAGGAATATACTTAACAGGACTCCAGGGGTCTTCTTTCCAGGCTTCATCCAGATAATTGCAACTTCACTAACTTAGAATCTTATTTTTTTTTGAGGTTACTATGGTTAAAACAATAAGTTTGGAACCACTAAACTAACCCATTTCTTTTATTGTTCAATGAAAGAACTGAAGCTCAGATATTAAATGGGTCTTGCTCAAGGTCACACAAAGAATGAGTCAGAAAAGTACTCAACAACTTATCTATTCCCTCATTTCAAAAGACTAAAGAGGTCTACAGAAACAATCAAGGGATGGATGGGTGGTTGGATGCATGGATATACAGATGGATGGATAAATGATTGAGTGAATGTGTAAATGTGTGCATGTTATGATCATTTGATCCCGATGTGTGCAGGCTGAACTACATCTGTGGTGCCTGTAAGGAAACAGATTGGTCATCAGAAGTGCAAATCTCAGCTCTGCCATTTATTAGTTATGAGAACTTGAGAAAATTTACAAAATGGAGTTAAAATGTATTTCTATTATGGTTATGGTAAGGAGTCAATGATACACTGTTCAGAAGATCCCAGTGTAGTCTGGGTACCAGAAATGTGAGTAGATAATAAATAACAATTGTTTGACAATACCCATGCCTTGGCAAAAAAACCACAATTTTTAACTAAATAGAATTTTAATAAGGATTGCAAAAATTAAAAAAACACAATAAACCAAGCCAGATAAACATCCCAAATAGCAAATAGATTATTCTCCATTTCCTTCCTCCAGTCCATTCTCCACCCTTCTCTGTGTACTATGAGGCTGACCCCTAGATTCCTTTGCTTTCTAACTTTGGTTGAATTTAGCCAATAGGAGACACTAAAAGGGGACAGACAGGCAGGAGGACAAAGATGTCAGGGCATTTCTTTTCTTGTTCCTTCCTGCTTAGTACTGGAGTTCTGGTGGTGGCTGCATATTATACTTTAGCAACCCTGCTTCCTCCTCTTATTCCTTTAGGGGACTTAGATTACTAGCACTAGCAACCACTTCCTACTTTTGGCAGTCCTTGGGAACCTCCATATCTCTTATGTTGGTTCCCTTAACTCTGCCTATATATCTGTAAATAAACCTTTATCAAATTTCATTCAGAGTCCCAGCTGGATATGCCTTATATTCCCTGACAAGAGCATGACTGCTACACTGTTGGGGTAAACACTTAATGATGAAATTAAATAGCCTCACAAGGCCTTCAAAAATGAATAAGGTTGAACTGATCCAGTGGATTAAATGCAGGTACCAATGACATACATGGTCAAGAGCCTGGAGAGGGTAAACTGAGACCTTTGCAGACCTTTGCATTCCTCCTCCTCTACTTAATGACCTGTTTTATTTTTCATATTGAAAAAATAAACTTGGGGTGCCTGGGTGGCTCAGTTGGTTGAGAGTCTGTATTTGGCTTAGGTCATGATCCCAGGGCCCTGGGCTTGAGCCCCACATAGGGCTCCCTGCTCATTTGGGAGCCTTCTTCTTCCTCTGTCTGTGCCCCTCTGCCTTGCCAATGCTCACTTTCTCTCTCTCTCAAATAAATAAATAAAATCTTTTTTAAAGAATAAACTTGAAGCAAATGAAGCAAGTGGGATGATATTAAGAAAAGTAATTTGAGTTCAAAGCTTTATTCAATTTCACAGCAAAGGAATTTATAGCTGAGGCTGGATCTAGGGCCATGACTTGTCCTCAATTCATCCTGCCATGCAGAAGTAATGAGGCTGAGGTTAAGAACATGTTGTCCAGAGTCATAGTCAAATCCAGAAAGAACTGGGCACATTAATGACTGTGCTACCTCCAAGACTAACTTCTCCAAACAGCCTCCTCTTTGTTTCATTATCCCTTTTCCTTTCCTCTAGTGAACATCATAAACTAACCAGTTGGGAAATGACCTTGTCACATTCTGTCCTAGTTAAGAGTTGACTGTGCTCTGAGACATTTCCATGGATGTCTTAAGAAAGCAGGCTCATAGTCAAATTGCATTGACTTCTTTAATAATCTAGAACATGCTCTTGTTAAAAGTGACATATTGCATTCAAAGAGTAATTTGCTAGATATACTAGAACTAAATCCATGAAATAATGCTTGAGATTCAGCCCTTTGCAGACGAATACCATGGTACCATTTATAGCACTAGTGTAACCAGTTTATTGCAAAATGTCAACTCTATTTGGGATAAACTAAGAATTTTTTTCTAATTAATTTCTTCAATTATATTTTTTGAATAATTTTTTGAATTTCCCTTTATTTTGATACTTTAATAACATTCTAGATAAACCTAATCACTCTGCAGTTTTAGAAGTTGGTACTTGCATACCAGTTTAAAACCCCACTCTCATATCAAATGTCATGTTTTCTACTTGCTAATCACTGACTTAGGCATTTGGCTTCTGCTCTTTCACCCTTCCTCCCAGCCCAGACCTTATGGGATGGGGTACAGAGTCTGATTCTATGTCAACTTTTCACCTCTCTTTTCAAGACCTAGTTCTTCTGGGGTCAGGAGAGATGTTAGAAAGAATAGGAGAGGCAGAGAGATTCTTAGGTAACTGATCACTTAATTGGTTCAGGGGGCCCTCCCTGGTCTCTTTTGGCTCCTGTCACTGAGCTGGCCCACATGTGGATGGGCTATGTTTTTCCTGGGACATGTTCAGCTTCAGTCCAATCCCCGGCCTCTGAACACTCCTGATGAGAAAAGCCATTATATTGTTCTCTGGCCCTGAAAGGAACCTATGCTGTCGTGCAGCTTTAGGTAGAATATTCTGTCATTTGACCAGCAGCAACCCAGCCAGCTTACTGCTCCTACCACTCTTTTAGCTCCTTCTTCATGTGGCATCATAGAGCTCCTGGGGGTGCTCTTCTTCCTCTTTCTAGTAGAGCTGGGGTAGAAACTAGGAGTTCTAGCACTCAGCCCAGGGTTGTTTGCAGCATGCCATTGCTAGCTCTCTCATCTCCTTGGCATCTCCCAGCCCCAAGATTTTGTCCCATGCGCCATCCTAGAAAAATCATATTCTTCAATGACTGTCAAAACTATTGCCTCTAGAGTGAACACACTTGCTGGTACTTGCTCAAACTATAACCTTTCCATACACATGGTTCTTATGACCTGAAATCTATTGAGAGAGCTCTCTGAGGCCTTTTGTCTGCATCATTATAGACTGCCTGGACTGAGCTTTCTAACTCCTGGGCTCCATTTACCTATCAAAACATCCCATCATCTCTTACTAAACTTCACTCACCTGCCACAGCAGGTTTCTGTTGCCTGTCACTCTAGTCTAGACTTCCTGCTTTCATCCTTATCTATTGTAGCTCACATTTTAAGCTCTACCCCATGACGGTACCTGTTCTATTCTAGGAGTTGTGCCTATTTCCTCCTTCTGATGTTCCCATTTATTCCTTCAAGTCTGGCCATATTATGAGAGAGGATCACTTTCAATTTCATTTAGTTTGTACTGAACTGCCCTCAACAGCTGACTAGGGTCCTGAATTTGTCATAATGAGTCATAGGTGTTTATCATAATTTGAAGTAATACCTTCTAATTTGTTAATGGTTTTTGGAACTATTCCAGACCTGAGCTAGAATCCTGGTTCTACTTGTTTTATTTTTTTATTTTTTATTTTTATTTTTATTTTTATTTTTTTATTTTTATTTTTTAATTTTTATTTATTTATGATAGTCACAGAGAGAGAGAGAGAGAGAGAGAGAGAGAGAGAGAGAGAGGCAGAGACACAGGCAGAGGGAGAAGCAGGCTCCATGCACTGGGAGCCCGACGTGGGATTTGATCCTGGGTCTCCAGGATTGCGCCCTGGGCCAAAGGCAGGCGCCAAACCGCTGCACCACCCAGGGATCCCTCCTGGTTCTACTTGTGACTTGGAGTGGATAACCTCTCTAATTAGAGAGGCTGGATCTTCAAAACTTAATAAAGATGATGCTCAGATTAAACAAGGCATATCTCACTGGATTTAAGACACTGCCAGTTTTAAGACATGTTTTTGGAATATTAAAATTTAAGGAAAAAGCCCAAATTAGACCTGATGCAGTAACATATGTTCAATGCCTCAGCTCAATACCTGAACAAAGGTAAGTATCCAAGAGATAGGTGTTCACTTCGCCTCCCTTGTCTTTGTGACCTCCCTTCACACTACTGTCTCTTTCCTCTTCAAAAATCAATCAAAGTTACAAAACAACACCAGAAAGGAAAGTAGGGGATGAATAAAAATATTTTTTTGCCTAAACAGAAGCTTTTTGTCACTTAAAGTCTAAACATAGTAGTGATCCCAGAAATATAGTTTTCTGGAGAAAATGGTTGTTCTGCTTTTAGAGCTAGGGAACATTTCATGGACCAAGAATAAAGAAAGTTTTTCAGTTAAGAAAAAAAAGATGTTGCTTAATTTTCATCATATTATGCCCAAGATCACAGTGTGTCTCTTGCCATGGATATGCTTAGAGGGACATTTCAGGTTTTGATAGACAAATATTTTTGCATAGTAGGCATCCATATGGCTGGCAGAAATGTCTATAAAGATAATCAGGACTAGATTACAGGGAAACTTTTAATCATGATAATGAATTCAAACTTCCTCTTGAAAGTGATGAGGTGGCATGGAATGATTTTACGTAGAGATGAATGAGATAATATGATAATCATACTTGCATTTCCAAAGAAATCATTCAGGGCAATGTGGTGAAGAAGATGAATGAAAATAGAGCTACTCTAAATCTACATTGGAGCCAAAATCACAAAGGGTCTTGGATTTCAAAGTCATAGTAAGTGCATCATGGAGGAACAGTGGAGCAAAAGCAAATTAACACAGGGAAGTCCAGCATGCATGTGTTCCCCATCAAGCAGGAAGAAGAAAAAAATGGACTCTGTTACACTAGTTGTTTATTGCTTACAAATTCGGGTTTCAAAGAAAAGACCCTAAAAGGACAAAAAGTATTATGTTAGGTCAGATTGAGATACTCAATGAAACGTATGATTTTGCAATAATAATGTTTATAGTGCTTAGTTAAAATTGCTATAAAAACAGAAATTCCACAGGTACATGTAGCAAGGATCTAGAAATTAAAATAACCCATGGAACACCTGGATATCAGGTCCAGTTACCAAGCAGTTAACAAGAGTATTTTTTTGTAGACTTGATGGTGTCTTGGGGAGAAATCTCAAAAGCAGTTTTAGAACTAATGATTTCTAGCTAGAAGAAAAGAAGGGAAGGTGTTCCCTGGGAGGGAACTCTCTGAATCACTCCAAATAAGAAGAAAGTCAGGGTACCTTGCCCTCTCTTGGGTCACTTATTTATGTTTGGTGGACAAGATTGTGCCACTGAATATCATCTAGTTCAGTCTCAAGGAGCTTTCTATGGCTTCCTTAGAAAGATTTCCTTTAGAGAGTTAGTGATATACGCTGAAAGAGTGTCCACGGAGTAGAGGCTAATTAATTATAGTCTCCAGGGCTAAAATAAAGGGCAAAGCAAATTAAGAACCTTTCATATTTAATTTGAAAAAAATTCCATGTCTGGAAACCAAAGCTTGATTGATGTATTTCCAAGGCTCTCCATAGACTTTGAAAGCAATATAAACCATATTATTGTGTTTGGTCTAGACTCATTGTCCAGGTGACTTGAAAGCTTCTAGTTTTAAGCAGACTCCAGAGCAACAGTAGGCCTTTCTGCTGTGCTGTGCCACAGTACATACAGCTCTGTCAGTTGCTCCTTATTGAGCTTATCCAATGATGCTCTTAAGTGTTGGTGTAGGCTAGGAAGCTATATGGAATCTACAGCATGTCTCAGAAAGCATATCATGATGGACATCTCCAGGATTTGGGTCAGCTCAATAAATATTGGGAACCTAGTATGAGCCAGTATTCTAGGTGCTTGCAATATGTCAATGAACATAAAAGAAATATCAATGAGTTTACATTCCAGTAGGGAGAGAGAATAATAAAAAATAAAAATAATAAATAAGTAAATTTTATGGTTTATTAGAAAGTGTAAGTGCTATAGAGAAGACTAAATAAAGTAGAGCAAGATGATGAGGATTAGGAGATGGGGTAGAGGGGCTGAGAATGTGAGGTTGAAGCAAAAGCTTGAGGGAGTTGAGGCAGTTAGCTATGTGGATATGGAGTTGGGGAGATTTCAGACAAAGGCAGCAGCCAGAAAAGGCTTTGAGGCAGGAGTGTTACAGATATGGTGTGTCTGAAGAATGGCACAAAAATCTATTTGGCTGAGAGAAAAGAGTGAGAAGGAAGGTAAAAATTAGAGGAGTAGAGTTCAGAGAAGTAATAGAGGGCCAGATCAAATAGAGCTTTTACTGGGATTATGAGAGAAAAGATTCAGTGGTGGCTCCATACAAAGGTTTAGGACCAACTTCAAGCAGATTCTGTGACATGAATATTGAGGGAATCCAAGGAATTTTCTAGAGTACGTTCTGCTGCCCATGCAAAGTGGTAGGTGGCAAGAGAAGTTTCTGTCCTATTCAGGACCTCAAGGATTAGATCCATCAAGAATAAAGGTTTGAGTTCCCCCTTTGGGTACAAATATCAACTATCTGAGATACAGACTGAAGGACTATCAGGTAACTTGGTACAACTGGTGGAACGTTAGAACTATCTCCTGCCATGCACTAAGGAACGTCACGAAATTGTGATAACATTGCTGTCTTAAAGTGAAGCAAACCTGGTCTGCTGCTATGTACTAGTTGTGGAACCTTGGACAAGTTACCTAGCTCCCCTAAGCTGCAGTCTCTTTCTTTATAAATCAGGGCTAATTAAACAACCTACTTGAAAAGGTTCCTGAGAGTATTAAATGAGATAAAGCATGGCGTAAGACTTAGTAGGGTCTTATTTTACTATTAATAAACCAATATCATTTACTCCACGGTACAGCATTACTATTGCATTGGCCTCAGATAGAAGCATGGATAATTCATCTATAGGTGGGAAGGTAGAGTATTTGAGGGCGGAGGCTAGTAAAAGGAGTCTGTGGAAGGCTTTTCTTATTGCTTCACTTCACTCAATGAATTGATAGGATCATCAGCTGAGAGTGAGTATGGGTGAAGCTGACAGTGGGGAGGTTTTGAGGCACTGAATGTGTGAAATACTCGTCTACAACTTTAGGAGAGTGAATGGGCTTAGATTGTATAGTGTGATTGCCTGGAGAAAAGTCATGCCTTTTATACAAGTAAGAAGTTGCATCTGACTAGTGTCTGAATTTGAGAGGAAACTAAATCTGTAGACCATGTGATATCATATTTACACCACATGGGATTCAGGTGACTATGTGGCCCCGGGATGTCTAATGGTGTATTTAATCTTCCTAGTCTTAAAATCAGGCATACCCTGCCCTGCTATACTCTGTTATGAGGAGAAAGTGCTCAAACAAGTCTTGATGTCTCAATTAGAAGGCAGAGGCTTCTGGACCACACCTCTAGGATGTCTGCTCCTGCTTTCTACTCTTCCTCCACAACCCATATCAAGGGCCTCACTGAAAGTTTCTTAGGAGCAGCCTTCTGAAAGCAATGAGGAAATTGAATATGTAATTATGGTTTTATATCAAGAGTGGAAATGGAGAGTCTAGTGTTAGCAGCTGGGGCAGTGGTGTTACCAACGGACAGGTTTTGTGTGTGATCTTGGTTGTGGCCCTGACAACTGTCTAGCTTTTCTTGGTCTGCCTGTTTGCCAAAACTTGTTTTGTAGGTTCCTGGTGATTGCAGGAACAGCCTCATATCCTTTCCATATATTCACCTACTTTTTAAAGGAGTTTAGAACTAAGAAGCCTGATGAATAGATACTGTGTGAAGTAATGATGAATGCTACTTGTGTGAAGTAAAGAGATCACTGACCCTAAAAGCAACACAACCAATCAGACATATTGCAATGCATATTGTAAATGCATCATCAAATACCTCAGAGAAAAATGCTTACACTAAGCATGGATTTCAGAAATTGGCTGGAGTACATGTTATGTTCCATGAGATCAGGCTTGTATGAACAATTAGAGCATCCTTCAAGCCAAAGCTGAGTTCAAAAAATGTTTTGGGATAATGATGTCCATGAGCCAATAAAACTGGGCTATGAATGTTCTTAGTAGCTTGATTCATAATAACCCCAAACTAGAAACAATCATATATCCATCAGCAGACAAATGGAAAAACAAACACAGTATAACAGTATAATAGAATACTATTCAGTAATACAGAAGAATGAAGTACTGATATTGGCAACCATATGTGTGAATCCCAGAAAACATTATATCAATTGAAAAAGGCAGACTCAAAAGAATGTATACAATTCCTTTTATATGAAGTTCTAGAATTGGCAAAACTAATCGGTACTTATAGCAATCACATCCATGGTAGCTTAAAGCAAAGGTGGTAGGGAAGGACTGAAAAAGGGCACAGAGCAATTTACTAGATGGAAATGTATAGCTTGAGACTAGTGGTAGTCACTTCAAGTACCATCAAAAACATTACACTTAAGGGGCACCTGGGTGGCTCAGTGGCTTAAGTGTGTGACTCTTGATTTTGTCTCAGGTCATGATCTCAGGGTTGTGAGATTGAGCCCTGTGTTGGGCTCCATACTGGGCATGGAGGATGCTTAAGATTCTCTCTCTCCCTCTATACAAGCTCCTCAGCTCTGCACTCTCTCTCTCTCTCTCTCTCTCCCTCAAAAAAAAAAAGAAAAAAGAAAAAAGAAAAAGAAAAGAAAAGAAAAAAGAAAAAAAATCACACTTAAAAATGTGCATTTCATTGTATGTAAAGTATACCTCAACAAAGTTGATTTTTAAACATTTCATATGGCTAGATATAAACATATGGTAACATGAGCTCTGACTTAATCAGCATAATTTGGTGTACACTTTGCAATCAAACAGCAGAGTCTGAATCCAAGACCTTCCATTCATTTATTACCTATGTAACCTTGAATAAATTACTACAGATTTTTTAAAATTTTTTTTTTATTTATTTATGATAGTCACAGAGAGAAAGAGAGGCAGAGACACAGGCAGAGGGAGAAGCAGGCTCCATGCCTGACATGGGATTCGATCCCAGGTCTCCAGGATCACACCCTGGGCCAAAGGCTGGTGCTAAACCGCTGCACCACCCAGGGATCCCTACAGAGAGGATTAAAGGAGAAACTGCCTAACATATAGTAGAAACTCAAGAAATAATGGTCTCAATAAGCAACTGAATTGGATTCATGGTGCTTTGAGTAACCCTACATACAAACTCCTGAACATAACAGATGTTAGCAACCTTTCCATAAAGATTGCTATGGGACAAGAAATCATCATTAGACTGAATTTCCACTACCTATAAAACACACATGAAAAGATGTCTAAAGCTTATAAGGGGGCTGACATGAGACTTAGGATTCATATGTGACATACCTATTAAACATAAAATAATTCTGACAAAAGATTCCAAAGTTGTGCAGGGTTGAAGCATTTCCTGTGGAATCAAGATAGTTCTGGCCTGCTGCTATTTACTAGTTAAGGACTTTGGGCATGTGGGTTCCTTTCCTAAGCTTCAGATTTTCATCCATAAATGAGAGTGTATAAAATAAATACCTCGGGGATCTCTGGGTGGCTCAGCGGTTTAGCGCCTGCCTTTGGCTCAGGACAGGATCTTGGAGTCCCGGTATTGAGTCCCACATCGGGCTCCCTGCAGGGAGCCTGCTTCTCCCTCTGCCTGTGTCTCTGCCTCTCTCTCTGTGTCTCTCATGAATAAATAAATAAAATATTTAAAAATAAATAAATAAATAAACAAACAAACAAATAAATAAATAAATAAATACCACAAAGCATTGCTATGAGAATTAAATGAAATAATACAAAGTATTTACACAATTTTATTTTGTAATTACTAGATCAATATATTTTCTACATTTATTTAACTGACTTATCCATTATGGTACACTTACTATTTGTAATAGCTTTCCTTTAGACAACATATTGAGTAAGTCTTGCTTTGTAATATTTTAATTATTTTAAAGGAGGAAGATAGTATGTTGTAGGAAATTAACAGGGTTTTTTTTTTTTTTGTATGGCTCCAGTTATAATAATAAGTTTACCGTGTTAGAGAATACTTTAGGCTCACTATACCTACAACTACAAAGAAATGCAAGTCTTCTGAAGAGGAAGATTATCAGAGCTTCTCTTGACAATTATCTTAGGAATCATACCAGAAGAATCTCCAAGCAGTTAAGCACTTATTAACATGGCTTGCATGGCTACCTCTATCTCTGGAACTGGTAGGTGCTGACTAGAAAAGCTTGCCAGAAGATGCTCCCTAGACCATAAATTCTTTTAGGATTGATTCATCTTTTTATCCCTAGCGCCTCACACAGTGTGTACTCAAGAGTTGTTAGTTAGGTGGGATGGGGTGGGGAGAGTAAAAGCAAATAGTACCAACAATGGCTTATATAAGAGAACTTGTGCTGATCCTCAAGGCTTCTTTCAGAGACAATTATGGGAGTGATTAGCAACCATTTACGAACAATGGCCCAAAATGACAGGAAATATTGAAAAGAGCACACCTAGAAAGCATGGAACATTAGCAACAAATGCTAAATTATACAGGAAGCAGTTATAATTAGTGGGAAAATACATGGTGTGATTGTGAAAATAAGAGTCTTCCCCTAGGATTTACTTAAAATGAGTCTAGGTAATTGAACCAGGCGAAAGGTAAAGAAGAGGTGTTAAACATTTTAACACCTAAGAAGCTGCGCTATTAGTTGGTAAAATTGAATATGAAGAGGATAAATAAGCTGAGACCCTAGCGTTCTTAATGCAATTCTGAAGACTTAATTTCAGAATACGAAAGTACTCAAAGAGTATTTTGTAATTACAAACCAATAAGAAAATCCATCCAAGAGGAATAATTATATAATTTCTGCATGGCTTCATTGTGTGAAGCCTAGAGAATGGGAATAAATAGATTCCTCTATCATTATGCCTGCTGTAGGCAGTGACTCACCATTACAAGTGGGACCACATCCTAGAATAGTTTCTTGTCCCTTTGTGTGTCATATAAGAAATTAAGCAGACTATGTTTCCCAGTTACTTAAAAATATTTTAGAAACCCCAAAACCTAATTCAGTTTTGGAGATTTTTGCCAGTAACAAGATCAGCAACAGAGTTAAGCTATTATTAAAAATACAAGAATTCTCTGTTTTGAAAATTTTTTTTTTGTCTGCCTTAAATTGTTGGTCTTTACTGGTGGGAAATTAATTTATATCTTCAGTGACCCGTAGTTTCATAAATATTTATAGTACAAAATGCCATCTGTGTAAATAATTGGGGTTTAGTTTCTAAATTCTTTAGACTAACACTATAAATCACATTAAGAAGCATTTCACTTGCTCTAATCCTGCTGAGTTTTAATCAATGAATATTATAACAACCTCGTTATAATCTGCATAGTATTAACAATAAATGATGGCACTGAGAGACTACAAATTTAACAGATAACAAAGAAGCAAGATGATTATAAACAAGCTACTCTACAAACAAAAATAAGGAAAACTTTAATCTTTTAACCCTCAGTCTACCTCCATATGAATTGAGAATCCGTAAATTTTTGCATGATAAGTTATGTTTATTTACTCAGTTCCATTACTCTTTCCTGCAAAGCTTGTAACTGGAGAGAAAAAAAAATGTAGGGTTTCCTTTTAGTACAAGCCTTGGTGATCTTTCACCAAAGAGCAGGCTCAGCCTTAAATGTTTTGCCTGAGAAAGACAAATATGAAGACAGTAAAGGACAGCAGTGAAGGCTAAGTGCCCATATAATCAGACTATTTTATTAAGCCATGCCGCAATGCAGAATCTTGCTCATGTTTACCCTACAGCCCTCCTTCAGTGTAACTTACATGTTCTAAATTCACATGCTAGGAATTCAAAGAAAAATGGAAACAGGCCTTGAGTTGGAGGACCACACAGTCTCTGAAATTCCACACACGATTATATGAGGTCCAGACTCTGCCATAAGGGAGAAGGGTTGACTCCAGAAGACTCTAGCTATACTTGTACTACCCGGTCAGATTCCGGTTCTGCTACTTCACCAGGCTTTTAGCCTGTGACAGATTTCCCAACAAGCATATTCATGAACCAAGCCAGCTCCTGGCGAAATTAATGAAGGTCATTAGAATAGATGATCCGCATTTCATTGTTATCAGTTATTCCTATCCCACTTAAAGGATTGTTGTTAATATGAAAGATTATAGAATGCTTGGTATACCTAGGATGCCCAGCTTCTACTTTTTGCTGCTTCCTCCAGCTTCCTTTACAGGGTTACCAGAACACCTCCAATCTTTCCTTACTGAGCTACGTCTGACATGAGAGGCTGGGATGAGAGAGCTGGGTTGCAATCGTCCCTTAGAGGTTCTGATTGTGCTCCAGGCCAAGCCGCCTCCTGATGTGGACCATTCAGAGACCCAGAAACATAAGTCCTCGGAGAGACCACTGGAACCTGTCCTCTACTAGGATTTCATATCTAGAGGGTATATTACAAGTTTCCCTGAAGGAAACTGGATTGGAAGGAGAAACAAAAAGAGGCTCCTGACATAAAATATCCATGTGTGAGGATGCCTAGCAGTGCAAGCCATGGTGAGGAGCAGCAGAGATTCTAGGGGAAAAACCATTGTGCCTGATCACTTGGAAGCCGTATTTGCCCTCAACCCCACCAGGGTTCTGGACAAGTTTACGACCTCCAGGCTCCTGGCATGTTGCTGCCACTCTCTTCCTCACCTTTTTCCTTTCTCCCTATAATTACTACAAGTGTCTAGAGGGGCCCCAGCAGGAGGACAGATAGTATTGTGCCAAGGACTGCTTTGAAGAACAACTGAAAAGAATCAGTCTATCTGAATGCAGAAAAAGACCAGCAGAGGCAGTGGGGAATAGACTCCAGGGAATACAATTTGACATCTGACAAGAAAGGACCATTTACTAGTTGCATGACTTTTCCAGTTCTTTTTTTTTTCATATGTAAAATAGGGAAATTAATTATAATACCATGTTTCACAGCAGCTGTGATGATCAAATGGAATATCTATGAAAGTATATTATAACCAGCTGCACACTGCAAACATGGTAATACATATTTTTCTACAGTGAGAGTAAGATTGTATCAAGATCTTAACAATCATAGAGCAGTTGATACACGCTACTTACTGTGGTTGTTATTTTGTGGTTATTATTGATAATCACAAACCATGAGTGAGTAGTAATGATGAACTATTAATTGGAAAAAACAAGATTAAGACAGAGGGGCACCAGGATAGGTCAGTGGTTGAGCATCTGCCTTAGGCTCATGGCATGATCCCGGGGTTCTGGGATCGAGTCCCACATCAGGCTCCCTCCATGGAGCCTGCTTCTCCCTCTTCCTGTGTCTCTGCCTCTCTCTCTGTCTCTAGTGAATAAATAAATAAAAATCTTTAAAAAAATAAAAAAAATCTAATAGAACGATCCTAACAACATTTAAACAGTACATAAGCTTCCTGGGAAGCCAGAAGAAAAGACATCAAAATGTTATTAGTAATTATCTCTAGGTGGAGGAATTGTAGGCTTAAAAGGGAGATTTATTGGAATATTTGCTGAGTATCCTTTTTTGAGGAAATCTGTCCCCACTCCATGATCCATTTAGGTGCAGGGGAAGCAACTGTTCTGTCTTATGTGACCTCATTTCAGCTTGGGCTGTATGTGATTGGGCCAAGGATGGGCTATGAGTCTCTTTCTAAAGAGTCTAGATATGGAATGGAGAGGGAGCATGGTAAGTAAGCGGTCTATAGAACGGAGGCGTAAATTCTAAAACCTGGGAGCTCTGTGCCTGTGCTTTTTGTCACGTGGGCTGGAAGAGACTGGATTACCAAAGACTGCTAAGAACACAGCAGGAGTACAGAGAGGAGCAGAGAGAGGCCATGGAAAGTCCTAATGGTCTTTCAAAGTTTGGAAACACCTGCATTTCTGTCAGTGTCTCCAAGCTACCTCATCATCTCTACAAAACATGTCCTTTTTTGGCTTTACCCAGCTTGACTGTGGTTTCTGAGTATTTTCTCAAAAACAAAGAGATTTTAAAAATACTTTTTGTCATTTTTTTTTTATAATACCCCCTTGGTGGGCATAAACTTCTTTTATAACCAGAAAAACCATTTAAAAAATAGCTCTGTACATGAGTAATGCATGTAAAGATAAGATGTAGAACTTTAATACCAGCTATTTTGCAATTGCTCAGGAGAATGGATTTTTAAATCAGGCTTAATAAATGACTTCCACATCCAGGACTCAATAGGAAGGGGACCTGGGGCTCACTGGAGAGTGTTAGTCACTTGGTTTGTCCCTAAGTTTCCAGATCCAAATTAACATGAATAACATTAACAGTGTATTAATACAAAGCCTCAGCCTACTTGATCTCCACTTACATTCTTCTTGCAACTGAGTACTTGCAGCGGTCATGAACTTAGTCCAAAAAAGCTCTTTGCGAAGAAAGTACCAAAAGCAGTGTGATTTCTTTGGCCTGCTCTCTTTATTCCATTCAAGCATACTAACTTGCCAACTCAACAGAAATCTGTTCTTTCCTATTGCAGTGAAAGAGCAGTAAATTTTGAACAGAAATATACAGCAGTAGGGTCTTCCTTTTCTTTCTCAAATTATATATGAATGCACTTTAAATGCTCTCAGAATAAATCCCAAGTTGTTAAGCACTCTAAATTTTACCATGTAGTTCTTGTTTGCCTTATCCTTGCATTTTTAAATTAGTTTATTTTTCATTTTGATGTTTTGAGAGAAGAAATAAATTTATACAAAATATGGATTCCAAGTCTCAAGTAGGGGATTTTGAAGAAATCAATGCTCTTTGGGTTTTACATTCTCCCTTATCAGCACAAAGCAAAACAGCAAAGGAGGTTCTTTATTGTCGTTTCAATAGCATATCTATAGACTACCTCAATTCAGTTTTAACTGTGAGAAATGCCATTCCTGAATATTCTACTTAATAAAGCAATACATAAGATGTATGTCTCTGGGTGATTTTTTTTGTTTGTTTGTTTTTTTTTTACTCTCTCTCATAATAGGAAAGGCTGCTGCTAGCTATGAGATATTAACATCTATAAGTCATTTTGTTCTTTTAGTTGGGAGAAATGAGTTGATTTATCATCTGTTATGGCCAAGATTATGGCTCTAGGCCAAGCATACAATTAGACACAGTCCATTTCTAAATGCCGAAAACATGGAGATAAAAAAATAAAAATACAATTTCTTCAAATATATTCTTTTATTCCAAATAAAAAGATCTAATTTCGGCCATAATTGGGAGAATCACAAATATCTAAACATTCCAGCTCCAAGATAATTAGATTACTAATTAGTATCACTAAGAGTGATACTAAGAATTTGGTAAATTCAGCAGACACTGCAGTGCCACAAACAGATCCAGATGCAAATCTCTGAAATCTGATTTAGCTAAGTAAATCACTTGTATGATTTCTGATTTCTATGGTTTTTATTCCCTTTTTTGTTGTTTTCTGTGTCTTGAACTCCTGCTTAGTGTTCTTCTGCTGTTGTCCTTTCTACTTTTCTATTTAGTGACAAACTTTCTCCAATCAGGACAGCAATGATCTTCATCTAAAAAAGGAATGTGAGGGGGCAAAGTACCTCTGGAATCTTCTTATGTTCATAATGAGGCAGTTGAGATTTTCCCTACAGAGATATGTGGCCTAAGGTCCATATCATGGTGCAGAAGTCCTTTATGCCTGAAGTTTGGATGGCAAAAAAAGATGGAGCCTCACCCCTTTGGGACTCCAAGCAGTATCTCTTTGAGGGAACAGCAATGTCTAAATCTCAGTGCTATAGACTGTTGATGCAGGAAGACTCTGGATATCATTCTCTCATTTTAAAGATGAAACAGTTAAGGTCCAGAAAGAAAAGTAACTCACCTGAATTTATCTAATTTGTAAAAGAGTTAGCTCCAAACCTAGGGCTGATTCCTAATCCAGATTTTTTTTCCCCATGCTATACAGTCAACCTTGGCAGACTGTTGTCAATTTTCACTTTTAAAAATATAATTTTTAGGGATCCCTGGGTGGCGCAGCGGTTTGGCCTGCCTTTGGCCCAGGGCGCGATCCTGGAGACCCCGGATCGAATCCCACATCGGGCTCCCGGTGCATGGAGCCTGCTTCTCCCTCTGCCTGTGTCTCTGCCTCTCTCTCTCTCTCTGTGTGTGTGATTATCATAAATAAATAAAAATTAAAAAAAATAAAAATAAAAATATAATTTTTAAAACTTAGTTCTTCAAAAAGAAACACATTCTCAGAGGTTTATAGGTTTGTGTTATTACTAAGTAATCAATATCACTCTTGGAAAGAAATGCAACAAAGTGTTTTATCAAAAACCCTCAGTCACTTCTTGCAGGGGTCTCTTAGGTCCATTGTACATACTAGTTTTGCAAATCATATTAATAGCCATTTCTTACTAAAGAGATGGGCAAAGGAGAAGGAGAACTGAATGTGGAGGAGACAATAAACTTACCAAGATCCCAATAGTGCCAGGAATCTTAGGAGATGGGTAACTTATTTCCCATTTTACAGAAAAGAAAACTAAGGTCAGAGGAGCTGAGTAACTTTCCCAAGGATCTACTTGTATGACAGACCTAGGATCTCCGAAATCACTTTGATTCCAAAGCTCATGTTCCTTGAGTTAAATATTTGTAAATCAAGTACAAAGACAGGGAAGGGTGCTCTTTAGAAAGATCAACATATTAGTTACAGACACTCCTTTTTATATCCCTGACATAAAAATTTTTCCTATATTACTCCTCTGGTCCTTTGGCAATGTTCCCCGTGGAAGAAGGTCAAGTACTTTAAAAGACTCCTTTTAGTTATGTTGTTAATAAATAAAGCAATGTTATTTAAACCTTTGGGTGCTTTTGTCAGTCAAAGAGATCACTGATTTTTCTCTCCCACATAGGGAAATATACACAAGGTCATGGAAGCCCTGGAAAAA
Organism: Nyctereutes procyonoides; assembly: GCF_905146905.1. Lineage (NCBI taxonomy): Eukaryota > Metazoa > Chordata > Mammalia > Carnivora > Canidae > Nyctereutes > Nyctereutes procyonoides. Next base: position 45,339,881 of record NW_026575140.1, on the reverse strand, counting down.
TAGAAGTTTTTCAGAGTAGCTCGCCTGTCATGGTGCCCGGGTGACTTCTAATGGGCTCTGGGAGGTCACCTTAGTCACATTTGAGTTCATTTGTCATTTCAGATTGTTCATCAGAAAAGACGGCATTAAACTCCAAGAAGTTAAGCTTTGTACCACTGATTATTTAATTTACGAACCCAAAATTTTCTTTTTTAAAAATATATATATTTACTTATTTGTTTGAGAGAGAGAGTAAAAGTGGGGGTGGGGTGGGACAGAGGTAGAGGGAAAAGCTGACTGCCTGATGAGCAGGGAGCTCAACATGGGACTTGATCCCAGGATCCTGGGATCATGACCTGAGCCAAAGGCAGACACTTAACTGACTGAGCCACCCATGTGTCCTAGGAACCTAAAACTTTCAGAAATTTTTTTCCAAGATAAACAATAAATGGATAACAGAAATATTCTGGGGGTATTAGGCAAATCAAAATTTGGTTTAATTTTTAAAATCCAGTATTAATACTGACTCTTTAAAAATTAATAATAGTGGCTCAGTGTTACATAGAGTTCAATAGTTTACCAAGTATTTTCATATATGTACTCTCATTCAATTCTTACAAGCAACCCTTCAGTAAAATTCAAACACTGAGTGAGTGTTAATCTATGTTATGAATTGAACTAGGCTCTGGAGGTACCAAAATAAATAAGAATGGTTTGTTCTTATCCTCAAGGAACTTGTCATTTTTATCATTATCATTTTATGTAACATAAATATAAGCTCATAAATTAGAAGGCAGTTATGCACTGAGTCCAGTTACATCCAGGACTGAAACTGAAATTGTTTTGATACTCAAATTTATTCTTGTCTCACTACATCAAGCTTCTGCTTAGGATGAGAGCAGAAATTTGAAGGAAATTGACCAGAGTTGTATTTTTTTTTAATCATCTCCCTTAATTTATTAGCTTTTATTTATGATTTTTCTAAATTCGGGATTTTTAAGGAAATGTGCTCCCTTATAATCACTCATGCTGTTAATACAATGCTTCCCAATTATACTGTAAAAAAAGAAAAGTTTTCCCCATATGTTTGCTTAAAGAGAAACAGAGTCCAAGTTGTCATGTTCATGTAAAATACTCAACTATGCAATTCACTGGGTACAATTGCTAACCAACTACATATGCTATATTTATTATCCTGGAACTCACAGCTGAGAAAATGAAGACTTGAGAAGAGTTCAGATGTGCAAAAGGAAGATGATTAAAGAGTTGGCAAAAAGAAAGTATGAAGAAAGAGTTAAAGAATTTGGCTTTAGGATGTGAGTTGAATAATATCTTGATAGCAGGGATGCCTAGGTGGCTCAGTGGTTGAGTGGCTGCCTTTGACTCAGGGTGTGATCCTGAGATCGGGGATCGAGTCCCACGTCAGGCTCCTTGCATGGAGCCTGCTTCTCCCTCTGCCTGTGTCTCTGCCTCCCCGCTCCCCCCCCCCCCGCCCGCCGCCCCATGTGTGTGTGTCTCATGAATAAATAAATAAAATCTTAAAAAAAAAACCCTTGATAATCTTCATGTACATGAGAAGTTATTGTACCAGCTATTTTTTTTTGTTTTGTTTTTGGTTTTGTTTGTTTGTTTTTTACCTCTGAGGATAGAAGAAAATGAATTCAAACTGCAGCCCTAGGGGTTTAGAGTAGGTATGAAAAATGCTTTGCTGACAGGTGAGATTGCCAGTTACAGGAATAAGATACCAGGGGAAGTTGTGGAATCTCCCTTAAAAAACAAAAAATATTTCTAATCTCTATAGTTCAAACGTAACATGGCTCAAGGCAGAAAGGTAGAGTAGTTAACTTCCCAAGGTTCCCTTCAGTTCAAGGACTCTATCACTCTAATGATCTAGCAACCAAAATTATCTTGCCATGGTGAAAGCCAGTTTGATGCTAAAATTCATAGTACCTTTCTACTTTGCTGATAGTTCCATGTAATCATTTAGAAATAATAACCTTAGTTTATGGTTTTCCTACAAATGTCAACTAGAATCAATTTAAAGTTGACTTGATCAATGTTCATAAAGATTAAAAGGCCAAGTGTAAGACATTGTTAATATTTCAAAACTGTTGCCTCTCTCAGGGAGGTTGGGTGGCTCAGTGGTTGAATATCTGCTTTTGGCTCAGGTTGTGATCCCAGGATCCTGAGATCAACTCTCGCATCGGACTCCCTGCAGGGAGCCTGCTTCTCCCTCTGCCTATGTCTCTGCCTGTCTCTCTGTGTCTCTCATGAATAAATAAATAAAATCTTAAAAAAACAACAACATTGCCCCTCTCATTAAGTCTCATTTTAATCCCAAACCATGTAAAACACAGTAAATAAGATCATTATGAAGCTCTGAGATGATAATATCCCCCTACAAGTAACCCCCAAAACTTTCTCTCACCAAATTATGTTGATTTAGAACTTCAGAGGTTGCTCAGAAGCAAATCAAACATAGCAGAGGGATAGGATATCATTCTATCTAGCTTATTTACTTGACAACTAAGAAATAGATTCATGATACTTATGGAATCATGCCAGATCATACAGATTAGTAAAATACAAAGTTGGGAACAAAATTCAAGTCTTTTGGTTCCTTATATAGTAGTAGTTATTTTATAAAACACATTTTTCATGTCAAAGAACCAAACTAAAGGCAACTTAAAAAAATCATGTTTCAAAATATATCCAGATGCTTAAAAGACTGGACGAAGAACTTAAAATTCCTTTTTTGTGAAACATCTGACCATTCTCTCCACACTATAATGAAATCAAGTATCTTCCTGCACTAACAGGTATATATAAGAGTCATTCCATTAATATGTGGCTACCGTATTCTAGTACCGTACGTAAATAAAATGTATATCTTCTCTAATGGGTTTGTTATATACTATCAGCTTCCCATAACTGTAAAAAGTAGGCTTTAGAGGCAGAAAAATGAGTTAACTTGATTTTACCAACTCTTAATATCTATATGACTTTGAGAAAGTTACATAACCTTTTTATTTCCCCATCTGCAAAATGAAGGTAATATTATTTGCCTAGATTGACTAAGATATTACAATATGTTAAATACTTAGCACGAGCCTGGGAAATACAAGTCCTCAGTAAACTATAAGTGCTGTTATTATTATTATTATTCCTATAAAATTATCTTAATTGATGATGAAGGCTAAAGCCTTTCTATTAGGCATAAAGAATAAAAAAACCTCTTTCTTAGGAAAATTATACTTATCCTCCAAAGCCGTATTTCCATTATCAAAAGAAAGTTCAGTTGAACTGACATTTCCTGCATGTTCTGAGGACCTAATTTGTGCCAGAAGCTCTACTAAGTGTTGTGGGTACAAAGATGAAACAAAGAGTCACAGCTTCAAGGGTCTCATGGCCCAGGGTTGAAAGAAACATATAAACAAATAAATACAATATGACATGACACAGAAATCAGTAAAGAAAGTACAGTGAAAGGATGGAGGAGAATGGGGAGGGGTAGCAGGTGGAATTTAGAATTGCTTATCAGAAAATCCAATCAAGTAAACGGGAAGGGGGTTCAAGACAGTATGGTAGGATGACTATAAGCTCACCTCCTTCCATGAACACAACAATTTGGGAACATATGGGACAATTTTCCTCTGAAAGGTTGCTGAGAACTAGATGAATAGTACAACAAAAGACAAAAGAGATGCATTGAGAAGGGTTAGGAGACGCAGAGATGTATAGCTTTGGCTGAACTCCACCCCAGATACAGTGATTCCACAATTGGGAGAAATCTCTCAAATATGGAACTCTCCCTGAAGGTACTGTGCCCCACATCAGGTACTCCAACCCTGGGGGCTGGCACTGGAAAGATGAGCCACCCAGTGTCTTGTTTTGAAAATCAATAAGTTTTAAGAGAAGAATACTCATAGAACCACAAGGAAAGGAAACTGTACTTTTAAAAAACTCATATGCAAACCCACTCACCACAAGATCCAATGTGAAAGGAAGGGATTGAAAGCATCTAGACCTTAAGTGAGGGAGACACACTAATTTTAAAGCAGCTACCAGAGACACAGGAACCTGCAGGGACTTTATCTGAAAACAGAAGGGCTGGCAGACACCGTCTTCACAATCTCATTCTAACTTACTGATGGATGCTATTTTTGGTGCCTTCCCTCTATCCTGCTAATACCAAAGTTTGCTCTTCCTACTCTCCCTGCTGACCACCCCCTGACACTGGGCCACAAAAGTGCCCCACACTCTGCCCACTCCATATAGCACCCAAGTTGCAACGGGGCCAGATGAGTGCCCTGAGCCTTGCTTAACCTGTGCAAAGACTGAACTGCAGTGGGACACACAAGTGTCTTGAACCCCACCTAGAGCACTCAGAGATAAAGCTGCAACTGGGGATAAAGCTGCAACTGGGAGGCACAAGCCATTTGCACCCTGCTCCACCTGTACAGTGGCCCAGCTGCTATCAGCCAGGGGAGTGACCCAAACTCCACTTCTCCAACAGCAGGCTCAGCCCTATCATGTCCTGCAGGCACACACAACCCACACAAGAGATGCCCATAGTGTGCCTGGCTCTGGTGGCCAGAGGAGAATGTCTTCTGGGCCACACCAAACAATTCCTACATGAAACCACTCTTTCAAGACTGAGGGAGGTATCTGTTTTGTGTATTACAATAAATAAACACAGAGAGACAGGCAAAATGAGAAGATAGAGGAATCTGTTTTAACCAAAGCAAATCCCCAGGAAAAAAAAAAAACAACACCTTAATGAAATGGAGCTAAGCAATCTACCTGATAAAGAGTTACAAATAATGGTCATAAAGATGCTCACCAATCTTGGGAAAAGAAGGGATGAACATAGCAAGAATTTCAACAAAGAGAAAGTATAAGAATATACCAAAAAGAAGTTATAACTGAAGTGAAAAATACACTAGAGGAATTCAACAACAGAATGGATGAAATAGAAGTACAAATAAGTGAGATGGAATACAAAGCAATGGAAACACCCAGACATAACAGCAAAATGAAAAAAAGAATTACAAGAAGTGAGGATACCTTAAGTGACCTCTGGGACAACATCAAGTGGAATAATCTTTTCATTATAGGAATTCCATAAAGAGGAGAGAGAGAAAAAGGTCCAGAAAAATGACTTGAAGAAATAATGGTTGACAACTTCCCTAATCTGGAAAAGGAAACAGGTATCCAGGCCCAGAAACATAAAGTTCCAATAAGGCAAACCCAAAGAGAAACACATTATAATTAAAAGGTTAAATGTTAAGGATACAGAAATAATCTTAAAAGTAACATGAGAAGAGCAGCATATTATGTATAAGGGAAAACTCATGAAGCAATCAGATTTTTTAGCAGACAGACCAGAAGGGAGTGGCATGACATATACAATATGCTAAGGGGAAAAATTGCCAACCAAGAATTCTCTACCCAGCAAGATTATCATTCAGAATTGAAGGGCAGATTAAGGATTTTCCAAATAAACAAAAACTAAAGGAATTTATCACTACTAAACCACTATTAAAATAAATATTAAAGGACATCTCTAAGCTAAAAAAAGGTCACTAATTAATAATAAGAAAACATACATATGTAAAAATTTATCATCTTATTTTTATTAACACACTCCTCAAAGATAATTTTCCAGGTGCTGTTTTCAGTTCTTCATTTCAGCTTTCACATGAATTCTCATTCTTAACTTTATAAAAAGCAGACACATTAAAGAGGTCATTATCAATATCCTCGGGTTTCTATGGACTGGGTAATAATTTAATTGTGTGGCTCACATTTGTTTGGATGTGTCATGAGATTCTTAATATCTGCTAGTTTTTAAATATATCTTGTAACTTATCTATAATGCTAATCAGCTAAATATTTTAAATATACATTGTAACTTATTTATAACATCAATCATTTATAATTAGCGTTATGAATAAGTTCTGAGACTTGTGGATACATAGGAAAACCCACCTATACTCTATGTAATAAATCACATTTAAGTAACCTCAAGGAAGATGGTTAGATGCTTAAGATGACATAACTCCCAAAACATATCAATACGCAAGCCCGAACTGAACCCTTCCCCATGAGGAACTAGCACCCTGCATATTAATTTTAGTTGCTCCCTACACTCAGTCATAGAAAAGGACACACAGTCATAAAAAAGCTCCCTATATAATACCTATTATCATTATTCGTAATGTATACTACATTAGAACGTAAGCAGAAATCATAGAAACAAGATTAAAAGATTATATGGCAAGGTAACTTCCAAAAAACATACCTTTGAAATAACTTTTCTGAGATTCTTTGAAAACACATAATGAATATAAGCATATTTTACTCTGGTTTAAAATGATAAGTAAAATGGGAAAAAAAAAACAATTTCCCAGATTAAATATTCATACTGTGTTAGAATAAAAATACACTAAAAAGGCATTCACAACCACAAACGATAATATATATATGTAGTGTGTGATGCTTTGCCAAACATGTTTCCATAAGTCTTCATACCTGAGCTAGATGGTATCCAAGTGAAATGTTATAGTAGTAGAAGAAGGGTAACTCTGTAAAGTAAATGCACTTTTAGCTAACAGGCTATGGGCAAGTCAGCATGGGCTCTTCTTCCATTCAGCAGGACCTATTACTAAATGCTCTTACTTCTAGCTCCACAGTACTTGAATTTGTCTCCTTTTTTCCATTTCCTCCTTTAGAGACTGAAAGAACAATGAGGTGAGGAGTTTATCAGTCTGCTACTGGCATATTCTCATACCCAGAATAGTGCCTGACAGGTAGAAAGTGCTCAACAAATCCTTTTAAACAAATGAATGAATTCCCATAGTCCCACATTATCCCCACCCTCGATTTCTATGGAACCTTCTAGTTGGTGTCTGAACCAGATTTTCTGTTCTCTCGTGCACCTTACATATATGGCTGCTTCACTGATTACACAGGTTTAATGGTTTTACTTCTGAGATTAAAGCCCTTATATTTCTTTTTATTATTACAAACTCCTCCTCCTCCTGGTACTTAAAAGTCTTCCATAATGACCCTAACTGACCTTCCCCAGATCCCAGCCTTCAGTTTCAAAATATGATCCTTTGTATCATTCTTGTCACCTCTCAGACCATCTTGCTTATTTGGCTGTGTTCCTGCAGGTTCTTTAACCCACAGTAGCTGCAGTCATCACATTTACCTACAGAAATACCAACAGTCCTTCAGTATTTATGTGAAATGCTACTTCATTCAAGATTTACTAATCAGATGCCATCGCTTTGTCTTATGCAACTCTCCTACTCTGTCTTATAATAGTTACATGTAGATCCATGTCTTCTCCTCAGTATTCTAGACTCCTGAAGGCCAATAACTATGTCTTACGTAACTTTGACTTTAGAGTGTTATAAAGTCTGTTTTGTGTTGTTGTTGTAGTTGTTTTCAAATTGTATGCCACGGAGCTTGTCGGCTGAATAAGAAATGAAAGCTGTTTGGTAACGGTGAGTCTTTTCCTGCCATACCTGGTGGAGAGTGAGGAAGGGGTAAGCCTAAGGAAGAGAGAAGGAGAGCATTCCTCCTTCTGCTGGTAGCCTAATTGCCCAGCATGAGCAAAATTAGCTTTTGAACATCTCTGAACATTAATACTCAGCCTAGTCACTCAATTGCTATGTGGCAGCATTTAGAAAAAAAAAACTCTCTATGATAAATTATTTTGAAGTTCACAGTTTATCATACATTTAATGTAATAAGCTGACAAAGCAGCTTTAAAAACATTGTAAAGGTTTTGTTTTTTTCTCCTCTGCTTCCTCCTGTGTATTTTCTCTTTGTTAAATTCATTAAGAAAAAGAAAAATACTTCTTTGGAAAATACTGTACTCTACTCTGTGATCATACCATTGTCTATGGATGCCCCTGTTCTGAAACTCAAAACAAAAGGCTGTATCTGAAGAAAGAAGAGGAGGAAATGGTGCAGAGAACTGGCCTGGGTGGTTAGAGTAGTCCTGCCCCCAACCCCCAGGGAAAGCTGTTCCCCAGGCCACTTTCTGCTTTAGACAGCCCTGATCTTAGAGATAAGCGGGATGCAGGTTATGCTATCTGAGAACCCTGGACAAATGTGGCTCATTGTGATGTAATCTGATTTTAGAAGGGCTTACGCAATTCACATTCCTTGTCAGAGGCTTTCCCACATTTCTGGATTGCTGATTCCATTTTAATAAATTTTTTTTAAGTGCAGGGAAGGAGAAAACATCTGCTCATTATCTGAGAAAATATAATAGCTACCTCTTTGGACGGAGGGTTGGGTTATGAATCAGTGTTTTTCTGTTTCTTCATTTCATTTATGTGCAGGTTTACTACACACTCTGGACTGGTTTGAAACCTCCCAATGACGTCAATGGAGCAGAGAAATTGGAGCAGCGGAGACAGCTGCAATGCACCAAGTCTACTGAGGTTTTATTCTTTTCTCCCAGAGTGACATCTGAGACAGATATTATCAATCAAGCCCTCCTGGCTCAGCATCAAATCAAAGGCACTTTATCATTCAAAGCAGTAAAAGCTGCAATTAGATGAAATTCTCAGTTTTTTCCCTAGGAATATCTTGTTTGTGACAATTAATAATGCAATTAAAAGTTAAATAAAAGAATGCTTACTAAAATATTTAATTTAAATATGGGCATGATTTCCTTTACTGTTTAATTATCAATTATTAAAGATCACTCTCTACATTATTTTGTATAAAAAATTCAAAACAATCAATCAAATTACTGCCTCTTTTGAAACACTAATAAAAACCAAATGACCAACTTCAACTGGTTTCCAAGAGATGTCTAAATGTCCAGGAAAAAAAATATATATAGCATGGTTTTACTATCATTTAGAAAACAACAAAAAACAACAACAGAAATCCCACGATATCTGACAGGCAGGGATCCAGAGCTCCGTGAGTTAACATTTCTTCTAACAACACTCAAAGCCAAAAAGAAGAAAGGAGAGCTTACTGCTTTTTTGTTTGTTAAGCACAACATATTATTTACTGACTTTTCAAGCATCTCTTCCTAGGAATAGTCTTACTTGCCTGAGTATATAATAGCATATTAAAATAAAAAAAAAAAACCCACAGCACTTAATCTAATTATACAGTTTTAAAGAAATGTCTCTGCTCTGTTCTCTCTTCTCTTCTCTTCTCTTCTCTTCTCTTCTCTTCTCTTCTCTTCTCTTTACCAGAGTAAAGAAAATGAAGAATACTTTCTCACTTCTCCTTGCCTTCTAGAATATTTGTTGGCAAACAATGCTGGTGATAAAATAAACATAAAGTGGACTACAGAGAAATCTGGGATAAAAATAAAGGAGAAAATACCAACATCAATCTCAAGGTTGTGTGGCCAAACTGAGTAAGATCCAAAGCCATTTTCCAGAAAATCGGACTGGCCGAGAACAAGAAATAGAAATAAACCATACTCTTCATCAATTGTCTATTATCCACAAAGTATCATCATCCACTCTATGTTATTCCATCAGGTAATATTATATATGATGTATATTGTTGTAACTCAATAACAGATTCCAAAAATACGAAAAGCTATGATGCAGGAGACTTACTTTTTCAGTGAGAAATAAACGAGAGAACTAAAAGTTTAGGTTAGCTAGACTAACAAACGTCTTGCTAATCAGCCATGCTTACCCAACATAGGGTATTGAACATGCTCTTTATTATTTGGATTTAAACAGTAAGTTTCTTTTTCCTACCCTCTTTCATTCATTTAGCTGTGAAGCAGACAATAAACCATAGCTAAAGCTACCAAATATCTTGTACATTACTTACAAAGCTGAACTTCCCAACTGATCCAACCCTAAAGTCTCTCCAACCACTGAATCCATCTTCCCTTTTCCATTCCCCTTGTTCCACATAATGGTAACATGTTCTTGTATTCCAGCTCCCAGAAAAAAACAAGTACATGTCCTTGCATGACTAAGTCTGCCAAATGATAATACAATGAAATGACACATGAACAGATGCTCTAAGTGTGATAGATATTATTTTAGATGTTTGCTTAAAAATGTGTATCATTGTGCTTTGGTGCCAGGTACTATGCTACACAGTGGGAACGAACACAAACACACACACACCCAAGTAAATCATACGAAATCCACGGAGTAAACCAAACCAGCAAATCGAGAATCATCATTCTTCCCTCCCACATCTAATCATCAGTATCAGTACCCAAAAAAGCAAAGTCCCATTCACAGCTGTGGGAAATCTGTCTTATGCTGATAAGTGGTCTGCCAAACCTTGTCATAAGTGTCATAAACAAGCAAGTAATAGCTCAGGTAGTTATGCATCCCAGAAGATTCTACCTCTTTTACCTTTCTTGGATTGGTTTCCTCTTCATCTGGCCAGAGATGACCTAGTTTATGTCATCTTTGTCTCTTTCGTAGATTACCCCAACAGCCTCCTAACCAGTTCCCTTGCTTGGAGCTTTACCTATAAGATCATACTTTTATTTATTTTTTCAAAGATTTATTTATTTATTTCAGAGAGAAAGGACATGAGCAGGGGGAGGGGCAGAGGGAGAGAGATGGAGAAGCAGACTCCCCGCTGAACAGGGAGCCCTACAAGGGGCCAGATCTCAGGGCCCTGAGATCATGACCTGAGCCAAAACCAACAGTTGGATGCTTAACCGAGTGAGCCACCCAGGAGCCCCAAGATCATATTTTTAAATGCTAAATCTGGCCTTGCCATTCCCTACTTAAAAGCCTTCATGATTTCTCAAAGCTTTTATGAAAAAAAGTCTCTTCCTCAGCATGTCACAACAGATCCTATATGATAGGTGCTTTGACTACCTCTCCAGCTCTATCTTCTTGATATGTCTATAAGTACCCACTCACATTGCTCGGTTTCCCAAACTCACTGTACTATTCCACATTTTTGTATATTTTCTGCCCTTTAGCTCCACCTTTACATCACAATTCCCATTAACACATACTTTTATTATGATAGACACATAATTGTAGCATATGTATCATACATAGGTCTGCTGCCTCTCTACCTGAGTGTGAGCTCCTAAAGAGTTATGATTATATATAGTTCACTTCTATTTCCCTCAGCTAGGCCCAGAATGGCATTCTGGTTCTGAAAAATGACAAAGGAATAAATGAATATTAGTATCTATGATTTCAGTTGATCTACATTACAAAAAAAGACATTAGAATCCTTTCTGTGGGATAAGGATGAATCTTAGAGGGCGGCCTGGGCAATTAGGCCCCATTTCCTTCTCCTCTAGACTTGTTTCAATTGGGAATGGGCCCTGCATCCTGGAGCCGTGAGAAAAGATACCAGAAGTTCCAGAATCAGGTTTAGATAGAAGCATTTAAAATCCACACATTATGAGGGTTTCCAGTTCTTCTAAGGAGTGCATAGCTGACCATTTCCATCCAAAAATTGTAGTGAAGCTGGAGGTAGCAGTCTACATCAATCAATCCCTGTAGGATGCCAATTAATCATTTATTGACAACTACACTTGTCCAAATGACCTGAGCATCCTGGCTTGTTTACTGCTTAATTCAACAAATATTGTCAACTGTGTCATCCTAGACATTGCAAATTTAATGGTAAACAAATAGGTTAGCTTGTACTTAGCTTTTTTTTTTTTTCTCTTCTAATACATTTTTGGTATGTGAGCAGCACATGAAGAAGGGCCCTTTTTGTCAAAAGGTAGATCTCATTCTCCATGTCATACTACTGGATCTTCTCCAAGTAATTCCTGTCTCTGTGTGCAGTCTTTACCATCAGTTCTATTCCATGTTCCAACCTGCCTCATGCAGTTCCACTGTCCATTGCAAGACAGAGGGGAAAAGAATCACTGCTCTCGAAGCATGCACAGGCATCTAGATAGTCTAGCATTGGGCATCGACAATTTGATGGTGCTTTGATGTTAACAGAGAAATATCTGAGTGAGCTCCCCTGGTTGAAAAACACTAATGAATTAGTGGCTCTGAATTAATCAAAGTAGTAAAACATGAAGGTGGATTTTTTAACAGATGAATGATATGCAGAGACTAGATATTAAGCATATATGCTTCATTATCCAAACTTAATTTTAGGGTCCTTGGGATCTTTCCCTTATTTACATCAGTTTCAGTACACAGTGTAACATGTATTTGCTCATGGCATGGGTGCCATAAAAATTTGTGGATTGTTGTTTTTGTAAGCAATCAAAATATTTTTTTGTCAAGAGCACCAGATATATCTAAGTAAGCTAGAAAATAAATATGATTTTTCTGTTCATAAGGCCCCCAAAATTTAAATATAGTCATTAAATAAAATTTAAATATTTTAAAACTTTGTGAATAATAACAAACATTTAAAACCTTGTCATCAGCAGTCAAGAAATCAGTAGTTACACAATCAGCTTTATCATGTGGTACAAAGAGCAAGACTTTTAGAATCATAGAGACCCAAGTTTGTGTTCTGAATCTGTTCAAATATTCATTCCTTAAAAATGGTTAAAACGATACCATCTAAGCCTCAGTTTATAATCCATAATATAGGGACCATAGTACTTATTTATTAGATTATTATGAAGAATAAGTATGTATAAAATACCTTAAACTGGAATAGAGTATATAGTTAATATTTTTAAAAGATACATTTTCATCTATTTTGAGTTTTTTGGAGAGAAGGGGAAAATTTTACGTGTAACTTCAGAACATCAGTAATCATGAGCTTTTTCAAGAACTATATAAGGGAATAAAAGGTGCATATATAATCTCTTACTGTCTTGTTAAAAAAGCAATGGTAGACTCTGTGATGACCCTTTATAGTATTTTTAAGTGTGAACTATAATTCCAATTCCAGGACTTGTCCTTTATATCTTAGAAAGTGATTTTTGACTGTGTGACTGAAATTTTTGTATTTCATAGCAACATATTATCTACCAAATATTCCAAATCTTTGTTTACTGAGCCAAGGCACTTTACCTTTAAAAATGGGTATTCTTGTTGCTTACTTGAAATCAACACTGAGGGTCTATACTAAATATCTTTGAATGGGATTTCCTAAAATTCACAGCTTAAATATCTATTATCTGGTTTCAACATGCAATGGACACAAGCCATTTTAACTTATTTCCACCTGCAGCTTATGACACTTATGCCAGTTCTGATGGCAAAAATTTTTTGAAGGCTTTTAAACTTTGCTGATGTAAGAATAAAAGCTACACAGTGACTCTTAGTCTTAAAATAAAATTCTGCTTTAGGTCAGGTATTCTCAAGGGGGTAAGAGGACCAAAGACGAATGATTTCCTAATGTCATTTCTCCAAAATCACTTGCATTTGTGGAGGCACCTAAGTGCCAACTCACACAACACATGCATACAGGCGAGTATGCATGTGCATGCATGCACACACACACAAACACACACACACACAATGCCTTATTTTAACAAGTACTTAGTGGGCTTATTATGTGCCAGACAGTCTTCTAAGTATTTAGAATATATCCATTAATGAAACAGACAAAATATCCTGCCCTCATGGAATTCACATTCCAGTTTGGGGCAGGGAATGACATAGGAGGAGTAGGTTCCGAAAATAAAATATATAACACCATAGTATAGAATTTATCTTTCCCTGGACCAGGCATAGCCACGTCTGCTTCCATTCCTTTGCATTTGCTTTCATCTTTATCTGGAATGCCTCCTTATTGTCCTGATAGACCAAGGTTAAATATCAACTTTCTGTGAAGCTAGGCTAGCTCTTCTTGGGGACTTAAGGAGCTTCTTGCAGGGCTCCTTTGTGGCATTTCTCAAATTGTCTTCCAATTGACATGTTTGTCTCTGTCACTGGAGGACAAGCTCCTCGTAGGCAGGAACATAGCAAGGACTAATATTTAGTAAGTATTGTATCACCAGGGCCATCAAATATAATCAATGAATATTCAGTTAAAAATGAATACAGTTTTTGCCTTTCTCAGTCTGACTCCTTTCACTTATCTTCTAGATCCATCCATGTAGTCTCAAATCACACAATCTCATTGTTTTTATGTCTAGATAATATTCTATTGTATATATGTGCCACATCTTCTTTATCTATTCATCCACTGAAAGACACTTAAGTTGCTTTTATATCTTATTATTGTAAATAATGCTGCAATAAACATAGGGGTGTATGTATCTTTTCATATTAGTATTTTTGTTTTCTTCGGGCAAATACCCAACAGTGGAATTATTGGATCATATAGTATTTCTACTTTTAATTTTTTTTGAGGAATCTTTATATTGTTTTCCACAGTGGATGCACAAATTTATTTTCCCAATAGTGAATGAGGGTCCCTTTTTCTCCATATTCCCACCAACACTTGTAGTTTCTTGTTCTTTTGATTTTAGACATTCTAACAGGTACCTTATTGTGGTTCTTTAAAAAAAAAAAGATTTATTTAATTATTTTAGAGAGAGTGAAGCATGGGATGGGGGGAGGAACAGAGGGAAAGGGAGACTCTGCAGCAGACTGCCTGAGCATGGAGCCTGACACTGGGTTCCACCTCAGGATCCTGAGATAATGACCTAAGCCGAAACCAAGAGTTGGATGCTTAAATGACTGAGCCACCCAGGCATCCCTTTCATTGTGGTTTTGATTTGCATTTCCTTGATGCTGAGTGATGTTGAGTATCTTTTCAAGTGTCTGTTAGCCGTCTGTATGTCTTCTTTGGAAAAATGTCTATTCAGGTGTCAACTATACTCAAAAAAAAAAAAAGAATGAATGTAGTTTTATTTTGTCACAAAAAAAGAAAGATTAATTGTGAGGTTAGCTATGAATACAATGTTTATTTGCACACCATCCATACACAAGTTTGGATAATACATAAATTCAAGAAAAATTTTGTTAGAAATAGAAATATTTTATGTGAAATACAATAGCATTGTTTTACTAAAAGCTGATTCAAAACTCAAAAGCTAGCTTTTAATTAGTTGATATAAATAATCTTGATAGAAATATTAATTCTATGACTTGATTATCCTTTAAAATGCTTAATTTCATCTGTGGTATAATCATTTGGATAATTTGAGGAGTATAGTTATTTATTTTCTTCGGTCTTCTAATTAACAGAAGAAAATTAAATTACTGTGCTATAAGAAGGAAGTCTTAGCCATCAGATTAACTTACTGTGATTGGCACAATAGAGCTTACTATGGGGAGCTGCAATTGAATGGAGGTAATATTCCAAGAATGAAGGTTCTTGTAGCTTTTAAACAGTGCCTATACCCCACTGCAGGATCACACCTGTGGTTCTGTGTGTGGGGCCCTGTCAAGTCATTATCCACCAGATTAGCTGTTTGTCAGTGACCTCTAATCTTCAAATTTTTCTTCTGTCTTCGGTTTGGAAAACCTTGCCTTTGTTTCATTTGACTATGCAATGAAAGAAGAAGCTGGCTTGTTACAGAGAGGAAAATCTTGGGAGCATGATAACATCCCTTCCTGCATCAACTCTCAGGGTAATTTTAGTTCTACTGATCTGATAGCCTGTATTATCTGTGTTTAACAAGCTTCTATTACTAGGTACTATGCGTAGCTTCTAATATTGAATAAGAATATGTGTCCCTCTTTGGTCTTCTTTCCTGAAAACAATCAATCAAACAAACAAACAAACAAACAAATGAACAAACACACTTTGCCTGAATTTTCAAGGAATAATTTCATGAGAAAGGTTTTATTCTTCTGCTCTAAATCTGGGGCAAGTGCATTCACACTTTTCTTGCATACCTCTGACACCTAGCTTCATGCTGAGCACAGCAAATATGTGATGATTGATAGATTACTCTGACTTAGAAGTGTGTGCTATGCTTGAGCAGACTTGTATGCAGTTCCTTTAAATAGCATAGGAAGGAAGAAGTAATATAATTCTTCAAATATTACATACAATTTTCTTCATCAAAGTAGGCTCATAGGCATTCACTCATACTGCTTGTTCTATGGCTAAAGTCTCAAGAGAAGGATAATGATACAGCACAGAAAAAACAGAAATGTACTTTTGAAAGTTTGAGAGTTTATATTCCAGCTAAATAAAAGAGTCATTGATTGAACTGAGTTCTTTGTTTTGCTGTCTGTACCTCAGTAATAATCAGTAAAAGATTTTTTGAATTTTTGTGATATTCAAATTTTACTTGTTTTTACCTTCATCACAGGGACCTGATCTCAGGCATATTTTTTTCTCATGTTGGCTTTGGTAATTTTAGTATACATGTTGCTGAAGCGAGCACTGTTGGCTTTGGTATTTAATGCAAAGGCCTTCTTTGAGCTAAAAAAAGTATCCTTTGCAACAGAATCACACATAGGATTGGAACTTAATGGTTGTTAAAATTAGCTCTTGAACTAATTTTAGTTTAATTTAGCTTCTATGTTTAACAGTGACAAATACATTCTATCAGGGTCTATAGAATTTTTAACTATTATTTAAAAAAACAAGTATTTGCTGATTTCTGGAAAGGTTTACAAGTCTATAATTTAGTTTCTAATATGATTCCCATGGAAGCCAGCGTGGTTTTAGATTAAGCCCATAATCCTAACTACTAAACATGATAAATGTAGGTATGCCCTGCTCTAGGGAATCATGTGGCATACATATATATAAAACAAATAAATTGTGAAGTAATTTTACTATAACTCTTCTCATGGCTAAAAAGATTTCCCCCAGAGTTCCTTAAAAGTTTAGTTTCACTGGTGCATTTAGGTGATTGTTTACATATAATTAATTGACATCAGTGTAATTGAAAATGTAGAGTGCAATTTTATTTTCTCACTTGAGTTTATTCTTAGCAGTTGAACTACAGTTCAATAAGAAAAATACGTGTAGATAAAGTAACTTAAAAATTATGTAAGTCAAATGAGGTCAATTGGAAAAAAGACAAATTTGCACTTAACTCTTAAGGAGTTATATAAAAAGAGAGAAATCTTTATCACATAGAGGGCTTACAAGGATATTCTAGACGAGTTTCCAAGCTTTTAGCTGTTGAACCTTGAAAATATTTTACCACTTAAAATTCAACAGTCTAATTGTGAAGTTCCAATTTAATCATTATAAATTCTCCTCTAAGAGTTGACTGAGCCATTGGGTCAGCTCAAAGATTATAGATAAACACAAATAGACTCTTCTAGGTTTAGTAGCCCTTGCCTGAATTTTCTCCTCCAAAAACAGAATACAACCTTTGTGGAAGTCCCCAGTCTCTGCCACCAGGCTGGCCCTACACAATGGCTTATATATTTCTTGTCTCAAGATTATTTTTCTTTTTTTAAGATTTCATTTATTTATTCATGAGAGAGGCAGAGACACAGGCAGAGGGAGAAGCAAGCTCTTTGCAGGGAGTCTGACCTGGGACTCATTTCCAGGTCTCCAGGGTCACACCCTGCTGAAGGTGGCACTAAACCACTAAGCCACCTGGGCTGCCCCTGCCAAAGATCCTTAATGGTTTCTCACAGTTTTCAGGACAAACTTATAGCTACTTGAGGGCTTATCCAGTTCCGTTTGTCTTCAATATCTGTCTCAAGCAATCATTTCCCTTCTTGAGATTTGAAACACCTACAGTTTTTCCCAAAATGAGTCATGCTAAGCTATGTTATGCCTAGAAGGTCTTTTTTCTTATTCTCTGTCTTGTTGTGGCTTACTAATCCATCAGAATTGTAGTTAGAGGTCTCCTCCTTTATTCTCTGATTTGATATAGATGTATCCAAAGCAGGCTGTGTATACATACATTATTGTTTTCACACATTGATTTATAATCCTTGACCTACTTGTGTGTTTACTCTGATGGTTACACAATTTTGGATCCCAGAAGCCTAGCACAGTACCTACCAATACTAAGTGCTGAATAAATATATGTTCAATTTCAATAGATAAGTGAAATTTTTCAAAAAGTTGATTTCAATAGCACATCATTACTAAAAGAATCTAGATTTTCAATGAAATGCTAACCAACTTACAAATAACTGTAAGGTAATGAGATGAGGAGTTAAAGAGGCTAATTTTGTTGAATTAATTCTTTGGACCAGGCATTGTGCTAAGTACTTTTACATCTCATTTAAATATCACCAGTAGACACATAACATCTATATTACTTTTCATATTTTGTGTTTAAAATGAACTTAGTCTTATTGAGTGATTCATATGTGCCAGTAACGTTGTTGGGTGATTCACATCATATCACTTAAATTTCACGACCTCTCAAGGGAAGCATTATAACTTCATTTACAAACAAGAAAATTAGTACTCAGACTTGACAAGGTCAGACAGTTGTTAAACAATGAAGTTGGGATTTTCACCCACAGTAATCTGGTTATGTAGGCAGTGTTTGCTTCATGGAAACATCACATCACCCAAACTGTTTTCCAGAGGTCCATGAAGATAATAGGTATTTCACTCCCCCAAAAGTTTTATGGTTACATAGGTGTAAATTAGTTTTAAAACATATCCTCTTTTTAGAAATGCACAATGACATTAGCTGTACATCACAGCTCCAAAGCCATCAGGAAACCTGCTTAACTGTCTAACCAAGTGTTTTCCAGTTTTAAGAAACCATTTCCTTTTATTCCTTCAGAAACCACTGAAGTTCAACCCCAAGACTGCCTTCAATTAAAGTTATATCAAAATGTGATAAAGGGGTTCTTTTTTGACCTAGTTCTCTCTTGAATTCCATTCTTGATGGAAAGAGTAAAAATTCTAACTTCCTTTTCTTTTCATGTCTCCCATATTTTCATGTAATCAGGAAAAATTGTGGATGGGTTCTTGAGAACTAATTATGCTCAAAATTAAGAGTAGGAGTACTTTGCTTTTCTGATACACTCATCAATATCCAAAGTATTTGTTGAATGAACTGTCAGAAGCCTGTGTTATGAACTATGCAAAAAAAATTATGCCAGCCATAATTTCTGCCCTTTCAAAGCACTGGCATTCAGAGCAATTAGAAAGTGAAGTAATCCTCAAACAAGCAATACCTGTTTAAATGTATGTTCATAGTCCTGTTTTGATGCATATGTAAATCTGTGACTATGAGGTGACATAAGGGTAAACTGGTGTAAAACCACACAAATCATTGTTTGGTTTCATTTTGTGTCACCCATAGTCTCCCACCTACCCATAATTCCATGTTCATCAC
Organism: Nyctereutes procyonoides; assembly: GCF_905146905.1. Lineage (NCBI taxonomy): Eukaryota > Metazoa > Chordata > Mammalia > Carnivora > Canidae > Nyctereutes > Nyctereutes procyonoides. Next base: position 45,320,746 of record NW_026575140.1, on the reverse strand, counting down.
CATCTTAATTCAAAATGAAGACACAGTTCACAGACAATAGAAATATTTAAACAATGCAAAGTACTTACATCTCTCACACAGTTCTAAAAACAAGATTAAAAAATACTCAACTATTCACTAAGCACATAAAAATATACATTCAAGAATGGTTAAAAATCTTTATAATTTATAATAACTGCTCATTAGCTTATATTTCTTTTTTGTAAGAGTCTAATACAGAAAAGCTTTTTAAAAATAGTCTTATGCAAGTTGAGGAAAACTTCAAGTCAAGAAAAATAAATATAATTCACAAATTTTACTCTGGCCTGAGGAATCAACTTATTCTTAAAGAAAAACTTCACTTAATTCATAATCTACTTCTATAATTAAAAAAAAACCTAAAGAACTTTTAAAATATGAATATATTCAAGTATTTTTCCTAAAAATCATACAATTTTACAAAGCATAACATAGTCCCCTAGTCTTTTTACATATTTTTAATTTCTTATGATTTAGTGATTTAAAATATGAAACCATGTCCCAGCCCTACCCCTGAACTGTCAGGTCAAGTTTGTTTTTCATAGCATTAACAGCACCTACCATATCCACGAATGTCGCCGGGGAAGCAGCAAATCACTAACATGTAACATCCTGAAGAGCTGGTGCTCTATTAGTATCCCACTATTTGGGACCTTAGTTTATTTTCATTAATTTCCCTGTGTTCTCACTGCCACATAGTTATTGCTTAGCTCTTTGTCCTTTTATTTTTCTTTCCGAAGGCATGCCACTTCCCACTGCAGAGTAGATATCATTTTCAGTACGAATACAAATGACTTAGCAATCAACATGTAAGCATTCAACTGGAACATCATCAGTAGTTTCCTTTAGATATCAAATGAGAAAATCGATTTGCAGTCACATCTGAATGATAGCTCCCATGGTGTATGTAGCATTTCTTGCAATTTACCTCAGAAAAGGAAAGAATTTGAGTTTCCAAAATGGTTGAAAAATCTCCCTTTTAAAAGTATCCTCTGTCTTCTCTTTCATTTTGCATTTTCTCCTCCATGCCTGGTGATATGACAACATGTTTTCGGGTTTTCTTTTAACTGAAATAGTGATCAGATTGATCAAGTAAAATTCTCTCTCCTTCTACTCTTTGCTTTGTGTTTGGAGCTATCAAACCTCTTGTCTGACTCGTTCTGCATTGTTTAGTCCATTCGGAGCACGATGAAAGAACACCTAACACACGGGGTTAGATTTCCTGAATGACTTATGTTAGACCACAACAAAGGAGAAAACCCTGGAGAGATTATAAGTCCTTTTCATCACAGGAGATTACAGAGTACAGAAAATGTCTATGTTACACAAAGAAATAACAGTGTGACTGGAATAATGAATTCAACTTTGCCCAGGTTTAGGATCATACCCCTGACTGCTCTAAGCATTCTGGTGTGTGTTTCAACTTCCAACTCTGGCTGAGAAAGACTGGCCTCTAAGTAGAGACAATAGCCCCTGAAGGCCACTGGGATCATCATTAACACAGCACAGCAGTAACATGTTCAAAGATCCTCAGATCCCTGAAGAACTAAAGGCATCTCCCAGTGGACAAATTACATCCTGAAGACATTCAGCAGACAGGATAAGGGCCTCAGCATTCTGGATCTCTGAGTAGAATGTGGCCATTGCATGGCTCTCGCTGACAAACACCCATTTGTGACAAATGAGAAGACATATCCAAATGGCTTCCCTTTTGTCTCCTGTTTTAGGACTTAGTTATATTTGTCACCTTTCTGGATCCTGATTAATCGTGTATTTTAATAGGATCTGCGCTCCTAGAAGGGATACCTGGTTTCTCTATTTCAGATTTACCTTCACATTTCAAGCTCCAAAACCTCACAATGTCTCAGAGAAGCCAACTCATTTTATGCAATGAGAGCAACAGGCATAAAAAAAATGTAGATACACAGACAATGAAAACTTAGATGTGAAAACCAGTTTTTTAATTGGACTTCCTCTGGAGTCCTTGCCCTGCTATAGTCTTTTCAAAAGAGCTGCCAGGATAATTCTTTAAAAACCTGACTCAGATCACATCATTCATTGGCTGAACATTTAGTTGGTCTCCATTACATTCACAGCAAAAGCCAAAGTCTATGAGGCCCTAAATATAATCTCCATCATCTCCCTGACCTGCTCATTAGGCACGCCCTCCTCACTCTATTTAAGTTGCAGCGGCCCTTTCCTGTTTCTAGAACATGCTGGTCATGCTTGTGCCTCTGGAATATTTCAGTGGGTATTCTTTCAGCTTCAAATGTTCTTCACCACTTTGCTCCAGGGCTTTTTTTCACCCTTAAGTGATCGCTCAAATGTCATTGTTGTTGAGGCCTGCCTCCATCACCCTTACTGTACCCCAGCACTCTTTTTTCTTGCTTTGTTATGTTTGTGCACAGCATTGAACACCTTTTAACATGCGTAATTTATTGTGTATATGAACTATATCCTTCCACTAGCATATGACTCCAAGAGAAAAAAGATTCCTGTATTTTTTCTGCTATTGTACTGTCAGTGCCTAATTTAATGCTGAGCGTAAAGTAGGCATCCAATAAATATTCATTGAAAATTAATTAATCAATTAATTAATAAAAACAAACGCCAGTCCATTTGCTTACAGCTAACAAAAAAGAAGATAGCTGGCCTAGTTTATAATTCAATAAGAGTACTTTTCATAAGAATAATATTTTGGGTTAGGGCGAACGTGTAAGTAATGCTCCCATAGGAAAAGGCTTTATTTTCCCTTGTGGTTTAGAAAGCAATATAATTGTTAGAAGCACTAAACAGAGAAGAGGGGGGCATTAGTGAATGTGGTTCATTTAATCCAAGCAGGCAACATGATGGCTTTCAGGAAAGCTAATAAAGGACTGTTTTCAGATTATGAAGGAAATATAAAATTAGCAAAGGCTATCTGGGAAGACTCGATAAGGGGAGTTTTTTAAAAAGGCATGTGGCTAACTTACCACCATAAAACCCGAGCAAGAAACTACGCTTTTACTCTCAGAAACGGAAAAGGAGGCATATTATGTTATTTTTCAATTCCATAGGATTATCAAAAAGTTTAAGTTTCTTCTTTTTTAATAACAGCTTTATTGAGCTATAATTCATATCCTATAAAATTCAACTTTGTAAGGTATGCAATTCAATACTTTTTACTATACTCGCACATGTGCAACCATCACTGCTACTCAATTTTTAAACATTTTCATCACTCCCAAAAGAAACCCTATCTTCATTTACCCCTCCTCTAGCCAATGGAAACCACTGATCTACCTGCTGTTTCTACAGATTTGCCCATTCTGAACATTTCATAGAAATAGAACCATATGATTTGTGGTTTCTTTCACCTGATGTCAAGTTTTCAAGGTTCATCCATGTTGCAGTATGGATCAATATTTCTTTCCTTTCTATTGCCAAGTAACATTCCATTTTATGGATCTATCACATTTTGTTTATGTTGATTGCCATTTGAGTTGTTTCTACTTTTTGGCTATTGTATATGAACAATGTTTCTATGCAAGTTTTTGTGCGTATATGTTTTCATTTTTCCTGGATATATGCGTAGGAGTGAAATTTCTGGGTTATATGGTAGTCCCAACTTTTACATTTTGACATTACAGTTTGTCAAACTGTCTCAAAGTGGCTGCACCATTTTATAACATCATCAGCAATGTATGAGGGTTCCAATTTCTCTACATCTTATCCAGCATTTGTTACTATCTGCCTTTTACATTACAGTCATCTTAGTGGGTATGAAGTGGTATTTCATTGTGATTTTGATTCACATTGTCCAAATGGCTAATGATGTTGAACATATTTTCATGTGGTTATTGGCCATTTGTATGTTTTCTCTGGAGAAATGTCTATTCAAATTCTTTGCTCATTTTTAAATTAGATTATTTGGTTTTTATTGCTGAATTGTAAGAGTTCTTTATATATTCTGAAAAAATTTCCCTTACAAATATTTTCTCTCATTCTAATGTTTGTCTTTTCACTTTTTACTGGTGTCCATGGATGCACAAAGTTTTTTTATCTTAGTGAAACCCAGGAACACAGTCAATAGGATATAATGGCAGTGCACGGATTCAAATATAACTTAAAGAAACTAAGCCTGGGAGACACAGCTTCCTCGAGGTCACTCATCTAAAGATCCCAGAATCAAAGCCCAAACCTAAGTTCTCTGACTCTGTTATTTAATGTGCAGTGTGTCCTACTGCCTATAACAGATATTGTTGGTCTTTTCATAAGAACTGATCTACTGTTAGTAGAAATTCCTCCAGATGGGGAAAAAAGATTATACATATGGCATATATTACTCTAGGATTATGTCTATAAAATGGTTCTCTTTTGGGTTTCTCTTAAAGCATGTGTGGCTAATGGAGTAAATCCTGGTTTTCAGATGAGAAGGCTAGGCAATATCAGGAAATAAATGGAAGGAAAACAGTGGCAGAGACTTACATACTTACAGACAAACACATCTCAAGATTTGTGCCTAAAGCTCATGAAGTGGAAAAGCAACAGGGAATAATTGTTATCTGAGAGCACAAAGACACATAGGCCATCTATCAACAGCTAACAGCATGGAAGACACCAAACAACTTTGCCTGAGCAATCTGTTTCATTTAGTAGTAAGTCACGCACCAGTGCGGTGTAGAGATTTTCCGTAGGCTGGCACTAAGAATGTAATGGGCAACTTGACAAACTTTAAGTACTCAGCCCTTATTTTACTTCACTAATTTTTTACCTCACTAGTTTTAAATGACATTTAAAATGTTATTTTGCTCAAAACATTAATTAAAAAATATACATGCACCCTTATGTTAATTGCAGCATATTGACAATTGCTGAATTATGAAAGCAGCCCAAGTGTCCATGAACAGATGAATGGATATGTATTCATATATATATATGAAAAAAATATATATATATTCCATAATGGAATATTATTCAGCCATAGAAAAGAATGTAATCTTGCCATTTGCAACAACATAGAGCTAGAGAGTATAATGCTAAGCAAAGTAACTCAGTCAGAAGAAGACAAATACTGTATAATTTCACTCATATGTGGAATTTAAGAAACAAAACAAATAAGCAAAGGGGAAAAAAAAAAGAAAGAGATATGCCAAGAAATAGACTTTTAACTATAGAGAACAAACTGATTACCAGAGCGGAGGGGAGTGGGGGGATGGGTGACATAGGTGATGGGGATTAAACAGTATACTTATGTTGAACATTGAGTAATGTATATAGTTGTTGAAACACTATATTGTACACTTGAGACTAATATAACACTATATGTTAACTATACTGGAATTAAAATAAGAAATAATACAAAAAGGAAGTAAAAATTATTTTGCTCAGGAACGTTACATGCTAAAATGTGAAATGTAAGTGGTTAAAGTACTTTATAATAAATGTGTCTCTGAATAAAATCTTATGGGCTGGGGGCAACCTGGGTGGGTCACCGCTTTAGTATCACCTTCAGCCCAGGGCCTGATCCTGGAGACCTGGGAGCAAGTTCCACGCTGGGCTCCCTGCATGGAATGGAGCCTGCTTCTCCCTCTGCCTGTGTCTCTGCCTCTCTCTCTCTCTGTGCCTCTCATGAATAAATAAATAAAATCTTTTAAAAAAATCTTAAAAAAAATCTTATGGGCTGAAGAATTTGAAAAGTTATTTCTAAGCCATCTTTTTTCATAAGTATTTCTTAGATATAAAAAATCAGAATCTATACTTTCTGACTTAGAAATAATAAAAGCAGTAATAATGATTAACAGTAGTAAAAAAAAGCATTACTTTACTTATTATTACTACTAATAATAGTAAGAGTAGTATTAGTAAAATAATAGTGATAAGAAATTAAAAATAGTGCTAATAATTACTTTTATATAATATTTTGGAATTTCCTCTTTTTTTGGGTTTTGTTTTTGCAGCAAAAAGGAAATGAATGGCTTAATTTCTATTTATTAACCTGAGCCGAGCACACAGGCCAAACCAACAGTGTTAATTTGGGTTGAGCAGCAACACACACTGCATGGGGTTTCTAAGAATGATCTGATCCTCTGGGGAAGGAAGAGCTGGTCACCCAGCTCTGATGGAAGGGGAAGGAGGGAAAAGTTTCTGCTTCCATGACTTTTGGGGGATGGGTGAAGTCAGGTGGGGTAACTTTCTCCTGTGATGGTCCTCCATCTTCTAGGGGTGGCGAGAAGAGTCAGCTCAGGCTGCTGACTATTTGGGATTTCCAAAGTGCTTTCACATATTTCACATATTGCATTTAAATCCTATCACAATCTTCTGGGAAAAGTATCCTTATCTCTAATTTTATAGATAAAGAAATCCAAGTCCAGATCCAGTCTCAACAATCATCATTGTATTAGACACTATGCCAGATATTGCTACTCATGCAGGATTATCTATCACTCACAACATTTTTGAGGAAGGCCTTGTTAATTCCATGCTGCAGATGAATCTCTGGGAGAATACAAATTGCCCAATCCTACAGCTAGTAGAAAGCAGTGAGAAGTTTGAACATAGCTCTTTGCAGTCTAAGATTATACTCTTCTAGTAAGAAACCATAGTTCTTGAGATAATGTTTATATATGAAACTGTGTTTTACAAAAAGTTTTCATGGTGGTTATATGGATGGGAAGTTGTATTTTGCTTCTGAGACTCAATAAGAAAAATAACAATGACAATAGAAATAGTTTACATTCATTAAATACTATATCTCAAACACTGAGTGAAGTAAGCACTTTGAATTTACCATCATTTAATCCTTATGGACAACCCTATCTCAATTTAGGATACTGAAAACTAAAACTAAGAAAAGTTCAGCAAGCTATCTATGGCCATAGTATGGCTGATGGGTTCCAATCACATTGAATTTGGTCTTCTGTTTTTTACAGAGAGGAACACAATAGATAATCCATCAATCTATTATCCTAATGACTGATAATCCTTAACTCATGTTTCAGTTTACCTAAAGTCTGACACTACCTCATCCATACACTGTAAATAGGTATCAGCATAGATTGGGCAACACGCTGAGTCTGTTGTCATGGAACAGAGAGAAACTAGCTGGTTTACCCAAGATCTGATGCATACTTTAATAAAATTTACCAGCTCCCTTAGATACTAGTTCCAGATAATGCATCAGCAGACTAAGAAACAGATTTTCTCCCTTTCCTGGAAGCCACAGACTGCTAGATTCTATGTGTGTAGGGAGTAGGGAGGAGGTTAAAGTGTTATGAGACTGGCAGAGCAAAGTAGGCAAGCTCATGAACCTTCTGAGGAACCAAAGAACCACCAAAGTACCACCAAAGAAACTTGTGAAAGCTTAGCTTATCCTGTACACTAGTTTTCATAGGATAATATATATGAGCAGCACAGTAATCACAGGGCAGAAGCTTATAGCAAATACACAGAAGAAAATGAGAAAGAAATCTAAACGTAAAATTAAAGGAAATCATTAAATCAGAAGGAAAGAGGGAGAAAGAAGAAGAAACAGAATAACCACAAAACAGCCAGAAAACAATAAGAAAATGGCAATATATACATACTATCAACAATTACTTTAAATGTAAATGGCTAAATCCCCAATCAAAAGACATATAATGGCTGAAAGGATTTAAAAACAACAACAACAAGACTCATCTATATGCTGCCTACAAGAGACTCACTTCAGAAGTAAGAGAACAATGACCGAAAGTGAATGGATTGAAAAAATATCCCATGCAAATGCGAACCAAAAGAAAGCTGGTGTAGCTATACTCCTATCAGACAAAATAGACCTTAAACAAGGACTGTAATAAAAGACAAAGGTGGGCATTACACAATGATAAAAGGATCAAGTCAGTAAAAAGATGTAACATTTATAAATATATATGCACCTAATATAGAAGTATCAAAATATTTAAAGCAAATACTAACAGACCTAAAGAGAGAAATTGACAGCAATACAACAGGAAACTTTATTACCTCACTTACTTCAATGGTAGATCATCCAGATAGAAAATCAATAAGGGAAACTAGGCCTTAAATGACACATTGCATCAAATGGATTTAATAGATATATACAGATATATATACAGATGCATTCCATCCCAAAGCAGCAGAATATACATTCTTCTCAGGTGCACATAAAACATTCTCCAGGATAAATTACACATTAAGCCATAAAATAAATCATCCCATAAAATGGTATGAAACTAGAAATCAATTATAAGAAAACTGGAAAAAACTACCAAAATGTGGAGATTAAACAACATGCTACTAAACAATCATGATCATCAAATAAATTAAATGAGAAATCAAAAAATACCTAGAGACAAATGAAAACAGAAATATGACATACCAAAATCCATGAGGTGCAGCAAAAGCAGTTTTAAGAGTAAAGTTTATAGCGATATACACCTACCTCAAGAAACAAGAAAAATCTCAGATAAACAATCTAACATTATATCTGGAGGAACTAGAAAAAGAACAAGCAAAAGTCAAAGTTAGTAGAAGGAAGAAAATAAAAAAAAAAGATCAGAGCAGAAAAAATTAAATAGAAACTAAAAACAATAAAAAAGATCACTGAAACTAAAAGCTGGTTCCTTGAAAACAAACAAAAATTACGAATCTTTAGATAAACTTGTCAAGAAGAGAGGGCTCAAGTAAATCAAATCGGGAACAAAAGAGAAGTTGCAACTGATACCACAGAAATACAAAGGATCATAAGAGACTGCTATGAACAATATACATGAAAAAATTAGATAACCTAAAGTAAATGGATAAATTCCAAGAAACATACAATCTTCTAAGACAGAATTATGAAGAAATAGAAAACCTGAATAGATCGATTACTACCAAGGAGATTAAATCAGTAATCAAATACCTCCCAACAAACAATATTCCAGGAGCAGACAGATTCACTGGTGAATTCTATCAAACATTCAAAGATTTAATACCGATCCTTTTCAAACTCTTGCAAAAAAAATTGAAGAGGAAGGAATGCTTCAAAATAAGTGTACAACACCAGCATTACCCTGATACAAAACCAGACAATGACACCACACACACAAAAAGTTAAAAAATTAAAACTACAGCCATTTGATGAATACCTACTTGACATTCATAAGTACCCACACTGGAAGTGATGAGTGTCAAGGGGTTTATATGGCTTCTTATTTAATACTCCTAAGAAACTTGTAATTTTGAAATCCTTAACTCTGTTGTAAAGATAATGGAACTAAAGATCCAAGAGATGAAGTTAACTGCTCAAGGTCACAAAACTAGTGGGTGAACTTGGATTCCAGCCCAGATATGCTTGGCACTGAAGCCCTGCTCTTTGCACTATCCAAAGACTGAGTGGAATATCAGTTCTACCACTAAATTAGTCGTGCATCCCAGGACAAATCATTTATACCACACCAAGCCTCAGTATCTTTATATTTAAATGCAAATTATAATAGAGCTGCTATAACGATGGAAGATAAATAGGTAAAATATAAACAATAATACTACTGACGGCATAGGTTTGCTAGGTAACTTACATAGGTCATTTGCATAAAAACACCTGGTAAACAATAAAACACGACTTAAATATGAATTTAGAAATAATTGAAGCTTCTGTAGAAAGGAGATTCCAAAAAGATGAATTGAAAGAAAAGAAATATAAAGAGTTGATTATCTTATTCAAAGAATTGAGTGTTAAAACAAAAATGCATTCAGATTAAGATTATCCTGGTCCTTTAGACTTGGGCAAGTATCAAAAGGCTTCCACAGGGGACAATTTCCCAGCACCCAATCTAAGAATGCATTCCAAAGAAAACAAACGCCAGTCTGTGTGGTGTGTGTATGTGTTTCTGTTCAGGTTTGCATGCCTGTGCCTGTTTGTGCCATGTCGGTGCTGAAACGAGCTTCAGTGTACTGATTTTATCTCTCAGTGTGATCATCTATAGAGCTCCAGATGTTCTGTAGGAGTTGCTGAGAACCTAATTTGAATGCCAAAAGAAAGGTGCTTATAGCATATTTCCAAAATAATGTGTTTCCGAGATTTAGGAGTGTATACTATAATTTTCAAGGAAAAAAAATAAAAACTCTCTTTTCATCTTTCAGAAGATGGTTGTTTCTGGAAATTTTTAAATTCCTTCCTGACAGTGCACACATGTCCTTCAGGATAGAACTCTGATCTGTAAATAACATATTGATGTTCTGACAGTGCCACTCGAGTTATTGCTGCAGGGCTGGAAGCCAACTTGGCTCCTAATCATGAAATCTGACAGAGGCAGCTTCTCTTGATGGCTTTTTGTTTTTGTATTTTAATAAATCTTAGAGGCACAGTCATATAATTAGATCGTCAGAGGCACTAAGAATCAATTTGACTTTGGAAAACTTTCCATGAAAAAAAAAATCTTGGAGGTCATTGAGTCCAACTTGGTCATTTCACAAATAAGATACTTAAGCAAACACTTGTGTGGGGTCACTTGTATAGCTAGAATTTTTTTCTATAACTACATTAGATACTTGTTGCCATTAAAACACAAATGAATACAACAAGCAAAAATACCATCAAAATACAACAGGAAAAAAAAAAAAGCCTAAGTAGATTGTGTCATTTTAACTGCTTGCTGAGTGCTAACTTTTTTGGGGGGTGGAAAAGAGTGATATAGCAGGGGTGGTAGTTAGAAGCCCACAGACCTGATTTCAAGTTTCATCTGGCCACTTAACAGGCAACAAGTAATTTAACTTCTCTGTACCTTGGAGTTTATACCTATAAAATGGAGATAATATACTGTACTATTTAAGGCTCCTATAATTGCAAGTCCCAAGTATCCAATTAAAAGAGACATAAAGGATTGGCTCATATAATGAAGCCATTGGAACAACTGAAAGAATAGAAATAGTGCCAACCTCAAGGAAGACTAAATAGAAAGACTCCAATACCTCTATCCCTGGTGTGACTCTATTCTTTATATGCCACGTAAATTCTCTAAATCTAGCTCCTCCTAGTGGTACATGGCCATAGGCCGCAACATATACCCTTAGCATTAGAAGGAAAACCCCTTTTCTTCTTTAGTACTCACTGTAAAACTCCTGTGTAAGAACTTTAATTGGGTCTTCCTTAGCCACATGATAACATCTCTGGCCAGCAGGTAGGGAGCTTTATGCAAAGATGTTAAAGCATCCAGGGCAGCCCGGGGGGCTCAGTGGTTTACCGCCGCCTTCAGCCCAGGGCATGATCCTGGAGACCCAGGATCCAGTCCCACATTGGGCTCCCTGCGTGGAGCCTGCTTCTCCCTCTGCCTGTGTCTCTGCCTCTCTCTCTCTCTCTCTCTCTCTGTGTCTCTCCTAAATAAATAAATAAATGAATAAATAAATAAATAAATAAATAAAGAAAATCTTTTTTTAAAAAAAATAAAGCATCCAGTGTTTGATAAGAAGAGGTATTTTCCAGAAGAAGGAGACTGTTCTGGATAGACGGAATTATAAATGTCTGCTAAAAATGCCTACCTCAGGAATGTGAAGATCACACAAGCTAACAGACTTAAAATGTTGGACACATAGTAAGTTCACAACAAATGGCAACTGTTCTATCCTACTATAAATATTCTTGAACCAATTTTATATGTCTTCCAGGAAAGGATGGGGGAAACAATAAACTCCTGGGTAACAAGGACAGGAAAAGTAAACATTTTAAAAGTAATCTCAACATAAAAAAAGAGAACACAATCCTAGTCTGCCAGGGCCTGGGACAATCAGACAGAAGCTTCAAGATCACTTAAGTCTATGTCCAAGATCCCATTACCCATGTCACCTTATATAGAGGCTATCTGAAATGGTTTTATTTGTTTTTCTTCTGCTCATTTAGTTTCACTAGGTCAAAATTTAAAAATCTGTTAGTTCCTATTTTTTTAGGATGGTGCTCCTTTGCTACTCTTGACTCTGTAACTAAATCTGCACAATGGAGCATTAATGTTAGATGACTCTGAGCCAATGGAGTGTTGTCCATGTCCCTATCCCTGCAATTACCCGACCCAACTGCAATTACCTAATTGCTCTAATGTGATACATATCCATTTATCTAGAAGAATCTGAAATTGAATTTCTCAAAATGTTTCTTCAGAATATTCTGGAGATATCAAAAATATGGAAAGATGATCACTTTTTACTTTGCCTTTGAATCGTGGAAAAGACCATTCAACTTGTAGTTAAAAGGCTTATATTCACAACTTGTTCTCTCATTCAGCAAATATTTGTTGGGCAATAATAATATAACACTCTTGAACTTATATTCTATTGAGGAAAAGAGGGACCATAAAGAATGAAGCAAACAGATAATATATTGACAGGTAAGTAAATAAAAAAAATAAAGTGGGTTAAGGTACAAAAGGATATAAGATGGTGAAAGAGATTTCCTGTTTGAGTAAAATCAGAGGGAATTGAGGGAGTGAATCATGGGAAAATGTAATAGAAGAATATGGGATATAGGGTCAGTAAATGAAAATACCCTAAAGGTAGAAATAAACTTGGACAGAAAGGTGAAATCTAGGTCATGTAGACCTTATAGGCTCTAGAAAAGACTTTAAGTTTTAATTAGAACAAGAAAAGAATCCCACTGAATAGTTTTACATTTAAAAGAACTACTTTGGTTGCTCCAAAATGTCTTCCACAACTACACAAGGGGAAAGAAAGGAAGCAGAGCCCAGATATAAAAGGATTCCAGAAGTTGGTGATAAGGGTGGCTTTGCCTAGATTGGTCAAGGTAAAGGTAGTTAGATTCCAGGTATATTTGGAATGTAGAATCAACAGGACTTACTGATTGATGAAATGCTGAGCCTGAAGAAAAAGAGGCATTAAGATGACAGGCAGGTTTTTGGTGCAGGCATCTGGTTGAAGCTAGCACAATTTCACAGAAAGGATTAGGGCAGGATTTTCCAGAGTTCTGCTTTAGGAATTGTAAGCCTAAAATGCCTATCTAGAGAGTTAAGAAAACTATTGGATATACAAGTTTGGAGCTGTAGGGAAAGAACTGGGTTGAAGCTACAAATGTAAGAATTATCAATTTGCAGATAATTTTGAAAAGCAGAGTCTGGCACCTTGGGAGTGAGTGGACAAAGACAAGATGAGAGATAAGAACTGACCAGTGGGACGCTTAAGAGTCTGAAAGAGGAGGAGACAGACTGGAATAAGGTAGTTGAGAAATTAGTGGAATATACCACGTCTGAAGCCAACTCAAGAGAAATGGTTCAAGGAGGAGGTTCTTAATTACCTTGATAAAAGAAATTTCAGTGGAGTTGTGGGGATGAAAACCAAACCTGAGTTAAGTGAGGAAAGAATGTCAGATGAAAAAGTAGAGACAGTGAACACAGCTTTTGAGCTTTGCTGTAGAAGAGAAGACATATAGGTTTGTTTGTTCCTGATGGGGAACTTGATGTCTGCAGAGGGAATCTTAAGGATGGAGAATTATAGAATGTTTGCTTACTGAATGAAGATAATGGTCCAGTGGAGATTGAAAATTAAAGTTTAAATAGGATAATGAATGTGAGTGTATTTGATGAATTTGAAAATGCTATACAAGTTTCAGGTGTTTAGTAATTTGATCTAAATGAACATTCACAATCTAATCTTTCATAACCCACATCTCGCAAAACATTGCACCATGTCCATTTTATAAATATTTATGATGACATCATAAACACTCTTCTATTTCTTGTTTGTGTCCAACTCCTAAGACTTGCTTTGTTAGTCACAATAATAGCTATTGAGTTTGAAAAAGGATGAAATTGTTCATTTACCAATGAACTCACCCTTTTAGTTTCCTTTCACTCACTCATTTCTACTGGATCTGAAACCAGATAAAAACACAAATGCCATGTTTTAATCCACTCTAACAAGAACATACTGAATGCTTACTACATACAGGGTAATCATAGGTTTTGTGAGATTTACACATTAGTAGATTTATATCATTTAGATATTAAATCTTATTAACCTGTTAAATTCATCTTCACTTCATCCCATACTTCTGCATTTCTACACATTCTGTCATGCATAAAGGCAAGGGTATGGAATAGCATAATGTATTTCATGAATGACATTGGTTTTGTAGAAACATAAGGTACAAGAAATTAAGTAGGGTTAGATAATAACTAAAGTAGTGACAAATATCCTCATACTAATTTGGAAGATAAATACTATTAATATTTTTCAGCAGGAAATATCATGGCTGACTTGTGTTTCAGAAAGATTATTTTTTTGATGGATTGGAAGAGGGTGAGTAAGAAGTAAAGATGTCAGGAGTTTCATTTAGCCATTCATTCAATATTTTGAGGACCTATAGGATGCCAGCTTCTATGGAATGTGCTAGGTTCCAGGGGAGATATAAATAATTCTACCCTAGTGGTACCAACTATATTACATATACATTATAATGTAAGTGTATAAATCTGTTATGATATTTGTTATATTAGAACCAATCTGTGGATCAGGGTGCTAAAAATTAATTTGAAAAATACATTTGTAGAAAAATTAAGATTAGCATGAACCAGAGGGTATATATTTGGAGGCATATATTTTTGAATCTGAACATTTATGAGGTAGTTGGGGGTCTGGAGCAACCATGATAGGTCATGTGAAGTTGTGAGAGAGCAGAAACTATAGGTAAGCAGAAGACATGAGAAAAGAAAAGAGGCCTATAGGGCAGGAGAAGCAAGAAGAAAATGGAGCAACTCTACAGAAAGAGGAAACATTGTCAGAAAGAGAGAGCTAATGAGAAAGAAACAGGTAGTAGTGGACTCAGAAAGCATCTTGGTTTCAGAGCTGATTTCAGCTCCATCTAGATACATCTTGAAAACTCTAACCCTATAACTTGAGAAAATTTGTCTCCGTCTCTATTTCTGCTGCCACAGGACTTGAGAAAAACACTCTGTGGGTTGTCTCTACTTATCCTTTGAGCAAAGGCAAAGGAGAGTGGATGAGAGAGACGCGGGAAGAGGTTTGTGTTCTCAGTTCATGCAGAAATAAAAGATAGTGTGAACACATTTTTGCTTTTTAAATGAAGCACGTGTAGCCACCTTTACACCACAAATGCTTCCAGAAAAACTCCTGCTATCTGACAGTGCTTCAGATTATGTATTGCAGAACAAAAGAAAAGAGTGTGTTTAATTCACAAGGTATTTTATCCATGAGTGAAACCAAAAAGTGGACTAAAGCAAAGAGCAGGATCAAGGATGGATCCAGGGACAAATTGGTTTCCCTAAGGTCCTTTTTCTTCCATACCTAAATAGGAAAGCAGTCAACATTTGGGAAGGCAAATGGCATTTGCATGGGGTCTAAGGGAGAAGACAAGGAATCTAACAGCTGGGAAAAGGAAGGAGGGAGACTCTGGAGTGGAAATAGTGGAACTAGCAAAGGCACCAAAAGGCAGGGATGTGCAGAGCTCTTCCAGATGGCAGTCCAGTGTGGGGGATGGCACTACATGACAAGTTAGCATGTTGAGATGGCATGTTGGTATGGTAAGTTGAGAAGTTGTAGAGAGGGGAAGCTACTTACTGTAAGCGACAAAGGACCTTATGATTATATTTTATGTGTTAAGTTGGTTAGGCTACAGTATTTAGTATCTAACCAAATGCTAATCTTTGTGTCTCTGGGAAGGCGTTCTGTTGACTGAAGTCAAAAATCAGTTGATTTAAGTAAAGATTAGCTCAATAATATGAGTGGGGCCTCATCCATTTAATTGAAGGCCTTAAAAAACAGGTTTCCCAGAGAAGATGAAATTCTGCCTCAAGACTAACACCTGCTTGAGTTTCAGCATGCTCTTTTAGACTCAAGGCTGCAACATCAACTCCAGCCTGAGTTTCTAGCCTGTCAGCCTGACCTACAAATTTTAGACTTGCTAGCCCCCACAATCCTGTGAGCAATTCCTTAAAATACATCTTCTGTGTGTGTTTGTGTGTGTGTGTGTGTGTGTGTGTGTGTTTGTTGTTGTCATTTCTCTGGAGAACTCTGACTGATAGAGACCTTGAATGTCAACATTAAAAAGCACAGACCTTGCTTGGGTGGCGGTTGATGTACTGCTATTACAGACAATGTTGCCACTCCACATGTTCACCTTTGCCTTGTGACAGGACAATATAAAAAACTCGAAATGTGCTCCTCCCTTTGAGGATCCCACAATGCTACTGACTTTCCCATATTCCAAGGCATTTAAGTACATGGCTCTGGGGATTGCTTCCAAATACAGAAAACAAAGCTTGTCATTGAAAAGCTTCTAAAATGGGTTCCCCTCCCTAGTATCAAGCAGTGCTGTTATGATCACCAGAATCCCCAAACACAGCTCTGTTACTCAGAAATCTTCAAGTGTAATTATGTTTCAAAACACAACAGAATTGTTTTGTATCTTCAAAAAGAAATGCCATCCAAATAGATTTTTACCATTTCTATTTTTTACAGCTGCTTTGAGGCTTTTATGGTGTCTTTTTACTGTAGGGTTCAAAATGTGCTGCTGATATTATAATATTAATTTGTCATTCAGCTGAGTTAACTTCAATGAACATTTATCAGTGTCACACTAGATGCTGTTAGAAGCACAGAGAACTATAATAACATCTTGACAATATGAAATGCTGAGGGAAACTCAGGATAGCTGGGGCTATCTATTAATTCAACAAATATTTATTGAATGTCTACTATGTGGCAGGCACTTTGCTAGATTTGGGATAAAGAGCTGAATAAAAGTGGTTTCTATAATCAAAGGATTTATAGTACACAAGAGAAGCAAATTAAGAAAAAATAGCCATATTTCTTAAATGTTCTTCACTGATATTTTATTTAGGGACATAAAAATGTTTTCATTGTGAAGGTGAAACTTGAAGTAAATTGTTAATAATGAGTAGATATTTGTCAGTTGCACAAAACTGAGGCAAGGAGGGAGCAGGGATGAATAAAAGCATAGTTTATTCTGGCGAATGGTAGTTTCATGAACAAAGTGATAAAGTGAGAGAGGCTTTATTTCTGGAAACTGAACATAATGGTTAATTGAGATTACCATAGGGCCTGCAAAAGAATAAATATTATTATCATTTCTTCATCATAGATGATCGTATAGTGTGACAGAAGTTATAGCAAGAGATGAATGAAGCTGGATATGTTAATCAAGTTCCATGTTAGGAGGAGTCACAAACTAAACTAAGACTGATTGATTGATTACATATTTGAATATATTGACACACAATATTACATTAGTTTCAGGTGTACAACATAGTGATTAGACAAGTTTATCCATTATGCTATCTATATTCAACACAGGTATAGCTACCATCTGTCCCCATTGATCGCTATTTTTTTTTATAAATTAATTTTTATTGGTGTTCAATTTACCAACATACAGAATAACACCCAGTGCTCATCCCGTCAAGTGTCCCCCTCCGTGCCCGTCACCCATTCACCCCCACCCCCCGCCCTCCTCCCCTTCCACCACCCCTAGTTCATTTCCCAGAGTTAGAAGTCTTTATGTTCTGTGTCCCTTTCTGATATCTCCCACACATTTCTTCTCCCTTCCCCTACATTCCATTGATCGCTATTATAATATCGTTGATTATATTCACTATGCTACCTTTTATTCCATTGACTTATTCTATTCATTCTATAACTGGAAGTCTCAATCTCCCACTCCCCTTCACCCACTTTGCCCATTCCCCTAAACACCTCACCTCTGGCCACCATCGGTTTGTACTCTATATTTATGGATCTGATTCTGCTCTTTGTTTGTTCATTTTTTGTTCTTAAGATTTCACATATGAGTAAAAGTATATGGTATTTGTCTTTCTCAGTCTGACCTATTTCATTTAGCATACTACCCTCTAAGTCCATCCATGTTATCTCAAACGGCACAATCTCATCCTTTTTATGGCTATGTAATATTCCATTGTGCATGCACACTCGCATGTGTGTATCACATCTTCCTTGTCCATTCACTTACTGATGGATACTTAGGTTGCTTCCATATTTTGGATATTGTAAATAATGCTGCAATAAACATAGGGAGGGGTGCATATATCTTCTTGAATTAGTGTTATTGTTTTCTTTGGGTAAATACCCAATTGTGGAATTATTGGATCATATGATAACTTCATACTATTTTCCACAGTGGCTGTACTAATTACATTCCTACCAACAGTGTATTAGGATTCCTTTTTCTCCACATCTTCACCAGTACATGTTATTTCTTATCATTTTGATTTTAGACATATTAACAAGCATAAGGTGATATCTCATTGTAGTTTTGATTTGCATTTGATGAATGATACTGAGCATCTTTTCATGTGTCTGTTGTCCATCTGTATATCTTCTTTGGAAAAATGTCTATTTAGGTCCTCTGCCAATTTTTAAATTGGATTGTTTGTGGGCATTTTGGTGTTAAGTTCTTTATATATTTTGGATATTAGCCCTTTATCAGATATATCATTTATGAATATCTTCTTCCATTCAGTAGGTTGCCCTTTTTTGTCTATGTTTTCGTTTGCTTTGCAAAAGCTTTTTATTTTGATGTAGTCCCAAAAGTTAATTTTTGCTTTTGTTTACCTTGCCTTAGATGTATGTAGAAAAATGTTGCTATGGCCTATGTCAGTGAAATTACTGCCTGTGTTCTCTTTTAGGATTTTTATGGTTTCAGGTTTCATATTTAAGTATTTATTCCATTTTGAGTTTATTTTTATGTGTGGTGTTAACAAGTGGTCCAGTTTCATTCTTTTTTTTTTAATTTTTATTTATTTATGATAGTCACACAGACTGAGAGAGAGAGGCAGAGACATAGGCAGAGGGAGAAGCAGGCTCCATGCACCAGGAGCCCAACGTGGGACTCAATCCCGGGTCTCCAGGATCGCGCCCTGGGCCAAAGGCAGGCACTAAACCGCTGTGCCACCCAGGGATCCCCAGTTTCATTCTTATACATTCAGTCATATAGTTTTTCTAGCACTATTTGAGATTAATTTTAACATTCAAGCAATAGGGAGTCATTTCAGTTCCTGCTAGCTTGACTTTATCTTTTTGAAAAACCAGTCAAATCCTATTGCATCTTACTGTTTTCTCTGCCTATAAATCCCTTGATCCACAAAATGTCCAACAAAGAAAAGTCCAGGACCTGTTGGCTTCATTGGTAAATTCCACCAGACATTTAAAGAATTAACACAAATCGTTATCAAATCCTTCTAGAGGAAGAAACAGAAGGAAGACAAGAAGGAGGAGGAAGAAAATGAAGTGAAAACAGTTTCCAACTCATTCTGTGAAGGCAGATTCTAAAACCAATCAGAGACATCACAAGAAAAAAAAATAAAGGCTACTATGCCTTATAGATATAGATGTAAAAATCCTCAAGAAAATACTAAAAAGTTGAATCCAACAATGTATAAAAAGCACTAAACATCATGACCAAGTGAAATTTAATCCAGGTATCTAAGGTAGATTTAACATACAAAAATCAACTAATATGATACTCATAAAATGAAAGTGAAAAACCCAAATGATCCCCTCAATAGGGACAGTAAAAGCATATGACAAATTCTAACACCCTTACAAAATACACAAACTCAACAAACTAGGAATAGAATGAATCTTCCTCGGTCTTTGAAAAATTCACAGCTATATCATATTCAACAGTGAAAGACCAAATGCTTTCCCCTTTATGATCAGGAAAAGACAAGATGTCTGCTTTTACCACTTCTGTCTAACATTATGCTGGAGGTTCCAGTCAGTACACTTATGAAAGAAAAAGAAATAACAGGCACTATGATTGGAAAGGAAGAATGATATCTTTTTTTAAATTAGAGAAGCTTTTTATTTTTAATTGAAGTATAGCTGACATACAAAGAAGAAAGATGTCTATCTAGTGATGGCATGAACTTACAAATAGAAAATCTTAAGGAATCTACTAGAAAACTATTAGAGCTAACATATGAGTTCGGCAAGGTTGCATGATACAAGACCAATATACAATAATCAACTGTATTTCTATGCCCTAGCAATGAACAACTTCAAAATGAATTCAAGAATACAATGTCATTTACAATGGCAACACAAAGAATAAAATATTTAGGAATAAATTTGACCAGGCACTATGGTCTGAATGTTTGTGTCCTCCCCAAATTCCTGTGTTGAAATTCTAACCCCTAAAGGTAATGCTTTTTAGTAAATAAGCCTTTTGGGAGGTACTTAAGTCATGAGACTAGAGTCCCCATGAATGAATTTCATTAGCGCCTTATGAAAGAAGTTGCAGAGACCTCTAGATTCTCCATTGTGTGAGGACACAGTGAGAAGGTATATGCTATGAACTAGGAAATGAGCCTTCAGCAGATGATCATGCTAGTGCCTTGAATTTGGACTTCTAAGCCACCAGAACTGTAAGGAACAAATTCCTTTTTATAAACTACCCAGTTGGTGGGATTTTGTTATAGCAATCTAAAATCCAAATCCTGATCCCTTGTTATAGCAATCCAAAATCCAAATCCTGATCCCTTGTTTATTGATTGGAAGAGTTAATATTGTTAAGATGATAATACTCCTTAAAGTACTCTATAGATTCAATGCAATCTCTATCAAAACACCAATGCCTTCCTCCCCCCTTCTTTTTTTTTTTTTTTAAGATTTTATTCATTTATTCATGAAAAACACACAGAGAGGCAGAGGGAGAAGCAGGCTCCCTGTGGGGAGCTTAATGCAGGAATCAATCCCAGTTCCCCTGGTCACAACCTGAGCCAAGGGCCAACACTCAACCACTGAGCCACCCAGGTGCCCCTTCTCCTCCCTCTTTAAACAGAAATAGAAAAGCTGCTAAAATTCATACAGGATTACAAGGGATTCCATGGGTAAGGTGGTGCAAATTCTTACATGTGTGAATGCACACATTTAATGATACAGGTATGGTAGCTACCCTCAAAAGATAAGAAAATATGTTTATCCTCCTTTCTTAAATTTTTTTTTAATTTTTTTTTTATTTACGATAGTCATACAGAGAGAGAGAGAGAGGCAGAGACACAGGCAGAGGGAGAAGCAGGCTCCATGCACCGGGAGCCCAATGTGGGATTCGATCCCGGGTCTCCAGGATCGCGCCCTGGGCCAAAGGCAGGAGCCAAACCGCTGCGCCACCCAGGGATCCCTTATCCTCCTTTCTATTGTCTTTCTGCAAGACTTGGTATGGTTATTTTGATATAATGCAAATAATTATTGCCTCAAGTGATAGAGTAATACCAAGCCATTAGACACTTGTTAGGACAGAGCTCCTGCTACAAATCAGGCTTTCTTATTCAGTTTCTCTTCCTAAGTGATATAAAGCATTTCCACATAGAACTCCAAGAAATAGAATAAAGTGGGTAAGAAATGCCCTCCTGGAAGCACTCTTTTACTGCCATCTATAATTTGCTCATTCATGCTAAAATCTGAGTTGAATCCAAGCTGGCAGGAAGATTTACCAGATTTAGAAAATAGCTTTTATTCTGAACAAGGCATTTGAACCAGAAAAGGCAATGTGATATGTGTGGACTGGTTTTCCTCTTCCGTGAAACTGGTTATTGAGAAGAAAGTGTCAATGTGGGCATGTAGAAGGTATCTCATGTCATGGATGGTGCGTAAGTTCCCTCCACAAATTCCATCATGAGCTAACAGTATTATCTTGGGCAAGTCAATACTCAACCTCAGTTCCATCCTCTGCAAAATGGCAGTATTTCTCAACTTACAGGGTTGTGGGGAGGGCCAAATATGATACATATGGTTGATTAACAAGAAATATTTATTGAGGATCTATTTGGGGCTATGACATGGGAACATGAAGAATTTAAAGATGGTGTTTGACTCAAAGAGGCTCACAATCTGAGTGTGCTTTCTAAAAGACGATATATTGATCAAATATAGACATTATTTTTATTTCCTTTCTACATGAATTGTTCCTTCCCACACAAATTGGCTCACTTGTGCTTCTTAAGCTGTCCACCTATTTTGTGGCCGTTGGCCAGCTTATTAGTGTAGCCATACACAGATTCTAAAAAGTGTGGACTCACAAATCAAAACAGGCTGAATTTCCAGGTCCTAAAGTTGCATATGGCTCCTCATCAGAGAAGTCGCGTTTGTGTTTACCCATCTATTTTAGTGTACAGTAGGTATAAGAAAGTACAGGATTTTAAAACATTGTGAATTTTTGGGGAGTTTTAATTTTCTGCTCTTGCAAGCAGTTTATTTTACTTTTTTTGGTATAAAATCATTCATTTTAAAAGTGCTGATCCAATAAATAAGCTGAATTGACATGGTTGTTGTAAGCAACTTAAAACATAATTTCCATCTTAGACTTCTGTTAGAATTGAGGCAAAATTTACTTGAAGTTTTAAAATATAACCTTGACTTTCTAGGGACAACAAGCAGACTCTCAAAGTGTGTAATGATAAGATGGGCACATTTCAAGTATGTTAGCTCAAAGCTGTGACTTTTGTGAGGACTCTGCACGTGTGCGTGCATATGTTATTTATTGCACAATGTCAGGGTCACCATTCACATAGACTTTGAATTGAAAAGTGTCCTGGGAGTCATACACAGTGGTAATTCTATTTAGCTGCTTATCCAGGGAAAAAGTCTTGGTATACTAAGTCCATAAAAATCCTGCTGCCCAGGATATGGCCTTCTCCTAAAGTCTTTTTCAGGACAAGTAATTTGGGGTTTTGTTTTGTTTTGTTTTGTTTTTGTTTTTGTTTTGTGTGTGTGAGGCCTAACATGTGACCTATCCTAAAGACTATTCCAGACCTCCTTGGGAATAATGTGTATTCTGCTAACTTTGGATAGAATGTTCTATATATATCTCTTAGGTCCATCTGGTCTAGTATGTCACTGAAAGACATTGTTGATTTTCTGTCCGGATGATCTTTCCATTAATTTAAGTGCAGTCTTAACTTCCCCTACTATTGTGTATTCTCAATTTCTCCTTTTATGTCTGCTAATATTTGCTTTGTGTATTTAGGTGTGTCTGTGTTAGGTTCATAGATATCTACAACTGTTATAATCTCTTGTTGGACTGAGCCTTTTATCATTATGTAATGTCCTTTCTCTCTTGCTATGGTCTTTGTCTTAACATCTACTTTGTCTGATATAAGTATTGTTACTCTAGGGTTGTTTTTTGTTTTTTGGGGTTTTTTGTTTGTTTGTTTGTTTGTTTTTTGGCTTCCTGGCTTCCATTTCCATGAATATCTCCTTCCATTCTTTCACTTTCAGTCTGTATGTGATGTGTCTTTAGGTCTGAAGTGAGTCTCTATAGGTAGCATGTAGATGGGTCTTATGTACTTATTTTTTTAGCCATTTAGTCACTCCTATGTCTTTTGATTTGAAAGGTTGGTTCATAAACACTTTTTAAAATTTTTAATTTTTTATTTGGGTATAGTTGACACACCCTGTTTTACTAGTTTCATGTGTACAACATAGTGATTCAACAATTGATACATTATGTTATGCTCACTACAAGCATAGCTATCATCTGTCACCATACAATATTATCACAATATCATTGACTATATTCCTTTTTTTCTTCAAGTTTTAATTTAATTCTAGTTAAACATGCAGTGCAATATTAGTTTCAAGAGTAGAATTCAGTGATTCATCACTTACATACAACACCTAGTGCTCAACATGACAAGTGCCCTCTGTAATACCTACCACCCATCTAGCCCATCCACCACCCACCTCCCTCTATCAACACTCAGATTGGATCATAGGGTAGTTCTATTTTTAATTTTTTGAGGAATGTCTATACTGTTTTCCAGAGTGGCTGCACCAGTTTGCATTCCCACCAACAGTGCGAGAGGTTCACCTTTCTCCACATCACTGACACCTGTTGCTTTTTGTGTTGTTCATTTTAGCCATTCTGAAAGGTGTGGGGTGATATCTCATATCCACATCTCATTGTGGTTTTGTTTTGTATTTCCCTGGTAATGAGTGATGTTGAGCACCTTTATATGTGTCTGTAGCCATCTGGATATCTTCTTTGGAAAACTGTCTATTTATGTCTTCTATTTCTTAACTGGACTATTTGTTTTTAGGGTGTTGAGTTTGATAAGTTCTTTATAGACTTTGGATACTAACCCTTTATCATATATGTCATTTGAAAATATCTTCCCCCATTCCATAGACTGCCTTTTACTTTTGTTGATTGTTTCTTTCACTATGTGGAAGCTTTTATCTTGATGAAGTCCCAATAGTTCATTTGTTTTTGTTTCCTTTGCCTCTAGTGACATGTCTAGTAAGAAGTTGCTACAGCCAATGTCAAAAAGGTTGCTGCCTGTGTTCTCCTTTAGGATTCTGATAGCTTCCTGTCTCACATTTGGGTCTTTCGACCATTTTTTAATTCGCTTTTGTGTGTGGCTTAAGAAAGTGGCCCAGTTTCATTCTTCTGCATGTTGTTATCTAGTTTCCCAACACCATTTGTTGAAGAGTCTGCCTTTTGTCCATTGGGTATTCTTTCCTGTTTTGTCAAAGATTAGTTGACCGTATAGTTGTGGGCCCATTTCTAGGTTTTCTATTCTGTTCCATTGATCTATGTGTCTGTTTTTGTGCCAGTATCATACTGTAAGACTACAGATTTGTAATATAGCATGAAGTCTGGAATTGTGATACCTCCAGCCTTGCTTTTCCTTTTCAGGAGTGCTTTGGCTAT
Organism: Nyctereutes procyonoides; assembly: GCF_905146905.1. NCBI lineage: Eukaryota > Metazoa > Chordata > Mammalia > Carnivora > Canidae > Nyctereutes > Nyctereutes procyonoides. The sequence goes on along the minus strand of NW_026575140.1, from coordinate 45,296,055 downwards.
TTGGGGTCTTTTGTGGTTCCATACAAATTTTAGGATTGTTTGTTCTAGTTCTGTGAAACATATTGGTAGTATTTTGATAGGGACTGCATTAAATGTATACATTGTTTTGGGTAGTATAGGCATTTTCACAGTTCTTCCAATACATAGTATGTTTTTCCATTTCTTTGATTCCTCTTTAATTTCCAGATCATTTACCTCTTTGGTTAGGTTAGGTTTCTTCCTAAGTATCTTATGGTTCTTAATGCAGTTGTAAATGGGATCCATTCCTTGATTTCTCTTTCTGCAGCTTCATTATTGTTGTATAGAAATTTCAACAAATTTCTGTACATTGATTTATATCTTGTGACTTTGCTGAATTCATATATCAGTTCCATCAATTTTTTGGCTGAATCTTTTGGGTTTTCTACATAGAGTATAATATTGTTTGCAAAGAGTGAAAGTTTGACTTCTTTTTTGCTGATTTGGATGCCTTTTATTTCTTTTTGTTGTCTGATTACTGAGGCGAGGACTTCTGGTACTGTGTTAAGTAGTAATGGTGAGAGTGGACATCCTTGTCTTATTCCTGACTGTAAGGGAAAGGCTCTCAGTTTTTCCCCACTGAGGATGATATTAGCTGTGGGTCTTTCATACATGGTCTTTACAGTGTTGAGGTATTTCCATCTTTTCCTACTTGTGAGGGTTTTTATCAAGAAATGATGCTGTATTTTGTCAAATGCTTTTCCTGCATCTATTAAGAGATCATACAATTCCTATCCTCTCTTTCCTTTATTAATGCAGTGTATCACATTGATCAATTTCTGAATACGCGGACTACCCCTAAATACCAGGAATAAATCTCACTTGATTGTGATGAACAATTCTTTTAATGTTCTGTTGAATTTGATTTGCTAGTATCTTGTTGAGAATTTTTGCATCCATGTTCATCAGGGATACTTACTTGTAATTCTCCTTTTCAGTGGGGTCTTTCTCTGGTTTTGGAATCAAGGTAATGTTGACCTCATAGAAGGAGTTTGGAAGTTTTCCTTCTGTTTCTATTTTTTGGAACAGTTTTAGAAGAATACATATTAACTTATTTTTTTTAATGTCTGGTAGAATTCCTCTTGGAAGCGATCTGGCCCATTTTATTTTTTGGGAGATTTTTGATTACTGGTTCAATTTATTTGCTGGTTATGGGTCTGTTCACATTTTCTATTTCTATTTTATTTTTCTATTTCTTCTTGTTTCAGTTTTGGTAGTTTGTATGTTTCTCAGAATTTGTCCATTTCTTCTAGATTGCCCTGTTTGTTGGCATATAATTTTTCATAATATTCTCTTGGGATTATTTGTAATTCTGTGGTGTTGCTTGTGACCTCTTTCATTCATGATTTGATTTATTTGGGACCCTTTTCTTTTTGATAAGTCTGGATGGGAGTTTTTGTTTCTATATTGCTTATTTCTTCTCTAATCTTTATTCTTTCTCTTCTTCTGCTGCATATAGGCTTTATTTACTATTCTTTTTCTACCTCCTCAGGGTAGGCTTAAATTGCAAAATACTTTCTCTTAGGACTACCTTTGCTGCATCACAAAGTTTTTGGACTGTCATGTTTTTATTCTCATTTACTTCCATATACTTTTTTAGTTCTTCTTTGATTTCTGGTTCACTCATTCATTCATTAGTAGGGTGTTCTTTAATCCCCATGTATTTGTGGTCTTTCCAAATTTTTTCTTGTTATTAACTTCGAGTTTCATAGCATTGTGGTATGGAAATATGCATGGTATGATCTCAATCATTTTGTACTTGTTGAAGGCTGATTTGTGACCCAGTATATGATGTATTCTGGATAATGTTCTGTGTGCACTTGAAAAGAATGTGTATTCTGCTGCTTTAGAATTCTGACTATGATATTATATTATATTCTGAATATATCTGTTAAGTCCATCTGGTCTAGTGTGTCATTCAAAGTCATTTCTTTGTTGATTTTCTGCTTAGATGATCTGTCCACTACTATAAGTGGGGTGTTAAATAAAGTCCCCTACTATAATTGTACTATTATTTATGAGTTTCTTTATTTTATCATTAATGGATTTATACATTTGGGTGCTCCCAAGTTGGGGGCATAAATATTTACAATTGTTAGATTTTCTTGATGGAAAACCCCTTAATTATGATATAATGCCCTTCTTCATCTCTTGTTACAGTCTTTGTTTTAAAATGTGGTTTGTCTGGGCAGCCCTGGTGGCTCAGCGGTTTAGCGCCACCTTCAGCCCAGGGTGTGATCGTGGAGACCCGGGATCGAGTCCCACATTGGGCTCCCTGCATGGAGCCTGCTTCTCCCTCTGCCTATGTCTCTGCCTCTCTCTCTCTCTGTGTGTCTCTCATGAATAAATAAATAAAATCTTTTTTTAAAAAAGTGGTTTGTCTGATATAAGCGTGGCTACTCTGGCTTTCTTTTGATGTCCATTAGCATGATATATGGCTCTCCAGCCCCTCATTTTCACTCTGCATGTGTCTTTATGCCTAAAATGAGTTTCTTATAGGCAGCATATAGATAGATAGGCCTTGTATTTTTTTCATCCATTCTAATACACTGTGTCTTTTGATTGGAGTATTTATATTCAGAATGATTACCGAAAGATATGAATTTAGTGCCATTGTGTTACTTGTATAATTGATGTTACTGTGATGTTCTCTGTTCCTTTCTAGATTTTTGTCGCTTTTGGGTTTCTTCCTCTCACTCAAAGAGTCCCCCTTACTTTCTTACAGGGCTGGTTCAGTGGTTATGCAGTCCTTTACTTTTTGTTTGTCTGAGAAACTCTATTTCTCCTCTTTTCTGAATGACAGCCTTATTAGATAAAGTATTCTTGGCTGCATATTTTCCCCATTCAGCACATTGAATTTATTCTCCCATTCTCTTCTGGCCTGCTAAATTTCTGTGGACAGCTTTGCTGTGAACTGATCTGTCTTTCCTTGTAAGTTAAGGACTTTTTTCCCCTTGCTGCTTTTAGGATTCTTTACTTGTTTGTGTATTTTGTGAATTTGACTATGATATCCTTGGCCAGCTTTTGCTGAACTTAATGGGAGTTCTCTGTGTTCTTGGATTTTGGAGTCTGTGTCCTTCCCAAGATTAGGAAAGTTTTCAGTTATAATTTGCACAAATAAATCTTCCCTTTCTTCTCTCTTTTCATTTTCTGGTACTCCTATGATATGAATGTTACTACATTTTAATAAGTCGCTGAGTTCCCTAAGTCTACCTTTGTGATCCATACCTTTTCCTCTTTTCAGCTTCATTATTTTCCATAATTTTATCTTCTATATCACCGATTCATTCCTCTGTTTCATCCGTCCTTTGTTACAGCATCCATTTGGATTTGGATCTCAGTTATAGCATTTTAAACTTTGGCCTGACTAGATGTTAGTTCTTTTATCTCTGCAATAAGGGATTCTCTAGTGTCTTCTATGATTTGTTCAAGCCCAGCTAGAACCCTTATAATTGTTGTTTTAAATTCTAGTTCAAATATCTTACTTATATCTGTATTGATTAAAGGCCTGGCTATTAATTTTACTTCCTGTTCTTTCTTTTGGGGTGAATTGCTCTGTCTTGTCATTTGTCAAAAAAAAAACAAAACGAAACAAAAAAAGAAAAACAACAAAAAACAAAACTAGGTGCCGGGTGTGTTTTAGTGTGCTTGTTAAAAAAAAAAAAAGCTAGATCCAAAAATTTTAAAAATAAAATAAAAATACAAAATACATAAAAATTTTTAAAAAGAATAAAAAAATTTAAACTTATAAGGAATTTAAAAATAAAAATAGAAAGGAATCTAGGTCCTCTTTCCCCTAGAGGTGAAGCTTTGCAGCACTCTATGATCAGTAGACTTGGTGCATGTGAGGTGTTTATGCTGGTCTTCTTGGGGAGGGCCTACTACGCTGATTCTCAAGTAGACTTGCCCTATTGGAGATGCATCTGTAGGGTGAGGAGGGCGGGGCTTGGTGTAAGCAGCTCTGACCTCCACTAGGTGGCACTGCTTTTGCTCCCTGAAGACTTTCAGCATTGATAGGGTGAAAATGGCATCACCCAGTTCTCCAGCCCCAGAGGTGAGAATTAGTGCCCTCCAATCCTCAGGAAGCCCTGTGAAAAGAGCAAACAATCACCCCTCTTGTGTCCCCAACTTCCATGGGATCCCTGCCTTTACCCTGCCTGTGTCTGAGCTGTTTTACCTCAGGTGCCCACCCAGGTTTCAAAACTTCAAATTTTAGAAACTCCTATTGTGCAGATCTGTGCTGATCCTTAGGGGGAGACTCTTGCTGTGCTTTTGTCTTTTGCTGGCCAGTGCCAGGAAAACAGTGGCACAACCTCACAGCAGTTCAGAGTTTATGGTAGAAAGAGAGAGAGCTGGCACCCAGGCTCTCTGCCCTCAGCTGGAGTCCCCACTCCTATGCCTGGAAACAATGCCACCCATTCTCCTTGTGACCCAAGGGATCCTCAGACCACAGGATCCACTCTTGGGTCTCTGCTTCACTTCCCCACCTGAGCACCTTTAGCCAGGCACAACCCTGTAGTGATGGACTTCTAAAACTTCTGATTTTTGTGCTCCGCTGCATATAATACCTTGTGGTAGTCTCTGTAAGCAGGGCTCCCTCCTCTCTGCAGCACCCATAGTTCTTATCTCCCCCAAATCTCTGCACCTCCTATTTTCCAGAGGGTGGTCACTTTTCTACTTGTAGACTTGCAGTTTTGTTCTCTCTTTTCTCAGATTGACTTCTTGGTTGTTCAGAATTTGATAATTATCTACCTGTGTTTGAGAGACAAGGCAAACATAGAGTTCTCCCACTCTTCCTTCATCTTAACTCCTCCCTGGTCAAGTCTTACTGACTATATTCTTTATGCCATACCTCTTACTTTCATGATGTATTCATTCTATAAGTAGAAGCCTGTATCTCCCAATCCCCTTCACTCATTTTGCCCACACCCCTACTTTCCCTCTAGCAACCATTAGTTTGTTCTTTGTATTTATAGGTCTAGTTCTGCTTTTTGCTTTCTTATTTGTTTTCTGTTTTTTTAAATTCCACATATGAACAAAAGCATATGGTACTTGTCTTTCTCTATCTAACTTATTTCCCTTAGCATAATACCCTCTAGGTCGACCCATGTTGTTGCAAATGGAAAAATATCATTCAGAATGAGTAGTTTTAGTATACTTGTGTTATTTTGCTGTGAGTAAAAAAGAAGGATAAGAAATCTTATAATAATAAGAGCAGGTGTTAGAAGTTACTTGCATAAATGTGGGGGGGGGGTAGACTGGCTGACCTATCAAATGTTTTTCTATCCTTGGTGACTTTTGTGAAACAAAACAAATATTGCAGTCACCCAGCAGTCCCATGATTTTCAAAACACACATACACACAAAATCTTAATAGCAGGGATCATTACTCAACATCACAGAACTGATACTATCACTCTGCGGAAATAATTAGGAGAAAAACAACTTTCTGTGTCTGTCTAGAAAAGCACAACAATCCACTGTGGGAAGCAAAGTAGCAATGAAATGGCTGGAAAGGCACCATCTACTTTTTATCTCATCCCACATTTCTTAAAGAGCAAACAATAATAAGGCATAAAAGCTTTTGTGGAAATCAATTGCTATCATCTGAACACCACAGGACTACTACTTAAATAAAAGACTTGGAAACAACTTCCAAAGGTCCCTGAGACTAAAGACCTCAAAAGACACTGCATTCATCATACAAAGATGGTGATGAAGTACCTTTCTTCCCATGAAAGGCCCAACTTTTAACTTTGCAGTATATGAGAGCTAACAGCACCTCAGGGTATGGTTATGCACCTGGGCTTTCTCATCCTATTTGTAGTAACGTCCAAATATTAAAGTAGAGAAATAATAGCTTTACTCATTGTACTGCTTGACATACTATCAATGAGATTCTTTTGTACTCTGATACCATTGAAACTGTTTGGCTTTCTACTGATGAACCCTCCATGCACTTTCTGCAGCTTTCGTACATGTCTGCTCTGGAAACTGCGACCTCCCTGTTTGCTTTTGTAGGCACAGGCTCCCGGGAGCTAGAGAGCAAATAACATGCTACTCTATTTTGTTTTCTCATGACCTGTGGTTTCTGGCACACAGTAGGTGATTGAAAATGCTGAATATCTGGAAAGGAATGCATCTATGCTCAAATTAATGTTTATTTTAGAATCTAGCAGTCAAGTTTGTAGACTGCGTTTTGTAGCCACCAGAACATTATCAGGGTATAAGGAGGTTATATTTCAGATATCAGTCAATTCTACTACCTTCAAAGTTAAATATTTGTTAGTGTGGAGTAGAGATGGGAGCCTCTGGAAATTTACCAAAGCAGAGTAGCCTTCCATAACTATCCTGGCATAACTGGTGGCATTTATATGTCTCCCAAGATGGCCTATCTTCAGCTACTTAATTTATTTTCCTTTAGAAAAACATTGATTGCATGTTACCTTAACTCAAAATCACCAGTGACAAAGTACCATGCCCCTTTTCTTCTGTGTCACTAATATATCAGCCAATTCAAACTCCAAATAGTTGGTGCAGCTGAAAAACAATAATTTAGTCTATATCTGAATTTCAGAAGTTTTTTTAAATCACATTTTTGAAATTCAGCCTATTTATAACCGACTTTGATACCCTCATTTTCATTATATCGTGTGCTTCCTAAGAGGCCACATCATATATTTTTTGTATCCCTGGAACCAACACAATGCCTGACACATAGCAAATGCACAATAAATACTTATTTGATTGATGTATGGATGAATGTTCTAAAAAACATGTTAGAATGTTAGATGTTAGAAAAAAAAGGAAAAGAAAGAGGGGGTGAGGGATCCCTGGGTGGCACAGCGGTTTAGCGCCTGCCTTTGGCCCAGGGCGCGATCCTGGAGACCCAGGATCGAATCCCACATCGGGCTCCCAGTGCATGGAGCCTGCTTCTCCCTCTGCCTATGTCTCTGCGCCTCTCTCTCTCTCTCTGTGTGACTATCATAAATAAATAAAAATTAAAAATTAAAAAAAAAAAGAAAGAGGGGGTGAAGGGAGAGGGAGAGACCCAGAACCCTTTGCAAAGTACTGACTCAAAAAGATCAGGGAAGTTTCCTTTTCTCTATCACCATGATTCTTAAGACTTTTAACTCACAGTCAGAATCACTCTTGCTTATTTGGTTAACTATTTTTGCTTTTACTCACAAGCCATCTTTACCAATTAGGACTGAATTTAGCTGCATTAGTAGAAGCCTAGCCATAGTGGTCTAAACAAGTAAGTTTATTTTTTTCTCCTATAACAAAGAGCCTAGTGTAGGCAGCCCAGAGCTATTGCTTGAGAACCAGGCTTTTCTTCCTGCTCTAACTTCAGTGCAAGACTTTTGTCATCCTGGCAATGAGATGGTTTTGCATCAATGTGAATTGAGTAGAAAGATGGCACATGGCAATATGAAAAAGACATATTTCAGTTATGTCTGCCCCCTTTTGAAGAGCCTTCTACAATACCATCTGAGCCCCTTCTGCTTATATCTGAAGGGCCCAAACTAAGTTACGTTGTTATTCCTGGCTACAAAGGCGTTCTGAGAAGGGTTGTGGTTTTATGTATGTGTTTTTTAAATTTCATTTAAGTTCACTTTGTCAACATATAGTATAAAACCCAGTGTTCATCTTACCATGTGCTCTCCCTAATGCCTGCCACCCACTTACCTGGTTACCCCCACTCACCCACAATTCTATAACCCTGTTTCCCACAGTTAGGAGTCTCTCATGGTTTGTCTTCCTCTCTAATTTTTCCCCACTCAGTTTCCCTCCTTTCACTATTCCTTATATTTCACATATGAGTGAAACCATATGATAATTGTCTTTCTCCAAGTGACTTATTTCACTCAGCATAATACCCTCCAGTTCCATCCACGTCAAAGCAAATGGTGGGTATTTGTCCTTTCTGATGGCTGAGTAATATTCCATTGTATATATAGACCACATCTTCTTTATTCATTCAACTGTTGAAGAACATCATGGCTCCTTTCATAGTTTGGCTATTGTGGACATTGCTGCTATGAACATTGGGGTGCAGGTGTCCTGCCGTTTCACTACATCAGTATCTTTGGGGTAAATCCCCAGTAGTGCAATTGCTGGATCATAGGGTAGCTGTGTAAAAAAACTAACAGTAACTTCAATTATTTCTTATTTGTTGGTAGAGTTTTACACACACACATACAAAAATTAGTCCAGAAATTGTTTCCCTATAACAGTAGGGTTATTTTAAAGCGGGTGTTCTTGTAAATGAACTCTATTGTGTTTGCATTCTAATGATGTTTCCTGTTTTTTTTTTTTATCAGTACACATACAGACACACACACACACACACACACACACACACACTGCCAGTGTATTGGCATACTGCAACAAAATCCAAGTTCCTACTATGGTTTTCTTTATTAGAAAATATTTGCATGCCAAACTCCTGGCAAAAGACTGTAGTTTTTTCAATTTTGGAGAGAGCCCAGTGAAGCAACATGTACACTGGCATGCCACTCTTTACTGACTTTCTTAGAAGTTACTTAAAATTTTTTCTACTCCCCTACTGTTTTCATGACACCTTAGGTACCTAATACCCTGTGCTGCTTTCCTAGTTCAAGCAACAGCTGACCTGGGAGGGAAGTCCACTGGCCACATGTAGCATCACCCAAGATGGGCTCGGGAAATATTGCCTTAAACACAATGGCTCGGACAGCCCGGGTGGCTCAGCGGTTTAGTGCCACCTTCAGCCCAGGGCCTAATCCTGGAGACCTGGGATCGAGTCCCATGTTGGGCTCTCTGCATGGAGCCTGCTTCTCCCTCTGCCTGTGTCTTTGCCTCTCTCTGTCTCTGTGTCTCATGAATAAATAAATAAATAAATAAATAAATAAATAAATAAATAAATAAAATATTTAAAGAAAAAGAAAAAGACACTAAAAACAAAACAAACAAACAAACAAAACAAACAATGGCTCTAAGAGCCCTTCAAGCCCTGCCTCTCACAGGCCAGAAAGGATTATATATCCTATTTTGACTTCCGTCAGATGTAGGGAGATGATCCCTACTCCCTGCTCTAAGAGATCCAGAGCGGAAAACAGAAACCAATAATGACATTTATATCCCAGGGCAAATCACAGACACGTACTGAGATCCCTCCTCAATCTCTGTCTTTTTTTTCTCTCTCTCCTTTCCTTTATATCCCATCCTCCACCAAACTGTGGAATTCATCCAATCTGAAAAGATACCAAAAAAATACCAGAAACCTAAATAAACAAATTACTCCTAAAGACTTGTTCACTAAAATAAAGTCCTCTCCAGGAATCCTCACTCAATTCTTTCTGCCCTAGTTTAGAGTAGGTTTCCTTTTCTATATTCCCAAAGATCTTCACACGCACGGCTGGCTGCTAGCACAGCATTTACCACAATATACTATTTGAAACTTCTCTCAACCAGAATTCTGAGAGCTCCTGAGACCAGATCATGTGTCTTAATAACACTAGCATTCTCAGTGTTCAGGTCACTATCGGAAACACAGTAGGAGGTCATTAAACATTTAATAAATAAATGAAGGTAAATTTCCTAAGCTCTAGCTTATACATACACACATAAATTTACACATATATACCTATAATTGTATATGTATATACATACTTACCTACATACATACATATATATTTAGCTCTGATTTGATTGATATATTTGACAACCAAATACTAGTAAAATTCTGCATCTGCCAAAGCACACCATATGTGAAACCACTGTATCCAGACAGAGACCTAAAACGTTAATATGATGTTTTTAAATATATCTCACAAGCTTCAAAACAGAGCTCTAAAATGTAAGTGGGTGGCAAAAGTGGGGAAACCAACTGCCACAGAGCTAATTTTCAAGAGAGCAAAATGTATGTGAAATTATATTCGAAGTAGTAGAGCAAGAACAATCTGCAATACACCTACTCCTCCCAATGAACATGCATCCTTCGTATATATAAGACTTAACTACAACTTTAACAAGCACACAGATCACATTTAAGCACTGTCATAAGTCAAATAATACTCTCTTGTACTCAAATATATCCACAGTCCCCAAGTCATGAGAACTTTTTTTTTTAATTTTTTATTTATTTATGATAGTCACATAGAATGAGAGAGAGAGAGAGGCAGAGACACAGGCAGAGGGAGAAGCAGGCTCCATGCACTGGGAGCCCGACGTGGGATTCGATCCCGGGTCTCCAGGATCGCGCCCTGGGCCAAAGGCAGGCGCCAAACCGCTGCGCCACCCAGGGATCCCCATGAGAACTTTTAAAGATGAATATTTTTAAAGTTGAACAAAATAAACATAAGGATTCCTATAAACACTATAAAAACATGATTGATTCCTGCATTTCTGCATTATTAAACAATGCCATTTTCCTTTTTTGTATAGCACAAATTGAGATGTTTAAAAAATTTGCAATTATCATATGGTATCACTCATATGGGGAATATAAGAAATAGTGAAAGGGATTATAAGGGAAAGGAGGGAAACTGAGAGAAAAATTAGAGAGGGAGACAAACCATGAGAGACTCCTAACTCTAGGAAACAAATAACTGGTAGTGGAAGGAGAGGCAGGTGGAGGTTTGGGGTGACTGGGTGACGGGCATTGAGGAGGGTACTTGAGGAGATAAACACTGAGTTTTATACTATATGTTGGCAAATCGAACTTCAATAAAAACAAAATAAAACAAATTTGTAGTTTTTTTCCTTACATGATTAAAGAAACTTCAGCTCTTTTGACATTTAAATTATATTTTATGCTGCTTATGTAATGATGTGTCATTCTTTGCATTTAATTTGTAGTTGTAAAAGTTGCATTGAGGCCTTTGTTTCTTAGTTCTCTATTTTTAAATCTGAGAATCTTTGCTGACCTTTTTGCCAGTCCCTGGCCCTCTCTGAGACCATTTCATCAAGTAGCTGGCCTTTCTGCAATGCATAGGGGGCGTGCCAGTTGAGGCAAATTGCATATTAACAAACTGCTTTTCACCTTTCACATCATTTTTATCTGATTGAGGGCAGTTTAAAATGAATATTTAGAACAGCCAACAAAAGGAAAAAGAAGTACCTCTTTTCAAGGTGTTTGCCACTCTGTCCGTTCAATATATTTATTTATATACCTGTCATTTTTCCTAGACAGAGGCTATGTTTTATTTTCTTTGAATCTGCTTCAGTTACTAGCATAGTGTCCTATGTCAAATTTAGTAAGATCACTGTTGTGATCATTATCACCACAGCTGTATTTTACTAAGCACCTCACACAGGCAAAAACTGATCCTATGCCTAGTATATATACAATGGGATACCTGATGAAATTTTTTTCCACAGATCATGTCTACCTCTTCTCTAACTGGAACTGGAGAGACAACAGGTAGGTATGTGGCCCTGGAGCAGATGTGTATTCTTATAGAAAGAGTCACTTTGTTGGCCCTAGCCCCATTGTCCTAGGAGGGAGAAAATAGGAGGTGTAACAACATCCCAAGATGTCCACATCCTAATCCTCCAAGATTCCAGGCCTTAGGATTAGAAGACAATCTTGAATTTTCCTGGTGGGCCCAATCTGATCCTGAGTCCTTAAAAGTAGAGAACATTTCTTCTATTGGAGGCAGAAGAGAGATGAAGCATAAGGGGAAGTTGAGAAAGTCTGCAGTATGCAGATGAGCCTTTGCTGGTTTAAGGATGGAGGAGGCAATGTGACAAGCATTCAGGCAACCTTAAGAGGCTGAGAAGGGCCGGCTTTCAGAAGAAAACAAAAAAGCAAGGACTATGATTCTACAGCCACAAGAAACGGAATTCTGTCAAGAATTTGAATGAACTTGGAAGAAATTTCATCCCCAGAGCCTTCAGGAAAGAAGGCATCCATGCTGACACACTGACTTTGATTTGTGAAACTCAGTGCAACAGGCCCACTTGCGCCATGCTGCCCTCAGACTTCTGATTTATTGAACACTGAGATAATAAATAGGTGCTGTTCTAAGCCACTTAATTTGCAGTAATTTGTTATGCCAGCAATAAAAAACTAATACAAAGGCTGTACCCAGACATTTGAGTTCCAATACAAGCTGTCCCTCCCAATACACCTTTGATATGTGGATACATTGGGGATAAAGCCAGTAATTTTTAATGGGTGCTAAAGAGCTTCCTTAGAAGTGAAAAGAATCAAGGCCCTTACCCACTTACTCTTTTGCAGTTCAATGTTAGTATAATTTATCACAATGGGTTCAGAAGGTTCTAACTTAGGTTTGTTAAGAATAAAGGAATTTACCTGAAAGAAGGAAGTCTAGCCTGGTAATTTAGGTTTTAATAACAGAGTCTAAGGGTTTATGTATATGTACATTATAAAAAATGTCTACTTGGACTATTCCTCTTTGATCAATTAAATTCAACAAATACCTATTAGTCCTAAATATTAGTAAAATGTGTACCAGTATAGATACAGAGGTGAGCAAGTTATGGCTGCAGCCCAAGAATCCTGACAACTCCAGTATCGAATATATTGAGCAAAGATGCAATGAATATTTGCTGGATGGATGGGTGGATGGTAGATGGACAGATGGATGGATGTGAATCATCTGCTTTGTCTAAAACCTAGCTCTTGCTTTCTTCATTTTTTAAAAATGAAATGTAGAATGGATATGATTTTGATGGAACCTCAAAGAGTTGCCTATTCTCAACCTCTGTCTATTCTTACCTCTCTCAGATTTGTGAGTCAAACTATTCTAATCCTACCGGCCAGGCAAATGAGTCCACACTGAGCTCTTTGATTTCTAATTATCTAGACCAGTCATTTTGCAATTCATCATGCCCTGTATTATTGCTTTTCTTGTATTGTTACATCTTCCTGCCATTGAATGCTTTATATGTTAAAGCCAACATTGTTTTCCTTTTGCTTCCTCCCCATCCCCCCCTAAATAAGCCCCTCAAGAGCAGGAACTATGTACATTGTAATGGATAAAACTGGGTGCTGTAGCCAGACTAGCCTGGCTTTGTCATTTAATATCCGTGTGATCCAATGTACTAGATTTTTGTTTCATCAGCCATAATATGGAAATAATAAGAGTTCTCCACTTTCATTGTATTGTTGTGAGGACTAGAGTCATTTATATGTGCAAAGTACTTGGAATAGTTACTGGAACATAGTAAGTACTCTTAAATATTAGCTGCATATTTGGTTTCCCAGCATAGCACCTATCACAAGGTATAACAGGAGATTTAAGATACTCAGTAAATAATTGTTAAAGTTTAGCTATAAAAAGGAGAGAGGAATGGTGATAAGAGATTTTTTTTTTTTTTTTATTTTACCCTTTATACCTTGGTAAATATAAAACATACAAATCTCTTAAGACTCTCTAACAATCTGGAGACTCCTGATGCAGTCCAGACTCTGAGATTAGCCTCCGGGTGACCTCAAGACAAGTCACTGAAGTATTCTGAATCACTGTTTTGACATCTCTATGTTGGGCATAATAATACCCTCCACTCAGTTGAATCTTTCTAATTTCCAAATGACTAGATTAGGATGAGTGACTCAGATCCTGATTCATCACCTTCAGCAAAATAGCCATACCCCCTAACCAACAGTGAGAAAACTAAAGCCATCATATGTGATCCCCTTCAACTTTCTACCTCCATGAACAAACAACATCCAAATGTATGCTTATGTAATTCCCCTCCTTTTTTCAGAGAATGAGATAGCCCTCCTTCTAATTAGCCCTAACCTCTTAGCAATGCTCTTTGAAAAAAAAAAAAGATTTTATTTATTTATTCATGAGAGACACAGAGAGAGAGAGAGGCAGAGACACAGGCAGGGGGAGAAGCAGGCTCCATGCAGGGAGCCTGACGTAGGACTCGATCCTGGGACTCCAGGATCACACCCTGGGCCGAAGGCAGGCGCTCAACTGCTGAGCCACCCAGGCCTCCCTTAGCTATGCTCTTGAGCTCCTTCTTTCCTATACCCCAAGAGGTCATGAAAATACCTATAAGAGAAATAATCAGCTTTAAACATCTGCCATCAGTTATCTTCTTTCTTTCCCGTATCTTCAAATCATTCCTCACTAATACCTGCTTTCCCTCAGCCTGTGAACATGTAGCTGTTTTCCCATTCCTAAATCTCTACTTTGACCTTACATCTAACATCCATACTCTCCTCTCATCCAAACTTCTCTAGAGCCTTCATTGTGTCCCTCTCTTTAAGTGGATTTGCTTGAGGTAATGGTTTATCTCCTAATTGCTAGATCTGATATTCTTATGCTAGTCCTTATCTAATTACATGTATTTAATATGGTGATTATGCCCTCCTTATAACTCCCTACTCTGTAATTTCTGGGACTCCTTACTCTTATAGTCCTCCTTTGACTTCAATTCCATCCGTGTTGTCTCTCTCCTCTGCTTCTCTTCACTTTCTGAATGACGTTTTCTCTCAGAAATCTGTCCCTATTCCACTTATTTTCCCTTGTGAGCATTCTTGCTTGAGCGGAGAGGTCTCATCATTTCCATTAAAATTTCTAATGAAATGATTCATACATCTTTGAAAAATGAGGCCCATTCTATCTTGGTTTTAGTTAAGGCTCCAAGATAACAGATATCAAGTAGTCCATTGTTCAGAATAAAGAGCTACAGCACCTGAGCAGAACTAGAAATTCAGACAGAGCATATTTATACTAATGCATTTTCACAAAGAGGTACTATAGAAGTGAGGGTGGGGAAAGGTTAGAAGAAATCAGCCAAAGCAGACACAATACTGACATGGAGGGATCTATAGTCAGAGAGCTCAGTACACAATTCTTCAATGAGCCCAAAAAAGGGTCCATGGGAGAAAGAATCATCTTGAAACACCTGAAACAACCAGAAAAACTCAATACTGTATTATATTGGTACAGTCAAGAGAGATCTTTCCTGACCCTTGTTATATGCCCAAAGTAGGGGAGGACAGGAGCTTTAACTTAAAATGGCAATTTGAAATTTCAGCTACTACATGAGATCAATTTTTTTGAGATCTAATATTTTAATTACTAAAATGAGACTGGGGAACTAAGAGTGACTAAAAGGCTCTATGATCACTGCCTCTCAAGTTGCATTTGTTAAGCATAATGAATACATCTATGTGACTGGCACAGATTCTTCTCTGAGCTTCATGTACATGACCCTAACATCCAACTGTACATCTTCATCTGGGTGCCTTAAATTTTATCTGTTCCAAACAAAACTCATCCTTGTTTCTAAACTTGTTTCTATCTCTCTATATATATATTTTTTTAATTTATGATAGTCACAGAGAGAGAGAGAGAGAGAGAGAGAGAGAGGCAGAGACACAGGCAGAGGGAGAAGCAGGCTCCATGCACCGGGAGCCCGATATGGGATTTGATCCCGGGTTTCCAGGATCGCGCCCTGGGCCAAAGGCAGGCGCCAAACCGCTGCGCCACCCAGGGATCCCTCTATATTTTTTCTTAATCATTGGCATCAACTATCATTCATTCCCATATTTAAGTCAATATCCTCAACAGCTAAATCAATCTCCAAGTATTGCTCTTTTCTTTGCACTTGTCATTGCTTCCTGTGGACTACTGATCTAACTTGTCACTCTAACTGGTTTTGATATCTCAAATCTACTACTGACCCAGTGAAAAACCTTTGTTGGCGTTATTTAAAATTAAAATCTGATGGCAAGAGATCCTTTAGTGATCTCTCATTCCCCAAAGTATTAAGTCTGAACCCCTTATCAGAATAATCTGGCCTTTAACTACCTCCTCATTTTCATCTTCAACTACATGTTGCTTTAAATTGTATTAATAAGGGCACCTGGGTGGCTCAGTCTGTTAAGTGTCTGCCTTGGGCTCAGGCTGGGATCCTGGGATCAAGCCCCACTTTGGGCTCCCTGCTCAGCAGGAAGCTTGCTTTTTGCTCTGCTGCTCCCCCTGCTTGTGCTCTCTCTCTCTCTCTCATAAATAAATAAATAAATAAATAAATAAATAAATAAATAAATACTTCAAAAATAAATAAATAAGTTGTATTAATCATTGTAATGGTGTTAATACTGCCCCAGCAGTATTAATATGTACAGATCCTCTGTTTCCACCATCACATACTAACACCTGGATGTTTGCTACTTCACTGTCTTTTTTTTTTTTGTTAGATTTTATTTATTTATTCATGAGAGACAGAGAGAGAGAGAGAGAGAGAGAGAGAGAGAGGCAGAGACACAGACAGAGGGAGAAGCAAGCTCCATGCAGGGAGCCTGATGTGGGACTCTATCACAGGTCTCCGGGATCAGGCTCTGGACTGAAGGCGGCGCTAAACTGCTGACCCACCCGGGGAGCCCTTCACTGTCTTTTATAATTCTATTATTGATCCCTTTGAATGTCTTTCTCACCTATTCTTCTCATATCACCAAATTCTTCTTCATCCTATATGACTCAACTTAGACATCAACTCATTCAGAAAGCCAATTCTAGCACTACCCTCAAAAAATGGACTGTGTAGTTAGCTCTTTTATGCATGTATTTGTATCTTTACAGGTAATGCTTTACACTGTGCTTTTCTATTTATCTACCTTCTTGACTAGATTATACTGCTGGAGGAAATGGTCATATTTTATTTATCTATATAGCTCCAAAGCAAAGTTTTTGGCACATGGCAAACATGTAACAAACATTTTTGGAAAAAAGGATAGGATTATATAAAAGCTAGTATTTTACAAACCTCCTTCCATCATAGTATTTCATTTGAACCTCAGAAGACAATTATGAAGTAGCTATTTTTATTTCTATTTTACAAATAAGGAAACTGAGCCTTAGGTAACATAAGCAACCTGCTAACAACCAGCAAGTGAATTAACTGCAGCAAGAGATAATGCATCTATATCTGTTAGGTCCAGGATCCATGTTTAGCTAACTGAAACACACTGGGATGTGTGTGAATGCTGATCCTAAATGTATGTGTGAAATAAGACATGAGGTGTCTGATAACATTAACAGGAGCTTCATCTAAAAGCCCTGAAACACCGAAAAGAGAAGAATCAAGCTACACTAAAAATAAAACAAAGGGTCAAAGCTGTTTGAGTGTGGGGAGAAGAAGTAAAGGGTCATGTACCTTTGAGAGCTATGCTGTTTTATATATCATTTACATCTCAGTGCATTGTATTATTAAATAGAGAAGTTTTCTAAAATACTGCATGATTGCATTGCTCATCTGCAGTGCCAAGTCTGTAACTATCTGCCTAAGACATAATGTTTCTCAGGCTGAATCAGATTATATTTACTCAGGAAGCCAGCATAGTTCTGGCATGACAAGAAAACTGTTCTTTTGGTTTCAACATATTCATTTGGATCTCTATCTCAACTTCGAAAAGATTTCCATCGTTAGTGGCAGATTTAGGAGTCTTTCTGCCCGCCCCCCCAGTTTTGTCTATATGATATTTAAGATTACCTATGCTTTTCTCTCCCTGCCTTTTCCCTGTTCCCTTATCTCCCATTAAAGTAAGAGGTAGGCTTTGAGTTCATTGCCCCAGTGGAGGAATCAAGAAAAGCAGAAAGCTTTTAGTATGGTAGATAATGGGAACATAGAGAGGACTCAAAATCATCTACCAACTCTCCTCAACACTCTCTCTCCCTGAGTTAGGTTCCTGATAATAGAGAGGTCCTGGTCTCTGCTCACTGATAATACCATGAAGAAGGTGGCAAGGCTTGAGAAAAGAGAAGGCTTCTTAGGGCTTCTAGGCAAATAGGATCAGAGGAAGCCTAGGTTAGGATTCCTGAGTCCCCAGCATGGCAAGGAAGCAACAGAAGGCTGCTATAAGAATAGGGACAGCAGTCTTCTTCTCATGGTCAAGTAAGCCTACAGGTCCAATGACCAGAGACAAGGCTGTCCTACAGTCATACTTGACAGTGAGACCAGGAGTTATGAGTCATCCTTGAGGGTGAGAACCCCAGAAAGACCTGAGCTTGAGTTTTCAACCAGGTTAACTAGAGTAGGTCTCAGAGACAGAAGTTAAGATGTGTTTGCGGAAGTGAAGGAAGTGGTATATTTATTGCATTTCCAAGCTTACCTACTGGGATTCATAAAGCAAGCAATAATAATAATATACAGTGGATTTCTTCAGATACCTAAGAGTGATATTCAAAGCTGCCTCTACTATATAGGAAGTTGGTAGGATCACTTGGGCTTATAATGCTGTGGGGTATTATATTGTGAAGAAAAAGTGAATTGCACCACAGAACAGAGGGAACCTCCCCACTTCTGTATGTGAGTCCTTATCACCCAGCTTCCTCCTGCTCCTACCAAGTTTTTCCTATTCACTTTAAACAAAATCACAAGACTACAATATCTCAGAAGAGATTGCTGGGACCCCTTGCCTTTAATACCTGTGCTCTAAGCAAGTAACTTAGAAGCTAGTTGTATCAACTCTTGTATCCAGCAGTTGCCTCAGGGAATAGATTTTCCAAGCATAATATTTCCAGGACATGCTACTGTTGCCTCTGAGCTGTACCTGAATCTCCCTAGTCCTAAAAAGCCTGTTAAACCAGTTGGATACCTTAGTCTTCTCTGGTGGTGCTTTATTTTTGAATCACTGCTACAGCAAAGAGCATGAAATACAAATGCACACACTCCATAAATGTACCGTATCATCGTAGGCTGCTATCTAAGGTTGCCTAATGTGATCTGGAGACAACAGAAACAGGCTGCCTGTGGTATAGGATTTCAAGGCAATGAAAAAAATAGGGGAAAATATGAAAGAAACATTCCAGTCTTACAGACTCAGCAGCTTTTCACTTCTGACTCCCTTTGAAGCTAAATGACCCCGAAAGGATTTTTTCTCTCTTTAAGAAAGGTCAGAGTTTATTTGTAGCCTTTCTAGCACCAACACAAGTAAGAACAGAGAAAAGCCAGCATATTTGCATCACTATTCATTCAGTCCTATACTCTTCATTTGTCTCTATCACAAATACATAGCTCCCACCCCATGTCAGGCACTGCATGTGAGCCATCCAATCCTAAAGTCCTGCAAACTAAGTCTTATTCCCTTTTACAAACAGGGTGACTGTGACTCAGAGGATAACCTCTAGATAGAAATAAACAACTGGAATATGAACTGAGATCTGTCTGAAATGTTGTCTCTTTAGCACCTGATACTAAGTAATGCTGGAGTGGCTCCTGAATATGCCATTTTCCAGGGCCACTCCCAGTTAGAACAATCTTATTAAAAATACACGTAAGGTCATGTTATTTCATTGCTTAAAACACACTAATGAGTTCTTATCATACTCAGAATAAAATGGAAATTCTTTCATGACCTACAACGATCTGGCCCTTGGCTAACTTTAAAGCTACTTTTATACTCTCCCCATCACTTCCTCCACTCCTGCCATCCTATCTTTTTTTCTTCTTTTTCAAAGTTCCTCTCCTTCTTCTTGTAGGGTTCTATGTTCATCTGTTGCCTGAAGGTTCTTTCCACAAGTTCTAAATTGGCTGCCTCACTGTTCAGCTGTCAGCTCACCGAGTGGTGTTATTCACATATTTGGTTATTTACTTGTTGACTATCTGTGTACTTCCAGATACTTCTAGCCCCAATGCTTAGAACAATGTCTGGTAAATATAGGAGTTGCCAAATAGATATTTATTAATGGATTTAAATTTATTACTACTAGAAAAATTAGCAATATTAAATCACCATCCTTTACTGGTTATTAATATATATTTGGTATTCACAAAACATTGAAGGTTTAAAAAACATTGAAGGCCCTTCAGTGATGTTCCCAATAGAGATAAGCTATTGAGCCTTCTAAACCCATGTCTATCAGTCACTGAATCCAAGAGAATGTGGGATCCTGGGCAACTCAACTGTCTTTGGTTGAGAGCAGTTCTTGATAGGGAGTCATGCAAAAGCCTTCCACTGCCAACATCTGAGGGCAGATGAAGAGTGAATGCTTAGTCTTTAAGAGGGGTCTGGGTGGTGCCCCTCAGCATCCATTACATGGAGAAGATCATATTTCTTTGCCAAATGTCGCAGGTTATCAAATGAGATCATGTGTGTTGAAACCATCTAGCCTAGTCTCTGACATTTAGAGAACACTCTATAAAAATTTTCCTCACATGAATGAATGAAAGAAAAATGAGTGAATGTTTTACTGATGCCACATCTTGTTGTCAGTATCTGCTTTTCCTGTGTGCCACTGTCTGTCATGTAAGTCTCTCACACACACAAAAAAAAATGTGACTATACAGACTAAATCTTTTAGAGAGACTCTTTTTGGTCCACTGGGTCTCCAGTTCATAAACAGATCCATTTTCCCACCTTCTTTGATTGAGTTATGGAAAAGAAGTGTGTTGCATTAGAAGCTACATTTTGGACCTTTGAAGATAAAATGTGGGGGATTTGTAGTATTAGGATTAGGCTGGCTGGAGTCTGATCTTTCACGGAATTTTTTTTTTAATTTTTTATTAATTTTTTATTTATTTATGATAGTCACACAGAGAGAGAGAGAGAGAGGCAGAGACACAGGCAGAGGGAGAAGCAGGCTCCATGCACCGGGAGCCCGACGTGGGATTCGATCCCGGGTCTCCAGGATCGCGCCCTGGGCCAAAGGCAGGCGCCAAACTGCTGCGCCACCCAGGGATCCCTCACGGAATTTTTTTAAAAATCACTTCTATTTTTTAGACTCTAGGGCTACCATAGTAAGGTGATATTTTCTAATTATTTCACATTAGCTGGATCATATAAGAGATTTGCAGTAGAAACAAAGCAAATGTAGTACGTAAATCAGGAAAAAGACATATTAGGTGGTTACTGCTTTTACAGAAGAATTCACACTCCTATTTATGGAACAGTTCCATATTTTGAAGAAATTCTTTCACTAAATATCCTTTTTATACATATTAATTAACAACCATATGAGATAAAAAGACTTCTTTCCCCACTTATAGGAAGGTTTAAGTGACCTGCTTAGTCGCAGAATTTGTAAGGGACAGAGCCATGGCTTCTACTTTTGACTATTATGCTATCTCTCTTTAGCCCCCATAATACCACAATGATTTTGCTTTCTGCTTCAAAATTTTGTCATATTCCTATAGAAGTACTTCATTCCATTATCAAAGATTTTGTACTTATTATATCCCAAATCCACACTGCAAGATGAATAACACAGTGTCCCTAAATGCGAGCAAGCACATGGGTAAGAGATACAACTATTACAAGAGATATATCAGACTATTACAACTATTACAAGAGATGTATCAGACCGAACAAAGCCTCAGACTTATGTGAGCTGAATCTACTTCCTGCAGTTTCCTTATTTGTTATTCAGTTATTCAATCACTAGAATATGTAAAGCCAGGCTATTTATATGGTTTTCAAATTTCTTAAAAAGAAGCAGTCATTTCCAACTTCAAATAAATGCCAATAAAGAGTGAAGTTCTTTTTCAGCCCTCAGGGTGACAAATACCATCCTTAGAACAGGCTGTTTCTTCTCAAGTGAACATCCTGAATACATGCTATTTAGACTTCAATATAAACATAACTTAATGGTCAGAGGAAAATCACGTTCTCCTGGAATTGTACATTTTATGACCCTAATAAGGTGATGACAATGGATCTCTTGTTAATTTTTTTGAAATCCAATACAATCACAATTACACTAATGCAGGATGATTTTAGAGGGAACAAAAATAAAATAAAGTGTTCCTTTGGAAAAATCTCCAATGAGAGCTATCTTATGACACGGTATCTCCCTGGAGACTGGTTATGGAATTTTCTTGCCGAAAACATTTTATGTGATGAAAATGGAATGCATTTGTTTCCTTGGAAACAAACCCTTTCACCTTTGTTGCACAGAATTTTGAGCAAAGAAAATTTAGTAATTAGACCTAGAATCTACCTATTTTAAACTAGTGGAATTTTCAAACACATGATATTATTAGAAATAATGTGCAATAAAACCCACTTAGCTCACTTATGATCAAACAAATAAACCTTTACATGACTTAGAAGTATGGACATCGGGCATTCTAAACATGGTAATAGAATTACCTATGAACTTTTACACTTGAATAGCTTAGAAAATCCCTCAGTTAAAATCATCAGCTGACTAAAATAATCTATTATAATAAAAGCAAATAAAAGCATAAATTGAGTAATAAAAATATTAGAAAGTTTCAAAATGTAAAGTCAAAAGTGTGGCTATTGGCCAGTAGTTTTAAGCCAATAATGTCTTCAGGGATAGAAAATATTTTCTATAAGGAAACAGATTCTGTTTTCTTTGCTTATGAAGTGTCTTACTGTCCTATGCTTTTTTACATCCCAAGAATCAACCTCTTGAATACACATAAGAAGTTATGTTTTATTCTTTTCTTTATGCACTGCAGCCCCCTTATCCCTGGTTTCTCTTTCCAAACACAGCTTCAACTACTCAAGGTCAACTGTCCTCCAGAAGTGATGTCAGATGATCAACAGTAGCCTTGAATGCTACGTCACCATGCCTACCTCATCACCTCATGTCACCTCGTCATCTCACATCACCACAAAGAAAGGGTCAGTACAGGACAAGATTTTCTGAGAAGAAAGACTATGAATGTATAGCTTTTATTATAGTATATTCTTATAATTGTCCTATTTGATCATTACTTATTCTTGTTAATCTCTTACTGTTCCTAATTTATATATTAGACTTTATCATCACACATGTATATGTAGGGGAAAAAACAGTATATATAGGGTTTGGTATTATGTGTGATTTTAGGCATCCACTGGGGATCTTGGCACTATCTTCTGTGGATAAGGTGGAGACTGCTGTACTCTATAGCATAAATGTAGCAAAATATTGGTGGGGCAGGTTAAGACAGGTTAAGACTATTTCTGACATTTCGCAGGCTCAAAGTACTTTCGTAAAAGAAATCACATAGTTCAATTAAACTCCGTACTTTAACTTGTATACTTCATTTAAACCCTAGAATAAAAATATTACAAAATGCATCCATGTTTTTTTCTGTATCAACATCTTTAATGAATAATTTGGAAAAGCTTTGATCATATTACCCTGTCTTTGAAGTTCAAATCACTTCAAAGAGTCCCTAATGTGTCAAGAGAATTATGTTTTTAATTTTTTTTACTTTGAAATAATTTGAAACTTACAGGAAAGTAGCAGAAAAAGAAGAATATTGCTGTGTATCCTTCACTCTTTGCTCAGTTTCCCTAAAGTTAATCTATTGTATAACCATAGTGCACATACCTAAACTAAGAGATTAACATGGTCTAATACTCTTAACTAAACTGTAGTCTTCATTCATATTTTACCAGTTTTTGCACTACTACTCATTTTTCTGTTCCATGATCCAATCCAGTATCTCACATTACATTTAGCTTTTAAATTTCTCTATGCATCTTCAATTTATGATGGTTGCTCACTCTTTATCTTCCATGACTTTGATACATTGAAAGAGTAATAGTCAGTAATGTTGTAAAATATCTCTCAGGAGTGATGCACTCTTTGAGTATATCCTGTAAGAGAGTACCTGATTTCAATATATCTTATTATCAATCATATTAAACTTGATCATTGGTTGATGTTGAATTTGCTGGGTTTCTCGAACACTATAAAATTATCTTTATCTCTGTAATAAGGATGTTGGTGGTAGATACTTTGAGACTAGAGAAATACCTATTCTTCTCAAACCCAGTAGTTTTAGTGTCCATTGGTGGATTTTGCCTGCAACTCTTACTGCTATGTTCTAAAGGTGACTTTCTGTTTCTCTCATTCCTTCTACATTTATTTTTTTTAATGTTTTTTTTATTGGGACACCTGGGTGGCTCAGTGGTTGAGCATCTGCCTTCAGCTCAGGGTGTGATCCCAGGATCCTGGGATCAAGTTCTGCATTGGGCTCCCTGCAGGGAGTCTGCTTCTCCTTCTGCCTATGTCTTTGCCTCTCTGTGTGTCTCTCATGAATAAACTAATAAAATCTTTTTTTAAAAAAAGATTGATTTATTTATTTGAGAGAGATGTGTGAACAGTGAAAGGGGCAGAGGGAGAGGGAGAGAATCTCAAGCCGACTCTCCACTGAGAGCAGAGCCCAACATGGGGCTCCATATCATGACCCTGAGATCATGACCTGAGCCGAAATCAAGAGTCGATGCTGTACTGATTGAGCCACTCAGGTGCCTCTCCTTCTACATTTATTAACTGGAATTCTTCTGTAAGGAGGAGTTGTAAGGCAGTCTTTTTTGCTTTTGTTTTTTCAGTTTGAAAATAATGATCATTTTACTGCTTTGTCTTATGTCTTCTAAAACATTTGTAAGAAAAATAAATAAATAAATAAAAATAAAACATTTGTAAGTTTTAGAAGATCAAAGCTATTATATTAATTAGGTAGGATAGGGTTAAAGAAATGTCCTCATGGGCCAAGAAAGTCAAAGTTTAAAAAAGAAAGAAAGGAGGTTCCATAAAGCAAATACTGTAGGGAAAACTACCAGTAATTTATTTGTATTTGATATTAGTAACAACAGAGTCATATTAGAAAGTTACCAAGTCTTGATTATTCAGTTATGTATTCAATGAATTGCTGACATTTTGCTAGGTGAGGAAGTGACCTTTATTCATGAGCCAACTCAAACATCTCTTGTCAAAACACTTTTCTGACTTACTCTGCAGTGTAATTATTCACTCCTTTTTATTGTCTGTTAGTGGGTATCTCTGATATTTGCTACATTTTTTACTTAAATTATAGATACCCTCTCCTTCTCCCTCTCATCTTTCCCCTCCCCTCGAAGACTGTAAGCTCCATGAAATCAGCCATCTCATCCCAATCACTCTTGTATCTCCATCACTTAACAGAGTATTAATACATATGAGCCTTTAAATTAATGTTTAATGAATCTTGACAGATGTATATATAGATGGATGGGTAAGTCAAAGGGTCTGCCTTCAGGAAACACAATCTAGTGAGGATTTGAACTATTATAGTAAAAATATGGGGGGGGGTAATATATAGAAAGAACCTGGCTCAGCTACTGAAAGTGGTCATAACAAAATCATTTTGCCTTTCTGGGTTTCAGTTTCACCATCAAATCAACAAACTAGATGACTCCTGAAGTCACTTTCAACGGTAATATATTCCATCATTCTAACATCTACTTGGATATTGCCAAAATATGAACACTCCTTTCAAAGTGTCCAATTGAATAAAATTTATAAGCAAGTACATGTGTTCTAACACCAGAATTTTATGTTTTATCTAAATTGCACCAGTGTAAAATTAGATCCTTTTTCATATTACTGTCAATCTGTTAGCTCTTCAGAACTAACCAAAGAGAATGATCATTTTCCATTTCAAGCTATGGCAAAGCAAGCACATTTTTTGGTGCCTTCCCAGCTCCTCTGGAACTACATTTATGCATTATGCTAGTCCTGCTTCACATATGCTGATGTTGTTAAGTACATCACCTCTCATGGGGTGAATCCATAATTTGAAAAATAAAATTAAATGCACCACAAAGACTTTCCTTATAGAACAGTTTTCTTTGAACTTACTAATGAAAACAATACCTTATATTTGCTTTGCATTTTATATTTCAAAGGGCTTTCACATTCCTCACCTTGCATAAGGGAAAATTTTTAAAACTTTCTTTCATGAGCTGAATAGAAGTTCTATGTTACTATCATAATTGTGGATATCATTATCATTATTTGCAATGTATTAATGAATGAATATGCTCAAGAACCCTATCAGGTGAGGTAGACAGGAAGGGCAAGAATCATTAACCAGGTGGGCAAGTTAAATAACAAAGCCACAGACAGGACAAAGGATCTCCCATGATTGATCATAAGTACCGTGACTTCTGGGTCCTTTAACAGGTATTTTGCTGTTGGCCTAAAGGCAGGCAAAATTTAATAGACTGTATATAAAGACAACTAATTTGTTTTTATTTGAATTAACAGTGAGAGGAGGGCACAAGTGTCTGTGATGATTATTTAATTGCACATTCACCAGTTTAAAAGAATCAGCATGACTTTAAAGGAAGAAAGAGAAAGGATAAGGGAA
The DNA here is from genome assembly GCF_905146905.1 of Nyctereutes procyonoides. NCBI lineage: Eukaryota > Metazoa > Chordata > Mammalia > Carnivora > Canidae > Nyctereutes > Nyctereutes procyonoides. Next base: position 45,269,976 of record NW_026575140.1, on the reverse strand, counting down.
AAGGAAAGAAGGAGTGGGAGGGATGAGAGGAGTGAGAGGGGGTCCCCTCCCATTCATATCACACCTCTTCCCTTGAAAACTCAAGTTGAGAAATTATAATACAAATATCTGAAAATGCTGATGAACATAATTGTTTAAGCAAGTTACCCAGATACACAAAGGCACTATGGAGGAAGAGCTTTCAAAATGGTGTCAAGAATGTTATATTTGTACAGTTTTTTGTCAAATCTATTAAGATCTCAGTTATCATACCTGTTAGAATCATGGTTATCAGAACACTCTTAAATTGTGCTATTTCCTCTTGTTAGAGTCACTATCCTAACAAAAAAGTACAAAAAAGGAATTCATTGTTTGACCTATTTTAAGGAGAATATGCTTACTTGTATATGGAAACATATTAAGCTTTTCAAATGTCAAGGTATGATATGCTGGATATTCCCAAAAAAGGAAAAAAGAAAAGAAAAAAAGATAAATGGTCAAAGCATGGAAAAATCCCTTGATTTCAAAAAATCCTACAAAAAATCAAAACAAAACAAAACAAAAAAAACAACCCAAGACCCCTTCAGCTCTTACATATAAAATATGCCATATCCCAGGTAAGTTTCTTATTTCAATAAGAGAATATAAGACAGCATCTTTAATATGGATAGATTTTCTAAAAGCGATTTAAGGATTATATATGTAAAATTAATCAGCTTGTCAGTCAACCTGCAATAATTCAGTGTCTTCATTATGTGGAGCTAGGTTGTAAGTTCTACATGTTATTTCATAATAATATTTGTTTTCAATATCAAAATATATCTCTTGGGCCTAAAATGAAACATGAAACAGTATGACTTATTTATCTCCATATTTTTTAAAAGAGCCCATCTTCAGGGAGGACAATAACAATAGCAATAAGAGCTAATATTAACTGAGTACTTAACAGGTGCAAGGCACTGTTCTAAGTTTTCTCCACGTGTTAATGTATGAATACTCTAAAAAGAACCCTATCAAGTGAGTATTATTATCATCACATTTTGTAGATGAGAACACTGAGGATTAAAGAAACTAGATAGCTATCTCAGCATTTCACAACCCGTCAGTAATAGCATCAAGATTATAATGCAGCTCGTCTGACTCCAAAGGCATTGCTCTTCACTTCTACTTTACCTTACACAAGTAGGAAGGGAACAGGAAGGGAGAAAGGAAGAAGAGAGGATGGAAAGAGGGAAAAGAGGAAGTTGGGGCAGGAAAGGGAAATAGGAAAGGAATATAGAATAGAAATAGAAAAGGTGATAATTATTTAGCTCACATTCAAAATGGCAGACGAGCTCTCTCGATGGCCAGTTGTGACACTCAACTTACAGGACATTGAGTATACTTTTGTGAAAGTAAAGAACACTAACACACTGACATTAGACAGTTGGGGGAGGGGAAGTTGCAACAGAAATAAGAATGCTGTATTGTTTCTTTAGAATTGCCTACCAAGAACTGGCTTGAATCATTCTCCATGAAAACTGCTGCTAATTAGGGAACATAAATGGGAATTTTCAACCATGAAACTTAATAGGTGCAAACATTAAGTGGCCATTTTTTCCCCTTTTAAGCAACAAAAGTTAAAGCACAGCCTTCTTGTCTAATTCTTAGCTATAGCCAAAGAATAAAGGTAGCTTTTTAAAGAGACTGGTATCTCACTGCTGCTTAATCTCTTTAGGCCTGATGTTGATGTTCATGTTCATGTCACATTAGATGGTTCCAAATTATCCTCTTTAGTGTATTCCCCATAACCTCCTTTAGTTTCATCAAACTGAACTACTTGTTATTTCTCAAATGACCAGATGTTTGTCCACCCAAAAGCTCAGTTTTCTTGTTTGATCACATTCTACATTCTTCTAAGTCCCCACTAAAATGCCTCCCCCAGTACAAAATTTCCCCTGGTGGTCCAAGTCAGAAATGCTCTCTTCTTCCTCTGAATTCTTATCTAACTTTCCATTTGTCTTTACACTTTTCATTTTATTCTTGAATCTCTTACATGCATGATTCAGTATCTTATTTCCAGCATAGACTGTAGCTCCCCTGAGGCAGCACCACCATCTGGTCTATCTTTATTGACTTCATGGTACTTAATAGATTGATTTTTAGATAATGGACAAAGAAAATTTTTTTAAAGAAATACTTATTTTAGGGCAGCCTGGGTGGCTCAGCGGTTTAGTGCCTCCTTCAGCCCATGCGTGATCCTGGAGACCCGGGATCAAGTCCTGCATCTGGCTCCCTGCATGGAGCCTACTTCTCCCTCTGCCTGTGTCTCTGCCTCTCTGTCTCTCATGAATAAATAAATCAAATCTTAAAAAAAATACTTATTTTAGAGAGAGAGCATGAGTAGGGGGAGGAGGAGCGGAGCAGGGGTGGGGGGTTATAATTTCAAACAGACTGCAGTGAGTATGGAGCTCAATGCAGGGCTCCATCTCACAACCCCAAGACCACGACCTGAGCCCAAACCAGGAGTTGGATGCTCAACGGACTGAGCCACCAAAGTACCCCTGGACAAAGAATTTTAAATGAGTATTTGTTTAATTTCTGTGATACACATAGCACTATTGGGCATTGCCCTGTAAATCATTACAGGGCATATACACAGGTAGATTTAACATATAGGCATCTACAATGACAAACTAAATTCCGTACTTCTAGAAAAAATAACAAGAAAATAAAGAGTTCTTGTACTAATGTCCATGGAGGCCTAAAATTCAAATGCCTATAGGGATCATGGAGGTAGCATTCATGAGAGCCAGAACAGGGTGTAGGAATAATAAGGAAGATGGAGAAAGTGGCAAATGAAAAATGCATACCCCTTCCCTTTCATTGGAAGTGAGATGGAATTAGCTTACTACTGTGTGGGAATGCCAGAGTACTGTGCCAGAAATTCAGATTTTTGATGTGAAATCTTATAATTTTTATATCCTTGTAACAAATCATTATGATTATTTTGTGTTTTAAATTTTTTTCAAATATTTTTATATATTTATTTGTTTGTTTATTTTAGAAAGAGAAAGTGCACAAGGGCCAGGAGGGCCTGAGGGACAGGGAAAGAGAGAATTTCAAGCAGACTCTTGCTGTCTGCTGTGCTGAGCACAGTTTCCGATGCCAGGCTTGATCTCACAACTCTGAGATCACGATCTCAGCAGAAATCAAGAGTCAGACACTTAACTGACTGAGCCCTGCAATTGCCCCTTTGTATTTCTAATCTTTTTTTTTTTAATTTCAGACATTTTTTTTCTTCAAATTTATTTAACAGGAGTAACTGAAATAAAAAATGTAATTGAGTCCCATCATCATGGAAATGGCTTTAAGAGAAAACTGGTCAGATGAATATTATTGCTTCCCATTTTCAACTAGTATATAGTGGCCATTGATAAATAGCCAGCAGTCTGTCAAGAATGCTCAAGATATGTTATATAATACAACATGCCTGTTCACAGGGGGAGAACTAGGAAATAACTTATGTGAACTTTTTGATTTCATCATACAAGACAAACACAAAAGCACCACCCATGCCTCTGAGAACATTGGACCATGCCCCCTTGAAAAAGCTTTGGCTCCTTCATCACGGGCAATCTTCCTCCAGCAGTTGAGTGTGCCTGTGTACATGATATCAGTTCCTTTGCACCCTGACTACATCATCATTCGATGGTGAACAGTGTCAAATGGTAGGAAGTCAACCCAGCCACCGCTGTGATGGATTGTGCAATCATCCAGCTGATGAAGATGTGAGTATTCTTGGGATCTGGAAACATTCCCTTTGCAGTGTCATAGATACCAAAGTAGGCAGCTCGGTAGATGATAGTACCCTGCCCAGACGCATTAAAGCCTTGGTACAGGCCCTTAATCCCATCAGACTTCATCTTCTTTATCCATTCATCTTTCAATGCCATTTAATTTTTTTTAATTTTTATTATTTTTTTTAATTTATTTATGATAGAGAGAGAGAGAGAGAGAGGCAGAGACATAGGCAGAGGGAGAAGCAGGCTCCATGCACCAGGAGCCTGACGTGGGATTCGATCCCGGGTCTCCAGGATTGCGCCCTGGGCCAAAGGCAGGCACTAAACTGCTGCGCCACCCAGGGATCCCTCCATGCCATTTAGAAGCGACAAACACCCACCATTTGCTTCAATGTGGATGGCACTGGAGGGTATTATGCTGAGTGAAATAAGTCAATTGGAGAAGGACAAACATTATATGGTCTCACTCATTTGGGGAATATAAAAAATAGTGAAAGGGAATAAGGGGGAAAGGAGAAAAAATGAGTGAGAAATATCAGAAAGGGAGACAGAACATGAGAGACTCCTAACTTGGTAAACGAACTGGGGGGGGGGGTGGAAGGAGAGGTGGGCGGGGGGTGTGACTGGGTGATGGGCACTGAGGGGGGCACTTGATGGGATGAGCACTGGGTGTTATTCTATATGTTAGCAAATTGAACACCAATAAAAAATAAATTTATATTAAAAAATCCCATCAGACTTGTAGATCTTAACCAGGCAGTCACCAAGCCCTCTGAATTCTCTTTCAGCTCCAGCTTTGCCCACATCAGCTAGACGGGTTCGGGCAAAATCGAGAGGATACATAAAACACAAGGATGTGGCCCCAGCAGTGCCACCTGATGCCAGGTTCTCTGCAAAGTAGTGCCAAAACTGGGTTCTCTTGTCCACACCATCCAGGAAGATCTGTTTGTATTTATCTTTGAAGGCGAAGTTGAGAGCCTGGGTGGGAAAGTATCTGATGACTTTGGCCAGGTTACCACGCCAGTAGGACAGGACTCCCTCTGCTCCTTGGGAATCCGAACCACGCAGTCAATAATGCCCTTGTATTGCTTATCTGCAGTGATTTGCTTGCTGGCGTGCTGCACCTGCAGCAGCAGCTTGACCTGCTCGATGGGCGCCACCACCGTCTTGGAGATGGCAGCAGCCACTCCACCTGCCAGGAAGTCCTTGGTGAAGGACACAGTGGCATCTGTCATATTGAAAGGAACTAGACAGGACTGCGATAGGAACTGGCTGGGACTCCAGGACCCTGGGGCTGTATTTTTAATCTTAATAAAACACTGTACAGGCAATAAAACCCATTTGTGTGCTGAATCCAGGCTGGAATCACCAGCTTAAGTTTCAGACCTGAAATTTTCAGGCAGATGTGATAGAAAGAACAGGGACCAGAGATTTATGACTTTTATGTGAAACACACTTTTCTCTAATTCTTGCCATCACTACTAGGGTTAGGGGAAGATGTATTTGAAGTTAATTTCCCCAGGAGACTGAAGAAGGGCATTCTGGGTGGCTGAAACACAGAAATTTATTGTTTCAGTTCTGGAAACTAGAAATCCAAAATCAAGGTGTTAGTAAGAGGGGTTCATTTGAGGGCCGTGTAAGAGAATCTGTTCTATGCCTCCCTCCTAGCTTCTGATAGTCTCAGATGTTCCTTGGCTTGTAAATGGCATTTTCACTTGCATCTGTGCCCAAATTTCATCCATTCTAATGACCTCATCTTAACTTAATCATCTCCAAAGACCCTATTTCCAAATTCAAAAGGTACTAGGAATTAAAACTTCAACATCTTCTGGTAGAACACAGTTCAATCCGTAACAATGATTTTTTTTAAGTAACTATTAAGGTTAAAGTTTTTTTTCTTAAGATTTTATTTATTTATTCATGAGACAGAGAGAGAGAGAGAGGCAGAGACACAGGCAGAGGGAGAAGCAGGCTCCATGCAGGGAGCCCAACACAGGACTCGATTCTGGGTCTCCAGGATCACGCCCTGGGCTGAAGGCGGCGCTAAACCGCTGAGCCACCTGGCTGCCCTGTAACAGTGATGTTGTTAACAACCCAGTGCTTCTTGCAGAGTTCTCTCTGCTCCCCGGAAATCCCAGCAGAAAACTATGTTCGGAAGACATAAGGAGGAATTGTGACAGTAATCAGTTAAAGGGCAGCAAACTGGAACACAGAACTGCTTTTCTACTTTGTTGAAGAATGCCAGAGACAGTATTATTTCTCCTGAGAAATAAGCAAATATATTTCTTTCCTCCCCATAGTCTGGGGATACAGGTGGCTAAATTTACATGTTGCTAAATGCACAAGCAGCTGTTCTTTGTGTCTCACTCTAGACTAATGGCCTTAAAGGGTCAGATCCTATTTGATTTTACAGGACTAAATGTAACAATTCCCTCTGCATAGAGTGGCACATTAGCTAAAATCACAGTGGAAAACACACTACTGAGCTTTGCAAATACATGAACTATATGGTAAAGAGGTCAAAGCATCTCCTACAATGAACTCCTGATCCTTCTATTTCCCTATTTTCTCCTCAAACACCTGTGGAATTCAACCACAATAGTAATTATCCAGAATTCAGCTAGGCCACCTAATTAAACACACAGAGATGATGTGTGTCTTGAATTAGACCACTCTGTTTCTCTGAGACCTTTAATGATGTAAAATATTAAAAACCCCAATTCATCTCTCTGGATTAACTGTGCTACTTTTAAAATGAAAAAGCTGAAGAAGGTGGCATATATAAAGATGAAGACGGTGATGTGTATCACATAGAGGAAATGACATTCACTGTTACCATGAGAATTCAGGAAGGCTTTACCGAAACGGTGACATTTGAACAGGTTTTGAAAAAATTGGTGAGGAATTCACCAAGAAACAGAGGGAATGGACCTCCCAGGCAAAGGAAAAAAAAATGTGTGCAAAAGTAGAGGAGAGGAAAAGTATGGCACATGAGAAACAGGCAAGGAATGGACCTAATCAACTTTTTAAAGATTTTATTTATTTGAGAGAAAGAGAGCACAAGCAGGGGAGGGCAGAAGGAGACGGAGAAGCAGACTCCCCACCAAGCAGGAAGCCTCATGCAGGACTTGATCCCAGGACCCCATGATCACAACCTGAGGGGAAGGCAGGCACTCAAGTGAGTGAACCACCCAGGTGCCTCTGTATCTACTCAATTCTTAAATCCCACCAACTCTAAGAAAATCCACCAATGTAAAAGATGTAATAATAGTTTTGTTGTATTTTCATTAGAAAGAGTACTAACACACTATCTGTACATACCAATTTTCATACACATCCTCTTTTCAGCAATGATTGTATATGAAGAAGAAAAATGTCCCAGAATCAAGGAAAAACTAGATGGTCTGAAAATTCCTTCCAGCTCTCATATTTTATAAACTGGTGGGCTACCGGGGTCCCAGAAACTAACTCAGTGCATCAATTGAAAATTGAGCACATTCTCCCAATGGATAAAGCTATACGCTGAGTGTTATGGGGGAATACAGAAATAATTTAGAAATAGTGGCTGCCTTGGAAATCTTGAAAAAAATTAGCAAATTCCATGTGTTACTATCATATCTCTTCCAATATGTATACTTAATCTGCTAATTTTTCTGCATTCAAGTGCAATCTTATCTCTACCAGTACTAAATGTTACCTTGACAGATACATCATAATTATAGCTTGTGAAGATCTGCACTCCTGAGTTTTCTAAAGAAATGGTTTTAAATCAGTGTTCCAACAGAGTAGTTATTCATAAACACTTGTAAAGAGGGTCAGAAGGAATTTCTCATTAATACTCAAGTACTGGGATCCATGAATTTGATTTAAGAAGTTAAGAAAATCTCTACACTATTATCAGTTTTTGTTTGTTTTTAATTAATAAAAGCTTTCTTGAGCAGACAAAGAGATGAAATGCAGCTATGTACATAATCTACAACTACTTATCTATGTGGCAACCTGCATTCAACAATTTTTCTGAATGTCTGCTTTAATTTATCCATAAGTGACTGTCTTCTTTTCCTCTTTATATGTATATAAATAATAATAATAATAATAATAATAATAATAAAAATTTAAAAATTCTGATAGTACACAAAGATGAAGATAAGGGGGAGGGGTCTGTCATTGGCACTTCAGAAGAACAAAGCTGGATTGAAGAGGGGTAAATGATGAGGCAGGGCAGAGACAGAGAGACTCAGGCTAATGACATCCTGGAGGCTTCAGCTGAAAAGGGAGTCAGAATGAGGCCTCATCTGGAAAACTGGAAAAGCAGTCTAAAGTCTCTATATAGACTTCCAGATATTTATACTTCCATCCCAGTCCTCAGGTCAAAAATTGGAAGAGCCCCTCTAAAGAATTTACTAAACCAGGGCACTTGGGTGGCTGAGTGGTTTAGTGTCTGCCTTTGGCTCAGGTCATGATCCTGGGGTCCCTGGATGGAGTCTTGCATCAGGCTCCCTGCATGGAGCCTTCTTCTCCCTCTGCCTATGTCTCTGCCTCTCTCTGTGTGTCTCTCATGAATAAGTAAATAAAATCTTAAAAAAAAAAGAATTTACTAAACCATATGGTGAAACTTCTAAGATGTGAGTGGTTGAGAAGGAGTACTACACAATATGCCCAGTTTGATGTCTTGTCCATTCATGCTTGAGTACCCTGAAGCAGGACCTATCCATGCAAACAAAGCTCCAAACCAACTTTTTCATAGATTCATCCCTGAATCTGAATGGACAATCAGGAATCATCAGACATTTGGGGAAAGCCTACAATAAGAAAAAAAGACCCAGATAAAGAAACAGAAAATAGAGATAATTTGACAAAGTTTTCAAAATCTGGGTATGCCCATGCAAGTGAGCATCAACTTTGATGAAGGTCTCACTGGAAAAGTGTAAAAAGCAACTGCTCTTCTAATGTCAGTTCTATCTCTCCAAATTTCCTATCTTCTACACATTGATGAGCATCCTACAGGCTATGCTTCAGGGGCCCTAGAACCCTTGACTAATGCAACCAAGAAAATATTACAGAAACAGAATGTTGTCAATGCTCAAAACTATTAGATAAGGTATTATATCTAAAGAAAGGAGACTTGAGCACAAAATCATAGAAGTACAAGAGTCGGGGAAGTAGATTTGGCAACCTTAAATTAGGGTATCCAGGGGACATTTTCAAAAAGTGTTAAAATATAATCCTGAATCTGTAAGACACCACTATTTGAACAAAAGAGTTTTGTCATTAGTTGTCAAGGCTGGGACATTTTATCAGTATTTCCTACACCTTAAGCAAAATATGCCAAAACTTAACTTCCCTCAGGTCAACCTTCCACAGCAATGATTTGATGACTATGTCTGCCCAGCTAATCAAAAAGGAAGAAGAGATTTTTCAGATAGTGGATGCGCCCAATGGAGATTCCCCATAGTTCCAGGATTCTATGTTCAATACCAGAAATTTTTATGTTTGACGAACATGTTATCAATTTCCTAGGGTCTGATGAACTCCTAGGCAGGGTTAGAATCAAATTTTGGACCTTAACTCTTGATGAATTCATAAAATCATTGCCATTCTGGATTATCTGGCTAGGTAGCTAGGTTGTTCCTTGCCTGGCAAGAACCCTCTATATTTAATATTCATTTTCTTACCAACTTTGACTTCACATTAGGATTATCTGGGGAGCTGTTAAAAAATTGTGATGTCTGGCCCAACTCCAGATGTTTAGATTCATTTGGTCTGTGAAGGGACCTGCGCATTTATATTTTTTAAGGATTCCCCAGGTGATCCAAAAGTAGACAAGAGAAGGGAACCATTGTTTTGAGGTGAATCATTGCAGATCAGGAGTTCAAAATAATACTGGGCACCAACAAGTCTGTATGAATTGCATCATCCATTTTAAGTATCAATATTATCTTACTAAAGTTTGCTATATCCATTTCTGCTCCATGATCGGACAATTTCAACAGGGGGAAATTATGGGAGACACACTGTTACTTAACAAATAAAATCTTTCTTGAGGGCAGCTCCTGTGGCCCAGCAGTTTAGCGCCGGCTTCGGCCCAGGGCGTGATCCTGGAGGCCCGGGATGGAGTCCCATGTCAGGCTCCCTGCATGGAGCTTGCTTCTCCCTCTGCCTGTGTCTCTCCCTTTCTCTCTCTCTCTCTCTCTCTCTCTCTGTGTGTGTCTGTCATGAATAAATAAATAAAATCTTAAAAAAATACTTTCTTGATGCCTGAAAGTTCTCAAGAATAAATTAAACCACAAACTCCCCAACCTTGAAAGGCTTTGAGATTAAACAGGTATTTTAATAGATATTTTCTGTGGACTATTATACTCAAGGACATTAAAAAATGAGTTAGACATTGTCTTTGTTTGCAGGGAGTTTTTAATCTAAGTTTCTTTCTCAATCTAAGCTTGTATAATTTTACACATCAATTATTTTATTCTTATTAGACTAATAATAGAACTCAGAACCAGGTATTATTAGTTCTGCCTTTTCCTGGTTTTCACTTTCATTTAAAAATCTTATTTTATGGTGTATCTACATTTTACTGGCTTTAAAACCTCTGGCAACGTAAATACTATGAACCTTACAAAGGGTTCCTGAAAGTGAAAGTACTTCTCCTCAAAAGATTCTTTCAAGAATTAAATAAATTTGGCATAAAATGTACTTAGTCCAGTGCCTAACACAAAGTGCTTAATAAATGTTTATTACTATCTATCAACTCTCAAAACAATATGTTCAGTGCATAAGTTACTCTTTTCTTCCCTCTATTATTAGAGTTTAAAGAAACTGAGATAATTTTTAAGAATTCTTCTAATGCACTGACAAGAATTCGATTGATAGTGCATGTAGTGAATACATTTTTTTTTATTTTTTTTAAAGAAATATGAAGGGGAAGAAACACTTAACAAATGGGATTAGGCTCATTGTTAACTTAGTTACAAGTGCTGTCTAGACAGACATCCAATGTTTAATTTTCTTCATGTTTGGGCTCTTCATTCTCTTAGAGCAGCTCTATAATTCAACGATTAGAATTATTATGGGCTAGCACAGTGAATGTAAAACACATATATGAAAATAACAGTATCTTATATTAGGAAATAATTACAACATAGAGCAGGAATAACAATTTTGTATTCACTTGTCCTGATGAAACCTATTTTTGTTTTAGAAACCATTAGAAATTTTCCAACTCTGCAAAATAATGTAAATAGATGTTTTCCCCCACAAAACGCTAAAGTAAAATTTTAATGGCAATTATAATTGTAAATTGATCACAAGCTTTCAAATATCAAATGCAAATAAAGCAGCTCAAAGCATAGGACATCTGGAGCAACACAGCAATGCAACCTGAAGGTTTTTTTTCTTCAGTGCAAAATGTTCTGGTTGGGTAAACAGATTAACCTTTTTGCATGCTATTCACACATCTGATTCAAATCCATGGGGAAAAGCACCTTTGAGTGCTTGAGAATTCAAAATGAGAATCCCAATTTCGGTTCAAAAACTTAACACCAAGGGAGAAGAGGAACAAAAAAGAAATTTGGCCACTTCAGATGCTGTCACCAATTACTTGAGACAAAGCACAAGACAATTTGATTGCTTGGGGGCGGCACTAGATTTGGAAGACCTAGTTTTCAGCTTCTTTCTGCTATGCACTTTCTGTCTTATGTCGGGAGTCACCACATTTCTATGAGTCCCTGTTTCCTCCTTTGTAAAGTGGGGAGAACACCACCTCCCTCACAGAGGTACAATGGAAATTTGCTGATTAATGGGGATGAAGCTCTTGGTAAACTGAAAAACACTTCAAAATGATTAAATACCATAAAGTGTGGATGCATTAATGCTAGAAGCATAGGAGGAAAACACACACAACAGCAGAGACAAAGAGAAATTGCATAATAACAGCCAGCATACATGACAGAGGCATGGCACATGAAGGTGCTGTCCTCTCCATCTTGTTTATGACTGTCATCTTGGCTGTGGTGACTAGGAGACAGGTATGAGAGCGTATGTAAGCCATCTGGCTCACAGTAGACATCCAGTCAGTCTTTGCTTATCCACTTGCAAGCACTAATGCATTACTTATTTTTGCTATCTACGTTTATATGGTTATTTAATTAGTGCAATAGTCACCAATGCCCCATTTGGGAGTAAAATGATATAATTCTGCCCTCATTAAGGTTTCTAGTGAGACAGACATTCAATAAACAATTTCTCCAAACAGATCATTATTAATTGTAATAAATGCTCTGAATAAAAAGTACTAAAAGGAAGCCACACAAGAACATCCAACTTGGAAGAGTTTGGGATGATTTCTACCTCTTTATTACTACTTGGATTTTTCAAGCATGTTTCCCTTTTCTCTCAAATAAACTTAGCCTCCTATGTGTCTGCATATATGACTTCCATACATATATAAGTATATATGAGTGCATGCACACATACTAAGTATGGATCTTAATGAACACATGACTTATTGATCCACTATTGGTGAGAAAGCTGAAATCAAGTAGGGAACAGTGCCCTTCGTCCCTAAGCCTCATTCTACAAACAATCATACCTACAAACATTTCTGTGACATAAACGACGGCCCAGACAATAATGAGTGTGACTAATCAACATCTGTCAGACAGTGACAATTATACTCACTTGGGACTGAAAAGGCAAAGAAATATGATTTAAGATCATGTTTTGAAACACTTTAGTGGCAATAGAAAAAAATCAGCTATAATTAAAAAAAAGAAAAGAACAAAGCAACTCACTATGATAGATGTTCCAGCAACTGCTTCTTATGTTTGCCAGTTCCAATGTGCTGGATAGCCTCTGCTTTCTCCCTCTACATGCATTCCCCACCTTCTCCCCTCCCCTTACCTTCCCCTTCGTGCTACAAAGGCTCCCCTGATGAATGAAGTCACTTGGCTCTCTTGCCCCAGCTTCTGTTTGTGGTTCAGCCAATGGAGAGTAGAAGCAGGTTGGGAGAGGCATTGGTTCTAGGAGGTCACCATGGACCAAATGGCAGGACTATCATCTCCTTGGATACCTCACATGTAACAGGCTCCCTCCCCTCTCTCTTGAGGCTTAGGGACAGTAAAAGCACCACTGTTTCTAACCTGGGCAACTGAACTGCCCTTGGTGTCTTCCTTTATATACCCTTGTAAATAAATCTTTCTATAAATCCTCTCAAATTATCTTAATTCAGGAATGCGATTTCTTTCCTACATTCCTATATTCCTATGAATAGATAAATAACCATGGAATTTGAGATTAGAGAATAATTCACATATATTAGTAAACCACTTCAGTTTTTAGGTGAAGAGGGAAAGTTGCTTGCTCAGAGTGAAAAAATTAGTGGCAAAACCAGTACCTGAGGGTCTTTATCAACTAAGACAAAGCTATATGGCAGTGGTTCTCAGAGTGTACACCCTAGGCCAACAGCTACAGCAGCCAATGTATGGGAAAGCAAATTCTCAGGCCCTACTCTAAACCTACTGAATCAGAAACTCTGGTGTAGGACCCAGCAATTTGTATTTAATAATCCCTCTAGGTAAGTAATGCTGATCCATATTAAAGTTTGATAATCACTGTTTTAAGATACCATTCTAATAGCCAACATATGAGACAAGAGAAAGTTCACTAACTCAGACTACTATGGGAGAAAGTTCACTTTAATGCAAAGCCTAAGCTAAGCAATAGTCTTAAACACAGATACACCAGTGTACATAATAGCAGCATAACTTATAATAGCCAAAAGGTAGAAACAAATCAAATGTCCACCAACAGATGGATAGATAAACAATATATCATATACACATATAACAAAATAATATCATGCCTTAAAAAGGGATAAAATTCTGACACATACTCCCATGTAGATGAAACTTGAAGACATTATGCTGAGTGAATTAAAGCAGACACAAAAGGATAAATATTGCATGATTCCACTTGTAAGATATACTTAGAGTAATCAAATTCATAGAGACAGAAAGTAGAATGGTGGTTGCCAGGAGATGAAGGCAGCGGGGGAATGGGTGCAGAGTTTCAGTTTGTGAGGATGAAAATGTTTTAGAGAATGATAGTGATGTTTGCACAAGAGTGTGGATGTACTGAATGCCGCTGAACTATCCACTTAAAAATGGTCAAACTGGTAGCCTTTATGTTATGTATATTTTGCAACAATAAAAAAACAGGTATCAATAAAGATTCTCTTCACCAGCACTGATCTATATTTATGAACACTTTTCAAACTTTTTGCTTATCAGTTTCTTATGTGATCTAAACTCAGCAGTAGTGCCTGAAATTTATAGTAAGACTAACTTTTCAATTGAAAACTGTTGAGAGTGAGTGACTTGATCTTTCTGCAATCAGCCAAATCAGAAAATCTTGTCTAGAAGTACTGCATAGAAATTAACTAAGTCACCCATACATTCTTTTTTTTTAAATTTTTTTTTATTTATTTATGATAGTCACAGAGAGAGAGAGAGAGAGAGAGAGAGAGAGAGAGAGGCAGAGACACAGGCAGAGGGAGAAGCAGGCTCCATGTACTGGGAGCCCAACGTGGGATTCGATCCCGGGTCTCCAGGATCGCACCCTGGGCCAAAGGCAGGCGCTAAACCGCTGCGCCACCCAGGGATCCCACCCATACATTCTTTTAAAAGGAGTCGCACAGATTTGATCCTTGATATACTAATAAAAATACCTATTGCAAAAATCTTAGGAATATTAATATGGCCATCTAACTTCACCTACAGAACAACTGTTATGCCTCAAGAATTATCCCATCATCACCAATTACTTGTGTATTCTCATGCATAATTTGCAAAGAAACTATTAAACAAAAAGAATTTCAAGAAGTTTCCCAAGACATCTGTCAGTCTATTTTAGATCTATCTCCACCAGGATTGCCTCAAATAGAATTTCACAAACTCTATACTCTAATAACAATGCTTTAATTACTTTACCCCTTAATGACCAGGTACAATGACTAGCAAGAGATATTAAAATATGTCTTATAAAATATTAATATTAAAATAACTTGATTATTTTAGTCAATACAAATTTCATTTCTCCATCCACCATCTGCACCACAGACAACACACTGGGCAGCAAAAAAGTTGATGAGAAGATTAATGGGATGGAATCAATGGTGTGGGAATGGTGTGTGGAATAGTCATAAAGAACCATAAAGATCCTTCCTTTTATATAAAGTCACTATAGAGACTTTCTATATAACCAATGGTTTGGCTCAAATTTGGTCAAAATCAGACAAGCTACGTTCATTGGAAGATAATATGAAATCATTTGTTTGACTTGATTTGTCAGTTGAATCAAATAGTGTAAAACAACTCTGTGAGCAGAATTGAAGTTGGACTAAGCACAATAAATAGAAACATATATTAACACCCTAGTATCATTAATAAAGGACATTAAAATGAATGAATTTTTAAAAATTCAAGTGAAATGTTTGAACTCTAGTTTCACCATAAGTGTCAAGATTTGTTGCTCCTATTGTTGTTTTATTGACATTTATTTCATAGCAACAAGAGCTGCAAATAGCTTTTACTGTCTTGAGTTGATGCTTTTACAACTAAGATTGATCGTATTCACCTGGAAGCTTGGAATGGTTTTTGAATTCTACAGTATCCAATTTGTCTTCAGAAAGATTTGCTTTACCTATCTCATTAAATCTTAGAATCATGAAAGCTCCTAAAGGGAAAAACACTAGCAGATAACTTGGTGTTCTTCCTGGGAATGAATACATCTGCATAATAGCATACTATCCTCTGAGACAAAAACTCTAACAAATAAAAAGTCTTTTGGTGTAATGCTGGACTTCCCACGAAAAGCCTCATGGGAAGACAGGTATTTTTTGCTGTTTTCTGAATAATCCAAAGGTTGAAAACTTTTTTTAAGTGCAAAAAGAAAAACAGTTTTTAAGATTACTATAAACCATAATCTCAAAAAAATAGAAGGAAATGGACATTAATAACCCAAGCTCATTACTGTGATGTTCTCATTTCAGCCATACACTGAAAATAATGAATGATGGCTATCGACCTTACTTTAATTTGTATGTAGTGTGTTGATATGTTTTTATGCGTCCGCAATGGAATATGACTTCCCATTTCCTGGAAAGTAATGGAGCATATGCTTTGGTATAAAAAGATTTTGTAATGAAAAGTAAATTTCACTCAGAGGCCACATGGAAGCCTAAAATGTTCTCACAGATTGCACAGGGGGAAAAATATCTATATAGCTGATTCATTGTGCTTAATGGCTATCATACCAACTCAATGTTATGGAATTATATTGTCTATTTATGTGTATTCATAGGCTTGTTTTTCTCTGCGGTGGTAAGACCATACTGAAAACTACAAGTATAGAGTAAAATCTTAACTAGATTTACCATGAACTTCACTAGAAAAGCCAAGGCTCCTTCTAGAGCTTAATTTGCCTAAATGGATATCTAGACTCAATCTCTATCAACATGTTTGGAAAAATACTTCACTGAAAGAGGAACTCTAAGGACATTTCCCAAGAGAGACATGCTGGCCTCATTTCAGAAGTTTAAGACACAAAATAGGAAGCAGAGTAAGACCAGGAAATCTGATGAATGAAAAAAATCTTTTAAAGTTTCAGCCTTTTGGAGACATACACTCAGCATTAGCTGTTTCAGGTCCTCAAGTATCCTGAAGCTCTCAAGAAGGAGGAAATGACACCAAGGAGTTTACACTGGCAGGATTTCTCTTACTCCATGATTTTTAGTGGTATCAACAACTTACTTCAACCTTACCATGAAGAGTCATGGTGATTCTTCAGGAGCAGATGCCAATTTGTAGCAAAACCAACAATTTACAGATATGTTTACAATGCACTCCTACAACTAAACTAAATAATCTGAGGAAGGCAAAGTGATTTTACCCTGTTGCTAATAACAAACCTTCTTGTATCAGTTTTAGAATATATTATTTTCATAAAGAACCATAAAGATCCTTCCTTTTATATAATTTCCTGAAGGGTAGACTGTGGTTTATTCTCTGGCATGGGAACCTTTATGAGCAACATGTTACAATTGAAACAATATTTAAGGCATGAGGTCCAAAGAATTTGGAGCCAAAGAAGTTTGGTGTGTTAGTAAACTGGACAGGAAGTTTTTGATTTCCAGTCCTGGCTCCTGCTAACTCTGTGTCTTACAGAAAGCCATTTTCTGACTCAGGAGAGTAAACTGAAGAAGTGGATCTAAATGTTCTTACAGATCCCTTCTGTTTTTGTTTTGGTTTCTGATTATAAAAGTTATTTATTTGCTTTATTTTATTGAACCATATTAAACAAATATGTAAGACTGAATTATATTAAACCAATATGTAAGACAAATCAAAATATAGAAAAGAGATCTACTTTGCAGGAATTTTAGCAGAAGTACTCTATAAGGATATGACAATAACCCCAGATATTTTTCTCATGAGTTGAAAATGTATGATTAAAAGGCCATAATGGTAAGCTTCTAAAATATCAAAGGCTCTTAGTACAACAATATTGCTCTCTTCACCAGTGATACTCACAGCAAAATTAATCCCATTATTTCACATGTGCTGCTAGAAAGATAATTTCTAATAAACAGAATTTAGTCTCTCTGGGACTAGCTACATTTTCATAAAATTCAAAACAAATAATAGTTAGACTATTTATTCTCCCTGGAAGTATGATACAATTTCATATTTGAAACAGAATAATAGCACAATGCAGAAAACTTTCTTAAAAACAAACTAAAGGGATCCCTGGGTGGCGCAGTGGTTTAGCGCCTGCCTTTGGCCCAGGGCGCGATCCTGGAGACCCGGGATCGAATCCCACGTCGGGCTCCTGGTGCATGGAGCCTGCTTCTCCCTCTGCCTATGTCTCTGCCTCTCTCTCTCTCTCTCTCTCTCTCTCTCTCTCTCTGTGTGTGTGACTATCATAAGTAAAAACAAAAAACTAAAGACCTTAAAAGATCTTAGTATGTAGCACTACTGGGGTCTATTTGAATTAACTATTAGAATCAAAGTATTAAAATCTCAAAAGGAGGGTACCTGGGTGGCTCAGTCAGTTAAGCACCTGCCCTTCAGTTCAAGTCATGATCTCTGGGTCCTGGGATCAAGCCCAGCGTTGGGCTCTCTGTTCGGTGGGGAGTCTGTTTCTCCCTTTCCCTCTGTCCCACCTCCCCCCATCCCAACCTGGCTTGTGCTCTCTTGAGCTCTCTTTCAAATAAAAAAATAAAATCTTTTAAGTAAGTAGATAAATATATAAAAATCTCAAAAGCTTAGATTTTAGCTATAGATAGGTGATAGCAAAGGTTTTCGGCATCTTGTTTCTGCAATAATGCCTGTTGGGGATATAAAATTCAACTCTATATCTATGATACCCTTTATACAAACAACAGGAAGTTTAGAAACTGTATTCTCAATGAGTTCTAATACAGCTGACCAGCAGTAGGAAATTCTAGCTACAAATAGCTCGGGGTAAATTTAAAATAGCTATAATCAGATTAATAGAGAATTCATTTCGGGGGGCACCTGGGTGGCTCAGTGGTTGAGCGTCTGCCTTTAGCTCAGGTCCTGATCCCGGGGTCTTGGGATTGAGTCCTTCATCAGACTCCCTGCAGGGAGCCTGCTTCTCCCTCTGCCTATGTCTCTGTCTCTTTCTGTGTCTCTCATGAATAAATAAATAAAATATTTTTTAAAAAGAATTTATTTTTAGTCCATTTTTGGCTGATTAAGCAAATATTTATTAACATTTACTTGTACTAGGGACATTTTAGGACATGAACACCACGCTAAACACACCAAAGTTCTTCTTCTCATCGAACTTATTTGAAGTAAGGAACAGAGGAGGTAACAAGAATGAAGAATCATAAAGCAGAGTAAGAAAATAGAGTGTAAAGAGGGAATTCCATTTTACAAAATATGACCAGTAAAGACATCTTTGATGAAGTGATATTTAAGCAAGGACTTTAATGAAACAAAGAGCAAAATGGGAGATTATCTGGGTGAAGTGTGTTGCAAGGAAAAGGAACATTCTAAGCAGAGAAAGCATTCTGTTCTGATAACATCAATACAGAATAGAATTCTGGAGTGATTGCTCCATAAAAATAGAGACCACATCCCTTAATTTATTTCCTAGCATCCATCACATTTTGTGCATCATTGTAGGTGCCAGTATGTGCTTGGCACTGAGATAAATTGACTTTAATAAATCCCTGCCTGCTCACTTAACTATTCAAGAAAGGAAGAAAAAAATATGTTCACTAGCTTTAGCCTACCAGCAGTGGACTTCTGTTTTCTCAGGGTTTACTGAATCCGAACTGCGTCCAGCATCGTAAAGATAGAAAAATATTTTATTCTTACATTATTTAAAAGTGCATATTCTGCTATTAAAAATCATAATAACGTAAAGGGACAAGGCTGAAATGAGTTAAAACCACAAAAGTACATTAAATGACATCTATTAATTTATTCATCAATATTGTTCCAGATTTTCACCAAGTCAAAAACAAAAGACCTGAAAATTAGATTTAGTTCAGAGCTTTTTGGCAACCAAGGGGGTAAAAAAAAGTGTGTAATACACTGGAAAGTGTATTATGGTAATTTAAGTTTCACTGTGTGTGTGTTTCAACTGAAGGTACAATATGCTTTTATATCACCTTAATGAAATTTATACGCAAAATATCAAAATATAGCTGAGAGAAGTATTTATAGGAGAGTTCAAGGAAAGTACTCCACTTAAAATGTTTTTTAATATTCTAACTTGATATAAAAATGGAGTCTTAAAATTTAGAAACAGCCATGTTTATTATAATCTGTAGCCTGCGTTTCTTGAATGTAATATGTTAATATACTTAGTTGTGTTTTTCTTGGAACATAGGGAGCAAAAATTGAACTAACCTCTTGAAGAATCACCAGGATGGTGCTGACATTTTGAACTGGTGATGGAAGGAAGCACTCAGGTTACATATGCAACTTCTGAAGGCTTAAAAGTTATTTGATTTCAAACGTAAAGTATTTGGACTTCTGCTTCTAGCCATGAAAGAATAATGAATGAACACTTCCACCTCAAACAACTAGAAAATTAAACAAAATATGAAACATTGAATTGTAATTCCTTAGAGAAGGTAAAATAAATGGAGTAAGTGCAATGAATGTGCAGGGTACAGCCTGAGGGGAGCTGTCAGACTGCAGTTCACAGAGGGGAATCCAGATGGAGACCAGGATTCCCAATGAGTTGAGAAGAAAGAGAGCAAACTTTAGGGAGGGCAAGGTGAGTAGAAAATGCAAGATAGAGTACCAGAGATGAGAGATCTCCACAGAGACAGTTCTCTTGGGTTCTACTGAGTGGTCCCCTTGAGTCTGGCTGAATATCAATATGCAATTGATGAGAAGAAACTACCCAAGCCTAGAAAACAAAACAAAATAAAAACACGATCTGAACAACTCTCAGAGCTCATAAAGAGCTAACCACAGTGCATGTTTCCACCAGCTGGTGTGATTACATGGAATATCAATAAGAAGCATCATATAGTCAGTCATCACCACAGCAGTGAAGGTGTATTAACCCGAGACTAAACACTACTCTGGACCCCTCTGACAAAATTGAAAAGCAAGCTTCAAAAGAACAAGCCAATTTCATGTAGCCTTGCCAAAATAAACTGTATCATTATTTAAATGTACATAAAAATCCAGTAATAAACAATATAAAATCCAAAGTGTCCAGCATCAATTAAAAAACAGGAAAATAAAGTTAATAAATGGAGGGGGGAATTAATCAATGAAAACAGATCCAGAAATAATAGGGTTAATGGCATTTGTAGAGAAGAATATTTTTTTAAAAATATGTTTCTTTATAAAAATGCTCCACTGGTTAAAGAATATAAGGAAAACATGAATGTAAAGAAGAAAATATGTAAGTTATAACAAAGAGCTGATTAGAAATTTAAAGAAGAAAACTATAGTATCTGAAATGAAATAAATATAATGTATTATATCATCAGCAGATTAAACACTGCAAAAGAAAAATATAACTGAACTTGAAGACGTAAAAATAGGAACTACCATATTCAATATATTTAAAGGACTCTATCCTTTCAACCCAGCTAGAAGACAAAAAAATTCAAAAAATGGGCAAGACACTCAAATGATACATTGCATCAAAGAAGAAATATGAATGGTCAATAAGCACTTGAAAAGATCCTCAACATCATTAGTCCTAAGAAAAATACAAATTAAACCCACAATGAGATATCATAGACATTCACTAAAATTTGAAGAGTGACAATATCAAGCTGATGAAAATATGAGCATCTGGGTCTATCACACACTAGCAGGAATGTAAAGAGTTACAACCACTTTGGAAAACAGCTTAGCAGTTTCTTCTAGAGTCCAATATATGCTTATCATACACTATACAGTAATCCCATCCTAATATTTTTACCAATAGAAACAAAACATCTGTATATGTAAAGACTTGTACATATATGTTCATAGCAGCTTTATCACAATAGATAAAAACATGGAAACAACCCAAATGTCCATCAGCTAAGGAGTAGATAAAACTGTAGAATAGCTATTCATGAATACCACTCAATAATTAAGGAACAAACCACTGATTCATAACAACATAGATAAATCTCAAAAGCATTGGTAAATGAAAGAAACCAGATATGAAAGACTATACACTGTGTGATTTCATTTATCTGATTTTCTAGAAAAGGCAAAACTGCAGTGACAGAAAGAATATCAGTGATTGCCAAGGGCTGAGATAGAGGAAGAAGGTTAACGGCAAAGTGGCAAGAGGGAAGATTTTAGGGGTGATGGCAATGTTCTATATAAGCATTGTCCAAAAGAAGTATAGTGCCAGGTACATGTGCAATTTAAATATTTTACTAGCCAAATTCAAAAAGTAAAAGGAAATAGGTAAAGTTAATCTTAATAATATGCCCTATTTAATACAATATATCTAAATATTTCTCAATATATAGTTAATATAAATTATTAATGAGATATTCAAATTTTTTTCATACTAAACCTTTGAAGTCCAGTGTGTATTTTATACTTAAGCCCCAATTTATTTAGGACTACTCACATTTCAAGTGATCAAGCACCACAGGTGGCTAGTGGCTACCATTTTGGACAGAGCAGTTCCAAATCATAATTGTGGTGGTGGTTACACAACTCTATACACGTGTCAGAACTCATTGAATTATATATTTAAAGTTGGTATAATTTATTGTGTGTAAAGTAGACCTCAACAAAGCTGATTTAAAAAAAACAGTTAAAGTAGTTGATTTGTGAGTTTCCTCATATCAAAGACCTTTCTTCTGTACTGGAAGGTTAAGTTCAAAAAGAGAGAAATACAAAAACACATAACCGAGAAACAGATCCCTCCTCCATTATGATTTTATAATCTATTTGGGAGAGGAAAAGTATTATGTTACACAGAATTCTTTGACATTATACATAATGTAGAAGCAGCATGGTTCAAACTTGAAGTTCAGTAAATTAGCTTGAGGAAGTAACACCACATATTCTGAACTGGAATACCAGATATACCAGTAAACTGGCAGGTCACTTTTTATGAATCTTGTCACTAAGTCCTTTGTGTGGTTCAGTGCTAGAAATAAATTAATCAAGAAACCTAATTTATATCTTGGATACTCCACTACTAGCTTGTGATGTAATTTCTCTGGCCTTAGTTGCCTCTTTGGAAAATAATAATTGCTCCATGTTTAATTACTTCATATATACTTGATACGTGTCCAGCACTTTACATTATTCCTTTCTCTGTACAACGTAATTTAGCAAGTATGATTGCCCACATTTTATAGATAAGCAAACTAAGACTTAGAGAAGTTAACTTGCTCAAGATCACAAGCTAGCAAGTACAAAACTAGATTTAAATAAAGATTCTTATACCTAAAAATCCCCACGTGCATTCTCCTAGACAGAGTTCTCTCCCAGTGTGGAGTTTGAATGGAGATAGTCATGAGATATTCTTCAAGGATGATGATGCTCTGTAGCAGAATAATAATGAAGACTCAAATTCTAGGCTCATACACAATAAGGCTGAAATTCTACCTGTGTAGGTGTGATCTTGAAAACTTACTAAATCATCAGTCTCCATTTTTTTAAATTATTTATTTAAAGATTTAATTAGGGCAGCCTGGGTGGCTCAGCGGTTTAGCATCTGCCTTCGGCCAGGTGATCCTGGAGACCCGGGATCGAGTCCCATGTTGGGCTCCCTGCATGGAGCCTGCTTCTCCTTCTGCCTGTGTCTCTTCCTCTCTCTCTCTCTCTCTCTCTCTCTCTCTCTCTCTCTCTCGTGAATAAATAAATAAATAAAATCTTTATTTTCCCTCTTTTTTATATTATCAAGAGATCAAGGAATAGGGACTATAAATAATATATTGTGGGTAACATGATAGCAGTGTGGCTAGGAATAGAATCTAGAACTTTTTTGGGTTCTAAAAGGTGTGGGGTTTTTTCCAGTATAAAATTTCATTTTTCCTCTCTTCTGTGCTGTAGTTTTGTAGTCACAGAGTCTGGATATCAAGATGCCCTTTATATAGTGTCTTATAGCAATGAAGGAGGCAAAGACATATTTTAATCTTGCTTAACTGAGGTTTCTAGAAAATAGGCAACACTAAGCCCAATTTAGAAAGACTAAATTTCTTCTTTAGTATTTTTTAATACAACCATTTATTTTTGTATTTATTTTTCAAGAAACTTAATTGAATTATCCTTAAACTGCATGCTCAGCAATCATTTTGAAATTGATGTATTTGCAATTTCTTGTATTTAATTTGGTATCAAGAGGAAGAGTAACCAAGTGATTTATGACCCTCATATTATAGAGTCAAACATTTAGAAATAAATAAATCCCTGGAGTCCCAGGATTGAGTCCCACATCGGGTTCCCTGCAGGGAGCCTACTTCTCCCTCTGCCTATGTTTCTGCCTCTCTCTCTCTCTCTGTGTCTTTCATGAATAAATAAATAAAAAAAACATTGAACGTATGAGTGAACTTCACGGGCTCAAATGACCTCTTTGTCCCTTCTAGTTCTTTTTGTTGTTGTTGTTTTAAAGATTTTATTTATTTATTTATTTATTTATTTATTTATTTATTTATTTATGAGAGACTCAGAGAGAGAGGCAGAAACATAGGCGGAGGGAGAAGCAAGCTCCCTTCCCTGCAGGAGAGTCTGATGCGGGACTCAATCCCAGGACTCTGGGATCAGGACCTGAGCCAAAGGCACACGCTCAACCCCTGAGCTATCCAGGTGCCCTGTCACATCAAAAGATGAATGGATAAAGAAGATGTGGTCTATATATATAATGGAATATTACTCAGCCATTAGAAATGACAAATATCCACCATTTGCTTCAATGTGGATGGAACTGGAGGGTATTATGCTGAGTGAAGTAAGTCAATCGGAGAAGGACAATTATTATATGGTTTTGCTCATACCGAGAATACAAAGAGTAGTGAAAGTGATTATAGGGGAAAGGAGAGAAAATGAGTGGGGAAAAATCAGTGAGGGTGACAGAACATGAGAGACTCCTAATTCTGGGAAACGAACTAAGGGTAGTTGAAGGGGAGTCGGGTGGGGGATGGGGTGAATGGATGACAGGCACTGAGGGGGGCACTGGACAGGATGAGTACTGTGCGTTATACTATATGTTTGGCAAATAGAACTCCAATAAAAAAATACACAAAAACTAAAAAATAAATAAATAAATAAATAAATAAATAAATAAATAAATTTTATTCACCATTTTACTCTGAGCAGAGCACACAGCCTGGGATCTCATAGGCCCATAATAAATATTGGAAGGTATAAATGCATAGCATGAAAGTAATACACTTTGACTCACAGTTTAAAATTCTTGTGCACGAACTCATTATATTTCTCTCCTTCTCCATTGTTATTTTAGCCTGTTGATCCACACACGAAATCTTGATTTCTACCAGAAAAACTAAATGAGCTATTGACCATGGTCATTCATTAATTCAAACTTTCATGTTTGCCACAAGCTATATTCTAGGATAGGCACTGAAGTTGCAAAGATGAATAGTCTAAGTGGCACAAATTCTACTTCTAAATATGTATGCTTCTATTTTTTTCTTCTGTTGACATATCATGTATTTTAGATATATCCCCAGAGAATAGAGCTACTCAGTATAGTTCTTCAGAAGTAATTATAAAAGGAAAAAAAAAAACAATTCAGTAGGTAGAAGTAGTTAACGTTAGTCACACTGCACTGGAAATTACTGGTCAGTGTAAGTTTACAGTTATTTAATGGATTCCCACCAGCCATCTATCTAAGCTTCTAATACACACTCAATCATTAAAAACAAGATGGTATTATTGGATTCTACAGTTGAGCAATCACTTTGCTGTCTTCCTAAATGACCCCTCATACAATTATAAAAAGGTGACGAAATTTGATCTGCTAGTCTATCTATGGACAACAGTCAATCAGAAGCGATAGGAAAAATATCCTAATTTCAAGGAAAAAGTTAGGATCAGGCATATTACAAAAGCAACAAAAAAGAATACATAACCTAATGTGATTTTACTTTGCAATCTCCACAAGTTATTTATTACAGTTATTAATGCCTGTGGAGATACAGTTCTTCATTATAAACAGAGACACTCAGCAAGCAGTAACCTGAATTTTTTGGAACCTCATTCTTTAGAAGGAGGGTTTTCTTCTGTGCTTTTGAAGTTGCCCACAAGAGTTATGTCGTTGCTTATAACCAAGGAAACCACAGGAAACTTGGTTGCTAGGAAACCACTGAATTGTCTCCATGAAGATCACCGCAGTAGGCTTGGCTTGAATAGAACAGATGCTAGGAAAATAAAATTAGGAAGTTACAGTTACTTTTTTTTTAAGCCTAGGATGCCTCCTTAATTGCCAGTTAAATCTTTCCACCTAAGAGAAACTATTTGTCATTTCTGAAAGGCCATTACACAGGTGGAATGGCAGGCCACGACAGGGTGCTGCCTGGGGCAGCAGGAAAGGGGCACTGTAGAGTGTGTTAAGTCTGAGTTCCAATGCACACATTCTTCTTTTTCCCAATTAACTTAGCTACCTAGGGAAGGGGTATGATGACAGCTACTGAGGATAGATTATTTTTAAAAACACACACTTGTAATTAAGTATTTTCAAGCCTGTGACTTCCAACATTTTCTAGTATGCTTTATGCAGAATAGAATCTGTGCCTCCTTCCTGAATTTTAAAATTTTAAAGAAATGATTTCATAATTTTAGTACTACACACACACAAATATATATGGAAATGATTTTGTCTTCAGGGGCAATGGTGAACTTGTGGCAATTTGTTCCTTTGAGTAGTTGAGCTATGATAATACCTAGCATAAGAACAAAGAAATGGCTAAACTTGGTCTGGCTTCTGAATCATCTAACATAAGTTCCTCTTATAAAATAGGGTGATCAAAGTTCCCTTCAAATACCATACTTGTTCTCTTATGACCTCTCCTGCCCTCTATGGTACAATTCATATTTATAAATCTATCAAAACCTGTTTAGATTCTAAGTATATTTCCAGCCTACACCATTCTTCGAAGAAAGACGATTCGTAGTCTGACCATACCATCACAGGAAGTGGTATTTCCTTTTATAGGTCTCAAACCTAATTCTGAAGGTAATTCTTCTATTATTCCAGAACTACATTTACCTTACTTACTTCTTGTCTTTCTCTAGTTTTTCTTTTTTTTTCTCTAGTCTTCTTTATATGTCCATTTGTCAAAGTCACTTTGCCTGTAAGTTCCCATCTCTTCCATAATACCTATTTTTGTTTTTCAAAATGAAGTTATGGGATGTAATTCCTATCATCCCTTCTTCTATTTTCTAAGAGTTAAATTTATCAGCCACCTAAGTCAAGGGTGTATTATATGCTTTTCCACACATATATTTAAGTTTTCCAATTGATACTCAAATGGATAAAATCTTCCATAAACTTTATCATGTGAGCAATAGTCTTTTGGGACCAATGGAGAGTTTTAAATAAAGGGTAAGGCATAAGCTGATAACAGATTATGACAGAGAGCTCTATGATGGCAGAATGATATAAATTTTGGGATAGGATTATGTTGAAAGTAAATAGAATAGTTAAGAACCTACTTGTGTATTTCAGAATGCACACAACAAGAGGCTTGTCTGGGAGGGGAGATGGAATCCAGAATATTACTAAACAAATAGTTTACAAATATTCAAGAAACCCAAGTGATTATTTCAGATGCAGTCTCAGCAAGGCGACTGGTTTAGTGCAACCCCTTTTATATGGCACTTCCAAGAAGAGCTTTATATCTTCATGGACAAGATGAAAAATTTGGAGCTATTTCAAGGTGAACTATTGGTACAACACTATCCAAAAACAGTTCAGGGATGTCTGGGTGGCTCAGTCAGTTCAATGCCTGCCTTCAGCTTGGGTCATGATCCCAGGGTCCTGGGATCAAGCCTAAGCAGGGAGCCTGCTTCTCCCTCTCCCTCTGTACCTCCCCATGTGTGCTCTCTGTTTGTCTCTTTCTCTCTCTCTCTCTCTTTCAAGTAAATAAATAAAATCTTAAAAAATAAAGAAAGTCCATTAATAAATGGCATATCTATAAAAGATCTATGTTGGCATGAACACCCAGTTATGTCCTTGGCCTTATCAGATAAATGTATAGATAACATGCTCAAGAAACCTGAGTATATCACAAATCTGAAAGTGTGTTACAAAATCAATATACTAAAACTGAGTAACCATCCATAAATATAATAATATAATCCGTCCATAATTATAATAATAGCTGCAAATTCATGAATGGCTATTACGTAGAAGATACTCAGTACCCCTGTCTCTAATCCTCACAGAGATCTGGCTAACTCGGTATTATTATTCCCATTCTAAAAATGAAGAAACTGGTGCACAGCAAAGTTGTGCAACTTGCTCAGAATTAGTTAATTCGTGACAGAGACCAGGCTGGAGCCCACGTCTGGTTAGCTCTTTGCCAGTCAGACTGGCTGGTTTATGCTCTGAGAATAACAAGCTCAGTGGTTTCCTGCAGGAAATTTTATTACTCACTCACACTCCCTAAGTGGGTCATATGGGGGACTCTCTTATTACAGTCACTCAAGAACCTTGGCTGATGAGGGCTCCTGTCTCCTGTCTGCAGAGACAGCGGGGGGCTGAGCGGGGGATGGTGATTCACAAACTCGTTCTTAAAGCTTCTGTATAGGAATGACATGGTTTGTCTACTCACATTTTAAGAGCTAAAAACTACTGACATAGCTAAATCTCCAGGAGCCCAAGGGACATAATCCTACTGTTCCAGGCAGAAGAGGGGGCCTGGAGCATCTGTGAAAAAATCCAAGTGATTATCAGGCTCCCTCAGTCCAATTTCTCCCCAGTTCACCTTATTGAATATTCAATAGGATGATATTGAAAAAAAAGATAAATAGGTAGGTCTCTACTCCATTTGGGGTGAAAGAATATCAGAAATACAATATAGAGTAGATCTCACAGAGCAAGAGAAGATGTAAAAAAGACTCAATTAGAGTAACCTCTAAAGAAGCCATCTATGTAATGAAGCTACAGGCATAGCATTATTAATAGCATTAAAAGTTATGATTCCGGTACACCAATAATAAGTCCCCACACTTTCAGAACCATTTTTCCTGTCAATACTTCTTTTCTGGGCTTCAGGCCTCTTCATCTAACTAAATACTAGACATTCCCACTTGGATATCCAGAGGTGCTCAGAACCTCTGACTCTAAAACTGAACTTCTTGTCTTTAAAACTTCTTCCTATAGCTAACAAACCTCCTCATGCATCTGCATTGACCAACATAGCACCAGCCAACACCTCAAGTTAGAAACTCGGACTTGTGTTTTCTCCCTCCCCTCTCTCTACTTCAAACAGCTGTCTACCAAGCTCATTTGATCTTTGCTCAGCAAAGTCTCTCCATCCCAAGGGCCTAAACCCAAGTTGTAGTTCCCTTCAGGTATATTCAGAACTTTTGCCACAGCCTCTTAACTGGTCTCCCTGCTTCCAGGCTAGCCCACTCCAAACCCTTCTGTCTCCTTTGGCCAGAGAAATCTTTCTAAGATGCTGCTTTAAATACACTCTCCCCACTGAAAAGTCATTGACTACCCTTCCAGTTCTAGTAGGGTAAACCTCAAGCTCAACTGTGTAGAATGTAACCTTTTGCAATTTGGATTCTACATGTCTGGCTTTATCTTCTGCCCTCCAACTCCCACTTCATGGACACAAAATGACCAACTGCTCTCTGAATATACCAAACATTCTACTCTTTCAGGACTCTCTGTGCTTGGAGGTGCATGTCTCCCTCCCTGGCATGAGCACCTTTCTCTTCACAGTCTGGTGAATTTCCATTCAATTTTTATGATCCAATTCAAACATCACTTTTCTCCATTATATCTCTCTCTTCAAACACCTCTACTATTATCCTTGTCACACTGTTTTGAATTTATTTTGTTTTTACAAGTCTATCTCCTCTATAGAGATTAATACCTACTGTGGTAGGAATTAATTGTCCTAGAACTTATCATGGGCCCTAAAGTTTTGGAAGAATTAGGATGAAGATAAGCTGGAGAATAAAACTCTACTTGGATGGAACTAAAGGTAAGTTTGCAAACAGCAAAGTTGGGTTAAAATGTGCAGAAACGAAGTAAATCATGAAAATTCACTGACAAAATTTTTAAAAAATGAAGTGTGATTAATGGCAGTATTCATAAGTAAATGTTATAGGCCTGTTCACTCATTAGAATTTCCTAATAATTAATGACATAAGAAAATAAATGAGAGTGTAGAATGTCAGGACAAAAATGGTTCTGAAAGCTGATCACAGTGAAAAGCTGGCTTTGGTTAGATGACTCTAAAATTCTACACATCCCTTTACTATATTGCACCTACCAACTCTTTTATGAAAAGTTCAGGTAGCAAAGATACAAAATATTAACATCACACCAGGCTGGTGCTCTTTGAAGAATTTTAAATTAGCACAAAGGAAAGTGTTTCCCCTGAGAGCTACTTTGGCATTTTTACCTACTCACTGCAACTGGTATATGAGGCCAAAGCAACATGCTTTTAATAAAACACTCCATAAATGCAGGAGGGG
Organism: Nyctereutes procyonoides; assembly: GCF_905146905.1. Lineage (NCBI taxonomy): Eukaryota > Metazoa > Chordata > Mammalia > Carnivora > Canidae > Nyctereutes > Nyctereutes procyonoides. The sequence goes on along the minus strand of NW_026575140.1, from coordinate 45,240,017 downwards.
TGTGTTTCATTACCCTGGTATAATTCTGCTCCCTTCCCCCCTTATCACAGAAGAGAGACATCAAACCCCACTGAGCTGATAAAATAAGCTCAATGAATCCCTATAGCGAGAACAGCATTAGCTGTGGGATTGCATAGATTTCCTATCGCCCAAGCCTGGGTAGCATTTCATTATTGAAGTTGCCTAATTGCTTTGGTTCAAGGATTTTCCCCAATTCCTTTCTTTCTCTATTTAAAATCACTACAACAAACAAATGAAACAATAACACAAGCAGTAGTGTGGGTTGAGTGCCTCATTACCAAGGACAGCTGCACAAGATTGTAGTCAAACACCTATTTTTTATGCTAACACAAACAAAGCTTGTCAGGATACCCCATAACCTGTCAAGACCAAGGGGAAAATGCGCTGCCTACCCTGGATCTCTGTGTTCGTGCCATCTAGAATCCAGCAGAAACTTCTAGAATCAGAGTGCCCAGCCATTCTGCTAATTATGGCAATCTATGGTTCTGTTTTCAGCTGCTGCCAAGTTATTATTTCCCTAGCTGCATGTAGAGCCACTCTAGAGTTCACTTCTCCCAAAATAAAACTTCTTAGATGCTCTTAGAGCTGCTTCATAGGAAGGTAAATGGCAGGATGTGCTGCTAGTTCATATTAAAATTTGCCCATTCATTAAATTTGTACCTTCTCCTATTATTAAGAGGGCTTCTAAATTTCCCTCTCTGTACTTCTCTCATAAAATCTCTTTTTAAATTCAGTGACTTGCTCCAAACCACTTAATCATTCTATATTTCATAAAAAATTTAATGGTATCTAATCCTCTAAGTCCTACTAAAAATTGTTCTGTGTAATATCAGGTCCAAATCAGCCTAAGAGCAGATACTCATCCCTGAAACTCACAGGTTCTGACCCACTGTGCCCCTAATTCAATGGCCCCCAAATTTTAGTCTGCATGACAATCACTTGGGAGTTTATAAAACATGCATCTGTCCAAAACATGGATCTGCCAAAAAAATAACTCAGTAGGTCCTGGATGGATCTGAATGGTTCACAGGAGTGTGAATACTGACAAGCACCTCCACTTGATCCTATTCCATACACGGAGAACCGACGACAAGGCCATGAGGACAAATCCCTGGCATAGATATACTGTCAGCCTCATCCTCACATTTGTTGTGTCCTACCTAAACAAATCAGCACACCCTTAAATCTATCAAAATAATCCCATATCTCCCACCATTCCTGCCCTTGCTCTATGCACACGGTGGTGTTAGCATTGATTTCTTGATTTGTACATCTGTTTCCAGCCAAAACAAAAACCATCTCTGGAATCTCAGCTGAATTTGCTGCTTGCTTGACACTCCAACCAGTGCCCATCAGTGAGAATCCCCTCCACTCAGGTCAAAATCACAGCCTGAGTTTTTACCAAAACCCAGACAAAGCCCCTAGAAGAACAAAGAGACTTACCCTTAAAAAAAAAAAAAAAGAAAAAGAAAACTAAAAACAGATGAAATCTACCATCTCGGATCCCCTGTTTGCATGTTATCCCCCACTTCTATATATGGACCTCTAGACATCCGAAGTACTCATCTGAGAGATTATGAAATAATATTGAGTGCCTGCCCTTGAGGTACCCACAAGGTAGCTGGGGAAAGAAGACTGGCACGTATAGAAAAATAAAACACACTACAAGGGAAAAGGCTAAAAACAAGGTGATATAGATTGTTAATATTGCAGGCATTCAAAGATGAAGGAAATCAATAAAAGCAAGAAGAATTTGATGTTTTCCAAAAAAGATTAAGACTTGAACCGGCACTTAGATCATGGAGAGATTTAAGGTTTTAGATTGACAGAATGAGAAGAAAGATACTCTGGACCAAATACTATATAGAATAGGGTGTACAGCATATATAGTATAGTATAGTACAAAGTGCAGCATTGTGTAGAGGTGCAGTGAAAAGAGAAGAAAGTTGAAGTGAGACAGGCATGAGTTTGAATTCTGACATGACATAGGCAAATTCCTTAAGGGGATGCCTTAACCTCTCAGAATCCTTTCCTTCATTTGTAAATCAGGAAAATGATGTCCATGGAGTCTCACTTGCATAAACATTAGAGATAAGCTCTGTAAAACAGCTATACAATACTAAGCACATCTTCAACACTTAAAAGTTAGCCATGCCTATGACAATAGTGACAAGTCTGGAGGCAAGGTTTAGTGTCTCCAGCATGCAGAGTCTATCGTCCTACAGCAGCTGCTACACCCTGAGAAGTGGAGACATGATTACAGAGAGTTGGGGACAAATGGTGGGTGGTCCTGTAAGTTAGCAGATAACTTTGGACTTGATAGGGGAGGAACGGATGAGCTATTTAGAGTTACTGAACAGGGTAGTGACATGATGAAAGCAGTGTTTAAAGAAGATTAATGTGGTCATGGAGGAAGAGAAGGAATGAGAAAATCCTACAGGCGTGGACACTAACTAGAAGGACACTAACTAGAAGGCTGTTTGATGGGCACAAAGCGACAAAGTACAGAATGCAGAGGACTGCGAAAGGGAGGCTTGGAAACACTTTAAAGAAAATGTTTTGTTCCTTTCTTTGGAGAGGATTTTGTGATTGACTACGGGGGGTGGGGTGGGAATGAATGAGTCAAAGGTCAAGTCTAATCACAGTAATTTTCTTACTAATTGCCTGCTGTTTATCTTTATCTCCCACTAGATTTTGAATTTCAGAAGGTAAAATAACATTTCTATCTCACTCACGAGTGCCTAGCATTGTACTTCAAGCATAGAAGATATTCAAAACATTTAAAAATGTTTTTATTAATGAATAAGGAGTTCATGAGTGAATTTTATTTGTGGAAAATAAATGGAATGAAGAAATAAATAACATTCATGACTGCCCCCAATAAAAATTGTGAAGATTCACTGAGCACTTTCTACTGAGCATTTTGTAAGGCTTTACGTGAACTATCTTATTTCAATCCTAACAAAATTCCTATACAGCAGACACTGCTGTTATCTTCATTTAAAATGAGGCACAGCAAGTTTAGGCAATCTGCCTAAAGTCACTCAATGAGAAAATGACAGAGCCAGGATTCAGATTTATGCCTTCTGAGGCCAAAGACTATGCACTTTCTCAAGAAAGTGGGAATGAGGGATGCCTGGGTGGCTCAGCATTGAGAGTCTGCCTTCGGCTCAGGTCCTGATCCCAGGATCCGGGATGGAGCCCCCCTCGGGTTCCCTGTGAGAAGCCTGCTTCACCTTCTGCCTGTGTCTCTGCCTCTCTCAATTTGTGTCTCTCGTGAATAAATAAATAAAATATTAAAAAAAAAAAAAAAGTGGGAATGAGCGTTGGAAAAACAAAAAGTCTTGTCAAAAGAAAAAACAGAAGGGATGGGAGCCAGTTGACTTTTATATACCTTACACTTCATAGACTTCTTTTTTTTTATTTTTATTTTATTTATTTATTTATTTATTTATTTATGACAGTCACACAGATAGAGAGAGAGAGGCAGAGACACAGGCAGAGGGAGAAGCAGGCTCCATGCACCAGGAGCCTGACGTGGGATTCGATCCCAGGTCTCCAGGATCGCGCCCTGGGCCAAAGGCAGGCGCTAAACCGCTGCGCCACCCAGGGATCCCCACTTCATAGACTTCTACTCTTCATATCAGTTCCCCTGGTAGGTAGGTATTCCCTTAGGTTTAAATTGACTACCTACTTTGAATAAGCAAGGTCCCTAAAGAGAAAAAAAAAAGCAGGCTTTGTTCTCAAGGGTAGGAATATTGAGCAGGGGAGAGTCAATGTGACAAGTAAAATAAACCAAAAGATAACAGTAAAAGACACACTACAAAGCTGCCCTATTAAATGTGCAAGGGAGATGTGCATGAATAAATGTTAGGACTTGGGAGCAGGAGTGAATGCTGCCGTGCTCCAGTGCTTCTCTCATTTTATTTTCTTACTTCTTTCACATGTATGTTTCCATTCTGACTTCTCAGTTATGAGGCTACACAAAATACATTAACCCATTTCAAGAGTTTTTTTTTACAACCCCCCCCTTCCAGATATCTGATGATACTTTCAAAGAAGTGACTTATGAAGTGAGCACATGGCATTTTAGCAGGCAAATCCAGAGGATCTGCAGCTACACATACACACTCCCTGATTCACTTCTATGGACAATGTTTTTGTAGTAAACAGCTTCAACTGAATTAAGAATTTCTCAGTTACTACATTAGAACTAGTTCTATGAAGTATTTTAGGTATCTCTACACTGTAAGAAGAGCCATCGTAGACCAAATGTACACAGAGGAAACAATTATAGGGATGAATCTAAGGCAATGAACATTATCCAGTTTCTCAGAAAGCTAAAAGAAAGCCCTCATCCCTCAAAAAAAGGCATTTACAATGGGAATATTTAAAAATATGTACTATCTGGTCTCCTGTCACCTTAATGAGAGTATGCTGGATATGTAATTTATCTTTAGATTAGAGATTTAGTTGCACCTTAGAATCAACTGGAGAGATTTAAAAATACCAATTCCCTGGGCCCCACCCCACATGAATTAAATTAGAATCTCTGAAGGTTGGGCCAAGAACATCAGACTCTTTGTTAAATGACTCAGATGATTATAATGTAAAACCAGGACTGGGAACCACTACTTTAGATTATGACTCAGAGACATCTTTATGAATATCAGTTATTTCTGCATTTACTACCCATAGCTGCAGGAACTGATGGAGAAGAAGAATTGACGGCAGTCGAGACTGATAATTTACTTGCCCAAACTCTTGCACTCTGACAGTGCCTAGGCCTTCTTCCCAGTACTACTGTGTGCTGACTATGTGACAGGTACACTTCCCCAGTGTATACTTCTTCATACATAGTACTTGGTTTCTGTTGAAAAGAATGAGCTTTTTATCTATCACCAAGCACTGGAGGCAAACTTTTGTAATACCAACTGACCAGTGGTAGTATATCCAACCCTCAGGTGATCTGTTCACCATCTCTGTGGGTATTCTGGTTATTCAGGAGCTGGCTCCTCATCATTAAAGTATGGAAGGTTATGGCTCACAATGTTTCCAGGGCCTGACTGACCCAATCTTGAAATAGGAAAGCTCCAGAAGCTGGTCTCTGCATAATACCAGAGACTACCATTTCTTGAATGTTTTTAAAGGCCAGGTACTAGATTAAGTGCTTTTCACAACATTATCTCATTTGATACTCACAGGAACCCTGGGGGTGAGTATTTTGTTCAGGGTCCTGTCATTAAAACCAAAACCAACCTAGATATTTCAAACCAAGGGGGTTTACTTAGAGGGAATTTGTTACGCAGATATTAGATGATTAAAAGAGAAATAAGGATGCTGAGGTAAGCCAGGTCTTAGTAACTGCCAAGAAGTAGCTAATTGTCCTCAGGCTGGAAGGAAAAGGAAGAGGCAAGGATTAACAGAATTTATAAATTCAGAGGAAGAGCCCTAGAGTTGGTACTGAGGGAGCTGGCTCTTGTGGAAGGGAAAGACCATGGAGAAAGCTCTGCATGACATTCAAAAGCAAGGAGTTAAGCAGACCAAGAAGAAAAAGGGAAGGAAAATTCAGAAGGTCTGCACTAAGACCAAAGGTAATATGGAAGGCCACTTATTAAACATCTACAACATTCTGATAGGGAGTAAGAAAGCCAAAAAGAACGTGCCTGTAATACACACGGTGACTGCCTTGGTGCTACCTGTAGGATAGGGCTTCTCTGTTAGCACCTAGGGACACTTTTGTGAAGACATTACTCCCCCTCCCTCCACACACATACACTTTGTTTTACATATTTCCCATCATAGGTCACACTTCTTATAATTTTTATTACGAATTCAGGCTATCTCAACAATAACATCCATACACAAAAACCTTTGTCCATGTATTCAATGATGATACAGTTTCTCCACTACCTCAAACTAGAATATTCTTATGAAACCTTTCATAAGCTGAAATGGCATGAAATGAAGAAGCAATTACCATTAATTTATATGGAAAGGATTTTTAGCATTCCCAGCCTCATAAAATAAGTTCTCTTAGGCTTTTCTAATACCTTGGGACATATCTTGCTAATGGACACACAAAATAAATTGAGATAAAGTGCAGATGCAAATCTATGGCGGTCTGAGGCTGAGCTGTTGAGGGTAGTTCCAGGGAAGAGGCTTGGCAGGGCTACTCTGGCTGCTCCGGGTGTACACTGCCTTGATAACAGCTTGCTGCAAAGCATGCACTGAATTTAAGAAACAAAACAGAAGAACTAGGGGAAGGGGGTTAAAAGAGAGAGAGGGGGAAGCAAATGCCAAGTGACTCTTAACTATAGAGAACAAACTGAGGGTTGATGGAGGGAAAGTGGGTGGGGGATGGGCATTAAGGAGGGCACTTGTGGTGAGCACTGCAGTGCACATGTACGTGATGTACATAAATTCTACCCCTGGAACTGGTTTTACCATAGATATTAACTAACTAGAATTTTTTTTAATTGAAATAATAAAAACGACGAAATCAATTTTAAAAAGCTAAATGCAAAAAAAAAAAAAACACGAAACAAAACACACACACATACACTGAATGCTATGATTTTGGGAGCTGGGTTAGTAACATTTTGACATGGTCTTCCTGTGTGGGCTGGAAACTTTCTCACGTGGGGAAAGGAAAACACAGTGGCACAAGAACATGCAAATGTCACAGGCTGGGCAACAGCTCCCATTCCTCTCAGAGGTGTGCCAATGAAAAAAAAATTCTAAAGAGCAATTTGTTTAATACTGCTACTCTGGGCCTCTCAGAGAGTTACAGACCTAGGATTTTGCAGGACTATGTGTTGTAGGAACATTTGAGAATGGTATGGGCCTTTGTTGGAATAAAAAGGATTGCTCAAATTAGACACTAATAAACACCAAAAATTAGCAGTTTATTTAAACTGTTCAACAGGTATTCAAATTGTTTTCTTTAAAAACTCCTTAGTCCATGTTTATGCTTATTCTTATTTCTTCAAGAAAGCCTTCTACTTTATAACTGGGAAGACTACTTCATAATATTATACATTTTATTTTTAATAGTATTCATACGTACTTCACTTAATATCCTCATTCTCAATTCTGTCTCTCTGCTCTTAATAGCTCTTCATTATATTATACAAAATATTGTTTCCTCCTCATCATTTAGCATCTTCAAATAATATCAAAGAACCATTAACTCTCCCCTTTAGTTTCTGCTCACTCAAGCTGTGTGTAATTAGCTCCTTTAATCTTTTCTCTAAATAACCCTCTCCACTCTCTTAAACAGTTTGTGGCACATTCTCTGAAGTTTCTTGAATCGGCTGCATTTGATGAGCTGCATTACATTTGGCTTTACAGGTATACTACATAAACTATGTGCAATACACTTCATTACCCACCCTGCAGAATATCACAGGGAATTGAGAGGACTGCGGGTCTATCCGACATATCGCATGTAACCTGCAGGCTACCACGTAAATAAGGCAACAGAGATAAAAGGTCAGAATCCCCAAGCTCCCTCAAATCACTGGCAAGGGCACCTGTGCTACAGTGACTCAATCAGTAGGAGTTGTATTGTTTTTTTTTTTTAAGATTTTATTTATTTATTCATGAGATACACACACACACACAGAGAGAGAGAGAGAGAGAGAGAGAGAGAGAAGCAGAGACAAGCCTGAGGGAGAAGCAGGCTCCATGCAGGGAGCCCGATGTGGGACTTGATCCCAGGACTCCAGGATCATGCCCTGGGCTGAAGGCAGATGCTCAACTGCTGAGCCACCCAGGCATCCCCCTAGTAGAGGTTCTAAAACAAAACATTTCTGGAATGAATAGGTGAATTCATGGATGGGTAGTTAGAGTGATTTTTTTTTCCTTCTGTTCCTGCCCACACCCTTCCCCAAAGCTATAAATGATCCGCACTTTGAAACAATAAAAATGGTTTTTGATCAAAGTTACAAAATGGTTCTAAACCGGATAGAACCCCCCCGTGCACTATGTGGTTTTCATCAAAGCTCCTGTGCTAGACCATGGTGCAGAAAATAAGAGCTGAAATCAATTCAAAGTACACTTTAGCATAAGGGTGGGAGAGGGAGGGATTTCACAGTTTTGTACAAAATGAATTGCCCAATAAAGAACAAAGTAGCTTGGAGAAGGAAGAAGGAACTGATTTTGACTGTATTCTAGGGACTAAGTAGAGGTTGCCGCCATGGAAAGAGGGGTTAGAGGAAGGAATATACAGGGGGATGGGCAGTACAGCACAGTGGTTAAGGAAAAAAGTCTTAAGCTTTAAACAGGCAGTAGTCTGAATCCCGATTCTGCAGTTCGCTAGCCGTGTAACCTTGGACTATTCACTAATCTACTACTCAACTTCCTCTTTGCAAAAATGGGCATAATAGTAATAGTCAACTATGCTGATTGCTCACTGTGTGCCAAGCAGAATATCAATGCTTTACATGAATTAACTCATTTAATTCTAACAAAATCCAGGAGCTCGATATCACTAAGAGAGATAATTCATATAAGTTGCTTACAACAGTCCAGAGCCAGTGGTCAACATTGGAACAGGCCAGTCATGGTTACCATTACATCACTACTACCATTTTGAAGATAATTAAAATTAGGTACACAGAGGTATGTTACTTGACCATGATCACACAAAGTTTAACAGGCAAAGGAAGGATTTGAAGCAGAAAGTCTATTTCTAGACAGCAAGCAACTGGCTTCTTCATAGTGTGAAGGAGTGTGGACTTTATTAATAAAATAATAGCTATGTGCCTGATTCTGCCCCAACCACATGAAGCCTTCAGTGTTAGTGATTATTCTTACTATTGCAGAGTAGACAAGAATTATAGTCTGGGACAGATACAATTCATTCATTCACTTAACCGAAATTTAGAGTATATCTACAGATAGAGTGTATCTACATATACTTGGCACCGGACTTAGTCAAGGGGTCATAAATATAAACAAAACATGGTGCCTGCCCATAAGTTGCTTCACATATAAAGGAAGTCAAATTCGTAAATAAATAACTGAAGTACTCTGAGAAGTGCTCTACGGGAATAAGGGTAAGGAAATTTGCACCTACCTCATTAAACTATCAGGAGAATTAAGCTGACATATGTCAAATCCTTCGATTAGTTCTGAAACATAGCACTTAGTATAAGTGCACTGGCTGATGTTGACTTTACTGCTTTTACAGTGTTCTGAGTGGTGGTAGATTCATAAAGAAAAAAAGAGCAGAAGTAGTAAATTGATGGCCTGTTAGCCAAATTCAACTCCCAGTCTTGTTTTGCTTTATGTTGTATTTTTGTTGTTTTTTGTTGCTTTTTCTTTAATGGGAATGAATTGGCAACATTTACAACTCAGAAAATCATATAAAAATCCAGACTTCCAGTGTCTTTTGAGAAATCAAAATATGGAAGCGTATTTCTGCCTGGCAAACATTAGCAAAAGCCAGGGTTTTTTTTTTTTTGTTTTTGTTTTTAAAGATTTTTATTTATTTATTCATGAGAGACACAGAAGTTGAGAGGCAGAGACATAGGTGGAGGGAGAAGCAGGCTCCCTGCAGGGAGCCCGACGTTGGACTCGATACCAGGACTCCAGGATCATACCCTGGGCTGAAGGCAGACGCTTAACCGCTGAGCCACCCAGGCATCCTCAAAAGCTAGGGTTTAACAAGCACAAGAGGCCTGGAAGACATCATCCCATTGTGTGGTGTAGAGACCAACCTGCAAGCAGGAGGTGCAGGGTCCCAGTTGCATAACATCTTATGAAAAAGAAATGATATGGCCTGCTGGCCTGAAAACATGCAGCAATTCCTCTCTAGACCTGTATCTTTCCTAATAATTTGTTTCCAGGATTTCGGTCGCCATTATGAATTGATTTTTTTTCCTCATTTTTATATCTAAGTGGATATTGCTAAATCTCTAGAGATGGAGATAAAGACACTGACAACTTTTCTAAATTCATAAGCTCTAGGCACACCAGGGAATGTAAGACCTGAAGTCTCACTTAAAAAGAAAAATAACGTTCCCAAGTAAGTTAAAGAATTAGCATATGACCCAGAAATTCCACTCCTAGATATGTACACAAACAACTGAAAAAAACTTTTGCAAAAGCATTCATAGCATAACCATTCACAATAGCCAAAGGAGGACACAACTCAAATGTCCATCACCTGATAGACAAAATGTGGTATATCTAGATAATGCAATATTCATTTACAAAAAGAAATAAAGTATTGGTACATACTACAACACAGATGAGCCTTCAAACAATTATGCTGAGTAAAAGAAGCCAGTCATTAAAGGCTACTTATTGTAATTCCATTTATATGAAAAACCCCGAATAGGCAAATTCATGGGGACAGAAGCAGAAAGCAGGTTAGTGGTAGTCAGGGGATGGAGGAGAGGGACATGAGGAATGACTATTTTAATGGACACAGAGTTCCCTCTTAGGTAACAAAAAGGATCTGGAACTAGATAACCTGATAGTTGTAAAACATTGTAAATATACTGAATGCCACTGCATTTTAATAAAGTGGTTAAAATGATAAATACTGCATTTATTTCACCACAATTTTGTTTAAAAGGCACTGTTTATAGGACTTAGGTTCTCAAAGTACAGGGGATTAATTCTCTTTTGTCAACGTATCTTTGTTCAGTAAGCTTCTCTTAAATAAGTGGTTGGCTTAATTAGCACTATATGAATAAATATCAAATAATGATCAAGTGAAAGAAAGCATGCCTTAATTGCTCCTCTCTAAAGGCAAGTAGGTGTCACTGATACTAACAATATTTTCTGACCCAGAAAACATTTGGATATGTGTACCATTATAAGTGTACAAATTAGTTCATTAAACCAAAGGACTTCCAACTCCTCTTCAGAGAGCATAAAAATGAACAATCACACCTCTAGAACCTTGTGACACAAACAATGAGTCAAATGGGCAGTTGTGTCTGCCTAAACAGCAGGTATTATTGATCTATGCTCTACTTACAGGGCCCACCAAATAAAAGCAATGTCTTGAGGGACTCCGTTCCCAGCCTTGACTTTCCCAAAGAGCACTCCACCCACAAAGCCCTTCTTATATTTAAAGGTAGCTCTCCTATACCCTATTTCTACTTTTTTCCATACTAAGTATCTCTATGCTTTTAAATTCTTTCCTTCTTTCCTGTAGCTTCCATACCATTCAGCAACCTACACTCCCTTCCTGGGATGCTCTCTAGTTTGTTAATGTCCTTAAGGACAGCATCCAAAATGGGGCTCAATGTTCCAAATGTGGTTCACACATATTAGAGTAGGATTTCCTCCAGAGTTCTAGAACTTATACATTTACTGATACAATTTAAATGAATATTTAGGGGGCACCTGGGTTTCTCAGTCAGTTAGGCATGTGCCTTCAGCTCAGGTCATGATCTCAGGATCCTGGGATTGATCCCCACAACAGGCTCCCTACCCAGCAAGGAGTCTGCTTCTCCCTCTCTCTCTGCTCTTTCCCCCTGCTTGTGCTTTCTCTCTCTCTAAAATAAATAAAATCTTTAAAATTAGTTAATATTTAATTTGGGAAGATACATGTTATTTGGTCTCCTATTGAGTTTGTTGCCAACTAAAACTTGAAAGTGGCTATATTTTTCTTTCAAACAGTGTAAGAGGAAGACATGGCCACATCATTATATCATATACCAAAGAAAGAACAGAAGGTAAGAATGGGGAGAATGGGTCTGGATAGGCTGGAAAAGGAAAGCGTTATGAACTGCTTATATGGAGCAGGGTTCCTAAGACTCCTACCACTGGGCTTTCCATTTATTCAATCATAATTCATGTTATGGTAAAGCATTGGATCTAGTATTGAGGCTTTATTGTCCAGGCACTGTTCTAAAACCTTAGCCAACACTGCCTCATTGAATTCTCACTATAACGCCATGAAATAGGTTTGGAGAAATAAAGTTACTGCCCAAGATGGTGCAGTTTGTGGCAAAGCCCTTGTTCACACACAGATCTTCCTGACCCTACAGGCTTTGCTCTATTAGGTAATATTGTAAAGAAAGAGGTGCTGTAGATGAGCTCAATGTGCTGGCCACAGAATCTTCCTGCCATACGTGACAAAGCAGGGTACAGTGGTATCCCAGAGAGTCACAAGATCTGGAGCACCCACCCATCAAACCAGAGCAGGGTCATCCTCAAGTTATTACATAGCAGCAAATATTTTCTGCTAAGGAAATGGCTATGTTGTCTGAAAAAGACTACGCAGTAAGAATAACTTATGTCAGAGAAGTAGGGTTTTATTTGTTTGACAATTCATTTTATTGCACCTTCACCTCCATCAAACCCACCCTGATTCTACAAATGCACATTAGATGTCCTTACTCTGTGCTACCATTTCTATTATATCAATTTATTAGATTCCACTTGTTTGTCTTTCTCCTCCACTAAACTGTAGAACTTCAAGTGCAGAAACCATATACAATTTGCCTTGGTTTTCCTAGAACCTATCAGGGTACTTAGAATAGAACAGGTATTCAGGAGATACATATCCTGTGTGGTTCATCAATTGCACTTCAGCCTGTTCTTTTCTTTCAGAATGGAAGAACAAAACACTCTAGTGAGGTGGCCATCTTGCAAGGTGATGCTATATTGGCATTGTATCCTCAGAACTGCCATGTTCACTCTCTGAAAGGGAAAGCTTCGCAATCTAATCACTTCATAAACTAGAGAGCTACCTGGATGTTCTCTCCAAAGAAATGTTAAATTTACAAACTAAAATTTAAAACCATTTCGGTAGTCAATTTTTTATTAACAAAATCCCCCCCCAAAAAAAATGTCCATGCAATGTTTAAAAGTGTTAGCACTGAGAAGAGATAAGAAAAAAGTCTTAATACAGTAAGTATAGAAGAATCCAGGTCTGTCTCCTTCACTTGGTAGTGGTTTGGATGTAGAACCTTTTGGAGGAAGATCCATCCTATTTAGATAGATGCACACCATTCTTAAACGTCACTGCATTCTCATTATTTCTTAAGCAATCCCTACAATATTCATCAACCTCCAGAACTTTTATTACAGGGAAAGCACCCGGTGAAGGATTTGTCTTGAAGCTTCATTTACATGAGCAGCCTCTTTGTGTATATTTATTTGTGGTGGCTTTGGGGTAGGTTAATAGAGATGAGGGCATAGAGTGTAGACAAAGGTAAACCCAAGCTATGCCTTGGGAATGTACTGGTGTTGCAGAGGGAATGCTGACTGACATACAGGAGACAGCCTTAAATGCATCATCTTATTTTCTTTGTCCCCTAGTGTTTTTCCCTTAAGAATGAAAGAGATGGATAAGTACACCTCTAAATCTCTCCTACCTATAAAGTTGTATGATCTCAGTAAAGGAGAAGGCTTTCTGGCTGCCCAGAGTGTCTGAAAAACCAACATGCTATCTTCTCCTAAGTTTATAGATAACACATAGACTTAGAGCACCTAAAGATGTTTTTCATATGTTTTTTGAAATATAAAAGATCAGTGATGATAAGGAACCCATAAGAGGTACCTACTCTCCTTTCAGAAAACTAGACTCTGAATTCCAAAGATGACAAGAGGTGACAATCAGGAAAAAGCAATTCTCAAAAAGCCAATTCAGTCCACGCGTGACATTGAAGGTGTCTCAGTACCTGTTAGGAAATCACGTATTCTCTCTAAGTTCTTTAAATTTCAGTTTTACAGGACTGGAAAAGCAAGGAATCACTTCAGAATATATTATCTGAAGTACTTAGCAAAGGGAACCTTAAAATTGAATCCTACAACTGTACAGGTAACAGTAAAGTTTGATAGATATCCTGTTTTATCAAACCAAATCTCTGCATCTGGCACTGTTACAAACATGTACATTTTTCAATCATCTAATTTCTTCCACTACAAATATATTGTCCATGAAAGAAATTTCCTCATGTTTCTATAGTAAGATGACAGTTGAAATAGCCAAAATAAACTTCTAAACCTAAAAAGGATCTCAAAATTCAAGCTGTAAAAACTTGTTTAGAGAAAAAGTAAGCCTGTTTTAAATGTATCGTGATACTTGAAGCAGTCTTCTTTTAATATTTGCAGAGTATTTTATGTGCTACTCAATGCAAATTAAAAGCAAGAATTTAAATTTCCGTAAGTAAATTCTCATGATTAACATCTTTTTTTTTTTAAGATTTTATTTATTTATTCATGAGAGACACACACAGAGAGAGGTAGAGACACAAGCGGAGGGAGAAGCAGGCTCCATGCAGGGAACCCGATGCGGGACTCGATCCCAGGATGACCGGATCACGCCCTGAGCAGAAGGCAGACACTCAAAGGCTGAGCCACCCAGGCATCCCATTAACATCACTTTATACTCTAAAGAAAATAATAAATTAAAAAGATGCATGTTCATAAAATGCTCCTATAGGTTAAATAGTAAATATGTCATATTTTTAAAGGATTTTATATTCATTAAAGACATTGTCTTATGGAATTGAAAGAATACTCCCTAAATTTCTGTAAATATAACTGACCATGATAGAAAAAAATGTTCTTAAACCTTAAGGAATATCAAAAATAAATTATAAACCAAGATGTAGCAATTTGGGGTTAATCAGATATTTAGCTGAAAGAAATAAGGTATCTATCTCTTCAAGTGCATTTCTCTGAATGTCTATGTATCCATGGCAACTATCTCTTTCCTTCCCTGCTTCCTAATATCCTCATCAATCAGTATTTTTTGATAATTGTTCCCATGGAAATTTGAACTTGTCTAGTTTTGCCCTCCCCTAAATAGCCACATTCCCAAAAGGTGAGCCAAAAATATGTAATTTTTCAGTAAAGATAAATCTAGAATAGCCAGTACTTTGGGGACAAATTATTTTTAAATGGCTTATTGTCATTTTATGTTTCTCTTTGCCACCTTTCACTGCCCCCAGCTTCCCACTCCATCTACATCTCTCTTTGCCACCTTCCCATATACTGACACATTCTTTTTTTCCAGCTTGCAAATCTGTCCCTTCCACCCTCAACGCCTTTCCTCCCTGAAATTACAGACTATTTATAGTAACAAGAACACTCATATATTCCAACTACAAACTACAACAGACCTGTTCCTCCTAAAAAATGTATATAGACATATTAATCAATCTAGTTTAACACATTTATTGAGTGCTTGCCCTGTTATGTTACAGGCATTGAACAGCTCAATGCACTTGTCCCAAAAGAGTTCACAATCTTGTAAAGTGTATGGACACGAAATAGATACCTTCAGAGTAGCAACTGCATAAAAACAGTGTATACCCTAATCAAGATTTCACAGTCTGGCTAGATAAACACACAAATACATAACACACACACACACACACACACTACATACACAAGCATAAAGGGGGATGGAATAAATATTATAACAAAGATTCAAACAAAGAATTAAAAATAAAGTAAATCTAATTTTAATAATTATAAATATACAAACAGAATTCTACCCAAATGATTTAAATGAGAAAATATAATAAAAAGGCTATTTACAAAGTTAATATTTAGCTTGCTCTTGGAAGTTTTTTCTGGTCTACACCTGCACTCTCCCCTAAAATGAATATTAACTTAGGTGTTACTCTTTATAACCCATGACACTTTGTTATATATCTATGATGGTGTTTATCATATTCAGTGTTAGAAAGTTTTCTTATGTGTCTTTACTAGACTTGTGATCTGGGAGAGCAGGAGGTATGGCCATTTCAACTCCATGTCACTAGTATCCAAAGGAAGGTGTTCAATAAATGTGTGTCCTCTACCGAAAAGACAGAATCATAAATTATTAGGGATATAATTTCTGCATATTAGTATAATGCAAAGCTAATTGTAGCAAATGCTGAAAGCAAAATACAAAATGTGCTATCAGAGCTGAGAGGAGGAATTAATCCTATGATAATCAAGAAAATTGTCTTAGTGAATGATGACAATTTGAAGTTTGGTTAGGATTTCATCATACAGAGATAAGCAAGGAGGGTATTTCAGGATGGAGGAAATGTAGTAAATGGCAGCATGGAAGCAGGAAAGAAATAGAGCATGCTCAGAGAAAGATATGCTTTGACTAGATGTCAAAGACTCAATAATAGGAATCAGGTTGGAAAAGTCCATTGGAACTATGCGTCAGAGCTTCACTGCTGATGAACGTCAATGCCCAAATTGAAATAGACGAAAGGCAACCATGTAAGGACGGAGCAGGAAGTTAACATGGCCACCAAACCTTATCTAGAAATCATTCTTAGAAGGCCTCCTATATGTTCCACCCACTCTTTGTCAAACAATTCTTACTTCATTTGTCAGTTAGATATCCATTTGGTCCTGGCAACTATCTATACAATTAACGTTTTATTAAATAACTATGTCTCATAAAAGAATGGAATTCTTTTAATTCAGGACTTTATAAAGATAACATAGAATTTAATTCAAAGGGATTTAGTCACACTGTGAGGTAAAATCTATCCATAGTTAACCAAACAGTGCATTGGACATATACCTACCTACTACAAACTATAAGTAATGTTCTTGTAATTCTGGTATTAAAAAATTGGTCAGGGGCACCTGGTGGGTTCAGTTGGTTCAGCATCTGACTTTTGATTTTGGCTCAGCTCATAATCTCAGGGTCATGAAATCAAGCCCTGCATCGGGCTCTGTGCAGAGCAAAGAGCCTGTTTAGGATTCTTTATCCCTTTCCCTCTGCTCCTCCCCTACTCTCCCTGTCCTAAAAAAAAATTTTTTAAAGATCAAAAATGGGAAATATCTATATCCTGATGCCTTCTGGGTTTTCCTTTTCTATGACTCTGTATTGATCTTCTTGAGAGTCTGTCCCCTTATATTCTGCATCCAATTTTAGTCTATATTATGATTTTATATGAAAGTACAGGTTATATTGGGGATTATGTTTAAATAAGAGAAATTTTTCTGTATTTCCCTCTGCAATTTTTCAGCATATTAATTAAAGAGCAAAGCACATATTATTACTTCTATCCAGAGATTTGAATTATTATAAGACACAGAATTAATTTAATAGTCTCCCATGCCCAGGGGGCTGGCTGAGGGTGGGGGTAGGGAAAGGACATTAACCTCAAATGTAAAATCAATTCCAAATTCAAAATGGTAAAATATAAATTTTGAAAGTGTGCATTGAGTGTGCTTTGAATTTTAAAAATAGTAAAAGTCATTACTTTCAAAATCTTATATTCACCAACTCTGCTTTCATAGTTCTAGCAGTTAGTTAATTCTAATAGCTGCTACACAAATCTTCAAAGAGGTCTCTTCTCTTTAAATGCTTGCTCTGCAAGATGCTTGCTGACTCTTACCCTGTTTCCCTGGGAATAGCTTCCCTGGTTTTGAGTTGTATTTCTGCTCTATGCTATTGTTTCAGTGAGAGTTCTCTAAGCTGTGTTATACTCCTGGCTTTTTAGAGGGACAAGAACAATTATAGCTCCCTCAAGGCACTAACTTTTGATTGTTGAATCTTATATGTTCCCTAGCTTTAGCGATTTTAGTTCTTGTATAAATATTACAAAATAAAAACAGCAGCTAAAATGTACCAAACATTATACACAGAACAAAAATTATATATATTCATTTTCTTACAATAATCTTGTAAAGTTCTATTATATTCTGTAAGAGAACTGAGTCTTAGATCAAGTAGGATGTCTAAAATCATACATTTAGTTTAGAGTCTAAGCCAAAATTCATATTTAAGCCTTTGGAACTCCAAAATCAACACTCTTAAATACTGACTGGGCTTCAAATGCTGTGTTTCAGATTAGTTGGCCAGGAGTGTGAATAAGAGATGTAAGATAGAAGGCATTAAAAAGCAGAAATGGACATGAAGCTGTAACTTTGTAGTCAGAATGAAGGAAGCCAAATGGTATTTACATACATAATTATATTCTGCAGCTTTTAAGGAATATATATATGTATCCACCTGGAGCTTTCAAATTTTATATACATTTTTCTGAATGTTGACACATTACATCCACATTAACATTTCAACAAAGCTAGTGCCAAAATGTGATAGTTAAATTCCAAGGCAAAATCAGTTTTGTTTACCCAACAGAAATACTACCTACCAATCATTTCCTACTTAATCTGGAAATAATTTATCTTTGAACACTTAGGAATTTTGTATAAAAAATACTACTCACTAATTTGCAAGGCTTCAAGGCAAACTTTTTCTTTTCATGTAATCGATATAAAAATAAACATAGATGATATATGTTGAAAACAATAGACTAAAAGCATACTACAGCCAAATAGCTATGACAAAAGTTAATTCAATGTGTTCAGTACCTGTCATTCAAATTTCCACTGTATGTACATGATTCCAAAATGGATAGTTAACTTAGGAAATTAGGGAGGGATAATCTCATTACTAAGTACAACAAAATTAATTAAGAATATGGGAACAACCATCACAGAAATTGAAAACTAAGTATTTGATAAGGATTAGATGAATAAATAAATGATCAAATTACTTATGCATATTTTATTTTTTTATACATACAAATTACTTACACATGTTTATTTTCTTCTCATTTTTGTTGCTAGAAGGAAGAACAAGGGCACTCAAAAGAAGACAAGATGAGCCATTCAGTATAACAATAACTAGATGAAATTTTCCTAAGGTAAAAGCTATTATTAACATACATACACACACACCTTAACGTGACACAAAGATATCACTAAACTTTTTTGTACTAAGGCTAAATGACAGTAATACTCTAATACCCAGGAAGAGTATTAGTATTGGGGTTAGTTCTCATTAACCTTCAAAAACTAATTATGAACCTGATAAACACATAACATGTATTATCATTCACTGAGTATGTACCTCTTAAAAACTATGTTGTATAACAGACAAAACCCTGGACCAGGAATCTGAGAATTGGATTTTATTTATTTATTTATTTATTTGAGAATTGGATTTTAATCTCCTCTCTACTACTGACTGGCTGAGTGAACAGGGAAAGTTCATACTTCTGATTCCCTCTTCTGTATAAGAGGAGGTTGGACTAGATCACTCAATGACCTCAAAAGGCTTTTCCATCACTGACATTCTGTGTTTGATTGTATAATCACACCACAGAAAAGGTCAAAGAAATATAACACAGCTCCTACACTCAAAGCACAAAATAGGCTTACTGAAAAAAGAAGAGCCACATACAAAAATGACACCCAGTACCCAGATAATGTTTTTTGTTCTACTTTATTTTACTTTCTTTTGATTATAAATCCTAGATCATAAACTATTTCCCAAGCTAAGTTATTCTAAATTAAAATATACCCATCATGTAGAATTTCATCAATTCTAAAGCACACATTTTTTTTCACATGTTAATATTTCTGAAATGTTAAGGTGTTACTTAAAACTGATGATGGCAAAAACAAAACAAAACAAAACAAAACAAAAAACTGATGATGTCTGGGGCAGCCCCCGTGGCTCAGTGGTTTAGTGGCACCTTCAGCCCAGGGCCTGATCCTGGAGACCCGGGATCGAGTCCTGCATCGGGCTCCCTGCATGGGGCCTGCTTCTCCCTCTGTCTGTGTCTCTCATGAATAAATAAATTAAATCTTAAAAAAAAAACTGATGACAGCTTATATTCAATGACATATGTTAATAGTCACTCAGTAAATATTTTGCTCTATGAATGAATGAATGAATGAATGAATGAAATAATAAAAGATTCATGTAACTAAGAACAAGTTGATTTTAGTCTTTAATTTCAAGAAATCATTAAGACATAGGCAACTATAGATTTCCATACAGGTAGCAGGAAAAAATAGACTTCAGAGTATAAAAATATAAACAACAACAACAAAAAACACAATAGACCATGAGAACAAGAATCAGTGAGATCACTAGGTAAGTGGGCTAAGGAGGAAGCTCCACTGGACTTCCATTTGGATTTAACCGATGGTAAACACCCGTAGGAAACTGGAGACTAAAAGAGAGACAGGCCATCAATATTTCTTCTTGGTAGCCTTCTAGCATTAGGCTACTCTCTTCTTTCTTTTTTTCATCTTTTGTTCTCTCTCTCTCTTTCTGACTTTCTCTCTTTCTCTGTTTCATGACCTTCCATTCCCACAGCTCCACTCAGTGGCCATTCCTACAGCTTCAGCTCATGGCCCCATTAACACTATTTTATTTCTTGCCCCCATCAGACCTAGCCTTCCCACTGTAGTTAATCTCTTGGTGTCTCATCACCCCTTGCTTGGTCCCCTACTTTGATCACACTCTGTGAGTAGCTTCTTCACTAACATCTCATTATGACAACTGTGACAAAGTCTGTTTTGCTGGGTCTCTGACTGACAAAGGCTAAAAGAAACCTAAGTAAAATCTAAAATATGAATAACCTTGAGGAGTTGAAAATCTAATCCTGTTCAACTATAGCTCAGTTTTTTTTTCACAAGTTACTTCATCACTCTCAGGAGAAAAGCACTGACAACTTTGAGTGACTCTATGTTAACTATTGTTAATCCTGACCTTTCCAAAACCTCACGACGATGTTTGGCATTCAGAGTTCTTACTAAATAGGGAAGCACCTGCTTATTCCAAAGGACCCAGAGTATTTGACATATAGAATATTCAAGAACATCTATAAAAGTGTTGCTTCTAATTTGGGCTTTGATACTTCATTTATTTTAAAACTTTGAGAAATTTTCTACTTTGAAATTTAAGAAATAAACATATCAAAGGAGGAGGTAAGCACTTCTTTACTCAGGGTTATTATTATTTTTTAAATAATTGCCCTATTTTGGATGTCAGCCAGCTTTTATAGGATTTGAAAGAATACCAATTAAATACCAATTAACTCATTTATCCATTAGTGTAATATTAGAGAGATAGAGCTGTCCCTAAGAGCTTCTGAGACCTCGAGGGCAGCATATCTGGCAGACTGGTGATAGTGAGGGGAAAGGAAGTGGGGAGAGAAAAGCAAAAAAAAAAAGGATAGAAGTCACATGAGAACTACCTGAGAAGTGACCAGATGTACTAAAGAGCACCTAGGTGACAATCCCCCAACCTCCTTATGTTGTAGGATCTATTACACCAAGGTAGTGAATTTTTCTTAGGACTCAAGGTTTTCAGAACTGGGAAAATGAGCACAAGAATAAGGAGCATAAAGAGAGCCTGGTTCCTCAGAGAGGGCAAAGTCATAGCCAGCATATAGGGAACAGGCTCCAGATACTCCTAGACCTATACACTAGGAAACTAGCCAGATGGTTGTAACTCAGTTGCTCTTGGCTCCCAGATTTTTATAACTCAATATACATCACTGGGACACCTCACAAAATAAGGTCTTTTTTTTCTTAGTCATCAAAATGCCATCCTTGCATAACTGCTAGAAAGCAGAGCTGGCATCATCAGTTCCTGAAGGTCTGCCACTTTGCTTTCTTGTGGTTGCTGTTACCAGGGCCTAAGATATTGGATATTTGTATTGCACATCAAAGCAAGATTCTTGTGACTTTCTTTGCATACTTAACATGTACACTTTGAAGGCAGAAACCAATGGTCTTCACTTGTGTTTAATTTGTTGCAACTTTGTGTGAAAGCAAGTCTTTCCATCTTCATTCACACTCATTCAGGCAACTATCCAATTGTTTCTTTTACTTTAATAAACATTTCTCAAGTGCATAATACACACCAAAATTATACTAAAAGGCACACCAGTAGATTAGGCCCAAGTCGGGTCCCTAGCTTTAAGGAATTTGGGTCTTTGCATCAAGGTATATAAATTGTACAACTGAGAATATGTCTTATAGGAGAGAGAGATATGAACTGGGTATGCAGATGATGGGAGTGGTTAATACCTCTTAGAGGATATTAAGGAAGACTTCAAGAAGTTCAGTTAAATTTAAGACATGAATAGGATTTCTTTGGTGTAAAGCAGAGAAGAGCATGTCAGTCAGCTGGCACAGCAGGTGCCAAGGCTTGAAGGCAGATAAGAACCTCTTTTTCTTGTATCATCAGTCTCTAACTTCTTATGTCAAGACAACACTCATCACCTCTGAGAAGTGTGTTAGTTCAGAGAGATGGGTGGCAGTGCTTTCTAGGGAAGACTAAAATAAAATCTGCCTTTTTCCACTAAAAAGACACAACTGAAGATCTTTCTCTATACAAATGAATACCAGCTCAATGGCCCAATTGTTAGAATAAAGAATCTCTCCTCGTTATTTCTAAGATTATTGAATTTAATTTTAAATAATAAAATAGTTCATTAACTTCTAAAGCAGTGTTGAAATGGATAAATAGTGAGCTATGATCAGCTATGAAATTAAATCAAATATAGTAAGGTACAGAAGTTTGAAACACTTAATTCGAGCTTCAAGGATAATACCTCTATAATATTCTTCTCACTTATATGCATTCTTAAATTCCTTCATAACTAGAAGAAACAGAAGTGGACATAAAACTCTTGGATTGAGAACACGTACCCAGAGAACTATGTCATCCATTATGTTGTCTCAGTAGGAAAGCCTAAAATTGATGATTCATCTATTATTCTCTGCCCTTCATTAAAGTTACTGGAGAACTTTGGCATATTGTCTAAGGACATTTTAGCAAGTCTATATTCAATAATTCTAAGCACATTGGGAGAAACTGATCTATTTTCTATTGGGAGAAACTGATCTCTTCTATTTTAATCTCTTCTATTTGAGAAATTAGAAAGGAATAATAGAACATGCAAGAGACCTAAGAAAATAAAATGTGTATTTTAAAAATCATCTTAAGCACTATACTTTATAACTCAATAGAATGTCAAACTTTTTTTTTCAACCGTCCCTATCGAAAATGATAAAAGCCATTTATATAAATGCAGCTATTAATGAATTTATCATCCTGATTCTAAGACCATTTATAAAAACATTATCCTTAACCATTTGTGCAGCTTCAAGGGTTTAACAATATCAATAACCAAATTTCACTGAACTAATCATTTCCAAGTTTCATAAGAGGTTACTTCAACTCATTATATTTGTTAGATTACAAATTAAAATTCTTTCCACACAAATTGTTTGTAGGTATTCTGCTGAATTTATATTGATCAATATATAAAATTATATTTTGTTACAATTGCATAGCAAATTTTTATAATAAAATGTTTAATATCTTCCATCAGAAATGATTTTCCCTTTTCACTCATTGCTTGATTAAATCTAACTTATCCACCTCATGACCAGGGAAACCTTGCCCAGACTTCCCTGATTGGATCAGCTCCCCAGTTTACATGTTTTCACAGGGCTGTACATCTTCTTGGTACTTGTCATTGACACAATTTTACATTAGCTTAAAATTATTATTTGATTCATGTCTGTATGCTTCAGGAAGACATAGACTTTTTTCTCACCTCATCTCCAGCGATGAATGAGTACATAAAATGTCTGCTAGATGAAACATTGAGCAGGGCAGGTCATGGACTTGGATATCAGGGAGGATGCAGGTTTTTGCAATTAGGAGTTAGTAAGAAGCTGGTAACAAAGAAAAATCACAAATTTGGAAAACCTACCAGAATGTTGACTGTGCAAATGTTAGAGAGCACGGTCAGGACAGTAGAGGGTTGTTTACAAAGTTGATCAGGACACCATAACTGGGAATGTTTTTGTAGACACTGTGAGCCATCATCCTACCATGACGCTCAGTGGTTGAGAGTGGTTTTCAATCTTCTGGTATCCCAACAGCCCAAACTTACAGCTTTTGAGAGTATGCCACAAATATTTTTTGAAAGATTTTATTTATTTTGAGACAATGTAAGAGTGTGTGCAGGGGAGGGGCAGGAGAGAGGGAACCCCCAGCAGACTCCACGCTGAGCACAGATCCCAACACAGGGCTGGATGGATCTCACAAGCCCGAGATCATGACCTGAGCTGAAATCTAGAGTTAGATGGTAACCCACTAAGCCACCCAGGCACTCCTGCTATAAACATTTTTTAAAAGACTGGAGAACTACTTTTCTAAGTCCTAATATCTCCACTAAGAAAAATGATAAGTTAGAAAAGACTAGTGCTTCCCAATCTTGTCTACACATTGGAATTATGTAGGGAATTGTCAAAAAACAACCAAAGCCCAACCAATAACTAATTTTAGTTTAATTTTAAAAATCCCTGAGTATGGGAACCAGATCCTTATTCTTTTTAAATCTCCAGCAATTCCAAAGGATAACCAGGATTGAGAATGACTAAAATATGTAATTTTCACCTTCTATTGCTTTAACATTTTGTCATTCCAACTTAGTAAGAAACTAGACAAAAGGCACATTTCTATCTTCACAGTTTTGTGAGGGTTTTAAGCTGGTGTCTTGCAGAGCCTCACTGTGCAAAACCACGAGGGCACAAAATGAATGCTATCTACAATGAGGCAGCTGTGTACAAATATGCTTCATGAGGTCTTAGCTGATCAATGTTTTAATAAGGTCAGAGTATAGACTAGCTGTGCATACAAAACTACCATCCACCAGGCTATGCTATATGTGGGACGGCTTCTTCTTCCTTCACCTCTTATCAAAAGCGCTCTTACCTGGAATATGAAAATCCATACTAATAAACATATTATTCATTGCACTGAAGTGGGCAATAAAAACAGTCAACAGCTTTAAGTACATTAGTGAATTTCATTTGGATTTGCAATGACTAATGCAGTCCAGGTACTGAATGCTTTCTTTTTACAAATCTGTTAACACAAGCCAATCATTGTTTTTCATAGAATCTTAACATTGAAAGGTCTTTGAAGGTTAGCTTGTCTAATATCCTACCTAATTTCTAGCTAAAATTGAAATCTCATTCTAGCATACCTCGAAGACAGTTTCCTATCCTCTTCCTAATCACATTGTCATGGGTGAACCTGACCTGTAAGTGCCACCAATTTTACTATTATCTCTATTTGTTAGGAGGACCTTTGGTAAACTTAAAAGAAATCTCCTTCATCTTTAACATCATCTGTTCTTCCTAATTCACATGAAGTCACACAGAACAAGTCTAATTTCCTATAGTAACTGAAAACATTTTAAATTCTTGGAAGAGAGCTATACATAATGTCTAATTTGTTTCCCCCAGCGTGTCTCTCAAAGATGCCTTCTCTAAACTCTCCATGATACTGATATATGGGATGCCATCATTATGTGCTATAGTTACAACAGTTCCCATGATTAGCACCCAACGGTTTATCTGTAGAGTAGAAAACTGCATTTTGTAAAGAAACCCAGAGCATCTCCTGCTTTTTATTTTTATTATTTTTTAATATGTAAGATATTATAGTGTTTAGGTTTTCTTGCCTGGACAAAATTATCCCCTATGCATGGATCAGAAAATAGAACATTAGCAATTTTTCAATGCTAAAGTGGTTAAACTATTCAACACTTTGCAAACTATATGAATAAGCAGCCCCTCCCCACCCCTACCACCGCCTCTTCTTAAGAAAAGCAAAGAAACATTTGGAGAACCAAGCATGATCACTTCCAAATTGCTTCTGTATAAACATCACTACTATGTTTCTAATAGACCAAGGATCTAAAAAAAAAGAAAGAAATTGCACCCAAATATCAATTTAAAGTGGAAAATTCTACTTTATTCCCGTTTTTTTACTGCCTTCAAACCATCAGCCTTAAACACACTATATTACAGAAGATTGAGAAAAATACCACTCAATAGTAGAGATAAAATATCATCTACATACCTGATTATAAGATATATCCAAATAATAAACTTGTATCCATTCTGGACAAAATATAGTTAAAAACACTTTTACCCTTTTTTGGGTAACCTATAGGAAGCACACCCAGAAAAAGATACATATATTTGTTTACAAAAAGCAGTATCTGATTATAAGATGTATCCAAATAATAGACTTGCATCCATTCTGTAAAAAACATAATTAAAATCACTTTTTTAATTATGCCCTTATTAGGGTACTCTAGGGGAAGTACAGCCCAAAAAAGCCAAAAACATATATCTGTTTACAAAAAGCAGTAGCTATCCCTGTGTAAGTATAAATGAAACTATGTTGAACAATGAAACATTTTGGATTTTTTGTGAACAAAAATATTTTTGCGTGAACAAAATATTCAACCACAAACTCCCTGTGGACCTCACTGTCAATAATCTAACATTTAAATGGAAATTTTTTTAAAGTTTGCTGTAACAATTTCATTATAACAAAATTTCATTGACTGTCCATGGTTCAGATTTCTAACATATCATTTTCTATAAAAAAGAAAAAAAAAACTATGCTTTAAAAAGTAAAAGTATCTGGTTTTCTCAAACATTTACTACTGAGACATGGGGGAGAGTACTACATACACCCCAGTCTGACAAAAAAAAAAAAAAGGCGTATCAATAGAGGGAAACAATGTGATGTGCTTAAAAATAGTTTCTTATTACTGACCTAGAGTACCAACCGCAGCCATTCATTCTACTTGTTTACTCACCAGACTATTAGAAGCATAAAATTGTTTTTAACATGCCTTTATCCATAAACAGAATGATAATTCTTTAACTAAAACTTATAGCAGCTACTATGTGCCAAGTACCAAACTGGCTATATTATTAATAAATATTTCATGTATTTTTATCTTCATAACAACTCTGTGATAGATATTGCTAGTCCAAGGACAACTGAGGTCCAGAGAAGGTAAACACTAGCCCAAAGTTACTCTTTCGTCTAAGTGTTTATACGTGTGCTCTTTGCAATGCTACACCAAACTCCAATATAATTAATCACTGTGAGCCTCCAGGCATTTATGAAACACTACCTTCAAACACAGAGATTATAAAAATTGGTTAATTAAGATAGTCAGTGGTTAAGTTACTTATGGTTGAGGCCATGCAATTTCAAAAAAAAATAATTTAATATTCCTTAGTTTCTAGACAGTAACCCTCCTTCAAAATCAAAATCATTCTAATCAAAATAAAAAAATCACATCCATCTAAATCTTCTGCATTCCTCAAAACTCAGCTCAATTAATATCTTTTCTACAAAGGTGTCCATGACAACACTAGTTTGAATCGATTTCTCTCTTTTTTCAAATCCTAAGGCAATTTTATCAGTACTATGTTATAGACAGAAGCCATGAAACTAAGGTAGAGGGGTGGAAGAGGGGGAATAGGGAAATAACAACACTTAGGGAAGGAGGAACCTAAGGGGGAAGCATGACAGGAGAGAAAGCTGAGAGGCACCTGTGGGTGTTGAATGTATTCATTATACATTCCAGAACCATGTGGGAAAATGGAGTAGACGTAGGGTATATATGAGAAAGGTGTCATTTCAGGAGGGATCCATGAGGGGCAAATAAGGCATAATTTTATATTATGACTCTTGGTGACTTACAGGAAATAAGGAATAGGCTTGGGAGAAACCCAAGTATGAAAAAAGTAAATGGCCCACTTTTAAATGACATGAAGCCAAATTAAGAATCAGAGTATGAAATCTACCCTCTTACCAACTTTTTTTTATTGTATAATACTGTTAACTATAGATACTATGTTACAAGCAGACCTCTAGTGCTTATTTAAAAATGAAGACACAAGGAAACTTTTGGAGGTGATGGATGTGCTTACTACTTAATCTGTATTGATGGTATCATGAGTTATGCATATGTCCAAACTCATCAAAATACATACATTAAATATGTGCTGGGTTTTTTTGTGTATCAATTATACCTCAATAAAGCTGTAAAAAAAAAAACAAGTGTGAGGTGTTGGCATATGATTACTTACCCAAACACATTACAACTTAGCAAAGCATGATCACTTTTGTGATATATTTTGTACCATAACACAAACCATGGATATATGACGGAAACATAAAAGGCAGACCTTATCGTCACGCAGAGGAGGGTTCAAAAGCTGAGACAACTTGGATCTATTGGGACCAATTGTTGCAGTTTTCCTGGAACTCTTGTAGTTTTAGCACTCAAAGTCTCATATCCTTGGAAACCCTTCAGTCCTGGGCAAACCAAGGTGGTTACTAACTCTAACTAGGCTGACTCCAACTCCCACCATTTATCCACCAAAGGATACTGTTCAGGTTACCTCATCTCTCCATATCTTACCTTTCTCATACATAAAATGCCGGTGATAACAATGGGGCTTACTTCAATGGGGCTTACTTCAATGGAGTCATTCTAACAAATAAGTAATTAATATATGTAAAGCTCTTAGAGCATGTCTGAGATGTAATAAATAGCCAGGTCAAGTGCAGGTAGTTATCTAAATTAAACTTGATGAACCTTAGATTTCTTATCCAAAAATAAAAATGATATCTACTTCACAGTGTTACTGTGAAGCTTAAATTCAGTGAGAGTATTATATAGTTCCCTTTTCTAGTGTCTGAATATAGTAATATGCAGAGTATTACTTATTTGACAACATCTACCTATATAAATGGAAGTATTCTATACAATGCTGAATAGCTGTGAAAATATTAAAGCACTAGAGGAAAGATAAATAGATCACAACTACTTAAGAGATAAATAGATATAAATACAGAATAAAGCCAGGTCATACCCTCTGGAACGTACTTAGCAGTAAATGCATTGTATTTCCATATTTCAAAGGCTAAAATGGTCTCTAAAATAACACATTTTTTCTTAGATTGCAATACTTCTAATGGCATTTTGTTGAATCTAATTCCTAAGAAATACTGAATGCAATTCTCATGTCCATGGGAGGAAGGTACAGTGCGTAGTCCTTCATGTGAAATGAAGAAGCTGTCCATCAGCCTGCCTCCTGCTTTCTCAGGAAGAAGGGACTGGCTAATAATCACCTCATCTTGGAGAACTGCTTAGTTCCATGGGGTTCAGAAAGCACCCACCAATTTGATCAATTTTAAGCACTTTCACCAGCTGACAGAATTACAAGAGTTATATGTGCCCTTTCTATACCTCCCTACATACAGCACACTCCTAATAATTTCTCTAAAAGGATTTTACTGTTCTGGGAAACAGCAGCAGCTTAGGGATATGAATAAAGAAACTGGGTGGAAGGAACGAAGAGAAAAGAAAGATGAAAAAATGGTCTCTGAACACAAGATGCTAAGGAATTAGGAAACCTATCTTGGGTTCTAGCTTCTACTATGGCGGCATGACCTTAAGTGAGTCCTTTTACCCTGGGGTGCCAGCTTCTAATCTGTATGAGTGGATTTAATAGGATCTGTAGGTCTCCTCAAATCCTGTAAATATAATAAGGCATTTCCTCAAAATTCTTAGAGAAAACTGAAATATTGCAAGCATTTCTTTCTTATAAATTCTTGAAGAATATAGAGTAGATAATTTGATGGCATGTATACATTTTTAATTTTATGCACATAAATTTATTCATGTGAGAATTTGCATGCAACAAAAAGATGTTCACAATGCTGGTTCAGTTCTTCAGAAATCAGACTCTGTAATGGAGCTCAGGATGTACAATGTTTAATTAAGAAGTGCTTTGGGGCTCGATACCTGTGGAGGGAGGAGAAAGGAGGAGGATTGGCAGGAGAATCTGAGCTACAGTGCAGAGCATCCCTACTGCCTTGGTCAACTCCACAGGACGTCAGAGTTATTCCACATTGGGCCCAAATAGTTGGACCTTTATACCTCCAGCTTCCACCAGCCATGAAAGCAGGCTGCTCTGGGAATGGTATAATCCTGGGTGAGGAGGCAAGAGCCAAGCCAAGTCTTTCTTTGGAAGGGTATCTGGATGGCATATCACCACATCCACCACAGTACATGAATGATATTAATCTACAGGTAAACATTTCTAAAAAACATATCAACTTTTATAAATATATCAACTTTGTATTCTATTCTGGCATGAAAAGATGATTAAAATAAAATTGTGCTTTGACAATGTATCCAAATTAGCAAATGAATGAAACTATTAAACCTATTAAGATCTTTTTGAAGGTCAAAAGTAACATTTAGTAGCACTTTCTTCATTTCCTTTGCAAATTATCATCCAGTTATATATTTTACAAGTGTATAATAAATGTTTTCTACCTCTATCCAAAGACTTCAAACATGAACAAGTCACTGTCTTTTGTAAAGAGAGGTATGAAGGATAAAAAGATCTTTTTGTCTTCATTCTCAAATTTTCAAATGAATGATTTATATCCCAAGTTGAATTTTTAATCTTCTCTGTAATTAAAGATGTTCAGTCCATGGACTGGAGTTTGAATTTGGTTCTTTCATGTACTAACGCAGTGATTATGAGGTTGGTATTATTTTAAACCCTGTCCGAAGGTAAGATCAAGTGACTTGTCCCAAATTCCTATACTTCTCAAAAAAGTACTCCATGCATAGTTTCTTCCATTCTCATTGGATGGCACCTCTTCTTGCAATTGTTTTCTACTCCTCAATGTTCCATCTGTCCTCTGTGTGTCCATGAAAGGAGGAACTTTTGTTACTGTAGTAAGAATGGTGCTCCCCTCACAGATCTCCCAACACCACAGACTAACACAGCCTTGAAGGATACTCTTCATTATTTTTAGTTACTGAGGCTCAGAAAAGGAAAAGTGACAGGATCGTTTTTCACAAAAGTATACCTCAGAAGAGAACCAATGTTGAATGTTTTCTTGGCCCTATCGAGTTAAGAGTATGGCTTTTCAAATAGCAAGGCTTTCCAATACATGAACAATATTATTCTCAGAGTCTACACAATGTTGTGACTCTCATGCATTAGTAGGAAAATTTAAATGAAATATTTTGTTATATATCTATATATATCTATATCTATATATACACACACATAAAATTGCTACGTATATGTAGAGAAATCAACATTGCTTATTACATTCTCTTAGTTTTCATTAGGTTCACACAGTCAAGCAAAGAAGCCACTGCTTTGTTTCCTAAACAGTCCAAATTCTATTTTCACAATGATGTCACTAATGTCATGGTTACAATACTGCACAGAGCCTCATTCCTGCCACTGGCCACTGATAAGATAGATTATTTGAGCAGCTGAGTCATTAGTAACGAACAATAGATTTTCCACTGATCTTGAATTAAATGTATATTTCCAATTAAGCATACAATTTATGGAAACAAATTTTGAAGTTGCTCAATGTTCTATTAAATGACATGAATATCCTGTGTTCTTTAATTTGTTGAGGACACATCTATTTCCACAAGACTGTATGACGAAGCAATGAAGGAAAAAAAAAACATAGGTATGTGTCTTTTGTTGTCCATTCTTCAAAACTACTTCCTTAAATTCTACTTCTATGAGCATTTTAAAACATATTTTTATTTATGAGTATTTTTCACATTGCTTTTTCTTAATTCTCAGCATCAGAATGGAAAGGCTTAAAAATGTTTTTCCATCCCTAAGGCAGAAAGTAACTCAGGGTTCAATTTGTATTTCTGCAAAAGTAAAGTGACAGGCATTTTGAAGAGATACAGCACGGTGAAATACAAAGGGCCAAGAAATGCTAAAATCAAGCTCTTTGGCATCACTGGTATCCAGATCCATCCCCAATGCCTTCCTTATTTATACTTGCAAGAAAGACCCACACCACATTGCAAATGACCATGAGTCAAGTCTTATAACTCTAATTTCCTACTCTAGTCTCTTGGAGGGTTATTTAGAAAATCCATGGTTATGTGATTCACTTTTAAGATAGATGCAAACACATTAATGTTAATACAAATCAGCTACATTTTAATTACATGCATTTTTATTTTAATATGAAATGAAGGCTTGATTGGGAAAAAAACCTCTCAAAATATCTCTGTGTCTTACTCAGAAATTCTCTTCAGCATCTTCTCATTACTTAGTGAGAAACCCCGAGATGGTCTTTTTGCTACTCAAACATACTACTTCTATTTTAAAGCCTGTCAGCTGACAATACAAACACAGATGCCAAACTCCCACCCTTGTCCCTCTTCCAACTACCAGGCACTGGAAATGTATGAAACGCATGAGGGTAACTAACATGACAGTTGTAAATTCAGGGACTTGTAGCTTTTCCCATTCATACTAACTGAAAGGGATTTGAGATGTCCTTTGGAGTAATGCTCCAATTTTACATGTAAGGAAACTAAGGCAAAGAGTGGTTTAAGTGACTTACTCATGATCAGGCTTCATGTTCATGGCAAAATTTGGAACAGAACCTAATCTCATCCTAAGCTTATGCTCTTCCCTCTCTCAAAATAACAAGTAATTAATTTAAAAAAATTAATTCGAACAAGAGATAAAGAATCTAGAAAAAGCTCCACAGTTCAGAAGGCAAATGAATTACTGTGGCAACTGTGGCAGACAGATTCCAGAAAGACCTAGAGTTAATTAGTTGGGACTCCCCCCAAACACAGTAACTTAAAAATGAATGTGTCTATTCCATCACTGACTTACTGATAGGTTAAAAGTGGACTTCCTGGGTGCTTTCTCACACATCAAGTGAAAAGGAAGCTACCTCAAGGAGCCTCCCAGCCAAAAATGCTCAGACATTTTCAAATATGCTATCAGGTATGAGATGTTTGATAATGAAGAGCACTGGGCTGTGAACCAGAAAACTACCTCCATTTTACTGCAGTTTCTTGACTCCTTGTGTTTTTGAGCAAGTTGACTCTACTTGGCTTCACCTTCCACAGCTACAGAAAAAAGGAGCCAATCCAGATAATAATATTGTTTCTTCTATCACTAAACATCCATGGATTCCATAATTTATTTCTTCTTGACTATTTTCTTTGTAGCACAAGTCATATTGACCATGATAGTTACACGTTCCAGATAATGATTGAAAAATATATTGTATACCATATCCATATTGTTCTACTACCCCAAATCAGATATCTGTTTAAGATTCTTCCCCACCACCCCCAAGTCATTAAGAGGGTACACTCATGGGAACCTGTATTACTGACTGCAGAAAAGATTGTTCATTGTTATGTGGATGGTGGAGCTCCTAAGCCATCAGGAAACAGTTCATCTAGAAAGACACCTTGGAGTATGGGGGCAGCTCAAAAGGAAAAGTTTACTCATAAATACAAGTGATATCTGGAGGAATTTTAGTGATCAAAAGCCAAGAAAAATGATAATGGTAGTCATCTAGGCTTTGTGTCCAGAAAATGGTACAAGAGGAACAGCAATGAGGGAACCACGAGCTTCCTGCCTGGGTGAGGGGACAACTGGCTGGGATGTAAAGAATAAAAGAGGAAACCAGAAGCAAGTCTTAAAATGGCAATGGTCCTCCAAGGACATCTCCTGTCATGATCCAAAGAACAGAATTGATGTGCAGACCTTATGGAAATGACTCATCTGCCACTCAGCTCCTTAGCCCTATTCACACTCACAGGTGGCCATCACCAGTATTAACAAGATCACAAACGCTAAGTAAACAAGCCACACTTCCCTTGGCAGGACATGACAACTAATGTCGGAATTTATTTAATTGGCATTTACAGCCTGCCTCTTCAAAGGACCTAAACTTGCACCACCCAAAATAAGTGAGGCCAAAGTCTTAGCATAGTAGATCGCAGTCCTATTCAATGAAAGCCCACAGTAATAGCAGCATTTCCCTGATCTCCAACAGAAAAGTTATTGTTTGGGGTGCCTGGGTGGCTTAGTTGGTTAAGCGTCTGCCTTTGGCTCAGGTCATGATCCCAAGGTCCTGGAATCGAGCCCCATGTCAGGCTCTCTGCTCAGCAAGGAGTTTTGTTTTCCTTCTCCCTCCCTCCGAGCTTGTGCTCTTACTTGCTCTCTCTGTCTCTCTCTCTCTCTCTCAAACAAATAAAATCTTTAAAAGAATTTTTTTAAAAAGTTACTGTTCAATCATCTTCAAATTCCCTCCTTGGACCACAAGGAACTATGGGTGTAGGACATGAAAAGCTGCTTGGAAATTTCTGCCACCTCTAAAATACTTCATTTAATTCAGCTCACCATCTATTGGGCACCACAAATTAATTATCTCAAAACACCCACATGAAACAGTTTGGGAAAATGCGGGGCTGGATTTCAGCCTACCTGGCACAGTGGCTAGAAATAAAGTTTGGAAACCAAACTACTCAGTTGTACAGGGACTTCTAGGCCATTCTAAGAAAAACTATGGCTTCTTCTCTTTGGAAAACAAATTAACAAATACCTATATAATGCCTCTTTATTGTGTACCAGGAGTTGCTTCTGATATCTTTCCATCTATTAACACCTATAATCCACTCAACAGTAAAGTAGGTATTGTTATCTGCTTTTAACAGATCATGAAACCAAGACACAAAGGGGTTGAGTAAAACCAGTAAGCAGTGAAGCTGGGAATACAACTCATTCAGTCCAGCTCCAGGATCCTTATATTTAATCCAAGTACTGTATTGTCTCTCAAAGTAGAGAGAAAGCTTCATAAATTCTGTATTGTACCAAATCTTGCCACATTTCTTACTGGAA
Source organism: Nyctereutes procyonoides (assembly GCF_905146905.1). Taxonomy (NCBI): domain Eukaryota; kingdom Metazoa; phylum Chordata; class Mammalia; order Carnivora; family Canidae; genus Nyctereutes; species Nyctereutes procyonoides. The sequence goes on along the minus strand of NW_026575140.1, from coordinate 45,205,622 downwards.
TGACCAACTGTCTAACAAGTATAAAAAAAAAACCACAGGAATTAAAACTGTAAGGCTAAAAAGCTGCTATCTTCCAAATAAACCAAATGATGAAATCCTCTTTATTCTTACTTTTGCTATCTTGTTTCTGCTTACAGATCTCAAATTGGCAAAAAAAAAAAAAAAAAAAAAAAAAAAAAAGTCTGAAGTTCAGATGAGTTTATCTGCATTGGCTCATTATATGCTTCAAGCTTTTTGGTTCTTAAAGACCGCAGCAGAGGCCACTACATGTGAATATTGTAGGTAGCTTTATTCAGCAAGGTACAAAATGAATGAACACTGGAGGAAGATTGTATTCCCTTGCAAAGTAATGTTACAAAATGTTTTCTTAATGTATATTCTTCCTCACTCCTCACTATTAACAACTATAATCATTATTATATTCTTTTTTAAGATTTTATTTATTTGTTTATTTATTTAGAGAGAATGAAAAGGGCAGATTGGGGGGAGAATCTCAAGCAGACTCCAAGCTGAGTGGGGAGCCCAAACTGGGGCTTGATCTCACAACCCCAAGATGATGATCTGAGTAGAAATCAGGAATCAGACAATCAACTGAGCCACCCCAATCATTATTATATTCTTAAAGCCAAAACATATAATTCAGAATCTTAATTTTAAAACTGGAAATATTTTGTCCAGATAAGAAAAAAAAAAGGAATGGTTTATATCTATGTTGATTGCTCACCAGTCACAACGATGGCTCAGTTTTCCACCAAGAACAAAAGGATCTGGGATGTATCCTACCTCTATTGATTCTCTTAACACAATGGTTTCACCTGTCATATTTCTTTGTGTGCGGAGATATTTAAAATGGATACTGGCAGTTTTGGGACATGGCTAAAGGGAAGTTGAGAGAATAATACATTTAGTTTGTACTTAATGAGATATACTTCTCTGTGCATTTGATAAGATTTATGGGTTTTGTCATTTTCTTAAAATGTGTAACTACATGCTTGCTTTTCTAAGTAAATATTTACTTTCATACCTCATTTTACATTCATAATTTTGCATATGAATTTTCAAAAATTGTGCAAGTTTCAGGCCCCACAAAACCCAGATTTTTAAAAAAAATTTTTAATAAAGATTTTTATTTATTTATTCATAAGAGACACAGAGAGAAAGAGAGGCAGAGACACAGGTAGAGGGAGAAGCAGGCTCCATGCAGGGAGCCCAATGTGGGACTCGATCCCTGGTCTCCAGGATCACACCCTGGGCTGAAGGCAGGCGCTAAACTGCTGAGCCACCTAGGCTACCCCAAAACCCAGATTTGTTCTTGCTGCTCCACATAAACATTGAGAACTGATCAGACTTGATCAAATATTTCTCTAACTTGTCTCCTTCCCCACTGCTACCACCATAGACTTAGTCTGTCTTCATCTTACCAAGCTTTGATTATTTGTTGTCACTTCTTAATCCATTTCCCTACCTCCAGTTTTGCCCATTTTAAGTATCTCTTCACATTGCTGCTAGAGAATAAGTTAACTAAAATTAAAACATGCTGGAAACATCCCTCATCCTGTACAAAATGAAGTCTGGTTTCTGAACATGGCTCCCAGCTCCAACTGTAACCTGTTCACACTCTACACCTGCCCTCCTTCCACTCACCATCTCCCTCACCTCTATGATAATTGCACTACACAGAGTTCCTTCAGCACAGCATTAATCTCGATGTCTCTTGTCCCACTGCCTGTCATGTTCATTCTCATTTTCTTAGATTCCCATCATGTATATAATGATGACTAAGAGTCGAGGAAAGGTAAAATTTTATTCAGATCATAATAAGGCATGGTAATATAGAACTTTTTGTATAGAGATCTTTATTCAAAAGTCTAAAAATAGGGGTACCTGAGTGACCCAGTTGGTTAAGCAGCTGACTTGGGCTCAGGTTCTGATTTCAGGGTCCTTGGATTAAGTCTCACCTCTGCTCAGCAGGGAGTCTGCTTTTCCCTCTCCCTCTGCTCCTCCCTGCCCCCTGCTTGTGCTCTCTTTCTCCCTCTCCCTTTCACTCTCTCAAATAAATAAAATCTTTTAAAATATTCTAAAAATAATGTCTTTCTCTAGGAGTTAAATTCAATTTCAGTTATGTGGGATATTTGATTAACATCTCACAAAAGAAAAGAAATGTAATGCAGTTTTGCTGAACATAAGTTCTAACTTCAACATACTATAAATTATAAAATATAATCAAATATAATTGATATAATATGCCAATTTTTTCAGATTCCTTTGCTTACTGAGTCCAGATACTTTATCTAATTAAAGGTATAGCTAATATTTCAAACATCTACTTTTAAAACATGGAATTTATAATCTCTCTGCTTAGGCAATCCAAACATGCTATAGGTTCCTAAAGCAAAAGAAAGAAACACTGCTGAGTCATCACATAGGTCATTATTTATTTTCTTTTAAAACAAGTCTTTTCATTTCACAACAGATATTCATCTATGTAGAAACTTGCTCAAGGGGGTAATCAAAGTCTTTAGTCATGCAAAGGATTTTAAACAATTTTTAAAAAATTTATTGTCAATATTTTCAGGAAGGGTCAACCTATTTTAACCACTTTTAAATCCATCAAACAAGACATAAATGATAAGCGTCGCAAAATGTAGTATGGCATGTTGGAAAGAGGCTGAAACACACCTGACAATCAATCTGGATCCCTCCCTTCTCAGCTGTGTGACCCTTCAGAAGACATTACATCTGCCTGTCAATTTCTTCAGAAACTAAAATGAGGTTAAAACAATTCCTATCCCCACAAAGTTGGTGACAAAATCGGAAGAGAAAATACATGTAAGAAGCTTAGCATAATGCTTAGCTGACTCTCAATGATTCTCAATATCATCCTAGAACCAAGTGAAACATTTTTTTTCAATTTTAAGACTACATGCATATTTCTTGCCAATCATAATCCCTAACTGCCTGTGATTTACAATGCTCAACCAAATTTTCTCATTTGCCTCTAGACTATTGCAAAAGAAAGCTAAAATTATTGCATGATCCATGTTTTACTATAGAACACAATTTTGTTGCCTGTTTGGTTTTGCTTCTGTTTGGCTCCTTTGCTCATTTTTTGGTGAGCAGTTCCAAGGGCTCCTGAACTCTGAAAAGACGGTTAAACTGGATTTTCTCCTTTAACTGCCATTAGAAATCAGTTTTCTTAAGTTTGATTGGTCCTGTTGGTGTTTAGGAAAGAAATCCAGTTACTCAGGGGAAAAAAATCTTTAGGGTCCTAGGCCAGTTAAACAGAGACCCCTGAAATAGGAGCTACTCTCAGGTAGTACAATAAGACAGTTTAGCTTCTATGTTTCCCTTAAGTTTCCATATGGAAGTTATAGAAGTTGAAACCACTAAGACAGCTCAATGAAACCCAAACTGCTGAGTTCTGCACTGCTTTAAAAGAGGACTTCTGTTTCCTAACCAGCATGAGCTTGGGAAATTTTCCATGTACTTGGAGGGCTGTCATGTAAGCCGTTCAACCAGTTTTGCTCATAGATCAACACAGACCGACTGAAATAGTGGAACAGATCCAATTAGTTGACTTCTCCATTTCACTTTATTTTATAACTGCTTTCTCTGGTCATAATTCAAAGGAGTTTTCTTTAGTTTCTTTTCTTATTCTAGCAGTTCTAAAGAACTATTGTTAAAGGCCATGGGCTCAGAATTATTTTTATTCTACAAGTACTAACACATGCAGATACTCAATAGCCATTAAAACACACAGTAGGCACACTGATCCATCTGCCCCCTTTCTTCCTTTATAAGGTCTCTTAAACCTCAATACATAGCCCCAAACTCAAAAGAACATCAGCCATTTTATAATTCTATGTTCATGAAAAGAACACATGAATTTCACACAGTAAGAAAATAGTTGACCTAAAAGATTACACTATAAAGAACCACACCATTGGTAGAATACGGTTTCAATTTAATCCACTATTTACTGGGCTCATACTACTGATTCTGGTTGGAAGTTTCATTGACATTGAATAGTCAAATATTTTTAAGTAATATATCCAATTAATTTTTTCCAGCTTTATTGAGATATAGTTGACATATAACATTGTGTAAGTTTAAGGTGCTCAATGTGTTGCTTTTATACACTTATATATCACAGAATGATTGTCGCCATACTGTTGTTAACACTTCCATCACCTCGCATAATTACCTTTATTTCTTTTTGGTGAGAACATTTAAGATCTACTCTCTTATCAACTTCCAAGTATATAAGATAGTGTTATATTAGATTCAGGCGTACAATATAGTGATTCAACAGTTCCATATATTACTCAATGGTCATCAAGATAAGTGTACTCTTAATCTCTATACCCAGTAAGACTGGATCTTAGGGTAGTTCTATTCTTAATTTTTTGAGGAACCCTCATACTGCCTTCCACCATGGCTGTACCAGTTTGCATTCCCACCAACATTACACCACAGTTCCATTTTATCCACATCCTTGCCAACACTTATTTCTTGAGTTTTTTAATTTCAATCATTCTGACAGGTGTGAAGTGATACTCATTGTAGTTTTGATTTGCATTTCCCTGACAATGAGTGATGTTGAACATCTTTTCATGTGTCTGTCTGTTGGCCTTCTGGATGTCTTCTTTGGAGAAATGTTTGCCTATGTCTTCTGCCCATTTTTTAAATTGGATTATTTATTTGTAAGACACTATTATTAACTATAATCACCATTCAATCTACTTATAGTAACAATTATATCTATTTTTGATAATACAAGATAATCACTCTTTTTAATAAAAATTTTCTTCCTTTAACAGATCAAAAACTTTTCATGCCAGTGAAGTATTTTATTAAATACATAGTGGCCTCCAAACCACTGCAACACAGTGCCTGAACAATACTGAGGAAATAAAGAAAAGAGAAATGATATCTTACTGAGTACTTGCTGTATGCTGGGAACTGGGCTGATTGCTTTCCTTACATTACTTCTTTCAAATCTATTAACATTTTGGACTACATATTACCAACCTGTTTCAGACAAGGAAAGGGGGGCTCAGGAAGATTAAGTAACTTATCATGTTCTCAGGGCTACTAAGTGAAGGACTTAGAACTTGAATTCAAGTTTGTTGTATTATAAAATTTTGTTTTTTTCCAGTTCCAGTCATGCCCTGTACTTTATTCTAACATATTTTCATCCTCAAATTCAGTAAATCTCTGATTTAACAATGTATTTCAGACACATGAGAAGAATTGCTGCCATTATGTATGTAGTAATGAAACAGCATAGTAAGCTATACTCAACATAAACATTCCTCAGGGGATCCCTGGGTGGCGCAGCGGTTTGGCGCCTGCCTTTGGCCCAGGGCGCAATCCTGGAGACCCGGGATCGAATCCCACGTCGGGCTCCCGGTGCATGGAGCCTGCTTCTCCATCTGCCTATGTCTCTGCCTCTCTCTCTTTCTCTCTCTGTGACTATCATAAATAAATAAAAATTTAAAAAAAAAATTAAAAAAAAAACATTCCTCAGATAAACAAACTTTATTTTTTGCCTATTAATGTTAAAACATATTACAAATTAAATAGCTGTAGTCTTCCTTTCCTTGGAAAACATGAAGAAAACTCGCCTTATGCTATTTTTGGTCTGAAAATGTTAACAATAAAAGACTTTCATTTTTAGCTATTTCAATTTAGAGTTATATGAATCACTCCAATATCTATACAAATAATTATAATATCTACTTGAGTTGAAGGTGTTCAGGGGGAAAAAATCACCAGAAATTGGTTGAAAAGAAATTAGTATATGATTAGTGACCATCATATCCTTTGAAAACAGCTACTAATCAAACCCTGTACATCTTTCTAAACTTTTGTGCTAAAAATAAAATTGATGAGTTTGTTTTCTTCAAGGAAAGTAACTCCTTTAAAACATTATTTAACATTTACAGATCATATATACATTATATAAAGCACTTGAAATTCATATATTCATTTATTCTTTCAACCAACTGGTTACCTACTGAGTCAGACACTATGTTGAATCATATGTTAGGTGCTATATATATGCAAAAACATGATCTCTCTCCTCAAGTTATTCATGACCCAGGAAGACGAGGGCAGGAAAAAGATATTCAATTGTTGTGATAAATGCTATTATAAAGTACAGAAGTCTAGCTGAAGCACACAAGATAGACAGCTAATTGACTTCACCTTTTCAACCAGCCTTGCTTTCTATAGGGCATCGAGCCCTGTCTTGAGGATTTAGTAGGATAAGGCAAGTGGAGAAGTGAAAATGTTCAAAACACTGGGTAGAGCATAAGCAAAGTCAAAATATTGTAGAAGCTGCTAATACTTGTATATAGCTGCATTTTAAGTTTGGAGAAAAAGGAAGAAGGAAAGAAAGACTGGTAAGGTTTAAAGACAAAAATGCGCCCCTGTATTTATTGCAGCATTATTTACAATAGCCAAGATATATAAGCAACCTAAGTTGCTTCATCAATAGATGAATAGATAAGTAAAATATTTATATACACAATGGAATATTACATAGCCATAAAAAGGATGAGATCATGTCATTTAAGGCAACATGGATGGACCTAGAGGGGATTATGCTAAGTGAAATAAGTCACATTGAGAAAGATAAGTACCATATGACTACAGTCATAAGTGAAATCTTAAAAAAATAAATACACAAACAAAAAGCAGAATCAGCACTATAACTACAGAGAACAAATTGATGGTTGCCAGAGAAAGGGGAATAGAAGTTGGACAAAATGAGTGAATGGAAGAGAGAGAGAGAGAGACAGGCCTCCAGTTATGGGATGAGTAAGTCACAGGAATAAGAAGCAGAGCATAAAGAGTGCAAAGATACTGTAATAAAGATATGATGGAACAGGTGGTAGCTACACTTGTGAAAATAGCATAATGCACAAACTCGTCAAATCACTAAGCTGTACACCTGAAACTAATGTAACATTGAATGTCAACTACACTCAAAAAATAAAAAAAGACAAAAAGTTTCAGAGGCTGTACAATTGTTGGTTTTGCATGATAATGTGGAACAAACCAATATCAAAGGGGTATTATCACTGCAAAGAGTGTCCATTTGGTTACTAAGAACAGGCCAGAACATTTTTGTACCTCCGTAAGGACGGGGAGGTAAACAAATTGGAGAAGTCAACTACTAAAATTGAATCATTTTAAACAATATTCACTAAATCAGAGGTAAACCAGCAGGTTATCTTTGGGACATCATGCTTTCTATGTTACTTTGTTTAGCATGTTTGCCCAAGAAATAAGTAGCTACTACCACCCCCAGTCCTTATGGTTACAACACAAGGTTAATATGGGTCAGTTTTAGAGAAGGAATAATTCCACAAGAAATCATTTGAGGGTCAGTTCTCACCCATTCCAATCTTACCAATTCCAGAAAAGACAGGCTAAAAGGTTACAAAGATGGAACTATTACACCAAGAAGATCAGGTACATTAGTTTTTAAACAAAACTATCTAGTAAATAGGATGGTTTTGCCTTTCACTTCCTTCCAGTCTTCTTCTCCCTCCTCTTTGCCAATGCTTTCAGCTGACAGTTGACTCTCAAGTGACTCCTACACGACAATGCCTGAGATACTCCCTAAAAATGAGCCCAAAGCGCCACTCCCTTCTTTACCTTTATTTTGTCTCATCAAAAACTTTACTTCCTGAATAAAAGTACTTCTTTAAAACTGCATCCCAAAAGGTCTCAGACATTACAGGATTACATTTTTGTGTTCTACTAGAAAGTGCACCTGCAATTATTCACAGGTCTTCATTAAATTCCTTACATGCTTTTATCTTCCAACAGCCAGTACCTGAGCATATTCTTCTTATTAAAAAGACAAAACAAAACAAAAAAACTTTTTCCCTCTAGGTGCCTAGCTTATCAAGAGAAGTGTCACCTGTCATTTTAATCTCCTAATGCAGCAAAGAATTGTAACATCCAGCCTACTCTCTCTACATAGTCTTTCTCTTTGGGAGTGGGAAGAAACATGCCTTTGTGCCTCCAGCCCCCTTCATCCTGCTGCCTATGGAAGAGGAGAGAACTAGGCATCACTGTAAAAGACTGAAATTTCTCTACAGAGAAGAGGCTTCTTGTTTCTCCATTCAATGACAGGAGGGCCTGGGTGTTTTGAATGATCTCTGCTAAAAGGTTTATGTTAGGAGTTAGGCAGAAACAAAACCAACGCCAAGAAGTACTCTTCCTGTCAATACAAAAAATCATCCTCATTGAAAAGGCTGAAAGATGGACATAGAGTCCTGGGAACACCTGTGTTCAGATGGTGCAACTATCTTCCCTAACAGGAGGATCCATCCTATCCTACAACCTGACAGAGGCAGGGGAATACAGGATCCCAGCTTCATCCTCCCAACCCCCATTCTTAAAGGGTAGCATCTAAATATCAGTCTTTCCTTTCCCATGCTCACCAGAATTGACCAGAAAACGTGAATTAAGTCGCTTACAGAAAGCAATAGCTATTTATGCCTATACAAAACTGCAGAATAATCATATCATTAAAATGTATCAAAATAATGACCACTATGTGTTACATGCCAATTATGAAATGCTTCATAGATATTAGTTCTAATTCTGCCATCAACTCCACAAGAAAAATTGTTCACCATCTTCAGATTCAAGACTGAGGTTCAGTAACTAAATGGCTTTTTGAGGTTTCAGCTAAGTGAAGCCAACAAGATTAAAACCCATGTTTAGGGCAGCCTGGGTGGCTCAGGGGTTCAGTGCCGCCTTCAGCCCAGGGCGTGATCCTGGAGTCTCAGGGTCCAGTCCCATGTCAGGCTCCTTGCATGGAGCCTGCTTCTCCCTCTGCCTGTGTCTCTGCCTCTCTTTCTGTCTCTCTCTCTGTCTCTCATGAATCAATAAATAAAATCTTAAAAAAAAGTTTATTACCCCTGAAATTAATAATACAGTATATATGTTAACTAAATTGAATTTAAAAAGAATTAAAAATAAAACATGCTTATCTGGTTCCAGAGTATGTTTTGTGATGATAGATAGATAGATAGATAGATATAGATAGATAGATGATAGATAGATAGATAGATAGATAGATAGATAGATAGATAGGAAGGGGGAAAGGCAGGAGAGGGAAGGGGAGCTAGATACCAAGAAACTGAGAGGGATAGAGAGAAAAGAGCGAAGAGTGTCTCTGGGGATTTCTGAGACCAGCCACTAAAAATGGAAAAGCAAAGCATGTTTTATTGTTTGATCATGTCACACTAAAAACTAAATAAATATGCTGTTAGATAAATCAATTACTATTCACCTTTTGTGAGTTGAAAAGTAACAAATCTTTCTGCTTTGGACATGAAACTAATTTCAACAAGGAAATACTGGCTCTTTTTACTTAAAGACATATTCAGAAATGAGGCAGTAAGATAGGCTACATGTGGAAAATAGAGAAAATGCACAGGTGGACTTTATTCATTTAGCCATTCAGTTAATAACAAAATCCATGGTGTGGAATTTTTGAGGGGAGGGGAATTGAATGTCTCTATTAAAGAAATGAGTAGAGGACAGCACAAATTAGTGGCAATAATTTTGGAAGGAATGGGGGGAATGAGGTGTAGGGTCATAATGTGATTATTTCATGGTCTCAAGGTAGCTGAAGAACTGTGCCTGAGGCCAATTTATCAGTATCACGCAATTGCAGGTGCAGGGCAAGACTAGTATACTAAAGACCAAACCCTAGGCCTTTTAGCAACAGAATCAAAACCTTACCAATTATCATAGTATTCAGAAAGATTGCATTTTAAGAATTGAACTTGGAGGCATTTTCCTCAGCTAGAGTTTTCAGTTAGGAGCAAAGTTACAAAGTGAGTAGGCTTGGAAAAGGAACACACTTTTGAGAATGTACTTATTTCTGAAATGATTCAGTGCTGTCCCCATTTTAATTTTCCATGATGTATTATTTCCTCTTGTTTTTTAGTTTTAACTACCCCCAATTTCTCTGAGAGAAAGTGTACTCCAAAGAGCAGGATCAAATAGCAAGAGACACATCACCATAACCTTTTAGAAATCCTAACATTTTATAGCATATAATCTCACATGAAAACTTCTAAGGTTTTCATCAACCCTGGAAGAACTCTGCCATAGATCCCCATGTAAAATAAGTAACAACTCTCCCAGCCTTGGGAAGTTAACAGTTTTATTCAGGGAACAAGAACATAAATAATTAATTGTTTCATAGAGTGTATGCTAACAGAGATAGAAATAGAATTCTGTGGGATTCTGGGGGAGTAGCTATAACTCTTCCTGAGGGAAGAGGGGGAGATTTCACTGAACATATGATTTTGGAGATACACACTCTCAACCTCATTTAAAAAAAAAGGAGTGGAAAATAAATTAAAAAATTAAAAATTGAAAAAATAGGAGTGAAAAGATGTCACAAAACTGGAAACACATACAGGATTTTTTCACATGGATATTGAGCTATCTAGATTCATGACCTTATTACTCCATGCCTGCTTATATGCAGCAATCTTCCATCTGACCTTAGACCTTAGTTACAGTCTTTTCCTACTCCAATCATTCAACAATCCATCACCACCAGTTTGTTAAAGCAATGCCTTCACCAGTTTACATCCTGCTCGAGTTTTCTAAACAATCTTACCACCAAAATATGAGCCCTCACTTAAAATTCTACTTCATTTCCTATTTTCAATTCCTTTGACCACCTCAGATGTCATGCAGACATCTTCCTTTCTTCCATATTTTCAACCACTTTCTATGTACAGAGTTGCCAATCTTAAAGCAAAACAGATTTTTTTCACTTCTGTTTTAGATTTTAGGGTCGATGTCACTTCATCACGGAAATCTCTGGTCTCACTCTATTTATCAATACCTTCAGCCATATACTTTCACAACTTTAAGTTCTTTCTGTAGAAACACATATGATGTGGCTTATTACTAAGTTCTTGTGTAATTGTTCAATTAATACATATGTATTCTTACATGTTATGTTGTATGTTTCTATTTCCCACTGAAACTCTGAAGCTTTGTACAGTAACTGGCACAGATAAGAGCAACTAGATAATTTTTTAATATACCACTGACTAAATGAATCCTGCCCACTGTACACATCTTGCTTTAGCTGCATACCATACTAACACGTACCAATTTTTTCCATCATCTAATGTCCCCTCACTCCTGCAATTCTGAGCTCCTGGAAGACACTCCCATTTTTCTCTAACCAAACTGTAAATCTTTCAAAGTTCTGGAAAAGTTACTTCATTAATCTCTTCTTTCTGATTCACCATACAATTTGCACTAAAATTGAATAATGGTAAAAGAGGAGCTTTCTGTATGTTTTGTTTTTGTTCAATAACATTTTTCTGATTCATACTTTTACCCAGTGATGAAAATATCCTCCATAAACAATTTTTACTGCACTCAAAATTCAAAAATATTTTTATTGTTGAGAAATCTTTAATTAAACTAAAATTTCAGTTTTGGCTTAGCAACTGACACCAGGAAATGATCCAAACTACATATAATGAGAGTATAATGCATGGAAGTATTCAAAGACTAAGGGGACCCTAAAGGACTGTGATAGACTGATAAGCTCCTCTCTAGCAGAGTTAAGATACCAGAGAAGAAGAGGGAGATAGAATGGTGACCTGAAAGTGGAAAGGTTTAAGTAATCTCCCCTCCTTGATTCTGTCAAGTGGAGAGAGAATGGGTGCTATAGCAGATGGAAATGACACTGCTGGTCCACTAGAAGGGCTTCATGGGAGACAGAGAATGTAACATCAAAACTTTAGGACCAGAGAGGAAAAGCTAGGGGATATGATGCTGAACAGAGGTAGAAATAAAATGGAAATATGACCACTTCCAAGATTCAGAACTTTAAGCATGAATTACTAGGAAGGCTAAAGATCTAGAGAGAAAAGCATAAAAGGAAAAAGAACAAAGGTTTTGAGTTCAGTGCATTTACAGGCTGAGGTCTGTACATAATTGTTCAGTTGTCCAATTGTCCAAACACAGAATTGTCTTTTTGTGTTCAGTATATGTTTTAGAGAATAGTTTCTACAGTTAAGCCAATTCATAAAATTTTGTCCCTAAAACTAGAGGAAGAGGCAGCTCAGCAATAACCCATAACACCATGTATAAACTAAATTCCTTGTCTAGTAGCATTAAAAGAACATCTTAAATTAGAATGATGATTCTTTTTTCTGCTGAAAAAAAAATGACCTAGAATTCAAAGGGGGAATTGATTACACATTAAAAAACAACAACAACAACCTCTTTTTCTCTCATTTGACACGTGAAATTTAAAGTTTTCAACTCACTTGCTATTTAAGGGAAAACTAGAGGCTGTAAATCTTTATGAAGTAACAAATTTTAAACTTACAATTCAACATCTATGACATGTACAGAGTTAAAGGTATGCAAAATACTTTGAGAAAGAAAAGAGAGAAAAAGTTAATTCATAAAGGAAAAGAAAGAAACACGGAAAGAGAGGGAAAGACTGAAAACACAGGATTCAGTAGAACAGGTGAAAGAGGGATCCCTGGGTGGCTCAGTGGTTGAGTGTCTGCCTTCTGCCCAGGGTATGATTCTGGAGTCTCAGGATCGAGTCCCCCATCAGGCTCCCTGCAAGGAGCCTGCTTCTGCCTCTGCCTATGTCTCTGCCTGTGTCTCTGTGTCTCTCATGAATAAATAAATAAAATCTTAAAAAAAAAAAACAGGCAAAAGAAACTCATAAAACGGGATGACAGAAGCACAGAAAGATCAAAATTAGGGGAGAGAATTCTGGAATGTAAGGACAGGGCGGGGGTGGCACTGGGACCTGTGTCACTGGGTTAGTCAAGCTGACATTCATTGGATTGGGTGATTCACAGAATCACACTCATTGTCTCTAACTCTTTGAAATGTTAATAAGGCAAAAGACTAAGACGAATAGCTTGTGCAAAAAGCACAAGATGATTTGAATGGAAAGCTTAAGGCAAAATTCAAAAAAAAAAAAAAAAGAAAGGAAAAAGAAAGAATACGCTCAGCCTCCTTTCTTGCTCCTCTTATTTTTTAGCCTGGGTACTTTGTCTTCCCTTTTTTGGCAGGTCCACCTGCTCTCTGGCATCTTTCCTGAGGTAGGCTTCCTTTCAGCTGGCTACTAACATATTCCAGATAAGGTTCTAACTAAAAATCAAAGTATACTCTCAAATATACTACTTTCCAGAGGTATGTATATTTTTAAGAAGGGACCTCTACTACATTCAGTAAATTGAAGAATAGTTTGCAGGAGGCCTGGGAGTTGGTGGTGAAGAGGCACTACCCTTCTGAAGCTCAGCGCAACTCTCAATGAAGCCAGAGAGTAGCATGGCAAGACGAACAAGGAGAGCCTGGGTCAAGTACCACATGTGAGGGACTGGGGAAAGCAAGATGTTTTGGAGAATGCAGAAAGAACAAGAGTAAGGTGTTCGCTGCTCCACACTGTCCATATTGCCTTATAAGTTGCCTTCTAGACAGTTCTCACCTGATGCTTCTGCTGAAAAGTTCAGTTGCATAGTAGTCAGATTAAAGTGACATCTAGGGATAGACGCCACAGGACCTTGAGGACAGCCACCACCTCTTCAGTTGTGACACCCATCTGGTTTTTTATTTCATAGGAAAAAGTGTTTGGCACAGAGCACAAGCAAGGGAAGGGGAGAAGGAAGGGATGGAGGGAAGGCATGAAAATGGATTGCTTATTCAAAATTGAATAAATGATACCATGGCATATAAACCTCTACTTTAGAGACTCTATCCCAAATGAAATAGTCCATTTGCACAGGGGAAGATTAAGTATGCCATCCTGACCTCATGAAATTATATTAACTTTGTATAGACCACCAAAGAAAATTAGACAGTACCTTAAGATTTTTTACCAGTACAGTATGTTAAAGGATACTTTATAATTTATTATTCCAGGTAAGATAGATGTCTTTACACAAATCTTAGAGTTGAAAAAAAAGCATAAACTATAGTTTCTCAGGATTATAATTTGAAGCATTCAGGCCTCTCATCAAGAAAGCCATAATTACTGCGAGTAGCATTTTCTCTACCACTTCATTATATTGCCAACACAGTATCACTGTCTTAGAAGAGATTATTAAATATTGACACCAGTAAGAAATGTCTAACACTTTGCAGGTTATTGTTTCAATTTTCAGAACAGGTTTATGACATAGGCACCATTTTATGCTCATTGTTACTAAGGAGGAAATGTTGTTTAGAGAAATTGTATTACTTACTCAAGGTCACAAGGCTAGTAGGAAATATGGTCATGGCTTAAACCCAGAACTGGTTTGTCAGCCCTGGGCCAGAAGCTACATTCTAGCTGAATGTTTTATCACCTATGCCAATATATTTCAAATTCTGTTAAATGAAAGTCCCAGGCTTTTAAGGAGCTACCTCTGGAGTCGACACACAGGGATGAAAAGTTGAAGGGGATCATGATTTAATAGTCCTTCTTATATGCAAACCAAGCAGCTCTGCTTAAATGTATTTTAAAATACATGTATTTAAATACATGTATTTAAAGTAATGTATTTTAAATGTAACTTGAAGAAATAGTGCTACTGCTAATAGGAAGGGAAAAAAAAACAACTTTGAGAACCACTGATCTAGATTTTCAAAACTTGACTTTTTTCCATGAAACACTTGAATTATTGAAGAGCTGTGAGCACCAGAACCATATGGGGTTCATCAAGAACTAAAGAGGAAGGAAAAACACCATTCCACCTCCGCATTAATAGAAAATGAACCTTACAGGCAGCTGATCAATAATTAAAAATGAAAACAAATGCTCTCTAACTTACTGACAACAACCCAATTCTGAAATAATACACACACACACACACACACACACACACACAAATACATGGGTCACTGACATGTTTTGTTTTTATTTTACGTTATCAATCTCAAAATTTTGTCAATTTAAAAAATATCAATTTGATTTTATATTTTGGGTGAATGCCACCAAATTTTCACCAATGGAAAAGAGCTTTTCTACTGGCTAAAACATGTGTATTGACTATGAATCAATTTCTGTCCTTAACCATGTCTCCTTGCCCCTCTGCTTTCATTGCCCTTTTTTTGTAAAGGAATGTCAAAAAAGAGTAAAGAAGAAGGGATATTGATTCCTATTTCTTAATCCCTGGTGAGAAAGTACTATACTCTCACCTACAATTCTCTAATCAACTATGTTAGTCTATTCATTCTCAATACTTGCAAATGCAGTATTTGGCATTGAGAGCCCAGATTTAATTACCAATTTTGTCACTACTTGACTCTGTCACTTAATCCTTCCAAGTCCTCTGAAATTAGGGTTAATACTTTCTAGTGAGCAACAATAGGGATGCCGGTTGAAAGGACTTTTGTATATCAAGAAAATATCATTTATCATTATGATCACAGATGAGAAATTAGATACTGGTTATTTCAAAGTTACAGCTATAAAAGCAAACTATCCTAAATTAATGCTTAAGGTTTTTCATGATTTTTTGTCTAGGTGTTAAGGAACTGATTTCATTATGCTATGGTGATTACAAGAAAGATATTTTGTCTGTAGTGATGATTATAGTAACACATGATTTATAATTAATATTATAAAAAGTAATAGTATCATTCATAAATATTGCACATTAATCAATACTGGGGTTGTCTCAGCTTAAGAACAAAGAGTCAATAGATTCATCTTTTGTCTTCTACTCTAAAACTTTTTTAACAATGGTAAGTTGGAAAAACATTTGCTCTAAAATATTTGTAATATAAATAATATTTATTTCAAAATGTTTCAATTTAAACTTTATTATATTAAATGCATTGTACAAGCCTAGAGCAATCCTCCTACCTAATCATGTATTTTTTAATTTTACTGGGTTATAATATGAAAAAGGAAAGCGCATCTAGCTAACGGGTAAAATAAGGACCACAAATCTGATTACACATTTTCACGGCACCACTGGGGCACAGAATTGATAATATAACTCAAGGCAAATCTTGATTTGCAGCTGGGAAAAATGAAAAAGCAAGTTTACTCAACCATGTATTATATAATAGTCCTTTACTAGCATATGTTATGACATTGCAAGGTGAAGTGTGCACCCATCTTCAGGAGGCCATTTTCCCGCCCACTTTGTTGTGTTCTCTGTTGAAGTGAAGAATACAGACTTGCGTTAAGAGGATATACTCTCATCTGTTTTTCTTTTGGCCAAAGTCTGAAATACTGTTTATGGAAATTGGAATGGAGTTTCTGGCAATAAGAATAATAGTTAATACTTGACTGAGTATATACTATATGCTGCCAGGCACTATGCTGAGTGCTTTATAAAGATATCAATAATAGCAAACAAATAATAGTTATTAAGTGCTGGTCAGGGTCCTAAGCACTTGTTATATGTTAACACATGAAATTCTCACAACAACTTTTTGAATTAAGTGCTGTTAGTAACCCCATTTTACAGATCAAAAAACAAAACCTTATCCCTGGTATCATAGCTGGTGGAACCAGGATGTGTACTTAAATGTCTGACTCCCAAAGCCTGAGAACTTAATCTCAAAAGGCTACACTTCCATCCTATGGACCACTCCTAAGTAGGGCTACATGAGGATAAGAGAGACATGAGACACAATGTTAGCTAGACCTAAAAAGGAATCATCAATGGTATCAAGTCCAAGCTCTATTCTGAGTAAGACTGATACTTACCCAAGGTCCAAAGTCAGTTTGGGTCAAGGAAAAAGGTATAGCCATAGCCATGAGTCCTAACCATATTCATGGTCCCTTCTACTGTGTATGTTAAGCTCTTGAGAAAAAATTGTCATTGATATTTCAAGGACATTTCCTAGGTTTATTAGAAAACCAAAATTGTCTTTACATTTTCATCTCTAAAGCAACACTGACAGCATGTCATTGATATTTAAAATTCTTTTTTCAGAGTTGTAACCCTAAGAACAGTGAAAACAAAACATTTCATTGAACAGAAAAAAATGTATAGTATTAAATGTTTGTATTCTGAAACATATATATTCAGCAAGATTCTTCAAAATTGAAGCTAAAAATAAAATTACTAAAATCCATTTACCATCCTAAGCTTAACATTTAATACTACAGAATTTTCCAGAGCTCAGAGAGAAACTAAAAGCATAAAACCTCTATCGTTAGTGGAAGACCTAAGTGTTGATTGTACCTAAATAGATATGATAATTTGGTAGATATTACAAACAGAGAATCAAAAGAGTATGGTAGCCAACTAATTGTGAAATTGGGAAGAGGGGTCAAGTTTACAGTTTGCATCCTGGGAGACATAGGATACAGATACAATGAACAGAATTAGGAAATTCATGGAAGTGTCGCTCTGGAGAGAAAGAAGTAGTTTCAAGCCTGTTAAATTTGTATCATGGTAATCTAAATTCACATAGCAGAGAGTAGAAAAAAAGAATAGCAAAATATTATTTTCTTTTTCTTCATTCTACTTCTTAAATTTGTCTCTGAACTACTATGTTCTTTGAAAATATCTATCTTTAATAAAATCCCAGATTTCTACTATTTGTGGTACTCCAAATGGGTTTTTAGTTTCCCAAAGATATCCAGATTTTAGCTTATATGGCAGTCAAACATCTATTCCTTTTTATGCATGGCTATTGTGTTTTTTTCCCCCGGTTCTTTATATGTAAAGAACATCTAAGTTATTTGTCCTTCAGATATTACTTCTATCATAATCTTTCTTGAAATACCCTCTTAATAGTATCTCAAAGTCTATTTTTCTAATTTAGTTCTAATATGTTCTTTAGCCAAATACTAAATGTTACCATATTGCAATCACTTGAGTCCAATTAGAAAAAATAAAGACATAATAGACAATCAAAATGCTGGTTTTCTCAAGAGACTGTATATTTGAATAGGCAAAAACCTATAAATCCTTTACACTACATCACGTAGTCTTCAAAGTGGGTGTATAACACACTTTTTTGAGATATAAGGATAAATCATACATACATACATACATACATGATATACATACATAATATTTAGTTCAATATTTCATATTTATAATTTTAATATGCACTTAAAATAAATACATACATGCTACTTTATACATACACGTAAGATTTGCCTGAATGTTTTATACTGATAAGGTATACAATAAAAAAATTAATCACTACTCTAGAGGATATTAGGACATCAATATGCCCCATCTGACATTTTTCTCTTGTAAAATTACTTACAAAGTTAACACTTGTACAACATAGGTTTGAACTGTGCCAGTCCTCTTATACAGTACAGTACTGTACATGTATTTTCTTTTCCTTATGATTTTCTTAATTAATATTTTTTTTCCGTATTATATTGTACAAATGTAGTATATAATGCATATAACATGCAAAATATTTGTCAATCCACTGTTTATGTTATCAGTATTCCTTTCAATGGTAGCCTATTAATAATTGAGTTTTGGGGGAGTCAAAAGTTATATGTGGATTTTCAACTACATGAAGTGTTGGCACCCCTAAACCCCACATTGTTCAAGGATCAACTATATATCGAGTTTATCTATTATTCAGTAGTGAAAAAGAGAAAACGTAAGAATTTATTCATCTGTCCATTCATTTACTGATACAGATGCTTGGTTGGCTAAGCATCCAACTCTTAATTTCTGCTCAGGTCATGAGCCCAGAGTTGAAAGATGAAGCCCTGAGTCTGGCTCCATGATCAATGGGGAGTCTGCTTGAGATTCTTTCTACCTCTTTGCTCTGCCCCCTATTTGCACACTCTCTCTCCTCTCTTAATAAATAGTAAAATTTTTAAAAATCTGTCTTCTTACTAAGGGAAAGCATAATATTCTTATTCATAACTTTATCACTTGTAGGTCAAAAAAATTCCTTGCACTTATTATGTCCCCAGTTAATTTTGTTGCATAAATGTATGAATTGACTTCATTGGTATAGCTTCCCTAGAAAGAAATTGGAACAAAAGATCTAAAGCCACATAATCAGATGCTAGTTTAATGCAAAACCTTTTTAAATGTTAAGATTGGTCAACAGTGGAATGAAAAACCACCTTGGGTAGGGAGCCTCCCATCTTTGAAACTGTTCACACAGAGCCTGATGACCAGCTGCCAGAGATGTGATGCAGCAGAAGTGACTACCTGATTGGGTAAGGAGTAAAGGAGGCAACCTCTGAAGCATTTCCAACTTCAAGATATTGTGACACTGGATTTATTTTTTTTTTTGGAGACATTCTGAAAATGCCCTGGTGAAAGACCTGACTGAATACTATTAATAATGGCGCTATTATCTGTACCCATTATTATTTTTCTACCTCCTAAAACTCTGCAAATACAAGCAACCCTACTCCACATTAATGGAGAATACTTGTATGGAGAGTCTCTCAGAGTAGAGAATCTAAAAGTCAAGAGGCTGGCAGAAGGATGAGCAGTAGTGAGTAGGCAACACAAAAGCAACAAAATAAAAAAATAAAAAAAAAACCCTCAGGCTGAAATAACCTACAGAAGTCATGACCAAAATGTATATAACTGAGATATTCTTGCATACAGAATTTTTTCTTTTACTTTATGGGTATTTCTTCCTGAGGTCAATGCTCCAGTTAAGAAAACACGAAATACACTTAAGAAGCACTAACATAAGAAATAGAAAATAGTAACTCAGATCAGAAGACAAATCTCTACAATATTGCCCTAATTAGCCCTATCCAACACTGATCCTTCATTCCTAAGACTTTATCTCCAAAACATCATTATTAAGTTTATACTCTACCTCTTTGTTCTTTTACTACACAACTAGTAATTATTCTAATGTTGGTTCATGCTTACATGTTTCTTTTCTCCCTCAGGTGGATTATAGGCTATTTAAAGAGAAAGATTTTGTCCTGTAATTAACTTCCCCAAAAAATCAATGGAATGTGAAAATGGTTAACATTTTCTCCACCTGAAATTCCCCTCTCCCGTCTCCCAGATTGTCTGAACCCTTTCATTACTACAAGGCTGGCTATTGTGTGGAGTCTTTCATAAGTTCTACAGCCCTTACTCATAACTTTTTTCTCCAAATTCTTATAGTGTTTATTCTCTATACCACTAATTGGAGCTAAACACATGCTACCTGGTTCTTGGCAACACTTCTCTTGTCTGAACCAAAAAATGGTCCCTCTCACTGGAAAGAAAGCAGGAAAACACTGTGAACCCCTGATAAGCTTATCTGTCTTCCTCAATGCATATGTAACTTTGAGGAATCAGTAAGTATTGTCCATGATCTAACATGAGGGCCAAAATGTTTTAGTAGGATGAAGATGACCCCCTGGCACTACCATTCAGTCTAATCATACCAAATTAGAGTAAAGCTGTATTATCTGTTTAGTTCTACCACAATGATAGAACTAATCAAGTAGGCCTCGGGGCTAAGAAGACAAAAAGCCTCAGTAAAATCTTACAAAAAATCAAAGATAGAGGTTATTGAGAGCTCTCCAAGGTACCAAAGGACTATAACCACTTGGTATACCCACCCAATGGCAAAAATCCTATTTCTCAGTGTTCTTCAAGAGACACAATTTATTTATTTATTTGTGACTTCCATAATTATCAGACATGTGCTTTAATCTGAATTCAACTGTACCTAGCAAACTGCCACAGTGCACCTATTATCCTGACCTAATTATGACTTGTTCTTGTAACTCACCTAGCTAGCTATACTGTTGAACAGCAACAAACTTTCCAGGCCAACTTTCAAATAGGTATTTTAAAAAGGTTGAATCTCCTCAACATTAATGAAGACACTTGAAAAAGAAATTGTGCCATTGAGTATCAATAAATGCCTATTGACAATGACTAATTAATTTTTCTGTGACTTCTATGTACACAACTTAGTGCAGGTCTTGTCATGAGTGACCACTCAGTGAAGTCCTGTTGGCTGACTCACCTAAATTGAAGATTATAAACCCAAGGCTTGAATGACACCTGCAAATGAACCAAAGCAGCACACTTAGTTCCTGTTTCTCTCTAAGTATATTGTCTATTGAACTAGCCTTCCAAACCAGATCTAAACAGACTTCTAGCTTAGATTTAGGTAAGTGCTATACAGTAGAAGAATAAAATAAAAAAGAGTATGGTTACATGTGGTAAATGTCTAATTGTCTTTCTGAAGGTGAAAGAACTCCCATAGAAAACTGGTTTGCAAAGGACGGCACAAAGGATATGATATATTGAAAATAATTTTTAAAAAGTATTTTCTAGGGACACTTGGGTGGCTCAGTGGTTGTGCATCTGCCTTTGGCTCAGGTCCTGATCCTGGGGTCCTGGGAATGCGAATCCTGCATCAGGCTCCCCACAGGGAGCCCACTTCTCCCTCTGCCTATGTCTCTGCCTCTCTCTGTGTCTCTCATGAATAAATAAATAAAATCTTTAAAAAAATAAAATACATAAGAAATAAAGTATTTGCTGGACCATCCCATAAATTTGCAAGAGACATTTAAATAATTCCATGTGAATAGTAAATTTATCCTAAAAATTTATTTTTAAAGAAATTAGGTATCAGTTCCTTAATTACTGATTTCTAGGCTAGGAAAAGCACTAATACATTTAGTTGTCATTGCAATAGTATCAAAATAAAATATGCGGCAGACTACTAGCCCGAGGCAATGCCACTGAAAGTTTTCATCAGTATTAACCAGGTCATCAAAATTATATTTCATCATATCAGGATGCATTTGAATGTGAAAATAGTAAGAACTCTTACCATTAATTTAAGAATGGAATTACTCTAAAAAGAAACAAAAAATTTAAAAATGGTGTTTTCAATCTTATAGATATTTTCATCATTATAAAATATAAAATTATCTAATGACATCCTATAGCATTTTATTTTAATCATCTGTTTTTATTTATAGATCACAGTCTATATAACAAAACCTCTTAATTATTATTATATACATTTGTATCTTCCTTAGCACACAGTAGGCCCTCAACTGATACTGGAGATATAGACAGATGATAGATAGATGATAGATAGATAGATAGATAGATAGATAGATAGATAATAGATAGATAGATAATAGATATATAGCATTCTCCACTAATTTAAAATTATGTTCCATTGACACTTTTACAATACAGTATCATTTGAATATGATACCAATTTCCAAATCATACCCTTAAGTTGAATTATTTGGAAGATCATATAGAATGTTGATTATTACTGTAAAACAGTTTCTAGGTGCTCAAATATTTTCAGTAAGGGATATTAGAATATGAACCTCATCTGGGAAATGTCTTGTGAGATTTCTGCTTGTGTCTGCACAAGTAAAGTAAAGCACAAAACTGAAGTACCAAATCATAAAACTTCTTTGGTCAGAACCTACTGTTTTTATAAAAGTCAAAACCACATACTCTTTAGGCAAAAGTCTTTGTCTTACCTTCACTATAACAGCTAAAGAGGTCATGTCACAAGAGTAAGAGCCAACTTTCCCCTCGAAGAGTCTATGATCTATGGAGAGCTATATAAAACTAGCCGGGTACCCAGGTGCCAATGTGGAAGTGGTTTTAAAATACAACTGAAATAAATCCGGTAACTCTGATTTCCACATGCAAGTTTACATATAATTGGTGAAGTGTAAATGGCTCTTAGAAAGAACTCTTGGATAGAAATTTTTTTAAACCTGGGAAGCCTGGGTGGCTCAGCGGTTTAGCGCCTGCCTTCAGCCTAGGGCATGATCCCGGAGTCCTGGGATCGAGTCCCATGTCAGGCTCCCTGCATGGAGCCTACTTCTCCCTCTGCCTGCATCTCTGCCTCTCTCTTGTCTCTCTCTCTCTCTCTCTGTGTGTGTCTCTCATGAATAAATAAAATAAAAAAATCTAAAAAAAAAGAAAAAGAAATTTTCTTTAACCTTACTAATAGTAGATTATCTCCATTAAGCATTTCTGCACTTCACAATAGTAAGAGGGAATAATCAGTAGTTGTTCTCTTGGGACACTTGGGTGGCCCAGCAGTTAAGCGGCTGTCTTCAGCCCAGGAGGTGATCCTGGAGTCCCAGGATTGAGTCCCACATCAGGCTCCCTACATGGAGCCTGCTTCTCTCTCTGCCTGTGTCTCTGCCTCTCTCTCTCTCTTTCATGAATAAATAAATAAATAAATAAATAAATAAATAAATAAATAAATAAATAAAATCTTAAAAAAAAAATAGTTGCTCTCATCTGAGCTTCTAAACCCAAGAAATGGATTGTGTAGAGATTTCTACCAGGAAAGAATGACTTCTTTTATAATTTCCTAAAGAGTTCTCTAGATCTGTCATAAATGAAGTTTTAAAAACCAGAAAATCTACAGAAATACTGGAGACATTTACTATTTGCACATTATTTACTATGCTTAAATAGAGTAAATTGAATTAGCAAGACAATATGACTCCACATGCAATTTTTTGGCCACAGAAAATCAGTTGTTTACTTGAATTGAATATGTTGAGTACATTGTAGAATACATGTAGAATTGAATACATATAGAATAAATTCAAACATTATTAGTTTATTGAAGTGCTAAATCACTATCCTGACTATGATAACCACATATTACCTGTTTACCTTTTATTAGGTAGTTTTTATTTTTAGACACATCAGTATTAAACAAATTGCAGGCTAAGTCCAGTGGATAGGATCCCTTTTTCCGGACTTATTTTAATACATAAATAAATAAATAAATTTAGTATATATATAAATATATATATATACACACACACACATACATATATCACACACACACATATATATATATGTATATATATATATATCACATAATGAAAGATGTTGGTTATCCAAGGACAATACATTTCCTGCTCTCAAATCTTTGCTCTCATATTCAACAGTCTGACGGAAGATACCAAGTATGTAAATCCCAAAAAGGCAAAGAAGTATTTGTATGGGCACAATCTAAATTCCTGAGGATCATCCTCCAGCCTTCTTGCTTGAAGCCAATGCTCACTATGCTAGCTAGTCCTCCCCATCCCACTCCCACCCCATTTGCATTTTTTCTCTGCAAGAACATCCAACAGAGCCTACACGTCTCTCTTTCAATAACTGTTCTATGTGTTCTGCCTCTTGGAATATTTCAAAATCTCCTTACACCCAAGTCTGACTTGGGGTTGAAAGCAAGCTGCACTGCTGTGCTCCTTATCTATTCAATTCTGACACCAAATCAATCAATGGAGTCCTTGTGGTTTTAAGTGTTTTACCACCAGAAAACTGGAAGAACACAAAAATATGCAATACGGGAAGCTTAGGGAGGGAATCTACAAAGTTATTATTTCATTATCTCTTATGATATCCTATATTTCTTATTTCTCTAACACAGTATCTCTTGGCCATTACATTTCATCCTGTTTTCCTTTTAGACACTCTTTGCCTTTTTCCTCTGACTGGATTGCACTTGATATTGTCTATTCACAACTGTGCCTAAAAAATTATTTATATCTCTAATATCTGTACTCTTCCCTCTACTAAAGGCAGTTACAGTGGAGAAGCATTACAATGTGAATGCACTCAACACCACTGAACCGTATACTTAGAAATACTTAAGACGGTAAATTTCAATTATGGGTGTTTTACCACTATTAAATTTTTTAAATTGTCAATAAAGAGCAATGAGTGAAATCAAGAGAATTCTTCCAGATTTGAAAATTCAAAATCCAAAGCATCATCTTAGGAATAGCAGGGCCTTATATATGGGTTATCCCTAAATACCAGGACCCACTGGCATTTCAAAATGAAGAGCAGCCTCTCCACTGGCCCCATTGTGATTTGCCTTTGGTTTTACCCATTTCAAGTATGTCAAAGACAGTCATTTTACTTAAACACTTGGGTAAGCAAATATTCATTGAGTGTCAACTGTAAGTCAAGCATAGTGCTGGGGGAGTTACACAGAGTATGTAGTTCATTTTTGGGAAAATAAAATATATTTTGGAAACTGGCAGCTGAACACAATCAATCGTAACATAGTTTGATGTTTAAGAACATAGACCTGGGCCTGACTACTAACTTTGAATTCTGGTTCGGCCACTTGCTAGCTGTGATCTTTTTGCATCTTTGTCTAACTTTTCTTGTCCTTAAGATGGGGATATTAACAGTACTTCACTTTATTTATAATGTTGCTATGCAGATTAAATAATTTAATATGTATGAAGATATTAGAGCATGACCTAGCATATAGTGGGGTTACATAAGTACCTACTAAAGAAATTCACAGAATGGAAAAGACCCTGCTAGAATTTATGAACATTTGTTTGAACTGTGCCCTAGAACCTACTATTTAACATGCTTTGTTTGGTTATTTCAAGAAAATATTCAAGTCCTTGAAAATATCCCCTCCATCTGTGATGACTGAGAACAGATTGTTTAATGAAGAGAAAGAATGATGACTGCTAAGTTTCTTGTACCAGACTCACAGTGTGGTAACTTCTCCTACTCTAGCAGCTTCAAACTGTCCAGAAGTGAGGAGTGAGCTTGTTGTCATGGTATACACATTGTGATTGTTTTCAGAGAGAAATGCACCATTAAAATCAAGTGTTATTCTTAGGATTAAAAGAAGGGGGGAAAAGCAAAAAACAAAATCCAAAGTTAAAAAAGTATCTACTCTATCAAACTAGAGTCATGGATGGAATTATAATGATGCTCTCTGAGCTGCATTACAAATGTGAATTTTTTTATGAGGGCCAGATGGAAACATTAAATGTCTCAAGAATTTGAGAACATGTTAAAAATGAAAATCCCAATCCAAACACAATAACTGTATCTGATGTGTGCTACGGCAAAACCAGAAAATATTTAGGACATAAACTCCTTAAAAGATTGTCTTTCATTGAAAGCTAAACAACCCTTAAGAGGTCCCAACTGGTAAAAACTTGGATAAAAAATCTGGCATGGAAGTTCAAAAAAACAGCACTTGGATCACAGCAAAAAGTGATGATAACTGCTGATACTTATCATTATTACAATATGAAAAAGGAAACAATTATAAATTCTAGATCTCAACTAACAATGAGTTCCTTAGCTGAGTCCCTAGAAGGAACAGGTTGTAATTATTATAACCTAGAAAACCATATATAAGTTCTGTGTTTATACCAAAAACCAAAAATGTTGGATTATCTTTCCTTTTTTGCTAATTTCTATTGTACGTCTGTTGACACTTTAGAAATATCCTAATTGTTTGACAAATGGTATGTGTGCAGGTTTTTTTATACACTACAATTTCAGATGCTGTATCACCCTCTGTCTATATCCCAATGGTAAAGAGGAACAAAAATAAGTTTGTCTCATGTGCAGTAAAAATATAGACACCTCAGGGGAAAAAATTAAGAAATTTAAGGTTTCTTGCCCGAGCAATTAGAAAAATGGAATTGCAATTTTGTGAGATAGAAAATAGATCACAACAAAGGGGGAAGAGGGTTGAGAATCATGATGTCAGTTTTAGATGTGCGAAGATTTAGCTGTCAAGATGGCTGTTGGATAGATACATCAGTCTGAACTTCAGAGAAGTCTGGCTAGAGATATAAATTTGGAAGTCATTGGCATACAGATATGAATAGAACTATGGCTTGTTTGCACACTGATAGATATACTCTAATAGGGTAGAAAATTGACGATGCAGGACAGAGCAGAGGCACTGCAAAAGCAAAGCCTTACAGGGTGAGGGAGATAAAATGCAATGTACTGCACCATGTAAGGGTTGGCTTCAACCATAAACACAGAAAATAGATCCATAGAAACAGGAAGGAAGGCAGGAAACATGGGCACAGAACACGTGGGCAGTAAACGTGGTAAATGAATGAAAGGTTTGCAAATACAATTCCATGCCTGGGACATTCAGCTTGTCATCTAGGTCTCATGCCTTGAAAGAAATGAAAATGCCCTTTTGTTCCCCCAAATACTTCCCTTTGACTCTGCTCTCCAATGTGCAAAATTCTACAAGCAGAAATTAATTCTTCTGGTTTAATGTTTATTTCCATAAAATGGAATAACATATGAAACCCCGTGAGTCAATTATGCTTAAGTGCAAATGAATTTGTCAGTTCATCACTGTGAGAAAGCTTTTAATAAGGAGACATGAGAGAATGAGAACCCTGGGCGTTTTCCCATAGGTGTTTAGAGTTGGAGGCAGAGAAGGAAATGGAGTGGAGGAGTGCCACTGAATCTAGGGAACTTGTCCATATAAACACTGTATAAATCAGAACACATTGGCTACTTCTTGGCTTACCCTCTCATAGCTGGCTTACAGCTGATCAATCAGTTGATCTTTCTGAATCTCAGTTTCCTCATCAGTAAATGGAGATAAGGATTAGATGATATAATATGTATGTAATATTATTCTTTATGCAAAAAAATTCTTAATTATTGCTATCTTATTTCTCTCTTAGAGCATACTTCCATCTTGTTCATACCAGTAAACTACTTGCTGGTACACCAGTTCCCAAGTATAGCTCACTAGTGATTAATTGCTCAAAATAAATAAATAAATAAATAAATAAATAAATAAATAAATAATCTTAATAGGGGCAAAGTCAAGGTTCACAGACATTTGGAAAGAGGAACAGCATCATTGCTCTGTAAGCCTTCAGTTTCATAATCAGATTGGCACCACTTGTTAGCAGTGAGAGTACTATATTTTATACCTGTATCCTTTTAACACATATCTATCCAAAAAAAGTTATTGCACATGCCAAGTGATTATATACTCTCCTTGGCTAGATTAAAACTCCTTAATGGCAAACTGTTATCATGTTTGCCTTATCCAATAATAAACATTTGTTTATTGGAATTGATACAAAAATAAAAATGCAAGGCATACATCAGAATTAATTCAGTAAGTGATGTCTATCTAGCCATTGAAAAATGTCTAGCCATTGAAAAAGTACTGACATACACAAATACGGCAATGCTTTAAGAAGCTCTAAACATAAACATCTAAACTATCCGAGTACCAAGTACTTGGCAAAACCATTTTTAGGGTTCACATAATATATAAAATTCATTAATGCATCTTAAAGCTGAGTCACATTTTAAAAAAATCTTTTATGCCTAGATCTTTTAGAAGCCTTTTTATTCTTCTCAATGTCTCTGCCACGTTACTTTGCAGAAAACCAAAGCACTCTATAGCAACTTGTATTCAATATTCATACCATAATGCACGAGATATGGATGGTAGAGCAGGTAATTATTAATTCCACTTGATAAAAAAAGCTACCAGCAGCAAATATACAATGTATGTGTTCACAGGTCATTTGGGATGCAGCTCGCATTAAAACTCAAATCCTTTGTATCCCAAGCGAGTACTGTGTTTATAAAGATAGTTCTTTCATATTAGACTCTGCAAATCTTTATTTTGATGAAGCAGTTGCTTAATTTAGTCTATAATTGCCAGATAAGGTCCTAAAAATCTTATTTTATTAATTTAGACAGAACCAAAAACTTGGCACGATCCCTGTGAAGCCCCAAATCATTTAACTTTATTTTTGCATTGTTGCAAAGCTGTGAGTTTATTGGGGTAGCCGATTTTTCAATGATGTGCGAATTCATTTTAATAAAAACACCTGCCTTACAGATATAACCTTTTACTGACTTTCAATTGCTAGGAGACAGACTTGACCTGATCAATGATAATGTGAGAAGGAAGTCTGTGTCAAAAGAAAAGCAATAACCTTTATTTCTGTTTTCATCCCTACATATTCTTGAAATGATGAAGAAATAAAGAGCAATTTTATCTAAGTGCTGTAAAGTCATCTGGCTAAATATTAAACACAACTTTCACTGTACTGAATATTGGTTATATGAGCTTTCTATTGTATTTCTGCTGGAAGCACCTAAAATGATGTAAGGACCCTCAGGGGCAGTTAAGATCCAAAGTTACCATTTAGCCTAGCCCCTGTCTCCATCACAGTCTCTCACATAAGTGGTCCCACTGAACAGAAACTCCTCTCCTTTGTATGAAATAAAGCATTCTCAGGACAATGTTTGTGGTGTTTAATAATGTTTACTAACAGGATGCTTTTTTACATACAACCCAAATACACCTGCAACATGTAAGCCAGTGACTTTGCTTTGTAATCTGTAGCAACAGTTTAGCATGACTTTCTGTCCTATAATCTTATCTTTGTTCTTCTTCCAGCAAAGAACTTCCAACTCTTTGTGTTTTTCAACAATTCTAATCAATTCTTTTGTAAATTAATTCACATGTGAGTAGGGAAAGAATTGTTTTATTTCTACTTTTACTGATGAGGAACTTAAGGTGACAAAAGGTTAAAGGCCTTGCTCTGCCCCACTCAGAAATAAAACAAAACAAGAAAAATTTGTAAGTAGTGGCGCCAGGATACACGTCTAGATTCTTTGACTCTAGATCCTAAGCTCTTTTCCCATTGCTTCTCATGAATAAACTCTCTTCCATAAACAAATAACTAGGAAGTTAAATTCTACTGGCTAGGGAAAACAACTTCACGGATATTCTGGTCCTTGAAAAAGAACCATTTTTTTTTAATTTAGTAGAAATATATTTAAATTAACTTAGTGTTTCACTGGCAACCAGTTTCACTAAGGGAGGCAAGTACTGAATTCAAGAAGGTTACTGAAATCTTAAAGAATACAGATCATTGTGTGGAAAAGTCGTTTGCAGTTGTCTTTGAGAGGAATGAAAGTGATTAAGCCCCATAAGCATGGTGATTTCTCTTTCATTTTAAATTTTATCTTACTGGGGAAAGACTAGTTAACATGGGTTTTAAGATAAAGTACAATCCTAGGAAACCATCCGATGAAATCAAATAGTCTAAAAAGAACGAATATGCACAAGTTGCTTAATAAAGACTTATGTAATTAAACCATGTCAATAAAATATGTAATTAATTTATATTATGATATATGTTATAGATTTTTCTATGGAATCCTAAGCTATGGATACACTAATGAATTAATGTCTGCTGATTACCTGTTATTGGCCAAGGATTGTGCTAAGCACTGTATACACATTCATTTAATCTCCATAGTGGCCTAATGAGATACAAGTAGTATTTTTTTAATTTAATTTTATTTAAATTCAATTAACATATAGTGTATTATTAGTTTCAGATGTAGAAGTCAGTGATTCATCAGTTATATATAACACCCAGGGCTCATTACATCACATGCCCTCCTGCCCATCACCCATTACCCCATCTTCCGCCCACTTCCCCTCCAGCAACCCTCAGTTTCTTTCCCATAGTTAGAGTCTCTCATGGTTTGTCTCCCTCTCTGATTTTTCCTCATTTTATTTTTCCCTCCCTTCCCCTATGATCCTGTTTTATTTCTTAAATTCCACATATGAGTGAGATCAGACAATATTCTTTCTCTGATTGACTTATTTCACTTAGCATAATACCCTCTAGTTCTATCCACATTGTTACAAATGGTAAGATTTCATTTTTTTGATGGATGAATAGTATTTCATTGTATATAGACATATATACCACATCTTCTTTATCCATTCATCTGGCGATGGACATCTCAGCTCTTTTCATAGTTTGGCTATGGTGAACAATACTACTAAACATTGGGATGCAGGTGCCCCTTTGGATCACTACATTTGTAACCTCTGGGTAAATACCTAGTAGTTCAATTGCTGGGTCACAGGGTAGCTCTATGTTTAACTTTTGAGGAACCTCCATAGTATTTTCCAGAATGGCTATACCAGCTTGTATTCCCACCAACAGTGTAAGAGTGTTCCCCTTTCTCCACATCCTTGCCAACATTTGTTGTTTCCTGATTTGTGAATTTTAGCCATTTTGACTGGTATGAGGTGGTATCTCAGTGGTTTTGATCTATATTTCCCTGACGCCGAGTGATGCTGAGCCTTTTCTCATGTGTCTGTCTGCCACTTGAAATATAAGAAGCATTTTTCTAATTTTGCAGATGCAGAAAGAGGAACCAATCTAAGTTAAATGGTTTGTCTAAAACCTAGTGCCTGGAAAAAAATTTTATTAATTAATTAATTAAATAAATAAAACAAAATGAAATCAGAGAGGGAGACAAACCCAAAGAGACTCTTAATCATAGGAAACAAATTGAGAGTTGCTGGAGGGGAAGGGATGGGGGATGGAGTAACTAGGTGATGAACATTAAGGTGGACACGTGAGTAATGAACACTGGGTATTATATAAGACTGATGAATCACTGACCTCTACCTCTGAAACCAATAATATATTATATGTTAATTAATTGAATTTAAATAAAAATTTAAAATAAAATAAATAAATAAAACCTAGTGTCTGATAAAAGGTGGAGTTGGGATTCAAATGCTATGATCTGCACCAGATCACCCAGCTTCCTACAGTCCCTTTGTTATTTTGGTAAACATGAACATGTTAGAGGCACAACTCTGGTTCCTGAGTGAGCACAGATCTGGCAGAGAAAGCTGATAGGTGAAGAGAAAGGGCATAATTATCCCCATAAAGTTAAAATTTGCATCTGGATTTTAATGGTAATATCTCAGAGGGAAGTCATGGGCACCTCTAAGGTACCAGCAAGAGAGAGTTGGATGACCTTTCGTGAGGAGACAAATAGTTCTGATGATGAGAGAGGTTTCCTATATAAACTGCTGAGGTAATTGTGGCCCAAATAAGCCACAGAAGTACTCTAAGACCTTCCATACTGTAACAAACAGTCTGAACTTATTAATTTGTGGAGGAACAGAGAGAGTAGCAAGGAGACATTTTGAAATAAGTGAGTTTTTGATGACACTGGAATTTTTCCAAGGCATTTGTTCACTGAATCCATATTGGCTTTTTATAAGTGGGATCTTGAAATAAGGCATCTTCTTATGGGTTTTTTGGGTTTGGTGTTTTGTTTTGTTCTGTTTTTTGGCCTTTGCTTTCAAGCTGATTGGTCAAATGGATGGAATTACTTCAGTGTGGTTCTCTTCCTATCTCTTTCACACAGTGGACAATGACAAATTACTTTTCAAAATATATTGAAAATAGCAGTGAAACAAGGCCATAAAGTTTCTTAGTGGATGTAAGCTATTCGCACTGGGTCTTCTCATGCACATATCAGCATAATTATGCACGGTTTATTAGAATGTGATTATCACATGATAACAAATGATATTTTGTTTCTTTTGTATATAAAATGGTCACACTGTGGATACTATAAAATTACTTCTTTGCAAATTCACATGCATTTTGACTCTCAATCAGCACAGTCCATACCCAGTGATGTTTTTCAAATAATGAAAAATAATTCCTGCTTTACCAAAGCTGACAATAATGTTAATGTCTGAGTATGTTTAGAGATTTGGAAAGTTATATAATTAAACTGTAGCATCTATTATGTGATTTATGATGCATGAAATACTGTGTTAAAGTACTTTAATACACTTAGAAGATGGATAGCAAGCCAGATAGATATGTTTTTTAAATTAACATTTGAAAGTATTTAAACATAAGGCTATTTTCTTCTTTTTACAAATGAAGGAACTCAGGTCCAGTACAATTAATAGATAAAATTTCAACAGTAAGTCAAGAGAAAATACTGAAACCAACTAGCTTTCCTGACTAGGGACAATGTAACATAAAAAGAAGATTAATAGTAAAATAATTCAAGATAACATCAAAATTATACAGTGATGGGACCTCATGTGTAGTATATAAAGACATTATATAATGTTCCATTCTAGTGATACAAGTTTTAAAGTTTTAGAAAAAGAAGTATCTCTTCTTGGGGAAAGAAAATTTAAATACCAGACATCCATCCTCCTAGAAATTGTTTCAAGCACCTAAAAATAAACAATTTATCACCAGGAAAAGTCATAAACTATTATAGATGCCTCTTACCCTCCACTGTAACTGTTCCAATGGTTGACTTTAAAAAGGAGGACACAACTTATTTATAACTTGTCAGTATGCTAGTAGACTATTAAGAATTAAACTCAAATTGTGATATGAGAACATGCTGATGGAGTGGAAATATAATTCCATATTTTGAAAATAAATATGAGTCTCCTTTGATCCCCAAACTACTGTTCCCCATCTAAATGTGCTCTCTTCAAACTAAAGAAAACGCACACATTGTTTTAGATATGGAGAGAGAAACAGAGATAGAGTAAACGTAGGAAAACATTACTAATTAGTAAACCTAGCTAAAGAGTATTCATTGTATTACTCTTTCACCTTTTTGAAGTTGGAAATATTCACTCCCAGGGTAGCCTGGATGGCTCAGTCAGTTAAGTGTCTTCTTCTCTTGATTTCAGCCAAAGTCATGATCCCACGGTACTGGGAACAAACCTTGGCATCAAGCCCCATGTCAGGCTCAATGCTCAGTAGGGAGTCTGCTTGGGATTCTTTCCCTATTCCTTTCCCTCCCCTTCTGCTTCTCCCCTGCTCGCTCTCTCTCAAATAAATAAATAAAATCTTTTTTAAAAAAATCTTCATTCCCAGTGACCTCTCCTTGACCTAGACACTTTCACCTTCCCCATCTGTCCTGCTGCCATTCCTGGATATTTTAAATTCATATAATTTTAATTTTATAAATTGTCTGAAAATTTCTATGACTTTACCAAACACAGGCACACAGAAATTTTTTTCTCTCTCTCAATTCATTAATCTCTTAAACTGGTGGTTTTCAAGTACTTGGATATTATGGAATCTATGTGAGACTCCTCCAAAGTTCTCCAAGGCTCTAGTTATCCACATTGTTTTGTCCACCTGGGACCAGGAAAAAGATCATCAGCACCCTATTTTTCAAGGAATACCCAAAATAGTTCCTAGCAGACTGATGTGTTTAAAAATGCAGTTTGAAAGCAGTTTTCTTGGGATGCCTGGGTGGCTTAGTTCTTGAGCATCTGCCTTCGGCTCAGGGCATGATTCCGGGATCTGGGATCAAGTCCCACATTGGGCTCTCCTTGCAGGGAGCCTGCTTCTCCCTCTGTCTATGTCTCTGCCTCTCTCTGTCTCTCATAAATAAATAAATAAAATCTTTAAAAGAAAAAGCAGTTTTGTTGAAGCCATACTATCTCTCCCCCTTTATTTCCAATCTGTGTAATTCACAGTAAGCCTGAATTGTGAGGGGTATAGGACAAGTGGGTCTGGAGAGCATGCCACGTGATTTGTGTTCTTTTCCACAAAAGGTCTAGAGAAGCAATCATTCTTATTCTCTCTCACAGAGAAAATGCCTTAGTTCTAGCAAGAAGTAATCTGAGATGGTCAACAAATTACTTTTTTTTTTTCAACTTAAAGTACACGATGAGATTGAAACATATCTGTGTCAGACAAATTACTGGGAGCAACAGAGGTCTCACCCTCAAAGTACAAAAAAAATGAGACAGTGCCAAGTGAAAATTTTCACTCCTGCTGATGTCTTTTCTAAAGAACAAGGGTTATTAATTCACAATTTCCTCACTCTGCATTTTAGGTGTTGCATCAGTGGAAAAACAGTGATAATCAAACATTTTACTGTATAATATGCAAACATTTTAAAGGCCAAATAACAAATAGATTCCTCTGTACAACACTTCCACCCAGACAGTTAATAAGAGATATGTAGAACTTTCCTGAGCTGAAGCACCAACTGTGCTATTTGGTGCATGAAGAACAACCAAATAAATAATTGTACAGTGCTCTGGACAAATATTTACCTTACAGCACTACAGGCTAGGTGGTATGATTTGTACAAAGTGGCTTAATTAAATAGGCTACCATGTAAAATATTTAGCCTCTAGTGAGATGTTGTAATTAAACCTGTATCTGCAACATCATAGAGTACAAAACAGTTAGCAAGGTGGAGTAGCCCTACTGGCAGAAAGGGAACACAACTTTAAGAGATAGATGGAATGCTTGCCCAATGAGTATTAGCTAAGCTTCCTTTTCTCTTCTATCAGGCCAAAGGAAAGACAAGGCAAGACACAGGGATCAGAGACATTTTCTTTTATTTTTCCAACAAATATTTATGAAGTACCAGCCTTGCTTGTAGGTGCCTAGGATGTAGTAAAGACAAAATTCCTGTCCTCCTGTAATTTAGAAGGGTTGACAGATAACAGAGGAAAAAAAAACCAATATGACAAACAAGCATGTCTTTTCTGGTGAATATTCTCTGGTAATGGCAAGTGCCAAGAAGAAAAATAAAGCAGAGTAATGGACAAGGAAGTAAAGTATGTATGTATGTATGTATGTATGTATGTATGTATGTATTTATTATGTGGAGGGGTCAGAGAAGCCTTCTTGAGCAGGTGAGATTTTAAAAGAAACCTAAACAGAAGCAAGAGAATGGGCCATATCAACATCTAAGGCTCTCCCCTTCCAGGCAGAAGAACACCAAGTGCAAAGGCCCAGGAGTAGAAACATGCATACTAGGTTTGGTGAAGAACAGAAAGGAGGCTAACCTGGCAGGAGAATAGCAGATGAGGTCACAGGTAGCCTGGAGCCGGATAATCTTGGGCCTTGTAAACCATGGTAAACATTTTGGATTATTTCTTGAGAATCATTTAAATGCATTAAGCATAATGTTGCTGGTATCTTAACAGTGATGTTAGAGAAGAAAGCATCTATAAACATTCAAGGAGAAAAACTAGGAGACCACCAAAGAGGGGAAAATGGGAAAAGAAAGCAAATGGGATTTCACAAAGGGGGGATAAACTTTAGCAGTTGGACAGCAGGCACACTTGCCAGACCACCTTCCAGCATGTGTCTTGGGAGTTGTCATCATTACTTTACGAAGCCATTTTTACAGTAAGTATTTTTAAAATTCAATATATTGAAGACTTACGGACAAAGGCTAGGAAAACACCATTTATAGACTTGCATTACTGAGAAAATGCTTGCTCTAATTAAAGCAAATATGAGGCACAGATTTCTACCAACTTCAGTTCAGTCCATACACTAAGATAATTTCTGTAAAAAACAAAAACAACAACAACAAAAAGAAAAGCCTCTAGGATACACATAAAATGTAACATAAGCACGTCTAGTAAATTAAGACTGAGCACTAGCGTTTTTCCAGATGCACCATCCCCCCAAGCACCTTTGCTATGATTCTTTGATACATTTGGAGATAGTGCACATCAGCTAATACTATGCATAGCATCATAATGTAGATGATAAATGTGAGAGGATACCAAATTTACATACTTTCCTACCATTTTCCATAAACAGTAATTTGTTAAGTCCTAAAGAATGTCATAAGCACAGTTTTCAATGTTATGGGATATACACAATAATTAGAAGTCATTGGCCTCAAATGCACATTCTCCTTTTTTCCCTTTACTTCTAATCTCCTCATCCACCAAACCATTCTTCACAATGCCTGACCAGTCTCTTACCAGAGTAAAGGCTATTTATGGCAATCCTTTTCTCACTATCTTGCAGTGGGTCCCACTGATGATGGAATAAAGCCCCAAGTCTTATTTATGATAGTGAAATCTCTAAAGTATGGCTCCACTCTACAGGCACAGTTTTACTTCCTATCTTTGCTACATTGCATCTTATGCTGTGAATTCAGTAAACTTTGCTCACTTTCCCCTATGCTCTGAATCAAATCCCAGCTCAGCCCCTTATTTGCTGTGTAACCCTGAGAAAATTACTTATCCTCCCTATGCATCACTTCTTTCTCTATTAAATGGAATTAGTAATACTGTATACCTCATAACTTATGGGTTTTCATGGGACTAAATAAGTATAGAAATTGAGAATAATGTAACATACATTACAAGTGCTAAATAAATGTGAGCTATTATTACTGTTATGGGTTAATGGAATTTCCTATTATTATTATTCTCTGACAAAAAAAAAAAAAAGCCTGCCTACTCTACTCCCAGAAAATGCCTACTCATTTTTCAAGACTCCACATAAATATCACCTCTTCTCTAAACCTTTTCTAACACATTGACTCACTTTTTTATTTCTCCTGTGCTTTCATGACAAATTGAAGCATCATTCTTCAATAGCATTATTTACACATCATTGATTAATTATTAATATATAAGTTTGTTTGCCAGGCAGTATATGGGTTCTTTGAAGGCAAGGGCTCTATCTTTCTCGGTTTTTATCTCCTAAACCCAGAGTAGGGCCTGGAGCACAGTAGTCTCTCAATAAATGTTTTGTTCAATCAACTGTTCAATCAGTAAATATGGAAAGACATTGATATTTCTCAAAACTTTTCCAATGTTGCCAGGAAATATTTCAAGTAAATTGAAGAATACAAGGTACAGATTTTGTAGGCTTCGCTAAGAAACTAGCCCTAAATCACCTAAGTTTATGCCTACACTGTGCCTAAAATTTAGAGAAAAGTCAAGCATATACTATATTCATTGGTCTATTTTTACTCTTCCCCTAGTCATTCCAGTTTTGTATTGTCTGCTATAAGTTCCTGTAGACTATGAACTACATCTTTTAATACATTTGCATTCAATTATTAGGCACAAAAGTACATATTTCATGAACCTTCATGGAAATGAGAAAGATTCCCAAGATATAGGTAGAACTAAATGGGGGAAAGGAAGAAAAACACAAGTCTTTTTTTCTAATACTAACTCCAATCGAAAGAACTTCATTCCTTGGCCAGGCATATTCCCACAGGTGAGCATGAATAGATGGACAGAGTGTGGTGTTCACCAATACATTTGCTCTTCAAGAGGAGAGCATAGGGAGAGGTGTTTGGGGAGCCCGGGATACAGTGAAGGCCATCACCAGTAACTCTTCACAGAGCACTCTGCTGATTGTAGAGGAGAACCACTGACTGCAGTTAGAAAATTAGCAATGGAAGAAACTTGAAGAAGTTGGACACTGTGGCAGGTGCCAGTCAGGAAAAAGCAGGCCACAGAGCCAGGTAGAAGAAATTACACCTCTGAAGTTGTCACCCTTTGGGGTTAGGGATAAATAATATGTTGACCTAAGGACTCCAGCATTAATTTTCCAACTCCCTAAACATTTCATTGACACTTTGCAATGTAAGATGTGTTTTTTAATCTGTATTTTCTCATATCATCTAACAATGAGTATGGCATCTACTACTGGGTTTCAGAACTCCAGGGAAAATTTGGAAATTTAAGATGGTGATTCAGAATCAAATTAATGGTTAACAGAGTAGATGCATGGAAGAAGCTAAAGCAATTCAGAACATTTTTTTTTATATCTGCAACATGTAATCTTGAAGAGAACATGAATTTAGAGTACTCTTATACTCTAAATGAAACTTAAATGAGATAATACATGTGAACATTCTAGAAAAGAGCTTAAAATATGGTAGGTGTTGGAATCCACACAGGTTGAATCAGAATTTCTTCTTGTTCACAGCAGTGCTCAATTCTATATGTTGAGGGTATTAAAAAAAAAAGTTTTTATAGGACCAGTTAATAATCTTTGGATTTAGGCAAGTTCTTATAAACCTTTTCTTGGTGTTCACTGAGGACCAAAAGCCAGATTATAAATATTATATGTTATATATAGATTAATCATCCAGAAGAATTTTCCAATCCCTGGGCTATCAAGTATTGAGATTGTATACCAAATGGGGCTAGAGAACTATTTTCTCCAGAGTCATAAAAAATAGGGCAGATTTCCATATGTCAAAGATGGAGTAATTGTGGTCTGCCCAAGGGTAAAAGGAAGCAATGAGATAATCACTCAAATTCCTTCCAGATTTAGGATTGTTTAAATATTCTGATTAGTGACAATACACCAAATATCTACTTTTGTTTTCAGATATTTTAAAAATAAGCCCAGAGTCAATATTTCACAAGTGCTTCTTAAATTTTCTGCCATTAGCTCACACTTCATAACTTGGGCTTTCAAAACCAGAATTACACGTTCATCTGACCAAAATATGAAATCTACAAATAACTAAAGATAAAAAAAATTGTTCAGTGGGTTTGGACATAAACTGCATCTTCTGCATTGTTTAGCCTCATCATGAAAATTACTTTAATTTCAATGCTGGAATCAAAACAATCCAGTCTTCTTAAAAGAAGCTTACTGTCTACTGTAAAGTAATAACATGTTTTTAGAGACTTCTAAGTGCATATCTTGGAATTTCTAACTTAAATGCATGGTTTGGAAAATACCAATCGTTGATCGTGAAAGGATGGTTACATTTCATCATGACAGAGGCAAAAATAAAGTACTTATGCTCTTATTTACTCATGTAACTATTAGATATGATGCTAAAAAAACCATAACTTTTAAGATAAGTGAAAAAGTCATTCAAATACATAAGGTGTATATTTTCTAAAAGGAAATTTTCATGGAATGTTTCATGAAAATAAGTTTGAAAAATACTAAACATACACCAAAATAAAACAATAGAAATAAATGTAAATATGGACTTAATCAAGACCTGAAAACAAACTGATAGAGCATTACTAAGAATGATAAGAAGTGAAGTATGTGAGTTGGGAGGGAGAAAAAGGGTGGAAATGAATCATGGTCATAACTAAAGTCATTTTATAAGTTTGGTGACTAATGGATTCTTTAAACCTATATTATGGTGTATTATAACTAAGTCATATGTTTTGTGGGCTTTTTTTTTTTTTGACAATTTGTAGAAATTTTTGTTTTAACCCATCTAGAAGATCACTCCAATAGCATAAGTTACCTTAAATATCATTTAATTGTTCTTCTTTGTAACTTGCTGTTAGAAAATTTGTATAATGCATGAGTGAAACTGGGTCTTTAATCACTTTAAAATTTGGGATCTTTTGAAGAGAAAAAAAATCCAGCATTTATAGCCTATGTTCCTAAAACATCAAAAATCTATTCCAAGTAAAAGAAAGGTCACATTATTATATTCAGAAACTCTACAATAAGGAAAATATTACCAAAGTTTTAGGAGGATTTCCCATTACCTGAAAACTAGCTTACTAAGATTAAATGTCCTTCTGGTCAAAACAATGGTTTGATATTAACACAAGTATTAAAACATATAAGTCTATTAGTTAATTGTTCATTTTCCATCTTAGTTCTTTCTAAAAGAATTAATTATACCACATCCCTTCTCCTTCAATTATATACTACTTAGCAAACTATATGAAAATACACACTAATAATAACAGGAGTAAACCACCAGAGAAAGGAGTTCTTCAGTTCATACTTATACATAAATTTCTTTATACCTATGCTGCATTGGTAGTTTTTAAAAAACTAATCATGTGCATTCCACATATGAGACTATAATTAAGATTTAATACATCAAAAAGATGACCTAAAAAAAACTCCAATAAAACAATTATAAGAACTACAATCTATTTTCAGAAAACACAAATAACCATATCATTTTTAGCTAGGTAAAGTATGTTTTAGCTAAACATGTGGTACCCAGCAAAAGCAAGCTACATATTTCTAGGAGTAAGTTGAATTTACCAATGTAAATTCAGTGGATGAGACAAACATTTCAGATGAGTGGAAAACAGAATTTAAGTAAATATTAATGTGCAAACTCAGATATCCTCTGTTTATGATGTTGGTTGGCAACCTAACATGCAGTCACAAAATCAGTGTTAGACTTGCCTATAAGAAGTACTAGCTCCCTTTATTGCTATGGTCCTTATGAAATAAAAACTATACAGATATCCAGTTTTGAAGATTATCTTAATCTGAAAGAAAATACATCCTTCAGAGAAATCTGAAATGCCCTAGCATAGATGATAAAAGTTCATCTACTTTCTACTGTGCTTTTTTCTTACATTTCATGATCATACTGATTTAAGGAAGCTACCCTATTGCATATAACATATATGTTAAAGGTGGCAGACTCAGTGCAATTTTTACAGAAAGTTCTTGAATTTATTTACTTGGTATCCATAAATAAATTGGAATTTATCACTGCCTATAAATTTGAGTTACTTTTTTTTTTTTTACAAGAGGCTCTTAAAGACAACAGCAATTTGAATCCAAATAAGTCTAATTAACCATGCCATTTCAGAAGTGGGAACTTTGTTCTGCCTTGCCCTAAGTAAAGTCAATAAATCAAAACCCCACTAGTTTCTACACTACCAACATGGCAATGCAATAATGAAGTTTAACCTGATGCATTGTCTTAAGACATAAATTAGAACTAAGATTAAAATAGTAATTCTTGTACCAAAAAATCTACTACTAAAAAAAAATCATCAACAACATCCACAAAGCACCCCCAAAATAGTCAGCTATCACCTCAGCATAGATTAAACAAAAAACTGAATGTGTACAACTCCTTCGGTATTTAATTTACCTAGAATCGGCTAGGTATTCTTTCTAAGCAGTAATTTTAAAGGCCCCCTACAGTTAAAGGCGTATTTTATCTGGAAACAGCTTGGCAGCACAATGATAATTTAATACACGGTGCGCTATGTATTCTTCGGCGGACCCGCTCTCCATTCATTTCACACTCGTGTTATGCATTATGAACAAAATTCAAATGTTCTGTTTTCTACATTTCTGAATCACGGCCGCTAATGAAAAGCACTATAGACACCTCCAAGTCCCGTCTTACCATGTATGAGCCACAGTGAAGCGCCGACGTTGCCGGATGCTTTTATTCACCAGCAACTTTCTGAAAAAGCATGGTGAGTTCCTTGGTGAACTGCGTGGAGAAATTTTAGGTGATGTAGGTCTGTTTCCCGGTAGTCTTGGAAGCTCGAGTTCTAAATGCATTTGCTCCTTGAAAGTCTTTATGCAAACCTCAGATTCGGAAGCAGTAAGTTCTTTTGAAGACTCTTTGGCTGTCATGTCTTATATGGAGCGCCTGCTTTCACCAACCAAAACAAAAACCTCAAACATAGCAGAGACACAGCTGCAGGTTAGGGGGCTGCAAACTGTTTTCCAGTTTAATTTCAGAAGCTGCGGCTCCAGTGTATGAGCTGCTTAGAGCAAGAGCAGCATACTCGAAGAATGGCAAGTCAGGCTGTCACAAGGAGCTTTATCAGCCTGGCTTTGCCTCTGAAAATGCGCCAAAGTGCTTCCTATGTCAGTAGCCTCCTTGTGGATGAGGCTTGTCTGCAAGCTACACACTGACACTCACTGAATTCATTCAGCTGAATATATCAACTCATGAAATATTCATAAGGGCTTCTGATAAATCCTTTACATGTATTTTTTTTTAAATCTTATCAAACAAGCTGCATTCACTAATGGATAGTCGGCAAAACGTAGTCACCTAGTCTCTTGTTTTGTTTGCACAAAAAGCAGAACTAGAGCCCGTCCAGCATGTGTGATATTTAAAGTCTTCATTCAGAATTATCTTGCCCTGTA
This sequence comes from Nyctereutes procyonoides, assembly GCF_905146905.1. Lineage (NCBI taxonomy): Eukaryota > Metazoa > Chordata > Mammalia > Carnivora > Canidae > Nyctereutes > Nyctereutes procyonoides. Next base: position 45,163,360 of record NW_026575140.1, on the reverse strand, counting down.
ATGCACACAACAGTAACTCCACCTACCAAATGCTTATTGGCCTACGATTATTTAAATAATTGCACTCTGTTTCCCTCTCAACAACACCCTCCATCGCTCAGATTTTCACAAGATTTATAAAGCTACTGCTCTCAACACAGTGAAAACATTAAATCAGGGACTGTCAAAAAGCCTAGCTAAAACAGCCCCCCGAATTCCATTTCTGAATGAAAAAGCTGATTTGCTGAAGTTTCTTTTTTTTTCTCCCTTCTCCAGAAGATCCAAAACAGCATCAATATAAAAAAATGTCAGCTAACAGGAAAACATTGGATTTGGTTCATTCCCCTGAGGAATTTAAAGGCTAATCTTTATTCCAATAAACATTACCCTCATTCTTCTGTTTAAGCTCATTGTTCAAGGGTTGCCCACAGCAGCCAGTCTGTTAGTTAGATGCAAAGTCACTTCTGAAAGCCAAAGCTCTGCAGAACAGAAATGGAGGTAACAACACGGAAAAATGCTGCCCGGTAAAGTACAGAGTCCAAAGTCAAGCATTGCACGTGGGGACAAGGGGGAGGTGTAAATGCACATACACGTGTGCACTCAGGTGTACAAGACAGTTTATGTCTGAGTGTGTGTGTCTGTGTGTGTGTGTACTTTGTTCCTAAGGGCATGCAAATGAGATGTACAGGCAAGGGAATCCAAAAAATGTCTCAAGTTCTAAGGCAGATCATTGTTACCTAAAATTCCATTTAGAAATAGACTGACATGCAGCTTCTATACTTCAAAAGGCACATGGAAGTGAAAAGAATATGGTGTTGTTTGAAGTGTACGGATGTTGTGAAAAGTCTGCACCAGCAATGACTGCCACCAGGGCCAGCCTGATCTCACAAAAAAATTGACAAAGCAGAACTAGGGCTAGGCAGTGAGAGTGGCAGTTAAGGAATGATTCACAGGAAGACTTCAGTGAATAAGGGAGACATTAATTTTCCTCTAAGGTGTGAGGACTTCCACCTTTATAAAATCATTCACATATGTCGCATACTCTGGCTGAACATCTGAAGGACTGAATAAGAGCAGATGATGACCTAGGAAAAGATGAACCCCATGCCCGCCTTAGAGGGAAGTCGGTCAACCATAACAGAAAGGATTCAAACTCCTAGTTTACAGGTACTATCTTGGAAAGTTCTCGATATTGCAATAACACCCTAAAAATATTTCAGGAACAAAAGCAAAGTTAGGGAACTTCAGAGTTGGAATAAATCCCAGTCATCACCTTGTTCAGCTCCTCATTTCAAAGACAAGGCAATAGTCCTAAAGAACTTCAGTAATTTGTCTCAAGTTATATTTGCAGTTGACAGTAGACCTAAAGATAAAGTCCAGGCTTTCTGATTCCCAATAGAGCATTCTTTTATTATATGGAACCGAGAAGTCAAAACAGTCAGTTTGTTCTACTAGGCCCCGGCACATTTTCTTTATATATCAACTGCCCTATTTGAGAATGGCTTGTTAGTAATATCATGGGAGAAAATATTGCTGGTACCTATTTACTTCATTATGAAAAAGCTAGGACTTTCCTCCAATGATAATGTGATTTAAAGCTGAGACAAGAGAATATATGATCCTACCAATATTCAGAGTGACTCATTTGCAAGAAAAAAAAGGCAATTTGAAGTTACGAAGATCTCTCTCGTATTCACTTTTTAAGGTTGCCAAAATAAAGTAAGCATTTCAGGGATTCTTTCTCTCCCCAATGATAGCAAATTTCATAACCTAGATTTAGCTGTATGTAAATTTTATTTATTTATTTATTTATTTATTTATTTATTTATTTATAATAGTCGCAGAGAGAGAGAGAGGCAGAGACACAGGCAGAGGAAGAAGCAGCCTCCATGCACCGGGAGCCCGATGTGGGATTCGATCCCGGGTCTCCAGGACCGCGCCCTGGGCCAAAGGCAGGCGCCAAACCGCTGCACCACCCAGGGATCCCGATTTAGCTGTATGTAAACCGGGGTTCAAGTAGGGAAATTTTGATAGACACTTACCTAAAACAGCATAATGATGCAACTGTAATTACTTCCCAATTCTTATTGGTAATTTTTTAAAAGATTTTATTTATTTATTCATGTGAGACACACAATGAGAGGCAGAGACATAGGTAGAGGGAGAAGCAGGCTCCATGCAGGGAGCCTGATGTGAGACTTGATCCGAGGACTCTGGGATCACATCCTGAGCTGAAGGCAGGCGCTCAACCACTAAGCCACCCGGGTCCCCTCTTATTAGCAATTTATGTGACATTATGTGACATTACACATTATTCTTTTCACTGTCTACTATGACAAGCCAATATCCCAGTTAAAGAAATTTTGGGAGTCATCCTAAGACAGAAAATTCTCAAAAATAAAGTCTGTTCACTCCACCTACTCTAGATAATATTAAGGAACACCAAAGACAGTTAATTGAGATATAAAACTTAAAAGATAATCAGACTATTTTAAGTCTAAATGAGTTACTCAGAGGAAAGGAAATGCATGTCTACAGGTAAATGCAGTAATGTTTGTTTCTAGAGTCAAAATGCCAAAGAAAAAACTCTATACCGTGTTAACTATTGAAATCAAAGATGAATCTAGGAAGTAGGAAATGGGAGGTGGTATCTAAGAAAAAGTACACAAAAGCACAGTGAAAGCAGATAATACCCTGCTATACTTCAGCAAAGAATATACTGTTCTGAGAGAGACAGGAGAACTGGAAAAAGAGCCAAGAAGAAAGCAAACAGTTTATGTGCCCTTCTGAGAGCCCAGGAAGGAGCCAAAGTAAAGACCTTCTTATCTACATGCCATGCTTAGCCCCTGGCATCTCAAAAAGAGAGATGAGTAATTCTGAATCAATTTATTAGTGCACAGGGCACCTGGGTGGCTCAGTGGTCAAGTGTTTGCCTTTGGCTCAGGTCATGATCCCGATCCTGGGATCGAGTCCCGCATCGGGCTCCCCCCAGGGAGTTTGCTTCTCCCTCTGCCTATGTCTCTGCGTCTCTCTTGAATAAAATAAAATCTTTTAAAAAAATTATTAGTGCGCAGATAGTTGCCCTTGGGAATTACTTGAGAATTCCAATTATAGCTATGTCTCAATTTTAAATTAAATTCCTGGTATCCACATCCTTTGAAAGCAATAAGAATCAAGAATTTATCATAACAAAACATCATTAAAGGATCTGGATAGAGTTATATGGTCAAAAACAATCAATAATGTGTTATTTATAAATATTACAGACAACTTGAAAACATTTTGACTTTCCATTAAATTGAAATGGAAAGCAAATTAATTATAACCAAAACAAAATGATAAACTTCTAGTGCAAGTATTATGATGTTGTTAAATGTATTTTAAAGGTTATGGCTCTGTAAGCAAATTATTTTAAGTGAAAACAATTACATTCTTCCCATATTCAATATCTTTCAGATTTTAAAAGTTTACCTGGAATTAACTTTCTCTGAACTGAGGGACCAATTTTTAACTAACTGCTATTATAAAACTAAAGTATTTAAAGGCACAAAACCACTGATTCTATGCAATAATATTACATATAACAATGTTGAACAAAAAATAACATGGCACACATTTACTCTAAATACAAAGCTGGATATTGGAGAAGACGGAATTTATCCAGAAGTTTTTTTTTTTGAAGAGGAATAGATTTGGGATGCCTGGGTAGCTCAGTGGTTGAGTGTCTGCCTTCAGCTCAGGGTGTAGCCCCAGAGTCCTGGGATCGAGTCCCACATCGGCTCCTTATAGGAAGCCTGCTTCTCCCTCTGCCTATGTCTCTGCCTCTGTGTGTGTGTCTCTCATGAATAAATAAATAAAATCTTAAAAAAAAGAAGAGGAATAGATTTAAGAGTATCAATATTAAAATAGTTAAAAGATTGTGGATGATATCTTTAAGTCACTATCCAGTGTTCCTTTTCTAAAACATACCACCTGAGCACAGCCATTAGGCTCTATTTTGCCTAAATACAAACGAGCTCTTCTTTCAGACAAGGTAAGAAGTGAATAAAGAACACCAAGAAACACTGGTAGCCTCTTTCAACAGAATGCCCCACTCACCACAGATGGCAACTTCTCCCAATGTCTCTATTTCAGAAATATCTCTATTTGAAGAAATAGAGCTAGAGTTATTCTAACGTGACTGAGGAAAATATCACATTCAGCTGAATGGAAATAGTTGTCTAGCCATCTTGGAGCAGAACAATTAACTGACCATTCTTTAAGAATTAAGGGATTACAGAAAAGTAGCATACACTTCTTGCATGCCTACTGGGTGCCAGACATTGTTGTAAATATTTCAACAAGTCATTTCAGCTTTTACTCATTATAAACTATCAGACAAGTGGTATTGAAATCTTTGTTGGACTTCCCAGTAGTATTAACCTCAGATGTCCTTGAGGGCTGGGCTGAGTCTTGTTCGTTTCTAGAATATGGAACAGAGTCCGGCACAGTTGATACTCAATAAATATTTGTAGACTGAATGCACATTATTTTGCTCATTTTCAGATGAGATCATCAAGACACAAAATTGCATATCTTTAAGGAGTTGATCCTGCAACATACTTTTTTTAAAATTTTTTAATTTACTTATGATAGTCACACAGAGAGAGAGAGAGAGAGAGAGAGAGAGAGGCAGAGACACAGGCAGAGGGAGAAGCAGGCTCCATGCAGGGAGCCCAACACAGGACTCGATTCCGGGTCTCCAGGATCGCGCCCTGGGCCAAAGACAGGCGCCAAGCCGCTGCGCCACCCAGGGATCCCCAACATACTTTTTATAACAGAGGAATCTAATGAGACAAAAGAGGGAATACATGCTCCCAAGGTGGTCTGGTCATGTCACTCTTAAAAGTGTATTTTCACAAGTACTAAATGTCCTTGAGTCTGAAGTCATTTAGCATGCTATCTTTTCTAAGATTATATGAATGCTTCACTTTTATCCATTTAATTACTCACCATTATGAAACTAGTGCTACAGAAGGATCAGTTTTAATCTGTACCACCTCCAATGTCACCTGAATCCTACAGAGGGAAGTTATATTGCTTATACTTCTTCCTAGAATTTATGTTTCATGAGAATAAGAACTTTGTTTTGTTCACTGGTATAATCCTAAAACCCAGAACAGTACTGACTACATAGTAGGTATTTAAATAAATATTTGTTGGATGAATAAATGAATGATCTCCTGAGTGCAGATTAAAATAAGGGAGGGAGGTAGTAGGCCAAAATCGGATAAAACACCTTACTCAAAGGAGAGCAAGAGCTACAATGGCATTAAGCCATAACCCTTCCACAATTTTGCATTTTATTTTATGTAGTTTTCACTGCCTAAACGTGTTATTTCTCTACTTTCTTTGCCAAGAATACCGTCTCATCCACTGAGGCTAAATTCAAATGAAAACTCTTCACTGAAACCTTTCTCAGCTTCCATAGGCAGAGTCAGCTGTTTGACCCCATCTGCATGCCACCAGCACTGGATTCATCTTCAGAATTTTTCAGAGGATATAGTACTACATATTTTTGTTTGTCTCCTAAAGTAACCTATGAACTCTCCAAGGACATAAATTATTTTATTCATCTCTTTATCTCCACAGCCTGACACTGCTCTGATTGTTTAGTTTATGTTGATTGAAAATATGAATAGAAAATGAATATAGTGCCCCAAATCATGCCTCCTGTCAGCCAAAGATTGTTCTTATTGTCTTGACAGCTAGTCTAGCCAACCCCCAACTTCTTGTACTTGAGCTTACAAATATTTCCAAAATGAGCTTCTTAAATCCTAGCAGTTTGGTTATGTTTGCCATTTTAACCAGCATTTCTTCATTCTTTTAAAAATATTAGTATTATTAGTATTATTACTATTATTATCATTCACATTCTTACTGCAAAGCAAAAGCGGAATACCCATGTGTCATGATCTCTGTTGATTAGATGATGTACATATAGGATAGATTTGCTAGGCCCTCTCCTCATGGTGCTTTCTGGTTTTGGCAGAGTAATTAGGTGCTTCTGTCACAAAGCACATCCTGTGAAGGCAGAGTACACAGACAAAAATACTAAGGAAGATCCTCTCTTTGTTTCCTGGGTCATTGTTAACATCAAGATATATTAGCAAAGATGAGTCAGATACCTAAATGCAAGGAGAGAAACTGTTCCCATGGTAGGTGTTTTAAAATCTGCATTAAAATAAGGTATTCCAGTTCCCAATGATAATACTAACCTGTCAGCAAATTACCTAGAAGGGTGATTTCAAATGAATAGGAAATTAGGAACATATATGTTAAAAACAAAGGCACATTGGGAAAACCTCTTTCTCTAAATGAGCTTGTATCTTTTTATTATTTCTACTCTGTCAGAAGTCTTCTGTGAAATATGTAAAAAAAAAAAGTATGGTATTAATCTACAGTTAAAATTTTTAAATGTAAATAATGATCAGTGTGGGGTCAATTAACTATGATACTACAGAGATCATAGAAAGAATATAGCACACATGAAAACTAAGTCAAATTCATTCCATTGCTCTTAAAAAGAGATTAATATTAAGGGATCCATTTCATTTTTAAGTACTTATATTTGCAAGTATTTTACAGAAATAATATTTTCCTAAATTAGTGGATAACAGTGTGAGTCCAAAAAGGATACAGAACACATATCAACATGGAAAATGTTTCCAAAATAGTGGATTAGATCACAATTGTCTCACTTACTTTCAATACTGGCTTATTTACAACATATTCTGTTAATTTAAAGTCTGTTCACATCAGAAATTTTTAAAAATTCGGTGACATAATGATGATGGTTTTTTGATTTATAATGAAGAAAACAAGGTTACTTAAGACTGTGTGTGAAATTCTAGTATTAGGAAGTAACTCAAATTTAATTTCATATAAATATTTCATACCACTGAAACAGTGCAATATTAGCATATGTAAAATCCAAGAGTGGGGACATTTTATATGTAAGCATGCCAAACTTTGTAGCGAAGATTTTTAAATAGAAGGTATATTTTTATAAAGCTCCCTTGGTTACTTTTCATCTCTCTTGTTTTATTTTTAAATTTATCATACAATAAGATTGACCATTTTTGGTACAGTGTTCTATGGAATCTAACACATCTGGAGCCATGTAACCTGTATCATAATTAGGATACAGAACAGTTCTGTTAACCCCAAAACTTTCCCAATGATGTCTTCCCACTGGTTCTAGTTCTATGACTTGGAAATACAATGATAGACTTTCAAAGATCTATCCTCCAGTACTTTATTTTATATCTTAAATAACTACAGCTCTTTGAATTATTCCTTATCAAACACAGATAAGACAGTTTTTTGTAACACTTAGGCTGACCCTCTGACATTCATAATAGTAACAAGAGGGGGTGCGTTAGTTTTCTGGGTCTGCCATTCCAAATATCACTATCAGGTGGATTAAACAACAGGTATTTATGATCTCAAAGTACTGGAAATTAGAAGTCCAAAAGCAAGCTGTCAGCAGGGTTGGCTCCTTCTGAAGGGTTGTGGAGGAAGGATCTGTTCTGCGCCATTTTTCTTGGCTTGTAGATGGATGGGTTCTCTCTATATCTCATCACATTGTCTTCCTTCTCCTCATGACTCTGTCTGTCCACATTTCCCCTTTTATAAGAACACCAGTCCTATGGATTAGGGTCCACTTTGATGACCTCATTTTGACTTGATTACTTATATAAGGATTCCGTATCCAAATAAGGTCATATTCTAAGGTAATGGGAGTTAGGACTTCAACATATTAATAATATGGGAGAGACACAATTCAACCCATAACTTTCTACATTCTGACTCTTCAAAATCCATGTCCTTCTCACATGCAAAATATATTGATCCCATTTTAATCTTCCCCAAAATTTTTAACGTTGCGGCATCAACTCTGAGTCCAAATGCTCATTTAAATAATCCAAATCAGTTATGGGTAAAATTTGGGGCAAGATTCATTGTGGGACAAAATTCCTCTCAATCTGTGAACCTAGGAAACCAGACAACAAAAGAGATAGGATTAGGAACAGGATAGATATTTCCATTCCAAAAGGGATAAATTGGAAGGAAGAAAAGGTCATGGGTCCCAAGCATGTCTAAAACCTACTAGGACAAATTCCATTAGAATTTGAAACTTGAAAGTAATCTTTTTTGGCTCACTGCTTGGTCCTCTGAGCCCTCAGCCCTGAGGTGGAGTGCCCTCCAGAACCAAGGAAGTGGTTCACCCTCTGAAACTGAAGAAGAGGCTCCCTTCTGGAACGAAGGAGGACATTGTCCCACCCTCCTGGGCTTATGCCCTCTGGGCTTGTAGTGCCGGGTCGGTAGTAGCCACTGGCCTCTGAATTGCCTTCAAGGTTATTCTTTACTTTTCTTAAAGGATTATACATGTCTACAACTGGATAGATTTATCAGCCTGTCTCCTACCTGTGGAATCTCAGAAGTCTGATAGCCTTCCTTCATTTCATTCTCTGTCTCCCTTCAATCCAAATTGGCAGTGTTTCTGCTGATAAAAATTTTTTTTTCAAAAGCCTGGGGGAGTCTTCCATGCAATCCATAGGGGTCCAAGCCATCAGACAAGGGAGTCCACCATAGATCTTTCCTGGATAACCACCTCTGTCTTCCTTACTTTTGCTGAGATGATTGATGGGATCCACGAGTTACATGGTTGTCCAGCTATACCCTTGATGTTCTCTCTAAAACACATTTTCTCTTTTGCAATAGGAAAAGGTTGAGAATTTTCCAATCTTCAAGTCCTGGTTTCTTTACACTTACCAACTTCTTCAATTTATCTCTCTCTTCTTGTATTTTACTATAAGCAGAAAGGAGAAACCAAGTCATGCCTTCAACATTCAGCCTGGAAATATTCTCGGCTGACAATCCAATTTTGTCACCTACAGTTTCTACTTTCCATCCACAAAAAAAAAAAAAAAAGAACATAATTCAGCCAAGTTCTTTGCCATTTTATAACAAGGATCACCTTTTCTCCAGTGTCCAATTCATGTTCTTCACTTCCACCTGAGACCTCAACAGAAGCACCTGTAACAATTATATTTCTACCAAATCTCCTCAAGGCAATCTCGTTCCTTCTAGTCCCTCCCTCCCCACAGTTCCAAAGCCACTTCCACATTTTTAAGTATTGTTACAGCAGTCCCCCACTTCTGGTACCAAAATCTGTATTAATTTGATAGAGCTGCTTTAAGGAAGTACCATAAACTGGGTGATCAAACTACATAAATTTTCTGCCTCACAGTGTTGGAATTTAGAAGAACAAAATCAAGGTGAGGGCAGACTTGGTTCCTTCCGAGGGTCCTGAGAGAAGGGCATTTTCCAGGCTTCTCTTGAGGAAGTGAAGGGCAGAAGGAGAAAGAGAGAACAAGTTGGGGGATAAGATATAGTAACTAATATTATTGAGAGCTTACTATGTACTAGGTGCTTTTGCACACATTATCCTCACATACCTCATAATAGCTCTTTGAAGTATAATCTACCCTTTACAGATGAACAAACTGAATTACAGGAAGGTAATTACCCAACATCACCCAGTTAGTAAGGATCTGAACCCAAAGTCACTGAACTTCAAAACTCAAGCTCTTATCTGCTATACTACATCGCAAAAGAAAAACAAGAAGGAAACATATGGATATGCCCGAAATATAAAGAAAATTCCACTGTATAAAAACCTATTAACTTTTTTAAAAAATATTTTATTTATTTATTCATGAGAGACAGAGAGAGAGGCAGAGACATAGGCAGAGAGAGAAGCAGACTCCATGCAGAGAGCCTGATGTGGGACTCGATCCTGGATCTCCAGAATCATGCCCTGGGCTGAAGGTGGCACTGAACCGCTGAGCCACCCCCGCTGCCCCCTATTAACTTTAATTATGCTATATCCTGAAACTAGAATTACTTCTTTATAAATGCCATATTTCAGGACAATAGAAAATAATTTGAAGATGCAATAAAAATTATTAGTTTCACCTGGGCAGCAAGTAACTTCACTAATGAGTTATTTTTTAAATAATTTTGTCTGAATGTGACCTTATTAGTTTTTTTTAATTTCTTTTTTTTTAAGATTTTATTTATTCGTTCATAGAGACACAGAGAGAGAGAAGGAGAGAGAGGCAGAGACACAGGCAGACGCAGAAGCAGGCTCCATGTAAGGAGCCCGAATGGGGACTCGATTCCTGGGACTCCAGGATCACGCCCCGGGCCAAAGGCAGGCGCCAAACCGCTGAGCCACCCATGGATCTCCCCTTATTAGCTTTAAGTCAGTTTTGGAAGGGGGTAATAATTGGCTCAATGGGACTTAGCATGTTCATTCATTTGCAACTCAACATTAAAATTTATTTGACCTTTATGTGTTGTTAAAAACTAGGAATTTTTCTTATAAATCTCCTTTTGTTTCTGTTCTTAAATATTAAAAATAGAAATATCCTCCTATGAATCTCTTCCTAGCCTGTTTTAGCTTCTAAACAGAAACTCTTGAAACTTAACATTTGGGACTCCCAGGTTAAAAACCTCATCATCTTGGTTATCATTACTGTGAAAAGCATTTTTCTATGAAATCCATACTCATTTTCAAGTTCTGGGAACAGATTTTAAACTGTTTCACTTGTGCTACATTAGCTATAACCAATATTTTTATTTTATTTTTGGTAATTTAATCATTATAGAAGTGAGACTAAATTTTTAAAGATACCCCTTTTGTGTAATCTCTTTAAATTTTTCTCTCCTTTGGAATCCAGGTCATTCTTAGCAGATACTCTAAGGTGCCACTTCACACCAACCCTACTCCAGAGTCAATTACAGACTCTTTAATTCCATTTCCCAATCTGTGCCTAGCACCAGTTCTTAGTTCAGTTTTCTGGATTTCCAGAGACATTTTGAGATGCAATTTGGGTTACAGTAGCCACTAAAATTCATGGGCACTGCTTGTCATTTACAGAAGCCAAAGAAAATTTCATCTTCAGAAAAATATAAATTCAAAGTGAAACATATTGAGAACATAAATGAGACTCAAATAAAAAAGAAAAGGAACACCCCTCCCCCTTTGTAGCAGGTGACTTATACTCTAAAATCGCAGCCTATGATTATGGCTGTAGATTCCATCAGATTATTTTTTACCACTAAGGAAATGTGCCTCTTAAGGCAGAGATCCAAATTTCTGAATCGTGACAGTAACAGCTGAAGACTAAAGATAGACAGTCAAAATAGCATTTTCTGTACATTTTCAGCTGTTAAAAAAGCAGTTACAGTACCTTATGTATGAAGTATATTGTTTTAATCCTGTGATGGTTCCACCAAGGGGAAAGACTTATGACAGAAAATATTATTTCCTGCTTTCACTGTATACACATCTTTAAAATGGTGATGACTCCTTTTCCTAAAAGAATCTTTTCAAATGTATTTCATATAAAATAAGTTTTATGAACAAAACATTTCCTATTTTAAATAAATGTTGAATTTACAATTTGGCCCATCACATGGCCAAGCACACTCACCAAAGGGGCTATTTGCTTTTACCTCTGCCAGGACAGCTCCTTCTCTAGATCTTTCTATGGTTCCTTCCTTATTTCCTCAGATATATGTTCATACATCTTCTCCTCAGGGAGGCTCTACCTACTTATTCTGTGTAACACAGTGCCCCTAGCCTCCCTCTCACTTTACTCAGATTTGTTCCAACAGCATCTATCACTCCCTGATATTGCTTTTTGTCTGTCACTCCCACTAGAACCAAAGTCCCATGAGGACAGAGACCTTCAGTTTTCTTTACTACATTGACTCCAACACCTGAAACAGTGTCAATATACAGTAGGTGTTTAATAAATATCTGCTTAACAAAGAAAGGCCACATGATTAAATTATAAGAACATTTATCCGCACTCTCATTAAGCACTCATCCCCTTGTCCATCACCTCAACCAAGTCCTAAAGAAAATTCATCCCTACAGCCCTGAAAAGAGATGCTGAGAGACATGTGCAGAATGACAGATCAAAGGCAAGGAGAAGAAGTGGTCTTGAATTCTCTACTCCTCATGACCTTTTAGCCACCACTGCTGGGGGACCATTGAAAAGTTGAACCTTCCATATGCAGAGAAATATCCCAATTATCTATTGCTTAGCCCAAACACTTCTTGCTAGACAGAAGGCAAAGCAGACATGAACTTGTGACCTTCCCGATGGAGTTACTGCACCACCACCCAGCAGGATTCACTCTTCCAGCTAGCACAATAGTAACACTGTGTACAGAGCATGATTCACAGGGGACACAGGAGCTCCGCCAAAGGCAGGAAGGCAATCTGTACAGAATACTATATGCTGAGAAGGCTTTCTTTTCATTTCAAAATGAGAAGCAAGCAATTTGGGGGATGGTAATGGTCCAGGTAGCATTATATGTCCCTTCGGTGGGAAGACCCAAGATATGTGAATCATTTCTTCTTTTGTGGGGCATGGGGTGCCAATAAAGAATTTCATTTTGGTAAAGTAATGGAAATGTTTTTTGAACTTGATATTCAGTTTTTCATAGCTCAATAAAACAGGAAGGTGATGAAGATGATGATGATGATAAAAAGTAGCAAAATATTTCACATACACCTGAGTTAGATGGCTAAAAATATTTATTAAAAGGATAATGGCTAATGGGATTTTGAAGAATATATATTAAAAATCCAGATATATATAAATGAATGAGATGCCGAGACACTCGTGAATCTGTATAAAATTTTAAATGATCCAGTATTCAAAACATTGAGCTTTTTTCAAGGAGATTTGTGGCAAGCATAGTAATTCTCCTTTCAATTCTAAGCTATCATTTATATTGTCCAGAACCACTGCATTATAATTAAGAACTATTTTGCCATAGATAACATTAAATTTCCTAAACAGTACTCTTGGTGCTTTTTATTAAGATTACTAAGCACAAAAATACAGCAATCTATAAAAATCTGTATGTGAAAATACTTATGTGGAAACAAATTAAGCTGCTGATAAATTGAAGAGCAATCAAGGAGAATGACCTAAGAAAATGAATTATTTATCATGACTCCGTGCCTTGAGATTTAACATAAGCCAGCTTCTTCATCATCATAGGGCAATTCATTCAAGCTTTCTGTTTCTCAGGTCCTTGCCTGTAAAATGCAAAATGTTCATACCTAGTATTTTGCAGGGTAATTCATGTAAATTAACAAACTCCAATTTAAAATTTAAACAGCATTGCATTGCAATGCAATCTGGTAGGCACATACATTTGGATAGTAATATTCCCTAGTAGGATCTAAAAAGTGTAATAGACATTATCATATTCATTTTTAGGCATTCCCTGTAAAGAGGGAAATTCCAGACTCAGTGTGGCTTCTTAGCTTTTGTGTGCAGTTCCCTTTTGTCCACTTTCCCAAATTTAAATAAAGTAAATCTTTCTCCTCAAGACCTAAGACAAGATTTTCAAAGCAAAGAGCAAATAGAGTAAGAATACCATGGAGTTAGTTTCTGATAATTAGTATATGTAACATTTCTTGGAAGAAAGAACAAGAACAATACATCTATCTCCATTTACCTATAGGAACCAGAATAATGCTAGATCTGGTTGGATGTTTGTGTCTTATTCCATTACAAAATACACAAAAGTTCACAAAGGGAATAAACATTTGTTGAGGGATTACTTGTACTAAATGCTTGAAGTATTATCTCCTGTAATGCTTAAGATAATTTCATGATGCAGGTCTTCTTATAGAGAAAATTTCATATAGACAAATTTTAGTCCCAGATAGTTTATTTTTTTTAAAGACTTTATTTATTTATTCATGAGAGACAGAGATAAAGGGAGAAGCACAGACACAGGCAGAGGGAGAAGCAGGCTCCATGCAGGGAGCCCAACGTGGGACTCGATTCCGGGTCTCCAGGATCACACCCTGGGCTGAAAGCAGCGCTAAACCGCTGAGCCACCCAGGCTTCCCAGTCCCAGATAGTTTAATTTACTCAAAATCAAAGCACTAATAATGATGCCTGAGAAACTCTTCTATTATTCTTTGTTCTTCATTCTATCAGTGCTTTTCCAAGTGTATGGTTCCATAACTGGCACTATCAGCATCACTTTGGGTTATATCTCCCAAAGCGTATTCTGGACCTGTTTTTAAAGACTGCTACCTACTGAATCAGACACCCTGAGGGTGGGACCCAGCAATGTGCTTTAACTAATTTTCAGTTGATTGTGATGTACACCAAAGTTTGTAAACTGTGGCATTCCACCATGTTTTCAGAGTTGATCCCATGTAATTCTAGCATATAATGAGACCAAAAGAAAAAAGAGCAGAATTAAATAGTAAGTCAAGTTTCCCGAATATAGATTTACTGGGTTAGATAAATTTGCCTTCAGTTAAGATAACGAACATAGAATTCTCAAATTCAGAAATGCTTAGGTCAGAATGACAAACAGGTGTTATATCAGGTGTCAAGTCAAATCAATTTGGTTGTGATTGCTTGAAACACCAGGATGAAATAAGGTTTGTGAGGCTGCATTCAGTGGGTAAGAATGCCATGCTCAATTAGTAAAGTCTGGCCAGGGGTCAGGGAGAAGGGAGTGGCCGCACTCAAGCAGTGTAGAGTGATCAACTGTAAGCACCTCCAATTATGCCAATGCCTAAAAACAGTACTTCCTGTAAAAGGAGTTAACTTAAAGATATAATTTTAGAGACTGAAGGCCTCCTGGAAATAATGGTGAGAATTTAATACAGAATTGAATTGAAACAATTCCAGATAATTACAAGCACAGTCTTATTTATTGTAGTTGGACACATCGGTCACCAATAATGGTTCTCAAGAACACCTTTGAGCTTATTAAAAGTATTCTATTGGAACCTTAAATGTATATTACTGAATGGAAGAAGCCAATCTGAAAAGGCTACATACTGTATGATTCCAACTATATAATATTCTAGAAAAGGCAAAACTGTGGAAAAAACTACAAGATCAGTGGGGGAGAGATGAATAGGCATATGACAGAAGATATTTAGGGCAGTGAAAATACTTCAATATTATAATGATGGATATATATCATAACACCTTTGTCCAAACCCATAGACTGTACCAAGAGTGAATCTTGAGGTAAACTGTAGACTTCTGGAGAGTAATTATGATACACCAATACAAGATTCATCCTTGGTAAAAATGTACCTCTCTGGTAAGTGATGTTAATGATGGGGAAGGTTTTGCATATGTGAGGGCAGGGGATATATGGGAAATCTCTCTACTTCCCTCTCAATTGTGTTGTAAACCTAAAAATTACTCCTAAAAAATTAAGTCTTCAAACAACAAGAAAGTATTCTTTTACATCAAGATCTCTAAGTAGAGATTGGGAGGGAGGGCAATGATGATAGAGAATTCCCACCTTCATGACATAAAAATTATTCCAGCACTACATTTCAACCCCATACAGGTTTTGCATTGTTTTGTGTGTTTTATGGATTGTTTCAGACTTGTCTGATGTGTGAATGTGTCTGTCCCCCCATCTAAACTCAGGCAAGCTACTTTAGACAGATCTTATTTGGTTTCTTTGTGTCTCTCCCACATTATCTTCCTGCAGTCTTTTGCTCATAATAGAACTTCATTACAAAATAAGCCAACAATAAAAAAGAAAATAGCTAATTCCTAAGTGTCTACTGTGTTCTAGTAGCTTTGCAGATATTACAGTGATTTTACAATATGTATTTTTATCTCCTGTTATATACCAAAAGAAACTCATGTTCTGAGAGGTAAGGTACTCATAGCTGAAAACTAAGATTCCTAAAGGCTTTATTCAGACCCAGTTCTCTCAAAGTTCTTTCTTCCATTGGAATGTCTGCTTCACTAAAATTCAATTACTCTATAAAACAGACTATTTGTTATTTTACATGTAAAAATACATATATAAATATAAGAATAGACACTGTATTTGAATATTGACTTAGGAAATATATTATTCATTAATTATCTATGAATTAAAGCATTTCTCTGGCACCCATCCACTTAGAGTTTAGTTCTATGAAAATGGGCTATTTTTTTAAAGATTTATTTATTTATTAATGATAGAAGTAGAGAGAGAGAGAGAGAGAGAGAGAGAGAGAGAGGCAGAGACACAGGAGGAGGGAGAAGCAGGCTCCATGCCGGGAGCCTGACGTGGGGCTCTATCCCAGGACTCCAGGATCGCGCCCTGCGCCAAAGGCAGGTGCTAAACCGCTGAGCCACCCAGGGATCCCCTGAAAATGAGCTATATTAAAGAATAATTCCATGTGGCTTTCTAATTAATGAGAAAAAGGGCTTCATTTTTGTCATTATTTTGTCGATATTGTCATTAGCTAATGCTCAAAGCTAGTTAACCCTGGGTTTTCCTGACAGAAACAGGAGGGGCAGATTTTTCAGCCAGAGGAACACTTTGTTCCTAGAACTTTGCTTAAATGCAATCAGAAGAATGTACAAGACAAAATATTCGTTAGACTAGAAATTCTCTATGGCAAAAATTTGTCATATTCAACTTTATGCATGGTGCAATGTGGGCATTCAATAAATGTTTGGTCCTGAAGAAGTTAAAAACAATAGAGTGTGTTATTTTCTCCTTTTTTACTGAAAAGGTAAGAAGACTTGTAAGTTATAGCATAATTCATATAAATAAAGGAAAAAAATGAAAATACTGTCCAGAAATAGCCATGTAGAAATAGTAAATTGGAATATATCAGATAGGATGTGATCCTTATACCTTTTCTTTCGTATCCATTACTTTTGGTAAATAAATGACCTTCCAGTGACTCTGCCTCCTCCAATTCCACAGACACCAGTTGAAGAACATCAACATTCTTTGGCTGAAGCTAGTTTCAATTCCAGATAGACTGATCTAGAAAATGACAAATTGTCCCTTCTGCAAGGAAATATTTAGGTTTATCACACCTCTTCTCAAATAATCCTAAATCTATAAAACATTGCAGAAAAAAAAATAACCTTAAGGCTCAAAAGGTAAACATACATGGATTTTCTGAGAACTGAAGATCTGTAATAAATGCACATCACAATGACCAAAAAACAAAGCAAAACCTTCTGCATAATGTAGCAAGGTATGGTATTAAGAGAACTATGCAAACACACTTGAAGGTCATTTGAAGGAATAATCTCTGGCCTTTTAGGAGATTGACCATCTAAATCGCAAAATG
Source organism: Nyctereutes procyonoides (assembly GCF_905146905.1). Taxonomy (NCBI): domain Eukaryota; kingdom Metazoa; phylum Chordata; class Mammalia; order Carnivora; family Canidae; genus Nyctereutes; species Nyctereutes procyonoides. The sequence continues at coordinate 45,146,163 of NW_026575140.1, read as the reverse complement.
GTTTGGAAGACAATTGGAATCTTACTTAAAATGTACTGTGTCAAAACAGACCTGTATTCCAACATGTAAGTGAGTTAAGTGCTTAGAAACCTAAAAATCATGGGCACCTGGGTGGCTAAGTGGTTGAGCATCTGCCTTTGGCTCAGGATGTGATTCCGGGGTCCTGGGATCAAGTACTGCATCGAGCTCCCCATGGGGAGCCTGCTTCTCCCTCTGCCTATGTCTCTGCCCCTCTGTGTGTGTCTCCAACGAATAAATAAATAAAATCTTTAAAAAAAAAAACCTTAAAGATCAAATAAATCACCTTAAGAGAAACAGAAAATCCAACAAGTGTATACTGATAACATTTTAACCAAGTTAACCAAAGTTTACCTAGGCTGGCTAGAAAGAAAAGTGTGATTTCCTAACAGAGAGGCAACAAGGGTGGATAGTTCTTATAATACAGATAATGGCTTTTATATTCACAAGATACAAGACAAGGCATTTAATGGTCCAAAGAAAGAAGGGATTATGACTTACTTTGTTGCATTATTGATCGTGATGCTCATTTCCAAAATCTCTCAAATTATGTATTGTTAAAGCTCCAGGAATTTAGCAAAACACCTGCTCAGGCATTTCTAGAGATGATTACTTAGAGTTAGTCAATTTGGGCACTAATCATTCTCCCTCATTTTTCTCTTGGTTTGTCAAAAACAGCTGCTCACAGTATCCTCCCTGAACATTGTCAGGGCCTATCATATTCTATTTCTAAAATAATTGGAATAAATGTCACTGCCAGCACTTTCATATCACTTCAACTATATATCATTCTCCCAACTCTGCCGATAGCTACATGTGTGCCATCAACTCTTGCCTTTGTTTACTGATGGCTTCTTGCATGTAAGTCACATAAGGCTCTGCATGAAGTGATACCCTTAGAAATCTCCCCAGGATACCTACTGCTATCTATTAATAGAAATGCCTACATAAGTATCCAGAACCATATAGATTTTCATAGCTGAGGAAGGCAATGGTGCTATTAACATGTCTGCTGCTTTCTAACAAATGCATTGGTACTTGAAAGAAAATTTAATGGAGATGTTTTATGTAGAAAAAGCAATCAAATTATTAAAGGACCAGCTGCCATTTCCTATGCACATAGTCATAATATTATAAATTAGAGTACAAGAATTAGTCACCTATCTCAATTGCCAAGAATCTAGTCACTGGGGAATTAAGCAGATGAAGCCAAGATTTAAGTTCTGTGTGCCTCCAGGTCTCACTATTTCTAGTTTCTCCCCCTTCATTTCCCACTACAGTATCTTATCTTCTTAAATAGATCAACCTGGCTATGTCACTCTTTTGCTTTATCAGTTTCAAGATCCCAAGCACACGTGGGATAAATTCCAATCCCTTTAGCTAATGCCTCTCCTTTCTGATCCTAAAAAATAATATATTCTTCTGTAGCAAACCCAAGCCAAGACCGTGTTCTGTCTGGCCCTGGGCTTTCTTTCAGCCTCATCTCCTGCCAACGCTCCCCAAACACTCCTTGTACCCATGTACTCAGCCCTCCAGCTGCACGTTTTCACACTTCCATGCATTTAATCACTCATGCTGCTTGTTATGCTTGCAGTGTTCTTCTCCCTCCTCTCCCAAAAGAAAATTCCACTCAGAACCCCAGTAAATGTCACTTGATTACCTAGCTCTTGGAATATTTCGTGGATACCTCCAGGTTGGTTTTCCACAATTTCCATTGTCTTCAGTAGGCACCTTTACCATAATATTTATTACATTATATACTTGTTAATTATATATTAACATGTCTATTTTTCCCAGTTGGCTGTGAATTCCATGAGAATGTGTCTGTGTCTTAATGATCTTTATATTCTAAATTCCTACAAAGTCTAAGGCCCACATTTGACAGATAGTGACTTTTGGCTGGTTAAGTGAGTAACGTATGGATCCCAGAATATTTAACAGCAACATACCATACCATCACTCCAGTTAATAATCCTCCAAATGTATATATCACTCTTCTGCAAAGCCTCGCAGGAAAGAACATAGTCTAGTCCCTGCCACTGGACATATTCCAAAGCATGTGTTCTATTGTTAGGTTTGTATTGCCAGCTTCATATGATTGAATAGAACCTTTATGACCCTTAAAGGATGGCTAACTTCTTTACAAAGCTATTTGTAACTCCTCGTACATTTTTAGTAATATCCTTATAATTAGATTACTTTCCATACCTGCTTACAGTTAAGAGTACAATAAAGATTTGTTGAATAAGTAAATGAATAAAATTATGAATGCATATAAAAATGATGGTGAAAAAAATTAAAAAATAAATAAATAAATAAATAAAAAACGATGGTGGCTCAGTCAGTTAAATGTCTGACTCTTGATTTGGGCTAGCTCATGATCTCAGATTCCTTAGCTCAAGCCTCAGGTCCAGGCTCTCAGCTCAGTGAGAAGTCTGATTCTCTTCCTCTCTCTCTGCCCCTCCCCCTGCTCACATGTGTGTGTGCACTCTCTCTCTCTCTCTAAAATAAGTGAATAAATCTTAAATAAATAAATAAATAAATAAATAGTAGTAAAAATGATGCTTCAGTTTGAAAATTTGAAGTAAAAGGCTCTCATTGTTTATCACTTACCTAAGAAAGTTGAATAATGAAATGAACCTTTGGAATTGATATTTAAAAGTCTTGTGAGTCTTAAATGGTTTTCTGACAAAGTCCTATCTGGACTTTTTAGGACCTATTTAGGACAAAAGTCCTAAATCAAAGTACATTTAGTACAGAAGTGCATTAGAATGAAAAACTAGTATGCACTAGTATTGTCATAGGGTAACAGTGAAATAGCATTTCAAAGCAAAACTATGAAAGGGTCTAATGAAAAGTGGAAAAGAAGAGTTAAAAAAAAAACACCTCTACTATAACTTAAACTTACTTCTTTTTTATTGCTGAGAATCATAGTAATAAAGTGATTAATACCCCTGGGCAAAAGTGTAGAAATACACATCACTGCAAATGTTGTCATAAACCTAAATTTTGAGGATATTGATAAAATTTCAGCAAAATATAACATAATGCAATAGATCTTTTCAAGAAAGAAAATTTTGATATTTTTTTATTATTTTTTTTTGATATTTTTTTAAAAGTGGTTTCTCAACTAAACAAGTGGCTAGGATAACCAACAACTAATTGATTCCCTAGCAAATTAAGAGAGCTAATGCCTGAAAACAAGCCTTTCAGGCTGTGTATGGTAGCAATTAGTGTTACTCATCAAGTATCCCAGGTGTCTTCCTCTTAGGCAGATGGCAGGATAGCAATTCCTGGCCCCCTTGTGAGAATGTGTAACACGTGCCTAATTCTGACCAATGGATGTGTAACAGGATATAACTAAACAATTCATTGCCAGAGTGAGACCTTCCAGAGCTCCGTCCTCTTGCACTTCTCATGAAGATGTTTGAGATGGTGGCTGCTCTCAGACCGAGTCTCAGAAGGTTTATAATCTAATTACGTCTAGCTCATTGATATCCAAGATGAATGTGTAGTATGAGCAAGAAAAAAAAATGTATAGTGTCTTAGCCTCTGAGAGTTTGGAGGGTTTTTTTTTTTTTTCTTTATAACAGCCTAACCAGGCTATCCTGACTTACCCTGAGAAAGTGAGGGATTTCCTTGGTAAAACTAGGTAGAATATTTTAGTACATCCACAATTAGGTCAAGGTAATAAAAAGATCTACACTGTGCCAAAATGTGACTATGATTATTTTAGTATAATTGCTCCCATTTTATTCAAGTACAGAGATGATCTGCATTAAGAAAAATTTTATAGTAAAAGAAAAATGTAGGTTGGGTCATAATGACATGACAATATGCCTTCACTGTGAGTCACTGAAACATTACTTCTTTTTTTTTTTAATAAATTAATTTTTATTGGTGTTCAATTTACCAACATACAGAATAACACCCAGTGCTCATCCCGTCAAGTGTCCCCCTCAGTGCCCGTCACCCATTCACCCCCACCCCCCGCCCTCCTCCCCTTCCACCACCCCTAGTTCATTTCCCAGAGTTAGGAGTCTTTATGTTCTGTGTCCCTTTCTGATATTTCCAACACATTTCTTCTCCCTTCCCTTATATTCCCTTTCACTATTATTCATATTCCCCAAATGAATGAGAACATACACTGCCCTTCTCCGATTGACTTACTTCACTCAGCATAATACCCTCCAGTTCCATCCACGTTGAAGCAAATGGTGGGTATTTGTCGTGAAACATTACTTCTTATCACTGAAAATATGACCATTTGTAAAATACAATTTATAACCTGCATTTTAAACATATATCTACATTGTAATGTGAAGTATACCCTTATGTCATAAAAAGCTAGAAACACTGAATTTGTCATTGTTCTGGTCTGGTCAAAACACTTAACAAGGAAAGACAAATTGCAAATTTAATCTTTCTGAATTCCTATGTCCATCAAAGAGAGCCCTCTGATGACAATTTTTCAAGAAGAATAGCTTCCCATTACTAGAAGATCATGTTTTAAACAATGAGTAAATATTTTTTAAATGTAGTTAGTCAAGTAGGAGGGGACAAAACTCTCTGACTGAAAGAAGGGACCCCAAGACCAGGGACTGTTTGTGCCTCGTTTGCAGGCCTATTCTGTATGACATAGCACAATGCCTGACACACAGAGAAGACATTCAATAAGCATCTGTGGAAAACATTAATAAATACATGAGCTTTGGCAATGGGGAGAGGAATTAAAAAACAACAACAACAACAACAAACCCTGAGGGATCCTATTGAAGAGTAGGTACTTAAATATGAAAGAAACTCCCATTCAAGTTAATCTAGTCCAATCCCCTTTTTAACAAACAGGTAAATGGAGCTACAAAGAGAAGTCACATTGAGATAATAAAAATGCTGAGACTAGAACCCAAGTCACTGGTCTCTGACCCTTTATGCTTTCTTCCACACCATTCTATTCAACAGCAAGCACAAATTGGAAACTTCAGGTAAGCACATTTTCAAGCTCTATCAAGTATGCATACTTTTGGTGAGTGTCTATTATGTATCAGGCCATATGCCAAGAACTCAAGTAAGATAACATGTTTGCTTTATAGAAATTTATGCATGGGTTACCTTGATCCATTCATTGGAAACCATCATGGTTGACAATGTTTATATTCCAATTTGATTTTTGCCTATCCGATAAACTGTTAAAAAATGTTGTCTTGGATTTGTGGAAAAATAAATACATTCACTTTTAAATTAAAAAAAAAAAAGCCATCAAGATTCCTGGAAATGATCAGCACTGTTTAACATTTAAACCTATAAAACTGTCTAATGTGGTTTGCTCTATATCAAGTATATTTAATTTTTAATATATTAAATCAAGGATCCCATCTTTCCGTGCTGGATTCACTTTGACAACAATATGTGCTTTGTAACCCTTTGAGAATAGGATCCTGCACCAATTTCACTGAAGTTTGTAACCACAGACTATGCAAAGCTGAATTCTAATTAATAGTACAGTAAAAGCTTTGTTCTCCTTGCTCTGTGGGGTAATGAGATGCCTTAACTCTTTAAGCAGACATCAATTCATGTTACCCAAGGTGTTCTCATTCTTCTAGGTTACTTTTGCTCACTATTCTAAAACCCATCCCTAAATAGAAGGGCAGAAATTTAGTGAATTACTCTGATGTCTCTGCTCCATAAATTTAGCATACACATATGCCTCATTTTACAGTTAATTGTGCATGACTGTCTACATCAAAATCCAGAAAGCTCACTGAGAATAACTTTTCTTTAAAATAGTCAAGTATGCTCAAGGCAGTAAAACAGAACACAGTGAACAATGTAAATAGGAAATGAAGCAATTGGACTTGAATCATTCAACCCAGGTACAATCACTGTCAACAGATCATGTCGGTATATATATTTTTCTAGTCTCTCACACACACATTCACACACACACACACCACACAAAAGACACACATATATGTAAAAAAATTATAAAGTTTTGTAGCTAGTTTTCACTACTTAGCAATATATTCTGAATATCTTTCTGCAGCAGCAAATATTTTCTACAACATGGTTTCAAATGGTTTGATAGCAATGCATTATCTGTCTGAAACTAACTCAAGCTCATTTATTAGATATGTAGAATTTTTACTCTTTTTCAGAATTTTAAGCAATTCTTTCATAAACATCTTTATATATACTATGCTATGAAAGCTATTTAGACTCATGTCATCTTACACTAGCAAGGACATTAATGGACACATTGTAAGCACAAAAAATTTTGTGGTGAATTGATTGTCACACTACGGTTTATAAAAGTTAATTTCTCTTGTCACAGCCAAAAGTACCAAGAGTCATGAATCTTGATCTTGATTCTAATGCATGTCTACTGAAAGCTGACACTCTGTGTCTGTAGTTACAAGTGTGAATGTGTACCTTTATTTTTACAGTACTTTGGGATGCTTGCCCTTGGAAAAATTTTTGTTATTTAACCATTTTATTGGTCAGCACATAAACTGGGAAGACTTTTGTAAATAAACAGCTATTTAAGCAATTCACTTCAAAAAGACAGTGGTCATACAAGGTAGTAACAAGGCATTTTGCTTGATTCACTTCAGCTGTGAAGTGCTGGGAAAGACTGTGTGTTTTCATGAGCACACATGTGTCTGACTTGGGATAAATTTTGTCCCAGTAAAGGTGCAATATCAATTACTTAACAATAATTCATTTAGCATTTTCAGAAGAAATGTCTTCTAGTCGTACCTCTTCTCAAAAACAGGGATATGTGCTTTTAGAAAACTTAGAAACTGAATTCTGATATTTCACCCATCTCCAAGAATCTATAAAGATTTTACATACAAGCAAATATAGGACTAAAAACGCGGATGGGAAAGAAAAGAAAAATCTAGATTTGCAGGAAAAAATGTATTTTGCACAATCTAGTCTTAACTAATGAGCTCAGGTAATCAGTTTGTTTCTACAACAGGTTGGAAGAGTCCAGTTTCTGGAAGATAAAGATTGTGTTATTTGAAGAATGAAGAACAAAGAACCAGTTTGGCAACACTTGCCTCAGGTCATTGTGAGCAGGCTAAGGAGAAGCATTGGTCGGATAGTACCCATGTGGCTAGAGGGTAAGACCAATCCATAACTGAATTAATAAACTCCATTTTCTGCTTGTGGTAGGCTATCATTTGACAGGGATTAGTGCGTTCACAACAATCAGATCACTGTGAGAATGTCAGAGCCCCAGGCTCAAAATCCCCTGAGAAGCCGTGCTTGCTGTCACAAAGGTACCTTCCCATTGCTGGCAGACAAACTGTAAAGCACAACTGGGTAACCTTTTTGCAGGGGAGCCAATGAGTGACACCTGAAGCATGAATTGAGTGGTTGTTTACCGACTAGTGTATATTCCTCACTGTGCTGGGCACACGGGAAAATAGAAAGGAAGCTTCAGACAAGGAGCTGGAATGGAGCGTTGTAGGAAGACTTCCCAATGTCTATCGTTCCAAGTCCAAATGCACTACTGTTCTTCTCATCAGCACTTTGGGAGTTGCAAGGATCCAATATGCTCAAAACCCTAAGTACAAATTCAAGGGAGGGGGCCTGGGGAAGAGAGTATTTTAGGTAGGGCAGTAGGCATCCAGGGTGAGCTGGAGCTGGCTTGTCACAGCTTGAGAAAGTTGACTGTTGAATTTTCAATATTTTTTTCAAAAACAGTCGATACCACATTGGGAATTTGGAATCAACCATGGTGGGAGTATTTATACCACGGAAAGGGGGAAGCCTTACAAATCAAATTTTGGTCTTTTGCTGTTGTCATTGTTATTTCCTGGAGAACAAGCTGTTAAACATGTCCCACCTCAATTGTATGCATCCTAATTATGCCTGCTATTATTTATAGTATCCACGTTTACTCTCAAAAGTGTGCCATTCTGGATCATAAATTCTATGATCACCCCTAATTTTAGGATACAGAGATCTCTGGGATCCAGGACAGGAAACAGACCTTCCTTGGGAGGCCTAAAGAGCTGAGAACAGCAGGTGCAGCAGAAATGAGGGGTCATGGTCTCCACTCCAGGTTCTTCTTCTCAGAGACCTCATGATGCTCCATCTTCACTCATCTCTGCACTTGCTTTGTTGTTCTTCTAAAGACAACTTCCTAAGCAGTTTTGACAGGGCCTCAAATAACTTCCTGAACGCCCCAATTTGGATAACCTCCCTATTCCAGGGCCATATGTGGAGTAACAATTGTCTTGGTATCCTTGCTTCAAAGTCTTAAAGAATCAGATTCAGCCAACTCAATCTGTTTGAGCCAAGCCACACAACCCGTATGTCCCTAGTAAGACAGATTTCTGCTGCATTTGAACTGGGGCTCCATCTCTTCCTAACCAGCCATGGCTGGAAAGTGCCCTGTGTCACAGGAACAGACCCTCGGCACTGTGGGCACAAGAACATATCTATCACACTTAGTGTTACAGATTCTTCAGCCACATATAACTGTTTTTTTGCTATTTCCTGCAGAAATCATGCTCTTCCAAGCCTCTAACCCTTTCTTTCTGCCAGGAGGTTCTCCACTCCCACCCCTATCTCCTACTCTCTGAAGGAACTCATCCTCATCTTCCATCTCACAAGTCACACGTCATCCCCTCTTGGTAGCTTTCCATAACCCCCTCACATCATTATGTACGTTTCACTCATTCGTCTTCCCATTGAATTACCCTGCAGCCTGTACTTTCAAACAAGACCAAGTGCTGTCTCACCAACTTACTAGATGTGTTATCTTAGAAAGGCTATTTAGATTCTCTGAACAACAGGAGATAATTATGTTTCTTTGGTAGGGTTTTAAGGACTATCCTGGCACACAGCAAATAGTAAGAATTAATTATTGCCATCATTCTTATCATGGACACCTTTAAGAAAGGAGCTATCGACTCATAATATTCTAACAGATATTACCTCCTAGAAACAAGGAGTTATGTAGGAAACGCATCGGATTGCTTGGTCCTCCCAGTCACCTGGCTGTTTCTCAAACATAATAAGCACACTGTCATCTTTCAAGGCATTTACTTTCTGTTCCCACTGTTAAGAACTCACTTTCCCGGATGGATATGTGGCTCAGTCCTTTATCTCAGATTTTTGCTCAGTTTTCACCCTCTCAAGGAAGCCTTCCAGCCAATCCCTTCTAAAATAACGGCCACCATCATTCTCTAACATTTTACCAAGTTTTATTTTTCTTCTTCTCTTCTCTACTGTTTTTAGCAAACTTTCTACATGTGTGTGTCTTTACTATCAACCTTACAAATACAAACTCCGGAGTGCAAAGGATTAGCTCGCTTTGTTCACTGCTGAATATCCATGGCCTAGAACAGTGCTCATTTCAAAATGAACGCATGTTTTCCCTAGTGTATATTTGGTGCTCAAGAAATGTTTATTGATTTGAACTAATTAGATAAGTACAAAAGTATAGGCATGTATCAAGTGGAAGCTGAGTTCAGAGAAGGTTAGCCATTATTATCCTGTTTTTACAAGGCTCATAGTTTATACACACCGCATGTTGCAAGTTCTCAAGTATCTTTTTTCTTAAATTCAAGCTTTCTAGAGACACCTAGTGGCCTCAACGGACACTGCTGAGAATTACAGATGGCCTGAGTCAAGAGGCTGGTCCCCTTACCACAAAGTAGAGTAAATTTTAAAAATATATCCATTATTTATTCAATGGGCATGTATGTGCAAAAGGAGAAGGAGAAGGAGAAGAAGAGGAAGGAAGAAGAAATAAAGATTTCCAATTGTGTAATCTCAGTCTGAGTCCAAAGGCCTGATTACCAGGGAGTCCGTAATGAAATTCGTAATCCATGTCCAAAACCCATGAGCATGGATATCCAAATGCAGGAGGAGAAGTCACAGCTTAGAGAGGCAATTTACCCTTCTTCAGCCTTTTGTTTTATTCAGGCCTTCAAAAGATTGAATGCCACCTACACCGATGTGAGTGATCTTTACTCAATCTACTGATTGAAATGCTAATCTCTCCCAGAAACACCCTTACAGACTCCCCCAAAATAATGTTTTACCAACTATCTGAAGGTTCCTTAGCCCATTAAAACTACCACATTAAATCAATCATCAGAGTAGACTAGATTAAACTATACATATGAACTGGATAGGGTAGGTAATGAAGAAGTCTTAATATCAAATCAGATTTGGGGGGAGTCAAATTACTGAATTCAGTCTCTTTCACTGTTGGTGGAGAGGCAAAAGTGAAGAAGTGGGAAAAGCAGTCAGTGCTGCCACTTACGAGTTTCATGAACAGAGGGGTGAATCACTTAACTCAGTTTCTACTTCCTCGTTATAAAAATGAGAGTAAAGATACCTACTTTACAAGAGTATTAAGAATAATAAGTTAAGCAAATAAAGGATCTAAGATACAGCAAGCAACCAAAAAACGGTATTTTTTTATTATTACTATTACTACCACTACTATTATTATTATTGCCCTCCTACTCCCCATCCCCAAGGGCACTCACGTGTTCAGACTTGCCAGAAAACTTGGCACCAATTCTACTCTCTCTTGCAGGCATGTTGAATCACATCTGACAGGAAGTTCACCTGCTTTGTGGGTTAAACAGACCTATCTCCTGATACTCTATCTACTTTTCAGAAATATGATTGAAAATTCCATACAAGTGGATTCATATTTCTAGAAAATTATCACATGTAAACACCACAAAACATAGTATTACCTATTCTTCTTTTTAGAAGTGATTGTTACAGAATCAGAAACAATGAAGCAAATATAAAATGTATAAAATTTGTGTGAATGCTCATCAAAGGGCACTGGTTTCAAAACTAGCACTAAAACGAATTTTATGTGGCTGATAAATATCCTAGATCTACCTTTGTGCAATGCTCAAATGATTCTCTATTTGAAAGAGGTTTTGCTCTATATAATTAAACCTACAGAAAGTATAGCCTAGCCGAGTCAGGCCTTTGGGAAATGAACGGTGCGGCAATGCTGCCCCCTTGTGTTGGAAAATAAAACAAATGAATATTTATTTCTGCTCGTGAAAATGGCCTCAAATTTTAAATGATGATTTAAATATACTCCATAATCCTTTTCTCATACAGTAATAAAATTAAATATTTCAGTAAAAAATTTTAGAAGAACATGTTTGCAATTGTGGGTGAGAGTTCATAAATAAAAAGCATCTGGAATATAAATTGCCACTTAGGTCTACTGTCCTTTCTAGTTTATACACCCCCCTCTACACCTGAGAGGGTGGTCTACACATTATGGCCTTTTATCAGTCACACACTTGGCAAGAAATAGACTGAAATCGCCTCCCATATACCATCAAATATATATGTGCGTTTTGTTTGTTGGGTCAGTTGGTTTAGTTAATAAGGGAAAGAATGTGTGGGGTCTGGGGTACTATGTAGCATCGTGGCATGAGTTCTATACCCACTGCAACACCTTTCTCCAGGTGATCTTTTATTCCACAAAACTAAATGTCTAGGGGATTTAATAGGTCCTCAGGCCTGTGTATCTTACTCCTTTGAAAGCAATTCTACTGATGACAATCTCCAGAGAAGAGGCTATAAACAAGAATAAAAAGCTGCTTGAATGAGAGAAGGCAAGTGTACTAATTTCCTAGGGCTTCCACAGCAAAGTACCACAAACCAGGTAACTTAAAACAGGAATATGTTCTCCACAGTTCTGGAAGCTATAAGTCTGAAATTAAGATGTCAGCAGGGCCAGGTTCCCTCTGAGATGTCTTTGCCTCTCTCTGGCTTCTGGTGGTGGCCATAGATGCTCAGGATTCCTTGGCTTATACCTGCCTGTCATCACAAGGCATTCATACCTCCACTTGCCTGTGTCTTCACGTGGCATTTTCCTCTTCTTTTATAAGGACACAAGTAACATTGGATTAGGTGTCACATTGGATTAGGGCAGCATCTTGACTACAACCACAAAGCCCCTATTTCTGATATAGTCACACTGATGGATACAGGGATTTAGGATTCGATCTATGTTTTGGGACACACAATTCAACCCACAACGGCAAAGGAAATACTTTCTTGACACTCTTACAGGGGAAGATCCATTCAATTTTTTCCTGAATCTTTCTAGTAATTAATCAATTAGTGCTCAGAGAACATCAATCCAAATGAGAATATGAAATAAAAACACATGATGGAAGAAAATTGTCAAAAGGAATCATCTTAGGGTTCCCTGGGTGGCTCAGTGGTTGAGCCACTGGGTGTCCTGGGATCAAGTCTTGCTCCCCCTAGGGAACCTGCTTCTCTCTCTGCTTATGTCTCCTGCCTCTCTCTGTATTTCACATGAATAAATAAGTAAATCTTAAAAAAAAAAAAAAAACGGTGGGGGGATAATCTTATCTCAGGCTGCTATAACAAAATACCACAGACTATGTAGTTTAACTACAATTTTTTTTCTCTCTCACAGTACTTGAGGCTGGAAGCCCATGAGATGAGAATGCCAGCACAGTAGGGTTTTGGTGGGGGCTCTCTTCTTAGCTTACAAAAGATCACCCTCCTCAGTTAGCTCAGTATGGGCACGTGCAGACAAAAATATCTCTCTTTCTCTTCTTTTAAGGCCACTAAGCCCATCACAAGTGCCCCATACTTATGATCTAATTTAACTCTAATTACCTCCTAAAGGCCCTCTCTCCAAATACCACCACAGTGGGCATTAGGGTTTCAGCATACAGATTTTAGGGGAATACAGCTCAGTCCACAGCAGGGATAGAGTAATTTAGAGGAAGGACAAGTCTGCCTTAAAACAAAACCAAAGGTTCTTATTCTCCTTTTGTTTGGTTATTCACTGTATTATAACTTGGGACCATCCTGAAAAATTTTGCAAGGACTTGGAGATCCCTCTCAGAGTTTATCCTGACCTCTGATTCACTTTGGGATGACTAATGAGGTAAATTATAACTGAAGGAGTCTTGTTCCTCTAATGAGGTGTGGAGAATATAAAACTGAAGACAGGGATGCCTGAGTGGCTCAGCAGTTGAGCGTCTGCCTTCGTCTCAGGGAGTGATCCCAGGATCTGAGATCAAGTCCCACATAGGGCTCCTTGCAGGGAGCCTGATTCTCCTTCTGCCTATGTCTCTGTCTCTCTCTCTCTCTCTCTCTCTCGTCTCTCATGAATAAATAAATAAAATCTTAAAAAAAAAACTGAAGACAATGAGCTTGCAAGCATCATGGGGAAGCTGTGCTCACAGGTTTTCTATTACAAAGGTAACACTATGTAAAACAGTACACCAGAATTAACTCTCCAGGACATATTGATACGAGATCATCCCTTCTTCTCAAGGACACACTGACTGGTCCAGAGGTGAATGCTAAGCAGAATTTACATGGACAAGGCCACACAGTTTAGTCTGTGGTTTATAGCTTTCTGTCCTTCACTACGATGTTATTCACATGTGTTCTCAGCCTTTTTTCTCCAAAAGATCCTTTTGATTATTTTATTCCATAGCATGAATGTTTTAAAAGAGTTGGAGTATCTTTCTTAAAAACAGTACAGTTAACATTTGAATGAATACTATATACCAAGTATCATGCTGAGAAGTTACAATTCACTCAGTTTAGCATTGATGGAGGACTCCTATGATTTTCAGATAGGACACAAAGAATGCTTAAGGAACTTGTCCAAGGCATCCCCATTGGTAAATTGCAGAGCTCAAATACCAACCCAGCAAATCTGATTCCAGAATTCACTAGCTTAACCTCACTAATTCTATTTTTTCACATGGTAGTAAGTGTAGTGATATTTATTAATTACTTTTTATTTTTTTAAAAAGATTTTATTTATTTATTCATGAGAGGCACAGAGAGAGAGAAAGAGAGACAGACACATAGGCAGAGGGAGAAGCACGATCCATGCAGGGAGCCTGATGTGGAATTCGATCCTGGGACTCCAGGATTATGCCCTGGGCCAAAGGCAGGTGCTAAACTGCTGAGCCACCCAGGGATCCCTATTAATTACTTTTTAAAGCAAATTTCCAATATGCATAAGCCCTGTCATCAATATATACTCAATAAGAAAAGAGGTCCAGAGGGTTTAAGAATCCTGCCTAAGGCCATACAACATAGGGAACAAAGGCTGGATTCCATTCTACATCTTACAGGTTTCTAAGGGCTATGCTCCTCTTTCTTTTTTCTTTTTTTTTTTTTTTTAAGATTTTCTTTATTTATTTGACAGAGAGGGAGGGAGAGAGCACAAGCACAAGCAGAGGGAGGGGCAGAAGAAGAGGGAGAAGCAGACTCCCCACTGAGCCCTACATGGGCCTCAATCCCAGGACCCCGGGATCATGACATGAGCCAAAGGCAGAACTGACTGAGTCACCCAGGCACCCATGTTCCTCTTTTTATACCAAATTGTGTACCCAGGACCAGCTACATTATTTGTGAGGCAAATTGAAAATGTGGGGCTCCTTGTTCAAAAATGATTATGAATTTCAAGACAGGAGCAAAGCACTAAAGCAAGAGCTGGGCCCTCTCAAATATGGGACTCTGTATTTATCATAGGCTCATGAAGCTGGCCCTGCATCAACTTCCATGTCCACTGCGTGTAAGGATGTTACTGAAAGCAAACAAGCAGATTATATTAAATTTCTTTGTTATTATGCCTTGGCTATCTTCTCCGTACTCTTTATTTTATAGTCACAGCTCTGAACTAGCTGAAGAAACTTCTGGAAGTATTCAAAGAAAGAACAAATACAGCAAAGAGGCATAGAGGGAGCAAAGCACTAAAGGCTGCTAAGTGCCTTGGTCTTAAAGGTAAAGGAACCACAGACTGCTTGAATAACAGAACTTAGAGATACATTCAAGGTCACAGTTTAGGGCAGCCTGGATGGCCCAGTGGTTTAGGGCTGCCTTCAGCCCAGATCCTGGAGACCCAGGATAGAGTTCCACATCTGGCTCCCTGCAGGGAGCCTGCTTCTATCTCTGCCTGTGTCTCGGCCTCTCTCTCTCTCTCTCTCTCTCTCTCTCTGTCTCTCATCTTTAAAAAAAATAAAATAAAAATTAAAAAAAAAAAGGTTACAGTTCAATTCCCTTCAGTTGGAGGTGAGAAGAAACTAAAGTTGAGTTGGGACCTCTGGTGAGTTATTTCAACTCTAGGATCTTGATTTTTCATTGTAGAATGATGTAAAGTTAGAGTATATCTACATGGCTCCCAGGAAAAATTTATGACATGTGTAAATATTTTAAATATGTACTCTTTGGAGGGGAGAGGAGCCATGTTAGTTCTAAACATTTTTATTAACAAGACTGTTTTGGATCAGGTTCCCCCCAAGAAAGCATGTGACAAATGATGCTGATAAAACTGAAGATCTATATAAAAAAATGAATCTTAGACTTTCACAAAAATTAACTCAGAATAGACCTAGATGTAAAATGAAAAATTATAAAATTCCTAAAGGATAACACAGAAGAAAATGTAGATGACTCTGCGTGTGGTGATAACTTTTTAGATAGAACACCAAAGACAAAAATGCATGAAAAAAAAATGGATGAGCTGGACTTCATTTAAATTAAAATTTCCTGCTCTGCCAAAGACAATGTCAAAACTAGATGAAAAGCCAAAGACTGGTAGAAAATATTTGCAACAGATACCTGATAAAAGACTATTACCCAAAAATATACAAAGAATCCTTAATACTCAGTAAGAAAATAACCCGATTTAAAAATGGGCC
Source organism: Nyctereutes procyonoides (assembly GCF_905146905.1). Lineage (NCBI taxonomy): Eukaryota > Metazoa > Chordata > Mammalia > Carnivora > Canidae > Nyctereutes > Nyctereutes procyonoides. Next base: position 45,130,432 of record NW_026575140.1, on the reverse strand, counting down.
AAAGGGGTGCCTTGGTGGCTCAGTGGGTTAAGTGTCTGACTCTTGATTTCCTCTCAGGTTATGATCTTTGGTTCCTGGGATCAAACCCGGCCTCAGGCTCAGGCTCAGATTCTTTCTCCCTTCCCCTCTGCCTCTCCTTGTTCATGCTCATGCACAAATGCTCTGTCTCTCTCTCCGTCTCTGTCTCAAATAAATTAAATCTTTTTTTAAAAAAATTTAAAAATAAAAATGAGCCAAAGACCATAATAGCCACCTCACCAAGGAAGATATGAAGATGGAAAATAAGCATATGAGGAGATATGTATCATCAGGAAAATGCAAATTAAAACAACAATAAAAAACCATTGCAGGCCTATGAGAATGACCAAAATCCAGAACACTGACAACATCAAATACTCATAAGAATGTAGAGTAACAGGAGTTCTCATTCATTACCGCTGGGAATGCACAATGGTGTAGTCACTTTGGAAGACATTTTGGCAATTTCTTACAAAACTAAACATGTTCTTGTCGTATAATCCAGCAATCATGTTCCTTGGTATCTACCCAAAGGATATGCAAACTTATGTTCACTCAAAAACCTGCACATAATGTTTACAGCAGCTTTATTCATAATTGTCAAAACTTGGAAGCAACTATGATGCCCTTAAGCAGATAAATGAATAAATAAACTGAGGATACCCAGACAATGGAATATTAATCAGTGCTAAAAAGAAATGAGCTATCAGGCTATCAAAAAAACCATGAAAGAGCTTTAAATGTATATATATAAATGAAAGAAGATAATCCAAAAGGCTATATAATATATGATTCCAACTATATGACCTTCTAGAAAATGCAAAACTATGGCAACAGTAAAGAGATGGCTTTGGCTGCAGGGCTGTCAGATACATAAGCAGAGCATAGAGAATTTTAGGGCAAATAATCTATATGGCATCATGATAATGGATACATGTCATTAAACATTTGTCCAAACCATAGATGTACTTACCATAGATGTACAAACCCTAAGGGAAACTATGGACTTTGAATAATTATGATGTGTCAATGTAGGTTCATCCTTAGTTTAAGAAAAGGTGCCATTCTGATGAGTGATGTTGATAATGAGGCAGGCTCTGCATATGGAGGGAGACAGAGGATATAAGAGAAATCTCTATACCTCTATTTCAATTCTGTTGCAAACCTAATACTGCTGTAAAAATAGTCTTTTAAAATGGTAAATTTCAAAAATTTTGAAAAACTGTTCATTAGTAATTATGTAAACAAATTAAACCTACAATGTGATACCATTACATATCAACTAGATTGGCAAAGATTAAGAAGTCTGACACTATCAAGGGCCAGATAGTGTATCGATAAATAGGAGTTTGTATACACTGCTGGCAGGATCTTTCATACACTTTGAAAAATTATTTAGTGTTTTCTAGTAAAGTTTGCTGTGTCCATACCCTGGAAGCCAATGCGTATCTCTTGGAGAAAATCTTGCACAAGTGCACCAGGGAGACATGTATCAATAACATTCACAATAAAAACAAAAGTAGCATGTTTATGTCAAGCTACACCTCACTTTATCTCACTTATTATCCAGATATTTCACAAACATTTACTGAAAATCTCTACATCAGTGTTAAGTCACTAGAGAATCACATAGGACGAAATCTTCAGAAACCGAAGGAACTATTATCTATATCTCCTCCTACAATCTGCATCTAAAATAGCATTTATATGTAATGTGATAGTCTGTGTGTATATGTGTGTGCCTGCAGACGTACACGTCTGTGTTTTAAGTGAAAAGGCTTTGAGAACATGGAGGAAGGAAGGAGTGAACAATTCTGCTTGAAGAGGAGAATGGTTGGTAGAAAATGTTTAGAGAGGAAAAGGAAGGTGCTAGTTATCACTGCTAGTTAAACCTACACCTTTTGTTTCCTGAATTAAAGCAGGACCATTTGCCCAAAAACTAAAAATACTGCCCTTTAAAAATGTGCTGAGTTTAATATTCTCAAATCTTAAAATATACCCCAGGAGTCAGAATGAAACTTTAGCAATTACAGCCTCTCTCTCAGAGTTGCTGCACATCGTTTAGAAGTACTGCTTCAGGTTAAATATCAGGAAGAAATTGCTGACAGGATGGAATAGCCCGTATCTGAATAACTGAAGAAAACTATGGAATTGTCTCAGGATTCCTCTTAAAATATCCCAGCAGCTAATCAGTCTGGAACCCAAAGACATTTGAGTGATTTCTGAATGTCATGCCCATAACTTATGATTCTGTATTTGCTGAATTCCAGAGGTGGTAGATTTCTTTTTTAAAATCAGTAACTTTCTTATTGTTCCATTTAACTTAAAAAGTGTTTGTTCCGCTCCTAATGTATTCCACACACTCTGTTAGGCCTCAGATATGCAGAAATGAGTAAGATCCTGCTTGTCCTCAAAGATCAGTAGGGGGCTAGTATATAACCCACAGGATGACTAAATCGTGTGCTAACATCAGAATTATGTTTATAAAATCCAAAGGAGATCAAGAGGCCTTCCCCAAAGGAGCAAAAAATGAACTGGTTTTGAGTAACAAAATATGAACAGGTATAGCTAAGTTGCTGGACAATTAAATGAGAGAAAGAAGTATAAATACTGCTCTTAAAGAAACAGGCTGGAGTACCAGAACAAGCTTTGTGTGAAGCCAAACCTGGGCTTGAATCCTGAGTTTCACAGTTACTAACACAAGCTTGAGCAACTTACTCAAATTCTTACTCTATGTGTGTGTGCGTGCGTGTGTGTTTGTGTGTGTGTGTGTGTGTGTGTGTTAGCCTGCATAGAAGTGCCATGTGGCTCATCATGTTGTTCTGCAGTCATGGATTATGCCTTTGTTGCCACCACCAATTTTTGCAGGCAATAGGGGGATGACACATTTCTGTGGGTAGAGAATAGAATACCCCTTAAAAAGGTGGATGTTCCCCCACTGAATACCACGCTTAACTCTAGAGGGTAGTTCATAAACTCCATGCCTGAGAGAGAAGATAAAACCTCCTTGTGTCTTCATACTTAAGACTGAAAAATTATTTAGTGTTTTCTAGTAAATTTTGATGTGTCCATACCCTGGAAGCCAATGCATACCTCTTAGAGGAAATCTTGCACAAGTGCGCCAGGGAGACATGTATCAATAACATGTATCAATAACAATCTGTGACTGACGTTGAGACAGACATAGCTTCAGAATATGGAGAAGGATTTAAGTAAAAGAAAAGTCAAATTACTTAAAAATGTCCTCTCATACAGAAAGAATGCAGTCTCATATCATTTTCCAGCCACACCAAACATCCATTTTCCTACTTCTCTCTGTGTTCCTGCTCATTGTTCTCAAGGTACTTACAAACTGGGGTGGTATTTTCAACAGCTGCACGTGGAAACTATGGAGAATTATGCAATATTAAGCAATCCATATTAACAATAAATTGGTATATATGGAAACCTAGATGAAAATGCATGAAGTATAATGCAGATTTTTTTAAATTGGCAACCAGATAAACATTGTGCTCTAGAATTTTTAGCAGTTTTTGTTTCACAACATGTTTAATAAAATTAATAAAATTCTCAAAGATATCAAATATATTTACAGTTTATTTAAATAATTTGAAATATTATTGAGGATAGGTCTATGCTATTCATGCTAAATAGCTGGCAAGAGAAAAGCGTTCAACACATAATTTTGGCATCCTTTGGGCCATGTACAGCTAGTGCATAGTATGAACCTATTACTGGAAGGTGCAGTCACAACTGGGCTGTTAACAATGACTATCTATGAGCAATTCAAATAGTATATACAATATTGTACAGCTCTACCCAAAATAAAACATCTTAATAAGATACATATCAAATTTATCCTTAAAACCACTCTTGGCACACAATGGGAATGCCAATGAAATTCTATCAAAAATTTTATTTAAACATGATAAAGGATGCCTAAGAAGAAATAAGCAAAATGACAGTATATCCTCAAGTAGGAATAAATCAAGATGCTTGGTGAAAATGTGATTAATTTTAAATTTGGAATAATCCATCATCATTTAACATGAATTGTTGCTTGCTGTTGCTGATTCAGCAAAAGCTTTACTAGAACACAAACACATATGGGTTTGGCTACTTCATTTTTAAAAGAATAAAAATAATTCTTAAATTTCTTGAAAAATTTTTTCCAAATTAAAATAAACTGCACGTGAAATATGCCACTAAGTGACAGTCCAATAAAATACTAAAAAATCAGAAAAAGAAGATCAAAATATTTGTATAACAATGAAGAAGATTTGTGTACAAATAATCTTGAGTCTATATTCTGGCCACTCCAGGTCATCCTATAGCTGCACTTGAAATCAAAGTTTTGAACAAAGTAAGCATCATACTTCTCTATTTTTTACATTTTCTTTTAATATCCCAGGATTGAAAAAAATTAGAAAAAAAAAACAATTTAAATAAAGCTCCTTGCATCTAGAAATTGCTTTATAAATGTTAGAAAACACATCTATTTGCTTAAATTAAATATTTGGGTTTTTTTTCCTGATATCATAATAGTTTATCATCTGTTATCCCCTTAAAATGTGTAAATATGACATTTAAATTAATAGTTTATTTCTAAATCTAGATTCTTTAAGAGTATTAATGACAATTCTATTGCTACTGCCTTAGTAGAGCCAAATTTCTCTAAATCATAAGATAACTTACAATAACTAAAGAAAAGTGGTCTAATTTACCAATCCTGTCTATTAAAAACAAATTCTCTGAACAATATAATGCATAATTATGCTGAAATAAAGGCAAAAAAATAAATGAAATGGAATAAAAATAATTGAGGAATTATATCTTCTTTTTATTCACTTAAGTATCACTGGGTCATTCACACACCATTCACTACCCAAAATAATCATTAAACTCAATCATCATTGATATTTTGCCAATTTGCAGTCTTATAAAAGCATACGTACACACTTCTTTTTATTTCATTGTTACGAAAGCAGTAGGATTATGGAATCCTTAATACTACTATAAAAATTATCACAAAATTAGTGGCTTATAACAACACAAATGTATTACCCGAACAATTCTGAAGCTCAGAGGTCCAAAATGGGTCAGCAGGGCTGCATTCTACCTGAAGGTTCCAGAAGAGAATCTATTTCTTTGCTTTTTCTCTCATCTACTGGCTGCCTGCACTTCTCATGCATGGCATCGTACCACTCTAACTTTTTTGCTTGTTGTTGCATTTCCTTGGACTCGACTGCCTCCCTCTTACAAAGACCCTGGGACCCTTGTGATTACATTTGGACCAGATTATCCAGGATAATCTCCCTATCTCAAGGCCTTTGACTTAATCACATCCGCAAACTCCCTTTACCATGTAAGGTAACATAGTCACAGGTTCCAGGGCTTGTGGGGGCTGTTATCCTGCCTATACAGAGGATAAAACATTTTTTAGCTTGCTCTGTAAATTATGACTATAAATATATGTTGTGTGGGCCTTTAATTTGTACTCTCGCTCCAAGCCCTCCCTGTAAATGGTGGGGATGGGCCTGATGTTTCCCAAAAACAATAGCCCGGGTAAGAGGAGGGTATTGAGACTGTGAACTGGAATTTGTACTATAAGAGTCAGACATGGGAGAGAGAATCCCTGCATTTCTTTTGGCCTAGACTCCAAGGACCCTAAGACATGTTTAGGGCTACTTCTGAACTCTAAGGGTAAAAATATTCCACGCCCTGTGGAGGTGGCCTAAGAACTCATCGCTGAGATCCCCTGCAAATAAGAGCTATGTACTGATGACGACTGAGCAAAATACAATTGTTACTATTTATTGAACACTTTGCATAAGTCAGGAGCTTTGCTAATTGCTTTACCTTCTTTACCTCACTTAATTTTTACAACAGCTCTAAAAGGCAGGCATTACTATTATCATCATTTAACAGATGCAGACCCTTAATATGATTAAGTAACAAGCTGGTTTCAAAGTCTATAGTTTGTCTGACTTTAAAACTGGTGCTTTTAACCACTATAACACATTTCTATATTTTATGAATCATTGGGTCTAATTATACTTTACTCTAGAAATTCATTTTCCTTTTATTATGGACAAACCATTAGGAAAGTTAGTTTAAGTGTTCCAACTGTGCCATGGCAATTAAGGGTTTATTTGGCTTGAGTGCTCAATAAGGGAGCACTCCCATGGCCAGAAAAAAATGGTATCAAAGGTGATCAATAAGAGAGTCCCTCAGAGAGTGATTCTCCAACTTTAGCAGGTCTCAGAATTACCTGGAATGTTTATAAAACACAGACGGTGGGCCCCATATCCAGAGTTTCTAATCTAATAGGACTAGGTTAGAACCAATAACTTTCATTTTAACAAGTTCGTTACTGATGCTAATACTCTGGCTTGGCAAACGCACTTTGAGGATATCATCCTAAGGAAAGGAGATCCCATGTGGAAAGAGAATCTCAGTAGACAAGAGTGAAGCCTACAGGTTTTCATCATGGTTTTCCCCACAGTGAGATGCACCCTCTGTTGTCAAATCTTGGAGTATCAGAATTTGTTTCCTACAGCAGCAATTCAAACTAGAATTATGGGCAAAATTTTGATACCTCAGAAGGAGAAAATAAAAAGGGGATTGCAGCAAGTGGGAGGAAGAATCTCAGGCTGGAACAAGGGATTTACATATGGGGTGAAGTTATGATACAATGTGAATATTTTTTTTAAGATTTTATTTATTTATTCATGGGAGACACAGATAGAGGCAGAGACATAGGCAGAGGGAGAAGCAGGCTCCCAGAGGGTAGCCTGATGTGGGACTCAAAACCAGGGACCCCGGGATCAGGACCTGAGGCAGACACTCAACCACTGAGCCTCCCAGGAATCTCTTAATACCTTATTTTTATGTAAATTTGCAGTTTTCAAAGCACATTAGCATGCACCACATTTTTCTGGTGTTTTTGGAGCACAGGCTACTTATTCCACAGTGTTCTCAGAGCTTTGGGGAATAAAGAACAGGATGGTTCTAATCATATACTATTTTTTGGCAACTGAGGAGACAATGATTATTTATAAACCCTTTAAGAACACTGAAGCCCTGAGCTGAATTTACACTTTATTTTTTTCTGGCAAAAAACCCCCACAAATTCTGAAACTCAGATTAAAAAATATAGGAAATAAAAATTTCATTCTCAACCATTAGTACCTTACTTTTTGGATCATCCCCTTCAGCTTTTCTTTTTGACTTTCTGTTCCCTTTTCAGAAATAATATATCCTAGTATGGAGACATTTTCACTCGCACATGGAAAGCAAAAAGGCCATTCCAAATGGGACAATGTATCTGAAAAAACTGGTTCTCCTAATCTCTCACTCCAATCAGTATATAGTAAAAACAGAGATAAAAAGGGGAGAGAATGGGTGCCTGGGTGGCCCAGTTGGTTAGGCATCTGCCTGCTCAGCAGGGAGTCTGCTTCTCCCTCTGCCTTTTGCCCCTGCTCTTGATCAATCTCTCTTTTATTCTCTCTCTCAAATAAATAAATAAAATATTTTTTTAAAAAAGTAGGGGGAGAGGAAGAGAAAAAATGATGAAATAAACCAAGGTCACAGTGGGAAATAACACTCTCAATTTGGGGACTCTACAAGTTGACAGCAGACTAGGAGGGGAGATCTCATTTGCATGAGGATCTTTAGTCAAAGATGGTGAATTGGAAATTTGGGTTTTATAATCAGCGGGATTGAGTGTAATTCCACTGAAAAGAGGGGTAGATAAATACAACCTTCCTACTGATGCCTAGAGTAGATTTCTAAACAGTTTAAAAAAATACATTTTTTTTTTACCTTAGACACAGAATAACTCCAAAAATTTGCTGATCATTGCAGTTCATAATAGCTCTACATTGTTGTGGTAGATGCTGTGGATCCATGTCTGCCCCATCCCTTCCTCTGGCTGGTGTACCGCTGTCCCATTTGCTGTGATTGCTGGAGATAAAAATATAGAGGAACGCCCAGGACCGAATGGGAGCACCTTGATGGAGAAGCTATGCTTCTCCCCATTCCCAACCAGAGTTGACTTAGCCAATGACCCACTGGCATGGAATACAAAAGTCAGCCCACTTGCCCCAGTGTGAGACTGGCTTTGTCATCCCACTTGTGCTCTGGAGTATCTTTGGGATCAGACTGAAACCAATCTCTCCTGAGACCACATTCGTGCTTGTTATTTTTCCTGCCCTGCTCTGTTTCCCTCATCTCTCTTTTCCTAAAAGCATATTCCCAATAAGCACTTAAACAAGAATTCTTATCTCAGGTTTGTTCTAAGAACCCAGTCTAAAACAGTTAATACCAGAAATGTTCCCAGGAAGCAGACTCTAAGTATAGGAATCTTAGGATTGGACCATTTTCTGGCTGGGACAGCAATGAGAATCCCATCACCGGGAATATGCAAAACATGGATAGTCCTTGGAATGCTAGGACATTTGTCTGGCTTCCACCTATGACAATCGGTGATAGGATAAAAGTGGAAGGGGCCACAACAACTGGAACAATATCCTGGGTGTTTTAGAGGTATGAAAAGGTAATAACTGTAAGAACCGTGGAACTGGTTATTTGTTGCTAGGTACCACTGATTAAAAAGAGAAAATGGTAGGCTCGGGTGTATTAATGAACAATTTAAATCAAAGTGTGACAGTAAGAGGGACTCCATAGCAGCATTTAAAGTGCATTTCTGCTCCTGTAGCGGGATAGCAGTCTCAGCAGAACAAGAACAGGACTTAATGGTTAGCAGAGCCTCAGGAAAGGTGGAATCCCAGCCCTGACAAATCTCTTATACAAACTCAGAGCCTTTAAAAGGAAGAAGTGGGAACCTGACACTTGGAAGGGGTTATCCGTGTAGACACGATTAGTAATCTCAAATCCTGGGGCACCTGGGTGGCTCAGTTGATTAAGCATCTAACTCGATTTTAGCTCAGGTCGTGATCTCACAGCTGTGATATCAAGCCCAGTATCTGGCTCCATGTGGGGTATGGAGCCTACTTCAGATTCTCTCTCCCTCTCCCTCTGCCCCTCCCTGTTAATTCCTGCTCAGTGTCTCTCTCTCTCTCTCTCAGAAAGAAGGAAAAGAAAGAAAGAAAGAAAAGAAAGAAAGAAAGAAAGAAAGAAAGAAAGAAAGAAAGAAAGAAAAGAAAGAAAGAAAAGAAAAAAAAAAACAAAGAATCTCAAATTCTGAATCCTACGGACCTAAAGAAATGGCCAGCATGTTACTCCTTATCAGAAGATAGAGGTAAACACACACACACACACACACACACACACACAAACACACACGTGCTTGAAATTCTACAAAGGCCTCAAATGAGGCAAATGCCTTAGAAGATTTTCTTGCCCATTAACATTATTTGCCTCACCTTCTCTCTTGGCTCATAATTAAAGTCAAATCTCAGTATAACCTGATTTAGGAAATGCTGAGCCAGCTAAAGCAAAAGGAAGTATATGCCTAAAATGATCCCAATCTGGATATCCCACTATCAGGAAATAGGAATGGTTCCTGGTGGGGGCTAGGTCAAGAGGAAACAGAAAATAAAGCTGAATTAGGGAGAGTTGTCAATATGGTGGTACTTTCCAGTGATACAGGATTCAATACCCCAGAAAAGGTGCTGATGCCAGTTGTAATAGGCTGTTGGAATCACCCTTGAACATTTGAAAAAAGCAAAGGCCTATATTAAACAAAATAGAGATGTCACAACTGCTATATCAAAGTATGGAGAAAAGTTTAAAAGCTCAGAGAAGCATGCATAAGGTCCACTCTATCAGATAAAAAATCCTGTGGCTGACCATGGTCCTTAGGAAGTCAAAGGAGACATTCCCTATATCAAGGCAGAGGGGTTAGAAAGACATCACATCATTCAATGTGGAATAATGGGAATAATGACAGGCTGGGAATAATGACAGGAGATCTTATTTAGTACAGCATTCCCTAATAGCAATGGGGATGATAGAATCCAAGAATAGCGGAGGTCAGTGGCAGCATATACCCCTTAGAAGGAAAGCAGACAAAATTACTATAAACTGCAACAAGTTCAGAATGAGTCAGCGAGGCCTGATTCATAGAAATTTATGAAAATGCCTTATAAAACATTTCATCCCTAAGACCAAGATAGATACAGTCAATAAAAGGTACATGTGTATATGTACATGTATACACGTGTGTATACACACATACATGCAATGGCGATCAAGAACACATGAGCTGGGACGCCTGTGTGGCTCAGCGGTTGAGCGGCTGCCTTTGACTCAGGGCATGATCCTGGGTCCAGGGATCAAGTCCCACATCGGGCTCCCTGCATGGAGCCTGCTTCTCTCTTTGCCTGTGTCTCTGCCTCCCTCTGTGTGTGTCTCTCATGAATAAATAAATAAAATCTTTAAATAAAAAAAAAAAAGAACACATGAGCAAAAGTTTGAGGTCAGCCACCTTCAATGAAGAGCTGTGTTCACACACCCAGTTCTCTGACCCAGAACACATCAACTAAAGAAAAGGAAAGATCTGGCAATACCACAGCTAGTTCTATAGACTGCTCAGATCTTTGAAAACTCTTTAATACAAATTGAACTGATAGCCAAAGATCCTAAATACTATCATGACCTTTGATTAAGAGTAGAGGTATATGGAAGTCAGTTAAGAAACTGAGACCCAACGACATTTGTCTTACAGTGAGTACTGATGGTCATTTCCCTGGTTTCCAAACATATAATTGGAATGAATACACTTAGCAATTAGCAGAATTCTAACCTTGTTCTCTGAATTGGAAAGTCAGAGCTGTTGTTGTAGGAAAGCCATGTGAAAGATCCTGAAAGTACTCCTACCATCCCTCCAGGAGGATAATCATTCTTAAAAAACATTTGTGTCACATCTGCTATAACAAAGTACCAAAAACCGGGTGCATTTTAACAAGAGAAATTCTCTCATAGTTCCAATGGCTAGAAGTCTGAAACCACGAAGTCAGCAGAGCCATCATCCAAAGCCTGTAAAGCAGGATCCCTTCTTGCCTCTTCCAGCTCTGGCAGCCCCCAGGCATTCCTTGGCTTGTAGTAGCATAACTCGAGTCTCTGCCTCAGTCTCTTTTCCCTTTACCTATCTTCCCTGAATGTCTGTATCTGTGTCAAAATTTCCATTAGAAACGACACCCACCATTTGCTTCGACGTGGATGGACTGGAGGGTATTATGCTGAGTGAAATAAGTCAATTGGAGAAGGACAAACATTATATGGTCTCATTCATTTGGGGAATATAAAAAATAGTGAAAGGGAATAAAGGGGAAAGGAATAAAAATGAGTGGGAAATATCAGAAAGGGAGACAGAACATGAAAGACTCCTAACTCTGGGAAACGAACTAGGGGTGGTGGAAGGGGAGGTGGGCGGGGGGTGGGGGTGAGTGGGTGACAGGCACTGAGGTGGGCACTTGATGGGATAGGCAGTGGGTGTTATTCTATATGTAGGCAAATTGAACACCAATAAAAATATATTTATATAAATAAATAAATAAATAAATAAATAAATAAATAAATAAATAAATCTCCATCTTCTTATAAGGACATCTGTCCTATTAAGGGCCCACCCTTCTCCAGTATGATCTCATCTTAACTAATTACACCTGGAATAACCTTATTTCAAAATATAATCACATTCATAGGTACAAGGGGTTAGGACGTCAAAACATCTCTTGGGGGATACAATTCAACCCACAATAGCATCTCAAAAGATGGCAAGAATCAGTGCCACCCTCAAAATCTTAAAGGATATAGCAGTGGTGGTCCCAAGTAGGGCCCTATTAATGTACTAGTCTTGTCCCTGTGGAAACTAAAGCGTCTACAGGAAGAAGACTATAATTGGCCACCACAAGTTAAGCAAGCATTCATCTCAATTACAGCTGCTTTACCAGATGTGGTATCTTTGCCAGATCAGCTTAATAGTGTTGGCTACTTGGTATGGCACCACTGAACTGGCAAATGTTTTCTTTCTCATTTTTATCAAAGAAAAAGAATCAGAAGAAGCTCACATTCACATGGACTGACAACAGCGCACACTTACAGTCTTGTCGCTGGGCTATGTCCATTCTCTTTCTCTCTGTCATAATATGGTCAGGAGGGCCTTCGGTCATCTGAACATTATACAAATAATCACACGGGCCCACTATATTGATGATGTCATGTTAGTCTACCTGATAAGCAGGAAGTAGCAAGACATGCTACTTAGAAAGTAGACATGCATGTTCCAGAAGGAGACAAAACCCAGAAAGAATTAGAATCCTGCCACATAGGTATAGTTCCTAGGGGCCCAGTGTTCTGGGCATCTTGGTATATTCAAAAATAAAGCATGAGTTATTACTTTGCAACTCCTAGGACTAAAACGAACTAAAATGCTTGACTTAAGGCTTCCTTAAGACAGCTTAGAGGCAGCATTTAACATGTCTGAAAATACTACTATGACCCATTTGTCAGATGATGTAGAAAGTTATTAGTTTTGAGTGGAACCCAAGGCAAGGAAAGGTTCTGCATAAGGTCTAGGATTCTTGATTGGTCCACATCACTCACAGTACTAGAATTGTTTGTGGTAGCAAAATATATTATATACAGTACACATTCCCAGGGTTCTAGAGAAAAGCTATGACATCTGTGGCAGAAAAGTATCAACTATTGACATACCACTCCTACCATGACATTGGGCCCCAGGAAAAACTGTGCATCAAACCACAGGACCCCAAGTGACATCAAGTGGCCAAAACCTCTATCACCAGTGAGATATAGTGATGTGCTAGAGAGAGTTTATACCAGCACATCTCCATGACACCATTTTGGCAGCTTGAAATCAGCAGTGGGTGGGAATATTTACAATACAAAATTCAGCAAAAGCCACAAACTAAGGTGTTTTTTTTTTTTCAGAGATGATAATTAAACATTTACTGGCACACTGGTGATACTAACAGACCCAACAAATGATAAGGTCAGGTGACCCCAGCAGCAATCCACCATAATAGGGATGTGACACACCTGGGATCAAATTTGAATAGGTCCAGAGATCACAAGAGAACAGCACAAATCTGTACTCCTAATTCCCATGTCATCTGTCACTGCTACAGCAATGTCTCTCCCCTATTTCACACCTATGTACTCATGGAGGGTTTTGTACAACTTGTTGATGAAGAATGGAAAACTCCAAGATTGATACATGAATAGAGTCCAGTATGTGGGTGTAAGCTGAAAATAAATTGCTGTTACACTACAGAGTAGCCCTGAAAAATAAGTTAAGGAAAGAAAAAGTGGTCTGGCATTAGGATATATGGTCTAATGACTTGGCTGTCTGACTGATCAGGACCCTGGAACAAGCAATATTTTAAGACTAGGTATAAGAAGGTCTGGGTAAAAGGCATGTGGATGGGCCTATGGGAATGGGTACCAAGTGTGGAATTGTCCTATGGCATGTTTCTGTGCCAACCAGAGAGAATCAACTGCAAAAGAAACCTTAAAAACATCAAGCTGATTTAGCCAGTAAATGTCAGCCAGACTCTGTGGCCATCTTGTAGACGCATCATCTTGTAGACTCATCAACAGTCTTATAAACAGAGTGGCCAGAGTGGTAGAGATGGAGAATATGAATGGATCTAATTGCATAATGGACTCCTCCTCTTGAAAGCTTATCTAGTAATTACTGCTGCTTTATTTTGGACCTGGCAGCAACAGAGAACATTGCAGAAATCATCCCTCAAGGAGACTAACCTACCACTTGGTGGCAAATTGACTATATAGGACACTTTCCACTCAGGAAAAATCTGTATTTAATCTAGTCAGGACAAACATACACTCTTGGTCTGGGTTTGCCTTACCCACAATATCTTGGCCAGACCACTACTCAAGAATTTGAATACTGATGACCAGATTGGAATCCCACATAATATCAACCTGGACCAAGGGATCACTTTACAGCAGAGGAGAAATGGTGGAAAAGAAATAACTGAGGGGTACACTGCTCCTACTACCACCACACTGTCTAGAAGCTCCATTACAAAGGAATGGACTCTAAGTTGCCACTGAGGTGCCAGTAGGGAGATGACACCACTGTAGGATGGGGCATTACCCTTTAGGATGAGGTATACACTTTAAATCAATCACCGCTACATGGTTATATAGCCTCAGGTAGGAAAATACATGTGTCAGGGAGCCAAGGTATAGAAGTAGAAGTGGCTTTGCTCACCATTCATTCCTCTGTGACCTGTTTAGGGTATTTATGCTTCCTAACCCATTAGTTAGCAGTAGTCTTAAATTCTCTTAATGATTCAAGTCCATTAACCTTGTCAATATGGCAACATCTTTTTTGCTTACTGGTCTACTGACAAAAGGAAAACAAAGTGACCAGATAGCAGCTATAGCTTTAAGTTTAACTGCTCCATCTTTTCTAACTCAGGTCTTCTTCCTGTATTATCAGGGCTGCTCAAGCTCCATTGTCTTTGCTTGTTCTTTGTCTTCCTCCTCCTTTCAAATGCTGTCCTTTTCTCATTCTAGAAACTCCTTTGGGGATTCCATTTTCCTATCTATAGAAAACTCAACTATCATTTTCTCTCTCAAGACTACAAATCAGGGATCCCTGGGTGGCGCAGCGGTTTAGCGCCTGCCTTTGGCCCAGGGCGCGATCCTGGAGACCCGGAATCAAATCCCACATCGGGCTCCCGGTGCATGGAGCCTGCTTCTCCCTCTGCCTATGTCTCTGCCTCTCTCTCTCTCTCTGTGTGACTATCATAAATAAAATTAAAAAAATAAAAATTAAAAAAAAGACTACAAATCAGCATCTCTACAGCTAATCTTGTCCTGAGTTAGACTAATATTTTCTATTGCTTGACAATGCCCCAAGGCCATAATTTTTTTCTCACATAAATATGTTCCTCCAATACTTTCAATCTTGGAAAGTAATATGGCAATAGATATTTGAGAAATGAGTGATCCACTAAACAACTGGCATTAATGATGCCAGGAATGATCCTGGGAACAGTAATTCTTAACATTTCAAAATTCTGACAGTGTATTGGACCTCCACCCAAAGATGCACATACTCAAAATATATTTGGATATTACTAGTACCTATATGGGGAACTCAACATTTTTGGTTCCAAAATATATATTCAACCTGTAGTTAAGCAATACACATTCTATGATAATAACATATTTGTTCAAGGAACTAGTACTGGTCAAAATGCTCTAAATGAATATTGAGAAAGTTGACATAGATCTAGAAGTTATAAGACAAGCCAAATTTGACCCTAATACAATGAGTCATACTAGGGATAAAGACTGATTGGCCTATACTTGCTGCTTAAAAGGAATGCTATTTCGGGAATAAGGAAAAGAACAGCAAGCGGCCTGGAGAGAACACAGCTTTATAAAAATGGATAATAATTAAACAGATAGTTAACCTTCTAGAGTACAAATATGGAAAGCAGCCTGCATACTGATCAAAGAGGGACTGTTAAGTATGTTCCTTCAGATGGAAACAGAAGTATCTAAAGGGCTATGATCCAGGGCCTTGGTAGCAAAGGTACAAGGAATAAAATTCTTTTTTTTTTAATTTTTTATTTATTTATGATAGGCACACAGTGAGAGAGAGAGAGAGGCAGAGACATAGGCAGAGGGAGAAGCAGGCTCCATGCACCGGGAGCCCGACGTGGGACTCGATCCCGGGTCTCCAGGATCGCGCCCTGGGCCAAAGGCAGGCGCCAAACCGCTGCGCCACCCAGGGATCCCAGGAATAAAATTCTTAAATGGAGAACACAGTTTGTTTTAGCTCATTAATTGCCAAGTCCCTATGCATAACAAAAATCAAACATATCCAAATAGTGCAGTTAGTTAGAACTGGAAACACAGAACAGTTAACTAGAATTTTACAGATTAGGGGAAGATAGGTATCACTTAAAACATATGGTCCTTTGGGAAACTGTATCAGTGCAATCTTGTAGTATGAAATGGGGGACATATGGTTATGCCAGTAAGAGACTTGAAATCAGAACTTATGAGATCTGGCTCTTAAATTTATGATCCAATCCTTGATAATTTGTTACATAGGCAAGGACTACTCTTGCCGAGAAATTAATTTTAACTGACATTTTGTAATGATCTTAGCCTAATTCATAATGTAACTACTCTTTGGTATAATAATGAAGTTATTAGTAAAAATAATTTGATTTTTTAAAAAACTATCATAACACGGATGTCAATGATCAAGTATATCAGGAAATTAAATTAAAACCCCCATATGGAATGTGAAATGGTGCAGCCACTCTGGAAAACTGTGTGGAGGTTCCTCAAAGAGTTAAAAGTAGACCTGCACTACAACCCAGCAATTGCACTGTTGGGGATTTACCCCAAAGATTCAGATGCAATGAAACGCTGGGACACCTGCACCCCGATGTTTATAGCAGCAATGTCCACAATAGCCAAACTGTGGAAGGAGCCTCGGTGTCCATGGAAAGATGAATGGATAAAGAAGTTGTGGTTTATGTATACAATGGAATATTATTCAGCCATTAGAAACGACAAATACCCACCATTTGCTTCAATGTGGATGGAACTGGAGGGTATTATGCTGAGTGAAGTAAGTCAATCGGAGAAGGACAAACAGTGTATGTTCTCATTCATTTGGGGAATATAAATAATAGTGAAAGGGAATATAAGGGAAGGGAGAAGAAATGTGTGGGAAATATCAGAAAGGGAGACAGAACATGGAAGACTCCTAACTCTGGGAAACGAACTAGGGGTGATGGAAGGGGAGGAGGGCGGGGGGTGAGGGTGAATGGGTGATGGGCACTGAGGGGGGCACTTGACGGGATGAGCACTGGTTATTCTGTATGTTGGTAAATTGAACACCAATAAAAAATAAATTTATTATTAAAAAAAACAAAAACAAAACAAAACAAAAAAAACCCATATGTTGTTCTTCCAATGGAAGCTGATTGGCCAGAGAAGGAGATTTACTTGACAATCAATTCTTCTTTATATTAAATCAATCTATTGACACCATACATGAAATTCACATTCTTGTGACGAAAGAAAGTAAAAGAGTTGATGAATATGTGCATATGTGCATGATTACAAACATATCTGTGCTGGATATTTGGAAAACTGAAATATTTCTTTAAAGCAATCCCTATACTCTATTGCATGAACCAAATAACTTCTATTTTACCATTTGTATTTTTGCTTTTTTTTTGTTGTTGTTCCATAGATGGTGCAAAAGATTCAGGAAAAAGACTGATAATGAGCAAAGTATAATTAAGAAGCCCTGACCAAAAGTCAGGTGGGTGGAATGTGTAACATAGAGTTATATTACAGCTGAGCCAGAAGAGTTCCTTGCTCATCTTCAGGGACAACTGGAAGTCAGGTACTGATTCTTGGCCAAGATAACAATGAGTATACTAATTATGTATAATGTGCTGTTAGAGTTTAACACTTCCCTGATGGCACCCAGGACCAGCTTCTTTGACGTCTCACAACTGCTATAACCAATTAAAGAGCCTGGCTTGGCTATGGGACCAATGGAGCAAAAAGATCCCTTAGAAGCTTTTGATTCTCCTAATATAAAATAGGTTTTTTGGTTTACACACACCGCCCCCCACCCCACAATCATTCCCCAGGTGTTTCCAATTTCAACAAATGGCACCACTTAACCCAGCTGCTCAAGCAAAAAGCACAGCATTGAGTCTTGACTCCTCCCTTTCCCAGACCTCTTCATGCATTCTGCAGCAAGCCCTATCAGGCTCCTTCTAAACAACATACCCATATCCAAAACACTACTTTTTGAAAGTCAGATCATGTCACATTTTTGTTTAAAACATTGTAATGGGGACACCTGGGTGGCTCAGCGGTTGGGTACCTGCCTTCGGCTCAAGTCGTGATCCCGGGATCCAGGATCAAGTCCCGCATCAGGTTCCCTGCAAGGAGCCTGCTTCTCTCTTTGCCTATTGTCTCTGCCTCTCCCTCTCTTAGTCCGTGTCTCTCATGAATAAATAAATAAATCTTTAAAAATAAATAAATAAACAAATAAAACATTGTAATGATTTCTCATTGCTCTTAAAATACAACTAAACTCCTTACTAGCCCAGAAGTGTCCAAATGATTAGCTGCTTCCTGCCTCTAATTCCAGCCATAATTCTTCCCCTCCTTTGCCTTTTGTGCTGTAGCCACACTGGCCTCCTTTCTCCTATTCAAACATCCTGGGCTCTTTCCCCTCTCAGAGCATTTATATTTCTATGCCCTCTGCCTACAAAGCACACACAGACACACTTTTTGGTGATTAATTGGTT
Source organism: Nyctereutes procyonoides (assembly GCF_905146905.1). Taxonomy (NCBI): domain Eukaryota; kingdom Metazoa; phylum Chordata; class Mammalia; order Carnivora; family Canidae; genus Nyctereutes; species Nyctereutes procyonoides. Next base: position 45,112,091 of record NW_026575140.1, on the reverse strand, counting down.
TTTATCACTTGGGTTATCAATCAAATATCTCTTCTTGGAGGACTCCAATAGCTACCTTATCTAAAGTACCATTCCTTTGCTCAGCTCACAGTTACTCTATCTACATTACCCCATTTGCTTCCTTCATCACATTGTTTCAGCCTATAGTTTTCTGTTTATTATTATAATCACTACTGTAATCAGTTTGCATTTAATGTAATCAAGAAACAGACTCATGACTTTATTAATTAATCAATATACTTGAAATAGGATTCGTAAGTACAACAGATAATAAGATGACATAATGAAGTATATCAGATGAGAAGAAGAAGACATAATGAAGAGATATTCAGCTCCCAGTCTCCCTTATATCACACTGGCTGGCACACCCAAACGTAAATTCCTTGCACAAGTAGGTCTCTCTTGTCTGAGGAGCAAGTGACTGACTAGCTTGGACATTTAGTAACCTCTTCCCTGAGTGCAAAGTACAGCTAGTACTTATTTTGAAAAATATGTTAAGCTTAACAGATTCAGCGGTATACAACATTTCTTATACAGAATTTATTTATACTTTTAGATGATCTGGGCATTTCCTTCATGTAAGCCTCCATTATAATAGTCTATGTCTCTCAGTATTGCTTCTGATAGTTCAGTTACTGTAGCAGACAGAAACCCAAAAGAACAATAGAATTGAATTTACTTCACATTCAAATCCAGTCTGGTGTGGCAGCTTCCATGAACTTGTCACATGCTCAGGACCCTTTGGTTTTTGCTGCTTCATCAGCCCTATGGTTTCACCTGGGCCCACAGTGTAAGAAATCCCACCACTGCACAGCCATTCCAGCTAGCAGAAAAGGGGAAAGAGGAAAGAGAAGGATGCCTCTTTATTTCAAGGGCATGTTCTGGCCAGAACCTGGGTTCAACCTAGACTAAGAGGGACCTGCAACAAACGCTGAAAGGTACAGTCTATTTCCTGGTAGCCATATACTCAGTAACAACTCCGGAGTTTTCTTATTGTTGGAGAGAAGGAATTAGGGAGTTCTCTCGCAGACACCCATTAGAATGCAAGCTTCATAAAAAGAGAATTTCTAGGCAGCCCTGGTGGCCTAGCGGTTTAGCACTGCCTTCAGCCTGGGGTGTGGTCCTGGAGACCCGTGAATGAGTCCCACGTCGGGCTCCCTGCATGGAGCCTGCTTCTCCCTCTGCCTGGGTCTCTGCCTCCCCGCCCCCCTCTCTCTGTGTGTCTGTCATGAATAAATAAATAAAATCTTTAAAAAAAAAGTATTTCTCTGTCCTTTTTCACCATTATACTCCACCTCCTAGAACAATACCTGGTACATTTGCCTTCCTCTAACCGTTTTCCTTGCTCTTGTCTTGACTCAGCCATCTTCACTGATGTAGTTTTTGAATGTGGGTGAGGTCTGGTGGGGTGAGACCTGGAGCCAAAGACCAAGAAAGAACTTTTGAGACTTCTTTGGTGCAAAAAGGTGGTTTTATTAAAGCATGAGGACAGGACCCGTGGGCAGAAAGAACTGCTGCACCAGGGTTGTAACGGTGGGGTGGACCTGGAAAGATAAGGGAAGTTCCAAAAGGATTTTTATATGCTAAAGAAGACTCACAGGATACCAGAGGCCTTGCTATTGTCAAACTAAGGTCGCTTTTCCCTCTAGGAAGACAGTAACATTAAGACAACTGGAGCTTCCTGGAGGAACATTATACTCTGCTTGCCTCAAATATCTGTCAATGAGCTGCAGCCTATAAGGACATTTAATTTTATTTACATTTTCCTCTGGAAGTTAGGTTATCGATAAGAATGCTCTTTTCTTGTAAATCACTAAAACATTTGTAACTGAGGGAGACTTGTGTCTTGCAGGACTGTGATCTCTATAAGTTAACCACTTATATTTTTCCTTCCCTTAGCATTAGGGCAGCCAGAAAGGCCTGAGGAATGTTACACAAATCCCCCCTTGGATGGGGGGTGAGGTGGAGGGGTGTTTGCAGGTTGCCAGTTTGTGCTTTTTGTCCTCAGCTTGCCTTCTGCTCCTTCATCAATCACCACTTATTGGACAGAGACAGTGCCCTTCTAAATTAGTTTTTTATCTCCAAGCTGTCTTCCACACTGCCATCAAAGCTAACTGTTTAAAATAGAAGCAGTCTTCTTTTATTTCTTTTCTTTCTTTCTTAAAGCCCTTCAATAGCTCACCAATATCCTCAGGATAATTTACCAGCAGAGCCTTCAAGGGCCTTGCCAACTGCATCTCACTGCACTCACCCTGTTCTCCAGCCAAATAAAGCTGAATAGAATTCTTTCAGCATTCCATTCTCTTTCAGGTTTTTCTGTCTCTACACACATACTGTCCAAACCAGGAAGAAGAGCCTTCACTCTCCTCCATTCCCTGTACAGTATTTTGTACATACTCCCGATGACATTATTTTGTGATTTTTTTAAAAGACTTTATTAATCATGAGAGACACAGAGAAAGGCAGAGACATAGGCAGAGGGAATGAAGCAGGCTCCATGCAGGCAGCCCGAGGTGGGACTCGATCCCGGGACTCCAGGATCATGCCCTGGGCTGAAGGCAGACACTCAAGTGCCGAGCCACCCAGGCATCCCTGTGATTTTTTTTTTTTTAACATCTTCCTTTTCTATGGGCTATTACTACTGAAGGGAAGAACAGAAACCATGTCTTGTTCATCTTTCAGTTCTTAGCCATGAGTTAAGCACAATACTTTCGGTTGCTGTCTGCAATTACCACATGCTTGAAGGAATAAAGCATCACCTTTCCTAAAACTAAGATATCTGGGCACCTAACATTTGCTGCTAGATGCTGGGCTGCTCCAGCCCAGGAATTTATTATGGATGAAGAATGAATGACACATAAGAATAACAGTTACAAAATAAAGTTTACTATTCACATAGTAAAGAGCAAAATGATTTCCCAAGAGAAGAGCTCAGGTTCTCTCTAGAGTGAAAAAAAGTGGAGAGAAAGGTGAAAAGTAGCTTAGTAATTTATTATGATTAAGGGGGGAGTGCATTTTTTTTTATCTTTCCTAGATGTGAGGCAAAGGGGAGAGGTGGGGAATCAAAAGCTATCGGCCATCAAACATCAAAAATAAATTCTTTCTGTATTATGAAACCCTTTTTTCCAATGATTATATTTTATTTGAAGTCATTTTTTATTTTTGTTTTACCTTTAGAAATAATGTCCACCTCACAGAGTCACTGTGGAATTAAATTTAAATACAATAGGAAATAGAAAAGGACATTATATACTATAACATATTAGAGTGAGAATATTATCTATACCATAAAGTATTAACACCAATTATCATAATCATAAAGGGTAGGTCCTATCCTAAGTACTTTCTACACAAAACCTGCACCTCCCATATTCCAATATAATTTTGATCTGATAATAGAATATATAAACAATCATGGGTGGAGAGGATGATGTTTGATTTTAAATAACATTGTCCACTATCTCACATACTTGAGATGGGGACCCTGGGGCGGCCAGTACTTGGTGACTTGCTGACCTGTAGATAGCAGTGCTCAAAGCACAAGTCACAGATACAGTTTCTGTAGCCAAAATTTCAGTGGGTGGTAAAGCCAGTGGGTGGGAGCTAAACAGATGTATGTGTCATCAATTTCCTATCCTCTCACCAGCTTTTGTTGAATCTATGGCATTTGCACACAGCATCTGTGGGTATTCTGATCTCTAAAACAGGGCTTTAGGAGCTATAGTTGAGAGGCAGCTTAAAAGTGTAAAATATTTTTATTGAAAACCTCATCAGACTGTAAACTTGTGACACACTGGAGGAGCAATAAAGCACATCCCGTGTTTCTGAGTCACCACCGCAGCAGACTGACCACTTTCCCCCCTCTGTGATAATGAGAACAATCGAAAAATGCTTCTAGCCCTCCACACAGCAACAGGGAATCTGGCACCACTCTCCCCAGTGGAGGTAAAAGTTGGGATGGTGAACATTGAAGACATCACATCTCATTTAAAGATGCACAAATAGAATCATCCTGTTTACAACTGAAACCTTTAGAGAAGTAAAGCGCAGCTCTCAGGCAAATGGAGATGGGAGACAAGCAAACTGATATTTATAATCTTCTTTGAGGGAATATCAAAGAAGTCAGATTGGTTTTTTTTTTTTTTTAAGATTTTATTTATTTCTTCACGAGAAACACAGAGAAAGAGGTAGAGACACAGGCAGAGGGAGAAGCAGGCTCCCTGCAGGGAGCCCGATGTGGCACTTGATGCCAGGACAGCGGGATCACAACCTGAGCCAAAGACAGACGCTCAACCACTGAGCCACCCAGGCGTTCCCAGATTGTTTCTTAAGAAAAAGTGTACCATGAGGAAAACCCTAAAATAAGATTCCCTGCTTTTTTTAAAAAAAAAAAAATCTCTGAGCTTCTTCCTATCCAACTGAAAATGCACCTGAAAATATCTCTATTGCATTATTAAGATATAAGCATTCATAAAGGAGTACTGTTTTCTAATACCTGGGAGTTCAATTCCAATACAGGTCAGTTGGCTTGGCATAGAAAAAAGAAATACCCCCAGATAGAGACTCATGCTTGGTGATCTGGAACAATGTATGCCTTTGGCTAAAAGGAAAGTTGAATATCTTTTCAAATGCTTGTTTGCCATCTGTGTATTCTCTTTGCTTAGTTGCCCCTTCAGATCAGAGGCCTATTTTCTAATTGGATTACTTGTTTTCTTATTGTTGAATTTTTTAAGTTTCTTGTATATTTTGGATACAAGTTCATTATCAGTTATGTGTTTTGCAAATATTTTCCTCCAGTTTGTGGCTTGTCTTTTCATTCTCCTAATTCTGTCTTTCACAAGAGCAGAAGTTCTTAATTTTAATGAAGTCCAGTTTACCAGTTTTTTCTTTCACAGATTACACTTTTGTATTGTTTCCAAAAACTGGTGGCCAAATCCAATGTCACCTAGGTTTTCTGCTTTTATCTTCTAGGAGTTGTATAGTTTTGCATTTCACATTTAGGTCTCTGACCCATTTTGAGTTAAATTATGTGAAAAGTGTAAGCTTTCTGTCTAAAATTAACTTTTTTTTTACATATAGATAGATAATTATTCCAGCAAAATTTGTTCAAGATACTATCCTCTTATTGACTGAAATGCTTTTACTTCTCCACCAAAGATCAGTTGATTGTATTTTATAGGTCTATTTCAGGGTTCTCCATTCTGCTCCACTGATCTAAGCATCTATTCCTTTACCAATATAATCCTATCTTGATTACTGCAGCTTATATTAAGTCTTGAAATCAGATAGAATGAATCTTCCAATTTCTTCAGGGTTGTGTTGGCTAGTCTAAATCTTTTGACCTGTATATAAAGTTTAAAATCAGTTTGTCAATACCTATAACATAGCTGGGATTTTTGATTGGAACTGCATTCAATCTATAGATCAAGTTGGGAAGAATTGTGTCTTACCAATTTCGAATGTTTTAATTTACAAGCAAAGTATATCTACTTACTTAGAGCTTCTTTGATTTTTTTCCATCAGAATGTCATAGTTTTCTGCATGTATGTCTCATACATATTTCTAAATATATCTAAATATTTCTTTTTGTTTTCATGCTCTTGTAAATATTATTATCTATTATCCATTTCAAATTTAATTATTCATTTCCAGTGTATAGGAAAGCAATCAATTTTATTATTTTTTTATTTTATTTTTTATTTATTTTTTATTTATTTATGATAGTCACACAGAGAGAGAGAGAGAGAGAGGCAGAGACACAGGCAGAAGGAGAAGCAGGCTCCATGCACCGGGAGCCCGATGCGGGACTCGATCCCGGGTCTCCAGGATCGCGCCCTGGGCCAAAGGCAGGCGCGAAACCGCTGCGCCACCAGGGATCCCAGCAATCAATTTTATATATGAAACTTGTAATCTGCAATTTTGCTCTACTTCATTTATTAGTTCCTGAAACTGGGTTGAATTTTTGCTGTTGAGAGGTGAGGCAGGATGGCAGAGGAGTAGGGTCCTCACCTCACCTGGTCCCACCAACTTACCTAGATAATTTTCAAATCATCCTGTAAACCTACGAATTCAACCTGAGATTTAAAGAGACTACAGCTGGAACACTACAGAGAGAAGGGTTTTTGCTTCTAACAAGGTAGGAAGGTGGAAAAAAATAAACTAAAAAAGAATCAAACGGGGAAGGGGCCCCCGCGAGGAGCCGGGCTAAGGCTGGGCGGGGAGAGCCTCAGGGACAGGAAAGCCCAGCCCCGGAGAAGCAAGAACTTTAAAAACCTGCATGGAATTTTCCCTGGATGGAAAGCGCTCGCAGGGAACTTGGGCAGGTTTGCAGGAGGGACAGTGGAGCCTCCAGATTCCCAGAGTCACTAACAGAGGAAGTGCGCCCGGGGGATAGAGCCCCACACACCGCGGGCTGGGGCTGATCTTGGTAAAGGGCTGGAGCTCGCAGCTGGCGAGACCTCAGGGAGAAGATGGTCGGTCAGGCGGGGGCTCCGGGTGGAGGGGGCTGCGCCCTGCTGCCTTCGGGAGCGGTGGCCTCGGGAGCATGATTCCAGCAGCACAAAGCCCAGATCCCAGGGCGCTGAGGGGACACAGCGATCCTGCGGTACCCCTGGGACAGGTGGAGGCAGGGAGGGCACAGGAGAGCGAGGACTCTCCTGCTGCCAGGCGCCCCCGAGCTGTGCAGGTCAGCGCCCCCCAGCCCTGGGAGCATCCAGGCCAGTGCGGACTGGGAGCTGCGGTAATTACTGCCGGGAGCTGACTCTAGGGCTGGAGTGCTGGCCGGGGCCAGTGTTGTCATTCCTCCTTGTGTCACCCTGTGCCTAGGATGGATCGGGGCACCAGGGAACAGGGGCCTCACGGGGTAAACAGCTCCACTGAGCCTGGCACCTGGCGGGGGCGTGGGGCAGCCCTCCCAGGTGTACACAGCTGAGAATCAGCACAGCAGGCCCCTCCCCCAGAAGATAAGGAAAGAGCAAGTTCTTGACCAAGCAGGGCTGGAAAGCTCCAGGGGAAGTCGACGGATTTACAGTATATAGAACTAGAAGGTCCCCCCCCCCCTTTTTGACCTTTTTCCAGTACAACTCGTTTTTATAACAGACTAAAAATTTCCGATTTTTTTCTCTTTTCCCACCTTAACTACAATATTTTACCACCTCTTCATTTTTAAGTTTCTTCCTTTTTGACTTTCATATTTCTACAATTACATGTCTTAGATATATCTTCCACTTCTAGATTCCCTTCAACATACTCAATTTAATTTTGGGAGATATAAAGATATGTTTTTTCTTTTGTGTTTTTGGTTTCTCTGCCTCATTTTGTTCTACAATGGCGGAAGTTAATACCTTCTAAAACATGATCAGTATGCACCCAGAAGCAAGTGGTATACCATGCTGGTTCATTCTGTGAGATTATATTCTCTCTTCATTCCCATTCTGCCACCCTCTTTTATCTCATTTATGTTTTGGTGGTCAACGTTGGGGCCCTCTACAAGTATTTCAGGTTTATATAAATTTAGGACTGAGCATCTTCTAACATACAGAACTTAACACACTCAGAACCAAGAGGATCATCCTCTAGGACCCCTCAGGTTGACTACATTCTCCCTTCACTACAACTTTGTCACCACCACCATCTCCCAGTCCCCCCTTTTTTCTTCTCTCTTTTTTCTTTTTTTCCTCTTTACTTTTGCTTTTTTCTCTTCTTTCTTTTCTTCTTCTTTGGGATTCTTGGCCTTTTATTTTTTAATACTTTGTTTTAAAATTTGTTTTTCATTTTAGTGGTCCTTCTATTTTATTCTGATGTTTATTTTCATTTTCTGGTCTCTGACCTCGTCAGAATCATCTAGGTTGACATTTACTTAGGTCATGGTTGATATTCCTGACTCAGCCCACTCATACAGCCACCCTGCACTGAGCAAAATGACTAAAAAGAAGAACTCACCACCAAAGAAAGAATCAGAAATAGTACTTTCTGCCACAGAGTTACGAAATATGGATTACAATTCAGTGTCAGAAGCCAATTCAGAAGCACAATTATAAAGCTACTAGTGGCTCTGAAAAAAAGCAAAAAGGACTCTAGACACTTCATTACTGCAGAATTTAGATACAATCAGGCTGAAATTAAAAATCAATTAAATGAGATGCAATCCAAACTGGATGTCCTAACAACTAGGGTTAATGACATGGAAGAGTGGGCGACAGAAGAAAAGTTGGTGGCAAGGAAGGAAGCTGAGGAAAAAAAGAGAAAACCAATTAAGAGACCATGAGGAAAGGCTAAGGGAAATAAATGATAGCCTCAGAAGGAAGAATCTATGTGTAATTGGGGTTCCAGAAAACACAGATAGGAACAGAGGGCCATAAAGCAATTTTGAACCAATCATAGCTGAGAACTTCCTTAATTTGGGGAGGGAAACAGGCATTAAGACCCAGGAGATAGAGAGGCCTGCCCTGCCAAAATTAATAAAAAATGTTCAACACCTCGACATTTAATAGTGAAACTTGCAAATTCCGAAGATAAAGAGAAAATCCTTAAAGCAGCAAGAGACAAGAGATTCTTAATTCATATGGGGAGAAATATCAGATTAACAGCAGACCTCTCCACAGAGACAAAGCAGACCAGAAAAGGCTGACAGGATATATTCAGGGTCCTAAATGAGAAGAACATGAAGCCAAGAATACTTTATCCAGCAAGGCTCTCATTCAGAATAGAAGAGATAAAGAGCTTCCAAGATAGGCAGAAACTGAAAGAATATGTGACTACCAAACGAGCTCTGCAAGAAATTTTAAGGGACCCTGTAAAAGAAAGAGGAAGTCCAAAGAAATAATCCACAAAAACAGGACTGATTATGTATTACAATGACACTAAATTCATATATTTCAATAGTTACTCTTAATGTGAATGGGCTAAATGATCCCATCAACAGACACAGGGTTTCAGACTGGATAAATAAGCAAGACCCATCTATGAAATGAGGTGAAAATGAGGTGTCCTTAGGTTTCATTTTCACTAGCCTGAAAATGAAAGTTTGGAGAACCATTTACCATTCAAATGGTCCTCAAAAGAAAGCTGGGGTAGCAATCCTCATATCAGATAAATTAAAGCTTATCCCAAAGACTGTAGTAAGAGATGAAGAGGGACACTATATCATACTTAAAGGACCTATCCAACAAGAGGACCTAACAACCATGAATATTTATGCTCCTAATGTGGGAGCTGCCAATATATCAATCAATTAATAACCAAAGTAAAGACATACTTAGATAATAATATACTAATAAGAGACTTCAAAATGGCACTTTCTGCAAATGACAAATCCTCTAAGCACAACATTTCCAAAGAAACAAGAGCTTTAAATGAAACACTGGACCAGATGGATTTCACAGATATTTACAGAACTTTACATCCAAACATAACTGAATACACATTCTTCTCAAGTGCATGTGGAACTTTCTCCAGAATAGACCACATACTGGGTCACAAATCAGGTCTCAACCGATACCAAAAGATTGGGATTTTCCCCTCCATATTTTCAGACCATAATGCTTTGAAACTTGAACTCAATCACAAGAAGAAATTTGGAAGAAACTCAAACATGTGGAGGTTAAAGACCATCCTACTAAAAGATGAAAGGGTCAACCAGGAAATTAGAGAAGAATTAAAAAGATTCATGGAAACTAATGAGAAAGAAGATACAACCATTCAAAATCTTTGAAATACAGCAAAAGCAGTCCTAAGAGGGAAATACATCTCAATACAAGCATCCCTCAAAAAATTGGAAAGAATTCAAATACACAAGCTAACCTTGCACCTAAAGGAACTGGAGAAAGAACTGGAGAAAGAATAAAACCTATACCAAGAAGAAGAAGAGAGTTAATAAAGATTCGAGCAGAACTCAATGAAATAGAGACCAGAAAAACTGTAGAACAGATCAACAAAACCAGGAGTTGGTTCTTTGAAGGAATTAATAAGACAGATAAACCATTAGTTAGCCTTATTAAAAACAAAAGAGAAAAGACTAAAATTAATAAAATCATGAATGAAAAAGGAGAGATCAGACCAATCCCAAGGAAATACAAACAATTTAAAAAACATTATGAGCAGCTATACACCAATAAATTAGGCAATCTAGAAGAAATGGACGCATTTCTGGAAAACCACAAACTACCAAAACTGTAACTGGAAGAAACAGAAAACCTGAACAGGCCAATAACCAGGGAGGAAATTGAAGCAGTTATCAAAAACCTCCCAAGACACAAAAGTACAGGGCCTGATGGCTTCCCAGGGGAATTCTATCAAACGTTTAAAGAAGAAACCATACCTATTCTACTAAAGCTGTTCAGAAAGATAGAAAGAGATGGAATACTTCCAAACTCGTTCTATGAGGCCAGCATCACCTTAATTCCAAAACCAAAGACCCCACCAAAAAGGAGAATTATAGACCAATATCCCTGATGAACACAGATGCAAAAATTCTCAACAAGATATTAGCCAATAGGATCCAACAGTACAGTAAGAAGATTATTCACCATGACCAAGTGGGATTTATCCCTGGGATGCAAGGGTGGTTCAGCACTCATAAAGCAATCAATGTGATAGATCATATCAACAAGAGAAAAAACAAGAACCATATGATCCTCTCAATAGATGCAGAGAAAGCATTTGACAAAATATAGCATCCATTCCTGATAAAAACTCTTGAGAGTGTAGGGATAGAGGGAAGATTCCTCAGCATCTTCAAAGCCATGTATGAAAAGCCCATAGCAAATATCATTCTCAATGGGGAAATACTGGGAGCCTTTCCCCTAAGAACAGGAACAAGACAGGGATGTCCACTCTCACCACTGCTATTCAGCATAGTACTAGAAGTCCTAGCCTCAGCAATCAGGCAACAAAAAGAAATAAAAGGCATTCAAATTGGCAAAGAAGAAGTCCTTCTTTGTAGATGACATGATACTGTACTTAGAAAACCCAAGACTCCACCCCAAGATTGCTAGAACTCATACAGCAATTCGGCAGCGTGGCAGGATACAAAATCAATGCCCAGAAATCAGTAGCATTTCTATACACTAACAATGAGACTGAAGAAAGAGAAGTTACGGAGTCAATCCCATTTACAATTGCACCCAAAAGCATAAGATACCTAGGAATAAACCTAACCAAAGAGGTAAAGGATCTATACCCTAAAAACTACAGAACACTTCTGAAAGAAATTGAGGAAGACACAAAGAGATGAAAAACATTCCATGCTCATGGATTGGAAGCATTAATATTGTGAAAATAACAATGCTACCCAGGACAATTTACACATTCAGTGGAATCCCTATAAAAATACCATGGACTTTCTTCAGAGAGTTGGAACAAATCATCTTAAGATTTGTGTGGAATCAGAAAAGACCCTGAACAGCGAGGGGAATATTGAAAAAGAAAAAGAGAGCCAGGGGCATCACAATGCTGGATTTCAGGTTGTACTACAAAGCTGTGGTCATCAAGACAGTGTGGTACTGGCACAAAAACAAACACAGAGATCAATGGAACAGAATAGAGAACCCAGAAATGGGCCCTCAACTCTATGTTAACTAATATTCGACAAAGCAGGAAGTACTATCTACTGGGAAAAGGACAGTTTCTTCAATAAACGGTGCTAGGAAAATTGGACAGCCACGTGCAGAAGAATGAAACTAGACCATTCTGTTACACCATACACAAAAATAAACTCAAAATGGATGAAAGATCTAAATGTGAGACAAGAATCCATCAAAATCCTAAAGAACACAGGCAACACCCTTTTTGAACTTGGCCACAGCAACTTCTTACAAAATACATCTATGAAGGCAAGGGAAACAAAAGCAAAAATGAATTATTGGGACTTAATCAAGTTAAAAAGCTTCTGCACAGCACAAGAAACAGTCAACAAAACTCAAAGACAACCTACAGATTGGGAGAAGATATTTGCAAATGACCTATCAGATAAAGGGCTAGTATCCAAGATCTATAAAGAACTTATTAAACTCAACAGCAAAGAAACAAACAATCCAATCATGAAATGGGCAAAAGACATGAACAGAAATCTCACAGAGGAAGACATAGACATGGCCAACAAGCACATGAGAAAATGCTCCGCATCACTGGCCATCAAGGAAATACAAATCAAAACCACAATGAGATACCACCTCACACCAGTGAGAATGGGGAAAATTAACAAGGCAGGAAACAACAAACGTTGGAGAGGATGTGGAGAAAGGGGAACCCTCTTGCACTGTTGGTGGGAGTGGGAACTGGTACAGCCACTCTGGAAAACTGTGTGGAGGTTTCTCAAATAGTTAAAAATAGATCTGCCCTACAACCCAGCAATTGCACTGCTGGGGATTTACCCCAAAGATACAGATGCAGTCAAAAGCCAATACATCTGCACCCCGATGTTTCTAGCAGCAATGTCCACAATAACCAAACCTTGCAAGGAGCCTCGGTGTCCATCAAAAGATGAATGGATAAAGAAGCTGTATCTATGTATACAGTGGAATATTACTCAGCCATTAGAAACTATGAATACCCACCATTTGCTTTGACGTGAATGGAACTGGAGAGTATTACGCTGAGTGAAGTAAGTCAATAGGAGAAGGACAAACATTATATGGTTTCACTCATATGGGGAATATAAAAAATAGTGAAACAATCAAGTCCCACGTCGGGCTCCCTGCATGGAGCCTGCTTCTCCCTCTGCCTGTGTCTCTGCCTCTCTCTCTCTCTCTCTCTCTCTCTCTCTCTCTCTCTCTGTGTGTGTGTCTCATGAATAAATAAATAAAATCTTTTTTAAAAAATAGTGAAAGGGATTATAGGGAAGGGAGAGAAAATGAGTGGGAAAAATCAGAGAGGGTGACAGACATGAGAGACTCCTAACTCTGGGAAACGAATGAAGGGTAGTGGAAGGGAGGTGGGTGGGGGGACAGTGTGACTGGGTGATGTGCACTGAGGTGGGCACTTGGCAGGATGAGCACAGGGTGTTATACTATATGTTGGCAAATCGAACTCCAATAAAAAATATACATATAAAAAGAAGAATTTTTGATGTTGTTTTGTTTTGTTTTGTTTTCATAGATTTCTTGGGATTTTCTGCATAGACAATCATGTCATCTGAAAATAAAATTGTTTTATTTCTTCCTTTCCAAACTGTTTACCTTCATTCCTTTTTTGTTGTTGTTTTGTATTGTTTTTTTGTCTTATCGCACTCGCTAGGATTTCTAGTACAGTTTTGAATAAGACTGGTCAGATAGGATATTCTTAGTTTGGTCCTGACCTTAGACAGAAAGCATCTAGCTTCTTACTATAAAATATGTTAGCAATAGGCTGAAATCTTCGAGATGAGGATGTTTCCCTTTATTTCCAGTTTACTACACATTTTTACCATGAATGAATATTAGATATTGCCAAATGCTTTTCCTGCATCAAATGAGAAAAATGCATGATTGCTCTTCTCTGTTGGTGTGGTAGCTTGCATTGATTTACTTTCAAATGGTAAACCAGTGTTGCATATCTGGAATAAATCCCAATTTATTTATTTCTTTGTATATGTTGCACAATTTTATTTGCTAATTTTTTTTGAGGATTTCTGTATCTCTGTTCAAGGGAGATACTAGTCTGTAATTTTACATTCTTTTTTTTTAAGATTTTTTATTTATTTACTCATGAGAGACACAGAGAGAAAGGCAAAGACACAGGCAGAGGGAGATGTAGGCTCCCTAAAGGGAACCTGATGCAGGACTCTATCCTGGGACCCCGGGACTCCAGGGTCATCCCTTGAGCTGAAGGCAGAAGCTCAACTACTGAGCCTCCCAGGCATCCCTATAATTTTGCATTCTTATAATGTTTTTGGTTTAGTTATTAGGGAAATGCTGGCCTCATCGAATGAGTTCATTTTCTGGAATAGATTGTAGAGATTTGGTATCATTTCTTCCTTCAATGTCTGGCAAAATTCATCAATAAAACCATTTAGGCCTGGAGCTCTCTTTTTTAGTAGGTTATGAATGTTCTAATCAATGTCTTTAATGAACATAGGCCTATTCATGTTATTTATTTTCCCTTAGTGCATTTTAGTACTTTGTGTCTTTCAAGGAATTAGTCCATTTTATCTAAATTTTCAATATGTAGGAATAGAGTTATTCATGGTATTTATTATTCTTTCAATCTCCATGGGATTAATAGTGATGACCTCTCATTTCTAAAAGTGGTTATTTGTGTGTTTTCTTATTTTTCTGGGTTAGCCTGAAGAGAGGTTTATCAATGCATTTATTGATCTTTTCAAAGAACCATTTTTTTGTCCTTCTGATGTCCTCTATTGTTTTCCGGTTTTCAGTTGCATTGATTTCTGCCCTAATTTTTATTATTGATTTTCTTCTGCCTGCTTTAGTCTAAAATTGTTCCTTTTCTTTCTAGTTTCCTGTGACTGATTTTATCTCTTTATTCTTGTCAAATATATACAAATGCTATAAATTTCCCTCTAAACACTGCTTTTACTACATCCCACAAACTATGATAAATTATGTTTTTATTTTCACTTATTCAAAATATTTTTAATTTTCTCTTGAAATTTCTCTTTGATCTGTCTGATATTTAGAATTGTGTTATCTAATCTCCAAATTTTGGGGTTTTTTTTTCCAGCTATCTACCTGTTACTGCTTTCTTGTTTAATTCCATTATGGTCTGAGAACATTCTTTGTATGACTTTTATTCTTTTAAATTTGTTAAAGTGTATGTTATAGCTCAGAGTCAATGTATGTTGATGAACATTCAACACAAGCTTATGAAGAATGAGAATTCTGTTGTTGGATGGAATATTCTACAAAATTTTAATTAAATCAAGCTAGTTGCTAGTACTGCTTAAGTCAAATATATCCGTAATGATTTTTCTGCTTGTTTGTTTTGTCATTTGCTGAAATGGTTATATTGATATTTATTGCTTTTTTTTATTCATAGCTTTTATTATTTGTTCTCCTCCCCTTTTTCTGCCTTCTCTAGTTTTAAATGAGCATTTTCTTTGATTCTATGTTTCTCCTTTCTCTGCATATCGATTGTACTTATTTTTTAATGTAGTAATTTCTATAGAGTTTTCAATATACATTTCAAAATAATCCAAATCTGCCTCACTGTGTAGGGCAGGTACTTTAAAACAAAATAGCCCCAATTACCCCCTCCTGTCCATTATGACATTTCTGTCATTTGTTTCACTTATCCATATATAATCATCCCCCGACACATTCTTATTCCTCTCATGTTTTATATAGTTAAGATTAGTATAATAAAAAAAGATTAGTATAAAACAATTAATGTTGGGGTACTTGGTTAGCTCAGTTGGTCAAGCCTCTGACTTCAGCTCAGGTCACAATCTTGGGGTCCTGGGATCAAGCCCTGCATCTGCCTACATGCTCAGCAGGTAGTCTGCTTCTCCCTCTTCCTCATCCCTCTCCCTGCTTGTGCTGACACATGCTCTCTCTCTCTCCCACTCCCTCTGTCAAAATAAATAAATAAAATATTTTTAAAATTAATGATATTTTATCTTCATTTATTTCTTCTCTTACACTCTTCCTTGTTTATAGAGATCCAAGTTTATGCTCTATATTTTTCCCTCTCACCAAAGAACTATTATCATTTCTTTTGGGGCAGGAGGGTTGACAATAAATTCCCTTAGGCTTTGTTTGTATGAAAAAAAATCCTCATTTCTTCACTTCTGAAGGATAATTTTGCTGGTTATAGAATTCTAGATTAGTGAAGGCTTTATTCCAAAGTCTTAGACAATTTACTCCACTCTCTTCTTCTTTTCATAATTTTGTAACAAAGTTTGCTTCTTGCTTATCCTTGTTTCTCTATATACATTTTTTTCATTCTTTGGCTTCTTTCAAGATTTCATCTTTGTTTTGGGTTTTCAGTAGTTTGAATATGATATTGCCCAGGTATAGATTTTTGAGTATTTATCCTTCTTGACATTCTCTAACCTTCTTAAATCTATTATTGAGTATCTGTCATCAATTTTGGAAAATTCTCAATATTACTTAAATATTTATATCTCTTCCATTATCTCTTCACTTCTCATATTCCAAATATACTTATGTGACACCTCTGAAAATTCTCTCAGATTTTTGGATGTTCTGTTGTTTGTATGGTTTTGGTAGAGCTGTTTTATTGTTTTTGTTTTTCTCTTTACATTTCAGTTTGCAAACTTTTTGTTTTCAAGCTCAGTAATTCTTACCTCAGCCTTATCCACTCTACTGATTGGCTCATTTAAGGCATTCTCCATTTCTGTTATAGAAATTTTTACTTCCAGCATTTCTTTTTGATTTGTCTTAAAGTTTCCATTTCTCTGCTTTATACTATTGACCTCTTAATTGTTGTTTACTTTTTCCACTACAGCCCTTAATATGCCCAAGAGTCACATTTATTTATTTGTTTGTTTAGTTTTTAGAGAGGGGGATAGAGAAAGAGAAGGGCAGAGGGGCAGAGAAAGAGGAGAAAGAGAGTATCTTAACAAGGTTCTATGCCCAGCACAGAGCCTGACACAGGGCTTGATCTCACTACCCTAAGATCATGACCCAAGCCGAAATCAAGAGTTGGACATATAACCAACTGAGCCACCCAGGCACCCCTCTAACAGTCACTTTAAATCCCCTTTCTGATAATTCTAATATATGTGTCATATCTGAGTCTCATTTTGATTCTTGCATTGTGCCTTCAAATTGTTTTTTCATGCTTTTAGCATATTTTGTAATTTTGTTCTTGTCATTAAAAGCCAAACATGACATATCAGTTAATAGAAATTGAAGCAAGCAGGCCTTTAATGTGAAGTTTGGTCTTGATCTGGTTAGGGTTTAGGCTGTGTTCAATGTTTGCTGTAACCATTAGTGCTAGAGACTTCCAATTCCTCTAGTGTCTTTCTTTTGGTTCCTTTATCTTCTATGAGCTTCCCTACAAACTCTTCCTTAGGTAAAGTCTTTTTAAGCTGTAATTCACTCTTATTATCTTGAAGGAATGTTGCTGTGGTGGAAAGGGATTGTAGAGAAGAAGAATTACTCCATAATTTTTGATTCTACACACATCACTCTTTTAGTGGAACTATGTCATAAGTGCTTCTTAGCTTTCTCCGCCCATACTTAAAACAGGCAGGCTAAAGGGTCTGGGGTTGGAGAAAGTCCTCCCCCTAGGTGGGATGTGGTTCCAGTAAAGTAATTTCCCTTGAAGAATAGGATGTTTGGAGAACAGTGTAGGCATATTTCACAGTGGTTATTTTTCCTCTCCCTGTGCCAGAGCCAAAAGGGGGGCCTTTCAAAGTTCTTTACCATGAGAAACAGCTGGGGTTACAGGAAGTAAAGCTCCCTAACAATGCAACCCCCATGAATTTCTCATTCTCTTAACAGTCCACAGCCTTCAGGATTCCCTTGTAACTACCATTTAAGTTTCCCCACTAATGTATGACTCTAGCGGCTTCTGCTCCAAGGAGGCAGATCTCAGCTGTGACTCTGGATTCTCTAACCCCCATTCAAAAAAAAAAAAAAAATGAAACTAAGACTTGAGAGAAAAGCAAAGGAAAGAAGAGGCATATTATAAAAGAGCCAAATTTTATAGTAATATAGTCTGGACCTGGATGGGGAAAAAAATCTCATGAGTAGAATCAACCACTCTGGAAAGATGCAGGTAGATGAAAATTTGTTTCTACAATGGATCCTTTTATCAAATCCAGAACTCAATGACTTAGGAGTATATTAAATAACAAAGAGATCAACTAATAAAGAGAAAATTTAAAAAAATAATTCCAATATATGCATACTAAAGGAAAGAAGATACTAAAATATCAGATTAGAGTATTACAAACTCAGATGGTCTTTCATGAAAGGGACATGAAACAGTAGCAAAATTAATGTCTCTTACAGAAAATAAGAAATATTATTACTCAAAATCAAGAATATTGAGATTCTAAGACATGATGGTTAATATTATGTGTCCATTTGCCTGGACTAAGGGATGCTGAGAAAGCTGGTAAAGCATATTTCTGGATGTGCCTATGAGGCTGTTTCTGGAAATGATTATCATTTGAATTGGGAAACTGAATAAAGGTCACTCTCACCAATGCAGGTGGCACTGTCCACACATTTGAGGGACTGAATAAAACAAAAAGGTAAAGGAAGGGCAAATTTGTTCCTTGCTTGGAACAACCATTTCCTCCTGCCCTTGGACATCAGTGCTTTTGGGTCTTAGGCCTTTAGATTGAAACTGGGACTTACACCATCACACCTCTTCCCCCCCATTCTTGAACCTTTAGATTTCTACTGGAACTTATAACATCAATTCTCCTTTCCTCAGACCTTTGGACTTAGACTGAATTATACTATGGGCTTTCCTAGTTCTCCAGCTTGCAGATGACATATTATGGGACTTTTTGGTCTCCATAATTGCCTGAGCCAATTCCTATGATAAATCTCATATATATCCTTTGGATATCCTTTTGCTTGTGTTTCTCTGG
Source organism: Nyctereutes procyonoides (assembly GCF_905146905.1). Classification (NCBI taxonomy): domain Eukaryota; kingdom Metazoa; phylum Chordata; class Mammalia; order Carnivora; family Canidae; genus Nyctereutes; species Nyctereutes procyonoides. The sequence goes on along the minus strand of NW_026575140.1, from coordinate 45,093,586 downwards.
AGAATCCTAACCTAAGGAAAGACTGTCTTCGGAGCCTAAATCAAAGAAACAGGGCCACATTAGCTCTCTTGGAGCATAACCTTCGGTATTACATGAAAAAAATCTTCTATTCAAAAATGCACTGAAGGAAATTTCACAGATGAAACAAATGTGGGATGAAGGAGTCTAAGAAATCCATTACATATAGCTATGAAGTGTTTCTGCTAATAGTGAACTAGATTATTTCAACTAACCCTTTGCTTTAAAAAAGGTTAAGTATCTCTTTACCTCCTTAATATCACCAAAGTGACCAGTTAGTAAGGAAATGACAAGCCAAAATCTAAAGAGAAGTGTCTCACCAGAGCTATATGATAAACACCAATGCTGATTTGCCCTGAGGACATTTGTCACAGTGAACAAATGTGAACATTAGTTTGATGGCCTTGTGAGTCAAGAGGAACTGCAATCAAAGCTCAGACATGCCGTGGTGGGAAGTCCAAAAGGAAAGTCCTCCCAAATTAAACTAGGACTTCATAGGGGTATTTGCTCAGAGTCGATGTAAGAGAGAAAGGAAAAAAACAAAACAAAACAGAAGAGCAGAGGGGGAATGTCCTTAATAGGTTGTGACCATCAGCCTGGATGTTTGAAAAAACAAAAAAACAAAAAAACAAAACTCAAATCACTCTAGAAATGTCCCAGTGACTCTATAAACCTGATAGAATCAAAGACAAATTCTCTGTAACTAAGCACACCTTCTTCTTTAAACTTTAGGCTTTAAACTTGCCTACATGATGAGATGACCACAGGTGTTATACTATATGTTGGCAAACTGAATTTAAATAAAATAAGCAAATAAATAAATAAATAAATTTGCCTACAAATAATGTTTCAATGACAATGAGCAGCACACAATAAAAAAACAAATTAAGCACATTTCATGAATCTAACACTGAGGGAAAGAAAGCCAGACCCAAATAAGTATATATTGTGCCGTGTCATTTATATGAAGACAAAACATTACTGATCATTGTTGTTAGAAGTTAGTGACTAGAAAAAAGCTGACTTGTGGGGTGCTAGTAAAATTCAATGTCTTGATTTGGGTGCTAATTATGTGGTTGTTTTGAGTTTTATCAAGGTTTACCCTTATGTATATCATTTCTGTATGTATTATACTTTAATAAAAAGGGTTTTTTTTTAAGTATGAAAAAGAACCATCAGAAAATAGCAATACTAGAAAAAAGATCTATGGAAATTTCACATACCTAAATGAGCAAAGAGGCAAAATAATTATTTTTGCTATATTCCAATAAATTTTTAAATGTTTGAAAATATCTCAATATGGTAAGCAGCCTTTAAATTGATCTTTTTTTTTCTTTAAATTGATCTTCAATGATGCCCACCCACTTGTGTTCCTGCCCTTGTACAATCCCTCCCCTTGTGTATGGACTAGACCTAATGAATATAATATGGAAAAGTGATGAGATGTCATGATTTAGCTGTAAAAATATTTTGACTTATATCTAACCCTCTATTGGTCTGTCACTCTCTCTCAAAGTGCTTGCTCTAGAAAAAGTAAATTTCCATGTCATAAGTAACCCTAGGGAGAGGTGCACGTGGCAAGAAACTGATCTTTCTATATACTGGGCACCACCTTTCATTTGCAGTCACTCAAAGTTCTTCATTTGCTTTAAAAATCTGATCTCTAGCACACAGCCCTATACCTATGGCACATTTACCACACCAACCAGAAGCTCAAGATCAGTTTCACCCAGTTGTAACTGGGTGTTATAGCCTAGAGATCTTTTTCAGTCTAGATCAGGAGTCACCAAACTGACTGGCAGGCCAAATCTAGCCCACTACCTGTACGTGTAAATAAAATGTTACTGGGACATGGCTACTTTTATTCATTATGCATTATCTATGGCAATTTTCACACTACCACAGCAGGGTTGAATCATTGTGACAGAGACTCAAAGCCCACAAAGCATATTTATTATCTGGCCTTTCACAGAAAGTTTGCTCACTATTAGTTTAGACGAGATTGATTCCATATTCTCAGTGCTCTAAGTGATCAGTATAATTCTTTCTCTCATATGGTCATAGGCTGTATCTCTTACATTCGTGAACTTGTATCAAGTTGATGGCAATAATGATAGGTGGAACTCTACTTCCTCACCTTTTTTTTCAACTATTATTTATTTATGATAGTCACACAGAAAGAGAGAGAGAGGCAGAGACATAGGCAGAGGGAGAAGCAGGCTCCATGCACCGGGAGCCCGACGTGGGACTCGATCCTGGGTCTCCAGGATCGTGCCCTGGGCCAACGGCAGGCGCCAAACCACTGCGCCACCCAGGGATCCCTACTTCCTCAGTTCTAATCAAATGTCTTTCAATCAGATTCCTCAGCCAGCAATTCTATCAGTCTGCAACTACCAATATTCCAGTGACAGCATTTTTAAGGAATATATATAAATGCTTTCAGTTATTTATATTTAAAACTAAATTTAGAGTCAATGACTGATATTTTCTCATATACTAAAAAGTACCCAGGTAATTGAAATGAAAGACATGTTATGACTGAACTAATAATATGTAGTATTATTGATTACACAACATAAACTCTCTGGATAATGGCTAAATCCTCCATTTCAATCTAAACTACAGGACACCCAGCATGAGGCCACTAATAGTTGAGACATGGTTTACTAGTTTTCAAAAGCCTTCGCTGGATAATGTTCAAGAGGAGAGAAACTAACATTTGTTGATAACCTAATGTGCTTTTTACTAAGATAGGTACCTTATAGAGATTACCATATTTAATCATCACAATAGCCTATGAGGTATTATTACTGTCTCTGTACAGATTAACATACTCAATAGAGAGAGAGACAAATATGTCCCAAATGTCAGTCAGAATTTGCGACTTCCTTGTGAAGGACAATTCAACAACTCTCAAGGTGTCCCTGAAATAAATAAACTCAAAATTTGCAAGATACATTTTATCCAGATCGTTATTCTAAAAAGTACATCATCAACACCTGCCAAAACCAGACCCCGCTGTGCTGGTCATCACCTCTTTAGCTGCTGGCTTGTGAGGAATTTACTTCTGGGAAAAGAGTCTGGGATGATGGAAAGGGCAATCAGAGAACTCAAGAAAGCATACATTTACCAACTGGTATGAAAGCATTTCAATATTGTAACAACTGGTACAACTGTACCAGAGCCAATTTGCTGAAAAATAAATCTGTGGAATTCTTTACAACTCCAAATCTGCAATTCTGCAGAAGCATAACCAAGATGAATTACAGAAGCTATGCAATTGAGTAAGCAATCTGGGAGTGATATGCCCATTTTAGTTCTCAATGATTGGCTATGACTATTCGAATGTTAATTCAGTTCAACAGAAGATGGTAAATCAGTGCTTCTTAAATTTTTAACCCATTCTCCCGACAATGTGTTATCACGCTTCTCTATCACATACACACTGTCTGATGAACCATTTCATGCCAATAACTGGGATAGCTGTAGTCTCAGTGATCTAATTCTGAGTGTATTTGATAAGCAACAACTGAAAAATGCCCTGCTTTATTCAATGGATATATATTGAGCTACTCATCAGCACTGCAGAGTTCAGCATGTGGAAAGGGTACCATAAAAATCAGATTTTAATGACTGAATATGTTTAGTCCTTCTACTTAATAAATGATTTAAACAAAAGGTGCACCATAATTTTACAATCTAAAACTATACAAAATATAAAGAAAATATCTTTCATTTTAATGATAAAACTTCATGTTATGTAAGCAGGCTATTCTTGGAAAATATTTAAGAATTGCATAGAGAAAAAAATAAAATGCTAATTATTAAATATATGATAAAACACACATTTGAAGCAGCATCAGGGCACAGTTTTAACCACAATTATAATATTATGTGTACTTGATTAACTTCTCAACCTTAGATTTAAAAAGCCTCTTTTTACAAATACAGATTTTGCAAAAACAATCCAAGCATCTCTCATGGTATAATTTTCACTCCTTTTTTGATTTATAATGAAAAATTTATTTCATACATAATCACAAACTGATATTAGTAAAGTGGTATTATAATAAAAAGAAGCTATGAATAATTATATGTAGAGCAGAGCAATAAGAATATCTCGTCATATATACATATATAATTCCTTTAGGTACTCTGACACAATTGTGCTTTTCTAAATGGAAACATATTGATACACACCAAATAGTTTTAAAAACAGCAGATCATAGGCAGTAATTTTGTTTTCCCTTGACATTAATAAAAATGTATTTCATTCCTCCCTCAATAGGCTCCTTCCAATCTTAACAGGTTGAAAATATTTCCACTGTTTAAAAGGCCACATCTTGCTACCCAAAGGAAAACAAATTCTCAAAATGTCAATAGCCTTAGTTATTCCACAAACAACTAACATTTTAGTAACAGGAAATTATGTTAGAATAATCAGAAAATAAAATTTAGACTTGACATTTAATTGCAAGACTACTCACCACTCCTGGCTTACAGTTGTAATAGCGATGCTTGGAAGTGTCATCAAAGGCAGCGTAGTGGGTCTGGAAATGCCATCTCCCTCAGGAGTCCTTGCTCTCTCACTCTGTCTTTGGGCCAGTGGTGGTAGCTGTAAGTTTCCTGAGCAACACCTTCTCCCTCTCCAGAGGTCAATCCCAAGTGTGTTACTAGAAGAACTATAGGATTTACTCAAGCTACATTCCAAATAATCTTTAACATTCTGGAGGGACCACAGAGAAAGAAAAAAGAAGAAAAAGAAAATGAAATTCAAATGTTTAAAATGACGTACAGTGGAGTGAAATAAGAATCCAAATGATCAAGTCATCAGTCATAAAGTCCTTGATCTCACAATCAGAATCTAACACTGACAAAACCTTGAGAGAAAACAAGAAGTGGGCAGGGTGGCTAAGTCTCAACTTTTGGATTAAACATATCAGTTGCATATTCTTGGTTAGTTTTAGGATCCCAGTTATAGGCTACTAATGATAGCAAGTGAGTTAGAGAATTTTCTATCTTCTTTATCTTTCTTTCTTCTCTTCCTTTTTTTTTAACTTGCTAAAATGAAAGCTTATAATTGAACATATATTTTGGAAATCATTGTTACCATTCTGCAACATGGGGAAAAACTGTATTAGCTAAGGCATATACTCTCTTGTTCAGTGTTTTAAAACAAAAATATTTTCTATCTTAGGACAGAAAGATGTTGATAATTATGGGTAACTGACTATCTGTTCCCATAAAAGACCTCCTCAGAGTTGAAGAGTTGAAGTTTCTTTCCCTCTCTCTCTCTCTCTTTGTTGTTGGTAAAATTCTATAAGAGCTCAGAAAAAGAAGAGCACACTTTATCCAACCCTGAACTGAACTGCATGTGTTCAGTACATACCCTAATGCTGACATGAATGAACTACTTGTTAGAAGATAAAGACATTGTTTTATAACCACTGATAAGAGTTATTCATTCTTCCTGTATCTCTTAGTGACTGTGGTTACTGGAACTGCTGGGAGAGGGAGCCCCAAATGAGCCACTGCCTATGTACCATTCATACCAGCTCAAAGACAGAAAATGTCATAGCACAGCAAATACCCATGGATAGCAACTTGGAGTTAAAAAAATTTAACTGTCACCCTCTACTCTTATCTTAATATGGAATAATGGAAGTCCTGTCACCAGGCCAAGGTGCCTCACCTGTGGCCCTAAAAAGACAGGGCCTTCCTGCTAGCCTTTCAGAATAGATTTAGAAGAACCTGGGAATAGACCTCCAAAGGTTTAAACAACAGAAGTTCTCTATCGCCCACTCCACGCATTCCTATCCTAGTTTATACAAGAACAATTCAAGTTTCAAGGTCTACCTGGGTTCATGCAACAAATATTTGTTGCTCATCTATTATAGTTTTGCACTGTGCTATTTAAGAAGGATACAACAGCAAAAGAAAGCATAGTATCTATGCTCAAAGAAACCTCTATTCTAGTGATTATGCTTCTCTGATCCACACAAGACATTTTGATGAAGGAAATTTGGGTATGAATAGGCCTGACCATTTTCAGGGGCCCCACTCTTTTTACATGAAATGGGATACCATCACATTAATAAAACAGAATACACAAAGTCTTGCTGAAGAGATTCAAAAACAATTAGAAGCCAGAATTCATGACTATAAGTCAGACTGTTCTAAATATTCATATAAAGAAAGTACTGGTTATCTGGAAAGCAAGTCATGAGTATATACTTTACCTATGCAAGAGACTTTGTACCAGAGAACAGAAATAAGGATATCATTTAGCTAAACCACCAACCAGTATACTCCTTAATAAAGTTATTGGATATTTTTCTCTTTTAGAAAAATGAAGTATTATCAACTAGGTTTAATTGTCATAAATGAACTAAATGGGTACTTATTCGACATTTGCTGTTTGAAAAGTAACAAAGTCCCACCTACCACAAAATATCTCCCACACTAATTTGTCAACAGGCTTAAATTACAAATCCGAAGTCATTCTTTGAGTTAAAAGAACTTGTTTTAAAGATCCCAGTAGGGACGCCTGGGTAGCTAAGCCATTTGGTGCCTTCCTTTGGCCCCGGGGCGTGATCCTGGAGTCCCAGGATCCAGTCCCAGAATAGAGTCCCACACTCCCTGCATGGAGCCTACTTCTCCCTCTGCCTGTGTCTGTCTCTCTCTCTGTGTCTCTCATGAATAAATAAATTTTAAAAAAGATCCCAGTTAATGTGAAAGTGCATTGTCACAAAAGAACATAATGGTGTGGCTTTTTAGAAATTAAGTTAAATGCTGGAAACATTAATATTATATTACAAATACTCATTAACCCATGTGGAGCTTTTCATAATTATCTCAAACTCTCTCATACTCATATCTATACAGCATTCCCCCCAAATCACTAGCATCCTCAAGGGAACAACCTAATTCAGTCAATTCTCAATTACTGAATTTGAGATCTTAGACTTATAGTCCTATTTTAACTAGCCTGATTCTGGCTGACTACCCACTCATCAGATTAAAGATCTGGGGAAAATGAACATTAATTTGAATGTTACTTCTAGAAATTGCAAATTTTAAAATGTATTATACTGCCCCAAATTCACCCAACATCTCTATAATCCCAAGGGAAATAACCCAGTTCGGGATTATCCTCATGCTCCTGGATAGCTATTTAAAAAAACAATATTTTTGCCAATATAACTCCAAAAGGTTATCACAAAAGAGAAGCTAGTGTGAAACCCTGCACCTAAGTGGGAAAACTCTGCAGGGAGGAAGGGAAGGGGATACCAGGGGTACTCTGTCCTAGCTCCAAATTAAAACTAATCCAAGTAGAACCACTTAAATGCACAGTTGAGGCATAGCAGTGCCTATGTAGTTATGACTTTGTTGCCACTGCTGTTGTTTTATGTTGCCTTAGTTAAGTATATCCCAGCCCTTTTTCGAGCTTGCTCCAACTATTGAATTCTGACTAAACTCCTGGTAAGGAAATGTGTTTGGATATTTCCAAGGACATCTAGTGTGCTTGGGTACAATTCAATCTGGACCATAAACCAGAGCTTTTCAAGCCTTATAAAACTGGAAATGGAAATTATGGAAAGCATCAACTGACACTAGGGTTCCTAGGAAGACTAAATATGTCATGAGGTCCCATGAGACAATAATAAAAGTAATGTTGCCTTTGAAAAACATAGTTTTATCATAGGCAATCGACATCTATTATGAGCAGTTTGCCCAGAGGTGAGTAATATATTTTACATATAAAATCGGTCCCTCTCTGTGTGTGTGTGTCTCCCATACACATATTTCCTGGTTCTTCTTTCTGACTCTCTTTAGCCATTTTCCCCTTTTCAACTCCTCCCCAAACCAGCAAGTCCCGCCTCTTTAAGTTATCCTGTAATCCCTAGAGTTATGGGACACCTCGGTGGCTCAGTGGATGAGCATCTGCCTTTGGTTCAGGGTGTGATCCTGGAGTTCTGGGATGGAGTCCCACATCAGGCTCTCTGCATGGAGCCTGCTTCTTCCTCTGCCTATGTCTCTGCCTCTCTCTTTTTGTGTCTCTCATGAATGGATAAATAAAATTTTTAATAAACAAATAAATAATAAATCCCTAGAGTTATAATTAATTGCTGTGTTCAGTACCTGAATAGTATAATTTACTCCTGACTTCAGGGACTTAGCTCCCAGATGCAAAGCTTAATACATACTGTTCCAATGTCATTCATCATATTAATTCTCCCATTAAAGGTATTTGTGTACAACAAATAACTGTATATAAACACAGTAGTCACAGTTATTCATAAGTCACAGCTTATTCTGACAGAGCTGAACACAGTGTCTTACATGCAGTAAAAGTCTTTGCAGAAGTCCTTCCCCTACCAGAAATATTCTTCTAGAAAGAAAAAAGAAAGAAAGAAAGAAAGAAAGAAAGAAAGAAAGAAAGAAAGAAAGAAAGAAAGAAAGACTCTTTATTCTGATTTTCAGAGGGCTCACTTCCTCACTGCCCATACGTCCTGTCTATATGTCATTTCCTCACATTATCCCTCCATAAACACTCTATATTCTTACCATTCAAGCATTCTTTGTCCACTGACCAACTTCATCTTTCCGTATATATTTCATCATAGTTGTGGTTATTTTATAATTTTCTATTGATTTTTCCACCTCTTCTCTGAGGGACATGAACACTGTGCTATTGAATTTCTAGAACCTAACCAGCATTTGGAAGAACACAGGTGCTAAATTAATACTAAGTGAATATTTAAATCACTTAATAAATGCTGAATTAAAATAAAGGGATATATGATCAAATCTTCCTGACTTAAGGGTGAAATCTTACTTCAAGAGGGTAGCATATAAAATGTAAAATCTGCTAAATTGCTCTTGTTGTGAGGAAATAGGTATTGTGTGTAACAATAAGTATGAGCTTTCACACTGTACTCAAAGAGTGGAGGTGCATTGTGAAAAGTTCCAGGTCGCCACTGTCCACTAGAAATAAAGTGCAAGCCACAAATGGGAGCCATATGTATTAAATTAAATTTTAAATTTTCTAGTAGCCTCATTAAAAAAGTAAAAAAGAAATAGGTGAAATCACTTTTTTTTAGTATAGTTGATGTGTTATATTATTTTAAGGTATAGGGTAAAATTACTTTTAATAGTATATTGTAAACTAGCACATCCAAAATATTGTCATTTCAAAATGTAATCTATATCAAAAACTACTAATGGCACACTTTACATTCTTTTCTATTTGTACTATTATATATTCACAATCCAAGATCTATTTTTACATATCTCCATTCACACTGGTGCTTAAGAGTCACATGAAGCTAGTACTACCATGTTGAACAGTACAAATCTAGGTAACGATCACCCACTCTGATTGGCTTAATATTCTTTGAATGTGCTCTTCTTTCTTGGATTTTCTTTCTTGTATGCAAAACCCCCATCTTTTGTATTTTGACTGTGGCAACCAATTGCCTCAAGGGAGGATTCGGATTATTACGGTAAGGATGCAATGAAAAAGACAGAATGGTTGTCCATCTTTTATAGACAGAATGCATTGCTTAGTTTTATTCTCCCAAAAAAAATTTTTTGGAGCATGCACTCTACAGATAGTATTAAGAGACAATCCCAAGCTTCTTTTATCTTAAGAAAAATTATTTATAAATTCCAGAAGTTTTCCTTTAGATGTCTGGAGCATAGCATGGAAATCTGAACATCGCTTTTTATCGTGTGTACTAAGAACTTAGAATATGAGTTAAGGGAATTTCCCTTGTGGTCAGGTAACAGAGAAGGGGGAAATAAAGAAAGGAAATATTGTCATAGGTGATGATACTAGAACACTAATCTAGAGTAGAAATGACAAAGGGGTGCATTTTGCAGGGCAAGAGCCTCATAGCATAGCTAAGGCTTGTTCTGGACTTGTGGCTTCAAGATCTCACAAGCACTTACAGGGATACAGTAAGAAGCTGAGAATTAGCCTCAGCTTGTTTGCTAAAAGATTTGCTTCAGCATGAGGCAAAGTGAACAGAAGTCTGTGGGGTGAGCAGACTGAGGGTAAGGGCTAGGGAGAAAGCAAAGCTTTTAAACAACCAGAGCCCCCCTGAGAGGTTAGGTGGAGTCCATGTAGTGGAGAAGAAGGTCGAACTCACAGTATACTAAGAAGGTATGCTGCTCACGGGGAGAGCAATCATTACCTGGTGCTCCTGTCACATGCCTAAGCAACACGACCAAGGACAGAGACTTGACAATCAAAGACCTGGGGGAATGATCTGTTCCTCAACTCAGTAACAGGAGATGTGCATGGAAAAGAGGCAATACAGGATAAGGACAATACCACACATCTGTTACCACAATGTTAATAATTAGTGTTAAATCCCTTTGTCCAATGCCATGCAATTCAAGGGGAGGAGTTAGAACTGGGAGGAATCCCAAAAGACGGAGCATTTATTTACCCAAAAGACAGAATTTTATATAAACTGGCAAGTTCAAGTTCCTCCCAGCCCCTCCCCCATCTGTTGAACTAGGAGTTTAACAACAAGATAAGTTATTACAGAAATGAAAATTACTTCTTTTTCCGACCTCCCTCCTTCCTTCTGCACATCAGATTAGTGGCATATGATTTTTGGCTCAATTACAAACAGAAACAGTAAAAACTGGACAATTAAACACACACTAATAGGGGACTGGACAATTGAAAACAAAGGAGAGAATTAATCTCAGTTGCTCAAGATGCAAAGTTATGAGATGAGGAGTTTACAGACCTTCAGATGACCTGGCACAGGGTTTCTAAAAGAATACATATATCTAAACACCCTGGGATCTTGCTAAAATATAGTCTGATTTGTTGGTCTAAGACATAGCTTAAGATTCTGTGTTTCTAATAAACACTTAGGGAATGCTGCTGCTCTGAGGATCACACTTGAGTAGCCAAGACCTACAGGATGTGTACATCAACAAGCTTCTTAGGAGCAGTCGTCAAAGACCCCACCCTAAGACGTGACTCTCAAGGATTAGCTGTCCCTGGGTAAAGACAGGGAAGAGAGTCATCAGGGAACTGATAAGGCAAGTAATGCAGAAAGAGGAGCTTCTAAGAGCCAGAATGTAGGCATCCATCAGAGATTGGATGTTTTGTGAATGACACCATAAAACTCAACCTGAGACCATCTCCAAGCTGCAGAGAGGGCAGTGTTCCTGCTGTCTAAATTCCAGAATTCTGGATCCAGGTGCTGGTGATGCCTGGGTCACAGGAACAACTAGTGACAAAGTGATGGTGTTCAACAACCTTGCCTGCCCTTTGGATAAAATTATGGAGCAACTTCTTCACTGAGGAGACGAAACATGGGTGGAATCGAGCAACTCTGACTTTTGGAACTTACATCATCAGCTGTCACTGCCATCACACTCCTGCTTTTCTTCATTATAGAGGTGAAAGTATCCCCCTCTTAGGATGTCTGTTGTTCAGCACGTTTTGCTGACAATTTTTAAGACCTATGGGGGAGAAAAAAGAGACACATACACAAAAAAGAGTTCAGTTTCCTTAGTTGAATACAAACACATGGTTTATCTGTATTCTTCAGACTAATATTTGAATGGATACAATGTACATGTATAAGTAAATATGACAATTTCTCATGCCAATTTTTCAATCTTATATGTGAGAAAAGAGGTTCACAAAATACAAAAATCCCAAGACATCAGTGCAAAGCTTCTCAGGGGGAGAGAACAGAATAGAGGGCGACACTTAGGCTCCCAAGTAACGAATGATCATTAAGAATATTGAAATAATACATATTTGTGAAGAGCTTTATACTTTCTCATTCAATATTACATTTAATCCCCATAACAGTCTGTGAGATTATTTCAATTTTTTTCCTAATGAGGAAATAAATGATCAGAAAAATAATTGGACCAGGATAACACAGTTAAAATATGGCAGATTTAGAATCTTTTTCTTTTTAGTGGATTTAGAATTTAAGGAACTCATAGCTTTGATATTATGGTCAAAAAAGAAAACAAAGGAAAAACAAACCAATACAGAAAATATATATGGCCACAAAAATCTTAATTTCAATTTGCCATCAGTTTAAATCTCCTATACATATGTGCATACATATATATCTATATGTATGCACATATGAAATATTTATCACAGAAAATTTTAGTTAGAGAGAGCTAGAATTACCTGGTCTAAATCACAAACCTGGCCATTTTGAAAAAGAAGTGCTGCAATTCATGAAATTTGTTTTGTGTAGATCATTGGAAGCCACTTCAGAAATAAAGAACCTCAATAATGTTAATAACCTGGTCGTGCAACTCCAGAGAAAAACTAATCTCTTGTTTTTAAAACCCAGGGGTCCAAATTTAAAGTTTAGGCATCCAATAGTGTCTACAAGAGAATATAAAGAATTCTGTTTGCAGAATTGAACTGGAAAAGATATACTACCGAAATCACCGAATCCAAGAAGCATTAGTCCATATGGTGGTTTCTCACAATCTTGGTAAAAAAAAGGGTCCTGCATCATGGCTGAGCTCAAGAAGCTTCTATGTTTCCTCACTCTGCACATTTAAATTCTCAATACATGCCTGATTTGAAATGTCTGCTTCTCGAACATGAAGATATATATAGATTAAGAGCGTGATGGAATTGTAGCTATGTGACTAGGAATACTAAGTAGTGGCATTGTACCATCACCCAGGAAACCAGGGTTGAATTTCGAACACATAATTTGACTATATTATGCAAAAGTTGGCAGCAGAACTGACAGGGTGGATAAGAGAGTGGGGTAGGGAGAAACTTTGCCTTTGTAAGTGTTCTAGGGAAAGAATCCATCCCATAGGCTTTTCAGGGAGTTGATTTAATATACCAAGGAAAAGAATTTTTTCAGTATACACCAAGGAATGATTGAACTTTACTAAGGCTGACCAAACCGGAGTAGCCAGAATTTTAGAGCTTTTATTCAAAGGTTTCTTGACATCTAACAAAAGTAGGCAAATAACATTTTCTCACAAAGTGATCTCCAACCTTGAGTCCTTCCATAAGGTAGACTCTGAAAAAAAAGTTTATGCTCCTAAATTAAAAAAAAAAGATTCAAAATTTAAGTTTTACATTCAAGATAAAGGATTAGATATTTCCAGTGATTATAATTTTGTAAAAATAAAAGTATGGAAAAATACAAAAAAAGCTGTGTAAAATGGTAACAGTGAACATCATGTAAACGTTCTATGAGAGGCTTTTCTTTTTCTCTATGTTTTCTAAATTTTTTGTGATGTATTATTTAATGAACCAAAAGCTGATCTTATATATATCTTATTATATATTATAATTATTATATATATGTTAATTTATGTTTTAGTATACATTATTTTATACTATATTATGTATAATATATTAATGTGTATATATACATACAATAAGGACCCACAAAATGCATAAGAATATTAACTTATTTTAAAGTTATTTTAGGGGATCCCTGGGTGGCGCAGCGGTTTGGCGCCTGCCTTTGGCCCAGGGCACAATCCTGGAGACCGGGGATCGAATCCCACATCAGGCTCCCGGTGCATGGAGCCTGCTTCTCCCTCTGCCTGTGTCTCTGTCTCTCTCTCTCTCTCTCTGTGTGACTATCATAAATAAATAAAAATTAAAAAAATAAATAAAAATCTTTAAAAAAATAAATAAATAAAGTTATTTTATTTCTACAAAACTTAGTCTGCCATATATTTGGGGGACTATCTTTTTGTGAAGTAAATGATACCTACTTATCTTGGATGAAGAAACTAAGAACAGTGACAGGGTAGGATTTAAATCTTAGGCCACAGCTAGATGATAAATTATACGGTCTCTTAAATAACTTTTAGGAAAGTTCCAAATGAATTTGAACAGTTAATAAAATATATGCAGCATTATGTCATACAATGGTGCAAACACATGTAAGTGGTAAGTTCGGCATCAGTACTATCAAGATGTGGGGTGCCTGGTTGACTCAATCGGTAAAGCATCCAACTATTGATTTTGACTCAGATCATGGTCTCAGCATTGTGAGACTGAGCCCCTCATCAGGCTCCATGCTCAGCATGAGATTCTCTCTTCCCCCTCCCTCAGTCCTCACCACCCCCCTCTTTCTCTCAAAAATAAATAAATAAATAAATAAAGGATTATCAAGATGCAAATGTTATGTGCAGTCAATTAAAAAAAAACAATAATTAGTAGAGTGTGGGTCTGGAAAGAAAATAAGAACACCAAAGTGATCTCTAACAAATGGCTTCTATACTAAATTAGTGGGAAAAATCTATGAGGAAAAAGTTTACTTTTTATCTTACATTCATTTTGCTTGGTAAGAACTATACTTAAAAACAGGATAAAACACTGCAACTAGAGTAGAAATTTCTAAGCCATCTTCAGCAGGGAGGGACAACAATCAAGTTTTCCCAGCAGAAATAAAGACCTTAACAATACCTTCTCAGGCTTACACAAAGTATGATGGGATCCAGATGAAGCTCAATGTATACTTAGGTTGCTTTCATATCTTGGCTATTACACATAATGCTGCCATAAATATGGGGTCCACTCAAAGACAAATGGATAAGGAAGATGTGGTATGCATAGACAATAGAAAAAGGGTGGATCTCGCCATTTGTGACAACATGGGTAGACTTGGAGGGTATTATGCTAAGTGAGATAAGTCAGACTGAGAAAGACAAATGCCATATGATTTCACTCATATGTGAAATCTAAAAAACAAGACAAATGAATAAGAAAACAAGTGAAAAGCAAATTCAGATCTATAAACACTGAGAACAAACTAATGGTTGCCAGAGGGAAGGAGGGTACAGGAATGGACGACACGGGTGAATGGGAATGGGAGATATAAGATTTCAGTTATGGAATGAATAAGTTATGGGAATAAAAGGCACAGCATAGAGAAAATAGTCAATGATATTATAAAAGCATTATATGGTGACAGATGGTAGCTATACTTGTGATGAGACAGCATACATACACAGAAGCTGAATCACTATACTGTACACCTGAAAATAATATCACATTGTGTGTCAACTACATTCAAATACAAAAAAGTATTTTAAAAAATGCTCAAAGCAAATCTGGCCCCCAAGAACTTTAGGTCTAGTTTGGAAGGAAAAACTTACACATATTAAATATTTACTTGGTAGATTGTAGCTGCTCAAAAATATTTGTAAAATTAGTATATCAAAGAAAATAATTAAATGCTAACATCCTATGTGTAGGTTCAACACTTCTTTGAAATGAAGTTGTTGGTGCTGGGTTTCAGGGAAGGCTTTAAGAAGGAAATGAGGTTTCTTTTTTAGCCTTAAATAATAAGTAGGATTTGTTTAGTGGAGATTATGAAGAACAACACGGTGTGCAAAAATATGGAATGGAATTTGATATACCAAGAGTATGATACATACAGAAGGATGCTATGCTAAGGAAATTTATGACAGGCAGAAAGACAAAATGTTCCAGGGTAACATCAGTAGATCTTCTGGCAAGCAAGAGTACTTTTAAGAGGTCTAAGCCATGGAAATAAACTTATATTTTGTGACATTTTGAGTGTGAGAGCTTACGGGATAAATGTATGTGCCTTTAACAGAGAGCATGTCCTGGCTAGGAAAAGCGGGATCTCAAGTTATAAGACAGATTTCCAAATGTTATATATTAAAAATATTTTACTTTTATACTCAGAAATAAAACACAACATCTGTTATATAAAAGACAAAAAAAGGGATAGGAGAGATATTTTCTGTATAGTCCTCATTTTCCAATAGAGATCCACCCCTCCATCTTTTCCATCCTAGACACAGTCCACGGGCTTTCTAGCCCTCTGGCTCCTGTTCAACCAAGGAGAAACAGAGGCAGTAGACTAAAGGGCAAGAGGATAGAGAGGTCCCTCTCTGCCGGCCATGGTGTAGCAATGGTTAAAGTCTTCTACTCTAGGTCACAGCCAGGCACCAGTCTTTGAAGGTCCCTAGGTTCCATTAACTAATGTCTTCACTTGACACTTCAGATGTAGGCTAGCCCTGTGCTGTTTCATCGTACCTTTCTGTTTATCTTCAACCTTGCCCACATCTTTTGTAAATAGTGCCTCATTAAATGGTACCTTTCTGTCACCCCTTTGAGAGCACAAACTATTTCCTGCTGGGATCCTGACTTACAACAGATTTGCTCCAAAAACTTTACAAAGCCAGATGGCAATTTTGAAATATCCCTGCTCAGTGCCTAGTACAGTGACAGACACAAAGCAAGCTCTCAATAAATAATTGCTCAAAGAATGAATGAATAAATGCAGTTGGAGTTTTAAAATGGTTTTATGGCTTTTAGAAAAGAAGGTCAGGCATTATCTCAAGTTGCTATTGTAAGGCAGAAACAGTTTTATGTCTTCACTCTTTGATGGCAATAGTGATTTTATTTGGGAATTCTGAGAAAGGTTATAATGTGCTAATATATTACTTTACAATATTATATATAATATATGATATAATTGAATATATTATAATATATAATATGTCGTATATATGACTATATATATATACTGGGCTATATATATATATATATATATATATATATATAAGAATAGGAGTTTACAAATCATTTTATTGTTGATTGTTAGTGTCAGTTGCCTTTCATTCAGGCTAACAGAGATTGACAAGTTATGCCAGTTTAAGCACCATACATTTATGATTTGAAATACGCTTCATAAGAGCAGCCAACCAAAGGAGGTAGGCACATAATAGCGACAGGTGAGGAAATCATGTCTTGGAATAGCAATGAAATATGCTTAAAGTCACACCCTCTGCTGGTTCAGATCATAATGTTCTGGTTCTAAAGCAAAGCCTCTTAACCTATCCCTATGCAGCTGATTGGGCCTTATTCACATCTTTTCAGGGTAGTAGTAAATGAAGTGATTTGTACTTCATTTTCTGATGTTGGAAATACAAGTTAAGTTAATCAGCTTTCTGGAACCACGCTCCCTAATCTTTTTACCTTTTAAAAAATACCGAAGTCTTTAAGTGATTCAAATTTAAGGCAAATATAGGCAAGAGAAGAGATAAAGTTCTCTTCATTTGAGATTATTCTTCCATTAGCAAAATTTGCTTCTCAATACATAGAATACCATATGCTTCATTAAAACAAAATATTTCTAAGAATTTCTAAGGTGATGAGTAAGTATGATGACTACAAATTCCATTTCTGGCATATTTTAATAGTTTTCCTATGGTTTTACATTTCACCATCTAAAAGATGCTTTTAAACTTATGTTACTCATTCATAACATTCTCTTATGTTCGAAGACTACAGTATTCTTTAATAATTTCACCTATCCTTCTTCCTCTTCTTGCCACAGAGATTTAAAAGCTAAAACGAGGGAAAGGATCCTGTAGCACTAAGTATGAATTTCTCTTTTGACAGGTTATAGCTTTCAATACTAGTAATCCTTGGTTGATAAAAATTTCAACGACTAATGATAATCATTTTAAAATTCCACACCATGGACACATGCTATATCAAACCATGAAGAAATGAGAAAAATAAGGTAATATTTTTGAGTTTTTAAGAAAACTTTTTCCAATTTAAAGATTACCTTTATTCTGAGGTGATGTCCAAAAGTTTAATTTTTATTTGTGTAATTGATTTTCTAAACAATCTGAACTCAGTAGGGCACAGATATGTACTAGCTTTAATTATTCTCTAGTAACTGCTTTCCATCTGCAATGTTAAATCCATTTTCTCTTCTTTAACAACAGTTCAGACTGATTCCATTACTGCAGCTTATATGTGCTTTAAATCACATCTCTCTTTTCCAGCTCAATGGCCAGCCTCTGTTGGACCACTCAGTGGCAGTGTTTAGGACTTGAGTGGACCGAGGGAATGGTCTACTCTTTTATTTTAGGTTCTAGTTCTTTCCACATTGCAGCAGAGAGGAAGAATTAATGAAAAGGAGCAAAAGTCTTTTTACTTAACTGGGCATTTAATTGCAGCTCTATTGAGTGCCACTATTTTTCCAACAAAAAATCCCTCTCTATAGGGTGTCCAAATGCTCACTCTCTTCTTAGGGGTAAGTAGGAGTTTTCCTATTGGGAAAATAAACATTCTAGTCTCATCAGCTCCCATACTTATTGATACACATTGAAACTCTTGCTGGTAGGACTCCCTTGTGCAAAAGTCTACTATCTTGATTGAAGTACTGACAAGACGGCTCAGGCCACAATGCCTTTTTTTTTTTAAGATTTTATTTATTTATTCGTGAAAGAAAATTCTTTCACACAGAGAGGCAGAGACATAGGCAGAAGGAGAAGCAGGCTCGTTGCAAGGAGCCTGATGTGGAACTTGATCCAGAATCCCAGGATCATGCCCTGAGCCAAAGGCAGACACTTAACCACTGAGCCACCCAGGCATCTCTGCCACAATGTTCTTGATCCCAAATAAGCTCCAGCATCCTTGTCACATCAAGTGATGAGAGTATAGGATGCTTTGCTACTATCTCTTCCCTCTGCCCTGCTCTCTCTCTCCATTTCTCTTTCTCCATTGCTCAAGAAGTCATAAAGAGATTAGAAAGTATTCTGCATAAGTGATCAACGGAGAAATGAGATACTATGTCAGTTATTTATAAATATCTTGCAGCCCCAAGCCAATCATTCTAAATCCTGTTCTGTGATGCTGAGGCAGAGACTTTGCAAACTACATTTACAGATTCTTTTGCTAGCTGGCCTCCTTTAAGTGATGACTATGGGAATCAGTAGTAGGAAGCTGTATGAGAGCTGGGGAAAAGGTACTTTCTTCCTCCTTCCAAGAGTAGAGATAACTTTGCCACTCCATTCTGGCAGATTCAGAACCATCCACACAATATCCCCATCAAATGTCTGCTCACTAGTTTCAGAGTGACCCCTTGGTGGTACCAGCTTTTATGGTAGTGAATCCTCTTTTACATGCCTAGATCTCATAAAACCATTTCGCCCACTTCCCTAGGAATGGAAGTCTCTTCATTATTCTTTGGGTTACCTGGCAGACCTCTTTTCATTTTCATCATTCAATACTTGCATAATAAATCTCTTGTATTAAATCCCTAACTAGAATCTAAGGGATACAGAAGCTAACCTTCCTTTTGTGGAAGATACCCCTGATCTCTACAAATAGTTTTTCATCTCTAGTAGGCCAATAACTCGCTTCTCCAAAACCTCTCCACAACCATCCTCTCCCCACCCAGAGTGGTTATATGGGCATTGGGAGGTTGCTGGAGTAACCCAACTGCTACTTCTCACAAGGAGTTGCCTAACCACTTTTGTATACAGCTCTCTGTAGAGAATGTCATATATTTTGATGGTTTTAGTCCTCTCTTCTGGATTATAGTTGCTATTTGTAGCTTAACAGGAAAACTCCTACTCATCATTCTTTCAGATGTTAAAATTTCCTTCCATGAAATGATAATAATGTATGGGGCATGAGCATTTTTTTCTTTTGTTTCTCAGTGGCCTCAACTGAGAATATTTTTTTAAAGATTTTATTTATTCATTCCTGATAGACACACACAGAGAGAGAGGCAGAGACACAGGCAGAGGGAGAAGCAGGCTCTATGCCAGGAGCCCAACGCGGGACTCGATCCCGGGACTCCAAGATCGCGCTCTGGGCCAAAGGCAGGCGCCAAACCGCTGAGCCACCCAGGGGTCCCCTCAACTGAGAATATTAAACATTGGCAACTCTATCAGTCCTCTGATCCTTTGAAAATTTTACTGACTCATAAAGTACAAATACCTAAGATCCTGTGTACCATATCAGTTAATGTATTAACTTATTAAAATAAGTAGCATAAAGTCTAGCTCAAGAAAAGGAGGGTTTTCTGGTTTGGGCTAGCATCTTATATAGTATGCATTTGGGGAAGAAATGCTAGACAAAGAGGAGTCTAAATTTCTGTCTCCTTTCAGAGGCACATTACCACCTCACTATAGTTATCCACTGTGAAAATTAACAAAGGTGATATAAGAACGAGTTAAGGGCAGATGGGGCTAGGCAGGGAAAGATAAGGGAATGGCCCAAAGTCAGGCTCCCAGGAATCTGTGGGCACCCATAAACCCCAAGGACACTGAGAGGTCCCAGAGTCAGGATCCTACTCATCCCAAGAAAACAGAGATAAGACAGTTAAAACAGAATGAATAAATAAGTAAATAAATAAACCTGGCTCCCTAGCTCCAAAATGTTAGGGAATGTCTCCCTTTGATGGCTACTAATAAATCACAGAAACTCAGCAGACCACAAAGAAATAAGTCATCAAGTCCCTGCTCAAACCAAGACTGCACAAGAATCTCAAGCCTGTGGGCTCCCTGGCTAGGTTCTCAATAAAAGACTACCATGAAAAGCCCTCAGTGGCAATCCTATCTGGATTCCTCTCACTTCTCAGAGCTTTCTTTGTATCTCTGCTTAATAAACTTCTATTGCTTTGCTCATGCTCCATTGTCCATGAGATTCATTCTTTGACTACATGAGACCAGAACTTAGCTCTCCTGTATCAAAGGGAAACCTCACTAAAATGGAGTTGGGAGGCCAGATAGGGGAGCATAGAAAGAGGAAATAAGATGACCATCAATTACACTCAAATGTCAGATAAGAAGACCATCAATTACAGACTCCAACTGAAGAATTATCATCAGGAGAAAATCATTAATTACAGTTCTCAATAGGGAAAGATGTACATTACATCTCCTATAAAAAAATTGACTACCCCTGCAATTCTGTCAGTAAGAAACTGTCATCAGCCTAAACTCTTGCTTTTCTCCAATGGAATTCTATTCAAAACAACCCCCTCCAACTTCCTCTTTCCCTATAAAATAATATTCCTTTCCTTTGCTTGTTTGACTTGACTCTGGTTTTGCCATAGCTTGCATGTCCTGAATTGCAATTCTCTGCTACTCCCAAATTTTTGATGATAGAATAACTTTTAATTTTTAGGTTAACATCACCTAACTCTGGACATTTGTAGGGAAAAAAATGTGTATGTAATAAGACATTTTCTGTGTAAAACTTCTTAAGACTCTAAGCACCCAACACTTAGATATAAGCATTTCTGGAGAGAAAATCAGTTTGTTTAATTAGGCAAAAAGCATCAATGACTTTTGAGATAAAAATTGAAGAGTATTAAGAATTAATATGAACTTAAACCATGAGTTTTAGCCTGAGAGAATAATAAGTAACAAAGAGATAATCGAATTCTTTTAATAGTCATCAGACTGCAAAGTAGCTAGGCTAAATGCTGCTCTGAGTAAAATGTGTCCCCTGAACAACCATTTAAAATCAATTTCTACTATAAAATGTGTTCTCTGTAAATTACTAATAGGATACAAACTTGAAATCAGTACACATGTTGACAGAAAAGAAAAAATTCTTAGTATACAATTTGTTTGGATGAATGTTAATTTCCCACAATAACAGAACATGCAGAAAGTAACTAACAAACTATTCCCAGGTTTCTACTTGTATAAGTAATGCCTTACTGGTCGTCCACAAGATGGAGGCATAAGAAGATCCCGAACTCCTCCTCCCACAGACACATCAAACCAACAGCTACATATCGATGATCATTTGCTTCCAAAAAATATCTAAAAACTAGATGAACTGGGGGATCCCTGGGTGGCTCAGCAGTTTAGCACCTGCCTTTGACCCAGGGTGTAATCCTGGAGTCCCGGGATCGAGTCCCACATTGGGCTCCCTGCATGGAGCCTGCTTCTCTCTCAGCCCACACCGCCCCCCATCTCTCATGAATAAATAAATAAAATCTTAAAAAAAAAAACTAGGTGAACTGTTTCTCCATAGCAAGGGATAAAAAGACCATCCCCACTGCCTAAAGGTCTAACTTCCAATCAGCCCAAAACTAGGTGCTAAATGACTTCCTTGAATTTATTTTTTTAATTTATTTTATTTAAACTCAATTAATTAAAATATAGTGTATTATTAGTTTCAGAGGTAAAGTCTGGTGATTCATCGGTTGCTAATAACACCCAGTGCTCATTACATTACCTGTCGTCCTTAATGGCCATACCCAGTTACCCTATCCTCGCCACCTCCCTCCCCTCCAGCCACACACTCAATTTGTTTCCTATAGTTAAGAGTTTCTTATAAAAGTGCCCTTGACTTTAATGTGCCCACAGTCTTGTTTTCAGAGCAATGAATAAATGATTATTCATTCAACAATACCTAATGTGTCCTTGGCATGTGTCAGTATCACAGCACAGTGTCAAAAGTGCTATGACAGGAATAGACGTTGGGTTCATTAGGTGAACAAATGAGTGAAGGTCACCTCTACAAGCAAAAATTATAAAGAAAGCTTCATAGAGGAGGTTATAGTTCTTTTACAGGTACTGTAGCTAAGGAACAAAGAAAGGAGCCCTTCTACTCTCTTTCTATCTATTCTCCAAAGTGGCTTTTTTTTTTTAAGATTTTATTTATTTATGCATGAGAGACACACAGAGAGAGGCAGAGACATAGGCAGAGGGAGAAGCAGGCTCCTTTCAGGGAGCCCAATGTGAGACTCAATCCACGGAGGCAGGATCACGCTTTGAGCTGAAAGCAGACACTCAACCACCGAGCTACCCAGGTGTCCCTCCAAAGTGATTTTTTTAAGAGCAGAATTCCTTATATTATTTCCCTGCATTACATTCTTCATGGCTTCCTGTTACATTTAGGATAATCCAAACCCTAATATGTCATACAAGTCCATGCAGATATGGTCTCCCCTTGCCTTTGCAGTCTCACCTTCTTATGTTGGCTTCCACCTGCTTCCTCAACCTAATCTCACATCACTGTTCCCTTTATCTCATTTATCTTTAGCCAAATTGCATTTGGGGTTTACCCAACATGCCTTCCTTGCCTCAGGACTTTTCCTACACTGTAATACTTCCTCGATTTTGCCTGGCTCACTCATTCCTCAGCTTTCAGCTTAAATATCTTTCCTTCAGAAAAATCTTTACTGAATTACTCTGCTTATCACAAGGTTTTTACACCATTACTTTTTTCTTATTCACAGTATTTATCATAATTTTGTATTTATTTGTAAGAATGCATAGTTTTGTACCTTTCAGAAGCTCATAGTGAATATTGCTAGTCACTATATTCCTTGCCCCAAGCAAGAAATATTTACTCTAAAAAAAATTTGAATGAATAAAATACATATGTTCTATGCCTCTCCCTGAAACACTAAAAGTGTGATAATCCAAGAGCAGCAGATAGGAGGGGGCAGGAGACTGAATCAGAATGCCTGATAAACGACAAATATCACCTCACAAATAACCAATATTGACAGAATATATGTTCTTACTCCTGTGATGGGAATACTAATAGCTGTGTGGTAAGCACTATCTGATAGCCTCTAAATATATTCCTTCATATAATTCTCATAACTACTCTTGTCTCCATTGCACATGTAAGAATTCTGAAGCACTGGAAGGATAAATGACTTGTCTAAGCAAACTCATCTAGCAAAGTACAGAGACAGGATTCACACTGAGGCACTATGCCTCCAGAGTTCACACAATTAAGCTTTATCCCCCACTGCCTCTTGGAAGAGGCAAACAAGCATTATTATCAGAGA
Organism: Nyctereutes procyonoides; assembly: GCF_905146905.1. NCBI lineage: Eukaryota > Metazoa > Chordata > Mammalia > Carnivora > Canidae > Nyctereutes > Nyctereutes procyonoides. The sequence continues at coordinate 45,069,971 of NW_026575140.1, read as the reverse complement.
GCAAGAGCAAATGAAGATGGGTTAGGGCCATGATACAGAGGATACTTGAGAATAAAAGTGGAATTTCAGGACAAGAAAGGAACCAGATAATTCTTAAAATAATGAAACAAAAAAAGAGATTCTATTGTTTTCAGAACATACAGAGCCTATGAAAAGCTACTCTTTTATGTAATCTTATACAGATTTACATTAAGTTGGAGAACTTAGACTATGTGTATAAAACATAACTAAAAAGGCCTCTATTTTCTCTCATGCTTGAGCAAGAACTCACAAGTATTTTCTTTTTCTATCTTTGCTTCAATATCTAAAATTATTTTAAGTTAATACAGAAGACCCTTGATATTCATTCACAAGTGCTACATCCCCAGGCTTTTAAAAATTGTCCACCAGTATAATGCTTTTCAAACATGCTTCATGGGACATGTGGGAGATAGAAAGGCTTTTGATCAAGGTCTTTCTTTTAGGCCCAAAGACCCCAGACACCGATCATAAATTAATTCTTTTTCTTTCCTTAAGAAGACTGAAATCACAAAGTGCAGCAATTCATTATTATCTTGAGCAAGTAAGCATACAAAACCCCCATGTGCTCCCTTCTCGGAAATATAAATACTATATCATAGACTTCCTATGAGGGAAATCCAAAAACTGTGAGGAATCGTCCCAGGACCTCAAATGAATTAATGGTATGACACTTGCTGATTTAACTGAATTAACTGGGTATGATTATTGCTCATTTAGAAGCAGACACTCAATATAGGGCAAGTTGTCCCAGACCTCCTAAAAGATCAGGGATCCAAATCTAGGTGGATATATAAAAGAAAAAAAAACCTCACAAACAGAAGGCTGCAACTAAATTTGGTGACACCAGAATGCTATATTACATTGTTTTGATATGGCATAAAAGAACATAAGTAAACATTTGCTATTGGTGTTTAAGTATCTTTATATTCAGAAACTATGATTTCCTTATTTTTAAAGATGCAAAATTAGGCCTCACCCTAAGAATGGACTCACTCATGAATTTAGCAAACATTTGATACATCGGATACATAAGAGGTGAGAACAGAAGGAGCAGGTATTAGAGAATAAAGAGGCTTGGCAGCCACAAAATCTCAATTTTTATATATTTCACATTCTGAGTCTCTTTGTAAGATTTTATTTGACAAGAGGTTCTGCCCCTTAAAAAGAAAAATTTAAAAACCACTACAGTACTCCCTATAACACCACCATAAATACCCTTTAATACTATAATATTCCTATAATACCCCCCCATAAAATGCCTTCAAACAGTGTTTGCAAACTTTATTCAAGTACCATTTTTGTAACTTTTGCCATATATAATTCCCTCATCTTACAGATGAAACACAGAGCCCTTAAAAAGCTGATTTGGCATTCACCCAGTGAGTGGCATAAGTCGAACTAAAATTCCAATAATCTGGATCTAGTCCATTGTTTCTTCTTCCACTACAGTGCCTTCATGTGTTGCCTCTAAATTAAAGGCTTTTGTTTTATTTTGTGTTGTTTTCGGCAAAGGCTTATTCATATATTAGAGAGCATGCTAACTGACATACACAAGGCTTCAGCACCAAGCAATTTACTTATGAATTCATATATTCACGTACTCAGGCATCCATGAATGCGTTCATTTATACAACAACCATTCACTAAGCACAACTGAGAGCCATGTACTGTGTAGACACTGAGAAGACAAAGAGGAAAAGACATGACTTCGATCCTCAAGGACTGCAGAGCCTCAGTAGAGTAGAGTGGGAATAGAGAGTTCATACCACTAATTATATGACAGAGATACTTTCAAGGTGCTGCAGCAGCACACAGGAAGGTTCCAGAAGTCTGCCTAGGAAGACCAGAAAAGACTTCACAGAGAAGGTAAATCTAAATCATGCTCTGGTAAGATATGTACAATTTTATTAGAAAGGTGAAGGAAAGTATAATTCCAAATGAAACGAGATGTCCTCTCACTGATCTTTAGCCACCCACAAGAGGCACATTAGTAACTATGGGATCTTTAATAAGTCATTTGATCCCTCTAATCTTGTGCTTCTATTGATGAAAAATGATTATTTGCTGTATATATTCCTGACATTGCTGTAATCATATATGACCAATATTTTAAAATATTAAAATACTTTTGAATGATGGAAGCAACATATTTTTGGTATTAGTGACAGGAATTTGCAGATTCTCTGGTATAAACTGTATCCAGTGCAACCCAGTTGTTGTATAAAGGAAAGCTCTCTGAAAGTAAATTCAAAAAACTCTAGGTGGAGATTCCAACTCTGTGGTACATATAGCAATTTACTTGACCTCCCTGAGACTGTGTTCTTATTTATAAAAAGAGGCACAATGTCTCCTGCTTCACAGGGCTATTGTAAGGACTAAATGAAATAGTGAGTGGTGCCTGGAAAGGTCTTGTACCTAGTAGGTCCTCATTAAATTATTTGCTAAATCACAATCTCATCAAAATACTTCCTTTAAATCTTATCTCTTCATCTTACCACAAAGATGCCCAGTTTTAACCTCCCTCCTTTTAGAAAGCATAACTGAAATAACAAGACCTTATATAACTCTGCTTTAGAGCTATTTATGTCTGAATTTTCTTATTACCAAGAGAACATAACAACTGCTTCACAGAGGAAGAAGTCTCCAGGGATCTAAGCATGGGGGTCAAAATGAATCTTACAAGATAACATTACAATCATCACAAAAGGATGATCGTAAGATGAGAAAATAATACAATGTCTGAAATGACATTAATCCCAAATCCACTAGAGTCTATTTATATATAAGAAATAACAAATACTGATAAGTTACTCTCTAGCCATGACTATAATATAGAACATTTCCCCTCAGTAATTAATGAAAACCAAGCAAAATCTCTTTTTCTCTTTTATTATAAAGCTATGTAACAACATCTGCATCACAAAAAGTCTTTTGGCCTTATCTATACTTTATAGATTGTGACTGTTAACAGATCATTGTCCTAACAATAGCCAGTCCAGATTAAAAAGTTCAATAGTTGTTCTACCAGCTGTGTTGTAGAAATAATACATTTATACTATATACTCATATACACATATAATGAGAATGTAGATCAGATTTTTGTAGAAATGTGAACAGATTTCAAACACAAAATGCAAAGTTTACACAGGTCTTCCATTCACTTCTTAGGGAAATATTATTGATGATTTGAGGTAGTATTGCTATTTTTTATCTTTGCTTAGATGGCAATAAAACAACAATTATAATTTGTTAAGCATGTATTAAATCTAAAACTATACTAAGACTGAACATACAGAAAACTATGTCTTGATCCATAACTTGTATCTATGAGTTATCCTGTTCCATTATCTATCTGGTCATGTTTTTAAGTGCCTGACAGGAAATGAGGTGATGGTCTCAAGCCTAAATCTTATGAGATAATAATTCTTTTTTTTTTTAAAGAAAAATTGTTAAGGAGAGTTACAGATCTAGTATTTGACAGGCACTGTTAACAAAGGACACCAGTTTGGCTGCCAAAGAGATCACGTTCTAGGATGCAGTGTTGAGTGGGCAGTAATGAGTGTTTTGTATTATGTACAGAAGAAATGCCTGGAAAGGGTTATTAATTAGCACAAATAAGAGGATCTTAGATTTATACAAGCTCATAGTTTTGAAGACTGAATAGATTTCCTCAAAGAAAAATAATTGGAAAATTAATCCAGCTAGAAGAAACATCACAGAGACATTTGGCATTTTGGTATGTTTGGTGAATTATATCTAGTCTGTATGGCTCCAAAGAATAGAATCTGTAGGATGAAGAGCAGTGGAAAACACAACTGGGAAGATGTGTAAGAGACAGAACATGTTGATATTTTAATATAATGCTAAATGGTATGGACTTTATTCCATTTAGCATGGGAGTAGGAAATGTTTTTGAAGAATTGTGGGTGGACAGTTAAAATATTCAACTCTGCACTCTAGAAAATATATTCTTGTGGCAATAAGAAAGTAATTTTAAGTAGGATCTTGAAAAAAGGACTGTAACAAGACCAAAAGGATTTCTCAAAATATTAGGAAAAAAATAAGGAAATAATAGAGACAGAAACCAAGGTTGTCCGAAGTTTTAAAGATGAGGCACAGGGATGCCTGGGTGGTTCAGCAGTTGAGTGTCTCCCTTTGGCCCAGGGTGTGATCCTGGAGTCCCAGAATCGAGTCCCACATCAGGCTCCCTGCATGAAGCCTGTTTCTCTCTCTCTGCCTGTGTCTCTGCCTCTCTCTGTGCCTCTCATGAATAAATAAATAAAATATTTAAAAAAAAAGATGAGGCACAAAATAGCCATGGTCTTCTGACACAGAAAGATCAGGCAAGATAAGGACTGAGCAGTGATTATTAAACAGAGAAATCAAGTGGTCATTACCTCTGAAAAGAAATGTCTCCAAAAAGATATAGAAGTACAAGCTTGGTTTGAAGAGACTGCAAGATGAAATTAATATCTGTAGAATCCCTAAGTACTGAAAAGATTAGAGTATATTTCCGTGTACAATTCAAAATAAAAACAACAGGTGGACTGTGGGCCACCAGGGTCGTTGAAGGATCTCAAGATGGCTGGGTGAAAACTTGCTCTAAAAGCAATTGACTGGGTAGCTTTTGGGGAGATCATACCCCAAAACCAGAAAGCCATTGCCAACCCCTGAAATCCTGGAATGAGAAGTTTACCCTACAGGTTGGCTATTCTCCCTAAGAAACCACCCACTATCAGCTGCACTTACTACAAGGCCAATGTGGCAAAGGCTGGCTTGGTAGATGCCTTTGAAAAGAAGTTTAATGCCCTGAAGGTTCCTGTGCCAGAGGATAAATATACTGTCCAGGTGGATGCTGAGGAAAAAGATGTGAAAATTGTGCTGCATTTTTGTCTCTTTCAAAGGCCAGGATTGAGGAATATGAAAAAGAGCTGGAGAAGATGAAGAACATAATTCCATTTGATCAGATAACAATGGAAGACCTGAATAAAGTCTTCCCGAAAACCAAATTAGACAAGAAGTATCCCTATTGGTCTCACAAGCCAATTGAAAATTTATAAACATGGGCAGCCCGGGTGGCTCAGTGGTTTAGCGCCGCCTTGGGTCCAGGGCCTGATCCTGGAGACCCAGGATCGAGTCCCACATCAGGCTCCCTGCACGGAGCCTGCTTCTCCCTCTGCCTGTGTCTGTGCCTTCTCTCTCTCTCTCTCTCTGTCTCATGAATAAATAAATAAAATCTTTAAAAAAAAAGAAGAAAATTTATAAACATGTGTTCGGGAGAAAGCTCTGGCCCTCATATTATAAACGCTGGACATTAAAAATAATGATATGGAAAAAAACAAAAAAACAAACTAAAAACAACATTGCAGAGTCAATCTAGGTTGGCTGAATAAGTCAAGAAATAAAGAAATAAAGTCTAAATCATTCATATATCCAACCTCATGACAAAAAGAGAATTTCTATTATTTCTAAAACAAAATCCTGACTCTACCCTCATACAAACCTCCAATAAGTAACTCACCAAGAAGAACTCACTTCACTCAAAGATGAATGTGAATCAAAAGAGGGGGATCCCTGAGTGGCTCAGTGGTTTAGCGCCTCCCTTTGGCCCAGGGCATGATCCTGGAGACCTGGAATCGAGTCCACCTTGGGCTCCCTGCATGGGGCTTGCTTCTCCCTCTGCCTGTGTCTCTGCCTCTCTCTCTCTGTCTCTCTGTCTCTCTCTCTCTCTGTCTCTCCCACCCCCGTGTCTCTCGTGAATAAATAAATAAAATCTTAAAAAAAAAAAAGAACACAAAATCTATGCAAATAAGGAAGGGCAGAAGGAAAGGGGGAGGGAACAAGGGACAGCCGGAAAGAAGGAAGTCAGTTCAAATAACAGCACTAGAAAAATACTATCATAAAAATTTTAATCAAGCACATTGCTATTAAATTGTTCGTGTGTGTATGTGTGTGTATATATATATATACATATATACATATATATGTATATATATATGTATATATGTATATATATATATATATATATTTAGAGAAAATGTGAGAGTGAAAGAGGATTTCTATAAAATAATGTCACATAGAAAACACATAGTTGAGGGGCACCTGGGGGCTCAGTTGGTTAAGCATCTGCCTTCGGGTCAGGTCATGATCCCAGGGTCCTGGGATGGAGCCCTACATTAGGCTCCCCACTCAGCAGAAAGCCTGCTTCTTCTGTCTGCCACTCCCCCTGCTTGTGTGCTCTCCCTGTCTCACTTTCTCTATCTCTGTCAAATAAATAAATAAAATCTTAAAAAAAAAAGACATAGTTGAGAGAATAGTACTTAACACATGGTAGTAAAGACTCAATAAATACCTGTCAAATGAATAATTATTGTAAAACAAAAGAAGATAAAGCATGGATGTGTGAGTTGACAGAGCTTAGTAAAGAAATGGAAGCACACAGTAAAATCAACAGAGAAATAAAGGCCAAATTGCAAGCAGCAAAAGGGAGAACTGATGAGGCTAGAAACATATTAGGGTACAGACTTACATAAAAGCAAGTGTTCGGAAATGAGCAGAGTTTAAAGGGATTAGAAAAATAATGATAAATAAGGAAAACAGGCTATACATAATTAGTACCTTTGAAAAAGAAATGAAGAATGGAAAAGCAATAATATGAGGCAAATATCTAAAGGTATAATTTAAGATAATTTTCCAGAAATAAAAGAACATTGAAGAAGAGTGAAAAGCCAAAGTGTGGTCCAGGAAAAAGTGACCCATGATGATCATACCTTAGTGAAGTCAACAGATTCAAAAATGAAAAAAAGAATCTATTCAGATTCCAATAAAGAAATTAAGCCACTAATAAAATTTTTAAAGAATTTCTACCACAACGGGCGCTTGGGTGGATTAATTGGTTTAGCATCTGCCTTGGGCTCAGGTCATGGTCCCAGGGTCCTGGGATTGAGCCCCACGTTGGGCTCCCTGCTCAGCCAGAAGTCTACTTCTCCCTATTCCTCTGCACAGCTCCCTAACTCACTCTCTCTCTCTCTCAAATAAATAAATAAAATCTTTTTTAAAAAGAATTTTTACCACAATATGCATTTATGAACTTCATCTATGTGCAACTATATAGTATGTTCTCTTGTGCCTAGTTTCTTTTGTTCAGCTTAACATCACTGAGTTCCATCTGTTTCATCACATCTATCAGCAGTTTATTTTCTCTTTTTATTGCTAAAACGTATTTCATTTATAAATATATCAAAATTTGTTTAGCCTTTCTCTGACTGATAGACAACTGAGTTCTTAACATTTCTGATAGACAACTGAGTTGCTAACATTTGGGGGCATTATAAATATCATTGCTAGAAGTATTTTGTACGAGTTTTTGTGTGTTCATATATGTTTATTTCTCTTAGAAATTACTTAAAAGTGAAATTTCTGAATATAATCACAGAGTATATTTAAATTTAGAATAAACTGCCAAACAGTTTTCCACAGTGATTTTACTATGTTATATGCCAACCAACAATATACGAGAATTCCGGTAGTTGCAAATTCTCACCAGCATTTGGTATTGTCAGTTTCAGGGTTTTTTGTTTGTTTGTTTGTTTTTTTAACTTTTAACATCTTACAAGGTATGAAATGGTATCAAATTGCGGTTTCAAAGTACATTTCCCTGATAATTGTAATGTTGAAATTTTATCATGTGTTATTTTGCCTTTGGTATATCATTTTTTATTAAGTGTCTGATCAAGTATATTGGACATTTTTAATCAAGTTGTTTGTATTTTCATTATTAATTTTTGTAGGCATTCCTGAATATTGATACAGGTTCTTTGTTAGATATAATTCCTCCAGTTTATTATTTGCTTATTTGGTTTATTAAAAGTGGGGTTTTTGTGAGAAGTTTTTAAGATTGGTGAAAGTCAATTTATCAGTTTTTTTCATTTACATTGATTTTATAGTCTAAGATATTTGTTTACCTAAAAAGCACAAAGAGCTTTTCCTAGTCTATTATCCTATTTTCCTGTTCTTCTAGAAGTTTTATAATCTTATCCTTTATGTTACTTACTCTGTCTATATGCAATTAATGTTTGTGTTCAAGTGCCATTGTAAAAATCAGCATACTTGAAGTAAAAATAGCATCTTAAAAGTCACAAACTTTAAGTTGACTAGTGCACAGTATTATAACACCACCACAATCAAGATATAGGATATTTCCATCACCCCAAAGAGTTCTCTCCTGCCCATTTGCAATAAATCTGTTCTCCCACAACTAGTTCCTGGCCACCACTGATCTACTTCTTGTCACTATAATTTTGCCTTTTCTAAAATTTAATATAAATAAAATAGTATATATAGCATGCAGTCTTTCACATATGGAATCTTTCATTTAGCATAATACTTTTTTTAAATGTATTTTTAAATTTTTTTTAATTTTTATTTATTTATGATAGTCACAGAGAGAGAAAGAGAGAGAGGCAGAGACATAGGCAGAGGGAGAAGCAGGCTCCATGCACCAGGAGCCCGACGTGGGATTCGATCCCGGGTCTCCAGGATCGCGCCCTGGGCCAAAGGCAGGTGCCAAACCGCTGCGCCACCCAGGGATCCCCCCATTTGCAATAAATCTGTTCTCCCACAACTAGTTCCTGGCCACCACTGATCTACTTCTTGTCACTATAATTTTGCCTTTTCTAAAATTTAATATAAATAAAATAGTATATATAGCATGCAGACTTTCACATATGGAATCTTTCATTTAGCATAATACTTTTGAGATTAATTCATGTTACCGTGTGTTTGAACAGTATTATTGTTATTTCTGAGTGGTATTCCATGGAATGAACATACCACAATTTATCCATTAACCAGTTAATAAACATTTGGGTTGTTCAGGAGTTTAGTGATTATGATAAAAACTGAAGTGAACAATCAAGTATAAAAAAATACTTGTAAGAGCACATGTTTTCATTTCTCTTGGGTAAATACCTAGGACTGGGACAGCTGAGTCATTTGTTAAGTGTATAACTTCAGAAGAACTTACAAAGTTGTTTACCAAAATGGCTAAACTATTTTGCATTCTCTATAGCAGTGTAGTTCCAGATGCTCTGCATCCTTGCCAAAATTTGCTATTGTCGGGATTTTGGTTTTTGTTTTCTTATTTTAGCCATTCTAGGGGGAGTGTAGTGGTGTCTTATTATGGCTTTGATTTACATTTCCCTAATAACTCATAATGTTGAGCATCTTTTCATGTGTTTATTCTCCATTCAGATAACTTTTTTGTGATTTGTTCAAATCTTATATCTGTAACTTTATCTGGTTGTTTTCTCCTTACTGATTTGTAGGAGTTATTTGTGTATTCTAAATACGAATTCTATACACAATATATGCTTTGCAAATATTTCCTCCAAAGCTGAGCCATGTGGTCTTATTTTTCTGAATTTTAAAGATCAAATTAAGAAAGGAACTAGTATATTCTATGTCTTGTCATAATGATATTAAGTAGCTTATTTACAAGATGGATCCCCTGTAAGAGTCTACTTTAAACACAATATTTAATTATGTGTGATACTTAACTCCTAGTCTCTGTTACTAATTTGATTTATTTATTGGGGGAGTTATTTTTATTCATTGTTATTTATTACAGGAAATAGTTAACTTTTCAACACTATATTGGGTACAATTTGACTCCTTATTACTGACTGAGGGGTACATTTGAACTACTGAAATGGAGGTAGTATCTGTAGGCAATGTCTTCATGAACTTTATATGGAAAAAGAGGCAAGAGTCTATCTACAGAAGAAAAAGCAACAGATGGAGAATAAAAGATTTCTATTGTTTTGGGTAGGAGTGGATTGAATAAGCTTGTTTGTGAAGAGGAAAGAGCTGATACAAAGGGAGAGGTTGAAGGCAAAAGGATAATGATGAAGTAGAAGGGGACTGAGATCTACAGCACAGAAAGACAGTTAGCCATAGACAGAAGTGTGGGCCAGGATTAGGATGGGTACAGATGCAGACACTTTCTGTACTGGTGACATAGGTTAAGTGAAGAGGGTCTTATATCTAATATCGACAATTTTCTTTTAAAAATTACTGCCTGCTATCAGGAAGTTAGAGTCATCATGACTTGCCAGACTTAGTAATTCAATCAAAGGCATAAAGAGGTTTTGAGGCATGTTCTGCTTGCAGTAAAACAAGATCCTGACCTATTTAAATAAGGTCATTCAACATAAAATAGTTACCCGTTTGTGGTGGCTCAAGATGTTTAAGTCATGATGTTTAAGTCAAGATGTTTTAAGTCAAGATGTTTAAGTCATGTACTCTAAAATTACATGTATACTGGGTGGCTCAGTGGTTGAGTGGCTGTCTTTGGCTCAGGTCACGATCCTGGGCTTCTGGGGTCAAGTCCTGCAATGGGCTTCCTGCAGGGAACCTGCTTCTTCCTCTGCCTATGTCTCTGCTTCTCTCTCTGTGTCTCTCATGAATAAATAAAATCTTTAAAAAAATTACATGCATACTATCAACATATGAGCATCTCTGATTTGTAGAAAGTTGAAACAGAAGACCTGAGTTCCAGTCTGTTCTAATTACCATGGACTTAACAAGTAAGATACTTTCACAGGCCTTGGTTTCCTCACAATCAAAATAAAGGGATAATGGAAGACAATTGCTACCCTTCCAGCTCTAGAATTCTATGATTCTCTGGCTTTGCTAGGTTTAAAAAGGGGAATTACTGTTATAAGAGTTTCCTTTATATCAAAGCACAACTGAATGAATGGATATTAAATATAAGACACCTGCAGACAAGATTTAACTATGCACCTTTACTTCTGCAAAGGAGAGTTATAAAGAAGATAATCTGATCTCAGAGGCCACCATGGGCCACCTGAGGCTGCATTCAATCTCTTAATGACTCCTAGAACAACTATTTGACCTCCATAATACACTTATTTCATTTTCTATAGTGAGAAGTAAAAATAATATGTTCTTTTTAATATTTATCACGCAGTCCCTCAAAACAATTTGCACAGATGCCAACTATTAGTCCATTCCACCCTGGAAATTGTGCCATGACCTTCACTAAATGAAAAATCATTTCAGTCTTAAATCCATGAAAACACTGAAATATCAAACAAATGAAATAAGTAAGATTAATTGCAGTGATGTAAAATCTATTCCACATTTCTTATGTAATTCACACTTCTGTTACTGAAACAAGAAAGGCATGTTTTGTAACAATGAGCTCACCCATATGCTTGGCCAGTTCCTGTATGGGACACTCAGAAGATGATACACCAAGGAGTGTAATTATACTCTATCCTTATAAAAGCTATAATAAGTATAACTACCAAAGAAGGAGAAGCGACTAATCTGTACAACAGGATATATTTCCATCACCTGATAATTATTTACTTTAATAAATGAATGAATGAAGGCATGATAAAGGTTCTGGTCCCAGGGAGCCTTTGGCAATGCATCAACAGTACAAACTTATGAATATCTTCCACAAAAAACATTTACTGAGGTCTTACTGCATGCTAGATACTATTCTAAGTACTTACTTAATCTCCTTCAATTTACTTCCAAAACAGGTGCAAATATTCCTTGCTATGTCCCCTCAAGACATATTTCTTTCTTTTGCTCATTCATTCTCTTCCATATATCCAAATTCTCTAAAATCAGTTTAAACTCTATCTCTCTCATAGGACTCTATGCCTTTCCCAACTCTTGAGTATAGCAGATTTCAATTATCCCTTAATTGGTCAACACTACTTTGTCTCCCATGCCTAGAGTGAAAAAAGTACATGGAGACTGAAAATATTTTATTTCTATCTGTCACAATGTCTAGTTTGTTAACTGATTAAGTCAGTTCGGATGCTTAGGTGACCACAGGAAGAAAAGTAATACTGAGAGAAGCAGGCTCCATGCAGGGAGCCTGATGTGGGACTCGATCCCCGGATTCCAGGATCACACCCTGGGCAGAAGGGAGGCACTCAACCCTGAGCCACCCAGGCATCCCTGGTTTTTAACTGTATTAAATGTGATCTTCATATATGAACAGACATACAAATGGTCTTTCCATGCATATGCAAAGCAACATAAGGCAAATGAATTATCTTTATGTTTTTTAGTTTCATGTAAATAGGGAAATTGAACCTAAATTTGAAAAATAAGCAAAAGTGATATTGAATTTTCCCAGTCTGGGGAAAACAAATTCAGGAAGATTTAAATTACAGAATTCCCCCAAGTCATTTTAAGATTTACAGTTCTGGCAATTCTAAATCCCTCATATTCTTTATAGTACAAATAGGATTTTTTTTAATTTATGGATTAGCTGTTTAAAGTTGGAGAAAGCTGAACTTTAAAACTGTGGAGTCCGCCAAATTAATAACTATTCAACCTTGGTATGATTCCAGTTTGGGAATAAGTTTGAATTTTGATAGGATTATAAATCCAGTGGAAGCTCTGGGATAGGAAGGAATAGGCACTATTGTTCACTATAATAGTTACATACTCTGTGGCACAGAATTGTAACTTTTCATGAAGGTGTCTACTAAACACAATGACTCCAAATGAAATGGAACTTCTGAGTAAAGGCACATTGCAGCCCATATGCTAATGAAATGTGTCTGTTCCCAAATGCCCCCACTAAATCAGCAGCTACACAATAGGAGGCTGCTGGAGTGTTCTAGGAAGACTGTCCCTGTCCTCTTCCCAGCCAACTCAGTCTGATGCTGAGTTATCTGCCACTTTAAGAGGACAAATATTCTCCAGCAGCAGCATGTGCCTTCCTTGGCTTCAGTTATAAACATTCTTGATGTTATGGAGCACTTTCTTTTTCAAAAAAAAATATTATTTTATTTCATTTCATATTTTTAGCACTTGGCTTTGAGTAACCCACAGTATAGATACTGAATGTGAAAAGCAGGGAATTAATACCAGAGTCTGCCTAACACTTTACAGTTTAAAAGGCACTTTCACAAAGGAGTCTCAGCTAATTATCTTAACCCCGTAAAGTAGATAATCTCTAGCCCCATTTTACAGATGAGCAGATGAGGCTCAGAAAGGGCAAATAGTTTGTCCAGGGTCAGAAAACCAATAAAGTGATACAAATTAAGGACTCTAATTAAGATCTTAATTCCAATTTCAATGTTCTTTCCACTCTTAAGGCCTAAATTAGTTCATTTGTATCTTAGAGGCATTTTGATCCTCAATATTCTCTTTTAAAATTCAAACACTCCTATAATCTATTGCATTATTAGATTAGCTTTCTTGTACAGTCTTTTTGAAAAACATTGCATATATGTGTGTATAAACCATATGAGCCTATATAAACATTAAAAGTGTCATCATTCATCCATGAGCCCATCCTTTCACCTATATATCATTTTTTTTCAGTTACCAATCAACAACACAAAAAAAGCAATTTAAAATCCCTCATCTAAAAATAAATGAATGAATGAATAAATAAATAAATAAATAAATAAATAAATAAATAAATAAATAAAATCCCTCTTCTACTCTTATGTTATAAACCTTTCATTATGTGGCTATTCAAAATTAATAGTGGTTATTGATAGCATAACATTCCATTATATCTTCAACAACATTTACATATTATTAGGCATTGAGATTATATCCAGATGTCTTAAAGATTATGTTATTGAGAGAAAAAAAAATTCCTACACTTCTAGGGAAAGACTGATTATTCAGTAGCTATGGTGATAAGCCATTACCCAGCCAAGTTTATAGTTATTTAATTGGTCAATGACAACTCACTTCAATAACCAAGTTTCTGAAAGTTAGCCAATTAAAGGCACCTCAGGATTCTGAAAGTCAGCCAAATGGAAGCAGCTTCACTTCAGTGATCACGCTTTTGAAAGTCAACCCATCAGCTGACTGACTGGTAACCACACTTCTACAACCAAGGGTCAACCATCATTAAACAATCCCATGTTGTTTTAGGCACTCAAATCTTAAACTGCATGCTTCCCCAAATCTTATAAAATCAGATTCATGCCTTGCTCAGAAAGGCCTAAAAAGCAAGACTCTCCCGTGTTTAAAAAAGTAAGAAATTCAGTATTTTGTTTCAGATATTGAGTGATAGTCTCTTCTGTCAACAAAGAAGATATTTGTGCATATAGCTTTGTTCTTCCATTTAATTGTGTAAGAATACATTCCCAGGAAAATGATTGTTAGGCCAAGCAGCATAATGCTGTATAATGTAATGCTATTTTTCTGAAGAGTTATTTTTATTAACAATGCCGTCAGCAGTGTATAAATATATCTGTGCCAAAACAACTTCAACAATGCTGGATGATATTATATTTTTAAATGTTTGCTGACTTAGGTAGGCATAAATTGGTAGTTTAGGTAGCTTTAATTAGTATTTTTAGATCTTTTTTTTTTCAAGAATACACATTAACCTAAGAGTATGAGAATATCATAACAGGACTCAGAAAATGAACTGGAAAGGTACAAAAACAAAGCTATGTCCATTGTGGGTCCCATTGGCAACTACAGGCAAGGGAAGTCAATTAATCTTTAACAAGAATTGGCAGCACACATTCTCTTTAAGAACAAGTGTTGTAAATTGGGCTGTGACATGGATGCTGAAGGTGAGATCAGCCTTCCAGATAACTATTATGGAGCACTCTCAGCATCCGTATTTGTGCAAGTGAGAACAAAGAAATGGGTCTGGCAGGGGGAGAAGCTGAGCTTCAGTGCAGTCCCAGAAGAGGTCTCAAACAATTCTATGGCTGTCCCCTGCTGGGTCCAAAGGAGAAAACCCTTCATTTCCCACACATGGATCAGTCACTGGATGCACGCTGCCCCAGGAAGGAGACAGGACCTTGGTGAGGGCGACTGACTGAGGGTGATTCCTAAGAAAGCAGAAAGCCATTCATCACTCCTGAAGGAGGGATGTGCGGGGGGTAGCCCAGCAACCAGAGCACAGATGGAGAACACACTCCACGGATTTAATTTAAGAGCATTAAAGGAAGGGACATTTTACAGAGCTATAGACAAGGTTAAGAAAACTGGTAAGGGGGCACCTGAGTGACTCAATGGTTGAATGTCTGCCTTCTGCTCAGGTAGTAACCCCAGGATCCTGGGATCGAGTCCCATATTGGGTTCCCTGCAGGGAGCCTGCTTCTACCTCTTCCTATGTCTCTGCCGCTCTCCGTGTCTCTCATGAATAAATAAATTAAATATTTTTAAAAAAGAAAGAAAGAAAGAAAGAAAGAAAGAAAGAAAGAAAGAAAGAAAGAAAGAAAGAAAGAAAGAAAAACTGGTAAAGAATGGTGAAGCACCCAAGGACGAGAAACAGTGGGCGTCACTATACTTCTAGGCATGGGAAGGGTACAGTGCTATTGAAACCTAAAAAGAGCTGGAATCAAGGCTGAGTCAAAGGAATATAATTTCTGCCAGACTATGGTCTGAAAGGAAGAGGGGTAACAAATACCTCAACCCCAACCACTTTTCTTCAAATTCCCTCTCCTCTTTTACTACTGCCTCTCACAGACCAAAATCAATGGGAATCCAAACAGCAAGGAAGCACCAACAATGGAGTCTTCAAGGGCAGCCTTTGAGAGCACAGAGAAAAGCAGAGAATAAATCTGGAGAAGCAGAGAACCAAAAGAGGCAAAGAAATTGTTTGCTCTTCAAAAGATTTACATTGTATTGATGGCCATCGAGTCAGGCCTGACCTGATTGACTTTGGTCTAAAATTCTGAGTCCTCACTAGTCACAAGTTAGCAGAGGTATTCACAGCAGCTGACATCACTGGAGACTCCTGTCCAGGAATTAAAGGAAAGCTGAAGCAGCATAGCTTGAATGATCGTCCAAGTTATTTCTTCCCTGGCCACACCTAAAATCTAGCTAGCAAAGGTACAAAGAGTAAAGAGTCATACATGTCTGAATCACCTTCTCCTGTCTTGTAGTGATCATGACGCATATGAATATCTGGAGAAGCAGCAAATATGAATGTTTTGGGAGAGCAAACCAACTGCATTTTTTCCTTCTGTAATTCCGTTTCAAAGTCCTTATATGGGAGAAGGGAGACACTCAGATTAGGAAAAGCAGTAACCCTTTGCTGTTGTGTATAAGCAATGAGAAGGGGAAGAAGATGGATACAACTCATCTTCAATAACCTAGAGAGTAAACAGTCCTTAATTCTGGTTAAAGTTGATATTCTTCAAATACATAAGTGACCTCGGGCTAAAGGGCAACTGACCATTCCTCTAGCATTTTCTTTCATATCCCTTGTACCCTAGCTATAAGGCCTAGTCACTGTATCTGATAAACAACTCCCCTTAAATCTTGCAGTGCTTTTATTCATGCTTTCCCTGTTTCTGAATGCCTGAGTACCAGACAATCTCCTTCTTTTGAAACCCAGCTCAAATCACATTCTTTATAGCTTTTCACTTCTCCTTCCTCTGGTCCCAATTAAATCTTTTCTCATCTGTTCTTCTGTAATACTTACTTTATATTATTTATGTTTTGCATATGTTATTTATTTGTGAATTTGTCTCTTCCTTTACTAAGCTTTTGATTTTATATATCTTTGAATTGCATTTATCTAGCAGATACTTAACATTTGTTAAACCAATGAATGACCAAGTAAAACTTCATATGATACTCTGGAAATGTCAGAAGGGAAAAAGCAGGATACAGCTGTGCCTGCTACACAGAATTACATATTAGTTCTGGCCCTGTTTGTCATGGGATCTACTCCTTGCCCTTTTCCTGGTTTGATCTGTGTTCCGGGGGTACGGATGTAAAGAAATGTTTATGTTTAAAGTGGTTTTTGGTTATTTATTCATGAGAGACACAGAGAGAGAGAGAGGCAGAAACATACGCAGAGGGAGAAGCAGGCTCCCTGCAGGGAACCCAATGCAGTACTCCATCCCAGGACCCTGGGATCACGACCTGAGCCAAAAGCAGATGCTCAACCCCTGGGCCACCAAGGTGCCCCCAAGAAATGTTTATGTTTTTAAAAAACCGTGCTGTGTATATTCTGGTTAATGGTGGATAAATCTGAAAAAAAAACCCAATAATGAAATAATTATTATGTGATTTAAGTTAAAGGAGGAGGTTTAGGGTATATAACAAAAATTTTATCTGCATTGTTCTTTAAAACCTAAGACATTCATCTTGCCTGTCCCCTTTATACCAATTTTTGAACCACTTTGACTATATATGAAAATAAATAAACTGCAATAGGATGAAGATCAAAAATATAAATAAAAAATAATTTATGTAGAATATCCTTGAATAAAATACAGAGAAGAAAGAGAATCAGAATTTGACAAAAATCTCTAGCTCTATTTATGGAGTATCATGCCATGCCCCAGGACACATATACAGAACTCAATACTTATATAAAATACAGATCTTGAACATTAGTCTGAAAAAAAACCTGATAACAAAAGATATTTATCCATTTTCATATATTCAATTAAAAGAGTTCTTTTATAAGAACTCTTTTTATTAAATTCCTAATTGATTCCCAAAATATTTTTAATGTCTTTTGTATTTTTCCAAAGAACAATTTAGGAAAGTTTTGTGATGACCTTTATACTAATGGTTTCATATAACATGGCTAATTTTAGAAATTTTTACTATTTTTTAATTTATATTTAATTAATTAACATAATTATTAGTTTCAGAGGTAGAGTTCAGTGATCCATCAGTCTTATATAATACCCAGGGCTCATTATATCACTTGTCCTCCTTAATGTGCATCACCCAGTTACCCTGTCCTCCCCTCCGCCCACCCCTCCAGCAACCCTCAGTTTGTTTCCTATGATTAAGAGTCTTATGATTTGTCTTCCTCTCTGATTTCATGTTGTTTTATTTTCTCCTCTCTTCCTCTATGATCTTCTATTTTGTTTTTTAAATTCCACATATGAGTGAGATCATATGATAATTATCTTTGATTGGGTTATTTCGCTTAGCACAATATCCTCTAGTTCCATCCATGTCATTGCAAATGGCAAGATTTCTTTTTTTTTTTTTTGATGGTTGAGGAAGATATATATATACATCACATCTTCTTTATCTAGTCATCTGTCGATAGAGATGAGCTCTTTCCATAGTTTAGCTATGGTGGACATTGCTGCTATCAACATTGGGGTGCAGGTCCCCCTTCCAATCACTAAATTTATATCTTTGAGGTAAATGCTTAGTAGTGCAATTGCTGTGTCATAGGGTACGTCTATTTTCAACTTTTTGAGGAACCTCCATACAGTTTTCCAGAGTGGCTATACCAGCTTGCATTCCCACCAATGGTGTATGAGGGTTCCCAGAAACTTTTAGAAGAGATGCTTTAAATTGATCATTAAGAAACTGGTTTCTCACCTCTCATCTCTCATCTCACATCTTATAATACACATATCACACTCTACCACACTAATTTTTTTTTCATCCTAATGCTTAAAAACCCTCAATGATCCCTCACCTCATAAAGCTTAAACCTTGTGTCTGGCTATCTGGACGTAATTCCCAACTTTTCCAGTCATCTGATCTATCAGCTTCTAGCTGGGTGATCTGCCCATCTTATAATCCTGGGTTCTATCCTGATGCCCCTGCTATTTCCCCTTCCCTTTGAAGGGGAGCACCCTGCACACACACACCCCGCCTCCCCTCCCACAGACAACTTCAAAACCCAGCAGAAACTTTCCGTGCATTTTCACTTGCAGCTGCACCATCTATCCAGAGCCCAGTATTTTCTACTTGGAATTATTTTTCCTTTTCCCCTTACAAAATGTGAGTTCCAGGAAAGCACGGGCTTTTTATCATAGCACCAATACTTAGCACCTAGTAGGCCCTCAATAAATATTTTTGAGTGAATGTATATTTGTACATGAAGATGTGAATCCAGATGCCAGGTCTGCAGATGATTGAGCAAAACTTGTAATTTCAAAAAGCCTCAAGATGTCTTATCTTTAAGCAGTAACAACATCTGTATTCCCTTCTTTACAGGGATGGTGTCAAGATCAGATGAGCTGTTACATGTGAAAGATTTTCTTTACTTGAAATATAATACAAATGCTTATATTGTACTTTCTTATATCCCTCCAAAATGCTTAATATACAGGACTTTGCCCTGCCCACAGTGCTTTGTATACAGTAAGTATTCAATGAAGCATGAAGACTGATAGAAGGTGGGAAAAAAATCCATGTCCATTAACAATGCCATTCTGTCCTTCCTCCTTTGAAAATTCTGATAGCTAAATAGCTGCTTTTTCCCCTTCCCTAGACACTAAGTGAACTGAGGTTTACCTTGGCAATCTATTCATGGAGTGCAGAGGATTAAAAAGCTGCTATGGTTCAGAATTGTTAATAACTCTTTGATCTAAGTACTAAATAAGGTAGCATTAAACCACCACTGTTCTTTGTTTACTTCCCATTCTTACAGTGAACCCAGCCTCAGCTGAGACACTGAACTTACTGAGAGGTATCTGCTCATGACTGCATTTTCAGGACTGTACATTATTTGAGGCCAGGATCTCTTTACTGTGTTTCATTATTTGTCATTAATTATTAACAATTATTTAATAAATCACACATGCAATTTCATTACTCATAAATGTAACCATTCATTATTTCATTACTCAGAAACATAACCATTTTTCTGAAAATAATTTCAGACAAAGTCCTAAATAATTTGGTGTGTTGGCAGCAATTTTTAAAAATTTACACTTACTGAAATATGGCTAAATTTGGCACTTATAAATTTGAAAAAAAATGAGTTAGATAAACAATAAGGAAGGAACTGGATAAAAACTTACAAATTACATATATAGGTTTTTTTCCCATAAAATTATGAAGCCAAAACAGTAACCATTAAGAGAACAATTTTTATTTCATGTATTCTTTTTTAAAAAGCATATTTGCATCTTATTCTTAGTAAAATTCTCAAGTTTGCACAAAATAATTATATCCACAGGGGTGCCTGGATGGCTCAGACCATTAAGCCACCATCTCTTGATTTCAGCTCAAGTCATGATCTCAAGGTTCTGAGATCAAGCTTGGGGCCTGGCCACACTGAGCATAAAGCTTGTTTAAGATTCTCTCTCTGCCCCTCTCCTCCTCCCCTCTCCCCCAACTTGTATACACGCCTACTAACTCTAAAAAAAAAGAAAAGAAAAGAAAAGAAAAGAAAAAAGAAAGAAAAAGAATTATATCCACAAAATACCTTTCCATATTAAATTGTATTCAAGAATGGAAAGTCATATTCAGAGTTTAGGCAAAATTAACATATTAAACAGATCTATAGGGCAGCCCGGGTGGCCCAGCGGTTTAGCCCCGCTTTCAGCCCAGGGCGTGATCCTGGAGACCCGGGATCGAGTCCCGCGTCGGGCTCCCTGCATGGACCCTGCTTCTCCCTCTGCCTGTGTCCCTGCCTCTCTCTCTCCCTCTCTCTCTCTCTCTCTTTCTCTATGTCTCTCATGAATAAATAAATAAAATATTTTTTAAAAAAGAAATAAACAGATCTATAGAGATAAGATTTCCGATGTTCTATTTCTTGGTAAGTATTATTACAGGGTTTTTATTGATATTTATTATGAAACTGTCACACAGTTCAGCCAGGCAGAGGCACAATGAAAGAGGCAAAAGGGTAGCCAACCTACAGAGTGTCTGGTCAGATGACAGAAGACTGTCAACTGTTGCCTGAGTGTCAACCTTTCAGCCCAACTTAAAGTCCTCTTTTTATACCTGGTAACTAGTTAGAATTAAAAATAAAGTGCAAATACTGCTGAGCTATGTGCCAGGAATTATGCCTACTACATTACATCAATCCTAATGAGGCTCTGAGATAATTTTCTTATTTTCATTTTATAGGTTAAATAACCGGATGTGGATCCCACAGCTAGTAAAGGGATCTAATACTATAACTGCTGTTTAATCACTATGTTATACCTTAGTTAGCAGTTAACTAACAGACCAGTTCATATGAAAGCAAAGAGGAACTGTGTTTCACCAAGGGATGAATCATCAACGAGAAAGCTTTATATCTTAACTCTTACCTGCAGGCTATAGACCAGGCCATCCAGAATGAGGCCAAGTCTAATCATCGTTATGGGGAGATTTAAAGCATACTCAAAAGAGATTATAATAGCATGTTATGTGAAGGATACTGACTCTCCATCTACTCTAATTGCCAAGCTTCTATTTTCTCCTTCACAGTAAATCTTGACCTTGAGCCCCAATTGTGGTGGCTGGGTTCCCTGCTATTGCCCCCTGTTCCTGGGTTGAAATGTTCTACCCAGTACCTCAACGTTGAGCACATTCCAGGGCTTCAGTGCTGTGTTTGCACATTAGGCTCATAGTATGGTCCTTCCTCTTATATGGAATCTCCTGACCCACATATTCTCTTTCTTACCTATCTGGCTTTTAGAGCACTAAAACTGTCTACGTGGGGACCCACTTAGCTCATAACATATCGCTACCTATCACTATACTCTGATAATCTTTCATGCCTCGAAATTAATGAAATATAAGCTTAGCATGCTTATACAGTGACAATAAGATACTCATCATACTACTGATAATTTGCTTAAATAGTCTGATCTACATGAGAAAAATGAAAATATAGTCGCTCTCCTCACTAAAGACTAATCAATAAATTATTGATGATTTGATAGATGAATTATTAGTAGTGTATTATTAGTAATTTTTTTTACTGATTTACTTTTTTTAGTCTCAAAGATTTTTACAAAGGGATGCCATCAATGCACCCAGATGAAAATTTATTGATTCTTTCCAAATTAAATCCAAATATCCTCTGGATGAGTTTGCTGTGTTCTAAGTAGAAAGTAATTTTTTTTCACCTGTCTGTTCTTTTAATGGTAAGGGAGGCAAAGGGCTTAGTAGAGGACTATTGAGAAATTATATCCTTTGATAAAATAACTTTGTGCTCCATAAACAGTAGAATGTGCTATTATGAGCATTCCAGGACATGATTTGAAGAAAAAAACATCTAAGGACATGAACATTTTCGTTCTGGAGACGTGGCTAGGATATGTAAACCATATCTCTGGGTCTACCTCTGAAATTTATTCAGCTTGGAGAAGAATATTAATGAATAATGAATCAATCCTCTTGGGAAATAATTCTATCTCTGTGGTCAAAAATTTTTTGGATATTTTAAAACTTAGCATAATACTCTGTAAAAGGAGAAAGTGAACACTGAATAAAAAAATATCTAGTCTAAAATTAATCTTATGACATATGTGAGCTGTCTTAGTTCTCAAATTCTTCCCACAACCATATTCACATTTTTACCATCTCTAATAAAAGCAGTCAAATTTATGGAGATAAGGCCTAAAGGTTCTAAATGCCTTTATGGGAGCATTTCCCCAAGATGATGTAAAAATCACTAATTACAGGCAAGTTAAAGTAAACTGGAATTCTGTCTTTCATACTAAGAGATGCAGAAAAATACATTTTTAAAAATGCAATAAAGGCGGGTAATTGGTGGAGCTCTGTTCCAGCATTCTAGTACTAAAACTTAAAACAAATAAATAAAAATATCATCTCATAAATTATTAGGAGTAAATTTCAGTCAGCTATTGACAAGTGTGCAGATACCATGCAGACTCCCTCTTAGAGAAAAGAGTGGAGTTCCAACATTCTTGGATGTACATCCTGTTGTTGGAAACTGACAACTGATTCTTCATGATAATGATTTGTTACTACCAGTAGTTCATAAATTAATTCTATGACATTCTGTAAGCTCTTAAACTGTTTGTACTTACAATGCATGCACACACATGTGTACACACACTCACACACACATACGTACAACCTTGTTTCATCTTTTCAGAAATACTGCCAACTAACATTAATTCAAAATCCCAAACTTTAAACAGTTACATTTATTGAGCACCCTCCCTGTGACAAAAGTTCTTAAGTTACATAAGTTCTATTTACTACTCCCAAGAATCTATAGGTTGGATACCTTTATCTTCACTTTACAAATATGAAAACAAAGACACAGAAAGGATAGCTCCGCACAAATAATACATTTGGGATGAGAACCCATGTAGATGGTGCATATTGTACCTAAAATGTAAAGTGATTTAATTGCATTATCTACCTATACCTCCAAAACCATATAATTATCCCCCTACCCCAAACTCATGAGGACAGGGCATCTGCCAAGATCAGACTGGGTTTCCCATTCCCCCATTTGGACTCGATCCACTCTTCATCTCTGATCCATATTATCTGTATTCACCATGTTGTCTCTGTTGGACTGATACCTGTTCACCTGCTGAACCCCTGACACATAATATGTGCTTAATAAATATCTGCTCAATGATTGAATAAATAAATGAGTGTCGCATTGCTAATCCCAGTTACCTGCAGAAGGGAGAGTCACTGAAAGAAAAATGGTAACTCAACCCCGTATGCCATCCTTTGAAACTCAGCCTAATTTTCACATTCTGTGAAGACCTCTCTTGCAGTATTGTCCAAAACTCCCTCTGTTCCTTGTGCAGTCTTGTACTAACACAGTGTTTATCCACCTCCCACTGGACAGCAAGATTCCCAGAACCTGAAACAAAGCAGGATGCTCAACTATTGGTAAATTAATGCAGGATAATAATGTTAAAAATGCCTATGTTTCATCACAGGCATCAGCAATTGGTGAATTATATGAGAGATGGAATAAGCTGGGGCTAGAGGGAGTCTAAGGAGCCATCTGGAACCTTAATAATTATGAAGTTTCCATAAAGCAGAGGTCATAGATGTCAAATTCAGTGCTGATGGCAATTCAGTCTGTTACTGAATACTAAGAAAAGAACAGGGGAGTAAGAACCATGTTTCACATATTTGCCTCTGTACCTCCAGGACCCACTCCTGATTCAGACATTGGTTAGCCACTCTTTAAATGTTTATTAAATGACCACTGAGTGAGTTCACTGGTGACTTTTGTAATACCAGTGTCAGTGGAACTTGCAATTTAATAGTCAGTGGAGAAATAAAGCAATTTTTTTATTTTTATAAAGAACAGATGGTGAGGCAAAGTATGTATTCTCCTACACTTCTATGCTTAGGAAATCAATAAGTATATGTTGGTTGACAGACTGGCATCTGCTCCTTTCTGAAATGTGTAATCCTGTTTGAAAACAACAACAACCAAAAAAAAAAAAAAAAACACTGACCACTC
The DNA here is from genome assembly GCF_905146905.1 of Nyctereutes procyonoides. Lineage (NCBI taxonomy): Eukaryota > Metazoa > Chordata > Mammalia > Carnivora > Canidae > Nyctereutes > Nyctereutes procyonoides. The sequence goes on along the minus strand of NW_026575140.1, from coordinate 45,045,790 downwards.
TGAACTGTGCTGTAAGACCCCAGGAAACAGTTTGCAAGTAGAGAGAATAAGAAGTCAGATTTGTGCTTTAGTTTAGTGCTTTCCAAGAATCTTTAGGGTATGACACATGTAAGAAATTATAATACCTGTGTAATATATTAAGACAAAAAGATAAGGCTGCTTACAACTAAAGCTGAAAGTCCTAGTCCATGAGATTAAATGGCCCAGCCACTACAAAAGCTTAAGCAAGCCTGTAATCCATTCTCACCTCCCATGCTGGGAAGCTCCAGTTTGGTAAGATGTCAAGGGAGTTGCCAATCTGTCAGACAGACTTTTTTAAGTTCAAGACACAAATATATTACAAAGTTAAAAAAAAAAAAAAGGACTTTGAATTACCTGCTATTGGCAAGTGCTAGGGAGCTATAATATTAAAACAAAGCTAGAATGATTTTTACTAGATAACCAAGATTTGATTTTATTTTAATTTTTTAGTGCTTGCTTTGGCAGCACATATAATTAATTTTTTATTTTATTTTTTAGATTTAATTTATTTGAGAGAGAGAGAGAGAGAAAGAGAGAGTGAGAGAGGACATGAGTAGGGGAGAAGCGGGAGAGGGAGAAGCAGACTCCCTTACAAGCAGGGAGCCCGATGCAGAACTTGGCCCCAGCATCCTGGGATCACGACCTGAGCCCAAGGCAGATGCTTAACCTACTGAGCCAAGATATCCAAGATTTTAAAACCTGTTTTGGCCTTCCTTCACTTTGTACTATAAAAAACACTTTCTCTAGAGTTTATAGCCCATCCTCTGGTCCTTATAGGCTCATTTCAACATCTTTTTGTTCTCTCAGTGGATTTAAAAAAAAACGTTTATTACAGGAAATTTCAGTATTCCACAGCAGAGAGGGAATGCTATAATGCTATAATAACCTCAATCATCCAGCTGCAAATATTATTAACTCATGAACAATCTTGTTCTATCTTTACCTCATTTTATTTCCTCACCCCAGACGTCATATTATCTGCAAATACTCCATTCTGCATCTCCAAAAGTTAGGAATTCTTTTAAAAAAGGCCACAATACACTTATTACATCTAAAAATGTGTAATTAATAATTCCCTAATATAACCAAATACTCAGGTATGTTCATATTTCTAAATTTTCTTTTAATTTTTATAGTTTGTTTGTTTGAATGAAGATCCTAATATAATCTATATATTATAATCAGCTAAAATGTTAACATGTCTCTGATGTGTCTTTAATCTATTCTTTTTTATTTTTATTTCTATTTTTTTTTAAAGATTCTATTTGTTTATTCATGAGAGACACAGAGAGAGAGTCAGAGACATAGGCAGAGGGAGAAGCAGGCTCCCTGTGGGGATCCCGAGGCAGGACTCAAACCCAGGACCCTGGGATCGCAGACTGAGTCACAGGCAGATGCTCAAACACTGAGCCACCCAGATGCCACATAATCTATTCTTTTTTATTCTGTTATTTGTTAAAGGTATCATTTCTTCAGTAGGATTTCTCCCCACAGTCCAGAATATGCTGATTATATTCCTGTAGTGGTGTTTAACATGTCCCTGTGTCATACATTTAGAGGTTGTTATGATGTGGGTCTTATTGCTATTGGTGGGTTTTACCTGACTTGACCATATTTGGTGATTCATACTTGTCAGCTAATTTTGTTACAGAAAATGTCTATAGGTTTGAGACCTGCTATCCCCATTGCTTTTTTTTATGGTGAATTCAGGAAAATTTTAAAACTGTCATCACTATCATATTCTAAAACTACTTCATCAAATTGACTTTACTTTTTAGTTAAAATTTCAAGAGAAATTGCTTTAGTCTTTTTTTATTTTCGAGTTTGAGTATACTAGTGATGATTCTCTTAGATCTTCTGTAACTTACATGATATACGAATGCACAGTATCGGAAGAGTATGCTCAAGGATTCTTGGTATCGGCTTAACTTATTTTCATTGTAATTTTACTTTTATTTGTGTAACATTAAAAAGGAATGAAATCCTTTGCATATTACTCCCAGAAAACCATAAAAATTAAGCAAATTTACAAATTAAATGAATGAAAAAAAACCTGTTGGGGTTTGACTGGCTCAAAATGATTGATTCCTCTCCCTCACAAGATGGGAACTAATCAAGAAAAAAGATAGATGGAGATCAAAATATCATCTTTCATACTGATAAGGCTATTAAAGAACTTGGATTAGTATTAGGATAAGCATTCCCTGCCTTGACCCTTCAAGTCCAATACTTGTCCAGTCTTTCCAACTGATACATAGAAAGTCTGGCTCTACAGAACAGCCACAATTTACAATGGATCAATGGTTATCATTGTCCAACCAGGTAATTCCCTTTTCCTCCATGGGCAAGATTGAGGGGTGTAGCAAGATGTCAGGAGTGTTTCTCTAATGGATATCTATCTACACAGAAATAAGAAGAGTGGAGAAATTTCCTCTAACCAAAATTACAAAACAATTATCAATTTAACTACATTAATTTCATGATGTGATATATAATGTTTTTCCAAAACTGAGTTGCCAACATTGAGTAAACTAATGGAAAGCTGTATCTATCTACAGTATTTATATGTTTTATGTCAATTACTACTCACTTGATAATTATTGTTGTGAGCATATTTTGACCACTGATTAATTTTTATTTTATTCCTTTTTTAATAGCAAACTCATCTTTAACAACCAGTTGGTCATTTTATGCCACAAACATATTAGTATATCAAAATGCAATACGAGCGTTGCTAAAATATTGCTTCTGAACATAACTTCATTGAAATGCAAAATGAAAAGAAATAAGCACTGCAATTTGTACAAAGATAGAATCTACCCAATCACCCAGTACATTCATATGCAAGATAAACATAGTATGTTACATATTCTTTGTATTTGAGATCCCTATACCAGCAACCTCTGATGATTAAACCCTTCCAACTCTTCTCTCAATTCAGACTATAGCAAAACTTTTGCATTAATTATCATGATGTCAATTGACTCACTTTGTTCCCATGTAAATGTAAACTCAACAGGAAACGGGCATGGGGTACCTGGATGGCTCAGTGGTGAAGTATCAGGCCATTGGTTTAGACTCAGGTCATGATCTCAGGGTCCTGGGATCGAGCCCCTCTGCACGCAGTACCAAGTGGGCTTGTCCCTCTCCCTCCTTGTCTGCTCCTCCCCCTGACACGTGTGCACGTACACTCTCCCCTCCCTTACTCTCTCTCTCAAATAAATAAATAAAATCTTAAAAGATAAAAAGGAAGAATATGGGCATCCAGATAATCTAGAAGTTTTTTTTTTTTTAATCTAGAACTTTTTATGTCAATTACCTTGTATCACCGAATGGAAAATCTAAACATTCTCCTTTTACTTATGGATAGCCAAAAATAAATTCTAAAAGATTTAGGTATTTATAGATGTCAGTTTGAGAAACATGAGACAAAGAAGGGCAATAGACAAATATTTGAGGTAGAATACATGAATGCCAAAATGTGGCCATATAATAAATTATAAAATTCCAACAGCTTCACAGAAAACTAAGAATTCACACTACCAAAGACAAATATCTCTAAAATAGGAGCAAAATCTTCCCTCTCCCTATCTCTTGATAATTGTCAACTACAGAATGTGGATTGTTGAATTATGGGAGGAAGGTTGAAGAGAACAAAGACAGGCACATCATGCACAAATCCTTTGTAAAATTCCTGAATCCCCCTTGGAAAGTCACATGTCTAATAGCATATTGTTCATAACCATCATGAGATCTAGAATTCTATTTACTTTTCTAGAGGATGAACTGGTTTCTTTTTCCTAGAGGTCACTCTGTGACTCTACAGGACTATAATTACAACATGATAATAAGAACGTAGATTATCTTTGCAAATGTTCCAGGCCAGAATTTAAAGTTTAGCTGCATCTCTTATCTTTCATTCACCAAGTTAAGAGGTTGCCCAGCAAACAAAATCAGGGCCACAAGAATAGCCTTTTGTCATTCTGTGATACATTCTCTGTCCTTCCATTAACCAAACTGCTAAGCTTTTAAATGTTAAAACAGCCAATGGTACTATCTGATTTGCTAACCAGGTGACTTAGGCTCAAAACAAGAGAATGCTGTATATGAGCTGGGGGAAAAAAAGTAAAGGCAAAAAACTATGAAATAAAGCCTGTCATAACTTAATGCTTTTAAAATCCTAATTTCTGTATACAACATTCAATCAACACTAACTGTCATATTTTACCCAATATAATGAAATATTTTTAAGTAATATAATCCCCAACATGTCATCAAGTTATATTTCAAAAATGTTTGCAAATCAATTACTTGGAACTTTCAGCCAGATAGCCTCACAACTGCTTTGAACTTGAATTCATTTTCTCATACGAAAAAGTTTATAAATCATGTAGGTACAATGATATTATTAGAATTACTGTTCAGCTTCATGTGAATAAAATAGGCTTCTGTGGGTTAGCCAGTACACCTAACCAACATTTATTACAAGGAGGTGGCAAGGAATAAACACTGATTATATGAATTCAAATGCTCACAGCTGAACCGAACTCATTCTTAGCACGTTTAAAAAGGTTATCAGTGACTACAATGAGTTGCCCTGGAACTTAAATTAATGTTGCCAGCTGAGATTGAAACCTTTGGAAAGAAATCACAACAAAATTAGTTCTCAATAAAAGCAACCCGGTGCAAAAGATATATACCTCAGTCTATCTGGGGACCTCTAAGTCCAAGGAAAATAACCTAGTGCAAAACCAGGAAAATATGTTTCAATACAAAAGAAAGCTCTGTGCTAGTCATAAGTTATTATGTAACCTGCCTGCAAAAAAAGAGAATATGGCAACAGGGTGGTCTGTGTGAAGTCTGAAAAAAAAAAAAAAGGTGTGGGAGAGGTTCATAGATGAAGAACCTGCCAGTTTTTGTACAGCACCGTCAAGAGCAAAGAAATGCTGACTCTGGAAAGCACAAGTATCTGGTCACTAAGATAACTGACTTCAAATATTCATTTATTTCACAAATATCTCTTGAGTGTTTAATGTTATCAATGATACTTAGGCAACAGAGATATTCTAGTTGTTTAAAACAGACAAAAACAAGATTCTAGGTGGGACAGAAAAAATAAACAAAATAAATTGATAAAATATGTACCTATGTTGTATGATAACCAATCATAACCAAAAAAATAAAAATAAAAACAAGGAGAGTAATGAGGAGGGAAAGGTGTATAATTTTAAATAGATTGACCAGAGAAGACCTAATAGAGAAGGTAGTTGCTGGTGGCTAGAGAAGCAATGTAAATAGTTGATGCAAAAAAAAAAAAAAAAAAAAAAAAAAAAAAAAAAAAAAAAAAAACAAAGAGAACAGAAATGATAAGGCCCTGAGATGGAAACATGTGTGATGTGTTTAAGAAATAGCACCACTATGTCTGGAATATGTTGCAGGATGGGAAAAGATAAGCAAGTGAGGCTAGTCTATGTAGGGCCTTGCAGAATATTCTAAGGAAATTGGTTTTTACTCTGGATAAGACGGGAAATCATTACATTAGGTACTATGACAACATTAAAACATTAAACTGCAGGAAGGGGTGTGTACAGGTTTCATGGACCAAGTAAAGAAAACAAGCAGGGAACTACAATATTCCAGGCACAAAATAATGGTGACAAGCATCCTCTGATGACAAGCATGGCAGCAGTGAAATGGTGACAAGCTATTTTTAAGCCATTTTGAGAGTAGAGTTGAAAGAATTTCCTGAAAGACTGGGTGGTATGTAAGAAAGGATGAGATGTACAGAATGACATCCATCACAAGGCAGGGTTGCATTTAATGAAGTAGGACAACATAGGGGAAGTACATCTGTGTTACTGAGAGTGTTTTCAAAACTTTTCTGTAGCTGAGACAAACAAACCCTTAAGAAACCTCCATGTACCCCAGGAGAGCTCTCAATCATTAATACAACCTACTCAACAGTTTTAGGGAAAGATTACCCAGGATAACAAATAGGAGTATTTTAGTCATAAGAGGGTTTATCTTCTATCACTTAAAAGTCTTGTTTTTCTCTGGCGCTTTAAGTATTTATCCCCATCACTAGCCTTTGGCAATTTAATTATGAAACAGGTGATTATTCCTGTGTTTACCCTTGGGTATATCCTTTGACTAAATTGAATTCACTATTAATATCTTAACGAAAATTCCAAACCCAGATGGCATCACTGAGGAATTTTATCAAATATTTAAGTAAAATACTACACTAAAGCTACCTAAACTCCTTTAGATATTTGAAGATGAAGAAACTCTTCCCTTATAGGTCTTCCCTCATACCTTAGCCAAAGTATAAACAAGAAAACTACTGATCAATATCCTTCATGACTATAGATACAAAAAAAAAAAAAAAAAAACCTCACAAAATTTTTGGAAGCAGAGTCCAGCATTATACAAAAAGGGATACTATACCATAAGCAGATTTATCTTAGGAATATAAGGTTGGTTTCACATTCAAAAATCCATCAATGTGATTCATGACAATAACATAATAAAATACATATTCTCAATAGATTCCAAAAAAGATTTCCTAATTTAAAAAGGTCTAAAACTCTCAGAAAACTAACAATAGAGGACATGTCTATCAAAAACGCTTTCTAATATTGTAATGATGAAAGAATGAATATGTTCCCCCTAATGGGTAAAAAAGGTGAGGATTCCAATCTCACCAGTTATATTCAACACTATAGTAGCCATTGAAGCAAGGCAAGAAAAGGAAATTAAAGGAAGAAAGAAAGAAGAAAGAAGAAAGAAGAAAGAAAGAAAGAAAAGAAAGAAAGAAAAGAAAGAAAGAAAGAAAGAAAAGAAAGAAAGAAAGAAAGAAAGAAAGAAAGCTTCCTAAATAATTTAGAAAAACAACTTCTAGAATAAGTAAGTTACTTTAACAAGGTACTAATACCAATGCAAAAAATCAAGTTTATTTCTATACACTACCAAAAATACTTCCTGGAAAATAAATGTTTAAATACCATTTAAAAGAACATCTAAAATCATGAATCATGTATGAATAAATTTAACAATTTGTGTATAGACTTGTACAATGAAAACTACAAAGCATTGTAGAAATAAAGACCTAAGTATCTGAAGGCAAATACTATTTTAATGGTATTTGTTCAGATAGAAGTTCTTTCCAAATTGGTCTATAGATTCAACCCAATCCCAACTGAAGTCTCATTAAATTCCTTTGTAGACTCTGACAACATAATTTTTTTAATAATAAAATTTTTATTGGTGTTCAATTTGCCAACATACAAAATAACACCCAGCGCTCCTCCCGTCAAGTGCCCCCCTCAGTGCCTGACACCCATTCACCCCCAACCCACCCTCCTCCCCTTCCACCACCCCTAGTTCGTTTCCCAGAATTAGGAGTCTTTATGTTCTGTCTCCCTTTCTGATATTTCCCACACATTTCTTCTCCCTTCCCTTATATTCCCTTTCATATTATTTATATTCCCCAAATGAATGAGAACATACACTGTTTGTCCTTCTCCGATTGACTTACTTCACTCAGCATAATACCCTCCAGTTCCATCCACGTTGAAGCAAATGGTGGGTATTTGTCATTTCTAATGGCGGAGTAATATTCCATTATATACATACACCACATCTTCTTTATCCATTCATCTGTCGATGGACACCGAGGCTCCTTCCACAGTTTGGCTATTGTGGACATTGCTGCTAGAAACATCGGGGTGCAGGTGTCCCGGTGTTTCATTGCATCTGTATCTTTGGGTTAAATCCCCAGCAGTGCAATTGCTGGGTCATAGGGCAGATCTATTTTTAACTCTTTGAGGAACCTCCACACAGTTTTCCAGAGTGGCTGCACTATTTCACATTCCTACCAACAGTGTAAGAGGGTTCCCTTTTCTCCGCATCCTCTCCAACATTCGTGGTTTCCTGCCTTGTTAATTTTCCCCATTCTCACTGGTGTGAGGTGGTATCTCATTGTGGTTTTGATTTGTATTTCCCTGATGGCAAGTGATGCAGAGCATTTTCTCATGTGCGTGTTGACCATGTCTATGTCTCCTCTGTGAGATTTCTGTTCATGTCTTTTGCCCATTTCATGATTGGATTGTTTGTTTCTTTGGTGTTGAATTTAATAAGTTCTTTATAGATCTTGGAAACTAGCCCTTTATCTGATACGTCATTTGCAAATATCTTCTCCCAATCTGTAGGTTGTCTTTGAGTTTTGTTGACTGTATCCTTTGCTGTGCAAAAGCTTCTTATCTTGATGAAGTCCCAATAGTTCATTTTTGCTTTTGTTTCTTTTGCCTTCGTGGATGTATCTTGCAAGAAGTTACTGTGGCCGAGTTCAAAAAGGGTATTGCCTGTGTTCTCCTCTAGGATTTTGATGGAATTTTGTCTCACGTTTAGATCTTTCATCCATTTTGAGTTTATCTTTGTGTATGGTGAAAGAGAGTGGTCTAGTTTCATTCTTCTGCATGTGGATGTCCAATTTTCCCAGCACCATTTATTGAAGAGACTGTCTTTCTTCCAGTGGATAGTCTTTCCTCCTTTATCGAATATTAGTTGACCATAAAGTTCAGGGTCCACTTCTGGATTCTCTATTCTGTTCCATTGATCTATGTGTCTGTTTTTGTGCCAGTATCACACTGTCTTGATGACTACAGCTTTGTAGTACAACCTGAAATCTGGCATTGTGATGCCCCCAGATATGGTTTTCTTTTTTAAAATTCCCCTGGCTATTCGGGGTCTTTTCTAATTCCACACAAATCTTAAAATAATTTGTTCTAAGTCTCTGAAGAAAGTCCATGGTATTTTGATAGGGATTGCATTAAACGTGTAAATTGCCCTGGGTAACATTGACATTTTCACAATATTAATTCTGCCAATCCATGGGCATGGAATATTTTTCCATCTCTTTGTGTCTTCCTCAATTTCTTTCAGAAGTGTTCTATAGTTTTTAGGGTATAGATCCTTTACCTCTTTGGTTAGGTTTATTCCTAGGTATCTTAGGGTGGAGGCTTTTGGGTTTTCTATGTAGAGTATCATGTCATCGGCGAAGAGGGAGAGTTTGACTTCTTCTTTGCCAATTTGAATGCCTTTAATATCTTTTTGTTCACAACATAATTTTAAAACAAGTATAGGAATGCAAAAAAAAAAGGAAAAAAGCTAGAATAGAAAAAATAATTTTAAAAAACTTGTGGAAGGCTTATATTGCTGGATTACAAATTTTAACATAAAGCTACTATAATCAAGACCCAAAGAAAAAACACATATCAATGGGGATCCCTGGGTGGCGCAGCGGTTTGGGACCTGCCTTTGGCCCAGGGCGCGATCCTGGAGACCCGGGATCGAATCCCACATCGGGCTCCTGGTGCATGCAGCCTGCTTCTCCCTCTGCCTGTGTCTCTGCCTCTCTCTCTCTGTGACTATCATAAATAAATAAATAAATAAATAAATAAATAAATATCTTTAAAAAAAAACACACATATCAATGGAACAGATCAGACAATCTAGAAAAAACAGACCAGCATATGTGATCTGTTGATTTTTGACAAAGTGCCCAAGGTATTTCAATGGAAGAAAGTCTTTTCAACTAATGGTGCTAGAACAATGGAGTATTCATACGAGGATTCATATTCATACCCATATAAACTTATCCCATACAGAAAAATTAATGTGAAATGGATCACATAATTAAATGTAAAAACTAACTCTCTAAAACTTATAGAATAAAACAAAGGAGAAAACATTTGCTACTTAGAGAAAGATTTAGTATATAGGACAGAAAATTACTAACTGCTAAAGAAAAATTGTTAAATTAGACTTCACCAAATTTTAAAAGTTCTGCTCTTTGAAACATATCATTATCAAAATGCCAAGGCAAGACACATACTGGGATAAAATATTCATAACATATATATCTGACAATGGATAATCCAGAATATATGTATTTACATACATACACATTTTTATACCTTGTGTGTGTGTATGTGTATATACAGAGAGACATAAACACATGCTTAGAACTTGGTTATAAAAAGACAGTCTAATTTTTTTAATGAACAATATATTTTAACAGACGCTTATCAAAAAAAGATATTCAAATAGCCAGTAAGAAAATAAAAAAATTATCAACATCAATCATAAAGTGTTAATTAAAATCAAAAAATATGCCATACCAAATTCAGGATACTAGCTAAAGAAAAAGACTAATAATACCAAGTGTTAGTGATGGTGTGTGACAACTGAAAAACTCTTAGATTACTGACCAGTGGGAATGTAAATGGTACAACCATTCTGGAAAAGAGTTAGCAGTTAAATATACAGTAGTAACATATGATTCCATAAGTCCACACATACATATTTACCAAGTGTGCTAGTTTTCAGGTTTTTAATGCCTAGTTCTATATCCACCTTTCATTGCCTGCTGTGTGATAATAGAGATGAATGCTATAAATATCTCTCCTTTGCCAAATGGTATAATGGCAAACTTTACAGTAGAGGGTTCTGGAAACAAGGAAGAAAGAAGGAAGAAAGAAAGGGTTTCTCTTTCTGGTTCTGGTGTACTTCTTATACCAGGTAGACAGTTTTTTCTTGCATGGCCAAAGCATATGGCACCGTCCCATGGCACACTGGCTTTGTGTGGAATTAGATGGACTTAGCATTCCATCTGGAGGCTTTGTAATAGAATGCCACTGTCAGGGCACCTCACTGTGAATAGCTTCCCCCAGGACCAATAGCAACTTTCCCACCAGTGCCACCTACTAGGCACCTTCTCTTGAACTGCTTTCCCTGACACCCACAGAGAAGCATCACTGGCAAAACAACTCCACTTGACTGGCTTTTCTCAGCACTCCCTTAAGATCCTTCCCTATTGAGTGCCACTGTGTGCCCCCTTTGGGTAAACAAGGTCTTCCCTTGGTACACCAGACAGTATTTTCCAGTGAGTGTGCCCAACTAGGCACCAGTCCTTGGACAACTTCCTGGTCCCACTCCATGTATCTTTGCAGTGAGTTCCAGAGTATAGTGCCTCCCTGTGGACACTTCTCTCCCTCTCCAGCACTCTTGAAGGCAGATATCCAGTGAGTTCTGTTGGTTCAGGACCTCATGGAAATTCTCCACCATCCACTGAGTCATGGCATACCCTTTCAACTGAGCCCTGGACCTCAGCTCAGGACTCCTCCTTCTCCTTGGGTATTCTATCTCAGTTCTAGGGGCAGTGGCTGCTCCATATTCTTTTTTTTTTTTTTTTTTTGGCTGTTCCATATTCTGCTAGTCTTGTATTCTTTATGAATTCTCTCTACCTCTTAATAGCCAATTCCCCATTACTCCATTAATTCTATAATAATACTCTCCTATTAACAATTACATGCTATTTAATTATTTTATTAAAGTTTTCAATTACACTTACTCTGTTCAAATTACTATGTGGTTTCTCTCTCTCGACTGAGCCCTGACTAATATACTAAGAGAAATGAAGATTTATATCCACAAAAAGACTTGTACATAAATATTCAGAGTAACTTCATTCATACCAGCTAAAAGCTGGAAACAAATATTCATCAACAGGTAAGTGGCTGAATAATTTGTAGTATATCAATAAAATCTTGTCAACAATAAAAGTGAATGAACTCCTGATATGTGAAATATATAAAGGCATCTCAGAGACATTTTGTTGAACAAGAGAAGCCATCTACAAAAGAGTATATATTATGATTACTTTTATATGAAACTTTGAAAGAAAATGTAGCCTATAGTAAGAGAAAGCATATCAGTGGTTGCCTGAGGCTGACAGTAAGGCATGAGAAGTGACTACAACTTGGCATAAAGGACCTTTTGGGAGAATAAAAGCTTTACATGTGGCTGATGTTTGACACTTGTATTCATTTTTCAAAATTCATCACATTGTACATTTCAAATGAGTCCATTTTACTGCTTAAAAGCTAGATCTCATAGTTGATTTAAAAATTAATGAATTCACAAAATTGATCAATACATTAGTCCCTGCTCATTAAATTCTGGTGAAGTTGTCCCCCTGAACTTACTCAACTCTCATTATACTGACAAAATTGAGTTTCCAGGTGTTCAAAGCCAAGGACTTGGAGATTCCACCTTTTAGATTTTCCCTTGATAGTACCTCTTTCTGAGTTCTCAGTGTGCTCTAATTACATGAAGATGGGAATGATACAGAAGGGGCAGTGAATGCAGTTGTGTCACACACAGACTACTGAGAACTACAGAAGAGCATGGCAACTCACCACATCCCCACACTTTCAAAATGCCCATTCTACTACAGTCAGACAGAGAGATTCAGGAAGAAAGGAGGCTAAGAGAAGGACCCATGGTTGACCAAATACAATATTTTAGACAAAATCATAAGTTTATTCCTCTCCTGGTTAAAAACATTCAATAGCATCATAACTCTTCCTAAAATAATTAGCTTGGATCTCTTCAACCTAGTATTCAAGACTCTCCACAAATGTCCCAAATGTTTCTCCTTTCTGCAACTTGGCCATTACCTCCCCATGCCACAACCAAACTGGACTATTTCTTTGTGTCAAACATGTCCTTTTCACCTCTATGTTCATTTCAACCTTCTAAAATCCCACAATCTGTCCCTCTGTCTGTTGAAATGTAATTTGTCAAATATTTACGTGTTCAATCAAGTCTACTAAAGCCTGCCACCTGTTCCTACAAGCTTCAGGGAGTACAGAGTTCATGGAAAGAATCCAGTCCCTCCTCTTCCTGTGCTTTTCTCTTGCTACAACTACATGAGAGAGGCTCCAAGAGATGCATTCATAGAGATTGGGAAGTCCTGACATCCACTGTGGCTGGACGCTTCCCAGGGAGAAAGAATCTGCAGGCCTGCCCTAGTCCTGTTGTGGAGATGAGCAAAATGAGGAGAATATACTCCCTAAAGTTACAGGCATATATGACCACAGAGCCTGAGGTCCTTTACTGGAAAAGAGATTCTTGAAGACGGAAAGCCTACCAAAGTGGCCAAACCAGCAAGGTTTAAAGAGTCTGTGGTATAGGGCACATTGAAGAACAAAGTGCTTATTGTTCTTTCTTATCCCCTAAGCCCCTCAAAAGGGACTGAACAGGACTGGTCTTTGTGGTTCCTGCAATGAGACACCCATCCAAAGGAGGGAAATACAGAACTCAAGAAAGACTGGACTGCCCCAGTCTGACAGGGTCCTTGGGGATAAAGGGAGCAGAAGTAAACGGGACCACAATGCCCCAAAAACATGCATAGTACCTATGTGGATATTCCTTCACAGTGACTAACGGAGGCCACCAAGATCAGCCTGGGCCAGTATGGACTACAAATAACAGCAGGGGCACTTTCCCACGTCGCCAATACAAAACCAGTTACACTACAAAATTTCTGTTTCCTTATTCCTTCATTGTGCCCACCTTCCCCCCACACCCAAAGAGCCTAACCTCAAAGAATACAGTGGAAATGGTATCTCTGAGGCAGTCCATGTCTTACCCCTGTAATAAAGTCAGGGCTACAACTCTAACCCATACTACACACAGAGGAAGTTTCGATTCACCAATGAGAATGAAGTTTTAAACTAAACCAAATCTAGTTTTAATAACTGAAAATGACTAGAAAGCTACAGAATCTATCCAAGGGATAGATTAGTATCCGAAGGGATACTAACAGGGGAGTCACATGGTAAGGTTAAAAATTTGGACTTGAAAAAAATAAAAGTATTTCATATCTATACTGCAATGAATGTATATTCCTCAACAAGTCATTCCAGCAAGCTTTCTTTACAATGAGGAAATAACTATGTCATATTAGCTAACTTCCAAAAACTGCCAAAGATGTTTTGTTGAATGTTATGTCAGATGCTGATATATTATCCAGAGGAGAAATTAAAATTAAATACCAATTAAAAACAATTTGTTGCATCATAGAAACCCAGAACACAGAAATGCTAGGTAGAGAGGCCCGTAAGACAGATGGGGGTGGGCCGACTCTTCACTGCAGCTTCTAACACAACAGCTGGGCACTATCTAGGCTGATCGTTATCATTTCATGTGTCAAACTACAGCCCACTGAAATGATCCAAACTTCAATAAAAATACTCCTAATCAGAGCTGTTTTACAAGTCACTTTCACTCCAGAATTCCTTAATAATTCTGTAATAATAACAACTGGTCCATTCATCTGCTTATGATTTCTGGAAAGCTGTCCAACTGGTCATAGTATCTTACTCTTGAACCAAAAAGCAGAATAGAAGGCCTGAGTCTTCTTCCTGCTTCTCTTCACCTCCTTCTTCTAGTTGCAATTCTTTCAACTAATGTGGTTGGAGGGGGAAAAAAACTATGAATTAAACTACGAATTGTTTTGTTTTGGGTCACTAAACAATCTTGGGACAATACTCTTGTCATAAAAGAGATTACAAGAGACTCAAATTAGTTTTTGTTTTCTTTTGTCTCAATTTTTTTTTTGAATTTCAAATCCAACATAAAATAAGTTCCTAAACCATTTTAGGCTGCCACATTAATAGTAATGAGAAAACTAGTTTAACTGGAAACCTTCCATTTGTCAAAGAGGACACAATAGTATCAAAGATTCCAGCTCTGAGGACAATATTTCTTCTGTAATATTAAACCTATCATCAAGGCAATGCCAAACACTCCCATGTGTACTACCTTTATTCATCTTCAAAAATGTATTTATATTTGGACCACTTGGCTATATTGTAGGCTACCTGAAAGCAGAGAAAATATTTTCTTTCTCAATTTTGTTATCTCCTACAGCACCCCCACACAGCACCAGCACCATCATTAGTATGCAATAAATACTCTTATACTATTGACTGCTTTTGCTGCTTTGCCCACAGGCCTAAGTCCACATATATAAAGCAAATTATGTATGCCAGATGTCAGGCACTGCAGATGAACCAAGTATTATGATTATACATCGAAGACGTGGATAAGAATAAATGCAATGAGATGGTACTTTGTTTCCCGGAAGATAAAACAGAAAATATAAAGCATGAAAAAATAAATTCAACTACCTAAAACTTAAAAAGAGAATCTAACTAAGCTATCCACTCATGTAAGCCTTATATGGCAACTTTGTTACCAGAATTATCTATAATTGTCTTATTCCCACTTATGTCACATTCTAGAAACAGGCAAGTCATATTCAATTTCACCAAGCAAACATATGTAGAGATATGCCATTTTTAGAATAATTATATTTAACTGAAGGAAAATTTTATGTTATATCTTCAAAAAATATATCTTTATCCTTAAAAAAATTGCAAGAATGATATGTTTGGGTACAAGAGTTCTTATTTGCAAATGTAAGAAGAAAAAAAAAGCAGACTTTGAAAAAATATATCCTGTCTTTCAACATCTATGGATTTAAAAATAATCAGCCAAAGTGATTAAATGCATGGATTTTCTTATGAAATTTGACCTTTATTTTCAGATGAAGAAACTCAGGTTTAGACATACAAATGAACATGCCCCAAATCTGATAACTAGGAACTAGAAAAGCTGAAAGTCCAAAATATAGCTCACGTTTCCTAAGGGTTAATATGGAGTACCTCTCATGGCCACAAATGGCTTTAATAGTGGGAAATTTTCATGGGCTCTCTTAATAGTTGTACTTTGGGGAAGGAAAGAGCAAAGTTTCCCATATAGGAATTAGAATAACTAGCCTCCAAAGGGTAAAGTCAAATGATGGGGGGAGAAGTGAGCACATGAATATTTTAAAATCTTCCTTAGGGATCTAACTTCTTGAGATCTTCCCAAGGGGTCTCAGTATGTTTCTATTGTAGGAAGCTAGCACAGCTAGGACTTCTCAGCCTCATTCCTGATGGTGATTATGCCTAAAATCTAACTCTGATGTCACCTCTCCTCTTCTCTTCATAATCCCTCAGTATATCCCAGGCACTCCAGAATGAGTTCATAGCCCCATTGCATGACAGATAAGGTTCTTTAAGAAATGGCCTCCACCTAAAACTCCAGTCTCATCTTCCCTTCTCCTTCACCCATATACATTCTAGGGATCTAATATTTTCCCCAAAAATCATGCATTTTCAATATCCATGCCTATGCATATATAATGTCCTCTGTCTGGAACCCATCCTCCATTTCCTTATCTGTCTGGCACAAACTGCCATATATTATGATAGGATATAATATTATATAATATTATATGTTAAATATAATGTATGTGAGTTGTTTGGGGGCACATATTTATTCTTCTCTGTTTCTATTCTCAGTATTTTTCACAATGCTTGGCATGGAGTGGGTATTCATTTATTTATTCAGCAAATATTTATTGAGCACCTGTTAAGTGCTAGGCACCATGCTAAATTTAGAACGAGAAGTCAGATAAACTTGTCCCCTGACTTTATGGAATTTACAATCCAGTAAAATTCAATATTTGCAGAATTAAATCATATTTTTCATTATGGTTTGCTTAAAGGATACCACTTATAAGCCACCATGAATGGTGGTCCTTGTGCCTGGTACGTTGAACCCCTTCCTCCACATTTACCTAAATTTAGTTTGTCCTTCAAAATCTGTCCCATATTCCATGCTCTCAAACTTTACATGACTGGTCCCATCCACACTGAGTTCAATAAGAATTAAACTCACTCTACCATCTTTTCTTCCTCAACAATTCATCCTTCTGAGTTTCTTACCTCTGCCAACAGCAACAGCTACCTCCCAATGATGCAGGTGCAAAAATGCTGACTCATTTCTGCCTTCACTCATTCCCACACTTCCTCAGCTATCAAATCCTGCTGCTTCTGCCTCTGCAATGCCACAGGAATCTGTTCCCTCCATTTTGTTCCCAATGTTCTCTGTCTAGCCTCCCATTACTACTCACCAGTTCATTGTTACAGCAAGTGTCTTTGGCCTCTCCACTTTCAAATTCATCCTAGTTAACCCTAAGAACTATACTGTTCTATACATTTTCCCCTTGTTCATCAATCCATAATACTTCTCACTCCCTCAAGGATAAGGTTCAGACTCCTCCCTTGACCCTGGTTTACATTTCCAACCTTGGTTCCTGCTGCTGCTTTATATATACCCTGTGCTCCAGGTAAACTCAAAGATGTGCTGTGTTATAAATATGCCCTTAGCCAATGTCTTTGCTCCTGCCACTCCCTCTCTGCTCATCTCCTCTATATTAACCCCACCACAATCAAGTTTCCACAAAGCCTTTTTTCTATTGTTCCCCTATACTCCTTTCCTTATGACAACATAGAACTCTCCTTCCTCAGATGCTTCCTTCATAGCAAATTATGATACAATATATTTCATCCTATGTTTTAGCTACTTGTATATTTATTGTTTCACTCAATTAGACTTAAGACCACTGACAGTAACCTTATGGGTCGGCTTGGCATGATTCTTTTGTTTTCCCATGCACCTTTTTCATAACTGAATTAAAATTCCAGATCACAACACTGTAACTATTTGTTTCTATGTATATTTCCTACACTATGATAGTTCTTAATGATGAAAGACTGTATATTATTTATTAGTGTATTTTTTGCAGACTTAGTGCTCAGTAAATGTGTCTAGCATAAATGGATTAACTTAGAACCTTGAAAATATCTCCTTATCAGTTAGAATTAATAGTCTATTTTACTTATAGCCAAGATTGTCTTAAATATAGCTTCCCCCTAATTTTCCATGGTGTAAGATTCATCTCCATGACTACAATGAAATGAAAGATTAGATTGATTTAGTCTTCCTAATTAGATAATGGGTTCTTTGAGGAAAAATATTGGTATACCCTTCACTATTCCCCTTTGTTACAACAGTTCACAATATATAATGGCTATCTATAAATATTCATTAGCTGCTTGATGGATTAATGACTTGGTGAGGAGAGGAACCAGAGAACAACCCCAAAAGGGATTTCTCTTGTATAATAACAAGCTGAAAAGTTTATTTCCTAACTTCAATCTACTGAATAAAATTTTTACATGTTACACTAGGCACTGTTTTTAAAAGTAAAGCAAATTGTAGAGCTAATTTAGACCAGAAATGAAACTCAGGAGGTAAAGGGAATCTAGATTGCTGAGAATCCATTGAAGTTTGGATCTTCTCCAAGTAAATATATGTATTCTCAAACATCTACATACCATTTTACATGCCATTCAGAGTCATTCAAGGATTCCCTTAAGGTCATTTGTGACTTCAGGTTACAAATCTTTCTTTGGTCTTCATGTTAAAGATGAAAAATCTCAGGTTCCAAGATGGTAGGGTACTTTGCCCAAGATCACACAGCTACCCTACCTGTAGATTCTTGTTCTTTGCACTATATGAAGTATTAAAAAAAAAAAGCACAAATATTTTACACCATAAACTCGAAGTGCAATATTATTTGAATACTGTCATATAATTTACATCCTAGCGATTTCAAGAGATCCTACACCTGTGTTTTCTTCCATTAACAAAATTTTGAGAAGCCCAAACATAAGTCAACTTAGTGATTCCAAGATTTTTACTTTTTCACTCTTGCCACAAATATTCAATTCAATGCAACAAGCAGATGTTGACAGCTTTTTATGTGTGGAGCTCTGTGCTAAGTGCTAAAAGAACACAGATGAATAATACTCATACAAGGAACAAAGCCAGCCACTTCATCTGTCCTTGGAGACAGGAAGTTTATCTAATTCATCCAGTGCCCAACACTGAATTGGTAACTAATGAGTACTCTCAAGATACTTGCATAAAACAATATAAGAGGTAGTGCATACCCTTAAATGGATCATATTTCCTGGAAATCCTTTTTTACTATTTCTATTTACCAAACTGACTCATCAATCTATTGCTTTGTTTAGTTTCTTTTGCTAATGCTTATAATATTGAAATATGCTAAACACAAAACAACTAAACTTTTAAGAGGTTATAATAAAAGTATAACTATTCACTAAAAAGTCAGGATAATGTTTTAATATCCTAAGAAAATCATTATTTTTAAATCCAAGGAATTATTTTTGCATCAAGTTTAAAAAGCATAACTACATGTTGTTTCTTTTAAACTTTTATTCTTTTAAACCAATTATTTTAAAGTGTGCTATATTAAATATAGGTCCTGGTATATACATGTATATAAATTCTGGTATATAAATACATATATACATATACACATACATATATTATGTATGTATACATACATATATACCATATATTCTGGTATATAAATACATATTTATATATATATACATATATATATGTGTGTATATATATATATAAATATATATACCAGAATCTTTACTATATTTACTGAGGAACAATATAACCAACAGAATTCTTTTTTGTAAATGGGGTTGTTTTCATTTCCAGATAATTCACTGTTAGTATATAGAAACTCTACTGTTAAATTTTGTATCCTGCAATTTCACTGTATTTGTTGATTAGATCTAGCCAGTTTTTTGGTAGAGTCTTTAGGACTTCTATATATGAAATCATGTCAGCTACAAATAGAGACAATTTTAGCTCTTTCTTTTCAATTCTCATGGCTTTTATTTCTTTTTCTTTCCTGATTGTTAGACTATTTATTAATTGAGTTTTAAGGACATGGATAGATTTCACAATTTAGCTATTAACTTTAATAATCATCTTTCTTCATGGATTGTAATGTGCACAAACACTTCCTTCATTTTGCTTGTTTTATTTTTATATATAAAATCACAGAGAAAAAAAAGGCATCTAACAAAGGAAGTCAAGACCTAATCTTGGAACAGTGAAGGTAAAAAGTATAGGGATTTTAGTGTAGGGATTTTAACTATAGCTGTTATAGTTATTTCCAAATCCTAGAGGATAGAGCAAAATTCCATATCTTACATATGCCTACTGCACAAGCCACTAGTTACAACTAATTTTCAGAAATAAATCATTGTCCTTAGCACAATCTTTTTGAGTTCTTCATCCAACACAATGAAATTATACAAAGCATTTATTAGCTTCAAGGTCTTTTTGGGTTCCACAAAAATGTTTGCTTGCACTTGTCATTTTTAAGCAACAGAAAACCAAGAGCCTGTAAATCAGTAAGAATGATTAACATTCGAGGAGCTTTTCCAACATGCAAGAAAAATAGGAATTCTTTTTCTGCCTTTCTTATTAAAGGAAAAGGAAGGGAAAGAAAAACAATTAGAGTAACCTCTTTGTATTGTCAAGTATTGTCAAGTCATCTCCCAGGGTTAGATCAATCACTAGCACACTCTGTTCCTACAACAAAGAAACAGAAAAGAAAAAAAAAATTGCAATCATCTAGAGGAAGAAGAAAGAATCAGTGGGACCAAAATGTAAATTGTACAAGCAAAATTAATTCTAAATTAGACACCTTATTAAATCTTGGAAGTGTGTGTTTCTGCTATAGCTTTTACCTCCACATACTCTCTAATGTGA
Source organism: Nyctereutes procyonoides (assembly GCF_905146905.1). NCBI lineage: Eukaryota > Metazoa > Chordata > Mammalia > Carnivora > Canidae > Nyctereutes > Nyctereutes procyonoides. Next base: position 45,025,360 of record NW_026575140.1, on the reverse strand, counting down.
TCCTCCTAAACCAGGAGGCAATACAATCTATTGTCATTATGCACATTTTTTATGATCTAGAACACAAAATGCAAAAATATCGGTGAAATACCTTACCTGTTCCAAAAAACAATGTCAGTTCTTAGGCACTGTAAATTCAAATTACATACAGAGGCTTCACTGGCTAGGTACAAATCTATTTTGAACAGAAAAATCAAGAGGAGAAAAACTCAACTAACTTATGCATATCTCATGTAGCTATAAAAGAAAGGTATCTTATTTTTATGATAGTATTTTACATCCAAAGGGGAAAAAGGCCACCACAAAAACACAATACATTAGATGTGCTTAAAACAAAATCATATGCCAACAAGACTGCCCATCAACTTTTACCTTACACTCTGGTCCTCCAGCTACTGCAGCAGCTGGCACATCAGATATAAGATCTTTAGCCTTGTGAACTACATTTGAGAACTACTACTTAAGAAGCTGCCCATTTGGATGTGATAAGCACTTCATCCTTTATGTAAATAAGAATTTTATGGAGTCTACAAAGAAAGATGCTAATTGTTTAGTTCTTTATGTCTAGGATACCTACCACCATGGTAGCTTAATGACAAAGATCTGGTGCAGGCTGATATATTCATCTTAGAAAAGTATACAATGAACATTTGACCTCTTGAAGAGCATGGTAGTGAGCTAGAGTGTATGATCCATCTAAAGAAGTCAGGACTACTTAACTCAAGGGGATTTTTGCCTTATGGTAATATAGGTCTGGTGTTACTGGACATACTGAATTTTCAAAAGAAGTCAGAATTCCAGATTTTTAGTGGAAATCCCTTGATATTGTTGGAAACTATTTCAAGTTTTTTACCTAACATACCTGCAGCCCAGATACCGCCTGCAATTGTTAGCTCATGAACCCTGGTCTAGAGCCATCCGGATGCTCTCAAAAACCACTTTTTCTTTTTTTTTAAATGTGGTCAAACTGGTCAAAAATTGGTGCTTTTAGTGACTTCATTAGGATAACCAGTAGATTTCAGCCTAGGGAACTTTTCACTGATACCTCTTTATTGGGGGCACCTGGGTGACGTGGTGGAGTGGTTCCCCCACTCCCCAGTGGTGGAGTAGCTGCCTTCTGCTCATGTCCTGATCCCGGGGTCCTGGGATTGAGTCCCACTTCCATCTGCCCCCAGACAGCCTGATTGTCCCTCTGCCTGTGTCTCTCATGCATAAATTAAAAAAAACAAAACACGGATCCCTGGGAGGCACAGCGGTTTGGCGCCTGCCTTTGGCCCAGGGCGCGATCCTGGAGACCCGGGATCGAATCCCACATCGGGCTCCCGGTGCATGGAGCCTGCTTCTCCCTCTGCCTGTGTCTCTGCCTCTCTCTCTCTCTCTCTCTCTCTCTCTCTCTCTGTGACTATCATAAATAAATTAAAAAAAATTAAAAAAATCTCTCTTAAAAAAATAAAAAATAAACAAAACAACAACAACAACAACAAAAAAACGATGGCTGGTGTAATTTGCCTTCATTTTCTCTTGCTCAGCCTTCCCGGAGGGCTACCTAATTGGGCAGGCTTCTCTAGACTGCCAGACAATCCACTTCACAGTCTTATTTTCACTGAGTTTGTTGAGATTGAGTTTTGGGAATTAAGGTTTTTCTGAGTTACGATCTTATGATCTTATCTCTTTGCCGAGTAACTCAGCATTCCTGCCTGCACTTGCCTTAAACGTATCAAGGGAGGAAAAGGTGTCCAATTTTCTTCAGGAACTTGTGAATGGTGCAGGGATGGCTTCGGGGAAACTCTCTTTGAAGAAGAGGGAGAAATAATTTGTTTGCAAATTGAATGCTGTTAAATGCTATCTCCTATGTACTGCCAGTATAAAATAGCCAAGGTAGTTACAGGAAAAAAAAAAACAAACCACAGAAAGCAATTTCAACCTCATTTAAAGGTGGTCCTCGGTTTCTCTAATGTTGCTTCTTTTAAAATTCCTGCTGGCCCTAATATTAGTCAATCATTAATTAATCCAATAAATAAATATTAATTGAGAACTGACAAGAATGAGCATAACAATGTATGTATCCTCATGGAGCTTAAATTCTAGAGGCAGGGAGAGAGATAGGTACACACAATGGTGTGCTGGTAAAAGCTTAACAAGAAGCTCTGTGGAGGAAAGAGTCTGGTTTACAGTGTTTGATGATTTCTGTGGTATAATCATGGATAATTTCAAGCTTCCAACATGACATCACTGAATATAAAGCTGAGTGAGATGGTCATTAGCACATCATTGTATGTTTCCACCATATATATGATAGATATAAATAACCTCAAGAGCATAAATAATAGAAAAATGTAGCAAAGTAATTAAGAAAAGGTAGATTTTTAATATTATTTCCTTGTCTTTTAATGTAACATTTCATTGTAAGTCTACATAATTTAAGGTTTTTTTCTTCGTATAATTTAAGTTTTAATGTCTGTTTAACCACTGTCTCCAAAAATTCCTGAAAATTTAAAGTTTGGTTCTCTTCATCTAGTTCCAGCTGATTTAAGCACATTACTCAACACAAATAGATGAATAGATAAATTTTTAATATAATGTAAACAAGTGATAAACTAAAGAAAAATAAGGGAGAGAAAGAGATAAAGAATAACAGAGGAGGTTATCCACTGGAAAAAGCCTAAGAATCAAAAACCTGGAAGCTAGAAATGGGCAGCTAGTAACAGAAGGCCTTCTATCACATACCTGCTTAGTATAATCAATTAATGTTTTAACACTTATTATTAAGGGAGCTCTCTATTTTAGCATCCCATTCTACCTTTAGATATGTCTGATTGAGAGAAAGTACTTCCTTATGGAGCTAAAATCTATCTTCCTATAGTTGTGGTTTTTATTTATTTTTTTTTTAATTTTTATTTATTTATGATAGTCACAGAGAGAGAGAGAGGCAGAGACACAGACAGAGGGAGAAGCAGGCTCCATGCACCGGGAGCCCGACGTGGGATTCGATCCCGGGTCTCCAGGATCGCGCCCTAGGCCAAAGGCAGGCGCCAAACCGCTGCGCCACCCAGGGATCCCTAGTTGTGGTTTTTAAATTGAGTTTTGTTAAGATTTAGGAGTTCTATAAATAGGCCGAAAGATCCCAAAAGCCTCACAGTCTGATGAAAGATGGAAGAGAAACTGGCTAATGAGGGCTATTTCAGCTTCTGCTTCTAACAAGGTAGTTGTGCAATTTATCTCTTTGTCTATTGGGAATGTCTGTGTGTTTGTATTTGAGAAAATATTTTTTATAGGTAAAACCTGGTTGAAACCCATTTTATATATATATAGATACTTATTTACAAGTTACTTATTATACATACTTATATATTAGACACCTCCACTAATTTATGAATTTTGTTTTTAAAGATTTTATTTATTTATTCATGAGAGACACAGAGAGAGAGGCAGAGACATAGGCAGAGGGAGAAGCAGGCTCCACACAGGGAGCACGATATGTGTTTCAATCCCAGGACCCTGGGATCACCCCCTGAGCCAAAGGCAGATGCCCAACCACTGAGCCACCCAGGTGTCCTTGAATGTTCACGATAACATATATCTTGGTATCAGTAAGGACAGGCTAGATCATGCAACAGCAATAAGTAATCCTCAAAGTCTAAGTGGTTTGATATGACAAAAGTTTATTTCTTACTTATGCATACTCCAAGTCTAGACAATTACTCATTTTTGCTCACTTCTATTCATCATGGAAAGTCACAAAGTTACACGTAGCTTCAGGGAAGAGTCCGAAAGGAGTATATCTCCTGCACTCAGAAGTAGCAGAACTGAAAATATTACTGAGTAGCACTAATGTCTACTATAATTTTCTATTCATTTGACTATGTATTATTTATAATCACCCAGTAACTTCAACAACTAGATCTTTAAAAGGGTCATATGAGGGATCCCTGGGTGGCGCAGCGGTTTAGCGCCTGCCTTTGGCCCGGGGCGCGATCCTGGAGACCCGGGATCGAATCCCACATCGGGCTCCCGGTGCATGGAGCCTGCTTCTCCCTCTGCCTCTCTCTCTCTCTCTCTCTGTGTGACTATCATAAAAAATTAAAAGATAAATAGATAAAAGGGTCATATGAAATACTGATATTTATCACTACCTTCACTTTTTATTCTTTACTGAAAACCACTAATTGAAGAGGAAGATACACGTTTCCACCACTTCTAATTTTGAATTTTAACTTTTAACTTCCAAAGAGGTTATTAGCAATTACAATGAGAAGTTAATGTTGCCATCTGAAAATGAAACTTTCAGAAAGAAAACCACAAATGGCAAAATTAGTTCTCAGAAGAAATAACCCACTCCAATATATATATACCTGAGTCTATTTGGGGACTTCCAAGTCCAGGCAAAATAACTGGTGTGCAAAGCCAAGAAAACATGTCTGAACACATAAGAAAGAAAAAAACATTAATGTGCGGCTTTTCAGCTTTATTCCTGTTGTAAAGGTGAAAGTGATACTCTTTCCAGGTCTCTACATTTCGGAGCTGAAACCAAAAGTTACCCTCACACTACAAACAGACAAATGCTTAGAATGCTAGGATATGGGGATCCCTGGGTGGCGCAGCAGTTTGGCGCCTGCCTTTGGCCCAGGGCGCGATCCTGGAGACCCGGGATCGAATCCCACGTCGGGCTCCCGGTGCATGGAGCCTGCTTCTCCCTCTGTCTGTGTCTCTGCCTCTCTCTCTCTCTCTCTGTGACTATCATAAATAAATAAAAAACTTAAAAAAAAATACATTTAAAGAATGCTAGGATATTGTTTTCTCCTTTTCTCTCTCTTCTTGACATTTATGTTAAGTACTCTCAGCTGTTTACCTCTATTTTTGGGGTAGTGGAAGCTTCTTAACCTTATGTTCCAGAATAACCTCTAGAACAAAGGTTGGTAAACTATAATCCATGGACAGAATCCAACCTACAATTTGTTTTTATATGACCCATGAGCTAAGAATGGCGTTTACACTTTAAAGGGGTTATGAAAACAAAAACAAAGAAAATTATGCAACAGTGACCACATGTGGCCTGTGAAACATCAATTATTTACTATCTGGACCTCTACAGAAAAAGCCTAGCCTCTCCTGCTCTAGAATTAAAAGCCTCGTATTTATTGGATATCTATGATCCAAGTTCAATGATTCCATTAAACTCCATCACAAAGTTAGGAAGCATGAATAACAACAACAACAACAACAACAACAACAAAAACTTATACTACTAAGGTTATTTTGCAAAGAAGCATCACAACAATTTATGGTAAACCTAACTCCAACAGGGCAATTTTTCCCAAGTAAGAATTCTCATGAATTTCTAGGGTGTATGCACTTTGAGAAGAAAAGTTGTCCTGAAAGTGAAGAATTTGTTAAAACTCCCTAAAGGGGCAAAGTTAGCAATTCCTCTGTAAACCAGGCATTCCTCCACATAGATGAGAATAGAATATTTTATGGTAGTTCAAATGTAAAATATGATGAAATTTTAGTATGAGTCAGATTTCCATGAAGATAATATCATCACCATAAAAGTATTCACAATCAGTGCCAGAAGGATGTAATATATAAAGAGAATGAGTAAGAAGTTGTTATCTCAGGAAAAGAAAATTAAGGGAGAGTCTCTCAAAGCTCATTTCAGGACAGACACCAGAAAACTCACCAACAGGCTGTTGAAATTATAAGCAGAAATGTGTGTGTGTGTGTGAGAGAGAGAGAGATGCTTTCAAGAAGATTATAGAGAGAATTACACATGGATGACCTTTTCAACATGTGACTCTATCAGTTAAGATATAATCAGCTTCAAATTATAGAAAATCCAATAAATTGCTTGCTTATACCTATGTATGGAGGTAGTATTTCAAGAATTTATTCCATTGATCAACGGGATCATGAACCAGCAGCTTCTTTCCAACCTTCTGCTCCTGTATCTTGGTGTGTTAAGTTATTGTCCTTATGGTCACTGACAATTACTACAGTTCATATATATGGGATCATCTCAACAGGACCCAAGAAAGAAGGAAAGGAAAGGGAAGATGCCAATAACTTCTCTTCATATGCACATCCTTTTCATTCAGAAGCAAATTGTTTTTCTCCGAAAGGTCCTCAACAGTCATTCTCTTAACTTTCTTTGGCCAGAACAGAGTTACAAGCAAGTATCTGGCTTTTCAACTTCTAACATAAGCAGACAAGAGATAAAAGGAGAAAGGGTTAAGAAATCCTTTTCAATAACCAGCCAATCCGGTCTGCTACTGATTTAAATAATTTTAGGGGATTTCATTTAAAAAAAATAGCCACATTCTTCTACTGTCACTATGAGAAACAGGCTGGGTTTAATGGATCCTTGGTATGATATGGGGTATAACTAAAGAATCTGATTTAACTGAGCTTCTAAAAGCTCCTCCTGATTGCCTGCATACCAGCCCAACCCAGAGACCTGAGGAAGAAGCAACAAAGTCAACATTCAGGATCAACAGCATGAAAATCTACCAAGAATGGTTTACTATAAGATTAGATTATAAAATGACAAGAATAGGGAGTGCCTGGGTGCCTCAGTTGTGGAGCATGTGCCTTACTCTTGGTGTTGTAAGTTCGAGCCCCATGGTAGGTATAGAGATTACTTTAAAAATATTTTTTAGGGATACCTGGGTGGCGCAGCGGTATAGCGCCTGCCTTTGGCCCAGGGCGCGATCCTGGAGACCCAGGATCGAATCCAACGTCGGGCTCCCGGTGCATGGAGCCTACTTCTCCATCTGCCTGTGTCTCTGCCTCTCTCTCTCTGTCTCTCTGTGAGTATCGTAAATAAATAAAAATTAAAAAATATATATTTTTAAAAAAATTTTGTAAGTGACGAGAATAGTTTTAACAAGAGAACTTACTGGTATATGAAATGAATGTATATGCAATATTTTTATTGGAGATATATATATTTCAGTGATGATATCATCTCTAAAAATATTTTTGAAACATTCATGAGGAAATAACTTCAGGGACAATTTGTAAGTCACATAAGAAATTCAGTCTTGGCGCATTCTTGGAAAGCCACAAACTACCAAAACTGGAGCAGGAAGAAATAGAAAACCTGAACAGGCCAATAACCAGGGAGGAAATTGAAGCAGTCATCAAAAACCTCCCAAGACACAAGAGTCCAGGGCCAGATGGCTTCCCAGGGGAATTCTATCAAACGTTTAAAGAAGAAATCATACCTATTCTACTAAAGCTGTTTGGAAAGATAGAAAGAGATGGAGTACTTCCAAACTCATTCTATGAGGCCAGCATCACCTTAATTCCAAAACCAGACAAAGACCCCACCAAAAAGGAGAATTACAGACCAATATCCCTGATGAACATGGATGCAAAAATTCTCAACAAGATACTAGCCAATAGGATCCAACAACACATTAAGAAAATTATTCACCATGACCAAGTAGGATTTATCCCCGGGATGCAAGGCTGGTTCAACACTCGTAAAACAATCAATGTGATTCATCATATCAGCAAGAGAAAAACCAAGAACCATATGATCCTCTCATTAGATGCAGAGAAAGCATTTGACAAAATACAGCATCCATTCCTGATCAAAACTCTTCAGAGTGTAGGGATAGAGGGAACTTTCCTCGATATCTTAAAAGCCATCTACGAAAAGCCCACAGCAAATATCATTCTCAATGGGGAAGCACTGGGAGCCTTTCCCCTAAGATCAGGAACCAGACAGGGATGTCCACTCTCACCACTGCTATTCAACATAGTATTGGAAGTCCTAGCCTCAGCAATCAGACAACAAAAAGACATTAAAGGCATTCAAATTGGCAAAGAAGAAGTCAAACTCTCCCTCTTCGCCGATGACATGATACTCTACATAGAAAACCCAAAAGCCTCCACCCCAAGATTGCTAGAACTCATACAGCAATTTGGTAGCGTGGCAGGATACAAAATCAATGCCCAGAAATCAATGGCATTCCTATACACTAACAATGAGACTGAAGAAAGAGAAATTAAGGAGTCAATCCCATTTACAATTGCACCCAAAAGCATAAGATACCTAGGAATAAACCTAACCAAAGAGGTAAAGGATCTATACCCTAAAAACTATAGAACACTTCTGAAAGAAATTGAGGAAGACACAAAGAGATGGAAAAATATTCCATGCTCATGGATTGGCAGAATTAATATTGTGAAAATGTCAATGCTACCCAGGGCAATTTACACGTTCAATGCAATCCCTATCAAAATACCATGGACTTTTTTCAGAGACTTAGAACAAATTATTTTAAGATTTGTGTGGAATCAGAAAAGACCCCGAATAGCCAGGGGAATTTTAAAAAAGAAAACCATAGCTGGGGGCATCACAATGCCAGATTTCAGGTTGTACTACAAAGCTGTGGTCATCAAGACAGTGTGGTACTGGCACAAAAACAGACACATAGACCAATGGAACAGAATAGAGAATCCAGAAATGGACCCTGAACTTTATGGTCAACTAATATTCGACAAAGGAGGAAAGACTATCCACTGGAAGAAAGACAGTCTCTTCAATAAATGGTGCTGGGAAAATTGGTCATCCACATGCAGAAGAATGAAACTAGACCACTCTCTTGCACCATACACAAAGATAAACTCAAAATGGATGAAAGATTTAAATGTGAGACAAGACTCCATCAAAATCCTAGAGGAGAACACAGGCAACACCCTTTTTGAACTTGGCCACAGTAACTTCTTGCAAGATACATCCACAAAAACAAAAGAAACAAAAGCAAAAATGAACTATTGGGACTTCATCAAGATAAGAAGCTTTTGCACAGCAAAGGATACAGTCAACAAAACTCAAAGACAACCTACAGATTGGGAGAAGATATTTGCAAATAACATATCAGATAAAGGGCTAGTTTCCAAAATCTATAAAGAACTTATTAAACTCAACACCAAAGAAACAAACAATCCAATCATGAAATGGGCAAAAGACATGAAGAGAAATCTCACAGAGGAAGACATAGACATGGCCAACATGCACATGAGAAAATGCTCTGCATCACTGGCCATCAGGGAAATACAAATCAAAACCACAATGAGATACCACCTCACACCAGTGAGAATGGGGAAAATTAATAAGGCAGGAAACAACAAATGTTGGAGAGGATGCGGAGAAAAGGGAACCCTCTTACACTGTTGGTGGGAATGTGAACTGGTGCAGCCACTCTGGAAAACTGTGTGGAGGTTCCTCAAAGAATTAAAAATAGACCTGCCCTACGACCCAGCAATTGCACTGTTAGGGATTTACCCCGAAGATTCAGATGCAATGAAACGCCGGGGCACCTGCACCCCGATGTTTCTAGCAGCCATGTCCACAATAGCCAAACTGTGGAAGGAGCCTCGGTGCCCATCGAAAGATGAATGGATAAAGAAGATGTGGTTTATGTATACAATGGAATATTACTCAGCCATTAGAAACGACAAATACCCACCATTTGCTTCAACGTGGATGGAACTGGAGGGTATTATGCTGAGTGAAGTAAGTCAATCGGAGAAGGACAAACAGTGTATGTTCTCACTCATTTGGGGAATATGAATAATAGTGAAGGGGAATATAAGGGAAGGGAGAAGAAATGTGTGGGAGATATCAGAAAGGGACACAGAACATAAAGACTTCTAACTCTGGGAAATGAACTAGGGGTGGTGGAAGGGGAGGAGGGCGGGGGGTGGGGGTGAATGGGTGACGGGCACGGAGGGGGACACTTGACGGGATGAGCACTGGGTGTTATTCTGTATGTTGGTAAATTGAACACCAATAAAAATTAATTTATAAAAAAAATAAAAAATAAAAAAAAATAAAAATGAATACTTTCCAGCTAAAAAAAAAAAAAAAAAAAAGAAATTCAGTCTTGGGCAGCCCCAGTGGCTCAGGGGTTTAGCACCACCTTTAGCCCGGGGCCTGATCCTGGAGACCCAGGAGCCTGCTTCTCCTTCTGCCTGTGTCTCTGCCTCTCTCTCTCTCTCTCTCTCTCTCTCTCTCTCTCTTTGTGTCTCTCATGAATATAAATAAAATCTTTTTTTTTAAAAGAAGTTCAGTCTTATTTCTTTATAGTTCTACATAATTAACCCTATAATAACTTGCATACAGAGCCCTGACAATATCTTTTACAAGTAATACTGCCCAGTTACTTAAAAAAGTTTAATCACCAGACTTAATTCCTAATAAAATTTAACTGCTTTCTTTAAGTAAACTCACATTAAAGTATTTCCTATTTCTTATCACTAAGAACTTTTGCCAACATATCTTTGGTCTTATAGGTATAGTTTATTGTGCAACTTTAAGTATGTCTACTTAGACAATATCAACAATTAAGCCCATGGTCTTCTTTTATCTTCACGCCAAGCATGTGAAAGATACTCTAGTTAAGAAGAGTTGCACACATGAATCAGAAGACAGTTTATAGCCATAAGGAGTTGATTTATTTAACAGAGAATAGAAGTATAAATTCTGAGACTTGGGTTCTATTTCCACTCCATGGTTTCATCCATTCACAAAATTTACTGTCACGTCATATATAAAAGACACTGAGGTGGAGGTGGAAAAATAAAGGATGGTACTTCACAGCTTCACTACCTGGCAAAGACAACTATAACACTAGGGAGGAAGGGGTAAGTAGAATAAGGGAAATATAAACAGTTAACCAGAAGTTACAATGTTAGAGTGCATGCGTCATCCAGCATGAAGGGAAGGAAACTGTGGTGCTCATGTTGAGATTAACAAGGTATTAGGGCAGACAGAAGTAAAAGATATATGATAAAACTAGAGGGGCTCAACATTAGAGATGTAGGAAGGTATTAATCAAAATGGTGCAAGAAGTTCAGACTTTATTAGCAGGCAATGGGAAGTCAGCCACAGTTTTTTCCAAAGGAGTTGGATTATCAGTCAGAAATGGGTTCCAGGAACAGAACCTGGTCAAATGAGTGGACCGTGGGGAGACCAGAGGCTCAGAGATCAGTAAAAAGAGTACTGCAAATATGTGAGATGTGCCAAAGTGATGGGAACCTGACCGAGTACAGACACAGTAGGAACAATGAGGAAGTCAGAAGGGTGAGACATGAAGGCAGTTACCCTCACCCCTGGCTGCTTTCAGAATTACCTGTGGAATTTTTTAAATTCCAGTAAAAAAGGAACAAATTCGGCAGAAGAGAAAGCAAGAATGGTAAATACACACAAGAAACAATACTTAGCCTCATTAGTTAGCAGAAAAACACAAATTAAAATCACTGTGCGACACCATTTTCGGTATAAAAATATTTACATAAAACTCAAAATTTGAACATTTATTGTTTAGAAAGCCACATATCTGTAATAAAACTATAAGGAAATCTGAGGGAAAGATAAATACAATATTCAGGATAGAAACTACTCTTGAAATAAGGGAGAAGGAAATGAAAGACCAGGAAGACATAAGAGACCTGAGCTCCACTGATAATTTTTTTTTTAAACTGGGTGGTAGCTAACAAAAGTCATTTTATTATATCCATACCTTGTTTTTACATTTTATATATATTCTTCAAAATCTATGAAACTTACACAATACAAAATATGGATACTGGTAGCCCAACATACCCAAGTGGTTTTGAGGAGTGTTACTTTTAAAAGGTCCACAGGTGACTCCTATGTATGCTAGGAATGAGAACCACTGTATCAGGATGACAAAGTTGGCAGGAGATCAACAATTTTAGGTTGTGAGATAGGACTATAAAATGACACTCAATTTTGAGCTTCTGTTCCTAGAAAGAGAAAAAGGAACCATTAACTAAAATAGAGACTTCAGAAGGAGAGCTGGATTAGGGAGAAGAACTGTAGACAAGATATGTTTAGTTGCAAGTTGCAAGAAGGACCAAGACCTCTTGTTGAAGGTAACTGGATAAAGCAGTTAATATTTCAGTTAATTTTCATTAAATGGAGAACGTTTTCTTTTTTAAAAGATTTGATTTATTCATTCATGAAAGACCCAGAGAGAGAGAGGCAGAAACACAGGCAGAGGGAGAAGCAGGCTCCATCCAAAGAGCTCAATGCGGGACTCGATCCCGGGATTCCAGGATCACACCCTGGGCCTAAGGCAGTGCTAAACCACTGAGCCACCCGGGTATCCCTAAATGGAGAACTTTTATCTGTTCTGGAGAAAGTAGATCTCTTGAGGAGGTAGCTTCCAGCTCCAAGAACTATTATATAGAATCTATGCTACTTTACAGGAAAACGTGGCAAAAGAACTTGCTAAATTGCTTTAAGATTAAGGAATTTGTGGGATCACGGCCCAGGGTGTGATCCTGGAGTCCCGGGATCAAGTCCCACATGGGGCTCCTTGGATGGAGCCTGCTTCTCCCTCTGCCTGTGTCTCTGCCTCTCTCTCTCTCTCTCTCTCTCTCTCTCTCTCATGAATAAATAAAATATTTTTTAAAAAAGATTAAGGAATTTGTTAATAAATTATAACAGGATTAAAATCTCCCACACCTCCAATCTTCTACCAAGGGGTATCTTTGTGCTTATCTGGATTGGAAGAGATAGCTGTTGCTATGGCAATTATTCTCCTGCTTCCTTAAGAATTAAAAAAAAAAAAAGCTGCTGTTTATAAATGATGCACTACTTTACCCTTTCCAAGGGCAGAATGAGCCAGGTTCCCTGTGCCTAGCCAACCTGTAGTCAAGTTGGAGTCATCATTAGAGACAGAGAGCCCTGTCTCTGCTTTACACTCATCTCTCAATAGATTCACACAAGATGTAGGATTTCCCAATTATGGTCAGGGTATCTGAAATTCTCTAATCAGCTTCCAAGTAGCTAAATGGATTGTGAGTCTGTGGAGCAAGAACTTTCTCCTACTGGGGACCTCCATGTGTCACTGTTAATCCTGACTTATATTAGGAAATTTCCAAAAGTAAATCAGTGCTGATCAAATTGTCTTTTTAACCTTATATCTTGCTCTTCTCTAAGAGCTAAAAATGATTAACTGAATAATTATCACTAATTATCTTAATTAGTACATCATTGGAGATACAACTGATTGCCAATATTGTACACTTATTATTATTATTTATTATAATAAAATGTCAAGGCAAATATTTTTATTCCTACTTTATAGGTGAAGGAGGTAGAAATCAAAGAAATTAATTTCCCCATGATTTCGCTGCTATTAAGTAGAAATTAAATTAAAATCTAAATCCAAGGAGTTAAATAAGTTTTTTAAGCCACCTAGATTTATTTTACTTAAAACCTATGCTTTTCCTCTGCATCAAGATCTCTTGAGGGAACTCTCATTGCCCACATGGGATGCCTTATTCTAATACACATTTCTGGGACCACACACAATCTAATCTCATAAGTGAGAAAGCAATGATTCAATGAACTTTTATGATTTCATATTTTACTGCAACCATAAAATAATATTACTAAAATTTCAAAAAGTGCCTAACTCACAACATTTGACATTCTACTTTTTTGGTATTGGATTATTGAAATTGGTTTTAAGCATTCAAGAAGATCAACATGGTCATTCAGGACTAGAATCCATTCTTCATTTTAAAGATATGTGTATCTGATAAATGCATAACCAGGCCACCTGAATGTACCGAAGAGAGAAAAACTGTACCTCAAATATGGGATCTTGACAGTACTGAACCCCAGGAATTGGTCTCAGAATGCCCTGAAAGATAAATTGTCACTGTCACTGAAAGAAAGAATATTGTCACTGTCGCTTCTGCCTTTGAAGGTCTAACCAAATCTGAAAATATTCATTTATTTTCTCCTTTGGCTCCTCTGAAGTATCTGACAGCAAAAATCTTTTCTAATCAAAGCTTAGACTTTTTTCCTCATCAGTCTCTTGCTGTTTGATGCTGCTCTCTTTTCCTTCTGAATTTTTTTCATTTGTTTTTAAAGATTTTATTTATTCATTCATGAGAGATACACAGAGAGTGGCAGAGATACAGGAAGAGGGAGAAGCAGGCTCCTTGCAGGGAGCCCAATGTGGGACTCGATCCCCAGATCAGGATCACGCCCTGAGCCAAGCAAAAGCTCAACGGCTGAGCCACCCAGGCACCCCTGAATTTTTTTTCTTAATCTGATTTCTCAGAAACAATATTCCCGGCCTCATTCTATGTCTGGGGTCATTCTCTCTCTAACCTCTTTAACTGTCATTGCAAATATGCTACTTAGAAAATGATGAAAAACAAAGCAAATACAAGACAGACTGAGCAGAGATATTCAAGAAAGGGGTATTGTTAAGTACCTGAGACAAAGTAATGCAAATAAGGAAGTCATTCAGAGTGGGCTCCAAAGTTAGACTAACCAGATCACAGCTCTGGCTTACCTACTAGTTTTGTGACATTCAATCATTCAATCACCCCACATACTGAGCTCTATAATGGACCAGGCACAATAATGGGTGCTGAGTGTGCATCATAAAACATTTAGGTTCCCTGTGGTAGGTTATGTTAACATCTGCCAAATATTTCATTTTTCCTCTCTAAGAGCCATCTTTATAGGAGGATTATGTATACCCATCCTGTTGCTTAGGAGTGCTCACATGATTTGCTAAGGCCAATGAAACATGGTTCCCTGTCCCTGTTTTTCCAGGTATAACAATGGGCAACGTTCCAGAGAAAGGCTTGTTTTGTCAGCAAATAGCAATACAATAAATATTCCTCTCTAAGCCTCAGTTTCTTTATCTGTGTAATAACATCCACCTCATACGTGTGCTACAGGGAATTTAAAAAGACAATGTATGTAAAGTTTCTAGCTTTACACATGGAAATATTAAACATATATTATAAAATAAGCCCTCAGCTAGCTGAGGAAAACATTATTCTAGCCTTTGAGTATTTCCCAATATTTATAGGGAAGACACTCAAATAGCCAAAAAATTGCAATTCTGCACATGTGGTGCTGGGAACTCAGAAAAAAACAGATTCCTCTGCCAGGTAAAACTGAGCTCATTAAAGGAAAAATAGAGGTTCTCTCCAAAGAAAGGGACAGTAGCAAGAATGAAGGAGAGAAGAGGAAAAAGCATTAGAAACAAAAGCATGAAAAAATGATCACAGCACCCCAGGAAAATGACAAGTAATTTAATAAAGCTAAAGAATAGGATGTAAATAAGGAAAGAAGCAATACCCCAGGCAGAGTCCTGAGGGGGAAGGGCCTGGTGAGCCAGGCCTGGAGTTTGGTTTTATGACACAGGAAGCTATCGAAGAATTTTAAACAGGGAAATAATTACAGCCAGATCTGCATTCCAGAAACATCCTTCAGAAGGCAGTGTTGAGAGTGGAAGAGGCTAGAACAGAGAATAGTTAGTAGGCTGCCAAGGCATTCTACACGAAATATGACAAGAGCATAATCAACAGCAGTGACAGTTAAGCAATGAATTTAGCTTTGACTTCTGGTAAATAAAGCAGAAGAGGCCCTATATTTTTATTTAACAAAAGTAATCTTGCAAGTTTATCTGTAGAAACATTTTCCTAAAGTGTCAATCTTTAAGAACGACAGTGATATGTGGATCCTTATAAAATGTAAATCAATTAATGCAATGAACATCATTTTCAGTTATGATTTTGCAAAAGCCCTATTTTTATAATATATATTATATATAAATTATACTTCTTGAAAATACAGGGAAAACTAAATATGTCACTAGCATGCATCAATAATCCCACTATCAAAAAATAACCATCATCAATTTTTAGTGTATATTCTTTTAGCCCTTTTTGCTCATTAAGATATGTACAAACTATAAACACAATTCTATTTTTTTTAAAAAGTTTATATACAATCTGGCCATCATGTCAGTAAGAATTGCAATTATGAAGTGAGGGAAGGGGGGGCCAGTTTAACATATCACAAGTGGAAAACAATAAAATCAATTCACATGTATACTCCAATAAGTTAATAAATCTCAATAAACCAAACACCCGTTGATGTATACACATAAACTTTCAATTATCAGAACAGTCTCACCTTGATATCTAAAATTCAGTCTTTTCATTTTAAAATTTCAACCTTAAACTGAATTCAAAGTTCTCCTATTTCCCTGCCACCAGTGAAAGCCAGACTTGTGTTGCTGACTCTTAAAAATTGTGATAATAAAGTGAGGCATCCTGATTACCACCCCCTTCTTCTAAAGGCTAACTCTTCTGAAGGAAGGGAAGAGAACAGGGGTAAATCTCTCCTAATTTAACTGGGAGAGATTGGTATCAGCCCCCCAATGGTGCAAATACTGCACTCCCCAATCCCCCAAAAGACAACTGTCTCTGTAGGGTACATAGTAACTTTTGTTCTTGGCCTTGGACCTCAGCTGCAAGTCCAGAAAACAAGAATGATCTCAGCTGATACTGTTTTGGTTTTTTTTAAGATTTTATTTATTTATTCATGAGAGACATAGAGAGAGAGAAAGAGAGAGAGACAGAGACACAGGCAGAGGGAGAAGCAGGCTCTATGCAGGAAGCCCGACTTGGGACTCGATCCCAAGTCTCCAGGATCACGCCCTGGGCTGAACGCGGCCCTAAACCGCTGAGCCACCCGGGCTGCCCCTGATACTCTGTTTAATAGATATGTTTGTGAATATGTTTGTCTTTGTTTTGTTACAAAATTATTTTTTCAAATTATAATTTATAAATATCGGGGATCCCTGGGTGGCGCAGCGGTTTGGCGCCTGCCTTTGGCCCAGGGCACGATCCTGGAGACCCGGGATCGAATCCCACGTCGGGCTCCCGGTGCATGGAGCCTGCTTCTCCCTCTGCCTGTATCTCTGCTTCTCTCTCTCTCTCTCTGTGTGACTATCATAAATAAATTTAAAAAAAATACCCTTTATAATTTATAAATATCTTATACAAAACTTCATAAAGAAAAGCTGCTTACAAAATCAGGATCATACATCTGGTATTGTATCTTGCTTTAATCTAATTTACACTATATCATATGCATTTTTAAACTCACTACTCTTCAAAAAACGCTTTGTATAGCTTTACTCATAAGTAGTACAATATTTTCATATTACATAGTTATGTTGTTTCTCATTTTTGCCCCTTATAATGCTGTGATTAACATTCTTGCTTATAGGGATCCCTGGGTGGCTCAGCGGTTTGGCACCTGCCTTTGGCCCAGGGCGTGGTCCTGGAGTCCCAGGATCGAGTCCCACTTCGGGCTCCCTGCATGGAGCCTGCTTCTGCCTCTGCCTGTGTCTCTGCCTCTCTCGCTCTCTGTGTCTCTCATGAATATAATAATAATAAAACATTCTTGCTTATAAATCATTGTGAAAATCTTTACTACTACTTTAGATTTTATCCTAACTATGAAATTGATGAATAATTTATGGCTATTTACACAACTTGATGATTTTGGAAAATTGTACCAATTTATATCACTGCCCACAGTTTAAAAAATCCTTACACTACAAATTTTTTAATACTTGCTATCTTTCCTTCTGAAGCCTTTTCTGAATTATCAATTTAATAACAGAAAACATGGTACCCTCTTGTTTAAGTTGCATTGGTTTGAATACTATGGAGAATTAATAGATTTCCAAGTGTTTTTTAACTGTCTAGGTTTTTGATAACTAATCACACTCTCTACCCCTCTCCAAAAACACACATTCACACACCACAACACCCTCTTTGTCTTTCATACACACAGTGTATTAATAATGTATTAATATAATTATATTGATTATATGTTAACTATTATAATTAATATAATTATATATTCACTAAAAATTGAAGCACAAATAGTAACCAAAAAATAACTTTCTTAATGTTTAGGCTAATTCAGATATGAATACTTAATTTTTGGTAACAATTTTGGTGTCCCAAAATTCTTTTAAACTGAAACAAGCAGCAGAGGTGCATCTGTAGAAAACAGAAGACAAAGAAAAAGCTGAGCCATGCACGTGTGATATTTTTCTCCCAAATTCTTAAAATCAGATAGTTCAATCCTCCCTCACATAGGACAGAGTGAGAAATGGGGAAATTAGCCAATGTGATTCTCTAGTTGAAGTCCTCCTACGTGGAAACATGCAGCAGCAGAATAGAGTCTCTTCTTTACACAAGCCACATGTACAAATTATTTTATTGATTGCCTTTATGTTCTTGACTCATTTCTCTTTCGAGGGATTAGGTTTTTTGTTATTGACTAACAAATACATTTCATTAAGGATATGTCTTTGTCATATGTTTTTCTCACTTTTAATGTAATTTTTAGCTTATAATTTTATTAAGCAGAAACAATATATACATTTGGTATCTCAGTGAACCTTTATAAAAATAAAACTTTTTATTTTCACATGGTTTAGATTCGCAGAAAATCTGCAAAGATTATATGGAGTTCCCATATACACTGCATTCATTTTCCCACTAATGTCCTGTTACTGTTCCAGGATCCAATCCAGGATACCATATGGTATTTAATGTCAGTTTGACTTTTAATTTTGGTAGTACTTCTTTTTTATTCAATTTATAGAGCTAAGATTGTTCAATTTCTTCTCCCAAAGTGACCAATCATTTGATCAATAATTATTGTGTTCTCCAGTGACTTGAAACATCAACATGATCTTATAAATGACTTCCAAATTGATACTTCTCAAATTAAATTCCTACGAAAGCAGAGATACAATATTTAATTTTGGCTTTCAAAGCATAAAATGTGTTTGCTCAAGAATGTGTGTTGAATGAAGAATGAATGAATACATATATTCTGGGAAATGCGACAATTTTAGCATAGCCATACACTTTCTGATGATGTAGAACAGCCAACCTATTCCGTAACTAGGGATTTACCCATGACAAATGAAAAACATATGTTCACATAAAAACTTATTTAAAAATGTTTATAGCTGGTGTATTTGTAATAGCCCATAGCTAGGAACAACCTAAATGCCAACCAATAGAAAAATGGATAAATTGTGGTATATCCATAATTAATTAAAAAGAAAACATATTAAGTTGAGCAAGCATAAAAAAAATGAGACAAAAAAGTACATATGGTATGATTCCATTTATATAAAATTCTAAACCTACAAACTAAGCTATAGTGAAAGAAAGGAGATGATTCGTTGCCATAAGCTGGGGTGGAGGGAGGAATGACCTGAAAAAGCAGCAAGAGGAAACTTTTGAGGATAATAAAAATATCTTGATTGTTGTGGTGGTTTCATAAGTGAATACATTTGTCAAAATCACCAAACTGCAGACTTTAAATGAATATAACTTATTGCACACAAGTAATATCTCAATAAAGTTGTTTTAAAAATTTATAAGGTCCACAAAATAATCTGCCAGTTATAGGGATACATATTACAACTCATCTTCTGTCAATTTATTGCATCTCCATAAATTTGTTTTCATGCATTCTGTATATCATACACACATATACATATGTATTTACACATATTTACACATACACAGATATAACAGTGTGCTTTAAATAAATTTTGTTGTAGAGATAAGGGAGATCTAAAGACTACCAATCTAGGAAACTAGGGGAAAAAAGTGATTTGTTTCTTGAGCCGTTTCTGTCAACCAGCAGCTGTCTCAGGCAAGGCTTTGGCAAGCAGTGTGCTTTAGCTGATTCACAGCTGAATTTTCAGTTAAGTGCCCAGAGTACCCTAGTCCTTCTGTTCACCTGGCTCTCTACTCTAGGTATTGCCCAAAGCCCAAAACTTGGCCTTCTGCATTGTTCTGTCTTTATTCTAAACCTTTGCTTAGAGCTCAAATACACCCAGGCTTGTCATATTATTGGGATGCTGAAGACCAACAAATCTATATTCTGATCTCTCTTCTGTTTCCCTTTGCCACAATCCCTGCCACCTGATGGACACACTATTTTCCAAAGTTTTATCCCAACTCAAATTAAATATTTCTAATCATATATTTTCCCAAACTGATCCCCATTCATGGTCTTTTTTTTAACTGTCAAGTTAAAAAAAATACTGTAAAGTTATCTTTAATTCATTTTCCTCTTTTACTTTAAAATAACCATTCTTGCCAATTTGCCTTTCAAGCCTTCATTTACTATCTGTGGCAGTGATTCCTTGTAACTATGGAGGACCCCCTCCTCAAAAAACCACCTTGGTACACAACAGTCTTCATAGAGTTTTGCATATGATTTCCAGGGATCACCCACACCTCCACCAACCAAATATGTATGGATCTTGACATTGTTCACTTCTAAAATCTGGTTTCTCTGATGAGGCTGTTCCTTGATAGTTCTAGAACCACTTTCCTAGTACTTTCCAGATAGCTATTATTTTGTGTTGCACAAATATCTCAAACTCTGGATGTTCAAAACCCAATGTGCCATCTCCCCACCAGAAACGACAACTTTTTCTCACTCCTTTTGTTAATGACTGGTAACACCATCCCCCACTTATTAAAACAGTAATTCAAATATATTGACCTCTTTCTCCCCAAACCCCACACATCTACATGGTAATTATGGTGACCTGACATAATTGGCTAAGGGTGTAAACATAACTTCATTTGCCAAGGTGGTAAATGTACTGCTAACAGCTGGCCCACTGATATACACTCAGGTCACTTCTGTATGGATATAAAACAAGTGACTCTTTCCTTTTCAGTTGGGTAGCCAATGCTCCAAATTATCAATACCTCACTGTTGGTTTCACCTCCTTCCCAGTCTCTTTCCAGTTCCAACAGCTCCCACAATATCTTAAAATGGAATTAACTCTTCCCTCACCAGTCCCCTAGAGAAACTTCTGTGGCCTTTATCCTCATTTAGTCTTTATACTCCTGGGGCAGCTTTGCCAGGGTCAGCTGGGCCTTTAGAAAGCATGTGATATGCAAATAGAAAAGGAAAAGGCTGGAGTACTGTTAAAGATTTTACACTCCCCGACCCCACCTCTAGTGCTGTTATTATGCGCTTCTCAACCTGTGTGCCACTATGCATAATTTTGTAAAGAGGCTGAGTGACTTATCCCCTCTGTCCCTCCACCATAGCCCATGCAGGTCCTGGAACCAAGAACAGCATTATCTATGTATCTCAGTGTTCCCTAAAATACTACTATTCCCAAAGTATACCGAAAAATGAAGAAAACATTTGAAAGGCAATGCAAACACAAAAAGGCCCTTAAGACTCTAAAACCAATGAATTTGCATCATGACATTTTACTGTCTGGGGAATTCCATGCCACCAACCTATAGTTAAAACCTAAATGATTACAACCAATTACTTTTGGAAGGAAAAGTTGGCGTAGGGCCAGAGGAGCAGCAGAAGGTGAGAAATGCTACCTCTGAGCAGCCAAAGGGCAGGGCATGTCGCCACCTCAGGAAGGAATCCAATGGGGAAACTGAATCAAGTCAGTAACTAAGCGGAAAGAAGACTCCAGGCCCCTAGGAAAGGAAACCTCTGAGCAGCAGCAGCAAGGATCAGAACCCAAAAATGAGTCAGAGGAAATGCGGCAAAAGGTCAGACCTTAGGGAAGGAAGCAGGAGATGCCAAACCAGCAGAAGGCTGAGGGCTGAGATCCAGGGATGAGTCAATTCAGCTGCTGTTATAGCCAAAAGAAGGCTCTTTCTCCTTCAAGCAACCAGGAGGGTTAATAATTCTTTACTGAAATGAAATGTGCTAAACTTAATTCTCCACTGAAACCTAAATAATTCAGTATTTTATTCTGTTCAATAGTCTTGTTTTTTATTTGCTTAGCCTCACATTCTTCTCCACTACTTTCCTCATTTCTCTTTTGAATGTTCTTTTTATTTTATGTAATTTTTAAATTTAATGTTAATGCAACAGCAGCTTTCAAGTTGTTCCAGATAGACAAAACATTTTTTTCTAACTTAATTGAAATGTTAAGTACACATAATGATCTCATATTACAAAGGGAAAATCAAAACCACTTTATTATCGTAAATATTATGATTATTTGTATTACTCGTAGTTACCATTTACTGAATTGTTTTTAACATTATGTCATGTCCTTGGATCGATGACAGTTACTCCTCACAATATCCACAGGAGGAATTATTAGTTCTGAACAATGAGGAAACCAAAGCTAAAAGAGGTCAAAAATTTTCCCAGGATCTTGGAACTAATAAATGGCAAGGAGGAGATTTAAACCTGTGATGTGTCTGATTCCAAACTCTGTGGTCTTAATTACTGCACTAAGCTAAATTTTATTTAAAAGATTCTTATTTAAATAGGACTCACATAAAATGGGTCATTTATTTAATGAACATCTGTCAAAACACTGTGATATTAAGTACTCTTCTAGGCGCCCCTGGGGCAAAAGAAAAAGAACAACATTCAGAGCCCAAGCCTTCCAGAAATCTGAAGTTGGGCCTGAGGACACAGTCCATGAACTGAAAACTACAAGTAGTCCAAAAATGTATGTAAACCTTGAGTTTGAGTCCTCGAGATGCCATTGCCCAGCCACGTGGCTCTGAGCAAATTACTCTTCCTGCATGCAATGGAGGTCATAGGAGTGTGAGCCTTACACAGGGCACTGAAGAGGAGATAACAGACCAGCATTCCTCAAACTTAGGTGATTTCCTCCCCCACCCCAAAGAATATTCGGCAATGTCTAGAGGCATTTTTGGTGGTCCCAACGTCGGAGAGGAGGAAGAGTGCCATTGCAAGAGGCCAGGATGCTGCTAATCAACCTATAATGCACAGGACAAGCCTCCTCCCCAACAACAAGGAATTGTCTGGTTCAAAATGTCAATAGTATTGAGGTTGAGAAATCTTAATGTAGTAACAACAACAACAAGTAACAATAGGCTCTTATTATGTTTACATGAAAAGGTAGTACTAAACGTACTGAAGTTGCAAAAAAGATAATTAAAAAATCATTGCAAAAAAATAAGAAGAATTTGGAAACATAACCTTTAAAGATGAAGGCTTACAAGGTCATCCACTGGGTAAGAAAATAGGCTTTTGGATCTAGTTTGAATCCCAGCTTTATGTGATGTTGAGCAAATTACTCAGACTATGAATCTCTCAGTTTCCTCACCTTTAAAATAAAATGTACCTACTTATCTTTTTAATTTTTGATGAAGATTAAATGAGATAATTTATGTGCCTGGAATATAATAAAACTCTCAATAAATATTTTTAAAATTTTGGCATACTGAGTCTCATTATGCAGGGCCTAGAAAAAAGTATAGACTTTGGACTGGTAAAAAGAAAATGAAAATCACCTCTTGTCATACAAACTTAAGTAAATTACTTAATCTGGCTGACACATTGTTTTCATCTTCAAAAGTTTAATAATGCCTCTATCACAAGGTTATAGTAAGAATTCAATGAAAAAGCATTTTAAATCATTGAGTAAGGTGACTGACACATGGGAGTACTAAATAAATATTAGTTATCTTCTCTCACCAAGATAAAAAACAAGGTTTTGGGGTGTCCTGAGTGGCTCAGTGGGTTAACCATCTGCCTTCAGCTCAGGTCATGATCCTGGGGTCCTGGGATTGAGCCCTGCTTGTCCCTCTCCCTCTGCCCCCCTTAACTCATGCTCTGTCTCTCTCAAATAAATAAATAAAATCTTTTTCAAAAAGAAAAAACAAGGTTCTTATAAAGGTACTGAGGTTGAAATAAATAGTAAAAATTTTCTTAGCTGCAGCAGAAAATCTAGACTGAGGAGGATGGGAATACTCCACCATTTATAAACACTCCACCTTGGAGGAGCCCTCTAACTGTATCTGAAAGGAAAGCTATATATGCATCTCTCTTACCACCCACTCGCTTTCAACAAGCATCCTTCTTTGTGCTCAGGAATGTCACTATGACTTATTGAGGCTGAGAGAGAGTACAGCTCTTGGCTGTAGTTACTGGAGGAATAAAAACTGTATCCTTCAACTACAAATTTAACTGCATTTTATGAGCACCAAAAAGATCCACAGCAGTAACTATTCATAAATGAGCTAGGTGCAAGGCATGATGTATTAGAAGATATTTGCCATGCCGCTTCTAAGAAATGGTCATTGATGAGGTCTATGACCATCTCTGAAAATCACTGTCTGTCAGACAGTAATACCTAAGATGAAATTACTTACTCATCTATTGACTACCAAGCCAAAGCAGACTATCTAAAAGAATATTAAATGCTATTTCAGAAAATACAGTTTAAATTTTAATGAAAATAAGAAAATTTTGTAAACTACCCAACTCCAGGGTATTAATGATAAGGGCCTTTTTAAATATCCTGTACTTTGTGCTTAAGATAATTTCCCAAACAAATGAAGGCAGTGTTTGGATATCATTTACTCTGATATTTCAAGTGTGAATGATGTGTCCATATATAAATGAAACTCAAGAATAACATATATAACTTTGCTAGTCTAAATGGCTTAATGTGTGCATTTTCCATTTGAAATGACACATTTGCTGCCATTTGGCAAAGTTGATTATCGTATGGGAAATCTATAGGGTGTCTGATGCAGTTTCTGTATTCATTTTCCAGTTTTATATGCCAAATATCTACCCACATACCACATGACAAATTAAAAAACAATTGTTACTTTGTTATAACCCATACATATTCTAAAGGTCTGACCTATCAAAAAATGAGCTACCTTCTCCTTCCCTTTCTGGGAAAAAGAGAGTAACAACAGGATACTGGAAGCATTCACCTGGTTCTGTATCCCTCTGAACATAAATTAGCCATAACTAAAAAGATTCTAGCTTATATCAACTACAGGACACAGGAAGAAAAAGAAATGCAACCATTTGTATTTTGCCTGAATACATTTCCAATGTCATTAAATGCTATGCATTTTCCTAAAATATGGCATTTGTCAGGTCTCACCATACTAGTACTCCGAAAATGTCAGAGGTCTTCCACTGCCCTTAAGATAAAGAACATTATCCTTCAGCTCACATTCAAGACTCATTCAGAGTTCACAGTGTGTCCTCAACGCACCTTGCAAACATATTGTCTCCCTCCCTCTCCACTATATGGACAATTGTCTCAAGTATTGCCTCACTTTACCTTATGCTGTTTATCTTCAAACATTTGTGTTCTTCCACCTGCTTGGTGAATCCCCTCCCTTTGCTCTCCACTGATTCAAAGCTCCCACTTATATCTCCCCTATTTAATGCCCCAAGGCCACCCAGTCTATAGGACTAGATGAGGATCATACAGCCTTGAGGGCTATATTCCCACAGACACCATAATCAAAGCACCAAAACTGTGCTACCTGGAAAGCATCCAGCCACTTAGGGAAGGCACTGAATAGGATCTCTATGAAGGTGAAAGACTTTAAGATGGAGTTCCCTAGACCAGGGAGCAGTAACTACTCATTCCCTGCCAGATACCTTCTACTAACATCAATCAAAATCTGCTACAGCTGCCCTACTTGGGCAGTCTGTCTCTCTCACAGGAAACTGCATCACATTAAGTTCTTCAGGCTCCCTAGTCATCAAAGAAAACAAATTGAAAACAACAAAGAAATCATCTTCCTCCTCACATTCACAGAAGACCAACAAAACCCAGAATCAGATGGATATGAGGAAATGATCACTCTAATGTATAGCTGACAGAAGTCTAAGTTGGGTATAACCTTTCTGAAAGGCAATTTGGTGGCAAAAAGCCTTTAAAATGTGTATATTCCTTTACTCAACAAATTACAGACATTTATATTAAGATGTTTATTAAATCATTGTTTAGACACAAAAACTAAAAATGAAAGCAATGTAATGTTTATCACTAGAGAAAGGATTTATTAATACTAGACAGCCATTCATAAACATGCTAGAAAGCTGTATTTTTCACTCAATTTTGGCCAAACATATCCAGTTATAGAATAGCATTTACACTATGAATGTGAATCCATACAAAGAAACAGATGGAAAAATATTTTTCACTGCTTTTAGGTATGGCTTCCTGATGCACCTGCAAAAGACTGCCTGAACATAAACATGGTACTTCTTAGGTTTTGATCACCTCCAAGTTTAGGTGAGTGTTCTGGCACTGTTAGAGGCAAAGAATCCTCAGGGATTCTTACCATTTCATCTTGAGAAAATTCAAGTTCTTCCTCACTTTTATAAATAGGCTCACAGTAGAAGAGTAAGACTGTATCTACCTATACTGATAGAAATTGTATAACAATACATAAGATGTAAAAACTGGATTTAAAAAGATGAGAAATTTTTACAGGATTCATCTATATGGCTCAACATGTAAATATCATGCACGTTTTCCACAGTATTATAGCTGAAATCAGATACATCTATATACATAATATATATCTGAAACCAGATACATCTTACAATTGATACTATCCTACCATTGTTCTCAGTGAGGCAGTGGTTGTCATGACCTGCACATTCATGAAAACCTGCAGAATGAGTATTAGTTTCGTTGGAAGAAAACCCAAGAAATGAAAATAGGACACTCTTAACATCTAGAAATCATATGCTTGTGAGGAAGAGATAGGAGCAGTGGAGAATCAAGCATTTTTAACATTTGCTATAGCAGCAATCACAAGCCAGTCTTACTTTACGTGATCAAGGTCTCTTTTCAGGGCCAGCAGTATTGCTGGCACAGGAAGTGATGACGCATGCACAGATGAATACACATGGTAATGACTTGGAGTTCAAAAGGGAGTCACAAGATGGGGCACCTGGGTGGCTCAGTCACTTAAGTGTCCGGTGGCTCTTGGCTTCGGCTCAGGTCATGATTTTCATGAGATCATGAGATCAAGGCCCACGTTTAGTTTCACGATCAGTGAGAAGTCTACATGAAGATTCTCACCCCCTTGCCCCTCCTGCCACTAATGCACGTTTTCTCTCTCTAAAATAAAAATTAAATTTTTAAAAAGAGATTCAGAAGAGATAAATTCTGAATATGAATAAGTTTTCAGAAAACTTATCCAATTTTAGTCGGTAATCTTTTTTATGCATTCACAGAAATACATGATATAGTTTAATTAAGTCTAAACATATTCTTTCAATCAGAATAAAATTAATATTCTAAGTGATAATAAAACATTTTTCATAGTTTTATTGCAAGTATATTTCTCTCAGTGGTACATAAAATGATATATTTTACAATAGAAAGCATATTATGATTAGATGAAATAAAGTAACTGAAGTTCTAGAAAGAGAAAACCAAGAAAACCAAATGAAAAGATTTATAATATTTCATTTAAAACTCTTTGATCCTAGCACTATATTTTTACTCATATAAGGGAGTATCAACAGAATAGTTATTATATAACCATGTCATGACTGTCACCAAGTCAATGGCTATTATAAGATTATATTAATTTAATATGCATCCTGATTTTCTGATTGGAAATGTTAAATTGTAGGGGAAATTGACTTTTTAAAAAATGTTTATTCAAATACAATTAACATTGTTATATCAGTTTTAAGTGAACAATATAATGATTTACAATTCTATACATTACTCAGTGCTCAAGATAAGTATTCTTAATACCATTCACCGATTTCACCCATTCCCCCCACCCACCTCTTCTCTGGTAACCATAAGTTTGTTCTCTGTAGTTAAAAGTCTATTTTGTTTTGGCTTGTCTTTTTTTTTTATTTGTTTTTTCTTAAATTCCCCATATGAGTGAAATCATATGATATTCATCAGTCTCTGGCTGATTTATCTTACTTAGCATTATACTCTCTAGATCCATCCATGTTGTTGCAAATGGCAAGACCCCATTCATTTTTAAGGCTGAATAATATTCCATTGTAGAAGATGTATACCACATCTTTATCCATTCACCTATGGATGGACATATGGGCTGCTTCCATATCTTGGCTATTATAAATAATGCTGCATAAACATAGGAATGTATATATCTTTTTTAATTAGTGTTTTTTCATATTCTTTAGGTAAATACCCAGTAGTAGAATTCCTAGATCACATGGTAATTCTATTTTTAATTTTTGAGGAAACTCCATACTGTTTTCCTTAGAGGTTGCACCAATTTACATTCCCACCAATAGTGCACAAGGGTTCCTTTTTCTCCACTTTCTCACCAACACTTGTTATTCCTTGTCATTTTGATTTTAGCCATTCTGACAAGTATAAAGCGATACCTCATTTTGATTTTAATGTGTATTTCCCTGATGATTAGTGGTGTTGACTATCTTTTCATGTGTCTGTTGGCCATCTGTGTGTCTTTGGAAAAATATCTAGTCAGGTCCTTTGCTCATTTTTAATTGGGTTATTTCGGGGGGTTTGATATTGAGTTATATAAGTTCTTTATATACTTTTGACAGTAACCCCTTATCAGATATATCATTAGCAAATATTTTCTCCCATTCCATAGGTTGACTTTTTGTTTCATTGATGGTTTTCTTTGCTGTGCAAAAGCTTTTTATTTTGGCACAGTTCCAATAGCTTAATTGGAAACTGACATTGAAATTGATGAAATTAATAATACAAGAATAATTCCTAGAACTTAAGGACAAGTTTCCAAAAAGAAAAGACCCACTGAGTTCCCATACATAATTAATTGGAAATAACCAGCACCACAGCACATCATCTTGAAATTTCAAAATTCCCAGGGTAATAAGATGATGCTAAAAGCTTCAAATTAGAAAAAAGAAAAAGTTCACATTGGAAGGATCAGAATAGCAGCAAACTTCTCAATAGCTAAAACTACAGCAGGACAATGAAATATGCCACTAAAATGCTGAGGACTAATGACTTCCAACAAGAATTCTGCATCCAGAAAAACTATCTACCAGGTGTAAAACAGAATAAAAACACCTTCAGATATAAAACATCTCAAAATGTTTACCTTCAACACTCTCTTTCTTAGGAAGATGTTGGAGGACATGCTCCACCCATCAAAACAAGAGAGTAAAACAAGAAAAACCTAGAGCTATAGAAATCGGGAAACAAGGGATCCAACATAGAAAAGCGGGGGCGGGGGTGGAATCTGCAGAATAATTGTACTGAAGATTTGATTAGCTGTCCACCAAAGCCCATTTCTCTTCTCTGGGCACATAGCAAAGACATTATCTCAGCTTCTCCTGCAACTAGGTTTGGCCACAAGAGTGTGTTCTCAACAAAGACTTATAAGTGGGAGGGATGTAAGCCATGCCCAGCACTACTTCCATGCTCTGATTGAATGCAGTGATCCATGATGACTTTGGGACTCATGTACTGAAAACAGTGCCTCCTTTAAGCAGGGCCCATGAGTGACTTCTGGAAGCAAAGCAGTACTACATCCCATTCACCAGAACTAGCAGAGTGAAATCATATGATATTCATCATTCTCTGGCTCCCAGCTCTGGCTCCCATTCACCCCTCCCAGCTCACCTGAAACAGTTCAGTAGTGTGACATGAAGGAGAAATATATTTCTGTTGTGTTTGAAAGATTATAGGTTTGAGGGCTACTTGTTACCTCAGCCCACAGTCATCCTGATTTACATGGGGAAAAAAAATTCCAAAATCACAACAGTGAGCAAACGTACACACAGCTTGAGGATGCATGTGGCTAGCAGAAGGATGAAATGCATAGACTGTCTAATGAAAGTAAATATATTAAAAAGATATTTACAATTTAGATGCAGTGTTTGTGGATGAAATGGTGAGAGGCACTTCAAAAATTCTGAAAAATAAAATAAAACAGTTATGAAATAGGAAAAAAATAAAAACATGCATAAAGAAATGTAATCCTAGTACGCCAAAGGATTCAGCTATGAACAATAGTTACAGTCTCAGCAATTTGAAAATTAAATTGAGGAAGCAAAGTAGGTGAGTGTGTGTGTCCAAATCCATAGCAGGAAACAACTGCATAAAGAATAAAACTAAAGAGCAAGAAATAGCAGAATAAGCATCTTGTTTGCACAAAATGGAGGGAAACATGAAGAAACAGTAGACTCTGAAAGTTAACTCCTCTAGAAAGTAGGAATCAGAGATGAGGAAAAATACAACAGAGGACTGCTGCACTTAGACGACATATCAAACTGTAAATTTGCAGTCGGATAAATTTGCAAACATTTATTGCTTTCTTGAGTGAACAAGAATATCAAACTTGTTCGCTTTTGGCTGAATTGTAACTTCTCGGAACGGTAACACTAGTTATCTCACATTTAGTTGGAAGCTCTAATTGGCTGCCTTATATGCTTCTGGTTATTTAAAAAGACATAATTATAGAAATAGTTTGGCGGACAAAAAACTTTCAAAATAAAGGAGTCAGAGGAAAGAAAATAAAAGTGGCTGTGAAACTACGACTTGGTTCAATCCCCTCATTTTCCAGATGAGGAAACTGCAAGCCTCCTGGGAACCTGCCACCTTCTTCAACAAAAGTAAACACCAAGCTTTTAAGATGTGCAGTGGAGGAAGAGTCTCCATTTTGAGAATGGCAGCTGGACCTCTAGCAGCGTTTGGCAGCCACAGCTCCTCAATCCCCACCATAATCTCTGTAATGTCTCTCGGGAATTTCCTACTCTCTAGTGGTGGCTCCTACTGCTACTAGCACACTGGTTTGGGCTAGAGGGAGGGAAGTCGTCACCCTACAGCTCTTCCTGAAATTTGACCTTCCTCTCTGTTTCCAAAAGACAGATAAGACAATTAAACAAGACTTTCCAAAGACTTGAGGAGCGAGAGAGAGAAATATGGATAATCAGATCTACAAAGTATGACACACTGTCCTTAACTGCCCAATTTTGTTCCATAAAATTTTAGCTACTATCCCCTTAGCATCAACCACCAATGAGCTCACACCTAAGCATCATCTTCAACAAATTACCCATGAGAATAAGGCACAGAGAGAAGCAAAGTTTCCCACCTTGTGCTCACTTCCAGCTTTCATGTGCCAGTTTCATGGCTGAATACCCACCATGGTAAGACTGACTCAGAGATGCAGTACTCTTCCCACAGAGATGTGACTTGACCCTATGACTTCAACTAGTCAACTTAATGAAGCACCTTAAGTCTTAAATGCACAAAGAGGAGAAAGAGATGGCTTCAGGGATGTTGCTTTCCCCAAAGCAACTGAATAACTTTCCCAGTTACCCAGATAAATTAGTGGCAAACCTGAGACGTGAACCTCGTCCCCTGGCTAAAAGTCAAAGGTTCTTATCACCATATAAGGTGATCCGCTTTTACCAGCATACAGAAAGCATGGCAGTGAAGTTAGAAATAAGAAATAGCTTCCTGTCCCAAATTATCTTTCATGGAATAAAAACCTGTGGCCAAGAACATAGCAAAAATCTTTTTTGATGATTTTTATGAGTCGAGCAGAACCTCATTATTTTCAAGATATAGCCATTAGAAGTTCAACTCTTAAGTTGTAATCAGAATTCACATTTTAATCAGAGCTTTCCCATTTCCCTAACCACTTAAGAGACCCAAAGGACTTTTTATATTTGCATAAAATCTATTATTATATTGCATTACTCAATAAATCACCTCTCTTTGAAGCTCTTTCTATACATTCTCTTCCCCTCACATTGAGGTTTACCTTTAATATTTTGATGCAAGAACATAAGAATGTGTTGCTAGATTGCTCTCCTTGGAAAAAACTGACATTGAGGATCATACTAAAAATGCCTAGTTATGATACTCACTTTTGGAAATGCTCACCCATCATCTTATTTACACATTAATGATACTATTTGTAGAATTTATATAACACCTTCTTTCAAAGCAAAAAAAAAATTGCACTTCACATCCATTATTTCATTTATCTTTGTGCTGTCCCTCTGAAGTGTGGTGAGAACAGTTGCCTCACCCTATTTTAATGGAAAAAAATTTAACAAAAAAATCCATTATCCTTCTTGATGTGGATAAACAGCTTCTAAGTAGAGTGCCTACATCAATTGGAGAATAAACCTTCAATTATAGGATATTTCTGCCAATATCCTGAATGAGAACAGCAAAGCAGAAATGCTGGAATTCAGCCAATTTTATTCTTTTTAAAATAAATATCTGCTCTTGGGTATAATTTATATATGTCATTAAAATTTTTAGGACAAAAAATAGCCCAAAATATATAAATGCAAATATAAACAAAAAATAAACCATAGTATTTCATGAATGACTGTACTAGGATGTAATATTGTCACTGTCTGATCTCTTAGAATTTCACAGTTATCTATGTCATTATTCATTATAGAAAAAAATTATGACTTTTTGCCCACAGTTAGCTTAATACCAATGACCATCAAGATATACTTTGAGTTGTATAGGTCAGTCAGCTATCTTGACACAAAGCAGCAACTGAAACAAAATTTTAAATGACTAACTTATAGGTATTTAAGGCAATAATAACTAATAGCTGTTTTTATACTGTTATAATTTAAGAAATCTCCAGGGTATGCATTTATGATATAACACTACAAAGAGAATTTTTAAAGTTGAGAAATATTCTTTACACAATGACAATGATAGTTGGCTACCCAGTATCCATTCTTCCCTTCTTCCTTATATAACAGAAACCTGACTTTGGGGAGGTACAAGTTTTCCCTTATTTTTTTTAACAGGATTGAATATACATTTATTCTCAACATATGGAACACATAAAGATTTTATACTGAATAAATGATTCCTTAAGTCAGAGGAAAAGGAGGAATTTATATCAAGTTTTTTTCTTTTTTCTAAAACTATATTATCTTGAAAAATATATGGATTTTCGACACTGAAAAATCTTTGAACTTGTGTTTCTTCTTTTTAGTTATATCTTTTTCCTTTTTGTCTGCACTGGTAACTATTTTCTAAATCAATCCGTATACAACCATTTCCCCACCCTGATTCATGAAACAAGTTGCAATCTCCTAATATAGAGCATGACTGTATACAGACAGAAATGTGTACATCATCCCCTTTTTTGGTTTGTTTGGTTTTTTTGTTTTTATTTTTTGTATTTTTTCTGTTTCTATGAAAAAACAAAAAAACAAAACCTCTATTTCTTAGATTTCCCCATTGTCTGGCAAGACCACTGACATAATTCTGGTTAGTAAGATATTAGCTAAAGTCACCAGAGTCATCTTCCTGGGAGCTCTCACTTTCCTTATAAAAAAGGACGGATGGCTGGTATGTGCCTTGCCTTTTGTCTGGCCCCTTCTTCCTGCCTGTGGTCCAGATGCCATTCCCATATGTTCACTAACTGTCTTTCCACCAAGAAAATGAAACCCATACAATAATGACAGTAGAGCCAAAAGCAAGAAGAAGCCTAAATCTTTGACAACCCTGTTGTGCAGTTGCCCCAGCCTCAGACAGTCTTCTTCCAGATGTCTTATTGCATGTAAAACAAACAAACAAACAAAAAGAAACTCCTTACTTGTAGTATTGCATGCTAAATTTTCAGTGACTCTCAAATGAATGCAATTCTAACTGAGAAAAAATGTAAAAAACACACATATATCCTAATTGAATTATTTTTCTCTCATTATTTGGCTTATATGCAAAAATTAATTCCCTGCACTTAAACTGAATAGAGAGGGTGCAAATGCTATGTCACACACACAAAAAAAAAACCTCTCCCATTTTCTATATCCACATACTGCAAATGGTCATCCTTCTTTCAATCTTTAAAGTCCTTCTTTTAAAGTCTTTTTCAGTCATCCAAAAGTGTGAGGTCAGAAGGAATATGCTGGAAACAAACTTAGACTAAACAGTAAAGCAGGCAACCCACTCAACTATACATTTTTGACTATAAATTAAATGAGGAAAACATTTTTTCAAGGTTCATTGGCATTCTTCGGCTATATCCCCATCTTACCAAAGATTACAGCAAAGTGGGAGGTGTGACTCACAGAAATAGTTTTCCTCATATAAATTTCACCCATTGAATAAAATTTGAAATATTCTCTAAGCAATAGAAAACAGTCTTATGCTATTCTTCATGCTATGAAGAATAAAATAAAAATTTTACAAATTATCCAAAATTTTCACACCCAAGCTTCCTCACAATGAAGATATTTGTACAAACTAGTCCAAATTTTGCAGCCCAACATTAGTAATTACAAAGATCTATAAACACTAATTTTATCCTTCAAAAATGCAAAGTCATAATAGTTACTTTACATATTCAGTTGGGAATGTGTTTGGCTTGGAGTAACAGAAAACCTAATAAATACTGGAAGAAACAGAAGTTTAATTTTTTCTCATGGAATAATAAGACTGAAGGTAGGCAGTGCAGAGCTGATAGATCTACTCTAACATATTATCAAGGATCCGGGCTACATCTGTTTTTCTGCTTCATCATCCTGATCATCTGGTTTTATTCCTCATGCTTGCAAGATGATGCTCACCTCAAAGCAGGGTGTCCATGCTCTACTGAGAAAGAAGGAATAAGGGTCAAGGGCAAGAACCTTCTCCTTAAGACGCTTTCCCTTTTGCTAAAGAAGGAAAGCATTCTCCAGAAATCTCCATCTAATATTTGTAATATGGGCCATTCTTAGCCTCAAAGGAGGCTGAAAAGTTGAATGACTGGCCTTCCAATTCGAATAGCACAGGAGGATAAAAGAGAAAAGACGTAAATGATACTGAATGAGCAACCTACAGTATCACTGCACCTCCAGACCAATGAAATCTAGTGCCGTCCACATTGGCATCATCACGAATGCCACTGTCACAACAGCGTTAAGATGCTTATTCCTCAAATTGTGCTGTATTGTACCTGTATACTTAGGTAGTCCTAACCCAACCATGACCTCTCTGACTAATGCAAATTTCTGACCCATCAGGGTATTATAATAATTTCAAATTTAAAAATTAGTTCTCTGGAGAGCTTTCTTATGACTAATACTTAATTACACAGGCATATCAAAAACTCCCCTAATGTGTCAAATAACAACTGCTAAAATTTCACTAAGTCATAATGCTGAAAAGATTCTTGGAGATTACCATAATTCAACATCTTCATTTATACCTTTAGGCTTACACAGGGGTTGTCACTTACCCACTTAGTGGCACAACAGAAATGGCACTTAGGATTTGTGATTCTCAGCCCTCAATTATACAATTACTAAAGAGTAACCCTGAAAACAAAATTCCTTTCGATATTTTAAAATATATAAAAAGCACTAAGAAATAAAAATAGTCATTGTATTATTTATTTTTATACTACCTCTCTGTTTTTCTGCATTGAAGTTTTTCACTCTAGTATACAGCATGGCACATCAAATCATTTCAGAGTCTTATTTCTCATCCAGGACACTGTACTAGTCACCAAGAAAATATAGGAGCTTCCTTTAAGTATATACATAAACAGATTCCTTAAAAGTAATTTAAGCTTAACAACTTAACAAATGCTGGCCTCACTCACTGAACACAGAAACATTTATTATCCTATGCTCTTAAATTATTTTGACCCATTCTGTAAGAAAAATATGGACATGCTTTTCTTCTCCTCCTTGAAAAGTACACAGTAAATACATCAAATGACACTAAACAGTTTGTTCTTTCAACCCCTAACATTTGATGTGGGTGAAATTTGGTTTAAATGACTACCAGAACAGCCTTACTAGAGCAAAAGAGAATTGTCTCCAAAGGGCAATGTTTCTCCATACAGTAAGAGGGTGACAGCAGATGGGAGCAGAAGAAGGATCTTTCTAAGGAATCTTGAGGTGTGTGTGTGTGTGTGTGTGTAGGAGGAGAAAGCAAGTATTATGGGCTGAGTTGCCTGTTTGTATTTCCCACAGTCTGTTTTAACACCTGCTGGTCCCATTATATTCTTCTCACCTACTGGCTCTCTAGAACCTGCAGGAAAACAAATTCCTCAGTAAACCAATGCATTGTGCCCAGGACAACTGCCAGGATCCACAAGCTCTGAAGGGTGAGTCTGAATATAAAATGAGGAATTATCCTTATGTAATTTTCCCCAGCAAAGACCATCCATAGATATCACATGGTACAAACAAGACAAGAAGCATAGTGGTCTTCCCTAAGGAGTGGTCTTCCCTCAGAGTTCACAAACCCTTAATACTGCATGCAAATTATTGAGTTTGTGTTTATTTTTCTGGATAGTTGGTCCATAAATTCCTCATATTTTCAAATATGCCTATTTTTTTTAAAAAGTGCCATCATGCCATCCCAACTTATTTAGTATTTCTTCTCCTTAGAAAAGGGAATGGGAATCATGCTACAATATATAATTTTAATTTTTTTCTAAAGTCTTCTAAAAAGAAAGTGATTGTGATTTCTTAAAGAAAACAAAATTAGGAAATACTATGAATTCAGAATAAATAAGCCCTGCCATTATGGAACTAAAGGAATTTAGGTTCCCTTATTTTCAAGGTATCAGTTTCCTTAAATATAAAACAACACGGTTGAAATAGGCTAACTCTAAGTTCATTTTCAGTTCTGAAAATGCCAGTATTCCATGAGTCAGCACTATGTTATAAACCAGGACAGCCAAAGACAGAATTCTGGTATCTTTTCCTCAATCCACTCTAAATATCACCAAGTTGC
The DNA here is from genome assembly GCF_905146905.1 of Nyctereutes procyonoides. Lineage (NCBI taxonomy): Eukaryota > Metazoa > Chordata > Mammalia > Carnivora > Canidae > Nyctereutes > Nyctereutes procyonoides. The sequence continues at coordinate 44,988,989 of NW_026575140.1, read as the reverse complement.
TTGTGCAAATAATGTCATTTATTTTCTCTACGGTTCAAAGTATCCATCTGGTAAAGGATTTTTTTTTTTTAGTATTTTCCAGTGATGGGGAAAGAAAAAAAGGTACTAGTATTTTTCAAATGCAATAGAACATCTTGGAGAAAAATGTTTGATAGAGAAAATATCACATACGTAGATCTTTGTCTTAGATCCCACTGACAGCATTGACTTAACATTTAATTATCCAATTACAGTAATATTAATTAACCTAATTTGAATTTAAATTTAAGTAAATTTAAGAGGCTTAGTCTATGTCTCTCTCACAAACACATATTATAGAAAAAACACAGTAAAATGAGTATCTTTAACTATTTTAATGGATAATGTGGCTAATTAGTCAACCTGGTATTTTTTTTTCAACCTGGTATTTTTAAAAGACATATACTTCTGGTCCACACAGATGGCAGCTACTTACCTCTCCCAGCCTCTTCCCACTTAGCACAATTCTAAACACTAGAAATAACATAAGAGGACTCCAAACACTGAAAAGAGGAGGTGGGCTGATTAATCAGGCCAGACCAGAGGAACAACAGGGTAGTAGAATGCCTAAGTACTCCTGATCCCACTGCAGGTTACCTGGGTCTAGAGTCTCCCAACCCCAATTTGGCAGTGGATGATATAGGTGGGCTCATTCCTCCCCTGCAACTAACTGGGGTCCAGCCAACAACACCAGATGGCCTCACAGCACTAGCAGGGGGAATCCCGCCACAACAAGCCCTGGGCTGGGGAGTCCTTTTTATCCCTACAGGCCAAAAAATCCCTTCCCTCATCTAGAGGTACAGCAGGCCTGGCCTGGGGAGGCTTCTTCCACCACCCTCCAGTATTATCAACAGGGTTCAATGAGAGCCCAGAAGCACCTAACAAAATAAACAGATTAAAACAGCTAGCAAAGCCCCTGGAAATCATATTGTCATTGAAACCACAACCCAGAAAAGTAATCCAGGACCTGTATGCTAACCTAAACAGAGTGACTGCTAAACTCATAAGATGTAAACAAGACCTGAGCCTCCCAACTTGGTAGCCAACATGTCCAGGATATAATCACAACTTGAATGAGAAAAGTCAATCAACTGATATGAACACTAAAGTGAATCAGTTATCACAGGTATCTGATAAGAATTTTAAAGCATCCATTATAAGAATACCTCAGCAAGCAAATTCAGATTCTCTGGAAATAAGTGAAAAAGTATGGAAAATCTGAACAAAGATGTATAAGTTTTGGGTTTTATTGTATAAGTTTTTTAAAAAACAAAATGGCAATGGTGATTATAGAACAAAAAAATAAAACAACAAAAATAAAATACTCAGTGGTTCTACAGTAGAGGTGATAGAGGACAGAATCAGTGAACTTGAGAATAGCTCCATAGAATTTAGCAAATCTGAAAAACAGAGAGAAAGTAAACAAAACAAAACAAAACAAAAAGATAAACAGAACCTCAGAGACCTCTGGTACAATAAAAAAAGATCCAACATTTCTATCATTAGAGGACCAGAAGGAAATGAGAAAGACAGTAGAGCTGAAAGAGTATTGGGGGGGGGGGGGAACTTCCAGAAAACTTCCCAAATTTGGTGAAAGACAAAAGCACATCAATTTAAGAAGCTAATCAAAACCCAAAGAGAATAAACCCAAAGAAATCTATGCCAAGACACATCATAACCAAGCTTTTTTTTAAAAGATTTTTAAAATATTTTATTTATTTATTCATGAAAGACAGAGAGAGAGAGAGAGAGAGAGAGAGAGAGAGAGGCAGAGGTCTCCCTCATGCAGGGAGCCTGACGTGGGACTCAATCCCAAGTCTCCAGGATCAGGCCCTGGGCTGAAGGCAGAGCTAAACCGCTGAGCCACCCGAGCTGCCCATAACCAAGCTTTTAAAAACTAATGATAAAGAAAATATCATAAAACCAACTAGAGAGAAAGAGCTCATTGCCTTTAGTGGGGCATCAACTCAAATAACAATGATTTTCTCATCAGGAACCGTAGAGACCTGAAGGAGCAGCACATTTTTTAAGTGCTGAAAGAAAAGAACTGTCAACCACAAATTCCTTCCCAGTATGAGTTGTCTACATCATTTCCTATTCAGTGATTGAAACAAACAAGCAAAATGACAGTGTCTTATATTCAAGAAACAGCATTTAAAATGAAGCAAGTGTAAAGAAACATAAATACATATAGTAAGAGCCAACAGGACGACTGAGAAAACTATACAAATATGCTTGAAAAACTATAAATAAATCAAACAGAATCCTATAAAACATTTCAACTAACTCACAGGAAGGCAAGTAAAGAGAAATAAAGGAAGAAGAAACAAACAGAAAACAAAGTAAAATGGAGACAAACTCTAACATGCAGAAAACAGGATCATCAGACATTGCTGGTAGGAATGTAAAATGGTACACCCATTCTGGAAAATGATTTGGCAATTTCTTTTTTTTAATATTTTATTTATTTATTCATGAGAGACACAGAGAGAGAGAAAGAGGCAGAGACACAGGCAGAGAGAGAAGCAGACTCCATGCAGGGAGCCCAATGCGGGACTTGATCCTGAGTCTCCAAGATCATGCCCTGAGCCGAAGGCAAATGCTCAACCGCTGTGCCACCAAGGGATCCCCCAATTTGGCAATTTCTTATCCAATTAAACGTGCAATTATCATAGGACTCAAACATCACACCCTTGGGCATTTATCCCAGAGAAATGAAAACTTACATTCACACAAAACCCATACACAAATGTGCATAGGAAACTTAACATAGAAACAATGATTGATAACACAACAACTTGGATGAATCTCTAGGGAATTACAGTGAGAAAAGAAACAATCTTTAAGATCATATTATCTATGATTCCATATATGTACCATTTTTGAAATGACAAAATGAGATGGAGAACAGATTAGTGGTTGTTAGGGGTTAGAAATGGTGCCAGGAAGTGAGAGGGAGGCAGGGGTAGTTAATTCTAAAAGGGAGCAGCATAAAGGATCCTTGCGGTAATCGGAAAGTTCTATATCTTGACTGTGGTGGTGGATACATAAACCTATACATGTGATAAAACTGCATAGACTTAAACATACACACTCAAATGAGTGTAAAACTGGTGAAATCCGAGTAAGATTTGTAGATTCGATTAATGTCAATTTCCTGATTGTATTACTGTATCATGGTTTTTCAAAATGTTACTGTTCAAAAGAAAGTGAAGAGTATACAGGATCTCTGTATATGTCCTTCAACTGCATGTCAATCTATAACTATCTCAAAATTTTAAAATTAATTTTCAAAAATGGGGTAAAAGTTGTGGGGAAGCAGGTTTTTCACGTAGTCTGAAGGTTAAGAGAAACAAAACAGGAGAACTTTGGCAGGTATCACCTTTCAAGTGGTCTAACCAGTAATGGGATAAACAGACATTTCTGCTGTGATGTACCAGGAAGTCCACATCGCCCACATAGGAATGTTCTTGCCCAAAATGGTTAACCTGAATCTAATCAAGTGAATAAATCACTAGAGAAATCCAAACTTTGAGACACTCTGTAAGACATCTTTCTTGGACTCAACAGAAAGAAAGAAAGAAAGAAAGAAAGAAAGAAAGAAAGAAAGAAAGAAAGAAAGAAAGAAAGAAAGAAAGAAAGAAAGAAAGAAAGAAAGAAAGAAAGAGAAAAAAGGAAAAAGAAGGAAGGAAAAAAGAAGGAAGGAAAGGAAGGAGGGAGGAAGGGAGGGAGATAGAGAACGAAAGGCTAGTATAATTAAGTTTTTAAAAATAATGTGAAACAATGAATATAAAATAAAAATAGTGTAACTAAAAAAAAAAGAGAGAAAGTGATTGAAAACAGTCAATTCTCAAAGTGGATCCAGTCACTGATGGTTGTCTTATTCCACTAGGATGGCCGACTGAATGAATGAGGACCAAACTCCCTTCTGCTACAAACACATAGATAATAAGTCTTTTAAAAGACCAGGATAATTGAATAGGTTAAATAAACTTGAAGAGGAAAAAAAAAGGTCATCTGCAGATATTATAACAGAAAGGAAACAAATATCAGAATAGCAAGCATGTACACTGGCCCTACAGCAACCCTAAGTGATCCAGACCTTAGACACAGGCATTAATGCCGAGAGGCTGAAGATTTCATATGTGTGTAGGGACAAGCAACTTGGTTTGGGACCCATAAAAGTAAGGTAACTGGAGCCAAGACCTTTGTATAAAGGAAAACTCTCAAGAAGTTGACTGCATAGTTTAAGGACTAGAAGCCCAGCCTTGGAAGTAGAAAGAAAACCTGTCTCTTTCTGGGGCTCCAGATAGAAGGAAAAAAGTATTCTTTGGATTAAATTCCTAAGCACCCCCCCACAAACACACACACACATATCACCTGCATGGTTCAAGAATCTCAAGCCAGGAAATTAATGTAAAAGTTGATCCTTAGGATGTTAACTAGACTTAATGTGGTGATCATTTTGCAATATATACGAGCATTGAATCATGTTGTACACCTGAAAATATAATGTAATATGTCAATTATACTTCAATAGTTTTTGTTTTCAAGCTGACCCCAGACCAGCAAAATTCCTGAGGTATTCTATGAAGACAAGCACAATAACACTCTACAGGGAAACTTTCAAAAACTGGGAAAAACAAAACTACTATGAAAGAAACAAAAGTAAAAAACTGGCTGAAGATGAGTCATAATCCCAGTCACAAACCACATGAGGAAAAGATCTGTTTATAGTGGATGGGTAGTTTTGGAAGAACCAGCAGAAGAATTTCAAGTAAGAGAATAATCTGAGACTATAAAATAGGACAAGTGTGACTATTAAAGAGATAAAATAAGGACAAAATTCATAATAAAATGATAGAAAACCTAGGGGGAAAGGCAGGTAGATATGAAAACGTATCAATTAGCACTTCTAGAAAAGAAACACTAATTAATAGCTCAATAATAGCTATTGAATATATTATAGATACATATATTGAGCTATGTAGCTCAACCTTTTTTAAGCTACAACTTAAAAGATAGGCATAAATAAAGAAGAATTGATTAGCTGGAATAAGTCCTGAAGAATTACACCAATGCCTCTTAAAAATATTTCTAACAGAAAAAAATATATATATACAGAGGTAATAGACATGAGGAATAAAACAAGAAGGTCAAACATATACCTACTAAGAATTACAGAGGAAAGTTTAGAGAGAATAGAGGCAAGATAATATATGATGGGACATGCCACAAATTTGTAATAATTCAAGAAATATAAGAATCACCTGATTAGATCATAAGAAAACCCAAGGAGAAAAAGTAAAAACAAATCCACATCCGGGCATACCATAATAAAACTGCAGAACACCAAAGACAAAGAGGAAACCTAAAAGCAACCAAGAAACAATCTCTGATTTTTAACAACAGAGGCTAACTTCTAGTATCTTCAGAGTGGTAAGAAAATAAAGAAAAATAAATCTCAACTTAGAATTTTGCTCCCAGGTAATCTATTATTCAAGTGTTTGGATAAAATACAGTTCCAAACAAACAAACAAAATAGATGAAGAGATATTTATCATGTGCATATGCTTATCAAAGAATTATTTCCATCCAAAGGAATTTGAATCCAGAAGGAAGGAAAAGGATGCAAGAAACTACAATGAGGACAGAAAATGTGGATAAGCCTAAATAAACATTGACTATGAAAAAAACCCAACAACAACAAAAAATTAATTATATAAAATGCCACAATCCATGTGAAAAATGTAGTGGAACTATTGTGCCACAAAATATTATGAAATACAGAGTATGATCAGAATTATAACTTAATAAGGCCCTTATATTATTCAAGAAGAGAGTAGATATTTTTATTCATCTGTTTAGACAAAATCTGAATATTAAAAACAAACATGCCTACTAAAGGAATAGAAATGAGAGATATAGCATCGAAATCATTAGATGGAAAAGAGATTAAAGACACCGCAAATCCAACAAAAGGAAAGAATGAGAAAACGAGAAGGAACAAACAGAAGGGCAGCAGAGATACAGAAATGTCTTCCAATGAGAAATGGCACTACATTTTAAAAGACAAAAGATCAAAACTAGCAAAATGAATGTGCATGGAGGAGACGTTGTCATAGGCTGGCTTCCCCAAGGAAGCCGCCTCGGAGATGAAGCTGAGCATGCAATTTTATTAAGGACCACCTTGCTATCAACATCTGAGAATGGGGAAGGAGGCAGAAATGGGAAATGTCAAGCTGCAATGCAAGTCCTGTAGGGAGTTTCAGAGCTAGAATGGTCCTTCAGAGTTGTGTGGAGTTGAACTGAGATGACCAGCCCTTCATACCCCGCACATGGATCAGCCACTGGGTGTGAGCTACCCTGGAAAGAGACATGACCTTGGACAAGGATGCTTCCTACAACTCAGGCAATGCCCTTCAAGGACCCTTGAAGGCTATGTGTTAACAGCACTCTCAGAAGCTGGGGCAAAAAGCTCTTCTTGAAGGGGGATTTGGCACCTCAGTGTCTGCCATATTACCATAAGGTGACTCCAACAACCAGTGCTCAAAGAAACCCCATTTGTCATATAATCAACAACAACCTCACATCTTTTACAAACTCCGCTCCTCAGATTTTTCTTGGAAAGAGTAATGAATTTTTATGCCATAATAACAAAAGATAAATCCAAATCACTAACCTCTAAATCTTTCTAAGACCACATCATGTACCTCTTGCTCCCTAACGAAAGTCAGCCAGATAAGATACTAAAAGCAACATGGGACTCTTTATTCCTTAATAATTTTAAATCTTCAGTTTACAACCATTTACAAACCAAAATGAAAATGTCATTTCCGTGTCTAATATTTCTATGAAATATGAATCCCTACTTGTGCATACACATTATTATTAAATACCTACCTCCAGATAGGTGAAGGACACCAAGATCAGAAAACCATATATGATTGATTTCTTATTCCTCAAACCATAATCAATTCTATTCAAAAGAAATTAGTAGGCCCAACTAGATAACCTCTAGAGAAATTTAAGATAATTCATCTTTGCAAAAATATGTCAAATCAGAAATTAAAGCACTCTGGCTGAGAAAAAAGACTGTGAGTAGACACAATGCAAAATTGTTCAGCTCACAAGCATCATAAGGAATACAGAGAGATGATACACATGTAGTTAGCCTCAAGGTGTCAATGTGTCAATCATACCATCTCAACAATTTCAATCTATTTACTTATTCACTTATTTTTTATAATTGGCATTCTGTTGTTTAAAAAGAAAAAGAACAGAAACATCCAGAAAATATGTTACTAGCCAAGTTCTGCAAGTATTGATTTGAAGAGTTGATCAAACCAGAGTGATGCCAAAGACACAAAGACACAGGTTGACAGTAAGGGGGTTCCTCTGTGGGAATATCAGAAGTTAAATGAGGTGCCCTCAGAAGGAAGTGCAGCTGAATTTTTTTTTACTGGAAGTGAAATCATTTGCCTTATCTACCTTCTTGTCAATTCATGTACAGATATATGCCAGATGTCTGCCTACACCTCAGGCCTAGGTAAAAACACTTTGAAGTCCTCAAATTGTTTTTCTTTTTATGAAAATTACTGGCATAACAACCAGCTTTTAGTAAAAGGAAAGAGGAGTATGTGGCTGATCCACTAAAAAAATCCAGCATCCATACTTTTTCTCTTAATTTCTTAGCCTTTTTTTCTTACAGCCTTATTCTAAGGCTTTCAATTAACTGGAAATCTCTGAATTTAAAAGATGGATGTGATTCAAAGAACAGTATAGATCTGTATAGCCCATACAGATCTAAGACACAGGATGCATAGATTTACCATTGCTGTTTAATCGCACCATATACACATGATGTAAACATAATGCAAATATAATATAACTTTAGGTGACAGTCTCAAAATGTTTCTTAAAAATTACCCTGGGCCTGTGCGTATATTATATTATATATGTATATCACACCATATATAATACATTATATGTTATTTATATACGGTATTTTCATCTTTAAAATGAACCACGATGCAATTAAGAACTATTCCTCTGTGCTCTCTCTCTTCTTTATACTTGTTTTATTTTTTTTTAAGATTTTATTGATTTATTCATGAGAGACACACACAGAGAGGCAGAGACACAGGCAGAGGGAGAAGCAGGCTCCATGCAGGGAGCCCCATGTGGGACTCGATCCTGGGACTCCAGGATCAGGCCCTGAGCCCAAAGCAGAGCTTAACCGCGGAGCCTTCCTGGCGTCCCTCTACTTGCTTTAAAGCTGTTGACTACGGTAGGTTTGTATTTTGCTTGAAGTTACGGCACATGGGAGGGGGTGGTCTGTGAAAGGGGGCAGGAAGAGATTCATGGAAGAGGAAGGCTAGCAGGGAGGAAAGGGAGAAGAACCCTACACACACACACACACACACACACACACACACACACACACTTGTAGCTCAGGAAGGGCCGGGCCCTGAACACATCCCAGCACCCCTCCCCACACCTGAGACAGGGCTTCCCAAAAGTTGCCGGCAGAGCCCCCCTTCTGCCGCGGCTCCGCGGCGCCGCGCTGGGTGCCCCCGCCACCCGGGTGCCCGGGACCGTCCTGGGGCCGCAGCCGCGGCAAACTCCCGGGACTTGGGCTCCCTCCCTCGCGCGCCGCCCGCGGTCAGTCCGGGCCGCCCAGCCCCGCGAGCGCCTCGGCCTCCTGCAGCTTCCCGAGCTCTCCCCCGCCCAGGGGTTCGCCCCGAGGTTCACGGGCGGAGGCAGAAGCAGGCGAGGAGGCAGCGCGGCGCGAAGGCCGGTTGGCGGGTTTCCTACGAGAGGTCCCCACGACCGCCCCGGCGCGGCCCCACGCCCTCGCGGCCCCCCGCCCCCCGCCGGCCCACAGCGCCCCACGCTCTCCATTCCCGCCTCGCTGTTTGATGAAGTAAGAGAAGGAGGAAAATGAAGCCGCAGCCCCCTGGGCAGCCCTTACCGCGGAAGCCGCCCTCCTCCTGCCCGAGGCGCCGCTGGTGCAGCGCGGCGGCTCCGCCCGGCTCGGCTCGTCCGTGCAGCGCTCCGCGGGCGCGGGAGCCGGCGGGAGACGCTCGCGTGCGGCCGGGCGGGCGACGAGGAGCCCGCAGCCGCCGAGGCGGGGCCGGGAGCCCCGGAAAGGGGCGCACGAGCCGGGGGCGGCCGCGGGGCGCGCGCGCGGACCGGCGGGCAGCCCGGCGGTGCAGACGGCCGCCAAGCGCCCAAGCTCCGGTGTCCTCCGCTGCCCCCCTCCAACCCCCCCTTCTCTGTACCCCCACTACCCCCTCCCCGGGAGGCAGCTCGCCCGTGGCACTTGCTCTGCCGCGCTGCGCTCTTCCGCCCGGTGCGGGGAATCAACAATGTGATCCTTTTTGCACGGACGCGATGCTAGGTAGTAGGTTGCAACTGCTGAGGCCACCACCTGTCAATTCTGGGAGCGAGGCACACCGTCCCCGGGGGCTGGCCTCTCCCAGATTCCCTTCCCGTGTCTTTCCCTCCTCCACCTACCTCGCCGACCGCCCGCAGTACTCTGCTGCACGACACTAAGGGAGTTTTGCAAAATAACCCTCGCCTCCCCCAGGAGCTCACGGCATCTCCCTTCCCACCAGAGCTAAGGATTACGCACAACCCTGCGTGCCTATCCAAAGCCCGCTGCCGAAGATCCCGGTTTGAACCCCACACTCGCCGCCCCCCCCGCCCCCATTCATAATCCCAGCGGCCGTCTGCCACTACACACCCTCCCCCTGCCACCCGCGCTCGCTGCGATTCGCCGTCCCTGGAACGTGTCAGTCACTCTCTCTTCATCTGCCATGAATACAGTACTAGAAGCTCCGCAGCCACGGGTTGCACAAAAGGGGATGGGGAGGGGAGCACTCAGCGCTAGTGGCGGGGGGGGGGGGAGGGCGGGGAGGATGGGGAGAGCGGTAGGAAAGGGGGCAAGCGGAGCAAATTACGCTGAAGGAGCCGGTACGAGGGTGAGACCCCCGCTGCTCTCCTGTCGCACGAAGATGCTCCAGAGTGGATAAGCACGGTGCCACTTGAACCGCTGGGTCCGCTCACCTCCAAGGAGGCGCTCCGCCAAGATACCCTAGGAGCGGGTCCCACAGCTTGTAAGGACCTAGCAACACGCACCCCGTAGCCTGAAGGCCCCCAGCTTGAAGAGCACAGCTGGGTGGGAGCCTGCCACTTGAGGCGGAGGGAGCAGGAGGTAGGGGGAGCCAGACGTGGGAAAACACAGGTCTCCTTTTCCCCGGTTGTCCAGCTCTTCCAGTCAGAGGAAGAGAGAAGAGAGCTGGCAAGGAAAAGCGAGATGCAGTAACTTTGCATATGAAACTATTACAACTAGCTAGAAACCGCAGACTTTAATGGATAAAATTGGCTTATTTCTCAATTTATTCCAATAAACATTATGGCACACCCGTTACGCACTGAGCACAATACACTGTGTCAGATGCTGACATACAGACATGATCAGGGTTACCGACCCTGCACCCAGGAAGCTCTCTGCCTCGTGGGAGAAGCTATTATGGAAGCCCAAAACGGACAAGTATCACATATGACACACAGAAGCACATACTAATTATACTAGTGGAAGCATTTTTCTCTAGTTGGAAGGGAAATGGGTCAGCGAATTTGATCCCTTCTGAACTGTGTAATAAAAAGCAAATAGGACCTTGTCAAAGAAGTGACAGTAACCTTCTTGTTGCTCACTCATTAACCCAATCACCTTCACATACCCACACAATGAAAGTCATACCTGAAAGCTTTTCAATGTAGGGACTTAATGGACTCCTGCCCAGTACTCTTTCCCCTAGGTGGTTTTGGAGGAAACATTTTCAAATACTAGCGCTTGGAGTGTAGAGCACCCAGTTCTCCACAGCTGAAATGCTGCCTTCTTGGACCTTTTGCTTTATGTTCTATGCCATCTACTTATCTATTAGCTTGAAATTGAGCCCAAAGCCAAAATTAATAATAGTGAGGCAATGAGCATGTGAAGGAAAGCCAATAAATCCTGCAATACAGTCATGATTCTGTCACAGTCTTTGTCTCAAAAATGATGACAATACAACCACTTTTTCCTGAGCTACAGTGAGGATCCATCAGTCAGACTTATTAAATAGAAACAGCCCATTGCCCAAATAGAATGTGAGATAGGAACCTAAATTGTGATTCAACCTGGGAAAAGAAGAATCAGTTTGAGTGACATGCTCCCCCTGTGAATATTAGAACTTTTAAAGGTATTAGTGATTACTAAAGCACTCAAGGTTACTACATCATCTTCAGAAAAATGTGTCCAAAGGGTTGCAAACAAGGATTAAATGGACTCCTGTATGAAGATGATGTCATCTATTTAAACATTCTTCCCACTTCTCCATAGGAAATATCTAAACTAAGACAATGGGAAAAAATGTTCAATGCCATTTTAAGCAAAAATTTTACTGACAAATTCCAAACTACTTGTAAAAGTTGCCTAAAAGCAGCTGCATTTGGGCAGAAGTGATATGGAAAAGGTCCAGGAAGAGTCAAAGAGAACCAGCAGTAAGGACTTCAGAAAGTACCAGCAAAAATGCATTTCCTGAAAGTAAAGGGCTTTCCTTAAATTGCAAAAGCAGCTGTGTCTCTCCAAAAAAATGGAGCAAGAGTCGAACAGGTGAGGCAGAAGAGGCATACAGAGATGAGGAGAAGAGGCACAGAGTTTCCAGGGAACCCACTAGCATCAGGCAGCAAAACTATAATCCTTGAGAATAAGGTAATCACTATGACATGTAGAAGACCTATTCCTTGTCTTTAAGAACTGGGGAGCATAGATCTGTTGGCAGACGATCTCTTGAACTAAATTTACTTCAGAGACTTAGAGGGAGTGAGTCTACAGAAAAGCCATAATTACTGGAAGCAGACTGTTTCTGCAGCAGCAATAAAAGTGAATCTGTAATCTATTGCTGCATGACAAACCACCAAAAACAATGGTTTAGGAGCTACCAATTATTTGCCTACAATTGAATGAAGTGATAAATTGGGATGGGCTCAACTAGGGCGGCTTATTTCTGCTTCACCTGGTGTATCACTCAGTAGGTCTCACTTGCGTATTTGGGCCTCGGAAGGGAGGCCTGGGGCTAGCTCAGGCTTTTTCATGTGGAGTTGGAATAGTTCCCAGCAGCAAGAGAGAGGGCAGGCTCCAATATTCGTGCTCCTTTGAAGTTTCTGCCTGCATCATGTTTCCAAGTGCCCCATTGGCTAAAGTAAGTCATATAGCTAAGTCTAGAGTCAATGTAAGGGGTGGGGGCCACATAAGGGCATGGGTATGCGGAGGTGTCCAATGTTGTGGGTCATTAGTATATAACAATCTGCCACAGAAAGTAAGCTTTTTGATTGAGAGAATAGGAAAGCTATCTTGAAGCCTCCAATTCAAGAGTTTTCTACAAAAGACCATTCAGGAGTGATGGTGATAAAGAAGAAACTGGCACAAAAAGGATACAAAGATACTATTAGAAAGATTCTGAAAAGGAGCCTCAAAGTTACCAAAAGATATGGAAAAAAAAAAGTTACCACAGAGCCAATGAAAATTGTGACTACACATAGTGTTTCTCCAGTGTCTGTGCTCTTATTCATTAAGCTATATTGACTCCCTAAATGAAATATATTTCCCATTATGTTAATGAAGCAATATAATTTATTATGCAATGTGACAACACACAAATAAAGAAACTCAAGAAAGAGGTGAGGTTGAAGTGAGCTGAAACAAATCAGATACGAAGAAGAAAAAAGGACCAAACCATCACAGAAATAAAGACGATATTGGAAGAAACACAGAGGGGAATAAGCACTGTGGATGAGTTAAGAGACAGCAAAGATGAATATAAGAAGAATTGTCAAAATTAAATGAAAATAAAGAGAAATATATTTTTAAGCATTGTATGAAAATGCAAACAATAGATGAAATATGATGCAGAGCCAACATACCTATAATTGGAGACTCTGAAGAAGAAAACGTTAGCAGTGGGATAGAACAAATACTTTCAAACAAAATTATAAAAGAACTTTCCTGAAATTAATACAGAAGTCTTGAATCTCCATATTGAAAGTAAACACCATGTGCTAAAGAAAATTGATTCATAATGATTAAGCAAAGACATATGCTAACAAATTATTAAAATTTAAATATAAAGAAAGAATCTTTGAAGCAGAAAAGCAAAAAGATCAAGTCTTGTATCAGGAAAAATGAGTCAACCTCACTTCAGTCTCCTCCAAAGCAACATTAATGGGGAAAAACATGAGATTTTCAAGGAAAGAAAGTATGATCTAAGTATTTTATATCCAGCCAAGTTCTTCATCAAGTATGAAGACCATATGTTTAAAACATTAAAAATCAAAGACTTTTCTTTCTGAGCAATCTTAAATGTGAGGAAGCTCTCTTAAAAAGACTCATGGTGAACAATGAATACACTTGTATTCTAAAGTTTAGACTATTAAAAAATGTATTTATATTATAGACTTTGAAACCATATAGACAAAAATATTCAGAAGGAAAAGGAAAAAGATAGTATTAATTGGAGCAAGTTCACTGATTGACTCATCTATAACTGCTGAGGTTGAAAATGTCATTTAAAGCTGATATATAAGTTGTACACTAAATGTGCATAACACCACAAAGATAAACACTAGAAATTTTAATTAATTAATTAATTAATTTATTTATTTATTTATTTATTTATTTAAAGATTTTTATTTATTTATTCACAAGAGACACACAGAGAAAAGAAGAGACACAGGCAGAGGGAGAAGCAGGCTCCACGCAGAGAGCCCGATGCGACACTCAATCCCCGGTCTCCAAGATCACACCCTGGGCCAAAAGCAGATGCTTAACTACTGAGCCATACAGTCATCCCTAGAAAATTTAATTTTTTAAACAAAGTTTGATAATGCAGAGTCGGAAAGAGAAGGAAATGCATGCAAATTTATCACTGCTTGTAACTAATAATATCCGAAATAATAGAGGATTATGAACATAAAATGAAGACTTAATTATAAAGGTAGCCACTAGAAAGCAAATATATACCTTAATGCACACCTTCCTAAATAGAACTATAAACATATATACACATACATTCACACGCACAAATGTATCCAAGAATTGACAGAGATACTTCTAAATCAATACATATGTCGAGTTATTTTTAAAAGTATCTTCAAATTGCATTAAAGTCAAACTTTATACTGTAGACAGATATGTTAGAAAGAAAGATTTAGAGCAGTTGATAACAAAAGGAAAGTCAAAGTTTTACCTGAATAATTAATGCCCCATCCACACACACACAAATATAAAGAAATAATAATAAAAAAGCAAGAGTTTGGGATTCCTGGGTGGCGCAGCGGTTTGGCGCCTGCCTTTGGCCCAGGGCACGATCCTGGAGACCCAGGATCGAATCCCACATCGGGCTCCCGGTGCATGGAGCCTGCTTCTCCCTCTGCCTGTGTCTCTGCCTCTCTCTCTTTCTCTCTCTGTGACTATCATAAATAAATAAAAAAATAAAATAATAAAATAAAATAAAATTAAAAAAGCAAGAGTTTGACCTTAATTTCAGACAAGTTGGATTCAGGACAAATAAGTATTGTATAAGACAAGAATGACACTTTATAACACAAAAAGTAAAATTCACAATGAAGATGTGAAAGTTATGAATATCTATGATCCAAATGCACTGTAGCAATTATGTATATTACAATACAATAATATATATTATATATAATATATACATTATATATAATATATATTATATTACAATTTTACAATATAAGAGATAGACATATAGAAAGTAAATAAAAAATAGAAGAATTTTACTCATCTCCCTGGTCTAAATGTGGATATATCAGATGCTGTACTTTAAAAGGAGTTTTTAAAGTTTTTAATATGTTTTAAAGGATTAATAGCATATTCATGAAATATGAGCATATATTAAGCCACAAAGAAAACTTTAATAATATCTGAAAATAAGAATCACAGATGACATTGTATAATCACAATATAATAAGCTAGAAATTAAGAGAAAAATCAGAAAAACAAAAATCTCCATACCTGGAAATACACAACAACAACAAAATACTCTCTTAAGTACTCTTATAACAAAAATTGTAGAGGTTCTAGAAAATAATGATAAATGAAAACACTACTCATCAGAATTCTGTGACACAGCATTAGCTGAATTAATTAAATAAGTACCAACTCAAAAAGATAGAAAAACACTTTAAAAAACAGAAGGAAGGAGCACCTGGGTGGCTCAGTGGTTGAGCATCTGCCTTCCACTCAGGGCATGATCCCAGGGTCCTGGGATTGAGTCCCACATCAAGCTCCCCCCGGGGAGCCTGGTTCTCCCTTTGTCTATGTTTCTGCCTTTATGTCTGAGTGATTAAAAAGCATAAGAAATGAATATTTCTAATTAAATTCTATAAGACAACATTGAAATTAAAATCTAACAGTTTGGACATAAAAGAAATCTATAGATCAATCTTACTTATAAATTCAGAAACCAAGAATGTAAGAATCATGCAATATTTAGTAAATTTATTCAGATAATCATATGGAAAGATCTAAAAAAACAAAAAACATAGGGTTATTTCTAGAAACATTGAAAAGATATTTGAAAAAGTCAATAGCCATTCTTGATTTTTTTTAAATACTCTTCTTTATCTAGGAATATATGAATACTTCCTTAATAAGACAATACATCTGTCTCAATCTGAAAGCCATGTTTAAAAATTAGACATTAAAGGAATTTCTAATAAAGTAAGGAAAAGGACCATGATGAATTAAAACTATTTTTAAACGTTATTCTGGGGTTATAAGTCAGTGCAAAGAGAAATAAAGATATAAACATTGGAATTTAAACAAAAAGTTTTTAAAAAGATAAAACCTTGTGATGCAGCAAAAATAAATAAATAAATAAATAATATATAAAAACTGTAATTAAGGCTGTAAAATCATCCCTATTTGTAGAAAATCTGAGAGTATATCTGGAAATAAGACACAAATGTATTTGTTGCAATATTATCTAGAATAATAAAAGATTGGAAACAACGCAATTGTTTTTTAACAACTCAAATGTTTTTTACAGTCTTCCAATGGGATACTACTATGCAGATACAAAAAATAAAATAAAATACACTATGAAAACTTTACAAGACATGTTAGTAAGTTTAAAAAAAGAGAGAGAGAGTTTATGCAGATGTCTGGGTGGCTCAATGGTTGAGCGTCTGCCTTTGGCTCAGGGCAGGATCCCGGGGACCCGGGATCAAGTCCCACGTCAGGCTCCCTGTATAGAGCCTGCTTCTCCCTCTGCCTGTGTCTCTGCCTCTCTCTGTATGTCTCTCATGAATAAACAAATAAAATTTTTTAAAAAGAGGTTATGTTTAAATAACAAAGGAATAAAATTAAGAATATATATTTAAGGGGCAACTGGATGGCTCAGTTGCTTAAGCCTCTGCCTTCAGCTCATGTCATGATCCCAGTCATGATCCCAGTGTCCTGGGATGGAGCCCTGCATGAGGCTCTTTGCTCAGTGGGGAGCCTCCTTCTCCCTCTCCCTCTGCTCCCCACTCATGCTTTCTACCTCAAATAAACAAAAATTTTTTTCAAAAAAAGAATATATATTTAAGTTACAAAGGGATAAAAGTAAGAATATATATTTGTCTTAGTTGAACATTCATTTTAAAAATGTCTGAAAGGATACCCAATAAACAAATAAAAGTGGTTACCTCTGGGAGTGGGACAGGATCTGGGGCATGGGTAACCAGCTTTTCAGTGAATTTTTATACTATTTGATTTGAAAATCATGAGAATTATTAGCTATCTAAGTATTAAATAAAATAAATTTAAAAGTCATTAGGCGTAGTGTGAATTATATGTTTTTATCCACCAGCCTCTCTTTAACATTGGGAAAAAATGTGCCGTGTCACAGAACAATAATAGTACTACACATACTTTCTTTTTGTAAAAAGGTCAAACTAAATTCCACATGCAAGTTATAATCATCTTAGCAGGTGTGATTCATCTGGTTATTTCAGGTACATAATCTTCCTTTTTGATTAATTAATCATACATTTGAGTGTCAAAAGGAATGAAAACTTCTAAGGAAATGATGTATTTACCCATAGCCCTTTTTAAGTGCTCTTTTATTAGACTTTAGGCCAAGATGGGTTGACTTTGAAAGCATGAAGCTAAGCCTAGCCCCTAGCCAATGAAGGGGCAGCATCTACAAGTTCAACACTGCTGTTCTCAAACCTCAGTCCTTAAGTGGAAACCGAGATTCACCCACTTATCATGTCAGCCTCAAGAAGACATCCAACTCATCCCACAGAGAGCCACCTAGCAAAAATCTAAAGTAGGGTCATGGTTGATACTGGATGAACAAGGTCATGTGTGGTCTAGGAAATTGCAGATTTGCTCTGGTTTCACATCTGTGACACATTCTTTGGAAAAGTGAATTTAAACAGACTGTGACCTATTTTGAAGTAAAAGCATAGCTTGAAGGCAATTCAAATCTTCATGTCTCTTTGTCTTCTTGTAGACAACCTACCTCGTAAATAAATTTCAATTCTTCCCAGTATTCTAAGCACTATATAGATTGTGATGCAGAAAGTTTGAAAGTCCACTAATTTCATCTACAAGACCCAGAACAGTAGTGGCGTTACTCAAGTTGACAGTCTTCACTATATTGGGATATACAGTAGTCTCCTGGCAGTAGAAGTTGCTAGGATTTTATATAGTCTTGAATATGTGGTTATTCATAATATGTACAATAATATGTACTCCAGAGAACTGTTGGAAGATTGAGAGAGAAAATACACCACAAAAGCACTTGGCATAAATTGGATTCATTCACTTATTTCCAGACTAGTGAACAGAATCAATTTGGTTGGCCATAATGAAACCAACCCAATCTTCCTATCTTTTACATAGTAATTAAGTCATTATTTAAGAACTTGGAGAATTCTTAACTTGACTTTAAACCTCAGTCCTATAATGACTTAAAACTTGCATTTTCTTAACATTTCCATGAGAATTTATAGTAATGAATTTTCACCAAATTATTTTGGGTAGTAACTTCTAGTCTGGACACAAGCACTATTAACCCTACAAATGACAAACAGTAGTGTGACAAATATCAATTTGAATGTAGCATATTTAGCTCCAATGAGCTCATACACACATCATCAGATGAACTCTGTGGGCAGGGAAGGGCAGAAAATATCCTCATTTCCAATGGTAGCATTAAAAAGTAAACTTTAAAAAAAAAGAAAAGTTTAATGATCAATATTATAAAAGAAGACTTTGCTCCGTGTTCATTCATTCATTTAATCAACATTCATCAAACATAAAACACATATTGAACATTCTCATGTCCCATGAACAATGCTGAGTACCTAGAATATAGTGTTGAATAGGATGAGCGCCAAGACTGCCAATGACTATCAAGTGGCACACTGAGGTTCTGACTAGTCCAGAAAGAATCTGCCAAGGGACTTTCAGCTGAGCACCTGGTTTTTGCTAGCTTTTCTATAGAAAGCACAGCAATAATCTGGATGTAGTGGTTTAGAGTTAAGGTGTAGATGTTCAAGTTCAATTGTGAATGAAGGCATGGCAAAAACTAGTCCATCTTTCTGGTTATTGGGCCCTGGTCTTCTGCAGCTACATAGTAATTGTCTTAGCTTGAGCTTCCATAACAAAATAGTATAGATTAAGTGACTTAGCTAGCAGTTTACTTCTCACAGTTCTGGAGACTTGAAAGTCCAAAATCAAGGTGTCAGCAGGGTTGGTGCCTGGTGGGAGCTCTCTCCTTGGGTTGCAGGTGGCCCCTTTCTCATTATATCCTCACATGACCTTTCCTCAGTCATGACAGGACTGAAGAGGAGGGATGGGGAGAGTAATGCAAGCTCTCTAGCCTCTTATCAGGGCATTAATCTCATCATGAGGGCTTTACCCTCAGGATCCTATCTAGACCTAATTAGTTCTCAAAGCCCTCATCTCAAATACCATTACACTGTGGGGGAGGGCTAAGGCTTCAACACATGTATTTGGGGTGGAGGATGTCATATTTCAATCCATAGCAGTGACAAAGGGACTCACTCAGTCCCGGGACTCTCGGATCACACCCTGAGCTGAAGGCAGATGCTCAACCACTGAGCTACCCAGGCCTCCTTATGTAGTAAATTTAGATAGCAAAGAGACTATGCCTTAGAGTACATCAATGCTTAAAATCCAAGGAGATAACCAGAATAGAACTGGAGATCAGTGTCAAAAGAGCTAGAAAGAGAACCAAGAGAGGAAGTGATAGTATTAGGAGCATGTGAGTAAACAGTTCAAAGAAGGAAAGAACTCCCAGTCATGTCAAATGCTGGTTTTGTTCAAATAATATAAGGATGGAAAATTGAACAGTCTTTGTCCACGTGGCAATCGCTGATGGCTTTGACAATATTCAGAGTTCGGGAAGGAAACTTGAAGAGGGTGGATTAAAAAAAGAATGAAAGGGGGCAGATAAGTGGATACAATGATTTTAGGCAGGTCTTCTGAGGACATTTCTATATACAGGACTGAGGCAGTAGCTGGAGAGGCAATTTTATTAGAACATTTTTGTGTGATCTCTGATCATAATCCAGCAGCCTGGAAAAACTGATGAAGCAATAAGGGGACAGTTGCAGGAACAACATCATGGAAGAGTAAAGAAGGAATGAGATATTTTGCATCAAGGCAGGGAGCCTTAGCTGGGGGCAAGGACAATCTATCCATTCAACTGGGAGTGAATTTTAGTCTATGGATAGAGTTACAAGTAGCTAAGAAGATGTATGGTGGTATTATGTGGAAGTATTCTAAATATGCCTGTCTTCTCAATAAAAATGAGGGATGCAGAGTCATCCACACAGGATGAAGAGGCCTAAGGTATTAGATGTTTGGGACAAGAGAAGGAAAGAAAAATAGCGATCTCTAAGACTGGAGAGTGAATTAACTAGGAAAATATGGATTTGTCTCCACGAGGACTGCCTTGACATTAGTGGTCATAAATGTAACGTGAGAACAGTCAACATCATTGCGCATTTTTCTTCAGGCACATTCAGCTGCCCAGAAGCAGACACAGGGGAGATGATGCTGGATTAAATCAAAATTCAGTTTTACCAAGTCAATACAAAAAGTCGATAGTGTAAATCAGGGAGTAAGCCTAACAATTAACAATGGTATCCAAGCTGGCAAAGAGGGAATGAATGACATAAAAAATAAAAAGGATAGTAAATGGGTGTGATTTTTTAAAAAATGTATTGGAGCTGAAACAGTTCAGCAGAGGAGAAACTGAATCCTCGAAAGGAAACATAACTTGCCAAAATCAACCTGAAATAAAAATTAGGCATAATATACAATTGACCCTTGAACAACATGGATTTGAACTGTGCAAATCCACTTATATGTGGATTTTTTCAAAAAGTTTGCTGACATGTTTGTACATTTAAAATTTTTTTTCTTTTAGTTTGGTGAGCACCTTGAAGACAGGAACTGTTTATTGGAGGCTGATTCGCCTAGTAGGAGACAGTTGAAGCAGAAAATACTAGCTTTATTTATTTATTTATTTATTTATTTATTTATTTATTTATTTATTTTAAATGCTAGTTTTAAAGTCAGACGGATTTGAGATTAAGACTGTTTTGCCACTTACTCCCTGTGAATTTGGAGACTTAATTTCCTTATCTGTTAAAGGAGGAAAATACTTCCCACTTAGACTATGGTGAGAATAATAGGTAATATAAGCAAAGTCTCTAGACTATTAAGTAGCACACAATTATTATTCTTTTAACAATTGTTACTATTATTGCTATTCTTGATAGCTGTATCCTTAAAACAATTAGCCAAGTACTTTAAGGGACCACAGTAAGGGCCCACTTCACTTAGCAGTATAACATATTCCTATTCCATAATGATATATTGCTATACCAAATATCTATGTATAACTTCTTTTTTTTAATGATTTTATTTATTTATTCATAAGAGACAGATGGAGGGGGGGGGGAGAGACACAGGCAGAGGGAGAAGCAGGCTCCATGTAGGGAGCCTGACATGGGACTTGATCCCAGGTCTCCAGGATCACACCCTGGGCTAAAGGCAGTGCTAAATCGCTGAGCCACCTGGGCTGCCCTATGCATAACTTCTATTATTGTCTCCAGTACTATATTTTTCAAAAGTTTAGAAAATTTGTATTCTTATACAAATATAAAGTAAGCATGTTTAAATATTTTATTTAATTCAATTAATAAGGGAACTAGTGAAAAATCCACAAAGTAATCTCAGTTCCTACCAAATTGTAAAATAGTATGGTCAAAAGAAGGTCAAGCCCAACACTATACTGAAAGTACACTAAGTAATCTCTCTTGCCTATCCCAAATTTGGGGTAATTCTTCTAATAGTCTCCCCTTTGGGGATTATAAATAAACTCCAAATAACATTCATGAGCACAAAATAGGTGGGCTCATTAACTTTGGTCTGATTGTTTACATAGGTGCAAAAAAGAATGTCAATAGCCACATGGCCTCCTTGAGTTTACTCTGCCAATCTAAAGCTGCACAGTTTTGAGCAACTAAATATGAGATAACTGACTTCTGTCTGGAGATTTTTGTAAGGAATCTTGGATTGAATTCTTAAAAGTCTCTTATTTTCCTTTTTACCCTGAGACTAGGAAGCCAAGATTGAGATAACCTCCCTCTCTCCAGATTTTATCTGCAGTGCCTATAAATTTGGGAGAATATATATATTTTTGAAGGTTTTCAAAAATTGCTAAGGAGTGGCCTGACACAGAGTATCCTTTTTTTTTTAAATCACCTCTGAGATTGGAATCCTCTAGTCCAGATACCAACCCAGTTTTCTTAGGAGGCCTATGAACACATTGGATTCTCATATAAGATTGATCCTTGGTCCTTATTTGTGAGTTTATTGTACTTGATAAAATGAGATTTGTCAAGTACAGCATGCAGGCATGGCCTTGGTTGCATAACTGAATTGTTCAATCATATGCTGATAGAAAAGAACAAAGGTTATTATTGAAAATATAAACAATACATATTGCCATTGAAAAGTCAGAAGATGGGAGCACCTGAGTGGCTCAGTTGGTTAAGTGTCCAATACCTGGTTTCAGCTCAGGTCATGAGCTCAGAATCGTGAGATTGAGCCCCGAGTCAGGCTCCACACTAGGCATGGAGCCTGCTTAAGATTCTCTCTTTCCCTTTGCCCCTCCCCCTGTCTAAATAAATAAATAAATTTTTAAAAAGAGGGAACAAAAAGAAAAGTAAGAAGACTAGTAAAAGTTTTTTTCTGAATTCTGAGGGGTTAGTATCAAATACTATTCAAAAATATTTCATTTCAGTTTATAAAAGCATAGTTTCCCAAATGGGTTAGAAATAAGCTTATAAGGAGAGAAAAAGGACTTCTTCATATATACATTTAAAAAGAGAATGTTAAAGGGACTATCAGCAATAATCCAAACAAACACCGATTCAGTTTCCTTCTTCAGGCCTATGGTGTTGATCTGGATGTTTTGTCAGCAGTCAGCTTTCAGATGTACATCGACCTCCAGACTGGAAAAAGTCTTAAAGATATTGACTCAGTCTGAAAATTATCTAACCGAAATAAGCTTGGAGGCCTGTACACAACAGTTTATTTTTTTACACACCAATTATTCAGACTATTTGATACAGTCCTTTCTGCAAGGCTCTGAGTCTGTCCATATATGTTGAAGACACATATTGTAGCCTGTAGCTTATATAGTAGGATCTTTAAGCAAGTATCTAAAGAAAGCAAAAACCTATTTGAGAATGAAACTGAGTGATTGTAGTTATTTTAATCCAATGACCAATAATATTAGAATGGAGGAGAGTAATAATTTTCTATTATGTGCAGTACATTGTTATCTTTTAAGAAGCTGATCAATGAATGTTTCCCTTAAGGTTAGGAACACATTATGGATCACTAAAGCATTGAAAAATCTCAAGGGCCTTCCCATAGAAGTACACAAGGTGTGAAATATCTTTAAGGATATCATGTTTCCTATACAAACTTAACCTAAGAAAGACTAAGCATATTTTCTGATTTGACAATTCTTCCCAGGCAACTCTTACACTAGTATTCAACTAATTAAGAAATGTGGAACATATCAAACAATCCTAATTATTTTTAGCATCCTTATTTTTATAAGCACAATAAGAAACTTTTGAAAATTTCCAAGGGCTTTATGAGAAAATCCAAAACCAATTTGAGGTACAAAAAAAAATCTCAAATTTTTTTTTCTTAATTTAGAACCAATCTTGAGAAAGAAAAAGCAAAAAACAAAACAAACAAAAAACTGTAAAAAGAGGGGCACCTGGGTGGCTCAGTGATTGAGCATCTGCCTTTGGCTTAGGGCAAGATCCAGGGTCCTGGGATGGAGTTCCACATTAGGCTCCCTGCAGGGTGCCTGCTTCTCCCTCTGTCTTTGTCTCTTCCTGTCTCTGTGTCTCTCATAAATGAATAAATAAAATCTTAAAAAAAAAAAAAAAAACAGAAAACTGGGACACCTGGGTGGCTCAGTGTTGAGCATCTGCCCTCGGCTCAGGGCATGATGCTGCTGTCCCGGGATCGAGTCCCACATTGGGCTCCCTGCATGGAGCCTGCTTCTCCCTCTGCCTGTGGCTCTGCCTCTCTCTTTCTCTGTCTCTCATAAATAAATAAATAAATAAATAAATAAATAAATAAATAAATAATTTTTTTAAAAAAACTGTAAAAAGATATGGTTGATTAAGATTGAATCATGGGTGGCCGAAATGAGTGAGGATGGCTAAAGCTTCTAGTTATAAAATAACTCCTCAGGTTTTGTATTTTACTAAGCTTTCTCACATTCTAAAATGGAATGAGTGTTTATTTTAGGACAAAAGTACTCTCATTATTCCTTAAAAAACAAAATCATATACTCAGTTGTATTTCTCCTAAGATAGCCTCAGCCACCCATATTAAGTATAACTTTTAATTAAAGTAGAAACTTCTGTATTGCAGAGAAAACCAAAAGGTAGGAACTGGTAACAGTCTATCATTTACGAGTCTCTTAGCTAACAAGCAAATCTCATGAATACACGTAGTTCAATAAACTACAGACACACACCTCTTTTTTGATCCCTTTCATGTTTTCTTAAAGAAGCTAAAATGGCCATTTTCATTAATATAACCCAAATATATATCCACCCTGTAGAGTATATAAAAATAAGAAGCAAAAGTTTATAAATTATGCTTAAAATTATGCTTAGTAATCAATGTTTCAGAATTCCACATTAATTATAAATTCTCCAACTACTCAAAGGTAATTAAAAAATAATTCAGTTTGGGGGGTCCCTGGGTGGCTCAGCGGTTTGGCGCCTGCCCTTGGCCCAGGGCGCGATCCTGGAGACCCAGGATCGAGTTCCACGTCGGGGTCCCCGCATGGAGCCTGCTTCTCACTCCTCCTGTGTCTCTGCCTCTCTCTCTCTCTCTCTCTCTCTCTCTCTCTCTCTCTCTCATAAATAAATAAATCTTTTAAAAATAAATAACTAAATAAATAAATCTTAAAAAAATAATTCAGTTTGACATAAATACAAGTATTTAAGTTACCTAAAAATCTTGGAACCTGTAAGTTGACACACTATAAACCATGATTATTGTTAGAAAAATGTTTGTTGGAGGGCAGCCCCCGTGGCGCAGCGGCTTAGCGCCGCCTTCAGCCCAGGGTGTGATCCTGGAGACCCAGGACTGAGTCCCGCGTCGGGCTCCCTGCATGGAGCCTGCTTCTCTCTCTGCCTGTGTCTCTGCCTCTCTTTCGCTCTCTCTGAATAAATAAATAAATAAATATTTTTTTAAAAAAAGAAAAATGTTTGTTGGAATTATGATTCAATTCAGCCAAACAAAAACTTTCATTATTCACAATATTAAACAATATATAGGACTAATGTTAACTTATTTGATCAAAAAATCAATACATGAAGTTTTGAAAATTTAGCTTAACTAGTCTTTTCATTAGGAAACATTGCCTCAAAAAAAAAAAAAGGAAACATTGCCTCAAACCTTTTTTTTAAACTATGCTTACTTCAAACTCCATAATGATTCATTCAAGAAAAAGACAAAGAGCTATTATTACTTTTAAAAAAAATCACTAAACCAGTCTAATTTGTCCAAATATTCATCATAATTATGTAAACTAAAGTTCTTATCCAAAAATTTTTCTAAGCTAGCAGCTTATGTAAAAAGGATTTTATTTTTCCTTAAGGGTCTAGCACATTTACAATAATTATAAGTTTGAAGTCTTCATATTTGTGAATTTGGTAACTGTTCTTTTTTTTTTTTTTGGTAACTGTTCTATTTTATAAGCACTTATTTATCTCATCAAATGAACAGAACAAAGTTCCTGTGATTGAAGAGACAATATTCTATTAACACTTTCCACAGTTAGCAAAATACCTTTCTGTTCTGCACACAGAAACGTGGAGTTTTTAGTTTATTTTATGATTCTGTCACAGGTCAGATGTAAACATAAAAAATACAAAAATTCACTCATCTAGCTCTCATACAGCTATTTTTCTCCCTAAAGGGCATGAAATTCTTACTCAATTTGAGCTCACAAAAAGACACAAACAAAAAAGACTAACTAGATTCTGGTTTCTCTTACCCAGCAGAGAATAGATCTGCCATCAGCCTCTTGCAGCAATCACTAAAGCCAAACATATAAAAAATCATATCATAAAGCCAAACACACAATTTTAAGCAATACCCACAGGGAGTAATTTACCAACCAGGACAGAACGGGGGTACAGGGTGGGAGGGGAATGGGAAATGAAACTAGATGAAAAAACTAGAGAATCAGAAAATTTAAAGTTGTCTTATCACTTGGAATTCACTCAGGGAACCAAGGGAAAAATGTTTCTGGGCTTAATAGCCCATGAAATAGGTAGGTAGGTAGGTAGGTAGACAGACAGACAGACAGACAGACGGACATCTGGCAATACAGTTTACTTCTTTCTTTATTGGACACCTTGGTAGATGAACTGTCAAATTTTTAATGTCTAATTCTCAAAAGATTAAAAATCATAGCATGATACAAATACAAAACAAACATGTATCAAATATTTTATTTAATTCATTAGATAATGAGAAGGATATTGAAGATATTAAAACAGGCCCAAGAACATTTTAGGAGCAAGATGCATACAGGGAATTTAATCAAAGAATGTCAGGGAAAGGAGAACCTGGGTAGTTCAAGTTATGCATCTGCCTTTGGCTCAAGTCATGATCTCTGGGTTCTGGGATACAGCCCCACTTTGAACTCCCTGCTCTGCGGGATGTCTGGTTCTTCCTCCCTTTCTCCCTCTGCCTCTCTCCTTCCCTTGTGCTCTCTCTCTCAAATGAACAAATAAAATCTTTAAAAAAAAAAAAAAAGAATGTCAGGAGAAGAGAGCTGGCTTACATACAAAAGTGCTTAATGTCTTAATGCAATAGATAGTAAGCTTTGCTGTATCCATTTTACCCGACAAAAATCTATAACTTAACTTCTGCTCCCACTGAGTTGTACAGTACCCTAGCCCATTAAAAAACTCAA
Source organism: Nyctereutes procyonoides (assembly GCF_905146905.1). Taxonomy (NCBI): domain Eukaryota; kingdom Metazoa; phylum Chordata; class Mammalia; order Carnivora; family Canidae; genus Nyctereutes; species Nyctereutes procyonoides. The sequence goes on along the minus strand of NW_026575140.1, from coordinate 44,962,338 downwards.
TCAGTATGACCCTGACAGAGCTCGCCATAATCTCTTTGCCTATTTCCAAGTTTTAGATAATTTAGAATCCATTTTCTATTATGATAGCTACCCCTTTTCCTTTGCATCAAATTAGTAAGTGTAACAAGTCTTTTCTCCATCCAGACTCAGTCTTTGAGTTTTATGATTTTCCACCTTGACTCTTTCTCCAGTAACTGGGTTCCCATCACCAAATCCCCAACTCATCCCTTCATCTGAGGTTGGAGCCAGGCTGTGGAGGAGACCTTTTCATCTTATCTTGTCCTCCTGGCCTTAGCTCTCGCTGGGGGACAAGCGATGGTAGTGAATGGAAACAATAAGGAGCTAGAAGGAGCTAGAAGTGAGGCAGGTCTAGTGTCTAATATGTACACTAATCATACCTCAAGAAGAGAATCAACTCCCTGTGAGAGGAATATCACAGAGAGGGGAAAGACTTCTCAGTTATTTACAATTTCAGGACTTAGAAACAGGAAACCCCATGAGAAAAGTCAGTTATCTATCTTATCTATCATGAAGCACAGAATCCTCCTGCTTCCTCCTCATTACTCTCACGTACCCAGAACCTGTCTCCTTAACTTTTCCTCTGGTCCACACACCAACTTACAGCCTTTCTTCTGGGAAACATCTAAGCTGTCTCTAACATACTAATGCTTATTATTTTTTTTTTTACCCAGTTAAGTTTTAGGTATAGTGATTGACTAAGCTCAATTCTCCAGGTGGGGGTATTCAGAGCTTAATGACAAACACCCTGGAGTATGTTGGGTAGGCATTTGCCCATCTTTTCGTTATTCTGCAAAGTAATGATGTCTTGGAGGAATGAACAGGAACAACTCTGTTAGATTAAAATCTTATTATAATAAGCCATTGGGAGCATGAATGTACAGAGGTAATACATTTTCAGATTCCTTTTAACTATTGTCAGAAACAGTTGAGATTATTAACATGGGAAGAATATTAAAAATATAATTTGTTTCTCATATTTTATTGCCTTAGTTTATATTCTGTTGTTTTGCTAAGCTTGGGCGCTTTGTGATGTTTGTCTGCAGTCAGTAAAATCCTTTGCTCTCTTGGGAATTACACAGCCAAAAAAGCTTAGGAGAAAATTATCTTATGCATGTTTCTATGAATTTGTTCCAAGGACCTTTATAAGGAGTGATTTCAGAAACAGCCTTTAAGGGTAGGGTCAGAACATGATAGAGAAGAGAGAAAGAAAAGAGAGGTGTGTTTTGAAATATTGCCTAGGTGATTCCAGTATTCTTATATAGTTTCCTGTTGAGAACTGCCACTGGTTTGAAATGATGGGTTCAGAATAGATAAATTAGGTTTGGAATTTAAGGAGTAGACCTACAAAAACCAATTTAAAAGAAGCAACTCTGGAAGCACAGATAGCCAACAGGCCAATAAAAAAGAGTTAAAGAGATGATTGGTGAGTTCAGAAATCAAGACTTGTAGTCTTCCCTCTGCTCTCAAGAGAAGATATTGGTAAGGTTTTTTCCTTTTATGATACATTGGGTTTTTCAGTGGGAAAAGCAAGATAATTATGTGATGTCTTTCAGAATTTATTTGTAAGAATTCCCATTTTAAACAGAAGTCAAAGTTTCTGACTCCCTCGTACTTGGGTCTTCCAATGAAATACACTGCTTATTGATGCTTTTATAACAGACCAATTCACACAGTAAGATCCCGGTCTTCTGATAATACAGCACTGCTCAGATAACTTTTAATTTTTCGTCACCTCTTTATGGAACATTCTTGGTTCTTTGAAAGCAATTAATTCCTGTTGAATGCCTAGATGATTTATATGTATGCTTACCCAACCTTTTTCAGAGTTTCTAAATAGTAATATATTAACGTCTCTATTTTTTTTAAAAGGGGCAAGCTTTCCCAGCAGGATGGCAAGATAATTTTGAGCATGCAGTACTGAATGCTATTGTATGAAATAGAAAAGAGAGACAGAATGTGGCTCATACCATGGGTATAACACAGCGGCGGGTCACAACCTCTGAGCATAAAGAATGAGCAAATCAGAAGGGGAAACACTTCTCAAATCCATAGAGCTTTCTTCATATTTTTTGAGGTTGTATAGCATCTATTTTCCTCTATAACAATCAATCCTTTTCTGTAAGATGGCTTCTTGATTCTGGCATTCAGAGTTGGTTTTCCACATAGGGGACAAAAGAAAGCCAGGCAGATTCCCAGGTGGTGGTGTTTGAGAGGCAGTGTGGTGTAGTGGAGAGAGGTCGGGAGAGAAAGACCAAGACATAGGTAGGTACTGTCTCCACTGAGTATCTTTGGCCCAAATATGTAATCTCTTTACATATTTGGCCCAAATGGCCGAAATATGTAATGTACAAGCTTAGTTTCCTTTTCTGAGGAATAAAATACTTTCTTATCTACTTCACATCATTTTTCATCGCTCAAGGGAGAAAACCCATGTGATAACACAAGTAAACTGTAAAGCACCACATTTTAATTTGCTATATAAATACAAAGAATATAAGGAATTTCAAGTATGAAGGGATCAAAAGATTCCCTGATCAAACATATCTCTCAAAAGAGCCCAGTTATAGCTTTTCAGCATTATTTTCTTTCCTGAATTGCTTTGAAACCTGGAACATAACCTATTAGCTTCCCAGATCATCAGTAGTTCTTTCAGTGGTTTATTAAGCATATCTGTTGGTTATCTATTTTGAAACCACGCTCAACTAAAGATTTGTGTTGATTCCTTTGTGGCAGTCTCTGCTCTAAGGGGCTGGATCACATCTTAGTCAAGTGTCTCTGGCCAGCCTACATGGACAGATCCAGCCACTGAAGAGCCACTAGGTTATGTTCTGGGTATATTAACAACTTTTCACAGTGTTTCCAATTGGTCAATGAAACAAGATAGTCTTTTTTTTTAAGATTTTATTTATTTATTTATTTATTTATTTATTTATTTATTCATTCATTCATTCATTCATTCATGAGAGACACAGAGATGGAAAGAGAGAGAGAGAGGCAGAGACACAGGCAGAGGGAGAAGCAGGCTCCATGCAGGGAGCCTGATGTGGGACTAGATCCGGGGTCTCCAGGACCAGGCCCCAGGCCGAAGGTGGTACTAAACTGTTGAGCCACTGGGGCTGCCCAATAGTTTTTTTTTGTTTTTTGTTTTTGTTTTTGTTTTTGTTTTGCCAAAATTAAACCACTCCTTTTAAAATGGCCACAGTGAAAATAAAATAAGATAAAATGGCTATAGTGATTCACTCATGTCTTGTTATGCATTGGCTTTACGATCTGCCCTATGTTCAATCCACAGCCTCATCAAACTGTGTCACCATGTTTACCTTTGTCTACAAAATGGGGGTAATCATTAGGTCACCTTAAGAAGACTCGACTGAAGAAAGAAGAGCAGGTAGGATCAATGTGATGTATAGGCAAGGCTCAGGAGTAACACACATTGATTGCTTCTACCAAGACTGTGGCTACTGCCTTCTGCACCAAGCCATGATCTGGGCCATGTGGGGCTCGTGGCCTTGCCCATTCAATGCCCTGAGGACATAAACAACTTACTTAACTTCACTGAGCCTCTATTTCCCCATTCATCAAATCATCATAATGGTGTCCACCTCATCAGATTATAGTGAGGATTAAATGCTTTATCACATGTAAAAGGCTTGGTGTGTTAATAACACATAATCAGTGATCATTATGGATTTCCCATCTCTACCCTTGATTTACTTTCCATATGATACTGAGATGCGATTCATTGTGTAAATACTACTGCTGACTGTGTTGTCTGAATACTGTTCTTGGGGTTGAATCCTTCCCCTAGAGACTTCCTTCTTCAAGCCCCAGGTTATCATCCATAAAAATGATGTGATACTAAAATAATGATTCCAATTTCAAAGGGTTGTTCTGACAATTTAAATGAATTAACATGAGAAATATCTTTATTCCTCTGTTACTGATGAAGCTATAATCACATGCCAGGAAAATATGTTTTCTTTAGCTTTAGAATGTGAGACTGATGAAAACTTTAATTTTGTCCCCATTTTAAACAAAAGAAGTTAAAACATTGGCAGTGAAAACATTCTAATATGGAATACTATGCCTTTTAAACTTTTCTAAAGTGAACTTGATTCCATTTTGATAGAATGATCACGTGTTCTTTTACTATAAAGGATTTTAAGATTCATATCACTTTACCACAAAGAAAATGGTTTTATATCATTATCTAGGAGTAGCTTTTGTAAGACAGTACAGCTACAGATTAGCAATTCTCAAACTGAAAATTAATTTTTATTTTTTGGTCTCTGTTTTCTAAAGTTCTATCGAACAGACTCCCCTACTCATTTAACACATACACACATTTTATAAAGTTTTGTTCTAAAGGATATAAGGACCTAGGATTATGCAGACTCCAAAATACTGGGATTTAAAAGAAAAAAAAATGGGGGGATCCCTGGGTGGCGCAGCGGTTTAGCGCCTGCCTTTGGCCCAGGGCGCGATCCTGGAGACCCTGGATCGAATCCCACGTCGGGCTCCTGGTGCATGGAGCCTGCTTGTGTCTCTGCCTCTCTCTCTCTCTCTCTCTCTCTCTCTCTCTCTGACTATCATAAATAAATAAAAATTAAAAAAAATAAAAAGAAAAGAAAAAAAATGGGATAGAACTCATTATTTTTAGAATTCTGGTATATATATAAGGAAACAAAAGTAAAAGAAGGCCATCATCCCATATCAAACAATTCATTTCATTTCATTCATTAAATTAATGACTACTGAGTGCTTACTATGTGTCAGGCATTATGTGAGACTCTGAATTTGTCCCAGTTCTAATGGAGGTTACCCTCTCACCAGAGACAAACTTTAAACACATAATTATTTGCCCTTATGTTAACTGTAAGAAAAGAGAAGTGCCATTCTGCAAATATGTATAATAGGGAGATCCTAACCAGATCCTAACCAGGGGTCAAATAAATACTGAAGGTATTAGCTGAGTCTTGGGGGTCCAAGGAAGTTGGTTAAGCATTTTAAAAATTGTTTGGGCTATTTTATTCATTTTTAGACTGTCCAATCATTTTCTTTGCACACTTTTAATTGAAATTGCATCACTTTTAAAAGGGAAGTATTAATTTTAGATGGTGTTTTTCTCTGGCAAGTCTTAGAACACTAGTGAAATGCTGTCTTTGCAGTGGTTACTTTTACATAGCATTGTCCCCTTTTCCTTGATTTCTCACTTCATATTCTGGTAATAGACTCTACCTTCCTGGCCCCAGGTGTGGGCATATGACCATTAGTGGACTGATATTGTACCCAACCACCTGGTCCAAACTTAGGCACATCCTTTGACCAGGTAGGTTCCCTGCAATTAACAGAAGCTGTTTGGGAAAAGTTTGCTTTCTACTCCAGAGATAAATCTGTAAGGGCCAGAGATCCCCACAGCTATAGTTGTATGCTGTGGGCACAAAATTAATGTGCAGGACGAAATAGAGATTTTTGCACAGAAATGGATAAAGGGGTGCAAGAGTGAGGCCTAGGGAGGGACAAGGGAGATAGCAATTAAGTCCTTGCTGCAGTTACCCCTGAGGCCCGCCAAAGGTCCAGCCAGCCCACCCTATTGTTTAGGTGAGCCAAGGGGATCCCCATAAATCAATCTTAGGAGGTTTTGAACACCCATTAGCAAAAGGGTGGAGTGCATTATTGAATATATTAATAATATTTTCTTATTTTAGTACGTGACACATAGTAAGAACCTACTATTTATTGAATGAATGATTAAAGGAACAAAATCATTAAAATAGTATACAGCAAACACAGAATTTTGTTGTTGATGCTGTGTTTTGGTTTGGTTTGGTTTTTGCAACCCTGAAAAATCCAAAACTGGTGTCTGGATAGCTTCAGAAAAGCTAGACAAGAACTGGCTCAGAAATAGCAAGTGCATCAAAGCTGTGTTTTAATTTGATTTCCAGAGAGGAGATATGTTTGAACTTACATTTATTTAATAAATGTCCTATCATAATGTTTCTTCTGGAAGCCTTCTTCCTGGTGGGTTCTTTTATTTATTTTTTCCATCCCATGTATTGATATATTGGTAAACTCCATTTCCCTTCTTCCTGTTGGGTGAGCCAGCTACTAAGGGGCACCATGAGGGAGTGAAAATGAGGAACAAAAAGAACCACCATTTCCCCCTTTCTGAGAGTGTATTTTTGCTGCTCTCTGTGATCAGTTATCATTATAAATGAGAGTAGTCATATGAATGTAAAAGAGGAGGAAGACGAATAACAGTATGTCCTCTACTACATGGTTAAAAATGGGCATATAAGGAGTAAATGGGGCCAGTAGAAATGTGCGAGCGGAAATAACATTTTCTTTACCACCTTTAAATAAGGAAGGAGTCATCTTTCACCTGTATTTCTTATTAGTATTTCTCCCTCACCCAAATTCTAGTAGGACATAAAACACTATAAGACAGAGAGGAAAAAGTATACTTTTTTACACTGCAAGAAGAACTTGCACTTGGCTTTCATTTAATATTAAAAATAGTAGTAATAAACTGGAGGGAAAAAACCATGAAGTTACTTCTAGGTCCTGCTGTCTATAATGCCACCACAAGACTGATAGTGCTTAGGCGGTTTCCTTTGAGAAACACTTTCCTATCTGTTAACTTACTTTACTCAACCAAGTAGAGTGATGGGAAAATCATAATACCTTGAATCAGAAAGTTAGGTGTGCATTTGGACAAGTCACTTAATTGCAAGTGTTTCTGCTATAAAATGAAGGGAGTAATGCCTGCCTACTGGCCGTGTTAAGGAAATGGACAGTGAGACTAAGTGACTTGACCAAAGTAATACCAAATGACTAGCAGAAGCAGAAGCTGGAACTCGGTTCTTTTGTCTTTTATAGGATTCCTGGAAGGATATTGTAAAACATTGCTACTGTCCGGGGTACCTAGTTGGCTCAGCCGGTTAAACCTCTGCTTAAGTGTCTGCCTTTGGCTCAGGTCATGATCTCAGGGTCCTGGGATCGAGCCCTGTGACAGGCTCCCTGCTTAGGAGAGAGCCTGCCTTTCTTGCTCTCCCTTTGCTCCTCCCCTCTGTTCCTGCTCTCTTTCTCAAGTAAATAAATTAAATTTTTAAAAAAATTGCTACTGTTATATATAGAGAGATATAAAAACAATTTTGGGGGATACCTGGGTGGCTCAGTGATTGAGCATCTGCCTTCAGCTCAGGGCATGATCCCAGAGTCCCAGGATCGAGTCCCACATTGGGCTCCCTGCATGGAGCCTGCTTCTCCCTCTGTCTATGTCTCTGTCTCTCTCTGTGTGTCTCTCATGAATAAATAAATAAAATCTTAAAAAAATTTTGGGAAGTTATTTATTCTGTAGAAATTTTTTAAGAAGAATGAATTAATTTTGTAATGCATGATACAAGCTCATTATAAATAAAACAGGCATTTTTATAAGATTTTTAATTAATTAATTTTTAATTAATTAATTTTTAAATTAAGATTTATTTATTTATTTATTTATTTATTTATTTATTTATTTGAGAGAGAGGGCAGAGCAGGAGGAGAGGCAGAGGAGGAGGAGCTAGACAAAGGGGTCCATCTCATGAGGAAGCTGAGGTCATGACCTAAGCTGAAACCAATAGTCACTTAACCCACTGAGTCACCCAGGTGCCCCAATACAGGTAATTTTTTAAAGTGCATAATAAAATATCCAGGCTACATTGACCTACCCACTTACAAGAACATAATAGCCGACATCTCTGGTGCATATGTACAGGAACAGTCTAAAGAGCAGAACTTTTGTTTCCGTCTGTCAGCATTGCCACCAAAAGCCCAAAGCTGAAAACAATCATTGGTGAGTGCTCCTATATTCTGTAGAAGCGTGGAAACACTGCCAGATGCTCCTTCTGAGGGTTTGTAGCTTCAGCAAATTTGAGGGGTCTTTTAAAATAGTCAGTGTCATTCATTCTAGATTGATTTCCTTCATTGATTAATCTTCAGATGTAGTTCCCCAACTTCAGAATTTTTTCCTATTAACCTTGCACATCTTTCCTGTTTCTTGGAATTTCTACTTCAGAAACACCATATAGTTATGCTTTATCATCTTGTTTTTCAACCTATAATTATATCTAAAATTGCTTTATACTCATCATCATTTTTCTCTTCATTCAGTGTGATCATTTCAACCCTTTCCTCCATGTCAGGAATTTGTCTATGAGTCATGGATATTCTCGTTTTGGTGTTTCCCATTCGTCCATTACATGATGATGTTATTTTGGTGGCACATTTTAATCTCATCCCCGCAATTTCCTGTGTCATCTTATGCTTTGACTTATCAGAACTCTCATTTTACCAAATTTGTGCTTGTATTAATCCTTCTACAGTAGGACATGATCACAAGAATTTGCCTTCTGACCCTTGAGTGATATTTTTTGCATTGCCCATTGTCCATTTGTCTTTTCCACAATATGTTTCACTTTCATGCTTTAATAGATTGTTTGCATAGTTGTCATGCAATTTTTTCATATATATCCAATGATAATGTGGCCTGCTCTGAATACCTATTTTATTTCCTCTGATATCCTGTTGAGAAATTTCCTAAAATTCCCTTCCCACCTTATTCTAGGCTGTAGTTTGAGAATGGGTAATGGGTTTGGAGGGATACCAACTTGGGAGTAGTGCAGTTTTTGTAAAAAGGCCTTAGCTATGTTTTGTGTTTTAACATTTCAATTATTATTATTATTTATTTAATTATTATTATTATCAAGTAAAACATTATTTACTTGATCCTTTGCCCATTAATTTATCTCCTCAAAACTGCTTATATTTCATCAAAAAAAGAAAGAGAAAGAAAGAAAGAAGAAGAAGAAAGAAAGAAAGAAAGAAAGAAAGAAAGAAAGAAAGAAAGAAAAAGACCAGAATTGGATTGATCCATTTTCTTTCCCTACAGCTGATGTAGAGTTGAGGCCAGATCAGTACCCAACAAAACAAGGTTCACATCTTCTTTCTTTCCACAACTACATATAATTTAAAATTTTGTCAGAAAGTATTGTCCCTTGTCCTTGTTAGGTTTCTTATGATTATTTTTGCTTATTTTTATTTTACTACTTTTTTTCCTGATTCAGTTGGGTACCAGAGAAGGAAATTATATGATTCATCCTCACTTCATTATTTTTACCCAGATGTTATTCATGAAAAGTAAAACTCTCCTACACTCATCATGTTTTTATATTTCACTCATTCAATATGCAATATCTATTTACACAACAGCTACTTTGTGCTGAGCATTACAGTGATCCTTACACAAGCCAGAGGAAAGAAAGGCATCAGGTTTCCATGATGCAAAAGTTGCTTGATCTCTTTCTCCAGCCTCTCTAAGCTGTTTTAACTGGTACTTTTGATTTTATCACTTTGGTGACTCATAAATTTTTGAAGCTCCCTAGTTAATTACACCTACCCCAACCTTGCCTATGCCACTAGCCATGAATACTGCGTTCTATCTCTCTCCCTCTCATCTCCTCCAAAAGCTCTGACAAAGGGGGAAAGATCTCTGTACCAGAAAGTAAGACTGTGCTACTCAAAGGACTATATGAGACCATAAGTAAAAATAAAAATAATTGCTATAGGCCTCAGAGATACAGACTGATAACCCATGTATGGATTCTAAGAAAACAAGAGAAACAAAGAAATTCTATTTTACTAACTTAGCAGGTGTAGGGGAGAAAAATTTGTCACTCCAAAATGTGTCTTTTGGCATGTGGATTATTTTAAGCTGATTATTTTTAAGAAACAGAAGGCTCAGGAAGAACTTTTGACCTTCTCCCTAACTGCCTAAAAGAACTTGGATGGAAGACATGCTCTGGAAAGGGAGCTATCACCAAAGATGACTGCAGTATAATATGCACTAGGTATGGTAGACAGGGAGGAACTTAGCAAGGTCTGTTTTTTAAAATTCTTCTCTATGTCCTATTGTTTCCTTATGGGCCAGCAAACATTTGTTTACCATTTACTTTTTTTCCATCTTCCTGGGAATTGTCTTCCTTCCCTGTGAAGTCCCAGACCCCTAACTCCTTATTAGTTCTAGATGGCATATAAGCCTCAACTGCCTGTCTGTTAGCCTCATATTAGTGCCTGTACATACATAAATTTTATTTTCTTTTGTTTATCTGTCTCATGTCAATTTAATTCTTAGATCAGCCAAAAGACTCTTGAAGAGTAGAGGAAAATTTCTCTTCCCTAACACAGGTGTCTGAATTGTATTTATCCCCAGGATCTTCAGCTTTCAGAGCAGTCCCTTCAGCTTCTGCAAACATCCAGGGATAGAAACTGGGAATGACTAAGGTCACGGATCTTATTTCCTAAAGCCTAGACTATCCTGAGTACTTAGTGGGGAAGGGATAATAAGACCATTAGTTTTGTTTCTTGCTTCTGCAAAAGGGCTTGTCAAGATTGAGTATGATTGGCAATCTCTTCAATTCTTAGTGAGCAGATCTGGGGATGTTATCAGAAATACAAATTTCTGCACAATAATACACCACTATTAGTAAAGTATTCCCTTGCAGTAAGTACAGCCTATTATAATCTGATACCTAAATCACATGATGCAATGAGCCCCACACGCCACTTCCAAAGATTGCTTTATAAGTCAAACTTTAGATTGCTTTATATGTGTGTGTTACAGTTTAAATGTATGGTAACCTCTTGCTTTGACTTTTGATTGTGTCTTACATATTATGGGATTATAATAAGCAACTTGCTTCCAACTAAGAAAGTATAGAAATTGATGTATGTTTGTATCTTATTAGTGAGCTATGGCAGAGACTTTCCTAGATGCTGTAATCTAGGAATAAATTAATATTAATTTATCTCAAAGAATGTGACATGATTTTTCACTTTTCAAATGTAAGTCAGTCAACTATAATATCTTTCTTAGATACATAATTAAAATAACCATGAGGAAAGGTGAGGTTTCGAAGATAGATTGTTTAAAGGATCTAGGGTTTCTCAGACTCCATGACCTGAAGTTTAGTTCAAGATTCAAAAACTTAATTACAGGATGGAAATATAAACACTTTGGGCTGATGACACATTAAATTACTAAAACTTCTATGTATATGATTGTGGTAATTATCTATTGTTGCCCAGCATCCATGCTTTCTTCTCCTGGTAATTTTGATTTTCCAAAAGAAAGAAAAAATATCTCCCCTGCTTTCTGCCAAAGCTCATGGGTGAAGCATGTAGCTGATTTCTAATTTAAATACATCCTAAATGCAATCAGCATAATACATCAGGTGGACACATTCAGTGCTTGGTTCTTGAAAGGCAAAGAGATTTTTCCCAATTGGAACATTTATACCAGTTATCTGATCCTTCTTCTACAAGGTCTAGAGCTAGAGCCAGCACAGTCAAGGCTGTTACAGGAAGTTTCTTTTATGAAAACCCATGGGAGCTTGAAGTAGAGGAAAACTAGACCAAGATATTAAGCCAATGTGTAGAATCTGAAGAAATTACAAAACATGGAACCTCTACTAGGTTATAGAAGTTGAAATATATATGTGAGAAACAAAGAGTCAAAAAATAAAAATAGATTAAGCAAGTATCAGAAAGAGGGCTGTTTTCTAAAGTTAGCTTTTCCATCTTTTTGCAACTTTATGTTTAGACATGTCATCCACATTTATTTTTTTAAGATTTTATTTATTCATTCATGACAGACAGAAGAGAGAGAGAGAGAGAGAGAGAGAGAGAGAGGCAGAGACACAGGCAGAGGGAGAAGCAGGCTCCATACGGGGAGCCTGACGGGACTCAATCCCGAGTCACCAGATCACACCCTGGGCTGAAGGCAGAGCTAAACCTCTGAGCCACCCGGGCTGCCCCACATTTAAAAGCAAACACTGGGTATCTACAGTTATACAATGATACCTAGATTATAAAATATCTGTTGTTCTGAAATGTGAATCACAGATCATTATATATCCAATCATAATGCTGTCAGGTACTATAATCTTAAACTTTATATACAAAATAACAGGAATCACAGGAAGATGAAAGTCTGGAAATTTGAGGGTTCCTGGAAAGCATCTGTGCAATGATATTCCCAGAAAGCATTCCAGAGGAATACTGCAGTGGTTTATGGCTTAGTAATACAGACATTCTGGGAAAAGTTTGGGAGAAACTAAAACAGTTAATTGTAATGTTGAGCTCCTGTCCCCTGTGCAGAGCATACTCAAAAACTACAGCTTAAACTCAGCCAGGGCCAGAACAGAAGAATGGGCAACTTCCCTCTCTGCAACCAAGGCAATAGTCTCAGAATCACAGCTCTGCTGAATTCCCTTGTTATTAAGTTGTATTTTTAATGACCAGAAGCACAAAGGCTGTCAGCTACTTAAGAGCCACTCCTCTTCAGAACCCAGCTGCCAGGGACAGTAATTGCCAGCAGCACCTGAACAGGTATCCCAGCAACAGCACTTCCCCCTGCCTAATTACAGGCCAGTAGGGTTTCTCATTCTTTTTTTCCTTCCTTCTTCTCATCTGTCACTTTATTTCTTCTTTCTCTTTAGATACTCTTCCAACTGAGCCCTCATTATGTCTCTAAATCTTGAATTTTCTGTGTCTTGATTCTTCTTCAGAGGGCCTTCTCACATCCTTTTATAACAGGGTTCACACTTTCTTGTACTTCTGTTATACTGATTGTTGTACAATGAGTTTCATTCTTTTCTGCCTTTTGGAAGAATCCACTGTTTCTCTTATTCTTTTATCTTTTTTATTGGCTTTTTTTCAAGTTTATTGAGAAATAATTGACATATATCACAGTATAAATTTTTAAAGGATAACATAATGGTTTGATTTATATATATATATTTATATATTATTTATATATATTATATATATACACATAGAAATGATTACCACAATAGGTTCAGCTAACATCCATCTTTTCTTATAGATGCAATAAAAAGAAAGGAGAAAAGAAAAACTAAAAAAAAAAAATTCTCCTTGTGATAAGAACTCTTAGAATTAACTCTTTAACAATGTTCCTATATATTATACAACATATTAGCTATGGTCATCATGTTGTATATTACATGACTAGTTCTTAATTATAACTGGAATTTATACTTTTTGATTACCTTCCTCCAATTTCTCCTCCCCCCGACCCTCTATCTCTGTTACCCACAAGCCTGATCTCTTTCTAGGAGTTTAGTGCAGGATAGGTCAGATTATTTTTAGGTTCCATATATAAATGAGATCATATGATATTTGTCCTTCTGTCTGACTTATTTCACTTAGCAAAATGACTTCAAATTCCATCTATGCTTTCTTATAGCTGAATAACATTCCACAGTATATATACGTACCGCAATGTGTTTATCTATTCATCCATCAACAGACACTTAGATTGTTTCCATGTCTTGGTTATTGTAAGTAATGCTGCTATGAGCATGGGGGTGCAGGTATTTATCAAGTTAGTTTTTTTCATTTACTTTGGATATATTCCCAGAAAAAGAATTGCTGGATCATATGGTAGTTCTATTTTTAATTTTTTGAGGATCCTCCAAACTGTTTTCCATAGTAGCTGTACCAATTCACAATCCAACAGTGCACAAGGGTTCTCTTTTCTCCACAATCACACCAGCATTTGCTATCTCTTGTCTTTTTGGTGATGGCCACCCTAATAAGCATGAGGTGATATCTCATTTTGTTTTTAATTTGTATTTCCCTAATGACTAGTGATGTTAAGTATCTTTTCATGTACCTGTTGGTTTTTCATATATTTTCTTTAGAAAAAAAGGTCTTTTATTTTTTATTCAGGTCCTTTGCCCATTTTTTAATTGGATTGTTTTTAGGCCATTAAGTTTATGAGTTTTTAAAATATATTTTGGATATTAACCTTTGATCGGATATATCATTAAAGAATTGTCTCCCTCTTAAACTCCAAGCTTAAGGAAATGATCCTTAAAGTGAAAAAATTCCATGCTTCTGGATTTTTGGATGAATTTTTCTAATTTAGACAACCATTTCTTTGGGAAGGGATTGTAGTTTTTCACACATTGTATCTTCTTATAATGTTTTATTAGTCAGATTTCTCCCAAGAAATAGAACCAATAAAATATTATGACTTATTATAAGGTGATTGCATGATTATATGGAGGCAGAGGGGCTCCACGATCTGCCATCTGCAAGATTGACATAGGAAAATCAGTAGTATGGTTTGAGCCAATGGAGTAGATTTAGGTCTGAGGTCTGAGAACCAGGAGCACCAAGGGTAAAAAGCGTCAATGTGCCAGTGCAACAGGCAGAGAGAGACAATTTAAACTTCCTCCGCCTTTTTCTTCTATTCAGACCTTCAATGGTTGGGAGAATGCCTATCCACGTTGTGGAGGGCAATCTGTTTTACTCATTCCATCGATTTAAATACTAATTTCTTTCAGAAAACCCCTCATAGGTAGGGGCAGCCCGTTTGACTCAGCAGTTTAGCGCCGCCTTCGACCCAGGGCGTGATCCTGGAGACCCGGGATGGAGTCCCATGTCAGGCTCTCTGCATGGAGCCTGTTTCTCCCTCTGCCTGGGTCTCTGCCTCTGCGTGTGTGTGTGTGTGTGTGTGTGTGTGTGTGTGTGTGTGAGTGTATCTCATGAATAAATAAATAAAATCTTTAAAAAGAAAAAAAAGAAAACCCCTCAAAGGTACACCCAGAAATAATGTTCAGCCAACTAGTTGGACCTCCCAAGGTCCAGTCAAGTTGACACTCAAAATTAACCATCACGAACCATTTGCAGTGGTATGGTAAATGTCCCCTATTTTGCCTTCCATGACCTACCACTGGCTTTCCTGGAAACAAGTTTTAAGCCCTGTGTCAGCTGTGGTGGGATGCAATTAGTTATGCATGCCTTCAAAAAGGGCCTCCCATGGGATGTAGGATGTACCTTGGGGCCTCTCTCAGGTATAATAAGATACATACATCTGTAAGTCATTAAATACCAGAAAACAGTTCTTAAAACTTCTATTTTATAAAATGCAAGTGTGTTGGACAAAATGCTTAGATTTTTAACACACACATTTTTAGTCTCAAAATTTTCTGATGATCTGTTCCAAAAACAATAATTTACATCCCTCATTAGCAATTGACAATCTCATTATTTTTAATGAGAAAAAAATCCATAAAATACAAATATCTTAAAAATATTTTGAGAAATAATGTATCAGCTTTAACTCCTAATTGAAAGTACTAGTACTCAGTTAAGTGTCATAAACTTCATATTTTTACATTAATGCTTCAGATTCCAAACTAAAGTACTGAACATATATGCAAGAAGAAAAACGCATGGCTTTTGAAATTGTTGTGATGACATTCTTGATTGCAAGTCATTATGTATACTGTATCATGCTCTATAAACATTGATTTAAAAACTAAATAGCAATAGAATTTTTAGCTCGATGGTTCAAAGAAAACATGTGCAGTAAGAAAATAAATCTATATATTCTACAAATCCTTTACTAAAATACTTGAGAATACTATTTTAAGAAAGTTTTAACAAAATTCATCTTCAAAAGGAGAATGTAGTCATTTAAAATGGTTTCAGACATAATATAGTACAAGTAATAATTATTACCCAGTACACATCTTGCATACCCAGAAGACTGGATATATGTCCTGGTCCTGCCACTTCATTTCATGTGAGCTTAGAAAGTTATTTAAATTCTCAAATCCTCTTTTTAAAGAAATGATACTATCCAAACTTCTTCATAGCGCTGTTGTAAGGACCCAATGAGATAATTTATAATACTCTTGGTAAACTTAACAAAATGTTAGTTGTTCTAATTATTATATGAATAATTTATTCTTATCTCTTCCATATATCTAAGATACAGATTTTCTTTATTCTTTTTGTTCCTCCACATGAGATTTAATGTTGAGCAAAGCCATCCCATTCTTCTAGATTGGTCTTCAAACTGGAGCATGGTTACTGACAGTTGCAAAGGAATCAATTTCCAGGTCCTCTATTTCTACACGTACCCTATCCTAGCAACATATAGATTCTTATTTCCTACTTCCCTTTTCACAGTAGCCTTTCTCTTACTTCAAAAAACAAAAATTAAGTCAATATCTCTCATCTGTCCAGAGTCTTACCATGATAGACTGCATCAGAGTGTAAAAACTTGAGGGAATTAAAAAAGGGAATATTTGAAAGTATCACTTTAGGGGAAGATTTCTTTAATGCTTAATCAAGGCATCAGAGGTTTATAAGATGAGATGACATATGTAAATTCTCTAGCATTAAATTTGGCTCTTTCAATGTTAATTCTTTATTCCTTAATTCATGTTTCAGAACTCTCCTCACTTAATGGAAATATTGAATAAATGTTTTAGAGGAATGGGAATTCAATGGATGACCATACTTCACCATTTGAAAATAAATACCTATTACTTATAATAAAGTTACCACTTGTTGAGAGCTCACCGATTTTTATAAATGATCTTTCATCCTCCACAGTTCTGCAAGGTATGTATTATAATCACTTGAATTTTAGAAGATACGAGTTATTACAAATAACAAAAACAGAATATTAACCCAGTTCTTTTTTGCCCATGGTACATCCATTAATTTTAATTAGATTTTTTTTTTTAGAGTTGGGGGGAAAGAGTTGGGGGAGGAGCAGAGGAAGAGGGAGAGAGAGAATCCCAAGCAGGTTCCACACTCAGCATGGAGCGGATCTCAGGACCCTGAGATCACGACCCAAGGTCAAATTGAGTCGGTCATCTAGAGCACTGAAACACCCAAATACTCCTCTAATTAGAATTTTTTTCTTTCTTACATTTAAGAACTCTTTTAAACATGAACATAATTTTGAACTAATTTGTATTCTATGAAAAGAAAGGTTTTATAAATATAATTACAAATTTGAGTTATTGATTTGCTACATCTACTAATTATATTTTAATGACATTTTTCTAATTATCTTAGTCATACATAATACAGAAAGCTTGGAAAATAAGAAGCAAAAAAGAAACAATAGCTCTTGTAACCCAAAAGTAAATACTGTCAATATTTTGATACTATTATGCCAATATTTCTTTTACTCAACTTTATAAGATTCATAATTCATTACAAAGTTGATATATTGCATACACTATTCTGTAGCACATTTTAAAAATTTATCACTGTATAGTGAACTATTTCTCATGCCACTAATACTCTTCCACATGATTTTTAATATCTTTGTATCATATACAAATATATTTTTCTTAATTATCCTACATAGTTGGACATATGTTTATTCTAATTTTTGCTATCATAAATAGTACTCTCTGCTACACATTCATATACACATATTTTGTCTATTCCTTTGATTGCTTTTATAGCATGAGTCCTTAGAGAAGTGTACCAGAAAAGAACAAAGCCTTTGTAGCATGTTGTGAAAGTGCTCTCCAGGAAGATGATTATCTTTATACCGTCCCTAGTGGTATATGTGAGTTCTCCTCTCCCTTTACCTTTGCTCCTGGGATTTTGGAGAGATGCAAGATTCAGACAAATGAAGATGAAAACATAGTTTTATTACTGATAAAAAATGAATTTGAAGACAATGCTTTAGATTTGCAGTCAAACTGTTTTGTTAATATCTGACCTCTAAGCCTACAGACTTATGGGCTCCATCTCCCGCCCAGGAGGAGTCCACAGGCTACCCCCTGGGACCCTGCCCAGTAAACAGATCACATGGAAAATTACAGGAAAGCAGATTTTGGCAGGCATACCTTCTCAGAATTAGAATTGAGAAAGAATTTAGACAAATATATTTAGTTTCTTCTCCAAAGATCACCAGGTCACTCCCATAAAAAACAATGGAGGCTGAGAAGAGAGAAGCCAGAGGTATTAATCTAGCTGCACTCCTTCCATGTATAAACATGAATCAAAACAAATGGAGGTTCTGCCCAAATGTTTGCCAATACTCTGCATTGAATGTTCTGCCTTAAAAAATGGTTTTCTACTTTGATAGGGAAAAAGAAGAGTCTCATTTTAATGCATAACTTTTGGTGACTAGAAGGCTGAATTAGTTTATTCTTTTGTGAATTGCCCCTTCATGATTTTTGTCTATGTCTATATAGGAGTCATCATGTGACATTGATTTATAATACGTGATATAGAAGAATAATAGTAATTTGCTCTATCTATTATCAAAAAATCCAATTTGCCCTTTGCCTCTTATTTCTTCTTAAGGAGGCTTTTATTCCTTTATATATGTAAAGGAATAAAATAAAGGAACACTATATATACATAAGTATAGACATACATACCATTTTTTCAATTAGAAAATAACTAAAAGTATAAGAAAAAAGTAGGAAATTTCTGGTAACTTTCCAACTTGGACATAACAACTGGTAAGATTTTGTTCTATATCCTTCCAGACTTGATAGATGGATAGATAGATAACTGCATAGAAATGTATATATAGAAACAACCACAAACATCTCGTTTCATAGAAGATGGACCACATTTGCCATTTTGTAGCCTGCAACATGTGCATTACTATTCTTCCAAATTCATCTTTACACGTGTGTCCAGTTTTTTCCTTAGGGCATATTTACAGAGTGTTTATCTTTTTGACGTAAAGAAGTGAACTTGTATTTATTGCAATTGAAAAATATATACTGTTAATGACATGCATAATTTAAATAAGGTGAAGTTTAGAGATTTTCTAAAGACATTAAATTTACACAAGTATAGACAGCAATTTATTCTGTTTGATGACAAGTTTATTTTGATATCTATCTTGGTATTCACTTTAACTTTAGGACCTTAAAAAATGTGAGAAAATATGTATTTTTGGAAACAAGGAACTTTGGATATTAAAGCTTTTTATTGTGAATTAAAATTGGAAATGCATCTGTTCTCTTATTTTTCATTTCAGTATATTCTTACTTGTTCCTGCCTTTTTGTCCTTTTAGATCAGTGACTGGAGATCATCTTCTGTACATAGTGAATACTTTAGGATTTACAGACCAAAAGGTTTCTGTCACACTATTCAACTCTGCCACTACAGAGTTTTATAAATAAAACTTTATTTATAAAAACAAGAATAGGCTAAATTTGGCCCATGGGCCTCTGCTTGCAGACCCCTGTTCTAGATGAACATTGAAACCATTTTGTTTTGGGGAAATTTTATTGGAATTCCATCAAGTGTTAAACTAAACTAGGGTTAACATTTTTATAGTAATGCCACTTCTCATCTTGAAGCAAAATATGTCACTAAGTTGATTTAAATTTCTTTTATGTTCCTTAGCAAATTTGTTAATATATTTTTAAAACTGCAAATTGTTTCTCAAATACTTGATTATAGTGCACACATCAGGGATCATGCTCTCCATTCTTTAATCTCAGAATACACCTACAGTTTATTTAGCTGTTCACCTATTGAAGGACATCTTGGTTGCTTCCAAGTTTTAGCAATTATGAATAAAGCAGCTATAAATATCCTTGTGCAGATTTTTGTGTGGACATAAGCTTTTAACCCTTTGGGTCAATACCGAGAAGCATGATTGCTGGATTTTATGGTAAGAGTATGTTTAATTTTGTAAAGAAATGCCAAGCTGTCTTCCAAAGTGGCTATACCATTTTGCATTTTCACCAGCACGGCATGAGAGTTCCTCTTGCTCCACATCTTGCCCCAGCATTTGGTGTTATCAGTGTTCCAGATTTTGACCAATCTAATAGGTATGTAGTGGTATCTATTGTTTCAATTTGCATTTTTCCAATGACATCTGATATGGAGCATCTTTGCAGATACTTAGTTGCTATCTGTATACCTTCTTTGGTGAGGTGTCTATTAAAGTCTTTGGCCAATTTCTTAATCTAGTAGTTTTCTCATTGTTGAGTTTAGGAGTTCTTTGTATACTTTGGATAACAGTCTTTGTATACTTTGTATAACAGTCCTTTACCAAATATGTTGCTGGCCAATATTTTCTGCCAGTCTGTGCCCTAGTACGTTCTAATTCTCTTGACATTGTTTTTTCAGAACAGAAATTTTTAATTTTTTTTAATTTTTTTTTAAATTTATGATAGTCACAGAGAGAGAGAGAGGCAGAGACACAGGCAGAGGGAGAAGCAGGCTCCATGCACCCGGAGCCCGATGTGGGATTCGATCCCGGGTCTCCAGGATCGTGCCCTGGGCCAAAGGCAGGCGCTAAACCGCTGGGCCACCCAGGGATCCCGAAATTTTTAATTTTAATGAAGTTTGTCTCATCAGTGATTTGTTTCATGGATCGTGTCTGTGGTATTGTATATAAAAAGGCCTCACTATATCCAAGGTCATCTAGGTTTTCTACTATGTTATCTTTTAGGAGTTTGATAATTTTGTGTTTTACATTTAGGTATGTGATCCATTTTGAGTCAATTTTTGTGAAAAATGTAAAGTCTGTGTCTAGATTCATTTTTTTTTTTGCATGTGGATGTCCAGTTATTCCAGCACCATTTGTTGAAGAGACTGTCTTTGCTCCATTGTATTACCTTTACTCCTTTGTCAAAGATCACTTGACTATTATTTATGGGGATCCTTTTCTGGGCTCTTAACTGTGTTCCATTGATCTATTTGTCTCTTCTTTTGCCAGTACTGCATTGTTTTGATTATTCTAGCTTTATAGTAAGTCTTGAAGGAGGGTACTGCCAGTTTTCCTACTTTGTACTTCTGCTTAAGTGTTATGTTGTTTATTCTGGTTTAGTTCAAACATTTTACATACAGAATTTAGTTACTAATAACTGCCTTCTCTGTAGGTTGAGAGTTCAGATCAACTGGATAAAGAAAGCAAAGAGAGTGAGAGCGTTGAGGGAGGAGGGCGACAGATTTGATAAACATATTCTGAGAAGCCAGTTTGGCTTTAGTGCATTAGCTCTCTCCTTGCCCTCTTGATGGAGACTTGCTAATGATTTTCCATTTATTCCCACAAACACTTTCTCCCTCTCATGGTTTATAGCTAAGATATAATGTGAGCATATTTCTCTCTTTGGCATGCAGAACATAGTTAGGGCATCCCTTTTTATTACTGGTCTCCATCCTGAACAGCTATGACTGATGCATTTCATTGAGCCTGAGACAATCACATTAGTTATTAACATTGTGTCATTTTCTCTTTTAGATATAAGATGATATGTTTGGAGCTTTTCCATTTCCATAAAGTTTCCTTGGAAACATGTGCCTTGCAGAAGACATTTGCATTGCAGATGAAAGAGTTTGGTAGAAGGGTCATTCTGGAGGGTTTGGCTGAACTCAAATAAATGAAACTACCATGCACTCATGTTAATCACAAATAACCAATATTTTCTATTGTAGGGGGGAAATATGCAAAAATAAAAGACCAACTTTCCATAGTTCAATTAAAAGAAAGTAGGATAGAATTCAAAATCTGTTAACATAGTAGATGAATACTGGGGACATTTATTCACAATCCAGGAAATTTAATTGACTGTTTCACTAAAAATATATACTCTACTATGTCCTTTTACCTAACCCTCTTGCCTTAGGTATGTTAGGGAGTCTCTGCTGCACACACAGAACCATACCATTAACAGGTGATCAATATTCATTGAAAAGAAGATTCCAGTTTTCTTTTCTCATTAGCACTAAGCTTATATTTTTCTCTTATACCCATCTATATTTAATATTGGGTAGATATATTTTCTTCTTCTTTTGATATATTTCTTGCTTCTGAATCATATAAATCCTGTTCTAATGACTGTCTTCTTTATAAATATTCATACTTGTTATGGAAAAATTAGAAAATACATGTAAGAATAAGGGAATCATTCAAAATTATACTGTTCAGGAAAACCACTGTTAAAATGGTGGTTCTAAAAAAAAATGGTGGTTCTTCCTGACTTATATATCTTATACATAAATATATGAAATGTAAAACAAACATGGGTTTTGCTTCTACATATTGCTCTCGATCTACTTTTCTCTGAATATTTTCTGTATTGATAAAAAAAACTTGTATCCTAATTTTAAAGGATTCCATAAAATTCCATCATATATATATGATAATTTAGTAAAGCTTTATTGTTAAACATTAAGATTATTCCACTTACAAAAACGTCTTTGAAAAAATATTCTTGCATGTTTTTTCTTTCCTTAGGATAAAGTCTAGAAAAAAAATTAGTGGATTCAGGAGTATGTAATTTTTAGTGCTGTTAATGCATTTTGTCAAATTTTTCTTCTAAAGGTTGTAACAATTACATTTCCACCTGAATTATTTTAGTTAATGCACCTATTTTACCACACCTCATCAATAACAAGCAAGTATTTACACACTTTTGCAAATTTCCTTTTAAAGGGCATCTTTTTATTTTTGAGTGGTTAACATGGGTTAGGAAAAAGACTAAGGAAAGATCAATATCACTTTTGAGAATCCTGAAAGGATTATTGGTTGTTCCCTATTTACTAAACCATCATGGAGCCCAACTCAAATCTATACCTCTTATTAATATAAACACATGTTCCTAATTATTCTTGTTAAATGTATTACAAATGTATAGCTTATTTTCTGCAAAGCCGCTATTAAACTTCAGAATGCTATTTATTTCAAATCTTGCAGCTATCAATTGAAAAAGCTTTTGCACAAGTCCCTAAGGCTGAATATTGGCATCCTTTCCCAGTGGCTTAATAAAATACACAACAGAGAAAATAGGCTTAAATTGAGCTGCTAGTTTAAGATTTGGGACTTCTGCCATCTTCTGACTGAGATTTGACCCAGCTACTTTTTTTTTTTTTCACTTCTAATTGCTTCTATCTATCAAGATGATTCTTCAAAATGAAAAGATTGCTGGACATTTTTCTTCAGCTGAATCTCCAGCTCCTTGATATGGTAAAAGAAAGAAAGGAATAAAATTCTCTGGACTTCTTAAAGTTCCCAATTGTGACTAAAAATAATAATAACAATAGCATGTTAAAATGAGATCCTTTTCATCTATTTTGACTGATGTGGTATATAGCAGATATTAAACTGCAGGTACAGCCTATATAACAGGATTGAGAGAGGGGACAGAGAGATGGAATGATTTGTAAAGAAATTTCTTTGGAAATGGCTTTGTTGTGATACCCTAATCAATTTTCCCAAAAGGACAGGATTTACCTCGGTAACCTTTAGCTTATGAAGGGAGCATGCACTGGCTTCTCTAAGAGCTTTAAATTGTTTTCTAAAGCTGACAACACTAAGGAATGTTGCCTTGACCCTCATGAGAGAAAGATAAAGTGTCTGCAGATTAAAAGTTGCTGCATTGCAATGTGCCAGCATTTCCAGATTGTCAGAGCAAAGGATGAGTTACTGTTCCCTGTGGTCTCAATAGGAGCCAATCAGGAAAGAAGGCCATCCTGGAGCCATGTTAATCCTGTCTAGAGGAGTATCTAGAAAGGTGAAGAACTCCAGTAAGGAGAATCTGCTAGAGAGATAGCTGGAAAACTAGGGGCTAGGGTGGCATGATAGGGTTGGGAGATGAGTCAAAGGCAAAGCATGGCCTTCAACAAGGTTGCTGCCCTGAGAGGCCACAGAAGCCCCCCCAAAAGTGAGTCCACTTGAAATACCAAGCTCTTGAAGCCATCTGGTCAAAGTCAGAAATGAGCAGCTAACTCACAGGGGAGGAAATGAGCAGAGAGCAGCTTCTCTGGGGGCTGGTGGCTCACCAACAAAGGGAAGGCCAATAGTTCAATTAATATATAAGAGGAAATTGATATCTTGGACTAGACTTTTTTTTTAAACATTTTATTTATTTATTCATGAGAGACACAGAGAGAAAGAGAGAGGCAGAGACACAGGCAGAGGGAGAAGAAGGATCCCTGCAAGGAGCCCGATGTGGGACTTGATCCCAGATCCTGGGATCACACCCTGAGCCGAAGGCAGATGCTCAACCGTTGAGCCACTCAGGCGTCCCTGGACTAGACATTTTTAAATTTATGAATCCAAATTGATTTGAAACACAGAGACAGAATTGTCTATTGTGGCCTGACAAAGACAGTTTATCCAGGCAAAGAACAATATTTTCTCTCTGAAAGAAATATTTAAGGGAACAACAGCAGACAATGATAGCTAGCTAACACATATACAGGCCTTCCTACAATGCCAGCCATTCTTCTAAACACTTTACCACTATTCACTCTTGTGATCCTCACCATGATCCCAGGAATCACGCATTATCTTCTTCCTTATTTTACATGTGAGGAGTCTGAAGCATGAAGCACTTAATTTGACAAAAGTCACATGGCTAGTAAGTAGCAGAGCCAGGACCAGATATTTAACAATCTAATTCCAGAGTCCATCAAGCTCCAAAGTTGGAGGTATCCATTAAAAATTATACAGCACAAATATCTGAAACTCTTCATGGATGGATGTGGTAGGAAAAAAACCTCTAGGGAAGCTTGAAGAATAATGGCCAGTCTATCCATCTTTCTAGCACATAGGATGACAGTATTACCAATTGCCTGGCAGCTCTTACTTTCTAGTGATAATTTGGGTAGCAAAGATCATCTTTCCCAAATGAAATTGAAGTTTTTTAAGGATAGAGAAAATGTCGTGATCTTTTTTTTCATAAATATTACATATGTTGGACCATAATAAGCATCTGTGAATAATGACACATGAATTTAAGGGGAAAAAAAGCAATCCTTATTTAAATTATTTTGGATATATACCAAGCATGGATTTGCTGGATCACATGGTAGTTCTGTTTTTAATTTTTTGAGGAACCCCCATACCATTTTTCACAGGAACAGCACCATTTTACATTCCCACCAATAGTGTACAAAGATTTCAATTCTCTACCTCCTTGCCAACACTTACCTTAAAAAAAAAAAAAAAAGCCATCCTAAGGTATAAGAGGATACCTCATTGTGGCTTTGATTTGCATTTCTCTGATGATTAGTGAGTACCTTTACATATGCCTATTGGCCTTTTTTTTTTTTTTTTTTTGATATCTGCACTCCCACATTCACTGCATTATTCACAATAGTCAAGACATGGAAAAAACTAAATGTCCATCAATGGATTAATGGATAAAGAAAATGTTGTGTATATATATAGATATATGGAGATCTTATCCATACATCCAAAGATATGGATGAGGATAATTTTTAATGTATATTATTTATCTATAATTATAAATAATTTATATTATTCAGCCTTAAAAAAAAAAGGAAATCCTGTCATATGGATGAACCTGAAGGACATTATGCTAAGTAAAATAAGCCAGTCAGTCACAGAAAAGCAAATACTGCATGATTCCACTTACATCAGGTATCTCCTATAGTTAACAGGCATCTCCTAATGCCTATAGTTAACAGGCATCTCCTAATGCCTGTAGTTGACAATACTGTATTGTGCATTCAAAAATTTTATTAAAAAGGTAGATCTTACATGTTAAGTGATTTATCACAAAAAAAGAGGGCAGGGGAAGACTGCAGTAGGGATGGTTTGATAGAGATGGGTATGTTTATTACCTTGACTGTGGTGATGGTTACACAGGTATATGCATATGTCCAAACTATCCAGTTGTATACATTAAATGTCTTTTGTATATAAATTAGACCTCAAGAAAGCTTTTAAAAATAATAAAAATTAAAAATTAAGAAAAACAAAAATAAAAGCTGTCCTTTTTCTGTCACCAATTCAAGTTTGTTTCAAGATAGGTTTCTAAGGAAATATAAACATAGGCTAAATCTGATGCTACTGAAATGTGTCTTGCTTTCTCCATGTTTTCTACTGCTACCTGGCAGCTAATATTGGCTGGAGTAAGGAGAGGGAGTCAATAATCACTGAGTATCTATTATATACAAGATGCTTTCATTGTCGGTTATCTTAAAGAATTCTCATGAGAAAGATAATTGAGAGGCAATTGTCATTACCTCCATTTGGCAGCTTTTAATAATAGCTAGCATTTGTTGAGCACATCCCCTATGCTAGGCACTATTTTAATTTCTAAATTAATTCGGTGATTCCTGCAAAAACTTTATTAATTATTATTTATCCCATTTTAAAGATGGGAAAACTGGAACACTAAGAAGTTTAAAAAAAAGCTTCCCCCCCAAATTTTGCCACTAAGTTATGGCAGAGTAAATATTTGAACCCAGGCAGTCTGTAGCAAAACCATTCAAGTGTTTAGCCACTCTACATCCTCAGGGCGAAATGAAATGGGAGTTTGAATACAATGGACTGAATGTTTATATCTCTCCCATTCATATGTTGAAACCCAATGTCCAAAGCGATGTGTTCGGTGGAGGGGCTTCTGGGAGGTGCTTAGGTCATGAGAGTGGAGCCCTCATGAATGAGATTAGTGCTTACAAAAGAAACCCCACAGAGCTTCTCAGCCCCTTCATGTGAGGACACAGCAAAAAGATAGTCGTCATCTTGGAAGCAGGTTTCCACCAGACACTAAACCTGCTGGCACCTTGATCTTGGACTTCTTAGCCTCCAGAACTGTGAGAAATAAATTTCTGTTCTTTATAAGCCACCCAATTTATGAGGTTTTGTTAAAACAGCCCTAATAGACTAAGACACTGAGTAACATATCTAAAAATCAAAGGACAAAGGACAAAGACTAGATTCAAAATCTAGTCCCTTGGACTTGCATGCTTTTCTGAATACTCTCCCTTCCTGATCTAAAGGAGTTACCCTACTCTCCCTCCCCCAAAAGAACATATGGCTTTACCCCTATGTGTACCCTTTGGGACTTCTATTTCAGTATCTTCGGTATTGCAAGAATTCATCTGGTTATCTTTTCCCTGTACATATGTGAGTCACAGATACTACTAGAACTCAATTTTAAAAATCTCTACTGTTCTTAGTTTTAAATACAAGAGAGAGCTTGTTAGTGTTCTGGCAAAGGATATGCAGGAGCAAAATTTCACTTCTAGTTTTCATCGGCATCTGCCTAGCAGACATTTAGAGCTTGAAATTTGACCCCTTCTGCTGATTAGCAGTTATTTCTCTGATTGCCATTTTAGATTGACTTAGTTGTTGGGCACATAGTGTTTCCAGTCTCTCTTTATTGTGTTATTGGCCCAACTTTTTTTTCAAGGCTCAGTTCAAGGTCTGCCTCCCTTGTGAGCAGTCTCAATGATTTTCTCCTTCTCTGAACTTCTATATGGATTTTCTATACCTCTTAGCTGGTGTCTTGTGTATAAGCTACCTTGAATCAAATCTATTGTTTTATACTTGAGGCTTGCCTTAAAGGTATCCTCTTCATCCTCCATGTACCCTTAGCTCTGGGACTAGTCCAGAAGGAATGGATTCTAATACTGGGAAGAGTCGCTAGATAACAGGTTCCCAGAGATAGATAAGACTCTTCCTCACAATGACCAAAGAGAAGAGCTGATATTAAAAATATTTATTAGTGAGAATAGACTCCCAATCAAGCAGAATGGTAACCAGCTGCTAAAACTTATCAGTGTATAAGGACTGAATATTCTCCTTGCCTACAGAGAAATTAGGATAGCTTAGTACTTAGGGATATGAGCTCCCAAATTAGATGAACTGAATTGAATCATGCTGCTGTTTAATTTTAGGAAAACTTTTCTTTGCCTATTTGTACTCCATCTCCCTATCTTTTAAAAAAGAGTGTAACAGTACTTTCTTCATAGGGTTGTTATGAAAATTACATATACTAGAATAGGCAATATATTTAGAATTACGCCAAGCATATAAAAGCTCAGTAAGTATTGATTATTATTGTGAATTTCTCTCAGGCACAGCATCTATGTAGTCTGTGTAGAAGGCAGCAGATACAGATGAAACTCTCAGCAGACTTTCTGTCCATCACTATCTATTGGTTGACCATTGTTGAAGAAAACCCCTACTGGCCAATAAAAGAGGAGCATGCTCCCAGGCAGATGAATGAAGCTGGCAATCTAAGCATAAAAGCATCTCATTCTGAGGTTTCATCCAAATACAACAGATGCTGGGGTTACAGCAACAAGATTTATTCCAGAACCCACCCACTGGTGAGGATGAGACATGTGGCAAAGACTCGCAACACAAGCTCACGAACTGGGTAGGGTGTTGCTCTGCAGCCTGACAGTCACTGGTGTCAATAGTTACACAAGCAGAGGAAACAAGGACCTCACTGAATTCCCTACAAAATTGGGGTGCTCAAGAGGGTAATATTAATAATGATGTTGAAATTATGTATACAATGGAATATTACTCAGCCATTAGAAACGACAAATACCCACCATTTGCTTCAACGTGGATGGAACTGGAGGGTATTATGCTGAGTGAAGTAAGTCAATCGGAGAAGGACAAACAGTGTATGTTCTCACTCATTTGGGGAATATGAATAATAGTGAAGGGGAATATAAGGGAAGGGAGAAGAAATGTGTGGGAGATATCAGAAAGGGACACAGAACATAAAGACTTCTAACTCTGGGAAATGAACTAGGGGTGGTGGAAGGGGAGGAGGGCGGGGGGTGGGGGTGAATGGGTGACGGGCACGGAGGGGGACACTTGACGGGATGAGCACTGGGTGTTATTCTGTATGTTGGTAAATTGAACACCAATAAAAATTAATTATAAAAAAAATAATGATGTTGAAAAAATCATGTAGTCACTTATCCCATTGAAACATTCTTTGAGGACTTAATAAAACTGAGGAACTGTGCATTACAATAGGAATTCAATAGCAAACAAGACAGACATGGGGAATGCCTGGGTAGCTCAGCCGTTGGGCAGCCCAGAGGGAGCCTGCTTCTCCCTCTGCCTATGTCTCTGCCTCTCTCTCTGTGTGTGTCTCTCTTGAATAAATAAATAAAATCGAAAGAGAAAGAGAAGAGAAGAGAAGAAAGAAAGAAAGAAAGAGAAAGAAAGAAAGAAAGAAAGAAAGAAAGACATGGTCTAGCAGATGAATTCCCAGTGAATTCTATTCTATGTTCCAACTTTATCAACCTTAAAAACTTTGTATTGACAACCCAGAAAGGTAAATGTCCTTTACCTTTTTTTTTAAGATTTTATTTATCTATTCATGAGAGGCACAGAGAGAGAGAGAGAGAGAGAGAGAGAGAGAGAGGCAGAGACACAGGCAGAGGGAGAAGCAGGCTCCATGCAGGGAGCCCAATGTGGGACTCAATCCCAGGGCTCCAGGATCATGTCTGGGGCCAAAGGCAGATGCTTAACCACTGAGCCACCAAGCATCCCATGTTTTTTACTTTGATAGGGAGTTTCTAGCTTCCACAGATTTGTTTGGCTGATATCCTAGAAATCAGGGTGAGAAACATTTCAATCATGAACTTCACAGTCTGACCCCAAATCCTTCAATCCAAGGCAGTACCTAATATTCTAACACTTCTAAATTCAAATCATAAGAGAGGCTTTAAAAAAAAAAAAAAATGAAAAAAACTCTCGTTCCTTGAGAATGCTAGTAATGTAGGGCAGATATGATGTGCAAAGTTTCAATAGAAATACCCATCCTAGCACATTTCATTTTTTCTTTAGAAAGATAACTACATACTGAATACTTTCTTTTCTCTGGGGTGAATGCTTAGAAAATCAACATGCTATGCCCCTGGAGAGAAAAGCTTTGTCCTTTTCTTTGGCTTTTCTCTGTTCTTTTTGGTGAAAAATAATGCTTTTTAATAATGTGGTGGAGAAGTAAGCATATAATCTGCTTCTCTAGGTTCTAGTTTTATAAATGGAGCCAGAGGGCTCAGAGACAAAGCAGATGAAGAACCCCAGAGCTTCAGGCCAGCAGTCATTTCAAGAGCCAGCACGGCACCTACCATTTCAATTTCACGAAATTGAATTTGCTCACAGTGATAGATGCTTTGGAAATAGAGAACCCCAGATCCACACTGCTCGACACACATGCGCACACACACATGTGCTTTTGCTCATAGTCCCTTGACTGGTCAGTGGGTGGAAGACTCACACCCAATTGAAAAAAATTTTTCCTCCTCTAGGCTCCTATCAAGTTGATCATCTTTCTCACTCGAAGGAGTAAATGTCATCATTTTCATAGCATTGGGTAGAAAACGGCTTCCCAGCAGGTGCACAATAGCTCAGCTTAAAACACAGCTGGTATTACATTCAAGAAGATGAAACGGAGAAAAAGAGTTCCATCTCCAGCTTTAATCACCGGCTCTCTGCAGCACCCAGGTCAGCAGGCAGCTTACGTTCTAAACTTGCCTTCTCTCCCACTTGAAGGAAAATGGAAGGTGGTAATGAGAAGAGAAGGAGGGCAGCCTGTGGGTGATCAGTGACCCAGCCATTCCCGGACCAACTTTTCCCTTTATTACCTGCCCAACACACATGTGCTTTGTTTTTTCTAATTCTAACTCTGTGAACTTCCCTAGGTTGAGCCCTAGCCACAGATGACCTGAAGGTTTAAAAATCCATTCTAAACAGCCAAGTGGGGACATCTGGGTGGCTCAGTGGTTGAGCGTCTGCTTTTGGCTCAAGTCATGATCCCAGAGTCCTGGGATCGAGTCCCTCATCAGGCTCGCTGCATGGAGCCTGCTTCTCCCTCTGCCTATGTCTCTGCCTCCTTCTCTGTGTGTCTCTCATGAATAAATAAATAAAATCTTTAAAAATAAATAAATAAACAGCCACGTGCCCTGAGCAAAATAGTTGCTCCAGAAACGTTAGATGATGATAAGGAGAGAAAATGAGAAAACCCAAGCTCACAATATCCCAACTGTATTTATATTTGAATATTAAATATCTATTGAGCAATTAGTATAGGACAGGCACTGAATGTCTTCACAAAAGTGAGTGAAAATGGTCAGAGCCTCTGCCCCATGGAGCTTACATTTGAAATGGGAGAGGCAGAAAATAGATAAATGTAATCTTGCAGTAGTGACTAGTGCTAATAAGAAGTTCAAGGTACCATCAAAGGGAACTTGGGAAGAATTTGATCTAGACTGAGAAGCTGGGGGATCATTTCTAAGTAAGGACAGTTGACCTGAAATCTAAGGGGTAAAGAGGAATTACTGGGGGTGAAGGATGGAGGAAAGAAAGATGTGCATTTCCAACAGAAGAAACAGCATGAGCAGATTCTGGAGGAGAGAAGCAGCAGGTGAGAGCTTAGGGAACCAGCACAGCCAGAGTAGAGTGGCTGGACTGCTGGGGGCCACAGAGGACATGTGGGAGGTGATGCTGGAAGGGCTTTTGTATCCTGTGTGAAATATTTGGGCTTCCATCTGAGAAGCAACAGAAAAAGATTGAAAATTGTTTTATGAGGATGAAGGGGGAAACATTTTGCATTTCAGAATACTCTCTCTGGTTGCTGTAGTGAAACAGATCAGAAAGGGCCAAGTTTTTGAAGGAGGCCAAGCAAAATGGATAGTGGCTTGAGCAAGTGCTGGCAGTAGAGATGGAGAAAACTAATAGTGCTTATACATATTTAAGAAGTAATTAGTGTATTATTTTGGTTATTCACAATTCAAATCATCATTTTTACTCATCCAATAAACAAATATGTCTTAAATGCCTGCATGCACTAGACTGTGGAAGTATAATAAATAAAGATACAGTTATAATTGGAAAACATGGCAAGGGTTGATTTAGCAGAGCAGTCAAGAGGCTGGGCTTTGGGGTCCAATGGACTGGTTTGAATTCTCACCATGCTTCTAAGCAAGTGGTGAGAAAGACTCTGAGCCATATTTTTTCTGAGCCACTTTTATAAATGAACATAAATGGCGCCTACCTTATAGGATCATCTTGAAAATAAAATGAGATGATGCATGTCAAACTAGTAAGATAATTGCATTTAGAAATTTTTTATAAGTGTCAGCTATTTTCCTGGTTCATCAAACAACTGAAATATCAAAGATACATCAAAGTTGGCTTATTTGCAAATGCAACTCTGATTTAAAGGATACATGGTTATCAGGTGGGTACTTGGAGAATCCTTTCTACTTAGAGACATGAATTCACCACAAGGTAGTGGCCTGTCATAGAAGTTGTACTCTACTTAACACATTCTGTCCTGGATGTGGAAACTGGTATAGAAGATATTTGCAACACAACCTATGTTACATAAATATCTCCTTTCAATCCTCTATGAACAGTATCCTCAAGACCAAGCCATGTCTGTTATGACTGAAATAATATTATGATTGTTCCACTTAAAAGATAGCGATAGGCTAATACACAAGCTAAGTCAGTACATGAATTTGACCTGAAAAACCTTGCTCTTATAATCTTCCTTATCATAAGTAAAAACCTCATAGTCATAATCAGCATTTTTAGGTATGATTACTAATGAGCAACTCTATTATGGATCCTGATGTAGCAAGAAGTAGAATAACATTAATGACCAGCTGGCTGAAGTCAGATTTGCTCTATGTTTTGAGGAAGAAATCACTGAAGAAAATAAAACTACCTTGGAAATTTACCCCCCACCAACTTTTCTTCCATTCAGACGTTTTCGAGGCACTCATGAATATTAAATTATTAAACTTCAGGATAAATAATACTAATTTTAAAAGCAGTTTGAAATCCTTGGAGCAGTGCAACTGCCTACATTTGTTGTGAGAATAGTTATCAAAGAAGGCCTTTGAAGTTTAAAAAATAACTCTTTAGTCAGAAACAAAAGCAAAAATAAACTATTGGGACTACACCAAAAGAAAAAGCTTTTGCACAGCAAAGAAAAACACCATCAAGCAAGAAAGGCAACCTAACTGATAGGAGAAAATATTTGCAAATGATATATCTGATAAGGGATTAATATCCAAAATATGTAAGGAATTTCTACAACTCAACACCAAAATAATAATAATAATCATCATCATCATCATCATCATCATCATCATCTGATTTAAAAATGGGCAAAAGCCCTGAATAGACATTTTTCCAAAGAAGTCATACAAAGGGCCAACAGATGCATGAAAAAATCTCAACATCATTCATCATAAGGGAAATGCAAATCAAAACCACAACATCACCTCACACTTGTCAGAATGGCTAAAATCAAACACATAAGAAATATAAAGGATTGATAAAAATATGGAGAAAAGGAACCTTTGTGCACTATTGATGGGAATGTAAATTGGTGCAGAAACTGTGGAAAACAGTATGGAGTTTCCTCAAAAAGTAAAAAAGAATTACCCTATGATCCAGTAATTCCTCTAATGGGTATCACCCTAAGAAAACAAAAACACTAATTTAAAAAGGTATGTGCACCCTTATGTCTACTGCAGAATTATTTATAATAGCCAAGATATGGAAACAACCTAAGTGCCCATCCATGGATAAGTGGATAAAGAAGATGTGGTATATATATCTACAATGGAATATTACTCAGCCATAAAAATGAATGAGATCTTGCCATTTGCAACAACATGGATGAATCTAGAGGGTATACTGCTAAGTGAAATAAGGCAGAGAAAGACAAATATCATATGATTTCACTCATATGTGGAATTTAAGAAATAAAAGAACAAAGAAAAAAAGAAACAAACAAAAAGACTCTTAAATGTCAAACTGGAGGTTCCCAGAAGGGCGGACTGGAAATGGGTGAAATTGATAAAGCCAATGAAGAGTACACTTTTACCACGATGGCACTGAGTAGTGTACAGAATCACTATATCGTTATTTGAAACAAAACAAAACAAAAACCTCTTCAGCCAATAAAATCCACATAGGAAAAAGTCTCCCAAAGGGAACATTTATTATGTAAATTCCATATTATGTAACAGTTTCATCTTCTTTTCACTTATTTTAATGACTGATTTTGGAGTAAATATGATATGAAATGGTATCTCAGAAACAGATTGCAAATGTTAACATTGATCCTATAGGAGATAAGGGCTCTACTCACAAAGGCACACTTGTGACCACCATCCAGGAATGAATGAAGTCAGTGGCTTTCAAACTGCTCTCAGATCCTAACATTTCTCCAGAGGTGTCTCAGGGCTGTAGCAGGGCTAGAGGAGGCCAGGAGTTCCCCAGATGATTATACTAAGCTCTGCTTCCATGCCCAGCTGCATCTATTTTACATGTTAGCCTTCGGTACAAAATTTCACTTGTTTAAAAAGAAAAAAAAAAAAGGCTTGCTGCATTTTAAAAAAAAAAAAATTAAAGTCCCTGAACTAGCATTTCTGCCAAACAGAGGAGAGTGGGGTGTTATTTGCATGGCCCCAGGGCCTTGACATAACATTTTTTTCCTCTTGACAACCATTCCTTGTTCTTCCCATTATTCCTTTTTGTTTCTTCACCTTCTTTTTCCTTTCTCCGTCTTTCTCTCCCCTTCCTCCCACTGTTTCTCTATCAGAATAAACATTTGGTTCAGTATTTAATACCACTGGTAAGCCTCTTTGGTGATTTTATATATTCCATAAGTATTTACTTCTGAAGATGTTTGGTGCTGCGGACGGACTTAGCTGCTGGGGTCCTCAAGAGGCTCATGGTGCAGGAGAGCATGGAGTTCCAGAAGCAAACCAAGAGTGCTATAGGTTGTGGTAAGTGACACACGCAAGCAGGTGGCAGGTTAGCAGAGAAGTTTACAGCATGGGTTCTAGAATTGGACTGCTTAGGCTCATAACGTTCTTACTGAACTATTGGCTAGCTGTGTAATCTTGGCAAGTTGTTTGATCTCTGAGCTTCAGTTTAGGAAGGAAGGGGGAACAGGCCTCAAATGGCGTCACTTGTACTAAGCCCATATCACCAAACTGAGGCTTTATACTTAAATTACACTTTCAACCTTTCCCAGGAGTGGAATCTTATACCAGTCAATTTTTAATTCCTTGGTCTGCATGAGATGAGGTCATCTGTCTGACAGACCCCTGCTGTACTCCAAAGGAAGGTGACCTACCTGAAACACTTTGCTGGTAACTCTGTCCCACCTTCTTCTGCCTATAAAGGTTTCTCATTTTGTAGGGCTCTTCAAAGCTCCTTTATATATATGCTACATGGATCACTGAATAAAGCCAATAAGATCTTTAAAATTTACTCAGCTGAATTTTGTTTTTTTCACAATTGCATTATCCAAAAAGTAGAGATAGTGTCTTCTACTTCATTTGGCTGTGGTGAAAATTAAGCGAGTCAATACACACAAAAAGTTTTAAAAAGTGCTTGTTAGCCTGTGGTAAGTGCTAAATGTGTATTCTTGTGTTTTAAGGCCAAGACATTTTAAATGCGGAAGGACTTGGGCAGAGCAAAGAATTTGGGGATCAGTGATATTTAAGCTAAGTTTTAAATAATTACAAAATATTGCAAAATGGAGCAAGCAAGCCTAGTTAAGAGAGTCCCTTTTACAAAAGGGCTGGGAAGCCATTAAGGCAGGAGCAATTTCTGAACTTTTTGCCAACTGCAACCCCTCAGCCTGGACTTAACTGCCTTGTTGCCATGACACCTGGCACTCCCATTCTTCACTTTAAACGGAGCCAAAACACAAATGGAGGCTACACTTGCAATGACATAGCATAATATATAGGCTTCCTAGTCACTATGTTGCACAGCTGAAACTCATGCAACATTGTGTGCCAACTATACTTTTGATTTTTTTTAATGGAGCCAACTCTATTTGACAAGTTTTAAACCCTCATTTGCTTCTTAACCCAGCAAATCCCAGTTAATCTTGCCTCAATCCCTGTTTTGCATGGAGGACACAAGTGTGAACCACTCTCATGACCTTGCACATTCATACCTCAGCTCCCTCTTTTGTCTTCCTAGGAAGACAATTCAGGTTTCTACCCAAATCTGTGTCTCCCAAATTGCAAATTTAATTGCCCAAATAAATGACTGTTTGCTTGAATTTTCAGTAAATTCCTTCTTGGTCAATCTAATGAACAGAAAATTCTCTTCAATAGACAAAGAGAAGGAAAGTGATATTCTGAGAAGTAGGACCAGCATTCTGAGTCTCTAAAGGGAAAGAAAGCATCATTCATTTTGTGCTGGTAGTGACAGTAATAGCTCATCCTGAAACTTATAAAACACAGACAAGTACAAAGAAATAAAACTAAAATTTTTCTTTAATTCCATCATCCAGAAATAATCACTAAATAAGTTGCCTGTTTCCTTCTAGACTCTATAAAGTTCAGTCCATAACAAATCAAAGTGCCTTACTGGTTTTCCTGATTAGAAATTCACTATAAACATTTCTCCATATCATTATTCTTCTATAATACATTAATAATGTATTATTATTACATTAATTCTATAATTAATTAATAATGACTACATAACATTCCATTTCAAATTACAAATAGCATGCTTGTTCATCCATCTTTAGCACATTTTAATTATTTCCTTTGAAAAATTTCCCAGAATTGGAATCACTAATTAAGAAGTATGCCCATTGTAAGGTCTTTGGTATGTATGTTTGGTCAAGATACCCTTGGGAAAGATTAAGTTATAAATAGGAAACTTGCCAAGTGTCCCATTTGGTTATGATAACACAGGCACTTGCTGGAGGATATGCATCTATCCAAGAGTAAGGAAATTTTATGGGTGAGGTCTGAATGCATACCTAACTGGGGACACAGCAATGAATCCCATGTCCAGAAGAAAACAAGATAAAAGCCAGGAGGCAAAGCAAATGACACAAATGTGGCATTTCTGCACATAGATTTTTATAAAAAGATATTCCTTCTATTTAGTAAATTAATTTCCCTTCCTCCAGCCTATTCCTATTAATAAGTGCATAATACTGTCTACCTCATTTCTATCCATTTCTCACTTCTGTGGGGACTGTACATACAAGACTGCATTTCCACCGTTGCTGTCAGGTGGGTCTCGGAAATAGATCAGTTTAGCTTTTTCAATAAAGAACACTGTGGTAGCACAAGGTGAATATTCAGTGAAGACCACACTGAACATTGGAGAAAAAGGAAGATCTAATTTTGTTAAGAACCTACTATGGGCCTGCGATTTGCCTATATAAATCAGTTAATCCCTCAGTTACTATCTAGATCATTATCATGGTTTTATAAAAAAGATTAAGTGATTTATATGTTCTTGCTGCAAATGACAGAGCAGACTTCCTCCCCCACTCTGCTGGACTTCAAGGCCCATCCTGTTTCCCTTGCTTCCAAGACATGGAGATACCCCAAATGTGGATGCCACATAAGCTTCTTCTAGCACATTCTTCAGGGAAATGCAGTCTTTTTCCATTGTTCCTTAGGATAATTAGGCAGCCTGAATTGATGGGCTGAACACTTGGATTAAAAAACAAAGTGCTGAGGATGGGGGTGGGGGTTGGTGCCTTGGGAAATCCAGAGGGCAATAGCAATAAGAAGCCTGGCACAGACTAGAGGTTTGCTCACTATTTATTTGTTAAATGAGACATTAAAAAGTAAGGTTGGGGGCGCCTGGGTGGCTCCATGGGTTAAGCAATCCCACTCTTCATCTTGGTTCAGGTCATGATCTCAAAGCTGTGAGATTAGAGCCTGAGGTCTGGCTCCTTGCTTAGCAGGGAAGTCTGCTTGAGATTCTCTCTGTCTCTCTCCCTGGAACCCTGGAACCCTCTCTCCCCACTCACCTGCACTCTCTCTCTCTCTCTCTTAAATAAATAAATCTTTTCTTTTCTTTCTTTCTTTCTTTCTTTCTTTCTTTCTTTCTTTCTTTCTTTTTTTTTTTTTTTTTTTAAGTACAGACTGTTTCTGATGCTGTTTTACTCCTTTCTTTCTCTATGCTACCACCAAGTAGGCACTCACTGGAGTGACAAATGATATCACTTTGGGATGGAATTCAGGTTCTGGTTTCAAGGCTCCTTTGCTGGAGTCCTGAACGAATTTCAGATCAGCCTTAGCTGATACAGCTCATTTGCATTAGAAACCCAGAGCTGCTTGGGACACCTGGGTGGCTCAGCGGTTGAGCATCCGCCTTCTGCTCAGGGTGTGATCCTGGGATCTAGGATCGAGTCCCACGTTGGGCTCCTTGCAGGGAGCCTGCTTCTCCCTCTGCCTATTTCTCTGCCTCTCTCTGTGTGTGTCTCTCATATATGAATAAATAAAATCTTAAATAAAAAAAAAACCCCAGAGCTGAATGGACTTCTTTGAGGGGGTGGTGGAGAGTGAGGTGGATGACAAAAATAGGAGGTGTGAGGAGATTTTCTTCCTAGCTCTACTCCTAGGAAGGGGAAGAGCCTACCACACCAGGCTGCCTTCAGTGGCTGTGGGGCTGCACTGAACACAGCAGTTTATACATATATATGTATATGTATATATATTTTTTACTCTTGATGGGGGCACATTGTGAAGCCACACACACAAGTTGTGTCTCATCTCACTGGCAGCTTTATTCAATCATAAAGCAAGGTTAAGGTAATTGTAAAACAGTTTTAGGATTCCAAATTCAATGATATCTCACATATATACGTTCAGCTTGGCTTCTTACACGTCACACAAAGCAAAGCACCAGGCAAAGTCACACAACAGACAAGATTCAACAAGAAATTAATGAACCAAACCTGAAGTCAGTTACTATGTTTAAGCAGTGGAGGATCTCTGTGATGCTCAGGGATCCATCGAGCAGAGTTGGCTTTTTGATGCTGTCAGATGTGAAAGGGTGATTGTCTGGGGAATCTGACAGTTTGCTGCAAAAAAATCCTCTCTTTTTAAAGGAGTTTAATCAGTCTTGGGCCTTTGCATCCTCCTCTGGTTCTGCTGATTGTCAGTTTGGGTGTCATCAACCTGTGCTGGTTTCAGAGGTACCCAGTCTTAGCGGCACTGCCCCTGGCTGCTTCTATCACTGCTTGACATGAGTGACTCCAACTTGCTCTCTACGGTCTTCAGGCCTTGGACATTTTCATAAGCTCTGGTCAAGCTGGTTCTAGAGCTTTTGACTTCGGGCTGTCCTAAAACATTTGGTATCTTTTTATAAATTGGACAAAGTTACCCTCTTTTAGACAAATAAATTTATTTTATTATTTTTTTATTTTTAAGTAGACAAATAAATTTCAAAAATGTTCACCCTTCCTATGTTAAATTTAGGACCTTTGTACTTCCAGCCAGGAGTAAGCAGGTGGTAGGAGGCAGATGGAGGCACTTTAGAGCTAAGGAGCTGCCTTCTTAAGGCCAAGAAAAGCTGTACTTGCATCTGAGGCCTTGAGTGGGCTGAAGTTGAAGGTGAAGGTGGGGATTTCTGTGGTTCTCCTCAGCAGAATTGCCTCTCTCATCCAATAGGCAGTCCCTCAGAAGGATGCTCAGGGGGCTAATCTCCAGCCCAAGCCCTACTTCCTGGTTAATAATTTTCATTCATTGCCTTTTCTGGCTTTCAAAAATGGTTGGGGTTAGAATTTCTAAGGCTAAACTTTCCACAGCCTTATATACTTGAAAAACCCATGGGCTTGAGGTCAAAGGCAAGTCATTTATTATCTTCATCATGATGTGGGAGAGCTAGGTTCGTGTCTCACATAGTCAAAGAATGAATCTTGTGGACAAAGGAGAGTGAGTAGAGTAATAGAGTTTTATTTAGTATGGATACAGAAAAAGCTCTCAGGAATAAGAGGGGTCCCGACAGGGTTGCCACTGGGGCCTGTTGGGTTGGTTTTTTTATTAAAAGCCAACCAGGGAACCTAAACCCTTGTAACATCTTTATTGATAGCACTACTGAGTAAGGACTAGTAATAACATCTTTAATGGCTTACTTCCTTTTTCGGGTCCGGTAATTCTTTGCTGGTCACAAGTAGCCGTTATAACAAGACCTGACACCTAGGACAGGATGGCCTGGTTTGCTTCTGTCTCTCTGATTTCCTTTCACCTCCACATTTCTGGAATTTTTGTGAGCCTGATCCCAGAGCCCCTATCTATCTCTCCCTACCTAGCCCCACCTGTCCCTTACTCAATCATATGTATCAGAAGCTTAGGAGGCAGTAAAATTCACTAAAAAGATGGGAGAGGAGAGGGAAAAATGAAGACTTTCCCTCATCTAAAAATGACATATTTGCAAAAGGACAGAACTTGAGAGTGCATGCAAACTAGGGAGTTACAGGTAGTTCCTAGGTGTCAAAGGTAGGGGTAGTGTCCCAGGGGATTCTAAGCTCAAATACTTTAAGGAATCAGGCCAATAAGGTTAATACTGGGAGCAGCCATCAGATGTGTGTCATGTGTGGCACATGGAGTATATATGTTTGATGTTTAAATGGAAAAAAGAAAATGAATCAACATTTCCCCCCTAAATTTTTCACTGAGAGATTCAGGCAAAAGGATGCTGTCTCTTATGTACTCTTGTACTTATTCAGCAGACATGTTATAGCTTTGTGAAAAGATTAGAGAATGCCTGGTGGAAAATACAACTTAGTAGAATAAGAAATTTACCCAAAAGTGCAGGTCAGAAACAGAACTACCACCAAGGAAACTGAGAAAGTTGTGTGCTGATAAAACTGAGCATCCAACATGTTTTTCATCTGGTGGGTACCCAAATAATAAATGAGTTGGCATGGCAATAGTGTCAATGTTTTCATTCAATTAAAATTATTTTTGCTATTGTTTAATGTCTTTCTTATGGAATGTTTCAAACATTCACAAAAGCAAAGAGAACAGTACAATGAAACCGCATGTATATAACAGTTTCAACTAATGTCAACATACTATTGTTAGTGTCTTATCAATACCCACCCCTACAAAACACACAGACACACACACACACACACACACACACACACAATATTTTCTTTTGCTCATGAAAGTAAATCCTAGATGTTGCATCATTTCATTCTAAATACTACACTATATGTGGCTGACAGATGAGACATTTTTCTTTACTCCAACCACAACACCTTTATCATATTCAATACATTTTTTAGGGGATCTCTGGGTGGCTCAGTAGCTTAGCGCCTGCCTTCGGCCTGGGACATGGTCCTGGAGTCCCGGGATTGAGTCCCACATCAGGCTCCCTGCACGGAGCCTGCTTCTCCCTCTGCCTGTGTTTCTGCCTCTCTCTGTGTCTCTCACGAATAAATAAATAAATAATCTTTTTAAAAAAAATACATTTTAAAAAAATCCTTAACATCATATGACTCCCAACCTATGTTTGATTTTCCCAGATGATCTAAAATAAATTTTTTTGAAGACTTATTGATTTATCTTAGAGAGACAGAGCATGAGCAGGGGAGGTGCAGAGAGAGAAGGAGAATAGCAAGCCGCCTATGCACTGAGTGCTGAGCCCAATGCAAGACCAGATCTCACAACCCCAAGATCATGATATGAGCGAAACCAAGAGGTGGATGCTCAACCAAATGAGCCACCCAGGCACCCCATGAATTTATTAATGTTTCTTTTTTAAGATTCATTTGTTTATTTGAGAGGGATGATTTATTTATTAGAGAGAGAGAGAACACGAACAGGGTGAGGAGCAGAGGAAGAAGCAGGCTCCCCACTGAGCAGGGAGCCCAATATGAGGCTCGATCCGAGGACCCCAGAATCATGACCTGAGCCAGAAGGCAGATGCTTAACCAACTGAACCACGCGGGCTCCTATTGTTTAAATTTCTTAATATATAGTCATTCTTCCTCTTTCTTTGTTTTGATATCCATTTATCTGTTGAAGAAAATAAGCCATTTGTTTTGCAGAACTTCTCACATTCTGGATTTGGCTGATTGCATCTTCATGATATCATTTGACATCTTGCTCTATGCTCTATAATTCTTGGTTACTTCTAAAGGTTAAAAGTTAAATCTAGAGAAGTCAGCAAAATGTAGCCTTTGGCCTGGCTGCCTGTTTTTTTAAATAACCTTTTTTTGGAATACAGCCATGGTCATTCATTTATGTATTATCTATGACTGCTACAACAGCAGAGTTGAGTAGTTATGACAAAGACCATATTGCCTGTAAAGCTGAAAATATTGACTATCTGGCCCTTCAAGAAAAAATTTATCAACTCCTGATCTAAAGCTAGAACAAATTCGATGAATTCTCTGAGTTCCAAATGTACTCCTTCACGTTGCCTGTTGTGTAGCCACTTCACAGAAATCAGGGTCCAATATATCAAATTGCTGGATAGGTTATATGTATGAAGAGCCCAAAGTGGCCAGGTGGCAGCTTCTAATTCAGAAAACTATGCAGAGTCATGTCCTGGAAGAGGCATTCCCACTCCATTGGGAATTAGGACCCCTAACATAGCAGAACTTTAGGTTATAAGGACAGAAAGTATAAATACCCCACCTAAGTCACTGGAAGTGATGAGGTCACATCTACTTCTATTGCTTTCTGGATCCACCTATTCTGGCTATTGAAGACACAGCACCATATTGGCCATTGATTTGTTTAGCACATTCTGAGTGACAGAGATTTAATCTACAAGACTTATTTGTCTATGAGACACGAAGGAGAAGCAGGGACAAGGATAGAAATAGACACCCAGGTTTTTGACTAGGATAACTGAGTAAACTCAAGTTAGCCACTCACACTAGGAACATGGTGGGGGGCGGTGGGCAGGGGCTGGTAGGAGAAACAGATAATGATCAATTCAGTTGGGATGCTTGGATTTGGGTGAAGTAGAAGGGCTTTCTAGCCATGCTCTGGATTGAAACCAGGACCACTCCATCAGTATACAGACCATCTACCACTAACTGAAGGAACACCCAAGTACACATTCCAGAAGGCAGTTGAATAAATGGGTCTGGAACCCA
This sequence comes from Nyctereutes procyonoides, assembly GCF_905146905.1. Classification (NCBI taxonomy): domain Eukaryota; kingdom Metazoa; phylum Chordata; class Mammalia; order Carnivora; family Canidae; genus Nyctereutes; species Nyctereutes procyonoides. Next base: position 44,919,801 of record NW_026575140.1, on the reverse strand, counting down.
ATAATAATGTCTGTGCTGAAAACATGAATCTATAAGTTAACAGAAGACAGATCCTAACTGAGGCTATGGGAAATGGATGAGCTATTCCAGGGAAAATGGGTAGATTGAACAAATAAAATGGCTACTGTCAGGGCCCTAAGGAGCACCAGGATAAAGGAAAAAGAGTCTTCATTAAAAACTGAGAAAGAATGGCTAGAAAGATAGGAGGTATCAATGGGAGTGTGACATTACAGAAGACAAGATGGTCTAATGTGTAATGGAAGAAGTGGTCAACAGAGTCAAATGTTACCAAAAAATGAAATAAAGTCACATCTGCAGCAAGTAGTCCATTTCCTACTGAAATGCCTTAGAAGATTCACCTTTCCCAACAGAGGAATATTCATAAGCATATCACTGTAGGTAACTGTTCTGAAAAACAGCGGATGCATTGTGTTTCAGAGAGGGCATTTAATGCTAGAGATTGGTTATTTAAGTGCTGGAAGCCTGCAAGGGCAGAAAGGGAATACCGCCACCTCTAGAGAGTAAGAACCCAGAGAGAAAACCTCACTCCTAGGAAGGAGGAACCTCAAGGAAAAAGATGGTGTTTCCAGAACTAAAGAGCTGGGCATTCAGACTTCTTGGAGGAAGCTCTAGAAAGCTGGCACTCAGATCACTGTGGGAGAAGAATCCAACAAAGCTTTGGATTATCAAGGGATTTTTCAGGCCCATCTGGTGAAGGATCATGGGGCAGCTGGTTCCCTGCTTGCCAATGGAGTTGCCACCCAGCTGCTGCTGACAACCAAGGGGCACACAACCAGAGAGGAGCCAACCAGAAAACAGGGACACACATAGGGTAACAGGGAGGAAATAGCTTTCTCCTGCTCTCAACTCTCCAGTCTCTTTCTAGTGCCTCCCGATGGCAAAACCTCACAGAAAAACAGCTGGCAAAGTAGTCCGGGAAATGCAATTTGCAGTCACCACACAGACCACGGATAAAAGGCTAGATTTGTTGCTGAGAGATATAGATTTAAAAAAAACAACAACAACACACCCAGCCCTTGTGGCACATAAGACCCTGTATAATCCACATCCACAGAATGATGTTGCTTGAGCTGGAAAATGCAGCTTTGCCATTGACGGGCTACGCAAAACAAGAGCAAGTTACATGCATCCAAGGTCCCATTTCCTCTTCTATGCAGTGGGAATTCAACGGTTCATGTCTCCTATTGCACTACATATATGATCCTGAAAAATCTCCTGTTCTACAAAAATCACATACTAAAGATAAAAGGACTGAAGGGAAACATAAAATTGGGCAGGTCTCTCCAACGCTGTGAAGCATTGCAACCAGAGCACAAGGAAAACAACAGTTGGAATCTCAGGAGGTAAAGCAGAGACTCCAGGCAGGTTATTGAGTACATGTAAAGCTGCTTCGGGGGATATTTTTAAAACATAAAATTATAGAGTGGAGATGCTATCCTGTGGCAGCGAAGCCCATGGAGACAGAAGCAGAGCTCTGAGCTGGGGGAGCTGCAGTGAGTGCAGAAAGAGAGGGAGCCAGGAGCAGGAGTCAGGAGCTTGGGTTCTCTGGAGAGGGAGCCCCGGGGCAGGCTCTCATTTTTTATTTTCTTAAAATAGAGCAGTAGAGGTCCTAGCCTAAGCCATAGTTGAGCTGAAGGCTTTCTTATTTCCGGCTGAAAGTTCTAATTATACTCCTGCTCTTCTAATTTCACTTCCTCCTAGGGGGAGGGGGGGATTTTGCCTTTCAACCAACCCAACTTCATTATACTGAAATCATTCTCCCATTTTTCCAATCACATGAGAGTTCATTGGTGCTATCGTAACATATATTTTAGCAAAAAAACAAAAAACAAAAAAACTATACCAATATCCAGGGTCTTGTGAAAAGTAAATAGGAAAGCCTCTGAAAAGTGCTGAGCAGAAGACAGGGCCCCTAGGATGATGTTAACATTAGTGCTGTTGCTCTACTGCCCCCAGCATCCTCTCCAACTGCTTTCTCTCAGGCAACCTAAGCTCCAGCCAACCTGGACTACTTGTAGTAGCACCTGCCCTGTGCTCTTGCAGTTCCACACATCTGCTTGCCTGTTGCCCCTGCCTAAACCATCCACCAACCCCCCAACACCCATCCCCACCCCAAGCAGTAAGGCTAACTGCTATCCCGCGAGGCTCTCGGCCTACACTCCTAGACAGCTTTGGACCTTGATCTCTTTAGCACTGACTACATTGCTGGCTGCCTCTCCAAGAAGATTTGGAGACCGGAGGGCAAGAGGCTGTGAGAGTGTGTCTCACATTCCCTGTAGCTCCAGGGAAATAATAGGCAAATTTGGCTGCTCACTGGGTTACCAGGAGGTTAACTCCCCCCTAACCCAGGGGAGGAACAGACAATAATCCTGGGATGAAATTGTGGAGGGCTTTACATGACCACCTCTGGACTTCAGATTTTATTTGGTAATGCTGGATTCCTTGGGAGTGTTTTTGGCAGGAACAGTCAAAACTGGCCCTCAGATGGATGAAAGCAGCATCTCTCCGTCCCATTCAGATGGATGGAAAGATGAGGAAGCCTGGGAGATCGAGATGGCTTGGGAGGCTAGTGCTGGGGGGTGGGGACAGTGAGCAGAGGCAGCCGGATGGAGCAGGGAAGCTGCAGGGGGAAGGAGAGATGACAGTGAGGCCCAGAAACAGAATCTTCAGGATTGGATGCTTGTTCAGATGGGGTAAAGAGTCAAAAAAGTAACTCCCAAATTTTATGCTTAGGTTTCTAGAAGGATAATGGCCCTGTTTTCAGAAAGGGAGACTGTAAAGAGTTTATTGGGATTGGGGAGAAACTGAATTTGATTTCACTCATGTGGTGTTTATTTTGCTAATGGGGAGAGCCTAGATTTTAGCTCCTCTCAGCTCAAGTTAAACCATACATGTTAATAAGTCTTAAATGTTGACATCCACAAGCGTCTCCAGTGGCAAAAAAAACAAAGTCCTTGTGGCCCCCTCCCTCTCTCCCTTGAATTTATTCTGAATGGACACAGGTTTCCCCCACTATCCAAAACTTGAGGGTTCCTATGAAAACCTTTCTAAATGGAAACATCATAAAGCAAAGAAGCAATTACCGTGAATTTTTATGAAAGCCTTTTTGAACCTTCCCAGACCCCTCAAATAACTTCCTTTAGGCTTTTCTGATCCACAAGGACACATCTTGCCAACAGATGCCCAGAATAAATGGAGATAAAGCACAGATGCTGACAGAAACAGTTCCAAGCTATGGCCCCTTGATGTTGAGATTTCTGAGTGTAGTTCCAAGGGAAGGCACTTGGTGGCGCCACGCTCCCTGCTCAGGGTGCCTACTGCCTCTGTTTAACCGGTCTGCAAAATACACCCTGAATGGGATTTTTTTTTTTTTTAAGTGAAAATCCCCTTCTTATGTCCTTCGGTTTTCAAAAACAGATACTAACCCTGGTCTTTCATAAAAATGAAGCAGCATAACTTAGACTTTTGAAAAATGGGGGGGGGGGGTACCTGTGATGTCTGTTTCTAGCCACTTGTTTGTGATCATTTCTCATGGCAATAGGAAAAGAGGATGGAGTGAGGGTGGGACAATTGCCCTGAGAGAGGAGGGCTAGGGACAGAAGTAGTGGCAGGGGATCATGGGTGAGGCAGGAATGAGAAGAGGTAGGGACACGAGGACAGTGCCAGGTCTCTAGACTCCATAATAGCCAGCATCCTCCCATCCCCGCCAAGCGAGTGAGGCCAAAGAGCTCTGCCACAGTCTTCAAACTGCTGGCGTGAGTGAGGTGCAACCACGAAGCAGAGCTGCTCCTTTTTGCCTTTCCCTCTCCTGCCTGGGAGACCAATGTCCACCCTACCTAGAGCAAAAAAAAAAAAAAAAAAAAAAAAAGTCCCAGGAATATGGTCTCTGCTTAAGAAGCATTTTTTTAAGTTAAAAAGATCATACTAATGATAAATGTTCACAATAGAAAAATATCTTCATCACCCCCAGATAAATGCTGTTTGATATTTGGTCTTTTATCAGAAATTTTTTATTCTTTGTATATGTGTGACTGTATGTATTCCCCAGATTGCAGGTGGAAAAATAATGGGCGGCCTTCTGAAGTCATCAGTGGAGGGTTTCCATTCACCATTTCCACAACTGTTTCATGAACAATCTGGAGTCTGAGTCTGGGAAGCCTGCTGACCTTGACAGCCCACCTAGTCGAGGCCCTGGCATAACCAGGTCAGCAGCTTGCAGACTGTCTAGTGGCGCACACATCCCAAATGAGGGTGCTTCCTCCTGAGTAAGTCTGTGGGCAGAGTTTTAGCCAGTGAGCAGAGTCCTAAATGCCAGCAAGAAGGCCCCAAGTCCATGGGACTCTTTCAGGCTCTAAGTGTGCTCCAAGTAGGTGGACTGCGGGGACCAGCATTTCTCAGGGAGCTGGGGGTGGGCAAAGGGTGGCGGGCTGGGGAGGTCTGGTGAAGGGAGGAGAAGGGAAAAAAGGAGAAAACTCTCATTTGAAAAACTCCCACTGGGTGCCAGTGAGGCACGTCTGGGCCCTCCATCTGAACCATCCATCCCCCTTATATCAGTGGTCCAGAGGACCCAGGGGAGCGGCTTCTGCCTGCATCCGGTTGGTAGGCTGGAACTTGAGACTGAGGCGCGGGTCCTTCGCTCAGAACTTTCCGCGCACACCTGCACCGATAGAGCCGAGCCAAAGCTGTGAAAACAAACTCCTCCAGAAGAACTGCAGGTGGCGCTGTAGTCACGGCAGGCCTGACCCCGCAGAGGGCGAGCACGGACTGCGGGTGAAGCTTCTATCTGCCTTCCCACAGACGACCAGCAGGTGGCAGCAGAGCACAACGCAAGTCGGGACCATCTTGGGCCTGTTTCCTACCCCCTTGGGGCTTTGGGGTCCAGGGATCCTCTGCCCTCAGCCACTGCCACTGCAGATCTCGCACCCCAGTTAGGAGCGCTTTCCAGTGAGAAGCACACTATTTGATGAGCTGCTTCCCATATTTCCTGTGCTTTGAGGCCCCACTCCTTTCCTTAACTCAGCCACTGACTAGTTCCAACTTGCTGGGAAATTCACTAAGCTCCCAGTCTCCTGCTGGGGTTATTAACCATTATCAGGATTAAAACAAGAAAATGAAGTTAAATCACCAGCATGTTGGCCACATGGAAAGTCCTCAGTAAACGCCAGTGATCTTGCCCCAACCAAGACAACGTAAAGTGGGGAGAATAAAGAAATCATGTATTATAGGGAGGGCTGTCATTTCAAAAGTTTAAAAGAGATAGAGGAAATGATTCTCTGGCCAAAATCTTCCTTGTTAATTACTTTTTAACTTTCCTCTGCAATGTGAGCAATGTCAACACTTCTTTGTCCTAAACGTCTCCCTCAAAATTTGATTTTGAATGTTCAGTGACACAAGTGAAAATTTACCAAAGATCTAGTAGGCCCCAGGCACTCGCATAGATAGATACAAAGGGGTACCCATGTAAGTACAACATTTGATTTCCCAATGTTTTCTTGAAGATTCTGCGTCTATATTTGTGTCTGTTGTTCTCTTTTTTATATCTTTGTCTGGTTTGAGTATTGGGGCATGTTTAACTTCTTAAGATGAATTAGGAAGTATTTTCTCCTTTTTAAAAAAAAAAAAATTCCAGGGATCCCTGGGTGGTGCAGCGGTTTGGCGCCTGCCTTTGGCCCAGGGCGCGATCTTGGAGACCCAGGATCGAATCCCACATCGGGCTCCCGGTGCATGGAGCCTGCTTCTCCCTCTGCTTGTGTCTCTGCCTCTCTCTCTCTCTCTCTCTCTCTCTCTGTGACTATCATAAATTAAAAAAAAATTCTGGAAGTGATTGTGCAGAACTGATTATCTCTTCCTTTAAAGCTTTCTAGAACTCACCAATTAAAATGTCTGAACCTAGAGTTTGTGTTGTGGGGGATGATTTTTAAGGACAAATTCAATGTCTTTAATAGGTACAGACCTAGTCAGGCTATTTCCTTCTGATTAAGCTTTAGTGGTTTGTGTCTTTCAAGGAATTGGTCAAACTGATGTAAGTCTCTGAATTTTCATTGTGTTGTGCCGCTCTGAGCTACTGAACACAGGGCACAGTGGGCAGAAAATAACATCCAGATAGTAAAAAAGGCTATCTTTGAAAAGCACTTGGCTAAAGATGTTGCAAGGAGAACTATGATTCTGAGAGGAGGCTTCTGGGAATTCAATAATGTATTTATTTGGGGAAAAAATGGTAGATTTACTTTGTTTCAAGCAGTGCCCTAGGCATTAAGGATATAGAGTTGAAAAAACAATACCATGCCCTCCGGAAGCATATAAGCTTATACGGTAGCAAAATGTTCAAACAAAAAAGTAAGCAAAATAAATATTAATACAATTCTACTTAGAGAATTATTTAAAAAAAGGAAAAGTCACAGCTTTCAATAGTCTGGTCTTGGATGGTCTCTCTGGGTTTCCTCTGGGTGAGAAAATCAGAGCAGAGGCCCACCTGAGATAAGTCAGTGAGCCATGCACACACAGGGGAGCAGAGCATTTGCAGCAAACAGGTACCAAGTGAGAACCAGAGTCTCCTGTTCTCAAGTCTGGCTTTACTATGTTCTTGTCCAGGTGAATGTATTTGACCTCTTGACAAAGATTCTGGTTTGTCCTTCTTTGTACAGGAGGTGGGAGGAGGTCTTTAGCTCCCTTCTCTTCTTGGGGGAAGCAAGAAAATCCAAGTGCCACTCATTTTTACATCTATACATATCTGCCATGTTGGAAGAAATGTAGCTTTTTTTTTTTTTAAGGTTTTCTCTATTTATTCTTGAGAGACAGAGAGAAAGAGGCAGAGATACAGGCAGAGGGAGAAGCAGGCTCCCCTCGGGGAGCCCAATGTGGGACTCAAACCCAGGATGCCAGGATCATGATCTGGGCCAAAGGCAGATCTCAACCACTGAGCCACCCAGGCATCCCAGCTTTTTTTTTTTTTTTTTCTACAAAGACACCAAACTTACTTCACTCAGCATAATACCCTCCAGTTCCATCCACATAGAAGCAAATGGTGAGTATTCATCTCTTCTGATGCCTGAGTAATATCCTAACTCTGGGAAATAAACAAAAGGTTGCAGAAGGGAGGTGGGCGGGGGGTTGGGGTGACTGGGTGAGGGGCACTGAGGAGGGCACTTGATGGGATGAGCACTGGGTGTTATACTATATGTTAGCAAATTGAATTTAAATTTTAAAAATATTTTTTAAAAAAGATACCAAACTTACTTATGAATCTCCACTTCTTTTCTGCTGCGAGGAAACTAAAAACTCTCTGCCTTTTGCTATCTGCTCTTTCCCTCTTTCCATACTTCTCTTAGCCTCAGAAAGCTAATCATGTATGGCCTGTATCAACAGGGCTCCATTTGGCTCCTTCTTCTGGCTGGGTTTGACGAGTTGAGCCTCTGGAAACAAACAAGGAAGGTGAGGAGAGTGATGCTGAGGTAGTGATTCCTTTGGCTCTCTCCCTATCTAGAGCCAGAAGGCCTTCAGATTTGTGTCCCTCATCTGAAGCCCACTCCTCCTCTCACAGTGGCTCTTTCGTTTACTATGTTCTCTGGTGGAAACTCAGTCCACTCATCTTTCTGTGCCTAGGGGTGTTAACAGTTTGGCTGTGACTTTCTTGACATCCTAATGAAAAAAAGAATCCAAAGTCTTAGAGAAATAGGTAAGTTGGAATGGATCTATTATGTGCAACCTACTCAACCATCTTTGTCATACCCTCCTCAGGGGACCAGAGGATACTCCCTTCACCAGTTAAAAAATGTCTTCATGAAGGGGCACCTGCATCCTTGAATGCTGATGTGGTGACTGTCTTCTGAGGCTGTGACTATGCAGGGTGATGCAATGGAATTGGGTTCCTGAGCTCACTTAATGGGGAAAATAGGATACTGGCATGGGAGGGCCCAGGGGTGGCACTTAAGAATCAGTGATAAAGTGGCACAAATACCTAAGGAAGGACGGAAGGAAAGAGAGGAAGTAGCCTTAACCATAAGAGACTCTTAACCATGGAAACAAACTGAGGGTTGCTGGAAGGGTGGGGGAGGGGGTAACTGGGTAATGAGCATTAAGGAAAGCATGTGATGTAATGAGCACTGGGTGTGATATACAACTGATGAATCACTGACCTCTACCTCTGAAACTAATAATACACTATCTGTTAATTAATTGAATTTAAACAAAATTAAATTTTAAAAAAGAATAAGAGTCTAATTTTATTTTTTATTTTTTTAATTTTTTTAAATTTATTTATTTATGATAGTCACAGAGAGAGAGAGAGAGAGAGAGGCAGAGACACAGGCAGAGGGAGAAGCAGGCTCCATGCACCGGGAGCCCGATATGGGATTCGATCCCGGGTCTCCAGGATCGCGCCCTGGGCCAAAGGCAGGCGCCAAACCGCTGCGCCACCCAGGGATCCCAAGAGTCTAATTTTAGTGTACAGATCAAGATTCCCCAGTAAAGCATCTTCTAACACACACACCCACAGAAAGTAGTCTTAAAGCAGTAAAAGAAAGAAGCTAACTAGGAAAATCATGAAAAAAGAATGAAGATGAAAGCATGACCATCTTTATCTTTTTTTCATTGAATTTGAGGAGAAAGCTGTCTACATTTCACGCAGTCATCTACTTGGGTGGAAGGTCTTGGGTGGGAGCTGTCACCTACTGGGAGATAATCAGTTTCTAGACAATAAGAACCCTCAGTTTGAGATCTGGTAGGAGCACCCATGGCAGCTCCTAGGTCTTTAATGGTGGCATTTATTTCTGCATTTGTCCCTAGGGGTGAAACAGTTCTAAGGGCTTCCACTTGGTCTTTCCCACAACAATGGCTCCCACACCTGGTTCAGAAAACAAACATGGTGATTCTTACAGTTACAAAGAAAGTCTATTCCCACTACATAATCTGGGACTGGGAAAAGAAACACAAGGCAAATCTGAGACTCAGGCCAAGATTCCATCTCTCACTCATCTCCATAAAACCTAACCTGTGGAACATAGGGGGTGTTTCTCACCTCTGGGAATGGGTTTAAATCCAGAGCCAGCATATAATAATCCCTGAAAGACCTGAGTATTTCCCTATCCCCAGTGCACCATTAATTTGGTAAATGGCTCCAGTTGCTCTCAGCTGAGGGCCTTTTGTTCTGCAAACTTTGTCTAGGAACTTGGTAAGAAGTTATGAATCTCTACAATGGGTCCTCATGTCTCTCAGCAAAATCCCAATTTTTCTTCCTATATATGTCAAGCAACACCTCACAAGGATCTCCATCTATTTCTAGAGACCCTGTAACCAATTAGCCACCACTAGAGAACCCTGTGGTTAGAATAACCTGGCAATTCTGTATTCCCTATCAAGTTTGCAGGTATGATGGCACAGAGGAGGAAAGAATATTTTTGGTTAAAGATCTTAGGATGAGCCCAGTCTTAGGCTGGAACATGAGAAATCCCTGAAGATTATTAGAGGCCCCCACCATTTGGGTTTGTTAATTTCGAGGGAGAGGTTGCGAATTTGTGGTAAGGATTACGGTTTACATGATAGTGTCGATATCAATGAAAAATTTGCAAAGTTATCGTTTAGAAGAGAAGTTTCTCCTTGTGAGTTAAGTCAACATTTTGATTATGGCTTGAGACAGTCCATATCTTACTAATTTATTTGCAGAAGAATATGAATTGTATCTCATTCTGTCCTGGGTTCCATTTCTTACTTATCAGTATCATATCCTCCTATGCATGGGAAACTCTAAGTACACTGTTATTTCCTGCCATGGCATTAATTCACAATTTGGGCCTGTGATTCCTGGATCTTAAAATTCATGATTTTCTTTCCCCAGCATGATGCATGAGCACCTGTCTTTGCTAACTCCTAGGGAAGCCATGCTGTGGAATGGGTGAATTTGTCTAGAGAGCTGATGCATACCTTAGCTATCATAAAGCAGATGACACAAACTTATATAAACACTATCTTAGCCTGATTCAAATCAAATAATCCAAAGCTAAATTTTAGCTTCTGCTAATATCTTGCCATTACTGGAAAGCCAATGGCTACATTTTTCAGTTTTACATTCTTTGGCATAAGCCTCCCAAAGATGCTACTCCTTGAGTGTATAACATTTCAGAAGTAATGATCATAATTTGTTAGCTATTTTAAGTAGGATTAACATTACATATCTGCAAGGGATTTTTATTTTAGAAAACTAATCATCCCATGTGTAATATTTTAGAATCATATGTTTTCCTGGCTTTAGGTATATATATTTCTGATGAAGTTGAGTGATATAGTTGACCTGCATCTCTTACACCCCCAGGTACTCTGTGGCATGAATCTCTTCCTTCTAGGCCTGGTTTTTCTCTCTAAAAACTTTTTCTCTTCTATTATGCTAACACTCCCCACAGCCATTGCACCTTAATTAATCTTATATTCTGTTGGCCTACACATCTGGCTGAGCTATGGAATCCAGCTGTAAATCTCAACTGAGAGCAGTTTCTATGCCTAGTCCTTATAACCAGAGTCTGTAGCACAGACTGTCTTGCACCAAGCTATGCTGGGCACATATTGCTGAAGCTGCTGCAAGGAAAATCTAGGGAATTGGAAGTAGTTGATTTGCCTCAAGAACTTTAATGGATCAGTTACTCTGAAGAAAATAATTAACATTTCTCACTTCAAGTGCCCTCTACTGCATATCAAACACATCGCAGCTTAGAAGGGATAGCCACCTCCTGTGCACCACGCATCCACTTTACCAAGATTTCATGTCCTTTACAGCATTTTTTTTATTTAAAGGGCCTCACTTCTTAGATACAAATCATCCTTTCCTCTGATGTCTGGACAACACTGTGTAGCTTAAAAGACGTACTAATGCAGTACATCAGGGGCTTCAGAGCACACAGCACCCAACATGACCTTCTACCTTAAGTTCCCCCCACCTCCAGTACAGGGAAGAGGCAATGGCTAATTCTTTCCATAGTGATAGACAGTGACAAGAGTGACAGGCATTCAGACTTAAAGGACTGTACATTAGTAGTGCTGGGAATTACCAAAACTATCTTCTTTTTTCTAGACTGGGGAATTCAGAGAAGACCTTGGAAGTACACATATCCAAGACTAAAGATTCCACAAGAAGCAGGCTGAGTGGGGGGAGAGGGGGCCAAAAATAATGAACTTAGCATCCCCCAGAACCGCCTCAGGCTCTGAGAGACACCAAATTCCGGTTCCAGCTCCAGTCTAGATCAGAAGTAGATAGCCAGACAGGTAGGTGCTTATGGATCATCGCTAGAAAATGAAGAGGGGCAGACATGGAGCCCAGGACATTAGTCCTAAAGCAATTAAGTATATAATTTTTGAAAGTAAATAAATCTAGAAGTATTCTCATTCATTCTGTGAAATAACATCAGTTTTGCAGATACCATACTCAGATGGAATCAACAAAACATAGTAAGTAGGAAAGATTTTAGAAAATAAAAGTTTCTTAAGTTTGGGAGGTTTGTATTAGTTTTCAAATAGTAAGGTTGCTAAAGTGACTCTTACAACTTCATTATTCCCAGATTATTGGGAAACATACCACAGAAGATCTAGCTGGCTAAGGTTATTTTCTGGAAATATTTATTTCCTTAAATTGACATAAATATTCTTTGAAATCAAAAGAGTTATCTCACTTAGAAATACGCAACATCTTTAAGTATACGATGGAGTCTAAGCTTGAATAAAGTACAACCCAAAGATATCTATATGCCTAAGCAGAGAGTGGATAGATTTGATGTTCTCAGACAGACGACATCCCACTGGAAAACATCTACCACTCGATAAAAAGTTAATGAAATCTTCAAGGTCAAAAATCTTGAACAGGGTGTTAAAGCCAGAAAAATTTGAAAACCAAATTCAGATAATAAATTCAGAAGATAAAACCACAGAACACCCAGTTAAATTTGAGTTACAAGTGAAAAAATACACATTGCATGGGACATACTTGTACTTAAACAATTATTCATTGTTTATCTGAAAGTCAAATATAACTAGGTGGTCTGTATTTTATCTGACAATCCTATCCCAGAGCCAAATGATTAATGCTTATATGGTACTGGGAAATGAGGCTTTATCATTGCAAAGAGTGGGAGATAAACCTGAGAGCTTCAGGCAAAACTAGGACCCTTGGGATGCCTGGGTGGCTCAGTGGTTGAGTGTCTGCCTTTGGCTCAGGTCATCATCCCAAGGTCCTTGGATGGAGCCCCATGCGCAGATCCCTGCTTAGCAGAGAATTTGCTTCTCCCTCTGCCCCTCCCTCTTCCCCTGCTTGTGCTCACTCTCGCTCTCTCTCTCTCTCAAATAAATATTTAAAAAAAGAAATAGATGTTGACATTTCAAAAAATAAACATTGAACAAGATATAATGAAAATGACCAGCAGATTTGAAAAATAATTCCTCGAATTAAAAAATAATGCCATTGGAATTTAAAATTCAAGAACTCTTTTGGTAAGGCTAGGCTGCTGTAACAAAAATAGCCAAAGAAAATTCAGTGTCTTAAAGGATACAAGTTTATTTTCTTCTAATAGTCTGGGGTAAAATTCAAGGACACATTGAACTCTACTTCATTTGACCATTCAGGTATAAAATGTGCTGCTCTGTTATCCTCTAGGTCCTTATTTTTGTCTACATTTTGAGGAGTGGGTTATCATTGGTTCCAGCTAGTCAGAAGGGAGAAGAAAGAACAGAGGAAGAATGGGTAGGCCTTACATTTCCATCCTGGAAGTGGTATACATCTTTTCTGCTTTATATAGGAAGAATTTAGACTGAAGTGTGCCCCTTGGCAATCCCTCCTCTAACCCCTCTGGACCCCAGGCAAACAGTGACCTACTGGGGCGCCTGAGTGGCTCAGTTGTTGAGCATCTGCCATCAGCTCAGGTCCTGATCCCAGGGTTCTGGGATGGAGCCCCGCATCAGGCTCCCTGCTTGGCAGGGAATATGGGTTTTCAATTTTTTGAGGAACCTTCATGTTTTCAACAGTGGCTGCACTAATTTGCATTTCTTCCCACGGAGCATAGGGGTTCCCTTTTCTCCACATCCTTGCCAGCACTTATTTTTTGTCTTTTTGATTTTAGCCTTCTGACAGGTGTAAAGTGGTATCTCACTGTGGTTTTAATTTGCATTTCTCTGAAAATTAGTAATGTTGAGCATCTTCTGGTATGTCTGTTGGAAATCTGTATGTCTTCCTTAGAAAAATGTTTATTTGGGTCCTCTGCCGATTTTTAGTTGGATTATTTGTTTCTTTGGCATTGAGCTGTATAAGTTTTTTTTATATATACTTTGGATATTAACCCCTTATTGGATGTATCATTTGCAAGTATCTTCTCCCATTTAGTAGGTTGCTTTTTTGTTAGGTCAGTATTTAGAAAATACTGTCTATGTTTTCCTCTAGGAATTTTATTGTTTCAAGGTCTCACATTTAGGTGTTTAATTCATTTTTAGTTTATTTTTGTGTATGGCATTTCACAGGGAGCCTGCATCTCCCTCAGCCTTTCTCTCTATATATTGCATGAGTAAATAAATAAAATCTTTTAAAAAAAAACATAGATTACTTTGAATTTCCTAGAATTTTATTTTATTTCAAATTTTATTTATTCACTCATGAGAGACACACACAGAGAGAGGCAGAGACATAGGCAGAGGGAGAAGCAGACTCCCTGCAGAGGGCCAAGCCTGATGCAGGACTCCATCCCAGGACCCCGAGATCATGACCTGAGCCAAAGGCAGATGCTCAACCACTGAGCCACCCAGGTGGCCCATCTAGAATTTTAAACAAATAAAATCATTTGGTATGTACTCTTTTTCTTTTTTTGTTCTAGCTTTTTTAACTCAGTACAATTTGCTGAGATTCATCCACATTATTGTGTATATTACAGACTAAGTACCTTGACTGCATTTCATAAATTTTGATATGCAGCTCAAAACTGTCTTTAAGGACCAAACTTTTCCATTTTCCTCTTCTTCCTCAGCATATTGGCTTGATTTTCCAGTCTCTGTCGTTCTGATACCATCATTTGTTGTTCCCGCTGATTCTCACTAGTGGGATCTGTGTCCTTGTGGAAGTGACTTTGCCAATAACCATATGTTCCTTGGAACTTTGAGGTCTTCTGGGTCTAGGCTGAAGGTGGTTTACCCAAATTTCATTTGTATTTGCTTCTGTGATGGACCTTAAAGGTTCAACCAATCTTGAGCTCCTGAAGATAAATATTCTATTTGTGTTTTTCTGGACCACACAAGTATAAATTTGGGCCCCAAATCCATGTGAATGAAAATCTGAGGTTAGAAATCTGAGTGGATGCAGACCTGAGGGTTGGTAGCTCTTTTTTTTTTTCCTTTTATTTTTTCAACTTGGTCCAGCACAGTGGCTGAGATAAGAACATAAGCCCCAGCAAGATTTTATCTTGTTCACTTCTGAGGTCCTCTATGAAAGGTCTCTCCACTCTTTTTCTTTTGACATGTTTCCCTCTCAAAACTAGGCTATAGGTCATGGAGATCAGTTGACTCCAAAGTTAGACTCCTCTGGTATTTTCTTCTTTATCCTTCAACAAAGCCTACATTAAAATGATTTTTTAACCTACCATTTTTTTTAGATATTCTATATTGGGAGACATTTCTCAGAACATCTAGTGTACCATATTGCTGGATAAAGAAAGCTTTTATGCTACTTTTGAGAAACAGACACGTGTGTACAAAAAACTATTTGCTACTAGATAGTTGTTTTCAGGTGTTACAGTGGGAGATTTAAAGCAGTATCTTCATGTTCTTTAAAGTGCACTGTGATTTCTAGATGTTCCATACCTGAACAAATTTAGTAACTACTGGTACATTAAAGAGATAAAAGCAACAGTAACAATTACTGTTAGAGAGCTAATCCTTTATATGATAACCATGTATTTTGTTTGTCAAAACTGGACATTTATAGGAGTGACAGGGATCATTATATATACCTAAAGGAAGACTTGGACAAGCACAGTGGGATTGATAATCACCCTACTTATAACTGCATATCTAAAGCATGAAGTTTACAGCACCTGCCACATTTCTATTCCTTAGTATCAAAGGTAGATTCTGGAAGTAATTTAATATTGCAGATATGATATGAATGATTTGTCTCATTATTTAGCAAGATACAAGGCACAGTTCCCTCCAAATTTTTATTTTTATTTATTTTTTTAAAGATTTTATTTATTTATTCATGAGAGACACAGAGAGAGAGGCAGAGACAGAAACAGAGGGAGAAGCAGGCTGCCTGTGGGGAGCCCGATGCAGGACTGGATCCCAGGACCCTGAAATCATGACCTGAGCCAAAGGCAGATGCCAACCACTGAGCCACTCAGGTGTCCAAAGTTTTAAATTTATAGGCAACGTAGGGCAACTAAATACTGATAACATTTTTTATACTTTATCTTAACTACAATACTTTTATCTTACCTACAACTGAAATAACAACAGAATTATTTTTTATAAAACTTAATGATGGGGGATCACTGATCCCCTAGTAGCTTAGCAGCTTAGCGTCTGCCTTTGGCCCAGGGCATGATTCTGGAGTCCCCGGATTGAGTCTCACATCGGGCTCCCTGCATGGGGCCTGCTTCTCCCTCTGCCTGTGTCTCTGCCTCTCTCTCTGTGTGTGTCTCTCATGAATAAATAAATAAAATATTTTTTAAAAAAACTTAGTGATACTAAAATTGCTCTGAAAGAATATCAATGAAGCATAAAGAGCAGGTTGGATGAGGAATCCAGCCCTCCAGATATTAAAACATATTGAGTAGCTGGTGGTAATCAATAGACTTAATAATCAGATGAAAACAGATTGCACAATCAATGAAAAAGAATAGAGAGCCCAGAAATAATCACAAATATACTTGAGAATTAATAAATGATAAATGTGACATTTTATGTGAGTGGGCAAAAAGATTGTTCCAGAATCAAATTGGGACAGTGTTGGGACAGCTGATTAGAACTTTGGAAAAAATAAAAGCTAGATCATTATTCTACTCCTTATAACAAAATTAATTCCAAATAGATTAAAGATATTCATTCCAAAATAATAGCACAAAATACTGGAAAAAATAGTTATTAAGGAAGTCACAGTTGATCCACAGGACAAACAAGTTCTTTAGGATGAAGGGAAACTATCCTGGATGGAAGCAGAGACACGCAAGAAGGAAAAGACTACACTACAAAGGGCAAATTTTAAAAAGACTATTTACTGCTTAAAGCAACAATATAACAACGCTTTAGATGTTTATGAAATACATAGAAATAAGATATACAACAAAACAGCAAAAATGTCGAAAGGGATTGTTACTCAAAATCATCACATATTACAGAAGTGTAAACCCAAACCACGAGAAACCATTGCACAACCATCAGAATGGCTAAAAGGGCTGACAATATCAGTGTTGAAGCAGAACTCTTCTGCATTACCGATGGCAGTGTAAATTAGTTAAATCATTATTTGGCAGTATCTATTAAAGCTAAATTAGAACCTATTCTGCATTCAGCAATTTTACTCCTGGGTAAATACTCAGGGGGAAATGTGTAAAAGTTCATTAAGCTATACACTGAAGGCTTGTGTACAACATATAAGCTATATCTCAGTTAAGAAAAAGATCACATATGTAAAAAAGAATTATAAGAAATCAATAAAATTATAATAACCCAATAGAAAACTAGGCAAAGAATATGAAAGTAGAGGAAAGCAAATAGCTTATAAACATGAAAATATGGTCAACTTCACTCAACAAGATGAAACTGAAATATCAAAAAGATACTTTAGACAATTTGAGTTGATTTCTTACACTTTAGCCAAGACTCCTGACAAGTAGATTTGCCAAAAGTATGCCAAGACAATTAGGTACAAGAATGCTCACTTGTATTGCCCATAATAGTAAATGAGTGGAACCTAAATGTTCACCAATTGTAAACTGTAAACATAAATCATTGTACTTTGATACAATGGAACACCATGAAACCTTTACAAATAATGAAGCAGCTATATATGGGTTTATAAGGAAATATCACCAAGACCTATTAAAAGGGTAACTTTACTGCAGACAGAATATAATCCCAGCTATATAAATTTTTCGAAAGATATGTGATATAATAATAATAAGCTATTCTGGGGAATCGGAACTGAAGGGTACGAGGGAAGAGACACTTAGACTTTTTAGCTTATATTTCTCTGTACTGTTTTTTCCTGTGTGTATTTGTTCTATTTACATTTTAAAATTAGAAAACAAGAAAGAGAATGCGTCTGAATACTAGACCAAATAATAGTTAAAAACTCAAATTGCTAGAAACCTAAATGACAAAACAAATGTTCACAGATCACTAAATCAAGACTTCTTAATGAAATAAAGAATCAAACTAAAGAGCTTTTGATATTTAAAATGAGTACTTTTTCATCCTAAACAGCTATCATGCCAGAAAAATTTGGTGTGGGTGATGTATGGAGTAGATACCTGAGACAATAACAATGAAGGGAGATATTTGCATCTAAAATGTTTTCAAACCCCTTTCAAAGGCCAGGCATTATGTAAGTATTTTGAAGATATAAAGGCTAACAACATATAAAAAATTTGTTAAAAAGATTAACGTAAAAGATGACTTCTTTGTATTTTCAAATCTTTGCTGAAAGTAATAATACATAAAATAATTCTAAATAACCTAAATTCATAATAACTCTATTTGGACATTCAATTTCTCAAAATTCTGACATTGCTCATGATTTATGATGATAAAAATATTCACAGTCATAATTTATTTTCCTTCTTTATGATTTTAGGAACATAAAGAAGAACTGAAATAAATTTTACATTTTATAAAACAATTGGTGATCATATCTTAGCACTTGTTTATAACATTTATTAATGTACCAATTGTGACTAAAGAGAAAGTGTTCACTGCATGCCAAATACTTAATGACAAGTTTTAAAAGCGCAACGTCTGTGATCTAGGTATTTCAGTACAAAATTAGATAGTTTCCAAATCCTTTCTTGGTTCTAGAGTTTTTGAACGAACATTATTTAAAATATCCTGTCAAAGATCCTCACAAAATTGAATTTAATGCCAAACATCCAAAGTGTAATCAATTTTGAAAAATAGACATCTCCAACAGCTTGCCAAAATAAATACTGAGTGATAAACTTTGTATAAAAATAATTTGTTCAGTATAAGAACCCATGAAAACCATTTCTCAATGCTCAAATGCATGTAATAACATCTCAGTTCCCATACAGACCTTTGTATTCTAAATTACTCCCTCTACACTGTGATTATGTGCAGGAGTGCCTGTTTTCAATTAGTTGTTCAAGAAAAAGTAAAAGTAGTAACTTATCTAGTTTCCTGTTGTAAATGTTTCTTCACATGGGGGTGGGTGGGTAACTGTTTACATTTTCTTTTTCTCAAATGCAGCTTTTTCACATAGTAGAGTGGACAATTTTGTGTTTTAAATCTGAGGATGTGTTTTCTCAATAATAAATAGTTTAGAAAAATCCATAACTATCAAGATGACCCTTAAAAGATGAAAAGGGGAACAAATTTCTTTTAAAAACTACAGGAAAGAATGGGGGAAGAGGTCTTTTTTCCATCCATATCTATGGGACATATGGTTGCTGCATGTCCTGATCTGTTTAGCATGTTGTCCAACTCCACAGGAGCCTGCAGGCACAGCTCTTATGGCCTAGCCTGGATCCTGTGCCAACCAAAGTAGCATTGGAATCTGGTATCAATTTGTGGAGGAAGTTTATCTTCTCTCAGCTTTTGGGTAGTCGGGATGAATATTCCTAAGGGAATGTGACCATATGTTTGGTATTTGGAAAAAGGGAGTTGGCTTTATTGGAAAGGGATGAGAGAAGGTAGCAGCTCATGCTTAGCAGCATCAAACCTGATTCTAGGTCCAGGATTACCCGCTGGTTTGCAAATTTCATCCAAGTCTTCTTACTACTTGAGACTAGGTTTAAAAATAAAAGATCTGTTCCTACTCCTCTTGTTCATATGTAGCTCATCTCCAAATGGGAACAAACAGCTCCCACAGGAGGCCCCTGCTGTTACTGATAAGCGTACCTTGATTTGTTTTCTTTGTCTTTGTTCTTGGGAGTCTAACCTAAGAAACATATAATCTCATTAACACTGACAAATGATTTGTCTTCAGGCAGTCTGGTGAAACTTGAGGTCATAGCTCAAACTGGTAACTTCAGAGTTTCTTTTCATTAAGTTCAGATTTAGAGAGGCTGACTAGTAACTTGCTTTGCACTTCAAGGCCTTATATGAAATACTCAAAATTCCATATTTATCCTAAGTGTAAAAGTCCAAACCCATGTTTCAGCTCTTCTCTCCCTTAACATTTTTTTTTTAAAGAATCTTTGGGAAGAAATGGAGGATACCTGACCATCCTGAAGTATATAAATTCTATAGTAATATAAACAGTGAATCAAACTTTCAAAAGTGAAAATCAGAGCCCTAGATAGATAAGAACTAAATCTACATATGCCAGTGGGCCAAACTGTACCACTTGAGCCCTCTCTATGAAAGAAATTTTCTTGGCATATCAATAATTGTGATGTTTTCACTTGTTTTTAGGAACCGAAGTTGCACCAGGATGATATTAATGATCTCAAGTTAATATGCTGTTACTAAATTCCTGTAACACAGATCTACAGCACTACAGTGGTCCTGAGACTTCTGAATTCACTACAGCATTCATGTACCATGGTGACTGGAACATCTAGCAGTTTATCTTCCCTACAGTTATGAATCCCAAACTGCAGGAGAATGCTATGTCTCAGTGGACATGCTTAGTGTTTAATCTCTAAATATGTGCAGTGTGGAGCAAGATGTAATTTTCCTGTCTCTCCTATACCCTACTCTACTCTCAATTAAATGTATTCTCTGAGCAGCATTAAAAATAATGGTCCATTTTACCAGAACTTCAATACATGCAATAATTTCTTTGTTTCCGAATCTGTAAACCACTTAATACATCAGTGGGGAAAAAAATATTCTCTTGATTTATCTTTGTATAGAAGTAAGGCTTTCATACCACACCAATTATTCAGTGAATTGATGTAAGCCCTCTACCTTTCTCTGGTGAGAGTCATCAGCTGAGTATGTGAGATCCTGAGATAGCTCAACAATGCTTACGATATCAAACAGTTTTATTGATTTCTAATCGGCAAATGATCATGAGGTGTGCAAAAATACCTGGTGGTTGGGGCCTGAGATCTTTGTCATTGTCTAGAACTGAGCATTTCATGTGGCTACAACTAGAATAGAAATGGAGTGCAGGATTTTATTTAGGGTAACAGTAAAATCAGTAGGATCCTCTCTCAGTCTAAGTATGAAACTGGTGATGTTTAGCAACCCAACAGGCATATTTTTGAGGACTGAAGTATTTGTTTTGATCATACTGGTCTTGAAATTCTTAATTATTGCCATTCAACATCTCTGTCAGTTTCTTAATTTAGTTTGTTACTCAATATGCTGCCTTTGAGTTTTCTTGCCATACCAGAAACTGAAACTGACAATAAATATTCTAGTCTTTAAGGACAAAAACAACATCTGTGTAATTCTCACTTAATTTTCATCCAGCATTATATTTCCACTTAATAAATCTTATTTGATTACAAATCATTTATTTTTAATGAATGGCAATGTAAAGGAATAGGCTTCAAACATAATCACTAGCATTAAAAGATCTGGGTTTAAATATGAATTCTGGTTCCATCACCCACTAACTCTGTGACCTTGGGAAAATGACTTAATCTTCTAATCTTTAAAAGGGATGTTACAGGAATACATGTCTCATACAATTATTTTAATAATTGAGTTAAAGTATGGAAAGATTTAATACAGTGGTTGGTTATATGAGAGAGAATGCTCAGTAAGTGAGGGAAAAAATAATGTATAAGCAAGTAGGAATCAGGGAAGACGATGATTCGAGACTGATATACGGTAACATTTGGCAATCTAACTGTATCAGAAAGTGACCGTTGCAACATGTTTTACAGAGAAAAGTTAAGACAGATATTATGTCTTCAAAAGTACTTTTGTTGTCATCAAAATATTGGTTGTGGGTATTGCCATTCTAATAGGTAGTTTCACTCAGTGGTACATATCTTAGCTTTGATACATAAAGATTGGCTTACTTGTCAGCTTCAGAAGTCTATCCCCGTAGGCCAGACAGAGCTAAATCTTCTACTTATCTGCAACTGTTGTGGAGTGCCTACCACAGAGTAAGCGCTCAAGACAAGTTTGTTAAATTGCAAAATCTTAAAACCATACAGTCAAGTAGCACAAAATACAAATACATCACATACTTTAAAAATGTATGAGGATGCCTCTTAGGTATAAACCTGTGTGTGTGTGTGTGTGTGTGTGTGTGCACGTGCAAATCACTGGAGAACAAAGACAACTCAAGGTAAAACAACCACACCCTTGAAGCAAGTTCCATCTCACAAGTATCAGTTTGAAGTCTTTCAAACTTAGGTACATCTGAAAAGATCAGCTCTTTCTATATAGGTCTCATGTTCACAAAAGAGGATATCTGTTGGGCTTATTTCTAGCTAGAAACAAGCCATCGGAGACCTTCCCACTGTAGCTTGTTAATGGAATCATTAGATGAGTCAGTCTATATTGCCAGGATCTTGAAGGCTTTCTCACATTCTTTTGTCTATCTTACCAAGCGAGGACAGAGATCATTGATTTGGGGACAGTCATTTTCAGTTTTGACTGATAGTTTTCTTTCTCTCTCCCATATCCACAACCATAGTGAAATATATTACACTTCATCTGATTCATTGTAACAGAAATCTGAGATGCTTCTTGAATGGAATTAGACAGTTAGGTCACACATTTTGGTTTCCATTATCTTCTGAGTCTGAGTGGAACAAACCTGAAATTGAGGCATATAAGGTACAAAAGTCTTCTGACCAGAAGTTCCTAAATTGAAGTTATTTTCTACAAGGTGTGAGCAACTATCCTGGAGGATTCTGATGTCAGTGAATAAACAGTGGGCTGGGAACGGACACAACACTTGGGACTCGTCAGTCAAAAACACACCACTCTCTCTTTTTTTGATTGAGGTGACCCCTAAATAATAGACAGACCTTTCACCATTATTTTCTTCAGGAAAATTTCCCTCAAGTTTCAAAAGGTCATCCAATCCTTCTGAGAATGGAAGGTGTGGCAAAATTATATTGGGATGCTGATCTGATAATATAAAAAATGCCTGAGTTTCTATCTCCCATGAGCTGTTAGAAAAAGAACCCTTTGGTAGAGAATTTTTGCTAGAGAAGCATTTGCTGACTGAGCTGTTTATAAGCCCTTGCTCTTCCTCAATTTCACTTGATTTAGAGCTGGTGAGGAGGGTGGCATATCTAACAGAGGGCTGCCTCCTGCTCTCATCCTCACGGGTTACCACGGTGCTCTCCAGCTCAGAGAAGTTAGCACTGTTGTGCTGATCACGGATACAAATAGAACCCTTTTCAAGATCCGGAGTTGTCAAAAGCAGAGAGACCATAGTTGTTGGCACCATCTCATCTTTATTCTTCCATGACGTGTCAACACTGATATCTTCTGAAATGGTTTCAGGTTCCAAAAGAAGAGGACCGAATATCACTGATTCTGTATGCTTGATAAAAAGATGCTCAAATGTTTCTGGCTAAAAGAAAAGACACATTTTAATGCTCAATTGTATTATTATTATTATTATTTTTTTTTTTTTTTTGCTTCACTATGACATCAATGCAGAAGCGAAAGTGTGAAAGGTTACTACTAAAGGACATAAGTCAACCACAAATTAACCGGGTTTTTTGGACTGAAAACGGATATGTCAAAAATCATAGGTGAGAGGCAGTGGAAGATAGTGTTAAAAGTGGGATGAGGGACCCCTGGGTGGCTCAGCGCTTTAGTTAAAGCCTGCCTTCAGCCCAGGGCATGATCCCGGAGTCCCAGGATCGAGTCCCACCGTCAGGGTCCCTGCATGGAGCCTGCTTCTCCCTCTGCCTGTGTCTTTGCCTCTCTCTCTCTCTCTCTCTCACTGTCTCTCTCATGAATAAATAGAATCTTAAAAAAAAAAAGACAGATAAAAAAAAATAAAAGTGGGATGAGACAGACTTTGGTTTGAGTCCTTCTATGACCCCGGGCAAGTACATTAACCGCTTTGCCTTTTTGTCTCTTCATCTGTTAAAATGTGTTCAATATTTACTTCCTGACATTGTGGTGAGGAATAAATTAGAGAAGGTCTGAAAGTGCTTAACTCTCAACAGAGATTGGTGATTGTAATTAAAAAGGGCTGTTTTCTGAAGAATTCCTAATATTTTACAGCAAATTAGATTTCCAAAAACTGAAAATTTAAACCTCAAATTTTAAAAAAAGGAACCAAAATAAAATGAAATAAGCAAACCAACTAGTCTGATGACAGTGAAAATAATTGCCCCATGACATATGATATAAGGGTAGACTATTGGTGACTGTTAAGACTTACCTGCCTTACACCATACTGAAAAATCTGTTTAAGACTATCAGAAAATAAGAACTAATACCAATTTGTTGAAAACAAGGATGGTAAGAGACACGATCACAGACTGTTAAATTACTATTCCTTTTAAATAACTTCATATAAAAACACATACTATGGAACATGTGGAATGAAGACAAAGACGCAAGACAAATGCACATCATATCTTTTATAAGAATGCTGGTTACATCACAACAAAAAGCCCTGCCATGCAGCTACAAATCAAGAACCTATGTGCAAAAAGCTCAACTCATACAATGTAAACATATTGAAAAGATAAATGCAAAATAAAAAATACCAGGCACATCACACTGAAAAATTTAACAGAACTAAATGAAGTACTACTGAAAATGTGTTCAATTCATAAAACATACATATGATTGAACTTCTGAATAGTACAATTTTTAAACTACTAGAATGAATTCAAATTTATTGCCTGAAATAACAATGTACCCAACTATTCTTCATAATGGCAAATATATTCCATATAAAAACATACTTCGTTAGCAGTTTTAAACTCTCAAATGAAACACATTGGTGATTATAACTATAAAAGAATAAATATACCAAACACTACATATAATAAAAATTGAACAGACTTATATGGATATTAAAATACTGCATAATGACAAATATCATGTTAACAGAACCTTTTCTGTTATTCTGTGAACATAATATATGAAAATTTTCTACGCCTTTTTCTTTTTCTAACAGAAATCTATCACTAGATTTATGATTTCCTTCAAATATTTACTTGCTTATTTTGCCTTTTCTTAAACTTGCTACTATATGTCTTGAATTTCTTAAAATTTAAATGAACTTAGAAATTAAGATCACCAAATAAAGGAATTACATGCTATCAATATGAAAACAAAAAATACTCACAAATAGCCAACAGCACACAAACTCACATATGCTCTTCAGATGATATCTTTGGCATCTTTCGTGCTCTAAAGCTTTACAACTAATTATTGATATTGAGTAATTTACATGTCTTCAAATGCATTCAGAAGGAAGATTTCACTAGTAATTAACAAGAAATTACATACCCATATATTATTGAAGTATATTTTATCAGTGGGTCAGAAACCTTTATTAAAAATATGTTTATTTTTTAAAAATCACTTTAATCATTATATGCATCTATTTTTTCAAGATTTTAGAACAGCCTGGGAACATATTAAACACATATTCAGCTGGTAGGAATTAAAGAATAACCTTTCATAATCTCACACTTAGATTTTATATTCCAATGATATCTATTAAAAGTCAATGAAGGGGAAAAAAGGACACATTCTTCCTCATTTTTAGTGTTGTTTTTATAGACAAAACTATGAGTGAAATCTGAAAGCAAGTGATCTATATATAGCCTAAATTTGAATATTCTTTAGGTTCACTAAACAGATGCTTTAGTTTATTATGAATGTGAGCAACATAACACACTTAGTATGCTAATATTATAGAGATAGCAAGGGTCCTTTTTCAGGAAGAAATATCCTGTGCTTGCCACAAACTATTTATAAAAAGCTCCCATCCTGCATCGCTGTGTACTTCTCTGCCTGCCAGAAACTTTGGGTGGTTCAGTGTAAAGAAATTAAATTTAGGCAAGAATTTCACAAAGAGGCTGAATTGGAGACTGATGCGTTTTCTGATCTGGTCAACATGACCTGGATATGTCAGGTCATCGTGATATGAACTGTAACTTCCACTGGCCTGTGACCAGCACAAACCCTAACTTCTGGCTTTCCTTGAACTGAAATAGAAGCTGGTGCCTAAGCCATTTGCAAGACTACTGAAGATAGGAATTCCTGGATTGACCAAGGGTAGACAGACATAAAAACTATAAGACAGTAAAAAAACAAGACAAAACAAAAGAAAAAAAAATACCCAAATGGGTCCGTTTATAAGCACAGGTGTCTATAAAAGAATATAAAATGAGAAATTTTGTACATAAAAATATAAACTAAATAGTTTCACTGTATCTTGTGATCAGATTCATTGTGTTGGCAAAGTTATGTGTCAGAACTACAGTTTTAGGTACAGCATTGTCCACTACATACCTGATGATATGGAATAGATAGATATATGGTAAGAACAATAGGCATAGTTTTTACTGTGCCATGACCACACAAATGATAAATCAAAAGCCAGACACCATGAATATTACTTTTTAAACTTTAGGAGACCTGAAAAGTAATCATACATTCAAACTGACTTGGACTCAGACCTATCTCTTGACCCCACATTTTTTACCCTTTTAAGTTCTAAATCAACATCATCCACCATATTTTAGTTCTCAGTAGTTCAAATGTTTTTTAGATTTGTCTCCCCTTCTTCAAAGTGTAAAAATCTTCTAATACTCTACAGAATGTTGGGAAGTTGGTACATTGGATTCATCTGTAGTAATCATGATTAGACTTCAAAGAATGTCCATTCTCTGTTTAGATAAAATAAAACAAAATAAGAAAGCAAAATAAAAAATCACTCTAAAAGCAAAAGATAAAAGATTTCAAAAACATTTTCTGTCAGGCATGGTTTCTGGACTATAAATTCTTCTGTTACACGACAGTAATACATCTTTTTAGGAAAGAGTAAAATTTTGAACTGAGGTTGCCTCTTCTATTTTCATAACACACGCCTTAACATTACACTCTAGGAACAGTCTTGGTGACCCTAGACAAGGAAAGACTACAGAATAAGGAGGGGGAAAAAAAAGCAGGAAAAATAAAAAGAGGAAGTGGGGGAGCAACAGTAGTAATAGAGAGCTTGGAACAAGAAAGAGTAAAAGGGTAGAGCAGTAAAAACAAATTTTTTTTTTAAAACAAAAATTTTTAAATGAAGAAAAAGAAGAGGTGAAATAGTGAAGAGAATGTCAGATCACTATCATGATTTTTCTAATCTAGAAAAATCTAAGAAGCCATCTGTTCCATGTGCCTCCCTTTTTTACAACAAAGCAGCTAGGGCTTAAGGTTACAGAGCTAATTAGACCAGAGTGAGGACCCTGACTTAGTTCTTTAATTTTTCCTAGTCCAACAATCTTTCTATAAAACAATGGAAGGATTAAAAGATATCCTAAATGCAAACTGGCAGGAAAACATGTTCTTTGTTTTGCTTTTTCTACTTGCTGTGATAGTTTTCAGTTAACTAATACATACTCTCTTCTAGTTATTTCTAACCCGTGGGAATATCATAAATATTAAGGACATGAAAATAAACAAAACTGAAGTTATATTTTAGGGGAATGAGATATACTCTTTTAAGCCCAATAATGCACACTTCTAAATAGAGCTTCCAACTCAAAACTGCACCAGCTTTACCCACTTCTATGAGACCATTCAAGCAATTTCAGGGATATTCTGCCTCAGATCTGTGAGACTAGGGTTCTGAGAACCTGCAGGTTGTTAAGCTTCTTTGGAGGCATAGAGCAGACTAAGGAATCTTAGACAGTCTTTGAATCACAAGTCAAAAATCCATTTGGTTTTAGCTTTCAAACTCCTAAAGTACATTATTAACTGGAGTACATTTTTGTGAAAACGGACATTGATGTAGACAACAAAAGGGAGGGGTAGACATCCAAAAAAAAAAAAATACAGATGACTTAGATTTAGAGGCAGAAAATAACAGATGAGGCAAAAATGCTAAATAAAAAAGTAAAAAAAAAAAAAAGCAAATTGGGTACACTGTTATAAACACTGTGAAATTTGACTTAAAAGAAAAGCAAGTCTATTGCATCACTACAATACGTTTTCCTAAAACAGGAATTCAGCCTTTATTTAAGATTCTGATTTCTATCTTTATTTTTATTTTTTTTACAATTCTGATTTTTAAATTATCAAGATAAATGGTGTACAGGGGTATTCTGGTTTAAGATTGCAGGTTGAACACATTGCTCTCTCATCTTTGTAGATACTCTATTAGAATTAAAGTACACAAATAACAAATACACACCCACAACACAGAAGATAATCTGAAAAAGCAAGAGGGAATAATATTTTGGATTCATTTCTAAGAGACAGAAAACAACTGGAAGAGTGTAGACCAAAGTCGATTAGCAAAGGAAGCTATAGACCAAAGTATCTCCAGAGTGGGCTGTGGCTGAAGAGAAAGTCTGTTTGCCCAGTTTAATACAGTAGAGATGATGAGTGAAGAAACAGTAGGTAAAAACAGAGGGAGATATGAGACCTGAGGCTGAAAACCATGAACTATGTGGGATGGGGCTCTTCTAGTTCTCTCCTGTACATGGAAAAGCCTTCACATTAGAACTACCTTTCACACCCAAACTAAGATTTTGTTTTCAAAATCAACTAAGGAACTATCCATGGGGTTACCAAGCAGCTATGGGGTGTTAGTGCCTGTGAATGCATCTTCCCTCATCTAGCCAGAGCCCTATCTACCCACCCAAGCAATAATCCCTGCCTAGATGCATTGGGCTCCCAAGCTCACCTATTTACCTATTCAGCTCGCCTATTATTTCATTCTAAATGTTTTATTTATTTATTTATTTATGATAGTCACACATAGAGAGAGAGAGAGGGAGAGAGGCAGAGACACAGGCAGAGGGAGAAGCAGGCTCCAAGCACCGGGAGCCCGACGTGGGATTCGATCCCGGGTCTCCAGGATCGCGCCCTGGGCCAAAGGCAGGCGCCAAACCACTGCGCCACCCAGGGATCCCTATTATTTCATTCTAAAACAATAAAGGAAAACAAAGAATTACTAGATATTTGGGGGAAAGTCTGAGATTAAAAAAAGAAAAGCAAGGATAAACAAGAAGAAAACATGATCCTAGAAGAAAGGGAATTCAGAGAATAGGGGAAAAAAGAGGATTTTTTTTAAACAATGATCCTTTAATTAGTATTTCTATAAGATTTAAGAAAATATTGTATGCATAAAATCAGAATAAAATACCCTGAAAAAAACTTGCAAATTTACAAACATAATAGTAAATAAAAGCTCAACAGAAGCACTAAAGAATAGGATACAGCAAGGTCTCAAATGTAAAACAAAAGCCAAAACAGAACATATTAAAGAGATAAGAAAGATAGATCTATGCCGAGGGTTCAACATCTAACAGATTCTGAAAAGAGAGAACAAAAGAAACAGGAAGAGAAGAAATTAGCAAAGAAATAAAATTTCTTATATATGATCAGAATCATGGAATCGAAAGTGTCTTCAAATGGTGACCAAGTTAAATGAAAAAGAACATCCCAGACCCATCCTTGAAATTTTATAATATCAAAAATGGAGAGACTACTTTAAATGCAAGAAAACTGCAATTAACCAGTGAGGAGTAAAAATCAGAATGGCATCTGACTTCTTGGAAGCAATACTGGGTGCTAGATGATAAGGAATCATTTCAAAGTTCAATTGGAAAAGACTTGTCCAACCTAGAAATTGACACTCCACCAAACTATCAATCAATGAAGGCACAATAAAGAGAATCTCGGGCATGAAGAGACTCTGACCTGACACATAACATTTCTTAGGAAGTTACTTAAGGATGTAGTTCATCAAGAAAGAGAAAGAGAAGGAATTTAGGAAGCAGCAGTCACTTGAAATCCGTTCAGGAAAAATAGTGACTGATGGCTTGTAGCAATTTTAGAAAAGTATCCAGTGAAGAAACTTACATAATAGTAGCACACAGAAATTCAAAAAATCTTAAAAAAAAAAAAAGAAATCCTAGAAAAACTAGCAACAACAACCCACAGAAACTAAAAATGAAGCCAACCTAAAATTTGGCACAATTTTGACCAACAGGTGAAATATTTCTAATATCTTTAAAAATATATTCTCCTGTGACAGTAGTATTCCCAATATTGTCATCAAATATATTACTTGCTCTACAAACAACAGTATTTATATATTTATAGCAGTGTAAATGCAGCTTATTGACTTTCTATTTTTTAAATGATTATAGCACAAAGCATACTATCGATCCTGTCTTAAAGCGTAGAATTATACTTAAAGAGATTGGGAAGTGGAAGGAGAAATGGATTATATTTTAAGAAAGGGGGAGAAAGGAGAGCTCCAAGAAGTATTCTCTATTTGATGGAAATAACTGGAATATAAGAAGATTTTTCTGAGGTTGGAGAGTAATTACTGAAAAAATAGATAAAAGTGACAAAACAATATGTGGTAGAGGCATGGGGGAAGGAGAAGGGCAGGAAAAGTATATATAAATATCATATATATATATGATTAAACCTTCATTATAGCCAGAAATTAATACATAATAACTATATTTCATAGTAGTAGAAGCATATTATTTTTTAAGATTTTATTTATTTATTCATGACAGAGAGAATGAAAGGCAGAGGGAGAAGCAGGCTCCATGCAGGGAGCCCAATGTGGGACTCGATCCCTGGTCTCCAGGATGACACCCCGGGCTGAAGGTGGTGCTAAACCGCTGGGCCACCGGGGCTGCCCATAGCATATTATTGTTAGAAATACAAAGGTGATCTGCCAGAAAAATTAAAAGAAAACCAGTTTAAGGTAATAGCATTTGGAGAGCAAGACTAAGGGTAGGTAGGAGGAGAGGAGGACAGTGTATTTTGCATAAATATTCTTCTATACTATTTCACCAGTAAACCATGCACATTGTTCATATGGTAATACGAAAACTTTTTTTTTAATAATATCCCCAGACAACAGACATATACAATCATGTTTCTTATAGCATTATTTATAATAAACAGAAAAAAGCTTTTAAACAGCTTAAATACCCATCAGTAGGGGAATAGACATATTAATTGTGATATATTTATAGGATGGAATATCATGGGCTAGTACACATAGGAAAACTATGTTAACTGTATCAACATGGAAAGATCTCAAAAAACAATGCTGAGAACAAAAATAACTTTTGAACGATATGGATGTCATGAACAGTAAATAATAACCCAAAGTGTTATTGTCCATTGGTCATAGTTGCATCTATGCAGGTGTGGGAAAATATAAAAGCACAACCTAGACAAATACATACTATATTCTTGGAAGTGGGTACCCCTATGAAGGGAAGGAGGCACTGAAACTACTGAGGGTAACAAGCAGGACAAACTTTATAATTTTTATTTAAAAAATATGAGGCAAATATGGATTTAAATTAATTATAAGCTAAAGGGAATGAAAATTGCAAGCTAAGTGGAAAAGATTAATTTTAGGGACCATTTTAGATATCAGGTTGGATGTCTAAGGAATTTTAAGTATAGGTTAGTTTCATGAAAACCAATGCTCAGGGGTGTCTGGGTGGTTCGGTTGGTTAAGCATCTGCCTTCAGCTCAAGTCATGATCCCAGGGTCCTGGGATTGAGCCCTGCATCGGGCTCTCTGTTCAGCAGGGAGTCTGCTTCTCCCTCTCCTTCTGTGCTCTCTTTCTCTCAAATAAATAAAATATTTAAAAAAAAACCCAATGTTTAAAAATAATCTGAATTTGGAGAACAAATTAAAGAAATCATGTAAAAAATTATCTCCTCTGAAAATACTATAAATGTTTTTAAGAGCAATGGGCTGTCACAGTCCACTTGCTTTGCAATATGCAGTAGGTTTTTTTGTGTTTGTTGTTTCCTTTTGTTTTAAAATTGGATTTATCACCTTTTGCTTATCTACTCATAATTTGGTAGTTATTTGGCTTGTTTCCACATTTTGGGTATCATGAACAATGCTGCTATGAACATTCATGTATAAATGTCTGCATGATTTCATTTCTGTTGGATATATACCTAGCAATGGAATTGTTGGGTCATACAGTAATTCTGTTTAACTACTAAAGAATAATTAAAGACCATTTTCCCAAAAGGCTGCATCATTTTACATTCCCACCGGAAGAGTACGAGTTCTGATTTCTCCATTTCACCAACACTTACTGTCTTTTTGATTATAGCCATCCTAGCTAGTGTAAAGTGGTATCTTGTGGTTTTGGCTTGTATTCCCCTAAGAGCTAATGATGTTGAGCATATATTCATTAGTGCTTTTTGGCCATTTATATATCTTTCTTGCAGAAATGTCTATTCCGATTTCTATTCATTTGTTAAATTTTTCAAAAATATACATAAAATTTAGCACTTCAACTGCTTTTAAGTGTACAGTTTAGTGGCATTAGTTACATTACACAATACACTGTTAATATGGAACTGATGGCAAGGGTAGCAGTTTGAGTCTGATGCACTTGGGTTTAACCCAGGTTTTTATAACTAGAGACTAGATGATCAAGAGAAGCTACTGAACCACTCTGAGACTCAGTTTGGTCATCAGAACATATAAGACTATTAGGCCACGAGAGAGTTAAATAAAATAAATGAATATGAAAGCAAAGAGCCAATAGTAAATTTGCCTTAACCTCACTAGAAATACAGCATGAGTTACACTATATTATTTTTCCTTAAAAAAGTGTATTTTTAGTTATTTAGAAGATTAAAGTAGAAGAGATTTTTTTTGTTATTGAATTTTAAAAGATTAGATTTTTATCATTAATAAAAATCTTGGAAATCATATTCTGCTTCACTTTTCAAATATTCATATTATATTCCAAAACTGAATTATTCCTATGTTATCTGTGTACCTGTTAAGCCCTAGAAATACACTAAGCATCTTGAAGACTAGTTATGCTCAAATAATATCTTGTCAGATTATAAAGTCAAACAATTTCAGAGGGAAATAAATCAATCTTACAAATAAGGATATATTCACACCGACAGTATCTCAAAAATTCTTCGCGTTTCTTCAGTTTACTAGAACATGGAAAAATTGAGTGATATTTCATTCTCCTTGTGAATAATATCTGTCAGATGATCTGCTGCAACATTGTGCTCATCTTCGGAGCGCGTGTGTGAGACAGGAGGGTAGCAGATAGTCTACAAACGTTCACTGACTCAACCTCTATCCACCAAGGGGTTCCTTTGCGCCGGTCATCTTCCAGAAAGGGGTAAGATCACTTGGTGCAGGTTCAAACTTCATATGCTGAGGTGAGCCTGATTGTTTCCCTGCCCTGGTAAACATTTAGAAACTATTTTCATGGTGGTACATAGGGGAGATTTCAGAGCTTCACTGAAGAGAGAGAATTTGAGCTTCTCTTAAAGGGACAGTAAGATGGTTATTCCCTGCATTCAGATATACTCATATAGTGACATTTAAAAATTTTTGACAGGGGTACCTGGGTGGCTCAGTCAGTTAAGTGTCTCCTTTGGCTCACGTCATGACCCCAGGGTCCTGGGATCAAGCTTCAAGTTGTGCTCCCTGCTCAGTGGGAAGTCTGCTTCTCCCTCTCCTTCAGCCTGCCACTCCCCCTGCTTGTTTTCTCTCTCTCTCTCTCTCTCTCTCTCTCTTTCTCTCAGATAAATAAATAAAATCTTTAAAAATATAAAAATAAAATTTTTATTTACATATATAGTTTTTTTACCAAAAAAATTGCTCATATTAAAAGAAAGAACTATTCATATTTAAGACAAATAGTCTCCTCCTTTAACCTCCCTATTTTCAGTTTGTGAATGTGCTACAATCCTTCCTACCTCAGGGCTTTGTATTTGAAGGTGGCTTTGTCTGGGCTCTACCTCTCCACCACAAAAACTAGTCAATGACTACTCATGTTTCAGAGCCTAGCTTTCCTATCTTTACCTCTCATCCCCATCCATCCCACACAATAAGCTCAGCACACTGGATCCTTTTCTTTCACAATATGTAATTTATAAGTATTAGTATGTTATATATATCATATATACATTATTATTTCCATTATCATTGATTAATGCTTATTTCCACACTAGACTGTCCACTCCAGGAGTTTCAGTTTTCCTAATCAGTAAAACCTGAAGGTATAATATAGTGATTAGGAAAGGATAGGTATTCAATAAATAGCCTGTGAATGAATGAGTGAAATGAACTAATGAATTAATTTTAAAATGAATAAACTATTCTGGAGATGGTAAAGAAGACAAGTTCTTTCTATTGTGCTTTCCACTCAACCACTCCTCTATAACCTTACCATCTTACTTCCCAGATAGTAAGGAGAATCTCTGAAAAATTTGTTTCCCAAGATCCTAGCAACATCCTAGACTTACATATAAATACTCACTATGTGCTTATTGAATGAATGAATACATATGGCTTAAATATCACTACAGCTACATTAAATGTTACTGTGTGAATCCATAATGGAAGAGACAGGGGAGGAACAAATATTTTACTAATTGAAAAAAATCATGAGTTCTGTTTAATGAAAGGAAGATTCCACGGCTTAAAGTGCATAAGGGCATAGCTGAGAGGTTTACAGTATGGGACTGAGTGGGCTCAAAACAAAGTCAAGTTTCTATAAAGAGAATGATCATTTTGTGCTGCCTGGTCTAAGGATAAGACCTTATCATTTCTGCTGAAAGATTACAATTGTTTCTACTATTATATCTACAATATCACAAATTTGCTTATTTGTTTATTGATAAGCTATAGAGCAGTGTTTTTCTCACTGCAAGTCATAGGCCAGTAGTATATGACATCAGTAGTTGCAACCAGGATTTTTTTAAAAGAAAACAGAATTTTAAAAACAGACCACTGCATATAACAAAATCATTTCAGTTTGGCATATTGATATCTATGCATGTACTAGACTGCAAGGTAAAATGTATTTCTTACTGTAGGTCATGGTCAAATTTAAAAAAAAAATTGAAAGTCACTGCTCTGGAGAAGAATGACTAGTGAAACAGGCCCCGTAGTCACACAAATGGGCAAGCCAAGCCTGGTTCTAAAACAAGATACCTAACCACTATAAGCTTCAATTTTTTCTTCTATAAAATGGAAATAATGATCTTTATCCCACCATGTAACTGAAAGAATAATAATTTTAAAAATCTAAATATGTAAAATAATGATAACTAATAGTTACTGAGACTTTACCATGCTACAAGTATCATCTTCTTTAATCTTCAAAACAACCTTATGAAGTAAGTTCCATTAAACCTCATTTTACAGGAAAGGAAGCTAAGATACTGGGGATTGAAGCAAAAATCTTAATGCATATAAGAGTATAA
This sequence comes from Nyctereutes procyonoides, assembly GCF_905146905.1. Taxonomy (NCBI): domain Eukaryota; kingdom Metazoa; phylum Chordata; class Mammalia; order Carnivora; family Canidae; genus Nyctereutes; species Nyctereutes procyonoides. Next base: position 44,885,227 of record NW_026575140.1, on the reverse strand, counting down.
TGTATCTCAGTGAATTGCACATATATGAACGGGCACTCTTAATTACTAGCAATGCTTTAAAGAATCTCTACTTTAATACTTCCCATGTAGCAAGAGTTCAACATGTATTTGTAAGGGGTAAAACATACCCTAGGAACTCAGAGCACTTTCACAATAAATTAAACAGTAAAATGCTCTGGAAATTAGAAGGGGAGAAATTCTTCTGAACTACTTTTGTTAAAGGAAGGTTTGGGGAAAAAGAGGTTTTCACCAATGTGGAGGAGGGGCGGTCTGTGAAGGTAAAGGGGACACAAAGGCATGATCAAGGCCCAGGCACAGAAGATATAGAATATGTAGGTTGGTAACAGATTGTAGAGAGAAGTCACTGAGTACTACCGTAAAGGGACTGTACTTTAACTTGTAGCTAAAAGGAAGCCACTGAAGACTTTTAACAGTAACTAAGGATAAAGATGTAATCATTGAGACTGTTCAATAACCTCAAAATGATTACTATTTAAGACATTGTAGATATATTTTTACATGAAAACTGAATTCTATTTTCTCAATTTTATGGGTGGAAACCCAACCTTGCTTCAGGGGAAATTATGAGAATTAATAAAACATCGGTTAAACTCTAGAGTTTTCTGAGAAATTCTAAGATGTTTGGACAAGTAATTTTATTACAGCTGCCTAATTCATAAAGTACTTAAGCTTGAAAAAAACTATGTGCTTAAATGTAAGCTTTTATAGGATAATTGCATTTTTTCAGGTTGTAGTGTTTGAGGACAGTATTATTTATATAGTTTTTCGTTGACTTAAATAATTATGACACTAATTAGAGGGATTAAAAATATTGATTCCAGCCTTTACCTAAAGACAATTGATTTACACCAAAAAAGTATATCTAAATATCTGTTTGCCATCAGATTGAACCCTTAATATTCTAATATTTATTATACACTATGACACAGAAGATATCTATATGTGTGTATATATATATTTATATTTAATTTTCATATGGAAAACTACCTACTGAATTTTGTTTCATTCTAATTTTAAATCCCTGTATTCTGCTATTTTTGAAAATACGTAATGAACAGAACTCATATTTAAATGAATTGAATAATATAAGATTCAAACCTTATTCTTAAAATATTTCAAACCTTAAAAATGTTTGATGCTATATAAGGCATAGAGCATCTAAATTGCAATCTTATATATTTGGGGTTAAAACAATTGAAAATGGGACCTTCTGAAAATTAAGTCCTTGTGCCCAGGAGCAGTTCTTGGGGTTTGGAACATCTTCCCAAAACAGCTTTTTCATTCTACGAAGGATAAACAAAAAATATTCATATTGAAAATGTTCACAGTTAATGCATAAACTAGAAATTAATCTCTAGATCAGCTATTTCTCAGTAGAATATGATTCATTTTCACATGCTATCCCATGAAGATTTCTACCAACATTATATCTAGATCAAAGTTAATAATCTCTATAATAATAAAATAACCAACATTTATTGAAAGCTCTGTGCCAGGCACTATGCTAAAGGCTTTATGTGGATTTCTTCTGGAGAAATAATATATTAAAAGTGGCCATCAGGGCACTTGGATGGCTCAGCTGGTTAAGCATCTGACTCCTGATTTCAGCTCAGGTCATGACCTCAGAGTAGTGAAATTGAGCCCTGCCTCAGGCTCCATGTGAAGCAGGCCCAGTGAGGAGCCTGCTTAAGATTCTCCTCCTCTCCTTCCACTGCTTTCCCCTCTCCATTCTGTCTCTTTCTCTCTCTCTCAAAAAAAAAGGGGGGGGGGGGAGGCATCAAGAGTTTCAGAAACAATTCTACTTGATATAGCCCCATCAGTGCACTTGACTAAAAGGTATACTCAGATTCTAAAATCTCCCATCAATTTTTTTTGCTATTAGACAAAAGTTTCTGCAGAGATTTAACACGTTGAAATAATTTCATAGGTCTAAGTCTTTCGGCACATGGTGATATGGCACCCTGCAACCTGAAGAAACTCAAGGCCATTTGCCAAACCAGACAGGCTGGGGAACCACACACTGCTGATTTTTAAAAACTGGAGTGCTTCCTAATCATAAATGAACTGACCACTTCAGCTAATCTTCACCGCTCAAAGTCCTTAACCCAAATAGTACAGCTCTAAAAGCCATTTTTGCCATCTCTGAGAACATACTGCCTAGGATTTCCTGTTATAAGCTTACTATTTCCTGAATGTATTTACATTTAAAAAATGAATTTCTTCCATGACGTTTGTGTTGTGCCAGCAAAACAGAATGTGGTTTCCTGAAAACAGGTCTTTTCTTTTTAGGCCATCTTAATTGTATACTGAATAACACATAAATGTATTTAGGATACTTTAATGTTTCTGATTTGGGTTTAAAATCAAGGTTTAAATATGCTCAAGGGCTTGTGTCATAAAGATTCATTACAACAAGTACAATACCTTTGGTGTGATATTAACAATGTTCCAAGCAGTAAGATTGAAGAGGAAATAATTATCAGCAAAATTACATATAGACCTGCATCATTCTGGTGTTTTTCAATATCATCTGAAAAAGAGATACAATTCACATGATTCAGAAGCTTGAGGGAATAATAACATCTTTTTGTATCAAAAATTACAGCAGACTTTTTCTGATTTCACCATAAGTCTGTATTACCTTTAAAGATATAAAAATAAGAAAAGATAAAAGTATAGTTATGATCACATTATTGAAATCATTATTTTATGCAGAATTATGCTTACTGTAAGTTAGCAAAACATTTTTTAAAATTATTTTTTGCTAAAAAATAAATAAATAAATAATTTTTTTTTTTTTTTTTGCTAATTCCATGTGATCAGTTTAGGTTATATGAGTCAAAGTGCCAATTAAAGTTGTTTTGATGACTCTCTGTCTCAGGATCTGCTTCTAGAGAAGCCAACCTTCAACACCTGCCAATCTCTACCTTGTTTGCTCCACACACATTGATCTTGCTTTTCTTGAGCCACCATGCATGCTCACTCTTCAGAACCTTTGTACTTGCTATATCCCTTTGCCTAAAATGCTATTCTCTTTTGGTACCTGCATGGCTTGACTTAAATGTCACTTACACAGAGAAAAAGACCAATTCTGGCCATCCTAAGTAAAGCATCACATTTTATCATTATTTAAAAAATATTTTATTCATTTATTCATGAGAGACACACAGACAGAGGCAGAGACATAGGCTAAGGGAAAAACCTTCAGGGAGCCTGATGTGGGACTTGATCCCAGGACACCTGGATCATGACCTGAGCCAAAGGCAGATGCTCAACCACTGAGCTACCCAAGTGCCCCTAAAGAATCACATTTTAACTCTATCCTTTCATCTTACCTTTATTTTACTTCATGGCACTTATTTTTTATTATTATTAAATTAGTCCTTTTATTAATTATTACCAATTGCCACTCTTATGTTATTTATTTTTCATTGATTTTGGGGTTTTTTTGCGCCCAAGTAATTTTTTAAAGTTTTTATTTAAATTCTAGTTAGTTACCATGTAGTGTAATATTGGTTTGAGGAATAGAATTTAGTGATTCATCACATAACATACAACACCCAGTGCTCATCACAACAAGCATGGCACTTCTTCCACTCTGCCATTATATTATACATGATTTATTTACTCTCACTCACATTCAGGCACTAGGTGTTAAGTTCTGTAAGGACAAAGACTGATATTTACTATTCAAGTCCCAGTTGTGCCCAGCCTGTATGTGTCAAATAATAAATGAATGAATGTTTATAATTATTTGAATTCTAAAACCAGGCAAAATATTTCTCTCTTGAAACTTCATTATTAGTTTGCTTGGATTTGAAGATAATTTATGCAATAATCACAAAATCAAAATGTTGATATTCTATTAAGATGAATCAGGAATTTAAGGGGCACAGTGAATTTACTTCTATAACTATTTTTCCAGTTTTATTTTTAGAGGAAAAATGTTTCCTTTAAAAGACTGATTAAAATTTAAAGGCTCCTAAGTATGTACCCCAAAACATATTGTTTGGAGTAGATGCATTTATATCAACAGAAAATTACTATTTTTCTAATTAGTCTTTCTGATGATATGTTCTATTATACTACTGTACATTTTCCTTTATTTTGTTTCCATTAATTTTTTACCCAATTTGAGACTGAAAATTTTAATTTTCAGTACTACCACCAAGGAACCCCATACCCTTACTGTCACTCCTTAGCACATCTATGTAAGACTCTGGACTCATCCATGACTCCATTGAAAAGAAAATAAGATGGTAATATAACTGCTAATTGAGTGAGAAACTACACATCTGTGTAAAAAGAAACCAAAAGGAAAATTCTTACCTTGGGTAAAACTATTAATTGTCTTCGGTTTCCCTACTCCTTCCATAAATACTGGGTAAAGACTGAATTGATACTTCTCAATGGGGATAAAATGATCTGAGGAGAAAAATATATTAAAGGGTCATTCCTACTGAATTAATATTAACATGTGAAACCTATATAAAAACATTTTAGGTGACTCTCCTATCTTTCCAAACATAGAAATAAGTTATTTATGGATTGAAACTGATGATGAAGAGAGTTTCAAAAACAACCTAAGCAATCACATTCTCCAACTAATAACAATAATTTTCAAATAATTTTTGAAAATATTACCCAGAGACAGGATATTCCAATTATCAAAGGCATGATCCAATGATACCCAGTTTGATCAAGCTCACAGTGTATGTTACATCCATTTTCCCTTTCCAGGACAATATGCCCTACCTTCTTTCCCATATCCCCAAAGCTAGCAATATTCCCCTTTCATAAGCATTTAGCTTACTTATTTTCCCCCATTCAAGGCAGCTAAGAGACTGAGTCTTATGAAATACAAAGAAGTGGAGGTGGGGGCCAGGAGTCCCCTTGCTTATCCAGGGGTCCCCCTGTCAGGGGGACAACCATCTGTATAGCAAAGTTCAAAATGAATCAATCAGTGATGTATCATTTTTACAAATGTTAATGATATATAAATATTCCACAAGGGATAAATCTCTTTGAAGCCTAAATTATGTATTTCCATGGTTTAAAGAAAAGCACAGAGACTAACCGTCTGGACAACAGTAGTAATGAACTGAATCTAGTTCTCTAACAATCATTTCTATTTGCCCTGATGCTAAATTCTAGGGTCTTTGGAATGAATAGAAGTAAAAGTCTCTGGAGTGATATTGTATAATAGGGTCATAGCAATCGTTAGGTGCCCTACTAAAATGTTACTCAGACTTGGAGATACTGTATTGTGCACATTTACTTCATATTTTAATCACTTCCTGGGGCAACCAGTTTACTTTGGGGAGTTTATGCTGCCTACATCACTAAGTCCTACATTTGTATACCTTTAGCCTGGCATTCCCACTCACTGTTATTGGCATTATAAGTTGGTACACAGATTTGGGAAAACAATTTAGTGGTAGATAAAAAAAGCCATTAAAAAATAGCCTAGAAAAAAAAAAGTAAAGCTGGAAGCAACAAAAAAGTTCTCAAATAAAAGGATTAAATAGACTTAGGAATAAAATGCTGTATGATCATTAAAAATAATGGTTAAAAGGATTGGGGAGAAAATAGAAATATGTTTGTGGTATATCAAATGAACAAATTAGAAGAAAAGTGATAGATGATATGATTACAACTGTGTAAAATATTTTAAAACGATCAAATGAGGGCAGCCCGGGTGGCTTAGTGGTTTAGCACAGCCTTCAGCTCAGGGCATGATCCTGGAGACCTGGGATCGAGTTCCACGTCGGGCTCCCTGCATGGAGCCTGCTTCTCCCTCTGCCTGTGTCTCTGCTTCTCTCTCTCTCTCTCTCATGAATAAATAAATATAATTTTTTTAAAAAAAGGATCGACGAAACAGAACTGAATGTTTATTATAAAGTGATAGAGGCAGCCCCGGTGGTGCAGCAGTTTAGCGCCACCTGCAGCCCAGGGTGTGATCCTGGAGACCTGGGATCGAGTCCCACATCAGGCTCCCTGCATGGAGCCTGCTTCTCTCTCTGCCCGTGTCTCTGCCTCTGTGTGTGTGTGTGTGTGTGTGTGTGTGTGTGTTTCTCATAAATAAATAAATAAATAAATAAATAAATAAATAAATAAATAAATAAATAAATAAATCTTTAAAAAAAAAGTGATAGAATTATATGTGGTAAGATGGTACCACATCTATATTTTATACCAGATCTATATTTTTGAAGTTTTCGTTAACTGGCTATCCTATTTAAATTAATAATCACTCTCATGCCAATCCATAAGAGAAACTTATTAAAGCACAGCAAACTTACCGTGGATATAATACTTTTTCACAGATGGAGGGATCCTAAGCCATTTGATTTCACTGTCTTCATTAAGAATTTTCCACTCAGTAATAAAATACGTCAGATAGTAGTCACTGGGTGTTAGCGTCCAGGAAAGAAGCACACAAGTGCTGTTTAAAGGATATGCACTGAGTGACTGCACAGTATTTACTGAGGGGGAAAGAAGGAAATTTGTTTTTAAATTCAAAATTAATTTTAAAAAATCTAATACATTTGAGGCACATATAACCTATTGGAGAAAGGGTAAAGGAAGAGAAGGCTAAGATCTACATCAGTAAATATAATGCAATTATTTTTATACCACAGAGTCACATATGCAGAAAGATGTGGGAACATATGCCATGGAGGAAAAACCAAAATGGGATTTTTTTTTGGATAGAGGCAAGAAAGTTGCTCTCCACTGGAATACTGCACAAGCCTATTCACCCTCTCTACTTCCTTCCAAACTCTTCTCTCCTGCTAAGAGAGTTGAGCTTTCAAACAAATCTGATTATTTAACACCCTCCACAGAGTCCCATGTAAAAGCCTCCACTGGATCTCCACATGTGAGGATAAACTGCCTATCATGTCTGGGCCAAGCCTCAGGCTACCTCCCAGCCTTTCGGGATTTTCTGCTGGTTTCTGAATGGTTTCTGAATGCTGAGACTGTTACAGTTTTTCTCACATTGGAATTCCCACCACCTAACACAGTGGAACAGCCAATAAATATTTCCAAAACATACTAGTTGAAAATATTTTAAATGTAAAACATTGCACAAGTGCTATGGAACTTACAAGAAGCTTATGACATATGTACAAAAGTAATCATAATGTAAGGCAAGATATAAAATACCTTAAGAAAGGTAGGAAGCACCTTGATTTAGGACATATCTCATTAAAGCAATAAGCAAAGACTTCATGGAAGAGATTAGTAGAGGTACAGAAGATTTGAATTTTTCATTACAAAATTATACTCTGAATATGTAATCCAGATTAGAAACTCCTACTAAAGGTAGTTCTCAATTCTCTAATTAATCAAATATAACAAAATTAATGAAAGAAGGTTCACCACTCGTATTAAATGAAGTACAGGTTAATTTTCAAGTCTGAGCAATTACTTATATCCATATAATATATAATACTATTACATATATGTAATAAATATAACCCACACATGTACATGTACTTATTTATACATATATATACACAGAGAGAGACAAGGAAAGAGATTGATTTACATACATTTTCCATTGATCTAAAAGGTTTAAGTAAAAAAAAAAAAATAAAATAAAATAAAAGGTTTAAGTATCAGATTTGCTAGAATATTCTCATTTATCATAATACTATTTCAACATGGTTCTATCACATGAAGACTCAAGGACCATATTACATCATCAGGGTACAATCTGCATTGCTATTTTTCAGAAAAGAAGAGTCTCTCAGATTCAGAGAATTGCAGGTTTCTTGGAGATCATTTAGAATGGGAGGATTATGTAAAGATTAAATACTGAAAGGGGCATAGGTTTACTACCCTGCATCCTTTCTTACCTTTGCTCATAGGCCATGAGAACGTTAAATTAAAATTCACAGAAGAAGCACCAATTGAATTGACAGCCAGAACTGTAACAGAATGTGCTTGCTCTGTCCACAGGAAAGTGAATTTAGTGTGATTTCCCACATCTTCTGACCATGTTCCATTGCGGGAAGTATGATGTTTTACCACATATTTTCTCACACTGCACAATGAGTCATTTTTCATCAGAGGCTGTAGTAAACATAAAAATTGATTAGTTTAAGGGCTCCAGTGCTTTTTATACCAACCAAGCTCATGAACTCTTCTTATACATTCCCCACTGGGAGGCAGGGTCAGACCAGGACAAGCCCTGTCTAGTTCAAGGCTGAGGGATGGGATGGTGAGGTAGGATAGGATCCCTCTCTGACCACTGATGCAATAAAGGCATCTGGGTGGGTATGGAACACAGGAGATTTATTTTCTTCCTTTTAATTTTTTCCCTTAAGTCTCAGAGAATAAATCATTTAAAGATAATTAAGTATGGATACAATTAGGAAGAAGTTTCACACTAATGGCAAGAAGTTTCACACTAATTTTAGAGAAAAGAGAGAACAGCAAGGAGTCAAGAGTTTCCTCACTGAAAAAACAAACAAGGAATAACACTCTAGTTCTATAAACAAGAAAGAGCTGAAAAGATGTTCATCATCATTTATGTTAATCCCAGTAAGATTTATCATTTGGTTTCTTCTAATCTGTTGCTAATTCAAGTAGCAGAAGCTATCAGAATCGTGTATATTGATCACACCCCAGAATTTCTGTACCATAGTTTAAAAAAATCATACCAGATCACTGATGATTCCAGTTTAAAATATATGCCTAGTCCAATTCTGCTCTTCCAATCTACAGAGTATTAACAATATGCCCCACTTGCCACATTACCATCACCTGTTTCAAATAAGATTAAGGGCTTTCAGTCCCTTATAAACCTACAGAAAATGACTCTCTACAATAAACTGGAACAGTTCCTCTCAATATATTTTTTTGTCACCAAGATTCTTCTAAGTCAAAAATAATAATAACAAAAAAAAAATACAAACACATATATGTGTATCCCTGCAGGGTGTGTAACATCTATCCCTGGGTAGGTGAGGAGTAAGATTTGAGTAAGCATAATCCAGTCCAGCCCTACATTTATACAGATCAGGAAACTGAGGCTGAAGAGTCTAAGTGATTTTTACAAAATAATGCTGACCGAGCTCTAATATGTTCAGCTGAGAACAGAATGAAGTTTCCTCCCTCTGTGCCTGGGCCCCCTCCTCGTAGCTCTCTGCAATCATATCTCACAACGAAAACGAAATATGGGGCGGCAGAGCCTAAAAATGACAGGATTACGAACAACAAAGTAAATCTTTCATGAGTATAAAAATTAAATTTAAGAATAATATAAAAAGTAGGAATACCTTCCAAAGTAAAGTAACATTTCTCTCTTTTCGGGAGGTATCTTCATCAATTATTCTCCAAAATTCAGGTCCTCTGGTAGGAACTGCAAAACGACAAGCAGCCTAGGTTGTATACATGTTTTCGGAAGGAACGTTTTTTAGTCATATTGGAAACACACCCTTGTGCATTTTTAAGACACATTTACAGAATCTCTACAGACCTTTTATATCCATGATGACTGTGTAGGCTGGACTACTCCAATTACTCCAATATCCCAGCCCATCCAGCCTCTTACAGCGCACCTGAACAGCATAGACTGCACACAGCTCTGGCACCGGGACACTGGCAGATTTCGATTTTGCATCATACACTTCATACATCTGTAAAGTAAGGCCAAACATTAGACTAATCATTACTATCACCTACGTAGCTAACAGGTCCTGAACTGCATTCTACGTACAACCTTAATACTATGCCAAAACTCAGAGAGAACTGATGTTGTGTTTTCTGGCTTGAGAAATATTTGTAGTAGGCTTGGATTATGAGTTTCTTCAAGTTAAGGATTGTCTTAGTCATCTTGTTCCCTTCTCAGGACAAGATCTGGACTGGCCTACAGGCAGCCTCACTCTCCAGTCACTCTTAACTCTGCTACTAATCTCTGTCCACTAATCCTCTAGCCACAGAAACTCACAGTAATTTTAACCTAGTGGTTACATAGTAGTATCTCTGATATTTAGTCTCCTCAATAAGCTGGTAAACTGTCACATTCCTTTCAGCTAAAATCTTTATTACCTAATGACATAGTTAGGGTTCCTTCTATTTCTGGATCTTCTCAGACTGCCATCTAAAAACTGATGTGGCCAGTCATCACAGCACGCTTACCACTATGGACGTGATTTGGGTTGTTTGATTAAAGCAGCTTCTTCCAAAAAAAGTACCTCATTGAACATGCATGTACTAAAGAATATTATTAGATGTTAAAGGAAAAAGGGTTCCTTAGTAAAATGAAGTTGTGAAACACAGGATGAAACAAAAGTCACAAATAAATTCACAAATGCTTCTTTAATGCAGGACCTCTCTGAATCTTTAATATGTAACATAATGTGATTCTGTACTAGGAACACTTAGGGATGCCGGGTTTCTTAAGTTGATTCAGCCATGCAATCTTTTGTGGGATCAATGTTCTGTCACACTCACTTTGGGAAATGATGGATTGCGGGAAATGTCATTCCTTAGAAGAGTTAGACCCTAAAGCAATCTATTTAACAAAAATGATTACAGAATACAGGAAGATGTACTTTTATGTCAATAAAATAAATCTTATGCAATACAGTTATTAAAATAGTTGTAAGAAATAACATTTAGTGAGGCAAGCTAAAGACATTTCTAGGTAAAAGGTACCTTCCACTGTACTTCTTTTCCATTTAAGCCGTAGCGAATCTGGAACTTAAGATTATTCTCTGGAAAGACTGGCTTTTCCCAAGATATTTTCAATAATCCAATTTTTACAGTAATTTCTGCTTTCACACTGGATGGAGGCAGCGGTTTCACTAGAAATTTTAAAAATAGTATAATGTAACAGAAATTTAAACAGTGACAATATCTTTAAAATGTCACTATGATGTTAGAACTTTGATACTCAATAGTTATTTATTTACTTACTTATTTTTTAAAAGATTTTATTTTATTTATTTGACAAAGAGAGTGTGTGCACACAAGCAGGGGGAGTGGCAGGTAGAGAGAGAGGGAGAAGCAGGACCCTGGGATCACAACCTGAGCTGAAGGCAGATGCTTAACCAACTGAGCCACTCAGGTACCCTTATACTCAGTATTTGTAAAGCAATATCTCCTTCTCAAAGCTTTCTCATTCATTATCTCACTTGATCTCCTATAATTTTATGTGACACATAAAAAAAAGGATTATCTCTATTTTGCAAATAGATTGATAAAAAAAATCAATACATTGACCATGTCACTCTGCAAGTAACAGAAACTGAGCCGTTAGTTCTGCATGCAAAAGATTCCATACTGAACATATAAGTATCGATAGCATACTCTGTTCTACATAGAGCTTTAATAAAAGGAAAAATATAACACACATTGCATTCATTTCCACATGTGTGAATTTCAAACAGTTCTACTATTATTAAGTATTTCTAGGCCACGGTCAAGATACTCTTATAGAGTAAAGCCCTGGTTCTCTATCATCTAAGGAAAAAGGCTTTTGAAGGACAGAAATAGAGGCAAAGATGATCAGAAGGGTAAGAGCTTTCAAAAAAAATTAAAAAGAAAGACAATAAGCAAACTCAACGTATTTGGGAACTAAATGTCCCAAAGTCCCAGAGTACACCAGTGTGAACTCTGAAGCTTTGGACTTCATCAATAATACCTTAGACTGTTGATAACCAAAATCCCTAAACTTTCTCATTACTATACGAGTTCTCATACTTATTCAATTCTTCACATATGAAGAAGACATTCTTCACCAACCAGTAAGATGACACGCATTTTGTCTCCTGGAAAGATAATCCCTCCTCAGAAAAAGTATGTATGTTTGAGAGACACTAAGATTGTACTCAACTGAATCATACAGATGTCATATGGATATAATCCATGAATATCTAGTTTACGGAAAGGATGCTTAAAGTACAAGAGTTTGCATGATCCCCACAACACACACACTGGGAAGGTAGGAGGAGCTTTTCACATTTTATGGGTGATAAAATAGTCACAGAGCACTTACATACATGTCTAGCCCCTGTTCACAAAGTAGTAACAGATTGAGCTGGCATTTGAATCTCCACATTGTTTTCTAGTACTAAGTAGTTAATAGAATCAAACTCCTTATTGTAGTACTGAAATTGAAGAATAACATTGAAGGTTTGGATAGCAGATAGAACTGAATCCATGTTGCATTTGTCACATCTTACATGTGAGATTATATCTGTGCATATTTGTGGAGTAGAGAGTGGTAGGAGGGTTTTCTGCTGTCCCAAGATGTTCAGTTACAGAGAAGTATTGCTTACAGTAAAATCACTTTAAATGTAATCAAACTAAATAGCATGGGTGGGGGGGCAATGTGGAGAATCAATTAATTGGGACTCTATAGTGATTTTTAAAACCGTAACAATTATGATTTTAGGCTATATTTAACAAAATATAAGTTTTAATTCAGATGTATACTAACTATTTGAAAATATAATGAATCAAATATTGATTTCTGGCTTAATTTCTCAACAAAACAGTATATAGCACCAAAAGATATCCTTTTACCTCTGTTGTATAGTCATAAATGGGTCATTTCTCAAAGATTTCTCAGCAATATTGGAGGAATATATTATTTATTTCAAGAGCTCTTAACTTTGAAATTAACATATCTTTTTAAAAGAGTAAAGTATCATGATGGATATCATCATCCTTGATCTATTTTCTCTTCTTCAGACTTTAGTTATTTTGAATCCTTCTGCATCCTACATAGCCTCACAAATTAAACCCTTGGGTTTACTACTCAGATTACAAAATCCATCACAATACCCAAATTAAATTTTTAAATTGAAAACACCAAATGTTTTCACAAGTATATTAGGAGAAAAACAAAGCACTGCATCACTTAGAATAATATTACTGCTAAATTTTATTCCTAATGACCAATATAACTCACCAGATTATATGCTGAAAGTATTCCTATGGCAATAATATTGTGCTATATGTAACTTTAAATAAAATAAAAATGACATAACTTTGTAAGATTGCTTGTCTTCTCAATTCCACTGTAAACATGAAAAAAATGTTTAAATATCGTGTGATCAAAAAATGGTAAAACACAACAGTTTCCATGAGTTAACTTGAATCCAAATCTGCTAGTAAAAATGAAGACACACAACACAGTTTGACATACCCACGGAATCAGGAACCACACACGTTGGTGAAGAGTCAAGTGAACCCAAAGAGTGATTGATTTTAATCCACATTGTATAGCCGGATAATAGAAAGATTGGCTGAAATACGCATTCATAAAAACCATCCCTCTGCAAATGGCAATCTTTGGGTTCAGATATGGGATGAATAGATGGAACATCAGAACAATAAAGGCTGCTCCTTAAAAGATATGAGAACAGTCAGTTAATATACAACATTGATGAAAGCAGTAAGATATTTGAGAATACCATAGTGTCTGTTCCATCTAAAATAAATGTTCTTAATGGAAAGGCATTTCTGGATTCCCAGCTATACCACAATTTTATATCTGTCCCTAAAAATAGACAATAAACCTTTAAATATTTTATTGTACTAAGTGGAAATGCAAATAAAATAAATGGCATTGCTCTAACAAGGAGATAAGGATCCAATTAGAGGTAGAACCTACAACACTTTGAAAGTTAAGCTAACATTATGCATAAGTGATGCCATTTTAAATGTATAGATCACAAGTATTACTGGGAACATTACCAATTGGTGTCCCCTTTGTTGGGAAAAAAAAAGATAAATCCCTTACTCTTTAAATAGGAATTAAATTCCACCACAAATTGAAGACATAAATGATAGTAAAATATAGATTAATTGATAATGTCCTAATATTTTCTAGTTCAAAGCAATATGATGAAAATAATACCAATTCTTGATTCATATCTGAATCATATGGTTAGATATATAACACATTTTCTCAGAGAAGAAAATTAAGAAAGTAATTTTTTTAAAGATTTATTTATTTATTCATGAGAAACACACACAGAGAGAGAGAGGCAGAGACACAGGCAGAAGCAGGCTCCATGCAAGGAGCCCGATGCGGGACTTGATCCCAGGTCTCCGGGATCACACCCCGGGCTGCAGGTGGCGCCAAACCGCTGCGCCAAGAAAGTAATTTTTATAACTGTCCTGATCCACACTCTACCCAAGAACATACAAAGCATTTCTCTTTTTCTTTGAAGTAGCCCTGCTGTCACTATTTGCTCTGAATATGGCATTTAAATGGTTAAAGTTGCAGTTACTGTTTCCATAAATGCTGTAAGGAGGTTACAAGAAAATGAAAAATGTATATTCTTCTGTTTCTCGTTTTCCATTTTTTGTGACATTTTTCCTGCTCACCTCTTCAAAATTACAGTCATTGGGGTGTGTGCCTGAATGAGTGCTGGGGGGTGGGGGGAAGAGAAGAGAATAAGGCTTGAAGAGTCCTCTGAGGGTAAGAAGAATCGTGACCATGTACCGAAGCACAGTTAATACTCCACTTGGAACGCAAAGGTTAGTGTCTTTGTCATCATGACAGCAACAGCCATTTATTGAACATTTACCCGCAGAAATTCTATCAATTATAATTAAATGAAATATATCATTAATTCTTGCAGAAATCCTGTAAGTTCTATTATTCTCTCCAGGTTACAGACAAGGAAATCTAAGCTTAAAGAGGTTAAAACACCCGCCTGAGTACATGCAGGGGCCTCTGTAGTTCTTCTGTAAATGTTAGCAAGATAAATGATGCACAGAGCTTATGTGATGGTCATCCACAAACACCTTTTTTAACGTGAAAAATGTCATGGAAAGAAAGTAAAGACAGATTATAAAAGTAAAATGGCATCCCATAAATATTCTATTGATTTTAAAATACTCATATCAGGTAGGATGAAGTTAGCTATTACTCCCATGTAAGAAATGTAGAAATGGCCCCAGTTTTTCTAAGGCTACAAAAGAAAAGACTGGTCACTTTAGGAATAGAATTCAGATTACAGTATTTGAGGAAGGGGATTTGTTTTTCAAGTAGAAAACTTAGATTTTAAAAATAAATGAGGACAAGTGATACAAACTGGAAGACCCCCAAAACAAACACAAATTAAGACAGGGTGTTTGAGAACAGTACACATAACTGAAAACCACCATGAGAGATTATAAAAATAAAAATGTATCTACTGTCTCCTAATCAAGAGTGCTATTATTTCAGATGATACTATAGGAAGATGATGCCTTGAATTCTTTTCAAAACAGAGAAGGGTAAAAATAAACAAGCACAAATTACTTTTTATTACAACACTTTACTCCTTAATGTTTCTTTCTTAATCTTTTTTACTTCTAAAAGTATTGATATTATCTCTCACAATCTTTGCACTACTACCTCTGGCTTTTTTCCAAAATATTAATCTTAAGCAAATGACATTGGACTTCTATAATCATTGCTATTCTCCTCTGGTCAACTCTCTAAGTCAAATTAAAATGTACAGAAGCCAGTTTTTCCTGGATTTCATTCTGTAGTTAAAATGCAATTATGGGACATTAATCAATTATCAGAAAAAATAATTTGAGGTAAAAAACTACATTTTTTACCTCAATGTGGATTTTTTCAAAAACCACCAATTTATTTAATCCCTCAAATGTTTTCCAATCAAGTAGATTCCATCTTTCTCTTTCAGGAAGAACATCTACTAGAGGACTGTTATGATGATATTTCTACTGAAAGTCTTATCTCACCATAGCCACAGAAAAAGAAAACAGCAAAAACAATACATACCTATGATACCTCAACTGCAAAGTACTTCCCTCGAGTGATTGGATTGCATTGGTTGACCATCTGCAAGTCATTTTAGTTAAGTACCCATCAGTTTCACATGATATATTGATATTGACATCTATTTAAAACACATTAAAATATTAATACAAAGCAAAAACATCAAACAATTTTTAATGAAAATCACATTTCCTTACATTATCAATGGGACTCTAATATAGGGCCCATCATAACAATTTGCTTGTGGAAGAAAATGAAGAGAAGTTCAGTATTCTTACCAATCACGTATAATTCAGCATAGCGATGGTGGCATTCCTGCTCCTTGCAGCAGTACACTGCATCATAGGTGAACTTCCCTCGAGGCTTGGTCGCATTCAGATTTGGAAAAGTAACTTTGCTAACACGGTCACCCACCATGTTATACTGGCTTTGAGGAATTTTCTCAGCTAAATTCAGCCACCAAACAATCTTTTTTGAGGAAACAATCTTGTTTTCACTTTTATAAATGCAGTGAAAAGAAACATTAGACCCGACACTTGTCAGAATTTTAGGTGGAAAGTATATGACATCTGCAGTAAGAGAAGAAAGGGAAAATATCAGAGGAAGACCAAAAACATCCCATCATCCCATAAGGAATTTACGCTATGTGAAAAGATTCATAATGCATTCAAAATCACACTGCCCAAAATAAAATGAGTGTACCAAGAAACTGTGTAACTGTAATTGTCTGGTTATGGAATTGCAGGCACTCCTATTCCCAAAGGACTTGAACATCAAAAATATCTTCAGTATTTTCTAAACATACAGACTTATTATAAAATATCTTTTAATGCATAACTGTCACTTGCTAATTGATAGGCAGAAAATTCATTCAAATAAATATAATTTAATTCCACTATGACACGTTTTCCATCATACTCTACATTAAGAATCAGTGAAATTTAGGGCAAGTTCTTGAATCAAATCACTATAAGGCAAAATCCTGAAGAATAAATGGTGGTTGATATTGTTTCATTTGGATATATAAAAATTTTAAATAAACAGGTAGAGTAGAGAACTAGCCTTAAATAAGAAAACCAGTTAGGGATATGTAAAATCAATGCTGCACCAATGCACCAAAACAGGAAACACTGTGAATACTGATCTGTAATATTTTAAGTTAGTTAACACCAATTTGCTGTGGTTAAGGACAAAGGGAACCAATATTTTTCTGAAATATTATTTTTAAGGCCTCTATACTATTCCATACTACTTTTTCCAGACCCCTATTGTTGGAAACATAGCTTGCCTATAGTTTTAGTTAGAAACAGAATAAAAGGTAATGATTGTTTACACAGAAGAAATTATTTCTGCTACAATGCATTATAAAAACAGTATATTTCAGTTGTACAATTTAAGGTAGGCCATTTTCTGATGAAAGAATATGAGTATCTGTTTTCATTTATATCGTCTGGATTGCCCCCAAAACAAAAACAAAAAATTTCATTGGTTTTTATTATTTAAGTTTTTTTTTATAGTAAGTCTTTATATTTACAACCTATACAAAACATTTGTACTTTGAATGTCTATAGTCAAGCATAAACAGGAAAAATTTTAGTAGCATGAAGTCACTGGCAGAAGCCAGTCCATTAGATTTTTAATCCTAGCCTAGGGTGGCACTCAGGCTTCACTGGGACAATGCTTACTACACACATACCTAGCACAGATCTGAAGATCATTAACCTACCTTCAATATGCTACACATCTCACTACTGAACTGCTTCAAAAGTCTAATAAGAGTAATTTTTATCTATTTTTTTATTTTTTAAAGAGTTTATTTATCTCAGAGAGAGAGAGAGAGAGAGAGAGAGAGAGAGCAGGTACATGAGTCGGGGGTCGGGGGGTGGTAGCAGAGGGAAAGGGAGGAGCAGGCTCCTTGCCAAGCAGGGAGTCTAACACGGGGCTTGATCCCAGGACTCAGCGATCATGACCTGAGCTGAAGGCAGACGCTCAACTGACTGAGCCATTCAACCATCTCTAATTTATTTTTTTTAAGAGTATAAATAAGATTTCAAAAGTTAAGCTGAATCTTTTAAAGATACTAAAAAAGGCATTTCATTTCAAAATTGAATGCCTAAGTAAGGCTTAATTGAGAAATACAGTTAAAGTCATAGTATTTGGCATGATTAAATACTAAAATATTAGCTTAAAAAGAAGAAAAACAAGTTATTAAAAACTTGATTTTGTAAAATCTACATTGAATATATAGAAATTGGTAGGAAGTAAATGTTAAATATTTGATTTTCAAAATAGTATAAATGTATATATATTTTATTCTCATGTGAGATACTATACAATATTTAATTTATAAAATAAGAATTTTCTTCTTATGACTAAGAAATACTTTTGCAGAATCTACACTAAGAATTTCATTAAAAGAAATTCTATTGATATTAGTGAGTTACTTACATGAACATAAATCATGTGTCAAAACATTTTAAAGTTATTTTAAAATGTGTTTATTGGGACGCTTGGGTAGCTCAGTGGCTGAGCATCTGCATGATCCTTGGGTCCTGGGATGGAGTCCTGCATCAGGCTCCCCGTAGGGAGCCTGCTTCTCCCTCTGCCTGTGTCTGTGCCTCTCTCTGTGTGTCTCTCATGAATAAATACATAAAATCTTTAAAATGTGTTTATTATAGTGCCAGAAAATAGATTTTTAAATTTTCAAAGCAGTTTTCCTATTTTTCTTCAAGGGGAAAATATTTTCCCTAATGCATTACAAGCAATGTCTAAAACGAAATGTAGAAATTGTTTCTCCTCTCCTTTGGCAGCACAAGAATACAATTAAGAAACGTATTACAGGAAGTCAGCACTTCTAAACTTATTTTCAGCATGCAGCATAACTAAAGTACAATATTCTTGGACTTCTTAAGTTCTGGTAAGGTCCTGGATTTTCTTCAGAGTCCAAGATCTCCCAACAGCTAAACAAAGAATCTAGCCAATTCATTTTCAAAAAATCCATAGGATTGCCTTGATTAAAAACTGTCAATGCTTCATTAATTGTGCACTTGGTAGAGAAAGCTTTGATAAATCAATGAATAAAAAGTAGTAGCTATAAAGGTACTGATAATTAGCATCTGTTTGCTCTGGCAGCGATACACCAGACAACCTCTATTCAAAACAAAAAGCAAAAAAAAAAAAAAAAAGTCAGTAACATCCAAATGTTCGGAAATGAATAAAGTAGGTATGCTAATTCATTCTAAATAAGTTAGTGCCTCAACCTTAGAATGTTTCTGTTAGGTGGATGCCATTGTAGGACCCATCCGTCGATAACAGAGGATAATCCAACAATATTAAATACCTAGATTTAAGAGAGAGGGATCCAAAAAGAAGTCCAAAAGAATAGGAAGCTCCCAAGTTTGGAGAAAGATACTTCACTGGTGCACACCATCCAAGAACAAGCCTCCAGTGCAGTGAGCACTGGGAGTATAGGAACTGCTCTAAAGGCAACTCAGCAAACCTAAGACCTGAAAAACCCAAGCAACACTGAAACCTCATTTATCAGGAATCATGAAGGAAATGAGGTGTTCCACTGAAATGCTCTATGTAATTAAGCTTACTGCTTATTAGTTCCCAGGATCAATTTTTAGTGACACCGGAAAATGCGCCTACATATACATTGTGTACCTCATCACTGTATTAGTGCGTACAAACATGAACGCTAGAATGAGACTGCCAGCTCTAGACTTTTACAATTAACCTCTCTAAATCTTGATTTCTTTGTTTACAAAAAGGAATATTAGTACCTATCTCACAGGGGATAGAAAGGATAAAATGTTAATATATGTAAAGTACTTAGAGCAGTGCTTGAAGCACAGGAAGCACCTCATAACTATCTTTATTGTTATTATTAGTATTATTATTCAGTAGGGAAGTATGAATCTAGTTATACCTTTTACCTGTGATTCAGTACCCACGTATTACATCATTAGATTCTTTTAGAATTTCCCTCTTCTTCAGTCAGGGTAGGTTTCCTAATCTAATTAAGAAGTAAAATTTAAAAAAAAAGAAGTAAAATAAAGAAGAAAGCCATCTTCTTGTGAAAGAGAAATATTTCACCAGATGGTACGTAAAGACAGAAAGCCACAGGCCACTCAGAGTGGGAGTCAGGGTTACTTCCCTCCTCTGCCATCCACTTTACCCCATCCCACTATAAAAAGCCTCCATTGGACATTCTTTAAAAGTTGATGTTGCAATTCATTCCTCTTTACATAATTCACAGCTGCTCATTAAGACCTATTAATCAACAATAAATCACTGAAGGTAGAAAAAGTGACCTTCCTTAGAAAAATTCCAGAAGCTGAGGTGTCGGCGCACACATTGTGATGTTCAATAATTATCTGAGGAATCGTGATGAGAAATCCATGTCTTCTAAATCCATTGACACAAGGTTCTTGACTTCCCTGGTGAGAACCAATCCTTCTTATTGCCTAGTACTTTGTTAACTCTTCTGACAACCTTGCTCATACAATTAGTTATGTATCATGTCAACCTCTCACCTTCATTAGACAGAGATTTTGAGTATTGAGATTATGGATTTATAAACTATGATTGCAGATACTATTTATTGAGTGATTACGAAGGATTAGGCACTGCAGTGAGCACAGTAGGTACAAGGATTCATTCTATCCCTATAAGAATGTTCCTATTTTGCAATTGGGAAAATTGAGGCAAGGCATAGAAAGGTTAAGAAACTTTTCAAATAAGTGGTGGGGCCTGAAGATCTATAATATTTTGTCAGACTCCAAGTCAGTGCTCTTAAACCACTAATGCTACTGATTCTTTGACTAATCAATTTTTGTAAAGATTTTATATATTCATTTGACAGAGAGAGAGAGGTAGAGAGCACAACTGAGAGGAATGGCAAAGGGAGAGATAGAAGCAGGCTCCCCACTGACCAAGAAGCCAGATGTGGGTCTCGATCCCAAAATCCTGGGATCATGACCTGAACTGAAGGCAGATGCTTAACTGACTGAGCCACCCAGGCAGCCCTGATCAGTGCTTTTTAAATAGTAAGTAAACAATAAACAAATTTATTTCATTAAATATGTTGACTATCTGCTTAGTGATTTACAGTGATTTACTTGCTGTCTCTACATACCCATAATCAACCTGCATGAATTTCAGTAGGAATAATTTTGCTCTTTTGACAGATCAGACAAGTAGGCAAAGGACCATGAAGTGTCCTCCTAGGGTAACAAGTTAGCATATGACAGGGCTGGACTATTCTTAGGCACCTGGGCCTCTTTGTAAAACACCACCTCAACTTCATGAGGAAGTTTTGAATAAACCACAGTTTCTCTGATGTTAAAGACAACTTGAAAAATATGAAAATTGGAAGTGAAAAGTCTCAAAAGCAAGCATCTGTAGTGAAAAGAATTATTTCATTATATTACTTATTATATTACATAAATGTAATAATTAAATGAAATTTGAATATTTGAAATTTATGTCAAATAAATAGATCTGATTTTAAATGTAAATAAAGGAAACATTGAGACCAGTAATGTTCTGAATTTGTAAATTTGGAACCTTTCTATTAACCCTATATTTTGAATAGGTAAGAATAATTCAGCAAGATACACAAACATGGGAACTCTTATACAAATTTTTCATTCACAAATTAACCTGCCAACATTTAAATAAAATATTAATATTGTGTCCTTCCTTTTGGTTTACTGCCACAAAATTTAAGATGCTTATAATAGGCCAAAGGAAATCAGGAAGCATATTCTCCTCTCAATAGGAGCTACTCTTACAAAGCCTACCTTGTGTGATAAAGATAAGAGGGGTGCTCCAGTCACCCCAGATTCCTGGGCCATCCAGTTTCTTGCCTCTCACTTGAACTTCGTATGAAGACCCAGGAAGCACACTGTCTATTAGCAGAGATGTAGCTGAGACAATTTCATTAGCCTGTTAAACATGAAAAATGAAAACATCAGAGCATCAAGTTGACATAGAACCTTTATCAAAATGGAGAACAAGCAGTCCTAAGAAATTTCAAAGAATTAAAGGCTTTAGAATAGTTAGCTGGCCACAGTGGGATTTAACCAAAATCAGTAACCAATAACAAATGTTGGGACACCTGGGGGCCTTAGTGGTTGAGCGTCTGCCTTCATCTCAGGTCATGATCCCGGGGTCCTGGGACTGAGTCCCGCATCAGGCTCCCCACAGGGAGCCTGCTTCTTCCTCTGCCTATGTCTCTACTGTCTCTCTCTCTGTTTCATGAATAAAAAAATAAAATCTTAAAAAAAAAAAACAAATGTTTGCACCTTTGTCAATAAAATTTTAAGTAGCCCATGAGTCCAAGAAGAAAATCATAATGACAATCAGCAGATATTTTTCACTGAATGATAATGAATATTGACCTTGCAAAATTTGACAGGTATGGCTAAAGTCAATGGGGAGTTTTAAGCCACGGCTAACATCTATATTACACATGTGGTAGAAAATGATGAGCAGGAATGGACTGAGAATTATAAACATTCCTAGAGGAAACTGTCACAGAGGAGGGCATGAATAATTTTAAGAATCTGAACCCAAAGATAAGCTATAATAAATCAAAATACAGATTGAAAACTAGAGGGAAAATATTTAAGAGACCTAATTCTGCATAAAACAACCACTACTAAGAATTGCTTAGCAAATAAATTCTGTTTTCCAAACTTGTCCTCTGTTTTTTTTTTCCCCACATGACACTAAGGATTCCTTTTCTGCTCTCTATGAAAATAAAGTCTTAAAAAAAAAAAGGCCCAGAGCTTAAAAGACAGGTGTTTACTTCCAAATTATATAACAAATGCTATAGTCCATGACCTTCTCCTTTTCCTCTCCTATTCCTTTTTGACTCATCCACTGCTACTCTTGCCCTCACTCACTCTCCCGGCCTCTCGCTTCTCATCCAGCTTAAGGGTCTCTGACTTGCTGTTGTCTCTATTTGGAAACTAATTCCCCCAGATATCTACATCACCAACCTCCTTCAAGTCCTCACTCAAATGTCACCTTCTCAATGAGGTCTTCCTCATCTCCACTTAATATTACAACCTATAGCACCAGTACTCTCAAACTCCTTTGTCCAGTTAGCTCTACCATCCAGTATATCCTGGTGCAAATAGAACAGTTCCTAGCACCTAGTGGGTACTCAATAAATACTGAAAGAATGAGAAAAGAATTTCACACACTTTTCATTACAAATGAAAGCACTGCCTGTATATAAATACACTGAACAATAAAAAAAAAAAAGTTTGAGGGACACCTGGGTGGCTCAGTTGGTTAAGTGTCTGACTCGTGATTTCAGCTCAGGTCATGATCTCAGGGTCGTGACATCCAGCCCTGCATCATAGGACAACTCCACACTCAGTGGGGAGTCTGCTTGGATTCTCTTTCTTCCCTTCCCCCCCCCACCCACTTGCTCTCTCTCTCAAATAAATAAATCTTTTTTTAAAAAGTTTGAATTGTAAAATAAAAAACCAGAGCTCTGTAAGTAAAAAAAAATAACTATTAACTCAAGTTTCTATAACTGGACTTCTGTAGTTATTTAGCTGTGTGTGTAAGGAAGAGGGAACTAGAGGGAGAGGGAGAGACAGAGAAAGATACTAATCTACGTAAACTTCTTTTTGGAAGAGGAACCTTCTCTGGCAATAAATTCTGGGAGGAATTTGTCACAGTCCTCAACATATAACATGCATCCATAGGTAAGAGAGATTGTGCAACATCAAACAATTTTTCTAAAAGGATTTTACCAAAGATGCAGACATGCTGTTCAGGTGTTCATTTCCTATGCTGATCTTAAATGAAAGCCAATGATATAATATTAATTTACAGTTGATTCTGCTCTAGAAGGACCATGTATATTTGGCATGCAAAGGGCATTTTCTTTTTTTTTAAGATTTTATTTATTTATTCATAAGAGACACACAGAGGGAGGCAGAGACATATACAGAGGGAGAAGCAGGCTACATGGAGAGCCTGCACAACCCCAGGATCACGACCTGAGCTGAAGGCAGATGCTCAACCACTGAGCCACCCAGGTACTCTACAAAGGGCATTTTCTATGGGACTTAGAAAGCATCTCATCTTTACTTGCTTCTCAACTTTTCATTTTATTTTCTAAAATATACTTACTTTTCTCACATTTATTGAAGAATTCTCTGAATATCTCACTTGATATTGAAGTTGAAATGGTACTAATGTTGGGCTGGACCAAGAAATCTTTAAATTGCCAGTATCTGTGATCTCCATATGCAAACCTAATGGTGGATCAGGCTTCACTTAAGGAAAAAAAGAACATTTTTAAGTCAAGCAATTTTCATGATAATCATAAAATAGAGTCAAAATGAATTTTTAGCATTTCCCATTCTTTCAACTACTTAAAAGGTGACCTTATTCAAAGGCTAATTATACAAGCAAAATATTAGGTCTCCTTGTATCTTTCCATAGCAACCCATGTATACCCATTTCCTCTCCCAAGTGGTAATAAGTATAAATCAGTAATGAGGTTGTTTTGATAAACATAAATTCCTGCTGTAAAAAATGTCTGCTAACCTTATTTAACCTAGCATTCCCCAAACTTCCAGAATTCCCCCACCATACTCACACACTGATTTAGTGGGTGACAAGAAAGAACAGCATTTTGCAGGACAGTACTTG
Source organism: Nyctereutes procyonoides (assembly GCF_905146905.1). Taxonomy (NCBI): domain Eukaryota; kingdom Metazoa; phylum Chordata; class Mammalia; order Carnivora; family Canidae; genus Nyctereutes; species Nyctereutes procyonoides. The sequence goes on along the minus strand of NW_026575140.1, from coordinate 44,860,761 downwards.
GAAAATGCATACTTAGTTTGCATGCAAAAATGCATGCAAATATGCATGCAAAATTCAGCAAGTCTATTAACTTTGAAATATAATCTAGGCACATCTACTCAAAAAATCCACAGTATGCGTATTTTACATGCAATAAACATAGCATTTGCAGGCCCTGGCTTGTCACCAGAAATGTGGATAGAGTTTCTTAGCCTAACAATGTGTTTAACTTGGTAAATGATTTGAGTTCATGTGTATATGCATGTGTTCATATATGAATATGCATTTGTATATAGGTTGTACATGTGTGTATATAGTTTTAAACACACATAACCTTTACATTATTTGTAGAAACAATGTAAACCTCTTACAATAAAGGATTAAATAAATACTGGTTTATCCCTATAAGGGAAATCTATGCAACCTTTAAAAATCATATTGGAGAAGAATACTGAAAATGTTTAAGATTTTTAGTTTTAAAAGTTTATTAAACATCATTTATACTTTTAGTTCCTGATTTGTTAAAATTAACAAATAAAAGTATATTTACAAATATATATAAAATAGAAACAAAATGCCAAAATGATAGAAAATAGATGATGCATTTCTCTTTTCTGTGCATCTCTGTTTTTTCAAGATTCTATTTATTTTATTTTTAAGATTTTATTTATTTATTCATAGAGATGCAGAGACACAGGCAGAGGGAGAAGCAGGCACCATGCAGAGAGCCTGACTGTGGGACTCAATCCAGGGTCTCCAGGATCATGCCCTGGGCTGCAGGCAGCGCTAAACAGCTGCGCCACCAGGGCTGCCCTGTTTTTTTCAAGATTTTAAATAGCAGGACTTAACATATGTAGAAATAATCATTACACTGAAGTGCTGGCTGATTTAAATTTTATTTATCAAGAACTAAAGTGGCATATTATTATTAACATACTATATCTTCGAAAATTTAGACATAGTTTTTCTCTTGAGTCAAAATTTATAAAGCTTTTACTTTATGTGACATATTACAAATTTTAGTTACTTTAAAGCACAAACACTAAAGTCTAGAAATAATAGGTGAAATTAGTTGAGTTCTCATGATCAAAAAGAAATCAAAACAAAAACATCAAACAAAAATCATGAAATTAGGGGTGCCTGGGTGGCTCAGTTGGTTAAGTGGCTGCCTTTGGCTCAGGTCATGATCCCAGGGTCCTGGGACTGAGCCCTATATCAAGCACCCTCCTCAGTGGGGAGTCTGTTTCTCCCTCTCCCTCTGCCTCTTCCCCTCAGCTTGTGCTCTCTCTCTCTCTCTCTCTCTCAAATAAAAACTAAAATAAAATAAAGAAATATTAGAAATCATGAAATTATAAACTATCGTATATTTCCTGCCTGCATACATATGTGCCTTAATATTAGAAATCTAAAAACAAATCATTCACTGGACCACCCATGTCCCCAGTCTAAGATATACTGCCATTACCTGCTTCTTTCAGAGTATTATTCCTTGAAAAAGTTGGCACTACTCACTCTCCACACTTTGTGTTCCATTTTCCTAACCAACCTACTGTGATTAGGTCTTCCTTCTCAGCAATCCACCAAAACTTCTCTGTCAAAGTCATCATCCTTTGCCAAATACAATGCCAGTTGTCTGATGCATTTTACTCCACTTGTCAGTGGCATTCCACAGCTGCTCACTCTGTTTCCACATGGCTTCCAGGCCACCAACCTCTTTTACTCCTCTTTTCTCTCTGATTGCCTCAGTCTTTCTCTTACTGAACTCTAAGTGGATGATCTCAGGCAGTCCCATAAACATCTATATGCCAGATACTCCCATATATATCTTTCCTGAACTCTAGGATCATATGTCCAACTGTCTACTCAGCATCTCTTGGATATCTATAAGCATCTCAAAAATAATGTGTCACATACCTGATCTTCCCTAAATTTCCCCATCTTAGTATCTGGTACCACTATTCACTGGCATGCTCAAGGCCAAGTCTGAATGTTATCCTTGGTTCCTCTCTGCCCATACTCTACACCCAATCCACTAGAAATTTCGGTCAGCCCCATCTCCCAAATGAATCCCAACTATGATCATTTCTTTACTTCTCTACTGCTACATTCCTAAACCAGCTAGATCATTCCAGTTAGCCTCCTGTCTGAGCCTTCTGATTTCAGTCTTGTAACTATTATTCTTCTTTTCCCCATTGATTTCCTTCTTCACATGTCAAGTAAATTTTAAATACACACACAGATAGAACACACACACACACCTGACAATACCACTCTATTGGTTCAAAACTTCCGCTGTAATTAGAATAAAATCTAAACTCTATAGCCTGGCCTACCATATGACCTGAATCCAATACCTCTGACCACATCTTCCAAACATTCCCCTGCCTTATTCACTCTAAGCACAAACGTTTTCTCTTTGGTTCCTCCAACTTCCAAGCTCAGTCCATTTCAGAGGTTTTATGGGTGCTATTTTTCCTGCTTGAGGCACCTTTTGCTCTGGATTTTTGCATGGCTATCTCTTTTTTACATTCATCCCAAATGCTATCTCTTTAACAGGTCTTCTTTGACCTCCATAGCTGAAATAACAGTCCTTACACCTACCTGGCCCTCTCCATGTCTTATTTCTTTTGTGGCACTTAACATTTTAGGACATTATCATATGTGCCCAAGTATAAGGAAAATTTTTTTTCTCAAAAGATTATCCCTGGGCAGCCCCTGTGGCACAGCAGTTTAGTGCCGCCTTCAGCCCAGGCGTGATCCTGGGATTGCGTCCCATGTCAGGCTCCCTACATGGAGCCTGCTTCTCCCTCTGCCTGTGTCTCTGCCTCTCTCTGTGTGTCTGTCATGAATAAATAAATAAAAAATCTTTAAAAAATATTATTTCTGAGGAAAAGACAAAATTTAAATTTCTTACAAACTCTATCATAGCACCTTCTCTTAACTATTTTTTTAAATACTTAATTAAATTTTGGCTCTAAATGTTTCTAAAAATCACCTGACAGAATTAGTTTTTAAAAGAGAACATAACAATATTTTATAAATTTCATATATATTTTTCCTGTGGTATAACTTCATGACAGAATTGCTTAGATGGCATTTTAATTATGTTGTAGAGACCACAAATATAACCCTAGAGAACAAATTATTTGAAAATCCTAATGTTAAAATATGATGTCATGCAGATTCAAAAAGTGGCATATCCCCAGTAACTTAGAAGGAAATGACAGTGAAGTTGTGTAGCAAACTTTGTGTGAGATACTTGGAAAAGTGGCTCTAATGTCACTAGACATCTACTGATGCTAAGATGCATGCAAAGAGTTTATATATAATGGTCTCAGGAAATAGGGAAAATAGTAATGCTGTTAAGTTATATGTTATATATAAAATACATACCTATATAAAAGTAAGTTAATAAATTAAATATTTTAAGTGAACATGGCCTATATTATTCACATTTGTAATCATATGTTCAAGCTGATCAAAAAAAACTGAGAATCTTTGCACTAAAAATATGTGATGGCACTACCTATTTGGATTTTTCTTACAATCAGATTTGTATAGCAAATTATTTAGTTGTTTACTTTTTTATTGTTTCTCTCTGCTCACTATTGTTTGTCTCTGGTTTTTGAGGCAGGAACTTTGTCTCATTCACCACTGTTTCCCCAACTCCTAGATCAGTGGCTGACATACATGAGCTTCTAAGAAATATTTATTGAAGGAATAAAAAAAGTATAAAATAAAGATAAAAAAATAAACTTCTAATTACTTTTAGAAATTGTTATCTGACAAGTGAAAAAGTAACAACCAAATAATACATATCATTTAGACAGATCCAAGACTGAAAGAAAAACTGTTCTTAAGAAAGAATTTAAGGGGGGGGCCTCAATGACTCAGTAAGTTAAGTAAGTGTCCAATTCTTGGTTTCTGCTTAGGTCATGATCTCAGAGTCATGAGATCAAGACCTTCATCAGACTGCATGCTCAGTGAAGAATCTGCTTAAAAAGTCTTTCTCTGCCTCTCCCCTCACTCGCACTTGCACACACTCTCTCTCCCTCTCTAAAATAAATAGGTAAATCTTTAAAAAAGAAAGAAAGAACTGAAGTTATAATTGCAGAGATATCTATACTACTGTGAAAACATTCTAGAAGCTGCTTTTAAGATTCCCAGTTCTACATTTGCTGTCCTTACCACATTGGTCAAAGTAAGATAGGCTATTGAAAAATTTTGTACACAAATTTAACCTGTTTGTATGACTGATGTTTAGATCTATTACCTTTCTAATGCACAACTTACCAACATTTATGGGCTGAACTGACATTAGAGGTGACTGAAAATTTATTCCACCCAACGTGATTTTCAAATACATAAGAAGAGTGTGGTTGAGTTTGGCTGTTGGCACAGGCACATGGCATTCACAGCTGTCATGAACACTGCAGTTGCATGGAACAATCTGAAAACTTCCCTTCTGGGGGACTGGAGGTGACTCTTCTAACACTTCAGGCCTATGTGAAAAAGGAAGAGCTAAATATCAGCACAGATGTGACAGGACTGGATTTATTTAAACTATATGACAAAAATCCAAACTGAGGTGAACTATTTTGGACATCCAGCTTAAATGGCATCTAGAAAAAACAGGGTACATTATATCAGAAACACAAAGAAAACGGTTAAAGCAGGTTAGCCATTAGAAATAATAGCAGGAAGAAAATAGTGAAGCACTGAAAGGAAAGAAAAATTGCGATCCTAAAACTCTATACCCAAAATATCTTTCAAAATAAACATGAAATAAAGGCTTTTTTCAGGCATACCAAAATTGAAAATATTTGTCACTAACAGGTCTGCATTATTAAAAAAATGCAAAAAGGAATCATACAAAAAGGAAATGGTAGCAGATGGAAGTCTGATTCTATACAAAGAACTGAAAATAGCTTTAAAAGGGTAAATAGTTACTGACTGCTTAAAGCAAAAATAATACCATGTAGTGTAGAGTTTATAACACAGGTAGAAGTAAAATGTATGACACTGGCTCCCAGTTTGGGGGGAAGAGACATAATATAAGCATGCAGTTTTAATGTTCTCAAACTATACATTAATTGATATAATATTACTTAAAGGTACATCAGTTTATAATAAGTTAAAAACCTATATCATAAATCTTAAAGCAATTGTTAAAATAATAAAACAAGGGGTTATAGCTAAAGAACCACAATGATCAAGCTAACAGAATATTGGTATAAAGACAGAAAAACAGATTAATGGAACAGAATAGAGACCAACACCTATATGGGCAACCAGCTTTCTACAGGGATACAGAGCTTTCTCTCTGTGAAGAAATGGTAATCTTCTCATTAAGTTGTGCTGAACAATGGGATATCTATATGCAAAACAAAACAAATTTCAATCCATACTCACACCAGATTCAAAAATTAATTCAAAATGGATCATCAGTTCAAACGGGAAACCTAAAGCCATAAAACTTCAAGAACATGGAGACGAAAATGTGTGACCTTGAGTAAGGTAACATTTCCTTAGATGCAACACCAAAACCATGATCCATAAAAGAACAAATTGATAAACTGGACTCTTACCAAGATTGAAAACTCTATTTTTTGAAAGAAAGACACTATGGAGCAACAAAAAGACAAGCCATATACTGAAAGAATATATTTCCCAATTATTTATCTGATAAAGGACTTGTCTCCAGAAGATATAAAGAATTCTCAAAACTCAATAAAACAATACAATTAAAAAACAGGCGAAGATTTCACCATGCACTCAGCCATAGAAGATAAACACATGAAAATAAGCATGTGAAAAGAAGCCCAAGATCATTAGTCATTTAGGAAATGCAAATTAAGACCACAATGATACCACTATCCACCTTTTAGAATGGCTAAAATTTCAGAAGTTAATTAATGGAAGTGAAGAAATTAGAACTCTAATGCACTGCCCAGTGGGAATGTAAAATGGTACCACTTTGTAAAAACAGTTTAGTAATTTCTTAAGTTGTTAAAATTACACCTATCATAGGATTTACACATTCTATAGGATTTACACATTCTATCTCAGGTATTCATCCAAGAGAAATGAAAGCCTATGTCCTTTCAGAGACTCATACACAAACGAACACAGAGACAGCAGCTTTATTTGTAACAGTCAAAAATGGTAAGTGACTCAAATGTCTATCAACAGGTGAATGGATAAACAAATTGTGGCATATCCATATAATGGAATGCTACTTCACAATGGAAAGGAATGAACTGAAACAGTCAACAAAACTAAAAGACAACCTACAGAATGGGAGAAGATATTTGCAAATGACCTATCAGATAAACCGCTAGTATCCAAGATCGATAAAGAACTTATTCAATTCAACAGCAAAGAAACAATACAATAATGACATGGGAAAAAGACATGAACAGAAATTTCACCAAAGAAGACATAGACATGGCCAACAAGCACGTGAGAAAATGCTCCACATCACTTGCCATCAGGAAAATACAAATCAAAACCACAATGAGATACCACCTCACACCAGTGAGAATGGGGAAAATTAACAAGACAGGAAACAACAAATGTAGGAGAGGATGTGGAGAAAGGGGAACCCTCTTGCACTGTTGGTGGGAATGTGAACTGGTGCAGCCACTCTGGAAAACTGTGTGGAGGTTCCTCAAAGAGTTAAAAATAGAACTACCCTACAACCCAGCAATTGCACTGTTGGGGATTTACCCCAAAGATACAGATGCAGTGAAACGCCGGGACACCTGCACCCCGATGTTTATAGCAGCAATGTCCACAATAGCCAAACTGTGGAGCCTCAGTGTCCATCAAAAGATGAATGGATAAAGGAGATGTGGTCTATATATACACTGGAATATTCCTCAGCCATTAGAAATGACAAATATCCACCATTTGCTTCGATGTGGAGGGACCTGGAGGGTATTATGCTGAGTGAAGTAAGTCAATCAGAGAAGGACAAACATTATATGGTCTCACTCATTTGGGAAAGATAAAAAATAGTGAAAGGGAATAAAGGGGAAAGGAGAGAAAATGAGCAGGAAATATCAGAGAGGGTGACAAAACATGAGAGACACCTACCTATGGGAAACGAACAAGGGGTAGTGGAAAGGGAGGTGGGCGGTGGGATGGGGTGACTGGGTGACAGGCACTGAGGGGGGCACTTGACGGGATGGGCACTGGGTGTTATGCTATATGTTGGCAAATCGAACTCCAATAAAAAAATATATCCAAAAAAGAAAGGAATGAACTACTAGTGGATGCACACAATATTAATGAATCTGAAAATAATCGTGCTGTATGAAAGCATGACAAAAGTGCTGTATGATCACATTTATATAAAATTCTATAAAATACCAAGTAACCTGGGTAACAGTGCAGATCATTCATTGCTTGGGGACAATGGAGGGTGATGAGGGTGGTAGGATGCCACAGATACAGGCGGTGGATGGTGTTACAAAGGGGCAGTAAGCAATTCTGTGATTGGTAGTATATTCATTTTCTTTATTAGGGTTAATGATTTTATGAGTGATTTCACATACCAAAACTTACCAAGTTTAAACCTTAAATATATAATAAAACTGGTAAATATATACAGTTTGTCTATTAATTTTATGTCAACACAGTTGTTTACTCAAAAAAAGAAAATTTAAGAAAAACTTTTTAAGCAATACTTTGCCTATCACTGTAAACCTACAAATGAGTGAACTAACCTTAAAAAGTAATTGCAGAAAAAAAAAAAAGTAATTGCAGGGGTGGCTGGATGGCTCAGTTGGTTAAAGTCTACCTTCACCTCAGGTCATTATCAGGGTCCTTGGGATCCAGCCCTGCTTCATGCTCCTTGCTTAGTCAGGAGCCTACTTCTCCCCTCTCTGCAACAACCACCCCCTGCCCCGCTTGTGCGCTCTCTCTCATTTATCTCTAACCCTCTCTCTCAAATAAATAAATAAAATATTTTTTTTAAGGTAACTGTACAGTTTTTCCTTGATGGGTTACCTCCTGATAAACTCATTGTAAACTGGAAATATCCCAAGTTGAAATGCATTTAATACACCTAACCTACCAAATGTCATAGCTTAGCCCAGCCTACCTTAAACATGCCCAGAACATTTACACTAGCCTACAGTTGGGCAAAATCATCTAACACAAAACCTATCTTGTAATAAAATGTTGAACATCTCACATAATTTACTGAATAGCATACGAGAGTTAAGGAAGGAGAGATAGAGAGAGAGAGAGAGAGAGAGAGAGAGAGAGAGAGAGAATGGTTTTAAGTGTATCAGTTGTTTACCCTCATGGTCATGTGGCGGACTAGGAACTGCCACTGCCCAACATCAAGAGGGGCTACATATCACCAGCCTGGGAAAAGATCAAAATTCAAAACTCTACTGAATGAGTATTGCTTCCATATCATTGTCATAAATCAAACCATTGTAAGTGGGTGACTGTAACTAGCTGGGTTGAGTTACCTATCTCAAGGCAAAAAGAATAATGGCATGCAACAAAGAGTTGTTATTTCTGATTTATTAGTGTTAGTTTTTTTAATCAGCCTGGTTGCCTGGAGAGTCTAAATCTAGGTGTAAATAAAAAAGACTTTAAGGTGGGAGCCCTAGGGTGGCTCAACTGGTTAAGCTGCCAACTCTTGGTCTCAGCTCAGGTCATGATCTTGTGATCTTGGGATCAAGTCCCGTATCGGGCTCTGTGCAGAGTCTGCTTCAGATTCTCTTTTGCTCTCCCTCCAGCTTGTTCTCTCTCTAATAAATAAATAAAATCTTAAAAAAACAAACAAAAAAAACCCTCTAAGGTGGAAGTTGGGGGTGGGGAGTGGTGGACAGGGGTAATTAATATTTCCCTGTCTTGCTTAAGCTATCCCATTCTGTCCAAAAACACCTGCTGCCTTCTATCTAAACCACTCCATCTTTTTTAAAGAATGTGGGGATGCGAAGAGAGTATTAATACTTAGATATGATCACTGCCTTCAGAAATCTTACAGTCCTTTTGTAGGGAAAAAACTGTAAGTGCTAAATATACTAATTAAAAATTACTGTGGAGAAAGCATTGCTTTAGAAACTCTGCTAAATAGCATATATCTGAGAATTGAGATATCAATACAACATGAAAGAAATGGATCCAAATCTTTCATACATACACCACTAGTATTAAATGTGAGTTAAGATAGATTTTCAAGTTTCCTGAGATAGACTTCAGAATTACCTTAGTCCTAAAAGAAAACAATCAAGAAATAACATTTATAGGCCTTTTAACGTGTAAAGCAGTCTACTGGGCACTGTATAGGGAATAATATTATTGTAGGAAGCACAGTAAATTAACACCAACACTTAAAATCAAGTCCTTCTGTTTATTTATGAGCCATAAGACCATTAGGCAGGTAAGTTCTTTTTTGTGAGCCATGATTTCCACAATCAACAAAGCAGAGAAAAATTCCTGCATCATCTTTATAAGGCTGTTATAAATATCAAAGACAATTACATAAAAGTATTTTTGAAAACCTTAAAGTGCTATAGATCCATAAAATACCATTTGGAATTAGAGTTGGAATGACTTAGCACTTTCAATTTTATTTAAATCTTTAAACAAAGCCAATGAAATGTTATTTTTTAAAAAATCACACTATGCCTTTTAGGTGTTTTTCAAATATTAAAGGCTTTTATCAAAAGATTATGGAACAAATTGAAAAAATTGTGATATTTTATGTCAGAAATATGCTTGTATGGTGTTATACTTTGAAGAACTCCCAAATTTTACAGTAAAAATAGAACTAAATAGAAAATAAGCACATCATTCTTGACTAACACTTTTTAAAGGACAGAAAATTTAGTGATATTTTTCTTTTTTAAAAAGAAAGGTTAGGGACATCTGGGTGGCTCAGCGGTTGAGCGTCTACCTTCGGCCCAAGGCATGATTCTGGAGTACCAGCATTGAAACCCACATCAGGCTCCCTGCATGGAGCCTGCTTCTCCCTCTTGCCTGTGTCTTTGCCTCCCTCTCTCTCTCATGAATAAATAAATTAATTTTTTTTTAAAAAAAGAAAGGTTAGAATTGCACTGTCTTACTATAGATGGTCTTGCCAATTCCATTTTTTTAAAGATTTTATTTATTTATTCATGAGAGACACAGAGAGAGAGAGAGAGAGAGAGAGAGGCAGAAACACAGGCAGAGAGAGAAGCAGGCTCCATGCAGGGAGCCCAATGTGGGACTAGATCCCTGGCCCCCAGGATCACACCCCGGGCTGAAGGCAGACACTAAACCGCTGAGCCACCCAAGGATCCCCTCATTTTTTCTAAATAGCCTGGATAATTGTAGAATTGGGCTGATTACCAATTAGATTAACTACCTCGTTTCTCTATTACTTCACTGTTGTGTGCTCTGTTTAATCAATCTCCTTGTTAACTTCTTTATAATTTCAACATATACAAAGAAAATATATAGTATATATTCATAATCATGATTATATGTAATTTATATGTTTATTTTAGTAATTCATTATTTGGGTTTTTTTTAAAGCATATCCATTTAGAAATTTCCCAAGGCACCCCAACAGATAATCCCATTATGAAACACTAAGAATCAATCTAAAACTAATATTCAAATATCCTTCACAGGGGTAAGGAAACTACAGCCACAGGCCAAATATACCTGTTTTTGTACAGCCTGTGAGCTAAGAATGGTTTCTTACATTACCAATGGTTTTTTAAAAAAGGAAGAATGTCCCATGATATATGATAATTATAGAATATTCAAATTTCAGTGTCCATAAAATTAGTTATGCTTATTCATTTACATATTAACTATAACTACAAGGTTGTACGAAAGAGAGTTTGGCCTGAAAAGTCTAAAATATTTGCTATCTGACCCTTTAAGAAAAAATTTTCAATCCCAGCTATTGGCCAGAAACATTTTGTACTCCCTACTGGTGGGAACTTGATGGGCAAAAAATACAGAATCCATATTAAATATATCATATTTCATTTTATAGCATATTTACAATTTACACAAACACCCTGAGAATCACTAATTTAATTTTTCAAACTACCTTATGAGGGAACTAGTATCACCTACTTTCTTTTTTTTTTTTTTTTTTTTAAATTTTTATTTATTTATGATAGTCACAGAGAGAGAGAGAGAGGCAGAGACACAGGCAGAGGGAGAAGCAGGCTCCATGCACCGGGAGCCCGACGTGGGACTCGATCCCGGGTCTCCAGGATCGCGCCCTGGGCCAAAGGCAGGCGCCAAACCGCTGCGCCACCCAGGGATCCCCTATCACCTACTTTCTAAGTGAGAAAGTGAGGCTCAGAGACAATGTAGTCCTTAAACTTGTCTGATGTCTTGTGCTTCCATGTTCATTGCTCATTTCATTATACCCAAGGTGTCTTATTATCACAAGACACTGTTACTGTTGCCGTTTTATTATTTTATGTAGGGGATTAATTCCTTAGTGGCCACAACTAAAAAAACAACTATAATCTGAAGCACCTTAACATTTCTATAAATCAGAACTTTAAAGAATTAGAGGATTATTTGAAATTACTTTTTCCTTGAAGAAAATATTAGATATTTCTCATATTTATGAGAGCATAAACTTTTCAAAGTTTGTGTAGAAACTGGAATACACAAGCCTCGTTACTTGTCAAAGTCAGCCTAAGAACTACTTTCATCTTCTAAAAGAAGTTTGAAGTATTTGTAAACATCAAACAACTACTCTAAATTTTGATAATTTAAAGCATAAGGATTAAATTGGTAATCAAATTTTTAAAATAAGGAGAGACATTGACTTAAACCAAACTTAAGAATTTCTGAAATCGGGACACCTGGGTGGCTCACTGGTTGAGCTTCTGCCTTTGGTTCAGGTTGTGATTCTGGAGCCCCGGGATCGGGTCTCAAGTCAAGCTCCCCATGGGGAGCTTGCTTCTCCCTCTGCCTATGTCTCTGCCTCTGTGTGTGTGTCTCTCATGAATAAATAAATAAAATCTTTAAAAAAAAAAGAATTTCCAAAATCCTTGAAAAATTTTTATGCAGCAAAGTATCTTATGCCTTGCCAACATACACTAATTCAGTGCCACAATTATTTAATTTCTCTGTATGTGAACAAACTTTACTTAAAAGTGAAAATAGTAAAAACTAAACCAAAAAAAAAAAGACTTCTCAAATTTTAAATTTGGCTTCTTTGCAAATTTCATCATATGGGCTATTTTCTGGTCAGAAGTTAGATATATATTTAGTACCAAAATTTCATTTTTGATAGCCACAGTGGTTTACAGAGAGAGCACATTCTATCCTCTGACCTTCAAATTATTTGTTCCCAGAATTATTTTTCTATGAATATATTAAAACTTCTCTAAGCAAAGATCTATGCTAAATTATTACAAGAATAACATCAAATGGGTGCCACCCAGTCCTGACTGTGACATAAACTGAGAGCAAACTAGGGTGGACAAATGTGTACATAGGAATTGTTTAGAACAGTTACTTTTGTATATCATTTGATCAAGTCATTTATTTTAAATAAATAAATTTTGTTACCCAAAAAGTCTACTTTACCAATCCCCCAAAGCTCAAAGACCAAATTAGTGTTACAGACTAGTCTCATCATCAGAATCACCTGGAGCCTTGTTAAAAATAGAGTCCTAGACTCTCCATGGAGAATTCAGTTGGTCTGGAGCTAAGAAACCTGTTTTCAGTAGGAGCCATAGATTGATTCTCCAAGCGTTAGCCCCAAACCAGTAGCATCAACATCCTCTGGAACTTGATAAAAATGCAAACTACTGGCTCCACTTCAGATCTTATGAATCAGGCCCAAGTGAAAAGTAATGGCTAGATAAATTTCATCAAGGAGACAAGCTTAAGAAGCATTTTATAAAACTCAAAGTACTCTTCAGATGTAAGATATTACCAAACAAATGGAAAATCAACAAAGATGAAAGGGAGAAAAGGAAAAAGAAAAGGAAAAGAAGAATGCTAACTAAAGCAAATGAATCTTAGCATATATCAAGTTAACAATATAACCACAGGGGTAGAGGAGGAGGGAATATCTTAATTAACTTTGGGACATAGTATTTTGATCACGTAACCTTCAGCTTTAGCAAAGGCAAAATGAGTGTACAGAAATATTGTACTCAGGGGTACCTGAGTGGCTCAGCAGTTGAACATCTGCCTTTGACTCAGGGCATGATGCCAGGATCCTAGGATGGAGTCCCGCATGGGGATCCCCACAGGGAGCCTGCTTCTCCCTCTGCCTGTGTCTCTGCCTCTTTCTCTGTATCTCTCATGAATGAATGAATGAATGAATAATAAATAAATAAACAAAATCTTTAAAAAAAAAAGATTTAAAAAAAGGAAATATTGTACTCTAGCTAGTACCCTTGTTTTTCACAGTGGTGTAGGTTAGCAATTCCAAAACTACTTTACATGTATTCTAGGACTAAGCAAATGGGTTATAAATTGTGGGAAGTGGAAGCCAGATTTCTTACTGCTGGGAAAATAGAGAAAAAAGAAAGAGGGGAAGGGGAAGGATAAAGAGGAAGGAGAGGAGGAGAGGGGAGAAAAGAGGAAAGAAGGAAAAAAGGAAGAAAAAAAAAGGAAACCTGGAATGGATCCTATGGTTTTTGGACTATAATGGGAGACATTATGGGTGCCTGGGTAGCTCAGCTGGTTGAGCGTCAGATTCTTGGTTTTGCTCAGGTCATGATCTCAGCGTCCTGAGATGGGGGCCAGCATCAGGTTCCTTGTTCAAGCAGAGAATCTGCTTGAGATTCTCTCTCCCCCTCTGCTCCTCTTCCCCACTCTCAATCTCTCTCAAATAAATAAATAAATATTTTTTAAAATGGAGGATATTAGTAAGAATATATGCTTTTAATATATGTCTATACAGAGATATAGAAATATAGATTTGTGGATATGATACATACACATCATGTGTGTATTGTGTTCGAAATGTCTTGTAGTACTAGAGAGTAAGGAAATCCTCAAAAAAGAAAAAAAGGATGGGACACATCAAAAGGACATAGAGGCCAGTGAATAAGTTCCTAATGGCTAAATATGGGGCAATTTGAACAATAAAATAAAAAATGATAGCAACTGATTATAGCCCATAAAATAAAGAATCCACAAGTCCATCTGGTCAGGAAAGGAGGAAGGATGAGAAGGAGGGAAGGAGGATGAGAAGAGGAAGGAAGAAAATAAAGGAAGGAAAGAGAATGGAAAATGTACTTCTCACAGAGACAGCACTGTGGCCTCTACACACTAATGATACTAGCCCTAAAATGTTCTAGTTTATATTGGGTACTTTTGTTTACTTTACAAATAATGTATTTTTCTTCTCTAAAATTACAGTCAGTTCTTTTCTATATTACCAATTTCTCTTCTCATTTTATTCCTGTTTTCCTTTATATCCCTAAGCATGTGGAACATTGTAATAGCCACCCTTGCCTGCTAATTTTATTATCCCTCTCATTTCTGGACCTATTTCTATGGATTGATGTTTCTTTTCCTCCTGGCTAGGGGCTGTATTTTCCTGTTCTTTCATGTGTGTTGCCATTTTTTACTAGATGTCAGACATCATGAATATGAGATTTTTGAGTGTTGGACTGTATTGTTTTACTTTAAAGAATGTTGGATTTTGTTCTGGCAGTTGGGTAAGTTACCTGGGCACCAGTTTGAACCTTTCAAGCTTCTTAGAAGTTCTTTTGGAGATACAGTAGCCTTAAGGCTACTAAGGCTAATTTGGCCTCACTTTTAAAATGTGGCTATAATGAGGTTTCTACTGACTGTCATTTGATATTCAACAAATATCTCCAATCTGCTTGGTGGAAACTTTAATTATTCCTGGTCCTATGTAACTTTTGAGAATTGTTTAGCTTACAGTTCCTGGTGATCATTCTCTTCCTAGTGGTTCTTACTCAACTCAGTGTTTCTTACTCAACATCATGGGACAGATTAGTAATCAGTAAAAGAGTGAAGGGGACCCCAGTACTAATTCTGCATACTCCCTGCTTCAAGTCCTCTGCCTCACAAACTCAAGCCTCCTTAGGCTCTCTGAATTCCTATTTCTGTCTCCTTGATCCAGCATTATCACTGGGTTCTACTACAGTTTCCCAGCCCTGTGCCAGGTTCTGGAAATTGCCTTTAGTCCAGCAAATCTGAGTAATTCAGGATTCACTTTGTTTCCTTAGGTATCACAGTTCTGTTCTGCTTTTGTCCTGTAGCTTGAAACAGATGTTTCCCACATTTTATCATGTTCTCTGGTTATTTATGACAGGAGAGTCAGAAGAGTAATCCCAGACTGTATTATTCCCTCATAACCAGAAACCACTTTTGACTTTATATATTAGCTTCTGAAAATCTAATATATTCAAACAGTTCAAAACTTGGTTTTCTTTAAAGGAAGCAGTGGAATGGGGTGGTTACTTGATGGAATGTGTGATCTATGTCTTAAATAGGAATTACTACAGCATGTTTATCAGCTGAGAGGAAAACTTGATGATACAAGAAAGAGAGATCATTGCAAAAGCAAAGTCCTTGAGTAAGCTACAGGGGATGGGACTCAAAACACATGAGAAAGGATTCACTTTAGATTGGAACCCAGAGAACTCATCCATAATTAAAGAAGAGAAAGAAACTGCATGGGCACTGATGTGAGCAGGCGTAGATGTTGGTGAGAAAAGCAATTATAAGAGAAGCTAACCTCCCCCTAATTTCCTGCTGCAAATCAAAAGCAAGGTCATTGGGGAGCGTCTCCGGCTCCCTCTCAGGGAAGCCAGCTGCCATGTTGTAAGGTATTCTATGGAGAAATCCACAGACAAGGAATTGAAGGAGACCTGCAGTCCCAGCCTGGGAAGAACCTTGTGAAAGACCTTAAGGCAAGTGGCCCCAGCTAATCTGCTCCTAGATTCCTGACCCACAGGGCCTGTGAGATGATAAATGATTGTTGTTAGAAGCCACTAAACTCGGGGTAGCTTATTATATAGCATAGAGAACCAAGGCAGGTATTGGTACCTGGAAATGGGATGCTGTCATAGAAATAAACCTGCAGAGACACCTGGGTGGCTCAGCGGTTGAGCTTGAGCGTCTGCCTTTGGCTCAGGGCATGATCCCGGGGTTCCAGGATCGAGTTCCACATCGAGCTCCCTGCGTGGAGCCTGTTCCTCCCTCTGCCTGTGTCTCTGTCTCTCTCTGTTTGTGTCTCTCATGAATAAGTAAATAAAATCTTAAAAAAAAATACACCTGCAAAAGTGGAAGTGGCCTTAGAGTCTGGTGACGACAGAAGCTGGAACAATTGGAGAAGCATGATAAAGAAAGCCTCAACTGCCTTGAATAGACTGTGAGTGGAAATGTGGAGTTTGAGGACACTGCCAGTGAGGGCACACAAGCAAGTGAGGAACACAGACTGGATCTTAGAGGAAAGAGAGTCTTACATAATGGCAGAAAGCTAAGCCACACATCTACAGTTCCCTGGGCAGCAGGAAGTATATCTCCCGAACTGGTGGATCTGCTGCAGCAGACTGCCAAGCAGGTGGTGAAGGTGCCCCTTGTTTTCTTCTTGCCACAAGAAGAGATAGACCACTGAGCAAAGGACTGTCAAACAAAAGAAAACACGTCTTGAGAGATGCCCAGCCTCTCCAGATGGCGAAGATGGCACCTCTAGGAAATGGCTCCCAAGCAAAGATCAAAGAGAAGGCAAAGAAGGGCTTATCTCTAAAAGATCTGTGGGCTTTTATCTAAAGGGGTAAACTCCCATGAGATTCACAGGAGGCTGTGTTGTCTTGTGAGAGAACGTGGCTAGTTCAGACTGAATGGGTACAGAATGAATCGAAGCCACTGGACTCCCAAAATTGTGCTGATGGAAGCATGCTGAGAACTCCTGCTCCTCCCCCTCCCCCTGCTGCAGCAGAGATACCTCTGTCTTTCATGAAAAAGAAACTCAGGAGACAGAGCCGAGAAACATGAAGAATTATTTCTGAGGGTGAGGTAATAGAGGGAATAAGCCTAAGGTGAGGAAGAGGGGGAGATGGTCAAAGAGTAGGATCCCTGAAACTGAAATTACAGACAGCATTCTTACCAGTAGTGACAAGGTCTAGAAGAGGGCCATGAAAATGGGTGAACTAGGCAGAGTGAAGAAACAAGAACAAGGAAAGTAAAGCCTTCAAGAAATTGAAGATCATCCATATGGATGATATGCGGAGGGGGTAATAGTAAAGAGACAAAGTAAACTAGATGTTAGCAGTTACAAGAGTGCAAACTCCTTGGATGACTCTTATTCATCCACCTTGATTTCTCACCATTCCCCAGCTTTATAACCCAAGCATACTTAATTTTTTATATCCTCAAATGTCCAGATATGACTGTGGGACTTTGCAAATACTCCTCACTCAACCTGGCTCATTCCCTGTCCCCTTGTAATCCAGGCAGATACTTCTAATACTCTGTATATGTTTTCACAAGTCTCTATGTTTATTATATCACAGCATTTTCAAACTTTGTTATATTCTTTGTCTTTACTGTTAATTCCAGGAGGACAAGGGCTGTGTCTGAGTGGTTCAGCATGGTTCCCCATACTCAGCTCAGAGGCTGGTACACACAGGAGACATCTCACAAAGGAAGAAAAGGATTTCTCTTCCAGGTCAAAGATAAAATGCCCTAAAGCAGTTCCAAAGTAGCACATTTCTATGGTATCTCTCCTTTGGATTCTCTGACAAACATTAATATCTGAGCTCAAACAATGCTTTCCCTTAAGGGACATATGCATAGGGCATCAAATCCCTTATAAACATTAGGTGTTAGTTCCTTTAAAAATACTTATTTACACATGGAAGCATTTAAAAGATTGCCTCAAGAATTCTCTAATGTCTACAGAAGGGGATTTTGATTAAAAACTCTTCTTACAGTAACTACCTTTATGCATTTTCCCTCTCATGGAAAGGAGGGAATTGTTCATTATACTGACTATCTCTTCCTCCTGATCTGAAGAGTCTTATTTAAATTATTTGGAGATACAGTGCCCAAAGATGTACACAACAGAATTCAAGACAGAAACAGTATGTAACAATTGGTAAAAATGGACAATTTAACCAAATCATACAAAGAAGAGAACAATTAATGTGTTAAAAAATTCTTAAAAAAGAAAAGGAAAAAAACCCCACAAACTTTCTCAAATTGTATGCAATTATGATAAGTTTTCCTGTACTGATATATTTTTAGAAACCTGAGTTCAAAATAAAAGCAGGTTGGGGTACCTGGGTGGCTCAGTCAGCTAAGTTCCTAACTTGATTTTGGTGCAAGTCATGATCTCAGAGTAGTGGGATGGAGCCCTGAGTCAGGCTCCCCACTGGGCATGGAGCCTGCTTAAGATTCTCTCTCTCCCTCTGTCCCTACCCCACGCCCCTCCTTTTCAAAAAAAAAAAAAAAGAAAGAAAGAAAGAAAACAATAAAAATAAAAAGCAGGTCAAAAGAATCTGCTAAATTCATCATATGAGAAAGTTGAAAAATCTAGTTAATTTATCATAATTTTCTCACTTTTCTGGGTCTGACCATTTAGATGAATAGACCAATGGCTACTTGTGTAGTCAAGTGAAGTGAAGTGAAAATTCTCAGCTCTAGCTAAGTTACTATGTAATTTTGTACTGTTCTGATATGTTCACGCGTATCTTTTCTGAAAATGCAGACCTCAAGACATAACTATAATCTATACATAATAAAATTTAAATCCTTATACATAGTCACAGAGCTTTAACACCAAGCACATTGCCCTAGCTTGCCGATAACGTTTGAAATTTTCTTGAATAGGCACCCAGCAAGTTTCTGATCACCATCCAAAATATTTAGGTCATCATAGGAATGTGCTACATTGCAAATGAATTCTTTTCTCTGAGCTAAAATCTATTTTTTTCAATAAAGCAGGAAACGTACTGCTCCAAACTTCAAATATATATCTCCACCCAAAAGAGTACTTCCTTTCTTTCCTCATCAGTCAAAGTCAAAGTGAGCCTCCTTCATTTTAAGATCAACCTTCCAACTGTGCTCTTTTCCTGGAACTTGCTTTTTTAAATATTCACTCTGTCATAGACCTTCAAAGGATCCTCTTCTACCTATCTTCAGACTTTCTCTCTCTGCTGGGTCATTATCTATAGACTAGAAACAAGCTTATTCTTTTCCT
Organism: Nyctereutes procyonoides; assembly: GCF_905146905.1. Classification (NCBI taxonomy): domain Eukaryota; kingdom Metazoa; phylum Chordata; class Mammalia; order Carnivora; family Canidae; genus Nyctereutes; species Nyctereutes procyonoides. Next base: position 44,841,596 of record NW_026575140.1, on the reverse strand, counting down.
ATCCTTTAAATGTCCACCCTTGGCTATACATTACTAATTACTACTCTAATCTTTCCCACTTTACAACCTCAGCTACTTTGTGAGCCTCTAGAGATACACAGCTCAGTCATTTCTGTTGTGAACATGTATCTAGGTTTCCTGCTGCCCAGAATTTGTCTGGAAAATCTAATATTTCATACAGCACAAATACTGGCAGCTAGGGGCACATTCCCACCAATCAAATAGTTCCATTTAGGACTCTGACCATAAAGAGAATTGTACAAAGGAGGAGCTAGCAGGGGCTTCCAGAGTCATCTAGAATTCAGCTGCACCAGACATCCCCACCTAAGGCTTCCCAATAACCTTGTGCTCCCATGGCTTCATGTACCTACCTAACATACAATAGTAACCACTAAAACTGACGCTATGTGCATATCTGCCCCCATCACTAACTAGCCTGTGATGCATTCAAGGCAGAGATCATAACTATTATTTTTAATATATTTGCTTCCTTTAAATATTATTTTAATTTAAAATATATTTAAATATATAATTAATTTAATTATTTTATTTAAAATACACGTAACATAAAATTTACCATTTTGAGTGTACAGCTCAGTGACAGTAGTACTTTCACGTTGTTGGGTAATCATCACCACCATCTAACTTCAGAACACTTCTCACCTTCCCAAACTAAAACTCTATACATATTTAAACAAGAACTCCCCATTACTCCTACCCCTAGTCCCTGGTAACCACCATTCTACCTTCTATCTTGACTCATGTTTATATGGGCAGTTTCTAGCACATCACTCCTTAATGGTATGATCTCAATAACTACAGAACTGAAGGAAATGAGTCTCTTTCTCCTTAAGCATCACATAAAAGAGGAAATTAGAAAAAATTTTAAAGAGCTAAAATTCACATGGAAATATATGTATTATCACTGGAGTTATTAGAAAACTTGAATGATGTATTAGCTGGAATTGTGAGTGTATGGCTATAAAAACTACCATCTTGGCTCTCTAGCTAGCACAAATATCAAGCACTTATATTTTTAAGCTAATAAAATCATCAAACATGAAAAAAAATTCCATGAAAAAGAAATGCATAACAAGCTTTCTCCTCCAATCAAATACCTAAGACCCCTGAGTTGAGTTCATATTTCTTTCAGAATATATGCCCATCCATAACTGCGGTGTCTTGCTACCTTAATCAACAAAACAATAAAAATAATCAACAGGAGGAGCAAAGAGGAAACCTAATAGAGATGAATATTGCATGAAAAACTATATAAAACTGCCTTCTAGAAATGAACATATATACAAAATGAAATGTAGGGATAGGAGAGTTTTCATAATCCACTTCTATATATGGAACGTCTTGCATTTAAAAAAAAATGGGGTTGTAGAAATTTCCAAATTAATTTATTTGGTACTTACAAAACATATAAAAGATGGACCTTAAGGTCATAGGTCTTGAAAGGATTCTTAAATAATGACTCCATATAACAGATGAATAATTTCAAGTCCTCTTTCATCCAGCACTGTATGTTCCAGTTTGCACCTGAATTAAAAATAAACTATATTAAATCTGAAAAACATTCTGAACAACTCAGTGAAAGAGGAGAACTAAATTAAATTTACCAGTGTTCAGACACAACTTTCACTGCCTATTCCGAGAGAAAAAGAGCCAGCTCTAACCAGTGGTATGTATCTGCCCAAGTCACCTAGGCCCTTAGGCCCCTAGTTTCTTTTTGGTAAAGTAAAGGAAGTAAAGTCTCACACTTTTTTTTTAAATCTTGAACTACTTAAGGAGGACAAAGGCCTCAAAAGTCACATGCTTGCTTTCCAACAGAAAAGAACATAGTCAATATCAAGGTACAAGTAAATGTGGAGTGATTTTTATGTATCTGCTTTAGCAATAAAGGCACAGTGATTCAGATGTGAACTAGATGATTCATATCTCAAATTCTTGCTATTGTATTATTATTGGCCCCAAATATAACTGATGCAAGTTTACTTCACTGTGCATGGAAAAACACACCTGATAAAAAATTACTGGTGATTTGTAATTTAAAAGGCAAGAATAGCAACAACTACAAATAATGACTAACTTAATACAACACTAACATATTTCCCCAAACCTGAGGATTTCTAGCTGGTAGGGATTTTACAAAACTGTTGAGCTCTTTTTTTTTTTTTTTTTGTATTATTTTTATTGGAGTTCAATTTGCCAACATATAGCATAACACCCAATGCTCATTCCATCAAGTGCCCCCCTCTTATGAAGTAAACAGCATGCTTGGTAGAATAATCAGTTGAAATCTTCAGTAACTATCACATAATCTGTCAATTTTAGTTACAAAAACTTAAAATCATTAAGAAGTGGCTAGTTATGTAAGTTTTATGTGTAAAATTTAAATCTATAGCATCATAATCATTCCTCTTGAAAACTGAACAAAGTACTAACATTTTTGATCATTTCAAAGCTCGTCACGAAGACCCTGCCTTAAGTTCACTCTTGGTATATTTAATAATTGCTGAAGGCTAAGTTAAGTTCCCCTACAAATTAAAAAAAAGACTCACTTAAAATTAAATGAATTTTATTGATTAATGGCCATAGACTCAGTTGGAGACACTAGGAGTTACTACTAACTTGTTTTAAAACTCTAATTATGTATTTATGCTTTATTCTTATCCCCAAGCTGATTTCAATAAATTGGAGTATTTCTTCCATCTAATTAGTAATGCTCAACCAAGGGCAGTTTGACCCTCAGGAGCATCTGGTAATGTTTGGAGATAACGTTTTGGGGAAGGAGCTACTGGCATCTAGTAGGTAGAAGCCAGGGATATTGCTAAACATCCTACAATGCACAGAACAACCCCCCATAATCAAGAATTGTCTGGGCCAAAATGTTAATAATGTTGAGATTGAGAAATTCTGATTAACCCTTTATAGGAGTGCTATATTTATGTGTGCCTTTATTTTCATACTGTAGGTCTCTTTGTATTATTGAATCAATTGACTGCTCCATTAGCTTTTCCAGAAGGCTTGGGAATGATTTCGTGGTTTTGATTTCCAGATACAGAATTATTAATGGCACTAGCTACATTCAGTATGCATTATACTTAAACAGCAAAATCCCCTTGATTTAAAGTACATAATTGGCTACAGAGAGATTTCTTGCTTGAACAAATATTATTTATAAGTACTTTAAAATTTAATTAATTCAACAGTTGAATTTTTTAAGATTTTATTTATTGAGAGAGGGAAAGGGGGAGAGAGAGAGAGAGAGAGAGAGAACACGAGGAGCCAGGGATGAGGGAGGGGTAAGGGGAGAGAGAGAAGCAGACACCCTACTGATCCCGGCTCAATCTCAGGACCCTGGGATCATGGCCCAAGGTGAAGGCAGATGCTTAACCGAGAGCTACCCATGCACCCCCAATATTCATGTGTTGAATATTTTATCTATCCAACAAAATAAGGTGTGCTTTTTCTATTTTAAAGCAAATTCAGAAGATTACAAGAAATGGATTTATGGGTAAAAGAGTTCCCTCATTGCATTTTTATAAGATGTAAAAAAATTCAGGGCTCATTGGTTTTGTCACATGATAAATAATAACTTTATTACTAACATAAAATGATGATATGTGTTAAGAATCCCATCCATATGACATCTATTTCATACAGGATTCAGAGAATGAAAACATTTTGTTTAAAATAGTTAAATAATAGCTAATGCTTGGAACATTAAAATACTTACCTGTTTGTTGAAAAACTAAAGAATTCACTGTTGAAACAAATGCCTTCCCTTCCTTGTTGTCTGCATGGACAGAACAGTTTTTATCTTCCTTGCTCCAGAAGCAACAGTGGAAAGTTGTTTTGGAAGATAAATTAGAAATGTAGGTACTACTTGAATTTAATTTAGCTTCAACAACTGCCTCATAATGTTCATTCAAATTGGAAGTGTTCCTTGAGATTCCAGTAGGCAAAAGGAAGTCATAGGTTGTATTTGGTGGCATGCAAGACAACTTAAATCTCCAGGGAGTAATTGGATATGCCAAGTTAAATGCAGTTGTCAAATAAATGAATTCTGTTGGGATATTAAAAAAGATACATAGAAAAACAATCATTTTGACTAAGACGTAAATAGGAAGTAGCTAAGATTAAGCCATGTGTACTCAACAGTAATTATTTACCTTTCTAAGTGCTCAATCTGTGCATAATGCAGAGCTTCTATTACACAATGTGTTATACTTGAAAGGATCCATTAATTTATGGAGAAAAACCTTACTCTTTAACACTTCTTTTTGAAAATTCATGCTTCATTTTCCTCATTAATCTAGCATTCTGTTTATATTTTAATTAAGAATATAGCAATTACTTTTTCTAAAAAAGATTATTCTAATAAACTTTCAGTAAAAGTGGAAATATCTAGATGTGCAATTTTTTATTTTTTTTAATTTTTTTAGATGTGCAATTTTATAAACAAATATTAAAGTATTGTTTTAATATTTCTTAAAGAAATTATACCAATATTTTAGCACGATGAGAGCTTTTAGAAAGGGTTTTTCTTCAACATCAATACAGTTGGATGTAAATAAAAAAAAAAAAAAAACAATACAGTTGGATGATCTCTTGAATCTGCCCATGATCCTTAGATATATGACACTGTATAAGACATGTGCTTAATGCACTCTCCAAGAATCAATATACAATGACAGGAAAATTCTATTGCTTATTACAGACAATTCTCACTTTTTAGACATGCAAAAATTAAGAATAATTATATAATCTTGTACTCCAAAAAATTCTCAAAAGTGGTAGTTGGTTTTTAATAAGTAATTGTTTGAAAATAAAATAATAATTAATTCTCAATAATTCTTTCTTTTACAAGCTACTCATACTATTCAACAGTTGTGTTGCCTCATATACAAACCAATGTAGAATGAGAATTCTGAGAATTTAGCATGTATTTGCATGGAATGAGAATTTTGAAGAATTAGAGTAAATTTAAGAAAATAGCAATTAAAAAATAATTCACAAAAAAAGTTTTAAATTATAAAAGTAATATATGTAAAAATATCTAAATATGTAATGACTGTTAAAGTTTGATTTCTAAACTTTTCCATAATAAAAAACTAACGTAAAAATGTACCAGATGCAAAAATTAAATCAAACGTGACTAACACAACTAATATTATTTTGCCCACACTGATAACAATTAGGTATCATAATATCACTAAAAGTGACTCTTCATTACAATTGTGTTCCTTTGGACTTCATCTTTCTAACATATGCTTCTGAAATTATAACATCTCAATAAAAATAGGTTATTTCTTGGGTTTTGCAAAACTATGAATATTTGTTGGTATTAATTAAAAGCACATTTTCTAGGTGCACATGGAAGATTCAGTCCTCTGAACTGAAATAAGCCTAAAACCCTCAAAGTATTTGAAATTTTAAATGTAACAACAAATGTCACAGACATAGATATAGATGCCTACAAGAAGGAAGAACAGTATGCAGAACAAGGAAGACTTGTAGAGAAGCTCCTAAGAGTACTTTCAAATTGGATTAGCCAAGGAGATGCTTAGAACTAGGTGACCCAGAGGCAGACAGCTGCATTATCTCCCAATATGATTGCCAGATAAAATGGGTTTTGTTAAAAATAAATCGGTTTTGTTAAAAATTTTTGTTAAAAATAGCCTGTTTTAATTTTAAAAACTTGAAACATAACCTAAATTAGATGATTTGAGGGTTTTTTAAATCAGAGTATCTTTAGAATGCAGTAAGAAACAAGTGAGAATAGTATGCTCAAAAGTCACTGGCACTAATTTCAAACAGAAGCATGCTATGGTTCACAGTAGTTAAAATAATGACATTTTAAAAAACCTCTGTAAGCTTTCTCTTGAGGATATACTCCTGCAATGGGTAGGAAGAAGTCTAGTACACACTTAATTCTTCTTCTAGTGGTATTCAAGATGGAAATTTTCAATGTAAACACCATTCCTTGATAATATCCCCTTATAGCATTATACTTGTCATTGTGTACCAGAGTTATAATGTGGAATAGCACTTAAAACGGCATCTCCCTTCCATGTGAGAATAAACTCATTATTTTGTGTCATAGCCATATGTTTTAAATATTATCACCAAGTAAACTGCTTCTTGATATAGAAATTTAAAGCTTTACTACCAATCCGATATCTATATATACATTTGTAATTTAATGCTGCTACATTTACTAAATTAAAATTAAAACATTTAAGTGTCACTGTATCTTATTTCTACACATGTGTTGGTGTGCGTACATAAATGTTCTGTATTGTAAAAGAAAACAAAGTTAAATAACAGACAATGGGCAGGAAGAAAAAATTTGCAAAACATAATAAATCGTTAAGGGCTTATGATGATCAAGGTTATGTGTCAACTTGTCTAAGTCCATGGAACGTTCGCTCATTTGGTCAAACATTAGTTTGTTGTGTATCTGTGAGGACGTTGTGGATGACCTTAACATTAACATCAGTCTTTTCTTTCCTTTGGACTTTCCTTTCCTTTCCTTTTCTTCAGATTCAAACTAAAACATCAGGTCTCCTGGGTATCCAGCCTACCAACCGCACATCATGGGACTTTTTCACCTCCACAATCTTGTGAGCGACGTCCTTATAATAAATCTCTCTCTCTCTCCCTCTCTGTCTCTCTCTGTCTCTCTGTCTCTCTCTCTCCCTGTCTCTAAATCCTACTGATTCTGTTTCCTGGAGAATCCGGACTAATACAGAACTAAATATCAGGTACATTTTAGAAATTTCTAAAACTCACTATGATAAAATACAACAACAAAATGATCAAAGTATATGATTTAGAAAATCTCATAAGAAATATAAATGGTCAATAAACAGTGCTCAACCTCACAAATAATCAAATAAATAAAACTGAAAAGAGATGTGTCATGTTTGCCTTATCTGATAGGGCAAAGAGGTAAAAGAATGATAATATACATCTTTGACAGAAATGCAATCGGATAGCATTCATATATTTGTGTTAGTACTGCAAATAGTACCAAGCTTTGTGGAGAAGATTTCACAGTACCTATCGAATTTTTAAATGTTCATACTATTTAACATAGAACTTCCTCCTTAATAATTAATCAACAGGACTATTCTCCCAAATATATAAAGATATATGTATATGGATTTCAATTATTTGTTACAGAAAAAGAAATGTCTATCAATGGGGAGTTGGTCAAATAGATTAATAAATTAAGGCATATTCATACAGTTCATTGTTATGCGACCATTAAATGAATAAGTGTATCAGTAAGTACTCAGTAAAAAAAAAAAAGCCATCATGATAAATTGAAAAACTATTAAGCAGAAAAACACAGAACAATGTGTATAGACCAATTCTATTTTTGCAACCATAGATACGAATTGCGTGTGTTTCTGTGTGTTATAGTTCTGGAAAGCTACACATCAGGTTGTTCCCAGGAGACTGGGAAGGGTTTTCATTTTCATACTTAACACTTTTGTTTGATTTGTGTTTTTGATAATGAGCATGAGAATTCCTAACTGTAAACAAGGAAAATTCTGCTAACCAATAAAAGAAACAGCACATCTCTAAGGGCAAAATCTCTTATACATGGACATTTAGAAAGCAAATTACTTACCCCAATGTAACAAAGCCACACAGAATTTTTGACAAGTCATCTTACTTCAGAGAAGTAGACCTGAAAAATAGTACATCCAAAACAAATACACACACACGCACACAAAAAAAACAACAACTGACATCTATACAAGCTGTCTGGGAAAATATAAAATGAAAAGGATTATGAATAAGTCTTTAAATTTTAAACCTCTATAATACTCTGCATCAATATGAGAGAAGTACCTCATGTTAAAGTACAACTATACATTATAGGTTTAGTCCTGTGTACATGCTATCTTACACAGTTAAGATATAAACCACATATTCACATATGGCATATTCAAAAAAGTTTTTTTAAGATTTTATTTATTTATTCATGAGAGACAGAGAGAGAGAGAGAGAGAGGGAGGCAGAGACACAGGCAGAGGGAGAAGCAGGCTCCATGCAGGGAGCCTGATGTGGGACTCAATCCCGGGTCTCCAGGATCATGCCCTGAGCTGAAGGCGGCGCTAAACCACTGAGCCACCCTGGCTGCCCTCAAAAAAGTTGTAATGTTCCTTCATGCCATTACAAACCGGGACAGGCATCATAAGATAAGACTGAATTTTTAACTCAACAAAGTATTCATAATGTTGATTAAATATGTACAATCTAATATTAAATTTTTTCATATTCAGGGTTTTTTAATTTTTTTAAGATTTTTATTTATTTATTCATGAAACACAGAGAGAGAGGCAGAGACACAGGCAGAGGGAGAAACAGGCCCCATGCAGGGAGCCCGATGTGGCACTCGATTCCGGGTCTCCAGGATCACGCCCTGGGCCAAAGGCAGGCACTAAACTGCTGAGCCACCCAGGGATCCTCATTTTCAGTTCTTAAATTTCTCTTTATTTTCTAAAGCCTTTATCTTTACTGTGATATTACAAAGCCAAACAGTTATAGTATAGGTAATGATTGTAAATTTATTTCTAAGGAAGAGGAGGAAACTTTCCCGTATGCTTTTGGAAACCCCCACTGTTTATTTGCAGATGCAGTAATATTCACATTGGAGAGTTATCAGAGTAATCTAAGGAAAGGCTGATGGCTTAATATATCCAAATGATAGGGAGCTCTAAGAGACCAGCTTTCCCATGAAGTCGACTCAATTTAAAATTCATCATGAGTAAGATTATTTGTACTAGTACACCATGAATTAGAATGGTAGCATAATTTTAATATATTGGGCTCCAATCTGTAATGAAACCCTAAAGGCTTTTGTTGTTCCAGTGTTTTTAGTTATCTCAGATTGGGGATTCAGGTCACTACGCAAAAGTTAATCTGAGGTTAAAAAAAAAAAACTCTGAATTAGGTGTCAGAAGTCTTGAGTGTCAATCTAGACTCTTCAATTAATCAGCTATAGGACTCGGGATTTGAATGCTCTAGACCTCAGGTTTCTCACATGCAAATCCCCCTAGTAGATGAGCTCTACAATCCCTTTCAGAGCTTCCTATGATTCTGAGCGATTTTATTTTAAAACAGAAGTCACAGCTTTACCACAAAGAATATTATATAATATTAAGTGAGAAATATGTACTATAAGTCATATCTGAGAACTGGTACCATGTGATAAACAGAAAAACATGTTTGTTTAGTTCACAACTTAACACTCAGGAAGAAAATGTATGAGTATAAACATTTTGTAGTCTGGCAAATTTGTTCTTCAGCCTCTCAGTTTCTCATCAGAAGTTTTTAGTTCTTTATATCCTGGTATCACAATGTTTCTTTAGGATTTCTAAAAAATCAGTTTGGTCTTTGAAATCTTCATTATTTAATGAGATGAATTTTTTGATATCTGTTTCTGACACAAAATTCTTTATGCTACCTAGTTCTGATACAAAATTTTCTCATAAGGGGAGGTCAGTGGGGGGGATGGGTAAAATAAGTGATGGGGATTAAGAGGTGCACTGGTTGTATGAGCACTGGTTGTTGTATGGAAGTGTTGAATCACTCCATTCTACATTTGAAACTAATATTACACTGTATGTTAAGTAACTAGAATTTAAATAAAAACTCTTTTAAAAGTCTTATAAAATAAACCTAAGTGTAAGTTTCATAATCAGGATGTGTCATAGATAAAATATTTCATTAGACTAAGTGTTTTTGAATGAATCAACTGGTGACAAGTAATTCAGTCCAACAATTGGTTTGACTCAGTTTTAACTCAACTAATCTGCTGAGTCAAATGACCAAATAGATCAGTTGTTTTTGCTTATATAAGACAAGTATTCTTTTATTTAATGTTCCATGCAAACACCAACTATTCTTATGGTTTGAATTCTTGCAGGCAGGTTTCACTCTTACATAGCAGAGAAACAATCACAAAAATGAAAAGGGCATAGACACAACCTTGAAGAGAGTGTAAAATGTGGTCCTACATAGATTCAATGAGACAAATATTTATATGACCCTCCATTGTAGCAGAAAGGAATACAAAAGGGGGTTTATGAAAATACAAATACTATCAAAAAGAAAGGGAGAGAAATTTTTAAGCTGTGAGGGAAAAAATTAAGCAAAGTGAAAACTAATGGTAAGACGACCAAAACATGTGTAATATACAAAATGCCATTAATTTGAATTCACTTTGTAAAGACGGACTATTAATTTCCTTTTTACTTCCTTATGTCAAATTGTTCAATTATAAATTCAGAGTACTTTTAAAATAAAATGAAACCAAAAGGTTGGGGAAATATTCAAATAATCCTGACACTAAAAACAGAAAAGAAATTTTGTCTCAGTAACTTCAAAACAGGTAATATCCTCATGAATATCCTAACAGTACCAGAGTTTCATGGGAACGTCAAAGCTCAAAAGTTTCTCAACCCCTCCACTACCAATATCCTATTCTAAGTCACCATTATCTCCTCTCTAGACAGTCAGAAGAGCCTCCTAACTGATCTCCCTGCTCCAGCCCTTACTCTCCAGTTCATTCTATTCAGTGCAGCAGCCAGAGTGGGCTAGATCATGTCTGTCTTGCCCAAAACACTGCAGTACTCTCCTTTTCATTCTAAGTAACAGCCTGAGTCCTGCACAGAACTACAAGGTCCTGGATCTCTATTGTCCCTCTGAACTCATCAACCATTGTTCTTGCATTTGTTCAAGCCCCTTTCTCAGAGCCTTTCCTGACTAGCCCATCTAAAATTTCAACACCTTCCCTACCCTGACATGTCATATCTGATGTTTTGCTGAATTTTCTCCTTATTACTTCGTACTATCTAATGTGAATATGACTTCTTGTTTTGTTTTTTTGCTTTTTTTGTTTTGTTTTGCTTATTGTCTAACTCTCCCCATTAGAATGTAAATGCCACTAGACCAAGGGATTTTTTTTTTTTTTGCTATTTCCTTTTCATCATTATATCCTTCATACATAGAAGCCTGCCTCTCACATACTAGGTGCTCTCTATACATTAACTGAATGAGTGACTAAATGAATGGCATAATATGACTCTTTCCTGAAATATTCTTCAAAATAGGCCAGTGGCATCATACCAAGAAAGTAACAATAATCTTCAAAAGATGCATTCTATGGATAACAGAGATGTCACACTCACACACACACACACACACACACACACACACACTGAGGAATATTATGCAGCCATAAAAATGATATCTTGCCATTTGTGACAACATGGATGGACAACTGTGAAAGACAAATATCATGTGATTTCACTCATATGTGGAATCTTAAAAAACCAAAATGAATAAACAGAAAGCAGAATCACACCTATAAATACAGAGAACAAAGGGATGGTTGCTAGGGTGGAGGTGAGAGAGAGAGGCAAAATGGGTGAAGGAAAGGAGGAGATACAGGCATGGGAATAAAAGTCATAGCATAAGGAATATAGACAATGATATTGTAATGTGTTGTATGGTGACAGATGGTAGGTACACTAGTGGCAAACATACCATAATGTATAAACTTGTCAAATCACTATGTTGTACACCCAAAACTAATGTAATATTGTATGTCAACTATACTCAAATTTAAAAATTGTTTTAAAGGAGTCATTCTAATATAACCCATCATAGAGAGTCATATTTAATTCCAGAGAGAATTTCAGAATGGTGATTCATAACCACTTTTTTAAATGATTCATTTATTTAAAAAGAGAACTCAAATGCATACAAGGGGGAGGAGCAGTGGGAGAGGGCAAGAAAATCTCCAATTCTTAATCTTTTTTTTTTTAAGATTTATTTATTCATTTGAGAGAGAGAGAGCAGAGGAGGGGCAGAGGGAAAGAGAGAATCCTGAAGCAGACTCCCCACTAAGCAGGCAGCCTGACACAGGGCTCAATCTCACAGCCCTGAGATCACAACCTGAGCTAAATCAAGTCAGCCACCCAGTTGCCCCTTTAACCATTTTTAAAGATGGATCTTGTTGGGGTGCCTGAGTGGTTCAGTTGGTTAAGCATCAGTCTCTTGATTTCTGCCCAGGTCATGACCTCAGGGTCATGAGATCCAGCTCCACACTCAGCACAGAGTCTGCTTAGGATTCTCTCCTTCTGCCCCGCCCCCATTCACATCTGTTCCCTCTCCCTCTCTCGCTCTCAAATAAATAAGTAAAATCTTTTTTAAAAATAAAAAATAAATAAATATGGTTATTGTTGAGAATTTGTTAAAAGCAAGGGACCAACTGCCAAAAGGAGATGCATATACCCAAAATTAGGGCTATAATTTCAGGGGGTTAACAAACTCTCTGAAATTTATCCAAAGTTCCCAGATTAAAGGATCCTGATATACATAAATAAATGGAGTTCACATTGCTCAGGCAATTCCTCCTGAGGAACCCAGTAAGTAGAGCTCCTATGATTGATCCATTGATAGACACCAAGCCATGAGGAGTTTGAGATAATATTGCCTAACATTCCTCCTGGAATGTAGTCATTCTATGTTGACAGTTACAATGAATAATGTATTTTATTTGAAATATTCATAAAATATACAAAGATTTATCCATAGACTAATCTAAATGATCCATCCATAACACTTTGATGTGCAGCCAATTCGATTTTCATAACATGCCAGAGTAGGCATATTAAACATATTACTGACTCTTCAGTTATTACTATAAACTTTAAACAAAAAGAAAAATCGAAATCTATATTCTATTAAATTGTTATATTATGGGTTTTCAGAAGAAAATCAGATTTTAACTTCTATCATAGAAAATTCTTTGTGTAACTTTATGTATCAAATTCTACTTAAATAAAGCAGAATAGTCTCAATTACTGTTTGAATGAGTGATTGGGAAGAAGGAAATTATTTACAACTTGTTCCAATGATCTCACAAAGTCTCTAGGTTTGTAGAAAGGTTTATGAGTAAGAAAAACAATTCTGACAATTCTGTTGCTTTGATGAGTAAACTTAATGAGCTCCATCTGCCACTAATTCTTGCTTTTACTTTCTGCTGGAGAAGCACCCATCCTTCACTTAGACAACACCATTTAAGTATTTTGTTTAAATATAAATAAAAAACCCTATTTCTTCAAGTGTCAAAATAAACATATCCTGGTCTATCTCTACTAACCTTGTCATTTTAAATATGTTTACTTTTATTTCTTCACATTGAACAGAAACTGGTCATGTTATTCTTTCCATCAAGTAGCTGTTACAGACTTAAATTGTTTTAAAATTTTAAAAACTTCCATCATCTTGGCAGAAGCATCTCACACTTTTGATCTAAGATCTGGCATGAATGCCTTTCAGTGATAGAGCCTAGTTCACAGTCTATGTGTAGGCAGTTAAGAAACTTGGGAAATAAAGATTTATAAAGTGGGAAAATCCCTAAACATAGACAAAATATTCAAAAACGTCAAATAGCCAAAGACAATTAAAAACTGTCCCATAAACGAACTAGGGGTGGTGGAAGGGGAGGTGGGTGGAGGGTGGGGGTGACTGGGTGACGGGCACTGAGGTGGGCACTTGTCGGGATGAGCACTGGGTGTTATTCTATATGTTGGCAAATTGAACACCAATAAAAAATAAATTTATAAAAAAATACTGTCCCATATACTCCTATACGTTAAAGGAGTTTAAAAATACAAGCTATTTGAGAACTTGGCCGTTTAATATAGACTTGACACCAACATGGTAAAGAACTTACATGTTCTTTTTCTTTTTTTAACAGGATTTTTTAAAGATTTTTTTTTATTTATTTATGATAGAGAAAGAGAGAGGCAGAGACACAGGCAGAGGGATAAGCAGGCACCATGCCGGGAGCCCGACGTGGGACTTGATCCTGTGACTCCAGGATTGCGCCCTGGGCCAAAGGCAGGCGCTAAACCGCTAAGCCACCCAGGGATTCCCCAAGAACTTACATGTTCTGATATTTAGCGGAACAAGCCTTCTGCCTAAAAGGCAGATCCCTGCTCAAGTGCCTAGAATAAAGCCTACTAGTTGACAAACACTGCCTATATGCATAGAATTCATTTTCTTTCTATTTCTTCCCTAACAGCCATGTTGAATGAAGATATGAACTAAGATATGAAGACTTCAGCTTGATGAAAAAATTTTGTAAAAAGAAAGAAAGAATGAATGAATGAACCTACCACAGGGAACATAGATAAATCATAAATATAAATAAATCAGAGTAGAAAAAATAGCTTTAACAAATGTTCATGAATATCTTCAAAGATATTTCAGAAGACTACATTCATAAATTCAAAGATTGCTCTGACAAAGGAATCACCATCAGAAGAAAGAGCTTTGGAAAATTACATGCATAGTTCCAAGAACATTTTTCAATAGAAATGTTAGAAAACACCTTTGTACACTTAATTCCTCCTCAAAAAAAGAGAAAAAAAAATGCTTTAAAAAGGGGTCAAATGATCCATATCTAACCAGTAGTATTTCCAGAAAAAGAGAATAAAGAGAAAATGATCAATTAAATAATATGAAAAACTTTTCCAGAGCTGATGATGAGAGACACAAGTTTTCAAACTGAAGGAAAAAAAAAAAGTGTACCAAATCCAAGGAGGAAGAATGAAAAAATATCCATTGCTAAACATATCACTAAGAAGTTAGAAAAGAGCAAAGAAGAGAAGATAGGACACAGTTCCAGAGAAGAAAAAAATCTCTAAAGGAATGAGGCACAGAATGGAAGCAAATGTTTTATGCCAAAACAATGAATACTAGAGATAATCCAGTGATGCTTGACGGAAAATTATTAGAGTGGAAAATTCTATTAGCCAGTCAAAGCAAGCATCAGAGAAAAGTAACTATATTTTCAATAACACAATGTCTTAGAAAACTTATATCCTATGAATCTCTTCTCAAAAGTAATTTTATGAAGTATTCCAGCAAAATGAGGAGTAAACCAAGAAAGAGGGATTCAGGAATTCAGGATTCAGCAAAGCAAACTAGTTGATGTCTCCACAGACTTGAGAATGACCAGTCCAGGTAGCTGATGACCCCTAAAGGAAATGGCCAGAAGGAAGGCAGGGATGGAGGTAACTCAATATGGACTATGATTCTGAAGTTGCAAAAATGTGACCAAAAAAAACAATCAAACAAAACACAGAGGGACGCCTGGGTGGCTCAGCAGTTGAATGTCTCCCTTTGGCTCAGGTCCTGATTCCGGGTCTGAGGACTGAGTCCCACATCAGGCCCTGCAAGGAGCCCGCTTCTCCCTCTGCCTGTGTCTCTGCTTCTCTCTCTGTGTCTCTCATGAATAAATAAATACAACCTTTAAAAAAAAAAAAACAGAATTGCACAAGTGAAAAAAGGAAGCCATATTTCAAAATTGAAGTCATTAGGCCAAATAAGAGTATGAGCTCATGGTCTTCAAAAAGAAGAATGAAATGGATTCCAAAAAAATAAAGAGAATGATGGAACTTTCTCCAGAATAGACCATATACTGGGTCACAAATCAGGTCTTAACCGATACCAAAAGATTGGGATCATCCCCTGCATATTTTCAGACCATAATGCTTTGAAATTAGAACTAAATCACAAGAAGAAGTTTGGAAGGATTTCAAACACGTGGAGATTAAGGACCATCCTGCTAAAAGATGAAAGGGTCAACCAAGAAATTATGGAAGAATTTAAAAGATTCATGGAAACTAATGAGAATGAAGATACAACCGTTCAAAATCTTTGGGATACAGCAAAAGCAGTCCTGAGGGGGAAATATATCACAATACAAGCATACATCCAAAAACTTGAAAGAACTCAAATACAAATCTAACCTTGCACTTAAAGGAGCTGGAGAAAACACAGCAAATAGATCCTATGCTCAGCAGAAGAAGAGAGTTAATAAAGATTCCAGCAGAACTCAATGAAATAGAGACCTGAAGAACTGTAGAACATATTAACAAAACCAGGAGTTGGTTCTTTGAAAGAATTAATAAGATAGATAAACCATTAACCAGCCTTATTAAAAAGAACAGAGAAAAGACTCAAATTAATAAAATCATGAATGAGAAAGGAGAGATCACCACCAACACCAAGGAAATACAAATGATCTTAAAAACTTATTCTGAGCAGCTATATGCCAATAAATTAGGCAATCTTGGAGAAATGGACACATTTCTGGAAAGCCACAAACTACCAAAACTGGAACAGGAAGAAATAGAAAACCTGAACAGGCCAATAACCAGGGAGGAAATTGAAGCAGTCATCAAAAACTTCCCAAGACACAAAAGTCCAGGGCCAAATGGCTTCCCAGGGGAATTCGATCAAATGTTTAAAGAAGAAACCATACCTATTCCACTAAAGCTGTTCAGAAAGATAGAAAGAGATAGAATACTTCCAAACTCATTCTATAAGGCCAGAATCACCTTAATTCTAAAACCAGACAAAGACCCTACCGAAAAGGAGAATTATAGACCAATATCCCTGATGAACATGGATGCAAAAATTCTCAACAAGATACTAGCCAATAGTATCCAACAATACATTAAGAAGATTATTCACCATGACCAAGTGGGATTTATCCCTGGGATGCAAGGGTGGTTCAGCACTCATAAAGCAATCAATGTGATTGATCATATCAGCAAGAGAAAGAACAAGAACCATATGATCCTCTCAATAGATGCAGAGAAAGCACTTGACAAAATACAGCATCCATTCCTGATCAAAACTCTTCAGAGTGTAGGGATAGAGGGAACATTCTTCAGCATCTTAAAAGCCATCCACGAAAAGCCCACAGCAAATATCATTCTCAATGGGGAAACACTGGGAGCCTTTCCCCTAAGATCAGGAACAAGACAGGGATGTCTGCTTTCACCACTGCTATTCAACATAGTACTAGAAGTCTTAGCCTCAGCAATCAGGCAACAAAAAGAAATACAAGGCATTCAAATTGGCAAAGAAGAAGAATAATAAAACTCACCCTCTTCACAGATGACATGATACTCTACATAGAAAACCCAAAAGACTCCACCCCAAGATTGCTAGAACTCATACAGCAATTCGGCAGCGTGGCAGGATACAAAATCAATGCCCAGAATTCAGTGGCATTTCTATACACTAACAATGAGACTGAAGAAAGAGAAATTAAGGAGTCAATCCCATTTACAATTGCACCCAAAAGCATAAGATACCTAGGAATAAACCTAACCAAAGAGGTAAAGGATCTATACCCTAAAAACTACAGAACACTTCTGAAAGAAATTGAGGAAGACACAAAGAGATGGAAAAATATTCCATGCTCATGGATTGGAAGCATTAATATTGTGAAAATATCAATGCTACCCAGGGCAATTTACACATTCAGTAGAATACCTATAAAAATACCATGGACTTTCTTCAGAGAGTTGGAACAAATCATCTTAAGATTTGTGTGGAATCAGAAAAGACCTTGAATAGCCAGGGGAATATTAAAAAAGAAAACCAGAGCCAGGGGCATCACAATGCCAGATTTCAGGTTGTACTACAAAGCTCAGGTCATCAGGTACTGGCACAAAAACAGACACAGAGATCAATGGAACAGAACAGAGAATCCAGAAGTGGACCCTCAACTCTCTGGTCAACTAATATTCGACAAGGCAGAAAAGACTATCCACTGAAAAAAGACAGTCTCTTCAATAAATGGTGCTGGGAAAACTGGACAGCCACGTGCAGAAGAATGAAACTAGACCATTCTGTTACACCATACACAAAAATAAACTCAAAATG
The DNA here is from genome assembly GCF_905146905.1 of Nyctereutes procyonoides. Taxonomy (NCBI): domain Eukaryota; kingdom Metazoa; phylum Chordata; class Mammalia; order Carnivora; family Canidae; genus Nyctereutes; species Nyctereutes procyonoides. The sequence continues at coordinate 44,823,809 of NW_026575140.1, read as the reverse complement.
GATGAAAGATCTAAATGTGAGACAAGAATCCATCAAAATCCTACAGAAGAACACAGGCAACACCCTTTTTGAACTTGGCCACAGCAACTTTTTGCAAGATACATCCATGAAAGCAAGAGAAACAAAAGCAAAAATGAACTATTGGGACTTCATCAAGATAAGAAGCTTTTGCACAGCAAAGGATACAGTCAACAAAACTAAAAGACAACCTACAGAATGGGAGAAGATATTTGCAAATGATGTATCAGATAAAGGACTAGTATCCAAGATCTATAAAGAACTTATTAAACTCAACAGCAAAGAAACAATCCAATCATGAAATGGGCAAAAGACATGAACGGAAATTTCCCAGAGGAAGACACAGACATGGCCAACAAGCATATGAGATAATGCCCCGCATCACTTGCCATCAGGGAACTACAAATCAAAACCACAATGAGATACCACCTCACACCAGTGAGAATGGGGAAAATTAATAAGGCAGGAAACCACAAATGTTGGAGAGGATGTGGAGAAAGGGGAACCCTCTTGCACTGTTGGTGGGAATGTGAACTGGTGCAGCCACTCTGGAAAACTGTGTGGACGTTCCTCAAAGAGTTAAAAATAGATCTGCCCTATGACCCAGCAATTGCACTGCTGGAGATTTACCCAAAAGATACAGAAGCAGTGAAACGCCGGGACACCTGCACCCCGATGTTTATAGCAGCCATGTCCACAATAGCCAAACCGTGCAAGGAGCCTTGGTGTCCATCGAAAGATGAATGAATAAAGAAGATGTGGTCTATGTATACAATGGAATATTCCTCAGCCATTAGAAATGACAAATATCCACCATTTGCTTCGATGTGGAGGGACCTGGAGGGTATTATGCTGAGTGAAATAAGTCAATCAGAGAAGGACAAACATTATATGTTCTCATTCATTTGGGGAAGATAAAAAATAGTGAAAGGGAATAAATGGGAAAGGAGAGAAAACGAGTGGGAAATATCAGAGAGGGAGGTAGAACATGAGAGACTCCTAACTCTGGGAAAGGAACTAGGGGTGGTGGAAAGGGAGGTGGGTGGGGGGTGGGGGTGACTGGGTGTTGGGCACTGAGGGGGGCACTAGATGGAATGAGCACTGGATGTTATGCTATATGTTGGCAAATTGAACTCCAATTTAAAAAATAATAATAAAAATAAAAAATAAAGAGAATGAATTAAAAAACTAAAAAATTAAGGATATAATGAAGAAGGCCCACCTACCCTCTCCTAACAAGAAAAAATAAAGTTAATTAAGAAAATCTTTATAGAAAGTCCTATTCTAAATATGAACCAAAGTAAAATATGGCATACTTTTTTTTAAAGTAAGCTCTATACCCAACGTGAAGCTTGAAGTCATGACCCCAAGATCAAGAGTTGCATGCACTATGGACTGATCCAGGCAGGTACCCCATATTAGGCATAATTTTGACCAAATACTAGAGTTAAAGAATCCATCTGAAAGAAGTAAGCATCCCCTTAACCTTGATTCTAGGAATACTCTTTGGTTGGCTAAGGAGTCACATTAAATGAAATGTAATCCTGGAACACTTCTTGATTCTGCAGTGAATGATATTTACCAAGTCATAATAACATTAATGCTATTTATTGATTTTTCAACTTTTTGGTTCAACCAATAGACCAAAATGAAAGATTCAATTAATTACAATACTAATATGAAATATTAACAATATTCTCACAAATACAAAATATTAACAATATTTTCACTATACAAAGTTCTCAAAACTCAGTATGATCATATAAGGAAAAACGGAAGGCAAAAGGGTAAAATATACCAACCTGATCATGTAGGAAGTCAAGAGGAACTGTCTGTACTGAATGGAACAGAAATAGTGGAAGGAATTACAAATGTCACCAATTAAAAAGCTCAGAAAATTAATATAATTATATGTAGGAACAGAGAAAGAAGGAAGGCAAACTAGTCAGCTAAACTCTCTTCTACTATGGTATCTGTTTAAGGTTGATAAATGAAAAGAAGTCAGTACATTACTCAGCCCTTACAGAGATAACCACAGGTCTAAGAACCAAAACCAGAAATGGTTCAAGTTAATTGTTCCTGAAGTCAGCATTGGCATAGAGAATGCAGCGAAGCTGGGAACTAGAGGTTTTGTTTTGTTTTGTTTTTATTGCAGTTGGTTTTTGTAACCATGTGTGTGGATTCCTTTCATGTAAAATTATTATTTAGTCCTTTTAACTAAATAGAGGGCTATGAGATTTCAGAGAAAATACCAGTAACAAAGTCCTAGGGGCCGACAAAAGGTTCACAGAAGTGAAATTTTAGCTGAACTCTAAGGAATACAAAAGAAGAGAGTAGTTTTGTATTTCTTCTACTTTAAGGTTCACAATATGTTAACACCTCTGCCATCAAGATATTTGTTAAAATTGATGTCCTCTCACAATTACCAATAGCCTAGTAGCGGCTATGATTGAGTTGTCATTGATTGCATACAGACAAACTGGGGTGCTTACCTCATGACAGCCTGGACAATTTTAACCCATCAATATTTTGGTCAACAAACTATTTAAAGACCATTTGAAGAAATAGGAGCCCTGAGCGTTGTCTGAAAACCTTGTGTTGACATCTTATGGGAAGATCATATACAGAACCAGCATAAAGTCTGCAAAACGGACCACACTGGTAAAAAATCTAAGAAACAACAGTGAAACATTCTTTTATGTAGTGCTATATCACAAATATTCTTGATAATCCAGAAAATGCTAGTGTTTGGAAAAATACTGATATCAACAGCACTGAGTTGAAAACTAATTTAAAAAAAAAAAAACCCCAGATTCTGAATATGAAAAAGAATTCCTTAACCAATTTCTTTGATTTATACTTTCCTTATGAGAATGACACAATTTAAACAAAAACTCTTTTATTTAAATAATTTTAAAAGAACTATTCCAGTAGGTACAAAAGAAAAATTCTAAAGGATGAGAAAGCACTGTAAAATGGTTAAATAGGCAGAGGTTTTTCTTTCCTGGAGGTAGAAAAATGGTAGTATATCTTTAAAATTCATGATGTCTACATTTACAGAATTACATCTACCAAGAAAGAGGGTAATTAGGAGAAATCAGAGAAATTACTTCGTTTGGGGAAATTGTAACAGATACCAGAGAGGAGTAATGAGTTAACTGCCCCCTTGAAGAATGGGAAGGCATATGAAGCATAATTTCAGGGTTATAAGAGAGATTCTCATAGAACCTATGGTCAGAAAACAACAAAGATCAGCCAAAGAATATCATAAAAGACAATACGAAATCCTGTGTGAGAACTGATTTGCACATTTAGAATCAAAAGACCCTTCAAGAAGCCACCTGTCCTGATGACTGCTTTTTATAGAAAGAACATTTTTTTATATCCTGTATGTTCTGTACAAAAATCTTCTCTCCCTCAAAACATACCTGTGACTAGCAGTGTTGTTTCAAGACACCCAGTTCACTAGAGAAATAGTCAGCTACCTCCTGGGTAGGTCTAATATAGTAAGTATGTCATAATTCTAAGGGATAACATCTTAATAACATAGCAGCAACTATAGTTACTGGGTGCTTATTATGTATGTGTCATTATCTTTTCTCTCTGTTTATATAGCGTCTATGTCTGCTTATAATTTATTTTCTTCTTTATCTCCTAAATGCTATCTATGTCTGCTTATAATTTGTTTTCTTCTTTATCTCCTAAATGCTAACCAGTTTGGTTCAAAAATTTTGTTAGTACATACAGAAATCTAATTGTTCAATTATCTCATGTTCATAGTTTCTCAATTTTCATAGGTTTAGACAACCAAATAACAGCTGCTGGATAAAGTAAAATGAGAAAATATGATTCTCAGAAAAACTAAGTTGTCCTATGCCTTCACAAAACAATTATTTAGTAGCAGCTATCCTTAACCATGAGTTTACACGTTTAAAGCCTATTATAATACCATTATAGAAGCTCCTGAGAATCTGTTTCTAATCTTTAGCTACTTTCTAGTACCAACAGATAAAACATATATATGTTCCCATAAACCTTATAGAAACTATTAACTCAGTGGTAAAGCCTCTCTCTGCCCCCAACTCCTTCTTTTTCTCTCTCATTCACTATTATACCCATATGTATACACATTTGTAAGTCTATATTGTTTCCAGGGTTTTTTTCCCCACTAATTGCCAAAGGCTTTAAAATTAGTATCACAATGCTCCTTAAGAGAGTCTCCTCTCCTTAAGAGGTCATTTTCTTTTGCCAGTCCATAGTGCTCTACTGTGATTCAAACACATGACTCTCTTCTTCAAGATCATCCACCCATCCACCAAGCAGTGGCTCCTCCACAGCTCTGTGCTCTCCTCGGCAAGTCTCTATGTTGTTCTAGGCAGGGCCACACCTCTCACCCAGCTGGGCAGATCACTGAGAGATTGCACTGGTCAGGCAAACACTCTCCCATACTACCTGAAAGTAGACTGTATTCACTTGCATTGGGGAGACTTTATTTGGTACCATAAAATTGTATAAGTGGGAAGAACCTAGCCTACTAACTTTATAGAAGAATACGTGACTTGCTTACATTCAGTGAGAATCAATATCCACAAAAATTTCTCATAGTCTACCTTAAACTTATTAAGTGTTCACAATTCTGAAAAAGATGTTTTTTTTAATTTTATCTATACTTCGCCTTTTTTTTTTTAAGATTTTATTTATTTATTCATGAGAGACACACAGAGAGAGAGGCAGAGACATAGGCAGAGGGAGAAGCAGGTCCCATGCAGGAAGCCTGATGTGAGACTCGATCCCGGGACTCCAGGATCACGCCCCATCACTCCCCAGGCCGAAGGCAGGAGCCAAACCACTGAGCCATCCAGGGATCCCCCTGAAAAAGATTTTAAACTCCCAAGTATGTGGCACTTAAATTTGACAGTAATTTTCACTGCATATCCGGCATTGCTGTGCCTAATATTTCTTATAACTACTTATAAAAGCATTTATAAGTATTTAAATAAAATTTATTTGAAAATGTTATAATGGCATTAATCACATCTTTTTAAGCTTGGCATGTAGGCAATGCAGATTTAAGGGTCACATTGCTAGTGGAATTGTAAAATGAAAGCTGCTTTGGAATGTGGCTTGGCAGATCTTTAAGTGTTAAACATAGTGTGGCCATGTGACTCAGAAATTCCATTCATAGTTATATACCCAAAAAAGATAAAAATATACATCCACATAAAAACTTGTACATAAACGTTAGTAGCAGCGTTATTCATAATAGCCGAGAAGTGGAAACTTACCCAAATGTCCATCAACTGATGAATGAATAAATAAAAAGTAGTATTCCATATAATGGAATATTATTTGGCTATTAGAAAAAAGAATGAAGTACTGATCCATGTTTTAGCATAGATGAACCTTGAAAACATGCTAAGTGGAAGAATTTGGTCGCTAAAGGCCCCATGATTTTATTTATAGGAAATATCCAGAATAGGCAAATCCATAAACACAGAGGGCAAATCAGTGGTTTTAAGGGACAGGAGAAGTATTGGGGGATGAATGCTAATGGATACAGAGTTTAAGGAGTAATAAAAATGTTCTCAAATTACACAGTGGTGATGGCTGCATAAATTTGCATAAGTCTGTTAAGGTACTAAAAATTAGTGAGTTGTATACCATAAAAAGATGAACGTTATGATATGTGACTTACAGTCCAATGAAGCTATTAATTTGAAATTATGTTTATTTTTTTTGAAAATATGTTTAAATGTCAAGTGTATTTCTATATGGCATCAACAATTAATTTTTCTAAAGATATTATTTTAAATAAATTTTAAAATACGCAGTTCTTTTGATAAATCTAACATGAACTTGTTCAAAAATTCCTAAGGAAAATATGAAACAACATTTACATTTCTTATATCAGAGAAGACCTAATATACTGGGAGTCACGGATTCTAGGACCAAATATTTAAAAGATATCAATTTCCTTTTAATTATTTATAGACTTAACACAATCTCAACATAATCTCCATTAAATTCCTAACAAATTTTATATAACTTGAAATGCTGATCCAAAAGCATGTATATGGAAAGGCAAAAGGCCAAGGAATGCTATTGTACTCTTGAAAAAATTGCACAGGGTGGGAAGATTTGCTACTACACTTACCAGATAGCAAAATTTAATTTAAATCTGCAGTAATTACAACAATGGGATATGGGCAAAAATACAGAAAGAGATCAAAAGCACAAATACAGTGACCAGAAACACACCTATGAATATATTAACACTTGATATTTGAAATAATAAATATGTGTTGTCTTAAGCCATTAAATTTTGGGGTAATCTGTTATACAGCAACAGGCAACTAATAAATTGTTACTCACCAGTATTCCCAGATTTATTTTCCTTTTAGCACCAAAGATTAACCTTCCCCACCTCCTTGAATTTCAGCATACCACATGACTTCTTTTGCTTCTAAAATGTGAGTGGCAACAATTCATATCACTTCCAGATAAAGGTAGTTAAAACTGGCTCATGATTATCCATGCTTTTATTCTCATACCATACCAACTGGTATGAGAAAGACTTGTGTTGCAGATTGTACAGCTACAGAATGATGGACATTCCCTGAATTTAGACCTCTGAGTTACAAAGGACAATTGCCCTGGAGGGTTGCCTTAATCCATAACTTTGAATGGATGAGAAATAAAGCTTTGTTCATTAAGTCAATAAGATTTGGAGATCATTTGTGACTACAGCATAACTTACAGATACCAGGCTCAATCCTACTAGTAATGAAAAAAAAAAACAATAATGAGACAATAATACATACCCATCAGATGGGCAAAAATTAAATGTTTTGATAATACTAAGTTTCAGCAAAGATGTAGAGCAATGAAAGCAAGAATGTAAACTGGTAGACCCATTGGGGTAAAATGTGGCATTATTTAACAAAGCTACTATCTGTAATCCCTGTGATCTAGTAATTTGACTAGTAGTTTTAAACTCTTAAAAAACTCCTGCATCTGTGCACCATGACACTTGTAGAAGAAGAATCATAGTTGTTTTGTTTATGGTGGAGAAAGAAAAAAAGAAGGAAGGAAGGAAAGGAATGAAGAAAGGAGAGAGGGAAAGAGAAAGGGAAAGGAAGAGAAGGAGAAAGAAGGGAACAGAGGAGGGAAGGAAAGGAGGGAGGGAGAAAGAAAAGGAAGGAAGGAAGGAAGGAAGGAAGGAAGGAAGGAAGGAAGGAAGGAAGAAACAGAAAGAAAGGGAGAAAGGAGGATGGAAGTAGGTAGGAAGGAAAGAAGAGAAGGAGGAAGGTAGGGAGAAATGAAAATGATCCAATCATTCAGAATCAGTAAACAAAAAGATATTATATTCATAATATAATATATCCAGCAATGTAAAACAACTGCCACTATCAGTTCTATATGGCAGCAATCAACAAAAAAAATTACTGAGCAGCTGTTGTGTGCCAGGCCCTATTTCAGGTACTGGGGATACAATAGTGAGCAAAATAGGAAAAAAAAAATCCATTCTCATAGAGTTCATATTTGAATAGAAATAAAACAGGAAAAAAATAGTAAATGAGAAGTCATATAGTATTTTATTTTAAAAATTTTATTTATTTATTCATGAGAGACACGCAGAGAGAGAGAGGCAGAGACACAGAGGGAGAAGCAGGCTCCTTGCAGGGAGCCTGATGTGGGACTCGATCCCCAGACCCAGGATCAAACCCTGAGCCAAAGGCAGATGGTCAACTGCTAAGCCACCCAGGAGTCCCAGTCACAGTATTTTAAAAGGTGATAAGTACTATGGGGAAAAGCAAAGGAAAGGGGAGAAAGTATATTGCAAGTAAGAGGATGTATAGTTTTAAATGTGATATTCAGTCATAGCCGGGTTTGGAACTGTTTACATGAAAGACAAGAGTGCTTTTTAGACTTTCATTCCCTCCAAATGCAAGGAAATGTGATAGTGTTAGAAGCTCACAAATAGCTTACCATTTTCCAAACCCATCAGAAGGAAACTGTTGGAAATGATGAGTGGAGGCCACTAATGGAAATGCACCCAAAGCCAACCCCACACTTGCTCCAACGCATTCAAGATTATCAAAATGCTCATTCTGAAAAGCAGAAGGTTAATATGAGCAATTCCCCAGGACAGTGAAAGAGGCATATTTTCTTGTCCTACTTTTTTTTTCTTATCTAGAGCCCTTTCCTTCTCTTGGAGTTTGGATCTGACCTGTGTCTGTGCCTTGTAGGCCATTTTGGTAGCTAACATATTCTGTGAGGAACAAGAAGGGGGAAATTATGGCAGATTAACAGTCAGGAGTGGTCAATTGCCTCCTTTAAATTTTTCCATAGAAAATCGGAAAACACCAAAAAAGGGAACTATTAGAACAAGTGGGGGAAAAATGTGATATTCAGAGTAGGCTTCATTGAAAAGTATTTGAACATTTAAAGTGTATTCTAGGCAGAGGAAACTGAAGAACAAAGGTGGCCTCTGATATAGTCAAGGAATATCAAGACCAGTGAAAAAACAGTAGGAAAATGAGATCAGATAGGTAAAGGGGAGAGAAGTATCAGGTAGGGGTCTTGCAGGCGATCCTAAGAAATTTGGTTTTTACTCTGTATGAATTAGAAAGCCATTGGAGCTTTTGAAGCAGAAAGGTGACATCTTTTGATATACACAGTAAAAGGAAAACTCTGATTGCAATTTTGAGAATAGATCATAGACGGCAAAGGATAAAGGCAGGGAGACTGGTTAGGAGGTCCTTGCAGTAATTCTTATGGGATATAATGACAGCTGCGACCACGGTGGCAGCCAGGGAGGTGATAAGAAGTAATTATATTCTGGATTGATTCTGAAGATAGAGCAAAGCAGATTTCCTAACACATTACATCTCAGGTATGAGGGAATGGGAGAAAACTAAGATGACTATGGGGCCAGAACAACTGAAAGGGTGGTTGGAAGTGAAAAAGACTACAGATGGAGTAGACTTGGGCAAGACGAAGATTCTGTTTGAAGAATGTAGCACTGGAGATGTCTACTACACATCCAAATGGAAATGTTGACTAGGCAGCTGATAGAGAGGTGAGAGGTCAAGGCTTGAGCTATCATTTTGGAGTCACCAGTACACAACTGTAGAAATTAAAGAAAAAAAAATAAAGAGATTGCATGAAGTCATCAGCGTGTCGAGGGGAAAGAGCTCCTGAGGACTAAACATTAAGGCATTCCAGGAGTAAAATCTTAGAGAAGCTCTTGACCAGCCAATGAAGAAGGAGGGAAACCAAGTGTGTTTGGTGACCTGAAAGTTAATAGTGAAGGATTACAATGAGCAGACAGTGATAACACTGATAACTATCAGATTTAGGAAAGGTGATGTCATTGGTAACCATGACAGGGGTAGTTTTGGTAGAGTACTGAAAACAAAAGATTAACAGGAATGGGTTTAAAGGTAATACGAAGAGATGCAGGGAGCCTGGGTGGCTCAGGTCATGATCTGAGGGTCCTGGGATCAAGTCTGCATCGGGATCCCCACAGGGAGCCTACTTCTCCCTCTGCCTATGTCTCTGCCTCTCTCTCTATCTCTCATGAATAAATAAATAAGATCCTTTTTAAAAAATATGTAGAGATGCATTGCAGAAGGGAACAAAGACAACTCTCTTAAAAAGGTTTTGTTTGGGGGGTATCTGGGTGGCTCAGTTGGTTAAGCATCTGCCTCCGGCTTAGGTCATGATCCCGAGTTCCATGTCAGGGTCTCTGCTTGTGAAGAGCCTACTTCTCCCTCCCCTACTCACTTGTGCTCTCTCTTCTCTCAGATAAATAAATAAAATCTTTTTAAAAAAATGTTTTTGCTTTAAAAGGGAGTAAAGAAATGGCTTAATCTCACAAACATGTAATGCAAGACCATCTATGAAAGAATGCCTCTTAAGTTCATATAATGTTTTTTTAAAGGTGAAACTAAACTTGTGATCAAGAAGGAACAAGCAAGAAGTTTCTAGATAGTGGCATGTCCTCTTACTGATGTGGCAAATAACAGGGTATTTGTCTTATAATTGTCTGTTATAATGATTTGCTATTATTATTTGTCAACCAACCATTACATTTGTTTTGTGTAACTCTTCTGTATATATATGTCATATATATGTTCAAAGTGTTAAAAAATTAAAGATTAATAAGATCATGTGCATGAAAAGACATCAGAAAATATCACTATTGCATCACAAAAGTTTTAATTAAAAGTATGTGAGAAAGAATATTCGAAATTAAAAGCAGACCAAATTTGAATTGAAACTTCAAAAGGTTACATGTACTAGATCTGGCCAGTAGGTGAATATTTGTGCCTTTCTGTTTTAATTAAAAGTGGAATTCGCAAATCACATAAAATCTTAAGAATTAGAGGAGTCTGTAAGCTCTTTTCTTCATTTTTAACTCCACAGGATACTTTTTTTTTTTTTTTAGTATATGCGCTTGGTTCTCGGTATGAAAGAAATAGTACAGTAACTGCCAAGACAATTTTTTTCTCTGGATATTTTAAGTTTTATTTCCAAGGCCCCCAGAGACATTGCACTTCACAAACAAAAACCATTGGATTATATAATAATGATCTAAGTGTGAAGACATGACCCTTTTTTCCTTGGTAAATTCATTACAAAAGAGGAACAGAGCTCCTGCCAACCATGGTGACACTCCCAAGCCATGAATGAATTGGGGGTAGACTTCAAGTGGTCAGATCCATCTATTGTTTTCCAATAAGCACTTACAAAGCAGGGTATTTGGGTTTTCCTGCTTTCTGCGCATTCAACAAACAATTTACTTAACTCCTTGAGCATCTGTTTCAAAGGAGATGATCACCTACTTCACCAGAGAACACGAAGCAAGACAAGTGCCTGAGTGATTAAGGATACTTCCAAGCCAAAGAGGAAGAGGCCATGGAAATAAGGAAATGTGTTCATAAAAGAGTATTATACTTCAAATCCCTTCCACTCTCCCAAACTACACAAAATGCATATACTGGGTGGGAATATATTATTTTATTTTATATCAAAGCCACCAAAAGAGCCAGAAACACTTCTAAAACCTATCCTATCTGCTGATGAACATATCTCAAATAATTTTAAATTACAAGTAACAACAAAAGCCATTCTAACATCCTCTGTCTGCTGAAACAAGCCAACAGTTGTTTGTTGTTTATTTTTTATCAAAAATAAATAAAAGGTTCACTGACACTTTGGGGCACACGCTTCTTGTACAACTTTGTGTGTGTGTGTGTGTATGTGTCAATTCCTAATTTCTGGTTTACCTGGTTAGTTAACCTCTGCTATTTTCTGGGCTTCATTCCAAGACAACAAAAATGCATTACCAAAATTGGCATCTCTGCTTTTGAGCTTAATTTCAGAGAGGCTCTGAAATGGTCTGAAGCCACTTTTTTAATATTCTGCACACAATCTTATGCTAAAAAGTAACAGATGTTTCAAGATCAGTAATTGACAGGAAAGGCACAATTTTTGTTTTCCTCAAACACAATTTTTATTTCCTCCAAAAATACGATACCAGAAAAGAAGTGCTGTGCTAAAGCCACATGTTTTTGTTGCAGTACTGCAAATATTGGCTTAAAGTTGAACAGAATTCCCTAAGGTAGAGTCAGAGATAATCTAAATATTTACTATACATTTCCGAAGTCTTTTAATAAGTGTTTTTCTCTTTAATTTTTGGTTGGAAAACCCTAAAGACACAAGTCGTAAATGCATACAAACAAAATGCCAAGATCAAAATAAGAGTTTTGAAGTTTCATGAAATTATGAGCCTCGCAATGTTTGCAGCATGTTAGAGAATTACAGAATCATACATGTTTAAGTCGGGAAACATCTTAAATATTATTAAAAGGCCTCCAGAATAGGAAACCTCTAATTTGACAGATGAGGAAAGTGAGGCTCAGAGAGGTTAAGCTAACCACAGCTGTCACAGATAGTAAATGGCCAATCATGCAAAATCCAGATATTCTGACTCCAAATCCAGAGCTCTGAAAGAGTATGTGTCTCAATACACTAATGGAACCAGAGGCACTCCGGGCAGGCCCTCAACGGAAGGAACTCTGCCACACGTAAAGGAGCCAGCTCACCTGTTCGCAAACACAAGTCCCAGAAATAGCACTGGCAACAACCCGCTTCTGAGCTTGCCTCGCCAGACCTGGGGTTTCCAATGATTGCTCAGTTAGGTCTATTTTTCTCACCTCTGTGAGTCCTGTTAGGTAAGTGCTTTTAGCTGGATCGGGTTGGTCATTTTATTTTGTTTTTCACATTTCTTGGGGAGGGGGTGCGGGGGGGTTAGAATCGGAGAGGGTTGAAAAGAGAAGCTCGGATGTTAAACCGCCCCTTGCAGCACAAAGTTTGTTCTTTTGTCAGCCAAACCAACAAATCCTTCCCCGAGCCCCAGGGCTTACTGGTTTGTGTCGCGGTCCCTTCAGTTTCCAAAGTAGGAGGGAGACCTGGAAAAGAAGTTGGCTGGGCGGCTCGTCCTCCGGAGGGGCCCGGCAGGTGCGCGCCCGGGGGGGGGGGGGGGGGGGGCGGCAGGTGCGCGCCCGGGGGGGGGGCGTCGGACGCGCGCCCCTTTCCACCTCGCCCCTCGAGCCTCCCGCTCCCCCGCCCGGGGGCCCACGGTCCCCGCCGCCCCCCGCCCCCCAGCGCTGGCGCCGCCCGGTCCTCCCGGACTCCCGGGTCCCAGGGGGCCCGCGGGCTCCGCGCCCCAGCGCCCCGCTCCTCCGGCCCCCGGGGGCGCAGGGGAGAGAAGCGGGTCCCACCTGGTTGCCGGGGTCCAACCACGCGGAAGGCGGAGATGGCGGTGGCGCCGGGGCTCGGGCACCTGCGTCGCACGCGCGCGGCGGGCCGCGGACTCCTCGGCCGAGGTGCACGGGCGGGAGGGCCGCGCAGCGCCGGGGGGCGGGGGGAGGAGCGGCGGGGGCGGGGGCCGCGGGGGCAGAGCGCTCCGGGCGGGCAGCGGCGGCCCCGGCGAGCCCAGCAGGCAGGCGGCGCGCGGCTGGAGCAGCGGTGGGCTAGCGCGCGCCCCGCCGGGGGCCTCCAGACCCGGCCTGGGCGCCCGCTTCCCCTGCTCCTCCCGCTCCTCCCAGCCCAGACCTCCGGGCCTCCGCTGCAGCGCGCGTGCAAAGCGCTGTGATGAAGAGTGCAATATCGGGGAGGCGTGGGGAAGGAAAGCAGACTGGCAGAGGCCAGAGGGAGTGAGTTCCCCGTCACCAAGGATGTCTCAGCCAAGCATGCTGCTGCTCGCGTTTGTCGGGAGGGCTGACGAGGGTCCTCGTGCGTCTCTGCGGGGCTGGACTAAATGGCCACTTACTTCTCCTTCAGGCCTGAAAGTCTACGGCGTTTGATGTAGCAAACAAACAAACAAAAACCAACCAAAGAAATCTGTTCTTGAACAGATGACACCTCCTAAGAGACATTTTCTTACCCCCCCCCCAAATGTTCATTCACTATTTATCATTATTAATAATAACACTATTATTGAGGACCTACTATGTGCCAAACAATATGTTAGGTATGATTCTTACGTTCCTTGAACTTGGAGTTATGACGGACAAGCAGGTGTTCACAAAATCACAATTATGATGGGTGACACCCAGGAAACCAACCGGGAAAAGAAAGAATAAAGGGGAGTGGACATACTCTGGATTGGATATGGGAAGGAAATGGTTAATTTTTCAAAGGTCTCTCTCCAGAAAGGGAACTTGCCTAACACCCTCATAGGATGCACCGGAGGTAAAGAAAGCAGCCCAGAGTTGGGTAGGGCCAGAAGCAATATGTCTTGGCTCTCTGACCCAGCCACTTTGTCAACTTGTGGAGCTTTGTAAATAGAACTTTGCATCCATAGGAATATCCGCTCAGAACCAGTGGCACTTTTATGAAGTGAAGCACTGAGATCTCCAGACCACTTGTTGAGGCCACTTCACTCAGAAATTTCATATGTGTGCATTAAATGGGCTTTCTGGGGCATCTGTGGTTAGAAGCACTAAACTTTGGGTTTCATCAAACCTCAAAAAGACAGACAAATGTCTCCATTGGACAGAGACAAGAATTGGAGTAGAGATACTGACTTTCCCAAATTATTATAAACAACACAACAGAATCCTTAGTTAGATAATCTGTGTGAACCAGCTAATTAGTTTCCTAAGGCTACGTTTACAAATGACCAGACTTAATGCTTAAAACAAAAGAAATCTATTCTGTCCCTGTTCTGAAGGTCAAAAGTCCAAAATCAAGCGTCATCAGGCCTGCACTCCTTCCCAAAGATCTGGAAGGGAACCCTCCTTTGCCTAGTCCATCTTCTGGTGGCTCCAGGAATTCCTTGGCTTGTGACAGCTTTGCTCCAGTCTCTGCCTCCATCTTCTATAGCCCTCTCCTCTATGTCTTCTGCCTCCTACAAGGATTCTTGTCATCAGATTCAGAGACCATCCAAATAATCCAGGGTGATCTCAGCTCAAGATCCTTACTTAATTATATCTCAAAGACCCTTTTTCCAAATAAGGTCACATTCATCGGCTCTGGGGTTTAGAGTGTGGACATGTTTTTTTGGGGGAAGCCACAATTCAACCCACTAAAGCTAGTAAACCAATTGGGACCAAAATCATTGTCTACTGTGGTATCAAGGTGTCATTTCCGCACCATATGCAAAATCATATTGATGCTAAGTAGAATTTATCATTTCATTGTGAGATACTAAACAAAGGTATATCATTAAACCTGAGCATTATGAGGAATAACTGCAACGAGGAAAAAAGGGCAGAGGCCAGAGCCTGAAATTCATGTTTGAGTCACAGGTGATACTTGAAGGCCGAGCAAGGCTCCTCAGCAGCTACCATTGCTAAATTAATACAGAAATACACCCCATATCCGTTGGTATGGATTTCTGATAATGTGATCCAACATTGAATGTCTGCTAAGCACCAGGCTCTGAGTCAGGGGCTCCTATGGAGCTTTCATTGTAGGTTAGGAAACAACTTTGAATCTCATTCCCTCTGCACAATGTCTGCTGCATGTCTGAAGCCTGATAAACAGCTGTTGAATGAATAGATGGGTATAAATAAATCACTACCAATCAGCTAGGCAATTATTACTGCATTGGAAAACATCAATATAATAAGAAGATATTACTAGATTTACTAGAGCAAAACATTAACATGCTGACTCATTCAGTATTGCCTTGAGTGAAGGAAAAGTCCTTAAAAGAAGAACTTTGATTTGAAAAAGAAAATAATGAGATATCTACCTTTTTCTACCTTTTTTTTTAAATCAATAATATGCCTATTTACACAGATACAGGTCCTGCTGAGAACAATCAATGATGACTGAAGTTATAGCTACTTGGTGAGTAAAATATTTTGTCCAAGTATTTGCTTGACAAATACTTTCAAAAACATAAATACCATTCAGCTGGTAATTTCATGATACACATACATCACTTCTTGAAACTCCTGCGATGATTTCAATGACTCCAGTCTCTCCTGGTTCACCTCTTCCCTCTTTGACTTTCCTTCTCACTTTTCTACTCTTATGATTTTAGACAGTCAACCAATATATTAATAACTACCCAATGAATTCTCATTCTTGGGCTTACCTGAGTCATAGGCTCATCCCTGAACCAGTCATGGCAGCCGGTGAGTTGGAATATGATGACCATTCTGGTATGAACCACCTGTGCACTCCTGGAAAATAGGGAATGGGAAAAGAGTTGATCTCACCCTAACCAAATAACTTAGAGTGGGGGAAAGTGGTATCCAAAAATAAACTAGAGAAAGTGGGCAAAAAAGCATACATATCCACTGCAATAGATATTTTAAAAGGTTTTTTGTTAACTGAATATAGTTTTAATTAAAACAGCACTTCACCTTTTCTATGGTGTTCTAAAAGTTTTCCATAGTCTTCAAAAAATGAATTGATAATTGTCACTATTGATTACATATCTAATTACCACACAAATCTTTAGAATTTACACTTATAAAAGACTGTGAAAAAATGTTTTTATATGTATGTAAAGCCATATAGCAAGCACGTAAACTCTGAAATCTGATAGCCTTGTTTTTTTTTTAAATGCACGTTAATTATGAGACTATGTTCTCTATCCTTTTTCTATCTCGGTTTCCTTTTTTGTAAAATGGAGTGGATAATAATTGCCCCTCTGAAATGTCATGCAATGTAATGAGATAATAACTATGCCTTCATAATAGGACTTGTCACCTAGAACTCTATTATGTTTGGTTATTATTAATATAAATTAGCTTTTACAGCATCCCTGGAAACTATTTTGGGGAGTTATACTCTGATCATTTATATTTCTCTTAATAAATAATCAATATCTATTATGTATCAGGCACAATTACCAAGATAAACAACATGGGTTCTTTTTACCCTGGAGGAGGCAAGTTAGGATTCCCATAGTTCAACCAGGTTGTTGTAGGGCAATCCATGCAGGGGAACAGAGAATGGAAGGAACACAGAGGAAAGAAGGCATAGTAGCTTAGGAGAGTGCCAGTAGTGTAGCCCTGTGTATGTTCAGTAAGGTGTACCTAGAAAAGTACATGGTAATAGGAAGAACTGTGAAGGTCATGTGGATTTTGAAGGCCATTTGGACTTTAACTTCTATGAATGAAGAAATGTTGAAAACTTTTAGACTCAAGAATTATTTTCAAATTTGTAGGAAGGAAAGCACACTGGGTGTGGAAAGAGAAATGTAGAGCCAGGAATAACAGTTAAAACAGTTAAGAAAGTAGGCAAACTTTAATGTGCAACTGAATCAAATGAGGGTTATTTAAAACATAAATTCTGATTCAGGAGTGCTGGGGTGGGGCCCTGGAATCTGCATGGCTAATAAGCTCCCAGGTAATGTCAATGCTGCTGGTCCTCAGCAAGGCAACAGACTATTTACTGGCAATGTTGCTTCCAACAAAAAGAATCTGTATCTAATATACATCACACTTTTAAGCCCCATGGAGAAATAATTTTCAGCTCGTTAAGCGGTAACAACTAATTGAAGAACTATTGTGTACAACAAGGCAACAAGATAGAAATATTTTATCGTAATTCTTAAGATGTCTCTGAGGATAAATCCCTTCAAAGCCTGAACATCCAAATGGAGGAGGCTGTGGTGAATAGAAGTATAATATAGGGTACCAGGATGGTCTTTCTGATGTTGTCAACTTGATTTAGCTACAGTTCCTAGTTACACAATCAAACACAAATCTAAGTGTTGCTATGAAGATATTTTCTAGATTTGACTAAAGTTCATAATCACTTGACGTTAAGTAAGAAAAATTATCCTAAATAATCAGGGAGGGCCTGGTTCAGGCAGGTGAAGGCTGTAAAAGTAGATCTGGGTCTTCCCTGAAGAGGAAGTAATTCCACTTATGGACAGAAGCCTCAGCCCATGACCAAGTGCTCCAGCTTTGCCTTTCCTGACCATCTGTTTTATGGATTTTAGACTTGTCTAGCCAGTCTCTACAATCACATATCCCTTCCAATAAATATCTTACTTTATATCCCCTACTGGTTCTGCTTCTCTGGTTGGACCCAAAAAGATTTTGGTAACTGAAACCAGGGAGCTGCTATAACAAACACCCAAGAATGTGGTAATGGTGTTGGAATTGGGCAGCAGGCAGAAACTAGAAGAATTTTGAGAAGCATAATGGAAAGAGCCTAACCTGTCTTAAATAGACTACTAGTAGAAATATGGTTGTTAACAACTCTGCTAAGTGAGGACTCAGGAGGAAGTGAGGAGCATGTTATTGGAAATTTGAGAAAGGGAGATGCTTGTTATGAAGTGGAGGAAAGCTTGACAGAACTCTGTCCTGCAGTTATATAGAAAGCATAACTTGTATATAGTTAAACTGGACATAGAGCTGAGGAGATTTCCAAGCAAAGTGTCGAAAATGTGTTCTGGCTTCTCCCTGCTGCCTACAATAAAATGTAAGAAGAAAAAATAGATTGAAGAAAGAATTCTCAAATAAAAAGTAACCAGGACTTGATGATTGGGAAATTCTTGGCTTATCCAATTCTTATCCAATCCAATTTCTGAAGAGTACAAAGATTGACAGATTTACTACCAGGAAAGCGTGCTGTAGAGAAAAAGCCAAGAATATGGCTAGTCAACCTTTTGCTAATACTTTAGAAAGATTTTTTAAAAATCAGAATATTCAGTCACACGACGGCTCACCTCAGATCTCCCAAATAGAAATGGGATTATTTAGGGAAGATCTATG
This sequence comes from Nyctereutes procyonoides, assembly GCF_905146905.1. Taxonomy (NCBI): domain Eukaryota; kingdom Metazoa; phylum Chordata; class Mammalia; order Carnivora; family Canidae; genus Nyctereutes; species Nyctereutes procyonoides. Next base: position 44,805,534 of record NW_026575140.1, on the reverse strand, counting down.
GATAAGCCTCTTTTCTTCTGGAGTGAATTCCTTTTAACATACCCAGGACACCTTTAAGGTTCTCAAAAATTTTATACCAGTGGAAATACTGCCACCTTGGATTTCAAGGGATAGAGTAAGGAACAAAGAAAGCTGTTGGACTCTGAATTCTACATGCAGAAAATAGGCTAACAAAACTACACAGCTTGTACTATAAAACAGACAAAAATCCTAGGGCCCATCAAAGATGTAATGAAAAAAAGCCTCTGAAGAGAAGGAAACAGAACTCTGTGTTTTAATAGGCAGGCCAAGTGAAATTGGATGTAATTAGCTTTTGGAGAAAGGCAAGAATGATAGTTTACTTCAAACACTGGAAAGATGATCATGAAGATGTGGTAGGTTTTTCTATATAGACCCTGTAAGCCAAAGTAAAATCAGTGAATACAAAGCACAGGTAGCCAGATTTAAACCAAATCAAAGGAATCCCTTTCCAGCTGTCATAGTCGTTAGATGTTCAATGGGCTACCAGGCGAGACAATGAACTCTTCACTAGTAGATATTTTTAAATAGAGAATAAAGGACTGGCTATCAGAAATATTGGAGGATGACACTGGGTGGGAAAGAGCAGAATGATGGTAATTAGGCCTGCACCATACCAAAGAATCTATGGTTTGGAGCTACAACTTCAGAGTATTTCCAGGAAGAGGATTTGGGCTGTAAATGAAAAGTTACATAGTAAAAACATTACCTACTACATCCACAGAGAGTTAATTCATTCACAGAGCATGAACAATCCTTTCCCTCCAAAAGTGAATACTGCTTTACTTTGCCCACATCTGTTTTCTATTGCAATAAATAAATAAGTAAATAGAATGTGTGTGTCTGTGGGTCTTATTTCCAAGACTGTTGGGGTGAACCAGTAAATCTGAAACAGGAAAATTAATTGATACAGATTGCTATTTAGACATGTATACACAGGTTTAACTTTATTTAATTAGTTCAGTTAAGCATCCAAATAACTTGACAGCTTGTAATGTATATGCTCTGCTGTGACTTTCAGATTAATTATACATGAATACTTTAAGTCTGGGACCCCAGTACTCTGCAGAAATCATTAGTGTCTATGGGCATAGGGGTATTTAGCAGAGTTGTCTTGATGTTGACCAGCTTTATATTCCACACTTCCTTAGTAATGTCAAAGAGGTAGAGAATATGGTGAGAGGTGAAAGGGCATTATTTTGATCATCTAAAAACTATGGGAGATTACCCAAGTGTTAAAATTTCTTGAGAGTCATTTGAGACTATTTGGTTATCATAGTCCTAAAAAACACCACTGTCTTAGTTAGCTTTTATTTTGTGATTTCTGTGTTGCTACAATTGCTCTGAGTTTCATGCCTTTGGAAGGGAAAAAAATGAAAGTAGCAAATATGGAATCTCAGAATATGTGATGAGGCTTCGTGAAATGGATACAAAGGCATTTGGATCTAACAATAAGAGAGCTGTATTCACAAACTTAAAAGGTGCTATAGTAAAAAATAATTCATCAATACAATCATCAATATTTAACTTTAACATTGCATTAGTTATATAAACAACTATATATTATATATTTTATATATAATTAAACAACTATATATTATAAATATATATTATATATTAAGCACAATATAACTGCTTAATTAAATAATGGTTTCTGAGACTGAAGTTAACTTTAGAAGAAAAGACCTTTTACACAAGGGTGTTTAAAATTGGGGGTCTCTTGACATGCCATTTGCAGATAATTACTAGGCCAACTTATTTGGGTAAATGGTAGACAGTACCCCTACCTACACCAGAAATATATTAAACAATGGTAAGTCTAGAGCAGAAAATGTAAAAGCGGATTTAATGGAAGCCTAAATTGAATTTTCTACATTAAACACAAATACTACCCCTAAAATACATTTTTCAAAAGGTTTCAGCAATTCAAAGTTAAATGAAATAGTAAAAAGAAATGAAAGGAAAACACTTTAAAAATGTAGAAAGGAGGGGCGCCTGGGTGGCTTTAAGTGTCTGACTCCTGATTTGGGCTCAGGTCATCTCAGTGTGGTGAGATTGAGCCCTGCATCCACGTCAAGCTCAGGGAGGAGTCTGCTTGAGATCCTCTCCCTCTACCCCTCCCAACCTCCCCTTACTCACACTCTCTCACTCTCTCTCTCTCTCCCTCTCTTAAAAAAAAAATGTAGGAAAGAAACTGAAGAACAAATAAAGAAAACCTGTGGTTCCAAATATTTAATAAAAAGGATAATTGGTATCAACTAATGAAGTTTGGCTATCATAAATGCTAGTAATTTTATCCTTATGTGAAAAATATTAAAAATTCCTCTTACTAAAATGCTATCTCCAGGCCCAAATTATCCAGAAGACATAGTTTCTATAATACTCATTATATAATACAATATTCTACTAATAAAGTTGCCCCATAAATGCTTTTTGAGTGCATAAAGCATTTTATGAAAGAAAAAGGGAAAAATATATACAGAACAAATGAACATTATGTTGTCAAATTATAAATGATAAAAAAATACTAATAAGGAAGTTTAGGCATTAAAATACTTCAGGAAATTTGTATGCTCTTCCCAGAAGTTCTAAAAAGGTATTCTTGTGGTGCAGAGAGAAAAACAAAAGCATGTCTATGATTTACATTTTTAAAAAAGGAAACCTAGAAAGCAATTACATGAACACCTACCCATACACATTTGGCCATATATCATTCCTTGTAGGAATTTTAGGTTTTTTATAATCCTCTTAATATACAGTCTTCATCATTTCATGTGCTGCTCAGAAGAATCTGTGGTTCTCCACTGCCTATGGATTAAAGTTTAAACTCACTCTGGCATTCAAATTCATTCTCAATGTACTGAGATTTTAATTGTCCAATGTTTTCTCCCACCATGAAGGACAACACTTGGTTATCTAAACACAACTTTTTTTTTTTTATCATTTCTTGCCCTGTTCATGCTGTTCCATCCTGAATGTTCTTTTTTTTTTTTTTAAGGTTTTATGTATTTATTCCTGAGAGACACAGAGAGAGAGGCAGAGACATAGGCAGAGGGAGAAGCAGGCTCCCTGCGAGGAGCCTGATGCAGGAATCAATCCCAGGACACAGGGATCATGACCTGAGCTGAAGGCAGACGTTCAACCACTGAGTCACCCAGGTTTCCCCCATCCTGAATGTTCTTCCTCCATTCCACAATACTTCTACTCAACCATCACCCATCACCATCCTCTATCTGCTGGTCAACATCTTAGCTAATCTGTCAACATCCAACTAAATTGACTCTTCTTTGTAAGCTCCTCAATTGGAGCTATGCTACCTATGGACTACGATCATTTAAAAATTTATTTTGTGTCCATTTTATCATGACATAGATCTACACAAATATCCTGAGGGCAAATATGTTGTTAGTGTTTGGTTTCCTGTCCCCTAAAAGTATATCACAATATCTTGGATTGCTCAATTAATATGCATTGGACTAAAATAGAAAAGGCAAATTGTATAGTTTTCCATCTGTATTATTTAAAAAAAAAGTAAAGACTGTCTTATTTTATGAACAATTACGATTATTTACCTACAGTACTATTTAAAATTATATACAAAAAGATTTTTATTCTGAATTTCAGTAGAATTTTTTTCATAGGAATTATATATGTAATATAAATTCAATGAATTTTTAAATATACAGACAGAAAAAAATGAGAAGAAATGTAATGAAATGTTAACAGTAGGGAACTTTGGATTGAAGAATAGATGAGTTTGTTTAATAATTTTTACCTTTCCAAATTATCTAGAATAATCATATGTTACTTTAGAGTCAGGGAAAAAAATTTAAAAAGCTATTTGAAAGTATCTGTGTAAGCTCATGTGTTCTTTGGAAATGGCTCCTGAGAACTAGAGCCATTAAGATACACCTTAAGAAAAAAAAAAAAAAGATACACCTTAAGGCCTGGGGCAGCCCCATTACTGTTGGCTGTTGTTCACTGGCCAGCGCCCCAATTTGTAACTCATTTAGGCTCTTAATCTGTCCAAAACTGTTTCTTGCCCTTGGGATGCTACTGGTGTGCATGTGGACGAAATGTATTATCCTGCCTGCCTCAAAAGCTACAGAACAGCAATGAAATTCATAGTAGCTAAATCATCTAGGATGAAAAAACTGTTTAGAGTTGAAAGGCAAGGTAATTGGATTATTTGCTTACAATTTAGTACCAAGTATAAACATGATTTTAACTTGAAGGTTAAAATTAGTATCAGAACTTGGACTAAAATAGGATTTTCTTTCAAGGAATTTCTTTTCTATATTTTGTCAGTCCTTCTTGCTCTATCCTTGTATTTATGATCCACTTCCCTTTTTATCAGAAATGGGTACCAGGGTGTAAAAGAGATTACAAAATTCTCCAGATTAAGCCAAAGTAATTATCATTTCTTTGTACTTGAAAGAATATATAATAAAAAGTAAAGAAAATAAATGTAGAGAAATTACTCCTAGCCTGTTCCCTGAGAAGGTTGCTATGAATAAATAGTGGGCTAGAATCATTTCAGAATTATGAGGCCAAATGAAGTTTTCATCGAAATGCATTTCCGATTTAAGTCCCTATGGACCTTAAAGGAGAGTGGCCAGTATTTCTGATAATCTTGATGATTAGTATACACATACTATAAACTAATTTTCACATAGAACAAAGCACTTTGTTCTCTGCAGGCATATAATGAGATTTGAGAGCAAAAAGCACCAGGCCTATTCATGGCCTATTAGCCAAATCTCATAGTTGAGCTGCTACAGAGTTTACGCATTCACAATGAAAAGGCTAAGTGTTTTTGTTGTCATTGGTGGTTTGTTTTTTTGTTTTTAATATTTTATTTATTTATTCATGCGAGACACGGAGAGAGAGACAGAGACATAGACAGAGGGAGAAGCAGGCTCCCTGCAGGGAGCCTGATGTAAGACTCGATCCCAGGACTCCAGGATCATGATCTGAGCCAAAAGCAGACGCTCAACCACTGAGCCACACAGGTGCCATTGTTTCATTTTATTTTGTTTTGTTTTTTGTTTTTTTTTTTGTTTTTTGTTTTGTTTTGTTTTGTTTCAGAGCCCAGTTTCTAGTACCGAAGGTCTAAAAGGTCATAAAAGACACAGTATCTTGTTAATTATCTTACTTAGCTTCAGCATTTCAGTGTGACATTAGAATACCATTATTAGTGCGGTCCTACTAGATAGCTACCCAATACAAACAGACTTATTATTTTACCAGCCAGCTCCCCCTTCTTCTTCCTCTGGTCAGAGGATTTCCTTTGGCAGTGGAACTACTGGTCCATTGACTCTAAGCACATGGATCTGTTACAGCCTCCTGACTTCAGGGGCAACATAGCACATGGTCCAAGCTCGGCTTTATGGTAATATCTCACAGTTCTGGCTCTATAATTGGTCAATGGGGTGGTAACATGAATAGAAGTGTAGCAAAGATTGATCTCTGAGGCTTTTCAAATGGAAGCTGGGATGGGAGGACCAAGGAGGGGATATTAAACAGGTCAAGCGCTTTTTTTCCCTCAGATGGTGAACGTGTGTGATTGTTAACTGCAGCTGCCAGCAGCCAGGTTCTCTGCCACATGGAAGAACACAGCCAGCAGGAGAAGACAGAATTTGAATTCCAGGCCACACAAGCAGGTGTTCAGAAAGTGTGACAATTTTTTTATGCAATTCAACTTAATTTCTTCAGTGATATTTTCTGTCACACAGATAGAAACTAATTCTCAATGAAATCAGGTTCCTCTTTCGTTTCCCTAACTTTTCTTCTAACTTCTAAGCAGTAGGCAGTGGGACAGAAAGGTAGGTTGGACCCAATATAAGCAAAAGTTCTGATCCTTGGTCATCTGTTGAATTTCACATCTGACTCCTCAGCGTGTCTGTTTTTCAGATGTTGAGCTACATGGGTCCATGCCAAAGGTCACTTCAGGATAAATGACTCTCCCTGCTTGCCCCTGGTGCCTTCCTGAAGTGAACCGAGTATTCTCCAAACACTGCCCTGGACCATAGCCACCTTGACGAGGCTTTCCAATCCACAACCACATCTGTGCCATTCTCAAGAATTTTGCTCAGTGAATCAAGTTGGAACTCTGCAAAGCTACTTCAGTTTTGACTGCCTTCACCACACAGACCTTATGTGCTGCCCCATGCTTTCCTATGTTGCTGAGCCCCTAGGGTCTTCTCTCCATCCCTAGCTCTATCTAGGATAGAGGCAATGCCTCTTTCTACTCTCTGATTCTCTATGCTCTTAGATTTCCCCCAAACTCATTGGGAATGTCTGTTGTTGCTCCTACATCAAGTTCAGTCCTCAGATATAAACTTCATAAGGTACTTTAAAAAAATGTTTTCAACTATAGATTGGCTGTAATTGATATTATGAGGCACATTGTTTAAAATGCCAGTAAACATAGATGTCCACAGTGTGTTGCTTAGTGATGGAATCGTCCATCTGTGGGGGACAGGGCTTCTTTTTCAATGGTGCACCAATGTAGCTCTCTTTATTTCCCTTTTGGCTTTCTTCTTTCCCTCTAATTTAGGGTATCTCTATTAGTCTTCAGAGCCTGAATTGAGTCTAAATTTGGGACTCAAAACACAGTCTGTTATCATGTCTCCTGTGGCAATGGACACAAAAATGCCCATGAATGGAGTTGTTACAGTATAAATAAATGAAAAGTACTGGGGGGAAAACACAGTAAGTAATATATCAAAATATTCCTCCAGGAGGACTTGATGCCCAGGCTGAGAAGAGGCAGTGGTCACATAAGGAAAAAGTGAGTCCTGATGGTACCTACTTCTTGGCCCATGGCTCTGAGTTTCTCCCAGAGAGCTTGCTCCTGCCTTCATGAAGCTGTATTAATCAACTCTCCTAGTTGCTTCACGATCTTTCCTTGATTCCTTCCTTTTACTTAAGCTAGCTCAAGCTATGTATGGCTGACCGACCCAATATAGTAACTTAGACAAAAATGGGAATTTTTATTTCATGGAATCAGGAAGATTTGAGCAACCAAACAACAGGAAGAGCAGACATGTAGCTGGTCTTCAGGAACCCTAAAACCACCAATAACCTTCTCCATCTCTTTTTAAAAAAAAATATTTTATTTATTTATTCCTGGGAGATACAGAGAGAGAGAGGCAGAGACATAGGCAAAGGGAGAAGCAGGCTCCCGGAGGGGAGCCTGATGCAAGACTCGATCCCAGCACCCTGGGATCACGGCCTGTGTCAAAGGCAGACACTCAACCACTGAGCCACTCAGGTACCCCAACCTTCTCCATCTCTTATCTCTGCTTCTCAATACGAGTGGCGTTTGTTCCTTTTTACTACATCTCTCCACAAGGTGGGAAACATGGCTACTGACCATTCCCAGGTTTTTCAACTGTGGGTTCCACCATCAGATAAAGAAAGCAATAAGTCAGGGTTTAACATTTCTATTATTTTGTTTAAGTAGTAAAAACGTAAAGAGAAAGAAAATTGTTGAGTTCATCAGTTCATCTTTCATGAAATATGGACAATAGCTTCTGTTTGGATTATAAGAGTGTAAAAAAAAAAATTCCTCCCTGTGACTAAGCCATTTGACCCTACTAAATTCCTTTTTTAAAGTGTATAAAGGAAAGAATGAATTTTAAAAGATTGCTTTGTGTCTTTCTCAAGCCAAACACAGAAAATGAGAATATAAAAAACAAGAAATATATTTTTAAATGGATGAAAGCTAAAAAACAATCACTCATTAATGTCTTTGCAGTCAAAATTAAAGGTGATACCACACAACAAAGGAGAATATTATATTGCTAACATAGAAGAATTTTAAAGTCAAGGAGACTGAACCTCGTAAATCATACCCTATGTTCTACCCTGCCCAAGCACAGGGTACTTCAGAAATTTGTTTCAATTATAAATTGACTATACTTGACATTATGAAACACAGCGATGGCGTCATCTATAAATGAACTTCTGCAATTATTTATAATAAAAACTTGGATCAGTGCAAATACAAACATTTCTGGGTCTGAGAACACGAAAATTCTTAGTCACTCTCACTCAAACTACATGGAAGAGTCCTGTAAACTTTTTGCCTACACTTCCAGACATACTCTAACCTCTTCCCCTCTTTCTTCCCCCATGAGATCTGCAGCGAAATACAATAGTGAAAGATGCAGAAAATAACCATTTGCATTTTTATAGTTCCTTCTATTTGCTCCGATACTATTTCCCTCTTTACCAGGAGTGAGATCCTGTTATATAAACAACTAAACCCAGGAACTTGAATGCCTGCCATGACAGTGTCCACATTGGCTGCTTTCCCCAGATTTGTAAGATTCTTGTGGTAAGAAGAATTACTGCTGAATTCCCTTAATGTTTCAAAGTCAAATACTCATTTAGATCAATGGTTCCCAGACTCTGGATTTCAAAAATGAAATTTCAAAAATGTGTGGTGAGCCAGCATAGCTTTGCCAACCATTTCTTTTGCCAAGAAAGGATTTTGGGAAAATAATGGTCTCTACTATGAAGCATCATTTTACAAAACATAGAACATTTTTAAGGCCAAAGAAGTAAGCAGTACATTATATCAAGTTAAAAAAAAGTGGGGAAGGGGGGCGGTCTTCATTCCCAAAAAGAAATGGTAGACAACTACACACTGATTGTATGAGGCACTCTCAAAGGAGTTAAATTAAAAATATTTCAGTGAAGTGACTACAGAGGTGTGGGCAATTTTTTTTTTTAACTCCAGTAGGGGATATGAGTAACCCAGAAATAGCCACAGCAGGAAGCCATTACTTCTCTGGGGCCTGAAGGCGTGAGGAAAGAGCCAAGCAAGGATGACAGGAGACAATAAGACCTGGATCAGGGACAAAGGCAGCCACTGCCCGCCATGATGAGGAATGGAGAGAGTGGAGATCAAAAGGCCGCATCTATCTCCTCCATCCTGCCTGAACTCAACTAGAAATCAGAGTTCAGCGGGCCTGGGTGTTGCAGTCCACAGCCTCCAGGGGCCACAGAGTAGATCAAAAACAGTAAAAGATGGATCGGACCATGGGTCCACTAGAACATATTGACATACTCTGGTGAGGGGGCCAGGGACCAGAGAGAGGAGAGGGTGTACATGTGAACATCATTTTTCATTTCAATTGCAGGAAAATTACAAGAGAAATTTTATTTTAAGATACGATATTGTTTATAATTATATGCTTGATACCTTGGTCATTTAGTGGCTCAGTCTCTAATTATGTACCATCAAGTGGTGTTCAAATGGGCAACTTGTTCCAGGACTTTATTTTTATCACACTCATTATTAAAAATTCAACTTCACATAGGTATAAAATGGAAGCAACACTCAACATTTTTATTTAGTTTGGAACATTCTGAGGGAATTAATGCCAAAATATAACAGCCTCCAGGCTCAGAGGTTTCTCCTATCCCAGAAGTTCCTAAACTTTTGCTGTATATTGATATCATCTGGGATCTCTAGAAACAAATAATGATGCCTGGCTTATAGCCCAGAAATACTGATTTCATTGGCAGAGGTGGAACTTGGCAAAGGAATTTTTAAACAACTTTTTATTTTAGGAGATTTTAGATTTAAAGATAGTAGAGTTCCCATATATCTTATACTCGGTCTCCTCTATTATTTACATCTTACTTTAGTATGGTGCATTGGTCAGTCAGTGAACCAATCTTAAAATACTGAGACATAATTCTAAACTAAAGTCTATACTTTATTCAGATTTCATTAGTCTTTACCTTATATTCTTTTTCTGTTCCTGGACCTCATCTAGGATATCACGTTATGTTTTAGTCAGCAAGTTTCCTTGGGCTCCTCTTGGCTGTGATAATTTCTCAGAATTTTCAGAGTACTTGTACAACATCCCTCCATTTAGATCTAATGTTTTTCTAATGATGAAACTATGGTTCTATGTTACATGGGAAAGAAGACCACAGAGGGAAAGTGCTACTCTCAATCACATTGTATCAAGAGTACATACTATCAATAAGATTTATCACTGTTACAATGTTGACCTTGATCACGTGGGAGACACAGTGTTCACCAGGTTTCTCCACTGTAAAGTTACTCTTTTTTTTTACCTTTCCACTCTGTACTCTGGGAAGAAGTCATGAGCAGTCTACACTTAAGAAGTGGGAGTTGTGTTCTTCTTCCTTGAGGACAGAGGATCTACATAGATTATTTGGAGTTCTGCATCAGAAATATGTCTATGTCTCCCACAATTATTTACTGGTTCAATCATTTATTTATATCAATACAGATAGGGCAGCCCGGGTTGTGCGGTGGTTTAGCACCACCTTTGGCCCAGGTCGTGGTCCTGGGGACCTGGGATGAAGTCCCATGTCAGGCATCCTGCATGGAGCCTACTTCTCCCTCTGCCTATATCTCTACTTCTCTCTGTGTGTGTGTCTCTCATGAATAAATAAATTAAATTTTTAAAAATGCTTATATTCTGGGTTATAATCCAATGCTACTGTATTTATTTTGTTGCTCACATTGTGCCATCTTTGGCCATTAGGAACATCTTCCATTGGCTCTTGTCTCCCTTTGATATGCTCCATCATTGTGAGGTGGCACTTCCATACTTTCTGGCACTATAAGATGCTCCAGGCTCATCTTGCCTATTTCCTCTATAGTCAGCCATTTTTCTAAGGATTCCTGGTTCTTTTTATTGGACAATAGTATTAGAAACAAGTATATGGGTGTGTGTGTGTACCCTTGTTTCTTGGCCCTTTCAGCTGACTGAGCAAAAAAATGTGTATGTATATAGCTAATCCCCATATAGAAACATATCTATATCTATATCTATCTATATATATATATATATATATATATATTTCTATATGTAAACATCTAGAGCATAGTGTTCATACTGTGTCTCTTATCCATAACCACAAGGATCATTTCTGCCTCTGCCCTTGCTTACCTGTAGGCTCCTACTATCCACTTACTGAATTGTTTAATTCTGGTATACATGTATACTGTTTTCAGAACCTATGCCCCCATGGGAAACTTTTTCAATTAGAATAGAGTGCTTATGCACAATCCTTTTTCCTTTGGTCTTCTAGTCACCACTCATTTCTGAAGTTATTTGGTCAGCCTTTTCCCCTAGTCCCAGCAGCGAGGTTTTTTCCATACATTTGTAACAGAGTTAGACTGTTTTCTCATATTCTATATTCCATCTTAGGATCCCTTGGCATTCTAAATGATTTTTTAATTTGCATACATTAAGGCTTACTCTTTGTGCTATAGAGTTCCATGAGTTTTGACATAGTGTCAGATACCCAACATTACAGCATCATACAGAAAGTTTTTACCACCATTATGCTCATGGGTACTTTACCTATTCAACTTTGTCCCCTCCCTAAACTTCAATAATGACAAATCTATTTATTGTCTTTATAGTTTTGCCTTTCAAGAATGTCCTATAAAGTCATACAGTATGTAGCCTTTTCAGACTGGCTACTTTCACCTAGAAATATGCATTTATCATTCATCTGTATTTGTGTGACATGATAGCTCATTGTTTTTTAATGCTAAGTAATATTTCACTATATGTATGTACCACAATTTGTTTATTCATTCACCCATTGGAGAAAATATGGTCATTTCTAGATCTTGTTGATTATGAGTAAAGCTGCTTATTATAAATTTTCACATGGAGGTTTTTGTGTGAGCATAAGTTTTCAAATCAACTGAGTAAATATCTAGGGATTTCTGGATCATACAATAGTACATATTTAGCTTTATATGAAACTGCCAAACTGTCTTGCCAAGTGGATGTATGACTTAGGGATTTTTTTTAAAATCTTTTTTTAAGATTTTATTTATTTATTCATAGAGATGCAGAGAGAGAGAGAGAGAGAGAGAGAGAGAGGCAGAGACACAGGCAGAGGGAGAAGCAGGCTCCATGCAGAGAGCCCGACGTGGGACTCGATCCCGGGACCCCAGGATCATGCCCTGGGCTGCAGGCGGCGCTAAACCGCTGCGCCACCGGGGCTGCCCTGACTTAGGGATTTTTAAGGGCTTCCCAGATGATTCCAATGTGAAATAAAATTTAGGGGCTGATGCTCTACTCTCAAAGGTTTAAGAAAAGATTCAGGGATAGGAGGAGTGTCTATCTATGAGGGCTACAAAAAGAGAGTTTTAGGGCATTCTCCTCCTCAAGACTACTCATAGCTCAAGACACTGATCATACAAACAGCAGTCACGAATTTTTTTGGATAAATAAATCACAGATATATCTGGTGATAAATCTTGGAACTACACTATTGCCCCTACTTGCCCTTGTGAGAGGTCAGATAAATGTCCATACTGCTAAAGATGTCCTCTGCAATACCACTTAAATAGAAGATATAAACAAAAAAAACCAAAGTGAGTAAAAAGGATGGGTTAGTCAGATGCTTTGCGTGCAAGTTAGTAGCATCCCAAATCAGCTTAAGGAGAAAAAGGACAGAAGCAGGAGTGATGCTATTTTTTGGCTTATTGAGTTGAAATGTGCAATAATAGTTGATTCTCAACATGGCACAAATGACACCAACAAATTGTTTTTTCTTCCCTCCTTCTCTTCTGTTTTCTTCCCCTCCTCTCTCATTCTCTCCCTCTCCTCCTTATCCAACCCCATTTCCATGTCTCCAATCTTTTCTGTATGGTGGTATCTCTGTATGCGTACAAATTTCTTCTTCTAAGAACACCAGTTAGATTAGATTAGGGTCTACCCTAATGGTCTCATTTTAACTTAATTGCCACTTTGAAGGCCATATCTCCAAACACAATCACATTCTCAGGTATGGGGGTTAGGTATTCAATCTACAAATGTTTGAGGGGACAAAATTCAGTCCGCAGCAATTATGCTTCCAGTGAGCAACCATTTCTTGTTTTGTATATGAAGGAGAAAAGATGAGGACCACTGCATACCTATCTCATATAACTTCCACATTTTCAATGTTGCCTTATTAAAATCTCTTATTCTCTTTTTTAAAAATGCATCTCAGATGTGGTTTGAGAGGAAAAGTTAAGGGAAAGTAGCTACATTCTAGGAAAATATATCCGAAAACTGTATCTTGTGCATCCCACTTGTGTTTTGTGAGTCACCATATTTGGTACTATCAACTTCTCTAATTTTGGTCATTATTTAAATGACTGTTGAGAGAGAAAACTTAGGAAATCAGTCTGAAGAGTCCTATTATTTAAAAAAGCAAGAAAAGATAGGAGCCCCATTGTTATGGGTCAATTTTTTTACCCCAGAAAGCTATGTCCTAGCACCTGATACCTGTGACCTTATTTGGAAATAGGGTATTTGCAGATATAATCAAATTAATATGTGGTCATTCTCAATTAAGATGGGCCTTAATCCAATGTGACTGGGGTCCTTATAAGATAAGAAAGTAGAGACACCAGAAAGAGAATATTACAGACAAAGATGGCCATGTGAAGATTGAGGCCAAGAATGGAGTTATGTTGCCACAATCCAAGGAATGCCTGGGGCTACCAGAAGGTGGAAGAGTCAGGAAAGGATCCTCCACCAGAGGTTTCAGATGGAACATGGACGTGTTAACACCTTGATTTTGACTTCTAGCTTCCAGAATTGGAAAATAACAAATTTAAGTTGTTCTAAGCCATCCAGTTTCTAGTATATTTCCAAGGCAACTCTAGAAAACTAAGACAACCTCTGAGAAGACTCAGAAGGGAAAAAAAATCCAGCTTTTAGAAATCAAAGAAAACAATGGATGGAGAGTTGTTTGTATTGTGAACTACTCTAGATAGGTTAGATAATATCCAAATTGTAAGTATCCATTGAGTTTAGCATTATACAGGCTCATAGGCATTTGTTGTTAATATCATAAGGAATCATTAAGCAGTGTCAGTAGAGATCACTTGTGTCTAAAGGATTAAGGAAAATTTCATGTAGGGAGGGCATAGCATTCAAGATGGAATTTAAAGCATAAATAGGGTTTCAATTTACAGAAATAGAAGGTATTGCAGTGAGAGGGGGAGAAATTAGTGAAATTATGTGGAGAAAGAGATTCAGGACACAAAGAGGAAATGACCACGAGAACACAAGGTCTTTATAAAGGAGATGTTATTTGGAGTCACATCATAGATGTCCTTAAATGCTATGATAAGGAGTTTGAACTTTTCTCTAGAAAGTGAGATATGGTACAATATTAAGTTTAAGTTAAGAGGATTGTGTGATAAATGTCATAAAAATACCTGAGAAGAAACGAAATGGACAAAAGGGGAAGACTATGGACAAGGAAAACTGGAAGCAACTAGAATGCCCAGAGGAGATATTCTGAGGATCTGAACTAAAGCAACAATAAGAATGGAAATAAAGTTCCTAGTTTTGAAGCCCTATCACATACCAGGTCCTCTGCTGGCTGCGTTATATATGTTAATTGCACTAAACCTGACAATTCCTCTCTCTGGTAGAACTTACTGTCCTAATTGTACACTTGTGGGAACTATGACTCAGAGACGTTAGGTATACAAAGCTAAAAAAAATAGTGGGGCTGATATTTGTACCCAGAAATTTGGTATATTTTTAGGCTCATTGCCTCATCAGCTTACCTATCCTACAGCTCATGTTGCAAATTCTAGACATTATTTGGAAGATGCATTGAATGAGACTGCACACTTTTCAATTTTGCACCACCTCCTCCAAAAGGGGAAGAATACTGTGAAAACAGCAATTCTCCTTGGGAAATCCACTGTGTGGACTGCAGTTCATTTGCCAACTATTTTTCCTTCTTTCCTAGCTCCTAAAACACACTGTTTGACAATCATAAGCATTTAATAGCTTTCCTTTTCCCACTGGTACCTGAGGACATCAGGTGCATTTTGACATAGGAAAGAAAAGTACCTTTTTGAACTATCTTTGAAGCACTGCTACTCAGTGTACATTGATTTTCCTTTTAAACCAGAATCACTTAGTGTTCCTCTGTCAGACACTCACTGACGACCACTTAGCCTTGAGACACATATGAATGAATCAGACAATTTTCTAATGATACTGAATTGGAAAGAAAACAGTACCTGATTCCTGTTTGTAAGTTTATTGTATCAAAATAAAGATACAAACTTTTAAAGAGAGCATTCTTTTATGCTTGATGAAATAGAACACAAGCTATTCTTTGATGAGCTTTTATAGAAATCCTTGATTTATTTATTTTTAATAGTAAAATATTGGGAAGTCAAGTGTATTCCTGCACATCTCAGGCACTTAAAGAAATGATCAATGCCATTGCAAGATAACTGGCTGCCATCTTTTGAGAATCTAAACTAAAAACAGGAGAACTGGAGGATTAGGAAAGAAAAGCACAGGGACCAAATAATTGCCTTTCCTTCTTCTGTTTATATAATAAATGCACTCATTGTTGCCATGGCAAAGGGGCCAGTCTGTTTTTCTGATTCCTCTGTTTCTACCCGTTATTATTATAACCAACACCAGAAAATGTCATACTTCACTATCATCTTTCTTGGATCATTATGTTTCTCCATCTATTCTGCATTTACTACTCTAGTCACAGTCTTTTTCATAGTGATACTTAGACAAAGATTGATTTGAGGCGAGGGAAGTGGCTTCAGATGCAGTTAGAGACATCAGGAAGCAAAGAATGATGGAAGGAGGGGGAAAGACCACAGCTCTCTAGCCAGAAGGGCCAACCTAACCTTGGAAAGCCCCTCATATCCAAAAGGAAAAAAACTCTAAAAAATGTCACTTAAAGCAAATTACACCTTATTGATAAACTGAATTGACTTTGTAGACATCTATTTTGACTTTCTAAACCCCTAAATGACCATCATGATGGGGGTCATAGTCTCTTTGGTCCTGATCAGGGGAATTAATACTACCTCCACTCCAAAACAGTCATACAACGTGTGGACTAGTCTGCCCAAGCCATGATGTCACATTTTGTTACAGATAGTGACATCCTAATGTATTTTCTTTTTTTTTTTTTTAAGATTTTATGTTTTTATTTGACAGAGAGATAGAGCACACAAGGAGAGGGAATGGCAGGGAGAGGAAGAAGCAGACTCCCCACTGAGCAGGGAGGCTGATGTGGGGCTTAATCCCAGGACCCTGGGATCATGACCTGAGCTGAAGACAGACTCTTAACTGACTGAGCCACCCAGGTGCCCCAACCTAACGTATTTTCAAAAGATGACAACTAAGGTCTTGGAAGCACTTTCCCCCATTCATTAATTCATTTGTGTATCCAAAAATTACTTATTAAAAGCATATTATGTACTAAGCACTGATTTAACCTGAAATTCAAAACAAAAAACATTGAGTAAGACTTCATCCCCTCCTCTCAAAAACTTTACATTCCAATCTAGCCATGCAAGAGACTGTTGAATGAACAGGGTAGTTTTTAGTTTAGAAAACAGAAGACCGAGTTGGAACAACTGTCCCTGAGAAGATGGCAAATTTAGGAAAACACCACAATCTGTAGGAAACAATCAATGAGTGAGATAAGTGGTTGCATCCTGTTTATATGCCCTAAGGCTAGAGTTTATAAACAATCAGCTCAAATGTTCTTTCTTGTTCATTTCCATTCCACAGGCAAAAGGATGAGGCAGCCTGCATTTCCCTTCATGAATCCCTCAGTTACAGACTATGATATTCTTGTTAAAACAATCCTACCAAGGGACACCTGGGTGGTGCAGTGGGTTAAGCGCCCAACTCTTGGTTTTGGCTCAGGGTCCTGATCTCAGGGTCATGAGATTGAGCCCCATGCCCAGCTCCGCGCTCAGCATGGAGTCTGCTTCAGATACTTTCTCCCTCTCCCTCTGCCCCTCCCACTCGTGCCCTCTCTAAAATAAATAAATCTTTAAAAAAAAAAAAAAGAATCCTACAGAACAAAGTGACCATGGGAAAGCTCAGGACAGGAAAGTTTCCAGCCTTGGAGAATTAGAAAGAGCCCAGACAACAAACAACCTGGATTCTACCTTCAAAGATCTGAATGGTTCTCATGTGGAATAAGTAAGACTCTAGACTTATATAAAATTGCAAGAAACTAAATTGAGACTAATGAGTGGATACTATAAAAATAAGCTTTCAGATCACTACTAAAAATAAAAAAATTTTAAAAAGCTCTAGAGCAATACTTCTTAAACTGTAATATGCAGGTGAATTGGTAGGAGAGCCTGTTAAATGTAGATTGAGATTCAATTCAGGTCTGTCATGGGGGCTGGGATTTTTCATTCCTTTTTTTTTTTTTTAAAGATTTTATTCATCTATTCATGAGAGAGAGAGAGAGGCAGGGACATACGCAGAGGGAGAAGCAGGCTCATGCAGGGAGCCCGACATGGGACTGGATCCCGGGACTCCAGATGCTTAACCACTGAGCCACCCAGGCATCCCAAGGATTTTTCATTTCTAACAAGATCCCAGTTCAGGTTGATGCCACCAGTCCTAGGATTAAAATTCACATATTACTACTCTGGAGTCTTCGGACATTCACTAGGCTCACCAAGATATTGTCAGCACTAAAACTATAAGCAGAAGCTGAGTAGCTATTTGTCAGGCATGCAACAGAAAGGAAAGCTATACTGCATGAGAGAGTACACTAGATGTTCCCTTTCAAATCTAAGTCATTTGATTCAGGGATTTTTATAAAGGAATTAGTTTTACACATGATGGCTTACTTTAAGTATTAAAACATTTGCATAGAGATAATGAAGAAGGTAAAGTGAGACTTTTCTTACCACTTCAATAGATTCGGAAACAAATAATCTTAGACATTAATTATTTTGCTCAAAATTCACTTTGTCATACAATGAATTTATGGAGCACCTACTCTTAGCCAAGATCTAGCACATGGCTAGACAACCACCAATGAACAAGGTAGACGTGGTCTCTGCCCTCCAAAGATCACACTCAGCTGAATAGCACGTAACACATCCATGTGATAAATCTCATTTGCTATTAGCACCCTGAATTGTCAAAGACTCTCAGATCAAGAAAAACTTATTACTATGACAATGAGACCTCAGGGAAGAGAAGCCATCGTTAGAAGTGTCATCGTTTAAGTGACAGAGAAGGACTCTGCTGAATTTTCCAGCAGTTTAGGCTCTATTAGGATGGACAGCATGACTCTGGCACTTTGACAAGGCCAATTTTTCACTAAACCTCAAGAAAGTGTGACATTAGCAAGGGTTAAGTCATCCTAACTTCTACAAACAAAACAAAAACTGAAGATCCCATCTACTCACTTTTCCACCAGTTGACCTACCTCCCCACACCCACCTTTGTAGGACGGGCCTGAAATCCTCCCATTAAAACTGTCTAGAATCTTTCACACTGCAAAAACAGGCAGACTCACAGGAAATAAAAACCCACCCAGACATTGCAGGCTGATTCGCACTAGTGCCTTCAATTTTAGCGTAAAGTTAACCTAGGAATTTCTTATTTCAGTAAGCTGGTGCACAGAGCACTTCACTATTACTCTCTTCCAATCCCCTCATGAATTTCCTGGGTGACCTCCCTCATTCTTTATCTCTTCCTAAGGCTCAGAGACTGCTTGGCCCGTTATGGATTATGTCCTCTGACTTCTGTTTTACAAGGGTCCAATCCTCTCATCTTTCCCCTATGCCATCTTTATTTTCTTTCCTTCACCCTGCCATTCCTCCCATTTAAGATTTAAGCTCATACGTGAGAGAGAAGATGGAGATAAACTGAAGTATTTTGACATATTCTCAGGTCTCTTCATTGTGTGTCAAAGGCTGGGTTTCCCAGGAAACAGACTTCCAGATGAAGATTTGCATGCAGGTGGCTCATTGGGCAGTGCTCCACAGAACATCATCTCCAAGGGAGTGAAAGAAGCAGAACTGGACAGCTGGAAAGGAAGAAAAGCAAGACAGCTGCCACAGATGCCTAATCAATTTCACAAAGAACTCTGAAGCTGGGATGACCCTTCTGAGATACCCCTAAGTGAGGCAAGGGGAGAGGGCTTTGTTTCACCTACATTTATTAGTCATGGGATGTGAGTTGCTCCTGTGATAGAGCCATAATCAGGTGAGTTGGTTTTCTTTCTCCAATACCTGGTCCCAGGGTTGGACTCAGATGGGAGACATCGGTGCTCTGGGCAGCTGGAGAAATGTGAGTATCAGGTCTCAAGATACAGTCTAAACAGCAAAACACAGCATCCAGTACAATCCACCTCTCCCACTGCTTGAATTCATTTGCTTCATATAATACATTTACCTTACCTGGGAAGAACTCTTCCAGAATTCTAGCTGGTCTTTCCCCTTGGAAAAACTTACAAGATAAAGAAGGTTGGTGGGACACACTATAGCTTGTCACTGCAGCTGGTCCCTGAAACATAGTAGATTCCTATCACCTTTCTCTACTTCCTAGTTATTTACTTATTTATTTTTATTTTTTATTCCAGTGCAATTAACATAGTGTTTTTTTTAAAAACAATTATTTATTTATTCATGAGAGACACACGGGGGGGGGATGGGGGGGCGCAGGGGGCAGAGACACAGGCAGAAGAAGAAGCAGGCTCCATGCAGGGCCTGATGTGGGACTCGATCCCGGGACTCCATCCGGGGACTCCATCCAAGGACTCAACCCAGGGACTCCAGGATCATGCCCTGGGCTGAAGGCAGGTGCTAAACCACTGAGCAACCCAGGGATCCCCTAACATAGTGTTATATTAGTTTTAGGAATATAATATAGTGATTCAACAATTCTACACATGACTTGGTGCTCATCAAGATAAGTGTACTCTTCATCCGTTCACTTATTTCACTCATCCCCCAACCCACCTCCCCTCTTATAACCATCTGTTTGTTCTCTATAGTTAAGAGTCTAGGGACACGTGGGTGGCTCAGCGGTTGAGTGTCTGCCTTCGGCCCAGGGTGTGATCCCGGGATCCCAGGATCCCAAGTCCCACATCGGGCTCCCTGCATGGAGCCTGCTTCTCCCTCTGCCTGTGTCTCTGACTCTCTCATGAATAAATAAATAAAATCTATTTTTTAAGGGTCTGTTGTTTGGTTAGTTCCTGTTTTTTTTTCTTTTTTTCATTTGTTTTGTTCCTTAAATTCCACATATGAGTGAAATCAGTAGGTCTTTGTCTAACTTATTTTGCTTAGCATTATACTTTATAGGTCGATCCATGCTATTGTAAATGGAAAGATCTCATTCTTTTTTGATGGCTTTTTTATGGCTGTGTTATATTCTGTTTTAAATATTTATACATAGGGATCCCTGGGTGGCGCAGCGGTTTGGCTCCTGCCTTTGGCCCAGGGCGCGATCCTGGAGACCCGGGATCGAGTCCCACATCGGGCTCCCGGTGCATGGAGCCTGCTTCTCCTTCTGCCTGTGTCTCTACCTCTCTCTCTCTCTCTGTGTGGCTATCATAAATAAATAAATGTTAAAAAAATATTTATATATATTTTAATATTGTATATTAAATATTTAATATTATATAACAAATCTAATATTATATATATGTATATATAAAACAAATCTTTGTTATCCATTCATCTATTGGTGGAAACTTGGGCTACTTCCATATCTTGGCTATTGTAAATAATGCTGCTATAAATACAGGGGTGATATATCCTTTGGATTACTGTTTTCATATTATTTCAGTAAATACTCAGTAGTGGAATTAATAGATTATATGGTAATTCTATTTTTACTTTTTGAGAAATCTCTGTACTGTTTTCCCACAGTGGCTGCACCAGTTTGAGCTACCAATAGTACAAAGCTTCTTTTTTCTGCACATCCTTGCCAACATCTGTTGTTTCTTGTGATTTTGATTTTAGCTATTCTGACAGGTGTGAGGTGATTATTTTATTGTGGTTTTGATTTGCAGTTCCCTAATGGTTAGCGATGATGAACATCTTTTCATGTGTCTATTGGTCATCTATATGTCTTCTTTGGAGAAATATCTGATCATGTCTTCTGCCCATTTTTAAATTGGATTATTTGTATTTTGAGTCAAGTTGAGACTTGTAAGCTCTTCAAATATTTTGGATACAAACCCTTTATCAGATATGTCATTTGCCAGTATCTTCCCCCATTCAGTAAGTTGTCTTTCCATTTTGTTGTTTGTTTCCTTTGCTGTGAAGAAGCTTTTTATTTTTATATAGTCCCAATAGTTCATTTTCTTTTTTTTAAGATATTATTTATTTATTCAGGAGAGACACAGAGGAGGGGGGGGGGAGAGAGAGGCAGAGACACAGGCAGAGGGAGAAGCAGGCTCCATGCAGGGAGCCCCACATAGGACTCAATCCTGGGTCTCCAGGATCACACCCCAGGCTGAGGGCGGTGCTAAACCACTGAGCCACCAGGGCTGCCCCAATAGTTCATTTTCACTTTAGTTTCCCTTGCCTCAGGAGATGTATCTAGAAAAATGTTGCATGGTCGATATCAGAGAAATTACTGCTTGTGCTCTCTTCTAGGATTTTTGTTTTTTTCTAAGTCTCACATTTAGGTACTTAATCCATTTTGAGTTTATTTTTCTGTATGGTGTTAAAAGGTGGTCCAGTTTCATTCTTTTTCATGTAGCTTTCAAATTTTCCCAACACCATTTGGTGAAGTGACTGTCTTTTTCCGATTGCATAGTCTCACCTCCTCTGTCAAAGATTGAGTGACCATGTAATCATGGGTATACTTCTGGGCTCTTTATTCTGTTCCATTGATCTATGTCCTTACTTTTTTTGTCAATGTCATACTGTTTTGATTACTACACCTTTGTGGTACAACTTGAAATCTGGAATTGTGATACCTGCTTCCTTTTTTTTTTTTTTTTCTTGGTTGCTTTAGCTATTTGGGGTCTTTTGTGGTTCCATATAAATTTTAGGATGGTTTGTTCTAGTTCTGTGAAAAATTCTACTTCCTATTCTTAATCTCCTTTACTCAGCTAGCATCTCTGCTGGTCTGGGTAGCTTAACTGGTAGGTGACCCAGAATCACATTCTTAAAATGTATGCGCCCCTTCTTACCATGTTGTTCTTCTCAGTCCATGGCTACTTCACTTGCACTAGTAATAAGTAAGGATAAGGTCAACATTGACATTGATAAGCCATGTTAATAAAAATCATACTTGACTTCTGTGTTCTTCCTCCAAGAAACACATAACTCTAGTCTAATGATGAGAAAAAACATCAGACAAATCTCAGCTGAGGGACATTCTACAAAACACTTAACCAGTACTCCTTAAAATTGTCAAAGTCATCAAAAACAAAGAAAGTCTTAGAAACATCACAGCTATGAAGACTCCAAGGAAACATGACATTAAATGTAGTGTAGTATCCTGAATGGCATCCTGGCATTTTTTAAAAAGGACATTAGGAAAATATTAAGGAAATCTGAATAAAGTATAGAATTGAATTAATAATCATGTAGGGCAGGTAGGG
Source organism: Nyctereutes procyonoides (assembly GCF_905146905.1). Taxonomy (NCBI): domain Eukaryota; kingdom Metazoa; phylum Chordata; class Mammalia; order Carnivora; family Canidae; genus Nyctereutes; species Nyctereutes procyonoides. The sequence goes on along the minus strand of NW_026575140.1, from coordinate 44,783,121 downwards.
CAGCCCGGGGTGGGGGGAGGGGGTTAGCAGTTTAGCGCCGCCTTCAGCCCAGGGTCTGATCCTGGAGACCCGAGATCGAGTCCCACATCGGGCTCCCTGCATGGAGCCTGCTTCTCCCTCTGCCTGTGTCTCTGCCTCTTTCCCCACTTACATATTTCTTCTGGACAACACAGGCTACGGTATTTTTGAGAAACTGAGGAAGATGGGATCCTTTGGGGCACTTGTTGGGTAGAAGATAGAAAACAGCCACAAGAAGCAGAAGCAGAAAAACCAGGAGAGGTGACTCCGGGAGACATGAGCCCTCTGCGAGCCTTCAGGGGTATGAATAGGAGCAGGGAGACAGACACTGGGTCTCCCCTCAGGCTGGAGACAGGAGTAACAGAAACAGTAGAATTCTGTGAGGCAATTACATAACAAAACACATTCCTAGCAGGGTGCAGATTGATAGGCCTTTTTTAAAAAATAGGAACCATGAAAGTATTTGCCACTTGGCAATTCCCCCCCGCCAGTGTAAAATGTTAGACTCCAGTTCACACCCATCACTTCAAACAAAAGGAAGTTGCAATTTATTTGTTACCATGTTAGTTAGAATAATAATATGCCAGCACAGAAACTTCCTTTCAATTATGTGTTCCTGGCTTTCTGCCTTCTTAAAATAAATAAAACAGCTTTATCCTACCTCTCAGAACAAAAACACCACCACCATGTAGCAGTTAAAGCAAAACCTCCAAAGCAGATCAACCCCTCAAGCCGAATTCTAATTCTATGGACGCTCACCTCCTTTGCTTATCTAAGTGGAAATGTTTTCAAAACTACTCCTGGTTTCATGGAAAGAAGGATCCAGGTCTGTGAGCAGAGTAGGGTTCCTGAGGAAAGCAGGTTAGATGAGCACATGGGGGAAATGGGGGCAATTCAACCTCATGAAGTAATTACCTTACTAATTGATTATACTGGGCAGTTTGATAAGGTCTACAAAAATCAGTAACACAGCCTTGTCCTCAAGAAACTTCCAGCCTAATAGGCAAGTTAAATAGAGCAAGCAAATAAATGGCTGTTTGAAAAATAAAGATTGCAAGATGAGAAGAGTTCTGGAGATTGGTTGCATAACAATGTGAATATATTTAGTGCTACATAACTATATACTCAAAAATGGTTAAGATGGTAAATTTTGTATTATGTGTATGTGTTCCCACAATTGGAATTTGTTTTAATTTTTAAAAAGGAAAAAAAGTGTAAATAAAGATAGTTGATTGACCACCTCCCCCTGGTTTGGCACCAGGCAAGATTGGATTCTGCCCAAGAAAATCCACTTTAGGAAAACACACACACACAATTCAGTTCAAAATCCATGATGGAGAAGCAATCATCAAATGCTAGGAAAACAAGTAGAAATTATAAGGAACCAGAATTAGGGTGGAAAATGCCCAGGAAAGAGGACAGAGATGGACAAAGAACTCGCAGGCTCTAGAACTGGAGGGCCAGAGTGTACCAGAAAAAAAGAGAAGGCTGGCGCAGCCGCTGATGGCTGCTGTGGGCATCGCTGGTGCCCTTTCTAAGTTATTAGGCAAACAATTGGGAATGTGTAGGGGCTGAGTCTGGATAGTTAGATAGCAAGGACTAATGAATGCTGGAGAACAAGTTCCAAGGATCTGCCAAAGAAGAAGGAGGAGGGAGATCAGGAAAAGAAATTGACCATTAGAGTAAGCTTTACAAGATGGGCTGATTTCATCATATGGGATGATAGGATAAAAAAGCATTTCCTTATGAAGAGAACAACAAAACCACTGAAACTGGGAAAATCCAGAGATTGTGGTCACGTATCTAATAGATAAATGTATCTAAAAATGTAGAGAGCTAAGAAAATTAAGAGAGGGTGTAGGTGCCTGTTTGCCTCAGTCAGTAGAATACATGACTCTTGATCTCGGGGTTGTGAGTTCAAGCCACACATTGGAGGTAGAATTTACTTAAAAAAAAAAAAAAAAAGAAAGAAAAGAAAATTAAGAGACTAATGTGAGATAACCTTGGAAAAAAAGTCTAAAGCCACACTATTAGGGTCTTGCAAACCAGAATGAAGCATTAAACAAAATTAAACAGGCAATCATTTTTTAATATAATGCAGAGAGAGAGACTATATAAAAGGTCTTTTTAAGGCTTTGGCAGTGAGTTAGATCACTCACACGTGCACTCTCTCTCTTTCTCCAAATAAAGAAATAAAATCTTTAATTAAAAAAAAAAACATTTAAAGGATGAAATCAGAAGGCCTGAACTAAGATAATGACAATAGCAATGGGAAATGGGGGGGGGGGTGGATTTTAAGATAAAATCCATATGATTTAATATTAGATTAGAAGAGGGAAAAGCATATGTGATCTTGAAGTGTGGAGCTTGTGTGCTCTGGGAGTGGAGGAAGAAGATAATGAGTGTACCCCCACTTGTACATAGAAAAGATATTCTAATGTAAATCTTTCTAATTAGAAGTATAAACTATGGTTGACCTTGGTAAACACAGAATAGAAAGGAGCACAAAAAGTAGATTACAATTGACATGAAATTGAATTTACAAATTATCTAGCTATACTTTTGGAAACAGCCATAAACGGTGTTCTTAGCTAAGCTATTCAGGATTCTAAGCAAACTATATGCTTCAACGAATGAATAGCTTATGTCGTCCTCCTCCTCCGTATTTCTCAACAGAAAATACAAAAAGAAAGAAAAGCTAATTAAATAGAAATGCTGCCCTATAGCTCATCTCACAATTTTAGAAGCAATCCATTTACCTTAACTACTCCTAACAGATAACTTCTAAAAGGCAACGATACAGGTTAAACGAAACTCAATGTTCCCAGCTCATAATGTTTCCATCTCTGCCCAGATGGATGGTAAAATAAGCAAGATGATCTGCATACTTCCTACCATAATATCCAGCTTTTTGCTAAAAAGGATGTTTGCTTTTTACACCGGAGATCTCCTGAGGTCCCCTGGGTAGTCGATCACAGGAGAGAGTGGCTCTCTCCTAGCAGAGGCAACGTTAGAGAGCGAATCACACTGATAAACCTGACCACATTTCTCTCTTAAATCTTAACTAAAGCATAGGTAAAGGTAATGTTTGGCTACTTAATAGTAACTTAGTGGGATATTCACTAAGAAGTTTCATTTCTTGCTTCAGAGTAATATGAGCTTTTGAGATTCTTCTGAAGTTTTACAAACGAATAACAAATAGACACAAACCTGTTAGCTGGAAAAGGAGCTTCTTAAGATTTTCTGGACCCAGATGACATAATCTGAATATTGAGGGAAATAACTGCCTCTACCATAAGGAGAATTTTTTTTAAGATTTTATTCATTTATTCATGAGACACACACACAGAGAAAGAGAGAGAGAGAGAGAGAGAGAGAGAGAGAGAGAGAGACAGGCAGAGGGAGAAGCAGGCTCCATGCAGGGAGCCCAACGTGGGACTCCATCCCCATCCCTGGGCTCCATCCCGGGCTTCCAGGACCACGCCCTGGGCTGAAGGCGGCGCTAAACTGCTGAGCCATCTAGGTTGTCCCCATAAGGAGAATTTAAGTACATCACAAACATCAACCACTTCACATCTGACAAGCAGCAGCAAATTTTCAAGGCCAGGCTGATCTCTGTGCCAGCAACAAGCACTTATTTTAGGTAAGAATATGGAAGCACATTATACAACCATATGTATGATGGTATGTTGCTCAGCCAACAGTTTTTATCTTAGAGTCATAACTTTGTGGTCACTCGGCCTATTTAACCACCTGCTTTCCAAATAGCGTTCTACCTATTATTAAAAATGGAAGGGCATCTGATTCCTCAGGCTCCCCTGCAAGTTTGACCCAGTGTTCCATGAATTTGATGGATTATTTACACCTCTGGGATTAACTCTCTGCTCAAAGTCCTCATTTCTACTTCTCCGTTTAAGTCTCAGAAACTCAGGAAAGAGGTTGGAAGACAGTTCCACCAGTCATCCAAGGGGGCGGAGATCAAAATACAAACGTTTCAGCCATTAAGGGCATGGCTGTTGGCTAGTCAGAACTTTCTCTTAGGTTCAAGTATTAAACATACACAGATAGGCCATTTCCCACAAAATGTCTAAGAAGGGATGAAAAACTATTCTGGGGTCTAAAAACAGTGTTCATTGTGAAGAACTGCCATTTCTCATATCTCTTTCCTCAAAATACCATTCTTGCCACAGCCCAGATTGAAATTCCTAGGATTGAAAGGGGGAAAGTTGAGAAAACCCATGGTACATTAGGGAAAACAGAAATTCTCGACCAAGAAAACAGAAATTTAAGAAGCACAAGGGAGTTGGTTCTCACAGAAGAACAAATCTGGGATAGTGCTCATAAGAATATTCACATTATCCCCAGGGCAGGTCTGTAAATAAGTTGTGTTACCACTGACAAATGTTGAAGATTTTTCAAACTAACATCGGAATTCCCAGAAAACGTATTATGCTCTTAGGAAATGTTTCTCTCAGTTCTCTGTCTTGCACGTTGTTTTCTATATCTCTGTCTGGGGTCACGGACAACAGAGTCTCACAGAAATACAAAGAACAATAAAAGCTACCAGTTATTGAATACTCACCATGTACCAGGCACTACACCACGTATTCCATAGACATGCAAGTGTTTTAACCTTCACCTCAATTCCTACAATTTGGTAGTATTCATTTTATTTTATATTTATTTTATTTATTAAAAGATTTTATTTATTTATTCATGAGAGACACACAGAGAGAGAGAGAGAGAGGCAGGGACCCAGGCAGAAGGAGAAGCAGGCTCCATGCAGGGAGCCTGATGTGGGACTTGATCCTGGGTCTCCAGGATCACACCCTGGGCTAAAGGTGGCACTAAACCACTGAGCCACTGGGGCTGCCCCTCATTTTATTTTAGATATAAACAAACTGAGGTATGAAGAAATTAAGAGAACAGAGGAAAAGTTGTATGGCTAAGAGATAGAGGCAGGATTCAAATGCCTTAGTTGATCACCATTCTGCTTTTATTGCTAAAGAAAATGGAAGATGGGGGTGCCTGGGTGGCTCAGTTAGTTAAACATCTGCCTTTGGCTCAGGTCATGATCCCAGGGTCCTGGGATCCAGCCCTGTATCAGGCTCCCTGCTCAATGAGGAGTCTGCTTCTCCCTCTCCTTCTGCCCCTTCCCATGAACTTGTTCTCTGTCTCTCTCTTTCACTCAAATAAATAAAATCTTTTAAAAAAAAAAAGAAAAGAAAAGAACAGGAAAGAAAGGAAAGAAAAGAGAAAAAAGAAAAGAAAAGAAAAAAAGAAAAGAAAAGAAAAGGAAAAAAAGAAAGAAAAAGGAGGACAGACCAAGTAATAAACTTGGCTACTACACTAGCATTTTGACTATAATAATTAGAGAGAAAAAGTCCCCAAGTACATCTGCTGGTCTATAAACGTAACCAATTTCATTTATTTAAATATCATCGACTCTTCCTCACTGTTGGATTCTGGTAGAAACCTTATTCAGTTTTTCCCTAGCTATGTATATATATTTAGATAGAAGCTTATGTGAAATATGTATGTATTGAACACACATAACACCCCAGTTACACAATATTTATTTACTACATCTTCAACAACCAGAATCTAAGAGGAAAACAGAAAATAGGCAAAATGTTCTCTTTGGAGGCAGCATAGATACAGTAAACATCATGTGCTTCCATCCCTGCACATGCCCACGCTAAGAGCTTAAGGACTTTTATTTTGCTGTTACTGCTCACAGCTCAGTATTTGGTAACCTGTTTGTTTTTCATTCCACTGCTGATAAGAGGTAGATAGAAAGGGAGGATTATGAGAGGCAGCAGTCCTTGTCAGCAGCAAAAAGTGACAACTGACATGCAAATAACTAAACAATAGAAAGTATATTCACATATAGTAGTTGCTTAATGTACTGTTGTAGCATGAATGGGTGCATGAACAAATGTTCCCCAAAACCTAAATTACACAATCAGTTTGACAGTAGTTCATGGGAAAAGACCCAGGCATTCTAGTTATCTGAATGCAAAATGTGAGTCAAGAATTAATCTTATAGGGGCACCTGGTGTCTCAGTCAGTTAGGCTTCTGCCTTTGGCTCAGGTTATGATCCCTGGGTCCTGGGATCAAGTCCTACATCGGGCTCTCTGCTCAGCCGGGAGCCTGCTTCTCCCTCTCCCTCTGCCTGCCACTCCCCCTGTTCGTGCTCTCACTCTCTCAAATAAATAAATAAAATATATTTTTTAAAAAAGAATTAGTGTTATATTAGGTTGAATAAACTGTTCTATGCAATGTGAGTGTGCATTTGTGTGCGTGTGTCCGTGTATTAGAATGGGACAGGAATTATCATAAAGATTCAGAAATCGCCACAAAAAAAAAAATCAGAGATCTCACAAAATGAAGGCAGCTGCCCCCAGAGTAAATTGGAGCCAGGTGCTGGGAAGCCATGTGGTTCACTTGCAGCCATGGGGTGTGTCTCTCTCTGTGGATCTGCACTATTTCTCTTACTTCCACTCCATAAGGCTATGACTAGTCACATCTCTACATTCAGCCTCAATTCTGGGCCTTTCAGCTTCTCTCCCTTCTCTCAGACAGGGCTTCCACACTCCAGGAGAGGTATCTAATTGGCCCAGTTAAAGTCATATATTCACCTTTATTCCAACCAGTTGTGGCCAACCATGGTACAAACATAATACTGTAATCACCTAAAGAGGTCCTTAAGCATTTATTCATTCAACCACTCATTTATGTATTTATACATGATATGTAGGTCCCCAACCACATGGAGCTCACATTCGAGAAGAGTTAATGGTCACATTTCTGGTTTTCCATTCAAAGAAACACAATGTTGCAGTCACTTTATGAAAGATGTTAAGGAACTAGACCATGTTCATGAATGGATCACTAAGTCAATGAGAAATCTGGAAGCCCTGTCTCATGAAGAATTGTTCAAGACTCTGAAGTTGCTAGCGTAGAAAAGAGAAAATTCATTAAGTCATTCATCAAGACATTTCATGAATACCTTATTTATTTCCCACAGTGTTCTAGATGCTGTGATTGTAATGGAGCACAAAATGAGACCCAATTTTCTCACATAGGAAACCTGCCTTACAAAGGAAACCTGATTACTGTCTTCAAATTTTAACAATTTGTCATGTATAAAATATACACTTATTCTATGCTGCTCTAAAAGAATTCATCAGAGAATGAAAGTTACAGACCTGAAGATAGAAGAATGTGCTATTTAACCACTGGTGGGGTCCAGAAATAAAAACTCCCAGGAAAATACATCTCTCTGCCCAACTACAGCAAGTGGGCTAACTATCAGGAATATTGCCAGTGATTCTGACAGAGAAGAAAAGGTGGAACAAGGTATTTGCTAAAGCCCCCCTTATAGGTCTAAGACTCCAAAATGGGGCTTCAGAGAACAGAGTTCAGAAACATAATATATCTGAACCTCCAGTTTAGCCCAGAAAGAGGGTTTCCCAATAGGCTTCATTATGTTATTCTCTACCCTCATTCTTCTCAGATGCACTCTCTGTACAAATGGCATTGCAGAAATGTTCAGAGACCCACAGCAGCTCCAAAAGAACATTTTTAGGAGTAATGTTGTAGGCCAACTGTACAAATTGGTAATAGAAGCACTATAGGATCTATTGTTACTAATCTGTTTTTAGAACAATACTGAAAATGACACAACTTCTAACCAGAAAGGGAAATAAATAGGTTAGCCTCCATGTGTGTCTGCATGTGATGGCAATAAAGGATTTATGTGACCTTGAAGATCATCTGTATCTACCCTAAGATAGGCTTTCTGTGGTAACAGTGGGAGACAATACAGCTGAATTCTGCATGCAGACTTCAGAGCCCACGAGATGTGGGTTTGAGTCCCAGCTCCCTTGTCTCTACCTATGCCTGTTTCCTCATTTGTAAAATGAATATAATCACAACACATATGATTAAAAGAGATAATCGTACTCACGAGGCACTTAGCCCAGTGCAGTGAGCACTCAACATACACTAGCTATAATATTTACATAACAGTGAACCTGCACTGACTATCCTTTTATGTGCCAGGCAACCTGCTGAGGACTTCACATGTGTTTTCTTATTAGTCTGCCTGTTGTATAGATAAGAAAATTAAGACTTAGGGAAGTTAAGCAAATCATTCATAGTCAATAGTTAGTGAGTGATAGGACTGGAAAAACTCTTGATTAAAACTACAAGAGGTTGAGCGTCTGCCTTCAGCTCAGGTCATGATCCTGGGGTCCTGGGATCGAGTCCTCCATTGGACTCCCCGCGAAGAACCTACTTCTCCCTCTGCCTATATCTCTGCCCTTCTCTCTGGGTCTCTCATGAATGAATAAATAAATAAAGTCTTTTGAAAATAAATAAATAAATAGATAGATAGATAGATAGATAGATAAATAAATAATAAAACTACAAGAGTTTAAACCCAAGTAGTTTTAAATCGAATCTTAAACCAAGTAGTTCCTACCTACTGAATATAACTCTACTTCAACTATGTTCTCTCTGCTGCATCTTAAGTGTCAGGCTTCTGTCTGAAATGGTTATCTCATTATGTTTTTAATTTGCATTTCCAAAATTGTTAATGAATCTGAGTGTATTTTCATGGTTTTGGCCTTCTCTTATTGATTTGTACAAATACTGTATATTCTGAATACCAATTATGTAATCATTTGCCAGATACACACAGTATCTATATATCTATTTATCTATCATCTATCTAACTTTCTCCAAGTCTTTTCCTTTCTGCTGTCTCTATGATGTCTCCTGATGAACGAAAGCTCTTAATTTTTTTTTAATTTTTTTTTAAATTTATGATAGTCAGAGGGGGGGGGGCAGAGACACAGGCAGAGGGAGAAGCAGGCTCCATGCACCGGGAGCCCGACGTGGGATTCGATCCTGGGTCTCCAGGATCGCGCCCTGGGCCAAAGGCAGGCGCCAAACCGCTGCGCCACCCAGGGATCCCTGAAAGCTCTTAATTAATGCAATTACATTCATCAATCTTGGTGGTTTGTGCTCTTTAGATCTTGTCCAAATAACATTTTCCTACTCCAAGTCACAGACATTTCCTCATACTTTCTCCTAAAAGTTTTATTTGGCTTTGCCTTCCACATTTACATTTTCATTCAATATGGAATGGATATTTATGTTCATTGTGAAGTACAGACACAATTCCATTTTTTTCAATAATTTCAACACATTTGTTGACCATTCCATTTTTCCATGAGTTTCTGGTATATATCTAATTTGTTATGTTCCATTGGTCTCTTGGTCTCATAGTTCTTGCACCAATCACCCATTTCTTATTTAATACATTATAATAAGATTTGCGTCTTCTTTTTCAGAACTATTTTGGTCATTCTTGGGCCCTCAATGATACATATAAATTTTAAAACCAGCTTTCAAGCTTTGTTGTGTCAAGCTCTCAAGGACAACACAAATCATTTTTAGATTTTTATTTTAATACCATTGAATATATTGTTCCATTTGAGTAGACATCCAAGATAGTTTACTTATTATCTGCTATTAATTCTGGTATTTGTAACCTCTATTAATAAATTTTATAATTTTCTCCATAAAGATTTTTTGATGTTATATTTCAGTAGTGTGTTTGTGCATGTATGTGTGTGTTATGTGTTTAAAATTTCTACTGAAAATAGAATTGTACCTTTTTATTTCAACTATTTTTTTAAAAATATTTATTTATTTATTTGTTTGTTTGCTTATTTATTTGAGAGAAAGAAAGCACGAACAGAAGAGGAGGCACAGAGGGGAAGGGACAAGCAGACTGCACACTGAGTACACTGAGCCTAATGTGGGGCTCAATCTCAGGATCCTGAGATCATGACCTGAGCCAAAACCAAGAGTCAGATGCTTAACCAACTGAGCCATCCAGAAGCCTCTATTTCAACTATTTTCTAAGTTTTTGTTGCTGTTCCATAGAAATACAATGGATTTCTGTATATTAAATTTTATGCAACAATGTATCTAAACTTTTTCATCAATTTTAGTAACGTATGTCTAGATTGTGTAGGTATTCTACATAAATAATCATATAAATTCCTTATAACTATAATTTTCTCTCTGTAATTTTGACACTATTTTCTCTCTTGTTAGTTTTAACACCTGAAAGATCATGTGTTAAAGTTATACCATTAAGTATAGCTTACTGTAAGTTTTGGGGAGATATCTTTTCTGGTTTTTTTGTTTTTTGTTTGGTTTTTTTTTTTAATTTTGGTTAAGTCTCTTAGAACAGAGGACTGAGTGGAGTATTCCGGCTGAGTGTTTCTGGAGTTCTTGTTCTTACTTTTTTTTTTAAAAGATTTTATTTATTTATTCATGAGAGAGAGAGAGAGGCAGAGACACAGGCAGAGGGAGAAGCAGGCTCCATGCAGGGAGCCCGACGTGGGACTCGATCCCACGTCTCCAGGATCACACCCTGGGCTGAAGGTGGTGCTAAACCGCTGAAATTCACTTTATCCCTAGTTTTATATAAGGTTTTCTCCTCGATCATGAACAGACATTGAGGGGGCACCTGGCTGGCTCAGTATGCAACTCTTGACCTCAGTCAGGATCATGAGTTCAAGTCCCGTGATGGGCACAGAGATTACTTTAAAAAATAAAAACAATGAATAGATATTGAATTTTATCAAATTCTTACACACATTGAGATGATAAATCTTTTATCTTTTCTAATCTGTTGCTGTGAATTTTATTAACAGACTTTTCCAAAGTTAAAGTATGTTTATATTCTGAAATATATTGAACTTGATCAAGATGTATTAGGGTCTTATTTACGCTGCTGGATTTTTTTTTTAAGTGTGCTGTTTGGCATTTTTGTACCTATGTTTTAAACATGAAGCCTATCATTTCTTTACACTTATTCTACCTACTTTCTGAATGAAATAAGTTGGTCAATTGTTTCTTAGCTTTTTCTTTCCAGAAAGGGATTTTCTGTTTCTTGGAAAATGTGTTTGAGCTCACCTGTAAAACCAACAGGGTTTTTAATTCATTGATGTGTGGGAAAGTAAAAGAAGAAGGTTGACAACCATACTGTTATTGATGTATTTAATTTTCGATTTTACCTTAGGCCAGTAGTACACCACCCCGTCACCACCCCACTGCAATCCACTTTTCTAGGCTATTATGGGCTTAACTGTGTTCCCAGAAAATTCTTATGCTGATTCTCTAACACCCAGTACCTCAGAATGTGACTCTATTGGGAGAAGAAGAGCCTTCAAAGAGGTGATTAAATTAAAATGAGGCCGTAGGGTAGGCCCTAATCCAATCTGACTGGTGTCCCTATATAAAGAAGTTTGGACTCACAGAGAAATTTAACAGCAAGTATCCCCTCACACAGAGAAAACACGATGTGAGGACGCAGGGAGAAGGCAGGCATCTGTAAGCCAAAGACAGAAGTCAGGAGAAACCAAACTGGTGAACTTTGATGTTAGATTTCAATTATCCACAATCGTGAGGAAATGAATTTCTGTCCTTTTAGTCACCCAATCAGTGGTATTTTGTTATAGCAGCCCTAGCAAACGAGTATGCAGATTTACACATTTATCAAAATATAAGCTGGTTGTTCAAAATATTTTTTTCTCTCTCCCTTTTTATTGTGTATTTTGTCTACTCATCTCTTTGATTTTCTTCTTATCAGACATGATAGAGGTTCTGCCTTCTGAAGGGTAAACCAGACCCCCTGGTTCAGATCGTGGCTCCGCCATAACTAGTTGTATAACTGTTGACAGGCTATAACTTCTCTCCACTTCATTTTCCTCTTTTGTAAAATGGAGATAATTACACTACCCTCGTTGTAGGGTTGTTACGGAGATTAGATGAGTGAACATAAATAAATCATTTAAAACAGTGCTAGTCAGTGCTAAATATTAGCTCTTTTGTTAATATTGTTATGGTTGTTATTAGTCAAAGCATCATAGTTGGGTATTGCCAATTTTCTCTATCGTTTTTCTGTTTTGTATTATTTTTACATGATATTATTTCCTGTTTTTTGTTGGTTGGTGGCTTTTTTTTTCTTCTGTTAGCTCACTCTTCTTTTTCCAGGTGAAGTTAAGATGTTTGCTAATTTACTTCTCAGTATTGCTATTTTCTATTCAGAAAACCTACTCAAATTGATAAATTTCCTCTGCTTTGGCTACTTCCCGCAAAGTTTGATAAAAAATGCTTTCAGTATCTTTTTTAAAAATTTTATTTAATTTATTCATGAGAGACACAGAGAGAGAGAGGCAGAGACATAGACAAAGGGAGAGGGAGAGGCAGGCTCCTCACAGGGAGCCTGATGTGGGACTCAATCCCGGGACTGGGATCATGCACCCTGAGCCAAAGGCAGATGCTCAACCGCTGAGCCACCCAGGCATCCCAAATGCTTTCATTATCATTCACTTGTAGGTATTTTGTCATTTCCTTTTAAACTGCCATTTGTTACAAGGCTAACTTGGCACCAATATTCTTTTTTAAGTTTGTTTCCAGAAGTGTGGGGTCTTTTATCCTACTTCCATTATATTTTGGCTTTATTGCAGCCTCTCTTTAACACATCTGTCTCCATCCAGTTCAGTGTGCTGAGGGCTTTCTGCCCCTCGGGCACAGATGCCATATCTTCTTGTCCTTTTCTGAGGATGAAACTCTTTCTTAAATATCCTTTTGGATCCCAGAGCTGCTTGTTTTGAAATGTGTACTCTTCCCAAGTCTGCTCCATATTGCTTCTTTTCTTTGTTGCATAGTATTTTTTCCACCCAAGGGACCATTTCAATTTACTTTTTCTTCTTTACTTCTTGAACAAGGCAAAACCCAGTCAAGCTCCAGGTTCCAAAACGTAGGGTACATGGATTTCCCCCTTGGTCCTACCTGTTGTCCACTGCTGTGGATGTTGACTACTTTTCTCACATCTGTGACTGATGGGCAGACTCACTGGCACTGCTCTCATTCCAAAATCTAGCTTCTAGTCAACTTCCCTCTGTCTGGCCTGCCTCCACTCTACATGGTTAACATATTCCACTCAAACAACTCCACAATTCTGCTCACCTGAGAGTTTTGTCTTGCTTTGCTTTGTTTTGAGTCATCTGAACTGATTAAGTACCCACTAAGACCAAGTTTCTTCCTTTCAACTCAAACCTTCAGAGCAGTATTCCTGGGAATGCAGTGAATACTGCTAATTCTTATTTCTCCCCAGTTGTTTCAGAGGATTTGTAGTTTAGTGCCTATTTGGCATGAGAAGATGATGCTTGAGTTTGCTGGTGGATACAGGGAAGATCGAGAAACATGTCTTAAAACCCATTTTCTGTTTGAGTGAATGAGGGCATTCAGTATTGCCCTACTTCAGGAACAAGAACTGGTATATGCCAGATATGGCTTTGAAAATTACTTTGATGTGTCCTGTTTCTGTCACTTCTTTGCAGGTAACCCTGGGGGCAAGTTTATTAGCTCTTCTGTGCTCCAATGTCCTCCTATAGACAGAGGATACCTACCTCATTGGATCATTATGACACATAAAAGAAACAATCCACATAAAATACTTAGAACCATGCATGGCTGTAATAAGTGCTTCACCAGTGGTAGGTGTTATCATTATCACTATTATTATTTAATAACATAGTTGTTCTTGTGAAATGTGTCCTGTTCTGGGAGCTGTGAGATGTGGGTACATTTCTATCTCTTCTGGCTGAATAATTTTGAGCTTTCCTTTCCTCTCTGTGCCTTAACTTTCTCATTTGTAAAATTGTAGTGTTCGGATACATAATCTTCAAAATCCTTCCTGCTCTGACATACTGAGATTCTGTGGAACCTACAGCAATGCAGCTTCCTGCATCTCCTGGGAACAGAACTCTTTCATCCAAAGTTGTTTATATTAAACAAACATAGATTTTTAAATCCCACAAAGTAGAACTGGACCTGGGACAAGAACATAACACAAAGTTCTATTTGTCCTCAGGCAGCTCAGATCAAATATGTTTTTGCAGTGCATCCTTTTTTTCCCTCTTTCTTGCTTCCTCTCTGAGTTTCTTCCCCTCTGTCCTAACTTGTGGTGCTAAAACAAAATACAACAGCCTGAGCGGCTTACGAACAACAGGTACTTATTTTTCACAGTTCTGGAGGCTGGAAGTACAAGATCAGGTGCTAGCACAGTTGAGTTCCCATGAGGGCCCCCTTCTGGATTACAAATTGCCCACTGCTTATGTCGTCACATGGTGGAGAGCGGAGAGAGAACACAGGCTCTCTTGTAAGGGAACAATCCCACTCATCAGAGTCCCACCCTGGTGACTGCACCTAATCCTCATTACTTCTGAAAGACCCTACCTCACAGTACCTTCACATTGGGGGCAAAGACAACATATAAATGGGGGGGGGCAGCCATATAAACATTCAGGCCCTAACACCCTTCTTTCAAATCACTAGGGCTCTTTCTTACCAACACACTATTCTTCTCCACACATTAATAATTTCTTCTACCAGGAGGAGGCTTTATCTTTTTTTTTTAATTTAAATTCAATTAGCCAACATATAGTACATACTTAGTTTGAGAGGCTTTATCTTCTATATTTCCTAAGTCAGGACCACGATGGTAGAATTTATTTTTTTTAACCAGGTTTGTGCAGAAACTCATCATGAGAACTCTCAGTCAGACTACCAGACACTTTAAGTTGTTCTAGAGCCAAGAGTCAAAGAAAGGTCTGTATGGTCCAGAGCGAGTACATTTGACAATTGATCAATTGCATACTTGAGAAAAGCATTTACCAAAATATATTGCGTGAAAACCCAGTTTCATGAAATATAAAAGGGTTTTGTGAAGTATAGGTAAAAATTACTATGGTCACATAAATTTGGTTATCATTATGCTAAGCAAAACCAGACAACTTTATTTACAATAGGAGTTCTTACAACCTTTAATATGTCATTATATACTGGGAACATCTAAGAAATTTCTAAGCTCTTTAAAGCATGTTCCTATTTTTTTTTAAAGATGTCTGAGAAAGTTTGGATTAGTATTTAGCAAATATTCACCTCTTCTGCCTCCGCTGTCAATGAAATATCCTTCCCAACCTCATTGACATTGGGGTTGGACATGTGACTTGCTCTGGTCAATGGAACATTAGAGGCTTTGGATGTTCTGGTGCAGATAGGTTTCTCTCTCTCACTTCTGCATCTTCTGGGAGAACCTGTCTTGGTTAGCCACTTGTACTAGACTGATGACAGATACATAGAGAAGATCTGAACCCAACCAGTAGCTTGGAAACAAGCCATGGTGACCAGAACTTTGATGCTGAGTATGCAGTGGAGCCCAGCCTAGACCAGCTGAACTTTGATTGAACTGAAGACATTGAGCATGATAATAAATGTATATGGGGGATAAGCCACTGAGATATTGAGGCTAGCCATCATCAAAAGCTGACTAAACATGTCACTGATGTAGTATGCCATGCAAAACAATTTGGGAAAATAAGCTCCAGAGTCTTTCAGAATCCCTCTTTCTACCAACCTACCATCATTCTCCAGCATTTAAGAAAATTAATGCAGCTTTTTCAATTGAATAAACATTACAATTTTCATTGTGATTCACATATCTATAGTTCCACATAACAAAGCTAGGGAATTAGGATGAGCAGGCCCATTTCCCAACTAAGTAGGGGACTAGCAGGCTAGTGTCTGATGGGCAGATCAGATCTGGGGTCATGGCCCTGGTGCTCTCCCCCTACACTTTGTTGCCCCTCTTACTTCTTATAAAAAGCCCTTCGTGTTCAGGATGCCTGGGTGGCTCAGTCGGTTAAGCATCTGCCTTCAGCTCAGGTCATGATCTCAGGGTCTTGGGATGGAGCCCTGCAATGGGTTCCCCATTCAGCAGGGAGTCTGCTTGTCCCTCTCCCACTCCCTCTGTCCCCTGCTTGTGCTGTCTCTCTCTCTCTCTCTCTCTCTCTCTCTCAAATAAATAAATAAAATCTTAAAAACAAACAAACAAAAAAAAAAAAAAGTCCTTCATGCTCTTGGATGTACTTAGTTCCAGCTTTCTATTTTCAGATATACTTTCTGATTTGGAAATTCTATAATTAAAAAATGACCTCAAAACAATCTCCAGTTGAATAATATGAGTGTAGGTTGCATATTTTGAACATTAATAATGCCAAGAAGCCTTCCATTTATGTAGTTGCATAAAATTGTCATACAATGTCTTCTACCCAAAATGGCCCAAGTAACTTTAAAAGCTACTCTAAAGTATAGAGAGCCATGGGAAATGACTAAGCAGCACTGAAAGCAGTACTCTGCTCATAAAAAGTTCAAAAATTAGGTAATCTGGATGGTAGAAAGATGCGAACCAAAGGAACCAGAACATTGTCCTGAACAAGTCTCAAAATTTGTAGTGTATACAAGTTAGGTGCTCAAGGCCTGAAACCAATAGCTGCACAGGTACATGTTTTGAAAAATCTTCCTGTTGAACCTGTTTTAGGGCAGGTGGTACCTTCAGCATAGCATCTCCCTTTGTGTATGGCATGTGCTATTGGCCTAGCAGTCCCAGGAACCACACTTTGTTCTCGTGTTGCAAGGCTCCTGACTCTCAGCACCCTCTACAGAGAGCCTTGGAAGCATTCGATTGGTGCCTCAAAGTCCTACCCACCAAAAATATTTCTCTGACACAGTCAACATTTCTGTAGGAGTGGAAGGAAACAGTATTGCATTTCTGGAGGGCATTTTGCCAATTTCATTCATTCATTTTCCACATCCTCTCTGTGCCAAGCACTCTTCTAGGGCTGTAGATACTGTAGTAAAAAAAGCAGATAAAACTTTCTGCTCTTTTGGAGCTGACATTCTAGGGGGTGTGAGGCAAGGGAAGATAGGTTACTCTGGGGGAGAAAAATAAATGAATTAAAATATCAATAAGTAGAAGGTCAGAAATTCTACAGAGAAAAGTTAAGCATAATAGGGAAGGAAATGGACCTAAGTTATAGTTTTAAATAAGGTGGTCAGGGAAGTTCTCAATGATAAGGCCATGTTTAACTCCATATAATGTTTACAATTTTAGAGCTACAAAATAGACCAAATGGAAATACACAAAGTGCTATTTGTGATTATCTTAAGAAGGTAGGATTTTGGGGTCATTATTTGTGCTGTGTTCCAAATGTGTGTGCTTGTGTATTTTTAATTAACTGGAATTTTTGAGAAGGATGTACTTAGGCATCTCTATTTAAAAAAAAAAAATTCTCCCAGGCAATTCTGATGCATAACAGGTATAAAATTGCTTCCTTCCCACTTTATATTTTAGATCGTATTGTCAAAAAGATCCCAATAATCTGAACATACCAAATTCAGTATTTCAAGTGATAAATCTTCCAAAAATCCCATCAGTTAGATTACTAAGGCTTCATACATAAATACTTCAGAGGGCATTATGAGAAATACATAATGTAGTCCAAGTAAAGAAGTTAGAGTCCTGCACAGTAAATATTTAGTTACCATCACTGTTATTATTGTGAGAGGCTTAGTGGAGATCAAGATATCTGATCTGGATCTTGAAAAATGAATGGGATATGTGGGGAAAAGATAGGTAAAGGATGTGGTTAAAGGTCAGATATTATATTTTCTAGGCAGGAGAAATACAAGGCCAGAGTCATGGGCAATGAGCATATTTCAAGCAAAGGCTCCTTTCATTCCGTACACATTCACTGGGCTATTTGACCATTAGCTCCACCTTGCTCACTGCTTTATCCCAGAACACAGTTGCAGATATTTGTTGAATGTTCACAGTATTTGGACCACGACTGAAGGTTTTCCATTTTAAATGTAACCTCGGGCCATTTTTATGACATCAGTCATCATTTTAACAAGGAGCTAACCAGAGCGATGCAGAGACAGACTTAAGCAAGATATACTCAAGCTTAACTACAATGCAATCACTCTTGGGTGTGTACACAATCACAACTCATTTATCTGGTGTGGTTTGGAAATTCGAAAACTCTTTAGAATGAAAATGGCCATTTAATGCTAAGGTTTTAAAATTTCTTTTAACAGAGTTGGATGGAAATATTTTAAATGTTTTTTACAAATATCTGTGGCTTTTTAACTACATATGGAACAAAATTGAGCCTTTTCTTTAATGAATCCATGTTGGTTCCGGATCACAAACTGTGAGCAGCCTAAAAATGCTTTTGGCTAACTTAAGCTAAGTGATTTTTTTTTTTGAGAGAGAGAGAGAGAGAGAGAGAGCCTGAGCATGTGTTCGGTCAACCAGGGGAGCAGGGTTGGGGAGGGGCAGAGTGAGGGAGAGAGAGAATCTTAAGCAGGCCCCACTCCCAGCACAGAGTCTGGCTCGAGGGTTGATCTCATGACCCTGAGATCATGACCTGAGCTAAAAATCAAGAGTCAGATGCTTAATTGACTGAGCTACCCAGATGCCCCTAAGCTAAATATTTTACTGCAGTGTTTCAGAGTATTCCTCAAATTAAAGGAAAATTGGATAACCAATCTTGAGAAGGTCAGGGATCACGCAGTTCCAAGGGTCTGTGTGGAAGGGAAGAATAAAGTTTGGGACCCCAGGATCAAGCAGCCCCAACAGGTGTGAGTCACCTGGCTCAACATCCAAACTCCTGCCCAATAGCAACTGATCTGCTCAGATCAGATGCTCAAACTTGTGCAGCAGCAGAGAGGGCACCTTGAGTGATGGCTCCTCTGAAACAGAGAACAACCCAGGAAAGGTAGTTTTCCAAAGGACAGTCACAGTGCTGCTTCCAAAAGAGAGCAGAAAGAAGGCTGCACACACCTGAAAACACAGAGATCCAACAGAGAAATCAATGATCATTTTGAACATCAGTGGTGGTACTAGATTATAATCCAGTGATGTTCTTGGAATCTCCTCAGCTGTTTAAGGCCGTTTTCCCCTGTCCTTAATGGTCTCAGATCTGTGTATTTCTCAAGTATCTAATCTGTAGTTCTGTTTTCTCTCTCTCTCTCTCTCTCTCTCTCTCTCTCTCTTAAGATTTTATCTATTTATTTGAGAGAGAAAGAGAGAGAGCACGAGCTGGAGGAGAGGCAGCAGCAGAGGGAGAGGGAGAGGGAGAAATAGAAGCAGGCTCCCAGCTGAGCAGGGAGCCAGATGCGGGGCTCATCCTGGGATCAAGACCTGAGCCCAAGGCAGATGCTTAAACAACTGAGCCACCCAGGCACCCCTCTCTTTTTCTTTTAAAATGATTATCTGTTTCTTGCTACCTTCAATTTGCCTACTTTGGTGCTTTCAATTTACCCACTTCACTATCCTCAATTTACCTACCTCTACTTGCTTATGGACTAGGAAATGAAAGAGCTGAGCCTGTCAGAGGTATGTGTGTCATGAAGCTTTAAATGAGTCTGGGTCTCTGAGCAAAATGCAGATGATAAACACACAGGCTTGGCGTCATCTATGCTGCCTTGCTGCTCAGGGACTTCTCTTGCCAACAGTTAGTTGTTTAGCTATTTTGGTAGTGACTAGATGAGGAATTTGTCTGTAAATGGTATGCTGCCATTTTTTGAAGAACACAATGTTCTTTTATAATTATTTATTTCATCCTCTCCATGGCACTGGAAGGAAGGAAAGGGCAAATATTTGCTCAGGTTTATAAGTATAAAAACAGAGCCACAGAGAGCTTAAAGTGCACGGATGGAAAGGCTAGTGTGAACCCCAGGTGTCTGGTTTCTACTCTAGAAATCGGTTAATAGATTCTGCTATGTCAATATCAGGAGATCTACGGAATCATAGGTCAGAGGCAGCTTAAAACCCAAGGGATCACCAGGGAATATAACAAGTGTATGATACAAAAGTGTGGGGAAAATCGCAGTGGAAGCAAGTAAATGGGAACCAACAGAACAGTAAGTTAACTGCATGGGAACATAAACTTCACTATGTAATCACTTCAAGCAACAACTTGGATGAAATGCTGAAAATATGTTTACCAATTTTCAGGCAACACAAAACTAGAAGGCATTAATAAATCATCAAACGACAGAGACAAGATTCAAGCTGGAACTATTGGTTGAATCCAACCATGATGAAATTCAATATAGATTTTTTTAATGTTTTAAATTTATATCTAAGATTCAAATTTATAAGCATGGTACAGGTGAAGCCTAACTTCATCCCCCAGAATGTGGGTTTACTGCAAATCAAGAAATAATAATATTTACTGTTCATTGAGCATAGCACTGAGCATCATGCTAAGTTTTTTACATGTATTAGGTCAATTCTCATAACAATTCTAAAAAGTAGGCATCATCATCACCCCCTTGTTATAGGTGAGAAAACTAGTAATTCAGGAAGTAAAATGCCCAGAGTCTGACAGCTTGTCAGTGTTAAAGCCAGGAGTTAAATTTACCTAAACCTATGTCTTAATTAATATGCTACTGTTACTGTTTAAGAATAAATGTCATTAATAAAAGACTCAAGGAAGTCTCTGCAATACTCACATCTCAACCGGAGTACTCTGTGCAGTTTTATATTCATCGATCTATAGCTTTCATAAAGATGCAGTCACAGTGTGTCCTGAGAGCAACGGAAAGCAGCATATGAAAAATCAATGAGGAAACTGAGCAGAATTTAAGAGATGCCTTCAAATACACAAACTTGAAACAAGAATTATGCATGATGTCGAGGAAGGGGCCTCGGCGTGGAATTTAGCCTAGACTGGATCCACCTCTCTCACCCGTGTGACCTTTTCTCCCCATCTGTAAAATGCTCACGGTGATCCTTCCTGCCACTAGTGCTGGTAGCACTAGAAACAAGGCATGGGAAGCCCCTTGGCACAACACTGGTACAGAGACATGCTCAAGAGATAGTATTATTACTTCTCCTCATGGAAGTTAAGGAAAATGGACTTTACCCTGACATTAGGAAGAAACTTTTAAAATGGCTACAGTCAGAAAGAGAATTAACTGCCTCGGGGAAACAGTGAACTGAAGGCACATAGTAAATTTATATGTGTACTTTATGGAAATATTGCACTACATTAGATGTGTTTTTAGATTAAATGTTCTCTGAGGTCCCTTTAAAAGTGGAGATTCTGAATAAAAACATATGTGCTTTTTTCCAGCTACAAAATGTGCCAGCCAACCAACCAGCTGTAGGACCCATGCATTGACTTTTGGCAGGGTGTGAGAGTGTATGGAGACACCTTCCTCATTCCCCGGTGGGCTCAAGGACACACCCCTTCCAAAAGTCTATCAAAGTAAAGGACTAATGGTAATCCCAGATTGGCAGGCACCCTTATATTGCTTTACATATATATAATGTATAGCCATAGCTAAATGATCCAGAAGAATTGAGTTAGTTGAACAGGATACGACAGAAAAGGAAAGCATGCATGACTGCATGCTAACTTCTTTGGCCACAGCACCCTTCTCTCCTTCTCCCAATGACAGCCCCGTTAATGAATTACAGTAGCTGGTCTGAGTTGCTTCCTTTTACTACCTCATACTACCATGCCATTGGTGAATTGATTTTCTTCTTCTTCTTTTTTTTTAATGAATGTTTGGTAGCACCTCAAATTTACATGGTGTTTTGAAGACCTGAGTTGCCCTTTGTTTTACCTTTTGAACCAGATTTCACTGTAGCATATTTATTTACAAAGGCTGAAAAAAAGTTTTACTATGTTACTAAAGTCTGGAAGTTTATCTGAGATGATGAAAAAGTAATTATAAGCTGACCTCAAGCATTGGGAAAGTGTTTTGGGGCATTCTGTTTTCAAGCCAGAAAAATAAAATCCACCTCTTTGAAGTTTCCTTCCTCACACATTTCTGGCCGGTCTAAAGTAAAGTGATGAGATTTTCTAATATCATGGGATATTGAATTTCTATTTTGAACTTTAGAAATTTTTCACAAAATGAAATTTATTGAAGTCACAATATACTCTGTTTCACATGGAGCTCCTTCTGCTTGGAAATATCTTCTCTTCATTCTTGATGAGATAATTTTCTACTTATCCAAGGTCTCTGCTTAAAGGTATCACTTTCTCAGAGAGCCTTCCCTGTCTATCCTGCATTAAGTCTCTGTGTTCTCTTCCATTTTTCTTCTGCACCTCCTCAAATTTGTAGTTGTGTATTAAACCATAGATACCAGTTCTATCTTGCTTTCTATTGTGTCTCAACATTTAGGACAGTGTTTGGAATGTGGTGGGGGCTCAATAAATATTTGTGCAATGAATGAGTATCTTCTAATTTTTTATGACATTGAATCAAAGAAAAATAACTCAGTGTCAAATCCTTACTATGGTGAGGCTTTAAAAGTTAAAAGTTGAACTCAGTCCCTCACTACTGTTTTGTTTTTTTTTTCAACTTTGGCTCATGTTTCTTATGTAAAAATTATGCCACCATAGAATTTTGCTTGTAGGTAGATCCTTTTGGAAAACACGATCTTCTGTTTGTTCATCAAAGACTTGGTCAAAGGTCTTTTGGAAAAACAGGTCAACCCGATCATTTTTTGACTGGCCACGTGGGCAAAAACATTCATGCGCAAAGGTCACAAGCAATGTAAACATTATAAAGACACAGACTTGCCACAGTTTCATGACTGTGATCCCTAATACTCCTTAGAACTATAATGTTGTCAAGATGATGTTTTGGAGGAAAGGTAAAAATTTAACTTAAAATGTGGGCATATGTAACTAATAGCGGTGGTTTCCAACTGGCTTGCCTCAAAGATTTGCTTTTTTGTTCTCCATTCCCTATCTTAAACCCCATTCTTACCATAGATCCATGAGAGCAGGGACCAAAACCACAGTGTTGTTCTTCCTACCCTTGGTGCCTGGTGTAAAAAAGGTGCTTAGTTAGCAATCATGGAGTAAATAATTGGTCTTACATTAAGTATGAAGAGAATCATATTTCTCTTTACACAGAGGCAAATTAAGGGTGATCAAAACAATAAATAAATAGAAACACTTATATGAGCAAAATAAGTTTGATTATTAAATAACTCTTTAATCCAGCATTACTTGATTAACAGTCATTATGAGTATTATCTTTCTTTATTGCTGCTTACAAGCACACCTTTGGAGTTCCCCTGGGTGAATTGACCTTAAAGAGATTTTTGAACCTCTTTAATGAAGGTCCCTACTATTACTTGTGCCCTGTTTACCACCTTCCAATAAAGGATTATCAGGTGTCTCAAACATTCACTTTATTCACCGTGCTTGACTTCAAATAGTGCTTTAAAAATGTTGAAAATTACATAAAAGTAATTTTATTACTTTAGTACTTTATTATTATAAAAAGATTTTGGACAAATTTGAACTAGGGTAGAACCTTTCCCCATGCTATTACTTGGATAGAAAATAACACCCATTTGGATATCATGAATGTTCATTATTTAAGTTTCACATAAAGTTTCATTCTTATCATATAGACATCAAAAGAAGTTTTCATTATAAATCTTACTGGCAAAATCATAAGCAACTTTTCCTTTGTTTGAGGGAAGAGGAATTTCCCTCTGTTTGCTTTGTTGGGAAGGGAGGAGAAATCTGACAGGATCCCACTAGGGACTTACACTATTTAACAACTTTTTCAGGGTTGCTAATAGTTTTTGTCATTAATAAATTCTCTTCCATACAATGGGAATGAGATTAGAGCTGATTTGTCTCATTGGACAGACTAGAACCAATGGATGGAAGTAACAAGAACACCAACTTTAATTCATTGTTAGAAAGGACCCGCCAACCATTAGCAATAACCTACTTAAAATATGTAACTGCCAGTTACTTGGCCTCTCGTTCCTACTTTCACCACAAGGAGCTTATAATAAATCCTAGAAATGATATTTGATCTTCTCGGTAATGGTGGTGAGGTGGGGGTAGTTATTTCAGCCTCTTGTGGGCTATTAAAATACCAGGATTCAAACAATAAGAATATGAAATATAATGCTTTTGTTGAGGTTGGAATGTGCTCATCTAGTGGCCTAGTGGAATTTGACGAGTTTCAAACAGAAATTATGGACTAGATTTTTTTGGGGAAAAGGATGTCTAAAGGAGACTGAGAAAGGAGGATAAGAAAGGACAGACAGGCAGAGAGGGAAACTTCCCCCCAGATAAACCTTTTTCATTTTGTTGGCTGCATGCCATACCTAATAAGGCTTCCTAGCCGACTCTGACCTAATCTTACATCAAATATCACTGCTGTGTGCATGTGCACAGGTCAGGCATAGGTTTCTTTCTCCATTTCAACAGCCCTGGATCAGTGTAATCATCCCTGGGGGGTCAAGAGGCACTAAGAGAGGAAAGAGAATGAGGATGAATCTAATCTTCCTTATTGGTATAAAGCTGGGGTGCCTGTGGGAACTGTTCTGATGGGCCCAGACAGGCCAGTCTAGCTCAGTTACAAAGGTTATTTATGTATCAAATAATCACACAAGGGCATATGCATAAATACTCTTTGGCTGGTTGTTATTAATGGTTTCTCTCACTTAAATTCAACTTTTCTAACTACATTCAGTATATTTATATTACTCTTGCCTTGCTCTTTATGGCTGGGAAATCTAGGTGTTAATGTCCAATTTCTCATTATAGCTTGTGATTTCTGCCCTGTGCTCCTTCAAGAGAAGCTGGAGATCAGTCATGTGCTGCCAAGCATAAAGTCTAAATGCCCAGGACCACCATAATCTAGCTCTAATCCAACTTTCTAGCCCAATAACTTCCTGTCTTCATGAATCTTCAGTCCCCTAAACACACCCTGTGATGTTGTAACACTCAGCTTTTGCTCATACTACTTGCCAGGGATGCCATATAGCTATTCTCCGCATTATCCAAAACTTTCAAGGATGAGGTCAGACATTTACTCCCCTAGATTGACCTTAAGAGTCACAGACTTTACATAGACAAAGCTCTGGCTCCCCTAGACTGGTCCACCTTGCTCATCAGAGCTCAGGTTTATAGAGAGTAGTTGCAAACTGGCAGTGTGAAGACCATGTCCACAGAAATATTTCCTCCAGCATAGTTTGGGTATGCATGATATTTAACAAAAACTTTCTAAAATAGTTGCCAATGTTTTAAAAAGAAGACCATTTGGGAAAAAAAGTAGACTATTTCACATAATTTTTTTAAAATCTGGATTTCCAACTTCTTTCAAAATATCAAAAAATAAGGCATCTGAGCAAAAAATAAGGCTTCCTGCACAGCAAAAATCAGCCAGCACTGAGTAGCAGCTGCTCTTTCATGTAAAGCTTGTCTCTCCTATTTGCTACAGTTCCCAGCCCTCCCACAGTTCTTACACTCTGCTTGCTCAGTCATTTAGACGACCACCTAACTGGGTGTTATGGGCATTTGAGTTTGCACACCACCACCTCCTGCACCACTGAATTGTCAAATCTCACCATCTAGTACACATGTCTCTGTGGAGCTTTTGCTCTTCCCAGGAAGACCACGAGACAGCAAAGTAGAAACAAGTTGGACACCTCAATTTGTCTCAGCCCTTCTCCTAATCAAATGTCATTTCCTTTCTCCCACATGAAAAAGAAATATAGGTCCTAGTCCTCTGTGAATTTTCTCCAACTCTCTTTTTCCCTAGGTTGCAAGACAAAACTGTTACTCATCCTATGCCCTTCTCCTAATCAAATGTCATTTCCTTTCTCCCACATGAAAAAGAAATATAGGTCCTAGTCCTCTGTGAATTTTCTCCAACTCTCTTTTTCCCTAGGTTGCAAGACAAAACTGTTACTCGTCCTATGCCATCCACTATTTTGGTAAGCTTTTTATTTCAGAATAGTTCTAGGTTCACAGAAAGGTTGCTAAGATAAGATAGATTTTTCCCATACACCCCAAATCAAATTTTCTGTTATTAAAATTTTATACTGGGATGCCTGGGTGGGTCAGCGGTTGAGCGTTTGCCTCTGGAATTCCGGGATCAAGTCCTGCATCAGGCTTCTGCATGGAAGCCTGCTCCTCCCTCTGCCTCTGTCTTTGCTTCTCTCTGTCTCTCATGAATAAATAAATAAAATATTTAAAATAAAAATAAAAAATAAATCTTATACTAGTATGGCTCATTTGTGACAACTGTAAGCCAATATTAACATATGGTTATTAACCAAAGTCTATGCTTTATTCATATTTCTTTATTTTTTATTTAATGCCCTTTTTCTTTTCTCAAGACTGTATCCAGAATACCATGTTAAATTTAGTCATCATGTCTTATTAACCTCTTCTTGGCTAAAAGATCAAAGATCTAGGGAGCTCAGAGAATACCAAGCATGATAAATACTAAAAAATCTACACATAGTCATATCATATCCAAACTGCAGAAAGTCAAAAACAAAGAGAAAATCTTGGAAGAAGACAGAAGGGGGGAAATAATACCTCTAGAAGAACAAGGATAAGAATTACATTGATGTACCTTCAAAAACCACATAAACAAGATGAGAGTGGAAAAACCACAAACCCAGAATTCTGTGTCAAGCAAATCAGATACACTTTTATCCTTGAAAAGTGAAGGAGACATAAAGACTTTATCTGATCAGCTTTGAAAGAAATGTTACATTCTTCAGAGAGAAGTAAAATGATAGTGTAGGCCAGAAAGGAAGGAAGAGCTACATAAAGAAAGGAAGAGCATTCAAGAAGGAATAAATGAAGGTACAGTTGACCCTTGAACAACATAGTTTTGAACTACATAGGTCCATTTATACATGGATTATCTTTGATAAATACAGTACACTACTGTAAATGTATTTTCTTTTCCTTATTATTTTCTCAATAACATTTTTCTTTCTCTAGCTTACTGCTAAAAAGCAAACTACAGGTCCAAATTGATGCCACTTAAGACTTCAAGTAAGTAAAAAAAAAAAAAAAAAAAAAAAGACTTCAAGTAAGTAAACTAAGACTAACCTGGTCCCAACCCTAACTGCAGTTTCAGCTCCTCAGAAATGTAAGTTTTAACCAGTCAACATGGGAATTTCCTTTTCAGCACTAGGAAATTTACTGATATTCCATTCCTCCAAGGCAACCTTGCCAAAAAACAATAGATTTGCTGCTAATAATTTCTTTTTCCACTCTTCTATCTTTAAAAACTTCTTTTCTATAGCCCTTTGGAGCTCCCCTCTATTTGCTAGATGGGATGATGGCCAATTCATGAATTGATTAATAAAGCCAACTAGATG
Source organism: Nyctereutes procyonoides (assembly GCF_905146905.1). Lineage (NCBI taxonomy): Eukaryota > Metazoa > Chordata > Mammalia > Carnivora > Canidae > Nyctereutes > Nyctereutes procyonoides. The sequence continues at coordinate 44,755,981 of NW_026575140.1, read as the reverse complement.
TTTTTAATTTATTCAATTGAGTTTTTGTTACTTAGTATTGCCTTATTGTAAGAATACAATGTATATTATATATAACAAAAAATATGTGTTCATTGATCTTTTGTTATCAATAAGGCTTCTGGTCAACAGTGGGCTGCTTAACTACTTAGTTAGTAGTTAAGTTTTGGGGGAGTCAAAAGTTATAAGCAGATTTCCAACTGCGTGGTGGTTGATGTGTCTAACCCCTGCATTCTTTAAGGGTTAACTCTACTTCTATGGTGACTCCAGGATGTGAGAGAGCTAAGGCAGCCTCCAAGAGCTCACATAGACTTTCCCTCCAATATTACCCCAGTTTATCCCTTAGTGAAAATTAAGTCCTTAAATTTTTTCATCTAAATTTGAGATTTGGGCTTTATGTATAGTTGTCAAGACTGTTCTCAGCACTGTGCCTGCTTAGATGACAGAATGCTATTCATACCACAGCTTTGATCTCATGGATCAGAGAGATCATCATGGAAACATGTTTGAAGTTATATCTGGTCATCTGCAAGTAAACAGTATCACACTGCTATCACATTTCAATTTATTTGCCATACAAGTTTTATAAGCCCAAACTCTACAGGCATTCATATATCATAGGCTAACCCAATGTTGCATCAGTTCTAACCTGTTGTTGGGGATGCTCCAGGCTAGGAATGCTTGAGGCATTCGCCTGGGCCCATAGTACTCCTAGTGAGCCCCACAGACATTTCCCCCATTGGGGCCAATGCTGTGGCTGGATGAATCTTTGTGGTTCTTGTGATCTCAAGACACACATCAGCAAAAACCTTCATGGATCTTTGAGGAACAAGATTTAGTACCCACAAAATACTTGAAGGCCAAACAGGAAGATCATGGGTACAGAAAGGGAGCATGGATCTAAGGCTTTGCCTTTAGAGCTGGAAGGTAGAATGTCATGGGTTCGCTGGCTAATTTAAAGCATAAGAGCAGGAAATAGGATGCTGGACAGGAGACTCACATAGTCAGTAATCTAGGTTAGCCAGGGTATTCTGGAAGAGAGAACTTCCTTGTCTGGTTGTTTTGCTGGTAGCTATGTCAAACAGCTGACAGTATGTTTATTCAAGATGGGTGTCTTTCGAAATGGATGTCTCAGCAAACAAAAGCTTAAAGTCAGGCACTTACACTACACCCAAGCTTGTCCCAGGCACACAGAAGGTAACAGGCTACTAGCCTTTGAGATATCAAAACTCAAGCTATTTAGAATCATTCAGACTGGGTACAAATATATCATCAACTCTAGTTTTGAGACTACATAGTTCTTTATCTGAAGATTTAGTTCTGTTCTGCTATTTAATACTGAAAAGAAAAACTGATATCTCAAATAGACAAAGATAAATTTATATGGAAGCAAAAGAAAACCCCTATTAAATGATTTCATGGCAAAAAAAAAAAAAAGATAAACCTTAGACTGACCAAGAAGAAAGGGAAAAAGAGAGAGAGAGAGAGAGAGAGAGAGAGTGTGTGTGTGTGTGTGTGTCACATACCCTATGGGCACTAAGCAAATAATAAGGAAATCCAACAAAAAATTCTGGGCTCATACATTTTATAATTTAGATTAAATGAAAAAATTCCTTGAAGGATACAAACTGACAAAGTTCATTCAAGTTGAAGATTTTACCAGAAGAGTCCTCCACCTATTAAAGAAATTAAATTTATAACTTTAGAAGTGCAAAAATAAAAGAAAACAGATAATTTGGACTTCACCAAAATTAAAAACTTTTGTGCTTTCAAGGGTACCATCAAGAAAGTAAAAAGACAACACCAGCACACAAAACAGGGGAAAATATTTGTAAATCATTTATCTGAGAGGAGACTTGTATCTAATGTATTAAAAAAATTCTTACAACTCAATGTTAAAAAGATAAATAACCTGATTAAAATGGACAAAGGATCTAAATAGCTGTTTCTCCAAAGAAAATATAAAAATGTCCAGTAAGCGTACGAAAAGATACTCAACATCATTAGCTAGTCAAGGATTAACTTTACCAAAAAAAAAAAAAAAAAAAGATTAACTTTGTCCAAAGAAAGTTTCAGCTCTTGGCCTCTGACTTCTGGGACATAACCTCTAAATCTTTGGAATATTCTGCATGACAGAAGTGTCTGATTACCTGGGGCTTTGTATCAAGCCAGATAGTCTAGGCTAATTCTATGACCTAGAGTGAGGGCCATCTGCCACACCACGTGGTCTGGGCTAACAATGTGATTTATGATGAGGTCTTGAGCGACATGGAATCAGCCTCACCACTGGAAGGGCTTGAAGGCTGACATTAGCCCCCAGGTAATAAGCTGTGTCCACCTGGCCAATCCTCAGTAGAAACTCTGGATGCCCAGGTTTGGGTGAGCTTCCCTGACTGGCAATACTCTGTATATTGTAACACTCCATGGCTGGAAAAAAAATAAATACTGTGCATAACTCCACTGGGAAAGGACAACTTGAAGCTCTGCCTGTCATCTCTCCTGATCCCTACCCTATGGACCTTTTTCCACTGCTAAATTTAATCTATATCGTTTTGCTGTAATAAATCATAACTGTGACAATATTGCTGAATTCTATGAGTCCTTCTAGTGAATTATTAAATCTGAGTGTGGTCTCAGGTACATCCCAAACTCATAAAAGTCAGATTTTTAAAATATCCTATTTCTATATACTAGCAGTGAACAATTAGAAACGGAAATTTTAAAAAATTAAAAGCACAAAAAAAATCACAAAATACTTAGGGATAAATATAAATAGTTTTATATGATGAAAACAAAATACCGGTGAAAGAGATCAAAGGGGACCTAAGCAAATGGAAAGACAAACCATGTTCATAGATCAAAAGGCTCAATACTGTTAAGATGTCAATTGTATCCAAATTGATCTACAGGTTTAGTACAATTCCAGTCAAAATCCTAGCATGATTTTTTTTTTTTTTTTTTTAGGGAAACCTAACATACTCTCTGATTTTCAGGCTTATTATATACATAGAATTACATTAGTCAAGACAGTCTGGTATTGGAGAAATGGTAGTTATAAAAAAAATCAATGGAACAGACTATAGAATCCAGAAATAGATTCACACATATGTTGATTTATTTTTTATAAATACACAAAGGCAATTCAAGGAGAAACACAGCCTGTCAACAGATGGTACTAGAACAATCAGATATCTATATGCAAAAAAGAAAAAAATCTTGATTCATAACTCCTTTCCTATACAAAAAATTAATTCATATGAACCATAGACCCAAATCTAAAACTTAAAAGTATAAAACTTCTAGAAGAAAACATAGGAGAAAATCTAGGTTTAGGCAAAGACTTCTAAGATAATAACAAAAACGTGATCCATTAAAAAATGATTAAAGTTCATCAAAATTTTAAATTTCTGTTCTTCCAAAGATGCTCTTCAGAAAATGAAAAAATGGGGCGCCTGGTGGCTCACTCATTTGAGTATCTGCCTTCAGCTCACGTCATGATCTCAGCGTCCTGAGATAAAGCCCATTGGGCTCCCTGCTTCACCTTCTGCCTCTGCCTCTCTCCTCCACTTATGGTCTCTCTCTCAAATAAATAAATACAATCTTTAAAAAAACAAAACAAAAAACCAGAAAGTAAAAAGACAAGCCCAGAACAAAATAAGTTTCAAATTCAATATTAATAAGTCAAACAACCCCACAAAGAAATGAACCAAAGATTTGTATGGATACTTACTTAAAGATACAGATATGATAAGTACATAAAAATATTCTCAGCATCATTATTCATTAAGGTAAATACATATTAAAATCACAATGAGAAATCTCTACATACCTATTAGGCTAAATTTAAAAACAATTTCTTATACTACTGAGTGAGCTGAACTGGGACTGTCATACATTGCTGGCGAGAATACATATTGGTAGAGCCACTTTGGAAAACAAAATGGCAGTTTATTTGACAGTTAAATGCACATTTACAATTCAACCAGAAAATCTGCTTCTAAGTATTTAACCAAGTAAAAATACTCATTGGTGCCCCAGACAAGAATACAGTCAGCACCTCTGCTAATGTCTCTGGTCATTCATTATGCAGTCTCATTTGGCTAAGTAGTATCTCCCCAAATGACTTGAGATGACAAAATGTTTTCTTCCTTGGAAAACAACTTTGTCCTCAGAAAGATCTAAAATTAAATATAGAAGTGCTGAAGAGAATCAACCACATAATATTAATGTTTTGGGAAGATTCCAGTGGCCTCAGTCTGTCAAGCATCTGCCTTTGGCTAGGTCATGATCCCAGAGTCCTGGGGTTCAAGCCCCGAGTCGGGCTCCCTGCTCAGCAAGGGTCTGCTTTGACCCTATCCCTCTGTGCCTCCGCATCTCCCACCTGATGCTGTCTCTCTCACACCTACTCTCTCTCTCAAATAAATAGATAAAATCTTTAAACAAATATATTGACATTTTTGTATTAAATCTGCATATTAAAAAATAATAAAATAAAAAAATAAATCTGCATATTTGACGCTTTATGTACTTATAGTGTTAAGAGAATTTTCACTTGTTAGAGAGTTAGCAGGTTAATTTAAAACATGTAATTAAAAAATTGACTTAGCCTTCCATTTTAAGTTGAAATTTTCTTGTTAATTTGCAGAAATGGAACATGTTTAAAAAAAAAAAACTAAGCTCAACATCTTTACAAATTAGTGACCTCTAACTTAAAATTGCTAATACTGTATATTGAAAGATTTGCAGTTAAAGAAAACCTCTATTCAGTTAATATAATCACTTATAATCACTGAAAGCTTCACAGGAAAACAAGTATTGACTGTTCCTAGTAATGAGTTTACTCACAGATCTACTCATTATGTTCATATTATAAAAGACTTCAAGAAAGAAGATAAAATTACAGTCAGCTCCCAATGTTACCTTACTCACACTGTGTTGGACACTTGAACAAGAAATGCCATTTGGGGTTAGAAGGACAAAAAGAAGAATGACACTTAACTTTGCCCCACATGCAGGTAGCGTATTAACCCTCCAGCAGGTGACCTTCCTCTTAAAAAAGCAAACTTCAATTCTTAGTTGCTCTTTATTAAGTTACTGATTATTGACTTTGATCAAAAACTCAAACATCACCAGGGGCGGTGTTTACAATCGCCATAACTTGGTAAAGGTCTTTTGACATGTGCTGCCCTTGAGGAGGATTAACTTACACTCCGTTTTCTTCCACAGTTAGAGTGACTGTATCTCAGATGTGCCTGGATCATCCCAATTTATACCTGTTGTGCCAGCATAACGAATGGTACCTACTTCCACTCTCAAAAATGTCCCAGTTAAGATGGCAATTCATAGCCCACACATCTAGCTTATTGTCCATTGAGGCTGGCATTTGTAGAGTACTAAGTCATTCCTCTTGAAGTCAGAAACCTTGGATCTGAGAAACAGCGAGGTTATTTCTGATCTAAGGCTTGGAAAACATCCAGATTTCCCAGTGATGATGCTGGGTTTGTTTTTTTTTTCACAGTGCTATATGGACTACATTAAAACATGAAATGAAACAGCCTTGAAAAGTACAGAAGACTGTACAAATACACTATCACCATGAAGCAAGTGGATGTTAGCAAGCAACAATTGTAATAGAATACAAAGAATTCAAAATGTTTAAAAAAATTTTAAGATTTTTAAAAAAGATTTTATTTATTCATGAGAGACACAGAGAGGGAGAGGCAGAGACATAAGCAGAGGGAGAAGCAGGCTGCCTATGCGGAGTCTGTTGCCGGACTCCATCCCAGGACCCCAGGATCACACCCTGAGCCAAAGGCAGATGCTCAACTGCTGAGCCACCCAGGTGTCCCCAAAGATTTTAAGTATTTATTTGAGAGAGTTATTCACCCTTTCCTCTTCTTCCCTCCTTCCTTTGTTTTCTACTTTTCAATATCTGAGTCCCTACTATGTACCAGGTACTACTCTGGTGCTATAGGAAAAGGTACCAAAACAAAGGACCAAGGTATGGCCCTTTCCAGCATTACTTAACTCAATCACATATCAATATTTATTAAGTGCTTACTATTTAATCCCTTAATACGTAAACATAGTATATCTTTTTATTCATTTAATGCTTATAATGTCCTGCAATAAAATTTTGAAATTTTTCTCTAAGGAGGCATTGCACATTTTTAAATAAGCCTTATTTTCCTAGGTACTATATATGAGGAAAGTGTATTTCTGGGGCGCCTGGGTGGCTCAGTAAGTTAAGCATCCCACTTTTGATTTCAGTTCAGATCATGACCTGAGGCTCATGAGATGGGGCCACACTGGGCTCTGTGCTCAGCAGGGAATCTGCTGGAGATTCTCTTCCCCTCTCCCTCTGCACCCCCACATGCTAATGTGCACTCCATCTCTCTCTCTCTAAAATGAATAAATCGATCTTTAAAGAAAATAAACTGCATTTCTAATTAATTGTTACTGGCATATAGGAAAGCAATTGCTTTTTATATTGATCTATATCTATTAGGCTTGTTAAATATTTTTCTAATCTATAGATTCTCTTGGATTTTCTAAGTAAATAATAATACTGCCTCCAAATAATGACTTGTTCATTCCTTTCCAGTCTTTCTAGCACTTACATTTGTAGTAAAATGTTGAACAAGTGATAGAAGTTAGTATAGTGAACCATGTTGCCAGAATTGGACTACTGCTAATAATGTTAGCATGTCGATCTCTGTCTTAGAGTATGAGGGCCTCAGACAGATGCTGATGCTTCCTCCCTGTGAGTCAGTGATTCAGAGTCCTTGTACATCCGTGTCTCACAGTCTCCACTACATGGTCTCTGATGCGTGATAATACCTCAATAATGTGTGTTGAATTGAGTGGAATGCCCCTTCCACGAAGTTTTTCTTTTTAAAAAATATTCATTTATTTATTCATGAGAGACACAGAGAGAGAGGCAGAGACACAGGCAGAGGGAGAAGCAGGCTCCCTGCAGGGAGCCCAATGTGGGACTCGATCCCGGGACTCCAGGGTCATGCCATGGGCTGAAGGCAGATGCTCAACCACTGAGCCACCTAGGCATGCATCCCCATGAAGTTTTTCTCAGCTTCCTCTGGCATCCTTACTTGATCTTTGCATTCCCAAGGTGTTTGTTTGTTAATTGTTTAGTTTTTACTGCAGTATAACATTCTGTGAGATAAAAGGAAAAAACACATGCATTGGTCTCTGTCCCTGGTTCCTGGCACAAAGATCCTAAAACCCTTGTGATTTCTTAAGTGGTAAGAGCACCAGGAGCATCTGTTCTAACGTTTGGTCTCTGACCCTGCCTCCTGACAGGAGCTCCCAAATCCCTTGGAATTTCCTGAGTGAGAACAGTGTCTTCTGTCCTAATGAGGTGACTTTTGGTGGGCTCCTGGATGGTTCCTAGGAACCAGATGGTTCCTGGGCAGGTCACCAGAAAGACCCAGCTATGAGTAGAAGCTTGGCATTTTCAGTCTCACCCCTGCATTCTCCAGAGGGGAGGGGCTAGAAGGGGAGTTAATGATCCACCATGCCTATGTGGTGAAGCCTCCATAAAAATTCCCAAAGTATGGGGTTTAGAGAGTTTCTAGGTTAGTGAACACATGGCAGTGCTGGGACAGTGGCCTCTCTGAAGAGAAGCTCCAAGCTTCTTTTGGAGCTTGGAAGCTCCAAGCCCCTTTCCACACACCTTGCCCTACACATCTCTTCCATCTGGATGTCCATCTGTATCCTTTATCATATCCTTTTATAATAAGTTTATAGTAAATTGTTTTCCCGAATTCTGTAACCTACTCTAGCAAATTAATTGAACCCAGAGAAGGAGTCATGGGAACCTCTGATTTTTAGGCAATCTGTCAGAAGCACAGGTCACAACCGGGACTTGAGATTGACAGCTGAAAGGGGGCAGGGCAGTCTTACGGGACTGAGCCCTTAACTGTGATCTGATGTTATATGGGGTCGACAGTGTCTGAATTGACTTAAATTGGAGAACATCCAGGTAGTGTCACAGAACTGGTTGGTGTGGGAAGTGCTGAGAGTGTGATAGTCCTGTGGGAGGAAAGGAGAAACAGAAGAAATGAAGTTTCCTTACACTTACACATAGAGAAGTGTACATATTGTAAGTGTACAACTTAGTAAACTTTCAAACTTAAAACTGCTCTGTATCCACCACTAAGTCAGGAAACTGAACATTCTAGCAATCCCAGAGACCCCCCCCACCATGCCCCCGCCAGTCTCCTGCTCTTACCACAGTCCCCAGGGTAGACAGCAAGGTTTAGTTTGCCTGTTTTTGTACTGTCTATAAATGAAATCATTCGATATATACCCATTTGGATCTGTTTTTTCACTCAACCTTGTTTGTGAGATTCATTCAAAGCTTTCCACGTGGCTGTAGATCGTTCACTCTTATTGCTGTGTAGCATTCTATCACATAAACATGCCACAATTTATTCATCTACAGCTGATGGTCATTTGGATTGTTTCCAGGTGTGAGCTCTTATACATAGTGCTTCTAAGAATTTCATTGCATTTTTAAGCTATATTTTTCAAATAACAATTCTTTCAAATCAGAGTCCCACAGCCTTGCAGGTAGCAAAATGCTAGCTATTAATACATCCATATGACCAAAAGATCACCACCTCAGTGTCCCAAAGTCTACCAACATTTGGGGAATTATCTTTCCATGCTATAATTTTAAAAACAAGACAAAACTGGCTAGATTCTCAACCCACAAATAGGAGGGTCTTGCCCCTAACAAACATTTCTGAGGTATTTGGGGTGGCTTACATTTCTCTCACTCACCTCTTTGTCATTTTGTTCTGAATTCTTCATCTTTACCCTGTGACTCACACAGCCGCTGGCTGTCCTTCTGTCTTAGCTCACATTAGCCACAAGAAGCAATCATTCCCCTTTTCCCAAATCTTCCCTTTTTCCTATAGACCAGAACACCATGGTCAACAACAGTGTGCATCACAGGTTGAGAGTCTGGGCAAAGGAGGGTGTGGCAGTGGGGAAGTCCTGAGGGTGTCACCCCCACCCGACAAAACCCAGAAAGGTTATAATTGAGACTTTGTTCTCAAAAGTCCTTGGGCTCATTCTCAAAGGATCATCTCCTGGGCACTGTTTCAGCCTCAGGTCCCAGCCTCCCTTGCCAGGATTTCTCAGTCCTTCCCCATGGACTAGTGCTCTGGAGTATTTCCTCCCTCCCTCCCTCTCTCCCCAGGGTCACGAGCACTTCCTCATACTGATGCCAAGCCCAAATTCCTCCTTTATTATTCAAAATATTTCATCCCTTTTCCCCATCCTGGGTCTCAGCTCTGGACACTCAAATAAATGGCTCTTCTGAGTTGAAACAAAAAACAACCTTCTCCTCGGAAGAATTGTGCTGCCAGCCAATAAAATGGCAACTTTCCCCTTGCTCATTTAATTAATTAAATGAATGCAATCCAAGGGCTAATGCTTAGAAATCACTTTCCTTTTCTTGATAGTTAACTTAAACAGATGTGGGTCCTGACAGCAAATGACTAAATTACACCAAAGTCAACTCCCGGAATTGCCACGAGAGGGCGGCAGCACCGAAGCGTCGGTGTGTGTCAAGGCTCCTCTAGCCCTGTCCCACCACACCGCCCCCCCCCCATCCCGCTATATCAAAGGTTTGCATCCGCAATCTTCGTGCCCCAGGGACTGACATGCAGGTGGGCCCCGCTGGGGATGTGGCTCGCTCAACGCCACACAATTTCGACACAGTTTGGGTTATTTTGGCTTTACCCAGCATTCTTTGCCAACTTCATTGGAAATATGTTTTCATGGGAACTCATCTCATTCCACCTACTACCAGCTAAATCTGTCTCCACAGAGTTTAACAACGTGGGATGATTAATTAGGGATGAAACCATTTCCTGAGTACTTTGGACATAATTGATTCTATGAGTCTGTGATTCACTGTCATTGGTTTAGCAGTCTGTCCCTGAACACAATGCATTTGTTTGTTTTCTGTGGCTTGTTGTCTCTTTTCCTTGTTTCAAAGACAAACACATTTAATTTGTAAAAGTAAATTGTTTTTTCTGCTTCTTTATAAAATAGTTTTAATTGAAACAGGAATCCCATTGAGAGCTAAGTTCTCTCATGCTACTCCTGCTCAAAGCCTTCTATTAGCTTCTCTTCTCTAAGCAAGTCAAAGACCTTACAGTGACCTGTAGGATATATCTAATCTCTATGCACCCTCCACTCTTCCACTCTTCCCCTGAATGCTACGTGCTGGCCAATAGGAATGCTCCACCCCAGGACCTTTGCACTTGTTCCTCTTCTTGGGTCATCTTCCCACCCCATGACCATATATCTTTTTCAGTTCCTTCAAATGTCATCTTCTGAGTAAGCCTTTCATGACCACTGTATCTAAAATGAGTATCGCTGGGCCACCCCCACAAGCACACTCACATACATCATCTAGATCCCTTCCTTTATATTTTTGCTCTAGCATTTAACCGACATTTTACTTATTTGTATAGATTATTCTTTGCTTCCGTACAAAAAAGTAAGCTGCATGGAGGTGGAGGTTTTGCCTGATTTATTCACTACTATATCCTCAGCACCTAGAAAAATATCTGTAACATAGGTGCTTAGCAAAAAATTATTAAAAGAATGAGTGAACAAAACCAAAATTGTACCCTAAGAATAGGTCATATCACATTTATTCCTTCTTATTATTCACATCTCTGCCCAAGAAACCTCTCTATCCACCCAGTTTAAGTAGCCCATCCTGCAAGTCCTTCTCTATGCCTTTATCCTGATTTATTTCTTCATAGCATTCACCATTATTAAATGTTATTACTCAAAATTTGTTAACTTTAAAAATTTAGTTATTTGTCTTGCCCATTTGAAGGTAAGCTCAATGGGGGCAAAGAATTTGTCCTGTTCACTGCTGTGTCTCCTCAGCTTAGAATTTTTTTAGTCAAAAATCACTTTGATCATATATGTGTGGGTCTATTTCTATTTGAATCCTTGATGCTATTCCATTGACCTATATGAAAGTCCTTTCTCCAATATCACATTGTCTTAGCTAACTGTATAATAAGTCTAGCAATCAGGATGTATATTAATTTCTCCTAAAAATCTTGCTGGGATTTTGATTAAGATTGTACGAAATCTACAGATCAGTTGGGGAGAACTGAAATCTTAACAATAGTGAAGTCAATCCCTTAAGCAACCAGGACTCAGGCCCTAATCCCTGACATGAGTCCTGTGATGGTGGAAAGACCAGAAAGGGAAAGGAGCTTTCTGGTAAGGTCTCATTAGAGACGCCCTTGCATCAATGGCAGCCCCAAAGGTGCAGAAACTCCTCATTCTAAAGAGTTGTGTAATAAGAGGCAATGAGTATCTCCACAATGACTCAGGATGGATAAGGATCAATGACTATAAAGGTAGAAAACTTGCCCCTTGCCTTAAGATGTGGGTTCTCTATGCTGCCTAAGTTTCAATTTCAAAAAAAAATGGAGTTGAATTTCCCATCAGTCCAACGAGATGGGATGCACAGAATTCAAGCTGATACAAAAAGCAAGAAAATTAAATTAATCTGGGCTTTCCAGAGAACAGGACTGGGGTCCCTGGGTGGCTCAGTGGTTGAGTGTCTGCCTTCAGCTTAGGGTGTGATCCTGGAGTCCCGGGATCAAGGCTCACATCGGGGTCCCTGCATGGAGCCTGCTTCTCCCTCTGATTCTGTCTCTGCCTCTCTCTCTCTGTCTCTCATGAATAAATAAATAAAATCTTAAAAAAGAGAGAGAGAGAGAGAGAGAGGAGAGAGACAGGAGACCTATATATCTACCTATCTATGTATCAATCCATCCATCTATCCATCCATCCATATATCGAGAGTGGGGTGGGATTATAAAAGGGGTGATTTATGATAAGGAATTGGCTCATATGAATATGGAGACTGAGAAGTCCCAAAATTTGTGGTCAATAAACTAGAGATGCAGTAGAGATGAAATTTGAAGAACCAAGAGAGTTGATGGTGTAAGTTCTAGCCCAAGTCCAAGTTCCAAGACAGGAGAAAATTAGTGTCCTCACTTGAAGACAAAGAGTGAATTTTCTTTCACTCAGCCTTTTTTTGTTCTACTCATTTGTCTGCCTGATAGGATAAGGCCCACCCACACTGGGGAGGGCAATCCTGATTCTAATGTTAATTTCATCCAGATACACCCTTAATGAAAAAAACAAACAGAAAAACCAAAACAGAAAAACCAAATAGCTGAGAACTCTGGCCGGTCAAGTTGACACATAAAATTAACCATCACAGGAGATAATTGTTGCACCCAAATTTCTGGACTAAGATTCATACTCGTGACACCAGAATCAGTTTCTGACTCATTGTTTAGGAAGACATAGATCCACAGGCTAATGTGAAGAGAAAAGTAGAGAGGACAAAAAAGAAATTATAGGAGAAGCTTTTCACAATCCATCAGGAATGAACCCCAGCATTCTGTTTTTAAAACAGTGCTGAAGGTAAGGAAGCATGTATTTTTAAATATCACCAAGATAGCACAAGAAATCAGATCCCTGATTTACTCCACTCACAAAAAACTTAAATGTAAGACCTAAAGTTATAAAACTCCTCGAGAAAACATACAGAGGAAGATCTTTGACATGGGCCTTGGCAATGGCTTCTTGGCTAAGACACCAAAAGCCCAGGCAACAAATACCAAGATAAAAAAAGTGAAACTACATTAAACAGTTTCTGCACAGCAAAGGAAGCAATAAACTGGAAAGGCAACCTAACAAAATGGGAGAAAATGTTTGCAAACCACATGTCTGATAAGGGATTAATATCTAAAATACATCAAGAATCATACAATACACTAGCAAAAAAATAATCCAATTTAAAAATGGGCAAAGGACCTGAAGAGGCATTTTGCCAAAGAAGACATAAAATGGCCAATAGACCTATGAAAAGATGCTCAGCATCATTCATTATCAGGGAAAATCAAATCAAAACCACAGGGGATATCACCTTATACTTATTAGGATGGTAACTATCAAAAAGACAAAAGATAACAAATGTTGGTGAGATTATGCAGAAAAGAGAACCTTTATAATGCTTTTGGTGGGTTTGTAAAACATTACAGAAGACAGTATGGAATTTCCTCAAAAAAATTAAAAATTGAACTACCGTAAGATCCAACAATCCCACTCCTGGGTATATATCAAATGAATTGAATTCTGCATTTCCAAGGGATATTTGCGTATCATGGTCATTGCAGCATTTTTCAGAATAGCCAAGATATGGAAACAACCTAAATATCCTAAATATATGGATGACTGGATAAAGAAGATAGAATAGATAGATACACAGGGAATATTACTCAGCCATGAGAAAGAAATCCTGCTATTTGCAACAACATGGCAGGAGCCTGAAAGATATTATGTAAGTGAAATAAGCTAGACAGAGGAAGACATTGTATTGTATGATTATCACTTACACGTGGAATCTAAAAAAAATTTTTTTTGAAGTCAGACTCATTGGAACCTTGAGTGGAATGGTGGTTACCAGGGGTTAGGAGTGACGGGGTACAAGACGTCTATTACAAGATGAGTAAGTTCAGGAGACCTAATGTATGGCTTGGTGATTATAGTTAACAATAATGTACTGTATACCTGAAATTTGCAAATGGAATAAATCCCAAGTGTTCTCACCACATACACACAAAAACTGAAACTATGGGAGGTGGTGGATGTGTTAATTAATTTGATTGTGGTAATCATTTCACAATGTATATGTATAACAAAACATTGTGTTGTTCACCTTAAATATTTGACAATTATTTGTCCAAAATAAATGAATTACATAAATAATTTGTCAACTTCTTTGACAATTTTTGTCAAAAATGAATGAAAATATTTTAGGAAAGAAAATGCCAACTATATTTTAATAATAGAACAGAATGAAAAGAAAGAAAATATGCTAAGTGTTAGCAGCCAGTCACAAAAGGCCATATATTATATTTCATTTCATTTATATGAAATATCCAGAATAGGCAAATCCATAGAGACACAAAGTGGCAGAGTAGTGGTTTTTTTGGGCTGAGACAGTTGGGGGAGAGGGGAATGAGTGACTGTTGTCAGTTACAGATTTCATCTGGGATGATGAGAATGTTCTAAAATTGACAGTATTGTCAGTCGCACAACTCTGTGTGCATACTAAAAACTGTTGCGCTACACACTTCAAATGGGTAAATTGTGTGTGCGGTATGTGAATTATGTGAGTTAATTTAATTCAGTTATCAGCTCAGACTTTATTCCCATGTTTTTAAGAGTCATGTCAAGCCCAAACAAACTGTAGAGGAAGCACTTGGGAACTTCCCACTGGGTTGAAAGAAGCAGACTTAAAAATTAACAAAAGACACCTTTAATAAGACACCACATAGTCCTCAATTGCTGCGGACTGAAAACCAGAGGCTAAAATATAGGTTATAATCTAATCTCTTAAACTAAACCTATTTTTAGCTAAGGCTACTTAATCTTACTACCCCTTCTCTAAGATACTCCTTATCAATTAAATTGCCATTTCATGTTCAGAGTTCCTACAATGTACCCACTGTATTTGTTTTGATTAAAATAGTTCACAATCCAAATAAATACAAACCAAAATCAATTTCCATCTGATAAAACATGTAAATTTAAGGTCCTCTAATACTAATGCTGCTCAGAAATACAGAAGATTCGGCAGGTCCCTAAAAGTTGTTGAGCACCTGAAGAATGACCTGGGTTACATCAGCTACAAGGGGATTTGTAATCGGACTGACTTGGAGTAGAAAAAAAAACCTTAAGAATTCACTGTTTTCAGTAGTTTTCAACCTGCGTCAGGATAATTTCCAATAACAACAACAACAAAAAAGTATTAAAAGCAGAAAAATGAAGAGAGAACACATAACAGTCTTCCTGACGTTGCCTTCATTTGTCTTCAAAATTGATGGGCACCAGAATTCAGGAACCAGTTGCTACTTGTTCCGCCGTCTATGAGGGACACTTTACTTACTCTCTTCTTTATCAGTGACCAAGACCTGACAGAGTGTCAACTAACACATAGCTTCACTTCCTAGAACAAGAGCTATTTTATTTATACTTTCTATGTCTCAAGCTATAAATGCCAATAGTACTTAGACTTTTGTGTTAATGAAAAATCACTGCAAACTTAGTCTACCAAATTTAAAAGCATATTATAAAGCTATACAATTTGTTAAAAATATGGTACTAGTTCAGTCCGGGAATACATATTAAGTCAAAAAAGAACAGAAGAGAAAAATCTAGAAATAAACTAGGTGAATTTACAGTTTTACTATATGTTAAAGGTGATATTTGAAATTAAATGAATAGTTTAGACAACTTATGAAGCAGCTAAGAAACAGGGTGAAGATATCCACACAGATATTATTGTACCCTATCATTTACCAAAGTAAATGCTAGATGAATTAAAGATAAATGTATTTTTAATAAACCCATAAATGCTTTAGGGGAATATTTTTTTTTCTCTTGAAACAGAGAACTTTCTAAGAATACATACAAATTCAGATTTTTAGGGGAAAAAAATTAATATATTTGGCTACATAAGAAGTTCTGTAGGTAGGAAAATGATATCAAGTTTAAAATCACAGGACTAAAAAAATAAAATAAAATAAAATCACAGGACTACCTTTTGCTAGGTGATCGTGTGCAAATATATTTGCAGAAGAAAAATACTTTGATTCTTAATATGTATAAAACTCTTGTGTATCAATTTAAAAAGAGAAATGTAAGTAATTCACAAAAGAGAGAGGGGGAAAATATGAAAAAGAATTCCATATCACCAGTTCTTAAATAGTTTCACTTAAAATAACACTGAGGTCGTTTTTTTGTTTTGTTTTGTTTTCTGAGTAAATTAGTAATTCTTTTAAAACACGAAAACACATATTTTGGTTGGGGCGGCAGTATTCTCAAGAACTGTTAAGCAAAGGGACGCCTGGGTGGCTCAGCGGTTGAGCATCTGCCTTCAGCTCAGGGTGTATGTGATCCTGGAGTCCTTGGATCCAGTCCCTGGATCGAGTCCCACATTAGGCTCCTTGCAGAGAGCCTGCTTTTCCCTCTGCCTGTGTCTCTGCTCTCTCTCATGAATAAATAAATAAAATCTTAAAGGGAAAAAAAAAAACTGTTAAGCAAGATGATTTAGTACCACAAAAAAAATGTGTATACTCTTCAATCCCACTTTGATCTTCTGAAAAAGCATCTTAAAGAATAATTAAGGATGTGTTCAAAGATTGACTTGTCCTCTGAAATCTACATTGCTCTCTTTCTCACCTCTTTTGGAACTGCACTCAAATGTCTTCTTCACAGTGAAGCCTATATGACATGCCACCCTATCTAAAGTCCAAAGCCTCATATACCATTTACCCCCTTCCCTGATGTATTTTCCCCACCATGGCACCTGTAGGTTCATGACCATCTCAGATTTCCTGGTGCAATCTGAAACCAGCCCCACTATACAGAGGGCAGGGAGAGACAAAAGGAAGCAGCAGACCACTCCAGATTGTTAGGTGGCAATTTTAATAATGACAAAGGGAGGGACACCTGGCTGGCTCAGCGTTTGGGCACCTGCCTTCAGCTCAGGCCGTGATCCCGGGATCTGGATCCCTTGAGAGGAGCCTGCTTCTCCCTCTGCCTGTGTCTCTGCCTCTCTCTCTCAGTCTGTGTCTCTCATAAATAAATAAATAAATAAAATCTTAAAAAAAAAAAAAGGGAACTTACACACACTTGTCTTAGGCAGCAGCCAGAGAAATGGATCTCTGCACCTGCCCTCCAAATCTTAAAAGGCTTCTAAAGAGGCCCTAACTGGGCTCAGTCACATACACCATGCGGGTATGTTCAACATCACATTGCATCTCAAGGCTGTGTCCTTAGAACAGCCTCTGGAAGCAGGGAAGGCAAGTGGAATCCACATCCTCAGGACAGGGGAGGGTGTAAGGAGCCTCTGAGTACCCAGGTCCAGAGGATCGGTCAATTGCAGTCACATCTTTTTTGATCAAGTTCCCCCAAAGCACTTATCAGATATTTTATTTATTTATCTAGTTTTTATTTTCTTCTTCCACTAAAATATAAGTTCTGTATGACAAGTAATTTTTGTCTGTTTTGGTCACTCTTATGACCAGGCACAGTCCTAAGATTTGTGGGGTCTGACATTTATACAATTTGGGGCCCTCCTTAAAAAAGTATTTCTAAAGTAAATTTTATTTTTTTAAAGACATTATTTATTTATTCATAGAGATGCAGAGAGAGAGAGAGAGAGAGAGAGAGAGAGGCAGAGGGAGAAGCAGGCTCCATGCAGAGAGCCTGACATGGGACTCGATCCAGGGTCTCCAGGATCACGCCCTGGGCTACAGGCAGCACTAAACCGCTGTGCCACTGGGGCTGCCCTTTAAATTTTAAAATTTCAAACTGGGGCAGCCCAGGTGGCTCAGCGGTTTAGCGCCACCTTCAGCCCAGGGCCTGATCCTGGAGACCTGGGAACGAGTCCCACGTCGGGCTCCATGCCTGAAGCCTGCTTCTCCCTCTGCCTGTGTCTCCGCTTCTCTCTCTCTGTGTGTGTGTCTCTGATGAATGAATAAATAAAATCTTTTAAAAAATAAAAAAATAAAAAAATAAAATTTCAAACTTAAAAAACCCGAGGACAAATCTACAAAATCTAGGGGCCCCTGGGTGGCTCAGTTAAGCATCTGACTCTTGATTTGGATGCAGGTCATGATCTCAGGGTCCTGAGACGGAGTTTTGCATAGGCTCTAAGCTCAGCAAGGAGCCTGCATGGGATTCTCTCTCCCCCCCTCTTTCTGTCCCTCCCCAACTTGTGCTATCTTTCTCTAAAATGAATATCAAATCTTTTTTTAAAAAAATCTATAAAATCTAGAAAAATGACGACACACATTTAAATTAAAACCCTTCATGGGATCCCTGGGTGGCGCAGCGGTTTGGCACCTGCCTTTGGCCCAGGGCGCGGTCCTGGAGACCCGGGATGGAATCCTACGTTGGGCTCCCGGTGCATGGAGCCTGCTTCTCCCTCTGCCTGTGTCTCTGCCTCTCTCTCTCTCTCTCAATCTCTCTGTGTGACTATTATAAATAAATTAAAAAAATAAAAAAAAATCATTAAAAAAAAAACCCTTCATAAGTTGAATTATTTTGGTATTGGCTGGATTCTTAAAGATATCTCTCACACAAAGCCAAGGAATAACTGATACTTTTTTTTTTTGTAAATCAGAGTTGATGCATTCATTATATTTTGCAAATGTATTGCGATATAATTCACATACCATAAATCCACCCATTTAAAGTATACAATTGGTCTTTAGTACAGTTATGCAAACATCACCACACTCAAATTAGAACCACTTTATCACCCATGCCAAGTTCATACCATACTTCTCATCAACATTTAGGGTGTTCCTACTTTTTTTTGTTTTTGTTTTTTATGACTTTTTATTGAGATGAAATTAACATACTATTCAATTCACCTTTTTAAAGTATATAGTCCGATGGCTTTCAGTGTAGTCAAAGAGCTGTGCAACCATCACCACTAATTCCAGGACATTGTCATGACCCACAAAACATTCTGTGCCCATTAGA
The DNA here is from genome assembly GCF_905146905.1 of Nyctereutes procyonoides. Taxonomy (NCBI): domain Eukaryota; kingdom Metazoa; phylum Chordata; class Mammalia; order Carnivora; family Canidae; genus Nyctereutes; species Nyctereutes procyonoides. The sequence goes on along the minus strand of NW_026575140.1, from coordinate 44,737,342 downwards.
GTCATTCCTCATTTCCCGTTCCCTCAGCCACTGACAACCACATACCCACATTTTATTTCTACGGATTTGTTCATTCTGGACATTTCAAATAAATGGAATTATATAGTATGTGGGCTTTTGTGCCTGGCTTTTTTTTCCACTTAACAAAATGTTTTCATGGTTCATCCATCCGCATATCAGTATTTCACCTCTTTTAATGGCTGAAAAATATTTCATTGTATGGATATACCACTCCTCAGTTGATGGATATTTAGATTGCTTCCACTTTTTGGCTATTATTAATAACACTGCTATGGACATTTGTGTATAATTGTGTATAATATCGTGTATAATATGATGTATGTTTTCATGTCTCTTGGCTATATACCTAGGAAAATGGAACTGCTGCCATATGGCAACTCAAAATTTAACATTTTGAAGAACTGCCAAAATCTTCAGTACTTACACAATTTCACATTCTCACCAGCAATTTACATGGGTTCCAATTTTTCCATATCTTTGTCAATATTTGTTATTGTCTGCCTTTTTTATTTTAGCCTTCCTAGGGAAATGTGATATCTCAAAGTGATTTTGATTTGCATTTCCTAATGTCTCTGGATTTCAGATTTCGAGCATTTTTTTCATGTATCCATTAGCCACTTCATATCTTTGGAGAAATGCCTATTCGGATCCTTTGTTCACTTTTTAAAACTGGATTGTGTCTTTTTATTATTAAAGTAAGACGGGAAGCCACTGGGGCAGAGGAGTGACATGATCTGATTTACATTTTACAGGCTCAAGTTGACTGCTGTGTTCAGACTAGTCTGAAGGAGAAAATAGGCAAAAAGCAGGAAACTAGCAGTGAGAAGGTTAGCGCAGTAACACAAGCAAAATAGGATAGTGTCCTCAAACCACAGTGGTAGCAGTGGTAGTCTGAGAAATGTTTTGATTCTGGATACATTTTGGAGCTAGAAGTGACAAGATTTCCTGATGGATTGCATGGGGGATGTGCAAAGATAAGTTCTGAAACACTTCCAAGTCCTTTGTTCTGAGGAACAGAACCAGAGAGTCAGTAGTTTGATTTTGGACATGCTGAGTTTGAGATGCCTATTAGGCATCCAAGTGGAGAGATTATGTTGGCAGTTGGATATATAACTCGGGGGTTTAGAGAAGTCTGGGATGGAGATAAAATGTGTATCAGCTGCCTACAAAAGGTTATTTAAAGCCACAAGACAGCATGAGATCACCAAGTCAGTGAGTATAGATACAGAGGATAGGTTTTTGTTGAATAAATGAAGTTTATTCCTTAATGCATTATGTATATATAATATAGATCTATATATATTTCTATTAATTAAACTTCCAACTAAATTTGTGGAAAGTGTATTAATCCTGCAGTTTCTCATGCTATTCATTTGTCCTCAAAAATGTTTTATGTGACACCTTGCATTCAATCTCTCACTAATGTGTTTTAGGGTGCTAACTTCAAACAGCCTGTGTATCTGCCCCCAACCTTCAACTTCCCCTTACTGATAAGCTATAGAAAAAGAAGAGATAGGGGCACCTGGGTGGCTCAGTCAGTTAAGCATCTGCCTTTGGCTCAGGTCAGATCCCAGGGGATTGAGCCCTCCACATCAGGCTCTCTGCTCAGCAGGAAGTATGCTTTCCCCTCTGCCCCTCTCACTCAGCTCGTGCTCTGTCAAATAAATAAATAAAATCTTAAAAGAAGAGATAAATGCTAATATAGAATGTGGTGATAAAATGTGTTTCTCAACTGCAGAAACATAAGTGTATTTATGTTTTAAATTATTAAGTAAAATAATTATCCACCTAAGATTGAAGTGATGGTTTAGAGTTATACTGATAAGAAAATGAAGGCACACTTTTGATTTAATAATCTCTAATAATTAATTTGAAAGTGTGTGAAACAGCTGTAATTAACCAGTTTTGACTATGAGATCATCAACAATAGAGATACTATGCAGATTTCAAGTGTGGTCTTTTCCATATGTGTGATCTCAAGATTAGGACCACTTCGTCTAAGTGCCCAATACTGAACATAATTGTTTCAAAATGGTCATTTATTAATTTTGCACTATGCCTGGTGACTACAAGGTATTAAATGTTAGAACTGGAATTCACTTTCTACAAAGTTACACTTCGTAAAAAAATATGAGGGAAGTTCTGAAATTTAAATTCTCCAGCAACTTTGGTTCTCTTTTTCTTTTCTTAAGATTTTATCTATTCATGAGAGACATAGAGAGGCAGAGACATAGGCAGAGGGAGAAGTAGGCTCCCTGCAGGGATCATGCTGCAGAACTCGATCCCAGGATCCCAGGACCACAACCTGAGCCAAAGGCAGACACACTCAACTGCTGAGCCACCCAGGCAACCCCAACTTTAGTTCTTTAAAACAAACAAACAAACAACCCAGACATTTGTTTTCTACTTCTTTCTGCAAAAACTGATACCCTCAGTGGAAATCTGTAAAGAGCCACTGTAGGAAGCAGAAAGGAGAAAATAACTTTCCAATTATAATGACTGGACGAGACATTTTTTATTCGCATTTGACTGACAAAAAACAAAGAGGGAAGTTTGTTGTTTTAAATCTCAAAACAGGAGATGCTGTTTAAATACCAGGTGCATGATTTCTCAGACACATTCGTTCTCAGCCTCAGAGGAGGAACCTTGATGCATCCAGTGTACTTTCTAAATGAAAATGCATATGTAAAAACCCTTGGAACAGAGAAGTTTCCTTGGGAACTGTTCTTTCTTACGGGCATTTTATGGTTATGTTGATATTATTAAATTTCTACTAAAACTTTACACTTACTCAGACAACACAAAGAAATAACTAGCTCAGGCTCTTTGTAATCTAGCGGCCTAAATCCACGTGAAAGACATCAGATCTTTCCCAAATGTTTCAAGCATAAGGAGAACATATTATTCTTTAAGTAGGATTTTACAGCAGCTCATTCTTTTCTATAGTGCACAAAAACTCTTTAGAGTATGTACAGCAATTTTTTTAAAGAGTTGACTTTTCTCTCTTTTCCAATACAGGAATTACTGATTATTAACCAGGTCCAGCCACCCACCCCCACCCACAGGAGTGTTAGCCTCAGCAAAGCTCTAATTAGCAACTGGATCCCTTCCAGAATGCACATATCCATGTCCTGCTTCTCTTTTATCACAGTAAGTGTTGGCTCAAAACTAGTCACGTTCACATTAAGATTATCCAAACAAAAAGACTAGGAAAATTAATCTGCCCAAATTAAACACTTTAATAACACACAAGAAGAGTGTTTGTTAAAGTATAAGTGACAAGTTTTATTGAAAAAGTAATCATCCTTATCATACATACATAATTCATTCTAAAGCACTCTTAGAGATCCTTCACATCATGTTCGGGGTACCACTGACTGTTCTGGTAGCATGGCCACTTACAAAACAGATTATAATTCATGAGCTATTATGCACTGGGATTTTTGCAAATAAGGGACTTCATGAGGCAGATTGGGGGAAAAAAATTAAAACACACAACCTATATCCACTTACAAAAATAACAGTTCCCCATTGTGGACTAATTACTCTGCTTGGAAAATGCTAGTACCCTCATAAAAATCTGGTTAAATTATGGTGCAAAATTGGACTTTTCTGCAAAAGGGGCTCATTTCTGTGACATCTAAGCATTTCCCTGGGAGCATAAGAAATGTTATTAATTTAATGAAACATTTTAGCCTCTTGAGTCTTCGTCAGGGGAATAGCTCAGAGGTAAAAATTTCTTGAGGACTGTAAGGAGAATCTGTGGGTCTGTAAGTGGAGGAAAAGAAACCACCATGAAAAAGTACAACCAGTTGAGAACTCACCCAGAGGAAGGGATCAGAGATGAGAGGGTTGCCCCTAACCCAAATATTATTATTCTTCTATAAACTGCCGGAATGCTTTTTCCACTTCACTTTGAAACACTGCCATTTTCTGTGAATAAGCCACTGGGTTCCCAGGCACTACCTTGTGAAAATGCAGCTGCAGCTCAGCTTGGGAACTGCCGATGCTGTGGGCACTGGTAAGAGTTCTAGGGGAGGGGCACCTGGGTGGCTCAGCAGTTGGGCGGTTGCCTTTGGCTCAGGGAGTGATCCTGGAGTCCCCGAATTGAGTCCCACATTGGGCTCCCCACAGGGAGCCTGCTTCTCCCTCTGCCTATGTCTCTGCCTCTCTCTCTCTCTGTCGCTCATTAATAAATAATAAAATAAAATAAAAATAAAATAAAATAAAATAAAATAAAATAAAATAAAATAAAATAAAATAAAATAAAAAAGAGTTCCAGTGGAATGGGGAGATGATCACAAGTCAGCCTTTCTTTCTGGGGAGGAGTCTGACCAGCAACGCACCCCGTATCAGCGACACTAAGAAAACTGACTGGGTAGGAGCAGGGAGGTGGGTAATCTGGGCTTAAGAGGAACCCAGGAAGTGAGGCAGGCTGGAAGGATGGTCCCACATCAGGAGAGGAGACCAAAAAAACTCAGGAATGTACCTGGACCCCAAGGGCGTTAGGGGATGGGAAGTGCTGCAAAAATTGAATAAAGATCTTTGTTCTTAGGAAAAGAGGTAGAGATTTACTTTCCTTTCTCCACCTTGTTCGTGCTACCCTGTTTCTAAAACCGGAAACTCAGGCAGGTTTCCTGAGCATTGTAAATCCACTACATCTCAGAAGGCTTGGCCTGGGATCACCAATCTCCCATATTCTGTGGCGAAGTGTTTCAAAGCCCACCTATAAGTCAGTTGTTTGGAGTATGATAGAGAATCCCTGCATAAGATGACTTATTTACTCATAAGAGCAATTCATTATGTGTATTCTCAGTTTTAGAATGTAATCAATGTGCTCTGCATCTCTGCATCTGACCAAAATATTTTCTAAGGTATACAGGGGAAAAAAAATGAACCTTTTATAAAGGAAAAAAACAAATTCCAACACTTGTGTCATCAAAAGGAAACTTTTGTACGTTCATACACAGCACTGCTTCCTGCTGACACTTACTACTCAGTTGACAGTTAACCACTAAGAATAAATGTTCGTTTTCAGACAAAGAGCAAATTCAACAATATATCACTTCAACCAACCCTTCTATTATTAGGGAATAGTTACAAATATTCTCTATGCAAGTACTTTATATCATTTTGGAAATACAATCAGAGGCAATGCTTTAAGGCTACATATTAAGGCTACCTGGTTTTCTGAAATATGTATAAGTAACAAAGATACTTTTGCAAAAGAGGAGTATAAATTAAATGCTATTTCCATGTTAGGAAAAGAAATACTATTACAAGCCAACTAGACATTCACATGGTATCTTAAAATTTATTGCTATTACTATATAAGGCCGGATAGATTATTGCTCAAACTGCCCTTTTTGAATGCCAAGAAATTCTCACTTTTTATCTTTTAAGCAAGGCTACATCAGAATAAAGACTTTTGAAATTAAACTTTCTTTTGTGTTAAAAGAGAAATTTATTACAATAAAATAAGTGCAAGTGTTATTAAAAATGCTGGTTAAAATTATAAAGTGTCTATATAATTTTTCTAGTATAAATATCAGAAACAAAATCAATAATTCTGTATGTACATAGGTCTTTGAAAACATAAAATCATGCACAAGGACAAAATATAACTGCACGTTGTCCTTTTAGTTATCACTGTTCTCTTCTCCTGGTCCCGGATCATTCCAGAATATGAAAACATATGCCAGTTCCTCAGATTCCAAACTTCACAATTTCAGTGTTTTGATGTCATTACAGTCTCACCAAGTGGTTCTAGTTCCCATATTTCCCTTTCTCAATAGATCTTGGGACAAGAAGTTGAGCTAGAAAAATTGATTACAGGACCCAGCATGACACGTATTCCCAATGGTTCATTTAAAAGTGGCTTAAGGTGTTTTATATATACATAGAAAAAGACCTACAAGGCATGAAGGACAGTAAGTACATCAACATGTAGATAAAGTTAAGCAGCTCGCCCTCTGCCTCCTACCTTGGAAAAGCCAGAGCCGTGAGGAAGTAAGGGCAACACAGAACTGCAAGGAGTGTGTGTGTTTGGTGGGGTGGAGATGGAGAGCATCACAGAGAAGGAGCTGGGGAGAAGTGTTTGATTATAAAGGGAAATTAAGCAGTTATTATCTATCCTCTCTTGCCCACCATGCTAGAGCAGGGGCTGCTTCCAGCCTGGCCTCCCTCTGTGCACCCCAGGGGGGCTCTGGGGTGATTCTGCTCCCCCAGCACTATGCACACAGCCGCTGCCTCTCAGACAGTATGAAAACACAGTGCCTCCCTACTGAGAACAATTCCACAATGTGAGGAACAAGATTATAGATTTGGGCATTTCACAAACACCAAAGGGCCTCTGAACTAGGCATCAACACAAAGGCAGGTGAATCCATTTTTACAAATGAGCAGCTCATACCCAGAGAGGTTAAGTGGGTGAGCCAAAGGGAAGACAGGGACGCTAGATGTGATGCTCATTCCTCTATGACAGCACTTATCAAACTTTAATGTGCATATAATTATTCACTTGGGGTCTCATCCAAAATGCACTAGGTCCATGGTGGGGCCTCTGAGTCTGTACCTACTGGCCGGTGAGGTGGGTGCTGTGCAGACCACACTTTGCACGCCAAGGATCTACAACACAAAGAGGGAGCCACATCTGTCTCTCTGGGCCACAAGTACGCCTTGGAAGTCCTGGGCAGAATGGACACTTGCTCCAGTGTTATCTGCCTACCCAAGCGCATCCCCCGGCAAAGGGTACACGGCGTAAGTGAGCAGCTGTCTACAAGACCATGTTAGTATCCGAGAGCACCAAGACCCTATGAACAGCCAACAAATAACATAATTCAGCTTGAGGAAATGGAAAGGTCTATTTGCTGGAAATAAAACTTTTTCTCATGCAGTCCTTACAGTGAACATGATAAAGGTATAAAAAAAAAAACAGCGTATGATATTTCATAGTAAAAGGCCACATGCACACACAAGTACATATAGTATGACTTCTAAGAAATAAAATGCATTTTATCAGAATAAAGTGCTACCACTGCTCCCAGCTAAAATCATCTCCTCTTCCAAATACAAGGAAAAAACCTTGAATTGTAAGGAAAATGACTGCATTGCCTGCCAGCACAAGGCCACAGGCTCCCCATTTGATCTGAAACACAAAAAAAAAGGATTAAATCTTTACTTTCTTCATATTGTACTCTTTGAAAATCTCTGTTATTTTCTGCATTAGAGTCATGCAATGAAATATTACATAAAACTGCTAAAAGGCTTAATAATATAACAGGCAGGAGACAGTGAACTATTCAGTAATTAGCCTAATTACTTCGTGATGCTAGATAATTAAGTCTGTATCATCCTTATCATTTTCCCCATTAGACGTATTTCTCAACTTGTTTTCAGTAGATGATGATTGCCTTAAGTAAAATACAAGCAGCCAGAATATAAAGGGTCCAATTATAATATTGGGTACTAAAAGTTCTATACACATTGCCTTCTTTCAGGAGAATAGGAATTGAAGAGTTATGGATTGGTCTGTTTCTTTTTAAAGCTTTAAATAATAATCTGCATACAAATGAAAACGGCTTTCCAGCTTGGCAGATCCTTCTACAGGGGCAGAGTAGGGGATGAGAGTACCCTCTAGTGGGCATTTTTTGTTTTAACTTAACCAGTAAAAAGAGAACATCAATGAAAGTTTCTTCATGTGGGACGCCTGGGTGGCTCAGCGGCTAGGCATCTGCCTTTGGCTCAGGGTGTGATCCCGGGGTCTGGGATTGATTACATTGGGCTTCCTGCGGGGAGCCTGCTTCTCCCTCTGCCTATGTCTCTGACTCTCTCTGTGTGTCTCTCATGAAAAAATAAAATCTTTAAAAAAAAGTTTCTTCATGAAACATGATGCATAAAACAAAAATCCTTACAGTCAAACATAAGAAGTACTAGTGTAAGGCACAAGAAGAATAAGGTCATGATGATTTTGCATTCAAAAACCTTCAAATGTTTCTCAAATTATCTAGACAGAGTTCAAGCTGGCATGGCATTCAAGAGCCTGCCCAACTGGGCTTCATCAACCTTTCTAGCCTCCATCTCAACCATATCCTTTTGGCTCCACACATTGAAATACCACATACTGCATTTTCACACTTGAGTGCCATTCCATATAACAGTCTTCCCTACTTTAATCAAAACCTTATTTATCCTTAGGGGCCTACATCAAATGCCAGTTGGAATGTCTTTCTTCCTGGTGCTCCTATGGTGTTGTAATCATGTTTCAATTATCACACATAATACATTTATAGTGTACTTACCCATCAGGCTAGTTTCTGTGCTCTCTGGAACAGAGAAAGTATCTGGCTCTTATTCCTGGTATCTTACAAATAGCAGATGTTCCAAAGATTCAATGCCACAAGTAAGATATCCAATGCCCCAAATAAGAGTTTCATGAAACTGAAACAGTATGTAGTTAGGGGGAATAAAAGCAAGTAGTATGAAAGACAGTGAACAACAAAGAAGTGAATAAACTATACCCATGATATGTGTTTTGGAAACAAAAAGAAAAATTTTATATTAGATGTGAAGATGGCATCTTATTCATTGTATTTCTATTGGCCCATGTAGTTGTTCCTCAAAATACGCCCACTGTATTGGGTTGAAAATTGTGTCCATGATCCTATTTGCAGGAGAAGAATCTGATGTGATGTTTACTTTGGAACCAAAAGAGAATTACTACCATAGTCTCCATGGATCGCTCTAGGAGGCAAGGATTTAAGCACAATTCCAGAAAATAGCTTAAAGTTGAAAAAGCAAGAAATCACATGGTCTGGCTAAAAGTTATAAGAGAGACAAAGAAAGCATTCTGAAAACATGGCCAAGACACCGATGGGGAGATCTAAAATGGAAAAGAGGAACTAAAAACACACTTGGATTTGAGTATCAAGCCTAAGCAATGGAAATGAAATTGACGTTCTGGACACAGGCCTTTGAAGAACACTCAGCAACAACGAGGCAAAACAATAGAAAACAAAACTTACCACAGACACACGGGCAAGAATAACAGGAAATCCAAAGGCAGAAACAACAATTCCAGTAGTGAAAAAATATGCCAGCTCCCGACAGGCACTACTTGTTGCGTCAGAGTCATATGTTGCTCTTTTGGCAATGAAATGGGGAATGGGAGAGATGGCGTGAAATATCAGGACAAACAGGGGCCAGTAAACGCTGTCAGGTGGACCCAGAAGAAACCCAAAAAGAAAAGTTATGGTTACATTTATGGTTACATTTTAAAGACACACTGCATTTCGAAGTCAGAATTATCTTTGATGTCTAGGTCAAAGTCATTAATTTAATTGTCAATATTCGTACATGAGATGATTTATACCAGGGACCAATAAGATGTAATGATTATAAGCTACTAGTCCATTAATATGTAGATAGTTTACATCGTGTTACAAAAAACAACTACAAGATGTGTAATCTAGAATCTTTACTGTTTTCTGTTATTACTGAGCTATAATTTCTTAAAGACAAGCTTAGTCATCTTTGTTTTCCTTACAGAACACCGTACAGTGCCTTGCACATGCTAATTCAATAGAGATCTTTTGAGTGTATGCATGTTGGAAACCCTTTGATGGCTTAGAAAAACCCAGATTCTTTGCTCTGGCCTACAAAGCCGTATATGATCTGTCAGCATCTTATTTTGTGCCATCTTCTCTTCATTCATTTTGTGCCATCTTCTCTTCATTCACTCAGTCAGTAGCCATACCAGCCTTTTTTCTATTCTTTAAACACTCCCGAGCTCATCCCTGTCTTAAGGCCTCTGCACTAGCCATGCCCTCTGCTTGGAATGCACCATTCCCCCTCTTCTCATTGACTGGCTCTTTCTTAAGTAATCTAAACTGAGAAGTCTCCTTCTAAAAGTGGCTTTCCCTGACCATTCAATTTCATTTATTTATTTATGTTTTTTTTTTAATTTTTATTTATTTATGATAGTCACAGAGAGAGAGAGAGGCAGAGACACAGGCAGAGGGAGAAGCAGGCTCCATGCACCGGGAGCCCGATGTGGGATTCGATCCCGGGTCTCCAGGATCGCGCCCTGGGCCAAAGGCAGGCGCCAAACCGCTGCGCCACCCAGGGATCCCTATTTATTTATGTTTTAACTGAAATATAGTTCACACATAACATTACATTAGTTTTCAGGTGTACAACACAGTGATTCAACAACTCTTTACAAAATGCTATGTTCAAAAGTGTAGCTATCATATATGTCCAAATACATTGCAATTATGATGCCATTGACTACATTCCCTGTGCTATGTGTTTCAACCCCGTGACTTACTCATTCCATACCTGGAAGCCTGAATCTCTCACTGCCCTTTACCCATTTTGCACATCCCTCCATCTCCCAACCCAGCCATCAATTTGGCCTCTTCAAAAAATGGTAACTGAATAGTTACATGCAAATGAATGAAACTGGACCACTTTCTTACATCATGTATAAAAATAAACTCAAAATGGATTACAAACCTAAAAGGGAGACCTGAAACCATAAAACTCCTAGAAGAAAACACAGGCAATATCTGACATCAGCCTTAGGAACATTTTCCTAGATATGTCTCCTCAGGCAAGGGAAACAAAAGCAAAATTAAACTACTGGGATTACAGTAAGATAAAAAGCTTTTGCACAGTGAAGGAAACCATTAATAAAATGAAAAGGCAACCTACTGAATGGGAGAAGGTATTTTCAAGTAGTATATCCAGTAAGATATTAATATCCCAAATATACAAGGAACTTCTACAACTCAACACCAAGAAACCCCCCAAATAACCCAATTTTAAAAAGGCAGAGGGGGACGCCTGGGTGGCTTAGTGGTTAAACATCTACCTTCGGCTCAGGTCATGATCCTGGAGTCCCAGGATCGAGTCCCACATCGAGCTCCCTGCATGGAGCCTGCTTCTCCCTCTGCCTATGTCTCTGCCTCTCTCTCTGTGTGTGTCTCGCATGAATAAATAAATAAAATCTTAAAAAAAATAGAAATAAAAAAGGCTGAGGACCTGAAGAGATATTTTTCCAAAGAAGAAATACAGATGGCCAACAGACACATGAAAAGATGCTCAACAACACTCAACATCAGGGAAACACAAACCAAAACCACAGTGAGATATTATCTCACACCTGTCAGAATGGCTACTATCAAAAAGGCACGATACAACAAGTGTTGGCAAGGATGTGGAGAAAAGGGAACCCCTGCACACTGTTGGTGTGAATGCAAATTGGTGTAACCACTGTGGAAAATGGTATGGACATTCCTCAAAAAAAATTAGAGTTACCGTATGATCCAGTAATTCCACTACTGGGTATTTACCTAAAGAAAACAAAAACCCCCACTAATTTGAAAAAGATATATGCATACCTATGTTCACGGCAGCATTATTTACAATAGCCAGGATATGGAATATGGAAATAACTCGAGTCTATCAAGATGGAGGGACAAAGAATATATGTGTATATGTGTGTGTGTGTGTGTGTATACACATACATACACATTAGTGTGTATATATATATATATATATATACATACATACACATTAGAATATTACTCAGCCATAAAAAAGAATGAGATCTTACATTTGTGACAACATGGATGGACATAGAGGCTATCACACTAAGTGAAATACAACTGACCACCTATTTTAAATACTTCAAGTTATCCTTAAGCACATCACTCTCTTAGCTTTTTTTACACAACACTTATCCCTATTTGATATTTCCTTGTTATGAGAACAAGAATCTAATCTGTCTTAATCAATTACCATTTATCTCCATGGCCTAGAATGAGGTATTCCATTGATACTTACTGAATTAACGGAATGAATTTTACGAATGGAAGTCATAAAAATAAAGATGCTTACTAGCAAAAATTTTAGATAACCTTTATTATAAGACGTAACAATACTGTAATGCAAATTTTAATGTTTTACATTTATTAAAAATTGCCATCTGCTTTTCAATTACATTTTCTCTATAACTACTTCAAAAATATTTATCTTTATCAGGTAGTTATTATGCTTCATTTCTTGAGGGAGGAAAAAAGCATAGTCTCTACTCATTTTTATATATCCACATCACAGTAATATATATCACCACAACACAGATCCACCCTGATAGCCAGCACCATTAAGCAGAAGTTGTGGCAAAGCTATAATGTGATGAAAGTTTATTTCAGTCACAGATCTAGGAGTGCAAAACGGTAATAACCAAAAAGCAAGTACAGAAAAGGCCCTTCATCAAGAGGACTCAGGATGCAAACACTGAATTCTAACTCCTAATTTCAAACTATAGGGATTGTTGTGTGTTTCAAAAATCACCCAATCCTGGTGAAGGGACTTTTAGAGATTCTCTATTTCGAAGTCTTTATTTTACCACTGAGGAAACAGAGATACAGAGAGGGGAAGAGGTCTGGAATAGATCCAGCTATGACCGACATGCCCACAGCCAGGAGCTCTAAATTCTTCCTAAAATACAGTGAGAGTTGTCTGTAAAGCAATCTAGGAGGGGCATCTGGGTGGCCCAGCAGTTGAGGGTCTGCCTTTGACTCAGGTCATGAGTCCAGGGTTCTGGGATCGAGTCCTGCATTGAGCTCCACACAGGGAGCCTGCTTCTCCCTCTGCCTATGTCTCTGCCTCTCTGTGTGTCTCTCATGAATAAATAAAATCTTTAAAAAGCAAAAACAAAAAATCTAGGAGACTACATTTCCATTCACAATAAGCCACCAATATTCAACTACAAGAACCGCTAATAGAGAAGCAACCGTGCTTATACACAAAATTTAAATATTAGATATATACTATTTGGAAAACATGTAGGCCAGAGATTGGCAAGCTTTTCCTGCAAAGACCAAATAGTAAATACTTAAGACCTTGCAAGCCACAAGTTCTCTGTCTCAACTACTCTGTCCCAGTAGTATAAAAGTAGCCAAAGATAGTATCTAAATGAGCATGGCTGTGTTCCTATAAAGCGTTAACTACAAAAACATGCATCAGGGTATGTTTGGCCTGTGTGCCAGTATGTTGACTCCTAATGAAGATGATAATCCTCGATCACCATTGTTATGACATAAAACTAATTTCTTTGTTGTAGTAGTAATGGCTCATTTGTCTGGTTTTTTTTTGGGGGGGGGGAGGGGTTGTTCTTTTTAACCTTATAGAGACCACAGAGAATTATAACACCTGGATTCAGAGTTGGTTACAGAAAAATGGTCGAGATTCAGAACATGAGTCCAATTTGAACATGAATCACTTAAAGCTGTGTGATTTGGGTTAAGTCTTTAACCTCTCTGGGCTCTGGGTCCCCAGCTAGAAATGAGGATAGCTTATACCCTTAATGCTAGACTCCCGTAACAGCTGCAAAAGCTCCGGACAAATATATCAGTATTGCTTATAACTGCAGGGCTCCCTCTTGTGTTTAGACAATTTCTGTGATAGCTGGCTGGGACTGGGATGAGGACTTAAACTCATCAATGTCTTAACGACTGGCTCCAGTTGGTCTAAGTTAGTTCCATCATCTTCCGTGCAGTAAGTTGCTCTAGCCAATCACCTGGAAGCATCCCGGAACCTTTTCCCCTTGCTGAACCCTGACGTCAGTTAACAAAACCTATTAGTTCTGCCACCAGGATTTCTTTCCTTCCTTTCTACTGCTCTTGCCACAGCCCTACATTTTGCTTGATTTATGATGGTAGTGCCCTACTACTCACCCTGACTATACTCTCAGTACCTTGCTACCACACTAACATTCTGGCCAGACTGACCTGAAAACCTAAACCCCTTCACCCTCTAAACCTATTTTCTTTTTTTTTTAATTAATTTATTTTTTTAAATTTTTATTTATTTATGATAGTCACAGAGAGAGAGAGAGAGGCAGAGACACAGGCAGAGGGAGAAGCAGGCTCCATGCACCGGGAGCCCGACGTGGGATTCGATCCTGGGTCTCCAGGATCGTGCCCTGGGCCAAAGGCAGGTGCTAAACCGCTGCACCACCCAGGGATCCCTAAACCTATTTTCAAGCTATTTCTCCAGCTCCTATTGCCTGAAGTATAAAATCTCATCTCCTTTACAAGGCATACAGTGCCCTAAGGATGAACTCTACATCCTTGACCAACCCTTCTTCTGCCCATCCCAGCTACCCTCTATGCCCCACCATAATGAACCCCGAGTGGTTTCCTGAACAGTCCATATACTTTCATGTATGTGAGCCTCAGCATATGACCTTCCTACTGCCCGAAGTCCTCTTTCCCCAGTTAATTATATGTCCTGCTTCCTCTTCTTCTTTACGTTTCTGCTCACACGTCACCCTCTCAGAAAGGCCTGCCCTGATCACCCTCTCCCAGACCTCTGGGCCCTTTATCTTTCATAACATTTCTACCACTGATAGAATTTTTTTTTATATTTGTTTATTGTCTGTACTCCCCACGCTGAAATACACACTCTAAGAGAGCAGGACCTTGGTTCTCAGATTCCTTAATTCTCATAATGGTGGCTGGCATGCAGTAGGCACTCCACCAACAGCTGCCAAATAAATCTTTTTGAAGGTTCCTACTGCCTGGAATGTCCTTCCTTAATCAGCCCCACAAACCCTAATAGAGGCACCATGTCTCAGCTTAAAGAGCACTGCTTCTCTGCAGCCCTTCGTGACTCTTCCAGAGAGACTCAAACCTGCCTTCTCAAAGCTCTCGGTGTACTGTACCCTTGACTCCACTGCAGCTCTCATCCTCCGGACTGGACCGTCACCTGCCTACCTCTCAGGTATAACTAGAACCATAAGCTCTTTGAGGACAGGACTGTGTCTTCATTCTTGTATCCCCAGTGGGTCCAGAGTAGGTGCTCAGTAGATGCTTATTAAACGAATACATCAAGTTTACAAAAAGCTTTTCTCTGCACAAATCCAACTGACCTGTGAAGGCATCTGGACTTCACTAACTCATTGGTGAAAGCTCAGTGCTACACTGAACAAACTTGCTAACACCCAAACTAATGGTGACAAAGGCACAAAAAATGAGAATAGTTGTTTTTGAGATAACTTACCCATAATCCTCTAAGGCACATCCCAGCATGAGGAAAGTCAGCCCAATAGCCCCACTGAAGGATAATGCCACAAGAGCTGTGAAAAACAAAAACCCAGAATTAAAGGTCCCAGATCAATGGTGGCCTGAGGCTTGGAGGAGGAGGGGAGGAATGGGGAGTTCCTCCTAATGGGTATGGAGTTTTTCTCCTTCAGGGAATAAAATGTTCTGGCATTAACTAGTAGTGACGGTTGCACAACCTTGTGAATATATTAAAAACCACAGATTTTTTGCACTTTAAAAGGGCTAGTTTGGGGACCCCTGGGTGGCTCAGTGGTTGAGTGTCTGCCTTTGGCTCAGGTCGTGATCTCGGGGTCCTGAGATCAAGTCCCGCACAGGGAGCCTGCTTCTCCCTCTGCCTGTGTCTCTCATGAATAAATAAATAAAATCTTAAAAAAAATAATAAAAAGGTTAGTTTTATGGTACATGATTTTTTAAAAAAAGATTCTATTTATTTAATTGACAACGAGAGAGCAAGTGAGCGCACGAGCAGGGGAAAGGGGCATAGGGAGAGGGAGAAGCAGGTTCCTTACTGAGCATGGAGTTTGGATGATGCAGAGATTCGACCCAGGACCCTGGGATCATGACCTGAGTCAAAGGCAGACACTTAACCACTTAACCGACTGAGCCACCCAGGCACCCCTGGTATGTGATTTGTATCTCAATAAAAACATTCAGTTAAAGAAAAGATCCCCAATTTAAGCAAATATAGTGATTTACTTATTAGCTGATGTCACATTTGACTGGCAAATGACTAGCTATGTCCACCACTTTAAAACCATTAGGTGAGAACAGTCTCAAGCATTCCCCAACCCCTAATATATGAGTTCCATCTATTCATCACAAGACACTAGCCAGCCTGTCCGCACAACTCCAGTGGAGAGAATTCACTACTGCCTGAGGCAGATCGTTTTCTTCTGACAGTATCCAAATGCTGGAAATTCTCTTTAAATTGTATCCCAAACTGCCTCACTGTAATATATATACCTTTTGATCATTTTGCCTCAATACTTCAAGTATTTGAAGACTGCTTTCATGTCTTCATAGAAAATGATTCCCAACTACTATCCACTGAATAAAATATTTATTCCCTGCCTCTGTTCAACACTAATCTCCGAGGGGGTAGGAATGCATTTGTTCTTGTAATGCTGTTGAGTGGGAGACAAAGATTCAGGGCTGTTAAAAAAGCTCTGAGCTCTGAGTCACCAACAGGGGTTCAAATCTTTTTTTTTTTTTTTTAAAGATTTTATTTATTCATGAGAGACACAGAGAGGGGCAGAGACACAGAGGGAGAAGCAGGCTCCTCGCAGGGAGCCGATATGGGACTTGAATCCAGGACGGGGATCACGCCCTGAGCCAAAGGCAGATGCTCAACTGCTGAGCCACCCAGGCGTCCCCAGGGGTTCAAATCTTAACACTGCCACCAAGTGGTTGTGTGACCTTGGAGAGAAATTGAACCTCTTTCAATCTGATTTCTCACCTGTGAAATGGGAATAACAGTGCCACCTTCTCATGGAGCTTATGGGAAGTAAAGGAGATAATCTATGTGAAGTGTTTAGCAAAAGGAGGTGCTCCATACATAAATCTTGCCTGATGAAGGTATCTGCTCATTTTAGCAAAGTTCTTTGCTCAAGGTATAAACCCAAAGCACAGGACACAATTTAGCCAAATTTTCTTCTCAAAAAATCCATAATGTTCAAAATTATTCACTAACTTAATTAACGTTTTGATTATTTCCTTTTACTTTAAGAGATTTGAGGAGACTGCTTTATAGGAAGATGCTAAGGTGCTTGCTAAAAACATCTGCAAGTATACAGACATTAGGGGGCAAGGAAGGACCATCAATTTTAATTTTTATATTTTTCCATGTGGTACATGTCACTTTCTAAAGAAACACTTACAAAAGTAACTTTGCACACACTGTTTCACTACATATGGTCATTCCCCAGTTGGCGTTGTCCCTGCGCCGTGCCTCACCATCCATATCACTCCCTCCTGCTGGAGACCTTTCAGAGCTAGGAACCGTAGTATCTTCTTTCTGTTTTGTGATACTGATCTCTCAAAGGTCACAAATGTACCTCCAGTTGATTCTTTTTTAATTTTTTAGGAAATCACATCCTCCGCTATCTTTTAAAGTTGGAGCTAACCAAGAATTCACCTTCATTTCTTTCCACTGTACACTTCTGCTGACACATTGCATTCAACCCCAAATTCCCTGGTACCACAAGGGCCCAGCCACATCTGATGCCGCAAGCCCAGAACAGGTCCTAAGAACCAGGCCTGTGCATCCTACTCCACTCTGCGCTTCTCTGCCTGGGTAGCCAACAAGGACCTCGAATGCAACCTGTAAAACGGAAACATTTATCCTCTCCTTCCAAACACACTCTCTCCCCTTTAAGTTCCATCTTGAAAGAACAACCAACACTATCGTCACACTCAATCTTCAATCTTCGAGAAAAATCAGCAAGGCAAAGTGACTCCTCCCAGATGTCACTCAAACCTACTGCTATAGGCTGAATGAGTGTGTCCCCTCCCCAGATTCATGTTAAACCCTACTGGCAATGTGACAGTCTGTAAAGCTTCTGGGAGTGATTAGGTCATGAAGGCAGGGCCCTCCTGGATGGGATCAGGGCCCTCATCAATGGGACCCCAGAGCTCCCTTGCCCTCTGCCACGTGAGGGCACAGTGAGAAGACGATGGCTATCTATGAATCAGGAAGCAGACATTCATCAGCCCCTGAATCTGCTGGCATCTCTATCTTGCACTTTCCAGGATCCAGGGAATCCCTAAAGGACTGAGATGACCACCCTCTTCTCTTGAACCCTGCGCTACTGCCCTGGTGCTGGCCCTCACCATCTCACACCTGCCTCCAACCGTGACCCTTCCAATCCACATAGCAGACAGTGATCTCTCAAATAAACGAAGCTGGTGTCACCCCTTCACAGCTGCTTCCACAGCCTATCAGTGTTTTGGGAACATGAAACGAAGCTGGTGTCACCCCTTCACAGCTGCTTCCACAGCCTATCAGTGTTTTGGGAACATGTTCTCTCCACTCGGAAAAAACTCTGTCCTTGCTCCATCCTCAGTAAGGCTTTACCTGACTGATCTTTTTAGATTTGATGCAATGCAAAATCGCCTCTTTTGTGAAAGCAGTCCTTTTTCTCCCAGGAGCAAGGTTAAGGAATTCCATTTGTGTTAGTTTCCTGGGGCTGCTGTTAACAGTGTACTATACCGTGGACCCTTTAGAACCACTAAAGTTTATTTTCTCACAGTTCTGGAGGCTTGACATCACTAATCAAGGTGTGGGCAGGGCCATGCTTCCTCTGAAGGCTCTAAGGCAAGGATCTTTCCTTGCTTTTTCCTAACTCCTGGTGGTCACTGGCAGTCTTTGGTGCTTCTTGGCTTCTACCTGCATCATTCCAATTTTGGCCTCTCTTTCCCTATGGTATTGTCCCTATAGCCCCCCATGCAAATTTCCTTTTTTTATAATGACGCCAGTCATAGCATTAGGGCACGCTCTAATGCAGTATCATCTTAACTTGATAACATCTGCCAGACCCTCTTCCCAAATCAGGTCACATTCACAGGTAGTGGGGACTTAGAACTTGATCATTAATCTCTTGAGGGATTCAATTCAATCCACAACACCATCTCTCTGCTGCTCTTGTTATCTAAGCACACCTTGAAGACTTCAACAGTAATATAATTATTTCCAGTTCTGTCACCCCAAAGTTGCTTTTATCTTTTTATCCCAAGCCACAGGCATACAGTAGTCCCTCAATAAAAGGGGAACTATCTGTAAAACAGTTCCCCTTTCCTTTAGTCCTTTGCCATTTCATAGTCTATTTTCCTTTTTACCACATCATGATTTCTAACACATTCACACATAACCTTATTATTATTTGATAGTTTTTGGGGGCATGCCTAAACAGCACAGTCCAGTGCTGAGATACTACACGTCATCTGTTTTCTGCACCGGCTTCAGAGGGACATGCTACACACTGGACACATGCAGCACAATGTCCAAGTAAATCGTATTTACTAAACCGATATAAAAGTCAGCCATAAATAATGATAAAATGTGTCTGCGGCTAACAGCTCACATACATAAATTTCTGAGTGCACGCACATGCATGCAAATACAGTCTATACATGTTTAGAGCAGATGCTGATTAACTGGGAAGATTCTTGGGTACAAATTCCAAAGAGGACAGTAATTCCAAGGTAGGAACAAGTTATACTACTCTAACCAAACATTAGAGATATAACGGTTTCCCACCAGAATAACAGGAACCTTCCAATAGGGGGGGAGGAACTCTCCCGCCGCTGCCATCTCCCCTTTCTCCAAAGGCGAGCAAGTCAGGGAACTGGTGTTCTCGGCATCCCCTTGCTGAACTGCCCCAGTCAAAAACACACACGGTACAAACACTCCTCCTTGTCTGTCCACAGATAAACGCTAAAGTAGCGATAACACTGCACCTCTTGCACCTCTTCTACACCCCACAACTACGAGAAATACAGCATTCCTGCGGCCTTTCCGTCGCCTGCAGTCAACTCTGCTCAACTGGAAAAAAGATCAGAACCGGGAGGATTAAGAGCCCGAGGCCGAGGCCGAGGAGACTCGAGACAATGGCTGCTCCGGAGGAAATGGGAAACTGCAGAGCTACAGGAAGGAGGAGGAGAGGCGTCAGGGTGGACACGTCAGGAAGTGGAAAGAGACCCAGGCGGTCTGAAACTCGGCAGGGCTGGGGGCGGGGGCCGCTCCGAGGAACTGAGGAGCCGGGAGGTGATGCTCCGGGGTGGCCCGGCGTCCCGGGGAGGCACTGCTCGCGGCCCCGCCTGGACGGCCCCCGACAGCCGCGCTAGGGCGTGAGAACCTGCGGGTCCACCCGCACCCCGCGGGCGAGGGGAGACGCGGGAGCGCCGCGGGCCGGGGGAAGCCGGTCCCCGCCCACGCGCTCAGGCGCGGCTCCAGGCTTGGCCCGGGACGGAGGCTCACCCCACCGCAGGAGCCGCGAGCTGGGGGCCACCCATATACCTTTAACACCCGCCATGTCTCCCGAGCTGGGGCCGCGGCTGCTTCCGGCTTCCTGCCACGGCCCGGCGGCCGCCCAGACCCGGCCCAGACCCGGCCCAGCACCGCAGCGCCGGGCCCGGGCCCGCCCCTCCACGCAGCCCCGCCCCCGCCGGTCCCGATCCTCCCAGCTCGGTCAACCAGAGCCCCGCCCCAATCCGCCCCGCCCCCCGAAACCCCGCCCCCGCCGGTCCCGATCCTCCCAGCTCGGTCAACCAGAGCCCCGCCCCGCCCCCCGAAACCCCGCCCCCTCCAGTCCCGATCCCCCCCCTGCCCCCCGGAGCTCCGCCCCCGTCAGTCCCGGGCCCCCCCGCCCCCGCCGGTCCCGATCCTCCCAGCTCTGCCAACCAGAGCCCCGCCCCGCCCTCGGAGCCCCGCCCCCGGAGCCCCGCCCCCGGAGCTCCGCCCCCGCCGATCCCGGGCCCGCCCCGCCCTCCCGAGCCCCGCCCTCTCCAGACCCGATCCTCCCCGCCCCGCCACCCGGAGCCCCGCCCCTCCTAGTCCAAGACCCTCCACGCAGAGCCCCGCCCCTGCCAGACGCGTGGGTTCCGAGTTCCCTCCAACCTTGCACAGACCCGCCGCTGGGGTCTCGATCCCCGCCTCGCCACTCAGAGCCCCGCCCTGCTGGTCCCCGGCCGCCTCTCCTCCTCGGCTCAGAGCGGGATCCCTGCGGGTCCCAAGCTCACTCCCACCACGCAGAGCCCCGCCCGGGCCACGCAAAGCCCCGCCCAGCTCGTCCATACACCGCCTCCAGCTTGCAGGGCTCCGCCCCACCCTGTGATCCCGGTGGGGGCTTGGCCTGGGCACCCACCCACTCTCAGCGTGTGAACCGACCTTGCCCCCAGAGGCCCCTCCTTCTAGATCCTGAGCCCTACGCTTAATCCCCAAACCTGCCCCACGCTCAATCCTTCAATCCGTCGGTTGGGGCCTCTGCTCCTCCCTGTCCCCTGGGTGCGCAGGCCACGACACTCCAGCGCAGCCAACCCTGTACGGGTCCAGCGCCACCGAGCCCCAGCTTTGCGGTAAGCTTTCAGGAACCCTAAATATGTATTAGTCTTACACCTTAGGGCCTCAAAGTCTGCAGGTAACCAAAGCCAATTCAAACGTCAGGGGGCCATTTGGTACTTACCTTTCCTCACAGGAATAGAGTATTGTCTTTTTTTTTTTTTTTTAGAGTATTATCTTAGTGGGGCCAATCTGAAAGAGACCTTAAGAGCCATTTGATCCAAGTGCTTTATTTTACCTTTATTTACCTGAGCCTTAAAGAGGCTCAGAAAAGATAGGACTTGCCAGCTTTTTGGAGGTTGGATTACAGGTCACTTATGCCTCATTGTAGCTGAGAACTACTGCCCCTTTTCTATTGCTTTTTCTTATATTTCAAAGGGACGGAAAGACAAAGGGGTTCCCCTGGCTGCCTGAGAAGTACAAATTCTCACCACCACCACCTTTCAGGATCCCCGTTCACTTTATTTTCTCAAAACTGTACAATGAGTGTATTATTGTCTCAATACATGCTTACCTGTGAATTTATTTTTCTAGCGCCTTCCGTTTCTCCTCAGAGATGGAGGTACACTTGTTAAAAACATTGTGTTGCGAATACTTGGCTCACTGTAGACCCTTGAAGATCCAGAATTACACTGTGCTCTGCTTTGTAGCCTGCAATCTACTCCAGATCGTTGAGAGCGTCTTTTTCCCTCTTTTCTGTATCATATCCTTCCTAATACCTGTTAAAGCATTCAGGGGGAACCGCCTATCAGCCATACACTGGAAGCCTGTCCTTTTTGGCTCCTTTACCATACTGCCAAACTGCTCTCATTAGAAAGTTTAGACTTTCCCCCCTTAATTGATGAGGATTTTCTATAGGGTCAAATCTCCCCATTTCCCTATTTCTAGGCACCCAGCAAGTGTCTGAAAAGCCGCATATAAAGGTTTGCTGGAGCCTTCCAAGTCAGCCTGAGGAAAGGCCCACACAAGGGAAGTGATTTTGGAGGAAAGTGACATTACTTCAGAGGTGCAACTTGATTTGAGCAGGCTTAGCTTTAAGAAACTGGAAGGGAATAAGAAGCAAATAGATGAGATGCTGCTCAAGTGCAATGTCTGGAATCAGAAAAATGCAGAGACAGTATTTATCTCTAAATTCGGTTCCTGGACCTAATTTCTAAGTGTGTGTGTGGGGGGGGGGGGTTAGGGGGGTGAGTAGGGAAGCTTCCCATACAACACCAAGCAATTCTTGGACACCAGCAGGGTGTCCTACAATTCAGTTCAATTCTGATACTCTCTACCTGGAGATTGCATCAAATTCCACAGGTTGAGGGTTTAATCCTATAAGACTCTGCACCTCTCACCTTCCGTCCCAAGTCACAAGGCAGGTCATTACCTATTGCTTCTGACCTACCTTGGACTTGAGATGCCAGTTGTTAAGTCCAGGTTGTTACATGTACTTCTGATGGACTGGCTATAAATCAGAGGTTCCCAGGACCTCCTCCTCCTCATGTTTAATTTGCTAGAGCAGTTCACAGAACTCAAACATTTTGCTTACCAGATCACTAGTTTATTATAAACGATTATAACTCAGAAACAGCCAGATGGAAGAAACGGATAGGGCAAGGTGTGCAGAAAGGGCACTGAGCTTCCACCCTCTCCAGGAGAGCTTCTCCGTCCATGTCTCCAGGTGTTCACCAACTGGAAGCTCTCTGAGCCCTGTCCTTCTGGGGTTTTTATGGAGGCTTCATTACATAGGCACAATCAATTAAATCTAGGCAGTGGGGAATGATTCAACCTCCAGCTCCTCCCCACCTCCCTGGGGGTCAGGGGTAGGACCAAAAGTACCAACCCTCTTAAAAAAAACGTGGTTGGCTCCATTGGCAACCAGCCCAGATCCTTAGCTGCTTTCAAAAGTCACCTCATTAACATAACAAAAAAACATCTTCATCATTCTCTACACTTAAGGAAATTCCAAGGCTCTTGGGAGCTGTGAGCCAGGAATTGTGATGAAGACCAAATATATGTAAGAAATATATTTTGGTCATCCAAATGATCAGACATATACTTCTTATAATTCACAAAATTGCAGTTAATTCACACCATCTGTCCTCTCCAGTTTACTAAACACTCTGTAGAGACAGAATCTTTCCAGAGGCTTTAACCATCTCCTGAGAAAATCTGCTTTCCCTTCGCCAGATGTTGCACTGAAAATTTGTTCTCCCACTTACCCATTCCATGTTTCCTCAAGAATAAAAGGGCTACCCAAAAAGAAAGTAAAACCTTAGGAGTTGAAACCTAGCCTGGAGTTGGATGTGTAAGACCCATGTCCTCCCTCACGCTGCCTAGGACTTCAGTGAACCATGTTAGATAAACTCTTATATTCTCTCCTTTATTCAGTTGCCTCACACTGTGAACTGGGTTGTATTATCTCCATCTTACAGATGGGAAAACCGAGGCTCAAATAGTCACTAGTGAGTAGAGAAGCGGAGATAAAATACAAAACTGGTGAACTTGACAATCAGCACTTGTACTACTCCCTATAAATCTGTTGTAGTATTTAGAACAGCAACCTCTTATGTGTTACAGGGCAGATTTGGTCATTCTGATTTTCCCTTATCTATTGGTATCTTGCATACAGTTTACACAAAATATTGGTTGAATTAACAAAAATTAGTAAGTTCAGGGGCACCTGGGTGGCTCAGTGGCAGAGCATCGTGATCCGGGGGTCCTGGGATCCTAACCCCGCAGGGAGCCTGCTTCTCCCTCTGCCTGTCTCTGCCTCTCTCTGTGTGTCTCTCATGAATAAATACATAAAATCTTTTAAAAAAAATTAGTAAGTTCACCATCCATAGTACCATCCTACTCTGTAGTATCCTACAGAAAGATCTAGCTTCATACCCGAAGTCTGGGTAAACATCTCCAGGCTTCCATTTCCTGAGGCAGGATTTACAAAACCTGCCTCTAAGAACTTTTTGAGAATGAAATAAGAAAACAAATGTATATAATAACACCTAGGATCGTACATGCAAGATAGATGCAGTGGCATCTGTCTGTACCAAGGTCGCTCTCAAGTCAGGGCTTAAGTTAAATCCAAGGGTGATGCTCCCACTGAAATGAGTTAACATTAGTTTCTCTCCCTGACTCACAACCACTTTTCACTCAGCCATCCCTTCACAGAGCCTACGGTTCAAATCTCTGCCACATTACGCAGGCAGATCTCTGGAGTTCCATGGATACAGAAATAAGGGCCAAGGCACAAGTTTCTTTTGAAGCTTTCTTCTATTTATGTTATTCACTCCCCATAACCCAAAGTTTTGGGGTAATTCCAGCCCCAATACTGACCTGTAGTGATCTACTTCGTCCTACAGACTCTCAGTAACAATGACAACAGCTCCTGTGTCATGAGTACTCACTTGATAGCAGTTTCTGTACAGTCCCTAATGCCTCCATTGCAGGGTGGCCACAATTCTCTCTATTGTACAGGTGGTAAAATTAAGCTTAAGTTTAAGCAACTTGTCGAATAGGACAGTCCTTAAGAGAAAAACCAGGATTTAAACGCAGTCTTCTGGTCTCAAACCAATACTGTACCATTAAGCGAAACACCATGGTTTATCTTTAGAACAACCAAGACCTATTTACTTGACCTAAATTCCCCCATAGATGTTTCCAGCAGGGAAACTGTCCTGTTGCTGTGATAACTGTTTCTGAAATTCAACATTTGTGTTCACTCCTTTCACAATGGGGTTTCATCAGCAGCACGAGGATCCAACTTGAACATTCTTCCAGACAGAGACAGCAGAGGGATGATTCAAATGCTTTTGATTTGCAGCATATGCTTCCAAATGAACATGCTGCTTCTATCCTTAAAGAACTAAAATACAGTTGACCCTCGAAAAATTCAGATTTGTAATGTACAGGTCCATTTATACTTGGATTTTTTTCAATAAATACAACACAGGACTGTAAATGTATTTTCTCTTCCTTGTCGTTTTCCTTTCTCTAGCTTATTTTATTATATGAATACAGTATTCTGTAATATAAAATATTATACATTATACTGTATTATATACATTTATATACAAAATGTGTGTCAATCGACTTTATGTTCTCAGTAAGGCTCCTGGTCAACAGTAGACTCTTAAGAGTTAAGTTTTGGGGGAGTCAAAAGTTATACATGGATTTTTGACTGTGTGGGGGTTCAGAAACCCTAATCCGCATATTTCTCATAGGTCGGCTATATCTGTATTCTACGACAAAGTTTCAGACTCCCAGGATGAATCCCTTTGCCTCAGCATACAAGTGTAGCTTTGAAAATCCATTAATATTCTATCTAGGAGACCAGGATTTCTATGCTGATTCCTTTTAAAACATAGTATTTAGGTAGCGTGATCAAACAAAAGTGTGTGTGTGTGTGTGTGTGTGTGTGTGTGTGTGTGTGTAGGGAAAGGGTGGTTTGGAGGTGGTTAAAGTATACATCTAGAAATCCTCTCAGATTACAATTTGTTGCAAATGTATTAAATGCTTTTCATATTCTTTTCCCGTAACTTTTCTTAAAAGTGAATCATGTCAGAAGATATAATTCAAACTTGTCATTATATTCCTACAAGTGCAAAAATAACTTAGGTTTCTACAAATATTTTTGAGCCTTTTAATATACATTACAAATATTTTAGACCAATCACATTTTGTTGTGTGTAACATATTTACAAAACAAAAAATATATTACAATAAACATGAATGAAACAGTGAATCTGACCAACAACAAGCTTTGTCACAACCAGATATTTAAAAGGAATGCAAAAACCTGTTGGTCTGCATATGTTAAGAGTTTTGAGATAAATAGGGCCCAGAATTATAATGTATCTGGAAAAAGATGAGGGAAATCCCAAATTTAATAAGTTAGGTAAGATTCTTTCTCATTGCTAATTACATAATATTTAATGATGTTTTAAACTGTGAACATTGATGAATTACCCAAACATGATACAAAGCTAATATAGTTCTATCATTTCAAAATGTACGTGACATTCACATAATAGCCTTTTAATATTATCATTATATACTGTGGTTCACACAATATCTACAAATGTGAATGAGAAAAAAAAAAAAAAAACCAGGTCACAGCAACATGTCTCACATTCCAATTTTAAGTAAGACAAGCACATACTGGATCAAACATTATTTCATAATACGTTAATAAATAACACCTAGTTTGTTATGGTTACCTTGAA
Source organism: Nyctereutes procyonoides (assembly GCF_905146905.1). Lineage (NCBI taxonomy): Eukaryota > Metazoa > Chordata > Mammalia > Carnivora > Canidae > Nyctereutes > Nyctereutes procyonoides. Next base: position 44,710,925 of record NW_026575140.1, on the reverse strand, counting down.
CAGTTTACAGCTGTATATTTAAAAAGAGAATATTTTTGGTGAGTTTCACATTGTCAGTAAAGGGTAAAATAAATAACAAACATAACAAAAAAAGGAAGGAGAGAGAAAGAAAGCAAGAAAGTGAGCAAGCAGGAAAGAAAGTTCTATATAGAACAAAGTATTTTTGACATGCTGCTTTTCTGGTACAGTTTGCCACAAGAAAATTAAAATAGAAACAGAAAAATGATTGTCTTTTAAAAACAACTTTTGAAAGCTTTTCACAATATTGAGCATGAACCTTTTAACATTAGCATGGAAATCTTTTTGCCATCTGCTTTGCATATATTTACTATGCACATCGTGTATGTGCACCCCCAGAGAGACTTCCTGAAGTCACAGGACAGCAAGTGCTGACCCCTCAAGATGAGAAACAGCCAAAACACTGAACTGAAATCCAACCAGTGTAAAGTCTGCAAAGGTTTCCTTCTTGCTTTGCTTTCACAGATGTCCCTGTGTGAATGCTGTTCCTGTGGGCCCCCGGCTACTCTGAAAAAATAACCCCCACTGTAATAATCCAAGGGATCCAGTTTCAACATGTGGGAGGAGAACACGGTTCCTCCAGGCAAATCTGGACAAGCCATCGGACTCGGGTGGGAAGGTGAGCCCAGCTCTCCTGCCGAAACTGCGCCTACCTCATTACTCGTGTTGAGTGTGGATTTGCTACCCTCTCACAGCAACCGCTCACAAACCTAGAGGACAGAGACTCCTAATACACTTACACTGTGACTGTCCCAAACTGCTTCACAACCCATTTCCAGCTAAGAACATTTTCTTGACTAAGCAAAAGGAAGAGTATGAAGCCTAATGACAACATTGTAAGTTTCTTTCAAATCAGGTTTAGAGTTGAAGTTACGTCATTAAGACATGTTCTCTAAGCAACCACAGTTTTCTAAAGGGAAAGGTAGGGAGAAGCCCAACTTTCTGAACAGGAGCAAAGATTTCTATCTCCAGAGTCACTGTTTTCTTTAGTCAGCATTTCCACTAACTTTTAGCTTATCTAGGAAGAGTTGGCAATCGCTGCATTGTAATACAATCGCTTCCCACAATTCAAGTTCTTTTACACCAGTTAGTCCTCTTGACCAAAAGAAATATACAGTATTATGCTAAAGACCATTGTAAATTTCCATAAAAATAAAATACTTGGTGGCTGTGTTCCTAGAATGTATGTAAAGCCATGGCTCAAATTACATCTTTCCAATAAAATCTAAAAGAAAAGCCATTAGTTAAAATCCATCATGAAAATCCAATTATCATAGCTTTTGCTCATTAATCCTGTTCTCAGACAATGAGATGGGTGTTATGCCTTTGGTGGCCTCTGTTTTCCGTTTCCCCACAAAATGCTGAGTCAGCTCCCCAAAGGGCAGGCTGGAATGTTGTAACTCCACAAGGTCATCTCACTAAAAGTTCCTTCCCTTGCTTTGGACTTTTTATGATGGGGACTTGGGGAAACAAACATCCACGTTCCTTATCAATGAGGAATTAATTCACGAGTAATTTAACAGTTTAGTACTGGATACATGTTACTGGAGTTTTTTGGTTCACCTGTGAAAACTTCAGAATTGTGATGCACACTAAGCATTAGCACAGGTCTGCAGTGGAGGTGGAAAAGCTCACGAATTAATACAAGGGCTTTTGACCTTGATTTTCAAATTCAGACCAGGCATCATTGAGCTCCATGAAAATCATCTTTGCATATTGTTCATAGGGTTGCCCCGTAGCCTATAGAAGAAGCAAAAGCAAAAAAAAAAAAAAAAAAAAAAAAAAAAAAAAAACAAACAAACCCAAAAACCATTAGATACTGCGGACCAAAATTTTATTTGTATTGCAATTTTCACAGCTAATATGTGGGCTCTGAGTAATTGAAATGTTTTTCTATTAGGCCATTTCTCTTTTTATAGCTCAATCTATATGATCCTAATTACTATGACCTCCCCAATACTCCCTCCCCTTAGGGATTCATATGCAGTAATAGTAATCCATGAATGAGTGGATATAGAGCACTTAAGGAGCAGCAAAAGATGCACCCATTCTCCAGAATTATCTACTAATTGACAAAGGCTCATGATAGCTTATCTATAACTGATTGTATTTCTAAACTCCTATTTTCCCATTTCTAAAAAAAATTAAGTTCTTGGAGACCCACAACACAGGTGTAGAGTTTGTGTGTTTTTCTAGGCTCCTATTTCTTTTCTGTTTTGATTCACTGGAATACACTGTTTCTTATTAAGTCTTCTCTTCAGACTAGTCACAAAATGTATGGAGAAATGAAAATGAAATATATCAAATTCAAACATGTGTTCCCAAGTGGCATTTCAACCATAGCCTCACATAACAGCACAGGGATAAATAACACCTAGTTTGTCTATATGACAGCAAGGTGACTCACTTTTATCTAAGAGGTTTCCACGTGTTATGATTTCAATCGTGCCATGCAGTAGTTTCTAACATTGCAGAGCATGTATATGTGTATGTACTTCAATGCAAACATAAACTGGCACAATTGATATAATGACAAGTTTAGTTCCGTTTTGAACACTTTGTTGATTCACACCAATTTTGCCAACTACATTCTAAAGCTTTTCCCCATAATTGTGACTAAACATACTGCTATATCTCTACAAGAGAAAAATTTTCCTCTGTCCAGTTCTTAGCCCATCCTTACTATTTTAAACCAGGACACAATTTAAATCTGTTCCCTAAAAATTAGTCCGTGGTAAATCATACACTTAAGTAAAGCCCTCTCATCCTATTATTTTAATATATAGTTTAATTTCTCTTGCTTCATAAAGCTAACTATTTGTTTAAATAGCCCATGGACTTTATTTTATCATTTAAATGGCCTAGTAACCAGCAAGTTGAGAATATAATGTTTTACTACATGGTCAGAAACCAATAGAATGAGGACGGCAGAAGCAACATGATAGGGCAAGTTATACTCACTTTATCTGGGTGTACCACCAGCACAGCCCTCCTGTACACCTTTTTCACCTGTTCTGGTGTTACCAGGTCTGCCATGCCAACTGGTTTCCATTTGGTCTCCCCAGCCCACAGCACAGTATGCATTGTGGACAGAAGTGCTCTGATATTTCTCTCTTTGCCTTCAATCCATTCCAAAATCTGTAAAGGCACAGGGAATTAGGAAATTCAAATGTTTTCAAGTCCCCAAGGTCCCCACCAAGACTCTGGAACCCAGAGCAACATCAACTACTTAGGACTCTGTGCATACAGCCACGCCGTTTCCTCTGCCTGGGATCCTTTCCCCTCTCCAACTCCTAACTTGTCTTTCTGGTTGACCCTTCATCATCCTTTTAAAGCCTGCTCATGAATTTCATACTGTTCACCCTTGAGAGCTTGAATTCCTTCCTCTATGCCCCACCCCAGAGTTAATCTCACTCCTAAACCATGAACTCTATGGCAGCATACCCCATGTCTACTTTGGTCTCTGCCATCACCTGTGTGTTTGTCCTTCCTTGCCATTAGGCAGAGTTGTCTGAGAAAAGGTACCATTTCTTTTATATCAGTGTAACTCAGGAGCCAAATAACATGCCTGGTTCAAAACAGAGCTCAAAAATGAATTATCCAAAAAGTTCTATGAATGCTCATAGTTTGAACCAATGAGGTGATAAAGTTGAATGATTTGTAAGAACACACCAGCATTTAGCACATAATAGCTGCTCTGTGGGTATTTGTTGGTAAACGAATGGTTTAGGCAAGGTAATGATGGCTGCTCTCCCAAACAACTAAGTATCCTGTATAGCTAAATAACCAAGCATAAACTACTTTCTTTCATAGAAAACTTTCAGAGTTTGCCTAATGAACAAATGTTATCAAGATGGAACACAGAATTGTGGAAGGTATATGAAACCCCTGTGGTGTTACATGAAATAAAAGGCACATACAAACAAAGGATCCTCAAAGAGTACTCAAAAGAGTTTCTAAGAATCTATATATTTTTAACAAATGTTCAAATCTGTCTGGAAATATGTTACATTTCTTTAAAATGTGTAAGATGGACTGGCTGTGCTAATCCTGGTTTTGGAGATCTTTTAATGCAGTAACAAGATCAGAGCCCCATCTCCCAGTTTGTTCTAGTGGGTCAGCATATTTAGAATTTTGTCACGTAGGAATTCAATCTCTCCATCTGTGAGAAACATTCCAATTCTCTTGATCTTTTACAAACCCTTCCTTCACTACCTCACACAATTCATCCACATAACCATTCTTTTGTTTCCAAGCTAAACTGGAGTATCTGGTTTACAATTTCTTTTCATTGGGGAAATATTCTTTTTCCCCAAATCTAATCTTACCTAGACTTCTAGAATCAAAACAGATAAAAGTAGAACTGCTTTGGTTGAAAGTGGAGGGAAGCAGTGAGGAAGCCAGGAAACAGGAACACTGATACTCCATACCCATGACCCTGTCACATGACTTTGTCACACAGAATAATCACACTGGGGCGGGGGCTCACTCACCTTTAATTTCTCAGGATCCATTTCCTTAGCCATTTCCTCCTTTCTCATCTCAGCTATTGTTCGAGGCCCCTTTTTGTCTTTGTGTGCATTGAAACCTTGACCAGAAAGTAGGTCTTCAAAGTCAGCTGCTTTTTGTTTCCCTTCTGCAATACAGTTTTTGAAAATCATTATAATTTTTACTCTAAAACATAAAATCATATCACCTCATAGCACTTAGGTGCTTTCACATGCATTAATCCTCTTAGTCCTTATATTAACCAATGAATAGGGTATGAGACTGTCATGCCCATTTAACAGATGAGGAAAATGAAGTCTAGAGAACCTAAGAGATTTGCCCAGAATCATAAACCATATCCGTGGCAAAGCTAGAACTCCAGGCCAGATTGTTAGACTACATCCAACTCTATAACACCTTTCCCATTGTGTCACCTTTTTACAGCTGAGGATACTCATTATGCCTCCCACCCCACTCACCCCAGTCAGACAACTAGTTAGTATCAGTGATGGGAATAACACCTGGGTTTTGGTACTTGCACAGATGCCACTGCTTTCCTGCCCACACCCAGCTGACAGTTTAGTCCCTTACAGTGCTCTTATTCACCAAGTCTGGCTGTAGCCTCACAATCTTTCTTAGTGTTTAAAGAAGCAGCCTAGCATGGTGGCAAAGAGCAAAGTCTCTGGAGCTGGATTCTCCAGTCTTAAGTTACAGCTCTGCCACTTATTGGCAGTGTGACCTTGGGCCAAGTCACTTAATCATCTGCATGCCTCTATTTTCTCATCTGTGTTAACAATACTACTTACCTCATAGGGTTCTTGTGAGAATTGGTACATTAACATTTTAAAGTGTTTTGAATAGTGCCTTACTACTTACATGTTTATTAAATTAAAACAGAATAGAACCAACACACAGAAATCCACACTGTCAGTACTCATCCACCAAAGGTGGCATGTGAATTGAAACCCATTTGCCATCTCTCTACTATAAGACGTTCCGAACACACACTCTTACACATGCACACACTAAAATTTAAGTACTCTGAGATGAGGGATTTTGTCTGTCTTGTTCACTGTTGTAATCCCCAATGTTTCTTACTGGTCCATAAATATCTGCTGACTAAAGACCCTACTCAAAATAAAAATGGAAGAGAAGCTACAAGACTGTATGGAATTGTCCAGGCAATATCCACTGCTAACCAAAGAACAAACATGATGTTATATATGCAAAAAAAAAAAAAATCCATTATGTTGTTGTCTTGAGAAGACAGTTATGTGAAGGGGTGTGACAGTTATGAGAATGTGACAGTTATGAGAAAGGGTTCTGAAGCCACATTGTCTGGGTTTTAATCTTACTTTTGTCACTAACAAGCTGTACAAACTTAAGAAATTACTATTTATTTCTGTCATAGATTTTTCTGTCTACGACATGGGTTTGGTTTTGAAGATTATATGAAATAATACATGAAACTGCTTAGAATAAGTGGCAGAGCTACAGTTACTAGAAAAAGTAGAATTTCCTTTTCCTTGGTCCATCGAAAGGCCTGTTTCCTCACCATGTCCGTATACATTTAGTTCTTGAGTACGAGCAAATCAATTGAAATGTAATACATTATAACAGCCCATTTAATAAATTCAAATTTAACCATCCCTACTAGGCAAAATACATTATTTTTTACTTGTTATCAAGAATCTCATTCAAAAAAAGAAAGAGTCCTATCTACAGCCTTAGCTGTTGGCCCATTTTGTTTGTGTTCTTTTAACTTTCTCCTCAGACGAGAGGATAAAAACCATTATAGAAAACCCCAGAGCATAAGCAAGACCAAATGTCCAGGATGTACACACTCCTCTAATCAGGATTCAAATATGACCAGTGCTTGCAAAGTTCCCAACCTGTCTCTTCTACTCCTTCTTCCAAAGGAATAACAGCTTCCAAGAACCAGCCACCCCTCCATTCACATTGATTCGGTATTCACTTAATGCCTACTACATGCCAAGCACTAAGCTAGGTGCTAATGATAATATGCCACAGTCCCTGCTCTCCATCTGGTCTCAGTATGGAGACAGACAAGTGAACTAGTAGTCACAAGATGATTAAAGTGTTATGAGCATGGTAAACCCAGGTGCTTCAGGCACAGAGTGGGAAGTAGGGATCATGGTGTGCCTCTACAACTATAAGACTGATTCAGAAAACACTGGAATTGTTTTCAGTCTCCTTCTTCAGATGTACACACATACAGGTAGTATGACAATACAGGCTACCCTCTGGTCAGGCTACACACCATCATCCTTACCCAAATTAGTTGATCCTTTCCCACGTTCATTCTGCCCCCCAGGCATGGCTGAGAAGCTCACGTTGTAGTTGGGCCGGTTCTGAGGAGAGGAGTGGGGGATGCCAGCCTGTGGCTTAGATGGTGTCTGCTGCCAGCTGTAGCCGCCTCCCTGCTGCCACCCTCCACCCATGGGCTGGGGAGACGCTTTCTGCGGTGAGCTGAGAGGTGGAAATCCTCCACCCAATCCAGTTGGTGTGGTGGGTTTGCTGGCAAATGAAGAACTACCTACAGAAACACAAATAGAGAGAGGGTAGGACTGCTATTTTGAGTAGCCTCTAATTCCTGTGTCCCAAGTTACTGTTTTCAGTGGCTTGAGCGGAAATTACCTTGACTAATAGCACAATGAACCTTCCTAATAGAGAAATTACAGGCATATATTTCCTTTAATCTCCACATTGACATTTTGAGGTATGTATTAATAGCCCCATCATTTTCTTCAGATAAGCAAACTGCAGTTCAGAGCAGTTAAGTGATCTACTCCAAGACTCAGAGCAAACAAGTGGCAGAACTGGGATTTGAATCCAAGTCTTTGACTCCAAGCCTGAAGAGCCCTGGCTTTTCCCTCTGTGCCATCTCCCCTCCTTCCTACCTTCTAAGCACATTCTATTTTTTCACTGGAAGAAAAATTACCAAAAGACAAGAATAGAGAATAAAACAAATATGCTCACTCATTAAGGTATGACTTAAACGTCAATGATCAAGATTAATCATTGTTTGTTGTAAGTACAAACGTGATTAGTGCCCAAGAGTAAACAAAGATATTTTGAAATTTCAGAAGTAGGTTTCAATTTCACACTTCTTGCATTTCATTGCAGGAAAGTAAACACAACTTTGAACCGGGCAAATTATCTTACTCAAGCTTTAAAAAAATGATTATTACTTTGTGTTGGGAATTTTTTTTAATTTTTATTTATTTATGATAGTCATACAGAGAGAGAGAGAGAGAGAGAGAGAGAGAGAGAGGCAGAGACATAGGCAGAGGGAGAGGCAGGCTCCATGCACCGGGAGCCCAACATGGGATTCGATCCCGGGTCTCCAGGATCCCGCCCTGGGCCAAAGGCAGGCGCTAAACCTCTGCGCCACCCAGGGATCCCTGTGCTGGGAATTTAAGTAGAATTCTGATTCCACCATCTCCAAACTTTTAAGTATTCACTCCATACATGCTGGGCTCTTTCCAAAATACAAAAGCCAGTTGTGGCTTAGTTTAAGGAAGTAAAATGAGAAACTGGAATGTAGTGATCTCGAGGAAGCCTTCCATGCACCAAATCCAAAGTAAGAGTGATAATAAAATAACTAATATTTATGTACAAAATATGTTTGTGTATATTACTGTCTTCAGTCTATACAACACTCTTAAGGAGGTAGGTAGTACTATGACCCCACTGTATTATTTTTATGTTTTTAATCCATAAGTAGTGTATGTATGTATGTACATATATTTTTATTTTAAATTGAATTTCATTAACATGTAGTATATTATTAGTTTCATAGGTAAAATTTAGTGATTCATCAGTTGCATATAACACTCAGTGCTCATTACATCAAATGTGTCTTAATGCCCATCACCCAGGTTCCCCACCCATCCAGCAATCCTCAGTTTATTTCGTATAGTTAAGAGTCTCCTATGGTTTGTCTCCCTCTTTGCTTTCATCTTATTTTTCCTTCCCTTCCCCTATGTTCATCTGATTTGTTTCTTAAATTCCACATATGAATGAAATCATATGATATTTGTCTTTCTTGACTGACTTTTTTCAGTTAACATAATAATACTCTCTAGGTTCCATCGATGTCATTGTAAATGGGAAGATTTCATTCCTTTTGATGGCTGAGTAATATTCTATTATATATATATATATATATATATATATATATATATATATACACCACATCTTCTTTATCCATTTATCTGTCTATGGACATCTGGGTTCTCTCCATAGTTTAGTTATTGTGGACATTGCTGCAATAAACATTGGATGCATGTGGCCCTTCAAATCACTGTTTGTATCCTTTGGATAAATACCTAGTAGTGAATCACTGGGTTGTAGGGTAGCTCTATTTTTAACTTTTTTTTTTAAGATTTTATTTATTTATTCATGAGAGACACAGAGAGAGAGAGAAGGCAGAGACACAGGTAGAGGGAATAGCAGGCTCCATTTAGAGAGCCCAACGTGGGACTCGATCCTGGGTCTCCAGGATCATACCCTGGGCCGAAGGCAGCACTAAACCACTGAGCCACACAGGCTGCCCTACTTTTAACTTCTTGAGAAACTTCCATACTGTCTTTCAGAGTGGCTGCACTAGTTTGCACTCCCACCAACAATGTAAGAAGGCTCCCCTTCCTCCACATCCCCACTAACATCTGTTTTCCTGAGTTGTCAATTTTAGCTATTCTGACTGCTGTGAGGTGGTATCTCATTGTGGTTTTGATTTATATTTCCCTGATACCAAGTGATGTTGAGCATTTTTTTCATGCTGACCCCACCTTAAAAATGAGGAAATCCAAAACTCTGAGAAGTTTCCACATGTGCCCATTATGGCACAGCTAGTTAGTGGTGCTGGGACTTAACTATAGGCATCCTACCTCCAAATGTCATGCTCATTTTTTGCACCCATAATCCTGAATTCCTCCCCAAATCTCTGAGCCTGACACAATTTATCCCTTACTGTTTCTTCTTTCTATAAATCTTTCCCTTATTCTCATCTAGGACTCCTTCTGCCTTCCCCACTGGGAATGCTGTATTATGGACATTGGGAATTGGAGTCAATCTGACTTTGAGTCTCAGCTTTATCACCCATTCATGCACACGTTTATTCATCCATCCATCCGTTTATTCAACAGTATTTACAGGGCATCTGTGTCCCATTTACTCTGCTGGGCGCTGGAAATGCAGCACTGAGAATATGATCTATAGAGAATCCTACCTCTTCTGAAGCTCAGTGAAAAACTTCAACTCATTGAGCTTCAGTTTCCTCATTTGTAAAACCAGAACCACATCTATATCACAGGTATACGATAAAGACGCAAAGGCTATATGAAAATATTTCACAAACCCTGAATTAAGTGAATTAAGAGACATTATATATTATAATACAATGCAAGTTCATATGACCAGTATACACCAGTACATGATAAAGGCTCAATAAATACTTGTTAATAGGAAAAGGTAATGATGGAAGGTCTGAGGCTTGGCATTGCCCCTTGTCAATATGTAACTCAGAGCACGAAGCCTCTTTCATGAGCCTCTGGGCCCAACTGCCAACAGCACATCAACATACACCTTAGGCGGGGTATTCATTCTGCACTGGGATTTCATTTTACAGTGTGAGGCTCCTTACTATTGTCTTCTGAATATATAGATAGATAGATAGATATTGTCTTTGGAATATATATATTAAATTCAATAAATAGGGAAAAGCCTAACAACTAAATAAAATAAAACAAAAATAAAATAAAAGCTTCCATATTCCCAATACACTGTCATTTATTCATTCATTACAAAACCAGGAGTTGGTTCTTTGAAAGAATTAATAAGATAGATAAACCATTAGCCAGCCTTATTCATTCATTTATAAAACACTATTGAGCATCTTTCATATGCTAGGCTGCAGACATAATGGTGAAAAGGCAAATGCTGATCCTGCTCACAAGGGGCTCATCAACATTGCAGGACTTTCTGATGCCTACTCTTCCAGAATATTCTCTACCATGTTCAGAAATTTAATTTTTAATGCTACTGAAACAGGGAACTGACAAAAATGCAAAGTAGCAGCTAAACCCAGAAGCCACTGCTATCCTCATTAAAAGCTAAAGCAGTGGTTATCAGGCTTGATCGTGCTTTACAATCACCTAGGGAGCTTTTAAAACTCCCTATACTCAGGCCACAGCCAGACCAATTAGATCAGACTGTCTATGGGAGGAACTAAGTAAGGCATTGGTGTTCATATCAGAATTGTTGAATGTGAAAATACCTTTAGGAGAAGAACACTGTCTTTTGTCTTTTCTGAATTGCAGATGTGTAATTTAGAAGTTTAATTTTAATCCTCAAAGCAATTGCCAAGGTGTCAAAAATTCTTCTTCCCTTTGCTTATACACCTGGTTCAGTGTATAAGGCTTGAGGAAAGTCACTTCACTTTCCTAAGTTATGTGACCTGAAAAATGAAGAAATGTAGGAAGCCAGTTTTCCCAGCAGTTGTAAGAATTACTATCTTTCAAAACTGACAAAGAACTCCTACCCAGCAGGTTTGTTGTTGTAGTGATATGGGTGTAGCTATTCTGAAATTATTCTTGTATGACAGTTAATGCTGTTGAGATCCAGGGCAATGGAAGACACACATGTGGAACAGGGCAAAGCACAGAAAATCCCTGTGACTGGATGGGATTTTATATATAGTTATACCTGCTCATCTCCCCTCTATGTCTCCTGAAAGGCAGAGCAGTGACACCCACTCCAGTATCAGTGAACACCCTTAGCACACAGACCTTGGTTTCCAAATGCCATTCTTTACAAAAATGGATAAAGATTTCTTGGAGAATGACTGATTTTAGGATTGGGGAACAGACATTTCAAAACAAGTGTAGAACATTTCGTTGTGCCATAAAGAAAGAAGGATCTCAAAAACTGATGAACACAAGTGGAAAGGACATAGAAGAAAAAAAAGAACTTTCACAAACCAAACCAAATCTGAGATGTGAACATTACAGAAAGTAATGACAATAGCGAATCAAAAAAGAATACATTAGTCCATTCTGATGAGAGACAGAAAGAAAAAGAGATTCTTTTTTAAAAAAAAAAAAATGCAGGGATCCCTGGGTGGCGCAGCGGTTTGGCGCCTGCCTTTGGCTCAGGGCGCGATCCTGGAGACCCGGGATCGAATCCCATATCGGGTTCCCGGTGCATGGAGCCTGCTTCTCTCTCTACCTATGTCTCTGCCTCTCTCTCTCTCTCTCTCTCTCTCTCTCTGTGACTATCATAAATAAATAAATTTTAAAAAAAAGTGAATGCCAATTAATACATGCAAAAAATAAAAAGGGCAGATTTAGAAAAATCACAATTTTGTCATCATCATAGTAATAACTGCTCCAGGCAAGAATTATTAATGACTGCTAAAACCAGTAGCTAAATCAGATGGAGAATCGGATATTCTCAGATAGGATAGTCTCAAATTATCTCCAGATTATTTATCAATTACAAAGAGAAAAAATGGTAACTTTGTAATGAAGAAACCTGGCAGACAGCCCCTAAAGCCAGTGATCAAAGTTAACATCAAACCCAGACTGAGACTTTCTCAACTAGTCTATATCCTTCAAGGATCAATGTCATAAAAGGAAAAAATATATATATAAAGGAATGATTCCAGATTACAGGTGTCTAAAAGGACATGACAACTAAATGCAGGATATGATGCTGGATTTTTAAAAAGAACTTTCTATAAAGATCACCTCTTTAGAGAGGTCTTTCCTAACCACCTAATACCTAAAATAACACCCCAGGCCATCCATCACTCACACTCTCTCTGCTTTTTTTTTCCCATAGCACTTAAGATGGGGCTTGTAAGTGTGAGCTCCGGAGCTTCAGGGTGTGAAACCATGTGACTCGGGTGTGTGACTTAATCCTCTGTGCCCCAGTTTCCTCGTCTGCAAAATGAGGATACCAGTCCCTATTTCAAAAGATTATTGAGGAGATTAAATAAAATGATATAGGTAGAGCACTTAAAATAACATTGCTATTTTTTTTATTAACTGATACTATTATCATACATTTGTTCATTTACTATTTCTTTCCCCTTCTAGAATATAGGCTTCAGGAAGGCAGGAATTTTGTTTTGTTTTGTTTGTTTGGTTTTTACTAACACAATGTTAATACACAGAAGGCACTTAGCAAATAGTTGTGGAATGGACAAAAAATGAACAGTGAGTAAGATTTTATTTGAAGCAGAATTTCACCTGATGTTATGATTTTAAAATTTGAAGCTTATACTAAGAAGGAAAAGAAAGGAAAGAAAATCATTTTGAGAATTCTTAAAAAAATTCTAAAGAGTGTATGATGGAAGGTCAAGATTCTGACACAATTGAGATATCAGAAAGGGACACAGAACATAAAGACTCCTAACTCTGGGAAACGAACTAGGGGTGGTGGAAGGGGAGGAGGGCGGGGGGTGGGGGTGAATGGGTGACGGGCACGGAGGGGGACACTTGACGGGATGAGCACTGGGTGTTATTCTGTATGTTGGTAAATTGAACACCAATAAAAATTAATTTATAAAAAAAAAAAAAAAGATTCTGACACAATTACTGGCAATAATGGAGTCATGCTCTCATTCTCTATAGATGATTTGGCTCTAAAGCCTCAGAAGGGTTCTCTTGAGAACCTAAACTATCAGCATGGCCAATTCCAAGCTTCATGTCAGGAACACCCTATCCTTATTTAACTCCACACTGCCCAGAGGAGGAAGGAGAAAGGAAAAAAAAAAAAAAGTTTATGACATGCCAGTCCAACAAACTGTTCCTTGAAAAAAAGGTTCCTTGGTGACATAATTTGAGAACCCTGCAAACTACATCCTTTGGGGAACATCACAATGAACGGTTATGCATAGAAGTTTTTGCAATAATCAATGTTCACTAAACTTAGTGCTTCCAAAATGACTTGCTCATGGAATACTTATCCTACAACAGTGATTAACATATGATGAAAGGCATTTTGAAAATAATATACAGACTCTTTTTTCTGTATGGAATTTTACAAACTGACCAAAGAGCACTGTAATCAGTGGAGAGAAGAGGGATGTTGACGTGAGGATCTCAGGGGTGCCATCACAGGAAGGCCAGCACACAGCGGGCTCCATATGGCACAAATCTATCTTGACTAGCATAATTTCTCAGCATTTCCCTACATGTTCCTTACCTTTGCTAAACTCTGTTATTAGGTGCTCCTGAAGGTTCTGACTATACTTATGTTACTAATCCAAAATAATGCATTGGAGAAACGGTTTATTAGGGGTTAATTCCAACTCAGTGTTTGAAGCCTGTTTTCTTTTTTTAAAGCCAATCTCAAATTTTAGAGTATTGCTTAAGAATATACTATTTTAGTATGTATTTTCCCACGTAACAATACCAGCTTATTATAATACCAGAGATTAGATGTAAGGCTTTGTAGCCAAAATAAGTGCTACTTATATCTTAACCTGCTGAGTTCATACCTAGTGTCCCAAGGTCAGCAAAAGGATCCAGAGTCTGCGGTTTGTTCTGATGGGTGGGTGTGCCATGTGAGGATCCTGTTGGGCTTGTGGCAGCTGACTTGCTTCCTACACCAAAACCTCCTGAAAAGGATAAAATCATTGAAAATGAGTTAGTTGTCCAAGGATGAATTCTGAAATTCAGAAATCCAGAGCTACTGCTCATCTTGCCTCCAATAACAAATTAGGATAGGGTCTGCAAATATGTTAGAAGTTACTAGACCATATTTCCCTGACTTAAGCAATAGTGGGCTGGAGAAGGAACATGGAACAGAGAAGGCATATGTCATTTCCTGGCCATCCCTGTGAACTATTATGTCCAGTGTTTACCTCTCATATCACCTGACTTCATTCTTTCCAATGAGATTTGAAGTCAGGACTGGATCTGAATTCTGGCTCTGCCATTTCCTGAGTAACTTGACATGTTGCTTGATTTTTCTGAGCTTCAATATTTTTAATTGGTTAAACAAGGTAATAGTAACTGCTTCAAAAAGTTGCTGTGATAAGCATATAATGTGTGTATGTACGCATGCTCACGTGTGCATATATGTATGAGCGTGTGTGCTAACTTGCGCCGTACTGGAAATGCAGTCATACAAGATGGCTCTCAAGAACTATCATGTTAGGGGATCCCTGGGTGGCGCAGCGGTTTGGCGCCTGCCTTTGGCCCAGGGCCCGATCCTGGAGACCCGGGATCGAATCCCACATCAGGCTCCTGGTGCATGGAGCCTGCTTCTCCCTCTGCCTGTGTCTCTGCCTCTCTCTCTCTCTCTCTCTCTCTCTCTCTCTCTCTGACTATCATAAATAAATAAAAAATTAAAAAAAAAAAAAAAGAACTATCATGTTAGCCATGACAAAGAGAATTTATTTATTACAGACAAATTCAGCCCTAGAACAAATCCCTTGTTAAGAAAGACTATGCAGATTATTCAGTACCTACTCTATGCCAGAAAACTTCATATAAGCTGTTTCACTTATACAACTGTGTGAGACAAGATTATTTTTTACAGATTGAAAAATGGAGGGTCAGGCTTATAAAAAAAATCTGCATGTTTCTAAGTGGTTGAGTCAGCTACATACCCAGATGTATCTAATTCTATTGTGAAAACAGACATGCAGCAAATGAAACTGTGAATAGTTAAATAATGTATAATAAAACACACTACTACCATGTCATCAAAGACAATATGAAAAGCTCCACCAGAAGGTGAGTCTTTAGGAAATTACCTAGGTGGGCTATAATACTCTGCAGGTACTCATGATAGCTTGGGTGAAGGATTATGCTTTAGCAATTGGCTAAATGTGCACAAAAATAACCAGTTGAAGCAAAGAAACAAACAATCCAATCATGAAATGGGCAAAAGACATGAAGAGAAATCTCACAGAGGAAGACATAGACATGGCCAACATGCACATGAGAAAATGCTCTGCATCACTTGCCATCAGGGAAATACAAATCAAAACCACAATGAGATACCACCTCACACCAGTGAGAATGGGGAAAATTAACAAGGCAGGAAACAACAAATGTTGGAGAGGATGTGGAGAAAAGGGAACACTCTTACACTGTTGGTAGGAATGTGAACTCTGGAAAACTGTGTGGAGGTTCCTCAAAGAGTTAAAAATAGACCTGCCCTACGACCCAGCAATTGCACTGTTAGGGATTTACCCCAAAGATTCAGATGCAATGAAACGCCGGGACACCTGCACCCCGATGTTTCTAGCAGCCATGTCCACAGTAGCCAAACTGTGGAAGGAGCCTCGGTGTCCATCGAAAGATGAATGGATAAAGAAGATGTGGTTTATGTATACAATGGAATATTACTCAGCCATTAGAAACGACAAATACCCACCATTTGCTTCAATATGGATGGAACTGGAGGGTATTATGCTGAGTGAAGTAACTCAATCGGAGAAGGACAAACAGTGTATGTTCTCATTCATTTGGGGAATATGAATAATAGTGAAAGGGAATATAAGGGAAGGGAGAAGAAATGTGTGGGAAATATCAGAAAGGGAGACAGAACATAAAGACTCCTAACTCTGGGAAACGAACTAGGGGTGGTGGAAGGGGAGGAGGGCGGGGGGTGGGGGTGAATGGGTGATGGGCACTGAGGGGGACACTTGATGGGATGAGCACTGGGTGTTATTCTGTATGTTGGTAAATTGAACACCAATAAAAATTAATTTATTTAAAAAAATAATAACCAGTTGACTTTTACCTGGTTTGGTATGCCAATCCCAACCTCCTGAAACATCTGGCTGAATGTTCACAGCAGGTGTACTAGAAGCTGCAAATGGGAAGAAAAAGAATCATAACAAAGTAACTGAGAACCTACTTTCTTGAGTTCACACAGAAAAACACTGTCCCTTCCATGAAGCCTGCATGACCTGTACCAAGTGGGTCCCAAGTGATTCATCTCCCCTTCTAAGCTCTCCCAACATTCTGCAAAACTGATATTTTCGTGCCTTCATCTATGGTTATTTACATTACAGTGGGTAAAACCCATATACTGTCTGTTTGTCTTCCAGAAGGAATATTGGCTTACCCATATTTTACTTCCATCCACACTTTGAATTAGTTCCTTGAAGACATGAAAAATTTTATTTTTGTGTGTCCTACCTCTACATGTAGCACAAAGTCAGTAGCCAATAAGAAAAGGTAAAAAGAAACTTAAACTCCATTTGCCTTTAGTTGGTATTAATAAGTGTATGAGAGCCATGATCAGCTTAGAACTGAAATTTTGTTTTATCCTCTGCTGTGACTGAACGAAGAATGATGAGGCAAGCAGAACATGTATTGAGCACTAACTATATACATCATTTACCATGCTGGTGTCATAGTTCACTATCACTCGAAACTAACTGCCATTTGAAGAGATCATTCTGACTGCCTCTCAAAATTCCAAATGTAGAATTTGAAAGAAATGTTCAGCTATAGAGAATCAGATATATTAGAAGAATACATATTGGTAGAGTAAACTTTTGCTGAATACATAACACATAAATAAATTATTGAGTTGATAAATACAATGGAAAGAAAAATCTAGAGTAAGGGCATGAAGATGAGTTATAATATGAAGTGAAGCAGTTGGAGACCTCACTGAGAAGGTGCCAGGGGAGCAAAGATCAAAGGAGGTGAAGGAGTTAGTCATGCCAATGCCTGGGGAAGAGAAGACAGCCAGTACAACAGCAAGAGACCAGTATGGCTAGAATGGAGAGAGGAAGAGGGAGAGGATATGAGGTCACAGCATTGGAGTGCATGAGAGCACATGGGCCACATAGGCCATTTTGATGACTCTGGCTTCCATGCTGAGTGAGCAGAAACGACAGCTTTAACCCCTATCCCTGCATCTTTCTTCCCAAAATAATTAACTTCCAAACAGGAGATTCTCTTCAGTGGCCACTACTCAAGGTGAGAGGTGAATTTCTTGTATGTTTTCCTAAGACCCCACTTTAAATAGTTTGACATTTAAGACCAATTGGAAATCACCCATAAAAGTTTTTCTTTGAATGAGTTCTCATTTTCAGAATTTGGCCAATGTTGTACAACTATCCTTTGTTTGCATTTGCAAAGTCAACCTGAAGTCAACCTGATGATGACTAGACTGCATTCACCTGGTGACCTCAGGGTGCCTTCAACAATACCTCACCCTGAAGACTGAGGCCAGTAATGTTCAGCAGACTTCAACAGTGAGAATAAGCTATAATTCTCTAGCTTGAAATCATTTGTTCTCCACTACAAAGCTCCAGTTTTAATCAGTGTTACCTAAATGATACCCTTTTGTACTTAACAAATGGATAATTACTATTCTTTTCATATAACCTAAGTCTCTAACATAGAAATATAAAGTGGTCCTCATATGTAATTTTAATTTTCTAGTGGTCACATCAAATAAGGCAAAAAAAAAAGCACTGGTGGAATTAATTAATATATTTTATTTAATTTTATTAAATATTTTTTATTTAATTTATTAAATATATTTTATTAATTTTAATATATTTTATTTAATCCTATGCAGTATTACCTTAAGGGATCAATATAAATATTCTAATGAGATATTTTATAATCTTTTTTGTATTAAGTTTTGAAATTTGGCATATATTTAATATCTAGAGAGCATTTCAAATCAGACTAGCCACATTTCCTGTGCTCAACCAGAGCTTTTAATATGTTACTGTAATTTTTGATTTCCAAAAGGGAGATGCATTATGTAGCTTTTCCCAAACAAAACAAAACACCTACAGGATGCTTTTATATATGAGGACCTATTAGTGTCTTGTGGAAAATTATGTTCCACTGAACACAATATAAAATACATTCTTACTGGGGCACCTGGGTGGCTCAGTTGGTTAAGTGTCCAATTGTTGGTTTCAGCTCAGGCTATGATCTTGCAGTCATGAGATCGAGCCCCACATGGGGCTCTGCCCTCAGCACAGAGTCTCCTTCAGATTTTCTCCCCCCTCTGCCCCTCTCCCTGTTCACACACTCTCTCTCTCTAAAATAAATAAATAATATCTTTTAAAAATTAATTAACTAAAATACGTTCTTACCATGCACTGTAGGTGAAGGACTTCTTGTAGGCTGAAGAAAGGGGTCACTGGAAGCACTGGATGTGGTCAGAAAAGAGCCCAGCAAGTCTTGACCTGATGGTTTAGAAGGGGCTCCAAATGGGTCAAAGGTGGCACCTAGGCAACCAAAGGAAAAACGTGTCTCTTTGTCCTGTGAGTTCATTCATTAAGTAAATATTGAAGAGTTGTCACTATAGGCAGGCATTAGACCAAATACTTGAAAAATGGGGATGAAGCCTGCCTCCTGAGCTTCCCCATAGCCCATCCCATTCTTAAAACATCCCCCAGGCCAATGATAGAACCTAAGGATTTGACTGCACAGAATAATCCTATCTCTGTGGACAAAGGAGGACTGTAGATTTATCCACTAGATGATCTGTAAACACTATAAATGAGCACCTCTTGGGCCCTCTATAAATGACTAGCAAAACCATACTTGGACCAAAAGAGATGCTCAATGAATAAACTGTGCTCCTATTGAATACATTAGTGGACAAATACTAGGCGGGGTAGCTCCGCTATCAAAGTGAACAGTAGAAAACCTCACTGATCAGGTTTTGCTTCGTTTTGTGTTTTTAGTGGTCTCTGGTTCACTTTAAAGTTAGAAAGAGGAGAAAATGAATGTTGCCATGTACCTCAAATGCTTTCTCAAAACACCACCCCTCGATAACTTGCTAGAAACCAGATGCAGATTTAGTGAAGTGAGGAAAAGTCTATGGATGTACTAAGAAGACTAGAACAAAGCGAGCAGCTGAGGTCTCCAGCAACAGTACAGTAAAACTAATATTGTGTCATTTCTTAGGGCTTCTGTTGCCTTTCATAAAAAAAATACTTCAACTGATTCTCAGTCTCTCCCTGTCAGATAATAGTATTATCTTTATTCCATAGAACCATTCCATGAAATGGAGGTTCCAGAAAGCCAAGTCAATCAATACAATCAATACATTTAGCCTCAATGTCATTATCTACATCCTGAGATACAGATTTAACTACTGTCTCAAAGATCCCTCGTAGCTCCAACACTAGCTTTACTATAGTCAACTGTGCTGCTAGCATATGTCCCTTAAATGTATCTTGAGGTAAGCAAGTACTTCTCTGCATAATCAAAGTGTATTCAGAAAATTACAATTCCAGGAAAACATTACAGGAAAACTAAAGAGAGAGCTCTCAAGTGAAATGGCCCAGTTCTGGACCCTGGCCCCAGCACTTACTAGCTGTATAAATGTATGTCACTAATTTGGCCCTATGCCTCCGTTTCCTTAACTATAAAAATAGGGACAATAAGAGCACCTAATTACCAGGTTTTTGTAATAACTGAATCCATGTTCAGTGTTAAATTTCATGTTAGGCAAACAGTAAGTACTCCTTGAATATTAGCTATTATGATTAGTAATAATTCATCAATCTACATCTCCAAGCAAACGTAACTGAAGCAGCTCAGGGATTGAAGCTTTGAGGAGAAAAAAACAAAGAAAAGATGAAGAGCTCAAATATTGACTCTTACATTGTCCTATCAAAACAGACAACATTTCTATTTCCTCTCGGGTTCTCAGTTTAACTGAAGATAGAGACCTCTAAGAGACTTTCAAGGAGACCAGAAAAGTCTAGCTTACTAGGAAAGTTCAGTTGTGCCTGCTTGGCCCAAAATTTACAATTCAAAACTGAGAGGTACAGTGCAACACGGAAAAAATCACCTTCTCCCACTCTTAGGGTCGGAGATGCAGAGGTGGAGGTGGCAGATCGGCGTGGTGTTGACTGGGCAGACGCAGGTCCACTTGGATGAAACATGTCTTCCACCGCTGACTGGCCAGCCTGGGCAGGCCCAGCTGCGGCTCCACCCCCAAACAGGTCACTCAGCAGTTCAGAATTGGTGGGAGGAGCCACTGGCGGAGAGAAGTTCTTACTTACTGCAGACCCTTCAAGGCCCAGAAGGTCCACATCCTCAGGTGGTGGGGGTGGAGGCGCAGCTGGCTCCTGCTGCTTTTTGCTGGGCTTTTTAGCTCCCTGTTGTTTGTCACAAATGGCACTGCCATGTGGACTGGAAAGGGTCAGAAGTTCATCATCCGACTGCTCACTTTCTGGATTCACTAGGGCAGCATGATCCTCTTCACAGAATGATTTTTCTGATTTCTGATCTAAGGAAGGCAAAGATAAAGGGTTGGTTACTGGCCACAGCATTACTGATTTCTGTGAGTTAGAATTAGTATGTAACTCCAGAAAGAGGGAAGGAGCAGCCCTGAGCAAATGCTGCCTTCAGATCCTTATTAATAGAAAACTTGCCATATTTCACATTGCGTCCAATTGCCCTTTGTTGAGCATCTGAGGGGCAATATAGCATAATGGGGAAGAGGACGAACTATGGAGCCAGACAGCCTGGGTTTGAATCCCAGCTCTACTACCTAACTGGTTCTGTGACATTGAGAAAATTCCTTTACTTCTCCTCTGTGTCTTGGTTTCCTTCTCAGCAGAATGGGGTAACAAATAAACCTAACTCAGCTAGCTGCTGTAAAAATTACATGAAATGACATACAGAAAGTATCAGATAAATATTAAGTAGCACTTGAGTGTTTATGATTATGATTATTATCTTCCAGGTGCTATGTTAGGCACTTTGTGGAGGAAAAAAAACAACCGTGTTATTTCCTAATCCTTTGCCAATTCCGCTCACTGTCTTTTCTTTTTCAGGCCTGCAGCCAAAAGCAAGTCCTTCCTCACACAATCTGGAGTGGAAGCAAACCACACACCTAACAAGTGAACTGACAAGAGGCTCCATCCAGGATGGTCCTTATACCAACCTGAAAGGAGACCATTTCAGCATAAGATGGGCAGCAGGGAAGAAGCCTGTTCTGGGGAAGGAATGGAGAGGCTGGTGAGGGACTTACCAGGCCCTCCTTAAGACAGATCCTACAAGGGAATTTTGTTATTTAATGTCAAGTATACCCCCATTTCAAATCAAGTACAGACCCACATCCCTAATCCCTAATTCTGAAATACAAAAAGTTATGAAAAGGGGAAGGTTTCACTAAGTTTGGAAGAAATTCAGCTGATGGAAAAATCTAACCAGAACGGATGTGAAAGTATTTATAATCTTCATTTATCTCACCCAGTATTATTCTTTTCATATGTTTCACTACAGAAACATTAATATGTTCCATTACAAGTTGTCTGAGATGCTGCTGGGGGATGCTGAGTAATATACAATTTATGTACCCTATCATCTTTCTAAAATTCAAAAACTTTTGCAATTCCTAAATACTTCTGGTTCTGTGAGGTTCAGATAAGAAGCTGTGCATTTGTGCTAAAACCTATTTCAGAGCCTAACAGGAATGATTTCTAAATTACTTACTACAATGTCAGTGTGGAGGGAAAAGTGAAGTTTTATTAAAAGCCTTTATGTGAGGAAGGTAAGATATGGGGAGCTTGTTACTGGGAGGAATTGGGAAGTCTACCTGCTGTCTAGGTTTTGCTGGGCTTTCCAAATTTTTTGTTATTGGTCTCATTTCTCAGTAGGAAATTCTGAAAGTAAGGCTTTTAATTCAAAGGAATTCTGTGAAATTTTTTTTTTCACCAAACGTGGAAAACTTCATAGACAATGGGAATACCATCTTATGTTCACATAGCAGAGAAAGATCAATCAAAAGAATGTTAACCAGAGCATTGCCAAAGCTATTTTCCTACCCCTTTCTTAGAGAAAGTCCTTACAATTCAATTCTGCATTGGATCTTGCAGTTAACCTCAGCAAACTCTACAGCAAGGAGGCAAATGTGTATGGACAGAATGCCAATGCCAGTCTACTAATGGCAGCGGTCTCAAATTTTACATTGGAAATATTCTAAAAACAACCCCAGGTTTGGCAGAAAAGGATATCATGATTGAGCCCAATTTCTGCCATGGCTGTTAAAGCACGTAGAAGAGACATATGGGCAAAGTGTTCCCCTTTTCTGCACCAGAGGGAGCTTAGATCTGCCCTGTTAGTAGTGAGAGCCCTCTAGGGGAAATGCCAGATTTTATATTTTCAGAATATGTACACAAGGGCAGGAGACAGAGTCCTTTATTAATTCGTGTGTTGGCATCATAAAGAGAAATCCTAGAAAATATCATGCTTATTCATAAATCCAGGAAAGATGGGATCCAAAACAGCACAGAGACAAAAGGTAGAATTTGGCTTAAAATGTTTTTTTTTACATTAGTCTAAGAGCACCCATGGAGTTGGAAATAGGGAAGTAATTTCAAATTGCCTGATTTGTAAAAGGAATGAGCACGGAGGGTGTGAAAGAAATAAGGAGGGACAAGGATGACTTGTAAGTGTTGTTCTCTTTGAGACTGCTTTGAGAACTAACCATGTTTATAGAAGAACCACATGACTTAAGGATCTAACCATGTAACTCAGAGAAGTGCTTGGAAGTACCTTGCCAACAGAGAGAGGAAAAGAAGCCACCTTGCCCAAAATGCCTGGGGTTGTCTGGAGGGATGTCTATTGGAGCCTGTCCTGCAAGACAAAAAGCCACGTGGCATCAATGAAAATATAGGAAATAAGTCAAAGTGATAACTAACACAGAGGCTTTGTCCTGAAAACAAAACCAGCAGGGGGGACTCATACCTCCTAACACCAGAGTATCTTGATGCTCCTGGTGAGAAGAGAAGAGAATGCTGGGATTGACATCTTTTGTGCAGTAATGTTCCCATGGTGGGGTTAAGTCTATCACTTTGTCGTGAGTCTGTAGTTCTACATCTAGAGTCACCTGAAATAGCTGAGGATATTTTTCTGGTACATCACATGCATCCAACTCAGGCCTACACGGGAATTTAAAAGAATAAGATTGGTAAAAACAATGAAATCAGTAGGATGTTCAGCACAGAAACCATTGTAGGTTGATTCAGGTTAACCCTGAGACTCATTCCTAGGGAGAAAGCAATCATTAACCAGTTAAGTTAAAAAACTTTACTGTTCTGAACCTGTTTTCCTCATGTAGAGAAAAAGGAGAATAATGCCCACTCAAAGAATTTGGATACTACTGTGTATGAAAGCATTCTAGGGACGCCTGGGTGGCTAAGCAGTTGAGCATCTCCCTTTGGCCCAGGGCGTGATCCTGGGGTCCTGGGATCGAGTCTCACATCGGGCTCCCTGCAAGGAGCCTGCTTCTCCCTCTGCCTATGTCTCTGCCTCTCTCTGTGTGTCTCTCTCATCAATAAATAAAATCTTTAAAAAAAAAAAAAAAGGAAAGAAATAAAGCATTCTAGAAGGAGGGCTGATAGATCCACGCAGTATGCATGGGCAAGGCCAAATCAATTGTCAACTTAATGAAATAGGCCCCAGCCGCCACCCTGAGCTCCTGAATGTCTACCCCTACCCTCATCCTATCGCCCTGGCTTCAGCCATCCCTCTGAGCTCCCTGGACCACACCATAATAATGCAACTAAGGTTCACCGTCTGGGATAGAAGGTTACCCTGCTTCAGTGCTATGGCCTGGCATCCTGTCTTAAGGGTCATTGCTCATATCATACCACAGATTAAACTGCCATCCCTGTTGAGAAACACAAAGGGATATACAGATGCAAAGGGTCATGGTATTTATACTTTGTTTCCACTTTATCCAGTCTTGTTCCCTCATATGATCCTTCAGACCTTTCTGTTTAAAGTCTTTGATCCATTATTGTTCAAGACAAATTATACCCAATTGCAAGTTCCAAATGCAGCCAGGCTCTCTGTGCTGCTAAGCTATACTCTTAACAGTCTTGTAGCACAGGATTCCAGGGGATGCTGCAGCAAAGAGCCAATGAGCCTTGGGCACAAGCATTTCACAGCTGCTTGTATTGAAAGGGGTGTTCCATCCATGCAGCACTCACTTGGTGAACTTTAAGACTGTGGTTTCCAGTGGTATGAATCCAGTATGAAACTGAAGCTGGAATATCTGGGTGTTGGTCACCTAAAAATACATTGGAGAAGCATATTACAATCAGCCAGTGAAAAGGGAACTGGATCAAAAGATTGTATTTTGGGGAGCTGTGCACCTTCAACTGTTTTGACATTTGAGCCTTTGTTTACTATAAATACTAAATAACCTTCCCATTTAGAAATAGCTTAGAGTCATTTCCAGACTCTTTTCCACGAGCCCTGCTTTGGTAAGCCATTTCCTCTTCCCCTAATGTCCCATGTTGCTGCACACTGCCATACTTTGGCTCATTCCATTCCTTCTACCCAGGATGCCTCTGCTTCCAACCTGATTAACTCAACCTTCAAGGGCCACCTTACAAGGTCATATCCTCTCTGTAACCCTTCTGTAGCCACCACTGGCTAAAATGAATCATTCCCACTATAGCATCTCATCCTATCTCTACTGTGATCATGGATATTCGGACATGTGGTGAATTTCTCCTGCTAGGCTGAGCTCCCTAAGGGCAGGAACCCAGTCTTATTCTTGTTTGTCCTAAACTCCTAAGGCAATAACTGGCACAAAGCATGCATTTAGCAAATATTTGATGAATTAAAATACAATTACTTATAAAATTAATCATAATATCCAAAAAGAGGCAAGACCCAAATGTCCATCAACTAATGAAGAGATTAATGAAAAGTGATATAGCCATAATGGAATATTAATTGGCCATATAAAGGAATGAAGCACTAATACATGATACAACATGGATGAATTTCAGAAACATTCTGCTAAGTGAAAGAAGCCAGTCACAAAGGACCACGTATTGTATAATTCCATTTATTTGAAATGTCGAAAATAGGCAAATCTATAGAAACAGAAAGTAGATTAGTGTTTGCTCAGAGGATGGAAGAGGGGATTGAGCAGTGGCCACTAATAAGTATAGAGTTCCTTTGGGGATGACAAAGATGTTCTGGAATTATATAGTAGTGCTGCAAACCTTTTATAAATGTTAAACATAATTGTACTATACACACTAAAAGTGAATTTTATGTTATGTGAATCTTATTGTAATAAAAAAATTGAAAAAATATAATTACTTAACCCCACATCCTTAATAGAAATATCTCCTCTCACATTGATCCAAATGGAACACTATAAAAAGGGCACAGGCTTCTAAAGAGCAAGGTTTGCTAGAAGTTATAGGGCTGTCAGCTTCTGGCAAAGTTATCATGCCAAAAACCAGACAAATCACAACCTGAGTCTCACTGCCTATAAAATGAGGGAAATGGGCATAAGTAATCTTTAAAGACTCTTTCTAATACTAAAACTGTAAATCATTCAAACTCAAAGTGATGTAGAGAAAAGACTCCAAAATATTCCTTATACTAAGGGATGCCTGGCTAGATCAGCCGGTAAAGCACGTGAATCTTGATCTTGGGGTTCAAGCTCCACACTCGGCATAGAGCTTACTTTAAATAATAAAATAAAATAAAATAGTCTTATTAAAGGCTCAGAAGAATTTATGCCACGATTCTTCCTGAAACCATACCTTAGCCTGTAGCCGGCTCCCGATGGTTGACCTCAAGTGATACATGGAAACAACCACGTCTCCTTGCACAGTGATGCTCAAGGGAATAAAGATTTTTCCATCTTGGACACGATATTCTCTTTAAACAGAGACACAAATATACATTGAAAGAGTCCAATCTTGTATAATCACATAGGTATAATCCTCTGTGGCTCTGGCCAAGGACCTGTTTCCCAAGCCTGGACCCAAGAACCATTTCTATCTGAGCAGAGTCAGGAGTACAGCCATGGGTGCAAACTGGTTCTGTTGTGGGATTGTATTGGTCTAATGCTAGGCCCTCTCTATCTCTATCCTATCTGGATTTCCAGATAAATTGACTGCCATCCCTACTTTGCAGATCTCATAACCCTCAAATATACCTAGCCCTGATGTATTTGTCATTTCCTAACTTAAATTAATAGTAAAAGCAGGGACAGAGGGAACAAAAATAGCCAACTCAGATCAGTATAGAAATTGCAATGCCATGGTCTATGAGGATCTTGGATACCAATCCCCAAATTCAATCTATTCCAAACTAACTTCATTTTATGTTACCATCCACTTGCTTCTCTCCACCCCACCCCTTCAGCCACCTGCCACTGGCACCTGCTTTTTATTTCTGGATTCTATAACATCTTTAATTACATCACTGTCTACCTACTTGCTCACTCAGAAACTTCATTCATCCCTGATTCTTCCCTCATCCTCACCAAATCTCATCAAGGTCACCTCTTTCTTAAATGTGCAGGTCCTCTGTCCCCATTACTGTCTTCATCCTCATTACAGCTCATGTCAGTCCCTTAGCTGGTATCTCCATTTGAGAGGGAGCTATAGCATCCCTTTATTTAGTTGTGCTTTTCTGTAATTACAACCTACGCTGAACTTTTTTTTTTTTTTTTTTTTTTTTTTAGTACCAGCCATGTCACAGTAATGTAGTTCTCACAGGAAGAATATGATCCAACTTACACAGGAATTGAGCAATTTACAAGAAGTGAAGAAAAGTATCATGACTTACTTCATTCGTTCAAAATCTGCACAGGTTGTATATATTTTGGTTTCTCCAATCAATACATCACAGTAGGGACGACATCCATTTCTCTGTTTGTTAAAAAAAGGAACTGGACTGACAGTGATGGACTTAATAGTGAGAGGTTTGAAGTGAGGGCGATAGGGTTTGTCTGCTAGGAGGTCACACATATAGCCCAGATATCTGAAACATAAGATTCACATTCTGTTAGTGCCCAGTACACCAGAAGAAAAGAAGCAATCTTTGCCATGAAGTCTGTTCTTATAAATGACTAACTTATAATAACAATTTACTGTGTAATTTCCTTAAACGTTAACTACCAAAAGAGGATGTGGCCAAAAATTTAGGAAAGCTTTCAGCTGGTAACATCACTATATGTCCCCCCAAAGAACTGATAAAGGGGTATTTATTAAATGAAAAAGCTTATGGGAGTCTTATACTAGCTCGATATTTGCACCTCTGTTCCTATTTGATCGACCAGATTCAGTTTATCAGCTAAAGGCTGGCTCCGGAAAAATTTTAGAATTTATCATCAGAAGCACTTTTAATCCAAAAAAAGTAAGGAGAAGTGATTTAAAAGAAGAAACTGTGACTAACAGAATATAATAAGGTCAATTCCTTTTTCTAAGGGCACAATACTGGTTGAAGACATTTGTGCCTACCCTGCATCTAGCTTACTTTACCTCCTGTGAGATGGCGACAGCCCAATTCCGGGTCGCTTTGCATATAACAATCGCACAGCTGGGCCAGGAGTAGAGTAAAGATTACAGAAAATGAACATAGCACCAACCAGAATTGACGATGCTGCCCGTCCATCCTGCCAAGGAAGATACGTAAACCTGTCACAAACATGAGCCAATCAGCCACTCACCACCGAGAACAGCTGTACTGGAGGTTAAAAGAGAAAAATCACTTAATAGAATGATTTTCAGTTCAAAAGTATGCACTTGAAAAACCAAACTCTGTCCCAGGTCTTCAAATCACAAAGTGGCAAGAAAGAGTTATTCTTAGGGTGAAATTAACTCTCTGCTAACCTAAGAAACCAAGCAACATAAATTTGATTCACATAGATTGACTGAAAAACAATTTAATCTTCAAAGTAGCTTTGGACCTGTAGGATCAGAACTAGTAGTTGAGCTCTCTTGGTGACAGGCCGGAGGTAGAGTTCACAGATTAGGTAAATACTGCTTTCTGGAATATGCTACGTATATATTTCACCCAAGGTATGTTCCTAGAAAATATCATAGAAAATAAAGAAGCTTTGTATGATTCAACCACATTCAATGGAGAAACATACACAGTTACATTCCT
Organism: Nyctereutes procyonoides; assembly: GCF_905146905.1. NCBI lineage: Eukaryota > Metazoa > Chordata > Mammalia > Carnivora > Canidae > Nyctereutes > Nyctereutes procyonoides. The sequence goes on along the minus strand of NW_026575140.1, from coordinate 44,682,498 downwards.
GACAGATGGTGGCCCAGGCTCTTCTAGAATATTTTAAGTGACATGGAGCTTGCTGCTACTTTGAAGAAGCCTAGTCCATCTTATAAAGTTATCCTTATTCAGGATAAAGTTCTTTATCTTGAGTAAGTTGAGTTGAAGTCTATTCTACTCAGTGATCCTCATTCTTCCTTCTGTCAGGAAAAAGTAAACCTACTTCTTTCTCCTTGGGAAAGCCTTTTCACATATCTGAAATACCCTCCCTTTCCACCAGCTCTTCTATTTTCTAGGTTAAAAACAATCTGTGATGGCTAATCTTCTGTGTCAACTTGACTGGGCTAAGGGATGCTCAGATAGCTGCTAAAAATATTATTTCTGGATGTGACTACGAGGGTGTTTCTAAAAGAGATTAGCATTTGATTCAGTAGACTGAGTAAAAAAAAGATACACCCTCAGGGATGCCTGGGTGGTTCAGTGGTTGAGTGTCTGCGTTTGGCTCAGGGCGTGATCCCAGGGTTCTGGGATCGAGTTCTGCATTGAGCTCCCCGGAGGGAGCCTCCTTCTCCCTCTGCCTATGTCTCTGTCTCTCTGTGTGTGTGTGTGTGTGTGTGTCTCTCATGAATAAAGCAATAATTTAAAAAAAAAAGATACACGCTCATCAATGTGAGTGGGCATCATTTAATCTGTTGAGGACCGAACAGAACCAAAAAGTAAAGGAAGGGCAAATTTTCTATCTTCTTGAACTAGAGATGTCTATCTTCTTCCCTAGGACATCAGAAGCCCTGGTTCTCTGACCCTGGGCTCAGACTGAATTACATCACCAGCTTTTTTGGTTCTCTTGCAAAAAGCAAAAAATTGTGGGACTTCTCATCCTTCACAAGTGCATGAGCCAATTAACTCCTATAATAAACACATTATATGTTGGTTGTTTCCCTAAAGAACCCCAAATAATACACAGTTCCTTTGATTCTTTCCCATTTGACATTGCATTTTTAGAGACATCATTTGGCGAACTTTCTCTGAACAGAATCGTTTTAAAACAACAACCTTAAATGTGCTACCCAGATGTGAAATACAAGATATGAGATACATTCCAACCAAATTAGAGAGGAGAAGAAATATCTTTCTTTCTCTGGACACTATGCTTTTACAAACATAACCTCAGGCCAAACTAGTTTATATGCAGCTAAGTCACACCATCAGGTCTTAATGATCTTCCTATCCACTAAAACCCCTAGTTCTTTTTTAAATGATGTGTTAAGCTAAGAGACAAATATATTTAATCTTTTACAACAAGATTCAGGACTTCACATTTATTCTGTGTTTAATTTCACATTGTTAGCTTCTTTTAAACAATCAACCTGCAATGGCTTTTAAAATCCAGATTCATTACATGACCCTCCCAGTTCTGAGAAAATTAGTAAGTTTGATCTTCACATCATCATCATTTTTTTAAAGATTTTATTTATTTATTCATGAGAGACACAAAGAGAGAGAGAAAGAGAGAGAGAGAGAGAGAGAGGCAGAGACATAGGCAGAGGGAAAAGCAGGTTCCATGCAGTGAGCCCGATTTGGGACTTGATCCCAGGACTCCAGGATCATGCCCTGAGCTGAAAGCAGATGCTCAACCACTGAGCCACCCAGGCGTCCCATCATCAACATTTTTAATTAAAAAAGCAACCAAATGTAACCTTCTCCTGGAAGGATGCTGATCCATTAATCACCTACCTTTGGAAGCAGATACTGAACCACAATCCAACTAAATGTATAACAACCTAGCCCAAATTTCTCTATCTTGATGATAAGAAATTGGGAAATATCTTGCAGGAATCGAATAAACTGTCCTTACTAATCAATTGGTCTTGTTGCAAAAGTTCAGTTGTTTTGACATGTGTGTTCATAAGGAAGCAATGAGGACTTCTTTTTCCTAAGAGTTTAAAATCATCTGTACAAAGATTTATATTAGAATTTTGCCTTGAATTGCCATCAAGTTCACCAGCCTATAACTTCCCAGGATCAACCTCCTCTATCTTTTGGAAAAACTCTGCTGTCTTTGTTTGCCTGGCACCTCTATTTCCTGTTTCTTCATGTTACATAAAGAGTCCATGATTGCTTTTCCAAGGGCTCTCAGCATTCTGTCACAGAATTTAAGTCTAGAGAGTGAATTATTTTTCAGTACTGTGAGGTTCTTTTCATATCTCACTACCTACCAGCTGTGCCTTTATGATCATTGTTACTTCCTTCCTAGTCTGACATTTGTTCCCCTGATAGAAAAAACAGAATAAAGGGGTTAAGATTATACCATGTGCTTCAAGCATTTGTTATTGTCCATATTCCAAGAACAGTTTTTTTAAAGACATTTTAAATCTTGATCCCTTTTAGATTTAGCCTTCCTGATACTCTTAACTGATTCATGGCTCGTGGATATGTGTCCCCTCTTTTTATCTACCACACAAGTCCTTTTAAAAAGGCTAATCAATTTTTTACTGAAAGATTAATATATGCTAATTATTTTTAATAAATATATATGATAAAAATAAAAGCTCTCACTTCCAGCTTCAATTCCATTTCCCAAAGACTTGGTGCAGATGTCTGACTCATGCGTATCTTTTTTCAGTGAGCCAGAGAGCAGCCCATGGTGTCATAATCCTTTGTCTGCTTTTTTCTTCTTTGTTGGCTTTTTATTCTTCATGATTGTATCTGAATAATGGGAAGCCTCAGGTCTCTCTTGATCCACCTCCCCTTACAAGGCTGTCAGACTTTGGCTCTCTGAACTTTTAGAAAGCTCTTGAGTGAAGAGAAAATCACCCACGTGCCTAACGCCTGCTTAGTCTCTGAAAGTAATCTGTTCCATTGTACAATATGTTGTGCCTCCAAAGGAAAACACTTTGGCCTTCTGCATTAAACTCCTATGAACACCAAGTGTTTTTCCTTTGTTGCCAAGAGTTTGGGAATGTGAGATGGAAAGAAGAAAATATGTTCTTTAGCTTTCTTCCCTCTTTTAGCCAACTGGCTCTCAAGAAGGAGAGAGAAAATTGTCAAGTAATCATAGAGCAAAAAAAAAAAAAAAAAAAAATACACCCTGAAGTTTATAAAAGCAATGAATAGTTACAGTATTTATACTCAGATTCCATTTGTGTGTTCATTTGTTCATGTATTCAATCATTTTTTCAAAACTTTCATACTCGGGGTGAAAAGGTAAAGAAGACACAGTTTTTGCCTGCTTCCAGTCTAGTGGAAAAACAGGCAGATCACCAGATTATGATGATGCCACTGAGATAGATAGTCAATGGGAATGTCCATAGAGTCAAAGATTTTACCAGAAGTTGAGTTTTAAACAGTAGGTAATTAGGCTACCAGAGAAGAATTGGGGAAAAGGACTCTTAAGTCAGTGATCAGAAAAGTCATCAGTCTCACTAGGTATTGTGATAAAATACAGTCAATCTATGTGACCACGTACAAGGGCATAGAGGTCTTCTTATTTCATTTTTATTCAAGCACAAAAAAAATTCCAATGTGTTTATCAATTTTATTCACACAGGATTCAATGGTATTTTTGCCTATGTACCCATAGTCCTTGTTTCTACTTCTTTTATAATACTTAGCACATTCTAGAGACCCTATATTTTATGTATATATCTGCCTCTCTCAAGCTTTAAGGCAAGAATAATAAATTCCTCCCTCATTTTTTATATCTTAAGTAGGGATTCAATAAATGCTTATTTAGCTTAAATGTTACCTCTCCACCATTCTCTATAGAGCCAGCTGTATTTGTCCAAACCAAACCTAACTACCACAAATGACAACAACAATAAAGGTTACTCACCAAGCAGTGGACAACACAGACATTTTTGGGATTCTGGAGTAGCCAATTATACATATTCCGACACACAGCAAAAAGGTTGTGCAGACTCGGGGCCTGCCTGATGGGCCAACTGCACTCTGACACCTAAGGAAACAGAGCAAAAGGAAATGAATTCCCCAAGCAACTCCTCTTCATAAGGAGCTGTCACACCAAACAACTTCTGAAATATGATACCATATTCTCTTTTCATATAGACAGGAAGAGATGGGAACAGGGTCCAAACACAGAAAGAAGAGTTGTTTAATATAGCAATTTCTTAATTAAAAAATTCCATTCTAGTAAAGATATAAGAATGCATATTAAAGTATATTTTAAATAAAAATAGACCATTAAGGGGCTCCTGGGTGCCACAGTTGGTTAAGTGACCGACTCTTGATTCTGCTCAGGTCATGCTCTTAGGGTCGTTAGATCAAGCCTGCATTGGGCTCTGCACTCAGCACAGAGTCTGCTTAAGATTCTCTCTCTCCCTCTCCTTTTGCCCCCTCCCCCTCCCAATCCCTTACCCGCAGGCACACATGCACATGTGCATACCCTCTCTTTCTCTCTCTAAAAAAAAGACCATTTAAAACTACATATTTGGATTTTAAAAAATTCTATGAGATTGCATTTCATTTCTATTATGTATAAAATGTTTTGACGTGCCTATTAGATATTTAATTATAGTATTACCTTATAAATTCTGGATTATCCCTAATTTTATACCAGTTCTCATGAGAACATGAAAAGAGTTGCAGAGTGAGCCAAAGGTACCCTTGTTTGGAGCGCTAATTTCTTCCTGTCTTAATGAGGGAACTCACAACTCCTAGGGGTAATATTTAGTATTTTCATTCATCTAACACATGTGTTCGTTGAACTCATTACAGAGCATTGACTATGTTCCTGGAATTATGTTTGACTCTGAACTATATACAATCATAAAAGTCAGGTATTAATGTGCTCCCCATTCTACAGATGAGAAAACTGACTCTCAGAGGTTGTCTTGTCTAAAGTCATACTGCCCGTCAGTACCAGCAGTGCAACCCAGATCTTCTGAATATAAATCATTGTGAGACAACAGTATACTGGTAAAGATTAGCATTTGCTCAAAATATTGGGCATGAACTCTAAATGATTAGATATTTACTAATTTGGGTAATAAAAATAAAGAGAAGGTTAGATGTGGGCAAACTTGGTGACCTCTTTTAGTCTTTCTTCCTTCATAAATGTGGTGAGTGGTACCTCCTGCCTCATAGGGTGTAGTTAGTACATAAGGATATATTTTAAAGGCTCAGCTCAGTATCTGACACACACAAAGTGATTAAGGAATGTTAACTGTTATGATCATTATTTATCAGGTAACTGCCAATGCAAAGCTCTGAGTTCAGATCAAGCCAGCCTTGTTTGAATAAAATGAATGAAACCCTGTTTGGCAAGAATGTAGACTGAAGGGCCAGATCATACAAGGTCTTGTTAGAAGCTGGGAGAATATTTAAGAAGGAGAGTGACTCTCATCTATATTTTCCAAAGATCTCTTAGGATCCAATATGGAGACTGGATGTGAATGATATGAGAGTAGCCAGGGAGAATAGTCAGGAGGCCACTGAAGAGTCCAAGTCAGGGATGATGGTGGCTTGGGCTAGATGAGTGGCAGTGGGGTGCAAAGAGACTTGATGGATTCAAGAATTAGAGATGAAGTGGAATTACTTGTTCATATGTTTTGGAGACTGTATGGGGGCAGTGAGTAAGTGTGGAAAGATGTACTTATGAGATGAGGGAGAAAGAATGAAGGACGGCTTCCAGATTTCCAGCCTGGAATGGCTGGATAAAAGGATGGCAGGTACCATTTGCTGAGGTAGGGAATTCTGGAGAAAGACTAGGTTTTATATGGATGGTGTTACCAGAAAATACTCTGCAACACTAACACCATTGGCCTAAGAAAACCCAAGTGTCTCAAATTCCTAATGTTTAACAGTGGGAGAGAGGCAGGAGCAATCTATTTGGTTGCCTTTTTCTGGTAACCAGATAATCAATAATCAAAATATAAATGGGAAATGCTGTGTGGTCTCTGTAGAGATGACATCTAAAAGCAAAGACATGGAGTTTCTCTCTCTGGGGTTGCCAAGAAAGCCCAATATTTTAGCTTAATTTGTAACATTTCTCTACAAGATGATTATAGAGAAATGGCAGGGGACCTTTCAGGTACTTTTCAGGTACTCACTTCCCTATACCTTTCAGCAATGACAGGTGTGGTTTATTAAACAAAGTAGTTGAAATGCTTGACATAGCTACCAAACAATACAGGGTGACCTACTACTGGGCTTCTGTCAGCTTAAACTCCGTATCGACTTGCTCTTTTTACCCAACATGAATCAGGGCTGTTTCTGGCCCATTCTTTACCTCAAAATGGATGCCTAACTGATGTGTTCTTAAGGGATGGAAATGATATATTGATCTTTTTAAAAGAAGAATAGCTGGGAAGATAAATCTTATTTTACCATCAGAGAAATTGCGAAGTGTACGTTTGTACATTGGTTCTTATCCGCAATGTTTTATCTTCCTTTGGTAAATTTGTATTCATCCATTAAAACCCAAGTTTAAGTGCTCTTTTGTTTCTGACAGTTTCTCTAACACCCACAGGCAGAAATCTTAACTTAGTTCTTCGTACCCATGCTCTTGTCCATTTTCATCTATTAAAACTTTATCAGTAGAGCAACATTGTTGAACCCATGGGCTGGGGGTTTTCACCTTTGCTTCACCGCTTATAACCAGATTCACATTAGTCAAGTTACTGATCTTTCAGAGCCTAAAATCTCTCGTATGTAAAGTTAAAGTGGGCATTTACAAGACTGTTAGGAGAATTAAGTAGCACAACATAAGCACAGAGAGTGCCAGCTTATTGTCCAACTGTACTCAAATTAACTCTTTACATCTGTCTCCCCCTCTAGACACTAAGCCCCATGAGAAGAGACACGATAACTTATTCATTTTGTAACCCCAGAGTCATGTCCGTATGTTAGCTGAATGGCAGGTGCTCAGAAGACATTTGCAGAGTGAATGAATGAGTGAAGTAACAAAGGATTGAACCCCATTTGGCAATTCCTTCTTGTACTAAGATTTGTCTACATGTACAATATCTCAGGGAAGGAACAGGTGAATCAATTTTGTTGTTGTTTTAGGTTGCAATCATGTAAAAGTAGGAATAAACTGTGTTTCCATGCAGTTTTTTTAAACCTCTTAGAAGCTGTCAACCATACAAACACTTTAAATGTCAATATCTGCAATGAGTCTCAGCTAAATTGTTCTTAGCACAATAGGCTAAAAGCTCCAGAATCATTAAATCAATCAAGTAAATAATATTAATTTAAAGTACTCCATAATTACATATTTACTTGATATATAATTATACACCATTAAGCAAACATACAATTAGAATTTTTTAAAGCATGTACTCTGTATAAAAGGGAAGAAAACCACTAAGGCATAAACAAAACAAAACAAAAAATTTTAAGGAATTGCAATTCACTGCAAGTTATTTTTTGCAGCTCCCTGGGTCTCACAGGTTCATGCAATAAGCACAATCCTTGGGTATGTGGCACTTCACAATGCTATCTCCAGTTTCTCTAAACATCTCCCAGAGCCACTAAGCATCAGAAAACGCCATATGGATTACAGGCTGCCATGATACCACCCAGTGGGGAAAGAAGCCAAAAGAGCACCAGGGCTGGATGCCATTCCGTTTTCATCTCTCCATCACCCCAAGCATGAGATAAAATGGCAGAAGCATCCCACTTGCTGAGCATAAGAGCAGACGGCACTAGAGAGAATCAGACTCAAGGGCCATATTCAGGATTTTAAGAATCTGCTACATCATTTTTGGAAAACAAGGTATTTCAGTCAATCATTTAATGTGGCATTTTATTATTACTAACATTAATCATTAACTACCCATTACCAATTGTTTTCCATAGGACAGACACTGCTATCAAGTTTATCCCTTACAGCAAACCTACAGAAAAAAACTTCTAAGTATTTGCAACGTAGATTTTGGTATTGTCAGCCTCATTTTATACAGGAGAAAACAGTACCTTGGGTGAAGTGAAGTGATTTAACCAGGAAGAAAACAGTTGAGATGTGAACCTAGGGTGATTTTTAAAGTTTAAAATTTGTGTATATGCTATAATTTCATATCAATAAAAAAATAATAAGAGTCATGTACTTTCTATCCTATCACACTATCTGATGGTTGATTGTTGACTGTAATTCCATCTTATACTTGTGGGGTGGTTATGGCTTCAAGTGATGGCTATATTTTCTAAGATTAAGATAATTCATTGAAGCCTGCAGAACTAGAGTGTGGGGATCACTGGTCCTCCGGCTTCTAGGCCAGGGTTTTTTTTTTTTTTCCTACCTCATTTTGCCCCATCCTTAGCTGTGTTAGCTGTAAAGTCACTCCTCTATAGCCAACCCTTCTCACCCACCAGTGAACCAAAGCCAAACAACTGGGAGCTATGGTGACCTCTTTGGTGAGCTCTGGAAGGAAAAGGAAAAGAAATAAAGAAACAAATAGAAGACTGACCTTTAAGATGTTCAAGTTGATAGCATATTCCCCCCAAAATCAATTTGTTCTCCAAGGGGAAGAAATCCTATAAGATCATGTAGTTTAGAAACAGTCAAAATGAAGAAAGGTCATAAAGGAACCCACTGGGTTTAATTTTTTTATGCACCTAACAGGGTTCCTTCAGCATACTTTCCTTCCGCTTGAACAGAGGAAGAAGGATGCTCAAAGGGGCACTGCAGCGCTATCAGAATGTAAGAACTTCAGGACCAGGTTAAACTTAGTAGCCATTCATCCAGTTTTCCACTTCCTGTCAACAGCAATGCTGAGAAATGTGTAAAGCAGTGGTTCCTGATATTCTGAGCAGTTCTAAACCTGTGCAGAGTAAACCAGTATAACTGCACCCACAGAGTGAATAGGTACAGTGTTTATTTGAGAGATGATGGAAAAGGTTGAGTATAGACAATGGTGATGGTTACACAGTATTGTGAATGTATTCAATGTCACCGAACTGTATTCTGACCAATGCTTAAGATGGTGTATGTTCCTGGCATGTATAGTTTATCAAGAAAGAAAGAAAGAAAGAAAGAAAGAAAGAAAGAAAGAAAGAAAGAAAGAAAGAAAGAAAGAAAGAAAGAAAGAAAGAAAGAAAGAAAGAAAGAAAGAAAGAAAGAAAGAAAGAAAGAAAGAAAGAAAGAAAGAAAGAAAGAAAGAAAGAAAGAAAGAAAGAAAGAAAGAAAGAAAGAAAGAAAGAAAGAAAGAAAGAAAGAAAGAAAGAAAGAAAGAAAGAAAGAAAGAAAGAAATGAAAGAGATGGTTAAACTCTCTGAAGCCCATCCATGGATCTAAATACACAGTGGACCTGGATTTCTTTAACTGAGATTAGGAACATCTGGTTCAGATAATGCATCTCACTGGTCTCCAGGACTCTCCTGTCAACATCGGTAATTTTTATTTCCTCAAGGTGGAGACTGGCTAAGACTAGTAAGAAAACTGATGTTAAATACCTCTGGTATAGTTCTGAAGAGGTATTTTAGCACCTCACTTTGAAAGCGGGGCAATCTGCCAAGTACTGTTTTGAGTTGGGACCTCTGTTAAAATGGAGACTAACTATGAGTCCTATTCTAACATTCTGCTACACATGCAAATACTAAGGAAACTGCTATTTGATTATTTCATATGATTCCTATCAAACCATGTGGCTTCCAAGCATAAAAGGTAATCACAATACAGAATGACTCCCCTCAGCAAAGTGAAATCTTCCTGGAAACAGCCTGTTTCTGCCACCACCACGCATATCCCCAAACACACATCACATAATAAAAATGTAAAGTGACTCAGTTCAGATATACACAGAGCTAGACTCCTGTGAGTCTCTAAATAAAACCAGTCTCATGTTTGGTCTTTTCCAACATTGATATTTATGGAAGACTCTGCCATATACATTAATTCTTTTTAATTTTTTTAAGAAGATTTTATTTTTAAGTAATCCCCTACACCCAACATGGGACTTGAACTTACAACCCTGAGATCAAGAGTTGCATGCTCTACTGACTGAGCCAGCCAGGCACCCCATGCCCTCTCTATTTATTAGAATAAAATTTAATTGCAGACCCAGCACTCCACTGTCCCAGAAGGATGGAGAAATAGTTCTAGCCCTTGTACACTAGAAGATAAGAACCAAAAAAACTTTCCTAAGTAATGCAACAATGCAATGCAAATCAATTTGTGGCATATGTGCTGGGGTGAGAAAGGACTGGGGTTTGAAAAGGGATGTAGCCAAATCGGAAACAGAGCTAAGACAAAATACTAAGGTTTCAGGGCTATCTTGCTGAAATGGAACTGACACCTGAAAGCTAGTTAGGTCAGTGGGTCCAGTTGCATTTTGCCAAGTTCTGGGACTGTCTGGGACAGGCTGAAGATATAGTGCAGGCCTGGGTTTTAGAAGAAAATAACCGGAAAAGCCTGTGGGGTAGCATACTCAAATCCTCTCCTTAGCAAAGTTAAGCTATTAGAGGTGATGGTGAGGTATGGCATGGGAGCCTCTTAGGGAGGGGGAGCAACTCATGCAAAGATACAGTATGTGTCTCCCCTGGTTTGAGCATGGGGTTTTTTAGGCAGTGGAGAACAGTGAAAAATGAAGTTGGAGAGGCAGACAGAGTCCCAATCATGAAGAGCTCTGTAAGATACCTTCTACAATCTGCACAGAGAGGAAATAACCCCCTTCCTTTCACTTACACTCATAAGTAAGCAAGACTTACTCATGCTTCAAAGTCTAGCTCTCACGGCTGTCTCCTTTCCCTAAACTCCCTCAGTAGGGATTGTAAATATTATTTGCATTTGTCTTTAGTATGTTTTGGCTTCTCTTTCCAGCTAGGCTTAAGTGTCTTGAGAACAAGAACCAAAAATGTATTTTTGATCTATATATGTAACAATTCTTGGCATATTCTTTCTTCCGCAAAACATGTACTAGCCATGCCAGGCACTGTTCTAGGTGGCAAATAAAATAAACATACCTCCTGCTCTTCTCGGGCAAACAAGAGTAGCCCAGGACAGATGTTCAATATGTAAGTCCTGGTCTTGCTGTAACACTATTAAGACTGGTCACAAAACATGTAGTTACATTAATAGATGCCTTTCTTTAAGTACCTTTATAGAGGTTGCTTTTACAAATACTACACAAAGAGATATCCTCATGTGTATGAATGCTTCTATAATGATATATCTTTATTTACTTTCAGAGTGAAATTTTTCTAGACTATGACAGGCCTTTCAAGATCTAATAAAATTTCTATGAAATATTGTGGAGAATGTTCCAGAGTCCTTCAGTTATGAAAATGATGACACTGAGTTGCCAAACAAGAAAAATCAATTCAAAAGATTTGTATCCAAGTTAGAAATAGAGTATCTACTCACAATTTTGTTTGATGTTAATTCACTTGCTCTGAATTAGGTAATAGATGGAATAAGAGTTGGAAAGGCAGTTAATTATAGGGAATTTAAAAGAGCTGCATTTAAAATGTCCATTACAGGATGGCAATTTAGACCAAACTGCTACAGAATGGTTTTATCAGTGCTTCTCAAGAGTGGTCCCCAGGGCAACAGCCAGAGTAGCACCCAGAAAGTTGTTAGCACAGATTCCTACCACTCTCCTGTCCTGCTGAATCAGAAATTCTGGGCCTATGTATTTGACCAGCACTCCAGGTGCTTTTGTTGCTCACTAAATTTGAGAACCATTGGGTTTCCTCTTGCTGATTCCAAGAACACTCAGAGAAAAGAAAGTCCTTAGCAAAACTCTCCCTTATCTTATTGAACATTAAGGCAGGTAGAGGTCTTAGAGAACACATAGACCAAAGTTTTGTGTTTTTTATAGATCTGGAAGCCAAAACCCAGAGATTTGGACCAAAATGTGTTCCAGCATCAAAGCTGAAATCCTAGATACACAGCATGGACAACCAACTATCATTTTGCTTATTTGAAATCAATTTTCACTTTTAAAGTGTCCATTGTATAGAAAATCCTTTCTATTTATTAATAGACTCAGATGTAGTTGCAAAACCAATCATATCTAAGGCTAAATTAAAATATTTGAAACTGTTCTTGAGAGAGAAAAAGTCTTAATTTAGGGAGTAAATCAAGAATTCCACATCAGATTCAAACCTAAGCCAGCACTTATGGCTTCTCAACCAGCAAGAAACTAGGAATATTTCTCTGCCTCATTCAAAAAGCTCCTTAGGAGGATAAGCCAGCTTTTCCAAGTAATTTTGTCAGCCCAGTAATGGTTAAGAACACAAGCCTGAGACCACCTACTAGTGGTAGTCTTGGGCAAGTCACCTTACTGTTCTGTGCCCCAGATCTCCATCCATCTCAAAAGACAGTATAAAAGCTCCAAATATTAGGATCAGTATTACCACACCTACTGTGTAGGACTGTCTGTGTGGTATCCTCTACCTATGAATGAAGCACCTTTACTGAATGTCAGAGAGCTATTTCCATTAACTGCTGTCTGTACCGGTCTAGTGGCACTGCTTCATCATGATGCTGAAGTAGCAATAAGGAAAGGTTAAAGGCATAATCAGCACTATAGTATAGCGGTCACCAACCACCCCACATAGCAGTTCAATTTCCAACTGAGCCTCACAGCAATATTGCCCTAACAACTGAGCAACCAGTCATAAGTGATTTGAGATCTCAGATTATATGGTATCTCGTTGACAGACTTTCCTGCAAATGTCCTCACCCAAAGAAAATCTTCAAAATATTTCATAATAGCCTAATAAATATTTTGTGGCTAGAAGCATCCAAAATATATAATCAGCTTTATGTGTCTGAGGACCAAGTCTTTAACGACAACTCTTAAAGGGAAAAATACCCTGTTACAGCTTCAAACCATGTGATCCTAGCGCTAAAATTCCTTACCCTGCTGTGAAACTTGGCAGTTCGGTAAGACTTAGGTGACAGATTGTACACCGTGTAGTGGTCAAGATGTCTGGAATCCAAAAAGCTTCGGATATCATCAACCTGATTCCTGAATCCTATGTCAACATTGTCCAGAGGAAAGGACATCACTAGGAGGGATCATAAGAGAGAGGTTAAACAGGTTTGCTGTTGCCATTGGTAAATAATGAAAGCTGAGCTATTGAGCAGTTATTAAACGTGAGAAACTTACCAATAATTCTGGAGGTTACATAAGTGAAGTCTAAATCTCCCTTTGTGTAGCTAAAAGCAAGACAGGAAAGGGTGCTCATTAAAATGATCCAAATATGTTAGGATTCCCCTCTCTCAATCACCTACCTATCATGACTTGGATACTTCCATCCAGTAGGCATTTTTACCTCCCTCAAGACCTTCTCTCCAATAAAGAACAATTATTGAGAGAAGCAACCCACACTCTCAGGAATGTGAATCTACCACTCTAACTGATGTGTGCCCCAATACCCTTTGTAGATGATGCTTCATGAACAGAATCAATCTCAGAATAGAAAATGCTGCTTAGGGATGCCTAGGTGGCTCAGTGGTTGAGTGTGTGCCTCTGGCTCAGGGCATGGTCCTGGGGTTCCGGAATTGAGTCCCACTTCGGGATCTCTGCGGGGAGCCTGCTTCTCCCTCTGCCTATGTCTCTGCCTCTCACTGTGTGTCTCTCATGAATAAATAAATAAAATCTTAAAAAAAAAAGGTTCTTATTCATTAACACAGCTTATTCCAGCCACTTTGCCTATGTATGAATATCTCCTCTAAGCATGAGCAGCTAGGGAATAAGGAAGGAAATAATGGAGAAACAGGGACACCGTTTCTCTGCCCATCAGGCCCTAGATGGGGATTGCAGGTAAGGGATAAATTCTTTTGAACAAGGGTTAAAATGTTGATTGAAATTTTGGACTTGATATGTGAATTTATGATTCAAAACTCCATACTGTGGGATCCCTGGGTGGCGCAGTGGTTTAGCGCCTGCCTTTGGCCCAGGGCGCGATCCTGGAGACCCGGGATCGAATCCCACGTCGGGCTGCCAGTGCATGGAGCCTGCTTCTCCCTCTGCCTGTGTCTCTGCCCCTCTCTCTCTCTCTCCTCTATCATAAATAAATAAAAATTAAAAAAAAAAGATTTCAAAACTGCATACTGTAACTTTAGGTGACACTGAAATTTTATAATAAATACAAATAAAAAATAATTCATATGGCCTGCTTGTAAGAATCTTCATAGTGGAAGTGGTAGAAAATTTCTTCCACTGAACAAGGTTCAAAAGGCTATTAAGATAGAAAAGACAATTGTTTCAATTACAATCCATGAGTATTGCTTTTTCAGATCACACATACATTATCATTTCACTTAATTCTCAAATCAACCAGAGACATGAATCCTATCAGAGCATAAAAGTCAAGCTCAGAGAGGCTAATTAAGTTGCCTAGGTCACATGGTTAACAAGGGCAGATAACGCACAAAAACCCAGGATGCTGGATTCACAAGAATGGCAACCACTGTATTTTATTTATTTTTTTTTACCACTATATTTTAATGTAAAAATGTGCTGAGTGAGTCCTCTAAGCCTGTGCTTGTCACTTCTGAAGGCCTCAACTTTATGGCTTCAATGACATTGCTCAGTTGGTCAGATTCCATGCAATTACATCAAACAATTGTCAATCCTTGAGCCAGAAAAGCAGTTGGCAGATAACCAGATCCTCTGGGGGCATGGAGGTCCATTAACTCAGCTGAAAAAATGTGCATACCTGGTAACAGACTGTATGACTCTGGAAGATGTGTCTTTGAGGGTGTCTTTCAAGTTGTCCTTCAGGTTACTGAAGAGCCGCCCTGCACCTCCTTTCACCATGTCAAAGAGACCTCCCCCGTAGCTGGGCTCCATGTCTGGAGATGAGGCACCTGCCAACGCAAAACAGAAATGGAGGTGATGTACAGGCTACACAGTCTCTCTTCATCCCTGAAACGTACACAGACTGGGGCAGATACTCCTGGAAGTGATGCCCACTCTTAGAATTTCTCTGGGCCTCAGAGACCCAGGGAAACAATTCATTAAGTCTCAGGTGCAGGAACTTCGCAGGGCTGTAGCCATTAGCCACAAGTGCCCACTGAACCCTTGAAATGTGGCTTGTCTGAATTGAGATGTGTTATGAGTAAGAAATACACAACAAATTTCAAAGATGGCGCAAAAAAAAAGAATAAAAAAATGTAAAATTTCTCATTAATACTTTTTACATTGATTACATGTTGAAATGATGGTAGTTTGAATATACCAAATAAACTATACTCTTAAATTAATTTCACCTGCTCCTTTTTACTTCTTTAATGTGTGGATACTAGAAAAATTTTAATTGTACATGTGGCCTGCATTATACTTCTTTCAGACAGTGCCACATCAGAGGAAGAGACTCTTAGAAGTGTGTTCAGGGACTTCCTCTGCCCTTAGATGGAGTGGACTATGTTAGAAGACTCATCCTATGGCTATCCCTCCAAGTCATTCTTCACTTCCATCATGGAAAATAGCTTCTCCAGGGCCTTCATAACAGTTTTTAGGATGCATAGTGATCATCAGTGTTATTTGTCAAGTATTCCAGTTTTTCCTTCCTTACAGATTCCCAAGACTGTATCTTCTGGCCCCTTGTGGTTAGCTCTAACCAAATTTCCCAATCTTGTCACTATTGAC
This sequence comes from Nyctereutes procyonoides, assembly GCF_905146905.1. Classification (NCBI taxonomy): domain Eukaryota; kingdom Metazoa; phylum Chordata; class Mammalia; order Carnivora; family Canidae; genus Nyctereutes; species Nyctereutes procyonoides. Next base: position 44,666,968 of record NW_026575140.1, on the reverse strand, counting down.
ATTTAGGGCCAAATACTTCTTTGCTGTGAGGGGGGCTGCCCTGTGCACTATAGGGTATTTAGTAGCATCCCTGGCCCCTTGCCACTAGATAGCACCCTACTGCTGCCTGTGTGACAATCCAAATTGTCTCTAGACACTGGCACAGATCCTCTGGGGGGAGGAGCAAAACTGCCCCCAGCTGAAAACCATTGCTCTAGTCTATGATAGGTAATGATATGTAAGTGGAGATATTGTGTGTCCCTTTCAGGAGAGAGCATTGAACTCTGAGTGTGAAACTCTCTATAGTTCTCTTTCCCTCTCTGTGTCTCTGTTTCTCTCTTTCTTTGCCCTAGCAACTGGCAAGGTTTGAGACCATGGCTGTGCTCCTCAGTCCTGGAGTTAGAAGCTGTGCAGTAAAGAGCTCCCAGCTGACTTTTGATGAATAATTTGTAGCATGAGTGACCTATAACCTTTTATTATTAGCAGGGCCCCTATTCCCATTTTGGGAATGTTCCTTACCACAGCACAACTCCACTTATAAAGGTTGATATAGGAAGAAAGAAGAAATCTACATACAGGAGGCTAGTGTAAACAATGGCTAGGTAGTCTGTTCAGCCTAGCAGTCATGTACATGAGTCATTCTCACCTGGGTTCTGGCCCAGCCTTGCTTCTGTGTGACCTTGGCAAGTAACAGTCTTTATGAGCCTCTTTCTTTCTAACTATAAAATCAGGATAAAAATAGTGCCATCTTCATTGGGAAAGGTTAAATGAGTGCATATAAAAGTATTAGTATAGTATCTACTATATCTAGGGAGTCAATAGATTGTAGTTAACTATTATTACACCACATCCTAAAATTTCTATACTGATACTTTTAATCTTTGTTCACTTTTCAACTATAGGATGACATCTCTTCTTTTTTAAAAATTGCAATATGTATAATGCACTTTAAAATATGTTAGGAAGTAGATCTCAAGTGTTCTTCTCAAAAAAAAATTACAAAAGAACACAAGGAGATTTTTGGAGGTTGTAATAGTACAAGTATATGCATATGTTTAAAGTCATCAGAGTGTATACATTAAAGGTGTGTAATTTTTTGCATATCAATTATACTTCAATGAAGCTAAAAAAAATAAATTGCGAGAAAAAGGAAAGTTGGAGGAGGAATCTTTAATTGTCAAAAGACAAGTCAACCAAGCAGAATGCGTGGATCTTGTTTGGAACTTAATCCAAACAAACTATAAAAAATTAATCACATTTAGGGGACAACTGGAATTTGAGCACTTACTGAGTATTTGATATTAAGGATTTATTGTTACTTTTTTAGGAGTAATAATATTTTATAGTTGTGTTCAACAACAGTGCTCACCTATCAGAATAAATACTGAAATATTTATAAATAAAAAATGCAATGTTTAAGATTTTTTAAAATAAACAAAAGATAAAAAGGTTTATGTAATAACTATAATTACTAACACTTATATAGCACTTACTACCTACTGAGTATCATCCTAAGCATTTTGCCAACATTTACTCATTTAATCGTCAAAGCATACCTGTGAAGCAGATACTATTATTACTCTCTTTCATAGATCAGGAAACCGAGGGACAAAGCTTAAGGAACTTATGTGAGGGTACATCGGTAGTAATTAAATGGCAGGGTTGGGATTTGAGCCTTAGGTAACCCTTTCTTTTTTTTTTTAATTTTTATTTATTTATGATAGTCACACAGAGAGAGAGAGGCAGAGACACAGGCAGAGGGAGAAGCAGGCTCCATGCACCGGGAGCCCGACGTGGGATTCGATCCCGGGTCTCCAGGATCGTGCCCTGTGCCAAAGGCAGGCACCAAACCGCTGCGCCACCCAGGGATCCCAACCCTTTCTTTTTTAAAAAAATATTTTATTTATTTATTCATGAGAGACACAGAAAGAGAGGCAAAGACAGAGGCAGAGGGAGGAGAAGCAGGCTCCATTCAGGGAGCCAGCTGTGGGACTTGATCCTGGGACCCCGGGATCACGCCCTGAGCCAAAGGCAAACGTTCAACCACTGAGCCACCCAGATGTCCCTTAGGCAACCCTTCCAATCACATCCCTCTTTCTTTCCCTAATACTATTCTGATTTTCATATGTATCATTCCAAATAATATCTTTAAACACTTATTACATATGTAGGTATCCATAAACAATATATTAATACTGTTTTTCCATGTTCTAAAGCTGTATATAAATGGTTTTCTGTCTGAAATTTTATTTTTTTTTCACTTAGCATGGTTTAAAATTCATCTATCATGGTGCCACTTGTTCCTTTAGCTCACTCAAAGTATGATCCATTACCCCACTGATGGACACTAAGGTCGTTTACTATAATGATGTGGTTATGAACACATTGCCTTGATTATATATGGGAAATTCTCCCTAGGTTATACCTAGGAATGGAACTTGTTATTAAAAAGGATATGCATATTTTCAGGTTTCTAGATATTGACAAATCATTTCCCAAAGGAGTCATATCTGTTTAAACTCCCACTAGTAGTGCAATACAACATGTGGTATTGTCAGACTTTAAATATTTTACCAATCTGGTGAGTGTGAAGCAATATCTCACTTTTGTCTTGTTTTGTGCCTTCCCCAATTAGGGATCTGTATATCTTTTATTGTGTTTATTGGCCAGGCAGTTGTTCTTTATATCAGACTTCAAGTTCCCACTAAATTCCTATGTGGCATCTGGATGCTCACATATGTATCTATAAATACATGTTGACTATTATGTACTTTCATCCTGGTCACAGGAGGTATTAATGCCTACATCACGATTGGGCATCTGTTTGAAAATACAGCTCTATTAGAAATTGCAAAGAACAATCAATGCTGATGAGTAAACGAATGAATGAACACATGGACAAACATGAATAATGTCTACCATAGACTGAGTTCCCCTATGTACCAGGAACTCCATTTGGACTTTTATGTTAGTACAATTTCACATAGGTGGAAAGAGGTAGGGTGTTTATTATCCCCATTTTATAGATGAAGAAATGGAGGCTCAAAGAAGGGAAGAACTCTCCTAAAATTTCAGCTAACTACTTGCAGAGCCAGAGATTCAAACCCAGATCTGCACAATACAAGTCCTAGGCTATTTCTACCATTTGTCGCTATTCTACAGCTCCATATCAGCTCCATTCTAACAGCTGTACTTAGGACAGCCTTTACCTGCCCTATGCACAACCACCCCTCTCCTATTCCTTGCTTTCCACAATAAACACTCCCATAAATCACTGCATCTGTCAGACCCCCAAACCAATCTCATTATGTAGGTAGACACACTATGTCACTCCCACTGCTTCACAGCCTTAAATAAAATGTCAGGAATTGGTCTGATGGGCAGCCGCACAGATTAGGGCTATAACCACAGATCTGAGAATATCCTTTCGGGTCTGTTTCCCTATGACACAGGGCATATTATTTCCTTCTAAATGCATCCTCACATAAAAATCTGTATCGCATTTCATTTTAAATATATTGAGGATAGGGTAGTATAAAATCTTTATAATTCCCCCATTTCCATCCCAAGTTTCCACTCCAGCCCAAAAGCCCTCGTTATATACCACTCTTCTAAGAGATGACACCAAATTGATTATTCAAGCCTCTTTGTGACTCTCGATTTTGTGCTGGAGCAGAATTGCATGGTTGCAGCCTATTAAAAGTATATAAATACCCTGATTATCTAAAAATCAGACTCTCACCATCTCTAAGGCTGCATGCACTGTTCATTAGAACCTTGGAGCCCTACAGAAATCAGAACCAATTATCAGGGTCTATTTGTACCCTTCATAGCCCATATTATTATATGTCAAACTAGCCAGGACACAAAAAAGAGAGGAGATATATTATCTGAATTTGCCCTAATGGTTCTTTTAGGTTAGGTATTCTGGCCTTCCCTGATGAGCTACATGAAGGCCAGAAGCAGAGATTTGCCAAAGGATATGTGAGTCCTAGTGGAGAGAAAGGGCAGAGAGGCTTCAAAAAATGACACAGCACAGAGGGAAATAGTGCAGTCAGAAAGTAATACATAGGAGAAAAATAATGGCTATTATAGGTCAGGGGCTGACAAACTACAGCCCACAGGCCAAATCTAGTCTACTGCCTATTTTTGTAGTCTGTAAAGTAAGGATGGGTTTTACATTTTAAATGACTGAAAAAAAAAGTCAAAAGAAGAAAATGTTTAATGAGGTGAATATGATTTGAAGGTCAAATTTCAATGTCTATATGTAAAGTTTTATTAGAATACAACCACACTCATTTCTTTACACATCGTCTATGACTGTTTCCATGCTATGATGGCAGAGTTGAGTAGTTGTGACAGAGACCCGATGGCCCACAAAGTCTGAAAGTATTTCATAGCTGGCCTTCTACAAAAAAGTTTTGTAATCCCTGCACTAGTTGGTTGAAAAGAGTTGCATTCTTAGGAATCCAAACCTTGCCACCTCTGAAATATTTCTAAATGCTTTTTAACTAAATGGCAACTAGTGGCAATATACCCTGAGTTTACTAAAGGGTCCTCAGGGATTGGTGGGTCTTAGAAGGTGGGAGTGGGGACGTCAGAGTTGATAGAATATGAGTACGATCCAAAGACAAAGATCCAGGTCTGTGCCTCTAAGGCTCCAAGTAGGTCTTGTTTTATCATTTTAAAAATCTTAGCCCACCAAAGACAAGCACTAGAGAACTGCATCCTGCCCCTGTGTCATTTCTAAGGATGTAAACACAATTTTCCTGGAATTCCTAATTTAGGAGATAAGGCACAGCCTCCCATCCCTTCCGAGTCGTGAGAAGTCACCACATGTGGAACCTTACTAGTTCTCACAGAGCAACACAATGTTGGTATCTTCTGGGAAAAAATCTCTGCTGTGCACTGGACTGAGTTAGCTATTTGCTCTGTATTTATATCACACTTTATTCCAAAAAAGATTTGAGGTTATTTGATAGTTATTTGGCATTGAATATGCTTTTAAGAAGACTAGCACAAATGTTAAGGCTGGTCTTAACTGCCTTAAAGTAATAGGAAAAGTAGGCGTGGCTACTTTTCATTAACATCTTACTGATTTGTAAACCATTAGCAAGATGCTATAGAAGTACTATGAAAGAGTAAGGAAAATGTTGACAAAGGCCTGACCATGATGCACTTCAGTCATTCTCCATGTATGCTCCTACTGCTCATACAATATATGTGTCCATGATACCCTAGGCTGCATATAATTTTGCTTGGTGACCCCTAAAAAAAGATGCTCCCTGATAAAGTACTGTCATCAAAACAAAAGGATAGTATGCAAAGATTTAGCAAGCCACATGTTCACTGAGGTATTGTTTACAATGGCAAAAGATTATCAATGTATTTCTCCACAGTAAGGGAAGGGTTGAGTACCTCTAACAATGCCATATAATCAGCTATTAAAACCAGTTTGTAGTAGAGTACAGATGCTCATGATAAAGAATTACGTGGAAAATAAGCAGGATACAAAACACATAATTACAATCTCATTTTTGCAAAAAAAAATTATTTGCATTTTGAGAAAGAATTAAGACAATTAAAAAAAGACAATTTACTAAACATAAAATAAAAATAACAAGTCAAACTTACTGACTGCCGACTATGTACCAGGTACTAGTCTAAATTCTTTACATGTAGTAATTAATCTTCACGACCACCCTGTGAAGGAGATACTATTCATTGCTGTCTTATTTGCCACATGAGGAAACTGCACATCAGTGACCCACCCTAGATCCCAAAGTCAGTAAGTCAGAATTCATACCCAGGCAGACTGCTCCACAGTCTAGGCTCTTAGCTGCTACACCTTCAAAAATAGTTACAGCAATTGAAGAGAGAGAAAAAGTGATTTTTTTTGTTGTTAAACTATAATTTCTAAATTTTCTATAATTTACAATTTGTAAATTTGTAAGTTCTACCAAAAAAAAAAAGTTATGTAGGATAAAGACAACAGCCAAGTGCTATGCTGTTAAGGTTCAATATGTGGTTCTCAGAGGCTTGGAGAGACCTCCTTCCTCTGTGCACAATTCATTGGAGTTCACAGCCACAGAAGGGTTTCTAGGCCCAGCGTGTAAGATGGAGGCAAACGCTGCCTACAAGCACCGGAGTAGCCCTATACAGAGCCTTATCTCCTAGTAGGATGGGAACTTGTCATGAATATCTTGTAGTACTCTATCTAAGACCTGAGACCCTGCTTCATCACGGTTGTGACTATCTCAGCTCTAGTCTGAATACTCAAGCTAAGCTAGTACATCAGGACAAGAAAAGAATGGCAAAGGACACTTGGCAAAATTGAAATTCTTGGGACATCAGCTTTCTACAGTGGGTTCTCTGAACCTCCACAAAGACTCTTCTACAGAGCATCACCTTTTCTGTTTCTGGAACATCTGTGTCATTCAGGTCTAGTCACGATGAAGTATCATTCTGTAGGTTCAGAATCAGTCTGTTTGAGGAGTGACTTAATAACCTGAATACTGGCAAAATAATCTGCTCATATTAGTGTTCCTTTTCACCAATGGAGCATATTTTTCCATAGTTATCTAAGAGTCATAACACTATACATGTCCTTTCCTGCCTTCTACAAACTTGGGAGCTTGCAGAGATGTACTATTGACTCCTGTCTTAGGAAAATACTATTCCTTCTCCACAACACCCAGCAAAAAGCACAGAACCAGTGTCATCTCCACAGAAAGATTCATCCTTCTTGTTTACAGCTGACTTTCCGGCTCTTGGCTTCCCAAATTAAAGAAATGGATCCCATGGGCATAACAAGATCGACCATGAAAAAGCCCACTGTCTTGGCTTCCAGAATCAAAGGCTGCTTATATCTCATTCCTCATACACTCTAGTTCAGGACAGCTTGGAAAAAAGAGAAGAACATTGGGGAGAGAGTTCTTGACTGGAGACCTCATTTTTCTACCTAAAAACTCTGTGTCCTCAAACATGATATCATCTTCCTCTCAGACCTCTTCTCCCTCTGTAAATGGGAACAAATTGAAAACAAAAACGTTCCTACATGTATTTTGATGTCAAAAGGATCAAGTGAGGCCATATATGTCAACATGATTTGTTTTAAGTTTATTTATTTATTCATAGAGACACACACAGAGAGAGAGGCACAGACACAGGCAGAGGGAGAAGCAGGTGCCACACAGGGAGCCCGACGCGGGACTCGATCCCAGGTCTCCAGGATCACACCCCGGGCTGCAGGCAGTGCTAAACCGCTGCGCCACCGGGACTGCCCAAGTTTATTTATTTAATCTTTACACCCAGTATGGGGCTCAAACTCTGAGATCAGGAACTGTATGCTCTCCTGCGTGAGTCAGCCAGGTGTCCCCAATATGATTTTTAAGTAGTGAGATTTTCTTTTTTCTCTTTTTTTAAAAGATTTTATTTATTAATTCATGAGAGACACAGAGAGAGAGAGAGGCAGACACATAGGGAGAAGCAGGCTCCCTGCGGGGAGCCCAATGTGGTACTCAAGCCCAAGACCCTGGGATCACAACCTAAGCCAAAGGTAGATGCTCAACCACCCCAAATAGTGAAATTTTCCAAAACAATCAGGAATTTTTTAGTTTCTTAGAAATTCAGCTCTCACGTAAATGAGTCATTGGATTGTCTGCTACAAAATACTGGAGGATCCAAGTAGAAATAACAATTTCATAGCAAACATAAATAACATTAAGAAAAAAACTAAATAAAACAAACACAAATAGGCCAACAAGAGGCTAGGAATAGGACAAAAGCACTATAGTCAAACATAGGCTTTAAGCAGCTATAACTGGTTTGGATTCAATTTCTGCTACCGCTGGATGAGCAGCCAAAAGTTAAGTACCTAATCAGAGTCTTGACTTCCTTATCTGTAAAATGGAAGTATTAATAGAATATCACGTTGTATTATGGTGAGGATCATGCAAGAAAACTCTGTAATCCCTTAGCATAATACTTGGTGTGTTGCATGCACTTAATACATGATAGGTACCAGGTGGCTCTGGGGAATAGAAAGACTGAAGCTATGAAAAAAGGCTGTCTCCAGCAAAATTACAAAGCCTCAGCAAAAACAGGCTATGCTGCTCAGTTTCAGGGTTGATGAAGCCAGATGGGACAACAAGGACAAAGCCTCTTTCTGGAGCTTCAGCTACAGCACATATAAACTTTTCCCTTTCAGTAGGAAAGAGTCCTGAATGTTAAACAGAGGTGAACTTCTTTATATTCTGGGGTTTCTTCTCATCTTGAAGTGATCTGGTGCCTAGTATGGGAAACTATTATGTGCTACTTGCACGACTAATACCTAGGTTCACACAGATTCAGCGGTCTGGTTTTTGAAATATTGCAATACTTCTATACTATTTGGTACATAGTATGAGCTATTAAAACTACAAATCAGTCATAAAACTACAAGTTACTTGTAAAACTACAAGCCATTGCACTGCAGCCTTCCTAGACATGGATAAATCTGGAAGCCACTCAACAGACCAGGGGGGTAGAGGCTGGGTGTTTGCAGCACCCACCAGCAGTTCCAGAGGAGCTCAGCAGTGCAAGCACAGGCCACAAAGCAGGTGGTGCCAGTGATTCAGGCTCTGAGGGCCCAAACCACGTAGGAAGCACTGGTTCCACCTGCAACACAGCTCTGACAAAACAACAGTACGCTCAGCCCTTCTTTGGCTGGAATAAAGAACTAGGGCTCATTACAATCAATTTAATTGGGAAGTTGCTGGAAGGATCTGATGCCATTCCCTATGTCAAACCACAGCTCAGAAACGGTGAACATTTAGCTAGTGACAAGAACATTGTAAAGAATGTCCAAAATCAACACAAAAGTGAAAATTAGAATGATAGTTTGTGCTATAAATATTATCACCTGTTAAGCAGTTATATGTACATATGTATATTTGTTTGTTTAGAGAATAAAAGGGGACTATACATTTGATATATATGTTTATATATTAATTTATAGTCATACCAGTTATTAAGTATTTTATTATCTATCTCTCCAGATACCATAATATCACTAGGTTCAGTATTTTTGTACCTACTCTTCAGGACTTTGTTTGTTTGTTTGTTTTTCTTCAGGACTTTAGTGGGGCAAAAAGCTCCAGCAACTTCTTGAGCCATGTGGCCATGGGAGAATCACAGACTGGTGGTCTCAGAGAATATAAAACCTGGGGAATGAATTAGATGATTCCCTAAGTCCCTCCTCCACCAAAGTTATAAAACTCTTTGACACTATCATCACTTTTTAAGGTCTTATTTATTTATTTGAGACAGAGAGGGAATGAGCAAGAGAAAGAGCATAAGTAGGTGGGGGGAGGGCAGACAGAGAGAGAGAAGCAGGCTCTCCATTGAGCAGAGAGCCCAACATAAGGCTCTATCTCAAGGCCTGGGGATCATGGCCTGAGCCAAAGGCAGACACATAAGCAACTGAGCCACCCAGGCACCCCACTATCATCATTTTTAAAAGGCCATCTATTAGAGAAAAGAACCCTCATGCACTGTTGGTGGGAATGCAAACTGGTGCAGTCACTATGTAAAACAGTATAGAGGTTCCTCAAAGAATTAAAAATAGAATTACTATATGATCCAATAATTTCACTGCTTTCCCAAAGAATATGAAAACACGAATTTGAATACATATATACGTATGTATATGTATACACACCCCGTGTTTATTGCGGCATCATTTACAACAGCCAAATTATGGAAGCAGCCCAAGTGTCCATCAATAGGTGGACGGATAAAGAAGATGTGGTATATGCATACAATGGAATATTACTGAGCCATAAAAAGAATGAAATCTTGTCACTTGCAATGACATGCGTGGATCTAGAGGGTACAATGCTCGGTGAAATATATCAGAGAAAGACAAATACCATATGATTTCATTCATATGTGGAATTTAAGAAACAAATCAAATGAACAAAGAACAAAAGAGACAAACCAAAAAACAGACTCTTAACTAGAGGACAAATTGATGGTTCTCAGAAGGGAGGTAAGTGGCGGGATGGGTAAAATAGGTGAGGGGGATTAGGAGTACACTTACCATGATGAGCACTAAGTAATGTATAGAATTACTGAACCAATGTAATGTACACTTGAAACTAATATAACTCTGTATGTTACAATACTAGAATTGTTTTTAAGGTTGCCTATTAAACACATACGCTAGACTAGGCACTCTGCTGAGCAGTTTCTATAAACTACTAAGTTAGATCCTCGCACTAAGCATAGTGGAAGGTGGGAGGCCCACTGAGGAAAAGGAAGCTCTGGTGAAGTTTAGTAACAGTTGTGGCAGAATGAGATGGGACCCCAGTTTGGCTGGATCCAAAGCCTCTGCCCTTATTAACCACCTCTTATCCTGCCTTCTTTTATAAGAACTTCATCTCTCACAGCCCCATGCTCCCACCTCACTTTGCATCCCCATCATAGGATTTGGAGCAGTCTGAGAATTATTTATAAGTGGGTCTGACCCATCACACTCAATCCCAAGTGATTCTGGGTCTTTAGTAACAGGGATAATATTTCACTTCTTCATAGACCCCTAAAATCTTACCAAAATATCTGGTACACAGTAAGCACTCAATAAATGTATGTGAAATTGGGCTGTCATAGATAGAATACAGTAATCAGAGAGAAGAGGGAAGGGATGGCAAGGAAGACCAAACACATCAACTTGTCAGTGACTTGGTCTTTACCTAAATGTAGGCAGCAAATATAGCCAGATACTTTTACTGTCTCCTCACACCTCTCTGAATTTCTAACTGTAGCACAGTATCTTCTAGCACCCACTGGCATGCTTCCTGAGAGATGGGGATTTCATGAAACTCAACAATAGTTTTATTGTATAGAAGACTAACACTTAACCAAAAAGCCAAGGAGAAATTTCTATCTCCAGATAGGTAAGAGGAGCCAAGTAAGTAACCATCATTGGCTACTCTTTCCTGAAAAAATCCAAGATATAAAGAAAAGAATAATGAGAGGAGAAAGAATGAGAAACGGAATCCAAGTGAAGACTACAGTGAGACCAAAATTGACTCTGTGAAGAATAAAAGTAAGGCAGAGGTCAATGCTAGGGAAATTACAGCTGAATCAATGTGACATATATTATTCCTTCATGGGTCCCTGGGATAGGGCTACAGTTGTCATCCAAATTCTATTCTATAAACTCTCATATGAAACAATGGATACATGGATATTGCTTAATTTGATTATTATTTGCAAATATTTCAAGTGATTACGGTGTGCCAGAAAAACAGATCTACATGAAAGATCTTTTTTTTTTATGTGAAAGATCTTTACTTTCCAACACTTGAGCCAACTAAAGAGCTTCACCATTATGAAATAGCAATGATCAAACCTATTTAGCAAGATCAGAACACCCAAGAGAATTCCGAAGAAATAGAAAGGGTTCTGCCTACAACATAGCCTCTCAACTCCAGGAAGCAAGAGGCTATCAATTTTTTTCTCCCTTCTCTAACCAAAAGGTCAGGGCTTAAATTGCATTAAATGGACTATGATATTTCTCTTAATTCCCTTGTTGCCTGAAACAGAGAAAACATCCTCAACTGTTACCTGGCCCTGTCTGTGATGGAGGACAGAGATAGCAAAGGACCTGCTTAAAAATACTGCAAAGAAAAAAATCAAGCAAAAGTCTTCTTTACAATATTTTGGTTCTTTTTCTTAGAAAGAGGGAAGACAATTGAAGCCTCAAAAGGTGGCTGATAGAACTCTAGTCCTCCCAAATAAACCCCAGATACATGTAGAATTTGAAAAAAAGCACTGTGTTTGTTGTCCAAATGCAGCTCTAAGAGGAGCTTCTCAACCCCTTTTCTTCCTGTGAGACTGCCTCCTCTTAACTCCTCCTACACAGAGACTTAGGAGCTGCTACTCCATCAGATTTCCTAGGTCCAATCATTGCTCTCAAGAAGAACAGCAACTACCACGGATGTATATTATGTGTTGTTTACAAAATCAGGGTCAATGTGTATATACTACATACCACACAAACATATATGGATGCCATATAAAGAAGTCTTCCTACATGCTAAACACTACACTCAACATACACTATCCCACACAGTACTGAATGATATTTTCCCTCTTATTTTTCAGATAAGAGACAGATTCATTCACACAGGGTTATCTAGTGAGGACATACAAATGTCTATCTAATAAGAAGACCTATGCTGTTTTCATTTCGTGAGGCACAGTCAGATATACCGTCAAGAGGTGGAAGTCTTGCTTGGTCCATGAAAGGAAGCAACTCAGACTCCTAACATTTCAATACTCGATGGGATATTAGTAATGTGTTTCCATGCCTCAAATAGATGTATCAGAAGATAAAATGATTTTCCCCACTATTATGATCAACTTTTTTAAAAAACAGCTTTATTGACATTTATAAAGTTGAAATACAATAAACTTCACACATTTAAAATGCAAACACTTGATAAGTTTTGATGTATATGTGTGTGGAAGTGTGTGTGCACACATGCACACACCTTTAACTCCAAAACTTATGTCTTTATTGCCATACACTTGAATAGAGCCCAGACTAGTTGGGAAAAGATAGACAAACATAGGAATCACCACAAAATACTATGCTTGGTCTCATAGGCCTGTCTACCTTGCCACGGCCATTCTCTGCTAAAGTGCAATGCTGTGTTAAGAAGCAGCGAACCCTGCTCAGTCACTCAGGACAAGTCAGAGTGAGAACTCTTCGTATAACCGTGTATCACAGAGCTGTAGGGAGGGATCAACTAATATATGCAATAAAGCATCCTGGTATTTTAGAGCTGGAAGTACAACTGACTCTTGGTTTTGGGTCATGACCTCAGGGTTCTGGGATGGAGCCCCATGTTGTAGGGCTCCATGCTCAGCGGGAAATCTGCTTCTCCCTCTCCTTCTGCCCCTCCCCTGCTTGGCCTCGCTCCCTCAATCTGTCTCTTTCTCTCTCTCAAATAAATAAATAAAAGCTTTAAAACAAACAATAGCAACCACTGTTAACATTTTGGAGAACCGTGTATCCTAGCATTTTTCGTTCTGCATTTTTATGTACATGCACACAAACATATTGTGTGTTCTGTGTACATGTACACAGAAGTAAGATCACACTATATGCAGTTTAGGACCTGCCATTTTTTCCACTTAATCCTGAAAAATAGTCTTCTAAGTAATTAACGAGTTTTCTCTAATATCTCTCATAGAGATGTACCATAATTATTAACTGCTTTTCTTTTGTTCAGACTTACCAAATACTATTTATATGTACATCTAAAGTGGACAGGAGTTCAGAAGTGCTTATGTCCAGTTTGAAGAGAGGGATACAGGTCACCAGAATTAGTAAGGAATAAGGCTTTAATGAAGAGCTGGTATGTGATTTGCAGTTTGGGTGGAAATGGGCTGAAGGGACACAGATAAAGAGGAAAACGACTGGGCACCTGGGTGGCTCAGTCAGTTAAGCAGCTGACTCTGGATTTTGGCTCAAGTTGTGATCTTGGGGTCTTGGGATCCAGCCCTGCATCAGGCTCTGCACTTAGTAGAGAGTCTGCTTGAGGATTCTCTCTCTTCCTCTCTCTCACCCCACCCCCAACTCATGTTCTCTCTCTCTCTCTTTCTCTCAAATAAATCAATAATCTTTTTTTTAAAGGGAAAGGATCATAACTGGGCATGAGTTATAACAGCCCTGGGTACCTCACTGAGAGCACTGAGACACAGGCATTCCAGCCTCCACTAAAAAGATGAGGAAGCAAGGGGCACTGTGAGATGGTGAGTAATGTATCTGAGGCAAGTCCAGGAACAAGGAGATCCTATAGGGAGATTGGGAGCATGTGGAGGCTGTATAGAGGGGGAGGGAGGCAAGACTAGGAATGTGTGGGGGGGGGTTTCCTCAGATTCCAGAAGGCATGAAGGTCAAGCTAAAGAGTAAGAACTTTTACCTGCTCTCTGTACAGCTGCTTGGGAAACTGGTCCTCACACTTACATAACAAATGATTAAAAAAGGTTATCAGCAGATTGCCAAGAAGCTGTTCCCAGAGCAGATGAATACTGCCTCAGACAAGTGGAATTCCCCAGAGACTGCACATCTTTTAGGACATATTTCAAAAGCCAGTATTTCATCTGAGGGCACCCGAAGGAAATTTCAAAGCAGTACTTTTGGCACCTAATTCTCATATAAATGTGTTAGCAGGAGCCTCTAGTTAGGTCATGCCAAGCATAAAGATGCTCAATGACACTGAGTGAACTTGGAGCGAGGACACATCTAAATGCTAACTCAACAGGAAATGCAGAAACATTCTGAAGGTGAACTGTGGGACAAACAAAAGACCAAAACAAAACAAAGAAAAAAAAAGTCAACGAAACCAAACCAAACCACACCAAGCATTGGGAGGAACATCTGCTACCTGAGTGCAAAGAAAACCTGCAACTCTTCTGTTTCCTCTCAAGGACAAAGCTTCTGGCATTGAGGTGGCTTGTGGAGACATTCTCATAAAGGTCTGACCACTATCTTCTCATGTGGAAAAAAACAAACACTGTGAAGAGTCAATCAAAGACTGACAGGGGTTGGCTTCAGTGCTTGGCCAGACTTAAGAGACTGTGGGTCTGGGCTTGGCACACAGCAGACATGGGCTAACTCTCCAGGCACACCCTTATCTATTAATAGTAGGTTGGTTCCTAACCTCTCTGTGGATCCCCTGCTTTCCAAAAATTGGCCCTCTAGGTTCTACTTATCCCAAAGAGCATTAACTCCACAATAAGCACTCCTGGAGAACCAGGAAAAGGGAAGAAGCATTTGGTACAAATAATGTGATGGAAAGGACCTAAGCTTTGCAAATAAGCAGATCTGGATTTATGACACTGACCTTATTTCCTGTGCAACAATGGGCAGGTTAATTAATCTAAGCCCCCATTTCCTCAACTGTAAAATGGGGGCAGATAATATCTTCCTTCAATATATAAGGTTTAAATGAGATAATACAGAAAACCATCTGTCAGCTGGAAGGCTATCATAGGTAGTATTTGCCCACGGATGACTATCTTCTTATTACCCTAGGGCAAAGTGGAGGAGATCCTATCAGGCAAATGACCATGAGAAAGAGAAAGAAACACACTTAGGAATGGTCTACATCTAGGAACTGCCAAGTTCTTCCATCAACTCAGTGGAAAGGCCACTTACTATCTGTATAAACTTTAGACAAAGGAAAAGCCTATGATTCCTTATTCATAGAACCATCACAGAGATTAAATCCATCATCTGTAAAAGCCTACTGTCTAGTACACTGACAATTTAGTAAATGGTAACTTAAGGTGGGGTATATGTGGTGGCACTAAATTAACTGTAACACTGCTCACAATGGATCACCAACTGGATTAGTGAACTCTTTCCCCTATCTGGAGATTTACCATATGGGAATTTGAACTAAACAGAGATCAGACTTCCAGGAAATGGTCCTCAGCTGGAAATTCTTACATGTGGCCCCAAGATGCCTGAGGCAGGCTTACCAAGGAAAGGAAGGGGATCCCTCCCTGGCTCCTATGTTAACTATTAAATAGCTGTTCTGGCTGTCTTCCTGGCTTAATTATGCTCCAATAATCCTGACAAGACTGGCTGAGCTTCCCTATAAATCATGACAGTGGAAATCCTAAAATAAAAGCAAGATTAGTGATATGACCCCAATCTTGGCGTGAAGGCCCATTAATTGGAAATTATGGACTTAACTGAATTCTGGGCATAGCACTAGCAGCTGGGTTAAATTTTCTGAGAACTGTTTCTTCATCCACAGGAAGATAACTGAACTACAGTAGTGACAACTAAGCCAAACATTGGATGTTTCTTAGAAGACAGATAATTATTTTCCTGGCAAACTAGTTACCTAACTATCAGAAATCTGAAGTCAAATTTGGTGGAGTCATTGCAATCATTTCTACCACCTTCCCTGTTTTCTACATGCTCAAGGATGCTGTGTATTCTCTGTGGATCTCAATTTTGAGATAATTTTAATCATTATACACACACACATATGAATGTATACATATATTCATATATATATAAAGCGCTCAATAAGAAGCACCATTATCATCATCATCCCATCTTTGCCATCACCCACAACTATAAGGAGCCTAGAGGGGGAAGGGAGACAGGAGAGAGCCATGTGGCTTCTCTACTGCAGGCTGCAGAAATGGCACCACAAATAGCACAGACATGTCACTTTATACCCAGGGACTTCCTGAGTTCAAGGTAGCTTCTGTCTCTGCTTGGCAACTTGGCAGATACAGATTCTTGTATGTCTCTTCTCTTTCCTCCAGTCTGGTCTATGTGAGTCCATCTGCTCTTGGGACAAAGACTTACAGGCATGAATCCTCACCCACTACTGAGAGATAGGAATTAGTCCCTTCTCTTATGGAAAAGAAGGAGGGGTCTCTGAGACGGCGACTAATGTGTCTGATGTACAAACTGTGGTATGTGCTGGAACCAGGATATGCTGTTTCCTCAGGGAACTGGGAAGATGTGGAGAGTGTGTTAAGAGAGTAGGAGGTGAGACTAGGAAGTGGAGTAATCTGCAAGTCCCCAAAGGCTTTGAAGGTCAAACTAACCACTCCTTCAAAGGAGCAGACATTTATTTAGAATTACTGGAAGGGGTGGGGGAATGCTTTTGTTGAAGCTGCAAAAAGACAAATTAATTTGAGAATCACCAAGATGAGCTTAGTGAGACAGAGACCATGTTTAATTTATATCCATATCATGCACCCAGCAGGACACCTAGTAGGACAAACACTGCAAAACAGGATACTGAATTGAACTGAAATAGATCTGTCAAGAAATCAGGAGCCCCACTTCATTCTTAAACTTACTGCAATCGCTTTGAAGTGTTGCAAGGTAATGGCTGTAGCTAACACTTATTAATCAATCACCTTCTGACTGCTGGCAAGTGGTATCCCAAGCAGTATCCCGTCATACCTATTATCTCACTTAATCCTCACAATTATGTTTCCAGATAAGCTTTATTATCCCCCTTTTACACATGAGCAGACCAAAGACACAAATACAGTTACACAGCCGAGGCTTTTCTCAGGTCTGTTGTCCTCAAAAGCTCATGTTCTTCTCATGACATTTGGTTACTTCCTATGTGTTTGTTAAAAGCTTAGGACACAAAGGATAATGGTTAAGCCAGAAAGAACTGCTGGGAAATAGAGAAGCCAGATCCTGGCCTGATGTCTCCTCTGGTGTGATCTAAAGGTATCTTTTAAGACCAGACATTCAGAAGGGAAAAACTGAGAAAGATCAGGCACTAGAAAGGCACAAATAAAGGAAAACTGCCTTCTGAGACTTTGACAGAGGAGAGAAGCCAAAGCTCAGCTGTGCTTATGGTCCCTCATGAGGCCTTGGTGGTCATATAAAGGGGTGTTGGCAGTGGCTTAAGATGTTCTTTTCTCATATGTGGAATTTAAAAAAGCCAAGGGCACCTGAGTGGCTTAGTCAGTTAAGTATCTGACTCTTGGGGTTTTGACTCAGGTCATGATCTCAGGATCATGAGGTCAAGCCCAGAGTCAGGCTCTTCACTCAATTGAGAGTCTGCTTAAGACTCTCTCTCCCTCTCCCTCTCTCTCTCTCCCTTTCCCCCCATTCTCTCTCTCTCAAGTAAATAAACCTTAAAAAATAAGTAATTAATTCTAAAAGCCATACTCATAAAAACAGAAAAATAGAATGGCGTTACCAGGGGCTGGAAGGTGAGGAGATAGAAGAGATGTGGTTTACAGAGTACAAACTTGAAACAAGAAGTAAATAAGTCCTAGAGATCTAATGCACAGTAAATACAGACTATAATCATCAAACTTGCTAAGAGACTAGAACTCAATTATTTCAACCACAAAAAAAAGAAATGATAACCATGTGACATGATGGAAGTGCCATCACTATAATGTCAATCATGCTACAATATATAAACGTATCAAATCAATATGCATGCCTTAAATGTACATAATGTTGTATGTCAAATATATTTCAATTAAAAAAAAAGAGAAGCTTTTCTGAATTAGCGTCTTCTTGCTGCCTCATGGTACTCACCCTACAGACACACACAGTCTTCAAGGTCAGCAGCTGCAAGGACTCTGATTCTCCTGTTTACTAGCCCACGTACAGGTATTCTAGGAATGGCACCCAGAGCACCCAAGAAGGGAAAGAGCAAGAGCTCAAAGATGCAGCCTGCAAACATGCTCTCCATCTTTCCCAGAGAACCATTCTATAGACTTTGCAGACTTGCTCACTGCCAAGGCCCTTTGAGGTATAAAAGCACATTAGCACTAACAAACCCAGGGTCACAGTCTTCTTTGAGAGGGCTATGGCTGAGAGGGATGATAAATCATTAGCGGTGCCTAGTCTCCCTTGGTGCCTTTTAAATCCCAGATAACATCATCAGAGCTCACAGGCTCTGAGATTTCAAAGGTGGGTACCGACAATCACAAAAGAGAGCCTTGGTAAAGGAGGGACAACATGAGAGCCTGAAAGCAGGTGGTCTTCCATCATGAATAATGTGTCCTCCACAAAACCCAAAGAATGGTGTCAGAGTAGGTCAGTGCATGCATTTGAAAGGTTTGGTTCCCTTCTTTAAAAGGAGGAAATGGGATTACAGCTAGCTTACACAGAACCTTCATACATGTTGGAAAAGGTTGGTACAGTTTTTTGTTATCTGATCTCGGTCCCCACTGCACCCTTCAGAAAAGCCTGCCTGTGCATAGCATAACTGTACATGCAAATATGGCAGTCTTGGGGGAAAATAATCTTCACTGGCCCCCACTTATGTGCCAGGTCTAAGCCACATGCTTCACACACACCGAGTCATTTCACCCTTACAAGGACCCCACAAAAAGGCTATGATGGCCCCACTTTACAGATACTTAGATGAGGCTCAGAGAAGTTGCATAACCTGCCCAACCTAAGAAGCCTAGTAAGCAATGGTACCAGGGGCTCCCAGAATTAAACATTAGGTCTGACTCCAGAAAGGGTAGGTGCCAGGCTACTGCATTAAAATAGCCTGAGGTGCCTGTTTAAAATACAGATCTCCATTTTTTTCTTTTAAAGATTTTCTTTATTTATTCATGAGAGACACAGAGAGAGAGAGAGAGCCAGTGACACAGGCAGAGGGAGAAGCTCCACGTGGGGAGCCCAATGTGGGACTCGATCCTGGGTCTCCAGGATCACACCCTGGGCTGAAGGCAGGCACCAAACCACTGAGCCACCCAAGCTGCCCTCCATTTTTTTTCTGAATCAGAATCTGAAGGTGGGACCCAAAGTCTGCATCTTTCAACACTCCTGAGGACCTTCTGATAATCAAGTAAGTGTAAGAACACAGCCACAGCCCTATGCCAAACTTCCTCACTAAAGATAAGCAGCTTTAAATGAAGGTGGGGTGGGGGGAAAGGGAGGAGGAGACAAAGTGAGAAAGAGAGAGAGAGAGAGAGGAAGGGGGGAGGGGAGGGAAAGAGGAGGGAACAGAGAGAGAAAGGGAGAGGGAAAAGGGAAGAGATGAAGGAGCTATAATTTACTGAGCGTTTTTTATCTGCCAGGTGCTTCCCAAATGCTACCATATGTGAAACCTTACAACAACCTGCTGAAGAGGATATTATTACACCCATCTCACAGAGAAGGAGATTGAGGCTCATTAAAGTTAAATAATGGAGGGGCACCTGGCTGGCTCAGTCAGTGAAATGTCTTCCTTCAGCTCAGATCATGATCCCAGGCCCTGGGACAGAGCCCCAAGTTAGGCTCCCTCAGTGGGGAGTCTGCTTCACCCTCTCCCTCTGACTTTCCTTCTTGCTCATGCTCTCATTTTCTCTCTCAAATAAATAAATAAATAAATAAATAAATAAATAAATAAATCTTTAAAAAATAAAGTTAAGTAACTGGATAAAAGTCATGCAGCTAACAAACAGCAGTGTAAGGACATGCATCTGGTCTACCTGGCTCTAAATTCTACATACTTTTACTACCACATTCTTCATTACCCGTTTGACAGAAGAGTAGAGGTCTCAGTGCAACGGCCAACAGTGCTTGGGTGAGGTACATCTGAAAGGGCCCCTGATTAGACCTTGCCCAACACTAATCAGGTAGCAAAGATGGCTATGTCCTGGGGCCTCCCAACTGTTCCCTCAGCAGCCACTGCCACTTGGCCCTTCACAGGCATGGAAGCCTGAACTGGCCAAGGATGATGGAGCAGACAGGAGTGGAACCCTCACTCTCCTCTTCACACACGTCCACATTGGGGTCCACTCCCTCTGGCTGAACCTAGGCATTTGGGAATCTGTATCATCTGGCTCTGGAGGAGAACCAAAGGAGTTTAAGTTCCGAATATCAGTGTGCCCTGAAGCAGACAGCATGATCTCTCTGGACAAAATCTGTTCCTCTGTGAAATGAGGAGGTGGAATTAGCTGCTCTCTAAGATCCTGTAGCACTGGTGAGTCTTCACTCATAGACACTACAGAATGTGAGTGTGCAATTGTAATGTACGCAATTTGCTACAGGACAAGGGAGGGGTAGGGCCCTACCAAACCAGACAAGGAGCTGAAATTTAACTGTCACCACAGGCAGCAAAGACATTCAAATCTCCATCCTGACTCCTGTTTTCTACTTCTGTCTGGGAGGCCCTGTTATATAACGAGCTGCGAGCTCCTTCTGTCCTCTTTACTTGCACTTGGCCCTAATCTCAAACTGACTAGCCACTCTTTTGGTGCCCTTTTTTTGCAACTTTTAAACATCTGCAACTTGCCTTTTTAACTAAGTAACTGTGAGCTCCTACAAGTCCAGCTGGGTGGGTTAGACAAGACTGCACACAGCACAAAGCAGGGAACTGTGGCCAGTGGTAGTAAGCATATTCTAGCATTCTGCTAGTCAAAATAAACACTAACAAAATCAGCTAATATTTGAATGCCTACTGTGTGCCAGGGATTATTCTAAATGATCTACAACCCTATGACGTTCATAATATTACAATCTTGTGTTTTGTAGACGTGGAAACAGATAGAGAGGCTATCTCACTTGCTGAGGTGACACAGTCAATAAAGGCAAAGTGCTGGTAGTCTCTCACAATCAATTCTCGAATGAATATACCTAGACCCAGATCTAAACAACAGGTGAGGCTGTGTGCTTTTGGCATCAGGCCCGTGTCCACTCCAGCTCAGTAATTCACCAGCTATTCCTTTAGATAAGCACTTGAATCTTTCTGTGCCTCAGTTTCTTCATCTGTTAAATTGGGATAGCATCTACCTTGTGGAGTTATTCTGAAAATCAGAAATAAATACCTGTAAAAAGAACCTGGTGGTCTGCTCGGCCTACTCATTTACTCATATATTTATTGAGTTGCTACTTACTAAACAGCTTTGTGCTGGGTGGTAGGAAAATAGAAGAAAGCATGATCCCTGCCCTCAAGCTGTTCCCAGTCTACTGATCAGGTAACATAAACAAAAGCAGTAGGTACCACATGGGAAAGACAGTGTTACACACAGGATATCAGTGGAACACAGAGAAGTGCACCTGAGGGAAAGGAAAGCTGAACAGAGTCTGCAAGGATGACGGCGGCTAACCAGACCCATTTGGACAAATGGCAGAAGGACTCGCAGGGCTGGGTTATTCTGTTCTATCCATCAATTAAGCAATACTTCTAGGGTAGCAGCCTGGACCCTATTATCATATTTCACATTCCATCTTTCAGAAAATACTGTCTGTGCTACCTTCAAATTTTATCCAGAACCTAAAATGTGTGCAGAACTCTTACTTATCTAAGACAGATTGGAGGGACATGGGGGAGAAACATCTCTATATAATGAATACACTCACACACAGACACACACAAACTCATATTTGCAAAGTGAAAAGATAAACTCAAAACTACCAATGCAGCAGGAGACAAGGTATAGGCAGCAGGGAGTTCTCTGAATACACTTGTTTGATAGATTTGAATTTGGAGCTATGTAGATATATAACTACAAACATCCATTTAAAAGCAACCTCTAGGGTAGCCTGGGTGGCTCAGCTGTTTAGCGCCGCCTTCAGTCCAGGGCGTGATCCTGGAGACCCGGGATCAAAGTCCCACATCAGGCTCCCTGCATGGAGTCTGCATCTCCCTCTGCCTGTGTCTCTGCCTCTTTCTCTCTCTGTGTCTCTCATGAATAAATAAATAAAATCTTTAAAAAAAAAAAAAAAAAGCAACCTCTAAAAAGTGAGAGCAAAATGAAGTAAATGAACCCAACTAGGTTTCAAATCAATGATATAACCACACAGACAGAAAATACTTCAAGTGACTCTAAGACACAAAGTAACTGTCTTAAAGTGAAATATATCCAGACCAAAACAAAACAAAACAACCAAGAAACGTAACAACCTTAAACTGGTTTGGTGGTAGTGTTGATATTATTATTCAGTGACTGTGTATTATGGCAAAAGGCAAATAAGGAATTATATTGGCATAATTGAGAACCAGGATTTTTGGAATGGGAAAAAGAGATGCAGGTGTAAGAGATACCAGTGTGGATGACTGATAGAAGTAAAAATCCCACATTCCTGAATTTGAGTTGGAAGTATCATAATGAATTCATGATGTGTTTTATCTTTTAAAAAAATGTGTTTCTGGGATACCTGCGTGGTGGCTCAGTCAGTTAAGCATCTGCCTTTGGCTCTGGTCATGATCCCAGAGTCCTGGGATGGAGTCCTGCATCGGGCTCCTTGCTCAGGCGCCTGCTTCTCCCTGTCTGCCAGCTCCCCCTGCTTGTGTGCTTGCTCTCTCTCTCTCACTGACAAATAAATAATTAATATCTCTTAAAAATGTGTTTCTAATTCTGTTCACTGAACAGAGCCAGACACAAAGGCCAACTCAGCAGCAATGAGCATCTTTCACAAGAGTGTGGTCCTGAAATATCATTTCCCTCTAAAAAGAACTAGGAAACCTTGAAAAATTTCTGATTAAAGATTGGAGCAGAAAAACATACATTGAGCCTGATGAGTGATATCAGAAAGCAAGGAAAGAGTCAATGACTACTACAATGTGTCAAAAAGACTCAGACACCAATTGAAAAGGGCTTGAAAAAAAAAAAAAGAAAGGCTGGCTTTGGTCAAAGATGGGTCCATTTGAGTAAGAATAGTAAGTGCTATTGAAACAGATATGTTTACAAACATGAGTTCATAACAATAAGATAAAGAGAAAAAGAGAGAGAAACTTCATAGTCATCCTTGGAGAAGGCTAGGGAACCAGTTCTTTATTTTTAAAAATAAGTAAAAGGAAAGAAATGAGCCTTTCCTGCCTTTGCTATATGAACTGTGTTTCAGGGTAACCAAATAGCTGATGAGGGGGAGTACTTATTCCATAGAAGTATTCCAGCTAACAGATGAAGAAGTGATAGAATTTACCCTTCACAACTCCTAATAAAATAAAGGAACTAGGCAGTGATCAGAAAAACAGAAACAACCATGCATTATGTACCCTCAGTGGAAATACAAAACACAGCGTATGAGACAGTCTTGCAAGAATCTAATCTGAATCTCAATCTGATCAAGCCATTAGATCTAACACAGAGGACAGAGGAATAGGTTATGTACCACAGGGATGCAGCCAGTTAGCAAAATCCAGGTATTGGGAAAAATCTATAGTGCAAATAACCTGATTTTTTCAACAAAGATATTATAAGGGGACAAAAAAGAGATAGAGAGGAAATTTCAGAAAATATTAAGAGACCTGTCAACCAACCTCAACATGAACATTATTTGGATCCTTGTTCAAACAAACTATAAAAAGAAAAATAAATAAATAAAACTCCTACTTAAAAGAATTGGGAAATTTTGAACACAGTGGATAGTTGATGATATTAAGGAATTACTATTAATATTCTAGATGGAAGGAGGATATTGTGATAATGTTTTTAAGGAAAGACCTTATATTTTGGAGACATGTTGAAATATTTAAAGATGAAATGATATTACAGCTGGGATTTACTTCACAATAATCCAGAGGGGAGAAGTACAGGTACAGGAGAAATAAGATTGGTCACAAGCCGAGAATTACTGAAGCTAAGTGATAGGGACATGGGTTTCTGCTTTCTATCTGTGTTGTTTCCCCTTCATACATCCATATATATTTGGAATCAGAAAGGTTTATGTATTTACATATCATACACATTATATGTCATAATTTTTATGCAATATTTTATATACACACATACATATAGACATAATCCACCTTTCTCACCGCGTAGTGCCACCAACCATAGATGTAAGTCACCATCATTTCTCACCTGAATTACACAGTGGCCTCTTAACTCCTGTCTTTGTCTCCACCCTTGCCTCCCTGCAGTCTGTTAAACTAAAAGCAACAAAAGTGTTCTTCTAAGAAATAAGGCAAATTATGTTACTCTTTTGTTTAAAATCTTTCATTGCTTTCCCATCCCACTTGGAGTAAAAATCAAAGTTCTTGTGATGGCCTACGAGGCTCTGTAGGAGTTGAGCTCTACACATCTCTCTGGCTTTTCATCTCCAACCTCTCTTTCCCTGTCTTCGCTGCAGCCGCACTGCGCCTCTATTCAACATATAGCTAGCTGTCTCCAGGGCTCTGGCACTTACTAACCCAGTCTTCCCCCAGATACATGCATGCCTTGCTTCCTTGCTTCCTACAGGTTTCTACTTGAATGTTCCATTTTCAGAGAGGCTTTCCAGATTGCCTTATATAAAGCAGCACCCTCCAATCTAGTTTATTTTTCTGCATGGTACATTTTTATCTTTTTTTTTTTTCTGTCTCCATCTACTAGAAAAGCAGCTCCATAAAAGGATAGACATAGTGTGTTTTGGGCAATGTTATTTCCCAAAGTGTCTGGCTCAATAAACATTATTAATTTTGTTTTTAAATTCTGTACTATAAACTAGTCAACAATACTTCACAGTGTCAAGCAAAGGGTGGTGGGGTAGGTAGGTAGGAAACACATTATGAAATGCTTGTGTACCCCTTTAAGACACTTGAATTTTGTCTTGTAGGTGATGGAGCGCCCCAAACTATACATAACAGGCCTTCAAATTTTAGTGATAGTCATTCTTACCACTTTTGTTAGTATCTTAAAAGAAACACATGCATTTTTGGTGTTTGTATAACATATACATTAGAAGGTCTATCATGTTCTAAAAAAGCTGAACCACTATACTTCTGGTTAGCCACTTAAGACATATGTTTCCTCCTAGATTAGAATAAAATGTCCCTGCATGATGAGATATAGACATAAACAAACAAGACAATCATTTGCCCATAAGATTCTTTGAATAAAAAAAGTCCCAAGGGTTTTAGCAGCTTAGGATGGGAGTGGTTACCAGGAAAGAATCTGTTCTAGAATCAACAAGTCTGAGAGCACCCAGGTGATTCAGTTGGTTAAGCGTCTGCCTTTGGCCCAGGTCATGATCCCCCAATGGTGAGCCTCACATCCAGCTCCCTGCTAAATGGGGAGTCTGTTTCTCCTTCTCCATTTGCCTCTGGTCCCCTGACCCCCTGTTCATGCTTTCTCTCTCAAATAAATAAATAAAGAAATAAAATCTTAAAAAAAAAAAAGAATCAATAAATCTCTCTTGTTGATTGACCACAAAAGCCCCAGTGTCAAAAAAGGTTTTATGGCAAAAATGAGTGAATACAAAGAGATCTAAGAGGCACCTTGTCTCCTCCCTTTGTTCCTACAAACCCACAGCCAGCTAGTGCCTTAGTTTAGGCCACTTCCATCTGCAGCCTAAGTGTCCTGCTAAATCAGTCTCCTATGGCCAGCTTGGAACCCTTCCAGTCCTCTCCAGAAAGATGTCATTAAAATACAAACTTAATCTTATCACAGCCCTTCTTAGAAACTTGTAGGTGCTCCAGATAACAGGGTCTACAAAGCTTTGAATGACCTGGGAGCTGCTTACCTCAATAGTCTCACCTCCTGTGTTCCTCTCCAATTTTCCAGCTCCTGGCTCTAGCTAGTCCCAGGAAATCACCTGAGTTTCTTTCTCCCAATAGCCCAGGCTCTGGCTTTCTCCTGAACTATGTACATGCTTTTCTGTTTCCTGTGCTGCTGCTGCTGCTGCTGCTGGAGAGTATTTTAGCTGTCTCTCCAGCAACAATTCTGCATATGTTACATTTTGTGTTTTGTCACAAGGAAAGCCATTCTAAGGGGGCTCACATGATTTACCACCTTGCCAGAAGCTGTCAGGCTTAAGGGTTTCGTAGTCTATGTTCTTTAAGTTCTGTGTCAAACACAATTACATCTTATACTTAGAGTCTTCATGTCTGCCTAGAAAATTCTGCAAGTATGATCTCATCTGGGAATCTTCTTTTTCTTTTGATACAGTTTTGTCATGGCCCTCTCTCAAAGCAAAGATAAATTAACCTAACAACAAAAATTGCCATCTTTTTCTCAATGATCTAGTTCAAGAAATTCAAAATATATCTTCAAGAATTTCTTGCAAAAAGTGAATCTGATATGGACATGGCTAGAGCCTTGGTTATTTTCTGAAATAGTTTTATTTCTTTCTATTCATATTTATGCTTCTTTTTTAAAAAAAAGATTTTATTTATTTATTCATGAGAGACAGATGAGAGAGAGAGAGGCAGAGACAGGCAGAGGGAGAAGCAGGCTCCATGCAGGGAGCCTGACATGGGACTCGATCCAGGGTCTCCAGGATCATACCCTGAGCTGCAGGCGGCGCTAAACCACTGTGCCACCAGGGCTGTCCTATGCTTTTTCTAAAAAAGTCATGCAGCTCCCTTCTCTTCCTCTGTGGAGATGGCTGCCCTCAGACCTCTGGTGAAGCCCAAGATCATTCAAAAGAGGAGCAAGAAGCTCACCAGGCACCAGTCAGACCAGTATGTTGAAATTAAGTGTAACAGAGGGAAAGCCAGAGACATTAACAGTAGGATGCATAGAAGATTGAAAGATCAGATATTGATGCCCAACATTGC
Source organism: Nyctereutes procyonoides (assembly GCF_905146905.1). Lineage (NCBI taxonomy): Eukaryota > Metazoa > Chordata > Mammalia > Carnivora > Canidae > Nyctereutes > Nyctereutes procyonoides. The sequence goes on along the minus strand of NW_026575140.1, from coordinate 44,639,999 downwards.
TACAGGAGCAACAAGATTACAAAGCATGTGCTGCCCACTGGCTTTCAGAAGTTCCTAGTCCATAACATCAAGGAGCTTGAAGTGCTGCTGATGTGCAACAAATCTCACTGTGCAGAGATTGCTCACAGTATCTCCTCCAAAAACCACAGAGCCATTGTGGAAAGATGGCCAGCCAGAGTCACCAATCCCAATAGCAGGCTGTGCAGCAAAGAAAATAGAGAGACAGCTTATGCGCACGTCGTATTTGTGTTAATAAAACCATAAAACTACCCCCCCAAAATAAAATAACAAACTAAAAAAGGTCATGCAAACAATCAACAAATCCTTAATAAATGGTTCTCTAGGCTCTGCCTTTAATGTGGCATAGCAATCAAACACTAGGCAATATTAAAGATCGAAGCTTGGGATAAAATCGGATAGTCCTGAGGAACTCTAGACTCAGGGACATTACAGAAAGTGTTATTAAGGGGCGTCTGGGTGGCTCAGTCATTAAGCGTCTCCCTTTGGCTAAGGTCGTGATCCCAAGGTCCCAGAATTGAGCCCCACATTGGGTTCCCTGCTCAGCGGGCAGTCTGCTTCTCCCTCTCTCTCTGCTGCTCCCCCTGCTTGTACTTGCCACCCCCCACTGTCAAATAAATAAATCTTAAAAAAAAAAAAAGTTTTGTTAAGGTCAGTACAGAACAGAATCTGCAGTTATTTATTTAAAATGTTTAAAGCTATGTTTATGGGGAAAAAAATCCCTACACCTTATCCTAAAGGTTGTACTGATGGTTGTTGTGGTTCTTTGTTTTTTGTTTTTAGATTTTAAAGCTACTTTTTTTTTCAGAAGTTGTGCCTCTAAGTACTACATCTAGGTTATAGTCCTGATTCTGTCACCTGTTAGCTATGTTGTGACTTTGGGCAAGTCACTTACCCCTTTCAGCCTCATTCTCCTCAGCCACAATATGAAGATAATTATACTCAGCTCACAAGGCAGTTGTAAGAATAAAGTAAAATGATGTCCAAGGAAGCCCTTCATAGACTAAAAATAAGGCATCGATGGATTGTAGTCATGGCCTCTGCCAAAGAGCAATAAGATTAGAAGACAGAGCTCTTCCCAGAACTTCAGTTCTCTACCTAAGAGTCCATTTATTTCACCAAGCTGTTATTTTTATTGTTATTGGAAGTACATCAAAAGGATTTCTGCTGAGCCTGAGCAAATGATAAGTCCAGAATGTACTATCAAAGTCCCACAATTAATTACTGGACTTGCGTTCTTTGTGCTTGCTTTTTTTTTTTTTAAGAACCTTTTGGTCTATTACAAACCTTAATATGAATAGCTGAATTAACATTCGATTGAAAACCTAAGTGCCCAAACTGGAACCATGTGTAAATCCGCTAGCAATGGATGGACTGTTGCCAGTTGACGCACATCTGGGAGGCTCTAGTCATTGTAAATAAAAGAATCTGCCATTGTTTTCAGAGCAGCTCAGCACCTCTACCAACAGCACACTCTTTTGAGTACCCCCCACTTTTCTATAAATCCCAGGTTTGAAACTCTCACGTAATCATCTGATTTTCAACCCTTTACGTGCCTGAATGGATTTTAAGAGGAAAGGGATATGTAAATATCTTGATACACCACTGCTAATATAAAAAACTCACTGCTTTCTATGCTCAAAGCCCCGGGAAGATCTCTAAAAAATTCAGAAAGAACATTGCCAATGTTACCACTTCTGGAGGTGAGTTTAATGATGCAAAAGAGAACAACACTTCATCAAGGAAGTGGTTGATCACTCTTCCAAAGATACCTAAGCAAAGTAGAACTTGACAAGCATGATGGCCTCTACCCTAGCTTCATTAAGCTTTCCCCCCAAATAGCTATTGATTCTCCACTGGGGGTGAGGGTATGAATGACAATGAGCTTCTCCCCTTCCATAACAAACTCTAAAATACGTAAGACTCAAACATGATCTTAGTTTATTTCTTGCCTCTTTTCCATTTTCCCCACTCAGGGCATTCATTTTTGCTTTTCCTTCTTTAGGAACCTCTTCCTGGCTCTTTGCATGATTGATTCTTTCTCCTTGATCCTCTCAGACCATCATGGAGTCAACTCCCAGCTCTACCATAAGTAATAAATCCTATAATCTCGGCACCTCAGTTTCCTCACACAAAAGAAAATATCCCAAGGAACACTGCTGATAACAAGATGGAGCAAAGGGACAACAGCTTTTGACAATTTGGTCATCAACTTTATTTTTCTTTCCTGAGTTCAAAGTCAGCAAACAGGATGTAAGACCCATCTCTTCAACTTGGAGCTCATAACCTATTTAAAACAACACTTCCTGCTCAGGTTATAATTAGAAGTATCTGATGATTATGAAGAACATGAGAGGGCTTTATGAAGTGTTAATGAGCAACTCTGCTTTGCCTGGAATCAAAGTGGAGAGGGCAATGACCTCGGGCCACCAGCACACCATGACAGATAGCAGTTTTACCCCGTATTTGCTCTGTGACCTTGAGGGAGTTACTTCATCTCTGAAAATGTGATCTGTAAATTAGGGATTAATAAAAGTACCTGCCTCCCAAAATGCCTCTGAGAACTAGTAAGATAATGCCTGTTAAGCATTTGCACATGCATGACAAATAATTAGGAAGCTCAAATAATGATAGTTATTTCTACCATTGTGACCTGCTTACCAAAGATTCTGAATTTCAGTCTTTCATGAAATCCTGAGAATTTCTCTTAACTCTCCTGGGTGGGGAAAGGGAGGGGGTCTTGCTTTGCCATCTTCCCTAGAAATAGAACTTCATAAGCCTGGGAGGCTAGTAACTATAGAGTAACAACTGGGGATTTGTTTTCCTGGAGCTGAAACATGAGGAAGGATGTGGCAGAGACAGCTATTTATTAAACCAATATTCATTTTTCCCTTCTCCTTCCTTAGTAATATGTTTTAGCTGATCATGGGGCCTCCCAAAATAAGACTACATTTCCCATACTTCCCTTCAGCAAAATGTGACCATGTGGTTAAGTTCTAACCAACAGGAAGTGAGTGGAAGTGAGAATATAATTTCCAGAGTGTGTCTTTGAGGGAAGAAGTATGCTGGAAAACAAATGTGTTGGCTAGCCATCCTGCATAAGGAGGGAGAAAGGAACATCCTAAGGAACATAAAGCAACAAGAGAGAAGAGCCTGGGACCCTCATTATTTCATTGAGTAGAGCTGCCATTCCAGATCAGGCTTTTATAAAAGCAAGAAATAAGCTTCCATCAGTTTAAGCCAGAGTTATGATGGCTTTTAATATATGCAGCCAAACCTGGAGCTTCATAAATACTGTAGAGTTAGAAGAAAGGTAGAATGTGTTGGAGGGTACAACATGTCCCTGGCACAAAATAGGTGCATGATATTTTTAACCATAAGCATTTTTTTTTAACCATAAGCATTTTTGCCATAGACTTCTTTGCCCTGAGCATTTTTTGCTGCAAACATTTTCATCATGTAACCAACTGGCCATAAGACAATTCTGCTGTAAAAGATAAAAACATGAAAAATAAAAGAGACATCCATTTAAAAAGCTGTAATGAAATATGAAAAACGAAAAGATTTTATTGCAAAATACAAAATATCTGAATGCATTTAATATGTGTGTAAATTCATGGCAATACTGCACAAATAACTGATCTTATTTTGTGGATTGTACCTACACACTTGTCTTTGAAGTCTTTCATTTGTCATATTATACATTTTTTGCTTGTTGATTCATTTATCTCCTCATTTGCCATCACACTATTTTCTTTTTTTGCTAAAATTTCTTCCTTCATTGAGAGGTATCAGTTTTCAAATATTAGGATGCTTATTCGTAACTGAGCTTTCTATTGCATTGTAAAAGTCTTCTATGCTATTCTTTGTTCTTGGTATACTATGACAAGTCTGTTTATAGACATTCCAAAGCTCTATGGGAAGTGTAGGACTAAAACACTAGGCCACTGTATAGATCATTATATGAGCTAAGATTTATATAATATAAAAACGGGATTCTGTGTCAATGGAGAAAGGAATCCAAACTGTCAGTTATTTTTGTTATCTTTTATGGCAAAATTGCCTTACAGCCAATTAAGTTATGTGGCAAAAATGTTTGCCACAGAGATCTCAGGGACAAAGATGCTTACCGCAAAAGTAATCCACACAGTAGGTTCTCGTTATGACTTGCAGAATTAATCTTTAGGGTTCTGGGCAATCAACCCAAATTTTGAATATCGAGGTCAGCTCCAGAAATAAGAGGACAGTGGTCACCTGGAGAGTGTCCACAGGACAATGACTAGGGCAATGAAAGGTCAGAAAAACCCATCTCAGGAGGAAAGACTGTAAGATCGAGGAGAAAGGTAAGCCAGAGCAACAGAATTAGGTTTCAAGTAACTCAAGTGTAGTAAGTTGAACAGGGCTCCTCTCTTTGCACTATAGTTTCCTCATCTGTAACAGATAGGACCAGAAAATCATTAAAATCCCATCTAGCTATACCACAAGAGATCTACAGATTCAGAGGAATTTATATTGCACCACAGGACAGAACTACAACCCACCTAGAAACAGCACGGTGACAGTCAAGGACAGATTTCCACTAAACATCAAAAGACAACTTCTTAGCAATGTTTCTTGCCCAGCAATAGAATGGCTGCCATCCAAAGTCCAAAGTTACCTGACTTGAAGGGTTCCATCTAGACTAGGTTTCTAGAAGAAAGTGCTGAGTTTGGTGAGGACCATGGGGTTAAAACAGACTCAGCTCCTTCTCACAGACTGGTTGGGAAAGCGAGCTTTATAAGTAGACAGTTCTGAATTTCAATCCACTTCTCCCACTTCCTTGGATATATGATCTGGACAAGTTACTCACCTTTTTCTGACTCTTGGTTTTCTCACTTTAAAAACAGGAATAGCAAACGTACCTTAAAGTATACTGCATTAAAAGAGATAATGCATGGCAAGCACATGGCACAGTGTTAGCAGGCATCATCAATATCGCATTAGCTTTAGAAATGGAGGAGGAAAAGAGAAAAATGTGAGGAGCTCAGAAGATGGAAGTTAGTCATCCCGGTGGAAGCACCAGTAGGTAGAGGGCTGGAATTTGTGGACTGGGCACATAGTTGCACAGCCAAAATTAACCAGGATTTGCTACATAAATGCTGTGACATGCAAGGAGGATCAAAAGCAAGTAAGAGTAGAAGAGAAAGGGAAGCTGGGAGTTGGAGGTTCATCAGAAACTGAGAAAGAGCTCTCATCCAGACCTTATCCACCCATCCGTTATTGGTTATCTACAAGCAATTATAATATAGTAAAAGTGTCACAAAGAATTAAACACAGAGTATAATCAAGGCCTGTGTCTCTGCCTCTCTCTGTGTGTCTCTCATCAACAAATAAATAAAGTCTTAAAAAAAGAAAATGATAACTAAGACAGAAATTACTGAGAACAAAAGGTAGAAAGAGAGCTCAAGCTGATGATGTATTCAAAGGAGGGTGGAAAATCATAAGAACTTTCCCACTTCCCCTCTAAAATTCCTACATTCTACTAATTGTTCCACTTTAAGATAATTAGGTTCTACAATTATGGCTTCAGATGAAAAAGCAAAATAAAATAAATGCCCTACACGTGTGATTTAGTTACATTTCTTTTCTAAAAAAGATTTTATTTATTTATTCATGAGAGACACAGAGAGATAAGCAGAGACACAAGCAGAGGGAGAAGCAGGCTCCCTGCAGGGAGCCAGATGTGGGACTCAATCCCAGGACCCTGGGATCACGACCTGAGCTGAAGGCAGACGCTCAACCAGTAAGCCACCAAGGTGCCCTGATTTAGTTACATTTCTAAGATAGTAATGGTGGGTGGGTGTGACTTGGTTATGAAAGGGCAGCATGAGGGCTCCCTATGCTGTTGGAACTGTGCAGTAGTATCTTGACGGTGGTATTTGATTCATGTATCCATGATAAATAGCACAGAATGTGCACACACACAAACACATGGCCCAGGGAAATATGAGGTGGGATGTATCCATGTCAATATCTCAGCTGTGATATTATACTATAGTTCTGTAAAATACTGTCACTGAGAAAAGCTCATTTACAAGGATCTCCCTGTATTTGTTTCTTAGAACTGCATGTGAATCCATAATTATTTCAATACAAATTGCAGTTAAGAAAGTAGCAACAGAAAAAGAATATAGTTATATAAAACTGTAGTTATGAAATATGAATTTATTATTGAAACTTTAGCAAAACACACAGAAAATAAAATGTTGGAAATGCAGGTACTCTATGACTCAAATATCCTGTTGCAATATTTTGATCTAGTTCTTTCATTTTTACCTTACATTTTTACCTTTACCTTTTTACCTTTTACGATGATTTTCCTATATGTATATATAAATATATACATGTTTATATAGTTTAATTCAGCATAGTTTATTCTTTGTTTATTCCACATATCTTTCTATTTCAAAGATATTCCTGTTATAGTAAAAAATTCCTTAAACAATTATTTTTTCATGGCTACTTAGTAATTAATACCATATAGGCATATCATAATTACCTGAACCAATTCCTTTATTTGAAACATCTTAGGGTGTTTTAAAATTTCTCCTATTATAAGTAATTCTATAATAAATTAAATCTAACTGACTGCGAACTTTACTGAGATGAAACAGAACAAGTCTCTAAAATCTAAAATGTTAGAATTACCAAGCATTTTAGAAATCACCTGCCCAAACAATCCCTCTAAAACAAACACACATAAATCATTTTATAGTTATGAAAACTATGTGCCTATTCTCACTTTAGGAAGTAAGGACAAGGCACAATTTCAAAGGCTGTTGAGAAAAAAAAAAACAAAACATGAGCCACCGACCTTGCTCTAAGTAATTTTTGACCTTGTAGAATCAGGCAGAAAAAAGCATAAATGACGAAGTTAAAGAGGAAAAAAGTTTTTTAAGACTTTGGTACATGCTAGATATGGTTCACATTCCCATTCTCTATGACATTGAGGAAGCAGCTGAACTATTCTAATTTTTATTTCTTCATCCATAAACATACCTTCCTCCTTGCAAGCCCTCAATAAATATTCATTGTCTGAATGAGTGACTGAAGTTACTGGCACATTAAGTACTCAGCTGCTCACTGCAACTCAAACATTCATTGTTCCTCCTTGTTGCTAGTCCATTCCTCTTTAAGATCCTCCCTTATCCTTCCCCACCTGAGGACATCCTCCCTACACCTTAGAGTCAGCACTACTGTCCCTCTTTAAAGAAGCCTCTGTCTTCTCACTTACTTACTCACTTACTCACTTCTCACTCACTTACTTCTTGCCCATATTAACCACCTCGTACTTAGGTACAGCAACATAGATAGATGTCTGTCTGCACTTACATTAAAGGAACAACTGGAAGGTCAGTTGTGTTCCTTTTTCATCCTTGAGTAGGGCTTTGCCAACTGTGTTGACATGATAAGTTTTGCACATCATTCTGGCTACAACTACTGGATGAGAGGTACATAAGTAATACCTCTTAGGCCAATTAGATTCTCTCCTCTTGGAATTTAGAGTTTGAGATTTGGAGACAAATGGTCCGTGCAGACTGGTGGCTTGAATGAGTGACATGCAAATTTGTCACGTTGGGGGAAGCCATGCACACAAAGACAGGAAAGCTGTTCTATAGAGAGAATGAAGGATGCAGCAAATGCACAGGAGAGGATAAAACAAGAACCATGAAGCACAAGAAAGACAGAGGCTACCAGAAGGCTCTCAGCTCTGGTGTTCCAGGCCCAAATGAAGCCGAGCTCCATTCCCTAGCCTTGGCACCCAGGAGGTACACTGTGATTTTACAACTCCCTTCCTTCAGTTTTCAATTAAAATATTTTGAAATAAGCTTTTTTTTTACTTGCAACCAAAGATAATTTACAAAGACATGGGTAAGAACGCCAATGCTTTTTCTTCCATCATTTTTTTTTTTTTTTACGATAGTCATACAGAGAGAGAGAGAGGCAGAGACACAGGCAGAGGGAGAAACAGGCTCCATGCACCGGGAGCCTGACGTGGGACTCGATCCCGGGTCTCCAGGATCGCGCCCTGGGCCAAAGGCAGGCGCCAAACCACTGCACCACCCAGGGATCCCTTCCCTCGTTTTTTTTATTCTATTTCTTCCTCTGAAATATTCTTTTCCACTTTATCTAGAATTTTAAAATCTTTTTCATTCTTCAGGCTGATCCTAAATGCAACTTAGCCAAGGAATCTGTCTCTGCCCTCTCTGAACTCCCTCTTAGAACATTGTTTCCAGGGTGCCTGGGTGGCTCAGTCAGTTAAGCATCTGCTTTCAGCTCAGGTCATGGTCCTGGAGTCCAGGGATCCAACCCCACCCTCCAATCAGGCTCTCTGCTCAGTGGGGAATCTGCTTCTCCCTCTGACCCTTTCCCCTGCTCGTGAGCTCTCTCTGTCTCTCTCTCTCTCTCAGATAAATAAATAAAATCTTAAAAAAAAAAAAGGACTATCATTTCTGTGCTTGACACATGTACATTAGAGTTATTCATGTACTTGCCTAATGCCCCATTTAAATCACTTCCTCTCTCTGGGCTTCAGTTTCCTTGCTCTTAAAATGAGTGAACTGTTTGAGACTGGGGTTGTTAAAGTGGATTCTCCATAGCCTCATGTTTGGCAATTAGGAAAGAGAGGTGAGTGGTCCCAAGAAAGCAGTATCCCAGGCTCCCATCCTTACTTTATTTTTTTTCCCCATCCTTACTTTAACAAGAGTCCTCTGTTTTCATGTAATTCATATATTGGGAGTCTGGATAAGGCTTTATTGAGAAAAGGAATCTAGTACTAATCAAATTTGAAAATCCTAAACTAAATAATCTAAAAAAGCTCCAGGATTCCAGTAATAGTAGTGAAATAAAAATAATAAAACCAACTAAAATTTTATTGAGCTAGACACTGTTCTAAATACTCGGCTTAAAAAAAGAAATATTCGGCTTGTCAATATTTTAATCATCGTAACAATCGCATGAGCTAGATATTCTTCACTTCAACCTAAATTGAGGACCCAAATCACATGTCTTACAAATGGCAGGGGCAGGAAGAGAGGAAACACAGATCCAGATCTGAGTCCTTACCCATAATACCACTTCCAAGCTCCTTCAGGGCAAATAGCGTGGCTTTTGTTTCTTTTTCTTTTTATCTCAGAGCACAGTACTTAGGCTAATGGTCACTATTAATAGTGTCTGCAGGATGAATAAATGCTTGAGGGAACAAAAGAAGTCTACCTTGGATTCTGAGAAAACTGAGACAGGAACTTGAACTCTCTAACACTTCAGTGGCCTTTAGAGAATAGCCCTAAACAAACAAACAGAACTATTTCACAGCTTACATCTTTTCTATACCATATTTCTGAAAAGCAAAGGACACCCCCCCTGCAGTCAGAAAGAATTCCTTTTAGATATAGTTTAATTTGTAGTACTGACCAGACCTGATGGGTCCATGGACACATACTTCACCAAATTCGCCATCTTCAACTCATACTCAATATATCTATTCCTTTTGTATAAGGGTTTCTCAACCTTTGCACTACTGACATTTTGAGTCAAATAAGTCCTTGTTGTGGGGAGTTGTCCTGTGCATTACAGGATGTTTAGCAGCACTCTGACCTCTACCCACTAGAAGCCAATGACAACCCATCACCCATCCTTGCAACTGCAACAAATAAAAATGTCTCTAGACATGCCAAATGTCCCATAGAGAGAGGGGGGTATAAAGTAGGGAACCACTGCTTTACATGAATTAGCTTTTGTGGAAACACTGGAGGGGGGTGGGGAGAAAAGAAAAGAAAAAGAAAAAATAAGCAATGCTTACTTATACTTAGAACATAAATGGTAATTTCCTTTCGTTGTTAGTTAGCTCCTCACTTCATCCTCCACCCTCAAAATTCTCCTTAAACCGGGCTATTCTGAGCACCCCATCATGTATCAAGCCTACTAATTGCTTCAACCAAGGGTTGTAATAATAGATATCCTACACATTTATGAGGACTATATGGTGACCACAAATTACCCAAAGCTTATGAACAATCCGGTATGTATATAATGAAGAAATTGCTCAGAACCTTGTAAAATGAAGAGAGAAATATGATCTGCCTTAAAGAAACCTCAGGATAATTAAATATTGCCAACATGGTCTTACTTCATGTCAACCTCTTGATACAGCCAACATTTGGCAAGTAGCTACTCTAGAGCAGGGAATGCACTAGGTACTTTTCTGAACCTTATCTCATTTGCTTTTCTCAACAATCTGATAAGAAAGACATTATCTGTTCTGCAGAGGGGCTCAGAGGAGTAAAATGTCTTGCCCAAGTTCACAAAGTTAGTCAGTGATATCAAAATTTGAATCTGAACAACGACTGGCTCCAGTCCCATGTACTCCCCACTTCTGTACTGCTGTATTTCACAAGAAAGCCTTAGTGGCCTCAATAAACAAAGAGCAAAGAAGGTAACGCAGTCATTTCATTCATACTTATGCACAGATAAGAGACAAAAGGATATATTTCATAATGTCATCTACAGAAAACAAGTTTATCAGTTACTTTTCCCTTTGTGCTTTTCTACATTTTCTAAATTGTTTTGCCCTAAATATGCATTACCTATGCAATAAAAAGCAATTAAAACCCATTTCCCGGGCACCTGAGGGGCTCAATCAGTTAGGAGTCTGCCTTCCACTCAGGTCATGATCTCAAGGCCCTTGGATCAAACCCTGCATCAGGCTCCCTGCTCAGCCAGGAGTCTGCTTCTCCCTCTCGCTCTGCCCCTTCCCCTCACTCATGCTCTCTTGCACGTACACTTCCTCTCTCTCTCTCTCAAATAAATAAATAAAATCTTTAAAAAAAAAAAAAAACCACTTCCAACAACAAAAATAACGCATGGAAGTATCAAAACGTAATGCCAGTTTCAAGTAAACCATTACCACTATTCCTCACTTATGAGACTGCCAAAAATTTAGCAGTTTGGTAACAACATCAACTTTAATAAGAGCCTGGGAAAATAAGTAGTCACATATACCGTTAGCAGAAATTTAAGTTGATACAAGGCTCTTTAGAAAGAAATCTAGCAGATCTATCACAATGTGATGTGACTATGCTCTTTCTCCTAGCAACTCCAGTTCTAAGAATTGACCCTATGGGCGTACCACATATATAATACATAAATTCATACTCAAAGATATTTGCTGCCTATCAATAGAAAAATTAGAACAGTGGAATTCAAAGCAGTCATTAGAAAAAATAAGGTACCTCACTAGGTAAGAATGTATAACATTATCCAAGACTTGGTGTTAAATAAGAATCAAGTTATATAATAGCATGTACAGAAGGATCTCAGGATACACAGGTATTTATCATATATGAATATGTATATACACATATGTCAGTATGCAGGAATCTGTATGTGTCTATGTGGTTGTGTATAAGCTTGTAAATGCATAGAAAATTCTGTACATACATATAAGAAACAATTGATATTAATTATATCTGTAGGGTAAAACTAAAAGTTGGAGAGAAAGGAAATGAAATTTTATTTTTATACCACTTACTAAATTATTTTATATTTTCTCTTCATAAATATGTATTCTGCTGTAAGCAAAAAACAGCGTTCTTGTTTTGGTTTGGTTTTGCTTTCTAAGAGACAAGAAGCCCTGCTCTCATGCAATAGCTTGAAAACAAAGCAACATATGAAATAGCACTGTCTTCTGTTATAATTGCAAATGCTCACAAAACAAGACAGTGTGTGAAAGCCTCCCAGGATCTGTGTGCCAATGAAGCATAATGGAGACAGTTCTCTCCTGGCACACTGAGAGACAAAGCCAGGCTATCATGTTAGGGGATTTAGTGGCTGGATTTTAAGACCAATAATTAAAGTGAAATGCTGCTATACATTTCAAGGCAACCTAAGCCAATTTCTTTAGCAGTTAATACCCAATTTTACTGTTCTTTCCCTCTAGCTTGTCTCCTTTTAACGTAGCTGATACATCTTGACCAAGACCTCAACTCTCCTCCTCTGCAAATGTGTTATGCTCTAGTATGTTAGAAGACCTGGAGCCTGCTGCTGGCTTAACTGCATATCAGCTCACTGACCTCTACAGAGCTTCTCACCTCTAAAACATTGTTAATGCCACCGATTTCCCTGGGACATCCTAAAAACTAAGTATGATAGGGTATAGAAAAGCATGTTGCCAACACTAAGATGCTATGAGAATATTATCATTTGAACTTGAAAAAAAAAGGCTGACCATTAGTGTTGAACAGTATAGTTACTGATGTCATCTCTGGGATATACATCCTGTCTATGGTCTCGAATGCTTATGAAGCTATGAAGCCACCTCAAATTCTTACTTGATGCAAGCAGCCAAAATGATCTTTTAAAAACACAACTCAAAAAAAATAAATAAATAAAAAATAAACATAAAAATAAAAACACAACTCAGACTTCATTTGCCCCCCTTCCCTCCTGGCTCACTAAGTGCTGGTTGTAACAATTACATATCTTTTCACAGAGCTTGGCCCCTCTTCTAATTAGGTCTTTGTATTTGCTGAACCTAGTACTTAAAATGCACTACATACTACAGCTTGCTTTCTTATTTTTTCCTGTTTGCTTCTGTTTCTTTGGGTGTCAGCTCAAATGCTACCTCCTTGGAAAGGCCCTTCCTGATTGTGCTCTGTAAATTAGGCTTCCCTCCTCCCCACCACCACCTTGAACTATTCTCTCCCTCACTCTAGTCCCTCCGTGGCGTTTAGCCTACCATATAATCCTTTATCCTTGTTTACTGGTTTATGGTATATCTTGTGAGCTACAATGTAAACTCATAAGCACCCAAGTCTTATCTGTCTTATCCTCCACTGTATCACTGTGGCTAGAACCGTGCCAGCACACAATAGGCAATCATGAGACATTCATGAAATGAATGAATGCAGAATTTACCAACTACAAAGTGTTTTCATCTAAAGTCCCACATTTTCCCTTGCCTGTGAAACAGGAAGGGCCAATATGATTTTTCTCATTTGAATTACCTGCCCAAGGTCAAAGCTTACATCTGGGGTTTCTGACTCATGATTCCCTAATATCCCCACTACCCAATAGCATCCACAAATTTGGACTTGGAAGGGTTGAAAATAGGGCCATTCATCTGGGCTTTAGGAATAGAGGGAGGGAAGAAAAAGATCTGCCTTCCTGCAGGGAGGAGGTAGGAGAGACAGGGAGGGGGAAATGGTGTGCTATTCTCTTGTACTCCCTAGCTGCAAATTAGTAAGTGAAATTCTCTCCTTCATCTGAATGAAATGCAGCTACCTCTGGGATGGAGGCTTATGAAACCTCTCATCACCAAGTCACGGTGCGGAACACTTGGCTAATTGAAACAGCAAGTGAAATTTTAGGTAGGTCAGATGCAATTACCCAAATTGGAAAGTGACACCAGTGTTCACACCCACTGGACCACACACAGCAGCCTGGGAGCTAAGTCACACACATACACCCCCACACACATACCCCCAAACTAAAGTCATCCACATGCCCTCCTACAGCATGGGGTTCCAACTCTTGCAAATATGCTGATTCACTAACTAGGGAAAAAGTGAGAAGATGCAGGTAGGACAGGGGAAGAGGAGAGAAGAGGACAAGGAAGCTGAAGATGGAGGGGAAGGAGGAAAAGGAGGCAGGGGATCCCTGGGTGGCGCAGCGGTTTGGCGCCTGCCTTTGGCCCAGGGCGCGATCCTGGAGACCCGGGATGGAATCCCACATTGGGCTCCCGGTGCATGGAGCCTGCTTCTCCCTCTGCCTGTGTCTCTGCCTCTCTCTCTCTCTGTGACTATCATAAATAAATAAAAATTAAAAAAAAAAAAAGAAAGGAAAAGGAGGCAGAAGGAAGAGAATATTGGGACGGACTATAGAAGAGGGAGAAAGTGAAGGAAGAATAAGTAGTGAAGAGAAATATCATTCAGCTGTGATGCTCAAGTGGCCAAACGCTGGCACAAGGCAGTCCTTGAAGATTTCTGTGGTCCGGGTGTTTTTTCAGGCACTTGTCTGTTTCCATAGAGACTAAGAATTCCTGCTTCAATAATCATCTTCCAGGTTTCTCTGGTGTTTGAGCTTTCTTCCTATTTCCCCATCAGTGGGCAAGGAAGGACCCAGAGCCTAGGGTTTGCCCTGTGAGAACAGGCATAAGGGCAGGCTGGCTACTTTACACCATCCTGGCCTCCAGCCACTCAGCCCAGTGCCGTAGAATTTCAGTTCTAGCATTTCCACTGATTACCTTACTCCTCCCCTAGGCAAGCACAGACCCTGCTCCTGCCTCCCCCTCCTCCACAGCACTGCCCTGGAGATCTGCATAGCCTCATGGGCAGTCTATCAAAAAGCTGAAAACCTGGTGAAACCTTGTGCCAACCTGACAGCATTTTCAGCCCTTTCACTAGTATGTTCATGGTGCATCTGCAGCATAGAAAACCAATTGGTCACATTTTCCACTTCTGGCCAAGAATGAAAATACTACCTCTTCTTCTATCAGGCTAGACACCTCTGGCTTCCCCTATACCTCCCACCCCACATCCAGTCAGCTGTCAGTCTGTCCAGTCTTTTGTGCAATGCTTTCTTCTTTCTTCCACAGTTCAACAGCACTACCCTGGAGGGGCTGTCATTATTTCTCAGGTCATTAACTTAACGGACATGCATTTCTTCTCCCTGTCCACCAGGGTCAGGCTCTCTCCCTGTCAATACATCCCCTCCCTTAGTAAATCATAAATCCCTGGGGTCCAGGAATCTGTTTTCAACCTGCATCTCAGGTAAATCTGATGCAGCCAAGACACAGTGGGGAACCACAGATGGGATCCACCTTTTATGCAGCTGCAAAGAATTTCTAGTATTCACACATTACATTCTTCTCTCTGGAACTGCAGTGGGACTTCTATGGGCCCTAGGTAGTTTTGCTTTTGCGTGTTCATTCCCCATTTAAAAAAATTATTTTTTACTGCATTGGTATGATGATGAATTCCTTAATTCCTTAAGGTTAGACTCATTTATTTTATTCTGGTTTTTAAAAGAAATCAAAATTAAAACACGTTTGTCAGCCTTAAAATTGTTGTGATCCCTAGGTGCCATGCCTACGGGTAAGTTAGCCCTGCCTCAGCCCCTCTCCCAAATCTTCAGGACCCTCACACTGCCTACAGAATGAAGTCCAATCGTCTCAACACACTTACCCTGATCTGGGTTCAATCTGTCTTCCCAGCACCATCCATGATAGCACTTCCAATCCATATGGGCTCCAGCTTCTAGGCCTAAATGCAAATCTCTCAATACCCCATGCATATATGATGATGACACTGCACCTTAGCTCTCAGCCCAGCCCAAAACAGGTTTCCTTTCCTTGTCTACCTACTGACTTTCTGTTCAAATAGCCCTTTCCACTGTGGTCTCCCCTAGTCCCCCTGGTTGAAATTATGCCTCCTGCTTCTGCACTCCATAGCACTTTACATGTCTATTATTATACCACTAATAATACCACTTTTTCACCCTGTCCTGTGCCAAATATACCTAATTCTGATGTGTACTTCTTTCACAGCATAATATTTCTAAAATCAGGAAGTGGCTTGTAACACATGCCAAGCAAACTCACCAGCCACCAGGTAGAGTACTACACTTCAATGTGCCAAAAATAATTTTCTGCATGTGCAAACCCAAAATGAATAGCAAGCCCTGGACCATCTAATTCTTTCGTTTGTAGGGTTATTTGCATTGTCAACATCACACACAATTGAATTTTAATTTTAATCCCTAGTGCCTTTTTAAATTATGCTTTGATGCATTATTGAAAGAAAAAAATACTTTGGGTCCAGGCTATGGCCTAAGACATGTCAGGTGAAGCAATTTTAAGAAGTAGAAATTGCCAGATCTCTTGGCATATCTCATGAAATTTCCTAATTCCTTAGACCATGAAGGACTTATTACACAGACATTGAGTTGCTCTGTCAAAAGTTTCTAAGCAGGGGCACCTGGGTGGCTCAGTGGTTGAGACACTGAGATGCCTTTGGCTCAGTCATGATCCCAGGGTCCTGGGATCGAGTACCATATCAGGCTCCCCACAGGGAGCCTGCTTCTCCCTCAGCTATGTCTCTGCCTCTCTCTGTGTGTTTCTCATGAACAAATAAATAAACTCTTTTAAAAAATGCTTCTAAGTAAATGTCAAAAGATGTTGTTTAAGTAGACAATAATTATGATTTAGCTTCTTCCTGAGTTACAAAGTTTTGCCAATGAGGAAATGTACAATTTAAACTCCAGGATTCATTACTCCACTTCGAAATTATAGACTCTCTACAAAAGGAGTTCAAAATGGTGAATACAGGTTATAAAAGGATATCATAATGCTTACATACAATTGCAGATGGCCAAATGTGATAGAATTTTTAATATTAAACCTGAAAATAGCTAAGATTCCAACCTCATAATATTGATGAACACACAAATCTACAGAGAAAAGTAATCTATTGTTAGTTTATTTTAAGAATTTGTATACATTTAGTGTTTTTTTCTGCTAAAAAAATATCTTGATGAATCCTACAATAGGTTGTTTTTTTGTTTTTTGTTTTTTGTTTTTTTGTCAAGAAAGCAGCCTTTTGGTAAGCTATTATTTTTTTACATTTCCACATTAGAAAGCTCTTAGGGGTCTGGGACTGTGTATTAATTATCTTTCTCTCCGCTCTAGTGTCTTTGCATATGAAAAATGCTCATTTTTGAGTTGATCTAGCTTTCTGCCAGCAGTTTCATTTCTATCAAGTCTGGCCTCATTTCTATTAAAATCTAGTTGTATGTTTATTTTATAGTTTGGATGCATAAATTTCATTAAAAATGCCCTTTTTAAAAATTCAAAATCAGTTCATGCTTTTATTCATTCAATGAGTATTTATCAGGCTCCTAACAAATGCCGAGCAGTGACTAGGATACAAAGGTGAGTAAAACACAGCCCTGCTGTGAACTTTACTCATAGTCTAGAGGGAGAGATAGGCCAGGCAACACATCCCAATCTAATGTGATGATTGCTAAGGCAGGAACATACTACCTGGGGAAGGAATATGGAGAATGGCCATTTCATGCAGTCTACAGGGGTTAAGGAGCTGGAAAATGAGTAGGAGCTAACCTGGAAAAGTAGACATCTAGATGGCTATGGAAAAAGTTGGCCTATCCTGAGAGAGCAGTGTGTACAAAAGCATAGAGATGCAGGTGGGGGGATGAGGACCTCCCAGTGGAGACACACTAAGAAGTTCTACTGGCCTGGCTTGCAGAGGTACCATGATAGACTTCTGATGTCCAGTTAAGATAAAGTCCATTTCTGGGACGCTTGGGTGGCTCATTGGTTGAGCATCTGCCTTTGGCTCAGGGCGTGATCCTGGAGTCCCTGGATCAAGTCCCACATTGGGCTCCCTGCATGGGGCCTGCTTCTCCCTCTGCCTGTGTCTCTGCCTCTCTGTGTGTGTGTGTCTCTCATGAATAAATAAATAAAATCTTTAAAAAAAAAAAAAAGATAAAGTTCATTTCTGTTCTTAATCCTGAGAAGAATGAGGACTCATTTTCATTGGCAAGATACTGTTCCATAAAGTTATAAAGCAGTACCAATATTGTTCTCTCAGTGTCATATAAGGATTTAATCAGTCTTACTCAATACTGCTTTTTCTCTGCCTTCTTTTTTTTCTAGCATTTAAGAATTTTTTATGTTATATTTAATTTAACAGCAATGTCTTATTTACAAGAGTCAAACTGAAAAAACAACTACATTCATTTCAGTTACCTCAGACACTCCTATTTTTCCTTACCATAGAGAAAGAAGCAAATAGAAACATTCACCACTAAATTCTTCACTTGCAACCCTATGGGCATTTCTCTATGACATTTTACTCAATGTTGAATAAGTAGAGCCTGTGTAACCTCAGACAACTTGCCTAACCTCTCTGTGCCTGGTATATTCAACTATAAGAAAAAATTAACTATCACCTACCTTAAAGAACTCTTATGAGGGTTAAAAAAGATATCCTATGTACAGTCTCTGGCAGGTGGCCTGGATTGTAATCATTGCTACAATAAAAAAAAATTGTAACAATTTTTATCTTTAAGCATTACGGAACAATGTATATAAATATACAGGGTTATAACTTTATATTCTAATTTTAATCTTATGCATACACACATATAATATATATATATGTTTACACACACTTTCAATAGAGGTAATGGCGGAGACAAAGAATCAGGGAAGAGGGAAGGTATATTTTCCATTGTATTTTTTTTCTGTAATCTTTAACTCTTTCTTAACAAGAGCATGGAAAACTTTTATGATAAAAACTTCTATAATAAAAATTAATTTTAAAACCTTATTAAATAAAATAAAAATGTATCTAAATATTACATATATTATTATACATCTATATATCTATGTCTATAATATATATTATTATATATCTATCCAATATATTCAGATATCTAAAGATACCCAGATATATCTAAATAAATATATAAATTTACATACATATATTTGTGTATAGCTATAGATATAGATTTAGCCTAGAAAAGAAGAAAACTGTAGTAAGAGGAGGAACAGGATCTGTTTCCTAATTTTCAAAGGGTAGCCATGTGGACAAAGAATTAGATTTATTTTGTACCTAGACAGACAAAAGGCCTAAATAAGAAGAAAGAACTTTGGGCTGATGAGAACAATCCAAAGGTATAGCCTCAAAAAGCAGTGGTAGCTCCATCATAGAAGGTGTATATCATAGACTACATGGTCATCTTTCTGAAACTTGGTTCAAAAGATTCCTCTTCTGGGATACCTGCGTGGCATAGTCAGTTAAGCCTCCAACTCTGGGTTTTAGCTCCGGTTACAATCTCAGGGTTTTGATCTCAGGGTCGTGATCTGAGGATCTGGAGATGGAGCCCCACAACAAGCTCCTCACTCAACATGGAGTATGCCTGAGATTCTCTCTCCCTCTCCCTCTGCCTGTCCCCCCCCCCAGCCCTCACACACTCTCAGACTCTCTCTGTCTAAAATAAATAAATCAAAAGAAAGAAAGAAAGAAAGAAGAAAGAAAGAAAGAAAGAAAGAAAGAAAGAAAGAAAGAAAGAAAGAAAGAGAAATTCCTCTTCCAAGTCTATGCAACTGGGCAGTCTCCAAGCATTTGACCTTGGATGCATCCTTAAATGGCTATCTAAAAACATTCAAACTTTTGCCACACTAATTAAGTTAGTATATCAGCTTTACCTTCAACCTCCAAAACCCTTAAATGGGCAGGTATTCCTAAAAAAGAAATATTAGTATATACATGCTTATAATATCTCAATACAATATGAAGTTATCCAAATAAATACTTCATAATGGTATAGCCTGATTCAAAATACAGATGCTGTGTTTAAACACCACCTAGAGAGATGCCTGGCTGGCTCAGTGCTTGAGCGTCTGCCTTTGGCTCAGGGAGTGATCCTGGGATCTGTGATGGAGTCCTATATCAGGCTCCTTGCAGGGTGCCTGCTTCTCCTTCTGCCTATGTCTCTGCCTCTATCTGTGTGTCTCAAATAAATAAATAAATAAATAAATAAATAAATAAATACATTTAAAAATAAAAAAAAATACCACCTAGAATTGGATTTGTTAAAGGTAATTTTTGCTTTCAATCAGAATTATACTAAACAGGGAAGTATTTTAGCATTCCTCATTATCTGATACTTTTAAATCCCATTAAAATCTGGAAATGGATTTTAATTGGACTATTGTTTTGTGGCTTGCCATTATGAATTTGGTAAGTAAAGCCTAATGTTGGAAGACTTTAGTGACTCAAGACTGGGAGTTCTAACTTGGTAGATTCTAATTTCCATGGTAGGTGAAATGCACACAAGATAAATACGGGGTTCCTGAGCTAATGAATTGGGATAGCTAGAGTGCCATCTGGAGATGAGAGCATGACCTTTGAATGACAATCTTTGCTAGAGAATATTTTAAATGAAGAGAAAGTGAGCCAAGGCAGGCAGAGAGCTCTGGAAGACACATCTGACTTGGGGGCTGCTCTGGAATCTACCAATCCAGAGTCTGTTGACTTAGAAAGTAATTAAACTTCTCTGTACATCTGTCACTCTTTCATCCAAAAACAGAGGGAAAATCCAAGGACATAATATTGGTTCCTTTTCAATAATCAGTTGATATTTTATCTACACAGAAAGACAGTTTAGTTCAGTGGAGAAAAACTTAGACCTTAAAGTCAGAAAACCTGAATCTGGCTGTCACTAAGTAGCTATTTTACCTTGAACAAGTCTCCTACCATCTCTAAGAACAGATTTCCTCATCTAATTTAAGGACACAGACAGCAAAATAAAGGAAAATTGCAAACACATCCTCATGTTGTTTTAAGCTTCAAACTAAATGCTCTATTGTAAGAACAACTATCATGATTCTCCTTTTATAAATGGGGGAACAGGCTTAAAATTTTCCTAGGTTTTATAAGTAGTAACAGTACCCCAGATGTTTGATATCAAGTCTCTAGGCACAGACATGCCACATCACCTGCCTAACAGACTTCTGGGGAAATGAAATAAGGTAAGTGTCCAAATGTACCATTTATTATAAATAGCTATACAAGTTTAAGGTATTGTTAAAACTAAGCTTTAAATCCTCTAGACTTATTTTTAAGTCCTCTAGACATATTTTTCCATTCATAAACATTTCTATTAGGTCCCTATGAACCACCTTTCCTGTCCTGCACATCACAGTACAACGAATTAAATAAATGAGCGGATCACTGCTGCTTTAGAAATGATCCATGAGCTAAATTAAATATCTTAAACAAATGGATACATTTACATTTCATGAGGCCACTCTTTGAGGATCTTAGAAGAAAGAACTATAATTAGACAAGATAGGTATAGTTGCACTAGTCAATGAAACTTGCTCCCCACTGAAAGAAACCCCACTCTCAGGGCCCAACTGCTCATCCAAACCAAACAAACATCATCATCCCAGACTGTGTTCTCAACTGCAAATATGCGTCAAAAGTCATAAGATACATAGTACTGCCATAATGAAGCCACAACATTTCCCTAACCAGAAAGAGAAACCGGCAAAAGGAAGAGTCCCTGCAACTTTTTCATACGGGGCTAGTTTGATCAAGCTGAAGAATCAATTCCTAACAACGGTGCTTTAGAGATAACAATATTCTTAATAAAAATGTTTTCCCATTACAATGGCTTATCAATTCAATTCATTCTTCTCTAAACCTACTGGAAAAGTCTGGTTTGGTGAAAAAGACAATCCTCAAAAATCCAAACTTACTACAGGCTGCCCTGTGTTTGTTACTGCTCCCATTAAACAACAGTCCCCTAAAGGCCAGAAGTCTCATTCACTATTATATTCCCCACAGTGCTTAGCACAGTACCTGACACATAATGGACTCAGGAAATAGGTGTTGAATTTATGCTAGAATGTAATATACTTTAAAAACAAATTCCAGGGGGAATCCCTGGGTGGCTCAGCAGTTTGGTGCCTGCCTTTGGCCCAGGGCGTGATCCTGGGGTCCTGGGATCCAGTCCCACGTCGGGCTCCCTGCATGGAGCCTGCATCTCTCTCTGCCTGTGTTTCTGCCTCTGCCTCTCTCTCTCTCTCTCTCTCTCTGTCATGAATAAATAAAATATTTTTTAAAAATTAAAAAAATTAAAAAAATAAAAACAAATTCCGATCTTAATTCCTTTTTTAAAAAATTTTTTTATTTATTTATGATAGTCACAGAGAGAGAGAGAGAGAGAGAGGCAGAGACATAGGCAGAGGGAGAAGCAGGCTCCATGCACCGGGAGCCCGATGTGGGATTCGATCCCGGGTCTCCAGTATCGCACCCTGGGCCAAAGGCAGGCGCTAAACCGCTGCCCCACCCAGGGATCCCCCCCAATCTTAATTCCTATGAAAAGTGAAAAAATACAAAATTTCATATTTCTTTCATTTCCTAAAGGTGGGGCTCCCCCTCACTCGTTTGGAAATTGTTCATTCCATCTCAGTTATTTGTGTACATGCCCACTATGTTCCAGAAAGGATTATAGTGGCATCATTTGGAACAGATGAATTTTTTTTTTTTTTAAGATTTAAAGGCAATCACATCCAGTCAAAAGATGCTTTGGACTTTATCACAGATTTAGAAAATCATAAATCAGATACTTATGTACAATATCAATACCAAAGCTGTTAGAACCAAGAATCCTTCAGGTAATTTTAACTTTAATTTAGGATGGTCCTGAGAAAACACTCTACCAACACCTTATTCAACTTCAGTAAGAATTTGTATGGGTAAAACATGTTTTCAGGCCAGGACACTTGAACATCTGTAGACAATATTTTACCCCACTTATGGGGTCAGGAAAATAGGAAGTGGTAGTCCAGGAAGAGCCATTACACAATTAAAAGAAAAAAGCATTTATTTGCAATGCACAGGAATTAAATTCAGTTTGCTTTCATTCCTTCCCAAACAACCCAACATGAATCTTTCCTTTGGAGTCCTAAGTTGTCCAGTATATTAAAGTCACCAATGTGGAACAAACCACTGAGCCTTCAATTATAGATTATCTTTATGTAAACCACCCTCTGATCCTGGTTCCTTGAAAAGGTGAGCAAACAGCTATGATAATACCCCTGGTCCAACATACATATATGAAATAACTCTTTTGCTATGGATATGGCTAAAAGAGCATTCCAACAGAGAGAAATCCAACTTGTTAAAACGCTTTATTAAAAAAAAAAAAAGGCTGCAAACCCAGATACAAAGTTTAGAGCCTTTTTCGTGTTCCTTCTATGCAAAGTTTATGAAACACTAACAAGACCAAAGCCAATAGCAGATGAAATAAATTTCATTGAACAAATCATAAATGCTATGTAAAAGACTTCTAGATCAAAATTCGCTCAAGGTAAAAATTGCTGGGGAAAGCTAACAGCATTAACCCTAGCCGACAGCCGGAGTTGGAAAGAGGCACGTCTTTACAGAATTGCAAACAACATCAGCATTAAGAGGATAATAATTAGAATAAATACCGTCGGCAGGCTGCAAAAACAAGCAACGCACTTGCTCCTTCACCTCTCCCCCTCATCCAGCTGGGTAGTGAAAGCAGCTGCCTCTCCCTGCCCTCCTTCCCAGCGGCTCCTCGCGCCACCCGCTCCCTCCTCGCGTCCACTCCTTCCCTCCCCTTTCGCCTCCTCTCCCCGCCCCCAGCTAGTGTATTCAGCAGCCCAGAGAGATTAAGAGGCGCTCGCTACGTCCCCGGGCCTCAGGACGGATCTAACGTTTCCTAGCTCCATGAACTAGAGAAATTAGAGACGCAACACCCTGGTGGTATTAGATGCCTTCGCTCCATCCCGGCCCCTCCCAGGCCAAGGTGGGGGGTGGGGTGGGGAAGCCTCGGGCTAGTGGAGTAGGAAGCCTCGGGAGGACCCGGCGGAGTCCAGCTGGGCGCACCCGGCCGCCAGCGCTACCTGAGCTGTCCATGGTGCTGGCGCGGTCTTGAGACTGCTGGGCGGGACTCCGCGCGGCTGCCGCCCCGGCGTTCACTCTCTGCTTGCCGCCACCCGCGCCGCTCCCCGCACTTAAGTCCCGGCTACTGTCCACCAGCTGCAGGGATTCATAACCATCGTTGCTGGTCTTTTTCCGGTAGCTCCCGAGGAGACTCATGGGCAAGCCCAGAGACCAGGGAAAAAATATCAACCTGGGAAACGAAGGCGGGGGAGGAAGGTGGAAAGGGCTAAAGGAGGAAATAAAAAAAGAAAAAAAAGAAAAAAAAAAACATCAAGTGTCCGACATGACGCAAAGAGGAGGGAAAGAGGGAGCAGCTAGCGGAGAGGAGCTGTGCGGGGCGAGCGGCGGAGCCACCGCCCTGGGCAGAGCGCAGCTCTGGGCACCCGGCGCGACCCAGACAGAAAAAGAGGGCGCGGGCGGGAGGGCGAGCGGGCCCTGCGGAGCTCCCAGCCCCGGGCCAGCCACCCGCAGGCTGAGGAATGCCCGGAAGCAATCCTATAGGTGTCGCCGCGTCGCCCCGCCGCGCAGCAGGGCAGCTCCAAGCGCGGCTGGCCCACGGGGAGGGAAGAAAAGAGAGGGAGTGAGGGAGGGGAGATTCTGGAGCGGGGGGGGGGGGGGGGGGGCGGAGGGCGGTAAATGGGGCGTGGTGGGAGGGGGAGGGGACTACTACGACCCGAGCAGAGAGTATTTTCGCGCGTCACGTAAAGAAGAAAGAGGCTGGGTGTCTCTGCTTCGTAAGCTTTGGGGACGAGGGGGGGGGGGTCTCTTGGTAAAATCCAGACACGCCCATTTTGTATAACTTAGCCTATATTTGCTGGAAGATTCGGCAAGTCAAAGCCACCCCGACGGTTACCGTCCTGGAGGGCTGACTTGTAACTTAATAGGAAAAGAACACATGTTAAACCTATGCTAGGGCCGAAAGGAACAGCAATTTCTTTCAAACCAGAAGGGGAATAATCCCAAAGAGCTGGCTATTCTAAGTAGGAGACCATTCCACCTAATGAGTAGATAGGACTGTTTCAGTAGCTATGAACCAATAATTGGGGAGGGTGACCCCGGGGAAGAGATTGAATCAGGTGCAATTTCAGTTCTGACATCATTTACCTTGGGACCTGGAAAAAGGACTATACCACTCAGTTGGCTTGAAGGGATGGATGGTTAGGAGACGAGGATCTTTCTTTCCATTCTCTGGCTCCTCCCCCTTTTTCTTTCATAATTTTGAGAAAACAAAGAAAGCAGTCACTCATTATCAGAGGAGAATTCATCACCAAGGTAATCAAGCTGAAGGGCCAGAGCCCCTTTCTGGCAGAGAAGTCCCTTTCAAGGCTGTGTACCTAATTTTATATTCATGATTTTGCCTTCTTATTCTTAAAGAGAACCCCAACATTGGATATTTCAAGACTTGCAAACACTGGACATAACTCTAAGTCTCAAAATGCAATTATCAAATGTTCATTTTCACTTGATATAAAAAGCATACAGAAGTAGCTATCCCTCATTTTTATCATTTCGAGTGAAATTGTGGTTTTTAAATGGTCCTTTTCCCTATTAGGATTTGGAATGACTATGTGAGGAGCTTTTCAAAAGTCATTTGGCAGAGTTTCATCACGCATCAGCAAGAAAAAAGTTCACACATGTAAAATTTGCTTAAGCCCATACACAAAGCCAGCATTGCTCTCTTTTCACCTTTCATGGCTTTCTCGGTGTCATTTTGATCACTTAAGAACACAAAATCAAACAACAGCATCTAATAGGATTGGGTCCAAATCACTTGGGACCCAAAGAGTTCCCAGGAAGTTCTAGCTCTATACCGGTCTATGTAAAATAAGTTGGATTGAGAGACATTTGCCTGTTCAAGGATCACTCAAACGTAAATTCTTATAGGAAGAGGATGAATCAGTAGAGGCCAAGAATGCTAGTCTCCCCTCTGGGAAGACCTCAATTCGTTCACTGAAGATGTAACCTGACCCAAATCATAAATCGCAGTTAATGCTTATTTATAACAAGATCAAACAACTTGAGTGATAGCAGTTAAAACTGTAAAACAATTTTAAACACAAATTTTATACTTTCAATTTTCCAAATCTGTCAGATTGAGTGATTTTTAGGTACTTGACTGAAACCGTACTCTGTAAAGTCTAGTAAATAAATATTTTCAAATAACATTTTAAATAATCCTTTCCTGCATTTTTCCTTCTCTTTTAATTCATTACTGAGGCACAGAGAGAGTAAATGCCTAGTGTCCATCATGTGCCTCGGCAAATTCTGGATTTATAATCACCGGATTAAGAGAATTTAGAGATGACCATTTTTCAAAATTGAAAATTATTATTTTCAAAAAGAGTGCTTTCAGTTATTTTCATTCAACTGTTTTCAGAGCTGCAGACATATTGCTGGAAGAAATTAAGATGAAACATATGCCTTTATATTTTTTAATATCTATCTCCCCAGTTTGCAAATTTAAAGAAAAACTTGAATGGGCTAAAGAGACCATTTAATTTTTTTCTTTACACTTAATTTAACATAAATAAAATTAATCAGAATAACTATTCATGACCCTACAAAATTAAGGATATAAAGAACACACACACACACAAGAACACAAAAAGGTAGAAAACACAATAGCTGTTTTAATATACAATAGTCTAATAAATAGTTTGGAGCTTAAATTGGAATATATACGAATTCTGACACTAACATTGTTTTTCTTATCCTAAAGATCACATTCATAATAAGTTCACTTATCCATGATGATCTTACTTTTCTACTCTATACAATAGAGCATAATAAAAATACCATCATTATATATAGTTGAAGAATTAAATTAGTACCTAACACATAGAGAGTAAGTATTTAACAAATATTCACTCTTATTACTATGATTGGGCTGGCTTGTGCACAATTCTATCCTCAGTGCCCAATAGTCCTAGTTCTTCCCGTGGAAGATGCTCAATAAAGGATAAGTATTTTTTTCCAGTACTATACTAGTAGAAATTTGTCTTTGTGATTCCGAATGAGTATCCGTGCCTAACAAAGGGCACTGGTAAGATCCAAGGTGAACATTCAGAGCTAAACTATCCTGTTTTTTCCAATTTACTTTATTTCAAAAATACTACATCACAGAGCAGAGCCAAAGGATTAGGTGCCCTCTTTGGGGGAGAGTATTCTTTCCCTTTGCCTTTTCAATTGCTGACTTCAGTCACTTCTAAACTTGGCAAAGGTTACTCACACTGAGGAATGTTCAGGCTCTATTCCTACCCATCCATTCCACCCCAAAATACTCTCCCATCACAACAGATGTCACACTATTTTTGTGGTGCGGGGTAGGAGAAGATGAATAAATGCCATGACCCATCTGGATTATGATCTGTGCTCTTTAATTTCCAGGAACTATAACACAGCGGTTAAAACTCAGGTTCTGGAATGATATTTCCTAGGACTGAACCCTATTTCCGCAGACCCTTTTAGCTCTATGACCTTAGGCAAGTTACTTAACTTCTCTGCCTCACTTTTCTCCTTTGTAAAATGAGCATAAGAATAGTACCACCAGGGACGCCTGGGTGGCTCAGCAGTTGGGCATCCGCCTTTGGCTCAGGGTGTGATCCCAGAGTCCTGGGATCAAATCAAGTCCCACATGGGGAGGGTGGGGCTTCTGCCCTGGAGCCTGCTTCTCTCTCTGCCTGTGTCTCTGCCTCTTTCTCTCTCTGTCTTTCATGAATAAATAAATAAATAAAATCTTAATAAAAGAAAAAAAAGAATAGTACCATCAGAATAAGGCTGTAAGTGAAAATTAAATCAGTACCTAACATATAGTAAATGCTTAACAAATATTGTTACCACTATTGTTCTAGTATTTTTAGAAGGAAAAGTAACATTTTTTACAGATAGGAAATTAGGCTAAAATCTGTCCTGCCTAACTTAAGAAATTTATTATGATGATGTATAATATAAAAGCATTATGTATAACGTAGAGTGATTGTTCTGCCTTGAGGTTTTACATATTTCATACATCTCTTATTAGATTTTAGACTCCTTGAGAACAAAAATCCGTATTTTGCTCATGTCTATATCCCTCCTGATACCCAAAAGAGCACCTTACACTCATGAGACATCGAGTAAATATCTACTGAATAAATAAATAAATAAATAAATAAATAAATTGTATTAATAATCACCTAGTCTAGTGATTTTTTAAAAACTATGTTGTGGTCTACTATTAGATTATAAAATAAAATTAGAAATTCATAACCATTATTTTATTTTATTTTTAAAGATTTTATTTATTTACTCATGAGAGACACAGAGAGAGGCAGAGACATAGGCAGAGGGAGAAGCAGGCTCCATGCAGGGAGCCCGACGTGGGACTCGATCCCAGGACTCCAGGATCATGCCCTAGGCCAAAGGTGGGCACTAAACCACCTAGGCATCCCTCATAACCATTATTTTAATATAAATGAACTAGGTCAGAAAACATCAGTTTTTGGCATCTGGTAAGATATTGTTTCCTGAACTATTGAGTTTGTGTGGTGAAAGTGTGCGTGTATTTCTCCTCAATAATGACATCAATGTATTTCTTACTACAAGTACAAGTTACAAATGTTTGAATGTCTATGTATAGCAAAATTTCCACTACCAAGAGGTCCTAGGGTTCCCAATTGTGAATGTCCTACATATTGTGACATCTGAACTCACTCGGATACATAACTGGACAACAAAGAGTTCTGGCTAACCAGACAAGAAATGAAAACAGAATTGCTCTGTTCTCTCTGTTGCAAAAGGCAAAAATTATTATGTATGATCGGGTTTCTAAAATGCACTTCTTCGATTTTATGTTTTAATATAAATCAATGAATAGCATTGAAACTTTCTTTGGCAACATGCCTCAGGTACATAATTCAGATTATGTCCTTACTGAAGAAAAGTCTATAGATATAGACAATGTGAAGTGCTCAAACTGAGGACAAACAGGCCATATCTGGCCCCCAAACTTGTTTTGTCTGCCCTGTACTTTTTAAAAAAGACTTTTACTTATTTATTTGAGAGGGAGAGAGAGCAAGCACAGAGGGAGGAGGAGAGACAGAGGAAGAAGCAGACTCCCTGCTGAGCAGGAAGCCTGATGTGGGGCTCAATCCCAAGACCCCAAGATCATGACCTGAGCCAAAGGCAGACACTGAACCTACTGAGCCACCCAGGGGCTCCCTGTATTTTTTCTTTTAATTGTAAACTTAAATATTTCCACAGAAGGTTCAGAGGCTCCAACTTGAGTGGCATAGTTCACCACCACTTTCCCATATGAAACATACAACCTACTCCACTCATTCCTTGTCAGTCAACCCTTGCAAGCATTTGAATTTGAGACCTCTGGTGCAGTGGCCAAAACTGGAGGAATAACAACACCAAGACAGATGCCAAAAGCCAAATCTTTAGGCCACCATCCAAAAGAAAGAGCAACAGGCTGGAATCCTCTCCTGACTCGATTATTAATCAGCAGAGTGGCCTTGATAATCATTCTCTTCTTAGCAGTAAAATTGAAGGTGTTGGATTACAGCATTCCCTCTAGTTCTCAAATTTTTCTATCCTTCTCAAAACTTGAGTTGTCATTTCCTTCCTTCTCCAAAGGAAGCCCAGAGGGAAAAACTATGACCATTTAAGTACTTCAGTTCTAAGTCCCAGTCAATCAAGGTTTTACTAGAGAGCACATACTTAAGTAGTGGCAGCTGTCAAGAGTTGCACATAGAGCAATACACAAGAGACATGAGGGAATGTGCTGGAAAAACAGAGTGAGCTGATAATATTTAGCAAAGGAAAACCTCAACTATTCCTACAATATTTCCTTAGAAATGAGCTTGTGTGTTCCCGGTGCCTGGCGGAGTGTTGGGTTTCCCACAAGATGAGACAAATTTTCCATGCAGGGCATATTTTTTAAGGTAACTCAATATCCCAAAACATGTGCCTCCTTGAATCTCTAACAGTAATAATAAAAAAAAAAAAAACTGCCATTAGTTTACTTTCCATTTGCCAGGTACCTTATCTACCTTAACTGTCATCTTCTCAACAACCCCACGAAGACACAACCCCTTTTGTGAGGCACACTAGGAGAGGTTAAATAACTTGCCTAAGCTCATACAGCTAGCTGTCATTTAGTATTTAAAATCACATCTTTCCAATTATACTTTGTCTACTTCAGCAGCCTGAGGAGGCAATTCCAGTGGTCAACATGAATGCTGTATGACATGTGGGTCATTTCTTGGACGTGACCTAAGTGTGGCCAGTGAAAAATAATTTGGGCACTTTATGGGAATTACCCTTGCTTTACTCCCCAGGTGGCAGGTTCTGTTCAGAGAAATCTAAAAGTTTTTAATTTATATGGATTCCCAATAGGCAATCTTGTTTTGTAACTATCTGGCTTAGAGGACTTTTTATATTGTGCTCTTGAAAATTGATACTTGTCTACTCTTTGGCCTAATTTTAATCACTGGAAGGAAAAATAATCTTTATATTCATTAAAAGCAAGCCCCCAGCTTTCAGAGAAGCTTGGCCCCTGTTGTGTATGTGTATAAATATGTATGTATGCAGATTACAAAGACATCAAGGCATGGTGGAAAAACCACTAGCTTTGGGAAAAAATACAACTGTGTTTGAGTTCTGGCCTGTTACATGCAAGTTTTCTATCTTTTCCCTGTTTCCCACCCAAAGCCACATTCCCTCTCAATAAAGTTGAGGAGATACTTGTTCTACCTCATAGAATCAAATGAAATAAGGTCCATGAGAGCACATAATAAACACTAAAGCCCTACTCAAATGCTGCATTTCATCAAATCTAAGAAATCATACATTTTTAGTCACAGCATCAAGAAAAATATACTACTGATGATATATATACATGGAGTATTCTCAATTTTAAGATGATTAGGAGTGTCTAGGTGGCTCAGTAGGTTAAGCATCTGCCTTGAGCTCAGGTCATGATCCCAGGGTCCTGGTATCGAGCTCCACATCAGGCTCCCTGTTCAGGGGAGAGCCTGCTTCTCCCTCTCCCTCTGCCACTCTCTCTGCTTGTGCTCTCTTGCTCTCTTTCAAATAAATAAATAAAATGTTAAAAAAAAAATAAGATGCTTACAGATACATAAACGTTAATATATTAAAAATTGTCTTAGAATCGATGAAACAAATTTTATTATTTGACTACTTGTTAATCTGAGAATATTATTTGTCTATTTATAATTCAGGTATTTTGAGCAACTCTGGTAGATAAAGACAACATTCATCATATTTACCAGGCCTACCATAGTGCCTGCCAAGTAATAGATGTTCAGTATCTGCTAATTGAATGAAAATGCAAAAAAAGTTATTTCAGAAGCCATCTTTAGCTTACAGAAAAATTCACCATGGGTTTCTTTAGTAAGCTCACTTAAAATGCTGTTCCATTTGCGAACATTCAACTTACCCTTGACTTTTCAAGGACATGCTCATGGTTTAACGATGTTACACCTACATTACCATTTCAAGAGTAACTCATGGAAGCACATGTCTCTTTCATTTGTCATTTTATAAGGAAGGACACCAGCTTTTCAAATGGACAGACTCTGACAGACTACCATAAACTGGCCCTGTGTTCAACTGCTTTCAATATTGGGAATAACAAACTGAAAATATTCATGTGGTAATTAGTTCCCCAAAGTCAGGTACAAATCTACACAGAAGGGACACCTGGGTGGCTCAGCGGTTGGGCATCTGCCTTTGGCACAGAGGTGATCACAGAGTCCCGGGATGGAGTCCCACATTGGGCTTCCTGCATGGAGCCTGCTTTTCCCTCTGCCTGTCTCTGCCCCCCCACCTTTCTGTGTCTCTCATGAATAAATAAATAAAATCTTAAAAAAAAAAAATCTTGGGCAGCCCCTGTGGCACAGCGGTTTAGTGCCGCCTGCAGCCGGGGCGAGATCCTGGGGACCCGGGATCGAGTCCCATGTTGGGCTCCCACATAGAACCTGCTTCTCTCTCTGCCTCTCTCTCTGTGTGTCTCAATAAATAAATAAAATCTTTAAAAAAAAAATCTACACAGAAGTGAAAGTTTCCCTAAATCTCAGACGTTCCCATGTTTTGCTCTGAGCTCATTTTACATGATTTTATCTTTAAGATGCTTAAAATGTAGTTTCTTATTCTCTGTAACCCCTTTGTGAAAAGGTTGAGCCCTAGAGCATGTGGCAAATCCTATATGACAGTGATGAGAAAGACAATGATCACCTCTGATACAGGCGGAATCAATTCTTGGGGTGCTGAGTCTCCAGGGCACCAAACCACCATTACTCACTTGACCACAAATACTTGAAGGGAAAGAATTAGCATTTCCTGAGCACTAAATTAAGTTCCTGGGCTTTTGTTTTTTTGGTTTTTTGTGGGTTTTTTTAGATCTATTTACCTATTTAAATCCAAAAGGTCTTTTGAGAAGGATTACCATACCCATTTTATACCCATGGAGACCAAATCCCCAATATTCCTTTCCGCCTGTTATGCTAACAGAACACTTGATCTTTAGCTGGGCACATGGCCATATAGCATCACAAATCTATTTCTCAATATCAACGCAGTCTGGAACATTTTAAGCCCTTAAAGTTGATACAGAACTTAGAGTAGGGGCCCCTGGGTGGCTCAGTTGGTTGAGCATCCGACTCTTGATTTCAGCTCATATCATGATCTCAGGGTCATTGAATCGAGCCAGAGCCACACATCGGGCTCTGGGTTGGGTGTGGAGCCTGCCTGAGATTCTCTCTCTGACCCCCACCGGGCTTACATACTCTCTTCTATCACTCTCTTTCTCTAAAAAAATAAAAATAAAAATAATTTTTTTAAAAAAGAAAGCAAAGTGTCAGTGCTGATGATACAGTAGCTCTGAGTCTATTTCAGTATGACCAAATGACACTCTGATTCTTTCTCCATTTGTGCTAAAAGTAATAAGGAAGTAAGGTAATAAATCAGAGTATTTTTATTTTATTTTTTACTTTCTATTATGGAAATTTTCAAACATATACAATTATGACAATTATATAATGGATCCCTTTGTACCCATCATTCAGCATCAACCATTACCAAGTTACAGACAACCATGTTTTGTATGCATGAACCCCTAACTACCTTTTTTTCTTTTTTTAAAGATTTTATCTATTTAGTTGAGATAGAGACAGACAGAGAGAGCACAGGCTGGGAGGAGGGTCAGAGGGAGAGGGAGAGGCAGACTCTCCACTGAGCAGGGAGCCCAAAGCAAGGCCCGATCCAAGGACCCTGAGATAATGACCTAAGCCAAAGGCAAATGCTTATCTGACTGAGCCACCCAGGTGCCTCTCCTAACTACCCTTTTAGCAAATTCTAGACTTTGTATCATTTCATCAGCAAACATCTCTGTATTACGCACTTAAATTTTTGGAACATCAGATTTCATTATATTGGAAGAGGGCAAAGTGCCATCCCACTGTATCTGAGAAATGAAAGTCATCCACCAGTTCCCTTTCAGGAGACTGTCAGAGGATCCTGCATAACCTTTCTGTTTCCTCATTTCCCAGGGAAATAATGTATCATCCATTCAGCTTCCTGCCCACTCTCCATCTCCACAAAACCTACCTTTTCAAGTACTGGCCATAATCTTAGTTGGGCCTTGCTACTTGAGAGATCTGGAAATCAGCATGGATTAAGTTTTCCCATGATAGCAGAAATTTATGGACTATTAAAATTGGAAGGAGCTATAAAGGGTAGACTATCCCTTTCAATTTAAAGATAAGAATATTGAGACAGGGAAGTGAGCAAATTGATTCACTTCTGAGTTTTCTAAAATGCAAATCCAATTAATTATGTGACTCAACTACTTAAAACCATTTAAGGGCTTCCCATTGCCCACAGTCTAAGGTATTTAACATAACAAACCCTTCACATTCTAAGATAAACTACTTCCCTCTGGAGACCCAGCCCTCACCATTTCCCCTTCCCCACATCCTCTTTCTAAGTCTAGAAATAAAGCTTCTTTATGATCCCTTGTCTAGCCAACTCCTGCTTGCCCTTCAGATCTCAGCATAGACAACACTTTCCCAAGGAATCCATCAAAGTTCTCAAAACCAAGTCACATATAATTCTGTGTGTCCCACAGCACATTGTACATCTTCTAACATAGCACTTATAATACATTACTTTGAAATTTCCTGTTTGATGTATGACTTCCCACATCAGATTATAAGCTTCATGATGGTATGGCCATGTTTGGTCTAACTCTATGCCTGACACAATGCAAACACAGGATATATACTTGCTAAATAGATGAATGACCACTACCACTGGTAAGAGTCCATGAAAGACATTAAGGGAAAGTTGCTCTGTATAATGTCTAGCACTCAATGAAGGTTAGTCATTGAATTTCCTACTACACATAAGGGACTGGCTGGCATTCTGACCAGTCAGAGCTCTTAATATTCCTATTCCAAGTATTCTACTTAATATGAATTCAGCCAATAAAGTTATACTTTACTGCTAGTATCCTATGTAAATAAAATTATTTCTACTGGGTTGGGAAAACACACAGATTTATAGCACCTTGAAATCATTTCTGCTTGAAATTTACTTTTTGACCTAAGTAGAGGATTCACACACTCCAGACCATCCTTCTGAAAGACTCACAAATCATCATTTTTGAAGAATATTTCCTTTGGGCCATATATTATTTATGAATCACTGAAGATGGCTCTTTCATCTTCCCTCCGAAATCACTATGCCCATATTGTATAGACTACAGGAAATCATGTGTTGGTGAAAAATGAGATGGGAAAGTTCTCAAAAGAAATATACAATTGGTTGCACAACTCTGAATGTACTAAAGACCACTGAATGATACACTTTAAATGGGTGAATTGCATGGTACATAAATTAGGTATCAATAAAGCTCTTGCAAAAAAATTAATATGAGAGATGTTAAGTTATTAATAGGATATGATGATTTTAATAGCTAATATGTATTAATATAATCAATATAACAGCTAACAGTTATTAATATAAATATAACAGCTAACATTCGTTAGTATGATAAATACAGTAGCTAATATTTATTGATATGAAGTAGGCAATACGTACCCAAAAAAAAGGTATATAATCAGAAATTACTCAGGAGTGCCTGGGTAGCTCAGTTAAGCATCTGCCCTCAGCTTAGGTCATGACTCCAGGGTCCTGGGATTGAGCCCCACATCAGGCTCTCTGTTCAGCAGGAGCCTGTTTCCCCCTCTCCCTCATATATGAATCATATATATAACTTTTAAATGTCTAATAGTCACATTTTTAAAAAACAAGAAACAAGTGAATTTGCATATATTTTATTGACTTCAATGAGCACAAAATATTGCCATTTCAACATATAGTCTATAGAAAAAAGTAATCCATGAGATACTTAATGTTTTTTTCATAGTAAGTCTTCAAAATCCAGGATATATTTTACACTTACAGCACATCGTTTACAGCACATCTCAATTTAGGTAAGTCACATTTCAAGTGCTCAGAGGCCACTGAGTGCTAGTGGCTACTGCATTAGTGCAGATACAAACTGTCCATCAATCTCCACAATTAACTCTAAGAAGACTGAAGCTTTTGTAATTATAGATGAGAAAACTGAAACTCAAAGAAATTAAGCAATTTGTTCATACTCAACAGCTAGATAATACAAAGCCCAGGCTTAAGCCCTGGTCTTTGGTATCCTCCATGTTTTATGCTCCTTATCACATTATGCTCATTGTATAGTAAGAACTAATGTTCAGCATGATCCTGAAATACAGCCAGATCAAAAAAATTAATGATGATATGGCTTCACCTATAAAATGAAAGGTTAGATAGGTCGTCTTTAGGCACAGGTTCTGTATTTTTTTTAAATTTTTTTCTTTTTTTTTTTATTTATTTATGATAGTCACACACAGAGAGAGTGAGAGAGAGAGAGAGGGGCAGAGACACAGGCAGAGGGAGAAGCAGGCCCCATGCACCGGGAGCCCGACGTGGGACTCGATCCCGGGTCTCCAGGATCGCGCCCTGGGCCAAAGGCAGGCGCCACCCAGGGATCCCCAGGTTCTGTATTTTTTTATTGATCATTCAGGACATAGAGCCAGCCAATGGGACAGAGGAGTTCAAATCGGAACAATCCCAACTTCTCTCTATTGATTCACGAGCGTCATGAATCTCTTACTATCACAAATGGAAGTATTCCCTCCATTACACCTTTTCTCACCAATTATCACTCTGTTCACAGACTTAAAATCAAAATCTTTGCAAATAAAATTGTTCACTGAAAACAGTCTGCAATTGCCAACAATGTAATGTTAACACCTGAACTAGTCCAAAAAATGGTTTCTTTAAGCAACAGACAGAAATGGAGAACACACAATCTCCTCTTTGTCAGTGTCCCAACCTTCCCACCATTAACAAGAGGGTTAATAAGTGGTTAACCTTTCATAAGTGGTTGAAGTTGACAGGTTAAGCTTTCAAGAGAAAAATGGGCATTGCTGATATATTTTAACCATTATAATTTTCTCTGGATTTTTTCATCACTCAAAATTCATTGTTTTTTTGGTTTTGGGGGATTTTTTTTGCAGCAGCAGACTATAAATCCTGCAAGTTAACAAGAAACTTGCTTTCTAATCAAGATAACTGTGAAAGTGCTTAGCATAATGCCTGGAACACAGCAATTTATTGTTGATTTCCTATGCATCATAAATTAAACCACATTGTCAAGAAATATTTAATGTCAGGGAAATACCTATAATATAACGTTAAGAGAAATTATCAGGACACAAATCAGATTCTAGATATGAAGTATATTCTTTAAAAAAAAAAAAAGTCTGGGGATGCCTGGGTGGCTCAGCGGTTGAACATCTACCTGCCTTTGGCTCAGGGTGTGATTCCGGAGTCCCAGAATCGAGTCCTGCATCTGGCTCCCTGCATGGAGCCTGCTTCTCCTTCTGCCTGTGTCTCTGCCCCTCTCTATCTCTCTCTCTCTCTCTCTCTCTCTCTCTCTCTCTCTCTGTGTCTCTCATGAGTAAATAAACAAAATCTTAAAAAAAAAAAAAGTCTGTCTCTATATGTACATAGACCAAACAATGGAAGGAAATACACCAATATATTAACAGTAACTATCTTTTGATAGTAGTATTAAAAATGATTAAAGGATGCTTATTTTTGTATGTTGTGGAAGATTGTTTGCAAAAATGGCTGCCCCCACTTCTTGCCATCCACACCACTTTGCAACATTACTTCACATTTCCTTTCACCAAGAGGTAGTTTACTTTCTCACTCCTTAAATCTGGGCTGGCCTTAAAACTTCCTTTGAACAACAGAGGGTGTTATGAACTAGATGTTTTTATTCCCACAAATCATGTGTTATAGCCCCAACCCTAATGCCATGGTATGTGGAGGTGGGGGATTTAGGAGGTAATTAGGAGAGGGTGACATCATGAGGGTGGCCCCAGTGATGGCACTTATATCCTTATAAAAAGAAGAGAGACAAGAGCATTCTCTCTCCATCATGTGAGGACCTGGCAAGAAGGTGACCTGCGAGCCAGTAAGAGGGCTCTCACCACCAACCCTATCTCCTCATAGCCTCTAGAGCTCTAGGCCACCAATAGTCCAGTCTATTGGAATGGACTAAGACAGAGGGAAAGTGGTATTGTACCAGTTCTAAGCCTC
The DNA here is from genome assembly GCF_905146905.1 of Nyctereutes procyonoides. NCBI lineage: Eukaryota > Metazoa > Chordata > Mammalia > Carnivora > Canidae > Nyctereutes > Nyctereutes procyonoides. Next base: position 44,602,743 of record NW_026575140.1, on the reverse strand, counting down.
TCCCCAACAGGCCAGGTGGACTCCTGCTTGCTCTTGCTCTCTTGGGCTCTCCTGGCCTTCTCTGGAAGAATGATCACAAGCTAGTCTGCCATAGGCTGGAGATTTCATGGAGGAGCTGGCTCAGTCATTCCACACATGACAGCAAGCCTGACAAGAGCCAAGCTTGGCCCAGACCAGAACTGCCCAGCAGAGCCCAACTCCTGCCCAAAAGAATTGTGAGCTGAATAAATATATATTGTTTTAAACAACTAAGTTTTGGGTGGTTTGCTAAGCAATAAGTATAATTGATAAATATATGCTTTCCAGAGTTTCTCCAAAGAAAATAATACCATTCATTTAAAAATCAAAACAAAACTAAACTAAACTAAACCCAATCTTCATCATAAAGAAGAAAGAGTGGGAGAGGGGAAAGGAAAACAAAAAAAAAAAAGGACAAAACAGATCTGGATTCAAATCCTGACTCCACTATCCAGCAGCTGTGTTAGCGAAGTTATTCACAGCATGCTGAACTTTATTAATATTACCTATATCAAAGAGTTGCTTTTTAAATTAAAGGTGACAATGCTTATAGCATCCAGCAGAGTAGTTTAATGGGCACTCAATACATCCTAGATCCCTTTCTTATCTTCCCCTTCCTTATATTCCCAGCAATGCCTTCATTTTCTGGAAATAGCTCAGCTTTATTCCACTCAAGTTGGCAATTCTTGAGTTCATTTTTTATTCTTAATGCATTTTCTTCTCCTTTCCTAGATAGAACAAGCTCATTTACTCAAAATCCACTTAACTATGTCCTTATGTACTTTAAGCTTTGGAAAAAATATTAAATAATAGAATGCTATAACTGTATTAATAGCTAACTTTACCCTGATGATTTTATTATGAAAATTTCAAACATGCCAAAAATTTGAAAGAATTTCACAATACCCACATACCTAATACCTAGATTCAACAATAGAAAATATTTTACCAATTTGTTTTGTCTAGATATTTGAGGGTTTTTTCTTTTTGCTGAACTTAGCGCAAACAAATTGAGACATCATATTACTTTACCGCTCAATTCTTCATCATGTATCTCCTAATAAGGATATTCTCTCACACGACCACAAAATTAATAATAATTCCCTAATGCATCTAGTATCCGGTCTATATTCAAATATCCTCAATTGTCCCCAAAATGTCTTTTATAATAGCATGTTCTTATTAACATAAGACTTATCAACATAAGACATAACACTGTTCTTATTAACAGTTTACATATAGATAGATGTGATGCTCACAACAATATTTTTAGGTAGATATTATTATTCCCATTTATAGTTGAGGATAAGTTCAGAATGCTAATTTGCCTTGCCAGAGATCATGCAGGTATGGAGTTTGTGGAAAAGTCATTATTTAAATTTATTTAATGTTTAACTGGTTTTAATGGATCAGGCTGACTTATGAACAAATGCATTTAAATTTTTTTACATAAATGCACTCTAAAATAATAAAGCTTCTAGAAGAAAGCATAAAACAATATCTTCATGATGTTGAAGCATGCAAAGATTTCTTAAACAGGGCTCCAGAAGTAGTAACCATAAAGCAAAAATTAATAAAGTGAACTACAAAGAAAATAATAATAAAGTGTACTACAGCAAATAATTTGTTCATCAAAAGACATCATTAAGAGAGTGATAAGGCAAGCCACATAGGCAAGAAGATTTCTGCAATACATATATCCAAAGGATTCACTTCCAGAATATATAAATCAATAAGAAATGTTCAGATCAATAAGAAAAAGGCAGACGACCCAATAGAAAATTTGGCAAAAGTCATAATCAGATCCTTCACAAAAAAAACTGTATACAAATGGCCAACAGGCTACTAGACAGATGTTTAACCTCAGATTCATCATGGAAGTTCAAATTAAAACCACAGTGATAGACCATATATACCAACGAGAACTGCTAAAATTTAAAATGACAGACATGATCAAAAAAATGTTGGTAAAGATGTAGAACAACTAGAAATCTCATAGACTGCTGATGGAAGTAAAACATAGTATAACGACTTTGTAAAACTCTTTGACAGTATCTGCCAAAGCTTAATGTACACATATGGTATGACCTAGTAATTTCACTCTCAGTGTACAGCCAACAGAAATAAGTGTACCAAAAGACACACTGAGAATGTTCAGAGCAGTACTTTTTGTACTACACCAAAATCAGAAATTACACAAATTTCTCCTTGTCAAAATTAAAATGAAAAAAGTAGAGTGGTTTATTTACTCTCTGGAATACTTTATAGCAATGAAAATGCACTACAGTTACCACACAGCATGGATGGACCTCACAAATTCAGACAGCACTGGGGAAAACGAAGCTAGAACTAAAGATTATATACTGAATGATTCAAAATCAAGTAAAACTAATCTAGAGTGGTAGACCTCAAATTAGTAGTTATTCAGCAGTGGTAGGAGCATGGGTGGTGGCCTGAAGATGGCTCTGGGTTGCAAGTAACCTCCTGTTACTGGATTTGGATGCTAGTTTCACAAATGTGCTAACTTCATAAAAATTCATCAACCTGAACACTTAGAAGTCATGTGTTTTTTTCCATATGCTTGATTTAAAAGTTTGCTTTAAAATTCAATATTTCCGGGATCCCTGGGTGGCGCAGCGGTTTGGCGCCTGCCTTTGGCCCAGGGCGCGATCCTGGAGACCCGGGATCGAATCCCACGTCGGGCTCCCGGTGCATGGAGCCTGCTTCTCCCTCTGCCTGTGTCTCTGCCTCTCTCTCTCTCCCTCTGTGACTATCATAAATAAATAAAAAAAAAAATTTTAAAAAAAATTCAATATTTCCAGGGCACTAGCATACCCACAAATCAAATCAAAGAATTCTGAGGCCAAAGATTACCATTTTGTCTCCTGAGAAGATTCTGAATATGCCTATTTGTGCAATGCTCTTATTTGCTTTTGATGACCCAAATCTGGCCTTTCCCAGTGCTATCGTTCATTATAAATTTCTCATGTTAGATTAAGCTTCTTGATTTTGCTTTCCCTTCAAACTTTTAATCCTTTCTTATTAATTCAGAGGAAACTAGCAACAAATTTTAGAAAGAAAAAACAGAATCGAGAAAGCTGAAGCTGATATTAAGCTGAATGATAATACAGACTCCCCTAAGGATTCAGGATGTGATAGCATACCTAGCTCTGAGCAATATAGTGAGGGATAAAGGCAGTGAGGTCTCCAGTATACCCCTTCCCTTGGCTTATGCAGCTGGGCAGCTGCCGTTCCCCAAACCCCAGCTGAAGACAAAAAGGTTTTCTCTGGAGAGAGCATCAGGAGGTTTGCTGGACAGGGGAACATTAGGCAGAGTTTAAGGCTGAAATATTAAAATACATTTTGACATTCTGAATGCTAAGACCCCCTAGCATTCTTCCCGGCACCTCAGTGGATATACCAGCAACCTCTTAAATTAAATGGCACAGCAAAATAAGGCAGGTAAATGGGGAAGGGAAGTGTTTATTCTTCATTCAATCTCTGAAGCCTTAGAATGAGTCTGTTCCCTGATGACTAAAAAGGAAATACATGGCAATCAGGAATAAATGACTACTACTTTATGAGAGTCACTGAGGAAGTACCTTTACAGGAGACAGGACAATGAGGCCAAAATGAACTACCACAGAATCTCATTATTTAACTGATTCATGGACCTGAAATATAAATTAATATTTCACTTAGAAGCTCATCACCCCCTTCATGTTTTCACACTGCATTCCCTCACTGCAATTTCACACTGCAATTTTTGAATGGATTTTTTATTTCTTTTAAGATTATTTTCCAGCAAATCTACCATTATAAATATTTTAATATATTTTTATAAGTATTTTAATTAATATTTTAAGTGCACTAGTTTATGTGGCAAACTAATACATATGGTACCTGCCCACTTCAACCTTTTTTCACTCTTTTACTCAAGTCATTCTCTCACTGATTTATGCATTTTTATATGGGCCAAAAACAACTTAAATAATAGTAATAATATCATTATAAATAATAATAATTTAGCTTTCAGAACATAATTTTCAGGTGGGCATTAACTCTCACGATGTAACAGTTTTTTTTTTATCTAAAGTGACAAAACAGCACAGAGAACGTACATTGGGGGTCAAAGAAATCTATGTTGGCATCCCAGATTCACTGCTTACTAGTTGTTTGACTAAGGTTATTTCATGATTCTGATCCTCAATGCCTTCTTCAATTAAACGGACATATTAATATTGCTAGTTTTAAATGAGACAATATATGCTAAGCACTTAGCATAATGCTTGCACATAGTAAAAGTAAGCAGCAACTTTATTTTTTTTTAATTTTTATAAATTAATTTTTATTGGTGTTCAATTTACCAACATACAGAATAACACCCAGTGCTCATCCCGTCAAGTGTACCCCTCAGTGCCCATCACCCATTCACCCAAGCAGCAACTTTACAACTTTACTTTTTTTTAATATTAAAAACCTGCTTTCTATATCTAAGATTTGAAATTATATGCATTATCTCATCTGAGTCATATTAAGACCAACACACTGCTCTCATCATTGCTGTTATAGTTTTCTACATTTATCAAATGAGATGAAAGAGACTGTCCATGGCTTTTCATTCCTAAAAGGTGATCACAAGAAACAAAAACAGATGATCACTTGGAATTTTGCTGTTCAAATGGCTAATGCAGAGTACTAATTAACAAGACAAAAATTAGACCCTAATTGTATGAGAGAAGAATATACACACAGTAAGAGTGAATTTCATTCAGCACCTCTTTATTGGTCTCCCAAGTTGCTGGGGATAGAGGATATATTAAATTACTCTGTAAATGTATCAGGAGCATCAACTTGGTGATAGGCATAGCGCTGGACCCTGGATTAGATACCTCCCCAAACCTAAAATACAGCACAGAATAAGGTAGATGCTACAAAAGGATGGGGTGGAGAAGCTATGGGGACTTAGAGAAGGGGAAATGGTTGGGAACACCAATGAGAGATCCAGAGTGATCTCCTGATCACTTCATATCGCTGTGACTCAGAACCGTGCTTGGCATAGTGTGCACTTCATATGGCTAGGATGAAGCCTCTCATACAGGTGATAAGGCAGCAAGGAATATACTCCCTTGAAAAGGGTCTTCAAAAAGATTAATCTTAATTGACCAACTGAATTGGGAAAAGACACTTCATATACTTCCAGCAGTGAAAGATTCCCCCGGACCCAAAGGACAAAAACAAAACTAGCCAGTCAGTATATTCATCTCCTGGATTTAAGGAGGGTTGGGGGGCTGGGCGGGAGGGTGTTTAAGTGGTTTATTAGATGCACTAAATAGAGCCCTTTTTTTAAAGATTTTATTTATTTATTCACGAGAAACACACAGAGAGGGAGAGAGAGGCAGAGACACAGGCAGAGGGAGAAGCAGGATCCCTATAGGGAGCCTGACATGGGACTCAGTCCCGAGTCTCCAGGATCATGCCCTGGGCTGAAGGCAGCGTTAAACCGCTGAGCCACCGGCGCTGCCTGAGCCTTTTATTTAAAAGCCTGAAATACTGAAATTGTTTTGCCTCTCAAAGAACCGTGCTGATAAAGCATTCTACTACTATGGGACTTCTAACAGTCTGATCAACTTTTTTTTCCAAATTTGAGGGGAAAAAATTCCTGAAAACCTTGAACAGAAAGGAATGCAGCACTTAACCATGCTACCATACAAAGAAACCTTGAAAATACTATATTAAGTGAAAGAAGCCAGACACAAAAGACCACATATTTTATGATTCCATTTATATGAGAAGTCAAAAAAGGCAAAGCCATAGAAACAGAAAGTGGACTGGTAGAGAAGGCAAAAAGAGGAGAGAGCATTAATGGGCACCAGGTTTCTTTGGGGGCAATGAAAATGTTATAGAATTAGCAATTGGTTGCACAACCTTGTGAATAGACTAAAATCCTCTTTATTGTATACTACTTTAAAAGGGTGAGTTTTCATATGTGGAATATAAGAAATAATGAAAAGGACTATAAGGGAAAGGAGGGAAACTGAGTGGGAAAAATTAGAGAGGGAGACAAACCATGAGAGACTCCTAACTCTGGGAAACAAAGAAAGGGTTGCAGAAGCGGAGGTGGATGGGGGGATAGGGTAACTGGGTGACGGGTACTAAGGAGGGCACTTGATGGGATGAGCACTGGGTTTTATACTATATGTTGGCAAATTGAATTTAAATAAAATATTTTTAAAAATTAAAATTAAATAAAAGGGCTAGTTTTATGGTATGTGAATTACATCTCAGGGGAAAAAGAAAAGCACACTGGAGTTTTATTAGAAATGTTTGATTTTTTGGTATTTGTTTGTTTTAAGCCATATAATTACTTCCTCAGAGGCAATCCTACCCTATATGAAAAAAAAAAAAAATTCTCCACAGTCATGTCCCCAACGTTCCCAGTTTGAAAACATCTATAACAAAACCCACTCTCTCATTTACACAGGTGGGGAAAACAAGACCCAAATTCGAAGTCAGAGTCAAACTGTACTGGGGACTGAACTGTAAGTATGAAAATTCCAGGCCCCTGAACCTCCAGGCCAATGGAGTAATCGTTCCCCCTGGCCTCCTCATATCTTTAAAAGCTCAAATAATCTTCTAATGCACCAAAATAAATAAGAAGGGTTATCTAAACAGAAAACAGGACAAAACATCAATCTGTACTCTATCCCCTATATTATTTGTTTACCCAGGTACCCCATAAAGCACATACATGGAAATATAAAGATATGCACAGAAAGGGGAGACATCCAAATTTTTTAAAGATTTTATTTATTTATTCATGAGAGACACAGAGAGAGAGGCAGAGACATAGGCAGAGGGAGAAGCAGGCTCCCTGAGGGGAGCCTGATGTGGGACTCCATCCCAGGACCCCAGGATCATGCCCTGAGCCAAAGGCCGAGGCACAACTGTTGAGCCACCCAGGTGTACTGAAACATCAAATTTTAACAGTGGTCTCTAAAGTATGGATTAATAGGTGGTTTTATAGATTTTCTGTGTGCTTTTCTGATCATACTTTCTTTTGAAAACATATGTACTTTCTAATGACATCAAATTGAGTCAGGCCTGTGGAAGACTATGCACCAGGTGGGATCTGGGCTGCTTTTTTACGTATTATTTCTAATCTCACAACAACCCTGTAAATTAGGTATTACTATTTCAGTTTTGAAAATGAAGAAACTGAGGCTCAGAAATTAAGGAACTTGTCCACCTTGTTAGTCTAAGAGCAGGAATTGAATCATGGCTTTCTTTTTTCTTTTCCCTCTCTCCCTCCCTCTTTCTCTTCTTCCTTTTTTTCCCTTCCCTTCCCATTTTTCAGTATGTATTGAGTGCCTGTGGTGTGCCAGAACTTATTCTGGGAACTAAAAATATGAGAAGTGACATGAAAGGGAAACACAGGATGCTCTGGGTGTATGTTATGAGGCAAGGTATGGGGAGGGGACTGGAGTCAGAGAAAGCCTCCCAGAGGAAACTACTATCTGAAAGAGGAGACAAACTAAGCCAGGAAAGAGGAGGGTAAGTACATTCCAGGTAGAAGGAACAGCATGCTGGGAACTCAAAATCTAGCCCTTGAGAAATAAAATGAATTAAAACAACTTAACAACTCACTAACAATTCCAAGGTTTATTTGCCTGTGTACATATATGTGCCTGTGCATAGACTTGGGTGTGTGTGTGTAAATAAAATGCCCTCACCACATTCTCAGGAGGCCAAATCTTGCAAGAGCAGGAGGGAAAGAGATACCAATCACTGTTTCTTTCTCCTTACTGCTCCCCTACCCCAGTGAAGGCAAGCCCCCTTCCCTGCAGGACCCCTCTCTTGAGATCCTCTCCTAACACTAGTTCTCAGGTTTTCCCATTTATTTCACAGCAGCAGGAGTCACAGCTGGGTTCAGTCTCTGCACCCCCACCCCCATCCCCAGTTTGGAAGAAGTATCTAAATTTAAACCATGCAGCACCAAACTAAAAATGGCTTAAAAGGGGAATAAAGTACCTTGTGCTGGGCTCTTGTTAGATTTCACAGGCACATATTACCCTTTTTTCTAAGCAGATATAGTCAAATGATTCTTAGGTAATAAAATAACCATCTCCAAGTTCACATGAGATAAAAGTGTCTATTTTTTAATGATCAGGGAAGAGGTTGAAGCCGGCAGAAATAGAGTGGGGAGTTAAGGGCTGACTCATGTAAGATACATTTGGGGTTCTGAGAATGTTATCCAGCTCCAGTGTTAGTGCATGCTGGATCTTTCCTCATTCCCTTTGTGAATCAACTGTTTAGAGGGGCACCTGGCTGGCTCAACTGGTAGAGCATGTGACTCTTGATCCCTGAATTGTGAGATCGCGTCCCACGTTGGGTGCAGAGACTACTTTAAATAAATTAAATATATTTATATATATATGGATCAACCAGTTAGAAAATCAAAACAGACCAGGAGTGAGAAGTCTGGTTGCCAGTCCTTGCCCACCCCTCAAGCAATTTCTCCTTTCTAAGCTTCAGTCTCCTCATTCCTAATCATTTTAGGGATTGGAGGCTGAACTTGATCAGTGGTTCGTAAGCTCCTTTGCCCATGACACTTTGTTTTTTTTTTTTTTTTTGTATTTAACATGAAAACATTAGTTCCTTTAAAAATTTTTTATTTAAGTGCCACAAACATACTGAAAAGTGATCCAGTCATGTGGTCAGCTTTATGAATTTTCACAAACTGAATGGACCTTAAAAAAAAAAAAACAGTAGCCAAATCTAAGAAATAGAACATTACCAGCACTAGAGTAGGGAAACACATCTGAAAAGACTGAAAATGAATGCCAACTTGTTTGGTTTTTTTAATGGAGAGAGTGGGGTGGGCGAGGATGGAGACAGGGAGAGAGAGAATCTTAAGCAGTCTCCACCCCCAGTACAGAGCCCCACACAGGTTTCCATCTCATCACCCTGAGATCATGACCTGAGCCAAAATCAAGAGTCAGACACTTAAGTGACCTGAGCCCCCCAGATGCTCCTAGCTTATTTTATTTTATTTTTAAGATTTCATTCATTTATTTGAGAGGAAGAAAGTGACCAAACGAGAGAGCACAAGCAAGGGGAGGGATTCAGGGCTCAATCCCAGGACCTTAGTTAGGATCATGACCTGAGCCAAAAGCAGCCACTTAATCTACTGAGCCACCAAGGCACCCTGATGGTTTGATTTTAATAGGAAATGTGAAGAAACATGAAAAACATTTCCACAAATGGGTTATGCACCAATCACTCAGTCACCCTTCAGTTTTATGCCACATTTGAGGAGAGCTATTTATTGCCATGACCTAGTTCCTAGAACTATAAAAATGTGTATTTGAGAAGGAAGGAGAGTCTAGTGCACAAGTGCTCAAAATATATGAGATGAATGAGTGAATAAACTGAACTTGAATTTGAGAAACTGAGGACACAGGCTGAAATGAAGCTCATGGATGCGACCAGCCCCACATGTAACTCTACATCCTGACAAGGACATTATAAAAAACATCTATTCGGATATGGTAAAAGGTTTGAATCAAATTTTCTAAAGTTTATGACAATGCAATATTCAAATCACTTTTGTGAATTTTGGAATCATAGGGAACTTGGGAGGTGAGAGTTGAAAATTTAACTCATAAAATCACTGAAGTATTAAACATTTGGATGGAGGACCAGACTCAGGGAAATGAAAAAGTCTTTTAGTATACACATTCTCCAGAACAAGGCAACACAAATATGTATGTTTTTCAAAGAAAAAATGGGGAAAAAAGATACTGACACACTTTTAAAAAGCAATAAACAGTAACTAGAAATCAACTGCACACATTCTTTTATCATTTATATAAGATGTTTAAAATGTCATTGATACCTTGGAGATTTTTTGCTCTGTTTTTTTTTTTTTATTTTTTAAGAGCTCACATAAAATGAAACAGAACAAACTGCTTCAACTTTCGGCTATAACAGACCGTAACTGCTTTCAGTATTTCTAATTAGTATTAATATAACTTCCCCTGTAGCAGACCAACAGTTCTGCTGAGGGCAATCAGAAAGCCAGGTAAAGTCCAAAAACATCTGTTTGAAAGAAGCAACAGGAAAGCAACCGATCAGTCCAGCTTTGAGGATCCAGATCCTGGGGAGATGTGAGGCTTCCTGAGGCAAGCCCAGCTTTCTGAAAGCCCATTTTTCTCCGTAGGGTTTTTGCCAGTTCTTGGCATGGGGCAAGAAGTTGAGAAGCCAGGCAGAGGGCAGCTGCTAAGAGGCAGAGAAGCATGCAGAACTTTAGACATTCTTCTGGGGCTGCAGTGACAAAAATGGAGTTTAGAACTAAAAAGTCATATCCTCGAGAGGCTCAAAGAAGTGAACCTAACATGAGCTTTCTCCTTGAAGTATTGCTAACTGAGTGCACAGGGTAAGAGACTCAGAAGCCAAAGAGATGAAAGGCAGAATGAGCTTTTTTTTTTTTTTTTTTTTTTTTTTTTTTTTTTTTAGAGTATTCAGTGGACTCGCAGTATTAGAAAGACAAAACTTGGAGTTTGGGACCTGCTGAGGGAAACATCTCAGGCTCTCTATCAGTGCTCCTGGGCGTCTAGGATTGGGGAAACCCAGAAATAGACCAAATCTTAAAAGTCTGCAAAACACATTTAATTAGACTGAGTGCCTAATTAGACTGAGGTGATCTGCCTTCTACTGTGAGCAAAGAATAGGGTAAATATTCTCATAAAGTTGATGACATCATCCAGAGCATCTTCCTACACAATATTAGACATTTAATATAAAAATGTCAGGCAGGGCAGCCCTGGCGGCAGATGCAGGCAGGGCAGTCCCCGGGTGGCGCAGAGGTTTAGCGCCACCTGCAGCCCGGGGTGCAATCCTGGAGACCCTGGATTGAGTCCCACGTCAGGCTCCCTGCATGGAGCCTGCTTCTCCCTCTGCCTGTGTCTCTGCCTCTCTCTCTCTCTCTCTCTCTATGAATAAATAAATAAAATCTTTTTTTAAAAAAATGTCAGGCAAAAAAAAAATGTCAGGCATATGAAGAGAACCAAGAAGAAAAAACAGAATATATACACAGATTCACAAGTGGCCCATACATAAAAGCTAATAAGCATGGTCTTTAAAATGACTGATTAATATATTCGAAGAAATAGGTAAGATGGGGAATCTTTTTTTTAAAAGATTTATTTATTTATTTATTTATTTATTTATTTATTTATTTGAGAGAGAGAGAGAACCGGAGGGAGGGGCAAAGGGAGAGGAAGGGAGAGCCCCAAGCAGAATCCATGTTAAGCACAGAGCCTGACGTGGGACTCGATTCCATGACCCTAAAATCAGAACCTAAGCCAAAATCAAGAGTCAACCAACTGAGCCACCCAGGCACCCCTGGGTTTTGGCTTATTTTTTCTTTTTTCTGGAGAATGTATTTTTTAAAATAATCTAATAAAAATTTGAAAGCTGAAAAATACAAAATAATATTAACAGATTGTGTAATAATAAATTAGACACAGCAAAGAACTAGTGAGCCCTAAAATAGCAAAATATAATCAAAATGGAAAAGAGAAATGAAAACTAAAAATACAAATAATAAAACTGGACATGTACATAACAGAGTAAAAAGTTCTAACATAAAAGTAACTAGAGTCCCAAAAAGAGAGAGAACAAAGCAAAAACAATATTTGAAAAAATAATGGCAAAGAATTATGGGAATTACAAAAAACACCAAGCCACGTAGATTCAAGAATTCTGAAAGCCACAGCAGGACAAACACAAGGAAAATCACATGTAGAAAAACTGCTGAAAACCGAATATATAAAGAAAAGTCTTTTTTTTTTTTTTAAGACTACTTATTTTTTGAGAGAGAACAAGCAGGGGGAGCACAGACAGAGGGAGAAGCAGACTACCCACTGAGCAGGAAACCCAATGAGGGGCTCTCAATCCCAGGACCCTGGGATCATGACCTGAGCAGAAAGCAGACACTTAACCGACTGAGCCACCCAAGTGCCACAAGAAAAGTCTTTAAAAATTGCCAAAGAAAAAACATGTAACATCAAACAGCAACAATAAAACGAACAGCCAACTTTTCAAGAAAGGAAGAAAGCCAGAGACAATGAAATGACATTCTTAAAGTTCCTCGGGGTGAGGTTAGGGGGGGATCTTCCTCCCCAGAATTCTTTTTTTTTTTTTAAGATTTTATTTATTTATTCATGAGAGACACACAGAGAGAGGCAGAGACACAGCAGAGGGAGAAGCAGACTCCATGCAGGGAGCCAGATGTGGGACTCGATCCCGGGACTCCAGGATCACGCCCTGAGACAAAGGCAGGCGCTCAACCGCTGAGCCACTCAGGTGTCCCCTCTCCCCAGAATTTTATACATCCAGTGAAATTATCTTCAAAAAAAAAAAAGGCAAAACTAATTATTTCCAGGCCAAAAAAACTAAGAATATTATTTTATACCAGATATGCATTACAAGAAATACTAAAAGAAGTTATGTTGTTGTTGTTGTTGTTGTTTTGGTTTCTATGCAGAAGGAAAAGATCTCAGAGGGAACACATGGAAGTAATGAAACACAATGGCTAGGGTAAATATGTGAGTAAATCTAAGCAATGGCTAGGGTAAACCTAAGCAGAGATTGATTGTAAAAACAACATCAGTGCCTCATGGAGAATTAAATATATAATTAAAATAAATTATAATAATGACACAAGAGGCAGAAGGGAAGGCGGAATTGTGAAGGGAAGATAGGGTAATAGAATCAAAATATTCTTAGAGCCTAACCTGTGATCAAGTGAAAGCAACACTGGATTAATCACATACACACAAAAAGTAAAATGAGGGACGCCTGGGTGGCTCAGCCTGCCTTCGGCCCAGGGCATGATCCTGGAGTCCCGGGATGGAGTCCCACATCGGGCTCCCTGCATGGAGCCTGCTCCTACCTCTGCCTGTGTTTCTGCCTCGCTCTCTCTCTGTCTCTCAAAAATAAATAAATAAAATCTTAAAAAAAAAAAAAAAGAAAGTAAAATGGAAACAAATGTGTAACATGCTAGTAGAGGGGAAAAAGGGAAAGTTAAAAGTAATGCTTGATGAATCCCACCAAAAAAAGCAAAGATGAAAAAAATGGTACATAAAACAAGTGAGACACAAATAGGAAACAAATAGTAACATGGTAGCTGTAGACCTTAATATATCAATCATTATATTAAATGCTTTAAATATTTAAACTAAAGACCAAACTGTCAGGCTGGATTTTTAAAAACTCATTTATATGCTACTTACAAAAGATACAGATTTAAAATAAAGGCAAAATTAAATTGAAGTATAAAGATGGAAAAAAAAAAACTGTACTATGTATCTATTAGCCCAAAGAAAGCTGATAGGGCTCCATTAATATCAGAAAGGTACAATTTAAGATAGGAAGCATTACTAGATATGAGAGATATTTCACAATAAAGATATAACAATTCTATATATATATAGAGAGAGAATTCGAGAGAGAGAGAGAGAATACACCTAATATCATACCCTCAAAGTTAAATAAAGCAAAAGTTAGCAACTATAAAAAGCAACATGGAAATACAAAGTCAAAATGGGAGAGTAAGGATATACAAGATCTGTGCTACAGGATTTTAAAAATTGATATAATTGACATATATAGAACATGAAACTGGGATGCCTGGGTGGCTCAGCAGTTGAGTGTCTGCCCTTGGCTCAGGGCATGATCCCGGTCCTGGGATTGAGTCCCACACCGGGCTCCCTGTGAGGAGCCTGCTTCTCCCTCTGCCTGTGACTGCCTCTCTGCATGTGTTTCTCATGAATAAATAAATTAAATAAAATCTTAAAAAAAAAAAAAAAACATGGAACCAAATAACCTCAGTATGCACATTCTTTTGAAGTAGACATGTAACAGGCAGGCACCCAGCTGGCTCAGTTGGTAGAGCATGCAACTCTTGATCTCAGGGTAGTACATTCAAGCCCCATGCTGGGCATGGAGCCTACTTTAAAAAATAATAAATAAAAATAAAGGCCAAATCAGCCTCAAAAAAAAAAAAAAAGTAGGCATGTAACATACAGATACAAAAATTGACAATATGCAGGGCCTCACGGCAAGTTGTAACAAATTTCAAAGAACTAAAATCATCCAAAGTATGTTCTCTGACCACAGGAAAAGTAAGCTAGAAACAAACAGCAAGGTGGGGGGGAGGGACCAACTAGAAACTCCTTAACTGCTTAGTAATGAAGAAGTACATTTCTAGGTGGGTGGGAGGATGTATGAAATAGGTGATGGGAATTAAGGAGTACACTTGTGATGAGTACCAGGTGATGTGTGGAATTGTGAATCACTATATTGTACACCTGAAACTAATATAACACCTTATGTTAACTAACTGGAATTTAAATAAATACATTTTTTAAAAAGAAGTACATTTCTACATGACCCTGTGTGTCCAAAAAAAAAAAAAAAAACACACAATGGAAATTATAAAATATTTTCAACTAAATGACAATAAAAATATAACAAAACAGGATTCAGCTAAAGCTATGCTTAGAGGAAAACTAATACCCTTAAATGAAAATATTTTTTGAAAGAAAACAGATAAAAGCTTCTATTTTAAGAAACTAGAAAAAAACTGCAGAAAATTGGAATCAAAGAGTGTAAAAGTAAATAATAATGATAAAAAAAACTCATGCGAGGGCGGCCGTGGGGGGGGGGCAGTGGGGGCGGGGCGGGGGCTCAGCGGTTTAGCGCCGCCTTCAGCCCAAGGCGTGATCCTGGAGACCCAGGATGGGGTCCCACATTGGGCTCCCTGTAGGGAGCCTGCTTCTCCCTCTGCCTGTGTCTCTGCCTCTCTCTCTCTTTCTCTCTCTCTCTCATGAATAAATAAATAAAATCTTTAAAAAAAATTCATGAGATAGAAAACAGATTTATAATATAAAAAACAATCAAATCAAAAATACTCTGCAAAAATTAATAAAATTCATAAAACTTTGGTAATATGCATCAAAAAAATAAGAATTACCAGTATTAAAAAAACAAAGAGAAATATCAGTATCAAGAACGACAAAAAAATAGGGATAAGACCATACAATCTGGGATGGCTGGGTGGCTCAGTGGTTGAACATCTGCCTCAGGCTCAGGGCATGATCTCGGATTCCTGGGATCAAGTCCCGCATTAGACTCCCTGCACGGAGCCTGCTTCTCCTCCCTCTGCCTGTGTCTCTGCCTCTCTCCCTGTGTCTCTCATGAATAAATAAATAAAATCTTTAAAAAAAAAAAAGACCATACAATCTATAAATATTAAGATCTTAAAAGAATGTAAAGAAAACCTTTTACTAATAAGTTTGAAAATTCAGATAAAATGGATAAATTCCTAGAAAAACACACCTTTTAACACAAGAAGAAACAGAAAATCTAAATAAATCTATACCTATTGAAATAAATGAATCCATATTTTAAAGTCTTCCTATAACAAAATTTCCAGGCCCAAATGGTTTCGCCAGTAAATTCCTCCAGACACTTAAAGAATAATTCCAATCTAACAACCCATTCCAGAGAACAGAATACAGAAGAAATATCTCCTACCTGGTTTTATAAGGGCATCAAAACTTGATGTCCAAACCTGGCAAAGGGACCACAACAATAGAAAATTGCAGGTTAATCTCTCTTGTAAGGAGTGCCTGGGTGGCTCAGTGGCTGTGCGTCTACCTTTGGTTCAGGTCGTGATCCCAGAGTCCTGGGATCAAGTCCCACATTGGGCTCCCTGAAGGGAGCTTGCTTCTCCCTCTGCCTGTGTCTCTACCCTTGTCTCTGTATCTCTCATGAATATATAAATAAAATATTTTTTAAAATGAAAATCCAAGGATTGGAAAGAAAGAAATAAAACTACTATTATTCACAGAAATATATAAATTATATATAAATAGAAAAATATAAAACTATTAAAATTAAAATTTTAGGACAAATTCTTGTCCTAAAATAAGGACAAGAAATAAAAATCAACTATATTTCTATATCCTAACAAATAATTTGAGAGTGAAATTTTAAAATGCCAGTTACAGTAGCATAACTAAATATCAATTATCAGTGACATCATTTTTTAGATTTGTAACATCTATATCTCAGTATTTCTGCCTTAAAGAGGGCAGTTTATGATTAGCTCAATCTCATTGTTATAGATTGTTCTAACTTTTTAAATACACCTGGAACATAGAATTGAGTATATAATCTCCAAAACTTGTTATGTTGGCTCAGATTCTCTAAAATTATTGAGGGGATCAAAATAAAATCATTTTGATACTCTGAGTAACACAAATATATATAAATATAAAAATATTTTGTATTTCCTTTTTTAGTATCTCAAAATGAAACTGAAAGGTAAAAAAAAAACCCTATCTCACACAAAACTTAACGAAAATATATACAATATACCAACTATAATGTAAGAGAAGTAAAAGTTATAATAAAATAATATAGATTTCAATATGCAAATATTCAAGCAGTACTATATTAGAGAACATAATAAAGTCATCAGGTACATGTACCTCTATGTAGACTAAATGTCACAGGCGTGTTATATTGATGTCTCAGATACAAGCAGCGTTGCTTTGGCTAAGTAGTTTTTCTGAACAAAATTAAGTATGATCTCTACCCAATTTATACAGTATTTTTAATCCTGGAAATTTCAGTGCACGTATATTTCAGTGTAAAACCAATGCATGTTCTAGGCTCAGAAAAGTATAGAGGGTTTTCACTTACCTCTTCAGCAAAACATTTGAAAGCTGCACAGGACATGAGATAATTTGTCACTGAATGGAACACTCTGGAATACTGCAGGACATTTACAGCATTTCTGGTTTCTGCCCAGTGAATGCTTCTAGAGCCCGTTACATATTTCCAGTGTGTCCCCTTGAAAGCAGTACTTTGCCCATTTGAGAACCAGTGGAACAGACTAGGCTCAAAATCCAGTTTTATCACATGCTAGCCCTGAAAACTAAGAAATCAGGCAGCCATTTATAGATCATCCCAACCAACATATCATTTCTCCAACCTACCCAGTCACAAGCAGCAAATGACAAAAATCCTTGAAAGAACTTGGGTTTTCTCTAAAAGTATCAACATAGTCATAGTGGTTAAGAAAAATCACAACATTTTTTTATTTCCTTTCACTTATTGTATTTTGATTATAGATTGGGAGACGTACATATACCATAGCCTTTTTAATACTTAGCACCTAAAAGGCTGAATCTGACCTATTCAAACTCTCAATCAGATTTTGTAATAACTTTCAGCAACAAATAAAATTCTTTCAAGAACTCTACACCTACTTTAACCACATTAAAATGTTATACATAACTTCATTTGTTCAAAAAATCCCATGCTTGTTATTCTGAGACAAAATACAGAAAAATAACAAAGTTTAAAAGAGAACTTTTTTGCCCTACACTCTTGTAGGAAAAATATTTTCCAACCAAATTTTCAAATTCTCCACTTCTTTCCTATCACTGCTTTTAAAAACCTCATTGCACAAAATACTCAGAGAACTTTCTAAATAAAAGGAAAATTTCCAGCTGAGTTGAAACACTTATTTTCCAAATAAACACAATCCAGAAAATTAGTCAAAAGCCATCACTTTCTATAGTTCTCATTTCCCTTTGAATAATAAGTA
Source organism: Nyctereutes procyonoides (assembly GCF_905146905.1). Taxonomy (NCBI): domain Eukaryota; kingdom Metazoa; phylum Chordata; class Mammalia; order Carnivora; family Canidae; genus Nyctereutes; species Nyctereutes procyonoides. Next base: position 44,585,039 of record NW_026575140.1, on the reverse strand, counting down.
AATCATTTCTAATAATAGATGATGTTGGAAATTTTATTAATAATATGCAATTTCATCATGCTGCTTATTCTGAAGCCCTTGCCTACCATGTGACTGGTTTGGGAGGTATAACGATCTGGGTTTGAATCCCAACTCTGCTACTTACTAGCTACGTGTATCTAGCTATGTGTATCTATACAAAATTCTTAATCCATTTCTTTACATGCACAATACCCCTACCTTACAGTGTTATGACAAGACCATATGTAAAGCACCTCACAGAGAGCTTTTCACATACTAAGTGTTCATTAAATAGGAATTATGGTTGTTATTATTATAATTAGCTGTCATGTTTGCCAATATCTGTTTATTAACTGATTCAACTATTTTCTTCTTAGTTGCCTCATACATGGTTTTTTTTTTTTTTTTTTTCTGGCTTGCAAAGCATTTTGAGATATGCACAGTAAATGTCATACGATAGTTTTTGTACTTAAAAGCTTCACTGAGGGGCACCTGGGTGGCTCGGTCAGTAGGCTCAGGTCACGACGTCAAGGTCCTGGGATCAAGTCCTTCCTCCTGGCTCCCTGCTCCACGGGTAGTCTGCTTCTTCCTCTCCCTCTATCCCTCCCCTGGCTATTGCGAGCCCTCACTGTCTCTCTCTCAAATAAATAAAATCTTGGGCAGCCGGGTGGCTCAGCGGTTTAGCGCCGCCTTCAGCCCAGGGCGTCCTGATCCTGGAGACCCGGGATGGAGTCCCATGTCAGGCTCCCCGCATGGAGCCTGCTTCTCCCTCTGCCTGTGTCTCTGCCTCTCTCTCTCGATCTCTCTCTCTCTCTCATTAATGAATAAAGTCTTTAAGAAAATAAATTTCTAAAAATAAATAAAATCTTTAAAATTAAAAAGTAAATAAAAGTTTCACTGAACTGTCTTAAGAGGTAACAAAAGGAGGAAAAAGAAAGGCATTTGTTAAACCACAAATCAACATTTCCTGAACATTAGTCATGTGATGGTAGCTTATAAAAATTCAGTTTGTGCCTACCAATATCCTGATGATTTATTTGCCTCTGACAACCTCCTCAGATTTCATCTAATTCTCATTTTCAGTCTTTGCAAGAAGAGTAGACTTCTGAACAATTCACAACATTTTAACAGTTTTTCTGTGGTGCTTTTCAGCATAAAGCCTCAAATTTTTAGATATTATGTTTCATATTCAGGTCACTGACTGGTACTTTGGAACCTACAAATAGCTCTCATGGTTTGGTTACCATGGTCACTCCTTCTCCTCACCATTGGGCACGTGCGAGCGCACACACACGCACGCGCACACACACACACACACACACACACACACACACACCACCTCACACTGTATACTCAGCTGCTCTCTGTCAACACATACCCATCTCCTGGCCCCGAAAAGATTCTTTGATCACTAATAAATTAGCTTGGAAGAGTCTTGGGAGACCTTAGATAAACAATCTTTCAGAACCTATTGGGGATCTTAGACCTTGAAAATCTGAGAACTATTAATGTTCTCCTCATCCATAAACCAAATGGGCATGCATATAAAACTGTACTTCACAGACCCCTTGAAAACCAAATTAATAAGCTGTGCTGTGTTTCAATGTTTCTCATACTCCTGACTGGGATTCATAGTAAGAAACAGACCTAACGCCAAGACAGCCCATACGTACATGCAGAAATAAGCATAAATATCCAAAATTTCAGTAGTTTTGGTAAGTTTCAGTAAAGAATGTTTATCCTTACCAGGTGCAATGGTGACCAACATTTTCTATTCTATGTCATCTTTCTAAAATGTTGCTCAAAACTCACCATACTACTTATTTACCCCCCACACAATCTGAAGAGTACTGATCTAGTTTAAGATTTCTCTATTTCATAAATATGTAAACTAAAATTGAAAGGAATAAAGGGTCTTGTCCTTAGTCGCTAATAAATTAGGTGAAACAAGCCAGAACCTAACTATCCTGACTCCCAAACAAAGGCTCTTTCCCAAACAAAGTGAAACAAAAATTCTGAATACCAACTCCCCTCAAAAAGCAGCTAGGGATTTGAAGCTTAAAACATTCTGACACACTGAGAAACCGAGTGTTAAAATTCCAAACAGCAGTGAGTAATTAGCTTTATCCTGAGCCTCCAATTAAGCTAGTCTTCACTATTTCTAAAACATGAGTATGGCCTAGCATGACAAGGCATATAAGCAATTTTTTATCTTTCCAAAAACCCTTTATCTGGCCCCTGAAAACAACACAGGGAAAGCCAACCCTCTGAGTTCACTTTAAATACTTTGGATTACAGGAGTACAGGTTTTATTTGTTCATCAGAGAGGCTGGCTTAGTGCAGAGAGGCCCTCTTTCCACTTTGCCAGGCCCAGGCATACATAGCTCTTCCCCGCCCCCCACCTCCACCTCTGGGCTGCTTAATTAAATTTTAAACATAGAAACCACACAGATCAATACGTGGATGTGAATGATCCAGAGTTTATTAGATGTTAATACTACCAACACCAACTACCTCTGCCACTTTTATAGCCTCCTTACAGAAAGTGCCCATTGCTTGGGAGCCTTCATTACAAACAGTTCAGTAGATTAAAATACTAGTCTCCTTGCTGGCATCAAGCTGTTTGTGGCTTTGGGGTTTTGTATTTTGGTTTTGGTGTTTTGGGTGGTTTTTTTTGTTTGTTGGTTGGTTGGTTGGTTGGTTTTGGGTTTTTTTTTGGGGGGGGGTCCTTTTTTTAATGTGGAATAAACATCCCTGATCATCAAAAAAGGTGAGAATCTTATAACAAGCCAGAGTGACTGGGAACTGGTCTGGGGAAGGCCAAGCCTGGGGGCTTGTGTCGTCCCCTAGGTCACCCACATAACTGGGCGCAGAAGGGGCCCGGTGGGCGCCAGCCGCCCCCTGGGGCTCGCAGCCCCGCGGTCCAAGGGCAAAGTGCTGAGGCCTCCTTAACGCACAGCTCGCAGCCGGAAGAGGGTGGGGTGCAAACTGCGGCGCAGCCTCTCCGGGGCGAGAGCTGCGAAAGCCCGCGGGGGAAAGTGGGGCGGGCGAACCCTAAAATTAGCGCTCGGGAAGCAGGGGCTGGGCACCGTGGCGCGGCGATGGCGTCCTCCGCTGCGGCGTCCGCCCTGGAGCCTGCCCTCCCCGGGAGCCTGGCCCCTCGGCGCCCTCCTCGGCCACTCGGACCTCGAGCAGGAGCAACGCTGCAGGAAGGGCTCCCTCCGGTAACGGGGTCGGGGAACACGTGTAGCCTCCGGAGACCTTGGGGTCTATCGCTCCTCCCCCAACTGCGGCAGAAAATTTAAGGAGCCTGGGAATTTAAAACACCGGAATCCTCCAGAATCCCTGTTGGTGAATTAAAATTTGGCTGGCTCATTTTAGTGAGCCCCATCCTTTCCAGGTTTTTCATTTAAATCCATTTCTCTCTGCCCCCATGCTTAAAATAGAATTCGAGTAACGGGGGAGGGGGGGCTGGGGAGAATTAGGGGCTGGAGGCTGGAGGGGTGGGGGTAGTTTGCATGGGAACATCTCTGCAAGATAAACAGTTCTGAAGGTCAGGGATGCTTCGCCATTGGGTCCTCCTGAAAGGATTAACGTTCATCAGACAAGTCTCCGTCAACATTTTCTTGTGAGCCCAAACTGTAAAAGTCTGAAGTATTTCAGATATTCCAATTGCAATAAATGCATTGAAAACCTACCCATCAGTAACTATTGTGAACTCTCCCAAAATAAAATTATCAAAATCCTGGGAGCTATTATAAGAAAATCTGTGAAATGGAAATATGTGTTAGGCAGCCAAGAGTACATGAAGAATGCAAAAATATTGTTCTATTTGGTAGTACAGATATGGGAAATTGAATGACACAATATTTGGAAACCAGAAGCCAGTCATTAAAAAAAAAAAAGTCACGTTTATTACATAACTAGAATTTTAAAATAATATATACACAGTAATTTAAAGTCATCCATTAATACAAACTAACCTTATCTGTGGAGTGACATTTCATCCCTGGCATCTTTTAGCCGCCCCTCTGCAGTTGGCCCCTTACCTTTATTTTCAGAATCTTTCATTCTCTCTTTCCTCCCTCTGCTGCAAATGAGCAGGAAAGTCCGGCTGATTCTGCAAACCTGACTTTTGATTTGTCATTCACAGAAAGTCAGGAGTCTTAGGGGCGAAGTCCCTCAACGGAGGAGCACCCGAGCTCTGATAATTGCATGCAAGTCAGTGTGCGGGGTGATAATTTTGCTTATGCTGGAGCAGAAAGGATGGGGATGAAGGCCGACGTAAACACAAATTCCAAAACATGGCATGGAACTGGATCTGGAGTCTAGGCTTGCCTTTCCTTCTCTTCGATTAGGGAACCAACTGTTTAAATTTTTTTTTTCTTTTTTTTTACAATAGTCACACAGAGAGAGAGAGAGGCAGAGACACAGGCAGAGGGAGAAGCAGGCTCCATGGAGCCTGACGTGGGATTCGATCCTGGGTCTCCAGGATCGCGCCCTGGGCCAAAGGCAGGCGCCAAACCGCTGCGCCAGCCACCCAGGGATCCCGGGAACCAACTGTTTAGTGCCTCCTCATCTCTGTAGAGATTTAGTTCAGGTTGAAAGAGGAATGTTTGTGCCATGTACCAAGCTTATTCTCAAATGGAGACTTTAATTTTGGAGGGAATTAAGAGACCTGTGCTTTATTTTTTTCTCTTTCATATTCATTCATTCAACACATTTCTTTTACCTCTCTGTGACCCAGGCTCCATGCTAAGTAGTGGGGATACAACAGTGAAGGGGACCAGACCCACTCCTCAAGGGGCTCACAGGCTGTTACAATACAGAGGCATAGAGTGACCTGTGTCTGCTACGTGGACACAGATCATTGAATCCATAAGTTGATTCTCAGGGCTGAGCAAGAAATGGGCATGAGGAAGCCAGACCATGAGAGCTCTCTCTTAGAGGGCAAGGAAAATTCAAGCAAATCTTTCAGTCATCCAATTCCAACTTACTTTCAATCATTGCATAGCTCAGATTCATTCCTTCATTCCTTCACTGAACAAATGTTTATTTGTGCCAGGTAGAAGTCCATCTGTTAGGGAAAACAGACCAAATCCTGCTCTTGTGGCTATTACATTTTGGTGAGTATGAAGACAGACAATACAAAAACGTGAACATGTAGTAAATGGTAATAAATGTCATGAGGAAAAATGAAGCATGGTAATGAATAAGAGACATGCCATTTTAGACAGGGTGGTCAGAGGCGGTGACAATTTATTTTATGAAAAATGGGTCAGGGTCATCATAGTCCCTTCCAAACATCTTCACTTAGACATTATTTTAAGTTCTGACTCCCATAACCTCCTCTGCTCTGGGTACACTCTAGGTGATGGGTGGTGTTTATTCCCCCATTATAAATTGGTAAACTGATATCCAAAAAGATTAAGTTACCCAATCCAGGACCTCACTAAGTTGTAAGAAGAGCAACACCAAGAAATACACCTACCTGTTGCTTTCATCCCCAGAAATTGCTGGGTTACAATGCAATATTGACATGGAAAATTTGCTGGAGTAGTTGAGATAAGGTCAAAAACCTGTCTCTACCACTATTAACTGAGTAGTGTGGGGTAGGTGACAACCTCTCTGGCACCAGTGTCCTCATCTGTAAAGTGGGACTAATCATATCTACCCTTTGTATGTGCCAGGCTTTTCAGAAGATCAAAAGGGAGAATAGATGTGGTACTTGGTAAACTAAGTCCTATATAAATGTAAGGTATAATTATCAACATTCTTGGACACATTAAGGAGAACTAATTGCTAGTGTTCACCTGATCATTACTGTAGCCAATCAGATAGAGCTGTAGACTGAAAGCTTGCCATGGCCACTAGGGGTCCTGGAGTTGATTTCTAGCTGCCACAATTTAAAGACTCCCTGAAAGTTTTAGGAAATTTTAAGTATTCGGTTTTTGTTCCCATCTTTCCTTGGCAGTAGATAATACCTTTATGCTTCTCTTCGACAACTTAAGACCAGTGTGGAAAATCTGCCTTCATTGGAACTCGTTGCTGGCCACCAAATGAGCCATGTTGGTGCATAGACCACATCAAAGCTAGAGACATCTCCATCTTGAAGGTCCAAGTTCAGAGCAGCCAAATTGTGCCCAGTTAGGAGCACCTTTAGGGGCAGAGTGGAGAGAGAAGGAGGTGATAAGCAGCCACCATTCATGCACTCTTTCATTCAATAAATATACATTGTGCCCGGTACTGCTTCGAACACTGGGAATGACATAGCCCTGAAAAAAGCACTGTGTCCTGAAGAAGCCTGTGGCTTCAGGGCAAGAGGTCTCTACAAGGTATGCTGATTTACTCATTAATGAAAAGGAATGCCAAGACCTGGGTTTGAATAGTAGGGCAGGGGCCATAAAGCAGGAGAGATGGTTCAAACATGGGCTCTACTACATTCTGGGCCCTAAAGTAACCTGGGACACTCTCCTACACCTCTGTCTATATTTCCTGATCTGTAAGATAAAGACAATAATGGAACTACCTCCTGGGGTTGGATGAGGCTCAAACGAGTTAATACATGTAAAGTACATAGCACAAAGCCTGACACATAAAGTGAGGGCCTCATAAATGCTTTAAGATTAATATTACTACTTTGTGACCTGGGTCAAGTTTACCCCTCTGCTCCTTCTACAGGAAATAATAACTAGCTTGTAGGGCTGCTGTGACACTTACACATCAGAAAGAATATACAAGCCTCAGCAGAAAGGAGTAGCTACCCCCCAGCTGCCAGCTTCGCTCCAGGAGGTGAGCTTTAATCAAGTAGGTTTCCCAGGAAAAAAGACTAAGGCTGAGAGGAGTGAGGAAGTGAGAAAAGAGCTCCCATTTATATTTAAAAGAAAGCCAACTGTTTTCAAGACTGTGGTCATTTCTAGGGGTACCTACATTTTACCCAACGCAGTATTTTGCATGATGAACGGTTTTGGTTTTGCTCTATTTGCTTTATCGCATATCTGTTATCTCTATGCATCCTTAATTGATTGGTTGTTGTTTTTGTTTTTAATTAAGTGCACAGAAGTTTTAAGTCCTCTTCAAATAAAAAGAGCTTTTACTTTCCCTCCTGCTACAATATTTACAGAAGCCTTACACCTCTATTTCTAGGGCTATTCCAAGAAGGGTCAGGTGAATTCTCAGAAACCTTGTCTTGATCCACAGTAAACCTCAAGGCCCCACCCAATTGAGGGACAGGAATGGGCTCAAGCCGTGGAGCTTTCCAAAATAAAGTAGGGTCTCTGACAGACCCCACACTTCAACGAAACTGGTATCAAGGACCTCTGTAAACACCCATTAAGGGAAATGATGCCCTATGTCAAAAGCTGGGTTTAGCAAAGCTCAAACAGGCTCCACTGACTACCACGTCCTTTCATAGCTCTGCACAGTCCTTGTCTTGTTTGATGCCACTTCTGAGTCACTAGACCAGTGAGTCATGCCCAGTAAGGAAGGCCATCTTGAGAGCAAAACCGAACAGAATTTTCAAGAACAATGAGTGAAACCCTGAATTGAAAAAGAATAGGCTTTTTATTGTCCTTGTAAAACAAAAATGAAAGAAAAGATGCTGTTGTTAATATTGTGGGTTCAGCTTCCCAGCTGTAAATTTTATTCTGAAGAAAAACTGAGCAAAAGAGAGCTTTTACATTCTCTTGAAAATTTGAGAGCAAAAGAGACTTAGAGGTTATGTCCCAAATTAGGCAGACCTAATGGCCTTTCTTTGACTTGCCTTGACCCTCTTCTAGCTTTAGTCATTCATTCCTGTCACCACGTGGTGACAGGAGGATGGTTCCACATGCATCACCACATTCCATCTTCCTCCATCCAGCCAAGCCTCTGTATGGTTTGCTCAGATCACTGGAGTGGCCATAAGGGAGGTAAAATGAGAAAATTGCTGATTGGGGGTGGAGGAAGGTTTGTGCCAGCACACAGGAGGGCAGCATGACTGTAAGAAAAGCTGCAGAGGCTCCCATGAAGCCATGCTACAAGGCAAAGGGAAGGCAATTAATACATAGAGTGCCTAGTCTGTGCTGGGTACTCTTCTTATCATCATTTTCAGACATTTATTGAGAACTTATTTGCCAAGCACTGTGTTTAAAGAGCAGTTTGGTGCCTGCCTTCGGCACAGGGCATGATCCTGGAGTCCCGGGATCAAGTCCCACGTCAGGCTCCCTGCGTGGGGCCTGCTTCTCCCTCTGCCTGTGTCTCTGCCTCTCTCTCTCTCTCTCTCTCTCTCTCTCTGTCTCTCATGAATAAATTTTTTTAAAAATCTTAAAAAAAAAAAAAAAGAAGAAGAAAGACTTTCACAGCACCCTGCCTGGATTTGAATCCTAGCTTACCCAGTTGTGTAACATTGGAAATGTTACTTAACCTCTCTGTGCTTCAGTTTTCTCATTGGTAAGACAGAGATGGTTAAGAGAAGGTTATTGTCAGAATTAAATAAAACAAAAATATGCACCTATTTCGGACCCTGGCCAGCACACAGTAAAATGTGCATATAATGATAATTCTTGCTGTTCCATCTTTTTTCAGATGAGAAAAATGAGGCAGAAATGAGAAGAAGCCACTTGCCAAAGGATACAGAGCTAAAAAGTAGCTAGCACAGCTAGGATACTTTGTTCTCAAGACAACATTGTGAGGGAGGTGATACCATCTTCCTTTTATAGATGAGAGCTTGTAAACCCAATAAGGGGCCTAGGAACTTGCTCATGCAAGAAGCTGGCAAATGAGAGTTAACACTTTAGAATCCACATTTGCTAACTTTTAAGTCTTTGCACATCCCACTAGGCCAGTGGTTCTCCGACATTAGCATACATCAGAATTACTGCAAGGCTTGTTAAAACAGATTGCTGGACCCTACCTCCAGAGTTTCTGGTTTGGTAGCTCTGAGGTGAGGGCCAACACTGCATTTCTAACAGGTTCCAGGAGATGTTGATGCTGCTAGTCTGGAGACCACACATGGAGAACTACTGTTCGACAATCATGCACTCGTATGCAGAACAAATGGTAGGGAACAGGGCCTAAAGATCCTTGTAGGTCAAGTTCTCTCCACTCTGGCACAGTGTTGGTTACTTCACAGGGCCTAGCAAATATCCTTGTATTTACATAGGTCTTTCATATTTATATTTATGATCTCATTTGATCTTTCCAATATCCCTAGGTAGTAATCAATATTTCCATTCAGCGTGATTTGTTTTTAGGGGTATATGGTTAGAAACTGGCAGTGGAGGATTAAAACTGCTGATCACCTGTCCTCCTCTCCAAGTAACTTGTCCTAGAAAGCACCATCTGCTGATGGAGACTGGCTCAAGTTCCGATCTGTCTTTCCAGGGAATACTACAGTTCAGGAAAGGGCTCTTTGACCCACTGGGATTTCAGGGAGGTAACTTCTGGTGGGAAAAACTAGGGCCAGTTTTCTAGCATTGTTTCAAGGTCTACTTACAAAATACTTCCACCAACTGTTCACTCCCTTTTCTGTAACCTAAAAGCTTTGATATTTGTCTAAAATATAGTTCTTTAGAAAGTTTGGAAGCATTTGGGGGGTTAATTTCCACTGGGCACAGCTTGTTCATATTCCCATTTGGAACAGCTTGCATCTTAGGTATATTTTTTTAAAGTTGTTTGGACATATAAGCCAACAAATTATTACTATCCAGAATATTTAAACAACTGTAAGTGGATAAGAAAAAGACAAACCATCAAGTTAAAGCAAAAAATGGGAAATAACATGAATAGGCCTTATTCACACGTGGCCAATATTCACATGAAAAGATCTTCATTTCATCATTCGTTAAGGAAACTCAATATAAAACAACCATGCAGTACCATTTCACACCCATGTAATTGGCAAGCATTAAAAAGTCTGACAGTACTCAGTATTGGCAAGGATGTAAGGAATCATGAATCGCACACACTTCTGGTAGGAACTAGATTAGCACAAATGTATGGAGGTTAGCTATTTTTCCAAAATCAAAAAAGCATATACCTTTTTCAGTAATTGTCTATCTAGGTATGTATTCTACTTAAAGTCACAAATGATCATAAGGTAAATTTCAGGTGCATTCTCTTTGGAGATATATATAGATATATAGATATATAAAATCTCCTACAGGATAATCTCCTAAAGGATCTTTTCATTACAAACATATTTATTGAATGTCTGCTATATTCAGGACACAGTGTTAGGCTAAAAAGATGCCAAGAGTCCCCAAAAGCTAAACTACTTCTCACTGCAGCCTCCTGGTGGAAAAAAAAAAAAAAAGGTGGGAACAAAAAAGATGCTGTGAAAGATGTTCTGGTTAGTACAGAAGGAACAGCTGCCCCTAAGGAGCTTCCCGGTCATTTTTTATTCTCATAGGTTACTGAGTTTTCCAGCTCTGTGACTAGCCATTGTTGAGATGTGATCATATGGTAGACTATCTGGACTAATATCAATAAAAATAGTAACTAACCTACTGTGTACTAGGTACTTTATATACATTAATTCATTTAATCATCACAGAACATTATGATAGGAATTATCATCTCAATTTTATATATGATATATAACTGAGTTTAAAATGATTTAGCACCTTGCCCAAGATCACACAGCTTATTACTGTGCCACTTAGTAATGGGAGATTCAAATCACAGTCTGGCACCAAAGCACATGATTCTAGATGCCCAAATTGGTGTCTATCAATTATGTGATGATGTCCCATCATTATAAGAAATTCAGGGCACCTTTAAAAGAAACACAAATAAAATCGGGATATGGATTTCTTGCATTGCATGATATTTATTCATTTTACTTCTCTCCATGAGTATAGATATTGAAGCATGTTTATTTTGTGCAGGGAGATATGGCAGAAAGAATGCTGTATGGGCAATCAGGCCTGAGTCTGCCCCTGACTAATCGTATGACCTCTTGCAAGTCACTCTCTCTTGCTTCACCTTCCTCATCTATAAAATGGGGGAAATAAACACTATCTGCCCTCCCTCCTTCCAGTGTGCTATCAAGATTAAAATAACATCTTGTAGTTGACATGTTCTATAAACTGTGAAGTATCATATAAAATATTATAATGGCCTTATCCCCAGGTTGTATGGGAGAAGTAGAGAAATACAGTGATCAACCATGATCCTACTTAAGAAAAAAGAGGAAAAAAAAAAAAAAAAAAAAAAAGAGGGATGGTGTGGCAATAGGTCCCAAGAAGCCATGGTTGACCTCCGGGACAAAAACAGAAAAGAGAGGAGAGGACAAGTGTATACACAGTATAGACCTGACTTTAAAAAGTATAAAACGGGGTGCGTGGGTGGTTGAGCGTCTGCCTTTGGCTCAGGTTTTGGGCCTGGGGTCCTGAGACTGAGTCCTACCATCAGTCCCGTGGGGAGCCTGCCTCTCCCTACGCCTGTGTCTCCGCCTCTCTCTCTGTGGGTCTCTCGTGAATAAACAATTAAAATCTCTAAAAAATAAAAACTATAAAACTAGGAAACTTATCGTAACCCATTTTACTGCAGTGGAAATAGCCATTTTGTCCTCTTTTGCAAACATTCGCAGACACCTGGAATTACATACTACATGTAATTATCACTCAAGGAATACTTGTTGCAGTGACCCTTCTATTTAACTCCTCAGCCAAACTAAAGTAAAAGGGTGCTTAGCCTTCAGACCTATGAAGTTTCAGCAACAGTTGAATGGCAGTGGGGAAGGAATTTAATTGTGCATTGACTAAAAGTAATAACACATTCTTTGAAAGCCAGCAAGATGACAATACCAAGCCTTAGTCTAACCACCAACAATAGAAAAGCTTGTTTCTAATGCAATAAATAAATATTAAGAAATAATTATTGCTTTTGGTCAAGTTTAGTTTTAGAATGTTTACTATGTGCCAGCACTTCACAATCATTAACTCATTTAACTCATCAATTCATTTAATTTTCAAGACAATCCTGCGGTGGAGGTGGGGGGGTGAGGACCGTATAAATGACAGGGCCCTGGTGCAGTGTAGCTTCTGCCTTGGATCGGGTCGGCCATTTTAGGAATCAAGGCAAGTCAGCCTCTCAGAAAAAGAATCCTCAGATGATAGAAACAGATGGAAAGGACAAGACAGGAGACACACACACACACACACACACACACTAGCAAACAGGTTATCTAAGAAAGTACCAAGCCTGGTCTTAGCCTGGTAGGGTACGCAAAGGCCAAGTAGATGAGAACCTGCCCACGTGGAATCTATTATACCAGATGAACGGTGACAGATGCCCTATGGGTGACAAAACGCTAAAAAGAGGTTACAGGTGGCAGAAACCCCAGAAAAGGCTTCAGAAAGGAAATGGCATTTCCTTATGGATGGGTCGGCTGAGAGACAAAGGCATGGCCACTGCAAATACACACAGGGCAGTGAGCTAGCAGATCATGACATGTCCTCGCTTAGAACACCAGTAGCTTCCCGGCTCACTTAGGAAATAAAATCCAAACTCCTCCTCGTGTCCTACCCAGACCACGATCCAGGTCCCGCGTCTCCCACTGTCCCTTTGCTAAGCTCAGGCACTCCGGGAACCTTTCCCACTTGTTACTGTCTGGCAGGCGTGCTCTCCCCAGGCTCCATGCTGGAGTAACTCCTACTCAGTCTTCAGGTCCCGGGTGAAATCCCATTGCCTCCAAGAGGTCTTCCCCGTCCATCTGCCATATAAGCCAGGGTGCCTCTGCCTTCTTTTTCTCTCAGCACACTATGTGATTTCTTCCCAGCACCCACAGCAATTTGTAATGGAGAGGTTTACCAGTTTGTGTGTGCAACGTGTTGCCCCCTCTAGAAGTAGTGCCATGAGCTGGGCCTTGCCTATCTTGCTCACTCCAGGCCGTGGCACGCTGGAAGAGCTCAACCCAGACTCTGGAAGGAAGGAATGGGGTGAATCAGTGATTGGATAAATGGGAGTTAAGGCCATGGTGGGGGCAGGGTGTGTAATGGGGTTTGGGAAGCAGCGTATTGTGGCTCGAGCTTAGGAGAGAACTGGGGATCACCGCAGACAGGTGGGAACGGGGGGATGGGTGCAGACGGGGGAGACCTTGAAGGCAGCCTTGGGTCCAGATTCACTCCTCCAATGGCTACTGCATTGCAGGCAACCGGCCAGGTGTCGGGCGGGGCGCAAACCTGAACAGTGTCCCCGAGGCACCCTGAATTCGCTCTGGCCAGAGTCAAACGTACACACAGGGGCACACAGGGGCTTTTTGCAGGACACAAGCAAGCTCCAACCACCTGGCCCGAGGAGAGATGCTTAAGAGGCCGAGGGATGGAAGGAGAACGGGGGACAGCGCGGACGCCGGCCCCCGCACCCCGGAGGCAGCGCGCGGAGCTGGTCGCGTCCCGGGGCAGGGGCAGGGGCAGGGGGAGGGTCGCCAGGCCCGGCCGACGCCCAGGCCGCGCCGCCCGCAGCCCCAGGTGCCAGGGGCCGGGAGGTGCGCCCGAGACGCCGCCGAGGCTCGCCCCAACAGGTCCCCGGCCGCGACCGCACTCACCCTGCGCCGCCTTGGGAGCCGAGCGCGTCCTCCACAGCCGCCGGGTCGCCTTCCACGGCCGCAGAGAAGAAAACAGCCTCCGGCTCTTCCTGCCGCCCTTCTCAGTTGCTCCCATCTGTGCGCCCGCGCCCCTCCCCCGCCGCCGCCGCCCGAGGGTGGCCTCGCGCTTCCCCGGCCGCCGCGCGTCTGCAGGTGCCGGGCGGTCGCCGGGCGGCCGCGGCCGGGGGGGCGGAGCTTGCGGCCGGGCGGGCGGGCGGGGCGGGGGCGGCCCGCGGGGGCGGCGGGGCGGGGGGCGCGGCAGCCGGGCGCCCTCCGGGAGGCCCCCAGCGCCCGCGGCCTTGCAGGTGCAGGCTCTAGGCCCGCGTCCCGCGTCCCGCGCCCCGCGCCCAGGAGACGTCGACGCAGCCAGTGCCAGGTCCTGCGAGGCGTCGTTAAGGGACGCCGGGAGCCCCGGGGAAGTGCGCGGATTTTATCCCCAAATCACAGCTGGTGAAACTCAAGCTCCGAGAGGTTAGCTCATCGGCCCAGAGCAGCCGAATGGTGACAGTTCCCAAGTCCTGGGCTCTAACCATATTTTTTTTCCTGCCTCGGAATGATCTCACATTCTATTTTTTTTTTAAAGATTTGAATTGACATTTCAATTTTTAAAAGAACTATTGACAGATAGTCCTTCTTTCCTCATATAACAGCTTATGGATCACTAATGATTTTTTTGAGAACCCAGTCTAAGTCTAGAGGGGCATTTTTACATACAGGTCCTTAAACCTCACAGCATTTTCCCATTTTCCAGTTGAGGAACCCAAAATGGCAGAGCTGAGGCTGCCCCCGCCCCCCACCACTTTGTCTCTGTCGTGAGTTTGCTTGTAATTTAGAGTGTCCGAAGGGAAGATCCAAACCGAGATCCCTTAACACTTGCTGGCTGCAATAAGCGTAGCTAATATTTACGGGGTGCTTTAAGAAATATTTTATTTATTTATTCATGAGAGACACAAAGAAAGAGAGACATAGGCAGAGGGAGAAGCAGGCCCCATGCAGGGAGCCCGATGTGGGACTCGATCCCAGGACCCCGGGATCACGCCCTGAGCCGAAGGCAGACAGACGCTCAACCAGAGCCACCCAGGGATCCCCTATGGGGTGCTTTTTATGTTTATTTAACCCTCCCAATGATACTCATGGGAGAGAAATTACTAATCCACACTTAACAGGTGAAAAAAAAAAAACAGCATCAGAGAGGGCAGGTTACACATGAAATTGCCATTTTTTTAAGGCCCAGACAAATATCATACAATAGCTTCACCTGGTGATCAAAATCAAAATGGAGGCAGATGAAATGTGACTTCCTCCAGATGTGTTAGACTAGAAAAAGATGGATCAGCTCTGTAATATGTTGGCCGCAAATGCAAAACCTGAATCTAATCATAGGGATTAAATCCAAGATATACCGCAAATGAGGACTGCACTTTAAAAGTGGGGCTAGGGGAATCCCTTGGGTGGCTCAGAGGTTTAGCGCCTGTCTTGGGCCTAGGGCATGATCCTGAGTCCCAGGATCCAGCCCCACGTGAGGCTCCCTGCATGGAGGCTGCTTCTCCCTCTGCCAGTGTCTCTGTCTCTCTCTCAGTCTGTGTCTCTCATGAATAAATAAATAAAATCTTAAAAAAAAAAGTGGGATAGGAGTGGTTCAGCATTCTTCAAAAAGTGTCAGTGTCATAAAAGATGAAAAAAGGCTATGGAGATGTTCTAGATTAAAGGAGGCTAAAGAAACATGGCCACTAAAGCTAAAATCTAATACCTGACCATAGATTGGACCCAGTGTTGGAGGCTTTTGTAAGACTCTAAAGGAAGGGGGTACCTGGATGTCTCATTGATTGAGCATCTGCCTTTGGCTCAAGTCATGATCCCTGGGTCCTAGGATCAAGTCCTGCATCAGGCTTCCCACAGGGAGCTTGCCTCTCCCTCTGCCTATGTCTCTGCCTCTCTCTGTGTGTCTCTGTGTGAATAAATAAATAAATAAATTTCTAAAGGTCATTATTAGGCCAATTTTCAGAAAAAATGAAATACGGATAGTCGATTAGGTAAAAGTGTTCACCAATGAAAAGTTTATTGGAGTTGATAAGTATACTGTAGTTATGTAAGAAAATATCCATATTTTTAGGAAGTACACATAAGGACATTTAGAAATAAAGGGCCATGATATATTCAACTTAGCTTTAAATGGTTTAGAAAAAAAAAGTATCATATATGTTTGTGTGTGTGTGTGTATAGGGGGGCAAGTGATAAAGCAAATGCAGCAAAATATAAATAATTGGTGAATCTGGCTAAAGAGTACATGGAGGGATCCCTGGGTGGCGCAGCGGTTTAGCGCCTGCCTTTGGCCCAGGGCGTGATCCTGGAGACCCGGGATCGAATCCCACGTCGGGCTCCCGGTGCATGGAGCCTGCTTCTCCCTCTGCCTGTGTCTCTGCCTCTCTCTCTCTCTCTCTCTCTCTCTCTCTGTGACTACCATAAATAAATAAAAATTTAAAAAAAGAGTACATGGATATATTTCATACTATTGTTATTTTTGCAACTGTTCTGTAAGTTTGAGATTTATTCCCAAGTAAAATGGTAAAAAACATAAGTTCTAAGTTCCACAGAAATAGAGAATAAAGTGGCGAGAATCACTCTACCTTGTATCGCTCTATAGTTATCAAAAGAGTGTGCTATGCTAGGCTGACAGAGGGGCAGACACATAAGTCAATGAAACAGAATAAAGAACACAGAAATAGACCCACATAAATATGCCCAAATGATTTTTGACAATGGTGTGAACGCAGTCCACCAGGAAAGATAGCTTTTTCAATAGGTGATGCTAGAATAGTTGGACATCCATTGACAAAAAAAAATGAACCTCAACCTAAATCTCACACTTAATAAAGAAAATCAAGTCAAATAGATTGCAGACTTAAATGTAAAATGTAAAACTATAAAAGTTTTAGACAAAAAATAGGATAAAATATTCTAGGAAGTACAGCTATGCAAAGAGTTGTTAGACATGTTGCTAAAAGCATGATCCATAAGAGGAAAAATTAATAAATTGAACTTTATCAAAATTAAATACTTTTGGTCTGTGAAAAACCCTGTTAAGAGGATGAAAAGGGGGGATCCCTGGGTGGCTCAGCGGTTTCGCGCCTGCCTTTGGCCCAGGGCCCGATCCTGGAGTCCCGGGATCGAGTCCCGGGATCGAGTCCCGCGTCGGGCTCCCGGCGTGGAGCCTGCTTCTCCCTCTGCATGTGTCTCTGCCTCTCTCTCTCTCTCTCTCTCTCTCTCTCTATATATATATATATATATATATATATATATATATATATATATATAATAAATCTTTAAAAAAAAAGAGTATGAAAAGACAGGCTACAGACAGGGCAAAAATACTTGCAAGCCACATATCCAATAAAGGATCAGTATTTATAATAAAGAATTCTCAAAACTCAACATTAAAAAATCCAATTAGAAAATATGCAAAAGACGTGAACAGGTATTTCACTAAAGAGGATATACAGATGGCAAATAACCACATGAAAAGATTTGTATCATCATTACCCATTGAGGAAATACAAGTTAAAACCACAGTGAGATATCATTACACTTTATCAGAAGGCTAAAATGAAATATAGTTTTCTAATACACTGGCAAGGATGTAGATGGAGAAATTAGATCAGTCATACATTGCTAGTAGGAATGTAAAATGGTACAGTTACTCTGGAAAACAGTTTATAAAACTAAACAAAAAACTACTATAAGACCAGCAATTGCACTTCTGGGTACATATCCCAGAGATAAGGAAAACTTATGTTCACACAAAACCTATACACAAAGGTTCATAATGGTTCTGTTCATAATCTTATTCATAAGATTCAGTAGATTCATAATCTATTCCCAAACCTGGAAACAACCCTGATGTCCTTTAATGGGTGAGTGATTAAATATGCTGTGGTACCTCCACACCACAAAATAATACAGAGCAATAAAAAGTAACTAATTAATATAGGCAACAAATTATATAGCTCTCCAGAGAATTCTGTTGACAAAAAAAAAAAAAGCCAATCCCAAAAAGTTTCATACTGTATGATTCCATTTATGCTCCTTTCTTGAAATTGCAAAATTATAGAAATAGAGAACATATAGTGGTTGCCAGGAATGAGAGAGAAAATTGTGCCTATAAAAGAGCAAAACAAAACAAAAAAATAAAAATAAAAAAATAAAAATAATAAATAAATAATAAAAAAAATTTAAAAAAGAGCAAAACAAGGAATCCTGTGGTGATAGAACTATTCTGTACCTTAACTGTATTGATATCGACATACTGGTTTTGATTATTAGACTATAGTTTTGCAAAATGTTACCATTATGTAAAAATGGGTAAAAGTGATTGTGGGATCTGATTTATTTTTTACAACTGCATGTGAACCTATAATCATTTTTAAAATAAAAAGTTTAATTTTTTTAAGAAGTTACATATCTACAATTTAGTACAATTAGTTCCAATATCTAAAAAAAAGTTGGACCAGGATTCAACCTAGATCCATGCCTTCATGGCTATACTCTACCATATCACTGTGGGAAGCCAAGAATCACGTGATAGGTCTCAGGGATGACATGGAAAGGTGACTAGAGCACAGAGACGCAGGTTGCTCAGTGAAGGCAAAATTAATGCTCCTCTTTGGTATGAGGCCCTTAGTGATCTAGATAAATGACACTATTTTATTCTTTGTCTACTCTGGAAGAATAGGAAGATATGAAATAAGGAAGGAAAACAGAAGAGTCTAGGAAGAGAGTAGAAACTAAGAGTACCTTCTCTCTATCAGCAATAAGCTGACTTTTCTTCTTTACCAACCTTTATTCTCCATGGCATCCAGACTAAAGTTTGAAGAAATAGGCTCTAGAAGAAGTGATCTAATTAACAACACTACTCAGGAATAGTGGCCACGTGCCACCAATACACTAGACTAGGGTTGCCCTCTGCTCCTGGGGCTTCCTACCTGGCCTTGGAATTAGGGCACCTGGAATCTAGTCCTGGTTACTCAAATGATCTGTAAAATGTTGGTTATGTCACTTCTCCTCCTAGCTTACTATTTGCATCACCACCACCCTCCTCATTCCCTCTAGAGGATTTAACCAGATGATCTAAAAAGTTTCCTTCTGAGATCTGCCACCATCTTTCCCTGTATGTCCTGACTTTCACTAACTGGTTTTGGAATTTTGCTGAGTGACAGGAGCCCCAGTGGACCTGGCTTAGAGACTCATCTTTTTCTTCCATTGTCCTGGCATGTCCAGTGGACTGAAGCGGCAACGTGGAGGGACCCACTTGCTCAGTGCTTGGATTTCACTGGCCAGGGCAGGATGAGAGAGACATTCTTTGGCTTGCCCTTTTAGTCCAAACATCATGTGATTTCATGGCACTCCTCCAGCTCAGAGCTGAAATAAGTCCAAAAGCCTCTGGCTCCCACAGTCACAGCTTGCTCCAGGCAGACCCAGTGGGGAGCCTTCTCCACAGTCCCAGGGGTCCATGGCAAAAGAATGCAGCTTGAAAGGAGGTCTTCTGAGTAGAAACACTCAAGTACCCTAAGGCACATTCATGAGCACTAGCAACATGGAATTTCTTTTCAAATGTCAAAAATGCAAAACAAGCCCACTTATTTGTACATCTGGATCACTGGACATTGGAAAAACAAATCAAAAAACAAAACAAAAAGAAAACATTAATTCCATTCCTGTTATTGTGTTTACAAAGCTAAGTCCAGAAATATGAGAACAACAGTCCAGTCCTCAGAGTCAATGGGATACACAATTCTTGTGTGTGTGTGTGTGTGTGTGTGTGTGTGTGTGTGTGTGTGTGAAGGGGAGAAGGGCCTGGTCGAAAGAACCTAGGCTCTCCAGCTAGGCAGAGCTGTATGAATCCTAGCTCTGCCACTTACCAACTTGTCCATCTTCTCTAAGGCTCCATTTTCCCATCTGTATGATGGAGACAGCACCTAGGGTGGCGGTGTTTCATTATTATGTGTAATGGACCCAAAAGGAAAAATAAATGGTAGTTTATTATAATACTGTGTCCATTTAGAGAGTCAATGACAGATTTTTTTTAAAGATTTTTATTGTTTCTTCATGAGAGACACAGAGAGAGCGGAGCCACAGGCTGAGGGAGAAGCAGACTCTCTGCAGGGAGCCCCATGTGGGACTCGATCCCAGGACCCTGGGATCACACCCTGAACCAAAGGCAGATGCTCAACCATTGAGCCACCCACGTGCCCCCAATGACAGATTTTAAAAGAATGGCATCTTTTTTGTGATAAATCAATGTGTGTGTATAGGTATCTATATAGAGAGGAATGGAAAGGTCTTGTTGCCCCCTCCCTTACAGAAAGCCCCAGAATATAAATGAAAGTGTCTAACCTAAAGGCATCTCAGGTATCTTTGGAACCAATAGAATTAATGGTGTTGTTTCTTATTATCCTAGTGGCAGTGCTGATAAGACTACTGTTAGTGTAGGAAACAATTAAGGACAGTCTCCACTTAAACTTATTTTTCAATCTAAAGTTCTCCAAGTGTCCAGCATTATAGTATAGTCAAAATTTAAAGAGCAATACCTACATAAACCACCATGACATTTTCAGCAGTGGGACCTTGTGTGAGGGGAGGAGAAACTGCTGATGTAAAATGTTTTCAGGGATTCTAAGATGTTTGTTTCAGTTATCTTTTTCTGTCTAACAAACCTCCCCAAAACCTAATGGCTTAAAACAACAATAATCATTTATTTTGCAAATTGGGCAGGGCTCAAAGGGGACAGCTCATTTTTGCTCCACATGATGTCATCTGGTGGTGTTTGGGGCTTGAAGGTCAACTTCTCAGTGGCTCACCCACCTAACAAGATGGTACTGGCTGTCAGCTGGGTGCTCAGCCAAGAGCCTCGAGTCTTCTCCACATGGTTGTTTAGACTTTGTCACAAGACAATGGCTAGGTTCCAAAAGGGAGGAAGCTGGAACTGCTGGGCTTCTCAAAGACTTGGCTGAGAAGTCCCCAGATGCCTTGGCCCAAATGTTCCCAAAAAGTACTTCCTGCACATTTTATTAGACAAATCAGTCACAGGCTCAGCTGTTCTATAGAGGAGTTGTAAGCTCTACCTCTTAATTGGAGGACTGGCATGCATGTACAAGGAGGGCAGAATTATTTGAGCTCATATTCAGGGACAAGCTAGCCTGGGTCCCTACCCACCAAAGAATAACCCCAACCAAAAGGTGAATACCCAGGGTCTCCTAATTAGAAATCAACTTACTCTCAAGAAATTGGGGTTCTGCAAGAGGCCCATGAAAAAGGGAAACAAGCACAGAAAGGAGTAATCATTCAAGGGCAAAACCATAATATCACAGATTAAAACCATAAGAGACCATTTTTGAGCACCTTCAGTGCTCAAACTAAATTTTGTGGTTCTCTCTCCCACTGAATAATATGAAAAGAGCATCAGGTGTGGCGTCAACGACCACAACTGAGTCTAGTTTACTTGCCATTTTAAGGCTCTTGCAAAAGTTGTATAATTCCTCCAAGCCTCACTTTTTTCATTTGTAAATTGAGGGTAGTATTTGCCTTACCTGTTCACAACAGGGTAATTCCAATTATCCTGCAATGTAGAGATTCCATGAAAGTATGTGTGAAAGCTCTGTCTATAATAATCTAATAAATTACTTTGCAAGTGTTTTATTAACAAATGGTGCACCAACTTTCGATATCTCAGAACTTTAAAGAGAATGAAATCTCTGGACTTCACTTTCTGCCAAATCTGCGCCTGGATGAGGATGGATTGAATCCATCACCTTAGATGCAGACTTGTCATGGCAGATTGTGGGTGCAAAGATGGGGTGAGGTGGGAAGTTGAAAAGAAGTAGAAAGTTCAGAATGGAGTTTGTGTGCCTACCTCATGCGGATAGAATGTTACTATAATGCAACTGTTAGAGTACTAATTCAGCCCTTCAAAAATGCTGATTCATTTTTAAATTAACCTAAAAATATAAATGATGTCTTTTGAGAAGGTGTATGGCATAGCTATTAAAAGCAGTGACTCTGCATAGCCCGGGTGGCTCAGTGGTTTAGCGCTGCCTTCATTCAGCCCAGGGCCTGATCCTGGGGACCTGGGATCAATTCCCATGTTGGGCTCCCTGCATGGAGCCTACTTCTCCCTCTGCCTGTGTCTCTGTCTCTCTCTCTGTCTCTGTGTCTCTCATGAATAAATAAAAGTAAAATTTTTAAAAAAATAAAATAATAATAATAATAATGACTCTGGTGCCACCATATCCTGCTTCTATAGTTTACTGGCAGAGTGATGTTAATAAGTTGCATTAATATCCCTGCATCTCATTTTCTCATCTATAAATGGAGATAGTAGGGCCCATGTCCCAGGTCTGTTGTGAGGACTGAATGAGTTATTATATATAAACACTCAGAACAGCATCTGGCAATAAATAAGTGTGAGCTATTGTTTTGGTAATACTCTATGCTGGGCACAGTGCTAAAAACTTTAGAAACATGACTTATTTATTTATAGCACTCCATAAGCATCAGCTAATCACGTACTGTATGTCAGATACTATTCTAGGCTGTTGAGATTCATAAGGAATGAATCAGATAATGATTCCTGTTCTGTGGAGCTTATATTCTATTGGGGGATGGGAGAGACAGACAATAAACAATAGGGGGGAAAAAGCAAAAAGCTTTGAAGTTTGACAGATGATATAAGTGTATGGATAAATGTAAAACAGAGCAGGCTGGGGAACTGGGAATGTTGGTTGGGGAAGGAGGAGCAGGAGTAGGTTGGAGTTTGGTGGAGGTTCTTTTTTGTTTGTTTTTAAATAGGCTCTTCATCCAGCATGGAACCCAATGTGGGGCTTGAACTCATGACTCTGAGATCAAGACCTGAGCTGAAATCAAGAGGCTTACTTGACTGAGCCCCCCAGGCACCCCAGGTTGCAGGTAATCATGATAGACCTGGTTGAGAGAGAAAGTTTGAGCAAAGATCCGAAGGAAGTGAAAAAAAAAAAAAAGTCAACTAAGCAGGTACCTGAAGGAAGAGCATTCAAGGCAGAAGGAGCAGAGGAATAAGGGCCTTGCATTGGGACTGAGCCTGTTAGGTTTGAGGAACAGCAGGAGACAAGAATGGGTGGAGTGGAGAGAGCAAGGAAGGCTGCTGTAGAAGGAGAGGAGTTTGGCTGAATGGGGTTGGAGAAAACAACACACTAGATCCATAACAATCCACTAGATCCATAACATGACCCTCAAGTGGGACTCTTGAGCTGGCAGGTGTGGGGAATCGAGTAGAGTCTGGTTGCTACTAGGCTATCACTTTCCCTTTTGAGTAAAATGGAACCAGTGGTAAATGATGGGAACGATTACTATTGTGTTCATTAATGAAGAGATTGGGGCAGATAAAGCCTAAGTAACTACACACAGTTACACAACTAGTAAAATGAATAGTTGAGACTCTTATCCTTTCTATGGGTCACAGAAGGATGATGCAAATAGGGCAGGAGAAAATAAACATTGAGGAAATCATGGCTTGCATATCCTTCTCTGTAAAATGAAGGGATTGAATCAATGATCTTGAGTGTCTAGACACAATGGTTGATTGGTGACTGGCCTCTAGAGAACATATGGACTAAAGACACCAAAAGTCACCAAAGTCACAAAAGTCACTAAAGACACAGGTGTAACAGTCATCATTCTTGCTTGGCCAATTGACCCTGATCTTGTGTATCCACAAGACTTCACCTGTAGCTCTGTCATAGTTCTTTCCATATTGTATTGAAATGTGCTTGAAGATCTGTCTTTCTTCCATAGACTAAGCTCCCCATTTTTGCATCTGATACATTGTTTATTACTCATGAGATTCTCTGCCCTTAGCACTAGATTTGGAAAAGAAGAGTTTCTCAATAAAGATATATTAATTCTGGTTTCATTTTACATCAGAATGAAGGGATGTTACTGCAAGGGAGTGATGAGCATGAGATGGCAGCAGCACAAAGTCACTACCACTCAAGCCTAGAAGGGCAGGAGAGATGCTATACGAGTCCAGGGGCTGGAGTTACCAGGTAGAGGCCAGAATCAAGGTGATGCCTTGGAGAACTTCCTCTGCTAGAGATGCTCAAGAAATGTTTCTAACCTATAACTTAATGTGCAGCTCAATCTAGTCCAGACACCCCCCATTTCCAAGGAGCTTTTCCAGAAATCCTCCTTCTCTATCTTCCCCATAATGTCTGGAGCTTTGGGGGAGTGAAGAAGAGTGATCAACGGAACAGAACTGATCCCTTCTGGGCAACCTTGGCTGAGTTACTGGCCTCTCTGTGCCTTAGTTTTCTCACCAGATACTGGCTGGCGCTGACCAGTGTCTGTCTCAGGGGCCTACTTTGAAAATAAAATGTAAAGTTACCTTCATAAAGTATCTAGATTTGTCTGACATAAAGCATGCTTCAGACTATGCTAATCCACACCTTCCTCTTGTGAATGACACAAACATGGTATAACAAAAGGTTTTTGTATTCAACTCTTTTCTGTTAGAGAAGAGCTTTTGTGTAGAAACTAGAAAATCTAAAAAAAAAAGAGAGAAAGAAGAAAGAAAGAAAGAAAGAAAGAAAGAAAGAAAGAAAGAAAGAAAGAAACTAGAAAATCTATCAAAGGGCAAAGGATCTTTGTGAAAATTTTTGCTCCATAGCTCAGAGTTTAAATGTATGCCTTAATGGATGGGAAATGAAGTTCGGGGTGAGTGGGTATCTATAGATTTGTAGTTGGGAAGCTTTCAAGGTGGAAGACAGGACCATGGGAATGGTTGACCGGAACTGAGGGAGAGTAATTTGGGGGTTCCTCCCCTCTTCCTTCAGTCTCTTTGTCAGAAGACTTTTTGAGGGGCACCTGGGTGGCTCAGTTGGTTAGACATCTGCCTTTGGCTCGGGTAGTGATCCCAGGGTCCTTGGATCAAGCCCCACGTCAGGCTTTCTGCTTAGCAGGGAGCCTGCTTCTCCCTCTCCATCTGCTGCTCACCCTGGTTGTACGCTCACTCTCTGTCAAATAAATAAAATCTTTTTTTTTTAATAATCCTTTTTGGGGATCCCTGGGTGGCGCAGCGGTTTGGCGCCTGCCTTTGGCCCAGGGCGCGATCCTGGAGACCCGGGATAGAGTCCCACGTCGGGCTCCTGGTGCGTGGAGCCTGCTTCTCCCTCTGCCTGTGTCTCTGCCTCTCTCTCTCTCTGTATGACTATCATAAATAAAAAAAAAAAATTAAATAATCCTTTTTGAAAAGGACAACCCAGGTGTGTGACTATAAATGATTTTTTCTTCATGTCCTTCTATTTCTTTTATTTCTTCAAGCTTTTTCAAATGAATATTACTTGTATAATAAGAAAGGGGAAAAATAGTGTCAAGAGTTAGTCTCTTTAAAAAAAAAAAAGAGTTAGGCTCTTTTGCAAAAAGAAGACTTTGTTGGGGCAGCTTTAAAATGGGTGGTGATAGCAGGGCCTGGGTGGCTTAGTCAGTTGAGTATCTCAGTCTTGACTTCCGCTCGGGTCATGATCTCAGGGTTGTGGGGCTGAGTACCATGCACAAAGACTGGTGCCAAGTCCCACACTAGCACAGAGTCTGCTTGTTCCTCTCTCTCCCCCTCTGCCTCTCACCCTGCTCACACACACACTTGCTCGCTCTCTCTAAAATAAATAATTTTTTAAAAATGGGTGGTTAAAGGTGAATGAGAATTAAGTGGGCTTTACTAGGGACTCACGGGATAAGCAATCTCATCTGCTGGGCTTACAGTCCTCACCTGTTCTGCTGGAGAGTGCCTTTGCAAGTTAGGATCTTGTGATTCCTTCAGGAAAAGCCTATATGCTTTTAAAGCTTATATGTGTACATGCTCCCTTTTTTGGTTGAAGTAAATTAAAGTTAAAATTGGAGTTCTTACAACCATTCTATTTGCTGTGCATTGTTATCATGCATGATATTAATTTACTTTTGTGACAGAGATGGCTGGTGCTGACCAGTATCCACATTCCTCTCCTTCCTGGGCAAGCAGGAAGCACTACTTTCCCAGCCTAACTTGCAGTTGATTATGGCCTTGTGATGAGTCTGGCTAAGGGAATGGTGGAGAAATGATACCCACCACTTTGAGACCTGGCCTCTGAAAATTTTTCAAACTCGGGGCAGCCCTGGTGGCTCAGTGGTTTAGCGCTGCCTACAGCTCTGGGCGTGATCCTGGAGACCCAGGATCAAGTCCCACGTCAAGCTCCCTGCTTGGAGCCTGCTTCTCCCTCTGCCTGTGTCTCTGCCTCTCTCTCTCTCCTCTCTGTGTATTCTCATGAATAAATAAATAAAATATTTAAAAAATTTTTTTCAAACTCTCTTCCTTCAAACATAGGCTAGCTGGAGTCAGAGGATCCAGTAGCTGACTTTGAAGTCCTGATTGATAGTAGAGTTGCCATATCTCTCCTTCTCCATCAATCACATTGGATTGCAATGTAAGCAAGAAGCACCTTTGCCATGTCCAGCCAATAAGACCTGTACACGTTTGTAAGAGCAGTTAGAATATTCCTACTAGTGCCCTTACAGAAGGTGTACCTAGGGAGAGAAACATCGACTCCAAGAGGTATCCCTGGCAACATGATGCCTGATGGACACTTTCAAGGGAAGATTAGCTGGAGCTGTATATCAACATCTCCCAAGGGGCCCCAGAAAAACAAATACGATTATTTGATATAACCTCTGAGAACATATTTCCCTGATTACCATTTGCTGGTTTATGTTTCCCTTTTTTATTAATAACTACAGCTGCTGCTTATTACCGCTCGTGGGTTTTTGATGATAGGGAGAACTGAATTGGGCAAATAAAGTAAAAGGGGTTGCAAAGTGGAAGAGGGTCTTGACAATATGAATATTCAAGAGAGCTTGTTTCTATGAGCTTGACTTGAAAGGTTGGGTTGCCTTCACCTATAATACTGACATGCCTCCTTGAATTCTTCCTTTCTTTTTTTTTTTTTAAGATTTTATTTATTTATTCATGAGAAACACAGAGAAAGAGAGAGAGAGGCAGAGACACAGACAGAGGGAGAAGCAGGCTCCATGCAGGGAGCCTGACGTGGGACTCAATCCCAGCTCTCCAGGATCATGCCCTGGGCTGAAGGCGGCGCTAAACTGCTGAGCCACCCAGGCTGCCCAAATTCTTCCTTTTTTTAAACAACTACCTTGAATAACCGCAATAACCCCCTGGATACAACTCTAAACAACTGAACAAATATGGTTCTTTTACTCAAGGACACCTTACAGTCCAAAAGAGGAGAAAGGCATTAAACGATCCATCATCCAAACAGATGATCATGCGAGTGGAACATGTGCTGGGAAAGAAAAGCCCAGGATACAAGCACTACTAAGATATATAATGGTGGGGAGTGAAAGGTAGTGATAATTAAAACTCACCAAGAGGGAACGTCTCCCTAAGAAAATTACATTAACTTTGAAACATTAGGCAAGTTTAGAGTCTAGTATAAAGTCATCTAAAATCTTACAATTTTTTTCACAACAATTGTGACCAAGCCAAGTTCCTCCTATTCTATACTTCTACAGATGAATTTTTTTTTAACTTAAATGTGGAACTTGGCATGCATTTCCATTAAATTGCATTTTATTGTTTTGAAGTAGACTCAAGGTCTTTTGAAAACTTGTTTCTTTCATCCAGTGATCTTTCCCAGCTGTAAATGTAAATATGAATTTATTTCCATCTAAGTCACTGAAGCATCCAAGGACAAGAAGAGAGACCTGTATATGATGAAAAAAAGTGTGACCTTGCTCCACATACATGAATCTGCTCCTTCACCGATTTTTGCAAGAGTTGTTCTGCGACTAATGTTCTCCTGGATTCTGACCCTTTGCTTTCCCCCCTTCCTTCTTTTTAGGTATCCCTGTTTAGACTGGAACCAAAAGACAGTCTACTGTCTTTCAAGCATGGTGAAAGAGAGAACATATCAGTGTATTTTGCTACTGTCTAACAGCTTTTGAAAAAAAAAATACAACACAAGAGTTTGAAACAATAGAAATAAAATAGGGTTTTGAGATCCACTGAAGAATCCACTGATAATTAAATATAGATTAGAAACCCATTTGATCAATCCATTACTTATGAATCGTATCCCTGGTCTAGAGGAAATGAAAGAGAGGTAACACCCACTCTCTTTATAAAGAATCAGTAAACAAGGAAGAAAAGGAAGAGTCTCTGCTGGTGTTTTGTTCTGTTCTGTTTTGTTTTGTTTTGTTTTAAGTAGGCTCTACAAAATGGAGCCCAACATGGAGCTTAAACTTGCAATCCTGAGACCAAGACCTGAACTGAAATCAAGAGTTGGACCCTTAACCAACTGCACCACTCAGGCTCCTAGGAGGAATCTGTCTTGTACATGTCACTTTTTCTAAACCTCTAGTTTGGAGTTGTGTAGAGTCATTAATAGGGTTCACAAATATCAAGCTCTATCTTCTTCTAGGCACTTGGCAGAGTTAAAGCTCCCCACATTGTACAGCCTTCCTCAGAGGCAGCCACTGTTAACTATTTAAAATACACTTTTCCAGGCCTTTCTTTTACATTTCCACATATGAATAAATACAAGTAAAAAATATCACATGAAAATATTCAGAAATATTAACCAAATTCCTTCCATGCTATAACTCTCTAATTCAAACACCTTGTCTCTTTTGTGCTCATTGCCATGGTGAGAGAAGGAAGACAAGAAACAAGTACATAGGTTGTGAGAATCTTTCCCTGGCTTTGTTTTCCAGAAGTCCAAAATCCTTGGAATGAGGATTAGTCTCAATATATACAAAGTTTTTAGAAAAACATAATAAGAAAAGTAGATTTGAGTACAGAGGAAAGCCCATGAGTCATTCTCCTCTCTTTGGATATTATTCACCTAGAAATTGAGGAGTAGAGAAAGAAAGAAAATGGTGCTTTAGATATTGAAAGGCCATGAAATAAATGGCTCAGAGAACTGTCTCTGAGGCAGTATCCTGAGAAGTTGCCTATAGAGTTTCTCAGACACTCCAGTGCCCTGCTAGAGAGCAAAAGCAGCAAAATGAGTCCTGGTCCTGAAGAATGATTTCTGTGCCCACGGGCAGGGTGAAGTAGAAGGGATAACCTCTGGGGCTGACAGGACAGGAACACCTGTGTGACCAAGCAGACGAGAAGATGAAGATCTCATCAGAGGCCTGTGTTGACATATGACCTCAAGTACCTACTGGACTTAATGCTGTCCCTTGACTGTATCCTTGGAACTCAGATGAAGACCTGCAGAAAAGGAACAAGAAACTTCAAATTCACTGAGAGCGTATCTACAAAGTTGATAAGGTAGGGATTCAAAACAGAAATTAGAACTATAGAATAATAAGAGAATTTCTATTTTTTTAAAGATTTTATTTGTTTATTTGAGAGAGAGAGAGAGAGTGCTCATGAGCATGAGCAAGGGCAGAGTCAGGTTGGGTAGGGCAGAGGTGGGGGAGAAGTAGGCTCCTGGATGAGGGAAGATCTAATGTAGGGCTCTATCTTAGGACCCTGGGATCATAACCTGAGCCAAAGGCAGACACTTAACTGACTGAGCCAACCAGGCACCCCGAGAAGTTCTATTTCTTATACACCTGAGTTATGGACTTACTATCCACCACATGCACACACAGTATTTTTTACCTAACATGCATCATAATTTACATATTGTTCATATTTTTCATTAACAATATATCTGAAAATTTTTCCAATGCCTAGTAATCCATAAAAGTATAGATTATGATTTATTATTTCTAAACCATATCCTTACTGTAATATATGTAGATTGTTTCCAGTTTTTGTTCTTCTAATCAAGACTTCAGTGGATATCATATATTCACATATAATTTTGTGCACATATGTATTTCTATAGGACGGAGTCCTTGAAATTAGATAATAGGGTCAAAAGAATGTAAATTTTTGATTTTGGTACATACTGGCAATTTGCCCTACAGAATTACTCTATCAGTGTATATATGTTGTGGCATCATATGAGTTTACCTTTACATTATAACTTCACAATCCTGAATCTTATTAGTATTTTTAATTTTGAGAGTCTGGTAGTTAAAAATGGTTTACATTGTTCTCTTTATTTTAACTTCTCTAAATAAGAGGTTTAAACAACTTTTATATGTTTATTTACCATTTGTGTTTCTTTTGTGTATTATCTGTTCATATCTTTCACTTATATTTTTATTGAGGTTCTCTCTTACTGATTTGTAGGAGCTCTTTATACATTAGGATATTAATATTCTCTCTATTATATATACTGTAAAATTTTCCTCCATGTTAGTCACTTTTCTTTTAATTATTTTTTCTAAGATTTATTTATTTATTTGAGAGAGAGAGAGAGAGAGAGAGAGAGAGACAAAGAGACAGAGAGCACAGGGGGAGGGGCAGGGGAGGAGAGAGAATCCCAACATGGGGCTCCATCTCATGACCCTGAGATCACAACCTGAATGAAACCAAGAGTCAGATGTTTAACTGATTGTGCCACCCAGGCATCTCTTCTTTTAATTCTTTATAGTATTTTCCTTTACATAAAATTTAAGTCTTCATTGTAGTCAAGGCTCTTGATCTCTTATTTTATAAATGTCTTAATTATGAATGACTTTACACTTCAGTATTATAAAACTAAATCATTTCTATTTTCTTTTAAACCTTTAAACATTTAAATGGTTAGGTCAACTTAAAGCATACTTTTCAAAACTTCCAATGGACTCTGTTTACCAAATTTTTTCCTCATATCAGGCCCTGTGGCAGGCTGGCCCCCACCCTGTTTGAGTAGTTGCTCAGAATGTGCAGTGTGATAAGGGCAAGAGTAGAAGTAGCAGAAAGTGGTACAGGAATACTCACAGGAGGAGTTTAAAGAAGCCTGCATGGACAAGGTGATGTGAACTGGACCATGAAAGGTAAATAAAGGTTTGACACACAAAGAGAAGAAACATTTCAGGAAAATGGAAAAACACATACAAGACCTAGAGGCCTAAAAGAGCAAGGCATGTTTGAAGACTGATATGGCCATATCTTAGTTTGAAATAGCTTGTGTATAGGGGTTATGGGGATGTGGCAAGAGATGCAACTGGAAAGTTAGTCAGGATCATTGTAAAGGGCCTTGAAAAATGTACCCTACTTCATGAAGTTCTGAGTCATCATTGAGCCTGGGGTTCAACGAATAACCACAGATAATCTGAGAGTGGGGAAATGGGTAAGGATATAAATGAAACAAGATAAGCCAAGAGTTGATGAGTGTTGAAGATGGATGATGGTTACATGGATGCATTGAGCCATTCTTTCTCTCTACCAATAGATATGTTTGGAAATTTTCATAATACAAATTTGAAACAAAAACCTCATCTTATACAAGATCATTGTTTGGTGTCAATTAAGATTGGAGGGGTTTTGTTATCATTCTCCTTGTTAACAGCATTGTTGAGTTATAAAAAAAACAAGGTTATAGATTAGCAAACTATGATTGCATTTATGCTAAGTAGGATACCCAGAAAACTGGGAACAGAGATATTAATAGAGTTCACCCTCTACGTGAAAGAATTAAGGACACTATTTTTTAATTTTCTGTACTATGTGAATGCTATATATCAATTTGTATTGTTTATAAATTAGAACAGGGCCCCCTGGGTGGCTCAGCGGTTTAGCGCCGCCTTCAGCCCCGGGGCGTGATCCTGGAGACCTGGGATGGAGTCCCGGGTGGGGCTCCCTGCATGGAGCCTGCTTCTTCCTCTGCCTGTGTCTCTGCCTCTCTCTCTCTCTCTCTCTCTCTGTGTCTCTCATGAATAAATAAATAAAATCTTTAAAAAAAATAAATTCGAACAGATTTTCACTTAGCAAAAAAGTTAAAAATCCAATTATATATATTTTAAAAATATTTTATTTATTTATTCATGAGAGACACGGAGAGAGAGAGAGAGAGGGGCAAAGACACAGGCAGAGGGAGAAGCAGCTTCCATGCAGGGAGCCTGATGTGGAATTCGATCCCGGGTCCCCAGGATCACATGCTGGACATGGAGCCTGCTTGAGATTTTCTCTCTCTCCCTCTCCCTCTCCCTCTCCACCCATTCACATTCTCTATTTCTCAAATAAATAAATCTTTAAAAATAAAATAAAATAGATATGGAAATGCAAGGGACCCAGAAAAGCCAAAATATTCTTGAAAGAGAAGAAATTTGGAGGACTCATATCTTCTATTTCAAAATGTATGACAAAGCTACAGTAATCAAGACTGTGTACTACTAGCATAAGAATAGATGTATAGATCAGTGGGATAGAATTAAGAGTCCAGAAATAAAGCCATATATTTAGGGCCAGTTGATTTTCAACCAAGTTATGAAGACAATTCAATGGAGAAAGAATAGTTAATCCAACAAATAGTGCTAGGACATCTGTATATCATGCAAAAGAATTATTGGATGTCCTGTCTCACACCATATACAAAAATCAACTCAAGTTAAAGACCTAAAATGTAAGAACTATAAAATTCCTATAAGATGATATATGAATCTTTGTGACTACAGATTAAATAATGGTTTCTTAAATATGACACCAAAAACATAAACAACAAAAGAAAAAGGTAAACTGGACTTCATAAAACAAACAAACAAACAAACAAACAAACAAACAATTTTGGGGGAAACCTGGGTATCTCAGTTAGTTAAGTGTCTGACTTCAGCTCAGGTCATGATCTCAGGGTCCTGGAATCAAACCCTGCATTGGGCTCCCCACTCAGCATGGACTCCACTTTTCCCTAAGCCTCTGCCTTTCTCCCTGCCCATGCTCTCTCTCTCAAATAAAATATTTAAAAAGGAAAGAAAGAAAGAAAAAAGGACACTATCACAAAAGTGAAAAACAACCCACATAATATGAGAAAATATTGCAAATCTTCATCTGAAGAATCTATTATACAGTATATTTAAAGAACTCTTAAAACACAATTAAAAAACCAAACACAATAAAAAGATAACCCAATTTTAAAATGGACAAAGTACTTAAATAGGTATTTCTTCAAAAAAGATTTGCAAATGGCCAATAATGAAATATGAGAAGATGTTTAAC
This sequence comes from Nyctereutes procyonoides, assembly GCF_905146905.1. Taxonomy (NCBI): domain Eukaryota; kingdom Metazoa; phylum Chordata; class Mammalia; order Carnivora; family Canidae; genus Nyctereutes; species Nyctereutes procyonoides. The sequence goes on along the minus strand of NW_026575140.1, from coordinate 44,552,358 downwards.
ATCACTAGGAAAATATAAATCAAAATCACAATGGGATACCACATCATAATCACAAGGATGGCTAAAATCAAAAGGACACAATAGCAAGTGTTGACAAGGATGTGAAAAAACTGGAAGTCACATTCATTGTTGGTAAGAATGTAAAGTAGTGCAACCACTTTGGGAAATAGTTGGACTGTTACTCAAGAAGTTAAACATAGGGTTTCCATATGACCCAGTAAGTTGACTCTTAGCTATATACTCGAGAATCAAGAACATATGTGCACACAAAAACTCATACACACATGTTCTCAGCAGCATTATTCATAATAGCAAAAAGTGGGGAAAACTCAAGTGTTCATCAGTTGGTGAATGAACAAACAAAATGTTGTATATCCACACAATAGAATATTACCCAGCCACAAAAAGTAATGAAGTATTGATCCATGCTACAACATGGATGAACCTTGAAAACATTATGCTGAGTGAAAAAGCCAATCACAAAAGGCCACTTTTATGATTCCATTGATATGAAATATCCAGAATTGGCAAATCCAAGGATAGAAAGTATATTAGTGGTTGCCAGAGGCTGGGAAATGGAAGTAAGAGATCAATGAACAGTCAATACTTTCATAAACTCAAGAAATCTCCCCCAATTTAGTATTCAGAAAAGGTTCCATCTACATAAAAATTAAAAGAATACTACCCTGGGTCCCCTTCACCCAGAATCAGCAACTATAAACATTTTTTGCCACATTTGCTTGATAATTGAAAGTCAGCTTGGCTTGATATAAAATCCTTAGTTCACACTTTCTTTCTTTGACGATGGCTCCATTGCTGTTTTGCTTTCTATTTGAACCACTTGGTCTTTTCGTCTGGAGGCTGAGAGGTGTTTTCCTAGATTTAGTAGAATGTCTTAAAGTTCACTGTTCTAAGTCAATTCTGACAGTTCCACAGTGTACCTTTTTAATATGTAGATTCAGAATTTCTTTCATTTATTCATCTTTTGGTAAGTTTTTATTAGATTATAGCTTTAAACATTGGTTTTGATTTATTGTTTTTTGTTTCTTAGATAATTCAATTATAGGTCTGTTAGATCTTCTTTGTCTTCTATAGCTATTATTTTCTTTCTGAAATTTCCACTTCTTCTTATTTTAATTCTCTTGGAAATTTCCAGTTCACATTCCTATGTCTTCTTGGTATGCTTTGTTGACTCTTTTCTTCTTTGTGCATGTTGTAGTTTAGTTCTAATTTGGGGGATCATTGTCTTTTCCTTCACTTTTCTGTGTTCAGACAATTGTTATTTCATAAATTTTTATTTTGTGTCACCTTTCTTCTGCATTTGTGAATATCTGATTTGTATTTTTTCATACCTGTTATTCTCTGACCAGACTTGGCTCATATTGGAGAAGTGTGGTACAGTTTCTTCTGCCTCAAGGTTAGGTCTTGAGTATTTTCATTGACTGAAGAATTTTTATTTTAATTTATTCCTTTTAAGAGTAACTTTGTGTGGATATTGTTTGCCTTTTCTTCTTCATTTTCACAACTTCTGGATTTTCTTGGATCAGGTATTTCTACAGATGGGGTTGAAGGATTTAAGTGGCTTACTAGTTTCTTAGTTCAAGAGTGCCCTCTTCAGTTGGTACAATGAAATGCAATTTCTTTAATGAAGAGCATCTTTTGAGGGTGGGGAAGGAGTATTAGGGAGAGTTGAGTAGGTCAACTTTCATGAAACTTATTTCTGTAGAATCCTTAATTTCCACCAAAATCTTTATTCTCCCCTGTTCATCACCAGACCTCTAAGAGATGCCTCTTCCTTTCAAGTTCCTTTGTTGTCTCTCAGAAGCTGTGCCCTCTCAATTCTTTTCCCAAATATTTCCTGCCTACCTCCCCACTTCCACATGGGCTCCACAGCTGATGCTACTGATTTCAGATATGTATTTTCCCACTCAAATGAAATGGGAATTTTCAGTCTTATATTTCCTGACTATGTAGTAGATATAACTAACTGTGTTGTGTGGTGAGTTACTTATGATTTTATTTGCTGTCCTTGGTCTCTGTGGTTTTTGTAAAGTGTATAGAAAGATTAAGGTTTAGACATCTGCCATTTATCTTCAAAGAATCTAACTATCTAACCCCAATTCATAAATGCCAACATTTACAAATTTTTAGGTGAGACTTTCATATGAGCATTAGATAACTGGGCTGGGTTTTTTGGCTTTAAATAGGAGAAATGCAGCAAAAGTTTTTATACAGATAACACATAGAAGGTGGTTCTTTCAAGTCTCTAAGCAATTTTAGCCTGCGCCCCCTTCTCTCTGACCCTGTCACACTGATAAAAGTTTTCCATAATGTGGTGGGTGCATATGATCAGATTCCAGAGTAGTTATGTCTGGTGGCCAACATGTCAAGAGTAGTCTGATACGGTAAGTACCTAGGATGGTTGATCTAGAGAGGTCAGTGTATGTGGGTCATTACTATGACAAGAGTGGCTGACCTGTCCTGATTTAGAGATGGACCATTCATTTTTCTATCACTGATTTTTCCTTGTCAAGAAACTTTTTTCTTTTCTCAGGGTACGTGGCTCTGAAATGGGGGCATGCAAAGTGTCAGTTCTTGATGGACTATGAGATCTAATCTTTCCATGGGAGGCCTTCCAGGCTCGTTAAAGGACTTGGCCATAGGATTCTGGCTAGGAGAAAGGCTGGCCATTGGAGACTCAACCCAGCTCAAGTCCTAGTCACCTCCAGATAGCAGGGTTCTCCACCCTGACTCGTGGTATTTCTGCCCAAGGCCAAAAGTGCCTTGGTTGCAGAGCCCTTAATTGTGGTTCCTCAGTGTCTTTGGGCAGTGAGAATCAGAATGAGGAAGAACAGCTGAATAATCATAAGTGTGCACTTGGAATTGGAGTCTCCATTCCACCACTTACTGGGTGAATGATCTTGAGCAAATAGCTTAATTTCTCTGAACCTAAAGTTCATTACTTGTAGCTGATATACAACACTTGGCCTATTGGCTGACACCACAGAGCAATCCTTCAATAAATTTTAGCTACCCCCCCAAAAAATTTTTTAGCTACCTTCTATTACATACACACACGTATTACATATATGTGTGTGTGTGTGTATATATATATATATACACACACACACACAAACATACACACACATTCATAATACACATGCATAGTTTAAGGAAGTTTACTCAAGTATGGGCATGGTTTTCATTTAATTATTGGATGCTTATATATTTACAGGCTAAAAAGAGTAAGAAAAATCACAGTGAAACCCTGGGATAAAAAGAACTCAGACTTATTTGAATAGATGGTACCCTCTGACAAAGCAGAATTCTATAAAACTACACAATGTTTTTGTTAATCAAAGGTAGAAAATCCTCCCTTCATACTCTCTTCCCTTTACACATCATACCTCCTTACTTCATAGACATCTATCCAGCCACTAAGATCCTCATTCCTAACCTCCTATGTGTCTTTCTCTAAACCAGAAGTCTCAAATTGACTTAATATGCTGTTTGGCCTGTGGAATGCTTTTTGAAAAAATTTAAATTGTAAACATTTAAAAGATTTCACATGAAAACATGGATTTCTGGCTTCTCTTAACAAACTGAATGATGGGGCAGCTTTGGGTCAGTATGCCCAACGTGGTGACAATGGGCCAGAGCTGAGCAGCAGTGACTCCCCTTTGAGAAAAAGCGGTATACTGCAGATTCATGGCTTCTGTCACTCCCTACAGCCTTAAACTCACCCCCCATTTCATTGCTTCCCCAACCTGTCCCTTGGAGATATTTAACTCTTTTTTTACTCCAGTTATAATCCAGCCTTCCCTTTGTTTGAGCTATACCACATTTTAGTTTAGACCTGTAATACAATTTTTTCATGTAAATGTGATGAGTCACTTTCTGGCATAGTCTACTGTCTACTGCAAACAAAGACCAGGTCAGTATTAAAAAAAAAAAAAAAAAAAAAAAAGACGAGGTCAGGACATCTTCCCAATACAACCTTTTTTCCCCAGGCCTGCCTGATACTTTTCTGGCCTTCACCTGGCATAGGTGCTAATACTTCTGCCCACACACCATTCCCTCAGCTTGGGTACCCTCTTTCCTGCATCATCCAGCTCAAATGTTAGTTCTTACTTGGTCTTATTGGCCAGACAAGAAAGTCACTACCTCTGTATTGTCTCCATTATAAGCCAGTGATTAATTCCAACAGTTATGTGTAGTTATCTATTTCCATCTCTTCCAGGAGACTAAGTGAAGGGTGAAAATTGGGTCCTACTCATCTTTGCATCCCCAGAGCCTAATGGTGCTTAATAAGAGAATCAAAGTTATAACTCAGTGACATGATATACTAGTCTTAGGCCCATTTTGTATCAGTCAGCATGGACTAAATTATGCTGTTGTACCAAACTCCACCCAAATCCCAGTGGATGATAAAAACAAAGGTTCACTTTTCATGCACACTACTAATCCATCCCAGAAAATCCTGCTCCACATCCATTTTAGGATCCCAGTTGAAAGAAGAGCCCCAGGACACGGACAGTCTCATTGGAGAGGGAAAGAGATTGATGACCATGCTTTGGCTCCTGACTTCCACTTAGAAAGTGGCACACTTCATTTCTGCTCACATTTCATTGGCTAAAGCAAATCAGTATGCCCAAGCATAATGCCAATGGGGCAGAAATGTAAAACTCTCCTAAAGGGTGAATGGCTTTAACATTAATAAAGTCTACCGACATTGCCATCATATCCAGTTTACCTTTCCAGGGGCATGGAGCCTGTGGAACATGTTTCTGTGGTTCCTATGTCAGCTGACTTTTGAACTCAGCTAATGGGAAGCCTCTGCAGGAAACTGGAGAAGGAGGTTAGAAGCCAGGGCATCCTCCGCACCCAAAAATCATAGAGAGGCTTCTGCAAAGGCTGCATTTCCTCCATGGCTCTAGCTTCCACTAGCCAGGCCTGCTGACTTTTCTGCTTCTGCTGAAAAAGGTCCTGGACACTATGACCTTGGACTCACACACTCTGATCCAGTCTCTTGATCTGCAAAACAGGGGGAGAATCTACTCACATCATTCAGTTGTTTCAAGAACAAAATTAAAGAATGTTTATGAAAATATGTAAAGAATAAAGTGCTAGACAAATAAGGTGCTTGAGTGTATACGAAGTGAGGCAACATGGTGTTGCAGAAAAGGAGACTGGGGATCACAATGCTTATGTGTTCAGGTCTTGCTCTGCTACCACTGTCACCTCATCCAGGTGACAGTGTGTTGTTCTCTATTCTCCTCATCTGCAAATTGGAGATAACACTGTTGATAATGAAGTGGCTGCAGAATAGCATAAATGAGAAGATGTATACTCTCGAGTGTAAAAATCTATACAAATGTTAAATTAATGCACTAGTTATAAGCAGAAAAAAAAACCTTTATTTCTATCAAATTAAAAAGGAGGAATCAATCTTCAAGCAAGATAACCAAAGTAGTCAATAACACAATTTAACAGTTAGGAGAGCATGTACAGATTAGAATACAAGTTTAGATACTTTTAAGCATGTACACCCAAATCAAAAGGGCTGACAACTTTCACACTGAGGAGAAGCAATGACTCATCATAAACACACAACTTCTGGGAAACTGGAGCTGACTTTTCACAGGACAGTAAACCGAAGTGACAAGCTGTCATTGGCTTAGAGAACAGATTTGAGCTTGATAGGGGTCACAGTGAAACACCATTGTAATGCAACAATTTCCCCCAGAGATCTGTTCATCTCAAAAATAGGAATATATAAAAATCAGTAGTACAAATTCTCATGAAACTAGAAAAGCCCTCTAAGCCCTAACACCTTGAAGCTTACATAAAGAGGTTTTTTCTTCCCTTTACTTCTCTAAATTAAATACAGTTTTTATTTAGTACATTTCTGACGTTACAGCTAAAGCTTCAAAACGAACAGTTTTATGAGATGGAATTAGACACACATCAACCCCAGGGAGAATTTCAAGGTGCACTACTCCTTGGCAAAGTTTTCAACAGGAAACCTTTTTATTTCCAGAATGACATTGTTGCCTGGAATAGCTTAATTATTACCAGAAGGAATGCATACCCATGTCATCCAAGGACTCTCATCCTTTTGGAGATGTTTACCATCTCTCCATCTCCCTCTCTCCCTACTTCTCCCTCCCTCCCGCCCCAGATGCACACACAAACACACTGATCAAATTGGGGGGATTCCCTGAAGCATACATACAGATAATGGCATTTATTTTGGCAAGACTTGTGCAATTTGTTAAAAGAGAGATAAGGTATGGCATTTATGAACAATTGTAATTATAGTATATCTCAACAGATGCAGGAAGCAGATTTATCTTCATAGTTGAAACACAGCTTCATGGTTTCCTGATATCTGGGTCTTGTAACATTTTTCATCTAGAAACCAGACTGAATCAGTTATATGTGGAAAGGGATGATAACTTATGACCAGACCACACCTCCATTTTAGAAAAAGTCTCCGTTGCTAAATTCTTCTTTTGAGACACTAAATAGACAAGGGAGTTACTAAAAATGCAGGGGAATTGAAAGTAATTCATACTAAGAACGTGACTTGGCCTTATGAATTAATTGCATTTCTGGAAAAACTGTGGGAAGAAAAAATACTGAAAGGTAAATATCAAAGTAAATGAAAGGTAATAAATGAAATCATCAGGTAGATAGGAATGTCTCCCAAGATCCTGTAACTCAGCAGAGTGCAGATGAGATGTATGCCCTCTGTTTATACAGTGTGCAACTACCACCGGGACCCACTGAGTGCTCATTTCTTACCTCAGCACCAGAGCACCAAAAGCAAAGATTCCAGGTACAAATAACACTGTTTTACCCATTAATTAGTATGGGGAGCTCCAAGGAGGAAAAGGTACAAAAAAAAAAAAGCCTTTTTTAATTTCCTGATTAATCCCTATAGGTACATGAAAACACAAGTTTAAGTAAACAGGATGTCTTCAGTTTTTACACAAGGAGGCAGGATAACCGAAGTATCTATCATGTAGGGTAATTGTTGAGGATTTAATTAGACAATGCATATAATATGCTTAGCATGAAGTACCAATCAATAGTAATTACCAAGACTCCCCGCAGGCTGATAAGCTGTTTAGCCAAAGTCAAATACTGAAATCAGTATACAGTGAACTGAATTTTATAAAAGTTCTATTCATGATTTTGCACAGGTACCCTTGTCCCGACAACTATCCTGTCTCAACATTTTAAGAGGTAGGAGAAGCCACAGCAGTACCTCTTTCCGAGAATCCTCCTCAACCGTGGCTCTTCTTACCTTTTTCCTTCCCTACCAAAAGCGGCACAGCCTGGGTAAAGTGGAGCTCATGTGAGCTTGGTTGCTGGAGGGTGGCAAGGAGTGACCTTGGGGAAGGTGGGAAGCGTTTCCCCCAGTTACTGCCAGAATTGTGCACGACAAGCAGAGCCACCATATCGGATGGCAGGCAAAGGTGTGAATTTGGCATTCAGAATCATGTTGATGTGTAGTGTGATATAGGAAAGATGGTACAAAAATCAAGGATTACCCTATGTTAGTGGCTCAATGGCCTTCTGTTCACCAGTCAGCACTTCAGGAAGGGCCAGTCTTTTATCAGGGCCTTATTAGGGGGTAAGAGTGAGGTACTGATTTGTTCTGGTATCAGGGGGAAAAAGTGAGTAGCATGTGGAGATCTCCCAGCAGCCCAGGTCTACAGTGAACACTGTAGCTGGGGGTGGCTCAAGGATAAAGGTCCATTCAGGGGTATAACACCATGAACACCAAAAGGGTAGGTGAGGAACAGGAACCTGACTCCTCCACAGATTTCGCTTGGACACAAGCCTAGCCTACTTCAACAGCCATTCATTTTATAAGTGAGTAGTTATAAAAGATCAAGGCTCAGACCTTCCTCTAGCAGCTCCCTTTGCTTAAGCAAAGGGGGGAAAAAAGGAACAGTCCTATGTAGAGCTATGTCACTTTTGCTCCTTTTGATGTGAGGCCGCTTGGAGCTACTAACAAAATCAAGCAGGCTCATCACCCTGGGTTGGCTGGGATAGGACACAGTAAACATCCAGGAGCAAAGTCAGGCTGCAGGTTAGGAAGCTGCAGGTTAGGGAAACCTGGGTGTGAGTCCTGGCTGTGCTGTTTACTGGCAGCAAGAGCCTGGGCAAGATGCTTCACATCTCTGACCCCTGCCTTCTTTGTTTATAAACATGGCATCATGCCTATCCCAAAGGGTGCTTGAAAGATTAAATGGGATGTTTGTAAAGGTCCTAGAACTGCTCCTATCACCCCCAAAGGCCTTCCATAAATGGTACTTATTTTATGTATGCCTTAGTGTTAAGAAAATATTAAACACAGCAATGTTTCCAAGTTCTAAGTACGTGGGAAGCCTGTTCAGATAGTGGAAAACAAAATGAATTCAGAGCTGGCTAGAATCTCAGAATACGGGGACAGGTTAGGAATCATAGGGACAACTACTTCCTTTGCGTAACTCTGAAGGAACTGTATGTGTGGCAGTAGAAGGAAAATGAAGGAAAAATGTTCCTTTTTGGGCAGCCCAGGTGGCTCAGAGGTTTAGTGCCGCGTTTGGCCCGGGGCCTGATCCTGGGGTCCCGGGATCGGGTCCCGCGTTGGGCTTCCTGCATGGAGCCAGCTTCTCCCTCTGCCTCTGCCTCTGCCTCTGCCTCTCTCTCTCTGTGTCTTTCATGAATAGGTAAATAAAAAAAAAAAATCTTAAAAAAAGATGTTCCTTTTGTTTTTGTCAAAATATTTTCAAGGGAATTTTAATTTTTCACAATACTGGAGGAAAACCTAGAGAGCTTGTTGAAGAAAATCAGACAGACTTTTTAGGCCACTGTGCATGAAATAAATTATCATCTTTCAAAGACCATGGGAAAGGTGTCTGTCTTTTTTATTGGTCTCACCAAGCACAGGACCCTCAATTGCTGGGCTGCCTCAGAAACAGCAAATGCCACTGACACACTGAAGGACTCTAATGCTGACTGTAACAGTCTGTTTTGCTGGAGGAGAGGAGGCAAGGACAGAGGACTAGGGCATGGTATCAGGGACCAGCCATTTCCCATTTCCCGTACCTCTCTCACGAACTCCAAAGGGAGTCTGGTAAAGACCAAAGAACTAAGGGAAGCATTTGTGAAGATCGGTCTGCTTCTAGTAGGACACAAACTTTCCTTTCTTGTATTCCCCATATAATAGCCTTAACGCTCTACTTTTCCTTGTTTGTGGAAATTGTCTCCATGGCAATACTAATCTGAATTGTGCAATTTTCCTCATTTCAGACTTGTTTTCTCTATATCTGGTTCCCCAGGATACCTGAGCTGTACCTATCTGTCTGATTTTCACCCTGATCCCACCAACTGACATTCAAACATGGCTCTTCTGAAGCACTCGGAAGACTGTATCACGCACTGATGTTTCATGGACCTGAACCGGGCACTTCTATTGCATAAACCTATAAAGTAACATGGTGATTCAGAGAATGAGGAGACCAGTCTACGTTTCCACTAGGGTAGTCAAAGAACAGTCACATGAAGGAATAGAGGGAGAGGAACCGGCAAGGGTGGGGCAGTTTTTGTAAGGAAGACGCAATCATTACTATACAGAACAGTTATGCCAGGGAATTAACTGGAGATTTGCTGGGACATCTTCAGAAAATAAATAACACATTGCAACACAATTGGCATGCTGAAATAGGTTTTTTTTTTTTGCCTCTCCAGTATGAAAAGTTAGTCAGAAGTCGCTCCCAGGAATAGCAAAGGACCTTCCTTAGGGACAATCACAATGCATGGAGAAGGGTATTTATTTTTAAGGCAACAGGAATAAATTTCATTGTCCTTCCCAGAGGAGAGCAAGAATTACATTAGGTGGCCACCAAGTCTGGAAAGTAGGCAAATCTTTAATAAATGATTTATTGATATTACAATTACAAAGAATGACAAAATTGTATTATCTATATTTCTAGACTTAATGGCCACCCCATAGAAAGCATCTTTGGAATAGAAAAAAAAGCTCTAAGAATTTGTTTTCCCATAATCATCAAGCTGTCATACTTAATCTGGACACAGCTAGTGCAACATTTTCCTCAACCCATAGGCTCCCTTCCCCTTACCAACTATTTATAATATGCTTGGGTCACTCACAGGAGAAAAACACTGTCAGCATCAATATTTAGCAGCATCTCAAAATACATTTTTTTGTCTTGAATAAAAAGCTAAACCATTCTTTTAGTGCAATAATTTCATATGGTGTTATTACTTCTATACACAAGATATACTTTAACATTTATGTCGGTAAGCATCTCTTTTTTTTTTGAAGACTCCCAAAGGCTTGGAGGATTTTATTTTTTCACAATAAAAGCAAAGGGCAGTGTCACCCCATAAGAGTCAGCCCAGCAGTGTAAGTAGACCCTTTGCAGAACTCTGTTCCTGGTGCAGGAAGCGATCTGACGCCCTCCCCTCGCTCTCAGTTCTTAGAAAGGGATCTGAGAGGGATAAAAGCAGTAACTATCTGTATTGCTTCATAGCCTAGGAAGGGAGAAAACAGATGTAAAAAAAAAAATAGTTTAATAAAAATAGTAGAAGCCAAATCCTTTCATTCCAGGATGTCTGCAAAGGAAAGACTCTATGGAGCATGGATGCAGAAAAGGTATCACTCCTAAGAGAAAAAAATAACTTGTGGACAGTCACTCAAGGCCAGAGCAGCAACCACAAAGAGCAACTGGCTTCCATCGCACAGTCAGCAGGAGGGGCACCTACCAGAGAACTTGGGACAAGGCTGTGGCCACTGCCCTGGGCCTTTTCAGGCCTCCTGATGCTGTGGTTCAACAGCTTTTGGGGGACAGGGAAACCAGAGGCCGACAGTGTCACGTGTGAGAAGGCTACTATGGCAACAACATGACGAGTGTAAATCAGCGAGAGTTTGGGTTAGACGCCGTTGGCAATTCAGACTGGACTTGCTTTCCTGTGAAGTGCTTGAGATGTGCAGAGGCATCTTAGACAAGTGTAGGTGACCCTTCTTGTGAAAGGCAGAGGAGCCTCTTCAGGAACGCATTCTACTCATTCATTTTCATTTCAGTCCACCAGTTAAACTAGAAAAGACGCTGAAAGCTATCCCCACTAGCTTCTAACTTGGACACGGCACCAATACTACACATACAACTGAAAGAACAACTTTTTCCTGGTTCTTCCATTGGGCGGGCTCAGTATGCTTCTTTGGACTGGATAGGGGTGATCTTGTTTGAGAAAAGTGTGTAAACATAGGGCCAGATTTTGTTAGTCTCCGTTCCAGAAAATTGGTGGAGCACTCCTCGGCTTCTGAAAAACAAAACCCAACACATGAAGGCATTTTAGTCTTCCTTATAACATGGTATTGGAACAGGTGAAGATCCTGGATATACAGCAAGCATGATCTCATGGTCTATCACACACACTGCCAAGTGCCAAAGCAGCCCCCTCAAATCTATCAACACCCGCACTGAGCGTTTTTACAGTTCCGGCATGCTTGCCATGACACCGCCCCTCTTCTCCTGTTTAAAACATATCCAAGAGTAACATTATATGAACAATCCCAAATCTGCCTCAGTATGCACTTTCAAAAAACAAATCATTGACAAACTCTGGTACTGTAAAACCCTTATCACTTAAAATAGATCACAAAACACAGAATGTATCATAACGACATGATCAAGAATTTCTGATCTAAAGACTTACTAAAGTATTTGGGAGTTAAAAGGTCAGCAGGAAAAAAAAAAAAGGAGGTCAGCAGAGGCTGTAGACAGCTGTCCTGAATGCAGTCTGCACATGGGTTTTGCTCAGTTTGCAAGATGTTAAAAATGTTATTTGTTGCCAATATAAAAACTGGGTGTTTTTTTTTCTCCCCACACAGCCAGATTTCTGCTTCTCTTGAAAAACAGGGATCACTGGCCACTCTGGGCCTGAGTACCCTGTGGTAATAACTGGCTAGAACAGCATAGGAGCTGTACAGTTCAACTGTCATTCAATTGCCCAGATTAACATCGCCCACGGAGTCTGACACTCATTTCTAGTAACTGCCTGGCCCGTGCAGCCATTTGAATTTGTCATCTGTAGCTTATAGCTTTAGCCTTTTTTGTTGTTGTTGTTAAATTCCCTCTAGACAGGGACGCCTGGGTGGCTCAGTGGTTGAGCATCTGCCTTTGGTTCAGGACATGATCTCCGAGTCCTGAGATCGAGTCCCACATCAGGCTCCCTGCAGGGAGCCTGCTTATCCCTCTGCCTTTGTCTTTGCCTCTCTCTGTCTCTCATGAATAAATAAATAAAATCTTTTTTTTTAATAAAATCTTAAAAAAAAAATTCCCACTAGGCATATCTAGGCAAAAGTACCCTTCTAATCTTCTATCCAAATGAGATATTTACATGTGGCAGTATCAAAATATAAACCATTGTATTTCAGATCCTTGAAAAGAACGATGACAATAATCCTAGACAGAATTTTACAACCACACAAAGATGATCAGGTTTTGGTCCCTGTATTACAAGAATTTCAGCATAAAAGACCGGACTGTTTCTCTCAGATACAATCCCAGCATTTCACTGGACTCCCAGGGAGATACTGGGCCTTTCGGGTTTATCTAGCTTAAAGAAACACCACCCTACCTCAGCCTGGCATCCTTCCCACTGGGCGCCACACGGTTCTAACAGCCATCTGCCATGAAAATGTTGAAATACACTCACTTGTATAATTCAATGACTGGCTTTGCCACATCCTTGTACTGCCTTAGCCTGGCAGCCACCGCTTCAGGTTTATCATCCTCCTGCTGGACTAATGGCTCACCCGTGATGTCATCAATCCCCTACAAATACCAGAGACATCAGTTAATACAGCCAACACCTGAGTCATTCCAAAAAAAACCTTTCTGTGCAAAAAAAATCCATGTATTCACCTTTGACCCTTACCACATGATGAATCAGGCCTGAGCGACAATGGTAACAGTGAAAGTAATTGAAAAAGAAATAGCACTCTTAACAGTAATGTTAACCTTTTGTGAGAGCTGACACGAAATCTTTATGAACTTCTCAGATCTTTCCAAACATGTTCCAGTGCTGTTGATAAATGATACTTTATTTTTTTATTTTTATTTTTTTTTTAAAGATTTTATTTATTTATTCATGAAAGACACACAGAGAGAGAAACAGAGACACAGGCAGAGGGAGAAGCAGGCTCCATGCAGGGAGCCCGATGTGGGACTCGATCCCGGGACTCCAGAATCACACTGTGGCCCAAGGCAGGCACTAAACCGCTGAGCCACCCAGGGATCCCCCGATAAATGATACTTTAAATTTACAGTTTAGGGCAGCCTGGGTGGCTCAGCGGTTTAGCGCCACCTTCAGCCCAGGGTGTGATCCTGGAGACCCAGGATGGAGACCCAGGATCGAGTCCCACGTCAGGCTCCCTGCATGGAGCCTGCTTCTCCCTCTGCCTGTGTCTCTGCCTCTCTCTCTCTCTGCATCTCTCATAAATAAATAAATAAAATATTTAAAAATGAGTAAATTAATTAATTAATTTACAGTTTAAAGCTCCATGCTGCCTCTTCCAACAAAAAACAGCTTTTAGACAATGTCACTCTGGCCCTCTAAACATTCCTCAAACTGCCTTGTTTTCTAAAGTTTGAATTATTAATATGGAAAATCGAATGTCTAGGGAGTGCCTCGGCTCAACTGGTTGAGCATCTGACTCTTGGTTTCACTCAGGTCATGATCTCAGATTTTTGAGATGGAGTCCTCCTCCCCCATCAGACTCTGCACTCAATAGGGAGTCTGTTTGAGATTCTCTCACTCCCTTCTGCCCCTCCCCACTCTTGCACACTTTCTTTCTCTAAAATAAATAAATACAATCTTTAAAAGAAAAAAAAGAAAAATGTCTCAAAAACCAACTAGTTTCCTTTGGATAACACAAATCTAGGAGAAGGCATCTCAGCCTTGCCTCTGCTAGCTTTCAAATTCTTCCCTGAGATTAGGCTTACTCAAGTTATTTTACTAGCTCACATAATGATGTACCTAAAGGTAGATTAGAATAGGCATGGATTATATACCTATGATAATCAGGAACAAACATTCTGAGAATAAAAAATTGCAATTTAGAAACCCTAATTTTTTATGTATTTTAACCTCTTCAGGAAACGTACCTAGTTATAAACAGCAACACAGACGTATAGAGGATCTTGCTTCCATGTCCATGATTCTTACCCACCAGGGGAGACAGTCACAAGAAACAAATCTATCCAGAAGCAGGCTAGAGCAGAACCAAAAGGCTCAGGAAACTCAACTGGATAATCAGAAACCAGTTATAAATTTGAAACACACTAAAATTCCATTATAGCTCAGGGCCTTGGCACATAACTTGTACTTATGATTTATTGGTGAGCCCCATAATCATCACATGTGTATTCCATGGTTGTTATCCTGACCCAACAGGTGAGATGGGGGTGGGAGAAGGCTGTACATCACCTATATTCTCTTCAATTTTATTTTACTTAGAGCTGCAAAGCTCAGAAGTCATTTCCAGGACCTCAGATCACCTGTAAATATAACTTTTTTTCTAGAAAAAGCAGAATGATGCTAGGGTGACAGCATCCCTCCTTCTGGGAGAGCTGGGCCACAGTGGCTGGTAGACAAACACTTTCACTGCGGTCTTTGGAGGCACCACTGTAATTGCAGGTGTTCTTTTAGGATACCCAGTCTTTGAATAACAACTCAGTGTTAAAGGTTCTCAAACTTTACTAGAATCTTTGCTTCAGCAAGTCTAGGCAGAGCTAAAATGTGAAGTATCTGTGCTGGACTTCAGTGCATATTCAGAATCCTCTTTACCCCTCCATCTGTTTTTTCCCCCATACTAATTTCTTGAGAGAGAAAGGAGGAAGGGACCTAAAAAAGGAATTCCAGAAGTATTTATTAGATTTTAAAAAGAAGACTTCAAAAGGCAACTAGTGCTTTGCCCAAATGAACAAGACTCACTGGAACTTTACCATATCTATGGCACTCGGGAGCTGGGAAGGCATCCCAGCTCTTGAAGTTGGTTTTCTGTAGTAATTATTGACTGACTATAATCAGGTCTACCAATTCCATATACATTAATCCAATACAACGGAATTGTCACCCCTTCCACATTTGGATGATCGCAAGTAACACTAACACGCAATAACTAGAGGTAAGAATCACATTGAACTAATTCATGTCTTTACCAGAAAGAACAAGCTCTTTAAATGAATTTGTTCACTTAAAAAGCTCCTTTAAACATGTACCTTTACATAGGTTTATTTCATGTAAACACATGTCATTTTTGGAACTGTTTATTCTTCTAGTCCTCCCAGTCCCTTTACACCCTCACTGTCATCACTCCCATGATATCACCCACTATGACCCCAGGTCTTTATGCAGGCCTAGCCCTATTTATCCCTGCTCTTATGAAGCTGGAGAGCACATATCCACATACAAACAGATATGTGTAAAGAAGGAGGGTCACTGTTTTCCAAAAATGGAATCATTGTGCTATTTACTTTTTTTTTAAGATTCTATTTATTCATGAGAGACAGAGAGAGAGAGAGAGAGAGAGAGAGGCAGAGAGAGAAGCAGGCTCCATGCAGGGAGCCCGACGTGGGACTCGATCCCGGATCTCCAGGATCACACCCTGGGCTGCAGGCGGCACTAAACCGCTGCGCCACCAGGGCTGCCCAATATTTACTTTTCATATTCAGTAATACTTGGAGGAAATAGTACTTCAGATCAAAGCGGAAAGCAAGAAGCCATTCTTTTCACTGAGTACATGATATAGATATTCCATGATATAGATATTCTCTCGTTCATTTAGTCATCCCCTATAAGTGAACATTCATTTCTGTTTTCAGATTTTGTTTTTTCTCTAAAATCATTACTGAAGTAAGCATCACTGTGTACAGGACCTTACCTGCTAATGCTTTCATTTCTACAACCTATACTCCCAGCAGTGGGTTGAATGAAATACATATTTTAAAATGTTAATGTACGTTGCTAGGTTGCTTTCTAAAAACACTATTAAGGGACACCTGAGTGGCTCGGTTGGTTAAGCATCTGCCTTCAGCTTAGGTCATAATCCCAGGATCTTAGGAACACACCCTGAGTCCAGCTCCCTGCTCAGTGTGGAGCCTGCTTCTCCCTCTCCCTCCACCTGCTGCTCCCCACTGTTTGTGCTCTTTCTCTCTGTGTCAAATAAATAAAATCTTTAAAAAAATAAATAAATTAAAACACTATTAAAACATTATATGCCTAATAAAGATGAGAGTGCCATTTTCCAGATCCCCACCAGCAACAGATGTTATAAACCTTAATTTGCGTTTCTTGACCACTGGTGAATTAAAAAATTTCAAATACCTGTGGCCATGTAGATTTGCCCTTTTTTGAATAACCTATTCATATCCTTCCTATACTTTACAACTTGCCTCTTTCTTGTCAGTCTGTAAAAGTACTTGGTATATTCTTACATGTACGTGAGGTGGATTGAAGTCCAGGTTATATACCCTTCCACTAGGAGGGTGAATCCAACGTCGGCTGAGACGATCTTTGAGTGTTTCAAATGGAATGTTCAAAGTGATCACTAGATCCAGCTCACAGATTTTGTCCAGGGCTTCAGCCTGAACTAATGTCCTAGGAAAACCTAAATGCCAAAAACAAAACATAATCAAATGCAAGACATTTCCCAATTCCAATGAGTCAATGAAATATTTTCAGTTGATAGAATAATCAAATTTATATGTATACCACCCAGAAAGAAGTTTTTATCAGGAATTTCCAAATTTTTATTTGGAACCTCCAAAAATTTATTAGAAGAAAATAGGCTACTTTATAACCCAGCTTTGGCATTTGAGATACTCCAAGATTAAGGAGTTACACGACACAAGTAGAGAGTGCCCTAAATTAAAAATCACCAAATTAGTCCTGACTTTGCTCTTAACTACTCATGTAACTTTAGGCAAGTCATATCACCTCCATTTCCTCTCCTATGAAAGAAGCAAAGAACAAAATTATATTTGTGTTCTTTTATAGCTTTAACAGCGATTAGTGTATTAATCTTATGCTACCCCCAAAATTATAGATATATATATGTGTAATTATATATCATATATTTTTTTATCTGTTCCCTACTGCTTGCAAAACTCAACTGTGGTCTGCAATCTAGCACAGTAACTACAGAAATAAGAAAAACGCATTTAGGAATTTTATAGCAATTTCACAGTAATTCACTTACTGTATTTGATAAAAGGATTGCTGCACAGTAGATTAGAAGGAAAAAAAGAAACTCAGCTTTCACTACACATAGTTCATTCTAGGCTTCCCTTGGAACTTATTTTCTAATTTCTCCCATAAGGGAAATTATCCAATGGTCCCCGCAATATCTAACTTGTGATGCTATTTATTATAGAAGGGATATAGAATAAGTTACATCTCTTCCAAAAAGACACAAGAATGAAGAGAGCCAACCCTGGGGCATGTTCAAACTCTACTGTTATGACAGGGAAAGAAAAAGCAAGTTTCAACAGAGGTGAGGAAAAGCTTATCTTGCGGGCAGATCTCAGTTCACTGGCTATGATGTGCCTAACCCAAGGTACTCACATGTTCCCAATGGGCAAAAGGGTTACTCCAGCATTACAGGTAACACCAGAAGAAACTGCTTTCACATGCTCATATGCTGTCTTTTGTGATCCCATCATGCATTCGGACTGGCCTCAACATAGAAATAGGTATTTCTAATCTTGCAGCCCAGGTGCTGCTTCTTGTACCAACAGCCATCTACTTGTACTGTCTCCTTCCTCTCATAGTGGCTCTATGCCTAAGCATCCTCTTCACAAAAAAGGTGCCCACATGTTGGGAAATTATGTGGGAAATATGTTCATGTGTTTTTTTCTGAGGTGGGAACATGAGTGATTCCTTTCCACTCTTCTAGTTTCTAATATTTTTTAATTGAGCATATACTTTCAGAATGGAAAAAATACTGCCCTTAATAAAGAACTGCTGACTAATTAGACTTTTTTTCAAATCTCACCATCATTTGTTAGATCAAGTTAGGACTACCTGACATTTAGGGAAGTGAAAGATCAAACTTTATCTGCCTAAGATCAAGTACATTATGGCCACTTGGCCTTAGCACTGGAAGACAGCAATGCCTGGCACACAGTGGGCAAACACTGGCATGAAACACTAGCATAGTTGTCTTCTAGTCTTCCCTTTGGTGGCCATACTTATTTGTCCAGTTGCCTTATTTTAAGCTCCCAATTTAATTCTATGAAATTATAGTACTCTGTCAAGCCCTGTAAAAGTATGTCATTTTTTTTCTTTCCACTCTGGAATGGCTTGACTGTTTGCATCCTAATTTATTAAGCAACTTCTTTTTTAATCATTAAGTACAAAGACAAACTTAATTTTAGAATTGGGGCTTCACAATACCTAGGTATATCCTAAAGCTTTAAATTTGTGATAGCTGCCAGGTAGATAACAAAGTGATACTATCTGGGTCACCAAGGAGTGAGATTTGGCTCCAGGTGGGCCCTCAGGGCTCAATTCCATCTATGGCAACAGAGGTTGTGCAGTGGGCAAGGAGTCCAGATAAGAGTCCACATATCCTCTTTCCCACCAAATTCCTTATTGAATACTATACACAGCCTCAACCAGGTGCTTTTTGCCACCTCCACCTCCCTTCCCATAACTGCTCACTGTAAGCCAGGTCTGGGGATGCTGTGGGAAAGTTCAGTACCTGGGATCTATGCTAAGTCTATGAGTCAACTTTAGCCTAGCTTCCCCTACACTATACACCACAGTCTGCTTTAGAAAATGAGTTTCCTGAAATGGGATTTAAGACACGCCTCACTCCCTTTGTTATCCTCTGGTACTGTACCTGGACATCCAACACTGAAATTCCAGCAAAGTGAGAAAGGCACTCTCTCACAGACGGCCAGGGCCCACCTTTTTCCCCATATAACGCGCTCTTCATGAAGGCTTCAAATTGACAACTGGAGCCTGCAGCCAAAACAGTCCCAATCTTGGGAGATTAATCTCCATGCCACTCCCCCAAATCCCTTTTTAAGGAAAAACCATTTTCTAAAGCAGTGGCTTCCAAAGTGACCCTCACTGGAGGGCAGAATGAAAACAACCTCTGTTGCACTGTTGTTTTGTTCATTCTTTTTAAAATTTTATTCTGGCGGGTATATTTTATAAGGCATATATTAATAAAATCATATTATGATTAGGCACATAATTCACACAATCCATATACTGAAGAAGTAAAGTCAACATTTTTACTGATAAACGTGCACAAAGAACTTAAGGGTTCATTCCTCTAAAGACCAAAGTTCTCGGCCTCGGTCCCTGGCCTTGGGTTCTACATCACTAACCACTACTCTGACAAGAAAAGACTGTTCTTTATCCTTTGGATAGAGGATGAAAGCTGAAGAATGCAGTAGGAAAGAACAGGAAGCCCTGAATGAGAATATAACAGTTCCTCCAAGGAATACAAACTCAGATTTTATTGGCTACAGTTTCCTACTCTACTGGATAGAAGCCAGTCTGCTCAACAACCCTACAACAGTTTCTAAACTCTGGAGCCCTCTGGAGGAATGGGTGGAAAACACAACTGTATATAATAAAAGTTGAACTCAGAAGGAACAGATTTCAAAAATGTTGGGTAGTGTCTACCTTTGGGGCTCTCACATTCAGAGCTGCTAAAGACCAGAGAATAATTATGGTGGCTTAGAGGTCTTCTGTTAGGACAGTGGCTCTCATCATATCCCCCTATCCTTGAAATAGGTTAAAGTAGAAAGAACCAGGGAAAACACAGAAACCTACAATTAAAGCTAAAATGGAAGAGTTATATTTTAGGATGTTAATGCTGTTGGAATGCAATCATGTTAATGGTTAAGAAGTACCAACAAGAGAACTAAGTCATTCTACAACTTTAAGAGTTTTCCATCTAAAAGGGGACATCCACATTATCAGGGAAGACTTAAAATGGTGGTGGTGGTGGTGGGGGGGGACGGAGAGCTTATTACTGCCCAGATTCCATGCCATTCTTCCCAGAATGGAATACCTAGGAGCAGGGCTTAGGTGTTTTTTAAAAAGTTATCCAGGTAACTCTGGCTGGTTAAGAACCACCAACCTTCTCAGTGACAGCAACAGTGGAAGAACAATACTAACTACATGTATCTATCCCATTTGGGGGAAGGTTTAACACCACTTCTAAGCAGGTTCAAACCACTTTGAAGAGTTTTCTTTACCTCAGTTTCATGGCAAGAGCACCGGGAAGTAAATTCCCAAACTGAGGCAAATCTTTCCAGATTCACTAAGCCCCTATCTCAAGTGACCTGTTTATGCCATTCCTGTCCGGGATCTTACCTCTAAGAAAGTGGTGTGGCAGGGGACAAGATACAGTAGAATAGTGAAAACTGGACAAGTCAGAGACCTGGGTGCCAGGCTGCGATTTCAAAAGTGAAGAGAAGCAGTGGTAAGCTGGAAAACTCAGAGCTCAGTGGAACATGTTAGTTATGGGCACAAGCTCTGGACCCAGACACCCCTGGATTTCAAACCCAGTTCTACCCAGCCATGACTGCAAGAACTTCCACTAGCTTTGTAATCTCTCTCTGGTCCTTAGTCTTCTCAGATATAAAACAAGGGTATATTAATTTACTAGGGCTGCCATTACAAAGTGCCACGGAACAGGTGGCTTAAACAACAGAAATTTATTTTCTCATAGTCCTCCTGGAGGCGAGGAGTCTCAGATCAAGGTGTTGGGAAGGTTGGTCTCTTCTAAGGCCTCTCTCCTTGGCTTGCACATATGGCTGCCTTCTCCCTGTGTCTTCCAAAGGGCTTTTCCTCTGTGGAAGTCTGCATCCAAATCCTCTTCTTATAAAGACACTACAGTACTCTACAGTACTCATATTACATTAAGGCCCACCTCAAGAACTCATTTAACTGAATTACCTCTTTAATGACCTCATCACCAAAGAAGAGTCAAATTACAAGGTACTAGGGGTCAGGATTTGAACAGATGAATTAAGAGAGGCACAACTCAGCCCATAATAAAAGGTAATGCCTACTGCATAGGGCTGTTGGAGAATAAAAGAGACAATCTTTGTAAAATGTGTAAGATGTAAAGTGTTAGGCCCATAGTGAGCACTCAATAAATGGCTGCTGTTGCTCTTGCAGAGCTCTTTTTTTTTTTAAAGATTTTATTTATTTATTCATGAGAGACAGAGAGAGAGACACACACACACACACAGAGAGAGAGAGAGAGAGAGAGGCAGAGACACAGGCAGAGGAAGAAGCAGGCTCCATGCCAGGATCACACCCTGGACGGAAGGCGGCGCTAAACCGCTGAGCCACCCCAGGCTGCCCATTGTAGAGCTCTCCTGAGAGTCCTGCTGGTTCCCCAATTCAGGCAGAAGGCAGAATGAAAGAGGTCTTCATCCCCCAACTTGCCTTGATTTAATGCCTTTCCTGAGATTTGCTCATCTGGGGAGTCCCTGGTGTTTTGTGCTCTCTACCACAACTACAGCTCAGCCCCTGCAGTCATTAGCTACACAGTCTGCACATTCTAGGTCCCACACACTCAAAAGGGAGTGCAACCCAGGCAAGCTCTGGATTGGGCTCAGCATGGCTGCTTCTGCCTCAAGCTTCCCACTCTGCTATTTGCCCCTGTCATTACCTACCTCATGTTTAACAGTAAAGCACCCTAAGTCTACTTTCCTCGACCCCGTTCAATACCTTATGATGATGAGCTTTAATCTGAGTTAAAGTTAAACAGGCTGGTAAAATTCAGCACAGAGGCTCAACCTTACGCTGACAGCAGCAGGACGTCAGTTCCAAGGGCCTAATCCATGCACAGGTTGCATTAACCGGAACACAGAATCCATGTCAAGAAAGGTGACATTCATGCAGTCTTCCCCAGGAAGCCTCATTTTGGGAAACATTCACAGATGAGGTAACTGTGTTTGCGGAGAACCTGGACTCAATGGCTTCTAAGTCCACGTCCCCACAGTAATTCAGCAAATATACCTATGCGTTGTGGTCTACTGTTTACAAAGCATTCGCAGAGATTTAGTTCTTATTCTTCACACCCACCCTGGGAGGAGGTGGGCAGAGCAGGAACAAGGAGCCTGGGTTTAACAGATGAGTAAGCTGGAACTCAGTGAGGGTCAGCAGCAGAACAGGATTTAGGGTCAGGTCTCTGGTCTTGCAAGTGCTCTCTCTAGTCTACTATGCTGCTGTTCCGTGGGTATAAAAAAATAATTATTAAAAGAATCCTAAACGTCACTCCATCTAACTTGCTTCTACCCAAAAGAGCGGAGCATCCTGATAGCACCCTCACCAGCACAGTTAGTATTTGCTGAACATCCCTGACATGTCGAAGAAAAGCCAAAAGTATGCAGGGACCTAGAGGGCCTACTCTTGCTCCTGTCACCTCTCTCCCCTCATGTCTCTGCCCATCGCTGTGCCGGCCACACTGACATCCTGGTCATTCTCAAACCGGCAGCCTGTTATCGCCTTGAACACTTAGTTTATGTTCCCTCAGCTTGACACACTCTTGCTTTAGGTACCTATGTGTGCCCTCAGCTCCCCCAAGGCTTGGCTTAATACGTGCCTTGCCCGGGAGAACTTCTCTAACCACCCTCCTACACTGCTGCTCCACCCGACCCATGGCGCCCCTCCTCCCCCTCCCTCCCTCCTTTTCTTTTTTCTTCTTTCTTTCCTTTCCTTTTCTTCCTTCCTTCCTTCCTTCCTTCCTTCCTTCCTTCCTTCCTTCCTTCCTTCCTTCCTTCCTTCCTTCCTCTCTCCTTCTTTCTTCCTCTCCATAGATTTCAACGGCATTTACTCTATATGACTTAACTTTATTTTATAAGTGTTTCTACTCTCACCAGAAGGTGAGCTAAATCAGGGCAGAACCTTTACAGTTCTTTACTACTACATTCTTGAATACTCAAACAGTGCCCGGCACAAAGTGATGCTGCATAAATATTTGTTGAATGAGTAGATAAATTATGTGAATAGTTACAATAATTCTGCAAGGTCGGTATCACTCCCATTTTAAAGTTATAAAAACTGAGGCTCAGAAAAGTTAAGTGACTTGCCCAAAACCACACATTTAAGAACTGAGGAACCTAGACCGGAACCAAGGGCTGACTCCCAGAATCGCACGCCACATGCCACCTGATGCTGTCTTCTTCCCATGCAGAAAACTGCAGCCCAGGAGAAATGCCTGCTCATGAGGACTGCAGGAGTCCACCTACGAAACAGCTGGAGAAATCAAAATCCTGTGCAACTTCAGGGACACCACCTGGCCTGGTGCTGCAGGCACAGCCACACAAGATTCTCCACACACACACACACACACACACACACACACACACACACAAATGTCTGGCACCTGGCTTTTTTCTTTTAATGTATCTTGGAGGTTTTTTCCTATATAGTACATAATGCTCTCTCACTCCCCCAGATAATTGCAGAGCATTCCACGGTTTGGATGTACCATAATGCAACCAATTCCCAACTGATGGACATCTAAGTTGCACATGACTTGAAGCACACTAGGGGAAATAGCTTAGCATATGGAATATAGGTTCCAAACTGCCTGGGTTTGATGTGCACTTATGCCACCTACTCACATTGTGACCCTGTATCCATCTCTCTGCACCTATAAAACAAGCATGGTAATGTCCAATTCAGAAGGTTGTGAGGAATAAGCAAATTACTATATGTAAATCCCAGCACAGGAGCTGACACACGGTAAACAGCAGGGGGGCCGACTGGCAAATGGGGCAAAGAGCCAACACTGGGGGAAAATGAGGCGATAACAAGAAAGACATGAAGGAAAAGATAAGTTCAAACTTTTAGAAAAGGATGGAAGGAGCAGGGGGAGACAGGTTAGTACCTGTCTACAGGTACACTACCATCACCCAACACGCTATGTTCACATGGGAGAACAAGTCTCCCCCATAACAGAAGAGACAAGAAGGTCGCATCCTAAGGGGAGACTCAAGTTTTCTTTAAGGCAGAAGATAGAGTATTCTGCAAAGAGTCAGAGAAAACTCAGGGAGGAGGGTAGAGAATGTTATAAGGAAAGAGGATCTAGAGGGTACAGTGGAAAAATAAAGAATTAGGAGGAAGGAAGAGGGGAATCAGTAATAAAGAAAGCAAAGAGGATAAAGAAGACAAAGGACACTGAGGGATGACTTACCCTTCCCTTAATAACCAAGCACCACAGATATAAAAGGCACAGTTGGAAGTTACTAGGATCAAATAGTACAATTTTCAGGGCAGGTATGGTGTCCTAGTCTCTGACGGTGTTACAAAGGCCCTAGCAATGGGCTGGGGCTCTTTCTGAAGTCTGAGATGCAGAATCACAGGTCCTCAAGAGCAGCCCTGCTACCCTGGTTAGGCATGAGGCAAAGGCTCCATGAAGAGAGAAGTGGTTATATGTCTACAAGACTCTCAAAATAGGAATATTCTTCAGCCTACATATCCTAATTTAAGGCTTCAGGTCATACCATATGAAACAGCATCCTAAAAGGCAGCATCCTTTGAAGTGATTTACATCAGTGTCTCGAGTTGTGCTGAGCAAATCAAAGCAATTCAGATGCAATTCTCTTATCAATCAGCTACTAAGAACAGACTGTCAGGTAAGGTGGAACCTGACCAGCACATTTTAAACCATTTTTAGCAGAGTATTATTATCCAGCAATACCTTTTTTTTTTTTTAATGAATATATTGTCAGAGGAGCACAATATGAAGACTAGTGGAAACTGATTATCAACAAAGAAGGCCCCTGTATCGGGGCATGAGATGTTCATTTTGACTTTGGTGAGGGAAAATGTAGGTATTTTGCTCTTTAATACATTTAGTTAGCATTTGATAGTCACTGATCTGAGTTCTCTTCTAAAGATCTATTCCTGCTATGAGATTCAATTGCTTTGCACCTCAAATTGCTAGGATATTGGGATTTGAAAAGAAACCAGTGATGTAGACTAGACAAGAGAATTTGCCACTCTACGTACAGGTGTGTATTCTTTAAACCTTGTTGTTTAGGGGGATCCCTGGGTGGCGCAGCGGTTTGGCGCCTGCCTTTGGCCCAGGGCGCGATCCTGGAGACCCGGGATCGAATCCCACGTCGGGCTCCCGGTGCATGGAGCCTGCTTCTCCCTCTGCCTGTGTCTCTGCCTCTCTCTCTCTATCTGTGTGTGACTATCATAAATAAAAAAAAATTAAAAAAATAAATAAATAAACCTTGTTGTTTATAGCTCTTACTAAAAATTACAAACTCCCTGAAGGCTGGGGCTGTGTTTACTCCGGAAGTGCCCAGGATATAGTCAGACTCCATGAGGATCTGGTATTCCTCGTGAGCAGGGATTACTGACCAAGGGGTCTAGATGCACAAATTATGTCAACAAGTGGCAGCATGAATAATTCTTCTATTTAGCAAGAGCTGCAATAAATTGTGGTATGCTTTTATCTTTACTAAAAGTAATCCTCAAAGACATGTTTTCTAAAGGACTTAAACAGAATTCCAGCTTCCTTAGATAACCTAATCCAAGTGAACATATTCCGCTAATTGTTAAGGAAACCAGAAAATCCAATCAGTAAAGTAAATAAAGAACCCACTTAAGTGCTGAAAGAGTTTGCTTTCCTCCCTTTAACTATACATGAGACTGTTCATCACATGGTTTCTTACCAGGAGGATAGAAAACCCACCTCATGCTTCCTACTAAGCTATCCCTCTCCTAACCTAGCCCTAGAAAAGCTGCTATGTCCTGTTGAATCAAATAACCAATCCATGTTGAACGCTGAAATTTTATGTAGTTAAATTTCTCCCAAAATTTGTCATGTATCACTAATTATGGTACCTACATATTATTTTTTAACCCCCCTCCCCACAAAAAAGATTCACCATGTGATGTAGGAAGATGTTGCTAAATCCCTAACGTGGTATGCTCCCAGCAGTGCCAACCACTGGGCCTTGGCACCTGCTCCTCTCAGACATGCCAAAAGCCTGAGGGAGGGCAGCCAAAGCAGGAGGTGCTGCAACAGCAAGCTGAGGCAGTGGAGGGGAAGAGGGAACTAGGACACTTCTGTTTTTCTAATTTGGAGTGCATTTACTCCAGAGGAAGGGTGCAGAGCCAGAGTCCACCACCACATTCCCAGGCAGAAAAGCAAGCCCTCTCTGCTTGATAGAAATAAAAGGGCAGTTCTGAAGGGCAACTTCCAACATCCGCCTGGGATTGGCAACTGGTGAAAAGGCCACACAACATCAAGGCCCCCTTCCTATGTCCATTAAGATCTGGGGCCAACAGGGACGCCTGGGTGGCTCAGCAGTTGAGCATCTGTCTTGGGCTCAGGGAGTGATCCCGGAGTCCCAGGATCGAGTCCCACATTGGGCTTCCTGCATGGAGTCTGCTTCTTCCTACTGACCACTCATCTCTTCCCAATTGTTGGGGAACCAAGAACCAAGTTACAAATATGCAAGCCACTGTCCATCACAATCAATCATTGAATGAATAAAGTTGAAAGCAGGCAGTTATTCTTGCAGTCCTCCCTAACCTAGGGGCATTCAAATAATTTACACCACCGACCATAAGCCCCCAGTAGCAACTTAAAATTAACACCGTCAAAACCTGTTTTATCAAGGCCTTTCCTGTCTTACATCTTATAATTACCTTATCTGTTTGCATAATATTTATTTGTACATGTATCCAAAACCTCCATATTCTACTTCATCCAGTTTTTATTAACAGATGGTGAAAAGAATAAGACACAGCTGTGCTCCAGATGTTGGCAAAAAGAGCTTCAGCTAACATCATATCACTTTGTGAGTTCCACATTTCCCACTGAGCAGAGAGCTTAGGACCCGCTTCCTGTCACTGAAATCTTTCAGGGACACTTAGAACTCTTCTATTACATTGAGTTTATCCTAGATTTGTAATAAGTAAGTCCTGCTCTCAAGGAATAGTAAATGATTTGAAAACCGAGGTATGCTATAATCACTTACTTATGGACCTACTGATAGAAGATAAATACTACCGAAAATTTGGTTTTAATCCATAAATTTGGATATTCCAAGTGGCTTAGTGATATAAAAGATGAATTCCTATTAGGTAGGGATTCTTGGGAGAAATCCCCAAATGGTGTTGAGAACTCTGACATCAGTGTAATGATTCTTCCTGTTTAAGGATACAGATGAAACCCTCTGCTTAGAACCTTTGTTCTTAAGTTATACTAAAACCATGAAGGCCCTTTCCCAGTGAAGGAAGATGCATACTACACTGCAGTATGGTAATCCTTATTATTGTTATGAAACAAGCAGTTAGGTAATCCTTTGCTTAAGGGCCCTTCCATTTAAGGATTCTGTTGACTTGTTCTTTAAACCTAAGGTTCTATATAAACAAATTAGGGGAAAACTGGTCTCACTCCATCTCAATTAAGACAAAAGGAATTCGTAAATGTTTGCACTATAGGCCCATATTTTTACTCCAAGTAAAAGAACAGAGGCCAACTATCCCCTACATAAGCCAGCTACCGGCTACAGGTGAGACCTCTCATCATCACACCATGTGCTTACAAGCTTTTTCTATGTGTCAAACACAACTATATGTACAGGATGGTACAAAATATCAAATACGCAGATAAATCCACAAGTCACATGATTATAAGGTAAGAAGAAAGAATGAAATGGGTAGATAGGATGGTACAGCAAGGACTCAGTGAGGAAGGGATATTTGAATGAAGCAATTCTCATGACAATCCAGAGGCACAGTGTTGTGTTGTGCAGTACCTACACTGCAGGTAGAGGAAATGGCAAATAAAAGGGCCCTGCATCATTAGCACACACAGCACATAAAGGTAAAGAAATTCTGAAGTGGTTATGGAATATAAACCAAGTTTTGCTCTCTCCTGCCCTCAGGAAAAGAGATCTGAACATATATGAAGACAAAAGGAACACAAAGGCTTGAAAATTTTCAACAAAATAGGATAAAGACAAAAAATATTCAATATAATATCCGATAAAACTGGCATCCTTGAAATAGAAAAATTGAAAAGGACAAAAAAAGATATAATATGGGACCCTCCTCTGAAAGGTTAGGTAGAACTGGAAATCAAGAGGACACACTACATATAGGAGGAAGGGCAAAAAAACAACACTGAGGTATTCTATTTACTTCATGTATAAAGAAACAATTTTTCAGGAAGTCTATATAGGAAAAAAAAATCATATTCAAAAAGGAGGAAAAGTCAGACTGGCCTTAGGGCTTTCCAGAGCAATAATCCCGGCAGGAAGAAGACCAAACAATGGCTACAAAGCTCCCAAGGCCACGAGGACCGCCCAGGAATACCACAGCCAACTGAACTGCTGTGATGAGGAAACATTCTCAAACATGAGAACTCAGGGAACATAGCCCCCGGTAAACCCTCTGCTATGAGGGAGGGAAGGAGGAGGGAGAGAACACAAGGAAGAGAACATCCAACGAAATCCAACCAACCAAGGTAATGATGAATGGAAAAGGGTGGTTAAAAGTAGTGTAGCTTTATCCAGATAGTATTTGCATGCAAACAATTCCTCATTTAAAGTGTATAATTTGAGGGGCACCTGGGTGGCTCAGTTGGTTACACATCTCCCTTTAGCTCAGGTCATGATCCCAGGTCCTGGGGTTGAGCTTCCCATTGGACTTCCTTGCTCAGCGGGGAGCCTGCTTCTGACTCTCCCAGCCAGCTTGTGCTCTCACTCCCTCTCTCATAAATAAATAAATAAATAAATAAATAAATAAATAAATAAATAAATAAATAAATAAATAAAATTTTTTTTGGAAAATAAAGTGTATAATTTGAGGTTTCTAGTCTATTCAGAGATATAACTAAAAGATGAATCAAAATAAGCGAACAGAGATGTGGTAGTAAGAAAACCAGAGCACAGAATTCATTTAAGTCTTGTAGATGTATGACCCAAAAAAACCTAGGAAATTCAAGTTACAGAAGAAAATTTATAATAGATTTTAGCAACAAAATCCAGCGAAAATTCAGATGAAGGGAGGGGAGAAGATGTGGGAGGAAGTATAAGTACATTAATCCTCTTACTGTTCACTGCAGAAAGACAATATCTCTCTGTCTCAATCTGAAATGTGAAATAAAAAAACAAATGTCCATCTCTTAATGCCTTTCATAATCTTAAAGAGCCCCTCAGGAATTAATATCCCTGGTGACGAAAAATTTATCTGAAATACAGTAACAATTCCTTCAGGTTCTCTTTAGCTTTGCTATTGTTAAATTTGTGTAAAACTAATAAATACTTTTAATAATACTGTTTTAAAAATGTTAAATTGAGTAAAACTAATAAATACTTTTAAAAAGTACATAAAATGTGGTGTCATTCTTACACACTTTGAGGTGAATAGGTACATGAGGTGATTTAATTGTTAATCCTATTATTTCTCCCTAGTGGGATTTTAGGTGAATAGGTGACTTCCCTTATATTTTTCTATATGCTTTGAATGTTTTATAGTAATCATGCATTACTTTTATAAGGACAGTGTAAAAAAAAAAAATTCCCTACATTTTTTCCACTTCTTATTTTTTCACATCTTTACTCTTTTTACCCTAATCAACTTTTTCATCTCTCCAAAATCTGGGTTTTTCTTATTAGTGATAGGACAATTAACAGAGTTTTATATTATTCTGTTTTATATTATTAAGTAAGGTTTAATGAGGATGGAGAATTTTGTTTAGATACACTTTGTCCTGGTGAACTTAATGAGGGATGAATATAATGATCTTATTACAATGACATTTTTCAGTTTCTCAGCCATTTATTAATGAAATTCTAAGTTCTAACATCTATGTCAGTGTCAGTATGTGTTTGTATGTATATACAACATCGATAGTAACATGTAACTACCACTTGACCACCTACTATGTTTCAGGATTCTACTAGGAGTTTTACATTTGTTAGCCAATCCTCGTACACCTATGCCATAGGTGCTCCTACTATATTATGGATGAGGAGAAAGAATCCAAAAAAGGTAAGTTTGCTCGCTCAAGATGACATAGTTAACAATAACATAATGATATTCAGGTATGAGCTAGAAGTCCATGCTTTTTCCACCATACTTCTGTTTTCCCAGTTTGGTGCTTTGTGTATAGTAAATGCCCAGTAATTGTTTCATTATTAAACTAGCAAAGTATGCTTCAGGTGCTTTGGATGAAGCTTTGCAATGAATTTTTGCAATTCATTCAATTCCTGAGATACCTGTTTCATAAATTAGGGAAGTAGGCTCACCTACCATCTAAAATTAGTAGTTTCATCCCTGTGTCTTACTTTATGGGCTTCTAATTAAGTGGCAACAGCACATGGGCTAAGTGTGTCTCAAAGTGTATGAGATTTGCCCAGATAGAGAGATATTATAGTTTAATATCTAAAGTAGATCAGGGCACCTGGGTGGCTTAGTGGTTGAGCGTCTCTGCCTTCAGCTCAAGTTGTGATCCCGGACGGAGTTCTGGGATAGAGTCCTGCATCAGGCTTCCCATGCCCGAAGCCTGCTTCCCCCTCTGCCTATGTCTCTGCCCCTTTGTGTGTCTCTCATGAATAAGTAAATAAAATCTATAAATATATACTTATATATTTTATATTTATAATAAATCATTATATATTTATATAATAAATAAAATATATATTCTGTGTCTCTCATGAATAAAATCTTATATATATGTATCTAAAGTAGATCTAAATTTAACATGTTAAAAATCTAATTAATTTTAGGGGTGCCTGGGTGGTTCAGTCAGTAGAGCATTGACTCTTGATCTCAGGGTCAGGAGTTCAAGCCCCACACAGGGCATAGAGCCTACTTAAAAACAAAAGAAAAAAAACCAAAAATCTAGTTAATTCTAAAATGTTGGTTAGAAAGTTAAAAAAATAAGTTATTCTTTCAAACTCAAGGTTTTAAATTTTAAACTTCCTTCTAACTCATTTCTAATATTAACTTTGATGTTTCCTCAGTGCCTTGCTTTTGAATTTTGTGAAGTGTTTAACTTTCTGACCTTGTATGCTCATATTTTCAGCTCTCAGACTATCCGATTACCTGTTGGTTTCCGGGAACACACATCGTTAAAACTCTATATCTTTTGCATATGATGTTCTCTCCACCAATAAAAGGTGCTTTTTATTCTCACTTTCAAAATTTAGCCCTTGGTGTCACCTTCTCCAGGAAGCCTTAATAAGCTGCCTCCCTCACCCCTAAGATAGGGTCAGTTCCTTTCTCCTCAGTGCTACCCTTCACCTTTCACTCCCTCCACTGGGGCCCCCAGGGTCCTAGACTCCAACTGTTTATGCAGTATTTGCTCCTCTTGGACTAAGCCCAGAAAATATGTTCTTTCCTCCTCAGACCAATGCCAAGCTCATTGGGACACACAAAAAATGTACACTCAATTTGTGTTTTGATCTCTGAACCAAGTTTTTCTAGGGTGAGTTCAAATATCTGTATACATATGTTTTCCATATGGTCCTTAATGCTTTGCTTGTTAATATCATTCTCTGAAAACACAGAGCAAATAAACAAAGTCAGGGTTGCCTACTATATGAAAATTGTTCCTCAATCCACAGCAGCGGTCAGAGCAATCAGAAGAAAGCCATTGGAAATGGATATGGGGACAGAGTCAGCAAAGAATTCAACCAAAAGAACAAGAGAAAAGACCCAAGGTTTTACCATGTTTTTTTGTCAGATCCTCAGAGCTCATACAGACACCAAGGACACTGAATGTAGGAAAGTCATAGGATAAAAACAAAGTTCTTATAGCTTGGATTGATTGATTGACTTATTTCTTTATAGTTTTATTTATTTATTCATGAGAGACACACACAGAGAGAGAGAGAGAGAGAGGGAGAGAGAGAGGCAGACACACAGGCAGAGGGAGAAGCAGGCTCCATGCAGGGAGCCCATTTGATCCCGGGTCTCCAGTATCACACCCTGGACTGAAGGCGGCGCTAAACTGCTGAGCCACCCGGCCTGCCCTAGCTTGGATTTAAAGCATAGAAATCAAGGACAATCTTTACTACCTAGGGAAGCACAAAAGTGGAATCATCACTAGATCCTAAATGCCACAAGGGCCAGGTTCTACCCACTATGTTGCTCTACTGTGGTGTCTTGGTGGTGCCTGGCACAGAGTTGGTGCTCAATAAATACTCAGTTGTAGGAAGAATTATGGATACTTAGAACCAAAAGCAATTTGCACAACTGCCTGGGACCATTAACAAAGAGGTTGCAGTAGCCTTAATGGAATCAATAGCTAGACATAAAGTCTGAATGGGCCCCACACTTTGGATAAGGTATATCACAAGATAAAAGCATGCTAAATTTCAAGTCAGGCATCACCAAAATGACTCTTCATAATATAATCTTGCTAAGTAATGGTCTTTTCCTGTGTAACTCATTATTATTCCCATTTAGTTTTATTTAGAGTAGATACAGACACCATTTCTTCTTTCTGCCTACTTTCCTCTGATGAAGTCATGTGTTCTCCCCGGTACACTATTCAATCTGAAATTAATTACATGACTATAAATCCTTTCATTTAAGAATATCTGAATATTTAATAATGTTAGAAAATATAATCAAATGTAGGTATTATAATTCCTCAGGTAT
This sequence comes from Nyctereutes procyonoides, assembly GCF_905146905.1. Lineage (NCBI taxonomy): Eukaryota > Metazoa > Chordata > Mammalia > Carnivora > Canidae > Nyctereutes > Nyctereutes procyonoides. The sequence continues at coordinate 44,519,649 of NW_026575140.1, read as the reverse complement.
TATAATTCCTTCTTTCAAGAAGGTGATTAAAAAAATGTCAAGTTTGTTTTAAAAGAAACTTTCAGATGCTCATTTTGGAGAAGATTATTATGGCTACATGGCGACCACATGCAGTTCGGTTTCCTGGCATTCACTTTTTACTTGCTTACCCAGGGCTCTGTGTAAATACGAACCTTGGAAATAGCGCTGGTCTGAGATCATTTAACTCTGAGGGAAAACAAACACACACACAAACACTACACACATTCAAGCAGGTCTGACTTTTGCTTAAAAAAAAAAAAAATCCCAGAATTAATTACAGAAAGCACCAGTTAGTCAGTATTCAACACTGTGCTGAACCACAAATGGAACATACCACCATGGACCCAATGGATGACTCTCGTTCCAAAGGGACCTTAATTCCAATGAAAGGCTTAAATTATATTCCACTCATAATGCCAGAATTTAATGCTTTTTCATAAACCAAATTCTGACAACAAATTTGAAATATTTTGATACCTCACCTATAATAATATGGTAAACAATTCTGTTATATCTTGCTACCTGGAGATAAATTAAGACTGAGTTTAAGAACCTGCAGGTTTACTATTTTAATACACAGGTCAGTAGTCAAATTTAGAAATGAAAAGCTCTATTACTAATACCTCTCCCCACTCACCCCAACCTGCTACCAGCCCGTTCTGTAAAAAGTGAAGAATTTATATTTGTTTTAGAGACGGTTACTGTCTCTTGAGGTTATGGTTTCACCTCAAGATCACCTAGTAAGCAGTAAATACTCTCTTTATATGAAACTAAAAACAAACAAAAAAAAAAAAAAACATGGGATTATAACAAAATTAGAAGGCTTATAGCACATTCCATTTCCCTAGAATATTTGTCTTAAAAATTAAAGAAAACCATTTTTTAAACTGTTCTCACACATTAAAGTTCCAAATAAATTAAAGAAAGACAGAAAAGTAGGAATAACCACACACACACACACACATATATATACATGTATTGATACATAAAACAGTGTTTCTTGCCCAGCTGAAAGTACACTGCAAAGATAAGGTAGTTAGTGCTGAACCATTTTTAGCAAAGACATAGCTGACCAAACCACAGAGCACTCAGCCACCCCATCCAACAAGCCCCCTTGGCTTGCATCCACTCTACTTGGTTCCACCCACCATTTGCAGATGCCTCTTTACAGACATATGGACTGAAATGATGAGTCATCTATCATCCAGAATTCTTTTCTTGATCTTTTCACATTCAATCACCTTTAGCACTCTCAACAGGCACGTCCTCCGCAGAGCATGTGCCCTGTAACATAAGGAGTCTAAGGCTGAACACAGAACGAGGCATTCCTAACACTCCTCGCTTTGCCAAATGGATTTCTTCCAGAGCTTTAAAGGAAAATCACAGCTGAAAAAGTGGCTAGATGAGTCTTCAAGAAGAAAGATACAAACTAAATCAGCTAGGATACTGACGCATTTCACTAAAAACAGGCCTGTGATGCAAAAGAACTTTAGTTATTTGCCCTGAGAGGATAAGTTATGGCAAGAGAAAGCACAAGAAGCATTCCATAACTGAAAATGATTTCCAACTTCACATGGCTAAATATTTTTTAAACTATTTCTGAACTTAACACTTCATGTAATCACACACACACACACACACACAATTCAGGACCTGTATATCATGTAGAACAAATAATAACAAAATATCAGACCTATATATAGCACTCATTATATGGCAAGCATTCTTCTAAGGATGTTACATTACATTCATTTACTTCATCCTTACAAACCCTTTTCTAATCCCTGCTAGAAAATGAGGAATAAAATGCCCACAGAGGAAAGATCATTTGCCAGGTCACAGACTGGCAGCAAATGGCAGAGCTGGGATCTGAGCGGGCAGTCTGGCACCCAACTGGAGTTAATGGTTATTACATTAACCACCCTTCCAAAGGAGTTTAACACAGACGATCCTTTTTTAAAACAGACGTCTATTCTAAGTTTACTAAAACTACACCAGTTTGCTTAACAAGGTGACAAACTTTACAATTAAAGAATTTAAACCAGTCAAGTGGTAGCAAAGCCAAAGTTTATCCATCATGTAGATATCCAAATATCTACACAGTGAGGATTAGAGGACTACCTTGTGTGAATCAGTGTGTAGCGCCTAGAGAAATTAACGTGGCCTAGAGAACTATAGGGAAGGTGAGGACAGCCAAGAAATAAAAAGCTCAAAGCTCGCAAGGCAGTAAAAGAAAACCCCAGGGCTGTAGTAGCTAACCTCAGTCATCATAATTCTTGTCAATTCTTCCCCTTCAATCCTTTCCATCCCACTGCCATTGTCAAACTCAAGCTTCCAATCTCCTTTGGTCCAAACATTCCAACAGTCTCTCTTATTTGGTTTCTAGCCTCACTTCCTCCCTGCTCCAGCACCTACTCTTTCCTCTACTGCTAACAGAACAGTCTTTCTGAAACACAAATCTCATCATATTATAGCCCTACTTAACAACTTTAGCCAACAATTTCTAGTTCTGCCATCTTTGTAGTGAATCAAACACCATCCACTCCAGGAATTCCCCTGCCTGCCTCTGCTTGCAGGCCCAGGAAAATACTAAGTTATGTCATCCTTCTCTTACCCAGTTCATTTGCACTTCTGCAGAGAAGATCTGCCTTCCAACCCCATTCATCAACCTGCAGAACCTCTACTCGTTCTCTTTTATCCATAGTTGATCCAATCCCTCCTCCCACCGCTAGAATATAATTTTCTTCTCTGTGCCTGCAAGGTTCCACATGCATATGCTTCTATGATGCTATCAGTAATATTTTACACATCTGATATAAGCCCCTTAAGGGACAGGAACAGTGTCTTAGCATTTTATCAACAGTACCTAATAGTTTCTGACACACAAGAGAAGCTTTATTCATTACTGCCTAAGGAATAAGAGCAGGCCTTCCATAGGCCATGATGGCCTTTCTCTTCTGGTTCTCTCTAGTCCCATGAGAACAAAGTTCCACATTTTTTTATTAAGATTTTATTTATTTATTCATGAGAAACAGAGAAAGAGAGAGAGGCAGAGACACCAGCAGAGGGAGAAGCAGGCTCTATGCAAGGGAGCCCAATGTGGGGCTCAATCCCGGGACTCCGGGATCATGCCCTGGGCAGAAAGCAGGTGTTAAACCACTGAGACACCCAGGTGTCCCAAGTTCCACATTTTTAAATCCAAATTCTAGAAAGATATGATCCACTTTATAGTCAACTTTTCAGAATGCCTAAAAAGTGAGGAATATATGTTAAATAATAGTTCACAAAGAATGCTGCATAGAACAAATCCTACAGGGTCTCGGTAGGTGTTGGGAATGAGGTGGGGGATTCTAAGATCCAATAAATGCAGAAGATGCCTCATGATGTCTCCTTCAGTGAAGAGTTAAACTGCATTGTGAAGAGCTAAACTGCATTATCATATTAGAGTTAAGTAAAGAAAACTTGTTTAATTTTGGTACTTACTTCCTTTGGGCACAGTAAGTGCTCAATAAATGCTAGCAATTTTTAATATTTAACTTTAGTTTTTTCTTGTCTAGCAATTACTAACACTGCACACTACATACTGTGAGAAACACTGATATAGAATTAAGATCCCATCATAGGGATGCCCGGGTGGCTCAGTGGTTTGGCGCCTGCCTTCAGCCCAGGGCATGATCCTGGAGACCCAGAATTGAGTCCTGCATTGGGCTCCCTGCGTGGAGCCTGTTTCTCTCTCTGCCTATGCCTCTCATGAATAAAATCTTTAAAAAAAAAAAAAAAGACCCCACCATATTAGTCATTTTGGAGATTCATGGCTCCAGAATTTAACAGAAATACAGGCAATCGTTTTAAATGTAGGATAATTCCTCTAGCTTCTCTGTGGCAGGTGAACATCAAGGTTTCAACTGTCACAACTTTCTGAAACTTCAGTTTCACCAAATTAAGATAGGATTGACTGCCTTGTATGAACTAAAAACAACTGCTCTGCAATGGAAAGAAGTTTCTTACAGATAAATCTCATCTGCCATGTTGGGTTCCTAGAAAGTAGTATATTCATCAAGTTTCTATTTTCATTATACCAAGAAATCTTACTATTTAAGAGTAACACAAATAATCCATCCAGTCCATTTTTTTACCTTTATTAATGGGCAAACTTAAAGTAGAAGACTCTTAATTATAGCTCCATGGAGAATAAAACTGCAATTTGTTATGTGTGAGCATCTGCATACATTTCCTATGTGAAATATCACAGCAGTCATCAAGGGGCCCACATGCCTGAAAAGCTTAGGAACCACTGAGTCTTTAAATCAGGTCCAAGTATTATTTAAATTCATATTTTTTTAAAAAAATAAAACAGTATCAGAGATTGTATCTGTTTTTTTATATCCTTTCAAAGTTAGCTTATGCATGTATTTCCATGGGTATATAGTAATACCATACCATCCTTCTGTATTTACATAAAAACAGTATATGATATTTATTCTACTGCACCAAGCTTTCTTCATGCAACATTATATCCTAGAGATCTCTCCACATCAACACAGAGGTATACAGTATTGGGTTAACAGACATACCAATATTTAAGGCATCCCTATGATACTTATGTTGTTATCAGAGTCTTGCTACTTAGGAACAATGCTGAACATAGACAACCCTGATGAGACATCTTTAGGAAGAAAGCTTGTAGGGAACAGCTGAGACAAGGAGTATAAAGATTGCTAAAGAGCCCCCCCAGAGGTTGCCAGTTGTATACTCTCAACAGTATTTATTTTCTATACCATCAATACAAGACTTGTAGGTTTCCTATCTTTGTTAACCTAACAGGTGAAAAATGCTAACTCATGGTTTTGATTTGTGTGGCCTATGAGTGAAAGAACCTCCGATTTAAAAGATGAGTTGTAGGGCAGCCCCGGTGGCGCAACGGTTTAGCGCCGCCTGCAGCCTAGGGTGTGATCCTGGACACCCGGGATCGAGTCCCACATCGGGTTGGGTTCCCTGCATGGAGCCTGCTTCTCCCTCTGCCTGTGTCTCTGCCTCTTTCTCTCTCTCTGTGTCTCTCATGAATAAATAAATAAAATCTTTAAAAAAAAAAAAAGATGAGTTGTATGTATGACAATAAGCACCACTGGAACTGGAAAACTGGGAACAGTAGTGGGAATTCAGTAAAGTCCGCTTCACGTCAATGGTTCTAGGAATGGTGGTCTGGCGACAGAGAAATGAAACGGCTTCACCACAGTGGGTTTCCATCATGTTGCCAAATTGGAATATATATGCCTAAGTAAACTGACTGAAAATTGAGAAGAAAAAGTGTTTTGCAATGTGTAAGAAACTACAGGAATGTGCAAGGGACTGTGCATAAGCAACTCTTCACAGAAATCCAGCTTACCCACAGGTTCAACTCACCATCTAGTAGCCAGTGCTGGAGGCGCCTGTTCTCCAGTTCTGACATCATCAGGCGTGTGATCACATGATCTGGAACCAAAAGACCCTTCTCGATGTACTGCTTTGCCATATCACCAACTTCTAGTAAAAAAAAAAAAAAACAAAAACAGGAAGAAGAGACACTCAAAAAAAAGCTTAAAAAAAAACTTACGTGAACTCCTTTCTGACGGTTTTGCCTTCCCTCCCATTCCTCCCTGCTGGTATGCAGGGAAAGTTACAGGTAGACTTTTTGGGGGTAATTTTTAAAATACTGGTTTCAATAATAATGGCTTTGTCTCCCATAGAATTATAAAAGCAGCTTTTAAAGATTTACACAGACAGAAATAAAAATAAGAATACAGATTAAGCAGAAAAGATAAAAGCAAGGAATAAAGCTGAGTCCCAAAGGAAGGTGGTACACAAAGGTCAGAAGAGAAGTCCTGGTATTTCCTCAAACTAAATCACGAAGTGGACATTGAGCTTCCCAACAGTTTATGACAACAAGGAAATGTGATTAATGACGCAGTTCATGGTTTACAAAGACTAACAGAAGCTGAGAAGCACAAGCAATCCTTAGGGACCAAAGGAAAACATTTCCACTGGTCTTCTAGATAGAATCCTGGATAATCCAAATAGGTTTATTTCTTTTCATGAACCTCAATATAAGTAAATGGCACCTAGCTGACACGGTTGTAAAAGCAACTTAGTGTTGTTAGTGGAATGCCAAGTTCATAAAAGGATATGCATTTTTTAATAGGGGGAAAATGCCTCTCTAATTTTAAAATAATTTCTTCTATGTGGAAATCATGAGTTGGTTCAACAGAACAAATTATCAGTTTAAATCTCTTAAATTTCTAGGAACTATTTTTTTTTTTTAAACCAAGATGAAGTCCTCTACTCTCTAGAGAAATGAAGAGTAGAATGAGCCACTGAGAACCATACTCATGACAGGCCAATTATGTTCTTATAAAAACATAAAGCAGAATAATGTTACTGGAAAAAATAGCTCAAGAATCACTTTGCCCCCCACCTTTACCTTGAATTTAAGGTAGAACCTTTCCTTCCCCAGACTGAGTCTATACTCCAAACTCCAACTTCAACCCTGAAATATGGGCTGTGAAGAGCTCCGTATCACTTGATTACTACTATTGGACAAGTAGCTCAAAGTTAGATCCAGTGATGCTAATTCAGTAACATGCAATGGAAACAACAGCAAGACATAGCCATCAGTGAATGTACTTAAGCATGCATGTGAACAAAATGCATTCATTAACCAAGTATTTACTGACTATACTAGGTGATAAGTAATAAGGTACAAAGGGAGCAGTGAATGAAAGTTGCACCTTACTGATATGTAAGTAGTGTTACTTTCATGAAGAGTAACAATCATTTAACAAAATAAGTAACTCACGTAATACACTATACCAAGCACTGTGCTTTAAGCACTCCAAATGTATTGTTGCATTTAATCCTCACAAGTTCCTCACCTTCAGATAGGAATACTCATATTTTTATGACAGCTTTATTGAGATAAAATTCGCACACCATAATACCATCTTACAGTGTGTAACTCAGTGATTTTTAATACATTCTCAATATTGTGCAACCATCACCACTATTAATTTCAGAACATTTTTATCACCCCAGAAAGAAACCCTATACCCATCATCAGTCCCTCTCCATTGTCTCTCTCCTCCCTTTATCTAGCCCCTGGCAGCTACTAATCTACTTTCTTGCCTTTACAGATTTGCCTATTCTGCATATCTCATATAAATGGAATCATGTGGTATTTTGTGTCCAGTTTCTTTCACTTAGCATACTTCAAGGAGTACTTCACTCATTTTCATGATTATTATTATTATTATTGCATTATATGGATCAGGTAATGGGCATTTGCACTGTTCCCACTTTTTGGCTAATATGAATAATGCTACAATGTTCATGTGCAGGTTTTTGAGTGAATGTATGCCTTCAGTTCTCTTGGTTATACCTATATGGTATGTATGTTTTATATCTGAAACATCACTGTCAGATAGTAGGCTGGGAGAAACTGGCAAGTTTGGTGCTGCCCTACTCTGCAGTGGGCAGGCCAGCCCCCCATGCCCTGTTCTTAGTCCCAATTGCCAAGCTTTAAGATAGATTTAAATAAAAAAACATACATATTCCAAGGTGAGACCAAGATGTGAACTGGCTCCAAAATCCCATGAGGAGACAGCGAAAGAGTAGGAAACGTCTTATTTGGAAAAGAAAAGACTCAGAAGAGGATGCAATAACAATCTGCCCATATCCTGACACTTGACACTTGGAAAAGGCATTATCTTACTCTGATCCCCAGGGCTCTAGATCAGGACTAGTTATGGGAATTACAAACAGACAGAAAAAGTTGTGTAAGAAATGTCTGAATGGAGATTCAAAGACTGCCTAAGAGGGGATATTGTGGAGTGATTCTGAAAACTTGTTGGAGATTAGGCTACACTAATGTTTAAGGTTCCTTCAGTTGAATATTTATGATATTGGGATACCTTTGGACTCAGGAGTCTAATGTAGAACAGTATTCCAAATGGTGCCCCTGAGGCCTCTGAGTATCTGCCAGATGGCTCAATATGTACTCCTCTGACACCTCAAACTTATCACAGCCAAAATCATTCTTTCCCTTCCTACTCTGTGCCCTTGCCCTGGTATTTCTTGCCTCAGTCAGTAACATTATTCTCCTCAGATGTCACCGAAGAGCAAACACCAGTTGTCTTCATTTTCTTGAGTTCTCCCTTCTTTTCATCTAACTGAACATGAAGTTCCTGCCATTCCAGCTCCACAGTCTGTCATATCCCAGACAAATGATCAAAACATAAAAGTGCAACAGTCTTGTGAACAAATGATTAAACTAAGGGGATGGATGCAGAACAAGTGAGGTCACTGTGAGGAAAGCACGATGGCCCCGGATGGCCATGGTGGTTAACGGGAAGGCACAGCTTATTAAAAATCAGAGCTCAAAGAATGAAGCAGTGAGTTATACTCCAAAACTGGTTCACGTATCTTTACATGGTGAAGAACTGACAACTGACCAAAGAATTAATAAAGGATCTCACAGCTAAGATCAAAGTGGGTCCTTTACTCATAGCAATCCTTGACCTGCTACAAAATCAAGACTGCTTTTCTTGTCTATTGTATATAAGTCAACCAAAAGAATAATTATATTAAAGTCAATTCTCAATTCTTAACTTACTTCACTTCTCAGTAGCATCTGATCTTGCTCCTTTGCATAATATTGTTAAAATATTAATATAATCCTTTAAAAAATCTGTTTTAATTATTTTTTTTTAATTTTTATTTATTTATGATAGTCACAGAGAGAGAGAGAGGCAGAGACACAGGCAGAGGGAGAAGCAGGCTCCATGCACCGGAAGCCCGACGTGGGATTCGATCCCGGGTCTCCAGGATCGCGCCCTGGGCCAAAGGCAGGCGCCAAACCGCTGCGCCACCCAGGGATCCCTAATTATTTTTTTAAAGTAATTTCTACACCCAACATGGGGCTCAACCTCACAACCTTGAGATCAAGACTGGATGTTCCACCAACTGACCTAGCCAGGCACCCCCTAGAGGAATCCTTTTAAAATGCAAGCCAACTGTGATACACCAATGGCTTCCCCTCTCATCTGCAGTATAAACCAAAGTCCTCACCTTAGTCTACAAGGCCTTGTGTAATCAGGCCACCGTTCTCTGACCCCATCTCCTACTCTTCTCTCCATTGCCCACTCTATTCCACCCACACTAGCCTCCTTATAGTTTTCAGAGGATCACAAGCATGCAGTCACTTCAGGGACTTTTCATTTGTTGCTCCCTCTGCCAAGAGCACGCTTTCCCCAGAATTTCACATGGATCAAGCTCTCACTTCATTCAGATCTCTGATTAATAAGTATTACCTCAAATACTTATTGAAGTAATAATTGATAGGCTTTCTGCCCTATCTAAATAGCACAAGGACAAACATATTCCCTCATCATCCTCTAGTCTCTTACCCTGTTTTGCACTATTTTCCAAAACTCCAGATCTTACATATTATATATTGATCTATTTTTTAATCCACTTTCTATCTCCCCCAACCAGAATACTATTAGCTCATTCAGAAAAAAATGGAATACTTTGTTCAATGCCATATCCTCAGTACTGAGTATATAGTCTGACATGTATGAGATACTTCGTAACAATTTGTTGCACAAATGAATGAATGAACAAATAAACACCTTGAAGATGATGGATAATCTCCCCGCAAACAAAAAAAATCAGTCTAATCTTTTTGTACATCTGGAACCATGATCCCAAGATCAAACATGGCTCTCTACCTTGCCAGGTATTAACTTTTCCAAGGGAGATAGGAGACAAAATATGAGTCAGTACTACTTGAGAAGGCCATGTCACATTTCACAGTTCAGTCTTATTTCATCAGTATTTTAAACCATGTATACAGATGAACCAGGTCAAGTAGGCAAAATGGGGAGAAGGTTACGCCATGAGCCAATGACGCAAAAGCAAGGGGCTGTTCAGCATACCCGGGGGAACTTCAAGTATGAAGAAAAACATACCATGAGATGATAGAGCTAGACAGGTAGGGTAAGGAGTATGGATTTTGAAAGATTTTTTTTTTTAATACGTAGTTTTAGAAATGCCATTCCCACAGCCAATACCAGCTACTATTTATTTATATTATAGGGCCCAGTGCAAAATGAAAATACGGAGCCTCCCTGTTAAAATATTTTTAAAAATCTCTAAATGGCAACAGCAGAGCATTAAACTGAGTGCCAAGTCCTCATGTTAGCACACAGGTGGTCATATGTTCACAACGGTGACATCTGAATTGTGTTGGCATGGTGAAAGCAACGGAACCTTTAACAATAATCCAAGCAGGAGACAAGGGACTGCATGCACTAAAGCAGAAGTGATGTGAGAAGGCATTCTGCCCCTTGAGAGTAACTTTGAGATAGGGAAACGGAAGGGACCCCAGGAAAGACTGCTTTTTGGTACCTCTATTCTCCCTAGGACCTCCACCCTGCCTTACACATGCCTTGAGGTATGTCCTCCTTGTAAAAGTCAAGGAGAGTTAATTATTTCTTTGGAGTCATCCAGCACAAGAGATAACGAGATAACCTAACATCGAACGGGTGACTGGGCAGGACTGTCATGGAGGTTTTTCAAGACTGACTCCAGACCTCTTGACACCATAACTCCTGGCTCTGGGGCATAAGTGATTTACAGAGGACACCCGAGCACTCATCCTTGTTATCCAGTTCCTGGATGCCTGAGAGGACACGAGGGCAAGACCATAATCCTCAATAATAAAAACCACAGACCCCAAGCAGAGAGGAGACTCATTCTCCTTTTCCTTTCTGAGTCTCCCAGACACTTGATCTTTACACCCTCAATAAACTGCTCTCACTTCCTACCAGCTCCCATTTGACTTCTACCCTGCACAAAGCCAGACTCTTCACCTAATCTGATACAAATTCAAATTTTCACCACACCTCTCAATCCCCACCTGAATGAAAACCTGGAGAGGTCAAAAGCCAGAGCCAAACAGACTTAATGGTATATCTGCATCTGAATGAAGACCTCATTACAACAGCAAATGGAGATAAAATACTGGTCAGAAGAGACAGGGGCCCATTCCAAAACCCAGGACCTTCATCTGCCCTTGTCAGTTTGCTTGGAAGAGAAAGTAGTATCGTTAAATGCTAATGCTAGCATGTTTGGATAACACGCATACCTGCTCCAATTTGTCAAGTAGTATTCCAAAGAAACTTACGGAGCTTTTGAACCATGAAGTGTGTACACAGACGTGCGTGTGCACATGTGCACGTGCACAAAAAAGTCAGAAACCACCAGGAAGTTTTCAAAAATAAACAATAAATTTAGAGTGCCAAAAATAGGCTAACAGCTTTGCATTTTTTAAGCTTCATAACAACCAAAAAGAAAGTCCATCATGTGTTTTGAAGACTGAACGGAACGTAATAATCAAGGCCATGTCTGGAAAAACTTTCCTCAGAAAGGAAAAGATGAAGCGCAAATTACAAAATGGTATATATTACAAAATTTTGTGTGCATGTGTTTAGATATATATTATCATCTTCAATGTTAAATATATTACAAAAAATCAATATTCCACCTATTTTACAACAATATAAATTTTGTGCATCTCATTTTGCAATTACTAGCAAATATAAATTAAGATCTTGGTAACCTTGAGATATATATTTTTTCGATTTTTTTTTTGGGGGGGGTTTGGATTTATTTGAGAAAGAACATGAAGGGGAGAGTGGGGCAGAGGGAGAAGCAAATTCCTCACTGAGTAGGGAGACTGATATGGGGTTCAATCCCAAAACCTGCAATCATGACCTAAGCTGAAGGCAGACATTTAAACAACTGAGCCACCCAGGGACCCTTATATTTTCAATTTCTAACTAGACCAGATAATACACAAACTGTCGAAATTTAAAGCAGTTGTGTATAAGATAATACCAAACCTAAAAATTTATGTTAACACAGAACTTAAAGACTACCTGTTAAGTCGATCAACTCTCTAAAATTTATGCTTTCAGGATACAGTAAAGATATTTTTATTGGCCTCATTTCTTTCACATTAAAGTTTACCACTTTCACATTAACTGACATAGATTATGATATTCAGGGCAGTAAATATGACAAAGCATTGTCAGATGTCAATGGGGAAGATGTTAGACTCATTATGAATTAAGACTAGTTAAAAAGAATGATCTTTTTTCTAAATAACTAGAAGAATCAGTTTGGCAAATGACGTTTCTTTAGAAAATTCACAAGAACACACAGATACAAACACACAGATATTTAGGTAGTACACAATCCTTGCTATTGAGCAAGTATCTATATACTATGCAGCAGGCCATATACCAACCTGAAAGGAGCTTAGAGCTTAGAGCCTAAATACTGGGATTGGATGCTAACCCACTGAATACTTTGAACAGCCAAACTATAAAAATTGCACCCTGTCAGGCAGAAAAATTAACAGTTAATCACAATTAAGTTATACAGGCTTTTACATTGCCAGTAAAGTTCCGTATAAATATATTATAAAATAGAAATAGGCTATTGGTCACAAAGTCAATGCATTTGGTCAAACGTTGAATTGGCCAGCTAATTCACCACTGACAACTGAGAAGTTATCCCTGAAATATTAGTCCAGAGTTGCAGAAAGCCAAGCAGATCCCTTAGTTCTGGAGAATGAAGACAAAAATGTTGAACAAAGACAAGGATTAAAATTTCAAGATAGGGGATCCCTGGGTGGCTCAGCGGTTAGCGCCTGCCTTTGGCCCAGAGGGCCCCATCCTGGACAGGCTCCCGGCATGGAGCCTGCTTCTCCTTCCTCCTGTGTCTCTGCTCCTCTCTATGTCTATCATAAATAAATAAATAAATAAATAAATAAATAAATAAATAAATAAATAAATAAATCTTTTAAAAAATAAAAAATAAATAAAATTTCAAGATAATCAACTCTAGTCAGATAAAATCCACCACTAGAATGAAGTCTTATGGGACCAAATATCAATTACTGTTAACTTTAAGTAAAAGCAACTGAGGTCTTTTTATTTCATTTGATTATGTCTTATCTCTCTCTTTAGCATCTGATTTTTTCAATAACAAACCCAGAAGGGCCAGCCTAAAGACAACAATGCCAAGTGAGTTTGGTGGCAGAGAGATCCAATCAGCTATGCAACAACTCTGCCAGCATCCTATAAGAGGCCTCCCATTTTACCTCAAATCCATCCCAGTCATGCCAATCACTCAGAACCACAAGTGAAGATTCTCTTTCCCACCTACCACCCAAAATTATCTATGCATCTACTACATGCCAGGCACCATACAAGGTACTACAGATACAGACGTAAGAATAAACTCAAGAAGCTTATTAAGTAGGAGAGGAGTAGAACAGAGTCATGGACAAATAATTATTTAAGAAGTGGGTGCCCTGGTGTACATGTAAGGAGCTTGGAAACAGCCACTTTATCCTTGGAGAAAGAAAAAGTTGACTAGACTGAAAAACCACTCTTCTTGGATTGACGAGCTAGGAGAGGACCCAGGGCAAACCACTGCCCCTCAAATGAGAGGGACAAACAGGCAAATAGAGGAGTCACATATTACCTGAGCAGAGACTCACAAATGGAGACCACCTCAGGAACCAGTGCTAAGCTGGAAAACTTGAACTGTAATTATAATTACTCCCAGGGACCCAGGCATAGTACCCCACACACACACACCCCGCTCAACAATATTATGAGATTTACTTCCAGGAGCTCGACCAGGTCCCCACAGTAATAAATACTGGAGAAAAATCCCAAGCTTCAACAGCAGGAGGGGAAAAGAAACCATTCTGAAATAGCAAGAGCACTCTATTCTTAGCAATCCACGATACATGTGAAGATGGAAGAGGTTTAACCAAAGGACTTTACATTTAACCTTAAGGTTAGCCTTAGAAAATAAACAGCTTCAAAGAGAGGGCTCAGAATTAGGCTACTGAAATTCTAAATGTCACTTTGCCTCTAGTATAAATCTCAAACTGACCTTATTTCCTCTTTAAATCTGGCTTTGATCAAAGATAGGATTTAATAACTAGGAGCTTCCTCCTAACACTACTTTTCCCCACAACCTCATGCCACTGTTTTCCACCCCGCAGCCAGAGTAACCAATTTGCACATGCAATCACATAGCATCCCTTCTTAACAGGTCTCAGTGGGGTTCTATCTATACTACCCATTCAGTGGCCTTTAAGTCCTTCCCAGACATGGCCCAAGCCTACTTCAGCAGCCTGGTAGCTTCACCCATGTGCTCCAGCCCACCCCATCTCTTCTCTCCAGCCCCAGGTCCTTCTTCCCACTTCAGCTTCCTCAAATGAGGTTAGGTCCCCTCTAAATGCTCCTTGGCATCCTGTCCTCCCACTCTGTAGCACTCATCAGGTTTGCAGGTCATTTCTCATGCCAGTCTTCCCCACCATACAACAGGGGATCATGTCTGGTACCCCACTGTCTCTGCCACATCCATTCACAACAGACATTCAGTATGCACTTAAAAACTGACTGGTCCTTCCAACTCCACCCATCCCCTAGAGGACAAGGACTAACTGAATCTTCTCTAACAGAGGTAGCTACTCACGACAGAACAATCAGACCTACGTACAAATACCTGGACTACGTAGCTGCACTGGAGATCAAGAATTTACACGGGAATATATGTTTCTCAGTGAGGACTTACATGTTCAGTTCAGTTGCAAAGAGGTATCAAATACAATTACAGGGAAGTTATCTTAAGTGAAGTTCACTGACCTTGCTATTATAATTCAGCCCTTTACTCAAAAATCTTTACTAAGCAACTACACTTTGTGCCATGCTATATAGCACATTTCCCTACATGTCAGGGGAACAATGGAGCATCAGAAGTTATCTCTTGTACATTTCTCATGGCTGGGCCAGGCAAACAGTTGACAAGCTGGCCTATTTCAAAACAAAGTCAAGCTCTAGAAATGGTGTCCTATCTTTTACCAGCACAACCAGAAACAAAAATAAACAAGGATTAATTTTATGTTTTCTTGCCTAAAGAATCTACCCATTTTTATAAAAGTCTAAAACTCACAAAATTAAACCTGTGTATTCCTCAAAGTACTGCTGAGGGATACATGCATATATGGCAAAAATATATGGTAAAGCAAGAGAAGAATAACCCTTAGATGTAAGATGGCAGCTGAGAGTAATGGAGAAAGGGCCTATGGTGGGGGCATTCTTACTCCTTCCGCTGAGTAGCAGACACACAACTATTTGAAACATATATACACTACATACCTCCTGTGTGTGTGTGTGTGTCTGTGTGTGTTTCTTTTTAAGATTCTTATTTATTCGAGAGAGAGTGCAGGAGCACAGGAGCGCACAAGCCGGGGGAGGGGCAGAGGGTGCAACAGGCTCCCCGATGAGCAAGCAGCCTGACACAGGGGACACAGGGGCTCCATTCCAGGAACCCAGGATCATGACCTGAGCTGAAAACAGATGCTTAACCCACTGAGCCACCCAGGTGCCCCCCTCTTTTGGTTCTGATTGCCTATATAGAAGAAGTAAGGGCAAACTAAACACTGAAGACTGAGCTGGACAAATGTCCACAAAGCAGCAAATTCCCAAGATGCCTGGCTAAATCACCAGAAACAGATAACTACTCAATGTACTTTTCATTGTTCAAGCTAGAAATGCTGAGTGAAAGGTCATTGTAAAAAGAGCTCTATTTCCTCATAATTCTACCCAGAATCACTAGAAACCACTGCCCGCTTCCAGTATCAAACCGTCTCCAAAATTTGTCACTGAGGATGCCCACACACATGCACAAACACACACACCTTCTAAGGCATGATCAGAAATGAACTGTAGTTCTGTGATTCTGCAACTACAGTTCCTTACTCCCCCAACTCATAAGAACATTTTGGCACTAAAGTCATTACAAAATGAAGAAAATCTTTGTTCTATAAACTGTTTATTGTTGATATCACTTTGATGAATCTCTTTTAGTAAGAAAATAAGCTTTACAAAAAATCATTGTTAATAGATATCAAAGTCCTTTAAATTTAAGGCAGAAATTATGGAAGAAAGGCATTTTGGCACTTAGCTCAAATGACTCATTTCAGATGTCCGGTATCCACCCTTCAATTGGCCTTGTTCAAAGCCAGGCTTTCTTTTCCTTCACAAAACAAAAAGACACGGTTTTTAATCACCCCCCCCCCACACACACACACACACTTGTTACTGGTACTTATGAAGAAGAGTCTGAACCTAGTACAATGGTCAAGAGCATACACTTTAGACAGGCTGGCGAGGTTCAAATCCTGGCACTGCCCCGTAGAGGCTATAAGACTGGTCACATTGTGTGTCTATGCACCACACTCCATGTAGGTCACGGTCTGCACAACCATTACGTGGTTATGTTTCTATCTACATTTCACTCTTCTTTTGTTAAGTGGAGTTGTTAACAAATCCTCCATACCAGATTATAATGCCCTTGAAGCTACAGACTATCTTATAACAATCAATTAACACCTTACTTGAGATGAAAAACTATCACATTTTTAAACTCTCCATCCTCCTGGTCTCCAAGGTCCTACAGATTATTAGATGAACTTCCATCTCACTCCACCCTCTACCTTACCTTTTATGTATTATATTGTACAACAATCCTAGTTAACCACAGTCATGACTTCAAGGCATTAAGATTCAGAAAAATCTTTTCAACCACAGTAATTATATGCAGTACTTTAAATGTTATCTTAACTCTTTGCCACTGAGTAACTGCGTAAAATAAATCTCTAAATCAAGTAAAACATTGTTATCTGATTTACCTACATAAATGGACAGTTCATCCTTTTGTCAATGGTTCTCACAGTCTATTCAAGCTGATGCAGAAAGATCATTACCACAAGATACATTTGGATCCCAAGCCTGACCTCTTAACAAGAAAGGATCTGTCCCTACAAGTGAATGTTTGCTCCTCCTAAAGCTATCTGACATTCTTAAACACCCACAAAACGTGTATGAGTCAACTCTTACAGATTTCTGAGATTAAGATTCCAAAATATACTCTAACAGAACAAAAAGTTTCACACATGAAGAACACAAATTATTTTCAAAATAACAGGTATGTACATGAAAGTCACCCCAAGTGAGAAATCATACTAGGCTAGACTGCCAAAAATCCGCTCCTTCTCTTTCAGCTGAATCTTCTTCTGGGTGTATCACAAAAATAAGCTATACCCAAAAAGTTTCGTTTTTTTTTTTAATATATTTTCATTGCATAGAGTAAGCACTGTGTGCTCCCTGATTAAAGATTTTTTTAAAAAGATTTTATTTATTTATTCATGAGAGACACAGAGAGAGAAAAAGAGTCAGAGAGACACAGGCAGAGGGAGAAGCAGGCTCCATGCAGGGAGCCCGACATGGGACTCTATCCTGGGTCTTAAGGAGGTCTATCTTCAAAGCCTGCCCTTTGCCAGGGTACAATATCTAGCTCATCATGGGGACAATTATTACTGGTATTTTAAGCACAGCAAATCGCAGCTAACATTATTTCAATCTGTGATCTATAAAATCAATCATTCCCTAAGTCAAAAGAAGGTTAATAGTAAAAAGATCTTTCTTTTAACCTAGATTTGAACCCAAATTTATATGAAGTACAAATGTGTACCTCTTACCACTAACTGTGAGAATAGAGATGAAAAAGTTGTAACATGGATTTTTTTTCTTTTGAGGTAAAACTGACATATTAGTTGCAGGAGTACAACACAATAACTTGGTATTTGTAGTTTTTTTTTTTTAAGATTTTATTTATTTATCCATGAGAGACACAGAAAGAGAGAGGCAGAGACACAGGCAGAGGGAGAAGCAGGGAGCCCGACGCGGGACTCGATCCTGGGTCTTCATGCCCTGGGCTGAAGGCGGCGTTAAACCGCTGAGCCACCAGGGCTGCCCAGTATTTGCAGATATTACAGAACAATTACCACAATAAGTCTAGTTACCTTCTGTCACCACACACAGTTACAAACTTTTTTTTCCCGTGAAAACTTTTAAGATCTATTCTGTTAGCAACTTTCACATACGCAGTACAGCATTATAGTCCTTATCTTGTACATTACAGCTCTGTGACCTACTTGTTTTGTAAGTGGACATTTGTACCTTTTGACTACATTCACCCATTTTGTACCTCCTCCCCACCCTCACCTCTGGCAACCATCAATCTTCCTTTTTATCTATGAGCTCAGGATTGCTTGGTTTTGCCTTTATGTTCCATATATATGAGATCATAGTTTATTTATTCTTGATATCTGCATTTTTATCACGGGACCATATCCGCTTAAACACACAAAATGGCTCCATAATGAAGCAAACAGACAATATGATACAAGGAATTAACCACCAGGCTGAAAATCAGGAGTCTAGGCTTCCAAGTCACTGCCCACAGGACTGAACACATCAATGTACCTGATTTATCATGGCCTCAGGTTTCCTCACCTGAATGAAGGCACCGGACCCTTCCAGCTGTCATTTCAGAGGTGGAATCTCAATTTCCTTTACCTGGTTTCGTGGCCATGTGTGGGAGCTGGAGGACCAGCTTCCCCAGTAAGTGTCAAACCACGCCAGTGTGTTTCAGATCACCAAGATTCCACTGGAGCTGAGGAAATAGACCTAACAGATGCTCTTCTCAGGCAGCCACAGCATGGGCCATTACAGGCCTTCTAGATATGAGGAGTGCAGTCCTCACCAGACCTCAGGCCTGTACCATCTCTAAATGCTCCATCACACCTCACCTGCAAGACCTCCTAGAAGTAAGGGCCAGTACTTTGTTTGGCCTCTTTGCTCTTTCCTCTCTAGCCAGACTGCGTATGTACATTCACTTAGTCTAACTTTGTACCCTGGGTCCAGTGGGTGTGTTTCTGTAACAGCCAAGATTAAAATTATGTATGGACAAAAGCCATGACTTTCGGTAGGAGGGGCTCGCATTACTGTGAGAGAAGGTGATCCAATATCTAAGTACAAGGTGAATCCAGCAGATTCTTTCTTTATCCTTAAGTTTTCTGTTCACACCAGCAGATCAATTATTATTTGACACTCCATACTGATTCAAAGAATAAAGTAGTGCAGTAACCTCATTTTAAGAATTTAAATCACGAAAGAAAAAGATATTGGAGTCTTATAAGCCAAAAAATTTTGGATGTCCTACGTCAGGAGAATTTTTTTGGCCCAGAATGGGAACACATGCATTTATAAACATACCATGAACATCTGGCACAGTACCACATGCTGCCTTATATAAGCAGCAGAGGAGAAAAAGCAGATTGGGATGGAAGCAACAGAAGCCGGGCAAGGGAACAAATGGGAAAAGGCAAGTAATTGCAAAGGGTTGCCAATATCATAAATGAGTCTTAGACCTAAAGTGTTTCACCATCTTCTCAAGCTCACGTTCCGCAAGTCTGTCCTGGTACCCAGCATACCAGGCAGTTTCAGCCCTGAGTAGGATCACATTCCAGATCTCACGGGCTCTCCGCATCTCCTCTGCCTCCCCTACAGCCTTATCACAACTCCATTACTAGGAGTATTCAGGAGTCAGGGAGGAATTTCACTTTTAAAGCAACATAAAAAGGAATTCCTTCCTATTGCAAAAGGCCCAGGATGTGGATCTGGCTGTGCCAGCCACCTTGTCAACTGCCTCTCCTCCATGCAGGATCTTGGCTGCAGATCAGCATAAGGGAAACTGCTGTTTCCTCCAGTGCCATCTGCTCAAACAGGGTGCATTCCTACTGCTGCCCATGAGTGGCTCTTCCCTCCTTCCCTCTCTCTTCCCCTCTCCTCCACCCTCTACCCTTCCCCCCTTCTGTCTCATAGCTTTCTGGAAATGCTCTGGTGGAGAACTACAGCAAAGTACCAAAGATGTGCCATACTCCCAGCCTCCTAGGGCTGACAGCAGACAGTCCTACGAAGAGAAAAAAAGAGGAAGGAAACAACCGATGCTAATATTCTGAGAGGGCTCCCAGCGGGATTATAAGGTTCACAGAATAGGCTGATCCACAATCATTTAACACCCAGCAAGAAGAATAACAATAATAATACCAAAGAGCAGCTACCACAAAAACAGTATGCAGGTTCTCAACATATTAAAAACAGAATTACCACATAATCCAGCAATTTCATTTCTGGTATTTATCTAAAGAAAATGAGAACACTAACTTAAAAAGATATCTGCATCCCCATGTTCACTGTTGCATTATCTACAATAGCCAAAATATGGAAACAATCTAAAGTGTCCAGCAATGGAAGAAGGGATAAAGAAAATATGGTATTAAAAAAAAGAAGAAAATATGGTGTGTGTAATGGAATATTACTCAGCTGTAAAAAAAAGAATGAAATCTTGCCATTTACAATACGCATGAAGCTAGTGAGTACTATGCTAAGTGAAATAAGTTAGAGAAAGACAAATACCAAATGATTTCAGTTATATGTGGAATTTAAAAGACAAAACAAATAAGCAAAAGGAAAAAAAAAAGAAGCAAACCAAAACAGAGAGAGCAAACTGATAGTTACCAGAGGGGAGGGGTTAAGGGTAGGAGAAGTAGGGGATGGGGATTAAGGAGTGTGCTTTTTTTTTTTCTTCTAAGATTTTTATTTTTATTTTTATTTTTAATAAATTAATTTTTATTGGTGTTCAATTTACCAACATACAGAATAACACCCAGTGCTCATCCCGTCAAGTGTCCCCCTCAGTGCCCGTCACCCATTCACCTCCACCCCCCGCCCTCCTCCCCTTCCACCACCCCTAGTTCGTTTCCCAGAGTTAGGAGTCTTTATGTTCTGTCTCCCTTTCTGATATTTCCCACACATTTCTTCTCCCTTCCCTTATATTCCCTTTCACTATTATTCATATTCCCCAAATGAATGAGAACATACACTGTTTGTCCTTCTCCGATTGACTTACTTCACTCAGCATAATACCCTCCAGTTCCATCCACGTTGAAGCAAATGGTGGGTATTTGTCGTTTCTAATGGCTGAGTAATATTCCATTGTATACATAGACCACATCTTCTTTATCCATTCATCTTTCAATGGACACCGAGGCTCCTTCCACAGTTTGGCTATTGTGGACATGGCTGCTAGAAACATCGGGGTGCAGGTGTCCCGGCGTTTCATTGCATCTGAATCTTTGGGGTAAATCCCTAACAGTGCAATTGCTGGGTCGTAGGGCAGGTCTATTTTTAACTCTTTGAGGAACCTCCACACAGTTTTCCAGAGTGGCTGCACCAGTTCACATTCCCACCAACAGTGCAAGAGGGTTCCCTTTTCTTAAGGAGTGTGCTTGTATGGAAGTACTGTTTACCTGAAACCACTGTATGTTAATTAAGTGGAATCTAAATAAAACCAATGACTAACTAAATAGGAAAATAGTACTAGAAGCAGCGGTCATTGAACACCTATGAAGTGCTAGAATAGTGGTTGCCAAACTTCTGTCAAGATCCCTATTTTGTTTTTTTGAAATTAAAAGACTATTTTGTGTACAAGTGTTTTGTACACAAAGAAGGAAAATATTGTAAATTTTCGGATGCGTGTCAGTTTTCTGTCTTTGTATGTATACAACTGCAAGGAGCATACAAGGAGCAATTTCACCTTGGGCCTAGAAACTTAAGTCAACACTATTCTGGCGCACATTTTTAAAAATTAAATATTGGACCAAACTTTAGTCTAATCCCATATATGTATTATCTCATTGAATTCTTACAACGCTAGGAGGTGGTATCATTATTTTTGTTTTGCAGTTGAAGAAATGGAGCCATGAAGTGACTGAGCCACTTGCGGGCTGGCTTCCCGTGGAAGTAGGGTCCTAGAGCCCGCACTCAACCCAGGTCCAGTAAGTGAGCAGCTTCCCACACCCACCTCCAAACTGGGCTTCCATGTCCTCAAGCAATTGGGTCTCTTCCTCCAATTCCTCCCACCCTTGAATCCTTGGTTCCACCATCTACCCTCCCCTTCCAAATGAGAACACCTCAAGGGCAGGTCTAGTTCAACTGAGTGACTTAAACTAGGCCTCAGGGAGCAAAGGATTCCTTCAAAAGTTTTTAAGTTGAGTAAGTAAATAAAGATGGGATTTTTTAAAAAAGAAAATAAAATGTAGCAAGAAAAAAAAAATCATAAACCCTGACTCTTGGGAGTCTGTCCCAGGTAAAGGGAAACTAAAGTCTTCATAACACTACTCTCTTTCTTAGAGCTACTACAGGGGAAATAAGAAACTTTATCTAAAAATTAAATCAGATTTAAAAAAACATACACACTAAGGTTTTAAAGCATCTGTCTGTGCTTTGTTCCAGGTTCTTTGTTCAGGGAAAGCGATTTAATGAGTTTTTAGCTCAACAAAGGTGGGACTAGGATTTATTTTGGGAGTTAATGGTGAAGAGGTAAACTGTCCTGGATAAGAAAGTAACAGGTATTAGAGGATTGAAAACTGGAAGATTAAAAAAATAAAAATAAAAAGAGCAAATTCTACAGAAAGGAAAAGAGCAAGAAGGTAACAAATTAACCCTAAACTAGGGGATGGGTGGGCAGCGCCCTGTCAAGACTCCAAACATCATGCCCAAAACTTCAATATGACCACCTCCTATTACAGGTCCTTTTGGGAGATGCAAATACAGGTAGTATCCAACAGGGGACAAAGGAACGCAGAAATGGGTGGGCCTCAAGACTGAAAAGCAGAAGTGAAGAAGCCTAGAGAAGAATGACATCTGAGAAAGAGGTAATTAGGGAGTGGCCAGTACTGTAAATGGTAGGATAGAGTGCTGCATGCTCACCAAGTAGATGGTGAGGGCCCAGATCTTTCTGATACCATGGATAATGCTGGGGGGACCAGTCAAGCACCCCAGACTATTCCCCCACAGGGAGAGAACGCCTGTCCCAGACAGTGCCAAACATCATGACTCAACACCAGTAACGGATTTGTGGTTGACAAATCTCTTTAAAACTCAGTGCAAGCTAGCCCAGAAGCAGAAAAGAAACAGTGAGGAGGAAGGGAAGAAAGCACTGCATTTCATCCGGAGGCTCCAGAAGTCTTACCTCACCAACTAATCCCAATATGAGCTGGTAATGAAATAGAGAAACTTTAGAGACCTCATGAAAAAATTTGCTCATTTTCCTGCTTCTATTCTTGCTAGGACCTACGCCCCTTCCCTACGCATGGCTTAGGGTACTGATAATGTATATCCTCCTTGTAAAGGTCAAGGAGTTAATGATTTCTTTGGAATCTTCCAGCACATAGGTAACATCTAAGGGGTGTCAGGAAAGTTCTCCAAGACCACTGACTCCCGACACCAAGACCTCTCTCTCTCCAGGGCAGAAGTGACATGGAGACCAGTTTCTGGATGCCTGAGAGGGCACATACAGCAGACATCTGTCCTCAATAAAAACCCCAAGCCTCAAGCAAAGACAAGACTCTTTCTCCCCATTCTGAGTCTCCCAGACACTCTCTCCTTTCCACATCTCCCAGACACTCTGTATCTGCCCTCTCTCCATATCTTCAATAAACTCTGCTCTCATTTCCTCTCGGTTTGTGTTTGATTTCCACCCCGCGCACAGCCAAGGACCCTCAGACCCTGCCAGCCTGCATCAGTAAATTACCCAACAGGAAATATTAAACTCTGCCCAGTACACCAGAGATCAGTTTCAGTGTAGGATGGCAAATTCCCACAATTGTCTCTCTTCCAAGTATAAGTTCCTAGACATCTGAGGATGTTTGCCTCATAAATCAAACTGCCAACTAATGTACCGGCCACTCAGTTTCAATCCCCAAGTTTATTCTCAAGTCTCTACATCTTCTTCTGCTACACAGTGCTATTCCAAGCAGCATATACATGAAATTGAATGCTCCACAGACATACTAATTTTAGAACTCACTTTAAAACTTTCCCACTTCATCCACCTGCCAAATGAAAGGAAGACAACAAAGCAGCTGCCACAGCTGTTCTCTAAAAATTAGTACAAAGGTGACATACATTCTTTTCAGACACGACGTTTTCAACTCTTTTTTAAGTGCAAAGCCAGAAGATACCTGGAGTCTCTAAAAATGATAACTTCGCAGTAGAGCCACTTCACCACAGCAAGGCAGCAATGCCTGGCAACAGCCAACAAAATAATGTTATGTTTTAAACTCATTCCACTTCAAGTGTATCATTGGATTCCACTTCTTTGCAATCTCAAAACAAAATGATAAAATCTTCAGGTAAATTTAAACCTAATTAAAGCCAATGTTAACTGCTATGCTGATTGTTTATTTAGCTCCATATATTTTATGCAAAATATCAACAGGATCCAGCTTATATGACCTTTTAAGAACAACTACCTCTACTTTGTGTAGAGAGCAACACTGGATAAATCTGTATAGGAAGGAAGGAAGGAAGGAAGGAAGGAAGGAAGGAAGGAAGGAAGGAAGGAAGGAAGGAAGGAAAGGAGGAAGAGAGGGAGGGAGGGAGGGAGGGAGGGAGGGAGGGAGGGAGGGAGGGAGGGAGGGAGGGAGGAAGGAAAGAAGGAAGAAGGAAGGAAGGAAGGAAGGAAGGAAGGAAGGAAGGAAGGAAGGAAGGAAGAGCAAGCAAGCGGGCACTTTAACAGGGATCATGTCCTAACAGACAGCTGCCTTGCCTTGTGTAACACTTCAACTGTCAAGAACAGAGGTTTAAAAATTGATCCTGCAATTTTTTTTTTTTTTTGCCTTTCAAGGGCCAGTAACTATGAAACAGATTTCCAAAACATGTTTATAATCAGGTCTATATAACCAAAAGCAAACTAGAGCAGAACCAGAACTACAAAAAGATTCTATCATCTTAATTTAACTTCCAGAAACACCACTTCCTACCCTGCAATGGGCTCCTGGCCTCTGCCACTTAGAACATCTCACGCCGAGTAACAGTAGTTCCAGTTATGGCTCAGCCAACCATCTGTGGCTGTCTTTCACAATCCTGGCCATTAAGGAAATGCAATGTTTCAGTGCTATTTGGTTTGGCTAGATTCCTCTAGACATAAGCTAAGTGCACACATTTTTTATTCTCCAGGGTTTGAGCTCCAGCAGTGTTTGTAACATGACATTCAAAACCTAAAATTGACCTTGACTAGGAGATTTGGACTGGCATTCTGAGACAACCTAACAGAACTATCTAAGCCAAAAACAAAACAAAACAAAACAAAAACAAAAAAACCCTTCTACAAGGCTCTTAAATGCATTTCCTCTACAAAACTAACATCACCACAATCCACTACTAACAACAAATGTCACACACTGGCTGATCAGATGGGTGAGGCACTCACCTTGGGTGAAAAAATTGAAGTGGGCAACCAAAAAAAACAAACTCCAGTAATCAAGATAACTAATATTTGAGTGCCATTCATATTTTAAAGTCTCAAAATTAGTGCAAAAAAATCTACAATGAAAAAAAAAAAACTGCGATGAAAATCGATCCAAGCCTCCATTTATACAACTCACTGTCACCCATCTCAGTCCTGCCTCTCAATCTGTCAGGTCTGTTCTTTATTTAAAATTTTTGAATTTTGTTCATTTATTGCATTAAACTACCACATCTCTTACTTATTGAGTTTTTTGGGCACCCCCTTAAATTTTTCACTCGAGGACAGTGGTTCACTCACTTCACCATAGCCTCAGCCCTGCCAACACATATTAACTTAATATTCATGGGGAAATCTCCTGTGAGGTAGCCCCCACCATTACTCATTTGTAAATGAGTAGACACAAAAAGGCTAGCTACTTTGCCCAAGATTGTGGAGCAAGGGTCACCAAGTCAGATTCCCAAACCCAGCTATGTAGCTCAGAGTCCACACTTAAAGACAAACATCCCACCTCTCAGAAATTGGCATCACAAAAGCATTCAGCATAAAATCATATAGTCCTGAATTTTAGGAAATAAATAATATGTGAAAACTATTCAAATAAACTATAATTAATGACAACCTGGGCAAATTTGGTAGTGATTTGCTCATCACTGATCAGTGTCCTGCAAAATTTAGGCTAAGTGTTCATTCCCCCAAACTCCTGGAATTTTTCTTTAAGCCATCCTAATCCTCAGAAAGAACCAAGGGAGAAGACAGGTCTGACCCCTCACCCAAAGGACAGGACTACAGATTTGAGTAGCCTAGAGTAACTAATGTCTGTGCTGAAGTTTGGAGATACTCTCACATACTGTCGGCTTTACAAGGCTAATTGAGCTACAGTGCACATCACAGGACAATGTTCAGAAATACTCCCTAATAATGTGTTCATTTAGTAAGAGAGTAGAATTTAGAAGTGAAGTCAGGACAGCTACAATGGTCCCACCATATTTAGCCTGTTGTTAGTGATGGTGGCCATCACAGTTTAAAAGGGTCATAACGAAACGAGGCTGAAAAGAATCTAGAAAAGTTAAGGAAAGAATGGTTGAGAGAGCCAGGGGCTATTCTTTTGGGGTGGTGAAAAAGACAACTTAAGTCAGGCAAGTGGTGCCTAGCAACTATTTTCAATTATCTTCAGAGTTAGTGGATTTAATTTGTGTGACACCAAAAGACTGAAGTTGGACAAGTGGACAACAGTCTATGGATGACAGTTTCAAGGACTGGCTTTCATCTCAGTATAAAGAAAAAAATCTTCCAACAATTAGACCTGTCCAGCATTGAAAAAGCCTGCCTCCAGAGGAGGTGAGTTGGCTGGCAGCTGCTATAGAAGGGACCCAAAAGAGATGGCCACTTGGACAAAAGGACTCAAATCCCTTCCAACTCTAAGACATTAAGAAATGGAACAAATAACTAAACTTAACACATTTATTGTTATGCATGGTGCTTAGTTCCTAAAAACTCTAGAAAACTAAAACAAAACTATGAGCTCAACAGGAAGGAGGTCTTGCACTTTCATTGTATTTCAAGCTAGATTCTTGATTTTTTTTAAAACCAAGCCACTGAAATAACACACATTAACAATTAATCTCCCTCATGGAAAAACTAAATTGTGTCCTGAGACAGTATTTATAGTTACTGTTTAAGAAAATTAGGAAGCGGGCAGCCCCGGTGGCGCAGCGGTTTAGTGCCGTCTGCAGCCCAGGGCATGATCCTGGAGTCCAGGGATCGAGTCCCACGTCGGGCTCCCTGCATGGAGCCTGCTTCTCCCTCTGCCTGTGTCTCTGCCTCTCTCTCTCTCTCTCTCTGCATCTCTATGAATAAATAAATAAATTCTTAAAAAAAAAAGAAAAAGAAAATTAGGAAGCTGTACTCATATATGCAATCAGTATTTTATATTTCTCTCACAAACTACATTGGCTAATCTTACCAAGATCTACAGAAACCATGCAGAAGAAAAAAATACAGAAACAGCGGAGTTAGAATTTAGGAAAACAAAGCAAAGTAAAAGTTGAATCGATGTATCAGCAGCCCAGTACATTAAAAGACCTCGAGAAAATCTATCCAATCAGACATATAAAGTTAGAAAAATGTCCATCTTAATGATGACACAATTCCTTTTTTTTTTTTTTTTTTTTATGATAGTCACACACAGAGAAAGAGAGAGAGAGAGGCAGAGACACAGGCAGAGGGAGAAGCAGGCTCCATGCACCGGGAGCCCGACGTGGGACTCGATCCCGGGTCTCCAGGATCGCGCCCTGGGCCATAGGCAGGCGCCAAACCGCTGCGCCACCCAGGGATCCCCGATGACACAATTCCTAAAAAGCAGTTTTGGGTCCAGGGAGTCTTCCAAAAAGGTACACACATAACTTTAGTATAAGTATGTTTGTTTGGACAAGAATGGAAACAAGACAAGTTAAAAAAAAAAAATATATATATATATATATGTATATAGAAGGATGACACAAGTTTAAAACAGTGAGTGCTTGTAGCTTCTGCTGCGTGATTGAGTGGTGGGTACACGTATACATACATGTACACACACACACACACATACACACCCTATATATTGCCTAAACACCACTGGATTATGCCAATGATTCCATTCAAAGTACCACACCATATTTACTGAGGAAGATTTCAAGTGAAACCAAAGTACTGACTCCAAGGAGGAAGAAAAGAACCCCACCAAGAGAACCTACCTACTTGCCAGGCATTTTATGAGATGACCCCATTTGATCCTCCCAATAGCCCCGTGAATGTGGGGGGTTCTTACAAAGGATGAAATCAAGTTAATTAACTTCCCCCAAAGTTTACCAAGCCAGTAAGGGGTTGAGCCAGACCTATGACTGACTCCAAAGCCCAACCTTAATTTCCTCTGGGCCATACAGCCAGCCAACTGCCTGTGCTTGTCACCTGCTAGGCCAAAACCCACTAGAAAACTTCCACCTAGGGATGCCTGGGGGGCTCAGAGGTTTGGTGCCTGCCTTCGGCCCAGGGCATGATCCTGGAGTCCTGCGGTCGAGTCCCGCATCGGGCTCCCTGCATGGATCCTGCCTATGTCTTTGCCTCTCTCTGTGTCTCGAATGAATGAATGAATGATAAATCAATCAATCAAACAATCAATCAATCAATCAATCTTTAAAAAAGAAAAGAAAACTTCCAACTGGAACTTCCTGCGGGTATGTTAAACTTGTCATTATCCCCAATCCTTGATCGCCTTCCGTCAGTTACATGGAGCCACTTTTTCCCACAATCACTGACGCTCAACCCTTTGAAGGGTGGCATCTGGCTCTGCCCTCTCTACCATTCCCACATACAATCAATCCTATTAGGTGCTATCACTACCTCAGCCTCTCCCAAATCCCCTTGTTTCCCATTACTTTTACCCTATACCAGACCTGTATTTTGTGATGCCAACTTAGCTATGCTCCACTTTCTCTCCACAATCCACACCAGACTTCACTATGAAAAACAACAATCATGCCACTAAAGAAGTGTGAGAAAGGCATTGACTCCCCACCATCTTCCTAGTTATAAACTCAATCTGGAATCACATGTAAGCCCCAAAGGACAATTCCAATTTCCATGCCTATGTAATTTTTCCGCCTCTATGTTTCAATCAAAATACCCTTAATCACCTCCTCTCAGTTATGATCCCTCCAATAGAAACACCTTACTCTCACTTTTACCTGCCAGTATGTTACCCATCCTTCCCTCAAGGCTCAGTTCTAATGCCATCTCTCCCACAACTTTTGGATGAACAAGTCAGTGAATCAAACTTTTAAGCACTAACTGTATGTTAGACTTTGGAAATACAAAAAGAACTCAGTAAGTTTATACAAATAACTTCAATGTTCCAAAAAAAAAAAAATCACTATCACTCAGTATAACCTACCTTATAAAACAATTAATTGGGTGTATGTTTTATCTTATCAATTCTTTAAAAGTGGAGAGCACTTCTTATTCCTATTAACAGGATGCTATTAGAATATAAAGTACTTACTGATGTTAAAACATTCAAACTGGGGAATCCTGGGTGCGCCTGCCTTTGGCCCAGGGCATGATCCTGGAGCCCCAGGATCAAGTCCCACATCGGACTCCCTGCATGGGGCCTGCTTCTCCCTCTGCCTGTGTCTCTGCCCCACTTTCTCTCTCTGTCTCTCATGAATAAATAAAATCTTTAAAAAAAAAAATTGAACTGTCCTCCCTACTTTCACTCTAGAACCTTCCAACCCAGTTTCCAAATAGCCTGAGTGATCTATGTAAATGTGACCTGGACTGTCAGTCCCATATCTAAAAACAAGGACTTTACTTTGGATTAGGCAATGACACCAAAAACCCTAAGCAACAAAGGAAACAATAACAACAAACAAAAAACCCAGAATTTGACTTCATCAAATTTAAAAACTGTGTGCTTCTAAAGACAGCATCGAGAACAGTAAAAAAGACAGCCCAGAGAATGGAAGAAAATATCTGCAAATCATATATCTAATTAAGGGAACTGTATCAAGAACCCAGAACATATAAAGAACTCAACCAATGAAAGAACAAATGAGCCCATCTGAAAATGGGCAAAAGATCTGAACAGAGTTCTCCAAAGAAGATCTATAAATGGTCAATAGCTCCTGAAAAGATGTTCAATATCATTAGTCCTCAGGGAAATGTAAATCAAAATCACAGAGATACAACTTCACATCCACCAGAGTGGTAAAAATCAAAGGCATACTATAACAAGTGTTGGATGGGATGCCTGGGTGGCTCAGCAGTTAAGGGTCGCCTTCAGCTCAGGGCGTGAGCCTGAGGTCCCAGAATCGAGTCCCGCATCGAGTCCCGCATTGGGCTCCCTGCATGGAGCCTGCTTCTCCCTCTGCCTATGTCTCTGCCTCTGTCTCTGTGTCTCTTGTGGATAAGTAAATAAAATCTTCAAAAATAAATAAATAAATAACAAGTACTGGCAAGAATATAAAAACATTGGAACCCTCATTCATTGTCGGTGGGAATAAAATGGTTGAGCTGCTTTGGAAAACAGCTGGCAGTTCCTCAAGATGTTACCATATGATTCAGCAACTCCACTGCTACATACCTGAGATGAAAACATCTTGCATACAAGGACTTGTAAAAATAATGTCCGTAGCAACTAATGTGTCCGTTAACTAATGAGTGAAGAAACGAAACATGGTATATCCATACAATAGGATATTATCTGGTGATAAAACGGAATGAAGTACTGATACATAACTACATACTTGAACACAGCTGAACCTCAAAACAACATGCTTAGTGAAAGAAGCCAGATACAAAGTCACATCTTATATGAGTCTATTTACATGAAATATCCAGAGAAGGCAAATCCATACAAAGAGAAAGCAAATTAGTGACTACCAGGGACTGGAGGGAGAGGAAAATGGGTTTCTTTCTCGGGTAATGAAAATGTTCTCAAATTAGACAGTGCTGATGTGATGGTTTCAGGATTCTCTAAGTATACTAAAAACCACTGGTTTATAAGGATAAATGTTCTGGTATACAAGTTATCTCTCAGTAGAGCTGTTATACATAAAATTAATAACAATAACAAAACCCCAATCACTTCTAATCCAGTTGCCCTATTAGTCCAAACTCAAGGCCCTATGCTACCTTTTGCAGCCTCCCTTCTAGTATGTCTCCTCCTCACAGTGTTCCAGAAACACCAGCCTCCTTTCCTCCCTGAGAAAAGCTCACGCCTACATGAGGGTCTCTCCACTTGCCTTCCTCACATACCTGGCTCCTACCTTCACTAGAGGCTCAGCTTAAACATCAACTCCCCAGAGGCCTCCTCCGACTTCACAGGCTAAAGTGGTCTTCTTCCCAGTCACTGGCACTAATCATATTTTTTGGTACTACTTATATAGGATATAAGGCGTAAGGCATAAGATGTATACAAGGTTACTTTGATTATTTTTCCCTTGTCTATAGCACATTTCCCCTCCTGCCATAATGGACTATCAAAACATTTGTTGAACATGTGGGCATGAAGGAATTTGCCATTTAGGTGCTGAGAGACTAGTTACAAAATAGATCACCCAACAGGGAGCCTATAATGAATGCCATATTAGGGGTACAGATGGTTATAAGAGAAATTTCAGGGAAGAAAATTATGTATAGCTGCAAGAGCTGTGGAAAATCTTCATGGAAGTGATGAGATTGAAAATAGATTAAGAAAATTGTGAAAGGCATTCCAGGAGAAAGATGCACCTGAACAACGCCCTCCCTACCTTGTCCAAGATCTCAACACTTCACCCACACACACATCCCACCATGACTCATGGGAACATAATGTGAAACCTAGAACTTGAACCCAAGTCGGTAGCCTCAAGGGTGCCTCAAGGGTACCTCTCCGACGCCTCCTCAAACCTAACGCAGGCATAGAAACATCTGCCAAATGACTAACAGCAGGTTCAGGTATTATTCCAGAAGTCTTATCATTACAATGAAAGGCAATTTCTACCTCCTCACAATTGCGTCAAATTTCTATTTTAGCCTTTTTGGTCTTTTCGGGGGAAAGAGGAAGTCAGTGTTTCCTTATTTAGATTTTAAATAAAAGTGTTTTAGGAACAGAGCAACAGCAAACCACATACCTCTAGCCTACCCTTAAAGAACCTGCCAAATCTCAGTGTATTTGTGGACAGCAGAGCTGCAATCCACCACTCCAGCGTGCTGTTTGTAAAACAGGAAGGGGATTATCAATGGGTCCCAGAGCACCTGCATGGTAGCAGGACTCCTACCTATGGAGTTCCAAATTTGAATACTAGTTTCTCTAACTAGCTATTTTGACCTAAGGCAAGTAATGCAACCTCTCCGAGGCCACTTCTTCATTTGTGAAAGGATGGAGTAACAACTGCTCTGCAGATCTGTATGTAAACTAGAGGGTAATACACATACATCAGCCAGTGCAGGGCCTAGCACATGCTTGACCCACTGCAAGTGTTAGTTACGATGACCAAGTCACAAAGTCACAGGCTGCTGGCCAAGAAGAAAGTGCTGAAAAACAGAAAATAATTGATTTCTAGCCTCTTGGGAATGTGATGAGCAGGAGTGACTTTGCATTATTTCAATACTATCAGCCTCTCTGGTTAAATAAGGGATGCTTGCTGCCAGGCCTGTCGTTTATAACTAGTACAAGAACTCTTGGAACTTGGGACATGAGACTGTTAAACTATAACATCAGTCATCTAATTGCACTTCATGAAACTGTAAAAATGAGACCTTCTGTACCATGTCTTAAAGGCCAACTTGAGAACTAAACATTAAAGTGAGGGGGCTGGGGGAAGCACTAATTTAAAGCCTCTACTACCTGCTTGAGCTTTTTTTTTTTTTAAGATTTTATTTATTCATGAGAGACACACAGAGAGAGAGAGAGAGAGAGAGGCAGAGACATAGGCAGAGGGAGAAGCAAACTCCCCACAGAGCAGGGAGCCTGATGTGGGACTCAACCACTGAGCCACCCAGGCGTCCCCTGCTTGAGCTTTAAAAAACAATCCAGTTTGCTAAAAGACAATACATGGTCGAACTATCTGATCCATTGTAAAAGCACACTAAGTAAAACAATTTCCAAGTCCTTGAATCTTCTTACAACTTGGGTTACACAGAGTGCTAAAAAGCACACTAGCCTAATGTAATACCATTTAAGGACTCACTTGGTAGACTTTAAAGGAACTAGGCAATTCGATATGTCCTCTATAATGGGTGGATTTGTAGCTAATAATCTGGTACCTAACTTACTAGTTTCATGACCAGGTGCTGTCACTTGAGTTCTAGGAAGTTTGAAACAAAAGTTCAAAAGCTTCATAAATTACGATGTGGCTATGTATGTGTATCTTAAAGTAAGCCCACATAATAAAAGCTGGAAAAGGTAATATGGAGCAAGTATAATAATCCTTTCCATTGACAGTCTAATAAGAGGTGAATAAAGACTAAACGATAACATACAAGATGTGATCAAGGCACAAAAAACAATAATCTCTTGTGGACCACAAACAAGCTCTAAAAAGAGTTCAGTTATGTGGTGGCAACGACCATCACATCTCTTCACCTGGTAGCTGCACTTATCTGTCAAAATTCAGCTCAGCAATCATCTCTAGAAAGCCTTGCCTAATCCCACCACCTTCTCAATGCTGGGTCAGCCACATTTCTCTATGTGCTATGGGACCTACACATGCACACAGCTCGGCCTCCATTACTTTATCCTTTATAGGTAGATGAGGTATCCTCATCTACCTATAAATTCAGAAGCTTCTGCAGAAAACAGACCTTGTCTCACTTCTTTGTATCCCACAAGCCAACACTACTCGGCACTGACATTTGTTGAAAGACCTATTTACTAGACTTTCAGGGAAGCATGCTTGTATACCAAAAACACTGTGAGTAACCTAAATTCCAACAACAGAAGACTAGTTAAATCAGCAGTTCTCCAAGTGTGGTCCAAGGATCCCAAAGGTCCATGAATACCTTTGCAGGGATCTATGAGTTCCCTCCTTCTTTAACTACACATCTATGTGAAGCCAAAATAACATAGTACACAAAACTGAATTAAGAAGCAGATATAAGAATCCAGCTTTTGGGATCCCTGGGTGGCGCAGCGGTTTGGCGCCTGCCTTTGGCCCAGGGCGCGATCCTGGAGACCCGGGATCGAATCCCACGTCAGGCTCCCGGTGCATGGAGCCTGCTTCTCCCTCTGCCTGTGTCTCTGCCTCTCTCTCTCTCTGTAAGACTATCGTAAATAAATAAATTAATTAATTAATTAAAAAAAAAAAAAAAGAATCCAGCTTTTGAAGTGCCTGAGTGGCTCAAATCAGTTGAGCAACTGACTCTAGGTTTCAGCTCAGGTCATGATCTCAGGGTTGTGAGATTGAGCGCCACCTGGGATTCTCACTCAGCGAGGAGTTTGCTGGAGATTCTCTCCCTCTGCCTTCTGCCCCTCCCCCGTGCTTCCTGTGTCCAGGGGTGCATGCATACTCCTCCTCTCAAAATACATAAAGAAATAAATCCTTTTTTTTTTAAGATTTTATTTATTTATTCACGAGAGACATAAAGAAGCAGGCTCCTTGCAGGGAGCCCAATGCCGGACTCAATCCTAGGACCCCAGGATCACAACCTGATCCTGAGGTCATGAGTGAGTGGCTGAGTGAGCCAAAAGCAGACACTCAACCACTGAGCCACCCAAGCACCCCTAAATTTGTACTTTTTTAAAAAAGAGGCTACTGCTATGTCTATATATACTATATATATGTATGGAAATTCTCTGGATGAACATCAAAGAAAAGTTAACTAGTAGGTATCCCTGTAGAAAGTAACTGGGGAACCATGTGTCAAAGAGGGGAAGAGACTTTCCACACCATGCCTAGTGTATTAATTTGAAAATTCTACCCTCAGGGCACCTCAGTCAGTTAAGCATCCAACTCTATTTCGGCTCAGGTATGATCTCAGAGTACTGGGATCCAGTCCCTGCATTGGGCTCAACATTCTGCGGGGACTCTGCTTGAAGATTCTCTCCCTCTCCCTCTACTCCTCCGCACTTGCGTGTCCATACTCTCTCTCGAATAAATTTTTTAAAAAATATATCATTTGCATGTATTACCTTCTTGAAAATCAAAAATAGGATAAAAATTAAATTGAACTAGCACAGGTACATTAAGCTCACATTAAAGACCAGACTAACAGCCCTGGAAAATGTTACATAATATATTGTGAAAGTAAAGCAAGCAGTTTTCAAAACAGAAATATACAGTGGGCTTTTTTTTTTTTTTTTTTTGAGAGGGAGGAGGAGAGACGGAGAGGTAAAGAGAATCTTTTTTTTTTTTTATTAAATGGAATTTATTTATTTCAGAAAGAGAGAGCAAAAGAGAGCATGATGGGTATGTGTGTGTGTGTGTGTGTGTGTGTGTGTGTGTGTGTGTGCATGGAGCAGGCTCCCTGCTGACCAGGGAGCCCAACTCGTGGCTCGCTCAATCCCATGACCCTGGGATCATGACCACAGCCAAAGGCAGATGCTTAACCGACTGAGCCACCCAGGTGCCCAGGAAGAGAGAGTCTTAAGTAGGCTTCACTCCCAATGCAGAGTCCAAAGCAGGGCTCGATCTCACAATCCTGAGATCATGACCTGAGCCAAATCAAGAGTCAGGCACTTAACCGACTGAGCCACCCAGGTACACCATACATAGTATGGTCTTGAAAATCAGTCTAGAAGGATATACTGTATATAAAGGTATTAACGGTATTTTTTCTTTCCAGTTAGTGGGATTACAAGTGGTTGTCTTATTTATTTTTCTTGGTTTTCTAAACTTTTGAAAAGTATACATACTATCTTTATAATCAGAAAAACAAGGAGAGAGTTTAAATACATATGTATCAATTTATGCATATCTATGTCTATACTTAAATATTTAGTAAGCAAAAAAGTACATGAATAAATTAGAATCTATTACCTACATTTATAGAAGACCTTGACTGGATATTTGTAAGCTAGGTTTAAAAAAATTCCCTTCCTGGTCTCCCTCTGCCTGTGTCTCTGTCTCTCTCTGTGTGACTATCATGAATAAATAAATAAAATCTTTAAAAAAAAAAAAAAAAAAAAAAGGGGATCCCTGGGTGGCGCAGCGGTTTGGCGCCTGCCTTTGGCCCAGGGCGCGATCCTGGAGACCTGGGATCGAGTCCCACGTCGGGCTCCCGGTGCATGGAGCCTGCTTCTCCCTCTGCCTGTGTCTCTGTCTCTCTCTGTGTGACTATCATGAATAAATAAATAAAATCTTTTAAAAAAAAAAAATTCCCTTCCTGGGATGCCTGGGCAGCTTAGTGGTTTGGTGCTTGCCTTCAGCCCAGGGTGTGATCCTGGAGTCCTGGGATGGAGTCCCACGTTGGGCTCCCTGCATGGAGCCTGCTTCTGCCTGTGTCTCTGCCTTTCTCTCTCTCTGGGTCTCTCATAAATAAATAAATAAATAAAATCTTTAAAAAAAAAAAATTCCCTTCCTCTATAGTTTAAAAACTAAAAAAAAAAAAAAAAAAAAAACTACTCTGGTCCAGTCATTTTATTTCTAGTAACCTATGCCAAGGAAAGTATATTTGCTCAATGATTTACATACAGTGACATTTATAAGAGCATTACAAAGCTGCAAGTAACCCAAATATTTCATACCGGATTGGTTAGGCATATTCCTGTTCAACCCTAAGCCACATTCATCCAAGATGCTCAGGCCAAAATCCTAGGACTGACTGTGAGCTGCTTTCTCTCCATCACCCCTCACAACCAACTCATTCATTCTGTCCAGTTGGCTTGGCCTTCATATGCATCCTAAAGCCCTTCGTTTCTTTCTGCCTTCACCACTACTGCCTAACCCAAGCCATGGTCCACTCTCCTCATCTATACTGGTTTTACTGGCACTGCTCTTGCTTAACTGGAGTCAATTCACACCACATCCCAAAGGTTAACTTTTAGAAAGTAAATCCATTCATGTCAGTATCCTATTTAAAACCTTGTAATAGCTTTCAAGTGCCCTTAGGATAATATTCATTTCTTATTTTCCAAATTGTGTACAAGACAGGACTCCAATCCAGGCTAGAAAAAGCTCCTTTCAAAAACTGGGGGCACCAGTGTGGCTCAATCAGCTAAGCATCTGCCTTAGCTCCGGTCATGATGGGGGGGGGGAGGCTCTGCTCAGCAGAGAGCCTACTTCTCCCTCTTCCCTGCTTATGCTCTCTCTCACTATCTGTCTTCTCTCATATATATAAACAAAATCTTAAAAAAAAATAAAATGACCACACTGGAAGAATGCTCAGATTCAGCTGTGCATGTGGCCAAAGACATAGTGTCAGGGGACACCCTGTTCAAATCACAAATATTTCTCTTTCAATACCCATGAAAACCCTCAAAGAAACCAGAAAAAAATAAGACGTTGTAGAGTGGATCTGTGGAATGGAGAAATAATCCAACCTGGTGAGACACCCTTGACCAGGGCTATACCCCAAGTCTTACCAAGCTGGGGGTGGGGGGGGAGAGGGGAGAGAGAGAACACAGCATACTGTAGAAATCCTGTAATAAGCCAAGACACTCTATGATCTACACAAAGGTTAAATAGTTGTTTTAGATACCTTGTTCAACTCTATCAAGTCTCTCAAATACAACCTCTCTATTCTCCAATGCTCAGAAGTTTTCACTCTTACATAAGATAAGACATACATTTATACTTAATGAATACAAACACAAAAAACAAAAAACAACTGAGCCCTCTGAACTAGGTCATCTTTTCAGAGAAAAGAGGCTCAGGCCATAGTCTAATTTGAAATGCTGGTCCCATCTGCAAACCCCACAAGAGCTGCAGTTAGTATTAATTAAGAGCAAAAACAAGTTTGTTCTTGAACATCATTTCTCCCAAACAAGTCCAGGATGCTTCCAAATGGAAATCTGCCAATTTTCCTGTGGTTGAGATAGTAGATCCAGTACAGAAAAATGTGATTTTTTTTTTTTAATGCCACTATCTGTCCAACCCTTAAAGCAGGATTCTCACATCCTTTCAGAGGGAGGTTTCAGTCACCATCACTCAACAAAAGATAAAAACAGTTCTAACAGGACTCACTTAAGTGCCACCCATGCGTGTGTGTGCATAAGCTTATACATATGTGTGCGTGCACACGCACGGAAAAGTTCATATTCCTTATGACAGAGTGTAGGACCCACCTCCTGGCAATCTATGAGAACTCTCCCTTCTATTTACTCATGCAATGTACTAAGGAAAACCAAAGAGAACCAACGATTTGGATGTGGGTTTTCAAATAAAGTGATTAAGTCTCAGTCTGCACTGCTCAAGGCCAACGGGTGACAGCTATCAGGAGGCTAGTCTCAGGTCCACAGTAAATGCAGACTTTTACTTTAAATCAAAGCTAATTACACAGAATGGACTCAACTGCTGGCAGCTGTCTTCTGGATAGAAGACAGAATTTGTGACTGACGCCTTCAACACAGACTTGCTGAACTCTTTTTATGCATTAAGTACTTTGCCATCCATATTCCTGACCTTGAAGTCTCTTCAGTGGGAACTGGACCACGGTGAAGGCAGGAGAGACAACAAGGGGCACATGGTTATCTTGAATATCGCTACAGCCCCCAGTACCTTGAACAGTCTGACATACAGCAGGTGCTCAGTAAATATCTACTGGATGAATCAGACAGACATTTGCTGTCCCGCATTATTAACTGTATGTGATAGCAGCAACAGAACCAACAAGCTATGTGAGCTACGCCAGGGCCAGTGAGGGTGAACTTCCTAGAAGCAGTGAGTAAGTAGCCCTTCCCTGGATGAGCAGCTTTTCAGCAGGCAATGGCTGCAGGAAGGCCATGTGGACAGGAGCATGCTGGAATCAAGGCTGGAGCAGATGGCTTGAGGTACTTTCCAACTCAAATTGCCATCAACCTTCTATTTCCTGGGGTTTTATTGTGTTTCATCATCTCCTTCAAACTTGCAACTTTAATATATAGGTACATAGAGAGGGGCGGTTGTGTTTCTCTACCAGAAAATTAGTTAAAGGCAAACAGCAGGTAACAGAAAAATACATACTGTGGAATGTTTTATTTACCAAGCAATGAACCTGTAAGACTCTTAGAACCTTCTGCAAGAAAAATCATCTAAGAACACCCTCCAAGTCCACCAGAAACAAGCCACTTTGAAAACAAATTGCTGCCCTCCGCTTTCCTTGTCTTTCGCTGATCAAGCTTTTAAATTGGCTTATGCAAAAACTGCTAGGTTCCCAAGAGAAAAAGAAAATCTAAACATTTCACAACCGCATCTTACTGCAGGGAGAAATTCTGGGAGAACACGAAGGCATGTGAAAGAGAACAGAAACTAAAACCCAAAATCCAAGGAAAATTAAAATGAAAAAAAAAAATTAAGAATAAGGGAAAACAGCAACTGGAAAGTTTTCTACACCTCTAAGAAAGTTCAGAAGTAAGCCACTTCCCTTCACATTCTCTTTAAAAAATGGAAGGGCCCCTAACCCAGTCTGGGATGGACAGGGTGAAGTCCTTCACCCCAGAAGTAAAGCAGTCCCCAAGTCAGGTATAGTAGAGAATGCTAAGAAATTGGCTCGAAGCCACTGCCCAGTTTCCTCCCCTCACCCAGCCTCTGGCTCCCTGCGCTGAGAAGCCAGGAGCCAATCACAAACCCCTCCGGCTGAGAGCCAGCCTTCCCTCCTCTCCCACCGCTCTTCCTCCAAACTGCATTCCAAAACAAAAAGAATAAAATGCATTTAAATGCAGCGTTAAAGTTAAACTACACCCAACAGCGGTTAAGAAAGCCAGGGTGTGCAACCTGGTACAGAGAACTCTGGGGATGGGGGGGGGGGGGGATGGGAGGCCGGGCCTTTTTGCGAATCAAAATAAAATCTGGCTTTTGCAATAACTGAAGAGATAATGAATAAAACTCTGCCTTTGAGTTATTTCTTAATTCCTCGCTTTGAGGCTGTTTTCCAGCACCATCCTCCGCCCCACCTCTTCAAACTGATCTGTACTTGTGTGATGAGGCTCTCTGGATAATTAGCCCACAGATGGGCAGTAACCACCACGGACGCCGCTGAGGCCGGGAGCGAAGGTAGAGCACGCCGCCTGCAACCAACAAGTTTTCATAAAGCAGTTGCCAACTGTGAGCATGTGCATCCCAGGAGGGTTCCGTACCAGCAGCGCAAAGGCCACCTCGAGCCTTTCCGTGCCAAGTCATCAGCAGCTGGGGCGGACGCGCGGTGGCAGGAGAGGGGTGAGGGGCCCCCCCGGACACCCCACACCGACCACGCCAGCCAAGGGAGGCATTCTCAAGAAGCCATTTCCAGGGGGAGCGGGACTGACGTGTAGTTATCGGACCGAGTCTCCCGCTACGTGGTCTCCTAACGGCCAGGCCCGGGCCTGGGAGGGAGGGAGGGCTGCTGGGGAGGGTTTACCTTAGAAGGCGGCCGCGGACAGACAGGCCTTTCGCAGCCAGCGGGGCTCGGCGCGGAGGCCCCGGGCGGTGCGGAGGGCGCCCCGCGGCGCCACAGGTTCCCCGGCGCGCGGCGGGACCCGACTCCCACAGGTGGGCGACGCGCGGGGGGCGCCCCGGGGGCGCGGGGACGTGTGGGCGGAGAGCGGAAAGCTCGGGGTTTTCGGCTACCCTCCACTGGGTGGCTACCGGCTTTCCCCCAGGACGGGAGGGGCCGCGAGCACCCCCCAGCCGCCTCCGGGAGAGCCCCGGCCTCCTCCGGGGGCGCGGTTAAGCCGCACGGCCGCGGGCCACCGTTTGCATGCTCGCAGGCACGTAGGAGCCTGCACGACCGCACGCGGGCGGGGGAAGGGCGCCCGGGCACCGAGGCCACCCGGCCCGCCCCATCCCGCTAGGGCTCGCCCCCGCGCCCCGCGCCCCGCACCCCTGCACCCCGCACCCCTCACCGGTGTTGGCTCGGATGTTCTCCCGCAGGAAGTGGCCGCTGGAGAGATGCTGGAGGCCAAAGCTCTGAGCGATCCTCTGGCACACGGTGCCCTTGCCCGAGCCGGGCGGCCCGAGGATGACCGCGCGCAGGAGTTTGGAAGCCATTGCCTCGGCCAGGCGGGGGGGGGGGGGGGGGCCGACCAGGCAGCCCGGACAGCAGCCTGCGAGAAGCCCCGGGAACTTTGCCGCCGCCGCCGCCGCCACTCTCCGCTCGCGCGGGGACTCGCCGGGCGCCCCTGCTGGGGGAAGGAGCGACTTCTGAGCCAACCCCTCCCTTCAGCCCCGCGCCGGGGCCGGCTCGAAGGCGGAGAAAGGCGCCACGCTACCCATCCCCGCCCTCCTCGCCCCCACGCCGCGCTTCAGCGAGTCCCGAGGCCCCGCCCCCGGAGGGGTCGACCCCGGCAGCTCCGAGGGCCGCCCGGCCGGGCCCACCCCGGTGCCTTCCTCTTGGGCTCCGCGCGCGGCGCTCGAGGCAGGGGCCGGGCGGCCTGGCATCCCCGCGCCGCTCCCCGCCGCAGCCGGCGGCCTAGGGGCCGAGCCCTCGCACGTGGGCAGCGCGGAGTCCGCGCCCCCCGCCCCTCCCGCCCCCGCCCCCGCCGCGCGGGCCGCGCAGCGCCACCTCCGCCGAGCGAGGACCGGCTCGCCCCCCGCCGCGAGCAGCCCGCGTCCGGCGCCTCCCCAGCCCGGATCCCGCTGGGCGGCGCCGCCTCCGCCCGCCCCCACTCGGAGCCCCAGCCGGCCGCGCGGGACCAGCGCCTTACGTAAGCCGCCGAGACCCGCTCCGCGCGAGGCGCCCCCTCCCCTGCCCGCCGCGCGGCCCAGCCCCCCCCCCGCGCCCCTTCTCTGGCCGTCGCCTGGGCACCCCGTCTACTGTCAACGGGGACGAAAAATACAACTTGTTGAGCGCCCGCTGTGCGTTCGAGCTCCGCGATTTCCTTATGCAACGACCGTTCCAGATAGAGGATCCACAGATGAGGAAAGGAGGCTTGGCGCATCGCCGCTCGTTCAACAGATGTCTCTTGAGCGCCTACCAGGCTCCAGACACTGTGTTAGGCGCTTGGCATGTAGCCCGGAGCCAGAGAGGTGGGATCTGGCCCCACTGCAATATACAGTCCAGCCGGAGTTTGGAACCCTCACTTCCGAAGCCCAAGCTCCTTGGGGAAAAAAGGAAGGAGACGATGATCACTGTCTGTGCTCAGGTTCTTAGAGCCAACTGATTTCAGGACCTCGGGGACCAGGATGTTGACACTACAGTTAATTCACCGACTCCAAAGGGTGCTCTCCTCCCTTCCCTTCCCTTCCCGTCCCACTCCATATTTTCTTAAATCTGTTCCTATCCCTTACCCCCCCACCCCCCCCCCACACACACACACACAGGCAGCCTTCATTTCCCGCTTGGACTAGTGTGATAACGGCCACCCCGTAAGTCTCTAGTCCATTCTCAGTGCAGTGCATTGCCAGAAACATTGCTATAGTGCAAATCAATTACTGTTATTTCCAAGCCTCTGATAAAAATCGTCCCTTTAGGTTAAAAAATCTTCAGCTTTCTATACACCTTTGCAAACCCCGCCCCCCAGACACCTACCTTTGGGGAAATCCCTTGCAGGATTTTGAGTGCAACCACAAATGGGGAGGGACAGCATGGAGAAGAGCCTCCTCTAGAGGCCTGGCTCTACTGTCTGTGTTGGGGCACTGAGTGGGCCTGGCAGGGTATTCCTTTCTCTGTCTCCCTGGTACCCCCAACCCCTCTCGTCCAATACCCCCTCCATAGACAGCCAGGCAGCCAATGCCTAGTCTACAGCTACCTGGAGCACACCCAGCCCACCAACCTCAGCCCAGCATTTGTTCCAAGGTCACATCGCTTGTCTAAAATATCTTGGAGTTTGCTGTAGACATCAGGAGGCTGTTACACTGAGCCCCTTGAGCCCTTCACCTGGGAACAGAGAGAAGAGCTTCTGGGGAGGTGGGAGTGACTTAAATCTCCCCTCTCTTTCACTCCATATGCTGTAAAAATATATAGCAGATACTTTGCAGTCCTCAGAACTGAGTATGCATCAGAAATATCTCAGAGGGCTTGTGAAAACAGGTTTGCTGAACCCCCCCCCCACACACACACACACCCTGCCCCACAATTTCTGAATAGGTGGGGCTGAGGTGGGCATTTCTA
The DNA here is from genome assembly GCF_905146905.1 of Nyctereutes procyonoides. Lineage (NCBI taxonomy): Eukaryota > Metazoa > Chordata > Mammalia > Carnivora > Canidae > Nyctereutes > Nyctereutes procyonoides. The sequence goes on along the minus strand of NW_026575140.1, from coordinate 44,476,605 downwards.
ACAAGATCCTATTTAATGCTGAGGCTGCTGATCTGGAAATCAGAACTTGAAAAGCGTGGTTTCCATACCCTGAAAATCGCTACTCTACTGCATTGAGCATTGAGACATGGGAGATGTGTAACCTCATTCCTGTGTTGGCTGTGGGATCTTTGTCCCTTAACCTCTTCTTTTTCTAAAATGAGGACATTGGATTTAGTACTCCCAAAGATCCCTTTGTATCTATCAAACATCAATTCTGTGAGTTTCCACAGGAAATGCGTTTCTAGCCCTCACAAACTGGATGAACTATATCCCACCTTCCCTATCACCCAGTTCTTTTGCCTACTTTTGAAATGCCTTTACCAACATCACCTTATAATATCATGAAGCAGCATTAGCCACTCACATGGTCCTAGGACTTAGTGCTTTAGGAGTTTAGGAGCTTATATTATGAAACAGAAAGAGTTGTGACATAGGTAAACTCAATAAAGAAATCCAGCCGAGATTGGAACCTAGAGCCCTCCATGAGCCTTCCCCCATGCGCAGCCAAATTAGGCTCCCACAGTCCAGCTGTTGATTGAAAGCAGTAGAACTGGAAGAAAGGGGTGTTGGAGTCAAATACCCCTGGGATTAAGTTGCAACAGCACCATTCATGAACTCTGCAGATCTCTTGATCTCTGTGAGCCTTAGTTTGCTGATCTGTAAAAGGGAGATAATACATATCCCTTAGGCTTGTAGGGAGGCTAAAATGAGCTAAGGTACAGATAGGGCATACCACAGTGCTGGGCATATAAGAAGTACTGTCATGAACATCATCACTATTATTAACCATGGGACAATTATTTAGCTTCTCTGATCTCAGTTCCCTAACTGTGAGAAATAAAGGAGCTAATATGGCAAAGTATTTAGCAGATTCCTTGGAAGACACTTCATAAACGGTAGCTATTTTATCACACATACACTCATATAATCAACTTCTTCCTATTTCCTGTGCCTAGGGTTTTAAATCTGTTTATTTATCACAGTGCACAAATTGTATTCATCTTTCTATCCTCAAAAATATACAGAACTTTGCCTGTAATAATGCTCTGTTAAGGGATCCCTGGGTGGCGCAGCGGTTTGGTGCCTGCCTTTGGCCCAGGGCGCGATCCTGGAGACCCGGGATCGAATCCCACGTCGGGCTCCTGGTACATGGAGCCTGCTTCTTCCTCTACCTGTGTCTCTGCCTCTGTGTGTGTGTGTGTGTGTGACTATCATAAATAAATAAAAATTTTTAAAAAAATGCTCTGTTAATGTTGGCAAATCTCCCTCCCCCGCTTACCACAATATCAAGCCCTGGCCTTTCTCTGCAACTTCACTGGATGGTAATATGAAGTCTACATTCGATCACACTTTACACATTCCTTCCTCAGATTCTCTTATCTGGACTGCAGTGCTCTTGTTTAGTAAACTTTCATCATTTCCAAACTGCTTTCACAATTTTGCCATAATCTTGTACCACCTTGGTTTTTATCCACTTATCATGTTTCTTTAATATCAACTCATTTTGTTCAAATAATTTATTTAAAAAAAATGAATGTAACTCACTAGCCATAAATAAAAGGACACACTTAAATACAAGAAAAAATAAGGCTACCAAATTCTAGCTGGAATCTACTAACTGCCTGTTGAGTTTCTGAACTTAATCTTTTTTTAAAAAAGGAGGGGGATGGGTGTTTACCAAGTCATAAAGAGGTGTTTAAGACATATAGCATCTAAATGAAACTTTCTGTTTATCGAGAATCACATAGCTCAAAATACAATTAGAAAGGGAATGCTTTCTTAACATTCAGTTTAATAGTATCCAAGGCCAGATCCATGTGCCACCTAGAATCCTCTCTAGTCCCATGTGAAATTATCTTTTGCATCATCAAGGATGTGTGTCACATACCCTATTGTCCTTAAAAGTAAACCTTTGAAATATTAATCATCAGGATTTTTTAAATGATCTCACACCCCAACCACAGTTCACAGATAGGATACTGATACCACTTCAAAAATTACGACACCATCCCACCCCCGCTGTTCTTCAAGCTATCACTTATTCATCACTATCTTTCTAAAATCATTTCAGGCTTACTCCTGCTATATTTGTTGGAGACTCTAGGCTCCTTGAACATGGCAGCTTCATCCCAGTCATCATGGCCTCCATACAGCTAGGTGTAGAGACCAGACATGAAGAGCAAATATTATTGAACAACCCACTTCCTGCTGAATGAATGAATGAATGAATGGACAAAGTAACTTCTCTTTGCCCTCTGTAAAGCTTCTCTGGACAGACAGAAGAAAGACTAGTTACTTGGGCATGTTGAGATTCCGAAAAGCTGGAAAATGGGAAGAAAGGAGAAGATATCTGGCCCTGTGTGCCTGCTGCCTTCTCCTCCACAGGCACTCATTCAATACTCAAGAAGCCAAAAGGTTGCATTGAGAGAATCAATGGTGAATAAAGGACAAACATGGCATTATTTGTGACAGTAGTGAATTCTTACAAGTGAATGAATCATCCCCCAATTTTACTAGGTGATGTGGTTATTAACCTAAAACATAATCTTGAAAAGAGGCGGCAGTGTGTGTTCCACAAGCCCGCTCTCTCAGACACATACGTGGCCAGGCCGAGCAGTTAAAACAGGAACTGGGATGGATGGAATCGACATTCTTCCTATTTACCTGGTATGACCCATTATTCTCCATGACCAACGGACTATTTACAAATCGCTCCTAGAAAAACAGTCTATAACCGAGGGCCTCTCCCAAGGGATGAAGATGTCAAACTACCACCTTTGGTCTTTTCACTGTGAAATCCTGGAAAGCAGAGTAAATCAGTTATGCTGTCCCCTCCGTATATAACGATACAATGATGATGTCTTGCTCAGAGCTTTGCTCTCTGATTTATACATTTGGCAGCAGACATGGACAAGCCTGTGCCATTCCTCTCTTCGCTCTGTCTTCCTAACCACAATCAATAACAGAGCTCCTTCTAGAAGTTGCCTTGGGGTTGGTAGGCATGTTTGGAGATGAAATGCCTTCGGGTGTGTCTTTCCTCTGTGCTAAATTAATGCATGTTCTTTCTGCTCCAACTGGTAGGAGGGACTGGAAATGAGCCGTGAGTTTATTCTGTGGTGGCGGGGGGGGCAAAGAGGAGTCCACCTGCAGGACCCTTTTAAATTTGATCTTCTGATAAAGGCAGTAAAGAATATATTATACATCACATATAATATTAACTCTTGCAACAGCCCTACATCATAGATGGCCCATGATTGTGTGTCCATTATATAGACCTTAAAACTGAAGCAAGACCGCGGGTAACTTGCCTGAGGCCTTATAGCCATGAATGGAAGATTAAGGACATAAATCAAGCATCCTGACTCCAGAACCCATGCTCTTAAATCACTATGTTATGCTGATTCAGAGACCTCTGCAGTAACATTGTTATCTTCTTATTTTATAGATAATGAAATTAAGACACAATAAGGTTGAGGGGGCCCTGAGTGGCTCAGTGGTTGAGGCAGACGCCTTTGACACAGGTCGTGATCCTGGGGTTCTTGGATCGAGTCCCATGTCGGGCTCCCCACAGGGAACCTGCTTCTCCCTCTGCCTGTGTCTCTGCCTCTCTCTGTGTGTCTCTCATGAATAAAAAAGTAAAATCTTAAAAAAAAAAAAAAGACACTATAAGGTTGAGTAATTCATCCCTTAGTGTCGAGCCAATAAGTGGCAGAGCTGGGATTTGAACCCAGGTATCAGGATCAAACCACGTGGCCACTAGACCCTATGCAGTCTCCCTAGTACTTGAGTGAAGAGGGTCCAAAGAGTCTCTCAGAAGGGTTCTACACTGGATTGCTTATTATCTATAAAGAAATACTAACAAAGAGAAAGTTACTCATGTCCAAACCGGCTTGTCTCCCTCAACAGCCTATGAAAGGCTCTTTCCACTAGGATTTCCCTCTCAGGAGTCTCACCGGTTTTAACTTACATCTTTCCTTCCTGAACCTGCCAGTTCATCTGTCAGTTCATCCAGCAACCTGTTGCCAAATCATTGCCGTGTCCCAGATTTTGGTCTTGCTGCCAGACCCATTTGACCTGACACTTGGCTCACTGTTGATCTGGTTCTCAAATGGCATTCCCACTTTGTTCTTCACCATGGCCACATGCCAGCCTGCAAACTCTAGGGTCAAGTTCCAACTGTCCTCGCCTGCCGCTACCACCACCTCTCTACCACACCAGTCCCAAACGTGGCTCCCAGATCCCCAACCCAGATCATAGACTCCACTTGTCTGAGAGATCACTATGGACAAGTCATCCTGGGAGACAAACCAAAAAGGTAGGAAGAGAATAAAATTTAAGAGATGTGTCTTGGAGAGTTGCACAGAACCCAGAGGAGAAACAAAGGTCAGAATCACGCTGACCACTTGTAAGACAGATGGATTAAATGAGGCTTTCCAAGTGAATTCTAAGTATGGAAAGGCAATTTAGCACAAGAGTTAAGAGGATGGACTCTATAGAGAGACAGATTGACAAGTTCAGTCCTTAGCTCAACTGCTTACCAAGTGTGTGACTATAAGCAGTTCCTTAATCTGTGCTTCATTTTTTCCACCCGAAAAATAGTAGCAGTTTCTATCTCATAGGATTGTCGTGTATACATGAGTTAGTATATACAAAGGCGTGGAACAACACTTGGCATGTGGTAAACATATAGGTGTAAATGTCATTATTATCGTTTCTTCAACCCCCACAAAGAACAATGTGCTTGTCACTAAAGGCAGGTTCTTGGAAGAATTCAACCTTATGCTTTGCCAGACAAATTTATCCTACTACCAGTGCTACCCTCATGTTATGTGTGTGTAATGTTTTTGAATAGATTTTCATATGTTAAAAAAAATTGTCTTGTTCTATCTGAAGCTTCTCTCTCTCTCTCTCTCTCTCTCTCTCTCTCTCTCTCTTTTTTTTTTTTAAGATTTTTTTAAAGGTTTAGGGATGCCTGGGTGGCTCAGTGGTTGAGCATCTGCCTTTGGCTCAGGGCATGATCCCGGGCTCCTGGGACTGAGTCCCACACTGGGCTCCCTGTGAGGAGAACTCCTTCTCGCTCTGCCTGTGTCTCTGCCTCTGTGTGTGTGTATGTGATGAATAAATAAATAAAATCTTAAAAAAAAAGAATTTTTAAAAGTTTACTTATTTAAGCAATCTCTATGCCAAATGTGGGATTTGAACTCATGATCCCAAGGCCAAGAGCCACATGCTCTACCAACTGAGCCAGCCACGCACCCTGAAATTTCTCTTCATTATGCTAAATATTCTGAATTTCTCAGCTATTCCTTTAGTAATATAGTATCTTGCTAAAGACTAACATACCAGTGTGTCTTTTGCTGCTTAAGTAAGAAACACTAGACAGTTCTCTTGTTCATCCTCAAAAGATTTATAGAGAGCAAACATATGGATAAATGTTTCCCTTCTTAATGGAATATAACAATAATGATAATAGCCAATATGTACTGAATATTACCATGCCATCTACTAGATCTCATTTTGCAGTATGCAAATTCCTGTGAACTCAGATAAGCCACAGAGGATCCCCAAACAGAATGATGGGATTTTCCACATAGATTATATTTCTGTTCATAAAATGTTCTGATTTCCCTTCATGAAACAGCCCTCCCCATCCTGTTATCTCAGGAGTAGCCACATGACTTACTTTGGCAAATGAAAACAAATTTTAAGAGCTGGGGTTCCCATTGTCCCTTTTTTCTTTGCACAATGGCCAGCAAATGGTTTTCGAACCCAAGGTAAAGATGACATCACCTCCCTACAAAAGACTGAACCATGATAGATACATGATGTGAACAAAAAATAAATTTTTATTGTGGTAAGCCACCAAGATTGCTGAGGTCAGTTATTTTCCCAGCATAAGTGAACCTACCTTGACTCTTACATCATCAACCTTTGATGCTAAATGATACGGAAGTCTTATTGACTATATTCATATAAAATTATTCAGAATCCCTTCACATACTGGGTATTCTTTGGATGAATATGTTCCTTCTAAGGTGACATACACAGGAATGCATAAGGCATTCCAGATGTAATCTGATAAGCAGTCTCTTGTTCAGGCTCCCTGCTTGGTGGGGTGTCTGCCTCTCCCTCTGCCTCTGGCCCCTCTCCCCAACTTGTGCTCTCTTTCTCTCAAATAAATAAATAAAATCATTACAAAAAATACACATATTAAAAAATAATAATAAAGGCATTTGAGTTTAAAATCCCTGACAGATGGACATGAAAAAAATCCCACATGATTCCCCAGGTGCCTTAGCAGAATAATTCCATTTCCTCAAAAGAGTGGCATGAGGAGAGAGAGAGAGAGAGAGACAGGTCTCCTGTGACTGCAAACCAGATGTAAACAATGATGTTTCAGTGAATGCCGCTGTGGATGGGTGACAAGCAGACCAGGACACTTCCTCAAAGTTATGGCACTTCCAAAATCCCACTCTCCACCAAAACTGGGGCAAAGCATTAGGGACATTGAATTAACTGAAATGAAGTTTTTAACACCTACTAAAATTTATGTTTTGAGTTGAACATTGTGGTTGGCGCCTCAGCATCTGTTCCTTCTCTTTCACTGAGTACCAGAAATGAAGCTTGAGGAAGTGACCTTGACTCCAGTGATGTACCTGATTGGTCCAAGAGTATTTCAATTACTCTTGCTATTAATTAATTCAGGAATGGATATGTGACCCAGATCTGAGCAATTATGAAGAAGCACTTGCATAGAAGTTTCTGGGAAGGTTCAGAGTAACCAATGGGAATCAATCAACTGTTCTTTTCAAACAAGATGTCTTTTAGCCTAATTGTTTTTAACGGCCACCTTTCAATCATGAGGAGGACGAGCATTAGTTTGAAGCCAACAGTGTGAACGGTAGAACAGAAAGATAAAAAGAAATTTGGTCCTTGATGACGTAAGTTAGCCTCTATACCAACCCTGAATTCTTCCCTACTTTTGGACTTCCTCTTACATATTAGCCAATAAACTCTTTATTATTTAAGCCAGAGTGAGTTGGATTTTCTATTGCTTGCAGTTAAGGCATCCTGACACAGGCTCATAATAAATATGAATTTTAGTTATAGAAAAATTTTAAGTCATCTTCTCTTTTTTTTTAAAGATCTATTTATTTACTTGAGAGGGAAAGAGAAAGTGCACACACATGCACATGCAGGTGGGTACGGAGGGAAAGAACCTCAAGCAACCTCCCCATTGAATGTGGAGCCCGACATGGGGTTCCGTCTCATGACCCTGAGATCATCACCTGAGCAAAATCAAGAGTTGGATGCTTAACTGATTGAGCCACCCAGGCGTCCCAGTCATAGAAAAATTTTAAAGTTACAAATTTTCACATTGTGGTTGAAAGACCACAATTATTTTTGCTAAAATTTCATATATTCTAAAATTGAAATTGTTGCTTTTTTGGCAAACCCAGTAAGCATTACTTCATACTGACATAAAACTCTGAAGATATTTCTCATGATTGTTTATGGATAATCACTAGAAACTAGACAGTTCCTACTCTCTAATTTGGCTTCATTCATTCATTTAACAGTATTTATAGAGTGCCTACTCCATGCCAAGCACTGAATCAGCTGGGAGAACACAATGGTGTTTAAAATAAACCTTATTTTCATTGGCTTACAGAGTATCAGATTCAAGGAATTCAGGTTCAGAAGGTTTAGGAACCATTTAAAGGAAAGAAAGACATATGAGTTATGTTCTCAGATGAAGGAGAATTCAACAGGAAGACATCTCCAAAAACTAGTCAAATCAAGTATGAGTTGAGTTGAGTTGGTTGTTGGAGCCAAAATCTCGAAGGAATTTTAATTGGGAGCATCTGAAGAATGATTTGTATCATGCTATATTTGAGGTTTTTCTTTAACTTACTCCAGAAAATATCACTGTCCTTTCTTCCTTAACATAAATATATGTAGGGGATCCCTGGGTGGCTCAGCAGTTTAGCACCTGCCTTCGGTCCAGGGCTTGGTCCTGGAGTCCCGGGATCCAGTCCCAGGATAGAGTCCCACATTGGACTCCCTGCATGGAGCCTGCTTCTCCCTCTGCCTGTGTCTCTGCCTCTCTCTCGCTCTCTCTCTCTATCTCTCATAAATAAAAATCTTTAATATATATATATATAAGTATATATAAATAAGCCAGGTTTCACTTTATTCATTCAACATACATTACTGAGTTCCTACTATATTCCAGGTTCTAAGCTAGGTATGAGAGATACAAATTTTTTTTTAAAGATTTTATTTATTCATTCATGAGAGAGACAGAGAGAGAGGCAGAGACACAGGCAGAGGGAGAAGCAGGCTCTATGCAGGGATCCCGATGTGGGACTCGATCCTGGGACTCCAGGATCATTCCCTGGGCCAAAGGCAGACACCAAACCACTGAGCCACCGAGGGATCCCCAGAGATACAGATTTGAACAGGGTCCCCACCTTTAGGAAATGCTAAGCTTAGGGCGCCTGAGTGGCTCAGCAGTTTGGTGCCTGCCTTTGGCCCAGAGCATGATCCTGGAGTCCCAGAATCGAGTCCCACATCAAGCTCCATGCATGGAGCCTGCTTCTCCCTCTGTCTATGTCTCTGCCTCTCTCTGTGTCTCTCATGAATAAATAAATAAAATCTTAAAAAAAAAAGAAAAAAGAAATGTTAAGCTTAATGAAGGAGTCGACATATAAAAACAACAAAAATAAAACAAAACAAACCCCCAAAAATTGAAAGAGTGAGTTCTACTGTTAAAGGGACCTTAATTAGGAACTGGTGCCTACCATTTATAAGCCGGTTGATGTGGATCCATTTGTTAGCTTCAGGGCTCTCATAGCTACAAGGGGGAAGAATAATAATAATACTTATTTCATAAGGTTTCTTGGTGATTAAATGCTTTCTGAAAATAAAGTCATTCATCAAGCACATAGTAAGCACTCAACAAATACTTATTATCCCTACTATGCATTCAACACTATGATTCAACACTATTCTCAATGTTTGAGATGCATCAGTGAATAAAATCTGTGATATATCACAGACAAAAATCTCTGTCCTTGTGCAGATTACATCACTATTTTCATGCAAAATAATATGAAGGTGTATATGAAAGCTGACCATTGTATTCCTGGAATCTGGCTTTCTAAGCTTGGGACTCTCCCAGATCCTGAGAAAAGGAATTGGATGCAATTGGATTTCTTGGAGAGGTATCCTCGAAAGCATGGTGAGGGAGAAGAAAAGTGAAAAAAGGAAAGGATGGAAAGCCAACAGAGTACATATGGATGAGGACGTCACCTCTGTGGGCAAATGGAGCTCATTCTCACAGAGGCCCTCTAAATGGCTGTTTGGAACACACCTCAGAATTGTCCTGGAACATTAGTTTGGAGGGATTCCTCAAGCAGAAAGACACAAGAAGCCATCTGCACAAATAGGAATTCTCTGCAGGTGATCTCACAGAAGGGTTAAGGGGCAATGGGTGAGGACCAACAGCTCTGCTATACTAGCAGAGTGCCCAGCATGTGGTAAACATTGGATAAAAACATAAAAAAAGGGGCACCTGGGTGGCTCAGTGGTTGAGCATCTGCCTTGGCTCAGGGCGTGATCCAGGGGTCCTAGGATGGAGTCCCACATTAGGCTCCCTGCAGGGAACTACTTCTCCCTCTGCCTGTGTCTCTCATGAATAAGTAAATAAATAAAATCTTAAAAAAAAAAAAAAAGGAAAAAAGAAAAGAAAAGTGATTAAGAAATCACTTACATCTGAGCGAGACAAGGAAACCTATCCAAAGACACTAATAATTCTTTTTTATTAAAGATTTTTATTGGGCAGCCTGGGTGGCTCAGCGGTTTGGCACTGCCTTCAGCCAGGGGTGTGATCCTGGAGACCCGGGATCGAGTCCCGTGTCGGGCTCCCTCCATGGAGCCTGCTTCTCCCTCTGCCTGTGTCTCTGCCTCTCTCTCTTTGTGTCTCTCATGAATGAACAAATAAAATATTTTTAAAAATATATTTTTTTACTTCTTTATTTGAGAGAGAGAGAGCTCACACACAAGTAGAGGAGAGGAAGGGGGAGGGGCAGAGGGACAAGCAGACTTTCCACTGAGTGAGGAGCCTGAGGCTGGGCTTGAATTCCAGGACCCTGAAATCATGACCTGAGCCAAAGTCAGATGCTTCGCCAACCCAGCCACCCAGGTGCCCCAAGACTAATAATTCTTGAGGTTAAGTTTGGAGGATGCATCACTAAGGGGACAGACAAAAGCACAAAGGTGTATCCCAGGCAAAGGGAATGACATCAAGGACGTGAGATAAGAAGATCCAGAATTACTAGTAGTTAGGGAATAAAGAAGTAAGGATAAAAAAGGCAAGAGAAGTGGCAGGAGTCAGATCACAGAAGATTTCTCTACAATCCTAATGGAGTTAGATTTTATTTTAAGGGAATGGAAAATCACTGAGTTATACAAGAGTGACATAATTGATTTTGAATTTTAGTAAGATAAATTTGTCCTGCTTGCTGACACCCCAGTAGAATGGATTGAGTCTGATGTCAGGCAAACTAATTAAGAAGATGTCAGTCAACAATATTCTAGGAGAGACAGTGGCAGGGGAGATAGAAGAGATGACTAAGAATTTTCTAAGAAATAGCATAAATTGTTCAGATGTAGGGGAAGAGAGAAAAGCTTAGGTTTTATGACTAAGGAAAAGTGGCACCCCCTCACTGGGCCAGGAAACACAGGAGGAGGAAGAATGGATGAGGGATTCTTTTCACATATATCATATCAAGGGCCCTTGAACCTTTGTGTCCCAATATCTCCTAAGTCATTTTGAAACATGTAATCCTAATACATTTTTAAAAAATATTTTATTTATTCACGAAAGACACAGAGAGAGGCAGAGACACAGGAAAAGGGAGAAGCAGGCTCCCTGCAGGGAGCCTGCTGTGGGACTTAACCCTGGTACCCCAGGATCACGATCTGAGCCAAAGGCAGACACTCAACCACTGAGCCAATAATACATTTTGACATCGACTATTAAAATTATACATCATAAATGCAAATGTGATACAGAGTGTAATTTCCAGACATATTATAAGGCTAAAGTTTTAAAACAAAACTTGTATCCCGCTTTTAAATGTATTGGAATTTGGGACATCTGGGTGGCTCAGCGATTCAGCGTCTGCCTTTGGCTCAGGGCATGATCCCGGGTACAGGGATCAAGTCTCACATCGGGCTCCCTGTGAGGAGCTTGCATCTCTCTCTCTCTGTGTGTGTCTCTGCCTCTCTCTCTGTCTCTCATGAATAGATAAATAAAATGTTTGAAAATAAATAAATAAATGTATTGGAATTTAAATACCATAGCAGATCAATAACCAAGATCATCCTCTTGAAAATTACATGAACAAGCTCTTCTACTTAGTCAAATTCTTTTGCAACTTAGTCAATTCTTTTGCAACTCAAACTTACATACCCATTCCCATTTCCCCTCAATTTTATTGTGAGGTGATATGTTTTCATTTTTGTGTTTTCTCGATTACCCTAGTATATTTTGCAGCAAAAATATACAGATGGAAATGAATTTTGATAATTTCGTATAATTTTTAACTTTTTAAAAGAACTCAATTATAGGAATTAAGTTATCATTATAATTATTAGTCATATACCACTAATCAAAATAACCAACATATCACTAATTTTGAACAAAATTATGAAATAAAAATATTTTTTATAAATCACTTCTATTAAGATGAATTATAATTTAAAAAACTAGTTCATAACTCAAAAAATAAAATAATCAAATAGATATTATTGCTAAATAGAATTCAGCATTAATTTCTATTTTCCGTTTTTATAGATGTAAATGTTGAGAAAACTTGTTCACAAAAATCAGAGGATGGGAATTGAGGGAGTTTTGCTGCAGCAACATCATTCATTTATTTGAACTCCTTCCAAGTTATATTCCAAAGACCACAGAGTCATCTATCATTAAAATGTATTTTTTTTAAATCATCCATTGGCTGACACTTGATTTTTCCCTCAATTCTGTTGCAAGCAAAGAATTATAAAGCACCTGACTTGCAAATGCATTTACTAGGGCATGAGACCCATTCACTTTCTGGATTTCTGAAAAGTTTATCAAAAAGGCTTTCTCAGGGCGCCTAGGTGGCTCAGTTGGTTAAGTGTCTGTCTTCAGCTCAGGTCAAATTTCAGGGTTCTGGGATCAAGCCCTGCAATGGGCACCACGCTCAGTGGGGAGTCTGCTTCTCCCTCTGCCTCTGCCCCTCCTTCCTGCTTATGCTCTTTCTCTCAAATAAATAAATAAAATCTTAAAAAGCCTTTCTCAAGAATTGTCAAATGATTATTAAAATCATATCTGTTACTTTTCCCTCTAGAGGCATTTTAATTAACCTGACATGTACAGAAAGGATTAGAAAAGATACTATTAATTTCAAAGGACCTTGAGTAGGGGATCCCTGGGTGGCCCAGCAGTTTTGTGCCTGCCTTTGGCCCAGGGCGCAATTCTGGAGTCCTGGGATCGAGTCCCGTGTCGGGCTCCCGGCATGGAGCCTGCTTCTCCCTCTGCCTGTGTCTCTGCCTCTCTCTCTATCATTAATAAATAAAAATAAATCTTTTAAAAAAAAAAAAAGTACCTTGAGTAAAAAAAAAAAAACAAAAAAACAAAGTACCTTGAGTAAAAAAATTTTCACAAGGAATTCTTCTCTCTTAAATCATGTGATTTAAATATATTTTATTCAAAAACCTTGGTGCAGTATTTTTAGCTCATTTGATTTATGGAAAATACCCATCTACCGCCTAACTAGCAAAGTCACCCTTCACTGTCAAACCAACCGACCAAATCAGATTTTCTCTGTCACAAAAGATCTGACTACATGTTTTCTATTCAAATAAACATGTTAAGACACATCCCCATGACAACCAGTTCACTTCTGAATTCAAAGAGATAGAGAGAAAAGAACCTTGCTGAGAATTTGTTCCTGAATAAAATAAAGAATATAAAGGGCCATTCTGTTTGATATTTTTTATCAACCTGCCCCCTCTTTTGTTTGTTGTATTTTTTTTAAGATTTTATTTATTTATTCATGAGAGACATAGAGACATAGGCAGAAGCAGGCTCCATGCAGGGAGCCAGATGTGGGACTCGATCCCAGGACTCTGGGATCACACCCTGAGCCAAAGGCAGAGGCTTAATCACTGAGAGACCCAGGTGTCCCTGTTTGTTTGTTGTCAGAAGACTCTCAGTCAGAAGTGTGACAGATTCTTTGACAGTAGTCAGAGGATGGAAAGGCTGAGGTTGTTGAATGAAAATTGTCATGATACCCTACTTATTCTACAATGGAGCTAGATTCAAAACATCCCAACAGGGGCACCTGGGTGGCTCAGTCGGTTAAGCATCTGCCTTCAGCTCAGGTCATGATCTCAAGGTCCTGGGATCAAGCCCCTCACCTGGCTCCCTGCTCAGCAGTGGGTCTGCTCTTCCTCTCCACCCCCCTGCTTATGCAGGTGCTCTTTCTCTCTCTCTCAAATAAAAATCTTCATCAACAACAAACAAAAACAAAAAAATGCCAACAGGGGCCAAAAGAGTCCATTCCAGATGCCACCTTTCATTCTTCACAGGATGTGGGTAAGTCAAGAAAAAATACAAGCCCTGCTTTGGGTGAAACACTGCCTGGATTAGAAGAGTAGCCTACCTCGGTACTTTGAAAGGTCTCTGTGAGGCCCTGAGGGGCTTTACACCCAGTGCAAGATATATTAGATGAGGAGCAAGTATACCTTTTTATTTTCTCAAAGGAGATAAAGGGGATTATGAAAAGGAGTTGAGAAAGGGAAACTAGTGTAACATCTCAACACTCAGCATTTCCTCAGAGAAATCCCTTCTAGCAGAATCACATAAAGAAATCAAGATCTGGAAACTGATTCCCTTAAAATGATCTGAACTACCGTATCTCTCACAAAGGCTCTGCATCTGTCTTCGAAAACCATCTGACTTATACCATTTATACCATTTGATCCTCACAACAGCTCTGTGAGTTTCGTACTTAAAAATTATTCATGTGACTCTTCTTTACCAATGAGGAATCTAAGGTGTAGCAACACCACATCAATTACCCGAGGTCACCTGAACCCAATTGATATGACATCCTGGCCTCTTTCAGCAGAGCCCTCTCCTGGCCCAGCCAAGAAGACCAACAGCACCCTTTCTCCCTAGAAGGCCTCGGCTTCTCCTCTCTGCCTCCTCATAGAATGCCAGACTAAATGACACTGAGTTTTCTACCAATTTCTCACTGAGACTCAATCAGCATGTTTTATCTCTGGCTCAAGCTAATTTTTCTCAACATTTTCTTATGAAAAAAAATTTGAAATGTATCTAAATTGAAAAAAAGTTTTATACCCACCTACATACTCATCTAGGTAGATTCTACTATTAATTTGACCATACCTGCCAATTTTAATCTTTGGCAGCCTACATTTCCCCCTTCTATAAAACAGGAAAGTACCATAGCACTTTCATCTAAGCTGTTTTCAAAGAGTATGGCTTCTGACCCACAGAAAACTCTAAATTTTCTCCTCTCCATTGGTTCAGGTCATTCATTCAGTCCAATGGTACCAAACCCCGAAGAACATTAGAATCACCTAGGAGTTGTTAAAACACACCCTATCCCAGATGGACTGAGTCAGAATCTCTCAGAGTAGAGACAGGATTTTAGCATTCAACTAGCCAGGAAGTAATGAATGCATACCATTAAGTGTTTTCTGCCTTTTAAGGCATCAGAGTGGATAAAGGAAGTCCTTGCCCTCCTGGAGCTCCACCCTCCTGCCTCACCACAGAATTCCTTTCTGGAGTGTGTTCCAGCCCCTTCCATCTAACTGTCTTTCCCTCTCAGATTTCCAGAACCTGGTTCAGTCTCCAGAGTATTATTCTTCTCACCTGGCCCTTGTAGCCAGTGAATCGCTTGCTTGCTTCTCAGGAGTCCTACGGCTGGTTTTTCTCATCATCCTTATTGTAGGCTATAGCACCTCGTGCTAGGGTTTCCGGTTTTTTGTGTGGGACTCCACTAACTGAAGAGTCAGAGACTGTTGTGTTTGACCTGGTACCTTCCTCATGCAGGAAAGTGCCTGGAACATGGCACCATTTCAGAACATAACCAAACGGCCAGTTGATACTATTATTGAATGTAAGGCAATCACCTCTCTGGAATGTGTGTTTCCTGACTCTCATGCTGAGTTCCTTCCAGATGACTTGTTTGATGGATTGAGGGATGGTCTGTTTTACCCAAAGGGACAGAAGCTAGGCTTTGTAGCCAATGGACCCAAGATAATAAAGGAGGCTTATAAATTGTGCTTTGGATTTTTCTAAGTCCTCCAACTGAAAACTAAAATTCCTTTCCCTGCCAATAGAATTTTGTAGCAAGCAATGTCCTAGAGAAGCCATGTCATGAGAGTCCGCCCGGCTTGACAGAAATTGTGTAGGCTCTGAAGTCAAATGGAACAGAGGACGAAGTCTCACCTCGACCCCTACTGTCTGTTTGACTTAGATGGTTTGCTTAACCTTTCTGAACCTCGGTGTCTTCACCTGTATAACACTGACAAATACTCTCTCCCCCTTCTCCACATCAGACCCTAAGCTTCATGAAGAACAACATTAACAGCTAACATTTACTAAGTGCTTACCATGTGCCAGGTACCTTGCCAACTCCTTTACAATTCTATACGCAGACCCTTCAAGGTACCCTGCTTTACAGATCGTAGTACAGAGACACGTGAAGTGAGCTGTCAATGATTGGGCAGCTAGCAAAGGGCAGATTCAAATCCACTCTTTTTTTTTAAATTTTTTAAAATTTATTTATGATAGTCACACAGAGAGAGAGAGAGGCAGAGACACAGGCAGAGGGAGAAGCAGGCTCCATGCACCGGGAGCCCGACATGGGATTCGATCTCGGGTCTCCAGGATCGTGCCCTGGGCCAAAGGCAGGCGCTAAACCGCTGCGCCACCCAGGGATCCCCTCAAATCCACTCTTATCCATGTCCTTGGGCCCTTGTTTGCCTTATTCACCCTATATCTCCAGGTCCTAGAATAGCAACTGATACATGGGTGCTAAAAATAACTTTTGAATGAATCAATCAATACCTTCTTGCAGCACTGATGTAAGGAGCAAAGAAGCTATATTTATTGAGTACTCACTACCATGTTTCAGGCTCTTTTATGTGTCTTATCTGGCTTAATCCTCCCTGGGATTATTAATAGTTATTAATAAATTATTATTATTATTAAATCCATCTTAACAATAGCATGCACACAGGGGAGGAAATTGAACTTAGAGAGCTGAAGTCACTTGCTCATGGACACACAACTGACACTCACAAAGCCTGCACTCTTTCCTCTCTACCTGTGGTCTTTCAGTGTTTTTGCTCACCTTGTAACTCTTATGTTGACAACTAGAATTTTTCATTATTAATTTAAGTAATTGCAAAGGCCATGATTTCCCAGGTATTATAAATATTGACATTTTTAAAAGAGGGCATTATCTTGGGAGGGGGTCACTTAAAAATTCCTTAGTGTTTTATTCCTCTACCACTAGCACAATTTACAAATAAGGGCAATATGCATGATGCAATTTAACAAATAGGAAAATCTATGACATATAAAAAAAAACCTCCGGAAGGCACATCTAATGGACCGACACTGCGTTAATCATCAATTGCACTTTTTGCAAACCATCAGCTATGGTGGACCTGATAAAAAGTTTCTTATTTAAGCTATTAAGTTTAAGTTTCCTATCTAAGTAGCTTTTCTGGCTATGGGGGGTCATCTTTCCTTTTATGGCAGATTTTCTGTAGTTCCTCGAATGCGTTTGAGACAAATGACTCAAAGTAGCCTGTAACTTTCCTGACAACTCTTCATTCTCTCTTTTGCTAAACACTGTAGCCCTTTTCTGATGAGGTTTTAGAATATTCTATTACCAAATCCACCACTCCAATCACCATATTTATAACCACCACCATGGGACTGCCTGAGCTTCCTCGCCAACTGTACCCCTTCACTGGCCCATAATTTAATTGTTGTTGTCCACTATAATTTCCAAAAACATTATAGTTCCATATCCTTTACCTGGGTTTGCACATCCTGTTTCATCACCCCATACCTTACGATAACGAGGACCACATCTACCCTTATTGCCACCATCACCTCCAAATCCTCTATGTCCACCTTTACATCATTTATAATGATCTGTGCTCCCACCACCTCCAGCACCATAGCCCCCTCTTCCACTGAAGTTACCACTACAGGCAAAATGCCCTCTACCCCAGCAGCAGAAGTCCCCCCACAGCACATAAAGTTGCCAGACCTCCCCTCATGACCTCTTTGTGATCCAGCAGACTGCGCTTACTGTTTAGATAGAGACTTTTCCTGTGACTAGAAAAGCCATGGGAACTGCTTGAGTATTCATGGAAGGCATGGTGAGAACTAATCACAGAATTAATTTGCAGGGGCAGCCCCGGTGGCTCAGTGGTTTAGCGCTGCCTTCAGCCCTGGCATGATCCTGGAGACCCGGGATTGAGTCCCAGGTCAGGCTCCCGGCATGGAGCCTGCTCCTCGCTCTGCCTGTGTCTCTGCCTCTCTCTCTCTCTTTCTCTGTGTGTGTGTGTGTCTCTCATGAATAAATAAATAAAATCTTAAAAAAAAAAAAGAATGAAAAACTTAAAAAAAAAACTAATTAATTTAGGGGGATATAAGGAGCAAGAAAACAAATCGCTTAAGAGCCAAAAGAAAAAAAGAGAGAGAGCAAGGCCCTCTCTTCATGATTAGGCCCATTAACAGTGCACTATTTCTTTTGTTGTTGTTGTTAAAGATTTTATTTATTTATTCATGAGAGACACAGAGGCAGAGACACAGGCAGAGGGAGAAGCAGGCTCCATGAAGGGAGCCCAATGCGGGACTTGATTCCCGGGTCTCCAGGATCAGGCCCCAGGTTGAAGGTGGCACTAAACGCTGAGCCACCCGGGCTGCCCAACAGAGCACTATATCTGAACAACAATTGTATCAACTATGTAATCAAAAATTGCAAAAGCAAATCCTCTTTTCCTTCCACTCTGCTTGTCTTCCATGGCTTCTGTGGTTTCAATCTTACCAAACTTTTCAAAGTAGTCTGTCAGATTATAATCTTCTGTAGCTTCCTTAATACCACCAACAAAAATTTTTCTTCACTCTGAGTTGGGGACCAGCCATTAGGGAATCCTCTCTGGAAATAATTTCTTTGGTTCCACTACCTGCCCATTGACTTGCTCTAGACACATGGTGGCATTCACCCCTTTAATATCAGAGTGAGCCACAAAACCAAAGCCCCTGGAACATTTTGGTTGGAGGTCTCATCACACAGTGGATGTGTGTGCCTCATCTCTCAAAGTGTTCTCTCAAACTATTATCTGTAGTTTCAAACGTCTTACCAACAATAGAGACTTTTATGATTATTCTGGTTCTTTGTCCTGTGGTGGCAGCTGGAGCCTAGCTGGGAGCCAGTAAGTAAAGGGTTTAACTCCATTTTGAGACCAGACTAGCATCTTACAACTTCAATTTGGGTTCAATCAAGGACCAAGAAAAATAGGTGCATCACTTTTTAAGATTTATCCAGTGGGATTTAAAATTAAAAGTGAGTATATATCCACATTATCTATTTTTAAAATACATGAACAAGTCTATAATGAATGGAAATCTTCCCTTTTCTTTTTGGATTCCTATTTCTCTTTCACTGCTTCCTCAAAGTTGTTTTCTACTGTGATTTATGTATGAAAGTCATTTGTTGATCATCCTTGCACATCCCTCTTTTTAAAATACATATATTGAAATTTTGATAAGTAATTATTACATATTAAAAGCAATTTTATTGGAAATCTATTTTTCAATGAACTGGTTGTGCTTTGTGTTTTTGTTTAGTTTAGTTTTGTTTTGTTTACTTTTATTTATTTATTTTTTGCTTTTTCAATTTGTTCGTGAATCCATGGATTAATATGAACTATTGTTCGAATGGATAAAGTTTCATTTTAATTCTATTTCTATTTTTTTGTTTGTTTTTATGATAGCAATAAACCTGTTTATATATAATTCAGTAGACGGAAAAGGAAGTTTTGTTATAGAATGCCACTCAATTCTTGGAATTACTTCTGAATTGTATGTCAAGAAACAGTTACATGTCATAAAAAATAATTTTAATGATCTATCAACTTAAGTTTTCCTTCACTTTTGTTAAAAACAAAAAATCAGAAACCATTCGCTCAAGATGTGAGAATTGATTTCTTTAAAACTATACATGCTTATGTTCCCCTTGGAAGTCTTTCTGATTTGTAGGATACACATACCCCAGTTTGATGATCATTGTCTCTCTATACTCTACCTGGAGTTGTCAGGATGAGAAGTAATCGAGGTTTAGTGCATAAAATGGACACACTATAACACCTAATTGTTATTACTTTTTAAAGTAATCTAATTTACTCAGAGGAATGAAGAGTTGGAAGCTGGAACTAGTTCCATCCAGTGAGGAGGACCAGACCTTGGGGGAATGAGTGCTGTGGAGGCCGAGAAAAATCAAGGCCATTCCACCTCAAGGTTAGCATTAGCACAAGTACAGCCATCTTAGACCCCTGTGAATAAGAGCTGAACTTTACAGGAAAAACTGCAGAATGTCCTGGGCAGGGAATCCCATATCAGAAAGACAATAGAGGGATCCCTGGGTGGCGCAGCGGTTTGGCGCCTGCCTTTGGCTCAGGGCGCGATCCTGGAGACCCGGGATCGAATCCCACGTCGGGCTCCGGGCATGGAGCCTGCTTCTCCCTCCTCCTGTGTCTCTGCCTCTCTCTCTCTCTGTCTACGTCTATCATGAATAAATAAATAAATCTTTAAAAAAAAAAATAAAGACAATAGAGCCCACGCCCTTGGTAGAGTCCCATCTTAGAATGAGAACAGAGTTCAATGCCCTTGAAAGCCCTATATCAGAATGTAAACAGAACTTGAGAAATTCCTCCACCCCTTCTGAAAATCCCCTAGACCAGCCCATAAAAAACCCAGCTGTAACCCACTTCAGGGTCCAAGTCCCTGCTCCGCTGTGTCGGGTATACTTGGACCCAAGCTCGAGCTTGCAAATAAACCCTCGTGCACTTGTATCGGTGTCGGCTCCTTGGTGGTTTCTCAGATTCGCAATCTTGGGCACAACAAGTGCAAATGCAGATTTAGGTGGAAGAAATTAAGTCTGACCATAAAAATAGTGTCCACAAGAACGACCAAAAGTGGGGACACAGTCAAAACTAGATAAAAAAAAAAAACTCAGGACACAAAGGCAGATGTCTAAATGGGTGAAAAGGGAATAAAGAATGAGACTCGGGAGTGATGGTAGTCAACTTTGGAAAGGTTTACCAAAGGCATGGTGAATGTGAAATAAAATCTTAAACAGAAGACTACTATTTGAGTCACATCTCTGCAACTGACTTACCAACTGCATAAACTTACCCCTCACCCCCAGTTTTCTAAAAGCTAAGTTGGTAATCTTTCATAGCTGTTGTTTGGATTAAGTAAAATGGCAGCATAGTGCCTAGCAGAGAAGTACTCAATAAATGGTAGCCATTTCAATAGGAAATTCCAGAACTACCCATGTCTCTCACATTCATCTTTCTATCATTCTTTTCTTTCTTACTGGAAGAGAAGTCCCTCCACCCACACAAAGTGAATTGATTCACCACTACTCTGAATTTCATCCTTCAAATTATCTTCTCTTTTGTATTTTCCACTTCTCTTTCATTATCTTTTTTCCCATTCTGATTGTTTATGCCAGCTCAAATCTTTCATATCTTGAGCTCTCTCCTTCCCTTCTAGAAAGAATTGTGTTCACTCCATGGTTCCTCTTCCTTATCTGTCATTCATGCCTTAGCCTATTGCAGTCTGACTTCTGCCCACCCACCCACTGAAATTCTTCTTATCAAGATGACCATTCAATCCCTTAACTCTCCCAATCATATTTGTTGAAGGCCTGCTCTGTACCAGACACTGGGAATGCAGCCAGAGGCAAAAGAAAATCACTGTATTTACAGACTTCCCATTCTAGTAGGGGTGACAATTAACTAAAAAAATACAATGTCAAGTAGAGATAGGTACTATGATGAAAAATTCTCCTGGATGGGGGCTGGAAAGAGATTGGGGAGCTACTTTACATAAAGTGGTCAAGGAAGTCCTCTTTGAGAAGATGGCATTTGAGCAGAGATTTGACCAAAATTAGGGAGTAAGACATGCAACTATCTGGGGGCTAAGAGGAATTTAAGAAGAAGGAATAGCAAGCACAAAGATCTTAAGGCATGGGACACCTGGGCGGCTCAGTTGATTAAGCATCTGCCTTTGGCTCAGGTCATGATCTCAGGGTCCCGAGACTGAGTTCCATGCCAGGCTTCCTCTCCCTCTGGCCCTCCCCCCTGCTCCTGAGTGTGCACGCTCTCACTCCCTCTCAAATAGATAAATAAAATTTAAAAAAAAGAACTTAAGGCAAATAGTCAAATGCGAAGGAAGAAAGGACTCCTTAAATCCAACAAAGGCCACTATCTATATTAACCAATAACACTTATCAGCTGTTGACCACTTCTATTGTCTTTTACCATGCCATTCTCCTGTAGTTTTTCCTGCCTTTTTTCTGCCCATCTCATCTCACTTTTGTTCTTCAGCTCCTCATCCTCTAATTCTTTTTTTCAATTTTATTGAGGAATAATTGGCAAATATAAGTATATATATTCAAAGTGTATAAAGTGATTACTAAATTCAAGATAATTAATACAACCATCATCTCACTTTTTGTGGAAAGAATGCTTAAAAATCTGCTCTCAGGGGCAGCCCAGGTGGCTCAGCGGTTTAGCACCGCCTTCAGCCCAGGGCCTGGTCCTGGAGACCCTGGATCAAGTCCCACGTCGGGCTCCCTGCATGCAGCCTGCTTCTCCCTCTGCCTGTGTCTCTGCCTCTCTCTCTGGGTCTCTCATGAATAAATAAATAAAATATTTTTTTAAAAAATCTGCTCTCAGCAACTTTCAAGTTATTAGTAACTATAATTATCATGCTGTACATTAAATAGTTAGAACTTATTCTTCTTATAACTGAAAATTTGTAAACTTTACCCAAATCATCCAATTTCCCCCTTCCCCTAGCCTCTGGCAACCACTATTCTATGAAATCTGCTTTTTTTTTTTTTAAGATTCCACATATAATTGATACCATACATTATTTATCTTTCTCTGTCTGGCTTATTTCACTTAGTATAATGCCCTCCAGTTTCATCCTGTTATAGCAAATGGCACCTAATTCTTAAACAGGGGTATTATTTTCCTACAGCTTTATCTCTGATCTGCTTTTCTCATCACTCTCTATTCTTTCATTGAGTAATCTCAATCATGATTTGGCTTTAGCAACCACTCATATGTTGATAAAGCCAAGGTTCATATTTCTAACCCATACTTCTCTTCTGAACTCTGGACTTATGTATCTAATTGTTATGCACACCCCTACTAGGATATATCTCAGGAACTTCAAACTCAGTATGTCTACAGATGAGCTCCTCATCTTCCCACTTAAAGAAGCTTCTTGTATAATATTCCCTATCGAAATTGGTGGGAAGCACCATCTACCTAGTTGCTTAAGCCAGAAACCTAAATATCTCCAAAATTTGTCCTACTTTTCCCTCCATTTTTGAAGAGGCATAGGACCAGTTTATTCTATCTACTATTGAGTTCTCCATGCCCAGTGCCACTGCCTGATGCAAATCCCCTCCCATTTCTTGCCATTTCTTACCAACTTGCTAGCTTCCCAACTGGTTTTTTTTTCTTCCAGTCTCTTAACTCTGACTTAATTTTCTGTACTGACCCTAGAATGAACCTTATGAAATGTATATCAAATCTTGTCACTCCTTCACTTAAAATTCTCTTCATTTCCATTAGAATAAAACCCACACTTCTTAGCAAGAAACATATGGTCCTTCAAGATTAGGCCTAGGTGGCTCAATGGTTGAGCATCTGCCTTTGGCTCAGGTCATGATCCTGGGGTCTCGGGATCGAGTCCCACATCAGGCTCCCCTGCAGGGAGCCTGCTTCTCCCTCTGCCTGTCTGTCTGTCTGTCTCTCATGAATAAATAAATAAAATCTTTAAAAAAAATTAGGCCCTCCCTACCTCTCCAACCTCATATTCCATTACTTTACACATGCAAAATATATTTCTGCTACTCTAAATCAATCACAATCACAACTTTGATATGTCATGTTCTCACCAATCTCCATGCCTTTTCAATAGCTTCTTCACCTTCTGTAGGGTTAATGCTGGCAAAATTCTATTCAATCTTAAAGTCATATATTAATCTTATAGACTCTTCTTACTGTCCTTAGTCCCAACTGTTGCTATGTTAGTGTTTGTTCTCTGTTTTGTGTTGCCTTTATACTTACATATATCTTTGCTATTCCCTTGTAATTTTATTTTATTTATTTATTTTAAGGAAGGAGAGAGAGAGAGAGAGAAGGGGAAAGGAGGAGCAGAAAAAGGGAGAGAGAATCTTAAGCAAGCTCCATGGCCAGCATGGAGCCCAACATGAGGCTCCATCTCACAATCCTGTGATCATGACCTGAGCCAAAATCAAGAGTCAGATGCTTAACGGACTGAGCCACCCAGGCATCCCTCCCTTGCAATTTCAAGTCTACTGATTTTTCTTCCCCTTATTTGTAAGCTCTTTGAGGCCAGGGTCTCTGTTTTTCTTCTTTGTCTCCAGAGCCTAGCTTGGGATCTTACAATAAATGTTCTTTTGAAAGCATAGAGGGAAGAAAGAAATAACCAAATGCAAATGTATTAAGGAGGAATGCAGAAACTAGGAAGATGAGGCCAGACACAATGGGGAAAATAGACCAAATGTCCTAGGGCCCCTCGTAACTTGAACTCTAATTAGTCTGTATGAGGAGAAAACTGAAAAGTAATCGTGAAAGACTTACATTGAGATTTGTCTCATTCATCTTGCTCCCTTTTTTTCCCTGTTCTACAAAGAGAAAGAAGATATGTTCAGGTCCTGTAAGCCAATAGTTTTAGAGGTGCCATCATTTAATTATTTACCTATTAAAGCCCAGCAATGCACAATCCATCCTTCTGTGCATCCTCTTCCCTATTACCTGCCTTTTCATGAAGGGGAGGAAAAGGAATAAAAGGCTTACTGGAGGAATATGTGGTTGTTTAATTTGGGTCTCTCTTGTATCCTCTAATAACCCAGCAAACTGGTAATTCTTATTCCTTGTTGTATTACAAAGGATATATTATCCCTGCCCTTTCTACTGCAGGAGAATAATGGTGTGGGGAAGGAAGAGAAAAGGACATTATTTTTCCAGGCCTTTTTTCCAACAAAGAGAGAAAAGCTATCGCCAAAGGGCTATGTGTTTTGCTAAGCACTGAATTTTTCTCTTTGGTAATATCTAAAATCCTCAGGTGAACCTAGAAATTCAACATTTAGAAATATCTTCCACCAAACAAAAAAATATGAATAGATGAGAACATTGATATGTGATATTTTTATGCAATATTATTTGAAGGAGCAAAAGACAAAAATTCCCAAAACCACTTAGATATGTATTATAGGGGAATATGTAAATGAAATGTGGTATATCCTAAACTACAGATATTATGCATAAAAATAAGTTAAACCTCTATGTATTTACCCAGAGAAATGTCAATGAAATATAGGTGAAAAACAGCAAGTTATTTTATGAGTTTATACAGTCTCATTTCTAAGGAGTATACATACGTGAAAAAAATTTCTATGTGAAAAAAATATATGTACAGATACATAGTGTATGTGTACTTAGATATATTTAAACACACACACACATAAATAAGGTTGTGAAAAGATATAAACTGAAATGTTCCCGTTTGTTATGGTGGGGGCAGCAGATTAAGCAGAAGAGGACATTGTTGGCTGTTTTACACAATGGTATGTTTGGTTTGTTGACTCAAGCTGGCATTACATTTGTACTTCAAAGTGAAAACCCAAAAAAAAAAAAAAAACAAAGTGAAAACCCAAATTCTTTTTTTAAAAAATTGAATTTATTTATTCATGAGAGACATATAGAGAGAGAGGCAGAGACACAGGCAGAGGGAGAAGCAGGCTCCATGCAGGGAGCCCGACGTGGGACTTGATCCTGCACTCCAGGATCACGCCCTGGGCCAAAGGCAGATGCCCAACTGCAAGCCACCCAGGCGTTCCTGAAAACCCACATTTTACAAGTATACATGTGCACGCGCACAAACACACACATTTTAAAGATAAAAGTCTTCAACTGCTGTTTTTAGCCTAAAAATCATTCTAACGAGTAGGATTCCTTTGACTCCTCCAGAAGGCCCCCCTGGTTAGCTCAGTAGTGCAGTATACCTCAAGGAAGAAGGGAAAAACAGAGGCTAACAGCCTCTGGCCAGACTGCATAAATCCTTCCTTAAATTGACCAGCCTGCTGAGTAACAGCATGGAGGGCTGTGGAAGCCCAAGCTCTGGAATGGTCCATCAGAACTCTGTGTTCCAAGGGAAGGAGAAAAGTAGAAAAAGGCGGCCTGATTGCCTCTTGGCACGGAGCCAAAGGAGTTGCTCGTGGTGGGAGTGGAATTTTTCCATGGCAAAGGAAGAGGAAAAATCAGATCACATTTCCTCCAGGCAGAGCCCTATTTATTCAGGAAGATCTTGGGGCCCTCGCTGTTCATAACAGGAGCCTGTTCACTGGGTCCTGCCTTGATTTACACCGTGAGAAATCTTTTCACTCTTTCCTCTTTTCCTTTATTTCTTTCTTTGCTTTTTTTTTTTCTGTTCTTAAGTTGGCAGGTGTTGCTCCCTAAAATGCAAAGGTTCTAGAGAAGTGCCATGTGTGACCATTATTAGACTCAGTGCAAAATGTGTTCTGTCATTTCATATAATCCTTGTAACATCCCTAGGAAAGATTTACTGGCTGGGTAACCTCAGATCCATCACCTAGTCCCTCTGAGCCTCCATTTTCAGCCTCTGTAAAATGGGGATAACAGCACCTCTTTCACAGGTTTTTGAGGATTAAACGAGATAATAGATGCAAAGTATATGGCACATAACAAATGCTCGATAATTTGTTAATTTACTCAAAATACATTTCTCTCTTAAGGCCTTACTCTATATATGCAGCTTAATCATTCAAGGACATCGCATTCCGTCTGAAAAGCAGTGACAAAGAAGAATATATGAAACTTCTGGTGCTTATATAAAGAAAACAAGACCCAGGAACTAAAATAACTACAGAAATAGAAGATCAAGGCTGCTCTGCAGGAGATCAGTGAGCCACATATCTCCCTGGCATAGTGCCAGGCCCGGAACAAGGAACATGCAGCCTGTGGTCATGAAACTTTGACGAGACAGACAACCAACCAGCCTCAGACCAGGCTTCCAAAGCACCAGCAGGCAGGAAAGAATGATGGTGGGTTTTCGAGCATTTAATCCATTAATTTATTCAATAAACATTGTAGAACACTTAGTATGTGCCAGATGCGGTGCTCTGAAAGAGGAAGACAGGGGCCAAGTTCAGTGGAGGCACGAAGGACAGAGAAGATGTCAAAAAATGACCTTCTTGTTTTTCAAATCTTATACTTGAGCAAGGGGCAAGATGTTATGTTTAAAAAGCACTGGGCTGAGGGGCACCTGGGTGGCTTAACCGTAAGCATTTGCCTTTGGCTCAGGTCATGATCTCAGGGTCCTGGGATTGAGCCCCACTGCTCAGCAAGGAGCCTGCTTCTCTCTCTCTCTCTCTCTCTCTCTCTCTCTCTCTCTCTCTCTCCCCCCTTCCCTCCATGCATGCACTCTCTCTTTCCTTAAAATAAGTAAATAAATCTAAAAAAAAAATACAAAAAGAAAGCACTGGGTTGAGACTCAGATAGCAGTTCTAAACCCTTCCTGTTTCTCTTTGGTTTGGACAAATATTTTCAACTCTTTGGGCCTTTGTGTTCAGCTTAGGCCAGGCAGTGACCTAAGCTCTCTGTGTATCTAAGTTTCCTTGTCTGTAAAATGGGGATATAACAATACTTCCCTCAGAGGACGAAATGGCTTAGCATTTGTAAAAGTACTCGGAACAATGCCTGATTCACATAAGCTTAAATAAAACAAATACACTATCCTAATGGTGTGTCGCCAGGTCCCTATCGCAAGCTTCTTAGTGAAAGTCTCTTCTCTTAAGGGACACTTCCAGGACCCTACAAGCTCCAGCAAGGGGTCTCGTATCATCAGACCACACTGCCCACCCCCCTCCTTGTCGCCACCATCTACCAACCTTTGGGCTGCTGCTGCAGCTTCTGCTTCTACGGGACTTCTCTCCTCACAATCCCTGTGATCTCTCACCCACGAGTCTCCCAGGATCCTGCCCTCTTCATCCACTGACTTGTCATGTTCTCTGGGGAACTCCGGGCATGGGTCACACTCTTGCCACTGCCATTTTGACTTCTGACAGTGGCTCGTGGTTGAGTGTTTGCCTTTGGTTCAGGTCATGATCCCGGGGTCCTGGGATCGAGTCCCACACCAGGCTCTCTGAAGGGAGCCTGCTTCGCCCTCTGCCTATATCTCTCCCATTCTCTGTGTCTCTTATGAATAAATAAATAAAATCTTAAAAAAAGAATATGTCTTATTTTTATCTTTACTTAAAGAGTTCCCACTCATTCCTAGTTTGTACGGAGCTCAATAAAACATTGAGTTTTATTTTTTTTAATTTTTTTATTTTTTAAACATTGAGTTTTAAATAGGTCTCTAGTTTTTCTGATAAAGGAACTAAATGAGCCATAAAGTAACGGGGGGGGGGGGAGATAATACTGCTAGTTACAAATTAAGTAAATTAATTCCATTCCTAAAACAGACGTTTTTTATTTTAGACATTTCTTACTTGAAAGTCGAAGTCCTAGGAGATTAAATGGGTAGTCCCTAACGTTAATGAATGGATGGAGCTGGGGAGAGCCTTTTATTGAGATTTTCAGAAAGAATCTAGGTATGTCAAGTTTTTATTATGGTGAGAGACAGAAAATCTGTTAAGATTTAAGTAAGACCCTGTCTTCCCTTCCAAAGTATTCTAAACAATTCTATTCTAATTTTTTTTCTAAATAAAATATTCCTCTACTCTCTCACACTATCTTCATCAGTCCTCCTTACTCTTCATCATGGGCTTCTTCTCCTGTGAGTACCGCCATGGAATTCCATGGTCACCTGGACAGAAGGGGCTCCTCTATCTTCAGCCCTCACTTTGTGGGATTGGGCTCCTCCCTGGATCAGTAAGGATATTTGGGACCCTGCTTCAGCCTACCCTCAGACTCCAACCTTCCAGAATCTTGATCTATTGACCCAGCCTCTGCAACTTCATGAGGATTCCAAATTTCTTGCTTATACTTGAATTCTTCACTAGGATTGAGAGCTCTTCTCTGAACCTCAGTCTACTTATTTGGGTCTTCACATCCTGCTTATCTCTTGCTGGAGTCCCAACTGTCACTAGTTGTGAAATCTGGGACAAGTTACCTTAGCTTTCTGAATCTCCATCTTCGTTTGTTTGTTTTTAAAGATTTTATTTATTTATTCATAAGAGACACAGAGAGAGGGAGAGAGAGACACACAGACACAGGCAAAGGGAGAAGCAGGCTCCATGCAGGGAGCCCAACGTGGGACTCGATCCAGGGTCTCCAGGATCACGCCCTGAGCTGTAGGCAGTGTTAAACCACTGAGCCACCCAGGCTGCCCAACTCATCTCAGTTTTGAGTGCCATGTCCGTTGCTTCAAGCTTCCTTGAGCCTCCAGGAAAGCCTGGGTTTCTCATACCTTCACAGACAGTCCTATGTCTTCCAGGCCCTCTTCCATCCTCTCCGTTCCCAGCCTGTACCACAGAGGCCCATAATAAGATCCCCAGGTGATTCCTGAGTGCACTGCAGTTTGAAAAGCACTTCACTAGCTGACTCACTGGGGTTCAACTCAAAGTCATCACCTCTGTGAAAGTGCCACTGATCCTCCTACCTGACCTGTCCACTTGCCTCCATCTGGGCACTGTTATTTACTTTCTCCTGTGCTTCCATGTACCCAACCACTCACCCATCCATCCATCCATCCATCCATCCTTGAATCTGCAAACACAGTGAGGGCTTATAATAGCAAGACATTCTCCTTACTGATGAAGATAAAAAGATAAACCAACCCTACACATTCGTTTCCTCAGAGAGCTCCAGTCTTGTGGAGAAGGTAGCTAGTTTATAGACAATTACAAGATAATGATACGTGCTATTTGTTTAGGAGTCACAAATATTTACTTTTTGCTAAGATAAGATTCTGGACAGGAGGCTAGAGAGCACAAAGGGCGGGGGGGCACCCCAATCAGCCAATAAGATCAGCATTGACATCCAAGCTGTGCTAATCCTTTACATCTCAGCCTATGCCTTCCTCCTCCAAGAAGCCTTCTCTAATATCCCTCCCTCTACTAGGTGCTCTATGTTCTATCCTGCAGTAATCAGCCTGCCAAAATGCCAAGGATACTCATCCTCAGGCTTGGAACAGCATGTGCAAAAGTCTGCAGGCCAATAGTATCATGGAGTATATGTATATTAATATATCCCCTACATTGCCATGATTTCTGTACATATCTGTCTCCTCTACTCATGAGGTGCATAAGGACAGGAGTTATGATTTGTTGCCCTCTATATTTCTAGCACCTACCACAGTACCTGGCATATAGTAGGTGTTCAATAAATACATGGACAAGACAGCAACAGGAAGATAAGTTTGGAGAGGAATTTCTTCTGGAGTTAGTCATCATCTTGGACTCCCTTCTAGAGCAGTAGGATAGGATCACACAGAGGAAAAACAGGTTTTGGTTTAAAAACAAAACAAAACAGATTTTTTTAATCAAATGGAAAAATTACAGATTATAGCAAGTATATGAGTCCTCTGTAAGCTAAAATTATCATTAAAAAGATTTATCTCATTCATTGGTAATAGTCAAAAGGGTAGAGAGGAGAAAGTTCAAGCGTGGTCAAATAGTAAAACATGAGCATATGTTTTTGCTTTCATTGCCTTTCCAGTTTCAAGTCCAAGGGCACATATGTCCTTCACTAGATACTCATATACATGACTTAGTTACAGCCTCTGCGTTACATTTCTTCTTTATATAGTACAGAGTAGGGTGCCTTTTCTGCTTATTAATGGGAAGGGAGCCCTGAGGTCAGTTGCTTTGTTCTGGTTACATGAGTTGATATTGAGAGGAGTTGACTCATACTCGGTTTTAAAAATTCTCTCAGGATTATGAACTTCAGAGTCAAACAGGCATTAAAAACCTTCTAGCCCACCAGTTTCTGATTTGTAGTCCTTGGCTCCACTGGAGTTATCACAAGAGGTCCATGAATCTATATTGGGACCCTGCACTGGTGTAGATTGAAATATGGTTACACCTTGCCCAAATAGGTTCTATTTCACAAATCATAGTCATTCAGAACACTGACTCTGGAGCCAGACTGCCTGGGTTGGAATCTTAGCTCTACTTTTATAAGCCATGTACCTTCACGCAAGGTACTTTTTGTGCTTCAGATTTCCCATCTGTAAAATGAGTATAATAATTATACCTCTCTCATTAAGATTAAATGAGCTAATATTTATATAGTGCTTAACATAGCATCTATAAATGTTGCTTTAAATAAAACAAAAAAAGCCTGGTTGTAGCATAATACAACTGTAATAATAATTGTTTGTACACATACTTAAAATTGTCTATAAGGACATGGGAAAGCCATGTTGGCCTTTTTCTTAATGACATTGACAGTGCTGGGAGAGCAGCCAGGACAAGGTCTTGGCTGGACAGTTATGTGGGGTAGGCTCTCCACTTCTTTCCACACTGCATCCCTCCGCTCAAGAAGCTATCATGGGGATCCCTGGGTGGCGCAGCGGTTTAGCGCCTGCCTTTGGCCCAGGGCGCGATCCTGGAGACCCGGGATCGAATCCCACATCAGGCTCCCGGTGCATGGAGCCTGCTTCTCCCTCTGCCTGTGTCTCTGCCTCTCTCTCTCTCTATATATATATATATATATATCATAAATAAATAATAAAAAAAAATTTTTTTTAAAAAAAAGAAGCTATCATGGCTCCCTATTTCTTACTGTACCAAATCCAGGAATATCAAGGCCTCAGTAACCTGTCCACGTTTGATTTCTCTGTCCCATGCAGTCTCAATAAGGGCAATATCGCCCCCAAGGGAGCAAATATTGGTTCTCGAGGATTGAAAAAAAAAAAAACTTTCTCTTTTTATGTCTATAGCATACTAACAGATCCACAGGACGTAACTGATACACAATGTATATGTGGTATTAAGATTTCACTGGAGAGAAGTAATTAGGAAAAAATTCTAAAAAGGTTTCTGGGCAATACTGAATAAAACTTCAACACACAGGTGTCCCACCTTTACTAATTCCTGTCGTGCCCCTTCCACAAACTCCCAGAACTTCTCCTCCCCATTTGAGGCCCCACATATTTTAACATGCTGCCCCCTCTCATAATACTGCCACCTCCCACCTCCCAGGATGTGTGAGCTGGGATTTGAGTGATGGATGGTTTCTGAGAGCTGTAGGAATACTAAGATTTCTGACTGCCCCCAGCATGGTGCCTGGCACTTAATAAGTATTTACTGAGTGAAAAATGTATGAATGCATGAATGAATGAATGAATTATATATCTGTATCCTTCTCTTTTCTCATCCCCATCCCTATTCATGATGTTCAAAGCAGCAATAAAACAAAATATGGGACGCCTGGGTGGCTCAGTGGTTGAGTGTCTGTCTTTGGCTCAGGGTGAGATCCTGGGCTTCCAGGATAGAATCCTGCATCGGGCTCCCTGCATGGAGCCTGAGTCTTCCTCTGCCTATGTCTCTGACTCTCTCTCTGTCTCTCATGAATAAATTAATAAAATCTTAAAAAAAAAAAACAACCAAGGGAGGGAGTGAGAGGACAGGGTAACTGAGTGATGGACATTAAGGAGGGCACGTGATGTCATGAACACTGAGTATTATATAAGACTGATGAGTCACTGACCTCTGCCTCTGAAAGCAATACTACATTATATGTGAATTAATTGAATTTAATTGAATTTAAATAAAATTTAAAAACAAAACAAATATACACACAACAAAAAACCAAAACTGGACAGGGAAGGTCGCCCCAACTTGGGTGTCTCCAGAAGCAAACCATGAGATAAGGATCGGAGTGTGAGTTGTCTATTTGGGAGGTGACCCTAGGAAACACTGGTAGAGGAGATGTGAGATCAGGAAGGAACAGATACCAAAAAAAAGTTGTGTCACCACTACAGGAAACCAGAGCTTAATTTGCCTGGAGAATTCTGGGAGCCCGTGTAGTTACCCTCATAAGAGAGGAAAGAGTTGGGCGGACTATCCACCAAGTTCTATTAGACAATGGTAGAGAGCTATATCAGGGGGCTCTAACTCCCAGGTAGTTCCAGCCTACAGTGGTTGAGGGCACAGCAGGGGCTGGATCCAGAGAATGCCCTCTAGCAAAGAGTCCTGGACACCAAGAGCTCTATTCTGGCCAGAGACCATGGAAGCAATTAAGGCCAAGGGATGTGGGGGGACCTCCAGTGTCTGGTATCGGGGTACAGTGAGGGGGGACAGGGGAGGTCTACTTGAAACTTTTTCTTTTGCGCCTTCTCCAAGTCCTAAGCACAATCCATCCCAAACTGATAGAAAGACTATCTGACTTATGTAAGACCCTTGGCTTGCAGATAGCTGCCTTCTGGCTGGGTCCCACACAGTCCTTCCTTTGTGCTGTCTCTTGGTGTATACAAATTTCCTCTTCTTATGAGGACACCAGTCAGACTGGATTACAGCCCACTCTATTGGCCTATTTTAACTTAATCACTTCTTACAAGGCCTTATTTCCAATTATAGTCACATTCTGAGATACTAGGGGTCACAGCATCAATGAATTTGGGAGGATATAATATGGCCCATAACAAGATGTATGCATTACATATGTTTTAAAACTGCATGTTCTAGAAAGAGTTAAAGAGGTACTACAGGGGTGTCTGGGTGGCTCAATCGGTTCAATGTCTGCCTTCAACTCTGGTCATGATCCCAGCATCCTGGGATCGAGCCCCATGTTGGGCTCCATGCTCAATGGGAAGTCTGCTTCTCCTTCTGTCCCTGCCCCTGCTTGTGTGTATGCGCATGCACTCTCTCTCTCCTTCAAATAAAGAAATGAAAGGTTAAAAAAAAAAAGAGGTATTATAAGTTATTTGGTTAATTTAGATTTCAGATGTAAATTCTCTTTGATGGGAAGACCAAGAATTTGGTATTATTAAATGTGTAACTGGCTTGAAGAGGACTTTGAGAACTGCCTTAATGGAACTCCCAGAATTATTGATCTTGATCAACAATTCCAGGTTCATTCTTAACAAGATTGCGCCTTAAACTCCTGTCTTATTTCACTTTGTATTCCCAGCCCAGCATCTAACCAGCATTCGATCATTCCTTTTTTTTTTAATGCAGTGAAATCAATCACCGCAAAGCTCTGCTCCTTCTGCATTCCAGTTTTCAGTCTCACTAAGCATCATTTGCTTTCCCATGCATATCTCTCACTCTTTTGTGTCTTTACATGTGGCATCATTTCAGCCTTGCCTGCCCCTTCCCAACAAAACCAATTTAGTCATCAAGACTAGACGCATATGGGCAGCCCTGGTGGCGCAGCCGGTTAGCGCCGCCTGCAGCCCAGGGAGTGATCCTGGAGACCCTGGATCGAGTCCCACGTCAGGCTCTCTGCATGGGACCTGCTTCTCCCTCTGCCTGTGTCTCTGCCTCTCTCTTTCTCTGCATCTCTATGAATAAATAAATAAAATCTTAAAAAAAAAGACTAGACGCATATGATGTAGATAAATACTTCCTTCTTTATTCTCTTGTTGCACATGTACATCCTACTACTTATTAGATACCAAAACATATTTTAAAGGTCAGTTTTCCTGGGCTGGCTGGCTCAGTCAGTAGACCATGCAACTCTTGATCTTGGGGGAGAAGGGTCATCAGTTCAAGCCCCATGTTGGGCATAAAGCTTATTTAAAAAAAAATTAAAGTTCAATTTCCCTGTCTCCCTCACTATGCTTTATGGTCCTTGAGGACAAGAAAAATGTCCTATCACACAGTAGGGACTTAGTAAATGTTAACTAGATAAATTGGTCTGCAATTGTGTATGGTGCTGTGGATGGTGACTATACAAATGGATGGACCCAAGGAATAAGTTTGCTTTGGCCCTGTGTTTTTCCTAGACCCAAGAACATCCACAAACCCAGCCTGACTCCAAGCCAAGCAGAAGTAAGTGGTCCTTCTGTAATAAGGCCCAAGGACCCTTAGGCTTACCCTCAAGGAATGTCCAAAGCAAAATACAGATTTGGAAGTTAACTACCCCATCTCCCCTGCCTACATTCCCTTCTAAAAGCTGCTCTGCCATCTGACCCTAGTACAAGGAACTTCTCTGTTCTGGTCTCAGGATGCACTTAAGAATGAACGAGAATGATCTGTCTTTGAGAAATGTGCATGGACATTTGATAAATGGAAGAAAAGGAGGGATATTTTATTATGTACATGACTGCAAGAGAAAACACAAAATTGCTAATAAATATCTCTGCGAGGTGATATTATGAAAGGTTTTTACTTTATTCTTTAGAATAGGTTGCATTGTTTACACTTTCTACAAAGAGCATGCTTGACTTGTATAATTAAGAATAAAGATACACATGATGAATAGAATAAAGCCCCACCATTGAATCCTAGCTGGAGCTCCATAAAATATAATTGTGTTAAATGTGGTATGGTGTCTTGGTGCTGAAAGGCTACTGAGATGACCAGGGAAAACCAGAGCAGCCAGCTAGAGGGTATTTAGGGGTCAGTTCATGCCATCCCAACCTGTCCTGGTTGTGGTTTGGCATTTCCAACTGGTGGTGGAGAAGAGCAGCGATTTGCACTCTTCCAATCGTCTGACCCAATACTGGCGACAATTGGCACCCCTCGCAACATGGAACTCTCTGCCTTACTATATATACCTTCTCACAGGAGAGATGGGGAGATGATTTGGGAAGTGGTAGGGTCAATTGCCTCATATCTGAACTTGTGTTATGAGGGAAGATCATTATTACCTTGGGAGGTGTGGCAACCACAAAGGCAACACACTCAGATCTCCCTTCAGGAAAGAAATTGCTTCTGGGTTCCTGGGTGGCTCAGTTGGTTAAGTGTTTGCCTTTCACTCGAGTCATGATCTCAGAGTCCTGGGATTGAGCCCCACATTGGGCTGCCTGCTCAGAGGGAATCTGTCTCCTTCCATCTGCAGCTCCCCCTGCTTGGGCTCTCTCTCTCTCTCTCTCTCTCTCTCTCTCTCTCTCTCTGTCAAATAAATAAAATGTGGTACCTGGGTGGTTCTGCGGTTGAGCGTCTGCCTTTGGCTCAGGGCTTTGGCTCAGGTCATGGTCCCAGAATCCTGGGATTGAGTCCTGCATCGCGCTCCCTGAAAGAAGCCTGCTTCTTCCTCTGCCTATGTATCTGCCTCTCTGTGTGTCTCTCGTGAATAAATAAATAAAGCATTTTTTTTTAAAGGCAAAACATTTTTTAAAAAGTTGCTGTTTGTCTATATGGAGCATAGTTAGCTGATAGCGTCTGCTTATTGGCATCTTTGGGATCTATCTCAGCTATTGAGCTAAAGGCATGCTCTCTTTTCAGCAGCCTCACCTAACAACTAAGCATGGTGGAGATACTAGGGCCTGGCTGTTTTTGCCCAATGTTGGGCCCTTCTAATGGACAATGTTTGTTACAGAGATGCCCTGTGGGTTGTCCAAGACTTTCTCAGATCTAAATCATGGCCTGAGCCTCTTCTCACACAATCCTGCTCTTCCCTCCTTGTATCTTCTACAGGCATTTTCCTCAGTAAACCTCATCCACTAGTAACTCTAGGGTTCAGTGAACCCTACTGACAGTTTTACACACACATACACACATACCTAGAGATAAAGAACCCATGGGTATGACTACATGTAAGCCATCCATGCAGCATGGGAAGATCTACTTGTTGAGCTAACTAACATAGGCTAATTGCCTACTCTGTGCAGGAACATTGTTCCTATCTCTCAACAAAGCTTTGTCTAATGAGGAAAACAGAGGGAAAAATAAACCAGCAAAATACAAAATACAATGTGATAGCTTTGTGTATACATGCATGCTTCTAATTGTTTAAGTAAATGGAAACTTCTAATGAGTTCCCAAGGTTCTCATCCTACTGTTTTCTTTAGTTGGGTGAACACCCTCCTGCAACCTTGTTCTTGTTTATTATTTTGCTTTGCAAAGTCTTTTGCTTCTGACACAACAAAGTTAAACATGAATGCACATCCAATTGGGGAAAGCCTAACAAATTCTAAGTTGGGGATTTGAATTAATGAGTTCCTGAATAACAGAGTTGATTATCTTGTCCTTAGTATTCCAGTTGCTGGTGTTTTGTTGGTTTTGGCCCTGGAATGACGGATAAGCAGCAGATCTAATGATGACAATAATGACTGAAGCCCAGAAATAAGAAGGCTTAAGCCATAGTCATATTAAAGCGAATAACAATAATAAACAACTACCCATACATTAAGGCCTTAGCTCACTAATCATACCTGTAACCAAGGACGCCACAGCAAGAGACTGCTGAGAGGAGAACCAGGAACACAACAGAGGAGCCAATATTCTGTAGCATCACAGTTGGATTTTTTCTGTTCTAAGAAACTCTAAAAGGATTTGTTGCTACACTTGGGGAGTTCACAGCAAGGTAGAAGTTGAGCCACATACTGGTTTTCTGAATCACTTATAAAAGGGCCTGAACTATATCTTTGACACAGAAGTATCTAAGTATACCAGAGCTTCTGGCATTTTATGTACATTTGCATATTATATAATACATTATAGTTTTATATATTATTGTTATATATCACATATATTTGAAATCTGGGTCCCTCTTTTCAGGACTATACGGAAAGTCCAGCACCTCCCCAAGATTTCTGGGGTGGCTGGAAGTCTCCTTCAACGGCTCACTTGGCCTCTCTGCCCCTGGGTCGATTCCTCTTGTGCACCCTGCACACCATCAAGCCTCTGAGGTTGCTCTCCCTTCTGACCCTCCCTTTGTACCCCTGTACCTCCATATTCTTTCCCCCCTTCATTCTTCATAGCAGTACCAACACATGGCTATTTAAGTTACAAACTCTACTGACTGTATAAGAATAACAAAACCAGGCACAAGGCAGCATGAGTCAACTAAAGAATTCCTCTAAAAATATAATAAAAGACAACCAGTTTTTTTTTTTTTTTAATGGAGAAAAGAATCAGCCTGGAACTGAAAGTGAAGACTTCATTTACCAAATCTGTCCAAAAGAAATGGAAAAAGCCTCAAAGTGAAATGGTTTACCCAAGGCCACAGAAAGGGTTGATGATGGCAGAGGAAGGAGAATTACTCAAGATTTCTTAATTCCTGCTTGAGTCCTACACCCCATCCCCCACCCCTACCACCAATACCTGCCCAAGTCAGGTTGCTTCAGAACCACCGAACCTTCCAGAATGTCCACACTGATAAGTCAACTGGAAAATCTGAAGCAATTCAAGTAGGAAAAAGAAACTAAGCCAGGCCAGAAGAGCAATGCAACAGGCCTGATGGGGGTCAAGTCCTCCCACTCCATCTTCATTTCCTGTGACAGGACAGGCTGTCCGAACACAGTTCCTGATATCCAGGCAGATTCTGAGGCTCACCCTAGACAAGGAAGCTAGCAATCAGCCTGAGAGCAATGATGGGACCCTGCATCTTGAGTCTGACCATGCCATGGAGGGTGATAAGGAGACCTCCTGTTTCCACCTCATCAGGGAGCTCTGGCATTGGCCCAGTAGCCTCTTATCTGAGCCCCTGTCCCAGGTAGGTCAGACCACAGTGAAAAGGCACCCCCTAGTATGGCCCCTAGGCTCTTCACCTGCACCCTCAGGTGCCACTCGCCCACCACCTCCTCCCCGTGCCCTGATACACTTTCAAGACTCTAGCTGCAGAATGTTATTTATTCAGAGAGCACCTGGGTGAGAAACCCCCCAAGAACAAGCCTCCACATGGCAGCAACTGTATCCTAGCTCTGCCCTGGCTTCTCCAAGCCCAACCTTCTGGGTTAAGATCTTATATTTTTAAAAACAAACAAACAAACAAACAAACAAACAAACACTTTCAATCTTTTTTAAAACTTTAAACCTTTTTTTCAGCAGGGAGGGAGGGAACTGACTTTTTTTCTTGGAAGGCATTGTAAGCTAACCTGACCATTTATGAAGCTCTGCATTTCCCTCATAGAGTTCCACAGATCCACTTCTAGGGAAGAGGTTTTGTGCTCAAAACTGTCTGATCAACTCTCTGTCCTTTCTTTCTTTTTTTTTTTAAGATTTTATTTATTTATTAATGAGAGACACACAGAGAGAGAGAGAGGCATAGAGACACAGGCAGAGGGAGAAGCAGGCTCCATGCAGGGAGCCCTACGTGGGACTCGATCCCAGGTCTTCAGGATCATGCCCTGGGCGGAAGGCGGCACTAAACCACTGAGCCACCCGGGCCCTCTCTGTCCTTTCTACCAAGATAAGTGACACCTAGGACCCAGGAAATAATTGCTGATGGTTTGTGGGGAAAAATAAGTAAAGATAAAAAT
Organism: Nyctereutes procyonoides; assembly: GCF_905146905.1. Taxonomy (NCBI): domain Eukaryota; kingdom Metazoa; phylum Chordata; class Mammalia; order Carnivora; family Canidae; genus Nyctereutes; species Nyctereutes procyonoides. The sequence goes on along the minus strand of NW_026575140.1, from coordinate 44,437,805 downwards.
GGAGAAGACTTCAAAATAGACATTTCAAAAAAGAAGACATACAAATCACTAGTAAGCACATGAAACAGTGTCCATAGGTGTTCACGTAAATATCATGTAAATTTCCATGGCTACCTCATCATTCATTTTCAAATGGAGAAAAGAATCAGCCTGGGAATCAGGGAAATACAAATTAAAACTAAAGAAGAGGGGCATCCAGGTGGCTCAGTCAGTTAAGCATCTGCCTTCCACTCAGATCATGATCTCAGGCTCCTGGGATCAATCCCCACATTGAACTCCCTGCTCAGCGGAGAGCCTGCTTCTCCCTCTCCCTCTGCTGCTGCCCCTGCTTATGCTCACTCTCCCTCTCTCTTTCTGTCAAATGAATAAAATCTTTTATGAAAAATAAAAATTAATAAAATCAAAGAAGATGTGAGATATATGTGATATATATATATATACACACACACACAATGGAATATTACTCAACCATCAGAAAGAGATGAAATCTTACGATTTACATCGACATGGATGGAACTGGAAGGTATTATGCTGAGCGAGATAAGTTAATTAGAAAAAGACAGTTATGTGATTTCATTCATATGAGGAACAGTGCAGAGTATCATAGGGGAAGGGAGGGAAAAAAGGGAATGGGAAGAAATCAGAGGAGACAAACCATGATAGATTCTTGGTTATGGGAAAGAAGGGCACCTGGTGGCTCAGTAGTTGAGCATCTGCCTTTGGCTCAGGGCATGATCCTGGGGTGCCAGGTTCAAGTCCTGTATTGGGCTCCCTGCGAGGAGCCTGCTTCTCCCTCTGCCTATGTCTCTGCCCCTCTCTCTCTGTGTCTCTCATGAAAAAATAAAGATAAAATCTTTAAAAAAAAAAAAAAAAGAAACTGAAGGTTGCTGGTGGGGAGGTGAGTGGGGGGATGGGGTAACTGGGTGATGGGCATTAAGGAGGGCATGTGATATGATGAGCACTGGGTGGAACTGATGAATCATTGAACTCTACATCTGAAACTAATGATGTACTATATGTTGGTTAATTGAATTTAAATTTAAATTTAAAAAATTAAAAAATTAAATTATGGGGGCACCTCACTGGCTCAGTTGGTAAAGCATGCAACTCCATCTAAAGGGTTGTGAGTTCAAGCTCCAGGTTGGGTGTAGAGATCACTTAAAATAAATAAATAAAATTAGTAACTACAACAACAATCATGGAATACCATTTCAAACCAACCAGAATGGCTAAATTTTATTTTATTTATTTATTTTTTTACAGATTTTGTTAATTTACTCATGAGAGACACACAGAGAGAGGCAGAGACACAGGCAGAGGGAGAAGCAGGCTCCATGCAGGGAGCCCAATGTGGGACTTGATCCTGGGACTTCAGGATCATGCCCTGGGCTGAAGGCAGATGCTCAACCACTGAGCCACCCAGGTGTCCTGAATGGCTAAATTTTAAAGGGATGACAAAATACCAAGCGTTAGCAATGATTTAGAATACTGGAAACTTAAAAAAAAAAAAAGAATACTGGGAACTTGCATACATTGCTAGTGGAAGTATATGCTGGTACAGTCCTTTAATAATCGATTTGGCAGTTTACTGTAAGGAATATATCCACCCAGGAATTCCCAGGAATTCCAGTTCTAAGCATTGCCAAGAGAAAGAAAATATATGCCCACGAAAGACTTGTGCAAGAACAGTAGTAGCATCCTTATTTATAACAGTGAAAACTGTAAACAAACCAAACACCAGCCAAGAGGAGAATGACTACGCAAATTATGGTATTTTTGTTCATCAAAACATAATGATAATAAGAATACTGATATACATATCAAAATTGATAAATCTCAAAAATGTTTCATTGCGCAAGACATAAATGAGTACATACTGTTTGGTTCCATTCGTAAATTTCATACGAAATTCAAAACAGTCAGAACTAATCTATGCTGATAGAAATTAGAACATCTGTTACCTAGGGTGGAGGTGGGACAAATTGACAAGAAAGGGACACTTTCTGTGTAATGGGAAAGTTATCTATCTTAATCAGGGTGGTAGTTAAAAGAGGACAAATAATTGTCAAAATTGATTGAACTGTATACCTACGATCTGTATAATTTATTGCATTAAATTATACTTTAAAAAAATCCTAATGCCTAGGCTACATCCTGATCCAATTAATCAGAGTCTCTGGTGATAGAATGTAGGCACCAGTATTTTTAAAAACTTCCCAAAAAGGGCTTCACCTTCTGCAACTGAAAATTCTACCATGGTGGAATGAAACTAAACAAAATAAAACACCCTCTTTGTATCTTTTAAAAGAGCCAATCAAACCAGAGCCAAGTTAAAAAAAAAAAACTTCCCCCCTCTCTGCATTCCTATTTTTTAATGGATCACCACGGAGAATGAAAGAGAAAGGAACTAACATTTATTGAACATCTACTGTGTGCCAGGCACTATTCTCTAGAGTTTATACTCATCATCTAATCTTTGGAATGAATAATCCTTTTGGTAGTTATTATCTACATTTTGGAAAAGAAATCCTGAGAATCCAAAAATATAGATAATGTGTCCAAAATTAAGAAAAAGGGGGGGCACCTGAGTAGCTCAGTCAGTTAAGTGTCTGTTCTTGATTTCATCTCCGGTCATGATCTCAGACAGGAGATCAGCCCTGCGTCAGGCTCTGAGCTTGGCAAGGAGTCTTCTTGAGATTCTCTCTCCCTCTGCCCCTCCTCCCCATGTACACGTGCTCTCTTTCTTAAATAAATAAATAATTTTTTTTTAAAGCACCATGGAGAATAAGATTCAAATGTGTTTGACTTGCAAGATTTGTTTCTTTTCCCAAAGTTTTATTTATTTATATTTTAATCTCTACATCCAACGTGGGGCTCAAACTCACAACCCAGCAATTGAGAGTCCCATGCTCTTCCAATGGAGCCAGCCAGGTGCCCCAGACTTGCGAGGTTTTATATTATATAGACACTTTTTAGAAAGTGTCTCTATATAGACACTTTTTAGAAAATCTGACCCATAGTAAAAATTACATTTAAAAAATCAAGCCTTAAAAAAATAAAAATAAAAATTCAAGCCTTAATTCTTAGTTGCTATAAGTTGAATTGTTTGTTTTGTGGAAATCATACCTTTAAGATTTGTGATTTTTTTTAACTTCCACACATAAGAAGTGTTGTAATTTTTTATTTTATTTATTTATGATAGGCACACAGTGAGCGAGAGAGAGAGAGAGAGAGAGAGAGAGAGAGAGAGAGGCAGAGACAGGCAGAGGGAGAAGCAGGCTCCATGCACTGGGAGCCCGATGTGGGATTCGATCCCGGGTCTCTAGGATCGCGCCCTGGGCCAAAGGCAGGCGCTAAACCGCTGCGCCACCCAGGGATCCCAATAAGTGTTGCAATCTGGCAAGTGGTATCTGGGTTTCATCGCAATGAGTCCTAGATTCCACATTTCAGCTGACCATTGTGGGGCAGGCTATCTTCTCACAGAAATAGCATTATCATTGGTGGCTCCACTCTTGAACTATGTTTTTGGCATCAAATAAATCAAAGAACAAAGCAATAATAAAACCAAATATATACCTTCATAATAATTTCGAATAATCAAACTATGCTTCCCAGCCTAAAACGTGACCAAGGGTCCCCAGAGTCCTCTTAGAAACTGTACGTATGGCAAATATAATATACAAACCTAGGATATCATGAAGTGAATCCAATATTAATAGTCTAGCCATAACATATTAATTAAACATTTAAATAATTATTTGCTTGTAGTTTTAGAATTTTAAAGGGGTTTTCAATGTTCATGGCAGCAATGTCCATAATAGCCAGACTATGGAAAGAACCCAGATGTCCATCAACAGATGAATGGATAAAGAAGACGTGACATAGGGACGCCTGGGTGGCTCAGTGGTTGGGTGTCTGCCTTTGGCTCAGGAGTTCCAGAATCAAGTCCCACATCGAACTCCTGCATGGAGCCTGCTTCTCCCTCTGCCTGGGTCTCTTCCTCTCTCTGTCTCTCTCATTAATGAATAAATAAATAAAATAAAATAAAATAAAATAAAATAAAATAAAATAAAATAAAATAAAATAAAAAGATATTGCAATGGAATACTACTCAGCCATCAAAAACATGAAATCTTGCAATTTGCAATGACATGGATGGAAGTAGAGGACAAAAAGAGTGAAATAAGTCAATCAAAGAAAGACAATTATCATATGATCTCACTCATATGTGGAATTTAAGAAACAAGACAGAAGATCATAGGGGAAGGGAAGGAAAAATAAAACAAGATGAACTAAGAGGAAACAAAGCATAAAGGACTCTCAATCACAGGAAACAAACTGAGGGCTGTTGGAAGGGAGGACAGTAAGGGGATGGGGTAACTGGGTGACGAACATTAAGGAGGACATGTAATATAATGAGTACTGGGTATTTATTATATAAGACAGATGAATCACTGAACTCTACCTGTGAAGCTAATAATACACTATATGTTAATTAATTGAATTTAAATAAAGAAAAATAAATATACTAAATTAAAAATAAGTAAAAAATTAAAAAAATAATTTTAGAGGGATTTTAAAAGATTTTAAAAAATGACTTAAATGAACTATAACTCTGTAAACTAGGTACTTAATTTACAAATAGTTTAATCAGGGGAATGCTATAGACATAATGTATCTGAATATCTTCAAGCTTTGGAGACATCTTGGTAGGAGATTGTCCAAGATGAATGTTAATAAGAATCATTGCGACAAATATTTATTGAGTGTCATACACTGCATCAAACACTCTATGTTACTTCATTTAATCCTTTAACCCTATAAAAATGTCACTGTTCTCACACTATTTTACAATGAAGAAATTGAGGTTCAGAGAAGTTTAGTAACTAGGAAATGACAAGATGAAGATAAAGGACATGCTGTTGACTATAAAACCCTGACCTTAGCAAGAAGAATGACTCAACTTCTTGAGCATATATACTGTGGTGGGCACTGTTCTAAGCATATTGCAAATGTTTGTTTAATCATTTAAATATCACAATAGTCCTCTGAGTTGGGTACTAAAATTATCATCATTCTATAGTAGAGGAAAAGGAAGCACAGATAAATCAATGTGTAACTAGCTGAGCAACCATTCTTGAAGAGTGCTAATTGCTGACTGCACAAAAGTAGAGGGAAGGTCTCCAAGGCCACAGTGAATTGTTCCCACTCTGACCTTTTCATTCCAAATTTACTTGGATAAAGACTGTGATCTATTGCCCAAATATGGGAAAGCATGAATTTAGTGGGGTAAATGATACTGGATGGCAGAAAATCAGGATGCAGTAAGATCTCAGTGGTCTGGAATAATGACTTGAATCTAACAAGATGTAACTGTGAGAGAATTAATCATCAAGTCCTAAACAGGTCCAAAAAATAGATCAGTTGGAGGTAAAATGAATTAATAGTGATACATGTAAAAGAATTGTATAGAAAAAAAAGAATTGTATAGAGTCTAGGTGACTAAAAGTGTGGCTTGAGTAATGGATAATAACCAAGTGCTACCACTAGGTATCCATTTCCACCCCTGTGCATACACACACACACACACACACACACACACACAGCATTTGGAGATTAAAAATAGGAACAACCTTTAGAGTTACTACAAAATAAGTAATAGGTCAGGGAAGACAAAGACAGCTTCACTAGAGACAGAAAGCTTCCTGGCAAGGGCTTTACTTTAATCTGGTTAAATGTATTACCATACTTCAAAAGAAGAATAGGGACACCAGTAGGGTGTTTGGTCAACAGTAGAAGCGAAGATATAGGAGAGTCACAGGAGCAAAGAGGAAAAGAATTCGAGATTCATCAACACAACCACTTAGTTCTTGTGACAAGTTTATCTTTGTAGAGGAGATGAATATGGAAGATTACCATAGATTGGGGGGGAGTCAATACAAGTGTTAGTGGAACATTCCAGTCTTTTGAAGGAATTTGAGGACACTCTACCCTAACCTCATAGAAGTGTTTGACATTATCAAGAGTAAGGATATTTTAGGACTGTGGTGTTGGGTATTAGAGCAAGCAAGAGGGTTGACTGAGATTCAGTGAGCAAAGAATTTAAAAGCTATTGTGATTCTCAGGCAACATGATCATGTATGTAAAAAATTAAAGAGGGAAACTTTGTACACTGTTGGTGGGAACGTAAACTGGTATAGCCACTATGGAAAATAGTAAATTATACAAGAGTATAATTTAACTTCTTGCCTGAAGATATTAAAAATAGCACCACCATATCCAGAGACAACAAAATCACTATTTCAAAGAGATATTTCTTCTCCTGTGTTCATTGCAGCATTATTCACAATAGCCAAGACATGGAAACAACTTAAGTGTTGGTCAATGATGACTAGATAAAGAAAATGCAAGATATACACACACACAGGGAAAGGTACCTACACACACACACACACACACACACACACAGAGGAATATTATTCAGCCTTAAAAGGAGGAAGTCCTGCTTTATGAAAACATGGATGATACTGGGAGGGTGTTAGGTTAAGTGAACAAACCAGGCAGAGAAAGAGAAACACTGCATGATATCATTTATATCTGGAACTTTAAAAAAAAATTTGAAATAGAGGGCTGAATGGTGGTTCCAGGGGCTAGAGGATGGAGAAAATTAGGGAGATGCTAGTAAAAGGGTACAAACTTTCAGTTATAAGATGAACAAAGGATGAGGATTTAATTTATAGCATTGTGACTGTACTGGTGAAAATACTGTAATATATAATCGAAATTTGCTAAGACAAAACTTAAGTATTCTTATCAAAAAAAGGGAGGAAAAAAGGTATATTTATGGGAGGTGATGGCTGTGTTAGTTAACTTGTTAGCAAGAATCCTTTCATAATGTATATGTATATCAAGGTATCACATTGTAGATTTTAAATATTAAAGTTAATTATTAAATTGTTGATTAATTTATTAATTAAATATTGCTTAATTTATATTAAGTAATAAAATATGTTACCGTTTTCTTTGTCTCTTATACTTCAACATGGCTAAAATTTTTTAATTGCAAAGAACCTACAAAAAGAGCTAGAACTAAAAAGTGTGTTTAGCAAGATTGTAGGATACAAGATCAATATACAGAAACCAATTATATTTCTATAAACTATTAGCAAGCAATTTTAAAATGAATTGATTCCATTTATAATAGCATTACAGTACCTAGAAATAAATTTAACAAGAGAAGTGCAAATCTGTGTGCTGAAAACTACACAACATCATTGAGTGAAATTAAAGAGGACTTATAAAAAATGGGGAAATATTTAATGTCCATGGGTTGGAAGATTCACTATTCATAAAATGGCAATTTTCCGAAATTGATTTACAGATTCAATCTAATACTTATCAAAATCCCAGTAGGCTTTTTTTTTTCTTTTTTGGTGGATGCTGAAAAGCTGTTTCTAAAATTTATATGGAAGTGGAAAGAACCTAAAATAGTAAGATAATTTTGAAAAAGAAATACAAAGTCAGAGGACCTTACTTTGTTTTGAAACTTACTACAAAGCTAACAATAGACATTTAGGTAGATGGAAGAGAATGGAAAGTCCAGGAATGGACCTGGATATATATATATATATATATATATATATATATATATATATATATATAGTCAATTTTATTTTTAAGAAAGATGCCAAGTAATTAAATGAGGGGAAGGATAGTTCCTTCAACAATAGATGCTGAGACAATTGGATACACATTTGCAAAAAAATGAAACTCAACCCTTACCTTACTCCATACATAACAAATTAAAAGAAAACATAGAATGAAATCTTTGCAGCCTTGAATTAGGAAGACAAATTGGACTTCATCAAAATGAAAACTTTTGCTCTTCAAAAGACACAAGAGAATGGAAACATTTTTAAAACATATACCTGATAAAGATCTTGAATCCATAATATATAAAGAACTTGTATAATTCATCAGCAAGAAGACAACCCAATAAGAAATGGGCAAAATAATTGAATAATCACCTCACAAAGAAGATATACAAATGGCAGGTGAGTACATGAAAAGATGTTAAATATTACTAGTCATCAGAGAAATGCAAGTTAAAATCAAAATGAAATAACACTGTCCACTACTAGAATGGCTAAAACAAAAAAAAAGCCAACCGAGTGTTTATTAAGATATGGAGAAACATGTTCATTGCTAATGGGAACAGAAAGGGAGACAGCCACTTTGGGAAACTGACACTTTTGCAAAAGCTAAACATACATTTATCAATTGACTTAGCAGCTCAACTCCTAGGTATCTATCCAAAAGCAAAGAAAATGTATGTCCACAAAAAAACTTGTATACAAATATTTATTGCAGTATTATTCATAATAGCCCCAAATTGGAAAGAGTGTCCTTCAACTGGTATCAATTTACAACTGGTAAATTGATAGACAAAATGTTGTGTGTCTATAGAGGGGAATATTATTCACAACAAAGGCATAATACTAAATGGAAAGAGACAGACACAAAAAACTACATATTATATGACTCCATTTATATGAAAATTTTAGAAAAAGCAAAATTGTAGAGACAGATCAGTGGTTGCCTCGGGCTGGGGTGGGAACTGAGATGGATTGCAAACAGGCACAAGGGGACTTTTTGTGGTCATGAAAGTACTCTAAAACTGAATTGTGGTGATGGCTATATAATCATATAAACTCACTAAAATTCAATGAGGTTACATTTATTGGTAAATGGGTGGATTTTATGGTATCTAAATTAAAGCTCAATAAAGATGTTTTAAACAAAACAGAAAGCTATTGTGACTTCATAGCACCCTTTCTGGCTCACCTTTGAAATATGTGGTGACTGTATAACTCTGGTAAAATAGTCCTTGAACTTTCCTTTCCACATTCTCTAGAGACCTCACAGAAGATCAAGCAGCTCTAATCCTGCTAGAGGGATTTTCTTTCTCTTGGAGAAGGTTAGAAGGAGAGAATTGATGAACAGGAGCATGTGTAGAAGAGCATGATCAGGATGAGGAAGACCTTAAAAATCATATCTTATGGTTGCCTGGGTGGCTCAGTCCATTAACTGTCTGCCTTGGGCTCAGATCATTATCTCCAGGTCCTAGGATCTGGATCAAGCCCTACATCAGGCTCCCTGCTCAGTGGGGAGTCTGATTTCTCTCTCTCTCTCTCTCTCTCTCTCTCTCTCTCTCTCTCCACCTCTGCTCCTCCTCCCTGCTCATTCTCTTTCTCTCTCTCTCTCTCAAATAAATAAATAAAATCTTTTAAAAAATTATATCTTAGTCATTCATCATTCTTCTGTCAAACACCTTTTGGATTTTCCTGTTCAGATAGAGTACTGTGTCTATAAAATGGTGAACAATATGAACGAGGTCCTTGCCCTCCCAGAACTTATATTCTAGTAGTGTGAAATAGAGGATGGATGGATAGATAGGCAGAAGGACAAAGGAAAGTAAAAGGAAAGTGCACCTAAGTACTCAGAAGAGAGTTAAAGCTTGATATTAGAAAATGACTGAACCACAAGAGGGAGCCAGTCTTGCAAAGAGCAGAAGGAGGAGCATCTTAGGCACCATTTTTTTTCCCCTGTACTTTGTCCCTTGAGGCTGTCTGTCTATTCCTTTGCTCAGCTTAAAATTCAGAGTTGGTAAATATAATCACTCCCTCAACTTCCTTAATCACATCAGTCTCTCACACTGGTTGGCAAAATCACAACACTATTCTAGATCCAACTGTCCAGCTAGACTGGTCTTACCTTAAATTTGTCACCAGGAGCTTAAGAAGGACCTTGCTGTTGCCCAACTAACATCCCACGTCTCCCTCATCCACTCACTTCCCTACATTCTAAGTTACTATATTCGCTTTCTTCTCAAGGACTGTTGTTTTTCCTCTCTTCTCCCCCATTCTCCCTCCCAGTTGATGAGTGTCTTTCTTTCCTCACTGAGAAAACTGAACAATCAGAGACAACATCCACTGATTCCTACCACATCCCCATATCTATATGGGTGTATCCCCTTAGACCCTGCCTTACCTCCTATCAGTCAGGATGCACACTTAGGGCCCCTGTATAAAAACTTCCATTGGTGCATGAAGTTCCACCTTCTTGTAGGAACACGGAGCCAGCAAACCCTTGCTCTCTATTCTACACCATGAATTTATCCTCTAATGGATCATCACCATTGGTATATAAACAAATCATTTCAAACACGTTAAAGACAGACAAACAAAAATCTCCCCTTGACTGTATTTCCCCCATTTGGTTACCACCTTATTTCTCTGTAATCTTTTGTAGCCAAATAGTTGTCTGTACAGTATTTGCTGCCTCTAATTCCTCTTCTGTTCTCTCTTAAATTCTCTCCAGTCCAGCTTTTGTGCCACCTGGTCTTTTCAAGGCCAACAAAACAAACATAACTAAAACCTTACCATAAAGAAAAATGAATGAAACAGCACTGAGTGAAAGAAGAAGGTAGAGAGTGGAAGGAAAAGATCCTGAATGATAGCAGCTGGGTTGACCACCTGTATCATAGGAATTCTTTAGATAATTAGTCTTCTTTCCACTTTATTTGAACCGTACCTCCTTTCCATATGTTTCCCTGATTGTCTTCAGAATCTACTGTTACCCAGCTTCTTAAAGCAGTCTGAATATCAGATTAATCTGCTCACTATTCAGGGAGAAGAGAGTAAAACAAAATCATAGCAGTGAATGAAGAGAGTCTTCATTTATGTTTTGTATCTGAAATTAATGTGAAACCTCAGAAACCTAAAGTCTCTGTGATCCAACAAGGAATAATTTTAAAAGTCTGAGAAAGGTGGGGCATCTGAGTGGCTCAGTCAGTTATGTGTCCAACTCTTGGTTTGGGCTCAGGTCATGATCTCGTGGTTCTGGTCTTGAGTCCCCCGATCAGCTCCCTGCTCAGTGTGGAGTCTGCTTCAGATTTTCGTTCCGTCTCCCCTCTCCCCCTCACTCTAAAATAAATAAATTGCCATGTGTGATGATTTTACAGCTCTTCGTCTCTGTAAATGGCCTCACCAGGAATTATATATACTAACCTCAAGCAGCTTAGAAAGTCTGGCTGTAGTATACTGCTTGCTGATGTTACCAGCAGGAACAACTATAACTCACTTCAGTGAAGTGGCCTCAACTCCTTTTGTGGACAAGGTGGATCCTACTGGAGATAGCACCAAATGACTTTTGACAACTGCCCTGGTCATCCAGAAAGAGAGAGAGAGAGAGAGAGAGAAAATAATAGAAATGACAACTGCCCTGGACAGTTGGTTAATAGAGAAATCTCATTAGATAGTGCAGATCAGTCTTTAGTCCAATGCAAGTCACAATCCATTATCGGATTATGAAATTAACTTGGTGGGTTGACAAATTTTTAAAAGGTGAAGTAGAATAGAAAATATCAGAGTTAAAAAAGAAAGAAAGAAAGAAAGAAAGAAAGAAAGAAAGAAAGAAAGAAAGAAAATATCAGAGTTCATTACCCATACTCAGAATGTGACATAGTTTGTGAGATTCTGGTTGAGTTCAGAAGAGGTATGTCCTGGCTATAAAATTAAAATTTTAAAAATTAAAGCCACTGACCTAAATCCATTCATAATAAAATAGCCAGTGTGATTGAATGCACTAATCAAAATTAGAGGACATTTGGCAAATATCCCCATCATTTTCAGCATCATATATCACTAGGCATGAGCAGAAACAAGGGAAATCCAGAGCACCTCAAAGAGGGGCTTTCATCCACACGACCAGGTGAAGAGCTTGAAAACTAAATTGCCATCATAGAGGCTTTATACTTTACAAACCACACTCACAAACTTCATCTCGTTTGAGTATCTTGTCTTCCTTTTGTAGTACGTGAGACGGGAAGGTTGCAGCATCTTGAGGCAGGTTTCAATGATCCATCCAGTGTAGATCTGGAGCCCAGACAGCAGCTGGGAGAAAGGATCTAGCCCCACAAGCCTCAGGGAGAAAGTTGGCAAGGATAAAGAACTGTGTGTGGGTTCCGGCCAAATTAACTAGGGTTCAGGGCAGAACTCCAGTTCCAGGAGGGAGGAAGGGAAAGATGAACAAGCACTGGGGCAGAAGCCCAGATATTAAACAAAGCACATTGATGTCCAGGCCCACCTCCAGCACAATGGATTCCGTGCTAACACCTGCAGGGGTCCAGAAGCCCACAACTGGCTTTTGAAGAGGAAACAGAAATATGCCATGTGGATAAAGGACAGAATGGAGAGGTTATCAAGCACCTACATGAAGAGACTAGTGCGGAATGGCAAGTTAATCATTCAGACTAGCATGAGTAGTGTTGCCAAATAAAATACAGGATGCTTATTTAAATTTGGATTTCAGATAAATAATGAAAGCATTTCAGTACAAGTATGTCCCATGCGATACGGGGACACATTTACACCAAAAAGGTGTTGTTTATCTGAAATGTAAACTTAACTGAGCATCCTGTATTTTTATTTATTAAATCTGGCAACCCTCACTTGTGGGTGTTACAAAGAAAGATGAGGTGGGAAGGTTTGGTAGAGCAAGATCACAAAGATCACCAAAGCCAAGATCACCACACTTGGTAGTTAAGGAGGAGCCTCGAAAGTCTTTAAGCAGGAGCACAATTTAATCAGGTTTGCATTTTAGAGTCAACCTTGGGAGAATGAAACAGAGTTCAGAAAGTCAGGGACTGAGAGACCAGAAAGCTATTTAAATAGCTTAGACTCCGGGAGAATTGACTCTAACTTGGTTCACTTCATACTTCTGCCTAATGCTAGTGAGATTCCAAGGTTCAGTGGAACTGTAGAGACCATTTTTTTTCTTTTTTAAGAGTTGTTCTTTGTTTTGAGAAACAAAGAATGTTCTTGGGGTGGGGGATTACATTTTTTTGCCTTGCCCAAACCTCGTGTCAATCAAACACTTCTTGAGGGCCATGTAAAGATAACGTGTATATATCGATCCCTTGCTAGTAAGCTCAGTGTCTTTTTCACCACTGCATCCCCAATAGGTAATCAATAGACATTTGTTGAATGAGTTCCGTAAGGGCAAAGTCTATATTTTCATTATCTTTGTTTCGTTAGCACCTGACCCAGGGCTGGGAATAAGTTTCTCAGAAAATAGTTCTTGATTAAAGTGGTCTAATTAATTAACAACCAGAAGTGCTTCCTATTAACTACACTTCTCCAACATTATTTCAAAGGTACAATCTGGCATAGTTTTCACTTGAATGCAAAAGAAGCCTGCCTCTTATACTGGACCAGAAAACTGTTTTCAAAAGCTGCAGAATCATACAAATTGGATGGAGTTTTAAAGGTAATCTTCCTTGTGTATGTGAAAATCTGATGGTTTGGGAGTGTGTGTGTGTGTGTGTGTGTGTGTGTGTGTGGCATTTTCCTAACTGCTTCCATAAGCTTTGTCTTTGCTTGGGTATTAGTGAAGCTAGATCTTTAGCAAATGCTTCTCAATTAGATCACCATAAAGTGGTATGAATCAAGTGTTTGTCTTCCATCTACCAGTATCAGTACAGTTACTTCTGTATGTACCTTTCCAAGGCTGAAGTGTGAACTTCTTTTTTTTTTTATTTTTTTTATTTATTTCTGATAGTCACACAGAGAGAGAGAGAGGCAGAGACACAGGCAGAGGGAGAAGCAGGCTCCATGCACCGGGAGCCCGATGTGGGATTCGATCCCGGGTCTCCAGGATCGCGCCCTGGGCCAAAGGCAGGCGCCAAACCGCTGCGCCACCCAGGGATCCCTGAAGTGTGAACTTCTTGAAGACAGGACTTATTTATCTTCATAGTCACAGAACTTTCACTAATACTAGGTTTGTTGAATTGTCAAGAGCAGGAAGCCAAAAGGGAAAGAATAATTCTAGAAAGCACATGGGATAAATAAAAATATAATTTAAAAAAGGATTTTATTTATTTATTGAGAGAGAGAGAGAGAGAGAGAGAGAGAGAGAGGCAGGCAGAGATACAGGCAGAGGGAGAAGCAGGCTCCATGCAGGGAGCCCGACCTGGGACTCGATCCCAGGTCTCCGGGATCACGCCCTGGACTGAAGGCAGTGCTAAACCGCTGAGCCACCCAGGCTGCCCTAAAAATATAATTAAAAATTTATTACAGCCCCCCATTATTGAAGATTATATTCTAAGCATCATACTAGGGTGGGGCTTTATATATGTTATTAAGTTCTGATGAGATTTCAACCCTAAAAGCTTCTCTTTGAGGTAGGTGACATTATGTTCATTTTCTATTTCTTTACACAGGATCAGAACTGATGAGAAACTTGCCCAGCTAATAGATTGGCAGAGCTCAGATCAGAGACTTATTCCAAAGTCTGGGCTCTCATACACCTAGAATTGTCATTTATTAAAGTGTGTTTTGGAGAGATGAAGAATATTGTTAGAATGCCTATAAGAGCTCTACTTTAATCAGCAACCATGTAGTACACTGGAGGACTAAAGTTTGATCTTCTTTGTGATGATGTGTGAGTGTACATGTGTGGAAGAAATATGGAGGTATTTTTTATTTATGCTCCCTTTTTATTTTCTCTGTTCAGCTTTGTACTTAAGGGAGCACGTGACTTTAAATATAATTAGGTGCCATCTCCACCTTCCTAGAAGGTGATATTGCTATATTTAAAATTGTTATCACATTGTTATTATCCAGGATGAAACATACGGACTTTAGATGTTACCATCAGTAATACCAACTTCATTTGCCCCATCCAAAGGAATACTTGTAGTTCATATTCAGACATGTGATGGAACCTCATTGATCCAGATGTGTAGGAACTCCTCTGTGGGACAATCCAGACCCTCCTCTGAGCTGTCAATCTGATTGCATACTTCAGTTATTCTCAGGCCTATTAAGTTGCAAATGTGCACTCTTTGTCCAGATGCTCAGATCTTTTCAGCAACCCTCTGCATACTGCTCAACTGCCAGCCTCCTCACTGTGTTCCAGGAAGAATGAGAGTCTCAATAAGAATGCTGCCTCTGGTCATTTGACTCCAGGCTGAGGCAGGTTAAATCACAGTTTAAACTTTACCAACCTTTTGGAGCCTGAGAAAGCAAAAGTCAAAAGGCAAGCGATGGCATAACTAATGGTATGAATTAGAAGGAATGTGAAGAAGAGCACCAAACATGGTAAAAAGAGGGAAGAAGGCGTTTGGTTAAAAAAAAAAGAAAAGAAAAGAAAAGAAAAGAAAAGAAAAGAAAAGAAAAGAAAAGAAAAGAAAAGAAACAACAACAACCGAATAAACAAATCATGTTTTGCTTGGCTCTGTAAATTAGAAGCCTGCCAAAAAGTGGTCTGCAAAGGTGTTAAGAATCAAAAAGCATCTTCAGTGTTCTGCCTTCATCAGAAATATGGAAGGAATTTCCTAGAGATGGTTAGAAAGGAATTACTGGGAACCTCATCAGGCCTCGATTTGCTTATTCATTGCCAGGCAGGGTGTTAACTATGGGAGATAGAAAATGAATATGCCATGGCCCTGCCAGCCAACCTTACCCTCCAGTTCAGGGAGATACACGAACTGTTATGCATACTTACGCGTGAAAGGCACCATGAAATAAACATAAAAAGGGTACAGTAGGCGGACAAAGGGGCAGTGATCTACTCTGGGATTCTAATAAAAACAATTCGTTACAATCATGTAGGGTTGTTCAGGGAGATGATCAACTCTCCCAGGGAAGCGCGAGGCGGAATCTGAATTAACAGATATAGTTGAGTCAAAACACAAGAAAGGGGGGTTTTGACGAAGCAATCAATTCACACCAGTCCCAAGAAGGTAATGTCTGGTTAAGTGTTCTCCATCTTTAATTTCTAGGATATCAATTTTACAAAGCAGGGTCGCAGCCAGGTTAGTTACCAAGCACCTCCCCTCCTCCGAGCCCATCCCCCACCCCATCTCCACCCCTCCAGCGGAGCTATCAGGTGAGCCACGCTCCATCCAAGCTCCGCCCTAATTAAATGTGTGACCTGGAGCAACTTGCATCACTACTCGCGGCCTCGTTTCCGCGCCCGTAAAGCGGAGGAACCCTAGTCAATCCCGAAGCCCGTTTCTGCAGTGAATTGTGAAATTGAGACAAGAAACCAGAAAGGAAACTCAAGAGAAACAAAAGTGAAAGTGCCCAAAGGAGATACAGTAGTAAACAAAAGTCCACAATTTCTAGCTCTCCTTGGAAAAGGTGGCAAGAGTGCCCATATACTTTTCTTTTTTTTTTTTTCTCTTTCCAGCAACGGCGAACACGAGACCTGGGGAAGAACCAACTGTCTATCACGCCGTCCAAATGTGCATGCGATCACCGGCGCACGAATCCACCTTGCTGCGCGCAGCGGGCTTCTTAAACAATGCTCCCCGGGCCCGAACAAGCGCTTAGGAACTATTTCTTACAAAATAAGCCAAGCGCCGGCGAACGGTCCGTCGCCACATCCCGGTGCCCCCGCGGAGCCCCACGCGAGGGGGTGTCCCGCTTGGGGAAGAGAGAGAAAGGGGGTGTAGAGGAAGGGGAAGGATTCGAACCAATGCAAGAGTCCGCCCGGCGTCGCCACGCGGTTGTCACAAACAACAGCATGGAAACAAACTATGTCAAAGCGCAGAAAATTGGGCGGCCTTTAAACTTTGGCATCTGCTCCGTTTGTGGCGAGACCTCCCGGAACGTAACCCAGAACCGTACACCCGCTCGCGGGCGAGGGGAGGCGGCCAGAAGGAACCGGGCGGACAGCTTTCGCCGAGGGTTTGCAGCGAGTGTGGGACCGGGACGGGCGACGCCACGGCCAGAGGGGAGGGGAGGGGAGGGGAGGGGAGGGGAGGGGGGGCGCTGGGCTCCCCGGACTCCCCGGGCTCCCCGGACCGGAGGATGCTCCCTGTCGGCGGCGGGAGCCTCCCTTCGCGGAGCCGGGGGGGGGGGGGGGGAGGCGCGCCCCCGTGCGCGTGCACACACACACACGCACACATCCTTCCCCTGGAGTTGTGTCTCGTCTCCCTTTTGTTTTTCTCCCTTCCCGGTCATGAGACCCGGAAGTTTTTTTTTTTTTTTTTTTTAACCTGTCTCTCTCCCTTTTCCAACCCTCCCCCCCCCCCCCCGGTCTATCACATGGCAGAGATAGAATAAAAACAGAAAAATGGCGACGGTCACGTTGTGGCGAGCCTTGCTGCGTCATTAGATAATCCTCATGCAAATAGCGGGAAGAACAAAGGAAGGGGGGGCCCAGGACCCCCCCACCCCGGGGACGGGGGGAGCGCAGGTGGGCGTGGGGGGTGGGCCGGGCGCGGGGGCGGGGGCGGGCGGTGCGCGCGCGCGGGGCTCGGTGCCGCCGAGCGTCTGCGCCCGAGTGCGCGCCCGTGCGCCCGGGCTGGTGGCGGCGCGCCGGAGCCGGCCGGGGGCGCGGGAGGCGGCGGGGGCGACGAGAGCCGTTCGGGCAGAAGGGTGGCCGCGGCGCGCGCACGCGCACGCGCACGCGCACACGCACACGCACACGCACACGCACACGCACCGCGGGGCTCGGCCGGCCGGCCGGGCGCTCGCGCGCGGGGGGCGGGCCGAGGGCGGGCCGGGTGGCGGCTGGGGCCGAGGGCGCGCCGCTGCCCGGCGCTGGGCGCCAGCCTCCAGCCGCCTGCGGGGCCCGCGAGCTGTCCGCCGCCGCGGGGTAGGCAGCGGGCGCTGGGGCGGGGGCTCCGGGCGGGCCTGGGGCTCGGCACTCGCGCCCGGACTTGAGCGCGTGTTGCCGGGCTGGGTCTGTGGCTGTGGAGGGGCGTGTGCGTGTGCGTGTGCGTTTCCTGCGGGGTCGGGGTGGGGTGCAGGGGGGAGGCCCTCGCTCCTGGGCATTTCCGCGGTTGCCCGCGGGCCTTCGCTGGGCCGCGGGGAGCGGCGCAGGTTGGACCGGGGCGCGGGCGGCCCCCGGCCCCTCGGAGGGGGAGCGGCGCGGAGGGGCGGGGCGGGGCGGGGCGCGTGTGTAAATGTTGCGCACTCGCTTTTCCCCCCTCCCCCGCCGCCTTCCAGGGTGCTGGCGTGGGTCCCTCGCCGTCCGGCGGCGACTGTAAATAGAGCCTGGATGTTGTTTACATGAAGGATCCGGCGGGAGGAGTCTGCGAGGAGGAGGCGGAGGAGGAGGGAGGGAAGACAGAGGAAGAGCGGAGTCCCCGCGGCGGCCGCGTCCGGGGGACCCGGCGCTACCACGAGGCCGGGACGCTGGAGCCTGGGGTAGGAGGGAGACTGGGCGCGCGGCGGGGAGTGGGGCGGGGGGGCCGGTCCGTGGGGCATTTTTAGCTTGCAACCTGCCACGCACACTCGCTCGGGCTGGAGGGGAGGGGGTGTGCAGGGAGGGCGAGGAAGCCTCGGTTTCTCTGTACGTCCTTTCTCCCATTCCCAGTATTTTCCCGCTTCACTCCGGGCTCACCTGTTTATTTCCATCAACCGGAGCGTGCAGTTTTGTTTTTTTTTTTCAATGTAGGCATGAGAGACTGTTTCTTTTATTAGAAACGTTATTGGGGAGGGGGGTGGGGGTGCGTTGTTGTAATTTCTGCCGGTCTTGTTCGGTTTTCAAGAAGGGGGAAGGGACTTGGCGGAGATCGCCTGCTCCCGGCCGCAGCTGAACCCACGGCTTCTCCCTGCCTTCCCGGGCCAAGGAATCTTTTCCCTCGCTCAGCTACCCTCGCGCCAGCTGCCACCTTCTTGGAGAAGGACCACACCTGTGCTCATTCTCGCTCTGGAGGAGAGGTGAGCTGAAAAAAACCATGAAGTCTTGCGTTCCCCAGACTTCTTAGCGAATCCCCCATCCTAGAATTGACCAGAAAGTGCTGCTTTCACCTGCTGATGGTACTGGGCACATCCATCTTCAGACCCAGGCAAGTTGTGGTCTACAGATGTGCTGGGATTTTCTGTTCCCTCTGGACCTGCACCCCACCAACCCGCAGCTAACTGCTGGGTTGGATGGAGAGAGATGACCTCCTTAGGTCATTCCAGATATTTGTTCCCTACCAGGTTTTCTAATGGAATTGTCTGCTCTCTCCTCACAGCCACCTATTTTTCTTCCCCTAAGAGCTTAGCCCAAAATCCCGTGGAAAGCAGCCTGTCTCTGGCTCTCTTTCCCTGGGCCCCACCCTGGCCCCTCTTGGTTCTCCAGAGCCAAACACGCCTCCCCAGCAGAAGACACACCCAGCCCCAAATCCAACTATTCCAAAAGGGAGGGGAAAACAGTGGAAGAGAAAGGACCCAAAGGTCTCTTTTCTGTCCCAAATATCACCAACAGCATTTTCCTTTTCAAGCCTCCTAGATTTATAATCCCTTGATTCTTCTCTCACCAGCTGTCCCCTTTACCCTTTTCGCCCATAGTCCTCTGATAATAGATCTTTGGGAAGGTGCGAAGACTGGGAGAAGGGTGTTTTCACCTTTCTTCCCTAGAGTGAGGCATTTTTCATCAACTCAGTCTTTTAATTTTTGAGTAAGATATGTAAATATGTTTGCATGCTTATTTGAAACTTGGTTTCTGGATGGCTAAATAATAGCTGGGACTCACAAGAAAGGGAAGGAAAAGAGATGAGAAATGAACATCCCTCCCTCCCCTCCCAGGTTCCTCCATAAGAGCATCCCCAGAGTTGCTGAAGACCCTTCTGTAAAAGTCAACAGCCTTTCTTTCATGACATCACCACCTAAGCCCTTCCAACTTTAGCTTCAGAACAGGAAGAACGCTCAAAATAGAACTATCTTAGGAATCTAGCTCCTTTAAAAGATCAACTTTTAAATCAGCTGCAGGAGGAACACTGAACTTTGACACAGGGAGGGGAAACTGAAGTGTTTGTAATTGGTTCCTTTGGGGGAAAAGTGGAGGATGCTTCCCATGCATATTCAGAAAAGCTTTTCTCAAGATAACTTAGGTACCCAGACCAATGAATGATTAATAGGATGGTTTGGGATTCATTTATTGAATTATTCATATGTTTCAGTATGATGCAACAATAACAAGCATTTTTCAGAATGAATTGAAGAGGGACTCCTGGAATGTGCTCTAAAGAGTCTGCTAGAGATAAAGGGGGTTGTGGAAGGAGGCTGGGAGGGAGCACTTCAGGAAGGTGAAGAATCAGGATTCAGTGACAGCTGCTCTGAGTATGAAGTTCAGAGGCTCATTGTAAACAATGACTGTAACTTTTGTGTGGTAACTATGGTCCTGGACCAAGAAGTAACCATGTCAGGATTTTCCACCTTTACCTTGGAACTGAACTGCGTATCTTTGAATTGCAGTGTTTCCATTCTTTTTTTTTTTTTTTTTTTTAAGGTTTTATTTATTCATGAGAGACAGAGAGGCAGAGGGAGAAGCAGTCTCCTTGCAGGGAGCCTGACGTGGGATTCGATCCCGGGTCTCCAGGATCCCGCCCTGGGCGGAAGGCAGGCGCTAAACCGCTGAGCCACCCCAGGCTGCCATCCATTCTTTTCACAAATGGAAATGTATCTTTCTCTCTGAGCGAAAAGCATTGTTCGGTCTCTGGGAAAGACTGCTTTATAAGTGATCATCACTGAAGTATTGACGATTTAAGGATTAGTAGTGGGACAGAAAATATTTGGCATAATTTGAGCACCTGATGGGTGTTGTAGAAGGACTTGCTGGTTGAAGAGGGTACATTATTTAATCTGGTTCAGGTTTAAAAGAATCTAGGGTACAGGGTTGTCTGTAATTGCATTAATACTGTAGCCACATGTCACTGTCAAGCACCTGAAATCTGGCTATGATAAGGAGCTGAATTTCATATTTTGGTAAATTCTTGAAATTTATACTTGATTCAGTTATTGGAAAACCTAAATATGTTTGGAAACAACTTGGGCATATGCATCTACTCTTTAAACTGTAAAAAATCTGTGAAATCTAAATATAGATTAAGTATTTCTGATGAAAATCTAGAGTTTGAATTGAGAGGTTATAACACTCTAGTTTTCAAAGACTTAGTACAAAGAAAGTAAAGTATCTCAAGTTATTTTTATATTGATTACATGTTTGAATGATACTATTTTAGGTATATTGAGCTAAATGAAATACTATGTTAAGGTTAATTTAACCTGTAATTTAAAAAAAATATGGCTACTAAAATATTTAAAAATACATACATGGCTTGCATTTTACTTTTCTTGGACAGCATTGGCCTATAACATCACTCTTTTTGGTCGATGGATTAATTTCAGAAGAGGTGACTGCGTGAAATCTCTCCTTTGCTGTTTTCCATGTGGAAATTTGGGGACTCCCAAGAATCATTATTTTAGTACATGAGACCTAATAGTGAATGCTTTGCATATTTCTCTATGGGAGGCATGCCCTATGGAAGGTCAATAAAAGTGTGCAGGGAACTATAAAGGCTAGTAGGGGTGTCATGGGAAAATTTAGATACACATCTGACTGTAGCTGCATTTGTAAAAGGCTCTTGGACATACCAAACTATCACGGAACAGTATGTAACACAGTAACAATTGTGACACCTGGTGGCATCTTAGTGATACCACTCATGGTTGTTTTCTCTTACTCCTTCATTTACTTTCTCTCCTCCACCCGCCCCGCCACCCCCATCTCTGTATCATAGCTCCACTGGTGGCAACTGGGCCCACAAGGCTGCTGACCCCTTGCCTTCAAAAAAAAAAAAAAAAAAAAGTATAATGCTGACCTGGATGGAGATAGTGCCATCTTTGGGGTTTCGTTTTGTCTAATGAGATTCGCTAATGGCCCTGGAAGGAACTTAGGGATCATTTAAATACAATACCATCATCTTATAGATGACAGACTGTCATGTACCTTGCTTAAGACTGTCCAGACAGAGGCTGGAATTAAACCTATACTTTGGTTGATAACCTGTTTAGAAACTTCCTAGGAAATGACAAGATTCATCAATTAATCAAATACCTGTTGAGCTTGCACACTGTGGAAAGGACTGTGATTAGTGTTGTGAAGTGACAAAACAGTTTCTGACTTTAGGAACAATACTGCTTATTTGAAGAAGCAATCATTAGCAGTGCCAAATTAAAGTACAGGCATACCTTGTTGTTTTATTTTAAGATTTTATTTGTCCATGAGAGACACAGAGATAGGCAGAGACACAGGCAGAGGGAGAAGCAGGCTTCCTGCAGGGAGCCTGATGTGGGACTCAGTCCCGGGACCCCGGGATCACACCCTGAGCAGAAGGCAGAAGCTCAACTGCTGAGCCACCCAGGCGTTCCCAGGCATAACTTGTTTTATGGTGCTTGACAGATACTGCGGTTTTTGTGTTGTTTGTTTGGATTTTTTTTTTTTTTAACAAATTGAAGGTTTGTGGCAACCTTATGTTGGGCAAATCCATTGGCACTATTTTTTCAGCAGTATTTGTTCACTTCATGTCTGTCACTTTTTACTAATTCTTACAATATTTCAAACTTTTTCATTATATCTGTTACAATGATCTGTTATCAGTGAATATGACTTGTTAAAAGCTCAGATGATAATAAGGATTTTTTTGGGGCAAGTATATACTTGTTTTTTGTTTTTGAGAGAGAGAGGAGGGACAGGGAGGAAGAGAGAGAGAGAGACTCTAAGCTGCCTCCACGCCCAGCAAAGAGCCTGATGTGAGGCTTGATCTCACAACGCTGAGATTATGACCTGAACTTTAAATCAAGAGTCTGACACTTAACCAACTGAGCCACCCAGATGCCTCTGTACATTGTTTCTTTAGACAGGATATCATTGCCCACTTAGTAGGCTGCAGTGTAGCATAAACATAACTTTTGTATGCACTGGGAAAACAAAAAAAATTCTTTTGACTAGTTTTACTGAGATACTTCATCGCAGTCGTCTAGAAATGAACCCACTGTATCTCTGAGGTATGCCTGTATAAGAAATAGTGTTTACTAATGAGTGTATGTGCCACTATGGCATATGTTTATTTTACAGTTGTAGGAATAAAAGCTCTGAGAATGGTGGATTCTGTGAAAAAGACTTTAATGTGTTTCTGGAACAGCTCACATCTCTAGAACTTAAGGTTGGTGAGAATCTTTAGTGTTGCCCCTTTAGCTGTCCATTCAGGGCATCTGAGATTCTGAGACCCAGCATTTTTAAATGGCAGTGCTGCAGTAATGAAGAAATCATAGATTAATTTGGATGTTTAGAGATGGTTAGCTAGGGTTAGATCATATTGACTAGTTATCTTAAAAGGTTTAATACAGAGGTGAAGTCAGAATAAAACTGACTTGTGAGTGGACTATAAAATCCAAAATCTGTGGGTAGAACCTAGAGCTGTGGAATAGACAGTTGGACTACAAGTATATATGCTCAGTGTGTGTGTAAGAGGAAAAGGTTAAAAATAGAATTTATGGGCCGATCCATTTATTCATAAATTTTTAGTCTTCTGTAGATTTTCTGGACTAAAGTCCTCGTTAGCATAAGTGAGAATGCTTGTACTTTCTCCTTCTACCTTATTGTGTCCATGCTTTTTTTGATAGAGCTTTCCCTCAAGATGGATCTGTCAGGGGTATGCAATAGGAGATGACGTGGGGGCCAGTGCTAGGGGTGGGGAAAACTGAGAGCCTCCTTTATAATTACTCCCAGTTAATGCTTCTCTGTGAGAATTGGGGTGGACGATGCACGGGGCAGCGGTCCTTGGCTTCTCCTGGTCTTTTGAGCCACTTTCTTTCTTAAAAGTTCTTGTAACCCCCTCATTCCAGGTTTCCTAATAATCTCTAGCACAAGTTAGTTTTTAAAAACTCTTAATGTAGCAAAGCTTTGCAATAAGATGCAAAGCTATAATTGATATTTGAGCATCTTTTGTCAACAGTACCTTTTTATAACCTCCCAGTTTGGTCAGATATACACATTTTATAATGTCAATGAGTTGGATTACAGTTTTCAAGTTAGGGGAAAAAAATCACACTTTAGTAAAAGATTAGTGGATTTAAATTAAACCTATTTAAGCTATTTTAGTTTGAAGGTATTTTTTAAAATAATATTTTGCATTGCTAGCAGTTTATTTTATGGTGCCTCCAATTATTGACTCAGATATTTAAAGGTTCAAAATCATTGTATTTTCATTTTTAGTCCATAGGGACGTGACAGGTTCTTTGTGTGCATTTGTACTCCACGAGATTTAAAAGCCAAGTTCTTTAGTATATCAGGTTGCCACAAGTACTTGACTTATTGATAATATTTGGTGCATGTATCATGAAGAAGTTGTTCTCAGTTTGTATCACTTTTATCATAGAATAACTTGAAAATCTACTTGATCTCTGGAGGAAAGCATTTTAGGTCACTTTTTTTTTTCTTTTTTTCTTTTTCACAAACTATGTAGTATATACACTTTGATAGTGTAGCCAGGAGTACCTGCAGTCACTTGTTTTAACATTAAACCATTTTTATAAGAAAAATCTTTTGAGAAAGAAATGTATTTTATTCATGGAATAATTACAATTTACTTTTTATCACTTGGTCTCTGGGTTTGGTTGTCTTTTTTTTTTTTAAATCCCAGGTTAGATGGAAAATATGAAGTGAGAGAAAAGTAAGGAAAGATCATTTATTTACTGTGTTGAAAATGTTTAGTTGTGTGGGTGTTGGTCATGGCTAAATTGAATTTCAACTTTACATTTTGTGACAAACATGAAGTTCATGTTTGTATACTTCATATATAGAATTTAATTACATTAATGCTCAGTCTTAGTGAAGAAAGTCTAATAACTACTAGGTAATAACAGTCTAATAACTATTAATTTGTTCCCATACTGTCCACCCTTCAGCGACTAGACTATTCATCTTTTCTAAAACTGGCAGGACCTGTGGCCAGGAAATGTTAGGTAGTGATCTTTTTATCTTCTTTGATGGATCAGCTATCTAAACTTTTATTCTCGAATAATCACAGTATCTTTGTTCGTGTAACAGATGTTTATAATTTGAGTGAAAATGTGCAGCTGTTTCCAGGAACCTTAGGTTATGGACTCCAACTTTTTTTTTTTTTTTTTAATCTTCGTTGCCCTCTCGTGTTTCAACTCTGTATTACATCAGTTGGCTAAGCCCTAGCCTTTGTGACCTCCTTAAGCATTAGATATTTTTGCACTCTAAGAGAATGTTGTTTTAATTTGTGTGAAGGTGGGATATTTCATTAGATATTACTCTTCCAAAGATACAGCCAGTTTCATCGTGCAGAAAGTCACTGTACTCCTGTGTTCTGACTTCTGATCTAAAGAATTGATTCCTCTATTTATCTTATTTGAAGTACTGTGCTAATATCTAATTTGCATATAATGAGTCATTGAAACTGAGAAAGTGCCTAATTGAAAACATAATTATTTTTCAAATATCTGTCAAGTTCCACTCATATTGGAATAACTTGAGATCTTATGACATGGAAAAAACCGAGTGAATCATGGTTTTTAATAAGTTGATATTCTGAAGCCTGAATTCCAATTTCAGAATCTTTTTATACTTCTTATTAAAGGTAAGAATCATCCCTGAAATGACTTTAGGGTACATCTCAAAGGTACATATAATTTCAAAGCAAGTGATGTGTATATCTTTTTTTTTTTTTTTTTTTTTTAAGGCATTCCAGAGCTTGTCAGTGGTTCTTGGACCTCCATAACTCTAGAATTTACATTAGCTGTAGTGGAAAACACTATGCAGGTGTGCCTAAATGTATAATTATCTTCAGTGTCATCAATTTGATTACATCTTTAGCACTCAGCGCAAGAATAATAAAAGTTTTTTTTTTTTTTGCTACTGTGCATATCCTTAAAAAGCATAAAATCCCCACAACTTTCTGCTTTGTGATCTGAGATACTGAGAAGACTAAAAATCTTAAGCCAAAATTAAATACTTTCAGAAATCATTTTGTTTGTATAAATTGTGTGTCTAATTGAGTTGAATGTCCAGGTTGAGGTAGAGAAAAATAGTACTGGGCTTGATCATTGGGCCTGGATTTGAGCCCAGGTTTACTGTAATTTAGGGCATAATCTTGGGTAAACACCTTAACCTCTCAGGTTTTTATTTTCTATATGTAAAATGGGTTAATGATATCTATTTCTAGAGTCCTTTGGTGATGGATTAATAATTCAGGGACAACCCCATATGGGTTCTCATGAAAATGCACATGGGATTTATTTAATGTTAGGCATATGTGAAGTATTAGGGCTATCTGGGTATGCTTGTGAGCACTTTGAGGAGGAAGGACTGTGTCTTACTTACCTTCATTGACTGAACATCTAGAAGAGAACTTGGAACAGAGTAGTTCCTCCGTAAGTATTTATTGCACTGGTGATTGAGGTCAGGGAGATATTAATCCATGCATGGAAGAGAGAACACTGAAACAGCTGGGAAGCTTACTGCACATTTGATGTATTACCAGAGTAAAAGCTGAATCACATGGCTGCTGGTCATTAACATGCTTTCATCTTCTGTTCACCTCTCATCCTAATACTATTCCACCGTTTCAGTCTCAATACTGGCTGGGCCATTATGCTACTTTTTCTTCACTTCTCTACATCTTGAACCAGAAGGGGATCTTCTAGTTCTTCACTTCGTAAGGAGCCTTCAGAGGAAGTCGTGCAGCCCCCCCCAGGAAGGACGGCGCTGGCACACACTGTGACTGACAGGCTGCCCTGGCTCAGTTATCACAGTGCTGATGCTGTCCATTCTAAAGGTACAGTACTGTGATAACTGAAGGATGGCAGCCATCTTGCCTTCTTCCATCGAAGGAAGTCCCATCGTGCCCAGGAAGGAAGACAAGATGAACCGGGCATGTGACACTGTGGTGGGGACCCGGAGACCCGCTGACCTTGTTCCTGTATTGGACCGCTCCTGGAACGTAGGGTATGGGTATGTTAGTCTGTCTTTGCCTTGTTCTGTGATGTGGTGGGGATAAGGAAGAACTGGGTGGTTGCTTACATGGCAGGGTAAAGATGGTTGCATTGAGTGGATCTCTAGCAAGATCTTCAGAACTTTTAAGATGCTGGTACTACATAAGTGCTAAGTATGAATAAGTATTTCTGAAAAGATATTTAGAGAAATATGTGCCATTTTTTTAAAAAAGATTTTATTTATTCATGAGAGACAAAGAGGCAGAAACAGGCTCCCTTTGGGGAGCCTGACGCGGGACTCGATCCCAGGACCCCGGGATCATGACCTGAGCCAAAGGCAGACACTCAACCACTGAGCCACCCAGGTGCCCCTTAAGATTTTTTAAGTGTGGGGTTTGAACTCACAACCCTGAGATCAGGGGTCACATGCCTCACCCACTGAGCCAGCCAGGTGCCCCCCCCCCCCATTTTTTTCCCCTTTCAGTGCAAAAGAGGTATTTTTACTAAAGCACAGGGACAGGACCCATGGGCAAGAAGAGCTGCACTGGGATTGTGAAGAGCAATTGATTTGCCATTTTTATAAATGTAAGAGCTAACCTGATTAGCTGATACTTGTCAATATTAGATGTTCAAAATGAAATTCAAATTAAACAGAAAAGAAAGCCTTATCTGCTGAACAACATTGATGTTATTGTATGAATAAAATTATATCTTTGTGCTTAAGAAATGGATAGGGAATCCTCACATTTCAAAAACATTGAAAAATAATTTAAAATCTAGTCCAATTCAAAAAATATTTGCTGAATGCCCATGTTATTATTGCTGTTACCTTTACATGAAAATAAAATGTAAAAAATTTTATTTCTGTCAAGAATTGAGGACCACTCTGAAGTGATATCTAAAACATTGATTTCAGGGATATAAATCTATAAATACCAACCTAGCATCAGGTTTGCATAAAAGACTAGGAAATTTAACAGAGCTTGCACCTTTAGCCTGTATCCTACACTAGATAGAGTACTGTTTGGTTTAGGGTGGGGTTCTTAGAGAGCCTAGGGTTTCCCATATTATTCAGGACCCCTAAGGAAGCTATACACATGGATCAGCAGCAGACAAGAATCAAAATATTACAAACTTATTATGTGTTAGCTCACAGTCTGTTGCAAGGCTCAGGTAATTTCATAGAGTTTAGGCTCAGTGCATTAAACAGAGACCTCCTACCTCTTCTCAGATTCATGTCTATATTGGGGAATCTGACCACCCTGTGGATAGATGACTAGTGTAAGAACCCAAAGCAAGTGCCCCAGATGCTTGGGCTAAGGTGTGACAGAGCCTGCTGAGGTTAGAGTGTGCCTACCACAGGGTGAGAGGAGCCAGGAAAGGAAAAGCCATATGTGTGACCTAGTATACAAGACCTTACCTGCTAGTCAGTGCAGCCCACTGCACTGTTAATGTCTTGGACTTGGGCTAAGTGTGTTATTAAGTCCTTCACTGAGACCAAATGAGGAAAAAGGGGAACAAGAAGTGTGAGTAGAGAGGCAAAGCCTTGCCTTCCCATCCAGAAAGGGTCAGTTTCACCTTTCATTGTTCGATCCCCAGGCATTCCTGGTCATTGCATCCCTTCACTGGTTCACACAATTCTCTTTAGCCCCTCTTTTCTCCCGAAGAGGGACCATTCCTAGGGTAATCACTTTAGCCATACCTGCTTGGCCCTGAATTGTTTTCCACACAGCATTGACCACATTATGGCCCAGTACCTTCACATGTCCTCATATATTCAGAATTTCTCTAAACTTCAGGCTAGATTATGTTTTTGATTAATTATAAGGAGTTGGGTATTATAGTACATTGTTCCTAAAATTCCTTGGAGTTTTCTGCTTCCTTAAACAAAAAGGGAATTTCTGACAGAAACCCTGGAAGAGAAACTTCTAAGAAGAGAAAGTTCTAGGATTGGTGAATTCTCAAGTAACTTGAAACGTTCCTAATTTTTAGTATTATAGCAGGTGGAAAAAAGTGCCTCAGGAAGGGATGTGTTGTGCAATCATTGGCCTTGGTGAGGATTTCACCACCTTATTCGATCTTCCTGTTTTCCCGTTACTAGTTTTATAAAAATTCAGGTTTTGTACTTACCCGACTCTGATGCCAGAATCCACACCCAGGCCTGTGGGATACTGCAGAGCTGAGTGTTGGGTGTAGTTTGGAATCACCCCGGCACTTCTACAGATGGAGCTATACTGGGTCCTGTTTCCTGTCAACAGGAAAGCCTGAGGCTTGGTCTGTGGCAAGAACTCTGGAAGGCTTGCCTAGGCCTGGAGGTCTTTGGCATTTTCGAGGCAGTTCATAGATGTAAGGTGTTCCAACAGGTTAAGTGAAAAGCGATGCAAGGAAAATCTGATGGGTTTTTTCCACTGCTTTGATTAAACACGCAGTATGTTTGGTTGGTGTATTCATTACATTCTTCATTTAGGTATGTAAGAATGGAATTAAATGTAGAAATACCATATGATCCATCATTCCATTCCACTTCTGGTTATACACCCAAATGAAGGGATTCAAACAGATATTTGTACACCCAGGTTCACAGCAGCATTATTCACAATAGCCCAAAGGTAGAAGCAATGGTTGGATGAATGGATAAACAGAAGGTATATACATACAATGGAATATTACTCAGCCTTAAAAAAGAAGAAAATTCAGACATGTGCTACAGTGTGGATGGATGGACCTTGATAGCTAAGTGAAATGAACTAGACACAAAAGGATAACTATTGCACGATTCCTCTCGTATTAGATTCCTAGAGTAGTCAAATTTATAATGCCAGAAAGTGGAATGGTTGTTGCTCAGGACTGGTGGGGGGTGGGGGGAGTGCACGTTTGATGGGTGTGGAGTTATTGGGGAAGATGGAAAAATGGAGATGGTGGTGGTTGTATAACATTGTGGATGTACTTCATGCCACAGAACTGTACACTTTAGAATAGTTAAAATACATATTTTATGTGTATTTTACCACAATTAAAAAAAAACATTTTAAGGTAAAAGCACTGTTGGAGCCAACAACAGGAGTGAGTTGAATGCTCTCTTCCTTAGTCTTCAGTGTGAAGGTAGCAGTTTCAAATAAGAATTTAAAATGTTGGGGCACCTGGATGACTCAGTGGTTGAGTGTCTGCCTTCGGCTCAGGATGTGATCCCGGTGGGATCGAGTCCCGCATCAGGTTCTCTGTAAGGATCCTGCTTCTCCCTCTACCTATGTCTCTGCCTCTTCCTCTGTGCCTCTCATGAATAAATAAATAAAATCTTAAAAAAAAAAAAAAAGGGATCCCTGGGTGGTGCAGCGGTTTAGCGCCTGCCTTTGGCCCAGGGCGCGATCCTGGAGACCCGGGATCGAATCCCACGTCGGGCTCCTGGTGCATGGAGCCTGCTTCTCCCTCTGCCTGTGTCTCTGCCTCTCTCTCTCTCTCCTCTCTCTCTCCTCTCTCTCTCTCTCTCTCTGTGTGACTGTCATAAAAAAAAAGAATTGGGCAGCCAGGGTGGCTGAGCGGTTTAGCGCCGCCTTCAGCCCAGGGTGTGGTCCTGGAGACCCGGGATGGTGTCCCGCGTTGGGCTCCCCGCATGAAGCCTGCTTCTCCCTCTGCCTGTGTCTCTGCCTCTCTCTCTCTCTCTGTCTCTATTTCTCATGAATAAATAAAATCTTTAAAAAAAATTTAAAATATTAACATAATTTTCATGTTTTTCTGCATTTAAACCTCTCTAGTCTATAGACTGTTAAGACATGTTTCCAGGATTTCTCACATCACTTAGCATAGTTACAAAATTTTTTAAAATAGAAAGAAAATGAAGCCTAACAATACCAGAAGTGAAATGGGAAAAGGGCCTCAATAGACAGTGATGTGATGGGGCATCTCTTGCTGGCTTTACACTGTTTCTGGTGAAATCAGGGTGGCTCTCTGGGTCTCTCCATGCTCCACGTGCATTTGCCTGCTTCTTTGGAACTGTGCTAAAGATGAGGTTGTATGTATTATATATGAGATACGTATATATATGTGCAATGTACTATGTATCATGAATTATATATATACACATAGCTGTATGTATATATGTGACCATTCTGATGACTAAAAACATTCAAGTGTGGCATGTTCTCAAAATGCAGAAACAATAATGTCTAGTTATAAATCAAACTTTTATTTTTTATTTTTTTAAAGATTTTTATTTATTCATGAGAACACACAGAGAGAAGAGGGAGAGAGGCAGAGACACAGGCAGAGGGAGAAGCAGGCTTCATGCAGGAAGCCCGACTTGGGACTCAATCCCGGGTCTCCAGGATCAGGCCCTGGGCTGTAGGCGGCGCTAAACTGCTGAGCCACCAGGGCTGCCCCATTTATTTATTTATTTATTTATTTATTTATTTATTATTTTTTTTTAAATTTTTATTTATTTATTTATGATAGTCACAGAGAGAGAGAGAGGCAGAGACACAGGCAGAGGGAGAAGCAGGCTCCATGCACCAGGAGCCCAATGTGGGATTCGATCCCGGGTCTCCAGGATTGCGCCCTGGGCCAAAGGCAGGCGCCAAACCGCTGCGCCACCCAGGGATCCCTTTATTTATTTTTTTAATCAAACTTTTAAACATCGGACTTGTTACACAAATACAATTAGCCTCATTAAAAGTGTCCTAAGCTTGCTGTTGATTGTGAAAGAGTTCTATTTGTTATTACATGTCTAAATTTGAAAATAAGAGAAGTAAAAACATAGAGATAAGAAATAGGCAGCAATAATCTCTTAGGGATCATGTTTTATTAGCCATGAGTAAAAGCATTCATTTGTGGACCTTATCTACTTCATCACAAAGCTCTTTACCTGGGGCCATGCTTTGGAAATCAGATTGTAGTTGTAGGAACTGCCCCCACCAGATCCTATGCGGTATTCTGACTTAAGTTGGAGCAAGAGGGGTGAGCTCTTGACCCTGCCACATCAATTTGAATATTTTGCTGTACCTAATACATTGTTAGCTTCTCTGAATAACCAGGCAATTATAAATGTCCATGAGTTTGTGTCCAGACCAATTGTTCTTTGAGACAGCAAGCCTCTTTGTGTTTCTGTGCTTCTTGTAGAGGATTTTTCCTCCTAAAAATTGCTTTCTTAAAAGTCTGCATTCATATTTAAGTAATTCGTGTCATACAGTTCATTCTTACCATTACCTGTTCCGTTAATCTTTTACCACACAAAATCTCATTCAGTATGGGCCAGAGTAAGGGAAGCACCAAAACACTTTTTTTCTTTTGTATCCAAAACATGATGATTGTGAGGATTCCCATTGACAGAGAATGCCAAGTATGAGAATGTGCCTGGAACATTCTCAGCTGGAGTTCTTTAAATTGTTTGAAAGGGTTTGGGGTTGTAATACATGCCTCTAAAGTAATGTATGTTAAAACAATTCACATAGTAGAAATGGAATCAAGTAAGCTGATGATATTTTTATGCATTTGGGCTGTTAGTGTACTTCTGTTTTCCATGAGATTATGAGGAGATGGGTAGTGCAGTTAAGATGTGGAGAACAGGTCCAATTTAGTGGGAAATTTGTTTTCATTCTGTGCTCTTTGTAAATCAAATTCCAGGTATATTACTTAGATTCCCATTGCTTGATACATATATAGTATTTTTTCATTTGGAAAATGAGTACCGGGCAGCCCTGGTGGCCCAGCGGTTTAGCACCACCTTCAGCTGGAGTGTGATCCTGGAGACCCAGGATTGAGTCCCACATCAGGCTCCCTGAATGGAGCCTGCTTCTCTCTCTGCCTGTGTCTCTGGCTCTGTGTGTGTGTGTGTGTGTGTGTGTGTGTGTGTGTGTGTGTCCCTCATGAATAAATAAAATCTTAGAAAATGAGTACCTTCATACTGGGAATATTTTAGGGTCAGTGGAAGGTAGCTGCCTAGAGCACTTTGTTGAGATTCCTGAAGCTAAATCTGGTCCACTAAAAGAGGTGCTGTACCTACCCATCTACATCTACCAGTGTCTGCCATGGGCATCAGAATGAGAAGCAGTGGCACCTTTGCTCACCCCTTTGTAGATATGTACAATTTTTACTATAGAGGTCTAGATCCTCTGTGAAGGTAGAAATTCTCAAGGTTACATTGATAAAGACTAGATTTCTGGGAATATAGACACCCTTTTTTATAGGGAGGATATCAAGGAATTTAAATGTCTGCCAATAAAATGTGTAGACATCAGTCTTCTTTTTTTTAGTCTTCATTTTAGTGTAAAAAAATCCTGACTCACCTAGCAGGTCTTAAATTATTCTAATACCATAAAATTTGCCACTATATAGTAAATGCATCCTGGACACTCTCTTGCATAATTTATATATGTAGAATTTTGTTTAATTGGATCAAATAGAAGAGGCCTTCCTTTTTTTAATGGACAGGATTCTTTGCTTGAGATGAGTCCATGTTTGTTGAGCACCTATGGATGCAGGTCTCATTTCACCCTAATGTAAATCTTCAGAGTGGAAGAGTGCACTTCGGTTCCTAAGTGAGGAACCTGAGGAGGCCCAGGGGATCCCTAAGCCACCCAGCTGGCAAATGGTAAGAGGAAGGGTATGAATCCAGAACAGGAAAAGCATAGGAAATTAAATTGGTATTAACTTAATTCAACCTTGCTCTTGAAAGTTGTTTAGTAGGTGAGGCTTTGCAAAGGGATTAGACCCAGCGTATATAGAAATGCTTTAAAATTTACCTTCTACCATACATGCTGCCCTCTCCATTCCATTCTTGACTTCTGATGTGCTCTCAAGC
Source organism: Nyctereutes procyonoides (assembly GCF_905146905.1). NCBI lineage: Eukaryota > Metazoa > Chordata > Mammalia > Carnivora > Canidae > Nyctereutes > Nyctereutes procyonoides. The sequence goes on along the minus strand of NW_026575140.1, from coordinate 44,404,208 downwards.
TGTGCAGCTGTAATTACCCTTTTAAAATGAAAATTTGATCATGGCACCAAAAAAGCCCTCTGATGGCTTTCTCTACTTTTGGGACCAATACTATTGTCCTTAACCTACCTGGAGGTCCTGGGCAGGCTGCCTCTCTGACTTCATCTTTTGTGCCCAGTTGACAGGCCCACCCCTTGGGGAATGAAGTCTTTCTGCCTTAGGTGCATTTACTTCTGCCTGGGATATCTTTGCTATTCATTCCACCTGGTTGTTTCTTAGCCTTTGGTTAAATATTAATTCCTTAGAGACCCCTTTCCTCAAACCGTGTCCAGTCTTGTGTCACACCATGTTTTTCCTTCAGAGCACTTGTCACAATTACATGTGTGTGTGGAATACATATATTTGATGTGTCCTTAGACTGGGAGTTCCTTGAGGACACAGACCATATGTCTGTCCTTTGCTTTGTTCACAGAGCCTGCAAATGTGGCTTACAGTAGAAATCTGAGATAGTGTGAGATGCTAAGTGGAGTCTTTACTGATTTCTAAGAAGATGTGAGGAGAGCTCATGGTAAAAAAAAAAAAAAAAAGAATTAAAAAAAATCCCCATGTTTGACATTTAGGTACTTACTCCCTTTTGATTTTGTGTATTTGGTGTTAGAAAGTGGTCCGATTTGATCTTTTACTTGCAGCTGTCCAGTTTTCCAACTAATATAACATTGTGTAACTACACTAAAATACAAATAAAAAGTAAAATTCAGGCTTCCAAAACCCACACTTTTCTGTGGCCACAGGACTGCAGCTCTGTGGCCAACATTTTCCTCCAAAGGTTTTTCAAAAGGTCATTTCAGCAGAACCAATTCTTGAATTGCATTCATCCCTCACACTTGTGTAGAAGAGGGAGGGATGTCAACTCTTGAGGAAACCACCTGCAGAGAAGAGTGCGTTCAACTTGGAGATCAATTTTTGTCTGAAAATTGGTGAGCATTATCCCAGAAAGAGGTCCTCCTGTCGACTCTGCAAAGCTAAGAGGAGTAGAGAAAGGACAAATTTGATGGGACACAGGTATGATGTTTGTTGTACACTGTGGTCTCAAGTGAATCCACAGAAAATGGCTTGGGACTAGCGCCTGACAGGAGAGCACTCCCCATGGGATCCCTTGGCTCAGGGTGTGACCCCTGAGTCCCGTGTCCATCCGGCTCCCTGCATGGAGCCTGCTTCTCCCTCTGCCTGTGTTTCTGCCTCTCTCTCTCTCTCACACATGAATAAGTAAATAAATACAAAGGGAGAACACTCCCCACAACTCCTGAGGGGAACCCTGGCAGTGCTTCTCAGCAAAGAATTCACACATGTGCTCGTCAGGAGCAAGCCAGAATATGGATAGTATCCTAAAGTGCAGGCTTCTAGTCAGACAGAAAACTCTCACCAAGGATTGGGGGGGGGGCATCACCTCAAGATTCCCTTTTGAATTTCATGAAGAGGCAAGCTAGCATTCAGATGGAGCTTTTTTGAAAGGTGTCATTTCCTCAGAACCAGCTCTCAAATTCACTGTGGATGGTAATGAAGCAACCGAAGAATCAGCTCAGGGAGAAGGTGAGGGGTGCAGCTGAGACCACCTCACTCCATCCCACACCCCAGAGCTCCAAGACGCCTCAGCTGGAGAGAGCTACAGAGCCTCATGCTGAATATGAAGGTTAAGTTACCACACCAAACGCTTAGCCGCCCAGATCAGGAGGCCGAGGGAAGATTTTTTTTTTTAAGATGTTATTACTAAAGAGGAAAAGGGAGGTTATACTGAGCACAAAAGTAGAAGTCATTGGAAATGATTTCACATTTTATTCTTCAACGGAATTGCAGTTCACAAGTTTACATGATTTATTAAAAGAATAAAAGGACTATGAAATCACCTTTGACACAGAAGGCTGCACGTCAGTATTCCTTTCCTACAAAGTCCTCTCCTGCTGCTTCTAACATGTGAAGGAGTGAAAATACTAGTGCAGTCCCAACAGTTAGGCAGCCTATTGACTCCCACTACTGCCCCTTTTCTCCAGAAGGAAGGAGGCAACTTAGGCCAGACAGCAAAATCCAATAAGGAAATTCGCTCGCAATCGTCAGTCACATTTGCCCGAAGGAAACTTGCAGGAGGGCAGGTAGGAGTTATTCAGTGATGCCTTTAGGTTACCATCCAAGGGTGTGAGTCTAAGACCAATAGATTCACTAAGAATATCCCAGTGTAGGTTGGGGGTGGGGGATGGGGTGAAATAGTTAAAGGGGATTAAGTACATATGTCTTGACAAACACTAAGAAATGTATGGAATGGTTGGATTGTTCCATTGTAAACCTGAAACTAATGTGACACTAATTACACTTGAATAAAAAAATTTTTTTAAAGAATATCCAGTGTAGAATCAGCTGGCTTCAACAAAAGCAGCAAAAACTTTTCAATGTTCGTGTCTTTAATAATGTCCGTGCTAAACGGAAATCAGATTGTAAATGACTGACAGGAACCTACTTACTCATTATCCCTATCATTGAGGATAGGAACCCTGGAGATCATTTGCTCTAGCATTTTTCAAGCTGTGGGTTTGAAATCAAAGAAGTCTTGAGCATCATTTGAAAACAAAATAAATAGAAAATAATGCATAGCATGTGGTAAGGATAATACTTCATGAAATTGCAGTTGCCTGCTCAAGCGTGTGTTGGTGGGTTTGTGTCCTGGGACGTCATGCATTTTTTTTTTTCTCACTCTGGGTTTCAGTTACATTCACAAGTCACTGATTTAGGTGTTAGACTCTGGATTGTCTCTATGTATTTTATATTTTGGAACTAACAGAACAGTGAAGACACTTGTCCAAGGTCAGTAGCAACCGGGTAGGAACTCGACCTCCATCTCAGCCTCTTGGTTAACATGTCGCCTTGTCTCACCAACCTGGAGAGAACAGCAACAGCTAATATTTAGTGAGTGATTATTATGTGCCAACCACTGCACTCAAATATTTCACAGGGAAAGGGGGCAAGTTGACTTTGTGTTTCAAGTATAGTGTTCGTGGCTCACCAGTGGCAAATCAGTGCTGCAGTCCACAGCTAGATAAAATACAGAAGTTGTGAATAAACATTTAACATTTTCACAATGTGACAGTAATTTTATGAGTGTTGAATTTGGTAATAAAACATTGGCTTGCACTTTATGTCTTTAAATTTTTTCCTAGCAATTAACTTTTATTGGATTTTATGAAAGTTATCAGTCCACGATGGGTTGGAAATAACAAACTGGCCCTTCACCACAGATTGTTTGAGAATCACTGACTTAGACCCAGCAAAGCCCACACCTTTGTCCCCCTGTATTCCTTTTGAGGTGCCAGCTGGTTACAGCTACCCTGGAAGGAGCAGATTGCTGGATGCAAATCTCCCATCAGCAGATGAGGGGTTGCTATGCCATCCAGGAGTGAGTGGAGGACTTCCAATTCTAGAAATAGCCCTCTGGTCTGGGGATGGCTAGTAGAAAAGGCACTAACACCAATAATTACTTCAAATCTTTCATTTACTTCAGAACTTGTGGAAGTGGGATTGATAGGGGTAAACAGAAAAGAGCTCCTTGTTTGTAAAGTTGTCCCCAAGAGAAAAAGTTCACACAAATTAAATTCTCATTTCCCGAGACTCTCTGAGTGGGAAGAAGCAGAGGGACGATGCGAAAGAGGTCTCTGGGAAAATAGGGCTGATTCAAGGGAGCCTGTGTGTCTCCTTGACTTACAGGCTCTGTGGAGGAAAGCACACCTCATAAATCCTTTTGGCTGCTTTTTGGCTAAATCCTCAGATTTGCACGAAGGACTGTTTTGAGTGGATCAGTGTGTCTTTTGTTTGCATCTTCTGGAATTCTGAAGACTGCAGCCAAGGAGTTAGGCTGCAGAACTGGACTGAGCATTTAATCAGTTGAACGCTTCCTTATGTTTTCCTGGTTTGTTCTCATAACAAGTGACCTTAGGCCAACTCAGCAACACATGATTGTGGAATGTTCCCTCCTGAGGAATATGCAGCCTCATTTTTTCATCCTGAACACAGAATCTGAAAATTCAGAGGAGTTTGGACTATGATAATAATGTAAACTAACTGTACCTGCTGTGTGCCCAGCATTTTAAATATGTGATTACCAAATGTGCCCCGGTCAAATTTAGGGGGGAAACTAAAGCTTAGAAAAGTTAGGTCGCTCACCTGATGTAATTGCATTCAAGCCCTAGTTCCTGCATTTCTGTATTTCCTGCAGATTCTTACCAGCATCCTGGCATATGTGAGAAAATGCCAGAGATCTGGCATTTTCATTGATTCTTCTACTTGGAAACAATATCAGGATCCTTTCCCTTTTAGTTTTGGTTTTGAATACATGTCACCTATTCAGTTATTCAGGACTGGACGGCAGTAGGTCCTGCAAGCTCAGAAGTCTCCACGGTAAGAATAGCTAACACAGACTGAAGACTTTCTCCTGAACCTGTCCATACAGTAATTTTTAAAGTGTTAGCTTCCTGAATCCTTTCTCAGAAACTGCCGCCTCTTCCTCCCTGTCCCTGTGTAACTTTATCATAGCACTTTTACATAGTATGTTCACGCTAACATACTCTAGTTTACTTACTGCATCTATTGCCATCTCCCCCAACTAGAATATAAACTCCACAAGGGCTGTGTCTTCTTAGCTCAGTGGTGTAAGTTCCTAGCAAGTAGAACTAGGCCTGGGCCGTAATATGAGCTCAGATGTTTGTTGAATGAATGAACAGTCCTTAGAGGTGAATATCACTATCATCCCCATATTGCATGTAAGCAAACTGAAGTTTGTGCTATTAAATAATATGTGCAAATATGAAGCATTTTACTTCTTCAAAGTCCACTTTAAAAAAAAAGATTTTATGGGATCCCTGGGTGGCGCAGCGGTTTGGCGCCTGCCTTTGGCCCGGGGCGCGGTCCTGGAGACCCGGGATCGAATCCCACATCGGGCTCCCGGTGCATGGAGCCTGCTTCTCCTTCTGCCTGTGTCTCTGCCTCTCTCTCTCTCACTGTGTGCCTGTCATAAATAAAATAAAATTAAAAAAAAAAGATTTTATTTATTTATTCATGAGAGACACACAGAGGCAGAGATGCAGGCAGAGGGAGAAGCAGGCTCCATGCAGGCAGCCTGATGTGGGACTTGATCCCTGGTCTCCAGGATCACACCCTGGGCCGAAGGTGGCGCTAAACCACTGAGCCACCCGGTCTGCCCTCAAAGTCCACTTTTAAATGTTAGTGGTTATAATTTCCTTTCTTCACTATTTTGTTGGAACGAGAAATTTAACATGAGAAAGAAGTTGGCTTGGCACTTCAGGCACCCTCCTTAGAAGAGAGAAGCATTTTGTATTTGTGAAATATGTAGATTGGGCCTTTACTGTAGGAACTATAACTAGTATTGAGGTAAATAAGATATCTTTCCCTTGAATCTTTTTGTGGTGCCCCCAAGATATGTAACACTGAAGGAATCAGCTTATATAAATGACTTGCTAATTCAAAGCTGTTTCTGTTTGAGCCGTCATGGGCCTCTCCTGAGATAGACTTTCAGAGTTGTGCAGGACCTGGGGGATGTGCGTGCCTGCCTACCCACCTCTGCCCCTAAGTGCCAGGTTCTGGGACTCAGGCCCCCCTTCACTGGATTTCAGGCCCGCTCCACTGCTAGACAGCCACATTGTCAGAACATTCTTTGAGTTGTATCCCCAAATAACTTCAGCCCATTCTTCTGAGTCCTGCTCTCCAGGGAATGAAGAATAGATGAAATCATCCTTTCCTCTTCAACCCTTCAAATACTGGTTTATTTGTACTCATTCTTTAGTTTTTCTTGTCCCAGTCCCTCAGACATTTCTCACATGGCATCTTTCCAGCCACTTTCCCATCACACGTGCTCCCATTGACATGCTCTCCAGTTCATTCATGTCCAACGTGAATGTGTTAGTCCGTAGTCCAGTAGTCCAGGTGTGGTGTTGGGATCCCATCCATCGTTTTTTTGGCAATCATGCTACCCTGTTGGCTCATCCACACTCCCGAAGTCCTTTAGTGTGAACTACTGTGGAACTCAAGTAGGAAGAATTTACTGCACGTGGAACCAAGGATTAGTGAGGATTCTTAAAAATAATAGTGATCTCTGTGGACACTGTCCTTCATTTCTCTGTGCACGCCTGCTGCCACACCCAAGACAGTTATGGTGAGAACAACCGTTTATTGCACTCAAACTGTGTGTAAGGCGAAGTCTTAAGACACTTTACATTTACTACTTGTTTAACTTTCTAAACAACCATATTAATAGCTATTATTAAATTCTGTGTTACACTGAGGAGACAGAGATTAGGAGAGATTAGCTAACATGCTGAAGATTGCGTAGCTTGTAATTGATGTAGCATTAATATGAGTCTGTGTTTGCCATCAAATCCCATGTTTGATAAGGTGCATTCCCAGGAACTACAAAGAGGACAAGTTTAGCTATACAAGTCTCCTGAAGATCCAAATTATTGTGCTTCTGTTCTGTGCCAGCTGTACCATATCTGTGTATCTCATTTGATCTTCGGGACAGTTCTGTGAGGAGAGCACTATTGTCATCACCATTTTATAGGTGAGAAAACCATGGCTCAGAGGAGACAAAGCTAGGTTACTCACACAGCTACTTGCATTTAGAGCCAACATGCTTTCTGCCACACCATGCCACTTGTCAAAGATGGTTTTCAGCCCAACCCTAAGTGCCTCTCTCCCCCAGTGTTACCCACCATGAGAGTCTCCCCTCTCCTGTGCAGCATTTCCAAAAGCGGTGATTTCCCAAATTACCTAAGAGTAAAAGAAAAGAACCCTTGCCAAATTAGATGAGCATTTCTTCATTATTAAAGGCTTTCTATATGCATAGAAAGGGATTCTTTGGGCCAAGGGTCAGCTATGGAAACATAGTAGGAAGCTGGCTGAAGTTCTTAGAGCTCAGCTCAGATGGGGCCCATCGTGTTCCCTTCCTCTCCCATGGTATGACCCATCCATGAATTGTTGGTAAGTGCGGTGGCTGCTGGCAAGACCTGATCCTTTAGTGATGCTCACTTGAGGGCCATGGGCCCATCAGCCTTTGGGTGGAATTGACTTACTTGCCAAATTATAGGTCCAGAAATTTAGAGACCACTAGTAGGAATCTTGGCAAATCACGTTACTATTCTTTGCATTTGCAAATAATGTAAGTGTTGACAAGATATTTATTACTTACATTATTCCATTTGTTTGTCCCAACCAATTGGGAATGGGCTAGTAAGGATTCATTGCTCTGTTTTGCAAATGAGGAATCAGAAACTCAGACTAAGAGACTTCCTTAGAGCCTCACAGTCTCTGACAGAGCCCAAGCACAGTCTATTCAAGTTGTGAATTCCACACATATCCTCTGCTGTCTCTTTCACCTCACTTTTCTCTTGCACTATCTGCCAGACTTCTTGTACATCTTTGCCCTTACCATTGGCCTGTTGGCTGCGAGCAGCCAAAAGCTCAGAAAGAACTGAGCTGTACCAAGCTGGAACTGTTTTTCTTAGGCTTCACTTCCCAAGCCATCTGGTCACCCTGTCTTTCCACAAAACAGATGAGATGTTTTGTAGTTGTCATCAATCTTCACTGTCACCTGCAAGTCCAGTTGACCCTGCAACACTAAGCTGCTGTATACGTTCTTTCTGCCCAAGGAAGTACCTGTGTATCAATCTTAGTGTCACACTAACCATTTGAAAAACTTACAACTTCACTTAATTTCTCTAGGGTGGACAGTGAGTTAAGAAATTACTCTGGAAGCCAAGTCTTTCCTGTGGGTTGGCTCACTGAAAAACAACTGACCCAAAACTCACTCTGCTTTGGCTCTGGGCAAAAGGAACAGTGTCCACACCATCCAGCTTGGAATCAAAGCCTGCTGACCACCAACCCCACCTCTGTCCCCATCTCTCCCCAGCAACTACAAATCTAGCCTCCCTATCTAAAATGTCATCATTTCAAAAATGTTATATGAATAGGATCATAATATGTAACCTTTTGCAATTGTATTTTTTCTATTCAGCATAATTCCCCAGAGATTCACCCAGGTCGTGCTATAGGTTTTTGTTTTTATTATCTAAAGAACATACATTAAAAAATTTTAACTTAGTTTTAATTTTTAAAAACCTTCAGTTAGGTTGTTTTGTTTTTGGTTAATTAAAATCTGTAGCCAGGGATCCCTGGGTGGCGCAGCGGTTTGGCGCTTGCCTTTGGCCCAGGGCGCGATCCTGGAGACCCGGGATCGAATCCCACGTCAGGCTCCCGATGCATGGAACCTGCTTCTCCCTCTGCCTATGTCTCTGCCTCTCTCTCTATCTCTCTGTGACTATCATAAATAAATAAAAAAAATTTAAAAAAAAAAAAATAAAAAAATAAAAAATAAAATCTGTAGCCAGGGTTGCAGAGGCTAGCTGTCCCACTTCCTAGACAGGGGACTTCTGGATTTCTTAACTTTCCTGAGACTGCATGTCCTTGCCTTTTCAATGAACATAATAATTAGACTTTTATATTTGACTTTTGAAAGTTTCAAGGCGAAGCATCCAAATTCCTTCCATTAATGGAGTTGCATTATCTTGATGTGAGGCAATGTCCTCTTTAGCCACAGTAACTCCAAGTCCCCAGTACTTCAAGGACTGGGATAAACAGCAGGCTTCATGCATTATTTGGAAAGGAAAGACATTAGATTCAGTGACCTACCTTTCCTCTGACTCCCTGTCATTCATATTGCCCAAGAGAAAGGATCTGATTGGGTTGGTTGGCTACTTTCAATACAGAGAAACTGTAATGGGCTCACAGCAAGCCCCATGAAGGTGGTGTCCTTTCTCATGGCTTTCTTGTAGATATACTAAGAGCATCTATAACCTCTGTCTGCCGATCAGTCAGAAACAACCAAAGATGGAGATTGCCTGAGCAGATGATGACCATGTCGCTAGAGGGCCATAGAGCAGATATGGGACTATAAGCAAGGATAAAACTGATCTCTGGATTAGTCCTTCGTAGATGAAGAGCAGAATTTATTCAACAAGGTGAAAAAATGGAAAGTCCCCATTTAGCATTCTCAGAGAGTACTCTGGCTTTGAAAGGTTCCTAGGGATTAACAGACCCCCACCGAGGACACTTTCACAAGATGGTTATGAAGAAGAAAATTCAATGGCCAAGAATACCCTTGACTAATTATAAAGCCCTATACAAACACTAGGAATTTCACAGTCACCTGACTTAACATGAATTCAGTCTCATCAAAGTAGCTTTTTGTTTGTGCCACTGGAAAGGAAATTTGTGTGCGTGTGTTTTAAATAAGAGAGCCTGGTTTGTTATAGCTAAGAGGGTTAAATAGGAAAGTGAAATATAAATATATAGATGATATAGATATAGATACAGATATGCATGCTCTTGTGTTTCTGAAAGGAGACAGTAGAGTTCAGTGCTGAGCTGGAAATAAGTCTCTCACTAAGATCCTGTGAAATGTTCCTGGGTAGGAGCTACAGACTCAGATGATAGCTTCTTTGTTTCTTATGATAAAAGTAGGGAACAAAGGTCAGTCATCAGGCATGTCCAGGAAACTGGGCTAAGATAGATATCTAAAATAAACATAAATTAATTGAAAGATTACAAGTTCTAGCTCCTTCCTCAGACCCCACATTTGTGACTCAGAGAGGAACTAAACTACATCTTTGTATATTTAATCTAACAATTCATTCCCTTTTCAACCTTCAAAATAAGACCTTCTTTTAGGTCAGGTTCAGACTGAGGAAATGGGAGGACCAGCCACCTGGGATGAGCCCATCCCTTGTGAACACTGTAAAAGCTTGTTCCACTTGGCAGTGGTCCTCTTCATCTTGGTAATGAGTAACTCCTGGCTGCCACTGACCCCCTACTGAAGTGAGGGCTTCAGGAGCGCACAGGGAAATTTCTGTGTGCCTCTGCTTCTAAGTCTGTGAGCTGCCCAGCTCTGCCTGCCATCACTGGGCACTGATATGTTAGGGATGCCACAGACCAGATCACAGATCCTTCTTTTTCATGGTGAATTCTACTGTCTTGATTTTGTGTATCTATGACAGGAATAGGTGCAATAGGACATATCTTTGCATATACCCAAACCCCAAGTCCTGAGTGCCCCATCATTTCCTGTGCTCCCTTTTATCCCAGTATTTGCCATATTTTCTTGTCTTTATTATTTTTCTGTCATCTTCTCTAAAACACGAGCTCCTATGGGACAGGGACTAGGTATTTTTTTGTATCCCTTGCCTTTAGCAGAATGTCTAGCACACTGGGGCACCTTGGTGGCTCAGTGGTTGAGCGTCTGCCTTTGGCTCAGGGGCTCATTGGGCTCCCTGCAGGGAGGCAGCTTCTCCCTCCGCCTATGTCTCTCCCATGAATAAATAAAATCTTTAAAAAAAAATAATGTCTAGCACACATAGGTGGTTTATAAATGTTTATTGACACAGAACCAGAATGCATCCATAGGAAGGTGAGCAGAATCTATAGAAAGGGGAAGGCCCTGGAATCCAGGTCCCACAAGGAGCTAGGGGTGTGCATGTATGCAAGTGTTTGTGGTGTGTAGACGTGGACAAAAATGTCCACGTCCTAATTCCTGGAACTTGTGAATATGTTCTGTTCCATGCCAAGAGGAAATCATAGTTGCAGATGAGATTAGGGTTTCTAATCTGCTGACCTTAAAACGGGGAGACTTGTGGATTATCCAGGTAGTCAGCACCATCACAGAGTTCTCTTAGGGAGGCAGAAGGGCAGAGACAGAGAAGGAGACATGAAGACAGAAGCAGAGGTTGGAGTGCCATGGCCACAAGCCAAGGAATATAATATAGGCAGCCTCCAGAAGTTGGAAAAAAGAATGGACTCCCCCCCCCCCAACCCAGAGTCTCCAGAAGGAAGACATCTCTGCCAGCACTTTCATTTGAGCCCTGTTAAGGCCTGTTTCAGCCTTCTGAACTCCCAAACTGAAAGATAATAAATTTGTTGTTTTAAGCCACCAAATTTGTGGTAATTTGTTACAGCAGCAATTAGAAACCAATATAGAGGTGAGCTTGGGAGGGCACCTGTGAAAAGTACCTAATAGAGATAAGGAACCTGGAATAGGAAATGGCCATGTGGGAATAGCTCAGTCAGCACCCAAAGAGACCTTCCCAGTGGAATCACCCGAGATGACAATTAGTTAACAATAAGATCAGAGTTGGTAACAGCTCCATATATGCAGCATCTAGCCTCCCAAATAGTGCCTCTAATAACTTGGAAGAAACCATAGTAGTGCATAGCGTGGAAGAGTCCATCACTCAGGCCTAGGTTGGAGTTCTCTGACACAGGTTGGAGTTCTCTGCCACCTATGACTATACAATCTGAAGCAAGTTACATAACCTCTCTAAGCCACAGTTTTCTCATCTGAAAACCGGGAATATATCTGTTTCTTAACTAGGAGGGTTGTGGTGGAAGTCAGTAACACATGTAGCATGCTTGACATAATGCCTGTCACACAGTAAACAGTAATTGCTTTCTATTCCCGAAAATATACACACAATCTTAGGAGCCTTTAGAATAGCAGTGTTTGGGGTATCCCTATACTCCACACTCACTAGATCATATGTAGAGTCTATGGGGAGTTCCAGGAACTAAAGTCAGAGAAGAACAATCAAGATGGTTAAAAGACCCCAAATCAGGTCATATAAAAAGAACGTCCAGATGAATGGAGAGTTTGACATGAAGCTACTTTGAAATATTGTGAGATGAGGCTGGTTACATAATTTGTGGGGTCTGATGAAAAATGAAAGAGTGGGCCCCCTGGTTCCAAAAATAATTAAGAATTTCAATGGGGGCTCCTGGATGGCTCAGTGGGTTAAGCAACCGACTCTTGATTTTGGCTCAGGCCATGATCTCACAGTCATGGGATCCAGCCTGCCATCAGGCTCCATGCTCAGTGTGGAGTCTGTTTCAGGTTCTTTCTCCCTCCCCATCAGCCCCTCCCTGCCCATGCTTGCTCTCTCGCTCTCTCTCTCTCTCTCTCTCTCACACACACACACACACACAAATAAATAAAATCCTAATAACAACAACAAAAATTTGGGCAGCCTGGGTGGCTCAGCGGTTTAGTGCCGCCTTTGGCCCAGGGTGTGATCCTGGAGACCCGGGATTGAGTCCCATGTCTGGCTCCCTGCGTGGAGCCTGCTTCTCCCTCTGCCTATGTCTGTACCTTTCTCTGTCTCTCTCTGTGTCTCTCATGAATAAATAAATAAAATCTTTTAAAAAAATTTTTCAAAACGACGACAGCAGCAGAGCATTAACCCAGCCTGGGAACCTTTGAGCTCAGGGCCCCGCGGAGCGCACACGCCCAAAGCTGGCCTTGGCTCTTGCCAAGTAAGTGATAGACTCGCCCTGGGAAGCAGGGGTGAGCGTCGCCGTCAGGGAGCCCGAGGCCTTGAAGGATGATAAGGGCAGGACCTTGAGCAGAATGAGGAGCACATAGGAAGGTGGTGAGGAGAACCCGAGGAGCCGAACACCAGAGCCCAGCAAGAGGAAGGCCGGTGACCTGCGCCCGCAGAGCCCTGGCAGCGCGCCATGTGGTGCCCCGGGAACTGCCAACAGAACATCAGACAGATGGGCCCCTTGGCCTCCGTGGAGCAGTCCTGGAAGGTTGACAGCGACCATGTGGTACCTCCCCAGAATCTGACGGGCCACAGCGGCTTCCTTCTCTTCAACGAAGGAATTAAGCCCATGTGGGAAGATGATGCAAACAGAAGTGGTGGCAGGTGGGTTATTTGCCTGTGGAAGGCCTTGGCATCCTGTTGCCTGGCTGTGTTGAGGTGACAGTTCACCATGGGGAGGAAGTTCACAGCCCTGTGGTGGATGTGGTTTCGGGAGGATACTATTTCACTATAGAATAAGACTGGCAGCGACCTAGCGACCACAGCCCGAACACAGACATGTGTTTGTCTGAAATGGATGGGAGGTCTCCATCCGGGCCTTCCATCTCCTCACCCAAGGGACGTCCGTGCCCTGCACGATCCCCCTTTGCACTCACTCCTGGGGGGCTGATTCTGCTACATACCCTCCAGCATCTCTGACTTTATAAAGCAGAAAAATGAAGAATGTGATTTAGTAATAGAGAAACTGTATTTTAATGGAGTTTTGTGGAGGAGTGTCAACTTTTTGTTTTGCTGTGTGCCGTCCAGACACCTCCTGAGCATTCCGTTATGCTCTCCTCATACTGTGTGAAAGGGCATCATGACCATGTGTACAAGCCAGAGCTGTCGCCTGAGAGTTATGTCAGTATTATGAACGACAGTGCATCCAGGAAAAGCTTTTTGTTGGAGAGTCCTGGAAATAGCTGTAAATGTTCTCTTCTAGCCCTGCCATTAAATTATTGGGACATTTTGTTTATTTCTCTTCCCTCTCCCCCCAAACCCTCCACTTTCTGAAAATGTAATACTGATTTTGTATAGTCTCCTGCCTGCACTCTCCACCTCCCTCCTGGAGCACTCTTTCCTTTTTAGATGCTGCCACATGTAGAGTCCATTTTAATCTAGGGAGTCACACGGGTTTCACTGAGGTGGCTTAGGAAGTGTGCCTGGTAAATTAAGCTGTAGCAGAATCCAATCTGATTAAGAGCTAGATTATAATACATGTTCTAAGTACAGGACTTGGAGCAGAGGGCAATGACTATAATAATTGTCTTAGATGAGCAGTTGTCAAACCTATTTCGGTGGGTTCTTACCCTTTATTGAGGAAGGAAAGTGGAATGCTGGGTGTTGTCAGGCACTAAAATTGGTAAGTTCTATAATCTGAAACTGGGGCATCTGAAGAAAAAGTGACCTTGATGAATGTCTTCATTTGCATGGCTGTGCTTGTCTGTGGCGGTTAGAAAAACCTGCTTTCAGTTCTCATCGCTTGGTATGTACACAAATGTGTGCTGATCCACAATGCCCAGACAGAAACCTCTCGAAGGTTGGTACTTTTGAATGCTTTAAAAATGAGCAGTTACTCATCAGAGTACCTAGGGTTCCAATAAGTAATGATTAAGAGCTCTTACAGGGAGGTGCCTGGCTGGCTCAGTTGGTAGAGCACGTGACTCATCTTGGGGTTTTAAGTTTAAGCCCCATGATGGGTGTAGAGATCACTTAAAAAAAAATAGAATCTTTTTAAAAAGAGTGTGGGGTGGTGCTGGGTGGCTCAGTCACTTAAGTGCCTGAATCTTGATTTCAACTTAGATTGTGATCTCAGGGTTGTGAGATCAACCCCTATGGGCTTCCATGCTGGGTGTGGAGCCTGCTTAAGATTCTCTCTCTCCCTCTCCTTCTGCTCCTACCCCCCACTCTCTCACTAAAATAAAAAAATAATAAAAATATACAACTTATTTTTATTTTTTAAAAAATATTTTCTTTATTTATTCATGAGAGACACAGACTGAGAGAGAAAGGCAGAGACACAGGCAGAGGGAGAAGCAGGCTCCACGCAGGGAGCCCAATGTGGGACCCGATCCCAGGACTCCAGGATCACACCCTGGACCAAAGCCAGGTGCTAAACCACTGAGCCACCCAGGGATCCCCTACAACTTATTTTTAAATAAGAAAGAGTTCTATAGACATTCCCAAGTACTGTCTTTTTTCACTCTCATGAGCAAAGATTGTAGTACCCTGAATTAGTCTTTCTTTAATATGTATCCTTGAAAGCCCAACCTATTTTTTCGAAACTAGCTTAAGAAGTCTTTTTATTTATTTTGACTCCACTGGTCTCTGGTATGCTATGACATAACACAGCTATGGTTATGATATCACCTGTTCTAGAGACAGATAGAAAAATGATCTGCTGGGGATAGGGAATTCGTCTCCACTTTGCACTGTCAGAGCTATTTTCCCATGATCCCTTTGCTGATTTTCCCATCCAAATACTAACCAGGCCCAACCCTGCTTAGCTTCCGAGATCAGACAAGATCGGGCGCGTTCAGGGTGGTATGGCCGTAGACCCTTTGCTGGTTTTCCATTTGCAATTGGCCCCTGCTCTCTTCTGCTACTCTTCTCTTTCCATCCTTCTGTTCATGTATGCACGTACATGCACAGGCACGCACATGTGTGTCTGCTTTCTCCTTGTGACACTGGTAATCATTTTCTGCCCACAGAGAGGCTTGTGATCCAAGATGCTCTAAGAATGAATTTTCAAGTATTTTTGCAGTGGAGAGGGAACTGTCGTGAGTGATTGCCTTTTCAGAGCAATTGTCTGTTGCAGCGATAAATGGAAATGTCAGGAGGGAAGAAGGGATAGACTTGACCTCAACAGGACTAGAATGAAAGGGGAAGAATTATAGAAAAAACATGAGGCAACAAACTGATGGTTGCCAGAGGGGAGGGGCTTGGAAGAGAGGCAAAATGGGTGAAGGGGAGAGGGAGATACAGGCTTCCAGGTATGGAACAAATAAGTTTGGTAATAAAAGGCACAGCATAGGGAATGTAGTCTGTGATATTATAATGACATGATAAGGCGACAGGTGGTAGCTACACTTGTGAACACAGCATAATGTGTACCCTTATCAAATCACTGTGTTGTACACCTGAAAGTAATGTAAAATTGAGTAGCAACTAAAGCAAAGAAACAAACATGAGGGAGAACTTTGTAATAAATCAACCCAGGATGCTTCAGCACTTCTGTCACCAGAGGTGTTCAAGCACAGAGGGTGGGCAGCCACTTTGCAGTTACTTTATACTTGAGGGCAAAAAGCTCCTCATCATTAAAAGTGTTTAGAAGGTGAGAAATGAAAAAATTAACCAAATGACTTCCAAAATTACTTCCAATTCTGAAACTAGATTATTCTATCAAATATTTTAAGAGAGGGGATTTGAAGAGCCCTCCAACTTTTCTCAACAATTTAATGCAATTTTTGTGCCTAGGGCTTCAGGGAGTGGGAACGGGAACAAAATGGGGAAGGACTGATAGTAGGGGATTTCTTTGGGGGATGATAAAAAGGTTCTAAAATTAACTATGGTGGTGGCTGAACAGGTCTGTGTATATGTAGTGAAAACCATTGAGTTTTAGGTTTTAAATGGGTGAATAGTGTTGTATGTAAATCATAGCAATAGAGTTTTTTTTAATTTTTTTAATTTTTTTTTATTTATTTACGATAGTCATACAGAGAGAGCGAGAGAGGCAGAGACACAGGCAGAGGGAGAAGCAGGCTCCATGCACCGGGAGCCTGACGTGGGACTCGATCCCGGGTCTCCAGGATCGCGCCCTGGGCCAAAGGCAGGCGCCAAACCACTGCGCCACCCAGGAATCCCGAGTTTTTTTTTTTTTTTTTTTTAAAGCAGGATAATGGCAAGCAAATTCTTAGCACAGGCAACAAGAGGAACCAGGAAAGAGTGGAAAACAATAGGTATGTGGCTAGGTGAGCAGAGCGCAGTGTCTGGGCTTGGTGGAGTGAATGGCTGAGGGGTTCATCCTTAAGTCTACCCAGAGCCGAATGCTTGATGGATATTGAAACATAAAGCTCGAAAGCATCATTAGGGAGCAGAAGGAACAGTTTCAATGCCGGTGACCACTGTGACTAACTAGCACATCCCCTGGCTTTCTGAATGCCTTGATTGCACAGAGAGGGAGGAAACCCCAACGAGTCTGAAAATTAAATGTCCCATCGTTTAATCTCAATATAGATTAAACTTGAGTTAGAGGAATACTGCAATAAAGCTGGTTGAAGGGGGAGGGATATTTTAATGCAATTTTTTAACAATATAGAACACATACACACACACACTTAGACACACACACACACAACACACATCTTTCCTAGCATCACAGCTTTCAATATATTTTCCCTACTGTAATCATTCCACTTATATACAGTTTTTCTGTTTGTGCATTTTCATGATTACATAAAATTCTATCGAATGGACATTGTGTGATTTATTGTTTCCTAACTGTTGGGTGGCTCAGTTCTTTCCAATGTTTAATTATTATAAAAGCAATGCTCTAGATATTTTTGCATACACAGCTTCTCTTCACTCTTGAAATACTTTATTGGAATAATTAGAATTTGCTTGGTTGCAAATTATATAGCGCATTGGAACAGCCTAGGTAAAAGAGATTGTGTTGATAAGCATATGGATACAAAATGTAAGGCACATGTAGGAATTGGAAAGTTATCCAGAACTCCTTATTTTCCCTCTTTGGTCTCTTGTTTTCCTTAGATGGCCTTTCTCTGCCTACTCTTGATTTCCTTATAACTTTGACTCGCAGAGGGCTTCAACTTGCCTTGGAGCCAGAGACCCCAGATTTCTGTCAGAAGAGTCCAGAACCAACCATTCATTATCTGATAAAAAGTTTTACATCTCTTATATCAAATTCCTGAGCAAGAATTTGATTAGCCAAGCTTCCCTGACTTTATGACTTGTGCTTTCCTCTGATTGGTGGAGAGGGTACCTTCTGACATCTGCCTAGATTTATTTACTATTATTTATTATTATTATTTTCCATTTGTTTTTATTGAAGTTTGATTTCCCATCATATGGTATAACACCCAGTGCACATCACCAGTTATTTGTATAAAAGCCCCTCTTTTAACGATAGCTAATGCAATTTCCATTTTAATCTTCTATTTTAACAAACATTGTTTTTACACCCTGTAATTTCAAAAATTTTTTTTTTCTTATTTCATAATTTCTTAACCTTTAAATATTTCTTTTTATTATTTTATATACTTTATAGTACATATATCTAAACATACCATCTCCCTTTACTACATTAATGACAACAAGTTCACTCACCCTTTTATTCCTATACAAGGATATAAACTATTACATCTTTCATCCTCGGTTGACTTCCTCCACCAATTAACCCCCACCTCCCCATCCACAGCCCTTGACATTTCCCAAGTGTGATGCTACATGGATGTTGTGGTTTGTCGCCCTGCATCTAATTGTTTCACTACCTCATTTCCCTCTTTTTCCCGTTTTATCACCTTTTCATTTATTTCTTATTTCATATTAGGTGTGAAAAAATAGGATTGATGCTTTATCAGTTTGGAGGAAAGGTGTAGGAAGTATAATGATGTTGTAAAGAATGGGAATGAATAGGTTATTTGGGGGGGTGGGGAGGGAGTTGGAGGTGTTGTGGAATGGGTGTATGTTTAATATGAGGAGGGTGAATGGATGAGGAGTGGTATAAGTGAGAAGGAATATGGGGAGTGGGGTATGGAGGAGTGTTTATGAGGGATGGGAAAGAGGGATGGATGAGGTGAGGGGGTTTGAAAATATGGATTGGGAGGGGAGTGATGAGTGGGGGTAGGGGGTTTAAGAATATAGGGTAATTGAGATAATGGATATGGAATAATTATGGGATTGTGGAAAAGAGAATATAAGAGAATTGTGGGGGGGGGAAGAAGGGGTTGGGGAAAAGGTAGGTAGTGGTGGTAGATGGGGGGGTGGGTGGGGAAGTGGATAAAGTTGGGTTTGATTAAGTATTATTTAAGATGTTACAAGGTAATTGGATTAACTGGTAATATTGAAGGGGAGGTATAGTTGGTTGAAATTGGATTAGTAGGATAGGTGTTGTTTGGAAAGATGAAATAAAATATCCCTTGTCAAGAATATAAGACGTCCTCAAAATGTGTTGACTCTTAGTTTTCTTTAAATTTTATATATGGGAAAATATACATATTTTTAAATTTCCCATTTTAATCTTTTTAAAAAAAGGTTTCATTTATTTATTTGACAGAGACAGAGTGCACAAGCAGGAGACGGGTAGGCACAGGGAGAGGGAGAAGCAGGCTCCTCACAGAGCAGTGAGCCTGATGCAGGCCTCAATTCTAGGACTCTGGGATCATGACCTGAGCCAAAAGCAGACACTTAACCACCTGAGCCACCCAGGCACCCCATTTTAACCATTTTAAGGGTACAATTCAGTGGCCTTAAGTATATTCATGCTGTTGTACAACCATCATCACTATTCATCCTTAGAACTTTTTCGTCATTCCAAACTGTAGCTCTTGTTTTCTAAATTATCATCATCATGATTATTTCAAATATGGCTTCCTGGGTCCACCTTTGGAAGAATGTGATGGAGACTCTTCCCAAAGAAAGGAGCATGGTGCATAGGCACTCTCAGTTCCTACTGAAACTGTCATACATTTGTAATTCTTTAGGAATTACAGAGCATGTTCACGTATTATTTTATTAAGGAAAGACTTCTTGAAGCAGTAAAAGTTGTAACCTTATTTTATAGGAAAGGGCACTGTGGGTCAGGACATGTGATTTGCCCAATATCTCCCAACTTGCCTGCAGAGTCAGGACTCAAAGTCAAGTCTTCTCACTCTAAGTTCATGCTTTTTTGCATGACAACTTAGAGATGTGATAAGTCGGCAGGCTTTCTACCGATTTGTTGACAGTTCCTACTACCTACTCTAGTTCAGACTGTGAGAAGGAAGAGAGGACTTCTCAAATTGAGAATGACTTGTGGGTGGGTCTCTCTGGGAAGTAGAGGCAGGCCTGTAAGAACTCAGACATTTGGTGTAGCCAGTTTGCATCCTTAACATGTGGAAAAAGCAACAATCATTTGGTGATTCTGTGAAAACCAGAGTGGAGGGATTGCTTAATAGACCTCTTAACTTTTACCTTGAGAAAGTTCCAAAATATTTGCTGGAAACAAATGGCATTGCTAAGCAGATTTTTCAAATGGGCTAGAGAAGAAGATACCATTAGAATCAAAATGGGCAAGTTTCTGCTGGTGCTTTATGGTTTATACAAAGAAACATATTTTGTCTGATTGGTGTGATTATTTTTTTTTGTCATATGCCAAAAGTTCATTTTATATAAAAACCACAGGAAGAAAGCTGTGTGGACTCAAGCTACCCCCATAGCACCTTTCTAACAACTAGATTAATGTCTGCTATTAGGCAATCTTTCCATTAAATTAATGGATACTTTTTTGGATGAGACATTCACCTTCCATTTGGCACTCTGACTCATTTCCTTGCTGCTTGTTCTGAAAGAAAATCACTTAGGATAACTGAACACCTTAGTGCAGTGAGCTTTTATTATGTCTGTTCTGAACACTCCTTTTGTATAAAATTTGTGGATTCTCCTGTGCTCTTTCATATCAATACACATATCTTCTCTTTGGCTTTGGTCCTGATCCCAGCCTTCTTTGCCACCCTGATCCCACTCCATCCATGCTGCTTTGTTTTCCTCAATTCTATATCAGTTATAGAATATAATAGTAACTCTCAACTATGTTTGCGTCAGCCAATCCTATATCTTTACCTAGACTCTACTTGTCTTTCCTTTCATCCATGTGGAACACCTTTCCCTTTCAGCCACCCTGAATATTTCCATCCTTCACTGCCAGTAAAATCCCATGTATTCTCTAAGGCTTTCCTGACAATTTCAATGCATATAGATTTCATCCTTCTGGGAATTCATCTACCTTATAAATTACAACCATCATTTTTGGAGGACCTATTAAGTGCCAGTCCCATGATCTCTACTCCTCATTACAACTGTATGAGGTCATTACAGTCATCCTCATTTTATAAAAGAGGAAACCAAGGGTCAGAAAGGTTAGATAACTTGCCCCAGGTCACATGCCCTAAATCACTAAACTGAGAACTTAACTAAAGCTCTTCCTTTTTCTGCCTGTGCTGGCTCCTAACACTCTACTACCCCCAAGGTGTTGTCTAAGTGCTCTGGGCGCACTAGTCTTCTCATTTAGTTCTTGAAATTAGAGATTATATCATTTAAGAATTGCACTCAGCTTCTAGTTACAGAGAGCCAGAGTGATGATAGCTTCAATAAGGTAGAAGTGGATTTTTCTTGCACTTAACAGGAGTTCTGAGAAAACAGGCCAGGTGATAATGTGGACCTTAGAAGAGTATTATGGGCCTAGCCTCTTTTAGCTCTTCCCTTTACCACCCCCACAATGTGAGCCTGACTGTTGTGGTTACAAGATGACTTCTGAAAGTCCAGTCATCATATCTGTGTTCCAGGCAAGATGGAGGAAAAGAGGAAGGGAAAGTGTTGGCCTCACAGTCAAATTCTTCAAACCTTTCCCAGAAACCTCACCTTATAACTTTGGTTTATGCCTTGTTGGCCACCACATCTGCAAGGAAGGCTGGGAAATATTTTATAGCTGAGTACACTGACTCACTCAACAATAAAGGTATTCTGTTTGAGAAAGAAATGGATGTTGAATAGGCAACTAGTGGTCTCTGCCACCGAGACCCATGTCCTGGCCTTCTTCTGTATTTTTACAGCACCTAGAAGGTGCCAGATATACACTGGTGGAGAGTATAATGTAGAGAAATACAGAGTGGAAAATGTAATTTAGAAAATTGATAAATGAATAAACAGTAGCCTTGTGTGATGTCTAATTTATAAATACTTCATAAGAAAATAAATGCGCACGTTTCCCCCCTAAACAATCCTGCTGTCACTCAGCTTCCTGTACAGAATGCTTATAAAATGAACATCAAGATTAAGAAAATGAGGCCAAGTCTTTTGAAATTATTTTGAGTAGACTCATTGTTTCTTTCGGCCTTTATTCTTTGCATACATTTTATTTCCATTTACGAAATTGAAATCATAAAATGTTCTGTTTTGCAAAAGAACTCATTGCAAACAACCACTTCTGACAAAATGACCAGTACTCAGGCAATGTCTGATGAGCACTTAGAGAAAAAGAGTAGATTACATTTCCAATAGAAATTAGTGTTACGTATTTCTGGAACTCTCCTGAGTTTCTTATTTTGATTTGCAAAATAATTCAAATGCTTGAAAGAAAGATCGATGGTGATTACCTGAACTGTTTTCCCAGCCCCCAGATTAACATCAAGAGAGGGTCTTTATTTGAGATTAAAAGAACACTTTTGTAACTTTTAATTTTTAAATGATTTTATATTTAGAAGAAATTTGTAAGAATAATATTAGGAATCCTGTATGCATCACCAACTGTTTACAGTTTGGCCCATTTGCTTTATCATTCTCTTTTTCTCTGTCTTTCTATGGTATGTGTGACTTTTCTGAAAATTTTGAAAGTAAATTGGTGATGTCATGTTGCTAGGAGACCCCTAAACACTTCAGAGTAGTGGTTGAGAAAAGTATATTCTTTTATATAACCTAAGCAAAATGATCAAAAAAAGAAATTTGCCATTGATATAATACTCATCCAATTCATGGTTCATGGGCAAATTCCATTATAATTGCCCCAATGATATCCCTTATAGCTATTTTATTTTCCCAAGCCAGAATCCAGTCTCAGATCATGCATTCCATGTAGCTGTCATGTCTCTTTAATCTGGAACAATTTCTCAGGCTTTCTTTGATTTTCTCTAATTTGAAATGAAAAAAACAACAATAGTAAGACAGTTATTTGTTAGAATGTCCTTCAACTTGGATTTGTCTGACTTGCCTTATGATTACATTCAGATTATACATTTTTTGGTGAGAATTTCACAGAAGTGGTATTGTGTGCTTTCAGTGTGTCATATGCAGAGGCACACAATATTGGTTTGTCTTGGGGTACTTGGGTGGCTCAGTAGGTTAAGCATCTGCCTTCAGCTCAGGTCATGATCCCTGAGGTCCTGAGATCAAGACCCATATCTCTTCTCAGTGGGGCGTCTGCTTCTCCCTCCACCCACCCTCCTCGTGCTCTTTTGCATGAGCACTCTCTCAAATAAATAAAATCTTTTAAAAAAAGTCTTTAAAATATATTGGTTTGTCTTAATGCTGGTGATGCCAATTTGGATCACTTGTTGAGGTGGCATCTGCCAGATTTATTCATTGTCTAAATACTATTTCCTTTATAATTAATAAATGATTTGTAGGAAGGTTTTTTTTCCTTTTTAATGATACAGTTTTGCAAAATTTCTTGAAGTTAGATGCAAAGTTGCAAGAAGTTAGATGCTTGACCTTCATGGAAATGTTAAATGATCCTAGATATGAAGTCTGCATTAGAAAGAGAAAGGTTTAGTTTTTTTTTGTTTTTTTTTAATTTTTTAAATTTATTTATGATAGTCACAGAGAGAGAGAGAGAGGCAGAGACACAGGCAGAGGGAGAAGCAGGCTCCATGCACCGGGAGCCCGACGTGGGATTCAATCCCAGGTCTCCAGGATCGCGCCCTGGGCCAAAGGCAGGTGCCAAACTGCTGCGCCACCCAGGGATCCCAAGAGAAAGGTTTAGTAATATCTACCAACTTTTAGATGATTTGTGTGGTTTTATCAGTTTTATTCCTTCCTTCTTTCTTTATTTTCATGTGACATATATATATATTTTTTTCATGTGACATATATTTAATGGCATTTGCTATGTACCTGTCACTACTGTAGGGATAGAGTAGCAGACAAAGTTTCCTGACTTGACAACAATTATAGATTCATCAAAGAAGACAGGCGATATAGAAGCAAACTTTTTAATTTTTATTTCTATTTTTTATTTTTTAAAAAGATTTTATTTATTTGAAGAGAGAGAGAGAGAGAAAGCATGAGCAGGTGGGGGGGGAGGGGGAGAGGGAGAAGCAGACTCCCCACTGAGCAGGGAGACTGATGTGAGGCTTGATCCCAGGACCCTGAGATTGTGACCTGAGCTGAAGGCAGATGCTCAACCAACTGAGCCACCCAGGTACCCCAGAAACAAACTTTTTTTAGTCCTATGGAGTAAGTGCTAGGGAGGAAAATCAAGCCAGAAGGGGGAATAAAGCTTGCAAGGGGGTTGTTATTGTAATTAGAGAAGGACTGAGGTGTCACTAGGGTGATATGAGCAGAGACCTGAGGCAGACAAGGGAACAATGTCTGAAGGAAAGACATGCCAGGCAGAGGAGATATGTCAAAGAGAAGAAATCTAAAACATAGAATAACTACGAGTTCACCCAAGGGAGTCATAAAGGAAGCCAAGGCGTTTCTCTGGAGCACAACAGCACTCTACCTCCCTTCTGTGAGTCTGATTCTAGGCATGAACAGAATGAGCAGATGGATGTCAGGGGGGTTGTGGCCTTGTAGGGTGTGCCACTCAGACCTCTTTCCAAGAAAGAACCTGTTTCAAGGCATGCAGAGAGCTGAGAATTTCCAGCTGTGGCACCTTCTGGATCCACCCCAGCATGTGAGGTCTAAGCATTTTCCCCCAGGCAGTCCTTAGCCAGTGACTGAGCATGATAGAGATACTTGAGTATGACTACTATTCCACAACATGAGACTCCTTTTTGTTGTTGTTGTTCTTTAAGTTTTCATTTTAATCACCCAGTGCTCATCACCACAAGTGCACTCCTTAATCCCCATCACCTATTTCACCCATTTCCCCCACCTGCCTCCCCTCTAATAACCATCAGCTTATTCTCTATAGTTAAGAGTCTGTTCTTGGTTTGCCTCTCTCTCTTTTTTCCCTTTTGCTCATGTGTTTTGTTTCTGAAACTCCACATATGAGTGAAATTATATGGTATTTGTCTTTTTCTGACTTATTTCACTTAGCATATCTTCTAGAGCCATCCATGTTATTGCAAATGGCAAGATTTTACTCTTTTTATGGCTGAATAATATTCCTCTGTGTGTGTGTGTGTGTGTGTGTGTGTGTGACATTTTCTTTATCCATTTATCAATCAGTGGCCTCTTGGGCTGCTTCCATAGTCTGATTACTGTAAATAATACTACTATAAACATAGAGGTACATGTATCCTTTTGAATTAGTGTTTTTGTATTTTTTGAGTAAATACCCAGTGGTGTGATTGCTGGATCATATAGTAGTTCTATTTTTAACTATTTGAGGAACCTCCACACAGTTTTCCATAGTGGCTATACCAGTTTTCATTCCCACCAACAGTACAAGAGGGTTCCCCTTTCTCTACATCCTCACCAACACCTGTTGTTTCTTGTATGTATTTTTTTAAGCTGTTCTGACAGATGTGAAGTAATAACTCACTGTGGTTTTGATTTGCATTTCCCTGATGATGAGTGATGATGAGCATCTTTTCACATGTCTGTTGGTTTTTGGTATATCTTTGGAGAAATGATTGTTCATGCCTTTTGCCAATTTTTTAATTGAATTGTTTTTTGGATATTGAGTTTTATAAGTTCTTTATGAATTTGGGATACTAACCCTTTATTTGATATGTCATTTGCAAATATCTTCTCCCATTCTGTAGGTTGCCTTTTAATTTTGTTGATTGTTTCCCTTGCTGTATGGAAGCTTTTTGTTTTGATGTAGTCCCAATAGTTTAGTTTTGTTTCCCTTGGCAAAGGATAGTGGGGACTTATCTAGAAAAAAGTTGCTGTGGCCGATATCAAAAAAATTACTCCCTGAGCTCTTTTGTAGGATTTTTTATGGTTTCAGGTCCCACATTTAGGTCTTTAGTACATTTTGAGTTTATTTCTGTGTATGGTGTAAGACAGTGGTCCAGTTTCATTCTTTTGCATATTGCTGTCCAGTTTTCCCAAAACATTTGTTGAAAAGACTCCTTTTCTCATTGGATGTTCTTTTCCTGCTTTGTCAAAGATTAATTGACCATATTAATTGTGGGTTTGTTTCTGGATTTTCTATTCTGTTCCATTCATCTATGTATTCATTTTTTGTGTCAGTAGCATACTGTTTTGATTACTACAACTTTGTAATATAACTTGAAGTCCAGATTTATGATGCCTCCAGCTTTTCTTTTCTTAAAAAAGATTTTCTTCTTTCTTTCTTTCTTTCTTTCTTTCTTTCTTTCTTTCTTTCTTTCTTCTTTCTTTCTTCTCTCTCTCTTTCTTTCTTTGACAGAGAGAGAGCATAAGCAGGAGGAGTGGCAGGCAGATGGAGAGGAAGAAGCAAGCTCTCCACTGAGCAGGGAACCCGAAGCAGGGCTCAATCCCTAGACACTGGGATCATGACCTGAGCTGAAGGCAGACACTTAACCGACTGAGCCACCCAGGCACACCTTCTTTTCTTTTTCAAGGTTGCTTTGGCTAATAAGTTCCATATAAATTTTAGTAATGTTTGTTCTAGTCTGTGAAAAATGCTGTGGGTATTTTGATGGAGATTGCATTAAATATGTAGGTTGCTTTGGGTAGTAAAGACATTTTAGTAAGATTTGTTCTTTCAGTCCAACAACATGGTAGTTGTTCAAGGGCAATCTTTGTGCCAGGCCTCCTTGTTAGGCTGTCTATGACACTTCCAGACCTATGCATAGTCTGAGGCTCTACCTACCTATCATCCTTCCTTCCTCTTCTCCTTTCATAGGTATCAGACCTGCATCATGGAGTAAAGGTTTTCCCTGCTCAACCCTACACTCTATTCCTGTACCTTCCACAGGTATCCACTCCCGATAAGTTGCTTGCATTTCTAACCCCATCCTAGTATCTGTCTGCTTCCTAGAAAACCTAGACTGGCACGAGGCAGAAAAAAAATGTCCATGAGGAAATTTTGCTTCTTTTGCTACACTTTACTACATTTAGAAGTCAGATACAGAGTCATGGAGATGGAAAGAGGGCAGTCCACAGTGGTATCAAGGGATAACCAAAGTTTCCAGATAATCACCCTACCCCAAGCCATCTCAAATAGTATTCAACCTGAATGAAACCTACTTATAAAAAATGCAAAAACTGTTTAGTTTTAAAAACAATTCTTCTGCATAGTCATTTCAGCCAGACACCTGTCCCTGAATATTTCTTGCTTTCTTTTTTTAAAGATTTTATTTATTCATGAGAGACAGAGAGAGAGAGAGAAAGAGAGAGAGAGAAATACAGAGAGAGACAGAGAGAGAGAGAGACAGAGGCACAGGCAGAGGGAGAAGCAGGCTCCACGCAGGGAGCCCAATGTGGGACTCGATCCCGGGACTCCAGGATCATTCCTGAGCCAAAGTCCGATGCTCAACCGCTGAGCCACCCAGGCATCCCTGAATATTTCTTATATAGAAATTCTGGGGCTACCCATGGAGCAGCTCCAAACTCATAACCAAATTCTGAGGAATAAGGGGCCCACTGTTTAGTAACCAAACTAGAACACAAAGCAGCAGCATGTATGAGGTAGTGGTGGGGGGTAGGGAACAGAGCCCTCATTTCCATTCCTGAAAGTTAAACCATGGGAATCTGTGTTCTCTGGTGACATTTTCTAGACCTCCCTGAGAGATCATTCTGTCTCCACCCCAGACTCTGTTCAAAGGCCACTGTCTGTGTCTGGTTCACCATACCACAATGACATTCCTTAGAGTGGAGTGAACTATGCTCTAATCATGTAGCTGAGGGTACAATTTGGGGCTCAATGAGGCAATGGATCCAAAGATTTTCTGGGGAAATCTCTCAAATCCCATCAGGAAAGCAAACACTGGTTGGAAAGGAAGTTGCTCTGGGGTGGGGACACGTGGAAGACAAAAGGTTATGACCCAGGATTTCAGAGTAAGTACCCTTTATGTGTCAGGCAGTTTTCATGTGTTTATATTTGTAAGGCCACCCTATGATGCCAGAATTATACTTTAAGGTAATCCCTTTTTTATGGCCTAGAAAAATGTCGTTTGGAAGGTTAATTGATTTTTCCAAGGTCATAGAGTTAGCAAACAGCAAAGCTATGACTTTAGACGAGGTCTTCTAACTAACCAAGCGTAGTAATGTTTTCATGATTTCACTGCTGGCTAATTTAATCAATATGTCTATATCAATAATAATAATATTTTACATAGTGGCCATACCTGGCTTAGTTGCTTAGATCAAATCATGTCAACTTTTAGTCAGACTATGGTATGCACCGTAGTGAACATTTGCTAGTTTTTGACATCTCAAGATCTATTTTCCTCTTCTTTTGGTAAACATATTCTAATTTCTCTCTGGAGAACTCCCTCTTCCCTCTTGCAGTCCAGAGTTTTGGGTGAGCTCTAACCCTGGCTTCAGGAATGAGGCCTATGACTCCTAAATCAATCAGCATCTGCATTTTCCTGGGCACTGCAATTTAGAATGGTCTGTAATTGGCCAGGACCAATTAGCTTTTTGCCAAAGTTGCTGGGAGAAAGGCAGTGCTTTTCCTAGTTCACCTGAACCTGGGAAGATGTAGGCTGGAGCTGCTATAGCTCTTTTGCTGCTTTGATTGGACAGTCTGTCCAAGAATGGTGCTTACACAGCAAAAGCAGAGCCAAGAGATGAATAGGGAGAAACTAGGTCCTGTTTCTCTCTCTCTCTCTCTCTCTCTCTCTCTTTGGCCTTGGATCAGGCCACTCTTGGGGCCAAAACTATCCCTAAGAACTTTCAGTTCTGTGATACAACAAATTCCATTTATACTTAAGCTAGTACAGGTTGTATTTTCTGTTACTTTCATCTGAAGAAGGTTTACCTGATACAATAATTCAACCAGTGTTAAAAAAATCAATGAGGATTCAACAATAAAAAGACAACCCAAATAAAAATGGGACCAAGATCTTAACAGAGGGGCACTTGTCGGTGGCTCAGTAGTTGAACATCTGCCTTTGGCTCAGGGTGTGATCCCGAGGTCCTGGGATCAAGTTCCACATCAGGCTCCCCACAGGAAGCCTGCTTCTCCTTCTGCCTATGTTTCTGCCTCTCTCTCTGTGTTTCTTATGAATAAATAAATAAAATCTTAAAAAAAAGATCTTAATAGATGCTATGGATGGAATATCAGTGTCCCCCTAAAATTCATATGTGGAAATCTATTCCCCCCAGTGTGATGGTATTAGAAGGAGGGGTCTTTGAGAGGTGATTAAGTCGTGAGAGCAGAGCCTTCATGAATGGGATTAGGGTCTATAAAGAGACTGGAGAGCTTCTTCATCCCTTCTACCATGTGAGGTTGCAATGAAAAAGCTGCTGCCTATGAACCAGGAAGCATGCTTTCATCAGACCCTGAATCTGCTAATGCTCATCCTTGATCATGGCCTTCCCAATTTCCAGAACTATGGGAAATAAATTTCTTTTTTTTTCAAGAAATAAGTTTCTATTGTTTAGGAACCACCCAGCCTATGGTATTCTGTTAGACTAGCCCAAATAGACTAAAGGAATAGACATTTCTCCAAAGTAGATATAAAATGGCCAATAAGCTCTGAAAAGATGCTCAACATCATTAGTCATTAGGGAAATACAAACCCAAACCACAGTGAGATACAACTTCACCCCCCTAGGACTACTTTAATAAAAAATATGAACAATAACCAGTGTTGGCAAGGATATGGAATAATTGGAACCTGCACACATTGCTGGTGGGAATGTAAAATGATGCGGTTGCTTTGGAAAACACTCTGGCAATTTCTCAAATGATTAAACATAGAGTTGCCATGTGAATGTCAATTCTTCTCCTAAGTATATACCCAAGAGAAATGAAAAGATATGTCCCCCAAAAAGCTTATGTAAGACTGCTAAAAAAAAAAAGACTGCTCAGAGCTGTTGTATTCATAATAGCTAAAAATGAAAATAATACAAATGTCCATCAACAAGAAAGAGATAAATAAATTGTGATATATTCATACAGAGAAATACTACTCAGTCATAAAAAGAATGAGCTACTGACCCAAGCAAAATCATGAATGAATACAAACACATGTTGCCTGAAAGAAACCAGACACAAAATAATATATATGGTATGATGCCATTTATATGAAGTCCAAAAATAGGAAACTGATCTATAGTTGTAGAAATCTGAAAGTGATTGCCTCAGGGAGAAGAAAGGGAATTTAATTAGAAAGGGACAAGAGGGTGAGGGATTTAGGTGCTAGTTACATGGATATGTACAGCTATCAAAACTTATTGAATCATAATATTAGTGCACTTCACTTAAAAAATGATGAATACTGGGCAGCCTGGGTGGCTCAGCAGTTTAGTGCCACTTTTGGCCCGGGGCGTGATCCTGGAGACCCGGGATCGAGTCCCATGTCGGCCTCCCTGCATGGAGCCTGCACTCTGCCTGTGTCTCTGCCTCTCATTCTCTCTCTCTCTATGTATCTCATGAATAAATAAATAAAATCTTAAAAAAAATGATGAATACTATTTTTTCGATGTTGACTGCTTTTTTGCTTCTGATGAGGAAAAAAGGCATCTACTGAACTTATATGATGTGATATATGTGTGAAAAATTGTCCTATCCATAAACATCTATCCCTACCAACTTAAGAATGGACTTCATTCCTCCCCACCAGTTAGTTTCTCCTTTAATATAAAGCATTAAAAGCCCTAAATAAAATGCTATATACATATTCCTGATGACTACTTTAGTCCTGCACTAATTCACCACATTGATTGATTGATTGATTGATTGATTACAGGAGACTTCTTAGCAAGGCATCCCAACCCACCATTGACTAATGTGACCAAGTTGTTTAAGGCCTCATCATTCATCTTAGAATAGAGTGTCTTTATAAACCATTTATTTCCAACCTCTCCTCTTTTGTTTTAAACAAAGTTTTTTTTAATATTTATTAAAAAATTTATTTATTTATTATTTTTATTTATTTATTTATTTATGATAGACATAGAGAGAGATAGAGAGGCAGAGACACAGGAGGAGGGAGAAGCAGGCTCCATGCCGGGAGCCCTATCTGGGACTCGGTTCCGGGACTCCAGGATGGCGCCCTGGGCCAAAGGCAGGCGCTAAACCGCTGAGCCACCCAGAGATCCCCTAAACAAAGTTTTGTGACAAAGTTCTTCATTCCATCTAACTTCAATCCTTTCTTAATTTCATTGCATCTCCCAGACTTATGCCTCATCACTTACCACTTACTGACCAGCTTAATTAGTTCCAGAAAGGCTATAGAAACCCTAAAATGCAGAGTCACTTACAACAAACTTCCCTAGCATGATTCATGAAATTCCTATAGGTTCACTAGTATATCCATTTCAGTGGTGTTTTGTAGATTAGAAATAGCCTTATTGCTTCACTAGGTAGGCTTCTCTCTGTGACTAAAAAACAAAACAACAACAAACAAGCAAACAAACAAAAACCAATGTGAACTCCTCCATTGGGGGAATAGAGAGGAGACATCACAAAAGAAAAATTGTATTGTTTTCCAATACCAAGGAAATTCATTAGCAAACACATTAAAATGCACTTGAATAGTCATCACAGTGAATTGTTTTGGAAAAGACCCTACTTTGGAAAAACACAGGGCAAAAACATCTTCAATTCTGTAGCTTGGCACAATGAGACAGCAGGATGACAAATGTCTTATTATTCCCCATGGTGCCTTAATATTTAGAGGACATCTGCTACTATGTGTTTCTCCCTCCCCTGAGTCACCTTTATCAGAGTCTACCATTATGTTACCGCTACTTCCCATGTCCGCCTGGCACAGTGATAAGACACAGATGTAGTCTTTTGGTGTGTGGGAAACAAATTAGCCTTCAAGTCAGGAGGCTGAGCTTTTACTCTCTGTTCTTGTAATAATTATGCAGTTTTAGGTAAATATCTTAAATTCTCTTGGCTTCAGCATCCTCATATGAAAAATTGGAAGAGGAATAGATCTGCTTCTAGTGAAATCTAAGCTGACTTCCTCCTGTTCATTAGGGGTTCCTCAGGTCATAGAACCAATATACAGAAGAGAGGTGCTGCTATATCCTTCTCAGCAGTAACTGCCTTGCTGCTGCATGTTGGGAATGGGGTAGGGAGGGCTATGTTTAGAACTCGGGGATTCATAAAGTTGTTTTTTTTTTATTTTTATTTTTTAATTTTTTGGATCCCTGGGTGGAGCGGTTTGGTGCCTGCCTTTGGCCCAGGGCACGATCCTGGAGACCCGGGATCGAGTCCCACATCGGGCTCCCGGTGCATGGAGCCTGCTTCTCCCTCTGCCTGTGTCTCTGCCTCTCTCTCTCTCTCTCTCTGTAACTATCATAAATAAAAAAAGAACTCAGGGATTCAATGCACAATCTCTTAGCACTCTGCCGCAGTGGCCAAGTCTGCTCACTGGAAGAGGGCATTCGCCTAATATAGACAAGACCATCAGGCCTTGTATCACACATACATGAAGTTCAGGTCTTTCTGAACTTACTTTCATTTTTTAAAAGATTTTATTTATTTATTCATGAGAGACACACACACAGAGGCAGAGACACAGGCAGAGGGAGAAGCAGGCTCCATGCAGGGAGCCCAGTGTATGACTCAATCCCGGGACTTCAGGATCACACCCTGAGACAAAGGCAGGCACTCAACCGCTGAGCCACCCAGGCGTCCCTGAACTTACTTTCAAAAAGCAGGCAAAAACATCTTTCTTCCTGCAACCTGGCACAAGGAGAAAGGTGAAAAGAAAAAGAGAAAAAAATTCAGCCAACGTGCTGATGAAAGATAAAAACAAATGGCAGCTAGAAGGCAGCCTTGAGTACCTGCTTAAACCTTGTGGCCTGCCACAGAAGCAGGGATTGTGCTAGCTATGTGTTCTATACTTAGTCATTTGTCCATCCCCCACACCCCCTTACTGTAAAAGGAAGACAATGGAGGTGGCTGACATTCATGCTTCCCATCACCCCAGGTCTTCCTTCTGTTGTTTCCCTGGGAGATTGGTGTAAATGCACGGCATCAGTGGGTTCTCTTGCCCTCTGGTTTCTTGATGGGTTCGGCAAGAGGGAGCAAAGACAGCAGAAAGAAAAGAGAAGAGTGAGGTCACAGTGTTTATGCCCTTCTAAAATGTCACTGTACTGTGAACTGGCCGCACCCTTCCACTGGAGGTCAGAGCTCCTGTTAAGTAGCGGACTTCACAAAGCCCTATCTCCTGGTTCTAGTGATGGCTTTCTTTCCTGGCCCCTTCAAGCCTATGAGTGCTAATGGTACTCTGAAGTTACTGATACTCGAGTATTTTATCACTTTTGGGTTCCTTACACTCAGACCACACTTTTGTGAATAGTTTATTAGACTCTCCTCAAGTTACCAAATTTGCGCAAACTATTTCTTTTCTGAGTAGGAAGGCCTGACTAATACACAGATTTTTTTTTTTTTTTAGGAACCACAGGGGTGATTGTAAGATGAAATGACAAACTGTGTGCGAAATTTCTTTGAAGAATGCAATCGCTTTGCAGAAATTCAAATGAAGCATATACAATACATTTAGAAAAAATGCATTAAAACAATGTATGTAGAGTTTAAAGAATAATTCTCAATGAACACCTCTAGAACCAGGGCTATGATGCAGATACAGAGCATTGCAGGCTCCTCAGAAGCACCATCTTCCCAGCCTACCCTACCCTGGCAGATAACAATATTTTTATTCTGACTTTTCTAACAATTTTATATTGCTTTTCTGCATTTTACTAGTGAATGTGTGTTTTATCAGCCATGTAACCATCCCTTAAATCTAAAGTTTTATTTTGCCAATGTCAAATGTCAGTAAGTTATAGAAATTATATAAATGGAATCATACTATAGATATATTTTTTATCTTCTTTTGCTATGTTAGATTTATCCACGTTGGTGAGTATAAATACCCACGTCTTGTAGGATACTTTGCTCACTTTTCACTGCTCTATACTGTTCCTTTGTAACAATATTCAACACATAATTTATGTGTTGTAGAATTGATGACTATTTGAATTGTTTCCAGTTTCAGGCTATTTAGAACAATGTTACTAAGAAAATGCTTTTGCTTACCTCTGGTGCACAATGCAAGAATTTCTCTAGGACAATGGTTCTTGAATGTTTTTGTCAAAATACCTTTATGCTCCTAAAACACTGAGGACTCCATAGAGCTTTTGTTTAAATAGATGATATTTATCAATAATTACTACATTAGAAATTAAAATAGGAAATGTAAAAATATTTATTAATTTATTTTTAATAATAAACCTATTACATGTTAACATAAATAATGTGTTTTTAGTTTTTAAAACTATAAGGTTTAGGAATATAATATAGAAGAATTTTTTATGACTTTGGGATAGAGAAAAACTTCTTAAATAGTACAAAAGCAAAACCATAAATAATTGATAAATTAGACTACATTAAAAAACTAGTTATGAGGGATCCCTGGGTGGCGCAGCGGTTTAGCGCCTGCCTTTGGCCCAGGGCGCAATCCTGGAGACCCGGGATTGAATCCCACGTCGGGCTCCCGGTGCCTGGAGCCTGCTTCTCCCTCTGCCTGTGTCTCTGCCTCTCTCTCTCTCTGTGTGACTATCATAAATAAAGAAAAAATTTATAAAAAAAAAAACTAGTTATGAAATGATACCTAAGAGAGTGAAAACCCAAGTCACAGTATAAGAGAAGATACCAACTACAGATTTAACCAGCTAAGGACTTGAATCTAAAACATAAAAACTGATACAAGTCCTCTTTGATTTCTTGGTTGACTCATTCATTGTTTAGTAGCATGTTATTTAGCCTCCCTGTTTGTGTTATTTCCAGATTTTTTTTCTTGTGATAGATTTCTAGTTTTATACCATTGTGGTCAGAAAAGATGCATGATATCGGCACCTGGGTGGCTCAGTCAGTTAAGTGTCTGACTCTTAATTTTAGCTTAGGTCATGATCTTGTGGTTGTGAGACTGAGCCCCAAGTCAGGCTCTGTGCTCAGTGGGGAGTCTACTTGAGGTTCTCTCCTTCTCCTCCCCCATCTGCCCCTCCCTTTCCTCCAAAATAAATTAAATCTCAAAAAAGAAAAGAAAAGATGTATGATAACAATTTCAGTCTTTGTAAATGTATTGAAACTTGTGTTGTGGACTAACATGATCTATTCTGGAGAATATTCAATATGTACTTGAAAAGATTGCATATTAAAAAAATCATGCATAGGGACGCCTGGGTGGCTCAGCGGTTTGGTGCCTGCCTTTGGCCCAGAGCATGATCCTGGAGTCCCAGGATCAGGTCCCGCATCGGGCTCCCTGCATGGAGCCTGCCTATGTCTCTGCCTATGTCTCTGCCTCTCTCTCTCTCTCTGTGTCTCTCATGAATAAATGAATAAAATCTTTAAAAAAAAACAACAAAACATAACAAAACAAAACAAAACAAAAAAAACAAATATCCTGGTTGCTTATTGAGTTTTTAGCCTTTTTTCTTTTCTAATGTATAACATTTAAGGCTATAAATCAGCCCTCTAAGTTCTTTTCAGCTATATCCTACATGTTTTTGATAGGTACGAGTTTATTATTCAATGGAAAACAATTTTCAAAATTTGTTATGAGTAATTTTACAATTACATGGGGATGTTCTATCTTTTTATTATTTATTTATAGTTTGATCACATTGTAAGGAGAAAACACTCTTTGTTATCTCAGTCCTTTAAAATTTGTTGAGGCTTGTCTTAATGATCTCATATGAGTCCATTTTTGAAATGTTGTGAATGTTGTGTGTGGACTTTAGAGTATTTGTTCTGCAGCTGTTGAATGTAATATATCTATATCTCAATTAGGTCAGCTTTATTAATTATCATTATTTGAATCATCTATTAGGAAATTTGTCTTGTCTTATTTTATCTATGATTAACAGATATATGTTTAAATTTTTCGTGTAATTGTAGATTTGTCTATTTTTCCTTATAGCTCTTCTGATTTTCTCTTATATAGTTTGAGGCTGAAAGTATGTATACATAAATTTTAAATATAAGTGCAAATTGAAATTGTATTGTTAAGAAGTGATTATCTTTATCCTAGTAAATTTTTGTTGTGGTAAATATATGTAACATCAAGTTTGCCATTTTAACCATTTCTTTTTTTTTAATTATTTATTTATTTATTTATGATAGTCACACACACAGAGAGAGAGAGAGAGGCAGAGACATAGGCAGAGGGAGAAGCAGGCTCCATGCACCGGGAGCCCGATGTGGGATTCGATCCCGGGTCTCCAGGATCGCGCCCTGGGCCAAAGGCAGGCGCCAAACCGCTGTGCCACCCAGGGATCCCCCATTTCTTTTTTTTAAGATTTTATTTATTTATTCATGAGAGACACAGAAAGGAAGAGAGAGACAGGCAGAGACACAGGCAGAGGGAGAAGCAGGCTCCATGCAGACAGGCGGATGTGAGACTCGATCCCAGGACTCCAGAACACAACCTGAGCTGAAGGTAGACACTCAACCGCTGAGCCACCCAGGCATCCCATTTTAACCTTTTTTTTTTTTAAGATTTTATTTATTTACTCATGAGAGACACAGAGAGAGAGAGAGGCAGAGACAAGCAGAGGGAGAAGCAGGCTCTATGCAGGGAGCCCAACATGGACCCGATCCGGGGACTCCAGGATCACGCCCTGGGTCAAAGGCAGGTGCTAAACCGCTGAGCCACCCAAGGATCCCCAAACCATTTCTAAGTGTACAATTCAATGGCATTATTTATATTCACCGTGTTGTGCAACCATAACTGCTCTATAGTTATAACACATTTCCATCACCCCAAACAGAAACTCTGTAACTATAAGCAAAAATTCCCCATGCTTCCTTCCTCCCAGCACCTGACCAATCAACCTTCTGTTTCTGTGAATTTGCCTTTTCTAGGTGTTTTATATGAATGAAATCATACAACATTTATGATTTTGTGCCTGGCTTATTTCACTTAGCATATGTTTTTAAGGTTCATTCTATACATATTGCATATATATCAGAACTTTATTCCTTTTTATTGCTGAATGATACTGCATTATACGTATATACTGAGTTTTTTTTTGCAATTAATTTGTTGAATACTTGGGTTGTTTCCATCTTCTGGCTGATGTGAATAATGCTGCAGTAATAACTAATATATTTTAAATTACCACATTTTGTTTTCTTTTTGTCTCACCTGTTCTATTATTCTTTTTTTTCTTCTTTTGTATTGATTTTTTTCATTCCATTCCTCCTTCTATTCATTTATAGGCTAACATTCTCTATGTCTATTCTTTTATATATATATAAATTTATATACATTATAAATTATATATAGATTTTTTTATATATACACATAACCTATCAATTCAAAAGTTGGTAATGCTTTTTTTTTGTGCTAGATACTACAAAGACTTTGAACACTAACTCCATTTACTCTCTTCCTGGTTTGCATGCTTTTACTTTTGTGAATTTAACTTATTTTTTAATCTCATAAGACATTATTCATGTTGTATTATGCACAAAACTGCATTGTATAGATTTATCCATGTATTTACCACTTTCTTTGCTCTTCATTCTTTCTAGCATCTCAGAGCTTCCATCTGAGATCACATTCTATATTCCAAGATGACATCCTTCAGAATTCCCTTTTATGAGGATGCGAACAGTAGCAAACTAACTCTCTATGTCCTAATTGTTTTTTAAAAGTTTATATTGTGCTCTCATTCTTGAAAGATATTTTCACTAGGAATAAAATAATTGGTTAACAGTTATTTTTCCTTCACCCCATGGGGGGATATCATTATATTGTCGTCAGCTTTCCATTGATTCTATAGAGAAGTCAGTTGTCAGTCTAGCTGTTGTTTCTTTGACAGTGATCTCTACCCAAACCCCACTCCAATATCTGCCCCCACCTCTGGCTGTCTGTCTACCTTGCTTTCCTTTCCTTTCCCTTCCTTCTTTTCCCCTCTTCTCCTTTCCCTCTCCTTCACTTTTTCCTGTATAGAATTTATTTGGGTTTTTGAGCATGTGAATTGATGCTGTTTTTGGCTCTGAAAGAGTATAAGCCATTATTTCTTCAAATATTATCTCTGCTGTGTCATCTCTTTCCTCTCCTTCTAGAACTAATTAAATGTACCTTAGACTTTCTCACTCTCTTTTCCATCAAACCTAATCTCTTTTTCATATATTCCATACTTTGAATCTCTGTGCTGCCTTCTGTAAAATCCTATGACCCGAACCTCTGGCTCTTTGTTTCTCTTTTCATTTATGTCTAATGTGCTCTTAAACCACTGGTTTTTGTTTTGTTTTTAATTTCAGTAATTGTGATTTTCATTTCTAGGAGTTTTATTTGGTTCTTTCTAAAAGTTTCTTGGTCACCCTTTTATAGTTTCCAATATCCTGAAGATATTTTCAAATGTGTCTTTTATATCTTTAATCATGGTAGATACAGTGCGTTTTTAATCTATGCCTGATGATTCCAGTATCTGACATCTTTTTTTGGCTCTGTTTCTATTATTGTTTCTTCTAGATCTTATACATGGTGCTTATTTCTTTATGTGTGGTAATTGTTTTTTACTTTGTGCTGCTCACTGACCTTGAAAAATTATTTATGTAAATAAATACATTGAGGCCTAGGGAGGAAGATGACGTCTCACAAGGGGTTTATATTTGTCATTTTCAATCCCTATGGGCTTTACCAGTAGTCTGCACCAATTTAAGTTTATAGCTTGAATTTTTTTTGACCATCAAGTGGTTGTAATTGAAGTAACACCAGGAAGTGATCACAAATTTTCAAGGATGAAATTATTTCCCCATTGTATTGTTTAGCAGTCTCCTATGGGTGGAGATTTGGGGGAAATATAACTTGTGAATTCCTAGTTCTGCTGGTGAATTTCCTTTTGTATTTTACTCCTTAAGAAGATAGTCTCAAATTGGCTGGATTAGCAAATGCCCTCAGGGCAAAAGTAGTTTTGGTACTCAGTATACCTTAGATTTGAACAAATTGAGAGGTGCTGGAGGGGAGGTGGGGCTAAGTGGGTGATGGGTATTAAGGAGGGCACTGGTTGTGATGAGCACTGGGTGCTATATGTAAGTGATGAATCACTAAATTCTACTCTTGAAATTCATAGTATGCTATATGTTAACTAGAATTTATTTTTATATATTTTTTATTTAAAAAATTAAATTTATTTGTTCATGAGAGACACACACACACACACAGAGGCAGAGACGTAGGCAGAGGGAGAAGCAGGCTTCCTGCGGGGAGCCTGACATGGGACTCAATCCCAGGTCTCCAAGATCACGCCGTGGGCTGAAGCCACCCGGGCTGCTGTTATTCTTAAATAACTAGAATTTAAATAAAAACTTGTAACATTAAAAAAAAAAGATTTTTGAGGTGCCTGATTGGCTCAGTCTGTTAAGTATCTCTTAATCTCAGCTCAGGTCTTGATCTCAGGGTCATGAGTTCAAGCCTTACGTTGGGCTCCATGATGGTCATGAGCCTACATTTACAAAAAAAAAAAAAAAAGATTTTATTTGTCATATGAGTGTTTTATACTTTTAATATAGCTGTATTTTTAAAAAGATTTATTTGTTTATTTGAGATAGAGAGGGAGAGAAATAGTGAGTGAGCATGAGCAAGAAGGAGAGAGAATCTAAAGCAGACTCCACACCAAGCATGGAGTCCTACATAGGGCTTGATTTCATGACCCTGAGATCAGAACCTGATCCAAAACCAAGAGTGGGATACTCAACCGACTGCATCAAATAGATGCCCCTAATTATATTGTTGCATAGCTTTAGTACTTGAATAATCTTTTATGATATTTTATATATCATATTTATATATTATCTTTATATTCAACCCAGCATTCTTATCTGTTTCTGTAGTCAAATGTTTAAGTAAGCTGCTCCCAAGACTGGCCCCTGAACTGTCCACTGAGGTCTCACAGGGGTAACTCTGGTTTTTTGTGCTTATCTGTTGCTCAAGTCAAAGTGGAGATTTTCATAGGACGGTCATTTTTCTCTACTTGGTCAGGAGCAGGTGGTGTACCTCAGCTGACACTGGTCCACCATAGTTCTCATCAGCACCAGCAGGACAGTCTTCTTTGATTCTCTGCCACATCCTCTATTTATTAACTTCATCTCCACTTCTACTACGGGTCATCTTGACAACCCTCATGACAGAGCTATTATCTTTCAACTGAGCCATGTTCTATGTCCCTCTATGGGAGATGTAGGAAGACCGGAGTCCCTTACCCACCACACAGGAGCTAATGAAACTCAAATTTGGCCCTCTTTGCACCTCCTAGTCTGCTCTCTTTTCTCCTCTGGGCCCACTTCATTGTGTGCTGGCTCACCTTAATCAGTGATTTCCTTCTTGAATCCCAAGTGGGAAGCAGAGGAGAAGCCCTCTGGTCTTAGCCTTCCCCTCAACCAATCTCACATCCCTTTCCTCTCTGGAACATATTCTTGGGATGAAGAAAACTTCTCACTGACTGGTTTTCCTAACTCCAACTCCTGCCCAAAATCCATTGGCACAGGAAGAAGGCTGAAGCAGCCTACTTCCTCAACATCATATCCTCATTCTGTCCAAGGTCAGCAAGCTCAATGGTGTAGTTATTATAGGTGGACACAGTTGTCTCACTGTGCTAAAAAAAAGAAACTCCATGATCGGGCAGCCCAGGTGACTCAGCGGTTTAGCGCCGCCTTCAGCCCAGGGCATGATCCTAGGAGACCCGGGATCGAGTCCCACATCGGGCTCCCTGCATGGGGCCTGCTTCTCCTTCTGCCTGTGTCTCTGCCTCTCTCTCTGTGTGTCTCTCATGAATAAATAAATAAAATCTTAAGAAAAAAAAAAGAAACTCCATGATCTAGTCTATCAGGTTTGACTCTTGCTATCTCAATGGTAGGAAAAGGAATGTGGAAAATTTCTTCTGTCTCACCTTTTTTTCTGGCTTCCTAAATAACTATTTTGATCAAAAATCCTATTTTGGATGTCAGAAGCTGGTTTTTAATCCTTCCCTTATTAATTCCCGCTTTAACAATCTAATCCCACCTTCCACACACCACTATCAGGCAAATAAGGATGCATCAAATAAGGATGCTTCAGGCAGCTAAGAAAAAGATCATATACATGAAGATGTAAAAAAAAAAAAGCATATTGGAGGCACCTGGGTGGCTCAGTTGGTTGAGCATCCAACTCATGATTTCAGCTCAGGTTGTTATCTCATGGGTAATGGGACCAAGCCCTGTGTTGGTCTCTCTGCTTAGCTTGGGATTCTCCTCTCACTCTCCCTCTGCCTCTCCCCCCACTCACATGTTCTCCCTCTCTCTTAAATGAATCTTTAGAAAAAGAAAAAGTATATTAATATGTTCCATAAATGTACATCTTTCAGATATATATGTTATTTTTTAATCAAAAGCATTTGTATTATTTATTGCTGTATAATAAGTTATGCCAATATTTAGTGGCTTAAGATAGTGAACACTTATTTCATAGTTACTATAGGTCATAAGTTTTGGAAGTGGCTTAGTTTGGTGATTTTGGCTCAGGATCTCCTAGGACATTATAGACTAGATAAGAGAGGAGGCTACAATCTCCTGAAGGCTTGACTGAGGCTGATTTTCCAAGTTTACTTCCATGGCTATTAGTGGAATGCCTCAGTATCTCATGACATGACAACAGACTTCTCTAAGAACAAGTAATCTGAGAGACAAGAGAGGGAACAGGAAGCTATCGTGCCTATTATGTCCTACTCTCTGAAGTCACACACTGCTTCATTCTATTCATTAGAAATGGGCCACGAAGTCCAGCTCATACTCAAGGGTAGGGGACTTAGGTTCAACCTCTTAAAGATAGTGTCATAATTTGTGGACATTTTAAACCACCACAGTATTCAAAATCATGTATTGCCCCCTTCCAGTGTGCTAGTGTGCCAAAACCAACAACAAAACCAGGATTCTTGCATGGTAGAGCTCAGAGTCCAGTGGGTGCATGACCATGAAAATGCAATTACAGTACACTCAGATTTCCTCATTTTCTCCCATGCAACATGGGAAACAGTAGGTGCTTGGGGACACACAGGGAGCACACATATGTGAGGATGCTTTTGTGTAAGTGTCGCTTAGCAAAAGTGATCAAGAGCTGAGATTGGTGGCTCAGCAGTTGAGCGTCTGCCTTTGAAATACCTGCATTCAAATCTAACCTCTGCCCTTCATTGGTTATGTGAGCCTGGGCCACTAACTCCTCTCTGTGCCTCAGCTTCCTCATTTGTAAAATAGGAGACTAGCAGTATCTAACTTGCAGGGGCCTTGTGAGGATTAAATGAGTAGCATATAGGTTTAAAAGACACCTGGAATATAGCAAGGGCTAGTTATCACAGTTGTCAACTGCAAGCTGCTTCAGAAATGAAAGGTAATATTACTCTAATTTCTGAGTCTAAGTACATATCCTTATGCCTGTCTTATTAAAAATGAAATTAACTTTAAAAAACGTTTAATGCTGTATTTGTACTTTCATCTTTTAAAGCATATGACACATGTAGTAAAGTGAATGTCAGTCTTCATCTCTACCCCGCCGACTGATTCATCCCACTTCCTTCCCCAGAGGAAACCACTGTAACAAAAGTATCATGAACGTTCCTTCAGAAATTTTTCTACCTATGTAAAAGCTATGCATTTTTAAAATAGTTTACTATAAATGGAATCTGTATTATACATATCTGCTACTTTGCTTGCTTTTTCTGTTAGTAATTTTACTGTTAATCATTAACAGGGCTTTTCATGTTAATAATCACAGCTTTACATCATTCTTTTTATGACCATAGGAAATTTTGTAGGAGAGATACACTGTCCATTCTGTAAGCATTCTTCTGTTGATGGCCATCCATGTTGATTCCAACTTTTTATTATTATAAACAATTGTGTAATAAACACGAACATTTAAATGGACTTTCTAACCTTCAAAGACTTCATGAGTATACATGTTTTTGATTAAGACC
The DNA here is from genome assembly GCF_905146905.1 of Nyctereutes procyonoides. Classification (NCBI taxonomy): domain Eukaryota; kingdom Metazoa; phylum Chordata; class Mammalia; order Carnivora; family Canidae; genus Nyctereutes; species Nyctereutes procyonoides. The sequence goes on along the minus strand of NW_026575140.1, from coordinate 44,361,756 downwards.
TGTTATCTGGGATGCCTGGGTGGCTCAGCAGTTGAGTGTCTGCCTTTGGCTCAGGGCGTGATTCTGGAGTCCCGGGATCAAGTCCCACATTGGGCTCCCTCTCTGGAGCCTGCTTCTCCCTCTGCCTGTGTCTCTGCCTCTTTCTTTCTGTATCTCTCATGAATAAATGAATAGAATCTTAAAAAAAAAAAAGACCTGTTATCCTCATCGAACCTATAAAGCTCTCATGAGAAAGTCTATAGAGAGGTGCCTGGGTGGCTCAGTTGATTAAGTGTCCAACTCTTGATTTCAGCTCAGGTCTTGATCTCAGATCTAAGTTCAAGCCCCACATTGAGCCCCACATTGAGCACGTGGCTGTCCAATTTTCCCAGCACCATTTATTGAAGAGACTGTTTTCCAGTGGATAGTCTATCCTGCTTTGTCGAATATTAGTTGACCATAGAGTTGAGGGCCCATTTCTGGGTTCTCTATTCTGTTCCATTGATCTATGTGTCTGTTTTTGTGCCAGTACCACACTGTCTTGATGACCACAGCTTTGTAGTACAGCTTGAAATCTGGCATTCTGATACCCCTGGCATTGGTTTTCTTTTTCAAGATTCCCCTGGCTATTCAGGGGATTCCATACAAATCTTAAGATGATTTGTTCCAACTCTCTAAAGAAAGTCCATGGTATTTTGATAGGGATTGCATTGAACATGTAAATTGCTCTGGGTAGTATCGAAATTTTCACAGTATTTATTATTCCAATCCATGAGCATGGAATGTTTTTCCATGTCTTTGTGTCTTCCTCAATTTTCTTCAGAAGTGTTCCATAGTTTTTAGGGTATAGATCCTTTACCTCTTTGGTTAGGCTTATTCCTAGGTATCTTATGCTTTTGGGTGCAATTGTAAAGGGGATTGATTCCTTAATTTCTCTTTCTTCAGTCTCATTGTTAGTGTATAGAAATGCCACTGATTTCTGGGCATTAATTTTGTATCCTGCCACATTGCTGAATTGCTGTGTGAGTTCTAGCAATTTGGGGGTGAAGTCTTTTGGGTTTTCTATGTACAGTATCATGTCATCTGCAAAGAGGAAGAGTTTGACTTCTTTGCCAATTGAATGCCTTTTATTTCTTTTTGTTGTCTGATTGCTGAGGCTAGGATTTCTAGTACTATGTTGAATAGCAGTGGTGAGAGTGGACATCCCTGTCGTGTTCCTGGTCTTAGGGGAAAGGCTCTCAGTTTTTCCCCACTGAGAATGATATTCACTGTGGGCTTTTCATAGATGGCTTTTAAGATGATGAGGAATGTTCCCTCTATCCCTACAGTCTGAAGAGTTTTGATCAGGAATGGATGCTGTATTTTGTCAAATGCTTTATCTGCATCTATTGAGAGGATCATATGGTTCTTGTTTTTTCTCTTATTAATGTGATCTATCACGTTGATTGTTTTATGAGTGTTGAACCACCCTTGCATCCAGGGGATAAATCCCACTTGGTCATGGTGAATAATCTTCTTAATGTACTTTTGGATCCTATTGGCTAGTATGTTGTTGAGAATTTTTGCATCCGTATTCATCGGGGATATTGGTCTATAATTCTGCTATTTGGTAGGATCTCTGTCTGGTTTTGGAATCAAGGTGATGCTGGCCTCATAAAGTGAGTTTGGAAGTATTCCTTCCCTTTCTATCCTTTGAAACAGCTTTAGTAGAATAGGTATTATTTCTTCTTTAAACATTTGATAGAATTCCCCTGGGAAGCCATTTGGCCCTGGACTTTGTGTCTTGGGAGGTTTTTGATGACTGCTGCAATTTCATCCCTGGTTATTGGCCTGTTCAGGTTTTCTGTTTCTTCCTGTTCCAGTTTTGGTAATTTGTAGGTTTTCAGAAATCATCCATTTCTTCTAGATTGCCTACTTTATTGACATATAGATGCTCATAATACGTTTTTAAAACCATTTGTATTTCCTTGGTATTGGTTGTGATCTCTTCTCTTCCTTTTGTGATTTTATTAATTTGAGTCTTTTTTCTTTTTAATAAGGCTAGCTAGGGTTTATCTATCTTATTAATTCTTTCAAAGAACCAACTCCTGGTTTTCTTGATCTGTTCTACAGTTCTTTTGGTCTCTATTTCATTGAGTTCTGCTCGAATCATTATCTCCCTTCTTCTGCCTGGTGTAGGTATTACTTGCTGTTCTTTCTCCAATTCCCTTAGGTGCAAGGTTAGCTTGTGTATTTGAGTTTTTTCCAATTTTTTGAGGAAGGCTTGTATCGCAATGTATTTCCCTCTTAGGACTGCTTTTGCTGTATCCCAAAGATTTTGAATTGTTGTATCTTCATTTTCATTAGTTTCCATGAATCTTTTTAATTCTTCTCTAGTTTCCTGGTTGATCCATTCATCTTTTAGTAGGGTGCTCTTTAACCTCCCTGTGTTTGAGTGTCTTCCAAGTTTCTTCTTCTCATTGAGTTCTAGTTTCAAAGCATTGTGGTCTGAAAATATGCAAGGGACAATCCCAATCTTTTGGGTAGATAGGTAGGTGTCGGTTGAGACCTGATTTGTGACCCAGTATGTGGTCTATTCTGGAGAAGGTTCTTTGTGCACTTGAGAAGAATGTGTACTCAGTTGCATTTAGATAGAAAGTTCTATCTATATCTGTGAAATCTATTTTGTCCAGTGTATCATTTAAGGCCCTTGTTTCTTTGGTGATGTTCTGTTTAGAAGATCTGTCATGTGCTGAATGTGCCATGTGGAGGTCTCTTACTATTAGTGTATTATTATCTAAGTATGACTTTACTTTGGTTATTAATTGATTGATACTTGGTGCCCCCCACATTAGGGTATAAATATTCATGATTGTTATGTCCTCTTTTTGGATAGATCCTTTAAATATGATATAGTGTCCCTCTTCATCTCTTACTACAGTCTTTGGTATAAACTAATTTATCTGATATGAGGATTGCTACCCCAGCTTTCTTTTGAGGACCATTTGAATGGTAAGTGGTTCTCCACCCCTTCATTTTTCAGGTTGGAGGTATACTTAGGTCTAAAATGAGTTTCTTGTAGACAATAAATAGATGGGTCTTGGTTTTTAATCCAGTCCAATACCCTTTGTCTTTTGATGGGATCATTTAGCCCATTCACATTCAGAGTAACTATTGAAAGATATGCGTTTAGTGTCATCATATTGCCTATTCAGTCCCTGTTTTTGTGGGTTGTTTCTTTGGGCTCTTTCTTTTACAGGGTCCCCCTTAATATTTCTTGCAGAGTTAGTTTGGAGGTCACAAATTCTTTCAGTTTCTGCCTATCTGGGAAGCTCTTTATCTCTCCTTCTATTCTGAATGAGAGTCTGCTGGATAGAGTATTCTTGGCTGCATGTTCTTCTCATTTAGTACCCTGAATATATCCTGCCAGCCCTTTCTGGCCTGCCAGGTCTCTGTGGAGAGGTCTGCTGTTAATCTGATAAGACTCTCTTGTCTCAAGCTGCTTTAAGAATTTTCTCTTTATCTTTGAAATTTGCAAGTTTCACTATTAAATGTTGAGGTATTCAAAGGTTTTTATTGATTTTTTGGGGGGTCCTCTCTATCTCTTAGATCTGAATGCCTGTTTCCTTCTCCAAATTTGGGAAGTTCTCAGCTATGATTTGTTCAAATATACTTTGTGGTTTTTTTTTTCTCTCTCTCTCAGCCTCTTCTGGAATCCCAATTAGACATATATTCTTCCTTCTCAAGCTATCACTTATTTCCCTAAGCTTTTCCTTGTGGGCTCTTAATTGCTTTTCTCTTTTCCTCAGCTTCCTTCCTTACAGTCAACTTGTCTTCTATATCACTCACTCTCTCTTCCATCTCATTAACCCTAGCAGTTAGAGCACCCAGTTTGAATTGCATCTCATTTACTCTATTTTTAATTTAGGCCTGCTTAGATCTCAATTTTGCAGTAACGAAGTCTCTAGAGTCCTTAACGCTTTTTTCCAGAGCCACCAGTAGCTTTATAATTGTACTTCTGAATTGAATTTCTGACATCGTATTTAAATCCAAATTCTGTAACTCCATGGCAGAGAGTATTGTTTCCAGTTCTTTCTTTTGTGGTGAATTCTTCCTTATAGTCATTTTGTCCAGTGCAGAGTGGCTGTATGAGCAGGTTGAGTCAAAAATATCAATCACGACTTAAGTAGAATACACCTGAGATGATTCTGAAGAGGTCAGAGACCAGGGGAAAAAAAAAAAGAACAGAACAAAATAAAACAAAGGGATCACTAAAGTAAAAAACAAATTTTAAAACAAAGTAGTAAAAATAAAAACCCAAAAACAAAGAAGAAAAAAGGAAGAAAAAAAAGAAAAGAGAAAAGAAAAAAGAGGGGAATGGTGGTGGTGAGGAAGTGGTAGTGGAGAGAGAATGTAGTCTACCTGAGGGGTCCTAGAGAGTGATCCTCTTGATTCATTAGTTCAAGAGTATGTTTTCTTCTATATGTAAGAAGATCCTCAATCCCAAATTTATATAAACCAGCAATTCTTGTAGAAAGCCCCAACATTGACCACAAAAATATAAATAGATAAAAGAGGAGGGCAGAATGGGAAGGAAGAGAGAATATAATCTCACAGAATGAACCAACACGGTTTTCCACTTGGTTCTTGGTGTATTTTGGTCATGTGTTAGAAGGTACTAACTTCCACCATTGTAAAACAAAATGAGGCAGAAAAAAAAGCAAAAAACAAAAAAGAAAAAACAAATACTCGTATCTTGTATATCTACTAAAATTAAATTGAATATGTTAAGGGAATCCAGAAGTGAAAAATATACTTAAGACATGCAATTATAGAAATATGAAAGTCAAAAAGGAAAAAAACTTAAAAATTAAGAGTTGGTAAAATATTGTAGTTAAGGTGGAAAAAGAGAAAAAAATATTGGAAATTTTTAGTCTGATATAAAAACGAGTCATATAATGGGGGGAAAAAGGACCCTCTATTTCTATATACTATTTTCCCTCAGTCCTGGAGTTTTCCAGTGCTGCTGGGTCAGTAAACTTGCTTTTCCCTTGTACTTCCAGAAGTTCTTCTCAGGGAGGGGTCAGCTGTGCTGATTCTCAGGTGTCTGTGCCTGGGCAGAGATGCCCACCCCTTGCCAGGTGCTGGACTCAGTGGGAGCTGTTTATCCTGTGAGGCTTTTGTTCCCTAGAGGCCCTGCCTCTGCCAGGCACAAGGTGAAACAGAGGGGAAAAAATGGTGGCAGTCAGATTTCTAGCTTTGGAGTCACCTCCCCGTGAGTAACTAACCACAGTCTCCCAGGCCACACTGGCCTAGATGCTCCTGGGCCAGTGCAGGTGCCCTGATCTGCACAGCTTGCAGGGCGCCCAGCAGCAGGAGAGTTCTCACTTTCCTGTGCTCTCCCCACTTCTACCTGTCCCAGGGAGAATGGATGATCACTGACTTTGTCTACTTGGGCGCCCTGAGATCTGGGGCCCTGCACCATTGGACTCGCACTCCTGGGGACCGCCTCTCCCGAAGGGAACAGAAGACAGCCACCTCTGTCCATTGCCAGGCTCTAGTGCAAAAGCTGCTCTGGCGCCAGCCCACCTAACCAACTGGCTTCTCCCAAATGCCCCAGAGGACTGTGGCGCTCCAGCCCTTTACCAATATTGGACCATGGTTTGCCGTGAGCTTTCCCCTAGGTGCCCCTCCTCTAATAGTGACTCCAGGAATCTTGAGGCTTCACTGCCCCTCCTGCAATTCTGCCCAATTTCCCTGCTAAGCACTTTTCTGTCAGGGAAAACTCCAGTGTGGATTTTTAAAGTTCTAGTTTCTCCAGGCCTGGGCTTTCCTGCCCTGGAGGCTTTTGCCACTCGGCTTTAGCCTTGCTATTCAAGGTTCCCCTCCCCTATTTCTTTCTTTCTTTCTTTCTTTCTTTCTTTCTTTCTTTCTTTCTTTCTTCTTTCTTTCTTTCTTTCTTTCTTCTTTCTCTTTCTCCCTTCCTTCCTTCCTTCCTTCCTTCCTTCCTTCCTTCCTTCCTTCTTTCTTTCTTTCTTTCTTTCTTTCTTTCTTTCTTTCTTTCTTTCTTTCTTTCTTTCTCTTCCTACCTTTTTAGAAGCAACAACTTTTCTCTCTGTAGCATTCCAGCTGTTCTCTCTTTAAATCTCTGGTCGAATTTGTATGCGTTCAGGATGCTTTGAAAGTTATCTAGATAAGTTTGTGGGGCCAGGTGAGTTGAGGACCCCTACTCTCTTCTGCCATCTTGCCGACTCCCTTATTTGTTTCTTTAATTGAATAGTTTTTGTTTAAATTAATCATGCTCACATAAGAATGGACAAGACATAAATATACATTCTGAAGAATAAAAATAAAGTAAGCATGCTGTCTGGCTTCCCCAGGTGAAGAGAAGAACATTTTCCTTGTAGAAGAAACTTCCTGCATGGGCCTCCTCAATTGTTCTCTCCCTACACCACTGAGGTAATCAATGTGCTGACTTTTGGGATAATTATCCCCTTAGTTTACCTTAGTTTTATGATCTGTGTTCATCCTTAAAAAGAGTGTTTAATTTTGTCTGTTTTGAACATAGTATAAACAATCATATTGTACATTTTCTTCAGGGTTTTGCTTCTTTCAACCTGTGTTTGCATTACCCCTGTTAGTGTGTGTAGCTGTTTATTATTTTTATTGCTGTGCAGTAGTCTCTTCTATAAATATACGATAATTAATTATATATGCAACCTTTGGTGGACATTTGTATTGCTTCCAGTTTGTTATTATGAATAATGTTGCTATAAATATCCATGTATATATTTCCCAGTACCAGAATTCCTAGTTTTGTTTTTGTTTTGTTTTTTTGTTGTTTTTTAAAGATTCTATTTATTCATGAGACACACACACACACACACACAGAGGCAGAGACACAGGCAGAGGGAGAAGCAGGCTCTGTGCAGGGAACCTGATGTGGGACTTGATCCTGGGACTCCAAGATCATGCCCTGGGCCAAAGGCCAGCACTAAACCGCTGAGCCACCCAGGGATCCCACCAGAATTCCTAGTTGAAAGCATATAACTGAGAGCAGAATTGTAGAATTATAGGATACTGACATGTTCAGTCTTGCTAGGTAATGCCAAACTTTTTTCTTTTAAATGCTTACAAAAATGTGTGCTTTTTTTATTTTAAAGATTTATTTATTTTTTTGAGGGTGGGGAGGGGCAGAAGAAGAGGGAGAGAATTTCAAGCAGACTCCCCACTGAGCACAGAGCCCAAGGCAGGGTGCAATCCCATGACCCTGAGATCATGACCTGCGCTGAAATCAAGAGTTGGTTGGACACTTACCCAACTGAGCCACACAGGTTCCCCACAAATTTATACTCTTATCTGTAATGTATAAGCGTTCCCATTGTTCCACAGCATTTTCTACATTTGGAATGGCCAGACTTACTTTCATCAATCTGATGGATACATAAAAATATTTCAGGGTGGTTTACTTTTCATTTTACTCCTTACTGCTAAGGTTGAGCATCTTTTCATATGTTTATTTATTTTTTTAATTTTTAAAAAATATTTTATTTATTCATGAGAGATACAGAGAGAGAGGCAGAGACATAGGCAGAGGGAGAAGCAGGCTCCATGCAGGAAGCCTGATGTGGGACTTGATCCAGGGACTCCAGGATCACACCCTGGGCTGAAGGCAGCCCTGCTTAACCGCTGAGCTACCCAGGGGTCCCTTTTCATATGTTTAATGGCTATTTGAGTTTCTCCATTTGTGAAGTACCTGTGTAGTCTTTTGTCCATTTTCCTTTTTTTTTTGTTTGTCTATTACTAATTCATAAGTATTCTTTGCATGTACTTTTAAAAGATTTATTTATTTACTTGAGATAGAGTGTAGGGAAGAGCAGAGGGAGAGAATCTCAAGCAGACTCCCCACTGAGCATGAGCCCCCTCCCACATGCGACTCGATCCCATGATCCTGAGCTGATAACTCAAGTCAAAATCAAGAGTCAGACACTTAATGGACTGAGCCACCCAGGTGCCTCTCTTTCTGTATTTTTTATACTACTCTTTTATCACTTAAATGTGTTGCAAATATGCATCTTCTTCCAGTGGATGGTAGGTATTTAATGAAATTTTTTGGTGAACAAATGCTCTCAATTTTAATGTAATTTATCAATCTTTTCTCTTATGTTTATGTTTAATGTCTTAAGAAAACTTTCCCTAGCCCAGGGAGAAATTTTGATAATTTGCCTTTTATATTAGATTTTTAATTCACCTGAAGATTATTTATATGTATTGTATGAAGTAAGGATCCAATTTTATTTTTGTAACTATAAATACCCAGACATCCCAGGACTATTTATTGGCGGCTCCATCATTTTCCTTTATTCTGCAGTGTCCCTTTGTCTATATATTGTGGATCTAGGTCTGTCCTCTCTCTTCAAATTCATTGATTTATTCTTCTAGGCTTGGACCATTACCATATTACCTTAATTATAATGACTTGATAAATTTTAATATCTTGTTGGCAAGTCCCTACCTTCTTCTTCTTCAAGAATGTCTTGGCTTTTTTTGGCCTTTTGACTTCCATACATATTTTAGAATCAAGTTGTCAAGTTCCATAAAAAAAAAAAAAGTCCTTTGAGATTTGAATTGTAATTAAATCTACAGATCAGTTTGGGGGAATAATTCACATCTTTAAATGTTAAATCTTCAAGTCCCTGAACATAGTATATGTCCACTTATCTTATCTAGGTCCTCTTTAACAACATTCAGTAAAGTTTTATATTTTTTTGCATATATTTTGTTAGTTTCATTCCTCGGTAATTTTTTTTAACACATAAATTTGGATGCTACCACAAATGTCCTAGGTGTTATCTTCTTTGCTTTCATTTGTGAACTGGTATTTAGAAATCAATTACTTTGTAATTATATAATTATAAGGCTGCTGTAACCGGTTGCCACAAACTTAGTGGTATAGAACAACAGAAATTTATTACCTCACAGTTCTGTAGTTCAGAAGTCCAAAACTGATTCCACTGGGCTTAAAATCAAACTTTTAGAAAGGCTTTGCTGCTCTGGAGTCTCCAGGGGAGAATCTGTTTCCTTGTCCTTTTCCAGTTTCTAGAGGTGCCCACATGCCTTGGCTTATAGCTCCTTTTCTCTCCCTTCAAAGCCAGCAAAAACAGGTTGACTGACTTAGTTTTAAGGACTCTTGTGATTACATTGGGCTCACCCAGATAATCTAGGATAATTTGATCTTATATTAATGTAATCACATCTACAAAGTCATTTTTAAAATTCTTATTTAAATTCAGTTAATTCACATTTAATGTATTATTGGTTTCAGAGGAAGACGGCAGTGATTCATGAGTCTCGTACAATACCCAGTGCTCATTTTGACATCTAAAGCAAAAATTCACAGGTATCAGGGATTAAGATCTGGACATCTCTGTAAGGGAGAGGGCTTTATTCTGCCTACCATAGTAATACTGATTTTGAATGCTACAATCTTGGTAACCTCTCTTATGAATTCTTATCATTTATCTTTAAGTTCTTTTAGGTCGTCTTCATTTTCAATCAAATCACTTGCAAATAATGAGTTTTGTTCTGTCCTGTCCAATGAGTGTGTGTGTGTTTTAATGGGAGAGTGTATGTGTGTGTGTGTGTGTGTGTGTGTGTGTGTGTATTTTTCATACCAAAAAAAATGCCAAGGTAAAACAAAAAGAATGGCTGGGGAAAATTTTTTTTAAAAACCCAAAATACTGGGTAGGACTTCCAATATAACATTAAATAGTAGTGATTATGTCATGCAATTCTGTTTTGTTTCTTATCTCTAATGGAATACTTTCAGTATCTCACCATTAAGCATAATATTTGATGTAGGCTTTATTTCTCCGAAATTGAGATGAGCATATGATTTTTCTCTTCTAATCTGTTAATCACATTAATTACATTAATTGATTTTCTAATGTTAAACTAGCCTCCGTTTCTGAGAAATACCCGACTTGGTCATGCATTTTAGTAGTTATGCTAATGAGTAATTATGAGCCTTTTATTTCCTTTCATGTATGCATTATCCTAATTAGGTTTTGCAGCTAGGTTATAACAGCGTCATAAAATTATTCACAGAAGGTACCTACTTTTTCTATTCTTTGAAATAGTTTGTGTAAGATTGGAATTACTTGTTACTGCATTGTTTTTAATAAAATTGCTGAATTTCCAAACTTAAGCTACATTGTGAAGCTCTGTACATTTTTCAACATATCTGTGTCAATGCTTTAATATTTAATTATTCAATGGAGGGCGATTGGAGGTATGAGCTCTCTCTCTCTCTCTCTTTTTTTTTTCCTTATACGGAAACTGAAGCTAAACAGGTTACGTATATGCCTAAAGATCATATCAGTACTAAATGACCTATCAGAACTTGAATTAAGACTTCTCGGCTCCAAATCATTGTATAACACTACATTCTCATTGATACTCTCCAGAAGTATTGATATCTTGGCTGCCACGCATTTACATTTTCTCAAAAAAATTTTTATGGTGTCTCTATTCCTTTGAAGTATTTCTTGCCGTTGCTTTTCTCCTTTCTTTCTCCTTGCCCCGCTACTTCCTTATTTCTTGTATGCTGGGCTCTCAGAGACAAAAATAGGTTACTGTTTTGTAACAGTAAATATGCTCTGAGTGTCTGAGGGACATTCCTAGAAGTAAGGAGCATGAGCTTAACCCTGGAGATTTTATTATTCTAAGGAGATTTATTTTATTATTTAAGGAGATTTTATTATTCTTTTTGTTTCTCTTAATTTGCTAGACTATTCATTACCTTTATATGTCCTACACTTTGCTACTGAAAGTGTAGTTTGTGGACCAGCAGAATTGGCATCTCCTTGGTGGCAAAGCAGGTCCACCCAAGAACCAATAAATCAGAAACTGCATTTTAGCAAGATAGTTTGGTGATTCCTATGGACATTAAAGTTTGAGAAACATTGTCCTATATCACCAATTAGACTATAGGATATTTGAGAACTCCTTATACCTTTTCATAACCCCCAGTTCCAAGCACCATGCCTTATGCAGAGCCACACACTCATGAAATGAAGTCTGTGATCATGATTTTGTAAAACACATGGCAAATCAGAATCCTCAGCTCTGATTTTGACTGTGTCAAGAACTCCATATATCGTTTAACTTCAATAGCCTTCAGTTTCTCATCAATAAAATGAAGGAGAATAATTACATTTTTTTTCTAAAGAACCTTCCTCAAATTCCAAAATGCTACACTATGACTGATAAATATCTTACAATTAACTTAATTAATGTTGATAACAATCAAAATTGTTCTGAGGTATTTTCTTTGCAAAAAATTCAACATGATACAATGGTGTTAAATAAAATATATATTAAAAAATATCACTTCCATCCAAATAGGTTGTTATTCTTAAGATCTCAGTTGGAAAAGATAGCTTTGATCAGATGCCTTTTCTCAAGCAACAAAGCAGTGCAATAAAAGGGCCAACACTTTGTGTTTCTAAAGTTCAGGTTCAGTAGCCTGGTATGATGGCAAACTGGAAATTGCAGTGTGGGAAAACATAGGAAGGGATGCCTTGATTTCATGAACACTATGTAGGATTATCAAACCGAAATTGACATATTATACCTTAGCTGCCTAGAATTTCAAATCTTTCTAGCAATTTTGTATTCATTCTCACCTTTAAGATATCCGAAGTAGAGACAGGGTAGAGATAACAGAGTTAAAAAATAAAAAGATTGCCTCAGTTGAGAGTGTATCTGGTGGACCCACAAAATGGAGACATTTCATAATTTGACCTGCTCTTCTATCACTGGAAACCACCCCCCATCTTCTTGGAGAAGAATTCGTACTTGGATGTTATTGTTCTAACTACATCATAACCATCATTGTGGAAACCATTGTTGACAACCCACAAAAGAATGAAATTTTATTCATGATTACCACTTAAAGAGTTTTGATTCCTTCGACCTTAACATCTACTTGTTTGGCAATTCTGTTCCCTAAATTAGACATTTGGTATACTTGGTCAGCCTTGAAACTTCAAAGACAACAAGCTGTCCAGCCATCTGCATGACTGTCATTGAAGTCCCCTGTGTTCTCACAGATTGCAGCTTGTCTGTTCTGAAAGATGAGCTACAAATCTATTCTGAGCCTGAGCAAAGTATCTGACCAGTCTCAGAGCAACCCTGACAGTTACTCATAAGTCTAGCAGTTCCCATGCAAAACACCAAACACTACTGACAAAAGTAAGGCTCATGGCAAACGGTATCTTCCATACCATTTTGAAGAAGCACTATTGTTTCTTTCTTTATCCTTATTATTTGCCTGTTTTGTGATTATCTTATGGGGGGGGGGATAAGACAAAAAATGCCTTGCAAACGTCTTGCTTTGGCATTGTCCAATTCAGCCTGTCACATGCATGTACGGTGTTTGGGAGTCGTTGCTTTGTCCTGCTTGTTTTAAATCTTTTTTTTTTATTTTATTTATTTTTTTATATACGATAGTCTTACAGAGAGAGAGAGAGGCAGAGACACAGGCAGAGGGAGAAGCAGGCTCCATGCACCAGGAGCCCGACGTGGGATTCGATCCCGGGTCCCCAGGATCGCGCCCCGGGCCAAAGGCAGGCGCCAAACCGCTGCGCCACCCAGGGATCCCCTGCTTGTTTTAGATGGGTAGGAAGAGGGCATAAAGTAAGGATTTGCAGAGGTTACTCCCGAAGGGGTTTTATTTTCCCATAGAGGGCAAAATACACCCATCTCAAAATCAGAGTATTTCAAGTCAAAAGGAGAGCCAAATTCTCTTCTTGCTTTCCACATGAATTAGCTAGGTGACCCCGGGCAATGACTTTAACCTCTAAATCTCATCTGCAAAATGAAAGCTTTGGTCTACAGGCAGCTATCCGAATCCCTCCTCCAACTGCTCCTCCATTCCGTATCCAATCCGTGCCTACTACGTGCCACCAGCGCCTACAACGCCGATTCTTGGAGAGCTCAAACCTGTGCCTCCACTTCTTCACGCGTTCGCTCCTCATCCTCCTTCAAAAGCGGGTCCTGAATTCTCCAAGTGGATTGAAACACTTTTTTTTTTTTTGTCTGAAAATACACACCGCGGGGGAGGGGAGGGGAGGGGAGGGGAGGGAGGGAGGGGAGGGGAGGGAGGGGAGGGGAGGGGAGGGGAGGGAGGGGAGGGAGGGGAGGGGAGGGGGGAGGTTAGAAACGTGGCGATCGCAGTCAACCCACAGGGCTGGCGGGCTGGTCTTTCTCTGCAAAGGGCACGCTCTGCGTGGTAAAGGGCTCCCCAGTCACCCGGAGAAGCAGGACTGAGAGGGCGCCCGGGGTCAGCGTGGGACGCCCGGCCGCTGCCTTCTCGGCGGAGGCAACCTGGGAAACATTTCTGGGCTCCGTCCGAGTCACGCGGCAATTCCACGGCAGGAATTGTGCAACCGGGCGAGTCGGGCGGGCGGCCGGGGTGGAAAGAAGCGGGGGAGGGCTGCCACCCGGGCCAACTTTTCTCCTCCCTAGGGAGCCGTGGGGCCAGACGGCGCGGCCGGGCCGCGGGGCTCCGGGGGGCCCCAAACCCGGGCCAAGACAGCCTCGCCCCGCTGCAGGGGCCGCCCCCGCGCGCGCCCCGGGGACTCCGCCGGCGGGAGTGGGGGGTGGGGAGCGGGGGCAGCGGGCGCGGCGGCGGCGGCGGCGGGGAAGTCCGGGCCCCGACTTTCGGTTAGAGCACGCGGGCTGCCGGGCTGCCGGGCTGCCGGGCGCCGCGCCCCGCCCCCACCCCCGCCCCCGCCCCCGCCCCCGCCGGCCGCGCTTTCGGACGGTGACGCAGCCGCCCGCGTCCGCAGAAGTCGGCGCGGAAGCCGGGAAGCTCCCGGGGCCGCCGCAGCCTCCCGCCGCCCCCGCGCCCCCGCGCCCCCCGCGCCCCCGCGCCCCTCCCCCCGCGGCCCGCGCCTGCGTCTGCGCCTGCGCCGGGGTCGCCGGGAGCCCGGGGCGCTCTCTGCGCGCGTCCTCGCCGACACAGCTTCGGTCGGGTTCGTGGCTCCTGTCCCTGTCCTAGCGACGTGCGTGCCAGCATTAGTCACTTAGAGGTGAGGAAACAGGCCCCAAAACATCAAGTTACGTGCTTGAAGTCACACAGAAGGCAGCAAATCCAGCTCTGTCTGGACACAGCTACGCCCCGGGTCTCTCGGATCAGCCCCGGGTTTGCATTCCAGGTAACAGGTGGGACGAGGGAACTGAGAGGCGGAGCCCCTCCTCTCGGGGCAGCGGGGGCTGCTCTGCTCCTGGCTGCTGCTCGCTTTGGCCCAAGGGTGTCGTCGAGGTATTTTTCTCCGTGCGTATCACGGAGTGAGCAAAGTCGGGAAGCGTTTCGCAGACCTTCTGCCCCTACTCTCAAACCATATGCTGGGATCCATCCAGGACACCTAACGTAAGAGAGTTGTTGGAGGATTAAATAAGACCGTGTTTGCACGGGGGCCGGCACCTCGAGGATCCTCAGTACCTGTTAATTGTCTCTTCTTTTTTTGCAGCGTCCCCGGGGACATCTGGGCACCCCCCCTTCTAACACTGCAGAGGGGACGCAGTCATTTTAGGTCAGTACCCTCTCGGACAGATGAGATTTAGTCCACTCAAGGGGAAGATCACTTACCCCCATCTCCATCTAATTAGTGACAGAAGGCGAGCTAGGGGGCCCTGTCCTTTGGAAGCGTGCAAGGGCTCTTGCCACCTCACCCGCTTTTTCCTCCCAGAAGCTCTGAGGCCAGAACGTGACTTGACTTCGTCGGAGACCTGATGACGGTGATGTGGGCAGGGACCTCCGGGAAGGAGGAAGTCAAGTCACCCGGTTCACAGCTGGCCTGTCTGCCACCCCCTCCAGAGGGACCCAGCACCTCAGCCTTGCAGCCAGCCCTACAGGCCTGGCCCTCCTTCCTGGCTAGGACTGGGCCTCTTTTGGTGGAACTACAGCCCAGTAAAAGAGAGAGAGAGAGAGAGAGAGAGAGAGAGCGCTGGGGGCAGAAGGGGGGGTGGCTTCTGGCTCAGGAGGGTCCAAATAAATGTAAATGAGGGTAGGAAGAAATATGCTGACTTTTGGATTTTTTCTTGGATGGGACAGACTCCTTCCATGGCAAATGGCTTCGGGGTCAACGCAAAATTTTGAGAGGAATTTATCTTGAATAGTGAAGCATACTAATACAAGTTTTCTAACATCATCAAGTCTTGGGAACTGTTTGGGTTTTTTAGTCAGCACTGGAGCAGCTGTTTTTCCCTTCCAAGCCTCTATTTTGTGAAATGAGGCTAAAATACCTGGGCAGCCCTTTCCTTTGGGCACCCTGGAATGCTGGGACTATGAATGGCATCTCAGAAGAGCTAGAGCTCCAAAGGGCAGTTGGACCATGAAAGGACAGGACTCTCTCCTTTGAAAACAAAGTGCTCCTTTTTTAATCACAAAAACAATTAGTACTTATTGTACAAAGTTAGTTTTTTTTTTTTCAGCATCAGAAAGAAGAAAAGGATTGAAATCCCACACCAAGTAAACCATTGTTGACAACGTAGAGCCTTAAATGTAAGCAGACTGAACGGCTTTTTTCCTTGAACAGCCTTTTTTTCTTGAATAAAATATCATGACATGCTACTAAATTTTTTCCATATATGTATTAAATGGGTACTTAGTATTCCATTACGTGTTTATTTAGCTAAAGTCCAATTGAAGGATTAAAATTGTGTCCTGGATTTTGCTATTAAAACAGCAATGAAGTGTGAGCCTTGTAGCTAAATCTTTGAGCACATTCTCAATTATTTATATAGGTAAATTTCCTAAGTGTGTTGTTTCTGGGTCCAGGAGTAAAGATTGCTCTACAGTGACCTTTTAAGCTTGATTCTCTCTACCCTATCCCCACCCAGTGTTTTCCCAGACTTTCTGTACCATTTTTTCACCAAGAATTTATTGAACACTCATCACATGCCAGCCGCAGCTTGATATAGAAATGAATATTTGTAGCACAAAGTGCATAAATGTCAGAGAAAGCTTTGGGTAGTCAGATGCCCAATTGAAGAGGGTCTTAAAAAACCCATTGAGTTTTTTAAAACATTCAATTTAATTAACATAGAGTGTATTACTAGTTTCAGGAGTAGAATTTAGTGATTTATCAGTTACATTTACATCAAGTGTCCTCCTTAATGCCCATCACCCAGGTGTCCCATCCCCCAACCCCATCCTCTCCAGCAACCCTGTTTGTTTCCTATAGTTAAGAATCTCTTATAGTGGGCAGCCCGGTGGCTCAGCGGTTTAGCACTGCCTTCAGCCCAGGGCATGATCCTGGGGACCCAGGACTGAATCCCATGTCAGGCTCCCTGCATAGAGCCTGCTACTCCCTCTGCCTGTTTCTCCCTCTCTCTCTCTCTCTGTGCCACTCACTCATGAATAAATAAATAAATAAATAAATAAATAAATAAATAAATAAATAAATCTTAAAAAAAAAGAGTCTCTTATGGTTTGTCTCCTTCTCTGATTTTGCCCTGTTTTATTTTTCCCTCCCTTCCCCTATGTGCATCTGTTTTGTTTTTTTAAATTCCCCATATTAATGAAATCATATGACATCTGTCTTTCTCTGGCTTATTTTGCTTGGCATAATACCCTCTAGTTCCATCCACATCTGCAAATAGCAAGATTTCATTCATTTTGATGGCTGAGTAATATTCCATTATACATATCTGTCAATGGACATCTGAGCTCTCTCCATAGTTTGCTATTTTGGGCATTGCTGTTATAAACGTTGGGCTACATTTGCCCCTTTGAATCACTATGTTTTTATCCTTTGGAAAAATGCCAAGTAGTGCAATTACTGGGTCATATGTAGCTCTATTTTTAACTTTTTGAGGAACTTCCGCACTGTCTTCCAGAGTGGCAGCACCAGTTTCCATTCCCACTAACAGTGCAAGAGGGTTCCCCTTTCCCCATGTCCTCGCCAACATCTGTTGTTTCCTAAGTTAATTTTTGTCATTCTGACTGGTGTGAGGTGGTATCTCATCTTGGTTTTGATTTGTATTTCCCTGATGCTGAGTGATGTGGAGCATCTTTTCACATGCCTGTTGGCCATGTGTAGTTCTTTTTGAAGAAATATCTGTTCATGGCTTCTGCCCATTTCTTGAAAAACCAGTTGAGATTTTCTCACCAGTGGATTTTAGGTGAGAGGAGGTTAGTGAGGAGCATTGTAAAAGAAAGAGAGGAACAATGAAAGGGTCAGGGGGAGTTTTCTGTACAGAAGCATGGTGGCCTAAGAGCCTGGTACGTGTTCATATAACTTGGGAAAATTGTGAGTTGTCTTGTGTGTTTGTACTGAGAGTAGACTTGGGAAGAATAGTGATAGAATGAGAAAAAAATTAGCCTGTTATGCTAGAAAGCTTTGACCTTATTAACACAGTAAAAAGAGAAAGTTATTTATGGAGCCTCCTAGGTCATGCTGAAATTGGATCTTCCCACTTAACCTACTGAAGAACCCTGTCTTCATTAGACCCTCAAAATCATTCTGAGGGAGAAAAAACAAAAGATAGGAAATTTTGCAAAGGAAATATCCCAAAGGAATGCAGTGGAAACTGCAAAGAACCAACCAAATTCAGGAGTAGTAAGTACTATGTCCATCACGCTGAAGAGTGTGCTGTAGTAATCATTAGTAAATTTGGTCATGAGTAACTTTTTCTTCTCTACTTTAAAGAGTAGAGAATGGCCTCAGTGGTAGTCAATGCCTAGAGATTATTTCAGTCTCCTATCAGGAAAACAAATCCTAGATTAATAAATCTAAAAACACGTAGCATAGATTTTAGTATGTGAAGGCCCTTTGTAAACTGTGAAGTAGTGTTCAATGAAAGATGTATTTCTGGAAGGTGATTTAATAAAACTTTTACTTATAGACAAGGAGTCCAAAACTTAAATTCTGTATCCAATCTCCTTTTGCACTGAGTTTTAAATTTCTATCATTTTTTTTTCCTAGAGGTTCTGTTGGACAACTCTGAATATATTGTCTCTTGTTTCTTGCTCATATCTACCAGCTTTCATTTCTTGAAACAAAGGTTCAAAGTTACACTAATCTGTCCCCTAGCCTCTCGGCCTCCATCAGCAGGAAAAGTGATGGATCTCTGGTAAAACCTGAACTTCAGCTAAGAACATTCCTTCCCTACCCCTCACATAAGCATTGAAGAGGGAAGCCTAGGACTCTGTAAGCTCTTGAGAAGAGACCCCCTCCCACCATAAGGGTCTTATCACCACCATCTAGCATTCCAATTCCATTTTGCCTATGTCACTGTTTATGTCAAGAAGCAGAAACTCTCAAATCATCCCTCATACACAAAACCCCCATGTGACTCTAAGGACAGTGAGATACTCTAGTATTTTATATCTCTCTCATAGCTTTTCTCCCCACTGCCTGCCATACTATATATTTTATTAGTCTTCTTCTTCTAAAATGTAATCTCCTTAAGAGCCAGGGTGTTTGTTTTGTTAGCTGCTTTGTCTTCAGAGATTAGAATATTATCTGACAAGTAGAAGGTATTCAAAAAAAAAAAAGAATATTTGTTGGGTGAATTAATATTAAAGCTTCTTGAAACGGAAGTGAGTGGCGGGGCCGGCTGACAGTAACAGGGACGAAAGGCTGTTCACAGAGCAAGTGAAGATGAATGCCAGAGGATTTGGATCTCAGCTAAGGACAGTATTCCAGTTACTGAACTTTCAGCAAGTGGACCTTTTTTTTTTTAAAAAGATTTTTTTTTAATTTTTATTTATAATAGTCACAGAGAGAGAGAGGCAGAGAGAGAAACAGGCTCCATGCACCAGCAGCCCGACGTGGGATTCGATCCTGGAGACCCAGGATCGCGCCCTGGGCCAAAGGCAGGCGCCAAACCGCTGCGCCACCCAGGGATCCCCCCAAGTGGACCTTTTGAACAGCATGATCTTCGAAAAGGTTTTCCTTGTGTGAAAAATGAACTATTATTGCCCAGTCATCCTCTTGAATTAACAGAAAAAATTTCCAGCTCAACCAAGATAAAATGAATTTTTCTACACTAAGAAACATCCAGGGTCTATTTGCTCCACTAAAATTACAAATGGAATTAAAGGCAGTACAGCAGGTTCAGTGTCTTCGATTTCTTCCAAGCTTCCTTTCACTAGGTATTTTGAGAGGTAATGATGAGACTATTGGATTTGAAGATATTCTTAATAGCCCATCACAAAGTGAACCACACTTTGGGAGAACCACACTTGATGGTGGAATATAAACTCGGTTTACTGTGATCTGTTGTGCTGTTCATGAAAATAGAGGGGCTGCATGTTGTTTATAGTCATCTTTTTTTTTTTTTTTTTAAGATTTTATTATTCACGAGAGACACAGAGAGAGAGAGGCAGAGACACAGGCAGAGGGAGAAGCAGGCTCCATGCAGGGAGCCCGACATGGGACTGGATCCTGGGTCTCCAGGATCACACCCTGGACTGAAGGCGGCGCCAAACTGCTGAGCCACCGGGGCTGCCCTATAGTCATCTTTTTACTATAATCTTATGTACACAACATTAAAAGTGCTGATGCATGAGAATTTTTGCCTAAATAGTATCTGTGATAATTTGAAATGATTTGGGTCTTTGGTTTATGGCCATGTAACAATTGAAAGCACTAAAGGGAGATGATTTTAAAACTCTCAATTTATATGAAAACAATAGCTTTCTAGTCTTTCAAAAGTTGTTGTTAATGAGTATTTTAAAACTGTACAGGTTCCGATTCAGCCTATTTTCTGGGTATCCCATAACTTTAATTGTGAATACCATGATCAGCATTGAGTCTGCAATGTTCATAGCAGCATCTTTCAGAATAAACATCTGCAATTGATTTCAGTGGCAACACTTTAAATTAAGTACAGGATATTTATATTTTACCTCGTTTCAATATAGCCTCTTGATACTTATTAAGAATAATACTGAATTTATTGGGCAGCCTGGGTGGCTCAGTGGTTTAGCGCCGCCTTCCGCCCAGAGCATGATCCTGGAGACCCGGGATCGAGTCCCATGTCAGGCTCCCTGCATGGAGCCTGCTTCTGTCTCTGCCTCTCTCTCTCTCTCTCTCTGTATCTCATGGATAAATAAATAAAATCTTTAAAAAAATACTGAATTTATTGATGCTATTTTAGAATTGTAGCTATTCTTTGATTCTTTCAGGTTGAAAAGTATAATAAGTTCAAAGGTTTTGATTTTGGTCTTTAAAATGAAAAATTAAGTTAACCAGCATATGTTGATTACACTATTGTACTGCATAGATTTACATATCACAAGATGATTAAATTGAAAAAATTAGAATATCCATGTATGTATCCCTGAACAAATTCCATAATTATTTAAAAATAAATCTTCACTATAAGAATATTAAACCTTATTTCTTTTAAATGATTTGTTATTTTTTTCTAAGATTTTATTTATTTTATTCATGATAGACACACAGAGCAAGGCAGGACACAGGCAGAGGGAGAAATGGGCTCCATGCGGGGAGCCCAATGTTCAATTTGATCCCAGGACCCCAGGATCATGACCTGAGCTGAAGGCAGATGCTTAACTGACTGAGCCACCCAGGCACCCCTGTATGTATTTATTTTATTTTATTTTATTTTATTTATTTTATTTTATTTTATTTTATTTTATTTTATTTATTTATTTATTTATTTATTTATTTATAAAATAATTTTTTATTGGTGTTCAATTTACCAACATACAGAATAACACCCAGTGCTCATCCCGTCAAGTGTCCCCCTCAGTGCCCGTCACCCACTCACCCCCACCCCCCGCCCTCCTCCCCTTCCACCACCCCTAGTTCGTTTCCCAGGGTTAGGAGTCTTTATGTTCTGTCTCCCTTTCTGATATTTCCCACACATTTCTTCTCCCTTCCCTTATATTCCCTTTCACTATTATTCATATTCCCCAAATGAATGAGAACATACACTGTTTGTCCTTCTCCGATTGACTTACTTCACTCAGCATAATACCCTCCAGTTCCATCCACGTTGAAGCAAATGGTGGATATTTGTCATTTCTAATGGCTTAGTAATATTCCATTGTATACATAGACCACATCTTCTTTATCCATTTATCTTTCAATGGACACCGAGGCTCCTTCCACAGTTTGGCTATTGTGGACATTGCTGCTATAAACATCAGGGTGCAGGTGTCCCGGCGTTTCATTGCATCTGAATCTTTGGGGTAAATCCCTAACAGTGCAATTGCTGGGTCGTAGGGCAGGTATATTTTTAACTCTTTGAGGAACCTAATTTTAAAGATTTTATTCATTTGAAAGAGAGAGCACGAGCAGGGGAGAAGGGCAGAGGGAGAGGGAGGAACAGGCTCTCTACTGAGCAGGGAGCCTGATGTCAGGCTCAATCTCAGGACCCCCGGATCATGACAACTGGCTGAGCCACACAGGTGCCCGTCTGTGTTACTTTAGATTATAGTAAAAGGCAATTTTCAGCTCCACTCAGAATTAGAAGGTAGTTTCTAAAACCACTTTTTTGTTCACTCTCTGAGTTCCACTTCGGTTTTATTTGAATGAAACTTTTCCCCCAAAGATGCCCACATCACTGGGGATTAGTTATGAAAACCTTGAAGATTAATGATTAAATTGCATTGGCAGTGAGAGGAGCTCTCAGAATCTATCCCAGCAACTTCAGTGTTTGTCAGGAAGTGTCTGATGCAAATTAGAATGTTTCAGACCTGAACCTGCTCCTTTTCTTCTTTCTGCATTTAAAAAAAAAATATTTTATTTATTTATTCATGACAGACACAGAGAGAGAGGCAGAGACACAGGCAAAGGGAGAAGCAGGCTCCATGCAGGGAACCCGATGTGGGACTAGATCCCCGGTCTCCAGGATCACGCCCTGAGGCAAAGGCAGGCACCAAACTGCTGAGCCACCCAGGGATCCCCCATTTTTCCTGCATTTTTTTGAGCAGGGTGACTCCTTGTGTGTCCAGGTCCAGAGAAGTAAATAAAATTCAAAATGGCATAACAGCTAGGGACCACAGCATGGTGGTCAGCATGAATTGTGATAGTGCCTGGAAGTTCATCCTTCCCCTAGACTTTCCCATCCCACTTAGAGGTCAAGAGGCCAAAGTCCATTCCGTGCCCTGACTTCTACTGTGGCTTCACCCTGCTCTTAACCGAGGTTTATATACAAGAGAGAAAAATATCTAACTTAAAAAGATGCAGTCTTAACTCTGTTTTATTTCTTTAATACCATAGTCTATAGTATCTTATTTCTGATTCCTTTTATTATTTATAAATCTTCTCTTGAGAATATTTTCTGTTTACTGGAAGTTTTAAAGATCAGATCCTCCCAGGTTCAATGCTGCCAGCAAAGGCAGAGTGACCTTTTAGCATTACTTTAATCTTCAGGAGGTCATGAGGGTCTGAGCCTCAGCTCCTCATCTCAAATTTTTGTCAATTCTGAGAATGGGCCTTTAAGAGATGAACTCACATTGTCCAAGCTTATCATATGTATAAAATGATTTATAAATCTAGAATGTTGATATATCACATATGTGATCTTAGCAAGTTCCACTAGAAAATAAGTTCCACAAAAGGCAAAGTCAGTTCTCTGCTATATCCCCAACTGATAGTTCAGTGTGCTATATGTTAGGTGTTCAGCAAATATTTGAATGCACGGTTTAATCCCCAATTGTCAGTTTTCTTTCTGTAATTAAAGTGCCATATATCTGATTGATTGTTTTGAGAATTTTGAGAGCTAATTTATAAGCATTTAGCATGGTATGTGCCACAAAGTAAGCATTCAGTAAATTTCTTATCAAAGATTACTTATCTAGGGCAGCCCCGGTGGTGCAGCAGTTTAGCTCTGCCTGCAGCCCAGGGTGTGATCCTGGAAACCTGGGATCGAGTCCCACATCAGGTTCCTTGCATGGAGCCTGCTTCTCTTTCTGCCTGTGTCTCTGCCTCTCTCTGTGTGTGTTTGTGTCTCTCATGAATAAATAAATAAAATTTTTTAAAAAAAGAGGTAAAATATCTGTACTATATCTGTATTTTTAAAAAATTACTTATCTATTAAGTTTTTATTTTGTTTTTTACTTATTTTACTTGAAATGAAACAACAATTATACTTGCTACAAATTATTGTTTTACTTCTCACCCGTTTTGGGGGAAATTAGTTTGAAATATAAAAATGTGTATTGAGGGGATCCCTGGGTGGCGCAGCGGTTTGGCGCCTGCCTTTGGCCCAGGGCGCGATCCTGGAGATCCAGGATCGAGTCCCACGTCGGGCTCCCGGTGCATGGAGCCTGCTTCTCCCTCTGCCTGTGTCTCTGCCTCTCTCTCTCTCTCTCTGTGACTATCATAAAAAAATAAATAAATAAATAATAAAAAAATAAAAATGTGTATTGAATACTCACTGTGTGGGTTACAAACACAATGTTTGTGCCACATAGAAACTGTTAATCCAGTGAAGGATATAGACTTACAACATGACTGTATATAATACAAGGCTGCTTATGGAGCTGTAGAAAAAGACACTGCACAGGGCTGGGTGCAACCTGAGGAAGGGGAGTCCAGCTGGCAGGAGGGTATAATGTCTGTTTGCTAACAAACTGAAGCTTATGATGAACAGGAAAGCATATTCCTGATGCATAAAAGAAAAGTGATGGTTTAGGGGTGCTTACGTGGCTCAGTCGGTGAAAGCATCCAATTCTTAGTTTTGGCTCAGGTCATAATTTCAGGATCATGGGATTGAGCCCTGCCTCAGGCTCTGCACTCAGCTCAGAGTCTGAGATTCTCCCTCTATCTCTGCCCTTCTCAGTCGTCATTTCTTTCTCTCACAAATCTTGAAAAAAAGAAAAGTGATATTTAAAAGATGGTTTAATTTTTAAAAGGTTATGGTTAATGTAAATTTTGTTTTTGTTGCTTCATATTCTAATTCTTCCTTTATAATCCATATAGAGTGTTGTGTGGCAACTCAGAATTAATCAGATTGTTTAATCAGTTGAAATATTGCTTTTCAAACTATTTTAGACACATTTTGATCTGTGTTCTACCAACAATAATATAGTTCTACCAAGTGACATCCTTTCATTGTATAAAAATAAAACTAAAAATTAAAAAATATACATATATATAAATATCTTTTTTGTTTGTAATTTATAATCACACTATCCTTTGGCAAGTGGAGAAGGAGATCAATAGAGGTGTAGGTGTCTCCTCCATGTGCCAAGGTCCAGACATGTGTTTCCTTGTCGTCCCTTTCTGTGCAGCAGCTTTCTTTCCTGTTCCTCATTATATTGGAAATATGGCCTTCTTTGCATTTCCAGGTGTATTAGATTCCCCCCCCCCTTTTTTTTTAGATTTCCCCATTTTGGGAGACTTTAGCTTCTGAGCTGATTTCTAACAACCCAGTCTTTTTAGATCTTCAAATTTCTCAAGAGTAGCTGGACTTTTATGTGAAATCAGCAATTTTTAAATGTTGGCAATCAATTGAGACTTACTTGTTTTTAAAGTGCAGAATAACAACAAAAAATCACCAAGGGCCATATATGGGCTTCAGTCTATCAGTTTATAATCTCTGTTCTAAACAGGATAAGCAATCAACCCATCAATCAATTCATGTGTGTTCTATGTATGCAATGTAGAATACATTTTGCTAGAATGCATCCATTAGATACAATACTCCCAGATTTGGAGAGAAAAGTCCAACTTCAGATTTTTAAAATTTTTTCTTTATAAATTTACGTGTCTAGGTTTTTTTGTTCGGGAAATATGGTCCCTGTACCTACAATATGAGGAAATATAGGGCATAGTCCCAGCCCTCATGGATTTTTTACATTCTGTGTGGTAATAGAATGTGAGATGGACTGAAATATCAAGAGATTTAAAGAAAGAAGAATTCCCTGAAATTTACTAACTCAATCTGAGTCTGCTTTAAAGGGAACTAGCTTGGGGAGCCTGGGGAGCCACATGGCTCCATCTCTCACCACGCTGAGATCACAATCCTGAGATGATGACCGAGGTTGAAATTAAGAGTTTGATGCTTAACCAAACCGGGGTGTCTCAGTCAGTTAAGCACCTGCCTTTGGCTCAGATCATGATCTCAAGGGTCCTGGGATCGAGCTTTGTGTTGGGCTCCCTGCTCAGCAGGAAGTCTGCTTCTCCCTCTCTCTTTCATTCCTGCCCTACCCCACCCCACTCGTGCTCTTTCTCTTTCTCAAATAAATAAGATCTTAAAAAAAAAAAAAGGAATAAGGAAGAGATAGTGTTTGTGCTTCTGTAATTGGGAAAATTCTAACCAAGCACAGTGTTGCATGACTATCCAAAGGGTGCCTTCAGTAATTATTTTGAAGGAAATACAAAAGATCAATGTCCCTTTCCTTTGGTTTGTTCATTTCTTACAAACCAAAGGCAACCTGAAAGATTTTCTAATTTATAAAAGGCTCAACAAATGTAATCATTTTTACATAATAAAAGGAAGGGGGAAAATCCAAGTTATTAGGGGAAATATTTGAGCTGATATACTCTTGTATGTTATTCTCTTTAATTGCCTTCTCATCATTAAAGGATTGCTTTTTTTAACCAACAAAAAATAAATATGCACAGGTACATCAAGATTTTAAAATATGTATAGGCTTCTCTTGTTGAAAAGTGTCACTGAAATCGACTATCTGTATTCTCCTAAAACCAAGGCTATTAAATCTATCATAGGGCATTTCACTGGCGTCTGATTGTTTGAAGGGGCTATAGGGAAACTGATGACATTAAGTAAGATAGATTATGGATCACATTCAACTCTCATCTCTCCATGGGCCTAACAGGCATAGCTTGCACTATTGCTAATGGGAGTTTTGAGCATAAGCCTTTGTGTACTTAAGAGTTTACCATTAAAAAATCTATCAATTTCCTAATCCTTGCAGTACAATGCAAATGGGCTTTAACTTTATGTGTAACTTGTTAATTGGTTGACAACAGCCTCATTGTAAGTGATTGACATCCAACAAGTTCTTTTTCCTTCTCTTCTGCCCCTTTTTAGTTCCAGAACCAAAAAGCATTTATCAGCAACCTAGAATAAAGACAACAGGAGGAGACCTTGGTTACTTATGTAGACTTAAAATAGCAATGCAGGAATCCAGATAGGGTTATGTTTGCAGTACTTTAGGAATTACCAGGCATAGTCACACGTATGGTGTCACACTGAATCTCACTGCAATTCTGTCTTGAGAGTAGGTTAGTCTTAGACTGGGTAGATACAATGAAATACCATAAGTTGGGTAGCTTATAAACAGTAGAAATTTATCTCTCACGGTTCTAGAGGCTGAAAATCTGAGATCAAGGTGCCAACCTGTTCAGGTCCTAATGAGAACTCTCTTCTGGGTAGCAAACTGCCAGCTTCTCATTGTGTCCTCATGGGGCAGAAACAGGGCTCTAGCCTCATGACCTAAGTATCTCCTCAAAGTCTCCCCTTCTAATGCCTTCATATTAGGGGTTAAGATTTCAACATGAATTTGGTAGGGGGGCAGGTGACACAAACATTTCATTTATTGCAGTTGGGCCACCTATTACACCCATGTAGACTGATTATCAGAGTTACATTCAAATTTCTTATCCAGTGTCACAAAGCTTGCACATATGAAAACCAGGACTGGAACCTCAACCTTTTGGCAAGAAGTCCAGTGCTTTTTGCAGGGCCCCAAATTGCTTCTCAGTCTTTCAATTTCATAAGTGTTTCTTAGGGCCCATTTCATCAGATTCTAAGAATGGCAACAGTGCATGACATTATTACCTCCTCTCAGAGGACTTAGAGTTTATTTGACCAGTTTGGGTACATGGCTATATCATCAATTATATTTTCATGAAGTGTTTTCAGAGTGTAGAGAAAGGAGAAATTGTGGTCTGTTCATTGGGGGAAATCTCATGGAGGAGGCCTATGGGCTTTCATGGATGCTCTACAACAAATAAAGTAACTAAGGAGTTAACCCTTTTGAGCCTGTGTTGGCCACTGTGTGAGGTACCTTTCATACTTTCCCTCATTTAGACATCATCATAATCCTCTGAAGGAGGTGTTATTACATGCCACTTTGGAGATTAGAAAAATCAGTGCTTGCAGGGGTGGAAGGCCTACTTGTCCAAGTCACTACAGTCGAGACAGAGCCAATGTTGAACATATGTTGAAACCAATGTTGAACACCAATGCCCCAACTCTTAACCACTATGGTACATGATTTTATACTCAGTAGATTTAAGAATCTGACTTTTTTTACAAATATATGTAAAAATGCGTCTAGGCCTCTAAAGCAAAAAAGCAATTGGAGTTCCCCTTTTCCTTGACATGTTGGCAGACCTGTGGAACAAGAACAGAAAGGGGGGATTTATTAGGTTCCAAACTCTCACTTTATAAAACAAAGTTCTGGCCCACACAGGAATACCCTGAAGCTTCAAGAGACAGTGAAAAGGCCAAGGAGTCAGACATTCTGCCAAACTTAGCAAAACAAAACAAGAGAGTATGAGCACAGAGGACATTAAGGGATTAGGACAATAAGGGCTGGTCCAAATCTTTTAAGGAGACCCAGCCTTCATGGCCTAATACTTGGGGGACAATCCACCAGTGGAAGTTGAGATGCCACAGCTTTGTTCTCCTAACCCCTGACAGAGGTGATCCAGGAGAAAGCTCATCTCCCTGTATAAGTGTCTAGAGCTATCAAATAAGGTTTACCCATGCTTTCTAGAAACTTTCTTCAGTGTACTTTTTATATATACATACTTACAACACAAACATATTTTTGTACTCCTTTTAAAGTCTTTCCCCTAATGCCCTACGTACTACCTCAGCAGTTTTTGTCACCACAGTAGTGGTTGGCCAGCATAGAGTGCTGGTTGGTGTGGTATTGGCAAGTATACAACACGGAAGGAAAAGGCTTCAAGCAGTTGGGAGAGAGGTCGGCAACATTAGGTCACTGGACTCAAAGGCGGATAAGAAGATGTTGGGAGATTTAGTGGAGGGTTGACAAGAACAGTTTTAATTAGTTGTGCTTTTTTAAAAAAATGTGGTAAAATATATACAACATGAAATATGCCATTTTAACCATTTTTAAGTGTATGGCTCAGTGACATTAATTATTGAAAATGTTGTGTGACCACTACCATGATCTATTTCCAAAACTTTTCCATCACCCCAAACAGAAACTCCATATCCATCAAGCCAAAATGTCCCATTCCTCCTTCCTCCAGCCCCTGATAAACTCATGCACTTTCTGCCCCTATGAATTCATCTATTTTAGAAATCATATGAATATATGGAATATAGGAATATATGACTTCATATATATTCCTATATTTCACACAATATCTGTCCCACTGTTACTGGCTTCTTTCGAGGTTCATCCACGTTGTAGCATATCAGAACTTCATGTCAGAACTGTAGTATCAGAACTTCATACCGTTTCATGGCTAAATATTCTATTGTATGTAGCTACCACATATTGTTTATCCATTTATTTGCTGATAGACACTTGGATTATTTCTACCTTCCAGCTATTGTAAATAAAGCTGCAATGAACCCTGGTTTACAAGTGTCTGTTTGAATCCTTCTTTTCAATTTTTGTGTGTATATATATATATACCAGGAGTGGAATTGCTGGGTCATGGATAATTCTATGTGTAACTTTTTGAGAAACTACTTTCCACAGGGACAGCACCATTTTACATTCCCCCCAGCAGGGGATGAGGGTTCCAGTCTCTCCGTATCCATGCCAATACTTGTTAATTCTGTTTTCTTTTTATAGCCATCCTTGTAGGTGTGAAGCAGTATCTCATTGTGGTTTTGAGTTGTATTTCCTAATGACTAATGACATTTTTAATGCACGTACTGGCCATTTGTATATCTTCTTTGGATAAATGTCTATTCAAGTACTTTGCTCATTTGTTAATTGAGTTGTTTGTTTTAGGTTGAGCTGTAGGAGTTCTTAGGTATTTTGCATATTAAACTCTTATCAGATACATGATTTGCAAATATTTTCTCCCATTCTGTGGGTTGTCTTTTCACTTTTTAAAAATATTAGCACAATTTTACTTCAACTTTTTTTCTGCTTATAAAAAAACTTCTTCTGACCAAGCTGATATGTAAAAGGCTAACAGCTGTTGTCTAAAGGCAATGTGGAAGCCATGAGGCTGTCCCTCAGACATGAGGCACTGTGTAAAATCTCCCCCACACTGGGGCTCAAGGCAGGTGAAAGGGGTAGAACTCTCCCTTTAGGGTTGGTGGCCCCAGCCAGGAGCCCAGGTTCCCCCTCCCTTGTCCAAATCCCCGTTTTGTGGTAGATGGGACTCTGCCAAGCTGACAGCTTGGATCCCAAGCTGCTTGAATGTTTGGGTGTGTTAGGGGAAAATGCTGTGGTTTCAAGATGGCCCACGTGCCAGCCCTCAGAGAACCTCAGCCAGTACCCTCTTCCCACTTTAGAGAGCCGACCTCCTGTCTGGCTGGGGCCTGGCTGGGCCTTAGAATGGGAGGCAGCCTTTCACCTCCAGCATCCTTCCCTCTCATCACAACCCTCATGCCCTGGAATTTTTGGTGTCATGGGCCTCATGTAGTGTCAGGTGCTGCTGAAGCCTACCAATACCTCTGAGGCAGACAGTGAGGAGTAGCCCCTGACCCCTGGAGCTCTGGGATGCCTATACATTATGTTTATTTCCAGACTGTGGTCCACTGCAGGGAGAGGTGGGTCAAGCAAGGTGCTGGGAGCCTCAACCCTGTAATGTGTGTATGTGGCAGAGAGGAAGTTGAAGGATAGAAGGAGGGACAAGGAATCATGAGGACAGGGTCAGGGCTGAGTGAGAGTGAGGAAGGAACTTGCCCTGAATGTTGCCAGCTGTGGCCCATCTGAAACAGAACTGTGTTCCAAGGGAGACCCTTTGGGTCAGCTCAGCTGGATAACCACCCAGGGCATGAGTAGGCTAGGCTGAACTTGGACCACAGTATTGAAGAATGATTGTGCAGGGGTACTGGGTACAGACAGGGTATGGTGATATCTGGGCTCTGCATGATGCCAGGGCCTGGCCAATAGAAGGTAACACAGCACTCTTTGGAGTGGCCCATGGGGTCCAGGTTGGACAGGCAGGCAGACTGGCTTATGGACAGGAGCAGCAGTGGTTCCACTTTTGGGGGTGGTAGGTAGTTCCTAATCATCTATTATTCGCGAAGCCCTAGCTATAGTCCAAGGCTTCAGGGTTTTTCCCCCCTCTATCAGAAGCAAGTGGAGTGTTCATTCCTTAGTTCCTTTAGCTTTGGCTGTAGCAGGATGTCCTTCTCGGTCCAATTGGCAAAGAGCATTTGGCATATGGTGTGGTTGTCCAGGTCCTTCATGATGTTATGAATCACCTGCAGCATCTGACTGATGCCCATTCCTCCCATGGTCACACCAATAGACTTCACCATCTTGATGACAGGGTTGGATTTCTTGTCTGGACAGATGGCAAACTTCCCTTTGCCTGGGTAGACTAGCAGCCAGTTTGAGCCCTGGAACTCACTCAATGATGTCTCTAATCTTGTTTTCTGGGTCCTGGGACATCTTTCCGTCTAGTGGGAAACTTGGGATGGATGCCTTTGAAGAAATGCTTGATGACCAAATCCACTAAGCCCTTGTCATGGCTGGAGATAAGTATACAGCACAAATGACCAGGTTTGGTGCATTTTTTAATTTTTTTTAAAAGATTTTATTTATTTATTCATGAGAGACACGGAGAGAGAGAGAGAGGCAGAGACACAGGCAGAAGGAGAAGCAGGCCCTATGCAGGGAGCTTGACGTGGGACTTGATCCTGGGTTTCCAGGATCATACCCTGGGCCGAAGGCAGCACTAAACTGCTGAGCCACCTGGGCTGCCCGGTTTTGGTGGATTTGAATCAACAGGTAGATATGCTGGCCAATGGGAAGGCCTAGAATGTGATGGGGCCATAGTAACATGAAGCAAAACCACTGGGTACTATGGCCAGTGTTCTTCTTATTGATGAGCCACAGTGGATACTTGATGTCCAGGTTTCTAAGGGTTATGGCTGGGGCCCAGTACTGGATAGCTGGGAAGGCTGTAGAGGAACCAGACTGAAGAGAGCTCCACATGCTCCCTATGCTCAGCTGGGCCCTGTGGTAGTGACTGCTGCCCAGGCCAAGTTGGGCTGCCTCTTTTCACTTTTATAATAATGTCCTTTGATGCACAGTTTTAAAAAAGTTTTTAATTTTAAGTCCAATTTAACTATTTTTTCTCTTTTCTTGCTCATACTTTTGGTGTCATATCTAAGAATCCATTGCCAAACCCAGGATCACTAAGATTTACCCCTATATTTTCTTCTAAGAGTTCTTTGGTTCCATTTTGAGTTAGTTTTTATATGTGATATGAAGTAGGGATCCAAATCCATTCTTCTGCATGGGGAAATCCAGTTATGCCAACATTTTCTTCTGAAAAGACTAATCTTTCCCCTCATTGAATGAACTTGATGCCTTTGTGGAAAATCAATTGGCCAAAAATGTATAGGTTTATATCTGTGCTTTCAATTCTATTCCATTGGTCTATATGTCTGTCCTTATGCCAATATAGCACCGTTTTGATTACTGTAGCATTGTAGTAAGTTTTGAAATCAGGAGTCGTGAGTCCTCCAACTTTGATCTTTTTTAAGATTGTTTTATGTATTCTGGGCCCCTTGCAATCCCATGTGAACTGGAGAATAGGTTTTTTTCATTTCTGCAGTAAAGGCTGTTGGAATTTTGATAGAAATTGTGTTGAATCTCTAAACCACTATAGGGAGTATTGCTATCTTATCACTATTTAGTCTTCCAAAGCATGAACATGGATGTCTTTCCATTTATAGCCACACCTCAGAGATATTGTGTGTTTGGTTCCAGACCACCACAATAAAGTGAATATCACAATAAAGCAAATAAAATGAATTTTTTGGTTTCCCAGTGCAAATAAAAGCTATGTTGACACTATTATTGTAGTCTAGTAACATGTCTAAAGCACACCAATGTACATACCTTAATTAAATAACACTTTATTGCTATAAGATGCTAACCATCACCTGAGCTTTCAGTAAGTTGTAATCTTTTTGCTGGTAAGGGGTCATGTCTTGATGTTGATGCCTGCTGACTGATCAAGGTGGTGGTTGCTGGAGGTTGGATGGCAATGATAGTTTCTTAAAATGGGATAACAATGAAGTTTGCTGCATCAATCTCTTCCTTTGATGAGCAATTTCTTTTTAGCATGTGATGCTGTTTGATAACATTTTATCTACAGGATTTTTTTTTTTTTGAAAATTGGAGTCCATCCTCTGTTACTGCTTTATCGGGAAAGCTTTCAGTCTTTTATTACTCTGGGTTTTTCATAAATGCCCTTTATCATGTTAGAAAAATTCCCTTTTATTTCTAGTTTTCTGAGTGTTTTTATCACAAAAGACTGTTGGATGTTGCCAAATGCCTTTTTTTTTTTTTTCAACGACAAGCTAGGAAATGATCCTAGGTCTTTGGTTTTGTTCTTGTTTTTGTTTGTTTATTTTTACCTTTGTTCTAGTAATGTAGTTTATTACATTGATTTTCTTATGTTGAACTACTCTTGTATTCCTGAGATAAATCCCACCTGGTCATGGTAGATAATCATTTTAATATGCTGTTGGATTTGATTTCCAAGTATTTTGTTGAGTATTTTTGCATCCATAAGGCTTATTGACCTGTAATTTTCTTTCCTTGTGATGTCTTTATCTGCCTTTGCTATCAGGATAATGCTGGTCTTATAAAATGAATTAGGAAGTTGTTTTCTCCATCATAATTAAGTGCATCAACTTTGGAGGCAGATGGTGTGAATTTTAATCCTGCCTCTGCTACCAAAAAGTTTGTGGTAAGTTATTTTGTTACTTACCCTGTCTAAACTTAATTTTCCATTCTGTAAAATGAGAGTGTTCGGGGAATTAATTGGGTTCATTCATTGTAAAGCCTGTGGTGTGCTGGTAAATGTTTAACAACTAGCTCTCAGAGGATGTGGAAGTGGGAAACCTTGATCGGTAGTGCTTGCCAATTTCCGTAGCGTAACTACTGCAGTGACTGATTTTAAGGTGCCAATGTGAAATCATCTAATATGGAGTCAAGGAGACATGCACACAGCCTGTTCTCATGTGCCAGGCTGACTCCAGCACATCACTTTTTAAAAAATAAAGTATGAAGTACATAATAAGTGATCAATGAATAAATATCATTTTCAGTTGCCTTTAACAAGAAAAAAATAAAATGAAAAAAGGATGATTCCTGAAAAATCAAGGTATATAACCTCCCTCTATATTGCCTTATGTTCTAAAATATTTTATATTCTAGGTATTTTGAAATGTTATCCTCAGATGGTCTATCCTCTGTGGGAATCACATTTCATACCCACTTTCCCTCTTTAGATCTTGCATCATTGTTTACAGTGAACATAATCACAGGGACGATGATCCTTGCCCACAAGTCTATTTGCCCTGCTGGCAGCTGACCACACCTGGAAGGACATGTTGCTCCTAACTGTTTAACCTTGAAGACAGCAGGAAAACTTAGAGACATCATCCTGCCTTGGCTTCCTGGTTGCTAAAGTGTTCTGCTTGATATTGGCCCTGCCAGGAGCCACCAGCCAGTCCTGCTTTCCTAAAAGACACACATAGATTGCCCAACCAGCTCCATTAAGCAAATGACTCTGCAAACGTCATGTCCTCTATACCTGTGCTCAAACCTGGGTTTAAGAAAATCTATGAAGCAAACAAAGACTATCTTACCCTGTCTCCTGGGTACCAGGTCTTAATCTCTTGACCAAATCACTGTGTTGTCTCCATATTCCTTATCCATCCATCCATCCATCCATCCATCCATCCATCCATCCATCCAAGACTTACAGATGCCTGTGGCTGCAAATACAAAGATGCTATATGGCTCTAGTGTCTGTATTCACAGCCTGGGATGCGGTTGGGTAAAGTGGAGATAGATATGCAAATGAATAGTGGGAATAAGGTATAGTAAGAAAAAGTACAAAAGTACATGTGAAGTGCTCTGTGAAACTAAAGGATGGATCTTACTTGCCTCAGGGAGCTAAGAAGGTTTTTGCATGGTATGTGCAGGTAACCAAAGGGTAAAGCAGAGGTTTGGGGCCAGATTATGATGGGCTTTGTATGCTCTACTGTGATGCTGAACTTGATCCTCCAGCCACAGGGAGGCTGTTTCCTTTCCTCTTCTACTGCCCTGCATCTTAGGACTTCAAGGCTCTGGTCCATGCTAATAAAATAATAACTAGCTTTTTTAGGGCTTACAATGTGCCAGATACTGTACTCAGTGCTTTGAATTCATTATTTAACTTAATCTTCACAACAACCTTAGAAGACAGAAAACCTCATCATCTGCATTTTAGAGATGAGAAAACCGGGATTTAAACCTCAAAGTCTTAAAACTAGGAAGAGGCAGAGCTAAGACCCAGTTCTGATTCTCAGCCAAGACTGTGCTCCTAGAAACAAAAGCCAGTAGGACTTGGTGTAGTTGAGGGATTAGGAAGAGTGGATCCATCTCCCAAAACCAGCCTCTGAAACTTCCCCACATTTTTAAAATGTTCATACCTTAAACCCTCTTACCTCCTACATGGGCTGATAGCAACAATCTGAAAACACCTCGTTTAGGAGACAGTCATGGTTATTGTGGAGGAGGGCTTCATATGATGTTGATGGCAGGGTTAACTTACCTCCAAGACTGTGGTTGTTTCTGGGGTGATGTTGAATTAATGATTAGTCTGTTCATGTATAAGTCAGTCAATGCCCCTCCCAAATAATGTAATGTGTTAACCCAATTAAAAACACCTGTCCAACTAAACTGAAGGTCAGAACTGTCAACTCCCATTTTACATTCTGTAAAAGGAAGCAGGAATTCTATTTAACCCTTCTTGCCAGACAGAGTTAGACTTATATATTAAGTTAACTATATATTAAATATGTACATATATAATTTAATTTAGTGTTGATATCAACTCTGTAAAATTGTGTGTACAAATGAGTGACCTGAAGCTCAGAAAGGTAAAGCCACTTGTTCAAGGTCATGGAGTCAATTTTCTTTCTACTACTCAAGACTCTCTAACATTGGGATGGTCTTTAGTTTGTATCCTATCAAATAACTGCCCTTCAGGGTGCCTAGATGGCTCAGTTGGTTAAGTGTCTATCTGCTCCTCAGGTCATGATCCCAGGGTCCTGGGATTGAGCCCCACATCAGGCTCTCTGCTCAGTTCCCTCTCCCTCTGTGCTCTTTCTCCCAAGTAAATGAATTTAAAAATCTTTAAAAAAAAGACACAAACAACTGCTCTTTTTTTTTTTTTAAGATTTTATTTATTTATTCATGGAGATACACAGAGAGAAAGGCAGAGACACAGGCAGAGGGAGAAGCAGGCTCTATGCAGGGAGCCCGATGTGGGACTTGATCCCGGATTCTGGGATCATGGCCTGAGCCAAAGGCAGAGGCTCAACCACTGAGCCACCCAGGCACCCCTGCTCTTCTTTTTAATAACGAGGATTTGAATGTCCTTAAAGGAGCATTATTATTTTAGAGATGTGGTGTAGTGAAAAGAGCAGGAGCTTTGACGCCAGATATTCCTGTGTTAAGATTCTAGTGCCTGTTCTTGAAGTGTGACCTTTGGCAGATCACCTGATCTCACCTGAAAAGATGATTGTGAGAATTGCAGCAGATGGTGGGCCCCTGGAATACGTCAGTACAGGTTAGTTCTTTCCAGCTCCTCCTCGGTGTAACATGAATGGACAGCTCCAGCCAACTCAAGCAAATTGGTTACATACTTAATGCATTTTTACAGGTATGTAAATTAATTTTAATTGAAAAAATTCCTGCTATATGATATTCTGGGGGGAATTTTGGGGAAGGTATTGTGAAGCTAGGCAAATTATACAGTTCCCAGACCAGTCAGGGAGGCTCATGACTCAAGAGAATTTTGGGGGAGGAAACAGAAATGATGCTGTGTTGGAGCCACAGAATATCTGGTCAGAGACATGACACAGGGACAGATGGAATGAGAAATAGCAATAGAAGGCAGCAGACACAGATTTCCCAAGACTGATGGCTGTAGTACACACTGTATGAATGTGTGTGTGTGGGAGAGACCAGTTGGAAAGGGTCAAGGAACCCGTCATAACCCCCATCCTGCCTTCTCTCTTGCTCTGTCCCCCCATAGCACTTTCGGTTTCTCTTAGAGTAACCAGTGTACTTATCTCTTTGTAACAAGGTGGAGAGAATATCACTGTCCCTTAAGAGCTGGAGCCAAAATTCCACTTGGGGCTGGAAGCACTGAGGTTTGGAAAATTGGGTATAACCGAATTGGTCGCAGAGCTTGAGGCAGAATGTCATGACTTGAGGATATGGATGTTAGAGGAAGGTCCAGTTGCTGTGGGTACTGTGCAATTTTGGGGGTAATCTGGGATGGAGAGTGTGTGGGAAAGAGAGGAGGGAGGGCAGAGGGCAAAGAGAGAGAGAGAGAGAGAGCAGCTAGCAGCATAGCTGAGCTGTGATTCCTCCCTGCCATTCCCTACATCTCCAGCAATGACCATCAAAGTCAGGTTGCTTTGTGTGAGTGCCTTTGATGGGAAAACCAGGAAGAGGCAGGGTTTCATTTCAACATTGTGCAGAACATATTAGATGTGAGGAAGTGGAAGTGTCCCTTTGAGTATCATCCAGCTCTGGGAAGGGCTGTATACTTCCACAGGCCAGTGTTAAGGGTTGGGGATTCAAACCAAGTTTACCCAGATCTTTGCGAGCCAAAGGGGCCTCAGCTGACCTCTGAGTTGTATCTCTGATTTCTTTCTCTTTCCTTCTTCACCTTTCCCTCCCCACCAACACATACCCTGTACAGTACTTGACATAGAGTAGGCACCCTGTAAATATCTGTTGTGCTGAATCATATAAATATTCTGTGTGGTTTCTGCTGTTATGGTATGTAAAATTGAGTAAAGACAACACACACAGATAAAACACACATAAAATTAAACACACAGATTTCACACATAAAAATAAACCTCATCCTAAAAATTCTGGGAAGGATATAAATACCATCTAAATAGGCTTATCACTTTCCCATCTCTTTGTTTTTTGGTAACATTCAAGGTTCAATTCACATTTCACCCTCCAGGAAGTTTATCTGGATTTTTTTTTTTAAATTTACCTGGATTTTCCGTGATGTTTCCTATCTCTGAAATCTTATGCCATTACCCTTCTGTGTCAGCCACTTGACACTTGATCATTTATTTTTAGGGTGGATGTTTTGCCTTTTCTTCTAAAAAGCAGTCTCTGATGACCACTCTTGCTAAGGGCTGAGTATACTATTCTAAACACATAGTTGTTCAGTTGATTGTTATTTATTGTGTGTCTCTTGCATCATATTCTCAGAAACTTCAAAATTTAGTATGTACTTGGCATATATTGGTACTGAATAAAATATTGTTGAATTGAGTTAAATTGTTGGGTGCCACAGACCTCTGAGAATCTATGAGTCCTAGATACCAATCTCCTGTCAGAATAATAGAAAATTAGAACTTGGGGAGAAATGAAATCTAGTTCTTGTTAAGCTTTATTTTCCTATTGCTTTTAAGTATGTAATTTAGGCTTTCCACTCAAAACCCAAATATGATTTATTGGCCAATCACTTTTACATGGATACTATGAGGTTAAAAAATAAAGATGCACAGAATTTTGATGCTGACAGACATCATAAAAATCATGTGCTCTAACCCAGGAGAAGTACAAGCTCAGAGAGGTTAAACAGACTGCCTTATGTTTTCTTGGCCTGTCACAGAGCTCACTGAGCTTTCAGTTCCCATGCTTTCTGGTACAGTGGCCTTTCCAGGCTCTAAGCTTGGCTGTCAGAATAGTGCTTTCATTATTAATGCAGTACTAAGTCCCTGGTGTAGAATAAGCCTCATTATTAAAGCTAGTAAGTCAGTCCAAAGCAATCTGATATTCCTGTAAAACTGAATAGATTTTGAAGTAAAGAATCCTTGAGTTCACTACCTTCCAATGGGGCTATCCTCTCGTTTATCCTATGTATATATATCTCCCATAAATGAACCCTTCTGTATAAATATTCATTATAATAGTTTTATTGATTCTGTTATAGTGCTGTTAATTACATGAACCACAAAAGCCTTCAGTTAGATTAAGCCATAATAAATAAGATTAGTAATACTCTGTTCTGTATATTGAGTGTTTTTATAATAAATGGATGTTCATCTTTTCAGAAATTACTACATTGATATCTTATATCAGATATCTGACTTTTTTAGTAAAAAAACTTGAGTGTCTTCTAACTAATGTTACTAACTATGATTATTCATCCTTATGCTAACCCTATCAAGTGGACATTATGATTTTCCTCAGTTACTGGTGAGGAAGAAATTAAAGCCCCTAGAAATTTGGTCTCTTGACCGAGATCTCACAGTAGGGGAGGCCAAGATAGAATGAGATAATAATAATAATAGTGGGTTGAATAAATGCAATTGAAGGAGTCAGTGTAAAGTGAGAAGAAAGATGAAGCTGTTTTGAAGATAGTATGTAAGGTATATAATTTCCATGTATAAAACATATATGACCCATGGGTGGCTCAGTCAGTTAAATGGCCCATGGATGGCTCAGTCGGTTGAATGCCTGACTCTTGGTTTCAGCTCAGGTTGTGATCTCAGGGTTGTGAGATGAGCCCTGTCTAGCTCCACGCTGAGTCTGCTTGAGATTCTCTCCTTCCCCTCTACCCGACCCTCTCTACTTTGCAGGCTCTCTCGCTCTCTCTCTAAAATAAATAAATAAGTCTTTAAGAAAAAAACAAACATATAAGACTAAAATTTGATTCTGAGCTTCCTAACAATCAACAGGAGAAACACGATCAGTTATATAAGTGATAAGTAACCTTGCCCAAAAAAGTATAACTATCTGGATCTCAGACCTAAGGGCCTTTTTTTTCTTTTTCTTTGCTTTCTTCTTCTTTTTTATTTTTATATTTTAATGTTTAAAAAAGATTTTATTTATTTATTCATGAGAGACACACAGAGAGAGAGGCAGAGACACAGGCAGAGGGAGAAGCAGGCCCTATGCAGGGAGCCTGATGTGGAACTCGATCCCCGGTCTCCACGATCATGCCCTGGGCTGAAGGCAGGCGCTAAACTGCTGAGCCACCCAGGGATCCCTTTTTTCTTTTTCTAAAGACACATGTTTAACACCCTGGCAAGGACCTGAGAGGATGAGGCAAACTCACCCCAGAATACGTGGGATGGCTGTTTGAAGCCTGGAAGAAGTAATGGCCAAAGCTGAGTGAAGTGCAGATGCCTGACAGAAGGCAGAGGAGGGTTTAAGAAGTGGAGGGAAGGGGCATGCTAGAGTGGAAATACTATGTAAGGCCAGAAGCCCCAAGAGGATTATGTTTCATGAGAGGCTCAAACGACATACAATTCACCAAGACCGTTTAGAATGCACTGCAGAGAAAGCTGTCCATATCACCAAGGAGTCACTTCTGATGGTCTGGGGTTGAAGTAGGAGAGTGGACCTGGAGCTGGACTCCTAAATAGCCATGGACATGTTGGAGCTCCTCCTAAGGAACAGAGAGAGGCCAATTGGAAATGCTGAACTACCAGAATCCATGAGGCCACAGTACTATAATAACCAGTAGAGACAAAG
Organism: Nyctereutes procyonoides; assembly: GCF_905146905.1. Taxonomy (NCBI): domain Eukaryota; kingdom Metazoa; phylum Chordata; class Mammalia; order Carnivora; family Canidae; genus Nyctereutes; species Nyctereutes procyonoides. Next base: position 44,322,080 of record NW_026575140.1, on the reverse strand, counting down.
TGGCAGCCACAGGGGCTTGGTCTGCAGAGATACAGGGGAGGGTTAACAGTTCATAGTATCCCAAAGGGCAAATATGTAGACAATGAAGGTACTACATAAAATCTAAAAAACAGAGGGCCTGTGATCACATGGTCCCCTGGTCACATACATTACATATGACACCACCATCTAGAGCAGTGGACCTCGTAGAGTGCTGGGAGGCCTTGGAAAGGCACGTCTGAAATGACAGATCAGAGGCAACTGAGAGACCAATTGTCTTCCCGTAAGATAGGCTTTCCATCAGAGACCTTTGTATGACAGTGTGTCCACACCTAGGAACCAAGGAATTGGAGCAGGAGTGGTGCCATTTACCATCACTCCTAATGACTCACTGGGGAACTTTGTCCACATTCTAAATTATAGCTGTTGCTGTGGCCCTTTGGATTCCTTGTCTCCAGAGACCAGCAGGGGAAAAAGGGTCATCATCATAGCAGGGAGAATCCATCCTCATCAGCAGCAGGAGTACCTTTTACAAACACAGCTAGGGAGGAACATGAGTGGAACCCAGGAGAACACAGGGGCCTCTCCTGGCACTCAGTTACCCCATTGGAACTGTGACTGGAAGCATATAGCAATCCCAGCCTGAGAAGGGCGTGACTGCAAAGGGCTCAGACTCCTAGGGAATGAAGATTTGGGTCACTTCAACAGGTAAACCACCAGAACCTGCCAAAGTAATAGCTAAGCATGAGAGGAATTTAGAATGGACGGAAGAGAAAACAAAAAACCAAAAAGAATGTACAGAAGGAGAGGATGTGAACCAGCTATGGCTCTGAGACCAATGGTGGTGACCTGGCCATAGTCTGCCTCATTAACCATCTTTTCTAAATTTCCCTGCAGAAAGACAGGTCCACAAACCTGTGGAAGTCCTGCTCCCTGAACCTGCTATAGAAGTGGACCTGAGCAGTGCAGTGGGTAGAATGCAGCCGCCATGAAAGTGCACGGCTCCAATCTCCTCCTTGAAAGGAGCATGACTAATGGCAGTTCAGCTATTTCCTGTCTGCATCCATTACTAGGTTTGTGCAGGGACTGGACTTCCCATGCCAATGACTGAGCATGCAAGCATACTAAGGCAGGCCAGTTCCAGTGAGTGGTAGCCACTTTGGCTTGAGGACTTCTCAGTGGCTTACTGAGGTTTTCCTGGAATTGTGCTCTTTCTATTCCTTCCTCCCATTCCCCCTCTTTTCTTCCATAGATATTGGAGCTGCAACATGGTCTGGAGGCTTCCCTCACCTTCTCTTGCCTTCTTCCCCTCTATAGGCATTTCCCCAATAAATCTCTTGCTTATCTAATCCTGTCTTACTTGTTTCTTGAAGAACCTAAACTTATGTATGCTCCCCAGTTAGTGACTGGTTAATTAAGTGCAGTCCATGCACCATAATGTAGGTGAAACAGTGAGTTTGTATATGCCTTCTTAGTCAATCTTCATAATCATTTATTAGGGTAAATGGGCTGGGTCCTATTATTCCAATTTTACATATGAGGAAACTGAGGATTAATTTAGGAACTTGCCTGGGGTATACAGCTAGTAACTGGTAGAGCTGAGCTGAAATTCAAACTTAGGTCTGTATTACTCCAAAGTCACCTTTACTACTCAGCTATGGGACAGCTGGGTAAAGAGCAGAGTTGACATTTTAAGAGAGTTGAAGTCTGTAAGGAAGGAGTGAGCTGAGAAAGTTCTCCAAATTACATCAAGGTATATCCCAAGAAATAATTTTTTAAAAAGATTTTATTTATTTATTCATGAGAGACATACAGAGAGAGGCAGAGACATAGGCAGAGGGAGAAGCAGGCTCCCTGCAGGGAGCCTGATCTGGGACTCCATCCTAGGATTCTGGGATCACACCCTGAGTGGAAGGCAGACACTCAACCGCTGAGCCACTCAACCATTGGGACACGCAGATGTCCCTCAAGCAAGAATTTTAAGGTAGTACTGATACTGTCATCAAATGCATGATAGAAGGGCAGCCTGGGTAGCTCAGCAGTTTAGCGCTGCCTTTGGCCCAGGGATCAGGGTCCCATGTCGGGCTCCCTGCATGGAGCCTGCTTCTCCCTCTGCCTGTGTCTCTGCCTCTCCCTCTCTTTGTATTTCTCATGAATAAATAAAATCTTTAAAAAAATGCATTATAGAAGCATCAAAGCTCTGCACAGTATTCCCTCAAAATTTTAGTCCAAAAAAGTTTTAAAGTGGGCATTCACAATCATACATATGTGATTCAATTGCTTTCATCTTTTTTCTTTCTCTGAATGATACTTTTAGCAAATATCTACTGAACTTTTACTATATGTCATGCATGATTCCTTCCAGGCAAAAAATAATGTACATTCCTTTTGCATCCCCATTACACGTAATCAGACTCTTTTTTCTTACTTTCAGTCTGTCATCATCAGTATTATCGATGGCCACTGCTTTCATGGTATTAGGCAATAGGATAGGATCTTACAGGATCTCCTGTAAGTATAATTTCCTCATCTTAGAAGGGGACTAATTCTTTTTTTTCTTTTTAATACATTTTATTGGAACAATTGATTATCCATGTACTAAAAATTCAGAGATTCTACAAAAAAGTTTTAAATGTCAAGTGAATCATAGAACGTAAAGTGAGAACTAAAGATACAAATTTTCTAGAAGAAAATGGGTGAACATATGTATTATCCTGGATTAGGCAGAGATTTCCTAAGTATGACACAAATAGCATACATCAAAAACTTTTAAAAATTGATAAGCAGGATAATCAAAATTAAGACTTGTTTGAAATGCACTCAATATATTAAAACAAAAAGGCTCACTGTTCATATTACTATCTATCAAACATACCAATAATGAAAGACATTTATCATTCATAATATAGCATATATAATTCATTCTTAAAGTGATATAATAAGAAGATAAAAAACTGATTAAAAAAAGGAGGAACGACTAGACACTTAAAAAATAGAAGATACTCATTCACATGGCAAAGAAGCACATGAAAAATTCTCAGCACCATTCATTATTCATTGGGACAACACAAATGATTATTTCAAACCCACTGGATTTGATAGAATTACAAAGAGACTGGTAATACCAAGTGTGATAAAGATAAGGAGCCACTGAAGATTTTATACAACGCCGGTGGGCATACAGAAAGAGACTGCTACTTTGGAAAGTCATTGATCTGTTTCTTATAAAGTTAGGTACACAATTATCATATAACCTGAAAGTAAAGGAGACTAATTTATTATAATTTTTAGTTATTTATTTACTCATGAGACACACACACACACACACAGAGGCAGAGACACAGGCAGAGGGAGAAGCAGGCTCCACACAGAAAACCCAATGTGGGACTCGATCCTGGGTCTCCAGGATCACCCTCTGAACTGAAGGGGGCACTAAACCGCTGAGCCACCCAGGCTGCCCTAATTTAATGGATTAGAGACCACATAGGTAACTGTCCCGTTACTGTCTAAATTTAGTTATTTAGTTTAGAGGTAAAAGATTTAACATTTTCTTTTGCTCTTTCTTTTTTCTTTTCTTTTCTTTTCTTTTCTTTCTTTCTTTCTTTCTTTCTTTCTTTCTTTCTTTCTTTCTTTCTTTCTTTCTTTTCTTTCTTTCTTTCTTTCTTTCTTTCTTTCTTTCTTTCTTTCTTTCTTTCATTCTTTTTTCCTTCCTTCCTTCCTTCCTTCCTTCCTTCCTTCCTTCCTTCCTTCCTTCCAAGGGTAGGATGAGGGAAAGGGATTGTTAAAGAGCATTTATTGAATAGTATATTTTCAATATAAATGACAGTCTTGATTTTAAAAAATAGCACTTCAGACACTTTGGAGTATCCACTGAAAATTCAGATGGTTTAAATATTGGATATTTAAAGCATTGAGCTGTATAAAATCTAGAATGATGTAGAATAAACATTTATGTCATCCTCCCTCATTCAGTCTCTTAAATCTTTTTTCCCCCTTAGCATATATCACTCTCTGTAATTATTCTAATTATTGACTCATTTGTTTTATTTTCAGCTATCCTCTCCAGTTAGGAACCTTCTCTGTCTTGTTTCACTGTTATATTTACAGTGCAGAATAATGCCTGCACAAAATTTGGTACTCAACAAATATTCATTATGTTCATTTGTCTAACTTAAGGAGAGAGAATGACTTCTTAAAGACTCACAGAGGAAATCACAATGCAAAAAAATAATAAAAAACCCACAACAGTAACATACTTGACTGTAAGAAAATGGAAAATTTTTCTGAGCATAATCTTTTAGAGCAAATAGTATGTTGGAAAAATACAGATGAGAAGGATGACAGAAAAATATTGCTATCTTTATTGAAGATATTGTTATTACAAACTGCTGGAAGATACTATGACCCCAGTAGGTAGCAGGAAAGAATGAAAACAGAATTCCCCCTATGTACTCCATGAACACCCATTGATAAATTAAAAGGAAAATGAAAAATAGAAACTAGTGAGAAAGCACATGGAAAATTATTAATCTCTCTAATAATCATAGAAATTCAAAATTAAAGCAAAAATACATTGAAAAAAATTTAAATGTAAATAATTTTATTTTTTAATTAATTTTTTAATTTTATTTTAAGTAGGCTGCACCCAATGTAGGGTTCAAACTCATAACTCCAATATCAAGAGTTGCATGCTCTACCAACTGAGCCAGCCAGGTGCCCTAAAGATGTAATCATTTTAAAAATGATAATGTTTGGGGCACCTGGGTAGCTCAGTTGGTTGTGTGTGCCTTTAACTCAGGTCATAATCTTGCAGTCCTGGGATTGAGCCCTGCTGAGCAGGGGAGCCTGCTTTTCCCTTTCCCTCTGCCCCTGCTCATGCTCTCTCTCCTGCTCACTCTCTCAAATAAATAAAAAATTAAAAAATCTAAAAAAAAATAATGTTCACTGTTGCAGAACCTGACATTTTGTACACTTTTCAGGGCAGTGTAAACTTTTGGAAACTTCCTGGAAAGTGACTTGCCAATATGAATCTGTGAACCAGAAATCTAAAAATATGCAATCTATTTAACTCAATAATTCCATTTCTGTGAATCTCTCCTAAGATAATTGCCTAAATAGTATATATTTAATTATTATTTGTTATTTGCATGAAGAAATTTGTTAGTTATAAAGACTTTTGTAGAACATGAAAGATGCTCATAAATTAAACAAATTTAAGGAACAATTTATAAAATTTCATGGATACCATGATTATACTTAAATTAAAAATATTCATAGTGCAAAAAATAACTGGAAGAAAATACATAATATGGTAAACATTTATATCAGGGTTACAAAATTACAGTGATTTTTTTCTTTTCTCTTGTTGCCAAGTTTTAACCATTAAATTTCATGATCTGTACAATGGTATTTTAGTTTTGTTTAGTACAACTTGTTAAGGCAAACCTTATTGTTTGAATCTATTTTCCCATCGTAATCTAATCTTTTCCAGAGAAATAGATTGGTCAGCAAACAGTTTTTTAAAAAAATATTTTATTTATTTATTCATGAGAGACAGAGAGAGAGAGGCAGAGACAGGCAGAGGGAGAAGCATGCTCCATGCAGAGAGCCTGACGTGGGACTTGATCCTGGGTCTACAGGATCACACCCTGGGCTAAAGGCAGTGCTAAACCACTGAGCCACATGGGCTTCCCGCAAACACTTTTTTTGATGAAGATTTCCATGGGAAACCCATGTGAATGATTGCTGGTTGGATGGGGTTGTTTTTTGAAAATTTCCTGATAAGAGGTTTCTACTTCATTGCATTCGGTTTAGTTCAATTTAGATGAATATTTGTAGCAGGATTGCAGGTTTCATGTTACATATTAGAAGGAAATATATGTAGTCCTCCTTTCATACTGTTCTCTCTCGTATGTTCCTTATAGGATGACTATCCAAACTTTTTCTATTCTCAAAGATAAAATTGAATTCCTTATCCAATTTAGCTAGTGGTTGGTTGTTCTTAGTCAATTTGTCAACTAATTTGGAAAATTTCGGTCACGTGAGGCTCTTCCTTTTGCTTCAGCGCCCACATCTAAACCAGTTACCAGGCAGTCTCTTCTACTAAGGCTTTTGACACTTTCATGTTTATCTCTCCCTAGTCCACTGCTTTAAATATTGATGTTATCACTTGTAGCCTGCAGCTCTATAATGCTACAGATCCATCCTCCACCTTACCTTTACCTTAGTGATTATCAACAGGGATGATTTTTGTCCCCCAGAAGACATCTGGCAATGTCTGAGGACATTTTTGGTTGTCATAACTGGGCCAGGAGGGGGGGGGGGGTTGGGGGGCGTGCAGGAAAAGCAAGGGGGATTGCTACTGGCATCTAGTGGTTAAAGGATAGAGATGCTGCTAAGCATCTTGCAATACACAGGAAGCATCCCGTAACAAAGAATTTTCTGGCCCCAAATGGCAATAGTGCTGAGATTGAGAAACCCTGCCCTAGGGGGATTCTTGTAAAATACAAACCCGCTTAAAGACCTCAAGAACACACACTATGTCTTTCAGACAAGTTGTGTGCATAACTCCCATCTTATTTGCCAGCCACACAACATATATGTATTACTGTCTGAATATGCCATGATCCCTGCCTGGGTTCCTGTGATTTATCTGTTCCTTTGTAGTTTCTTCTTTCCTTCCTAATTTCCTCAGGCTAGATTGGGTAATTATCCTCTAGGATCAGTTTTTATCAGAGCATGAATCACACTGATCTGTCACCTGTTATTCTACTCTAATGTGAGCATCAGAGGTCAGGAACTAGGTCTTTCCCCCAGAATCTTCAGCATTTAGTGTAATGCCTCATACAGGGAAATACACTCAACCAAGGCCCTTCTGATTCCTTTTATATAGCAGTCAAATTCATTCTTGAGTAGGATGGGGTCATTGCTGCTGTCCTGACTTTATCTTTATTCTTTGCCTTCCCCGAAACGTGGCTCTTTCATGTTTCCATCTCCATTCATTCATGTCCAACCTGTTACTTTAAGACCCAGCTCAACAAAAGTGATTTACCAAGCCCACCATGTGGGCCACCCAGGCCTGCATGATCTTTGTTCGCCTTCAGCATAATCCCAATGAGGAAGATATTATCCCAATTAAAAAAATTATTTATTTATTCATGAGAGACACAGGGAGAGAGGCAGAGACCCAGGCAGAAGAAACAGCAGGCTCCCTGCAGGGAGCCCAATGCAGACTCATCCCAGGACCCTGGGATCAAGACCTGAGCTGCAGGCGGAGGCTCAACGACTGAGCTACCCAGGTGCCCAGTATTACTCCAATTTAACAGGTGAAGAATATGATGCCAATAGCTGAATGGCAAGTGAAGTAGCCGGTGAACATAAACACTCCATAAGTGTTTATGGAGGCAACTGGGCCAGGACCTTCCCTGTTTGATTCTCCTGTTTTCTCTGTGAATTCTCCTATATCCTTCCAGAAGGCACACTGGAGATTTTTTAGTCTGCTCCTCAACTTGTATGAGTAAACTGTAAATTATTTCGGGTATCCCAAGTGACTAACGGTGGGAGCCAGACCTAAAATCCAGAACCCTAAAATGCTCTAAAATGCTCTCCTCACTCACCAGGTTCCACACCAGCACTTTTTGCTCTGGAGGAGGTAAATTATCCCTCAAGTTACCAGAAACCCTCCAGCTGGATTAGCCAAATCAGGGCATGTGAGGCAGCCTCCTTCCACAGTGAGCTACAGAAGCCTGACCACACCTAGGCAGATTTTCAGGGGGAGGTCACTGGAGTGTTTCAAGCTCAAGACTGCAACAGATTTGAACTTTTAAAAGCTCACTGTGGAAAATTAATTGGAAGCTGGAGTGATGCAGAACCTGAACTGGAGAGGTGCTTGTCGTCCTTCAGGTAAAGAGATGAGGGGAACTTGGATCACGTGGTTGGAACGGGAGATACCTCGGAAGTAAAATTGTCAAGATTTGGCTGTAGAATCCTACAAGGATCTGAATCCTGGCTGTGGTGTGACTTTAAGATTCATAAGCCTCAGTTTGTTTTGTCATAGATAAAATAATGGCTACTTTGAGAGATTATTCAAAAAAAATGAAAAGCGCTGAATACATTAGGTATCAACAAGCGTCAAGTTTCTTTTTAAATTTGAAAGAGCTCTTTAAATACGGAATGCGTCGGCTGTGAAGAAATTTGCCTATGTCAGACAAGACTTATTTGATCTTAAGTTCCGGGGAGTCCAGGGCCGCCCAGCTCCCCTGTTAGGCTCTCGGGACAAGGGGTTAGAGGACTGTGACGAGGGCATCCCGGCGCGGGAACCTGTGGCGGAGGGCACGCCACGCTTAGCAGGGGGTCGACCTGTAGCCCAAACCTGACGGCAGTTTTACTATCTGCCCGGGCCGACCTCTCGTTTCTAGAATGGTGTTTGCAGAAAACACGGTAAAAAAAAAAAAAAAAAAAAAGGAGTGAAGGAGCGAAGGAGCGAAGCCAGCTGCGGACGGAGAGGGGGCAGCTCGGGGGCGCCGGGCGCCGCGCGGCTGCAGAGCTCGAGCCTCCACCGCGGCCGCCGCCGCCGCCGCCCCCTCTTTCCTGGACCGCCGCTCGTGACGTCACGCGAGGGCGGGGCCGGCCCCGGCCCGGGGGGCGGAGCCAGCGGCGGGGCGGGGCGGGGCGGGGCGGGAGCGTCGCGGAGCGCAGGCCGCGGCGGCGGCGGAGTAGCCAGCAGCCGCAGACAGCGCGGGCCCGCGCCCCAGCCCCGGTCGCCGGTCCCGCGCCCCCTCCTCAGCCCGCGGGCGCGCGCAACGCCGGGGCCCTGCGGGGCTGGCTGCCGAGCGAGCGAGCGAGCGAGCGGGCGGGCGGGCGGCCGGAGCTGCGCGGAGACCCGGAGCGCCCGCTGCCCGGCCCGGGCGCACGCGGAAGTGGTGAGTGTCACGGGGGGGAGGCGGCCGCGGCCGGCAAAGCGAGGGGCGCGGAGTCCGGCGCCGGCGGGCGGCGCGGCCGCTGCTCCCCGGCGGGGCGAGCCGCGCACCCCCGGCGCTCGGCGAGCGCGGCGCTGGCCCGGGGGGCGGGGGCGGGGGCGTGTGGGCGCGGGCGCGGGCGGGGACGCGGGGGATTTCCAGTCGAGCGGAGCCGGCCGGCTGCTGGGAGGCTGGGGGGCGGGGGCCGCACGCCGGGATGGCGGAGGGAAGGTCAGGGCTCGCCGCCCCCGCCCCCGCCCCCCAGAGCGCACGTCAAGTTTTCATAAACAAGCCTGGAGCGCGCTGACATCCTGTTTATACCACCCTGAGATGCAGGCGCGGGCTTGAGGTCTGACGGGCCTCGCTCTGGCCCCGAGAACTTGACCGCCCGCTCTCGGGCTGAACTGCCGTGGTTGGAGGGGGCGGGGGGGCGGGGGGGCGGGGAGGAGGGTTTCTCTCCGGCCTCCACACCGAGGCTGAGGGGCTTCGTCGTTTTCCTCCTTTGCGAGCTCAGCGAGGGAAAGTTTCTGGGATTTGGGGCCGTGTTTGGGGCCAAGACGGGGGGCGGGGCGCGTTTGCGGACTCAGGAAACGCCCCCCTCCCCTTTTAGGTTCTTCCGAGACCCCTGGCCCTAGACAGCCAGCGAGAAGGGCGAGAGATGCACCCCGGGCGAGAGGGCCAGGGAAGAGGTACGGTGAGAGCGAGAGCCCCCCCCCCCCCCCGGGGAAGTGCGAGCCCTGCTGTAATGGGCCTGAAAGCGGGGCCGGTCTCGGTCTCTGGCCTTCCCTTCGGTCTTACTCTTCAGACCCCCTCTGAACGTGGTCGCCAAGCATCCAAGGGAGACATCGCTACAGCAGGGCTGGTACCCCCCCCCCCCGCCCCCCGTCACATCCCAAGGTTCCAGGGATGCCGGCTCCTTGGATGTCTGTTTACCAAGGGACTTCTTTAGGGAGACCAGATTGGCAGGTGTTCACATTATTATTATTATTATTATTATTAATTTAGGTGTTCGCCTTTTAAAAACGATTGTATGTTCTCTGTGAATTCCTGTGAGCCCGTTCGGAAGAGGACACTGCCACTTCTTTTCATACGTGGCTGTGAGCTGTCCTCTGCCCCCGGTTGAATACATGCTATTAACTTTTTTTTTTTTTTTTTTTTTAAACACGAGTCATAGGGTTTTTCTCTCAGTGGCAGGAGTTCACAGTGGTGTTAAGATTGTCATTGCTTCTTTCAGGTAGGAACGCGTTGAGAACCTCGTATAGTTAAGCGATGAGTAGAATGCAGGAACAATTCGATATGATCATGGAGTTCTTTGTTGGCAGATTTTTTAAGAAAAGGATTCAAACGTATGGGCGTTTACACAGCGCAAAATCTTTTTTTAAGACGAGCATTTTATATTGATTAAATATCTGTTCAGCTCCCTTTCCAAAACCCCATTTTGTGCTGTTTCTCGCTTTTTGCTTTTGGTGACTCTGATATTTCCTACGACCAGGGAATCATTCTCGCTGAAGGATCAATGTGTTCTTTTGTACTTTGTGGTGAAGGTTAACGGAGACGATGAGGATACCAGACACTTGGGGAACAATATGCTGTGTATTATGGAGAAATTGTGTCCTATGTATATATAGGTCCAGTTTAAAGGCGTAAATAATCATACCTAACAATTGTGGACATGATGAATAGGAGCAATCACATCCTCTTCTTCTTCTTTTTTTTTTTTACATCCTCTTCTTAATTCTACATATCATATTTACTAAGCACTTTCACTGTATCTTAATTTTCCTAAATAGCTGCAAAAATTTATTTTTAAATCTGAGAATTGTGACACTCCACACTGATTTTTCCATTCCACAGTATGCTAATTATAACCATTGGGAAGTGATGATAGAGGGAGGATAAATAAATTATACATATTTAGATAAAATAATTCAAACATTTTACAAAAGATAACTACATTTCAATTTGCTATAATTTAAGCAGTCTTACTATCAGTTTGGTTAATGCTATACTCGTGATTATCTTTCTGGTCATTTGGTATCCACCCTTTACAGATTAAGGTAATAAGGTGAATTAGGTTGCAAAATTTTTTTTAACTCAGGCATTTGTTAAAGAGATAGTAAAAATAAGGAGTTTTGAGAGTGGAGGTGCTTTTGCAAGAACAGACACTCGGATTAAATGGCATGAAGAAACTTACATTGAGTGCTTTTAAGTCAGATTGTTAGGTCTGTCAGTTTACATTCTGAGTTCACAAACACTAGTGGTTTCAAGTGCAGACCACAAATTGTACTGTTTTAAAGTTATCAATCAGCTTCTTCTGAATAGCTTTAGGTCATATATATATTTGGACAGAAACCCAGCTGAAGCAAGTACTGAGGACGTGTAGATTTATATTCACTTCTATAGAAGAAACGCTAATGTATAACTGAGTTAATAAGGTTTATTACCAGAGACCAAGATCTGTGTTTTCTAACTCTCCTTTAAGTGTTTCTCTCCCTAAACACACACATATTGTATATATTTTTATTATGTATTTCCTAAATTTGTTCTAATGAGATAATATACTTTTAGAAAATTTATCATCTGAGATGTGAATATTTGTACAAGGAAATTTTTCTTGTTCATTTCCACATTAGGAAAAATTGAGGAATTGGTTAATTAACTCAGTGACAAAGTATATATATATATAAAATATCATAAAAATGATATTTTTTAAGATTTTATTTATTTATTCACAAGAGAGACAGAAGCAGAGACACAGGCAGAGGGAGAAGCAGGCTCCATGCAAGGAGCCCGATGGTGGGACTCCATCCCGGGACTCCAGGATCAGGCTCTGGGCCAAAGGCAGATGCTCAACTGCTGAGCCACCCAGGCGTCCCGAAAACATGATATTTTAAATAAATAAACTGTTAGATATACCAGTAGTTGAGGAGCAAAGAGGTCAAGGTTATTGAGTGAAAAGAGTGGATGGTTTGGTATTATTGAGTTCTTTGTTACTGTTTTTTGGGGGTAAAGGACTTATGTAGTTTTCTTATTAGAACATAAACTTTTCAGCTCTACAGTTTCTTTAAACATAAGAATTATTTTCTCAGTATAACAAGAGGGAACACTCACAGTAGAAAAATCAGAAAATCGAGGAAAGTAGAAAAGTCATCCATGGTCTACTCCCTTTCCTGTTTACAGACAATCAAGTTCTTACCTATTTCTTTTCTATGAGTCCTTAAAATTGGAAGAAGAGATAATGATGGGAAAAGGGGGAGCAGCTGGTGACCAGAGAAGGTATTATTTGTTTCTACGCCTTTCATTTTCTCTTTTTTGATAATTACCATGTACAGGTATATCATAGGAGAAATATCATTAGAGAAATTGGTTCATTGTTTTTATACTTTGTGGGCTAACCTCCAAGCCATGTTCTCATCCGGCATGTTGTTTCCTCTCTACCTCTTGCTCTCCCCTGTACTCAGCTAGGTGTGCCACTATTGCTTCCTGTCTCAAAAACCCTATGGTAACATGCGCTTTTAAACAGCTGCCATGTTGAAATGAGCGGGTTTCAGGGGCAGGAAACTACTTCCTATGAGAATTCTTCCCTCTGAAGTGCACCAGTTTTTTTTGGCCGTTTGAGGCAACAAGAAAGCATAAAACATTAAGTTCATTTCCATGATATGTTTACTTCTAAGGTTTTATGATCTGTGATTCTTAGCAGCTGGCACTGGGCACACATTTTTCCTTGGTGCTCTGTGAATAAATTGCCCAGTCCTGAGGCAAGACCTGCTTTAGGAGAAAAAAATGAAAATTTCTTTAAGTCTACTCTAGCCAAAAGACAGAGCTGATCTTTGTTGGGATATTTTTAATCTGTGGTAACTGAGTTTACTTAGCAGTAATATTCACTCAACACTTTGTTCATTCCTTTATTCGTTCAGTTAAATACTTGTTGAGTCCCTGCTGTGAATCTCAGGGAGTGAATAAGCAGAACAAAACATGCAAAAATCCTTGTCCTTATAGAATTTACAGTCAGGTGGAAGAACTTTGGAACTGTTCATTCAGGGTTTCTCAGTTGTAGATTTTACACATGCAGTAGAGTCAGTCCTACTTTGTGAATGTAGATTGTTTCCTAGGAACCTTCATGGCACTCCTTTAAAGTCTGAGGACTGAGAAGTCCCCCATTTTTTAATGTTAACAGATTAATTACCTGTAGAAACATATCTTCAGTACCTACCAATTTCTGGCAGATGGATAAGATAATTTATATGGAAATAAGCCTGCTGTATGTAAACTGTAACACAGTGTGGGTGATGCTATAGTAGAGGTTAGAACTAAGATTGCTGGGACCCGAGGAAAGCTAAACCTTGCTGGAAGCCCTGCCCACTGCTGTTTTTGAAGAGGTTTCACTAAAATTGGGCCTTGAGTGAGTAGGAGTTCTCTTGTCTAGGGGTGGGAAGGGAACTGAAGCAGAAAGAGCATAAACAGAGGCACAAAGGTGGGCAGGTACATAGTGTGGGTGACAAATTAGGAGGCAGCCACTCTGATTAGTGTAGAAAACTGGGAGGCAGCTGCAGGAGGTGAAGCTGGACATGCAGGATGGGGCCAGATTGTGAAGACTGAGACTCTGTCCACAAGTCTGAGCAGTGTGAGGTCAGGGGCTGTGGCCTGTGTTGAATGAATAGGGAACCATTCATAGTTCTTGAGTTCAAGCACTAACATCATTAGCAAGTGGAACAACTGTGGAACACTGAAAGGGTCAGCTTTAGTTGACCGTTATCTTTTCCTCTCCCCCCATCACAGAAAATATCTTACTTACTCACCACCTATCAACTATCCAGAAGATTGCTAGGAAGCAGGAAATGTTTAGAGCCACTGTAGAAGTCATGGAATCCATGTGTGCTTTCCTTGTAGTGGAGGAAAACCTATTTTGATTTGCTTGTAATTTATAAAGCGTTTGTTGACAGTCAATCTAACTGGTTTTCAAGTCAAGAGGAGATTAATAACTACAACAAACATAAACGATATTTGTTGTTAAGAGGATGAATACAAGAAGGCATATTCTCTGAGACAAGCAGTGTTAATTTTTATTTTGGAAGTGAGTGAGAAGCAGAATGAAAAGCAGAACCATAACTTTAAAAAGTGAAATAGTCTGGGTGGTGCCATTTAGTGGAGAGGCAAATGCCATTGTAAATATCCTAGCGAGTTGGAGTTGTCCCCATCACAACACAATATGGTAATTGGCGTTGCTAATGATGACCAAGCCATTAAGAAGAGGTCGAGTTGTGGAGCCTAATGGAAAGGGCGAGATAGATAGGTCTGGTCTCTAGCAGAAAAGGGGAGCTTTAGGGTTGGGCTGTTGGGAGGTGTACAAGTGGTGGATAGGGGTGGAGTAAGAAGCTGCTGTCAGGATTGCAACAGGACAAGCTCAATAAGAGGTTTTCTGCAGAATGAGAAGCCAGTGATGAATCTTTGCTCACAGGAGTTTGCTTTAACTCTTCTGGGAAAGGGTTACTTAGGAGTGAGAGGAGACTGCCTCTGCAGGCTAGGAGGAGGAGCTGTGGCTCTCTGTGAAAAAGGCCAGACTAACTAGAACCCAGCTGGGAAAGACTAAATCAGGTTAACTTGTTTACACCTTGAGGTAGGAAACCTATGGTTTAGCCTTGTTTTTCATAATCTGTATTTTTGGAGACACAGGAGGCAGGCTACTTGTTTTGATCCTAGCTGGGATAATGTGGCCAACTTCAGTATGTTTCCTTATCAATAAAATTAAAGATGGTACTGACCTATAAGACTGTTTTGAGGATTGAATGACTATGCCTGGGGATTTTGGAATGGTGCCAGGCACATGGTATAAGCTAAAAATTTGTTGGCTTGATTATTTTTTATTGGTGAATGTACTTTGGGTTAAAAACAAAGAGCTCAAATTGTATTCAGAATGCTTTAAGATGGTAGGAAAGTGTGATCCACTAAATATAAAACAGTAACTGATAGATTCTGTATCAGAAAGGCTACAATTAGAAATGGTTAAATCAAAAAAGTTTAGGCACTTAAAGTAGACAGTTTCTCAAATCTAGAGGAGTTTATTATGTAGACAGCACCAAAGGTGATAATACATTAGGTTCTGCTGTATTTTTAGGGAAAAATGAGACACAAAGATGCCTTTAATTTAACTTTAAAGATCATGCAAGGTATATAATTTGGTAGGAATGTATTAGACTTTCTGGGAAAGTCCGTATAAAGGTTCTGTGTTGCTTTCACTAATTCAGTTTACTTAGGAAGTGGCAGAAACACAGGCATACCCGTTTGTAAAATGATGTCCTCAGAGTTGTGTGGAAGTTAAAAATCTTCTAAGTCAGATGATGTGTTAGGGAGTTTTGTTATTTAAGCAATTATAAGAGTTTAAAGGAACTCTGAAATATGTGTTCAGTTTCTCCTGAATGCTGTTTTATCAGTTTCTATTTCCATATGTGTGCTTTCCAAAAGCAAAGTTCGCTCAAAATATAAATTATACAGAAAGTTGGCCCTTCCTCCTGTTCATATTTTAAATATGCCTTTAGTTCCTTCTCAGTGATATTTATGATGCATTTATAGTCGCAAGAACAGTTGTCAGGTGGTTGGAAAGGTGCTCTTTTTATCCCATGTTCTTTGATAGCAAAGAAGTTAGCTGCATTTTTTCCTTTTCTTTCCGTTTGAGAAGGAGAAAACTGTAAAACTCCCTAATTTGTATTTGTGGAAGGGAAGTCCAGTTCAAATGATGAGTAAGCTGACCTGTAGGTATTTAAAATAAAATTTTAGGTTTATCATATTCAAGTACGTTGGGTAACTCAGCTATGTTTGAATGTATGTATCAGGTGGAAATAGGTAAGAACAATTTGTAATTAATGCAACTCTTGTTTTTAATAGTGATTTAAAGGGCTTACAGCTATTAGAACTGACAACAGTTCATTCAATTAAGCGCAATTATATCTGCAGACTTATTTACACAGTTAATTTGCTCAAGCTGTAGCAAGGCTGTAATTCATAGCAATTTTTTTCAATTAGAGTTTAAAATCTTTTATTTATGGTAAGAGAAAAGACAAAGTTAAAAAAATCAATAAGAAAACAATCTGCCAAATGTATATTTTCCCAGTGAAAAATTTTGTTATTTAACAAGATCACATGCAGGGAGGCACACAGATGTGATTTGTATAATTACATAATAAAGAGATGCAATGAATCTTTTATTGTATACCTGCAGACCCATTTTAGAGCGGATTCACAAAACAAAAAAGTTAGATGCGCAATGCCTAAATTTAATATTCTGGCTGTTTTTGTTTTTGTTGTGTTCAGTTAAAGCCATTCTGTAAAAATAGGCAGATCTGCTAATAACCATATATTAGTTTTCTAATTGGAAAAAATCATTTGATATATGGTGTTATCTCTGAAGAATCCCATCTTTTCACTTGTTTAGAATGACCATTTGCCCAGGTTGGTTAGGAGGAGGGGGAGGATAGAGAAAGCCAACTGGTTGGAATGTAAATTGTAAGCCCACTTGATGTGCATTTAGGAAGTAGGCTACGGGAGATACACAAATTGGCTGAGATAAAAATGCTTTCATGTTTTCATGCTTATTCCTTTATTTAACAATTATCTGTAAATCATGTATTATATGAGGACAAGACCTGATCCTTGCTAGTGGGAAAAACAATAATTCAACAATTTTACGACTATTTGTTATGATTATGGTAACTACCAGGAGAGATGTCTTAGTTTGCTCTGGAGGTTGAAGGCAGTACGAAGAGGGAGTCTCTGCGGTACATCTTTTTTTTTTTTAATATTGAAATCTGAAGCGTGAAAGAGTTAGCTAAGCTAAGAGGAAGCAGTTTTTCTGGCCAAAGGAAACAGCATGTGCAAAGGACCTGGGGTGGAACCAACATTGCAGCTGGAGCAGAGAGGACAAAGAAACAGGCTGGTGAGGCAGGCAGGAACCTGATCAAGCAGGGCCTTATGGGCCATATTACCTTGGGCCTTATAGGAGGGGAAATTGAAGGCTTTAAAACAGGGCAGTAACATAATGGGACTTGAATCATTGTATGAAAAAAAGAAAGAAGGATCCCACCACCCTGCCCTTGCTACTGCCCTGGGAGCACGTCTCCTTTCTCTGCCCACTCTCTGCTTAATACCTTCCTCCCATTCACTCATTCTTTAATTCTTTGCAATCTGACTACCACTCCACGCTCTTGGGCCTTCTTCTTTGAGGTCACCGGTGAGCTTCTTGCTATCACACTTGGTAACTTTTTTCTACTCTTAATATCTAAAACATTTGATGCTATTAAACACTCTCTTCCTGAAAGATGTTCCACAGCCCCACTGCTATCTGGCTTCTGAAACATGGTACCTTTCTGTGACTTTGCTCTCTTCTCCTCTCTCCTTTTTCCCCAAGCTGCTGCAAATGGCAAGTCTCATTTGTTCCTAAAACTTGTTTTCACCTGAGCTCCAATTATCGAGCCATGTTAGGCATGATTCAAAGCATTGGGGATGCTCTAGGAAACAAGAGGCTCCTTAAAGAGTCAGCATTCTAAGATGTGAAACCTGTCATTAAGTAAGATAATTTTGGGCAGTGATAAGTGCAATAAAGAAAATAAGGTAATGAGAAGAGAGAATGCTGAAATAGTTGGGAGAGGGACTTCCTCCTGGGCAGTGGCATTGGAGTCAGGCCTGAATAATGAATCGGAGCCAGATCATGTGATTTGGAGGAAGAGTGTACCAGGCCGGGGGAGTAGCAGATGCCCAGGCCCCAAGGGGGGATGGTCTTTCCATTTCATGCTGGGCTCCCTTACCTGGATTTCTTATTGACACCCACCCCCCCTAACTGTTTCAGAATTGGTATCTCTCTTTCTGATCCCACCAAACCCGTGGAGAATTTCTCTGTTCCTCTTAATGCCATCTCTGTTCACCACCCTCAAAACCTCTTAGACCAGCAGTCATAAAACTTTTTCCACGAAGGAAAAGACAGTAAATATTTTCAGCTTTGAGGGCCAGGCTGCCTCTGTCACAACTACACGATCCTCCTGTAGAATTAAAGCAAATGTAGACAATATAGAAACCAATGAGAGTGGCTGTGTTCCAATAAAATTTTATATATGGACCCTGAAATTTGAATTTTCACTCATCACAAAATATTATTTTTTCCCCAACCACTTAAAAACATAAAAATTTGTACAGCTTCTTAGCTGTACAAAACAGGTGGCAGGCCAGATTTGGTACATGGGCCAAAATTGCTGACCCCTGTCTTAGACTTCTCTTGACTTCTCCCCTTTCCTTCTTCTCCAGCTCACAGACAGCAGTTGGCCCAGTGCTCGTAGTGCTCCCTGCCAGTATTTGCACCTCTGCTTGTTCACTATCTCTCTGTCTCTGAGCTCTCTTTCTTCTACCTGGGTGACCCGGCAGTTTCTCGTGTAGTCTCTCTGCCTCCAGCCCTCCATACAGACAATGAACGGTCTTGCAGCTGGATTCAGGTCATAGAATTGCCTGGCCATAAGCCTTCGTCAGTCCCTGTTGCATACAGAAAACAGTCGAAATGCTTCCTTAGTGTGGCTTTCAAGGCTCCTTGTGATAAGATCTCAACTTTTCAGCTTCTCCCATTTCTCCGCTTCTGCACTGTGTCAAAATACGTTATTTACTGTTTTGCACTCAGGCCTTAAACATTTTTTCTGTTTTTCTGCATTCTTTTTTTAATGCACTTTGCCCATGTCTTGTGCTCTCCATCTGCCAAAATCCTGTACCTTTCTTTTTTTTTTTTTTAAATTTTTTATTTATTTATGATAGTCACACACACAGAGAGAGAGAGAGAGAGAGAGAGAGAGAGGCAGAAACACAGGCAGAGGGAGAAGCAGGCTCCACGCACCGGGAGCCCGACGTGGGATTCGATCCCAGGTCTCCAGGATCGCGCCCTGGGCCAAAGGCAGGCGCCAAACCGCTGCGCCACCCAGGGATCCCAATCCTGTACCTTTCAAGTCACTTTCAAATGTCCCTGATCCCTCCCCTCCTCTCTCCAATAAGAGGTGTGTATACATGTAGTGCTTCGGCGGTGGTATGCAGTCCTCTTTTATAGAGCATTGTGTTCCACCTTATGCCTCAGTTCTTTTGTAAGCCGGCTTCCCCTATGCAATCCCAAGGTCCTTGAGCCCAGGAACAGTCTCATTCACTGTAATACCGCCTTTCACAGTAGGTCCATTGAATAAATGCTAAGTCCTGTATAGATATATACAATTTGTAGACAGTCTAACTGGGAATGTTTTGCTGATGGGAATTGGGCCAAATTAAATCCTAGCGTCTTCTATAAAGAGACACAGTTTTGTGAAAGATTAGGTATTTTGGAAGACTTTGGTTGTATTCTTGATCCTGTCAATAGCTTAGATAAATAAGTTCAGGCAAATTACTGATGTTCCTCTTCAAGAATGGAGATGTTTCTTTTTATAGGAAAGAGAAATGAGTGCTCTTAAATTATAACATTTCATTGCCAGACAGTTCAGGGCCGTTATTTGCTTGTTTTAGATTGCTGTCCACTTTTCTTACAGTAGTCTTCCTGCCTCAGTCTCCCACCAGATTGTTTGTCACATGTATTATGTTTTTGTTTTAATGAATGGTTCTTCTGTTGTATGTGTCTTTTATATAGGTTTTAGCTCAACTTTTTTGGTGCTAGAAATATAAATAATAAACACTAGCCTCTTAGTTACCTATCCTGAGGTGACACCAACATGGTAAGAGAGATAAATATCTCAGAAGAAACAATTAAGAAGGCTCTGGGGCAATATGGGAAACATGACATGGGTTTGGTGGAAAATGAGAAAGGTGCTTTGTAAGTATCTTGTAATCTTTTGGTTAACGTGTGCTTGGGGCAGGTCATGTCTCCCAGGTTTGTGGTGTGTAGCACATTTTTGCGAATAGGAAGGGAAAGCAGCAAGAGGATGAGACTCAAGATTAATAAACTTCTATGTGCCAGTTGTTGTACATGCATTGCATTTGGTATTTTATCTTTTAATAGCCAGGGATTTGGATCTTAACAGCATCATTTTCCAAATGAGCAAACAAAGCTAATAAATGGCAGACCTGAAATTCAAATTTAAAGCTCTCTGGGATTAAAAACAAAAACATGTGCTATCTACTCTTTCTCCCCTACTCCCAGCTTTATTGAGGTATAACTTAAACCCTATCTCCTGTCTTTTCTCTTGCCTCTTTGTTTTGTTTTTGTTTGTTCTTTGGCTGACATTGGCATTTAAACCTACGAAGCTTGTTTCTATCCTGTTTTATAGTATGATGCTTCTGAAGCAATTTTTGGTTCTCAGAGAAGTGCCTCGTGCACCTGTATTTGGTATTGTTAGATGTTAAGTTTTAATAAAGAGGATCTGAAAGGATTGTTTTTTGTGGGAGGATGGGGGTGAAACAGGTGACTCAGTTCATTTAGCTCTCCTAAACAGAATTCAGTATTTTTCTTGTGAAATATTTTTGACAGTGTAAATCAAACTTGGTTTACTGTTACACATTTTATTACCTGGTTATTATATAACATGCCCCATGTTTACAGTGCTTGGATCTGAGTATACTAGAGGTGCTGTGAAAAGCAGCCTGGACTTGGAACCAGGAAGAGCTGGGTCTGAGGCTGTCCTTTGCCACTTGCTGGCTCTGTGACTTTGTGCTCATAATTGATCCTCAATTTTTCTCAGCTTCAAGATGAATTTAATAGTGCCTATCAAAAAGGTGGTTTTGTGAGGGTTAAATGAGGTAGAATATATGGAATAGCTTCAGAGAGTGCCTGGGATTCGGCCAACATTCAATAAATGGCAGTTATTCACTCCCACCCCAGAAACTGAAAATTGCCAGGGAATCTGTAAATGATTATGTAACGTTTACATGTTTGTAAGTGGGAACTTTATTGCTGATAGATATTACTCAAGTTATGAACTTCTGATGCAAGAAACCCCCTTATGCAAATAGCTGGCTTCCAGTTGCTACAAAAGCATCAGTATAAGGTAGGGGCTTAGACTTCCAAATCTGGAACTATAGAGTCTGTGAGTTCGAATTTTGATTTATTTCATTAGCTGAGTGATCCTGGGCAAGTTATTCAACCTTTTTGAGTCTTGGTTTCCTCTTCTGTAAAATGAGGATAATAATAGCACCTACTTTTCAGGTTGTAAGGATTACATGAGCATGCGTGCACATGCATGTGTGTGCGTATGTACCAGCACCCCATCAGGGCTTGCCACTATTATTTATGGTCTCTCTGTCTTCCTCGCATTGTGTAGACAGCACATAAATCACTGGAAATTCCTTGTAATTCCTTCTCACATCTTATCAGGAGGATCCTCTTTTTACAAGTCTATCTTTTCTCTCTGTCTTCAGTGCCTTCTTAGTTTAATTCAAACCGTCCTTTTCTCATATACTCTCAGCAGTCCTCTCCGTTGTGTATTTCTTGTCTAGATACTTAAAAATCTGGTTTGGTTTTATGTGGAAACTGAACATTTTCTAACATTTTATCATTCTGAATGATAAACCAGCTATGTGTTAAGGCTACTTTTATACAAAGAAATATGAGAGCCATATAGTCTCAAGCAAATAAAAAAATGTATAAACTACTTTATTGTGTACTGAATGCTTACTCAGTGCCATTCACATTGGTACATCGAGACTCAGCATGATCGAATCACATGTTTAAAGGCACCCAGTTTTTAAGTGAAAGAACCTGGATTGATAGAAGCGAGGCCTACCTGGTCATTGGTCTCAGAATTCCTGAGATTAGTTGCCTTAAAGCCAGCAGGCACCTCCTCACCACTCCCATCTGCACCCCTTATTAACTTAACACTCTGCTTAAACTTCAGCTCCAGCTTTCAAGATGACAAGGTCACTCATAGTTCTCTTTGAAAGTATGTTTTCTCTTTTTGCAGGGGAAGATGTATATTGTTTCAGATACTGTGTCTTAAATTGGTCTTTTGTGGGTTGGCTTGGAAACCTAACCACATTTATAGCAGTGCGTGTTGGGAGACACTGCTTTAAATTTCAGACAAACTGGGAATGAATTTTTAAAAAGGCAAAACCTTGCATAAACTAGAGAGTACCAGTGTATTTGTTCGAGTGTGTTACTGCATTGATATACCTGAAAGGCTTGTATGTCACACCTGAACTAGGCACATTCTGGAATTTATACACATTATTGCACTTATTTGCTTAGCTATCTGTTCTCATCTGTGGCTGACCTTTGTATCCCAACTACTAGCATTGTGTTTGGCACATACTAGGAACTCTATGAAGAGACCTATTTAGTCCTCTTTAAAAATCAATGTTTTTTTATACTTTTCTGTATGCTCGATATAGTTCAATTAAAAAAAATCAATGCAGTAAGAGTCAGGCAACATTGAAAGAGGAATATTGCCACATAGTTACCAATCAGATGAAAATACTGCTTATGCTAGGCTGAACTGAGACATTTAAAGGTATTTGGGAGCCACTTAAGAGACTATTACTTTGATAATTGAGAGGGGCAAGGAAAGCAGTCAAACAAGTTCTTTCTTGGCTTGGAGTCTTGTTTACTTTTCTCAGGTTAGAAGTGATAGGTCTAATGGTTTTAAGGAATCGTGGAGACAAGTCTGCTGTGAACCCCAACATACTGGGTTCTAAGTTTATAGACGTTTTCTAGTTGGGGTTGTTTAAGGGTTTGTAGCACACAATGATCAGAAATTATTATAATAATTCTAAGAGTTAGAAGAAATCGAATTCACCCAGGGATACTTCCCCAGTTTTATAACAGAGAACACTAAGAATCAGAGCATCATATGACTTGCCCAAGACCTCTGCAGGCCAGCACTTTAGTGCATTTTTTAAAATACAGCTTTGGGGCACATGGGTGGCACAGTCAGTTAAGTGTGTGACTCTTGATCTCAGCTCAGGTCTTGATCTAAGGATTTTAAGTTCAAGCCCCACCTTAGATTCCATGCTGGGCTTGGAACCTACTCAAAAACAAAACCAAAAAACAAAGAAACAAACAAAAAACAGCACTGTGCTGGATTTGTGATTGAGTGATGAAATGATACAGAAGGTATTTACATGTAGAAATTAAGAAACTAAATGACCATTTGGTGAAATAGCTGTGAGAAATTTAAGATACACGTATTTGTGGGTAGAAGATTTAAAGATTATTTAAGAGAAATTGGGATTATGTAGGATCCAGCCATTGGACATCAGACATTGTGAAGAGCAGTGTCTTGTGGGAGAAGAGATAAAGCTCCTTTCTTTGGCTCTTGCCTCACTGGAAGTTGAGGTTATGGACCAAGTCCCTCTTGATTATCCTTTAGTCCTATTTCAGCCCTGTGCCTGCTGTCAGGCAGATAGATGGTCAGTAAGTAGTATTGAACACATCTTAAAATGCTAACTCTGGGATTATGTTGTGAAAGACCTATTTGATCATTTCGACTGGCATTTCTTTTTTATGCTGCTCCTTTTGTCAGAAAAGACACTTAAAAAAAAATATTTATTCACTCATGAGAGATAGAGAGAAAGAGAGAGAAAGAGAAGCAGAGACACAGGCAGAGGGAGAAGCAGGCTCTATGCAGTGAGCCTGACCTGGGACTCGACCCCAGGTCTCCAGGATCATATCCTGGGCTGAAGGCGGCGCTAAACCGCTGAGCCACCCAGGCTGCCCTAGAAAAGACACTTTACAAAGCATCCCCAGCCTGTTAGACCTTAATGGAGATAACAGTTCATATTTGGACAGCAAAAACAAAGTAGTGAGAGCTCATTACAAATAACAAGATGCTCTCTAAAACTTTCATTTAAAACTTAAGACAGCTAAGATGGAGACAGGTGAAGTGATTATGAACTAGACCCAAGTACTGTACTCTCCCACCATGCCACAGGGCTGCACTTGACTGTTCTTGACTGGTTTAGGGGAATGGCACAGCCCGTGACGCCCCCCCCGGTGCAATCTGCTCAAGTCCAGCTGGGGCCTGGCTCTTCTTTTGCCACTTGGGTCGGCAGAGCCTCCTAGAGGCTTGGTCTTTATGCCTGCTGCCTTCGGGTCACAGTCAAGGCCTTGATCACATAACTGGGTCAGAATGACCTGCCCTTGTCTTGTTCTTGCAGTGAGGCTAGCTCTCACCATACTCTTACTGTGGAACTGAGGCCTCAGGAAGTAATTGAGTCAGGGTATTTATGGCTGAAGCCTGGGGCCTCAAAGTTAGAAAGTGTTCACCTTGACTTGGACCTCGAAGGAGAGAAACATTTTTAAACCTTTCCCAGCCTTTTTCTTTAGTCATTAAAGAGTTACAGCCTACAAATTCAAAATAATTGTAACCATTTGATTTTATACAAGAAAGATACATATTCTGTGGTCTTACTGATCTGTGTTATGTTTAGTTTCTATAGACACTAGGCACTTGCTTTTTTAGTTGTTTCTCTAAAGAGTTATTTTGGAATTTCAGATAATTTAGCCTATATTCAACAAATATAGTTTCATACAGAATACTGTTAGCTATTCATTCTTTTATCTATTTTTCAGAGAAGTGAGCTTGTAAGCCTAATATTGTTGCTTCCTAGGCAGTCATTTGAAACTTGCTGTGGCTCGTGGATTCTTCTTTTAAAATTTTATTTATCATTTTAAAGAAGTTAATACTGTACTTGAATTTTAGGAAAATTGAGAAATAAATAAAAATTCCAAGATCTATCACTCAGATAAACATTTTTGTTAATATTTTAGCCTTTATTATTTCACTTTGTTTCATGCATAATAGATAAATAAATTTAAAAAATTCGGGGATCCCTGAGTGGCTCAGTGGTTTAGGGCCTGCCTTCGGCCTAGGGTGTGATCAAGTCCCACATCGGGCTCCCTGCATGGAGCTTGCTTTTCCCTCTGCCGCCCGTCTCTGTCCTCTCTCTCTCTGAAATAAATAAAAATCTTCAAAAAAAAAAAAAAAATTCAAGGAGATCATAGAACGTAATGCTAATTTGTAACCTGTTTTTTTTTTTTTTTTTCCACTAAATGATTCCTCACAATTTTATCTAATAAATTTTGGTTAGGGTGATAAAAGTTTTTATGGTATATAGTTTTCCTTAGTATGGATGAATAAAAGTTCATTTATCTAATCCTCTAAAGAAGAACATACATTGTTTTTCCTCTGTAAACCATCATTGTGCCTCCATTTTTGTGGAATTTTCTGATTATTTCCTTAGACTATAAATGATAGTGTTTTCTGGATTTTTTTTCACATTTTAAGATTTTTGGATACTTATTTATGCTGTGATTTATGTTGTGCTTTAATGGAAACATCTTAAATTTATCCAGTTGGGTGTTCTAGAACAGCGAGTTCTCTAGGTTCTTTGCTGAGTATACGGTTTTGGGGACTTTGGTTGTCTGAGCAGTGTTTCTAAATGGTTAGATCTTGTCTAATGGTTAGACAGTATCATAAGCATTCTGGGCTGCCAGATTCCAAGATTTACTCTGAAGGTGTGAGGTGGAAGCCACTTTAAGCTGCTGGAAGATAATCCTGTGGAAGAGACAGGCTTTATCATTTTGCGTTTACCAGGTGTGTTGCAGTGAACCTTCAAACTCTTCCAAGTAAAATAGGGTCGTCTTTTAATCCCCCCTTATGATTAAACTGGCTGCTAACCTTTTATGACAAAGATAGATACCCAAAAGCAATTTCAAAGGGTGAATCTTTTGGTTAGTGGTTATAAAGATTTCACATGGATAGTATTCTCAGTGTTTTGAAGTTACTTTATTGGTCAGGTCTGCTTCAATGAAATCAGCAAGGCTAGTTTATCTTTGCAGAGACTTGTGACAACAAGCTTATAACTGCACTCCCTGGGGAGCACAGTACACTTTCAGGATTTTTTTGCTTCAGGCTCCTCTGTGCAGCCTTATGCTGTGAGCTTTTCAGATTCTAGGTGTGAAACTGGTTTGACATTAACTCCCACCATGACAGCTTTTTAGATAGCCTCTTTGCATAAGTCAGAGTCTGCCGAGCTAGTGCCATGCTTGCCACATTAATTTCTTTTCTCTGTATTTGCTCCTTACTTCATGCCTCCTGGTTCATAGAAAAGAGCCATTATACCTCAGTAGTCCTAACGTTTTTTGATCAGATTTGTGTTTGATAAAATTAAACTGTGTCAGTAATTGGTAAAAACCAAACCAAGGGAACCTGTAGTTAATGGAGCATTGAGTTGAAGACCTGATAAAGGGTGGAGTTCTTTAAGCACAGATGAGAGATCTTATCTGTTTATCACCTTCCTGTTCTTTGACTTCAGTGCTAGTATGTTCCATCAAAAGCCTCCGCTTTAGGGTCATAATTTAAGCACTCTTTTCTGTGTTATGCTTCAGGTAATTTAGGAACATTTATATTTCTTTTTTTTTATTTAAAATTAATAAATTTTTATTTAAGATATTTTTATTTAAGATATTTGACATGTGATTCCTTCTGCCGCCAATCACCATAGTTCCACCAAAGCCAGAGTGATGATCTTCAACCAAAATAGCACTTTTAAAACAAACTTTTGTTCAATCCACAGCCGTCACTGTCCAGAGGTCTTCTTGGATCTCCACTTGAATATGGACATACTTCAAAAACTCCCCACTGTAATCTTTGAGGTCCAATTTCTTTAGAGCCCCATTTAGGGTCTAAATAGATAAATGATCTTCCTGGTTCTCAAACATCCTCTAAACATGAATGAGTTCAAATCGTATTCACCCCTTTAAGTCCAGACACTGTTTTCAAGTGAAAAGCCTTAATATTCATATTCCTATCTCTTCCTTTTCAGACCATTCTATCCTCTGTCCCATGTTTTTGGACTTTGATGCTCTCTTTTTAGACGAAGCAGCTTCTTCAGTATATTCCTCTTGTCCTAAATACAGATTCATTTTCTTTGGTATTTCAGAACTTACTATGAATTCATTATTGTCCACCAATTTTATATCACATCCATCATCATGTTCAAGAGTTGTTGCAGCCTCTTCCACTGTTTCTGACTCTTCAATAGGAGAGAGAGATCCATCATCATCCAAGTATTTGTATCTACGACTGTCAAAATCTTCCCTTTCTAAATCTTCACCAACATTCATTTGTTTCAAGGATTCCTTGAGATAGTATTCATATTTCAATTTTTCAAGGTAGTTGAAAAATCCTCTTGCCACCGCTTGCTCAAAGCTTAAAATCTTTCTCCATGGTAATGGCTTTTTTACATTCTCAGATTCTAAAAATGGGAACCCAGATCCTTTGTCTTTAACTTGTTTCTTATTTATTTGGGAGCGTCTAGTGGTTTTTCTTCCTTCTGGTCTTCCCCTTGGTCTTTCTTTTGGCTTATATTTCCTCTTTTTACGTTTCTTTTTTTTGAATCTTTCAAAAATAGCTTTTAAAGTCAGTGGTCTTGGTTCAAAAGAGGAGTCACTAGATGAATCTCTTGCTTCAACACCTCCAGATGAACGAACAAACTTTCTAATAGGGTTTCTTTGCCCCTGTTTTGGTGAGTAAGGGACACACTGAGTCTTAAATAAGCTGCTACCAGAAGAATTATCACTTTCATTGTCAATTTCTACAGCTGAATTAGATGCCATTATAGGTTGAAAAAATTCGTTACTTATTCTCCCCCAAGTCCTCTCCAAATTGTAATCACCACTTGTTTGCTTCAGAGTTCCCAACAACCACGCGGAAGGAAAGAGGAACATTTATATTTCTAAATTGGTCTAGCTATATGTCTTTCATGGTTTGTGTGTCTCTCCTATATATTATCTAGTGTAGATTTAATGATTTTTTTAAAAATTACTTTTCTTCGTAAATGTGATAGCATTCTGGCCTGACATAGTGACTGATGTATTTACCAACTGGAAATACTATGTTAAATTTGAAATTGTACTCATAAAATCATGGGATTGTGTACTACTGTTCTTCTAAAGATATGTGATTTTGCAGATAAAATTGCAAATGGAGCTATGGAGAGAAAATTCTTACTCAAGGACCTATATAGCTCAGTGTGGTTGTTTTTCTTTTAGATTTCTGTGTTCTCTCCTGGTGACTTAAACAAAAAAGATGGGTTTATTGGCCCAGATACCTACAACCACCTAAGAGGAGGAAGGAAGAGAATCCGTGAACTTCAGTGATGTCAAGGCATAATCCCTTCATTAGGAGTCATTGTTTCTGTTTCTCTTCATTAGTCTCATTTCTTGCCATAGTAAGGTTTTCTCCAAGTGGCTTGAAAGAGAACAACTGGCTGCCCCAAGATATAATTTTGGCTTCTACTCATCAAATCTCCCTGAAGGTCTTTTAGGTCACCTTTTGGTCCCATAGGTAGACAGTGGTTGGTCAACTCTGGGTCATGGTTGGGGGTCAGGCAGGATACTGAACTATAGGCCTAACAGAACCAAATGAGGTGAGAGGTTTCTAGACAGATAAAAATAATGCCTACCATAACATCTTGAACTGGCAGTTTAAAAAAATTATTTTTAATTGTGGTAAAATACACACCATTAAATTTGCCATCTTAACCGTTTTTAAGTTACAGTTCACTAGTATTAAGTACATTCACATTGTCGTGCAACTTGTCTACAGAACTCTCTTCATCTTGCAAGACTGAAAATATATTCCTAACTAAATGCACCCCCCCCCTCCATTCTCCCCTTCTTCTAGCCCCTGGCAGCCACCATTCTCCTTTCTGTTTCTATGACTCCTCTAGGGACCTCATATGAGTGGATGCATACTGTAGAAGTGGAAAATTTTCCCTTTCTTGTAGCTTCTTTGGTTGGTCTAATAATTAAATTGGCATCAGATCAACAGGAGAAAAACAAATTTAATTTTATACATATGGGAGCTCGTAAAAATAGACTCAAAGAAGTGACCAAAGCAAGGCAGCTTTTTATACCCTTTTTTACCTTAAACAATAAATTTGTGAAGAATTGGTAAGACAAAAAGTTTGGGCTTGGGGTAGCAAATTAATGAAGAAGTAACAAGTCATGTTTATATAGCCGCCTCCACCCTGAATCTCCTATTTCTAACAGTAAGGATGCTTTCTACCCTGTGGGTTGCAAGGAGGGTACCCTTCTCATGGGGAATTTATTTCCTGCTGTACTGGCCATTTCTTAAGTAACTTTAATTCAAAATAATCAATATGCTAGAGTGGCATATTTTAGGGCAACCTGCCTGGAACTCCCTCACTACAGTATTTATCCTTTTGTAATTGACTTATTTCACTTAGCATAATGTCCTTAAGATTCATCCATGTTATAGCATGTATCAGAATTTCCTTCCTTTTTAAAACTGAGTTAGTCTTCCTTTGAATGTATATACCACATTTTATCTATTCATCTGTTGATGGACACTTGGGCTGCCTTATACCTTTTGGCTACTGTAAATAATGCTATGAACATGGAGGTACAAATATCTCTTTGAGACCCTGGTTTCTTTCTTTTCTTTTCTTTTCTTTTTTTAAGATTTTATTTATTTATGAGAGAGAGAGAGAGAGAAAGAGAGGCAGAAGCAGGTTCCATGCAGGGAGCCCGATGTGGGACTCCATCCCAAGACTCCAGGATCACACCCTGGGCCGAAGGCAGCACTAAACCACTGAGCCACCCGGGCTTCCTGAGACCCTGGTTTCAATTGCTTTATGAACTGGCCTTTTTTTTTTTTTTTGACAACTCTGGCTCAAACAGGATGAAAACTAAGTTCATCTTTCCCTGCCCATTATCTTAATCTCCTCTTATCACCTTCACTGGTCACCTATGCCTGATCCTTGGGTTTTTTGACTCCTCTGTCATAGAGTTTTGGCCACCAAGCTTGACCAGTTTTTAACTGTTAAACATCCTTTCAGTCCAGTGCTTTCTGAGAATGTTTGTTCTGAGGATGTCCTGTGAATAACGAATTTCAGGGTCAGATTAAGTTTGGGAATTGCATGTTGCTTAGTTTATCCTTTTCTTCGGGGGGACCAACATGTATGTTAACATACTAAAGTCTTAGGAAGTCTCACAGTGAAGAAACTATTAAATGTTACTCAGTTAACTATTTTCCAGCTATATTTGATCATGGACTCACTTTCACTTAACACTTACTGATACAGACTTGAGTAAGAGCACAGCTCTTGCTCTCCTCTCTCCTTGCCTTTCCATCTCCACTCCTACTGCCTTTCTTTCACTTTTATCTCTTGCTTGGACTGGAGTCCAAACCTGGGAAATTAGGGCTTATATAAATCTTTTTTAATCTCTTTGATCAATTTGGCAGTCCATTGAAGCCCCCTTCTCTTGGAATAAGAGAACATATACCATTAAATACATAGGATTATAAATCATTCACTGATTTGCTAGAGAAGGCTGTCCTCTGGTTCATCTGCAGTTGCCACAGACTGGAAGTGCTCTGTGGGGACAGTATGGTGGGGAATAGTGTGGACAGTAGAGTTAGGACGTTCTCTGTGGGCAAGTTATTTAATTTCTCTGTCTCTATTTACTCATCTATAAAACTGAGATAATAGTAATACCTACCTCCTAGAGTTGCTGAGAATTAAGGAAGCCCTAATATTTAAAGTACTTAGAATGAAGTGCCCAATAGCTGTTGTTCTTTCTTTCCTCCCTTCCTTTGTGATATGCATTATTTTGATCATATTGCAAAAGATGGTTTATAGTTCCTCTGAGGTTATTTGGAGTATTTGCATGCATTTCCATAGTTCATCCCCAGTGAAGGAAAAATGCATCTGATGACATTATCCATAATTAACTATTTTGGTGCTCAGTAAGTGGAAAATATACAACATCCTCTTGTTAGTGTAGAATGTTTGCTTTATTTAACAAACACTTATTCTCAAAACCTAGAAAGTAGAACGTTAGAGGAAACATTGTGGAAGGAAATACGGTTATGGGTGAAAGGCTGACTTGGAGGATTTTTATTTTTACTGAGATCTTAAATATTTTCCTTTGAGAGTTTCAGCAGGGAAGAGCTTGAATTCCAATCATAGCTCTCTGACGTTGGGCAAGTTACCCAATGCCTTTCCATTTACTTATTTACCATAACTTATTTGGAGAAATGGGGCTGGTTATACCTATGAGGATTAATTTGAATATTAAATGAGATGACATGTATATAGAAACATAGCCTGTGTAGGTGGGCTGTAAATGGTTTCCTCTCTCCTTCCAGGGAAGTGGAAGATAATTTCCATGTGATAGATTGCTCAGCTCCAGTGATTCTCTGTGGGTGGTGAATCTCCCTCTTACCCAGTCTTTCTTGGCAAGCCTTTTAAACGTTATTATTGTTATTGATATTGGTGGTAGTGTTGATATTTTGTTTGGCATGGGCGCTATATTTACATGGTTCACAAAGCCAACCAATATAACAAGGTGCAAATTGAGAAGGACTTGCTCCTGTCTCGTCTTTGTCCCTGTCAGCTTCCTTCCCTGCCTACTTAAGTATCCTCCTTTTATTAATTTCTTGTGTTCAGATATAATTAATACAAGTATATGTTTTTCTTCTCTATTTTTGTGCAAAGAAGAGCATACTCTCTACTGTTCTGTACTTTGCTTTTTTTTCATTTTACAGCATATCCTTCTCACTTTCCTTATTATTAGGGCATAGAATATTTCCTCGTTCATATGCATGCATGCAAGTGTGTGTGTGTGTATGTATGTGTGTATGTATTAGAGCTCCAGAGTCTTCCACTGTGAATGTGCCATGTTTACTTAACCAATCCCCATATTCATGGACATTTTTTGTTCCCCACATTTTTGCTATTGCCAACTGTTCTTCCTCATATGTACAAGATTGGGCAAATTCCCAGATGGTATTATTGGATTAAAAGATAAGTGCATTTATAATTTTTATTAATCTGGTAAATTGCTCTCCATGGGGTTTGTACTATTCTGCTTACATTGGTATGCATTTATTTTTATTTTTATGTTTGCATTGCAGATAGTTCATACCCCTCCCTCCATATCTTTTTTTGAGTTGCCATCTTGTTAATGTGGAGGGTATCCTACACCTGAAGGAGATCCCTTCCTATTTTTCCTAAGTGGCCCTGGGCTGTTAAAAATCCAGTGTTTTCCAAGCCAGATCCTGGGACACGAGTTACAGTGGGGTGTGAGACCAGGTATTGTGCCTATCTCTATCTGTTCTTGTCCCTGTCTTGGGATGTGAGGGTGGAATGATTGGGTGTATTATGTGCCTGAGGCACCAGGTGCGTCTGGGGAGACAGCCATTTGTTCTGCACATAAAATACTACTGGCTACTGTCTCCCTTCTTTGGAAGCTCTTTATTTTTTTAAGGAGTTATGTTCATTGCTTTTTGTAAAAGTTGTTTCTGTTTTTTGAATATTTAGAATTACGAAGAAAATTTAAAAATGCTTGGAATCTCATAACCATTGTTAATATTTTAATATCTTCTCAATCTTATGTGTGTATTCTCATCATAAATGGTCATTGTATACTGCATGATATTTTATAACCTTTCCTTCATTAGTGCATTGTGAATATCATTCCATCTTCCAGTAATCATACGCATATGTACATGTATGTATATGTGTGTGTGTGTTTTGAATAGAATTCTGTTGGATGGCTTCACCATGATTCTGTGTTCCTGGATGAACATTTGCGATTGTTTTGTTATTTTACTTTATTTGTTTTTTAGATTTTTACTTATGAGAGTGTGTGTGTGTACTTGAGCAAGAATGGGGCCTGGGGAAAGGGGGTGGTGGCAGCGGGGAGAGGAAGAAGGAGAGACAGACTTCCCTCTGAGCAGAGGGCCTGACTTGGGGGCTTGATCCCAGAACTCTGGGATCATGACCTGAGCCACCCAGGTGCCCCTTGTTAGTCATTTTTTTTTTTTTTTTAGATTTAATTTATTTTTTCATGAGAGACAGAAAGAGAGAGACACACACAACACACACAGACACAGGCAGAGGGAGAGGCAGGCTCCATTCCATGCAGGGAGCCTGATGTGGGACTCGATCCCAGATCTCCAGGACCACACCCTGGGCTAAAGCCGGTGCTAAACTGCTGAGCCACCCGGGCTGCCCTTGTTAGTCATTTTAAACAGCCTTATGATGAAGATTGTTGTAGCTAAATCTTATATATCATTGTTATTTGTTTAGAAGAAATTCCTAGAAGTAGAACTGCTGGGTCAAAGTACAGATGCAGTTGCTTTCCAAAGCTGACATGCTGTTTATATTTCTAAATGAGAATGCTTGTTTCATCACATCTAATCAATTTGTGGGTATTATAATGTTTTAAAATTTGCCAATCTGCTAGTAAAAAATGGTAATCTACATTTTACTGTCTAGACTTAAAAATTTTGTTTTCATACTTGAGAGTCATATTTTTTTAGATTGCCTTGTCATGCCTTTTGTCCATTTTATTATTGATGTGTATGTTTCTTTTTGATATTTAAAGAAACCATAAATATATAGGACAGTAACTTTTTGTCAGAGATGGTACAAATGTTTTTTTCACCTTGTTTGCCTGAATATTTAGTGTCTTTTGATAGGGAAGTTATAGATTTTCATGGACTCAAATCTAGCAAACAATTCTTTTTTTTTTTTTTTTAAGATTTTATTTATTTGAGAGAGAGAGAGAGTGAGTGTAAGCAGGGGAGGAACAGAGGGAGAGGGATGAGCAGACTCCACGCTGATCCCAATGCCCTGAGATCATGACCTAAGTTGAAATCAAGACTTGGACATTCAACTGACTAAGTCGCCCAGGTGCTCCTCTATCAGACATTTCTACTTTTGATGTCGTGTTGGAGAGACCTTTTGACTTCTCTGATTGGATAAATATTTATCTCACTTAGACTAAGTAATTGGTGTATCTGAGTTTTTAAAAAATGATGGGGCATTTATTTTAGTGAATTAGATAAATGCTGACTTAATATTTTCTGCTGACTGGGCTATCCAGTTGCCCCACCACATGCACACATAAAATTATCTTTCTTCCCTCGGATTTGAAATCCATGTGTTAAATTTTTTTAAGTTATGCTAGAGCTCTCTACAAAGGGCATTAGAGCACTGGGCTGTTTGCAGGCGGTTGGTATTAGGATGATATTGAGGAGGTGGCTTAAACTCTAACTGGATTTCTTTTGTGAAATCACATCTGACCAGAGTTGTTAATGAGGATCTGACAAGATAATGGATATCAATAATAAACTATATAAAGAGTGTTTATGATGCTACTAATTATTAGGAAGGGCTAGGCATTTCTGAGAACAATAACTATAGTTAAAACTAGTAACACAATATAATAAAAGGTTACATTTTGAGTTTTGGAGGAATTAGGAAAAAAAAAAACAACCCCACAACAATAGCTTATCTGGCTTTAGAGTAATTTCCTATTAGCCAAATAGAAGCCAATCACTAAACTAAAAGTAAGCATGTTACAACTATTTAAAAAATCTTTACAGGAATTAAATTCAGTATTTAATTTCCTGAGTAGGTTAAAAATAGAAGGTGAATGTAATGCTGCATTTAACTTTTCACATGATGATACTCTTCATTTGGTCTTTTTCTTTTTAAAAAATTGAGACATTTACTTTATTTTGAACAAGAAAGTTGTGTAAGCAACTGAAAATATACCCCACAATAAGAGAGGTTCTTCTGCCATTGTGCAGCATATCGCAACAGATATTTAGGGAGGAAAAATACCATATTTGGTGAATTATGTTATTTACTGTCACCTCTTCTAAGACAGGTATGGCATTTTTTGATATCTGGCATAAAGTCTAAGAATCATGCCCAGGTAGAGCACGCTAAATAGTTACATTTTGGGAGATTAAACTTCCATTTAGTTTAAAGTTGAATGTATATACTAATCCAGGGCTACTGAACCACTATTCTTGCTTTAAAGAAAACAAATATGATTTGTGCACTTTTTGCAGTTGCTTTCACATAAAAATCAATTTTATTGTTTCTTTGACTTAAAAATATTCTGGTGAAATAAGTCTTGCAAAAGAAAGATAACCTATCTTTGCTTGTACTATAAAAAAGCAAAGAGTAATGTTTAATTTTTTGATCAGTTATGTTTAGGGCCTTTACAAATAACACATTAGTTTCTAGAGAGCACCACTATGCTGTCCAGACCAAAAATTTCATGTTTTCTCTTTGAGCATCAAAATAGTCCATACTGGTTCTCCAGCAAAGAGCCAGAAGAAAATAACATAATTCTTTTCATCCAGTGTAGAGCAGTGATAAATTCCTGCAGAAAGTATTAGTGTTACTTCTTTCTCCATGAAAATCTGGATCCACCATCCTCTTTATCTCTGATGTCAAAATCTCCAGTCCCAATCTAAGTCCCATCTACATCAAATTTCCTTATCCAAATGTTCCTCATAAAACATCTTAATTCTTTTCTTCTAATGTGATAGTTTATCTTCGCCTATGATTATTATGTTCATCCAGGAGTAGTTTTTCTCTTTCTGGATTTTCTCTAATTCTGAATTGTTTTCATTACTAGTAACAGGTACCAGGCTGATGCAGTTGAGGCAGGCTGACTGGACTTTAGTCAATAGAGGTTCCTCTGGCCTGTATATCACACTTCACCATCTCCCCTGTTTTGCCTGAGAATTAAACCAAATCCTGGGGGGCACTGATGGAATATAGCTGACCTCAGGCTCTTCAGTTGGTCTTTAGATTCAGACATTGCCACTAGACCTACCCAGTCAGGCACCTGGACTTGTGTTGGGATCTGATAGTAGCTGACTTTCAGACCATAGTTATTTCATACTGCTGAGCTTTGGTTTCTTCATCTGTAAAATGAAGCTCCTTTGTAGGTGTTTAAATGTAATGTTCAGCTCTGAGGTCCTCTTTGCAGCTACAATTTCTCTGATAGGAGGAGTAGAGGACTCTGAAAGGGGGCCAGTTTTTTGCATTCTAACTATGAGAAATTTGAAATAACTGCTGACTTCACTTAATTTTTTTGTCCTGAAAATACAAGACAAATGGTTTTCATTTTACCTTTCATTCCTGATTGTTATCAAGATAATAAGCAGGTAAGCTTCAAAGTCCCAAATGAAGAAATTTCCAGTAGTATAATTGCAGTCCAGTAATGTTGCATTTTAAGTATTAACATAATGAAAAATGTTTCCATAGAGTTCAGGAGTGAATTTTTTTTTCTGGATGTGGATATAGATTATAGTGCAAATTACTTGCAGTGTGGATGCAAGTTAAATTCTTGACTCTTCAAACCCAGAGGGGTGAATCATTTTGGGATAGTTAAGTTTTCTAGGTGGTTGAGAGTGTATTCTTATGATTACCATATTTTAAAAACTTTACTTTGGGGGGAGGGGCAAGATGGCGGAAGAGCAGGGTCCCCAAATCACCTGTCCCCACCAAGTTACCTAGATAACCTTCAAACCATCCTGAAAATCTACGAATTCAGCCTGAGATGTAAAGAGAGACCAGCTGGAATGCTACAGTGAGAAGAGTTCGCGCTTCTATCAAGGTAGGAAGACGGGGAAAAAGAAATAAAGAAACAAAAGGCCTCCGAGGGGGAGGGGCCCCGGAGGAGCCGGGCTGAGGCCGGGGCGAGTGTCCCCAGGACAGGAGAGCCCCGTCCCGGAGGAGCAGGAGCTGCACCAACCTTCCCGGGCGGAAAGGGGCTCGCAGGGAGTTGGAGCAGGACCCAGGAGGGCGGGGATGCCCTCGGGCTCCCGGGGACACTAACAGACACCTGCGCCCGGGAGAGTGCGCCGAGCTCCCTAAGGGCTGCAGCGCGCACGGCGGGACCCGGAGCAGCTCGGAGGGGCTCGGGCGGCGGCTCCGCGGAGGGGGCTGCGGGGCGGGAGCGCGAATCCACCAGCGCAGGCCCCGGAGCACAGGGCGCCGGGACACAGCCCAGGATCCGGCCTCCCCCGGGGCAGGCAGAGGCCGGGAGGGCCCAGGACAGCGAGGACGCTCCTGCCCCGAGCTGAGCAGATCAGCGGCCCCGCCCCGGAGCCTCCAGGCCCTGCGGACGGAGAACCGAGAGCCCGAGCCCCGTTCCTGCGGAGGCTGAATCCAGGCTTCCAGAGTTGCCATAGCAACTGCTGCTGTTCCTCCTGGGCCCCACGGGGTAAACAACCCCCGCTGAGCCCTGCAGCAGGCAGGGGCAGAGCAGCTCCCCCAAGTGCTAACACCTGAAAATCAGCGCAACAGGCCCCTCCCCCAGAAGACCAGCTGGACGGACCAGTGATACTCCCCCGTGTTCCAATACAACTTGTTTTTGGCCACTCTGCACTGAGCAAAATGACTAGAAGGAAAACCTCACCTCAAAAGAAAGAATCAGAAACAGCCCTCTCTCCCACAGAGTTACAAAATCTGGATTACACTTCAATGTCAGAAAGCCAATTCAGAAGCACTATTCTACAGCTACTGGTGGCTCTAGAAAAAAGCATTAAGGACTCACGAGACTTCATGACTGCAGAATTTAGATCCAATCAGGCAGAAATTAAAAATCAATTGAATGAGATGCAATCCAAACTAGAAGTCCTAACGACGAGGGTTAACGAGGTGGAAGAACGAGTGAGTGACATAGAAGACAAGTTAATGGCAAAGAGGGAAACTGAGGAAAAAAGAGACAATCAATTAAGGACCATGAAGACAGATTAAGGCAAATAAATGACACTCTAAGGAAGAAAAACCTACGTTTAATTGGGGTTCCCGAGGGCGCCGAAAGGGCCAGAGGGCCAGAATATGTATTTGAACAAATCCTAGCTGAAAACTTTCCCAATCTGGGAAGGGAAACAGGCATTCAGATCCAGGAAATAGAGAGATCCCCCCCTAAAATCAATAAAAACCGTTCAACACCTCGACATCTAATAGTGAAGCTTGCAAATTCCAAAGATAAAGAGAAGATCCTTAAAGCAGCAAGAGACAAGAAGTCCCTGACTTTCATGGGGAGGAATATTAGGGTAACAGCAGACCTCTCCACAGAGACGTGGCAGGCCAGAAAGGGCTGGCAGGATATATTCAGGGTCCTAAATGAGAAGAACATGCAACCAAGAATACTTTATCCAGCAAGGCTCTCATTCAAAATGGAAGGAGAGATAAAGAGCTTCCAAGACAGGCAGGAACTGAAAGAATATGTGACCTCCAAACCAGCTCTGCAAGAAATTTTAAGGGGGACTCTTAAAACTCCCCTTTAAGAAGAAGTTCAGTGGAACAATCCACAAAAACAAGGACTAAATAGATATCATGATGACACTAAACTCATATCTGTCAATAGTAACTCTGAACGTGAATGGGCTTAATGACCCCATCAAAAGGCGCAGGGTTTCAGACTGGATAAAAAAGCAGGACCCATCTATTTGCTGTCTACAAGAGACTCATTTTAGACAGAAGGACACCTACAACCTGAAAATAAAAGGTTGGAGAACCATTTACCATTCAAATGGTTCTCAAAATATACCCTAAAAACTACAGAACACTTCTGAAAGAAATTGAGGAAGACACAAAGAGATGGAAAAATATTCCATGCTCATGGATTGGCAGAATTAATATTGTGAAAATGTCAATGTTACCCAGGGCAATTTACACGTATAATGCAATCCCTATCAAAATACCATGGACTTTCTTCAGAGACTTAGAACAAATTATTTTAAGATTTGTGTGGAATCAGAAAAGACCCCAAACAGCCAGGGGAATTTTAAAAAAAGAAAACCATATCTGGGGGCATCACAATGCCAGATTTCAGGTTGTACTACAAAGCTGTGTTCATCAAGACAGTGTGGTACTGGCACAAAAACAGACATATAGATCAATGGAACAGAACAGAGAACCCAGAAGTGGACCCTGAACTTTATGCTCAACTAATATACGATAAAGGAGGAAAGACGATCCACTGGAAGAAAGTTTTTGGTTTGTGTTGTGTGTTTTTTTTTTTTAGGTAAGTGGGGGGGGGGGGGGGGGGGAGGGGGAATATGTGAAAAAGTTAAAAAAATAGCTTTCCTATGTCTTTGCACTGACATAATGGAATACAATTTATTTTTCTCTGTTAATCTGGTTCAGTTATGAACACACATTGTTATACTGAGCCCTGTGGTTACAGGGGCCTAGCATGGTTTGGAGTAAAAATACTTGGGTTTAAATTTATGTTTTACCACTTGTTGGCTCTGTTGCCTTGGAATGGCAAACCCCTCCTAACCTGACTTTCCTTAGCTTTTAAGATACTGAGATTGAAAAACTTTGGATATAGTGGATCTTCTGTAAATGATAGCTCTTGTTATTATGACAGGGATGCCCTTCATGGTCTATTGAGTTATGTATATACACAATACACACACTCTTTCTGGCGCATGTGCGCGCTCTCTCCCTCTCTCTCTCTCTCTCTCACACACACACACACACACACACACTATATATATTTGTTTCAGACTAATCAGTTTTGGACTAGAATTCTTGTGCTTATTATAGTTTAACTTGAAATGATCAGTGTGCTTGGGTATATAGAGCCTTATATAGGATTTACAGGCTTGTTAGCATCTAGTCACTCTTATTTCATGCACAACTCTAGGTGAAAAGACCTGGCAACATGTAATCTTCATGAATATTTTTGTGAAGTTTCTGCAGCATTTCCTTTGGTGAACTCATATTTTATGTGTGTTCCAAAACAATGAAGCTTAGCAAATATAAGAGTACATTTTGCACACTGGTCTTTATTTACAAATGAATAGTATTGAGTCACCCAGTGGGGAGACCCATAGTCTATTTCCTTTCCCCTTTTTATTGACTGTGTGGCACACATACACTAGTGCTATAATACATCTGAGTTTCAAAGTGCAGATTGAAACCATGTGGTTTTTTTTTTTTTAAAGCCTTGTATGGGGATTATGTTTATGACCTTGACCTTATAAATTACACATTACTGTGTGCCCAACCTTTATGCACTGGATGATCTTCACATTTAAAGGTAAGGAAACCAAGATTTGTAGAAATTAAGTATCTTATTCACTTTATAAATGAGTAATTCTTTTTTTTTTAAATTTTTATTTATTTATTTATGATAGTCACAGAGAGAGAGGGGGGGGGAGGGGCAGAGACACAGGAAGAGGGAGAAGCAGGCTCCATGCACCGGGAGCCCGATGTGGGATTCGACCCCGGGTCTCCAGGATCGCGCCCTGGGCCAAAGGCAGGCGCCAAACCGCTGCGCCACCCAGGGATCCCTATAAATGAGTAATTCATGTATGACTTCAGAGTTCATGCTTTTTACCACGAAATCATGCTATATGTTAGTTCCAAACTGAAGCTCTTGTGAACTTTGGGTGGATGTATTGAAGTTGGGGTGTGGCAGATGTCTATACTTTTTCCTTTGTTCTGTATAATGAGCTGTAGGCTGCCATCTGCTATTCTTGAGTGCATAGTCACTTTTAGAGGGTGTGTTGTGCTCATATGTAAACATTCGTGCAAAGATCCACTGCTTACAGAATCATTTGGCATCAGCCTGATCCTAGAAAAGAGGGCTGGTGGCAGCCAAGACAGAGTGCCATGGCAGAATTGTCTTTAGGAGAAAATATGTTATCTGCTTTCAGATAGCAGTGCTCTAAACAAATACAAGCTAACAGATGGATCTTCAGTTTTGTTCAAGTAATTTCTTTAATTATTAAACATTAAGTGAATTATGACATTAAATGAGAATGCCAGGGGAGGGCAAATGACCACAATTTTATTCAGGGGCACCAGGCAGCATCTGCCGATACTGGGTGATTCTATCATCTGCTTCTGCCCTCATCTTACATAAAATATTCAGATGAGGGACTCCATGAGGAAACATGCATTTTTCAGTTTCTTTTGCAGTAAACTTTTAATTTTAGCTGGGAAACATGGAATTATGTGATCTGGTATTGATAAAAGAGTTTACTTGCTAGTTTCATTTAGAGCTAATAACTGTTTTGGGCTTTATAAATGGTTTTGATGTTGAGGGAAGGGAAGCAATAGAATCAGCTGAAACACGGTCATGATGCACAAACTAATCAGATCATCTGTGTGTCTTCGCGTATGGCTGAATGAAGGATTCAGACAAGTACAAGTGCTTCTGGATTTTTTTTTTCCTAATTAGGCTTAGTTTATAGGCCAGAGAAAGATTCTGTTGCTATTCCATTATTTCTGAGCCAGTAGTTGAAAAGTCTTTCTGTCATTAATGGAAAAAATGGCAAAATCATACAGTGCATCTAAAATTTTTCATTAAAGTTGTCTTTTATTAAAGGCTCATTTCTTGTGTCTTTGTGTAATTGAACTTAAAACATTTTTAAAAATTTTGAAACAATTACAGATTGGCAGGAAGTTGCAAAGATAGTTACAGAGAAGGTCTGTTTAATTGAACTTTAGCACAAGTGATATGCTTTTCTCTAGTTTTTGAAGATTTTAAACTTACGGAGAAACCATCTAAGATAAAAGATGCTCGATGTTGGGTCTTTGAAACTTCTTTTGAACTAGTTTTCTGAATGACTCCAGGTACAGCTGGAATAATGGCTGAAGTCTGGGTGGCACTGGTTAAGACTGTGACTATGTCCTAAACATGAAGTGGTTTCCCCGGAAGCCAGAAGCACCATTGGAAGGGGAAGGATGCTGTAAATTTCTCTAATCACTACAGATTGGGCATTTTGAGCCTCTGAGCTTCCTATAGGTGCCTCTGGTTTTGTAAATGGTCCTAGTAAGCCCAGAAGCTACAATTGTCAAAGTAACAGGTGGTGGTGGTAGCTGGAAGCCAGCTTGGCAGCCAGCCAGCTCTGCAGATAGCCAAGGTTGCTCAACCTTCACAAGGTCCCGCAGACCAAACTGGGGGTGGGAGGATCAGCCCCACACAGATATTTGATCCTTTTTTTTTTTTTTAAAACAATCATTTGAAATCATTTGCTTTGTGATCTTCTTTCATACCTATTTGATTTAACCATATGAAATTGTCATTTCTGTGGGTTAAAAATGGTAAAATGTTGGGAGTTCAATATGATTCAGCCTAATGGTTTCTCCTGTCATGTTGAAAATTCTTATGAACGTGGAATAGCATATATTCAAGGAGACATTGGCTCTGCCTCTTTCTTTATGGAGGAAATTTAGCATACACCATTTTAAGTAGATTAACTTAATTTTCTTAACAATCATAAGTTAGGTCCTAGTATTTTCTCCCCTTTTAAGGTCACAGGTAGTAAGTGGTGGAGTTGGGTTCACACCCAAGCAGTCTAATTATGGGGCTGCACTTCTTCTCAGCATTTTGGCTCCACCTCTCTAGTCGTGCTTATGAAAGTCCTGGGTGTCTGGCAGCTAATGGGCATTGATGTAGGTGTTTCTTTTTGATTTCATGGGAAAAAGAACTTAATTTTCCCATAAAAATGAATGAATTTTTCTATAATATAAGAATTTTGGAGCCTTAACAAGGATTCTCTTGCAGTCTTTGGGCTTGTAGAATTGAGGGTAAGAAGAGAGACATGTTGGCCCTAATAATGAAAGTATAGATGGTTATTGCCTTAGAAGAGGAGGGTAAGTGTTTATTCGTCCATTCTAGCCATGAAATCCTGTGGTTCTCTAATAAACCTCTGCCTCTCATCTGTGTTGCTTAATCTGGGTGATCTTGAGCATGGAAGGAAAGGAAGTGCTGCAGTGATGAGGGAGTTTTCTTTAGAAATTGCTTATTGGCCTCTCACTTGCCGAGTCCCATATTGATATTGGTGAGTGAGGCCGGGTTCCAGACTAGGTTCCCTGGAAGCTTTGTGAAGCAGGAAAAGGAAGGGTGTGTCCTTGGATCATTTGTTTCTGGAGCAGCGTCCTAGGTATTGAGACATATACAGATCTGTTCTAAGACAGTCCTCCTGGATCCTGTCAGGTCACACTGCAGCCTTGCCTGATTTATTTGTACATCAGTTATGTCTCTGACATCCATTGGACAAAATTGCAGTCCCGTTCCAGGGACTTTCCCTCTCCTCTCTTAGCATCAGAGATGACCCATGATTGTTGTAGGTAATTCTGTCAGCAGTGTCTCAGGCATTCTGTGTCATCAGGAAAGGCTGGACAAACAGCAAGTGACTGCCAGAGACCCAGGTGACTCTCCATGCTGAGTAGGAGGAAAGGATAGGTTGTTGGAGACTTGGCTTAAAGTGAAATATGCTCAGTTTTTCTGGTCGTATCCTCTCACGGGCAGAGGACGGAAGAGGTCAGAAAACTATTTTGAAGTATTTTTCAACACCTTCGAAGTCTGGTGCTTTACTTTGGTTAGTGTCTGTGTGGTTAAAAACCAGTTAGATTTGTTTGGTGATGTCATCCCCAGAGATGTCAGCTGCATCTGCATTACCATTTCTAGGGGACAGTCAAGGGAAGAGCTCCCTCATTCCTGTGTTAGAGAAAGTAGGGAGGGGAGTGTGCATGTCCTCATGGCTAGGATTGGATTGGTCTGTAAGTAAGCTGGTTTCATAAGTTGAACATGAATCTTCTTGCAGAATGCTATGGCCTTGGGAACTCTGGATGGTCCTGCTGGTAGACATTTATTCATCCATTTAGTACCTACTCTGTTAGAAGCCTTGACTATGAGAAATAACACTGAATAATGCATAGTCTCAGACCTTGGTGTGGTCTGGTGGGTGCTATTTATAAAGCAAAGCAAGCTAAGGTTGTAATTCCTGTGTTTAGCAAAGTACTATGGGAACACAGAGAAGAGATTGGCTACATTTGTCTGGGAAAGTCAGGAAGACTACACAGGATGAGTCATTTGAGCTGAATTTTAGAGAATGAGAATTCTTCAGGTCCAATAGGTGAGAGAACTTTCAGAAAAATCTGAGGAGGACAGAGCCTTGAGAACAGTCAGTTAAGGGAGCAG
Source organism: Nyctereutes procyonoides (assembly GCF_905146905.1). NCBI lineage: Eukaryota > Metazoa > Chordata > Mammalia > Carnivora > Canidae > Nyctereutes > Nyctereutes procyonoides. The sequence goes on along the minus strand of NW_026575140.1, from coordinate 44,278,409 downwards.
TCATAGAGGTCCATGACCTGAGGTCCCTACCCATCTTGTTTTGTTACTGGAATGCCAGCCTTTCCCTTTCATGTGTTTTTCCTCATTTTTCTATGGATTCATCATGATGAGTCATTGTAACTTCTGTTCACAGTGATGCCAGGTACTGCTGGTGAGAAAAGGACCCAGCTTTTCACTACCTGAACCTTGGTTGTGGCCACCCTTTCCCATCACGTTCCCTTTCTCAGAAACAGCTTCATATGCTGTGCCTTTATATCATTTATTGAGCAGGTTTCTCAGGACCAGACTGGAGACTATTTGAGTGTTGCCTCTTGGGATCTCACTGAAGCTCTTCCTCACTGATCTCAGTTGGCGACTAGAACCCAGGCCGCTTTGGGTCCTTTCCATTTCTCCATGTGTTTTCTGGCTGCCTGAGATACCTCTGTCCTTCCTGGGTTTGGGCCAGCATTTATCTTTCTTTCTGTGTAGGACTCCTACTAGTGTCTGCATCACTCTGTGCCAACTTCCTGGTTCCAGAGGTAGATCTGAATAGGTCCTTTGCCCTATATCTCATTTAGTGTACTTGCATTACTCGAGTCTTCCATATTTATACAGTAATTGTATACTCTTAGTGCCTGAAAATCCTAAAGGCCAGAGCTGGCTTGAATGATTCAAAGTTAGTCATGTCATTCAAAGAATGAAACAAAGTGAGTCTAAGGCAAACTAAGAATTCTTTGAAAGCAAAAATTTTGTTCAAAGCAGCATATTTGATGAAGCAAACAGATTGATTTTTGTGCTAGAAATATACTCCTCTCTTTTTTATACTTTCCATCTTGCTGTGTGGTCAGAGACATGAGGCTCCTTTGGAGTGAATTCTGGCCACACAGTTTTGTGGAGGCCATCACTGTGATAGGGCAGTGCAAGAACAAAGTCTGTCCAGTGTGTCCTGGAATTCCTGTTGACGAGTGAGCATCGCTCAGCACGTTACCTGCACAGATCACGAAGGGAGGAGGGAGGCGGGAGGTAAGTATCATGCTGGGACACTGTGAAGACAACATGTGAAGAGCCTTTTGGAATCTTCTTTTAGGCAGTGTTGTGCAAGTCCCTCTGAAGTTTCCTCATTTCCCCTGGGATCGTGTATAGAGAGTGGTCACTCATATGTGAAGATTACTCAGGCCCTGAAAAATGCTGCACTCGCAAACAGTTTTGCTGAGCTGGAGATTGGTCAGTTCTAATGTTTGGATAGTGGCCACGGTTATTAAAAATAGCTTCACAAGTCCAGGAATCTAGGAATTTACAAGTTCAAAGCAGAGTGGTGGGAGCCTTATGTTCTCCCTCTTCCCAGGCAAGGGAAGTGTTTTACTAGCTGCAGAACTTTCAGTAAAACTGAACTGCTTTACACTTGGGTTTACTCAGCTGTAAAGTGGGGATAATAGTGGTACCCACCTTATGGTATGGTTCATGATTAAATGAGTAAGTATAGGTAAAAGGCTTGGTATGATGCCTGATACATATAGCTAACACTGATGTAGTGTTTACTTCTTTATTTTCCTTATTTTTTCTTTCTTTTGTTTTTTAGAGATTTATGTAGAGAGAGAGGGTGAGTGGGAGGAGGGGCAGAGGGAGAGGAAGAAAAAGAATCTCAAGCGGACTTCCAGCTGAGCATGGAGCCTGATGCAGGGCTTGATCCCATGACCCTGAGATCATGACCTGAGCTGAAATCAAGAGTTAGCCACTTAACAAACTTAGCCAACTGGGTGCCCCATTATTCTTTCTTATTTGAGATTTCCCTGAGATTTTGTACTCATGGAAAAAATAAAACTTCTCCTGTGGCTTTAGGTTCCATCAGCAGGGGCTTAAGACTTCTTCCTGGCTTGAGGAAGAACCTCTGGTTGGTGGTAGTTTTCTCCATTCCCTTCCCAGTGGTGCAGGGGAAAGAGTGGTACAGAATCAGAAGTCAGTGGGGGAGGAGAGGTGTGTAGTCGCTAGGCAGAGCCACTAGCCATAGCTACTTCCTGCCTCAGGCTGTCAGGATTATTTGATGATGGAACTGATGATTTTTCCATTTTGCCAATTTTAAAAAAAAGACCATAATAGCATTAATGTTAGGAGAAGCTGAATAGGATACTCTAGACTATATTTGCAGGCCTTCTGTAAATTTAAAATTAATCCAAAATAAAAAGTTTTTAAACATCAAGGGAAATGAGGAGTTGCTCGTGCTTATGGAGTTTCAGTCATGCAAGGTGAAAACAACAATGTGCATATGGTGAACAAAACCATAATGTGCCCTTAAAAGTTGTTATGAGCGTAAATTCGGGTTAGGTGTTTTTATCACAGTAAGAAAAAGAAAAAAAAATTAAAAGCTCCAGTGACAAAACTGGCAAGCAGCACCACGCTGGCACATTAGTAGATGCTTAAGAAATGCTTCTGTTGGATACAAGAGTGAGTGAGCTCGCTCGCTTTAAACCCGACCCTGACACTTCCTAGATAAGTAGCCTTCTGCTAAATTATTTCTTTTATGAACCTGCTTATTTATAAAGTACAGTAATATCTACCTCAGAGTTGGTGTGAGCATTAAATGATATGAAAGAACCTTATCAGAGGATCCAGTGTATAGTAAGTACTCTAAAATATGGGTGGTATTAATGATAAGATAGATATATTCTTGTTTGGATATCCCATATTAAAAAATCTCTCCATTTTTTTGTACATTGAGGTTGCTTTCAAGTTTCTGCTTTTGTAAACAATACTGTGATTATTAATAGCTTTATAGTAAAATTTCTGTGTGCATAAATTATGTTTTCTTAGAATATATTTCAGAGAGTCACATGGTTCCTATTTTTTAGGTCTTCTTATTCCATTATCAGACTGCTTCCAGATAGTTTGTAACAATTTGCCATTCTCCAGAGGAGTACAAAGAACAGATTTTTGATAGGTAGAGATGAGGGGACAGGGAGGTTTGCCCTGTACAAAAGGGGTGCTCTTTTCATAGTTAGAAGTTAAGGGCCCCTCTGAATGTTGGCCTGAGCCCTCGGCACAAGAAGTCAGGCTTATGCCAAATAGCTGAGTGTTGATCACATGGTTAAGGTGAGCTGAATGGCCCTCATCCTGTGAGTGGGGGAGGTGGGAATGTGATGACTGGCATGCAGGGTGGACAGCTGCCCCAGGTGTATAGAACCTTACTGTTGACAGATCAGGGAAGATTTTGCTTGGGCCTTCCCTCCTCATGGAGGTTTTAGTGTTGGTTAGTAGGGCGGCCAGGTAATACAGACCTAGAACTTGCCTTGCCCTATGAATATTAGAGCTTGAAGAGGACTTTGATGGTGTCTGGTATGGTGGTTTTTGACTCTTTGGAAGCCAGGGAACTCATTTCAAATTTAATCCCACATGGAACCTCAGTGTACTGAAGAGACTAATTTTATAAATTCAGACGTAGAATATCATAACTTATCAGTATCATAATAATTATAAAGTTAAGAGAACAGGGAATCTGATGATGGGCACTGAATTTTGAGTTGGGTTCAGAGTGGCAGTCCCAATCATCTTCCAGTTTTATTACCTAACTTCTGAATTTAGTTTTGGTTGCAGTATGGAAAAACCTGATTCACATGAATAAGTAATTGTAGATAGTTTATTAATAACTTACCTTGCAGCTTCAGGATACTTTAAATTGACCCAGAAACCTGAAAGAAGAGTAGGGGGAACTTTTATCACAAAGTGGAATCACAGCTATTTAACAAATGCTCCTTTATTAAATAGTGCAAGACTGAGGATAATGTATGCTCACACTTTTTATTTCAGTGCAGCCTGTTATGAATTTGTTATTGCATTATTGACTATTTCTCTGTGAGTATGAGCCCAGCAGATGTGCCTGAGATTTGCCTGGCATTCAGTTGAGCAGGCTGCAAGTATGCTGTAGTAGTATACTTAAGGCTTGAGCACTTTTATGGGAGCAGACAAGTATAGGTCTGAGTAAAGAAGAGAGTTCCTGAGGTGCCTGGATGGCTCAGTTGGTTAAGTGTCTGATTCTTGGTTTTTGGCTCAGGCAATGATCTCAAGAGTCGTGAGATCGAGCGCCGAGTCAGGCTCTGTGCTCAGTGCAGAGTCTGCTTAGGGTTCTCTCTCCTGCCTCCCCCTCATCCCCCACCCCAGACTCACTCTCTCAAATAAATAATAAAATCTTGAAAAAAGAGTTCTAGCTTCCTTCAGAATTAGTAACAGTTATAAGATGTTCAAATATAAGCTCAGGATTGATAAGACAGGCTTTATTCTGAGGTCTGCAGAATATCACATTGACAATCTTCAGGGAGTTAAAATTTGCTATAAAAATTTGTGGGGGTTTATTATAATTTCAAAAATTGTTAAAATATAGCTGAAAAGTGAAATTTGAATATATATTCCCCTGATAATTTTATGCCACTCAGAACGTTTGGGTTACTTAGAACATAGCTTGAAAATTCTTGTCTGTAATATAGTACAGCTCACTCATTTGTAAAATGGTAAAATTGAAGCCTAAAGAGGGGACGTGACTTTCCAAAGGTCACTCTGCAAGTTACTGGGAAAGCTGAGAAGTGGGATCCTTGGGTCTCTAGATGCTTCTCTATGTGATTTTTCTCTGCTGAACGGTTAGGACTTCCCAAGGGGGCAGGAAGCCAGGAGACTGAACTGGCCTCCTCCCTCATGTGTTGTGCATGTGTATAGGCACATGCATGCACTCCTATGTGCCCACTCACATGCTAGACACCATGAGAGTTAGCTTTAAGTAAGAGGGTGAAGTGTGTGAAGTGTGGGGTCCTTGCTGTGAATCTTTCTCATCACCTTTTGCCATAGGAAAACTTAACCTCAGGACTCCACTTTCAGGCCTCTCTGCTCTGACAAGTAATAGTAGCTAATCTGATAAACTTGTCTGACTTAAAAGGTGGGAGTGAATTGATTGGCTGGCTGCCCCTCTCTGTTTTTGTATTCTCGCAAGCATCTCATGGAACACAGTGCTTTCACCTGACTGTTTCAGAGGCACTGAGGGGGTGGGAGGGTGTTCTTAATAGTGTCTTGTGTGGCCCTTAAAATTCCATGGTGCAGACCCCCAGCCTTAAGAACTAAAACTGGCCCTCCCCAGGGCTGCTGCTGATCTGTTGCTTTCTTGAGAAATAGAAAACATCCCTGCACCGGGAGCAAGGCAGTGGGACTTAAGCCATCACTCTTTCCCTCCTGTTGGGCACTCTTCACAGGATTGCAGTCCTGATCCTGCCTGTTGTCTTCTAGCCAAATACAGTGACTTTATTGTTTTGCCATATACAGAGAACATACAGATTTGCTCAGTGTAGGTGCTTACTAGATGTTTTGGGTGACAGTAATTCAGAATTGACCAAATACAGAAAATGGCACCTTGCAGGCTGATACTTGCCCTTATAGCAGCAGTGGTCATCCAGCATTAACTTAAGGATTCCATGGTTCATGCAGTTATTAATTCAACAACAGATACTACTTGAGCACCCACTATGTAGAAGCAGGCAAGGTACCAACAGATATTTATTTAGCGTTCATTATATTCCAGGCTCTGGCTGGTAAAGAAGATACAATTCTGAGAAAGACATGATTCTTTCCTTCCTCTCTAGTCAGGGCATCGGACCCCAAACAAATACACAGACTAAGTTACTACAAATGACAGAATTCTAGGTTCTGATAAATGCTCTAAGGGAAATAAACAAGGGTGTGGTAAGGGGATGGGTAAGAGTGGGAGAGGGGAGAAGAGGGTGCTGGAGGCAGGGCCTAGATGACCAGGATCTTCTTGAACTAGGTTGTCAGGGAGCATCCCTCTGAGACAAGCACGTCATCAGACCCAAAGAATGGTAAGGAGCTGGTGTGCAAAGAGTGGTCAAGGCAGCTTGGACAAAGGTGGCTACTAGTTTGGTATATTTGAGGCCTTCAGAGTATGAACTTGGAGCATAGTATGAGGCAAGGTTGGAGGCAGCACTGACAGTTGAGAATGCTTCCTCTGTATGCTATGTGCCAGGCATGTGCTGACTGCTTCCCACATGTTAACTTTTTAAATGCTGAGAACAGTCCTGTGAAGTATTATTATCCTTGTTTTATACACGAGGAACCGAGGCACAGAGGTAAATAACTTACCCAAGATTTCAAAGCTGGTAAATGGAAGAGCAGAGATCCAAACAAATGCAGTCTGATTCCACACTGTGGTATCCACTATGGTGTAATGACAGTGGAAGCTGAATAATGCCAGGTCTCAGTTTCCTCATCAATGAAATTGGAGCTAATATGTAGATTAAAGGAGATAATGTCTGTAGAATGACTGGCACAGTGGTAGGCACTCATTAAGTGGACTTTCTGGCTGGTGGTGGTGGTGGTGGTAGTGTTTGTATTGGTAGGGGGTTGGGAGGAAACAAGGAACTAAAGCTCTAGGGAGGAGACGTGTATACTGTCTGCTGTGATGCAGAAGAATGCCATGAAGTCTGAAGTAGGGTCAGTTCCTTCCACCTAGAGAAGGTGGACAGACTTTGGGCTTAAGGGAGGGCAACCTTGCCGTAGACCTTGAAAGATAGGCAGGATTCACATATTCAGGGCAGGCAGGAGGGGCATCTCCTCTGAGCTACCTGTGGACTGAGCAAAGATCTAGCATTTGCTTAGAGGCTTGGAAAGTCAAACATGGGGCAATAGCACTGGCCCTCCTGAAGAGAGAAGAGGATCTAGCTATTGGCCGAGTGTTGAAAGGTTGGAGCCAGCACTCAGCAGGGCTTGATGCCATCCTGAAGCTTTGGGTCTTTATATAACAGGGAATGTGGTGTCCTGGTGTCCAAAGCTTGGTTTAAAAATCTAATTTGGGACTCCTCCCAAATCTTAGACTGGCCTCTGGCTGAGTCCATGAGAGAGGGGAATTTTTTATTTTGGCTTTTGACATTCTGTCTGGCTGTCCACCTAGAGGTGCCTGCCCACCTCCTGGGTCCACACAGAGAAATACCACTCTAGTAGGAAGCTTTATTACCCCACTCCTCCAGACAGATCTCATAGGTGGTTGCAGAGAGATAACTAGCACAGGCTTTGGAGCTGGATAGCTGAGCTAGAATTTGGGCTTTGATTCTAGCTTTTGGGCTTTGATTCTAGCTTTTGATTTTGGGCTTTGTATTGGTACAGGCCTCATTCAGCTTCCTGTGAAGTAGAGATTTATACCACCTTATATTGTATGAGGGTCAAATAAGCATTTAGTACTAGGTACCTGAAGCACATTGCAAGGGCCTAGATGATAGTGAAAGTTACTAGATTGAATGGTGTAGAAGGCTCTAAATACCCACAGGAAGCTTTTTTTTTGAGGCTGCTATTTGCCTTCTCCCATATTTCTGAGGTTAGAAAACCTAAAGAGTTGGCAGGACTTGTTGGAGCCATGTTGAGATGGATTTTAAAGCCATTCCCAGGCTCAGTGGGACATCATGCCCCAATGTGTGTTTGCTGTCCTAGTCTTAGGCTATCATTTTGGGGCAGAAACAATAGCATCATTTAAAGCATTTCTGATTATGAGTGAAATGTCAGCAGTTTTACATTCCAGTCCAGTAGATGCCATCTTCCTATTGACTGAAAATATTGACTCTGCTTTTCTGCTACCCACAAACGAATTTTTAGAAGAAATACTACACAATTCCTCAGACTGACTGAGCACCTGCTTAGGAACCAAGCATTGTTCTAAGGTCCACACAGAAAACACAAAGACAACAAGACTTGCGCTTGGCTGAGAGCAGCACCCTTCATCACAGCTGGTTCAGTGACTTTTGGGAGATTTTGTTGGTTGATGGTGGGGTAGGTACCTTTGGCATTTAGAGGGAATGATCAGGAATTATAATTATCCTTTAATGTGCATAGGGTCAGTCTTGTGCAAAGAATAATTTTTCAGTAGCCTCTCCAGACATTCTTTAGGGGAAGAACCGGCTTCTCATTTTATGAGCCTAGACCCTAATCTTATTTTACATTAAGTAATTTTTGCATTGTTCTGACATCACCTGAATTTTCTAGAAATGCAGCTGCTATATAAATTGATATATTGTACTATAGAAAGATACCATTTTATTTTGCTTAGAACTTTACCAAAAGCTGCTCACCATTTTTATAAATCATGTTACCGATGTTGAGGTGCTTCTATTTGTGTCATCAAGAAGAACTTGCCAGTATCTGTCTGTATTTGTAGTTACTGCACTCCTGGCTATTCTGCTGTTGGTACAAGTGTTAGACTACTTCATTATGTCTTCTAGTGTATGTAGGACAGGCATTACATATTGAAATTGAGTCTTATAAATTTCTTTAAGTTGTCCTTTATTTATAGTTTGTACATCATGTTGATTATTTTGATGTTTTGCATGTGAATAGTTTATATTTCTGATTTTTTACTTCAGAGTAGTAAGGGGAGCAATACAAAATATGTGTTTAAAAAAAGGTGGAGGAGAATGGTGCACTGGTTTCCTATCAATTATGCCTGATAATGTGCAGAGAAGTCTCTAGGGAGAATTAAACCTCCAGTTTAAGTTGTAGTATGTGTAGCCTTGATTCCAAATTCATTTGCATAAAGAATTGTTTTTAGCTGATGGTTTTGCAGTTCTAGAAAATGGGTCTATCTGAGTGGATGTGAAGTGGTTACAGTGGTTTCGTCCCCAGCACCCTGGGCCTGAGAATCTTAGCTGGAGGGATTCTAACTTGTGTTCTAGTGACCACAATCAGCAAATGGGAGTGGCCCCATGTGAGCTGAACCAAAGTGGTTTTAGAGAGGAGTCAGAAAGCTCATTTCAAAGTTAACGTTATCTGTTCAAGAGTGATTTTGACCTTTTGAAGCTTTCTAATTCTAATTAAATGGCATTGTGTAATCTCTGTGGTCTCAGTGTAGTTTATAATCAGCGAGAATAATGAAAAAGGTAATGAGACTGTAAGTTCTGGAAAGAGTTCTCTTTCCCTGAAGGTCTTAAATGAATAGGTGTCAGGACTGGCCTAGTAGCAACCCTGGAAAAATAATAAAATGTTTAATTAAGTGCTGATTACGTTATGTTATGTGTCAGTCCTTTTAGGCCAGAGTTGATGGAGATAGTGGAGGAGGAGGTTGCATCAGGGCAGACCCCGGAGGGAGGAGAGTGGAGTATAAAAAAGCTGTAATTGTTTCCTACCTTGAATTTCCATGCTGTTATTACCCCAGCAATGGCATTGCCTTGTATTCTGAATTTACAGTCATAGAAATTAACGGATTTTTTTTATTTAGCACCTAATGTATGATTTCCTTTGTTCTTGGTTTTTGACAACAGTTAGATGAGAGGGAATTGGTATTATTTACAGATGCAGAAACCTGAGTTCAGAAACTCATAGCTCCTAAGTGGTAGGGCCAGGATGGAAACTCCAGTTTGAGTGATGCCAGAACTCTCCTTAAGGCTTTTCCATATCTTTGCTGTGGAGATGGTGGTCATGATTAGCTTGTTTACTCACCATTTTCTACCCAGATTATAAAGCAGATTTCATTTGGCCCAAGTATGGTGATTTGTCTTAAGTTTTCAACATGTTATCTATGATTGTATTTAAATTAGGTATGGTTAGAAAGTTCCAGCCCAGTTAGTAATTTAGCAACTTACAGCATTTGACTAGCATGGTTAACCAAAAACCTAAATCATACTAAATGTTTGAAGTGGCAAACAGTAAGGGAGATTTTTATATTGTGACTAGTCTGCTTTTTAAAAATGTGTTTGTAAACGGAGAAGCCTAGGTGATCAGTATTTATATAGTGATGTTTGATGGGCTTTGGAAATTCCCTCATTGTGATTTCTTAAAAACTTGGCTGAATAAACTGATAGGGGATTCCAGCCCTTGTATAATTAAAGGTAAGAATACAGAGTTAGTTTTTTTGCGCCCCCCCCCCCCCCATGACGTTAGCTGTAGCTGCCAATGAAACTGTCAGGTCAATGAAACAAATCTTGTTTTTAAATAGGGATGGTCTGGTTAGCTGTTCTCCACTAGGGCAGACATGTATTAGTGGTTTTGGTTTTTCTCCTTAAAGACAATCTAACGAGGAACCTAACGACACCTTTGGCTACTTAAGGAATTTTTGTCACTGACAGTATGACTGGAGACCAGTTTTTACTTTAAAAAAAAAAAAAGATTTATTTATTCATGAGAGACACACAGAGAGAGAGAGGGAGGCAGAGACACAGGCAGAGGGAGAAGCAGGCTCCATGCAGGGAGCCTGATGTGGGATTCGATCCCTGGACTCCAGGATCATGTCCTGGGCTGAAGGCAGGTGCCAAACCGCTGAGCCACCTAGGGATCCCCCGATGGAGACCGCTTTCTTGGGAAGGATTGCTACATGTCTAACTGTCTGCATGCAGAGAGAAGGCTGCAGGCCCCGTGCTGCTCTGTGATTTGAGGCCAGTGACTTAATTCCTCCTTGCCTCCATTGACTCAAGCCATGCTGTTACCAGCAGTTTCTGTTCTGAGAGTAGATCTCTGGGATTGTCTTCTCTGTTGGGAATGGAAGAGGGGGCACATTGGGGTCCAAAAGGATAGGCTGATTTGGTTCTTATCCTGTCACCTTTCCCCACCTCTGAGATTTCTACCCTAGCCTTCCCTTCTTCTGCCCTTCTGAATTTCTTAGGCTGTCCAGACCTACTTTGTGAGGGACAAGAAACAAAGGCGATGGGGATGAACTGGGGTGGACTTAGCCATGGAACGGTCGCTAGGCCTGATTCTCATTTGGGCTCCATTACTTCTTTGCTCTTTTTGGAAGTAGATGGAATCCACTCACCACTGGTGAGGTTAGGGATTGGGACAAGTGAGGGGTAGTAGCTTTTTTATATGCTGGCTTTTTTTTAGTTGACCCTTTCTTAGAAGTGATAACTGTAGTAACTCACAGTTCAAGGGAACTAAAGAAAGGGAGAAGGAAGTTTAAAAATAATTTGGTCTACAGTGTTTATGAAAGATTGAACTACTCGCATAGGTAAATTTATGAAACATTGAACTGTTCCCATAAGTAAAATCATGAGAGTTTCTAACAGGTTTTATTTCAATCAGTTGTTTTCTTGTCCCCAATCACAAAGCAGTTTGGTGAGAAGAGCCAGCTTTTGGATGACCTGTGTGCAAATCCCAGCTCCATCACTTGCTGGCTGGATACCCTTGGGCAAGCCACTTAAATTCTCTGAATGCACAGTTCTTCCATATTGAAACAGGTAACATCTGCTATAAGCACTCTAGTCACAGGGAATCAGCTAACTTAGTAGATGTCGAAGTGCTTTGTAAACTTAAAAAAGCCATGTAAGCCTAAGGATAATTGTTGTTACGGTTTCAAGTATCAAAAGTAGCTGTGCATAGAGAGGTGAGGGAAGTTATATTTTGGGCATCTGAATGGGGGGGGGGTCCCTGTATTCCAAAGCCTAGAAATCCTCACTGGAGTTTTTTCTTAATGCAATAGTCCTGTGGTAATTTTTGGAGTATGTCCAGAAGCACATGCTATACTTATTAAAGGGTTTTGGCACTCTAATGTGGGATTACTGGCACCGGAAGATGAAATGATAAAGGAACATCACAATATATTCAGCTGTGTGAGTCATGCACATTTATGAGTTACTTTAAAAAATGGAATCAGAACAGAAATGGGCATGGATTCAACTATTTTCCTTGGCTTTAGCAGTTTTCAGGTTAAAAGTCACTGCATTTAGCTGTCTTAAAGCACAGCTTTTATAAAAAAATGTATAGAACTTAAACTCTGGTGAAAGCACCTGAATTTGAAACTCTTTCATTTTCCTACCCATAGGATAGGAAAGTTTTTTACATTGTACATGTCTCTGTGTGTGTATTGCTTTGACTCTTACTGAATCAGAAATCAGAAAGTGGGAATATATGATACCTGCAACCCAGTTGGCTGTCAGAGAGCTTTATGCTTAAGATTTTTGCTCAATTCACTTAACCAGGAATGATTACAATGACTTTTCTCTTTCCATAGGGGCTACTTTTCCATTAAAGAGTTTAGTCATATTTGTCACTTTTCTTAGAGCTTTTTTCTTTGGATTCCACTTATTATCAGCAGACATTTGAGTTTTTATTCTGTGTCAGACCCCTGACACAGGTAGGTGCTATGAGTGGGAAGGCATTGAGTCATAGAAGGAAGGACCTCATCTAAGAACTTGACTTTTTCTGGAGGATCTAGTGTGCCAATCAGGCCCACTCCCATTTGGCTCAAGGCCACCATTGTGTCTTGTAATAGAGAATGGAAGACTGAAAGAAACAATCATTAGCACAAGTAATGATTTTTAAAATACATTTCTGTTTTCAGCCTAGCTAAGGAGATGTACATGACTAGTAAATAATGACACAAACTGGCAATAAAAGTCGAGGGGATTATTGCATAGTCAGGGCTTCAGAAGGTTGCTGCCATTCAAGATGGTCTTCAAAGAAGCTCAGGATTCGGATTACTACAGGAGATGAGGTAGGTAATTGATAATTAGTATCTAATAAAGATCTCTCATTGTATTAAGAGCTTTAAATATATTAGCTCATTTAATTCATTGGGGAGGGAATTTTTTAAATTGAAAAATATATTAAACATATGGAAGAAAAAAAACATATGGAAGAGTCTATAAAATATGTGTGTAGTCAGTAAAAATACCAACATAGTCACCATTCAGATAAGAAGTAGAACATTAGGGGCGACTGAGTGGTTCAGTCAGTTAAGTGTCTGCCTTCAGCCCAGGTCATGATCCCAGGGTTCTGGGATCGAGTCCTACATTGGGCTCCCTGCTCAGTGAGGAGTCTGCTTCTCCCTCTTCCTCTCCCTTTGCTTGTGTGTTCTCTCTCTCTTAAAATAAATAAAATCTTACAAAAGAAGAGAAGTAGAAAATTACCAGTATTTTTGAATTCGCCAAGTATCTCTCCTCATTGCACTCCTCTCAGAGGTACCAACCAGTCTGACCTCTATATTAATCAATCCCTTCCTTTCAGTGTAGATATCCCTAAAGCAAGCACAAACCCAGGTGTATAAGGAAAGGACAGTGTTGCCATCGTTCTCAATAGAGCTTAATAGGTCCTTATTTGAATTCTTTATCCCCTGGATTGGAACAAAAGCACTGGGTCAAGTCTGGATTTGGAGTTGGGAGCTTGCAGGGTCTTTTGGAAAAGTCACTGGTGAAGGTTGTAAGAGAGTTGTGGGAAATGGGATATTTGGAGGACTGCAGTGGTCCAGCTGTTGGGAGCCTGAAAATAGTATCATAGTCACAAGGAGTGGATTGCTCCATATTTTATTTTCACTTTTAAGCTCAGCCTAGCTTACGTCTAGCTCTCAGGGGCAGGCCACAGCAGGATACTTCTGTGCAGTGAAATGGTCTACTGATTCAGACATCAGGACGCTGAGGAAAGAATAGGAACTTTATCAGTGTATGATTAAGCAAAGCCAAATTTAGTTAGGGATCTGGCATTCTGTCCCTTGATGGGGTCTGTGAGAATCTTGATGATGAAAGCCCTAAGCCTATCCATCTTTTGTGTCTCACTGCCCAAGTGTGGACGGGTTGTTCTCAAAGACTGGCTGCAGCTCTCATCCTGAGATCTATATTCTGTACTCCTAGGAATTGCTTTTGCCCCTCTGTGTTTAATCTTTATTTATTGTTTTGGAGCTTCTCTTTTACTCACTCTTTGAGGGTACATAGCAGGTAAGTTTTTTAAGATCTTGAATATCTAAATATGCCATTATTCTCCCTTCACACTTTATTGATAATTTGGTGGGTTATAGATTTTTGGGTTGGTATTGTTTCCCTTGAGAATTTTGAAGGCATTTGTCAGTTCTCTCCTTGCTTCATGTAGCTCTTAAAAAGCTACCCAATTATTAATAAAAAAAGATCAATTTTTGATCTTTTGGATTTGGCTTTTAATATTCTCTTTTGGATTCATGTGGACCCTTCTTTTGTTTTTCCATTGTTCCCATTGTAATACTCACAATAGGTCTCCTCATCCGTGTATTTTGGGACCTTTTTTTAAATGATCTTATGATGGTTTTCTTCCTCCACTTTTTTCTGTCTTTCCTTTAGAATCCTTTTACTTAGATGTGTGATTTTCTGGATTGGTCCTCCTAATTTTGTTATGTTTTATCTTTTATTTTCAAACTATTATTTGCTAAACAGTTTTCCCTTTATCCTCATACCTTTCTATTGAGATTTAAAAAATAAAGGTATGGCTTACGTACATTGAAGGGCACCATTGTAAATGTTTATTTCACTTAGTTTTGACGATTGTATACACTTATGTAACCACCACCCGAAACAAAGTATAGAACATTTCCATCAACCTAGAAAGTTCCAGATGGCCCTTTTCCAGTCCTGTATTTAACTTCTGTGGTCCTTTTTTTTTTAAAGTTCACTGCGGGGCTCAAAACACTGAGACCAAGACCGAGCTGAGATCAAGAGTTGGACACTTACTGACTGAGCCATCCAGGCGCCCCATTTCTGCAGTCATCATTTTAATAATTAAGAGCTCTTTTTTCTTTGAAGTGTTACTTTAAAACAATCTTATTCATGCTTCATAGATAAAATGTTTCTTTATCAATCTGAGGACATGAATTACTTTTTAAGGTTTTTATCTCTTTGTAAATACTCTTTGTTTATTCTGAGTTGCTTTTGTTCCTGTCTATATTAGAGGCTTTCCTCAGACATTGGTTTGGTTTATCTTGGCTGGCTGTTCATGATTAAACACGAGGAGAAGGCTGAGCATGTATGTGGGACCTGTGAACTTTGAACTTCACTGAAGAGTGACTTGAATGGGCCATTAATTGGGGAACCCCCAATGTTAGTATCTTTAGGTGTGTTCTCGTGGGATGGTAACATTTCTCAGAAAACAGTAATTCACTCTTGCCTGGAGTGTCAGGGAGTAGCTCCCAGCATTTCTGGAGCCATGTGGGGAAGAGGGTGGAAATTGCAGCATCTAGGCCTTCAGCATTCTGTGTGTACACACAGTCCCCCTGTGTACTGAAGGTTCCTGTGCTTTGGCCTCTCTAGGTCCAGAACCCTCTGTCTTACCCTCTCCAGAAAATAAACCTCTACACCTGCGTTGTCCTGAAATGCAGTAGCCGTTAGCCATGTGTGGCAATTTAAATTTAAATTAATAAACATGGAATAAAATTAAGAAGTCAGTTCCTCATTTGCCTCAGTCCCATTTTAAGTTCTCAGTAGCCTCATGTGACTAGGGGCTACCATACTAGGCAGAGAAGAGAGAGAACATTTCCATTATTGCAGAAAATTTAATTGGACAGTGCTAGTCTAGACTTCTGCTGGGTGGAGGAGTTGCTGAGAGAATGGTTTCTCAGGCATCTCTCCCCGGCCTTCCTCTTTTACCCCAGGTGCTGGTGCTTCCAATTCCTGAGACTTTTGAGGCTTCTGTGGTGTACATTTATTTGGTTGTCAGCTTTTGCCACCATCCATGTGGGATTCAGTTTTCCTGGGTTATTAAAGTCATTTTGCTACACATCTAATTACCAGCTTCCAAAAGTCATTTGCAGTTTTCTCCTCTCCTATTCCCCCCATATTTGTGGTTTTGGTCTTAAAAAGACCTTACTATATCTACTGTGTTACACAAATTTTAGTCAGATTTCAAGAGGGGATGAAATTGGATACTTGGGTTCACTCAGCTGTTTTCACCAGGAATCCTAATTCATTTAGTCTTCACAGACCATTAAGGGATAGTGTAGTTATTCTCATTTTACAGTGAAAAGAGGCAGATGAAATAATTGGCTCAAGGTCACAAAGCCAATTAGTGGGTTTTGAACTTGGGTCAGGTTTAGGAATCTGATACCTCTTTCATGGAATAGTATGATGCCTCATCTTGTACTCAGGAAAGACTCCTTCCTTCCTCCCAACATACCCCAGGATGCAATACTTTATAGTTGTGTTTTAAATATATTATTCCAGATATTTCTCAGTTATCCATAAACCTATTTAAGAAAAGAGGTCAACCTTGAGGAATTCTGTCTCAAAAAGATTTTCTCTCCCAAACTGTTCATTTCTCCTTTGTTCCAGGACTTCATGACTTCAAAACTTTGTGTTGGCATTCTCTTCAACTCTTAAAATGTTTAGAGTCAAAAACATTCTATTGTTTACTTTAAGCTTTTTATTCAAAGTATCTGTAGTCATTCCCATATATAATTGTCCCTACATGTGGCTTTAGTTGGACCCCACTTTCCATAAGGCAGTGAGTAATCCTGTTTCTCTCTGAAACCCTTATCTGAGGTACAGGATTCATAAATGTTTGTCACTCTTTGGCTTGACATCATTTCTTATTTGATCATTGCATTGCCTCCCAAGTGCAGGTCTCTCTGCCCTCTATCTCCTGTTTGCCTGATACCACCTATACAGACTAGTCCTTCTCAATTGGAGTAGTCATTGGCCTCCTCTGATCTTCACGATGGACTCCTGGCTCTTCAACATGGCATTGAGGGTCAACCTTTCCCACCACTTTAGCCCTACCTCTGGCCACCCACTGCCACAAGTACTATACCTTAACTGTCTTTCATGGAAGGGTCTCTGCATGCTCTTGAATCTGTTCCCTTTACACAGCTTTTAGTTCTGCATGAGATATGCTGTCTCTGTTCCCACCTGTTTCTTCTCCTGTTTAATATCTACTATTTTCCTGTAAATCTCTGCTCCAGGATACACTCCCCTGTGAAACCATGCCTGTTCCATCCTTATATAGAGTTAGAGGATTTTGCTGTTTGTTCCCACAACACCATTTTCAATATATTTCATCCATCCATCCATCCATCCATCCATCCATCCATCCAGATGGGATCCTGTCATACCTGCTGTTCTACAGCTGGCTTTTTCATGTAATTGTTGAATGGACTGGTCAGTTCTCCCTTATGGTTTGGAGGAATTTGGTTTTCATAGATCAGTTTTTAGCGTAGAGGCTGGCACATAGTAGTTACATGGATTATTAATTATTGAACAAACTGAATCCTAGTGTTCAGTGAGTTTATAGCAATTGATTTCTCCTCTGTTGTCTTTGAGTTCTGCCATCAAAATAAATTCCACTTCATCTCTATTTTCCCAGGATAATTATGAATAGTATCCCACTTTCACTCTTAAAAGTCTTTCAGTTTGGACATTAAACTGTATGGTCACCCACCAGTCAAACACATCCAGGTAGAAACTCTTTTTTTTTCTTTATTTTTCTTTAGTGGAGCAAGTAAAGAGAAAGAAATAGTTGGGATTTGAGATTGCATTTGGAATATTGAATTGTTTCTCTCCAACCAACTAGAGAGGAAAGCCCCAAATTACACAATGGAAGAATCACCTTTGGTGTACCTTCAAAGTCTGAACGTTTTATTTTCCAGAACTGCTGATTTCTTCCAGAAGTACTTTTCTAAAGAGCAGTTTATATTTCAGAAATAGACTTTTGCTTCCCTTTCCTGATGTTAATGTTCAGATTTTAGTTGGTCTACTAGAAAATCTAAGAGCTTTTTGGATTCTTTTCCCATTGAGACCCCAGTGGGGTCCTGGGTTATGATGTGTAGTGTGAATGGAAGCTAGCTGTCCTAAAGGCAAAGAGGACTCAGAATAGCTTTAGGTTAGTCGATGGGTGTATTGAGAAGAGCTTGGGATTTAGGTTTGAGTTCTTGTTCTGCCACTTTCTAGCAATATCACCTGGGAAAGATATTTTGACCTCTTTCATAATGTGAAGTGGGTTTGGGAATAATCTCACTTTACAGGGTTTATGTGGTGATTGAAATCATGAATGCAGAGCAATTAGCACACCTGATGGCATAATAGGTGCTTAGCAAATATCAGTTTTTATTGTTATTATGATTATGACACATCTTTCCATAAGCTAATTCAGAAGGTGTTTATGAGAGTATTGGGGGAGCAATGAATAGGATCAGCCCCACAGCTTCCTGCCTGCAGTGTAGGTCCTCAGCTGCTCATCACTGCTGCATTGCAGAGTGGAAAAAAGAAAATCAATAGAAAGAAATCATGTGGGTTGCAGAAGAGAAAAGAATGACAGATCTGTGGTTGTGGGTGGGAGTGTTACCTGTGTCTACCTTGGAAGTCTTGGATCAGATTGGGATTAGAAGGGCTGGATCTCAGAATCATCTGAAGAGTTTACAAATTTTTCTTTTCTGGATTCCTGATCTAGTAGGTCCAGGGTATAGGATGAAATAGTATAGTTTAAAAAGCTGCCAGGTGATTCTGATGTATAGACAGGTTTGAGAATAACTAGATTAGGTAACTATTTATTACCCTGTGATTCCATAAAACATTTTCGAATCATTTACTACTTAATGTAGGGTAGGTGATGACACAGTAATACTTATTTTAGGGTCAGAAGACAGAGACAGATTATTGTTTTTTTTAAATTTATTTTTATTTTTTAGAGACAGATTATTGTTAAGTAGTGAAATGGAGAGCCTGAATTAACTGAGTGAAATTGAATTAAATTTTATGGCAGTTTTGAATTTAAGCCTGTCATGCATCTGTGTTGTTTTCATCCAAGATCTTTGCCTATATTTAGATTACTTGCAATGAATAACAAGGAAATTGCGATATCAGGTATTTTCTCCCTATATTTGAAAACGTCTTCAATTTTTATCACTGATATGGGAAAAGAAAAAGAACTTAGATAAGTCCACACTGTTGTTATCTTATCTGGCTGTTCTGGGTCATTGGATTATTTAGTGGAAGGGTATTGGGTTTGGAGTCTGTAAACAATGGTGGAGTCTCTGCTATTTCTCTTTGTAAACTTGAATTAGTTACTTATCTCTTGGACATGTGCTTTCTTATCTATAAAAGGGGGTATTGGTCTTCTCTATCCTATAAAATGTTGGGGGGGTTATAATAAGGAAATTTATTCAATAGGAATGTAAAGCCCTGATGAGCTCACAGAGTGACTGTGTGTTTCTGTTCAGCTGAGATGGCTTGGTTTATGTCTGTCGTTAGGTGTCATTATTAATAGTACCGTCTTTAACTCTCAAGTGTCCCAGTTTGGATGATAAATTTTTTGGTCACCCTGTACTCATAACACCCAACCATTGTTGACTTTTAGTCTGCACAGTGGGAGGGGTCTTTGGCCTTATTTCTATAGCTCCAAAATACCTAACCAAATAATCTAGCATTTCTTCTGGTAATTTTCATCTCTCTGACTAGATTGATCAGTGGATAAAAATAGTTTCTTTGTTTTTCCATTCCTGAATTATATTCTGGATTTGTCATGGTTTTGGCATTTTAGACACTTTAATTTGCTCACTTCTACTGATGTGCCCTAAGGAAGTAATATCTAAGTGTAAGGAGAAGATAGAGGAATCATGGGGACTGGGGGGACAGAGCCTTGTGGAAAAGTATTAAAAAACAAAAGAGAAAGCAATTTTTAGGCTGGTGTCCTGAGTTGATATTTTTTGGAATATAATGCCCTATATTGATATTCTCAAGTGCAGCATAAATCCCTAAATAGTTGGGAGAACTGCAGAAGCTTCTGGAGATCAAATTTCATTTTTTTTGAAATATTTTCTTTTTCTAAGATTTTATTTATTTATTCATGAGAGAGAGAGAGAGGCAGAGACACAGGCAGAGGGAGAAGTAGGCTCCATGCAGGGAGCCCGATATGGGACTCGATCCGGATCTCCAGGATAAGGCCCTGGGCTGAAGGCAGCGCTAAACTGCTGAGCCACCCAGGCTGCCCTGGAGATCAAATTTCAAATGCTCTCTCTTCCTCAGGAAAATTTTGTTTTAGAAATTAAGGCCAGAAAAAATGTCCATTTCTCACGTAACTGGTGAAGTAATGTATTTCATTGTTCCCTTTTCTATTTGATCCCTAGGAAACTAGGAGCCAAATCCATGGCTGATCTGCTTGGAAAGTTGTAGCTTGCAAGTAACTTTCTCTTCATCTTGACTTTTGTCCTGTATTATATTATAATATATTATTTCAAATAACATAATATTGTTCCTTGAACCAGTGTTTTTGTTTTTATTTTATTTTAATTAACTAATTAATTTAAAAGGTTTTATTTATTTTAGAGATTGAGACAGTGCGAGCAGGAAGAGAAGCAAAGGTGGGGAAGAGGGAGAGGGAAAAAATCTCAAGTAGACTCTGCGCTGAGTGCAGAGTCTGACGTGGGGCTTGGTCCCACAAACCCAAGATCATGACCTGAGCCAAAACCAAGAATTGAACACTTAACTGACTGAGTCACCCAGGTGCCCCTATTTTTCTTTTTGATATATTTCTGTTTTATTAAATATATCTTTATAAACTGCCTTGGAATCTTGTGGGTTAAGTCAGAAGTTAAGTAAGTAACAAATGTAAAGACATCATATAGTTTCAGCTATTTTCGTGGAACTGTTTGGAGTTTTCGAGAAGGCCAAAGCTTTTGTGGCAAAGAGACCCGTGTTACCTCTAAATAATAACAAGTATACATTGATGCACCATCCTGTCGAAGAAGCCATCTCCCTCCAGCAAGAAAAAGGGCTAAATAAAATAAATTACCTTCCATATGTTAGCTCTTGAACAAGGAAACAAAACTAGTAAGGTGCAGCATTAACTGAGGATAGATAAGGACTGAATCTTCAAAATCCATCCTGGATTAAAATATCCATTTTCTTTTCTCTCATTGCTTCTCATGATAGTGTCTCTCCTCATCTCGCCCTCTATATCTTTTAGTTTTTCTTTCAGCTTGCTCAGCTTCACTGTTCCTATCTGCTGTTCCCTTGTCTTCTCCCTCCCTTCCAATCCTAAAACCTTTAGGTTTTTTGTATTTGATCACCAGCCAGTTTCCCTTCGGTATCATCTTCTCCACTCCATGAAACACACTGTATCCCTGCCTGCTTTCAACCCTACTGTCTCTGGGACCCTCTCTTCCTAATAATCTCAGACCAAGTGGTATGTGTGTGCCAGCTTGCTTGTCAGGCAGCTCCTGTGTGAAGTAACCCCCTGCTAACCAGGTGCCCTCAAACCAGGAAAAGAAATACACCATTAAATATCACAATGTAATTTGGAGAAAAACAAACATTAATTTGATTGGAATACCTTACACTGTACTTCAATAGTTTAATAATAGGAAGGAGAAATAAAAACATAGCAATAGCTAGCATAATGCTAGACAGCAGTAAAGCTCAATTCATGTGTTTTTTGTTTATTTATTCATTGGTTGATTCATTCATTTGTTCACTCAGCAGCCACTTACCATGTCTGTTATGTTGCCAGTCATGTTTTAGTGGTCCGGGCTTTGGCTGAATAGAAGCTTGGTGAAGCCTCTGACCTCATTGGAGAGTTTGGACTTGCTTGATTTTCAATCTGGAGAAAGGACACCTCTAATTACACAACTTTACCTATACATAGAGGTTTGCCTTAGTCCACTGGACTGCTATAGCAAAATACCAGATATAAGGGGTTTATAAACAAAATTTATCTCTCAGGGTGCCTCGGTGGCCCAGCTGGTTAGGTGTCTGCCTTAGGCTCAGGTCATGATCTCCAGGTCCTGGGACAGAGCTCCACATAGTGCTCCCTGGTCAGTGGGGAGTCTGCTTCTCCTTCTCTCTCCCTCTCCCCATTTGTGTGCACTTGGCTCTCGTTCTCTCTCTCTCTCTCTCTTGCTCACTCAATAAGTAATATATAAAATCTTTTTAAAAAATTATTTGTCATAGTTCTATAGATTGGAAGCCCAAGATCAGAGTGCCAGCACTCTGAGGGTCCTCTTCAGGGTCTCAGATTTCTTATTGTATACTCACATTGCACAAAGGGCTAGGGAGCTCTGGGGTATCTCTTTTATGAGAGCAGTATGCTGTTTATAAGGGCTCTACCCTCATGACCTGATCACCTCCCAAAGGCCCTACCTCCTGACACCATCACATTAGGTGTTAGAATTCCAGTGTGACTTGAGGGGACACAAACATTCAGACCTAATAAGGTTATATTTACACTGAATGTTTACTTTATTTAAACAAGGTGTGCTATGAACATATAGTATATACTGAAGAGTGTTAGCATATGTTTCCATTTTAGCAAGCTTGGAATGAAGTACAGCAATTTGAATGTCTGGTAAGGTTATTTAAATGGAATTTTGCTAGTAAAAGGAGTAACAACATTAATACTGGAAAGATTGGAGCCTTAACTACCTGCTTCTACTCTGAGATCTTTGGGGCCTTCTCCTTAATGCACTGATTTAGGTAAAACATAATTAATATTTTCATTTTCAATCTGCACAGTCAAACTTCAAATTGGAATAAGTGGGGAGAATACTTGTGTGGATATGTTGAAAGTTTGAATAAGGGAATATATACAAAGGAATATAGAGTACCTGCAAATGGTAGCTCCGTAGAAAGATTTCTATCATGTTAAAATTAATAAGGATACAGCCCAATATACATGTCTCTTTGAGAGTATCACTACTGTGAGAATAAGGACCAAAAAAAAAAAACTAGCCTTATGTATGGCTTAATAGAGGTTTTATGTTAAAGTATTTGATAAAAAATATTTGTGATTACACTGAAGAATGTTTTTACCCAAGCCATGTTGACTTGACCTCATTTTACATTACCAATACTATTTAGAGGTAAATAGACATTTTTATTTTTATTTTTATTTTTTTTAATAAATTAATTTTTTATTGGTGTTCAATTTACCAACATACAGAATAACACCCAGTGCTCATCCCGTCAAGTGTCCCCCTCAGTGCCCATCACCCATTCACCCCCACCCCCCGCCCTCCTCCCCTTCCACCACCCCTAGTTCGTTTCCCAGAGTTAGAAGTCTTTATGTTCTGTCTCCCTTTCTGATATTTCCCACACATTTCTTCTCCCTTCCCTTATATTCCCTTTCACTATTATTTATATTCCCCAAATGAATGAGAACATACACTGTTTGTCCTTCTCCGATTGACTTACTTCACTCAGCATAATACCCTCCAGTTCCATCCACGTTGAAGCAAATGGTGGGTATTTGTCGTTTCTAATGGCTGAGTAACATTCCATTGTATACATAAACCACATCTTCCTTATCCATTCATCTTTCGATGGACACCGAGGCTCCTTCCACAGATTGGCTATTGTGGACATTGCTGCTATAAACATCAGGGTGCAGGTGTCCCGGCGTTTCATTGCATCTGAATCTTTGGAGTAAATCCCCAACAGTGCAATTGCTGGGTCATAGGGCAGGTCTTAAATAGACATTTTTAAAGTATCTGAAATGTTCTATCTGTTAAAGAGGTCAATAATCTCCTTTACTTCTTCATTACTCTTTTCCTTTAGTTTCATTTCGGACAGATGATACAATGCCAAATACTTTTGAACATGTCTTAAGACCCAAACTGGGAAAATTTGATTTAGGAAGATTTAGCTGACGGGAATAGCAGAGTAAGGGTCATAATTGTATTTCAGTCAGCGGATACATTTTGGTGTGAGCTGAGTCTTCCTAGCTTTTTTGTAGTCTTCACTCTCTGGTAGTAAAGGAATGTGTACATTTCACTAGTATGTTTTATTGTACTTGGAGGTAGCTCCTTTGTCTTTTCAGGGGCCAAATTTCATAAAATTAGGGGAGTCATGCCATGTCAGGGCTGTGAGAGCACTCCTGACATATCTTACTTGTTTGCTTTTGTTGTACCTGAGGTAGATTTATTATAGCAGTAATGGGTCTGGTACTCTTTATAAATTTCTTTATAAATTTCACTTTGCTACGGGTCTAACAAAGGCCCACAGAGGTTTATTATGCTAGAAAATGGCATCCTTTCTTTCAGAGCCCGACCTTTTCATTTTCTAATATCTGTTCTTTAAGGATGCCAGGAGGAATATGTAAGTGTATTTAGATAAGATGTAAGTATTATATGTTTGACTTCATAGAAGTACCCCTGCACCCAATCTGTATCCTGATACTTACTGTTCAGAATTGAGGTTAGGCTACAGCAGCATCTGAACTGGTTCCATCCCCCATCATCACTATTACTCTCTAAAACTGTTTACAGTGCTTTACCACACTGACTCAATTATAAAGGTGTTACTGGAAAGTTTACTGTACTTTGGATCCCTGGACGTGTCTCTCCTTTGTATGCATTTCCTCACTGCTTAGAGTACAGATTTGTTGGAAAAGAAGTTTTGAGTATGTGCGTTTGAGAAAGTTGAAAGGAAAAATAAAAACACAAGGATGAGAGATGTCCCTATATATGTGGATCCCTGGCTTTTGTCATCAATTTACTCTGTGAGTCATATCACCTCTCTCAGCCAATATTGATTTACTTGTTACTTCTGGAGCATGTATTGTGTGTCAAAACATGCAGGTACAGTCTCTGCCTTCTCGGTTGTTTATGTTAAGAAGGAGGTGGTGACTGAGTAGTAAAGGTGGTAAGAAGTTTTTGGATGTGTGAGATGCTTTGAAGCTAACGCTGATAGAATTCGTGGTGGTTTGGATGTGGGATGTGAGAGAAAGAGGTATGTCAAGGTTTGGGTTTTCTCTCAAACAACATGCTTGAATAGTGGTGACATTTACTGAGGTGTTGAACACTGAGGAGGAGGGGAGTGGTTTGCGGTGCTGCAGGAATCAAATGTTATTTTTTTATATGGGCTTTTTTTTTAAAGATTTTATTTATTTATTCATGAGAGACACAGAGAGAGAGGCAGAGACACAAGCAGAGGGAGAAGCAGGCTCCATGCAGGGAGCCTGATGTGGGACTTGATCCTGAGACTCCAGGATCATGCCCTGAGCCAAAGGCAGATGCTCAAAGACAGATGCTGAGCCACCCAGGTGTCCCTTCTATATGGGCTTTGAGTGCTTATTAGACTCCTAAGTAGAGAGGTGGAAGAAGTAATTGAGTATTTGAGATGAGAGTCTGAGAAGTAAGTTTGGAGATGATCAGCATGTAAATCATGCGGCTGGCTGGGGGTGATTGCTTGTGAGTGTAGTTAGCTTGTGAGTGTAGTTATGTTTGTGAGTGTAGTTAGAGAAAAGGTGTGAAGATCAGGGTTTGAGACCTGGGGCCTACCCACAGTTTGGAGACAGGGAAATGGAGGAGGCTCCAGCCTCTGAAAATGAGGATGCTAGAACTTGACCGCTCCCTCTATCTCAAAGTTGTTATAGAGATTGTATAGGATACTACACATGAATGCACACTGAAAATTATTTGCTGCTTAATTGCATGAATAAATATCGGAGTAGGGGAAGTTACATAGGGAAATCATTTTCACACTTTACTTTTCTTTTGAAAATCTATTTGTTATGGGATTGTGTGTGAATTTCGTCTATAGCAGAGGATCCCAGTGTGTAGGTTATGTAATTGTGAGGGAAGAGGGGCTGGGCAGAGGGTGGTCATTTGGGGAAGTTTACAAGAGGCCTGTCATATGATGTATGCTCTAAATATGGTTATTTCTATCAGTTCAAGAAAATACTTACATAAATACATACACAGCCAAAGGGTCATGAACTATTACCCTTATGTGGAGTAAGGGTAAAAATATTATAGTAAAAATATTTAACACTGATACCGACATTTGTAAAGATATACCCATGCATAAAAATGTGTATGTACTCAATGTGAATTGAGTTGTCTGTTTTTGTAAACAGATATCTGCTTGAGTTCCCAAATCTTAGTAGGCTGTTAGAGCTTAGCGTCATCTCACTCTCTGCCCGCTCCCTTCTCTATCGTCTTCCCTTCAGTGGGAACGAGGCAGAGTTTCCTGAAAAGTGGGTTTTCTTCTGGGAAGACTCTGTGGCAAGTTGCCAGTGTGTCATATAACTTATCCAGTCACATGAAAGAGAAGACTAGCAAAAAGATGGGGGATAAAAACAGGAAAATCAAGTAGGTCAGAGGATAGAAGGAAGGCCAAGGCAAAAAAAGGCAGAGGTCCGTTTGGGGTGGAGTTGGGGATAGGCATCTCCACCGTCCACTCAGTGACCTTTTTTTATTTCTTTCTCCTGTGTTATTTTCTTTGTGCTCACTTGCTATTATCAGAATCACAAAGACTTTTTTCCTCAGGTGTTTGGGAAGTTATATTTCCCTATTACTCAATAACCAGATATTACCTTCCAGAATGCCTGCTGGAGATGACATTGCAAAAATGCCCCATTCCCCCTCACTTTTATTAGTACCTTTTTGGTACCTTTTTGGTTTGATCTGATTAAACTGAAATCTTAGATTTTATTCCTAAGCTCGTGTTTCTCCAGTTCTAGGATGTGAGAGAGGATGGAGGGACAGAGAATATGAATATAAGTGATTGAATGATGGATAGTAGGATGGATGGATGGATGAATAGGTGCCTTTTCTGAAGATCTGGTATATTAAATTATCCGGCTAGGAAAGAAAGATGGATTTCTGAGATGGATACTTTAAGATAAATTTGTAGAATTTGGTAAGTGAAAGAGAGCATGGAGATCATCTGATTCAGATTTTTCCAAATATACCATTAAAAAAGAAGTGCATAGATCAAATAATTTTACAAAAATTGGATACTTATTACACTTATTGACATATTAGCAAGAGTCTTGCTGTTAAAGATCCTGTTTAACTTTGCTTAACTAGTGTTTCCCAATTTATTTCATTATGGGCCTCCACTTCTCTCTGAGTTTTCTGACAATATGTATATAAAACAATTATTATCATTGCATAGAAATACAGGGTTTCAGAAAACAGTTTTGGAATGCTGATTTACTCTAGTCCTTACATTTATTTATTTTTTATTTTTTTGTTATTACTTTATTTTTTTATACATGGTATTAGCTTTTTATTAAAAAATTTTTTTATTGAAGTTCAATTTGCCAACATATAGCATAACACCCAGTGCTCATCCCGCCAAGTGCCCCCCTCAGCGCCCATCACCCAGTCACCCCAACCCTCCGCCCACCTCCCCTTCCACTACCTCTTCCTTGTTCACTTCCCAGAGTTAAGTGTCTCTCATGTTTTGTCACCCTCTCTGATATTTCACTCATTTTCTCTCCTTTCCCTTTATTCCCTTTCACTAATTTTTATATTCCCCAAATGAATGAGACCATAGAATGTTTGTCCTTTTCCGATTGACTTATTTCACTCAGCATAATACCCTCCAGGTCCCTCCACGTTGAAGCAAATAGTGGGTATTTGTCATTTCTAATGGTTGAGTAGTATTCCATTGTATACATAGACCACATCTTCTTTATCCATTCATCTTTCGATGGACACCGAGGCTCCTTCCACAGTTTGGCTAATTGTGGACGTTGCTGCTATAAACATTAGGGTGCAGGTGTCCCGGCGTTTCACTGCATCTGTATCTTTGGGGTAAATCCCCAGCAGTGCAATTGCTGGGTCGTAGGGCAGATCTATTTTTAACTCTGAGGAACCGCCACACAGTTTTCCAGAGTGGCTGTACCAGTTTACATTCCCACCAACAGTGCAAGAGGGTTCCCCTTCCTCCACATCCTCTCCAACATTTGTGGTTTCCTGCCTTGTTAATTTTCCCCATTCTCACTGGTGTGAGGTGGTATCTCATTGTGGTTTTGATTTGTATTTCCCTGATGGCCAGTGATGTGGAGCATTTTCTCATGTGCTTGTTGGCCATGTCTATGTCTTCCTCTGTGAAATTTCTGTTCGTGTCTTTTGCCCATCTCATGATTGGATTGTTTGTTTCTTTGCTGTTGAGTTTAATAAGTTCTTTTTTAATAAAAATATTATTTATTTATTCATGAGACAGAGAGAGAGAGAGAGAGAGAGAGAGAGAGAGAGGGGCAAAGGGAGAATCAGGCTTCATGCAGGGAGCCTGACGTGGGACTTGATCCCAGGTCTCCAGGATCATGCCCTGGGCTGAAGGCGCTAAACCACGAGCCGCCCGGGCTGCCCTAATAAGTTCTTTATAGATCTTGGATACTAGCCCTTTATCTGATAGGTCATTTGCAAATATCTTCTCCCATTCTGTAGGTTGTCTTTTAGTGTTGTTGACTCTTTTGCTGTGTAGAAGCCTCTTATCTTGATGAAGTCCCAATAATTCATTTTTGCTTTTATTTCTCTTGCCTTCATGGATGTATCTTGTAAGAAGTTGCTGTGGCCAAGTTCAAAAGGGTGTTGCCTGTGTTCTCCTCTAGGATTTTGATGGAATCGTCTCACATTTAGATCTTTCATCCATTTTGAGTTTATCCTTGTGTGTGGTGTAAGAGAATGGTCTAGTTTCATTCTTCTGCATGTGGATGTCCAATTTTCCCAGAACCATTTATTGAAGAGACTTTTTTCCAGTGGATAGTCTTTCTTGCTTTGTCAAATATTAGTTGATCAGAGAGTTGAGGGTCTACTTCTGGATTCTCTATTCTGTTCCACTGATCTCTGTGTCTGTTTTTGTGCCAGTACCACACTGCCTTGATGACCAGAGCTTTGTAGTACAACCTGAAATCTGGCATTGTGATGCCCCCAGCTATGATTTTCTTTTTTAATATTCTCCTGGCTGTTCAGGGTCTTTTCTGATTTCACACAAATCTTAAGATGATTTGTTTCAAAAAAAAATGATTTTTTTCAACTCTCTGAAGAAAGTCCATGGTATTTTGATAGGGATTGCATTAAATGTGTAAATTGTCCTGGGTAACATTGACATTTTCACAATTTTAATTCTTCCAATCCACGAGCATGGAATATTTTTCCATCTCTTTGTGTCTTCCTCAATTTCTTTCAGAAGTGTTCCATAGTGTTTAGGGTATAGATCCTTTACCTCTTTGGTTAGGCTTATTCCTAGGTATCTTCTGCTTTTGGGTGCAATTGTAAATGGGATTGACTCCTTAATTTCTCTTTCTTCAGTCTCATTGTTACTGTATAGAAATGCCACGGATTTCTGGGCATTGATTTTTGTATCCTGCCACACTGTCGAATTGCTGTATGAGATCTAGCTCTTACATTTATTTTTAAGCTTGCTGCTTAACTTCTCTTGGTCTTTGTCCACATTTATAATATGAGTAAAAGTAGGTTGAATGTATTAACTTATGGCATTCTTGGCTCTGACATTTTCTGGTTCAGGTAGATTCATTGATGAAACGAACATTTTAAAAAGTGTGTCTTTCTGTGTTAAAGAAATTTGTCTTTCTTGTTCTTCACTATAACCATAGCATCTACTACAGTACTTGAAACATAGTAGCATCTTAGTGTTATTGAACAAATAAATACCTTTTAGTTTCAGAGCACTGTGCCAGTTACGCCTTGATACTTAAGAGATCTTATTCTTGCCCTCCAGAAATTTGTAGTCAAGTTGGTGACTTTCTGAGAGCATGGGAGATGAGAGCAGGAAGAGAGAACCCAAGTTAGATATTGATTGTGATAAGCTATAGGATGTAGGCATATTGGACATGATTTCTGACCCTGAGTGAGAGGCGTGGACTACACCATAAGTGGGTTGTGTTACGATGATTTTCATGACAAAAGGTGTCGTTTAGAGCTGTGGTCACGGTAGCAACCACACAGTCCTTTTATCCCTGACTAGGACTTTATGATAGTAGCAGTGCTAGGAAATAAGAGCTAGTATTATTCCCATTTTATTTTTGAATTTTTGCAAATTTTCTTTTTTAGTATTTTATCTTTAAATACATTTCTAACATGTTGCTTATACTTCCAGTCACAATCAGGTCAACAGAGATCATTCTATCTATCTATCTATCTATCTATCTATCTATCTATAATTGGCATATAACAGTGTATTTGTTTTAGGTGTTCAACATAATGATTTGAGATGTGTGTGTGCATATACATATATAGTGAAATGATCACTGCAATAAGTTTTGTTAACATCCATCACCACACAGTTAACAACTTTTTCTTAAAATGAGAACTTCTAAGATTTATTCTCTTAGTACAGTATTGTTAATATGCAATACAGTATTGTTAACTATAGTCACCATGGTCTACATCACATCCAGAGTACTTATTTATCTTATAACTGGAAGTTTGTACCTTTTGACCACCTTCACTCATTTTGCCTGCCCCCCCCCCAACCACCACCAAAACCATCAATCTGTTCTTTGTATCTGTGAGCAGTCTTTGTTGTTGTTATTTTTAGATTCATGTATAAGTGAAATTATACAGTATTTGTCTTTTTATGTCTGACATATTTCACTTAATATAATTCCCTCAGCGTGCATTCACATTGTCCCAAAGCCAGAATTTCCTTCTTTCTCATGGCTGAATAATATTCCACTGTATGTATGTTTGTATATATGTGTATGTATGTATATATCACATTTTCTTTATCCATTCTTGAGTGGACAGAGACTTAGATTGTTTCCATATCTTGGCTATTGTAAATAATGCTGCTATGAACATGTAAGGTGCAGGTATCTTTTTGAGTTAGTGTTTTTGTTTCCTTTTGATAAAAACTCAAAATGGAATTGCTGGATCATATGGTGGTTATATTTTTAATTTTTTTAGAACTCTCCAAATTGTCTTCCATAGTAGCTGCACCATTTTACACTCCTACCAACAGTGCACAAAAGTTCCCTTTATTCCACATCCTCGTCAACACATATTTCTCGTCTTTCTGATAATAGCCATCCTAACATACGTGAGGTGACATCTCATTTTGGTTTTGATTTGCATTTCTCTGTTTAGTGATATCTAGAAATTTTTTATGTACCTTTTTGCTGTCTGTATGTCTTCTTTGGAAAAATGTCTATTCAGATCCTCTGGCCACTTTATAATTGGATTGGTTGGTTTTTTGTTCTTTGTTTTTGTCTTATGGTTTGTTTGTTTGTTTGTTTGTTTTGTAAGTGAATAAGTGAGCTAAAACACCGTCCTTTAGCTTTTATCAACTGGTTAACAGGGAGATGCTGCTCAGTTTTACTTACGGCAAAAATTTTAGAACTGATTTTACTGATGAGAGTGCCAAAAAGAGTAAAATGTATTGGCTGTTCTAGTTTTGCCACTTACTGGCTACACTGGCATTTGGCAGATAATATAATCTCTCTGAGCCTACCTTTCCTCACTTATCTGAAGAAATGAAGACTCCCTGACCTCCCTCACAAGGTTATTATGATTAAGTGAGAACAGTGTGGTAAAGAATACATCCTAATAATACTATTTTCACTTTCTATGGTGATTTTCAAGATCAAGGAATATCTTTACCCATATTATTTTATTTCTCTAAATAATCTTAAAGTTTTACATGCCTTCATGCAGAGGAATATTACTCAGCCATAAAAAGGAATGAAATACTTATATAGGCTAAACATGGATAGACCTTGAAAAATTATGTTAGCTGAAAGAAGCCAGATGCAAATGGGAAGAAGACAGGCCAGATAGTTAAGTACATGAAGTTTAAAATCATGTACCTGATCCTAACTCTGGTCTTTCACATAGAATGTATGTTAACTTAGTCATGTTCCTAAATCTCTGAGCCCCAATTCCTTTATTTATAAAATGGGCCTCAATCAATGATATTGGGAAAACTAGACAGCCACATGTAAAGGAATGAAACGGGACCATGCTTACACCACATGTAAAAAAAACAACTCAAAATGGATTAAAGACTAGAACTATAAAATTCCTAGCAGAAAACATAGGCAGTAAGCTCTGTGACAGTCTTGGAGGTGATTTTTGGATTTGACACCAAAAGCAAAGGCCACAAAAGCAAAAACAAACAAGTGGGATTACATCAAACTAAAAAGCTTCTGCACAGCAATGGAAACCATCAACAAAATGAAAAGGCAACCTGAATGGAAGAGAATATTTGCAAATCATATATCTGATAAGAGATTAATATCCAAAATATAAACAAAACTCCTATAATTCAACAGCAAAAAATAACCAAGCAATATGAATATATACATGATCCCATTTATATGCAATGTTCAGGATAAACACAAAGATTAATGATCACCATGGAATGTGGGAAGGGAGAGTGGAGAGTGGCCACTAAAGGTCATGGGGTTGATGAAAATGTTCTAGGATTAGGTAGTAGGATGGTTGTAAAACTATGAATATTCTAAAACCCACTGAATTGTACACTTTAAAACAATAAAAAATATTTAGGAGCTCCTGGGTGGCCCAGTTAAGCATCTGCCTTTGGCTCAGGTCATGATTCTCGGGTCCTGACACTGAGTTCTACATCAGGCTTCCTGCCCAGCAGGACATTTACTTCTCCCTCTGTCTGCTGCCCACCCCCCACTTGTGCTCTCTCGATGTCAAATAAATAAAGGAAGAAAATCATTTAAAAAAATGCAAAAAAGGGATCCCTGGGTGGCGCAGCGGTTTGGCGCCTGCCTTTGGCCCAGGGCGTGATCCTGGAGACCCAGGATCAAATCCCACGTCAGGCTCCCAGTGCATGGAGCCTGCTTCTCCCTCTGCCTGTGTCTCTGCCTCTCTCTCTCTCTCTGTGTGACTATCATAAAAAAAAAAATGCAAAAAAAAAATGCAGACTGGTATATTGTGTTCACGTAGACTGAGTACTTCTGGAGGGAACTATGGATGGTCAAGGGAGGCATCCTAGAAAAGGAAATCTCTAAACATTCTTTCTCCAGGCAGTTACAGAGCAGGATTATAAATGCTGCTGTAAAGGTAAGCATAGGATGCTGTGATGATGCCTTGACTTGGCAGATGGGTCAAGTCGGGGAAGCCTGCCTGCATAACTCAGCACATTTGGAGTTTAGGTACAAATGGCGATAAGCCACAGAAGGTTAGATTACAAGTAACCTTGAAGGCTACCTTTCCTAAGAGGGTAGGAGAGAGAAAGCATAAGGTTTTGAGATTTGCAGTTTAGAAATATGGCTGGCTACATTGTGAAGACAGGAATAGAGGAAATGAGAAGGATGGCGGGAACTTTTCAGGAGACTGTTACCCTAATTTGAGAAGCAATCATAGAATGATGGAGAGAAGTGGAGGAAGACAAAGCAGTTACCAGTGATTGGGGCTTAGCAGTTGGACATGTAAGCAGCCTGTTCCTACCAGGACCTCTGTCTATCCCACAGCTGTCCCAACCTCAATCTGACCCCAGCCTCCCTCCTCAATCTTGTCTCCTGCCTCTCTGCAGAAGTGTGCATACCACTGCCAACTGCTCCCCATGGAGGCTTGTTGATTTTCTGCCTGATGCCCGGGATCACACCTTTATCTTCGCCTGTAATGGAGCTCACTTCTCTTTGTTGTCCAGATCTCTGAATTAGAAGGCCTGTAGATTCATCCGTGCTGGAATGCTCTCTTTTTTCTCTGAAGTCATAGTACTTAGTATCTCTGTCATTCATTAGCAAATAATTACATTTTGCCTTGTCACATCTCTTAATTGCTTTTGGTCTTTAGTAATTCCTGAACTGTTTTAAAATTACAGCGGGCAAAGTGATATATGATGGCCCACATGGTGGACTCTAAGAATCAGCTTTCCTGAATCCCAGTCCCAGTGCCCAACTCCCTGTGTAACCTGGGAATTACTCCCCCTTACCCCCGCCCCCCCCCCCCCCAGTTTGAGTAGTAGCATGTAGTTTTCAAAGAATACTTGGAAATTTTTAAAAATAATTTATTTATTCATGAGAAAGACACACAGAGAGAGGGGCAGAGACACAGGTAGAGGGAGAAGCAGGCTTCATGCAGGGAGCCCGATGTGGGACTTGATCCCAGCACCCCAGGATCACAACCTGAGCTGAAAGCAAATGCTTAACTGCTGAGCCACCTAGGCATCCCAATACTTGGAAAATCTTAAAAAGCATGCAAAATGGACTAATCCCCAATCCCCAAGTACCTGAAATAATCACTGTTAACACAGGTAATTTTTCGTATTATGTCCTTTCCATCCTCCATCTTTTTTCCTCTCTCTAGGGTATGCATGTGTCTATGCAACATAGCTGGGACTATCCTCTACATGCTATTTTGTAACCTTTTTTCATTAATATATTGTGAGTTTGCTGAATCAAAACATGAGAATTTTTAAATACAAATTGACAGGTGGAGCCAAATTGTCTTTAAAGAAGTTGCACCAAAAACTGAATAGTAGTTATCTCTAGAGAATAGGGAGAAGAACTTTTGCTTTTTAATGGTATCTGTCTGTATCGTTGAATATATATTTTTATTAACATGAGTCTAAATAACTTTTATAGTTTGAACATGACAGTAATTTAAACCTCTACTTAATCCAGGCTTGAATCTGAATTTAAAAACAACTATATGACCTTTACTGATCAGATGGATAAAAAGTGGCATCCTGTTGTTTTAATTTGACTATTGGTAAAATTTGACCTTTTTGCCATGATCATTTGTTATTTTTTCTTAAACCTTTCACGAGTCACCTAGTCTCTGTAGGCCTTAGTTTGCTTTTGAGTAAAATAAGAGGAATGATATTTAAAATTATTTAAGGATTAATGGAGATCAGTATCAAAAATGCTTTGTAAGCTGTAAAAAGTCTTAATATTTATTGTGTGTTTATTGATTTTGTATTGATTTTGATTAGTTAATGGTTATGTGTTCATATAGGCCAACTTTGGTTTTTTGCATTCATTGGGAGAAAGGCTGAAAAAAGGCAGAGGTTTCTTCGTTAATATTTATTTTCATGCCATATAGGTTTCATGAGATTTGGCATTCTCGGACTAGCTTTGTGCTGCATTTCTGTTATTTATTAGCTATGTGTATAGGTGTAATAATGCATTGGACAAACACATTTCTTTTGGCAAAGACCAGAAATGTTCAGGGAACACTTGGCTGGACACACATCAGAGAGTTCTGTGAGCTGATAAAACATTCATGCAAGCTCATGAAACTGTGTAAATGGATGATAGTACAAGGGACCTTGTTTATGCAAATTCCACTAACTGGATTCCCCTTGCCCCATTCCACCTTCATAGTTTTGTGAAATGAAAATTGGTCAAAATCATGATTATAAGGCTTGGGAAGGTCTGATATAGTCTTCTGCGTTATCAAAGGCAGATAAATTCTATTCAGTGTGATTTTTGTGAAATCTATATTTAGCTCTCTGGAAACATGGGT
Organism: Nyctereutes procyonoides; assembly: GCF_905146905.1. Classification (NCBI taxonomy): domain Eukaryota; kingdom Metazoa; phylum Chordata; class Mammalia; order Carnivora; family Canidae; genus Nyctereutes; species Nyctereutes procyonoides. The sequence continues at coordinate 44,243,554 of NW_026575140.1, read as the reverse complement.
ACCTTATGCCTGTCAGTTATCCAAAACACTGAATTCTGGATAATAGGGAAACAAGACTGCATAAACAACTCCACTGAGTAATAGATGACCTCCTGGCCTCCTATTTCTGACTCTGTGTTCCCTTTTATCCAAGGACAAGATGTTACAAAAATAATTCAGAGTGACTCCCAAGGGTAGCCCTATGAACTCCTCCCTCGGACTGTACCCACAGAGAAGGGTGAATCACCACAGCAGAATGTTGGTTCCCCCAGTGCTATTAGTAAATGTCCCAGCCAGGCTTTCAGCCATGAGGACACAAGCAACGGGAAAGTTTTTTTCTGACTCATTCACAGTGTAATTCGCAGAAGAAAACCTCTAGCTTCTCTCTCTTTTTTTAGATAGATAGATAGATAGATAGATTTAGTTATTTATTTATTTATTATATTTATTTATTTATTTATTTATTTATTTATGATAGAGGCAGAGACACAGGTAGAGGGAGAAGCAGACTCCATGCCAGGAGCCCAACGCGGGACTCGATCCTGGGACTCCAGGATCGTCCCCTGGGCCAAAGGCAGGCGCCAAACCACTGAGCCACCCAGGGATCCCCCCTCTCTCTTTTTTAAAAAAAAGTTTCGTGTGTATGTGCATACACGTGCATGCTCTTAGTAAGTGAAGGTACGGCCGGGACCTTCCAAATGAATATTCAAACTAGGTCTTACCAGTAACGATATTTGGGGCTATTTTGTCAGCTTTTATTGTCCTGGATGTTCACACTAGGATAAGAGAGGTGGGAAGACCAGTGTCCAGTGCATATATATCCATGAAGGACTGACTGATTCATTTAAAGTTGTTTAAAATGAGAATATTACTTTTTGACAATGAATTTCATGCCTTATCACTCCTTGTGTCTGACCTCCACCACCCTCACAGAACATTCACATGCCAGGGGACTTTCTTGCTTCAGAGAAATTCATGAGACTGGGGATTTGAGTTCTTCTTGGGCATTGTCTCTTCAGAGGAAAGTCCAGACTCTTTAGTTGGCATTTGTGGTCCATTGTAAATCAACAGCAGCTTTCTTCCTTTCCTCATTTCTTTCTGCTCTACACAGACTTTTTGTTTAGTCTCCCAAGGGGGATTCCCCCTTTCCTTCTTTTGCTGTTTCTTCTTGTTTCCGTTATTTGGAATGTTCCTCTTAGTCAGCTTCACAAGCTAGTGTTTCCATGAAGCCTTCTGGATTGGACGAACTATGCCAGCCCCTACCTCACACCTTCTCTGAACGTGCTCTTTTGCCTTGGTTGGATGTGTGTGTCTTGTGTGCAATTAATCATGTGTTATTACCTTGCCACAATCTTGGATTGTTAATTCTTCTTTGGCAATCAATCTTTTCTTGTATTCTTTTCTTCCCACAGAGCTGTGTATCATAGTCTTTTCATGATGAGGTTTTTTTGTTTAAAATGACTTCATGAATGAAGTACAGGAGTGAGTTATTCCTCTTACTTGTTATTATGTTTATATTTGTTTATTTAGTCCAATTAGTTGTCAGCATCCTACCATAATACTTCTCTCTATAGTAGTCTTAACAAATTATCCTCCTCTCCTGCCTTTCTACATATTTATTCCCTTGAAAGGAGAGATATAAGAAACTCCATAGCTGGTGTCTATACTGCTCTCCTCCCCCTTTCCAGCAGGAAAATTAAATGTGGTGAATGGAGGTACCAGGGTAGGTCAGTTGGTTAGGCATCTGGCTCTTGATTTCAGCTGGGATCATGATCTCAGGGTCGTGGGGTTGAGCTCCCTGTTGGGCTCTGGGCTCAGCGGGGAGTGTGTTGGAGATTCTCTTCCTCTGCCTCTACCTGCCACTTGTACGTGCGCTCTCTCTCTCAAGTAAGTAAACCTTTTTTAAAAAAATAAATGAATGAATACCAGGCACTGGTAAGTAGTTTGCAGTGAGATGGATGACAATTGGGTTAAATTCAACTGTTGTCTATTAGACAAAGGCTATTTGATAAAAGAATTATGGTTAGAGACATGCTGTGGATGTGTTTGGGACAAGGGTACAAAAAAGTGTTTCATTGAGGTTCTGCCTTCTTGTGTGCAGAGTATTAACTGAGCATTTATCTTGAGAAAAAGTAGCTGTATCTGTTTATCTTTTTTAGTTCACCGATGGAGAAATGTAATTAAAGTTGTTACAAAAGACTCCTAACTGAATACCACCTATCATCTAAACCTCCAAGACTTATGTAACTCCCACTCCCCAAAAATTCCCACTGGTGGCCATACACTGAACTCTTCTATCCATTCACAGTGGTTATCTACATGAGCTACATTGAAAGATTTTGCATAGATGAGAAGTAAGCAGAATGGATTTTGAATTCTTTGGGTTCCTGCAAAGATCAACTTTACTGTGATTGTAAAGTTAGAAACTGGGGACTGTGGGAATAAATGGTGGGTTTATAAATATATCATGGGTTTTAAGAATGGTAGTTATTGGCAAAATTTAAAGCATAGTTTGTGCTCTGTGGATATAGTTTCTGTGTTTTCTCAATCTCAGGCATCATTATATAGATTTAACCAACTGAAGAGCTTTCTGGAAGAAATTATGTTGTGAAACAAAGACTAGGAGTGTGGCATCATACAGTTGATCTCAGCATGGCCATTTGCATTAGAACATCATCGGCTATACACTGTGGGAAAGAGGAATGATCTTCTGGGAGTCAGAGTAATTTCAGATAAAATACATTTCAGTGTTTTATGTTCATCTGGGGAAGGTATAGCCATTGAATATAAACAATAAGGGGAGCCTGGATAGCTTAGTCTGTTAAGTGTCCAACTCTTGATTTTGGTTCAGGTCATGATCTCGAGGTTCTGGGATTGAGCCACGCACTGGGATCTGCGCTCAGTGGAGACTCTGCTTGAGGATTCTATTTTCTCTCCCTCTGCCCCTCCTCCTGCTTGTGCACTCTTTCTCTGCTCTCAAATCTTAAAAAGAAAAAAAAGAATATAAAGAGTGAATATAAAGTAAATATTATTGATAATCTTATAGAGTCCTTTAAACCAGTGTTTTTAAAACTGGTTTGTTATTCATTAGTAGATTGTGAAATCTATTTTGAGGGTCTTGTTTAGCATTTTAAAAATGTATTAAAATTGGGGCGCCTGGGTGGCTCAGTGGTTGAGCATCTGCCTTTGGCTCAAGTCGTGATCCTGGGGTTCTTTTTTTTTTTTTTAATTTTTATTTATTTATGATAGTCACAGAGAGAGAGAGAGAGGCAGAGACACAGGCAGAGGGAGAAGCAGGCTCCATGCACCGGGAGCCCGACGCGGGACTCGATCCCGGGTCTCCAGGATCGTGCCCTGGGCCAAAGGCAGGCGCCAAACCGCTGCGCCACCCAGGGATCCCTGATCCTGGGGTTCTGAGATTGAGTCCCACATCAGGCTCCCTGTGGGGAGCCTGCTTCTCCCTCAGCTATGTCTCTGCCTCTCTCTGTGTGTTTCTCATGAACAAATAAATAAACTCTTAAAAAAATGCTTCTAAGTAAATGCCAAGCGATGCTGTTTAAGTAGACAATAATTATGATTTAACTTTTTCCTGAGTTACAAAGTTTTGCCAATGAGGAAATGTACAATTTAAACTCCAGGATTCATTACTCCACCTTGAAATTATAGACTCTTTCCAAAAGGAGTTCAAAATGGTGAATACAGGTTATAAAAGGACACCATAATGCTTACATACAATTGCAGATGGCCAAAGGTGATAGAAAGAATTTTTAATATTAAACCTGAAAATAGCTAAGATTCCAACCTCATAATATTGATGAAGAAACACACACATCTACAGAGAAAAGTCATCTATTGTTAGTTTGTACAAATATGGTCCACTGAGGAGCTCTGCCTGCAGTTTAAGATTGAAGATTTGGTTGGCAAGTATTTCAAAGCTAAACATAAAAACTGATTATAGTTTCTTGGTTGAGGAGAGGTGTAAGAAGGACTATTTTTCTTGAGATTTCTTATTTTTCTCCCTTAACATCCTCTGTCTTTTGAGGTAATAGCTAAGTTCTTTGAGAGTATAGACTGAAGTGAAATTTGCCATTTTCGGGATTGTTTAGCTCTGAACTCCATTTCTAGAGTGATCCTGTGTTGTCACTGTGGACATTGAAAGAAATGGCAGACACATGAACTCAGTGCAGCCTCTTGGAGTCCTGTGTCCCAGGACTTTGAATCTGGAGGGAATGGTGCAAACATGTAGGGGTGGCTTGAGATCTTTCATGGAAGCAGCAGAGCCAGGAGTCCAGTGTGGTAATGGCTGGTGACCAGTGGTAGCCAGACTAGAATGGTGTCCTGATAAGACTGTTCTGTGTTATCTTTCTCTTAATTCATTTTTATGCTAAGGTAAGTGGAACTGGTTTCTGTTGTTTGCCCCAAGAACCCTGAATGGTTAAAGAATTAGAAGAAAACTATCAAATGGGTTTTTGCCCTAAAAGAGCTTAGTGCATAACACAGAGAGGGTAGGTTAATATGCAGTGTAGACACACAAATAAATTAGGAGAAGTTAGCAAGGGGTGGGGGGATTCAGTATTTTTTTCCTGTGTATTCCATTAAATTACGGTTACCCTCAAACTTTGTCAGATGCATTATCAGCAGGAGATTGTTGAAGCATGTCATCTTGGAAATACAAATTAATGAAAAAATTAGCTGTGTTAGGATGTGGCATAATATGGTTTCAAACCTTCTGTTCTTTAAGGAACCTTGGAGGTCATCTAGTAATTTTTTTAATTACACAGTATTTCAGCTCAGAAAACGTTAGAGGCTTGCTTAAGACCAGGCAGATCTTGGCAGAACTGGGCTGGATCAAGGGCTCCTTCTACAAGCGATTTCTCTTGTTGCCCGCAGGAGGAAGCTGGCATGTGGACTCTGTCCTCAGCTGGACCTTTCCACACTGTCTATCCTACATTGTCCCTCCTTTTTACATATCCATCGTGATTTTCTTTGCACCTGGCCCTTTCCCAGAACTGCCACACCCTTCCTTTCTGTCTTTTAAAATCGTCTGTCTTCCTCAAAGCTAGGAACAAATTCCATTCTCCTTGATCACTTCACACCCCTCTCTTCTTGACTCCTGCTGTTCCTCCTACTTGTCTTAGCGTCCCTCCACATCTGTCTGGAGGTCCCCACGCACTTGTTTATCTTGCCAGCTGTTAATAGACTGTAAGTTTTTGGTGGGCTCAGATTTTAATTGTGGTGCTTCTTTAGGTTCTGCCAAAGCCTGGTGCCTTGATCAAGAAAATGTGGCAAAGTGAGAAAGGGCAGTGAAGCTGGAGGCGGAGAAATGTGTCTGAGCCCAGTCTCGCCACTCACTGGCTACTTGACCGTGGGAATATCTGAACCTGAATCTTCTCATCTGTGAAACGGGCTCTGAGACTCGAATGTGGTTATAGATGTGAAATCCCTTTTTAAGCTATAAAGTACCATACAAATGCAAGGTTTTACTGTGATTGTACTGTGATTGTGTTTAATATGTATTTGAAGAATGAATGATTGAAAAGCATGTAAAGTGAAGACCAGCCATTCTCCCCACCCTGCTTGGAGGGTCTCCTGCCACCATATTCTTGACCCCTATATTCTGTGTTCTCTAATACCATCATAGATGTATTAGTGGTAAAAGAAGAAAAGTAGCAAAGCATCTTGATACAATGTGGCTTTTAGGAAAATACTTATTGGCTTTAATTAGGGAAAGTACTATATTCACTTTGATCAGAAATTGACTCTTAGGGTAAGCAGGCTCATTGGGAGCAGTACAGAGAGCCCTGACCCATCGAGGTGGCATTGATTGTTTGATCATCCCTAGAAGTTTATTGTAAATGAAGCAGCACTTACGGTTCTTGGGTATTCCTGGAATTGCTGCTATAGTTAGAAGTGAGTTATTCTGTGTGGCAGGAATGGCATATAGAAAAGCCATAATTCTGACTTGCTGACAGGAAAAAAATAGCAGATTTTGTATTTATATTATGTCGTCCTTTTGGCTAAAATCCATCAGCTCTGCATAGTATCTTGTGATGCTTTCATCAGAGCAGTTATTGTGGGTCTCAGCAAGGCAGGGGGACTGGGAGCAACTGCTGCAAGTGACTTCCAAAGTTCCTTTGGGTGCAGTCCCTAGTCATGAGACTGGAAGGGAAGCAGAGTTCCTTTCCCTGGCTCAGTGTGTGTCTTAGGCCTCAAGGAGATTGCGTGTGCATGTGGATTGGGCCCTAGTCAGTGACCACCAGAACTGTCCTATCCACACCTGCAGCAATTGTGTTAGTTATGGGTTGGAATGTGGGTAAGGCCTGGGTGTTTCAATCATCTTTTTGACAGTTCTTTCAGTCTCTGGAGGGGAGGTCTTGGAATGAGTTTAGTCTTCTAGGTGGATGGTAGGCTGTGAGAAATACTAAAAAGTCAGAGAAGACTGTGATGTTGGTGACAGGGGACATTTTAAAGTAGACTTTACCTGCAGTGGAAAGAGAGAGGTCCTTGGAATCTGGAGTCCTGTGTGTGACTTCTGGCACTCCCACTGATGGGCCTCAAACTTCCGTTGCTTAATAATAAGAATTAAGGGCAGCCCAGGTGGCTCAGCGGTTTAGCGCCACCTTCAGCCCAGGGTGTGATCCTGGAGACCCGGAATCGAGTTCTGTGTCAGGTTCCCTGCATGGAGCCTGCTTCTTCCTCTGCCTGTGTCTCTGCCTCTCTCTTTGTCTCATGAATAAATAAAATAAAATCTTAAAAAAAAAAAGAATTAAGTGCAAGTGCCAGCTCCACGCATGAGATGTTGCAGATGCTCTGTATAGATTGGAGTTCCCTCTCCTTGACTGGAACTGTGTTCCATCAAGATGTAATCAGTTTAACAGAAGTTCTGGCCAGAATATGAATGCTTGCTGCCTGCTAAACTCTGCATTACGCACTTTATGTGCATTAACTCATTTAACCCTTCACAGCTCTGTGAGATAAATGCCTCCCCCCCCCCCCGTGCTTTTTAACTAAGAACATTAAGGTTTAAGAATGTTAAATAGCTTGCCTAAGATTACAGTAGCTAGTAGATGGGGAAGGCAGGATTCAAACCCAGGTCAGGATGACTCCAACTCAACTTTTAACTGCTCTGCTAGATTTATGAAATGGAACTTGATTTATGACCAGGCTTTTGTTCTGAATTCCTATGTATTCCTTTGTTCTTTAAATAAGCTCACAACCTACTGAAGTCCTTTGTCATAAAGCCTACAATATATTTCTTTAGCATTTAATGCCTTTCTAAACACTTTCACATCAACGACCTTATTTGAAAAAGGCATTGTTAGGAGCTTGATGAAGACTTTTTGAAAGATCTTTCTGATACTTTAGGCAGGATGTTTCCTCTCGGGTTAAGGGATGAGGAAACTGAGGCTCAGAGATTAAAATGATTTGCTCAGGGTCACCCTTGCTGATTGTGTATCGAGCCAGTAATGCTGCTTACTTTGTTACCTTCATTTTTCTTTTAACAACTACAGTTGATCCTTGAGCAACACAAGTTTGAATTTCATGGGTCCACTTATATATTTTTTAAAAAATAAGTGCAGTACAGTGGTGTAAAATGTATTTTCTCTCCTTTATTGATTTTCCTGAGAACATTTTTTTCTCTAGTTTACCTTATTATAGGACCACAGTATGTGATATACATAACATACAGATAGGTGTTAATTGACTATTTGTGTTATTGGTAAGGCTTCCAGTCAACAGTAGGCTACTAGTAGTTAAATTGTGGGGGACTCAAAAGTTATACGCTGATTTTTGACGGCACAGGGGTTAATGCCCCTAACCCTTGAGTTGTTCGGTGTTCAGTTATATTTAACTACTTATTGATTATCTAATATGTGCTGATGATCAGCACTAAACATAGATTAGAGCTTCTATTGTTATGTTTGGTTTCCTCCCCAGCGGGAAGCCTGATGTGGGACTCAATCCTAGGACCCCAGGATCACCACCCAAACCAAAGACAGACGCTCAACCACTGAGCCACCCAGGTGCCCCTAGTCCTAAAATTTCTTGAGCATCTGATGTCATGAAATATTTTTAATTACATATTTTTCTTCTTTAACTTATCAACATTTTGTATTTCCTACTTCAGAAATCAAAAGCTTTGATTCCTTTCAGGTGTACATAAAGTAACTCCCTGTGTGTGTGTGATGGTTTCTTCAGCAAAAATAACCAGATACTCAAAGTATCGTATTCTGACTCTTCTCATTGATTTTAACCATCATCCAGTTGGTTTTTATCATGTAAATCTGACAGTGGCCTTTGGCCAAAAGCCATCCTATTCTGATCATACTTGTGATTATTAACATGGTCTATTTTTATGTCTCTTCACTATTCAAAATTTAATTGTGTATTCTTCCCATATATAGATACCCATATTTCAGAAGATGTCCTTGACAATTTAAGACGGTTTCTGCATCTTCAGACAATAGATTTCTAGGAGTTTAACATCTTGGAAAATAGTTACGATATCCCTCTGTTTGTAGCTAGGCCCTGTTCAGATCCACAGAGTTGTGTTTTGTTTCTGTTACTTCTCCCTCATTCAGGAAGTATCAGACACACTTGTCCCGTATATGAGACTTTTGTAAACCAAAGAATGGTGAGACTCTATAAAATTTCCCTGATTTTTTTGTTTTCAATGTAAAGTAGCATCTATAAGATTGAGCTGTGAAAGCAATCCTCTTATAGGAAGAAAGGCTTTTTTTTTTTTTAGATTTATTTATTTATTCATGAGAGACACGGGGGCAGGGGGAGAGGGAGAGACACAGGCAGAGGGAGAATAGGCTCCTCACAGGGAGCTGGATGCGGGACTGGGTCCCGGATTCTGGGATCATGACCTGAGCCAAAGGCAGACGCTCAACCCCTGAGCCACCCAGGTGTCCCAGGCAGTTTTTTTTTTTTTTTTTAATTGAAATCTTGTAAGTCAATTAGACTTACAGAAGAAGAATTCACTGCTATCATCAAAAAAGCTTTTGATTACTCACTTTTATTCTTCCCATTTTTCTGAGCTTCTTTATATTCATTTGCGTTGGGATTGGGACCCAGTGAGTGAATCATACTATTTTTAAAGGGTATTGTGCGATTCCTACTCTGGTCAGTTTTTTAAGCATTAAAGATTTTCTTTTTGTATCTGTAACAAGAAACTTGAATTGATTTCTTGGAATTATCCAGAATATTTATAAAATGATCTTGCTCTTTTCCTACCTGTTCTTAAGTAAAGAGAGCGCATCTTGCTTGGTTTATATGGAAAGAAATGTTATTTGAATGAAACTTTTACAGAGTCTTTAGCAGCAAAAGACTCTTATCATCCTGAATGAGGACAGATGTCATTTCATAGAAAGTGGATCAGCAGTCTTAGATTTAAGTACTTAAAATGGTCTAGCATGTCTTTTAAGTGCTTTATGGGTATTTTTACATTTTAATCATTAGTGTCAGTTTTTTGGGAGCAGAGGTTTTGTTATTGCATCAGCATATAAAAACATCATAGTAAATGCATATTGTCTAGAAATTTGTTCCTGATTATGTTTTCCCTAAGAATTTAATCTCTAGGCTAGCATCACAAATCAATACCATTTTATTGTCCTGTCCAGTAATACTGGAGGTCGGTTTGAAAATTAGGTATACTGTAATTTCAATATAGTGTGGCTTGCAGTAGAGAAGGAATAATATAAGAGCAGAGCTCTCTTTTACTACAGGTTTTCATAGAATCCTAGTTCTAGAAAAATCTTGGTAATTTTAGGCTGACTCCTTCAAACCTTAGATGAGGCTCAGAGCACCCTTGTGACTCTTGAGTTCAATAATAATATGTGATTTGATAGTGCATTTTAAAATCCTTTGTGAGTTCGAAAAGGATATATGCTGTAGTTTTTATTAAAGAGTTTGGGCCTGGTGGAACCTACACCTCTCTTCCTGATCTGAAAGAACTCTGAGGGTTCTGAATGTGTCCCTTTACTGATTTGGAGCAGGCTTCTTACTACTCCAGAAAATGGAGCCCATCTGGTCATTTTTCTTTTCTTTTCTTTTCTTTTCTTTTCTTTTCTTTTCTTTTCTTTTCTTTTCTTTTCTTTTCTTTTCTTTCTTTTCTTTTCTTTCTTTTCTTTTCTTTCTTTTTCCTTCCTTCCTTCCTTCCTTCCTTCCTTCCTTCCTTATTTATTCATTCATTCATTCATTCATTCATTCATTCATTCGAGATACAGAGAGAGAGAGGCAGAGACACAGGCAGAGGGAGAAGCAGGCTCCATGCAGGGAACCTGATATGGGACTCAATCCCAGGACTCCAGAATCACGCCCTGGGCCGAAGGCAGACACTCAACCACTGAGCCACCCAGGCATCCCCATCTGGTCAATTTTCATTCATACTTGACGGTAGCATATAATGGCACGCTTCCAGGAAAACTCAGATCGAGAGGCCCCGGACATGGTGTTAGCAGATACTGCTGATGAACCACCTAGTGCTATTCTTTGCCCAGGTATAAAGGAATATTGGAGAGATTTCCCCATTTATGAAGCTGCAGAAATGAGACCAACCCCTTTCCTCTACAGGACCTTTGCACATACTAATCCTTTACCCAGGCTACTTTCTCCTCATCTCCCAGGATATCCATTACATCTCAGCGATTATTACTTCTCTTTGAGTCCCACACTAGATGACATTCTTCTATTATATCTCTCTCTTTTTCCTTCAGGCATTTTAAGCTCTTTATAGTTACTTCTTTATATGCTTCTTTGTTGGATTCCACTATAGACTATAAGCTCCATGTGAGCAGGGGCCATGTTGCTCATGTTCTTTATGTTGGCTTTCTAATATAGGTCAGCTTCTGGCAATGAAAAACTGCTCAAAAATAATGAATTTCCTAAATGTGACATTTGAAACTCAGCTTCTGAGCCGAAGCAAGGTGTTAATTAGCATGTAACTAATTTCATATTGCTGTTTTGGTTCAGGGCAGACTATCTGTTCACATAATTAAAACAATTGATTATATTAAATTTTTAAAAGCTGGGAATATAATGATTTATTCTTTGAATCTTGCTAAAATTGTCCATGTCAAAATAGCCAAGTCAGAGTTGTCATATCAAAATTCATACTTCTATCCTCTGCCTGATCTCCAGAAGATGGTATTGTGACATGATTGATTTTAGATTGCATTTATGTTTTCATTTGTTCCATCTCCCACTTCAGTCATTAGATTCTGTGGGAATACTGGCCTATAGCCTCAGAGGTAACCCATCCTCATCTCCTCCCCACTCTGTACTTCTGTCGTGTAATGCTTGGGACTGTGTCTTCCTAAAGTAGAATTCTAATAAAATGTATTGAATGACCAAGAGAAAACAGATAGTAGTCTGCATTAACTTGGAAACCACTTTCATACCACTAAGGGTGGTTGCTCCTTATTTGCAAAAATTACTTAATTCTACTATTAAAAAAGAATGTGTGAGAGGCACCTGGAAAGTTGTTAAAACAATACAGAGCTCTTTTATGTATATTTTGAGGGTGTGGTGGTGGTTGGTGATGAAGATGATGGGATGGGGTACTTTAATTCTACAGAATCAAATGAATATTTTTTGTTGTTGCTACCTAAGTATTCAAGTAAGAATAGCTCAAAAAATATTTGGTGAACTAAAAGCATTTTTCATCAGGCCTATTCTTAGGCCTTCCCCCTTTCACTGTATCATATGATGTTTCACCATTAAAATGAGGCCAAGGACAGAACGGGTTGGGAGGAGGGTAATTCTAAAGGAAATGGAAATGGGAAGTAAAAGTGCATATGTTGGGTGTCCTAAACTATTGTTCACAGCCTCAGGAGAGAGGTTGACGGAAAAGGCACACGGTCCTCACTTACACTAGACAGGGCACTCTATGCCAGGAAGCAGAAGGCCTTGGCTTCCTTTCTTGAAGCAGTGAAAATATCATCTTTTCAGATGCCTCTCTGTCCTCTCACTGTCATCATCAATTTTTTCTCCTTCTTCCTCCCAAATGCTTTTTCCTGCCCACTTATGGTTTGGGCTGCTTCCTTAATAAAAGTGTCCTCTTATTTTCTGCTGCAATTACCTCTGCAGCTGATTTATTTATTTATCCTTGTCTTAGCCCGACTCTAAACGGACTTTGGAAAGTAGAGAAGAAAATCCAGTCTGCCTTTTGGAGGACATTGGACAGCCGAATAAATGCAGGTATGTACATTTGCATATTTTTTTAAAAGACCAAAGGAAAATGGCTTTAAAGAGAATAATGAAGCTGATTTTGAACTTATAGGGCTACCTGCCCTTATATCTTTTACTTTTTAAATATCACTATTTTAATTTTTCATTTCCAAATGTTGAGTGTGCTGGTTTAAAAATCCCAAGAGTGGGGATCCCTGGGTGGCTCAGTGGTTTCGCTCCTGCCTTTGGCCGAGGGGGCGATCCTGGAGTCCCAGGATCGAGTCCTGCGTCGGGCTCCCGGCATGGAGCCTGCTTCTCCCTCTGCCTGTGTTTCTGCCTCTCTCTCTCTCTCTCTCTCTCTTTCTCTCTCTCTCTCTCTCTGACTATCATAAATAAATAAAAATAAATCTTAAAAAAAATAAAAAACAAAAAATAAAAATCCCAAGAGTGTGAAAGTATAGGAAGTCCAAAGTAAAAAGTAAAGTTTTCTTATAATCCTTCCTAGTTATTCAGCATTTTAACAATTTATTATTTTTCCATATTATGCATATGCATGACCAAAAGGATCATAATATACATATTATGCCTTTTTTCACTTTGCAGTATGTCCTATATATTTTCCAGTGTGGGTTCATGTAGCTTTATGTCATCTTTTTTAACAGCTGCATAGTATTCCTGCATAGTATTCCTTTCCTGTTGATAGTTCTTGTTTTGTTTCATCTCCTGGTGTATGTTGTCAGTTGTATTTTCTCTTAAGTACCACACCTTGTCCATATATAATTACATATACTTGCCTGATTATTTACTTAGGGTGAAAGGGTATAACACCATCTCTGAGATCTTCTCCTGCCATGCCCATATAGGATCTCAAAGACAAAGGTTTATCATATCTTATAAAGCAGACTGTAGCTGCTTTGTTTTCCGTTTCTGTTTTTCGTTGTGGGATGGAGTTGGCCTAGTGTTGAGTTTGAAAACTTTCTTGCTTGACAGTTGATCTGAACCCTCAAGGTAAGTTATGAGCCTAGTCTTTCACCCTGTTTTCTGGAAGATTCTGGTTTTCAGGTTTTACTTTCAGGGATGAGAAAGTAAAATTGGGTGCCTCTCAGTTTATAGCATTGAGGTACATCTGGTTCATGTCTTTCCTGTAAGTATCTTGCCTTACCAGGGCAGCTGATAATCAATTACATGAGTTCGGTGAAAAGAACTGTGGCTGTTGTCCACACTCTATGACTTGTCTTGTTTTGAGCTTCCTTGGGCCATTATGCCAATTATGTAAGGGTCTTTGCTAGGTACTGGGGATACAAAGATGAATAATACAAAGTTCCTTGCCCCTAAGGGCAAGCATATATGAGTGGGAGAGAAACAGACATGTGTAAGATGGTCATAACCCAGTGTGGTTAGTGCAGCGAGGTGAGTTTGGGAGAGAAGATCTAACTTAGGGGATAGGATGGAAGTTCATAGGTGCTTCTTGGAAGAGGTAATGTTCAAGTTGAGTTCTTTTTTTATTTTTTTTAAGATTTTAAAATTTTATTTATTCATGAGAGCCAGAGACATAAGCAGAGGGAGAAACAGGCTCCTCAGAGGGAGCCCGATGTGGGACTTGATCCCCAGGCCCCAGGATCACCACCTAAGTCCAAGGGGGACGCTCAACCACTTAGCCACCCAAGCATCCCTCCAAGCTAAGTTCTAAAGGAAATTGCAGTTTGCCGTGAAGGGGATGAAGTGGAAAGGTATTCCTGGTAGAGAAATCAGGATGACCAAAGGCAAGAAGGTGTGAAACATAGAATAGGGAGGGAGCTAGCTCTGTGGGTTTCAGGCATGAAGTCAGAGGCCAAGAGTGATGGAAGATGAGGCTTGGGATTGGCTAGCTGGCATGTGATGGAGGGACTCTGTTAGGAGTTTGAGACTTCACTTGTAGATTAATCAGAGAATCCGATATGTGTTACAGAGGCATTATTTTGAGGGCTAAGTGAAGTTTGGCTTGGCAGGCAGAAGGAAAGTAGGAACCTGGGGTCAGGGAAATTAGTTTGTAGGCAGCTGGTATCAGAGTGAGGGGAAGAAAGAATGTAGGGCTTTCCTTTGTCACCCTTCCTTTCTGCCTTGTCTAAGGCTAAGTTGCTGGGGCTGGCTCTTTGATCCTAGTTGCCCTCCCTTTAGAGGGAGCTCAGGTGAATGACTTATTTGTAAATTTCTCACCAAGTTCTGACCTCTTCAAAACAAGGCTTCCAGCCCTTCTTCTGCTGCCACATAGTGTACGCATCATCCTACCTGCCTGTGGAGTGACAAGCACCTGGCTCTGTTCATTTAATTTTAAAGACCGTTTCATATGGCTCATCAGCCTGAATTGGTAGTCACCTTGCATATATTATCTCAGAGCCAGCCCTGGGCTAAGCTCTGGGGGGCATGAAGATAGATAAAATATGGGTTCACACCCTTACTCAGCTCATAGGGTGGTGGGAGGTAGACAAAGTTAAAGATGATGTGATCTATGCCATAGGTCAATTCAAAAGTGAAATAATTCTAGTAGAGGTAGCAACATTAGTAGCATTAACATCAGTGGTTCCAGAATGAGCCATATTTTTCAACTACCACTTTTGTACAAATAGAGAAGACAAATTTAATCTGTGTCTAAAATTAGTCTGATTTTTGAGAACATGGACTGATCATAATTAGAATCAATTAGAATTGATTATTTTCATTGTTACAATGGATAGTTTCACCTATCATAAGTTATGATGCATTTGATTTTCAGAGAGGGAAGGGCAAGGGGAGATACCTACCTGCTTGAGATATGTTTCTGCCTTCTTACCTTCCTAATATTTTCTTTTACCACTTGAATCTTAGCACATAGAATGACCACACTATCTCATTTTCCTTCCACTACAGTATCTAAATATAAAAGAGGACTGCAATGCCATGGCTTTCTGTGCTAAAATGAGGAGCTCCAAGAAGACTGAGGTGAATCTGGAGGCCCCTGAACCAGGGGTGGAAGTGCTGTTCTATCTTTCTGATAGGGAGCCCCTCCGGCTGGGCAGCGGAGAGTACACAGCAGAGGAGCTATGCATCAGGGCCGCGCAGGAATGCTGTGAGTACTGGCAGTTGCCCAAGGTACATTTCCGTGGCACACCATCCTGCAGGCAGATCCTGGTGTCTCTGCCCCTGGGAGCTCTGCCAAGTGGAAAGAGGTGTGGGCTCCATGAGGCAGAGGCTCTGCTCTGCCTCTGCCACTTAATTGCATTTGATCTTAGTCCAGTGATTTTAATTCTGGGAGTTGCACTTTTCACTTTCTTCATCATAAAATGGCTTATTCCTGCTCTGTCACTAATTGAGCTTGCAATACCAAGGAATGATGCTTGCCTTCTGTGGAGGTCAGTTTTTATTTCCCCTACCTCTAGGAAACTGGAATAATATCAGCACTAAATCAGTAAAAGCATCTGGTACAAAGTTACAAGATCAGTACGTGGCATCTCTCAATATCTGAATGATTGTTCAAAACTTCTTCTGAAAAGTATGATCCATCCTTCTGCCACTATAATTTGCTTCCCCCTCATGATGCTGACCTGAAGTGAAAAGTTGTCACTTCGTGGCTTGGTCTCAATGCCAGGTTGTACAAAGGGCAGTGAGGCTGTGAACAACATGGTCTTTCTTTTCCCCCAAGTGAGCCTTGTTTTACTTAAGTTAGCCTGTTCCCCTCAGAAGGTGAGAAACCAAAGTGAATAACAAAATGAAGCCCCTTTCATTATCCTTTGAACTTGGAATCAGTGACAGTTTTTGTCTACCTACTTTTATATGACTAGTAAAGTTAAATCGTAGAAACGTAAGGATCTGATCCCCTGGGATTGTGGTGATGATTGTATAACTGTACATATACTAAAATTCACTGAATTGTACACTTAAAATGGGTAGACTTTATGATATGTAAATTATATCTTTTTTTTTTACCTTTGATGTCATGCTTTATTTGTTCATCTGTAAATTATATCTTAATGAAACCTCATTTTATGATGATGCGACTAGCAATGATGGCAGACAATCCATGCTTCATTTATATCATCTTTAGCCCTCACAACTGTGGTGGGGTAGTATGGACGTTTCAAGAAATACCTACCTAGTTTGTGATACAGCTTGTCTAGAAATCCATTTTTCTTCTGATGTATATCTTTCTGCCTCAAATGCATTAAATACCAGAGTTCCAATGAAAGGGGAAAAAGGTTGGTGCTATAGGGAAGAGTGTAGTAGGTCCTTACTAACTAAACATGACACTAGATAAAATTGGCTGAGACATATAGATTATAGTGGTGATTTTGACTAGATAGCAGAGTATATAAGGATCTAGCTTTAGACATCAATTTTAAAAGTATTTGTAATTAGCAAAAATCTAGACGTAAATTGATGCTTCTAATGCATTTTTTTTAAGGTGTGTGTTTTTCAAATCCTTTCGCTTGAGGTTTAGTTTATAGTGTTTATTCTGTTAGCCCAGCTTCTTGCCATCGGGTTTGTATGGAGTTGTTGGACTATAGTTAATGAGAAAGCAAGGGGCTGCTAAAGGAGATAAGGGGCGAGAGCCTGAGTCCACAGGCAGACGTAGCCACTGAGTTTGCTGTAGCTCTGGGCTGAGGGCCAGTCAGTGTGGGGCACCAGCTGCTAAGCCTGGTCTGTAGAGAATGAGTAGGCTCTTTGATAACTGACTCAGGGGAATGGTGCAAACATGTATTAATTTTAAAAGTATATGAGTACAGAAAGCCATGTATTCTTATAGTTCTGGTTATTATTATAGTAAGTGGTAATTGGAAGCAGTATTGTTTTCTTCCTTCTTGTCCACTGAATATATGGTCAGTTTTTGTTCTTTCAGCTCTCATTCTTTTACTTCCTTGGTAGCTCTTTCTTGGTGTGAATCTTAACTTTGCATTTTATTAGCCAAGTAGCCTTGAATCAGACTAAATCTCAAGAGGCCACAGTTTCTTCACTGGTAAATGGCAGAAACATTAATTACCTCATTAAGTGTTAGGAGGATTAAAAGATAATAAATGTAGAATGTGTTAGCCTGATGCCTGACACCTAACCATCAGTAAATGTTAGTGTTGTTAAAATTATCCAGTACTTTTATATAAAAAGCTCTCTCTCTGATCTTCCTGTTTATAAGTACTAATATTATTAGAGTCAAGCCTGTGGTAGAATTACAGATTCATGGTTAGAAATAAATTATGCTTCAAGATGTATGTGTCAGTGCACATTCAAGTCTGAGTATGTGTGAAGAAAGGCTGCGTTTCTAGGCCAGCCCACAAAGGCCAGTTCGTGAAGGAAGACCTATAGTATACCTAAAACATAGTCCTAACAATACTGAATCTAAAATTCATTTGCTTTTGTTCTCAAGGAAAAATACTCTTTGAAGTTTACCCCCATCCTCTCTGTATAAGGGGGAGTGACTTCCGAGGGGATTGGTGCAGATCCCTTGAGAGGCAGGAACTGACCACCTCAGCGAGGAGGAAAGCGTTAGGATGTCAGGGCATCTGCCGCTTCTTCACACAGTGTGTGCACTGGAGAGAGTTGGTGCCGAGGTCCCTGTAGGTGCCAGTCTCGCTTGGGATGTCTGATTTGGGAAATGGCAATTACCTTATATGTTCATATATTGCTCAGATGACTGTATCTTTGTTCGAGGCCTGGCCATACATGAAAATATCAGTCATAATTGATTATTTGCAATCACCTTCTTCCCTTCCCCCATGCTTTTAGATTGCGCGTCTGTGTAATTTTAATCATGGGCTCAGAAGTCAATGGAAAGGTGCTTTCTTGGCTTCATAATCTCTTTTATCTTTTTAATCATCCTTGTGTCAAAGGAGGCAGTTCGTGGGGGTAGGGCAGCAAGGGAGCACTATCGCACCACTCTTGTTAAGCATATATCTTCTTTTTAGTTGGCTACTAATAAAAAATATTTATGATAACTATACAGAGTACTTAAGTGTATTTATTTATTATTAATGGTAATAGATTTTTTATCACTTACAAAAATCACTTTGGTGATTTCGTGTGCTACTGCCAGGAACTTCTCTGCATGTTTAATGCATAATCAGGGTGTGTTAGAATTGTTAAAACATTTCTGTAGGAGCAGATTGGGGATTTCCTAAACTCCAAGAATGTCTCTGGGATTAGCAAGGTGCACATCAGGTGGGATCTGGGAACCTCTCAGCTGGCATATTTTTTCTTTTAGGCAGGATTTATTAAGACTGTCATAGACACTGTGATGAGAAATATCATTAGACTTTTATTTTAAAATGGTTTTAATCTGGTTTGCCAGGAGCTACAGTACATATTCCTGGGGAGCCATGGTTCTTAATTATCATGATTAAAACTGCCTGATTAAACATGGTTGGAAGTCATATTTGCCCTAAGAGGATAAAAATGTGACCTAGATTCTTCAGATAAGAGAATTTGTTGTCCTTGCTTTGAAAACAGATGGCCTAATGTATCTATCTTCAATTTTCTGATATGTTCTTTACTTTTCCCCAGGTATCTCTCCACTTTGTCACAACCTCTTTGCCCTGTATGATGAGAACACCAAGCTCTGGTATGCTCCGAATCGCACCATCACCGTTGATGACAAGACATCGCTCCGGCTCCACTACCGGATGAGGTATGGGTCCCTGCCTGGCTTCCTCTTTCAGGGGTATGAAAGTTAGCCTGGAGCCCTGAGTCACTTACTAAGAAGGTTTGTAGTCATTTTGTAGTTGGTTGAGTTTTGTTTTTGGTATGAGAAAGGACTTTTTCGATATTTGAAATACAATTCAAGATGAATTTGATCATCTCCTTCTGCCACATTTTACAAAAGACATTATTATGCAGAGGGTATTTTGAATAGAATTACTATCCTACAGCAGAGTTTTTCAAGCGGTGAGTCTTCATTATGAATTTAATTCCGTGAGTTGTGACTAGAATTTGTTTTAAAAAAGAAACAGGCAAGAAGAGGTAATATCAGCATATACACATATGCTAAAAATATTGTTTTTGTTTTTACAGCTTCTGTTTGTGATATGCAAGTCTGTGTATCAGGTCATGATACAATAAACTATTTCTTCTTAAAAGTTGCAGCTAAAGAGTTTGAGAGGCACTGCTTAAAGTGGTTCCCTAGAAATTCTAGTTTGGTCTTGTTCTCAAGGGGTAGATATTTTGATCCACTCCCTGAGGATTTTTGTCTAGTGGGCGGGATTCTCACTTTTCTTCTGATGCCTCTTCTCCTATATTGCCTCTTCTATATTGTAGACTTTCTTAAATGTCACATAATCTTCCAAGGGGGTATAGACAGTACTTCTGACTGTAGTCAAGAGACTACACTGTAGTCTCTTGAGTTTAAAAACCCATTTGCTATGTATCTAGAATTGAAAATAGGTTTTCAATAGAATTGAAAATAAATACTAGTGGGGATCCCTGGGTGGCGCAGCGGTTTGGCGCTTGCCCTTGGCCCAGGGCGCGATCCTGGAGACCCGGGATCGAATCCCATGTCAGGCTCCCGGTGCATGGAACCTGCTTCTCCCTCTGCATATGTCTCTGCCTCTCTCTCTCTCACTGTGTGACTATCATAAATAAATAAAAAAATTAAAAAAAATTAAAAAAAAGAAAATAAATACTAGTAAAGCACAAGTGAATATATATTTAGCAAAGGTGCTTATAAACCATGTGTATACTTTTTGAAAAGGATCTTAACTTACTTAGATGTGATGAAATTAGATTTGATCAGGTGCTAATGGAATGTAAGGACCTGCTAGAAAAGCCCTCAGGGATCTCAGAGGCTCTCCCCAGGATTTTAGCTGCTCTTTCCTTTGGGAAGTTGGTAGAGTTGTTAACATTCCAGAATGGTCTGGATGTTTTTCTCAGCAGCAGTTGAACCAGATCTACTTTCTTTGATAATCATCCTAGGGCTGACTTTTTTTTTTTTTTTCTTCTTTCTGTACTCACCCAAGATCTCACCTTAAGGGGAGAGGTGTACACCATGTGAGATTTCACGCCCCAGATTTAGGGAAACATTCACCCCACCCACCTGAGCCTTATGACTATATTTGGATTTGTTTTTCAAAGTATAATCTTGTTTTTTGTGGCCTGGGGGTTGGCTGTGTGATCCAGCATTGAAATGTGTCTTTGCAGCTGGCAGTCCAGGGAGGGAGCATGTCATACTGAGCTCTAGTCCTTCCCTGTAGGTTTCTCCACTTGGCTCAGAATCTGGAATGGTAGAATTGGGGTCTTGGATGAGACCTGAGTTTACCTAATTTAACTATCACAACTGTTTGGAGTGGGGTGGTGGTGGTGGAATGACTGATGTCCCAAAGGGAGATATGAGTTATTTACCCAGAGTCATATACCTGGTGAATCCTCTTGTCAGCTCCAGAGCCCTCCTTGAGACATTTTTGTCTCAAGGTCTTTGTTGACTGTGTGAGTCCCTCACCCCTAAAGGCTTTCTTTGCCTCCTCCCTGTACTGTTAGCTGCCAGGAAGTGCATGGCTACTTCGTTTTTGGCACCTTGACTTTGTACCTGACATTGCGCTTCAACAGGATATTGCTTTGTTACCACAGGCTCTTTGAACTTGGAAAAAAAAAATCCCACCCTAAGCTAAAACATTTGCATTACAACAAACTACAAAAACTTTAAAACCTCATAATCTCACCACTAAAGATGGTGTAATATGAAAACAAATATTAGTGACTATTTCAGTGGAATCCCAGCTCTATTTTGGGAAATACTCTGTGCTTCAATTATAATTCTCTGTCTTTAGATAATACTTTTAATAGTTACTGTTTTATAATGTATCTTAATATAAAATAAGCATATTTTTTATTCCTTTTTAAGAAAAAATATTTTCTTGCTCTTTCATTCAAATGAATTTCACTATCCATTAGTAAAGTTCTATAGAAACCAAGAGAGAATTTGTTGTGTATAATATCTATATGTAAACTTAGAATATGCAGTCATTTGTAATGTAATTTTCTCAAAAACTTGCAAAGAAGGCACATCTCCTTAATAGGTCTATCTGTTTATCTCGTCCTCCCCCTTCCTTCCTGTGTCGTCCCTTCACGCCATGATGAAAAGGAATCTACACAGCTATTATACTACATTTATTTATGCCATTCTATATTTTTTTCCATTAGCATGTTCTAATACCAGAAATTTGTGTGTGGCCCAAGTTTGATGGACATTTTGATAATTAACTTTAAAAAGGAGTGTAGAGCATTTTTTTCATATGTCTGTTAGCTGTCTGTATGTCTTCTTTGGAAAAATGTTCATGTCTTCTGCCCAGTTTTTAATTGGATTATTTGTTATTTGGTTTCAAGTCATAGAAGTTCTTTATTTTGGGTATTCGTTTCTTTTTGGAAATGTCATTTGCAATTTCTTCTCCCATTTGGTAGGTTGTCTTTTTGTTATGTTGATGGTTTTCATTGCCTGTGCAAAAGTTTTTTGTTTTGGTATCAGCTCAGTATAATTTGTTTTTGTTTTCCCTTGCCTCAGGAGACCTATCTAGAAAAATATTCCTGCAGTTGATGTTGAAGAGATTACTGCCTGTGTTTTTTTCTAGGAATGTTATAGAATTGTTTTTTTTTCCTTTTTTTTTTTTTAATGATAGTCACACAAAGAGATAGAGAGAGAGAGAGAGAGAGAGAGAGAGAGAGAGGGGCAGAGACACAGGCAGAGGGAGAAGCAGGCTCCATGCACCGGGAGCCCGATGTGGGATTCGACCCCGGGTCTCCAGGATCGCGCCCTGGGCCAAAGGCAGGCGCCAAACCGCTGCGCCACCCAGGGATTCCCTGTTATAGAATTGTTGAATCGTTATTTGGTACACCTGAAACTAGTAGAACACTGTCTCAATTCCATTTGAGTTTAAAACAAATGTACCTTCTAGTTTTGTCTTACTAGGACAAAATTAGGAAGGTACTGATTTTGATAGTCACTGATTTGAAGGTTTATGCTTTTTGTTTCTTCATCTTACTAAATAGCTGTCAGCCTTTGCCAGTGGGCAATTTCTAGACCCAGCCTTGCTTTAGGCTCTGCTCAGCCATTACTGAAATAGTAAAGCTGTACATTAGTCTCATTTCCTCAGCCTTATCCTGTTTGAACATCTTGCCAAAAGATTTCCAAATCAGAGCTGGTCCCACAGGGCACAGGTAACAGCCTTGAAGAATGTTTTTATTGAGATCCCATTGAAGATCATGTTCTGCCCAAAGAGGGTATATTGGGCCCTTGGCTTTACCAGGTCCTAGGATTCTTTCTCAGTGAGACTCACGGGATGTAGCAGAAGAGGACCATGCCTTGTACTGGTTCAGGGAAAATCTGTCTTCAGTGCTTCTCTTTCAAACAACCTCCTCCGTCCTGGAGATTCTTTTATGCCTTTTCCCAGGTACCTTTCCATATTGCACATGATTTTCATTTTCTTTTTTTTTTTTTTATTCTCATTTTCTCATCCCTACATCCACTGCCAGACAGAATTTACATGTCTGCATGCACTTCTCTGAGAGCCCTGCTTTGCATGTTTGTGAAAGAAGTGCCTGGCACAGGGTAAATGTTGAGAAGCTCTTAGCTACTACTGTCTTTATCGTCCTTGGAACCTTTCACCTGTCTCCTTCCACACTGACTCCCAGAGCTTCTAGTAGATGTCTGCTTATCATGTGAATGATGAGAACTCTCTGGTTTGGACTTGATTTGATAGCCAGAGAAGTTGGCTGTGTCCTCATTGATTTCTTTTTTTTTCCTGCCCCAGTGTCAGATTTTCCTGTATTTGCTCAGTTGGTAGAATCCGTTCACTTCTTATTTTCTGCTTACCTGGGATAGCTGATGCTGGTTGAGTCCTCCCATCCTGTGCTCTTTTCTGCCATTGAAAAGTGGACTCCTCAGTCTGGCAATTGGGAGGAAATTTGTTGCTTCTTCATTCCATGGTTGTTTTTTGTCAGCACATGGGCATGTCAAGGAAGCAAAACCCAGGTACCAGTTGGGTCTGTGGCCTAGAGATGGGCTGGATCAGCTTGGCCCATTCACTTTCCCACATTCCAGAGCTCCCTGTGTTTCTCTTACAGGTGGCAGAGGCAAGTAGTAGTTAAGAGAACAGGATTGTGGTCAGATCACCTAGTCTCTTGGAACCTCAGTTTTCCTTGCCTGTAAAATAGAATCAGTGGAACTTCCCTTGTGCAGTTGCTGTAAGGATTAAATGGCATAAAGTGCTTATTAGTTTCATTCCACTGGAAGCTGAGGCTTGTGGTAGTGCTCATATATTTCTTCTACTTCAGCTGTATTCATTGTAAGATAAACTATCAATTTTGGAAAAATGGGAAAAAAGGAAACAGTGCTATATTACCTGTACATCTTGATTATACAAGGAAACTAAAATCGTTTGAACAGAAATGTTGGAATGTGAATAAAATGGGTCTTGGAAACAAGGCAGGGTGGCCTTATTAAAGGTGAAGGGAGTGGCCGGGCCAGCCTCTGGTCTTATCAGCTGTAGCTTCCTATTTAGGAAGATGTAGTGGAAAGTCACTTTATCTTCCTGAGTCATAGGTTCTGGCAGGACACTCTTCACAGAGTGCTTGTAAGAGTGAAAAGAAAAAGGACTTCATAACCAATGAAGAGCTCCACAGGTCTGTCTGTCTGTCTGTCTGCTTGCTTTTCAGGCAAGTTTAGCCTCCAGCACTGAGCACTCTGGGTATAACCAGGATACCTCTCCCATACATTCTGAATTGATGTTTATTTTCCTGTCTTCCAGGTTCTATTTCACCAACTGGCATGGGACTAATGATAATGAGCAGTCTGTATGGCGACATTCTCCAAAGAAGCAGAAAAATGGCTATGAGAAAAAAAAAGTTCCAGATGCTACCCCTCTTCTTGATGCCAGTTCTTTGGAGTATCTCTTTGCTCAGGTGAGACGTTTGGGCCCAAGAGAAACTAGAGTTCCCGGGAAGGGTAAGGCATCACAGAGTTCAGATTCCCTTGAGCAGCTGAACTTGTTGGTAGCTAGGGTGTTTGTTTTATGGCCCTCTCTTTGGGCAGGCCTTGCCACCTGTGGACTTGCCCAAGATGAAGAGCATAAAGGCAGCAATTCAGTGTCCCAGGGGGCTGGTTGTCCCACTTGTGAGCTTTTAAGACTTCATTTCTTCCCTATTCTTCTCTTTCTCCCTCATCTCCTATCATTTTACTTCTCATCCACAGTGCCTCCCATGGAGAGAGCAAAGGCAAGCTATAAATGAGGGAAGGTGTAGTTCAGTAGGATGAATGGGGACATCTCAGCAGTCAGAGTAACATTCAGGGAGGAAAGAGGTGGCTACTCTTGGTCACAGCGGTCGTAGGGTAGACAAAAGCCAGAAGAGAATCAGAGATGTAAGAGTCACCTAAATTATATTACCCTGAGATACCCAACATTTTTGGTGACATGCTTCCTGAGTTTTTACCATGTAGGCATATATTATGTACTGTGTAGTTTTTAAAAAAATATTGTATCATTTTATAAACTGCTTTTTTATCCATCCTATTGATGATATTTGAGATGTCAATTAAAAGTATATAATGGCTTCATAATAATTCACTCATTCAACAAATATTTACTGAATGTCTGTGTACTCTTTGCTGCAGTGCTACAGACACTGTGGTGAACAAGACAGACATGGTCTCTGCAGCATCAGATACCAAATCAAGTGGGACAAAGAGAAAACAAATGAGCAAATAAAATGATACATAGGTAATACAGAAGAATTGTGAGAAGTGCCATGAAGGAAAAAGCTTTTGTGACAGAGAATATGGGGAGGGGATTGGAGTGGGAATATCTAATTTAAATAGTATGATCAGAGAAAGTCTCTAAGGAGGTGACACTTTTACCAAATCTGGAAGAATAAGGAGTCTGCAGTTCTAAGGAGGGAGCGGGGAAATTATTTCTTCTCTAGTGCATGGTTTTTTAACAGTAGCACTAGTGACATTTTGGGCTGAGTAATTTTTTGCTGTGAGAAACTACCTTATGCCCTGTAGGATATTTACCCAGACCCCTGGCCTCTACTCATTAAATGCCATCCTCCCAGTAGTGACAATCAAAAATGCCTCCAGACATTGCCAGGTATCCCCTCCAGGGAAAAATCTCCCTGCTTGAAAACATCTGATAGGGAGAGAACAGAATGCAGGAAGGCTATGGGGCAGGCCAGAGCTGAGGAGAAAGTGTGTGTATCTGAAGGAGAGGAGGGTGATAAGGAGTGAGACTGGGAAGGCCGATGAGGAGAAGATCCTATGCTTTGGTCCCAGGGAGAGAAGATGCTGGTTTGACCTAGTGCAGTGGTAGTAATGTTAGAGAAAAATGGTTGGATCTACAATTAATTCCAGAGATAGAATTGATAGGATTTACTGATGGGTTGGCTGTGGAAAGGAAGAAATTCTGAAGTATCAAAGATGATGTTGAGGTTTCTGTTATGAGCAGTGTTTGCTAGATAACAAAGTCCTTCCCTATGTAGGGAAGACAGCAAGTTGGAGAAGGGGTGGGAACAGGCCTTTTCTTTTGGAGATGCCTGTGGAGATTGCAGGTGGGAAGTGAGTAGAAGGCTGCAGTCCATAGGAAAAGGCCTCATTTATTTAATTCATTTCTTCTTTGTGGACATTTTTGGCTTTTCCTAAGTTTCCCTAGGATGCTGTCACTCTTACAGTAACAGTTATTGTGGACAACCTCCATGTGTGTTTCTGTATGTGTTGTAGTATTTCTTTGGGATATGCTTTCACATGTGATTTTTATGTCCCAGTTATAGTCCATTGTACAGCTTTAGTTTCTGGTTGTGTTTGGTCCCCATTCCATACATATCTTCGAAGTGGCCTTAGAGGCAACAGAAATGCACAGCCCTGGGCAGGTAGTATGTTGAAAAAATTAAATGAACTGGCCATTTTCAGATTAATCATTTTTTGTTCAACCTTCCAGTTTTCTGTATTCAAAGGAAGAGCATGCCATACTTCAAGAATAAGTATTGCATTAGAATCTGACCTTTGAGAGGTTCAGGAATGAGTTAGTTGAAGTAGTTATACAGTGATGTTTACAGAAAATCACAGCCAAACAAAACAGTTTCAGATTTTGTTCTGTTCTTCACACGTTGCTGGCAGAGATGATTGTTGTTGGTTGGTCTTTAGGAGTTTATGGAAGTGAACAGTGGCCTTTTCTTACCTGAGAGAAACAAGCAGTCTATCTTGGAAAGAAGAGGAACTGCAGCAGTGAGAAGCCTCCATCCAGAAGGTTAAAGTACCTTCAGGGAAAGCGAGTCTTACTTATATAGAAACACTGCCCTCATTTTTCACGTCTACCTCTGTTCAGCTAGAGAACAGCTGAAGTGTTGAGTGTACTTAGTGTTAGTAAGGATTGAGTGTGGTTGTAGCACAGTGTTGCAAAACCAGAGCCCTGGAGTCACATCTAGGTTTGACTTACCCCCACCACTTCCTGGGTCCCTGGCTCCCATGGCACTCTATCTTTCCACTTGACTTTGTTTCTTATAGCTATTTGATGTTCTCTATTTCTGTTTATCTATTCTTTCTTCTCAGCATGGAGTCTTCCTGTGGTCAGGGATGCAGTTTGGCTTACTGCTATGTATCTCCCTGGCACCTAGAATGACATCTAGCCCATAATTGGTTCTCAGTAATCAATAATTACCAAATACGTGAGTGAAGTGATTTAACCCTGGGGTGCCTTAGATTTTTCATCTGCTAAGTAGAAGTGATAATGTTAGCATCCACCTCAAAGGGTTGTTGCAAAGATAAAGTGAAACAGTATATAAAAGGAACCTAATACAGTGTCTAGTACTGAGGTTAGAGTTTAAGAAAAGGGAGCTAGCATTGCCATCATCGTCATTACTCTATACAAGTGATGAGTACTGATTTTTAGTTTTCTTTCTCTGTTTTCGAAGCCCTCACTGGCTCTTGGGTGGTTGTGCACCTCCAGCAGGGGGTGGTGGTGGTAATATTTTGGTGATACATTTCACTACTAGAAGCTTAAACAACAGATAACAATAAATCTGTGTGGTAATGACACACTGTAGAATGTGGATCCTTCCCCTTTTTCTAAATCAACCTCCAAACAGGGTGTGGTGCCCTGTCAGTTAGACACCCAGTTCCTAGGCTAGGCTGTCTCAGTGTATATGGGATCAATGAGCCAGTGCCACCAGCTGTCACTCTCTCTTGCCCTGGTGCTGTCCAAAACCTAGTACACTCTGCTGGCTGCCATCATTTATAGATAAGCCCCGAGAAAGGACCCTTACATGTTTATGCTATTCATCAGCAGGTAACATACTGCTCAGTAAATATTTGTTAAAAAAAAAAAACAAATTAACCTGGGGAGAACATTGCCTGAACCCTTCATACTCAACTGTTGAGAAAGAACTTTGGTGCCAGAGAAGCTGTAAATCCTATTAGTCTCATTGCTGTACTGTTTTTCTGGGTGGCACCTCCCTGTGTGGGGAACTTTACTGTCAAGGTTAGAGACATGGGCTTGAAACTTAAGTGGTGGCTCATTTCTTCTCACCTCTGCTCCAAAGGGACAATATGATTTGGTCAAATGCCTGGCTCCCATTCGAGACCCCAAGACTGAGCAGGATGGGCACGATATTGAGAATGAGTGTCTGGGAATGGCTGTCCTGGCCATCTCCCACTATGCCATGATGAAGAAGATGCAGTTACCAGAACTGCCCAAGGACATCAGGTAAATCTTCCTGCTGGTTACAGAATTAATTGTGGGGATGGTGCTTTTTATACATCTTCACACATCTCAGTTTAACCACTGACAGTTTTTGGCTGACCCCTGTTCTCTGCAGAGCCCAAATCTTGTTTAGAACATTTATAAAAGGTAGCACAGTTATAGTAGTGTACTGATTTTGAATGTTGGCTGATCTCAGAAATTTGTATTTGAGTGAAAGTTCTGGGCTAGTGATGCCAATCAGATTGGTGGCCCACGTACCCACCCCTTGCACCTCTGCCCATGGTGGGCATTGCCATCACTGCACTTTTTCCTTTTGTGCAGGACCAGCCTTAAAATCCTTCTCAATATTGTTCTACAGGCAGCTACTGTCATCCATAGCCTGAACTAGAGTTCACTGAGAGCTGTTAATTTGACGTGAAGGATGTTACCTGAAGAAAATTTTATTCACTTAAAATTATGTCATTCAGGGTCAAGTCTTTGTGAAGGAATATTCAATCTGTGTAATTCCTATCCATCTATAAACTATATTTTTACCAAGGAGAATGTTGTTTTGATTTTTTGATTGATGTTTTGATTTTTTTAAATTTATTTTTTATTGGAGGTCAATTTGCCAACATATAGAATAACACCCAGTGCTCATCCCATCAAGTGTCCCCCTCAGTGCCCGTCAGTCACCCCCATCCCCCGCCCACCTCCCTTTCTACCACCCCTTGTTCATTTCCCAGAGTTAGGAGTCTCTCATGTTCTGTCTCCTTTTCTGATATTTCCCACTCATTTTTTCCCAAGAGTTATTTTTTTTTAATTTTTATTTATTTATGATAGTCACACACACAGAGAGAGAGGCAGAGACATAGGCAGAGGGAGAAGCAGGCTCCATGCACCGGGAGCCCGATGTGGGATTCGATCCTGGGTCTCCAGGATCACGCCCTGGGCCAAAGGCAGGCGCCAAACCGCTGCGCCACCCAGGGATCCCACCAAGGAGTTATTTTGAATGTCATAAAAGAAGATAGTCTCATTGTGGAGAGCAAGTTATTTATAGCTGTATTATTTGTGATAGGCAGTGTGCCCCTTCTCATAAGGTTCCTCCCTGTATCTCTTGCCTTGGAGGAGAGTTTGGTGTGGATCATCGCAGTGCTCCTCAGTGATGCAGGACTGGTTAGATACATGCTCTGCCGCTGCTTTCTTGTTTCTCTGTGGCTTTTGCTCTGGGCACTTCCTCTTTCCTTTGTCATGAGACTAAGGTGAAAAATGACCCCTCCTCTGATCTTCCTCTGTTACATTAACCTAAAATGTTACAATATCTCTTGTGATAAATTCCTGACTTTGTAGTTTTCCACTGTCCTGAAACCATTCAAGGAGCAGGGATTACCCAGTGTCAGGTGCCATCTCAGACTAGGAGTAATAGGCAGACTGATCTCCCCACTCATTTGGTCCCCAGTTTATTCTTTCCTTCATGGGTGTTCATACTGTCCTTAAAACTGGCTTCTCATAGCAGTGTATCAGTTTAGTTATAGATACTTTCCCAATAGCACCGGCATAACTAACTGATCTTTCAGTTTCCTTGTCAATTCATTTAATATGTCTGGGATACTTTGACATGACAAACACGAAGTCTTTTGTATTTAATTAGATTTTACGTGTTTTTCCCCATTTCTTACAAAAGCAATATATGATCTTTACAGAAAAATTATGAAACAGACCTAAAAGTAGACTATACAAAGCATCTATAATCAGTCTTGACACCTTTGAAACCACTTTCTCACTGATGCTGAATCTTAATAGCAGTTTATGTGAGTACCTGTGTGCACAGCAACAGTGACACTAGCAAGCAAACACACAGATAAGTCCATTTTTCTGCCTGCCTTTGAGACCCAGAAAATTGGATAATACTTGTAGGAATTCCTAGTTCAGTAAAACCTGTGGGACATGTGCTTTTTTCTTCTCTTTCTGTCCCTAATCACCTCTATTTCCTTGTGATTGTCATCCTTGTGCTTACTCTAAGACCCACTGGGAGTAGGTCTTCCTTTCTCATTGGGCAACATGTGAAAGGAAGATTTATAGATTTGGGTTTGTTTCTATACTGTTCTCTTGACCTGTACATGAAAGAGAGACATATTTTTCTACTTTATTTTAGCTATAAGCGATATATTCCAGAGACATTGAATAAGTCCATCAGACAGAGGAACCTTCTCACCAGGATGCGGATAAATAATGTTTTCAAGGATTTCCTGAAGGAATTTAATAACAAGACTATTTGTGACAGTAGTGTATCTACTCATGACCTAAAGGTGAAATATCTGGCTACCTTGGAAACTTTGACAAAGCATTATGGCGCTGAAATATTTGAGACTTCCATGTTACTGATTTCATCAGAAAATGAGATGAATTGGTTTCATCCGAACGACAGTGGAAACATTCTCTACTATGAAGTGATGGTAACTGGAAATCTTGGAATCCAGTGGAGACAGAAACCAAATGTAAGTGGTTGATAGGTGGCTGATCAGAACAGACCATCATGTGTCACCCTTGCTGGCCGAGTGTATTCTGGTTAGATATAATGTATCACTCTTTTATTGTGTTCATGCGGCAATAGAACTAAAGTAAGTATTTGTTGAGTTCTGTAGGGAAATAGAGAAATATAACAGTAGTTTATATAATATATAATAACAGAATAATAATAACAGGCACTTACTGAGCACTTACCAGGTACTTTTCTAAGCATTTTACGTGTGTTACTCATTTATTCCTAAAAAGAAGCCCTGAGGGGAGTACTACCATTATTCTTATTTTATAGATGAACACAAAGAGGCACAGAGAAGTTAAGAAACTTGCCCAGAGTCAAAACCAGCTAATAAGTGATTGTGTCAAGAATTGAACTTTGGTTTCTGGCTCCATGAACTAGGGTAATTGATTTTGCAACTTAAAGCGCTTTTTTGAAGTGTTTGTTGGATGAGGCAATGGAGCCAGAGTGGTTTAAAAGCATGGGTTTGAAACCTAATTGGACCTGGTTCAGATCCTGGCTCCACTGTTTATAGTTCTGTAGCTTTAGGGGGTTACTTCCCCTGTATCAGCTGTAAAATGGAGATACTTACTGTATCTGCCTCATGGAGTTGCTAAGAGAGCTGAATGGCAGCAGAGAGCCCAGCATATAATAAATGTTCAAAAATAATTATAACTACCATCATGATTATCAATAATAATATTAAAGTAACAGATTTATTTTCTCTCAATTTTATTCATGCTAAAATACCAATGTCTAACATCAACTGCTTTTTTTCTACAGAATAGGTACACTTAATAAGAACGTATCTAATCCTCAAAGAACCTTGTGAAATGTAATCTGTTTTATGGACAGGGAAATGGAGGCTCAAATTGACGACCTGACTAGTGAATACCTAGCGGATTATTCAAGCAGAGGATTCATCTCCTTTTGAAAGTTTCAACTAGAATGTCGTTAGGAAGTCCAGATAATCGGTGGTAGATTCTAAAAGGAAAAAAGCTCAAGTTCTGTCCAGTCACATTTAAGAAGAACGTGTTCCTTGCCTGTGTTGAAACGTAACGTGTATGAGTCGGGAAGGGAGAGGACCTGATGGTAGATCCCTGTCTAGTAGGCAGTTATTTCCCTCTCTCAGTTTACTTGTACATTATAGATTATGTGATAAGTTTAGTCAGTGTGCTCAGTAAGGCCCCACCCAGGTATAAAATCCCAAGATTCCCTTTTTGGAGCCCAAACTGCGATCCTTAGCCCACATTTGGCACCTCTCCCAATGCCTGTGTAAATCCAGGCAGGCTGGCTTTCTTATCCTTGAATGTAGGCCCCGCTTTAGTTTTCCAGAAGCACTGACCCTTTTTTTACTAATAGAAAATGAGAAAGCCAACTTAACTCTAGTACTTTTATATATCTTATCAGGTTGTTCCTGTTGAAAAGGAAAAAAACAAACTGAAACGGAAAAAACTGGAAAATAAACACAAGAAGGACGAGGAGAAAAACAAAATCCGGGAAGAGTGGAACAATTTTTCTTACTTCCCTGAAATCACACACATTGTAATAAAGGAGTCTGTTGTCAGCATCAATAAGCAGGACAACAAAAAAATGGTAGGTTTGCTCTGGAAGCAATCCTGTCTGTATCTGGTGACAAGAGGGTGACTTTGCTGAGGACAGTGATGCAGCACATGCTTTGCAGAGTTCCTGTTCCAAAGAGAAAAATCTGATGATTGTCTCTCTTTCCTTCTTAAGCCAGAAATCCCTCTTGCTGACATTGACATTATCAGTGCCGGTTTTTGAGTTACACTGGTATGTTACAGTACCTTTCTTGGGTCTTGTAAATGTGTATCTCCATCAGGGTTTGCTGCCCTCCTTGAGACATCTTAGCATAAATATTTAATTCACAAAAGTTAGTGGATTTGAAGGAAAAGATTGGTGAAAGTTAGCATTTTCCCTCAGGGATGACTTTAGCCTCTTTGCTGAGATGAAGCACTCAATTGGGATGAGGTCGGTGGGAAGCCCTGCTTTGCACTTCAGCCAGCTGTCAGGCTGGTGGCTGTAGCCACAGTGGCAGTCCTCGTTATGGTGTCAGGTACACCCAAGTGACTCTTGGACAGAGGAAGGGGGGGTGTTCAATCTCACTTCCTCTTTTTCAGTATCACTTAAGGATATAATCCAGACAGGCAGGCCAGCTTTAGGAGGGGAAGTAGAAACATTGCCAAAATAAATATGTTTGTGTTGGGGAAGTCAGGCTGAGAGCACATGGAGAAGATGGGTAGCTGAGGCAGGGCATGCAGAGTAAAGGTAGTTAGCACCAGGGAAATACCACATTTTGCCCCAAATTTGGCAAAAACTGTCAAAAGGATAACAGTATTGGGAATGAATCTGGTGATCTGGTTTAGAACAGATGGTCACCCTGTTAATCTAGAGTACGTTGCCTTTTTTACCTTTTAGACAGCAAATTGGCAGCACGTAATAAAAGCCTTGAAAATATTTATATGTCCCTCCATTTGGGAACTTAGGGCTGTTTTCCAGAAACAGTGAGAGATAAAGCCAGTGGTCTGTGAATGAGTATGTTTGTCCCAATGGAATTTACAGTGTAAAAATACTGAAAATTACCTAAGTATACAGTAATAGGAGAATGGGAAAATTAATCACAATTAACCCAAGTAGTAAAATATTCTATAAACAAATTGCTAATTTTTTTAATAATCTGGAAAAATGCTTTATAAGTGGAAAAAAGAATACAAAACTCTATAGAACAGTACCGATTTTGTTCAAGACATTTTAAAAAGGTATACATATACATACACATGCTGTTAGAAAAATAAAATAGTCCAACTGTTATTTTTGGTGAGATTATGAATGATTTAAATTTTTTATTCTCCTAACCTCCCCTCTTTTAACAATAAACATAAATTAATTTCATTTGGAAACTGTAGTGAAAAATAAAGTGAAGGGAGAAATAAAAGCGTCCAGGAAGATGTTAGTGGGAAGATGGAGAATGGAAGGAAGGAGAAGGTCAAAAGAAGTGCTATTTTTTTTAACATATCATAGAGATAGTGCCAGATTATATGCTGTGTCTGCAGGATCTTATTTATTTAGTCTTTACAAGAATCTTAGATGTAGGCATTTTGGCTCTATTTCCAGTGGGGAAATCAGATTATGGACAAATGTAGACACTTGTATAGGGTGACAGAGTGAGAAAAAGTGGCAGCTCCAAGGCATTCTCTTCCTCAGGGACCGCAGTGAGGAAGAGCTTGGCACATCCGTGATCTGGCTCTTCAACACGGTCAAACCCTGAAGACGCGTAGCAGAGGAAGAATAGCAGCAGCCAGCTGAGTACAGTGTTTGTGAGCCTGCCCCTACCTGTCCTGGCACCCAGTTGGCACACCTGTCACCTAAGAGCCCACTTGGACCACATGGTCTGGCAAGTCTTTGCCAGCTGCAGTGCTATGAAAGGAGCAGGAGGAAGACAGAAATAAATACTCGATCTCCCCAGGACTTCATTTTTCTTTACAAACACTATCTCTTACTATCTGCCAGGTGCTTCCCGTTCTAAATGAGTTACAAATATAAACTTTTTCCATTTTTGTTGACCCTAGAAGTGGGTGTATTATTATCATCTTCATTTTACAGAGGTGGAAACTGAGGCACAAAAAGCTTAGGTAACTTGCCCAGTGTCACACAGCTCTTAGGTAAATCATTTGAAATTGCCAATATGGGACAGTTTGTGACCTATAAAATGATTACAAGTGCTTAACTGTGATAGCAAGTGGAGATGCAGAGATTTCAGCTCATATAAACTGACTCCAGAACCTGTGGATTGACACATGATGCCCTCTCTTCTTTATCTCATTCCTCTGCCCCTTCCCAGCCATGGAATTTCCAAGCCCTTTGATCAGGTGGTACTTTGGCCACTGGTCTTTCAGGAAAGCATGATCCCAGCATGTTATCAAATTATATCTTGATTTATCTCTTCTCTCTTCCTCTTCTTGACGTCTCCCATTTCCATTCAGACTTCTGTTCTAGGGAACTTAAGTGCTTATGTGGTCTTGCTTTTTTACATGATTGGGTGAAGGGCTGCCCAAACCAGACTATTTTGAATTTGCTCTTTGGGGATTTGCTCTTTTGGGATCTGCAGGTGGATGCAAGGAGGCATGCTTAGCACAGAGTCTTCTTACTGAATAACTATCTCTGTGGTGGCCTTTGCCTCCTTGGTTCACAAGTCCACAGCTGACTTTTCCTTTGGCAAGATAGCTAACTGTCATTAGCTCCACTTACTTCCATCCTTTCTAGTTGCTTCTATTTATCCCTCTCCTTTTAACTGATTTTTCTTGTCTCTGTTTTTCTCTGCCATCAGCCTGTCCTTTCTCCAGTACTATAGACAGAGTCTTATTCTCACATATCATTTTTCCCTCAGAAGGCTCTGGTGGTGCTTAATGTTCTTCTGAGTCAAAACTCTAAATGGCTTTCCATACCCTTATTCACCAGGAGATGTTCCTGGTTAAGCCCATGGATCCTCTTAGATGGGCAATTTTTGTTCAGGGCTGTATGATCAAGACCAAAAAAAAAAAAAATTGCCTGTCTTTACCTCCAGGTGTTTTTTTGAAAACCTTCTTTCTGGTGAAGTTTCCTCTCTCATCCTCTCATTTTTGCCTTTGCTCTCCCACTTTGGGTAAGATTCTCTGCCTGCTTCCAAACCCTCAGAGGTCTCTGGACTTAATCTAGCAAACTCATCATTATCTTGGGACCATTCTTGGATTGAAATCTGGGCGTTTCACCTTCTAGACCAACTCTGATGAGATGAAGCCCCTGTGCCTCTGTTTCCTTTTCTATAAAATGGTAACGATGCTGAGTCAGTCATTGCTTAGTGCTGAAGCCAGGGTTCCACTTGCATGCACTCTGCTCCTACACTCTCCACTTTTTTTTTTTTTTAAACCTCCACTTTTATCACTGTGCCTGAGATGCAGACTTGCTCCTCCTTCTGGACCCCGGTGGGAGCCTCTCCATAGGTCTGCCTGCCACAGCTGCCTCTTCTACCCTTTCTCCCACACAAACACATCAT
Organism: Nyctereutes procyonoides; assembly: GCF_905146905.1. Lineage (NCBI taxonomy): Eukaryota > Metazoa > Chordata > Mammalia > Carnivora > Canidae > Nyctereutes > Nyctereutes procyonoides. The sequence continues at coordinate 44,208,171 of NW_026575140.1, read as the reverse complement.
ACCTCATCTGATAGTTGGGAGATAATAGACAAGAAACATATGATGAACATTCAAAATTGTGTATAAATGCAAGGGGTGTACAGTTACCTTTGAGGTCATGCGTTCTGCATTGTGTTTTAAATATCTTCTCACTGTGTACCTCCTCATAAAGCCAGGTGCCTGAGATGGTCAGCACGTGATATAACCATGGGCGTGTCTTCTCTCTTGCCAGGAACTGAAGCTCTCATCCCATGAGGAGGCCTTGTCCTTTGTGTCCCTGGTAGACGGCTACTTCCGGCTCACAGCAGATGCCCATCATTACCTCTGCACTGATGTGGCTCCCCCATTGATCGTCCACAACATACAGAATGGTTGTCACGGTCCAATCTGGTTGGTTCTGGCACCTTTTCGGGTGCCCTTGGTGTGAAAAGAACCACATTTTAGTGGTGGGGAGTGTGACCTTCTCAGACACAGGTGTCATCAGTTGTTTAGGTGGGGGCTGGTTGAATGTGTTGTTTAGGACTTATTTGGTGCCCTCTTTTCCATCACTCCTATCCACTGGTCAGTCCTTCCTGTCATCTCTTACCTCGGTTTGTGCCATAGACCCTTCCTTCTTCCCCCTTGGGTTTCCTCATAGTTTAACCCCTTCACTTCTCCACAGCTGACCAAGAAATGCTATGCTTCCTAACCCCTTGCTGTGCCAAACACAGATAAAAAGGACATGGGTCCCATTTCACTGTAGTAAGCAGTGGCATCCTGAGTTGGCTTGTTCTAAAAGTGCAGATAAATGGTGGGAACAGTGAGGCGACCAAGCCTGAGGGCTGGAAGGGGCTTTGGTGGACATCTTGTCCCACCTGCATCTCAGAACTAGTAGCGCTTACTCAGATACCTCTGGCGATGGGGTATTTAGTACTGCATATGGCAGCCAGCAGATTATAGCTCTGACAGTTACAGGCATACGGACCTCTCTGCGAGGGAGTTGAAGTTTGCCTCTCTCTAACTTCTTCCTACTCATTTGACTTCTGCCGTTTGAAGCAATAGGGATTCAGTGTACTTCCTTTTATGTAGGACTGTTCTTCAGAGGAAAACAGCTGCTGTATTTCTTCTGAGTCTCTCCTCCCAAACCAATCTGGGGAAGCATCTCTTCAGCTGCCTTCCTCATGATAGGTTCCCACCTCTTCCCTATGCCAGTTACCTGAGGACAGCTAGTTTATTGTGGGTGAACCCTGGCTTAGAGAGGCTCACAGACTCATGAGGAGATAGATGCACAAAGATGTGCAGAGCAGGGTGTTGAGCATTATAATAAAGCACATTTCTCAAATATCCCAACCACAGTTCGGCTTCAGGGCCCTTGCTCTTGCTCTTGCCCGTGGCCTAGAATGCTGTTGCTCTGGAATGTATACAGCCACCACTTCCCTCAGATATCACCTTATCGGTGAAGTCTTCCCTGGCCACCTTCTATGAAGTAACAATACCTTTTCCTCCTTCACACCCCACACTTCCTTGCTCCTTCACTCTGCTTTATTTTTCTTTTCTTTTTTTTTTTTTTAAGATTTCATTTATTTATTCATGAGAGACAGAGACAGAAACAGAGAGAGAGAGAGAGGCACAGAGACACAGGCAGCACAGGCAGAGGAAAAGCAAGCTCCATGCAGGGAGCCCGACGTGGGACTTGATCCTGGGACTCCAGGATCATGCCCTGGGCCGAAGGCAGGCACTAAACCGCTGAGCCACCCAGGGATCCCTGCTTTATTTTTCTTAAGTGGTATTTATTATCTCCTGAGACTTGCTTTGTTTGTTTCCATGTCCATTTGTTGCTTGTCTGTCTAGCCTTGCTGTCCAGAATGAGCCGCACAGAGGCAGAGGGCCTGTGTGTTTGGCGCACTGCTTTTCCTCAGCACCCATAGCAAGGGCTGGCACATACCATAGGCACTCTGTAAATATTTGCTCGATCAGTGAATGTTTCGTGTTCTGTGGGAGGCTGGAATTCATTGCCTCTTCTGAGTAGGCACCATTCAGATCAGATTAAACTTTGAAGAATCAGTGAAGATTGACAAGTCTTTTTTTTTTTTCTTTTAAGATTGACAGGTCTTAAGGAAAAGGGTCTCCTAGTTGAGGGATCATCATATGCAAAGGCATGAAGTTGTTTCAGGTCATGGAGCAGTTTGTCTCTAACTTCCTTACACATGTTGACCATGTCGGTCCTCTTTCACTGACCCTTAGTGAGCACCACTCACAAGACATGTGGTAACCTCACTTGTAGATTTATTTAGTGCCTGTTCACTGCCCTCTGTGTGTTAGGACCGATTAATCCTGGAGATACAAAGGAATGTAAGACAGGCATATTCCCTATTAATATCTAATTCTTTTTTGTTTGTTTGCTTTTTATTCAGTGTTAATTATTCAATTTCTTATTTACTGAGTAGCTACTATGAGCCAAATGTGCTTTGGGTACTGGGGATACAGCAGTGAACAGAATAGCCCCAAATTTGTACTCTCCTGAGGCTCATGTTCTAGTTGGGCTGCCTAGGGATGGTGGAGAGGGACCCCACTCTATGGTGGGCACTCTGTGGTGGGCAGCTCCACATCACCTCTAGGGGAGTATCTCCTGCCTCTAGCTGGAGACCACATATGTGGTGGGGAAGTCAGGGACAAGGAGAGCTCAGTGCCTTGGGCAGCAGGAGAGTCCTCTTCTAGACCTTGGAGATTTGATGTGTCTTAAGGCTCCTTGGCATGTCAGCTTGCCCCATGTGTCCTCTCAGGACTTTATAGGACCCAGGATGGGGAATGTGAGGGGGCCAGAGGACTTAAGCCAGCTCAGAGAAGTGGATATCCCATGGGCTCTAGGGTGTTCTTGGTATGAGCTTTTTCTCCCTTTCTCTCCCTCTAGCACAGAATATGCCATCAATAAGTTGCGGCAAGAAGGAAGCGAGGAGGGGATGTATGTGCTGAGGTGGAGCTGTACCGACTTCGACAATATTCTCATGACTGTCACCTGCTTTGAAAAATCTGAGGTCAGTCAGGAAAAATCTTGGTCAGTCAGGCCAAGTCATATGGCCACAGGGTTGTTTAGTGCAGCCAGCCCAGGAGCTACTCCAGAGAGTACCACTCTAGGGGGGTGGGCATAGAAGAGCCTGGGTTTCTGAGAAAATCCCTGGCAGTTCTGACTGGGACAACCCCACTCTTCAAAAGAAGACTTCCTGAGCAGCCAGACCCAGAATTTCCTCTTTATGACCCTTTCTTCCCTCAAGAGACCCGTGACAGGGGTCCGTGATGGCTCTGGAATGTAAAGTGTGGCCAGAAAACCAGTCAGACCAAACATTTGTCAAGTTTAATGCACTTGTTTGGAGTGGTTTGTTTTACACTCAGTGACAAAATCACAGGCCCGGAGTCCTATCTATGGCACTTACTGGTATACGTCGGTGCCAAGAAGACTGGCTCGGTAACCTGGACTAACACAGTTTTCCCCAGATGGTAGCTTCAGACATTTTAACAGATGACTTGCTGTCTCATGTTTTCACAAGTGGAGATGACTCTACTTGTAGTGACTCTAGTGTAGCTGGAAGTCAGGAATGATGTGAGAGATATTCTGATAACAAAGATAGAAGCCAGAATTGCTGACCTTACCTCACTAGACCACAATACTACCTTTGTCATTCATGCAACTTTTTTAAATACAGGAAATGGAATATTTTATAAGACAATGATTTTTACAGAGTTAGTCCAGATAAATACACTGATGTTGACTAGGTTAGCATGTATTGGGAGAACTGGGGCATCAGGGAGAGGCAGGGGAGCTTCAGGGTAGAAGTCAAGCACATCAGCAGGCCACAGACCCCAGATGCTGGAAGGAAAAGTACTGGGGATCCCCTGGGGACTAAACTCTGTCAAGAGAGGGAAGAGGAAATGGTAGAAGGAACCCAGCACTGCCAGATGTCCTGGTCAAAGTGTCTAGGTGCCACTGCCTGCCTGGGGGTGTTCCTGAATGGTGAGGCCTTTTGGCTGGTACAGACACAGTGCATCAGAACTTGTCAGGTTTGTTCCTGGGCAGCATGCCTGTCTTCTGCATTCATCAGTCTTGGAAGGAAGTTTCATGTTTTTAACATGGGTGGGTGCACAAGATAGCCCAGCTGCTTTCTGAAGTGGGACCAGCTTATGCTGTAAAACGTCAGCAACTCAGTAGCATGGTCCCCCAGGTGTCATTACCTGGGGAAAACAGGATCTTAGATATGATTACTCCTGCTGTTCATTGTAGCTCACCAGACACTGTGCTGAACACTTTACCTCCATGTCTTCATTTAAACCTTACACTGACCCTGTGAGGTAGGTGGTATTATCCCCATTGTACAGGTGAATAAACCAGGACATTGAGATCTTAAATAACTTGTCCTGGTCTACACCATAAGTAGATCTTTCTGGCCCTCATCCTTAGTCATGAAAATATTTGTCTCTGTACAGAAAGTGCCCGTGAAGGAAAACCTCTGCCTATACTTCCTCTCTGTGGTACCCTAGAACCCTGAAAATAAATCAGACCACCGACCGCCACCTCCCACGGTGGTTCTCCTTAAGTAGATTCATGGCCTGGAAAGGCTCAGTTTGAGGGACTTCCTGGATAAATATTGTTAATAGTAATTATTATTTCGTGTACAATATTTGCAAATCTTTATAAAGTGCTTACTAAGTGTTTTATTATGTCATGTAATCATAGCAGCAGTCCTATGAGGTTGGTTTTTCAATTAACTTCATCTTACAGGTTTAAAACAAGGTGGTGATGTCATAGAAGTCACTGCTTAGTTATGTTTTCTCCTTAGTGTTAATAACTCCCTTTGATCAGTGTCATCTTCTGGATTGACTGATTGATTGTTTACTTGTTGATCATGTTTTTTATTTTTGAATAATTATGGATTTACAGAAATGTTACAGAGGTAGTATGGAGTTCTAGGTATCTTTTGTCCAGCTTCCCCTGTTGTTACCAGATTATGTACCCGTGGCACATTGACTTGACCCTTTGAAAACAAATTGTTTCTGGTCATTTTCCTGAATGGCAGATGCTGGGTGGCCAGAAACAGTTCAAGAATTTTCAGATTGAGGTGCAGAAGGGCCGCTATAGCCTGCACGGCTCAGATCGCAGCTTCCCCAGCCTAGGGGACCTGATGAGCCACCTCAAGAAGCAGATCCTGCGTACGGACAACATCAGCTTCGTGCTGAAGCGCTGCTGCCAGCCCAAGCCCCGAGGTGGGTCTCCCTGGGCCAGAGGTAGGCCCTGTCCCCTCAGGGATCCCCTTTGCCCCTTAGTGATGCTCCAAGACACATGTAAGCACTGGAAGGATGGTTAGGATCATATGGTCAAATGCCGCATCTTATAGATGAGAAAATTGAGTACTGGAGAAGTGAAGTAGGTTTCACTGAGGGCCAAGGTTAGAGGGGTTTGAGTACCAGGCTACCCCAATGGTTTTTTGACATTCCCGTACTGCAAGGTGTTACCTAAATGTATCTGATCCTTTCCTAAGAAGAGATGGGCTTCAGAGGAAGGGTGGGCAGCGCAGTGGTTCTGAGGCCCCAGGAAGTGTGGTGGGAGGTACTCTGAGGAGTCTCTTTGTCTGAGATATATCTGGTTCCTTTAAGGAGGTTTGTGAGCCTTTATGTCATGGGTGGGCAGAGGAAGCGGCAGTAGAACCCAAAGGGGCCTGGGTTCTTGATGTTCGAGCCACTTTTTGGCCTCCCAGTAAGAGGCTGCCACTGCGCTCTGTGAAAGAGGAAGGGCTTACGTTCTTGTTGATCAGATAGGGTTTCCTGACAGCTTCGGGGGTAACTGCAGCCTTTGTTTTCATGCTTGAAGATGTTCCACAAGGGTGAAAACACATCTGCTGCTTGGCCCTGATACCTGAGTGAGTTGAAACCTTAAAGCTCAACGACCCTATTTAGTCATATAATGTCTCCTTCCAGGTAGTAGGAGTACTTTATACTCTCCTTGGGATTAGTGGTCTCAGGGTGAGGTTGAGGAGATAGAGGACAGCGTCCACAGGTAGTGAGGACTGGTGGTAGACAGGAGACTGGGACATGATTTCTTTGCTGGAACTAGCTGGGAAGGTCTCTGGTATAGATGCCACCACTACTAGTGCAGATCTGGGAGCCAGTGGCTGTGGCAGGAGAAGCACAGGAACAGATTGAATCCTTCTCATGGCTTCTGACGAGGCTCCTGGAACTCCACAATGAATGTGTTTAGTATCTGTCTCTCCCACTTGAGTATAAACTCTTAAGATAGAATCTGGATCTGTCTTAACACCCTGTGACTAATGTACACCACACCTAGCATGGAATCCGTGTTCACTGATGTCTGTCAGGTGAACAATTACAGCAGTAGATACCATATTGGTGGGTGCCTACTAATCTCAAGCACTTTGCATGCATATTTGCATTTATTCCATATGTACAATAGCTCTCTGTAGCTATTTTAGAGATGTGGGAATGGAGGCTCAGAGATGGTTAGGGCCTTGCTAGTAGTATCAGTAGTAGTTATAATAGTAGCAACAAGTAGTGATGATGATGATGGCAGCTGCTATTAATTCATCAGGCCCTGTTTGAGGGTTTTCCATGTTTTGAGTCATTTACTCTTCAGAACAAGCCAGAGTGTTGTAATCCTCATTCTATTTTCCTAGGTAGGTAGAGGATGAACAGGGAACTAAACTCAAGTCTTCTGACTCCAGCTCTGGTGATCTTTCCCATACATCCCATCACACGCCATGTGAAGGTGCAGGGGCAGCCATTAGCCCAAGGCTCTGGGGCAAGGACCAGTTCTCCTGACCTAGGGAGAGGAAGAATAAGCCCTGTGTATGAGGCTTGCTTCTGTGGGCCATCAGAAGCCCTCTGTCTTCCCTCCACCACCTGCAAATTAGAGAAGTGGTGAAATCATGAAAATTAAGGAGAGGGTCATTTTGGGTTCCTCAGTGCTTCTGCCCTTATAACTGCAAGGCTCTGATGGTCTGATTCCAACCTGGGTTTCTCACTTGAAAATGCAACCGGAAAACCAACAAAGGAAAAGCAGGTGGCCAGAGTGGATGTGACAAGAAAGCAAATCCACATCTCTGTGCGTGTTGTCTAGCCAGCCCCTCTGCCCCTTTGCAAGTCTGAGGGTGACCATGGTAAGAAAGGGATACTGGCTCAGCCATCACTAACTCTTCTACATCTTCATCCATGAAGTGGAGCTAGGGGCTTGATATCTGTACCCTTTGGCTCTGACACTGAGAACTTAGGCAGACTATTGCCAAACAGCTGGTACAAGGATGATGACACTGGCCAGGATGTAATCGTGGGGGGATCCCTGGGTGGCTCAGGGGTTTAGCGCCTGCCTTTGGCCCAGGGCATGATCCTGGAGTCCCAGGATCGAGTCCCACATTGGGTTCCCTGCATGGAGCCTGCTTCTCCTTCTGCCTGTGTCTCTGCTTCTCTCTCTCTCTCTCTCTCATATGAATGAATGAATGAATTAATTAATTAATTAATTAATTAAAATCTTAAAAAAAAAAGGATGTAATCATGGTCTTAACCACAAGACTGCCAGTTTTGGAGCACTCTCCATACACCAGGCACTGAAGGTAGTAAGCCCTTGGTTGTCCCTCACAGCAGAGACTTTTGTCTCCCATTTTTCTAGTGAGAAAACAGTTTGAACCGCTCCCTGTCACTCACACAGTTGACTTCAGTGCCATGCTCCCTGAAGCAGCCATGCAAATCATCAGCCCATAAATGGTGCCTGTTTTTGTCTCCCTCTATAATTTTTTAAGATTTTATTTATTCATGAGAGATGCACACACAGAGGGGCCAGAGACACAGGTAGAAGGAGAAGCAGGCTCCATGCAGGCAGCCTGACGTGGGACTCGATCCCAGAACTCCAGGATCACGCCCTGAGCTGAAGGCAGCACTAAACCACTGAGCCACCTGGGCTGTCCAGTAGTCCTCTATAATTTTCAAAACAGCTCTACTGCGCCAGCCCTTCCCTGGGAACACCATTCAAGTGGCCCTTTCTGGGTCTTTTCTCCATCAGGGCAGTCCTGAGTTGCCTGGAATCTGCTTTTATCCAAGTAACAGAGTGGATGAGGATAACAGAATGGAGGAGAATAGACTGGAGAAAGGGTACCCAGGATATAATAACAAAGTGGGGCTTGTGCCTGAATCCAGTTTCTGACTCCCAGGTTTATACCCCCCACTAGGGCATGTGTGCTATGAGAAGATGAGAGACTGGAGCCATCTGTGATTTAAGGGTGAAAGCAGATTTGATTCTAGGGCTTACTAGCTGCCTGGCCTTGGGGGCAAGCTGTTTAATAACTCTGAATCTCTGTTTTCTGACCTAGAGAATAAAAAGGAGGATGATAAAAATACTATGTACCTCATAGAATTGTCCTAGAATGAAGGAATTAATGTGAGTGAAGTTCTTAGGACAGTGGCTGGCAAAGAGAAAGCAATCAGAAAATATGAGCTGAAAAAAAAAAAAAAAAAAAGGGAAAGCCCTTCAGAGAAGTGAGGATTTGAGAGACTTTGTTCCAGTTACTTGGCCTGCTGTAGGGACCGGGTCCTCAGTAGCTAATCGAAAGGCTTCTTCTAGGGTTCCAGAATCCTCTCACTGCCAGTCTGAATCGGGAAGGTGCTTTCTTCCCCCACAATGACATAGCTTGAAGTGGCTCCATGGTGGCTTCTGTGGATTCGAAATTGCATTAGCCACCTCTGTTCATCATGATTCACCAGATTTTGTAAAGTGGTTTGCCCTTGGAATCAGTAGAATTCGGGGGCTGGCCTGCTCATGATCTGTACATTTAGTTAGCACCTCCTTGGAATCAGGCATTGCTGGGAGCCCTAAGAGGTTCAGGCTTGACCTTTTCTCTGGCTTACCTGTCTTGTTCTTTTGCATAAGACCAGTGTTGTTTGACCATCCTGCCTCAGATCTCGTCACTTCCAAGACCCGAGGTACTTCTTCCTCCCCCTTCACCTCTCATCCTTCAGCTCACATCCTATTCATTCACACGTGTAACATATACTTCCTGAGTACCTGCTATATACCAGGCTGTGGAGATAGAGCAGGAAATGAGATAGACACGGTCCCTGCCAGTGGGGAGTTTCTCTTCTCAGATATTAAAATTTCACTTCCGTAGGCAGACCTTTTCTAAGTTCTGCTATCAGAATGTATCCTGCTGTGTCAACCCTAGAATACCTGGGCCTGGTTTGGAGAATAGCTGCACAAATTGGAGCTTTTCTTTTGATTGGCTGATTATTTGACCATTTTAAGCTCTGCTACTAGTCTGTAAGCTCCTGGAGGATCATAAATCAAGTACTCAGTAAACATTTACTGAACGATTGAACCAATACATGTAGAAATATGTCTTCGGCAAGCCCCATGGTTTGGCAGGCATTGACCGACTGGGATCTGGGACCTTCACTACCCCAGTCAGACTTCTTCACTCTCTTCCACAGAGATCTCCAATCTGCTGGTGGCTACTAAGAAAGCCCAAGAGTGGCAGCCAGTCTACCCCATGAGCCAGCTGAGTTTTGACCGGATCCTCAAGAAGGATATTGTGCAAGTGAGTCATTGCTAAGGTTCTTGGGTCTACCTTGGTCCTGCCTCACCACAGTGAGCAGTCTGAGGTTTTTGGGGAGTGAAGTCTGGGTGTGGGGAATCCTATCAGAAAAAAAAGTAAGGAGGCTTTCCTTTCATAGTTAAAGCCGTTCAGCCACTGCCCTGTCATTCTTACCCAGCCTTGCTGAGGTTCCCCAGAGATACTTTCTCTTTGAGGGAAATGGATTAATCAGGCTTTGTGGGGTTATCTAGGGTTATAGGACCTTCTGTTGTGAGTCTTCAGCGGATAGGAAGAGTTGGAGAACTTGGTAGGAATGCTGACAGGGCAGTGAGAATCGGCTGTCCATGTGGGAGTCTGTGCTGATGCCCCTCATTAACCCACAACATGCTGTGTGACAAAGCACTACTAAAGTTCAGTTCCTAGGCTTTCTGATGCTTCCAGAGGGAGCAAAGCTGGGGAATACAGAATGCAGTAAGAGAGCAGGAGATGTACAATGTTGGCCTGCAAGAGAACTGTCTTCAGAAATAGATCCCTTGGACCAGTGTCCACCTGGGGGGACATTTGCCCAGAGTCTGTAGCCATAGGCAGGCCCAGTTTCCCTTGTAGCTGCCCTTGGGCTTTGGCTAGGGGTGTGAGGCCCAGGGCAAATCCTACTTTCTGTCCCATGCCCCCACCTCAGGCCCTGAACACAGAGCCACACATCAGGGAGGCTGAGGAGACAACATGCCAGCAGTCTTGGAGGGAAGGGACCATTGACTGCCTGGGAGAGACTGCAACACTTGGGAGGTGTTGGAGAGCGAATTGTGGGGTCACATCTATTAGGGAACCTGGTGGAAGGCAGCAGGCATGGGGTTGGGTTCCTAGTTTATTTTTTTTCCCTAGTTTATTTTTTAAAGTTAATCCCTAAAATTGTTGGGTAGAGTTTTCAGGGAGTAGAAGCCCACAGCTACAACCACCTTTCACTTCGTTTTGGATAATTCTTCACTGAAGGCCAGTTTTTATTGTTTTCTGTTCCTTCTGGTGGGTTTGGAGCTGTGGCCAGAGATTAAAATCACCAGAGCAACAGTACTCTGGCCTTTTTTCTGTCTAAACTTGGCACCGTACTTGAGCCCTCCCTTCTTTCCTTGCCCTCGAGCCTCTGGGCAGGTCACGGCCATCCACCATGCTCCCAGTGCTCACCTAGCCAACAGACTGAGCACTTTGGCATGCCAGTATGATTGCAACCTTGGCAGGCCCACAGTGTGGTGGAGGAGCCAGCTCTTGCATCTTAAGTAGTTAATCACATTACTGAGATGTTAAGTCCTAAGTAGGGAAGTACAACAGGATTTGGGACTGTCAGGACCATGCCACCTAGCCTTGAGAGGACCAAGATGGCTTCCTAGAGAAAGCATCAAAGCAGAGTTGCAGAGGATGCACAGCAAGTACCCGGCCAAGGCAGAGGGAATGGCATGGAAGGAAGCTGTTGTGGAACATGCATGGGGCTCTGTGGTTGCTGTGGAGTCCTGCTGCCATGACTTGGCCACTGGAATAAAGCAGCCCTTCTGGGGAAGAGTAATTATTTCTGAAAGCATATGGCTTTTACGGGATGTTCTGGGAACACAACCTCCCAGAACCTTGATGAATCACTTCATGACAGATGTGGCTTTAATGAATAGTCACAGAACCTTGCCAGGATATGGGAGACAGGGCAGATGCATTGCCACTCTGCTTTGACAGGTGACAAATGGTGGCATTTGTGCAAATTAATATACCCGATTAACAATTGTATACGTTCCTCTAGGGGGCAGGGCTGATTCCAAGGGAATCTTTCTGCATTTACAGAGAGAGTCGTGGGATAATAGAAATATAGCACCTCATCCTACAGATTTTGTGAGATTAATGTCAGTAGCTTGAAAGTGCCCAAGTTTTATGAATCACTTTTTTATTTTCCAATAAGAATGTTTAAATCAGAATTATTAAACTTGAATTGGAAGGGTCCTTAGAGAGAGATGATAATGTGTGATGATTTCATTTAGTCCTCATAGCACTTAATTGGTGGTGTTCTCCTCTTCCAGTGAGGAAACTGAGGGCCCACCCTTCCAGTCTCTGCCTCTGTCTTTACCCCCTCCCCACTGTGGGACTGCTTGGGCAAATCCACATGTAAATGCATCACAGATATTAAAGCTTAGCATGTATGCACATACACACACATGCAGGCTGCGTAGATGGGTGGAAAATGAATGAACAAGTACCTCATCTAGAGGACAATCAAACAGAACACATAAGCCCAGCAGATGGTTTTTCCCCACAATATGCCAGGGTCTAGACCAGGAGTCTTTACTCCTTATCTCTTCACTTGATTCTAGAACAAGTGCTGTGATTTCCCGTTTATAATAGTGGGCAGAGATGGAGCGTGGTGAAAGAACATTTCTTAAGTTAAATGGCCAGTGAGCAGTTGAACCAGCACTAACGAGCCCCTGTCTTTGTTCCCCAGCCTATAGTAAAGCCCCACCGGGGTCCTCTCTGAGTCCACTCTGGAGGCCAAGGTTGAGGGCTGATGTCATCGGAGGCTGATAGTGGTGCTGCTAGAAGTTTTGTGATTGGTCAGGATTATGTTTCAGCCACAGGTTGTTTCTGGAGGCAGAAAGGAAGGAACCATTTGGGAATTAACTTTCTCCCGGGGCCCGGGAAGTACCACATTTGTGTTTTGCTGCGTAGCTTTGTGTTCCTTTTGGAGGCCTGACCAGGATGAGGCTCCAAGAGTCTGTGAGCTGCAGAGACTCTTCTGTCCTAGCCCTGCCCCTTCTGGTACTATGTGTTCCCATTGGGGCCTCAGTGCTTGGCTCAGCTCTCATGTCACTGCAGCCCCAGAGAGAAGTCACCCCAACCTCCTCCTTCCTCTTTCAGGGCGAGCACCTTGGGAGAGGCACACGGACACACATCTACTCCGGTACTCTGGTGGATTATAAGGATGATGAAGGAACCTCTGAAGAAAAGAGAATAAAAGTCATCCTCAAAGTCTTAGACCCCAGCCACAGGGACATTTCTCTGGCAAGTGTCTTCCTCAGAACCCCATCCCTTCTCTAGTTCTGGAGCCAGTGGAGTGTTGTGAGCCAGGAAGAACCCTTGCCCTTTTTTTGGTCTGGTGGTTTTCAAACTTGTCATTTAGTCTGAATTCCTTTCTTAAGACTTCTTCCTTTCTACAGTCTTAGAAAAAGAGGTATATAAAATAAGTGAGGGAAGACTGAAGATGAAGTAGGTTGAGCAGCCTGTGCCCTCTCTGCCCCTCTCATTCTCCTGTTTCCTATCTAGAGGTCCTTGTGGTTCTCTGGACCCTCGAGCTGAATCTTCTCACAATCCCTGATGTAGTCTAAGGCTGTCACTATGACAGCCTTTATCTAGAAAGATAAAGGCCAGGATCCCACACAGTTAGAGAGTGATAAAGCCAAGTCTTGACAGAGATCTGGTTTTTGTTTATTCTACTACAGTGTCAAACATTGTTATTTCCCATAGTTTAAAGGAAGAGAAAGTGGTGGATATGAGTATCCTATGGGGAACTTGTCACCTAGCCTCTGCTACCAGCCTCGCTCTGTATCCTATTAGGTTTTCAAGGCCTAGGATGATGACAGTGGGACTGATTGACTTTCCTCTCAGTAGAGCCCCTTTGGCACCAGAGCCATGGAGTCTGACCCTTGACATTCCCTTGTCCTGTTCTCCCACAGGCTTTCTTTGAGGCAGCCAGCATGATGAGGCAGGTCTCCCACAAACACATCGTGTACCTCTACGGCGTCTGTGTCCGAGATGTGGAGAGTAAGTGTATTTGCTTTGGAAGGGGAGGTTGTTCCCTGTGTGGGGAGTGTGAGTGCTATAATGACAATTTGGGGCTGATGCCACCTTCGCATTGCCTGAGCTTCTTGCCTCTTCTTACAGTTCAGAAACATGAGGTACTGAGCAGGTCTCATGCTTAATAGCATAGAATTTAGTGCCATTTGTCTTTCACTCATTTCTTGAATGTTATGTATTGTCACCTCAAGCTGCACACTGTTCTGGACCCGAGAGGGTGGGGTGAGTAAGCTGAGGGGTCAGAGTGGAAGAAGCTCTGGGCAGAGGTGGAAGCACTGTGGTGTTTGTACCTCACTAAGATGTTGGTGTCCTCCCAAGCTGAGTACCAGCCATTAAAGTGGGCTCTCCTCAAAGGGTGAGGGAAAATACTGTCCCAGATAGACAGAAGGTCCCAGATGTGCGTACTTTTGTGCTTGTAGATATCATGGTGGAAGAGTTTGTGGAGGGGGGGCCTCTAGATCTCTTCATGCACCGGAAAAGTGATGTCCTCACCACACCATGGAAGTTCAAAGTTGCCAAACAGCTGGCCAGCGCCCTGAGTTACTTGGTAAGTGTACCTACTGTGGTCTCCAACAGGAACCAGAATGCCCTCTAGGGGGTGGCAGGAAGGAGGTCTAGCCAGGTGGGCTGCTGGAGCCCAGGCTCTGTGGTTGGCCACAGGTGTGCCTAGTGCTTACTAAAAACTCCTTTGGGGCTGCCCGTGTGCTTGTGTATGAATACTGTTTCAAAGGAGGTTTTATCACATCAGAGGACTGACTTCTATAATGCACTATAGGTAAGAGTGGATATAATGTGATACTTGTCAAGTGAATGAGTGAAATTGCTAGCATCAGTAGTGCTTACCGTGAGTCAGCTGTTCAGTTGTTATACAGGTTCTTACTAGTGTTATTCTCACAAATGCCCTAGGAGGCCTGCTCCACCATTATCTCTGTTTCTCTGGTGAGGGAACTGGGGCAGAAGAACATAATATAAGGTGCCCAAGACACAGAGAACTAATTGGGGGACAGCTCGACTGCCTGGGCATGGCTGTTGCTGGCGAATATGGAGATGATGTGAGGGGCCAGGCTCAGAAACAGAGGGAAGGAAGGAAGGGGGTTATACCCATGGGCAGCTCGCTAATTTTACCCTTTTCACTCTACAGGAGGATAAAGACCTAGTTCATGGAAATGTGTGCACTAAAAACCTTCTCCTGGCCCGTGAGGGCATTGACAGCGAGTTCGGCCCGTTCATCAAGCTCAGTGACCCTGGCATCCCCATCACTGTGCTGTCCAGGCAAGGTGTGTCTCCCCGACCCTCCCACCCCAGTTCCCATCCTCGCCCTTCACCCTTCCACCCTCCCTGCCCTCACCAGTGGGGAGAAGGGGGCTAGGGCTCAGGTGTGTTTCCTTTTAAAAAAGAACTTTAGCAGACAGGCATCTGGTGCTATTCCTGGCCCTGGGGGCCAGTCCTTACCTTTAGGGAGCTAACTGTGGGGTAGGAGAAACAATTCACCCAAGGCACATCTTTGTTCAAGGTGCTAGGGGTAGCACAGAGGGAAGCTGCTGGGCCTGGGGATAGTCAGGTGTCAGGGGGAGCTGGGTCCCCTTGGTCCTCAACTGTAGTTGGTGGGCAGTTTGGGGAGGTCCCTGAGTGATTGCTGTGGTCCTGCATGCTTAGAATGAGGTTACCATGAGCTATGGGGCTCTGCAGGAAAGGACAGGCTTAGGAGCAGAGATGCTGAAACCAGGGCTGCATGAGTTGTACTCTGCATCTTAGCCTTATAGGCCATATACAGGACATCAGCATGTCCCCGGGCCTCATGCCCTGGCTGGTGCTGGCCAGTGGTTTCTAGCACCAGGCACAGTGCCTGGCGCTTAGAGTGTTGCTCAGGAATTCAAAAAATGGGCTAAGTTTGGAAGAGAACCAGGATGAAGACAAGCCTTACAAGTAAGACCTAAGTCATCCCCTCCTCAGAAGGAGGATGGGAAGTATCCTCTAGTGCCTGCATGGTGCTTACATTCCACCCAACTTCCAACAGTCTGCACAGGTTTGCCCCTGAATCTGTAAGGGTCCTGTCCTCAGCAAGCATTTGAGACATAGACACGGGTGACTCCAGGGCAAGTAGAAAAGCCTAGGTACCCCACAGAGAAGCCAGTAAAATGCTGTGTACACTCAGAAAGAGATGTCATCTAGCTGGGGTCAGAGGGTGACTCAGAGAGGCGTTGGGGTTTCATCTGAGCCTTGTAGGTCAGTGAGGTGGGCTTGACTGTGAATGCCCAGCTCAAGAATGGCCCACTTGCCTCTCTTGCCAGCAGGAGCCAGAAGAGTGCTGCTAGAGACCACAGCACTTGTTAAGGGGCATTTCCCTGGATACAGCAGGGGTATCTGTACAGATATTGGTCTTGGGAAGAAGCCAGAACAGGGCTGCGGAAGTAGCAAGGTGCAAGCATGATGTAGAACAGCCTCACCTGTCATCTTCCCTTGTCCTTTCACACACTGAGCAAGCATAGTGTTGCAGGGGGACCATGAGGAGTGCATGAGATTAGCTTAGGCCTACTTTGCACATATGGGCCCCTCTTCCTGTCTTTTCTTTCTTAAGCCTTTGTTCTCCTTCCCTAGGGTGGTGGCCTCTACCTGGGAGTACTTTGCTGTTTCTGCGGCCAGAGCTTCAGAAGACTGGCCCTGCATGACCCTCCTGGGGGGCAGGTGATAATCAGACACACCTGCTGGCCCTAAGACTGGTGCATCTAAAGTGCCAGAGTGAGAGGCCCAGAAGATGGCACCTTTCACAAGCTCCCCATGGGACCAATGTAGCCATGGTCCATGTTTGGAAAACACTGCTTAAAATAGTTTCTTCGTTAGTTCAGTGCCTGCTGCAATGACAGCGATTTACTCCCCGGGCGATTCCAGGAACTGATCTGGAAATATCTCCCATCTTTTTTCAGAGTGCATAGAACGAATCCCATGGATTGCTCCTGAGTGTGTTGAAGACTCCAAGAACCTGAGTGTGGCTGCTGACAAATGGAGCTTTGGAACCACATTGTGGGAAATCTGCTACAATGGCGAGATCCCTCTGAAAGACAAGACCCTGATTGAGGTGAGCAGTTGCAGTCCAGGGTGTGAGCCAACTGAGGACTCCTTGAGCACTCGTGGACATCTTGGGAGTTCTCGGGAAGCCTCATGTTGTAGGAAGAGGTAGATGTCCATTTGAATCTCCTTCAAAGGCTTACTGGCTATGTGACCTCAAAAGTGTCCCTAACCTTCCCTGAGTCTCAGTTTTATCATCTATAAAATGGGGATAAACAACACCTACTTTGCAGGGCTATTATGAAGATTAATAATAATAATAAGGGTGCCAGGCACACAGCATGTGTTCAGTAGAATAGTATAATACTTTTTAGCTCAGATTTTAAGCACCTACTAGCAAAATTAACACAGATCTTTGTTGAATCTCTTTATCCTAAATATAGTTATATAGGCTGTATTTTTTAATATCCTGTGTACTTTACTATTAATGTCTTCCAATTTTACAAACTTAATAGTTTCATTAACCTCACATTTAATTAATTTTATATTTGGCATTTAGGTTTTTAAATTTGTAATGTTCTAACTCTGCAGGGAATATCTTTGAACATAAATTTTTGTTTATATCTGACTTATTTCTGAGTCATTCAGTAGGGCCACTGAGGAATTAATGAGTCAAAGGATTTGAAGAATCTGAAGGTTATACATATTGCCAAATTGTATTCCAGGAACGTTGCATGACCTCACTGGAATGTAGCTTGTTCAGGACTGGGGTATACTGCTATACTGCCCATCTTCCTTGAATTTGGATTTTTGTGTGGAGACTAAGATTTCCCCAAGCCGAAATAAGGCAACAATAACACATGCTTATGAAATCTATCTTCAAGCACAGCTGTTGGGAATTAAATAGGGATGGTAACTGGGGCTGAAAGGTTAGTGAGTGGTTCCTTTGGTTTCTTCCATGTGGTTTTCTTCTTTATAGAAAGAGAGATTCTATGAAAGCCGGTGCCGGCCAGTGACACCATCCTGTAAGGAGCTGGCTGACCTTATGACCCGCTGCATGAACTATGACCCCAACCAGAGACCCTTCTTCCGAGCCATCATGAGAGACATCAATAAACTGGAAGAGCAGAGTAAGACACTGTCTTGTGCTCTATTGTGAGAACAGCCAGTGCCCAGGGAAGCGAGTGAGTAATGAGGAGCCTGTGAATGGCATTCACTTTTTTAATATGGTTTCTTTTCTCCCATTAGATCCAGACATTGTTTCCGAAAGAAAGCCGGCAACTGAAGTGGATCCCACACATTTTGAAAAACGGTTCTTGAAGAGGATCCGTGACTTGGGAGAGGCAAGTTAGGCTGGAGTCCCCTGCTGACCGTGTCACCTCTCTGTATCCAAAGCCACTCCACTCTCTCATTTCGGGCCTCGGTTTAGGAGAGAAGGCATCTGACTGCATTTGCCCTGGGCCAGTTGAATCATAAGGGACTCTCCATTTGACACATGGTGACAGCGCACATACACCTGCCTGTCCAAGTGGCTGGATAAGTACACAAGATGTTGGTCTGCTCCCTCCAGACTTGATTCTTCTCTGAGGGATGGAAGAGAATGAAAAGGGAGAGATATGGGGGAATAGATATAGATGTGGTAGAAACAGAAAAATCCCTGACTTTCCTGGGTATTTGTATCCTGCGAGGCTGCTTAAATGAGGGATTATTTACTACACAGGCCAGATAGAATGTCTGCTTTTCCCTTGGATCTCAAATGGGAGTTTCCTAACAGTTAATGTAACCAGAAAAGCTAGTGCGATTTGTATCTTTATACAGATTTTCTGTAGTTCAGTTAAGTGAACACAGACTGTGTCCCACACCAAGTATCTTCTCTGTGCCAAGGCTTTGTTCTGGGCACTTTGCACTTTCTAGGCACAGTGTCCTTGGTTGCTCACACCATCCCTGAAAGTCCGTTGCTACTGTGTATGCTGAGCATCTCTGGAGCCAGCTCAGAAGATTGGGTGACTCGGTCCACGTCGCTATCTAGTGGCTTGATTGGGATCTGATCCCACATCTTCTAAACACTCTTCATGGAGTGCTCTTTTCAGCTACATTGTGGTGCCTGTCCTTTAGCCTGGGCCCACGGCTGTCAGAGAACACACAGTTGTCCTGCAGGTCCAGCAATTACTTCCTTTTCCTGTCGGGTTACACTTATGTGGAAACTGGGATTGATGTGTTGGTTCACCAGTCCCCTGGTGCTTTCTTGTCTTAGCTCAGTAATGGAGGAGGTGGCATGTGAGACGAGAGGAAGGGGCTGTGGTAGGCAGGAAGAGGCTGGGTAGGAGCTCGCTGCCTGTGAGGTCAGGCTGTGCTGCTCTCCCCTGGCATTTATGGAGACAGCACAAGAAGCCAGCCTCATCTAAGTGTTCCTGCCAACCCAGTGTGGGGTTTTTCTCATCAAGCGCACATATTTTTCCTTGTAGGGCCACTTTGGGAAGGTTGAGCTCTGCAGGTATGACCCTGAGGGGGATAATACTGGGGAGCAGGTGGCTGTCAAATCCCTGAAGCCTGAGAGTGGAGGTAACCACATAGCTGATCTGAAGAAGGAAATCGAAATTCTAAGGAACCTTTATCATGAGAACATTGTGAAGTACAAAGGCATCTGTACAGAAGACGGTATGTTGTGCAGAGTGGGATTGGTTTGAAAACTAAAGAACTGTGTGGGGTTTTAGAGTCAGTGCTGCGCAGGTAGTACCCTCAGCCTTACCTGGGCCATCTGAACACCCTAGCGATGCTTCCTGTGAACTCTTGGGGCCTCACAGTCGTATGCGTGGTTGGGTCCCTCAGTATAGAGTTATATGGTACATATTGTACTCTAAAATTGCTAATGAAATTATGTGGCTAATAATTTCAAAAAAATCAGCCATCTGCAGTGATTTGCAGATCACTCTATTAGCTTAGTGGATGCTGAGGATTGGGATATGTTACGTACACGAGTCTTACTACCTCCATTAATTGCTGAGGATCGTGAGGTTCTGGAGCTTAAGAGGTTAAGTAACTTGCCTGTGATTCAGAGGTGACACTGAAATCAGTTCAGGGCCTGCGTCTACAGATCCTGTACCATCTACTCTCCCATAGTTCCTTCATCTGGCAACCTCATGCTGATGGGTGTTTGTTTTTTTTTTTTTTTTTTTTTTCTAAACAGGAGGAAATGGTATTAAGCTCATCATGGAATTTCTGCCTTCAGGAAGTCTTAAGGAATATCTTCCAAAGAATAAGAACAAAATTAACCTCAAACAACAGTTAAAATATGCCGTTCAGATTTGTAAGGTAAAAAAAAAAAAAATGTTAAAGATGAAAAAATCAGGCACTCTGTCCTAAAATTGGGTTGTGATTAGACTGCAAGAGGAAAGCTTTACAGTAATTGTACCTGGGTTCATTTTGCTCTATATGATTTGGATGAAAATCAGCCAGTACTAAGAAAACTGATCTGTTAACATGGCTGATTTAATGTATATTTCTTTGAATTGGGTTGGCCTTATTATTCTTGCATTAAAAACAACAACAAAAAAAAATGAGTGCTAGGTAAACGAAATGACATTTGTGGTTTTTTGTGAAGCAGTAACGGATACAAAACAGAACCGGAAACAACCTTTAGGAAACACACTCTACCTTTACTTCTCTCTTCTCAGGGGATGGACTATTTAGGTTCTCGGCAATATGTTCACCGGGACTTAGCAGCAAGGAATGTCCTTGTTGAGAGTGAACACCAAGTGAAAATTGGAGACTTTGGTTTGACCAAAGCAATTGAAACTGACAAGGAGTACTACACAGTCAAGGATGATCGGGACAGCCCTGTGTTTTGGTAACTGAATCTAATGTTAATGTCTTTTATTCCTCCTGCCCAAGTCAAGGTTAGAAACAACTTAGAACATTTGGAATTGATTGATCCTTGCCTTCAAGAAACACCTTTTAGGTTGTTTCACTGAAACCAATCCACATAGAAATGCCGGAGGCTCATATGACACCATCTTCCAAGGAGTGAAGGATGCTAACCACCTGGTGGCTCAGCATTTCCAGCTTCCCAGGAGAGGGCATTCATCTGACACAGTCCATAAAACCATTAGCAGTTGCAGGGATCACATCCATGCACAGGAGGCTTAGAGGGCAGGTGGGAGGAAGGGGTAGGAACGAGGTGAGGAAGGTAGGCGCAGACAGATGATTCAGGGAGATCCCCGACAGGAGAGTGGACCACAGTGCAGGGGGGGACTCAGCTATCTGCCCACGGATCATTGGAGTGTCTGGTTTGGAAGGCCACATCCTGATTGTGAGCCCTCTCAGCCTGGAGCACCAAGGGAGAAGCTGGTTAAACCTCTGTTGTGCCACGCCGATAGAACAAACCAGCACCTCCAAGGTGTGTCCCGCATAGACCCAAACCTAGATCTCTCCCACTCATGGAGCCTAAGCCTTCCCTCACTCATAAATATGTATCAGGGCCCTACTTTATGCCAGGTACTTAGAGATATGTGGTGAACAAGCAGACCGAGTTTAGAATGTAATGGATTGGGCAGCCAATTTCATGATGGTAGCTGCATATAAGCTTGGTTTTCTGGAAGTCCTGTTATGACTTTAAAGATCCATGGGGGGATCCCTGGGTGGCTCATCGGTTTAGCGCCTGCCTTTGGCCCAGGGCGCAATCCTGGAGTTCCGGGATCGAGTCCCGCGTCGGGCTCCCAGCATGGAGCCTGCTTATCCCTCTGCCTGTGTCTCTGCCTCTCTCTATGTCTACCATGAATAAATAAAATAAAAATCTTAAAAAAAAAAAAAGATCCATGGGGGTTTGTAAGGATGGTAAAAAAATGAGATGAGAACAGTGAATATCCCAGGACGTGAGTCAGCTGTGGCTGGATCATGAGGCAGGAGGTCTCAAGGACTGGCTAACGCAGAGCCCTGGAAGCCGAGTTATGGAGGCAGCACTCCACCACAGGCTTTGGGATATACCACTGGAGGCTTGACAAATGGCAGCTTTTGTTTTAAAACGATCCCTGTGGATGGAGGGGGAACAAGATTGGAGCCAAGGGAATCTGATTCAGCCAGAGCTAGTGAGGATGTGAACTAGGACAGTGACAGTGGGGCTTAAGAGAAGTGAGAAGGTTTAAATAATTAGGAAACTGGATATGGGGATGCCTCCATTTCTGGCGTGGGCAGTGGCTGTCATCCACTGAAACAGTTGACCTTGGAAGAAACCTGCATGGGGAGGTCACTGCTAGTGACTAATTTTGAACTTGCAAAGAACACCTGGGGCCTGTCATTCCATGCCTCCTCTACATGGACAGTACCTGCCCTGTGCAATGAAGAGCACAAACTGTCTAATATTTTAAAGCAAATACATGCTACAGAGAGCCTGAGATGGCATTGTTTTACACATCAGATGTGTGCTTCAGGATAGCTGTGATTAATGTATTAAATACTAAGAAAAGCCAAAGAAGTAATTTTTTTGGACTTAATCTGTAATGTTTGTTCGAATATCCTTCCCAGGAAATGAAGAGATTTCATGGTCTGCTTTCTTTCAGGTATGCTCCTGAATGTTTAATTCAATGTAAATTTTATATCGCCTCTGATGTCTGGTCGTTTGGAGTGACCCTGCATGAGTTGCTTACTTACTGTGACTCAGATTCCAGCCCCATGGCGGTAAGTCTTCCTTGTCCCTTTATATGAACCTAGCACCCAGTGGAAATGTGCAAGTTTTGTTCTTAAATGGCATCCAGTTAGTGTGTTACAATGGAAAGTGTCACTTGACACTTATTTGTGGCTCTCTCAAGTCCTCATTTTATAAAGAGCCCAAGTTCTAGAAAATGATGGCTGGCTTTCAAGGATCTTACCTGTGTGAAGAGTCCAGGGTCAGTTTCCTGTGAGAATGAGGGAGCCAATGGGGAGGGCCTTGTTGAGGCTCAGGTATTCATAAATGAGATCATTTTCACTGGGACAGGCTGTTCAGCCAGGGAAAGGGATAGTTAGTGGAGTCTGACAGATTACAGACTAATCATTGAGAGCTAATCAAGATTTTGGACTTTCATTTAATTTCCATTTAATTCTAGAAATTTTACCTTCATCTAATGTTGATCTAAATGTGTGCTAAAATATTTTGTTTGGTTTTATTTCACATAGTTGTTTCTGAAAATGATAGGCCCAACTCATGGCCAGATGACAGTAACAAGACTTGTGAATACATTAAAAGAAGGAAAACGTTTGCCTTGTCCACCTCACTGTCCAGAAGAGGTATTTGTGGGTCATTTTACAGTAATAAACTCAATTTGTGTGGTGGTGTTAAGGCTTGAGTTATCCAGCAAGTGTTCGGGGGTAGGGGTAAAGGGGGAAGAAGTAATTTTCTGAAGTTGAATTTCAGATCAAACCTCTTTGATCTGATGAAAAATCATCTTTTGGGGCAAATGACAGCCATAAGTTATGTTTAAAGTAAGGATTCCATCCAGAAGTGGGCTGACCTCAGTGTGAGCACCCTAAAGGAACATATTTTGGTGGAGCCTGATTGTGACAAGTACATATAGAGTTGACCCTTACCCCACACGAGAGTAGGGGCACTGACCTCCTACACATTTGAAAATCTGAATGTAACTTTTGATTACCCAAACTTAAGTCTGCTGTTGACCAGGAGGCTTACTGATTACAAGAGAAAAAAATGGTAAGAGCAAATACATTTATAGCACTGTATTGTATTTATTGAAAAAACAATGTATAACTGGACCCTGCACAGTTCAAATCCACGTCGTTCAAAAGTCAGCTGTAATTGCATTTTAGTCAGTAGCATTTATGACTAAATCTTTAGTTTTCTAGACTATTTGAGATGTACTTAAGAGTCTACATGGAGATGTAATGACCTGGACTTTTTGGAAGGTTAAGTCGTGAGCTTCTCAAGATATAGGAAATGTGATGAGCATCATGCAACTGATGAATTACTGAAAACTATATCTGAAACTAATGATAGGAAATGTGACACCTATCATTTGTAAATAATATTTTGAATAATAAGGAAAGTCTTTTACATTTCCCAAAAAGTGTTTAACTCGATTTTTCCCCCTTACAGGTTTATCAACTTATGAGAAAATGCTGGGAATTCCAGCCATCTAATCGGACAACTTTTCAGAACCTTATTGAAGGATTTGAAGCACTTTTAAAATAAGCATGAATAACATTCAAACTCCTGTGTACCAAGTCCTCCTTCCCCAACCAATACCCAAGCCATTTAAAAGAATTTTTAATGCAAAAAAATTTGTATTTGGGTATGTAAGGCACACTGTGGTGCTTATTATGCGTAAGTATTTTCCTCTTTAAATTTGGCACCAATAACAAACAAGGACAACCAAAACAATAGAAGGCACTTAAGCACTCCTCCTTTTGGAAAGAACATATACCACCATTTTGTTTGGCTAGCTTCCCATCACAATTGAGCACCAGAAAACACAAAGAGCAGCCAGAAGCACTTGTTCCCAGCTGCCAGTAGATCTGAAATGCTTTCTTGGCAGATAAAGATTGATGGACTTAGCCAATACTCCAGCATACCCTCAAATTTCAATATCTATACAGTGATAAACCAAGCATTCTTGAAATATTAGATACTAGTTAGTAGACTATTGTTTCTATACAAAGATGAGTGTATTCCTGTCACCAGTAGGATTTAAACTTTGAGTTATTTCTTCAGTGGCTTTGCTCCTGTCCCCGTGGATGACCAGTACTATGGATTTTTGAGAAAACTGGGCAGATCCAGGGGGAAAGCTGTGGAATAGATACTTTGCTGCATGTTAATTCTTGAGAACCAAGCCTGTGCCAGTGCTTTCCTAAACAATATAAAGATCTCAGATACTATCATACGTGCTTTTAAGAAATGTTCATGTATATCCTTTTATAACTCTACCACTTGTTCCAGCATTGGTTTTGGATGCTGTATGCAACCAGTCAGTGTTCTATTAGACAGTGTTCAGTTTGCTTGGAGGTAGCTGGGTAATCAAAAATGTCTACTCTCTGATTCAATGTGAACCATAAGAACTTTATGACCAAGAGTCTGAAAAAACTTTCTGTTAATGCTGTCTAGCATTTGTTTGATATCATTACTTTTCACCTTTTGAGCCTGAAAAAGAGTTCTGGATTGATGCAATGGCAACAATAAACTTGCCATTTAAATTTATTCAATAACCCTACATCACCAAGGTGTCTGTCTGTGTCAAACCTGTGGCTACTCTATATGCACTTTGTTTACTCTTTATACAAATAAATATACTAGAGACTTCACATGCATATGCCTTTTAATATTAAGATTTCATTTTCAAAACATTCAAACAATTTGTTTACATAGAAAAATAACAGTATAGACTTTGCAGGGGGAGTTTGGTAATAGTCCTTATTACAAACGCCATTTGATTTGTACTTATCTATTCTGTCCAATGATAATGGGCGCAGGTCCACATGTGTTATAGTCCAAAATATCTTGGTTTTTTTCAACCTGTTTCATTTTTCAGCTCTGATTTAAAACTCACCATCTTCTGTTTATATTATCAGAAAGGTGTGACTAAGCATTGAAGATGTTCAATGCAATAGGAAATGGAAAGGAGAAGTGCAGAACATGGAGAAACCATTATTCATCTGCTGAGTCATAACTGATGCTAGTCCTTAGAAGTTAACTTTGTCACTTTAGAAGTTAATAACATATGAAATAGGCCAATTGCTTTAGATCATAGTCAAAAATAAGTTTCCTGAATTAGATTTAATTATCTGATTTCAAAAACACTAGGATCATTGAGATTCGTAATGAGGAATAAACTTGAAAATTTCTAGATGGCAAAGGATTGCTCATGTGTTTAATACCAAAGTCTTCAGGAAATGGTGATGTCAAAAGTAATATGCAATGAATGCAGTTCTTGCCAAATGGAGTTAAACAGCGGAGATAATTTTTCAGCCTAACACTACACAAGACTAAGAGACAAAGCAGAAAGTGAGGTATAACTTACTAGCTCCGAGTTGTTACACTCTTACTTCCATAATGTTCCTTCAGAAAGAGCAGTATAGACTGACTGTATGGTGGAAATAGGACATTCAAGGATCAAAACAGGCCTTGTTTATCACTAGTTTATGCCATAAAATCAGACTCAGAAACCGACATCACTTGCCACCCACTAGCCTGTTGCAGAAGTTAAAAGATTAGGGAATTAGTGCTCTTAGAGCAGGGTCAGCACACGTTCCCCCATCAAGGGCCAGGGAGTAAATATTTTAGGCTTTGCAGACCAGATGGTCTCTGTTACAGCTACTCAGCACGGCCACTACAGCACACCTGGAACCACATACAGTATGTAAATGAATGAGCATATTTGTGTTCCAATAAAATTTTATATATGGACACTGAAATTTAAATTTCATAGTACTTAATTCAAATATGTTCTACTTCATTTAAAAATGTAAACATCATTCTTAGCTTGCAGACAATATAAAAACAGGTGAACTGAACTTAACCTCAGGGTGTAGTCTTCCAACCCCTGAAATTATTCACTAAAGCTACTTTAAAAAAAAAAATAGCTTGTTTTTCACAAAAAGTATAAATGGTAGATAACATTAAAAGTAAAGCATCTGTAGTTGTGTAGAACTTGGACATCACTCTGGGTTTTATATTGCAGGGCTGATTTGGGGGTAATTATTTAGTTTGCATGTAGAACATCTTTACCACCACTGCATTTTGTAGTTGCACTCTTTTGTTCTAGGAAAAGTAGATTGAAATGCACATTGGCATAAAAGAAACTCATTCTTCTAAGGCTCAGGAAACAAGACTGTTTCCCAGTTATTGCTTCATACTTTTATATATGGTGTCAAAATTATTCCCAGTCCTAAATAAGGAATATTGGAACATTGTGAATTTCTCCAATGGCTATAAGTTAATACCAATTAAGATGCATCTAATTCTAATGGAAAATGTCCTCAATTGTCTTATTGCTACTTAGTTTTTATTTGGCAATTCTGCTTGCTGCACAATACAGTTCCTTCTGGGAAATTAGAAACCCGTATTGAAAGGATATGGCTAATCTGAATGTAGTTAAGGCAGCGATGAACAGCAGAGATACTGCAAAAAACCTTACGAGATTATATGGAGAGAACTTAGCTCAGTATACACGCTTCTTCTTTAAGTACGTTTCCATGTAATATGCTCCTGTGCCCTGAGAATGCTGGTCGGCAAATTCCACGGAACCACCTTCTGGGGCAGAGATGAGATATGATGAGCCTCGCTTTTCATTTCTTAAAGATGATACCTATGAGAAAAATCACAATGCTAATATCTAAATTAAAAATTGGTTTATTCATTAAAGATGTTTAAAAGAAAAGCAATTCTTCTACTTCTGATTTAGTCTAAAAACAATAGGATAAAAAACAAATCTATCAAAGACTTTAATATTCTTATACCAAAATCACTTGTGGAACTTTTAAAAAATACGAACCAGCCTCTGAGTGCCCTTTCTCCTCCACCCCCAATATTTGGGAGAAAGAAGAAAAGCAATTGCAGTTGCTTCTGCCACTTAGCATAAACTCCACCGAGTCTGAATACCAGTAGTAGATGTCAGTATTCCTCTGAAAAACGTGAGTTGCTGAGAAATCGAACTGCATATCAAATTAGATGGTGGGTCTATGTTGTAACAAAAGTGGAAACACACTAGTAGGTGTAAAAACACAAGTGGTTCCAGACCCAAGTGGAACACAGGCGTGCACAGGGAATTCAAGACAGTTTCCAGAGCTCAGAGGAAGATGGCCAAATAGGAAGATCCCAAGTTTGCCTCATCCCACAAAGGCAACATCATCATCTATGCAACTAATTCTGAAGATGACCTGAAGACTAACAGATCTTCCACAGCTCATAGCAGAGAGAAGGCTACATTGCAAAGGGTAGGAGCAGAAATGTGACATGGAACCAAATCCCAGCACAACTATCCACAAACAGGAGGGACATCATAAGCACAGAGGAGCAAGGAGATCAGAGCCCACACTGAGTATATCCCCAGCCCTCAGGACCGGCACTGGGAAGGGGAGTATCCACACATCTGGCTCTCAGAATCAACAAAGCTTAACTTCAGGAGAGCTGGAGGGCTGTAAGAAACTGAGTCTCCACCCTTAAAAAACCAAAAAGCTAAATAACAACCCAAGCTTGAAAGACATAGTTTGAAAAGTACCAGGCTATATGGAGATCTTACTAATTTCAGGATATGTGCCAGTGGGGTAGGGAGCTGCAGTTTTCTTTAGAAATGAAAGTGCTGGAAGGAACCATTTTTCTTCACTTTCCCCAGCCTAGACAGCCAGAGGCTTTCAGGAGTTCAGTTCTAGCATTCTTCCTCTGCCTTGCTAGCACTACATGCACCATTATGTCATTCCTCTGTGGACCTTCCCTGGGCAGGGGGCAAGGGAGGGATGCAAACTCTCCCTACCAGCACCCATGCCATCGTCACAGTGGCTCATTACTATGTAGATAGCTGGGCTGAGTGCCAACCCTGCCTACCAGTGAGCCCATGGTGGCTGCAGTTAGGCCTCTAAGCCAGCAGCACAGGGAACAAACCCTAGCCACACAGGAGTGCACATGTAGCCCACACAGGGAGCACCCCTGAAGTGCTTGGTTCTAGTGACTAGGGATAGTTTACAACAGGGTCCCTTCTACAGAAAGCCACTACTTTCAAGATCAGGAAACATAGCTGACCTACTTAATACATAGACAAAATGACACAGGAGATGTCCCAAATGAAAGATGACAAAAATCAGAGAAAAAGAGCTAAACAAAATAGAGATAAGCCATATGCCTGATAGAGTTCAAAGTAAGGGTCATAAAAATAATGGATTTAAAAGAATGGATGAACTCAATACTTCAACAGAGAAAAAATAAAAACCAGAGATGAGGATACAATAGCTGATAGGAACAATACACTAGTAGAATGAACAGATTAGAGGATGCAGAAAAATGGATCAGGGATCTAGAAGACAGGATAACAGGAAGCAACCAAGCTGAAGAGCAAAAAGAATAATGACGGGTTAAGAGACCTCTGCAACATCATCACCATAATGTTCACATTATAGAGGTCCCAGAAGGAGAAGAGAGAGAAGGGGGCAGAATAACATCTGGAAACTTTCCTAAGCTGGGGAAGGACACAGAAACTCCAGGAAACACAGCCCCAAACAAGATGAACCCAAGGATATCCACACCAATACTGTTAATTAAAATGGCAAGCAAACAGTTACTTACAAGGGAGACCCCCATAGGGCTATCATCTGATTTTTCAGTAGAAACTTTACAGTCCAGAGCAAGTGGCATGATACAACTAAGGTGCCTAAAAGATAAAATCTACAACCAAGAACACCGTATTTGGCCTTAGAAGAAATGTCAAAGGGAATTCTATAAATGGAAAGAAAAGGCCATAACTAGCAGAAAATTACAAAGGGAAAAACTTTTGCTGGTAAAAGTAAACATATAGTAAAAGTAGTAGATCAATCACAAAGCTAGTGAGATTAAAACACAAAGTAGTAAAATTAATTATATATGCAAAAATTAGTCAAGAGATACACAAAATAAAAAGATACAGAATAAGACAACGTATACATAAAATGTGGAAGGAGTAAAAATGTCATGCTTTTAGAATGTATTTGAAAAGTGACCATCAACTCAATGTAGACTGCTGTTATCTATGAACTCAATGGTAAATAAACCCCTGTAATAGGAATCTAAGCATAACACTAAAGAAAGCCATCAAACCACAAAGAGAGAAAGGAACAGAAAAAACAAGTTAAAATGACAGTACATAGCATTAATTACATTATTTTTAAAATTATTTTGTTGAAATGTCTTTTAAAAAAAATTTATCCATCCATTTGACAGAGGAAGAGAGAGAGTACAAGCAGTGGGGACAACAGGCAGAAGGAGAGGGAGAAGCAGGATCCCCACCGAGCAGGGAGCCTGATGTAGTGCTCTATCAGAGGACCCTGGGATCATGACCTGAGCTGAAGGCAGATGCTTAACCATCCAGTCTCCCCCATCAGTAATTACTTTTATTATTTTTTAAAAGATTTTATTCATGAAAGACACAGAGTGGAGAGAGAGGTAGAAATACAGGCAGAGGTGGACTAGATGCTCCAATCAGAAGACACAGAATGGATAAAAAGAACAAGACCCAAAGACTCATCTATATGCTGCCTATAAAAGACTCACTTTAGACCTAAGGACATATACAGACTAAAATGAAGATACAGGGATGCCTGGGTGGCTCAGCGGTTGAGCGTCTGCCTTTGGCTCTGGGCATGATCCCGTGGTCCTAGGATCGAGTCCCACATCGGGCTCCCTGCATTAAGCCTGCTCCTTCCTCTGCCTATGTCTCTGCCTCTCTCCCTCTGTGTCTCTCATATAAATAAATAAAATCCTTAAAAAAATAATAAAATGAAGATACAGAAAAAAATTATTTCATGTAAATGGAAGCCAACCCCCCCTCCCCCACCAACACAACAAACCCCACAACTGGGATATTAAGACTCAGATAAAATGGACTTTAAAACAAGGACTATCACAGGAGGAAAAAAAAAAGTGATTACATATTGTTAAAGGGATCAATCGAAGAAATATAACAATTGTAAATATTTATGCACCCAACTTAGGAACACCTAACTATATAAAACAAGTATTAACAGACATAAAGGGAAAAACTGACAGTAATATAATAATAGTAGGGAATGTTAACACAGATCAATGGATAGGTCATCCAGATGGAAAAATGAATAAGGAAACAATGCCTTTGAATAAAGCTTTAGATCAGAGGGACCTAACAGATATTAGAACATTCCACCCCAAAAGAGCAGAATATTCAAGGGCATGTGGAGCATCCTTCAAGGTATGTAGGCCATAAAACAAGTCTCAATAAATTTAAGAAAACCTATATCAAATATCTTTTCTGATCAGGACAGTATAAAACTAGAAATTAGAAGAAAAAAACTGGAAGAAACACAAACATATGTAAGCTAAGATGTTATTAAACAACCAGTAAGTCAATGAAGAAATCAAAAAAGGATATCAGAAAAATAGCTGGACACAAATGAAAATGGAGAGCCTACAGTTCAAAATCTTTAGGATGCAGCTTAAAGCAGTTCTAAGAGGGAAGTTCACAGCAATGCAGGCCTACCTCAAGAAACGAGAAAAACTTTCAAGTCAATAATTTAACCTTATGCTTAAAGGAACTAGAATAAGAAGAATAAAGCGCAAAGTTAGTAGAAAGAAGGAAATAATAAAGATCAGAATGGAAAGAAATGAAATAAGTCCTTAAACAATAAGATCAATGAGACTAAGGAACTTGTTCTCTGAAAAGAAACAAAATTGACAAACCATTAGTCAACTAATCAATAAAAAAAACTGAAAATTGGAAATGAAAGTTACAATGGATACCTCAGAAATACAAAAAAAAATTACTACAGAAAATTATATGCCAACAAATTGGGCAAACTAAAAGAAATTCCTAGAAACATATAATCTTCCAAGACTGTATCAGAAAGAAATGGTAAATCTGAATAGACCAATTACTAGGAAGAAAGTTGAATGGCAAAAAATTCCCAAGTCTAAGACCAGGTGGCTTTACAGGTGAATTCTACCAAATATTTAAAGAAGCATTAACACCTATTCTCAAACTATTCCCCAAAATGGAAGAGGTAGGGATGCTTTCAAGTTCATTCAAATGGCCAGCATTACTCTGATACCAAAACCAAAGATATTACCAAAAAACAAAATTGCAGGCCAGTATCCTTTATAGACATAGTTGCAAAAATCGTCAACAAAGTAATAGCAAGCTAAATTCCAAAATACATTAAAAAGACCATACAACACTACCATCAAGTGGGATTTATTCCAAGGATGCAAGGATGGCTCAATATATACCAATCAATGTGGTATACCACACATATAAATGGAAGGATCAAAATCATATGATCATCTCAATAGATGCAGAAAAAGTATTTGACAAAATTCAACGTAAATTCATGATAAAAACTCAACAGAGTGGGTATGGAGAGAACATAACAAGGGCCATATATGACAACCCACAGCTAACATCATACTCAATATTGAAAAACAGAGATTTTCCTCTAAGATCAGGAACAAGACAAGGATGTCCACTTTGCCACTTTTATTCAATGTCCTAGCAATTGCAATCAGATAAGAAAAAGAAAAGGCATTCAAATTGATAAGAAGTTAAACTGCCAAGATCTGGAGAGAACAGGATACTCTGTGCAGAAAACTTAAAGACTCAACCAAAACTTACTAGAACTAATAAATGAATTCAGGGGTGCCTGGGTGGCAGTTAAATATCCAACTCTTGATTTTGGCTCAGATCACAATCTTAGGATTTATGAGGTCAAGCCCTACATCAGGCCCTATGCTGGATGTGGAGCCTGCTTAGGATTTTCTCTCACCCTCTCCCTCTGTCCCTCCTCCTCTACACTCTTTCTTTAGCTAAAATAATTCTTTCTCTAAAATAAATCTTTAAAAAAATAAAAATTCAGAAAAGTATAATATAAAATCAATATATAGAAATACGTTGCATTTCTATACACTAATAATGAAATAGCAGAAAGGGAAATGAAAATAATTCCCATTTGCAATTACATCAAAAGAATCAAATATCTAGGAATAAATTTAACCATGGAGGTGAAAGACCTATCTTCTGAAAACTAACAGAAGACCTTATCTTCTGAAAACTATAAGACACTGATGACAGAACTCAAGATGACACAAATACATGGAAAAATATACCATGCTCATGGATTCGAAGAATACTCTTAAAATGTCCATAATACCCAATGCAATCTACCAAATTAATGCAATCTCTATCAAAACATCAACAGTATTCGGATGCCTGGGTGGCTCAGCAGTTGAGCATATCTGCCTTTGGCTCAGGGCATGATCCTGTCCCACATTGGGTTCCCTGCATGGAGCCTACTTCTCCCTCTGCCTATATCTCTGCCTCTCTCTTTCTGTGTCTCTCATGAATAAATAAATAAAATCTTTAAAAATATATCCACAGTATTTTTTCAGAACTATAGCAAAAAAAAAAAAAAAAAAGAGTCCAAAAATTTGTCTGGAACCACAAAAGACCCTAAGTAGTCAAAACAATCTTGAGAAAGAAGAACAAAAGTGAAAGCATCACAATCCCAGGTTTCAAATTATATCACAAAGCTGTAGTAATCAAAACAGCATGGTATTAGCACAAAAATAGATACATCGATCAATGGAACAGAATTGAGAGCCCAAAAATAAACCCATGTTTATGTGGTCAACTCATCTACAACAAAGAAGGCAAAAATACACAATTGAGCAAAAGCCATCTCTTCCAAAAATGGTGCTGAGAAAACTGGACAACTGCATGCAAAAGAAGGACACTGGTTTACCTTCTTACATGATTCACAAAATAAATTCAAAATGTATTAAAGACCTAAATGTGAGACCTGAAACCATAAAACTCCTAAAAGAAAAAAAATAGGCAGGAATCTCTCTCTCTCTCTCTCTTTCTTTCTCTCTCTCTCTCTCTCTCTCTCTCTCTCTCTCTTTTTTAGGCAGGAATCTCTTAGACATCAAACTTCACAATATTTTTCTGGATATGTCTCCTCCAAGGAAGACAAAAGGAGAAATACTCAAAACCAAGAAACAAAAAACACAACTGGGCTTACATCAAACTAAAAAGCTTTTGCAGAGTGAAGGGAACAATCAACAAAACAAAAACCAAATCCACCTGCTCCTTCCAGCCCACTCCAAGTCACTAATGTCTCCTTAGAAGGAGTTTTTACATATATCTGTGCCCCAGCTTTTATGGCTGCCACCCAAGGGATGGTCCCTGGACTGCCTCACTCTGACAGCCAACAGAACTTCTATTCTTGAGTCCCACAGCACTGTAGCAAACAAATTTTTTTTTTTTTTTTTTAGCAAACAAAAAATTCTTAATGGATGTAGGAACATCCTATCTACCCCCCACCTATGACTATATATATGAGCCCAGCACAGAGGGTACAGGCAAAAACTCCCATTTCTATCTCTCACTGGAAGAGGTTTAACTATGTATTTTCCCAGCTGCTGCCTGAGTGTTCAGGCTCTAATCAGCCTGCATCTAGGCGCTAACTGCAACTCATCCTTTTAGGTCACTGACAAGTCTTAGCACACCTTCAATTACTGAGAGTCACTAAAACAGAGGAGGAGGCTTGAACAATCACAAAAGTTTGAGGGACAACTAAGAGCTCAGACCAGGTTCACCCCCTACATGAGACAACTCTCTCAAGATTGAGAAGGGTGTCTATTTTATCTAATGTGCAGAAACACAGAGAGTCAAAGAAACAGGGAAATGCATTGCAAACAAAAGGACAAGATAAATATCCAGAAACATACTGCACTTAAACAGAAGTAAGTGATTAACCTGAGAGGAGTTTGAACTGACAGTAAAAAAAAAAAAAAAAAAAAAAAGGCTCAGGAAAATATTGCATGAACAAAGGGAGAATTAATTTCAACAGAGACAGAAAATACCTTAAAAGTACTAGAAACATCAGAGCTAAAGAATACAACTCAACTGAAAAAAAAATTGATAGGTTCAACAGCAGACTAGATCAACCAGAGGAAAGCATTAATGAACTTGAAGACAGGTCTGTGGATTTCATCTAATCAGAGTTGGAAAAAAAAAAAAAGCATGAAGATTAGCTTAAGGGATATGGATCACCATCAAACAAATCAATATACACATATAGAAGTCCCATAAGGAAAGAAGAGAGCAAGAGGAGGAGAAAGGTTTTCCAAAGAATTAATGGATGAAAATTTCTGTACCCTGAGGAAAGAAACACACAACCAGATCCATAAAGCCCAACAAGTACCAAACAAGATGAATTCAAAGAGACCTACACTGAGACATAATTAAATTACTAGACATTAAATGACAAGGAGAGACTCTTAAAGGCAGCAAGGAAAAAGCAAGTTATTACACTAGGGAACCCAATTAAGACTATAAGCATATTTTATTTATTTATTTATTTATTTATTTATTTATTTATTTATTTATTTATTTTTAGTAAATCTAACACCATAAAACTAGAAGAAAACATAGGTGGTAAGCTTCTTGGCATCAGTCTTGTGATGGTTTTTTGGGTATAACACCAAAAGTTAAAGGAAACAAAAACAAAGCAGGGGGAGCACAAGAAACTGAAAAGCTTCTACACAGCATAAGATACCATCAACACAATGAAAAAGCAACCTACTAAAGGAGAAAATATTTTCAAATCATATATCTGATAAGGGGTTAATGTCCAAAATATATAAAATATTCAATTCAATAGCAAAAAACCAAACTGCTATTATAAAATGGACAGAGGATCTGAATAGACAACTGTCCAAAGAAGATGTAGAGATAGCCAATAGGCACATGAAAAGCACTTATAGCACAAATCATCAGGGAAATGCAAATCAAAACCACAGACAGCAGGAATAAACTTGTGATGGTGCATGGAAGATAGCAGTGGTAAATGAAATTGGAAAGACGTTCTGGCCTTGGTCATGGAGGGAGCGAGAATGAGATATTACCTCATACCTAGAAGAATGGCTATTAGCAAAATTACAGGAGGTGTTAATTATCCTGGAATTAAAATTAAAAACTTAATTTAAAAAAGACAAGAGATAACAAGTATTGGCAAGGATGTGTGGGGGAAAAAAGAGAGAGAGAGAGATTCCACCCTAGATTAAGATTGCCTGTAACAAAATTGCATATGAAGACCTTCATTCCTCCACTATCAAGGCTCTTTTCAGCTGCCTTTTTCATTTGAACCCCTTTATTGGTCTGGTAATCTTACTACATGTTAGACTATGGCCACTAACATTGTCAGACTCTTAGCTTCAGGTAAAAAGACCTCTTTTTCTTATTAGTGTTCTTCCTCTAATAAATAATCAGCTTATTAAATTTTGAAAAGCTACTTTTTTGAGAACCCAATTCATCCTTCAGAGATAACAGAGAAAGTAAAAATATCTAACTCCAGGATCTGGAAATCATACACTTTTGATTCTCCTCCCTTGATTCTTCCTGCTGTGTAGTAATCCATACTTCTTGTCTTAGTATGAAGCAAATCAATAATCTGAATTTTCCTCTCTTACAATGCTATCTTTATTCTCAGAAGCCAGGGAGGAAATTTATTTGGTGCTTCCACTGAAAGGACTTCCCAGTTGTGCTACCACATTCACAGGAGGAACCATGTGACATGCAGATCAGCAAAACACTCCTCTGGGCCATACAGGAAAGATCAATCAGATGAGGAAAGGAAAATGGAGGTCATTATTGCCCAGATGATAACTGGGAGAAAGATCATTTTTCTGATATGCACTATCAAACATATCTAATTATTAGTGCAAGGACTGCTGGGTACAATGGGAAGTGATGATAGTTGATTAACCTTTAACCTTTTTGAAACAAAGTTCAGTAGTCTTGGAGAAATAAATCTGGATCAAATATCAGAAAAAAAGAAAACCACAAAAGGGGAAGAGTAGAAAGCAGGCAAATACTTTTCCTTCTAGTTCAGATTTGCAGGATACAGACATCCATTCCTTCATAGACTGACTATTGAGGGCACCAGGCTGTGTGCTGTGGGGTTACCTAAATACATGAAGTTTGAAGAGTACCCTCCAAGAGCTCATATCCTAGGAGGGGAAGAAAAGTACAAAACATTTCTAAAAGGAGAAAGCCACCATGCCAGAGGAGAAATAGAGGCAAAGTGCTCAAGTTTTTCAAAGAAGGGAAAATGGGGAGAAGGGAGTTTGTGAAATGTGAACAAAATTTTCATGGATGAGAAGGCATCTGAATCTGGATTTGGAGACAATGCCATATGTGGACATGAGGGTCATGGGAATGACCCTCCCGGGTGAGAGAAAATGCCTGAGCAAAGGAGGGGGCAGGAAGGCCCGGGCCTGGAAGGGCACACCATGGCTGATCCATGGAAGAGAGTAGGAGCAAATAAGGTTGGAAAGGTGAGCTGGCCTCAGTCATGGAGGGGCTGGCATGCCAGGCTAAGGATTATAAGTGAAATAATAAACTGATCTTGGAACCTGGAAAAATTAAATAGCAGCTCTATAAAAATGTGGTAATGGAAGAGATAAGTGTTAGATATATACATGTGGGCAAACACAGAGATTATATGATTTAAAACTCTGGTTAGGGATCCCTGGGTGGCGCAGCGGTTTGGCGCCTGTCTTTGGCCCAGGGCGCAATCCCGGAGATCCGGGATCGAATCCCACATCGGGCTCCCGGTGCATGGAGCCTGCTTCTCCCTCTGCCTGTGTCTCAGCCTCTCTCTCTCTCTCTGTGTGTGTGTGACTATCATAAAATAAAAATAAAAAACAAATTTAAAAAATTGTTTATAAAAAAAATTTTTACATGGAATAAACAAGTGAGAAATTGGTACACTTTGAAAATCCGAAGGAGAAAAAACAATTTCAATGGCCATTTACGCTTTGGAGAAACTAATGAAAGACACGGAGTAGAAGAGAAGGTCCACTATTCCAGTGTAAATCAAATTAGCAAAATATCCAAACCATATTACATTTGAGAGAGAAACTGACAAAACTTAATGATATTCTTTTTTTTTAAGATTTTATTTATTCATTCATGAGAGACAGAGAGACAGAGAGACAGAGACAGGCAGAGGGAGAAGCAGGCTCCATGCAGGGAGCCCAACATGGGACTCGATCCCGGGTCTCCAGGATCACGCTCTGGGCTGAAGGCGGCATCAAACCGCTGAGCCACCTGGGGCTGCCCAAATGATGATATTCTTATACTGTGTCACTAACATCAGCCCTATGCAGTAAGCAGAAAAGGAATGATCTCTATTGAATAGATGTGAAAACAAAAGATCAGATACCTTAGGTGACTTGGCTGAAATCACAAGGTTATTAAATATTAGAGTCATGAATCCAACCCATTTTTTCCTCATTCCAGTGTCCTTTCCATTAATCCAATCTCCCTTATTTCTAAAAATACATTTTTTTTGCACACAGTTAGTAAGAAGCCTATTTTGTAACCATGCAGTTGCTATTTTATACTTGAATTTAAAGAAAGAAATATTATTTTCTTCCTTTAATTAAAGCAAATATTTTTATCTTCATGTAAATGTAGACTAATTTCCTTTTCTTTTCATATGATTTTTTTATTTTTTATTTTTTTAAAGTTGACAATTAGACTTTATAGCAGCATTTAAAAAAAAAAAAGGCAAGGTACAACACTATTTCTGTAATGATTAAAAATTTAGAGAAATTGGGCAGCCCCGGTGGCTCAGCGGTTTAGCGCCACCTTCAGCCCACTTCAGCCCAGGGTGTGATCCTGGAGACCAGGGATCGAGTCCCACATCAGGCTCCCTGCATGGAGCCTGCTTCTCCCTCTGCCTGTGTCTCTGCTTCTCTCTCTCCTCTCTGTGTATTCTCATGAATAAATAAATAAAATCTTTAAAAAAAATTTAGAGAAATTATGCACTTGGAAAAAAATGAGGTGGACATATAGTTATTCACAGTGATAACATTAGAGTTGAATTCTCTCGCACTTTACACCAAGTCTTTATATATTTCAAGACTTATATTCATATTATCAGATGCATAAATCTTAAATTCAAAATACTTTGATACAGATGTCCAAAAAAAGTGCTTTCTGAAAAAGATGATGTAGGGAAAGTTTCTTACTTTGTGATTTCTTTTGTCTTTTTTTTTTTCTCTCTTTTGTCCTTTTAAGCACACCACGTTGTTAACAGTAGATGTGTGGTGGTAAGTTGGTATGCTGCCTAAGGTCAAGAATCTCTAGTCAACCTAATGCCCCATGTGCCCGAGTATCTCCATGCCAGACAAAGCCCAGGACACAACAATAATGCTTTGTGCCCAGGCTGAGCAGTTACTCTCTCCTATATAGTATTTATCCATAGAATAGTAAAATATATATATATTATATAAAAATATAAATCAGGGGATCCCTGGGTGGCGCAGTGGTTTGGCGCCTGCCTTTGGCCCAGGGTGCGATCCTGGAAACCCGGGATCAAATCCCACGTCGGGCTCCCGGTGCATGGAGCCTGCTTCTCCCTCTGCCTGTGTCTCTGCCTCTCTCTCTCTCTCACTGTGTGCCTATCATAAATAAATAAAAAAAAATTAAAATATAAATCATATATATATATATATATATATATATATATATATATATATATATTAGATGCTAGAGCCTAATACAAGAATTCAATCTAAAAACTTCTAGATGGGATCCCTGGGTGGCTCAGTGGTTTAGCGCCTGACTTTGGCCCAGGGTGTGATCCTGGAGTCCCAGGATCGAATCCCATGTCAGGCTCCCGGCATGGAACCTGCTTCTCCCTCCTCTGCCTCTCTTTCTATGTCTATCATAAATAATAAATAAATCTTAAAAAAAAAACTTCTAGAAAGATAATTTTTTAGAAAGATAATTAAAATATTTCTAGTTTTAATTGTATCATTCACAAAACTGATGACACTGGAATATTTTCCTCATCTGAAATAACAATATCAAAGGTTATGCCTAACACAAAGAACTAGTGTTTAATGATTTTTATGCCATCATTTTTAAATGTTCTTATGTTTCAAAACTAATTAAATTTGCCTTCAGTATTTTGTTGCAGAGTTTTGGAACCAGCTCCTTTAGAATGCTCTAACAGCTTGATGGCCTTGTCAGAGTTTTCAATATTTCTAAGCAGGGTCTCTAATCTTCTCTTCATTTTCTTCTGGTCTTCAAGAGCCCATCCAATTACTATGGACTGAAACTTCTGGTCAACAGGCCCCGGTGGCACCTCAGATAAACATGCACTGTACAGGGACATCAAGTGACTCCTGGCATCTCCCAAATCATCCAGAAACTTACTGACCACCTCATCAATAATCCTGGTGGCATGCTTTAGGGATTCTTGCTGCTGCGGGTTTCCGATTGTTTCTACGGAAACTTCGATTGTTTCTACGGAAACTTCAATGGTGAGGGTTCGTCCCATCAAATGGTTTGCCATCAGATTTACTTCTTCTCTTTCTCCGTCGCTGATCTGCCTCATGTCCTGGCTATTCTGGATGCTGTGGATCATTTCCGGGAGGCTTTCTTTCTCTTGCTCAACAGCAGTTGTGGCTTCTCTCTAAGCTTCCACCCTGAGCCCCAGCTGCTCCAGGCTCTCCAGCAGGCAGCAGAAGCGCCCTCGTTGGCTTTCTCGTTGATCTTCGCCTGAGCCATATGAGCCTCCTGGGCGGGGAGGCCAAGAAGTCACTGGTCTCTTGGGCGACCTGATTTTCATATGAATTTAGAAAGAGAATGTTGCAGTTTCATTTTTTGACTGGCAAAGTCTAATCCTTACAGGGTGTCTTAAGCTCAATATTTAAGCTCACTTCCATAAGTGAACTGAAAGCTAGTTGTAAAAGTCTGATAAGAATTCACACAAAAGGGGGGATCCCTGGGTGGCGCAGTGGTTTGGCGCCTGCCTTTGGCCCAGGGCGCGATCCTGGAGACCCGGGATCGAATCCCACATCGGGCTCCCGGTGCATGGAGCCTGCTTCTCCCTCTGCCTTTGTCTCTGCCTCTCTCTCTCTCTCTCTCTGTGACTATCATAAATAAATAAATAAATAAAATTTAAAAAAAAAAAAGAATTCACACAAAAGGGGATTGTGACTCTCCCACAGGGAGATCCCTGTGGGACAGATTAATGCCGATAGTGAACTGGATTCAGCTCCTCCAAAGTCACGCTACTTATCATTCATGCTCTTCTAAAAGAAATAGAACTGCTTAGTGCATAGTTCTTGAAATGCAAAATTAAATTTTTTTTTTTGAAAATTCTGCCTCTACTCAGGGCTCCTCAGCCTCACTTTTACCTTTAGCCCCACTTTAACTTCTCTAAGTCTTGTCTCATTAATGGATTAGATTAGATGGAGAGCCTAAAATGAAGGTGAAGCCTAAAAAAGGCTACAGAAACAAGAACTGCCCTAGTTCTTTTAGAATCTGTATCAACCCCTTACTATTCCTTTCTTCTGGCTTCAAGTCCAGCTTTTGGACTTTGTACCTGGAGAAACATGAATTAATTTATCTTTTCAGCATTAAGCATCATTCAGTTCTCAAATTTTATTTAAATACAATTTTTCTCTTTTCCCCAATAAAAAATGTCTTAAAACCAATGTTGCTTTATTTTGTGACATTAAGAATAAAATGTCTCTTCCTCATATATGCACGTAGATGTTTTCAATTTTCACATTAATTTTTGCTTCTCAACTATTTGCCTTTCCTGGTGAATAACGTGAAGTCTTAACTTTGAATTTAAAGACTGCTCCTCCAAAAGTATTGGAGCACATTCCAAAAAATAAAAGTAAAATTGGAGTACCTCACTGGTTTCATTGTGCCAAGTTATACAAATTCTGTATCTTAGGTTTAAGTATGTTTAATAAGGACTCTTGGTGCACATGGGTGGCAAAGTCGGTTAAGTGACTGACTTCATTTGGGCTCAGGTCCTGATCTTAGGGTAGTGAAATCCAGTCCCACGTTGGGCTCTGTGATCAGCTCAGAGTCTGCTTTAGGCCCTCTCTCCTTTCCCCTCTCTCTGCCCCTTGCCCTCAGCTCTTTCTCAAATAAATAAATAAATAATAAATAAATAAATAAATAAATAAACTTTTTAAACAGAACTCAAAATATCAACATTAAAATCCTTTGAAAAATTAGACTAACGTGAGAGTAGAA
Source organism: Nyctereutes procyonoides (assembly GCF_905146905.1). Classification (NCBI taxonomy): domain Eukaryota; kingdom Metazoa; phylum Chordata; class Mammalia; order Carnivora; family Canidae; genus Nyctereutes; species Nyctereutes procyonoides. Next base: position 44,167,034 of record NW_026575140.1, on the reverse strand, counting down.
ATTAAGATCTTTAGATTTAAGTATACTGTAAATTATTTTTTTAATTTTTTTAACATTTAAAAAACTGATTTTGTTTAAAAACAAAGATTTTAAAGTAATGAGGGTAAGTAAATTCCAAATGGTTGTTTTCCTTAATTCCAGTTTTTAGCATAAATCATTTAAAAAATATTTTCCAAATTATTAGCCAGGGTTAAATATAATCTGTCATTCCATAATCATTATTTAACATAGATTTAGGTTTTTAAAAGTATTTTATATATTTAGTATTTATCACAAGATTCTGATCTTGGAATACCACAAGATCCACACAAAAACCTTTTTGGCCAGTCTCTGCACTCTTTTCCCACTAGATGGCAGCATTAAGTTCTATATGAAAGGACTGAACCCCAACCAGGACTTTTGTTCATTTTTCAGTTTTGTTTTCTATTTCCTCATCACACAGTTTTATTACACATTCTGTGGTTGATTCCCTGAAACAGGTAATCAGCTTCCTTTCAGGAAAGACCCCTGTAACCAAGGGCAACAGCAGAGCACAACAAACAGGTAGATAGTATTCTCCTAACATAGGGCATACTAGACAGCTAGCCAGTTTGGTAAGTGTCCAATGAAAAACCTAAGCCATAATTTAAACAGTCCTATGAAACAGCTGAAATAATTCCTATATTATTCTTTACATTATTAAACTCATCACTATGTCCAACTGAAAAGTTGCTTAAGAGAAACTGTACCTATTTTACCTACTTTACTAAAAGGGGAGAGGAAGGAATGTCTTGCTTTTGACAGATTATGATTAGATGATAGGTGTAGACATTTAATAAAAACTTAATTGGGGCAGCCCTGGTGGCTCAGCGGTTTGGCACCACCTTCGGCCTGGGGTGTGATCCTGGAAACCCAGGATCAAGTCCCATGTCGGGCACCCTGCATGGAGCTTGCTTCTCTCCCTCCCCCTCCCCCTCTCTCTTTCATGAATAAATAAATAAAATCTAAAAAAAAAATTAATTGGCTCAAACACTTCCCCCTTAAGATGGGTTTCTCCCAACCATCTGACATAGATTTAACTATTTATCACTACTTCAGAACTTGACATTTCAAATTCCATTTATACATTCAAATTAACAGTATTATGGGGTGCCTGGCTGGCTCAGTGGGTAGAGCATGTGATTCTTGATCTTAGGGTTGTGAGTTCCAGTTCCACGCTGGGTGTAAAGATTACTTTAAAAAAATAAAATCTTCACACACACACACACACACACAACACACACACACTAACAGGGTAGCTGTTATGTAGCTGACTATAATGCTATCATTACTAGAGTGTTACTATAAAATTTTAACTATATCTATTTATTTTAAGTTTTCTCAATAAGAGAATATTTAAGAAATGCACTTTTTGAGAAAATTAATAACTATAGCTCAATGGCAGTACTCCATTATTATAATCATGAGTAGCCCCTTTTAATTTGTTTTCTAAGTAGAACTAGATCTGTAATTAATTTGCTTTCTTATCATTACATACTTTCAGGATCTCTAATACACTCAGCAAAAATGCTACCCTCTGTTCAGTACAGTTAAGTTTTTTTAAAAATTAGAGTCCAAATTTGTTAATATTTACAAGGTTGTACAACCATCACCACAATCTAGTTCCAGAGCATTCTCATCATTCCAGAAAGAAGCCCTGTACCTGTTAACAGCTAATCCACAAGTCCTACTTCTTCTGACCCCCAGATCACTTTCTCTATGAATTTGTCTATTCTGGACATTTAATAAAATGGGATCATGTAATATGTGGCCTTGTATGTCTGGCTTATTTCACTTAGCATAATGATTTCGAGATTCATCCATATTGTGACCAAGATCAGTATTCCATTCTTTTTATAGCTACATAGCATTCCATTGCATGGATATGCCACGTTTTGTTTATTCACTCATCGACTAATTGACAGTTGGGTCATTTTCCTTTTGGCTATGATGAATAATGCTGCTATGAAAATTAATGTCCAACTTTTTGTCTAGACATAGATTCTCAATTCTCTTGGGTATATATGTAGGAGTGAAATTTCCAGGCACACGGTAACTGTGTGTTTAACATTTTGAGGAACTCCCAAATTTTTCCAAAGCAGTTGTACCATTTTAATTCCCTCCTAGGAATGTATGAGGGTACCAGCTTTGCCACACTGATGCCAACATTTGTTATGGTTCATTTTTCTTCATTCTCTATTCTTTCTCTTCTTCGGGCTGGATAATCTCAATTGACCAATATTATCTTCCAAACATGTTGATTCTTTTCTTCTGCCTTTCAAATCTACTATGCTCTAGTAAATCTTTCATTTCAGTTATTGTACTTACTCAGATCCAGAACTTCCGTTTGGTCCTTTTCTAATAATTGTTGCCAGTTTTATTCATGCTTTTCTTGAGGAGAGAAAATTTGGAGCTTCTTATTGTGCCTGCTTTTGCTTATGTCATCTATGGCTTGCATTTTCCATTTAGGCCTATGATACACTGCAAATTAATTTTAGAGTATGGTTTGAGGCAAGAGTCAGGGTGACTTTATAATAAATCCTGACATCATATAGAGGAAGTCCCTGAATTTATTCTTTCATAAAATTTTAGCCCCTTTGCATTTTAATACAAACTTTCCAAATCAGCTTGTCAATTTCTATTTAAGAAGGCAACTGAGGGACACCTGGGTGGCTCAGTTGGTTAAGCGACTGCCTTTGGCTCAGGTCATGATTCCAGAATCCTAGGATCTAGCCCCACATCAAGCTCCCTGCTCAGTGGGGAGTCTGCTTCTTCTTTGCTCCCCCTGCTTGTGGTCTGTCAAATAAAATCTTTTAAAAAAGAAAAAGGCTACAGAAACAATAGCCAAATTATGGAAAGAGCCCAGATGTCCATTGACAGATGAATGGATAAAGATGTGGCATGTGTGTGTGTATGTGTGTATAAAATATATTTATATATATTAATTTTATCATCTATATGATGTCAGGATTTACTATAAAGTCATAATCAGGCAGTGTGGAGTTGGCATAAGGATAGGCCATAGATCACTAAAACAGAATACAGTCCAAATATGGGCCCATACTTAAGTGGTAAAGGGATTTTTTACAAAAATGCCAAAATAGTTAAATAGGCAAAGAACAGAAATGTTGTTAGAACAATTATTTATCCATATTGGAAAAATTAAACCCTGACTCTTGCCTTTTATGTGTGTGTGTGTGTGTGTGTGTATTTTATACATATACATATATATAAAAGAAAAAGGCTACTGAGAAACTGGTTGGGATAACCCTGAAACTTGGGGAGAACCAATACATTACCAATATTAAGTCTTCCAATTCATTGACGGGATAGCTCTGCATCCATAGGCATCTTTCATTTCTTGCAGCAATCTCTTGTAGTTTTCACTACTCTTACAAATCTTCTGTTAATTTATTGCTACATACTTCATGTTTGATGCTGTTGTAAATGTAAATTTTTAGAATTTTTATTTTCCAGTTGTTCGCTGCTTATATACAGAAACTAGTGATTTTTGCATACTGTCCTCTATCTTGTGACTGCAAAGTTTATTACTTTAAATGGTTGCTTTTTAGATTAAGGATTTTTCTTGTAAACACTCATCATATGCAAAGAGAGACATTTTTACTTTTCCTTCCCATCTTATATGCTTTTTTAATTTAACTTTTTGAGAGAAAAACTGCAAGCAGGGGTTGGGAGGACAGGCAGAGGGTGAGAGAGAATCTAACCACACCCATTGCAGAGACTGACAGGAGCCCATGTGGGGGCTCAATCTCATGATCCTGAGATCATGACCCAAACCAAAATCAAGAGTCAGATGCTTAACCAACTGAGCCACCCATTTTGCCCTTTTGAAAAAAATCTAGCTTCATTAAATCCTCCCAAAAAACACTGAATAGAAGAGGTATATACTCAAGTCTGTGGCGATCTCTTTAACTGGAATATGTACTCCATTTGTATTTAACTATTATTATCATTCAGTTTAGGTTTCCTGCCTACCTTTTTGCTTTCTATTCATCCTGGGGTTTTTTCCCCCAATTTCCTGACATTTTTTGGCTTAATCAAATGTTCTTAGAATTCCACTGTAACTAAACTATTGACATTTTAGGTGTACGGTTTTCTACTTTTTAAAAATGGTTGCTCTATGGATGACAATGTGTTCCATGACTTATCACACACTACTCAGGGCTACTGTTCTACTTCATATAAAATGTAATGTAAAATTTTACATAGAATGTACATTTTAATAACCCCACAACCATACTTTCATTCACCCCATACTGTCCTTTGTACTATTATCAAATATGTCTTATCTATGAACATCATAAACCCCACACTACAATGTTATAATTTTGCTTTTAAATAAATTAAGAGAAAATATATAGTATTTTATTTACCCACATATTTACCAATTGTTTTAACACTGAAATTCTCAATGAGAAGCAACCTAGCGAGTATAGGACAAAGATACTGCTAAATATCTTATAACACACAGGGTAATTTCTCCCACAGATAGAGAATTACCCAGCCAGGAAGACCACCAGTGCCAAGGCTGAGAAACTCTACCTTAAGGATAATGCTGCTTTCAAGATAGCCTCTTTGTAACTTTGATTTTCATCATATTAACTGATGTGTGTCAGCAAAGTGTTCTTTTTATTTAACCTGTTTTGCAGGGGAGGTGTCTGAGCCTGTCAGATCTGGTTTCTTTTCCTTAGATTTCTTTCTCCATTCCAGCAGGGGAAAAAGAAGGAATTCCTAAAACATGACTGACCACTTCTTTTCTAGTTACTTTAATCCATTAGCAACATCTAGTTAAGTTCACTTCGCAAGGTTGAAAGAACACGAGACTGAGAACAAGTCTCACTTGATGAAAACATACAAGGTGGAAGCAGAGACCGTCCAAGGGGCGATAAATCCAGGGAAAATTCGCACCTCCACAGTGTCTCTGGGTAAACAAAGATAGAAGCAGGAGGAAGACTTGCAACATAAAAGGCATCTTTATCACAGAATTTTTCCACGTGTAAATAGAAAAGGGTCCTTCTGTGGATATGATAGGTATACAATAAACCACAGTAATCTAATAAGCAAAACTGCTAATGAGAAAAGCAGAACAAATTTCAAAAGTGAAATAAATGAAAGGTAAGGAAGAAACTAACTTTAAAAAATTAAATCATATAGGTCGGCTGAGCAGATGTAAGAGGACCCTAAGCTCGCCTTGTCCCATGGGTACACACAGACCACACCCATACAGGTGTAAATAGACTAGAAAATGACCTGAACATTGGCAGAGTAGACTCTACAACTGAAGGCAGGGAAGAGAAGGGGCCACACTAGAGAAGAAAGAAGGGCAAAAACATGATGTGGAGCGACTGTACCATGGCTATCCACGGTGGGGGAGGGAGGGAGCAGTACAGAGAAAGGCAGAAAACAGACTTTCACACTGGAGAGCTTACAAATGGGGAGGAAAAATCTCCATAATATTTGCTTTTGAAATTGAGAGGGGCCAAATTTTGTGACTTATTAAAACCAGCAGGACATAAAGCCTGGAATTTTAAAGGCAGGCTGGGCTCTAGAGAGCCTGGATGGTGTTACGAAGCAGAACCCCCACCCTTAAAGAGAAAGGAGGACAAACAAGCCTGTGCAGATATAGGATAGGATATAGTGTAGAATCAGCAGTTTGAAAATGCTGGGGGCGAACAGGAAGGAGACTGACTTCTCACCTCAAGCTTGGCCCGAAGAGACAGGGTTCATGGGGAGACCTCACCAGGAACAAAGGAGCTGGCAGGTGTCAGTCCTTCCACTGCTCCCCTCCCCAGCATAAACAATGGCCACATGCAGGAACCAGTGCAGTGGGAACACTCCTTACCTAGCTTGCTTACACCAAAGTTCCCCCATGTCACCCCATACTTCAGTGGATCCACCCCTCCCAGTTAGTTATACATGCCTCAGTCCTGACACTGTGAGCCCCTCCTCTAGAAGACCAGGGCAAACCCCACCAACACCACATCTCCAGATCTGTGCATTTTGTGGGACCTTAGTTCTGATAGCAGCAGATCTTGTTCAGCAAGCAAACCACCACACACCTTACTGCCCACAATAAGCAAAAAGAGCCTCTGTGGACAACTGGACCGAAGGAAAAAGAGGCCAAGACTCTCCTATGTGTGTTGTATAATACACACAATACACATAGGAGACATTCTCTAAAGCACCAAGCCACGGGGAACAGGAAACACTGCATTGTGGGGAACTATGTCTATTCTTCATAAAGCTATTATCGTTATGAGCAAGAGAAGTAGCTGACTTTCCCAACACAGAGAAACAAAGTCAAACAAAATGGGGATGGAAAGACATTTATCATGTAAATGGATGCCAAAGGCAAGCCAGGGTAGTAGCAGTGCTTATATCGGAAAAAACAGACTTTAAAACAAAGACTGTAAGGAGAGGCAAAGGACACTGATAGGAATAAAGGAGACAATCCAATAAGAGGATATAACAATTGTAAATATTTATGCATGCAACATGGGAGCACCCAAATACATAAAGCTGTTAATAACAAACATAAGGGAAATAATTGATAGTAATACAGTAATGATAGGGAAATTTTTTTTATGGTAGGGAAATTTAACACCCCATTTATATTGATGGACAGATCATCCAAACAGAAAATCATTAAGGAAACAATCATTTTGAATGACTCATTGGACTAGATGGATTTAACAGATATATTCAGAACATTCTATCCTAAAACATCAGGATACACATTTTTCTCAAGCACACACAGAACATTCTTCAAAACAGATCACATATTAGGCCACAAAACAAGTCTCAACCTCAAATTGATAAAACAAGTCTCAACCTCATATTAGACTCACAAAACAAGTCCCAACCTCACCCACAAAACAACCTTACACCTAAGGCTACCTAAGTAGCCAGAAAAAGAACAAACCCAAAACCCAGCAAAAGAAAGGAAATTATAAAGATTAGAGGAGAAATAAGTGATACAGAAACTAAAAACACAATAGAACTGATCAATGAAATCAGGAGCTGGAAAAAATAATAAACAAATCAGGAGCTGGTTCTTTCAGAAGATCAACAAAGTTGATAAACTCCTAGCAAGACCCATTAAAAAGAGAGAACAGGGAGGAGGGGCAAGATGGCGGAAGAGCAGGGTCCCCAAATCACCTGTCCCCAACAAATTACCTAGATAACCTTCAAACCATCCTGAAAATCTACGAATTCGGCCTGAGATGTAAAGAGAGACCAGCTGGAACGCTACAGTGAGAAGAGTTCGCGCTTCTATCAAGGTAGGAAGACGGGGAAAGAGAGATAAAGGAACAAAAGGCCTCCGAGGGGGAGGGGCCCCGCGAGGAGCCGGGCTGAGGCCGGGGCGAGTGTCCCCAGGACAGGAGAGCCCCGTCCCGGAGGAGCAGGAGCTGCACCAACCTTCCCGGGCGGGCGGAAAGGGGCTCGCAGGGAGTTGGAGCAGGACCCAGGAGGGCGGGGATGCCCTCGGGCTCCCTGGGACACTAACAGACACCTGCGAGCGCAGGGGAGTGCGCCGAGCTCCCTAAGGGCTGCAGCGCGCACAGCGGGACCGACGGAGCAGCTCAGAGGGGCTCGGGAGGCGGCTCCAGGGAGGGAGCGCGGGGCGGGAGCGCGAATCCAACAGCGCAGGCCCCGGAGCACAGGGCGCCGGGACACAGCCCAGGATCCGGCCTCCCCCGGGACAGGCAGAGGCCGGGAGGGCCCAGGACAGCAAGGACGCTCCTGCCCCGAGCTGAGCAGATCAGCGGCCCCGCCCCGGAGCCTCCAGGCCCTGCAGACCGAGAGCAGGAGAGCCCCGAGCCCCGAGCCCCGTAGTTCCTGCGGAGGCTGAATCCAGGCTTCTAGAGTTGCCATAGCAACTGCAGCTGTTCCTCCTGAGACCTCACGGGGTAAACAACCCCCGCTGAGCCCTGCAGCAGGCAGGGGCAGAGCAGCTCCCCCAAGTGCTAACACCTGAAAATCAGCACAGCAGGCCCCTCCCCCAAGACCAGCTGGACGGACCAGTTCCAGGGGAAGTCAAGGGACTTAAAGTCTACAGAAATACTCCCCCGTGTTTTTTTTTTTCTTTTCTTTTTTCTTTTCTTTTTGATTTCTGATTGCTTCCCCCACCCCTTTTTTTTCACCTTTCTTTCTTTTTCTTTCCCTTTTTCTTCTCTTCTTTCCTTTTTCTTTTCTTTTTCTTTTTTCTTTTTCTCTTTTCTTTCCTTCTCTCTCTTTCTCTCCTTTTCCCAATACAACTTGTTTTTGGCCACTCCGCACTGAGCAAAATGACTAGAAGGAAAACCTCACCTCAAAAGAAAGAATCAGAAACAGCCCTCTCTCCCACAGAGCTACAAAATCTGGATTACAATTCAATGTCAGAAAGCCAATTCAGAAGCACTATTATACAGCTACTGGTGGCTCTAGAAAAAAGCATTAAGGACTCACGAGACTTCATGACTGCAGAATTTAGATCCAATCAGGCAGAAATTAAAAATCAACTGAATGAGATGCAATCCAAACTAGAAGTCCTAACGACGAGGGTTAACGAGGTGGAAGAACGAGTGAGTGACATAGAAGACAAGTTAATGGCAAAGAGGGAAACTGAGGAAAAAAGAGACAAACAATTAAAGGACCATGAAGACAGATTAAGGCAAATAAATGACAGTCTAAGGAAGAAAAACCTACGTTTAATTGGGGTTCCCGAGGGCGCCGAAAGGGACAGAGGGCCAGAATATGTATTTGAACAAATCCTAGCTGAAAACTTTCCTAATCTGGGAAGGGAAACAGGCATTCAGATCCAGAAAATAGAGAGATCCCCCCCTAAAATCAATAAAAACCGTTCAACACCTCGACATTTAATAGTGAAGCTTGCAAATTCCAAAGATAAAGAGAAGATCCTCAAAGCAGCAAGAGACAAGAAGTCCCTGACTTTCATGGGGAGGAATATTAGGGTAACAGCAGACCTCTCCACAGAGACGTGGCAGGCCAGAAAGGGCTGGCAGGATATATTCAGGGTCCTAAATGAGAAGAACATGCAACCAAGAATACTTTATCCAGCAAGGCTCTCATTCAAAATGGAAGGGGAGATAAAGAGCTTCCAAGACAGGCAGGAACTGAAAGAATATGTGACCTCCAAACCAGCTCTGCAAGAAATTTTAAGGGGGACTCTTAAAATTCCCCTTTAAGAGAAGTTCAGTGGAACAATCCACAAAAACAAGGACTAAATAGATATCATGATGACACTAAACTCATATCTGTCAATAGTAACTCTGAACGTGAACGGGCTTAATGACCCCATCAAAAGGCGCAGGGTTTCAGACTGGATAAAAAAGCAGGACCCATCTATTTGCTGTCTACAAGAGACTCATTTTAGACAGAAGGACACCTACAACCTGAAAATAAAAGGTTGTAGAACCATTTACCATTCAAATGGTTCTCAAAAGAAAGCAGGGGTAGCCATCCTTATATCAGATAAACTAAAATTCACTCCGAAGACAGTAGTGAGAGACGAAGAGGGACACTATATCATACTTAAAGGATCTATCCAACAAGAGGACTTAACAATCCTCAATATATATGCCCCGAATGTGGGAGCTGCCAAATACTTAAACGAATTATTAACCAAAGTAAAGAAATACTTAGATAATAATACACTTATACTTGGTGACTTCAATCTAGCTCTCTCTACCCTTGATAGGTCTTCTAAACACAACATCTCCAAAGAAACGAGAGCTTTAAATGATACACTGGACCAGATAGATTTCACAGATATCTACAGAACTTTACATCCAAACTCAACTGAATACACATTCTTCTCAAGTGCACATGGAACTTTTTCCAGAATAGACCACATACTGGGTCACAAATCGGGTCTGAACCGATACCAAAAGATTGGGATCGTCCCCTGCATATTCTCAGACCATAACGCCTAGAAATTAGAACTCAATCACAAGAAGAAGTTTGGAAGGACCTCAAACACGTGGAGGTTAAGGACCATCCTGCTAAAAGATAAAAGGGTCAACCAGGAAATTAAGGAAGAATTAAAAAGATTCATGGAAACTAATGAGAATGAAGATACAACTGTTCAAAATCTTTGGGATGCAGCAAAAGCAGTCCTGAGGGGGAAATACATCGCAATACAAGCATCCATTCAAAAACTGGAAAGAACTCAAATACAAAAGCTAACCTTACACATAAAGGAGCTAGAGAAGAAGCAGCAAATCGACCCGACGCCCAGCAGAAGAAGAGAGTTAATTAAAATTCGAGCAGAACTCAACGAAATTGAGACCAGAAGAACTGTGGAACAGATCAATAGAACCAGGAGTTGGTTCTTTGAAAGAATTAATAAGATAGATAAACCATTAGCCAACCTTATTAAAAAGAAGAGAGAGAAGACTCAAATTAATAAAATCATGAATGAGAAAGGAGAGATCACTACCAACACCAAGGAAATACAAACGATTTTAAAAACATATTATGAACAGCTCTACGCCAATAAATTAGGCAATCTAGAAGAAATGGACGCATTCCTGGAAAGCCACAAACTACCAAAACTGGAGCAGGAAGAAATAGAAAACCTGAACAGGCCAATAACCAGGGAGGAAATTGAAGCAGTCATCAAAAACCTCCCAAGACACAAGAGTCCAGGGCCAGATGGCTTCCCAGGGGAATTCTATCAAACGTTTAAAGAAGAAATCATACCTATTCTACTAAAGCTGTTTGGAAAGATAGAAAGAGATGGAGTACTTCCAAACTCATTCTATGAGGCCAGCATCACCTTAATTCCAAAACCAGACAAAGATCCCACCAAAAAGGAGAATTACAGACCAATATCCCTGATGAACATGGATGCAAAAATTCTCAACAAGATACTAGCCAATAGGATCCAACAACACATTAAGAAAATTATTCACCATGACCAAGTAGGATTTATCCCCGGGATGCAAGGCTGGTTCAACACTAGTAAAACAATCAATGTGATTCATCATATCAGCAAGAGAAAAACCAAGAACCATATGATCCTCTCATTAGATGCAGAGAAAGCATTTGACAAAATACAGCATCCATTCCTGATCAAAACTCTTCAGAGTGTAGGGATAGAGGGAACTTTCTTCGATATCTTAAAAGCCATCTACGAAAAGCCCACAGCAAATATCATTCTCAATGGGGAAGCACTGGGAGCCTTTCCCCTAAGATCAGGAACCAGACAGGGATGTCCACTCTCACCACTGCTATTCAACATAGTATTGGAAGTCCTAGCCTCAGCAATCAGACAACAAAAAGACATTAAAGGCATTCAAATTGGCAAAGAAGAAGTCAAACTCTCCCTCTTCGCCGATGACATGATACTCTACATAGAAAACCCAAAAGCCTCCACCCCAAGATTGCTAGAACTCATACAGCAATTTGGTAGCGTGGCAGGATACAAAATCAATGCCCATAAATCAATGGCATTCCTATACACTAACAATGAGACTGAAGAAAGAGAAATTAAGGAGTCAATCCCATTTACAATTGCACCCAAAAGCATAAGATAGCTAGGAATAAACCTAACCAAAGAGGTAAAGGATCTATACCCTAAAAACTATAGAACACTTCTGAAAGAAATTGAGGAAGACACAAAGAGATGGAAAAATATTCCATGCTCATGGATTGGCAGAATTAATATTGTGAAAATGTCAATGCTACCCAGGGCAATTTACACATTCAATGCAATCCCTATCAAAATACCATGGACTTTTTTCAGAGACTTAGAACAAATTATTTTAAGATTTGTGTGGAATCAGAAAAGACCCCGAATAGCCAGGGGAATTTTAAAAAAGAAAACCATAGCTGGGGGCATCACAATGCCAGATTTCAGGTTGTACTACAAAGCTGTGGTCATCAAGACAGTGTGGTACTGGCACAAAAACAGACACATAGACCAATGGAACAGAATAGAGAATCCAGAAATGGACCCTGAACTTTATGGTCAACTAATATTCGACAAAGGAGGAAAGACGATCCACTGGAAGAAAGACAGTCTCTTCAATAAATGGTGCTGGGAAAATTGGACATCCACATGCAGAAGAATGAAACTAGACCACTCTCTTGCACCATACACAAAGATAATCAAATGGATGAAAGATTTAAATGTGAGACAAGACTCCATCAAAATCCTAGAGGAGAACACAGGCAACACCCTTTTTGAACTTGGCCACAGTAACTTCTTGCAAGATACATCCACGAAAACAAAAGAAACAAAAGCAAAAATGAACTATTGGGACTTCATCAAGATAAGAAGCTTTTGCACAGCAAAGGATACAGTCAACAAAACTCAAAGACAACCTACAGAATGGGAGAAGATATTTGCAAATAACATATCAGATAAAGGGCTAGTTTCCAAAATCTATAAAGAACTTATTAAACTTAACACCAAAGAAACAAACAATCCAATCATGAAATGGGCAAAAGACATGAAGAGAAATCTCACAGAGGAAGACATAGACATGGCCAACATGCACATGAGAAAATGCTCTGCATCACTTGCCATCAGGGAAATACAAATCAAAACCACAATGAGATACCACCTCACACCAGCGAGAATGGGGAAAATTAATAAGGCAGGAAACAACAAATGTTGGAGAGGATGTGGAGAAAAGGGAACCCTCTTACACTGTTGGTGGGAATGTGAACTGGTGCAGCCACTCTGGAAAACTGTGTGGAGGTTCCTCAAAGAATTAAAAATAGACCTGCCCTACGACCCAGCAATTGCACTGTTAGGGATTTACCCCGAAGATTCAGATGCAATGAAACGCCAGGGCACCTGCACCCCGATGTTTCTAGCAGCCATGTCCACAATAGCCAAACTGTGGAAGGAGCCTCGGTGCCCATCGAAAGATGAATGGATAAAGAAGATGTGGTTTATGTATACAATGGAATATTACTCAGCCATTAGAAACAACAAATACCCACCATTTGCTTCAACGTGGATGGAACTGGAGGGTATTATGCTGAGTGAAGTAAGTCAATCGGAGAAGGACAAACAGTGTATGTTCTCACTCATTTGGGGAATATGAATAATAGTGAAGGGGAATATAAGGGAAGGGAGAAGAAATGTGTGGGAGATATCAGAAAGGGACACAGAACATAAAGACTTCTAACTCTGGGAAATGAACTAGGGGTGGTGGAAGGGGAGGAGGGCAGGGGGTGGGGGTGAATGGGTGACGGGCACGGAGGGGGACACTTGACGGGATGAGCACTGGGTGTTATTCTGTATGTTGGTAAATTGAACACCAATAAAAATTAATTTATAATAAAAAAAAAGAGAGAACAAAATAAACAAAATTACTAATGCAAGAGGAGAAATAACAACCAGCACCACAGAAATACAAACAATTCTAACAATATTATGAAAACTTATATGCCAACAAATTGGGCAACTTAGAAGAAATGGATAAATTCCTAGAAATATATAACCTACCAAAACTAGGTCAGGGAAAAATAGAAAATTTGAACACACCAATTACCAGCAATGATATTGAACCAGTAATCAAAAAACTCCCAAAAAACATAAGTCCAGGACCTGACGGCTTCATAAGCAAATTCTACCAAACATTTAAGAAAGAGTTAATAATTCCAAAAAACAGAAGAGGAAGGAAAATTTCTAAATTCTTTTTATGAAGCCAGTATCACCCTGACACCAAAACCAGATAAAGACACCACAAAATTAAAAAAAAAAAAAAAACAGAAAGAACTATAGGCCAATATCATGACTTTAGATGCAAAAATCCTAAACAAAATAATAGAAAACCAAATCCAATAATATATTTTAAAAATCATGCAACACAATCAAGTGGAATTTATTCCCAGATGAAAGAGTGGTTCAATATTCACAAAACAATCACTGTGATATGTCACATCAATAAGAGAAAGGATAAAAACCAGATGATTTCAAGAGATGCAGAAAAAGCATTTGACAAAGTACAATATCCATTTATGATAAAGAAAAACTCTGCAAAGTAGGTCTAGAGGGAACATATGTCAACATAATAAAGGCCTTATTTGAAAAGCCCACAGCAAACATCATACTTAATGGAGAAAAACTGAGAGCTTTCCCCCTAAGATCAGGAACAAGACAAGTACATCCATTCTCATCACTTTTATTCAACATGGTACTGTAAGTCCTAGCCACAGCATTAAGACAACATAATGAAATAAAAGGCATTTAATTTGGTAGGGAGTAAAACCTTCACTAATTGCAAATGACATGATGCTATATATAGAAAACCTTAAAGACTCCACCAAAAAACTACTAGAATTGACAAATGAATTCAGTAAAGTTGCAGGATATAAAATCAATGTACAGAATTCTGTTGCATTCCCTATACAAATAATGAAGCAGCAGAAATTGAAAGTAAAAACAATCCTACTTACAAATGTACCAAATACATTAAACATCTAAAATAAATTTAACCAAAGAGATGAAAGACCTGTATTCTGAAAACTATAAAATACTGATGAAAGAAAGTTAAGACAATGCAAAGAAATGAAAAGACATTCCATGTTCACGGATCAGAAGAACTAATATGTTAAAATGTCCATACTACCCAAGGCAATCTACAGATTTAATGCAATCCCTACTAAATACCAAAAGCATTTTTCACAGAACTAGAAGAAATAATCCTAAAATTTTTATGGAATCACAAAGGACTTCAAATAGCCAAAGCAGTCTTGAAAAAGAAAAACAAAAGTGGAGGTATCACAATTCCAGATTTCAAGTTATATTACAAAGTGATAGTGATTAAAACAGTATGGTACTGGCATAAAAAAAAACACACACAGATTAACAGAACAGAAAGCCTGGAAATAAACCCACAATTATATGGCCAATTAATCTTCAAGAGAGGAGGAATGAATATACAATGGAAAAAAGTCTCTTCAATGAATGGTGTTGGGGAAAACCATAGCAACATGCAAAAGAATGAAACTAGACCACTTTATTTCACCATACACAAAAATAAACTCAAAATGGATTAAAGACCTAAATGTGAGGCCTGAAACTATAAAAATCCTTAAAGAGAGCACAGGCGGTAATCTCTCTGACACTGTTCTAAATGGCTCCTGAGGCAAGAGAAATAAAAGCAAAAATAAACTCTTGGGATGACATCAAAATAAAAAGCTTCTGCACAGCAAAGGAAACAAGAAAATTCAAAGACAACCTACAGAATATAAGAAGAAATTTGCAAATGATATATCTGATAAAGAGTTAGTATCCAAAATATATAAAGAATGGATACAACTCAACACACAAATAACCCATTTAAGAAATGGGCAGAAGACATGAACAGACATTTCTCTTAAAGAAGACATACATATAGCTAACAGACACACAGAAAGATGCTCAACATCACTCATCATCACAGAAATGAGAATCAAAACTACAATGCGATATCACCTTCCACCTGTTATAATAAAAAACACAAGAAACAACAAGTGTTAGCAAGGGTGTGGAGAAAAAGGACATTCCTCTCCCCCCCCCCCCAACTCTATACACCGTTAGTGGGAATGCAAACCAGTGCAGTCACTCTGGAAAACAGTATGGAGATTTCTCAAAATACTAAAAATAGAACTACCATATAATCCAGGAATTGTACCATTGAGTATTACCTGCAAAATGCAAAAACACTAAAGGGTTGCATGCAGCCCTATGTTTATTGCAGCATTATTTACAATAGCCAAACTATGGAAGCAGCCTAAGTGTCCATTGATAGGTGAACAGATAAAGAAGATGTGATATATATATATATATATATATATATATATATATATATATATGCAATGGAATATGATTCAACTGTACAAAAGAATGAAATCTTGCCATTTGCAACAATATGGATAGAGCTAGAATGTATAAAGCTAAGCAATATAAGTCAAAGAAAGACAAATACCATATGACTTCGCTCATTCCATATGTGGAATTTAAGAAAACAAATGAGTAAAGGGAGACAAAAAAAGAGAGAGAGAAACCAAGAAGCAGACTCTTAACTATAGAAAATAAACTGATGGTTATCAGAGGAGAGGTCAGGGGTGGTAGGAGTGATAGGGGATTAAAAAGTACACTTATTATGATAAAGTGATAAAAAAAATAAAAAGTCATATGAAAAGTTAAAACATGTTTAAATAAATTTTAAAAAATTTATTGTGCTTCCTCCTGCTTATAAAAGTACATTTTTTCCTTATAAACAAACAAAAAATTGGAATTGTATAGAACTATATTTTAAAGCTTTCTAAAATTAACAATAGATTATGAAACATGTACCATACGTTTACACAGCATTTTACCTGATTTTTAACATTTACATTGCATTTCTGGAATAAATATGACATAATTTGTTTACTTAGTCTTATAAATTGTTGGAAATGTAGGCTGTTTCTAGTTTCCAGAACTATAAATTATTTATAAGTTATTTTACACATCTCTGATAATTTCCTTGTTTTTTGTCCCCTGTAAGTATAATTAGCATACAATTAACGTCCTTATCTCAATCATTATTTAGAATGTTAACTAATAAAGGAACAAAGATGGAATCTTATAAAACATGGGGAGGGAATGTTTTCGAGGTTATATTTGTATTAATTCATAATTACCATTCCTTAGATGTAAGTCTGCTGGCACCTAATTATATCATCTTCCAACGTATAGTTTTCTATTTTTTCTACAGGTATGTAAGAGACTTTCTTATATATTACTCTAATATCTGGCGGCAGCATTTTTAGAGAATCTATTTCACCTGTATTTCTAGTACCCTATCATAAAAGCATAATGAGGCATCAATTTTTCCAAGTGAATTCACACAGGTTTTTTTTCTAAGGTTATTAGAGACAGATGAGGCAAACAGTTGCTCCAAGGAAATCAAAGTGGAAGCATTGCTCCCACAGATAGGACAGAGCTGAGAAGCAGCTGATGTGCTAAGAAATAAGAAAGAATCAGAATTGGTCATTATAAGACTCCCATGATTATATCATCATATATTGCTAACATGATATATACTTTCAGCTTAAGCCACCGAGAATAACCTGAAAGAGAAAAGGGCAAAGTAAAATTGACGCGGTAACGGCACAATTACTTCTGAATATAATACTTTTTATGTTAATGGTTGATTGGTTTAAACGTTAGCATAACAGTGCCTCTAATTATGATGGTGTTTATGATTCAACAAGCCACGGTGAAGAACAGAGGCATTTCCTTGAGTTCCATAGTCAGGTGTGCTTTGGTGTAAACCATAAATCAGGAGTTTTTCTGTAAAGAGCCCAACAGTAAATATTTAATCTTGTGAGTCATATAGTCTCCATTGTATTTATTCACCTCTACCACTGTGGCACAACAGCACCATGAACAGTATATAAATGAATGGACATGGCTGTATTCCAATAAAACTTTATTTACAAAACAAAAAGTGGGCTGGATTTTGTCTATAGCTCATTGACCACTAGTGTAAACACTGAGAGGTAAATATCTAGTGCAAATGATTTCTTGAACATGTCCTAAAATTCCAAGTGAGCAAGGAATACTGTGTAGATGAATGCAATTTTATTTTCCTATAATATTATAGGAATCACAATTTCATATTCAGTGAACTCAATATATGGTTGAACCAATTTTTCTAGATATCAAAACCTGAGAATCAGGGCAGCCTGGGTGGCTCAGCGGTTTAGTGCTGCCTTCGGCCCAGGGCCTGATCCTGGAGACCCGGAATCGAGTCCCGCGTTGGGCTCCCTGCATGGAGCCTGCTTCTCCATCTGCCTATGTCTGCCTCCCTCTCTCTCTCTCTCTGTGTCTCTCATGAATAAATAAATAAAATCTTTTTTTTAAATTTTTATTTATTTATGATAGTCACACAGAGAGAGAGAGAGAAAGAGGCAGAGACATAGGCAGAGGGAGAAGCAGGCTCCATGCACCGGGAGCCCAACATGGGATTCGATCCCGGGTCTCCAGGATCGCTCCCTGGGCCAAAGGCAGGCGCTAAACCGCTGCGCCACCCAGGGATCCCGTAGATTAAGAAAATCTTTAAAAAAAACAAAACAAAACCTGAGGATCATTTACCTGTGCATAATCACCAAAAGGTTGAGAATAAGAAATGCACTTTTCCAATGTGTGTTGTGATTCATTTCCCTGAGAGATTGCATCCAGAATATTGCTTGTAATTCCAGTCTTCTGTAGAGTGGTTTTACTTGCTGGGGCTAAAGGCAAAAATCAATACTATTTTTAGCCAAAAGTTGTTTTGTTATAAATTATAAACAAAATACAAAACTTGTTATTAATTCAACATTTTCCCAAGCAGAACACAAATTTTCATTGCCAGTATATATCTATATTTTTTATCCCCAGGAGAAGAATATATAGTATATGATGTTGTCTTGTACATTGAAAGCAAATGAAAATGGAAGTTTGCTCTGTGGATAAATAATTCTAATGGAAACATTTTTAAGATATATATCTAATCTCTAAAAGAAGGCAAACAAAATGTAAACTAATCATTATTGCTAATGCAATAGTTGTAACTGTCAATTTTTCGACCAGATAAAAATGCAGTAGGTATACAAGAAGCACATTAAATTTTTTTTCTGGCTCTTATAAAAAATTACAAATTAATGTCTAGGTTCAAGAGGATACTTCATAAAATACAGAGAATTTATACTAAAATCTTTCTTTTCTTTCAATTCTACTCTTTTTTCCCAGAGGTAACAGTTTAGAACTTATTTTCCCAGATTTACTGTGTCTATTTACACATTACACATGTACACATAAGAATATATAGCTTGAGGGGTGCCTGGGTAGCTCAATCAGTTAAGCATCACCTTTGGCTGAGGTCATAATCCCAGGGTCCTGGGATTGAGCCCCATGTTAGGTTCCCTGCTCAGCAGGGAGTCTGTTTCTCCATTTCCCTCCTCCCCTTCCCCTGCTCGTGCTTGCTTGCTCTCTCTCTCAAATAAATAAATAAATAAATAAATAAATAAATAAATAAATAAATAAATAAATAAATAAATAAATAAAATCAATCTTTTTTTAAAAAAAGTATAGCTTAAAGGAAACACAAATGGAATCATTTTGCAAGCATTTGCTTTTTCCACATAGTTTGCCTTAGAGATAATTTCATATTAGTACATGTAGCTCTCCCTCAACTAATAAAAAAGCTGTATTGTATTCCATTTTATGATAAACTATTTTTCACTTAACCATCCCCCTATTGATGAACATTAAGGCACTTTTCAATTACACTGTTGACAACCAACATTGTAGTGAATATCCTAGTAACTAAAACATACCACGTTGGTGATTTTCCCTTAAAACTATATTTAATAATTAATTTACCCTAATCGAAGGCCTGAGAAGGTCTTCCAAAAAAGTAAATATGAGTTCAATTTCTGCCAATTATTATTAGTTCACGTATTTTGGGGGTAGTTTGCAAATCTTCTGGATATATGAGATACTTAGAGGTTTAAACCTCTATTTTAGCAATGTGATTCTATATGTATTGTAAAACATTATAGTTTTGCTAATAATTCCCTTGCCCAATTATTTTCTATTGTGATTTAATAAATTAATTATATTCTTAATAAAATATTGCAAAAGATGTTTTCCTTAGATAATTAGAATGTAATTTAAGTGTCTTAATTTTAGTTATTCTTTAATTTAAAAAGCAGGGTCATAATTTAGGCTTTCATAGCCAATAAGTATTATTGGCTTCTACTCAATTAAAAGTTAAAGGATAACTGATTATGGAACATTTTCAATAAGACTCCAAAATATTAATACTGAGCTCTCACTACTTACATGATAAGCACACACTGGGTAACACACTTGCCAAGTTCAAGTATGGATTTTTACTGAGCCGTATTTCTTTTGGTGGTTCTCCCAATAGTGAAGTCTGATTCTTGGAGGCAGCCTATTTATCAAAAACAGAACAATAGGTGTTTAATCAGAGGTACAAGAAAATAAAAATGCAGAAAGAGTAGAGAAATACTTGTTCTTCAATAAATCTAGTCTACTGTAATAAAAATTTGTGGAACCTAATGCTTGAAAACATGAAGTTATGGACTATTTCTGGATATTAATTAAAATTATCACATTACTTACTATTATTTTTTAATTAGTTTTAAGAAACTATTCTAGAACCATAGAACTTTAGAACTGAAAGAGAATTAAAGGTCTTCCTGTAAATCCTTCCCATTTGAACTAGGAGAGAATTCAATTTCAAGAGAAAAAACAAATCCCATACCTTATTTCCAGAAATACTGCTATCCACATTTTCCTATTAAGATTTTTATTTTATAGGGATGCTTTGGTGGCTCAGCGGTTTAGCGCCTGACTTTGGCCCAGGGCATGATCCTGGGGTCCCCGGATTGAGTCCTGCATCGGGCTCCCTCTACCTCTACCTCTGTCTCTCTCTCTCTCTCTGTCTCTCATGAATAATAAAATCTTTAAAAATAGATTTTTATTTTATAGCACATGCTACAGCCAAATGATAAAGAAAAGCTTACTTATCTCTGTTCTAAAAATACTACCAAACAAAATAAGTGAATTTAATAAAATCCAAATCCACATTTAGATAACCCTAAAAATTCACATTTCTTGAAAATATATCAGTAAATTTTGTATAACTAAGTGTAAGGGTTCTAATGTTTAACAGAAGGATAGGGCTGGTTCTTCAGATTATTTCATTTTGTTCTCACAGAATTTTTTACTTTTTACTCTCTTTTGGCAAAAATTTTTAAATAAGATAATTCAAGTTACTATGATTAGAGCTAGCTGCTAAGTTTTCTTTTCAAATTAATTTTTATTTTGTTCCCTGAACGGAACAAAGGATATGTAATCTCAAGTGCTTATTTCTATACTTGAGAGCCACAGTTCCGTTTATTTCTCCCTTATCTGGCCAAAATTATTGTATTTGATCTGTCTTGTACATCTTCATGTAGAAGTCCAGATTTGCTTGTGATATGTAAATCACAGATGCAGATGTATTTATCTGTTCAAGTGTGCTTACTGAATGTTGCTTACCATGCTCCAGACACTGTGCTAAGCACTAATAATACTAAAATGAGTAAGACAGAAATACTACCATTAAGAAATTCACAGTCAAGTATATGATAGTTCAAAAGAAGTCTAAGACAGAACCATAAGATTCTAGGTTAGAGCTAAAATCATTACATATTTGCTAAAGAAGAGTATATAGCATGAGGAAAGACAGTGGCGCCCTAGGAAGAATTCAGTGATTGAATAAAGGGAGCCAACATAGTACTCTCAGATTTTGTTTCTCAAGTGCTTAGATTGCCAAGGAAATCATATTCTATCCTATCAGGGGTTCTCAACTCAAGCTATGAAAGAGAATCACTTATAAAATATTTTAAAATACAGTCTGCCAACCAAAAAAAAAAAAAAAAGCACTTTGGATCATATGGCTTCACTGGGTAATTCAACAAAACCTCTTTATTTATTAATAAATTTAAAATCAATTAATTAACATATAGTGTATTAGTTTTAGAGGTAGAGTCTAGTGATTCATTAGTTGCATAACACCCAGTGCTCATTCCATAATGTGCCCTCCTTAATGGCCTTTACCCAATTGCTCCATTCCCCTACCCCCTTCTCTTCCAGTAACCCTCAGTTTGTTTCCTATAGTTAAGAGTCTCTTGTGGTTTGTCTCCCTCTCTGATTTCATCTTATTTTATTTTTCCTTTCCTTCTCCTATGTTTATCTGCTTTATTTCTTAAATTTCACAAATGAGTGAAATCATAAGATAACTGTCTTTCTTGACTTTTTTCCCTTAGCATAATACCCTCTAATTCTATCCATGTCATTGCAAATGGCAAGATTTCATTCTTTTTTGATGGTTGTGTAATATTCCTCCGTGTGTGTGTGTGTGTGTGTGTGTGTGTGTGTACGCATACCACATTTTATCCATTCATCTGTTGATGGACATCTGAGCTCTTTCCATATTTTGGTTATTGTGGACATTGCTGCTATAAAGATTGGGGTGTATGTGCCCCTTTAAATCACTATTCAACAAAATTTAAAGAAAAACTAACACCAATTCTTCTCAAACTCTTCCACAAGACTGATGGAGAATACTTCCAGCATTGTCCTGGTACCAAAGCCAGATAGACACCAAAAGGAAAGAGAACTACAGACCAGTACACCTTATAAATATTGGTGCTAAAACCACCAACGAAACACTAGCAAAACAAATTCAGTAGATTAAAAGGATTACGCACCATAACCAACTGGGATTTATTCCTAGAATGCAAGGATGATTTAACAAACAAAAATCATTCAACATAAAATACTACATTAACAGAATGGAGAAAAAAAGCACATAATCACCTCCATTAGACAAAATTCAACATGCTTCCATGATTAAAATTCAATACACGCAGGGCACCTAGGTAGCTCAGTTGGTTAAGCATCCGCCTTCAGCTCAGGTCATGATCTCAGGGTCCTGGGATTGAGCCCCACACATCAGCTCCCTGCTGATGGGGGCCTGCTTCTCCCTCCCCTTCTGCTGCTCTTCCTGCTTGTGTGCTCTCATAGATAGATAGATAGATAGATAGATAGATAGATAGATAGATAGATAGATAGATAGATGATAGATAGATAGATAGATACATACATACATACATACATACATACATACTTAAAAAAAATTCAGGGTGCCTGGGTCACTTGGTTGGTTAAGCATCTGTATTCAGCTAAGGGTCATGATCCCAGGGTCCTGGTATGGAGTCCTGCATCAGGCTCCCTGCTCAGTAGGGAGCCTGCTTCTCCCTCTCCTGCTGCAGCTCCTCCTGCTTGTGCTCTCTATGTGCCAAATAAATAAAATCTTTTAAAAAAAGAAAAATCAAAAAATAAAATTCAACCACACCCAGCAAAGTAGGAATAGAAGAAAGCTACCTTAATATAACAAAAGTTATATATGAAAGCTCAACATCATACTCAATAGTGAAAGACTGAAATTTTTTCCTCTAACATCAAGAACAAGACAAAACTGTCTGCTTTCACACTTCTATTTAACATAATATTTGAAGTTCTAGTCAGAGCAATTAAGTAGAAAAAAGAAATAAAAGACATCCAAACTAGAGTAGAAGAAGAAAGTGATTTCTGCTTGCAGAAGCATGAAAACCCTAAATATTACACATACACAGACAGAAACTATTAGAATAAATGAATTCAGCAAAGTTGCAGGATATGAAATCAACATACGAAAATCAGTTGCATTTCTACACATTAACAATGAACAATCAAAAAAGAAAATTAAGAAAACAATTCCATTTGCAATAGAGTAAAAAAGAAAAAAAATACTTAAGAATTAACTGAAGCAGGGAATAAAACTACTTGTTCACTAAAAACTATACAACATGGCTGAAAGTGAAATCTCAATAAAGTGAGGGATTAAGCCACGATATATCTAAAACTGCACTGTCCAACATGGTAGCTACTAGCTACACATGACTACCGAGCATAAGAAATGTGGATAGTTTAAACTGAGATGTATGCAGAATGTAAAATATATACTAAATCTCAAACAGTACCAAAGAATATAAAATATCTTAATAGTTTAGTATATATCGCATTTTAAAGTAACATTTTGAACATACTGTATTAAATATTAAAAATTTTAAAAACAGGGGTACCTGGGTGGCTCAGTTGGTTAAACATCCAACTCTTGATTTCAGCCCAGGTCATGATCTTGGGGTCCTGGGATTGAGCCCCGTGTGGAGCTCTGCCCTCAGCATGGCGTCTGCTTGAGATTCTCTCCTCTTCTCCATCTACCTCCCCCTGCCAGCTCTCTCTCCAAAATAAATAAATTAATTTTTAAAAAATGTTTTATTACTTTTAAAGATTTTATTTATTCATGAGAGACAGAGAGAGAGAGAGAAAGAGAAAGAGAGAGGCAGAGACATAGGCAGAGGGAAAAGCAGGCTCCCTACAGGGAGCCCAAAGCAGGACTCGATCCCAGGACTCTGGAATCACGCCCTGAGCCAAAGGCAGATGCCCAACCACTGAGCCACCCAGGCGTACCCCCCCCAAATTTTTTTGAGCGCTGCTAGAATAAGAGACATAAATAAATGGAAAGACATCCTATGTTCACGGATTAGAAGATGTACTGTTAAAATGTCGATACTAACCAGAGTGACTGAGAGATTCAATATAGTCCCTATCAAGATTCCACTTTTTTTTTTTTTTTGCAGGAAAAGAAAAATCCACACTAAAATTCATATGGAGTTTCAAGGGACCCCAAATAGTCAAAACAATGTTGAAAATAAGGTGAAAAATAAGAACAAGAATGGAAGGCTCATACTTTGTGATTTCAAACTTATTACAAAGCTACAGTAATCTCAACAGGGTAGTACTAGCATAAAGACAGACATACAGACAAATGGAATAGAATAGAAAACCCAGAAGTAAGTCTCTACATATATGGTTAAATGATTTTTGACAAAAGTGTCAAGATTATTCAATGGGGAAAGGACAGTCTTTTCACTAAAGTGCTGGGAAATCTGGATATTGCATGTGAAATAATAAAGTGGATCCTCACTTTACACCATATACAAAAATTAATTCAAAGATTAAAGACATAAATGCAAGACCTAAAATTATAAAACTTTAAAAGCTTAGGTGGAATGCTTCATAATATTGAATTTACCAATGCTTTTTTGGGTCTGACACCAGAAGCAGAAGCAGAAGCAGAAAGAAAGAAAAAGAGACACAGACAGACAAAGAATAAACAGATATGTTGGGCCACAAAACAAGTCAGAACAAATTTAAGGATATTGAAATAATATCAAGTATTGTTGTGACCACAATGGTATGAAACTAGAAATCAGTAACAGGAGGGAAACTAGAAAATTCACAGATATACAGAAATTAAACAATACACTCCTGAATAATGACTAGCTCCAAGAAGAAGAGAAATTAAAAAGTATCTTGAGACCAATGAAAATGGAAAGTATAGATACCAAAACTTAGGGAATACAGCAAAAGTAGTTCTAAGAGGGAAGTTTATAGCGATGCCTACATGAAGAAAAAAAGATCTCAAACATTACACATCAATGAACTAGAAAAAGAACAAACCCAGCCCACAATTAGGCAGAAAATAATAAAGATTAGAACAGAAATAAAAGAGACTGGGAAGATCCATGAAACTGTTGGGGTTTTGAAGAGATAAACAAAATAGAGAAACTTTTAAATAGACTAACCAAAAGAAAGAGAGAGGACTCGAATAGTTACAAATGCAAGAGGAGACATTAAAACTGATAGCACAGAAATATAGAAGATCCTGAGACTATTACCAAGAAATATATGCCAACAAACTGGATGATCCAGGAAAAAAAAAATGGGTAAATTTCTCGAAACTTACAACCTACCAAAACCAAATCATAAAGAAATAGAAAATTTTATCAGACCAATAATGGGGTAACGAGTAATCCTAAACCTCCTAACAATGAAAATATCAGGACCAGGTGGCTTCACTGGTGAATTCTACCAGACATTAAAAAAAAAAATTGGAGGATCCCTGGGTGGCTCAGCAGTTTGGCGCCTGCCTTTGGCCCAGGGCGCAATCCTGGAGTCCTGGGATCGAGTCCCGCGTCGGGCTCCCAGCATAGAGCCTACTTCTCCCTCTGCCTGTGTCTCTGCCTCTCTCTCTCTCTCTATCATGAATAAATAAATCTTAAAAAAAAAAATGCCATTTCTCCTGAAACTCTTCCAAAAAAATTGAAGAGGAGGGAATACTTCCTAATTTATTTAATGAAGCCAGCATTACCTTCATACCAAAGCTAGACAAGAACACTACAAGAAAATAAAATTACAGACCAGTATCCCTGATAAACATAGATGCAAAAACTTCAACAAAATACTAGCAATCAGAGTTTAACAATACATTAAAAGACTGTACACCATGACCAAATGAGATAGACAGCTTAGAAATAAACAAACATGTATGTGGCCAACAAATCCTTGACAAGGGAGTCAAGAATCCACAATGGGGAAAGGACAGTCTCTTTAATAAACGGTGTTGGAAAAATTGGACATCCACACGCTAAAAAATTGAGACTGGATCATGATCTTACATCATACATCAGAATTCACTCAAATTGGATTGAAGACTTAAAAGTAGTAACTGAAGCCATAAAACCCCTAGAAGAAAATATAGGGGAAAAGCTTCTTGACATTAGTCTTAGCAATGATTTTTTGGGCATGGCACCAAAAGTATAGGCAACAAAAACAAAAGTAAACAACTGAGACTACATCAAACTAAAAAGTTTCCATATAGCAAAGGAAACCATCAACAAAAGGAAAACACAATCTACTCAATGGAAGAAAAAGGATATAGCCATAATAGGGAACAGTATCAAAGTTCCTAAAATAATGAAAAATAGAATTACCATATGATTCAGTGATTATGAATATATTCACAGGGAATGAAATCTCTATCTCAAAGAGATGGTGCATATTGTAGCACTATTCCCAACAGCCAAGATACAAAAACATCAGTGTTCTTTGATGGATGAATAAAGAAAATGTGTGTATATAATCAGCCTTAAGAAAGAAGAAAATCTTGCTGTTTGTGATAACATGGATAGCATTTGAGGGCGTTATGCTAAGTGAAAAAAGTTAGAGAAAAACAAATACCATATAATCTCACTCCTATGTATAAGCAAACCTCGCTGTCCCCCAAACCAAGTTCATAGATACAGGTATAAACACCCAGTTATGAAATAAATAAATCACGGGGATGTAATATACAGCACAGCAACAATAGTTAATACCATGTCGTATTTGAAAGTAGCTGAGAGAGTAGATCTTAGAAGTTGTCATCACAAGAAAAAAAATGATAACTATGTATGGTAATGGATGTTAACTAGACTTATTGCGATGATCATTTTGTAATACATTCAAATGTCGAATCCTTATGTAATATCCTTGAACCTAATATAATGCTATATATCAATTATACCTTAATAAAAAAATTTTTTTAATGTAGGTCTAAAAATCTAAAACCAGGTTAAACCAATTATGTTCAGCAAAGTCAAAAATCTTGGAAACCTACTTTGAGAATCCCTGGTCCAAATTCCTATTGTCAGAAAGAGGAATTATTTCTACAACAATCTGTACCAACGCTCACCTGGGGTCCACTTAATTGTTTCAGCTTTCTCTTTGTTGGAAAGCTTTGACTGTTGTTTGTTATATTAAGCCTAAATTTGCTTTATTGTATGTCATACTTATTGGACTAGCTCTGACTACTGGTGAAACACAAAATACCATGGAACTAGCCTGAGAGTGTATACATTTTTTAATATATATCCAGCTGATCCTCCCTTTCTGAGTTACATGTATCCATATCCCTCAGTTCTTTCCATAGAACTTGTTTTCCAGGCCCTGGGCCACTTTGGCTGTTTTCTTCCTGAGACTCTGCTCATTATGTGAATCACCTCAAATCAAGCTTTCCCAAAAATCTGGTGCTTTCTGTGCAAAAAGACACAGTATATTCACACAGGAGTTCTATGTGTTTAAGTTCCCTCAATAACCCAAGAAATTAATACTGCAGATAAATTTTTAAAATTTATTCTAGAATTGCCTTAGCTTTTTCAATGAACTATGGTAGATACCATTCTATCTATACCTGCTGCTATGACTTGCTGACAATGAAACCTCCTTCAAATTCAATATTATTATTTTGACATTTGAATACAGCGAACTACATGCATTTTTTTCCTCACATGCTACTTATAACACGAGTCTTATACCACATACAAACCAAATAGTATTTCAGGGTATGAACAAAAACTAAATGTACTTTATTCTACCTATCAATTATAACATTTACAAATGTCACTGGTCTAAGAACCAATAACATAATTGGGTAAAATCTTCCAGAATTAAAACACAGAGTAGATTCTTTTGAGTAGACCAGAGTTTAATAAATGACTTTGACATTTTTAAGATAAAAATTGGTTCTGCCTTCCAATATTAAAGTAACACCCTTCTTAGTTATACAACATACCTTTAAAGTAAAAAACATTATTTTGAAGAGCATTAACTTAGAAAGTCTCATAAATAATAGCATATAACTGGATAAGTTTTAATGATACTCTTAAGCTTTTCTAAGCTATAAAATTTTGAACTCAGTTTATATTTAATTTCTAAAATAATCAAGCATTGGGCACCTGGGTGACTTAGTCAGTCTGCCTTCGACTCAAGTCATGATTCCAGGGTCCTGGGATTGAGCACTGAGTTGTGGTGGGCTCCCTGTTCAGCAGGGAGTCTGCTTCTCCTTTTTCCAATCTCTCTGCCCCTCTTCCGTCCATCCACACCCCCCACTCATGCTCATTTGCTTACTCTCTCTCTCTCTCAAATAAATAATATTTTTTTAAATCAAGTTTTTTAGTATCTCAAACTTTGCAGAAAAGCAAATATCTATAATAAAGAATTTATATGTATTTTACAGTAACAGACTTTAAAAAACCCATTTTACTCAATTTAAAATGATTTTATTTACAAACTGTAAGTAATGAAGCATAGTCCCAACCATCAGCTGGCATCATTTATGAAAAGATGGAGTTCTGTTTGCTTATAATAACAGGTTTTTTTTTAAAGAGTGCAATACTTTCTTCTAGATTGAGAAGTAAATGCACACTATGAAAAAATCATATCATTAACATATATCAATTATCTAGTTTGTAATCCATATACACTTTATTTTATTTGAAATTTAAAAAATAGTTAAGATTCTTTATATTTCATAAATTATTCTACTTGTAAAATAGCCCCCAAATTAGAATCTTCTAGAATCAGAATAATTTCATTTATGATGTTTTTAAAAGAACACACATATATATGTTGAACATGTATATGAACATATATACATATATATTCCTGCATAGCATCTACACACATGTAATATACACAAGTACACATGTTCACGTGTGTACACACACACACACACACACACACACACAGTTTTCTTACCCCTGAACTTATCTCTGTGCCTCTCGGCTGACTTTGCTGTTGCTTATGGTGTCCTGTCAGCAAGCTTCCAACAGTAAGGTTTGGAAAGCTCTGAAGATAAGCCTGTGACCCTGAGAAATTTCCTTCTGCCTTCCCCACCGAGGCTGGCTGTTTCTCCTGAGTATTCCCGTGCCCAGCTTGTCCAGCAATGTGCTGATTTGGGAAGAATGGCAATATTCCCATTCCAGCTGTTAAAGTTGTTTGAGTTGGAATCAGATTAGATGCTGTAGTGAACCACAAATTCAAGAAGCTTTTGGTTAGACAAGAGCTATTCACAACAGTCCTTGTGGTTTTGTTAACTTACGGGGGAAATGTGGAGACACCTATTTTGTATCTATCAGAGAATAGTTAAACTTAAAAGGTGAAGTTAGTGGTTGTAAAGCAGTAGGTTTCTATATGGGAAAACAGAAACCTAGAACAGTAGTCATGCTTTTCCTATTTTCAACAACTTCTAGGATAATCTCAAGGATATTTTTAAATTCCAAATTTTAATTGTATATTTTAGAATTTGAGAGCAAAATATATATACTTTTTGGCACTTAGGTACATTCCTTTTTATGCTCAATCACTAGTTTGCTTCCATATTTGAAGGGAATAATTAAATAAGTTTTCAGTTAAAAAAATACTTTGGCATTTTAATAAAGTTAAATCCAACAATAAACTTGATCAGCTGACTTGCGCTGGTTTATAATAACCAACAGTGTGTATCTCTTTTCCCAGCTCCTGAATTCAATGTCTTCCCATGGGTAGCGTGCAACTGGCCATGGGTTGTAGCATTTATACAAAGAACTCCATAAATGCTACAAAAATCAAGACTTTTTTTTAAAACCTAAAGAGATGGTTTTAAATATCACATTGCTGGTTTACAAAACATTAATATTTGTGAATAGATAGGCACCAAATTTAACACATCAAAGTTTTACTTTTTTATTTGTAGGAAATAAGAAATTCTGGAAGAAATGAAAGTTTTAATAGGAAAATTCTGAACCATTCCACTTTTTAAAAAAATCTATAGTTCAAAATAAAAAGAGCTAATTTTGATAACTAAGTCAAATTTATGTTTTACAAATTCACTACATAAATTTCTTAAATTATTTCTAGTACTAAATAGAGGTGGATACTTAGCTTCTTTTAGCAATGTATTTATCCGCATGCTGAATTTTCAATGTCCTTAAAGCAGTGCATGCTAAAGCAAATAGCTTACTATTTAATCCAACACAAATAATTAACATATGTATAAACTTTTAGTGATACAAAATTTAATTTTTTGAACAGGTCCCAACATACCATAAAATTTCTATATCTGTATACTAGCTCAACATTCATGCAGTCAATTCTAATAGTCAACAGAACTGATTGATTCACTGGATCACTGACTCATCAGTTTTACATAGAAGCTAAATCTGCTACCCATATTTAACAACTTTTCTTTTTTAATTACTGGTGGCCCTTCTCTTTTCCCAGCATAATCACTTCAAACAATTTCAATTACACTTCAAACTGAAAGTGCCTTTCAACATCGCATTCAAGTAAGAAATCTTGGTATACCACATGCACTTGTTTTTCTAAAAAATCATTGTTTTGTTTAAATTTGTCATCTTTTCAGAAGTACAGAGTATACACATTATTTTTCTTCTACTAGTTTGGGGGTCACATTTAAAAAATATTATAATCAAATAAATAACGTTTACATCAAAATACCACATATTTCTTTAATAGTAAGGGCTTCTTATTCAGGCAAAAATTAAACAGATATCTAGGTAATATGTTGTCAGCCCAGTGGGCAGCATATGAGTCTCAAAGAGTGCTGTGTCTTTGCCCCATGCTGCTGTGAACCTTCATCAAATATTAAAGCACATCAGACAAGGAAAGTGTGATCTTGGCATGGAAGCAAGTCCATCAATAACTTATCAATAGTTTTCTAATATTAAAAGTAGAAAAGCCAAGAGAGCTCTTAAAATTTTAAATGGCTGAATAGAGCTCAAACTTGACCTTTCTGTAAACAAAAGCAGAATATAGGTAAACCATCTTTAAATCTCATGTTTGACTGTATACTGAGTCTTCAGTAAATGCATGTCATTTACTTTTATGTGCTTCTCCATGGTGACCCAACTCTGTATTCAAAGGAAGTGCTGACCCGATCCCCACTGTGGTGTGAAGTACCATGGCGGGGGGATCTCCAAGTAAGCCTGGTTTCTGCAAAAGAAAAAAAGAAATGAAGATTTCTGCCCATGGCAGCAGGATATCATCTAATGAAAAGGCTACACATGTGGTAATTCATCAACAATCTGACCAGCAGCCTGAATATAGAAAAGGAATGAATTCAGTTAAAAGAAAAAAAATTATTCCATACTTACATTATTAGTATGAATATTTTCAAATTTCATTAATTGTTGCTGCGCCAGTGGTACATGAGAAAGATTCTGAAGGAATAAATTGGAAGTATTACCCATAACTGCACTCTGTGAAAATGATAAAGCATTA
Source organism: Nyctereutes procyonoides (assembly GCF_905146905.1). Taxonomy (NCBI): domain Eukaryota; kingdom Metazoa; phylum Chordata; class Mammalia; order Carnivora; family Canidae; genus Nyctereutes; species Nyctereutes procyonoides. Next base: position 44,135,461 of record NW_026575140.1, on the reverse strand, counting down.
AGTTAGTTTAACTTTGAAAGCTACTTGCTATAGAACCCAATTCATTTTTAAGTTCAGAGCAAAAGCAACAGCTTCTTAATATGCCACTTTCCCACTTCAGGCAATGCTAATTAACTCTTAATACACAAGATGTGATCATGTAGTCATGAAACTAACTCTACATCCTCTCCTTTTTTCTTTTCATCATTCTTCCTCCCCTCATCCCTTTTTGGCTTTAATGTCAGCAGCATTCAATCATTTATTTATTCATTTAATCATCCAACAGATATTTATTGGGCACTCTCTATGTGCCAGACATTATGCTATATAGTGAGAAATACAAAATAAGACCTGCCCTCACAGATCTTAGAGGCGCCTGGGAAAGGGAGACATTCATTAATTGCAAAAGCATAATTACAAATGGTGATGAGGATATGAAGGAAAAATACAGGAGCTATGAGAATAGTTGGGGATTTGATTTAGACTGGTAAATTCAGGGAAAGTTTCCCCAAGGAAGGAACTCTGGTACAGATATCTGAAGGCTATGGAGGAGTAAGTAGGTAAAATTTATGAACTTAGGTTGTGTTGGGGTGAGAGCATGCCAGGCAGAAGGAATAACAGAGGAGCAAAGACCTAAGGAGAAGAGATCAAGGTCCTCTGAGGACCAAAAGCAGGCCACTGTTGCTGGGATGGTGATACTCAACAAGCAGGAGAGGCCAGCTTGGATAGGTCTTCTGGGCAAAATTAAACATTCTAGTCTTAGTTCTAAAATAAAGAAAATATTGTCAATACTCTGAACTCCTCTCTCACGTCACTCTTCATAACTTACTGTTATTAACACTTGTTTCTTATAGTTTTTGAAATTCTTGAAGAACAAGGACTATTAATTTTCTTTCAATGCTATAGTTTCAATGACTAGCAGAGTATCCAGTACACATTAGATTCTCAATAAAATATGTTGAATAAATGAAGGAATAAAGACCCTATAATGGGGGTGCCTAGGTAGCTCAGTTGGCTGGGCATCTGCCTTTGGCTCAGGTCATGATCTCAGGGTCCTAAGATTGAGCCCCACATCAAGTTCTCTGCTCAGCAGAGAGCTCTCCCTCTGTTTTCTATCTCTCAAATAAATAAATAGAATCTTAAATAAATATATATATATATATATATCCCTATAATGTACAAGATCCTATGTTAGATTCTAAGAATGAAAACTAAATAAAAGATAAACCTTTCCCTTAAAAAGCTGCATTTAGGACTAGATGTTCATTCACTCAATCTCCATCAATCATCTATTATGCATTAGGTTGCACTTGTAATTTGACTCCTACACAGATACAGCCGTCAGCAGCACCTGAAATTCATAAGCCCTGTTTATTCTCAATAATACATTTATATATACAAATACATTCTAAAATATTTATCTGAAAAAAGGAAGAAAAATATTTTTTATTCCTACATGAGTTATTTCTATACAGATTAAATTTCAAGAATTAAGAGTTCATATTCATTTTTTTCTCTTTCTATAAATGCTCTGAATTAAGACCACATAAGACTTTTTAACCACTTATTTTTAGAAAAATATGCCACAAAATACACCTCCTTCCCTTCTTAATGCCCTATAAGCAGAAATCAGTAGATAGAACTATACTGCTTTGATGAACTTAATTTGATCTCATGTACTCATGCTTTCACGTAGCTATAGTTATTAGTAAGGATTTGTTTAAAAAACAAAATAGTTTTTTAATTTTTGAGAATTTTAAACTTTATGAACAAATGAGTCACTCCAAGTTTTTATGTCAGTACTCAATGCTATTTATATACCTGATGTGCTTTATTCAAATGCAAAAACGCCGGGGAGATGGATGGGTTCATCAGATGGGGCAAGCTGTGAGGTGTTCCAAGAACTGATTTAAGAAAATAAAAGTAAAAATTAAATTTTATGAGATGATAAAAACAAACTCCATAAACGGCAAGTAAATACATATTTTTAAACTTAACAAATTCATTCAAAGTTCAATAATATACTGACCTTGTCATTGCACAAAAAGTGGCAAGCTCCCTTCCCTGTGATTCAAACTAGAATTTGATTTAAAATTCCAACACCTTCTATCATAATAATAAAACACCACACCTAGCCTGTCTCTTCTCTGGGGCTTAGAGCAACAAAACTAATTTCATCTTTTAGTGAGTATAATACTAACCGAAGCCATTTTATTTGCTCAGTAGTTTTGTTAGGTGTTTGGAATATTTTGGCAGGGAGTTGGGGATGAGGGAGTGAAGGATAAGACAACCTTTTCCCTTGAAAAGCTTCCAATCCATTTAAGAAGGGAATATATGTACAGAAAAATATTTACATTAAAAATAAAAGAAACAATGCTGTATATAAGTGATAAAAAGAATAAATGGCAACTACACTTTTTATCAAGTTTGCCTAAGTACAAATACCACAGTATAAATCAAAAGAGATGTTTCAGAATAGGGGCACCTGAGTGGTGCGGTCAAGCTTCTGACTCTTGGTTTCAGCTCAGGTCACAATCTCAGGGTGGTGAGATAGAGGCCCTGCGTCCAGCTCTCCTCAGCACAGAGTCCGCTTAGTTTCTTTCCCTCTTAGGCCCTCTCCTGCATGTGTGTGCTCTCTCTCTCTAATAAATAAATAAATCTTTTAAAAAGGCGGGGGGGGGGATGTTTTCAGAATAAACAGTATATAGACAAAAAGAACCATGAGATAGAAAATATATGAAGTAATTTCACCTAATTATTATAAAGTAACTGGAAATGGTCAGAGGAAGCACTTCAAAACGCATTTAATTTTGGGGTGACTGGCTGGCTCAGTTGGTAGAACATGTGACTCATGTGACTCTTGATCTCTGGGTTGTGGGTGTAGAGCTTACTTAAAAAAATAAAGAATTGTGTTCTCTTCTTTAAAAAGGAAGGAAGGAAGGAAGGAAGGAAGGAAGCAAGGAAAAGGAAAAGGGAAAGGAAAGGAAAGGAAAGGAAAGGAAAGGAAAGGAAAGGAAAGGAAAGGAAAGGAAAGGAAAGGAGGAAGGAAGGAAGGAAAGGAGGAAGGAAGGAAGGAAGAAAGAAAGAAAGGAAAGAAAGAAAGAAAGAAAGAAAGAAAGAAAGAAAGAAAGAAAGAAAGAAAGAAAGACATATTTTAAAAAAGCATATAATCCAATGATCAAAAATATTCGGGTATTATAATATATAACCTCTCTACAAGTTTATCCCATGTTTTCAAAAGTGGATTTCAAGTTTTATTACTTGCTAAATGAGTCCATTTCATCTTTGGAAAACTGATCATTAAAACGTGCTTTCTTTAGAATGACTCCATTTCATGACTGGTAGTAGGAAGATTAGATCATTAGCATGAGTTGTTTATAAAGACAGACTGTTTATTAGGCAAGAAGGATAAATATGGGTATTTCATAATGATAAAGGGGTCAATTCATCAAGAGGATACAACAATCTCAAATGTACTTCAAATAACAGAGCTTCAAAATATAGAAGGCAAAAATTTCTACAACTAAATAAGTAGACAAATTCCACAATAATGATTAGAAATTTCAACACCACCTCTTGTCTTTTTTCAGTTAGTCACTGGATGTTGTTACTCTTTTTTCACAGCTTTTAATGAATACGGTTGTTTCCCAGTCTGAAAGTCTAAAACAACAACCACTGGAATCAAAACACTCTGAAAATGTCTACAGTCTCACAGCTAACTGCCCTTAACTCTTGGCTAGGTCTCCCACTGTGCCCCATCCTTCCCTCCTCAAGAAGCTTGAACAAGACTTAACAATACATACAGAGGATTATATAAGTCATGATCAAGTAAGGCTTACCCTAGGAATAAAAGTTTGGTTTTATATTGAAAAATCAATGTAATTCATCATGCTAGCAGACCAAACAAAAACAAAAAACACATATGATCATATCAGTTAATGGAGAAAATGCCTGGATACATTTCAGCAATTACCATGACAAAATTTCTCTGCAATAAAGAAATAGAAGCAAAGTTCCCAGCTTGAAAAAGAAAATCTGTGAAAAAGCTAAAGCTCACATAATAATAAAAGAATGAATGCTCTCTCCTTAAGATCAGAAACAAAGTAAAAATGTCCACTCTCACTAGGTTAATGCAGAAATTATGCTGGAATTTCTGTCTATTGCAGTAAGGCAAGAAAAAGACATAAAAGGCACACATATTGGAAAATTGTGTTTCTCTGTGGGTCACATTATTGTCTATATAGAAAATCTTAAGAAAAACCTACAAGAAATAGTAAGCTAAGTTGCAAGATAAGATATATACAAAATCAGTTGTACTTGTATATCCTGGCAACAAGAAATTCAAAATTGAAATTTAAAAAGCAATACTATTTAAAATCATATTAAGAAATATAGAATACTATGGGTAAATCTCACAAAATATATGAAAGATTTGTGCCCTGAAAACTATAAACTACTGCTGTGACAAATTTAAAAAAACTTAAATAGAGAAATATACCATATGTATGGCTCAACCTCAGAATTGTCAATTCTGTCCAAATTAGTAGATAAATTCAACAAAATCCCAACCAAATTACTGACATTTGTCACAGAAATTGGCAGGCTGATTCCAAAATTTATATACATATACAAAGGACATAGACTAGGCAAAACAAATAGAAAAAGAATAAAGTTGGAGGACTTACACTGACTTCAGGGCTTATTATAAAGCTACATCTATCAAGACAATGTAGTATTGAGATAAAGACAGACATTTAGATCAATGGAATAGAATGGAGAATCCACAGATAGAGTCATACATATATAGTGAACTTCAAAGGTAATTCAATGGAAAAAGGCTAATCTTTTTAAACAAGTGATGCTGGAACAACTGTAAAAAAAGAAAAAAAATCTGGAACTTTACTTCACACCATAAACAAAAATTACCTAAAAATGAATCATAGAAAAAAATGAATCATAGATCTAAATATAAAAGGTAAAATTATAGCACTTCTCTAATATAAGAGAGCATCTTAATGACCTTAAATTTGGCATCTTAATAAAAATTGGCATCTTAAATCTGACAAACGATATACAAATTATAACAGAAAAATAATAAATTGGGCTTTGCCAAAATAATGTTGTTTTTCACAAGTTATTGTTAATCAAGGACAACTTACAGAGTGAAAAAAATATTTGCAGATCCATATATACAACAGCATACTTGCATCTAGAATAAAGAACACTTACAACTTTTTTTTCCAGTTACAACTTAATAAGAAAAAGATAACTCAGTTTTAAAATGTGCAAAATATTTAAAAAGATATAATGGAAATATATAAAGATGGCTAAATTAGCATATTAAAAGATGTTCAAAATCATTAGTTGAAAGGATTACTCAAAATCAGTGAGCTAGCACTATACACCCAACAGAAAGGCTAAAATTAAAGCACTGACACATCAAGTGTTGGTGAGAAGACTAAGCACATTGGAGCCTTGGACAGTGATGGGTAAGAATGTAAAGTGGTTGAACCACACTGGAAAACAGTTGGCATGGTTTCCTATAACTTAAACATACATCTAACATATGTCCCAGCCATTCCACAACTAATTTACCAGAGAGAAATAAAAGCATAAACCTATATAAGGACTAGTACACAAATGTTCACAGAAATTTTATTTGTAATAATCCCAAACTAGAAATAACTTAAATGTTCATCAGCAAGTCAATGAACATGGAAATTGTGGAATACTACTCCTCATTAAAAAGAAAAAAATTATTGATACATGCAGCAATATAAAGGAGTCTCAAAAAGCTGAGTGAAAAGAAGCCAAATACTGCATACTGTGTGCTTCCATTTATAGAAATTTCTAGAAAATACAAGCTATAGGGACAGAAATCAAATCAGTAGTTTCCTGGGGATGGGAAAGGAGATTACAAACAGTCAAAAAGAAACTAAGTAATAAATATGTTCATTATTTTGATTATGGTGATATATATATGGGTGTATACATATGTCAAGATTTATGTATACTTACAATTTTATACATGTCAGAATGTCTCATTTTTTAGACTCTAAATATGGGCCAATTAACATGCAATTATACCTCAACAAAGCTGTTAAAAAGTATAATTTAAACTACAACTAAATGCACATGACTTAAAATTTTAAATGGAAACACACATAAAGAAAGAAATTTAGAATATTTACACTATTATATTTTTGAAGGTAATTAAAAGGTCTGGACTGAAGAAAAAAGATCAGTATGGTTAGAGTAACATAACCCAATTAGGCCTGGAAGGAAAGTCAATCTGACGGAGGGGTACAAATTAAACAAAAAAGGCAGACCAAAAAAGAGTCGTTAGGAATTTACAGACCAGACCAGGTATGTGTGAGTTGTGGGACAGAGATGTAGAGGAAGGGGATTAACCTGTAAACAAACACTTAAGTCCCTTTCATTATAAATAATGGTGCTGCTTTAGGTGCAGGAGATGAACAAGACATAAGTCTTTGCAGATATGGAACTTACATTCTAGTGGGACAAACTATAAACAAGTAAATATATGTGAGTTATGTGAAAAAAAATTTTTAAAGAGTATAAACATATATACTACATTTAATATAAACATGAGGAATTATCATTCTTAGCTTGCTCAGAGCTCTCTGTGAGGAGCTCAAGTATAGTAAGGGATAGAGTTAAGATCTAAAGGACATAGTGAAGGAAATCTAGAACTTATTATTAACAAGACACTTTGTCTTTCCTGAAGAGCAAGCAACTTTCCAAACATCCTCCAGAAGCTTTGGATGTGTTCACATGAGGTAGATGTCATCCCTAGCCACTCCACACAAACAAAAAGCCATGCTTGGCAAAATAATTTCTCCATCAGTGTAACAGTGGAATATCTTTACAACTGTAAAACTAGTACTAAAATAAGCATAATCTCTATGGTCATACATCAATCTGAGTAGAAAAGCAGAGGAAAGAATATAAATTCTTAGATGAAAAGAAAAGAAAAAAAGTAATACTGGAGGGGAGTTACTGAAGAGAGCCTAGAGTCCAAAGGTGTGGCCAATACTTTCTAAAAGACCCAAGAGCATGATATGCTTCCTTTAAACACTAATACAATCTCAGACTGCATTAACAGAAATATAATGATCATAGGAAAGAAATCCCACTGCATTTTCTGTGTTGATCAAAAACCATTTACAGGATATCTGTGTACAACATATTTCTGGACAACCCAGAAAACCTAGGCTAATATCTACAAGAGGACAACTAGCTAGGGAAACTAGAGAGCATATCTTAGGACATATTGTGGAAAGTCAAATATAAAACTGTAATCTCCAAAGAAGTTCATGAGGTACAGAAAAAAATACTAGAAGTTTCGTTCATGTTTACTTTTATCTTTTAATAAAATATAAGCTGTATCACTTCTTAATATATAGGTCAACAAGGGTGCATTTATATAACTGACATATAGTTGATACATATAGTGTATATATTGGAGCTCTGCTCAAAATTTACTTTAATGATAGTGCTGCATAGTCAAAAAATAAATTTTAAAAAGACCACTGACCTGGAGAACATAAGACAGGGAAAAGAAAAAAATGACTAAAGGGATGCCCGGGTGGCTCAGTGGTCAAGCGCCTGCCTTTGGCCCAGGGCGTGATCCTGGGGTTCTGGGATCGAGTCACACATTGGGCTCCTGGCATGGAGCCTGTTTCTCTCTCTACCTGTGTCTCTGCCTCTCTCTGTCTTTCATGAATAAATAAGTAAAATCTTAAAAAAAAAAAAAAAAAAAGACTACGGTTTCATGGTAGTGGTCTTCAAATATTAGAAGTCTTTTCTGATGGAAGAAGCAATAGACTTATTCCTTATTTCTCCAGAGGAAGAACTAGAATGTCACTACAATTATAGGGTTTATCATCTAATATTTTTTAAAAACCTAGTTATTAAATTTGTCAAACTAAGGAATAGGTTGCCTTGGGAAATAATGAGCTTCTTATGCTTTGAATAGTCAAGACATGAAAACAACTCTCTATACCATTAAAACTGTAGAAGAGATATCTGATTATGTAATAGACTGAGCCAGAAAACCTCTAACACTGCTTCTTACACACAAATAATTGATGGTTATAGATATACTTACTATGAATATTGTTGTATAATAAAAAATTTGACTGGTCTTTGTCCCTGGTTCCTGGAAGGAAAACTCTAAATCATTAGAATTTTCTGAGTGACAGGAGTGTCTTTCTTATGCTAACAAGGTGACTCAAGGTGGGCCCTTCCATGGGATGAGTCAATGCCAGAAACACCAACCATGTGATTAGAGGGCTGGGGCATTGAGTCATGTGATATCAGCCAGACTTCCTGATCTCCAAGGAGAGGAGAGAAAGTAGAGGTTCAGTTCAATAACAGTCCATTACGCTTACATAATGAAACTCCAGTAAAACTCTGGATGCCAAATTTAATTCCATGGAGATCCCTGGTTGGTGAATACACAGATGTGCTGGGAGGGTAATGTGCTCAGATTCCATGGAACAAAAGCATAAGAGCTCTGCATTCAGGACCCTCCTAGACCTAGCTGTAAGGATACCTTCACTTGGTCATTTCTGACTTGTAGCCTTTATAATTAATCTGTAATCATTTAGTACAGGGCTTTCCTAAGTTCTATGAGTTGTTCTAGCAAATCATCAAATCTGAGGTGGTAGGAACCCCCTAATTTATAGCCAGTTGATCAGAAATACAGGTGGTTTGGATATCCCCTGAACTTGTAGCTGGTGTGTGAAGTAGGAGCAGACCAACAGGTGACCAAGCCCTTAACTTGTAGGGTCTGTGCTAACCCTCAGTGGTTAGTGCTAGGTGTAAATTGCAGTCCACTAGTTGGTATTAGACCACTTGGGGTTGAAACAATAGGTATATGTAAACATTTTTACTCTAAACCTTAGCACTGAAAAATTCACTTCTTCATAATGCTAAAATATACATTTTATGTATGTATAGTTGTGCATCTCAAAAGATAGACTCCTATCAGAGGAAGAATACTAAATAGGTAGATATTTAATATATACCAATTTTATAAAGATTTCCATATTATTTTTGACATTTTCTACAAAGTGAAACAATTTTTCAACAGAAAAGGAAAGAGGAGACATACCTTTAACACTTTTTTTTTTTACCTTTAACACTTTTGAATAAAGTAATTCTGCTAAAAATATTACATGGGAAGGTATCGCATCCTTTGTTTGTACAGTCCATAATAACATAGTGTGTTAATTATCCGGTCTTTATTATTATTAGTTTTTTTAATCTGGTCTCTAAATTCCTGTCAACTAGGAGCTAAACTGGTTTGAATATTCAACATTTACTGAAAAGAAATTAGGAAACACAGAAGCAGACTGTACCAAAAATAGTGAAAACACATCAAGGAGGGCACGCGATATGATGAGCCCTGGGCGTTATACTCTATGTTGGCAAATTAAGTTTAAATAAAAATAAGTAAAAATGTTTAAGAAATAGTGAAAACATATTATCATCTCAGACCATCAATTAAAAGTCATTGGCAAGTCCTAGAAAAATATTTTTGGAATAATTTAAATGTGTTTTTCATGTAAAACAGCACAATTTGGCTTCTTGCCAACATTCTATATTTAATCTGTTTTCTTGGTGCTTACCTGGTTTAACAGCTCGCCCGCAGAGCTGGGGTTGCAGAAGAACTTGTAACATGGCAGGATTGTTTAAACTTTTCATAATTTGTACAGGGTTTGGCTCTGGAAGTAAGCCTTTTTGATTACTGTGCATCTTCAATAAATACAGAAATAGAAAATATTACAACAAGGAAAAGCACAAAAGAGGACATTTTAAAGGCTTTCTTCCAGAAGTTCTCATTCATCTTTTTTATGATTAATGCAAATTGCTTTATATGAAACATTTTTGTATATTATCCTACCACAATTCCTAATTAAAATGTTAAGATATTCTACTATACAGCATATACTGAAATCCTCATAAAATGTCTCAGTGAAATACATATTGGCTTTGCGGGACTAACAGTTTAGTAAGATAAATCTCTTCACACAATACCAGCAGAAAGATGCCAAGGGAATCTGAATTTATTAATGGGGAGATAACTTGTTGACACACTGTCAATACTACAGAAGAGCCTTACTATAGAATGTTCATCTAGAGCATAATAATGTGGGTTGCCTTACAAACAAAAACTTTCTTATAATAAAAGTCTTCATTAACTTAATCTTCGAGACAAGGCTGAAGTGAATTCACACACATGTGACTAGGTAACCTCCTAAAAACATGGAATTGTTTTCAGTTTCAAAAACTGACTTGATAGATGAGAATATTAATATAGTTATAAAAAAACTATGAATATGAACTTTTAGTCATGAAAAAAATGGAGAACTGACAATACAATTGGAATCCCTTGTTAAACCCAGATACTGTGAAAATGAGAGGGACAGGGTGACAAATCTGAGAATCAGACACAAAGTCTGAGAGAAATCCCCAGAGAGAGAGGTGGCAGCGGGTCTCAGTGTGGAGGCAGGCCTGAACTGGGAGCAGGAGAGAGTCTGCACCTACAGCCAGTTTGGGGAAGAGCTTTTTACTCGTGCAGCTGTAATGAGGGTCTTCCTGGCCAGCACGAGAAGGGACACCAGTATAGTGACAGCCACAGGACCACTGAATTACCAGTTTCTCCCAGGTGCAGGGTTGCCTGGTTGGGGCAGGAAAGGGGCTGTGGTTAGGACAGATAGTAAAGGAGGAATTCTCTGCCCTGGCTCCCCATCTGCGTTCACTAAACCCCAGCTAAAATGGACAGGCTTTCGCTCTCCCCTGTCCATCCTTTACTCCCCAACCCCTAAACACTCATATATAAGGAAGCTGAAACTCTCCCAGGGAAAAACCTATTCACAGAACACAGCTAGACATCTGGAGAATGTAGCCATTAAAAATCATAAGTAAATAACTGAACCACCTATAAGGGATGAACCAGAATTAATGGATAGGAAATAATAAGAACACTACATAGTAATAGTAACATAACAGATACCCTTATAAAATGTTTATTTGTAACGTGAATCAAGGACAAGCAGTTACAAAGAATAATTAGAAATACTGGGTCTGAAAAACAAAAACATTAAAAAAAAGAAAGAAAAAAAGCAGCCTTCTCCACATACTTGGCATCATTCTATGCACTTCACATGGGTTAGATCACGTAGTTCTCCAAAACAACTCTATAAAATTGGTACAATAATTATCACCATTCTATAGACAAAGAAACTGAAGAAACTGTTACAGAGCATTATTCTTAACCTCCATCCCATGCTTGAACAGATAAATAGTAGAACATGTGTGGCTGAAAAACAAAACAATGACTTAAAAGATCAGTTCAAAGAAAGCTCTCAGAAGACACTGGCAAAGGATAAAGAAGTGGAAAATGCAAATAAACAAAACAAAACATGGAAATAAGAAACACAAAACAGAAAAAGTAAGGTGATAAAGAAGTTAGAAGTGTCAACCTGTATAAAATAGGAGTCCCTGAAGAAGAAAAAAGAGGATCTTTGAAGAAATAATGGCTGAGAATTTCTCATTATTAAAGAAAAATTTAAGAACATGGAATGAAAGGGGTTATGATGTTCTGAAGATGATGTATAAGGAAAAAAACATACCTAATCGCATTTTTTAGTATGAAACTTAAGAACTTCAAAGCCAAAGAAAAAAATGCTAAAAGCTTCCAGTGAGAAAGAACATATTTCCAAAGGAACAAGAATAGAATTAATACCACCTTCTCCCTCAAAGCATCAACATTGGATTTAAAAAGGCAACAAGTTAGTATTTTCAAAGTGTCAAAGGAAGAACTTTGTATCTACAATATTTTTATACTCAGCTATTATCTAAATATGTGAAAGAAATAAAAATATTCCCAAATATACAAATTCTCAAGTTTTTACCACATTAATTCCTTCTCTGAAAATGAGACATAAGATACAGTAAATGCAAGACAATATTACAATGTAGGAGCAAATAAAGGTATGTTATGTCATAGGTAATTTCGGTCTTGCATACAAAATCCAGTACTATGGGAAAAAAATACTTAAGGCAATCCTAAAATTAAAATGTAAACACCAATATGGTGGTAGGTGGAGTAGGAAGGAGGAAGTAGGATGGAGATAAGAATGAGTTAAATGGGAAGAAAGGGATACTGAGAAATCTAGGGGTGCCAATAAGTTAGCGGCAATTACCAGTAGGCTAAAGATAGAACATATTACTCTCAAATGGGAAGAAGAATTTTTTTTCTTTTCTTTAAGTAGTTACCTTTCTATGGCTTTTTTTTTTTCTCAGCCACAAAATCTCAGCCCTCTGATTGCTTCCTGATCTTAGGGGCCTCAGATAATTTAAAAACCTCATTTAACAAACATTTGGTATCTAGTCTAAGAGTACAATTGATGCTGAGGAGGAATGCCAAGAGGTACAAGACATGGCTCCCCACCTCTCTAGAGAAGAATTCATAGGAAATGGACCAGCTGAGACTCCAAAGGTCAGTCGGTACAACCTAGTTATCAAGTACATCACTGCTGCAATGGTGTGCACTCCACCAGTTTAATTCTCACACTGCCATCCTCAGATGGAAAATGCAGAATTCCATTTAGTTTTCCCTGTTAAAGGGGTGACATTAAGGAAGGCACATTCAGATTTGCTGTCTGAGGGGTTTCTTTTTTCCTGTCCCAGAGATGCTTACCTACTTTCACCTGCTCTCCAGGACAACCCACACTTGAAGAAAAGTCTTAGTTATCCAACAGTAGATAAGAAATAAAAATTAAAGAAAAAAGGGACAGTTAAAAGAAAACATGTTATGAGAGAATAAACATCACTACATTATTATCTAAGTAGTCTAAATGTACCAATTACAGATTTTTTTTAAATTTTATTTTTAAAAACCTGTTTTTATTTTTTAAAGATTTTATTTATTTATTTATTTATTTTTGAGAGAGAGAGAGAGAGAGAGAGTACAAGCAGAAGGAGTGGGAGGAGAAGCAGGCTCCCCACTGAGCAGGGAGCCTGATGTGGGGCTCGATCTTAAGACCTTGGTATCATGACTTGAGCTGAAGGCAGACGCTTAGCCAATGAGCCACCCAGGCGCCCCTTAAAACATGTTTTTAGAGCAACATGTTACCTATAAGACACATACTTCAAATGTACAGAAAGGCTGGTAATAAACAGATGGCAAATATAAACTAAAAGAAAGTTGAAGTAGCAACTCTAACATCAGAAAAACACATATAGGGGTAAAATAATCAATATGACTACAAACAAACATGCATCTAATAATAATACCTATACTTATTTATCTATGGAGAAACAACTAACATAATAAGGAGAAAAAGAAAACTCAACCATTACACGTAACTTCTAATACATTCCTCTCACACATCGACAGACCAAACAGACAAAAAAAAAAAAAAATAAGCGAAGACAGAGAAGATTTGAGTCACAATTAATAAGCTCAAACTAGTATTTATACACACATAGATTCATATATTAACTTTATAACCCACAAACATGGAGTTTGGATTGTTTTTGAGCACACATGGCACATTCACAGAAAGTAACCACATAATAAAACAAAAGGCAGCCCCAGGGTCCCCTCCCCCAAATCAACATTAGAGACTAGACTCTCTGATCACAAGGCAACACATTACAGATCTGTGTGAGAAGAATAGGTGTTTAAAATTCCTAAGTGGATAAAAACTGAACGATGAAAACAAAAGTAATTAAGCTTTAAATTTAAAAGGAAATCATAAAACAATTTGAAACATAATGTAAAATTTATGACACATTGTATAGAGTTGTTGAATCACTATATTGTATACCTGAAATTAATATAACACTGTATGTTAAGTAGAATTTAAACTTTAAAAGCAAAATAAAATTTATGATACATATGTATAGCATTAGTTAAAAGGATACCTTCTTTAAATACGTTAATCAGAAAACAATATAGATACCTTCTTTAAATACGTTAATCAGAAAACAATATAGATTGAAAACAAAAGTACTAAATATTAATATCAATACAGAGAGAGGAGAAAGAGTAAACCAAAAGAAAAAAACGAGGATATTATAAAGATAAGGACAGACACTGTGGAAAACAGTATGGAGGTTCCTCAAGAAATTAAAAATAGTATTACCTATTACCTTATCAAAGTAATTCTTCTACTGGGTATTTATTCAAAGGATACAAACACACTAATTCAAAAAGATACATGCATATATGCAAAATAAATTATCCAATCAAATCAAACAATGCATTGGAAAAAAATCAATTAGAGTTAGTAACAGAGGGAACTGGTGCCATATACAGAACACAGAATTATACATGTATGTCACACATTTGTAGTGACATCTAGCCACCTATGTGTTCTTCTCCAAGGGAACACAGTGCCCTGATGCAGAAGCAGGTGATGAGATGGATTCAGAATTATAAACTCAGCAAATCCAATCCAACACCACAGAACACAGAAAAACAAGTTCCAGAGAAAAGATAGTTTTCTTTTAGAAATGCTGAAACTGAACTACTTATAGAACATGAAGGTGGGACATTTAACAATCATTTGGAAATACCGATTTAGTGCTGAGGGCAAATGGTTCAAAAATATGTGCTTGCAAGTCACACACATCTACTGATAACAGCCTTTAGGGAAAAAGAAGAAGAGGAAGGAACAGTTAAGCAGAAAAAAAGAATGGTGGGGTGGAATTGAGGAGAGTGGAGTCCCTTAAAGAGACCAAGGAATAAGACTGAATAGCACCTATTCAACTTGAATACTGAGAAATCTCTATTAATCTTCATGAGAACAGGTTCACTTGAATAGCAGAGGCAGAAACCACAGTGTATCAGGCTGAGAGGCAAATGGAGAAATGATGACAGCAAATGGGGCCTAATTGTTCAAAAAGCTCCAGTTGTGAAGGAAGACTAATATAAAGGGCAGTATGTAGAGAGCATTTTTAAAGGAAAGGATCTGAGCATGTTTATAAGCAGATGGGATGGGAGCTAGTGGAGCAACAAATGACAGTAAGTAGAAAGGTAATGATCAAAATCCTTGAAGATGGGGAATATGGTCATGAGCCCCAGCACCGGCAGGAGGAAGCACAGCTCTTCCTCCAAGAGAGCAGGGTCTTTGTCCATTTTGTTCACTGAAGAATTGTAAACATCTCTAACAGTGCCTAGCATGGAGTGGGTGTCCAGAATGTACCTGTGGAATGAATGCTACTGAAGAGAAAAGGAAAAATAGAGACACAGGTGTGCCTGGGTATCACAGTCAGTTAAGTGTCTGATTCTCGGTTTTTGGCTCAGGTCATAATCTCAGGGTCATGAGATAGAGCCCCATATGAGGCTCTGTGCTCAGCTCAGAATCTGTTTGAGATTCTCTCTCCCTCCCCCTGTGCCCCTTCCCCCCTCTGGCCCGCCCTCTCAAATAAATAAGTAAATAAACAAACAAACAAATATTTTTTAAAAAATTGGGACCCATTTGCTGGTGCAGTATGAGAAGAGTTGAACGAATGATCCAGCACATGACCTTTGTACTTTCTAAAAAGTAGGAGCCATGACCAGCTGATAGGACAAAGGCAGAAACAGGGTGAAAGTTTGAGACAATTGCTGTAGAAAATGGAAATGAGCAGCTGATGAGAGATGATGAGCTAAAGTTTTGCAGGGGATAACCAATTGACATATATTACCCATGTGTAGTAGCATCAAGTCATGTAGGTGTTTCTCTTCAAGAGGACACAGTGCCCTCGCTGCAGATGTAGCTGACTAGATGGATTCAGAATTGTAAACTGTGTGACTCTGATCCAACAGAGTCAATTTAACCAGAGGCATGACATTGACAGTCAAAGAATAGGTGAAGTTATGACTTCCACAAGCAAGGACAGGAGAATGACAGAAGAACTTAAGAGGAGAAGGACAAACTACAAAAGAAAGGAGAAGGGATCCAGGACCAGATGTGAGATTAAAGAACAGGAAGAGGAGGGCAAGAGACATGAGGCCAACAACCTCCTATCTATCTTTTCCTCCTTCCTCAATTCATCTACGAACCACTTTTAGACTGATCTCTTGATGGCTTAACTCTGATTCCATCATTACCCTGTTTATATACTTCAAAAGCTCCCCCTCCTGCTTATCAAATTCAATCTCTACTCTTTCAGTGTTCAATGGTCCTCCCTGATTTGGCATCAACCTATCATTTCACCATACATCCCTTTCTACACACCTTCACCTTGAAGCATGCAAATTTGCCCAATTCTATTGCTTGAAAGGTTTTATTCAACTCACTCTACTTCCTTATAGTTGCCAGATTTAGCAAGTAAAAATGCAGGATGCCCAGTTAAACTTGGGTTTCAGATAAACACTGGAAAATTTTCTCAGTATAATGTCTCATGCAAAATCTGTATTTATCTAGCAATCCTAGCCTCCATTCTCAACAATGTATTTCAAAATCATACTTTAATGTCACACTCAAAGATCCCCTCCATCATGAAGTCTTTTCCCCTCATCCCTCAAATGTGTATTCCTTCCTTAGTTCAGTCAATGAGTATTTACCATTGAGTAAAAACTGAACAAGGAATAGTCCCTATATACATGGAACTTCCACACTAGAGAGGCAGAGAGAGGAATAAGAAGAGAGTTAACAAGAGAGAAGTAGTGACAATGGGCCATGTACGCAAAAACAAAGCACACACCTTCCTATATATGCACTGTGGATACTTATGAACACTTTGGAAAAAGAGACATGACACTCAAAATTTAGAACAGAACATTCCTACATAAAATTTCTTTGGCTATAATCTACCAAATGCAATTTCTTTTGTAATAACTCCTGGCTTGATATGACAGAGACACCATTTAGCCAATTTTTCAAAGGAAGAATGTCTTTGTATAATGGAAATATAATGAGGGTCCAATGAATGGTCAACTGGTTTGGAAAGATTAAAATAGTATTAGAATTTTTCTATATCCTAATAAGGAACAGTAGACTTACCACACGTTGAGATGCTATCAATGCTGCTAATGTACTTCGCCCTGGTGCTCCTGGGGCACAGAAGGAAACTTGGACTTTGCTTCCTTTGATGGTCATTCCATCAGCTGCTTGATGAACCTCTTCAGCATGCTCAGCAGTGTTATATTCAACTACTGCAAAGCCACCAACATAACTGCCTTCATCCTGTGCAAGCTGATTTAATACATTTTGTTAAAAGGAGAATTCTAAAATTCAGTTAGAAATATTTATTTTCAGTATATAATTTTCAAAATCTAAAACAAATGTATCAAAACATGATACTGGCAAAAATAATGTATTCTTTCTCTCCAAAATCAAGTTTCCTAGTTGTGGGATGCCTGCCTGGCTCAGTTGGAAGAGCATGCAATTCTTGATCTTGGGGTCATGAGTCTGAGCCCCACATTGGGTATAGGGATTACCTTTAATAAATAAATAGATAGATAGATAGATAGATAGATAGATAGATACTTATGTACAGTCTTCCCTGAAGATAGGATTATAAATAAGATTCTGTCAAGTTTCTTTTTAATTCTTTGATTTTCTAAGTTATTTTAAAAGTCAAAGCTCAAATGATAATATTCCATCTATATGAAGATGTATAACTAATAATTTAGGTATAGAAAAATATGGAGACACAATAACTAAAACTTTAAAATAAATTTGCCAGATACATGCGCAATGAAAGATACTGAACAAATATTGATCACATATCTACATCAATTAAAGTTTGTATTATTAAGAGAAGAAAAGGAGGAGGAATTATTTTAATTAAATAATTTAGGCGAATCCCAGAAATTTGGTCAAGTATTCCAAAGCACATCTTATTTGGGAAAACTGTGCCCCAGCTTTGTTAAAATGCCATACACAACACACAAGCTTTATTTCTGAATGTGCCCTAAATAAACTCCTGCAATGTAGAACTTGATATTTCCAGTCACCCACCTGTAAGAGTGTAAAGGAAGATACTAAAGTCCTGGATCTGTAAAGACCGGTACAAAGAGCAAAAATAAGAACAAAATAAGACTCTAAAAAGTTTCTAAGTTTTGAACATGTCTGAATTATCTTAAACACATTCACGCGATAAAGTGGTAAATGTGGTAAAATTCAGCATGGTATGTCTTTTAAAAGACACATCTACAACACGTTTGGATTTGGCATCTCATAAATTAATATTACAATTAAATAATTTCTCAATCTTTTTTAGTTTCTCTCCTCTTATTTTTGAAGATTTACCTTTTTGTATAGTTTGACCAAATTTCTATTTTTCCTTCACATTCTTCCTTTGAAAACTGTCCTCAAATGTTTTTTCTTCCACAAAGCTTTTTCCAATCACCTAACAGGAAGGGAAAATATGTGCCTCTTCCAAACACTTCTCCTACAGCCCCATTTCTCTTCTAATCTAAACCAGATATTAAAATCAGATTTGTAAGGGGTGGCTGGGTGGCTCAGTGGTTGAATGTCTGCCTTTGGCTCAGATTGTGACCCCAGAGCCCTGGGATTGAGTCCCACATCAGGGTCCCTGCGCTTCTCCCTCTGCCTCTGTCTCTCATGAATAAATAAATAAAATCTTCAAAAAAAAATCAGATTTGTAAAAGTCCTCAGTCTCTTTAATGTCCCTTGATCACAAGACACTACCTTCAATATAGTCCATGTCAACCTACCAAGCAAAAGAACCTGAATCTCACAGATCCACTGATAAAGGCAAAGTTGCAAAGTTGTTTTATTGACCCTTTGAGAACTTTTGAAACACTTATTACTATTCCTAGTTCATTATGATCACTTTTATGGCTATATAAATTATAATACTATTTTAATTCTTTCAAAAGACAAAATCATCTAAGTCCACAGCATCAGCAGTTTTCAAGAGGAATATTTAAGTTCAGTAGGAGAGCCATTCAAATATGTAATGGTCTGACTTCTAATCTAGTTAATTTTACATTATTTTGAAACATTTTAATAGAGCTAAATGGTCACTTACAAATAATATAACAAAACATTTTTCTACCAGTGGCAACCCAGATTAGAGAACTTCTCAGGTACCTTCCAACTCTGTGATTCACAATTCAAATACACCTTGTGATAAATGGCTACTTCCCTCACATTTGCTTCAAAGGCACCAACTACAGCTACAAAGAGTTTTGTTTGACCACAGAATATCACTGTATACTTAATAGTATCCAAAAAAGGATATGGATTAGATTATCATCTTTCAATAACTGGGCAAAGATTTGATAAAAAATTTGTCACAGAATTTTCTAGTTTTATGAAACTCTTAAATGGTTGCTTTGATGCTTATATTGGGATTGAAGGGATAGAAATACAAGAAAAAGTAAGATGATAGCATTAATCTATATAATTATCATTATATGTATTATATATAGTTATATAGTTAGCTATATAATCTATATTTACATATATAATAAAACATTACATAATTATATATAGTTATATATGGTTATGTGTGTATGTGGATATATATACACCCACATATGTAAAAAACTATAACAACTCTGAGCTTTCTAGTTTAATAGTAGAGACTCAACAAATGCATGATAAAAGAAAAATGGTGGGGTAGTGGGGGCAGGGAATATGGGTAAGAGTAAAAGAAGAATGGGAGGAGAGAAGAGAGAGAAGGAAGAAATTAAGGAAAGCAAGGGAGAAAAGAGTTCATCAGTTGCTACTGGATACCTACAAGGGAAGGAGCTTTATACAATATATACTTTTGTCTATTTAGTAGAATGTATTTAAGTTTACTGATCAAGTACATGAAAATTTGTACCAGTACTGTCAGTTTTCAAGATCTTCTCTGAATGTCTCACCATGATCCCATTAAGATAGGATTATACATTTTTTTAAGCCTCATAATACTCCCCTATCTTCTATTACATTACTCTTTATACAGGATTTATAATTATCTGCTTGTCAGTACCTTCCACAAAATTGTAAGGTATTGAGAGAGTACGTTTCTATTCTCTATATTTCCAACTCTTAGCAGTATAATGTCTGGCACAGAGAAGATAATAAGCAACACCTGGATGGATGAATGGATCAATGGATGAAAGGCTCAACAAATGGTTGGAATGAAGTGAATGAGTAAGTGATGGGTTTGCTAAGACATACTTAACTATATAATAATATAGGTTAACTCATCTGCAAAAGGAATTGACTGAAAATTTACCATGACCTTAAAGTCTTCATTACAGATTAAAAAAGACTTAGATTATCCATTGTGATTTTCACATAGGTATAATAAATTTGTGAGTGCATGCAGAATAACAGGCAGAGACTTTCAAAGATTTCAAATGATACCCTAAGAATACATACCTGGCAAAACACAGGTTTATGTATACTGGAAAAAAATTGCAACAGCTCCTCTGAATCCCTGTAGTCACTAGGGAGTTTATCTATACAAAGGCACTTAGAATGAATGAGCTCTGCGGCCAATAGATTAACATCCATCCATTGTGCAAACAGAGCTGATGCTCCCAATTGTTTACCCAGTAACTCCAATCTAGCCTTTGCAGCAAAGTCCTTTTTCATGTATTCCACAAATCCATAGCCTTTGGAATGGCCAGTAACTTCACTGTAGACTAGAAAACATCTTTCAATATTTCCATAAGCACGAACAAGTTCTTCAAACTCTTCTAGTGTGAAAGAAGTGGGCAAGTTGGTAATACACAGCAAGGCATCTGTTGGCTGTAGCTGAACAATTAAGTCCTTTCCTCGAAAAGAATATTGATGAAACATCTGAATTGCATTCTGGGCTTGCTCTCCATTCAGTAAGGTTACGAAAGCTAGAAGATAACAAAATAAATTAAAGAATTTTCTAAGCCAGTGTTTTCAAACTTTTTTGACTATGACTTACAGTAAGGAATATACTTTTGGTCTGTGACTTGGTATACATATACACAGTTCTGAAACAAAAGTATCAGGAACTAATACTCCTACCACATCCAATGCACTCTGATATTTCTATTCTATTTCGTGGTGTTTTTTTTTTTTTTTAATGCTGACACCACCCACTTAACTAATTTCATGACCAGTGACTCAAATAAAAGTATTGGAATTACATTAGGAGTTCCACTATAAGATCTATAAGATACTACAATGTTCTGTTTTTAATTTTTACAATATTTTCAAACTACAGATTTTATTTTTCCCAACTACATGTAATGCAAAATTTTGTGAAGTATTAAAAATTTTCTTTCATGTTGAAACATGTGACACTATGAAGAAAGAAAATTATAGAAGAATATTCCTGATGAACATAGATGCAAAATCTTCAACAAAATATTAGCAAGTGTATTTAGCAACATTGAAAGGATCATTCACCTAGATTAAGTGGAATTTATTCCAGGGCTGCAGGGAAGTTCAATATTCACAAATCAATCAATGTGATAAACCACATTAAAAAAAATGAAGAATAAAAATCATACAATCATCTCAATACATGCAGAAAAAGCATTTGACAAAATTCAACATCTTTTCTTGATAAAAAAAACTCTCAACAGAGTGTGTTTAGGGGATACCTTAAGCTAAATAAAGGTCATTCATGAAAAATCCACATCATACATCATACTCAATGGCAAAAAAAAAAACTAAGTTTTTTCTCTAACATCAGAAACAAGACAATAATGTCCATTCTTTTTATTCAACATAGTACTGAAGTCCTAGTCACAGCAATTAGGCAAGAAAAAGAAATAAAATTCATCCAAATTGGTAAGGAACAAGTTAAACTGTCACTATTCAAAGATGGCATGATACTATACATAGAAAACCCTAAAGGGATGCCTGGGTGGCTCAGTGGCTGGGTACCTGCCTTCCACCCAGAGCATGGTCCTGAAGTCCCTGGACTGGGTCCCACATGGGACTCCCTGCATGGAGCCTGCTTCTCCCTCTGCCTGTGTCTCTGCCTCTCTCTCTCTGTGTCTCTCATGAGTAAATAAGTAAAATCTTAAAAAAAAAAAAAAAAAAGAAAGAAAGAAAGAAAGAAAAAGAAAACCCTAAAGATCCCAACAAAAGCTATTATAATAAATGAATTCAGTAAAACTGCAGGATTTAAAATTAATACACAGAAAATAGTTGCCTTTCTGTACACTAATAATGAAATAGCAAAAAGAGAAAGAAAACAATCCCATTAATAATTGCACCAAAGGGATCCCTGGGTGGCGCAGCGGTTTAGCACCTGCCTTTGGCCCAGGGCGCGATCCTGGAGACCCGGGATCGAATCCCACATCGGGCTCCCGGTGCATGGAGCCTGCTTCTCCCTCTGCCTGTGTCTCTGCCTCTCTCTCTCTCTCTCTCTCTCTCTCTCTCTCTCTCTCTCTGTGTGTGTGTGTGACTATCATAAATAAATAAAAATTAAAAAAAGAGACATTTAAAAAATAAATTTAAAATAAAAAAATAATAATTGCACCAAAAAGAATAAAATGTCTAGGAATAAATTAAACCAAAGAGGTAAAAGACCCGTATTCTGAAACTATAATGATGATGAGAGAAATTGAAGAGGACTCAAACAAATGGAAAGATATCCCACAGTCCTGGACTGGAACCCCCATACTGTTAAAATGTCCATACTACCCAAAGCAATCTACAGATTTAATGCAATTTCTAACAAAATACCAACAACATTTTTCACAGAACTAGAACTAATTCTAAAATGTATGGAACCACAAAGGACCTCAAAAAGCCAAAGCAATCTCGAGAAAGAAGAACAAACCTGGAGGTATCATAATCCCAGATTTCAAGATCTACTACAAAGCTATAGTAATCAACCAGTTTGGCACTGGCACAAAAATAGACACATAGATCAATGAAACAGAGAGCCCTGAAATAAACCCATATCTATGTGGCCAATTAATCCATAGCAAAGGAGGTAAGAATATATAATGGGAAATACAGTCTTTTCAATAAATGGTACTGGGAAAACTAGACAGCTACATGCAAATGAATGAAACTGGACCACTTTCTTATACCACACACAAGCTCAAAATGAACTAAAGACCTAAATGTGAGCCCTGAACCCATAAAATTCCAAATGGTTGAAAAAAAGACAGTGATCTCTTGAACATCACCCTTAGCAACATATTTATGGATATGTCTCCTGAGGCAAGGGAAACAAAAGTAAAAATAAACTACTGAGACTACACAAAAATAATTTGCACAGCAAAGTAAATCATCAATAAAATGAAAGACAACCTAATGAATGGGAGAAGAGATTTGCAAATGATATATCTGGTAAAGGTTTGATATCCAAAACATATAAACTCATACAATTCAACACCAAAAAAACCACTCTGATTAAAAAATAAGCAAAGAATATGAATAGATATTTTTCCGGAGAAGACATAGATGACCAACAAATACATGAAAAGATGCTCATCACTCATCAAAAAGGAAATCCACAACAAAATCACAATATCACCTCATACCAGTGGAATTGCTAGTATCAAGAAGACAAGAAATAATAAGTGTTATGAGGAGAAAAGGGAATCCTTGTGCACTATTGACAGGAATGTAAATTAATGTAGCCACTCATATGGAAGTTCCTCATAAAATTAAAAGTAGAATTACCATATGATCAAGGAATTCCACTATTGAGTATTTACCCAAAGAAAATGAAAACATTAATTTGAAAAGATATATGCACCTCTGTTTATTGCAGCTTTACAACAATGAAGATGTATATATATTCACAACAGAATATTACTCAGCCATAAAAAAGAATGAGATCTTGCCATTTGTAATCACATGGACAGACCTAGAGGATATAATACTAAGTAAAATAAGTCAGACAGAGAAGGACAAATACCATATGATTCCACTAACATGTGGATTCTAAAAAACAAATGAATAAACAAAAACAAACAAGGGGCGCCTGACTGGTTTTGTTGGTAGAGCATGATTCTTGATCTCAGGGTCATGAGTTTGAGCCCCACATTGGACACAGAGTTTACTTAAAAAAATAAAAACAAAAACAAATACATAGAACAAACTGGCAGTTGCCTGAGGGGATATGGAGGTGGTGGTAAAATACATTAAAGGAATTAAGAGGTACAAATTTCCAACTATGAAATAAGTGATGGAGATGAAAAGTATAGCATAGGGAATACAGTCCGTAATATAACAATAATGTTGTATGGTGACAGATGGTGAGTACACTTATTGTGGTATGCACTGGGTAATGCAAAAAATTGTGGAATCAATAGGCTGTATACCCCCAAAAAGTGTTGTACACCTGAAACTAATATAACACTATATGCTAATTATACTTCAATAAAAAATTGAAGGATACCAAGCCTATAAAAATTTATTATAACATCACAACATATTAGAAAACTCTTTATAGGGATCCCTGGGTGGCGCAGCGGTTTGGCGCCTGCCTTTGGCCCAGGGCGCGATCCTGGAGACCCGGGATCGAATCCCATATCGGGCTCCCGGTGCATGGAGCCTGCTTCTCCCTCTGCCTATGTCTCTGCCTCTCTCTCTCTCTCTCTGTGACTATCATAAATAAATAAATTTAAAAAATTTAAAAAAAAAAATTTAAAAAAAGAAAACTCTTTATAAAAATAATGTCTCCAGTAACACATTAATTATGTGATAATTTAAGATATTATCTTCAGAAAATACATTGTGTGAGTAGCATTTATATGATTTAATGCTTAAGAGTTTCAGAGATTAAGAATGAAAAGACAGTAAGCCGCTATTAGTGCCCACACTGAGAAACAAAATGAAACCAGTTGCTTAAAAGTAAAAGCTTACCTGTTCGCTTATTTCTGTCCACATAACAATATTTTAACTCATAGTCTTGTAATAAATCGTGAACTTCCTAAGAGAGAGAAAATATGAATTCAAATAAATACAAAATGCAGTTAGTGGATAATCCAGCTGTACTAGCCAATCATCACTGCCACCACCATCTGCCATGTAAAATACCTTTCATGGATCTCAATTCTTTAAGTTGAAGGCATTCCAAGCCCACTAAATAGGACATCAACTTACCTCTCCAAGTATATTTCCCAGTACAGAACCTGAACATAGATCACGTTTCTGCTCAATGGGTATTCGCTATCTGACCAGGATGCCATGCACAGCCCTCACTCTGAATCACTACTTACGCTGATACCTTGACCATGCATGGAGCAAAGATACCACTAAAGCTCCTAAACTTCATCTGAAATCACATGCATCTTTTGAAATCCCAGCTCAAATATTCTTTCAAGAACTTTTTTTCCAATTTCTTTTATTACGTATTTATTTATTTTGATTGAGAGAGCACGACCATGAACAGGGGGTGGTGGGAGAGGAAGAATCCTAAGCAGGGTCCACACTCAGCATGGAGCCCAACATCAGGTTTGATCTCATGACCCTAATATCATAACCTGAACTGAAATAAGGGGTTGGTCACCCAACTAAATGAGCCACCAAAACACCATAAGTTTTTTCCAATTCTTTTCTGCAGGATGAGATATCACCTACTTCTACGCTAATAATGGTCATACTTCGTTTGTACCTGTCTTATGTCAATAGCATTAAACATTTCTCTTTGTTATATATTGCACATACAGAGCTTTTAACAAGTAATACACTTGTAGATGCTGAACCAGGAAAGAAAATAAATACAGGTAGACTGCAGGGGCACCTGGGTGGCTCATCAATTAACTGTCCAAATTGTAATTTCAACTAGGGTCATGATCTCAGAGTTGTGAGACTGAGCCCCATGTGGGGCTCTGCATGCTGAGCATGGAGCCTGCTTGAGATTCTCTTTCTCTCTCTCCTCTCAAAAAAAAAAAAATAGACTACAGGTAGACTGCAGATCCAGAGATTCCTGGGTATGAAAACAATAACCACCACCAAGGTATATATGTAATTCAATTCATTTCCCCTTTGCTCCCCAAAATGGTGAAACTGACTTTCCGGTTCATTCTGTTTCCAGTATTAATCCGGTCTGACATGGTTTCTTCTGGTATAATTTTCACCCACCTAGGGTCCTGAAAAAGCAGATTTCTATTCCTAATCTTTCCTGTTAAAATGATAATACTTGAGTACAGGAACTATATTTCATATATCTGTATACTACTCTGTTATTTTGCAAATGCTAGGCACTCAAATACAAAGTGAATACAATTATTTTGCCATTGAATTTGGCCTTGGAAAATTTATTCATAATATACAACAGACAGAATTTTCTAAAGGAAATGGACTATCATGTACATGGGCATATTGATCCTAGATTGGAGAGTTATAGCCAACCTGCTCTACTTGCATATGAATAAATTAAACATACACAAGTGCTAGTATATTAAGTTCACAATAGAAACCAACTCAATAATAATTTTTATTATTGCCATTGTTATAGTTAGCTTTCACTTAGCTTTTACTAGGTACCAGAGCACTGAACTCACTCCTTTTATTAAAAATCAAGAAACCAGCCTGACACTGAAAAGTGCATGCTCTTGACTCTTGGTCTCAGGGTTGTGAGTTCAAGCCCCATGTTGGGTTTAGAGATTACTTAAATAAATAAATAAATAAATAAACTTAAAAAAAATGTTTTTTAAAGGTGGAAGCACCTGGATGGTTCAGTCAAGAGCATGTGACTCTTGATCTTGGGGTGTAAGTTAGAACCTTATATTGGTTATGGAGATTACTTGAAAATATGTTTTAAAAACTTTATAGAAAAATAAATAAATAAAGGAAACCACAGCAAAACAAAATCAAGTAATTTGCCAACGTCATATACTTAGTGACTTGCTGAGTAGAGATTCACCTATCAGTCTGGATCCTGCGACCACACCGTTAACCTCTATACTATACTACCATAATCCTTCCAGAATCAACTAACACTACACTACCATTAACAGTCACAAAAACAATATCATTAGTGCCCTAATAAGTGATCACATAGAAATGGGAAATAAATAAGCTGACAGTTACAAGTTGAGACATATTTTCCCTAAAAGAAAAATATGCATGGGGGAAAAGAATGATATAATAGGCAAAGTATAAAAACATAATGTTAGATGAAAAAAAAATCACCTATGATAAGTAATAAAAGAAAGGTAAAGTTGATAATTTAGTATTATTAGTCAATATACATATACTACCAATTTTGTAAGATATGGTTTGATGAATTATATAGGAATAGCATCACTATACAGATTAGTTTACATCTTACTATGGAAATTTTTTTTATCTTGTAGGCTTCAATGTTTCCTTGGACTTAAAACATACAGTGTATTCATTAAGAAAATATAACTCTCTCAATAACATGGCATATACATCTTACCAATCAGCTAATTTAATCCTTAATATAGAAGGTGGCACCATTTTGTTTGAAGGGATCCAGTGTATGCTTTTAGTTGCACAGACTCTAATCTCTCATTTCACTAGTTAACAGCTGTCAAATGCCAGATAAAGAAAACATGACACTGCTCTTCACATTATCAAGTATCTGTAAACAAATGACATGTTATGCTACTCATTCAGCTGAGAGGATTACCTGAGAGAGATCTTATGTATTCAAAGATGCATTTGGCACCTTAAAAATTGTTTTTAAAAAACCTCTATTTCAAATTGTAGCTTTTCTATGTATCAGATGTGGGATACCGAATTTGCCAGCTGGGAAACCTTACAAAGCTTCTTGCAAAGAAAAAAAAAAAACAATTATTTTCCTCCATGCCCTGGTTGTTTTGACCCAGGCAAAAGTGGGTCACCCCTCAATTTGAGCCTCAGTAAGTTGGCCAAATTAAAAACTTAAAACCTGAAAGAGAGCCCTATATCATTTGCCAGAATTCTACAATGCTCCGCCACACAGAACCCAAACAACTAAAATTACATCTTTCTATTCTGATCTAGCTTTATGACATTTCTATTAACTTACAAGTTAATTTTAAGGAATGAAGTAGCACCCTGTGACCATGAATACCAGTTACAAATTTCTTACAGTAGATGAGTTCATCAGAACTAACAGACAGCTTTAGCAATCTATTTCCAGACCATGTTCATTATTACTCCCTGGAATTAAATGAAAAGTTTTCACATATGAAATATTTCCTAAGGAGAGAATCAACAGCCGCAATGAAACCCAGCCTTAGTTTTAAACCTAAATCATGCAGTCTTCTAAGCCCTTCTCTGGCTTTTATGAATTTCTTTTTCCTAAGAAAGACTTTCACAGATTAAAGCACTCTAAGTTTCAAATTCTGCTTTTTTGAGGGAAAAAGAAACAAATGTTTTTGCTAATTATCCTTTATATTTTTAAGTGATTTGATAATATGGAAAAATTACCTGTAACATACTAAGTTATGACTTATAATAATGAAAGAAGCACCCAGGAACTCACCACCAAACCTAAAGACTAGAACATTAGCAACACTGTTCCACTGACTTCTACATCCTTTGCTAGCCCATCCTGCCCCTTTCATCCATAGCTGGAGCTCCTAATGTAGGTATGTATTCCCAAATGATATGGGGACTTATTTTACTTGTTTCTGAGCTTTAGAGAAATGGTACTATGCTATTTTTAATCTCCTGTGCCTTGCCTATTTATCTATTTATTTATTTTTGGTACCTTGCTTTATAAACTCAATAAAAATGTTCCAAAAATTCACTCATATTCCACTGGTCATTCATTTATTCACTACCATTTGATATTCCATTCTATGCCTATAGTAAGATTTATGTACCCATTTTTCTACCAGCGGATATTTGGTTTGTTTCTAGGTTGTTGTTTTGCTACTTACATATTTTTAACTACTACCACATTCTTATATATTTTACGCATTTCCTGGTGTTCATGTACAAGTTTTTGAAGGAATGAAATTTCTAGGCTACACACATACAAATGTATGTAAGAAAGTGCCAATTGTTTGCGGGAATGATTGTAGCAGTTTACATTCCCATAGGAATACATTAGAGTCCCACTGATTACATTACCATTACATACAATGCATGGTGTTACCAGATACTTGACTTTTGTCAATTTAGTTGATATAAAATTGTACTTTACTGTGATCTTAATTTGCATTCCCTTGATTAGTAAAGGTAGGGCATTGTGATGATTAGTTTTGTGTCAACTTGGCTATAGTATTCAGTTATTCCATTAGACATTAAGTGTTACTGTGAAGGATTCTGTAGATGTGGTTAGTATCTACAATCAATTTATAGACATTATCTTATTCAATCCTGTTTAGCCCAAATGAGCTGGATTTTATCATTCAAATTTTATTTACTTATTTTTTAGAATGGGAAAAATTAGGAGGGGGGCAGGGGAAAGAGGGGGAGAGAGAGAATCTCAAGCAGGTTCCATGCCCAGCATCGAGCCCAATGCATGGCTCATCTCATAACCTTGAGGTCATGACCTGAACTGAAATCAAGAGTCAGACACTTAACTGATTGAGCCACCCAGGTGCCCCTATATCCAGATTTTATTTTTTTAAGTTTTTTTTTAAATTATTATTCATGAGACACACACAAAGAGAGAGAGAGGCAGAGACATAGGCAAAGGGAGAAGCAGGCTCCATGCAGGGAGCCTGACATGGGACTCGATCCCATGACTCCAGGATCATGCCCTGAGCCAAAGGCAGATGCTCAACTACTGAGCCACCCAGGCATCCCTATATCCAGATCTTAAAGATAAGGACACTGAGCCCTAGGAAAGTCTACTGACTGGCAGTAGAGATAGTATGTGATGGATCTGGTATTCAAACCCAAGCTAGCAGACTCCAGAACAAACACAGTGAACTACTATGCTATATTGTAGCTTATGTATCAGCAGTGCAAAAATAAAGTCTATGAAATATTCATTCCCATCACATTCCTAAAGCTTAATGCATCACTGACCTCCTAACCTTGGAATGAGGATCAGGCCAAGAACAAGGTTTGAAAGACACAAAACCAACAGTTTTACTTTCTGACAGCTAGAAATCAGATTGCAACACTCACTTGCTTAAATATTTCATGGATCCGCATTTCCCTGAAAATAAAATCTGAACTCCCTAAACTTTTAGTCATATTCACATGACCTTTTTTTCAGTGCATACACATACTCAGG
Source organism: Nyctereutes procyonoides (assembly GCF_905146905.1). NCBI lineage: Eukaryota > Metazoa > Chordata > Mammalia > Carnivora > Canidae > Nyctereutes > Nyctereutes procyonoides. The sequence goes on along the minus strand of NW_026575140.1, from coordinate 44,105,386 downwards.
GCAGGCAACACTAGGCGCACAGCACACACTGAGCTTTTCAATGTCTCTTTGTGAGGGTACTCCCACTGGGATCAGGGCCAAACCCTTAGGAACTCGTTTAATTTTAATTACTTCCACAGAAGCCCCATCTCCAAATATGGCCACACTGGGCATTAGGTCTTCAACATACGAGTTTAGAGAAACACAAACATTCAGTTCATAATAGGTGCTATCATGAAATGGCTGATTCCAGGGCTAGAGCACAGAAGGTGCAAAACAAGCTGCAACATCTTAATGTTAAAAGCAAAGGAAGTATTCAGCAAATGGTGGGGACACATCCAAAGGACATCAGACCCTTCCCTAAGTGTATGCTGGAATTAGTGGCTTGTTTCCGAGGAATCATGAATAGAAAAAGTGGTATCTTTATAGGAGTGATGGAGCAGACAGCGCCTTAAGTAAATGATCAAGATTAACATCATTGATAGTAAGTCATGCTTCCCCTGAAATGATGTGATCAGAAGTGTACTTCACCTCTGTGGAATTCTTACCAAAATTCCATAACCCTAATCTCTCATGAGAAAAACATACAAACCCAAATCGAGGGCATTCTAAAAAAGATATCTGACCAAAACTGTCAAGGTCATATAAAACAAGGAAAGACTGGAGTGCCTGGGTGGCTCAGTTAAGCATCTGACTCCTGATTTCAGTTCAGGTCATGATCTCAGGGTCATGAGACTGAGCCTTGCATCAGGCTCTGCACTCAGCACGGATACCACTTGTCCCTCTCCCTCTGTTCCTTCCCCCGCTTGTTTTTCTTTCTCTCTCTCTCTCTCTCTCTCTCACTCTCTCCCTCTTAAGTAAGTAAATAAAATCTTACAAAAAAGAACAACAAGGAAAGACTGAGAAACTCGTGCAGAATGGAGACTAATGAGACATAATGTGGCACCCCTGCATTGGATCCTGGAATGGAAAAAGGACATAAGTGAGAAAACCAATGAAATCCAAAGTCTGAAGTTCAGTTAATAATAATGTGCCCATGATAAAGTCTTAGTCCTAATAAACCTTGAGTATTTAAGATGTAACATGAATAGACAGTGGGTAAAGAATATATGGGAACTTTGTGCTATCTTTGCGATTTTTTCTGTAAATCCAAAATTATTGCAAAATTAAAGATTTAAAAGAGGACATAGGAGCCAACCTGAGGAAGCTCCCATTGCCCAAATCTAAAACAAATGAAGCATGAAAATAAGTAATCATATTAATGAAGTATAACGCATTGAGCAGCATAGGAACCCGTGAGCCTATTTTTAGTATAAATTAGTAAATAAATTGAACACTTGAAAGGGAATAGAATATTCACAGTCTTAATTAAAGTATCCCCCTTCAAAATCCTTATTAGTTACAAAAGGGGAAGAATTTTGCATGGAGAAGCCTGGCAAATACTACTTTAATAAAAAATCAATCAAAATGTGATATTCTTGCTAAGGAGACCTAACTTGAATCTAATCATGGAGAAACATGAGACAACCCCAAATTGAAGGACATTCTACAAAATAACTGGCCTATCATCCTCAAAAGGGTCAAGGTCCTAAAAGTCAAGCAAAGACTGAGAACTTTTTCCAGACTAAAGATTAAAAAGAGAGGATCCCTGGGTGGCTTAGCAGTTTGGCACCTGATATGTCTATCATAAATAAATAAATAAACAAATAAACAAATAAATAAATAAATAAATCTATCTATCTATCTTAAAAAAAAAAAAGATTAAAAAGACACAATACCTAATTCTGAACTGGATCCTTTCACTATGAAAGACATCAGTGGGACAACCAGCAAAACTTAACTTGTGATCCAAGGATTAGGTGGCAGGTATTCTGACTTTGGTGGGTAGTGATGTGGCACTGCTAGAGAATGTCCAAATTTGTAGGAAATACACAATAAAGTACTCAGGGTGATAAAGTGTCATGTTAGTATTCACTCTTGAACAGTTGAGGGGAAAAAGTTCTTTGTATTATATTTTTCTGTGTGTTTAAGATTATCTCAAAATTTAAAACTTCCCAGATTCGCATGTTCTTGTTTATTGCCATTACCTTTACTCTAGATCAGGCTGTAAAAAGCCCACAGGGTTGAAAGTCAGAGTCTTGGAGACTCACCTGGAATTAAGAGTAAGCAGTTACACTTGTGGGTAATAGAAAAATCCAAAGTCCAGGAAATAAAAGCAGGCTGGGAGCTGAGAGCAGATAATCACAGTAGGGGTTCAGGGGCAAAAATATAAAACCCAATTGTCTAGGGTCAGAAGGGTTGGGATGGGTCATGGGATCAGGCAAGGTAGCAGGATGAGAGGCAACATTTACATACAAATACAGGCATAAACAAATTCAATGAAATCTAACGCTGTTTAGGCATTCAGGTGGTAACAAACATGTAACAGAAAGCTTCAAACACAATGTACAAGCATACAGAAGTAAGAAATAAGTCCACACACCCAAAGATAATGATGGTAAGTAAGCACAAAATTAAGCACTAAATGCCTATAAAATAAGTTTAGGGGCTCACCAGTTAGGGACTCAAAATCTAACAGAAGAGAGAAACTTTTTTCTTTTAAAGATTTTATTTATTTATTTGACAGAGAAAGCCAGAGAGGACACGTGGGGGGTGGGGGGGACTGCAGAGGGAGAGGGAGAAACAGGCTTCCCCGCTGAGCAGGATACCTGACACAGGCCTCGATCCCAGGACCATGAGGCAGACGTTTAACCTACTGAGCCACTCGGGTACCCCAGAAACTTTTTTCCTATCAATAAATACTTATGTGAAGAACACTGAACAGCACATCAGTCTTCTTGTGTTTTAAAGAGAAACATTCCTTAAAGAGAAACAATCTTTGACGTTTAATAAATGTTGGGGGGAAATAATACACTTCAATTCCTTGTAAAGGCCCGGAATAGTACCTAAAAATGTCGATTGGTACTGCTGAGTGACCAGAGAACAATGAGCTTTTACATCAAACATGAAGCAACACAGTTGACTCTTTTAAAGAAAGAAAATTAAGGAGCCTAATTGATATTCTTGCCCAAGAAGGAGGATTACCCCACCTTTGCATAAATGTGGGCCACAGCAGTTTCTGAAGAAAACTCTTCAAGAAGCAGCTCTGGATCTGCTCAAGTGGTCCATATTTAGGTGAAGTCCCCAAAACATGATCAAATTGTATTAGCCTAGAAAGGCACTTCTCATGCTGGGTCTAAACTCCCCAGTGAGATCAGGCATAAGTTACAAGAGATCTGTAATCCCCTGATTACGTGCAAATTTCTGAGTGTCTATGAATATTAACACTTTCCTAGAGAGAGGGTTTATGGCTTTCAACCTACTCATAAGCCATAAGGAGTTGACTGAATTATTATAAGTAAATGGAGTAGCATCACTACCAAAAAAGCTAGCATGATCTCACAATGCAAAATTTTCTCATTTTGCAAATCAATCCTGGGGGCTTCGGGGTGTCAGACATATTAAAAGAAGTCTAACATTTTAGAACAACATAGGTGGGCAGTCCCCTTCTGTTTTAAATTTCCCTTGGAACAATGAGTCAGGTTCTAGGTGAAGTATTTGTGATATAAAAGTAAATATTACACAATCCCTGTCCTTTGAAACACATTACAATGTGTGCAGAGGGGAATTACAATTATAATACAGTGTAGGAAAAGAATATGAGCTGTGGAACCAGATATTAGTCTTTTTCAGTTTATGGCTAATTAGTTGAATGACCTTGGGCAAACTTATTGGTATTAACTTTGCATTTGTTTCCCTAACAGTAAAATGGGAATGAGGAAGTTTGATCTTACAGTCTTGAAGTGAGGATTAAGTACAATGTAAACAAATGTAAAAAAAAAAAAAAAGCATACAGTGTCTGGCAATAATAATAGGTACCCAATAAACAAAATTTGTTATTGTTGCTATAGATATCCAGAGGAAAGAAAAATTTGTTCTGGCAGGGGGATTACAGGAAGAGCTCAATTAGACAACCATGGTCCTGTTTTAGGAGATACAATGACAAAGTGGTTAGTGGTGTGTGTCCAGGGAGAAAAAAAAGAAGACGGTGAGGAAATGTGGACTTACATCCTATAAATTACTGGTTTGAAGGAATTGAAGTTGTAAGTTAAAAAACAATACCATAAATTCTATGGGAAGAGAGAAGCTAGATCTAGAAATCAAAATTCCAGGATAATTTTTTATATTCAGTATAAATAAGACATTTATAACCAAGCTGTCTGAAGATAGGATACCTAACCAAGCAGTTATGCCTGAAAGTAAAGGTGTTAAAAGTGTGCAAGATTCCATGTGTCAAGAACTCTAAATTTGATTTATATAGTAAGCAAAAGAGTTAAAATGTCTTCTACCATCCTTTCCAATACTGAAATTTTATGGGTTTTTTTTTTAAATTAAAATTCTGAAAAAAAAAAATCTGTATTAGTTAGGATACTATTGGTTGGTATACACGTAAGACCCAACTTGAAATCCATGAAATAAGAATTTAGTGGCTTGCATAACCATGAAATCCAGAGGTAAGTTTCAGATATAGTTTGATCAGGGCTCCTCTACCTTTTTCTCCTTCAGGTCAGTCCTCCTCTGTCCTCAGACTGCCAGCTGTAATCAGGGCAATATGTCTCTGCATCCTTATCCAGTGGGATGAAAGACAATCTCCTACCTTAACAAGCAAACAAAAGCCCTAACCATTTTAGTATATTGGGTTGTAACAATCACAACCCAATCCCAAGGGGCCGGGATATACAGATTGGCTTAGGGCCAGGTTATTGCCCATGCTTTAACCAATTCTAATGTCGAAAGGGAAGAACACTGTTGTTGGTTTATGTCACCCAAACAGATAGGAGTAATCTGTCAAATCAACCCAAACCATAGAAGTTGATAAATAATGAGGGATGAGTAGAGCCTCCAAGGAAAATCTGGGTGCTATTAGGAAGGACAAGAGATAGGCGACAGCATTGGGTTCTCAGCAAGAAACATATGGCAGACTCAAAAACTAAGTAATTGCAGAGGATTTTTTTTTAAGAAGACTATCTACAAAGACTTATAAAAAGCCTTTGGTTAGCAACAGTCCCCTATAACCTCTGAGCCTAAGGAGGCAAGGGTAATGACTACAAACAACACCAAGAGCTTAATTGCATGGAGAGCAGCACTGGAAAGAACTGTGACCTTTGAAAGAATTAACAGCCAACCCAAGGTATCCCAGGAGAAAGGAAGCTGAGTGAATAAGTACTCCAATCTATCTCGCCTCCACCCTTAGATCTCCTACTGGTGGCTCTAGCCAAATGCAACCAGAAACCAGAGCAAGATAAGCCTCCCAGGACACAGAGCAGGTAAGAAGGATAGAGTCAGATGTGGAGGAACAAAATGAAAGATATTTGGCACGGCAACCAAGGACAATCCTCTGCAGAGAATTGTAAGTCAAAATATACAGATTAGTGCTCTGACTTTCCCACTCCTTACTTATTACCCCTCTTTTTTTAAAATTTTTTATTTATTTATGATAGTCACAGAGAGAGAGAGAGAGAGAGGCGCAGAGACACAGGCAGAGGGAGAAGCAGGCTCCATGCACCGGGAGCCCGATGTGGGATTCGATCCCGGGTCTCCAGGATCGCGCCCTGGGCCAAAGGCAGGCGCCAAACCACTGCGCCACCCAGGGATCCCCTTATTACCCCTCTTGATGCATACCATCCCCTTAGAGTACGGCAATTACCTCTCTAAGCAAATGAAATACAAACAGAGCCAAGGTTTCAGATAAACAATTATAGAATATTGAAATGTATAGATAACTATGGTTAATCTACATTTTAATATTCCTTTACCTGCCTGCTTGAGCTGGTCTAAGTAGAGCTAAGCATAAAACTCTCTGCCCACAAGAGAGAAATGGGCTCTGGTAGCTCCTAAGGACCAGAGTTATAATGTAGGGAAGGTACGTGCAAATAGAAGTAGTAAGGGACAAAACTTGGAGTGAAACGGACCCCTTTCAGCAACAGCCTTTCATCAGAGATGATTTATTGCTTCCCCAATGTTCAGAATCTTGTTTATTTAAAGAGCAATTGCCTTAAATACAGCTCTTTCTTGAGCACTGACAAGGCACAGGTGCACTCATCAGTGATTTGAAGCTGGGAGAGTCTCTGTTCCTGCACAAAGCTGTTTAGAGCTTATTGTACTATTTAGAGTAATCTTAAACTTTAGGAGCATCATAGCTTAAATCATTGTTAAAATGCTAGTGAACAACACTAAATCACATTTACCATATTCTTCTATGGGAAAACATGTTACTAGCCAAAAAATAATTTATAAGAATAATTCCTATTCATTAATCAGGAAATGGCCTATAAACCACCTGAGACTTCTTTGGACTGCTTGTTAACACACAGCATTGTGATGCTGACCACAAAGTACTGCTCTTCTTGAAAATGTTTTCAGAACAGAGAACAAGCATTGCTGAAACACTTTTCAAGAATTCCTGCCAAGACTAGAAACTTACTGAGCCAATAGTGACCGGGAAATCTAAAAGATATTCCTCTAGCAGCTTTCAGTGTCCTTGCTACACTGGGAACAGCATAAGACATGCAGAAAATGGGTAGAACTCATCATGAAATTGATTAACTACATTAGAAAATAACTTTGTAATGTCATGTAATGTCATTTTAAATAATAAAATGTCAATTTAAATGTCATGTAAACTACACTGTGAAAAGTAACTTTTAGAAGTAAAATGGCATTCTTGATGAGAAAAAGAATAGGGACACCTGGGTGGCTCAGCAGTTGAGCGTCTGCCTTGGGCTCAGGATGTGATCCCGGAATACAGGATCGAGTCCCTCGTCGGGCTCCCTGCATGGAGCCTGCTTCTCCCTCTGCCTGTGTCTCTGCCTCTCTCTCTCCATGCCTCTCATGAATAAATAAAATCTAAAAAAAAAAAAAAAAGAATAATTTCGGGATGCCTGGGTGGCTCAGCAGTTGAGCACCTGCCTTTGGCCCAGGGGTGATCCTGGAGTCCCGGGATCAAGTCCCACATCGGGTTCCTTGCATGGAGCCTGCTTCTCCCTCTGCCTCTCTCTCTCTGTGTCTCTTAACAATAAATAGATAACATCTTTAAAAAAAAGAAAAAAAATTCAAAATGCAAAATAATCCCAGTATTATCAGGAAAAAAAAGGAGTAATAGCCCCATACAAAAAGAGGTAGGAATTACTGAATGTTATTAAAGAAAATAATGCATATTTTAAAATCTCACAGTTAAAGAACACAATGTATGCGAGAAATCCTATTTGTTTTCGACTGATATGAAAGAAAAACAGGAATAAGCAGCTTTTAAAAAAGAAAATCAACTGGAGTTTTCTACTGGTGGTTTGTTTTTCTAAAAACTGCTTAGTTGATAATACTATGCTTTTAGACAGACCTCTGTGAATTAACCATCAACCTTCTCAATTAACTATTATAATAGAATACTTCAAAATGAAAGTTAATAGTGCCCAGAGTGAAACAATAGAATGTTTTTTCTATTACCGATCCTGGCTGTTAGCCCTAAGCACCTCACATTTTCTCTTAATTACACAAGAAAATTTCTTTCGGATTCTAAAATAACACAACAAGAGCAAAATACACGTACACATACACAACATGTTAGAGAAAAAGTGAGTGAATTCAAACAACATAGGGAATAAATGCTATTGTTTTCTCCATTTTGAAACTCCAGTAACAATTCCATTAAAACAGAACCAGGAGAACCAACAAATAAAGACAATGTATAGGAAATGCAATAAAAAACACATATTAGGACATTACCTTAAATCAAAATCCTAAGTTCAGAGCTGCAAAAGACTATTCACGCATATATTCACGATGGCTATTCTGAATAAGAAACAGTGTTCTCAACATTGTTATTATTCACTATAATTATTATAAATGTTATTCATGATAAATACTATAATTGCATTCCCAAACACAAACAAAGACATACTATAAATATCCAAATCACTGTGGCCTGAAGTACTTGGGGGTCTAAAACTAGCTTGATAAAACTAGAGTAGAATCCATTGTAGGACTAATAAGAAATAAGACTGCAAATGGAGGCAAGGGCCAAGTCATAAAAAGCCTAGAGTCTTAGAGTTCTAGCTCATTATGTCATGCTTCTCAAACTGAGGTCTGAGTAACCTATGGTAATAAAGGAGTATGGAAAATCATAGGATACATATGTGCATCTTCCAGAAGTGTCAAGTTTATGAAAAAAATTTGGAGGATGGTGAAACAAGTTTAAGTCACTGTTTTTGCTTTTTTTTTTTTAAAGATTTTATTTATTTATTCATTAGAGACAGAGAGGCAGAGACATAGGCAGAGAGAGAAGCAGGCTCCTCGCAGGGAGCCCAATGTGGGACTCGATCCCTGGACCTCAAGATCACACCCTGAGCCAAAGGCAGATGCTCAACCTCCTGAGCCACCCAGACGTCCTAAGTACTGTTTTTAAATTAAATCCAAGTTCACCAGTAGAACTAATAAAATTAATATGAAAACTTCAGTCAGAAGACAAAGCTTCAAAGTTTCTTGAGATAAACTGATTGAGCTTCACTCTTCCTCACAATTTGAGGAAAAGAGACATGTTGAGGGACATTTGAAGAAAAGTTTGAGAAGTGCTGGGAATGTAGAGGTAAACCTTCTTGTTCTTTCTCTTTTTTGTAGGGGAGTGACATAATTGGATTTGTGCTTTGGGGGAGTTCCCCTCAAGGGAAGCAGTCAGCAGGATGGGCTAAAACATAAGACACAGGACAATAATGAGGGTAGATGACAAACAGAGAAGTCATAGTAGTCTGGGCAAGACATGAAAAGAGACATGAACCAGAGCTAAGACTATGAAAACACAAAGGGCTAGAAGGATTTGAGAAAGCGTAGGAGGCCAACCAGACAGCACCTGACTGACTGGACAGTAGCTATTAAATGAGGCAGCTTTTGAGAAGTTTTTACCAAAACTTAAAATTTGAGTAAGATTTATAAAAATCATATTTAATAAAGAAAATACTCATGTTTTTAAAATGTTAAAAGAATATTATTGGGCTCAGTTACCAATGTAACTTTTCTAGAGACATAACTATACAGCTTGACAACTAAAGTTAGGAAGGGCCTAGATCCTTAATGTAATATTCTAGAATAAATGAATGAATGAGGGACGCCTGTGTGGCTCAATGGTTGAGCATTGGCCTTTGGCTCAGGTCGTGATCCTGGGGTCCTAGGATCTTGTCCCACATCGGGCTCCCTGCAGGGAGCCTGCTTCTCCCTCTGCCTAAGTCTCTGCCTCTCTCTCTGTATCTCTCATGAATAAATAAATAAAATCTTTAGGGAAAAAGATGAATCTTCTAGGAAAGAACAGGAATTTGATATTTAAAGCATCTTATTACTTAATAACTGAACAAAAAGTAGTTACTTTTTCTTAAACCATGTTCGTTATTTCATAAAGTATGTATATTTTAGCCATGCAATAAATGCTAAAAGGCACAACGTAAAATTCAAGTTAAACCCTCATTTCTAACTTGACATAATATGCAGCCACTAAGAAAGACATTAGAACTAGACATCAGAATTGTTAGTTTTTAAAGATTTTATTTGAGAGAGAGACAGAGAACACAAGCAGAGGGAGGGGCAGAAGGAGAGGGAGAAGCAGATGACCCGCTGAGCAGGGAGCCAATGACAGACGATGGGGCTTGATCCCAAGATTCCAGGATCATGACCTGAGCCAAAAGGCAGATGCTTAGCCAACTGAGCCACCCAGGTGCCCCTAGACATTAGAATGGCTAAGGGAAATAAAAGATAAAATATAAAAAAATCCTCGCAAAAAATATTTATTAAAATATTAGAACTTAAGAGATAGGAATATATGCATTTTATTCAACCAATAAAAATAGCAATGCTCAGTCTAATTAAAGATTGTCTTTTAATTGCTTTTAAAAATTAGCATACTTTGTTCTATTCTATTTATGGAACACAGACCACATAGTTATAATTGTGATCAGAAAACTAGCAAAGATACAGGTACAGAAGATGACAGGAAAAAAAAAAACACTACTCAAATGTTATCTGTGCACTATAGGTTTAGATTTTAAAACTACACACCAGGGAATCCCTGGGTGGCTTAGCGGTTTAGTGCTCGCCTTTGGCCCAGGCCGTGATCCTGGAGACCTGGGATCGAGTCCCACATCAGGCTCCCTGCAAGGAGCCTGCTTCTTCCTCTGCCTGTGCCTCTGCCTCTCTCTCAATCTGTGTCTCTCATGAATAAATAAATAAAATCTTTAAAAAAAATAAAAAAATAAATAAAACTACACACCAGCAATCTTAAAAACGTTTTATTTTTTTAATTTATTTATGTATTCATGAGAGACAGAGAGAGAGAGAGGCAGAGGCATAGACAGAGGGAGAAGCAGGCTCTCCACAGGGAACCCGATGTGGGACTTGATCCTGGGACTCTGGAACCATGCCTTGAGCCAAAGGCAGAAGCTCAATCACTGAGCCACCCAGGCATCCCTACAAACAACGTTTTATAATATAAATCATCATAGGAAAGAAATGCTCAAACAAGTCTGGAAACTAAGAAACTAACCTCTAGATCTTTTTTTTTCTTTTTTTTTAGATTAAATTCTTCTATTGTAAAAAACTTGGCCTAAGAATTTAACTTAATGTAAAAATTTAAGATACTTCACTTGGCAGTACAAGACTCATCTAGACATGTAGACTATACAATTTTATTCAAATAGTTTATTCTTGCTACCTTACAGAAAATCCTAAGACTTAGGCCAAACATAAACTCATAACAGAGAAAGGGTATCTCAAAAATACAAATCAGTATAATTCTCATAAAGCCTCCATCCATCACTAATACCCAGTAATTAAAACTGTTCCTTTTTTAGACTCTGACATTTTTTTCATGTCTCTTAAGAGAAATGAGAAAGATACCAACAGCAAAACAAGAATAGAGCCAACAGTCTAGAATTCTGTATCTAAATATTTTTAGAATGCAAGGAAATAGAAAATAGGTGACACTCCACAAAAAAAAAAAAATACTTCTCCATCTCTCTTTTCCTAGATTATCTATACATAGAGCTGCTGTTCTTTCCATTATTTTTTTTTTCAATGCCACCTGTCTCTTCCAGGCACCTCTCTTCCTGAGCCCCCTTGCTGCCTTCTATTTGCACGGGTAGGGGAAATTTATTTCTATGAAATCAATCCATTACAGGTGTTCTTATAGGTAGCATCACAAAATATTACCTGATGGATGGGAAGTAGACAATAATGGAAAGAGCTGCAAAAGGAATGAGATACATCATATTGAGAAAGACTTTTTTACATTGCTTTTTGAAACAAAATGGCCCCTCCTGCATATGGATTATATGCTCTCATTGTAAGATCTAATTACATAATAACGAGCCATTGCTCTCAGTATTTACAGGTCTTATGGAAGAACTGCCCTGCAGTTATCAATAGCCAGCCACTTGCAATGCCCTATACCCTGCTACAGGAGGAACTACATAAATTGGCCCCAATCTGCCACTAAAAGGACAGCCCACCCTCCCCATCCACACGAAATACATAAATTCAAGCGATATATGAAATATATATGAACATCTAGACAATTAAGAAACCCTGAAGTACAAAGACATGGTCTCTCTCTTTTCCTTTGTGTGTGTGCGTGTAAAACAAAAATACATATGTATACACAGGCACGGGAAAAGGGAAAAGGACAATATCCCATGTTAACAATGGTTGTCTTTAAGTATCAGAATATTTCCTTGCTATTGGTGACATGAATGGACCTGCACGGTATGATGCTAAGTGCAGTAAGTCAGATTGAGAAAGACAAATACCATACGATTTCACTTACACCTAGTATCTAAAAAACAAAAGAACAACCAGAAACAGACTCATAGACACACAGAACTGGTGGTTGCCAGAAGGAAGCAGGATGGGGGGGGGGGGGGGGCTGACACAGGTGAAGGAGATTAAGAGGCACAAACTTCCAGTTATAAAATAAGGAAATCAGAGGCATGAGAAGTGAAGTATACCGTTGGGAAACTACTCATAACACTGTTATAATCCGGGACGCCTGGGTGGCTCAGCGGTTGAGCATCTGCCTGCGCAGCTCAGGTCATGATCCCGGGGTCCTGGGATTAAGTCCTGTGTCTTACTCCTGTGTCCAGCAAGGAGCCTGCTCCTCCCTCTGCCTGTGTCTCTGCCTCTCTGCGTGTCTCTCATGAATAAATAAATAAAATCTTTAAATAAAATTTAAAAACCACTGTAATACTTTTGTATGGTGACAACTGGTCACACGGTAGTGAGCAATGCCTAATGTAGGGAATTGTCCACTATGTTGCACACCCGAAACTAATGTAACATTGCATGTCAACTATGCTTCAATTCAAAAGAAAAAAAAATACAAGTGATTTCTATTCTTCCTCTTTGTGCTTCTCCGTATTTTCTCGCTTTTCTACAATGAGCGACGTGGAAACTTTGGCACTCCACGGGGTAGGGGGTTAAAGCTAAATAGATGCAAAGTTTCTAATCTTGAAGCAACAGTTACCAGTTAACGTGGATCAAAGACACAAAGTAGCCTATCCTTAAGCCTCCTTGGAGTCACTGAGTAGCAAACCCTCCAGTACTTGGCACGGCCGGAAGGGGCCGCGAGGTTCCCCAAAGCTCAGCGCGAACCTCTCCATTCCGGGGGGCCGTGGTAGACTGGGGAGACAGAGTCCTTCCATACAAACTTGGGCAAGTGCTTCTGCAACGGCAAAACTCTCCTCCAGCTCTCCCCCGCCCCCATGGCACGCCCAAGTCCGGAGGACCCAGGGGGACTCTCTACCCCCCCAGGTACTCCTGAAAACCCGAGCCCCCCCCCCCACTGCGCTCCACGGCTCACCTCCACCTCCTTCACCTGCCTTCCCCCTACTCCCCGCCGATCCCGTCCCCCCCCCACACACACACAGCCGCGGGCCGCACGGGGAGGAGAGGGGGGGCCGGCTAGGGACAGCCTCCCCGGAGTCCCTTGACCTTGGACCAGCCGCTGCGCCTCCCGGAGCCTCAGTTTCCTGCTCTGCCGCCCTCGCGGAGGGGCCGCGCGGGCTCAGGAACCGGGGGCGGGTGTGTGTGTGTGTGTGCAAAAGCGACCTTAGATTCTAGCTCTGCACCGACCCCCTCCGCCCCTCCACCGCCGCGAGGCGCCTCGGGGCGGCTTCCCCCGCAGCCGGCCCCGACGGCCCCGGACGGGCCGCCCCTCCGCGCTCGCCCCGTACCTGGCAGCTGCTGTCCTGGGGCAAGTTTTTGACCAGGATTTTCCTGCGGTTGCTCAACTCGCGGTGCATCCGCTGCAGCCGCGCGGCGACCTCCTCGGGGTGCAGCGGGCCGGGCGCGGGGCCCCGCGCGTCCTCGCCGGCGGACGGGCCCGGCCCGCGCGGCCCCCACCCCGGCCCCGGCCCCGCAGCGCAGCCCGGCCCCGCGCCCCCTCGCCGCCGCCCGCCGCCGCCATCTTCCCGGGCGCCCCGCGGCTGCGGGCGCCTCCGGAGGCTCGAGGGGAAGCGGAGAGAGAAAGCGGGCGGAGGCCGCCGAGTGGGCCCGGCGCGGGGGGAGGCGGCGCGGCGGGCGGCGGGCGGCGGGCGGCGGGCGGGAGAGGAAACCTGAGCGCGGAGGAGGAGCCTGAGCGCCACCTCGCGGGAGCCCCCTCGGCCCGGCCCCCGCGCCCCCGCGGCGCCCCTCGCTCCCGCTGGGGGGACCCGGCGCCGCACCCCCACCTGTGCGGCCCCGGGCGGGCCGCTCCCCTCCCCCACGGCCTCCCCGAACCCCGGGCCTGGGCTCTGGGGATGCGGCCCCCGGGCTGCAGCTTCCCGGGGGGGGGTCGAGGGGGGGACTCGAACCCCTGGCGCGGACCCCCCACCTGTGCGGCCCCCGGCGGGCCGCTCCCCTCCCCCACGGCCTCCCCGAACCCCGGGCCTGGGCTCTGGGGATGCGGCCCCCGGGCTGCAGCTTCCCGGGGGGGGGGGGGGTCGAGGCGGGGACTCGAACCCCTGGCGCGGACCCCCCACCTGTGCGGCCCCGGGCGGGCCGCTCCCCTCCCCCACGGCCTCCCCGAACCCCGGGCCTGGGCTCTGGGGATGCGGCCCTTCGACTGCAGCTTCCCGGGTGGGGGGTCGAGGGCGGGGGGGGGGGTGATGGTGGGAACCCGATCCCCGGGCGCCTGTCCCCGCGCGGCCTCCCCACGTGACACCCAGCTGTCTCCCAGCCCTCGAAACTCCCGGGCTGCAGACGCCAGTTCGGGGCTCCCCAAGCCCCGGGGGGAGGGAGGGGGCCGGGAGGAGGGGGCCCGGGGTGCCCTGCAGGCTCCGGGACCTTAACCTGGGGTGCTCAAGATGTGCATATTTGGCAAAGAAGTCCGAGTTTACAATGAAAAAATAAATTTGAGGATTTTCTAGGGAGGACGGAAATGTTCTGGAGGGAATTTTACAGACTTGGAAAAACCTGGTGGCAAAGTATTTTCCTTGCTGTGTACCAGAAAGCCTGTGCTATTCAGCCCTCCCTTGTGAATTTACTAAGATGTAAAAAAAAAAAAGCTGGATGGTTGCACATGCGACATGTAAAGCGATGCTGCAGCAAAGGGGACCTGGAAGAGGAGCTATGGCAGGGGCTGGAGACGACCGTACTTGAAACATTTTTTAATGGAAACCTAGAGGGAGAGTTACATTGTAGAACCACGCGCAAAGTGATGTTCTCAGATCAAACCATCAGCGACCTTTGGCATCAGCCCAAACGACTATTGGAGAAGACTACGCATCTTAAGTGTGTAGCACGCACATACACTCATAAACAAAACCAAAAACCCTCTTTAACACCAGTGTTATTCCATTAGGGGAAAAATTTTTAAAATAAGGTAACCAAAAAATAGGGGCACCTGGGTAGCCCAGCACTTGAGCATCTGCCTTTGGCTCAGGTCCTGATCCTGAAGTCCTGGGTTGGAGACCTGCATTAGGTTACCTGCAGGGAGCCTGCTTCTCCCTCTGCCTGTGTCTCTGCCTCTCTCTGTGTCTTTCATGAATGAATAATAAAATCTTTTTCAAAAAAAGATAACAAAAAAAAATAAAAACAAAAGATTTTTAAAAATACTATTCAGTACTTACACTGTACCCTCACATATTTCTAAGTCCTTTATATATATTTACTCTTCACAGTTAAGTTTTATTTTAGGTTCTATTTCCTCATTTTACACATGAAGAAATGGGAGTCTCAATGGTCGGTCTGCTTACTTCTAAAGCCCAATGATCTTAAAAGTATAAAAAGATTCATCTGTAATCCCGAAATAATGACTCCTAATATTCTTGAACTTATTCTCTGCCAGTAGATAGATACTTAGAGCATTAAAATGACTCTACAGTGTACACCCATGTTCATAGCAAAACTATTCCCAATAGCCAAAGGGTGGAAACAACCCAAATGTCCATCTACCCATGAACAGATAAACGAATTGTAACATAAACATGCTGTGAAATATTATTCAGCCATAAAAAGGAATAAAGTACTGCTACAAGATAGATGGGCCCCAAAATGTTAAGCTAAGTGAAGGAACAAAGGTCATGTATGTATGATTCCATTTATATAAGATATCCAGAATAAGTAAATCCATAAGAATGCAAATTGGTGATTACCAGGGATTGGGGACACTGGAAAGTAACTGCTTACCTGAACAAGTTTCCTTTGGGGGTGATAAAAATGTTTTGGAGCTAGACAGAGGTAGTGGTTGAATGTACTAAATAGCCACTGAATTGTTCACTGTAAATTTTTTTTTTAAAGATTTTGTTTATTTGACAGAGAGAAAGCCCAAACAGGAAGAGTGGCGGGCAGAGAGAGAAGGAGAAGCAGGCTCCCCGCTCAGCAGAGAGCCTGATGTGGGACTCAATCCCAGGACTCTGGGATCATGACCTGAGCCAAAGGCAGACAATTAACAGACTGAGCCACCCAGGAACCCCAAAATGTTTAATAATGTCATATGAATTTCACCTCATAAAGAAATGTATATTTGTATATACATATACAAATGTGTGTATACACACACACACACATAGACACTAGCATAGAGAAATAGTAAAGTAAGGTTTCTGTGTGATAGGGACTCAGTCTTATTGGGAGAAAATTATACAATAATTATAATTAAATGTGATAAACATGCAAATAGAAACTTTAGGAATAGCCCTGGTAAATAGTGCTCTAAGTTTAGGGATGTTGCTTTTGCTGAAAATATTTTTCAAATTGCTTTTTTGGTATTGACTTCAGAAACTACAGCAAATTTTTTGAGATAGTTTCTGTGGTAGTGAATATGTATCTCTCAAAAATGCATTTGACTTGGGAAAGAATTAAATGCCATTTGAAGACAAGTCTGGTGCATGAATCAGGTGTTGATTATGCTTTTGGAATTATGATTATGTAATTAGGGTTTGGGGCCTCAAGAGGGGCATGATTGCAATGTTATCAAGTCATTAAACCAATTTTATTAAGTGGGTAATTGAAAATGATCCCACTCCTTAAACAATATTGCTGCGTCCTATAGGGTGGTGTCTTTCAAACTACTTCCCAGTCCAGTGGGAGACATATACCATAATGGGACATACATTTTACATCAAAACCCAATAAATACACACACATAAGAGCTGTAACAAAAATTTTACAGAACAACATACTCTTACCTGATGCAGCACAATAGTAAATACAAAATACAATACAATAGTAAATACATTTACAATAGTAAATAGAAAATACTATTGTATTTTCTATTGTTTCATTTACTTTTTAATTGCTGACACACTAAATTGATTTCATGTGCCACTAATGAGTCATTACTCACATTTTGCTAAACACTGCTCCAGTTTGCAAATCAATGATTTTCCTCATTACTCTGGCTCAGCTGTTTCCAAGGAATTCAGGGAAATAATAGAACTTACTGATTTTAAATTATTTAACTGACTGATTATTATTGCCACATGAGAGAAATGGATGGACACTGCAAAGACTTGGACATGCTATTGTAATTCCAAAGAGTTCCTCTCATTCCTGGTTGTAGCCTGACTTCTGTGGCAAATTAGAGAAGCATTCTAATCTGAACCTGAAGTGGAGTACAATGATCAAGCTGCAATGTATTTACCAATAACCACAAGTAATTATCATGATCTGCATAATTACCTTGTTCTTAAAACATAAGCAGTGCTTACTTGTACCTTTATTTTTAAAAATTTTGGTGGTTATTTTTGTGTATTTTTAAAGCTCTGCAATTGGGGAAAATGTTGGAGAAGTTTAATAAGTCCCAGTTGATAATAATTTAGCTTCTTGTATCCTATCTTATGCTTATATCTTATGCTAATATGGTGAAAATAGGTTAAGCATGTTAAAAGACCTGTCAACTATAAAACTACAAGAATCTTTAGGTTTCATTTATTCATCCAGTGATGTATAGTGATTGTCCACAATGTACCAGATACTGTACAACACACCAAATTTGATAGATTTTTATTTGGAAATGGTCTTTTCCTTAGGGAAAGTAATTGCACTTCAGTAATTACAGATTTGTCATGATAAGTAGTATGAGTAAAGTACTCTTAATAGCACAGAGGGGTGTTTGGTTTTGACTTAGGCAAAGGTATCATGAAGAACGGAGTCTTGAAGGACAAGCAGGAGTTTTCTAGATGACCAAAAGTAAATACTGAAACAGGAAACAGAGACTCCAAAAGCATCAAAGGGACTGGCATGTCCATGAAATAATAAGTTTGGCATTAATAAAGGCTGTTCTGATTTTGGGAGAGTAGCAGAAAAATTAACGAGAAAGATGGCAGGTGCCATTCCATTTTAAGAAGCTGGTTCCACTTTAAGTCAATGCTTTAGTATGGCACAAAAAAACAAGCTCACAGAGAAAAGCAATGTTAGAGGCTCTTAGGGAAGTGACACGATCAGAAATAGCTTTAAAAAATAATTCTGACAACAGAAAGAAGGAACTTAGCAGGTCTTATGTCAGGGAGACCAGTAAGAAATCTTTTGAAACACATTAAAAACATATGGGGGCTTATACTGGAGTAGAATAGTAACAGTAACAAATGTATTAAGTGTCACATAACCTATGTGTATTAAGTGTACAGAGCTTTACCTAGATTACCTATGCTTTTATTCCTTACTTTTTCTTTATATTATTTAATTTTATTTTTTTTAAGATTTTATTTATTCATGAGAGACAGAGAGAGAAAGAGAAGCAGGCTCCATGCAGGGAGCCCAATGTGGGACTCGATCCCAGGTCTCCAGGATCACGACCTGGGCCAAAGGCAGGCGCTAAACTGCTGAGCCACCCAGGATCCCCTAATTTAAAACCCTATAAGCAACTGTAATGTAGTTAGTATATACCTCTTTACCAATGAGGAATCAAAGGCAGAGAAGGTAACCTGTCCAAAGTCAACAGAACAAAAAAACAAAACAAAAAAAAAAAACAAAAAAAAAAAAAAACAAACAAAAACAAAAAAACAAAGTCACAGAGTAGGCAGGGGCCCCAGGATTCCAATGCAAATCCACCTGCTTTTGGAGCTCAGGTATGTGAACTTATGTAACTGTAGCTGAAGGAGGGACTAGATTTGTGAGACCTTGTTAAGAGAAATACAGTAGAAGGAGAACATAGTGATGGAGAAAGCAGGATCTGGAGTGAAAATACCTGGATTCAATTCTGTGTAACTGGAGCAAGCTATTTAAAACATAAGAGAATAATTCAAATATGCCAAGCCTCAGACTTTTCATCTGTAAGGCGGAGATAATAACAGCACCCACAGGCTACTATTAAAGGCTATTATGAGGATAAGATGAGGTAATGTATAGAAAGGGCTTAGTAGAGTGCTTAGCTCAGGAGCTAGAAAAAAGGCAGCCACAGTAATGGTGGTGGTGGTGGTGGTAGTAGTAGTAGTAGTAGTAGTAGTAGTAGTAGTAGTAGTAGTAAAATTCTCCTTAATTATTTTTAGAAGTCTTGGTAACTTACTGGATGTCAGCAAAGAAAAAGAAGTTAAGAATGGCATCATGGTTTCTAATATGAACGGCTGGATGGGGGTGATGTCCCAAATGAAGGAGGGAACAGTTTAAGAACATACCAAGCTCAAGGTAGGCATCTGAGCTTCAAATACTGCAGGACATCTAGATACATGTACCCATTAGATGGTCTAACCTGGTAAGAGACCAGGTACTTAAAATGAGACTGCATGCAATCATCCAGGCTAAGTGTGTATTGAAAGAGAAGTCCAAGAAATAAGACTTTAGAGAACAACATTTAAAAGCCTGAAAGAAAAGAAAGTGGATGGGAACTTGGCAGTCCTGTTAAGTGCTCCACCCATAAAAAAGAGTACCAGGTAAAAATGAAGGGATGTCCAGGAAACATAGTTGTATCCCATTAGGTATTTCTCCTTGTTTTCTTATCTACAGTGACCTTAGAGGCTATCTCCAGCTCCTGATTCTTGGCTGCAGCTCTCTATTACAGCCTCTGGAACATCTCCTACTTGGCTTCTGTGTCTTCACAGTATTGGTCTTGATTCTTTTTTTGGATTGCTTTTTGAATCACAAGTTGAACCAACTCACCACGGCTTTCTGCTATTGACCTTGATATGCCAGCTATAAAAGAAGCCTAAAATCAGATGAAAGGAAGAAAAAAAAAACTGGAAGTGAACTAGAAAGCATGGCTTCAGAGAAGCCAAGAAAGCAAAATGTTTCAAGAAGGAAAATAGCCAACTTGTTCATGCAGCAAACAGAATGAGGACTGAAATGGAGGTAATTAGATTTGGCAGCTAGGAAGCTCCTGGTGTCTTTGAATAGGACAACTTCAAGAAAGTGGTAAAGAAGGGCACCTGGGTGGCTCAGTCAGCTAAGCATTTGCCATCAGCTCAGGTCAGCATCCCAATGTCCTGGGATTAGCTCAGAGAAATCAGGATCCCTGCTCAACAGGGAGTCTGCCCCCTGCCCTGGCCCCTGCCCATGTTCTCTCTCTCTCCCTCTCTCTCTCTCTCTCTCTCAAATAAATAAACAGAATCTTAAAAAAAAAGTGGTAAAGGGACAAGAGACAAATCTATGAAAAAGAACTGGTGTGATTAACTTTGTACCCTCTAATTTTCTCCATGAAGCAAACAGATCATCCTCCGATAGTAAGGAGATTAGGCAGGAAATTAGAAATTGTAGTCCATATAGGTGATTTACACATATAGAATTCTCATGACCACCACTTGCAGTGGATATTATCCCCGTGTTACACGTTAGGCAGCTGACATAATGAGATGAATTCATGCAGCTAATGTGAGGCGAATTTAGAACTCAAACCCAGGTCTGTCGCCAAATTCCCCATGTTTCTTACTGCATTTAGCCACCCAGGGGAATGTGGATGTAGTAATAATAGGTATAGTATTATAATACAGTATTATAAATATTACTTCTATATTAGCATATAATAGTGGTAAGAAAGATGAGTAAGAGGAATCAGATAATGGTGGTGCTCAGGGTGACAGAGAGATAAATGCTTTTGTTGCTTAAAATTTAATAACAAGTAATAGCCTCGCATCCAACTTTATGCCATAAACCCCAGTGGCCACAGGTTCCTACAACTAAAGGATGCTACTTAATACAAATGACTTTTCTGAGTTTCATTTCAGCCACCACAAAGTATCATTTACAGACTTTGCTTTTGTTATCGTCTAAACATGTCTTTAAAATATTTATAAGCTCTAACTTTTTACTTTTATTTTCAAGGCTATGAAAGATATTTTGAAAATCATAAATATGTAAACTGCAAACATTTCCCTTGAACTTAGAGTCGGATTAAATAATACAAACAATTTTACATTTTGCCACTGAAGTTTGAATCCTTTTCATACCCTGAATTACAGAAGTCTATCACTTTCTAATACACTTTCTATCAAAAATGTAATTTTAAAAAATGATAGCTATAAAGTTATAGAAAAAGCCATAAAACAGGTGGCATGAATATTTGAAAGATAATAAAGTATAACCCAGCTGTCTAGCAGGAAAATCAATCTTTTAAAATTGTAAAGTTTTTGTGTAGAATGGAGGGAGTTACCATTTAAGCAAGTGACATTTAAAAAATCATTTTGAAAAAAAAATAAAAAATAAAAATAAAAAATCATTTTGTTGAAAATCTTTTCAAAGTACATATATGAGGGAGTACGTATTTACTTCATAAGACAGATGATACTCAACCTATCTTTTTTGTGATGGTTCCAATAATAGAGTAATTGCTCTCTGGGTATATTGAGGATTATAGGATGACTTTCTTCTATGTTAAATGGCTCCATAAAGCTATGCCTTCTTAATTTTTGTGTCCGATTGTTATAGATTTTTTTTTACACCTCCTTCCTTACCAATGCTCACTTCTTACTGCAGGCCCATTTATTCACAGACTCATTCATGCCTGTTGTAACATTAAACTAGTCCATCCAACCCATACATGTGTAAATAAAGATAAAAATTTGTGCATAGCCATGCTTACCCACAATGCTCCTTGGCTGGCTCCCTCCCATTCCATTTTCTAGCTGGCCTGCCAACTGTGACCTTTTCCTTCCTGCTAAAGCCATTTTGACTTATGTTGCTACACAATTCAGCTCTTCCTTCAAGAAGTATATGAAGTATCATTGACCAGCAACTCCAGCTAGCTGTTGTACCTCCACGTCTGTGGTGTTCATATTGAAGCCATTCTCTCTTCAGGAGGCTCCCAGTCAATAATTAACACAGTGGGGTCCTATAGCTGGGCCATTTCTGCCTTACCTAAAATTTCTCTAGTGGGCAATCTTTGTTTGGGCCTCAGTTGCCTGGCCAGACTTTCTCCAAGCTGCCCTGTGCCCCAGGGCTCTTCCTACCTCATCTCTCCTTTCACAGACCTGCCAAGGCAGGTTTGAAGGCTCTCCCCAACTACTCCTGCTCTCTTCCTCCTTATCCTTCACAGATGTTTTCTCAGTACTTTTTTTGTAAATCTAATTTTGGTTTGGTACCTGCTACCCAGAGGACCCAACTGACACAGTTGGTTAAAAAAAAAAAAATGGTGCAAGAAAGCAGGCAGTAAAATTAGGTTTAGGAATTGTTCATTCATGTTGGCCGGCAAGCCACCCTGAGACCTCGTCCTGAGTGGACTGTGGGGAACAGAAAGTTCCTGGCACAAGGAAGCTCTATGATTACTGAAGATCTCACTGCTGGAGACTTGGGAATATAGAGGGGAACAGCTTTGCTAGTATGATGATTTAGACATATGAAAGATGGGGAGAATAATGCCTACAAGTAGAATGGTGTTGGCTTGTTATTTCAAAGTTCTATTGATGCCTTGCAGAGGGAGAATGGGGGATAGTGAGAAACTGAGAGATCAGTACTTTTACTGAAAAGGCACAGTTGTAAGAGACACAGAGATCGTCTGAGCACTTTCTTGGAAAGTGGGATTTAACACCATCACAAGGACTACCCCTCTAACTCCTCGGATAGGGCAAACTCACTGTAGAGTGGCTCTTAGAAACCAAGAAAAGGTGATAACTCAGGATGAAGCTGAAATGCCTGAGCTGCCATGAAAGATGGTTGAGGAATGAATAAAAGGGCTACAGGAAGGAGTATATTATAATAGCTTCATAACATTAGACCAGAGAGCCTACCAGAAGATTATGTTCCATAGCTGGGCCTGGAAAATGCACTGTTCTCCAAAGCCTTCAGCAATGCACTGGTGAGAGGGGCACCAGCGTCATAAAGTCTAGTGGCAGCACTCCTTATAGGCCAGAGATAAAGCTGTCACAGATTTAAGCTCATTCATATCAACGGGGATGATAGCACTTCAAAATAATAGAGGCCAGATAATGAAACTTAACTGCCAGAAGCCAGGGAGACCACCATTATTATAACTACCAGCAAAATTGGAATAGCCTGTCAAGGGAGCATGACACATAGAAAGCTATGGAAACGGTTAAGAGAATCTGGTGTCCCTGCTTGCAAAACAGGACAACCAAGGAGAGTGCCATTTAACCTCTTTAATCAGAAATAGGCAAGAACAGAGAAGCAGGAAGATAGGGGTAGTTGCCTCAATAAAAATTCATGCTCAGTTCCTAGACCTGAGACAAATTTTTAAACAATTAATTAATTTATTAAAGGATATGATTTTGGATATAATTATAGATATAATCTTTCTAATCTCTTGAGGTGACCACAAGGTGTCTTCATCTTTTTTTATTATTTTTTTTCTTCATCTTTTCTAATTCAACATTTTCCCAAATGATTGACATACATCACTGTGTAAGTTTAAGGCATACAGCCTAGTGGTTTGATTTACATATATTATGAAATGTCTACCACAATAGTTCAGCTAACATCCCATTTCATAGATAAAGTAAAAAAAGAAAGAAAGAAAGAAAGAAAGAAATAAAGAAGAAAGAAAGAAAGAAAGAAGAAAGAAAGAAAGAAAGAAAGAAAGAAAAGAAAGAAAGAAAGAAGAAAGGAAGGAAGGAAGGAAGGAAGGAAGGAAGGAAGGAAGGAAGGAAGGAAGGAAGAAAGAAAACAATTTTTCTTTGTGGTGAGAACTCTTAGGGTTTGCTCTCTGAATAACTTTCATATGTAGCCTATAGCAGTTTTAGCTATGATCATCATGTTACACATTACATCCCTAGTGCTTATTTATCTTGAAACTGGAAGTTTGAACCTTTGACCATCTTCCCGCAATTCCCTCTCCCCCCCACCCTCCACCTCTAGTACCCATAAGTCTGATGATCAGTTTTTCTATGAGTTTGAGGTTTTTTTTTTTCCTTTTAGATTTCACATATAAGTGAGGTCATACAGTATTACTTCACTTTGCATGATGTCTTCCAGGCCCACTAATGTCACAAATGTTAGGACATCCTCGTTTTTTATGGCTGAATAATATTCCATTGTATATGTGCATATAATACCACAACTTCTCTATTCATTTATCTACCAATGAACACTTAGGTCATTTCCATGTCATGGCTAGTGTAAATAATGCTGCTATGAACAGGGGGGTGCAGACATCTTTTCAAGTTACTGTTTTCATTTCCTTTGGATATGTTCCCAGAGTGCGATTGCTGGATCATCAAGTAGTTCTATTTTTAATTTTTTAAAAAGATTTTATTTATTTATTCATGAGAGAGAGAGAGAGAGAGAGAGAGGGAGAGAGGCAGAGACACAGGCAGAGGGAGAAGCAGGCTCCATACAGGGAGCCCAATGTGGGATTCGATACCAGGTCTCCAGGATGATGCCCCGGGTCGAAGGTGGCACTAAACTGCTGAGCCACCAGGGCTGCCCTATTTTTAATTTTTTGAAGATCCTCCATATTGTTTTCATAGTGACTGCACCAATTTTGAGACGATTTTCAGACAAAGAATGTAATGATTGAAATAGCTGTGTCCCAAGGTGGAAGAACCTTACAACACCAGGTCAGGTATTAACCATAATGATTTCCCCAGTCCTGCCCCAAAGGTACCTTCATCCATTTCCACAGGTGGCTATGCACTGGACAAAGGAGGATAGTTGCACATGCTGAGGACATCTGGACATACCATCAGAGCTGACATTAATAACTGCAAACCTGAAGTGTCATCATGACCATCAAGGGCTTTGGGACCCAGTTAATCAATGTAGTCTGGGTCTACTGGGTTCATGAACCTAGCTGGTGGTCATTTCACTTATCTTTGATGAAATGTTAGGGTTACCATTAGGTTTTATTCATTTAGATCCCTGGCCAGTAGGATAAGAACCATCATATTGGAGAAGGCCAAGAGGAAGCCTCTGAAGCCATCACTTTCCCAAGCCATGAAAGTAAATGAAAAATAATATTGCATCCCCAAAACAATGGCAGAGACTAGTTCTGTTGTGATAGTTAACTTTATGGGTCAACTTAGCTAGGCCACAGTGCATAGATATTTGGTTAAACATTATTTTTGATATTCCTATGAGAGTATTTTTGGATGAAATTTCCATTTAAACTGGCGGACTTAAGTAAAGCATATGGTCATGGGCTTCATCCAATCAGCTGAAAACCTGAATAGAACAAAAAGCTGATCTCCCCTGAACAAGAGGGAATTATGCCTCAGACTTCAACTGTAACATCTGCTTTTCCTTCCTCCAGTCTGCTTGTCTCCCTTATCAGATTTTGGACTTGCCAAGCCTCCACAATCACATGAGCCAAATAAATATCTCCAAAGAATGCTTTTTAAAAATGAATTTATTTATTAAAACACATGCACACACACAGCCTATCAGTTGTTACTATGGAGAACCCTGACTAATACAACCACTATTGAAGATTTAAAGGATGCATGTAGTGGTCCCTGTCTTATTTTAATTTAATTCACCCATCAGATAACCTCTAAAACCACATGTATTCCGCACAATGATTATACATTTTTGCAAGCTCAACCAGGTTGCTATACCAAGCAGGATGTTGATGCTAAAGCAGATGAGCAAGTCCTCAGCTATGTATTATGCAAACACTGATTTGATAATTGTATTCTTTTCTATACCAATCAGAAAAGAAGATCAGAAAAAAAGAGAAAAGAAAAGAGGATCAGAAATAGTTCACACTGACGTGGAACAGATAACAAGATTCATTTATAGTTTCACCCAGGTCTGTGTTAACTCTCCACACTCTGTCATGATATAGTTCAGAGAGTACATCATTACATCGATCCAAAATGTTAGTGATATAATGCTGGCAAGACAAGCAAGAGTTGGTTTGTATGCTGGAGGCCTTGGCACACGAGCTTCAGAATGTAGGAAATAAAACCTAAATAGCTTCAGGGACCTACCCACTTCAAGAAAGTTTTTAGGAGTTCATTGACCAGGGGCAGGTCAGGACATCTCCTCTAAAGTAAAAGACAGGGATTCCTGGGTGGCACAGCGGTTTGGCGCCTGCCTTTGGCCCAGGGCGCGATCCTGGAGACTCGGGATCGAATCCCACGTCAGGCTCCCGGTGCATGGAGCCTGCTTGTCCCTCTGCCTCTCTCTCTCTCTCTCTCTCTGTGACTATCATAAAAAAAAAGTAAAAGACAAATTGCTACATCTTATATTTCCTGCTACAAAGAAATACAACATCTGCTGAACTTCTTTGGGTTCTGGAGGCAACCAAATCTACAAGTGGAACTATATTCCAGCCTATTGACTTGGTGACATGGAAACCTGCCAGCTTTGAGTAGAAACTGGAGCAGAAAGGAGCCTTGCAGGAAGTGTAGGTGGTAGCTCAAACAGTCATACCACTGGAAGAGGAGAGATGAGGAAGTCTGCAGTGGAAGCATGTGGATGGACATATGGAAGTGGACATGAAGTGTGAAGATTTTTGTATTACATGTTAATGCCCACCAAAAAAGCATCTGCATTGGAAAAGGCATTGAAAAAACAATTAGCCAAAGTTACATGGCTAATTAACGTTAGCCAGCCTTCATCATTGGTCATCTCAGAATTACCACAGGGGACACATAAATGAAATGGCCATGGTGTCAAAGATGGCATCTACACATGGGCCCCACATCATGAATTTACTAATTTACTGTTTACAAAGACAAATGCTGCTGCTTTGTCTGCCTCAGATAGCCAAACTACCAGCAGTAGAGACCAACACTGAGAACTGGTATGGCACTATTCCTCATGGAGATCAATACTCACTGGTGTCATTGAGCTCTTCAGTCCTGAAAGGGCCAACAGTTCAACCTCACAGTGATAGATATCAATTCTAGGTTCGGATTTTCCTTTTCTGCTTGAAGAGCTTCAGTCTGCATCACTACCCAGGAGTTTATGCAACGTTTGATTCATGGACATAGAATTCCATATTGCATAGCATCTGACCAGGAAACCCACATTATAGTGAAAGAGTTTCAAGACTGGGCTGTTGGCCACAGAATCCAGTGAACCCTCACCATTCTAAAATAGCCAGCCTAATAGGATGTTGGAGCACCTTACTAAAGACCATCTTGGAGGCAGTACTCTGCAAGCACAGGTTGACCTCATTTAGGATACAGTACATGCATTGAATCAAAGACATCTATAGCACTGGGTCTCCAAATGAAAGAATACCTGTGCACAGAAACCCAAGGGTAGAAGGAGTGATGGCCCACTTACCATCACTGCCAATGACCCACTGTAGGACATTTTGCTGCTTATTCCTACAACTCTGAGCTCAGAGTGGGTGAGGTTCTCACCCCCAAAAGGAGTACACTCTTGCCAAGGTGACAGCAAAGCTTCTATCTAACTCAAGCTAGGGCTGCTGTTTAAGCATTTTGGACTCCTTGTATCCATAATGAGCAGACAGGAAGAGAAGTCACCATTTTTGTTGGGGTAATAGACCCAGAACAGCCAGAGGAGGTAACATTGCATTTCCACAAGGTGATCCATTTGGATGCCTCTTAGTACTCCCTTGACCAATTATAACCACAAATAAACACATGTAGACATGTAGACATGTAGCAATGTTAGCCTGGAAAGGGATGATTATCAAGAAATCAGGTCCCTCAGGAGTGAAGATTTGGGTCATTCCACCAAGTAAGCCAACAGGTACAACAGAGGTGATAGCTAAGGATGAGGGGAATTTTGAAAGGACAGTGCAGGAGGGAAACGATGAGTACCAACCTCTTACATTTCTGCAACCAAACTATAGCATCTGGAGATGGAGTTTTCCCCCCCACTAACTTCCCTCTTTGAAGTTTCCTCTCAGGAAGAAGGGCTCACAGGAATCATGGAAGAGTGGCTCCCCAGATGTGTGTGGAGAAGTGTATCTGTGTGGCATGCAGGGTGAACTGTAGCAGCCATGCAGGTATGCCACTCAGATTTCCCTTCCAAAGAACTTGCTGTGAGGAGTATGGTGAGCTGACCTGACCTCTAGCTGCTGCCTGTTGTGACCCAGCACATCATTCATTTCTGGGGCCAGGCTTCCACCAAACTGCTTCCAGCTAATGACTGAGCACAGCAATACTCTCGGAATATGGCCCTTTCTCCCCAGAACATGATCCGTCCAGTGGACAATCTTTCCGAGGGCACTCGCCACTGACCTTGCTGCCATGCAGTCTGAGGCTCTACAGAATTTCTACAGGATTCCCCTTCCTTTCCTCTCTCTCTTCACAGACATCAGACCTTTAGTGTGTCCTGAGAACCCACCTCACCCACTCCCACTTCCCACCTCCTTTATCCTTCATAGGCATTTCCCTCAGTGAGCTTCTTGCCTATCTCATTCCATCTTGCTCCTTAGAGGACCCAAAGTAAGACAAATTGTTTTTTGAATTTTGATATTTAGAATTCCCTGCAAGCTTTGACATATGCTCATTGTTCAGTTTAGTCTTCTGCCATTTTACATAATTCTCTCAGTTTCCTCTCTTTAGTTTCCAGGCCCTGGCATATTTCCATGTTATGTTTGTCAATCCTTCCTGGAATCTGGTGTTCAAGCACATTTTAAAGACCATTTCTAATTAGCACAGTCCTGACAACAGTCTTAACACTAATTAGTAATGGATTGCAGTCCTTGGACAATCATTGCTTTTGAAGCCAAACTAACAGGTGCTTCACATCATCAGTGCATAAATTATCTGGTCTCACTTAGCAGACAGTTAAAAAAATATATTAAACTTCCTTTCACAGAATCTACATTCCTACCTTTCCTCTGAGTCAACTGAGGTATGGGCTTTCAAGTTAATTCTCCTCATTCCTTCTCAAATATACTGCTGGATCTAAATTCCTAGGATTCTCTAGTTAAAGACTAAATTTCGTATAGAATCATTAACATTTGAACTGCCCACTCAAAAGGAGCATTCCTAAAATTGCCTCTCTTTTCAGCTAATTTTACATCCCCCCATTTTGCTGTATTCCAGTTCTCTTGCCAGGGCCTCCATTTCTTTTTTGGTTGTAATATTCCATTACCCCTTCTGCTTTTGCACTCAATTGTCCATTTATGGGCAGCATTTTGCTTTTCTTCAGCCAGTAACAGAAACTCAACCTTTGAAGTTGTACTATTCTAGAATAGTTTTCACATGAGCACAGATCTTTTTCCTAATGTACTTTGCAGCTGGTGAACTTATTCCTTACACAGAAAGATTCCAAGATAAGGCATGATAAAGAAAACCTTAGTAAAGTAGGTTAGTGCTAATTCTGTGCATACTGTTGAAAGTTTCCCAGGTACCATAATTACAGGAACTCATATCTTTGATGCACATTTAATGCAACTATAAATATTTCACTTACAGAACGTCCATTCACAGAGCTCATCAAGTTTCCACTGAATTGAATCTAACAGTACAAGCATATCTATGCCTGCTTCATATGACTGCCTTAGATAGTCATGCCTAAAGGAGTTTCACAAAGCAGCCCTGCTATATTTGGGCAGAATTGTATATAAACAACCCAGATAGAAAGAAAAACTCCCAAGAAAGTTAATAACCAGTTAGCTCTAGTTTAATAATGAGCACAGACAGGAACTTCTTCTTTGAATATAGAAATCTCCTTGTTATTGCTTAAATCCATATTTTAAAAAAGATTTATCATTATTTTTTAGAGAGAGTTTGTGTGAGTGGGGGAGGGGCAGAGGAAGAGAGGGAGGGAGGGGGAGAGAGAGAGAGAGAGAGAGAAAGAAAGAAGCAGAGTCCCTAATGAGCTTGGAGCCTGACACAGGGCTTGATCCCACTACCCTGAGATCATGATCTGAACTGAAAATCAAGACTGGACACCTAGCCAACTGAGCCACCTAGGTGCCCCCATTTTTTAATTATGTGTCTTACATAGAGGTTAAAAAACACACATGATTTTTTTTTCTTTTTTTACAGAATGATGCCCCAAGTCGTCATTGTTTTTTTCCTGGAGTAAACATTTTCATGATGATCACTTTCTATTTGAATAGCACAACGCATTCATTCATTCAATAAATAAATATTTATTAATCTCAAATCATCCTTTTGGCAATATTTTAAATCATTTCTGTCCTTTGAAAATTATCATGGACTCAAGGTTCTTTTGACAGACTCATCTTCCAATTACCCTGAACATTTTTTTAAAGATTTTATTTATTTATTCATGAGAGACACAGAGAGAGAGAGAGAGAGAGAGAGAGAGAGAGAGAGAGGCAGAGACACAGGCAGAGGGAGAAGCAGGCTCCATGCAGGTAGCCCAATGCAGGACTCGATCCCAGGTCCCCAGGATCACACTCTGGCCGAAGGTGGCACTAAACCACTGAGCCACTCAGGCTGCCCTACCCTGATCATTTTTAGTGTCAAATTTGTCATCTTTTGTCCAGTGACTACTCTCTCCTGTCAGGACTGTTCCTAACATTTATTTTGGTATTTGTAAAAACATCTTTAGTTTTTGGGAGGTGCCTAGTGAGCTCAGTTGGAAGAGCATGTGGCTATTAATCTTGGGGGTCTGAGTTTTGAGCCCCACATAAGGTGTAGAGATTACTAAAAATAAATAAACTTTAAAAAAATCTTTAGTTTTTGACAACAACAAGTTGTCTCAGGCTTTTCTTGCTCTCTCGTCCCCTAAGATCTAGTACCACATAGTTTCCAAGGAGCTCTACTTCCTTTACTGAAGAATTTTGTAAGGAGAAAAACTATGAATACTAGGGTTCACATTCTATTATTCCTCATTATTAAGGAAAGTAGTTTGAGCTAAGACCGATAGGATAAGTAGGAGTTCACCAGAGGAAGTAG
Organism: Nyctereutes procyonoides; assembly: GCF_905146905.1. Taxonomy (NCBI): domain Eukaryota; kingdom Metazoa; phylum Chordata; class Mammalia; order Carnivora; family Canidae; genus Nyctereutes; species Nyctereutes procyonoides. Next base: position 44,074,673 of record NW_026575140.1, on the reverse strand, counting down.
AGAGGCGAGTGTGCTCTAGCAACAAAGGGAGATATAATAAGGCAAGACAAAAATTAAACAGAGAGTAAAATAATGTATACTAGTTGAAATGAAAAAGGATGTAAAGGCACTATGGAAACATATCAAACCAAGAGCTTACCTGAAAATGGCAAGTGTTAAGGAAAGGCTTTCTGAACAAAGACATTAAGTAGTAGACATTACCAATATCCACTCCTCCTTTCCTTCCTGAGCATGTGAAAAGCTTCACTTCCTGGATCTCCTTTAAATAATATAGGCTATCTAGCTGGTATAAGCTAATAGAGTGCGAGCAGAAAAAATATGTGACACTTTCTGACTGAGGCAGTTAAAAGATTCTCCACTAGCTCACTCTTCCCAAGTTGGCTAACAACATTCTAGATGGTGGAATCCCCACCACGTGGGTCCTTGAGTGACCATGTGGAGCAGAACACCTCTTTATCAGCCTACAACAGCCTTGGTGTGAGTAACAAATAATCTTTTAAATATTGAGCCACTGAAATTTGGAGGCTGTATTACAACGAATGCAACCTCATATCTTCCTTACTCTCCTTGGGGAAATTTGATTCTTCTTGGGTTGGCACCAGCAGGGAGAGCAATCAGGCATCAAGATATCAATTTACAAGCGAAGCTAATTCACAAAGCCATCATGAAAATAAGGTTTTCTGTGTCCTAATCCAAGGTTCCTTCTAGGAAGTGATGCTGCCAAGCAAAACAGTAGGTATGAAAAACACCTACTTTGTCCTAGTTATGATAAAATCTGTGGGTGATAAGGCAGGTCTTCAATCCCCAGAAGGTTCTGGAGATAACTCCATCCTAATTATAGTTTAATCCAGTTGAATGTGGCTCTTCTCACTGATATCATTAATACAGGGGATGGAGAGGGGAGAAATGAGAGGACTGTAACAAAGCAAATGCAAATGGTCCTCATGCAATCACAAGCAAGCTTCAGCAGACTTCTTGTTTCACATTGTCAAATTCCCACTCTTAGTTTATCTCCTTTGTGTGGTTGCAAAAATGTGAACAATTGATAATCTCTTTATCTTGCTTAACCCAAATATATTCTCCTAAACTCAAACTTTTATGTTATAATTCTCTTAGTGTAGCACATCTGTAATATATAGAAAAGTTCCAAGTATACTTAACTACATAATTACAGCTTTTAAAATTATTTGTTGACTGCTGTTTTAGATCATTTTGTTTAACATTTACCTTCCTCCCGTTAAAATATGAACTCCACAAAGGCAAGGACTCGGACTGTGTTGGGCTCTGCTGCTATCCTCAGGGACAAGCACCAGGTTCTGGCACATAGTAGGCATGGAATACATAACTGTTGAAAGAATGTCTTATTTTATAAGAATAATTTGTAACAATGATGAAAAGAATAGATTGGCATTCAATGAGACTAGAAACAGAGAGTCCAGATGGAGGCCACTGGAGTTCTTCAAATGAGAGATGAAGATGATTCAGACCGATGCAGTAGCAGCAGGGGAGAGGGGGGAAATGGAAAGAAATGAACAGATTTGAGACATATTTAGAAGACAAAGTAGACAGGACTTGGTGATTGATTGGATAGTAGGAGCTGTGCAGGGAAAAAAGTCAATTTTCACCATAGGCAATGAAATGATCAGTGTAACCCTGAGGAGGAATGGGCTAGGAGAGCATAAGGTGGATGATAATGACTCCAGTTAGTATGAATTCTTATAAGCTATCTGAGTATCAGTGCCTAGTAAGCCACCATGTATATCAATTCTGTAACTCAGGAGGATGGCTGGTATCTGAAAAACAGGTTTGGGAAAAAGCATAGCTATAGAATTTTTCACTCATGTAAATATATGAAAGTAGAGTGTGAGAACAGGTCTTAGAATAAAACCCTGAGGATTATACATGTTTAAGATTTTTTTAAAAAGAAACCAGAGTATGTTTATTGGATTTGTTGAACTTGGTAATATGCACTCAGCTTATGTTTCCCTCCATCGCTGCTTTTAAACCATTCCACCCTAGATAGTATCTTGCGCATCTTTCATTAATTTTTGTTAAATTCTCAGTATTCAAATAGTACTGCTTTCATATGCAAAAGTGTTCAGACCAATCTAAATTATAACTTCCATCTAAAAGCTCCCACCCATCCAAGCTTGCCTCTTTCTTCCACTTCTAGCCTGACTTGGGTTCCCAGTCACAGAGTGGAGGAAGGGTGTGGTCTGTTCTTTTCCTCTTTTTGTGCCACATTTCCCTTATTCCTTCTATGGCTCTTGATTCCTTCTAGGTTACTGTAAGAAGGTGGGATAAGAAAAAAAGTGACAAAATTATTTCTTTTGTAGTTGGTGGTCAAATGCCCTCTCCCATGACAGATGTTAAAGTGTTCTTTCTGCAGCAGGGAACTTTGTGAACTCTTAAAGGCACTTATCCTTCATTTTCCTCCAAACATCTGGGGACCTCTACAGCGTACTATTCCTTGATTCAGAAAATCCATTATCCAACTAATCTCACACAATTCCCCTCAATGTTCATCTTTTTTTTTTTCTGCTGGGATAACCAACCCTCCATTTATTGAGTTGGATCCTTGCAAGATCATGTTGCCTTCCAGTATTAGTCAAGATAGGTTATGCTATAGCAGCTACTAAATCTCAGTAGAAATGTACTCTTACTCATGCTACATGTCCAATGTGGGTTAGTAGGGGGATCTGCTGTCATAGCCATTCAGGAACTGGGAGTGACAAAGACTCCCTCTTGATTCATGCTTCTATGATCACCATGGCAAAAGGAAAAATCATGGTGAATCCTGTGCTGACTCTTCAAGCTTCCACCCAGAAGTGACACCTCTCTTCTGCCCATATTTCTTGGGCCAAAGCTGGGCATATACCCAAGTCTAACTTGAATGAGAATGAGAATGTACAATCCACATGCCCAGATGAAGAGAACTGGAATATTTTCAAACAGCACTAATGACTACCACATCCTCACATGGTCCAGTTGGCCTGGAGGGAATATTCCAAACCCTAGTAGTGTAGGCTGCTCTCACTATCTCTCTCCATCCTTCCCACTCCCTCTGCTGACAGGGCCTTTCCACTAGCCAGCTCCTGTTTTATCATGCAGACTCTCAAACTCTTTGAAGCCTATGTCAGACTCTCAAAAAACCCCACAAAAAAACAAAACCCAAAAAAACTGTGCTTGGCTCTGGTGTGAGTCTGGAAGTGGTACAAGGAGTTTTTGCATTTCAGTGAGCATCCAGCAGAGAACATGAGGCCAATGTTCATTTCTGGAAAGTATTCACCCTAAATTTCTCTGAGTGCTCACTTACTGCCTCCCTCATTGGCTTCAGATGAGGTAGCATGCCCCTCAACTCCTTCATGGGAGGAGAAAAAATTGTTGTAGCACTCTCTACTTGGCCAGCAACTCTCTTCCAAGAAACCATCTTCCCCTAGAAAATCCCTAGATGAGTTAAGGGGCACAGAACAAGGTCTGTCCACTCTTAGCAAATTATAATACTTGTCTTTTGAATAAGGGTCACATGTCATTTGTTTTCAGCTTTAGGTTTCAGCTGAAATTTGAGACATCAAATGAAGTCCCATTTAGCATATTATCCCATCTGTAAATGAATTAGAGACAAACCACAGAGGAGATAGGAAGAAAATCAGAAGAATGTATGATTTTGGTAGCCAAAGATTGCTTGAAGAAGAAGTAGCTGAGGAGTGAGAGAGAGGTGGGGTGGTGGGGACAGTCCTCACAGCAAGTACACATCAAGAAGTATGGCTGCAGGGGTGCTTGGGTGGCTCAATTGATTAAGTATCTGCCTTAGGCTTCAGTCATGATCCCAGGGTTTGGGGATTGAGCCCTGCATCAGGCTTCCTCCTCTACAGGGAGCCTGCTTCTCCTTCTCCCCCTCTCTGCTGTTCCCCTGTTGTGCTCTCTCTCTCTCTGTCAAATAAACAAATAAAATCTTAAAAAGAAGTGTGGCTGTGAAGGGAAGTGAGGAGTAATGTGGTGCCTGGGGAGAACATGAGCATAGAAGGGAGGCTTACTTTTTAAAATGAGAGACTTATCAAGTTTAAATGCTAATAAAAAGGGAACTGGGGCACGTGGGTGGCTCAGTTGGTTAAGCATCTGGCCTTCAGCTCAGGTCATGATCCCAGGGTCCTGGGATAGAGCCCTGTGTTGGGGGGGGGGGTCCCTACTCAGTGGGGAGCCTGCTTCTCCCTCTCTCTGGGCCCCTCCCCCTGTTCATGCACTTGCTTTCTCTTTCCTTCTCAAATAAATAAATAAATAAATAAATAAATAAATAAATATTTTTTAAAATCGAAATAAAAAATAAAAAGGGAACTAGGTGGGAATGGAGAATGAGAGATTAAGTGGATGATGAAATGGTTTTCAATCAGTAATTCTGATCTTCAAAAGAAAATAAATCCACATCATGGATGTTAAAATTCATTGCAGAGATGCTGACATGCCGTGGGATGTTATTCTATGCACTCGTGGTGGTGGTAGTGGTGGTAGAAAATGAAAGGAAGAAATGGAAGGATTTTTCTGACTGAATAATATTGGTTCTTGGGCAGCTGTAGCTTTTTACTCAACAGAATAGGTATGTTCATAAGGCTCTAAAATGTTATAAACCTCTCTGCATCCTTGAATACATACTTTTATTCCCTTTGTGATGAATAAGAGTCTTAACTTGTTCCCTGGTGCTATTTACATAGCTCAATAAAGTGAAATTTTAATTTATTTTTATTGTTTATAATAGGAAAACCCCTAAAGGTACCAGTTAGTATTTGTAAGGAGCTAATCTGCTAAGTGCTTTTATGTCTTCAGCTCCCACTCAAGTACTTTGCTACAGTGACAACCATCTCTCCCTTCTGGATGCATAAACCTTTTGATTTCTACACAAATTATTTAATTTGGGCTGATTAAGGGGAAGAAAAACAGCTTGCTATGGTATGAGTAAAAAAGAAGTGTTTCCATAGCTCTATTTCAAACTTATTTCCAAATTTAGTTATGTGGATTACTAAGTTTTATTTGGAAGTGTTAATAGATCATAATTAAAAACTAGGTCATTACTTTCAGCGCAGCCCCTGGTATGCATGCACACAACCATCTAGTACCTTGCCTAGAAACAGCAGGAGTTCAAGCAGTGTAAGACTAAAGAACAAATGAAAAGATGGGTGGAGGAATGGATGAAAGGGTAAATAACTATTTACATGCCACGGATCATATAGAATATCTCACTTGATTCCATTCCAATCCCATTGTAAAATGTTTTGCTGAGCAATTGAGGCTGAAAAGCTCAAAGCAACATGTTCCAGACTTCCTCACAGCCCATTTTCTATACATAACCTCTTCTTCAAGTCAATACGTCTATGTAAAAATCGGGAGATGGCAGTGACCACTGTGAGATGGAAAGCATGTGCCTGCCAATTCTCTCTGGAGGTTTTTTAACTTTTCTACAGCAGTGGAACTGAGGTTCTAGTCTCTGGTCCTTGACTCTGGCGGTATTTGGAAGTTACGGATGTACCTGGAAGTCTAAGACAGGGAATGTTTCGAAAAGAGTCTGACTGAGGCAGTGTGGTCCTAGAGTCAGCTGTCATGGCTGCAGCTTCCCAATCTCGTCAGAAGCAACAGCACACTTGACTAGTTGGTTCTGCAGTGTTTTTCTGGGAGTCATTTGTGGAAGCCCAACCTAGATCCCACTCCCTCATTCCTTCCAATGATTGGGCAATCAAGGCAGTCATTAGTGTTGTTCACCAACTACGATTCTGCTTTTCTGCTTTCTGGGCATGTGGTATGACTGTTCTTTTTTTTTTTTTTAAGATTTTATTTATTTATTCATGAGAGACACAGATAGAGAGAGAGGCAGAGACACAGGCAGAGGGAGAAGCGGGATCCATGCAGGGAGCCCGATGTGGGACTCGATCCCGGGTCTCCAGGATCAGGCCCTGGGCTGAAGGCAGTGCTAAACCGCTGAGCCACCCAGGGATCCCCGTGGTATGACTGTTCTACCCACACTCTTGTAAGTGGGTTTGGCTGTGTAACTTGCTTGAGCTAAGGCAATGAGAACAAATGCCACCTCTTTCTTCTACTGTGGGTAATAACAATGCCCTGGAAAGTGGTTGCTCCATTAGCTTGTAATGAGGATGCCACAGAATGGAATCCCCAGTCAACCCATGATGTTCACACAGCATGAATGAGATGTAAACCTTTGTTTTATAAAAAGACTTGGGGGCTATTGGTTACTGCCACACAGCCCAGGCCATTTCCTCTTAAAATATCTTTAGTGAATTCTGTTGTCTGTGATTAATCCCTGAGTCATTGTTTTCAGGAATATGACACTGACATATATATGATTTCAAAACTAAGTACTGTTAAGCTTTTAAGATCATTATTACACCTCAAATAAGAGCAACCATCTTGGGTACCTGGGTAGCTCAATCGGTTAAGCATCTGCCTTCAGCTCAGGTCATGATCCCAGGGTCCTGGGTTGGAGCCCCAGTGTCGGACTCTGTTCAGTTTGGAGGGGGGAGGGTCTGCTTTTCCCTCTCCCTGTGTCTGCTGCTCCCCCTTGCTATGCTCTCTTTCTCTCTGTTAAATAAATAAATAAAATCTTAAAAAAGAGAGAGAGGGCAACCATCTTCTACATCTTTTATTTCCCCATAGTGCATGGAGCCTAATAGTAGGACCAACATATTACATACCCCTTGGAGGCATTAATCACAGTGCAGTGGTGCCCTGAGATGATACTGTGAATGACAATCCTGGATTTGGGCTATACCAAAGCTTGGCCAAGCAGTATGATAGAGGTATAGCAGAAAAATTATCTTACTTGGTTTGTTTCATAAGAAGGAAGTTAGGAAGTATACAAAACCAATAACCATACCATAATGTTTCACTAACTTGTTAACTAAACTAATATATTTATAATGACAAAAAGACCCTGAGAGGGAAGTATGATTACTTGGGACCACTAAAACTTTATTAAAATGCTCAATGTAATTTTGATTTCTTATTTTGAGGTTTTAAATCTCAAATCCGTCATACACGAGAAGACAGATGGTGAATTGCTAGCATTAGGTCCAATTATCTATAGCAGAAAATTCCCAAATAACACTGACTTACACAAGACAGAGATTTATTCCCCTTTTGCACAAAAGTTCACAAAGAAACAGTCCAAGGTAGAGCAACTTCATGAAACCATCGGGGACCTGCACTCTCACCATCATCAACCTGTGTCCTCCATACTAGAGGCCAAAATGGCTTCTCTAGTCAAGTCACTATACCTACATTCCAGGAAGCAAGAGGAGAAATAGGAGAGAAGAACATGTTCCTTCCCTTTAAATTCACACCATACTTCTGATTATAAATCTTTTTGGCCTGAATTTAGTCACAAGATCAGATTCAGCTGTGAGACTAGGAAATGAAGCCTTTATTCTGCACAGCCTGTGTCTAACTAAAATTTGAAGTTTATGTTACTAATGAAGAAAGAAAGAACAGACTTGGGGGATGTTTAGCAATCTATATCATAAATGGTTAGTGTAGTACGTCGAACAGTATTCCTCCAAAATTGATATCAGAACCTCAGAATATGACCTTATTTGGAAATATAGTCTCTACAAATGTAATTAGTTAAGGACCTCAGGATGAAATCATCCTGAATTTAGGATCAGCCCTAAATCCAATGACTGACGCCTTTGGAAGAAGGAAGGACCCAGAGACACTCATCAGAAGGCCATGTGAAGACAGAAGCAGAGATTAGAGTTATGCTGCCACAAGCCAAGGAACACCAGAAGCTATCAAAAGCCCGAGGAAGTTCACCAAAATGCAAGGAAGAGTCCTCCCCTAAAGCTTTCAGAGGATGAGTGGCCCTGCCAACACCTTCATTTCAGATGTCTGTCCTCCAGAACTGTGAGAGAATGCATTTCTATTCCAAGACATGAAGCTTTGGGTAATTTGTTATGGCAGCCCTAGGAAACTAATATTAACTGTTGCTTGTAGCTGTTACTGAAGTCAAGGACTAGCATAGCATAGCTGTAATAATACTGGTAGTATGTATGTTATTTTGGTTGTAGTTCCTATAGTACTCCAGAGGCCGATTGGGTTTTGCTTTGACAAATTATCCGCAGTTTGAGACCAGTATGTGGTCTCTCACTAACCACATCACAGAACCATGATTTTTAGCCTCACACAGAAGAAAATAGAGATACAGTATATGCAATTTACATTTATTTAGCACTTTCCACATAGCAAGCACTTAATATGTTTTTCTCACTTAATCCTTACAAATATCCTAGATGATTAGTATTATACCCATTTAATCGATGGAGACACAGGATGCTAGAGGTTAAGCACATGGTGGATGGATGGTTGGATGGATGGATGGATGGATGGATGGATAGATAGATGGAAGGATAGATATAGAGATACATGGTCAAGGGTAGAGTCAAGGCAGACCTGAGTACTGTCTGATTCTCAAGTACAAACTCTTTCTCAAAGTGGTGGTTAGGCTGGGGAATATCTGACACACCTACTTAACAGAATGTTTTGTGCCAAAGGCCAATTAATTTGCAGAAATGAAACTTTCCGGTAACTTTGTGTTCACTTCCAGGCACGACTTCCCAGGTCAAAGTGATTTAACACAAATAAACTCAAGAAATCTTATGTGCTGGGCACTGAAGGGGTTGTAATGCTGGGTAAGACAATCCTTTGTCTCAAGGTGGTTATAATTTTAGCAGTGGCTAAAGCTTGGAAGTCTGTAATAGGCCATATGAATGTCTTTGTGCACTGGCTTTTATACATGCTTAAACATCAGAAGCAGTGCGCATACTTTTAGAAATCCAGATCCCTAGGTCCCACCCTACCCTATAGATCCAGAATATGTGAGGGTAGGCCCTAGAACCCTGCATTTTTTTAAAAAAATTATCTGGGCAATCACGATCTAGCCAGGCCAGTCCCCATTTTGGGCATAAATACTTTCCTTATACAGTATCTTAAATGTCAATGATAAAATAAAAATACCAGCTATATGTAATGCATATTATAATTTTCTCAATAGTAATTGCATGCTCCTTATATATCTGAGGAGCTCTAATATAAGAGCACTATGTAGACAATTCCTACATACATGTATAGCGCCTCTCTGAAGAAGGAACGGTGTTTCTCATTTCTTTGAAAAATATGAAAGTAGACGACAGATTCTATGATCCGATTTACACGCCATCAAAAGCATCAAGCAATAACCTAGCTCTGTGACATCTAGATGTTTCTCATGGATCAAGTCCTAAGGTAAGGGAGATTTTTCACTTTAAGCCAGCCTGTGGTGAATTTAAAATTTGGAGAGGCATAAAGACCAGTACATGGACTGCTGTCTCAGTCGGATTCTCCACAACTAAAGAAATTTGAATCACAAAGTTATAATTAGACTAGAAGCTCTTGCCCACTACAATCATATCTATTCACAATGACTCCATTATGTCTTAACTTTCACTTGAATACGGGCAACCTCTTTACTCCCCAGGAGGGGAGGTTAATTTTCTTTAAAATTCTTTCCACTTAGCAGTGAATAGAATGCTCTAAAGATGCACTCTATTTAATAGGCGCAACAGCTGCCAAACAGGGCTACTGGCAAACTTATCTAAATTTTTAATCATTGTGGAAGATGAACACAGAGGGAAAGAATGATTATAAATTCTCCCACTAGTGTAGCAATGAAAATATCCGAACAGCACTGCAAAGACCAATTTCCATTTTGTGGAAATAAGTTTTGCCAGGCACATAGCACTACTTTTTTCTCCCAGTCAAAAAATACTTCCAAGACATATATATTCCTTTAGGTATTACAAGATATATATTCAACTGGATGTTCTTATTAACAAAAATATCCATTTTCTTTTAAAAACCATGTTCCCATGAATGCAAAAATTGTCAAACTAAAGCAAGAATTTGATTTGGGAAAATAATATGTTGAAGGAAATATGTGGATAATAGATGGATACTGAAAAAAATAGTTCCCCCCATCACTAAGAGAAAAAAAAACAAGGAATTGTTAAATTATTGAAATAAAACTCTACTAAGTTGATCTTTTAAGATTTCACGAATGGGAAAAAATTCTGATTACTCTCTTAATATTTGGGGGATGATGTCAAGAGAAAGCCATTTCCACCATCAGCAAATATTGGTCATGCTACACCTAGCATCTAAAGTCATCTATAGGCTCTCTTCCTAATACATGTGCATCTGCGAGATGTATAGAATAGGTATGCAGACCACACACTTTGGTTCTGGATTGTTTGGGTTCAAATGCTGACTCTGCCTCTCAGAAGCTGTATGATACTACAGAGCATCCTTTCCCCTCTTGTGCCTCAGCTTCCTCCCCTATGATGAGGACAATAATAGCATCCCTCCTATTGGGTTATTGTGAGAATCAAATGATCTACTGCATGTGATCCCCTAAGAACAATGCCTGGCCCATTTTGAGCACTTGGGAAGGTTTAGCTGTTTTTATTATCCTAACTTAATTGAGGGTTATTATTTCTTTCCTATCGAACCATAAGAACAGGTGTCAGCATGTCATTGCTGGGTTGCTTTGACATGTTGATATGTTCAAGCCACCGCAAGGTCAGTATGGCTGGAGGAGAGCGAGTGAGATGGGGAGTAACTGGCCATGAGTGATATAAAGGCTCACCTGGGGGTTGGGTGGTTACATATGTGCGGGAAATAGATTGTGTAGGACCACACAGACGTGTCTGAACTTTGCCTTTCACTTAGTGTGATGGGAGTTCTTACAGGGTTTGAGGCTAAAGAGTGCCCTCATCGGAGCTGTTTTACACACCCTGGCTGCAACACAGGAGATCAACGGGGGAGGCAAGGAAACCAATGAGTAGTTTTTTCAGTAATCCAGAGAAGAAATGGTGGTGACTTTGACTAGAGAAAGGGGAAGTGATGAGAAGTGACCACATCTGGATATGTTCTGAAAGTGGAGCCAACAGGATTTCCTGATGGATTGGAAATGGAATGTGAGAGAAAGACAAGCAAAGGTGGCTCCCATATTTTTGGCCAGGAGATCAAGAAGATTTGATAATAAAGAACAAGTCCTAGAGAAGTAAGTTTTAGGTTATGGATGATTAGAGGTTCTGCATACTTATTCCATAATTTTGCTAGGGGAAGATTTGCCACCAATAGTTCACTTTCAAAGAAAGACACATGCTTGATTTCATAAAAAAAATCCATTATTATTGAATTATTGGCAAATGATCTGTAAACACACTAAATTACCCCATAGGTATCTTAGTTAATTGAAAAAATCATTTAAAAATATGGTCACTGTAAAAAAGTAACATTTTTATTACTTCTGAAAATGAGAAAACCTGATTTTTAAAAACTTTCCCCTGGTTATAAACATAATGTATATTCACTACAAGAAATTCAGAAAATAAAAAATAAATAAATAAATAAATAAATAAATAAATAAATAAATAAATATAAAAAAAGAAATTTAGAAAATACAATAAATTAGGAAGTAGGAAGAAGTAACCTGTAGTTTTACCAGCTAGAGAAACTTGCCTTAACAATTTTGTATGGCTTTTCCTTCTCTCTGCCTCATAAATCCATCCATGTAGTTACCCATAAGTGCATATCTATGCACATATTACAACAATGGAGTCATATTTACATTTAATTTTATATACTGCTTTGTTCCTATGCCAATAAATATTTTTCTATATTCTATGGGCTCCAAACATTTCTAGATGGGTTGGTTCATCCTATCTCTTCATGTGGACATCCATGATTTCCTTGTATTGATTACTTAATTGTCATCACGAATGAAGATTCTGCTCCCAGGACTGAGTGCCTAATCATCTCTTCTTCATCTCCAGTTACTCTTAATTACTCTCATGACTTTATTTGTCTATATGCCGACCACACTCCAATTTATATTATCAACACGAGCCTCGCTCTCCTCTCCACACTGTATACCCAATGTCTCCTCATCATAGTTTTTTTCATCTTGATTGATGCCAACTCCATCCTTCTAGCTGCTCAGCCAACACATTAACATCATCCTTTACTCTTCCCTTTCAAGCTTCACATCCAAGTGGTCAAGAAATTCTGGTGACTCAGCCTTTCAAATATATCCAAACTCTGGTTACTTCTCACCTTCTTCACTGCCACCATCTCAGTCTGAGTGGCCATCATCTTTTGCCTGGATTATTAGGTAGTTGTCCCAATAGTTCCCTTCTCCCTGACACTCTTGTGTGTCTTCAACATGGATCCAGAGTTATCCTTTAAAAATCCAACTAAGGTCACGTCACTCCTCTGCATAGGACCCTCCAGTAGCTCTCCATTTCACTCACAATAAGAGCCAAAGTCCTTAAATGAGGCACAAGGCCCAACACAGTCTGCCTTTCTGCCACCTCCTACTAATCTCTCCATCCTTGTCACTCCCCTAATCTTGTCAATCTTTCTTCATTCACAGATTCCAGCTGCACTGTTCCAGCCTTGCTCTTTCTTAAACAGCCACACAAGACCTCATCCTAGGGCCTTTCAACTGCTGTACCTCTGCTTAGAAGGCTCTTCCCTTTCCACTGGACCAGCCTGTTCCTGAAATTTTTCTTTTTCTTTTCTTTTTTTCTTTTTCTTTATACTGTTTTTATATCTATATACTTACTGATTCTTTAAAAAAAAATTCACTCTTCTCCACTAGAATATAAGCTCTATAGAACTGGGATTTTTGTTTTGTTTGTAATTGTATCTAGTACAGTATGTATAGAGTCCCTGGTACTTGGCATTCTCAACAAATATATGTTCAGTAAATGAGTACCACTCTTTTATGTATGACATTTTTACAAGAAACTTTTTTTCAGTTTTGCATTCAAAATATTTTTTAGTAGTGTATACTAATATTTCTTTGGGCAGTGTTTATCCTGATAATATTTTTTCAATTTTGATCACTCTATGACAACATGTGAATTAGGTACTGCTTTAAAATGTACTAGGGATTTTGTTTTTATTCAGGTATGGTGAGGCCAACAGATCAAGACATTACTGCCATTTCAAAGATAATTTGATGGATATTAGCTAAATATTGGATTATTATTGGTAATCATTTTGTAATACGTACATATTTCAAATCACCATGTTGCACACCAAAAACTAGTAACAATGTTATTTGCCAGTTATATCTCAGCAAAACATGACGGGGGGGGGGTAGAGTGGGGAGATAGTTGGTAACACACAGTTCCTAAGACAGCAGGGCGTGCCATGCTGTGCAATACCACTTGGGGAAATACCAAGACAGGTCAGTAGGCTGAAGGAATGTGGAGAAGAAAAGGGCATGAGCCTTTATTTTGGTTTCTGTGGAAAATGGGAAGAAAGGCAGCATAAGCAGATTTAGGATTGGGAAGTTTGAGTAACTTCAGTATGCACTGGGCAACAGGGGTAATCCATTGTTGTACATGGCCCTGGGGCCTTGGCTAAGGGGATAATGTCCTAGGCTACAAGAACCTCATAAAAGGAAGTGGGTGGAGGTAAGGACTCAGGATTGGTTGGTTTACATATGAAAAGTCAGGTTTGCAATCTTTAGAAATTGGCTAATCCCGAGAGTGGCAGTCTTTTCCTGGGTCCACAAAGCATTAAGATACCAAAGCATCATAAAATACAGAAAATAAAAACTATGATTAATACAGGTAATTTTTAAAAAAGATTTCATTTATTTACTTGACAGAGAGAGAGAGAGAGAGGAGAGGAGAGAGAGAGAGAGAGAGAGCATAAGCAGGGGGATTGGGAGAGGGAGAAGCAGGCTCCCCATGAGCAGGGAGCCTGACTCAGGGCTCGATCACAGGACTCTGGGATCATGACCTGAGCTGAAGGTAGACCTCAACCAACTGAACCACCCAGGTACTGGTAATTTTTTTTAAAAAAAGATTTTTATTTTTGGGCACCTGGGTGGCTCAGTGGTTGAGGCACTGGCACAGGTCATGATCGTGATGCTGGGGTCTCGGGATCAAGTCCCTTGTCAGACTCCCCATGGGGAGCCTGCATCACACTCTGCCTATGTCTCTGCCTCTTTCTCTGTGTCTCTCACGAATAAATAAATAAAATCATTACGAAAAAAAGATTTTATTTTTTAAAGAATCTCTACACCCAACTTGGGGCTCGAACTTACAACCCTGAGACCAAGTCTCATGCTCTACTGACTAAGCCAGCCAGGTGCCCCAATACATATTCAAATTATAATTTGAGAAGTTTTCAGTTTCATTTGGGCCTTCTAATACACTCTTCCCTTACCTGGGACACCTTCCCTTTCCTTGTTCACATGACCATGACTCACCCTTCAGATCCTAACTTGAAGGTCATTGGTCAGGTTGGCCATATGAGAGAAGAACTTGTTCTTGTCATTCATCCCAGAACTTAGCATGGTGCCTGACATGTGCTGGAGGCTGCTTGAACATCTTCATGATTTTAGAAAGGAACATAACACAAGTATCAACCCTCAACTTATAGGGCTCTGTTTGAGTAAAAATTACAAATCTATTTTCCAAAGAGTTAAAGTGGAGGCATTTCAAATATTTGGATGACTGGGATTCAGTTTCTATTTTCTTCCTATTGACTCTACCAACTTTTCCCTTCCAGGTTACAGTCCTGTAGAAGCCATAGATGTGGGGGAAGTGTTTTAAATTAGCAACTGAATACGTCAATGAACATCCTGACATTGCAATTTGAAGGTAGTGCATTACACAATTTCCAGAACCTTTTAAATCTCCTATTTAAATTTAGTAGGTCAGACAAGTTCTTAAAGACTTCACACTGTTAACAACTTTCAGTAGTGCTATTAATGCAAGCACTTTCTCAGCTTTGAAACATATGTTCCTATTTCCAAAGTAAGATTTTGGAGTTGTTGGAAACTTTAGAAATTTGACCTGGTTTCATGATTTCAAAAAACCCAAAACTTTACAAGTTGGACTATTTATATACCATACATATTTTGTTCTGCTGCCTTGGGAAAAAAAGACTCAATTCAAATGATTCTGCACTTTCTCCCTCTAACTCACTGTAATGTTTAAAATAGAGAATGGCCTGACAAGAAGTTGCACACTGTGGCTGCTCTTAAATGTCTGACCAAGGGATAATAAACTGTGAGAAGTGCCATTTGATGACATTATACATCAATTTGCATTCTTTTCCTTTGATGAGAAGCTTTCTGAAGTTTCCAGCTGAAGCCTATTGCCCCTAAGCAATAAAGGAGAGGTTTTCACTTATGCCTAGCTTTTACTTACAAGTGAATTTGAACGCCAATAGAATTATCATGTAATTTTTAAAAAAGATTTATTTATTTATTCATGAGAGATACAGAGGGGGGGCGGGGGGCAGAGACAAGCAGAGAGAGAAGCAGGCTCTTCGCAGGAGCCCCCTGTGGGACTCGATCCCAAATCCCAGGATCACGACCTGAGCCTAAGGCAGACTCTCAACCGCTGAGCCACCCAGGTGTCCCATAGCATATAATTTAATAAAAGCTGACATTTCCCATGTCACGTATGTTTATTTTTCCTATAGAAAGAGCAGGGAAGGTGACTCAGAAATGTCCTTTTCACAACCCCAGATACAAGTTTTTGTCAAATTTAAAAAAATATTTTATATATCTATTCGTGAGAGACACAGAGAGAGGCAGAGGGAGAAGCAGGCTCCATGCAGGGAGCCGATGTGGGACTCGATCCCAGGTTCCACAGATCATACCCTGAGCCGAAGGCAGATACTCAACCACTGAGCCACCCAGGCATCCCACATTTTTGCCAATTATTAAGTAGGAACATTGAGAAAGTGGGAGTAAAGACACAGCTCTCCATCATTCATTCTTCCAGGCTGCCAGTCAGGAAGCATGGGTCAAGCCCCAGCTGTGTGCCTGGCAGGCTGGGTGATGGAAGTCTGAATTGAGAAATGCAGTCCTTGTCCTCACAGAAGAGTATCATCATAGAGCTCTCTTAGTGGGCAGGGCTTCTCTCCTTATGCTCCCAAAGATATTTGTATTAGACCTCCAAGATTCAAAAAACAAAAGCCAAGTTGATCCAGAAAAGCAAAAATGGAAAAATTCTTATAAAGCATAGGGATTTCTCATGGAACTTAAGGTACTGAGGACTTTAGGAAGGAGTAGGACCAGCTCTGTCACCTGAATCTGGCAGCACCTGGTTGCTATCTCTGTCCTCTCTTTTCTTTCTGCACATTGACAACGTTCTTTTCTTCTCTGAGGGCTATTTTTCTCTACCCTTAGTACCCAAAGCTGAAAAGATGGTCACTTCCCCAGCTCTCAAGTTTATATTTCTTCTATTCAAAAGGATTTGATTTGGGAATCTTTTTAATCTCCAAATGTTCAGGAAATGTAATTTGGTTGGACTAACTTGGGCCACATACTCACTCATGGACCCACTTATGTCATGTACACTCTTGGGTCCTTGGAGTCACCTCTATAACCTTGTGGATTTAGAACAGGAGTTTGGGTACACTTCCTCGACAAGTTGTCTGGCTATACAATTAACCCAGTATGTGTCCATAATAACATTGCAAACTAATTTTTTTCTCTTAGCCAAAAAAGGAGAAGTCATTGTTAAAAGTTTGGGAAATAAAGAAATATAGAGGAAAAAATGTAAATATCTATAATTGCGACGTTAAAAAAATCCACTGTTAACATTTTAGTATATTTAACTCTTTTTCTATGCAATCTCTCTCTCTCTCTCTCTCTCTCTCTCTATATATATATATATATATATATATATATATATATATATATATATATATATATAAATCGGGTGGGGCGCCTGGGTGGCTCAGTCAGTTAAGCCTCTGCCTTCAGCTCAGGTCATGATGTCAGGGTTCTGGGAGAGATCCCTGCTCAGTGAGGAACCTGCTTCTCCCCCTCGCTTTGCCTCTCCCCCTGCTCATACTCTGTCTCTCATGCTCTCTTTCTCAAAAAAATAAAATAAAATAAAATCTTAAAAAAAATCTGGTATTAAACACCCAATTTTGTAATTTTTTTTCAAAACTTAATACTATTACATTTTGAACATGTCTTCATGAAATTATATATCATTGGGGTGTCTGGCTGGCTCAGTTAGTCCGGCATGCAATTCTTGAGCTCAGGGTTGTGAGTTTGAGCCCCATATTGGGTGTAGAGATTACTTAAAAATAAAATCTTTTAAAAAAATCACATAAAGACAATTTTAAGTGACTACAAGATACCCTATTGCATAATTTCTTTAATCAGCTCTCTGTGATTTTTTCACTTCTGATTTGTTGCTTTAAAAAATGAGACAATGCAATAATATCCTTGTAAATAAATCTTGATGTACTTCTGTAATTATTTTAATTATTAAAAGGGGGACAATAACATAAGGTTTTAAAGATATCTGTGGTTTAAGGGAAGTGTAGTAAGAAGTTCATTGAACAACTAGGCTCATCACCACTACTGAGAAGCATCCCTAACATAGACAAGAGGACAGCAGAATTGTGGAGTAATCACCATCTATGCAACCACTTCCTTTTTCATCTGTCGCTGGTAAATTATTCCTAGTTTTTTCTAGCACTTGAACCTTTCCTCTGAGCCCTCAACACTCCCTACGTGTGCATTTGCATGATCCTTGCACTGAGCACCATCCTTCTGATAACAGTTCTAACATTTATTATGGTTGTTGACATGAGCTTGTGGGTTCCTGGAAGGCAAAGACTGCGTATTCCTATTCTCTGTATGTCTAATATCCAGCACAGAGCCTGTTACACAATATATGGTCAATGAATTTGTGAATCAGTAAGTCAATGAATGAATAAGTAAATAAGTAACTCAACTGATCGATTTCCTAACTTCCCACTAAGCACAAGAATTTCTATAGGCTTTCCTTGACTGCCTCCAGTGTTCGCGCCTGTGGAGAAAATGTGGTGGAGTAAATTCATGGTGTATTTATTCACTAATCCAATAAAAAGCTATCCAGTGCCTATTCCATGCTACTGGGGACTCATATTTCTCTGGCGATTCTTACACAGCACACCTGGGTGGTTGGAGGTACGGTGCTCTGAATAATGACTATGGCCTCCAAACATATTTTTCCGCAAAGAATGTTTAATATTAAGACATTTCACATACAAATTTAAATCTGAATCTAAAAACTGGCAATCTTTATGGCAATAATGTTAAAGTCAGCTGCTCTGTTTTATTCATTCATTTATTTTATTTTGAGAGGGAGAGCGTGAGCCTGCAAGTGGAGGATGGGGGGACGGGCAGAGGGAGAGAGAAAATCTTAAGCAGGTTCCTCTCTCAGCAGGGAGTCCTAGGTGGGGCTCCATCTCACCACCCTGAGATAATGACCTGAGCTGAAATCAAGAGTCAGACACTAAATCCCCTGAGCCACCCAAGCGCCCCCGGCTGCTCTAGTTTAGCTGGGAAGATTTATCAACCTCTTCAGGTTGTCAGATTTATTAATTCCCGTTTCCAAGAAACACCTCTTGAATGTCTATCTTGAGCCTATAGGTTCTGGTAGGTATTTGACATTATGACCTCTGCAATAGACTAATTAATCTGGGTAGCTAGAAGCAGTGGAAGCAGAATAAATAGGGTATATGGTAGAAACAACTTCCTGGGGACTGAGCTCTCGGCTAAGAATTAAGAAACTGGATTTGAGTTCCAGCCTTGTCATCACCTAGCTTTGTGGCCCTGAATAAAACCTTCATGAGTATCGATTTCCTGATCCATACAAATGAGGTGATTGGAGATTATGTCCAAAATCCTTCTAGCCTTCTAGCCCTAATATTCAATTATAAAATCACCATTTCTCAAGTCAGGGGAAGTAAAAAGTACCCACATATTGGAGTGTTGAAAAGTTTTGGAAATAGATCATGGTGACGATTGCACAACAAAGTAGATGTACTTCATACCACTGAATTCTACACTTACTGTGGTTAAAATGGCAATTTATATGTATTTTGTCATAATAAAATAATTTTTCGGGACGCCTTGGTGGCTCAGCTGCTGAGTGGCTGCCTTTGCCTCGGGGCGTGATCCTGGAGTCCTAGGATCCAGTCCCACATAGGCTCCCTGCATGGAGCCTGCTTCTCCTTCTGCCTGTGTCTCTGCCTCTTGCTCTGTCTCTCAAAGATAAATAAAATCTTTTAAAAAATATTTTTTTAAAGATTAAACTATTTATTTGAGAGAGAGCATGAGTGGAGGGAGGGGTAGAGGGAGAGGGGGAAGCAGACTCCCCACTGAGTCAGGAGCCTGACTTGGGGCTTGATCCCGGGACCCTGAGATCATGTCCTGAGCCAAAGGCAGATGCTTAACCCATTGAGCCACGCAGGTGCCCCTAAAAATGTTTTTATATGTATTTAAAAAGTACAATAATTCGTTTTGTTTTTTTAAAGATTTATTCATTCATTCATGAAAGACGCAGAGAGAAAGAGAAAGGTAGGGCCACAGGCAGAGGGAGAAGCAGGCTCCCCACAGGAGCCCAATGCGGGACTCGATCCCGGATTCCGGGATTATGACCTGAGCCAAAGGCAACCGCCCAACCGCTGAGCCACCCAGGTGTCCCCAAGAAGTACAATAATTTGGACCCAGTCTTCCAACATCGAAGATCAACCAGTCAATCCATTAATGAATGAGATTAAGGAGAACTTGAGGAGGAGGGGAGAAGCACGCATAGTTCAACTCTGGCCTAAAACGTGTATGGTTCTGGTGCAAAGGTGCTTTGGCCTCCATGCTTCCCTCAGCGTCTTACCTCGATGTCATCTCACCGGCTGCCCCAGCTCCTCACGTCAGAGACTGGTTGCCTCTCCAGGCTGGCCACTCCCTCCATCACTAACCCAAAGAAGGAAACTACCACATCCCCTACCAATCTGGACCAACTTGTAAAAATGTTCTATTTTCTCTCTTTGCTTTTTCTTCCAACTGAGATAGGTTGAAGTTCTTAAAACTAAAATTAACTAAGGCATATTTGCAAAATGCCAAAATAGTCTGAATTTCAGTCTGCCTCATATATTATTACTGCTGTAACTGCTGCTATTCTTTTTAGATAACGTTTTTGGCTGCTATTTAATGCCAGGAATTGTTCTTAATGCAGCCATTCATTTAATCCTCATAACAACCCCCAAATATTTTACCTTTTTATCTTTCATTCATTCATTTGGTTGGAAGTACAGCTTCCTTGTTAGGAATACCAGCAACCCCCCTCCTTCCAGCCTGGGTCCCGTCTTTGCTGAAATCCTACATTCACGTCCTCCTTCCTGTAAGTTCTCAAGAGAAGGCCCTTAGGAGACCTGCAGAGGACAACTACTCGCAGGCCGCATCTTTATCTCTCAAGAGCACATACCCATTTGCTCTGTTTCTTTTCCCTTTCCAGCTCTTCCATAATTAAAAGGCTGAACTGGTGTCCTTTTCCTATTCATCTATCCTCCTTCCCATCTCTGTAAACTGACTCCTGACCATGAAACACATGCTGATCAGGTCAGTGGACGACTTGCGATTCTGCTCCTCCATCCCCTTCTCAGACCAGCCACACTGCACTCACAACACACAGTCTCCACAAATAAAGCACCTGCCCAACACCCACATTTAATGACTGTGACACATTCCCCTTCTCCTCAAACCATGCTGGGCGTGGCCAGAGTTGCCTGTGGGCTGAGCATGGGTGACATCGTCAATGGGAGGATGGATGGCAGAGATGGGAAGATGAGTGTGTTTCGTGAAGAACGCATGAGTTTAACTTAGAGCAAAATGAAAATTTCAAGCATTGTATCACGACAGACACAAAACTAGACAATTTTATTAATTTCATTTCTTGAGGTCAACTTACAGACTTTGAAATGCACTGATCACAACTGTCCAACTTTAACAATGGATTTGTCCACATGAGCCCCATCTTTCCACCCACCCGAGGGCCCCTCACCAGTTTATCTCCACTACCCTTAGAAGAGCCACAGCTTTGATTCTTTTTCTCACTATAGAATAGTTTTGCCTGTTATTCATCTTGATGGATTTCATCCTAGGAGAACTTCATCTCCGTGGATTTACTCGTCATTCTCTCTTCAGTGTCTGGCTTCTCTTGCTTAGCATATCATCAGCTCCTCTATTCTTATTGCCCCATAGTGTCTTCCTGTTATGCATCTGAATTCGAATTACTGTAAAATGCAAACAGTATGCAATTACACTTGTCTTGCAAAAATTTGGAACATTATACATAAGAAGTCTGATATCCTTTGGCCACTGCCACCCCTTTCTCCTTGCACCTGAAGACAATTTGTTGGAATATGTTGTGTTTTTTTAAACAGCAGGTATAACATTACACGTACCTCTGTGCAACTTACTTTTTTTTTTTACTCAATAATATGTCTTGTAGATACAACCATGTTCATGACCAGAGACCCACCTTATTTTTAAAACAGCTTCATAATATTTCATAATACATGTTCCACACTTGTCATTACTGAGATGCTTTCCAATTCTTTCCATTTCAACAAACGCTTCTGTAAACAAATTTGTCACGTTTCCTTGTGTACACGTGTTTCTATAGGATACATGTGGGGAAGTGAAATCAGTGTGTGCATTTAAATTTCAGTAGATTTGCCAAAGTATCTATACCAATGTACATGCTCCCACCAATGCTTAAGAGTGTTATACAACTTTGAAAGTTCTGCAATTTATGGGTGAAAAACCTTTATTTAGCTCATTTTAATTTGTATCTTATTAATTCTAGAAATGTTGAACATTTCTTCGCATAATTACCGGCTATTTGTATCTTCTTTTTTTACTGAAGAGAAACTGGCTTAAGTTTGTATTGGGCAATTTCTTCTTTGCCTCATAGTTTAATTAGGTTATTCATTATTATTAATACATTAGTTTTAATACATATTATTGTCAGTGCCAAGCCTTTGTTCTTTTTTTCAATTAGGTTTTTTTGGGGTTATTTTTGTAGTACAAAGATTTTAATTACACCAACCTTTGAGTTATGACTTTCGCTTTTTCAGCGGGTCCTGTCTAAGAAAGTCTTCCTACATCAAGGTCATGAGCATGGGGTTTTACTTCCTTCTGATATTTTTGTAGTTGACAGGTTGATTTCAAAGAGCTTATGGGACATTCTGATAAGGCAATTT
This sequence comes from Nyctereutes procyonoides, assembly GCF_905146905.1. NCBI lineage: Eukaryota > Metazoa > Chordata > Mammalia > Carnivora > Canidae > Nyctereutes > Nyctereutes procyonoides. The sequence continues at coordinate 44,052,551 of NW_026575140.1, read as the reverse complement.
CAACCTCTTCCAATCTTTTAGCAAAGAAACTTATCTCTATAATTTTAGGCATCTTGAATTTTCAACTATCTTTCTTGCTCCTATTTTCGGTTCAGAGGAGAGAAATAAAAAATATGAAATCATCCCATTTTAGTATCTTTTGTCCCTTTCTGAATTCACCTCAAATTCTGGTCAGAAATAAGTTTCTTCACTCAGCAAATATCATTATGTGTCTGCTCAAGAGAGGCACCAGGACGCAGCACACAGACAGACAGACACCCCTGACTGTCCCGCACTTTGCCTGCTGGGAAGGCAGACATAAAACAAATAACTGCGTGTGATGACAGCAAAGGAGGAGATGTCTCACATGGGGTGCTGTGAAATACCCACACGCAGCTGAGCTCCAACTGTGCTGGGGATTGGAATAAAAGTGGCTTGGAGCTTTTATCCCGTGCCCTGTAGCAAATCCAATGACCTTCCCAAGACTCCTGTGAACTCCTCAGAGCTCCTGGGGCCTCTGACCTTGAGGTGTGGTTCCCTCAGCTGCTCCACTGGCCTCTTACCCCTCTACACTGCCGGCCTCCTCTCTGCTCTGGCCCAGCTCATCGCCCTTGGTCCATCTCCCTTCATTTCCTCTGAAGTCACTGGCTCAGGGCTTGTGTCCAGGAATCCTCAGTGAAGCCCAGAGGAGGTGCAGGTACAGATGAAACCACCAGACAAATCCATCGCCAACGCTCCCTGAGCCTCCTTGCCACCTGTGCCCCACACGCTCTCCCTGGTCACCTTGCTCTGTGGGCGCCAGGCCGTCACGTCTGGTGGCCCTCTCCTGCCTTGAGACTCCCCACTTGTCCCCAGCTTGTTGCTTCCCAAGCCCCTTCAGAAGCACCATCTACCCTAGCTTTTTCTGCAGATCCATTCCACCTGATGAAGAGACTCCTTCTTTTGCAGCGCGGGACTGGCAGGGGATTCAGAGTTTCAGGCTGTTTTTCCTCTGCAAGTGTGAGGATCAGTATAAAGATGGATCTTCCCCGTAATCATCTCTGTTAGGAGGCACAAGCAGCCACAGCCAGCTCTGGGTTTAAATAACTTTTCTCCTGCAACAGGGGAAGCTAATGCAGGTGGGTGGTCTCTGAGGAAGAGGCACTGAGGCTGAGATCTGAAGGAGGAGCAGTAGTTACGCAGGGGAGCAGTGGGGCAGTTGGGGGGGCATGGAGAGGACGTACCCCAGGCAGAGCGAGCAAGGCATAGATAAAAAATTGAGAGAAGACAGTGGCGGGATTCCTGGGTGGCTCAACGGTTTGGCGCCTGCCTTTGGCCCAGGGTGTGATGCTGGAGACCTGGGATCGAGTCCCGCATCAGGCTCCCTGCATGGAGCCTGCTTCTCCCTCTGCCTGTGTCTCTGCCTCTCTCTCTCTATCATGAATAAATAAATAAAATCTTAAAAAAAGAAAAAAAGAAGACAGTGGGAATGAAGAGACTGGGGGTAAAATGGCTTTATCCTCAGGGCAGAGTGAGGGTGGTCAGTGGCAAAAGGTTAAAGTGTGTTAAACAAGTAGCAGGTTTTAATTTTACATTAAAAATAAGATTGCTCTGCTATAATGAGATATTACTTTATATGCACTGGGATGACTATATATTTTTTTTTTTTGAGAAAGGAAAATCAGCGTTGTCAAGGAAGCAGAGAAATTGGAACTCTTGTACATTGCTGGTAGGAACGCAAAACAGCACAGCCGCTCTGGAAAACAGTCTGGTAGTTCTTCAAAATGTTTAACGTAGAGTCACCATGAAACCAAGCAATCCAACTCCTAGAGATTCATCCAAAAAAATTAAAAATTAGTATTCAAACAAGCACTTGTATACAAATACTCAAAGCAGCACTATATGCAATTGTCAAACGATGGAAACAACCCAAATATCCATCAAATGGTGAGCGGATAAACAAAAGGGGATGTAGCCATGTGATGGAGCAGTACTCAGCACAAAGAGGGACATGCAACATTATGGAAGAACCTCAAAAGCATTACTAAGTGAAAGAAGCCAGACACACAAGGTCACCTATTGTATTTATATGAAATGTCCAGATGAGGGACCCCTGGGGTGGCTCAGTTGGTTAACTCTCTGCCTTCCGCTGGGGTTGTGCTATCTGGTCCTGGGATAGAGCCTATGTCAGGCTCTCTGCTTAGTGGGGAGTCTGTTTCACCCTCTCCCTCTCCCTGTGTGTGATCTCTCTCTCTTTTAAGGATTTTATTCATTTATTCATGAGACACACACACACACACACACACACAGAGAGAGAGAGAGAGAGAGAGAGAGAGAGAGAGAGAGAGAGAGAAGCAGGTTCCATGCAGGGAGCCAGACATGGGACTCGATCCTGGGTCTCCAGAATCACGGCCTGGGCCGAAGGGGGTGCTAAACCGCTGAGCCACCCGGGCTGCCCAATAAATAAAATCTTTAAAAAAACGCCCAGATTAGGTAAATCCATAGACATCTACAGAAAAGTCGATTGGTGGTTTCTAAGGGCTAAGGAAAAGGGAGAATGGGGAGTGATTGCTTTGTGGGTTTGAGGTTTCCTAGGATGGCACAAATACTTCGGAATGAGATGGCGGGGATGGTTGCATAATATTTTGACTACACTAAATGCCGCCGAATTGTATACTTTAAAATGGCTAATTTTACGGTACATGACATTTCCCTCAAAACTAAGATTAGGTGAACTGGGTGGGAGCCAGGGGAACAGCGGGGAGGCCGCCGTGGTTGCCCAGGTGAGAAAGGGTGGCAACGGCCCGCAGGGTAGGGGAGCAGGGACGCCTGCCCCGCTCCGGCCTGCAAGCACCGTGTGGCTCCTCCTACAGGCAACTGGACAGGGGGCGGGATGCGTGGAAGAAGGGACCCTGGGGGGCTCTGCGGTTGAGCGCCTGCCTTCGGCCCAGGTGTGATGCTGGGGTCCCAGGATCGAGTCCCACGTCGGGCTCCGGGCATGGAGCCTGCCTCTCCTCTCTCTGATGAGTAAATACATCTAAAAAAAAAAAAAAAAGATTTGTGGACGAAGAGGGGGTGCACGGAGCGTCAGCGCAGCCTGGGCAGGAGGGTGCCCCTGTAGCCTCGGTTGGCAGTGCCAGCAAAGCCGCAGGTAGCGCTTGCCCGGGGCACTGCGGGGACAGCAGGGAGAGACGGGGGGGGGGGGAATCTAACCACCCGGAGGGGGGCTGCAAGGGGAAGGAAGGTTGGCACTTGTGGGGGAGGGGACGCTGGGGTGTTTTAGGATCACTGACAGCAAGGGGAGCTGAGGACGTGCATTTGTGATGCCAGTTGAGGACCGCCTGCCTCTAGGAAGGAGCTGGAACATTCTTTCCCCGGGAGCAGAGAGGGGCCGTCTGAGAGCCACCTTGACGGGAAGGTGTCCAAGTGGTGGGATTTCTACCCTAAGGCCAGAGCGGAATGAAGGCAGCTGCAGAGAGGCTGTGGCAGGGCGGGTGGCAGGGCAGGGGGGTGAGGACACGTTCTGGAACAGATCTTGAGGACAGTGTGCTGGAGAATTAACTGGGCCTGGACAAAGGATTGTCAAGGAGCCCTGAAAGTCAGGGACATACTTTTGCAGGGGAGCCAAGCTTCTTGTTATGTAATTTTCTTTTTCCAAAAGCACAAGGCAGTAGGAACTAAGGCAGTAATCCTGGCGGGGATATTGTTACATCAAACACTTTAATCAAGCAGCACCCAGAAATAGAATGAGAGTGGGGTGAAAGAAGCACAAGGAGTCCGAAGAGAAGATTTGAAGCACTCCCATGTTAACAGAACCCCTTCTTCCAAACAAATGCCACGTAAAACTATACGGGGTATTGGATAACTGTATGTTCAAATTACACAACAGGAATTATTTTTGCACTTAGATGTACACATCACATAAATTGTAAAATTTATGTAAGACTTTACAGGCATCTATACTGATGGGAGGTTGAGGATTTTTTTTTAAAGATTTTATTTATTTATTCATGAGAGACAAGACACACACAGAGAGAGACACAGAGGGAGAGAGAGACGCAGAGACACAGGCAGAGGGAGAAGCAGGCTCCATGCGGGAGCCCAATGTGGACCCGATCCCGGGTCTTTAGGATCAGGCCCTGGGCTGAAGGCAGGGCTAAACTGCTGAGCCACCCGGGCTGCCCAGGTTGAGGATTTTTACATCTGAGAGCATTAAAAAACTGCTAAACATGGAATATGGTACTAATTGTTACTGCAATATACTAAAAAACTGTTGCACAAAAAATTGACATAAAGCTCATGGTTATAGAGAATAGACTGGGGGTTGTCTAAGGGGGGGGGTGGCGGGGTGAGCAGAATGAAAGTGGTTGAAAGGTACAAATTTCCAGTCCTAAGTCATGGGAATATGATGCACTGTATGGCGACTATAGTTAATAATACCGTATTGTACATTTCACAGTAGCTAGGAGAGTAGATCTTAAAAGTTCTCATCATGAGAATCCTGTAACTGTGTATGACGATGCATGTTACTGGACTTACTGTGGTGATCATTTTGCAATATATACAAAGACTGAATCATTCATTACCTTGTTACTTAAGATATATTGTTATGCCAATTATACCTCAATTAAAAAATGTACTAATCAATTGAGCAAATACTTATTTTGGAGAAATAAATTTACTTCATCTACTACTTTGCATAGTATATTATCTGTTGTAACAACAGTTGACTTTTTAAAAGATTTTATTTACTTATTTATGAGAGACACAGAGAGAGGGAGGCAGAGACACAGGCAGAGGGAGAAGCAGGCTCCACGCAGGGAGCCCTACGTGGGACCCGATCCCGGGTCTCCAGGATCACACCCTGGGCCAAAGGCAGGCGCTGAGCCACCCAGGGATCCCTATAGTTGACTTTTGAACGCTGGCTTGAATTCCATGGGTCTACTTACAAAGAGTGTTTTTTTTTTTTAATAAAGTAGTGTAAATGTTTTCTCATGATTTTAACTTTTTTCTCTAGCTTACTTTATTGTAATAACAGTATGTAATACATATACAAAATATGTTACCTGTTCACGTTATTGGTAAGGCATCTCTCAACAAGAGGCTATTAGGAGTTAAGTTTTTTTTGGGGATTCTAATGACTGTGTGGGGAGTTGGGGCCCCGCACCTCTGTGATTTTCAAGGGTCAACTGTAATTATGGCTGCAGTTGACACACCAGACATTTAATCTTCTCAACAAACATTGAAGGCCCTCCCTGCAAAGTATAGGTTATGGTGCCATGGGCACGACAAAGAGCAGTAACAGTCTTTGCTCTTAGGAAGCTAGGGTCTAGTTGAGGCTATAAAAAAGCTCATATGAAAATGCAGCTAACATCCAAGCCAAGATTAGCTAGAAGCTCATGACTGGTGCAGAGGAGCTTTAGAAGATTGAATGGGCAGAGGTCACTTTATATCAGGCTCAGGAGTGGTAAGTAGGGGTTAAGAAAACTGATCATGAAAGAAGTTGCATTTTTTTGGTATTTTTTAAATTGAAGTTTGATTTGCCAACATATAGCATAACACCCAGTACCCATCCCGTCAAGTGCCCCCCTCATTGCCCGTCACCCAGTCACCCCATCCCCCTGCCCACCTCACCTTCCACCACCCCTTGTTTATTTCCTGGAGTTAGGAGTCTCTCATGTGCTGTCACCCTCTCTGATATTTCCTACTCATTTTCTTTCCTGTCCCCTTTATTCACTTTCACTATATTTTATATCCCCCAAATGAATGAGACCATATGTTTGCCCTTTTCTGATCGACTTACTTCACTCAGCATAACACCCTCCAGTTCCATCCACATTTTAGAAGTTGCATTTAAATGGAGATTTGCAGAGGTCAGAGGAGCAGATCGTTCTCTTAAGAGCAGAAAAGAACATAAAGTAGGTAAAAAAACACATTCAGTCCTTAGAAGGAGATCCAACCATTTGTGACATGGAGGGACCCTAAGGACATCATGCTAAGAGAAATAAGTCAAAGAAATATAAACACCACATGGTATCACTTATATGTAGAATATTAAAAAAAAAGTCACACTTCCCAGAAGCAGAGTAGAAAAGTGGCTGCCAGGGGCTACAGGGGTGGGAGAAATAGGGGAGTTGGTAAGGGGGCACAGTTTCACTCTAAGATGAATAAGGTCTGAGGAACTAATGTAAAACATTGTTACTAGAGTTGACAACACTGTACTGTATAACTGAAATTTGCTAAGAGTAGAGGAGAGAATGCCAATGTTCTCACCAAAAATTCAATGAAGAAAGTGTTAATGGGGAAAATCTTTTCACAATGAATACATATATCAAATCACCATGATGTAGATTTTAGATACATTATTTTTTTAAAGATTTATTTATTCATGAGACACAGAGGGGGGGAGGGAGGGAGGGAGGGAGGGAGGGAGAGAGAGGGAGAGAGAGAGAGAGAGAGAGAGAGAGAGAGAGAGAGAGAGAGAGAGAAAGACAGGCAGGGAGAAGCAGGCTCCATGCAGGGAGCCTGATGTGGGACTCGATCCTGGGTCTCCAGGATCAGGCACTGGGCTGAAGATGGCGCTAAACCGCTGAGCCACCCGGGCTGCCCAATTTTAGATAACTTATAATTTTAAATATGGGGAGAGAGAGAGAGAGAGAGAGAGAGAGAGAGAGAGAGAGAGAACAAGCAGTGGTAGGAGAAGGGGAGGGAAAAGTGGGGGGAAAGAATCTCAAGCAGGCTACGTGCTAAGCATGGAGCCTGATGCAGGGCTTAATCTCATGACCCTGAGATCAAGACCTGAGCAGAAACCAAGAGTTGGATGTATAACCAACTGAAACACCCACGAGCCCCAATATATATATTTTTTAGGATTTTATTTATTCATGAAAGACACAGAGACAGAGACATAGGCAGAGGGAGAAGCAGGCTCCCTGCAGGGAGCCCGATGTGGGACTCGATCTCAGGACCCCAGGATCAGGACCTGAGCCAAAGGCAGGCGCTCAACCACTGAGCCACCATGGTGCCACAGGAGCCCCAATATCTTTTCATGTCAGTTAAACCTCAATAAAGCTGGGGAAAAAGTAAACACACACAGCATGAACAAAGATATAGATCACATCAAGAAATAGGTTCTTGGGGGAAGAAATCAAATAATTACAATGGTTTTGTAAGCCTCCCAAGCTCTATGCCATCCAAAAAAATCTTCTCTGCTACTATTTAACTTCTTATAAGGGCGAATTTGAATCAAAATTTTCTCCTGAGGATGGTGGCAATAATGAATTTTTAAAAAGGTTAGGAAACACTGAAATAAGGTGGGGTGGGGGTGAGAGGCCCTAATTAGCAGTTTAGGACAATGAGGGAGGTTGGAAGAAAACTTAAAAGTTTCAGATGCATATATAGCTACATCTATTGGTACACACACTTTAGCTATTAAACAGACCATCTTCTAACAGCTGTAGAAATAGATCTTTCAACTTAATATTCTTTACTGAAAAATCAGAAAAAATTCTGAAAATGGCATTGTATTTCAGCCAGGAAAATCACTGTTCCTCTTCAGAAATAGACCAAAGATGACACGGATGAGACTGGGCTGATACATTTTGATGATATTACTCTACCAGATGTGTTCCCCCCCTCCCCACCTTTTTTTGAAAGAGTAATCATTAGAGCAGTCCATCACCACAGGGAAATGAGCTTAAGTGATCTTCTGGGATTTCTTTCCACATATCAGTCACCAACATGCGAAATAAACCTGAGTAAATTTGACATTTTTCAAATGAAAATATTAATAAGGCTTAGTTGAGCAAATTAAATCATAAGGCAGAGAAAAAAAAAAACCCACACTTTCCAAACTGTCTAAAAAGAATGTGTCAAGAAAACAGATGAACATATACTTGAGAGCTAGATGGGTCTGTTTTGTTTGGGCCACAAACAGGAATTTCCCTTTTCTGGCTGTATCAAGTGACCCGGGGCACCTTTAGCTGTCGAAACCTGTCAACGCTGATGTGCACGCTGGTTATAGGCATGAAGAGGGCCTTAGTGAATGAGAAGCTATTGCTAGGACCTCCCTCCCCAGGATTTCAGGGAAGGGTCATGTTTATCATGCAATGTTATCTGAGGGGCAAGAGCCACCAATATAGGTCACAATGATATAAAGTTTCCAAAAACATAACTGTTCTTTGAACACAAGAACAGGAACAGCATATGTTGAAACAGCATCGTATGCAACACTTGGGGGAGAAGACAAAAGGGAATTTAGAAAGGCAAAATTTCCCAAATCTGGGTGAGAGGCTGGAAAACACAGTTCTGTTTTCTTTTCTGGTAGAAGCATTCACTTACTTTCTCCTGAAGTTCAGGACAGGGGAGATATTTATCTCAAAAGACACAAAATGCATTTCTGTTCTCACATTTGAGTAGGCTCCAACATATTTTATTAAGCTGTGTTTTGTGGTTCTTTTCTTGAAAAACCCCACATTCCCCCCCTATCAAGAAGCTAGTGTCATCACTCAAGTGTTCTCAACTTCAGGAAATAAACGGGTATCCCAGGGAGAGGTTTAATTTTCTGGAAAGACAGGAAAGTCACCCATTCTCCTCCAGCAAATTGAGAGCAACCATTTCTTTATTATTGACATGAATGTAGATGCTCAGCAAGGACGGGGGTGCCATGTTCCGCACATTTTTTAATACTTGCTTTTAGTTGTATCCCACTGTATTCTTAAATTTTTTGCCTATCAAGATGTCCAGAAGCCCCCAAAGTTGACAGCAGCATCGAGAGGAGGCCTACTTTCAGTCTGGGGACTGATCTGCTAGGTTACAAAGTGAATGTAATTGGCCTTGAGGCACAAGAAGTGGTACATTAACAAATCGCTATAAACACTAAAACTGTCCATTCATACAGTTTATTTCACTAGACTGCAAATTTATACACAGTATGAAGGGGTTTCCTGATAGCACGCATATAGTTTACTTTCTGTACTGTTGAAGAACCAATTGTTTTTTACATTATATCGTAATACCCTATCATTAAAACATTATTCAGTGAATTTTTTTCCAACTACGTATAAACGGAGATTTACCACACACACGGTGCAAGAATGTCTTTATAACATATTTGAATCACAAAATGTGAATCTAAAATACATCACTGTAATTAGAACACTACTTTAAAATTACAATGTCCCATGTTATATTAGCCAGATTGAATTAATAATCTCTGTCTACATCACAAAGTGGTTTGGTGGTTAACTTCTTGGATAACTGGCAGCAGCTTTGAACCAGGACGTCAAAAGAAACCTTTAAGAATCAATTTTGAATTTTAAAAACTTTTTTCTGTATGTACTCAATATTCTCACAATCAAAATGGGACATTTAAAAATTTATATATAGTCTCTAACACAAGGAGAAGAAATCCATCCCTCCCTTAGCTGAAAGGCTGGGGTTGTAATATTAGGTTTTGTAGAAATCTAAGAAAAGCATTGTACGGGGAGTGGAACTGAGTTAAAGAGAAACATAAAATTTCTTTAAAAACATTTTGGATTCCTTTGTCCTTCTCTACCTCTGTCAAATGCAGAGAAAGAATACTGCATTACACAAATAAAGATGTGCTTCCGTGAAACGGTGTTCTAAAGAAAACGTATGTAAACAAGTCAGAGAGAAAGATTTCTTCATTTTCCCATTTTGTGGAGTGGGGCAGTGGGATGGTGTCACTTAAATAACAGAACTCCTTAGTCAAAGAACCACTTCATCACACACAAAACAGCTAGGGATAACCGCTGAAAATTTCTCATGTGTTTCTTTTTCTTTCCCCCAAAGTTTGAGAATGTTTGAAAGTTCAATAAATAGTAGAAAAATAATCCTTTACTTAGAAATGTTGAGATGCATCATTTAGAGCTCAACAGGAGTTCCATAGAGCAACCGTGGCATCTAGGTACCGCTAAGAAACAAAGCGTCATCTTCCAAGCGCACATTTCTCTCTGGATGTGCCACATTCCCAGTCTCCGGCAGGGCACATTTCTCACTCTTCCAGTTAAGGAGAGCCGAATGTTTCTGGCTCCTCAGAACATTCCTCTGGCTCAGCTTAACGAAGGTTCCCAATGTTTCATTTATAGGTTCCGTCTCCGTGTTTGGAGGTCTGCCTTCTGTTCCATTCCATTAGTACGATGGCAGGTTCATTAATCAGGCTTCCTTCCCCTCCGTCTCAGAGCCAGCCTTGCATTTGCACAAGCGTGATTTTTGTGGTTGTTTCTCCTTTTGAAACACATGAACAGGCAGGAAATGAGTTAAAGCACTCTGGACGAAACACAAACACAAGGGGTCTCTCGCTGTGGAGTATCTGATGCTGGCTCTTTCTCCCTCCAGAACATTCTGTAGCTCCCAGATCCCGTCTTCTCATGGAGGTGAGGAGTGTTAGCATTCTGCGTCGACAGTGTGTACTGTCACGGCCGCCTGTAAGTGGTGGCTGTGATGCAGCGTGGGATGGTGGGGGCGGTAGTGGTGGAACTTGTGACTTAGGAGGGCAGCAGTCTGGGGCGGGGTGTCCAGATCCAAGTCCTCATCGTGGTTTCCCACGTCGACCCCCGCCGACAAGGGGTCATTGTTACACGGAGGGTTCTCACTATCTTCCTGTGGGCTCATGGTACTGTAACCTAGAAAAGGAACAGAACAGGCAGCTGAGAGCTTCCAGATGCAGGGAAACTTCACTTAGGATTTCTAGGGCACTGGGAGATGTTCCTATCTGTGTGTTACATGGGTGCAAACATTTGCAGGCTGCCAGCAGACATTAAAGCACCTTATTTTTTTTTTTAAGATTTTATTTATTTATTAGAGACAAAGAGAGAGAGAGAGAGAGAGAGAGAGAGAGAGAGAGAGAGGCGCGCAGAGACACAGGCAGAGGGAGAAGCAGGCTCCATGCAGGGAGCCCGATGTGGGACTCGATCCTGGGTCTCCAGGATCACGTCCTGGGCTGAAGGTGGCGCTAAACCGCTGAGCCACCGGGGCTGCCCAAAGTGCTTTATTTTTAAGGAGATCTTTTATTAGCCATTCATTTTTTCACAATCACATAATATATAATCATCTTAGATACCTGAGAAAGCACAGATAAGAAAAAAAAAATACACAAGCAAATCCCCAAATCAACAAAACAGCAACGAACATCACCACACATCCCCTCTAATCCACAGATGACTACCATTGACATTTGGAAGCTCTCTTTCTACACTTTTCCCGGAGATAAATTTTATTTAAAATAAAGGAAAAGATTTAAAAAAAAAAAGGCAGCCTCAAAAAACAAAAAAAGTCATAATGGGGCTCAGATTGAATTGGTGGGGGCTGGGTGGAGGGAAAGTAGGGCTCCAATAGGCCTGAATGTGATGTCACAACACAGTGAGAACAAAAACAACTGCCGCCATCATCTGCACACCTGCTCCACAGCAGGCGCCAGACTCTTGGGGTTCCCACACACCAGCCAGGTATGTAGATTAACATCCATCTTACAAGGGAGGGAGATGACGATCAGAGAGGTTAACGAACTTGCCCAAAGTCCCACCCAATGAAATACTAACTCCACATATACCCATAGCAACCAGCAACGGAATCAACTATTCTCTGTGTATGCTGGCTCACCGTATTTAAAGATTAATTTCTTTCGGTGTTCTAAGTAATACGTGTTTCAAAAGAAAATGCCCTTGCTGATCAAAGGATTCCATTCCAAGAACCCTGGCATGTTTTTAAATATTGCAAAAATCCCCTTTAAAAATGTTGAGAAGTGACAGCTCATTAATATTTCCACTGCATCTACGGTTAGCATCAATCAGCACTTACCCATGGGTAGCGCTAGTCACATTTGTGGCTGCAAAATTGATGTGCTTGCATACAGCCAAGCAAGAATAGTTTGTAGTTGAAAATGTATGCTCTGTGCAAAAAATGCGAAAGGCAATTCTCCGTCCTCAATGAAACATTTCTCAAATGACAGAATTATTGATGTCAGTCCAACTCAACGAATATTTACTGTGCACCTATTATGTGCTAGGTACGGTGTCTGGCATTGCAGGAGACACCATGGTGAAAACCTGGTCCCAGCAGAAGCAGCTTTTAAAAGCTAGCGCTTGAGAAATAAAGCCAATACAAGCATAGATCCATTCAATTATTCATTTATAGAGGACCATTATGGGGCCAGAGAGGGAGACGATGAAACACGAATAAGAGAGATCTCTTTTCCTTGAGGATTTCACAACCAAACAGGAGACACGTACTCGTGAAGCTAGGTTTATTCTAATGCAGACGATGGTTAAGTGCTATAGTTGAGGTATAACTGAAACCTAGAACATGGAATGGCCGATTCTGGCTGGAAGAAAGAAAAAGCTTCACAGAAAAACTCGTATTTTAGTTGGGCTTTAAAGGATGTGCAGGAGTTTGGTAGGTGGATATGAGCCAGGGGACAGAGGAGCACAGCTGTGAAGTGCCAAGGCCATTCCCATATCACGTGGCGAGAGGGCAGTGCTTGTAGGTAGCTGGAGGACATGGCAGGAGGTGGAAAGGTGAGTTCTGGTCAGATTATAAAGGCCATGCCAAAGCAGAGAAAATGGAGAAACAACAGACCGTTTGGAGCAGGCTGAAAAAAATAGCATGAGTTTCTGTGTTTCAAAGAGAGTTCTGGTGGCAGCTTAGAAGATAAAAAGGAGAGAGGGGGGGACCGTTAGGAGGTTATTTCAACAGATGGGAGACTAAGAAAACGAAGCATGGAATTGGACAGATTTAAGAGTATCTCAGGAGCAGAAGTAAGAGAAGCTGGTTAGCTATTACAAGTGAGGGGGATGTGGTGGTGGGGGCGGTGCTTGAGGAGTAAAGGGCGCAGCGACTTTGAGTCAGGATTGTAAGACTCGGAGATCCCAGGTCTCAGGGACATAAATGATTTTTGCTTTAGACATCTTGATTTGAGAGTCTGTGGAGATGTCTAGCAAGAAATGCAGGAGTGTTGATCATGAGAAGTCAGGGCAGAAGAGGGGGAGTTCACTGACGAATAGGTCTACCGTCAGAGAGCCTTCTTGGTGCCAGGTGGGGGGCTCAACACAAAAAGGGGTAAAGGTGAGGCCCCAGCTCCTGAGATGCCCACGGTCAAGAAGGGCACGAAAACAGGTGTTAAAACAGAGGCCTACCGAAAGGAATACCAAAGCTGGTTAACTTGGCTTATACCTGAGAAGGACACTTAAGGTAGCCCTCGGAGGAGAGAAGGTGTTCGTTAGGTAAAGAGAGGGGTAGAAGGGTACTGCAGGCCAGGAGATAAGCAAACACAAGGACACAGTAGCCTGAAAATCTCTAGTGGGCTTGAGGGGATGGTAAAAAGCTTGGTATGGGGGAGAAAGATGCAGGAGACACTGCCCGACACATAGGCTCAGACCAGGTCAAGGTGGCTGGTGGAGCTGGGAGTTGGGATTTAGGTTAACAGGCAAGGGGGTAAAGCGGGGGGGGGGGGGCAGGACATCACATGTGCTTGAAGAGGATCAAAGTGCCAAAGAGGAGGCTGGACAGAAGGAAGGAGGGATCAGCTAAGAGGACAGGAGGCTGCAGTGCCGGCCCCAGGGAAGAGAAGACCTGAAGGGACAGTAGCAGTGTGACAGTAGAGCAAGTGGCTGGCTTCAAGAGACCATTCGACTGCACAGCAGGCTGAACTGGGTGGCCAAATGGACTTGCCTGGTGAAGATGCCAGGAGGGTTGACATCCTTGGATAAGGCTGAGGTTTCTAGGTTCAGGGGCTAGGGAAACGATGATGCCTCTCCTCAAGAATAAGGGATCAGGAGTCAGAGTGAGTTTCTCAGCTTGGGCAGTGCTTGGTCTGGAATGTGAGACCGGGTGGCAGCTCTGAATCTCCAGCTACGAAGTGCTCTCTGTGTGCTTATGCTACCACGTGCTTCACACGCAGGGGGCTCGAATGGAAAATACACTTTTAGCAAAATCTCATCTCTCGGTTGATTATTGTTGGCCTACCTGTAGCACCAGGCCGTCTTTACCTTGCCTCCAGATCTGTCCTGAATGGCTTCCCATCTCTCATTTACAAGCACCCACGGTAACTGTTAACTAATTTGCACATTTGTGACAGGCCCTCTGCCTGGCTCACCCTCCCACCCTCCTTCATCTGGCTATTGTGCTTCATGCTTCAATTTTTAAAGGTCTTCTCTGGGAAGCAGCCCAAAGCCCAGCCCTCGGCACACATGGGGTTGGATGCCCCTTCTGTGAGTTTAAATAGCATTCAATGCACATCTCTAGCTTACTTTTTTTTTTTTTAAGATTTTATTTATTTATTCATGAGAGGCACAGAGAGAGAGAGAGAGAGAGGCAGAGACACAGGCAGAGGGAGAAGCAGGCTCCATGCAGGGAGCACGACGTGGGACTCGACCCCAGGTCTCCAGGATCAGGCCCTGGGCTGAAGGCGGCGCTGAACCGCTGAGTCACCCAGGCTGCCCTCTATCTTACATTTCTACTATATAATAAACTTCAGGGCTGTCTTGTCTGTTAGCAAATTGTTTCTGTACTCCTAACATTCAACACAATGCCTCCCACAAAGCAGGCACCTCATTTTTCAAAATCACATTACTATGCTCCCGAAGCAATGGCATTTGCTTTTTTAGTTATCTGTGGTTTTTACCTGGTGTGACATTCAGCGGTCCTACTAATGAAGACATTCCAGGACTCACTGGGCCCCGCCCAGGTGTTCCAATTCAAGATTTCAGGGATGCTCTGAACCTGGCTGGCCATAGGCTCAGGGTGGTTTTGATGGTAGCGTTGTTCCCAGTGCAACTCAGGGACACCCCCATTTCTCCTGCCCTTGCTTTCTGATGGGAACCCCCAGCAGAGGCTCTTCCAAAGTGAACCACTTGCTCTGAGGACGTTCTGTTTCATTTCCGCAGCACCCAACCCCTCTGTAACTTCCTCAGGCTTCCTCTTAGCTCAATAATTAATGACAGTCTGGAGGGAGGGATAGCAAGCTGTGGAGGAGGAGGAAAAAGCCAAACACATGCGCTCACTTAACAAATGTAGTGTTTACTTAGCACCAGGCAATTCTGTTGAATGCTGGGAACAGTGATGAATAAGACGGACTCAGTCTGACTCACGGAGGGGGAAGCACCACTTAAAACACAGAGGATATCCGCAAAGGCTTTCAAAGGACAAATTTCTTTACTATCCAAATGTGCACACAGTCAAGTCTTTGCAAAGATGACCTCAGGCAAAAAGGAGGCTTCAGGACAGAACAGAAGAGTCAAGATGAGGCTGCTGCTCTTCTGTATTCTGCTTACATACTTAGCTAATGGTTCCTGAGAAAGCTCTCTTGATGGGTAGGGAGGAAAGGTCCCTCTGAGGACTCACTCCCCATCTTGTGGCCACAGACAGTAACTGCAGGAGGATATCTGTGCACCTCTAGAAAATGGTCTCGGGGTGCACTGGGTAGCTTTTGACCATGTTATCAGGGCTCAGCATTTGCCTTTTAAGCTTTTTGGAATTTGAGTCACTAGGAGGAAATTTCCCCTTTGCAAAGAAAAAATATGTTGCTTAAAATATACTTGCATAAAGTTTCTAACAAGACTGTAACCAACACATGAATTCACAAGGACAAATATAGATTGGCGGTTTTTGAATTAAAAATAAGCCAGTTGTAAATTAGAATACAGTATTTTCAGAAGAGATAATGGATAGAGCATATACAGAATTAAAAACATCAGTAGGTAGGAATTGTTTTTAACCACTGCTTGTGAGCATAACACTAAATAGTCGAGTGCTAAAAACAATTATTCTAAGTGGTCTTAGAATATTGACAAAAACAATTCTATCTTTCAAAGACCATTTTTGAGTAGTTTTAAGATAGAAAACTTAAAATAAGATTCCTTTGAAATACAAAACTCTCTTGGCCACATGAAATACCACTGATTCTTTAATAACAGGAGTTTGAGCTACATGAGTCCACGTGTAGGCTGGTTTTCCATAAATATAGGACAGTACTATAAATGCATTTTTCTCTTATGATTTTATTTTTTTTAAAAGATTTTATTTATTTATTCATGAGAGACACAGAGAGAGGCAGAGACACAGGCAGAGGGAGAAGCAGGCTCCATGTAGGAAGCCCAGTGTGGAACTCGATCCCAAAACTCTGGGATCATGCCCTGAGCCGAAGGCATACGCTCAACTGCCGAGCCACCCAGGCGTCCGTCTTGTGATTTTCTTTTCTCGAGCTTACTTTATGTAAGAATACAGTATATAATACATGTAAAATACAAAATGTATGTTGATCCACTGTTTTATGTTATTGGTAAGGCTTCCAGTCAAGAGCAGACTATCAATAGCTAAGTTTTTGGGGAGTTACAAGTCATACATGGATTTTTGACTGTGAGGGTTTGAAGTGGGGAGGTCAGTGCCCCTTATGCCCATAATGTTCAAGGGTCAACCGTATATCTAAATAAAAACACAGCTTGAAGTCTCCAAGTTTGGCTTGGGAACATTCAGTTTTAATTCTAGCAATATCACAATTCTGAACCCTATCATGAAAGTCTAGTATGTTCAGTACTTATACATCTATGTACTTTATTCTTTTGAGTTTCCTTTTGTGTATCAGACCCAATGACTCACGTGGAAATATGCTCACTGGGTTTGCAAAGAACCAGGGCCCTACAATTCAAGGGCCAGCACCAAGCCACCTTCCCCCCAGGGAACTTCTTGGATTTAGGTGCAGATAAAAGTAAATTATTTCCCTATCTTCTTTGTTCTGGTCCTTTAAGGAAGCTGTCATATTCAGCCTTTTATCAGTCTCATGAATACATGCATTCATTTACAGTTTCCTGCTAGATTGTAAATTCCTTGAGGGCAGAGTGGGTATGGAGGTGGGGGAGGTCAACCCTGAGCTCAACATGCCTGCCCTATGTTATTGCATTTAATGCTTACAACTGTACCAGGGAGAAATTTCTATTCCCATTTTAATTATTAGGACACCAAGGTCCAAAGGAGCCTAAGACCTCATAATCTGCAAAGAGGGGGAGAGGTGGGTTCCAAGTGAGGGTTGACCCTATTTTATCAGCTCTTCTACCCAAGTCTGCCTCACAGAAATGAAGCTGCCCCTTCACTAGGTCCCTCCCACTGTGCAAAATGTAGATGCCCAGTATGTTCACCAAGGAGAAGAACACAGAGCTGAGGAAGAAGTGTGCTAACAAAGCCATTCAATTAAATTTCCTTATTTCATTGTGCACCTATGGCTTATTCTCAGCATCGCAGGGACATTAGAACTTGATGCCAGCACTTTTAGTGACCCACTGTACAGGTTCAGGGATAGGACAACATGCAGTTAAACACTATTGATTTTGTGGTGCATTTGGAATTATTTGGAGTGTCAATGCCTTCCATTGCTTTTGGTGTTGCATTCTGTTGGCACAAGAAACTATTTTTCATTCCTCGGGGATAACAGGGATCCAATTATTGTGAAAAATGAAAGAAAGCAAGCCCTTAGCTAGATTCCTTAGCTTTCAGATACTGACACTGCACTATTTCTTTTATCTAAGCTGTTGCTTCATATGCCATTTTCCTAAGACAATGGGAGAGCTAATGGATCATCGTAAACGTCACTCAGAATTTCAATTTCGTATTGAAGCAATTTCTATCCGGAGAGAGGAGAAAAGATTCAGTATTTCTGCTGAATAAGAAATTATTTCTGTTGAACTTTAGTAGCCTCAAACCTGTTTTATTATTCAAAGGAGAAGAGGCACAGAACTGGCTGGCAGAATGAATTTATGCAAGTTCAAAGGTTTTTACAAGGGGAAAAAAAAAAAAAGCAGAAAGTCAAAGAAACTGAAAAATTTAAGTTGTGCTTTGACTCTCCATAGAAACCTGAGGTTTCTACTTAGTTGGTGGGAACAATGTCATTCAAAGCCCAAATTAGGAGCCTCCAAATTATAATCAGAGTTTTGGCTTCTCCTGTTTTCCAAGGGAGTTTGAATACCTGGCTGTCAATGTAAAAGGCAACACTGGTCGCCTTGATGAATACCCATTCCTGCATTTGTTAGCACAGGAGTGGGAGCACACTGCTTGAAGACATCCCTTTTTTCCCCCCAGGGTAGAGATGGAGAAAGAAGAGTCAAACGGTATAAATCCATTATTTACACATTTAAAAAAGACCTGATTCTTGGAAGAAAATAAACATTTCTGGAAAATTAAACCGTATGAAAAATAAAAAGATCTTACAATTACAGGAAAGGTCCCACACTCCTGCCGCTCCAACATGTCTGTAGTTCTCTGTGATGCTAAGCCATAAAAACCCTGGCAAGGTAAGAAGCTCAGTGGTGGCCAAATCTTTGGTATAGCATGTGGACTTGAACTACAGCTCACTCAGCCTTGGTGTCTTCCCAATCTAGCCCAATCCTTGCTGAGCATCTTAGAGCCACCTTATACAACCTCCATGACTAACTATATACACCAGTTCCTTTGCCTATAATATCCTTTGCCCCCAGCTTTTCTTTTATCATCCTTTAGGTCCAATGCAAATTGTTGTCTTCTTGGTGAATCCTTCCCTGTACCTTCCAGGCATGGCTGGAGGTCAGGGTGGGGAATGTCAGAGGGAAGCACAGACTCTTGCCATGGCCCAAGTGCACATGGGCTGAGAGCGCCCTTGAGGATGCTGGTATTTGTCAACTAACCACACTGGGTAGTAGGAGCAATGAGGATGCCAATTCCCAAGGGTAAGTGGAGGAGAAAGCAGGTTCCATTTAGAGAATGTGAATCCTTACACATGGAGAACATCTAGAAAGCAATCTCTGTGTCCAGAGGTCACCTCAATTATCTGGGAGTGCGGAGACGTAATCAAAGTGACCCTTGGGCTCCTGTAAACATGCTATGTTGGAATGTGTCCTTTGGAAAACTATGTCAAAGTAATGAATTTGAGTACAGAAGAGGAAAGAGAAGTGTGGGTATGAGTAATGGACCACAGGAGCCCACCAGGTTCCTCAGAAGGAACCGGACCTTACCATGATCACTTTCTGTTCCCGATCGACCCCAATAGCGACGCCTCCTTTCTGGACTGTGTGCGTGTCGTTCGATGACTGCAGCTATAAATCGAGTATTGCTGACTGTGGGAAGCAAGGACAGTCAGTCACTCTTATGCCAGTATCTTTATTATATCAAGCACATTTACTCTGAACAGGCTCATTCACACTTTGGGGGAGCTAGTCTTTGAAGAGATAGAAGTAATTTTTTTTTTTTAATTGTGAGGATTAGTGGCAGTGAGAGGTCCCTAATTACAGGTCTCCAACATGCATTAAGAAGATACGTTCTATATAGTTGAAGGCCAGGGTATGTATCTCAATACTAAAGGAACTCTCTTTTGATAGTCTTCCCAGCCCCCCCCCCCAAATTATATACATTTAATACCCTGAGGGATTAAAACAACGTATACCTGATTTCTGCCTTTCTGAAATAATATTATGCTGGAAAGCAAGGAGGAGGAGAAAGAAAAGGTAGGGGGAGGTATTTTAGGTCAAAGCACTTCATGCAAAAAAGGAACATCATGAAATCTTTTAAGATTTTTTAAAACAAAGCAAGCACCTCCACTTATGTCTAATGAAAATGGGGGAGGAAAAACCTTGGTCATGTCAACGATTCTTAAATTCTAACATAAGCCAAAAGGATATAAGGAGCGTTTATTCTGGGTTAGCCTCCTGCTGGCACGTTCTGCTACGAGGCAGCTTGAATACTCACTGATGCCTCTGTCCTCATGGCTGTCATCATCCCTTTCATCTCTGTCATTTTCCAGGTTGGACATACGCACTGACATTTCTACCCATCATTAAAAAGAGAGAAACATGACTATTTAATCAAACAAAATCACCCACTTTAATACCCTGCGAAGTGCTCGTTTGATGCCTGGGTGACAGCATTCTATTATGAACGAATCTAAACTTGGAAGACAATCAGCTGATGTCCCATCTATTTCTTTTTTTTTTTTTGTAAAGGAGGAAGGAGTAGGAATCAGAAGAGTGAGTGCCAGACACGAATAATCAAGAGAGACACCTGAAATTAACTTCTGAAGAAAAGAGAGAAAAGAATATGTAGAGGTCAATGGATCTTTAATCCTCTACTAATGTACCTGAAAAAGAAGGAAGGGGTCTATAGACATGTGGTATCTGTGCTCATTTGTGAGCACAGATATCACATTAAACAGTTGGTATGGAAGCCATGATTGCAGATTAATCATTCTGTATCTGACTTCGATTACTTATCCCATTTAAGACATGTGATTATTAAAAAAAAAAAAAAAGACATGTGATTATTGCTTTGGATGTGTTCGTTCACACTATGTAGTACTAGCGACAACAGAACAGATTCATGGTCTTGCAAATAGTGGCTCAGGGTATTGTTGCTCTACTTGTCTGGAACAGCAAAGAGAACACACCTCTGAGTTGAAGGAAGAACAAAACTTCCCACTCAACTGCCCAGCACTCCCTCATTGGCTTATTCCAGAGGCGGGAGGCGGGACCCTTAGCCCTGTGTAAGAGGAGAGAGCATCTTGGGATTTTATGGGGAATCAAAATGAAGACCACAGGGTTTAACTAGCTACTAAAGAATGAGCCATGGGCTAAAGGAGGAAAGGAGGCTTTGGGGACTCATGAATCGTACTCCCTGGAAGCAGAAAATGAAGTGCTGTTCTCCTAAATGCTTAGCAGCTTATGCAATCGGCTACTGTCCTTCTTGTGTTGGAGGAGCTTTGGACTCATTTAGCCAAAGCTACTGCCTCCTGGAGGAGCTTTGGACTCATTCATTGGGAGCTCACCTTGGGCAGCAAGAGGAGACATGTGCTGATGACTCCGGCGATGAATCTGATGGCGGTAGGCATACACAGCGAGAACCAGGACCATGATGCATCCCATGATGCCCCCGGCCACGGGACCCACGGGGGCACTTTTAATCATGTTCAGTGTGACCACCTCATCACCTTTGTTAAAATAAACAAACAGATGTCCTTGTAATGATTTCCCAACTGTGGTTGCAAGTGGGGATGAGGATGAGATGGGAAGAAAATAGAGTGGGGTGGGGTTTGGTGGAGACAAGAGCTTAAGTTGAAAGTTCTGAAAAAGGCCAAGAGGACCCAACAGAACATAGAGTAGTGAATTCCTTTAGTCCCTGGTTCTCAAATGACATGTTGGTTGCTCAGCACAGTAAGAGCACACCAGACAAGGACTACTAAAAACGGTGAGGAGGTAAGAATCACGAAAATTTGTGCTGCCCAGGGCTAAGAGTCTGGCTCCTCGGGATGTGGGCTCCTCTTGGAAGAGAAGTCATGGAGTACAGAGCTGAGCGTTCCATAGTCCTCTGAGCACATATTTATTGTACCTGGCGCCCTTTATGCCTGTGGGTCAGTCACATGACCCTTAAAAAAGGATCCCATTTCTTTTTTCTTTTCTTTTTTTTTTTTTAAGATTTTATTTATTTATTTATAAATGAGAGACACACAGAGAGAGGCAGAGACACAGGCAGAGGGAGAAGCAGGCTCCATGCAGGGAGCCCGATGTGGGACTCGATCCCGGGACTCGATCCCGGGACTCCAAGATCACGCCCCGGACCAGAGGCAGGCGCTAACCCGCTGAGCCACCCAGGGATCCCCCCAAGGATCCCATTTCAAAGCTAATGGGTTCCCTTTAAGACACTATTTGCACTGTCGCATAGGAGACTGCAGGGGGGCATATAAAGTGATGTCTTTGAACAAGGTCATTTCAACTAGGTCCTCACCTGGTTCAAGAATACTATGTGAGCTCAGGACCCTGCCTGACATAGGAGGAGCTTTTCTTCTGCTGACAGGTTAATGTGGGGAGATGTTTAAAAAACAAACAAACGAAAAGGTTTAAATATCTCATCTGTCAGGTGCTTTAGGAACTTGTGCTAGCTCCAGAGAGACACTGAGAAAGACTCAAAGGAGGTAGGCAGGTAGTTATCTTTGAGGTCTGGAGGCCTGATCCCAGACATGTTCCTCCCTACAGTGTCTCTTTCCACCCCCCTGAGCTAACCCAGGCCACATGAGATAGCTTGGGCTTCTGTTAACCCCAAGACCTTAAGTACTGATTTGCAGCCATAAGACTTCTGCTTTGCAAACGTGGTGATGGAAGGTTACAGCAGGAGACCGACGTGCAGCGGTCACTCCACCCATCTCTGGCCCCATTCTTCTGACAGCTGGGACTCACATTCAAACAAACTCCACAGTTCAGCCATGCAGAAATCAGGCCTGATGGTTCTCAGAACAAGCTTTATGGGAACGAATTCCAGGCTTGTAAAATTTGGCAGGAAAAATGGCTGCTTACTCGGCACAGAATATCTAGCCAGCTTTGAAGGTAATTATGTGCCTTGGTTTTGTAAGTACAAACTACTGGCAAAGGAAACAGGAAAATAGGGTTGAGGATCATTTTAAGAGTTTTGTCCTACTGGAGAGGATAAAAAAAAAAAAGTATTGAGAAATCAAAATATTCTGGGTTCCCAATAAACATACCTATTGCTCCCATGTCGTCCACATATGGACTTTTGGCTCCCACGATTCCTCCGAAGCATTCTTTCTGGGGAGCACAGTAGGATTTGTCCAGGTGAGTCTTTCCATCGCTGTCCACCATGCACCATTCACAATCCAGCACACCAAAGCAGTCCCTGCCAAGGAAGAGCAGATGGACTTGGGTATCAGACAGCTCTCAAGAGTGCCATTACTTACTAGTCCTGTAAGTCCTCAAGCTTTAGTTCCCTTTCCTTATAAAAGAAGATCAGCCAATAGTCTGCCATGGGATAGCTGTTTTATGTCTCACAACAGCTTGAAAATGAGAGAAATAAAACTGTTCTTTCTGTGGATCATACCACAAAATCCACACATCACAGATTAGTGCAGGATTATTTCAAATCATCTTAAAACACCAAATGGCCCCAAGGTTTGTTAGACTTTGGCCTGACCCCACATATAGGGTCATTTAAAAGAGAGGGGAAAAAAGGGGGGGGGGAGGAAAAATGGGCAAATAGATTGGGGAAATACTAGATAAACAGTTTCCTTACTGCCAATTTCTTAGAACTTTTAATACGTTAAGCATATTAGGACTCAAAGAGGATATGTGCAGTGTTTCTCAAATATAACTAATTTTGAGTTATTGCCTAACATCCCAAATTAATCTGTCCGATACTCTACCATTTCTTTGCTAAAACATGCATTAAAAGTAGAACTGGGGGAGATCCCTGGGTAGCCCAGTGGTTTAGCGCTGCCTTCAGCCCAGGGTGTGATCCTGGAGTCCCAGAATCGAGTCCCACATCAGGCTCCCTGCATGGAGCCCGCTTCTCCCTCTGCCTGTGTCTCTGCCTCTCTCTGTGTCTCTCATGAGTAAATAAATAAATAAATAAATAAATAAATAAATAAAATAAATAAATAAATAAAATCTTAAAAAAAAAAAGTAGAACTGGCTGCCCTCCTACCCACTGAATGTTGATAATCAAGTGGCAATCTGTAGTCGCAATAAACAATCACCCCACTCTCACCCCTGTAGTTCACGATAGCCACTATTCGCATGATGGCTAGTCCCAAATATCTATCCTAGAGAGAAGGGAGAGGGAAAGGGAGAGGGAAGAAGGGACATGTAGTTTTTGGTTCTCCAAGCTATCATGATGCCGATCTACTTTCTAAGAAAACAGAATTGATGAGCTATAATGTGTCACATGTAGAGTTGGGTTCTGCTTTAGGAACCCTAAGAGTTCCTGCCCCCTCACTTGTGCTTCTTCGTGCCATGTCCCCTCTCATTCCTTTTAAGAGTAAACTTTCCCATCCACAGATGAGACGACCAACATATAGTACAAACGCCAACTAGCTACAACAAGTAGAAACTGGAAAACATTAAACCTGCTGGATAAAAGGCTCATAAGAATCACTTTTGGGTCTGAAAAATTGGTACACCTTTAAAAAAACATCAAGAAGGAGAATGATAAATACCAGCTGGAAAAGCTCAACGAGGCTGCTGGTCACCATTCCTCACTAGGTTCTACTCCCGCAGTGATCATGTTGATGTAAACGCAAGCACCGGGCAATGCTTACCCACTTTCCATCCTCTGACTGCACCTGCTGTTGACACACTGATGAAGGGCATCTTGCAGGCCAGGGTCAATAGCTGTGTATGTCACCGGCTCCTGGTGGACCTCACAGCTTGGGTTTCTATGCAGGAGCAAGTCTGGAGGTTAGGACCAATAACCACTCACATTCCAAACTCATCAGGCCTCTGGCCCTTGATAGTGTCAGATAGATCTGGGTTTAAATCCTGGCTACTTAGATAGATGTAAACTCGGGCTAATCACTTAACCACTCTGAGCTTTAGTTTGTTCATCTTTATGTACAATAGAAAAAAATATATATATATAAAAAAGGAAGTCATAAATATCCCACAAAACATGAACGTATATAATCAGAAGTGAGGGCAGCCCTGGTGGCTTGGCGGTTTAGCGCCACCTACAGCTCAGGGCGTGATCCTGGAGACCCGGGATCGAGTCCCGCGTCAGGTTCCCTGCATGGAGCCTGCTTCTCCTCTGCCTGTGTCTCTGCCTCTCTCTCTCTCTCTCTCTCTCCTCTCTGTGTATTCTCTTGAATAAATAAAAAAAAATAAATTAAAAAAAATCAGAAGTGAAAGTTACCTCCCCCGACTTGCTACTCTAAATCTTTTTTTTTCAAGGTAATCATTATTAATAGTTTCATGAGGGTCCCTTTAGACATTTTTTTCCTATGCTTAAACATATCAGTTTCTATGATTAAACATATCAGTACACCCAGATTCTTTCCTTTACATTCTAGAGAAGGGATTTAACCCCAACTTATTTAACTGTAGTCTTAAGATTTGTCACTAATGTAAAAAATACCATATGAGGTGTAAGCATGTGTGTGTGTGAAAGATACCTACAAGATTTATCACAAAGCTAATTTGAAAACTAAGTGACTTAACGTGCATAAAGTATCTGACACCTGGCAGACACTTAGCGATTGCTTGTAATAGTCTCATAGCTTTCGCACGGACCACATATAATTTTAACGTTTCACAGCATTTACATGTACACCTGAAAAAGGACTTCATTTTAAGGCTTGAAATCTGACTCAGTGAACAGTTACATCATTAGAATCAATCATCTTCTTACCACAACCCCAAACAAATCTATAGAGGAGGCTCTGTGTGTGCGTGTACAATATATATAGCACACATATTGATGTAATGTCTATCTTACCGGTTCTCTGCATTTGTGAGGTTCCCAGTGCACTCATTGACCTCTAGAGGGCACTCACAGGGACATTCACATTCATTTTGTTCCATTCTGAAAGGCAAAAGGAAAATCACTATGCAGAAGATCAATAACAAACTTTGTATTGTATATGTACCAGAAGAAGGAAAAGAGAAGAAAATGTGAGCTAGTTAAAAGGGACAGTTAAAAGGAAGCTGTGACCAACGGTTTAAACATACAATTCGCCTTAATTCATTACTCTTTGGACAAGGATACTGTAAACTGCACAGCTAGAAATACTTCCGTAACCAGGACCTTCTTTTTCTCCAGGGCACCCCCCTGTGTCTTCTGTTTATATGGCAGATGCCACGTCAAAATGATTGGCATCAGTTCAGATATTTAACAGTGGAGTAAACAGAGAAGAGGACCCATTGCATTTTTACCGGTGACAGTTGAGACAGAGCCGATCCACCATGCTACAAGCACAAAAGGCAAGAGAGTCGCACGTTTCATTGACAATGCCAACAAACGCGTTGGTTCCTGGGATCCTTGCCAGTCTGTACTTAGAACAGTGGCTGCCATGAACAAGGTTCGTCAAATCTCCCTAGAGACAACGGAGGCGTCAG
This sequence comes from Nyctereutes procyonoides, assembly GCF_905146905.1. Classification (NCBI taxonomy): domain Eukaryota; kingdom Metazoa; phylum Chordata; class Mammalia; order Carnivora; family Canidae; genus Nyctereutes; species Nyctereutes procyonoides. Next base: position 44,026,728 of record NW_026575140.1, on the reverse strand, counting down.
AAGTGACAGACAACAATGCGAAGATTCATCCCTACCGTGGTGAAAAGGACTCTTCAACAACTGCTGAAAGTAGCTTACAATAAAACTTTATTTCTGACTACAAAAGTAATAGATGGTTACTGCTGAAAGCTGGAATAATAGAATTTTTTTCTTAATATCAGAGATAATTCCCAGGTCCCACTTAACAGTTGTGTATATTTATTTATTCTCATATCTATGCTTATAGATAAAAATTTTATAGCTGTTTTATAATTTTTTTTAAACACATTACACCATAACATGAAGATAACTGCAAAAAACAATGAAAGACAGCATTCAGGTAAGGAATAGTTTAAAATGTATTCAAAGGCAAACCTAATCCACCAGAAAACATGCAACCTCTGTGCCATCTTGGATAACAAACCTCTCTTCTAGAATAAAAAAAACCCAGACTCTTTTTAAGAGTCCAATTTCCTTCCAGAATATTTAAAAAATAAATAATATTTAAATAACTAAAGTAAGCATTCTTTTCTTCATTCTATAGCAAGAAAATGTGATAGCCAACTTCTTGAAATGCCAGATTTGTCTACTATAGAGAAAACCAAAGATTCAAAAGCAGCTCTGGGAAGTTGAATATGGCTATTCTTTTCTGCACGTGTGTCCAATGTAGTAGGCCAACTATGTAATCCCATGCTTGTTTCCATGCCAGTCATCCCTTGTATGTGCATGCTGAGGATAAGCCTAACTGAGAAATGTGGCACTGGATGGAGGTCTAGATGAATTTTCCACTGCCTGGAAGATGCCCGCCCCTACCATATCAGCATTAAGATAGGCCTATCATCCTTTTAGCTCCACTACCCAGAAATGTTCCAGTTCCATTTTGGAATACCTTGAGCTGTTAAGAAATTATTCTAATTCATATTCCACTAAAATTTGCGTTTCTGAAAAATTTCTCCCAGAGTAGCCTGGCTTTGTCTGTTGAAGACTCAGGAAATCACTGTATAAAAGGTAGAAGATACAGAGTAAATCAGACTCTCACAGAACAATCTTGCTTGGCAGCTTCCTTCTGATTACACTCAAGTTTGTCAATGTCCTCTTTAAAGAGAGTGTTCCTTAGAATGATGTAAAGTCTAAACAGAGTAATAATGATTTCCTTTGAACCCACTATTCTATTCATCTATTTGTTTTTTTAAACTCTTTTATTCCAATTGTTTTTGCTATTGTTTTTCTGAGAGAATTTTCAGTCAACCCAATACATCTTTAAAATTTTTAATTATGCATTCAATGATATGAATACCTGTCCTAAATAAAAAGCTTACTTCTTGTGAACAACTTTTTGAACGTTGGTTCTGTCATTATGTATTTTAGTTCTTTTCCAGCTAAGACTATTGACAAACTAGTAGGAACATTCTTAAGATCTTTAATAATATCTAGGTAAGCTTGCAGTTCTCTCAAATCAAATACTTAGAGTACTCTAAGCTACAAAAAATGAATTTATTTTTAGATGATCTACATGAGAGCTCCCATCTAACTGGGTAAGATGACCAAGAAATGACCTAATTTGGCCTTAGGAATTTAAGGAGGCTGCATGATCTCTAGAAGACAGGAAGAAGGGAACACATGGTGCCACACATATTTACATAAGAGTGTGGGAACAGACCTCAGCAGACATTTCAAAGGGTTTCTACTGGGTGAGTCTTTAAACAAACAAAACTAAAACAAAACACCAAGTGTGAAACCTTAAAACATTCACTTTTCCAATCTGGGCTTTACACCCCATTCTGGTCAAGCTAGGGAGCTGGCCTAAAGTCCTGTCCTGTCATTCTATAATTTTAGGTCATGAAACAGCCAGGAGTCATATTCAGATATTAACTATTATTCCATTTCATATTCCGCAATGGAATGAGATGTGAGATGATAAGGGATCAACTTACCACAAGGCTAGTGTTGAATTTATAAAATCTTTGAACTGTTCTGTCACTGAAGCTGTTGCACAGGTTTTTCTTTACAAAGTTGGGGTGGTTCAGGATATCATTTGCTACCAAGGGCTCCTAATAAGGCCAAGCAGACAGAAAACACAAGTCATGTAATTAATGAACCACAGGCCATGGGAGCACTGAGCCATCGGCTTTGCGACAAATACCTTGTGGGTAATATGCTGTTGTTCCACGGGTGCATGTCCTTTGGGGTCAATGAGGGTTGGATGTGCCACCAGATAACCCCTGTCCTCCATTATGAAGCACCTGTGCCAAAACAAGTGATATCTCTCAGTAATATACATGGTCTTTCTACACTTTCAGAGAGCATTTATCTTGCTAACCCTGAAACAAATTGCATTTATCTCAGTAAATATCCACTGAAACAAATTCACTGAAGGCTGGCAGGCAGGCAGATACATTATTCTTTTTTTAAAGTTTAATTTAATTTTTTAAAAAAGATTTTATTTATTTATTCATGAGAGACAGAGAGAGAAAGAGGCAGAGACACAGGCAGAGGGAGAAGCAGGTTCCATGCAGGAAGTCTGATGTGGGACTTGATCCCAGGACTCCAGGATCATGCCCTGGGCTCAAGGCAGACGCTTAACCACTGAGCCACCCAGGCGTTCCCCTCCTCCCCTTTTTAAAGTGGGATCCACATCCTGCATGGAGACAGATATGGGCCTTGAACTCATGACCCTTAGATCAAGATCTGAACTGAGACCAAGAGTCAGAGACAATCAGCTGAGCCACCCAGGGACCCCAATAGATACATTACTCTTGAGGCGATAGATTACCTAGCATACAGTTTATAGTAATAAAGTTACACCTGACTCTGAGGCCACCTGCCTAGTTTTATAGAATGTGTCTACTTAGCCCCAGTAAGATGAACTCAAAAATCTTTTGTAAGGATATATAAATGGCAGGTTTAGTCTTTCTTCAGAGGAGGGATTACTCTGAAGGAAGTTGCCTTGGGTATTTATAGGCACAAGCTTCAAGCCATACAATTTCTTCTTTGATGATTAATATACATAAAATATAATCTTCAGGGACATACAAAAACTTATTTGATGGAAACACTAAAGCAAAGCTAGAATTGCTCTAACCAAGACTATGTGCTGCTCTATTTTACTCTGCATTAATTCCAACAGTTTGCTATGAATCCTGCATTTCCCTATTCAGGCCAATGTGAAATTTAGCAGTAATGTGAAGCATGGGCCATAAGAGTGAAATAAGAAAGCTATTTTTAAAAGTGGCCTGCATTAAATCAAGGGAATACCCTTGCTTTGATCAGACACGTTCTTTTGAAATTAGGAGGTGAAGGCTTTTTTAGTTCCGCAAGCCTCTTTCTGGGGAAATGTAAAAGGGAACAGTCCAAGTGTCTGAAATTCCCACAAAGACTTTGGCTTAACTAAGTTAACATCAAAAGTACCCTTTCTGGTCTTCCTAGCACCCAAGATCTGGGAAACTTCTAATTACTGACTCTGAGAGAAACAAGAGCTTTCGGAGAATTCTGTGCCACAGTTACTCTCCTTGTTATAAGACAAATCTGAGAAAAAAAAAAAAAAAGACAAATCTGTTTGTCTATATCATAAATGGCATGCATCTTAGAAAAACGAAAGAACAAAAACTTTGTAATTGAACACCCAGGCCATAGATTGACTTTCTGGTCTTGACCATGACAATGTGGTTGCCATTCAATTAGAGATATCAGACATCATTTTCTTTATATTTTGCAGATAGATAGGAAGTGGTGTCCCTGAAGGGCTTACCTTATTTTGTTGCCACCATCTTGGTTACAAACTGGTAGTAAGTCCATCAGAACCTTGTAGAAGTATCTAAGTGTGAAGTCGATACCCATCACAGCCACAGTATGCCCAGAAGACAGCTGTGTACTTCATGTGAAAAAGATCAGTGAGAACAAGAGGCACAACTTATTTAAAGGTAAGAGTTATATTCAATCAGAAAGACGTTGTATGGTATTAGAAATATATGCCTACTGTTCCTCCACATTTTTTACCCCTCTAAAAATGATCAACTAAATGACTGACTGGTAGCATAACATGGAGATTTGATGAGAGAAAAACTTAAGGCTAAAGGTGGAATTTCCTAGTAAGACCAGCCCAAAACATGGACAGCTGTGGAATACGCCTAGCCCTGACTTTAGATATTCAGACAGGGGCTGGACTATTCTTTGGCAAGAATATGGAGGTGGCAGGAAAAGGCATCAGGTGGGAGATGGGATACATGACTACTATGGTTCCACTCAATAAGGAACCTTAGACAAGAAACATGAATGATCTCTTTATTTCCCTCATTTTATAGATAAGGAAACTGGGATCTCAGAAAGGTTAACTGATTAGTGTAAGGTCACACAAAACTCAGTAAAAACAAAAACAAACAAAAAACCAAAAACAAAAACCCAAAACAAAACTAGGTCTCATTTTCTTTCTATAACATTAAGGTTGGCTCTACTTAAAACACAGCTCAGATTCTAGAACAAAACTCACCTGGTTCTCAGGCCAGTTCCTTCTCCAATCTAAAATGCTACTTTCAGAAAGAAAAGCACCAATGAGGATAAAGTTGGGTAGGTTATCACATGGTCCTTGCTAAGCCTTTAGCTCTGGAATCAAGCAGATCTGGGGTCAAATCCTGGTCCTCTTGGTTTCCATCTGTGTGGCTCCTAGGAGGCTACTTAACCTTTCCAAGACCCAGTTTTCTTGTGTGAAAATGGGGAGAGGAGTGTCTACCTCACAAGGCTGTCATTGGGCTTAAATGAGCCAGTGTGTTTACAGTGTTTAGCAAGCTGCCTAATCTATCTAAAATACCCAATAAAAAGAAGTTAGTCTAAAGAAAACCAACCAGGGCTTAAAGCTCAGACGAGGACAGAGAATGAACCTATTCTCCTAGAGAAATGCGAGCTATATAAACAGCATGGATTTCTCTGTCACTTGGAACCTTGGTTCTTTCTAATGTATGGTCATGGGTATTTGGAGGGGTTTGGGCTATTTGGCTAATGAGCTCTTGTACCTTTGTGGCTGGGAATTTGCAGGGACCTTATTCAAACATATTAAATATAAACATATTATTCAAAATAATCTCAAAGTGGGAGATTACAAGGGCCCATCATTACTATCATCCATCTGCCTGATTTCTTTTTTTTTAATGTTTTATTTATTTATTCATGACAGAGAGGCAGAAGCAGAGACACAGTCAGAGGGGGGAAGCAGGCCCCTTGCAGGGAGCCCGATGTGGGACTCGATCCCGGGACTCCAGGATCATGCCCTGGGCCAAAGGCGGGTGCTAAACCACTGAGCCACCTAGGGATCCCAAAATACTTAGTTTATCTATCTATCTATCTATCTATCTATCTATCTATCTATCTATCTATCTATCTGAGATAGATAGAGAGAGAGAGAGAGGCAGAGACAGAGGCAGAGGCAGAGGGAGAAACAGGCTCCATATAGGGAGTCCAACACAGGACTCGATCCCGGGTCTCCAGGATCACGCCCTGGGCAGAAGGCGGTGCTAAACTGCTGAGCCACCCGGGCTGCCCCCATCTCCCTGATTTCTTGATAAAGAAAGTACCAACAGAAAAATGGGGCTGTTTTAGACAAAAATCTTAAAAATTGTAATTGGAAAGCTCAGAAGAAACTTCCCAAAGCATAATAATCTTTTGGAAAATCAAAACTTGGGAGTGAAATTAGCTTTGTTATGTAGACAACTGTCTCCTTCTGGTTACTGTCAACATTGATACTAACTTATCCCCAAACCTCAGGCCAAAAAAACCCTGAAAACCCACAAGAAGGGACCCTGACCCACAATGAAATTTCTGTCAGAGCTTAGCTGTCAAAATTGTATTTGGCATGAGATGAAAGAGGACCACGTTGTGGGATTATCTATGAGAGGCTATTGCCTCAATAAGAGCTTTCTATTGTTACTGAAGTCCCTTAAATTGTACTACGGAAGGCATCCAAGACTCAGCTATCTTACATGGGATTTGTGTTTTGTAGCAAATAATGTTTTACTGAAGTATCAGTCGAAAGAAGTTTAAAGCTCTCTTACTTGTCCAGGAAAGAGTGAGGAGTCTAAACAGCAGGCGCCATTATGATAATATTTACTGAGTGTTCACAATTATGGGTGCTCTGGTGGGCATTTGAATACGTCATTTCAATTATTTCTCACAAAAACTTTATGAGGCATTATCATTTCCAGAAAACTGAAGTTTGGAAACATTAAGTATTTGGCCAAAGTCACACAGTGAATAACTACTGGAAACAATGGAATAAGCCTCAGTCTTCAACTTCAGAGCATATGCTATTTTTTTTTAAGATTTTTTTATTTATTCATTTGAGAGAGCAAACGTGACCATTGAGAAGGGGTGGGGGAGAGGTTAAGGGAAAAGCAGACATTCCCTTCCACCCCTCCTGAGTGGGGAGCCCAACACAGGACTGGATCCCAGGACCCCAGGATCAGGACCTAAGCTGAACATAGACACTTAACCGACTGAGCCACCTAGGTGCCTCCAGAGCATATGCTCCTAACCAGTATGCTATACTGTCTCCTTAGAGATGCAGGACATTCGAAAGTTTCCAAGCCATTTTACATGACCTAATCAATTTCCTATGACAATGTCAGGAAGGAATTACAGTTCTCATTTTATAAATGGAAAATTAGGATTAGAACAGCTAAACGACTTGCAATTCTGGCTCCTTTTACAATACTGTAGCTGACTCAGTGAAAAATACAACTCAGGTTTTTCTGGTGCAAGTTAATTTTGTTTCTCAACTTCCCCTGTATGACTGCCATCTGCTCCAATGTGATCAACATATTGAAGGAAAAGCATGCATATTGCCCATGTAAGTCTAGCATTCATATTTTCACCTGAATTTAAAAAATGTACAGTTACCATAGCAACTCATAAAGAATACCACAGAAAAATCAAACCAAGTCTACATTCCAAGGTACAAAGGACCATGCTGTTCGCAGCACTTCTGTGAGATGTTCACTGCCAAAGACTCATCTGACCAGTTCCTTAATCACTGACCATACTTCATCATCTCTGCTAGCATTATCATCCTCCAAACAATGCATTTAGATCCTCAGGCTACGAATAATGCTTGTGGAAGTGTCCCAACACAGTTATTAGGATAAGTGAATGCTGGGTTAGAAAAGCCCCTCCCCAAGCTATCAGCTATCACTTCTGAAAACGAAGGCTGAATGAGAGTGCCTCATAATCAGCTGAACACTAGCTTAAGGTCTCTTTTCCTGACCTATTAAAATGCCAGAAGTTTAAGGCCGAAATAGCATGACATCAGAAGTATTTGTCTCTTATTTGGGACTCAACATTGTCAAGTACAATGCTAAGCACTTCATATGCATCATCTGTAATTCTTACTGTATCAGTTCAACACAGGCATTGTCTCCTGTTTCATAAATGAGGCTTTGAGAACTCAAGGCACATAGTAATATAATACAAGTATTTACAACATTTATCGAGCCCTTCCCGTGTGCCAAGCACCATTCTGCGATTCACATATATTATTTAACATAATCCCTTATTATTTGAGATGGGCCTTAATACCTCTCTTTCATAGGTGAGGGAACTAAGGCAAAAGGGAACTTGTTTACAGTCATAGAAGCAGGAGATGGCAGATAGACTTTTTCAGAGTAGAATCGCATCTTAGGAGGAGGTGAGGTTCTCAGGTTGGCACATGAGACCAATCACTGGTGATCACTTGAAAAAAGTACCTCTGTGCAGCCCATTAAAGCTACAGTTGCTTTGGCTGACAATTAGAAGTGGAATTTGACTTGCATTCTGAACTATGCTGAATGAAAAATACACAGTTTTAAGTAATAAAAGCACGCTCAGCTAAGGAAAATGTTCAAATGATCAAGTCCATGGGACTGCATATTGATCAAAGCAAGAGCAGATACTTATTCCTGGAATACTCTCTCATTGAGTGGCTGGTGGACAGAATCCAGGATTAAAGCGGCTATTTTCACTCTTGTTAAAGTCAAATAGCTAAACTTGTATAGGTTAAACACACTGTTAAAAGTAGCCAAATAAGGGAATTTAACTGAAGTTTTCTCTAATTTGAAATCCTGCCTATTTTCATCGTGCTTCATTTGGGCTGACACCATACATATTTAAAAATAAGCTAAACAAAGGTTCTTCTACCCATCCAAATTTTAATAAAAACATGTACACAACTGTACAAGGCATTGAAAATTTGCACCTGCCTGTGGCAACCCCCTCCCCCTGCCACACAGACAAGAAGCTCTGTACAGATAGAAGGACAAGATAATAGCACTTGATAACAAGTGTCAGGTAAGACACACACAGGCAGTCATTCTCTTCTTGCCACCCCTACCCCCAATATCTGAAGCCCAGTGCCGGCCCATTGTCATTGTCATCAAAGATCAAGGTGACTACCAGTCTCCTCAAAGAAACCACCTTTGTTTACTTTTTCTCAACTGATTAGAATACATGGGAGAGATGTCAAGTCTATTTAGACAATAGGTGTATACCTGACAGATGGTCTGTTAATGAAAGCACTGAAAAGTCCTGTTCTAAATGAGTATCTACTTGTTTATATGTGACAGAGCCAAACAGATACCATGCCCTGCAAAGCAATCACTATTTGGCTGGCGGCAGGGCCCTGCTTTCCAAGGAGACACAGGTCATGATATTGAAATTCCGACACAGTACTGCTTCCCAATTCTTGCTCCCGATGAACTTGTGTTAGAATTCTCCTGAATGTCAATCATTTGATATATAATGAGCACCAGTGAAAGCATAAAGTTAAGCAAGAAAAATCTGTCTCCCATAAATTTTAAGGCATCATTACAGGTATCAGTCAAAATATGAGCTTTCTCGTTTGCCAGGGAAAAACATCTATTTGTATAATGAAGGGATTAAAACAACATGTGTGACTTGCCTTTCTACCCAACATTTCACTACCATTTGTAGCTTAAATACTGAAACCTCAGAGGCCTGAAATATAAAGCACCCGAAATATATTTACAGTGATACTGACATTTAATAGCATTCTTGGACAATTTTCAAAATGTCTTTTTAGTTTTCAAGAGACAGTATAAGGACAAAGTGACAATAACAACAAACTCTTCTATCATTCTAAAATGTTAGGCCAAAATAAAAGAAGTGATAACATTAGGGTCTCAATACTTTTTTTCTTCACTACAAATGTTCCTCTGCTTAGGAAAATGTTCTCTGGCAATAATTGTCAGGCTCTGGTTGGGATTTCTTCCTCTGGTTAAGACTGATATTTCTACAAACTACACTACTGAATCTAATGTCTATTGTTCTTTGTAAGCATCTTCTTCCTAAGAAGAGGGCTAAAAGCTTTTCATTGACTCAATCACATGATAAATAACCTTGTGAGGTAGGTATTATTCTCATTTTATAGATGACACGAGGAAGCCCGGGGAATGCAAGATGATACAGCTAGAGAAGATATTCAGACTCCAGATGGCCTCCCATCAAATGTCATGCTTTTGCCATTAATCCTTAGTTGTCTACCAGACTTTCAAATTTTCAGAATATCCTTGATGTGTTTATAAAAGGACTAAGAAATTAATTTAAGTATTACCTGGATGAATGGATTGTGTGACTGATGGTTACTACATAGCCAGCTCCTCCAACATCTAAGTAAGGGCCAGTCAAAGAAATCAAACCTGGATTAGCCACTGCATGGAGATACCTAACGGAGACAAGAGAAAGTCACATTATTTTAAGGTCTGAAAAATGATCTGTAAGTGTCAAAAGTGAGCTTGTAGCTCTAAAAAGTATTATAAAGTGTGCCTATGTTACCCTGTAGTTCAAAAGGAATTCTATCTTTTATCTCTGACTGTAGCAACACAAGAGGTCAAGAAAATCTGAAATTCTTTTGTAGGAGATGGTCAGCTCAGTATATATTTGAGCTTTTAATAAGCTCTATAGTGTGGATGTTTTAGAGCCTAATATAAAAAGAAAGTAATAAAGGAAGTAGAAACAAATACAATTTGGCCCATGAAACTGCCCTCTGGGTTGGTAGACAGTACAAATCTAAGCGGCACAAGTCCAGAAATCTGGTTTTTAGGCCCCAGTTGCCTTCCCTGCTATACCACCCGACTAGCTTTTGTTTTTGAAAATCTGAGTAAAAATAAAGGCAAGAGGTAAAAAGAAAAAAAAAAAGGATTTATACTTATTTTTCATAGGTTATAGATGGGTTATAATTTGATGCCATCATCATGTGTAGGGATGTTAAATATCCCCACTAAGGGCACAATGCATGCAACATAGGACTCAAACAAAATGCTAGGAATTGAAATGGCCAAGTATAAAGCATTTCAGTCTCAAAATTTCAATGAAGAGATAAAAACATTGTGGACAGAGGAAAACCACAAAACTGTTATTACTGCATTAAAAAAACCAGATTCAAAAATATGTTTTCACGGCCATGGAAGTATCTTCTTTATTGTGACTGCCTGAAGTTGCTTTATTGTATTGTACTTATCATGTCTCTCCATGATTTGGGGGAACCTTTGATAATGGAAGCCCCTAAAACTCACCATTGTCTCCTCGTGGGATCAAATGCTTTGTCCATGAGGGAACCAGGATAAATTCTAAGGACGCCATTGGGCGTTGCTATGTAACGGCGGACAATGTACGTGTTCAGGCTACTCATTTCCATTTGTGTCATCCATTCATCTGTGACGTGGCTGGTGGCCATTACTTCATTCCTGACAGAGAACTGGGAAACAAAGGAAGACATAGCAGGGATCCTTTAAGACTCACATGAAAAGAGAGTGGGCTGCTGGCAAGCTCTCTTGCAGAGAAGCCAAGCCCAATTACTTCTTAAAAATCTTTCCACAGCAGATGGATACAGCCAAACTTGGTGAAAACAAAAGCTTACTGAAACATAGTCAGTGGATGTATGATTTACTCAATTGTTCATCCTAGTGAGGCTGTCAGCATTTAAGAGGAAAGATCCTATAGCAACACACACACACAGACACACAGACACACACACACACACACACACACACACACACACACACACACACACCCCAGCTAAATCTCTGCTCCTTAAACTTTACCGTGCTTATCTCAACAGACGATAGGGGCACTTACTTCTTTCCCCTGGGAAAAACGGGTCTGGGAAAGTTCCACAGATCTCTCTAAATCATACCCCCCTACCTAGAAAACCCCTAGTGCATCTAAGGCCTGAAAGAGATTCTTCATCTGGCCCACAGGACTTCTTAATCCGTCAGAAGGGTCATCGCCAACCAACCTCCTGGGGGCCACACATTGCCTTCCTGGCTCTCCAGCTGAGAGGCACAGATCCAGAGCTGGGCTTCCCACTTCAAAGGTTCACTGACAGCACCCCCTCCCAGGCCTGTGGAAGGATACACCAGAAGTGGGGCCCCAGGCCAGCACTCACTTTGAGCCCCGGGTTAGCAATGAGGCGGGTGTTGTCACTGAGATAGGCTGTGTAGTGTTCCACCATGCGCTTTGTCTCTGGCTGGCTGAGGTGTTCGTAGGGGGAGGAAAAGCTGCCAGCAGACAGCATGACAGTTGGACTTTCTGAAAGAGAAGCAAACAAAGCAGGCCTGGGAACACTGAGACTTCATCTCAGGCCCAAACAAAAGCATCACTAAGGCTCTGCCAATCTGTTAGCCATGGTGACTTAAAGTCTTCCGTGAGGAAAGAACTCAACACTAGAAGGAGCGAAGAAGGAAAAAAACTCTCATTTTCTCCCTTCAAGGAGTTTACAGTCGTGAGCAAACCACAAGAGATACATACAAATAAATACAAGTGCCCAAAATCACAAATGCTCAAAATATCTTAGATCTACATATAATATTTTACACTTAGTAGGATTAAGGAGGCAACATTCGACATACAGCCACAGTGGGTTGAATCTGGGCTCCACCATTTCCTGGCCATGCGATGTTGGGGAAAGTTGTAAAATAGGCAATGCTTTTGTCCTCTGCAAAGTAGGAAATTATAGCACCAATTTACAGAGTTACGGTGAGAATTCAATAGGTTAGTTTACATAAAACCAATGGGTTAATAAATGTAAAGCATGTAGAATAGTGTTTAGCACATGACAAATGATTTGTGGGTGTTAACTACTATTGTTCATATTGGGTATTCATATTTCAAAAGACGGAAAAATGGTATAGTGCAGACAATGCAAAAATAAATTTCTTATAAACAGGGATAGCCAAACTTGCCATAAACAAAAGTTTCTAGAAATAGAGTAGTTACTGTATATTTATAATTGCTGATCCTAAGAGGAAAACCCCATTCTCAAAGACCGAAATCCTCCCAATGAATTACATGATGAAACAAAACACTACATTTCTGTCTGTGACATTTTCTACTGTTCCATTTTATAGTTTGAGAACCTTTAGGGGAGCACTGTCCACTGTTCTGTGTCTAATCTCAGTTAAGTGTATAGGTCATTTTCCATTCTTTTAGTTCTCACTTACAGTGTCTTGTTTCCTTATGGCCTGGCTATCTCTGACTGTGCAGGATACATTGTACTTAAAAACAAATTTGTAGGGATCCCTGGGTGGCTCTGCGGTTGGGCGCCTGCCTTCGGCCCAGGGTGTGATCCTGGAGTCTCAGGATCGAGTCCCGCATCGGGCTCCCTGCATGGAGCCTGCTTCTCTCTCTGCCTGTGTCTCTGCCTCTCTCTCTGTGTATCTCTCATGAATAAATAAATAAAATTAAAAAAACAACAACAACAAATTTGTAGAAAGAGCTGAGTCCTAACAGGACACAGGCATATCCAGGAAGGACTGTTATTTGGTTCTACCAGGCACCAAACCCCAGGATGAGGCAGGGTGGTAAGGTGGAGACAGTTCTCAAAAAGCCAATGGGATGCAGGGCCTAAGAACTACCCTGTGGGACTTGATATTCAATGAGTCGTGACTAGTGACTATGAGCTTCCTTAGACCACTCAGGTGACCCGAATCCCAAGTCAAGGGCTTCTGTGGCTTCGATTCATGTCTGCCCTAAAGATGTAGTTCTGCTAAAGCATGCCTGTGTGGCAGGTGAAAGGGAGGGTTGTCACTTGTTAGTCTTCACCTCTTGGGGGCCTTGGATTTGATTTCTTCCTCTCCTCCCAGTCCTAAGAACCTACTACCTAAAGAATAGTTTAATTTCCCAGTTGTTTCTTCTGGATTGGTGAATGGGTACATTGCAAATGCGGCTTTAAATACTGGCTTTCTAAGGATCCCTGGGTGGCGCAGGGGTTTGGCGCCTGCCTTTGGCCCAGGGCGTGATCCTGGAGACCCGGGATCGAATCCCACATCGGGCTCCCAGTGCATGGAGCCTGCTTCTCCCTCTACCTGTGTCTCTGCCTCTCCCTCTCCCTCTCTCTCTATCATAAATAAATAAAAATAAAAAAAATACTGGCTTTCTTCTCTGGGTTCTTATATTTTCCTAGACTTCTGTCTAATTCCTAGCTATCATGTTAGTTCTTTGATACTTTTCAGGAAGGTTCCCCTCCCGCCCCCCAAGTTTCTATCCATTTTCAGGTGTCCTCAGTAGAACAGGTCAGAATTATGTAGTCTGCCATTATCAGAAGAAAGTGCTTCCAGTGATGTTATGTCTGATTTAATTCTCCTGATATCACATGGGATGGCTGGAGAGATTAGTATTATATTCCTATCAAGGACAAGAAAACCAGAAGCTTAAGACTTCAGCTGCCTAGCAGCGTGCTGTGGATTCGTGTGCATAGGCTCCTGGGGCCTTCTGGGCACAGATGCACCAGAGAGAGGGTAGACTGTTCCTCTCAAAGAGCCTAGAACTGGTTGGACAGACTAGAAATGTTTAAAAAGAGGAAAACAACAAAATAAGAATAATCCAATAATATTAAAAATGTCAAAAGGCAACCCATAATCCTTCAGGGACAAAGGAATAGGCCCAGAGGTTAAGTGGAGAGACACTTTAGGAGTGGGCTTTTCTTGTAGTGACAGAGACTGGGCATTTGAGGAGAGGCTGCTGCAAGGATATGGACTAAGAGAAAACAACCAAGACACAGGTTTTGTATCTAGAGGGTAGACACATTAAATTACACACATATAAGAATACTGAACTGCACTGGATGATGCACAATTAAATTTCTCTGTGTACCAAGAAAGACAATATCCCTCCTCCAGCCCTCTTGATGGGGGTTCCAACATGGATTTAACACGTTACCTCAAAATCCCATCAATGAACTTGAATGGAAGTCACTTATTTGCCATTATCTCTCTTCTTTTTCATTCCTTTTTCATTACAATTGAAGTATCTTGCTTCATTTTCATTACCAATAATTACTAAACTGCCCTTTATGACTTCAACATGTTGTTCTGAGAAGGTTCTACTGCCAAGGTAAAGTTGGGTGATACAGTGGAAAGATGGCTCAGGGAAAGCCAAATAATGGCCTACGGTTGGTCTGTGTGATCTAGAATTAGTCCATTAGTCCTATGTAAAGTGGACTTAATTCTACATTCTGTGAGTATCTCTATGAGGCAGTATTGTCCAACTGGAATACGATGAAATACTCAAGTGTCATATAAAAATCTTCCAAGAGCCACATTCAATAAAAACAGGTTAAACTAATTTTCCTGGTATATTTTTTGAAATTCAATATATCCAAAACATTACTTTAACAAGTTGCCAATATAAAAAATTAAGTATTTTACATTTATAGTAAATCTTAACTTGAACTAGCACATTTCAAGTGCTCGACAGCCATGTGTCTAGAGGCTACCATTACTGAAACAGTGTAGCTAGAAGGGATTGTGCAAAGGAAATTGAAAAAATGTAAGCTTCAGCTTTTCTCTCATTCAGCAATATTACCGCACTTCACAGTCTCAAATTTCAAAACAATGACCTATCTTTATCAATACTTGTGTTGAGCCTGTCCCACAGCATGTAAGAAAATTGTGCATATCTTGGCTATCCAGTGATCATTTCTTAAAAATGTGAATTAAAGGGGATACATGTGCTTTTGTATAAAAGAAAAAGACAGAACCTCAAAACTTAAAACAATCAACTGTAAAAGCCAACCATTTTTGACTGACATCTCTGGCTTTCCTCAAGTTGTCTACACTATTGGAACGTGCCATAAGGAGACTATTCAGTCTGGTCTGCTCTTCTGATCTCATAACCAGACAGAAATGCTATAGGATGGAACTTAAAAGATGGAATCTGGACACAAGTACTCTCATGTGGAATCTAGACACTGGTGACTTCTATCTTGATCCTCTTCCCGCTTGTGCTCCCCTCTACTCGGTTTGCCCATTCTCTAACAAGTCTTGGTCTCAGTGAAAAAGAGTGCCTGTTTTACAGTCCTAGCAGTACTACAGAAGTGACTAGCATGTGCCTGGCACATGGTGGCATGCAATAAAAGAGGTGCACGAGTCACATTTCAGCCTTGCTACTTTCCGTGTTACCTCGGGGGAAATTGGTATTTCTGGTAAATCTAACTGTCCTCCATCTCGAATAGGTCAAGTCAAATGATAAATGCAAAATATGAGTTACCTACAAATGTAAATTACCTTTTCCTGCCTTTGAATTATTTGCCTATTTCCTAAGCTCTTTTTGAAGACAGGGGCCTGTGGTAGACACAGATACACCATATGGGCATGCTACCCTTGGATCTCCTTTACTATTTCTCCACCTTTTACCCTGGAGCCCCTTATCTCCGTATTTCTGTGCTTGCTTCTAATGGGTCATACCGGTGACTCTGATGGATTGTCTTGGGGCTACTAAAACCTCTTTGCCTAGCATTAGCAGAAAGCTGAAAGATACAAAGGAACATGAAAGTCCAGCTCCCTTTCTTGAGACTGAGCAGACTCTGTGGTGTAATTTATACTCCAAAGCCCTACCTTGACAGGATTCGGCTGAGGCTGGAACTTCACCTAAAATCAGACTCTTGCTTGCTTTCTCCTCCCTTTGCTATATTGTTTCCCTCATTTCTTCCCTAGTTTCTTCTTAGAGCCCATCCTTAATAAATCCACACACAAATCCTGATCTCATTATTGGCTGGAACGCAGGATCCAAGGCAAGGCCTCAAACTGTGCTCGCATCTGTATGCCCAAACTGGCACTGCTGCCATTCAATGTGTTTTTTTGGGGCAGAGGGAGGGGTCTGGTTTTATCATTTAATTCAAAACTGATATTCACAGTGAGTTGCTATGAGTAAGCCCACAAAGGAAGCTGAAAAGTACAAGGGCTTTACCTAGAGTGGCCAGCTGTTTGAAGTGAAGACAAGCACTAGGCTGGCCCAGGAGGTCCAGCCGGTGGTACAGCAGCTTGCTGCTGGGGACAGTGTTGAGGTTCTTCAGTTGTTTGACAGGTATTTCCGGTTGTATCACCACAATACAGAGAATAAAGGAAGTGTCCTGTACCTGGAAAAATCAATAAAAAATTTCTAACACAGAAAATAAAGGTTCCTAGGGATAGTGACTTTGCCTACATTATTTTCTGCTATCTCTGTCTCTAACCCCCACTGAAAAATATCTGATGAGTGAATGAAAACCATGAGGATGGGGTGAGAGAACCTATCTCTGGCAAAAGATGACATTTTCTATTCTCCTTTCTGACTGAGGGAAATTAATGTATGTAACAGAAAATTATGGAACTAATAAAGGGATTAGAAAGTAGTCCCTTTGGACTACTTTGGAGCCACCCTATGCCTCTTTTGCTTCTTTAGGCTAACAAATCCAAGCTGGAACATGGCATATGAATACAGCACTTACTTCTGTTTGGGTTTGAAATGCATTTTAAAATATAGAGTTGGTTTGGCAATGAGTATTCTGAGAACTGACTATCTCGAAAGCCAATTATGAATCTACATATGCAGCTCATATAAAATCTGTTTTATTCATGTATTCCTGACTAATGCTTTCTCCTTGGCTGGTTAGAGATGAGCAGGATCTCAGACTCATGAAAAGTACAAATCCCATGGCTCCCTCACAAAGCCTGCCTGACTTGTCATTTCAGACCAGAGTAGGCAAGTATGTTGTAGCTTAGCCTAATTTATTAAGCTCATATGTACAAATAGGAATACTTCCAAATTCATTTTGCTCTTTGAAATAGAAGCTTAAATAAAGTTAGTGAGAAGAATGGCCATCAAAGAATTAAAAAAAAAAAAGGCAGTCTACTTAATTCTAGCTCCTTAACTTAAAAATACAAGACAGCCAAACTTCTGTAAGTACATTATATAAGGAGGTGGGTGGAATCTATTTAAAAGATGGTTGGTCAATAAATGGAAAGTGTGATAACCAGCTAAGTTAAAAATAAAGGACAGTGAGAACTAAAGCAGCCCAAAGGATTTACTTCATGATCAAGGAGAAATTTTTAAGTAGGCAGGTTAGAGTTAAGTGTAATTTAGGGTTTATGAAGATGGTTGCACAATCTTTTTGAACACAAGAGAAATTTGCATCTCCCTGGGATTGCTTTCAAGTACTGCTGCCAAGGATATTCAGTTAGATTAGCAAATTTAATTCTCTTCCCCCCATCTGCCTCCTCCTCTATTATAAAATGATAGTGTCCCATAGTGTCATTTACTATTCCTCTCTCCCTATCTCACACAGTCACCCTTTGTTTCCTTCATTCTATGTTCCAAGGAACCAAAAGACAAAAACTTCACCAGAATGACCAGAAAAAATAATTGTAGAATAAGGTGTATTCTGCAAGAGAAAAATTAAAAGTTACCCTAAGCATCTAAAAGCAATGCTTTAGAGATAGTTCCTGGCTGGAAAGGAAAATGGATTTCAATACAAGTGCTTCTATCATGTTCTTAGCTGAAAAAAGAGTCATTGCATTAAGGAACCAGAATATTTCTAGAAGGGCTCTCCATGATTGGGGAGTGTTTTGGGTTTTTTCCCCCCACTGATTGCCCATGGGATTCATATTTTGAAGTGAGCCATGCCTGTGTCACACAGGAACACTATAATACCTTCTGAAGTCAATCCTTTTTTCTGTCTCAGCATGCAGCCTCCTCAAATGCTCAAAGATGGACTTGGGCTGCACTGTGACAGAGTAGTAATCTCTTAACACTGCTAACATAATCTCTCACATTCTATTTAAATTAATTCAGTGACATAATCTATCAGTATCTGCTATATCTATGGATGCTAAGCAGTTTAAAAAATCATTTTCAACATAGACTGAATGTATTTGAATTACATTTAGCAGAAGAATCCATTTTATTCCTGAAGACAAGAGGAATACTCCCCCCTCCCCCAAGTAACAAAAAAGAACTTAATATTATTTGTTTATATTGCTGGGTTCCCAGGCAAGGAAGGCTCTTTAACTTCTATCTTATTATTTATTATTTCTATAATTTTTCACTTAATAGTGATGTTCTTGACAATTTCGGAACTCTGAGAAAGCTAACACTTCTACCTGAAGCGATTACATGATTATATCCATTTGGCTACACAGAGTGGCCAGAATTTATTGATATCACTGAAGAAAATCTTAAGATTACTTCTTTCCAAAATGTTAATATTGAGTTTATTCACAGTGCAAAAAGGTCTTAAGAATGCTTACATCTCCTTCTTTCTCTTTTATTTTTAAATTTTATTTGCTTAAAGACTTTATTTTTAAGTCATCTCCACACATGGGGCTAGAACTCACAATCCTGATATTAAGAGTTGTACACTCCACCAACAAAGCCAGCCAGGCACCCCATCTTTCTTTCTCCTTTAATGCCAACAAATGTCAAGGTAGATATTTTCCTGGTACGCAGATGAGTAGCTTTCAGTCAGGATATACTAAAGTTAAACAATCTCAAATATAAAAGTATTTTTCAGTCCTGGTGTGTGGTTTACCCTTTCTGAGATGACAATAAAACAATTCATCCTTATGTAAAAACCGTATAAAAATAAGAGCAGATGGTGCAATAATTCTCAAAAAAAATCATGAAAATGAGCTAAGAGAGTTTCCAAATAGATTTTGACCATCTTCAGATCTGTATCATCACAATAAAACATCAGTAGAATTAGGCTTGTAAATTGTGAATTTCTCAAATGATTTTATTATTTTGTTTGCTTTTGTTTCCATTGTAGAAATCAATGTTGCCATAATGATGCTTTAAGAACAGAACGAGAAGAAGAAAAAAGAACGGAACAAGAACATTGGAGGAGGCTCCTGCCGAAAGGCATGTTGGCTACTTCCAATCCCTATCATTCCCATGCCAGACAGACACTGGATGGAGTTGCTGGTCTGCCTCCACTTCTGGGCTAGATGCTCTAAGAGGGCAGAGAAAGTATCATTCTTCTTTATCTTTCTTAGCCCACAGTAGCTGTTCAGTAAGTCATCCTTAAAGCGATGAATATGTAGAGCCGTTTGGAGTTAATGGCTTAAACACCAGATATAGGCAAAAGTAAGGGAATCTCTAATATGACTGCATTTTAAATTTAGTGATTAAAAGTTGATAAAAAACGAAAGTCCACTCTGCTTTTGACCACTTACAGCATCAAGGGCACCCAGGATAGCAGAAATGTCCGGAGGGGAGGGAGTAAAGGGCAGTAACATGAATAACGTGGATAGTGTGTGCTCGAAACTGACTCTGCGATGCCTGCTATCTGAATGAGGCTAGTCAAAGGATGCTTAAGGAAGTGGCAACCGCAGGCAATCACCTAACTGTCCATCTCTAGGTGGTGAGTATGAATGATCCAGATTCTAATCTGAAAGTTTCTGTGCCTTAGAGAATGTCAGTAGAGGCCATTCATGCTTTTGTATTTCCTTTTCAACCTCTAACTTCCACAATCTAAGTTTAAAATGATAAAAAGCCAACAACAACAACAAAAAACACCTCACTGGATATAATCTAAATATATAATGATAGGAGGGCTGTGTTTAGAGACATTTGGCCCGTCAACACAGTGCAATGCTACACGGCCATTAAATGTGCATGCAGATGCCCAGATACAGACGCCTGTGTATGAACAAAAACATTTTCTGGAACTGACCCAAGTGGTGGTTTCTGGGGAATGGCAGGCCAAGGAGAGGCAAGTGAGAAGGGCAAAGTTTACTTTTTATTTTGTATCCTTTTATACAGGTTAACTTATTCTACATGAACAGTGATTGGTTTTATAAACAATAAAGGAAAAAAAAATATAGGACATCTGTGAAGTCTCTTCTTTTTCCAATCACCTTACTATTGATCAGCAACATTATCAGACCTAAGTTCCCCGGAATTCATGCATGAAGTAGCAGTGCACCCCCCAACTCCTCAGGCAAAGTGCCATGCAACTCACCATCTTCCAGGCATAGCTAACATTGTAGGCCTCCTTTCCAGTTGCTCTCAGCTTGTTAATGTGCCAGGACAGGGATGAGTTCACAGGGACTGCGATTATCTGACTGCCCAGAGGGAGGCTGTGTTGGCAACAGAATGAAATACTTCAGGCAAAAGATAAAATTAAGCACTTAATTAAAGGCAGGGAAGAAGCTGTGAGTCAATGACCACCTCCTGATTTTGAAAAGCAATGAAGCTCATCACTTTTGAAAGAGATAATGTGAAATTTTCAATTTTGTAAAAGCATGATGTCAGCTCAACACTAAAATATTTTTTACTTTCTACCCCTGCATACCACCCCCCAACTCTAATTTTTTCCAGAGACAAACTTGTCTCAAATCACTGTCATTAATTTACAACCAATGAGCACAAAGACCCATTCCTCTATAGGTTACCATCTGCCAAAATAATGTATCATGGTTGGAAAAAATCCAATCTGTTTTTTATTTCAAAAGAAAACGTTGTATATGATCGTGCTCTCAACTCGGAATGGACACTATTTTGCCAAGCTATTTTTTGGCATGCTGGAAAGTTGGTTCTCAACATAACTTTTTATTTTGCCAACATTTTTCAATTTAGTACAATTGGAGTTTTTCTTAAATGAGTTAACATATATCTGATTTTACAATTCATGGCAATGTGGACGTAGAATTTGATTTACAAGACATTTTCTCTAAGTAACAGTTTTAAGAGACCTTACCTGTTGTTATACAAAGTAAATAAAATTTTAGCTACTCTTCTTATGAAAAATTTACTGAGTATACTTTTAATAACATCAATTTATATACTTGTTTTATATCCTATAACAGACACTCATATTTGACCTCAAAAGGTCTATTGTTTCAAAAAAAAAAAAAAACAAAAACAAATACTACAACTTTCACCTTACCTTAGGATATTTTGCCGAACCAACTCAAATTTTGGGATATTTTCATAATGAATGATGTCAGTATGAAGTGGGGGTTCTGATAGTAAATATGGCCTGGTAAGAGATGGATGCATAAGTGTATACCCTGAAATAAGAAAACAAAAATATATGCCGTGGGAAACATGCTGTAGGAACTACAGATTCTAATAGAAGTGCCTATCATACATTTGAAATGTGGGATATTCTGGGATGAATGCCCAACATGTAACATCTCAGTATGTAACTCACCAGTTCAATAAAAACTGAACTTGTTTATATGTTCTTGCATAAAATTCTTGAAGTGTAGAAAGATGCCTTAAATTATAGAACAACTGTCTAATCAAGAATATCTTAGAGGTATTGGTCTTTGGTTTTTTGTTTTATAAAAAGGTTCTAATCTATCACATAAACCTTAATGTTAGTGAATTTAAAGATCATGATATAGAAAAATAAAATCCAAAGAATCACATTCTAGATGTCATTCAATCCTCAAGTCTAATTTCCTGATGTTTAAGTAACTGTTACCTACTCCTCGGGACAACATAGAAACAAATGCATTTTTGTTTCTTAAGAGAGAATCTTAAGCATGCTCCATGCCAGCATGGAGCTCAATCTCATGACCCAGAGATCATGACCTGAGCCAAAACCAAGAATCAGATGCTTAACCAACTGAACCACCCAGGTGCCCCTAGAAGCAAATGCATAATTTTTAGATACATTCTGCCATTTTTATGGTTTCCACCACAAATGAGCAGTCCTACTTGCACTATTTTTCTGTAAATACTATAATTTTCTTACTTTGTTAGTATCAGAATATCTACAGATTATTTTCTTCAGGTTCAAGAAAGATTATTCTTTCCCATTATAAATTTTTAACAGATTACCTTTGTCATCTATGAGAAAAGTATAAGAGGCCAAAGAATCTTGGTAATATGTCACGTCTTCAAGGATGTAAGCCAAGTTCACGTCCACACCTACAATTCCCAGAAGTAGGTTTCCAAAATAACAGGGTTTACTTACAGTCATTATCAAACCTATGGGTTAAAAACAAAAAAATCCAAAGGATAGCAGAAAAGGCAACGGACAAAGACTGGAGCTGTGCTCTAATGAATCACAAAGACTAGGTCTTGCCACCTCAATTCTGCTTGAAGAGGTGACCTGTGGGATCCAGTAACTAACCATGGCCTCTGCAGACAGTCTGCATAAGTGAACAAGACTGCAGGGGAAAGTGCCTTTTGTGGGGTCAGATACCTCAGTCACTTTAGAGGCAATTTGTACATTTTCCACTATTTCTTGACCTAAAAGGACAGGACATTATAGATCAGTGCAAAACATAAGCAGCACTCCTATGATTGTTTCCTCAAGTGGGGAAGAAACAACTGAATGTGAAAGACCTCTGGACAAGGACCCTGAAAAATTGGGGTTCTAGCCTAGCTGTGCCCCTTACGCATAGTACACAAGACATGGAAATAGCTGCTCTGAGCCCTGGTTTCCACATCCGTTTAAATGACATCATGATAACTACTTTCCTGATTTTAAGGGTGTTAGATGGAAAGAGATTATTTCACTAACATAACCTATCAAAAGACAACAAAGGTGAAAAAAACCTAGAAGGTTTTGTCTACTAAGATCTGGCCAACTAGAACTCTGAGCAGCTAAAGGAGACACTAAGTTTCCAAAGAATGTATTTGTAGTCATTTGGGTTGGGAGTTCCTTGACTTTTACATAAAGGTCTAGACAGTAAATAAAAATTTTAGGCTTTGTGGGCCATACAATTTCTGTTGCATATACTCTATTTCTTTAAAAAAGAAAAAAAAAAAGCTTTAAAAATATAAATGGTATTTTCAGCTCATAGGCCATACAAAAAAAAAAAAAAAAACAGTACAATAATCAGGAAAGGGAAAAGCAAAGGAAAAGAAAACGCACAAGAGAGGAGTGTGTGACTAGTGGAGTCAGTGTGTGGCCCTGAGCATCAGGATAGCTGGGCTCTCCTACTGAGTTAAGTGGTGCCAACCTTTCAGAAGGAGTCTCTTCATGTGTCAGAGACAAAATGATCTCTGGCACCCCTAGTAGTTCCACAATCCTATGGTTCTAAATAAAACTTGAAACAAAAAAATGGATGGTTTCTCTCCATCTTCCACGTATATTTTCCTGTGCTTAATGGCAGGTTCATGCCTTACTTAGCAGCCTATCAGAAAGCCATTCTTCCGTAAACACCCAGGAAAGGGATTTGGATACTTGAAAAGTGCTACGAAGAATGGACTTCCACACACAGAAACCCATATGAGATCCATTCAAAGTATTACTGAACTTGCCATGGTTGCAAAGGCCAATTAAATGTTATTCCCTGGTAGGAGGAAGTATATATAATACTGAAAAACTTGGTGAGAAGTTATGCTCAGAAGATATGTAAGTTCTAGGGATGTAATATACAGCATGGTGACTATAATCAACAATACTGTATTGTATATCTGAAAGTTGCTAATAGTTCTTAAAAGTTCTCATTTACAAGAAACATTTTTAACTCTGTGAGGTGACGAATGTGAACTAAGCTTTCTGTGGTGATCATCTCACAATATATACATACATCAAGTCATCATGTTGTACACCTAAAATGGATGTAATGTTTTATGTCCATTATAAATCAATTAAAACAGGAAAAAGAAAAGTTGTGCACTATTATAATTTCAGAGGCACTTTAAGCAGTCCACAGAAGGTTTTAGAAATGTATTTTAAGGACGTTTTTGCTCAGGTATCCCTGGACAAGTGGGTTATAAATGATGGGAGCAGCGCTTGAGGGCCAGCACAGAGACAGAGGTCATAACCTGCACACCACGCTCCCCTGGGCTTGTGTCTAACATTCAAGCTGTTCTCATAGAACGGTAAAGTACAACAGAAATACTCTGTGACCACATGCTCACTTCAGATTTCTTTGGCTATGTTGAGAACAAGCCTGAAAAAAGAAACACAATCTCACTGTTCAATTACTGGACAGAGGACTCTTCATCCTGCTGTGGCAAATAAGGTATGCTAAGCTCTTGCTACACTTAAGGAAATCCCTAAATGCCCTCTCTACTTTAACCTAAAGTACACAGATTTACTTGCTAAAAGATGTACATCCAGTAACCAATATTTTATACTGTGGGGGTTTTGAATGAGAGCCCATGTAAATATGGGACTCCCTAGGCTTGGCATCCCCATGTTAGGAGTTAGAGGAGATGTCACCCACTCATCCTGGGGACTGAACACACAAACTCAGAAGGCATACTCCAGTCGGGCAGTGGGACAGTCCAGTAAATCAGTCACTGCAGAGGATTCAGAAAACAGGCCTTGAGGACTACACTTTGGAAAACATCAGCCAAAAAGGAACCGAAGATTCGCTCACAATTTGATTGAAAGCCTTTGGGTAACTCTCTGGATCATAGAGGTGAATGCTGGAAAGTTTCCTACTCTCTCCCTGATATCACTAATGGTAACAGGTTTGACTGCATAAATCTCCGTGCTTGTACAGGACTCGGTTTCCACATCCGCCTTTGTTCCTTTGACACAATATTAACATGATTCATTGATCTATCTTTCTCTTATCAGACTTACATGCTTATTGAAGGTGGGATGTGTGCCCTACTCATCATTGCCTGACACAAGGCTTGGCTGGCACTCAACACTGGAGGTTAGATGCATAAAGCATCTTTTGCATTTAAAGCTTGACATTTCCCTATAAAGGGAAATGACCTTATCTAAAAGTGGGAGTTTCTATACTGTACACATCTGTGGGCTCTGCCAGAAATAGGAAGGATAAAAAAAAAAAAACCAAAAAACTGACATGTAGCAGAAGCTACCATATTTCTTCCTTACAGAAAAAACATGTTTACCTAATTGCTGGAAAACATATTCCTTAGGCCTGTTACTTTTTATACATGAGTTTTCTCTGGATATCTGTATTTGTGAGAGTTCCTAGTTACTGGCACATAAAAATAGGATCTCTGTCTGGTGGTATCTGTCTAGCTAGTAATTAGTTTCCTTTTCCATTCTCTCTGTCAGAGAAGAAAAGGAAGCATGTCAGGCAAAGGATAAACAAGAATATGAGGAGGGAATGAAAAAGGCTGTACTTTTACTGAGCATACACTGTTGGCCAGCCATTATTCTAGGTGCTTCACACATATTAGTGCATGTAATCTTCACAACTGCCTTGATGGAATTATTTTTGCCATCTGACGGATCAAGAAAGTTAATCATGTGAAGGTTAAATACTACCCAACATCATGTTACGAATAACTTGTGACATTAGCATAATAATGACAGTGACAGTCACAATACAAAGTAAAAATAATCAATACGAGCAGCGATTATTATTGAGAAGTATACTAGGCACCAATAAATGTTCTAATCCTAAAAACCTGGAAGATATAGTCTATGAAAGACATTATTACATTTTAACCAAATGGGAATTACTGAGATTAAATAAATTACCAAGGACCACAACTTAAGGAGTAGAGTGAGGTTTGCAATCCTCCTATGCCAAACCTGTACTTGTCTGACCACACCATGTTGCTTTACCTTTCAGGCTGAATCCTAACCATTTCTGAGATTTACCATCTGCTATGCAAAGTTACTGTTTTATTCCAGTTCACCAACTTTTGGATATTGGCGGGGATCCTCAGTAAGCCTCCCCAAAACACAGACCCATCATGTCGACTGAGGCTAGGGCAATGTGGAAAAATAGGGCTGGGGATTTCTGCTTTAAAATATAGTGCTTCCAGACTGATGGCAGAGGGCTATGCCAGAGAAAAGGAATGACCACGCCCTTGCCAATCCAGACTATCTAATGCTCACAGGCAAGTGCTGAGCCACATTTAAAAGTTACTGTCTTGGTGGACTCATGTCCATTTCTTTTCCCCTTCCTTTAATAGGAGGTTTTCCCCAGACTCACCATCTCCCATCTCATCAGAGAAGGGAAGGCTAAAGACAGCTTCGTCAATCATCCGGTTGGGAAGGTTGGTATAGAACCTGCCAACTGTGATTTCCAGGTTACTCAGCTGGTTCAGCACCATCATGCTCCCCTTAATCACAGGCAAGGCTGTCCGGTCCAGCACGCCGTACTTCCCTGAGTTTTGTTCAGCTAGGTCTCTCAGAAAAGCTAGCTCTTTTAAACCAGTCACCCCATCTGAAATGGAAAGCCAAAGGTAGACAGCGTAAACCAAAATGGTGTATATCCATACAATAATCTTGCCATTTAGATTTAATAAGGGCACAGAGAAAGCCTGCAATGCCAGAGGAGTCTTGCAAGGTCGACCTGGATCCAGGACACAGTTACCAATTCTTGCTGAGGAACAAAGCATGAGGCATGGTCTTTCCTCAAACAGTCAAAAGGGTGAAGGGAGTCTTCAAAAGGCAATGCGAAAAACCACATGAGTAAAAATAAAGGAGCCCCATTTGGCGATGATACGTTCTCCTCTACAAGTTTAATTTTTCTCCATTTGATATTTGAAAGCAAAAGTAGTGATTAACAAGTCTGCATTTAAATTAGTAGATGAATTTGTTAAGAATTTTAAAGGATAGAGATTTACCTTTTATTTCTTACCTCTTCGCCTATTAAATACTTGCCAAAGTCTCACGGAACTAAAAGGAAGAATTATGTATTGCACTTAGTGATGCCTCCAAACCCTGTGTCTTAAAGCTCATTTTAATTACAAATGCTTTCATGCTTGATACTGCTAGGACAGTCCTGGATTTGATTTCTTTAATGTGTACTTTCTACGTTTAGAGGGTTTAGAAAACTTTGTAAAAGCTTTAGGCATACTGGGATGTACTGTTCTACAACATCTGTAATCTATAGCATAAAAATAAATTTAATAAACCTTTTTAAAAATTTTGGTTTGCTATTGTTGGAACACAGTCAAAAGGATTAGTAACTGATCCCATATGGGTGCCATTGTAAACAAATTCAAATGATTTCATTCACTTTTGAGATTCTACCAATGAATTTTAAAATGCCTATTTAAAATGCCTCATGTTCTTTAGTCTTTAACAAAACAAAACTGAAGAGTTCATGGCTCACCTACTTTATGTGACTATCATTTCTAGCTAAGGAGTATGTATACTTCTAGCCTTGAAAGTCCATTTCTAAAGGCATGCAAATATCTAACGGATATAATTTCCTTCTTAACATATTGAATTGAAATAACTTGGATTTTGCTGGAGCAATGATGCTAAGAAGCCAGAATCAGATTATTGCTCCCTTTCCTGGACACTGAGTGGAGATAGAGGGGAAGAAAATAAAGTTGGTTGAGTCTATAGCATGTAACATAGTATGCTGAAGTTTTGGAGCTATATTATACAAAGTCCCTGTCCTCAAGAACCTTGTGACTCTGTGAGAAAGACAAGGCAGATGAATTCAGTGCAATAGTACAGGTGTAAGAACACATAAAAGGAAGTGATCACTTATTTTCTGTTAGATTTGAAGGTCTGCCTCAGCAGATAGTAAGGAAAGAAGCTTCCTTACGATCATCCATCTCTTCACTGGTCTTTTTTTTTTTTATGATAGTCGCACAGAGAGAGAGAGAGAGAGAGAGAGAGAGAGAGAGAGAGAGAGAGAGACAGGCAGAGGGAGAAGCAGGCTCCATGCACCGGGAGCCTGACATGGGATTCGATCCCAGGTCTCCAGGATCGTGCCCTGGGCCAAAGGCAGGCGCCAAACCACTGCGCCACCCAGAGATCCCCTCTTCACTGGTCTTAAATCTTCCCGCTAGAGTATCTTGTGCACCTGCTGTGCCCCTGATAATTCCGGTCTTAAAAACCTCTGTTTACTTCCCTCTAACCACCCTTATTTCTTCATTCCTCTTTCTATAATCGAGTTAGATACAACATCCTCACTGCCAGGTTTCCCTCTCCAAAAGCTGTCTCTGAGCACTGTTCACCAAGGTTGACACACATCCCCTTACTCTTGTCAGCCAGGTTTCAGAAAGGGAAGCAGAGCCACTATGAGAATTTTGGTATAATGAATTTATTATCAGAATTAGAATCTACACATTTGAGGAGATAACTGGAAAGTAGAGATCCAGAAAAAGGAAAGAGGAATTGACAATCTAGTGTTTAGTAACCATCTCTGGTATGGGTGAACAAGTTAATAAACCTTCCCTTCCTCTGTCTCTTCTCTCTTGAATCAAAGCAGCTAAACGGTAGGGAAAAAGAATACATGGCACTCAGAGATAATACTGAGAGGTAAGTGCCCCAGCAAAAACAGGCCATCCTTGCTTACCTCAACTGTGCTCACCCTGTGCTCAATGCTCCAAACACAAAGAAAACTAAAATGTGGTTTATGCCTGAAGCTCACACTCTTGTGGAAAGAGGAGGAAGAGGAGAGAACAGTGGGTGAGCACATCATTCCATGTCACAGATGACATCTTAATAGAAGCAAGCACAGTGTGCTTGTGGACAAGGAATACTGAAATACTCAAGAGAGAACTGGCCCCCGAGCCAGAGGGAGAGAGAGAAGCACCTCTACCTCTGTGGTGTACCGAGACAGGAAATCACACAAACTTTAATTCTCTCCATTGATCAAGTACTGTGTTAGGAACCTTTAACACACCGTATTTTATTTACTTAGCATCACAGCAATTCTATGCACATTTCATTTTCATTGTTTTTGTTTTACAGGTATAACTGAAGCCTGAAGAGATTAAATAACTTGCCATAAGCCACACAACTAATAGATAGAGACTGGAACTCACACCCTGAATTCTTCCATGTAGAGTTTACAAAATCTCTGGAAAAGAATCATGCCAACCCAAACACAGATTTTTGGACTCTGCCTTGGCAGATCTGAATAAAAATCCAAGCGTGCTGCCTAGGAGTCTACATTTAAAAAATAATCTCCAAGTAATCCTTAGCATGTTAAAATGAGAACCATTGGTCCCTATCTATAGCCACGTGGTTCTGCATCAAAATCTGGAAGCAGATGCAACAAATAAAAGGTCAGAGATGAGAAGAGCTCCCGGACCAAGACATGGCCTCTTAAAAACAAGAGAATATGGTCATCCTGAACACTGGGGGTAAGAGGCCTGAAGAAGAGCTCGGGAGGAAGAGCAACATACATTAACAGGTGAAGCGACAGGATATAGCAGAAAAGCTACAAAACTGGGCCATAGTCAGACTATAGGATATGCTGGAGAGCAGAAGGAAAAAAACAAAACAAAACAAAACAGAGTATTTCCTCAGATTTGCCAATTTACTAAACCCTTTCACATACTGATTTAATGCAACAAAATCAACCTTCATGAGTACCTAGAAAGTGACACATGCCATCCTGGGTGTTTACTGTATATTAGGGCTAATCTTCGCAACAGCCCCGTCACCTCGGTAATTCTTATCTCCGTCCTACAGTTAAGGAAGCTGAGGTGGAGAGAGTAGAAGAGGCTTTACATGGTGATTCTGCAGAGAAATGTGATATTCGCTGGCTTGGTTATACAGAAGAATCTAGGTCAGTACTTTGGCTTCCTGAAGCTTAAATCAATGAGCTCAGTTAATAACCTCCATGCAGTATCAAAATCCAAGAATATGAAGGAGAATTGGAAAAAAAAAAAAAACAGAACGGTACAGAATCCTCGGCAAGAACACATAACTGGCGAAGGTTTAGAAATGAGCATTTGGCTGGAGTGAGAGATGAAGAGAGAGTGACATCCTAACATATGCCTTGAATACAAACGGTAGGGAGAGAGGCTTGGGCAGGAAGCTGCTTGGTGGCCTCTCTTCTTATACTCTTCAAAGCGCACACTGTTAGCGTCCTTTTTTTTTTTTTTTTTTTTTTTCTGAAAGCAGGATGCACTTAGAGGGAACTTTCATCTGAAAGAAAAATCTCGAAACACTACCTACCATTCATGAGGGCATAGGTGAGAATCATTACGGAGTTGTTTAGAAAGCTATTTTCTTCATTGATGACACGGAGAGTTGCCTTTTTATCTTCTTCCGAGGAGTCCTTTGATGTAATGCCAGCTGACAGGTAAATTATGACCATGTCTGTATCTAAACAAAAACATACAAATTGAACGTTAGGTTGGGTTCCGGCTAAAGGCAGCAGTTCTGTTTCTTTTTCATTTCCTTTGGACTTGCCCGCCTTGAGGACCTGCCTGGCCCAGCGTTCGGACTCCTTCCCATTTGATGCTGGGGCTTTCATCTCCCTGCCTCTGCTTCTCTTCTATTCTGCCCTTTGTGGGCAACGAGGCCTCATTTACCCAGTGTCAGCTAAAGAGATGTTCCTAATAAATTTACCAGATAAAAGAAGGTGATTTCCTTTAGGCACTCATGGTGTGGTAATTTAGCCATCCCAGATGGAGCACTCTCTTGCCTTTGGCAAGAGAAGATTCAGGACCTGATTTATTCTATCCTTTTCTCACTGACTGAGGGGCTTCCACCAGGAGCAAACATTTTTGGGGTGATTAGGCTTTAAAATGGTGGTTCTTCCATGGGCTCTTAAAACATGAAAGGCTATTTGTCTCTACACTAAGTAGCTCCAGAAGCAGTTGTGTTTTAAAACTCATCAGTGTAGAAGAGCAGTAACAACACGGACATGGGAGCCAGGTTGCCTGTGTCAAAATCCCAGTTCTGCTACTTATGAGTGTATCCGGGTAATTTAGGCAGATTTCTTAACTTCTCTACACCTATATTTTGTTGTCTACAAAATGGGGATGACAACAGTACTTACTTTATAGTATTGCTGTGAGGACTAATTGGTTAATTGAAGTGAGGAGTGAATCTAAGGGTGATGGCAAATAGAGAGTAAAAAAGAAACCTCAATATGCACCCCTCATTGGTCTGA
This sequence comes from Nyctereutes procyonoides, assembly GCF_905146905.1. NCBI lineage: Eukaryota > Metazoa > Chordata > Mammalia > Carnivora > Canidae > Nyctereutes > Nyctereutes procyonoides. The sequence goes on along the minus strand of NW_026575140.1, from coordinate 43,995,739 downwards.
AGTGGCACCTATGACTCAAGATTAAACTATTCCCCAACCAGGGATCATGAGTAGAATGATTGAGAAGGTCATTTTAGTTCAGTGTGAAGAACTTTAAGTGGATTTACTGAAAAATAAAAGTAGCATCTCCTACTACTAGAGAGATACGTAAGCAGAGGCTGGATGACTACTGCAATGGAGGGAGGGAAGTAAATGAGCTGGACTTCTACGTTGTCTTTCTGAGATTCTTTGGTTCACTATGTATTTTTGAGGACAGCCTACATGGAAGTTTACCTTTCTGTTGAGAAATAAATATTCATATATTATATGCTTATTTCTTTAGATCCTTATTGCTATCATTTAGTCAAGGTTATTTTATAGTTACTGTGGTAGGCAACAAACCACCTGGTTCCTCCAGTGATCCTACATCCTGATATCTACAACCTCGTGTAGCTGTCTCCCTCTGAGTGTGGGCTGGAATTCACGACTTGCTTCTTGAGAATAGAATGCAGGAGAGGCAATGGGGTGTTAAGAAATAGATTAGGTTACACAAAGCCAGTGGCTTTCACTGCACATGCTCTCTCACTCTGAGGGAAGCCAGATAGTCTGGTGTGAGTCACCCTCGTTAGAGGCCAGGTACTGAGGCCCTCAGAATGGAGTTCCCCCGGCAACCGAGTGAGTGAACTTGGAAGCGGATCCTTCTCAAGTTGAACTCTGAGAGGATATCAATTCTGGCAAACTGTCTCACTGCAACCTCATGAGACGCCTTTAGCCAGAGGCAGGCAACTATGCTGTACCCAGATTCCTGACCTACAAATGCTGAGACAGTAAATGTTTCATGTTTTAAGCCACGGAGTGTTGGGAAATTTCTTACCCAGCAACAGGTAATCAGTACAATTATTCACTCTTTTATTTATTTTTTTATGAATTTATTTTTTATTGGTGTTCAATTTGCCAACATATAGAATAACACCCAGTGCTATTCACTCTTTTAAAACATTGTCCTAACAGTGATGAGGCTACAATGATTGAGTTTCCTTCAGTTTGTCAGTTTCCATTTTAGCCCTGAAACATCCTTTATTATACAAAATTGAATGGTTAGTTTATGTTGTTTCAATGTTGGAGACAACTGAACTCAGAGTGATAAAACTGATTCAAAAATAAATGTGACATAAGTTACTGCTTTTTATTAACTACGATGATTTAATATACAAATAAGTTAATAAAAATAAAGCCATTTGATGCTTGAATAATCCTCTAATACTACCTGCAAATTTAATTGCACTATTTATTCATCAGAACTTAAGAAGTAAATGCCAATGCAAAAAAAAAAAAAATCCATAAGCTTAGAAATAACCATCTTAAGCTGGATGTCAATATTTTCTCAATGATGTAAATACTGTCCTGTAAATTATTCTGTTAGGACTGCAAACATCTCACTTAAGCTTCAGACTGGGGATAAAACAAAACACTACTTGATTCCCTAGTTGGGGGGAATACAGATATACCACAAGGCTGATATGAAGTAGGAGACAAACTGTCATCCCATGGCAAAGGTACTGTGTGCCATAAATGCCTGGATACCTGTTAGATTGACCTAAAAGAGAACCCTGAGTTTTCTAACTTAGCTTTATGACTCTAGATAAAATATGCTGTCACAGAAAGCTGGCACAGCTTTACGGCACAGGCCCATATCTGGAAAGCCAGAAGACTGGCAGTCTGCAGCCTCCTTTAGCAACCAAGCACCTTTCTTTTCCCAGTCTCAACAATAAGGCACGCACCTGTAAGCTTTCTCATGGTCTCTGCTCAGCCTGACTCTATCCTTGCCCTATCCTTTTTAAATAGCACATCTGCCAGATTTAGTGTGATTTATTATTGTGTCTAAGCCACTAGGCATGGCCTGGAGTCAATATTGAAGGGGAAAGAGCAACTGAAATTTGGGCTTTGCCCATGTCCTAGATCCCCACTCCTATCTTATTCCTTCTGCTATAAAATGATCTACTAACCAATCACCCCCAGAACAGACAACCCAAATATATCAATGGTATCCTACAGATCTACCACAAGACTGAAAAAGAGCCAGCACTACGTAAGATTTTTAGATATTTTATTAGTGCAAAGTAAATTCGTACAAAGACACTATGATTTATGACATGTAGCTTCTGTTCATGTGGCTATTAGTGTGTGGCAGATACTTCATTTTCGCAAACAGACTAATCCTTATGACAATCCTACAGGGTAGGTCTTACTTATTAGAATAACTCCACCACAGGGCTTTAAAACAGTACCGGATACACGGCAGATGCTAAATAATTATCTAGGGAGTGAACAGAGTATCACGTAAAGTGTAAGTTCCTAAGATGAGCACATAGATCCCTTACCATACTGTAGCCAAGGCTAGTGTGGTCATCAGCCATCTCGGCTTGAGGTCAACTAAGATGTTTGAGGTATCTGCTCCAGTTTAGCCAGAGCTAGAAGTCTTATAGGATACTGAATATCATAACAATAGGTAATATTTATTTAATATTTATGATGGAATCCTGGATCTTATTATTATCCCAAGTTTGCAGAAAAGGAAATCAGGCCTGGAGAGATCAAATAGTTCACACTAGTTCACAAGTACAGAAAAATTTCAGAGTCAGAATTTGAACCCACAATTGGTTAAAGTCCAAAACCCACATACTTAGCCACTATGCTAAATTGCTTGAGAGCACCTCAAATTTCTCCTTAATGAGCTAGACAATGCTAATTTCTGATGTATTTCCTTATGCAATCTAATTTGCGTTTTTCTCTGAACTGCCAGTAAAGAAGCTATAAAGTGAAGGCCCATGAGCTAAAATTTAGGAACATCTCACTTGGCTTGAAAAGGATTCATCTGAGCATTTGAAAAACAGTGCCATCAAAATTTGTCCAAGTCTGTGATGGTCACTTTTCTTGCCATGTTTCTGTTTGCCAACATTAGGAAAAACAAAAAAAACCCAGAGGAGAAATGCCTCTCATCAAAGCCTCCTGTTAACGTGTACCACAGGAAAGTTTGTAAGAAGAGGTTTAATGAGGTTTCAGTGTTTAAGCTGGAACAAATGTCAACATTTGAAAACCAAGGGGGTTCACATAAAAATCCAGATTTCTGGCTTCTCTTAAAATAGAAGATCTGGCAACTCTGCGCAGGCCCTCCTACATGGCTGCACAGAAGAACAGTTGCCTTCTCCATGGAGTATGTGCCCTCTACTTTACCATGATCCTGGGCAGCCCAGATGGCTCAGCGGTTTACTGCCACCTTCAGCCCAGGGTGTGAATCCCGGGATGGAGTCCCATGTGGGGCTCTCTGCATGGAGCCTGCTTCTCCCTCTGCCTGTGTCTCTGCGTCTCTCTCTCTCACTATATATATATATATATATATATCTCTCTCTCTGGTCTCTCATGAATAAATAAATAAAATCTTAAAAAAAAAAAAACTTTACCATGATCCCCAAAAGAATCTTTATTAACTTACTTTGGGTTCCCCTGACTCCCAATCACTGGCAGGCCACAACCATTCTAACATTTCTCTCCATTATTTGAATAGTATAATCAAAATTGGACTTGAAGGATGATTTGATGACTGAGGAATCAAGTAGAATCACTCCTGGTGAGGAATGTTGACAAGTAAATGGCAATGATCAACTAGCCAATCTGTCTTGAATACTCAGGTCAACTTTGTCCACTGGCCTTACTGAATTGTGGACAACTTGACACTCAGCCATCCTGTAATATTGGGTAGCAGATTCTTGCCAAGGCTGGTAGGCAAAATTCTAAGATGACCCTAATGACCCACACCCTTGTAGAAGATTCTCCTCTTTAGGGGGCCTGTGTCTTGCTTCTAACCAATAGAATATGGCAAAGGTGATAGATATCATTTCTGTGATTATGCCACAAAGATGGCAAAGATGGAAGGATTTTGCAGAGGACACTGAGATTTCTAATGAGTTAATCACAAGGGAGAGAAATTTGATTAATCTGAAAGGGGATGGGTCTGATTAGAACAAATGAGCCCTTCAAAAGAGGGTCCAAGCCTTCCCTGAAGTCAGGGGCTCAAAGATGAGATTCTCTCCTGCTGGCTTTGAAGAAACAGTGCATATGAGTTTTACGGTTGCCAAGAAATGAAGAGGACATCAAACCTCAGAGGAGATCACAGACCGGGGTGGCCTCTAGACTGCAGCCTGTGCAACCCTAAATCCTTACCTAGAACCCAGGAAAGCTATGCCTGGACTCCTACCCATGGAATAGTCTGCATGGTCATAAGTGTACATTGTTTTAAGCTGCTATTAAATTCGTAGTAACTTGTTGTGTTCAAACACAAACAAATACGCCATCTGCCATCATTAGTTATAACAATTCCAGTAGCTTCTGTCTTTCATGGCCTCATCATGTGCCAGTCACTGTGCTTTACATTCATCGATGTTGTGTTAGTTTTAATGCAGACACACTGAAAAGCTTAGAAATATAATCTTAAAGTTTACCTCAATAGGATACATTCATTAAAAAAAAATCCTACAAATATTCAAATATAAAAGGGAAAATGACATAGATTCCTTTCTGTAGTTTCAAAGCATATGTCTTATTTCAAATATCCTTTCCTTCAGTTTAGCATGCATCCTAATTCCAGATTTTCTTTAATACATGAAAATTAAATTAGAGTGCCTTTGTACATTTGAAGGGCCGTGCTCATCTAAATGACAGCTGGTTACAAGAAGGATGGATCAAGGCAAGAATCCCACAGCCTGTTTACGGACACATGCACACCAGCACACATCCACTCTCAAGTAACGAGGAGGAAAGGCCAACAATTAGCATTAAAAAGGATGTGGATATTCCCCTGGGAAGTAAATGGGGCTATGTCCGTTATTAAGGGGCAGGAAGAAGAGACTCTGATAGTGCAAAAATCGTGCAAGCCAAGTACCTTTGATTGGAAAAGATGAGAAAATCCAGTGAGGTCCTAGGACTAGATGACCATTATGACAACACATAAAAATTTTATCTGGGGTCAATTTAAAAAAAAAAAAAATCCCCCTAGATGTAGTTGTGTGATCCATTTACAATGTATTCCTATTCCTGTCCTTTATCTATTAGTTTTAAGTCTTCCAAGAGAGTGCACTTACTTGCTTGGAACTTTGTGTTATTGTTTGTGCTTCGAATCAGCTGAAATGCCTTTTGAAATCCAACCGCGTGCTGGGTAGGACTGTCCAGAGACTTGACACTGCTAACGAAGGTGGACATTTTCCTCTTGGTCTCGCTGGTGGCTGGAGACAGGAATGTCTTATAGCACTGGTCAAGTGAGCACGTCCGGACTGTGTCTGCCACAGTCAGCACAGAGATCTGGAGGAGAGAAAAAGAAACCTTGCTATGTTAACATGTGTAGGGTTTTTCGTTTTTTTTTGTTTGTTTGTTTTGTTTTGTTTTAATATTCTGGAAGAGCCCAAGGACTGAGATGGCCTATAGAACAGTTGCTGAGAGTTTAAAAATAAATGCCTGGAGGCATAAATCTATCAAATTTGAAAAGGATTAGTTAAGGATTGGTGAGGGGGAGGGACTCTAGAGTTTGTTTCTTGTTCCCAGATGAAGTCAGCATAATGGTGTTCATCTATAACATGAAGAATGACTATTTCATGCAGAGAGAAATCTTAGGACTAACCGTCTTGGTTTTCCAACTGGAAGTGGGAGTGCGCACAAAGGCATGAAGTGTGTGTTTTAAGCAACTAGATTAGTCAGTAAAACCTTAGGAGTTAGAAAAGTCAAAATGTTGAAGCAGAAAATGTCCACAGGCAATAGATTATCATTAGCTGTAAACACACCCGTCTCTGAGCTATCCTAGAGATTAGTAAACCTCTAGAAACCATCCCTTATCCCTCACCTCTCATAAATCTTGAGATAAACTCAGGCCATACACCAGCCTCCACACCCTTGTCCTTCTCCTCAGCATAACTTCCAGGGTGAAAGCCACAGCTAACTGGAAGCCTTGATAGGAGCCATGAATGAAGTACAAGACTCGGCTTGGTGGGGGTGATTTTAAAAGAGCCAAAATCAGCAGCTGTTTCCCCAAATGCTAGAATAAAAACAAAACTGCTCTCTTTTCCCCATAGTTGTTTTAAATATGGATTTAAAACTATGTATCATAAAACACAAGGTACTTTACAAAAGACATTCAAGGCAGAGTCAATGACATGGGAGTCACTGAGGGTACCTTGTCGTGCTCATCGATGGCACTGAGGATGACCCGGGCAGCGTCCTTGGCGATCTGAAGCTGGGTGTCTGTGACGGAAGCCCCGTGATCCAGGATCACGACTATGTGCTTGGACTGTGGCCGGACTGTGGAGACGTAGATAGGTCTAGAAGGGGGAAGAAGCTTTCTGGGGTCAGTCCTGATTTAGGTAAAAAGGACCTCAACCTAACGCAGCTGTAAACACTACAGATGTGCAGGCATTTGGTGCCTATATGTTTTCCCAGCGATGGCACAAGAATGGAGAGATCAGCTGCAAGGAGAAAGGCTACTGGCGCACTGAAAATACGACCTCGAGACAACAGCATGTGTCTGTAGAACAGGGATTGGTACCTTAAATCTCCCAAAGGTTAAGACAACTGGGAGGAGGTTATAAGAAGCTGACCTTTTGGAGGTGCCTTAGTTGCCTCAGTTGGTGGAGCACATGACTCTTGATCTTGGAGTTGTGGGTTTGAGCTCCACATTGGGTAGAGAGATTACTTAAATCTTAAAAAGGGGGGGGCAGTAAATCCTTTGGGAGACTGGCCTTTTTCACACACTTGAAAGTCCACACTCGTAGCTGTATGTGGTGATGCTGTTCAAGGTTACCCAAAGTTCGGCTACAGAAAATGGAACTGGTGGCCTCTGAGACTGCAGAGAGCATAAGAGAGAGAAGAGGGCCTACTTGCCAGTGCTGGGTCTGCAGACATACAGAGTGGGGCTTTGCTAAAACGGAGGCGGCCTGTCATCTGTGAACATGCTGAGCAGCTTTGAATAGCAGGTTTGGTTTCTCTCTCCCCAGACAAAGGCTACTGCTTAAGAGGGCCCTTTCCTTTCTGTACTGAACCAATTCACACAGGTCAGCCACCAAAAGGCCCCTTATCTGAGCATTTAAAACCATGCCATCAAATTTGTCCAAGCCTGTGATAGCCACTCTTCTTGCCAGGTTTTTGTTTGCCAACATTCAGAAAAGGGGGTGGAAGGAGGGTGGGGAAGGTCCAAAGAAGAAATGCCTCCCATGAAAAGCAGCCTTCTGCTCATGTGCAGTACAGGAAGGTTTGTGAGAAAGGCTTTAATGAGGTCTCCCTTCACAGTTTTAAAGCTGGAACAAATTAGTCGGAGCTTAAGAAAGCAAATCAGCCTCAAGAGAATTCTCTCCTTTACTGACACCCCTAAAACACTAGTTTTTTTCTATGAAATGTTAGATGCCAGTGGACTCAAAAAAGTCTGGGCACAAATTAAGAAAGAAAGGCAAAATACCCAAACCCCCCAAAAAACAAAAACAACCCCCCCCAAAAAAAAACCCCAAGAAATGCCACAAACTCTTGAAATCTGGCCAAGTTTACACTTTTGTTCTCAAGCCAAAAGTCCTACATGAACACTGAAGTACTGCTTTATTTTCACCAGTTGATACCATTAAGCCAGTAGGGAGATGGAAATAAAAAGAATCTAGGAGAGATGGCTACAGAAATAAAAGACAGAATGGAAAAGAATGAAATCTGACTATCCCAACACTGACAACCATGTCAAATATTGAACTTTTTTTAGGTCCTCCAAGCAAGGTGAATTAAAAAAAAAAAAAAAGGCATAGCTCTTTTCTAACTCAACCCACATCAATGAAAAGCAGGATGTATGTTTCACATTGCCTGCCACAGAAAGTTGTTAAGAAACTGTTTTGGAGGGATTCATAAATAGTAACATTAAATGTATAATCTGGGAATTGGTCTCCACAGCATGATTGGTATCCACTGGTTCCTTTCTCGTGTATTCTGAAAACCCACTCCACTTCAAAAGATGTGGAAGACTTGCAAAGGCCTCAGAGGAAAGCAGTGAGGGCAAGTCAAGAGAAAAGAACAGCAATCTATGAGGAAAGGAACCTGGACTATTTAGCCAAGGGAAGAGTGTTGAGGGTTGGTGTAATGCATATTCAGGGTGGGTATGGATGAAACTTTCCAAGTGTAGGTGAGTGTTTATCTGTGACAAGGTCCTGCTTGCCCTTTTGTACTTTCCCTCATTAGGTGAATCATTAAGAGCAGCATGCCATCTGATCTAGCTTCTTAGAAATACAAATTAGATGGTTCATGGTGTCTTTGGCCTCTCCTGAATGAGCCAGACCAGAAACAAGGTCATGGTTTCCGGTCCAGTCTCTCGACACTTAGATCTTCATCAGGATGTCTAGGGAGGGAACTGAAGAAACCGTATCAACGACACAAAGGTCTTTCTAGGAAAAGCACAGTAGAATTTTCCTTGGGGAAAATTTTAGATATGATTTAAAGTAAAGATAAAGAGAGGCTAAAGTGATGGTTACTTTAAACTCTAAAAAATGGCATGAAAAATGAACATCTCCCACTAGCTCCAGATTTTATGGCATCAAACATCTGACACTGCAAAGGGAAATTGTAAGGATTCAAAGGGGAAGTATCTTTGCCTAAGGTGTTCTGTAAATTGATGAGTCTTGTCATACAAATTAGCTCACCATTACTGCCCTTCTGGCTAAGCGGTACAAACTCCAGTCATTTCCGTGAGAAGAACAGGATGTTAACGGTCTTCAATCCAATGTGTTCTGGGCAACCTTAAAACTTCTAGTAGCATGTAAATTTCAAAAAGATGGCCAAGCACATTATCAACAGAAAGGAAAGCTGGGAATCACAAAGTCCACTCTGAGAGGCTCCGAGTCTTCTAGGGCTGCACTTAAGGAGAAAGTTTTATCATTCCTGTCTCACCAATGCCTGAACCTCAAAACAACTTGGGTGCCTCCAACAATTTCTTTAAGTACCCTTCTTTGGCTTGTTAGAAAGTATAGAGAAGCTCTGGGCTTTATCATTGGCCCTTCCTAGCACTTCCACATCCACCTATGCTCAATGGTGAAATCATTCCAAAACAGGCTTCTGAAACCACAGTCTGGAGGCAGAGCCATATGTGTATATGAGGAGTCTCTCTTTCATACAGATCACTCTTAAGCAGTAATTAAAACTTTAGCAAGTGAGTCAACGTACCTACTGCGATGCTCATAGCTGCCCTTACACCGGAACTTGTGTGCTGGGAAAACGGTGAAAATCCCTTCTTCCGAACTGAAATACTGCCACTTAATTCCAGGGTTGGATTTCAGGTTGTCTGCAAGAACTGGAGGAGTGGGGAAAAGGAAATATAACCAACAAATCCACAGGTGCAGGCAGGCACCACTCTTTAGGCATCTGTTTTGCATAAACTGCTTGTAGTATGAAGAAATCCCACTCGATCTCAGGCTGTAAATTTTCCGCTAAACATTTTCTTTCTGTCCTTTAAAAAATACTCATGAACAGAAAAATGTAATGAATGCTTCAGTCAAGGGAAGCTATTATTCTTAACACTGTATGGTGATGCTATATGTCCTGGAATATTTTTCCAGCGTGAATGATTTCATCTGCACTGGTCTCTCCCCTCAGTAGGTTGGCCCCTGTTGGACCACTGTATACTTGCTGGCTTGGGGTACGTTAACTGTGGAAAACAGTGACATTAATAGGTCTAGTCTCCAGAGGGACTAGACCTGTGACCCTGATCTTGCTCACTCCACAATGAGGAAATTAGCATAGATGGTACTTGAAAGGTCAGAACCATCATCATTCTGTAAGAGTTCACAGAATCATTCCAATGTGCCAGCAGTGGGATATAAAGGCTTTCCTTCATGTTTTCTCATTTAGCACATGAAACAACTGTAGGATGAAGGTGGTATTATTATTTCCTACTGTGGAGTTTAGAAAATACACTCAGAGAGCTTAAAGGACTTGTCTAAGGTATCACCCATAAATGGCCAAGTTGGGACTCAAGCCTGGCTGTCCTAGCTCCTCTGTTCCCACCAACCATGCAGTATTGCCTCCCTTCCTACTAGATACACTGCATCCCGGCCACTGATCTGCAGCGGGAGTGGCAGCCACCTTACCCTGAGCTGTCCTGTTCCCAAACCTCCATGAAGTCATTCTTATCCTCTCCCACAAGCAGAGTTCTCTGCCTTCTCTGATGCCCTTCCACTCTGTTCCCCCGCCGAATCAGTCATGGAGGACACATTTACTATGGGTAGTGCCCTGCTTTACATGCTGTGAGATACACACACAGCTGAGCCAAAGACAAGCCTTATGTACTAACTGATATGCCAGGAGACTTCTATAGTGGGAAACAAACGGAAAGCCATTCAGTGGGAGGAGGAGCCTGGGCAAAAGCAAAAAGCAAGCTCTGAAGGCCACGCAGCCATCCTTGAGCCCGGCTCAGAGGTCGGCAAACTTCTGTGAGGGCTGCAGAGTAAAGAACTCTGGCTTTGTTGACCACGCAGGCTTTGTTGCAACCCACCCAACTGTGCTGCTGTAGTGCCAAAGTGGCCAAGGACATGCCGTTTTGTCTTGTGCCCATACAGTTTATCTACAATCGGTGGCAAGCTGGATCTGGTGAGTGGGCCTTTGATTTTAGTGCTGGTCCTCTGAACACACCATGTGAAATGCACTATGTGGAGGACTTAAAAGCATGTTCGGTGTCTCACGCCGTTAGTAATTACCCTGCCAAACAGACACAGAGAAAGGGTAGCAGATCTTATCCATGAAAATCTAGGAGCAACAAAGAATTCTCCCCAAGTTACAGACGAAGAACCCAGCTGAGTCTTCTGGCCTCCCGGAGGTTTCACAGGGAGTAAGACGGCAGTCAAGTGTGTGTGACCGCAACACCGGTCCCCACTGCACTCCTGCGCAACCTTAGCAAGGGCAACACCTGGACCAGTGTGACCACTCTCTCCCCTGGGACCTACGGCTGACGTGCATGCAGGGAAACACGGAGGCAGCCTTCTCTCTGAGGGTCTGAAACCTTCACCTTGATCTCATGTAAGCGCTGTTCTTCGGGCAGCCCTGCCAACCCTGCAGTAACCGGCAAACACTGCCTTTGGAAAGTAAAGCTCGATGACCTCATTTAAAAGTAACATCTGTAACAATAAACAGGCTACAGTGAGACTGTTAAAAGGGGAGCCTATGAGAGCAAGAATGTTTTAAAAATAAATCAGAATTCATACAGTGCATGATACATTTAGTCTCACCAGAGAAGATCATTCTGGTTCCTTATAATCATTCCAGCACTATATTCCAGCATCAGTATAAGGCAAGGTTCCTCAAGCCCTCCTGCTGAGAACTCCTTTGGCATCTGATGAAATTTCATCCATTATTTGGTACTAGTAGAAGATGATGAATAGGATGGTAACAAGGACCCCAGGGCCCAGAAGCAATCTATCACTGTAGTGTGCACCCCAAGTGGGCCCCTCTCTGACCTAGATATTGGAGGTGAAGGACGGCCCTATTTTCCACATAGGCACAGGCAACCCCATTCTTTAGGAGTCAGTGAGGTGTTCGGGCCACTGGATAACTTGGGCTGGGGTCCTGCATGCTCACTCTGTCCTCAGCAATACTGGATGCTGTCCAGGAAAAGGCTAGGCATACATCCAGCCTGTTGGCCCACAACGCACAGCATTAGGCTTTAAGCTATCAACAGGAAGGGCCTGTGTTTGTCTCAACTGCTCTGCACATCTACCTCAGACAGACACACGTGAAGGTGGCAATGAACGGCTTTGTCCTCACTCCAAGCTCATCTCCAAGATAGAAGCTACCACACCCTCTGAAATTCTCCAGCATCTCACCTCTCCCACCTTCTAGTTAGTGTTATCATTGTTCTGGGCAACTTTTCACTCTTCCAGCCCTAGATTCTGAGATTTGTGAGGGCGAGATCTGGGCCTGAGTCAGCTCTGCACCTGGAGCAGAGGTGCTCGGTTCTTTTCAAGTGAAGGCACAGGCTCCGTGAGAGCTGTGGGGTTGGTGTCCCGAGCGCCTGGGCTGGGAGGGTCTGCTCAGAAGTAGTGTTTCTCAACCTTTTGTGATACTTTTGTTTAATAAATTATAAAATCTTACTCTAATGCCAAATTCAGTTGAAAATAAATATGGTGATTCAATCAAAACAGAGCAATGATAATTCTAAATAGGTTTTAAAATGATCGACACTCTGATCTCCCAACACTACTGCCGATATAATAGGTACAGAAATAGGTAAAGGGAAAGAGAGAAAAGGCCTGCTTGTCTGATGGTTTCAGGGGACTATACATGTCAAAATATATCAATTGTATATATTACACATGTGAAGTTTATTGCATATCAATGATGTCTCAAAAGGATTGATTTGATGGTAGAACAGTGAAAATTTACTGAGTACCACATAAACTAGTTCTATATATGGTGTGCTGCTTTTTGTAATTACTTTATGAGTTTGTTGTTATACTCATTTTATAGATGCAGAATCAAGGCCCAAGTCATGGTTTGACCTAGGTGTGTCTGCCTCCAAAGCCCTTGCTCTTTCAGCTACGGTGCAACCACAAGGTCACTAAATACATGTTGGATGAATTAGCAATCACTAGATAAGCACACAGAGTATTTTTGGAGAAGCAAAATAAATATATAAATACGTTGGTGTTTTTTAATCAAAATAATCAGCTGCATTAGTTTGTAATGACACAGTGTAAATAAATGCAGTTAAGAAGACACTTGACAGAAAAAAATTGAAGGAAGACATAGGCTAAAGTGAGCATTTAATCTTGTAAGAAAAACCAAATGGTGCAACTGCTTAAAGGGGCACACACCAGCTGAAGAGTCCAATGTCATGGGGTTCACCAGTGACCCCACAGGCTGGCTTAACTGGCAAATACCACAGACATATACACTGTAGCTCAGAAAGCAGACTCAAGTTAAATATAGAACTCATGACTCTGAGTGACACCAAACCATAAAAAGCATATCTTAGATAATAGGAGTTTTAATGGGACTGAGAAACTATACTGCTGAGAACTCTTAATTATTCTGAAGGTGTTCGACCAACTGGAGAGGTCTTTCACTGTCAGAGTGAATGAACATAAGAAAGCCAGCTGGACAAAGTCCCAATGCTGTTCTGTACTTTCTATTTAATTTGGGTTGGCACTTAGGAACTAGAAGGAAGACCCTGATAAATCAGAATGGACTGGGAGTAGGGAGCCATGGGTTTTGGTCCCATCTCTAAGACTGGCAAGCTCTCTGACCTTAAATTTATTCACTATACAGAATCCAAAGGCATCTTTCTAAAATGGAAATCAAATCTCACCTAAAATCCTTCAGAGGTTTCCCATTGTGCTACAGCTAGCATTAAATCCAAACCCAATAAGGCCCTACACCATCTGGCCCCTTCCTACTCTCCAACCTCACTTCTACCCTCCTTCAACTCACTCACTACACTGTACATCAAGAGCTATTTCCTTCAGTTCTGCACACATGCCGATCTCTCCATACAAGGTGATCCTTAGACTTGAAATCAGTCTTTTTACTTTCTCAGAGAGATCTTCCCTGGCCACCCTTGATTATTATCCTAATAGCACCCAGTATTGTCTTTCAAAGCAAAGATTGGTAATGGCCAGTGTATTGATTTTTGTAGCGATGTTTCATGTCTCCCATGAAGACTTACTGCAGACTCCATCAGGGCAGAAGCCAAATCCTGAGCCAAGTTCACCACATTCCCAAAGCCTGGTGCATGCCTGGTTTTTAGGATGCACTGAGTCAGTAACTGCTAGATGAGCCAGTGAGTGACAACCTTGGCCAAGGCTCATCACCTCTGTCCCCCATGAGATTTCATAATTTCCTCATCTCTATTCTCTGAGTAATGGATTTGGACAAGGTATCTTCAAAGACCCTCTAGAAACCAAAGAGAAGAAGGGTAAAGAATGAAAGTCAACAGTAAGGAACGAAGTACAAAGATTCGCAACTAGAAAGGACAAATTTCTACCTAGCTTTGATCAAGTTTATGCAAAAAGAAAAAAAGTGTGTGTGTGTGGGGGGGGGGGAGTATTCTTACTTCCTAGTAACTTAGAATAACTTAGTAGGTCAGCACTAAGAGATTGTTATTATTGACCCAAGACTAAACAAAATGTCCAAACAGTACCAGGAAATGTTTAGACAGAATGACAGAAAACTTTCTAATCGGCCTTTAACAAATGAGGAAGTACCTGTGAAAACTCCTTGTTCTTTAAAGGCAAGTTCTGCTCCTCTGGTTTCCTATGTAACCTTCAACAAATTTACTATTTTTCTCTTATAGTTCCCATGCTAATTCTAACGAAGACAAACAATTTCACCATACCTATTGGCTTATTTTTCTTCGCCACAATACACAACCTGTAGTTGGAAAAGCAGCTTTAAAAATGTGGCTTTTGGGGCGTGGCCCACTGGCTCAGTTGGCAGAGCATGAAACTCGATCTCGGGGATCATGAGTTTGAGCTCCATATTGGAAGAAGAATTTACTTTAAAAAAATGTGCCTTTCCCCTTCTCAGGCATTCTTTATTTCCCATTTATTTGAGTCTCAAGATTTGCCTGGATAGTATAATATAGTGTCTGTGGAAAATTCTAACATATGGGCCCCAGATCCCCTGGCCCCCAAATATTTCCCTTCCAATTTCACCATCTACATCTGACCAGTTCTTAGATCAGCCTCTCTAGTCAAAACAAAACCATGTCCCCAACCTCCTTGCCTGCCCTCTTTAATGCTAAACCACCAGATTGATCAGAGACAGAGACAGATTACAAATTGCTTATAGCTGGGTTGTGACTTTGTTTTTTCCTGACAATATTATCCACCAAAGGTAGAAACACAAAATGCTCTATAGGAGAGAACTTGTTGCCTTCCACCTCAAGGAACTCTGGCCTTTCTGATGCCCAGCCCAATACTACTCAGCAAAACACATAAAGCTATGTACCTCCCACACCTTGCAAAATATAAAATACAAGAGCTGTCCTAAATACACAGAATGACAGACACACAAAAACACAAACATTCCCCCAAAAGACCAGAAATTACGTAGCACCTTTCTGTAGTATTCTGTGCAACAGCAATCATTTTGGAGTGGAATAAAATAAACATTTTGAGGGCTCTCAGCAAAATTTCTGGCATTATACCGTATATCACACCTTCCAAGTCCTACTCCTAGCTCACATCCAGAGCATCATTTTATCACACATTTTATCATGCTCTATTTCATGGATCCTCAGGAAATGCTTACAATTTTCAGGAGTGGTAGGCATATTGAATATTTGACTATGTACCAAGCATTTTGCTATGTCTTTTATATATATTATCTCAGTTAATTTTTTTTTAAGATTTTATTTATTCATTCATGAGAGACAGAGAGAGAGAGAGAGGCAGAGACATAAGCAGACGGAGAAGCAGGCTCCATGCAGGGAGCCTGATGTGGGACTCAATCCCGGGACTCCTGGATCACACCCTGGGCTGAAGGCAGGTGCTGAACTGCTGAGCCACCCAGGGATCCCCTATCTCAGTTAATTCTTATAACAACCTTTTGAGGTAGGTTTATTATTCAGGAAACCAAGGTTAATTTTCCCTCTAATTGTATATGATAGCTAGGCAAGAGCTGGAATAGGTGGAGCTTTACCAAGGAGATATTATTCCCGTTTTATAGCTAAACATATTCTGGCTCAGAAAGGGAAGAGTGACTTAAGCTCCGACCCTTGAATGGGATCTAGATCATATATAGCCCAGTAATTCTTCTACCACAATGACCATGCTAGCTAAAACCTGTTGTCAAAGTTAGATTAAATGACAACTGGCTCAGATAATCCCACTGTACTTACATTGGTCTAATACTAAGGAGAGAACATACTCAAATCTCAGGCTTCTGCTTCAAGCTCACAACAGTTTATGTCCATTCTAGATTATCTACATAATGCAAAAATAATCATTCCATTATGTCCTTGATTCATTTAAGACAGCTCAATTTAAGTCATGGGCTCAGAGAATCCAGAATAAACTTCTGGGGCAATCCAAAATCAGTATAGGATCTACTACTCTCTATCCTCTTCTTTTTAATAGATTACTCCCAGAGGATCCAAAGATCCAGGTGATCTCCAAATATTCATGGAAGGGGTAAGATAAATTTAACAGAGTTCTCAAAGCCTGGCTGATCATTATAATCAGCTTTTGAAACCTATAAATTCCCAAAACTTTACCAAGCCAATATTCTGAGTTGCCAAGTCTGGGTTGGGGATCAAAGAATAGGTATTTTTTGACAAAGCACTCCAGAGGACTCTGATGATCAGCCAAATTTGGGACAACTGGACCAAGACATTTAATTCCATTGTCCCATCCATTTCCTTAGTTTTACTTTTTTCCTCCACTGTTTTAGCATATAATCATTTTTAAGTTTTCCTAACTTAAAAAATGATTATCAATAAAAATATATAAATAAATAAAATAATAAATAAATATAATAAATAAAACTCTTCCTTTACCCTATTTCTTCCCTATGTTATCAGGGACCTTTCTCCTTTTTCTCAGCCAAGTAATTTGGAAGAGTGGTCTACACAGATTCTCCGTTTCCTGTCATCTCATTTATCCCTCATCTAGTCATTTTGCCTATGCCATCATCACCTCTCTCTAATCCCACTTTTGGATTTACGTGTAATAGTCTACTCCAGTTTTCTCCTTCTCCCAGGCCAAATATGCTTCCATTCATTTTCCACAAAACTCTCTTGCTTGCACTGCTTAAAATCTGTCACTTGGTTAACTTCAAACTAAAAAACAAACCAAACAAAAACCAAACCCAAACCAAACTCCTCAGGGTCATATACAAGTAGTTAAAATCTGGCTTAGCACTACCTTCATTTACTGTTACCACTGCCCTCTTCCACAATGATCCTGGATTGTAGTGGCTGCACTTTTTATAGATTTCTAATTGGGAGATATACTTAACACAGGCATATCACCTGGATAATTCCTATGGTCTTTTAAGGCGCATCTCAACCTTACAATCTGGGTCAAGTGCCCTTGCTTATCTTTATCAGTAACAACACTTAGCATGGTAATGGTAGTTGTCTGTTGATTTTCTCCCTCTCTTCATTCCCCTTGATACATACATATAATACAATTAGGTTGTGAGCTCTGAGGATAAAACCTCTGTCTTGATTATCTTGGTGTCTGCTACAGTAACGGCCTTATAGAGGTTATTTGAGAGAAGCTCTTTATGAGAAACTACAAGGAGGGAGTCATGGTTGGTTCTGGGTCTCAAGCTTCAGTGACCTGTAAAATGAAGGTTTTTTTTTTTTTTAAGATTTAAAAAAAAAAAAAACTATTCATGAGAGACACAGAGACATAGGCAGAGGGAGAAACAGCTCCCTTCAGGGAGCCCACTGTGGGACTCCATCCCAGGACCCCGGGATCACAACCTGAGCCAAAGGCAGACACTCAACCACTGAGCCACCCAAGTGCCCCAATGAAGCCGCTGTTAATGGACATACAGAACACGGGTGGAGGAGGAGGTTTGGGTTGAAAGGGTAGAAGAGTATGGGTTTGATTTTAGACATAAAGAGTTTGAAGTATCATAGCCAGAATACAGGGATGGAGACACTCCTTTGTCCTAAGCTTCTATGGTAGGAAGCTCACTAGACTAGGAGTCAGGACATAATGTTTAGTCATCTCAACACGATTTGTTGTCTGACTTTAGGTAGATCAGTTAACATCTGTGGGCCTGTTTCTCATCCATAAAATAGAGTGGATATATATCTTTGATATCTATGGTAAGACAAAAATATTAAATGGTTTATGAAGTGCTAAGAAGTAACAGATTGATTTTCTTGTGTACATTGTGTATTTGGATTCAGCATAGTTTGGATCATGCAAATGCAGGATGGTATCATTCATATGCATAGCCTGTGTCACCCTATATACCTGAGATATTTATGTATGCTAATTTGCTGTGAAACTAAAGAAACCATCTCATTTATTCCTCATCTAGTCGTTTTGCCTATGCCATGGCCACCTCTTTCTAATCCCACTTTTGGATTTACATGTAATAGTCTTGCAAGCTACCCTGCAAGCAAATCACAATCAATTCTTTTCTTTCCTAAGGTCCTTCAAAATTCTTGGTCCTTCCACTATAAAAATGAAACAGAAACACAAAATTCTAGTTTCATTCATTCATCAATAAGTATTTGCTGTGTACCTGCTATGGGCAGGTCACTATATTGGGAACTTGACATACAAAAAATAAATTAAAAAGGGATGCCTGGGTGGCTCAGTCAGTGAAGTGTCTGCCTTCGACTCAGGTCATGATCCCAGCGTCAGGGGATCCAGCCCAGCATCCAGCTCCCTGTTCAGTGGGGTATCTGCCTTCTTCCTCTCCCCATTCCCCACTTGGACTCTCTCTAGTTCTCACTCTCTCAAATAATTAAATAATCATTTAAAAATTAATTAAAAAGAACAGAGGGTCAGCATAAAAACTGAAATTTCTAAGAATGTACCACAGAATAAAATGATAAAGAAGAGAGAGTTGTGCCAACCCAATTCTGAATGACCACCCCAACCTCTCAACTCCCTTGGAGGTGGCTGAGGACCTCACCTCAGCCTGACTGGTCCCACCCCTCAATCCTGCTTCCTTTCCTCTCTCCATAGGCTGCCAGTCTCCATCTCAAAGTGTGGGCCTAGTAAACTCAACCAGTACAACCGACAAAGAATTCTACCGGTGAAAGTCAGGCAAGATGACAAGGAATTTGGGCCCTGAGGAATGAGCAATATTTTATGAGTCAGAGGAGGTAGGCACTATATTCTGGGATAAAACAGTCACAGGAGTGAAAGCATGGAGGAGTGACAGATTAAGGATTCGAAGAAATGAAAGCTACCCCGAGGGCAGGAGGAAGGGGAAAAGAAGATGGCATTGAAAGGCCTCCACCTTTATCTTACAGGTGAGCCACCAGAGGTTTTTCAGAAATGGAGTTATAGAGCAGATATTTGCAAAATACCTACAGTATGCAGGATATATTGAAAAAAAGAATAAAAGCAGGGAAAACTTTCGGGAGGTTTCTGTATTAATTCATCTTCTAGAAAGGTCTACAAAGATCTAGGTTTATGGAATTAATAGTGCAGAAGACAAAAGGGATTCAAGACACATCTCTGAACTATGGACTGTGAGCCAGGCTGCCCCTTCAATGAAGAGGGGACAATGACACCTATGTCACAAGTCAGCATGGCGACGAGAAGGGCACATGGTAAATGCCTAGTGAGGTGACTTGTACATAGTAAATACTTAACAAATACTCACTCACACTCTCATTTGATCACTGACTTAAGAGAAGTTAAATCTGTTAAAACTTGGAGAAGTAGTGGGTTGAAAAACGTGAGGAAATAGTCCCAATATAACCAGGATGGAGGTACTGCTAATCGGGATAGCGAGCCCAGCTGGGAGAGAGGTTTAGAGAAAAGTTTGTTTTAATTTTTGAGGTAGCTACAGAATCATCACAGAGACATGTGTCTTAAAGTTGGTTACTCAATACATAAGCTCAAATAGGCCATGGCTGAAGAGAGATTTGGAATTCCTCAGCATGTGGTAGGAGCTGAGGTGCTGGCTAAATTGAGAATATTTGGGGAGATAACATTTATAAGTGGGGGAAGGTGGTTAAGAGAGGACCTGTGGGGACATCTACCTGAGGAGAAAGGAGCTTAAGAAGAAAAATGAAAAGGTCTGAGCAGAGAAGAGGATAAATGCCACAGAACAATTTCATGGAAGCCAAAGGATGATAGAACTTCAAAACAGAAATTTACCTGTCAACTACTACACAGGGGTCAGGGAAACTGTGGAGGGGTCACTTGGAATCCTTCCAGAAGGAGTGATACAGTGAAAAATTGGGACAATCTGAATGGTGAACTGGAGTAGACGGATTAATTCAAGGATGTTCTACAATCATTCCCACCAGGATCTACAAGTAAATTTATTTACATATATACAAAGGAACGTTCAAGATACATTTCTTAACTAAAGCCAAACCAGGCTATATCCAATATGATATGTATTATGAGAGAATATATGAGGATATGTGTGACTAATAAAATCTTCTGAAATCAGTATAGTAGTGTTGCTGTGACAAAATATAAAAAAGACTAGACTTTGAAGTAGCTTGCATTATAGGAATAGAACAAAGGAATACTTAATTTTGTGTATATGTGTGACACACACACACACACACACAAATATATACTGAATCATATAGCCTCAATAATCTGGATTTCTAAGTAACTGAATAGTTTTTAGGTGTTATACAGATAATTACCACATCTGTGATGACACTAATGCAATCACAAAACTGGGGAAAATAGGCATAAAAATAAACTAGAAATTCCTAGGTTGGTTGATTTTTATTCTTTTATTTTAGGTTTTTAGGAAGAACATAGCTTTTCACTGCATTGGCATTAGCATATTGAATAGATAATTTTCATGACATTTTAAAGAAGGGAGAAAAACCTACAACACAGAGCCAATCTTTGTCATTCACAGAAGGAAGTGATGAAGCCATTGAAACTAGCAGCAGTCTCCAGCCTCCAGTGCCCACCTGTACCTCCTGCAGCATTTACCGTTGTAACATGACTTACAGATGCCCCTTACACCCCGTGAATCCCATTTCTCAATGTAGACTGCAACACTACCAAGATCGAAGTTTGCAACTTCAAATGATGTCTTTAAATCAAACACAATAAAGAAAGTCCAGGCACTTTTTCTTTTGGCAAGAAAGACTAACTCCCACTCCACTCACCTCCATTGCATAACTCAAGAGAGCAAGAGGCAACTTTCCTTGGACTCTTCAAATAAATTCTCTTTAGGGATCAGGCTACGCACAAGAAAATAGCTCAGCAGGAATTAAAAAAAAGAGAGAGGGAGGGAGGGAGGGAAACTAGGGATAAAAGCAGGAAGGAACCTGAACAAAACATTATCAGCACCATAATGTAACGTGTGCACTGTCAAATGCTAGTTGCTTGAATGGAATCAGGGACAAGGAGTCAACATGGAAAGTTGAGATCTGGCATGGTTTAAGAAAAAGAATACATGAGTGTGTTGGATGGATGGACACATGACCTAGTTTTGGGTAAATGAAGCTAAGAATGGTTTACAATTTATGGGAGTCTGTTTCCAGCTAGTCTGAAAGGCAACCTGAAACTGTGTTATCAATTAGGGACCCATTGATGGATTATATACAGTCTGAAACAGCCTGAGGCTGGACATCTTACAGATGTAAATATCAGACATGTAATAGCCCACGAAATACATTAATTCTTCTCTGAAAGGGGGCATGAGCTGGAGAGGAGGAAAAGGGGGAGCTCTGAGGTTACCCTCCAGCATCTACCACTCCTCTTATATTACAAATGACTGCTCAAGAATGTGGACTTTGGGATGCAGCCACTGGCTTGGTGGAATGTCACACAACTTCAAATACAAGCAAGTCAGTTCTCAAATACCTGAACACTGTCAAAAACTGCTTGTAAATCTAGCTATGCCATCTACGCTGAGAACAACTCATTAGGTAGGATGTTATACTTGAGATGTGCTTTTAGAAACAGCAAAATTCAAGATCTGATGATCTTTAACCATATACCTCTGCCCTCACCATCTTCTTTCTCCCCTCCTAATTTTTCAACCTCTCTCTCCCTTCACAGATAACTACTGTAATGAAACAGCATTTTGTCAGGATTCCCAATTACATGTGCAGCTGAGTTCTGCTCTAAAACCTCATTTATAGATGACAAACTTAGTGTATATAAAAGGTCTTCAATGCCTCTTCTTCCTCTGGCTTACTCTTGGCTGATGATCTTGCTTCCTAAGTCTCTGAGAAAACAAAATCACTACGAAGGGGAAGTCTCCGCATTCCCTACACTACATGGATCATTATGGGGATCGCTGTACACTTGCTCTTCCTTCTCTCCTCTTATTAAGAACGAACAGTGTTTTTGGACCTTCTCACTGGAATTGCACCATCTCTTGCCTAATCAAGAAA
Organism: Nyctereutes procyonoides; assembly: GCF_905146905.1. Lineage (NCBI taxonomy): Eukaryota > Metazoa > Chordata > Mammalia > Carnivora > Canidae > Nyctereutes > Nyctereutes procyonoides. The sequence goes on along the minus strand of NW_026575140.1, from coordinate 43,973,679 downwards.
AAGGCTCCAATAATTGTCTCCCCTATTGCTTCTGGGTTTTGCTTTCCTCTACTGGATCATTCCCTTGGTACATAACCTTGCTGTAATTTCTTTCCTCTACTGGATCATTCCCTTGGCACATAACCTTGCTGTAATTTCTCTTAATTTAAAAACACCCTCGGGACTCCACATGGCCCTCCAGGTTTCAACAAACTTTGGGATTTTTCTTTCTTTTTTTTTTTTAAGATTTTATTTATTTATTCATGAGAGATACACACACACACACACACACACACAGAGAGAGAGAGAGAGAGAGAGAGAGAGAGAGATGAGAGAGAGAGAGAGAGAGAGAGAGAGAGAGGCAGAGACACAGGCAGAGGGAGAAGCAGGCTCCATGCAGGGAGCCTGACACGGGACTCGATCCCGGGTCCCCAGGATCATGCCCTGGGCTGAAGGTGGCGCTAAACCGCTGAGCCACCCAGGCTGCCCACTGGGATTTAATATAGTTTCCTGCTCTTCTCATCCCTTCTTAAGAGCTTGAACCAACCAGGATCAGCCTGTCATTCTATTCTACCAAACAGTCCTTGTCAAGATCATCAATGACCTCCATGTTCCTAAATCCAGTGTCTGCTTTCTTAGCCTTCATCATACTGGGCCTACTTAATCCAGTTGATCTCTTCTGGCTTCTTGAAATACTTTTTTTCACTTGGATTCAAGAAGATGGCTCTCTTGGTTCTACCAGATTGACTTCCTTCTCAGATTCCTTCACTGTAACCTCTTCAATTCAGTGACCTTTACATGGTAAAGCATCCCAAGACTCAGTCCTGAACCTCTTCTCTTTTACTCACAGCCACTTGCTAGGTGATCTTTTGGGTCTCATGATTTCTTACCTATACACAATGAATCTCAAATCTCAATCTGGAGTCTGACCCATTCCCCAGACTTGTATATTCGATTTGTGATTATCGAATGTGTATCTCAAATTTCACTTTTCTAAATCTGAAACGCTGATTTCCTGCTTGCCACTGGTATTCCCCACCCTGATAAACGGCAACTCTGTCCTTGTTGACAAGGCCAAATATCTTGGAAGTCCTTCCCAGTTCTTCTCTTCCTCTCACATATTCTCCCCCACCCTCATTCAATTCATCAGCAAATCCTAATGGTTTTACCTGCAAAACCTATTCAAAATCCAATCTCTTCTCACCACTGCCTCTGTTACTACACTATGAGCCACTGCCATCTGCCACCTGGATTTTGGAATAACCTCTTAAATGGTTTCCTGGCTTCCACCATTGCCTTGCTATAATCTATTCTTGTCACAGCAGTTCATAAACCTTTTAACCTAAGTCAAATCATGACTCTGGATAAGCCCTTTTTGCTCCTTGCCCCCACCTCTCCTCCACCATGACCTCTATTCATAGCAAAAGCTAAAGTCCTTCTAAGGGCCAGTAAAGTCAGGTTCTTGGTAACCTGGCCCCCAACTGCCTCTCTGGTCTCATCTTCTACGGTCAATCCTTGTTCACTGAATCACAGTTATACTGGCCTTCTTGCTGAGCACACTGAACATTCTCCTAACTCAAACCCTTTGCCTGGATACATTTCTTCCAGTTATTCTTATGGTTTTACAACCCCACTTATTCAGATCTCACTGATGAGTCCTTTTATAAAGTAATAAGACTCCTTCTCCCTTCTTTCTCCCTCCCTTCCCCTCCCATCCCATTCCATTCCCCCCGCCGCCAGCCAAAAGTACCATTATGTCTTATCCCTGTGTTACTTTTCCTCCATAACATTCATCATCAGATATATGTATATTTACGTGTCCTTTTGTTTAAGATTTATGTTTCCTGGCTCCTGGAATGTAAGCTCTTTGCTTTCTTTATAACTGACCTAGGATAAAGGAAAGTGTTTACCACTACTTGATAGGTGTACAATAGGACTATTAATGATGGAGATTTCAATAATACACAGATTTCAATAATACACTCATTATTAGAAACAATGAATAGATACAAAACAAGGCAATGAGGATGGAGCCCTGGCTGCAGCAGCTTCCAGATCCTCCAAGGTCTGGCCTACCAAGGTGAAGGATCGTGGCAGGACAGCATCGCTCTGGTTCCCAAATAAGCATGCACCATCCTCATGTGGCCCCAGCCTACACCTTATTATTGTCCCAATTATACAGTCAGAGGGTAATGGAGCTTTGTCTAGAACCCTGACATCCAATTGAGGATCTATTGTCATATTCATATTACGAAAAGTACCGTCTACCAGAAAGAAGTGAAAATATATTGGGAGGTAGTAATTCCTTCTTGCTTTATTTTCCCCTGGTTATAAAAGCAATGCATGCTTAGTTTAAAATTAAGAAAACTGGGGTGTCTAGGTGGCTTAGTCAGTTAAGCATCTGTCTTTGTCTCAGGTCATGATCCCAGAGTCCTGGGATTGAGACCCATGCCAGGATCCTTGCTCAGTGGGGAGCCTGCTTCTCCCTCTGCTGCTGCTCTTCCTTGCTCATTCTCCTTTCTCAAATACATAAAATATTAAAAAATGTATGAAAATTGATAAGTAAAAATACCTATTCCATCACTAAAAGATAACAATTAACATTTATGTGTCAGCCCTTATAGATCTTATGTATGTAAAGAAGGAATGGGCTATATTTTTTCCTTATTAATTCAAATAGCCAGAAGTGAACATATACTATAAAAATATTGGCTCAAATCATGATCTCATGGGTCATGGGATCAACTCCCCTTTTGAGCTCTGCCCCTCCACCCCCATGCACAAACTTTATCTCTCTAATAAATAATTTTTTTAAAAATTGCTATTTCAAGCTCCAGTCTTCAGACCCAGCAGTGTGTCTTGTGTTACTAAGCATAACTGAGGGAAAGAGGTAAGCACTGAATTTGAGAACTAGAAAACTCAAGTTCTAGCTCTGTGCTCTGTGCCAGCTATGGAATCTTCCATAATTCATTTACCCTGCCCATTCCATGTCCTTCTGTACTCTTATTTTTTTTATGAAAAATATTTTCAATTGAGCTTCTTTTCTAGTAGTTAACCACATCTACTCCTGCTCCAGATGGCCTCTAAATTCCCTAATAACTAAAAACAAAACAAAACCTGAATCCGTTACATATTAGTCTATATATACCTGGCATATTTAGGTTGACCATTTAGCCAGCAGCTAGACTTTTAATATCCTTAAGCGATATTAAGCTACAGTTCTTTCCTTCCAGATTTACTAGATTACCAGGTTTGTGTATACAACTCCCAAAGGCTACAATTCTCCCCATGGGCCATGACTGGATGGGGCTCTAAAAGTAAATATTTTGTTCCTTCAGGGTTTACATGTCTGCAAGAGATCTGGAATTTGGGAAATACAGTTCTTCATATTTAAGATTATATCCTTAATTTTCCAGTAATAAGAGAAGTCGTAGGATCCTTCTGAGCCTCAGATTTGAGGATTAAAACCAGTAGGTCATCTCTAAAGAGATTTCCAGCTCTTAAAAGGGAAGCTTTTTGGTTCTGACGCCCACCAATCAACAAGTGTGCGTAGCAAGACAAGTAGAGACATAAAGACTGGAAAACCATGACAAGAAAGCAGAGATACCAAATCTCTTTGGAACTACACATAACTATATATACAGGTACCCTAGTAGTTATTACTACTGCATATGACTAAGTTTTAATAAAACTGAGAACAATGCTCAGCTTCAATATATAGCACCCTGCACTGTTTATTAGTAGAAATGCTCCCTTACCATTCTTCCCAAAACAAATTAAAAATTACAAATAGGGAATACAAATTCAATACTTTTTAATGCAAAGGTAGCTGGGTCTCTAAAATAACCATTAAAATAATAAATGTAAAACTCCTAATGAACAAGATAATGGATTGAAGAGCCGAGCCATATGCATACTATATAATAAAAACTCAGTACAGGTCAGCTGGATTTTCTTTTTCCTTTCCTTCTTTTGAGTGTCAACTTCCCAGAAAGAAATACCTAATTTTAGGTATATGATATTTTCTCTTCAAATCTTAAGGGGAAAAAATCTAAAGCAATACATTTATTCAACTTGAATGTGGTGGAATATAGTTCATCTTTATAAACCAAGAGATTACTGACCTGAATTTAAATCTCGTCCTGGATTGAAGGCTCGGCTATTAACAGTAGTAGAAAGTCGATCGCAACTAATTGTTCTAGATACATTGGTATTAAAGTTCCCATCAAATCTGAAACAATAGAAGAGAATTAGCAATATTTATTTAAGTGGTTATTAAATTAAAACCAAACCAATAAAATAATTGATATCATATATGAAATAAAGCAACTCATAATAAACAGCAAATTGTTATTTAGACTTTAAATATTGAAAAAAAATCATTTCAGAACAGTATGGGAAAAAATATATGCTTCTAGAAGGCTTTAGAAATCAAGTTCAGTCTAAAGAGATAAAAATAACCATCCTTTGATCCAATTCTCGCTGCAATGAATTTGAGTCAGGTACTATCAATAAAATCATACAGAAAATAAATTTGACAAAATTCAGACTTAAGCTATGATGTTATATATGAAACAATTCTTTAAATTAAAAACCAGTGACTAAGAACAAAAATAGTAAGTAGCGAAGGCAAAAGAATGTTTGTGGAGGAGGCAACACCTAGACTTTGATTCCCTGCTCTGTCGCTATTAAATGTGTGACTCTCAGCAAACTTCAACTTGTTTTTTTTTTTTTTTTTTTTTTTTTTTTTTTTTGTAACCTAAGGAAGAAAATTTTTAAAAAGTGAGAGAGATAGGGCAGCCCGGGTCGCTCAGCAGTTTAGCGCCACCTTCAGCACAGGGTGTGATCCTGGAGTCCCGGGATCAAGTCTCACATCGGGCTCCCTGCATGGAGCCTGCTTCTCCCTCTGCCTGTGTCTCTGCACCAGCCCCCCCTCTAGTTCTGTGTGTCTCTCTCATGAATAAATAAAATCTTTAAAGAAAAAAAAAGAGAGAGAGATAAATTTCCTCTCATGGTATAGAACACACAGTTAGCATCTTCTGGATTATAATGTAAAAAAGGTCACAGTCTTTTTGATTTCCAATGAAGTGGAATGCTAGGAGTAGGGCTAGAACATCACTAGTACCCTGACTAGTTGCTGATAAATAAATAATAGTGTAATCAGGATCCATATCCTAGAGCAAACAATCTGCAACAAAGTAAAAAGAAAATGCACCATCTCAATCATATACAGTCCCTATGAGTATTTTTTCCTACGAGTATTTTTTAAGTAAACTTAATTCAGAAGTAACAAAAGCAAAAAAATCTTAAATTTCTAAATAGCTCATTTAGGATTTTATAAACTGAAAAGACTCACGAATTTTTAAGAGTTCCCCAACCAAATTAACTTAAGCTGAAATTAGGGTTTTTAAAATGTGTAGCTCAGCTTATAAATACCATTGATGAAATTCCATTTATGCAGAGAAGCTATACGACCTAGAAGAAACACTCCTAAAAATCAAGATCCACTTGGTTATTCACATGAGCTTTGATTAATGTCAATCACATCTCAATATATAAAAATTACTACGTTGAACTGATTGTATAAGCAAGGGGACTAGGTCTTCACATGGTGTGTTGGGTTCCAAAATGAAAGTTTTGCTTGAATACTTATCATCTTGCAGGAAGAGGTAACTGGATTTTAAGAGAACTTTAGTTCAGCCTCCAACCCAGTACAGGATTCTATCAACGCTATCAATTGTGCTGCCAAGGACACATTTGCTTTACCAACGTGGTTGCTCTTCCTTGGACCTGCTCCAATTTGTCTAGACAGGAGACTGCTGCCTCAAAAGCCACAGATGGAGAGAAAAGAAGAAATTAATACATCAGCAGCTGCATGTGTACAAGCAGGCAAAGCAACATAATCTCACCATCCCTCTCTTGTAGCATTTGAATATCTGTATAGCAAGAGTGGTGCTATACAAGGAATTCACTTGCTCTCCTTGCTCTGTATAGCCATGTTATGCCAATTCCCTCACATACTTTTTAATAAAAGACTATAGAATATTTAGGCTTGTGGGCTGGCTATATAGTCTCTATCACACTGCTACAACTCTGCCACTGTAGTGTGCAACCAACAAGCATTTACAAAAGAATGAGTATGGCTGTGTTCCAATAAAACTTAATTAATTTTCAAAAATAGGCAGTGTGCCAGACTTGCTTTACTACCCTGGGCCCAGATCAGGGCAATCCAAGAAAATTCTCTGAAATGACAAAAATGTATTATTTTTGTAATGTCCAATATAGTAGCTACACATGGCTACTAAGCATTTGAAATGTAGCTAATACAACTTAGACACTAAATTTTTAAGTTTTTAATTTCGGTTAATATACCAAATTTTCTATGTTGTACAATTTTATCTTAAATGTAAATCATCACTGAATAGTGGTTACCATATTGGACAAGTATAATTCTGTAAATTTCTCTTGATTATTTACCCAGTCATCCTTCAGGTCTCTCTATTCACTTACTATTCTCCCAGGAAGTCCCATCCTGATTGTGGATGATTTCTCATTCTGTATCACTCCATCTTCTCTCAAAGTGTATGCCATAATTTTTAATTTGTCTTCATTTGAGTATTTTCACGGGTGGATTTTTATCACTATATGAATAGACAAGATCTCCTTGAAGGCAGGCACCACGTCTTGTTGGTTTTGTGTACTACTATGTATATGTGACACAGCATTCTTGTCAAACCAGGCATTCCTATTCACTGATTTTCTTTCTTTCTTTTTTTTTTTTTTTAATGAACATCCATGGTGCCAATGCCTAGCCTTGTTCTAGGCTCCCCAGTAGGCTCTGGAAGTCCAAACAAAAGAGGACCGTAATTTAGATGAATGGTTCGTGATTCCTGAAAGACTAGCCATATCAGAATCACCTGAGATGCATGTTGGAATGCAGATTCCTGGGATCTACCCTGGAAGAGTCTGATTTACTGAGTCTGAGGGAAGGTCCAGGAATCTGACTTTGGCAGGCTCTCCAGAAAGGAGGAACCCACCAATACTGTCATATAGATTTCTTTAGAAATAAAGCAGTAGGGTGGCTTTCTGTGTAAACACAGGTACTTCAAAGTATGCCTCAAAAACAATAGGCCTCAAAGACAGAATGTCTTCCAGTTTCAATCAAGAGAACAGGTGGGTTCCTCTCCTTTATTTAGGTAGGTATGCCTGGAACTAACATCTCGACTTTGCTGGACAAATTACAAATCCCTTTTATTTTTTTTAAAAGTTTTTATTTATCTTTATACCCAAAGTAGGGCTTGAATTCATGGCCCCAAGATCAAAAGCAACAAGCTCTTCCAATTGAACCAGCCAGGTGCTCCACAAACCCCTTTTAGACCTATTCACTTCACAGCTGAGAAAAGTGACACCACAAAGAGAGGCTTAAACCCATTGCATTATAAACTCCCTGTCCATGGATGAGCCACACACCACCCTGCTTAATTTAAATGACACATAACAAAGAGCTTGCGGAAAGGGGTAACTCAGAAGCATTATTGACAATTTCTCCCAAGAGAAGTAGAAGTTTGGTGAGAAGCCCTGCCTCCCTGGATAGAGTCTCCACTGTCAGGACCCAGGCTACCAGCTCAACCCTTGAGAAGGAGATTCCCAGGGCCTTTGTGAAATGAAAGGTTGCTCCTGGGGACCCTGGCAAGGAAATTATTTTTGTAGGTTGTTTTCCTTTCCGTACCGAAAAGATCATCTTGAAGAATATTAAAGACAATAAAACCTGGAAGTAATTCATTAGCAAAAGTGCTCAGTAAACATTTGTGAGTTTTAAAAAGGTTTCACAATGTAGTATTTGCCACCAGTAATTTACCCAACCTTCTCTTCCCTTTATCTCCCAAACCTATAGATCTAACTAGATCAGTCCATCAACTGTTGGATCCCAGCCATGATGTTCTCTAGTGTCCACTGCACTCAACAAAGTCCAGCTTTTTAAATTCCATGCTTATGTTTTTTAGGATTTTATTTACTTTTAGGGCAGCCCGGGTGGCTCAGTGGTTTAGCGTCGCCTTCGGCCCGGGGCGTGATCCTGGAGATCCAGGGTTGAGTCCCGCATCGGGCTCCCTGCATGGAGCCTGCTTCTCCCTCTGCCTGTGTCTCTCTCCTGTGTATTCTCATGAATAAATAAATAAAATCTTAAAAAAAAAAAGGATTTTATTTACTTTTAGAGAGAGAATGCACACACATGAGCCAGGGGAGAGGGAGAGAGAGAATCTCAAGCAGACATCATGCCCAGTGAGGAACCCAACACCGAGACTTGATCCCATGACCTTGAGATCACGACCCAAGCTGAAATCAAGAGTTTTGTAATCAGGCTTAACATAAGCCTGATTATGCTAACAATATGATATGTTACCATATTGATGTCTATTAGATCTAGATTGGTTTCAGATTCTATTTATAGCAACAAAATTTTAAAGTAAATTATTATGAGCAAATTATCTTACTTGTTTCATCCTTTCCATATACCAAATAAGGATGTAACAAGTTAGAGATGAGACTCCAAAGAGTTTGGTATAGAAGTCGTCTTATGTAAACCCTGCCACACAGCATTTGAACTCCCAGTTCTTTCAAAAGCCTTTCACGTCTTTGAGAAGTCTTAGTTCCCCCACTAGGACTGTGAGTCACTTGAGGATTTGTAGGTATCTCTCAGGTCTAGCACACTGCTGGCAATGTGTAGTATCCAATAAATCCTTATTGGTGACTAACTAGTGAGGAAGGCAGAGAGCTAAGTCACTAGAAAGCTCTCAGTATTTTATCCAGTTATATTCACTGAACATCTATGATGAACAAAGCACTGCCACTGTGGCAGAGCATGATTAGGTCATGGTCAGGAACATAGGCCTGAGAGGTACAGGATCTAGATTGGGGTTTGGGTTTAAATTGCATTTTGCTGTATAACTCTTGCACATAACTTAGGATTTCTAAGCCTCTGTTTTTCTCATTCATAAAATGGTTATAATAGTATCTATTTCATAGATATCTATTTCATAAGATTATTTTAAGAATCAAATCAGAAAATGGCTCTTAAGAGTCAGATACACAGTAAGCATTAAATAAATAGTAAGAACTAGTATTAGATGTGTTAGAAGGATTTACCAGCTACTAAGTGCTCATCATGTGTTCCAAGCGCTTTACATGGATTACCTCATCTGATTTTCACAAAGCCCGAGAAAAGTACTATTACCTCCACTTGAACACTTGGAAACTGAGGCACAGAAATGTTAAATCAAGAAGCCCAAGGTTCACAGCTGGGAAGCAAACAGAACCAAGATGTGAACATCTATTTGAGTTCATTCATAATGAATACACTGTAATGTATCTCAAATCAACAAGTTATCATTAACATTATCTAAAATAGCTGAAATAGAATTGAATTCTCTCAGAGGAAAAGATTACTCTGAAAGATGATAGAGCACAGGAAAAATCTTTGCTTTTCACTTAACAGAAAATGACAGTAGCTGGAGTGCCTGGGTGGCTCAGTTGTTTGAAGGCCTGCTTTCAGCTCAGGTCATGATCTCAGGGTCTTGGGATCGAGCCCCCACGTCAGGCTCCCTGCTCAGGGGGAGTTTGCTTTTCCCTCTGTGTCTTCCCTCACCCGCTCTTGTTCACTCTCACTCGCTCTCTCACGCGAATAAATAAAAATCTTAAGAAGAATTCTAAAAAAGAATATGACAGTAGCTGAACATAAGGCTTCACAAAGCACAGCTTAAGAGAAAGAGCTCTATGGGCAAATAGAAATATGGGCAGGAAGATGATATTAAAGGCAGGTGTTCTTTATCAATGGTCAATAACTTAAATGCTCATCACCAGCATAGTATGGAATTGGCCATTAGAGAATTACTTTTTATTATTTCATTCTAGAAAAGCCTCAAGTTCCCCTCCCATTCAGCACTTAAATCTGAGGTGCTTCAGGGAACCAAGGATAGGAGAATGAACACATACATTCTCTGCACAGAGAAGAGACACAGCTGACCTGGTGCCAGCTCAAAGTAGTTTTCTCCTCCTTCTGGTACCAAAGTTCTTTTCTGAAAGACCCTGGCATTCTGATGAGAGCCTTGAACATTTAAGTGGCTTGGGTACAACAAAGATAACAGAAATAAGACAATATCAAGAAAGAAAAAATTGTACCAAATTTTGAAAATTCTCACAATGGGGCAATGAATATAGGAAGCAAAATAACATAATGGACAACAACCACAGCTTAAGGGTTTTTTGTTTGTTGTTACTGTTTTAGATTTATTCGTAAGAGACATAGAGAGACAGAGACACAGGGAGAGGGAGAACCAGGCTCCCCATGGGGAGCCCAATGTGGGACTTGATCACAGCCTGGGACTCTGGGATCACACCCTGAGCCAAAGTCAGATGCTCAACCACTGAGGCACCAGGTGCCCCCAACAGCTTAAGTTTTACTGTAAAGATAGGCAAGGTGTAATACTGAAACACAACTCAGGAAAACCCCAACTGATGTGGTGCAAATACAAAGGCTTCCAGAGACCAAACTTGATTCAAAAATAAAATGTAAAATATCTAAAGAAGTTCTTCTGAAGGAATCCATAGAACAATCCTGATGCTTTAGCATTAAATAACCACCTTACAGGAGAACCTTAGCCAGAGGGCAATCTGATCCCTGTTTTGTTAGTTCAAGGACATGTGGGTTCTAAAAGTATATTAGTGAATGATGAACAGATTGTTACCCTCATTCTGAAATCTGATATAAGTAATATGTATGCAGTGAATGCTAGTGGCTTTAAGTTAATTTACTCCTATCAAGCCCCCACATTCAGAGACCTGTCATCCACTCCTTCCTGCTAGATGGCATTCTTTAAGTGGTAACAGTCTCACAATAATCTCAGTGGTCTTGAGTTCTCTCATGTGTGCTGAACCTCAGCCATGGGGAGCATGCCTCCCCCCCCAGCTGAATTAACATGAAATGCCTAGAAATAACCCTCCCTCTGCTTCTGCCAGTCAGGTAAGGAAGCAGGTGTCAACAGGGGGCTTAGAAATAAAGAACAGTGTGTCCCAAGCTGGTGAGCCAGCTAGGAGATGTAATTACAAGAGCAAAAAAACCCTGATTATCACTCCACCCTCCACTCACCCACACTCACTAATGTCTGCTTCTCTTCTGGACTCCAGATTCCTACTGGACTCCAAACACATCAGTAAACACATCACATTAGTTGTCCTCGTTACACTGACCACCTCCAAGCCCCAGGGAAATGGCTGCTTTGCCTAAGATGGGAATGCATTTTATGCATGTGTGCCTCTTTCTAAATACTATTTCTAAAAGAAACATACTATTCACCTCCATTTGGGGCCTGAGAGAACTGTAAAGTTCATGCTAAAAATACTTTATAACAATACATCAGTTACACTCTGAGGGGTTACCTAAAAGATTTTTCATTGAGAAGTATATTACCTGCCAGTCACATTTGTGTAATTCCAGGTTTACGGAAAAGGTCATGCACTGGTAAAATCATAGACTGTCATATAAAATGAACAATTCAACTTATCTTTATATGTGTGCTTTAAAAAAAGGAATTATAATAAGAGAACGATCCTATCTAAATCTCCTACAGACCCTCACTCTAAAAACAGGAGATATTGGATTATGACTGCTTTCTATACTTATTTTCATAAGATAAAACCAGTGCCTGAAATTCAGTTTCAAATAACTCTATCTTTCCTATGCCCATAAGTTTGGGGGGAAAGAAAAAAAAAACTTCCTTCTGGATTTACTTTCATGAACAACTGATCGAAACTGCATCCCGAGGGAGAAAACAGAACTGTGACTCCCACTTTGATCTCTTCCCCATGGAGAAATTCACTCCCTGCCTGGCTTGCAAGATGTTCATTTGATTGACGTTTGCTCTGATGTGCAAACTGCTTTGAACTTCAGACATTTAATTCCCATCAGGCTGCAGTCATTTTTATTCTCCTTCAACAGGATTTACAAGCAGGAGATCAGCAAATGTAGAAGATAAAATAAATTTGCAGAAGCTTTGAATCTTACATCAAAACAGTGTTCAAGTGAGTTCCAATTGGATTTCATTCAGCCGCGATTCACAGTGTAAATCAACTTTTCAGTGGAGTCCCAGTTTAGAAAGAAAAAGACATAAAGGAGAGAGACACATACACCAGTTGGGGTTTACTTCCTGAATCTCTTTTTTGGTCTTTGTTTAAATTTTCTATGGAAGGTGATTTGCCAGGCAAATCACTCAGAACCCTGGGTTTTCCTCAACATTTCCAAAGAAGCCTGCCCAATTTATCACTTAGCACACAAAAACCACACCCACAGTGTGGATTCCCAGAGTGGTGGTGAAATGTGGTATTGTTCATGGACACATTTTTAAGGCAATAATTCTAAAAGCAAATCCCTGAGGATCTCTCAAAAGAGCCAGGCTTAAACTGCTAGTGGAGTCCGTTAACAAAGACACTACGATGACAGCTAATGGGACGGGGAATATTTTTTATTTGTTTGCTTGTTTTTAATCACTGCTAAAATGCCAAGGCAGGTGCAAAAGGTTAGAAAAAAAAAATCCCACTCTTCTGAAAGCAGAATTCCGTATTAGATCAGAAGTTAGTGTGAAACAAATGCAGGGAGACTCAGATGAAGTTTACAACACAGTCTGGCCCTTGCTGCGAGGGCTGTTGAAATATCAAGTTCCATTTTAGGGAGAGCACACATCTTTCTGGGAAGCTTGATTCAAAAGGCAAAATCCCTTGACTGGTAGCTGCAGGAAGGAGCCTTTCAAAAGAGGTCTGGACATGGAGAAATGCTCAAGTCTAGCAGAGCCCGTGGTCCTAGGAAACAGCTTAACAGTGTCTGGTCTACCATGATAGGAAGAGATCACTTCACCTCCATCCAACCAGGTTCGGGCTCCCTCTTTCTGGGAAGTGTCTGCTTTCCAAATATTTGAGCAACACCAGTTGAAAAGAATCAAACAAGAACTCTCTTATCTTCCACTTAACCGCCCATGAGAATAAAGTTAAACAAAGAGAGAGCTAAGATAAAAATCAAACATCTGCACTGGCAAATATTTAAACTCTATGAATGGCAGAGGAAAGGGGTAAGAGTAGAATCACTTCAAAAAAGGAACTATCACATTTATAAAAGTAAATGATACTTGCTCCCTCCCCGCTGCTGCACAGAGTTTACTTATTCAAATACCTAAATTAATGGGCAAACTGAAAAGCTGTCAAGTAACGTGTAATCATGGTCCGAGAAATGGTTTTTCCTCCCATCTCTGCAGAGATTGGAGAGATAAGTCACATTCTTTTTGTTCTTATCAGTATTAAGGATTAAACCTTCAGGCTTCGGTAACTCAGACACAGGGCCAGTGTCAAACACCCTTGGAAGGCAAGGCTTTCAGAGCAGTAAAGTTTCTCTATTAAAGTCTCCTACAAACCAGCTCTTTTTCACCATTTTCCCACAAAGATCACTGAGAGGAGACCCTGTTGTGATCTCATGTCTCATGTGTCGATCAAAGTGGCGGTATGATTCATTTACTCCGCTTTCTCACACAAGCTTGGAAAACTGCACAGGTGACATCTAGGGGGATTGGAAGTGATTCCACAACCACCTGAAACATTTATCCTTGTCCTTCTCATCACCAGGTTGTGGCAGGGTGCATGAAGAAGAAAGAAAGGTACATGGAAAAAGAATACAAGCAGGTGGACAGGAGCCTCGCAGGACCCACGGGCTCCCTCTGTATTGCCCCGCAGCCCATGTCCACCCTGCCACTTGACCTCTACTAAGGGTTTAACATGCTTCACAGTTATTTATCTATACACTTTTCTCCCTTGCTAAGAAGACACAAAGAGAAAGGTCCTTTCCTGTATCCCCAGGGCCTGTGGGCCAGAGTCAGCTGTGAAGAGTAAGACGTTAGTCAATAAATGTCTGCTGAATGAAGAAATAACAGAAACCTAAGAGATGGAGACTTCCTGGAACTAGAGATTGGAAATTCGTGAGCTTTCTTCCTCTATCGATAGCTGACAACTGAATGGTAGGACCCAGACATCAAAGAGAAGCATTAAGAACCTCAGAGTTAGCAGATGACCTTGCAGATGAACTGGTTCAATCTCTCAGGCACATATGCATTGGAGAGGGAAGAAGCCTGTCCAAATCTCCCTATTCTGTAAAAGAAACATGAAATGTAAGATGTGGAATACTTATGGCTGTGTCTTCAAAAAGAATTACTGACATGATATTAAAAAGTTAATAAAGCTGTGTGTGTGCATCATCATATGAGGCAAATGGAGTCCCCAAAAAGAGATTATAGGCAGATGGGTTTTAAATCTTGGCATTCTTCTTTGAAAACACTTTAATATTTTTGCACAATAAACATATATAAAGGAAGCTCAAGGAAAGCTTCTGGTTCTCTGCTCCTACAGGGTCTATTTCTTAAAGCTGGTATAGTCTACTAGCTCATTTCTCTTGGAGGCTAGATTTAAAAAAAAAAAGGAAAGGAGGAAGAAAAGAAAATCATAGGATCAGCTCTCCCTAAAATCCACAAAAGATAGACTGATGAAATTCAATTTTCTAAGCAGAGTGCCAGTTCTGAGTACAGGTTACATGAGGAAAAGACCCAAATGCAGGTGTGCTTTCTGCTGTAAGGGTGTTCATCCATAGTCCTTTAGATATAGGTATTTATCTACCTACCTATGAACACATACATGCACACATGCGCGTGCACACATGCACACACAGAATTACAGGACAGATTACTGCAGGAACATGGTTTTAGGCCTGAGAAACAAACTAACCCGACTATGTGAAGTTTATAATCTGCTAACTTAGAAACTTTAGGTCATGCAACAACCTCAAGTGAAATTTTAAGAAGGAAGATAAGGCATTCCAATTTTACCACAGGTCAAAATACTTTGTCATTTAAAAAAAAAAAAAAGATTTGAAATCAGGTAACCCAGATTACAAATCTGGCTTCCGGAGCCTGGACACAACCTCTCTGAGCCCACTTCCTCTTGAGCAAAATGGAGAGGGATGGAGAGGGGAGAAGGAGTCGGTACCTAGCCCACCACAGTTGTTGACAGGATCATTTGAATAATCTAAATAAAATAACATTTACAGAAGCCTAAGAAAGTATTTTACTGAAGTATAGACATATGTAACTTTTACAGAAGTCAAATAATGTAACTCAGTTGGCCTTCTGAAATATAAAGCATTCTATAAAATCTTTGTTGAATTTTGAGCTCTACTGAAGTCCTTCCGGCGCTAATATCCATAAAGACTGTATCTGTAACATTTCACCTGCCTGCAGGTAATAATTTTTAAAAGGCCAGGAGATGAAAGTTTGAGATAAGGGAAAATAACTTGAAAGGCTAAGATTTGCCATATAGCACTTTCAGGGCAAAAACACAAAACACACCTTCTTGGGGAAAGAACAGGACCTGCAATAAAATTAAACTCTGTTGTCAAAGACCAGGCTTGTCACATTATTTGCCCTTGTGACATGGAAAGAACAAAGAGCAAGGGTCATAAGTGCAAAAGCACCTGGCTAAGTCACAATGTTTCATTTTTCATAAAAAAAAAAAACACATGAGAACATAATTCTTATTATAAAAAAGTGTACACAGGGTTAAACACTTTATATAATTCTTTCATGTGCACTGCCTTAAAATAGAAGTTGCCCACATGTGGTTAAGCTATTATGTCTAGAAACATCATTTTAAACAAAACTAAACTATGTATTAGCACAACATTAAAACTGTACATTTCAACTTGGCCCTCTCTCCCGAACTGCCATGCATATAATATAGTTGGGGGGGGGTGGAGGGTGGAATTTGAGGGAGGAAAATAACATGATGCTATAGGCTAATCTCAACTTGTCAAACACCTCCCCAGAAGGATCTGCATGAAATCAGCAATGTTCATACTGAACATTCATACTGAATTCTTCTTCCTCTTAAAAACCTTCTTTTGCTGGGGTGCCTGCTGGCCTAGTGGGTAGAGCATGTTACTCTTGATCTCAGGGTTGTGAGTTTAAGTCCTACACTGGGCATAGAGCCTGCTTTGGGGAAAAAAAAAAATCTTCTTTTGCTTTTCACATTTTAACAGATTTGTATCCTCTGAGATGCCTGATTTAAAATTTTAAAAATTTAAAATATTTCTCCCCATCCAAATCTCCAATGAAATCTAGTTGGCAGATTTTATATACTCCGTGTCTAGGAGCTACATACATTCTATGTAACCCACCAACAACCAAGACAGCCTTTACTCCCCTGCAATCCTTCCTTGCAGTGCCATTCCTTTCTCCTGGATTATTACGATGCTCCAATTTGACAAGCAACTTGCCTCTCCACCTCAACTTATTCCTCCTTTGCCAACTAATTAATTTGCCCAAATCCCAGACTGACCACAGCCTTTCTTTAAAACCTACGGTTTATGCAGAAAAAACTGTCTAGCTGTCCAAGAATTTTGAGCCACACACAGTACATCTCTTCTCCAACATTCCAGCTCTACCTTCCACTTCTGCATGCTCAATGCTTTATGATGCTTCCTCTTTGCCATCTGAACCATTCTTCCATAGATCTACCTGCAGGAATTCCACTCTCCGGACCAAACTACCATTTCTCTACCAAGACTGAGTGCTCAGAGGCCTCCATTCATAATCACCTTTTCTTCTAAAGGAGACTTTGGATTTTTCATGGCACTTGGTAGAGTCTGCTTAGCTTAACTCTAGCATCCTATAATCTCCTGAAAGCATAGACTGTTTTATTCATCTTTTGTCTATCAGACAGTATCTAGTACAATGTCTTGCACATGAACTGCCTTGAATAGGATCCAGACAAGTTGAAAATGATATACACAGGTATTTGGAAATTTCATGCTTTCAAATTTACCCTGCATATAATCAATTATTCATATTATAATTATTCATATACATTAATACTATATTAATGATTAAATCTAATAACTGAGATAACTAAGTCAACATCAACTTATATTTCCTATCAGAGCTTCTGACAATAAAATAACACTAAGAAGACAATTATAAATGGGCATAAAGGTACTTGAATTTCTGTCAAGAGGTAAAGTAGCTCAATAGTTCTGTTACCATCATCACTACCAATACTCAAAAATGAAAGACAAAATCAGATTTGCTATCATGCACTAATTCCTTCGGTAGATATTTAATGGGGACCTGTTCAAGCAAGACGTTGAATCCAATCAGGTCCCTAAATTCAAATGTAACTAAGAAGAAAGATGAGAGAGCACACACAGTACAAATAGGACTTAGAACCTGGTATCAACATTCTCACAGTTACTTAGAAACAACCTCAGCCATGTTTGGCTCCTCCCTCTTCTAACACCCAAAATAGTGGGTTGCCCATAGCCACGTTCATGCCCTACTTGCTCCTTCTCTACTTAAATGGAATCAGACTAGGTCTTCTTGCTGTTACGTGGTTGACAGGGAAAAATCCCCTTAAAGGGGATCTTCATTTCAATCCCTTTCTCAAAAATCTTTAATTCTCTCATTCAACCAAACATTATTTATTGAATGTCTACTGTGTATCAGACAGTAAAGATAAAGAAGCACAGGAAGATTTGTCCTTGGCTTCACTTACAGTGCCTAAAGTCTCTTGAATAAAGTATAATTCCTCAGTTCAGTATTTGAGGGTCTCTGGTTTCTGAAATTAACCAACTTCTCAGATGCCCCTTCCATCATTTGTTCCAAAACAATGTACTCTTCAATGCTCATGGCCATTTCTACCTACAGGATTTTCTTCATATGGACCTTTCTCTCCTGGAAAGCTCTTCCTATTCCTGTAGGTCCAAATCCTGTTTTTAACTTCAGTACTCAGCTGAAATGCTTCTTCCATAAACCATTCCCCAATTTTTTTTTTTAAATGAATGAGAGGTACCTGGGTGGCTCAGTCGGTTCAGGGTCTCACTTTGGCTCAGGACATGATGCCAGGGTCCTGGGATCGAACACCACGTCCAGCTCTCTGCTCAGCAGGGAGTCTACTTCTCCCTCTCCCACACCCCCCTGCTTGTGCTTTCTCTCCTTCTCTCAAATAAATAAATAAATAAATAAATAAATAAATAAATAAATAAATAAATAAAATCTTAAACATAAGTAAATAATTTAATGAATGAATAATTTAACCTCTGTAGGCCTTGCTACATAATACCATCTTTTCCCCACTAGGTAGCTCTCAAAAAGATGAGGGTAAATTCTCTCATAAAATCTAGAATTTACAAATTTGGGCAGTAGGAAAAGTTGCCTATAACGGCAAATGGCACCAGTTAAAAACAAACTTTCTAAGGAGGCTGAGGGAAATGGACCTTGAAGGCTACATCTCTAGAATACAGTTCAAACTGCTCTTTTCATAGCTGAGCAAACTGTGGACCAAGAAGATCGGGTGAACTTTCTAGGATCACACGGCCAAATAGCAGAGCAAAGGTCCACTTGGCTTTAGGACTGTTCTGCAATGATATAACCTGCATCACAACTGTCCTTAAACCCAAAGGAAAAGTCTTCACTGCTTATTTCTTTTCCATGAGAGTCAAGAATGAAATGATTTTAAAAATTAAAAATTTCAAAAGAGGCTTGCCTCCTTTTCAAAATGAAAGAAGGCTCATGTCTGAGTTCAGCTTTTAAACAAACAAACAAACAAACAAAGGCAAACACAAACTTTGACCTGAAGCTAGCAAGTCCCTAAAGAATCCAGTTTAGGAATTTGAACATTATGGGTCAGCATGTTAACCATCAAAATTAAAATTAAAAACAACTCTTTAAGTAACTTATTTCTGGCTCCTGTGGTGTCAAGAATACTAGAAACTTAATATGTGAACACAGAAATTTGCACATGTAAATCATACCACAAGATATACAACCCAACCTACATGGAAAAAGACTTACTCAGCTGCCTGCACTCCTTTCCAGGCAGCTATTAACATGAACATTAACTTTTTAAGAGAAGCGGTCTAGTAGAACACAGTATAAAGTTTGAAGAGTGATAATCTGGCATCCTCCAATCTAAATGTGAGTGTTAATAAAAATTTAACTTCAGTAGTAGGTTTTGCCACTGTTTTCTATCCTTTCTCTAAGAGCGTGTGATGGTGAATTTTATGTGTCAATTTGGCGGGCCAAGGTATACCCAGATATTTGGTCAGCCATTATTCTGGAGGTTTCTGTGAAGGGATTTTTGGGATGAGATCAACATTTAAGTCAGTGGACTTGTGGCTCCAATTAGTTGAAGGCCTTTATAGAATAAAGACTGACCTCCCCACACAAGAAAGAATTGTCAGCAGACAAACTACATGTCTTCCTGGGCTTCCAGACTGCTTGGCTACCCTACAGATTTTGGATTCGTTCTGCATCATCACATGAGCCAATTCTTTAAAATAAATCTCTTTCTCCTTCACTTTCACAGAGCTCCCCCTCCTATTAGTTCGGTTTCTCTGGAGAACCCTGACTAACACAGGGTTCTAACAGTGGTTATTCGTGAAAAATGCCATCTGGAGCCTGTGTTCTTACATCAGAACCTATGTTGGTTGCTTTGTCTATAGCACAATACCCCCAAATAGGTTTTGTGCTAAGGCCTAACTCTTACTCTTTTTTAATTTTTATTTATTTATGGGGGGGGGGGAGCAGGCAGGCGCAGAGACATAGGCAGAGGGAGAAGCAGGCTCCATGCACCGGGAGCCCGACGTGGGATTCGATCCCAGGTCTCCAGGATCGCGCCCTGGGCCAAAGGCAGGCGCCAAACCGCTGCGCCACCCAGGGATCCCAGGCCTAACTCTTAAATCATATTGTTCTACTGGGTGGCAGCCAAATGCATTACATTTGGGTTCTCAGGAAATGAGAGGAGTCCTCCCCACCTTCCCCAGCGACTACATCAATCTCAGTAGATGCTCCATCTCAAAGAGCTCCTTGAAAAATAGCAGGAATCTAATCTGACAATGTTTCACAGAGTTTCTTCTGTGAAGTCAGTGAAGCTTTTTAAGTCTGCCCTGATGGGTAGAAGAGAATTCTCTATAGAGCTGAAGTCTAGCTTCAGGTTGGCTGGCTTCTGAGGGGCTTGAAAACAATTGCTTACTTACTCCAGCTCCACCAGAGTGTCACTTTGCTCATCCTAAACCTGGTCTAGATGCCTTCAATTCCCACCACAATGAACCAATTCACAAGCATGAACTGAGTGAGGATAACAGCTCTGAACCCTAACTTGGAGACACAGATGAAAATAAAAATCTAAGTGTATCTTCCCAGCATTTTCTTCCTAGTTTATTGTCACATTGTTCCCTCCTTAAAAAAGAAAAAAAGAAAAAAAAAAAGACATAAAAATAAAAAAATAAGAATGCCACCAGGAGGCAGCAGGAATACCTCCAGAAGAGACTGAAGAAGGGAGGAGAGAAGTGGATTAAGAGACGTGGAAGATAAAATTATTGATTGGTTTGTATAAAAGCCAAGGGTTAGTGAGCCCTGCTGAGTAAGCAATAGGTTCAGAGGTGCTCAACAGAACCCTATCTCTGTAGCAAGCCAGGTATTAGACAGATGTTCTTAATGTTATACATGGAGGAGCTGTATTCTTTAAACTTGACAGAGTAAGTATGGACATTTTGTTAAGTCAAACTTATTAGTATTATACAGTCCTCTTAGACCAGGAGTTTCAAACTCACACATTGGTGTGGGCCAAGCAGGTGATCAAAGTCAGGGGAACAGGTTGGTTGGATGTAATCCACAGGGTCTAGTGGTAAGTCACTGTGTGCAAGGGAGAATGTGAGTCTTGCCCTCAAAGGGGATCAATGCTTCATGCAAGCTGACTGCTGCCCAGTTAGAATATGGACCTACTATTGCCAGATCTTCTGATTTTAAAGACAGAAACTTGGATTTTTAAAATGTGTAATCTCCCAAAATTTAAATGTTGGCAAGAGATTTAAAAACTTATAAATTTAAAAACCTTTAAAACATCTTGTGGGGCCAAGATAAACACATCTGTAGCCCAGATATAGTTCCTGAGCATAATTCTCTGTGTCTTTGTACTCATCGTGGAAGAGCTCAGTCTCTCATGCGCCCTCATGGGCGACCCAGCGTAAAACAAGGCGAGCTGTTAATTATAGGAGTAAATGAACTGGTTCTCAAAATTATGTTATTTTAAGTGATAGCCCTGAAAATGAGTTTGTCTTAGATTAAGCTGTAATTGAATTTTTTTCCATTTTAGAGGATGTTAATTCTTCAGATCATTCCTTCAGCAAACACTGACAAAGTACCTAATCTCCATGCAGGGCCTTGTACAAAATAATTAACTTGTAGGACTCTTCAGTAGGAAAGAGTTGAATGGTCTGAGAAGTATCAAAATCATTTGAAAAATCAATTTTCTGCTGCTTTGCAGCTTCTCTCATTGTCATCATAGTATAAATCTTCAGAATCTATAATGGGACATTTTATTATTTTTATTTATTTATTTATTTATTTATTTATTTATTTATTTATTTATTTATTTTTAATGGGACATTTTAAAGCCCTTCTCACTTCAGAACTGGGCATTTTATTGAAATATGCATTATCAACCTTTGTGAGAAAAAATAAATGAATTATAAATCATTAAAAATTAAATTCTAGGCTTGAAAGAAAAACTGAGTATTAGCCATTGGTTAAAATTAGTTGTAAAAATATTGTCCTAGGACTAACTCATCTTTGATGCCGTCAGAGAAGCAGCAAGGTCTATAGGCCATAGACGGGCACTTAAAATGTTAGTAACAAACAGCTTGAGCGCGAGTAGGCCAGTGCTAGGTGTCAAAGATGTTTACCGAGCTCATATGTTTAAGAATGGATAAGATCCAGATCTAAGAGTGGAGGTACCCTACCTCAAGTTAATTGCTTGTATTTCATATAATGGCAGTATTAATACGGATTTCCATGTGGCTAGATACATGCCATGGGCATCAAGAGTCTGCCTTAGAGAACTGTAAAATCTCACAATTTGGAAGGATTTTAGCAATGATCTTGAGCCCATTTTTCATTAACTTTAATCATTACTTTCTATTACCTTTAAGATTTTGATCACATTCACTTAATATTTTCATTTAGGTTAACTCAATTTTTAATCACATATATTTTAAAAAGAAATTTTGTTATTGCCCTAAGAGAAAAAAAAGTATATCTCCTGACATAGAGGATAACATCCATAGGTATCAAATAAAGAAGCTACAATCTAAAAACAGCTCCCTACAGTGACCCTGGTAAGGTATGTACTATCCTTATTTCTCAGCTCACTGATGAGGACATTGAGGCTCAGAATGAAGTGACTCTCCAGGGTCAACTTATGAGTGAAAGAGGTAAGATTCAGTACCAAATCTGCCTACCAATAACAAAATTGTTCTTAGTTATGTCCTCAAATTGCTTCCCAAGCCTGGGAGTTCTTCCTTTCTGCACTTAACTCCAACATGAACTCCCAGAGATTCAAAGGTAGACGTTTTTGGAGGGATTGGAATATACACTAAAAATGGTTCAGTAAGATACCAAAACAGAAAGCATTGAGAAAAGCATTGTATAAAGGACTGTAACAAAGGCAGCGAAGGATTCTCATCCTGGCTCACCCCCAAAACTATTAGCTCTTTCCATTTTTGAATTTTCATAAAAAAGGTGAGATAGAGTCTCATAATTCTATAAAGTGTTAGTGTTCAGCCAATTGCTACAAAAACATCAGCTACAAAATTCCTAAACAGGTGTCCCTGGTCAGTGAGCTCATCACGAGCCAGGAAGACGCTAAGAGAAGGGTAGTTACCTTGCCGCTCCCTGTTGCCAACAGTTTTTATCAGTTATTTCTTTAATATGCCACCAGAGGAAACTTGTTTTTTACTCATCTGTAAATCTTCTGCTTACCCAGCTTCATCGTCAGAACTGCCCTGGTTTTATGAGCTTCACTCCAAATGGAGGTTGGTTCTGTCAACAATGCCTAGTGAGGAGATAAGATTGCATTGCATCTCTACAGTGTCTCTATGCAACATTCAGTACCAACCGCCTACTAACCTGCTTACTCAGCATGTATCCTACTAGGAGGACAACTGAAGTCTCTTGGATGATAAACTGAATTCTCATTTCTAAATGAGAAATTCTGGGAGGGAAGACACTACACTTTATGTTATACTATATTCACCAAAAGGTAGACCACTCAATTTTGCCAAATACCTGCATGGCCTGCATCTCTGACCTCAATCCTTATCTCAGCATATTCAAAATGGAAATCGAGGTCTTACCCCAAAAAACACTTTGATGTGAGTCCTCTCAAACTTTTAGAGTGTGTGTGCACACGTGCGTGTGTAGGTATGTATGGCCATTTTCACAAGTCAGCAAATACTCTTCTTTTACAGTCTGGCTGTATCTTATCATCTCATGTTTATGGATGTGTTACAATCTCCTTGACTAATTCCCTATTATTAGAAATTTAAGGTAATAAAAAAAATAAATTTAAGGTAATGACAACATTTTCTATTCTAAATGGCACTGCCACGACTTTCTTTACAAGCTTCTCTTTATAAACCTGTCTTATTATTTTATTGTGATATTCCCCCAAATGATCAGATCAAATAACATATATGCTTCTAAAGTTCACAGAATCTTTTGTGATGCCAACCACCTGGTACATTTCTCTGCTTTGAAGAACTATAGTACCTGTGTGTCATATTTTGCACTATTACGTTCAGTATTTGCCTTCTATCCTCAAAGTTTTAATTTGTTGAGAGTAGATGTCCCCTTAACTCTTTTTTTTTTTTTAAGATTTATTTATTCATGAGACACACACACAGAGAGAGGCAGAGACACAGGCAGGGAGAGAAGCAGGCTCCATGCAGGGAGCCCAATGCGGGACTCGATCCCGGGTCTCCAGGATCACACCCTGGGGGGAAGGTGGCGCGAAACCGCTGAGCCACTGGGGCTGCCCTACTCAATTCAGATTTTGACAAGAAGTAATTAAATACAATCTAGGTGCTGGGGTAAAAATGGATGAGGTGTAATCCCTGCCCAGAACAGCAGGGGAGGCAGAGTCACCACCAACAACCCCTGATACATTAAGTCCTACACTGAAATAGAGAAGTTTTAAACTTCTTGTGGGAACAGAGATGAGGGAGCACTGAATCCCTCCGGGGACAAAGGGAAAGAAGGGGGAGGGTGGGTATTAGGAAGCTATGGAAGAGAGGCAAATTGTTGAGTTATTTCTTGAAACATTAATAGAAATTCACAAGGTGGATCAGTAATGGGATGAAGACATACAGGATAGATTTTCAAGTACAGACAATTCAAGATTGTTGTTTCAACTAGAGCAACAGTTCCACTTATGAATTTATGGAAACCTCCTATCTTCTAAGGCAGGGGTTTTCACCCTCTGCGCTACTGACATTGTGAACCAGTAACCGTTGCGGGGGGTGGGGGGGGTCTGTCCTGTGCACCCCAGGAAGTGGCATGGCATCCCTAACCTCTCCTCACTAGATGCCAGTAACAACTCTTCCTACCTCCCAATTAGGACAACTGAAAGTATTTCCAGACATTGCCAAATGTCCAAGGGAACAGGGGGATAGGGTGGAAATCACCCCCTGTTGAGAACCACTGTTTTAAGCATACTTCTAGCTCTAAGGATTTCTCCTAATGTATCTATCTACACACACACACACACACACACACACACACACACAAGCTCTTCTCCTTGTTCTGAAAACAGTTTTTCCTTTGGTTCAAAACCCAACTGGGCCTTCATTCTCTTTTTAGGTAAGAGAGAAATTGTCAAAAACGTTAAGTTACTGATGCCCCAACTACAAAAAAAAAAAAAAAAAAAAGACATCTTCTTTGATTACATCTAGTAAAAAATGAGATGATCACTATGATAGGGAGGTGTGTGTATATGTATATATACATACACATAGATGTATATGTATATACACACACTTGTATGTTTGTATACATACACTCTTATATGTATATACATATACACACATATACATTAGGGTTAATATTTTTTCAGAAAATTACAAAGTATTTTTCACATGTGATCTCACTAAATGCTCACAACACCCTGTGAACTATTTATTATTGTTCCCACTCTAGAGATGAAGACAGAGTGGCTAAATCATCAAATATTCAAGACCACCTGAGTATCAGGGAGGATGCCTATCCAGATAGGCTCATTCTACATTGTATCCATTTTTCCCATTTAGTTAGTTTACAACTAGGAGGAGCTTCTTTAGGCTGCTGATAGAGTAAACCAGGAAGAAAGGCTCATCGTAGTGTCACACAGAGAATAAAAGACCTTAAGGATGCCCTGCTATTTACACAGCCCACCAAGAAACTATAGTAAGTTAAAAAAAAAAATGCTTCTGGGAGCAAAACATTTAACCACTAAACACTGTGTTGCATCCATCCTGTGCAAGACTTTAAGAGCACTTACCATGCAAAAAGAGGAGTAATACATACTAATTACGAGAACATTGACACTCAGTTTTTAAAAGTACGTTAACAGCTTTTAGTTACTCGAAATAGTCCTAGAAAATTGGTATAGTAAAGTGTATTATCCACTGATAGAAAAATGCACAAAAATAAGGTCACTGAGCCTGTTCAAGACTAAGTAAAAATTAAGTTCTTAAAAAAAAAAAAAAGTTCTTTGTACCTTGAGGTAAGTATTCTTTCCACTACCAACAATTTCCATTATCACATGACCCTCCGCCCTCCAGATATACATATCACTAGGCTAATAAATTAAAAAAAAAAGCCTTAACTATGCAGATACTGATGCTATTGCAGTATTATCTGAAGCCGTATTTCCCAGTAGTGTAGTTGCTATCTTTAAAACTACCAAGCATGATGTGGGAATTTTTACTACTCTCTCCAAAGACAAAATGCACTCCCTTAAATTAGGCAAACTGCCAGAATCAGTGAGACTATTTGATTCATGACCCACTAGTTGAAACATGACAAAATGTTCACAATTTTCTTAGCTTAACTCAACTTTGCACTCAACTAATATCTGGTACTTTCGAACCTGGATGCCGACCTTGACAAAAGTGAGTGGGGAGGGTCTAGGAATATCCTAGATATAGAATGTTGAATTCCACTTCTTGAAAAATTACTTGTCTATGTAAAAACAATTTAAGATAGAAGTACCATACACTTTGCAATAAACAAGCAAAGGCATCTGAATATGAATGGAAAGCAACTCAGTTCCTAGTTTAAATGAGAAAAAATATTTTTCAAGCCTTACTCCATCATGGAAGGTGGGATAGTACAGCAGTCTTGAATCGCAGTTAGAGGAGAGGTTAGGTGAGCCGTATAGGAAGCTTCTACAACTTGCTTGTTCCGGTTGACCACATCCAAGTAACGGTTGAACTTCTCTCGGATTTTTTTGGCTAGCTGGGAGACAAACAGTAAGCAAAATAAATCAAAAGTCCACCACAATAACCCATCGTGTTTTTTTCTAACAGCTCATTAATCTGTATCACAGGCTGCATGTATTAAAAACTTCAGGTGAAACATACAACATACACCCAAAGCTCATTCTACTGTGTGAGTTGAGATAAAAACTGCAAAATGCCCAGAAGGATAGCCAGACAACAATAAAACGGTATCTGCGGTCTCTTAATAGCTAATGATGCATTATGAACTTCTCACATGTATGAATAATACTGATCCATAAAATGCCTTGCCAGATAAAGGAAAACAGAGTCTATTGATATTATTGTCAGCAGGATGGCAACAGGGCTTACAAAGCAACAACAGTCATTGTAAGAAAACAACTCACTATTTATGGTTCTGGATTCACACAGATTTTCAAGGGAAAAATAAACGAAGAAGGGAAATGACATCCAGAATCTTCTGCTACACAACTCCAGGGGGCACCATCACAGACCTCCACGTGAATGGCAAATCCTTGGCCTTGTACAACATAGACATCCACATAAAGCAAAATATGTAGTTAAAAATATACTCATGTTTGGTCTGTTACACCTTTAAGATGGACAAATGTCTTTCTTAACTGCTGCAAACAGAACACTTCATCATAATTTACTTTCATGTGGGAATAACAAAAGCAAATTGATAAGCACACTGCTTTTCCTCCATTGTTGCCATCAAATATCACAGCTTAATTACAGATCTCCAAGGAAAACAGTGTTGTTTTTCTTTCCCTTAAACAAAATGTTACCCAAATGAAATGACTGATAGAATTATAGCTAATTGGTTTTGTAGAGCTATTCATTAGAGAAGGAGTACTAATCATCTCCTCTGGGTCATGCAACTCACACGATCCAATAGCTTACAGGCTGAGAACATGAAGCCAAAGTGGGTTATCTTCATTTGTTATTTTCAAGACAACTCCAAAATCTGATTTTGTTTGTTCCCATTGATGTTTGGGAGTTTTCAGAGTTTCACTTAAATAACTGAGGTTCTCAGCCTTCCTAAACAACACACAAACCATGAAGTTTAGAAAAATTTCTGGACATAGCAAGAGTATCAGAGTAACATTTAATTTAATAAAAGGTTGTCCAAATTTGTTTTAGCATTTTCAGAGGAGGAACTGTGTGCCCTTCAAATTAACAAATCCACCTGCAATTCCAATCCCTGAACTAGAATTTATTATTTTTTAAAAATCTTAGTGTTTTTCTCACCGAGGTCTTTGCAATAAAATGTATAGACACAGTTTCCCATCTTAATTTAGACCGCTGATGATTTTGTAACCACTGGCCCTCCCCCTACCGCCACAGACATTTGTCAAAGTTTGGAGACAATCCTGGTTATTTAAAATTTGGTAAAAAAAGTACGACTGACATCTGACAGGTGGAGGCCAGGATGGTAAATAAAAATGTGCTCGGGAAATAGGCTGTATTTTTTAAACAGAAGTTTGCACTTATGCAACAATCCCTTTTTCCTGGATTCTTACATTCAATGGATAGTTGAGGATGAGAGTAACAGGTCCAGCTTAAAAACCTAAAGTATACTGTCATAGTGTCCTGCATTCCCTCTGCATAACACACATTATGTTCTAATGCTGTTATCTATTTAATGTCTGTTACCTCCCTAGACTGGATGCTCTGTAAGGGCAGGTACTCCATATGTTGTTGTTCATTCCTAGATCTTCAGCACCTGCCTGGCACTGCAGGCAGATAATATTTAATGAATTAATAAAAATGGGGGGAAAAAACCTCACCCCAGAGACTCTTGGTCTAAGGATCAACATCCTCTTTAAAAATGTGGAATACTTATTTAAACACAACAACATGTATTCTAGAAAGTCCATCAAGAAGAGCAAGTTCTATCTTTTCTCCTTAGGTTTTGAAGTAATAAATATCATTAGTTTTCTACCTATAATATCAAGAGTATAGCCCTTCCTTGCTCTTGGGAACAAATGTTCTGTAACAGTACAAAGATAAAATATGCTTGAAATAACTGAAATTCTAAGTAATAGCTTTACAAACTCACTTCAAAATGAAAATGGAATTTGCAACCATTTGTCTCTCTCTCTCATATGAATAAACACACAAAAACATCTGAGAAATACCCAGTGTTTCTTTTATACATTTGGAGAATTCTAACTTAAAACAAAGTCAGAATCTAGTTAATCATGATATTCTAATTTGGCTCACTGTCCATTTCTGTATGAGCTAAGAATGATTCTTACATTTTAAATGTCTTATTTTAAAAGGTATTTTTGTGGTTCTAATAACTACAGGAAAGTCAAATTTCATTGTTTATAAAGTTTTACTGAAACAGTCATTGGTTTACCTAATTGTTGATGGTTGCTTTCATTCCACAGTGATAGTGTTAAGTAGTTGCAAGAGAGACTATATGGCTTATTTTGCTATAGGTAGAAGTAAGAAGCCCTAACATGTCCCAAAATAGAGCCATAATCGAGTAGTTTTATAAAAATTTGCTCATAAAGAGCCATGCAGTTTTCACAGGTCTCTCTTGGAATGCTCTCAGCTACCACACTGAATGAAGTCCAAGACACATGGAGAAGCCACAGCTAAATGCTTGGTTGGCAACTCCAGCTGCTCAAGTCTTCAAGTCATCTCAACCCAAGTTCTTAGTAGGCATCAAGAAGCCTCCAGATAAGTCTCCCCTGAAGAAGTCCCAGACATCCTGGAATGGAAATAAGCCATCCTTGCTAAGCCTGGCCTGAGCTCCTGACCCGTAGGAATACGCAAGCACGAAGAAATTATTGTTTATGCCACTGAGTTTGGGGTATTTTCTTTATGCATCAACAAGTAACTCGAACACCCAAGATAGGATGAATTCCAACCCTAGATAAACATATTGAAGCTGAGTTATTCAAAGCTGCTCAGATCCAGGTACTACCATCTACATCATCAGAATTTATCAAAACTGTAGCCTGTGGATCGGAAACCTGTTGTGAAGACATCTCAAGGTTCTTCACAAAATTATAATAGTTGTTATATAGTGGTGCTTATCACATGCTACACATTTAAAAATATGATAAATCACACAATCTGACGAAACTCCCATCAATATAATTAGCCAAGGCACAGAGCCAGGGCATAAAGCCCCCCATTACTGAGCTGAGCTGAGAGTTGAACTAAGGAGTTCCCTGAAGGGGGAGAGGGGAGAACAGGGGTTGAGCCAGGCCAGAAGTAGCAGGCCGGAGCAAGCTGGCCATGTCTGCCTTCAGCCTCCTAGTTAGGACAGGTCTCGAGCTGCGATGTGCATCTGTGGAGGCAGCGACCTGCATACAGAACCCAGACACACATGACAATTAACAGAAGGTCTCAAATGCCAGATCCTTCCACTCTGGATTCACACCTCTCAGTCAGAAACTCCTGTCTTTCATGTAATGATATCTCATCTTGTCTTATTAAAAAAATATATAATAGCCAACATTTGTTGAATTTTAACTACGTGCAAGGCACTGTTCTAAGCACTTCACAAACATATTAATTTAATCTTTCAAAGAACCCTGTAAGGTACACACACCTCCATTCCTCCCCGTCCCTCCAACCCCCCCGCACCCCCCCCGTGCCCTCTGCCCCCCACCAAAACAGACACTAAATAAAGGTTTGGCAACTTGCTCAAAGTTACAAAGATAGTAAGTGGTAGAGCTGACATCCAAACCCAGTAGTAGTATTCTAACTTCAGAGCCTCAGCTTCAACCTCTATGCAATATTGTTTCTCCCTGTAAGAAACACAGCCCAACAATTCCCTCCTCCCATTTCTTTTCAAACCCATCTTAACAAATGCTGTGAAATTCTTGGCAGAGTACCATAAGCCACGCACAGTCTCATTACTTTATAATAATTAGACTTCTAAAAATGCATTTAGAATTCTACATAATTCCTATGAAAATCAAGGTTTTGAGGAGTTTTAGAATTGAATTCTATCACGGATTTAAAAAAAAGAAAAAGAAAAAAAAAGGAGGGAGGAGATAGGGCCAAATGTGAAATAATGTATTCTCCAAAAACAATACTCTTACTGGACTACTGTGGTGTAAGTTACATCAAACTAACTTAAATTGTTCCAATTACTCCAGGGTGTTTAACTTTGCTCATAACCTGGAAAGAGAACAGCATGGATGCACTATTCCTTTAAGTGACTTTCATAATTTAATGTTCTCCTCTGGATTTTCATTCAATTAGTTCATCTGCCATCATAGGGTAATAAGATGCAATTGTAATTCCCATTTTACAAGTGAAGAAACAGGCATGTGGAGGTTAAGAGTCCCTTGATTCCCATGTGGTCCTCTGGCCTCCCTTGACCCCACTGCCTGAGATGACCTCCCCGTGCCCTTCTGACAAGGAATGTGATAGTGATTCACTATGGAAACCTCAACTCCTGCTCCACTGCAGGGTATTTCTCTCTCTCTAAAAGCAATCTCTTTCAGCATGCCAAGCAAATCCAGGTTGCTCGGCGGGCATAACAGGATCTATTAGAGTAAAGATAGCCCACAGAGAGATTAAATTCTGAATGTATCTGCTAAACTGAAGAGGACTGGCTACCAACACAGAACCTTCCAAGAGGCCAGACAGATTCTGGGTCTGTATCCTGCCATGATCCCTGCAGACAGGAGAAAACAAAGGACGTTCTTAACAAAAGCTACAGGTGGACCCACAATCCTCCTCAGTGTAATTAAAAACATTTTTCTTTCCACAGCTCAGCTTTCATCTTTTATCCTTCTTTATCCTCTCCCCTTCATCCCCTAAGGGGTTCCTGAATGCTGATGAGACGACGGGACTAAAACCATCTTGTCATCTTTTGGGTCAATTCTTTGGCTAGCCAACATCCAGCCATGGGTCAAATGATCAGTAGGTAGCACGCCGGTCCCCATGGGAACGGATTCTAATTTGTCATCATCTCCAGTGACAACGTTTCATCACAACATCAATGAATTTCTTTCTTGCTGAATTTCACTTCCCTTAATTTTCCCATAGACATTTCTGTCATTTGCATACTTCCCCAGAGCCCCCTTTTTTTAAAGCTCTCTCTACCTTAGCTTTATAGTTCTAAAGACTGGGGGTGGGGCAGACACACAAAAAGGTAAAAGAAAACAAAAATGTAAAGGCAGAGTACACACTTTATTTATGTCTCTTTCCTAAAACTCCGGAAGGAGTTTTGAATGTTAGGGAAAGCTGCATTTAAAATGCATAACAAGGAAGCTGACAGGCACCGACAGGAAAGGTACCCTAGGGGACTGAAGATTCATAGAAAAATTCCTATTGAGTGTAGAAGAGTTTAACATTTGACATTCAAAAACCTTTGTGCTGTGATAAGAATTTAATAGCTGATCCCCTTTCCCTCCAATCCCAGTCTTATTACTCAAGAATTATTATTTCCCCCAGCAGTTCCAGGATTTGGTTATTTAAATGTGACACAAATAATTTTAAGTATATGCAGGCACAAATGCTTACCATCTCTGAACATCACATCACTGCATTCCAAAGTTCAAGTAGAACACATTCTCATTGTCTCAGGTTGCACACGGTAAACAGGATATATACAATGCAGTACCTTTGCTATCTCTTGGTAATTATTTTTAGTAATTATTAACAGTTGCAATATTCTCTAAACAGCTCTCTCAATTATCGGCTAGAAATATTGAGCAACTGACTTCACTAGTCTCAGTTTTCTCATGAGTAAAATAGGAAGACTGCCCCCTTTACAGGGGCTTATTGTGCTGTTTAAATGGTGAACATATAAAGCCCAAGAGAAGTATAAGGGATTATTCTAATTGTTCTAGCCCAGTCTCCATACCAGGAAATGCATGTAATAGTGATAGGAAAGTAATGTAAGGTCTAAGTTTTCCAATAACCAAGCCCTAAGTAAGGGAGTGGGCTGCCTGAACATTGACCATTCTGTTAATTTAACTCACCCTCATCCTTCATCCTCCATAGGAAACCTGGCACAGGGTTGGCAGGGGAAGGAGGGAGCTTTTCTATTTTCCCCTCTTAGGTTAAAAGCAAATTGGCATAAAGGGCTTAAGCTTTGGAGTCAAATAAATTTGAGTTAAATCCAGCTGTCATTTACTAGCTAAAGGAACTAGGCAAATTATTTCTGAGTCTCAACTTTATGATCATTAAACTGGAAATAGTAATAGGTGTTTCATGTTGTTTGAAAACTAAAAGGGATGAAGTTTGCGAAGTATTCAACAGAATAACATACTGTCAGTGCCAAATAAATGGTATTGATTTTTGTGTTACTACTGCTGTTATTGTTACTATTATTGTAGTTATTATTTGGGGATTTTATGTATTGACATAGGTACTTTGAATGGAGAATCTTGAAGAACATAATTTTCGGCAATTGGAGAGGTGGCAGGCTGGATGCATTAACACTGGACTAAGGACCATGCTAGAGCTGTCAATGCCTCTTTGAAAGCACTATGCCCTAAAGGTTATGTAGTTACAGTTGCAGGTAACTCAGGATTCATCTGGGATCTTCTCTTTCTAAACTTAAGGATCTGATAAGGACTTTACTCTGGGTTTTTTGTTTTGTTTTTGCCATTTTCAAAGCATTTTTACATGACTCATCTTAATGTGTGCCTTCCAACAACCCTGGGAACTGGGCAGAGCAGGTATTCCCTGTCCCATTCCTACACTCAGAAAATCTAGGCTCAGTAGTGGGCCCATACTCATGTTGAGTGAGTGTAGAAAGTAGAGATCATTTCTTCTAAGCCCTAGCTCTATTTTCTCTATGTGCTACAAACTCTCCAAATTGCGGGGGGGGGGGGGGATCAAATCTCCCAGATCAAACTAAGTTCTACTCGTTCTTTCAGTCCCAGCCCAATTTTTGTCTCTTTGAATCCTCCTCAAGACCCTTCCTTTCCAAAATTACCTTGGACTCACCATCTGCACCCCTCATAACCTACTTCATATTGTTCATTTTTCCTATTTAAGGATCCCGTTTCCCCCTCCCCCACAAATCAGTAGCATAACAATTAGCATTTATGGATTGCTGGCCATGTGCTGGGCACTTTGAAAGTGCAACTATACATCAAGCCTTTTAATTTTCCCAATAGCTTTTAGTAATTGCTATATGCTCTTTTTAATAAAGGTTCTAATTTGCCCAAGGCCACGCAGCTAATAAATAATTAGAACCCATGTTCTTGAACACTATATACTATGTATTTTTATTTAATGCAGTGCCTAGCACCTAGAAAAGACTTAGAAGTGGTCACCACTGTATTCATCTGCCCTCATACAATACACCATTATTTGCAACATTGGAGAAATCTGCTTCTAGTTCTAGGAAAGGGCAGATAAACCTATGAATACTGCTCCTTTCTGGTTCAAGCCAATCAAACTCTGGACCTGTCTAATTCCCTATCTTGACCTGCCCCCTGGGTAGTATCAGCTGCTCTGGCATTAAGTCTTGCCCAGAAAAAGAACGCCAGTTCAGGGAAGGTATCCTGATGGCCAATAGCCATCATTGTGATGTGGCTGCTCATCAACCACCAGAGTTTGGGCTTTGTGTAATCACTCAGAGAAGAGCTAGGCACAGCAGGCAAGGATACAACACAAAATAAGTGAAGACCTGCAGACAGAATAGGGTCAGTCTGACTTTCCAATGGCCCAGAAGCTTCAGGGTTGTCTGTCGGATGTGTGGGAATAGCACATCCAGTGGAGAAGCAGGGCAGCTGCTGACAGATGAACTGCAGGTGGACCAGGAAGATTTATGTGCAAGGCTGTCTGGGCTCCAGGGTCACATACCCTGATCCTATGAGAGGTGGGGCCCCTGTGGCTGAGCTGGGGAGGAGTGCAATGGAAAAAACAGAAGGCAAGTGCTGACATGCCAGAGAACCAGAGGAGGCCGAGCTCTGGGAAACAGTTGAGAGCAGCAGCTTCTCTCTAAGCAAAATGCAGGTTTGCTTTAAAGGTTATAAGGGGTTTGCTTTGGGCAGCAGTTTGTGTTAGGTATTTCAGGAGAGTCATGGAAACACACACCCAAGCCTCCTGAAAGCCAAGGTTATCAACTCAAGGGCTCAACAAGCTCTTGCCCTGGTTTTCACCCCACTCTACCCCTAACAACCAGATCATAACAAAAGAAACAATGGGAAGGGCAGGTTTCAATCCACCTCTTCTCACTTCATCCTGTAATAGGAGCTCCTGAGCTGAGGTTCCTTTAAACCAAAATAAGCAAGTCCTCAGGCCTTCAAAGTTTACAGCCTGTTCCTTCATGAGGAACAAGAAGTTCAGCCTAGTCTTGACCTTAGAAAAATCAAGAGGCTGAGAATTGGGGAGTGGGGGGAGAAGCAGGAACCACAGTACAGAGGCTAACCTCTACCGTTTAACTCACAACTTTTGAGAGAAGTTTGCGTAAGAAATTAATCATGGTGGAAAAGGAGCAAAATATCTTGGGTTTGTGAATTTAGTCATTTTCTGGTGACCCATGAAGGACACAATCATGGAAAAGAAAACTCAGGCCCCTCTTACTTTGTAAAGCCCATATTTAGAGTACAAATATCTGTGCATAACTTATCAACACCAGGTGTAACTTTAGAAGCATTCCAAGTAACGGGAGGCCATACCACTAGAGAAACTAAACTGGGGATAGGCTGGGAGGGCTCTGGGACCCTGCAATTTTCCCCACACCCACTGCAAATGATATCTCATCTCCAACCAATCTGGCAACTTGGGATAGGGCCTGGCACACTGCAGGGACTCAGGAAGTCTTTTCTGTATAAATGAAAGTCAAAACCCCAGCTAACCTCCAGTTACAGGCCATCTGACCAGTGTTTTAGGGTTTCTTGACGGGCCCTTTGAGAGTAGATCGATCAAACACTTGCCAGCAAGTGTCAATTAGCTCAGCAATGAAGTGGAAAGATGACACTGGCAGGGAAACAAAAATCTGCTACCACTAAACACTTCCTTACCCTTGACCTGGCAAGAACTTAGTAAATCCAATTCTTGGGAAGACAATCTTGAAACACAATGGAAAAAAGATGTTTCCATTTCCCCTTTTTGAATATTGACTTAGCTCTCCAACAGAATAGAACATGCCATTTCAGGACTTCATTAATACATAATTCGTCTAATGACCTTAGAGCTCAATACAGTAAGTAGATCTCTCCTAGTCCTCCATTATAAGAAGATAAGTCAGCACAAGACAGAGGCCAACATAAAGTGTACTCCATATTTGTAATAACAAACTCCCACAACATAAATTCCCTTTAAAACTGAGGAGGGGGGAAATAGTGCAAGAGAAAGCATCTTATAAACATTCAATTTCTTCAACTGTTGAAGACTGGCCTGGAATATCCATAATCACCTGATTGTTGAGTATGGCGTGAAAACCTCAGGTAGGAGAGCACTCTCTCTTGATCCTACCTTCTAACAGGGAGGCCAGTTTGTAAGATACTTCTCTCAATAGATAGAGAAAAGGTACTTCTTCGCTTTAGTTTCAAGATACCCGAGTAGTGACAAAGGAGCTTCTGAGATCTCGGGGCCTTTACAATATAGACATAGAGCTTTAAGTACTGATACAGAGGTAGGAGTTGGTTTTGTTTTGTTTTGTTTTGCTGTTGTTTTAATTAGGAAACAACCACAACACTCACACAGACCACTTATATGAGGTGCAAAGCCTGGATGCTAGCGGGAAATGCTATTAAGATTTGCTAGAAACAAGAAGAAGTAATGTTTCCCATGTGGATTCCAAACCAGAGGAATGAGGATATTTGCTTCAATCACAACAATTTTATTATATCGTTCTCTGAACTATTCTGTGTGTTCCCTTGCCAAACTGCATCTGATATCATTCTCTAACTCACAGTTGGATTTGGGAAGGTCTTCTCATCCCCTATCTGATGACAAGGAGGATTGCAAACAGAAGACCTGGGGCATGCCTGCTCTCTATCGCAGTCTGCGTAGGATTCATTGCTAACACCTTCCTGGTGGTGGTGGTAGTCAGGGTGCCTGACATTGTGTCAGAGGATGTGACGGCGACACTCCTCCAGGAGTTTGCAAAAGAACCAGCATGCACTTTGCAGCATATAAAAGGACTAAAGACTGCTTAAGCACCAATCAGTGAAAATGTCTACCATCAGCTATTTTTAAAACAGCTATATATTAAAACAAAGTTGAAATCTTGGTAAGATTTATTTTTTATCAGTGTGTTACTTCATGGGTCCAGACTTTCAAAGGGTTTGGCTAATTCTGAAGCTCTTGATATTAGTAGCAATTAATTCCTTCACGTCCTCACCACAAGTATTTCCTACTGTGCTAAGGAATATATTAGGGATGATGTGGTCCCTGCTCTTAGAGGAGGCTCACCAGTTTTCAAATACACTCTGAGTTGAGATTCTGTGTATGCATTCTGCCAATGTAGACGATTGGATTGTTTTTCTAGTAGGAGCAGCAGTCTTGTGTGGATTTGGAGAGATCTTGGCTGTTACCTTCTCCCCAGTATTTGAGTACTATCCAACCCAGAGATACTGGAAACGTGGGTATAATGAGCTTAAATTGTTTCCACTTTTAGTGGAATGTTCATTTCTCATGATGCAGTCTTCCTGGCTTATAGAATGAAGACTTCCACTCAGTCCATTCCCTTCTAGTTAGATGCATTTTGAGTAAAAAGCCCATACTTTTCAAGTTTCTGCTTTACGAAAAGACGACATCTGCACACATACAGACTGCAGGGTTATGTGAAATGCTGGAGCAGGGAGAGATGCACAGTGGAGTGGGAGCTTATGTTTCTTTTCCTGCCCTGCTCCAGAGGCTTCATCCTTCAGTACCTGGCTACCAACTACTCTCCAGTGGTGCCTGCCTGCAACACTCCCTTCTCCCTGTCTTTGCTGATAGAGAAACAGTACCTGCACGCCTGCCTTTGCTGCATCTCCAACAGTGGGAACACAATGTATGGAAATTAAGAGAATGGGGGAAAAGGATTATTCTGGGTTTTTGCCAAAACAAGGACAAAAAAAAAAATCTGTAACTACATAAGCCTCAAATATTAGTGTGTGGTGGTGGTGGGAGAGAAAGATTTCCATTTTCTATTGCCGGGGTAAGAGTACATATAACAAATGTAAACATGAATGTTGGCTTATAGAGACTGTAAATACGTGCACAGAATACAATGCATATCTGTAAACAATAGATACTGCATTTTTTTGTGTGTTCAAAGAGAGTACATCATATCAAACGTGTGAGTACACAGGAGAGGCATGTGTGAGAGAGAGAGCAGGATTATCTACCCTTATCTCAATATGAGGCACATACATTGGCTAACATACAGGACACATATGCTTAAAGTCAGCGAGTCTATATTTGGCATCAGAATTAAACTTTTCATGCATGCATACAACCATATTTTAATTTCCAGATATAAACAAGCATATGGAACATATGCTGCATATATATTTTTTTCCTTAAAATATAAACAAAATAAATAGTTGAAATTCCAAACTGCTATTTATTAAATAGTGAGATAGGTAGCCATCTGGTTGCTTTCATTCTCCTGGGCCATCTTGCTCCCCGCCCCTCCCCCAGGCAAGCTGGCTGAGCAGTTCCTGATTATTAATCAGTAACATTGACAATAATCAGAAATACTGATTATTGGCTTGTCAGAAATACTGATTATTGTCAAAGCTTCATACTGGGAGAGAACCTAGGAGTCCTGAGAGTAGCAAAGGGTTTGCTACACTCTCCAGGGAAGCCATACTATGAAAAGCTTTACCAACCACAGTTCCACACTGGGAATGCCAAAGGGTCAACCAAGTTCTACTTGCGTGTAACAGAAAGGAAGCTCACTCTATTAGACTTTAATCCTAAGTACTAACTCAACAGCTGCAGTTTTTCAATTACTCCATTAGCTAAAAGTTCTTATATAAGAGGTACTCATTTACAAAACAACGCCAGCAACAAAACAAGCCAAAACCCAACAGAAATTCCATAGTGACATACATTATAAGCAAGTGTCTTAGGGTTATGTCCTAACGGAATAATGATGAATTGTGTGGGGGGGGGGGGGGGGGAGAGTGAAAGATTTCATTTAACTTTTATATCTTGTTTATGTTCCTGCAGGATGATCCCTTAGTAATACAATGCTCTTCCTCATATTACATCCTTGTGATTTATTAGAGAAAAGGCTTGTCACTAACAGTCCAGAAGGCACCCCAGTCATTGTTTTACCCATGTCAACTGAGCATTTAAACTCAATCTTTTCCTCATTTAGCAGCTAAGTATTCATCATAGTACTTAAAATGTTTAGACATATTCCTTTCTTGCTTTGGTTGATGAGTAATACTCTCAGGAGAGAATAAACCACCTTCCTTTTTAAAAATTGAAGACCTACAGAAAACTGGCAGTGGAAAAAGTATAAAAAGCAACATCAGACCACATTGATTAAAATCTTGGCCATATCACCTAATTCAAGAATGATTTTGGGAAACTGCTTAGCAGAGTCTCAATTTTCTCAAATCTAAAATGGTAAGAGGACTTTTATTTGTATCACAGGGTTGTGGTAAAAATTCAAGGAGATAATTCACATTAAGCAGCATTTGTTAAAAGAACACAACTGTTGTGTCAAATAAATAATCTTTCTCCAGAATAAACACCGTTTAGGTACAATCCAGTTCTTGCACCCACCCCCCATTTATTAGAACTCTAGAAAAAATTTCTAGTTTGAGCTGAAAGTACTGCCACATTAGATGGAACTGATAATCTATTCAGACCACTGTTCAGTCTCAAATACAATCAGGAAGTATTTCCCAAAGAGGGTACTTCTGTCCTTTGGGGCATCACCGGCAAGAGATTAGCAAGATATACCAAATATATGAACACATGTCTCGTGTGACTTAACTATGTCCTTGGGATAAGCTCTTTGTTTCTCTTCCTACAATGTCAAGTATATAGTAAGTCCTCAACAAATGTTTGCTGAATTCATCATCTACCACTTACCACAGTATGCTCAGAATCTCCCCTTCAAGAGATCATACTCTAGTTTATCCATTCATTCCCAATATCCATAAAGCACTACAACATTATTCTGACATGGTCCTTCCACTTAGGAGTTTATTTTTAGAGGACCTACAAATACCTTAAATTTTCTCTCTGCTTTAAGGACATTTAATATTTTCTTACCATTTCCAACAAAGTTTAAGGAGTATCTCCTAATCATAATATTTGTGCATTTCTTTTAAACCCAAACTCAACCTTGCAGGATTATTTTTGAAAAGCAGAAGGATGTAATCAATGGTAGACCTTTTTTTAAAGTGACACACTACTTTAAAAAACTTCATACTGGGCAGCCCCAGTGGTGCAGCGGTTTAGCACCGCCTGCAGCCTCGGGCGTGATCCTGGAGACCTGGGATCGAGTCCCACGTCAGGCTCCCTGCATGGAGCCCGCCTCTCCCTCTGCTTGTGTCTCTGCCTCTCTCTCTCTCTCTCTCTCTCTCTCTCTGTCTCTGTCTCTGTCTCTATGAATAAATAAGTAAAATCTAAAAAAAAAAAAAAACTTCATACTAAACTCTAATATATCAAGAAAATAAAGTGAATTGTTAGAGGAAGAAGTGGAAAGAAAAGAAAGATAGGAAGAAGTAGAAAGAAAAGAAAGATTTCATCCTTACATTTTACAACAGCTTCTGCAGTACCTTCCCTCATACCTTAGGAGATGAAATTTTGAGATATGTACTAGAACACCAAATCTAAATTCACTTGAATTCATAATCAGTTTGCTAACCACTTAGATGACCCTGGACAAGATATTTACCTGTGCATAATTTTCTTCGTCCGTAAGCTTTATAGAGCTGGTTTTGAAGATTATGAATTCCTGTAGCAAATGTTTACTGAGTACCTACCATATACTACACAGTAGATATTTTTTCCTGATACTGAGAGCACATCGAGGAATTAAATAGCTCTGCCCTCAAAGAGTTTTTGTTCTACTAGGAAATAATAATATATAAATGCATACAAAAATGCATATAAAAAAATAAATGCATATACACATCCTAGGTGATAAATTATAAGGAGATAAATAAAACTGAAATGAGGATAAAAAGTAAAGAGGGGTGCAATTAATAAAATTTAAAAACAAATGGCCAAGAAGGGCCTCACTGAGGAGAAACACTGAGGTAAGACGGAAGAATTTAAGGGGGGGGGGGGAGAGAACTATGCTGCTACAGAAGATTTAATGACAGTACTTAATACATATTCAATAAATGATGACAATTATTATCATAACCAATAATGAGACAAAGAAAACACAAAAGTAGAAAAATTCTGTCTTTGTCACTTTAACACTTATAATGACCTCTCTGATACAGTTTTCCTGTATGGAAAATGGGATAATGATAGCTGCACTTTTTATGATGTCATTAAGAGGATAAAATGAGAAAATATGCATGGATATACTAAAAAATAAAGAGCCACATAAATATTACAACTATCACATCCTCTCTTATACTATTTTTCCAAAGTGAGAGACCACCATCTCATCTTATGGAACAAGGCATACGTGGGCCAGGAAGAGGGTTTCTAAGATAAAAAGGAATTTCTCTTGGAAAGTCAGACTATGAACAATAAGAGCTGAAACAGACCTAGATTAATTCCCAATCAAGGAAACCTAAACAACCTGCTCAATTTGCCAGGGCTCTGGTTTTCGAGAATAATCATCTGTTTGCTCTGAGCCTTGGTTGATTCATTATAAATTCCTCATCTGGGTGGCTTCACTAGCTTTCAATCTTCCTTTTACCTTCCTACAAATTTAGTGCCTTTTGTTCACTTATTCAACTAAAATTTCATGAACACTTACAATAAACACAGAGCCAAGTGCAGATTTCAGTAAGTGGGTGAATTAAACCAGGGATCAGCCTAAATAAATCCCCCAGGGACAGGTGGGGGAAAGGTTAGAGGCAAAGAAAGAATGGAATCCATCTACACCACCTCCAGGATTCCTCTAACTCTGGACAAGTCTGAGCCTTGAACATACTTAACTAGGTAATTATCAACAAAATGTGAGCCTTCAGGCTACTACCACACTAGGTTATATTGGCTGGGCAATCCAAAATAAACCCAGATTCTGGAAATATGAATACCAAGGTGCAAGGGTATCTCTAGAAACTTTTTTAAAACAAATATTTGCTAAATGCCTACTTTAGTACCAGGCACAGGGAGCCAGAATTCAAAGACCTGATTCTCAAGTGTTCAGCACTTCCACACCTCCTCTTGTTTACCATTGTCCCTTTCTTCTGTGGTTCAGTGCACAGTTCAATAATGTAACCAGGTTTTCCTACAGTGAAGAGTTTCCAGTAATAGAAATACACAAGTAATACAAATGCAAAGCCAATATAAATCCCATGTCCAGTCTCCTACTTCTCGACTAGCATGGCTTCTAGTTAAAGCTCCCACTAGTCCCCTTTCAAGGGTCTTTCTGTGACCATTCTGTCCCAGAAATTCTCTAAAATTCATAGATCTTTTCTTGCAGGCGTTACTTAAGAGTATTAACACATTAAGAATAGCAATCTTCTCACTCCTTCACTCTTATATGCACACTCTACCGGCATTTTTTTTTTTTTAATTTATGATAGTCACACAGAGAGAGAGAGAGAGGCAGAGACACAGGCAGAGGGAGAAGCAGGCTCCATGCACCGGGAGCCCGACGTGGGATTCGACCCGGGTCTCCAGGATCGCGCCCTGGGCCAAAGGCAGGCGCCAAACCGCTGCGCCACCCAGGGATCCCTCTACTGGCATTTTGAAAGCAGAATACAAAATACTGAATACCTCTGAAAGCAGAATACAAAATACTGAAATGTCTAGTCTGTGCCAGCCATGTAACTTTTTAAGCAATCTTGCAAAATAGACTATTACCTCTATTTTGTAAATAAAATGGATGCAGACACTGAAAGGTTAAGTGTCATGCCAAAAATCAAATTGATAGTAAATGACAGAACCTATGTGGAACTCTGTTTTCTGTATCAAAAGATGAGGCTCTTTAGTTCTCCATTCCAAGCAATCCCTACACAAGAAGGCTGCCCCAAAGACTGGAAGGAAGCTTCCTAACCTTTCTGGCCTGGTCTCAGAGGTCCCTTCCAACTCTAAAATTCTGAAACATCCCACTACATACAACTGATTATTCACATTTTGGCACATAAAGTATCCTCTCTCTAAAGACAGACTATGTCTATTCATAGTATCTTTGAAGAAAGAACTATTTTGTGTTTGTGCTGCTTCAGAGTATATTCCTTCTTCTATGAATAAAGGGATATAATTTTGTTCATGATCTAGATATTGCTTTTTAGATAGATTCTAATCCATTGTTTCGACCTGGTCCAAATTCCTCATGACTAGAGACTTGAATTTATACTTAGGTACAAGAATAATTTGGAGTATTAGCACCTGCTAAGTATCAATTTCTTTTAAGACCAATATGCTTCTCCTTTGCTGCACTCCAGTGAATTGTATTTGGTGAAATAAAACATCAAATTCTAAATCTTGCAGGTAGAACTGTCAGTATCAAATAACAATTGATAAAAATAATTAAGAAAAATGACAGACTTCTACCAAAATACATTTTAAATGCTAGAGTGTTTTGAAACACTAGAAATAGACTAGCAGTTTGCATCCAATCAGCCCAATTGCCTGCTAAAACAAACAAAAAAAATCAACTCTTCTCACAGGAATATAATAGAATCCAAAATTTTTCATAGTCTCCAGAGTACAGTCCAAATTTTTTGATAGAGGAAAAAACCAAAGTGTGACCAATTTTCAAGAATAAAGAAACAAAAATCAAATTCAAATATTTGCAGATGTTAGAAGCAGTAGGCAGGATTCTAAAGCAGCTATCATAACTATGCTCAAGGATACAAAGGAAAACATGCTTGCAACGAATGAAAAAATCTTAGAAAAATACCCCATTAGAAAGAAACAAGTGGAAATCCTGAAGTTTAAAAATCTGATACTGAAGCTTTAAAAAAAAAAAAATCTATCTGTGGAGTTCAACACCAGGCTGAGGCAATAGGAGTAAAGTTAAAGACAGATCAACAAAAATTATCTCATCTGAAAGTCAGAGAGGAAAATAATTTAAAGAGGAGGAGGAGGCATTACCTCAGAAACATGTAAAATATCAAAAGATCTAGCATATATGTGATTAAAGTCCCAGCAGGAGAAAGGAGAATGATGCAGAAAAAATATCCGAGGAAGTAATGATCAAAACTTCCTCAATTTGATGAAGACTATACATTTATAGATTTAGAAAGCTCAACAAACACCAGAGAGGATAAATAAATACCAAGACTGTTAGGTCTAGACAGTTATAGTCAAATTGCTGAAAACCAAATAGAGAGGGGGAAAAAATGTCAAAGCAGCCAGGGTGTGCGTGTGTGTGTGTTTTTGGGGGGCAATGATATTACATCCAGGGACAACTTTCACAGACTTCTCATCAGAAATGGAGTCCAGCACACAATACAACATCGTTTGTGCACTAAAAGATTTTTAAAAAGCAATCAGTCTAGAATTCCATCTCAAGCAAAAATATCCTTTAAGAGTAAAGGCAAACAGACATTTTCTGAGCAGTACAATAATAAGAGACTTTGTCACCAGAAAATCTTCACTACAACTAAATATCAAGAGAAGTTCTTAGCCCTTTCCCTTTCATGAAGATGGCGCCAAAGGTGAAGGAAGCCCCTGCCCCTCCCAAAGCCAAAGCCAAAGCCAAGGCTTTGAAAGCTAACAAAGTGGTGCTGAAAGGCATGCACAGTCACAAAAAAAAAAAGAAGATCCATATATCACCT
This sequence comes from Nyctereutes procyonoides, assembly GCF_905146905.1. NCBI lineage: Eukaryota > Metazoa > Chordata > Mammalia > Carnivora > Canidae > Nyctereutes > Nyctereutes procyonoides. The sequence goes on along the minus strand of NW_026575140.1, from coordinate 43,929,477 downwards.
ACATTCCGACGACCCAAGACCCTGCATCTCCGAAGGGAGCCCAAATATTCTCCAAAGAGCACCCCCAGGAGAAACAAGCTTGATCACTAGGCCATCATCAAGTTCCCCCTGACTACTGAGTCAGCCATGAAGAAAACAGAAAACAAGACACTTGTGTTCATTGTGGATGTCAAGGCCAATAAGCACCAGATCAAACAGGCTGTGAAGCAGCTCTATGACACTGATGTGGCCAAGGTCAACACCTTGATCAGGCCTGATGGAAAGAAGAAAGCATATGTTCAACTGGCTCCTGAGTATGATGCTTTGGATGTTGCCAACAAAATTGGGATCATCTAAACGGAGTCCAACCGGCTATAAATCTAAATTTTTTTCACCATAAAAAAAAATAAATAAATAAATAAAAGAAGTTCTTAGACTATCAGTTGATTATCTTTGGAAATAAATGAAGCTCATTGGAAATGGTCAAGTACCCAACATTTATTTTTCTTTTAATTTGTTAAGTTCCTAGGACAGTTTAAAGCAACATCTGTAACATTCTCTTGTGCAGTTTACAACAGACATGAAGGGTAGCAGTGGAAAAATGGACCTATAAGGTTATGAGCATTCTAGATTTCATATGAAGTGTTAGAATATTAATTCCAAAAACACTGTAATAAGTTAAGGCTGTATATAATTTATATAGCATAAACCTAAAAATAAGAGAAATATAGCTTTAAAAAGCTAAGAGATTAATATGAAATTCCAAAAAACTTCAAAAATTCAAAAGGAGGTGGGGGAAGAACTAAAAGAGGGGAAAATGAAAAAGCAGTTGACCCAAATCCAAAAATCAAAGTAAATACTCCCAACTAAAAAACCTAAATTGACAAATTAAAAAAAAAAAAGCCTCAACTATATTCTGTTTACAAAAGATACACTGTTACCAATGGAGACCAAAGGTAGATGCTTATGAAAAGACAGTGCAAATAGTAAGCATAGAAAGGCTAGAGTGACTATATTAACATGAACTTAAAGTTCAAGGAAAGACCAATGTAATCAGAGATAAAGAACATTTTACAATGTCAGAAACAACAACTCATCAGAAAGACCAATTTTAAACGTATACATGCCCAATAATGAAGTCTCAAACTATAGGAGGCAAAAATGGGCAGAATTAAATGAAAAAATACAATTCCACCAATATAGATATTAACAATCCTCTTAGCAATGATAGAATCAGACATATAAAAATCAGGCCCAAAATAAATATCTAAATTATCAACCTGCTAAACCTAATGAGTATATAAAGAACCTAAGAGTCAGCAACTGCCAAATACACATTCTTTTCAAGTTTACATGGTATACTCACCAAAATACATCATGTGCTGAACCATAAAACTCAAAATTTCAATAAACTAAGAAGGACTGAAATCATATAGAATATGTTCTTTGACCACAGTGAAATTAAATTAGAAATTAGGAACAATAGCTAAGAAAATCCCAACTGTTTTGGAAATTGGACAACACACTATAAAGTAATCCATGGGTCAAAAAAGAAATTAGAAAAGATTTTAAAAATTGAACTATAATAAAACAGTGATAAACTTTGAGCTGTAACAAAAGCAGTGCTTAAAGGACAGTTTACAGTGTTAAGTGACTCTATTTGAAAAACCAAAAGGTTCAAAAAAAAAAAAAAGGTGTTAAAAATAAAAGAAAAAAAACAAAGACCTAAAATTCCAATTTAAGAATTGAAAGACCAAAATTAACCTAAAACATAAGGAAAGAAATTATAAAGAACTTAAATCTGTGAAATAGAAAGTGGAGTAAATTAATGAGGCCAAGTTCAAGTTTTAAAAACTTGATCATCACCAATTTACTTTGCCATTCATTCTCTCTCTCATTCTGTCACTCTGATTTATCCATTTAACTGATTTTTTTCCCCAAAAAAAGCTAGCATTTTGTTTTACTGTTTTATGTTCTATGTGTTTCTTTTAGCCTACAGATATTAAAAGAATAAAATATTAAACACTTTTATGCCAACAAATTTGACAATTTAGATGAAAAGGACAAATTTCTTGAAAAAAAAAATCCACTTACAAAAATTGATACGAAACAGAAAATCTGAGAAGAAACGAAACCTCCCCCCTAAACCCTACCCACAAAACCCAAAGACCTGTAGCTATTAAAGAAACTGATGCCCACACAGAGTGCTCCAGGTGCAGATGGCATTCTGGGTGTATTTTACCAAAACAGGAAGGAATACCACGGATGTGATACACTCTTTTCAAAAGTAAAGGACAAGAGAATGTTTCCAAAGTGGTTTTATAAAGCCAATACCCTAAAACCACAAAGTGATAAGAAATAAGGGAAAAAGAAAAAGTAGAACAAGGTAAAGGAAAATCAGGAGTTTGGCAGGCAGGGTGGGCTGCATCTTAAAATACGGCGGTCTCCTCTTTCAGCAAATGACTTCTGAGGAAAGATGAAGCAGGTGAAGGCCCTTGGAGTCCTAGGTCTGCACAGCACCAGTGCAAAGCCCTAAAGCAGGAATGTACTAAGAAACACCAAGGAGGCAAGTGTGGGATCCTGCAGACCCAAGCCTTGTAAGTTTATCAACACAACTGAACTGATCAACTTCTTAATACTGATGTTAATCAAATAGAACGAGGACCCTGGATTTAGCAAATTGGACATCACTGGTGACCTTGAAGAGAGCAGTTCTGTGGAACTTGTAGGGCTGGACAAAGTTTTAGAGAATGGAACAACTGGATCCAGGGAGTATAGACACCTTGTGATGGTTTGGGCTTCAAAAGGAAAGAAAAAATGTGGCAGAACATGGAGAGCAAAGTGGGGTCAAGGGTTTGTTTGTGGTTAAGACAGGAGAATAGCTTGTTTACACGCTGAAGAATAGGATCCAGGAGAGAGAGAAGTAGACACCATTTAAGAAAGGAGGAGTACTGCTCAAGGAAAGCCCTCGGTCCAAGGTCAGGTACATCACACACGTAAGTGTTGCTCTTACCATGAATGCCTGTTCCAAAAGAATTCTGAAGTCCTCTAAAATCAGCTACTGCCATCAATAGTTTATGAAATACTGCATGAGGAAAATATGTTTGCTATTTCACTGAATAAGTGATTAATCTAAATAATTAGTAGAACATTTGTGAAAAAGTTAGACCAAACTCTTGAAACCTGTCCAAGGAGCCTCTGATTTCTTTGATGATCCAATTAAGGGCTCCAAGAGGCTCTTTCTCCCTTTGTTTCTTTTCTTCTTCATTGCTTTGTGTCTTATGGATGATGATTTGCTCTCTTTGGGGCACTTGATGAAAAATTTATTTTTCTTGATTCAAGTTCAATTTCATATAACAGCTTTATGTGCTCACACAATTTCATTTCTCAAAGTTTTAAAAAATGGAGTCTATGGGAAATGCTCCTCGTAAGAATGCACGCAGGGGATTTTTATTTTCCTTAGGCTGTTGCCATAGACTTTTGGCAGCAAAACTACACAGATACTGAACTAATTAAAGATTTAAAACACATTGTTAGGCATTTAGACCCACACTCTGAAGGTTAATTTAAAAGAAATAATTAGAAAAAGCAAAGTCTATGCCATAGAGAATTTTGTGGTAAGAGTCAAGAATCACAAAATGTTTTTTATTAGTTTAATTACTTTGCTCCCCTAACCAGAAGATATTAACAACACATTAGATTTACTTGCCAACTTATATAATATGCACAAGTCAGATCCAACTCTCAATGAGATCTGATTAGTAAGGTGGGAGAGTAAGAACCCATGAGGTTCTAGTTTTCATTACCCCGATGGAGGAATGATGGATAGAAAACTCAAGTCATGATTCCAGATCCTACAAAATACCCCAAAACATGAAGTGGTCCACTAAAGACTGAGCTAAAAGAGAGTACAGAGGTCAATAACCTACTTTGGATAACTAGCCTGTTTTGGCTTATCAAACAAATCTTATAAGCAGTTGAGATTGTTCTTATAATAATAATGACATGATAATTATCTTCACATACTGGATGCAAAATAGGCATAAGATCTATTTGTTCTGGGTTCTTCCAGAGGGCAGACTAGAAAGACTGGAGAAAGGTTAAAAGTACATTCTGGGTCAACATAAAAGAGAACTTTTTGATAATCAGAGAGGGGAAACACAGAACCATGTGATAATTTTCCATTTGAATTACTCAGATTAAAAAAAAAAAGCTTAGCAGAAGCTATTGTTTTGAATTGAAAATACAAATTTTAAAAATGAACTCTTAAAAAAATATTCATATATAAAACTTTGTGTCAAACTTGAAACTAGCTAACTTAACAGCCATGAGACTACAGGTAACTTATTTTATCTCTTGGAGCTTTAGTTTGCTCATCTGTAATAAGGGTATCTTTCCTTCAAGGTAATTTGGAAGGGGGCGAAAAATCAATGTAATAAAGCACCAGGGTTCTGTAAGTGCTCATTTGCTAGAATTTAAAAAAAATTATGAAAGGCTTCCAAGCTTTGTGCACAGCTTGATAAATGAAGCAATGACATCGGTCTGGGAAAACAAAACAAGTTTCACATTTGAATACAGTTGAAGAACTTGTCTCTGTTACTTCAAGGAAAGCAATAAAACTGATATCCCTGGATCAGTTTCTTTAAAAGGTTATCAAGTGGCCTCTGGTCTCCCAAAAAGTTTCCCCAAACATGCTTTGTGTAGAAATCTTCCCTACATTAAAAGAAAAAGCGCCTCTTAAATTTCATGACCCTAAAAGCACTTCTCAGTTTGCTGGAATAAAAATAAGACAGGAATCATTACGATAAGACTCGATACAGTAAACCACATCATATTCACTGTAATTTAGGGTCATTAGTTTTTAAAACTATCTAAAGCTAAGAAAAAAAGAATACATACATAAGTGCTTACATCCTCTAAATTTAACCTGCAGAAACCAATAAAACATTTTAAGATCTATACAGAGGAAATGCTCAACTTCAAGATTAAACCACAGTAATTTCTTATAAATAACTATCCCATAAATAACTTCACTCTAATGACAGTTGCAAAGGTTTTTCCTCTTGTATAGCACTTCTGAAGCTTGGATCAAGTCAAGCTGTTTTCCATGAATAAAATAAAGGCAGCATCTCAGAGTTTGAATTATTATGTGTTTTACTGTAGTTATCTTTTTATTCTGGGGAAGCACTCTGCTACACTCTGGTTTTTAGCTTGGTTCTGTTTTTTACTTAAGTTTCCAGCCTCGCTTCAAATTACCAGTTGATAGTCACATGGTGTAATGAAGTTGGTGGATTAGTTGAAATTAAAACCCAGATTCCTCTTTACCACCCTTCTTTTCAAACACAGATCAATTATTTATGACCAAGTTCACCAACACTGTTTTAATTTAGGAAGCAGTCCATTTGAAGGCAGCTGTAAATAAAGTAAATAGAATCTGGCCTCAGAACTTCCTGATCCCACACAGCATTGAAAGGAGAAGAAAGAGGAAAGGAAAGAAGCAAAGGAAGGATACAAGGGGAGGAAAGGAAAAACAAAGAACAAAAGAAGCCAATATCCACTGAGCTGCTTCTATGCCAGAATCTTCCACATAAAGGATCTTATTTGTTCTCAATTAACAATTCTCACTTCATAAAGTAGATATTGTATTCACCTTATTTAAAACTTAGAAACTGAAGGTCAAAAAGGCCAACTTGCAGGGCACCTGGGTGGTTCAGTTGTTGAGCATCTGCCTTTGGCTCAGGATGTGTTCCCAGGGTCCTGGGATGGAGTCCTGCATCGGGCTCCCTGAAGGGAGCCTGCTTCTCCCTCTACCTCTCTCTGGGTCTCTCATGAATAAATAAATAAAATCTTTAAAAAAAAAAAAAGAAAAGAAAAGAAAGGCTAACTTGTTTACTGGGGGGTCATGGAATAAGGGAGAATTTGACCTGGGTTAGTCTGACTCCAAAGCCTGGACACTTCTTCCGATATTGGATGGAATAATTTCTAATCTTTTTAAAATTTGGATCCGTTTAGGAGTTTTCAAAACAAAAAGGAATTAAATAATTATTTCCAAAGTATAACACAAATAGTGAAAAACCATCCATGGAACCATTCTATCAACTGTCTATAAGAACTTCAAGTGTGAGGTTAAGACCTACATGAAATCACACACAGAACCGGGGAAAATCTCACAACAAGCAATGAAGCCATATCCAAAAGCAAGACAAAAGGCTGAGGACTGAATAATCTCTTACCTGCTGTACTTCACTTTCTCCATTTGAGATTTTCTCAGTGTAAACAAAGGAGTTGAATATTCGCTGGAACAAAAAGAAAATGAACAAACATTAGATTTTCTAAAGACAGTCATTTTCTAATGAGAGTGTGTGTGCACGTGACTAATTTGTTTACAACACAAACAGAATCAGACAGAAAAAATTTAATTAGAATACTGTTATTTTACACAGAGAAATCCACATATCAGCCAAAGTCAATCACACTTATATAAGCAATACCCAGGCACTTCTGTAGTGAAATAAACCAGATGTTCCACTATATTTTTCATTTTCAGAAATACATTTAATTATAGATTTCCGGAGCCCATGCCATTTTATCCAAGTGGTATAATCTGACAAAGTTGTGTTTCTCATTTAAATCCTGCACTCCCTGAATGCTGTAATTGTTTACAGACACTAGAATCTAATGTAATAAAGGTCTTTAAAAAGGATTCTTTCCATATTCTCTCATGTCCCTGGTCCCACCAGTACCTACCAAATATTATCTATCACCTTCATTACCCAAGCACTCCCTCGAGAGGGTAACATAATAGGGCTTGCCAAATATGTGCGGCCTTAAGATCCAGTTCTTACATGTCAGGAAATGGGACAGCCGTGCCAAGACATTAGTCCAAACTGTGACACACAAGCACACACATTCTTCCACTGCTCTCTGCCTAGCTAGTACCCACCCCCTCCGTACATTGCCTGCGTTTAAAACATCCCTGTAGACTTATGACTTTACCAAACCCCTCCCATTACCAAGCACTCCCAAGAGATTAATATATAACAAACTAAAGAAATTAGAATCCAAGATACATATCTGTTAGAGACACAAGAAAAGAGCAGGGACCCCATCATTTATCCTAAAACTTTAAAGATACAACTGGAATTCTCCAGATGAGTAAGGAGTCAGACCTGGAGATGTCAGCCAAAACTTCCCTTTTCCCTTTCTATCCTACTGCCAAGGGCTTGTCGGCATCTGGGACAGCTTCCAGGACTGTCTAACACACCTGCATGGTTGTGGTGAGCAAGGCAAGTGCCAAGTTTACCAAGTGCTGTGCAAATGAGGAAAGATAAGGTGCTGGGGAAGGGGGGGTTCAGAGGGGATGGGGGGTAGGTTTGTGACAGAATGGAATGGAATTACAGTCTGGAAAATTCTAAGTATGAATTATCATAATTTTACAATACACTACTCATTCATTCAACAGATGTTTATTTTCCCTTTCTTTCCTAAAAGTGACTCTGCTGAGGGGCGCCTGGGTGGTACACTAGGTTAATGGTCGACTCTTGGTTTCAGCTCAGGTAGTGATCTCCAGCCCAGTATCCCACTTGGTGCTCGGCATAGAAGCCTGCTTAAATTTCTCTCCCCCCCTCCCTGTGCCTCTCCCCTGAAGGTTGAGCACATGTGTGTGCTCTCTCTCAAATAAGAAAATTAAAAAAAAAAAAAAAAGACTGATAGAAAAGATACAGATTTTTAGTAATAGTGCTAACGATAATGATACTGGCTACTGTGTAATAAATACTTACTACAGGCAGACATTATTCTCAGCAGGTTACATCTGTTTACTTATTTTAAAATGTCTCCTAAAACACCTCCGTGACAGGCACTATTATCTCCATTATACAGAAGAAAAAACAAGCAGATTTGTTGGGTATTTAATGCCATGCACATATTGCACCTTTGTGTGCATATCCTATTCCATCATTATCCTATTCCATTATAAGGAAATCACTATTGCTCCAAAGATGAAAAACTACTACCTTGGGAAATTAACGATCTTACCCAGGGTCACTTGGCAAGGCTGGAATTGGAACCCAGGCAGTGACTCCCAATCTGGTGTCCCTTACTGTATTATCTCATAAGAATATGCCACATGGCTGCCTTATACACATAAAATAACAACAACAAAACCCGTCTCTATTAGGAGCTAACAACAACAGCACCCACCTCTGTTAGGAGCTAACACTCAAACATAGTGCAGATCAACAACAGTCCTTTAAGTGTCTTTCCAAAATTCAAAAGCTCTAAAAAAATCAAAAGTTTCACATAACACATTTGTTAGCAAAATAGGACATGATCTGAATTTATTTGGCAGTAAATGCCAACTCCAACTGATGTGTACTTATAACCTTTATTAAACCACTTAATGTGAATGTTCTGTAATTCTGATGCAGATATATTAATGAGTCTGATTACTGGGATCTGTTCGAGATCTCACCAGCAGTATTTTATCATTAAGAGGCATCAGGATTCAGAGTCCCAAGACATTTTGATAAAGAGATTAGGAACCTGTAGACCTACACCTTTAAGGTCCCAGTTTTCTGGTGAACACCTTAGTTTAGTAGATTATAACTTTTTTTTTTTTGAAGCTGGACCAGGTCACTGCCCTCTACTTCCCAGACCATATTCCATATTTTTATTCAATTTGATTTTCTTTTTTTTTTATAAATTAATTTTTATTGGTGTTCAATTTACCAACATACAGAATAACACCCAGTGCTCATCCCGTCAAGTGTCCCCCTCCGTGCCCGTCACCCATTCACCCCCACCCCCCGCCCTCCTCCCCTTCCACCACCCCTAGTTCATTTCCCAGAGTTAGAAGTCTTTATGTTCTGTCTCCCTTTCTGATATCTCTCACACATTTCTTCTCCCTTCCCTTATATTCCCCTTCACTATTATTCATATTCCCCAAATGAGTGAGAACATACACTGTTTGTCCTTCTCCGATTGACTTACTTCACTCAGCATAATACCCTCCAGTTCCATCCACGTTGAAGCAAATGGTGGGTATTTGTCGTTTCTAATGGCTGAGTAATATTCCATTGTATACATAAACCACATCTTCTTTATCCATTCATCTTTCGATGGGCACCGAGGCTCCTTCCACAGTTTGGCTATTGTGGACATGGCTGCTAGAAACATCGGGGTGCAGGTGCCCCGGCGTTTCATTGCATCTGAATCTTCGGGGTAAATCCCTAACAGTGCAATTGCTGGGTCGTAGGGCAGGTCTATTTTTAATTCTTTGAGGAACCTCCACACAGTTTTCCAGAGTGGCTGCACCAGTTCACATTCCCACCAACAGTGTAAGAGGGTTCCCTTTTCTCCACATCCTCTCCAACATTTGTTGTTTCCTGCCTTATTAATTTTCCCCATTCTCACTGGTGTGAGGTGGTATCTCATTGTGGTTTTGATTTGTATTTCCCTGATGGCAAGTGATGCAGAGCATTTTCTCATGTGCATGTTGGCCATGTCTATGTCTTCCTCTGTGAGATTTCTCTTCATGTCTTTTGCCCATTTCATGATTGGATTGTTTGTTTCTTTGGTGTTGAGTTTAATAAGTTCTTTATAGATTTTGGAAACTAGCCCTTTATCTGATATGTTATTTGCAAATATCTTCTCCCATTCTGTAGGTTGTCTTTGAGTTTTGTTGACTGTATCCTTTGCTGTGCAAAAGCTTCTTATCTTGATGAAGTCCCAATAGTTCATTTTTGCTTTTGTTTCTTTTGTTTTCGTGAATGTATCTTGCAAGAAGTTACTGTGGCCAAGTTCAAAAAGGGTGTTGCCTGTGTTCTCCTCTAGGATTTTGATGGAGTCTTTCATCCATTTTGAGTTTATCTTTGTGTATGGTACAAGAGAGTGGTCTAGTTTCATTCTTCTGCATGTGGATGACCAATTTTCCCAGCACCATTTATTGAAGAGACTGTCTTTCTTCCAGTGGATCGTCTTTCCTCCTTTGTCGAATATTAGTTGACCATAAAGTTCAGGGTCCATTTCTGGATTCTCTATTCTGTTCCATTGGTCTATGTGTCTGTTTTTGTGCCAGTACCACACTGTCTTGATGACCACAGCTTTGTAGTACAACCTGAAATCTGGCATTGTGATGCCCCCAGCTATGGTTTTCTTTTTTAAAATTCCCCTGGCTATTCGGGGTCTTTTCTGATTCCACACAAATCTTAAAATAATTTGTTCTAAGTCTCTGAAAAAAGTCCATGGTATTTTGATAGGGATTGCATTGAACGTGTAAATTGCCCTGGGTAGCATTGACATTTTCACAATATTAATTCTGCCAATCCATGAGCATGGAATATTTTTCCATCTCTTTGTGTCTTCCTCAATTTCTTTCAGAAGTGTTCTATAGTTTTTAGGGTATAGATCCTTTACCTCTTTGGTTAGGTTTATTCCTAGGTATCTTATGCTTTTGGGTGCAATTGTAAATGGGATTGACTCCTTAATTTCTCTTTCTTCAGTCTCATTGTTAGTGTATAGGAATGCCATTGATTTCTGGGCATTGATTTTGTATCCTGCCACGCTACCAAATTGCTGTATGAGTTCTAGCAATCTTGGGGTGGAGGCTTTTGGGTTTTCTATGTAGAGTATCATGTCATCGGCGAAGAGGGAGAGTTTGACTTCTTCTTTGCCAATTTGAATGCCTTTAATGTCTTTTTGTTGTCTGATTGCTGAGGCTAGGACTTCCAATACTATGTTGAATAGCAGTGGTGAGAGTGGACATCCCTGTCTGGTTCCTGATCTTAGGGGAAAGGCTCCCAGTGCTTCCCCATTGAGAATGATATTTGCTGTGGGCTTTTCGTAGATGGCTTTTAAGATATCGAGGAAAGTTCCCTCTATCCCTACACTCTGAAGAGTTTTGATCAGGAATGGATGCTGTATTTTGTCAAATGCTTTCTCTGCATCTAATGAGAGGATCATATGGTTCTTGGTTTTTCTCTTGCTGATATGATGAATCACATTGATTGTTTTACGAGTGTTGAACCAGCCTTGCATCCCGGGGATAAATCCTACTTGGTCATGGTGAATAATTTTCTTAATGTGTTGTTGGATCCTATTGGCTAGTATCTTGTTGAGAATTTTTGCATCCATGTTCATCAGGGATATTGGTCTGTAATTCTCCTTTTTGGTGGGGTCTTTGTCTGGTTTTGGAATTAAGGTGATGCTGGCCTCATAGAATGAGTTTGGAAGTACTCCATCTCTTTCTATCTTTCCAAACAGCTTTAGTAGAATAGGTATGATTTCTTCTTTAAACGTTTGATAGAATTCCCCTGGGAAGCCATCTGGCCCTGGACTCTTGTGTCTTGGGAGGTTTTTGATGACTGCTTCAATTTCCTCCCTGGTTATTGGCCTGTTCAGGTTTTCTATTTCTTCCTGCTCCAGTTTTGGTAGTTTGTGGCTTTCCAGGAATGCGTCCATTTCTTCTAGATTGCCTAATTTATTGGCGTAGAGCTGTTCATAATATGTTTTTAAAATCGTTTGTATTTCCTTGGTGTTGGTAGTGATCTCTCCTTTCTCATTCATGATTTTATTAATTTGAGTCTTCTCTCTCTTCTTTTTTTTCAATTTGATTTTCAAAACCTGCTCAGTACCATGAGAATACAAACTAAAAATTAATGTCATTTACGTAGGGTCTCCAGACCTTGAGGAATGTGATCAGTTTCTTATTTCTGATAAGGATCTTCCAGTTGATACATTGTCTGGCCTATCCTGGAAGATGCCTTATGGAACAATGCATGGAACAGCCCTGGGAAGCACACCAGATCCACCTTATTCAAGTTAACACCCACCAAGGGCCAAACTTATGAATATCACATCTTTTGTTGGTGTTGTTAAAATAAAAGCGAATTCCTCACTAGTAATAAGGAATGTGTGTTGTTCACAAGGCTGTGTTTCAGTCCTTGTTTTATTCATTTATTTTTAACAATTATTAGTAATGATTGCTAATACTTCCATGCAGATCCTTTTATGGCCTATAAGCATTTTTCTATGGTCTGCTTTTAATGATGGGGTAGATAAAAGAAAATTTAGAAAGAAGCTCTGGATATGAACAGTAGTTCATATCAAGACTTTGTAGACTACCCTACTTTATACAACCCTCTAGCCACTCTGCAAAGTGAAATCACCTGTGAGAGTCATATTTTAGGGCTATCACCAAAGCAAATGATTTTTGCCCCTCTCCTTCCCCACGCAGGGGAGGGCTGTTAGAGGTCAGTAGAATCTAGATTAGTAACTCACGACTCAACAGGTCAGCCAGTCATATCTGGTGCAAGGTTAAAAGTTTAGGCTCACGTCTGCGCACAAGACCTCCACGTACAGTGAGTTTCTACTACACTCTAGGTCAATGGACAGTAACTGTCCAGCTTAAAATGCAGAGCCTGCTAAATCCAGCTCTCAAAGGCTTAGGCTTAGTACTTTTATAGTTTACAATTTCACATAAATGATCACATTCGATTCCCACAGCAACTCTATGGGGCAGGCAGGGCAAATGCCTGAAACCGATTCTACAGATTGCAAGCTATAGCTCAAGCATTAGAAAATGTGTCACAGGTTTAAAAAAAAAAAAAAAAAATTATGTGAAGTCTGAACCCAGGTCTTGAGTAAAAACAAGCACTGATTTTAGCAAAGCTATTATATTTATTCACATCATCTGTTTGTTCAGGATAACCTAAGAATCCTAAGGAAGGAAAAAAGGCATATTGGGGATTTTTTTCTACCATTTTAAGGAAGATATAGTATGCTGGCATAACAATATATGTATCTGATTCACTATGTATATAAGCAATGTCTGGAGTGATTAAGAGTCTCAGAAAAAGGTCTTATTTTTTATTACTTTCTCCTGCTATGTGAAGCTGTGAAAGGAACAGGGGTTTTGGGGTGGGCTGGAAGGCGGGGGTCAGAGCAGGAGAAATTAATTTGAGAGCAAGGCATTCCAAATGATATACCCAGCAGACCTCAGTGTAAAGAGTTTCTTGGTTGTTAGAGGGACTTGAAAAATGAAAATGAAAAAGCTGTCCTAAAACAGGAGCAATCCCAAAAGGTCAGAGTGCCCAATCCTCTTGGATGATTTGCTCACAGTGACAGGGTTAGGGTATGGCTGTGCGGGGCGGACATTCTACCCTCTGTTTCCAAGCTGTCAGTTTCCACAATCCCAATTCCCTGGAGAACAAAAGGAATTCCAGAAATTTGAACTCTTAAAATTTGAGCACAACCTGAAGGGAGTCTGAAGGAACTCTCCACGGTGTATGAATCCCTGGAAGTAAAGGCAAAAATACTGCCCAACCCTGCCCACTAGTCTCTCTCATTCTCAAATACTGTAAGTAAAAATGTGTTTTAATGAATGAAAAGATCATTAAAATGGGTGGAGTTTTTAAAAGTTCTTTTACGTAAAAATATTTCACTGGATTCTCTTTATCAATTAGATTTACTTCCACAATCAAAGAAAACAAAGTATCTTATTTTTATGCTCACGAGAACAGAATACCCTGGACAAAAATGACCTTTCTCTCATTGATACATACAGTTTAGACAACTAGCAGTATCTTCTAAACTTAGCTATATGCATATCATATAACCCCGCATTTCCCATCTTTGGTATACACTGAGCAGAAATGTGTCCATATATTTATTAAAAGAGAAGCATAAGAATGTTCACTGCAGCACTATTTGCAAGAGCCCCAACCTGGAAAATACCCAAATGCCTATCAGCAATGGAACAAATTGTAGTGAAGTAACACAATGAAAGATTCAGGGACAGGAACAAACATACAATTGCTACATGCATCAACATGATGATACTCACAAACAATACTGAGTGAAAGCAAACACTAAAATGCATAGTGTATAATTCCACTTATAGCATTTTCAAAACCAGGTAAAACTAATCTATCTTGTCAGAAGTCAGGAGAGTGGTTACCCTTCATGAGAGAAGGAACAGAACAGGGCATGAGGCAGTTTCTAGGACGGTGCAACCTTCTATTGCTTGATCTGGGTGCCAGTTAGAAGAAGGTTTACTTTTATGAGCATTCATCAGACACCTCTGAACTCTGTACTTTTCTGTGTATATGTTAAACTTCAACAAGTTTACTTTTTTTTAAAGATTTTATTTATGAGAGAGAGAGAGAGAGGAGGGGGGAGAGAGAGAGAGGCGCAGAGACACAGGCAAAGGGAGAAGCAGGCTCCATACAGGGCCTGATGTGGGACTCAATCCCGGGTCTCCAGGATCACGCCCTGCGCCCAAGACAGGCACTAAAACCGCTGAGCCACCCAGGGATCCCAACAAGTTTACTTTTAAACATACATTCTAGGCAGGCTCTTTAAAATATACCCTAGTCAAATGTTTCCCATACTTTTCAAAATTATTTATGTATAAAAAGGGAAAAGAATTAACTGGATTATTAAAAATTTTTAAAAAGCTACACCTAATCTGCAATCCAGATGAAACTGGGACTATACTAACTAGAGAGTCACCTAGCAATTCACAGGTAAGATCTCCCAAGCCTTCCCTGAGGCTACATATTAATTGCTCCCTCATAATCTAAGTATGTAACATTACTCAGTTCTTGAGCTTCCCAGCCTAGTGGCACTGTACTAACTTGAATTTTCAGAGGAGGAAAAAAAAAAAGTGTCTTTATCTGAGTTTCATCCAGCCTGGATACTTCCAAAACAATTTAATTCAATCTCTTCTTTGCATATTGTTCTTTTATTTTCCTAATCACTGCCTTCCTCCTCTTCCTCCCCCAAAGAGGAGGTTCAACTCATGAAGTTAAAAATTAAAGAATCATGTAACAATTGAATACAATCCCTCCCACCTCTACTGCAAGAGAAGGAAAAATAACATCCTACTGTGTGTGTGCACACTGCACGTATACACATGTGCATACATGGTGTGTAGCCTATCTCTCCCCACCTCTTAAGGGCTGCACCTTAGTCCTTCTCTGTCCCTACTCCACTCATTCCTCCCTACCTGCCATTGCCTTCTCTCCCAAATGTATTTAATTGAGCCTACTTAACAGATGGCAAGAGAATCCCACTTTGCTGGAACAGGAACAATTACATGAGTGTTTAATAAGATGGTCGCAGTCCAGACAGTTGGTTCCACCTTCACGCCTCCAGCAGCTCTGCCAAATCTTAACTAGATATTTAAATGAATGGTATAGCACAACAGCACAGTGAAGAAATAAATACCTTTACAAGCCTAGTGCAATTCTGTTGGTCTCCCTCCCTATTCTTTGCTAAGAAAATACAGGCCTGAATTTTTATTCAAAGGCTTACTCTCTTGATGTTTACAGGTCTCTGTTGCAAGCCAATTTGGCTGACAGCTCACTAATAGCTTCATTCAGCTCTGGATCTCTTCCTAGGATTCTAGGAATTGTGGCCAAAAGGGAGGAAAATATAGATCATCACCGTTATCTCAAGAAGTTGACCAACATTAGCCGTGAGAAGAGAAAAGTGCTGTCGTTACAACAACCTCCAACAATCTCTGGGCAGGGCATTAGTGGCAACTTAAGTGTTTTAGAAAAGAAAATATATGCATGACTTTGTTTTCCCCTAAGCATACCTCACACATAATCTTTTACTAGGCTTTTAAGGGATCCCTCCTGCCCATATTAGACTTCGTCTGATCTTCACCACCCTATTTAGCCTCACACTGTTAAACATATGGAAGGTGCAGAAAAATGGCCTTCTCTGTGGAGGCTCATTGTTCTGCACTCTATGGTCACAAATCTGTTGCTACAAATCTTGGTCATTTTCTCAAATCTCTGGATACAGGTGGGCTCAAGAAAATAGTTTACCAAGAGTACTGAGAAGGTTTCCACTAAAAAGCAAAATAAAAAATAACCTAAATACCCAGCAACAAAGCACTGATTACTTTTCATCCAAAAAATATATTGTGTGCTGAGTACAAGTAGGTTTATAATGATTCCTGTTATTACTACTTTTAAAGTAACATCTATATATACAAGTATTGTTCTAATTACATATGTGGGGGGGGGGGATACATTACACATAATGTTACCATGTATACTATCAAAGGTCCAGAATGGATTCAGGTGCTTTACAGCATATTATTTAAAATTCACACCAAGCCTTCATAGTAGTTACTATGTATTCATTTATGACAAGTTACTTATCACATCAGTTTAAGTGGCCAAGTCTAGATAGAAAATTTGCCTTAAAGTTTATGTATCATCCTCTAAGCAAATACCATTTTAATAGAGAAAACTTATACAAAATCTAGAAAGTACCCAAAATAGCAACAGGGCTTCCCTGTGAATGTGAATCTAGGATATACTTTCTTTCTTTCCCATTCCACTCCCATCTTAAAATGGAGCATCTACTTCCTTGATAATGGATAATGACAAACATTTTTCAGTTACCACACTCAGGAGAAGGGGCATATGCTCAGTTATAACACTACAGAAGACTAGATCACCACCTTGAGAGCTTTCAGAGGGAAAGATAAATGCAAGGACTTATGCTTGATGCTCGCTATAAAAATTAGATTTTAAATACCATACAGACTTGGAAGAAACAGGGCTATTCCCATTTCATGACAAAAGGCAATGCTAAGAAACTGAAAATCATGGCAGAGGAAGAGGCCTACTTTGGGAATTTCAAACAAAACTCATTAGTACACAACAGATGACCTTACGGCAAGTGGTTTCCAAGGTACACATGTCCTGACTCAAAAGACTCATTTTAAGGTTGTATATATAAAAAAATCATAATAGCTATTGTTTATAAAGTGCTTACTATCTGTCTGGCACCAGGTACTTCACATATATTAACTCAACTTCATAAACAATGAAGAAGAATTTATATAGACTGTTCCAAAAACATTATGAATGTGCTTCATCCACTAAGATAGTTACTCAGTCTTGCTATTCTCTATTATTACTCTCTTATTGTTAGTCTATGTTTTTAAGATTTTATTTGAGAGAGAGAGAGAGAGATCGATCGATCCTGGGACTCCAGGATCATGACCTAAGCCAAGGGCAGACACTTAACCGAATGAGCCACTCAGGCACCCCTATTGTTAGTATATTAAGAGTATTTTGTGAGTGATAACCAATTCTAGGACAACTGGAGGTGTGGAGAGAGCAAAAATACTTGTACAAAACTTAAAAAAAAATGAGCTGGGACTCAAGATTTTACTTATTCATGAAAGACACAGAGACAGGCAGAGACCCAGGAAGAAGGAGAAGCAGACTCCCCATGGGGAGCCCGATGTGGGACTCAATCCCAGGACCCCAGGATCACGACCTGAGCCAAAGGTAGACACTCAACCACTGAGCCACCCAGGCGTCCCCCCAGCTCATTTTTAATAGTTTTCCACTAATGATAATCTTTTCCTTCTCTGGACTTCTGAAGCAAAGACTCCATGAAACAATTTTTAAAATACATTCACTGTAGAGAATTTGAAAATTCGTAAAGGAAGAAGAGGGAAAAATCTTTTGTCTGACTGTGCAGTAAAGACCAACTACTATTCATGTTTTATTTTATTCTCCTCTACCCTTTTTGGCTTCTAGACTCTAACTTTGTGGTAAATTTTTGATAATTGGTCCATGCCAGTTTCTTAGCACAGGTGCATGGTAGCTAGTGAGTATAAACAAACATTTGCATATCCATTAATCTAGGCATTAAATCATTCAGATCAGTATTTTGCTTGGTGACTCAACCACCTAACAAAAAAGGAGGAAGGTGTCCTTTCTCTTGAAGATAAAAAATGTTCCCCCTTCTCTCAATTTATTAACAAAGCTTCCCCCCGCCCCATCCCTGTTTTTTTCCTTCCCTGTCTTCTTTGGGCTCTAAGTAGGCACACATACACACATACAGACACACACAATGACCTGCATACTTCAAGTTTGTAAAAGAAGTCAAATTATGAATTCCTTAGTCTGATGTCATTTAACTTAACACCCTTCAAACCAATATGAGCTCTGAACAGTAAAAAAGCATGTGGGAGAGTCACAAGTCAGTGACAAGTGTCATCTTTACAAAGAGCTGCCTGTTTTGGTCCACTCTGTCTCTCAAAAGAAATTACAGAGAAAAAGGAAAAGTCTGTAGTCTGATTTAGCAGGGAAAATCTAAAGCAATAATCTCAGCAAGCAAAATTCTTCTTCTTGATCACTTGGGTTTCCTGTTGCAGCATTCAAAACCAGAAGAGCGGGTGAGTAAATATGAGCCCAGAGAACAAAGGCAAAACAAGACGGAAATGCTTCCCCTAAATGCAATAAAACTTCTGAAGGGTTACTGGATTTTTGTTGTTGTTGTTGTTCTTGTTGTTGTTTTGGCTTTCAAAGAGAGGAAGAGGGGAAAAAGGCAAGTAAATCAGTTCCACATGTTGGAAAGATTCAGCCTTTAGCCAATGTAACTTGATTAAAAGTAATATTCATGACAATGCACATGGCAACCTCTCAGAAATGGAAAGCTGAGTTGCCCAAACGCTTTGCAGATGGTGCCAAATTTCCACTCCTCTACTTCCACTCTCCTAACTCTTAATTCCTTCACTCCCCACCCCCTTGATCTCCATTAAGGCTTTTTTGTTTCACCTTGAAAGAAAAAAAGTGGGGGTTATTCAATGGCTGTGGGTTTATTCTGGGAGCAGATGACAGTTTAAGGGTATAAAGCCCTCAATATTCAAGTGTTCTGTGTGTGCACAAACCCATTCAAAGTGCTCAGGTCTTTATGAATCCATCCATTTAAAGACAAAGGGAACTAGAAACCCTACAATGCTTAACCTTCCAGGCCCAAGCAACGACGTTTAATTAATAACTCAGGCAATCAATCATGTCCTTTCTGAATGAGTCAAAAACCATGTAAAATTTGGCCCCATATTCAAGGAGATCATGATCTAGTTGGAAGGAGAAGTTAAAAACAATAAAGAGTAGTCAACAATGCAGCACAGACTTGGTTTGAATTTAGTATGTTTGGCGCAGGCCCAAGGTGCTGGGATGGGGGGGTGAGGGGAAAGAAACTCCAAAGAGATGGGACTTGAGCTTGAGACATTGAGTTGAGAGCATTTGAGTGTTCACAGATAGGGTATGGCACATAATCCTAAATATTTGGGCCAGGCATTGCTCTATATGCTGGGGATAGAAGAATGAGCATAACAGACAAAACCCCTGTGCAAGTGGACCTTGGGTTTAAGAAAAATCTCCTGGAGGGCTTACTATGCACTGGCCCCATATACTTGGAAAAGGGGGTGTTCTAAGATAAAGACCTTGCCTCTTTCCTAGAAAAGCTCATATTCTAAAGAGGGCCTCTGAAATCGGTAAGTAGGATACAAAGATAGTTTCATCAGGGAAACTTTTGCAAACGAGGCTGAACTGAATGGAACAGAAATGATAGAGCTAGACTGCGGAGATTTTTCAAGCCAGCTAAGAGAAGTTGGATTTTATATGTATAGTAGGCACTTAATATTTTTTGAATGAGTAAATGAATAAATGTATATTTGCCAAGAAATAAAGAGCTGTTAAAAGGATTTTTAGCTGGGAAGTGACATGATGAAATCGGTGATTTAAGAATGTTTATATTTCACATGCTCAGAACCAGGCACCCACTTTACTGACATCTCACAAAGAAAAAAAAAATGTAGGCCATTTAGAGACCAGTTCCCATCCCAAGGGTCTGTGACAGTTCTAAGAGCCAAATGAACTGGATCATCTGGCATGACACTCAAAGGACCCTGAACTGAAGTTTCCCATGTGTCTTATCTCCTCTGTAGAGTTAGGAAATCCTCCTAGGGACTGTTTTATTCAACTGTGCAAATCCCAATAGCAATTACACAGAGCAATATTATGGAATGAGAATGAAAAATACTTGTGCAAAAAAAAATTAAAAATAACTTAATGAAAAACAACTGTTGGGGTTTAAAGCACAGTCACAGCGCTGCATTCAGAGATGAAGACTGGTTTTTTCGACATTTCAAAATATGCTACTGTAGGGGCTGTTGTGCCTGTTTTTCACATAAAATATTCATTTGTACCACATCCAAGTAGAGAGAATTTTCATACATGTAATTCTGGTACAGTCTTTTACTTAAAAAGATGCTTTTTTAGTACAATCAAATTAAGCACAGGAACTATACATCAAAGTATCAGAAAACCTGAATAATGATAGCAAACTGCAGCTCTGTATAAACTAATTGTATGGCCTAGTGGGGTCATCAAGCCTCCCCAGGCCTACTGCCCCTCACCTAGAGAATGAAAAACAGATGACAGAAAATTCAGTGATCCTAAAATTTCCATTCTACTCTTATACTAGAATTTTATTGAAATACCAATTGGAGGAGCGTCTAGTGCTAGGTATTTCTGCCATATGGATAGGTGTTTCAAGAAAATTACATTTGCTGATTAAATCTGACTTTAATTATTAAAAAAAAAATTATAAACCTATCTCTGAAACTTGCTACAGGAGGAGTGGCCAAGGAGTCAAAGGATTATAAGATGAAAATTTAAAGAGAGAAAACCAATCTTGAGAGTTGTGAGTTTAAATGTGGATGTTTAAGACATGAATCAAAGCAGTTAGCTTTTTCAGAATAAACGGGATGCTAATATGATTACATAAATGTCTCCCAGGTCCTCCCGTCTATCATTCTTCAGGTTCTCCCAGCCAGGGTGCCTGTCACGCATATCGAATACCATGGTAACAATCCTAGCCTGTGATGGCTCCTGCACCACATGCCAGGATTCTCAATAATTATTAACTAACATTTTGATGAATGATGACTCTCTGGGCTCGGATTCACAATACAATTTTAATGAATAAATAAATGCTGGTTAGAAATGTTCTTCAAATTTTAGGGCTAAAAAAATTAGGAATGTGAAAGGGGAGCTAAAAAAAATCCTATTACCAACTGGGGGGCCTTGGAGAGGTTAATTTGCCCCCATATTCTAAGTTATAAAGTGGAGCTGATCAAAACAGCTACCTTGTAGGGTTTTTGTGAGGTCTGATGCATGTACAGCACTTATTCCTTGCATACAATAAGAGCTCAATAGATAGTAACTTTTAAAAATCCTCCAAAAAGAACTATGCCCAGGAATAGCCATTTGAGATTACCAATGCCAGAAACTCTTCCACATCGGCTTTTCATAAGCCTTCTCTGAGGTAACATGATGGATTTAAAAACACTATATTTCCAGGAAATGGTTTCCACATTAGCTCTCAGGGTTTTTACAAGGTTGGCTCCCAGTCTCAACCTGCTGGTTTCCCTCCAGTTGATTTAGAAATCCATATGCAAGTGGTGTCCTTCGGCAAATGACTTTTCCCCTTGATTGACAGTACCATCTCGTGGGAACAGACCCCAAATCTCTAGTTCACTCAAGCCCAAGGCCTTGTACACATATTCCAAGGAGGCCAAAGGATCACACTGAAGTTGGAAAAAGCTGCACAGGTGCGGGCATCTCCCAATCTCGTACTGTAAGTACTGCCCCACAGACAGGGTTCCTTCCGTCCAACAGGGCAGTGCAAGCACTGGGAGAGCTAAGTAGTCCTAAAAATCCAACCCACACATACTAAGCAAAGAGAGGTTGCCAGAGAGGGGCAAATGCACTAACTGGCTCTCCCTTCAACAGAATCCATGGGCTCATCCAAGCCCTACCTAGGAGGCAAAACAATTCAACCCCCTTTATTGCCATTACTGAATACTTACTTTCACATTGTATGCAAGTTTGCTTATAAACACTTGTAGTTGGCGAGGGGGGGGCGGTGTCAGAGAATGGGGACACTACTCACCTGGAGAGGAACAAGGGAGCTAAGGTTGGGCTTTGGACTCCTCCAGACCTCAACTATCTCAGCTGTGTGACCAGTACAAGTTATTTAAACCTCTTGAATCTTTTTTCCTCATGGAAATTTAAGCAACATACCTCCAACCCTGCAGAGACAGGACAGAGTGATAATCAGCATCTACTAAGTTTGCTGTTAGAATTAAATGAGACAGTGTCTGGCATATTATTTTTGCCCAACTAAGTATAGCAGGTAGGAAAATTGTTATCATCTTCCTTGAATATCCAGCATAATTGCCAATAGATGTCCAGTAAAGGCTTAATGAATAAAAGATTTGGTACAACTCACTTATTTGACAGAAGAGGAGACAGTCTCAAAGAAGGAACGTGATAGATAGGTCACCAACGAGGGACAGGACCAAACACTGGCTTCTCTAGCTTTCAGCCTCCCTGTTACATTTTTAACATGCTGATTTCTCATGTAATTTTAAAAGTCTGGCTGTACTGCATACGTAACTAAATACTAAACCCTATTTATTTACCCCAAAATGCCAGTTGGAACGGGGAGGAAAAATATGTTATCTAAAACTACTGAACTAGGACAAAACCAGAACATCAAATTATTCTCCCCAAGCAAATATTTAATTTGGCTTGAGTTCCTGGAAGGGAACATGGTATAGTGGAAAGACCATGGGTTCTTTGCAAGGATGCAAAGGATGTCAGACTCTGGCCGTCAGCTCTACTATGTATTGTGGGGTTGGAGGCAGGTTTCTTAAAATGTCCAGAGCCTCAATTTCCCCAGCTCTAAAAAAAAAAAAAAAAAAAAAAAAGAGTATTATGCTATCTACCTTGGGCAGGGAATGCTAATAGTTACAAGATTTCTTTTTGGGATGATGAAAACGTCCTAAAATTAGATAATGCTGTTGATTACACAACTCTGGAAATACACTGAAAACCATTTAATTATACACTTTAAATGGGTGACTTTATGGAATGCAAACTATATCTCAATAATATCTGCCTTACTGTCATAGCTCTGAGGACTTATTTGCCATCTATGTGAGAAAAAGGACAGAGCACACAGTAGGTGCTCAATACAGTTACATAAATTGAACTTCCATCACTAAGGTGGTAGTTACCCAACTTGAAGCGCACAACACAAATCCTGGTTTGCTCGTTATGGAATGCAGATTCCTTGGCTCCACCTCTACAGCTAATGAGTCCACAGGCCTGAGGACACCAGTAAGTGTGAGAATCACTGAGGCAGTTCTCAGAGATGGCCTACTCATCACTGTTTGGAAAGTTCTACACTAGGGAACCTTTCACAGTACTACAAACTGAGCCTCTCTGAAATGTCAGTATGATCTCTCTATACTAAATTACTGTATAATTCCAAATTTCTGTGGAGTGTACTTTAAAATATGATCTGGCTAAAAGAAATTTCTGCAAAAGAAAAAAAAACAGGGAGGGAGAGGGAAATACCCACTATTGCTGGCCACTGGCCACTTCAAGGCAGGGGATAAAGGGGTGGTCTTTTCCAAATCTTCAGACGCTAAGAGATGCTTTCCACTTGCAGTCATCATGCTCAGGATTAGAGATGGAAGAAGAAAAGTAAGAAAGCACTTTGATTTGTCATGCCTGTCTCCCCACCTCCCTGAAAGCTATGTGTTAGTACCTTCGTCTTATCAATGAGGAAATTAAGACTTGCCAGGACCAAGCAGATTTCTCCCAAGTCATACATCCAACCCACCACAGGATGGGGCTGCTCTTCCTACAACTCTGGGCTTCCCTAGAGGCTAGAATTCGAATCTGGGACCAAGAAGTCTTGGGCCACTCCCAGACTTCTGGAGCAGTGTGTCCTAGCATTAGCCTTCTCCAGCTGAATGTTCTGGAAATGCTCACCTTCCCATTGTGGCCCAACTTTGTTTTCTGCTAGTGAACTCCGACTTTGAGTTGATTCCAAGCTAGACTCTAGAAGACTAGCATTAAGACAGTCCTATTCTAAAAGCTCTTAGAGCCAGGGAGAAGAGGGAGGTGTAAGCAGAAGTTGCAGGGAGTGGCCAGCAGGGGGAAGGGACATTAGACCCAAATCCCACACAAAAGTCAACTGGAGCCTCAGTTCCAGCATTCAACAGGAATTATCAGAACCTCATAGGCAGGGCAGGGACATAGCAAGAGGGTGGGCGGGTTTGCTTGGTTTTAACCTGGGATTCACATTCATCAATAGCCCCAACACTGTACTTTTGATTTATTAATGAGACTTTGTACAACAGTCACAGAGATAAAAAGACAGAAGGGGGGGGGGAATGGTGATCATAGAACTTTGAATAAAACACATCATGCATAGACAGTATTCTCTAAAGTAATGCTTTAAGGAAATACATACCGAAATTGGCTTATAAATAACACAGACTGCATTTTGGTGCTTAAGAGTGAATTTGCTAAATAAAACTATTTAAAATAGAACACGTTCGTCCTGAATCATTTATTTATTAACACACAGCTTCAAAAGTGGAGGCAGGCTGGACAGCTCTGTCTCAAAGGTCTACGAGTTAGTGTGCATGGCTGAAGCCTGGCTGAGTGCTGGCATTCTTTCTCAGTGGCAGCAACCACGATGCAGTATCTGCAGGGCCTCCTTTTGGAGCTCTGTTCAGAACTCCAACTCCACATACTCCAGTGACTGCCTTCTCCCTGCCATACTCCCCTCTCATTCACACCCTACCTCTCTACAAGGCACCGATAATAGAAACAAATCCTCTTCCTGTTATCTTCTGCAGCTACTGCCTTACTCCTCCTCCTCCTCCTGACACAGCGTTTCAAAGTAAGAGTAAACAGCCTCACTTGACAGATGAGGCATCAGAGCTAGTAAGTTTCAGGGTGAGATCTGAACTTAGATGCATCTGACTTCAAGGCCAAGGTTCTTATCACTTGTAGGTCTAAACTCTCCAGCCACTTCCCAAGCAATTGTGACTAAAAGCCCACCTCCTTGCACAGTTCCATAGTCTCTATGTCATGCATGCGGTATTTAGGGTAACAGTATAAGAGTCTGTTATTAACCAGAACCATGATAGGAAAGATCTTCTGGCCACAGAGAGCAGTATCACTAACCAAACCAGTCCATGTATAAACACGCTCAGCCAAATGTTTGGTGTGGCAAACATTTTTGAGCAACAAAGAGACATCGGTGGGTAATAAGCCAATTAATAAGCAGAAACTCACTCTAAATAGACGTGACTTCTGACAGAGTTTACGTGCATATTGACCTTGTTTACCTCCCCCAAACAAGTTCAGAGTAGCCTTCTCTGCAAGTGCTCTAAGTTCCGTCTGTCCGTCTCTCATGCCTGCATGTGCATGCATCCCTACGTGCCTTTTTATACCCTGTATATACACTCATATTCACCCTAGTTACTAAGGGAGCAAAGGGACAGTGGAAGATAGAGGAATTTGCTAGGTATCACAAGTCCTGGGACTCGGCTCATGACAGATTAGAGGTTTACCTAGATTTCCTCCCTTTCCCATCTCTGGAACCCCAATTAAAAATGGAAGATTCCATAAGCAGTAAGACAATGGAAGCAGGTGAAACTTTTGCTCAACATCAGTAGAACCGCATCAGACCGCAGTGTACTAGATTCCCCATAGTGGTCTGACTTCTAGACTTCTGGAGTATTTGCTTTCAAAGGGGTTTGGGGTAGGCCTTAAATAACGGGGTTTTTCATTTTGTCTGCAATGCATTAATTCCAAATTTAAGGAATGAAGCCAGTGGAGAAACATTCCATGCAATGAACAAACTTGCTCTACATTACAGGAATAGTTGAAGGTGATGTACAATTAACTGCCAATAAGATCTCCTCAGACTTTTTTTTCTGAAACAAATTCCTGCTACAGAATGAGGCTTAGGGGGAAAGTATTTATTTCATACTTCCTTCCTTAAAAAGGGGGGGGGGATGTAATATTGACAGACATCTGAGCTCATTCTTCCACTTAACTACTCAATGAAAGAGTTGACCCATTAACAATGATGGAGAAAAAACCCTGTACCACTCTGCCTTAACCAGTTAAATAAAACTAAAAAGTGTGTCTCAATAGCTTCACTTTTTTTAATCTCGGTCTCTCCCTAAATTTTCCCCTAGATGTATACACAGGGCTTTTTAAAATCTTGTCAATGATTCTGATTTTCAGGTGTCATTTCTTAAAGCTAAGTTTTCGCCTATCATTTAAAAGTTGCTAGTCTTCAACCTCTTGGAAAGAAAGTTGAGATTCATTGCCTAGGTGAGATGGGGAAGTCAAATGGCCCCGGGGAATACTAAATTGTCCAGGCACCAGGAATCAGCATCGAAGCACCCAGTGTTCTTCCAACTAAACTATAGAGCAAAATGCTGAATGTAATTTTAAGTTTGAAAGTAAGAGTTCTGTGCTATCAGATCCTGACCACAAAGGACAGCCGAATCTTTTACTGCCAGGCACTGTGCTACTTCCAGGGACACCAAATGCTCCTAATTATAGAATCATATCAAAGTTAGTCTCAAAGGCATCTCTTTCTTTTTATTCCAGCCAGCCCATTCTTATCATAAACAACAATAAGGATGAAAAAGTTGACTTGGGCAAAATCATGGAGAATCTAGAAGCAAGCCACCAAGCCTATGAAGAGCTAGAAGTATTAGGGACCCTCTGAACTAATGTTATAGAGCAGAGGAATAAACTGATCTGATCTAGTAGGATAACTTGGCAGTGATAAAAGACCCATCATTAGCTAACTAACACGTAACATACAGTTAAACATGAAAACTAGGGTCAAAGGCTGTTGTGGATTCAAATCCCAGCTCTGCCAATTAGTAGCTGGGTAGCCCAGGGCACATTACCTAACCCAAGGACTCACCTCTGCCCACAGCATCCCACTTCGTAGGTCTATTGTTAGTATTAATAAGATAATTCATTTATCCCAGTAACATAGTAGCCAGCATAGGATAGGTATTAAATAAATGATAACTTTTGTTGTTGCTATTGTAATAAACCAAAATGGAGTGAGGCAACGTGGGAGGCTAGAATAAGGTGATGTTTCTAGAAAAGAAAAATGGGAATGATTAAAGGGGCTTTTAAAAGCCTAGTTGTTGATTGGTTGTGAGGGTATTGATAGATGCAACAAAAATGCTAAAGAAGTTTGAAAGCTGGGTAATCTTACTTTTTTAAAGATTTTATTTATTTATTCAGAAGAGTTACAGAGAGAGAGAGGGGCAGAGAAATAGGAGAGGAAGAAGCAGGCTCCCTGTGGGGAGCCCGATGAGGGACTCAATCCCAGGACCCTGGGATCATGACCTGAGCCAAAGGTCATGCTCAATCACTGAGCCACACAGAGGCCCCAAAAGCTGGGCAATTTTAATACTAGCAGAGATAGATTCCATTTTTAAGGTGCTTTTACCTAGTCAAAACAAAAACAAAAAAAAAAAACAAAAACAAAACAAAAAAAAGGAAAAAGAGGTAATCTTTTGTACAAGCACTTACAAAGGCAAAAAAATATATAATTTTCTGAAAGTTACCCCCATTCTTTTCAAACAGATAGGGAACAGACAGTAAGCCCTTTCTTTTAGAAAAAGGGTTTTTCTAGAAAAATTCATGGAACTAAAAACATTTTTTTGAAATATATGAAACTTCTCTTGTTACAAAAGCAAGCACCAACACTATTGGCTCATGAATTCACATCTCATTTTCCCAATTCAAAACTGATTCTTGGGACAGCATGCAACTAGAATAGGACATAACCTAATGAAAGGTAGAAAAATATGGCAAAATATAGGTAAGTTTTTTTTTAATGTGAGATGCCAGCATCGTAAAATAAATCCAAGAGTCTTTTTCATTCTCATGTCATTAAATCAGGAGAATAGCATCATTTTTTAGAATGTTTCTTAAGTGCAAAAATAGATGTGATTAAAAGTACTAACGTCAACAAAACTATTTTTTAATAGTAATGATAATGCTTCTTTTCAGAAATCCCACAAAAAATTTTTTAAAGTACTCTAAATCTCATGACTCTATAATAGTAAAGCACTAGTATTACCAAAGCAATAAACCTAGGAAAAAAGTTTTTTTTTCCAACAAAGGAATTTTCTCTGGTTGTTTGACTTTACTCTTAACTTTAAAACAAAAAATTACAAGGGGATAGAGTGACTAACCTCCATAGACAAAACTAGTAATTTATCCAAAGTAAATCTCTTCTGTGATATTATTCAGAAGGACCCTATTTATATTACCTTCATTATTTAGGATGTCCACATGCTGATCAAATATATAATGTCATCTTCATTAAACATAATTAAGATTCCCTAGGCAGACACATTTGAAATGGGGGGAAATCTCAATTTTTTATACCACTGCAAGGTTTTCTAAAACTCATTCATATTTAATTTTTAAGGATGCTTTGCAGCACATTAAATATTTAACAGTCAGAGGAATTTCAAACCAGAATGCTAAATGTCAACCTATTCCTCCAAAATACTCATTTCATTTGCAGTAAATTAGCTGGACCTCCCTTCAGAAACAGGAAAGGGGTGGGGGGAGGTCTTTAAACTTAACTCACATTAGGGCATTGAGATGGTAATATCTACCTACATAATTAGACCATGTAAGAGATTTGATTTTAGAGCTCAGGTCTATTTAACTATTGTAGAATGCTAAAGTAGCGTGTCTCACATTATAAGTGGAAATAATCTTTCAGAAACTCATCCCCTTCTCCTTTCCAGAATTCATTCTGCATCGTGCAACATACATTAACATACAGAATGGATGTGCTAAGTCAGCACCAGCAGGAGCAGAGATAGTGAGATTCCACAGCACTGGGCCAATTAGCAATACAAAATGACAACTGAGGAACACGACTCACTGTTGGAACCTAATTAAGAAGGGGAATTTGAAAACCCATTTTGATTTTTGTAAAGAGTGAGTATTGTAAGGTCATAGACCATGTGGTAGTCAGTACTCATGGACAACCCCTCCCAACAAAAAAAATAGTCTTTTCTAGGTTTGTGTATTCAATTCCAATATTGTAAATGATAGTAAAATCTGTTTTATTTCTGAACACAGAGAAAGGAAATTGGCTTTAAGCCCTGACTACAAGGAGAACAGAAAATGTATTTTAGAAAAAGGAAGAACAGAAAATCTCCAAGCTCCAGAGAATCCATGAGACTGGACCATGTCAGGTAAAAATTCAGGTCTTCCTGACCTTAAAAACTTGGCAATTGCCATGGCACAAAATGGTTTCACAACAGCCCTGTGTGAAGTGTGTTCCTACAGCTACTACACAAACCGTGTGATCACAGGACCTCCCGAGGAAGGCCCACTTTCTCACCTCAAGTCAAAAAAAAAAAAAAAAAAAATCTATTGGCTCCATGAGGTCTCAGTGATAAAAAGTAAAAAGCACACTTAAGAAATGCCAACAAGAGTACTGTTTAGCTGGCACATGGCTTGTACTCAAGGCTTCCAACTTTTGGATAACCTTGATTTACAACAGTTTCTGTAGAGATGGAAGGGTATCCAGGGAGACTACTCCATTCCTTGCATGCAAGATCTGCATCTGTCTCCCCCCACTCACGCATTTTATACACCGTTTAATAAGAATCACACTATTTTTCTAACCAATTTTGCCAAAGATGTTCTTTAAAATAAAAAAAAATTTTTTTTTAAGACCACCTTATCTTGATCTCCGCCCCCACCCTCCCAACCCCATCCAACAAGAAAGTAGATCCAGGCAGGATCTACTGACTCCAAACTGCTTGCTACATACCAACGATGTACTAAGTGTATACAAAAGTTCCGCTGATTAATCCACTTGTGACCCTCTAGCGAAGTGACTCATGTGGCTGTCCTTTTCCTAGATATCTTCTGAAAGAACTGTAGTAATAAACTGCTACATTCAACCACCCAGAGATGTTAACCCAAACCAGAGGTTGCCAGAGAAAGGAGGAGTTTGGAAGAAATGGTCTATGCATCAGAGCGCCAAACGTCAATGAGGAGAACGGATTTCTGACTCACATGGAAATAAATAAATAAATCTGCAGAGCTTCTTGCATTCTTGCAGGAATGAGAAATTGCTTCACTTCATCAATTTTGAAACTTTAACATAATTGCCTCTTTCCCTAATGCTCTCCCTCCCACCCCAGTCTCTTTAAACTTCAGAAGTCTAAAAGAATCCCTGTTACAGGGCAGTCGGCCCACTCAGGACTTTTCAAATTCCAAAACAAGTCCTAGCAGGCTGGAACTTTGTTCTGGGAATAACACTGTTAATGTTATTAACTACCTTTGTTTGTCTCTCTTACTCTGGAACCACTTTAAGGAAAAAAAAAAAAAGTCACTCTAGCGCTTCCTGGTCCTTCCCAGGGACATAAATAGCCATGAATCATTTCTTATAGTTTTCTATCACTGAAAGAGGATGCATGGAAAAACAGGCAGCTGAGGGGAGAAATCACCTGTAACTTAGAATCTTGCACACACCTCAAGTATGGCTCAGGACCCCACGCCATGCAGAGAGTCTTAACAGCAAGAAGAGAACAGCTCATGCCGAGAGGGATGGCTACCATTGCAATTATACTCATTTTTACCAATCAACATACATGGGTTCTAAGGGATCATGGCTTACCCAAAGTGAGAGGAGTACTAAACTTCTGACCCTAAATCCCAGGGAGACACACGGTCCATACACTAATAAAGCAGTGCTGAGGCAGGTTTTTATTTGGTCCTATTCATAGCACTTCATACTGATTTGATTCTTTCCAGTTCCTAGATCATCTGTCTATTTAAAAGCAAAAATAATTTGAGAAGTAAGCACACACCCAGAACAAAAACAAAAACCAAAAAAAAAAAAAAAATAGGTTGCTTACATTCCTACGATTTCTGTAACTCCATGAAAATTGAGTAGAAGGTGTCCTCAGCCTCACCTACGGCTTTTCGGGGAGAGCCAGAAAATTAACAATGGTCAGCGATCTTCATAGAGAGTCTCCTTCCTTCCTCTACCTCCCTCGGGCATCCAGGCTTCTCCATGTAACCTCACAGGTGGGCTGAAGCAAGCAGTGTTGCCATTACCTAATGAAAACCAAGAGTGTCCGTGGAGTGAGCTCACAAGTCAAAGCACACTGCACATGTGAGATCAATTAGGTAGGGATGACCTTTATACTCAGGAAAATACTGAAATGCCAGCCAGCCCCCTTAATGTCTGACCTACTATCTGACACTGAAGAACAGCAGTAATTCTAAAGACTTAAACACTTCAGACTACTGTATTTGGTCATCAGTAATACAGTGTGGCAGAGAAGCAGCCAGGATGGGGAATTGAAATCGAACTGCGTTGAGAACCAGCACGTCAAAACCGGGCAAGATTTTTCAGAGCATCTAACTGATAGCTTAAAGAGGAGGAAAAGAATGCTCAGATAGGTTATTAGTTCTTGAATCTTGGATAAATATTTAGATGACATTCTTTGACGATATATTAATCACTGAGAGATTCTTCATGATCTCTGTCATTTTTAAGCCCTTGGAGGATCATATTCTTATTTCCCTCTGTCTCTCATTGTGAAAGCTAATTTCTCAATGCCATTCTTGACAGGAGACCTAATACTAAACTTTGCTTGGCTAGATTTACAGGACTTTCAGAAGAGTTATAAAGCAGAACACAAACTAGTGTTATGACTTCAGAATTGGATTTTAATTTTTCCCCAAAGAGAAATGAGTGGGGAGACACTGCTGAGACTGTCCGCTGGGGATGGTATTATGGATACATGAGGTATAAACATGTGGAGATGTAGTTAAGGCTCTTCCCTCCCATAAAATTCTAATTCTGACTCTCCCTGCACTAGCAACGCAAACTCTGTCTAGTTACTTGGCTACTCTTGCTCAATTTTCTCAGCTGAAAAATAAGAATATTCTCTCGCCCATGGGATTGCTATATTAAAAACAACAAGAACAAGATATAGAGAGCAGCAAGTAGCCAGGAATATAATAAAAACAATAAATAAAGCTGTAATCACCACCACCACGTGTCTGTTTCCAGAGCTTTTCCTGCATGGAACTTTAAATTTAAAAACATAATTAAAAGTATTCCAAGGATAATTTCCTCTAATGCTGCCATTCAATTGTTCTTACAATATAGAAACTCATCCCTACAACTTTTTTTTTTTTTTTAAAAGAACTCCTCTTTGGTTTGTGGTAGTTAACTACTAGTTGTCGTTACCCTCAAAACCAGGTAGACAAGCAAATTGAGTGTACTTAAAAGTACTTTTTACACAGTTAGATGGTAAGTAGTATATAATTCCTATTCCTCCTCCATGAGCTAGGAAACAGGCTGCTAACTTGGGGGATGTCATGCAAGAGTTAAAAACCCAACGTGTGATGCTATATAGGATCTTGAGCCATGAAACAAAAGCAGACATGGAGCCAAAGAGGACAAAAAGTTACAATGGGCTATTTCTGGAAAAAGGTGAAAATCTTCCTGCATAGGAATTATTCACACAGCACTCAATATTTTTTCTTATACTTACTTATCAGTATTCAAAATAGTAAAATAGAGCTGCTCAAGGCTGCTTTCTCCTTTCAACTAAAACAGCACAGATAGTTTCATTGAAAGTATGTAAAAACAAAACAAAAAAGTCAGCAAAACCTTTACAAGCCTTTTCAAAGCCTGGCACTATTTACATCACAACGTTTAACAATTACGAGAAGTTGGAATGCTCGTATTTCATTATGCTAGCAAAACCAAGAATAAAGCATAGAATAATTTCCAGATGGTGTCCCCTTTTTGTACAGATCATTCAATTCAACGTTCTGAAAAGTTTTAGGTATCCTAATACAGAGTTGTAACAATTCTATGCAAGAATCTTGTTTTGGGATAAAGACTCCTACACTATTTATGGAGGTTCCTAGCCATTAGAAGGAAAGAATGAGATGTAAAGCATGTAAAAGTCTCCTCTACAAACAGCAGGGTCAATGATTGGATAAGGATATAGTTCAACCCTCAAGTGACCAAATTCTCTATGGACCGCTTCTGACTTTTTCTAGTTATCAGAGCTGCATGTGCATAAATGGAAGTTTATATATAAAATGTACATTTAAACAAGTGCAAAGATTTATAGAATCACGGGTTTAAAAAGCTTCAGAAAAATAAACTTATGTAACTAAGAAACAAAGGGCATTACAGATTAGCATCCATGGCATACAGAGCAAAGAGGGCACTGGTAGCCAGAGATGAATTCCACTAGGGCTCTAGCACAAAGACTCTGTAAACCAAGGTTTGCCTCTGAGAAGTTGGTTTCAGTAACTGCTCCCAAGTGCTCCTCCGTCCCAGTGCATGCAGGACATCCAAACACAGGAGACCCACATCTATGGAAAGCAAACACAGCTCCATGAGGAAATGCTGTATTAAAATGTTGTATTAAAAATAAAACCATCCAGGGATCCCTGGGTGGCGCAGCAGTTTGGCGCCTGCCTTTGGCCCAGGGCGCGATCCTGGAGACCCGGGATCGAATCCCACATCGGGCTCCCGGTGCATGGAGCCTGCTTCTCCCTCTGCCTGTGTCTCTGCCTCTCTCTCTCTGTGACTATCATAAATAAATAAAAATTTAAAAAATTTAAAAATAAATAAAAATAAAACCATCCAAAACTGTTATGGAAAAACCTATAAAAGACAAAAAGAGTGTTACAAATCTCCAGAGATCTGTTACCTAGTTTCAACCATTACCAACTCAGTTAAATCTTGTTCATTCCTATGCCTACTTTTCCCAATCTAAGTTAATTCTGAAGCCAGTTACAGACACCCTATAATGTCATCCACAAATAGTTTATATGAAATTCTAAAAATAAAGATGCTTTTTGTTTAAACAAAAAGAAAATGTTGTTTGCTTAAACAAAAAGCATGATACCACTGTCACAGTAATAATGATTCACAAATATCATTAAATATCCAATCAGAGTCAAATTCAACTGTAGTATTTTACAGATGCCCTCCTGAGAAGGGGAAAAGCAGTGAGGGGCAGGACATCACAGTATTTTACGCTTTTGTTTTTTAAAACTGTGCTAGCACTTAGGGCATCATAGCATAGTCTAGCTCCCTGGACTCAAATCATTCGAAAGTTTTCAAAGAGTCTTGTCTCTTTCTCTTGCAGCCAAGATGCAATGTTTGTTCACTTGAAAAGCAGGCCATGACAGAATAAAACACAGGATGCCACTTTCCTCACCGGTATTTTCACAATTAAGGAAAAACTATCAAATGAGCCTGAGTCTCTTGAACTTTACCTATACGCCATTTCTTTTAATGTTTTCTTTTGAAAAAAATTCAGATTTACAAGCTGCAAATACAATGAATGCACCTTCATAATTTTTAGGCACCTGTACCAATCTGTACATAAATTTTCATAATTTTCTTTTGGCAAAAGATTCTTAGGTATGAAATTAAAAATTTCTGAACAAGAAAATAGATCAGACTTCATCAAAATTAAAAACTTTGGTGCTTCAAAGGATACCAGCAAAGTGAAAAGACAGTCCACAGAATGGGAGAAAATATTTGCAAATCTTACATAAGGGACGTGTATCTAGAATATATAAAGGAGTCTTACAACTCAGTGAGAGAATTATTTTAAAATAGGCAATGGGAGAGCCTGGGTGGCTCAGTTGGTTGAGTGTCTGCCTTCTGCTTGGGTTCTGAGATGGGGTCACATGGGTCAGTAAGCAGGTGAAAAGATATTCAATATTGTTAGTTATCAAGGACATGAAAATCAAAACCAAAGTCAGATACCACTTAGTATCTACTAGGATAGCTAGACAAAAAACGTCAGATAACACAAAGTGTCAGTGAGGATACGGAGAAATCAGAACCTTCATACACTGCCGGCTGGTGGGTCAAATGGTAAAGCCACTGTGGAAAACAGTCTGGTAGTTCCTCAGATGATTAGAGTTACCAAATGCCTAGCAATTTCCTTCATGCATATATACCCAAGAGAAATTAAAACCTATATCCCCAAAAAAACTTGTATGCAAACTCTTACAGCCAGCATCATTCATGATGGCCATAAGTGGAAAGAACCCACATGCCCATCGACTGAATAATGTATAAACAAAAATAGGGTATATCTATACAATGGCATATTTATTATTCAGTCATAAGAAGGAATCAAATACTGATACATGCCACAGCATGAGCAGATCTTGAAGATATTAGGCTAAGTGAAAGAATCCAGTCACAAAATATCGCATACTATTTATTCATTATTTATCATTATTATTTAACACATACACATTATCACATATGAGCCTATTCATAAGAAATGCTCAGAACAGGGAAATCTATAGAGAAAAGTAGATTACTGGTTGCTTAGGGCTGGCTGAGGGAGACAGGAGGAGGGAGGGAGGGTATGAGAATAGCAAGGTGATAGTTAAATGGTACAGTGTTTCTTTTTGTGGGGGTAAAAAATTTCCAAAATGGACTCTGATGATGGTTGCCAATATTAGTGAACATACTAGAAGCCATTGAATTGCACACTTTAAATGGGTGAATTAGAGGATATGTGAGTACTCAATAAAGTGTGTGTGTGTGTGTGTGTGTGTGTGTGTTTTAAGATTTTATTATTTATTCATGAGAGACACAGAGAGAGATTTGGCAGAGACATACGCAGAGGGAGAAGCAGGTTCCATGCAGGGAGCCCAATGTGGGACTTGATCCTGAGACTCCAGCATCACGACCTGGGCGGAAGACAGGTGCTAAACCGCTGAGCCACCCAGGCGTCCCTCAATAAAGTAGTTTTAAAAAATAAAATCCGGGATCCCTGGGTGGCGCAGCGGTTTGGCGCCTGCCTTTGGCCCAGGGCGCGATCCTGGAGACCCGGGATCGAATCCCACGTCGGGCTCCCGGTGCATGGAGCCTGCTTCTCCCTCTGCCTGTGTCTCTGCCTCTCTCTCTCTCTGTGACTATCATAAATAAATAAAAATTTAAAATAAAATAAAATAAAATAAAATCCAGGGGAATCTTGGTGGCTTAATCGGTTGGGTATCTGCCTTCCTCTCAGGTGATGATCTCAGGGTCCTGGAATGGACCCCACGTCCAGCAACCTGCTCAGTGGGAAGCCTGTTTCTCCCTGTACAGCTCCCCTGATTGTGCTTGCTCTCTTTCAAATGAATAAGAAATCTTTTTAAAAAATTATAAGATCCATAGATACTTAAAAAAAAAAAAGATGATGATGATGCTACAGCACTACTGGCTTTCAGTCCTTAATTCTGTTGTTTTAACTAGTCCTTCCTGGCTATAGTCAAGCACACATCACTTCTCTAAAGAAGGACAAGGGAAGTACAGATGGCTATGGCAGACATCAATGCTTTTTACAAGTTCTGAGGAGACAGCCAAAGGGCAACATCAAAACTTTCCATTTACTACCTCTGAAATAAAGAAGTGTCTGGAACACAAAATACTTTATTCTTCATATCTTATGCCATCAGATATAACGAAAATGCTCTGCAGGGGGAAAGGCAATGCTTTCCCCAGCTGCATCAAAATCTCTGTTTAAAAGTTACATATGTCTGTATGTTAACAAACTGAGATTTAAATAAAATCTTTTTTAAAGTTACATATACGATAGTACTCAATGTGTTAGATTTTCTTGATTTAAGAACAAAAGGACTTGGGATAGAACATCATCAGTGGCTGCTTTGGAGTCTTGGACAAGAAGGCATTCTTGAACCTAGTGCTTTAAGAAATGGTCTACTAGAGAAGTGTGGTCCAAGGGTATAGTATCTTCTGGAAGCAAGAGCACACAATTAGAAATCAGAAACCTAGGATCTCCAGTCTGCACAGATTCTAAGTCAGGAGATCTCCTTCTCCTTCTGTCTGTAAATAGCAGTACTTCTGGGAAGAGGGATTACCTGGGAAGGAGTGCAAGTGAACCTTCAGAGGTGTTGGAAAGTTCTTTTATTCTCACCCAGGTGGGTGAGTTACACAAGGATAAACATATACTTAAAAAATTGCATCAAGTTGCATGTTTCAGATTCATGCACTTGACTGGATCTTTTATTTCAAAAATGAAATCAGGAAAAAAATGGTTTCTGTAAAAACATTTCAAAAATTGCCAGGTGTTATGTAACTGAAAGATAGCATTTTAAGTGGCTTCTTTTAATAAAAGGTGGTATAGATTTCTATGGTAGAACACATTGTATAAGGAATAAGTAGTCACACATTCTCCAACAGTCCTCAATTCAATGGTATTTACTGTGAAAGATTGTGTTATAGGCATAGTGAGAGCACTAGAAATACAAAGCTACCATTCACTGCTCTTGGGCTGATACCCTCCTAGCCACAGTATTAATTTTATGGAACAAAACCAACCCCATCTCATGTAATGAGGAAATTAAACCCACTTCCCCAACTAAGACTCGTTTGGTTCTTGCTTAGACCATATTCTAAGATCTGTTATTGTATGGTCATTTTTAGGGTCAGCTCTAGGCAAAAATGGTAAAGCACAAAGAATTGACTACCTTTGGGTCCCCTTCTAATCACCCCTCATGACTAGTGTTCCCATGGAACACTAACCCTGGGAATACCATTAGCACTTCTCCGACCCTCCTTCCAGATCAAAATTCTGAGCAGGGTTTGATGGCCAGAATTCTACAATGGTTCCAAAATTTCTGGCCCCTGTTTATACAGACTCTGCGTACTCTTGGAGTCTGAGCTTTTATTCCATCATGAGGTTATACTATATGGTTAACAGTTAACTTTGAAAAAGGAAGATTAGCCAGTGGGCCTAACCTGATCACACAAACCCTTTGAAAGCAGTGTTTCTCTGGCTGGTGCCAGAAGGGGAATCAGAGACACACTCCAGCTGGTCTAGAAAGAAACAGCAGCCACGTGGTGAACTGCACCTGGAAGCCACGTGGCAAGGTAGTGAGCAATGTCAAAGAACTAAAAGAGGTCCCCAGCCAGCAGCTAGAAGGGAAATGGGGACCTTGGACCTATAGCCACAAGAAGTTATTTCTACCCATAACCAGTGATGAGGGAGATAACTCCCATACCCACACAATAATTAGGCCCGGCTAATACCTTAATTTCAGTCCAGTGAAAACCCAGCCATGCCAAGCCCAGAGTTCTGCCTTAAAGAAACTGCTGTGTAATAAACTGGTGTTTTAAGCCACAGAGCTGGTGGTATTTGTTATGCAGCATTGAGAAACTAACAAAGGGGCTACCAGACAGCCCCACCTCAGTTTTCTGTCTACGGAAGGAGCCAGATCTCTACTTTGCAAGTTGGATAAGAAGTAGAGATTGTGTACGTAACATTACTTGACACCTAGTAAGCATGCAATAAATGATAATATGGTTTTCCACCCAGTGATCAGATGGTTCTGAATATGGAGAAGTTAAACGACACTTTTTGAACAAGGGAATCCTGAAAAATCATTTCAAAGTCTTAACTTCTATAGAGTGCCATTAATAACCGCAGTTTCCACCACAGGGCTTCACAAAGGCAGTGTTAAGATGCCTAATTAGGTTAGCAATAATTCAGTGCAGGTAATGTGATATTGTGTGGGACTTAATTAGGTTAAACTACAACTCAAAATGCAGTTGGCATTACATTCAGGAAGGCCCTCTCCAAGGGTAGGCAGCTTATGTTCTAATCACGAAGACATACTCCAAAAGGAGTACTGCAAATATTACCCATTTTAACCAACACCAGACCCTTCGCCAATTAGGAAAGTCAATGCCAGAGGTGTGTGTGTGAAATGAGTGGCTTATAAACAGGCATTGTAAATGTTAGAAGTGGGCCTTCACTGGTGGAATTGAAGATATATTCAAGTTATAGAATTGACCAAAATATTTAGGGATATCCCTGCTCTTGCATGAACAAGAATCCTAAGTTTGTTCCCTAAATGGCCCCAAGTGCAGCCACTATTGGAAGACTGCCAGTTGCTTGATACTGATTATTAAGGATAACAGAATACTCTACTGGAATGCTCTCATCTAGGAGTGCAGTTTTCATGCAAGGCAGTGATCAGAGCAACCAACAGAAGACAGCTGGGACTTCATCAAACATACAGGCCAATTTTGCATGAATTACTTTGTGCCTGCTGGCTGATAATCAATGTCTATGTGTAGCAGAATCAGGTCTCAGACTTGCTTTAGTAATAACCAGGTGGCAAAGTTGTGGGACAGTAGCTAAACCTCACTCCCCTCAAATAATTTGGCCGTTATCAAAATTACCTTCCCAAAATCCCTTAGGAGTGGTGCATAACCAAATTGGCTTAGGTCAATTTGCAACAGGTGGCAATGATCTAGAGCTGTTTGCAATACAAAAAGAAAAAGCCAAAATTATGCTTGCCATAAGACTAAAATATCAACTTTTGGGGTTTGCCCTGGAATGATACCAGCTTAGTATTATAACTCTGGTTCACTCAAGTTACTCAGAGCATTTGATTTACCGTTAATGGGAAATCACTGTACCTTTTTTTTTTTTTTTTTTTGCTAGGAGGAAAAAACAAGTTAATTCAGACAAACTGTTTGTTAGGTTTTTTAATATTAGAAATAATAATGCATGCCTTGTTACGGAGTTTGTCAATCCTTTCATTTTAGCGATAAGGAAACTGAGGCCTGGAGCAGATGAATAATTTTTCTATGGCGTTCCACATGTTTCCATTTGTGAAATCAACCCTCCTTAGAGTGTCTGATGTGAGTATATCTTCTAAGCAATTCCTGGCTGTGCCTCAAACAAAAAGCTCCACTGCCTCAACCTGCTGGCCCCTTGTGGAACTTTCCTACATTTCCATTTCCGCAGGCAAAAAGTTTATCAGGCACAAAAAGCTATTAGTGGCTTTTTGAGACTTTTAAGCAAATTTTTCCATTAAGTCTATTATCAAATAGGTCACAAAGGGTTAATGAGATTAAAAAAAATTGTTCCTGCTAATGAGTAACCCCTCAAATGTAAAGCTTTAACTCAATCAAGTGATGCCTATCTCCAAAATTACCTCAAATAATTAAGAGAATGAAGGGGGGAAACGGGGTCTTGTAAGGAGTAAAAAGATAGTAGGACCAGTAGGTAGAGGACAAGTCTTGTCAGGGTGTGGGTCTGAAGGCACAGGTTGATGGTCCAGGGGCAAGGCCCTTATCTCTGGGGTTTTCTAACACAATAGGTTGTAGATAACCTGAAAGGAAGACAAAAAGCTTCAACCCCTGGGGAATGAGGCAGTGGAAATAAATAAATACCCACGCTTGGCATCCTGGTGTTCTCTACAAAAAGTTAAACAAGAACCATCCCACACTCTTTCTGTTCCCAAATAGTAACATCACCAGACAAGTGGCTCCCCACATTTGGGGTCACAATAGTAGTACAGAGGGATATCTGTATACCTTAGTTTTTTCCTATATTGTAAGGTAAAAAAGTGCATGTGACTTAACCTACTGTAGAATGCAGACGGCCTGGGATCAGAGGTATCACAGTCACACAGCTACTTTTTTCAACAAAGGCAGGCATGCCACCAAGGTCCTCTGACTCCAATCTCCTGTGATCCTGTGTAAAGTTTTGCATCATAACCTGCTTTCATCCTGTCCATCATTCCCTAATAGGTCCACATTCCCATGCCTGAATTTAAAAACAAAGAAGTATTTCAAATTAATGTGGCTGAGAAGACTCGAAGACCAATGAAACAGTGGAAGACTATCCTGGATACTGAAAGTCAGGTTTAGAGGTCATTGATTCCTACTTGAGATGCAGTGCAGAAACCTTTTCCATCTGTATGTGTGATGAGGGTAGATCTGCCGCTGTTACCTTGGAGGAAAGAAGTTAAACATAGGTCATGAGCTGACAAATTGCCACACTTAAGCTCTTCCTCTTCTCCCTTAATGGATCCTCCTCACTGTAAGGAGATACAAACATTTAAAAACCACTAAACCAACCAACACCTCCCAGGATCCTCTACTGAAGATTTCCTGGTTCAGCACGAGGAAGCCTGGAAGCCATCACGTCATGTTCAAAGAGGATCACAAGCTGTGCTACCACAGGATTCTACTTTCCTTCCTTCTTAAGATCTAATCATTTCCTTTGTTTCCCAAGGAATACAGCCATTACAGCCACAGGACTGCCAGGTTCAATCAATGATATCGAGTAGGCAGGGCGGCTACCCTGGGGTGGTCAGATGCATTTCCCACCCCCCACCCATACATTCAGAGTGTAAAAGGTTAAGCTAATAGGCGAGAGGGGAGCAAGGAGCTATACTGTCCAGGTCCCCCCTCCTGATGAGAAGCAGCATGGTGACGATGATCACACCACTCCTCTGCCCAAGACCTGCCCCCCGTGGCTCTTCCTTACTTTCACAATGGCCTCTAAAGCCCTAGTGACCTCCCTTAGTCCTCTGGCCACCCTGGCCTCCTTGATGTTCACCTCCCAGCATAAGCCATCTGCCAGGCTCTTCCCAGAGATACACGGCAAACTCCCTTATCTTCTCACCTACCTCAAGTCTCTCTGCTCAAGTATTATTTTTTCAAAAAGCCCCATAGTGAATACTCTATTTAATGACCATCTCAAAGGCCACCCAGGCCCTCAACACATTCTCTTCGTTCTCCTTACCCTTTTCTCCCTTTGATCCTCTTTTAATAGCACTAGCTGTACTCCTACATGCAATTTATTTCTTCCTGATATTCATTATGTCTATTGTCTTGCTCTCCCCCCTGTTGGAATGCAACTGGAATGTAAATCCCATGTCGAAAGGCATTTTTCATAACTGATGAATTAGTAGGATCTAAGAGTGCCTAGCACATGCTATGCACTCGGTAAATATTTGCTGAATGAGTGAAAATGTACCTGTGTCCTAACAGCAACAGCAGGTACCACTTATTGAGCATTTACTACATCTCAGACATCTAGCAAGTGCTTTACCTGTATTATCTCATGCAATTCCTATATGTCTATGAGATAGGTCATAATAGTATCCTCAATTTACATACAATAAAACTGAGGCTTAAAGGAGTTACCCAAGGTCCCAGTGCTAAATAAACAGAAGCCAGAATAAGCCAAGTCTTTGGGTTTACTCCAGTTAACCCAAATGCTGTATTTTCCATTCTAGCTCTGCTAGACAAGTTTTTGTATTTTTGTTTTTGGTGGAACTCTACCAGCGTTTATTAGGAAAAAGCACTTGAAATATGAAAAAGATTCCCTAGCAAATTCAAAGACAGACAAGTATCTAGAAAGAAGTTTTGGTAAAAATGTTTCTATATTAGAGAATATCTTCCTGTGGCATTGCAGTTAAGAATAACCAGGGGATAAAAACTTGGACTCAAATCCAGACTCATTTTCCTAATCAGTTCCGGGATCGATGTAGGAGTAATAATCTATAAAACAGAGAGAATATCTATTGCACAGATTGTTTTAAGGATTAAATGAGATAATATTCATGAAAGTGAAAAATATATATATGGCTTGTTATTTGGTCTTTTCTTCTTTTCTGTGTTAACAACCTTACTGACAGAGCCTTTGTTCATAAATGAGCAAACTTATTAAGCACCTAGTATGCGCCAGGTGCTATGCTGGATGTAGTAGTTACAAAAAAAGTAAGATAGTGTACACCACACAGTAAGGCTCCCAGTGCGGAAATGAAACAAATCAGCGAACAGCTATTTGAGAACCACATGAGAAAGGACATAGCAGAGTTATGTACTGGACATTGAGACAATGCTGAAATGAACTGCTTTGGCTAAAATAAGAATGGAGAGATTCTGATAAATTGGTTGCAGAATTACTAGGAAAAAATAGGAAAGGATAGGCATATTAATCATTGGAACGATCTTGCTGATGGAAGGATCCATGTTAGGTCTGAATTCATCTAAGAAGGTTTAGCATCAATGTAGTTCACATGCTACTTACCAAGAAAAAAAAACTACTTGAACCAACAATCATTTTTCAGGTATCTGTAGCCTGTGAGAATCTTAGTAACTAGCTTTTCCACCACTTCCTCTCTAATCTTATGAAGCCCACCTTCAATTCCAAAAACTTAGATTTAAAAATCTCAAGCTTTACACAAAGTTCATAAAGTAGAGCAAGGAGAAGGGTGCAAAAAAAAAAAAAAAAAAGAAAAAGAAAAAGAAAATCAATCAATG
This sequence comes from Nyctereutes procyonoides, assembly GCF_905146905.1. Taxonomy (NCBI): domain Eukaryota; kingdom Metazoa; phylum Chordata; class Mammalia; order Carnivora; family Canidae; genus Nyctereutes; species Nyctereutes procyonoides. The sequence continues at coordinate 43,886,631 of NW_026575140.1, read as the reverse complement.
CTCTCCTTAATTTTTTAAGTTAAAAACAATACAGTTGGAACCATGATTCCCAGCCACTTTTCCATAAACATGGATTACTGGGTTAGTTTAATTTCTATACACCACTTCAGACCACCTGCATCCCCAAATAGTGTCAGATAACAGGCCTTTCTTCATACATTAATTTTACATTACTCTCTCTCCCGGGCAGCTAGGGAGCTAACGAGAAGTCCCTGCGGCTCAATCTGAACAGAATTGGCATGCATTCAGGCAACACACTACAGCTGTTGCATAATAGCATTTTTTATATGAGGAAGCCATATCACCACAAATACTAATGGCCAAAATGATTTAAGGAGGGAAAAAAATGCTTTGAGGTATTTTGAACTTGCAAGGATAGAAACATTTTAGTTTTTAATTGCATAAGCTTATATTCCAAAGGTCCTGGACAAATGTCAGACCAATCAGACTGGAAACACGTCTGGTTTGAGGAGCCTCTTAGGGTAATTTAAATTCAGCCCCTTGTATAAATTGGGAGGATCTGTATTACTTCCTATCTGTTTCCATTATAACCTAACTTCCACAGCTCCCCATTTTATTTTCCGAAATACACAAAGAAATTATTTATCAGTAGTATACTGTTTGATTGAAGTAAGCATAAGTAACAATTGTTAAATGGTTTGTATTAATGAGTTCAGGATTCATTAGAAAAATGAAAAAAATTTAAGAATTCATACCACTCAAATTAATTTAGATACCCTAATTTTTATCCTTCTGGATCATGTGTGTATATGCGTGTTCTTCCCGAAACATCCTATATTGTGACCAAAATCACATGGATACCAACATGTCAGTGAAGAGACCTGAAGAACCTGAACATTAGGGGGAAAAGCTCCATTATGGCCAAAGAGGAACATGGGAATTCTGGAGCCTATGTACCAGTCAACTTCATCTCTTGCTCATCCTAATTACAGAATATTTAATTATAACTACACTAACCGTAAAGTCTCTGTAAAACCAATTGGACCAGATTATGTCATTTACTATACAAGCAAAAGTTGTACAAACCTCTATTTTGATTTCCTCAAGGCATCTTACAAAGTACTTCATACTTCATCCTAGACAACAAGATGGCGTACCGAGCTAGACTGTCAGAGCTGGAACTTGGATGCATCATAAAAATGTTAACTATCACCGGAGACTTAAAAGAACACAGAGGTCATCACCTAGCTTTGCTGGTGAGGTAAATACCAATAATCCTGTGGTCGACTATGAATCTAGCTCTGCTGACTACAAATACACTTGCCCCCCATCCCACAGCTCTTCCTGCTTCGGGCTCCTGGTTCAGCAGGGAGGCTGCTTCTCCCTCTCCCACTGGCCCTCTTCCTTAGGGGAGGAAGAATTCCTTCCTCACAGGGCTAAAGCTAAAAGGTTTTTATGTAAAACTACAAAAAAGAAAATTCACAGTCAAGCTGGCAAAAGTCACTTTTAGCTAGATAGCCAGCCATATGGACACCTCTTGAAAAAAGCCATATGGTTATATTTGTTATTTTTGGCCTCTTTACCTTTAACTTCTTTCTTGTATATAGAGGCCTCCAGTTATTAACACCAAGCGATAAATCACTTTGAATTTCCCAGGCTACAAAAGGCATTTACTGGCAACCATTTCAGGTTTCACTTTTAGTTGAAAACCCTGGAGAATTCTTAAGTGAAAGATGTTCGCATTTTCCAAAAACGTTATTTTATTTAGCCTGGGTCAAAACTTGAGATCTATACTTTATCTTGATAGCTGAAGTTCAAATGGGGAAAGTAAAACACGGGTAGAAATGAACAGCATACAGTATGAAGGAACATACCAGTTTAACTTTTTCTCCAATAGTTTCTAAGAGAAAGGATGGGAGAAAGGCCTCCCCCTAAAAAGGTTACTGGGAAGAGACTGCAAAGTGGCAACCTAACTCATCCAGCACAAGGTTATTGCTGTTTTAAACTGAGCCAATGTTTAAAATTTGGGAAATTTCACATTTTACAAAAAATCTGAATTTTCAGCATCTTTCCAAAAACTGGAAGATCTGGCAACAATAGACTAACGTTCCCACTAACAACTGGCTCCCACTGAGCAGCAATGGTCTCCTTCCAGTGGGTCATACAACCTTCAGTTTGCCACACGCATTTAAGACCTACTTCACTAACTTGTTTTCTGACTGGAAACCTATCAAAAGACTAGAAATGAAGCACTGGTTCCTTCTCGGATTTCTTTCCATTCTCTACTGCTCCCTTTAAGGTAGCCCTCAAATGCCACTTTGCCTTTGAACCTTGCAGAGTTATCAAATCCTCTCTTGTATCATCTCCCCCAATAGTAGTTGCTTGGAAGGACTAGTAACTTACTCTGGCTCTTGTCTCTTTTCTCCATTGCACTTAGCACAGTGCTTCACTTGAAGTTATCTCACAGCCATTAAGCTTGCAAACAGGCTTTTACATATACAAGTGTTCCAAACTTAAATATTTTTTATTTATTCATTGAGAGTGTGTGTGCACACGCTCACATACAAGAGCATGAGCATGGGGAAGGGCCAGTGGTAAAGGGAGAAGCAGACTCCCCACTTAACCAGGAGCTCGAAGCAGGGCTCAAACCTAGGACCCCGAGATCATGATCTGAGCTGAAGGCAGAGGTTCAAGCAACTGAGCCACCCAGGCACCCCCAAGTGTTCCAACGTTAGGACATTATTTCTCAATGGGGGCAGTTCTGTTGCCACACATCCCACAGGACATTTTTAGTTATCACACTGGGGGGGGGGGGGGGGAGAGAAGGCACTGCTGGCATCTAGAGGGTAGAAGCCAGAGAGATATTGAAGATCCTAAAATGCACAGGACAGATCCACCCCACCACGACAGTTAACCACTTCCACCACCCCATTGCAATCTATCCAACCTGTGTCATTAGTTTCAAAGTTAAGAAAATCCGCCTTAGAACAACCTAACAGGGCAGCCCGGGTGGCTCAGCGGTTTAACACCGCCTTCAGCCCAGGGCGTGATCTTGGACACCCGGGATCAAGTCCCACATCAGGCTCCCTGCGTGGAGCCTGCTTCTTCCTGTGTCTCTACCTCTCTCTGTGTGTCTCTCATGAATAAATAAATAAAATCTTTAAGAAAGAAAGAAAAAGAAAAGAAAAGAAAAGAAAAGAAAAGAAAAGAAAAGAAAAGAAAAGAAAAGAAAAGAAAAGAAAAGAAAAGAAAAGAAAAGAAAAGAAAAGAAAAGAAAACTAACAAAATTACAAGTAGAGTCTCAGACTAGAAATCAAGAGGCTGGGCAGCCCGGGTGGCTCAGCGGTTTAGCGCTGCCTTCAGCCCAGGGCCTGAGTCCTGCATCGGGCTCCCTGCATGGAGCCTGCTTCTCCCTCTGCCTGTGTCTCTGCCTCTCTCTCTCTAATAAATAAGATGGAAGGAAGGAAGGAAGGAAGGAAGGAAGGAAGGAAGGAAGGAAGGAAGGAAGGAAGGAGGGAGGAGGGAGGGAGGGGGGAGGAGGGAGGGAGGGAGGGAGGGAGGGAGGAGGGAGGAGGGAGGAAAAGAAAAGAAGAAAGAAAGGAAAGAAAGGAAAGAAAGGAAGGAAGAAGAAGGAAGGAGAAAGAAGGAAGGAAGGAAGAAAGGAAGGAAGGAAGAAAGAAAGAAGGAAGGAAGAAAGGAAGGAAGGAAGAAAGAAAGGAAGAAGAAAGAAAGGAAGGAAGAAAGAAAGGAAGGAAGAAAGAAAGGAAGAAGAAAGAAAGGAAGGAAGAAAGAAAGGAAGGAAGAAAGAAGGAAGGAAGAAAGGAAGAAGGAAGGAAGGAAGGAAGGAAGGAAGGAAGGAAGGAAGGAAGGAAGGAAGGAAGGAAGGAAGGAAGGAGAGAGAGAGAGAGAGAGAGAGAGAGAGAGAGAGAGAGAGAAAGAGAGAAAGAGAGAAAGAGAGAAACCAAGAGGCTTACTCAAGGTAAACCAACTTGCAATAGTATCAAGATTTGAAAACTAGTGCCAGGATCTCAGAATCTGGTAACAGCAACCAATAATAGAAAAACACCTCAAGGATGGAATTTGTGCCTGTCTGACATGGACTTGTATAAGAATGTTCACAGGCTAGAGACTACCATTCAACTAACAAAGTCTATCTTAGCTTTACTAAAAAGACAGCCCGATGATGAGAGTCTGGTAGACACTTGGTGGAAAAACACAATCTTATCTCATGTCAAGTTTACCACATACATATGCTAGAAAACAAAGTTCCACTCCCCAAAAAGCCTTTTTATAGTAGCTAATTCATAACAAATACATGAAGTGCCCCCAATCTACATGCTGATGACTACAGAATACCAATAACAGACAGGATTCAAAGGGAAATTCCTCTTTAGGAGAAAGAGAAAAGGAAGGCATAGCCGTCTGAGGTGTGCAAGTGTTGAATTCAGCACTGAGAATGCGACCTGAGACTGTTACGTCTGCAGGCTATTGTATTTTGTCTCAGTTACTCTAGCTGGCCTAGAGTAGCCTCTCTCAGGGGAGTGGTAGGTAGGAGGATGGAAAGAATACAAATTGAATCATTTGCCTTTGAACCTCAGGGCTTCCATTTGTTTTCTCAGAGGCTTCTTCAGTTCCATGATCTGGAAAAATGAGAATGATCATTTCTACCTCAGAAAGTTATAGAAAATAATCATCAGTAACTTTATAAAACCTTATAAAGTCTCACTATGTGCCAGTGACTGTGTCAAATGCTTATTTCATTCGTTCCTCTTTACATGATGAGGTAGTCACCATTTATAGACAAGGAAACCAGGGTGACTTGTCCCCAGCCACAGCTAGTAAACAGAGGAGCTAGGACTCAAACCAAAGCAATTACTAGAGCTGTGGTTCAGGCTGGCTAGCTTTATCAATTCAAAGTACTAATTAAGTGTCTTTAATTACTAACAGGTTATCACTGATGGACACAAATTTGAAACCAAAGAAGTCCTGGGGTTTGTAATGAATAATTTCCTAATGGCTAGAGCTGTCCACAGATAAAACAGACCATCGGTGAAGGAAGAGGCTCCCCATCACTGTTCAGGAAGAGGCTGGGAGACCATATTGATGGGGCAGTGAACAGCTGGAGACTGATGAGCTTGAGGTCCATTCCAATCTTGCAATTTTAGAATTCTTTGTCCCCTTGATTCTCAATCTCTGGAACCTAACAGTTGTTTACTTCCTTTCTTTCTCTGCTCTTACTCTCTTCCACTTCCTTGTTTTCCTTTGCTCCCACCATGAATAGCATGGATAGAGCCTGGGCTTTGCAATACAAGAGCTTTGGATGTGAATGTTCAATCTCCCATATGATAGCTAATCAATACGGGGCAAGCTACTAAGACTTCCTCTATAGGAGGATCTCCTTAGCTATAAAACAAAGGAAAGAACATCAAATGAGAAAAAAAGATTGAAATGTAGTGCCTGCTCTGTAGAAGCTCAGTAATTATCAGTCTTTATCTGCAATGTCCTCTCAGCCCTACCTACTACTACACTGTCATACCCTGTTTTTGTGTCCTATAGAGATCTAAGTTACACTAAAAATAAGTGCAGTCCCAAAATATCCATGCATTTTATCTACCCCGTAGTTAGCCAAAGAAAAATGTCCTGCATTCTCTGGCTCAATATGGATTCTCCACACCAAGGACCAGAACCATTACTAAACACTATGCCCTTCTTTGACATTCTAAATCACAGCAGTACCCACAACCATATTAATCCCATAGATTTTTCCCCTCATAAGAACTTCCAGGAATAACATACAGACGTTATATATGCACTGAACTTTCAGGGTCCCACAACAATAGCTCATCTAGATCATATGACAATCCTGCAGGAAGACTTACAACGGCACTTGGCCTGGTCTGAATTTATCTGTATTTGGGCATTGGCCAAACTCTCTACCAATTTCTGGTTTTTATAATTTAAAAACTATGCAGAGTTAAATGATAACTGCCACCATAAAAAAATGTATCAAGACAGAAATTAACATAATCAGAAAAGGAATTTGTTAGAAAGACATGAGAAACACAAGAGACAGAATCTTAGCAAGGTTAGATACTGAAGAACACTCCTCAAGAGATCAAGTCACTAAAATAGCCTCACTAGAAGGCCACAGTGGACAACTGCCTGTTCCTGTCCTTGGAATCTCTTTTCTATAATCTTAACATCCTAAACTGTCCCTCATCTATTGCTGCCTCAATGTTTAAAGCCCCAGGAAGGAGTCTGATCACCTAGTATAGGTAACATACTCCTCATCCTAGCTGTTACGGAGCAGGGAGACAGATCATCCACCCTGTCTATATAATACAGGGCAACCAGAACAGCAATAAATGTCCAAAGATCCGATGAACCTTCACCACAACGCTGTGGGGGCAATTCTATGTACCTCTCCACTCATTTCTGATAAGGTACTGACTTGTTCAGGTTCATGCAGCCGGTCAAGTGCCAGCATGAAGAATCCATCCAAGGCTCCTAGTTCTTGACTCCCGGCAAAAATCTGTTTAAAAAGCAGATTTAGGGCAGCCCTAGTGGTGCAGTGGTTTAGCGCTGCCCGCAGCCTAGGGCGTGATCCTGGAGACCCTGGATGGAGTCCCACGTCAGGCTCTCTGCATGGTGCCTGCTTCTCCCTCTGCCTGTGTCTCTGCCTCTCTCTCTCTGTCTCTATGAATAAGTAAATAAATAAAATAAAATAAATAAATAAAATAAAATAAAAAAATAAAATAAAATAAAATAAAATAAAATAAAATAAAATAAAATAAATAAATAAAATAAAATAAAATAAAAGCAGATTTACGGGCACCTGGGTGATTCAGTCAGTTAAGCATCTGCCTTGGGCTCAGGTCAGGATATCAGGGTCATGGGATCAAGCCCCACATGGAGGTCCGTGCTCAGCAGGGAGCCTGCTTCTCCCTCAGTCCCTCCCCCTGCTCATGCTTTTTCTTTCTCAAATAAAATCTTTAAAAAAATAAAAAGATTTAAACAATATCTTAATATGGGTTTTTTTTTTTAATGAACGTGCTAATCCCTCTTCACTCTGCTGTCATAAACATGACTTTATGTGTATAGAACATGTACTAACTGGGTTGTCAGTTTTTCAGCAATCTTTTTCTCTCTTTTTTAAAATTTAAGTATAGTTGACACAGTGTTACTTTCAAGTCTATCAGTGATTTGACAAGTCAGCAACCTTTTAAAACTTTTTCTGAAACCTATCATTTCTTTATAATCCTCAACTTAGAAAATCTTTAACAGTATTTTATGACTAAATACACCAAGAGTTTGAGACTCAGTCTCTGACTTAATCTTTCCTATTAGTAAACAGAGAAAAGACGCAAATGTCACTAATATTAAAGTAGGTGTATATACTTGAAAAAAAAAGGTCTTCATAAAATTCACCTGATACCCTTAACTTCAGATTTATATATAATGTTTTTCTTCTATCTTTGTAGATTTAACAAAACACTTCTACTTTAAAAAGCCCCCTAGGGCCGATTTCATGGTCAAATAAAGCCTTATAAAACAACTGAATAACTCAGTGTTTTACCTTAAGACCCTTTTCCTATTTTTTAAGCCAAGAAAGATAAATGAACTAAAGCTGTTCATCTTTAGTTGATTCAAATCTACCTTTTCAATACCAACTGGCTGATGCCAAATAATTAGAGATGGTGTTCTTTCAACAATTCCTAATTACAACCTGGGATTTGCTTGGCAATTACTCTCTCGGACATGGCTGAGGACAAGCAGACTTACAGTGCTCAGACTGGGAACTTTCTAAAAAATAAAAAGTCCGTATTTGCTATAAAGGACAGGTACCACAGGCATAAAAAGTGCTGTGCTACAGGAAGTTATAAGGCCTTTGCTAATGATGGTTTCAAGAGGTGATGAGCCGCAACCCTCAGGAATAAAAGCAGAGTATTTACCATCCATACACGTAGTTAGGAATGAGGTAACAAAGATGAGGAATGAACTTCATTAAATTTTGAGTCCTCTAGAAATTTCAGAGTAATCTCTGCAATGCCCTATTGCTTTCTCTCTTAAAATTAGCAAAGAGGGATGCCTGGGTGACTCAGCAATTGAGCATCTACCTGCCTTCAGCTCAGGGTGTGATCTTGGAGTCCCTGAAACGAGTCCCACATCGGGTTTCCTGCATGGAGCCTGCTTCTCCCTCTGCCTATGTCTCTGCCTCTCTCTCTCTCATGAATAAATAAAATCTTTTTAAAAAATGAAATTAGCAAGGAAAAAACGATGTTTTCCACAGTCCTTGCCTTCTGAGCAAAGATGGGGGTGGGGGGTAGGGGGAGGCTCCAGTCATGAAGGGAGAAGAACCTTGTGAAAGACATAGACACTGATAGCAGGGGTCACCAAAGGAAAGGTTAGTGGTTGGGAGTCCAGGTTCTTTTTTTTTCACCAGGACTTAAAGAACCACTGGAGAGACAACTAACCCAGGCTGAAGAAGCAATCTTGAGCTTATGAGTTTAACAACCAAAAAAGAAATCTGTAAAGGTAAACCAGTGTCAGACCTGAACGTCAGGACAGAACACATAGTATGGTTCTCTGCATGAATCACATCTGTCTTACCTAACACACTATTTGATCAGTGAGAGAACCAACAACTTGTCCACTTAGAGCCACAGCTAAGTAACAGGAGCAGCTGTTTATCAATCACCAAAACAGGTGTTCTCGGATCGTCCCAACTCACATATGTTCCTTGCCTGGTAGATCCACTACCCATAAGATAGGCATCATCATGCTCATTTTCCCCATAAGGAAACTGAGGTTTGGAGAGATTAACTTGCTAACCTGAGGTCACAGGAAAGACCACATGCAAAAAAAAAAAAAGAAAAGGACAGACCACATGATCTCAAGTCCTTGGAATCTAAATCCAGCACGCACTCTTTCTTCTACGAAAGACTCTTGGTCACCCACCTCCACTCCAGTATGTGTGTTGTGCTTTACACATGAGACAAGAAAGCTTCCACAGGCATCCTTATGTAATTCCTATAAAACATGTTAAGATGACGAGTAGATAGATCATTTTTCCCATAGTAAAGAGATGGAGGCCCATACTTTAAGCAGTTTAGCCAGGCATATATACATTGAGGCAATAATTCACATCTTTGGACCCTTAAAGGTATGTTCTTTCCTATAAATAGCACTTTTTTTTTTTAACATATCAAAAGAGTTGTTTTCTCTGTGCTATTTCCTATGGAGTTCAAGTTCCATGCTCACTCCCAGCTACTGAAAGCTCACTCTTGTCTTATTTCTGGCTCACCTTCCTAATTCAACCTGAGTTTCCACATTCCCTATCTCCTGGCTGTCAGCAGATTTCTCCTCCAGCTCCCCCATACTCCTGCCTCACCTCTCCTCACCCCCCATCCTTCTAACAGCCCCCCTCCCCCATGTGCAAGCCTCCAAGCCTGGAATCATGAAGACAAGCCTTCATGTCTATGCAACATGTTCATTTAGTCTCTGGGGTGGAAAAAGAACAGCAACAGAAACTAAAAACATCATCTTTCATCTCAACATTATCCCATGTTTTATCCCATGCAGCCCATTAGTTTAACTCGATTGGCAGGTGCTATGTGTACAGTCTTTAACTCAAAAAGCAAGGAAGAGTAGGGTAGTGCCTGGCTCGAGGAGCATCTAACCTAGTGAGACAGGTAGAAGCAAATATAGCCAACTGTCATACAAGAAGCTGGTAAGTGGTATACAGAGGCACAAAGCAGTGCATAAGCGAAGGGCTTCTGGCTAGAGAAATTTAGAGAATGTTTTGACCCTAGAAGTCTGTTCCTATCCAATCCTTCATATTGGGAACAGTCTTCAAAACAGGATTTATGAAAGACATATTAATTTACAAGTAATGAGATTCCAATGCTTTATTGCCTAGGACCTCAAAGCACTCCCATCTCACAAGAAGAGATGATAGAGTTATTTTGAACCCCATTTTATAAGTGAGTACATGGAAACCCTTGCCCAACAAGGGTCATACAAAGATCAGAAAAGCAAATCCAGCTCCTGTCAGTGGTCTTCAACCACTCTGGAACTATAACTTTGCCAATGGCTCCAATGAAATATGCTCTAATAAGGGAAGCTCTTCCCACAAAGAGCAGACAATTCAGGAAAATTTAACCAAAAATACTAAACAGCTTCACTCCATTTAAAATGTTTTCTGGGGACACCCGGGTGGCTCAGTGGTTGAGCATCCGCCTTTGGCTCAGGTCATGATCCTGGGGGCTCACCACAGGGAGCCTGCTCCTCCCTCTGCTGTGTCTCTGCCTCTCTCTGTGTCTATCATGAATAAATAAATAAAGCCTTTAAAGTAAAATGTTTTCTGGGTACCTTGGAGCTTCTACAGATAAGCAGTGTACTGGATAATAACATAATCATGATACACAACTCAGCATAATGGACACCTCCTCTCTGAATCTTTCTTGATATATCACTGTCCACCAAGTAAAACAAAACCACAACAACAAAACCTATTTCTTCCCTCTATGCCCATTAACAACCTGACTGGCTTTGACTTCTGGCTCTGCATGTGAACCAGAGTAAAGTAATTTCATCTTCACCCCTCACATCCTCCTTCATATTAATAACAGTACTTACACCTCTTGGTGGCTGGCAAGAGTAAGCAAATTAATACACATAAATCACTTAGAATACTGCCCAAAAGATCATAAGCACTCAAAGCACTGTACCACTTTATTAGTCTCATTTGGTGTAGTAGTTAAGAGTACCCAGGTTTAAATGCTGGCTCTAAATTCATTAACCATAATTAGAGGTCAATCATAGCATCTACCTAGTAGCAATGTTACATAAGATAACACAGATAAGAATATTTAGCACTTGGTAGGAATTCAATAAAGGATAATTACATGACCTACCTGCATCCATAAGGAGCTTTGGCCCCGTCTTTTTTTTTTTTATTTTTATTTCCTAGAACTCAGTACAAAGTGCCAAGCACAACCAAGAACAGTGTCAAGTGCTTTTTCCAATGATAAATGAATGAGTGTGGGGATCCCTGGGTGGCTCAGTGCCTGCCTTCAGCCCAGGGCATGATCCTGAGGTCCCAGGATTGAGTCCCATGTCGGGCTCTGTGCATGGAGCCTGCTTCTCCCTCTGCCTGTGTCTCTGCCCCCCCCCCCATGAATAAATAAATAAAATCTTAAAAAATAAATGAATGAGTGGCAGGCAGCAGTCTAGATAGGACAGGTGAAGCTGGATCACCAGTTCCTCCTTGGCTTTGTCAACCAGAGAATCATGGCCACCTGGCACTTAACGGGAATGAATGCAATAATGATACAGCAGTGAAGAGCCAGAATCATGTGGCAGTGCTTCAATTCACTGTAGTGTTTTAGGTGTGGGGAAAAAAAAAATCCTCTCCATTTAAAAGAACAGTTTTTTTGTTTTGTTTTTGTTTTTTTAAAAGAAGAGCTTTTAAAAAATCATACCATTTCAGTAACTGATGCAGCCCAAGGGGCCAGAGGTGGCGCCCCAGGTCACTGCCCTCCTGAGCGGCAGGCCCCAGTGGGCCAGGCAAAGCTCCACAGGACCCTCCGGAGGAGCAAGCAAGGGGTGGAGAGGCCTTGAAGTAAAGACAAAGGGCAGAGCATGGAGGGGAGAAGCAGGATGGCCAGGACCAAAGACAGGCCCAATGGTGGAGCGGACAAAGAGCCAGAAAGCTGGACATGGGATGCGGGATGCGGATTCCACGTGGTACACAGAGGAAGCCTCAGGACAGGGGTTTGGGTGAAGCAGCCTGAGGGGGAGATGACCAAAGCGCCAAGGAGGGCCAGGGATGGGGTGCAGTCAGGAGGGGAGTGGGGAACTGGTGGGGGGGGGGCAGGGCTGAGTCCGGAAGAGGGGAGTTGCAGCTTGGAAGAGGGAAGAGGGCAGAAGGCAAGGCTGGGTACCCTCTAGGGGCAGGGAGGTCCCATTCCACAAACGTGACCTTGGGCACCTAGTGAGACTTCTGAGATAAGTGATAGCCTTACCCAGCTCCCTGCCCTGGGTTATGCCCAGATAAGTCTGTCACTATCACACTCTGCCTCCTGAACAGGATTTCACTGTTAACATAGGTTTTTACATAGGGAAACATGTAACATAGGTTTTTCCCTTCTACATAGGGAAGGCAAATGAAACCAAGGAGAGGTACCTATGCACAAAATGAAATTAATTAAGCCAAACAGGGAAATCCAACAGCTATAAAACTGGCAGAGATGGAAATCTAGTACACGCAAACAAGGGGTGGAAAATTACTACAAAATTCATTAGCTCAATTGACTGCATTTCCCAATATTCAAATATAAGGAAGCAGGGTTCCAATATATACCATTAGTTTCCTGTGATAAGACACAAAATACCTAAATACATGTTTTCTCCATCTTTTTAATTTTAACCTTTTAACATGCATTTCTGTTATGCTCATCACTGTTACCTCTAGGTTAGTTGTCAAAACTTGGCCTACATTTCAAAAATACACAGACTGACAGAACTAATAAGGACTGCCTCCAACGTCTTCATTTACAAAAGAAAGGGAGAGTCCTAGAGAAAGTATCAAGTCACTGGGGGATGGCTGGCAAGGCCAGGGACTAGAGCCTAAGTCTCCCAACCAACAATCTTTCCAACAGTATAGAAAAAATTTTATTAGATTAACAAACCTATGGCTTATTCGCATTTAATTCTCCAGAGAAGCTCTTCAGCTGCAAAATACACTTGAAGCCTAAGTTTATGTATGTAGTGGGCACTGGTCAATAAGAACACTTCTAACGGAATGTCTCTATTTAACAGAAGCTATATTTTTGATCCAACAAAACTCATCAGCTTTACCCAGTACACTACACAAAAGCAGGTTTAGAAAATGTGACCTGAGAAAGTCATCTAGCGGGTAGTCTCTTTCTTCACATGCGAGAGTGCATGCAGACATCTTAAAACTATAAAATTACTCCTTGCATGAACAAAGATGATTCCTAAAAGACATCACTTAGTATCTTGGCTCTGTAAAAATTGTTTTTTTGCTTTTGCACATAAATATATGCCGTATTTTCTCTAAAGTAAACCAGTGCTTTGACAGATTTTAGGTTTTTTCCCCTTAACTAAAAGCACTATTCAATTTCAATGTCCTTGGAGTGTTTTATCTGGGGATTAGACAACTGTACCAAAACACAGCTGTTCCAGTTTTTTTCTCCTTTATTTTTCACATTAAAAAACTCCCACTATCAGCCAGTCCAATTAGTTACTCACTATCAAAAGCCGGCTTTGGTCTTTCATCTTCTGGAAAACTGGATCCAAGTGACAGGGTGTCATGGAAACTGTATCTCGGGTCATTTCCTGTTTCAATTGTTTAGCCACAAAAAAAGTTCAGCTCTATCAGATGGAAATTAATGAATACTTGCTGTTGCCTTTTGAAGAGCATACAACTAAATAAAAAAGTAATTATCCTTTTGGACCAAGTTTTCCCAACACCAAGGAATATGGGGAGAGCAGTGTACCCAAAATGAGAAAAGAAAAGCACTTTAACTGATGCAACGAACCAAAGCCTTTTCCAGTTCAGTTTCCCTAAGTCAGTGGTCAGTTTTCAGGCTGTCACTTGGGCTTGGAAAAACTAACTTCAAGTTCAGTGGTTGTAATTGTAGTTAACTTTGTTCTTTTTCCCTTCCACTATCCAACAAATTTCCACCTCTCCTCACTCCATCTACTTCACTCTAATTTTGACATTACCTATACAGAGCTGGTATTCTCCTTACCCCCAAATCCCCTTAACATAAGGGAATGTGTAGTAGAAACAAAACTTGTAATATAATCTAAAGATTTCTTGCTGTACCTGTTCTCTGCAAACACAGGCGCGCACGTACATACACACGCGCATGCATACACACACACACACACACACACACACACGAGGGAAAAGTAGAGCTTAAGGCCTACAAGCAATACCAGGCAAGCACATGTGTTTAGGAAATGAAGTCCTGGCTGGAATTCAGTAATAATGAGCCCCTTAGTGATCTAATGTACACCAGTGTACACTGTGGATGGAAACAGAGTGCCAGACAGGACAATGGGGAACACAACCCGTGTTTAATATGTTTCAGCTCTGTCTAAATAAGTGTTGGCAAAAAACGTGGAAGCAATACAACAAATCAATTTTAGGGCTCAGGAGGATTTGTTCAAATAAGACAGCTATGAAGTATGCATTACAGGATAAGTTCACAGCTCCATTGTGAGAAAGACACCTACTTGCAATGCTTTCTATCCTGTTTAGGTTGTTATAGGTCTTCTCTACTCAAAATGAGGAAGTATCTGTGCTGCTTTTTCTTAGATTTAAAACAGAAAAACAACTGGGAAAACATCCAAAGACAAATTAGCTTTATTATTAGCATAAGCTAAGACTTCTATTACATCCAACTTGCTACTTATGCAATTTCTACAAAGAAAGAACACTAAGAGAGGAAAAAGAACACCATTTACCATTGACACCTGAGTTCCAGACCTTTAGATCTGTCATTAAATCACCATTTTTTGAGTACATGCCAGCAAAGAGGCAGCCAGGCCAAACTTGTGCACCATTTCGCTCTTGAAAGTTGCTTCACACATGCTGCCCAGCTCCCCACTCAAAACCTACACTTTTGCCTTTAAGAACTGCCTGTGACTCATTAAAACTAAGATGAAGGGCAGCCCGGGTGGCTCGGCGGTTTAGGGTCACCTTCAGCCCGGGGCGTGATCCTGGAGACCCGGGATCGAGTCCCACGTAGGGCTCCCTGCATGAAGCCTGCTTCTCCCTCTGCCTGTGTCTCTGCCCTTCCCCCCGCACCCCGTGTGTGTGTGTGTGTGTGTGTGTGTGTGTGTGTGTGTGTGTGTGTGTCTCATGAATAAATAAATAAAATCTTTAAAAACAAAACAAAACAAAACACTAAGATAGAGTGGAGACACCTGGCTGGCTCAGTTGGTGGAGCATGACTCTTGATCTTAGGGTTGTAAGCTCAAGCCCATGTTGGCCATAGAGATTACTTAAAAATAAAATCTAAAAAGATGGGAGCTGATGATTTCTAACTGGAAATCACTTCTATTTCTTTTTGTCAGCCTTTAAGGAAAGTAGAATATCCAACCTTCTTTATCTTTCAGGGAAAAAGTTTCTAATTTAGAAGAAAGGTACTGGTAAGCAATCTTTCAAAGTATTTATTTGTATTTTACTTATCATTTGATCTTTAAGCACATAAGACACCAGAAGTAGAAGCAATGTCATGAGAGGTAATTTTTACCAGAAGTCAAAGTAATTTCTAGAAGCCATTCAGGTAGTATTTTCTCACCGAAAAACTATTTAAAATATGGAATTAACTGCTGAAGGCATCAACACAAAAAGGCATAAGTCAGTTCAAAGAGGTAGCGAACCTAGACAAAAATAAATTCAAGAATACAGCTACCAACCAGACTTGAAGGCCTCTGGTCATAATGAGTGAAGTTGGTTTTATCCCAAGAGAAACAATACATAAAATAAAGATGGAGCTGGGAGAAGGGGTTGTGAACTCTAAGAGAGGCAAGAAATACAATCAGTACATCAGGACAAATCATTTTTATATTCTGGCCATAACTCACTATTTTTCTTTTAAGTTCTTTTCCCCAGAAAATGAAATGGTAGTGAGCTTGCTGCACTTTCTACCTTATTTATTAAATTCTTCATTTCAGCCCCCTTCTATTAATTTGCAAGTAGCAACTCAATTACAGAAAAATTAAAATAAACTCTCTACATAGAGATAGGATTTTCTATGTTAATTGTGAGAATTACCCTATCAGATTTTATGAAATTTCAGTTATAGGTTTTGTTTGGTTTACATGCCCAATCAAACATACTACTTAGAACATAGATATTTATCAGGCACCTTCAATGTTGACGATACAATGCTTAACACCTGTAACCAATGAAAAGCATACCATTGTGAAACAGACACATATGCCACTCACTGTATATCCCAAGTGCTCACCCACATGCCCCAGCTCCTTTGGAGTTAGGTGGGGTCTTATGACCAAGTATATCTAATTGGGTTGTGATCACAAGTGACTTGTGACAACGGGCAGACACCCAGGACTTCAAGATGGCATGAGTCATACCAGTGAAGGAACAAAAACTCATGGATGTCAAGTAGGGGAGCTGCCAAGCTGCAAACTCATGCAGGATTTCACCCCTAAAGGCATTGTTGGAGCATTTCCAAGATGCTTTTATAGTACAAGTATGTCAATGCGAAGAAATGGAGCATCTGGAGTTTCTGAGGTGCTGGCAGCTTATGTGTTTAACTGCTGCCTTTCTTTCTTACAAGGAACTCATGTGAATGGTCACAAAAGTACCACTGAAGAGGAAACCAGAGAAGAGGACTATTCTGAATTCTTGGCCATGACCTTCTTTGCCTTGGCACCCCCTCCTTGAGAAACAAAAGCATCACTGATTCCTATCTTGAGAATTAATGCCCCCCCCCAAAAAAAAAAAAAAAACTCAATGTGTGAAACAGAACAAACCAGCCAAAGCCGTCAAGCATAAAGAAGAGTTCTCCATGCTGGTCTTGCTCTGTTGAGGACAATCTGGAAGTCATAAGCTTATATGCTAACATCTCAAGAACAAGGAAAGCCACATCTAAGAGACATTAACAAGAACTACATTTACACTGGGTGGCTCAGTTGGTTGAGTGTCTAGTTCTTGGTTTTGGCTCAGGTTATGATCTCAAGGTCATGAGACAGCCCCATGTCAGGCTCCACACTCAAGGAGGGGGGGAGGGGCTCTGTTTGAGATTCTCTCCCTGTCCCCCTACCCCCAATCCTAGCTTGCACTGTCTCAAAAATAATACTTTTTTAAAAAAGAAAGAAAATACATTTAGACTGTGATGAAGGGATTGTTCTTTACCACAGCCTATCCTAGGCCAAAGATTTTTAGCTTTTTGAGTCATAGACCCTAGGGCCAGTACAATGAAGTGTGTGGTCCTCTTCTTAGAATCAAGTGTTTAAATGCACAACATAAAATGGGAAGGATTTTATTTTTCAAGATTTTATTTCTTTATTCATGAGAGACAGAGAGGGGGGGGGGTGGGGAGAGGCAGAGACACAGAGGAGAAGCAGGCTCCATGCAGGAAGCCCGATGTGGGACTCGATCCTGGGACTCCAGGATCAGGCCCTGGGCCGAAGGCAGGCGCCAAACCGCTGAGCCACCCAGGGATCCCCAATGGGAAGGATTTTAAAGCCCAACTATAAGCATTTTTTTAGAGTTATAGGATAATATGTGCTTCTTTATTCACACATTAATCAATAAGATCCAACAGAGCATCAAAACATTGTAATTTCAAAAGGAGTGTGAATCGTGTTATTTCAAGTCATTTGTGATACCTACACAAGTTATGAAATATCTAGAATTTGTTTTGGTAACAAAGCCCCAGGTACTGCTAATGCCATTAGGATTTGTTGTCTATATCATAATGGGAAAAAAATGCCAGATTTCCATCACGGGGGTTATAATTTTTTTCCTTCAAGGTCATCAATTCCCTGAATTCTGTGAAGCCCAGAACAAGAAATTCTGAGATTTACTTTCTTCTAGTAAACCATACTACAGAATTCTCAGAGGGAGTTCTAGGGGCCTCTCTAGAGTTACATGTGCTACAGAGTGCATGGCAGTCTTCTGTGGCTCCCTTCTTACCTGGCATTTTTTATTCTCACCAACTGTTTTTAACGTGATGGTAAATGACTAAGGAAGATTATCATTCAGGTTGTTAAAATGCAATTTACTGGAGACTTGGATGCCTTGAAGGCAATGATCTAAAGGGAGGGGTGCCAGGCTGGTTCAGTAGGTTAAGCAACCAACTCGACTCCAGATTTCAGCTCAGGTCATGATCTCATGGGTTGTGAGATCAAGCCCCATGGTCAGCAGGGAGTCTGCTGGAGATTTTCTCCCTCTACCCCTCTCCCTCCATTTGTGCATACTTCATCTCTCTCTTTAGAGTAAATAAATCTTAAAAAAAAAAAAAAAGGAAAGAAAATGGGATAACAAAATCTGTTTGTAATAATCTAGAAATCTTTTGACATCATAAATGTCAACTAGTCAGGAAAAATTGACTAAACATTATACAGAAGGCAGCTGCTCAAACAATCTTTCCAGAGGTTGACTTCCAGAAATATGAAGACACCTGGGGTTGCTGGGTCACTGCATCAGGACGTGGACTCATCCTGAGCTGGGCAGGACTGCTTTCAGTAATGTACATCCCAAACTAATTGTAAAGTCAGGTCTATTTAATCAGCCTATAAAGGCTGGGTAAAACAAGATAGAAATCTTTCACATTTGGTAAGGTCTACCTCCATTCTGTAAGTTGCAAAGAAAGAAATGATCAATGTATATTCACAGAAACCATTATTGCCCTTTCTTCAATCAGCCTAGCATAGCTGCTGACACCTTAACTCAAGAACAAAGGACGTAGTGGATAACTAAGCTGTAGATTTCAGCTTGGTTAGGGAAATAAGGGATCAGAGAATCAAAGTGTTGAAAGTAGTAATAAGTCTGCAGGCAAGATTTGAGAACCAAGATGTTGAGGCTTGGGGATCCAACTTGTTTCACATTTCAAATACCAAGAGGTAATGTAACACAGTAGAAATGCCACTGGATGAACATCAATACAGGGCTTTTCATCTAGAGCCCATGACCAATTACCTGAGCAAATGTGGGCCAGAAGCCACATTTCTCCAAGCTTCGGGTTCCCCTTCTTTAAAATGAGGAAATTAACCTCAAAAGTCACCTTCCCATGCAAAAATGAAGATTCGGTAACTTTTGAAACCTCAAGAATGATTTTTTTTTTTAATTTACTTACTTATTAAAGAGCGAGAAAGCAAGCATGAGCAAGGGGAGGGGAGAAGGGAGAGCAAGAGCCAGAATCCCAAGCAGAGTCCCAGTAGAATGCAGAGCTTGCCCCAGGGCTCAATTCCATGACCTAAGACAAAACCAAGAGTTGGGTGCCTAACTGACTGAGCCACCCAAATGCTCAAAAAGGATTAAAAACTGGGGGGGGGGGGGAGGAGTACTTACTGAAAATTATAATTAAATAAAGATTTAAATGGAAGGTTTTGTGAAATAAAGGGTATTTCAGTTTCAAATGGTGAGAAAATAAAGAGAAGTGAGAAGTTTCCATGTACTGAAGCACCATGCTGGGCCCCACATTGTATCTGGTCCTCTACATACAGGAGTTAAAAAGTTGCACAAGTTGGGGGAGTGGGGAAGTAAGAGGGAGAATTGGAGGAAAGTGGTTAAAAAGGTACAAACTTCCCATTATTAGGTAATTAAGTCCTAGGGATAGAAATACACCATGATGACAATACTGCTGTATAGAACATTTGAAAGTTGTTGAGTAAATCTCGGGAGTTCTCATCACAAGGGAAAAATTTTTTTTCTTTTTGTATCTCTAGAAGAGGATAGAGGTTAACTGGGCTTACTGTAATTAAGCTTATACAGCGCTGTATGTTAATTATAGTTCAATAAACCCCTTCCCCCCTAAAAAAAGTTGCACTAGTCAATAGCTAGATGCTCTTGTGAGACCTCATGCATTCTCTCTGTGCTAAACCTAACCACCAGTTTAACTGATCATTAGCTCCTTGAGCATGTACCACTGTCTTGTTTAGAGCCATATTCCCCAGCGTTAGAAGAATCAGTCAAGATTTATCTGAAAAAAGAAGGTCTGAAGAACTTGATCTCAAAAGGTTTGAGATCTAGCCCATGCTCATTCTTGGCCTCTAGTAAGTCCCTCCCGCCCCTTTTTGCTGTCTCTTGTTATTTTCTCCCAAGGGGCTGACCTATTTACTAGGAGCAGAGGACTTGTCAGACTAGCAGGAGAGTAAGTCAGCATTTAATGTCTGGATTCCAGGCTCTTTCCCAGGTTTTGTTTTTTTCTTTTTTCCTGAACCACCTGACTCCAAATAACTTCAGTTCTTATAACCATCACGTTAATTTCGCCAGACTTTGAAACCTCTTTATTCTTCCTGGCTAAAGGTCTTTTCCCCTGCCCTTCCCTATTCTCCTTGCCAAGGGCTGCTGGCCATAGTTGTGGAAATGTAATTTCAAAACTGGGAAGGAGTGTAGCCCACTTCCTCAGAAAGCAGATGCGGGGTCTGGGTCCTTTTCTCAGTCTACCCCAGGACCCCCCAAGGCAGTATGAAGCACACAGTAAGGGCTAAAACATGTTGGCTGAATGAACTTAAAATTGAAGGAGCACTGCTGGCCCGAGCACTTGCAGCATTATGGTTGGACAGAAAAGGAAAAAAGTTCTGCCTTCACGCAGAGTCCAGAGTCCACTATAAAACCAGAAGTAATCTGGTTTACTTCTCCCTCCCACTTTTTACTGCAAAGTTGTTAACTAATCAGTAGTTAATGGGCTGATCACTCCTTGAATCTCAGCATTTTGGGAAAAGAGAAAACTTGCTCACACATGCACACGAATATATACACATACATACACACACACACACACACAGTGGGGGGGGGGACTAGATTTCCACTGTGCTTTGAAACATAAGTCTTAAGACCCCTCAGGTTAAAAATGACAGCTAGAGTCCTTTAATCTTGAAAATGCTCTCTCCATGGAAACCTTAAGGACAGGAAACCACTTAGGCAAAGTTTTTTTTTTTTTTTTTTTGAGGCAACTTCTAAGGAAAATCTAGGTTTTAAAGAAATTGGACTTTCACGTACAACCATCCTGTAGGAAGGTAGCCCAGGTCATATGATTTCACTAACCCATAAATAAAGCCTTCCCAGTTCAGTTCAGCTGGAAGAGACAGATTCACTTCACCTCTCTAACAGATTCTTGTTCTCAATTCCCAGTTCTAAGGTTCTTGCTAGGTAGAACAAGGATTCTACATAATGGTCCACCCCATTTTTACCCAAATCCATGAATTTTGCAAGCTGTAACTTTTTTTTTAAAGATTTTATTTATTCATGACAGAGAAAGAGAGGCAGAGACACAGGCAGAAGGAGAAGCAGTCTTCACGTAAGGAGCCCAAAGTGGGACTCGATCCCGGGACTTCGCTGAAGGGAGACGCTCACCGCTGAGCCACCCAGGCATCCCAACAACTGTAACTTTTGATTATGAGAAGCACCAAAATGTGATGCTTCTGGCTACAGAAGACTGGAAAAATTCAAGTTAGTACATAATTCTAGAAAATTAGACCTGGAAAAGTGTCTAGTAAGTACATTACAGGAGAAAACTATAGCACAGAGAGGTTAAGCAATTAGCTCAAGACCCCAAACATAGACTATGGTTTCCTACCTCAAAGGCTGCTTGAGTTCTCTTGACTTTCTCGCATACCACCTTTTAGATATTCCAGTCTGGCTACACTTCAAAATAATAATAACTAGGTAAAAAGCAATCAAAATATTTTCAATAAAAATAAGGGGAGGCAATTGTGCAAATTCTCACATCGTTTTTAGAATCTTGAGCCTGTTAGAAGAGTAAAACAATCCACAGATTTCAAAGGATGGATCTTAAAGTAGTTCAAACAAGCACCAAACATCAAGTCACTTTCCCAACCACCCAAGCTCTAGGATTCACCGTCTGGGACATCAGCCAGGTTGGCAAACAAATCATTATAAAATGCAAAGGTATTAAGTGCCCTCTTGCCTTTGGCAGTACACTCAAAGCTATTCAAATGTATTATAGCAAAACTAAAATACAGCTACCAAGGTCTCAGCCAACAAAGAGGGAGAGAAGTCCACGTGTGGTTTTTCTTGTTTGTTTTTTCAATTTGTTTAGGTATTCCAACTTTTGTTCCATTTTCTTGTGAAAGACAAGCCTAGGAAGAAATGGAGAAGGGGAAGATGCATCCCTAAGCTTGTAGAAAAAGGAGGAAAAAAAGAGTAGGCTGAGATGAAAAAATGTAAGGACTTCAGTGTTAGAGGCCCTTTGAAAATTCAGTATAGCAACATGGGTTCAAAACAAGTTAAAAAAAAAAAAAAGCTAATTCCCTTAGGTCTGAGTCAAATAGGAAATTTTATTGCCTCTCTTTCTGTCCATGTGTATTTTTCCATTGCTCCCCCAATCAACAGAAGAGACAAAGTCCATCCGCCAATTTCAATCCAGGCAGATCAAGTACATTGAAAGCATACTCTTCAGAATAAGTCACTTGGAAGACAATTTGAGCATATGAAGACACTACGTGAACAATGACAGCAACCACTTAGTCTGTTTTAACAGAAGACGAAGAAATAAATTTAGGATTATACAGGAGAGCTCTTCCTACCTAGCACATCAGGAAGAAATTCCAGAATATAAAATAGTTCCTTGGGCAGCCCAGGTGGCTCAGCGATTTGGTGCTGCCCCCAGCCCAGGGCCTGATCCTGGAGACCCAGGATCAAGTCCCACATCGGGCCCCCTGCAGGGAGCCTGCTTCTTCCCTCTGCCTGGGTCTCTGCCTCTCTGTCGTCTCTCATGAATAAATAAAATCTTAAAAAAAAAAAAAAAGATAGTTCCTGTATCAGAGACTAGAATCTGGCATTCTGTTCTCATGTTTTTCTTTTATATTCTGTCCTGTTACCCAACCGCCACCCCTTGCCCCCCACATGATGATGCCAACACTTTATATTCACATCCATTTTCAGTCTTCATTACTTCTACATACATACATACATACTTCTACATTTCCTCCAAGCAGGGTAGGAGGGGTTTCCATACAAGCTTACTAGGGACAGAGGAAAGAACTAAACAAATGTGTCTTCAACCACTGGATTGGTTCAATATTTCCTGTTGATTGAACTACAGTAATGCCAGCTTCTCCCCAAACCCACTCCCCCACATTCTCTAGAGCCCCCTACACAAAGTAATGAGATTTATGCAGACAGCAAATATTAAGGAGCTCATTAAATGCTGAATCAATTAATGTAATTAACCTAAGTCTCAGGCAGAAGCCAGCATGGATTTGAATTCAATCTCTTCCACTTCTGACTTTCAAATCCTAAAAGTTGTTCACTCTTTCCCAAGTCAGTAACTGAGCATTAGAAATAAAACTCTACTCCTTTGCATATGCCTGGGACATAAAAAGGTGCCCCCTAAAAGTGTGCTATTTTAAGTCCTACTTACCAGTAAAATGTTCCTTTTTTGAGACTTCCCCAACCCTTTCCTAGCAATTTAAGGAACCATATCAGGCACAATCCACGTAGTTTCACTGGCAGGTAACAGGTAGTGAATCAAAGCAACTCCCACTTGGTTAAATTCCAGATTGGAACTTATAGGATCAATTCAAGTAAAAAGTATAAACCCTTTGTCTAAGGAGGCTTTGAGATATTGTTGTTTGGGAACTCAAGAACTTTCTCCTTTAGGAGTAAATCCTCTCTGTGAGGACTGCTCACGATTAGGTCACTAATATAGCTTACTAGTCCACAGATGTGAATGTAAAATAACCCCTTCAAATTAAGAGAAATAAGGAGGAAAAGTTAAGGGGAGTGGGGGAAGGATAGTTCGAAAGGATGAGAAAATGTCATGGGTCTTACCAGGCAAAGCCAGAGCTGCAGCACCAGTTCAGAAACCCCTACCTGGTCTAAAGGAAAAGTTATCTAAAGCATTAACTAAGAGGATAAGGATCCACCATTGTTGCAGGCTTAAAGTGATCCACTTTCACTAGAGCTTAGGGTAGTGGGGCCCCCATTGAAAATGCAAAATCCCCAGCTGGGGGTAAGAAGAAGAGAAAGTGTAAAGATGCTCAGCTCTGGAGTGCCAAGACCAAGGGTCTCCACATTCCAGCGCTCAGCCTCCTCCCTCCCCTGCTCCAACACTCTCTTCCTTTTATTCTGGAGCAGGTCCTGCCCAGCTCCGCATTTCGGTGTCAGGGAGACTCAGGAAGAGCCTCAGGAACTGCTGAGAAATGGAGAAATACACAAAGGCTCTCCTCCACAAAGGCCTCTTTCACAGAGGTAGTCGTGTCTATTAAATACACCCCCTTACTTGCATACACTTCTATAAGGAGATTAGGAGAACCACGAGCTCACTGAAATGGACAGGCCCCCACAAAATGTTTAAACCTACTGCAGGGAGGAGAAATGGTGGGTGCAGCAGCAGGAGGGAAGACTTAAAATTAGTGACAAGGGGGGGCCTCCTCCCCTCTCCTTGATAATGCAGATGGGTGGTGATAAAACTATCTGATAGGGCTGCCTCCGGGGTGGAACTAGTTGGTATCCACACAATCCCCTTTCTTCCCTTGCATTCTTGTATTGCCCAGTCACACATTCGAGGTATTCCTTCCCATACAAGAGTCACAAGAGGACAAGCAGCATTCCCTACGTGGTAATATGCACTTTTCCAACTGCTTCTCAAGTCTTTGGAAGTCTTTGGAAGTAGGAAGTACAAAATAGAAGCAATTTTCCAATAAAACTTATATTGCTACATATTCTGAGAAAGTACATCATACATGAGGTACCCCAACTATATATTTAAGTTATTAAACCACTCATAGGCCATCATTTGCTTAATGAATGACTAAGCTTTCACCTCATTATTTCTTCATGATTACTTCTTCCTGGAGGAGAATGAAACAGTTACACAAAGAACAAGTTCACCCAAAGCAATAAATGGCACTCCTAGACATATAAAAGATAAAACAAGAAATCTTTCACTCAGAGGGTACTTCTGAACACTTGTAATAAGTCAGTGATCTTATAATTCACAAAGGGATTTTAGAGACCTCTCATTTGATAGAACAGTTTTTTTTTAATTTTTTTATTTTTTGTGAAGTATTATTCCCCACCTCCCTTACCATGTAATAGAAGAGGAAAGAGATTGAGGTGGAGCCTCAAATATCTGCTTCCAAAGTCATTCATTCATTCACTCAGCACTCACTGAGGATTTACACTTATCCTGAGCACCATGCAAGGTATTCAGGGAAAGCAGAGACTTAGTTTCTACCTGTAAGTAGCACACAAGGATAAGTACAGATCTAAGGGGGTCACAAAAGAGTACTCAATCCAAGTTTAGTTAGAAGAAAACAGAACTTTGTAGAGAAGGCAATATCAAAGTTGAGCCCTCAAGGATAACCCTAATGTTCTCTTATACCACAATGACTTCCAGTCATTGACTCGCCAGTATTAAACCAGGTAGCAAAAAAGTGGTCCTGAGGACAACATATGTTCCAGAAGACCAAGAACTACACAGTACACCTAGGGAGTCCCAAGGACAGCACGGTCTTCTACAGTTATGTTAACCTAAAGATAAGGTACTCCAGGGTTGTGTACTCTGTAGAAGGTAGCTTATTGCTCCTGTGTGGGTTATGATGGAGAATTCAGAATAGAGGAAGGTTCTTCCAAGAAGGGATGTAATAAGCAGGAAAAACTCATTCCTTAAGGATGAGCACAGAGAGATCTGGAGCCAGGGTCCACCTGATGTTGTCCGAGGTCATTAGATGAATTTATGGATAAAGGCTGGGAAAGGGGACCCAGGCCAGAGATGCTCGTCAAGGCCTCTTCCAACAAATCAATGGGAGAACCCAACTCTGTAGGATCAGAATAGAGGGCTATCCTTTCCTATATTTTTCTCAAGTTATATTTAAAAACAACAGCAACAACAAAAAAAGCCTTATTCCTCAAGCAACCAAGAATTTGAGTGGCCTTTCAGTAAGGATAAAACACCCCCCATATATCAGCTGTTTATAACTGTAGCTAAAGAGTATCTTCAACCCTTCCCTTCTCCCTCCCCCAAAGAAATAATGCTGCCCTGATGAAAAATTTCTTTGTTGTTTTTATTCCAAACTTCTAAAAGTCCTGGTCTGTTTAAATTTGTGGAAAAATATCTGAGAGCTACTAAGCCATCTTTAGTCAAGAAAGAAAACCAAGGAAAGTGAGTATAGGATTTCAACAAAACAAAGCTAACATCTTACTGCTCATTTTCATTAATAAACAAAAGAAGGGAGGGGGCACCTGACAGGATGAGCACTGGATGATAGGCTATATGTTGGCAAATTGAACTCCAATAAAAATAAAAATAAAAAATAAAAATAAACAAAAGAAGGCATAGTCCTTGAAGAAAGGCACCGCATCTCCCACTGCTTTGAGTCACTGTGTAGAGGGCCTTCTCACTCACGGACTGAACGTTTACAGTCCAGACATTTATTTGGAAGCAACGCCTGCCCAAGCCCTAAAGCAGAGTAACAAATTTAAGGCGCTATTAATATTATAGAGTCCTCTCATTCTGGTCTCTAGACAATAACTTTAAAAGTAAATAAACCTATCTTATTTAAGCAAAGTTTTTCTAAATTCAATCTTTAAATTTTTACATGAGGACCCCACAGGGTTGAAGATTCACTGAAAATTAACGGGTAGGAGCTCCTAGTACTACATTTGAAAATGTTGCTCTGCACCTAGATTCCCACTGCTCTTTTGCAGATCGCCCCTAAGAGTAAGACGTTATCACGGAAAGGC
This sequence comes from Nyctereutes procyonoides, assembly GCF_905146905.1. NCBI lineage: Eukaryota > Metazoa > Chordata > Mammalia > Carnivora > Canidae > Nyctereutes > Nyctereutes procyonoides. The sequence continues at coordinate 43,860,227 of NW_026575140.1, read as the reverse complement.
AAGACACAAAGGGCTTCTATGTACATGCTTCATTTGGTCTTCGCTGTGTGGTCTTTGGAGGTAGCTAGTATTCCCACTTTGCAGGTAAAGAAATTGAGGCTTGGACCCACGTCACTCAGTCTTAGCACAGCTACTTTGTAATGGGGTTCTTGAAAGGCGAGGAACACTGTGGGAGCAAAGCACCCCGCACCTACCACAAAGTGCATTCCCTTCCCTCAGATGTCTGAAGGGCACACACATCTTCTGAGAAGACGAAAACTCATCAGCTTGAGGAGAAAATGCCAAGTTTAAAGTGAGCTTGTTAGAAAGGGAGCTATCACAGATTATTAATTTAGCCTTCTCTCCCAGCAAGTGTTTGATGTAAATGGCAAGGGTTCGAAGGTCAAAGAGGAAGAAGTATGTGCTTTAATTTTTCCCCCCAGAGGTGCATGAGTGTTTTCTATTAACAAAAACCCTGTAGCCAACAAATCCTGGGCTTGGATCAAACGACCCTCCATCTTTTAAGTTATAACATCACAGGGAGACATTTCAAGAAGAAACCAGGCCCAGTCAGACCTGCAGTACCAGAGAGGGATGTTCTGCCCTTTGGGAATTTGAAAAGCATCTTCCTTTTTCTGAAACTGCCTAGCCACAGACAAAAACATGCCCAGATAGTTATTCCTGATCTATAGACAGGAGCTAAACTGGAAAAGGGAAACAACAACAACAACAAAAATCTAGCAGCAGCACTGGGCAGGGGCAGAGCTAGAACCATTTGCACCTAGAAGGCCAAACCCTTTGGTCAATGTTCTTAGGAAAAGACCTTGGCAATAAGCTTGATCCACTGGGCTACATCTGGGTTAAATGAGAATAGCCCATACTTAAAGTGTGCTTGGCATAGTATGTAGTCCATAGTAAGTGTTCAATAAATAATATTGCACACTTCCTTTTTCCAGGCCTTTCGTAACACAGGAGGTTCATCCTATTTATTTCTTTAAAATTTTTTTTTTATTTATGATAGTAAGAGAGAGAGAGAGAGAGAGAGAGAGAGAGAGAGAGAGAGGCAGAGACACAGGCAGAGGGAGAAGCAGGCTCCATGCGCCGGGAGCCCAATGTGGGATTCGATCCTGGGTCTCCAGGATCGCGCCCTGGGCCAAAGGCAGGGCCAAACCGCTGCGCCACCCAGGGATCCAATCCTATTTATTTCTTATCCCCACAAGCACCCAGGACCCTCACCTCCTCTTAAAATCCCAAAGTACAGGGTGGAGCATTAAATCCTGAGGTCTCAGCAACACCTTTCTTCTTAAAGACTAACATTTTGTGAGCTCTCTGGCATCAGGCATTACACCAGACATGCCCTCAGACTTTCCCTTATAACCCCACAGCCAGCATGCAGGCACCTCCAATTTTTAGGATAGGGAACTTAAGGGTCAGCAGAATAGGAAGCTTGGATTAAAATCCTAGTTACTCTAAACAGGCTTCTGTGAGTTGGCCTGGGAACTGGGTCTGCTTTTATAACCTCTCTGGTGGAATGTTGTTCCAAACAACAGACTTAGAAATGGGATTCTGGAAGCCAGAGTGTTTGTAAACTGAGGATAGTTGCAACTGTTCACATCTCTTGCTGCCCTTCGGGGAATGCCTCTGCACTACTTAAAAACAGCTTTTTAGTTTGAAGCATATCCACAAAACCTCCAAGATGATAAGCATCCCTTTCCTGACAGGACAATCCTCAGAGACTAAAGAATGGAATCTCAGGCAGCTCAGTGAGGAAAAAAAAAAAGAAAAATCCAAGTTAAGGGGTTTACAGGAAACACACAGAGGCAGAGTAAAGCATAGTACTGTAATGGTTTTCAGGCCACTCATGAATCTTCTAAAAATGTCATTTAAAAAAAAAAAAAAAACATAGCCTAGGAGGGACTAGCGTGCAAAGAGTTAAGCCCTTAGGCAATCCCTGCAGGCCACGTGACCTATCCACATCCATCAAGCAAAGTCTTGACCACTGCACTGGCATAATTTCCCTGAACTCACCCTTGTCCCCCTGCTGTTCCCAGGCTGCTTTCTCATCTCCCCAGGAGAGCGTCTGCTCCAGGAAAGCAGGCTTGCATTCCTCTATCTTCAACATCCACAAGGATGCCTGGCAAGTAGATGTGAAATGAAGAATTTTTTCAATATTTACCTATTTTCCTTGGTTATATTGTTTAGGCACACAAGAATCCCCTCTGAAGTTTTAAAGGGGCCAATTATTTAGTGATATGAATATTTTGAGGAAAAAGGCATTTAGAGAATTCTAATGCAATGACAAAACAACGAAGAAATAGTCCAAGGTCTATCTATACAATCTTAATCTTAGCCTCAAAAATAAGAGAACCAAGGTTTAAAAATCAAATTCTAATGGAAGATATCTAAAAATGATGGTATAAGACACACTGCTTGGCATTTAGAGTATGTTAAAAGAATGGAGGAACAATGGTAGTTATGTTACTAGGCTTCTTATACCTTGATTCAATGTCAGAGAAATGGCACCACATACCTTTTACTTCCATAGTTTAGGAACATGCTAAAATAAAATTCAACAAGAAATACTGTGTTACATTTAAATCTATAACTCTTAGATCAAAGGGAAGACAAATTTTTGGAGGGTAAATTAAAGAAAGATACTTCTTATTCTTCACCTTCACATTTCTACTGTGTTGTAATAAGATTCAAAAAAAAATTTTTTTCAGTTCAATAACTTTGTCCAAAATAGATGGTAATTGACCTCATAACTATACATTTCTCAAAAATCATGTACTGAAATCCAACAGAATTTGTGTTTATTGAAATAAGTAATATATTTTCAAATACCTAAATGAGCTAAATGCAAGTGATTTAATAACCACATTCTAAAGTAGCAGTTTTGTTTTGGGGTTTTTTTTTTCTTTTCTAAATGCCATTATGAAACAGAAACAAATTACAGATGGGCAAATAGAGATCCGTCAAAAACCTGAGATGTGTAAAACAGATTATAAAGAATTTGTCACCAGGTACTTAGAAACAGGGTTCTATCCGCAAAAAGATAGGTTGTTAATACGTATCTGTAACAATAGGTTTACAAAATGTAAACCCACCAGCATGGATAATTCCAAACCAAAAACCACCTCACATAAACATGAAACTATATTCTGATATAAAGTATTAAAATTGCCTTCTAAACTAATGGATTTGGATTCTTTTACTAACTAAATAGATGAAGCATCCCAGATTATCATGCTAACAGGAATCAAATAAATCCTAGGTTTCACACAAGTACTTAGTAAATTTTTTTTTTTTAAGTGACAGGAAAGTCCAGAATAATTAGGACGCTAGCCAAAAGGATCAAAAGCATTCCCATATTCTACTGCCATTGGAATGACCAGTGAATATAGAAAGGTTTGCGTTATCTCTCTGCTGCCCAAATCACTGGATTAGGTAGGAGTCAGAGGCAGGGGAAAGCAACCAACACCCAGATCTAGATAGGCCCTGATTAGCACAAACTAATAGAATCCTCTTACCTTCATTTCACTAACCACAGTCAAGTCCCATCAGAGTAACCCAACGCACCCTCCAAATGAGTAGAGGAGAGAAGGTCTTCTTCTGAGGAGTATGCTGTGCTCCTGAGAGGCCTGGAATCACAGCATTCATTTTCCTACACAGGTAAATCCAGTCTGAGGATAAGCTAACACCTGGATGAGGGCAGAGCCTGGAAACAAAGGGGGTAGGTGGGCAGCCGGGGGAGGGGGGGGCACTCAGCGGTTTAGCGCTGCCTTCAGCCCGGGGTGTGATCCTGGGGACCTGGAATCGAGTCCCGCGTTGGGCTCCCTGCGTGGAGCCTGCTTCTCCCTCTGCCTGTGTCTCTGCCACTCTCTCTGTGTCTCTCATGAGTAAATAAAATCTTAAAGGAAGAAAAAAAAAAGAGGAAAAAAAAGAAAGGGGGTAGGGAGAAGGTAACCAGGGCTCTAATCAAACTGGGCCTGAAGCTCACCCTAGTTGTAAACTTTTTTTTTTTTTTCAGCTATTTAAGTCAACAAGCTCATTTTATCTTTTATGGCAGTTTCAGTTGGGATGGGTTGTTACTTGCAATTCAAAACATCCTAGTAGAATCAGAGAGGACAAGTCTATGATGTACATACAACAATCCAGAGTTGAGGCACATAGGATTTTTCTGCTAATAAAGTGCGAAAATAAAGCAACGGAGGGGAGAAGAAAAAAAAAAGGCTTGTCAAAAGTGACATAACCCAGGACACCTGGCTGGTTCAGTGGGTAGAACATGGAACTCTTGATCTTGGGGTTAAGAATTTGAGCCCCACAATCAGTGTAAAGATTACTGAAATATTTTTTTTAATGTTTTTAAAAAGATTTTATGTATTCATGAGAGACAGAGACAGAGAGAGGCAGAGACACAGGCAGAAGGAGAAGCAGGTTCCATGTAGGAAGCCCGATGTGGGACTCGATCCCAGGACTCCAGGATCAGGCCCTGGGCAGAAGGCAGGTGCTAAACTGCTGAGCCACCCAGGCATCCCAAAAAATTTTTGAAGTTACATAGCTGGTAAGCTAAGGTCTCAACTGCCTTTAATGATCGATCACGTAGCAGAGAGTATCTGCAAATGTGAACAAGATTAACAATGTTGTCTCATATTTGTATATGAAAAGACTTATTTCCTTGATTCACTTTTCTGCTGCACCTGCCCTCCTTTCTTTTATAAGTCATAGCCTTGGCCCGGTGAATTGATATACATCATTAACTACTACAATTTCGTCACATTTAAATGAAATCACAAAGGCAAATGGGATGATCTCCCTCCATGAAGAATATTTTCATTTCTCTAACTGGTCTCCTTCCTCACGTCCATGTCTGCTTTCCCCCACCCCCACTACATACATACAACCAGGGCATCCAACAGCCAGAGGGATATTTCTAAAGCAAAAGTCAACTACGTCTCTCTCGTGCCTAAAATCCTCCACTAGCTTCCTATTTGAGCCAGAATAAAATGAAAACTCTTTCAAATCCTTGCTCCTGTTCCTCCACTCCTACCCTCCTTCTGTGCCTTTCAGCCTCTGACACACCAAATTTGTTTTCCCTTTAACCCCTGTACTTTCAACCCCTTCCCCCAGCTTCTTCCAGGCAGCCCCCAATACATCCTCACTCAGCTCAAATACTAGCTCCTCAAAGAGGCTGCCTTTGAACCCCACATTAACCTACTTCATCTTCACAGAACTGATCAGGGTCCAATGTAGCCCTTTATTTTTTGCATATTTATATATCTATCTTCCTCTTGTAGAATATAAGACCCTTAAAAGGTAGAGACTTTGTTCTTCTGTTCATCGCTGTGTCCCACACTTGAGCAGTGCTGGAACATTACAGGAGTGCAGTCAACAGTTACTAATCAATTGACTGACTAAGTCTAAGACTCTACAGAGGCCACATTAACCAAAACTCCTCAAGGGAGCTTTGTTTCTAGCTGAAAACAAGAACTGCAAAACCACAACTCTCTTTTAAAGATTTTTATCCATCCTGGATTATGGTTCATGCTTTCTAATTCTGGTCATTATTCTTTAAGTAATAAAAGCAAATATCTCATGAAAACAATGTCACTTAAAAAAAAAAAAAACAGATTTTGGCCCTCCTAAGGAAAATAAAAAGTATATCTGAATTCAAACAAAGAAAACCCTCAAAACTGGGGCACCTGGGTGGCTCAGCCAGTTAAGCATCTGCTTTTGGCTCAGGTCATGATCCCCAGGTCCTGGGACCAAGCCCCAACATCTAGCTCCCTGCTCAGCAGGAAGCCTGCTTCTCCCTCTGCCTCTGCTTTTCCCCCCCTGCTTGTTCTCTCTTGCTCTTGCATTCTATCAAATAAATTAAAAAAAAAATCTTTAAAAGGTTTTAAAAAAATACCTGTGGGAGGTTAGAGGGTGTGACAATAAAGTAAACAAGGTAAGGAGACACAGTGAGGAGAGGTAAAAAAGGAGGGTACTACTAAAGGTAACCCAGGAAAGCTTCTTGCTATTCCCAGGCAGAGGGAATTTCAAGTTCAAATGCTCTGGGGCATATGTGTGCTTGGATTATTAGGAGAACAGTGCATGTGTATGTGTGGGAAGGGTGGTAGTTGGGTGGGGTGAGGGGGGAACTAAGGCCACAAAGGTATCAGAGGCTAGGTCCCATCTGGCTATAAAGGCCACTGTAATTTGGGATTTTACACAGAGTCAGAAAGGAACCTTTAGAAAGTATTAAGCAGGGAAGTAACATTCTGGCTACACATGAGCATGCGCGCGCACACAGATTTTCAAACATCTCCCTAGTAATCTGATAGCCCTTGTTTCTAATACTATTCAGAAATTTATAGTTTATAGGTACTTACATGATTATTTCTTTAGTATCTATTTCCCCTAGTAGATGGTATACCCCCATGAAATTGGGCTCATGTAACTTTTTTAAAATCACAAATTGAAATCCAAGCATAGTATCTGTCATATAGTATATGCTCAGTAAATAGTTAAGCTAATTAATAAATTCTTAGCCTCTAGGATAAAGTAGCTTTAAGTACATAATCTGCAAACACATTTTTGTCTTTGCTATATTACACATACATACTTCAGCTTTCTCTCACATGAAGAGATTATGCATTAGAACCAATGTTAAAGTCCTAATGTGCTTGATACTCTGCTAGACACTGTCACTAATCTAAACACTTTAGTAAAGACTTTAGTCTTTAGTAGCAAATAAAGGCTCAAGACTTCTCACTGTAAGCCTAAAGCAGTAAAATTGACAGATAAAACATAGCAGCAAAAGCTAAATTTAGAGTAGTAAACATGAGATGTTATAAAGTCTACTGTTGAAAGCTGGCCACTCAATTTCTATAGTCCATTTTTTGAGTCCTCATCATGTGCCAGAGACAGGACTAATTCACAGCAGAACTATAGGATGAATAAATCTGGGGCGGCATTTCTTTATGGGAGTTCATGCTCTAATAACTCACACCTGTAAAAAGCTTTACTGTTTGCAACTCTTGCCCACATGTATCTCAATATACATGTACGCCAAAAAAGAAAGAAAGAAAGAAAGAAAGAAAGAAAGAAAAAAAGAAAGAAAGAAAGAAAGAAAGAAAGAAAGAAAGAAAGAAAGAAAGAAAAAAAAAAAAAGAGTCCAAGCTTCCCTGACAGTCCTATTAATTTATTAACTCCAGGGATCTCAATCCATAACAAATATGATTGGTTCAGAATCAGTACAAAGTCTGGTCTCCTGTCACGTGTCCCCTAACCCTGCCTCAAGACTACAGAAGGTAAATATTCCCATTTCACAGGCAGGTCAATGAAGCCAACTCTGGACCCAAGAACCAAGACTGCCAAAAACTTCAATCCTCCAGGCTTTCCCCAAAACCAACCAGGTTAGCAACAAACCAGTGACCGTCCCCTAGCTAGAGGGGAGATCAAGAAGCAAAGAGCAAAACAACCAGGCTCTCTCCCATAGTAGCCAGGGGTGGGCCTCATTCAGAGGCAACACTATCCAAGTAGAACACAGTACACACCCCACTTCAGCAACCCCTGCTTCTGGGCTGCCAGGAGAGGCCGTGGCTTTGGAAAAAGCCAATCCAATAAAAGTGGATGAAATTAGGACAAAGGAGTCCTGTATCTTGGCAGGGGCACAGGGAGCAATCCAAATGGACAAAAACAGGCCATGAAGTTTCACTTGAGTTAGCAAATAATTGGATGGACAAGAAAGCCAACAGATTTTTCCTGTACCTCTTATTTTCTAGAGATGCACACCATAATCACAGAAAAACTCTTAAGAATATTTAAAATATACATATTCTACCAGTAAAGCAATATATACTCAAATCACTTATAAATATTATCACATTTGTATTAGAGAGGTGATATATTTCAAAATTTCCTAAAGTATCTTTTCATGGTTAAGACACAGCACAGTTACTGTCAAGGTTTTATGGCATCCCTGTGACTTTTTTCACCCCCTGGATAGAATCCTCATTTTATTTTCAAGATACATGGGACATGAAGACTATTTTAAGCTGGTTAATTATTTTATATACAGAGGGCAGACTGATGAATCTGTACTTCGCTGTATTTATGGATTATTAATTTCTAGCCATTCCGCTTTTGAATCAAGATTTCTTTAAAAAGAAAGTTGGCCATCATATATTAGACTCAGTTTGTCGTGTTTCCTTAACATACGCCTTATCAGCTCTGCCACAGCTGAAGGGATTCCAAATTGCTTTATGACACACTTGGATTTTCTCCCACTAATAATTCCTCCTTCCTGCCCATGACTGGCAGGCTTCTTCCACACTGCAGTAATGCGGGACAGCTAATTATCTACCAATCCACCTTGCTATTCCGCACTTGGCAACTTTTATCTGCACAGGACAGCTGCACTCTCCGTGTTTGAAGTAAAATGTCAGTCTCTGCTAACGCAACAAGACCTACATCACTAATGATGTCTCTACACTTTGAAGAAACAACTCAAAGCCTAATTAAAAATTCAGATTCATTCTCACTGGCTTGCCGATTTTCACTGCCCTTCCACCAGGGCCTCAAAGTTTTGTGGGTTTTTTTTTTTTATATACTCCATGCAAAAATAAAACCTAAAGAAAATATCTAAAAGGAATATAAAAATTAAAAAAAAAGTACTACAGTCTTGGGCCTTGACAGAGTCTTTAAAATAATTGTTATGGTTGGAACAGAATCAAGGCATTATCACACACAACAGATAACAATTTTCCCACTGGCTTCTTCTCTACAATTATAATAAAACACACTATTTCCAGGGAAATACGGATTATAAGTTACTTTTCAGTGATCCACGCGGGTACTTAGGTGTTGGAATTTTTCTAATTATAATTAAATAATTTGACTATATAAATCTGAAGGAGGAGAAAACTCCTTTTGAACTTAAAGAAGGTAAAGAGGCATGCAAGTGACATTTTATTTTGTTTCATTATCCAATAACTTCTCCAAAGTAATAATACTATTCTTTTTCTCTTGATGAATATTGAAAACAAGAAAAAAAAAAAAAAAAAACCTTTATACTCCTAATGACTAGGGAGATGTAAGTCCTGGAAGTCCAAAATAGAACCCTGCCTGAAAATTACAGGTGGAATTTCCTTCTGTAGCCTTTACATAAACAAAAAACAAAAAAACCCAAAGTGTTCCTCCCTTCAAGTTTTGTTTTCTTTTTATGGTTAACCTTTTTAATAAAAAATTACTTGGCAGTGGTAAAGTTCACAATTATAAATAAACTGAGCATTTAAATTTGCTCTTTAGGGACGCCTGGGTGGCTCAGCGGTTGAGCGTCTGCCTTGGGTTCAGGGCGTGATCCCGGATCAAATCCCACATTGGGCTCCTGCATGGAGTCTGCTTCTCCCTCCGCCTATGTCTCTGCCTCTGTGTCTCTCATGAATAAATAAATAAAATCTTTTTTTAAAAATTTTGTTTTAAAAAAACTAACAATATTGTATTAAGTCTCAAAATTTTTTTCATCTGTGGTTCACTGACTTCTAGGCATTTAAATAGCAACTGATCAAAATAAACAAAAACCCAGTCAGTTGTCAAAGTCGACTATCAGCTTTATGTATCCATAAAATAACTAAGCCAAACTCCTCCCCCAAAGGAATATAAAGGTCCTTAATTAACTTTCCATTTTAAGGCAAAATTTTCTTGGAAAAACGGAACTCCCACAGGACAGTATTGTATAAAGGGTAAAAACAAAACAAAACACGCACGTCTTAAGATCAACACTTGAGTTCTAAGTCCCCACTTATTACTGGTGTGGTCTCCAGAGTCACTTCCCTGGTGGGCCTTAGTTTCTCATCTGTAGAAGAAGGGAGGTAGAGGTGACTTTCTCTCTTGTCCTTCCCAGTCTTCATGACACCCAGTGATCTGAGGAGCTGAAAAGGTCAGGGATAAAATGTGTGCCAAGGGCAGGCCTTTGAGCCTGGATTTGTACAACACCTGAGGGCAGATCACAAGACCACAGTGGAAAGTCAGACCTGCCTGCTTTCCCGCCAGAAGCAGGGAGCCCACAAAGCCGGCCCTCCCTGAACTGGAGTTGGGGAGGCAGGACAAAGCTATGGAGCGGACCCTAGCAGCTGGTGGCAGCTGGTGTCTGAATCCTAAATCACTTCAGCTGAGTTTTCTAGGTACCAAGCTCTCTCCAGATTCCTAGGTCCTTTCCCCCCCAGAGTACATCACCAAATACAGGATACCCGGGCACAAGCAGCAAGTTCCCAGCTCAAACACTGATAAGCTACAGCCCATCATGTTGAAACAAAGGGGAGGACCTATTTAAGAAAGTGCGCACGCAGAAAAACCATGTGCTGGCCACAGTGTTTGAGCCCTAATCTGACCACTGCCCAGAGGTCTACCCCAGACCGTTCAGTCGCTCAAGGCAATAGTTCCTTTCTTGTTCAGCCAGTGTAATGGGGTATTCTTTACCTGCCATATAAAAAGTCTTGAGTGACACGAAGGATCTGAGGATCCTACAACCTCTATCTACTTCTCCGACCTCTTCCCGCCCTTTCCTGCCCTCTGGCTCTCCAAACCCAAAACCTTAATCCCAGTTTTCCATTCCTCAAAGGTGCCATCACAAAGGGGCCTTCTGGGAACTCCACTCTGACCGATTCATTCCTTCCACCTTTTTTGGGAAGCCTTCCAGGAGAATCCCTCTCCACCCCCTAAATACTTTCCCCAAGCATCCAGGAACCCCACTCTCATTCATTGCATTGGAAATTAGCTGATGGAGATCTCAGATATAACCAAACATAACATTCAATAATTATTTGCTTATGATAACAGAGAGCTCATCTCCCAAAGCAATCCAATGGAGAAGTCTTTTATCAGAAAGCTTTCCTTTGGGATCCCTGGGTGGCGCAGCGGTTTGGCGCCTGCCTTTGGCCCAGGGCGCGATCCTGGAGACCCGGGATCGAATCCCACATCGGGCTCCCGGTGCATGGAGCCTGCTTCTCCCTCTGCCTGTGTCTCTGCCTCTCTCTCTCTCTGTGACTATCATAAATAAATAAAAATTTTAAAAAAAAAGCTTTCCTTTATTACAGAAACTCATTTCTCCATAACCTTTATACACATGCACTGATTTTTACCTCCCGGAGCCCACTGAGTAATTTCAATCCAGTCACTGCAAATTGGAGGCCTCTGGCCTGATCCAGCCTGAAGACAGGTTTGGTTTGGCCCACAATCTTTGTGGATTTTTTTAAAAAATCTGAATTGGTTGCCAACATTTTTAGGAATCTAGAGTTTTGTCTAAAAACCAGATATCCATTTTCTCTTGAAAAAGTCATGTGGCATCACCAGACCCACGTTGCCAGCGGGCAACAATTGGAAGACACTAGTACCCGCCAGTTTACAACAGCCGGCACCATTCCCCACTGACCTACCTCACTCGCTTTGTCCAATGGACCCCTGTTAGCCCAAGGTATAATCTAGACCCCATATTCTGGCATTTGTTTCTTTCTATTCTATTTTGACCCACAGAAACTGGTTTAGCCTCCCTGAAAAGACAAGAGCTCCCAGAGGGAAAGCACTGGGTTGTTCTCTGCCTCTCCTATGCTCTTCCAGCCTCCAAATCTGCACTGAGGCACCCACTAAATATTTGCTGATAGACTCTTCAGGAGACAAAAAGGTATATAGTCCACCTTTTCCCCTTCAACCTCTTACAGCTTATCTTGCCTTGTCCCTTTCTCACTCTGCCTCCTCTGGAAGGGGCAGAGAACAGATGTAAAGAGAAGATGTGGTCCATGATGCAGCAAATACATGTGCAGAGACTAGAAGCTGCCCACTAAGAAACAAACATCCTCAGAGCCTTGGGTAGAAAGCCAGACAGCTTGTGTAAGGGACAGGGAAAAAAGGGTCCCAGAGAAGGCCCTCCAGAAGAAGCCTGGGCATTACTTCTGGAAGGTTGAGGAGGTTGCTGAGCAAAGATAAAGATACCATGTGTAAGGAGCTGGAGGGGCCCTAGTGATGGTTTTGCTAAAAAATTCAGGCATGTCCCCATAAAACACTTTAAAAATATATAGCTTCCAAATATTTGTCTATCTGTGGATTGTTAAATTCCATATACTAGTATGCCATTATGCATATTCTAAAACATTTTAAAATATGGAAATAAGGATGCAATTTATTCTGGATGGAAAAAAAAAATAAAGTATGGAATAAAAGGGGAGATCTGGAAGTTGCTTCAAAAACAATTGGGGGGATCCCTGGGTGGCGCAGCAGTTTGGCGCCTGCCTTTGGCCCAGGGCGCGATCCTGGAGACCCGGGATCGAATCCCACGTCGGGCTCCCAGTGCATGGAGCCTGCTTCTCCCTCTGCCTGTGTCTCTGCCTCTCTCTGTGTGTGTGACTATCATAAATAAATAAAAATTAAAAAAAAAAAAACAATTGGGGAGTGAGTAGAGGCATAGGCAGAGAGAACAGTGGCCTGACCAGGCGTTGCTAACCGTCTAAGCTGGGTAAGAGGTACATGGGCATGGTTAAGCTATCCTCTTTCTTCTCCAAATCTTTGAAATGAAAAGTTTAAAAGTAAATACTATTAACAACAGGGCTAATCTTTTCTTCATAAACCCCAAAGAATGGTTTTGCACCACATCCCTAGGTCTGTGCACCCCACTTCAGTAACCCCTGGGACCTACCTCAGACCCCCCAAATCTGCAGGTTCTGAAGATTTGATTTTGGTTTCATTCAGGCTCAGAAGACTCGCAGGTTCTGTGTCTTAGCACTAAAAAGACAGTCTCATACTTCTGTTTACTGACTGTTCCTATGTTAGACCTTGTGCTAGACACTTCTCTTGTAAAAGATACTTCCCTTCGTTAACACAATCAATGAAACATGAAGACACTAATACTCAGAGCAATTCAACAACATGCTGGAACTTAAAGTTAATGACTTAGTGGAGTCAAAATTGTTGTTTCTGTTGTCCTTTTCATATTTCAAATTTCAGTATTTTTACACGAGGTTCAAGCAGATCCAAAATAAATCCCACTGCATGTAATACCAAAATTCCAGAGTTCTGCAAAGTTCCTGTCTGCTCATCCACTTAAGCTCAAGGAAGGAACTCCTCAAGCAGTAACCAGAAATAGCACCAAGTTATAAACTGTGAAACCATCTCCTTCCCCTCCCCCATACACCTCCAGACTCAAGCACAGTTGGAAGGAAAAACATAAGCACAGGAACTGATGCCAACCATGACAGGTATTAGTGGAGAGGAAGTGGGAAAGAGTATCAATGCACAACAGGGATAGTCCACCAGAAGTCATTTAACATGCTTTTCCTTGGTTCTCTCTTACCACATTCAATTCAGAGTCATCCATCAATTGTCAATTTTCTTCTACTCCAAATACTCGAGAGCAAGTCAGTAATTTTTCCCACTAGGGCTTATATTTTTACACAGGAATAGAATAAAACCACATTATTTCCAAATACAGGGGCTCCCCCCGCTGTAAGACATTCACTATTGCTTAAGTACACATTCAAATTATCCTAAAATATGACATTCCTGGTATAACAGACATGATTTAGGAGACAATTCAAATCTTACCTAAATAAAACTACAAATCAGCATGTGCTTATCATTAAGCCACCAAGATGTTTGTGTCCAATAACCACAGGAGCTCCAGGGTGATGGCCAGTGAGCTAGGATAGGAGGCCATATGAAGAGGTACAAAAGCCACAGCCCCATCCCTACTCATACCAAGTCCCTTTGTCCAGTGCCACCAAAGGGTAGGAGAACTGTCTGGTCAACTCCTGACCTGGTCAGCCTTCATGTTTGAGGCTGCTACTGTCAGGATTGACCTCTCTGTGTTCACGGTTCACTGAAAAAAACTGAGAGAGGAGTAACCAGCTTCCCGGACTTCACCAGAAAGGTTCGGGCAGCCCTCCTCTGCTCCCAGAATGCCTTGCTCCTCGCTCTACCACTATACCACCCACTGCATTCTACTGCCTCTGCCTCTTGCCAACCCCCTAAATCATGACGCCTTCTTTGTGTTGGTCTTCATCATCAGTCCAGAGCTTTTACGGGCACACACTCATTCACCTTGTTTGTATTCCCCGCTGAGTCTCCCCCAAGGCCCCTCACAGCACAGAAGCCCCCATGCCCAAAGCTTGCTGAATGTATGCAAAATGCATGCCGAGTTTATGCAGTGCTGTTCTGGTACATTCGGAGGCCTCCCTTTTCACTCTGAGCAGCAGCCAATCGTTTACAACTTTGCTCTAGGTTTTCACCCAGCACCTCATCCCAGCTGACCCTTCAGTCCGTAAAGTCACATCTGACCTGACTGCTGCCCTGTCTGAATTCGAGTCGAAGTTTCAGTTCGTGCTTCTCGTCCTTCTTCGGCCCCTACTGGAAGGGCCCTCCTCACCTCACCCCAGCCCCCGCTCAAGGCCCCAAAAGGCAGCTGTCTGACCAACCTGCTGGTAAGTCTGCCAAGTTCACAGGGACTCTGCCCAGCCCAGCAGAGCTGAGTTAGAGCTCATATCAAGGCGGGCAGACTGGCCATGTGCCAGTCATATAATGTTAAATGGGCCTTATAAGTGCCTGGTGAAATGGCTGCCAGAGCCAGATATGCCTCCTAACAAGCAGACATTGTTACTTAACCAATTTTCCCTTTGCAATCTTCCCTCCTCCAGATTACAAACTCCTCCAGGGCTTATGCCAGCATACCTCCTTATAACCCCCCTAGACACCTAGCAGAGGGTTCTGTGCACAGTAAGCTTTCAATTAGTATCTCTCCATTTACGAACCGCCACATCCACCAACACTTGGCCCAGCTGCGCAGGAACAAATGTCTTCACACGCACTATTTCCATTAAGTCCACAGAGCCAGTCTCTAGGAGAATCCATCATCCCCAATCTTGCAGTTAAAGATTGCCCAACTTGTAAGTGGCAGAGCCGGAACCCAGGTCTCCAAATACCCAACGTCAAGTCCTTTCTATGCCAAGACGCTGCTTGATTAAAAAACAAACAAACAACAAAACCCTCATTGCAGGAGGGAATAGGCATAAACAAGTTTCCCTTGCCACAGCCACTCTTTGCTCCCCACATCTCAACGTTGATGGCTTCACTCCACCAGACCCCTGAGGAGATGATGATTAGGTTTTTGACTTTTACCCATGATGTATGATGTCTGCTGCCAGGGGAGGCAGGGTTCAGTGGCAGCTTTCCCAGGGCACTGGCAAAATTAGTTGGTGCAAATCATCTGAAGATTTTTTTTTTTAATTTTGTCCATTACTACAAATGAACCACAAAAAAAAAAAAAAAAAAAAAACCTACCACCCAACCCAGGAGCGGGCGGCCTTCATGTGAAAACCTCTCCAAGAAAATCTTTAAAGATAGAGAAGACAGTTTGAAAAGCTGTCTATCAGCAAGCACAACAACCATGCCATGGGAAACTACAGTGCTGAAAGGCGGCCTGATTTTTGTTTTTGTAAAATTACCCCTTGCAACCTCCTGCGAGAAAGCAGTACGTGCTGCCATTCAAAAAGCGGCAACAGGCCTCATCTGAGTGCTACTTCACCATTTCTCAAAATTAAAAATGGTCTTTGGAGAATATGAGCAGGATCTGAAAGTCTGAAAATAGGCTTTTTACATATAAACTGACCTGCACAAAGTTTCTCATCGATATGGTCCTCTCCTGAAAGGTCTGCACAGTGCTTGAAAGGCCAAGGTCAAATGAAGAGTCAATCCTTAATGAATGGGAGTATTTTTTTTTTTTCCTCGCAAAGAGACATAACCTGCCCCCAAATCCCCTCCTATCTGCATAGGTCCTCCCCAGCCCCTCCCATCCATATACGAAGTCTGACCCTGGCTCGCCTTGACACCCACACAAGGCTATCTACCTCTGAACGACAGAAGAGCTCTACAGCTATAAAACCCAACATTTCACCAGGGAGGACTCTATAATCCTTACTTTAAATACCTAAACCCACGTAATTTCAGACCCATTGAACAAATCCCAGAGGTTTACAGGGGAAAACGTGAGACTCAAAATCTTTGTTCCAAGGGCCAAAAATCTAACCTGCCTTAGATTTTACAAGTATTCCTCCCCCTAAAAGCTGGCAGTCTTAACAAAATGAAGAGACTCTATCCCCAATTTTCCCAGAAGGAGGCAAGTGGCAGATCAATGTACAGCTCAAGGAGAGGAATTTAAATACAGTATGTGCTTCTCCTTTCAAAAAAAAAAAGGAGAGAAGCCACTTCACATTTTGCCAGACAAAACCCTGTCCCCAGGAGGCCAGCTTCCACAATGAGGTTGCAAAGGTGCTAGAAAGAGGCCAGTAGGGAGGAGATACAGGGCCATTTGGGCACACACCCCCCACAGATCAGAGCTTTTTTTTTTTTCTAAAGTGTCTCCTTTTCAACAGGGAAGCCTTTTAAAAGTACATTTGCTTTGGATTCCTACCTGAATGACAATGTGTTGGGATCCAATTTCACCTTTTGTCAAGGATCGGGTGAGAAATAGTAAAACTGCTGTCAGCATCTTAGAAAAAGGCCAAGTCCTTAGCTTATATGGGGAAGGGGGTGGGGGTGGGAAAGAGACTTAAGATCCCTTGTCCAGCCCTAGTGATGGGGTGAAGGTGACAAATGCCTCCTAATCGTATGAACAGTCTGAAACTGTGACATACTAAACCTTTGTTTTAAAAGGTGTCACTATGCAAAAACACAACTGTTTGTCCTCTGAACTGAAACATTCACCACTGGAGGGAAAATATCTTAGTTCCTTCCTAACATTTTAGTTCCATTTCCTCTAAAAGTCACCTCACTCCCAAGAACGGTCAACAATCATCAGAAAATGCATGTGGAAAAAAGTGTAACAACCTGAACCTGAAAAAAATCTGCACAGAAAAGGACAACTAAATGATGTATCCTAAAAAGCTTGGCTATTGTTATGCAAATGAAGAAATATCAGACTCTATTGCACTTCTTGGCCGGGAGTCTACAAATACAGAAATCACCTTTCAAGCATACCATCCACTCCTCAATCTCACCTAAAAACAAGCCCAACATCTTTCCCCACAGTGAGAGGGGTCTGCAGGGGTGGCTTTAGGAAAACTATCATCCTGGGAGAAGACTCGGTTGAGGGGGGAGGCATGATAGGGAGGAAGGTTTTTAAAGAAGAAAAAAAAAAAGACGTCGGAAACCTGAATCCCAAAGTGACTCAAAACACCTCGCCCGGTGGGAGGTGGAGGGGTGGTCACAGAAGACTAGAAATCAGAAACCTATTCTGGGAGCACATTCCAGGAAACTTTGCTCTTTCAAAGACCACATTTATCACCATTATTGTTATTAGAATGCAGAAGGGAATAGGTTGTTGTTGTTGTTTTTTTTGGGGGGGGGGTTGGTTTTTTGTTTGTTTTACATTGGAATGTTATAGCAAAGGTTGCAGGCTCTTAATGTCACCTCAACCTCTCCTAATCGACTGGGCTTTTCTGGCTAAGAAAAAAAATCATGGCAGGACAATCTCCAGGTGGTTGCTGCTCAGCAATCTTCACTACTGTCATTAGTAACACCTTCAGGATTAAATCTTAGCCACGGGCAATCTTTCTTGCAGAAGCCCCTTCCACCGCGGAGGAGGACCAACACCGTAAACAATCTGGAGAAATGGAAACCTATTCACGGTTTCCCCGTTTATGTGCACCAAAAAGGCACACACAAAACAAAAATCATACAGCGAACAGGGCGCAAACGACGACAGCAACAGCGGAAAGCAATAAAAAGAAATCCCCCCCCCACACACACACACACACACACCCAACCAGAGTCGAGAATCTACCGGGCCAGCCCCTCCCCCAAAGCACCCAGGCCGGGCAAAGGAGCGCAGGGTGCACTCCCGAGGCTTGCTCCGTGGGGACCAGGCGGCCCGGGAGCCGCCGCGCACGCCGCGGTGCCCTCCTTCCCGGTGCCCGGCCGTGCGCCTCGGTCTGGAGGACACGGGGGACGGTCAAGGGGGTGGGGCAGGGGATGGAAATCGGCCAGGCCAGGCGGGGCTGCGCGCCCCGGGATGGGTACACAAAGAGCCGAGGGGAGTTTGCAGGGATGGGGGGGCGGGGGGCGGTGAAGACAAGACCGCGGGGCGAAATACGTGCAAATTGGGGAAGGAGATTGAGAGGAGCCGCTGAATCCTCGCTGAGATAAAGGGGCTGGGGTGGGGGGTAGAACGGGTTTCGTGCAAAGGGCAGGAGCCTCTGCAGAGGAGAAAGGGAGAGGTACCTGTGTGCATGTGCAGGAAAGGAGCTGATGTGTAAGGGGGCGGCGGGGGGGGGTGTAGGTCTGTGCAGGGGGCAGAGGTGTCCGGCGGCAAAGGGGCTCCGAACGTACCGGAGAGGTGCGGGCACGGTCGTGGGACCCGGCTTGCGCCTAGGAAGGGGGAGGGCGGCATGCCCGGCAACTTCGGGGGTCGCAAAAGGGGCCGCTTACCTGCATGGTGACGACCCCCAGCTCCTCGGCCGCCAGCCTCTGCATCTGGCTCGCCAGCACTTGCGCCTCGTCCAGGATGGAGAAGTCGGCGTCGGCCGCGGCGCCCAGCAGCCAGCACGCGCCCAGGCAGAGCAGCCAGAGGGGCGGCCGCCGCGCCCGGGCCCCGGCCGGGCCGTTCGAGCCCCGGCAGCCGCGGGCCCGGGCGGCCGCCCCCGCCGTCTCCCCCTCCTCCGGCTCGCGGGCCATGCCGCCTCCCCCCACGCCCCGCCGACCGGCTCCAGGCGCCGGGAAGCGGGGAGGGAGCCGCGGGAGGTGCGCCCGGGGCCCGCGCGGCGCACCCCGCAAAACTTTCTAGCCCTTCTGCAGACGCCTCTGCGAGCCGCCGCGGCTCCCAAACTTAGGGGGCGCCCGGCTACGGCGCGGGAGCGCGGGCGGCCACCATCGCGGGCGGGAGAGGAAGCGGCCGCCCGAGCGCTCCCCGGGGCGCCTCCGCGGCGGGGCGGGGCGGGGGCGCGGGCGCGGGGCTTCCAGCCGGGGCTGCGAGCCGCCGAGCCTTCCCTTCCCCGAGTCCCGGCGGCGGCGGCGGCGGCGGCGGCGCCCGAGCTGCGAGCCTGGGCAGCCACCCGAGCGAGGAGGGAGGGGGGAGGAATTTAAAAAAAAAAAAAAAAAAAAAACAACCAGAGAAAGCGAGCAAGCCCGCGGCGGGGGGAATGGGAGGCGTCTGGTGCCACCACGCCGCTCCCCGGCTCCGTGCACTTCCCGGCGCGGCCGCCGCAGCGACTGCGGTGATTTATGGAAGGAGGGAGAGGGGCGGGGAAATTCCCGCGGTCGCCCCGCCCTCTTCCCCCGGCTCCCGCCTCCGAACCGGCCGGCCCCCAGCCGCGGCGGGGCGGGGGGCGGGGGGCGGGGGAGCCGCGCGGCTCCTCGGTCGGGGCCCCGCGGGGGCGGGGGCGGGGGCGGGGTCTCCGCGACCTCCCGGCGGCCCGAGGCGGCGCGCCGCCGCCCAGCTCTCCTGCCCGAGCCCCGACTCCGGGATGCACCCGTTCCAGGCCCACCCCTCCGGCGAGCCTTGCAGTTCTGGGGCGCGCGGGGCTTTCGAGCCTGGCGGAGTTGGGGAAGGAGGGGAGGGACCGCCGCTGGCGCTCCCCCTGCTCCTCGGCGGGGGCTCAGGGGCCGTCGCTGGCCCGACCGACAGGTTTCTTCTCTTAACCGGCTACTGAGTGCCCGGCCCTGCGCGCTGGGGGCTCTACACGTTGGCCTTTAATCCCGCCACATCCCCAGGAGGGAGGTGTCGTATCCTAGACTCTTAGGTAACAACAGACTGAGGCTGGGAGAGGTGGAATAAATTGCCGAAGGTCACCCAAGGGACAGGAGGCCGATCCAGGATTTAAGCACGTCTGATTCCAAGGATCCTGCTCTTAAGTACGACGTAGTCCTTTCTGTCTCCCTTTGGAGATGAGCCATCTGATCCCATCAAAAGCAAAACAAAACCCACAAAACTACCGAAAGGGAGCTGGCCCCACGCATCTGCGAAGCACGGGGAGGCAGGGGTAACCTTCCCATTTACTCCTGGCTCAGGCTTTCTTAGCGATCACCTGAGGGGCGCACCCGGAACAAGTGGGTGGTTGGGGTGGGGGAGGGGTATGGCAAGGCCGCCCTCCGTCCCCCCTAGGGCTGTGAGGTTGCTGCTGCGGGTCCCTAAGAACAGGGCCCTGCCCCGGGAGGTGGACGGGCCTGCCCAGGGGGTACCTAAGGGAATAGTAGCGCTAGGACCTGGACTTCGTGAGCGCTCTTTTGCGCTTTCTAGTAAAACCTTCTGTTGTATTTCTTTGACTACATTGTATTAAAAACCCCACTTCTTGGGGCACCTGGGTGGCTCAGTGGTTGAGCGTCTGCTTTTGGCTCAGGTCGTGATCCCGGGGCCCTGGAATCGAGTCCCACATCGGGCTCCCCACAGGGACCCTGCTTCTCCCTCTGCCTAGGTCTCTGCCTCCCTCTGCGTGTCTCTCAGGAATGAATGAATGAATGAATGAATAAATAAATAAATAAATTTTAAAAACCACCTCTTCTAAGCTTTTCCTGGCCCAATGCCTCCTCGTGATTATTGCTCTATTCTGAATTTCCCAATCAGTGCTGCCTCCTATGTTTCTATTTTGTGACGCTCTTCACTCTATGCTCCCTTAAGATGGGGACAACAGACTCCTGCTACACCATCATTTAGTATCTGTGATGCCTTACATAAGTCCCACATGCTAGAATTAGGTAAGCTTGAGGGCAGAGACCAATCCACCTCTCCACCATTCACACTTAGCTCAGTACCACGCACAGTAAAAATGAAGGTTTAATGAATGATAGGATAAAAAAAAAATCTACCTGTTGTCTTCTGTCCCCAAAGTTGAATTGGCATTTGACAGAGAAAAGATCCTATAACTTGTTTTAGATTATTATGTTATTGTACATGGCAATCAGTGAAACATTTTAGACCATGTAGTGAGAGTGAAAAAAAGCTAAAATAATGGCAGTATTAATGTTTTGTACTGGATTCTTCAAGGTTACTGTCACCAAAGTTGTCTCACATCTCTAAGCTATCCTTCTGAAACTCCAAAATGGCTTCTCTTGCTTTGCCTACCCTTTGTATATTGGTATTTCTTGGGGTCCTATTTCTTGAAATTCCAATCCTATGTCCCTCTTTTTCACTCTAAGGTTCTTTTTGAGAACTCTCACTCATACTCATGCCTTCAATTATCACCAAGACATCAGAGTTTTGCAAACTTCTAAACAAAGCCTCATCTCCCTTTTGAGCTAGCTTTCCATTTTTCCAACTGTTCACTAGCTTCTCTAATAGCTGTACCTAACTAAAACTCAGTACTGCTTTCTCTCATTCTCCACCTAAATCTGCATCTGATTGCACACCAGGGTGGATGTTGCTGCTCTCCAAACTAGACTTCTTACACTCTGCCTCCACTCCAGCTCCCTGCCTATGTGTCATGCCCCTCCCAGTGCTCCATATGTAGCCCATCGGCTGACGTCACTTCCGTCAGTTCCTTGTCACAGCTGACCTGCATTAGGACCACAGCCTCCTCCCCAGTCAATATGCAATCCTCCTTACTTCTATTATTCTGTTCTCCACACTGAAACCAAAGTCAAATCTGAACTTGTAACTCAGTAACCTAATCATTTCTGATTTCCCATCACAGAGAAATAAAGTTAACACAATAAACAAGCTCTCTGTGCTCTGGTCTTTTTAGGCTTATTGAAGCCACTCTGTCCCAACTCCCAACAAATGCCTCACCACTTCTAGAAAACACCTTTTCTAGCAGTCTTGAAAACCTTCCCCTTCTCCCCACCTGGCAAGTCCTTATCCAACTTAGATGTCACCTCCATGAAGTCTTCTCTCACACTATCCACCCCACAGACACAGAATTTATCGCTCCTCCTTTCCGGCTCCAAAGCTCTTCGGTATTCTCTGAGCACTAGATGTCCTCCAGCATTTAACAAGCAGCTTTGTGACTATCCGTTTGAAAGTCTTGTTTTCTCCATCCTAACGTTTCACCTTGAGGCACTCTTAAACTCCAAATCCTGGGATGCCTGGATCGTTCAGTGATTGAGCGTCTGCCTTTGGTTCAGGTTGTGATCCCAGAGTCCTGGGATTGAGTCCTGCATCTGGCTTCCCGCAGGGAGCCTGCTTCTCCTTCTGCCTATGCCTCTGCCTCTCTCCATGTGTCTCTCATGAATAAATAAAGTTTTTTTTAAAAAAAAAAAAACTCTGAATTCTGTGCTCCATCCCAAATTTACTGAAGTCCTGCAATATGCATTTTACAGCCCTCCCCCTTCCTCCGACCAATGAATCTTTTGAACTGCTTGCTGTTAGACTGCAAACGAAGCTCCTCAGGATGGTAACTCATGCATCCAGGAGTTCTAATATTTAGCCCAGTGTCTATACCCAAGAGATTCTCAATACCCAGGAAGAGTCATGTGATATCTTCTATATTGCCAGTAGAGAAAAACCTTAGAAATAAAGTCATTTGCCCAAGGTAATACAACTTTTAGATGGTGGTACCAGTATGCAAACCCAGGTCTTTAAACACCAAAGAGCAAGCTCTGAGCTACTAGTCTGGTGTCAAAATGTTCACACAATTGGTATGTGATAGACCAATAAAAGTTTTTTGCTTGATAAACTACTAATCCTTGATGTTCCGAGCCCATATAAATCATATTGCCCCACGTTGGCCCCTGTTCAGCATTGATTGTCTTCTGGGGGTGGAGGGCAAAAGATTAGAACAGTGTGGGCATGTGACATGAAGGTAGCCAATCTATCACATGCCAAGGCATGACAAAAAGATTAGCTGGACCAAACAAATTTTTATTCTCAAAAGTTTTAGAAAACACTAAGAGGAAAAAGTAGTTAGAAGTAGTAGTGGAAAAAAAAAAAAAAGAAGAAGAAGAAGTAGTAGTTGAGGGGCACCTGGGTGGCTCAGTGATTGTCTGCCTTTGGCTCAGGTTGTGATCCCGGAGTCCTGGGATTGAGTCCTGCATCAGACTCCCTGCAGGAAGCCTGCTTCTCCCTCTGCCTATGTCTCTGCCTGTCTCTGTGTGTCTCTCACAAATAAGTAAATAAAATCTTTTTTTAAAAAAAAAGAAGTAGTAGTTGAAACTAAAAGGAGGGCAGCCCCAGTGGCTCAGTGGTTTGGCGCTGCCTTCGGCCCAGGGCGTGATCCTGGAGACCCCAGATCGAGTCCCACGTCGGGCTCCCTGCATGGAGCCTGCTCTCCCCTCTGCCTGTGTCTGTGTCTCTGCCCGCCCCCATGAATAAATAAATAAATAAAATATTTTTTAAAAAAAAGAAACTAAAAAGACATAAGGAGTCATAGGAGCCTTGAGCCCCATATTGCAGGAAATAGATAATCCTTATATACATACAGAACCATCTGTGTGGGTGTGGGTGTGTGTATATAACCACACAGCCATATAACATGGTAGCAAAAATCATGGGTCTTTGGATCAGAAAACCTGGGTCCAGGTCCCAACAATACTTATTAGCTATGTCATCTCTATAAAGCTTAACTTCTCTTGGCCTCAGTTTCTTCATCTATACAATACAAACAATAATACCCAGAGTTGTGAAAAGGCACTTAGCATAGCACCCACTACACAGAACCACCTAATAAATAGTGGGTGTGATTTTTCACACTGAAGCTAGGAAGGAGCAAACACCACAAATGAATTAAGAAAGTCAACCATAGGGGATCCCTGGGTGGCGCAGCGGTTTGGCGCCTGCCTTTGGCCCAGGGCGCGATCCTGGAGACCCGGGATCGAATCCCACGTCGGGCTTCCGGTGCATGGAGCCTGCTTCTCCCTCTGCCTGTGTCTCTGCCTCTCTCTCTCTCCGTGACTATCATAACTAAATAAAAAAATTAAAAAAAATTAAAAAAAATAAAAAAAAAAGTCAACCAGAGAGAAGAGAGAGTAGAATATTAGAACAGATGGCTTGTAAGAGACATCACCCAGACCTAAGAACTAACTTTCTGGTTCCAATCCCAGTCCACATGTTCTATTAATAAGAGACTCCTTTATCCTCCCCTCTGTCTTGAATCTGAAGGATCAAGTTCAGTCATCTATTTTATATAGTGAAGACACTACTGACTATGTAGCTATTTGAACTTTAAAAAATGATGAAATGATTGGCAGGTGGGCCACAGTTGTCCCTAGGAGACTGTAGACCACCGTGAAATTTGACTGATGGCTTTACCTTCTCATTAGAGTGCTCCTGTACTCCTTGCTTGTGACTAAGTTGGACACCTGTTCATTACTGGTTTCCTCCCCAGAAGTTCCAGTACTTAACATGTGACCTTGTAATTGTCCATTTGCAAGTCTGTTTTCTCCATCTTAACGTTTCTCCTTGCACAGGGGCCATGCTAATCTTCTCTGTATCATTCTAATTTTAGTATATGTGTTGCCAAAGTGAGCACTTAACATTTCTCAAAGTGTGGTCTACAACCACCTGCAGCAGAATCACCTGTCAGGGACTGTGTTGGTTTCATTCACTGCCACAGAATCTAGCATGATTCCAGACCAGAGTAGAAACCCAAATGACATTGGAACAAAGAACTGGGGAAAGATTTTTTTCCCAAAGATTTATTTGAGACAGAGAGAGCATGAACACACAAGTGGGGAAGGGGCAGGGTGGGAGGAGAGAATTTCAAGCGGATTCCCCACTGAGCCCCAGGCCAGACCCTGGGCTCAATCCCAGGACCTTGAGATCATGACCTCAGGTGAAACTAAGAGTCAGATGCTCAACTGACTGAGCCACCCAGGCAACTGAGGGGAAAGATTTTTAAGAAAAGCTATTAATCATTCACTCTGTGCAAAGAGGAGGCACAAACCATTTAGTTCCTTGATTGCTAAAAATGAAGAGACCAAGATTCCTCATCAAACTGTTGCTCTTCCATTTTGGGCGAGGGACCAAGCCATTTTAGCGATAGACTAGTTCATGGTACTCATTGGATAAGGTTCTCACCACAGAAAAACTCCATGTAAAACTGCTCTGAGGAACTCTTGGTCAGATTTCCAAAACTGTGGTATGGAGTCTCTAAGCCACCACAATTCCCCTTTGCATGCTCTAAAATGGAAACAAAGCCCGACTTAGCAACAAATTCTCAAACTAATGCTGCTGGCAGGCCTCCCACTCAAAACAATAATTGGCTGCAAACTACATTGAACCTGTGAACTCAGGGAGCTCAGGAGACTAGGATAGGTAACTCCAAGGGCGGATTCTATCATTGGCTCATTAACTTCCACAGGATTTCAGATCTCAGCAAATGTACTTTATTGCTAAATAAACGGAAATGGGGACACCTGGGTGGCTCAGTGGTTGACCGTCTGCCTTCGGCTCAGGGCATGATCCTGGAGACCTGGGATCGAGTCCCACATAGGGGTCCCTGCATGGAGCCTGCTTCTCCCTCTGCCTGTGTCTCTGCCTCTCTCTGTGTGTCTTTCATGAATGAATAGATAAAATCTTTTTTAAAAAATGAATGGAAATGGCTACACAATATCCTAGAATACAGAGCCTCCCTGGTTTTCCAAGTGACTTTAGGAATTCTCAGATTTCCCATTCCTCTTCAAATGGGGAATTAGTAAAGATAAAACAACAGTAATAGAAGTTTTGGAATCCTACCAAGGGTTGGGTACTGTATATGGTGCAACATATTTCTTGAATGCTTAGCATGTTTCTTATGTTTTTTTCAATTTCAGCATCAAAACAGAGAAGACAAAATTATCATCATGATTTCATATACAGAGAAACAGAGCATCAGAAAGATTAAGTAAATGGCCCAAGGTTACAGGCTAGTAAGCAGCAGAGCTGAGATGAAAACGAAGCTTGACTCCAAATTAAATTCTTTTGCCTCTCTGTAATGTGCCTTTCTCTAAATGAAAGTAGAAGAAAGAAAGAAAGAAATAAAGAAGAAAAAGAAAGAAAAGAAAGAAAGAAAGAAAGAAAGAAAGAAAGAAAGAAAGAAAGAAAATACCTGGCACCAGTAGATCTCTGCCAAAGAAACATTATTTCCAAGGGACAACTATTTTTAATTTCAACAAACGTTTATGGAGAATTTGCTATGTACTTGTAGTTTTACTAGGGATACAAAAATGTGTAAGATTGGTTGTCCTTAAGAACTTCATAATTATTGAGGAAGTCAGAGCATTTTAAGACAGAAAATATCACGTACTGCAAGTGACGCAGGGCCTTTCCACTTGCTATTCCCCATGTCCTAAATGCTCTTTTTCCAGATATCTGCATTTCACTGTCAAAGACTGTAAAGAGTCTGTGGTTTTACTCTACTTGCAGGCCAACAAGTCGGCCTACCACAATCTCAAGGACGCTGGCAGAAGACACGAGGCTCCAAGGGTAGAGACAAAGGGCTTTATTACTCATCAATAGCAGTAGCCAGAGGGTCAGTATTTGTGCCCGTTCTCCAAGCCCCAATTCCCACTGGCAACATGGAAAGGGCCAGGTGACACCCACATATTTTGGGTAGCATCGAAGAAGGTAGACCCCAAGCTTAGGTAACCCAAATCTTACTTATAATGAAATGCAAACAAAACTGCCCTTTGCCCCAGAGGAAGATATCTTTAATGCACTGGACAGGACAATTTCCTCTTTGCTTCAAAGAGAGACACTATCACTACCTGACAAAGCTGTTCACTAAACAAACATCATTGAAAATATAATGCAGAATAATAGGCCAGTTAGTGCCTTGCTCACATGGCATGCAAAAATGCAAAAAATCCGTGGAGGATTATCTCCCCACATCACCTCTTCCTAGTCTGGATTCAAAAATGAGGGGAGGCCTTCCCTCACCATTCCCATTAAGCTTGTAGCCCCTATACTGCTGCCTCCAGGAACTCCCTATACCTTACCTCTCTATTGGACTTACACCGTCTAACACATGTATGTTTGCTTTCTTGCTTTGTCTATTGTCAGCTCCATGAAGGTGATGATTTTTTTTTTGTCAACATATCCTTCATGTCTGAAATAATATCTGGCACATAGTAAGTATTCAAGAAGTACCTACTGAATTAATGAATATAATAGGGAGCCCCTCTTAGGGCTTTAGAGAAAGAGTTTATACATCAGGTACAATGGAAGAGGCACTTAATCCAAGGAGGAGAGTCAGAGAAGGCTCCCTGGAGGACATATTGTTTGAGGAGTGTCACCAAGAATAGGTGGAGGTTACTTAGACCAAAAGAAAACATCCCTGGAAGAGAGAACAGCATTTAAAAATGTACAAAGACCAAAACAAAATATAAAGAAAGGAACTAGAAGTTGGGGATTTCTATAGCAATAGGTGGGAAGGGGCAGTGGACGTCGCTGTTGGTAAAGACAGAGGTCGTGGTCCTTGGCCAAGGATTTGGACATTCTCCTGGGAGGGTTGGGGAACTACAAAAGGTTTTTAGGTAGAGAAATCACATTTTAGAAAAAGTATGATGTAGTTGTGTGGAGGATGGATTTAAGGCAGGGACACTTTACTTAGATTCATTGACTAAACTAAATAACAACTCAAAAGTATATAAATATTTTTAATTAGGATGTTTAAATTTCTTAAGGAAAAGTGTGATACAGGTTTTTAGTTTAGAAAACAAGAAAAAAAGAATACCCAGTGCTTTAATAAGAACCCTCACAGCTTTCTATAAACCTAATAGTAATAAATTAAACTTAGGGCATCTAGGGGCACTGGGTGGCTCAGTGGTTGAGCATCTACCTTTGGCTCAGGTTGTGATGCTGGGGTCCTAGGATCGAGTCCTGCATCAGGCTCCCCACAGGGAGCTTGCTTCCCCCTCTGCCTATGTCTCTGCCTCTCTCTGTGTGTCTCTCATGAATAAATAAATAAAACCTTTAAAATAAACAAACTTAAGGTATCTTAGAAAGCAAAGAACAAGAATTGACTCTTAACTAGTCATTTCTGTATACTGAACTCAGATGACTTTCTTCCCATGAGCTTGGTGACACTTTGGCCATAATAAGCAGTATAGTTCTTTCCATCTTACCAAAAGTTTAAAATTTTTCTAAAAACTATTTAAGAGTAATAGAATTCTGTATAAACTAAATCAAAATAACTGTAGGGCGAGCATCTCCTATACTCAAGGGACTGCACTACTGCTCTGAGTTTATATTCTCGCTAGGGAGGCAAGACTTGTTAATACACAAAGTAAAATAGCAAGGAGAGACTTAAACCACAGATCAAGGCTACAGTAGAAGAGATGAGTTACACAAACATAGTAATGATGCGATGACTATATATAGAAATGATATTAATAGCTGCCACTTTTTGTGTGCTTACAAAGTTCTAAGCATGATGCTCTGTTTTAAATGGAATTATCTCATTTAATCCCTAAAGCTATGAGACACAGTAATAATAGCTAACATTTGAGCTCTCACTAGGTTCCAGGCACTGTTGTTTTCAATGGATTTTTTAAAAAAAGATTTTATTATTTATTCATGAGAATACACAGAGAGGAGACAGAGAGAGAGGCAGAGACACATGCGGAAGGAGAAGCAGGCTCCATGCAGGGAACCCGACGTGGGACTCCATCCAGGGTCTCCAGGGTCACACCCTGGGATGAAGGCAGGTGCTAAACTGCTGAGCCACCCGGGCTGCCCTCAATGGATTTTTTTACTTCATTCTTGCCAAGACCCTCTTTAGTAGGTATAATCAACCCCATATTCCAGATTAGAAAACTGAGGTTTAGCAAGATTAAGTTTGTTGCCAAAGGCTTTCCAGGTGCTATATGATGACGTCATTATTTAAATCCAGGCCATCACTCCGAATTACAGTGCTCTCCTCCTTCACAATACCAGGTACATATTATTATCAAGTACATTTTGCAGTGGAGGAAACTAATGCTCAGAAAAGTGGAGCCATGGGATCCCTGGGTGGCGCAGCGGTTTGGCGCCTGCCTTTGGCCCAGGGTGCGATCCTGGAGACCCGGGATCGAATCCCACATCGGGCTTCCGGTGCATGGAGCCTGCTTCTCCCTCTGCCTGTGTCTCTGCCTCTCTCTCTCTCTGTGACTATCATAAATAAATAAAAAAAAAAATTAAAAAAAAAAAAAGAAAGAAAAGTGGAGCCATGAACGTGTACAAAGCCGAAACACAGAAACTTAACTATAACACATCTTAAATGATCAGAAGCATGAATGGCGGAGATTTTCTATTTTATCAATGTCATCCAGCTGACCCTGCACTTGAATTGCTAGATAAGTAAACTAGTGGCAAATGGGGCAGACCAGATTCCAATTTTTAAAATCTTTATCATTCACTCACATCAGGTACTCTGGTGTATGCTAGAGAGCAAGGATGTGACAGGTATGCCTCATACACTTGTGAGTTAACAGCTTGGGGGCTTTCTCCTTCTGCCAATAGATGAACGTTTATCTTTTTTTCATGTTTCTTTTTGTTTTTGTTTCTGTTTTTTTTTTTTTTAAGATTTTATTCATGAGAGACAGAGAGAGAGAGAGGCAGAGACACAGGCATAGGGAGAAGCAGGCTCCATGCTGAGCAGAGAGCTTGATGCGGAACTCAATCCCAGGACCCCGGGATCACGCCCTGAGCCGAAGGCAGACACTCAACCACTGAGCCACCCAGGAGTCCCTTTTTTTTTTCATGTTTCTAAATAAATAGGGTTCATAACTTTCTCTGAGAGTACTGTGTCAATAAGATTAATATTAAACATCAAATTTACCTTCATGCTTCCTATTGAGTTCTCTTCCAAGTTTGTTTGCCCATCACTGTAAGAGTAGAAACACTATTGCTCACATGGTCTGTTTACCACTTAGCACATGGTGGGTGTTTAATTAGTGTTAAAAGAGTAATCATCATATACAGAAGGTGAAAGAAAAAGTTATGTGTTTTTAATGAAAGAGTGTGACAATTATTTTCCTTTTGAAAATATGTTCAACCTCAATGTGATTTCTTTTTTTTTTTTTGTGATTTCTTATTTATATATAACCTTGTCTTTTCTATGCCACATCAGCAATAGGAAAAAAAGAAATTTTGTGATAGTCAAAAAGCTATTTAGCTCACATCTTTTCTATTTTGGTCATTCACTTACTCATTCATCCAACAAATAATCTAGGCCCACTATGTGCTAGATACTGTGGGTATTACTGCAATTCTACTTGAATCCTGAGAATTACTTTTAGTTCAAACCTTGATTTCCTTCTGAGACATCCAAATGGTAGCTGTTTGCCAGAATGAGGCTCTGAGTATGGAGAACAAGCTTGTTGCCTGGCTCTGGCTTTGGAAACACAAGATCTTGGTGAAGGTCTTCCCTCGCCAGGCCCTGAAGCCCTTCGTGGAGGACTCCAAGCACTAAAACCTGCTGCTGCTTCTTGTGGGTGACAACCCACTGCTGGTCAGTGAAGAGCCCAAGGTCAAGTTCCAGATAGTTCTGCTGTTCTCTATTGCTCCTCATTGCTGGCTAATATCCCATTCCTGGGTCAGGTCCCATCTGCTGTTATGGACTAGACATGATTTGCCATGAATGTAGCAACTGCTTCAACATCAGAATGGATATTGGCTGGAAATACTGCACCACCACTCTGGTGCCCTCCCACATACTCTGCTTCTGGGCTCCAGTGCTAATATCTGCACCCGAAATCCCTGAGCCCTTTGGAGGTGCCATCCACTCTGCTAGACTGTTGACACTCATCCTCATTCAGTCTTTCCAAAAATTTAATGAGATACACTGCTACTATCTTCATTTTACAAACAAGAAAACTATATGAAAAGCAAGACTCACACACAGATTGTCGAGGTCCAGGCACGAAACATGTCATCACTAAACTTCCAAGAGTCACCCTCTGAGCGAGATGGCTCTTTTGGCCATAATAATAGTCAATAGTAACAGTAAGAGCAGACAACAATAATAATGACTCTGTGGTAGAAGCCTAGCTGTCCCTGACTGTTGAAGCTCCCTTTCTTTTATAATAAAATCCTTAATTTTAGCCAGGTGAATGGCTACCAATAAGAAAGAATACATTTTTCAGGGCTTCTTGCAATTCTCTACAGCTGTGTGATTAGCTCTGGCCAATGGAATGACACCAAAGTGAAGCAGAGACTTTATAAAAATGCTTTGAACTTTACATAAGAAATACATTTTGTATTACATTATGTTGTTGGGTTTTTTTTGCTATGTTATTTATATCACATAGACACTCATACGTATTTCTGAAACAAAAGTTTCATGTAAGAAATATTTAACCTTTACTGTCTAGTAAATACTCTGATGTCATCTATTTTCTTTAGTTTTTTTTTAAATGAAGCACTGTTTTCTAACATTGCATCACATTTTTTTAAGATTTATTTTTATTTATTTATGATAGACATAGAGAGAGACAGAGAGACAGAGAGACAGAGACAGGCAGAGGGAGAAGCAGGTTCTATGCAGGTAGCCTGACGCGGGACTCGATCCCGGGACCCCAGGATTGTGCCCTGGGCCAAAGGGAGGCGTGAAACCGCCGAGCCACCCAGGGATACCCTATTTTCTTTAGTTTTTAAAAGTTATCCATTATATTGATTTTATGACCCACTAGTGAGTCATGACCCACAGTTCAAAAAACATTGCTCTACCAGACAATGTATATGTGCTTCTCTTTCTCTTTTTATTTGTCCATTCTACCATCCTGATGCCTGAAACACAGATGCCTCCACTTTGGACTGTGAGATCAAGGCCACACACAAAGGAGTATCAAGATGAAAGACTACTGGATCTCTGATGTTATAAAATGTCATAAGAGCCCTAAATTACCTATGTGGGCTTTTACGTGAGAGACACACGAGCTTCTATCCTATTTAAGCCATCGTTATTTTGAATCTTTTATCCCTCACGGCCAAAACTAATCCTAACCCATTGTGGTAATGAATTGAGTGTTGGCTTTCAGACTCATTTCTCTCTGTTTCCCCACCTTGCTTTTTATTACAAAGGGGCTGGGTTCAGACAGTGGGGCACGCTGATGAGAGACAAGAGGGCAGAGGGAAAATAAGCTAAGGTATTTCTGCTCCTTTCTCTGCCTTAGATGGAGTCTTCTCCAGGAATAGCTGTGCCTCCTCCATAGTTCCAGTTCCTGCTGGATGTGGTTTCGTCTTCTGTTGGGTAACCTCACGCTTGGTCTCTGGTGACACTGTCCTCTCCCATTATCTCTGTGGCAGCTCCCTGTGGTGTAGTTGATCTTTGGATTTCCTCACCTTCCTCTTTAGCTAAGTTCCTACACTAAATCTTGATTTTAAGGACCTGAAATAGTTGCAGTCTTCCTGACTGGCCCCTGACTCACTCACTAACATATCATACAAAGTACTTCAGGTAAAATTTCCCATTTCCCCCACACCCTCTAAGATAGGTGTTATTCACCCCATCCCACTCCCACTGTCCCCTTGCAAGTGATGAAACTAAGGCCCAGAAACATTATATGATCTGCCAATGTCACATGGTAACATGGGGAGGGGTGTCCAAGTCCAAAGCCACTACCTACATTTCCAACACTCAACCAGCTTGATACTGGTCTGGATTTTTCTGAATTTCAAAAAGTAAACATGCTAGTTTTCAAGGTCTAGACACAAAAGCTATTTGGATGTCATCATTCCATGATACCCAAGTAGGCGGTCTCCATTCACCAAGCATCTCCACAAAGCAGGCCCAAGTCCTTTAACTTCTATCTTAGAAAAAGGTTCCAGCCTTCCTCAAAGTCACTTCCCACCCCGGGTTAGGGGAGCGCTCTCTGTCCTTTCACATCAAAGTCTTAATTACTATTCAAGAGCTGCATTTACTCCTTCATAAAATGTTTATTGAGGGCTTAGTATGTGCCTAAGGGCTAGGGTCTGGGGCAGAGCAAACCTGAATGAGACTCTGAATGAGACTCAGTTCCTGACTTAAAGAGCTCATTGTCTAGGAGGAGAGACAGGTTTATAAAATAATGAAAGCAGACATATAAGAAATTTTTTAGTGAGATCCAGCACAATAGCAGCATAGTGGAGGTGTGGATCTTGAACTGATTCTTGAAGGATAAGAAGGAGTTTGAGAGGGGAAGGAGATTGAAGGAGCATTTCTGGCTAAAGGAACCAACATAGGCAGAGGTTCAAAGGCATGAACGATTCCATCTGCATCAAATATGTGTACATAGGAACACTGCAATATGAACCTTGGTATTTTATATTTGCCCAAATGTATGAATGTATGTGTGTGTGTGTGCATATGACATTTATATTTATACATGTCCTACATTTACACACTACATAGCTATATTTTATATAGACATTACATATTGTATGTTTGTGTGTAAATATATACAGATATGTATACATTTAATATTTGTACTATATATGTAAATATAGACATATATATCTTTTTGCCATTATATTAACCTAACACTGCATAAAAGAATAAAGACAAACAGAATAATTAATGTATTATCAAAATAAGGAAATCTAATTGCCTAGATTATATCTGTAACTGTATTCACTGCACTGATAAATGCCCAAGGAAAAACGATTGACATATAAACCACAGACACATAGCTTTGTACAAGGACATTCCTTCATAGGGAAAAGCTTAAATGGATCTTGTAGGCTCAAGTTCCTTTCTGGAAGACTATTAAAGAACATGTCCTATACTTGTTATATTTCAGCTGAAAGTAAGATGTGAGTAATAAAGGATATTTTTGACTGGGCTGGAGTTAATTCACATTTATCAGTTTGCAAAATGACAGGCTGTCCAAAATTCTTTTTTGCTCGGGGCAGTATGCCTGGGGGGGGGGGGAGGAATTAACTTAATACAATGCTGCCCAGAATTCTCTAAGAACCTTTTGCTAACCTACTGAATTCCCGCCTGATGCTTACCTGATCTGCCATTATTGGCAGTGTTTCAGGAGGGAGCTTCACATGCTGCCCTCCCATTAGCTGAGCTGGCCTCTGGAGAGACCATGACATCAGCAACAATGGGGTAGCTTTGGCATTACACCATTTTTTACATATTGTCTTACCTCTTTGATTAGCTTCGAAGTTTCCAAGGACAAGCAAACTCTCATAAACTCAGTTCTTTAGGAACAATTATATTGTTTTCTAAAGAAATCTCTCCCAGTGGGTTTCCCCTCTTGGTTTCTCAGTTTTCTTTTGCCAATTTGGTCTCAGGAAGGGGAATATATAAATCACCCTGGGGAGGAGAAGAAAATGATGTATGTGAAGACTATTTTAGAGAGGAGAAAAAGAGATAGAGTTCTTTTGATACCAAGAGGTGGAAATGCCTTGGAGGAGAGGAAAGAAGAGTTAGGAGGGGAGGTGAGACATGTATGTCTGGCTATCATCTCTGGCCTAAAACCCCAGTGGGGGAGGTTGGAGAAATAACTAGAGAATAAGCTGATGGGTTTAACCCAAGCAGCCCTGCATTGATCACAGTACCAGCAGGCTGCAAGTTGGAGATAGTGGAGAGGTATAGGAAGGTGGAAGAAGACAGATGCCCTTAGTTTCATTCATAAAAAGTCCAGGTTGAAAAAAAAAAAAGAAGCCCAGGTTGCAAAGGAGAGAATTCCTAGGTTTGCTGTAGATACACAAAAGGCTGTGGAAGACAGTAGGAGCATGAGCCATGTCTGCCAAAAGAGATTGTAGGATGGACCTGCCACTAGGAACCAGAAAGCCCATGGTTCTGGCTGTGTAAAATTCCTAATGACTAGATTGGGGTGGAAAGTCCCAAGAAGGTGAAAATGGGCCACCTGATAGAGCTGCCAACAAGATGTCACCAGCACCAGAGACATGAACATGTGAGGACAACAGCAGCTGAGGACATTATAGATGTCTCTTTAGCTGCAAACAGTAGCAGTGGGTGCCAGCTGAATGACAGAGCAACCACACTGTATCAGAGGATGACAGAGATCCAGACGACAGGATAGGTACAGGAGTACCTCTATCACTAGGGGAATAGGCAAATCTTCCAAAAAAGACTAACCTTGAGAAAAGGGGGAGAGGAGGACACCCCAGAAAGATGAGCAGTTACCCTAAACAGAGCAAGTTTAAACCAAAGAAACACAATTTTTTAAAAAAGATTTTATTTATTTATGCATGAGAGAGAGAGGCAGAGACACAGGCAGAGGGAGAAGCAGGCTCCATGCAGGGAGCCGGACATGGGACTCGATCCTGCGTCTCCAGGATCCCACCCTGTGCCGAAGGT
This sequence comes from Nyctereutes procyonoides, assembly GCF_905146905.1. Taxonomy (NCBI): domain Eukaryota; kingdom Metazoa; phylum Chordata; class Mammalia; order Carnivora; family Canidae; genus Nyctereutes; species Nyctereutes procyonoides. The sequence goes on along the minus strand of NW_026575140.1, from coordinate 43,825,083 downwards.
GGTGCTAAACCTCTGAGCCACCAGGGCTACCCAAAGAAACAAATTTAACTGAAAAATACTCTTGATTGATGCACTTAAGCATATTTTTCCTCTTGCCTAATGGGATGGAGGCTACTGAGGAATTTTAAATTCATCAGAGACAATCAAAACGTTACAGGTTTCTCACATATTCTGAGTTTTGTGCTGTGAAATATTTGAATTGGCTACACTTACTAGTGGGGATGGGCTCAGAGGACCTTACACATACTAGGCATACAATAATATTTTAGTAATTGACTTGAGTGGCTACATAGGAATCCAAAATTCATTTTGCCCAGGTAATTGTTAGATGTATTATCAGATTTACTATCCATAGCTAATGGAAGTTTCCATAACTTCTTAATTAACCAAATTTTAATGTCTGAAGATAATGAATTATTGCTTATGTCTATACTTGAACCTACAAGTGAACAAATTCTGCATTTTCTTATGTATCAATTCCATTTCAAAGATTTACCTTACTTGTGTTTACTGCACTTGTCAACTCCCAGCCACTACCTGGTATATAGAGACTTGGACAAGAAGAAGAAAAAACAATTTGTTTTTGTAATCTGAAAATATCCTTAAGATGTGTCTCTGTCATGAACAGACCACCTTCATCTGCCAGCTAGTTACTTATCCACGCCAACCAGCCTGAAGTATTAAAGTTAAGTACTTTTTACCATAACCATCAGTTGTAACAAAATTATCGCACATAAGCCACTTCACAGTTCATGGAAATCTTCTAACATTTCATCTCCTCTAATTTCAACAACTCCAAATCTCTCTATAGTCATTCTAATCAAGCCTTAGTAGCCACTATTAGACTGATAATGCTCTTGTCAAGGTGGTCAGTGGCCATCTTACAAAATCCAGTGATGAGCGCTCAGTCCTTATCTTACTGACCTCTTAGCACGACTTGCAACACTTTCTGAAAGCATCTTCTTCACTTTGTTTTGGGTCATCTGTATCTTCCTAGTTTAGTGATACTCCTATCAGTATCTTTTACTTTTTAAAAAGAAGGGTTGAAGGCTCCACATTTCAGTCCTTGGCTTCTCTTTCTTTTCACTTGCTCAAGGAGCATATTCAGTACTATGTCTTTTGATAGCATGCTGACAAGTTCCAAATTCATTTTTCCAGTTCTGTCCTCTTCAGTCTTGAATATCTAAGATTATCTGGCATTTCTGCTTGGGTGTTCAAAAACGCATCACAAACTTAACATGTCTACCTTTGCCAGCCCCCCCCCCATGTGTATTTTTCAGTTTCCTTCCTGCCTTTCTAGTTTTTTGCTAAATGACTACCTTAACTCTACTTCTTTTATAAGCCCTGATTTTGTAGGTTTTTTTTAAAAGATTTATTTATTCATTCATTCATGAGAGAACAGAGAGAGAGAGAGAGAGAGAGGCAGAGACATAGGCAGAGGGAGAAGCAGGCTCTTTGCCAGAGCCTGATGGGGGACTCGATTCTGGATCCCTGGATCACGACCTGAGCCGAAGTCAGCTGCCCAACTGCTGAGCCACCCAGGCATCCCAGAGCCCTGATTTTGGCTTAGCCACAGATTTGACTCTCACCTTAAATTGACCTGTGATCCTGTCCCTGCTTCAAGCTGTTCTAGACCTGAGTCTTGCTTTGCCCATTGGCATCCATGTTCTGCCCTGTATTTGTTCCTTTGTCTTGGTGAGTAGCTTCAACTTTCCTCAACCCACCAGCTCTTTGCCCTCTGTCCAAGGCTCTGGTTGTCAGTAATTCTAGTGTTACTATCTACCGGACAGCTTACTATTAATGAAAACCTAATGTTTTTTTAATAACCAACAAATCTTGGTTTCCTTATACTTTTTCCTTTAACAGGAACAAGGAGGGTTAGTCACATGGCCCATAGAGGGCACATCATCAGAGCATCATCAGAGAAAGTTTATTAAATATTCAATTGCATATTACCTTGTTCTTGTCTTCTAGATGATTATAACCAAGAATGGCTGAGAGGTTCATCTCCATTACCATTTACAGTTGATTGATATTAGCTGCCTGGGTGTGTTTGGGAAGGATTTTAAAGTCAGTAAATTCAACAGAAAAGAATGCTATGATCAAATGGTAACGCTTACCATCTCCACTGTATCAGGGCAACTTATTCCATTTGCCATCTATGTACAATATAAGATATGATTCTCTTTTTCAAACTCTTTTTATTCATCCACTACCAGAAATAATCATTAATATAATTAATAATTATCAATTATATTATTATTAATTAATAATAGTTCATTGACAACTGATTCATATAGTAGTGGCAATAGCACAGCTAATAAATACCATTTCTAGAATAATTCACACTTTGCCCAACAATATACCAAGAATTTGGCTCCACTAACTCATTTAAATCCTTACAATCACTCCTTAAGCATTACTATCATTTCCTTCTACACAGAAGGACACTGAGAGTTAGAGATACAAAATAATGGGTATAAGTACTCTTCACTAGTAAGTGATAGAATTATTTAAACCAAAGTTTATCTGCCTCCAAAGCCATGTTCTTAAAGACTTCGCTAGACTATCAATGTAACATTTCTTTAGATTTTTAAAAGAATTTGATTGCAATGTACTTGAAGTGCCCAAATCTTTTTTTTCCAGTTTTATTGAAATATAATTGACATAGCATTGTCCATGTTTAAGGTGTACAGCATAATGATTTGACTTACGTATTGTGAAATGATCACCACAATAAGCTTAGTTAATATCCATCATCTCATTTTGGGTACAGAAAAAGAAATTTTTCCTTGTGCTGAGAACCCTTAGGATTTACTCTCTTGACTTTCATGTTTACCATACAGGAGTGTTAACATTACATCCCTAGGGCTTATTTATTGTATAATTGGAATTTTTGGCCGCTTTCCACCAATTCACCTCAAGTAACCATTGATCTGATCTTTTTGTATGAGTTTGTTTCTTTGTTTAAAGTTTTACTCTAAACATTTACTCATAAAAGTAAGGTCATACAGTATTTACCTTTCTTTGTTTGACTTATTTCACTTAGCATACCGCCCTCAAGATCCATCCCTGCTGTCATAAATGGCAGGGTTTTCTCCTTTTCAATAGCTGAGTTATATCTATCTATCTATCTATCTATCTATCTATCTATCTATCATTTATTTATCTCTCTATCTATAATGGATATAGAATATATATATTCTTTATCCATTTAATCCCCTGATAGACACCTAGGTGGTTTCCATGTCTTGGATATTGTAAATAATGCTGCTATGAACATGTAGATGCACATATCTTTTCAATACAGTGTTTTTGTTTCCTTCAGGAAGGAAGGAATTAGAAATGAAATTGCTGGATAATATAGGTTAGTTCCATTTTTAATTTTTTGAGGAACCTCTATATAAACTGCCCAAATCTTAAGTGTACAACTCAATAAATTTTTTACAAACACTCTCATGTAGCCACCATCCGTGTCAAGATCTAGAACATTTCCAACACTCCAGGAGGCTCCCTTCTGCTCTTTCCCAGTTTCTGCTCCTCCCCAGCAGCAGCAATTCTTACTTCTATCACCATGAATTAGTTTTGTCTGCTTTTGAACTTCACATAAATGGAATCATACTGTCTACAGTCTTTGTGTTATATTTTGAAAGCTAATCATTATATATGTCAGATTTATCTGTGGTGAACAGACCCTACAGAGACTCCCAATAATCCCCACCTAAATCTTGTGCCAAAGAGATTTCTAAACAGCAGAGATCATTCTGGCTGGCACAAGCAGCGTTGTGACATTGGACTTCAGTCTTGAATGCCAAGAAAGGTCTGGAGGGGCAGATCAGGGCAAGACAACTTGATTTGGGCAGGGCAGGCCAGTTGGTCAAGGCACTACATAGCCACAGTTCTGGCTGAGGTGCAGAAAGCAGCATATGAGTCTGGAGATACATCCCCTTGTTCCTAGAGATGTGGCTAATGACATACTGGAGGGAGCAGGTCTACTTAATATTCCATAGAGAGCCTCTCTCCTCCAGCTGTTGCAGTGATTACAGTTTCTAGTCTTTAGAATCCAGCATTTTTTGCATTAATTTTTATTTGTGAGATTTTAGGGTGCTTTTTGGCCAGTGTTCAGTTATATTTATCTTCTTGTCCTTCTTGTCCAGAACACAATGTTTTCTAAGAAATTACCATTATTCTGGTATCCACTAAAGACATTTTAGTCCTATCCAGCCAAGAAGGAAACCTCCTAAGCATATTCTCTGCCTATGAGTTTCCCTCATACTCTTAGCCTTCTGCCTTCACAAATTTCCTCCCAGATTCATTTATTTCTGAGTGGCATGTATAGTTATCAACAAATATTGTCTTAAAAATAGATTTCTGTATTTCCTAGGAGTGACTTGGGACTGAGATGCAGCATCAAAGGTATGTTTTCAGCACAATCTACTACTGAGGGAACTATGATACATACCAAACTTTTCAGAAATCCAAGGGGGGAAAAAAATCTTCCTAATGGCAAAACTGACTTATAATAACAGAAATAATAAAAAATATGTTGAGAAATATCTTTGCATTCATCAACAGTTTAGTCAAGTATTCTCTTTTTTAAATTTTTTAAAAGTTTTTATTGATTTAGAGAGAGAGAGAGAGAAAGAAGGAGTCGGGGGGTGGGGGGAGCCAGAGGGAGACAGAGAATCTCAAGCAGACTCCTTGCTGAGCACAGAGCCCGACATGAGGCTCCATCTCACAACCCTGAGATCATGACCTGAGTGAAACCAAAAAACTGGACACTTAACTGAGCCACCCAGGCTCCCATAATCAAGTATCTTCTAATTTATCCTAGTCCTAAGATGGTCAGAATGCTCACATCAAGTCCAATGGAGAACTGGATTGAGTTGGGCAAATACTAACTTTCTGAAGAAAGAAAATTTTAGAAAAAAATAGCAAAAGTTAGAAGGGAATAGAACTAAGTTTTCTGGTCCAGATATGATGTATCAGATGCTGCTTTTAGCATATTTGCATGTGTTTGGGGGCCTGAACTTTCTGTGGGTTATAGGTACTTGCTACCTTACTTGTATAAATGTACAATAGTCATATGATAGCATGTGGTACACTTTTATGCCTCTCCATGCCTAGCTCTCTTTCCTGTTCTCCTCCCTTCTCCACTCCCTTGAGCCCACCTCCTTCCTTGGATCTTAAGCTCCTAGTTCTATAACCTGCATGCTGACTGTCTTCACTAATCCCTTCTTCCTTCCCTGCTTCACTACCTGCTTTACCTCAATCAGACTCCTGAAAAGAATTTATGTATTTGATGGCTTCAGTGTGTGTTGCTAGTTCTTGCTTCAGCCAGGCCTGGGGTATGAGTTTAAGGGCTGTGCACTGTGAAGGAGAAGTTACTTTTACCCTTAAAATGTGGACAGATAGACTGACTTAAAGACTCATTTCTATCAGACATATCTGATCATCAGTTTGAGAAAGTTAAATAGAAAAATAATTGGGAAAAAATAAACCTTGAAAGACAGCCAGAGCAAGTAGATGACATTCAACTTTGAATATTATTAGCCTACTTTGTCAGCAATCCCTTGTTTTTCTGTCACTCATCCCAACTTCCCAGCTATCCTAGGGTCAATCCCATGGGTAGACTCTTGAGCTCTTAACTTTACTTTTTATAATGCCACGAAAAATACTCCTATCTTGGGACACCTGAGTAGTTCAGTGGTTGAGCGTCTGCCTTCTGCTCAGGTTGTGATCCCGGGGTCCTGGAATCGAGTCCTACATCAGGCTCCCTGAGGGGGTATGTTTCTCCCTCTGTTTATGTCTCTTCTTCTCTGTGTGTGAATAAATAAATAAAATATTTCTTAAAAAAAGAAAGAAAAGGGATCCCTGGGTGGCTCAGTGATTTAGCGCCTGCCTTCAGCCCAGGGCATGATCCTGGAGACCCGGGATCGAGTCCCACATCGGGCTCCCTGCATGGAGCCTGCTTCTCCTTCTGCCTGTGTCTCTGCCTCTCTCTCTGTGTCTCTCATGAATAAATAAATAAAAATCTTAAAAAAAAAAAGAAAAGTACTCCTGTCTTGCCATCAGTCTCTGCTACAGCTAGACTCTTAGATTTAACTGTCTCTTGAATAGTCATGCACGTTCCAACTCTGTTTTTATTCGCATCTTCCTGGGATTCCCTCTTCCCTCTCCCTCTTCTCCATCTCTCCAAATCCTTTCCATTTTTAAATACTTATTTGAATCCAAGTTTTCATGAATCCTGTCCTGGCCACCCAGTGAAAATGAGCTCTTCATCATCTAACATTGCTTGTATAATTTGGCAATTAAAATTGTTCAATGCAATAAATATTTATTGAGTGTTTACCATGTGTGAATTACCATATGAGGTACCATACGGGATTCCAAGATAAATAAAACCCTTTTACTGTAAATAGAGTATAAAACAAGTACTCAAACTTATAACCAAATGCAGAACATGCTACGTACTATGAGGCATGGCAGACAGAGCTGTAGGGGTTTGGAGGTAGGAGGGGAGAAGGGAGCTAACATTTGCTGAATGGATGTTACAGGTTAGACCAATAATGCTGGATGCTTTATGTTGTCATTTATAATATACCAATTTTATAAAGGTGGAAGATAGGGTTCAGCAAAGTTAAAAAAACATAACCAAGATTACACACTTGATTAAGTAGTAGTGTAGAGTCAGAATTTGAATCCAGGGTTGTCTGGCTTCTAAGTCCCATTCTTTCCACTAACTCTCATCTAGTTATAAGTTTAAGAACATTTTCATGAAGAAGGAGGCATTTTAGATGAGGCTTGAATCATAAGTAAATTTAGATAAATGAGAGAGAGGGAAATACACTCTCCAACAATTAAAATTCACAAGCAAAGTGCAGAGCCAAGAAAGAAGAAGATGAATTTGGGTAATAATGAACAGTCAAGTTAGACTGGTTCATAGAATATGTGGAATGGGCTAATAATATAGTAATAACTGTCTTTTATTGTGTCAGATACCACTTTATATACTGTGAGATGATATATTAGTTAACTTTTATTGCTTTGCATACCACCCCCAAAACAATGTAGTTTCAACTAGCTCACAATTCTGTGGGTTAGCAGTTTGGGCTGTGTTCCACTGGAAGGGTTCTCTGGCTAATCTCACCTGGGCTCACTCATGTAGTTTGTAGTTGGCTTGTGGATTAGTTGGAGCTCGATGGTCTAAGACAGCCTCAATATATGTCTAGGGATTGGCAGTCAGTTGCAGGCCAGGCTGGGAAGCTGTGTTTTTCCTCCCGATGGCCACTCCAAAAGGCTTGCTTGAGTTCATTCACAGGGTAATCCTAGGTCTACAAGCATGCAGAGTGGAATCCTCAAGGCCTGTGAAAGCCAAAGCTCATCAGCTGCACAAGGTCTGTTACACATATTCAATTGACCAAAAGAAGTCACAAGGCCAAAACAATTCAAGGGGCAGGAAAATAAGGAACTGTAAAAGAGTTGTTGTTATCTATAAACTGCCTCAGATGAATATTATTATCCCCATTTTTACAGATTTTTTTTAAAGAGGCTTGAAGAGATTAAACAATTTTCCTAAAGTTGCATGTCAAAGCCAGAAATTGAATCCAAGGTTGTCATAGTATAAAGCCCAAGCTGAGGGGCACCTAGGTGGCTCAGGGGTTGAGCATCTACCCTCAGATCCAGTCGTAATCCCAGGGCCCAGGATCAAGTCCCGCATCAGGCTACCTACCCGTGGGGAGCCTGCTTCTCCCTCTGAACTATGTCTCTGTTTCTCTCTCTGCATCTCCCATGATTAAATAAATAAAAATCTTTTAAAAAAATAATCATGTAAAAACCTCAATGTATGCTGAGAAGTCAGCCAGTAAACCTTACCCTTTATTCTTGATGAAAACTTTTCAAAACCTGAGTTTGGAAAGTTTATTAAAGAGGTTCTGCAATCACTATGACAACTTCCAAATGCAGCAGCTTGACAAAGGTTTACTTCTCGTTGACATCACACTTGGCACAGTATAATGTGTGTGTGGTGGGAAGGGGGATGGGCAGGGCTGTTTCACTTTGGCGTTCAAGGGACCACTTCTATCAGTGGTCCACCTTCCACAGGGCCTCAGATTCCTCTGCTGGATCTTTTGTATTGAGCCAGCTGGCAAGCCAAGGGAGAGAACAAGAGGAGAATCACACTAGCCCTGCGCACATTACATAGGCTGGAGGGAGTCACATGGCTTAACTCAGATGCAAGAAAACTGGGAAATGTAGTTCAATAGCAAGCCAAGAAAAAGTAAACTGATTTAGAAGGTTTGTGCCATTGAGCTTCTTTTTATCCCCTCTACATGATACATATTTAAAACTAAGATCAACATTTATAGTTATTATAGACCTAACAGAGTTCTTTCCTCAGGAATGAATATAAGAACAAATTCTTTTTTTTAACATATATTTTTTACATATATATTTTTTCATTGGAGCTCAATTTGCCAACATATAGCATAACACCCAGTGCTCATCCCATCAAGTGCCCCCCTCAGTGTGCATCACCCAGTCACCCCCACCCCCCCACCTCCCTTTCCACCACCGCTTGTTTGTTGCCCAGAGTTAGGAGTCTTTCATGTTCTGTCTCCCTTTCTGATATTTCCCACTCATTTTTTCTCCTTTCCCCTTTATTCCCTTTCACTATTTTTTATATTCCCCAAATGAATGAGACCATATAATATTTATCCTTCTCCGATTGACTTATTTCACTCAGCATAATACTGTCCAGTTCCATCCACGTCGAAGCAAATAGTGGGTATTTGTCATTTCTAATGGCTGAGTAATATTCCATTGTATACATAGACCACATCTTCTTTATCCATTCATCTTTCAATGGACACCAAGGCTCCTTCCACAGTTTGGCTATTGTGGACGTTGCTGCTATAAACATCGGGCGCAGGTGTCCCGGTGTTTCACTGCATCTATATCTTTGGGGTAAATCCCCAGCAGTGCAATTGCTAGGTCGTAGGGCAGATCTATTTTGAACTCTTTGAGTAATGTCCACACAGTTTTCCAGAGTGGCTACACCAGTTCACATTCCCACCAACAGTGCAAGAGGGTTCCCTTTTCTCCACATCCTCTCCAACATTTGTGGTTTCCTGCCTTGTTAATTTTCCCCATTCTCACTGGTGTGAGGTGGTATCTCATTGTGGTTTTGATTTGTATTTCCCTGATGGCCAGTGATGCGGAGCATTTTCTCATATGCTTGTTGGCCATGTCTGTCTTCCTCTGTGAGATTTCTGTTCCTGTATTTTGCCCATTTCATGATTGGATTGTTTGTTTCTTTGCTGTTGAGTTTAATAAGTTCTTTATAGATCTTGGATACTAGTCCTTTATCTGATACATCATTTGCAAATATCTTCTCCCATTCTGTAGGTTGGCTTTGAGTTTTGTTGACTGTTTCTTTTGCTGTGCAAAAGCTTCTTATCTTGATGAAGATAAGATGAAGATATTTATAGTCCTATCAACATACCATGAGACGCTGATAGTAACTGTTTAAGAAGAAAAGAAAAAAAGAAATGAAAATACAGGGAAAAGGAAACATCTACAGATGACATATTTTTTATCTGTGGAATTCAAACAAAATTATAGTAAATTAGAAATAATTCACAAATAATCTCATCATAGATTTAGAATATAAACTATACATTTGTATCAGATCAAATCTAATACACCTTTTCAGGTGTCCTGGATGGTCTCTTTCTGATGATAATGCCCCCTGCTTCCTGCCTGTGTCACTAAACTCCCTAAGTTTACTAGAATCAAATTGTAGCCCTGACTGCCTGTGCCACACTCCACACAATATATTACTGCCTTTAGTCACCACTTCCAGACATGGGTATAAAGCTGGTTGGCAGTATGCATTTTACCTCTCAAATAATCTCCCACCACTGGGTTGGATGATACAACTCAGAAGTGCAAGAGAGTTACTTTCCTGTGGGGTAAACATTGACCACTAGGGAATGGGAGACCAAAAAGATCTGTGTAACTTTCTTCTTTTCTGCCCTTATGAACCATCTGTATAGTTCTTCCTTGCCTTTCTGGAAAGATCCTCAGTACTAAGCAACACCCTTTGCAGCCCATTGTGAATTAGCTTATTGTATGTGTTGTCTCTTTCCTTACTTCACTTACCCTTTTTTCTTTATTCTCGGGGCCTGTGCCTCCCAAATTTTCAGCATCTCATCTTTATCTAAAGCTCTGTTTCCTAGAGGACCTTGTCAAAGCTTATGTTCACTCACAAATAAAAACCACATTACTATACACTAATGCCCTATCTAGAAAATAAGATTAAAAATTAATATCTTTCAAAATAATAATTAAATATTGCTTTGGCTCGGATAGATTTATTTAAAAGAAATTATGAAAATACTCTGGGAGAAATAAATGAAGAAATAATAAGTGGGTATATAAGTTATGGTCCTTATTTAGGACCTTGGGAAAATGGAAAGAATTTTGGAGAGAATTCTTTGTAAGGTAATATATGTTTAATGGATCATCACTTCAACCTCCCATGAGATTCTTTATGTAGCAAGGTAAATTGAACGTGAAAATTCCACTAGAAAAAAATGAAAAGTCAGAAGTATATATTTATTTAAATGATACAAACTCTATAGATTAAAACCCATCTTATCAGAGTGCCTAGTTGACTCAGTCAGAAGAGCATGTGACTTGATCCCAGAGTTAGGAGTTTGAGCCCCATGTTGGGTGTACAGATTACTAAAAATAACTTTAAAAAAAAACTTAAAAAATATTATTATCTTAAAAAAACCCATTTTATCAGTATGATGATAAAATCATTTGGTTCTTTATCATTCATAAAGTACTTTCACGTATGTTTTCTCACTTACTCTTCACAATGATACTATTAGATGATTAGAAAAGGATTGTTATCTGTACTTTAGAGATTTTTATTTACTTTTGGGATTTAGTTATAGGGGGGCTCATTTCAGGAAAAAAAAATTGAGATGCTTAATCTCACAGTTGAGAGGTTGGACAGCTCTCAATTAAAGGTTTAGTATGAGGGTACTGGAACTCCCACTCAAGCATTTTGACTCCAGAGCTCATGTTTTTTCCCACTATACTTGACAGTCTTCTGTTACAATATGACAATGAATCAAAATACGTGGATTTATTTTAAAGGCACATCATGGGCACTTGGGGAGCCAAGGGCTTTGGTGCAGACGTGGCCAAGTCCAAGAACCACACCACGCATAACCAGTCACGAAAATGGCACAGAAATGGCATCAAGAAACCCCGGTCACAAAGATACAAATCTCTTAAGGGGGTAGACCCCAAGTTCCTGAGGAACATGTGCTTTGCCAAGAAGCACAACAAGAAGGGCCTGAAGAAGATACAGGCCAACAATGCCAAGGCCATGACTGCGTGTGCTGAGGCTATCAAGGCCCTTGTCAAACCCAAGGAGATTAAGCCCAGGATCCCAAAGGGAGGCAGCCACAATCTCAATCAGCTTGCCTACATCACTCATCCCAACCTCAGGAAATGTGCTCGTGCCCGCATTGCCAAAGGTCTTAGGCTCTGCTGGCCAACGGCCAAAGCCAAGGCTCAAACCAAGGCCCAAGCTGCAGCTGCGACCCCGGGTCTGGCTCCTGCTTCTATTCCTGTGGTGCAGTCTCCCAAAGGTGCCCAGGCCCCCACAAAGGCTCCAGTGTAGAGGCTTCTGCCTGCCAGTGTGAGGACGGAACTGGTATGACCCCTGGGCTTCTGTCTGCATGGGCCTGGTGTCCTCCTGTGCTATTTGTACAAATAAACCTGCGGCAGGATCTGTCAAAAAAATAAAAATAAAAATAAAAGCACATGGAATGGAACAGATTCCAGACACATTTAAATTCTTAGAAGAATTTATCATAAGTTGGCATTATTTTCATGGTCCTGTGTGTTCATATCTTGTAAAATTACCTCAAATTATTTTAGGAAGTAGGAAAAATATAAACAAAGAATGAAAAAAATGAATGCATGAAGTTAATAATATATTTCAAATTTGAAATAATATAATACTTAGGGGGAGAATACTTGTACACATTTTGTTGGAATAATCAACCATAGTATAGTACTGAAAATTAGTCACCCATATTTCCCACTCAATATTGCAAAAAAAAATTTCCAGGAAAGTTAAAATATTAGTTTACTTCATAGTAGGCTTTTAAGAGATATTCATTGATTGAATAAATATCTTTTAAAAATTAGAGTTCCTGGTGGGTTCATAGGTGATTTCTGGTTCCAACAATTTATAAAAAGAATTGTATTCCATGACCAAGTGGGATTTATTCCAGATGTGTATGTAAAGCTGGTTCAAAGTTCAAAACTCAAGGAATGAAATCCATTATATCAACAGGCTAATATAGAAAAAAATATGATCAATAGATGCAGAAAAAGCATTTGACAAAATCTAACACCCATTCACGATAAAAAAAAAAAAAAACCTCTCAGTAAATTAACAATAGAGGGGAATTTACTCAACTTGATGAAGAATATCTGAAAAAACCTACAGCTAACTTCATACTTGTGGTGAGAAATTTAAAGCTTTCCAGTGAAGATCAGGAACAAGGCAAGGATGTCTTTCTTCGCTATTCCTTTTTCAACACTGTGCTGGAAATCCTAGCTAATGGAATAAGAAAAGAAAGGAAATAAAAAAATACACTCATTGGGGAGGAAGAAATAAAACTGTCTTTATTCACAGATAACATAATGGTCTATGTAGAAAATTCCAAAGACTCAAAACAAACAAACAAAACAAAACAACCCTCCCCCCTCCCCGGCCCGGAACTAATAAAGCAATTATAGCAAGGCTGAAGGATGCAAGGTTAAGATACAAAAGTCATTCGTGTTCTTATATATCAGTAAGTGGGACAAGTAGAATTTGAAATTAAAAGCACAATATCATTTACATTAGCACTCCAAAATTAAACACTTAGGTATGAATCTAACAATACATGAGACATATACAAAGAAAACTCCAAAATTCTGTTAAAAGATACCAAGGAGAACTAAATAAATGAAGAGATATTCCATGTCATGGATAGAAGGAGGCTTTTTAGGGCAGCAAAACTACTCAGTAAGATTCTATTATGATGAAGACATGTTATAGAATAGGCAACACCAAGAGTGGATCTTTTTTTTTTTAATTTTTATTTATGACAGTCACAGAGAGAGAGAGAGAGAGAGAGGCAGAGACACAGGCAGAGGGAGAAGCAGGCTCCATGCACCGAGAGCCTGACGTGGGATTCGATCCCGGGTCTCCAGGATCGTGTCCTGGGCCAAAGACCGGCGCTAAACCACTGCGCCACCCAGGGATCCCCCCCAAGAGTGGATCTTAATGTAAAATACGGACTTTGGGTGATAATGATGTGTCTGTGGAGATTCATCAATTATAACAAATGTGCCACTGTTGTGGGGGAATTTTGATAAAGGGCAAAGTTACAGCTATGGAGGCAGATGGGATATGGGAAATTCATGGGCCTTCTGCTCAATTTTGCTGTGAACCCAAAATTACTCTGAAACAAAAAATTAAAATTAAAAAAGAATTTTCTCTCTGTGTGTCTCTCATGAATAAATAAATAAATCTTTTTAAAAATAGAATAAAAAATAATTTTAAAAATTTAAAAGTTATGGGAAGGAAAAGAAGCTATACATCAATCCCAAATGTGGAAGAGGGATTCATGGAGGTGATCCGAGACAAGGTGGATTTGAACGGATGTGCACTTTAAACATTTGCACAACAAAATGTCTCTGGTTTTCAGTCTAGCTGCCCTTCCTAAATTCTTTCCAATGGCAGAGGAGTTGCTAATCTGATTGGACTAGGACAGGCAATGGGCTGTTCTTACCAGAAAGTGATGTTACTGTGTATGCCTGTAGTTATACATCCAATATTGCTGCCAGCCTGCTTTCCCTTCTTTTCTTTTTTAAAAAAGATTCTTATTTATTTATTTATTTATTTATTTATTTATTCATTCATTCATTCATTTAGACAGAGAGAGACAGAGAGTGCACAAGTAGGCAGAGAAACAGGCAGAGGGAGAGGAAGAAGCAGGCTCTCTGATGCGGGGCTTAATCCCAGGACCTCGGGATCATGATCTGAGCTGAAGGCAGATGCTTAACTGACTGAGCAACCCAGTGCCCCTCATTTTCTTTTCTTTGTCCTTTATGTAACAGGAGGGTTTGCCTTTGCCTGACACATCAGGTTCTTCTCTAACTTGCTCCATATCCATGGTAAGCTTTCAGTCTCATACTGCCTTCTTGTTTTAGGAACACTGTGGCAAAGTGTGGCCCTTGGTGCCAGACCCAGCTATTTCCTTCCACCATTTTCTGCTTCCAAGACTATATAAAGTATAGGAACTTTTCTTTTTTCTTTCTCTTTCTTTCTTCTTTCTTTTTCTTTCTTTCTTTCTTTCTTTCTTTCTTTCTTTCTTTCTTTCTTTCTTTCTTCTTCTTCTTCTTCTTCTTCTTCTTCTTCTTCTTCTTCTCTTTCTCTTCTTTTTCTGAGGTGTCATGGCTTCATCACTTCTGGCCTCTTCTCTCAAATGGAGACTAAAGCTCTGCTCTGACTCAAAGTTAGGCAGTTGTGCAGATACTTATTCAGAAATGGATATATGAAGGGAATAAGAAGGTGAGTTCTATGTATGGAGACTGCCTCCACAATCACATCTGTTCGACCCATCCACTCTGGCCACAGACCTTCCCCTTGACTCAAACTGGACCATTCAGAGCTCTTTCCTGGGATTTTTCCAACTTGTACTGGGATAGGAATACTGTTATATGCCCATGACCTTGCAATGTGACTCTAAAGCCATTTGTAGCCATGTTCCCCATCATGTGACTGCCATAGAAGAATGAAGTTAAGAATTATTGACAAGCAGAATTGCTTGATAGGTCCCTAGAAATGTCAAGACACAGCTTCTAGTTAGCTTCAGCTTTTCTTAGTTTCATTAGTACATGACATGCATCAATTCACTTTTCTGCTTATGCCTTTTCAAGTTATGTTCCTGTCATTTGCAACCTAAAGGGTTTTGACTCTTAGAGAAATTGGAAACCTGATTCACCAGGTTCGTGTGACAAAGTAAGCATGGTCATCAAAATGGGAATAACGTGGGCTTAATACTCCCTGTTAGAGAAAATGCTAAACAGAAGATCCCAGATAAGGCTAATTAATCATAGGTTCACAGAAATAAATTTAACAGACATCCCACTAAAGTTTATATCTGCATAACCCCAAACATACCAGCTCTGGTACACAGAGGCTTAATGTGAGCCACTGCACTATAGAATCATATCCTCTCATCCATTTCCAGACCCAAATAATCTTCCAGGCCCTCAGAATTTCCAGGAACCTACTACAACCTCCTCTGTGCCTGCTATGAATCTCCTTTCCCCAAAATGATATGTAGCCTATGTTACTATGCATTCAAAAGAGAGAAATATCCACATTTGGGATTAGGGGGAGAGCACTATTGGATTTAGGCTCCAAACCCTCACTGCTTTGTGGCTACCCATAAATACCACTATGGATATTATGGGATCAGATGGTCTGAAGCTGAGTTCTAACTGAGTTCACCTCATAGATGGTTCAGTGCAACTTGCATCCATTTATAAGGTAATTTCCCTAGTCCTGATCTCAAACAAATATCCTGGCCTTTGAACCTCATACTGGATCCCGGATATAGCTATCATAAGGGGAAAAGCCAAGATGTTAGAGATCCTCCTCCATCACAAAGTAAAACACCAAAACAATATAAATCTCTTGGAGAGTTGCAAAGTGTAGTAACATTAAAAGAAAAAATTACCCTTTGTTACTGGGCTGAAAGTTGATTACATATTTTTAGCTTCTCTACAATCATTCACTCATTTTATTTTCTTACTTAGATCCTGGGTTTTGCAGCCACACTAATTTCTCTTCACTTGTTTTTTTTTTTAAGATTTTATTTATTTAATTGTGAGAGACACACAGAGAGAGGCAGAGGCATTGGCAGAGAGAGAAACAGAGGGGGAAGCAGGGTCCCAGAGGGAAACCTGATGCAGGACTCAATCCCAGGACCCCGGGATCACAACCTGAGCCAAAGGCAGATGCTCAACCACTGAGCCAACCAAGTGTCTCTCTCTACTTATTTTTTGATATTGTTTTAGTGTGTTACTTATGTTTGGTATTTGTTTATGAGCTAGTGGTTTTAAGATTTCTCTTCTTTTAAACTATATTTTAAAAAATAAACATGCGGGGATCCCTGGGTGGCTCAGAGGTTTGATGCCTGCCTTTGGCCCAGGGCGCGGTCCTAGGGTCCTGGGATCGAGTCCCGCGTCGGGCTCCCTGCATGGAGCCTGCTTTTCCCTCTGCCTATATCTCTGCCTCTCTCTATGTCTATCATGAATAAATAAATAAATAAATAAATAAATAAATAAATAAATAAATAAATAAAATCTAAAAAAAAACTTAACATGCATAATAAAAATCTTCTTATTCCAACATATAAACAGAAAAGAAAATGTTAGGGAAAATAATAGTCTTGAATATTTAATGACATGAGTCAATAGGGCTGGCATATACCTGAGTTGTATATCAGTGAACCTCTGCCTGCTAGTCAGTTTCATCTTAAAGACTGTTTAGAAATACAGTTTTAAAATAAGTGCTTAATATAGAATGTGAAGGGAAAAAAGATCCTGTCAAATATTTCAGGTTTTGGAAAATCTTACTTGCTTAGCGTTATTCTATTTATCCAGGTAAGAAAATCTGTGTTTTAAAGCCATCACTTAAAAAAAAAAGATTTTATTTATTGAGTCATGAAAGACAGAGAGAAGCAGAGACATAGGCAGAGGAAGAAGCAGGCTGGGACTCAATTCCAGTACCCCAGGATCATGACCTGAGCTGAAGGCAGATGCTCAACCACGGAGTCACCCAGGCATCCCTAAAGCTGTCATTTTTTAAAGATGATTTTGTGGATTTATAAAATTCTAAATAATATCTTAGTTTTACTTTTTAAGAATGTATCAAAATAATTCTAGAAATTGTCTCTAAAATGGAAGAGATATAAATAACAAGGCAGTCATTGAAAAAAATGACTATTTAGTGGAACATTGTCCACTAGCAGTTACAGTGAAATAACTGAAGTGGTATAGTATTAATTCAAAGACAAATAGAAAGTTAGGAGACAGAGAATATGCTCCAAATGAAAGAACAGATAAAACCTCAGAAAAGGAACTAAAGGAAACTGAGATAAGCAATATGCCTGATAAAGATTTTAAAGTAACTATCATAAATCATCATAAAGATGCTCACTGGACTGGAGTGGAAGAACTCAGTGAAAACTTCAACAAAGAGATAGAAAGTATTTTAAAAAGAACCAATCAGAGTTGAAGAATACAATAACTGAAATAAAAAATACACAGAGGGAATCAACAGTAGATTAATGGGTGCAGAAGAATGGATCTGTGATCTGGAAGACAGAGTAATGAGAGGAACCCAACCTGAATAGCAAACAGAAAAAAGAGTTTTTAAAAATGAGGATAGGGATTAAGGATCTCTTGAACAACATAAAGCAAACAAATATTTGCACTATAAGGAGAAGAGAGAGAGAAAGGAACAGAGACTTTATTTGAAGAAATAGTAGCTAAAAACTTCCCTAACCTGGGGGAGGAAATAGGCATCCAGGTTTTGGAAACAAAGAGAGTTCCAAACAAAATGAAACCAAGGAAGTTCACAGCACAAAACAGAATAATTAAAATGTCAAAAGTTATAGATAAAAATAAAAGATAAAAAGCTATCTTTCCTTCTTTTTTGTCTCTGTGGCAAGACAGAAGCAAAAAGCTATATGCAAGGGAAACATCCCTAAGTTTATCAGCAGATTTTCAGTGGACATTTTATTAGCCAGAAGAGAGTGACATGATATATCCAGACTTGAAGGTAAAAAAACTCTACAACCAAGAATATTCTATCTGGCTAGGTTATCATTCAGAATTGAAGGAGAGAAAAAGATTTTCCCGCACAAACAAAAGTCCAAGGAGTTCATCACCACTAAACGAGCCTTATAAGAAATGCTAAAAGTACTTCATTAGGTGGAAAAGAAAGGCCATAATTAGAAGTAAGAAAATTATGAATAAAAAGATGTGAAATATGACAACATATACATGAATTATGGGGAGGGAAGTAAAAAAATTTCTTTTAAAATATGTTTAAATTTAAGTGACCATCAACTTCATATAGACTACTCTATACTTAGAATGTTATATATGAATCTCATGGTAACCACAAACCCAAAACCTGTAATAGATACACAAAACATAAAGAGAAAGAGAGCCAAGTATAACACTACAGAAAGTCATCAATCACAAGGGAGGAGTAAGAGAAGAAAGGAACAGAGAAGAATTTCAAAAACAAGAAAACAATGAACAAAATGGCAGTAAGTACATATCTGTCAATAATCGTTTTAAATGTAAATGGTCTAAATGATTTAATGAAAAGACATAGTTTTGGGGCACCTGGGTGGCTCATTCGGTTGAGCATCCAACTCTTGATCTCAGGGTTATGAGTTCAAAGCCCTGCAAAAAATAAAAATAAAAGACACAGTTTGGTGGAATATATATATATATATATAAAATAAGATCCATCTGTATGCTGGCTATAAGAGATTCACCTCATATCTAAAGACACATACAGATTGGTAGGGAAAGGATGAAAAAAAGGTATTCCATGCAAATGGAAGAAAAAAGAAAAAAAAGTCAGAGTAGCAATATTTACATCAGACACAACAGGCTTTAAAGCTAAGATTATAAAAAGAGAAATAAGAGTATTACATAATGATAAAGGGGTCAATGTTACAAAAAATATAACAATTGTAAATATCTATGCGTCCAACATTGCAGGACCTAAATATATAAATCAAATGTTAATAGACATAAAGGGAGAAATTGACAGTAATATAATAGTAGTGGGGTACTTTACACTCCCACTTATATCAATGATTGGATTATTCAGGCAGAGAATCAATAAGGAAACAGTGTCTTTGAACAGCCCATTACATCAGATGGACTTAACAGATATGCACAGAACATTCCATCCCAAAACAGCAGGATACCCATTCTTTTCAAGCATACATGGGACATTCTCCAGGATAGATCATATGTTAGGCCACAAAACAAGTCTCAATAAATATAAGAAAATTGAAATCATATCATGAATCCTTTCAACCACAACAGTATGAAACTAGGAATCAATCACAAGAAGAAAAAACTGGAAAAAACACAAATTCATAGAGGCTAAACAACATGTTACTAAATAGACAATGAGTCCATGAAGAGATCAAAGAGGAAATAAAAAAAATACGTGGAGACAATAAAAAAAATACATGGAGGCAAATGAAAATGAAAACACATGGTCCAAAAATCTTTGGGACACAACAAAAACAGTTTTTTTTTTTTTGAAGATTTTATTTATTTATTCATGAGAGACACAGGGAGAGAGGTAGAGACATAGATAGAGGGAGAAACAGACTCCCTGCAAGGAGCCTGATGTGAAACTTGACTCCAGAACCCGGGGATTAAGACCTGACCCAAAGGCAGATGCTCAACCACTGAGCCACCTGGGTGCCCCAACAAAAGCAGTTCTAGAAGAAAATTTATAGCCTCAAGAAATAAGAAAAATCTCTAATAAACAATCTAACCTTATACCTAAAGGAAATAGCAAAAGAAGAACAAAGTCCAAGGTTAATAGAAGGAAGGAAATAGTAAAAATTAGAGCAGAAATAAACAAAATAGAGACTAAACAAAATCAATAGAAAAGATCAGTGAAACCAAGACCTGGTTCTTTTTTTTTTTTTTAAAGATTTATTTATTTATTCATGAGAGACACAGAGAGAGAGGCAGAGACATAGGCAGAGGGAGAAGTAGGCTCCTCACAGGGAGCCCAATGTGGGACTTGATCCCCGATCCTGGGATCACTCCCTGAGCCAAAGGCAGACACTCAACTGCTGAGCCACCTAGGCGTCCCAAGACCAGGTTCTTTGAAAAGATAAACAAAATTGATAAACCTTTAGCCAGAGTAATCAAGAAAAAAAGAGAGAGGACATGAATAAGTAAAATCAGAAATGAAAGAGGATAAATAACAACTGACATCTCAGAAGTATTATAAGAGAATACTATGAAAAATTATCTGAAGAAATGGATAAATTCCTGAAAATATATAATCTTCCAAAACTGAATCAGGAAGAAATAAAAAATGTAAAAACAATTAATAGTAACAACATTGAATCAGTAATCAAAAAACTCCCAACAAACAAAAGCCCAGGATTAAATGGATTTACAGATAAATTCTACCAAACATTTAAATGAGAATTAATGCCTAGTCGAAAACTATTCCAAAAAATACAAGAGGAAGGAAAGCTTCCAAGTACATTTCTAGGAGGCCAGCATTACCCTGATATCAAAATCAGACAAAGACACACAAAAAAAGAAAGAAAGAAAGAAAGAAAGAAAGAAAGAAAGAAAGAAAGAAAGAAAACTGTAGGCCAATTACTCTGATAAACATAGATGCAAAAACCCTCAACAAAATATTAGCAAACCAAAATCAACAATCCATTAAAATAGTTATTCACCACAATTGAGTAGAATTTATTCCTGGAATGCAAGGGTAGTTCAATATTTGCAAATCAACCAGTATATCACATAAACAAGAGAAAGGATAAAAACCATATGATCATCTCAATAGATGCAGAAAAAGCATTTGACAAAATCCAACATCTATTCATGATAAAAACTCTCAACAAAGTGGGTTGAAAGGGAACATATCTCAACACAATAAAGGCCATATGTGAAAAACTCACAACTAACCTCATACTCAGTGGCAAAAAACAGAGCTTTTCCACTAAGACAAGGAAGTCCTCTCTTACCACTTCTATTCAACATAGTACTGGAAGTCCTAGCCACAGCAATAAGACAAGAAAAAGAAATAAAAGGTATCCAGATTGGTAAAGAAGAAGCTAAACTAACTATTTGCAGATGACATGATACTCTATATAGAAAACCCTAAAGACTCCACCAGAAAACTATTTGAACTAATAAAATAATTCATTAAGTTTGTAGGACAAATAATTAACACACAGAAAACAGTTGCCTTTCTATACACTAATAATGAAGTCACAGAAAAAAAATTTAGAGAACAGTTTCATTTGCAATTGCAACAAAAAAGTAAAATAACCAGGAGTAAACTTAACCAAGGAGGTGAAAGTCTTGTTACTCTGAAAGCTATAAAACATTGATGAAAGAAATTGAAGATGACAACAAATAAATGGCAAAATGTTACATGTTCATGGTTTGGTAGAATTAATATTGCTATAATGTCCAAACTACCCAAACAATCAGCATATTCAATGCATTCCCAATCCAAATACTACCAACATTTTTTTTTCATGTAACTAACACAAATAATCCTAAATAATCCTTTGCATGAAACCATGAAAGACCCCTAATAGCAAAGAAATCTTGAGAAAGAAAAACAAAGCTGGAGCTATGACAATCCCAAATTTCAAGATATACTGCGAAGTTGTAATAATCAAAACAGTATGGCCTTGACACAAAAATCAATACATAGGGGTGCATGGCTGGCTCAGTCAGAAGAGCATGCATCTCTTGAACACAGGGTCACAAATTCAACCCCCACGTTGGATGTAGAACTTACTTTACAAAGGAAAAATAAAGAAAAGTCTATACATAGATAAATAGAACAGAATAGAGAGCCAAGAAATGAAACAACACTAATATGGTCAATTAATCTCTGACAAAGGAGGTAAGAATATAAATGGGAAAAGATAGGCTCTTCAATAAGGGTGCTTGGAAAACTGGACAGGTATATGAAAAAGAATGAAACTCAACAATATTCTTATGCCATACACAAAAATAAACTCAAAATGGCTTAAAGATCTAAATGTGAGACCTGAAACCATAAAACTCCTAAAAGAAAACACAGGTAGTAATTTTTTTGACATCAGCCATAGCAACATTTTTCTAGATATGTCTCCTTAGACAAGGGAAACAAAAGCGCAAAGATAAACTATTGGGATCACACCAAAATAAAAAGCTCTTGCACAATAAAGGAAACTATTAATAACACAAAAAAGGCAACTGCTGAATGGGAGAAGATATTCACAAGTAGTATATTCAATAAGTAATTAATATCCAAAATATATAAAGAAGTTAAATAACTTAATGACAAGAAAATCCTCCAATAATCTGATTAAAAGATGGGCAGAGGATCTGAATAGACATTTTTTCCAAAGATGACATAAAGGTGACCAACAAACACACGAAAAAAAGCTCAATATCACTAATCATCAGAGAAATGCAAATCAAAACACGATGAGATATGACTTCACATCTATCAGAATGTCTAGAATCAGATAGACAAGAAATAAATAAGTGTTGGTGAGGATGTAGAGAAAAAGAAACCCTGTGCACTGTTAGTGGGAATGCAAATTAGTGCAGCCACTATGGAAAACAGTATGGAGGTTCCTCAAAAACCGGAAAATTAGAAATACCATATGATCCAGTGATTTCACTACTGGGTATTTACCCAAAGGAAACAAAAACACTAAATTGAGAAGATATATGCATCCCTATGTTTTTTGAAGCATTATTGATAATAGCTAAGATATGGAAGCAACCCTAGTATGCACTGATAGATAAATAAGTGTGGTGTACACACACACACACAATGGGGTATTATATTACTCAGCCATAAAAAAGAATGAGATCTTGCCATTTGCTGCAACATGGATGAGCCTAGAAGTTATTACACTAAGTGAAATAAGTCAGACAAAGCGGGATCCCTGGGTGGCGCAGCGGTTTGGCGCCTGCCTTTGGCCCAGGGCGCGATCCTGAAGACCCGGGATCGAATCCCACATCAGGCTCCCGGTGCATGGAGCCTGCTTCTCCCTCTGCCTATGTCTCTGCCTCTCTCTCTCTCTCTCTCTCTCTCTCTGTGACTATCATAAATAAATAAATTAAAAAAAATAAGTCAGACAAAGAAATACAAATACTATATGATTTCACTTATATGTGGAATCTAAACAGAAAATAAATGAATAAACAAACAAAAAGCAGATACAGGCAGCCCCGGTGGCGCAGCGGGTTAGTGCCGCCCAGGGTGTGATCCTGGACCCTGGGTTGAGTCCCATGTTGGGTTTCCTGCGTGGAGCCTGCTTCTCCTTCTGCCTGTGTCTCTGCCTCTCTTTTGTTCTCTCTGAATAAATAAATTAATTAATTTTTAAAAAAGCGCAGATACAGATTGGTAAATACAGAGAACAAATTGGTGGTTACCGGGGGGAGGGAGATAAGGGATGAGCAAAATGGGTGGAAGGGGAGTGGGAGATACAGCAATAGAAGGTACAGCATAGGGATAATAGTTAATGGTGGTGTAATAGTGTTCAATGGTGACAAATCATATTTATAGTTGTGATGAACGTAGAATAACTATAGAGTTGGAGAAACACTATGTTGTGCATTTGAAACTAATGTAACATTGGGTGTCAACTATACTTAACAAAAATAAAAAGTCAATTAAATAGATAAAACCCCAAAGCTGAAACAGGAACGTACAAAAACTTAATACACAAGGAAAAGTAAGAAAGTAAAAAGTGTTATAGATATTGGCTACTCTGAAAAAAAAAAAAAACAAACTAACATTCGTACCTCATGCTATTTATCAAAATAAATTAAAGTTATATTACATTTAACTATCTTAAACAACACAGGAATATTTCAATATATAGCTTTTTGCTCTTTGAGAAAAAAATTGAACATAGTTAACTAAAACACAATAAAGAATTTTAAAAATTGAAGGATTTGACATGATGCTTATATTATAAATCAAAAGAAATCATAAATATAATTTTAAAACTAATAACAAACCGGGGAACGCAATTTTCAAAAACATGACAGCTAAAATATCAGTGTCCATAGTTACATAGAACTCGTGGATGTTGATGAAAAAAATGCATGAATTCCCAATTAAAAAATAGGACCAAAACATCAACAGTCTGTTCACACACACATACACACACACGAACGCACGCATGCACGCCCACAAAGAAAAAAAAGACAAATGCTTAAAAATATATAAAAATATTCAATGTTTTGAGTTATGGCAGAAATGGCTAACAGATCATCAGACTTTATGCTCCTTCTCCATGGCAGCTTTTAAGTTAGGAACTACATTTCTCAGCCACCCTTTGCTCCATGAAGGACCATATAACTGGTCTTTGTCAATGGAATGTTAGTCATTTGTTTCTCTTCCCAGGTCCACCTTGATCAACATTAAAATGCAGACTTGAACAGAAAATAATTCATTAAAAGATGGAGTTGGAGCTAGTGAAAAGATAAAGCATTAACTTGGTCAGAATTCTTTCCTTTTTGGGGGGATATAGATGAGTGGTAAGTGGGGGAGGTTGAATTATTTTCAGGCTAATGATGAGACTGAAATTTTGTACATCCTCTGATAGAGAAATGCTTCTAGTTTCCAGAACCAGCACCAGAATAGCATGGGTTCTACTCAAAGCTGCTGAAAAGTAGAAAAATTGATACAGAGACTAACAAAATGAAGTACAGAGAATTCTTGATTTTTCTGTACTTCAGATTTTACTTCCCTGGAAGCTATGTATCCATGTATTAATAGTTTCTATGTAGTACAACACAGGGTGACTTTCTTTTCCTTTTTTAAATTTGTATTTTCTAATTTTTCTGTAATAAATATATAAGATACCTATGTAAATAAACAGGAGAAATAATGCTAAATATAGAAGTGAAATTATTTGAGTGTATTTCCTTATTTTCTTCATTTTATTTTCTTAATCTTGTCATCCTTTTGATATCTCTGCCCCAAGGCAATCTATAAGCCCGCCGAGCCACAAGTTAAGATTCCAGGCTTTGTGCTATATACTAGGTTGGCTATTCGCAATTCTGAATTATGTGAAGTTCAGGTTATTCTTTCTCACACTTTCTTACTAACAAGGAAAGTGTTTCAGATATCTGTATTATATTTTTAAAAAGCAGAATGTAAATTATAAGAATAAATCTATATTCATAAGAAAAGTCATGAGAAAGAAATGTACCAATTTGTAAATAATTTTAGCATTAAAAAAAAAGATGTTATTTATTTATCCATGAGAGATGCACAGAGAGAGGGAGGGAGAGAGAGAGGTAGAGACACAGGCAGAGGGAGAAGCGGGCTCCATGTAGGGAGCTCGATGCGGGACTCAGTCCTGGGACCCCAGGATCACACCCTGGGCCAAAGGCAGGCCCTAAACCACTGAGCCACCCAGGGATCCCCAGTAATTTTAGCTTTGAATCTAATGTCTGAAAAAGCACAAGTTGTCCAATTTGTAGGTGTTCAATTAATGTTAGTTGAATTTCAATTTATAATCTCACTTTTAAGGAATCTCTCATAAGGACATAATCCTAAGGGGGAGCAATTTATATAAAAATATATATCTAGCATACCCCTAAATGCATGAAAAATCAGAAATGAGCTAAATATTTAAAAATAGGAATACGGTAAGTAAACACATTTGGAAGCAGTCTAGTTGGTGTTTAGTCTCTGGGTGGTAACAGTTTGGCCTTTCATAAATTATACAAAAGTTTACTGTTTTCCAAGACAATGTTTGACAATACTCATAAAAAATGACACATGGATATGCACATATGATATAAAATTCATTGAAAAAAGAAAAGAAAAATATGTATGCAATGATCTCAAATATGAACCAACCTATATCCAGATTAAGGCTAATCAATAATTTACAAGAGATGAAAACAAAGTTTTAATAGTAAGTAGATTCCTTATGTCTCTTGAAAACTGTGAAAGAATCTATATGTATACTAATAATTTTTAAAAGTATCAACAGGATCCCTGGGTGGCGCAGTGGTTTAGCACCTGCCTTTGGCCCAGGGCGTGATCCTGGAGACCCGGGATTGAATCCCACGTCGGGCTCCCGGTGCATGGAGCCTGCTTCTCCCTCTGCCTGTGTCTCTGCCTCTCTCTCTCTCTCTCTCTCTGTGTGACTATCATAAATAAATAAAAATTAAAAAAAATAAAAGTATCAACAAAGGACATTTATTGAAGCCATTCTAAATAAAGTACACTAAGAGATTATTGAGTCTGTCCTACTGTTGAACAGTTTACAGCTACTAGATAAAGTAAGGATACTTAAAAGAAATGAAAAGTCTGCTTTTGCTTTCTAGTCTTGAAGGCATTTTCAGAATTCTCAGAATTTCCTATAACATGGCTTAGATCTTCACAAAGTTCTGGAATAACCACTGGAATTATCTTTACTAGATTTTAGTACTTAAAAAAACCCCATTATAGGGGTTTTATTATGAGATCTGGGCTACCACAGGACCTCAGGAAATTAGTTCTAGATGTGGAGGTCTCTAGCAAAGACTTAGATAATATTTTTTTCTTAAGTGCATCATACTTTAAATATGTTTATTCTGTAAATTCAGAAAATATGCTCTATGGCAATTTCCACTAGAAAACAAATAAGATGCATTTCTATGCCTTGAGAGCACAATTGAATTAACATTTTTTGAGTCCCCAAAAAGTTGTAAATAAATTTTCATTAGTAACTGCTTTAAAGATTATCTCAAGTTTTAAAGTACTTTTTCTACAAATATTTATATTAACTTGTCAGCAAAACACATTAATTCTTTAAAAACCCAATCATTAACATCTCTGAGGTTTTTTCTGATACTCATAAAAAAATCCCTCATTTTTATAACACTGTAATCAGTAAATGCATTTGATTTTGTGTCCTGCTTTTCCTATTTACTATTAAGTCATATGTATATTTCCACATATGAAGATTTTTCATGTCTGCTTTAAATCAATATTTTTAGCTATATATAAGTATTCATTCTTTTTGAAAACTCAGTGAATTAACTGAAAATTTAACTGAAAATTCACCTTTTACATTTCAAAAATGCAGAGATAAGGCATTTATTTTTATCTATGAGAAATATTTTTATAAAATGTCTACACGACCAGGAACATATTCTCTCCCCAGGCAATCTACTAATTTTGCTGCTTCAACTATAAATTCAGTAAAGATACTCACAAATCTTTCTCTGCAGTTCTCATCTCTTTTTGGGATTCCAATTTGGATCCCAAACTGTCCCCTGAACATGTTCATTGGGATGTCTTGATATAAATTAATTTTCTTGATTAATAGATAAAATAGGCATATTTACTTGTCAGTATTTTGTCTTATATGTAGCCAAAAGGAATTCTTGATTACATTCATACCATACATTCTCATCCCTGGAGGAGAGAAAAAGTCTTTGGAAGAGAGATTTTTAGCATTTTTTTAGCATGCCTGAAAGTAACAACAGATGAGGCAATAAGTATTATCCAGAGAGAGGTTTGTTGTTTTGTAGGTATTCCCATAGAAAAATGTCAAGATTTTTCATCACTGTCCATGGCAGAGTCAAGAACATAACGTCCTTGACATGGTGACAGGAGGTGGCAGCAAGTATAATGGAACTTGGAATCTGAGGGAAGGATAAAAGATAAAAAAGGAAGAATAAAGAAAAAGGACTTCCAGGTCTTCCCTTTTTCTTATCAGATATGATCTAATTTCTTGACATGACATAAAAGAGTCTATTTTTCTTGTGATTTCTCTCCAGTCTTCTAGGACTAGTCAAGGGTATTAAAATAATATTGTATGTTTATTGGAGTCAGATAGGCCTGGATTTGAAATCCATCGATGACATTTGCTAGCTGTGTTACCATGAACAAATAATTTCAGTTCTCTGAGCTGCCATTTCTTCATCCACCAGTGGATTTTATAGGAGCATCAAGTGAAACAATTATTTGAGACACAAACCTTAGTGCCTGACACACATCAAATGTTCAGTAAATAAATAACTGTTTTCTATTCTCTTCCTCTAGACAACTAAGCAACCTAAGAGGCAAATATCTATAGATACTGACATTTGGCAGAAAAATTGTCAAATAAGGAATTAGGACAATCCCAAAAGAGCATCCAGTGTAGGTAAGAGAGAACAGAGAGGCACAAGAAGGATGTCCAGCTATGAGAAAAATGATGTGAGAGATTATCTGCTGTGTTTGAAAATATGGAAAGAAGACTTCTTAGTTCTGCCAGAAAATTTAGGGATAATTATGACATGTTTGGGTGCTTTTATTAAGAGAATCCTTGTGGCTTAGGTGAAAATAATATTTTGTAGTTTTAATAATGAAAATACTGAGTAATAATTTAACCACAAATGATGATGTAACTATTTTGATAAGATGAAGAAAAAGGAAATGTGTACTTCTGTGGGGATTAGAGATCTGAGAGCCTTTCATCGCAGGAAGCTGGCAGGTAATATTTAAAATGGAAAGAAAAAAGATCAAGAAATAGCACTTAACATGTAATTTAGAAGTATAGAGGTAAAAGCCAGAAGAAATGGCTGAAAGAGTTGGAAATGCTTCCTTATGCAGAATGAAATTAGTAATGGAGTCTGGCAGGATGGACAACTGTTCCAAACTACTTGTAGTATTACTTGACTTTTTAAACTAGAACTTGGATTGCTTTAATTCTAAAAGAGAGAGAGAGAGAGAGAGGGAGAGAGAGAAGAAAAAGAGAAAATTAAAAAAAAAGAGGAGAGAACTGAATGTTTATCCACTTTTCTCCCTCACAGATTGATATGGTATTTTTTTAATCAGCTATCTATTTTTGTCCTAAGTATGAATGGCAGTGTTATAAGTTCTTGAAAAATTGAAATTCAGAAAAAAAGGGAGTAAATTATAGGGAACAGTTTTGTAAAGATTATTTATTTATTTATTCATGAGAGACACAGAGAGAGAGGCAGAGACCTAAGCAGAGGGAGAAGCAGGCTCCTCACAGGGAGCCTGATGTGGGACTCGATCCCACGACCAGGATCATGCCCCTAGCCTAAGGCAGACAGTCAACCACTGAGCCACCCAGGTGTCCCAGTAGTAGGGAAAATTTAAAAGAGTTCCCAGAAGCTAGGGATTGAAAAAATTTAACGTGATTTGATTGTTTTAAGATGAATTGAGGTTGGGTGGTGTTGTGGTTTAAATATTGCTCATATGATAGGATTTTAAAGGGACACCAGTAGAGTGTTATAAGAAGCTAGTTTCAAAGATTGGGGCTGACATCTTCTAATCCAGTTCTTACTAAAAATACCACTCTATCTTCTAAATTCACAACCCAATGGTGTTTGAGGACTTTACCAGTTTTTCCTTCTAGAACATCAGCTCCTTTAAGCTCAGATTCCAGGTTTTCCACATATACGTATCCCACACAAAAGTTGACACAGTATTAGGTATGTAGATTATATTAAGAGAACATTCAGGAAAAGTAGTATTACACTAATTCCTTAAAAATTTTGTAAAATTTATTTATACATTCCCTGTAAAAATTTTTAATCTCTTTTCATATTAGCATTTTCATTAGAAAAAGTGGGCCTGGGATCCCTGGGTGGCGCAGCGGTTTGGCGCCTACCTTTGGCCCAGGGCGCGATCCTGGAGACCCGGGATCGAATCCCACGTCGGGCTCCCGGTGCATGGAGCCTGCTTCTCCCTCTGCCTGTGTCTCTGCCTCTCTCTCCCTCTCTGTGTGACTATCATAAATAAATAAAAAATTAAAAAAAAAAAAAAAAGAAAAAGTGGGCCTATTAATTACTTCATCCTCTTTTCTTATTTCTGTCTTTTTAAAAAAATCATATTGAGTTTATATTAGTTAGTATATGTTATTTGCTATATTGGACAAGTATTTGCAATACCTTTATATAGTCAGTATCTTTAAAAATTATTCTTTTGATTATTTGACAAATATTTGTTGAGGATTTTTATTGTGTCAGGTCCTATGTCAGAAGTTGATAGCAGTGAAAGGTTTCCTATTTAGGAAAGAAAGGTTTCAAATAAAAAGTCATATAACTAATGTGTGATTGCAAATTGTGCTTAAAGAGTTTTAAGTGAGAGTTAAAAGGGAGGTTCTCTTATATATCCTTGGGTTCAGAATTCTGGATCCAATCTTTCTAGCTTAAAAAATTCAACTTCAAAAAAGTGAGTATACAGATTGGCTTTCTTTAATAAAAGCATAATAGTGTGCTGGGAGGTAACAGACACCCATTATCCACATAGCTTTTTAATCTTTTCTGTATTAATTCTTCTATTTATAGCCACTCAATATACAAAATGCAGCTGCCTGTAGTATTTCTCCTAGTGGTAAACAACACAACAAAGTCTTAGCTTAATTAAAATACTATAAATAGGGGGAAGAATCCCAATTCCTTTCCCTTTTCTTCTGCTATCAATAGGATTAGAATATTTTTCCATCCAACTTTGCCTTCAGATGCTTATCAAGGCATTCTCAGAACCACCAGCTAATGAGAGGTATCAGCAAGTCAGGGGGGGAGAGAAAGAGGCTTATTTTCCAATTATGAATGTACTGATTCATTAACCCTGACTCAAGCATTCATTTTAGATTCAGGTTGTCATGGGCTTGCATTTAAACAATAGTGGCATGTGGATCTATGCCATTTTTCAACAATGTAGTATAGGGATGCCATTTAAGAAACAGCAGAAAAAGAAGCTGAAAAGTAGTAAAATATGCATGGCCAAGGCTAAACTATATAATCTTTCAGAGAATCATAATTATTTTTACTCATCATTGGCAAATCTCAAAATACATTATAATAGTGGCTTATTCTACAAACTTTAAACTAAACAAAGAAATTCAAAGTGGAGAGATCATTATCTGATCTGATACTACAACTTAACTAAAGACATTGAAAAGTTAATGGTAGTATTAGTTAAAGCAACAAGTTAAAATAGTTTAAATATTAACTTACTATTATTCCTCAAAATTTATGAACATACTCAATATTTTTCTAAAACTCTACCTCCTCAGTAATGCACCAGTATAGTCAATTTTTAATAAAAAGTTTCATATTATCTTAATTAACTGTTTTTGTTCAAACAACCATCTCAAACACAGTCTTTTGCCTAACCTAAATGTGCTTTGAACTTATAAGAATAATTTATACTACTGTTTGTCATACATCAGTAATTTGGATACCAGCCTCAGAAATTTTGTCCATTTCCAAGCATCAATTGTACTAATATTTTTTCAAGTATTTTTTAAATTGACAAATCTCATTTTAATTAACTTAAGTAATAATATGATTAAAATCAAGGGATTGGTATGATACCTTTATTTTTTTCAAATAAACATTGAAATAAAACCCAGAGGCCACAGTCTATAATTGTTATCAGCTGGAGTGTTAGTTTGAGGGAAGCTACAACTCTCATTCCTTTTAAAGCTACTGAAAGCTGAGATTTTTTAGTTGTTCATTACAGATCAACTTAGCCTATCCTGAGTGATGAGGAACATACCTTTTATAATAATAGTTGTGTACTATCCTTCAAATTCTTCATTCAAATTCCTTTCAAATCTTTTAGCTGACTCCAAAACAGTAAATGCACAGAGTGAGAATCCAAGAAGCCTAGCAAAAATCAGCAGCTAGGAGGCAAAGGTTTCTAACTACCTAGAGAGGACCTAGAGAGAAAGAATTTGAAATCCAAATTCTGCCAAGTAAGAAGAGTCTGATAAACATTTTAGACTTTACACTAGAACTTCAGAAAAGCCACATCTTATGGGTAGTTTAGGACTAAGGGTTCCAATCTAGAATTAAATGCAAAATGTAAAGAAATTCACTATAACAAAACCTAAAGCAAACTTCCATTTTACATTAACAGAATACAGACATGTGGTTATCAGAAGCGGAGGATGGGAAGAGAAAAAAGTAGAAGAAAATTAGATCATCAAAAAGTACAGATTTCTAGTTATAATGTAAATAAGTACTGGGGATATAATGTACAACATGATGATTACAGCTAACACTGCTATATGATATATAGGAAAGCTGTCAAGAGAATAAATCCTAAAAGTTATTATCACAAGGAGAAATATTTATTTTTCTTTCTTTTTTGAATATTATATCTACATGAGATGATGGAGGTTAGCTGGACCTATCGTGATAATCATTTCACAATTTATGTAAGTCAAACTATCATGCTATATACTTAAATTTATATAGTATGTCAATTATTTCTCAATAAAACTGGAAAAAATAAGATTGATGTGATCTACCAATAGCTTAGCTGTCTTAGTACAAACTCAACTTTCTCTAGAAGAAGGATATAAAAATACATTATCTCTATAATGCATCATCCACAATATCCAGGACAAAATATTACTGGATATTTGGAAAAGCAGGAAACCATCAGTCAAAGAGAAAACATAGTCAAGAAAAGCAAGCCCACAGATGACCCCTATGTTAGCGTTGAGACAGGACTTTTAAAACAGATATTAGAAGTATGCTAAAGGGGGATCCTTGGGTGGCGCAGCGGTTTGGCGCCTGTCTTTGGCCCAGAGCGGGATCCTGGAGACCCAGGATCGAATCCCACGTCTGGCTCCCAGTGCATGGAGCCTGCTTCTCCCTCTGCCTGTGTCTCTGCCTCTGTCTCTCTGTGACTATCATAAGTAAATAAAAAAAAAAATTAAAAAAAAAAGAAGTATGCTAAAGGACTACAAATAAGAGAGGAGCAAAATGGGTAAGCAGGGAGTCCCAAAAGAGAAAAGGGAACTGTAAAATAATGAAATTGAGATTCTGGAGCTAAAACATACAATGTCAAAAAAGAAAAATGTACTGGACAAATTTTAAAAGACTAGACACTGTAGAAAAAAAAAAGAAAAGTCACTTTGAAGATAAATAAATAGAAATTATCCAAACTGAAAAAAAGAGAAAAAATTATTGATAAAAATAGCCAAACTGCAGACATGTGGGACAATAAGCTGACATACGTGTATTTAGAGTATCAGAAAGAAAGGAAAGAGGGTATGGGATAGAATTTATCTTTTTAGGAAAAAAAAGAATTTTCTGTTTAGCAAGAGTTAAAAATTTTCCTTAATTTAGTAGAAATACATCAACTCACAATTCCAAGTAGTTAGAGAATTCCTAAGAGGATAAATAGAAACAGCACTACATCTAAGCAAATGATCGTCCAATTACTAAGGCCAAAGATAAAGAGAAACATTTTAAAATAGAGAAAAATACATATTATAATAATCTTATTTTCACCAGAAAATCATGGAGCTACCAATCAGCTCCATTACCAATATCAAAAATGATAAAAGAGGCATCATTTCAAATCCTACAGACATTAAAAGGATATAATAAAAGAATACTATAGTTTGTGTTAATAAACTCATCATCTGTTAAGAAATGGGCACATTTCTTAAGAATCACCAATTACCAAAACTTCAACTCTCAAAAGAATAGAAAATATGAAGTGGGGATCCCTGGGTGGCGCAGTGGTTTAGCACCTGCCTTTGGCCCAGGGTGCGATCCTGGAGACCCGGGCTCAAATCCCACGTCGGGCTCCCGGTGCATGGAGCCTGCTTCTCCCTCTGCCTATGTCTCTCTCTCTCTCTCTCTCTCTCTCTCTCTCTCTGTGTGTGTGACTATCATAAAAAAAAAAAAGAAAATATGAAGTGCCCCATACCTATTTAGAAATTGAATATGTAATTAAAAACTTTCCTACAGAGAAAACTTGGGTCCAGATGGCTGTACTACCAACTCAGTCACACATTTAAGAATTAAATAATGCCAGTTTTAGACAAATCATTTCTGAAAATAGAGAGGGAGCTTTTTCTAACTCATTTTATGAGGCCAGTAAATCCTGATACCAAAACTTGACAAAGATAGTACCAAAACAGAAAATTAAAGATCAATAGCCTTCATGCATAATAGAAGTAAAAATTATTTTTAAAAAAATATTTTAGGGATGCCTGGTGGCTCAGCACTCGCACATCTGCCTTTGGCACAGGTCGTGATCCTGGGGTCCTGGGATGGAGTCCCACATCCGGCTCCCTGCATGGAGCCTGTTTCTCCCTCTGCCTGTGTCTCTGCTTCTCTCTCTGGGTCTCTCATGAATGAATGAATAAATGAATGAATGAATGAATAAATAAATAAATAAATAAATAAATAAATAAATAAATATTTTTAAAAATTCTTTTAACAATTTTTTAAAGATTTTATTTATTTATTTATTTATTCATTTATTTATTTATTTATTTATTTATACCACCAGTGGGGGGAGGGGCAGACAGAGAAGGAGAAAGAATCTCAAGCAGATTCTACTGAGCAGAGCCCGATGCAGAGCTTGATCTCACAACTCTGAGATCGTGATCTGAGCCAGAATCAAGAGTGACTCTTAATGGACTAAACCACCAGATGCCCCAATAGATGCAAAAATTCTTAGCAAAATATTAACAAATTCACTCAAAGGGTGATATATCATGATCAAAAGGGTGACTCCAGGAATGCAAGGTTGTTTTGAGACTTAAAAATTAATGTGGAGCATCTAGGTGGCTCAGATGGTTAGCAGTCTGCCTTGATCTTGGAATCCTGGGATGGAGCCCCACATTGGGCTTCCTGTTCAGTGGGGAGCCTGCTTCTCCCTCTCCCTCTACCCTACCCCTGCTCGTGCTCTCTCTCTCAAATAAATAAACAAATAAATCTCTAAAAGTAATCAATTATGTGATTCACCACATTACCTAAATAAAAGGGAAAAATAATATAATCATTTTGATAGACGCAGAACAACAAGCATTTGAAAAAATTCGCCATCTTTTTTTGAGAAGAGTTTTAGCAAAGTAGGACTAGCAGGGAACTTCCTCAATCTAATAAAGTACATCTCTGAAAAACCTATGATAACATTCATACTTAACGAAGGACTGAATCCTTTTATTCTGAGATTAGACAAGGCTATATGTTTTCACTATTTAAATAAATTGTAGATTGAAATGTAAATGTTAAAATTATAACGCTCATGGAAGAAAACATAGGAGAATATCTATACACAGTTTGTGCAGCCAAAATTTTGTAGCTATGACATTAAGAGAAATTTAAAAAGTGAAAATGTAAGCTATAGAAAGAAATAAAACATTCACAATACATTACCAGCAAATCACTGCTGCAAACACACACAAAATTAAATAGGATAAAAACCTCCCTAGTCAGTTCATAGAAGAGGATATATATAGATGACCAATAAATAAATAATAAATAAGATTTTTAGTATCATTAGTCATCAGGTAAATGCAAATTAAAACCACAATTAGGGCAGCCCAGGTGACTCAGCGGTTTGGCGTCGCCTTTGGTCCAGGGTGGGATCCTGGAGACCCGGGATCAAGTCCCACGTCGGGCTCCCTGCATGGAGCCTGCTTCTCTTCTCCCTCTACCTGTGTCTCTGCCTCTCTCTCTATATCTCTAATAAATAAATAAAACCTTAAAAAAAACCCACACAATTAAATACGACCTCATAGCCACTAAAATGTAAGGGATTAAAAGACTGATATTACTAACTAAATGTTGGCAAGGATGCTATTATGGGTTGGATTGTGTCCTGCCAAAAAAGATATGTTGAAGTCCTAACCATCACTACCTTAGAATGCGACCTTATTTGGAAACAGTTCATTGTAGATGTAGTTAGGTAATGTGATGAATCACAGTATGGACCCAATATGCCTGGTGTCCTTATAGGAAGATGGCAATTGAAGACAGAGATACAAGGAGAAAGTCATGTAAAGATGAGGGCAGAGATTAGAGTGATAGAAGTCAAGGAATATCTGAGGCTATTAGTAGCTATAAGAGAAAAAATGATCCTCACCCAAAGCCTTTAGAGGCTTTAGAGGGAGCATGGCTTTCCTAATATCTTGATTTTGGACTTCTACTCCCCAGAATCCTGAGACAATAGAATTTAGTTGTTTTGATATTTTGTGATACTTTGTGATAGTTTGTGATACTTAATTGTGGCCACTCTAGGAAATGTATACAGGTATAAGGCAACTGGAACTTCTATATATTCCATATATTTCTTATTGAGCTAAACATACACTCACTATATGACTCAGTAATTCTGCTCTTATGTATATATCCAAGGGAAATGAGACTTATATGTCCATAAGAAAACTTGTACGTGAATGTTCATAGCAACTTCAGTTATAGTAATCACACCCTGACATAAATAAAATGTCCATCAACAGGAGATTGCATAGACAATATGATATATTCATGATATTGAACTCTACTCAGACATAAAAATGAAAGAACTACTCAAAAATGCAACAATATGGACGAGTCTCAAAAACATGCTGAGTAAAAGACACCAGACACAATATTTAATATACTGTATAAATTCCATTTATCTGAAAATCAGGTAAAGTAAAACTAAGCTATTATGCTAGAAACCAGAATAATGGTTCCTTCCGTAGATTTACATCCAATGGGTCATGAAGAATCTTCTGATGCGATGGAAATAGTCCATATCATGGTTGGGGTATTGGTTATGTGGATGTATACATTTATCAAAACTTACCTAACTCTCTTTTCTGCTTGCTTCTTCTGCCTGAGTGCTACTCTGGCAGCACCATGCTCACTCAGAGCTCCCACCTCTTGCTAAGCTAGCACCTCCATTGTCTCCCTCCAGCCACCATCACGATCATCTACCCAAACCTCATTAACCATGATAAGATGTTCTCCAAGATTTGGGATGGCCCACAGGCTGTGCCCAGAGGTGGAGAAGAATATGGTCAGTAGGAGAGAGGGCAACATTGATGACTCACTCATTTGTGGAAATGCCTTCACCTACGGCCCTGAGGGTGAATGATACCTAAAGTACAGTCATCACCAGTATTGTCATTGTCATGAACCATAGCTTGCAGGAAACCAGCTTCACAAAAAAAGCCTACAAAACATACAACAAAGATGACTTGAAGTCAGTCAAAGGCAAACTTGGAGCACTGAGGCCAGAAAAGAGAAAACCTTTTATGACGGGCTGAAGAACCAATCAAGAACATCTTTGCTAATTTCAAAACCTACAAGTTCTTTTTTTTTTAAATATATTTTTTTAATGTATTCAAGAGACACACACACACACACACACACACACACAGAGACAGAGGGAGAAGCAGGCTCCATGCAGGGAGCCCAATGTGGCACTCGATCCCAGGACTCCAGGATCATGCCCCGGGCCGAAGGCAGATGCTCAACCGCTGAGCTACCCAAGCATCCCTACAAGTTCTTTATTAGCAAAAACATGAATCCAGATGGAATGGTTGCTTTGCTGGATTACCGTGAAGACGGTGTGACCCCATATATGATTTTCTTTAAGGATGGTTTAGAAATGGAAACATGTTAACAAATTTGGCCATTTCTTTGGATGACCTGCTGTCATAACTGGACCCTGTCTTTCATCCACATAATACCAGGACTAAGACAAATGGGACTGATGTCCTCTTGAGCTCTTCATTTATTTTGACCTTGATTTATTTGGAGCGGAGGTATTATTTTTAAGAAAAAAAAAAACATGTTGGGTAGGTTGTCTGAAAATAAAATGCATTTCAATTCCTTTGAGAGAATGTTTCTTTGTTTAATACATATTTCAGTCCATCCTGTGTTGAGACCTGGAGAAGCTAGAATCTGGTTAAAACCTATTGTAGACTACTTTTAGGAAGTAGAAGATTGTCTGTAGATAACTTCTACAGTGAAAACCACTTCTGGGACTGGAACCTAAAAAACAAGATCCAAACATCTTAGTTCTGAGTTCAAGTAAAGAGAAAGGCCAAGCTCATAGCTGAGCCAATATTTGAAGTGGATTCCTTATACATTTCGTCACCTACAAATAGGAGTAGTTAACTCTGGAAGAGATTACCAAAAAAATTTAAAAAGAGACTAATACAGTTGGAAGTAAATACAACAACAAACAACTTATCTAACTCTACACTTAAGATCTTTACATTTATTGTATATAAATTATATCTCTAAATAAGAGTAATTATTAAAAAAAAAAAAACACCCTTCTCAATAGAAACACAAAAAGCAAAGTTTAACTTCCACTCCTGGATAGAATGGAGAAATATGGGGTAGGTCAAATCTCCTGTCAAAGACAACTAGGAAAGCCAGCTAAAATACAAAAGCCATCTATGTCAAGCTCAGAGAATTGTAGAAATTATGAAGAATAGACAGATTAAGATTGTGAAGACAGAAAACCATGAGATCTGAGCTGAGGATCTGCAGATTCTTTCTCTTTAGGAATTTTCACCAAATTTTTGGCAAGCAAGAGGGTGACACTCAGACTTTGCCCAGGGAGAAGTGACCGCTGGGGTCAGAAAAACAGCAAAGGTTTTGGGGATTTCACATGGCTAGAGAGACAAAATTGTAGACTTGATGAGTCAATCCCACTGCCAGTTTTATGTTCCAGATTTACCAGATCCCACAAGGCTAGAGGTTAAAGAGTGAAGGTGAAAATTTTTCATATTTACTTAGGAAACTCTACAGTTCGGTCTTCAATTTACCTTTCTGACTTTTATTTTTCAATGTACTATAACTTATAGATGCTAATCATAAGGAACGTTTCACCTTCCTTCCTTTTCTTTCTTCCCTTTTTTGCTTTGTTAATTACAGTTTCTATGCCTGGATGCCCTTTTCCATTACATGTCTTCAAATATGAAAATCAATCTATTCTTCAAAACCAATTGGAAAAATTTTTGTGTGACTTTGGGAAAGTTTCTTACTGAAACCCAGTGTTCTCTAACAAATGAAGATAAAATATACCTGCAAGATTGTGGTGAAAATTAAGAGAGATTATATAAATGAAAATATCATATTGGGTACCTAGCACATTGAAGTGCTTCAAAAAATTATTCTTCACAAAGGCAATATACAATAAATTATATTTGCATATACCAACAAAAAAGAGAAAATGAAAATTAAAAAATAATACCAGTTATAATAGCATAAAAACAC
This sequence comes from Nyctereutes procyonoides, assembly GCF_905146905.1. Lineage (NCBI taxonomy): Eukaryota > Metazoa > Chordata > Mammalia > Carnivora > Canidae > Nyctereutes > Nyctereutes procyonoides. The sequence goes on along the minus strand of NW_026575140.1, from coordinate 43,786,167 downwards.
AAATCACATAAGAGTATATATAGCAAAAATTGTGGAAGAGCTCTATACTGAAAGCTAGAAAACATTACTCAAAGTAAGAACTAAACAAATAGAGTGGTATATCATGGTTTTGAATTAGAAAATAAATATTTTAAAGATAAAAATTTCCCCAAAAGCTGATCTATAAATTCAGAAGTTTCAATCAAAATTACAGCCAGCTTTTTTGGACAGAAATTATGAACTGATTTTACTTCTTTGTTTTAATTTCAGCTTTATTGAGGTATAACTGACATATAAAATTATGAAGATGATTTAAATTTCATATGGAAATACAAACAGGATGATATTGATGTAAAGATAGACAAATGACCAGTAGAACAGAATAAAATCCAGAAACAGGCCCACACATCTGTAAAATCTAGTTTATAACAAACACAACACTATAGGGGAGAGGTAGTTATTTCCATAAATAATGTTGGTGAGTTGGATATATCCATGAGAAAAAATTTTAATTTGATTCCATACCCAACATTATACATTGGACTATGTTAAAATTAATAACACCTGTTCATCAAAATATCTTCAGACTGTAAGGAGACAACTTAGATCGAAAGAAAACATTCACATTCACAATACCTATATCTGACAAAGATTTCATATCAAACATATATATTGAACCCCTACAAAGTAGTAAGAAAAAGAGAGATAATTCATTTACAAAAAAGGGCAAAAACTTGGTCACCTCACAAAAAAAGATAAAGAAATGGCCAATAAGCATAAAAAAAATGCTTGACATTATTGGTTTTCAAGAGAAAGCAAATTAAAATCAACAGATACCATTGCTGCCACCTGAATGAATAAAATTTAAAAGTAGGAAAATATCAGGTGAGGTGGTGAAGCAAGAGAATTCACACACACTGCTGGTGGGAGTGGAAAGGAAACAACCGTTTTTGCAGTTATCTACTCTAGCTGAGTAGGGACTGAGAAGGAGCCCAAAGGGATTTTCTGGAGGGTATAGCTTGATCTGGGTGCTGGTTACATGCATGTGTTCAATTTGTGAAAATTTATCAAGCTGGATTCTTATGATAAATGCACTTTCTGGATGTGTATTACATTTTAATAAAAAATTTAAAAAATAATCTTTCCCTTCCTTTCTCTTTCCTTCCCTTCACAGATAGAATATTGGCAGGTCCCATGGCTTTTCCAGTCATGCTTAGATAATAAATAGTCCCTTTGTTTAGGCATTAAAAAATCCACTCTAGCCTAATAATCACATAACTTAAGCCTGGTCCTGGGTAACCAACACAACTTCAAACTCTTGTCTAATACTAAAGCTTCTCATCCCAGTGGGGGCCTGACCTAGGTGGGGAAGCCCACAGAGGAAGCAGTGATATTCCTGGTTGGCTTCTTCATCAGTTTCCAGCTATTTCTTCTGCTCACTGGCTGCTGGCTTGTCTAAGCCCCTAGATACAGGCCAAGGCACAGAGGATTAGGGGAATGGCACTGTTTTATATGGCCAGAGCAGCTGCAGTGTACTTTGCTCCCCACCCCCCACCCCCAATGCTGGCTCTTATGAAGTGCTTTTGTGGGCTTTCTGGAGAGTGTCCCACTGAGACCTCAGATGGCAGTGGCTCCCCACCTCGCCCGCCCTGGGCTGCCCAGCCCCACCCGCATGATGCTTGTCCTCTAGCAGCTGCCTGATGAGCTGCTCCCAGGCCTGGGCTTCCAAACATACCCTACACAGACCCTCTCAGTTGGGGTCCTTTCTCCTTGCTGGGGAGTCTTCTTGAGCATGACTCATTTTGAGGAGATTTCAGATCAGCTCCTTCTCATGGGATCTACATCTTTCCTTCCTGGAAAACACAAACATTTGCCCTGCTGTTTGTGGAACTACAGATTGCTGCCAGTACATTCCTCTCTCTGTGCTGCAGGCTAGTTGCTCATCTTTAGATGACTGGATTAGGTTAAGGCACAGGTCTTCATGTTCCCCAAACTTCTGAGGGGACTTTTGAGCTCCCTCACTTGGCTTGAGGTGAAGGAAAGTGACTCCTTTTCTTCTATCTGCAGAGCCAGTGAGTGAGCAATGCATAGCACACTGACTGTTCTCTCCAAAGAAATCCCTTCTTGATCTTGCCTTTGGGACATCATCTCTACACTCTCAAGGTGAGTCTCTTAGTATCTTGCTCTAGAGCAGTGGAGACACAGTCCAGGACTTGGCACCTATTGGGTTGTTCTCAAAGTGAGACAGCAAAGTGTCATTTTAACATCCTCTTACATAATCTCTTTCCTCATCTATCATAGTTTTTCTCTCTTGGGTTTTGTCACTTTTAATCTTGTGTTTTAGTTATTGATGTGCATATCAAACTTCCCCTACTAAACTATAGGTTTTTGGAGAACGGGGTTCAAATCCGTTTTAACTCTATATGTCCCATAAAACCTAGTAGAGCACTGGTACAGAGTTGGAGCTTAGTGCATATCAAGATAATGAACAGGTAAATAATTAGAGCTGCCCCCTACAAGACTGGACACATTGAGCAGGGCTAAACCTGACGTTTTGTTTGGTACCCAAAGGTACTAAGGTTTCCTGATTTTGTGACCATGAGTTACAGGATTTCCTGATTCTATAGCCATGTTTAAAACATATTCATTCAAAAATAAAATTAAAAAATAAAAAAACCACATTCATTCATTTCCTATTCACTCAACAAATATTTCCTGAGAATTTATTATGTGTCAGGTCTGGGTAAGTGATTGGAAATAAAACAGACACAGCTTCTACCTTTTTGGAGTTTAGAATTGAATTAGTATGGATTCGACATGAGTGATGAGTAAGCTTTGGCTAGGTGGATAGGAAGAAGAACCAATTCCTGCAGGGAAAATAACTACCAAGTACTCTTGACTCAAAGGTGAGAATGTGAGGATGTGTCCAGAGAGTGTAGATGAGCCAAGCTGTAACAGAGGAGCCTGAAGCAAGCCCAATCCAGGCTTGATCAGTGTACTATGGAGAATGAAGTGATTCTACGGAACAGACACAGATAGGCTTGGGCAAACAACATTTGTCTCTGAGGGTGGCTCTGAAATCTGGTTTACCTTAGCATGGGGAAGTTATATTCCTTAAAAATATGATTTACAGCATCTTCTAAATTCTTTGTAAATGTACCCATCCTGGCTAATGAAAATAAGCCCTGGGATATCTTTTTGTGATAATATCTGTCTCTCAATTGATAAATAACCTTGGTAATTTAACATGACATTTAAAGGTTCTTGCTTCATGATGTCACTGAACAAAGACTTGTTATCCCCCCTTAATTCTCCCAACTCCACAGACTCTCTCTCTCTCAGCCTCTCTCTCTCTCTCTCTCTCTCAGCCTCTCTTTCTCTCTTCACACACACATAGGCACACACATCCCAAGAAACTCATGCTATTTGGCTGCTCTGAAGTCAGGTACTTACTTACCTTTCATTAAACTAATTGACAAGGAATTTGGAAAGTGACCTTGGGGAAAGAAACGGATGATCCCAACTGAACCTTTAACAAAATCATGCCAAGTTTGCCTGAGGGAACAAAGGAGTTCTGGAAAATAGGCTGAATTGGTCACATTTTGTCACCATGAGAATATCATGCACAATCATCTCAACTGCAAAACTCAAAGCCACATGGAGAACTAAGTGTGTGGTCTGGAATATTAACAATACATTTTAATTTGAAGGCATTTTTGCCTGTAGGGCTTTGGGCACTTAAACAGAAAAAATAACTAAAAACAAAAGAAGATCAAATAAAATGACAGGCCAATCATAATCTCTAGTCTACAAGCAAAGAGCTGCCATGACTCCTAATAACATGTGAATAAGCAAGATTTATGGAATGTTGTGTAACAGGATAAAATATTTTAAAAATAGAGAAGAAACATGTCTTCATAATGCCATTGTTTATTGGTTCAAAACAACTCAAAGATACCTACTGAGTAATGCAGTATAACTTGTAAACCATGGGAAGCTAAAAAGGATCCAAGCACTAATATTGAGCCATAGTACTCAGGGCACACTCGGATAGCTGCATTTATCTCTTATATGGCAAGAGAATTCCTTCGAATATTTTGTGATCCTGGCAAGCATCAATAGTCAATGTTACATCATGGCTATGGCCCATGCCATAGGTGAAGATCAAAGACATGGCTAGAATAAACATCTACCTGGAAGTTGGAAAGGATGGGTAAATAGTTAGAAGCAAGGGGCGGCTAGAAGTTAAGATCAGGTAGACAGGAATGGGAACATACTATTTGGTGCAGGAAGTGGAGACCTAAAACACAGTGCAGAAGCCGCATCTTACAGCCAGAGAGAAAATGGGTTCTTGAAAATAACAACAGCAACAACCCAAAAGCCAAGGCACAGAGCCCGGTGCAGAGAATAAGTCATGAAGTTTGAAAGCCAAAGTGGGTGAGTGAAGACATGAGGAGAAGATTCCAGAAACAGGGCTGGGTTGGAGTTGTCTTGGGAAACCAAATGGGGAAGTAGGGAGGTCTGTGCTTGCTCAGAGTGTTCAGACAGAAACACTATGTGACAATGAACATCTCTTTCAGATGACTGCGACAGAGATATTTCAGCTGACAGATGAAAAATCAGCACCAGATGCCTCCAAAAGAGAGGCTGCTCATGGGATTGCAGTTTCTTTCTTCCCCAAGAGGAAGAAAGTTGAGCAATAAAGCAATGCCTACCCTCCAAAAAGGCCTCTGACTCTCTTTCGTGGAATACTTCTAATAAGAAACTCAAACACAAACATGAAAATGCACCCTGTAAAATGCTCAAACTACTTTGTGGTCAAATACATTGAACTGGGGATAGGTGTGCCTTATTCAGAGATGGGCCAGAGCCAGCTAATGGATTAGGTCTACCTGAAGATCAAGCTTTTGCACTATGCACTGTGACAGAATAATGTTTGGTTACTTCCAACCCCCTTTCTGAAGCCGTGTACTTCCAATTATATTTAGTTGGAGGTGAGTTTTTTTCAATGCTAACTGAAGGTTATAAAGGATACACTGTGTTAGCATAAAAATAAGGGACGAGACAGATTAAGAGACACTGAAGACAAGTTCTAACATATTTTTAATTGGAGTTTCAGAAACATAATAAAGAGAATGCAGAAAAGGAAGAGTTCAGAAGATAATAGCCAAAAGTTTCCAGAAATTAAACACACACACACACACACACACACACACACACACACACACACAACTAATCCTTAGATATGGGAAGTTCTAAAAGTTTCAGGCAAAGATAAGGAGAAAGAAATTGTCATTGAGATATAAATCATAGTGAAACTACAAAATATCAAAGGTAAAGAGAACACCTGAAAAGCAACTTGAGAGTCAAGACTTCCTACAAAGACATTGCAAATAGCCTGATTGAGTGACTTTTCAACAATAATAATGAAAACCAGAAGACAATGAATGATATTTGTAAAGCACTAAGTAAAAATAATTGTCAACCTACAATGGAATATGTGGTGAAATAATCTTCCAAGAAGAGGAAGGAAAGATGAACATATCCTGGCTAAAATAAAACAAGATAACAGAATTTACCAATAGATTCTTATTAAGGACAATTCTCAAGGATGAACTTCGGGTAGAAGTAATACCAAATGGGAAGTCTCAGATGTGGAAAGAAATGATCAAAAGAGGGATCCCTGGGTGGCGCAGCGGTTTGGCGCCTGCCTTTGGCCCAGGGCACGATCCTGGAGAGCCAGGATCGAATCCCACATCGGGCTCCCAGTGCATGGAGCCTGCTTCTCCCTCTGCCTATGTCTCTGCCTCTCTCTCTCTCTCTCTCTCTCTTTCTCTCTGTGTAACTATCATAAATAAAAATTAAAAAAAAAAGAAATGATCAAAAGAGATTTCTGTAAATATGTAGGTAAATCTAAACAAATAGTGAACACATAAATTATATCTACTTTATCAAATTAAAAAAATATGAAACCAAATACATAATAATAATAATAATTTGGGAGAAGACTGATTTGATCTGAAGCACTTTGTATTTGTATTTGTGTCTTTGTATTTGGAAAGTAATAGAAAGATTTTAATACTAGACTTTTTAAAGTATCCATGTTAAAGTATTTAGGGTAGGCAGGCCTGGTTGGCTCAGCAGTTGTCTGCCTTTGGCTCAGGTCATGATCCCAGGGTCCTGGGACTGAGTCCCGCCCCGGGCTCTCTGTGGGGAGTCTGCTTCTCCCTCTGCCTATGTCTCTGCCTCCTCTCTCTCTGAGTGCCTCTCATGAGTAAATAAATAAAATCTTAAAAAAATAAAGCATTTGGGGTAATTACTGAAATAATATGGAAAATATAAGCTTCAAACTCATAGAAGGCAAATAAAGAAGGGGGAGATAGCCTAACAAGAGTAAAAGACCTCAGTATAAGATGTCTTCAGGTTAAAAAAATAATAAAGTCCATATCAATATGAGGAATTCTTACTCATCATTTCTTCCAGATTCCTCAGGTCCCCACCTTCATCAGTAGTATCTGGCAGTGGAGAAGATGACTCAAATGCAGACTACCAGAGAAGGAAGGACTTTTGTGCAAAGAAGCAGGAATTAAAACAACTGAAGAACTATAGAAGTTCTAAGGGATGGAAGGAGGGAAAGGATGCAAGAAGGCTCTCTGTTGGCGGTCTAAGAACACATGTGTGGTCAAAGCAGTTCAAAGACATGAGAAAAATAGATTCCTTAATATTGATATTGCCTGAAAAAGTGTTGAGAGGTACTCAAGCTAATGAAAGAGTCAAGTCAATGCTCAAAATAGCTGCCTGACTCATTGAACAAAAGAGGCTGTAAGCACTGAGGAGAATCCAGTGTTACAGGGAGGTGGCATGCGATAGGCCGGCTTCTTTCTCATGTTTCCATAAGAATATTTGTTTGCTGAAAGATAGCTTATTATGTGTACAACCCCACACTAAGCACTACATCCCCAAGATCATTTGACATAGACCTTGCTCTCGTGGGGTGAGAAAATTCAAGTACATAAAAGGTTGAATAAAAGGTTCTGAAGAAAGAGAAGTAGAGGTGAAGACTTTGGGGAATGGGTCATTGGGATGGACAGGACCATCAAGTGTGAGTGGAGGGTGGAACTGATCAGTGGCAAGCATACAAAGCTGAACACTGATGTTAGCATCTCAATGGACTTTGTTTTTTTTTTTTAGTTGCTTCTTTGTAGTTTAATGTCAAAGATTATAAAGGTGCTTAAACACACACACTCACACTGATACTATTAAGACACAGTACTTGTGGAGTCATGGATCTTCTTGCTTCTGCAGTAACAATGCAGTGAACATTTGTCATTTTGGCCTCATGTCTGAACCTCCTTCCTATGTTTGGGAGTTTCTCACATTATGAGATGTAGCCCTGATTCCTCATAGATATTAAAATAGTAGACATTTTCTTCTCCAGCTTCTGTTGTAGTGTTGGTCAGATGAGCTAGGTTCTGCTAAACAGATTATGAATTGAAAACTGGTGATGTGAAAAAGCGGGGTCTGCTTGTGCTCTGTTTAGGTGGCAGCAGTGGCAGTGAGGACAGGGTGCAAGGATGGTAATTGGGCAGTGGAGGCTCTGGTGGCAGTAGTGATGATGGTGGTGGAGGTTGTCAAGAGTTGCAGCTTTCTAGAGGCAGCAGGGACAGTGGTACTAGTAGCAGCCTGACTGCCTAGTGTCTAGTGATGCTGGCAGTGCCAGCTGAGGTGTTGGTTGCCCAGAGATAGCAGCAGTTTTGCATTGTGATTTTGGTCTTTGTACCTGGCACTCTAGCCTCCAAACCTGGTTCTCTGCAAGACACTGCAAGCTCCTCAATATACTTTTCTGCTTAAATTAGCCTAAGTAAGTTTCTGTGGCTTACGCCTAACAATCCTGACTGATAAATGGAGTAAAATCTTTGCTTTTTAAAAAAAAATGTGGGTTGGGATGCCTGGGTGGCTCAGCGGTTGAGCATCTGCCTTCGGCTCAGGGCATGATCCTGGAGTCCCAGGATCGAGTCCTACTTCGGGCTCCCTGCATGTATCTCTGCAGTGCCTGCCTGTGTCTCTGCTTCTCTCTCTCTCTCTCTCTCTCTCTCTCTGTCTGTCTCTCTCTCTCTGTATGTGTGTCTCTCATGAATAAATAAATAAAGTCTTTAAAAAAATAAAATAAAATAATAAAATTTAAAATGTGGGTCAAATTCCATAAGATACTGTTCTTGTGAACCAAACCAATAATGCCTCAGAGTTAGTTTTTCATTCATTCAACAAATATTTATCAGACTTCTATTTTATGACAGACATTGTGGCAGACACTCTGGATGTGTGACCAACACAGATACTATCCTTGCCACTGTACAGCTTACAGCCTAGCAGAAAAAGATATGACATAAATTATAAAAAGTGTTTTACCTGAATTCTAGAAAATGCTAAGTATGGTTATATGCTATGGGAAGCCTAACAAATAGGGAAGCTTAGCCTGTTTTTAGGTACCAGGAAAAGCTTACCATGAGACGTGAATGATTTGCAGGAGTGAACAAGGGAAAGAGAAGTAGAATGACAAGATAGCATTTTATTTTATTTTATTTTTTAAGAGACTTTTTAAAAAAGATTTTATTTATTTATTCATGAGAGACACACACACAGAGGCAGAGGCAGAGACACAGGCAGAGGGAGAAGCAGGCCCCATGCAGGAAGCCTGATGTGGGACTCGATCCTGGGTCTCCAAAATCTGGCCCTGGACTGATGGCAGCGCTAAACCACTGAGCCACCCAGGCTGCCCCACAAGATAGCATTTTATTTTTTATTTATTATTATTTTTTTAAGATAGCATTTTAGATGTGGGAACAACATTCTGAAGATCCAGAGGTGAGAGACACAGGTGGATTTTGAGAATCTAAAAGAAATTTCTGACTAGAGGAGAGAAAGTGAAATATGGGGAGAACTGATAGAAGACATCGAAGACGTTAGTGAAAGATTGTGAAGGGCTTTGTAAACTACGACACTTCTGTGGATTTCTGAGACCCTCAGTCGATGGAGTCAATTGCCACAACCTGTATTCATTTGCCCCATGGAAAAGAGGACACAGAATAACCCAAAGAAAACTTACAAGTCAATTGAGTTACTAGCTAGATTATTTTGTATTGTGGGTTGAATTGTGTGCCCCTCCCCCAAATTTGTATTTTGAAGTCTTAACACCCAGTACAACAGAATGTAACTATATTTGGAGATAGTACCTTTAAAAAGAATTAAGGTAAAATAACGTCATGTGAGTGGGCCCAAACCAACAGGTCAGCTTTGTGCCTAGCAAAGTTGGTGTGGATTTGTCTAAGAGAGGCTAGAAGACTCAAAGGAGCTTTGAAATTAGAATAAGGAATACAGAAATCTGCCAGCTGGAAGCTGTGGGGAGACAAAGGTAATCTTAACAGATGCAGGAGACATAAAGGCCAAGGGCCAAAAAAGCTAGGGGAAGAGATGCACATCATCAGATACCAGTAGAAGACAGAGGATGAAGACAGGCCACGTACCTCACGACATCAGAGCAACCAGACAAAGGTAAAGTCTCCCAACAGGCATAAAGAAGAGAGATAAAGCAGAAGAAAGCACTATATTTGACTGAGAAAGCAATCATTTGATTCAGAATAATAAATTACACAGTGACATAAAGAATAAAGGAAGTCTGTGGCCCATGACATTCATATTTATTGTTCTTACAGTTAAGGATAGCTCTAGGACAATAATGCAAAGAGGTATTGGTTATAAGAAAAAGAAGTGGGGCACCTAGGTGGCTCAGTCAGTTGAGCATCCACTTCTAGGTTTCAGCTTAGGTCATGAACTGAGGGTCCTGGGACCGAGCACCATATTGGGATTTGCACTCAGTGGGAAATGGTCTTCAGGAATCTCTCTCTCCCTCTCCCTCTGCCCTCCACTCCCCATAAATAAATAAATCTTTTAAAACAAAGAAATAGAACTTAAATTTACTTTAACATCTAGCACAGACTCAAAAGACTACAACTATCTGATATCCTGAGAAAGTTTCTGCAAAGGGGTGGCCCCAACTGCACACAATTCTTTATAAAGCCAATTAAATGATTCAGCAATAGCTCTTTTAGGTGTAACAAGAACATAATATATATTGGGCAGTTCCACAAAGGTTTAAGAAACTGTTTTGGTTGGACTAGATTATGTCATGCTATAAATACCTTGTATTTGGTAGGACAAATACCAGGATTTTAAAAAAAGATTTTATTTATTTATTCATGAGAGACAGAGAGAGGCAGAGACACAGGCAGAGAGAGAAGCAGGCTCCGTGCAAGACTCGATCCCCAGGACTCGATCCCAGGACCCCAGGATCACGACCTGAGCCAAAGGCGTACACTCAACCACTGAGCCAGCCACCCAGTTGCCCCAATACCCAGAATATTGATGCAATAGCTAGGAAGGTATTGGTGGCCCTAAATTCACATTTCAGGTTTTTTCTACTTAAATGTATAATTGCCAAACAATGTAGGAAATTTTTCTGTGAGCTTATCTCCTATTGATTCCTAGAACAGAATATTACAGAAACATAGAACTACACTGGGGAGTCTAGACACAAACATCTCAAAGCATTGGAAAATTACAGTGTGATAGAAGCTAAGAACTAAAAGTGGTGGGTAATTTTGACCTTTTGATGAGTTTCTAAGTTTGGAAGAGATTGAATTTTGCATATCAAGGTCAGTAAGTTGCTGATTGTGGCAAATATTTGAAATGAACTCCATATTAATAGTTCTCCAATGGTTTCTCAAGTCTTTCCTATTTGGGAGTTACAGAATTGGCATGATTTTGTTTAAAATATTATGAATGTCTAAGCTCTACTTCTGTTTTATTTTCTGGTGCCAGAGGTACATTTCACACTTCCAAATACATTTATGTGCAATCTAGAAAAAGACACCCCCTCCTTTTCTGGATAGACCTAGCTGTGCATTAGGGCACAGATCTCTCTACTGGGCTCTCTGGTGTGGCCCAAAACTGTACAACTCTCCATGATGACTCTGGTTGGGGAATTTTGTTGGTATTTTTTGTAGTTTGTACTAATGAGATGAACAGTTCAGACACGGATTCCTAATGATGAGAATCACTTTCATCCTAAAAGGCTTGTGATAGACAGTCTTCAATGATCCCCAATTCCTGGTATTTATGCTCCTGTGTAGTTCTGCATTGAATAGGGCTTATTCTGTAACCAATAGAATATCCCAGAAATAACAGACCTCTAAGTCTAGGACATAAAGACATTGCAACTTCTTTTTTGCTCTCCTGGATCACTAGCTCATTCTGGGGGAAGTGAGTTCTCATGTCATGAGGCCTCTCAAGCAGCACTAGAGAGCTCCTACCAACAGCCAGGTGAATGAGCCATTTGGAAGCAGATTCTTCAGCCCCAGGCAAACCTTCAGATGATTTTGGCCCTGATTTTAGGCCAGCATCATGACTGCAACCTCATGAAAGATCCCAAGCCAGAACCACCCAATTAAGCCATTTCCTAAAGGCCTAATCCACAGAAACGGTGTAAAATAATATGTTTATTGCTTATTATAAACTGCTAAGTTTAGGAGTAATTCACATTGCACAGTGATAGATAAAGAATAGGGCCTTCATACTGTCTTGATCTTTTACCTTTAGTAAAAGTTTGAGGCATACACAAGCTTTGTGTTTGTGGCACTTTGGGGGCAACTGAGGAATCAGAGTCATGGATAGCGTAGGATGAAGTGGGCTGGTGAGAAAAGGCAAAGTAGGTAATGGAGAATGTCAGGAAGGAGTAGGTAATAGTGGGAAAGAAGGGTGTAGTATGCATTGACAGGGAAATCATGAACCCCTTGGAAAAATTCAAGTTAAGGAGAATTTCCCCTATTATGTAGAATGGGGACTTCAGCATCTTTAGATTTTTAAGAGTACTGAAATTAGGGACACCTGGATGGCTCAGTTGTTTAAGCATCTGCCTTCTGTTCAGGTGATCCCAGGGTCCTAGGATGGAGCCCTGCATCAGGTTCCATGCTCAGTGGAGTCTGCCTCTCTCCCTCTCCCTCTGCTCCTCCCCTGCTTGTGCGCTCTCAGGAGTGCACTCTCTCTTTCTCTCAAATAAATAAATAAATAAATAAATAAATAAATAAATAAACTCTTTGTAAAAAGAGTATTGAAATTATTCTTTTGTAAAAGAGAGTAAATCAGCTATCTATTGATTTGTAAGAAATAACTCCAAAACTTAGTACCTTGTTCCCCCTACCCCCAATTTATCATGTCTATATAAGTCTATGATTGGACTAGGATATTCTGCTGATTCTATTTGGGTTCACTCATCCAGCTCTAGTCACCACACAATTCAGATGGGGTGTGTTGGTCTAACTCACATGTCTAGGATCTCATCTAGGATGGTTAGAACAGCTGGGATTGCTGGGACTGTCTCTTCATGTGGTCTTTCACCTGCCACTTCTGTGCGGCTTGGTGGTCTCAGGGTTCCAAGAGGGTGAGCATGGTAATCTCAATGTATATCTTCTGCTGAGTCCTATTAGTCATTGCCAATCACAAGTCTGGCTATGATTCAAGTAGTAGGAGACAGACTCCATTTCTTGACGAGAATACCTGTAAAGAATTTGTGGTCAATTTTAATCCACTACTATGATGTGGGTCACTTCTTGAAAATTCAAGTAATACAGAGGAGTAAAGGAAGAAAGCTATAAATCACACCAAATCTCATCATCCATAAATAAGAAATGTTAATATTTTATAAACACCATTATTTAAACCATATCTAGGCACCTGGGTGGCTCAGATGGTTAAGCCTTCAACTCCAGTCATGATCTGCAGGTCCTGGGATGGAGCCCCACATTGGGCTCCCAGCTCAGAAGAGAGTCTGTTTCTGCCTCTCTCTCTGCCTCTTGCCCTGCTTGTTTTCCCTCTGTCATTCTTTCTCAAGTGAATAAATAAAAAATATATATATATATTTTTAAAAAAGAATCTGTTTCTTAGTTTGCCTCTCTCTCTTTAAAAAAACAAAACAAAAACAAAAGCATATCTTATTTGGGGGCACCTGGCTGGCTGTCAGTAGAGCATGCAACTCTTGATCTCAGGGTCATGAGTTCAAGCCCCACATTGGGCCCCACATTGGACGTAGGGCTTACTTAAATAAAATATATCTGTGTGCATATATGTAGAGGATGGACAGATGGAACAATAGATGGAGAAATGGTTGTACAGCTAGAAAGAAAAAAACAACTAAGAGGTGAGAGTCATTTATTTTTTAACCTACATGTTATAATTTTAGATGAAATGTATTGGCTACTTGTTAAAAAAGGTGAGGAAATGAGCTTTCTTATCATTTTCCCTACTTCTTCTTCCTGCCTATAGACTTGCTTTGATTTGGTGAGAGTTTACAAATTTATTTATTTTTAAATCATAATCCTTTTGGTTGCTTAAATGTAGCTCTATATTTAAATGAATGAAATGATCACAGGGCTCCTTCATTTTGGCAGGTTAGTCCCTTAAGATTTCCATGTCTTAGAATATCTGTCAATTGCCTTTATCTTTTTTTTTTTTTTTGCCTTTATCTTTGAATCATTTTTTGGCTAACTATAACATTTTTCTTTCCCTCAGAACATCAGAGACATAGTTCCATTGTCTTCTGGCAGTCCATTTATTTCTACAATAAATGAGAATGATATTTGCCTCATTTTTTCCTCACTTGTAGAAGGCCTGATTTTTTTTTTTTTGGTCTAGAGTCCCAGAGAATTCTAATTTTTTTTTTAAAAAGATGTTATTTATTTCATGAGAGAAACAGACAGAGGCAGAGACACAGGCAGAGGGAGAAGAAGCTCCATGCAGGAAGCCCAACATGGGACTCGATCCCAGGTCTCCAGGATCATACCCTGGGCTGAAGGTGGCGCCAAACCACTGAGCCACCAGGGCTGCCCTAGAATTTATTTATTTTTTTCTTTAAGATTTCATTTATTCATTCATGAGACACACACACACACACAGAGGCAGAGACATAGGTAGAGGGAGAAGCAGACTCCTCATGAGGAGAACCATGTGGAACTCGATCCTGGGACCGCGGGATCATGCCCTGAGCTGAAGGCAGACAGTCAACCACTGAGCCTCCCAGGTGCCCCAAGAATTCTAGAATTTTAATGATTTCCCCAGAATATACTTTTTGTAGCATTTGTTTGTATCAGTTTCTTGGGATTCAATCTGTAAATTTAATTCTTCCTTTATTTTATTTTTAAGATCTTATTTATTTATTCATGAAAGACACAGAGAAAGAGGCAGAGACATAGGCAGAGGGAGAAGCAGGCTCCATGCAGGGACCCCGATGTGGGACTCGATCCCGGGATTCCAAGATCATGCCCTGAATCAAAGGCAGATGCTCAACTGCTGAGCCACCCAGGCATCCCTCTTCCTTTATTTCAGAAAATATTTCTTGCATTATATCCCTCCATATTTTTAATGCTTTATTTAATTGGTTCCATCATAGTGATCCCAACCATTCTTAGGCTGGATTTTCATTACCTTCCTTATCTCTTATCATCTTCTAGTTACTTTAATACTCTTTGCCTTTTTCTTTCACATTCATGTTGATTATCTAAAGCTTTTTAAAATTACATTATTATTTTTTTTTTTACTATTTCTAATGTCGGGTCTAGAGTGATTCCATTTGGTTTCTTAATCTGTTTGCTTTGCATTCTTTCCATTTGCCTTTTCTTATTATGTATCATATTGCTTTTGAGCTCCTCCTTTCTTGAATTCATAGCTTTATTTAATCTTTTACTGGTATAAAGTACTTGTAGGATGTATACTTATGTTGTGTTATGTTTTCTCATAAATGCTATATTTTTTTCTCTTTTGCATGATATATATTTCCTTTTTTCTTTCGTTCTTTTTCTTTTTTTTTTAATTTTTATTTATTTATGATAGTCACACAGAGAGAGAGAGAGAGAGAGAGAGGCAGAGACATAGGCAGAGGGAGAAGCAGGCTCCATGCACCGGGAGCCCGACGTGGGACTCGACCCCGGGTCTCCAGGATCGCGCCCTGGGCCAAAGGCAGGCGCCAAACCGCTGCGCCACCCAGGGATCCCTTTCGTTCTTTTTCTTGGTGACATCATATGTTTACATATTTACCCTGCCCTTTTTTCTGCATCTGTCCTATGGAAACCTTTGTCTTTTCTTTTCTTTTTTTTTCTTTTTTTAAGATTGTATTTATTTCTTCATGAGAGACACAAAGACAGAGAGAGGCAGAGACACAGGCAGAGGGAGAAGCAGGCTCCATGCAGGGAGCCCGACGTGGGACTCCGGGTCTCCAGGATCACGCCCTGGATTGAAGGCGGCGCTAAACCACCAGGGCTGCCCCCTTTGTCTTTTCTGGTGTCAGTTTACTTTCATTTCTGAGTTTACTTTCATTCCCTCATCCAGTTTGAGACTGCATGTTGCATTCCATCCACTTTGCTGAGGCCTAAGGACTCAGGAGAGTAGAAGTACTAGATTTTAGTGGAAACTGATCATTGCCTTTCTGTGAGGTCTAAGCTCTCCTTTTTTTCTGGGATTCCATTAATTATTCTGCTCTAGGGCCCCCTTTACCCTGCCAGAGATGTATCTCATTTCAGTGTCCTTGGGTTCAATCCCCCAAAGACAGCACAATCCCTGAAAGATAAAATCTGTATGGATTTGCCTAATCCATTGTTTTCCCAAGGTCATATTAAGGTAGTGAAAATAGAATAATATAAATTCCTACTTTGAGAATGAAAATATTAAATCAGGAATATAATGTCTCTCCTCAAGAATAAAATTGGCCTCAATTGAAGGAAAGCTCTGTAGCAAATCACTTACATAAAAATACTTGTTTATAAAGGTACAATGCTATAAATTTCCTTTTCTGTGCTGATAGGAAAAAAAAAAAGAATATAGGATATTTCTTATCCAGGTTGCTAAACAAAACAACTCAAATGCTGACTAGTCAGATCAAGGTGAAGCTCTAAACTAAGATTAAAATTAACTGTTTTTTAAAAATTGCAAATAACAAAGATTCTCCATTGATTTTCTTGATATTCAATGTTAAGTGATAAGGACTTTTTCTTGACAAGTTATTTTTCCATTGATCTCATTACTTATCTGACATGTAACCCCTTAGCCTCAGTGTTTGAATGTACTTCAAGATTTTGAGAAATGTTTTATAAAATTGCATGAAGTCATAAAACATGGCTGGTGAAAAAGTTAATATTGTTTCACTATATATATATATATATATTTATTATTATTATTATTAACCATTTCAGATATAAATAAATTTGCCATGAATTCACTTTGATTTCACTATCCCGTCTCTTTTTACCATAGTTCTATGGGTCTTTGTTTTCAAATACTATAATAATCATTGAATATTTTCTTGTGTTGAGTTAATTTACTCAGTTGATTCTCTTGGAGTAGTGTTTTGTAACAAGCTTGTTAAAAGTGTTTTTGACAGTTTCTAAACCTAACCTCAACATGAAGTCAAGATGGATCAAAACAGATACAGTGTTTGAAGAGATGAAGACTGTCACAGAAAAGATAACTTTGATTCTTCTACAATTAAATGGTGGAATGGGTTGGATTAAACATACACTACCATATAGCCAGTCAAACTCTAGGCTGAAATTTAACTGATCTCATGCGCAGCAATATCAGTCAGAATCCACTACTTTAAAAAAAGAAATGCACAACATAGATTATATTGAGAGTCAATTTTGTGTCAACAAATGGGCTCGCCTATGCGTCAGGTAATTGAGCCATGTGAAATTTGTTCTCTCATAAAATGTGTGTTTTCTAATAGTGATGGATCTTAATCAGATTAACGTGTCCTGAATAGGGGAAACTAGTCTGTGAAATCCCCACCCCCACCTTTTCTTATGATAATGAAGATCTGGTGTCAGTCACCCTGGGCTTATGTTTCCTACTAAGCAGTTATGAGGAGTGTGATCTTGGGCAACATATTTACCTCTTTTGAGTCTTGGTATCCTCTGCTGTAAAATAGGCTGTAGTGAGAAATACATAAATAGAAATTTTAGTAGCAATTTATAATATATGATTAATACTACTAAGTTTCTTTCTTTCTAGCATATTTTGAAGACAAAGTAGCAGAAGTTGGCAAGGCATGGGGGTTTATACATATTTTAAATAAGAGATGGATCCCACTTCAATTAGCTTATCATCTGACAGGTCAGAGTACAATGGTGATTACCAGGTAAAACAGGGCAGTCACTTCATCTGTTTATGTCTAACTTATCTATCTTTTAGCCATGACTAAAGTTTCTGCCTAAAGTAATAAGGATTCTCTTTTCTATTCTATTCTATGAATAATTCTATTCTATTCTATGATTAATTTACATAATGACGAAAGATTACTAGATGTGAAAAAATGGTAATAGAAAGAGGTGAGTACAAATGAAGAACATGGGGGTGCCTGGCTGGCTCAGTCAGTAGAGCATATAACTCTTGATCTCAAGTTTGTGAGTTCAAGCCCCACATTGAGAGTAGAGCTAACTTATAAAAAACATGCAAATTAAAAATATGGAGGACTTACTGGTGTGGTGGAAAAAGCCCAAAGGGTTGACATTAGCTCAATGTCAGAGACAAAACTTCATTCTTTGCAGAATATACTTGGGAGACTTTGGGTAAATGAAATTCTCTTTGGGCCTCAGTTTTCTAAAATAATAATAACAACAGGGATGCCTGGGTGGCTCAGTCAGTTTAGTATCTGTCTTCAGCCCAGGGCAAGGGGATGGAGCCCTGCATCAGGCTCCCTGCTCAGTGGGGAGACTACTTCTGCCCCTCCTCCTGCTTGGGCACTGGGTCTCTCTCTTTCTCAAATAAATTAATAAATCTTTAAACAACAACAACAAGCCTTTACTGAGTGCTTACTATGTGCCAAGCTCAATGATAAGGTTTTCCATTCATGAAAAAAAAAATTCCTCATAGCTACTCTAATTGATAGGTACTATTACTTTCCTTATTTTATAGTTTATATCAGAGAAATCTGAGGTTCAGGAAGATTAAGTAACCTGCCTAAGATTACGCAGTCAGTAACTACCTTTGCTGTTACTTTCATGGAAGTAGCATGACTCCAGATTCTGGGACCTAGTCCAAACAATAGTGAGTTCAAGATTTCTTTTCCTCTAAATTCCATATTTCTGAGTGTGGTGAAAATGCAGTTGGCTCAAGGATTTTGATAACAATATTTTGGAAATTGCATTGACTGTATTTGTGCCTTGGGTCTAACCAGTGGAATGTTCAAATCAGAGTCTCTTTTGGTTTCTGTACCCTTTGAACTCAAAACCACATTATTGTCAGGATGGGATCTCAACGCGTAACTTTGCCCTCTGGTACTTTAAACAATGATGTGTTAATTATGCTCATCTGGATTCTCCTAGGCACTAAATTACTCCCAAAGGAAAAATTACTTTCTTTTTAAGGTTATTGAATTACTGACTAGTTCCCTGGCACAAAAATCTACTGAATGATACCCAGATGACTTTCCATCATCACATCTTGTTGTTATTTTGATCACCATTAATAGAATGTTTTTTCCTTGACAGTATTTCAGTAATCCTACACCCCTTGTGTAGGTACTGTTAATATTTTCCCTATTTTCAGATCAGTAAACTGAGGCTCAGGGAGGATGAGTAGCAAAGATGACTAATGACATAATCCCTCCCTAGGGAAATTCAGATTACCTAAAAATATTTGAGTGCTACTAGACTTCCAGTTATGCTCATTGCTTTATCTTCTTCTATATGACCCCTCACCACTGTCGGCTGTACTGAATGGTATAGGAAGTCCAGGCATATCTGTGAAGCCCTATCTGACAGCTTTTCCACAAAAGGGAAGGGAGTGTGTAGATGCTATAAACTCCTACATATGCCTGCACACCTAAAACAACAACATAATGGACAGGTGGGTGAGAAAGTGGGGAAATAAAGTTAAGAATTCAATGAAAAAAATAATTTAAAACTATCCAACTCCCTGTAGACCCAAAAGGCAGTGAGTTAAAATCTTTTCACTTTCAGCAGTTGTTCTGGACTTTTTACAGACAGCTAGTCTCATGAAAACATAAAATGAGTTTATTACATTTTTTAAAAAAGTCTCTATCAGACTTCCTTCAGGCTTTAGGCACATGCTAATGATATGGACAAAACTGATTTTGAATGGAGTTCCCACTAAACAAATGAATGGTAGAGACAAGAAAGTTATATGAAAGACAGCCAACTCTTTCTGCAAAACCACAGCAATACACAAAGCCACAATGGGAAAAATTGCATGCATCTGGGAGGAAGGTATAAACTAACATGTTATGGGGAAATCAAGGGGGCTTGAGAAAGGGAGAAGGGTCAGAGATTAAAAGAACTCAAAGGATGGAGGCAAAACCCTAAAAGAAACCAAAGGAAAAATAAAAGCAAATTCTAAACAGCTCTCCTTACAAATGACTTTCATATGCATGGTAAGAAGCGAATTGAAAGAAAACAAATACCAAGAGATATAATAGACACATTATGTAACAAGGATTACGAAGGAGAGGCTAAAACCAGAAACAGATTCAGAATAATTTGGAGATGGAAAGTTTATATAAGAGATAGACACAACAGGCTGGGGGAATTATGCCAACATGGGTCAAGAAGGGAGAAAGAATGTCACATAATAAATAAGTTGGCAGTGGGACAAAATATATTTGGATGGAAATAAAAGATAAAAGGAACATAGGACTAATCTAGGAAATTATTATAGACCATCTGGGTCAGATAAAAAGGCAGCTCGGAATGTTTATGCAGATAAGGGTGTCCATGAAAACCAGTTTGGTCTGGGACAGCTATACTAATATTGTATTACAGCAGAGGGATGTACTGGTCACATTTCTGGAGAAGATAGTGGATTCAATTAGAGTTTAGTTTTTGCATACTTTTTGGAGGCCAGAAACCTAGAAGATGGCATGCAGACAAGGATCCAGAATAATTGAGGGCAGGCTGTCACCAGACAGGCTTCCATCCCTCACTCTGAACACCAGTGTTCAGTGATGTCTGTGAAGACTTGGTGATTCCCCCTTTCCAGTCACACCAGCACTTTGGTCAAATGCTATGATTCGACACAGTTCTTATTAACTCCCCACTCCCATCAGTCTCTTCATAGACTTCTTCCTGCGGCAGCTGCACTTGCTCCTACCCCACTCTCCAAGTCCATGTAGCTGAGTGCTCTCATAAAAACACAACTAGCCTCTCCCAGCAGCCTCTGGCCCCTCGACTAGTCAGAGGGCTTTGGCCTGGGGGTTGTAGCCAGGCAGCTATGGAGAAAGGGAACAAAACAGAGCCAACAGTTGGGGTTCTGGTCCACTTACCCTGGGACCCTCTAACTGGAGTAACAACAGCAACAAGCAAATTGCATTGTTTTATGTGCAGTGACAACCCTGTTGACTTCCTGACAACATGACCAACATTTTGAGGACTTTCATAGCAGGCTGCTAGATTTTCATTTCTTGATTGCATCTTCTCTTCTGGGCTCCAAAGCCTCTTTTCTAAACAGGTATCATAGATACATGGGACTTGAATTCCCCCAAGGATAGAGACTGAGTCATCTCCCACTTGCCAGAGATTAGCATCCTGTCTAGTAATTGTGGATGCTCACTTATCATGTGGAATGAGTAGAATGATTGGGGAATGACTCAAAGGAATTAATGCTTAAGTATAGGATTTTAAGCAGTTATATTGGTAGTAGGGAAGCCCATTTGCTAAAGAGCTGGTTGGGTGGGAGGGAACAAGAATGATGCTTACCTGGTGTCCTTTAGTTTATACCTCAATCTGGAATTCCCTCCTCTGCTCATATAAATACCAGCCCTGGGCATGCTTTTCTGATCCAAGAGTTAAAAATTCCATCTCTGAAGATTGAAAAGCAAAATTATCCCAAAATAGATGTTCCTTGTATATTTTTCTTATCACTTCCACAAGAGTGTCAAGATACTTGTGAGTCAATTCCTTTGGGCCCCATGCAACACCTAACGGTCTTGCATAGAATTCTGTAGAATGTCTTGGTGAAATGAGTGTATGTATTGCAATGATCTCAGCCCTGCTAACATGTTTTAGGCTAATAGTACCCAAAAGGCTAAAGGATTAGGATCACTTAGGGAATTAAAAAATGAAAAGGAAGAAAAAGAAAGAAAAACCCCAAATTCCTGGTTCCAGTCCTGGCCTCACAGAGTCTAACTTTCTATAGTAAAGGAATCTGTGTTTTCAAACCTCATGAGTTTCCAAAGCCTAGCTTGATTTAGGAGTTACTGTTTCGACCAAATGAATTTCTTAAATAAATAAAAGGCGACTTATTTTGTTTTAAAATATCCCTAGTTAACTTCTATACTATTTTTAGAGACACCCAAAGTCACACATGATAGTTGGAGTTAGTTTTAGTTTAGAGCAATATGTAATAACCTCTGCTCACTGGAACCTTCACCCTTGAAGGAGTAATGAGCCTAATTAGTAACTACAGTTCTTTTAAATGATAATTTTGTCTCTTATGTGGGCAATTACAGAATAAAATTCATTAATATTTAGCTATATCTTCATTCATCCTGTATAATGATAATGATCTATTAGTTCATCTTTCAATAGTGCCAATGGGTAGGGAGGATGTGTATAGGGCAGTGTGCCGAACAAATTACCCTCGATAATTGTCAATTCTTTATGTTGTCTGCTTAAGGGATTGCTGGATGTGACTGGACTGTGACTGAGAAAAGAGAGAAATAGAGGAGACAGAGTAGCCATTTTAAGACTGGATATTCAGAAAGGAAGAGAAGATAGCCAATTCTGGAGTTAGTTCCAACAGAAACCAATTGCTTGCAGTTGACATCCTCACTATATTTTGTGAATTAAAAAATGTGGTACAGAAAGGGGGACATTAAAAAAAGAAGAAGTTTTAACAATCTCCAAATCCAAGGGGCTTTCTGTTTCTTCAGGGAGATGCTAATGTAGCCATAATTTATGGTAAAATGTAGCAGATGTTAAAACCAAAAGTATTCTGAAAAGGTGAAATTAGCTTAGGAGTATACCAAAAAAGACTAATGACATTGACTTGGTCCACCAGATATTAAAACATATTATGAAATTATAGCAAATCAGTATCTGTGGCACATGTGCAAAAATTAGATGAATTGAACAGAAAGAGAGCCTAGAAAAAGGCTCTATCATATATAATTGTTTAACAAAGAAGGAGATAAAGTCAATCAGGGGTGAAGGGCAAGCTTATTCAACAAGTAGTTCTTGGGCAGCCCAGGTGGCTCAGCGGTTTAGCGCCGCCTTCAGCCTGGGGCCTGATCCTGGAGACCCAGGATCAAGTCCCACATCAATCAGGCTCAAGTCCCACATCAGGCTCCCTGCATGGAGACTGCTTCTCCCTCTGCCTGTGTCTATGCCTCTCTCTCTCTCTGTGTGTGTCTCTCATGAATAAATAAAATGAGTAAAATCTTTAAAAAAAAAACAACAAAAATCCCCAAGTAGTTCTTAACATATTACAAAGCAGATTTGGATCAAAATGAATTAGATCTTTCTCTCATATCAGCACTATGAGAATACTCAATGCTAGCAGGTCTACGGTGAGATGGAGATTGTCTTACACAGTGAGTATAAATGACACCAACCTCTCTGGAAATGGTTTTGTAATATGAATGAATAGACTTTAAAATTTCATAACCTTTTGATTCAGTAGTTCCATTTCTAGTTTTACACACACTTATAATCATATATATACACACATTCC
Organism: Nyctereutes procyonoides; assembly: GCF_905146905.1. NCBI lineage: Eukaryota > Metazoa > Chordata > Mammalia > Carnivora > Canidae > Nyctereutes > Nyctereutes procyonoides. The sequence goes on along the minus strand of NW_026575140.1, from coordinate 43,763,400 downwards.
TAAGAAGGTGAAATTTTAGTTAAAATTTAGTTATAAAATATTCACTATAATAGTAATGAAAGTGGGAATAGAGTGGCTAATTAGGAGATTATTAAGCAAATTGTTACAAATTAGGAGATTATTAAACAAATTGTTACAAATTATGCTACTTTCATGTAAAGGAATAGAATGCATTTGTTAACCACATTTGTTCAAAGTGATTTATTGGTATGGGAACTTGCTTTTGTTATGTTAGAGGTAAAAGGTAGGGTACTAACATCTCAATTATATTTAAAACACATATGGGGCACCTGTGTGGTGCAGTCAGTTAAGCAAGTGTCAGACTCTTGGTTTCAGCTCAGGTGGTGATCTTAAGGTCATGAGATCCAGCTCCTCCTTAGGCTCCGCACTCAGTATGGTGTCGCTTGGAATTCTCTATCCTTCTGCCCCTCCCCACCCACCCTCCATGCTCACATGCTCTCCCTCTCTCTTTCTCTCTCAAATAAATATATCTTTAAGAAATACAACACTTAGAAAAAGGACTGGAAATATATATCCCAAACAGTTAATTTTGTTATTTTGGGATAATAGGATTATGGCATTCCCCTCTCCTTTAGCGTATTCCCTTTCTAAGTTTTTTTCAATCATCACATTTTAGAGTAGATTCTTGACCTTCACAGGGAACATATCCTAAAACAGTTGCTAATCCCTAAAATGCAAATACCTTCACTTTCTTAGACGTTAATTTCTCTTTATTGCCATCACCAGCACTATCAATCTGCTTTTTTCTCACAAAGAACATTTCTGTTACATCACTAGAGTTACTATATCCTTGATAATGAGAGGAGAACAACAAAGCCACACTGCGCTCTGATTCTGGGTGGTCTGCTAGCTGTAATAGTAGCAAGGAATAAATTCCCTCTCCTCCTTTCTAAAAGCCCTCTTCCAAGACACCCAATTAATAATAATGATGATAATGGGATTCTTTAGTATGGACAAGCGACATTCTCTGATTCTCAAGTGAAGAGTAAATAAATGCATCTTTAGAAAATGTTGCTATTTTTCTTGATTAAAGTTAATGTAATGTTGACCAGGCAGGCTTCCCAAATAGCCCCTAAGTGACTCCTATAGAGAAATTTGAGAGGGACCATTTTGCTAGACTTACTTATGAATAAGCCCTTTTTGTCTTGCACCATCTTCAAAGCACTCATGATTAAAATTCACATCAGAGCAAAATTACCATCTGCCAGGTCACAGAACTTGGGTATTTTCCTTGAGTAAATAAACCTGGGAACAATGAACTATCAAATGCCAGAGATTATACTAAAACTAGAGCATGGGTAAAGCAGTAGAAATGAAGAAAAGGAAGAGATCAATTTGATGTGGGGTAATAGAAGTATGACTCTTATTAAGTATTGACAGGTACAAAATGTTATTCTGTTTATTGTTCTATGACTGAAAGCAAATATAACCCCAGCCTCCCCCCCAACCAATTTCTTCATCTAATAATAAAACTCTCAATAACTCAAGGTATTTTCCATTGCAATGTAAAGTATTACATTTAGCAGCTCAAAATACCACACCTTTGAATGATCTCACAGTCTCTGTGGGTCAGGAATCTGGGCACAGCTTAGCTGAGCCTTTAGCCAGGCTGTTGTCAAGTGCTGGTCATGGCTTGGTTCTCATTTGGAGGCTCAACTGGTGATGGATCTACTTCCTAGTTTACTCTGGTTGTCGGCAGAATTCATTTCCTTGCAGTTGTAATACTGAGGACCCTAGCTTCTTGCTGACTGCCACTCTCAGCTTATAGAAGTCTCTTGGCATGTGGCCCTCTCCATAAGCTTTTTTACAACATGGTAGCTTACTTCTTCAAAGCCAGCAAAGGATGAAGAGGGAGTCTACCAGTGAGATGGAGTCTCCTCCATAGTCACAGGAGTGACATTCCATTGCCTTTGCCATATTCTATTGGTTAGAAATAAGTGACAGGTATTGTACACACTCAAGGGGCAGACATTACAAAGGCATTAATACCAGGATCATGAGGGCCATGTTAAAGCCTGTTTGACACACCAGGTTACTCAGTGTCTGGGTTTTCTTCAGTCAATGAATTTCTTTTGCTTCCATTCTCCCAAGGGCCTTATTTATGTGGTGTTATGGCTTGAATTGTGTCCCCCCCTCAAACCTCACATGTTGAAATCCAAACATCCAATACCTCAAAATGTGATCTTATTTGGAATTGGGGTCTATATAGAAGTAATCAAGTAAACTGAGGTCATTAGCATGGCCCCAATTCCATGGGTTAGGGCCCACGGTGTCCTTATAAAAAGGGAAAATTTAGAGACAGACATACCTATGTGAGAACACCATCTGAGGATGAAGATAGAAATGCAGGGTGATACCTCTTCAAGCCAAAGAATGTCAGAGATTGCCAACAAATCGCTAGAAGGTAGGGGAGAGGCATGGAATGGATGTTCCTTCACACATCTCAGAAGGAACCAACTCAATAAACATCCTGATCTCAGGGTTCTAGCTTCTCTGTGAAAGAATAAATGTTTCTTGTCTAAGCCATCCAGTTTGTGATACTTCGTTTCAGTAGCCCTAGCAAACTAATACGCATTATATTAGGAGTGGGGCTTCTGGGTCATATGACATCTCTGGACCCCACTAAGGTCTAGGTGTCTTGTTTGGTCTTTAAACATTGTCCTCTCTACTGCATCTGTTGTTGATGTATAAGGCCTTACCACATTCCTATAACTTGCATTATCTACATATTATTTATTGGCTGGGTTTGCATGTGGTCTACATGAAGCCTCTTTCCTCCTCTAGCCCTCTCTGCCTCTTGGAGTATGGATACATTTGGCTGCAAGCCTGTAACTACTCAGAAGTATCCAGGAATCTTTGAGAATTCCCAAGTCCATTCTTTAGCCATTGCTGCTTTGCTGGATCCTGGTTGAAAAACCTCTTCAGGGGATCCCTGGGTGGCGCAGCAGTTTGGCGCCTGCCTTTGGCCCGGGGCGCGATCCTGGAGACCCGCGATCGAATCCCACATCGGGCTCCTGGTGCATGGAGCCTGCTTCTCCCTCTGCCTGTGTCTCTGCCTCTCTCTCTCTCTGACTCTAATAAATAAATAAATAAACAAACAAACAAACAAATAAATGAAAAACCTCTTCAGGAAACTTGAAGCCTCCTTAGGGAGGTGAGGTACAAGCTCTCAACCCTGAGATCTCTTCAAAGTTAAATGTGGTTGGTGACATGGTCCCTGCAGGACTGATCCCAGAAAGGATCAGCGACCAGAGCTCTCTTTCACCTCTAGGCTTACTTCCTGTTCCTCACATCCCTAGTCCAGAGAATATTTTTATATCCTGTCTATGATCTTATGTTATTACACAATCTTCCCATCTCTCGATTCATGGTATAAACTACATCACATGAATCCTCCAGATTTTACTTTTGATATTTTGGAACTCAAACCAAGATTTTGACTCTTTGTTCTTACTAGGACAATAAGCTTAGACTAAAGGTGGAGTTTTTTTTTAAGGATTTTTAAAAAAATATTTTATTTATTCATGAGAGACACAGAGAGAAAGAGTGGCAGAGACAGAGGCAGAGGGAGAAGCAGGCTCCATGCAGGGAGCCCGATGCAGGACTTGATCCCAGAATTCCAGGATCACGCCCTGGGCTGAAGGCGGCGCTAAACCGCTGAGCCACCAGGGCTGCCCAAGGTGGAGTTTTAATAGTAGAAGTTTGGGAGAATAAAAAGGAACTACTTAGAGGAAAAATACCATGAGTCAATATCATAATATCATCTTAGTATAGGTAGTGGTTGACAATGACTTATTAAGAAGGTAATATATTTAATTGGTATTAAAGGAATGGGTAGGGTTTTAACACATTATCCAAAATACTCCCCTACCCCCAATTATAGCCACATTCTCTCTGCTTACTCTATGTTATTTTTCTTCATAGGATTTATTATTGCCAGAAATTACACTATTTCTTTATTATCTCTCTCTTTTAATAAGTTGTAAGCTCCATGAAACCTCATCTTTCTTTTTCAATGCTGTGTCCCCCAGTGCATAGGATAGTGTCTGCCATATAGGACGTGCTTAATAAACACATATTGAATGAATGAATGAACACCCAGTGAAAGATAAAATATATTCTAACGGCAAGAAATATTGTAAATAATGACAGTGGAGGGCAGCCCGGTGGCTCAGCAGTTTAGTGCTGCCTTCAGCCCAGGGTGTGATCTTGGAGACCTGGGATAGAGTCCCATGTCGGGCTCCCTGCATGGAGCCTGCTTCTCCCTCTGCCTGTGTCTCTGCCTCTCTCTCTCTCTCTCTCTCTCTCTCTCTCTTTGTGTGTCTCTCATGAATAAATAAATACAATCTTTTTTAAAAAAAGAAAAAAAGAAATTCCGCCCAATCCGGAAAAATCCAGAATCAATGAGTTCCTGGTATTACAAGATCTTTCTTAAAATCAATTAGTCTGAGCCCTCAACATTTATATTGCTCCTTCCCTAACTTCTGACATGTTACTAAAATTCTAAAAAGGTGGTACTCTCTCTTCCTAGTGTAGCTTGAATAAACTTAGTTTTACTCTATCAAAGTTGTATCTGATGGTCTTTTTCAAGAGATAGCCACGTGACTTAGGTGAATGAAGAAGGAGCAAATACAGTGTGACTGGAGCATATGGTTATATGAGTCAGGATGTGAGGTAGTATATGATTTTCATGTAGGTGGGAGACAAGACTAGAAAGATATGTTGGGGTCTGTACTAGTAAGAGTCCAAGTTGAGAAAACAATGGCGAGAGAGAGAGAGAGAGAGAGAGAGAGAGAGAGCACACCAGCACAAAGGGGGTGGATAGCGACCCACAGTTTAAGCAACTACATGAAGCAGAGTTATAGTGCTAGAGCTGGGGACAGAAGAATGAAGATGGTCTGACCAGAGCCCAGATGTACAGAGAAGGGCTATGTGGTTTTGCTGGAACCATGGAGGAGATGTCTTCATGGCTGATACAGTTATTAATGGAGAAAGTAGAGATTGCCAGAAGGATGCAGCCACTTCCAAGAGAAGGTGCTAGAAGCAGAGGAGGAAGGATGCTCTACCTTCCTACTTTCTATGTCCTGACAGTGACCTCTACTGGCAGAAATCACAGGAAGCCTGCCATCAAGGAATCCTGGGAAAAGTAGTATGCAGACTCCGAAGTTCAGGATTGTAGAGCAAAATAGAGAAAAGCAAACATGGGCAGACAGATGCCAGGTAAATAACCAGCACAGGGTCAAACTGAGAAATGCAAGTAAGGCATTTGGACTTCTAGATGGGTATTAAGGGCCTGTAATAAGTGGAATTATTTGAACAAAGTCTTGGGAAAGAAGAGGCTAGCTTTCTACCCCACCCTGTCCCACTCAACCCACCAACCTACTGTGAGACTTTTTTTCTCTCTCTCCACAAACATGTATTTGGAAAGAACGTGGCTTTATCTTACCCACCCTTTTAATTTCCCTCACTGTCAGGGAAGAAACCCAGGGACCAGGAATAGGAAATTTTATCATGGTGCTATTCACTGTCAGGGAACATAAGGAAGATCTGTAATGGAACCCAGGACAGGGAAAGGGAGGGAGAAATGTATCATTTTAACATAATAATGACCAGGATTATTATTTCACAAGATATATGGTCAACAACCTTAATATTAGCCATATGAATTTCTCATGTTGGTGAAATGATGTCATCTTCAGAAAATAAAGGAATATCTGTGGTTGTACATTATATTTGTTCTAGCTATTTGGGGAGAAAACCAGTTCCAGCCTGGTGAAATTTCCATCATTTTGCCCTTCTTCCTATGGGTCATATTTGAGATGTATCTTTTAGCTGTGCCTTGAATGTTATTACCAAAGTTCTGTGTTTAGTTGAATCTCTTTCCCTTTGTCCCTGAAAGGACATGAAGTTATTTCAGCTTTTTGACCCTTCTCCTGGTCTCTGTCTCCACTTCTAAATGTTGATTGTGACAAAACTGTGCTATATTTCATAATTTGCTTACTTTAGATTTATCTGGGAGCTCCAAATTCTACAACAGAACCCAGTCTCTGGGCTTAAGTACGGAGTGGGCATGTTCATATCCACAATGCATGCCCTTGTCTCATTACAAAGTTTCTTCAAATCACTTTACTATGAAGAGACTAAGTTCAAAATGCTTCTCTCCTAGCACCTGGTTTCTCTTTTAACCACTGAGGGGAGGGGCAGGGGTTTAGGTTATCTTACCACATACATCCTTATAATATTAACTAGAGAGACACAGGGATATGGAGGCAGGCAGGAAACCCTTCATTCCCCAGGGATTGTGGGCACACATCTACTTTTGCAACCACACAAAAAATACAGCTGGGCTGTTATATATAAAGGTTGTTGAGAGGTGTGGCAGTGAAGAAGATAGAGTCATCTAAGGCTAAAAGAAAGATGACTGCTCCCCTTAGAATAGTAGCCTTGAGACTCAGAATGTTCCATTAAGCTGAGTGGATGGTGTCAGCTGATCAGATGAAAAAAATCAAGGATTTCCCAGGTTCCTTCACTTGGGGGAATTTCCAGGATTAGAAAAATTTCAGACCAATAGTCCTTTAGACCCCAGAAGCCACATTGAGGAGGGCCATTAAGGAGCAGCAGTAGGAAAATTGATGAATGTTCCCTTGAGTTTAGAAGAGAGCTTGGAGTTTCCAGACAGAATGAAAGGGAAACATTGTTCTGGAGCAAAGGGAGCAAAATCAGCAACAAAGAAAGTGCAATTAATGATACTGGGGCTTTTCTCTGATTCCCTTTTCTGGGTTTTTCTCCCTGTTCCTGAGAATCACCCATTCCCCTCTGGGAATACCTGCAAAGTCATGCACATCTACCTGTGTTTTCCATAGCCAATGACTACTACCAGGTACCAGGTAAGCTGGTCCCCTTATCAGAAGGTAGGACAACTCTTGGTGCCATTCAGATTTCAGTTTCCTGGGAATGAGGCTGAGGCCTGATGTCAGCTGGACCCATATCTTTGTTCAGCTTCTTCCAGGTCTTTCCCATTTCCCTTCTCCATTATAAGTTTCACCCAGAGAAGTCTCTTATTAAATCACCTAGAGAAGTCTCTTATTAAATCACCTATATAAGAATTTCTGCCTTAGACTCTGCTCATAGGGAACTCAATTTAAGGCAGGCATGGTCTATTATTCCATTTTTCTGTGATGGAGGGAGAGGGTAAGAAGTATCCATTTAAAAAGGGTCCAGTAGGATTGACAGAATAAAAGCCCTTGGGGCTGGAAGTAGGTCTCCACCTAATAGGGTCCTGGACTGGAAATGCTCTGTGTCCTTGAATATTTTCTGCTGCTCATTTTGTATGTCTCCCAGCTCCACACCATAGTGGGAGAGGCTACTGGTGCAATGGCTCTTCTGTGGTATGCAAGTCCTGCTGTTGGTTGGTAAGCCAAGACCTCCTTCTCTGTGATTTGTTATATGAGATAAAAGTCAATATCCATACCAGCAGGTTCTGAGTTTTGAAATCTCTCATTCATTCATTCATGCATTCATTCATTCTAATTTGGATTTATTCATTCAAAATTAGAATCACATCCCCCCTCTGAACCAGGCACTGTGCTAAGTCCAAGGCAAAGAAAGGAATTTATAGTTAAGCAAGTAGGGAAATCCAATATAGTGTGATATGTGCTATGATGGGGAATGGAAGAAAGAGCATGCTACCTGAGGAGTGAAAGTGAGTGTAGGACTGCAGCTCATGGTGCTTATGTCAGAGAATACTGTAGAATTTGCCTTGATTTTTTTTTAAGATTTTATTTATTTATTCATGAGACAGAGAGAGAGAGAGAGAGAGAGAAAGAGCGAGAGAAGCAGGCTCTACGCAGGGAGCCCGATGTGGGACTCGATCCCGGGTCTCCAGGATTACACCCTGGGCTGAAGGCAGGCACTAAACCGCTGAGTCACCCAGGGATCCCCTTGCCTTGACTTTTAAAACAGTGACCTTCATGTGGAATCTCAAGGCACCTTGATTAACCAAAATAATTTTGAAAAACAACAAAGTTGGAAGACTCATACTTCCTGATTTTAAAACATATTATAAAGCTACAGAATCAAAAGTGTGGTACTGGCATAAAGACAGACATATAAACCAATGGATAAAATAGAAAGTCCAAGAACACATCTCTACATATGTGGTCAAATGATTTACAAGAAGGGTGCCAAGGCTACTTAATGGGGACAGAACAGTCACTTCAACAAATGGTGCTGGGAAAACTGGATATCTACATGTTAAAAAAAAAAGGTTGGACCCTCTTCCACACCATATACAAAATTAATTCAAGATGTGGGCAGCCCAGGTGGCTGAGCAGTTTAGCACCACCTTCAGCCCAGGGCGTGATCCTGGAGACCTGGGATTGAGTCCCATGTTGGGCTCCCTGCATGGAGCCTGCTTCTCCCTCTGCCTGTGTCTCTGCCTCTGTGTGTGTGTGTGTCTCTCATGAATAAATAAATAAAACCTTAAAAAAAATTAATTCAAGATGGATTAAAGACCTCAAACTATAAAACTCCTAAAAAAAAATACAGGGGAAAAGTTTACTTACGTTGGACTTGATTTCTTGAATGTTATACCGAAAGTATAGGCAACAAAACAAAAATAGACTAATGAGACTACATCAAACTTAAAAACTTTTGTGTTTCAGAGGATATAATCAGCAGAATAAAAAGTCAGTCTACAGAATAAGAAAATATTTATAAATCATATATCTGATAAGGGGTTAATATCCAGCACATATAAAGAGCTCCTATAATTCAACAACAACAAAAAATCCCAATTTAAAAATAAGCAAAGAATTTGAATAGACATTTCTCCAAGGAGAATATACAAATGGCCAATAAGCATAAGAAAAGATGCTCAATGGGACACCTGGTGGCTTAGTGGTTGAACATCTGCCTTCAGCTCAGGACGTGAGTGGTCTGAGAGTCCTGGAATGGAGTCCCACATCAGGGTCCCTGCATGGAGCCTGCTTCTCCCTCTGCCTGGGTTTCTGCATCTCTCTCTGTCTCTCATGAATAAATAACTAAAATATTTTTTAAAAAGAAAATAAAACCTCAAACTTACAAGCACATTTATATATTAACTTTACTTCAGGAGATAAATGAAGTTATATAGAGATTGAACCTAGTAAGAGTGAGCGACTTCATCTGGCCCATTTCCAACACCTTACAACACAAATATTTGAAAGAGCAAATGATTGAATCAAGGTCACACACTAGAAACAAAGCTGGTGTGCTGTGTAGGGATGCTGAGATGTTTCAAAAACCAAGGAACAAAGAGAATGAAGTTCTAGGCCTGGGTGTCATGCCCTGGATAGGTCCCATCTCTCTTGGCCTTGGTTTTCTCATCTGTTACTGGAGTGGTATGCGTGACCTAGAAGATTGCTCCCCTTTCCAGGACAAAAGTGGCTGATGTGCTCACTGAGTATTTGTTCAATGAATGAGGTAGGCATAGACTGTGGTTCTGTAACATCTATCAATTTATTACTCATTTAGCATGAGTATCCTCTTCATCCAATGCTCATTCTCCCCCCCCCCTTGTGAGATTTCTCCTGTCAGAATATTCATTCATCTGTTAATGGTCAACCTTGGATGCAGGTAATTATGAAATTACTTATTTGATGGACTAACCAATTAACGTCAAATGTGCCTTTTAGCAATCTGATGCTTTAGAAAAGAGAATGCAAAGTCCACTCCATACTGCTGAGCACCGAGGACCATGTGACCTGACACACCTCTACCCTCAACAACTTGTATTTTTTCTTTATCTCCCCATTAAGGAGTGGTTCTTGATTACCCAGGGATTTAAAGGAAATGTTCTTCTAAGGCCAGTAAATCAATCTGTCAGCAAATATGTATTGAACATCTATCCAACATCTCTCTAGGTGGTGTGGGAGTGACAGAAAAGTTTAAAACAAGCTTGGCTGGGACTGCTAGGTGCCATGCTCCATATAGTCTTCTTCAAGGAGGCTAGATTAGGCTTCTTCCCATGGTGATGGTAGAAATTACAAAGGAGCAAGTCCCAACATGTTCTCAGTTTCCTGCTTGCTGATGCTCATCGGTCAAAGCACTTCTCATGGTCAAGCTGACTCTCTACGAGTGCATGGATCCTGGAGGCCTGAATTCACTAGGGGTTGTTAATGTAACAACTTATGCTATTTAGAGCAAAGAGTCTGACAACATTATATAAGCTCTTGAATTTAGTCATGCCTAAGGCCAAATCTACCCCTGGTCTTCCCTGTTTATTAAAAAAAAAGTAAATTAGTTCCAGTCCTAACTCCTACAAGAGTCTTATCTGTTACAAACACTTATAGAGAAACTAAATCTCTAGGCTCTAGGAATCCTAATCTCTGTGTATATGAAGTGTTAGATTGACTCCAACCTTTCATGCTTCTCTCTACTTTGAAACTAATTTAATGCCTGACAAAAATGATCACTGCACACCAGTATATATCCTCTGCTAGCAGTCACCTAAGGATGGATTGACCTGTATGAGTCACAGTACAAAGAGCATGGGTGCATGAGCTGAGTCATATTCCCCAAAATATTCTTGCACATAAAGCTGTCTCATTGCAGTATAGCTACACTTCTGGATTTCCACAGATAATAGGACAGATGTAAGATGCTGAGATGGAGGGAAGTAGAAGGTGGCTGTCTTCATTATGGTTCGTCATAAAGATTTGTGTGCAAGTCATTTGTTTGGGAGGTAATCTGAGGAAGTGCCATTAGAGTCATGGGAAAGCGAGACAGGGAAAGGAAGGATGCTAATCAGGGGTAGAGTAGGGAGCCAGTTACCGTGGGCCACTGGTGCTCCCTCCCTTTGAGAGCTCTGGGAGACAGTGTGGGACATACTTCAGAGTTACCTGCCATTCACTTGTTACTGCAGGTAATCTTGACTATTCTGACTTCTATAGATACAAAAAGCTATATTTGCTGCTTTTTAAAATGCAAGTCAACAGAGTTCCACATGGGCTATGAAATATTTCAGAGGTTCTAATTTTAAATGGCTACAGGCCTCCTTAGGTCAGCTGCTTCAAAATCCACTCTGCTTTCACAGTTAAGTTCGGAAATATGGAGGACCAGCTGTCTTCGAAGAGCTCAAGGTTATCCCCTACCATGTAGTTTCATGTGGTTTTACACTCGTGACTTAATTTAAAAGAAAACCTCTTCCTGTAGGCAGTTTTTTGGGCTCATCTAAACCTATATGCCTGGATAATAGGCTCTTGGCCCCAAATCACAAAACATTCCTAAAAGAGTTTTTCCCCCTGAGGCTATTTCCATTCCTTTAACTTTTATTCATTTATTAATAATCTAAAATGCTCAAACCAGGAGCTAGACTAGACCACAGATAAAACGTTGGCCTATGGATCCCATCTGGATTAGCTGCCAACATTTAATCAGTACTGGTATTTGGTTAGCTGCCTGTGGCTCCCCCACTGAATTAGTTGTCAACATTTGAAAAGCATGAGATTTTTACCACCAAAAAAAAAAAAAGAAAAGAAATCCAAAATCTGGATTTCCTGCTTTTCTTGAAACATTGAGTCTTGCCGGGCAAAGACTGATCAGAAGCGATGCAGCAGGGCACCTGGGTGGCTCAGTGGTTGAGCATCTACCTTTAGCTCAGGGCTGGTCCCTGATCCCAGGTCCCAGGATCAAGTCCCACATCGGGCTCCCTGTGGGGAACCTGCTTCTCTCTCTGCCTGTGTCTCTGCCTCTCTCTGTGTGTCTGTCATGAATAAATAAATAAAATCTCACAAAAAAAAAAAAAAGGAAGCTATCTAGTGACCAGGACTTTTGGACAGTTCATGCATTCCCTCAGCTGGCAACACTCTCCATCCTGACCATTCCACTTAGTTCGGTGACTGGAAAAGTCTCTGAAAAGAGCACATTTCTGGGAGGTCATTTAGCACATCAACATCATGGAGTGTACTTAAAGGGTACACACAATTTCAGCCATGGTGGCTTTAACACCAGAATTCTAGAATAAACATGGGACAGATAGAAACTTACTTTTCTATGCCAGGATTTGAATTGACAGGCAATATATTATCTACTCAGTGGGAACTGGACCATGAAGATCAAGACTAGCTATAGCTTTGGGGGAAGAGAATTCTCAGTCAATCTCTGAGACTTATTACTAATAAGCAAACAAATGCTCAAAAAGTTGCAGCCTGAGAAGTCAGCAGGGACATGAAAATAGCTGTAGCACTCTCAAAGAAGTTTTTCTCAAGGTAGACGATAGTATGACATAACATTCATGAGCACTTACTGTGTGCTAAGCACTGTCGTGAGGGATTCACATGAGTTTTCATATTTAACACACACAGAATTTAATGAGCAATCATTGTCCCTGCTTTGCACGTGAAAACACAGAGGCTCTAAGAAGTAGTTTGCCCAAGGTCACCTGGATGATAAATTGTGGGGTCAAGTTTGAGTCAGTATGGAGTCAATGGCTTAGCTGGATGGCAAAGGCCACTACCGCCCTCCTACTAGTGCTTCCAGCCTCCTAACTGATTCCATAGGTGTGCAACCTGCATAGTTTCTGAAATTATTTGCTGCTCTTCAATCTCCCAGTATATTGATGAGATGTGTTCTCAAGATGAAAACAACTAGAACATGGAAACTATGTGACTCAGGTTCAATTCAAGGCTCATCCAACATTTCTGATACAGTGATCAGAAGCAGCCCCCTGTACCAGAAGTTAACAAGGGATTATTGTGAGGTGAAATCCCAGCTGTGTGCTGACTAGCTGTGTATCCTTCAGCAAGTCAGACTCACTTTCCTCCTCTGAAAGACCAGGAAGGTCATCCGAGTCTCTCAAGGTCATTGTGAGGGATAAGTGAGGTACGGGGATATGGGTACGGGGTTGACAATGGGTAGTCCAAAAATGCTAAATGCAACCCCTTGCACTATCCCTCAACAGTTAAAAATTATAATTTTGTTACTTAGAATGATATTTGATGATATGTATATGGTTTTCTCTTGCTGCCTGATGAGGCTCTTAGACAGTTGTCACTGAGTCTCAGCCTGTTTCACCATGAATGTTTCCAGATGCCGGATATGGCTCCTACCAGCCTCCACAAGTGGATTTCCAGGGGGTGGCATGGACGGTGAATAATACTCTTTAATCCCTTTATATGAGGGACAACACCTTGTCACAGCACATTGGACTTAACATGTGGGTACAAGGAGTGAGATTAATAAGGAGATTGGACTCTATAAAACCATAACATCACTCTCTCCCTAAGCAAAAGGATCATGTCTGATTTGGGGTTTCTGTTCTGTTCATGTGCATTGGGAACATTCAGTGGTGCATATCTCTCAGTCTTCTTAGGCTCTACGCTGTCTAAAGATTAAACATAGGGGGACGCCTGGGTGGCTCAGTGGTTGAGCATCTGCCTTTGGCTCAGGGTGTGATCCTGGAGTCCTGGGATTGAGTTCACATCGGACTCCCTGTGGGGAGCCTGCTTCTCCCTCTGCCTCTGTCTCTGCCTCTTTCTGTGTATCTCTCACAAATAAACAAGCAAAAATTTTTAAAAATTAAACATATGGGTTTTCTTAATGCTATTAATTTGCCTATAATTGTTTTTAAATTTTTCTGAAGGCTCAATTCAGTAATTTCCTTTTTTTTTTCTTGCAAGCAATGGCCAACCTTAAAATGAACAGTAGTCTGTTCATTTGTCCTAAATCTACCTTCTACTGACAGTCCATGAAATTGTCATTTTATTATTATTTTTAAAAATTGTAAAGACTTATTTGATAGAGAGTGCGTGCATGAGTGGGAGGCGCAGAGAGAGAGGAGATAGAGAATCCCAAGCAGACTCTGCTGAGTGCAGGGCTCAAGGCAGAGCTTGATCTTGCAACCCTGAGATCACCACCTGACCTGAAACCAAGAGTTGAACACTTAACCGACTGTGCCACCCAGGTGCCCCTGAACTTGTCATTTTAGATGTAGAGAGAACTAAATTCTGTCTAACTCCTTGCCTTTTAACCTCCCCACTCACCAGGTAGAGAGCAGACCAGGACCTGGCCTCCTTACTTCTTGGTCTGGTGCTCTCTGAGCTTCACCTACTACAAGTAAAGAGTGTTTTGATTAAGCTCTTCTGACGGAGAAACTGATGCACTAACGTTTTGCTTCTGAAAGTAAAAGCAAGAGGTGGATGTCTCATTACCTCCACCTGTAACCCCCTCCAAATCCCTGATCTCTTTACTGGACTCCCTACCTCCGGTTCTTGCCTCTCTTGCTCATCTGTCCCCACAAAGAAGCCAGAGGAACACATTAAAACATCAGGTAGGTCATGGCCCTGTTCAGTCCAGAACCCTGAGATGACTCCTGTTTTATCCAGAGTATGGAAGAGCAAAACTTCTTGCAATGACTGACGGTACCCTCCACATTCTTCTGCCCACCCTCCACATACGTTTTTTTTGTGCCAAACACGGTGGAACATATGTCCCTTGGACAGCACGCATCCCAGTCTCAAGGTCTGACTAGCTGTTCCCTTTGCCTGAAACTTTCCCATATTTGCCTGGCTCACTTGTTCACCTCCTATGAGCTTTGCACAGGTGTCACCTCCATAAGGCCTTTCCTGACCACCCATATTAAAATGCCAAACCCTTTGTCAGCACAAGCCTGTTTTTTATTTCTCCCGTGGCACTTACCACCATCTGTGTTAGTCTTCTCAGCCTGGCATAACAAAATACCACAGACTGGGCGGCTTAAACAACTGACACTTATTTTCTCACAGTTCTGGAGGCTATTAGTTTGTGATCTAGTTGCCAACACATTCTGTTTGTGATGAGTCCCTCTTGCTGGCTTGTGGACAGTTGCCTCGTCCCTATGTCCTCACAGGGCCTTTCCTCAGGGCTGGCACACAAAGGCGGGGCAGACAGAGTGCCAGTTTTCTGGTGTCTCTTCTAAGGATGCTAATCCTATCAGATCAGGGCCGTATAGTAGGCTTATGATGTCATTTACCTTATTACTTCCTTATCCCATTTGGCCCACCTCCAAATTTAGCCACACTGGTGGATAGATCTTCACATATGAATTTTGGGGGCAGAGGAGACACATGCATTTAGTCCATAATACCATCTGATACTCTAGATTGATTCCTTTTTTTGTTTATTGTCTATCCTCTTCCATCAGAATGAGGGTAGGCATTCTTGTCTGTTCTGTTTACTGCCTACAATGATGCCTGACACACAGTGGGTGCTCCATAAATATTTGTGAAATGAACAAATGAAATACTTAGTCCATATGTAGTAAGCAGCCTCTAAAATGGCTCCTGAGAATTTCTGGTACGTGGCTAAGTCAGGCCTGTCCTGATCCATCAGCCAGTCCTGACCTGGAGAAAGTATGAAATAATGTTTATTATCTCAAGCTGAAGTTATGGGGTACATTTTTGTATGTAACAATGCATAACTAACATACTTAACAACATAAGAATGATTATTATGTCTTCAGAAACAGAAATATGAACGCTAAATTTGGTAATGATCACTTGAAATTGTGGCTGTCTTCATAATTTAGGGCTGTTCAATTACTACGGGCCTACACTATTGACAATTCTGGTATTTTTTTTCCCCCTCAGGGTCTAACGCCAGAGGTTAATAAACTGGCCCATAGGCTAGCTCCCTCTTTTTGTAAATTAAGTTTTATTGGAACACAGACACGCTCATTCATTTACATACTGTCTATGGCTGCTCTTGCAGAATTAAGTAGTGACAATAGAGCCCATCTGGCAGTTAGCCTCAAGTTTTCACTCTATGGCCCTTTAAGAAAGAAATTGTTAACACCAATTCTAAAGGGAACAATTGTCAGTTCTCTGCCTTTCTTCCTTCCTTCCTTCCTTCCTTCCTTCCTTCCTTCCTTCCTTCCTTCCTTCCTTCCTTCCTTCTTTCTTTCTCTTCCTTTCTTTCCTTCTTTTAAGATTTTATTTATTTATTCATGAGAGACACAGAGAGAGATGGGCAGAGACATAGGCAGAGGGAGAAGGACTCAATCCCAGTACCCCAGGATCACACCCTGAGCCAAAGGCAGATGCTCAATCACTGAACCACCCAGGTGCCCCTGCCTTTAGTGCTTTCTGAGGAGTCCACCCTTTGTTCTCTCTCCACAAATATTTAAGTCCAGTTAGAGCGTCTATTTGCTCCCATCTACACAGAGAAGCAGGATTGCTTAGTGGTTTAGTACAGTGGCCTTAAATCTCTTTTGACTATGATCTACCACGAGAAATTAATTTTGTATCGAGAACCCCATATACATATCAAGAACACATACACATATATACATACATGTATAATTAGAAGAAATATATCACAAATCAGTACTTACTCTTTTTTAAATTTTTTTTTTTTTAAGATTTTATTTATTCATGAGAGACAGAGAGAGAGAGGCAGAGACACAGGCAGAGGGAGAAGCAGGCTCCACGCACCGGGAGCCAGACGTGGGACCCGATCCCGGGTCTCCAGGATCACGCCCTGGGCCAAAGGCAGGCGCCAAACCGCTGCGCCACCCAGGGATCCCCAGTACTTACTCTTTATGTGAGATGTCCTCTATTATTTTCTATTTTACTTCATGTTATTACAAAGTGCTAGTTTTTCCCACTGAACTGATCTTTCTAATAAGACTGCTCAGTTGTTGTGACCTACTAAGTGAGCATCCCTGGTCAGGGCTGGGTGTGAGGTCAGACCAACCTACATTCTAGTCTCAGCTCTGAGTCTTGCCATCTCTGGCATCTTGGACTGGGGACCTGGCTTGTCTGAGCCTCTCTCTTCTCAGTGGGAATGGGGGGGATTACTGGGGGGGAAGGTGCAGGAGAAAGTCCGTGTAAAGCGCTATGTACTCAGCACAGCAACAAAAATCACAGATGCTTTTGTCCTAGTTGCATATTAAATTAGTTTCTGGTCCTTCAACTGGGTGAAAAAAGATATCCCCCCCCCCCCCCAAAGAACCTCCCAGCAGAGGGCTGACAAAATCTTTGGGAGCATTGTTCCTTTTCTGAGGTTCAGATAGGAGTGTGTTGGCAACCTAAAAGGCTGTGTATTAACTGACTTGGAATGCCTGCAGGCCTATAAACAGCTGCTCTTTGCCAAATGGGTTTAAGGAACCTCCCTTCCTTGTATTCAGTCCCACAGCTATTATATTTACCAATCATTGAATTCTGAGGGAAGGTGAATGTTTAACTCAAAAAGCAAACGATACTTCAACTCTCCCAGCTAGATCAGCACTTCTCTCCAGGCCACCCTCCTTTGGGAAGGAAAATTTGGTCTTACCATCCAGTCTTTCACCTTTTCCTCTCCAGTTGCCTGGACTTCTCTCAGTGCCTCAGACTGCTGCCTTAAAGTCCATTTCTGTTGGGGAAAGGTTCAGTGGCACTTTTTGAGGGGCAGATAAGCCTGGATACAAAGGAATTATGTTCAAAACTGGCCATGGCTCATTGCTGCCTCTCCTCCTAGTCCCTTAAAAGCAACCAAGAGCTTAATTTCAAGTCCCCAGGGGCTCTCTGAGGCCGCATCATGGCACACCAATTTTCACTCTCAATTATAGAGACCACAACCCCACCCAGAGTTCAAAGGGAGAGTCAGGCAAACTCAATCAGCTGTTGCTCGTTTGCTGCCAGATTCACTTGGCACCCCAACCTTCACAATCAGACCTACTTCAGAGCTGGTGTGACAGAGAGCTCTGCTTTCTCAGAAACAGGAGTCAGCCACCCCTCCTCATCTTGGTGACTTCTTACCTGATCCCCCAAGTCTGATCAGTGTGTCATCTCAACAAATCATTTCATTACCTCTGACCCTAGGGAGTCAGAAATGTTTTCTAGAAAGAATTGTTTCTGAAGAACTTCCAGCTCCTGGCTATGGGAACCTGAACAAATAGGAAGGGAGTTAGACGCCCCCTTTTGTGAAGGATTGCTTGTACTAGGACAGCTTCCTGCTTTCCCTGCTACCTGGTGGGACAGTTGCAAGAATCCTACAGTTAAAAGGCTGGGGAAGGACCTTTGTTTTCCTCCTCTTAATCTCCAGCCCTCTTCCGGGCATAAAAGGAGGAACAGTAATGTTTTGCTGTCTGTTCCTAACTGGTCCCTTGGGTTTCTTGATGCCGTAGGAACTTGTCTGTCTTCCCAGAGAGAAATGATTCACAGATTCTTGTGTGGCCTTGCTGGGTTCTGGGGCAGATTAAATTGATTCAGGCTCATAAGGAATGGATTTTTACATGATACAGAATAGGGCTTCTCTATCAGTCACTGAGTCTTGAGCCCGTCACCTTTATGGGCCTCCATGTTCTCGTAATGTAAAGTAATTAGACTAGATTAGGTAGGACTTCTCTGGCAACCCAAATTACTTGATAATGGCTGCCAGGGACCTTGTGTAGAAAGCTTTTGTTGGGCCACATTAGGCTCATAATTGATCAATGATATCTGTCATGGATGGCGGGTAAGGGGGAGCTATATCATCCATCACACGTGCCATCCCTAAGCTAAATGCTCCACCAATGAGTTCCAATTCTAGATTTCTTTCATTCTAAAATCTTGTACAACTGCTTTTGAGATCTATCTCAATTTAATCTCAATGTTTTACGTATTTGCCTTTGTGCCAATAGGAATGGAACAAAAGAAGAGAAAAAGATTGATCCTCCCAATTGATGCTGCCCTTTGAATTACGAAGACCTAGAAATCTGGTCTACTGCTGCTCTTTGAACAAAAGCATTTTAATTGGCTATAGAAACTAGAAAAGATGAATTCTTTTGTTAAAGCATAGCCCTTGTTTTCCTTGTCCTAAAGTGGAAAAAATAAGGCTTATCTCCTTTTTAGCTCACCAGGACATTATGGACAAAATTCTGACTTACAGAATGGTCTTAAAATATTACTTAATAAAAAATTAAATCAAAAACAATTTAAAGATTCTCATTTGAAATGAGGACAATGGATAAACCAACATTAAAGAAAGTAATAAAATATATTTCTGTATCTTGCCAAAAGAATAAAGACAATAGTAACAAGGACCATGGTAAACTGTTGGTTTCAATGGCATATGTGTCTGAAAAGAGTGGTTCAGATGACAAACCACCTACTTAGAAAGAAAAGAAACACTCGTCTATCAAAAATGGTAGGAAAAAGGGTGCATATTCAGTCAACTGAGTGTTAATATACATGCCATGCACGAATTACAAATTTTCAAAAATTTAGAATATGAGATTAGCCCCATAACAATTATTCAGAATAAAATTTAATCTTGCTTTGGTGGTTTGAAGAACTCCAAAAATTTGCAGTGCTGCTGGGCCATAAAATCAAACACCAGTGATCCTTACTTTCTAATGAAGTTGTGAATTGTTGGGCTGAATCTTTTTTGCCTCTATTGTCTTGATACAGAGTAATAAGGGACATTTTCTTTGTCATTTTTCAAAAATTGTTACTGGTTTGAAGTTGTTTAGATTTCTTATAACAAGTTGATTGTACACTTTATATTTTTTAAAGATTTTATTTACTAGAGAGAGACAGAGATAGCAAGTATGGGGGGTGAGGTGTAGAGGAAAATGGAGAAGGAGACTCCTTGCTGAGCAGGGAGCCTGATGCAGGGCTCAATGCTAGGATTCAAAGATCATGACCCAAGTCAAAGTTAGACAGTTAATGGACTGAGCCACTCAAGTGCCCCTACTGTAATTTTTATTACTAGAATGTTTACATTTTCAATTCCATTTTTTTCTGGGACTGTCCTAGAGATTTAGAAGTGTACCACATCCAAATAGTAAGTGCATATTACATTGCCTTCATGTGGGCAAAATATTTTCCTCATTTCCCTTCACTGAAAAATGACCCATTAAGCATGAATATTCTCCAGGTGTATAAGATAGGACTGGAGCAGAGTTAGGTTTCCAGGACTGGAAGATGGAAGATGGGGACTTTCCCTGATGGCATCTTGTCCATCATATAACACACAGGGTACTTTATTGTCATCTTCTGTCCAGACCTTTCTCTGAGCTCCAGGACCTCACATCCACTGCACAATGATTTAACATCATTTATTTATTTATGAGCCTGGAGTGTGCCAGAAATTAGGGGTGCTGAGATAAATAAGATAATGACTGAGATGGACATACAATTAGATAATTAAACTTGTTGATATGAAAGAGCTGATTAAACACACAGTATAGTAGGGAGACAAAGGAGTGGTATTCAATCTGTGTAGACTCCAATTACTACAAATATGTCTCAACTTGACCTCATTAAATCTGTCCCCACCCAAACTCCTACTTCAAGAAACTAAAAGCAGATGACATGCAAACTATGGGGGCCTGACATGACTTGTGAGAACAAGTCAGCTCTATTACAGAAGTTGTTTCAAGGCATCAACCCTATACTGTGAAGTTGTGAAGTCCCTACAGAACCCTCAGAAAGCCAGGTGAAGTGGGGAAGCCCTAGAATGAAGTACAGAAAAACTGTAATTTTTGTTCTGTTTCTACCTCTGTATAACCTTCAGGCAAGTTATTTCACCTTGTTGTTCTTCTGTAAAAGGAGCACTTGGAAAGAAAAAATGAGGGATGGTCACCTACAAAATAAGAGTCTCTGAGGCAGATATTGGCAGTACCATGCACTATTCAGTGAGGGCACCTTACCCAAAGGACATCTGGCAGGGGCGCCTGAGTGGCTCAGTCAGTTAAGCAGATGCCTTTGCTCAGGTCATGATCTTGGGATCCTGGGATCGAGCTTGGGATATAGGCTCCCTGCTCAGCAGGGAGTCTGCTTCTCCCATTCTCTTTGCCCCTCTACCTGCTCATGCTCTCTCTCTCTCTGGTTCACACTCTCTCTCAAATAATCAATCAATCAATCAAATCTTAAAAAAGACATCTGGCAGCCAGTCCCTAGCTTTTGTGATACTTTGGCATATAATATTCCAATGGTTTGCATCTTAGGTTGTAGGTTAAAATGAAGTGGGCAGTTTTTGAAGCTATACACACATCGCAGTAAAACCAGCACAATTAAATCAAACTCTTTGGGGCCTGAGAAACGCTGCTCTAGCTTAATATAAGTGAGCACCAAATACCTGACTTCTGATTTTGTGTTCACCAAGCAATCTTCTCTGATTAATATTTGGCTTCCCACACAGATTTAACAGGGGAAAAAATGGTTAAAATGACTATTTCTGGGCCTGTGATATTTATAAATCTGTGAATTCATGAATTGGCCTTCTCTTTTCCCAACATCCATCCTATGAATGGAGTTAACGTGAGTCAGCTCCTGAGAGCTTGGCCTGCTGTCAGTGTGGGGACACATCACGTGTGTAAGCTGGCAAGGCTGGGGCCAGAGACTAGTCCTTGGAGATCTTACCAGCTAACGAATGCCAAGTATCTTCAGGAGGTGGGCTACTACCTGTTCCCACAAGAAAAGTGTGTGTGCCCATGAATTGCTTTGTGTGTGGGCAAAGTTAGTGAATGTGTGCTGCCCTTCCCATACCTTAAGGCAGGATTTCCTGCTTCCTTCTTTTGTTCTTATATGAATAATTTTTTTTTAAGTGTAGACTTGGACTATTTAATCTGTAAGAGTCTTCCCTAGCAATCATTATCTATGATTAGCTTTAGTATTCCTAGTATTTTAGTAGAAGGATTCTTACTCCTATAAGGAGTGATTTTTTCCAGAATTTCCCTGTATTGTTTTATAGTGTTTTCTAGTAAACTCTGTATTAAAAAAAAAAAAAAAAAAAAGAAGGGCACTTCGGGTGGCTCAGTCGTTTAGAGCTGCCTTCGGCCCGGCTGCCTTCGGCCCTGGAGACAAGGGATCGAGTCCCACATCGGGCTTCCTGCGTGGAGCCTGCTTCTCTCTCTGTCTCTCTCTCTTTCTGTGTCTCTCATGAATTTAAAAAAAAAAAAAAATCTTTAAAAAAGAATGGCCATGATTTAAAAAAGAAAAAAAAAAAAAGGAAAGAAATACCTATTTGTTCTCAACCTGGCCACCCACTATCTTATCTAGTCAAAATAGAGCTCATTAAATGCAGTTGTATTTTTTTCAAAAGCATGATTCACATAATTCTCAGGGACAGACGTATCTGGGGAAATCGTGTCCCAAGATAAAATTCAAATTTATTCTCAGAATTTGTTCTTGTCCATGAATAGCCAGAGCCTCAGCAGGTTTTTCCCTCCAGATGATAAAGTTATCTTTTTGTCTTTTTTAAAATTATGATAAAATGTATATAAAATTTATCTTTTAAACCACCTTTAAGTGTTCTATCTAGTAGCATTAAGGACATTCACAGTGTTGTGCAACCATCACCACCATCCATCTCCAAATTTTTTCATCTTCCTAAACTGAAACCCATGAACCATAAACAGTACTCGTTAAACAATTCCTTCCCATCTTGGTTTCCCCTACTGCCAGGCAACCACTATTCTACCTTCTGTTTCCATAAATTTGACTAGTCTGGGTACCTCATAAAAGTGGAATCATATAACATTTGTTCTTTTGTGACTAGTTTACTTCACTTAGCATAATATTCCAGGTTTATCCATGTTGTAACATGTGTCAGAATTTCTTTTCAGGGCTGGTTAAATTCAGTGTGTGCGTGTACCACATTTTGTATATGTATTTACCCATCTATGGACATTTGGGTTCTACCCAATTTGGTTATTGAGAAGAATGCTGTTATGAACATTGGTGTAAAAAAACGTGTTGAAGTCTCTGCTCTTCTTTTTGGTATATACCCAGAAGTGAAATTACTAAGTCATATGCAATTATTTGTTTAATATTTTTTTTAGGAATTGTCATACTGTTCTCCACAGTGGCTCCACCATTTTACATTCCCACCAGCAATACCAAGGGTTCAGGTTTCTCCACATGCTCACGTTTCTTATTTTCTGGTTTGCTGTTCTTGTTGTTAACAGCCATTTTAAAGGGTATGAAATGCTATGTCATTGTAGTTTTGATTTGCATTTCCTCAATAATTAATGATGTTGAACCTTTTTTCATATGCTTATTAGCTATCTGTATATCTTCTTTGGAGAAATGTTTATGCAAGTCCTTTGCCCATTTTTAAATCGGGTTATTTGCTTCATATTGTTGAAAGGTGTTTTTTATTTGTTCTGGATATTAATCCTTTTTCTGGATACTAATCCCTTTTGGCAAATATTTTGCAATATTTTTTCTCATTCTTGTGGGTTTTCTATTCACTGTGTTGATAGGCTTCTTGGATGCAAAATTGTTTCTTTTTTTTTTATTTTGATGAAGTCTAATTTATCTATTTTTTTCTTTTGCTGCCTGTGCTTTTAGTGTCATAGCCAAGAAATCAGACCCAAACCCAATGCCATGAAGATTTTCTCATATGTTTTCTTCTAAGAATTTTATAGTTTTAACTTTTATATTTAGATCTTTAATCCATCTTGAGCTAATTTTTGTATATGGCATAAGGTATGGGTCCAACTTCATTCTTCTGTGAACGGATATCCCGTCTTCCCCATACCATTTGGGAAAGACTGCCCTTTCTCCATTAAGTGGTCTCAGTACCCTTGTTGAAAACCATTCAATCATATCCACAAGGATGTCTTTCTGGGCTCTCTATTCCATTGGTCTCTATGTCTGTCTTTTTGTCAGTGTCATGCTTTTTCAATCACTCTAGCTTTGTAGTAAGATTCAAAATCAGGAAGTGTGAGTGAGGCCTTCAATGTTCTTTTTTTTTTTTCAGGATTGCTTTGGCTACTTGGAGTCACTTGAAAATCTAAATGAATTTTAGGATGGATTTTTCTATTTTTGCAAAAAATGTTATTGAGATTTTGACAAAGGATTGCATTAGATCCATAGATTACTTTGGGGAGCATAGACATCTTAGTAATACTGTCTTCTAATCCATGAGCATGGATGTCTTTCCATTTATTGGTGTCTTCTTTAATTTCTTTTAGAAATGTTTTGCAACTTCCATTGTACAAGTCTTTCTCCTTCTTGGTAAAATTTATTCCTACATATTTTATTCCTAAAAAAATCTGCCTCAGTTGGGCCAAGGGAGCAGCTCCAGAGTCGGAATGGAGGAGAGCAGCTATCATGATGCAAACCAGGGAACTCAGGAGGAGGAATACTGTATGTATTAGAGGTAGAAGGTTTAGTTTGGTTTTGTCTTTTTTTTTTTTTTAAGATTTTTTAATTTATTTGAGAGAGAGAAAGAGAGCACAAGCAGGGGGAATGGCAGAGAGAGAGGGTGAAGCAGGCAATCCATTGAGCAGGGAGCCTGATGTGAGGGCTCGATTCCAACACCCTGGGATCATGACCTGAGCTGAAGGCAGACCCTTAACTGACTGAGCCTCCCAGGTGCCCAGAGGTAGAAGTTTTTACATCAACTGCTTGTTCCCAGAAAAGTCACTGGCTTAAGACTAAAAATGCTCTTGATATGATACATAACAATAGCTGTCAGGCAAATGTGTTAATATTTTTGTGCCCTTCATAATAGAGAATGAGACAGACAATTGATCTTGGCTAGGATGCTAGATGGTTCTTTAATTGCAAGCTTTTATTTGATATTTATTACAAGAGGTGTCCATGACTGTTAGGTGGGATCTATCCTGGAAGCCAGCCTTTACTCCTACTAGCAATGAGTGAGATTGCATAGGTTTTTCATGTCTGGATAGCGTTGTGGTTTTATTTTTTTATTTTTATTTTTTGCTATTAAGATACCAAAATTTTCAGGGATGCCTGATTCGTTTTGCAGAAGGAAGAATCCACTGTTACTACCTTTTCATGTCTTGTACTTAATATCCCCCCCTTGTAGCACAAGGTTTCCTGCCACATATCATGGATCAAAATATGAATTATGAGTCCCTGGTTGAAAATTGGAATGTGTAACTGTGTCATAGTCCATTTCCAACCTATAGGCTCAATTTCCAAAGAGGCAACTGAAAAATGTCCTTACAGGTTTCAATATAATATAGTGTTGGTTTTTTTTTTTTCCTTTTAGAGCTGACAGCAACTAAAGATTACATTGAAACCTTGAAGGAAGAGAGCAGTAAGAAACAGGCAGACAGTTCCCCAGCAGGCATCTGACGGATTTGGAAAGTCTGATTTATTTTCAGAGTGATGGTGATGGAGTGGGGGAGGGGAGAGAGAAGTTATTAAGTACCAATTCAAAGGAGATCTTGGGAATGATACTGCTCATAGGTAGCTATAAATCTGACTTATGTCTCTCACTCTATCTCTAGTCAACACTGTTACTGTTACCCGTTTTATAAATAATACCAAGGAAAGGTTAGTAAATACTGAATTGCCAGCTCACCTGGCAAAAAGATGTCAGTTTCATTTGGTCTTATCTGCATAATGAAAACTGCAAAATGATTAACTCACATGACACCTGTTCTGTGCCTGCTGATAAAAAAAGTGGCATTTTCACCATACTGTCTGTATTTTAAGGAGTATGTAATGATGGATGGACTGATTAATACTGAATACTAGATCCTGTAACATAGCATCTACTGTTACAGGATGACAGCTGCTTGTGTATATATGTGTTTCTTCCTTGGAAGGTTGCAAGTTTCTTGAGTTTTGGCCCCCTTTTTCATTCATCTCTATACGACAGGGCCTTGTCTAGAGTAGGCACGAAAGAAACTCATTCAAAGGCTTTTTTCTTTCTTTCTTTTTTTTTGGCCCTCTATCTACCAGATGTGAAGACAGAGATAAGATAAATCTTTATCCTGGAGACAGAAATGAATAAGACAAATCTTTATCCCACAGAAGCTCTGAGTTAGTGGGGGGAGAAAATTATCTATAATAGGTATCAACAATAGAAATACAGTTCTAGTCATAAATACTATAACAGAGAGCTGGTGTTGATGAATGTAAGTAGAATACAAGGTAAGATTAATGCATTTCGTTTCCAATTCTTTGTGTTTGGAGGTGAAGGTGATGGGTAAAGGTCAGATCTGTGTCTTCTACTGGCAGTCCAAATTAGAAACTTCATTGTGTCCTTCCTGAAATAAGTTCAGAAAGAAAGGCCAACAGAACAGTTCAGCTTTGCAGGCTATGGGAAACATTGGGGGCAGTCTTGTCCTGAGTTCTCAGATCTTCCCACACTTGGTTGGAAGACTGTTAAGAAATAGATGCCTGGCTCTCTGGGCTTGCTTTGAAAAGTTTTGCTCTTAGCTCTTCTGCCAGCTTGCTAGGTAAAGATGTCTTCTGCTAAATATAGGAGCAGGAAGACAAGGTTCAAAAGCAGGAGGCAGAAAGGGGCTGAAGGAGATGTTACTCTTAAAGGAGCCAAGGGAGAGAAGGAAGTGAAGGGACTAAGGGAGGAAGGAAAGCAGCTCCCTTTCGTTTATGTGTTTTTTCTCTGGTAGGAATTTCCATGTGCTGTTACTTCATTTAATCACCTCAACAACATTGCTAGGTATATATTATTACTTCCTATTTTACCTAGCCAATAATTCCTCACTCAATACATATGTATCCTCTTTCCTGTGAGCACTGTGGGAGGCCAGCATTGCCCTCAAGACTGCTTCTTCGGCTGGCTTTCCATGGCTAGCTGAGCTGGCTGGCACTGGTGCACTGGGAGATGCCTTGGATCCCATCCTCCTCCCATTCCAACTAGAGGGCCACTAAACTAGGAAAAGCATAGCTGTATTGACTGAGAATGCATTCACTTGCATTTCCAAGGCAGCTTGCAATGGGGAAGCTCAGGTTCCCTAAAGGGAAGAATTTCTCCCCTGCTTGTGAAATTGCTCTGATTGCAGCCACCAAGCAAATTTACAACCTATTAAGGCCTGGCTTTTGAATATCCATGGAGAGGCAAATGAAAAGGAAAGGAAGTTAAACAGATACTATGAGATTTTATGATTTCATTTTCATTTCAAAGCTTTGTTATGGGTTGAGTGGGGAGGGGGCAGCAGGCTCCAGGGACCCACCTTTCCCCTTCCTCCAGTATGCAGGAATTAAGAGGAGTGAAGCCTGGACCCCAGAGAGCTAGGAGGGGTTGTTTTAGAATTTTCTTTGGGGAACTGAATTAAAAAGATAAAATAAAATACAAATAAACTCAACAGATCTTTCTAGAATAATGTACTGTATTAGGTATTGGACATGAGTGGGCACAGGGATAGTGAGGTTGGTTACAAAGGAATTTATACAAGTCTAGAGCTGTTGGTTAAGTATCTACGCCAAACATAAGACAGATCTAGCTATGAGTTCCAGTTCTGATACTCAATAGAAAAGTTTGTGTGAATCCTTTCACTTCTCTGAACCTGTTTCTCATGGCAATGGAACCAATAATATGTGTCACAGAGATCACTGTATATGTCTACTGAAAATGCCTCCTAAGCAGATCATTATACCCATGCTTAAAGTTCTCTAATTCTTCCATCATACTGATGAGGGAGGGAACAGAGGACTAGCTGAGGACAAAGCACATTGGCAAGTCCTTGAAACAGGGAAAGGGACATTCCTTTATGGACTTAACAGCCTCCATGTTCATACTTTGCTAAGGGCAAAAAGCAATATTAGCCCGACGCCCAGGAGCCTGTGAGTCTACTTTAACATATAAAAATTCCTTTAGAAATTTCTTCTATCTCTAAACCCCCAAGATACATGTTGGCAATCATTCCCCAACACATGGTCCACCGATATACATCTGAAGGGTCTTATGACTCAGGGTTTTTGTTTTTTTTTTAAAGATTTATTTCTTTTTTCATGAGAGACACAGACTGAGAGCGAGAGAGAGGCAGAGACATAGGCAGAGGGAGAAACAGGCTCCTCACAGGGAGCCTGATGTGGGACTTGATCCTGGATCCCAGGATCATGACCTGAGCTGAAGGCAGGCGCCCAACTGCTGAGCCACTCAGGCGTCCCGACTCAGGTTTTATTAGACAGTAATAAGTGACCTTTTCCCAACAATAGCTAACCCTCTCAAGGTCCTGGAAACCTTATTTCCAAAATTCCTTAGAGAGTATGCCCTCCTCAAACCCCTCCCAGCTCTCAGGTATATAATCAGCCACCCCTCACAGGCCAGGGGCAGCAGCTCTTCCTGCCCACGGGTGTTGTCCCCATGCTTTAATAAAACCACCATTTTGCACCAAAGACGTCTCAAGAATTCTTTCTTGGTCGTTTGGCTCTGGACCTCACCTATACTCCAGAACTTCATCAATACTTGGTATAAAAAAGTGTGAAAAAATCAACAAGGCCCTGAGTCTTCCAAATAATATAGATTACCCATTCTCAATAGTCTTCCCACCAAATCCTGCTCTTTCTTTCTTTTTTTTTTTTTCTGCTCTTTCTTTTCATAGAATCATCGTGACATGTCATCGTACAGATGCTGGCTTCTCTTCGTTATTGTTTGCCTGCTCTAAAAAATGTCATCTCTAGGAGAGCAGGGATTGCTTCTAATTTTGTTCTTTAATTCACCGTATGTTCACAAATGCCTAGATCTTGGGTGCTCAATAAATATTTGTTGTGTGCCTGGGTGGCTTAATTGGTTACATGGCTGCCTTCAGCTTGGGTCTTGATCCCAGGATCCTGGGATAGAGCCCCACACCAAGTTGGGCTCCCTGCTCAGCAAGGAGTCTGCGTCTCCCTCTCCCTCTGCAGCTCCCCCTGCTTGTGTTCTCTCACTCTCTATCAAATAAATAAATAAATAAATAAATAAATAAATAAATAAATAAAATCTTTAAAAAAATATTTTTTGAATGATTTAATGAATAAATGATGGATGAATGAAAAGTGTCTGGCACATGGTAAACAGTCATTAGATGACAGCTCTTCTTATTCCTGTCATTAGTAATAATGAGTTTTTATACTTTTTGAGGAGAGAGACCCCCTACACATGAAGCCATTGGAGTGCTGAAGAGCTTTACAGATTAAAATATGCTTGTGAGAAAGTTTCTCACTGTCAGTCTCAAACTAATCTTAAGAGATAGGCAGGCCAGGTGTCCTAACCCCCATTATACCAACAAGAAAACTGAACTAGAGTAAAGGAAAATGCTCAGCTTTAAAGTCCCACAGCCAGCTAAGTAAGATCAAAGTGTAGATGCTCAATGTTCCTGCTTGTAGTAGAAAGAGGAGAGAGTTTCAAGCCAGAGCTGAACGGCCGAGAAGCCTCCAGCACAATGCCAGGCAAAGTAATAACTTGGACTTTCTTCTGATTTTGGAAAAAAAGGAGAGGTATGGAGTTCAAGATGACAAGGGATATTTATGACTTAAGGAAATATCCTTCCAGCAACCTTCTTCCCCAGCTTCGTAAAAATGTAAAAAATAAAATAAAATAAAATAAAATAAAAAAGAAAAGAAAAACTTTTCAGTAAAAACTAAAGCAGGAACTGCCAATACTGCCCCATTTAGTTCAATCTACAGAGTCTCTGCCTGAAAAGGCCCAGAGGGAGGCACACTTACATTGTTAACAGAGTCACCAAATCAGCGGAAGTGAGTGAGAGTCTTCCTGAGATGGGATTGGAGTCCTGAGGCAAAGCCACCTGGCCTTCTCCCCCAGATCTTCTCCGTCCATGAGAGCTGACCTTTTATGGTTTCTCCCACCCTTTTGAATGCACCATTGTTTGGTGGCTGTATTATTTTGCCATGGCTGCCATAGCAATTTGCCACAAACTTAACTTATAGGAACACACAATTGTTTTCTCTGGAGGGCAGAGGTTCAAAAACAGTTTCACTGGGCTGAGACCAAGATGCCAGGGCAGCCATACTCCCCTGGAGGCTCTAGGAGAGAACCTTTTTCTCACATCTTCCAGTTTCTAGGAGCTGCTGGCATTCCTTGGCTTGTAGCCACATCACTCCAATCTCTGCCTCCATTATCACATCATCTTCTTTTGTATAGTCAGATCTCTCTCTGCCTTTCTCTTATAAAGATACTTGGCTACATTTAGAGTTTACCTACATAATCCAGGATAATCCTCCCATCTCAAGAACCTTAATTTAATCACAACAGCAGAGTCTCAATTGCCATATAAGGTAACATGGTTAAAAAATATGTTTCTTTTTTTTTAAGATTTTATTTATTTATTCATGAAAGACACAGAGAGATCGAGAGGCAGAGATACAGGCAGAGGGAGAAGCAGGCTGCATGCAGGGAGCCTGACGTGGGACTCGATCCCAGGTCTCCAAGATCACGCCCCAGGCTGAAAGCAGTGCTAAACCGCTGAGCCACCGGGGCTGCCTAAAATATAAGTTTCTATACATGATGAGATGAGCACTGGGTGTTATACTACATGTTGGCAAATTAAATTTAAATTGAAAAAAAAAAAGAATATGAGGCTCCAGGAATTTGGGCCTTTTGATCTATCAGGAACATTATTTAGCCTTAACCACAGTGATTAAGAATCAGGATTCAGATGATCTGAGCCAAATCCTGGCTTTGCTCTTATCAGCCATACAACCAGGGACAAATCACTTTACATTCTTTTTTTTTTTTTACAATTTTTTAAAATATTTTTTAATTTTTATTTATTTATGATAGTCACACACACACACACACACACAGAGAGAGAGAGAGAGAGAGAGAGAGAGGCAGAGACACAGGCAGAGGGAGAAGCAGGCTCCATGTACCGGGAGCCCGACGTGGGATTCGATTCCAGGTCTCCAGGATCACGCCCTAGGCCAAAGGCAGGCGCCAAACCGCTGCGCCACCCAGGGATCCCTCACTTTACATCTGTGACTCCATTTCCTCATCTATGAAATGAAAGTATGAATGTTAATAATCCTTATCTCATAGAATTGTTGAGTGGGTTAAAAATTAAAGCATAAGGGTTTTTGGTACATCTTAATACTCAATAAATGTTAACTGTTATTACTTCAACTCAGTAAATGTTTAACTTTCTTTTTCTTTGTTTTTTTATTTTTCCTTCTCTTAGCAATAGAAGCCCTTCTTCAACAGACTTTAACACAAAACCCAATACATAAAGCAGAACAAGGATGGGTTACCTTGGTTGAGGAGGTAAGAGGAGAGGAGCTGGTCTTTTTACCTTCAGGGACTCAACCACTGCCAAGGCACCAGTGAGATTCTTGGGGTTCTTTTCACAGGACACAGACCAAAAAACACATAGACAATCTGTCCAAATCAATTCTGTCAATTGAAATCTGCTTATGCCTGTGTGTCAGGCCTGGGTACAGAAATTAAAAGCAAGGAGCTCCGTCAGATTGCCTGAGAGAAATCCTAGTTCTGCTCCTGGTTGTGTGGCTTTGCTCAAGTTATTCTGCGCCTTGAATTTTCTCATCTATAAAACAATAATGATAATAATGCCTGACTCATATAGAACTGTTACAAGGAATAAATTAATTGATGTTTGTAAAGTCCTTTAGGATAAGGTCTGACACATGACACATGGTAACTGTTTTCTGTTATGTGCTGGAGGCAGTGAGAGCACCAGGCCCCATCTGTGCCCTAGGGGACCTAATAGAGTGCTAGGGATGGCAGACAAGGGGTCTTGACCCAAGGCTAGGCTTGTGTGTGAATGTGGGGAAAAGGGGCATTGGGCAAGGAATGGGAAGTCTGAGTCAAAATATAGATGAGGTGTGGAGTCACAGAAGCCAATTGGCTTTGAAAGAGGGGTAGCTCTGTGGCAAGGGAAGCATTCTGGGTCATGGAATCAGGGAAAGGCTGGTAGACAAAATCAGTCAGTGGGTAGATGTGGCTGGATGTGGGAGGCAAGGGGGTGCTGTGAGAAGAGATGAAATCAGAAGAGGCTAGAAGAGGGACCAAGAGGCAAGGGGGTGCTGTGAGAAGAGATGAAATCAGAAGAGGCCAGAAGAGGCCTTGAGTAACCCAAGGAAGAGTTTCCATCTATTCTTGAGGTCACACAGAGTTATAAAAGGAGTTGTAAGCTAAGGGAAGAGCACTTACTTCTTTTTGCCTCCCCCTTTCTTGAAAACCAAGATTCTTGGGTTTCCCTGGAGGGTTAAGAGCTCTATTTGGCCCTCATTGCTTCTGGGGTGGCTGATGGCTGAAAATAGACTCTGTGGGGGTCATTGCAGGAATTGAGTCCTGTCCTCTTGAGGCTTATCTGAGAGTTACTGACACAGGGATTTGGGGCTGATCTGGTTTCTGGGCCACCCCATGCAGGCCAAGCTTTCCTTGAGGTGATAATGAGCTGTGAGCACAAAGGCAGCAGGGCTCTGGGTCAGGAGAACCAGCCTTCTGGAGGCAACTTTTGGATGAAAATTGTGACCCTAACACAAAGAAATGTGACTATCTTTGGTTCATCAAAGACAACTCAGTAGTTCACAGCTTATAGGAGCTGTAGAACCCTACAGCTGGAAAAGCCTTAGCACTAGGTGGTTTTCAGACCGGTTCCCCAGAATTTTAGGGTTCCATAGAGACAGGTCTAGAACTGTTTTGGCCTAGGAGAAAGGCTAGTGGGGCTGAGTCCATCAGTCTCTCTTTAAACAGTGCTTTGTTTTATTTACTAAAGTTCTATGCATAATTTTGTTAGGAATATGGGTTTTAGGTTAAAACTAAAAATTGGATGGGGTGCCTGGGTGGCTCAGTTGGTTGAGCATCCAACTCTTAATTTCAGCTGAGGTCATGATCTTGGGGTCCTGGGATCGAGCTCTATATTGGGCTCTGTGCTGGGAGTGAAACTTGTTTGGGATTTTCTCTCTCCCTGTCCCTTTGCCCCTCCACCTCACCCTCTCACGAACTCTCTCTCTCTCTCTCTCAAATAATAATAATAATAAAACTAAAAATTGGAAATCACTTTCTTAGCCAACCTCCTCTTGTGACAAATGGGGAAACGGAGGCTCAGACTGGGGGAAGTTCAACATCAGTGGGCAGTTGCAAAAAATGCCAGATTTAAAGAGCTAGGCCTTTCACTATGTCATAATTGTGATTCTAGAAAAGTCATTTTAAAACAGACAAATGCTTACACTGGCACTGGGCTCCTTCTCGCTCCCCTGCCATGGGTCCTCTCTTTTTCCCTGGCTGGCTTCTCTCTCCTTCCCATCCTCTTCTATCATGTTTTATCTCTTCTCCTTCCATGAAATTAATTTCTTTCAGATTTTTTTTGTCAGTTAGAACTGGGAGGGTCCCATCGATCTCCTTATCATCCCAAGTTCCCTTTTCATTTCTGAGGTCTTTATGAATATATGTATATGGACAGAATTAAGATAAATGAAATTGATTTCCCTTTTTTCTCACTTCCCCTATCTCATTTCCCCAAGCCCCAAAGAGTTGAAGCCTGGGCCTCCCTTAACACTTGTATATTGTTTGCTTGAGGTTCCTGCGGCAGAAACAGTATTTAATTGCATATACTGATGTTGGCTGGATATATTCACTGTAAATCTTATTTTGTTTTGTTTTGTTTTGTTTGGGAGATTATTTAGGGGGTGGTTGATTTTGTTTGTATATATATATATGCATATATATATCTGTATATATGTTTGTATATATATATATCTGTAAAAAAAAAAAAAAAGAAGGGATGAAAGTAGCCTGATATATAGACCACATTATCCACTCAATTTGGAATTCTATTTTACTTCTGAGGGAAGAGGTGGGACAATAAACTACTTCCCCAGAATGTTCTCTGGAAATTTTCAAAGACAGGAAGATGTGTTAGCCTTTCCCCCCAATGGTGGGTAATTAGTCTGGGCTCTTGAAATCGTGCATAGTGGCCTACTTTGGAGAAGCAGCTAAAAGCAGCTCTACCTCAAATCTATTCCCTGACATTCACATATGCATGCACACATACACGGACACACCACCAGCATGGCCAGAGGGTGTCCTGTGATCTCTACAGGTGCCCTCCCTGTGGGGAACTTTGTTCATCACCAGCTCCAGATGAGGGAACTAGGTCACCTGCTTCTCCCTGAGTAGGAAGGTGAGGGCTGCACACCCATTGGCCTGGGGCTGCTACAGAGCAGAGACGAGGTCTGACCACAGACTATTTCACTGTCTTTCATCTCAGGGCACAAAATGCTTTGGTTTAGAACCATGGACAAAAGCCTTCACAGTTCATATTTCTCTCCCTGCAACCGTCACCCACACCTCCTCCTTTCTCTTTTTATTTATTAAAGGTTTTTCTGACAAGTAGATGGAGCACCATAGCCTTCAAAGTTCCTATCCACCCCCAAGGCCTCCTTTTCTCCCTTCCAGAGGGAATGACTGAGTCACATAGAAAGTCATTGCTGTGCATGCAAACAGAAGTCACCAGATGGGGGCAATCAGGAGGTGAGGTGAAATAGACCACTTGCACCCACTCACCCTCCCCGGCTCTGCCCCACCACCACTAAATACAACCACAGCCATACATTTATGCATACCCTACAAATCATACCATATACACACTCCATACACACATGACTGGTGGAAGTTCCTAGTTCAGAATTCAATGGAGGAAAATAGAATGCATTGTACGTCCTATGTCTAGCACTGTCCATGTTGCTGCTCCCTCCTTGTCTAAGACCTTGCTCCCAAAGCTATAGAGTGTTCAGAAGAACAGCCTCTGTCTCAGGCATCTTGCCCAGGACCAGCTTCTCCTTTATTTTTCCCAACATGTCATCCTTAGTCTCCTGGTTGTATTTGGGCTTTTGGTACTCAAGTTTGGTCCTTCCTTGGCTTGTGTCTTCCGTTTGAGTTTCCCCAGAAACAGCCTGAGCCAGTGGTTTATTTGGGAGGTATAGATAACCTTGGTAGGAAAATTACAAAGGAAGGCAGACAACAAAGTGTTCCAGAGAGTGGCTGGAACACTGTTCTGTGGGGAAGCTCTTGGAAACTGCAAACCACATGCCTCAGAATTATGCTTCCCAAGAAGTGAGGGAACTGGAGTATTTATACACCAATTCCAGATAGTGTCTGGCTATTTGTAGGGGCTGAGAACTCCCCAGTGCTCCTGCTCTGCTACTACTGGCAGAAGAGCCTTTCATGGTTCTGGGAAATGAAGCTCTTGAGCACAGGGATGCAGATGCTGACAGTGGAATTGAAGGGTTTGAGAGATCTGGATGGGGCACTGATAGTGTTTGCTATAGGTTGCCAAGCCTGGCCCCTTCCTTGGCTTTCCACACCTGTCTCAAGGTGGGCCAATCACATATCTTCCTTGGGATTTGAAGCTTGGAATTGAAAAGGCAGAGCAAGTGTTAGTTCCTCTCTGCTTGCCAGCGGTGCTGTCCCTCACCGTTTGGAATAAATCCAGGTTTCTATGGGAGAAAATGAAGCTGACACACCAAGAGAAGTGAACATGACTAGAGGAGAGAATTCTATTGGTTCTAGTTCATGGTTCCAGTTGCCTTGCGATACAGCAGAACACCCTCTGTGAACCTGTAAGGAATTCTCCTCTGCTTAAGCTATTTGAGTTGGGTTTTATTCACTTGAACTCAAATGAGTTCTGATTAATGTACCCCTGTATAATCTTGTGCTGTCTCTCCCTTGCCACTATTCATAAATAATAACAAACACACTGATAATAATCATTGCATTGATACTGTGTGTCATATTTTTCTGATAAACACTAGAGTGTAAAGGGAGAAGTGACTATCCTATGAATAGAATCTGCCTGTGATCCTAGATATTCTTATCTTTCTTTTCTCTACTTTCTCTAATGGTCCTTTTTTGGGCCCCAGTGTTCCTCTCTGGGCTATGTGTTTTATATGCCCTATTTCTACCCAGGCATGTTTCTTACTTAAGTGCTATCTCTTTAAGATAGATTTCTTCTCTCAGACAATGTGAAATTACCGTGTGAAATCCACTTAAAAAATAACCTCCATAGTCCTCCTGAAATTTAAATTTCTTTTGGCAAATGGAATAGATGTCCATTTGAAAGCTGGAAAAAAAAATGTTCATGTATGGCTGTCAGGAGCCTTCCAGTTGCAAAAGGGAAATCTACTGACTCACGTAGTGAAAAGTTCAAGAATAACAGCTTCAGGTCTAACTAGATCTAGGAGCACAAACAATGCGATTATAGCATAGTGTTGTTATATCTCTCAGATCTGTTTTCCTTGATACTGGCTTCATTCTCAAGTGAACTCTAGCTACATGATCATCTCTTTCTTCATCTCCAAAAGGTTTAAGATGATACCTTATCAGCAAAACCCTGAAGCTAATGTTCATTAATTAGTTCTCATTGTCCAGCTTGAGCTTGGGGCTTGTGCCAATTCCTTGATTTATCACTGTGGCCATAGGCATGTGGCACTCTTATTGGTCATGTTTCAGCAATGTGCCCACATCTGGATTTAGGGGGAAGAATTAGGTCCCTGATCCACATGGCCTGGGGCTGAGGAAAGGAGAGTCTCTAAGAGAAAACAGGGATACTCTTCTCAGAGAAGTGTAATTGGATGCAGGACCCACAGAAACACTAAGTCCCTGAACCAGAAACTACCTACTTGAAAAAAACACTTCAGTGTATGCATTTGTGGCACAATGTCTTCCCTCAATCAATAATATATTGTAACATCTAATCACATTTTGCTCTGTTTTTCTGGAGGAAGGGGATGTACAGAGCAGAAAGACAGAAGGACTCAAGTGTGGCGAGGATTTCTTGGCATCAAAATGTTAGCACTTTGGGAGAAGGAGCTCTCCACCTAGCACTGCTTCTGGCCTCAGTGCTGAACAGGAGAAAGAAATGAATGCACAAGCTGAAGCAAGCACTGGGAGGGGCCAGTGGTAACTCCCTGGGGCTCTAGGGAAAGCCTTGCCAGAGCTAACATTTGAAGATAGTTATCACGATTTTTCTATAATACAACTTTGTGTTCTCCAAACAGAAAGCCAGTGAAATCTTCTCTGATGCCCTTGAGCAGGGTTAGTCACTTAGCATTCTGCACACACCCTGCTATCTGACTCACTTAAGTAGCATTGTATTATAATTGTGTTTACATATCAGTCACTACCAGAAAGCCAGCTCCCAGGACTACTATGTCCTACCTTACAAATCTCTCCTCCTTTGGAATAACACCGGGGAAGTGCTTTACGGGAGCACTTATTACCTACTAACATACCATACATTTTACTTACTTACTTTGCTTAGTGTCTTTCTCTCCTTCAACCAAAGTATAAGCTCCTTGAGTACAGGGACTTTGTTTTGTACAGGGACTTTGTTTTCTACAGGAATGTATCCTCAGCACCTAGGACAGTGTCCAGCATAGTGTAGGTGCTCAATAAATAAATTTTTTTGATGAATGACCATTCATGGGACTGGAGGTGGAGGAGGAGGATAACCAGGAAGGGATTTGGTTAGCCCAGGTACTCTTAGTAGAAGAGGGTAACTGGATGTTGGCTAGGGTACAGCAAGTGTCCTCTACCATGGTGGGTAAAACATGAGTCATCTTTGTTCTTTGTGTCATTTTTAAGGTATCTGTTTCACAGTGACTTCTCTTTCTTTTTTATTTTTATTTTTTTTATTTTTTGTGACTTCTCTTTCAAACAATGATCAACTGTTTTGATGAACAAATGAATTAGAAAATATGCCATAAATGCAATATTGAAAAACTTGAACAGTAACAAAAACCCCAGCAACACTTCATTGTATAAGGTTAGCAGGATGTTTGTTAAGTGAGAGACTGCTCCTGCTTTCTTGGGAATTTTATTTGAGGACCAAAAGGTTAAGAACATCCACACATCCTAAAGACCTGAGAGAATGACTATGCCTGATTCACTGAGAGGGTCTCCTAGCACTAGCTCTTAACCAGATCAGTAGGAAGAACTGTTTTTGAAGAATTGCAGGTATGCTAGTTTTCATCTTTCCTATCTACTTCCATGGTACTTTCCCTTTACCTTGAACCATATGATGACAATGTTTTAAGAAATCACTCAGAGAGATTTGCATGTGTTCTCTGGAATTTGGAGGACCCAGTGACTCTCAAGGGAGAAATCTAAAGGCTGCTGCATGTGGCAGAGCAAGATACAGAAAATACTTTCCTGGTTGCTGCATTTCCACTATGGCAAGTACAGGGGCATGTTCCTTGTGGACTAAATAAAGTCCTCCTGGAAGGGCCAGAGTTGTGTCACCTTAAGAGGCACCCATCCCAGGAGGACTGCCTGGGGTGGTAATGTAACTTGACAGAGGGGTAGGCTACCCTCTGGCCAGAGAGGAGGAGGAAATGCCTGTCCCAGGAGAACTTTGGAAAGGAGGTGTCTAGTAGGGAACCTCCAAGGGACCCATTAAAGTGCCCCACAGGATAAAGAGCCAGCAATTGTGCCTCTGCCACATAAGGAGACCTCAAAGCCAGAGCACAACTGTATCCGTAAAGCAAACTTGATCCTTTACTTTTCTGTCTTCCTTTCAGATCCTTGAGGGATTATCCAAGCAACAATGCACTAAAGGAGAAGGCATAGAATGAGGAAAGAGGGAGGTACCAACCATGTGTCTGTCTCCTATTGCAGGTTTCCAGGTCTAGGGTAGGGGAGAAGTTCACAATGGATGAGTTTGGAGTTTTGATTATATAGTGGACTGGGCTAGACTGGACTAGACTTCGTGTTATCTCAGAAAGACCTACAAAGCCATGAGATATGACAGCAATTTCATCCATCCCCTTAAATCAGAGCCCCTGCTGGAATAATTATCTGTCTTTGCACATTCTGTTCCTGCCTCCTAGAGTACTCTGCCATTTCATCTGAATGATCAAGTCCTACTCATCCTTCAAGACACAACTTGAAAGACATTCATTCTATGACGACTTCCCTGGTGCCCTCATTCTAAGGAAGGAAGATGCCCACAACATTTCTTTTCTCCTTCTTTAACAATCAAGTGGTACATGGACAAGTGGCACTTGACATGCAGACAGCCAGAAACTACATCACTCAGTGTAGTGATGGCAGTTAGCTGCATTCATGTGACCAAGTTCATATTAATGTCTTATCAATAATATGCCCACTTCCATTCCTGGGCCTTAAAATGTCTCACTTATACTCCTTCGCAATCTTTTTCCTTTTTGCTAGTGGAAGTACAGACACATTGTCACCAAGCTTCAACTGTTCAGATGAGGATAATAACATAAGGACCAGCAGAATAACAGAAAGAAAGGAACCTGTGTCTCTGAACAATAGAGGTAGAAAAATATCTTCCCTCCTTGGATTATTACATAAGAGTGAAATACTGCTCTTTGTTTCTTATTCATTATTTTGTTGGCTCTTTGTTTGAGATGTTTAAATTTTTGACATAACTAATTTGATTTATGATTATAGATCTTCCTATAACTCTTTACCTGTCCATCTTCCCCAGTAGACTTCATGTTCCCTTGGGGGTTGAAACCAGATGTATTGAATTTTGTTTTCCCCAGTCTAGCAAAGTGTCTGTTCATGGTAGATGTTCAATGTATACATATAAGATGAAAGAGGACAGGTGAATTAAAAAAAATTACAGTGTCTTGTAAAATTCCTAAAGACTTGGAATAGTTCTCAAATGAATTGCTTTTGACCACTAAAGCAAAATTTTCCCCTACTGTCTCTGCTAAGTTCACTTTGCTGCTATCCTGCTATCACTTCACTATGGTAGAGCCCTAATGAGTGGGCTTGTTTCAATCACTGAATGTTTTTTTAATAATCATGTGTAGGTAAGAAAGCTGAGGCTTTCACTTCTCTATTCTCAAGAGTACAAGCACAGAGTGTTAAGTGGTCTGTGGGTTGGTGAGAAATGTTTTTCATGTGCCAAAATTATTCCCCATTCTTCTTCCTCAAGAGCAAGTGCTTTGTATCTAGTAGCAAGAATGAAGAGGAAGGAGATTTTACAATAATAAAATTCACAGTTGATTTTGCCTGCCTGATAGAAACACCCCAGTTAGAAACATTAAAAATTGTTATTTCCTACTGGAATGACCCTTTACTCCTCACTCAAATTGAAAAACATAAAGAGTACTTATTGGATGCTTAAGATATTATAGTTAAATAGCTAGCAATATGTAAAATTTCTGCATAAACTTAAGACCATTTGCGATAGAAGTTTCTGATAGAATACTCTCTCTCTTTCATTTATTCATCCAGTTATTCTATAAATATTTATTGAGTAGCTACTTTGTTTCTGGTATTCTATTGAGCATTAGAGATTCAACAATGAGAAAATTTTCACATGCCTAAATTATTTCCTATTTTTCTCAATTCCTTAGAATATAACAGGGAAGATCAATAGGTATTCAATAGTAATTTGAATGTGAGGAGGGTGTTATGGACTGAATTGTTTATGTCCCCCCACAATCCCTAATAATAATACCAATATGATAGAATTTGGAGATGTGAAGCTTTTCGGAAGTAATGAGGTTTAGGTGAGGTCATGAGAGTGGGACCCTCATGATGGGATTTGTGTCCTTATATGAAGAAGAGGGTGGACTAGAGTCCTCTCTCCCCCCTCTTCCTCCTGCCTGTCTCCCTGCCACATGAGGGCGCAGTAAGAAGGTGGCTGTCTGCAAGCCAGGAAGAGGGCTTTCACCAGGAACTGAGTGAGTCACACCTTAATTTTGGTTGGACTTCCCACCTCCAGAACTGTGAGAAATAAATGGCTGTTGTTTAAACCGCCCACTCTATGATTTTTTGTGGGGTTTCTTTTTGTAGCAGCCAAAGCTGACTAATATAGTGTTATGAAGGAGGGTATATCAGGAGCCCATATAAAAGGGGTGCTGAATTTGGTTTAAGAGTCATGAGTGCCCTCCTTGAAGAAACTTAAGGGGATACAAGTAGGAGGTGGAGAACTTGGCAGGTGTAACAGCTTGACTTTGATCAGGAAAAGAAAATCCCTTTAAACATTTCAGGTATAAAGGGTTTAATGTAGAGCTTCCAAGAATGTGGGAGAAGCTGGGGGAGTGAAGATCTGGAGAAAGAGTCAGAGAGTTGGAGAAGCAGGTGCTAACAACTCCAGCTTAAAGCACAGGTGTCATTGGAAAAGCTGTAGTTTGCAGGGAGGTTTGAGTTGTGTCTATCTTGAGTTGTGTCTATCCAGCTGTCAAAGTTAGACCATAGACCATGTGGTGGGAGCTGTGGTGAGGTCTGAGAAGCCTTTTTAGCCACTGCCCCTAACCAAACTCTCTGTCTGACCATCACCAAACTGCTGTCATGTTGGACTGCCATGGTTTTGCGTTAATAAAGGACTCTACTTCATTTTCCCTTTATAAATATTACATGAATTCCTTTTGTTGCCAGTGAGAAAGAGAATTCTATGAAATGTTGTTCTTAATCTTAGCCAGATGTGTAGCTGTCCCAAGTTGGCCATAGAGAACCTAGTTCAACAAGTAATAGGGGAGAAAGTTCTGGGTTTAGTAAAACAGGATAAGTGGAGACATGGAGGTAAGAAAGCATGGTATGGTTAAGAAGGGGAAAGATAGCTAAGCCAATGTCAAGATGTGGTACGAGTTTAGGTTGCAGAAAGTTTTGGCAGCTTTTTATGGCTATTGAAACACTTTTCTAAGAGGAACAGGGAGCCATTCAAGGATGTCAAACAGGAGAGCACCTGATCAGATTTCCATTTTGAAGAGGTCACTCTGGTTGCAGTATGGGGAGCAGATTGGAGGGGGACAGGAGTGAGAGCAGGAGAGGCAAGATACAGTACTAATTTAGGCTTGTATGGTGGAAATGAGGATGGAGAAAAATGGAATGGCAGGAAATGCATTTTGGAGGTAGAGAAAAGCTCCTTAGCTGTTGCTTTTAAAAAGCACCTACTTCTGGCTAATTGCTTGAGCCACATGAAATGGCCATCTTATAGGTAAAGATGACCAAGTATTGGCAATTTCATATGAATAGGATAATAAAATATATTCTCTAAAGTTCTGTAACAGTCATGTTGCTGCAGAGGAAGGGTGATTAGAACAGTGCTGTGACTTTCCTTAATGGCCAGAATTGGGAGCCAGAATGGGCTTTCTGCCTACATAAATGCCTGCAAAGATATTTTCAACCCAAGAGGGCTTCAGTGGTAAGTAAGAGAAAATCTAATTCAAACCAAGTTAACCATAAGTTAATCATACTTATAGGCACATGAAATTGAAATACCTATGGTATAGGGACTACGTTTGTTTAGGAGTTTGGTTTCATTCCTCAACTCTGGTCTCCTCTGTGAGGCAGTTTCATCCTCAAGCTGATTTCCCTCCTGAAAGGAAGCTGGCTGCAAGCATCTTAGAAATGAAGGGGCTAGGGCACATGACTGGCTTAGTCTGATGACCATGAGATTCCTGATCTTGGGATCACGAGTTCAAGCCTCAAGTTGGATGTAGAGAATACTAAAAACAAACAAACAAACAAACAAACAAACAAACAAAATGAAGGGCCTTACGGAAGTCTAAAGGATTTCTTAGGGTCAGTGCTAGCCTGGCACTGCTGACCACCGGGCATGTGCTCT
This sequence comes from Nyctereutes procyonoides, assembly GCF_905146905.1. Taxonomy (NCBI): domain Eukaryota; kingdom Metazoa; phylum Chordata; class Mammalia; order Carnivora; family Canidae; genus Nyctereutes; species Nyctereutes procyonoides. Next base: position 43,721,165 of record NW_026575140.1, on the reverse strand, counting down.
TGGATCCTGAGACTGTTGCCCCCAATGCTGAGGTGGCAGCAGGGAAGATTCAGTTTGGACTCATTTCCTGAAATTTGCTCTGGCAGAGAATGAAGAAAAAGAGTCATCTTTTCAACTTGGGGTAATAATCCATTTCATATAATTACATTGAGATGGTACTTTAAATGCTGTCTTCCTACCATCTTGTTGAAACACAGTACAGATATGGTCTTAGAGAAAAGCTGAGTACTGCCTACAAAGAGGTTGTAAAAAGTTTTCATTGTTATAAACTCAGAAAGGAAATATGCTAGACATTAGCTCTGTGTCACAGTCCAGCTCTAGGAATGGTGTGCTTGTGAAGAACTCTCGTCCATCATTGACCATAATTTTATACCTCTGGATCCTCTGAACATTTACTACTGACCTTGATAACCTATCTTAGTTTGAGGACCTGCCCTGGAAAATGTTGTTGTCTAGGATGCTTTCTTGATATTACTAAAGTGACCACAGATCCAGATTTCACAGGACTGATTATCCCTCTCTTCTAGTTTAACATTTATCACAGATAGAAACATCCTGATCTGGGTGACAAACAGTATGGTCATGTTAGCTGATAACCACTTGGCTTGTGCTGAAAAGCATGCTGGGTGATGGAGAAAAAATGGAAACAGAATGGGTCAACCTCAATATAGCCCTGTAATTTCTAGTATATACATTGTGCCAAGCCTGCATTAAGTGCTTCATGTGCTTTAACTCAATCCTTACAACAATCCTTCAAGGGCAACAGTATCCCTGTTTATTTTACAGATGAGAAAACAGAAATAAAACAAAGTAAATTGCCCAAGCAAACTTTCTCAGCTATTAAGTAGAAGAGAAAGGACTCAAACTCAGCATAGATACAGTCTAAGGGTCAAGTAACAATGCACAACAATGTTGGTATCAGTATCTGTATCTTTAAAGTTGTTTATATCTTTGGGCCACAGAAAATCCAACTCAAAAAGGGTTAGGCTGCATTAGCTGACAGAGGAGGAGCCCTGAGGCCAGGAGGCCCTCAGGCTGGGTAGACAAGAGGTTCAGTGGCCACGGCAAGGACCCAGTGTGTGTGCTCTGAGGTCCACAGTGTAAGCTTCATGCCAAAGCTGCTTTCTTCCATCCCTGTAGAATAGTGGTCAGTAGCAATCAAGAGAACATGCTTCCTTCTTCTCACCCAGTAGAGAGAAGCTGGTTTCCTACGATTTATCTCTTCAGACTGAAACAACGTTTTTTCCCCAAAACCTCCCTCCTGTCTCATTTGCTCATAATTGTTTATACCTGCTCCATCCCTGAACCTATGGGATAACTCTTGCCTGGGCCTACATTTGAGTTGAACCATCCAGCAGTCAGCAACATCGACAAATACTGTGGGATCACTTTTCTGTGTGTGGAATCTAAACAAATGAACTCATAGAAAAAGATGTCAGATTTGTGGTTACCAGAGGTGGGGGGGAGGAAGGTGGCCAAAAGGTACGAACTTCCAGATATAAGATAAATGATCACTAGGGATGTTATGTGCAACATGACGGCTATCGTTACCACTGCTGTACAATAGACAGATTTCGTTCGCTATCTGAAAGCAGAGTGTTCCTATGAAAACTCTTATAAGCCAAAGTGGCTTAGAATGAAAATATCCTCTGTTTTGTGAAAGTTAATGTTATGCCATTTCATCTTTCGGAAAGACCTACATTAGTACCCTAATAGCATTTTTTCATATAAGTGAAAATCCTCCTCAAATTTCTTTTGGTTAGTGAAAACAGGTACTAATGTAGGTCTTTCATAAAAATGAAGTGACTTAATGAGAACATTTGGAAAATGGGGGGCACTTGTACTGGAAAGTTGTTAAAAGAATAAAGCCCAAGAGTTCTCAACACAAAAACATTTTTTTTCTTTTTATTGTATACCTATGAGGAGGTGGATATTAGCTGAACCCACTGTGGTAATCATTTCACAACTTATGTAAATCGAGCCATCATGCTGTATGCCTTAAACTTCAAAAGGCTGCATGTTAATTACTTTCCAACAGAACTGGGGGAAAAATTACCTAGTAAGAGGAAACGGAGTATATCCTTGGAATACTATGTTTAGAAAGTTTTCAGTAAGAATTCCAGAGTAGTCATGATGTTAAGCAGATATATTATTTTCCAGACTTAAGCTGGAAGACTTTCTGCTTTCCCCAATTTGCCTCTCTTCTCTTTAAAACCTAAAAAATGCAAAAATATAATAAAACCTCAAAATGCACGACCTCCAGAAGTTTTCCTTTAATTCCTGAGCAAGCCACCATTACAAGCTTTTTTCCGAAACAACTTTTTTAATCTGTAATTTAATTTTACGCATTTGTGTATTTGTTACATGCACTGAAAACCTCTTCTTGAATGGTGCTGTGTACCCCATGGGTGCTAAATAAAGACTTGACTTGCAAAAAAAAATATTTATATATATATCAGAATATCTTGTCTTGATGTTCAGTATTCTCCCAATAAAAAGATAGAGATTAAAAAATACTGGGTAGACAGGGAAACACATGGACTAGAAGGGCAAAGGCAAAGAAAGTCAGGACACAGCCTCTTCCTTTGTTGGGCAGAATTGACCATCAGGGGAAATAATGGTGCTGAAAGGCACAAAGGAGAGGAATTTCTTTTCTTTTTTTTTTTTTTTTATTTATGATAGTCACACAGAGAGAGAGAGAGAGAGAGGCAGAGACATAGGCAGAGGGAGAGGCAGAGGGAGAGGCAGGCTCCATGCACCGGGAGCCTGACGTGGGATTCGATCCCGGGTCTCCAGGATCGCGCCCTGGGCCAAAGGCAGGCGCCAAACCGCTGCGCCACCCAGGGATCCCCAGGGAGAGGAAATTCTGACCAGAGATTTTCGGTTTGTCACTGTTGAATCAACTCCAGGTGTGGGTAGAGTGGAGTGAACTGAGTTGAAATCCTAGCTCCACCTCAACTATGAATTGACCTTAAACAAATTAATCTATTCAAACTTCAGTTTTATCTTTTTTTTATTTATAAAATGGGGTCCCTCTTCTGGGTATTATGAGGATTACATAGCAAATGAACATGTAGTGCACAGAATAAGTATTCTGTGAGTAGTTTCCTTTCTCTTTCCATTTATATTCTGTCCCCCAGAATACTTCTCCCTGCCTCAATCCCCACCTTAGATACTGGCTATAAGGCTGCATCTAGCTCTATAATTTCAGGGTTTCAAAATCATGGCTGGCTGACTGGGAGAGAACTTTCTGGTTGCTCTCAGGAGTGTTCAACTATATACATGGGAAGGAGAGGAAGGTGTGATGAAAAAAAATCCGACTGCAAAAACCCAGCAAAAGTGGCAGAAAATCAAGTTTAGAACTCCCTTTTTTTTAAATTTTTATTTATTTATGATAGTCACACACACACACACACAGAGAGGCAGAGACATAGGCAGAGGGAGAAGCAGGCTCCATGCACCGGGAGCCTGACGTGGGATTCGATCCCAGGTCTCCAGGATCGCGCCTGGGCCAAAGGCAGGCGCTAAACCGCTGCGACACCCAGGGATCCCCCCCTTAGAACTCCTTTAAACCGAAAAAGGAATCATGATAGGGCTGGGGAAGGTCTACAGCAAATGAAGAGTGGATAAACTGAACAAAGGACAGAAAGAACAGACATTCAGTGGATCTCAAACAAATGCTGTCAGGACTCTCGCCTTCCACATTCCCTCTCCAGTGTTCTGCATACTAAATCAAAATCTTTCCCTACAGATCAGTGTCTGGAGATCCTGCCTACAAACAGTTTTTAAATTTCATAGCTTCTGGCTTCTTTCCACAACCAGAGAAAGACTGAACCACCCTGTCTTGTTGGTGTCAAGAATAAAATGGGAGACTCAGCTTGAGGGATTTGTTTACCCTTGGTCCAATCAACTGTGACTTGGAAGGGGGTTTGAAAGAACACGGTGACACCTACTTGAAATAAGTGGATAGAGTTGAAATTGGAAGATTTCCTACACACCAAAAAGGGAATTCTGTTCTTAGAATGAAAAGGAGGGTGCCAGATAGATAAAGCAATAAATGTCTTCTATCCAAAGTGTAAATCCCACAATAGTATGCTAGGTTGGTCACATTCAAGTTGAAATTTCTCAAGCTAGGAAATGGCTACACTTTAGAGGTGAGATTTCCCATCAGAATATTCATGGGCTGTCCTATAGATAAATCTCAATTCCAGGGGTGCAAGATTCTAGGAGTGCATGTTATTTCCATAGACAGTGTTAGTCTAATCTAACTGGTGAATTAACCAGATATATCTGAGGAAGACTGCCCTGTGAGCCATATGGCCTTTTCTCACCATAGCTGAGTGGACCAGGGCTGACAAACTGACCTGAGGCTGGGCAACATCTTCCCTTCTCAGTGGTCTGTGAATTCATTCGTGCATTGATCTATCAATTCAACAAATACTTATCAAGAGAGGCACTGTTCCTAGGTACCAGGCAGATAGTGTCCCTGCCCTTATGAACCTCACACATTCAAAAGGGCAAACAGATAAGAAATAGATGTTAAGTGTCACGAAGAGTATAAAGCGAGGCATGAGACTAGAGAGTGCCTTGTTAGCCTGACACGGGAAGAAAAGATGGGTAAGCAGATTTCTGGAATTGTGCACTAGAAAACTGAGTTAGAAAGCTGTGAAATCCTCAGAGCCTTAAGGCATGAAGTCCCCAGATTGGGTCAGATGAGGCATACGTAAGAAGAAGAACTCTCTCTAGATAACAAATGTAGAGAAAAGTAGAAGCAACCGGAATAAGCAGCTTCCCGGAGGTGGAAGAAAACACCTCAGTTCCTGATTTCTCCTCTTCTAGTTCCAGCTTCCAGGAGGCCCAGAGGAAATGTTCACCAGAAGCAGTGGTGTGCTAGCATGAACTTGCACTGGGTCATGCGAGCTGTTGTGTGTCTTCCCAACTCTGCGTTCAGTGATATGACATCGTAATTTGGAATTTGCCACGGTGGGAGTATTTACACCATGGGAACTGGCAAATGCTACAGAAGTGACAGTCATGCTTCACTCCCAGCACCTAGCACAGAGTCTGACTCATAGTAGGCTTGTCAACATTTTCATATAGAGAATGATTGTGCTTAGTTATCGAATGATTGACTTGTTCTCCATGGATTACTCATAGCTCTCCATGGATTACAGCATAGGCTCTCTGCTTCTGTGTCAGGCACTGTATCAAGCACTTTATATACATTTGCTCATTTAATCCTTTTTTTTTAAAAAAAAGATTTTTATTTATTTGACAGGGAGAGAACACAAGCAGCAGGGGCAGCAGAGGGAGAGGGAGAATACTGAGCAGAGAGCCCAACTAATGGCTCCATCCCAGGACCCCAGGATCATGACCAGAGCCAAAGGCAGCTGCTTAACTGACTGAGCCACCCAGGTGCCCCTCATTTCATCCCACAACAACCTTGTGAGGCACAAATATACCTTCATTTTATAGATAAGAAACTGAGGCACAGAGAGGTCAAATGAGTTCCTGAAGACCATACAACTAGTAGGTAGCAGAACAGGCATGAATAAATAAAATGAATGGTAACTTGCAGGCAGTCAGTGGTGGTGCCATGGGGCGCTCACTACTCGAGCATGTGGCTTCCTTCTCCAGGTGGACACACACAGCACATTGGAGAGCTGGGGATGAGGGACAAGTAAACGGGCTGGACCTCGTGGTAAATGTTGAAGGAGGGGGTCACAGGGCAGTATGTGGTTCCAGTTCCATGTGTGTGCATGATTTCAGCTGGATCTGAGTCTTTTTTAGACTGGTGTGAGCCTGCCTGTCAGCATCCTCACTGATGAGCTGCACCTTGGGCTGTAGGGCTTCTAAGGGGTCTAGATCCCCCTGCACCTCTAGAGCCTCACCATGTAGAACAGGCCTTTGCTGGTCATCGTGGAGCTATTTTTGTTTGGATGCAGCTGCAACTGCCAGAGGCATTTCCGCCTAGGCCTAGCAAATGTTTCAATGCCGCCAGACTTGAAAGCTGAGCAAACCTCAAAAACCTGGTGGTGGGTTGCCCCCTGGAGCCAGCAGCTGCCAAGAACCTGACAGCCAGACAGCCATTAGGCCAGACCCCATTAGGAGTGGGGCTCTAGCCCAGCAAAAGTTAGGAACGGAAGCTCTTACTTTTATAATGTAGTGAGCTCTCTCTCAGCAATCTGAGCTGCCACAGTCCTGACAAGTGACCACAGAGCTGTCTTGTTTTCCTAGCTCAGTGAGGAGGCAGTCGGAGCCCAGCAAGGCTGCTGTGGGTCCTCAGAGGTGGATGGACAGAATGGGATTGTTCTGAGCCAGGGCAAGGCCTGTGGCGCCCATGAGACCTGAGTTCAAATCTTGCTAGCTGTTGGGTTCTAGAGCCAGAACTTAACCCTCCACACCTCGGTTCCCTCCCCTGCAAAATGGGGAGAGTCATTCCTATATCAGGGCGTGATGGTGAGAATGCATGAATAAGACTTGCATCACAGCCATGCAGGTGTGATTATCAGAACAGCTCAATTCCCATCACAGATGAAGGCATGGATGCAACTTTAGGAAATCACAGGCTCCTAGAAAGTTAGTGTATGGTGAGATCTAAGAAATGTTCAGCCCAATTTTCTCTTTTTACAAGGAAGGAAATTGAGGCCCAGAAAGATTACACCGCTTATAAGGTCAGGGCCGCAGCTGGAATCCAGTGACCCTGGACTTTCTTATTCCTCCAGGTGTCATTCTTCATTGGTGGTAAGGCCATAGCCAGGACTGAACATTTGCAGGCTTTTGAGAGGGTGCTGGGAAGGAGGTCTAGTGACCAGGACACCCCGAAAGATGAAGCTTCACATTCCTGGTGTAGAGCAGGAGCTCAGTAAGTGCTGGATAAATGTTGGATAAATCCAATGACTTTGGATGTCCCTAAGAAGATGTCAGGGTTTTAGCACTGAATATAGCAATACTTTAAACCCCGGCTACTCTCTTTTTCCTGGGCATGCCCCATATCTCAGGAATATTTGCTCATGTGGTCACCGAGCATGCAGAAGCCCTTCTGCTGAAGTCAGCAGGGAGAAGTAGAAATGGCAGTGGACTGGCCCAGAGGATCTAGATTACACAGTGGCTCTGCCAAGGTCTAGCTGGTTGAAATTAACTAAGCCACTCACTTTCTCTGAAGAACAGTTTTCTAATCAGCAAAATAAACCAGAACCCCTGCCTTGCCTACTTTGCAGGGATGCTCTCGAGATTAAACGAGGTCCCTTCATTCTCTCCAACATAACCAGCACGATTGGCAGTCAGTGTGGGGGAGAGCCAGGCCAGCACTCTGGAGTCAGACTGCCTGGGTTCAAATATAGCTCAAATGCTTACCTACTAGCTGCATCACCTTGGGCCTAACTTAGTCTCTCTGACCTCACTTTCCTTATCTATAAAATGGGGATGATATTACTGCATAAGATTAAGACCGAAGATTTAAAGAATTAATCCATCGGTAGGTTTAGAACAGAGTCTAATACTATGTGCTCAATTAAATGCCAGCTCTTATGATGATTAGCTTAGAGGGTAAGTTTTTTCCACCTTAAATTCTTATGTGCCCTCATTTGCAAGAGTTTGTTTTCTACCTCATGGGCCCCACCTAACTCATGCTGTCCCAACTGACTCTTGGTCAAGTTGGCCAACAAGCTCAGAATTTCCTCAGCCCAGCCTGCTTCCAGATGCCCAACACCCAGAACAAATAAGAGAAGCTGACTAGGCTTTAGTTGCTTTTACTTCCCACTCTCAGCAGATGGTGCCTGGCCTGGCACCGTCACTCAAAGGCTTGTCCACTCCAGTGATGCCCTTGTCAGTCCTCCAGCAGTGTCCCTTGGCTTGGCTCTAGAGCTGAACTCTCGCAGTTCACACTCACAAAGCTTCTCAAATTGGAACCCTGTGTTGGAAGGCAGGGTCTACAGTCTTCCAGCCTCAAGTCCAGGCTATGCAGGGGCCAGCCCAGCCCCAAGAAAACCAGAGCCTTTGTGTTGAACCCAGATACCCTCTGTGCTCCTGATGAGAACCCTTGCTGTGCTTGTGCTCTCCTGCCTGCTGGCCTTGGTCAGAGCTCTAACTTTGACTCTCAGGGATACAGGTTTGGGTTTACAGCAGTTTTCTTACCCCTCAACCCAGCAGGCAAAATCTGTCAGGGAGGGATGGCCTGGGTACATATTTCCGTGGGGCAAGTTGTGCCTGCCCCTCTTGTGTATGTATCTAAGAAGACCCATTGGTTCTTGACAGAGCAGGTGTGGTCTACTCTGAAGTCATGCCTGGGGGAGTGGGTGGAGGGTGGCACACCCCACATATATGTCCATCTGAGATCTTATCTGAATAAAGGTCTTTGTAACTGTAATTAATTTGAGGATTTTAAGATGAAATTATCCTGATTACCTGAATGGACCCTAAATGTTCTATAAGAGACAGAAGAGAGGAAGACACAGACACAGAGAGGAGGCGGCCATGGGAGTTCAGAGGAAGAGATAAAAGTTATGCCACCACCAGTTTGAAATACCTGGAGCAACCAGAAGGTGGAAGAGGCATGGGGGATTTCTTTCAGAGCCTTAGGAGAAGTGGTGGCCCTGTTAACAGCTTGATTTACAATGTATGGTCCCCAGAATCATGAGGGAAAAATTTCTGCTATTTTACGCCACCTCATTGGCAGTAATTTGTTCCAACAGCCCTAGGAAGCTAACACCTGGTGAGCACCTACACTGAGAGCAGGCCAGTAGCTTCCTGCATCCTGTTGTGCGGGCATTTATTAAGCTACTCCCTGCTTGCTGGTGCTGGGCTAAGGATGTTAAGAAAGGAGAAAGCATGCCTTGTTAACCACAAAGTGCTCTATATACAAATGCATATCATTAGCTCCTATGATGATTGATTTCTTAGAATCTGACTTTTAAAGTTGGGCTGTGATTTTAGAAGTTGTCAGGTTGGGATCCCTGGGTGGCGCAGCGGTTTGGTGCCTGCCTTTGGCCCAGGGCGCGATCCTGGAGACCCGGGATCAAATCCCACATCGGGCTCCCGGTGCATGGAGCCTGCTTCTCCCTCTGCCTGTGTCTCTGCCTCTCTCTCTCTCTCTGTCTCCCACTAATAAATAAATAAAATCTAAAAAAAAAAAAAGAAGTTGTCAGGTTTAACCTTGAATTTCCCAAGTTTGGGCAGTGATAATACCTAGTTTTAAATTTAGCCCTTTGTGCGAGGTACTGGTCTCTCTACTTTTCATGTGTTAGTTCATGTAACCCTCTTAATGACCAGAAGTACCTGTAACTACAATTGCTGTGTTGGGATGAGAAATTCAGAGTGCAGAGAAGTCAGATAACTTGCCCCAGATTCCTGAGTTAAGTGTGGAAACCGGGTACCTAACAGTGAGCCTTGCTTAACTGCTTGATCATTTGACCACGGTGCCTCACCCATCACTTCCCGAGAGCTTAGAAGCCAGGACCTGAGCCAGGTGCTGGGGCTGCAGGGATGAATACAATATAGTCTGCCCAGAAGACAGGGATAAGGGAAAAATGTAAACAAGGTATAATAATGTAAGTGTCCAAGTTCCACATGGATTAAAGGTACAACACAAGTCTAGAAATTGGTTGCAGACTGGTGTGGGCAAGCACTTCTGCTAGATCGAAGACTTTATTCTGTAGGCAGGAGCAAGCACAGGAAGCTTTCAGGGAGGGCTCTGCAGAAGAGCTTGCTGGCAGCCAGGGGCCAGGAGGGCACTTTGAGGAGAGGTGGGGAGGGAGTGCAGATACACTACTCCACTGGACTTGGCTTATCAGGATGGTCGGGGTTGTATACTCCTGGCTGTCTCCTCCCTAGGTTGGCTCCCGTGGTACCTCATCTGGCCCCAGGGAACTCACATGCTTTCTCCCAGGCTCCTCCCGGTTGACAGCAAGTCTGAAACTGGTCAGCTTGTCTTCAGCTAGTCCCTGAACTCAAATATTTTCTGATTGACCTAGTCTCTCAAATGGCATTCTCTTTTATAACTCCCTTTCCAGTTCCTTCAACCTGGACCAAATTAGCATTCTTTCCAGGCTCCAATTTCCTATTCTCTTCTTATCCCTGGTAACCAGCTCTCAGCTGCTGTGCAGCTGCACTCGAGAAGTCACGAAATAATTCATCGATTTTTATTGCCCACCCTTGATATTCAGGGCTCTGTGCTAGATACTGTAGAGGATAAACAGATGTGTCTGTCTCCTCCACTTGATAAGGACCTTATCTTCTCCCTGTGTTAGCACAGTGCCTGACTTGGAAGATGCTCAATTTTGTCAAATGAATGACTAAACAAATGAAAAAATAGTTTCTACCTTTAATGAGCCTGTCATCTAGTTGGGCAGATAGGCACAGCAATGTCTTTCTCACCTGACATCAATGGGGAGTAAAAAAATTCTAGATGCATTTTCTAGATAAATGAAACACATTCCTTTGAATATCAAATTGTATTTATCTTAGACAATTTAGATGAGAAAATTTAACTTCTTCCTTTCCTTTCTTCTCCTAGTAGTTATTACTCTTCATATTGCCAGTGGAAGAATTGAAATTGACTTTGATAATAGAATTTTCTGATCTGAAAACCAGGGTTTCACACTTTTAGCTGTGGCCTGCAGACAATGCAATCAGGATGTAGTTTTTTTGTTGTTGTTGTTTTTTTGTTTTCCTCTCCCCATTTCTGGCCTCTCTCTAAATGTTTGCTTCATTCTCAGACAGATTTTCCTTCTGAAGTACAAGAGGGTGCCAGCAGATCCCAAGGCTGCACACTTCCTTGTGTCAATCAGGAAGAGAAGAGGATCTTTGATATCTCTTATAGAGGAATGAGGCTTGTCCTCCTCTGAAGATGCAGGAAATGTCTCTGATTGGGTTATACACTCTCTGAACCAATCTGTAGTCAGGGAATTGGAATTCTGTGATTTCTATGGATCAATCAAGCCCACTATTCAGGGTGGAGTCAATCATACCCCAATACCAAGACTGAGCACTGAGAGGGGTGGTTCCCTCACAGGAAGTCAGAAGAACGACAAATGGATGTTCCAGTCAATGTTTATGATTCCTTCCCTTCTTTCCTTTCCATTCCATTCTCACCTTCTTTTTTTCTCTCCTCTATGGCAAATTCTGTTACCAGGGCAGGGGCAAAAACATGAGAACATACTTCCTGCTCTTGAGGTCCTTCAAGACAGGTCAGGGAGTGATAAATGAGAGCAATAATTATAGCAGTGGACAAATGCTAGTAATATAGAGGTGGGAACATAGAGGAAGAACATGGATGGTGCTATTGACCTGAGGATGACATAGAAAGTTTTCCAGAACTGTTAAAACATAAGCTGACTTAGTGGATTGAATAAAAGGTTACCAAAGAGTCAAGAAGACACATGGTATTCCTATCCAACAGGAAAGAAAATGTGAATGCAAATAGATGTGAAGGGCTGAGGTGAACCTCAAGGAGCTCTGTGAGGCTGGAAGAGTGGCGGAGTGGGGCATGGAAGAGAAAGAAGGAGACTAAGACTGTTGTTTATCTATTCTATCATCCACTAAACTGGGCATCGCACATCCATCACCTTAATTAATTTTAACATTAACCCTGTATGTTCTATGATGAGATAAACTTACTTACAGTCCACCATCCTTTCTCTTTTTCCACTTAGCATCCCTCCACTTCCTCTTCCCCTCATCTCTGAAGATAGAAAAGATTTCAAAAAATGGTGGATAATGAGAACCAAAGAAGTAGAATCCCTGCTCTCTGTCCAAAGACATGACATGTCAAGAACATGTCATGGGGGTGGGGGGCTGTGGTAAGGAGAAAGGGGATGGGGGTGTAACCTGATGGAACAGAGAAGGCTGGTGAGAGGTTTCCATTAAAGTAGAAAGGGAAGAGAGTCCCAGAAGGCTGGATTATTGGAAGAGAGGAGAGGGCAAGAGATTTGATGCATTTCAATGAATCTTGAATTTTTGAATCTTGAATTTTAGTGCTCTATATTAATTACTGCTGTGTAACTCAATAAACTAGCTCAAACCTTAGTGACCTAAAACAAAAATAAACACTGATCTCACACAATTTCAGTGGGTCAGGAATTGGGGAGTGGCTTAGTAGGATGGTTCTGGCTCAGGGTCCATCATGAAGTGTCAGTCAAAGTGTCAGCTAAAGCCATGACAAGGCCTAGAAGAGCCACTTTTGCGTTGGTGCATGCACAAAGCTGTGGGCAGGAGGTTCCTCACTACATGGACCTCTCCACTGCGTGTCGTCATGACATGGTAACTGGCTTCCCCCAAGGTGAGTGATCCAACAAGGAAAGAATGGACTTAGCAATGTGTCCCCCACACAGTCATTTCAGCAGTATCTCGTTAGTTACACAGGTAGGCCCTCCCTATTTGGAGTAGGAATTTCAATGGCATGAAAACTGGAAAATCACTGGAGGCCATCTTGGAGACCCTGATACTGCAGACATCCTTTTATGTTTGAAGAAGACATGAAGAAAAGATGAAAAATTCCACTCTGGGCCATATTCATTAAATGTGTTGTGTCTCAGGCAGTAACTGAACAATTTTGAGTCCTGGCTGTATGTGCTAATTTTGGTACTTAAAAAACCCATTTTACAATGCAAAGTATTACCCTAGGTCAATAGTCATCTTGGCCTACCCAAATCCAAAACTCAAGTTAGGAAGATGTGTTGGTGTTCTGCAAAGGGGCTTCTGACTCTCGATTTCAGTTTAGGTCACAATCTTACAGTCATGAGATTGAGCCCCACACTGGGCTCCATACTCAGAGTGAAATCTGCTTCAGGTTCTCTCCCTCTGCTTCTCCCCTCACCCACTTGTGTGCATGAGTGCTCTCTCAAATACATACATACATACATACATAAAATCTTAAAAACAAAATTAAAAGGAGGCTTTGCAGTGACTGTCCTTGGTTGAACAGTAAGGGGATTGCAGAGCCCAGGTACATCTTGCCCTCTAATTCAAACTCATTCTACTGTTCTATCTATTGTTCCTAAATTTCTCTCTTTTTCTGATTATTTGTATTCATTTTTTAATGAATGTTAACAAAATATAACAGCATACATTCTTCAAGGGAAAGGATTATTTCTTATTTATGTTGTTATTCCAACTTCAAAAACACTCTTGAATGTATGTGTGTGTGTGTGTGTGTGTGTGTGTGTGTATACATGGATATACAATGTCTTGAATGTATATAATATATATTAGTTTATCTGTAGTTTTAATTTTATTATTAAAGTTTCATTACCAGTCAGGGTAATGTACCAGCCAGGGTTCTGTCAAGAAAACAAGCTACTCTAGGTATTTCAGGTTGGAATTAAACTTGATAAAGGGAGATAGAGGCCTACAAAACCATTGGAAGGGCTGGGGGCAAGGATAGGGAAGGTGGCTGCTCATTGTCAAGGAATCTGTATGTGTAGGGATCCCAGTAAAGCTACCACCAGGATCCCAATGCTGGTGGCATCAGAGGGCCCTGGCAACTCCACAGCTACTTCAGAAAACAATGTCTCTCCTTGTCATCCATCTTCCAGATCTCTCACTGACAGAGTCTAGCCAAACCCTTGCTGACAAGGGGCTCTGGGAAATGTAATTTCTAGGTTTTCAACCTCTGTGGTACAAAGGGGAGTTAGAAAGGGTGGGGCATGTACTGGGCATCAAAAGACATTATCTGGTGTAGACATCATTGCTTTCAGATGGTTATGGCCCATCTTCAGGGGCAATGGCATCTGCTTACTATTATGCAGTGTTCTTTGGAAGGATTATGACTCAAGAGATAGACAGCTGAAGTCTGAAAAAGAAATACTAGTCTTAACTTCAATGGCATTAACTAGGAGCAGTAATTATTGTCCATAATGGCTATAACAGCAGAGTCATTATGGGTATGGGTTTCAGAATTCTAAGACCCTGTGTCAGTATCTAATCTGTGACCTTGAGGACATCATCAAACCTTTCAACTTCTCAGTTTCTCATCTGTAGGATGGGGATAATAGACTCTCCCTCATAGGCTTGTTGTAAAGATTAAAAGAAGCTAAACATACAAAGTACTCAGCACAAGGCTGGGAACCCAGTAGATACTTACAAACTGGGAGCTATTCATATCTAATATAATACACTACTATTTACAAAATACCTCAACACATGTGACCTCATAGGCCAAACCCAGTTAAAAAGGGACACAGGATGAGGGAGAGAGGAAAGAGTGGAAGATGTTAATTCAGGAGAGGGTCCAGAAGGCAACAGGAAAGCCCTGGATGCAGATGAGGGAGACCAGGGTCAGGAGGGGATGGGGAGTAGCTGGAGGGGTGGCTCCAGTTAGAAGGAATGCTGGGTTTGGAGTTGGCATACCCACCATCTTGACAACAGTCTTTTTCTAATGGTTCTGTTTAAACTGGGGGATAGGAAAGTAGTAAGTACTAAGGATCTATAAAGCCTATAAATGATGACCATGGATCGAGATGCCTTTTTTTTTTTTGCCAAATATTAAAACAGAAAATGTAAATTAGGCCTCATACCAGCCTCTGAGGGTTCTGTGGTTCCATTTATAACAAACAGATGAAGAGCAGAGGCTGTGGGCTTTGCTGTACCCATTAACTTAGTCTAATTATTTGGGGATTTTTTTTTTTACGCAGAAATTAATCACAGATGAACTATTCAACTGATTTTATGATTTTTCCCTTTACTGATACTGCAGGAGGCATGCTCAGACCTTCATAGACATCTCTGTTCCTATCCTTTCCTTTGGGGACAGCAGCTCCATGCCGCACAGCTCAGTCAGTTTTGGAGAGGTACTGTGCTACCATGAGGAGAGCAGGAATTCATGGCCACATTCTCAAGAAAGATGTTCCTTGGTCATTAGCCCCCTGCAAAGCTAACATTTCAGGGGCCTTTAGTTTTTCATATGGACATCTGCTCTTTTCTCAATCTATAAAAATGAGTCAAAGCATTTTTAGAATTTTTTTTTGCTATTTCTATTAATATCTAACACATTCTAATTTAAAGTACTGTTCTGCAAAGTTTGATTTAGATCAAGTCTGCAAGTACCTCTGTGCAGCCACACTGCAAATCCTCATCCTGAATAGAAACTGTGGCACTGGTGCTGTTAACTACAGCTCTGCCTCTTATTAACCATGCACTTCGATTATCGGTTATCGTTGTCACTTATGTCAACTGCAGTTTCTTCTGTAAACACAGATTAACCACCCCTATTCCTGGCATTGTTGAGACAATTAAATATGTACCCTAAGACACACAGAGCTGTATTGGGCACATAGTGAGAACTCAATAAATAATTGTCATCGTCATTAACTAGCATTAGTCCCAAGGTCAAATTCATAGAAGGCAGAGTCAAGATTTGACCCCAGGTAAGACTCAACAGTCCTCTGTCCTTTTCACTCTAGAACTCTGCTTCTTAGCTGCTGCATAAAAGCTTCAGACTAGGCAGACAGGCAGGTCAGGGAGATGAGTGAAATATAAAAGAGCAATGAAAGGAAGTATGCACTAAATAGCCAAATCAGAAGAAAAAAAGGGATGAGGGGAGGCTTCAACTAGGCTTAAATTGAGACTTGATAAGCTAATAGGAGAAGGGGGACTTCTTGTTTGCATTTATCCTCATGGTTTACCATCAGATTTTTCTCTGGAATTAGGAGGTCAGACTTAGATTGAAGTCCTGGCTCTATACTTAGTAGCTGTGTAAGCTTGGGGACATTCTTCATGTCAATTTGGATTTTGGTCTCCAGTTCTCTGAAACAAGGGAATTAGGCTCCATAAAGCTCCCCTCTACATCTACTTGTCCTGGAAGAATGCAGTGTTCTGTTCTCATGAGCCCAGGACGTTTTGTACAGTTATCTTGTTTCACTTTGGATTGTAGATTTTAAGAGAAACCCAATCAAAATTCATTTAGAGGGGAGATAGAAAGGTAGGAGAGGAATATAAGACTCTAGGAATGCCTCACTTTGACCCAAGAGTAGGAAGGCATTCAGGCTTCTTGACAGTAAATACCAAGGGGGAATTCTCTCTCTCTCTCTCACTTGCTTGTTTGTCCTTTTCGTGCTACACATCTGCTCCCTTCTCTTATTTATCTTTGCCAACAAGTTCTCTACTTGCTCTTTAGCACACAAAACCCTAAAATGTACACCCCCCACCAAAATGCCTACTTTGGCTCCTGAGTTTCCAGGACCTCACAGGCATAGGCCCTACAGCCCAGTAACTAAATTTGTGCCTAATTCCAAGGAAGGAAATCTGACTGGTTCAGCTGTGGTCAGGGAATGTTCCTTGACCTTACCAGCTATGAGTAATGATCCTACTGTGGAAGCCAGTTCCGCTCCTCAGGCAGGGGCATGGTAAGGGCAGGATGGGAAAGCCATACTCATCCTTTCCTGGCATTGGGTCAAAGAGTTACATCTCTCCCATACCAGACTATGAATTCCTCATACTTCTTTGCATTCCCTTGGCCAACAGAGGATCTCAAGGATTCACAGGGTTTGTGGAAGTGAGGTGACATATAATAAAACCAACATCTAATGTCCACATAGATCTTTACACCTTACATCATAGTTTTCCCACATGTGATCTCATCTGACCCTCACAACAACTCTGAGCTGTATTATTATTCCCTCCATCTTATAATTGAGGAAAATGAGGCTAGCCCAAGGTCACATAGCTATTAAGTAGTGGAGTCAGGATTCATACTTAATTATTTTGGTTTGAAAATACCAGCACCCAACCAGAAGGTTGCTAAGGATCCTTCTGCTCCTAACCAGTCCAAGAATATTGGTATCATTGTGTTTTCAAAAACTCCCACATCCCAGGGCTTCTTGCTAATTATTTCCATCTCCTTCCCAATTTTAGCTTTGAATTGTGATATGGCAAATAAGATGCTGCACTTTAAAAAAAAAAAACAAACACAACACACTGGATCTCATCTTCTCTGTCAAAAATGCATTTCACATGGAAGCAGGGAGAGTAGAGGAACAAGGAAGTTCTCAACAAAAAGAAGAAGGCTCACAAAGTGCCTCCTGGCTGTGTCTTTAATGAGAAGCACCAGGCTCTGCTCTTGAGGCCACCTGGGAGGAGTCTGGGGCTCTGGCTGGAGTTTCCCAGAGAACTCTAGTCACTGGCTGCCTTGGGCACCCACATGAGTGGCCCTCTGCAGTTGAACTGGCAGGAATGCCTTTTATTTCTTTTACTGGCCTAGGCCATGCTCTTGGTTGACTTGCTAGTGTTAGTGTTTGTGTAAAACCTGACCTAGGCTTTCTGCTTTCATCCCTGGGGAGCGTTCCCTGGAGACGAGCAATGCTAAACACACTATCATTGATTGATTACCCTACAATGGGTCAGGCAGAAAGTAAACATACATAATACTAGTCATCTAATTCTCCAAATCCTATGAGATAGGTAATATAATCTTTCCTTTTTAGAATTGGTACTATGGAGGCTCAGAAAAGTAGTAACATCCCATAGCTAACAAAGAGCAGAACTGACATACAACCCATATCTGGTTGGCTGCAGAGTGCAAGCTCTTAATCATCTTGGGGTCTCCTAAGCCTGGATTGGACACCACGTGGCCGAAACTGGACATGAATCCGATTTTGCCTTGTTCCAAAGCCTGCACTTCAAAGAGAGCACTCTGCTTTTATATGCTGTATATATTTGGGTAATATATTATTATTATAATATAAAATATAATATATAAATATATTATAAAATATATTATATTTTATAAAATATATTATAAAATAAATATAATAATATATTTAAATAAATATTTATTAAATAAATAAAATAAATATAAAATAAATATAATAATATATAAAATAAATATAAAATATAAAATATAATATAAAAGCAATATATTATTTTGGAAATAAAACCCTCTAACACTAAAGGCACAATAAGAATCCTAATAATTTTGAAATACACTGAACTCCACTGCCATTCAAAACTTCTTCCTATTGTCTTTTTCTACCACCCTTCCCCCGATATCCCCTTCCTCCTTGACATTCAGCTAAATCACCTTTCTGAGTCCTCCTTGCACTTCTGAGTAACCCTTTGACTGAGTTCTGACCAACACGAGGCAGCAGAAGTGAAGGGCACCACATCCAAGACTGGTCCTTCATTTTCATCCTTCAGACCCCTGTCTGTACCAGGCCTTGCTTCCAGAGGAGACTCACATCATAAAATTCTGATGCTTGGTCCATGACTTCATATACCTGTACATCAAGACTGGGGGCATTTTGCTTGACATAATCCCAACTCTGTTATCAGAGAAATTATTTGTTTTCTACTCACAGCTGGCATCTTGATGCAGAGGGCCTCTCTCCACTCTTGCTTAGAAAAGACTGTTTAGCCATTTCCTCCTGCTTTGTGGCCACATGCTTTATTCTCCTTAGTGTACGTCTAATTTTCCACCATTGGAGCACTTGAGTCAGCCTGTGGCAAAGAGGACCCTGTCATTTAAAATGTTTCTCAGAAATCTAGGCCAAGTTCCTCATTTTACCATGGATAAAGCAGAGACCCAGGTACTCAGCCACCTACCTGGGGACATGCTATAGGGAGTGGCAGAGGTGGTACTAGAACCCAAGGCCAGGACTAGGGCAAGGAAGCTTGATTTAAGAAAGCTCTCACCTCAGATGCTGACCCTGTGTTTATAACAGAACCCTCTGAGACGTTCTTTTATTTGAGGAAATAGCCACGTTTTTGGCTGGGTGGCTTTCTCATCCTGCTTCCCACTCCCAAACACTCAAAGGCAAAGAGACTTCTTTTCATTTTGAATTATCTCAATGTGTTTTAGCTCATCCAGCCCCCTGAAAGTCTTTGTACTGGATTACAGTCCACTCCACCAGACAAAAGCTACACCCATCCTTCTTTTCCAGATAGGCCTTTCCTTCCTGACTCATTCACATGTTTGGCTTTCTGTGGGACGGCAACCTACAGATCCATAAAGTTCTTTTGTCTAGCTGGGCTGGTTTATGAGGTTTAAAGAAAAACCTCAATCTTCCCCCTGCCTCAATCTTCTCTCCTGTCCTCTCACACGACCACCACATGCCAGCACTTCCAACACCAGAACTGTGGGGGTTTCCCACATCAAGCAATTCTGTGACACGAGCTGGGTATCCTACAATTTAAGTAACTTCTGGCACTATTTTTCTGGAGACAGCATCATATCCCACAGGTTAAGGGCTCAGTCCCACAAGACTACCCCCTCAACCCTCCAACACAACATACTTCAGATGCCAATCACAAGAGTACCCACAAGTTCCATCTGACTGGGCACAAATTGGAGGTTCTTATGACCTCCTCCCCTTGGATCCAGGTATTTGCTTACAGAACTCAGGGGAACACCTCCTTACAATTACTGGTTTATTAAAGGATGTGATAAAGGATACAGATGAACAGCCAGATGATCCGTAAGATAAGGTATGGAAGGGCCCTGAGCACAGGACCTGAGCACAGCTGCTGTCTCTGTGGAATTGAGGTACTTAGACCTCTCAGTATGTGGATGTGCTCACCACCCCAGAAGCTCTCTGAACCCCACACTTCAGGGATTTTTATGGAGACTTCATTATGTAGGCATGATGGAACATTACTTTCATTTCCAGCCCATCTTTCCTCTCTGGAGGTTAAGAGGTAGGGCTGACACTTCTAAGCTTCTAATCCTGGCTTGGTCTTTTTGGTAACCAGCCCACATCTAGGAGCCCACCAAAAGTCACCTCATTAGAACAAAAGACCCTACTGTCACCCAGGAAATTCCAAGGGAGTTAGGAATTCTTTGTCAGGAACTGGGATCAGAGACCAAATATTAGAACAAAAGATGCTTCTAGTGCTCTTACCACTTAGGAAATCACAAGGGTTTTAGGAGCTCTGTGCCAAGAATGAGGGGTAGATGCCAATATATGTATGTTCTCTATTATTTCACACTAGTATCACCTTAAACGTTTTGAAAGCCTTTTTTTTTAGATTAAAAAAAACTTATTCATGAGAGATACACAGAAAGAGACAGAGACATAGGCTGAGGGAGAAGCAGGCTCCCCATAAGGACCCCAATATAGGAATCGATCCCAGACCCCGGGATCATGCCCTGAGTGGAAGGCAGATGCTCAACTGCCACCCAGGCCTCCCAGTTTCGAAAGTCTTAACAAAGGGTCTTACAGCCAGATCTTTGATTTGAGCTATTTCTTAAGACCCTTTGGCCCTTTGAAGAGACTAAGATGTGAAACAGTGTTATTTTCCAATCTAGCAAGTCCCTGGTCCTCTAAATTTCTTCTAAATTGTTGCTTGCAAGCACAACTGTTCTTTCTTTGGCTCATCTTACTCACTGTGGCTGCTGAAAGCACCCAATGAACTTTTCCAACACATGTTGGGAAATCTTAGCCAGGTTCAGAAGTTTGCTAGCTATTTGCCATCTTTCCAGTTACTGTAGACAATGCTTTGTTAGTTGTTTTGCTACTGATAACATGGGTCATCATTCTTGCAGCCCACCAGCCTAGTCTCCACTACGGATGTATTTATCATTTCCCTGGTCTTTGCTAACAGTTTCCTCACCACTTTTCCAGTATCTTCTCAGCCACTCCTACCACCAAGGCCTAACTTTGTTCTCCTAAGTTATGGTTACAGCTACCCCACTTCTGGTTCCAATTTATGCGCCAGTTAACTAATGTTGTGCAACAAACCACCCAGAAAACTTACTGGCTTAAAAAAAAAAAAAAAGCTTTTTTATCTTTTCCTTTTTTATTCTTTACGTTTCTGTGGTTTGGCTAGATGGGTTTTCTGATCTGGCCTGGCTGGACTAGCACTGGAGGAGCACTGATGGCCCAGCCACATATCCGATGATGAGCTGGAACAGGACACCTGGGCCATGCTTTAATAAATCTGCCATTTTGTACCGAAGACCTACAACTCAAGAATTCTTTCTTGGTCATCAGCTCTGGACCCCACAGAATCTTACATATATTCAAAAACTACATTAATAGGAACTGAAAAACATGTGGCCATTCTGAAAGTCAATAATATAAAGTAAGCATTGTTTTATGGAAGCATTTCATGCATGCTTAGGGGACTGCTTACCATCCCAGTGTGATGGACAATTTTATGTGTCAACTTGACTAACCCAAAGAATGCCTATATATTCTGTTGAACATCATACTGGGTGTGTCTGTAATGGTATATCTGATGAAATTTGATATAATTGGTATACTGAGTAAAGTTGGTTGCCTCCCGTATATGGGTGGGCTTCATCCAATCTATTGAAGACCTATATGGGAAAGAAAATTGGGTAAGAGGGGTTCCATCTGATCACTTGAGCTTGGACATTGGTCTTCCCCTGCCCTCAGCTCACTAGTTCTTGGGTCTTTGGAGTGGGACTAGAACTTCACTACCAGCTCCCCTGGGTCTCAAGCATGCCAAATGTAGACTTTGTACTTCTCAGCTTTCATAATTGTGTGTGCCAATTCCTAACAAGAAATCTCTTTATAAATATAAATTTTCAAACATCTATCTGTATCTCCATGTCTCTTATTGGTTCTGTTTCTCTGGAGAATACTGACTAAATATAACCAGTATTCCTGGAGTTGTGGGATGGGTATGGGGAATCATCATCATACATCATGTGTGATCAAGTGACTGTTATGCTCCAGGTAATGTTCGAAGTGCTTTATTTTTATTAATTCATTTAATTATCATAGCAATCGTATGAAATAGACATTTTTATTGTACTTATTTATAAAAGGTAAATAGGAGATATGAAGAAAGTAAGTAACTTGCCCAAGGACACACAGCCACCAAAGACAGGACTGGGTCTGCAACCAGGCAGTCTGGCTGTAGAACTTGTAACCTAACTGATGTGGGAAACAAAGACAGAAAGAAATTATTACATTTCCTTACTACCTACAACCCATTGACAAGTCCTTGAAACAGGCAGAATGACATTCCTCAGGGACTCAACTGCCTCAATGTTAATACTTTGCTAGGGGTAAAAGGCAATCTGAGCCTGACCCCCAGGATCCTGTAAATCTACTTTAACATATAAAAATTCCTTTAGAACTTTCCTTTATCTCTAACTCCCCAAGATACATGTTGGCTATCATCCCCCAAGCATATGGCCCACTGATATACATCTGAAGGGACTAAGGTTTTATTTGATGGTAATAAATGACTTTTTCCCAACAATAGCTAGTCCCTTCAAGGTCCTGGAAACTTTGCTTCCAAAATTCCTCAGAGAATTACACTCTCCTTAACGCCCTCCCAACTTTAAAGTCTACAATGAGCAACTCTTCATGACCCTAGTGAAGTTCTTTCTGCCCATGGATCCTATACCCATACTTTGCACCGAAGATGCCTCAAGAATTCTTGCTTGGCCCTCGGCTTCAAACTCTAATGTCTTTTCCTATATCTCTAACTATTATACTTCACTAACTTTCTAAGAAAAGGATGTGGTAGAGCAAGGAACAAGAGATGGAGTAGAGGCCACAAGAGGAAAGGAGCTAAGGGATGATGTAAGAGAGGTCTGCAGGGCTCAGATCATAACAAATCTTATGTAACAAAGTAGAGGTATCTGTACAGGTCACATAACCTTCTCAAGTGCTTCTTCCAAACCAGACACTGTCAGGAGCTAGGTATGAATGTATTTTACCCCATTCTCCTGACTCTAGTTGGTTGAACTGGATCCAGCCTGGGCCAAAAATAATTTTGCAAGAGTTTGAAAATGGGCCTGAGAGATGCCGGGTTGATCTGGACTTGAATGTTGTACCTGGAAGCAGCAAACTCAGGAGCTCGCAGTGGGAGTGAAGGCAAGTTCTGCCGACCATGTGTCCTTGAAAGACTGAGGAAGAGGAATTCTAGATGCAAACATGAGCAGAGAAGATGGTTGGCTGGTCCTCGAGCTGAATCTCTGGCCTCTGTCCCAGGAACGTTTTGCACCCATCCTGCTCTTTTGGTCTGACAGGTTCCCCCACATCCACCATTTCCTGCTTCTGCCAGAGCCCATCAACCCATGGTACTTAAAACCCGAGGTCTGAGGGATTTTGTACAACCAAGAAAAAAAAGTTTGAACTTATTTGAAGGTGATGGAAAAGCTCAGAACAACTTGAGAACAGAGAAGAGGAAGTGGGAGTAGAATTGGTCTGTCTGTACCAAGGTGCAGAGGTTCAAGGGAGATCGATTTGAGCTCAGGAGAATGAAGGACTTCCCAACATTAACATGGTCTGAAAACAAAGCAGTGTGAACCCTGAAGTGGGGTCGGCACTTGGCTGGCCCAAGCCCAGAATAATCCACCACATGACAGAGGGAATGCGAACATCGGGAGGGGCAGGACTTGGAAGGGGTGATGATTTCTGGGGTCCCTTCCACTCTGTAATTTGTGATTCTGTGACTCTGGATTGGGGCCTAGATGTGTTTCTGTCAGGACTTGGTTTCTGTGAGGAGGCATTCTGGGTTTAGAACACAGTTGTACCAGCCACCTCAGGGAACATTTGCTTCAGCAGGAGAGCTGCTGGGATGAGACAGCTGGCGTCCTAAGCCCCTACGCCCTGAAGGGTGAGGCAGGAGCCAGGGCCTTTCTTGTCTCCATAAACAATGTTTCTTCCCCTCACCTGCCCCAATGGGCCAGCCAGCTCCTCCGCTCTTTAATGAGCCTCTCTCTGGTGAAGGCCCCAGGCACAGAGCCCCTGAACTGCAATTAAAACTTGTCTGAAAGCCTGATGACTGACTCCTGCTGCTCTGCACACCCTTGCGATGCCTCCTTTGGTCCCCACCCCACCACAGACACAACTGGTGTTTCGGGTTCTAAACACCACCAATAATTACTTATTAGTAAGGAAATCCGGAAAGCCTAAAGAAAATAGGAATTATTCAAAATCCTAGCACTCAGAAGTAATCATCACTCACTTTTTTGGTGAACATCTAGCGAATCTCCTCCACGCATGCTATAATCTAATGCTCTCATCCTCTGAGCCTCGCTGTAAACTGCTTTTCATAAAATCACCTCTCCCGGACATGTTTTCATGATGATAAACATGGACCAACCTTACGAGGCCCCCTCTCCTCCCTTCCTGGAGCTTTCCCTGCTTCATCTGGATTTCGGCAGCCATCTCAGCCCAGCCAGCCCGGCCTGGGGCCGGCTTCCCTCCCCGGACATCAATAATTGAACAAAGGCCTCGGCTGACTGAGGGCCGAGCATGGCGGCTGCCCCCCTGGCCCGGAGGCCGCTCTGCTCAGGCGCAACCTTCCTGCTGAGGCTTTGGAAAGAGCAGCTGCTGAGGAAATCATGCTGAAAGAAAGGGGCGACAGAGAATTCTTTTGGCTCTTTGACTGGCTCCTCTCATTCGTCCTTTACAGAATTGTTGGTTTTGTCTTTAATTATCTAGCACCCAGAGCTTCTTCTGAGCGAGGCTGTGACTGAGAGGATGCCATGCTTCAAATAATTTGTCAAGAGAGCTTTAGGATTTTTGGCACAGACACTATAGAAAAGTTGAATGTGGCTGTGGATCCATTAGACTCTTGCCAAATGAGACTTGTGGCTTCTCAGACAACAGGGATGGTGCCTGATTCACAGGGATGATGTCCAATGGGTGGGCCTGCCACTAGCGTCCCCACTGGAATGTTCATCCTGATGGGAACCTGCCCCACCGCTCCTCAGTGGTTTATCCTAAAACAACAATCAATGCTTACAAACCTACGCTTCATCTTTAGACTTGTTTTTCCTCTAGTTGGAGGCATTAAATGTAGAACACGTTTCCTCAACTTGGGCACTAGTGACATTTAGGCTGGATAATACTTTGTCTTAAAGGGCTATCGTGTACAATTGTAGAATATTTATTTAAAGATTTGTTTGTTTATAAGAGACAGCATACAAGCACGGCAGAGGGAGGTACGGGACAGAGGGAGAGAATCTTCAAGCAGACTCCCTGAAGAGTGGGGAGCCCCACGAGGGGCTTCATCCCATGAGCCATGAGATCACAGCCTGAGCTGAAACCAAGAGTCAGATGCTCAACTGACTGAGCCGACCACGTCCCTGCATTATGGAATATTTAGAAGCATCGCTGGTCTCTACCCACTAGAAGCCAGTAGCATCCCCCTCAGTTGTAACAACCAGAGATATCTCTATATACTGCCAGATATTCCTGGGGAGGTGGGCCAAATCATCCCTGAATGAGAACCACTAACATAGAGGTTAAAAAGGTAAGCATTGCAGCCAGACCAACCTGATTGAAGTCCTCATGATGCAGGAAACAAAAGCAGAAGGAAATGTAGATAAAATGTCCTTATAACCCACAGCCCATTGACAAATAGTTGAGTATAAAGTTCCTCCAGCAAACTCCCAACTGTCTTGATATTAATGCTCTGCTAGAGGGAAAAGCAATTTTAGCCTGACAATAGCAAGGCCTCCAGTATCCTGTGAGTCTTCTCTAGCATATGAAAATCCTTTGGGGGGGGATCCCTGGGTGGCGCAGCGGTTTGGCGCCTGCCTTTGGCCCAGGGCACAATCCTGGAGACCCGGGATCGAGTCCCACGTCGGGCTCCCAGTGCATGGAGCCTGCTTCTCCCTCTGCCTGTGTCTCTGCCTCTCTCTCCCTGTGTGACTATCATAAATAAAATTAATTAATTAATTAATTAATTAAAAAAAAAAGAAAATCCTTTGGGAATCTCCCTTATTTTTACTTCCCTCAACTCCAAAGTATATAATCAGTTTCCTCTCACAATCCCAAGGCATCAGCCCCTTCTGCCCGTAGGTCCTGTCTGTGCTTAAATAAAACCACCATTTTGCATCAAAGACGTCTTAAGAATTCTTTCTGGCATTGGCTCCAGACACCAACCCCAAAACCACTCTAAACCACATTGCTGGCATGGACTCTACTCTGTCACCTTAGGAAAGTTATTTTTAATATTTTTGGTCCTCAGTTTTCTTATATTTACAATGGGAAGTTAACAGTACCTACCACAAGCAGGTTAGTGAGAGGATTAAATAATACAAGGGAAATAAATCAGATGGCAAAGTGCTCAGTGAATTATCTGAATTTGTTTTTCACAATAATTCTTTGAGGTAGAGAACATTGAGGCACCTGGGTGGCTCCATTGGTTGAGTGTCCAACTCTTGATTTGGACTCAGGTCATGATCTCAGGGTCGAGGGATCAAGCCTGGCCTTGGGCTTCTACTTAGCAGAGAGTCTATCTCTCTTTGTCTCTACCTCAGCCCGACTCTTGCGTATGTGCACTCTCTTTCTATAAAATTAATGGATAAATCTTTTTTAAAAATGAGGTAGATGGGGATGCCTGGGTAACTCAGTCAGTTAAGCATCTGCCTTTAGCTCAAGTCATGACTCCAGGGTCCTGGGATCAAGCCCTGCATCAGGGTGCTTGCACAGCAGAGAGCCTGCTTTTCCCTTTCTCTCTTGCTCCCCTTGCTTGTGCTCTTTTGCTCTATCAAATGAATGAATAAAATCTTTAAAATAAAATAAAATAAGGTAGGTTATAGCAATAAACTCATTTTTTTCTGGGCTGAAAATTGTGCTTGGAGGCATGTTGAGCAACTTCCTTGATTAGGAAGTGGTTTGTGTCATTAATTCCCAGGGCATGGGAACTTTCCAACAATGCCTGGAACAGATTGTGGTATGCTGAGGTACCAGCTCCCTCAAACCAAGGGCAGCAAGCAGGATTTAGGGTGCCTAAACTCGTGAACTTCTTGGTTTACCCCATGTACTTCATAGATACCTCTTTGCTCCATGACCAGGTTGTACAAGAAAGCCTTTTTCTAACCCCCAAGCCACCATGCAAATGAAAGCCGTTATTATTATACAGAAAGTATCCCTCTGAGGATGTAAATGCCCAAGGGGGAGGTTTACTTATTCTGTAGGAGTTGGACCTCATTCACTTTTAAAATCCCTTTCCCTACTTAAGATTTTGTGGAGCCAACATCTTATGAGGATGCTGGGAACTTCTGCTGAGGGTGAGAGAAGGAAGATGGAGTAGCTAAAGCTAGAGACCTAGGAAGGGGATATAAACCCCAAGACAAGCAAGTAATCCGGCAGATTACACCGCAAAATGGTCCCCTGGAGGCTGCTTCATCCCTGAGAATACTCCCCTTCTGCTCCATCCTCAACTTCCAGAACCAAGGATCAATCAGGGATGAATAGAAGGATGAATATATAGGTAATAAGCGAGTATAGCAACATGTATAGGACAGAATGTAGGTGGCAGGGGGATACGGGTGTTCACTATATAGCATTACATCACTTTGCTGTATGTTTTGAAATTTCTCATAATATAAAATATTTAGGGACGCCTGGGTGGCTCAGCGGTTGAGCGTCTGCCTTTGGCTCAGGGCGTGATCCTGGAGTTCCGGGATAGAGTCCCGGGTCGGGCTCCCTGCATGGAGCCTGCTTCTCCCTCTGCCTGTGTCTCTGCCTCTCTCTTTCTGTGTCTCTCATGAATGAATAAATAAAATCTTTAAAAAAAATACTTAATCCCTGGAAGAATGAAAGAAAAAATACCCTAAGTCCAGAGACCCCAGCTGCAGGTATGGACAGACCTCAAAGCTGCTTCTTCTTGGCTGGCCTGATGCTGCTGGGCTGTGGCCACCCCTGCTCGGGCAGCATGTTATGCCCTGGGGAATGGGGGTGGCCTGGAGAGAAGCAGCGCTCACTGAGTCACACTCCTGAAGGCTGCAATTTGATTGCTGTGTTACCTAATTTCTCCTTCCTCATCTGTCCCCCATGGGTGCAGAAGTCCTCTAGATGCAGCCATTCCAGCATGGTCCCCTGCTCTGGGCCTCTTTCTTCACCTTTCATTTCAGTGGAGATCTCACTGGGCTTCCAGACCCTTAGAGGCCCCACCCTGGTTTCTGATGGCGACAGTTACCGAAGAGCTGGGTGTAATCATCTATTACAGTTCCTGCATTTACAGTTCTACCAGGAGCCTAGCAGAATATATTTCTTTCCTTTTGAATTTCAAACTTGAAAATATGCTTAAAACATTTGCAGGGGGCAGTCCGGTGGCTCAGCAGTTGAACGTCTACCTTCGGCCC
This sequence comes from Nyctereutes procyonoides, assembly GCF_905146905.1. Classification (NCBI taxonomy): domain Eukaryota; kingdom Metazoa; phylum Chordata; class Mammalia; order Carnivora; family Canidae; genus Nyctereutes; species Nyctereutes procyonoides. The sequence goes on along the minus strand of NW_026575140.1, from coordinate 43,693,150 downwards.
AGGGCGTGATCCTGGAGACCCGGGATCCAGTCCCACATCAGGCTCCCTGCATGGAGCCTGCTTCTCCCTCTGCCTGTGTCTCTGCCTCTCTCTCTCTCTCTCTGTCTCTCATGAATAAATAAATAAAATCTTAAAAAAAAAATTGCAGGGGCACCTGGGTGGCTCAAATGGTTAAGCATCCAACTCTTGATTTTGGCTGAGATCAAGATCTCAGCATTGTGAGATTGAGCCCAGTACTGGGAACCTGCTTAAGATTCCCTCTCTCTCCTTCTGCTTCTGCTCCTCTCCACCCCAAAAACTTCAAGGTCTTTCTAAAGAGCAAAAAGTGTCCTACAAATCCTTTCTTCTAACCTGTTATTTCCTATCAGAAGTAGTTATTGGTTGAGATTATAGTTTTTGGACAGGCACAGGTTTGAATCCCAGCTCTGCCACTTGCTAGCTCTCTGACTAGGGGCCAATTCTACAACCTTTCCAAACCTCCTTTTCCTTACCTAAAAAGTGACAATTCCTGCTTAATTTTGTTTAGAAATGAGAAAATATGTTTAAAGGTCCTTGTGGGGCACCTGGGTGGCTCAGTGGGTTAAGCATCTGTCTTTGGCTCAGGTCATGATCCCAGGGTCCTGAGATTGAGCCTCACATTGGGCTTCCTGCTTCTCCTCCCTCAACCCCTTATGGTCTCTCTCTCATTCTCTCTCTCTTTCTCAAATAAATAAATAAAGTATTTTTTAAAAAAGGTCTTTGTGTGATGCTTGGCACAGAGTATGTTGTCAATTAATGATAGCTATTAAGATCATTATCATATTTCTCTTAGCCCTTGTTTACAGATGTCTAAATTTTTATATAAGTGAAGGAATAGTTTACTTACATATAAACTTTTTGACAAAATTTTTGACACAAGAAGGCCCTGACTGTCCAGCTGCTAAGTACCAGGATGACATTTTCAGTGTCTCAGGAATGTGTATATATATATATATATAAATTATATGTATATATTTTAGGAATTTATTTGGGATAGTCAAACTCAAGGAAGGCTGAAATACAAATCCAAGAGTCATTTTTTTGAATGAGATATATATAACTGCCTGAGTTGTTTCCCAAAAAAATAGGAGAGGGCACTTGGGTGGCTCAGTCTGTTGGGTGTCTGCCTTTGGCTCAGGTTATAGTCCCAGGGTCCCAAGACCGAGCCCTGCATTGTACTCCTTACTCAGTGGGGGGTCTGCTTCTGCCTCTCCCTCTGCCTGCCATCCCCCTGCTTGTAGTCTCTCTGTCAAATAAATAAAATCTTTAAAAAAAAAAAAAAGGAGAAAATGTAGCCCAAGAGTCTTACATCTCTTCTGATAAGCAGGACGGTTTACCTAATTTATATAGGGATGGGTGAGTTTAACATAAGACTAGATTGTTGATTTGCAATTTAAGAGAATATTTTCTCTTTCCTATAACAAATATGCTAGAGGTTAAATGAACAATAAGGTATTTATAAGCTTTTGTGGTCATCCCTTGTTTTACAGCTGGAGGTTACATTCCCATGAGATTAAACAGGAAGTCTGAATTGAATAGTTCTGGAAGAATTTTTTAAAAACTTGAATATCAATACAAGAACACAGATATGTAACGGTTTCCCAGCTTCCTTTTCTTACCTTATGAGGAAAGAAATGACTAGCCTCATGCTCTGAGTTGTCAAAGTACTTATGTCAATGAGATTATTTCTTCTCAGGCCTTCCAATTAAATACCCCTGTGCCTTTTGGTCTATGCTTCCATTTAATCTTAACGAAAACTGAAACAAAGATTTTAAGTTTGTGATTTGTGTCCACACACTGAGCAACAGCAACGGCATATCAGTATGATGCTAACTACTGGAAGGAAAACACTGGGGAATATGGGTTAGAATGCTCCCATGAGCATGATGAGGTGCTTTCTCTCTGTAGATAGACCACTTAGGAATTCAAACAGAATCTAAATTTCCTCAGTCAGAAACCACAAAGAAATAAGTAAATAGGACTAGAGAAAGATATAAATTTCTTCAGGTAAAAAAAACCAAACCAACAAATGAATGCGATATAAAGGGAAAAGGCAAAAGGCAAACTAGGAAAGTATTTTCAAAATATGTGGCAGAAAAATGATTAAGATCCTAATTCTATGCAATGAACATCCTCACTCATAATTTTGATTGTCCATCAGATTGAACAACTTTTTTACAGTTGGGGAAATCCCTAGGAGTTCAGTCTCTACTGTGTTGAGTCAAAACCAAAATTCCCAGGTTCCCAGCTGGACATCAGATACAACAGGAGACTGATATGAAAAAAGCAAAGAAAGGAATTAGGCTTTCACAAGAACTTCTAATTCTTTCTTTCTTTCTTTCTTTCTTTCTTTCTTTCTTTCTTTCTTTCTTTCAGAGAGAGAGCACAGAGGGAGAAGAAGAGGAAGAAGCAGACTCCCACTGAGTGGAGAGCCCAATGTGGGGCTGATTCCAGGACCCTGAGATCATGACCTGAGCCAAAGACAGATGCTTAACCCACTGAGCCACCCAGGTGCCCCTATTTAAATTTATTTTAATGATGGGATGTCATAAACCTTGGTCAGTTGTTGGGGAAACCACTTGACACAAGATGGGGGTAGCAGATTTCTGAAGATAGCCCTAACGATATCTCCCATCCCACGTGCTATTTTACAAAGTGACCTTGCCATGCCCCCCATCAAGAGGTAGAGGGTAATTTCTCTCACTTTGAATCTGAAACTGTCCTAGGAGTCACTGATAACCAAAGAATGAAGCAGAAGTGCTACTGTATAATTTCTGAGGCTAAGTTAGAAAATGTGCTATATCTTCCAGCTGGCTTTCTTGGGTCTCTCTTTCTAGGGAGAATGAGAGGTTGAGCCAGCCACCTAGACAAGAGCTCAATCACCTAGAATCTCTACGTTGGAATGCCACATGGAGACACTTGGTTGATAGTCATAGACATACCAAATCTTCCAGCCATCTCCACTAAGACACAGATATGTTGATGAAACAGTTTCAGACTCTCCATACTAGCCCATTTGCCAGCTGAGTACCACAGTTAAAGAACATAACAATCACCTGACTAAACCATACTGAAATTCTTTGCCCACAGAATTCATGACATATAATAAAATGGTTAGCATTTTCATCATCTAAGTTTTGAAGTACATTGTTCTACACCAATAGTAACTTGGACAAGGAGCTTTGGGGAAACATTATAATTTAATAAAATAACCAGCTACGGTCTTCTATGTGTGACGAACTGTACAAAGTTCTAGAGATTATAGCAAAGAGTCAAAGAGATCCCTATTCTCAAAGAATTTATAGATAACTTAATAGAAGCTGACTTGCAAATAAATACTAGCACAATTACATGTTTCAGGTGCTGTGGTAGACATGTATGAGATAACACTGGGGGGCATAAAGTAGGGCTAGAAAATGATTATGTCCCTCATGATTCTAGAGATTTTGCTACCTTCTTTTTCTTGTAGCCCTTTGCTTCTGACATGGGAATATTGACTAGAAGTAGGAAAAGCAAACATCCTTGTCTCATAGTAAAACCTCAGAGTAAAATTTAAATATTGTAGGAGATGGTTTTGGGGAGTCTTTTTTCTATTTTTTTTTTTTGGTAAAACTATATGAGATTAAGGAAATTCCTTTATATTCATCAATATATATTTAATTGTGAAGGGATGTAGAATTGTCAAATGCTTCTTTCTTTCTTTTATGAACATGATTTCCCTCCTTCATTTTGCTAATGTAGTAATTTTACTCATTGATTTTCAATATTAAACCATCTTTACCATCCTGGAACAAATCCAATTCGGGAATAATATCCTTTTAATATTGCTAGATTTGATTTGCTAATACTGTAGGATATTTTACATTAAGTTCATGAGAATGATAGGCCTGAATTTTGTCTTATAATCTTCTTGTCAGTTTTTAACCTCAAGACCATCCATTTTAAAAATACATATATATAGGGGAGTTTGTGCAAGATAGGTATAGTTCCTTCCTTTAGACTGGAGAATTCGCCAGTGAAATCACCTGGGCTGGAGATTTCATTATGGGAAGATTTCTAACTAGAAAATTAATTCTTTTAAAAATTATTTTTCTATTATGTTGAAATACAATAGTTGTTTCCTGTTAGAAAATTATTTTTTTTCTTAGGAAGAGAACAATTCAGATTTTTTATTTTCTCTTGTGTCAGTTTGCTAAGTTAGGTTTCTCAAAGACTGGCCATTTAATTTGAAGTTTCAGATTTGTTGGCATCAGTTTACTTACAGTATCTTATTATCTTTTTAATGTCTTTTGGATCTGTAATGATCCCATTTTCATTTTAGATTTTGGCATTTTTTTCCCTTAATTTTATTGCTAAAGGTTTTCAAAGAGCCAACTCTTGATTTTCTCTATTTTGCATTTATTTTCTATTTTGTTTATTCTCTTATGACATTATTTTTTTTTCTCTCTTATGACATTATTGTTCTATTTTCCTCAGGTTCATTTTGTTGTCTTTTTATATTCTTGAAAGTGACACTTAAGATAATTGATTTTCTTTATTTCTAAATATGCACATAAGGATGTAATATCTCAACTACAGCTGCATCCAACAAGTTTTAATAGATCACACTTTCATTATCACTTAGTTTAAAATATATTCTCATTTTATTTGAGTTTATTCTTTGACTCATGGTTTATTTAGAAATATATTGCTTAATTTCCCAACATTCGGATAATTCAACTGTTTTCTAGTTTAACTCTGCTGTGATTAGAATGTTTTTTAGGTTAATTCTACTGTGGTCAAAAGACATTATAATGAATAAATCACATTCTTTGGAATTCACTGTAATTTGTTTTATGGCCCTACATATGGTCAATTTTGGTAAGGTTTCATGTGCATCTGAAAATAATGTTTATATTGTCTTTGCTGCAGTGTTTTATATATGTCAGTTAGGTCAAGTTATTTTACTGTGTTGGTCAGATTTTCTATGGCTTTACTGATTTTTGTTTTTGTATGTTATTTTGTCAGTTCCTGAGAGTGGTATTTTATTTTATTTTAGTTTTTCAAGTCTTTTTTTTAAGACTTATTTTTTTAATTTTTATTTATTATTTATGATAGTCACACACAGAGAGAGAGAGGGGCAGAGACACAGGCAGAGGGAGAAGCAGGCTCCATGCACCGGGAGCCCAACGTGGGATTCGATCCCGGGTCTCCAGGATTGCACCCTGGGCCAAAGGCGGGCGCCAAACCGCTGCGCCACCCAGGGATCCCAAGACTTTTTTTTTTGACAGAGCAAGTGAGTACAAGCAGGGGGAGCAGCAGGCAGAGGGAAAACAAGAAGCAGGCTCCCTGCCAAGCTCCCTCCCAGGAGCCCAATTCAGGGCTCTCTATCCCAGGACCCTGGGGTCATGACACAAGCCAAAGGTAGATGTTTAACCGACTGAGCCACCCAAACATCCTGAGAGTGGTATCTTTTTTAAAATTTTTTATTTGTTGTATATTTTTAAATTGGAGTTCAATTTGCCAACATATAGTATAACACCCAGTGCTCATCCCGTCAAGTGCCCCCCTCAGTGCCCATCACCCAGTTACCCCAACCCCCTGCCCACCTCCCCTTCCACTACCCCTTGTTTGTTTCCCAGAGTTAGGAGTCTCATGATCTGTCACCCTCCCTGATATTTCCCACTCATTTTCTCTCCTTTCCCCTTTATTCCCTTTCACTATTTTTTATATTTCCCAAATGAATGAAATCATATAATGTTTGTCCTTCTCTGATTGACTTACTTCACTTAGCATAATACCCTCCAGTTCCAACCACATCGAAGCAAATGGTGGGTATTTGTCTTTCTAATGGCGGAGTAATATTCCATTGTATACATAGACCACATCTTCCTTATCCATTCATCTTTCGATGGACACCGAGGCTCCTTCCACAGTTTGGCTATTGTGGACATTGCTGCTATAAACATTGGGGTGCAGGTATACCAGCGTTTCACTGCATCTATATTTTTGGGGTAAATCCCCAGCAGTGCAATTACTGGGTCGTAGGGCAGATCTATTATTAACTCTTTGAGGAACCTCCACACAGTTTTCCAGAGTGGCTGCACCAGTTCACATTCCCACCAACAGTGCAGGAGGGTTCCCCTTTCTCCACATCCTCTCCAACATTTGTGGTTTCCTGCCTTGTTAATTTTCCCCATTCTCACTGGTGTGAGGTGGTATCTCATTGTGGTTTTGATTTGTATTTCCCTGATGGCAAGTGATGCGGAGCATTTTCTCATGTGCTTGTTGGCCATGTCTATGTCTTCCTCTGTGAGATTTCTGTTCTGTCTTTTGCCCATTTCATGACTGGATTGTTTGTCCCTTTGCTGTTGAGTTTCATAAGTTCTTTATCGATCTTGGATACTAGCCCTTTATCTGATACGTCATTTGCAAATATCTTCTCGCATTCTGTAGGTTATCTTTTAGTTTTGTTGATGGTTTCTTTTGGTGTGCAGAAGCTTTTTATCTTGATGAAGTCCCAATAATTCATTTTTGCTTTTGTTTCCCTTGCCTTCATGGATGTATCTTGCAAGAAGTTGCTGTGGCCAAGTTCAAAAAGGGAAGGGTGTTGCCTGTGTTCTCCTCTAGGATTTTGATGGAATCTTGTCTCACATTTAGATCTTTCACCCATTTTGAGTTTATCTTTGTGTACAGTGTAAGAGAATGGTCTAGTATCATTCTTCTGCACATGGCTGTCCAATTTTCCCAGCACCATTTATTGAAGAGACTGTCCTTTTTCCAGTGGATAGTCTTTCCTGCTTTGTCGAATATTAGTTGACCAGAGAGTTGAGGGCCCATTTCTGGATTCTCTATTCTGTTCCATTGATCTCTGTGTCTGTTTTTGTGCCAGTATCACGCTGTCTTGATGATCACAGCTTTGTAATACAACCTGAAATATGGCATTATGATGCCCCCAGCTCTGTTTTTCTTCTTCAATATTCCCCTGGCCATTCGGGGTCTTTTCTGATTCCACACAAATCTTAAGATTATTTGTTCCAACTCGCTGAAGAAAGTCCATGGTCTTTTGATAGGGGTTGCATTAAATGTGTAAATTGCCCTGGGTAGCATTGACATTTTCACAATATTAATTCTTCCAATCCATGAGCATGGAATATTTTTCCATCTCTTTGTGTCTTCCTCAATTTCTTTCAGAAGTGTTCCATAGTGTTTAGGGTATAGATCCTTTACCTCTTTGTTAGGTTTATTCCTAGGTATCTGATGCTTTTGGGTGTAATTGTAAATGGGATTGACTCCTTAACTTCTCTTTCTTCAGTCTCATTGTTAGTGTATAGAAATGCCACTGATTTCTGGGCATTGGTTTTGTATCCTACCACACTACCAAATTGCTTTATGAGTTCTAGCAATCTTGGGGTGGAGTCTTTTGGGTTTTCTATGTACAGTATCATGTCATATGCAAAGAGGGAGAGTTTGACTTCTTTGCCAATTTGAATGCCTTTTATTTCTTTTTGTTGCCTGATTGTTGAGGTTAGGACTTCTAGTACTATGTTGAATAGCAGTGGTGAGAGTGGACATCCCTGTCGTGTTCCTGATCTTAGGGGAAAGGCTCCCAGTGTTTCCCCATTGAGAATGATATTTGCTGTGGGCTTTTTGTAGATGGCTTTGAAGATGCTGAGGAATGTTCCCTCTATCCCTACACTCTGAAGAGTTTTGATCAGGAATGGATGTTGTATTTTGTCAAATGCTTTCTCTGCATCTATTGAGAGGATAATATGGTTCTTGTTTTTTCTCTTGTTGATATGATCTATCATGTTGATTGCTTTATGAGTGTTGAACCACCCTTGCATCCCAGGGATAAATCCCACTTGGTCATGGTGAATAATCTTCTTAATGTACTGTTGGATCCTATTGGCTAGTATCTTGTTGAGAATTTTTGCATCTGTGTTCATCAGGGATATTGGTCTATAATTCTCCTTTTTGGTGGGGTCTTTATCTGGTTTTGGAATTAAGGTGATGCTGGCCTCATAGAACGAGTTTGGAAGCATTACATCCCTTTCTATTTTTCGGAACAGCTTTAGTAGAATAGGTATTGTTTCTTCTTTGAACGTTTGATAGAATTCCCCTGGGAAGCCATCTGGCCCTGGACTTTTGTGTCTTGGGAGGTTTTTGATGACTGCTTCAATTTCCTCCCTGGTTATTGGCCTGTTCAGGTTTTCTATTTCTTCCTGTTCCAGTTTTGGTAGTTTGTGGCTTTCCAGAAATGTGTCCATTTCTTCTAGATTGCCTAATTTATTGGTGTATAGCTGCTCATAATATGTTTTTAAAATAGCTTGTATTTCCTTGGTATTGGTTGTGATCTCTCCTTTTTCATTCGTGATTTTATTACTTAGGTATTTTCTCTTTTGTTTTTAATAAGGCTGGCTAATGCTTTATCTATCTTATTAATTCTTTCAAAGAACCAGCTCCTGGTTTTGTTGATCTGTTCAACAGTTCTTCTGGTCTCTATTTCATTGAGTTCTGCTCGAATCTTTAGTAACTCTCTTCTGCTGGGTGTAGGTTTTATTCGCTGTTCTTTCTCCAGTTCCTTTAGGTGCAAGGTTAGCTTGTGTATTTGAGTTCTTTCCAATTTTTTGAGGGATGCTTGTATTGTGACATATTTCCCTCTCAAGACTGCTTTTGCTGTATCCCAAAGATTTTGAACAGTTGTATCTTCATTCTCATTAGTTTCCATGAATCTTTTTAATTCTTCTCCAATTTCCTGGTTGACCCTTTCATCTTTTAGTAGGATGGTCTTTAACCTCCACGTGTTTGAATTTCTTCCAAATTTCTTCTTGTGATTGAGTTCAAGTTTCAAAGCATTATGGTCTGAAAATATGCAGAGGACAATCCCAATCTTTTGGTATTGGTTAAGACCTGATTTGTCACCCAGTATGTGGTCTATTCTGGAGAAAGTTCCATGTGCACTTGAGAAGAATGTTCATTCAGTTGCATTTGGATGTAAAGTTTTGTAAGTATCTGTGAAATCCATCTGGTCCAGTGTATCATTTAAAGCTCTTGTTTCTTTGGAGATGTTGTGCTTAGAAGATCTGTCATTTGCAGAAAGCGCCGTGTTGAAGTCTCCCAGTATAAGTGTATTATTATCTAAGTATGTCTTTACTTTGGTTATTAATTGATTGATATACCTGGCAGCTCCCACATTAGGGGCATAAATATTCATGATTGTTAGGTTCTCTTGTTGGATAGATCCTTTAAATATGATATAGTGTTCCTCTTCATCTCTTACTACAGTCTTTGGGATAAAATTTAATTTATCTGATATGAGGATTGCTACCCCTGCTTTCTTTTGAGGACCATTTGAATGGTAAATAGTTCTTCAACCTTTCATTTTCAGGCTGTAGGTGTCCTTAGGTCTAAAATGAGTCCCTTGTAGACATTAAATAGATGGGTCTTCCTTTTTTCATCCAGTCTGAAGCCCTGGGTCTTTTGATGGGATCATTAAGCCCATTCACATTCAGAGTTACTATTGAAAAATATGAATTTAATGTTATCATAATACCTATTCAGTCTCTGTTTTTGTGCCTTACTTCTTTCGGCTTCCTCTTTCTTTTACAGAGTCCCCCTTAATATTTCTTGCAGAGCTGGTTTGGTGGTCACATATTCTTTCAGTTTCTGCCTATCTTGGAAGCTCTTTATCTCTCCTTCTATTCTGAATGACAGCCTTGCTGGATAAAGTATTCTTGGCTGCATGTTCTTCTCATTTAGGACCCTGAATATATCCTGCCAGCCCTTTCTGGCCTGCCAGGTCTCTGTGGAGAGGTCTGCTGTTAATCTAATATTTCTCCCGATAAAAGTTAGGGATCTCTTGTCTCTTGCTTCTTTAAGGATTTTCTCTTTATCTTTGGAATTTGCAAGTTTCATTATTAAATGTCAAGGTGTTGAACGGTTTTTATTGATTTTAGGTGTGTGTGTGGGGGGAATCTCTCTATCTCCTGGATCTGAATGCCTGTTTCCCTCCCCAAGTTAGGGAAGTTCTCAGCTATGATTTGTTGAAATATGCTTTCTGGTCCTCTGTCCCTCTTGGCGCCCTCTGGAACCCCAATTAAACATAGATTTTTCCTTCTGAGGCTGTCATTTATTTCCTTTAACCTTTCCTCATGGTCTTTTGTTTTTCTCTTTTTCCCTCAGCTTCCTTCCTTGCCATCAACTTGTCTTCTATGTCACTCACTTGTTCTTCTACCTCATTAACTCTCGTCGTTAGGACATCCAGTTTGGATTGTATCTCATTTAATTGATTTTTAATTTCGGCCTGATTAGATCTAAATTCTGCAGTCATGAAGTCTCTTGAATCCTTTATGCTTTTTTTCCAGAGCCACCAGTAGCTTTATAATTGTGCTTCTGAATTGGCTTTCTGACATCAAATTGTAATCCAAATTCTGAAACTCTGTGGCAGAGAGTAACTGTTTCTGATTCTTTCTTTTGTGGTGAGTTCTTCCTTCTAGTCATTTTGCTCAGTGCAGAGTGGCTAAAAACGAGTTGTACTGGAAAAAGAAAGAAAAAAAAGAAAAAAGAAGAAAAAACAACAACAGAAAAAACAAGGAGGGGTATCCTCTGGTTCTAAATACTGTAAATCCCTCGACTTCCCCTGGAGCTTTCCAGCGCTGCTTGGTCAAGAACTTGCTCTTCCCCTGTCCTTCCAGCTGGTCTTCGTGGGGAGGGGCCTGCTGTGCTGATTCTCAGGTGTCTGCACCTGGGGGGAGCTGCCCTGCCCCCTGCCAGGTGCACGGCTCAGTGGGAGCTGTTTATCCTATGAGGCCTCTGCTCCCTGGTGGTCCCAATCCGTTCCTGATAAAAAGTGACACCAGGAAGAGCAGCACCACTGGCAGTGGCCAGGTCCCCAGCTCTGGAGGCAGCTCCCGCAGGAACTGCAGCAGCTCCCAGTCCGCACTGGCCTGGATGCTCCTGGGACGGGGGGCGCTGACCTGCACAGCTCAGGGGTGTCGGGGGCAGGAGCGTCCTCGCTGTCCTGTGTCTTCCCGGCTTCCGCCTGTGGGGTGTGGGTGGGGGGAGCATAGGATCCTGGGCTGTGTCCCTCAGCGCCCTGGGCTCCGGGGCCTGCGCCGCTGGAATCGTGCTCCCGGGTCCGCGCAGCCCCCTCCACGCGGAGCCGCCGCCCAAGCTGCTCCCGAGGCCCCGCGGGGTGCGCGCTGCAGCCCTTTAGCGAGCTCCACCCGCGGGGTGTGGGGCGCTCTCCCCGGGGCGCACCTCCTCTCCTAGTGACCCCGGGAACCTGGAGGCTCCACTGCCCCTCCTGTGACCCTGCCCGAGTTCCCTGCGAGAGCCTTTCCGTCCGGGAAGAATCCGGTGAGGATTTTTAAAGGTCCCGCATCTCCGGGCCTGGGCTTTCCTGTCCCGGGGGCTCTCGCCGCTCCCCCTTAGCCCGGCTCCTCGCAAGGCCCCTCCCCCACTTGGTTCTTTTTTATTTATTTATATTTTTTCCATCTTCCTACCTTGTTAGAAGCGAAAACCTTTCTCTCTGTAGCGTTCCAGCTGTTCTCTAAATCTCAGGCCGAATTTAGGTGCTCAGGATGATTTGAAAGTTATCTAAGTAAGTTGTGGGGGCTGGGTGAGTTGGGGACCCTACTCCTCCGCCATCCTGCCCCGCCCCCCAGAGTGGCATTTTAAAGCCACACTCTCACACAAATACATACCCATCCATCCTATGATTATGGGTTTGCCTATTTCTTGTAGACCTGCCAATTTTTGCTTCTTTAGTTTTGAAACTATGTTAATAATGCGTACAAATTTAGAATTATTATATCATCCTGAATGATTGACTTTATCCTTATGATATATCTTCCTCTTCTGTGGTAAGTCTTCTCAACTAAAAGTCTGTATGTCTCCTGATATTACTATGATTAAAGCAGCTTGCTTTCAGTTTACATCTGCATGCATTTTTAAATGGAACATTTTAAAAATAAAATTCTCCATATTGTCATCAATTTCTTGGACCATAATTATTAGCAATTTAAATCTCTGTGCTTAATAATACTGTTTATATTGCCTATGAGTCTGTTTTGATCCTCTTTTTCTCTTTGTTTTATTTCTTGGTGTGCCTGTTAATTTTGAATGCTGGGAGCTATCAGAAAAACTATGAGGCTCTGGATGAGGTTATATTTCTCCAGAGAAAATTTATCCTATCCTCTGGCAGGCAGCTAGGATGGAGGCAAACTGTTTTAATCTAATCAGTGATTGAGCTCACTTGAAGTTGAAGTACATCCTTTGTAAGGCTCAGTTGCAGAATTTTAGTGATTTGCTCCCCCTTTGATTTGTCCCAAGCTCTAATGTGGAGTCTCAACCAAGAGACTGGAGTACCTACCAGGGCGCCTGCCCTTGGCTAATTCTAAATTCTAACTCCTCAGCATCACAGAACTTCCCAAATTGTTCTTAGATTTCCAGCCATATTCTTCTCACTGTTTTAGTCTCTCATTTCATCTGATCTATGAAACAACAAATTTCTTGAAGTAAAACTCAAATAAAGCATTAGTTTTAGTTCTTTGCATCTTTTCTTTCTGGAGTTTGACCCCTTGATTCATGGCAGCCATAACACATCCAAACCCAACTTTTGCCTCCTCAGTCTCATTAATTTCCCGAAAGCTCTGTTGTCTTCTTTCTACCATCAGCTGTCTTCCACCCATCTTCTCAGCCTCTCCTCTCACTTTTTAATATTTAATAAATGCTCCAGAGGAGAAAGTCATGATCCATTTGTCAGGCTCAAATCAGTAACATTTCCTTCCTTCTAAAATCTTGATCCCTCACATCCTGGCTGCCTCTGTATCTTTGTGGCTTCCTGCAGATTTTTGTTGCCTGCTTCATTGTTGTGTTTTATCTAGCTTTTCTACTTACCTCATTGTTCTGCTGCAAGTTACTCCAGCATAGCCACCGTTAATTATTTACTTTTAAATATAAAATGATCTCGTGTATAGAACTCATACATTTTCTCATAAGGTCCATTATTAGTTGTGTTTTGTAATAAAATCTATTATACATATAAAACTCATAGACTCTAAGGTTACTACAATGAACTTGGATGTAACCATAGAGGCTTGAAGAAATTAGGCTTATAAATGGAAACCATAATGGGAAATCTATGAGTGATATAGTTCCAAAAATGGTTCTATGGCTTTATCATAAGTCTTTTAAAAAGTCCCTAAAGGTAAATTTTTACCCATGTAAATTAAACTTCCCACTTTACAAAGCAATAAGAAAATTGGCTCTGTGCCTGAGACATATGTGTCTGAGACATACGTTATAAATATGAGAATATTTATAAAATAAATAAAAGAAGCTGACAATGTTGTAAAGGGGATTCTTTTACTGAAAAAACATCATGCTTGAGTTCTACCAAAATAAAACAAGAAATTGATAAAGACTGTGAAGATGATGGTTCTTTTGAGTGAAGAGACAGCTACTTTGATCTTTCATGCAGTGAATAATTTTATAGAAAGATGGTCATATTACTGTACTCAAGAGGTCACGCAACTGAAATATTTTCTCTTTACTTCCACGAGAAAAAAGAAAAACAGAAAGATAGCAACCAGATGGTAAGGAAATAGGGTTTAACAAATTTCAGGTTAGCACTTAAATAACTTAGAATGTACGTTCAGCTGTTCTGACAGACTTAAAATAACATGTTTTTAATTATATAGATCAGGAGTCCTCAAACTATGGCCTTGGGGTAAAATCAGCCCCATTGCCTATTTTTGTAAATAAAGTTTTATTGGAACATCGACATATCCATTCATTTATGAATTGTCCGTAGCTGCTTTCAAGCTACAAAGCAGAGTTAGTAGTTGTGGTATGGATCACATAGCCTGTGAAGTTTAAAATATTTACCATCTGATCCTTTTTATTTTTAATTTAAAAAATGCTTTTTATTTAAGTAACCTCAACACTGAACATGGGGCTCAAAATCATGACCCAGAGATCAAGAGTCGCATGCTTTTCTGACTGAGCCAGTCAAGTGCCCCTAACTATCTGATTCTTTACAGAAAAAAAAAAAAAAAAGCTTGCCAATCCCTGCTATCACAATTTCTCTTTCATGTAAATATATGAGCAGTTATGATGGCTCTGCTCTGTGAGGCCTTCAGGAGCCCAGGAGCCTCCCATCTCATCATTTGACTTTCCCTAGATGTTGATCCTGTCTGCATACTACACTATGGCTCACCATTAGGTCTGTATTACAGCCACTGGGAAGGCATCATGTAAATTCCAGTCAAGCTATATCTATAGCAAAATAAGTGGATTATTATATAATGGTCCTCAATTTCAGCTATACCAGAATATCTTGGGTTTTTTTTAAGGTAGCAAAGCAACATATTTTACAAATGTATTTCCATTTTAAATTCTCTATGCCTGAAGTGAAAACTCTAGTTATCTTGTGTACCTCTACTCCCAAACATGATTGATGAATGAGGTATTGCAGTACAAAAGCTATATGGTGAAGTGGAAAAAGGATGTGCTTTAGAATCAGATCAGATTTAATCTCAACTTTCCCTAAACGACTCAGACAAATTCTTTAATCCTACTGAGCCTCAGTTTCTTCATCTGTAAAAATGGGTTTGCTGAGCAAGTAGTTATGAAGAGTAAATTAGATGTGTATGCTGTGCTGACAACTAGTAGGTATTTTGTAGCTGTTGACTTCTACTTTTCATGGGGTTTTCAGTTATGTAAATAGGAACTTGATACTTGGAAATATTAGGCAGACTGAAACCTAATTGTTTCCCTTTCATAGCAATGTACCAGGCCCTACACACATTATTTCTTGCACCAACTTTGTGTAGTTAAGTCCCATATATGTATCAATTATTTGTGAGGAGCCTGATGAAGAAGCACATCTTTGTGCAGGAAGCCAATGACCATTCTTGGGTGGTGGGGGTATGTGGCTTGAAGAGCATCTTTGTCTACTCTGCTTCTGAAGTCAGTAATTGATGCCTTAAACTATAGTATGTGATTTAGTGTGACAGACTTCATGTTAATAAGAAGTTCCTCAATAATTCATTTCCTAGACCTCTCACTGTAAATCATGATAAGCTGATGTGGTTTTAATGAGGCTGTAATATGCTTTTCTGAGGGAATTCTGCTGAAACAATTAGTGTACCATGATTTTAGGGCATAATTGCCTCAAAAATGGATGCAGCTTGGGGATCCCTGGGTGGTTCAGCAGTTTAGTGCTGCCTTCAGCCCAGGGCGTGATTCTGGAGACCCGGGATCAAGTCCCATGTTGGGCTCCCTGCATGGAGCCTGCTTCTCCCTCTGCCTGTGTCTCTGCCTCTCTCTCTCTCTCTCTCTCTCTCTCTCTCTGTGTGTGTGTCTCTCATGAATAAATAAATAAAATCTTAAAAAAAAAAAAAGAACGGATGCAGCTCAATACAAGGAGATGACACTTTCAGGGCCAGTGATGGGCAGGTCCCCAAAATACTCTCCACACAGTTGTTGTGGAAGACGAAGATTGAATGATGAGTGCTTAGCACAAAACTCTGAGATTCTGGCCTGTGAAATGAAATAATGTTCTCCCACTCCCTGAAAATTACTGTCCACCAAGGAAGAAATGAAACAAAGAGACATTGAAGCTTTCAGCACTAATTGTTTTAAACGCAGTAACTAACTCATTCCAGGTGCTTGATAATACTCCTCTGCTTTCTAAATTCCTTTGTTCATTTTAATGGGATTAATTTTGTTTCGATGTTCTTTGTCCTTTAACATTTTGCTTTATTCTGGAAGATGCCTCATGTGTTTTTTGAAAGGAGGGAGGGAAAGAGTTACTTCTAAACAGAAAACCAGGGATCCCTGGGTGGTGCAGTGGTTTAGCGCCGGTCTTTGGCCCAGGACGCGATCGTGGAGACCCGGGATCGAATCCCACGTCAGGCTCCCGGTGCATGGAGCCTGCTTCTCCCTCTGCCTGTGTCTCTGCCTCTCTCTCTCTCTCTGTGACTGTCATAAATAAATAAAAAAAATAAAATAAACAGAAAACCAAACAAACAAATGCATAGTACTCACTTCCCCTGAAAATGTCTGAGAACTGTCTCGTATACTACTACTTAGATTTATCCTTCCATATACTAGGTGTATGGAAGGATATTATAACATTTATCCACAAGGAAGATAAGTGACCACTAATATAAATTCAATTCAATAAACATTATTTAAGCACCTCCACAGGTGCTTAATATAAACAAAAGGCAACACATTACGAGGACAGAAAGATGAGTAAATGCTCCTGGGATCTCATAACATAACAGAGAATACAAATACAAAATACATATACACATTGATAAATGGAATTGTATGAAAGCTGCTATTATAGAGTACTGTGTATTGAGGAAATATAATAACTTTCATTTGAATTGTACTTTTGTGGTTTACAAAAGGCTTCCGTGTACATTATTATTCATTTGGATCCCACAAAAATTCCATAAAAGTATATGAAGATTATTATCCCAGTTTTAAAGATGAAGAAATTGTGGCTCAGAGTTGTTGAATAGCCCAAGGTCATATGGCAAATAGGAAAAGGTGTCAGGCTCTAAGTTCTTTGCTTGATTGGCATTATTATTCTGCTTTTCATATATAATATGAACAGATGAGCCATTAGCATGTTCTCTTTAAATAATGTTAAGTCCAATAATTTTCAGGAAAGGCTGACCTGCTCATGTCATATCCAAATCCTTCACTGGCTTCCCAAGCCCTGAACCTGGTATATGAAGTCCAAGCTCCTGGACCTGGTATAGGAGACCCTTCATTGCCCATGGCTTTTGCTGGAGCCTTCAGCCTCATTGCTTGCAGTTTTTGGCCTTGAACTCCCAACACAGTGGCACCTGTAGTTAGTGCCCCATGCACTCATGTGGTTTCTCATCTCTGCACAAGTGGTCTCCTCTACCTGGGATTGACTTTCTCCCCATTTAACCCAACAACCTCCTATCACCATACGACTTGGCTATTCTACTTCTCATTGGAAGTTCTGCAAACTCCATCAAAATCAGTTAGGTTTTCATTCTCTGTGTTCCTACAGTATCCTTAGTTGCATTTTCCTCATTTTATTATTGTTATGTTCATGAGCCTTTCTCCTCTATTGAAGTGTGAGCCCAGTGAGTACGGGAACTAGATATTATTCTTCTCTGGTGCCTAATACATAGAAAGTGCTTAATAAATGAGGTCTGCGAGTGACTGAATTTATTTAATACATAATTGTCCCTGCAATGTGGCTCAGCACAAACCATCAAGGTCTACGGGAGGTGCCTTCTCTCACATTCTCTAGGATGCCCCTGGTAGGTGAGTAGATAAGTTGGTCCCTGGTCAGCACTGGCCTGTTCACAGTGCTTCTTAGCCTAGTCTAGAGGCTATACTAAGGGTAAAATACAATAAAACTTTTTAATTAAGAGGATACAACCAAGATAGCTTAAAATGTTCAAATAAGTGAATTATACTTTTATTAAAAGAGAGCAATAATAATGTAAAGTTTGACTCAAGGATGCTTTATTCCTAGAAGCAGATCATTAGAGGTAGATGGAACCCAGAGGATTGTCTAGGCCTGCACTAATGTGGAATCATTACACGTACACAAAACTGAACTTCACTACTAATGCAAATAAAGGTAAGACCGCGCTATCCTACTACCACATCTCTCACTCTAGCTACTCTTCCACTCTTCTGGATGGCTTATCAACCCTTTCTTTTCCTTTTATTGTTTCCTGCTTCAATGAGAAAAGGAGTGTTTTACTAGCACCTGGAACCCTGACTCACCTGATAGGGGGATGGAGAGCTGCCCATTCCAGCTAGCTCATCTCCAGGCACCTCAACGAGAACCCCTGAGGTCACCTAGTGGATCATCTTGTCTCTTCACAATCACCTCTATTTCAGTAAATGGCAGTTGTTGTTTTTTTTTAAGTTGTTCAGGCTGAAAAACTTGTGTGCCTTCTTGACTTGCCTTGTTTTCTCACACCCTACATCTAAACAATCAGCAAATCCTATAAACTCTATATCCAAAATTATGGGTCAGTTGGCCCCTCCTTCCCTGTTACCCACCCTGCTCTCTGTCACCCCATCCTCCCCTTAGAGCTCTGTACTAGTCTCCTAAACTCATCTCACAGCTCCCTCTTTGCCTTTATAGTTTAGTCACCACCCAGCAGCTGGTGGGGGAATCCTTTAAAACACCCCCACATAGGCTCAAAACAACCCAAGGGGTTTCATTTCATTCAGAATTAAAACCAAAGACATGACGGGGCTTTTACATGACTGGCCCCACAGCACTTGCTCTGCTTCCAGCACATGGGCCTGCTCTCTTTTCTTTTCTTTTTTTTTTTTAAGATTTTATTTATTCATTCATGACAGACACACAGAGAGCAAGAGAGAGGCAGAGACACAGGCAGAGGGAGAAGCAGGCTCCATGCAGGGAGCCCGAAGTGGGACTCGATCCCGGGTCTTCAGGATCATACCACAGGCTGAAGGTGGCGTTAAATCACTGGGCCATAGGGGCTGCCCCTGCTCTCTTTTCTGAAACACACCAAGTATGCTCTTGCCCTAAGGCCCTTGGTAGCATTTTCTCCACTCTGAGCCAGAGAGACTCTTCCCTTAGACAAATGCTTGGCTTAATCTCTTATTTCATTCAGGTTTCTGCTAAAGCACCTCTGATAAGAGAGGCCTTTCATGTGTATACCATACTAAATTCTAACCCTCTCTCCTACACTAACACCCTCACCCAGCTGTATTTTTCTCCACACTTATAATCACCTGGCCTATTGTATACATAGCACAAGTTAACGAACTTATTACATTTATTACTTCTTTTACCTCTAAAACAAAGTTAATTATTGTATGGACATAAACTTCATGTCTTATACTGAAGTATTTCCAAGAACTAGAATGGCACCTAACACATGGTGGGCACTCAGTACATATGCATTGATTGAATGTATGAACAGATGAATGAATCACACTGGAAAAACTGAAAAGATTAGTAATACTTAGTGGTGGTGAGGAAAATATGGAGCAGTAGCATCCTATTCTGTTTGCGGGGTGGGGGGGAATAAATTGAGACAATCATTTTCAAATGCCTATTTGAATCAAAATAAGAAATAAATGCTTCTTTTGCTCCAGCAGCTCAATTTCTAGGAACTTCTCCCATGACAGTACTAGTTCACAAAGATACATGCCAAAAATAGCTTAAGAAGTATTTTTTTTTAATAAAATAAAAACAACCTTCATGACCATCAGTGGGGAATTTGTTAAATAGGTTTTGGTGCCTTGGAAAACAGCTTTGAAAACAAACAAGGAAGACCCAAATGTTAAAGGTGCCTGGGAGGTACCAATGAGGGGTGGGGGGAAAAGGTAGGTTACAGAGTGTATGAATAGAATGAGCCAGCTTACTTTCTTAAAGAAGGCATGATACAGATTTACATGTATACATGTATATGTGCACTAGTGGGTACCCAGCAGGATGTCATCAAACAGGAGCTGTGATTATCTCTGAGGGGGATTGGGAAGGTGACTTTGCTTATTTACATATTTCTGTGCTACTTTAAAAAATTATTTTTAAAAGCCACATTTCTCAGAAAGCCTAAAAGAGCAATGAAGATAGATATGAAGACTTGTTTGAATATTGGCTCTGCAATTTACTAGCTATGTGACCTTCAGCGATCACTTTAATCTTTTTAGAAATCAAACCCATTACTTGTCAAAGCAGGCAGCATATATGACTCCCACCTGGCTGTATGATGGAGAACTTCTTGGACACAGAACTACACTAAGGAGCAGTAGATAACGGAATAGATGGGATTTGGGGAAGAGGTTAGCATAATGCTGCTTCATGTCATTTAATATTGACATTAATGGGCTCCATAAAGCTTTTTCCCCTTTTTACCCGGGATGTGAACCAGACGTCTTTAAGATTGTGGGAGTTAATTTTATCCACCTAGGCTTCCCAATCAATGCTTTTACTTGGAAGATATTTATGTTTAGGATGCTGAAAAGCTTTCCCCACAGTCAGGTCCATAGGGCATTCTAATACACTTTCTAGAGTTAAGTGCTGAGACCTTGGACCCTTGATGTGAGAAACGATAAATAATAATGACTGCAGCTCTTGGGAAATCTGAGGCTCTGTGCAAAGTCATAGAAAGAATGTTCAAGGATGTGGAATGAACAAGTGAAACAGAATGTTAATGCTCCCAGCTTTTGATCCTAGCAATTAGAAGTAAAAACAGCGGCTACAATTTTGAATGTTGGACTGTCCCCTTCTAAGCATTTTCTCTGTCAATTGTCATTGCTTGTTAGGGCACCTTTCCTTTTCTTCTCAGGGCCTGTACCCTTGGTCCTCCTTCACACCCCCACCTCACTGAGCTGATGCTCTGTTGGCCCACACCATACTGTAGTCACCACTCTCTCTCTCTTCCCGCCCTCACTTGTGTCCATTTTCCGTCTCAACCAAAACATTCAGCTTTCCGTAGCACTATTTTTGACATGTCCATCCTCTGCTTAAATGCTTCCTACTATGTGTAGAATCAAGCCCTTCTTAAATTGGTATTCAAGGACTCCTCAGTAATCTGATTCTCTCCTTTTGCCATAAGAGAAAGAATAGATTATGTGGTGTTAAGAGACTTGGGTTCGACTTCAAACTGACTAGCTCGTTTGGATTCCTTGACCTCTGTTAGCTTCAATTTTCTCATTTGTAGAATGGAACTAATAATAATACATACCTCCCAAAATTGTTGCAGGGATCAAATGAATGAATGCTTGTGAAAACACTTTGTAAGCAATAAACATAAAACAGAGTAAGAGCACATTGATTGAAAAGTTGTGTGAAATGCTAGGCAGTGTACTAATCAGGTCTCACAGCACCTAGAAAGCCTGTGATAGTTTCCACTTTACCCATGGGTTAACCAACACATCCTAGTCACACAGGAACCCCTAGCAGAGCTGAGAGTCCAACACAGGCTGTATGGCCCTACAGCTCATGCTTTCCCCCACTGTGCAGCCCTACTGTCAGACAGGATGACGGGCTGATCCTAACAAAAGGGCATCCATTCGGGCTTCCATGCCAGTTCTCCCTTCTCGGTGTTTCAGAACATGCCACACCTATACATACTCCTGCCATACAATCTCTCCTTTTTTCCCTTACACAGAGCCAAATCCTTCCCTGCACAGTTCAACTCCCACCCCTTGCAGCAAATCTCCCTTGCCTGCAGAACCCATTAAAACCTCTATCCATTTCTCATCAGCAAATCTCACCTAGCCCTGGATTGCACCTACTATGTATTTGTGTCCTCTGTGGGCTTCTGCAGGCTACAAGGATCTAATTCCTATGTTTTTCAGCATTTAGCACAATAGATGTTGCTCAGTGAATACTTCTTGAATAAGTATTACCTACTTTATTATTCTTCAAACCTATTTATATGAATCACTTGGAGCAATTGTTAAAAATACATTTCTGTGCCCTATGCTGGACATGCTAAATTGGTAACTCTGGTGGTGGGTGGAGCCAGGAAATTATATAGTTTAACAAGCTCCCCCAGGCGGTTGTGAGGGTCAGGTAAGGCTGGGAAATACTGGTCTAATTCAATGGTTGGTAAGCAAGGTATACACCTGAAATCTCCTAGGAAGCTTTCAAAGGAAGCAAAGCTATTTTCACCTTAACCTGTCTCAGAGAGTCTGATTCATGAGATCTAGAATATTTTTAGAAAAGCTTCTTAGGTGATTGTTATGTTTTCCTTTATCATCTCTGCTTCAGTTAAGAACCCATTTTTTTTTTTTTTTGCTTCCTGTGCAGTGTGATCTGCAATCCCACCCCAACCACAAAAGAGACTAAAATATTGGTGGTAAGCATCATGTCCTATAACTTTGAATCCACCACAATGTCAAGGGCATAATGGTCTTCAACGAAAAATTATTCATTTGAATTAAAAGTTCTATCCCATTCTCTACCCAAAGCCTGTCTCCCACCTAACTTTCTTTAGACTCTACCATGTGTCCAAACCTACTTTTTTAAAGATTTTATTAATTTATTCATGAGAGACACACACAGAGAGGCAAAGAATAGGCAGAGGGAGAAGCAGGCTCCATGCAGGGAACCCAATGTGGAGCTCGATCCCAGTACTCTGGGATCACACCCTGAGCTGAAGGTAGACGTTCAACTGCTGGGCCACCCAGGCGTCCCTCCAAACCTACTTTTGATTGAATTTATTGTGTCTTTTCATTTACCAATTTAGGTATCTTATTACATTGGAATCCATTTAAGCTATTTCAAAATCTATCCTGAGTGTCTCAGTGGGTTGAGCGTCTGCCTTTGGCTCAGGCCATGATCTTATGATCCTGGGATTGAGTCCCATGTTGGGCTCCCTGCTCAGTGGGGCCCCTCCCCTTGCTTGTCCTCTCTTTCTCACTCTCTCTCAAATAAATAAATAAAATACTTAAAAAATAAATAAATAAATAAATAAATAATAATAAATTTAATCATGTCACTATATAATTTCTGACCATTGGAACAATGCAAACATAATAAGAAGGCATATTAACACCCATAAACACTCAATAGTTTGTTTAGTTAGCTCAGAAGAAGACTGTTAGAGTAGAGCATGGGTGGAGTCAGCTTTGATAGATGGGAGAGGAGAAGGGCTAGTCTGTCTAGGATTCAGGGCTAAGGGACTCTACTAAGGCTCTATGAGATTCATGTATTTGTGATGCAAGACAGATATTGACAAGGGCAAAGATGCTTGATGAAGATGGGAACTCATCGTGTAACACTTTGAAAACATAGGAATGAAATAGGACACTGTGATCTCTCAGTTCATGTAATTTCTAACCTCATAATCCTCCCTCAACATGATATTAATAGGCTGATACTCATTACTTATTTGGTGTTCTCATTCTCTCATTTGCCCTCTGTCTCATTCTTGTTTCACTTCCTGTCTCTAAGATCCTCTAACACGCTATTTTCCCTCAGGCCTTGATTTTCATTCTTCAGTTCTCCTCAAATGTGAGGGGTGTTGGTAAAGAAGCGGAAAACAGGGGGCACCTGTGGGGCTCAGTCAGTAAAGCAACAGACTCTTGACTTTGGCTCAGATCATGAGCTCAGGGTCATGGGATCAGGTTCTGCATTGAGTGTGAAGTCTGCTTGGGATCCTCTCCCCCTCTCCCTCTGCCCCTTCCCTGCTCTCTCTCTTCTGCATGTGTGCTCTCTCTCTAAAAAAAAAAAAGGGGGGGGGAGAGAGAGAGAAAGACATTTAAAAAAAAAGAGGGGGAAAGACTTCAACAAAGAATGTATTTGTTTTGTAGTTGTGTGTGTGTGTGTGTGTGTGTGAGAGAGAGAGAGAGAGAAACTTACTCATTAATTCTGTATTGTCCTTAGAGAGAATTGGGACTTCACTGTATCATGTAATTATGCATGAGGTTTGGATTTCTTTCTTTTCTTTCTTGTCCTTCCCTCCCTTTTCCTTAAGTTGCTTTGGGTTAAAATAAAGGCCAAACAATCTGCCATTGTGTACAATTTGCACACAAGGTGCCAAGCCGGCTGCCAGGTTTAGTCCTGATGTGATCAAGAATGGCTGAGTTACAAAGCCACTGAGAAAACCGGTTTTCTACAGGAAATAGAAATTTATGAAAATCAGACCTCTGCAAATGCCCTGGCTGTTAGGCTGGCAGCCTGCCAAATCAGCTGTGTTGGTGGAAAGGAGACCTGTGATGTGATCTTCCAGGCCAAACTCAAGCCAGGCTGGGGGCACTGCAGGGGGCTGGGGATGCAACAGCCAGGCATACAAAAGAGTTTCCATGTGATTTCACCTACAACACCAGAGTTTTGGTCTTCTCCTTGCTTTAATTCCCTGGTTGTCTAGGGGGTGCCATTTGTGGATTCCGGACGTTCGTGGGCTCCCAACGACATTTCAACAACTGAAATCTGATCTACTTATAGCTTTTCCCCAACAGAATAAAATGTTAGGACCTTTATAGAATCTTGGGTTCTAATCTCAACAGAGTTCCTTAACTTCTGAGCCTCAGTGACCTCATCCCTAAATGAGAAAAATACCCACTCTGTGAATTGTGAACTTAAATGAAATAATGCCCAGTAACTGATAAGGACTGCTTTTGTTACCTCCTCCAACCCCAGAACAGGGTACACAGTATGACTGGCCCTTCGTAATTACCCACCATGTTTGGACAATGCTTCAATGCAGGGCTCACAGGCCTGAGGCAGCACTGGCCTGACTCCCCAGCTTCTCCTCCAACCCTGTAACAATGGCTAACATTTACTGAACACTTACTTGGACCAGCTATTGGGCCATCCACCTTTATTTTAACATTTTTTAAAAAAGATTTTATTTATTTGAGAGAGAGAGAGCATGAGTGGGAGGGAAGGGCAGAGGGAGATGGAGAAGCAGACTCCCCACTGAGCAGGGAGCCCGCTGCAAGGTTCAATCCCAGGACCCTGAGATTGTGACCTAAGCCAAAGGCAGATGCTTAACTGATTGAGCCACTTACAACCCGAGACACAATGTTTTAAGGTAGTTTGTTACACAGCAAAAGCTAACTGATACACTATTTGATCTCTTCCTTTTGTGAGCAACAAATCAACTATCACATCTTAATGGATGCTAAGATACACACAACAGGGATACCATAAATACACAAAGGTAGATAACCTTAGTTCATAGAAAGATTGTACCTATGATTTGACTTTAGAAAAAACTGGACTAATAGATTTTGCAAAATCATGAGCTGGTGTTTTAAAGTGCAGAAAGTCATATTTTTCTTAGTTTACATATCTCTTTTTAAATTGGAAGGCAAAATGAGTTTGGAACATTGTATCTATTTGGATCTAAACTTCCCAAGCTTCTTGATGAAATTCAGACTTTTTTCCCCCCATTTCTAAATCTTTTACGTTAGTAGTACTTATGTGTTTATTATTTTTGGCAAAGTGAGATAGGATACCTTTTAGTTGCTCTGACCAAAACAAGATAGCATGTTCTGGAGGTTTACTTCTTTGTAAGTAAATGTTCACTTGCATGTAGCTATCTTGAGAGTCTGAACATTCTTTATTCTTTGAAAAGATTCTGCTAACTTTTTTTGGGCAAAATTTAAATAATTCAAGGTAAAAAAGAATTATTAAGATTCTCTGTTTCTCTCTTTGTACAGATCAGACTCCTTAATATGGGACTATGGCACTGGACTTATTTTATCTCTAAGGCAATCAACAGAGGGCCCAAGTCTGGGAAACTTAGATGAAAGCCTCAAAATGTTCTTATTTAAGAGTGAAAGCAGTTTTGCAACTCAGAGTTTTTCTGCCAGGGTTGGTCTTGAATAGAAGTCCTCCCCACCAACTCCCTAGCTCTAGGACACGGCACTTTACTACTCTTAGATAATGATCTAAATTTCTCTGGATCTTGGAGTACCTTGTTCTCCCATCAAGATCTCTTGGATCTAGACCTGCAACTTGTACTGGATGCTGACATCAAGTCTTCACTTTCTGGCGCCACCCTGGGCCTCACCAGCCTTGATGCTGCTGTGTGCTAGTGTGCTGTGGTCTAAGCACACCTTAGTTTATGACATGTCAACAGACTGTCTACATCATTGAAGTCTACAAATCCTGAGATAAGAATGGGCCTAATCATCCCATTATTGATTCATTCTAAGTTATTTTATGATTCAAAAGAAATTACTTCGCAGAGGGCTCCATATCATGACTCTTTTTACATCTACCGGTCTCATGGGAGATGTTAAAAGCTTGTGTCCTAAGCCAGCCAGCATATTTGGTAACCCAACCAAGATGTAAATTCCTAGAATTCCTATAGTCTCAATTCCCTGTCTCCCATCTGTGTCAAAGAGACCTGGATATTTTTGCAAGTACAAAAATATAAAAATACAAAGTACAAATTTATATATATATATATATATATATATATATATATATATATATACACACATAATTATCACATATATAAAATTACCCATTTTCTCCCTTATCAGTTATTTTTTTAAAGATTTTATTTATTTATTCATGAGAGACACAGAAAGAGAGGCAGAGACATAGGCAGAGGGAGAAGCAGGCTCCCCGCAAGGAACCCAATGTGGGACTTGATCCTAGGACCCCGGGTTCACACCCTGAGCCAAAGGCAGACGCTCAACCGTTGAGCCACCCAGGCGTCCCCCTTATCAGTTATTAAATGCATTTTAAAATGTAGCAAAAAGATATTGAAGGGATGCCTGGGTGGCTCAGTGGTTGGGTGCCTGCCTTTGGCCCAGGGCATTGATCCTAGAGACCTGGGATCGAGTCCCGCGTCGCGCTCCCTGCATGAAGCCTGCTTCTCCCTCTGCCTTTGTCTCTGCCTCTCTCTCTCTGTGTCTCTCATAATTAAATAAATAAAATCTTAAAAAAAAAGATATTGAAAACTACCTATTTAATCAGTAATGAATAAAAACAATGAATTTATGGATAAATTATTAACAAGACTGACTTTAAATTTGCTATCAGTTTTGGTTTCTAACACTGAAGACACTGAATCTCTTTGAGGTAGGCATTTGCTCTGGGACAAAGGAATGGCAGCCAGCATCACTCCCCTTTCCTGTTCTCTCCTTCTTCCACATAAAGGTGAAACACAGGGGTGAAGTCTGGAGCGTTAGCAGCTATGTTGTACTTATGAAGCAAAAGATCTGAGGGTAAAAGCCAACAGTCTAAAAATGTCAGAGTGTAAATACAAAAAAGGCTTGGTCTTTGATGGCATCATTACATAACTAGCTGGATCAGTGCCAGTAACTTCCCACCTCAGGGCTCCTTGTTTTGTGAGAAAAATAAACCTCTATTTCTTTAATCCTCTATTAGGTCTTCTGTGCATCATAGGTGAATGTGGAAAAAAGTTTACTTCTAGTGGTCACATGATATTAGAACTCAAAGTTATTCCTGAACATTTTGAATGTTAAAGTAATACATTAATAGCCTTTATTGGTGACATAGACTGAAGTTTATTTTAGACTTATTATAAACTATTATATATACACTTAGCCAGGACAATAACTTAATTATGTAGTTTGACTTCAAAATGGATAGCAGCTTGTGGACACATCCGCTATGTATGACCTTTTCTCTAGAGAAAACATTCATCTCTATCAGTAGAGCATCGTTAACATGAGCTAGTCGTTGAGACACATAAAAAGCCCCCGGAGATCAGATTGGATATCACAATTATATTGCTGAAACAGAATTCAACTTGCAAATATAATTATCCTTGGTTGTTAGAATGATCATTTTTCATTTCAAGTCTAGTCTGGTCTCTAGGACTTAAAAGTGAGATGAAGAGTCAGAAAGAGGGTTTGGACAATCAGGCCATGCATGACAAAAAGCAAAAAAGGCTGGGGTTGGTTAGTACTGATAGGAGAGTATGGAACACTTAAAACTAGCCTTCAGATCTATTAAGGGATACTGTTGAGAAAATGAAAGCCAGCTGTTCTCCATCTTTTATGATGAAAACCTCAAATCAAGTGGGCTTATGCTTTTGCATCTGGGAATCAGATTAGCTAAAAAGAACTCCCTCTTGGAAGGTGAATATTGAATATTCCTTCTGGGATTGAATATTTGGGTAAGATTTAGATCTCACTCTCTGGAGGCAGTGGCTTAAATTTAATTCTGGGACTCCAGAAACAAAACAAAACAAAACAAAAAAGATAATTAAATTCTGAGTCTCCTTATATCCTTTGTTAATAAACAAATAAACAGATATGCACAGGATGGGGTCTCCTGTGGTCCCCCACCCCACCCAACAATGCTTGTCATTTACTCTTTAGGAACAACCATGGCCGTAGGCGAGAAGCCAGAAGGCCAAAAGCCTCTGTAGGTGGAGGACAGGCCTGGAGCCTTTTGGCTTTCTGCCAGCCCCTAGAGACCTTCCTCCTTACCTCAGGTAGGAGGCAAAGCAGCTCCCAGTGGATGCACGATGTCTGGAATTCATTAAACAAAAACCCGAGCTTTACTGTTCTCTCTTTGTACTCATTCTCATCTACAAGAGGATGATGTCTGTGTGGTCCTGCCCAAAGGCAGTGGTGAGGACTGACAAATTTCTCTAGGAGGTTGGTTCTATGATTTCATCAATGTGCATAATATGTAAGCTCTAGGTTATTTTCCTCTAAGTAAACCTTTCCCAGAACAAACCTTTTCCAGAGCAAACATCTACCTGGGAAAGGAAAGCAAAAGATTCCTTCTCTTATAAAATGTTCATGTGCCATGCAAGTTTTTAAAAGCATAAGAGTGCCTGGGTTCCAGTGGACGTCAGTGCACCTGGACTAGAGTATAGAATATGGCAGCTAACTGGCGCCATCTGGAGGGAAAGAGGCATCTGAACCAAAAAGCACAATTTGAAAACCTAACTATAAGGTTCTAGTGACATAAATCTAAACATTATAGGACATTTTCCAAAAAAATGGAATTTCCTGCTCCTTTTCTCCTGCCTTCTCTGAAAGCACCTGGGCTTATCACAAGGAGGCTGGGACTCATGTTCACACAGGACCTCAAATTTAGACTTGACATCTCTCTCCCATTTAGGCTATGCACTCAGTCATGGGACTTCATTGTAAAGTGTCACTCTCACCACCAATTGGCACCACCTGTGCCATGTTAATAATATTTGAAATAAATATTGGGATTATATTGTGTCACAAAGTGTCAGCCACTGATAATTTCTTTTTAAAAATATTTAAATTCAATTTGCCAATATATAGTATAAACACCCAGTACTCATCTCATCATGTGCTTCCTTAATGCCTGTCACTCAGTTACCCCATTCCCCCCCCCCACCTCCCCTTATGCAACTCTTTGGTCCTCTGAGTTAGGAATCTCTCTGGTTTGTCTTCCTCTCCAATTTTTCATCACTCAGTTTCCCTCCTTCCCTATGGTCCCTTGCACTATTTCTTATATTCCACATATGAGTGAGACCATATGATAATTGTCTTTCTCCAACTGACTTATTTCACTCAGCATAATACCTTCCAGTTCCGTCCCTCTCCTCTCCCCGTGATGGCGTGTGCTCGTCCGTTGATATCTGTGTACTCCGAAAAGGGGAAATCATCTGGCAAAAATGTTACCTTGCCTGCTGTGTTTAAAGCTCCCATTCAACCTGATATCGTGAATTTTGTTCACACCAACTTGCACAAAAACAACAGATAGCCATATGCTGTCAGTGAATTAGCAGGTCATCAAACCAGTGCTGAGTCTTGGGGTACTGGCAGAGCCGTGGCTTGAATTCCCAGAGTTCGAGGTGGTGGGACTCACCATTCTGGCCAGGGTGCTTTTGGAAATATGTGTTGTGGAGGCCGCATGTTTGCACCAACCAAAACCTGGCACCATTGGCACCGCAGAGTGAACACAACACAAAAACGATATGCCATCTGCTCTGCCCTGGCTGCCTCAGCCTTACCAGCACTGGTCATGTCTAAAGGTCATTGTATTAAGGAAGTTCCTGAACTTCCTTCAGTGGTTGAAGATAAAGTTGAAGGCTACAAGAAGACCAAGGAGGCAGTTTTGCTTCTTAAGAAACTTAAAGCCTAGAATGATATCAAAAAGTCTGTGCCTCTCAGCGAATGAGAGCTGGCAAAGGCAAAATGAGAAACCGTCGTTGTATCTAGAGCAGGGGACCCTGCATCATCTACAATGAAGACAATAGTATCATCAAGGCCTTCAGAAACATCCCTGGAATTACTTTACTTAATGTAAGCAAACTGAACATTCTGAAACTTGCTCCTGGTGGGCATGTGGGACGTTTCTGCATTTGGACTGAAAGTGCTTTCCGCAAGTTAGATGGTCTGTATGGCACTTGGCATAAGGCTGCCTCCCTGAAGAGTAACTACAACCTTCCCATGCATAAGATGCTTAATACAGACCTTAGCAGAATCTTGAAAAGCCCAGAGATCCAAAGGGCCCTCCGAGCACCATGCAAGAAGATTCATCGTAGAGTCCTGAAGAAGAATCCACTGAAGAACCTAAGAATCATGTTGAAGCTAAACCCGTATGCAAAGACCATGCGCCGGAACACCATTCTTCGCCAGGCCAAGAATCACAAACTCTGGATGGATAAGATGGCAGCAGCCTTAGAAGCCAAATCAGATGAGAAGGGGGTTCCAGGCAAGAAGCCCATGGAAGGGAAGAAAGGAAAGAAGGCTGTTGGTGTGAAAAAGCCAAAGAAACCTTTGGTAGGAAAAAAAGGCTGCAGCTACCAACAAACCAGCAGCTGACAAGAAACCTGCCGAAAAGAAACCTACCATGGAAGAGAAGAAGCCTGCTGCCTAAAAACTTATATTTGTTTATTCTATAAAAGTCAATCATTTTGGACAGCTAATTTTAAATAAAGACCTGATCAAAAAAAAAAAATACCTTCCAGATCCAACCACATTGAAGTAAATGGTAGGTATTCATCCTTTCTGATGGCTGAGTAATACTCCACATCTTCTTTATCCATTCATCTGTCAAAGGATATTTCAGCTCCTTCCACAGTTTGGCTGTTATGGACATTGTTGCTATGAACACTGGGGTAGAGGTGTCCCAGTGTTTCACTACATCAGTATCTTTGGGGTAAATACCCAGTAGTGCAATTGCTGGGTCGCAGGGTAGCTCTATTTTTAACTTCTTGAGGAACCTCCACACTGTTTTCCAGATTGGCTGCACCTGCTTGCATTCCCACCAACAGTGCAAGAGGGTTCCCCTTTCTCTGCATCCTTACAAACATTTGTTGTTTTCTGTCTTGTTAATTGTAGCTATTCTCACTGGTGTAAAGAACCACTGATAATTTCCACCAAAATCACCTGGGCATTTCATAAAACTGCAGATGTATTAGGCTTTCTGAAAATGAATTTCTTTCACACTTCATTAGAATTATTATTGGGAGGAAGTAAAACGTGTTTTTTATTTTATCCAACATATATATGGCACCATTATGGGTTAGGCACTGTTCTAAGTGCTTAACAAATATTAATGTACTGATGTATTAGGTCTTCTCAACAACTCTAGGAACCTAGATGTCATTATTATCCATCCTTGACTGATTAGGAAACCAAGATGCAGGAAGGTTAAGTAATTGGCCCAAAGTTACATGGCTAGTAAGCATATGACTGATTCAGGCTTTTTTCTTTGTTTGTTTAAAGAAAACACTTCTGGGCAGCCTGGGTGGCTCAGCGGTTTAGCGCAGCCTTCTGCCCAGGGCATAATCCTAGAGACCCAGGATCGAGTCCCACACTGGGCTCCCTGCATGGGGCCTGCTTCTCCTTCTGCCTGTGTCTCTGCCACTGTCTCTCATGAATAAATAAATAAGATCTTTAAAAAATAAAGAAAACACTTCCATTTTGGATTTTATGTATTTTTAGTATATTTTTCCTGTTTACATCCAAAAATAGAAAATATGAATATAACTATAGCTGGGTAATGAATGTGGTCTGATATATTAGGAAATGTCCTCATTGCTTTGAATAAAGAGAAAGAGCAAAAAGTCACAGTAATTAAGAGATACTAAATATTTACTATTTCTATGCTCTTAAAACTGTAAAAAAAAATAGGTTAAAATAATAGGGGTACCTGGATGCCTCAGTTAAGTGGCTGCCTATGGCTCAGGGCATGATCCCAGGGTCCTGGGATAGAGCCCCACTTTGGGCTCCCTGCTGAGCAGGGAGCCTGCTTCTCCCTCTCCTTTTGCAGCTCCCCCTATTTGTGCTCTCTCACTCTCTCTGTCAAACAAATAAAATATTTTTTTAAAAAAGCAAAAGAATAGAAAAAGATATACCATGTTAATATTAATCAAAAGAAAACTAGCTTGTCTATATGATAATCAGACAAAGTAGATTTCAAAGTAAAGAAGGTCATCTTATAATGACAAATACGCCCATTCATCAAGAAGATTCAATAACTTTAAATGTTTTCAAACCTAACAACAAAGATTCAAAATACATGAAGCAAAAACTGACTGAAATGATGGGAGAAATAGGTTAACCTACAGTTTCAAAGAGGTCAACACATCTCTCTCAATAATTGATAGAACAGGCAGACAGAAAACCAGTGAAGATACAGAAAACTTGAATAATACAATCAACCAGCTTGACCTAATTGACATTAATAGAACTACCCATTCAACAGTAGCAGAATATACATGTTTTTCAAATGTATATGGAATATTTGCTTGGCTAGATTATACTATGAACCATTAAACATGTATCAATAAGTTTAAAAGAATTAAAATCATACATAGCATATTCTCTTTCCACATGGAACTATAGTAGAAATCGACAATAGAAAGATAACTACTGGGCAGTCTGGGTGGCTCAGTGGTTTAGCACCGCCTTCAGCCCAAGGCTTGATCCTGGAGACCCAGGATCGAGTCCCACATCGGGCTCCCAGCATGGAGCCTGCTACTCCCTCTGCCTGTCTCTGCCTCTCTCTCTCTCTGTGTGTCTCTCATGAATAAATAAAATCTTTAAGAAAAAAAATGAAAAGCTCTGGAATAGCTTTTAAAAAAAAAGATAACTACTGTGAAAATATATAGAATCAAAAGGAAATTAGATAACATGTGAATCAAAGAAGAATCAAAAAGGAAATTAGAAGCATTTTAAGTTGAATAAAAATGAAAACATAACACATTGTAATTAGTGGCAATCTGCCTGAGTGGTATTTTGAAGGAAACTGGCAGTACTAAATTCTTTTTTTTTTTTTTTAAGTTAGTTAGTTATGACATGGAGAGGCAGAGACACAGGCAGAGGGAGAAGCAGGCTCCCTGTGGGTAGCTCCATGTGGGACTGTATCCCCAGACTCCAGGATCACGCCCTGAGCTGAAGGCAAGTGCTAAACCACTGAACCATCCAGGCATTCCTACTAAATTCTTTTATTAGAAAAGAAGAAAAGTCTCAAAGCTGTGACTTTAGCTTGCATTTTAACAAATTAAGGGAGAAAGAAGGTAAATTAAACCCAAAGTAGGCAAAAGACACAAACCGATAAATATTATGGTAGAAATCAGTAAAATAGGAAACAAAAAACAACAAAGAACATAAATCAACCTAAAAGCCCATTCTTTGAAACCAATAAAATTGATAAACGTCTAGCCAGACTCATCAGGAAAAGCAAGAGAATATATAGGTGGTATAACTACAGAATTTATAGATATTAAAAGGATAATAAAGAAATTATTAATTACTTTATGCCAAAAAATTAGACCACTTAAACAAAGTGAACAAATTACTTGAAAGATGTAAACTAGGGGCATCTGGGTGGCTCAGTCAGTTAAGCATCTTCCTTCACGTCAGGTCATGATCCCAGGGTCCTGGGATCAAGCCCTGCATGGGGCTCCCTGCTCAGCAGAGAGCCGCCTTCTTCTCCCTCTTCCCCTGCTCATGTGCTCTATCTCTTTCTCACTCTGTCTCTCAAATAAATAAATAAATAAATAAATAAATAAATAAATAAATTTTTTTAGAGATGTAAATTGCCACAGATCACTAAAGAAGAAATAGATAAGCTAAAAACCATAAAGGCATTTAAAATATGGAAAAGTGTAATTTAATGCCATCCTGCAAAGGAAACTCTAGGCCCAAATGGTTACACTGGTAAATTCTACCAAACATGTAAAGAGGTAATAATACCAATTCTACAAAAATTCTTCCAGAAAATTATAAAGAGGAGATTTTTCCCAATTCATTCTATAAGGCTACCACTATTCTGATACCAAATCTAGATAAAAACACTAGAAGAAAACTATAGCTGATTTCCTTCATGAACATGGATGTCAAAATTCTAAACAAAATATTAATGAATCTAATT
The DNA here is from genome assembly GCF_905146905.1 of Nyctereutes procyonoides. NCBI lineage: Eukaryota > Metazoa > Chordata > Mammalia > Carnivora > Canidae > Nyctereutes > Nyctereutes procyonoides. The sequence goes on along the minus strand of NW_026575140.1, from coordinate 43,659,339 downwards.
AACAACATATAAAAGGATAATATACCATGAACAAGTTGGTTTTGTCCTAGGAATGCAAAGTTGATTTAATTTTAAAAGTAAATAAGTCAATGTAATACGATAAAAATAATTTACCATATTAATAAATAAAGGCAGAAAAATCATATGCTTATTTCAATAGACACAGAAAAAGCATCTGATAAAATCTAACTTCTATTTCTGATGAAAAACTCATAGCAAATTGGGAATGGCAGGAATTTAGCTGGGTAAGGGGTATCTTTGAAAAATATAAGCTAACATTATACTTACTGACAAGACTGATTGCTTTCCTCCTATGTTCAGGAATAAGAAAAAAAGGGTGTCCACTTATACCACTTCCTTTCAGTATTGTAATGGGAGTTCTGAACCAGCACACTAAGCAAGAAAAAGAAGTAACATCTAGATTAAAAAGGAGGAAGCAAAACTGTTTTCATTTGAAAATAGCAGATTTCTATGCAGAAAATCTGAGGGAATCTACAAAATAGCTCCTAGAAGTAATAAATGAGATTAACTATGTATCAAGATATATGATTGATGTGCAGAAATCAGTTGTATTTCAATATTCCAGCAAAGAACAACTGAACATTAAAAAATAATGCTATTGGGACGCCTTGGTGACTCAGTGGTTGAGCGTCTGTCTGCCTTTGACTCAGGGCATGATCCGAGTCCAGGGATGGGGTCTCACATCGGGCTCCCTGTGAGGAAGCTGCTTCTCCCTCTGCCTCTCTCTGTCTCATGGATAAAATAAAATAAAATCTTTTAAAAAAAGTAATAGTATATACAATAGCACTAAAATTATTAAATACTTAAAGAAAAACCTGGCAAAAGATATTCAACACATGATATTCAAAATTATGAAGTATTGCTAAAAGATATTAAAGAAGGCCCAAATAAATAAAGAATTCATGTGTGGGAAGATTTAATATAGTTAAGACATTACTTCTCTTCAAAGTGAACCATAGATTCAATGCAATCCCAATCAAAATCTCCACACAATTTTTTTGTAGAAATTGATGGGCTGATTCCAAAATTCATATGAAAATGTAAGGGACCTAGAAGAGTAAAAACAATTGAAAAAGAATAACAAAACTAGAAAGCTAACATTATCTTAAGATATAATAAAGCTCTAGTAGTCAAGACAATATGATATTGGTGTAAAGATACACAGATCAGCAAAACAGAGAGCCAAGAAATAGATCCATACATATATGATCACTGATTTTTGACAAAGGGAGTAAGATTATTCACTGGAGGAAGGATAGTCTTTTCAACAAATGCTGCTGGAACAATTAAATATCCATATGGAAAGACATGAAGGCAGGAAGGGGAGGGAGGAAGGAAGAAGGGGAGGGAGAAAGGAAGAAGGGTAGGGAACAAGAAAGGGAGGAATGGATGGAGGAAAAAGAAAGGAAGAATGGAGGAAGGAAGGAACAGAGAAAGGAAAGAAGGAAGGAAGGAGGGATGCTGAAAGAGAAACACACACAAACTTTGATCTGTTCCTTTTACATTTTACCATATACAAACATTAACTCAAAATGTATCATAGACATAGATAATATAAAATTGTGAAATTTCTACAAGAAACAATAGAAGAAAAATTTTTAATCTTGGATCAGGCAAGAATTTCTCAGATATAGCACCAAAACCACAATCTATACAAGAAAAACAATTGATAAGTTGGATTTTATCAAAATTAAAAACTTCTATTTTTTGCAAACACTGTTAAGACAATGAAAAGTGGCAGACTAGTTGCTAGTTTGCAAATTTTGTATCTGTAGGTCATTTATCTGATAAAGGATTTATATCCAGAGTACAGAAAAAAACTCAAAACTTAATAATACAAAAACAACCAGCCCAATAACAAATGGACAAGAGATTTGAACAGATATTTCATCAGAAAAGACAGAAGGATGACAAATAAGCACATGATAATATGCTCATCATCATAGGCTTCAGGGAACTGAAAATTAAAGTGAGATACCACTACACATCCTTTAGAATGACCAACACTTTAAAGACTGATCATACCAAGTGTTGGCCAGAATGTAAAGGAACTGGAATTCTCATACACCACTGGTGGGAATGTAAAATTATAAAATTCCTTTGGAAAACAGTTTGGCAACCTCTTAAAAACTTATGCACCTGGGGCAGCCCTGGTGGCTCAGCAGTTTAGCACCATCTTCAGCCCAGAGACTGATCCTGGAGACCCCAGATGGGATCGAGTCCCACGTTGGGCTCCCTGCATGGACCCTGCTTCACTCTCTGCCTGTGTCTCTGCCTCTCTCTCTGTGTGTCTCTCATGAATAAATAAATAAAATCTTAAAAAAAAATTTATGCACCATATGATCCAGTCATTTCAATTCTAGGTATTTGCCCAAGAGGAAATAAAGCACATGTCCATACAAAGATGTATACACGAATGCTCATATCATCTATATTAATCTTCCATTGTTGCATAATAAATTGCCACAAATTTAACAACTTAAAAACAACACACATTAAAAAAAAAAACACATTTATTATTTTGTAGTCCAGGCATGGCCTAGCTGGGTACTCAGGATCTCACAAAGCTGAAGTCAAGGCATTGGCCATGCTGCACTCCTTTCTGGGAGTCAGGCCTTTTCCAAACTCACACAGTTGCTGAAAGATTCAATTTCTTTCTTTTTGTTTTTTTATAAATTCATTTTTTATTGGTGTTCAAAAGATTCAATTTCTTGCAGTTGCCTACAACTGCAAGGTCCCCCCCCTCCTTTTTTTTTTTTTTTTTGCTGGTGGTCACGTAGGGGCTGGTGGTCACGCAGGTCACTCTCAGCTCCTAGAGGTTGCAGGCAGTTCCTGGCCATGCAGCCTTTTTTAGAATATGACAGCTTATGTCCTCAAAGCCATCAGAAGAATCTCTGTCTGCTAAGATGGAATCTTAGATAATGTAACATAATGACAGGAGTGACTATCAAATCACCTTTGTCATATTCCATTGGCTAAAAAGAAATCTTAGGTTTTATTCATACTCATGGGGAGGGGATCATACAAGGGCATGATTCACTGTTAGTCATCTGCAGGTGGATCTGCCACACCAGCTTTTATATTTGTAATATCTCAAGTTGGAAATAACTCAAATGCTCATCAACAGGTGAATGGATAAGCAAATTGTGGTATATTTGTACGGTGGAATACACGGCAATAAAGATAAATGAATGATATATACAAAACATGAATCAGTCTCAAAATAATGCTGAGTGAAAGAAACTGGGCAAAACCAAGTATTTACAGCATGATGCCATTTACATAAAAATGTAAAAAATTCACAATAATCTATAATGACAGAGAGCATATCAGTGATTGCCTGGGAATGAGAAGTGAAGGCAGGAAGTGCCACAAAGAGGTATAAGAAAACTTTGAGGAGTGGCAGATTGGTTCACATTCTTAATATTAGTGATAATTACATGAGTGTCAGAACTTACCAAATTGTACCCTTTAAATGTTTCAATTTACTGTATGTCAATCATACCTCACTAAGCCTGTTTTTAAAAAGCTAGCATCTTCTTCCAGAATCAACTCTTTCAAGATATTCCTGCTTGTTAATAAAAGCTTCCCTTTTTATTAATTTTGAATCGATGTGCAAATTTTTCAAGTTTATTTTTTAACAGCAGATTCTATGACAGTAATACAGGAGCGTTTTTTAATTCAGAATTTTAATTATGTACATAAATAGCAACATAAGAACCAGGAGTTCTAATGCTGGACATTATATCTCTAGGTGAAAGGATTTCCGATTAGTCCACTGGTAGTATGGTATCACCCAAGATAACAAAGAAGCCTGGTATAGTTTTTCCTGAAGAAGAAAGCCAATTTACTACATTCAGTACTGACTTCTCTGCCATTTTTCTGTAGAAAATGCATGGATTTTCCAATGTTCACCTATAACTGATTAAAATGGGCAGAGCATGGAGCATTCTACTTATTTCCAGGTGAATTCTTCACATTTCCTGGTTTTTGAAAGTTCTCCTTCCATATATCTTCTATGACTATGTATTACAGGAACATTTGTATAAGGTGGAGAAATTGTAGGAACTGTTGGTATGTGAGTCCTACATTATGAAATATCTCTAAGATGTAGTCTGATTGGATTAAAACTTTTAAGGTTTTGTGGAAGAGTCTGATGGGCAAACAGAAAATTTCAATATAATATAACTGCATATACATATACACATATGAAGAGAGAGGAAGAGAGAGAGAGAGGCTGAGACTTAGCTCACCCTGGGGTGAGTCTGTGGCACACAGAGAAGGTTTTGTGGAAATCATGAATAGAGTTTTAGGAGATGAATAGGAGTTTGCCAAGTGAGGAAGGGAAAAGGCATTCCAGACAGAGAAAGTGGCAAAGGCCAAGGTAACATGTGGAGAGGTAAACGGAGTTTGGTTAACATTAGACACAATGTGGGAAGTTGTGGTGGATGCGGTTGGAGAGTGTGAGTGAGGGCTGACATGAAGGGCATGATGACCTGGACATTATCTATTAGGCAGAGATTCTCTGAAGAATTTTAGGAAAGTGAATGATATCATTAAAGAAAAGCATAATCCCATCTGTTGATTAAAAGGGCTTCATAATACAAAGTAATGGTATGAACAGGAATGAGAAGATGGATTTGAGACATCTAAAAGGTAATATTGCAAGTCTTCTGGTCATAAGACCATAAGACCTTCTGGTGATCAACTGGTCATAAGTGAAGGAGAGAAGTCTATAGCAATCCCCAAGTTTTTATCTTGTGATCATTTCATCAACTGAAAAAGAAACACACAGGCAGAAGGTGGAAGCGGAGAAATGAGTTTAAACCAGGCATGTTGGGCGGACCATGTGCCCTGGGCGGCAGGCAGCTGGTTCATGGTCCCAGGGCAGCTGCGGCCCGCTCATAAAAAAAATAATAATAAAATAAATAAACCAGGCATGTTGAGTTTCAGATGCATGGGGGACATGGAAGTGAAGATGCTTTTTAAGGCAGGGAGATAAAAGGTCCAAGGATGACAATATGTGTGGGAGGTAAAACTCTGACAGTGGCAACATTTTCCAAGAAAAATATGTAGAGAAAAGCATTGAGCTGGAACCCCAAAGAGCCTTTTACCAAGGGTCAGAGGTGGAAGGGAAATTCCTATTGAGGACCCAGAATGAATGGCCAGAGGTATAGTAAAGCTAAGTAAACAAACTATCCTGTTCTGCTGATGAATGTCTCTATTTCAAAAATTTGTTCCCTACCCCTCCTTCACCCCTCACCCACTTTTACCCTCAGGTCTTCTGGTTGCAGGAAAAGAAAGCAACAAACTTTTTTGTCCTGAAAGAAAAGGATTAAATGGAAAGAATAAAATACAATATATGAAGCTGATCTCAAGGAAATATTTTTAGTTGACTGTCATGGTCCTTTTGGGTTTAATTTCTTGGTGATTGCTATATATCTGTTGACAATCTACATGTTTGTCCTCCTATAAAACCATGAGACAAGGGTCAGAGGCCCAGCCTCCATCAGTATGACTATCAGCAAAATGCATCTTTTGACTACATTCTATAATTTCACTGAGTTATGGGATGGGCCATTCACAATGGCACTTTTTATTGGGTATAAAAATAACTCTAATTGTTATCAAGTTGGATGGGATCATGAAGCTCTTCACTGTATTTTGGCATTGACAAAAGGAGGGGGAAATCCGAAATAGCTTCTAGAATTTTGTGGTTGTGGCTGGGGAGGATAATAAAAATGTCAGGCACTACGATCACTTAGGGCCTTATTGTCTGAACGACGACAGGCAGACTTGAAAACATCTAGTTAGCCAGGGTAGCCCAGACACATATAACAACTTCTTTCTTTTTCACAGGAAGCAAAATCCGTTTCCTTAGAAATGAGGGCGAGATCTATTTAACAACTAGGTCCAGGGTCAGGCATCTATGTCTCTATATGGATACACATATTCATATGTCTACACATTGTATGGTGTTTGTGGGAAGAGGTGTGTGTGTATAGGTAGGTGGGCATCAAAACTAGCCTCTTCAAAGGTGAAGCAACAAACATTAAGAAAGAGAGACGGAAGTGATCAATAATATTGACTATAGCTTAGGGGTCCTGTAAGATAAGACTGCTATTGCGTTTTCACAATACAGAAGTCTCTGGTGATCCTAGTGAATTTTAAACAAGGAATATAAGCAGAAGATAGATTTTATCATCTGGAATGCAAATGTGAAGTGAACCAAAGAAATAAAGACGGCAAATGAGGGAAGTGGCGGCGGGGGGCGGCGCCATGGCTGAGGGTTCCGCAGGGAGAGGTACCTGAGGCGGGTTTGTCCCCGCGCGGCGGCTCCCCAAGCCGGGCTGAGGGCTGAGGGCTGAGGGCTGAGGGCTGGGGCCGTCTCCGTCCCGGCGAATGTAAGAACCGACGACGGTGAGCCGGAGAGCGCGGCGAACGAGGGCAACACGGGCCCGGTAGCCAGTGTGGCCGGCTCTCCACACGCGCTGGCGGCCGCGGCGGCCTGGTCTCTCCCGAGCGCCCTCAGCCGGACGACCCCGGCCCCGCGCGTCGTCGGCCTCTTCTCCCTCACGCGTTAACGGAGGAGCCGGAGCCTCAGCCGCTGGAAAGCGACGCCCCCCCTGGTTCGTGGGACAGCTTCCCGGGAGTGCGATCAGACTCAGGCCGCAGGGCTTGGCTCCAAATGTCCCCCCTCCCCCAAAGCGAGTCTCGGATCCTTGGGCGACGGTGACCCCACTTGACCGCCTGTCGCCACCTCGGGAAGCTCTCACGGTTAAGTCGCCCCTTGTCGCGGCACCGAACACCGATGAGCGTTTTCTCCTAAGGTTTCTCAGTCAATGCTTGGGCCTGTCCTTTTTTAAAACCAAAGCGGTTTCTTTTTTTTTTTTTTCTTTTTTTGATTTTTGTTTATTTATGATAGTCACAGAGAGAGAGAGAGGCAGAGACACAGGCAGAGGGAGAAGCAGGCTCCATGCACCGGGAGCCCGACGTGGGATTCGATCCCGGGTCTCCAGGATCGCGCCCTGGGCCAAAGGCAGGCGCCAAACCGCTGCGCCACCCAGGGATCCCCCCCAGAGCGGTTTCTAATAGTTGACTCGTGGTTCGGTGCGTGAGAGTCCTGGCCGCTGAACGTCAGCCGTCTGAAGGTAGGGACTGCGTCTTGGTCTTTGTGACCGACCTCTTGTGTGGTGGGCCAGGTTTTGTGTCGAGTCAGCGTCTGAACTGTTTGGTCAAAGAACTGTTCTAGAACCACTAACCCAGCGTCTTAAAAAACTGTTCTAAAACCACTAACGGAATCTCCTTTCTCCTGCAAAAGGGCCCAATGCTGCCTGAGAAATCCAATCAGGATTAATACAATCCTGAGAAACTGCATCTGAAAAAAAACTCTGCCTATGTATGTCTGCAATATCCGCTTGGATCCCTCGGGTTATTCGGGGATGGAGAGTCTTCAACACTGTTAACAGTAATGCCCTCAGTTGAGGAGATGGCTTCTTTGCAAAGAAAAGGGCTGCAGGCAAGGATTCTCAGCTCTGAAGAAGAGGAGAAATTGAAAAGAGATCAAGCTTTGGTGTCCGATTTTAAGCAGCAAAAACTGGAAAAAGAGGCTCAGAAGAACTGGGACCTTTTTTACAAAAGAAATAGTACTAACTTCTTCAAAGATAGACACTGGACCACCCGAGAGTTTGAGGATCTCAGATCATGTAGAGAATTTGAAGATCAAAAATTGACTATACTTGAAGCTGGCTGCGGTGTTGGGAACTGTTTATTCCCATTTTTGGAAGATCAGAATATCTTTGCTTATGCCTGTGATTTTTTTCCAAGAGCAGTTGAATATGTCAAGCAAAATCCTTTATATGACTCAGAAAGACACAAGGTGTTCCAGTGTGATCTAACCAAAGATGACCTTCTGGAACATGTGCCCCCAGAATCTATGGATGTTGTCATGTTGATATTTGTACTCTCTGCTGTTCACCCTTGATAAGATGCACCTTGTCTTACAAAATATTTACCAGGTATTGAAACCAGGCAAAAGTGTCTTGTTTCATGACTATGGGCTGTATGATCACACCATGCTTAGGTTTAAAGCTGGCAGCAAACTTGGGGAAAACTTTTATGCTAGACAAGATAGAACAAGATCATATTTTTTTACTGATGAATTCCTGACTCCGCTCTTTACGGACACAGATTACGAAGACGTGGTGAATGAGGGCAGCCCGGGTGGCTCAGTGGTTTAGCAACACCTTTGGCCCAGGGCCTGATCCTGGACACCCTGGATCGAGTCCCATGTCAGGCTCTCTGCATGGAGCCTGCTTCTCCCTCTGCCTGTGTCTCTGCCTGCCTCTCTCTCTCTCTCATGAATAAATAAAATCTTAAAAAAAAAAAAAAAAAGAAGTGGTGAATGAGTATGTGTTTTGTGAGATGGTGAACAAAAAAGAAGGCCTGTATGTGCTAAGGGATTTTCCTTCAGAGCAAATTCCGAAAGTGTCCTAAGAACCCAACTCCATGACCATGGGCTGGACCACAAATTGTGACCTTTCATGAGGTTGACATTTGTGCCTCTGCTTGAAGAGGAAAGTTTAAAGCCACTATTTTGTATATTTTTATATCTCAACTTTTAAAATGAGTATATATAATTTTTATATTAAAAAATAGCAAGTGAAAAAAAACGATGGCAAACGATAGACTATTGCCAGTAAACGTAACTGAGAAAATATAATATAGCGTTTGTTTTTGTTTTTTAAAGATTTTATTTTTCTGTACACCCAATTTGGGGCTTAAACTTACAACCCTGAGGTCAAGAGTCCCATACTCCACCAATTAAGCGAGCCAGATTTCCCTGAATAACATAGTACTGAGGGAAGTAGGAAGTATAGGGTCAAAGGTGGAGACGTATTTTAAAATAGGAGAGACCTGAGTACAGTTGCAGATTGAGGCAATGCAGCAAAAAGAGAGGGAGAGGGGGATCCCTGGGTGGCGCAGCGGTTTGGCGCCTGCCTTTGGCCCAGGGCGCTATCCTGGAGACCCGGGATCAAATCCCACGTCGGGCTCCCGGTGCATGGAGCCTGCTTCTGTCTCTGCCTCTCTCTCTCTCTCTCTCTGTGACTATCATAAATAAAATTCAAAAAAAAAGAGAGGGAGAAAATAAAGATACGAGAACATGAGGGGATAAGGTCAGAGAGGAAACAATGTGTTTTCTTGGGAGAAAACAGAAGAGGAACACTGAGGTGGATGGATGACATCTCATCCCTTAAATATGGAGGAAACATGACACTAAACCAGGCAGATGTAGATAACTGTAAAGATCCTTCTTCTCCTTGGTTAATGTCCAGCCTCTGAAGCTCCTTAGTGCTCTCCTCCTATCCTAGCCTCTTTCCGACTCATTTCCTGCCCCTCCTGCAAAAACTTGCATCCCATAGCCTAACAACTGTGGGTGTAATACCAGTGATTGAAATGCCACAATGAATACCCCTAATTTGGTTAACTTATCTTCAAACAATGAAATAGAGCTCAAAAAATTCAAAGAAACATTCACTGATTTGTACTTATATTTCTAATTTGTACTTAAAGTGAAAGCATGAGACCAACTTGAAAAAAATGGAATCCAAGTTCCAAAGTTGCTGTAACAAGTTGAGCTGTGGTTGAGGCTGTTTATTTTTTAAATCCTGGAGAATCAGTCTTAATCTTCTAAAATGTTTGTATTAAGAGTGTTGGTCCAGGTGACCAGGTCTTCCACTTCTTCTTCCCATGACTCACTCTCATTACCACCATCTGGTAAAGCTACACTCTTCCACCTCTCCTTTGTTCTACCAGTCTTCATGACACTATCCATTTCAGTTTGTGTATCAGCAAAATTTTCAACTGTAAGAGGAAATATAAAAGAAATTAACAGACATGGCAGGGAACACAATAAAAAAAGATGCATTCCTGCATTTATACTAGTGCCTAAGATTGTGTAGTGAATGCAAGCAACCTTTACAACTCTCTAAATTGCACATTTTGCAATTAATTTGTCATAAATCATTCTTTCCATTATGGTCTTTTTATGCTTTGTTAGTTCATTCATTTAACGTGTATTTACTGAGTCCCCACTAAGTGCCAGTAAGCATATGAGGGAAACAGTGTCTGTGAGTGCTTCAGCAGCACAAGAGTGGAATCGTTGGGTCTAAGTGAAAACAGGCTTAGATTTTGACAAAGGAGGGGCAGTTTGCTGAACAGAGAAGGGTAAAGAGGGAAGGTATGAGCAGTCTACACTAAGGACACAGCATCTACTAAGGCACAAAGGTAGAAGGGGACTTGACAGATTTGGAAGTAATCGGAGTTGACACATCAGCATTTATGCTGTGCCAGCTGCTGTGCTATTTGGATAATATTATTTAACCTAGATATGATCCTTGTGACAGGCAGGTATTGCTATCCTTATTTTACAGATGAGGGAAATTGAGACCAAGCAACCTACAGTAACTTGTCCAAGGACATTTAGCTACTAAGAATTCATCACAGTTTCATCAGATCCCAAATCCCTGTGTTAAACTGGAGGGTTTGGTGGGGTTGGCTAGTTAAACTGAGGCAGGATTAAGGAAGCCTCCTATATCATACAAAGAAGATTCATCTTTTTTCTATAGGTCTTGTAAACAGGGAAATAAACTAATTATATTTTAAGGGGAGAATATAGATACCATATCCATATTGCTCAATATTTCTTCTCAACATGGGGAACTTGTTTTCTAGGAATGTTTAACCTTAATTGATGCTATTTGTTTTGCTACCTCAATGACCTTGTTGCATTTTCCTCCCTTCTGCACAATTACCACCGAATTCATTGTATACTAAGGGATCCAGGACAAATTCTGTTGTCTCATGCATTCATTTCCCTAATTACCTATCAAATAAACCTTATAATATTCATTGCCTTCTAGTCATGCTATGGACAAGGGTGATCAGTGAATTGTTCTCCTGGTCTCTTTGTTTTATAGATAGATTTATAGAGAGCTATGAGCTTAGACAATTGCCATTATCCTGGCAGAATCTTGAGGTCTCCAATGATTGAATTTTTAGTTTTCTATTTTAATATTAATTTCTAGCTTTCATTAACTTAAATGTAAATTCTGTCTTTCCCTTGAGAAAATCTACTTTATTTTCTATGAACACATCATTGATCAACTAATTCCAGCTCTTTCTAACCATGTGTAGGCTGTTCTGAATTTACATGTTTTTGGGTACAAGAGATGCAGAGCCCAATTCACACCAGTTTAAACAACAGGCAAATGTCTTATCTTACAGAAGAGGAAAGTCAGAGGTAGGGCAGGATTGAATGATCCAGTGACTCAACAATATCATGAAGGACCAGTTCTTTCCACTGCTCTGCTTTCCCATCTTTGGTGGTGTTCTCAACCTTAGAGTCACAGCAAGAGAGCTGCAGCTGTTCTAGTATCCACATCAGACATGGCAACATCCAGAGAGAAAAAAAGCAATTTTTCTCTTCAGAGTCTCATTTTTAAGAGTAGGAAAACCTTCTCCTGAAGCCTTTAGCATACTTCCTCTCAGGCAGAGTTGTGTCACATACTGCTCCTAAGCTAGTTCCTGGCAAGGGAAATGGGATTACCATGATGGGCTGACACCAGTTGTTGGCCAGGAATAAATGTTGAGAGTCAGTCACTTTGACCATTTGCCTTCTAGCTCCTGCTCTGTTAAAAAACAAAACCTAACACACACACACACACACACACACACACACACACACACACACAACCCTCCTCAGAACAATAAAAAGAAATTCTGGTTTGAGTAGCTGAGCATAATGTAAAACAAATATAAAAATGTTTCCTTATGACACAGAAAAAATATTATTTTGAACTTCCTTCTTCCAAAAAATTTTAAGTATTATAAATCCCTCCAAGAAACGTTGTATATACTGGTTGGAATCAATACAAAGGTGAGAGAACTCTGTTACTATGTTAACAAAATAACTTATAAAAGCATAAACACTAGTTGCCATATAGTTTGTATGCCTTTCTGGGGATGGATCCTGGAAACTCTGCTTATATATATATATTTTTTTTTAACCTGAAAATAATTTAATTGGTAAAGATATTAACATTTGTTCTGACTGATGAGCTCTGATTATTGCCAAATGATTTATTTCCATTCACTTCTGTGTCTGGGTTCAGGTAGGAAAACAGAGGCCCTATAGCTAATACAAGAATGAGGAGTTTAATATAGAAAATAGAGATTACACAGGTGTGGGTAGATGTGAGGGAGTGAAGGTCTGGAAGGCTATAGTTGGAAGACTGGAAAAGTAGTCACTACCTACTTTAGCCTGATGTGGGGAAACCAGGATTTCCTGGGGTAGTACAAGGAGATGTACACATCTCGCCACCCAAAATGGGACAAAAATTAAGAGTTGATGGAGATATCTGTGAATCCACCATATCTGTAAAGTAAGAGTTTGTGGAATTGCATGGAATTTCAGTCTAAGGAAACAATTTCTCAGGAATAAAGACCTCTTCTTTCCTCCCACCTCCTCAATGTCTGGTGAATTTTTCTCAGTAGCAAACTATGGTATGCTAAGCCCCTCTACAAAAGAGAAGCACAGAATTCATTCCTTTTTCAACAGTCATGCCTCCCTTTCATATGCTGTGTAAGTTCACTATTGCTACATGATAAAGAACCACAAAAAAAAAAAAAAAAAGAACCACAAAATCTCAGTGGCATACAACAATAAGCATTTGTTCAGATCACATGTCTGCAGATCTGCCAGAGATTGGCTTATCTGGGTTGGGAATAGCTGGGAAGGTTGTCTGGGGAAGGTCAGCTCTATGGCTCTAATCTTTCTCTGCGACCACACAGGCATGTTCTTGTGATGGTGGCAGAAGTGAAAAAGAGCAAGCCAAATTGCACAAACCCTTCCCAAACTCGGCATACCACACCCACCAATATTCTACTGATCAAAACAAGTCACATGGCAAAATTCAAAGTCAGGGGTCAAGAGAGTACATTTTGCCTATGGAAATGGAACAGGATAATGATTATTTATTTTAAAAAAAAGATTTATTGGGACAAATGGATCAGTGGTTGACCATCTGCCTTTGGTTCAGGTTGTGATCCCAGGGTCCTGGGATCAAGTTTGCATCAGGCTCCCCGTGGGGAGCCTAATTCTCCCTCTGCCTATGTCTCTGCCTCTCTGTGTCTCTCATGAATAAATAAATAACACCTTTAAAAATATTTATTTATTTTGGGGAGAGGGTGACAGTGGGGTGAGGAGCAGAGGGAGAGAGAGAAACTCAAGCAGACAGGGCTCGATCTCACAACCCTCAGATCATGACCTGAGCTGAAATCAAGAGTAGATGCTTAACTGACTGAGCCACCCAGGGGCCTCACAGTGAATATTTCTGAACAATAATCTAACTTACCACAACCTCTTACATATAGTATCTCCTCTTGGCAGTAAGATTGGACACTAAATATAGTTTATTCCTTTTTCAAAGATGACAGGCTCAGCATGGAGATCTAATCAGTTTTTAGACATTCCGTAAAGTGTCTCTCTTCCAGCTCACCTTTCATACTTTGCTCACTCATCAAGGGTTTATTTATCTTCTTCCAGGATCAGAGATGATAAAAGCATAACAACTCTACTTCATTCTGGTATTCATTCACTCATTCATGAGCACTGAATGGCTACTAGATGAAGTGCTGTGCGGTGGCAGATTGAGAGGTAGGCCTCTTTCCTCAGGAGGTCATTTTCTAAGGAGATTGGCAGTAAAGAGACTTATAGAACATAGCATGTATGGAGGACAAACTCTAAGGTGGCTCATCATGATCACCACATTCCAGTGTTCACATCTTTATGTAAACTCCTACATTTTAAGTGTGGATGGCACCTATTACTTATTTATAATCAATAAAATATGGCAGAGGTGATAGAATCTCACTCCCATAATTATGTTACATTATATAAGACTCCATTTTGCCATCAGACTTGCCCTAAAGACTCTCCTTGCTGGCTAGATGAGGTAGGAGGCCATGTTGGAAAAGCCCACATGGCAATAAACTGCAGGCAGCCACTAGGACCTAAAGGAGCTCTTTGGCATACAGCTAGAAAGAAGCTGGGGCCTCAGTCCTAAGGACAGAAGAAAATGAATTCCATTAACATCCTTAGTGAGCTTAGAGGCAACCCTTCCCCATGCAAGCCCCCATATGATACTGCAGCCCAGCTCACACCTTGATCATAGCTTATGGGTTGCCAAGCAGAGGATCCAGCTACACCATACCTGGACTCTGGGCGCACAGAAACTGTGAAACAATAAATATGTGTTTTTTAAGCTATTAAGTGTGTGGTGATTTGTTACATAGAAATAGAAAACTAGAGGTACCTGGGTGGCCCAGTTGGTTGGGTCCCGGGGGTCCTGGGATCAAGACCTGCATCGGGCTCCCCATTCTGTGGGAGCTATGAGATGGCATGACAAAAGTGCACTAATAGCCCACAGGGAAAGTTTCCTTGAGAAGGCAATACCTGAGCTGAATCTCAAAGGATGGATGGGTACAAGAAAGGAAAGGAAGAAAGGGTGTTTCAAGTGGGAATATGAAAAAACACAGCACACTTGTCAAATTTTTTTGAAATGAGGAAGGAAAATAGTCATGAGCCACTAGGTCAGTATTGTGTTTAGGGTGAGAGTGCGAGAGTGTGAAGAGATGTCACTGAAAAGGCAGACAGAGATTAGAGCATTAAGGACTTTGCCATGTCAAAGAGTATAAATTTTATCCCAAACGAAATGGAGAACAAAAGATTTTAGACTCAGAAAAACAAAAGCAGATGGGAGCTGTAGAAAGAAGTCTGACAAAGCATGAACAGGAATTATTGTAATCATCAACTGAACCAAAAGATCTCCCCCTCTGGTGCAGATGTGAGCATGTCGGGAGCACAGGGATGGCAGAGGGCAGAGAGTTTATGGAAGAAGCACAGTACAGAAGGAAAAGGCAAGTTTCTTGGAGAATGGAATAGAGAAGATTGAGGCTGATAGGTCAGATAAGGAAATCTGAGTGGTACATCAAAACAAGAAGGAGGAAGAGAAGAAGAATCTGAGCCAGGGAAACGCAAGTCAGAGATAAGGCAACAGGGCTCTTGAAAAACCACTGAATAGAAGAAGGCTGCTGCCTGTGCCTGGCATGCCTATGCTGTTGTGTTTGCAGGACAGGTATCAGGGAAATGCAATAACTAAGACTTCTAGTACTTTCCTGTTTACAAAGAATGTTTACATATATGGAGTCACTTAGTCACAAGAATCCCATGTTAGGGCAGAATATTAGAAACAAGTATTTACTGAGCACTTTCTATGTACTCAGTACTGGTGAGGATGCAGAAACTGGTGCCTTTCTCATAACTGCATAGGCCTGGTATCTAAACCCAATGCTTTCCCCTCCATAGCTGATTTCTATTATAGGTTACCAATTCTCTTCTTGCTCAAGAAACCCCCTCAACTTATCCCAAATGTTTTTTTTTAAATAAAGCTTTTATTTATTTGAGAGAGACAGAGAGAGTAAGAGAGCACAAGCAGAGAGAGTAGCAGAGGAAGAGGGAGAAGTAGGCTCCCCCTGATGCGAGGCTCGATCCCAGGACCCCAGGATCATGGCCTGAGACAAAGGCAGACACTTAAGGGGCTCAGCCACCCAGGAGCGCTCCAAATATTTTTTAAAACATTAATTTTAAAAAAGATCACCAAAAACAACTCAACCAACATTAGTCCTTTCTTTTCAGCCATATTGCATATATCTCTGAGTCTACAATGATCTTTAGGGATCAGTTTATTTGGAGTTTTTTTTTGTTTGTTTGTTTTGAATGCTTTTATACACCTTGAAACTTACCCTTAGATTTTCAAATTGTACATTAACTTATTAAAGGGTGGTACGCTTCAAAATGTAAATAAATGAATTTTTTCAAAGCTTCAATTCCCATATAAGTAATTTACTGAATTTATTTTGTTAGAAAGAGTTAAAGCAACCTTAAAAGGAGAACACAAGATTAGGTCTCTCTATATTTATCTGAATTTAAAAAGGATTTACATTTATTATTATGACTAATATTCTAGTGCTAAAAACAAAGCAAAACAAATAGGCTGAACTCAATTTACTTGGAGTTGGGCAGAGCTGATTTCTTTCGGTTGGATAATTGGCTTTGGAAAGCCTTCTACTTTCTCTAGCCAGCCCAGCCACAGCAGCAGCATACCTAGAATAAGAAAAAGAAGTCATCTGAACTTCCAAATGAATTCTGGGAAAGTGTACATTTTTTGAGAAAGAGAAGACAAACATATCAAATCAGACAGACAAGCAGAGCAACGGGGTTTGATTGTGCTGACGTTCTGAGTGTTCACTAGCGTGATGGTAAACAGAAATTATTCCAGTATGTTTCCTAGCAGAGTAGTCATTAGAAAAGCAAACAAATGTGGTGTAAGATTAATACCATAAAAGTAATAAAAGCATCAACTGGTAAGGCAAGGCACATTTGTTTCCTAGAGCTTACATAACAGATTTATTCTCTCACAGTCTGGGGGCTGTTTTTTTTTTTTTTTAATTTTTAAAAATCATTTATCTTTAAATTTTTTTTATTATTTAAAGATCTTATTTGAGAGAGAGAGAGATAGTGGGAGAGAGAAAGAGAGCATGAGCAGGAGTGAAAGACAGAGGGAGAAGCAGGCTCCCTGTTGAGCCAGGAGCCTGATAGGACCCTGGGATCATGACCTGAGCTGAAGGCAGACACTTAGAAACTAGTGTTGACATTTTCTTCACCTATTGAGATGATCATATGATTCTTCTTTCTTACTCTATTTTACATTGTCCAAATCTTTCAAATATTAAAACAAGGTTACATTCCTGGCATAAACCACACTTGGTCATGTAAAATTAATTTATTATATTATTATTACATCTATGTTATTTACTATAATTATATATATGGGATTCAATTATCTAAAATCTTTGCATCAATGTCTATGGGGTGTATTTATCTATAATGGATTTTTATTTTCTTTCTTTTTGGTACTGTCTTTGGTTTTGTTATTGAAGTAATGCCGATTTTATTTTGTTTCTTTTTATTAAATTTTTTTAAATTCCCAACTATTTCTTTACTTTAGAGGGGGGGGGGAGAGTGAAAGAGAAAGAAAGCATGCAGGGGGAAGGGGCAGAGGGAAAGAGTCTCCTAAGCAGACTGTGCTAAGCATGAAGCCTGATGTGGGGCTCAATCTCATAACCCTGAGATCATGACCTGAGCCGAAACCAAAAGTCGGACACTTAATTGTGCCACCCAGGCGCCCCATCCATTTTTTTAAATTGGATTATTTGGCTTTTTGGTGTTGAGTTGTACAAGCTTTTTTATATATATTTTGGATACTAACCCTTTATTGGATTTGTCATTTGCAAATATTTTCTTCTATTCAGCAGGTTGTCTTTTAGTTCTGTTAGTTGTTTCCTTCCTTTTCAGAAGCTTTTTATTTCCATGTAGTCCCAATATTTTTTTACTTTTATTCCCCTTGCCCCAGGAAACATATCTAGAAAAATGCTATGACCATTCAGAGAAATTATTGTCTGTGATCTCTTCTACAATTTTTATGGCTTCAGGTCTCACATTTAGGTTCTTAATCCATTTGGGCTTATTTTTTCGTATGGTGTAAGAAAGTGATCCAGTTTCATATTTTTGCATGTAGCTGTCCAGTTTTCCCACACCATTTGTTGGAGAGATCGCCTTTTTTCCATTGCATATTCTTGCCACTTTTACCATAGATTAATTGGCCATATAATTGGGGGTTTATTTCTGGGTTCTTTATTCTGTTCCATTGATCTGTGCATCTGTTTTTATGCCTGTACCATACTGTTTTGCTTACTATAGCTTTGTAATATATCTTGAAATCTGGGACTGTGATACCTCCAGTTTGGTTCTTCTTTTTCAAGACTGCTTTGGCTCTTTGGAGTCATTTGTGATTCCATACAAATTTTAGGATTATTTGTTCTAGTTCTGTGAAAAATGCTGCTGGTATTTTGATAGGGATTGCAATAAGGAGTAATGTTGACTTTATAACATGTATTGGGAAGTGCTCTATTTTCAAGAAGAATTTCTATATATTGATATTATGTTTTCTTGAATGCCTAGAAAAATTCCCAGTGAAGCCATCTGGGTTTAGCTTTGTCTTTGTATGAAGGCTTTTAACTATCAATTCAATTTCTTTAGTAGACATAAAATTATTCAAATTTTCCATTTCTTTTTAAGAGAATCTTGGTAAATATTGTCTTTTAAGAAATTTGTTCACTTCATCTATATAGTTGGATCTATTGGCCTGAAAAAATGTATTTCACTTTCATTTTGGAGAGAGACTGTCACTGACTATAGAATTGTAGGTCAGTAATTTCTTTCAGGAACTCTAAAACTGTCATCTTTTGATTGTAAAGTTTCTTACATATAGTTATTGATTGTTCTTATCTTTGGTTACTCTACATTCAGTCTGTATGTGTATGCGTGTGTGTGTGTGTGTGTGTGTGTCTGTTTATCCATCCTTTGCTGTTTTGTTGTTGTTTTTAAGATTTTATTTATTCATTCATAAGAGACACAGGCAGAGGGATGAGCAGGCTCCATGCAGGGAGCCTGATGTGGGACTCAATCCTGGGACTCCGGGACCAGGCCCTGAGCCAAAGGCAGAGGCCCAACCACTGAGCCACCCAGGCGTCCCTATCCTTTGCCGCTTTGAAGATTTTTCTCTTTATCACTGACTTTCAGTGCTTTGATTACGATGTGCCATGGTATGGTTTCTTTATATTTATGTCTCTTGGGATTCATTGAGTTTCTTAATTTCTAAGTTTATAGCTTTCATCAAACTTGGAAATTTTTAGGCATAATTATTTCTTCATGTATTTTTTTCCTGTCAGTTCCTTTCTGTGCTGCCCAATCACATGTAACTTCTATCACTTGATGTTGCCATACAGCTCTTTGAGGTTTTCTTTTTTTTTTCCCAGTCTCTTTTCTCTCCATGCTTATTTTCAAGAGTTTATATTGCTACATTTTTAGTCTCATGGGTCATTTCTTCTATAATATCTAATTTATTGTTCCCAACAGTGTATATTTACATTTTTAAATTTACTTTATCTGTAGATGTTCCAGTGGCATTTTGCATCTCTTCAATTTCTCTTTATTATAATCATGGTTTTCTTTAGATCCTTGAGTACATAAGATGAATAATAGTTGTTTTAAATGTAGGTCAGTATCTTACAAATCAGTTTGACATATACAAGGATATTTAAGCTTTCCTATGGGTCTAGAACAGCTTTTACTGGGGGTGCTAATTTAGCCCTATTGCTAAGGCATGACCCTTCTGAAGTCTTTCTTCAATGTCCCCTTGAATTAAGAGGTCTTACATTCCTAACTAGCAAGAATACACACAATTTTTAGCCCTCTGCAACCTCTGTGTGAGCACCAAAACAAGTAAACAAGCAAACACAAAAAACAAAACCAACCAAAAAAAAAATGGAATCTTACTCAGAATAAATATGACTTTGGGAAAAAAAAATGTAACTGGGGCACCTTGGTGTCTCAGTTGGTTAAGCATCCAACTCTTGATTTCAGCTCAGGTCATGATCTCAGGGCCATGAGATCAGGCTTTGTCCTAGGTATGGAGCCTGCTTAAAATTCTCTCTTTCACTCTCTCTCTCTAACCCTCCACCCTCCCATAAAATATAACTTGATTTATACCTTTTATCCCTCTCTGATAAATCTTGGCCTTCAAAAAACTACACAAATATTAACATTTTCCTTTTTATTCACCCACTTGCCTTTATATAACTGAAAATATATATGATTTTAAAAATGTTTAGCGTCACTAAAGAAATGCAAATTAAATGACTGTATAGGAAGATGTCATAATTATTAAGTTAAAAAGTAAAACTAGAAACCCAAATCTTTGTTCATCTTAAATTCTTTTTTTTAAGATTTTATTTATTTATTCATGAGAGACAGAGAGAGAGAGGCAGAGACACAGGCAGAGAGAGAAACAGGCTCCATGCAGGGAGCCCAATGCAGGACTCGATCCCAGACCCTGGGATCACGCCAAGTCAAAGGCAGATGCTCAGCCACTGAGCCACCCAGATGTCCCGTTTATCTTAAATTATTAACAATTTTATTGGCACTGTAAGTTGCTACCTGTTACCTAGAGTTGTTGAATATCATAAGGTATTAGATTTTAGTTAGAAATACAGGAGATTCCAGCTGTTTGAATGGTCCTTGAGGTACTGAGCTCCCTGTGTCTAAGACCATCCAGGCAGATACTAAGTAGTTGCTTGGCAGAAATTATTTTTTTATTTTTTTATTTTTTTTAGAAATTATTTTTTTAAAGCGATTTTTTTCCTTTGTCTATATTTCTTTTCCATGTCTCTATTTTAAAGGGGTTATTTCCAATGCTCATTCTAATGCTAATTCTCTCCTTAACCACAAGATGGCATTCAAGGTTCAGTCTTTGGGGAATAAACTAAAGCCAGCATTCCTCCTTAGAAATGCATTAGATATATAATTATGCAAATCTATAAAAACAATGTTTAATATCAATAGCCCTGAAAAGACAGCACAAACATACATTAAATTAATGTATTCATCATAAATGTTTTCTATATAACTGGAGAAAAGAAATCAAATAGTAACACACAAAATCAGTAGCTTACATATTATGTAAGTTAAAACACAAAATCAGATACAGAAACTTAGAAATAATATATATTAACGCCTCAGTTTAAAATACAGTACAACTATGTCCATAGTATTTTTTATAAAAATAGAAGAGTTTTATGAAGGAGAAAGGAGTTAACAATTGTTTAATAATAGAATTTGAGATTGACCAAAAAAACCCCTTTTTTTTCTGCAAAAGGTAGACTTGATTTGTTCTTGCAACTGGGTGGACCATATTTAAACATTACCTGAAAATTTTAAGCATATTTTTAAAAAAGATTTTACTTATTTATTTGACAGAGAGAAAGAGCGCAGCAGGTGGAGTGGCAGGCAAAAGGAGAGGGAGAAGCAGGCTCCCTGCTGAGCAGATAGCTAGATGTGAGACTTGATCTCAGGACCTCAGGATTGTGACCTGAGCCAAAGGCAGATGCTTAACTGACTGAGCCACCCAGGTGCCCCCAAATCTAAGCTTTTAATACACATATGTTAACAGGCAATTAGGAAATAATTTAGTTTTCAAATACAAAATGTGTCTATTAATAACTTCAGGCAAGCTGGTTAATCTCATGTTTCTCTCATTAGTAAACTGTAGGTATTACCTACATCTATGTTTCCAGAATTTCTGTGGAGAACTTAGGGGGTTGACAATCCAGATACAGAGGAAGGCTAGGGATTTTGTCTTGAAGCTGTGTCTGTATAACAAAGAAGGGGTTTGACTTGGCATGCAAGCTGATTTGCTACAGCTTTGCAGGAGGCTGATGGGTACTATTGTGGGGTTACACTTAGAGGCCAACTCTATAGCATGGCCAGTATTACATTAAGGAATAAAAGAATGCCTGGCACATAGGAAGTGCTTCACCATTTGGTTCCTGTTCCTTCTGTACCCCTTATGTGTAGACAAGAGCAATATTCTCCTCTAAAGCTGCAAAGAATGTAAAACTCCAGAACTGATAACTTTTATTTAGATACCTTGCTGTCTGACAAAGCCTAGGTTACCTACACAGCTACTTCCATGACCACATAAGCATTCATTAGCCACAGAGTATGACATCAATAGTTTTACTTGTGCAAAAGGGAGAATATTTAAAGGAACAGCTTGCAATGTTCTGATTTTGTATCTCTATTTCTCCAGAGAAAATAAAAAGTACTGATTAGCCTCTAGATTCATATTCTTTCCGATGTCTTAGTAGAAATAAAGCATTTGCATGAATAGTCAAGAGACAGGCAAGGCAACAGAGGAGGAAAAAAGGCCTCAGAAATGATCAAATGACCACACCAAATGATCAATTCATGAATATTTATGAGGTGCTTATGACAATGGGTTCCTATTAATACTAACTAAAAACATGTGTACAACTTAAGAATTTGCATAAATACTCACAAGTCATTTGTATTTCCAGTTTTCAATCATTCTTCTATAACTATACCCTTAGAATTCTCCAAATAGAATCATTATCTTTCTATTAGAATTGGCCTTAATACAAGTCAGCATCTACATTTAATTTTTCTAAAAGTTAACTGCCTTCACATTTAATTCGCCTATTAAGTGGGGAAACAGGGTAAGTATGCACCATTCAACAAACATGACCAAGTGCCTGCTAGGTGCCAGGTATTGTGCTAAGGGCCAAGAATATAAAGCTACAATAATGGCTTGGCCCTAGTCACTCTCCAGATTTCCATACCACAGGTGCTGAAAAAGACAGGAACAGAATGCTATTGAAGGAGAGCAAAACCATTCCTTATAGTGAAATATGAAAGATATTTTCCCCAATGCAAGGAAAATAATCGGGATCAGTAACAAAGTCTAAGCGGCAGGTGTTTCAGGAACATTCTTGAAAACAGATTTCCACAGTCCTGATATGTTTCTTCTTCTCCAACAATGCTTTCATAAGAGCGCAGTCACTGCCCTATTCTACTCTGCACAACAACAACAAAAATTTTCTTTGAAGATAGACTTTTCCTTGGCACCATTACTATCTATCTGGAATGAGCCCAAAAGACCGTGGAATGTCGGGTCTCTCCTCAAGTAGCTTCCTCCTCATTGGTTATGCACCAGCATTCAAGATAATAAAATTTCTTGTTCTGTGTAAAAAAAAAAAAAAAAAAAGAAGAAGAAGAAGGAGGAGGAGGAGAGCATGGGGAGATGTGGAAACCTTCACAAACGTATGTTGGGCTGGATCGTCACACCATCCTTGTGATGCATTTTTCCAGGAAGGAGAAAAGGGAAAAGAACCACATGTATCATAGAACTAAAATAAATGCAGTCATGATACATTGGCCTTGCCTGTGTTCTAGCCAGAGAAAATTTTACAGTTTTAACCCATTTCTGACAGACTATTTTTATTCTCTGAAAAGTTGGGAGGTGTGGGTTTTTATCGCCTCCTCTCCTCAGGAACTAATATTTATTGAATGTCTTTAAGTCAAAACTATCTGCCTACATATCTATGACCTCAAGAGATCAAATGTAAAACAACTTTGCAAGGTAAGTGATGTTATCTCTATTTAATAGTTAAGAAAACAAGCTGAGAGTCAGTAAGAATTTCCTAAGGTCTGTCTGACCTGAAAGCCTATGCTTTTTCCCCGCTTTGCTACCTCCAAAGAATGGTGTTCTAGCTGAAAATGGAACTAGGGCCACAGTAGGAAAAGCATGAATAACAGTGGACCTTGTGAGTACTTACTATGCACCAGATAGTTTGGAGAATTTTACTTGTATTCATGTATCAATCCTCACAAACTCCTTGAGGGGTAGGTACAGTTATTACTGCCATTTAACAGACAAGGAAACTGAGGCACAAAGAAATCTGATAACTTGCCATGAGTTGGTCAAGGTGTTGGTATCTGGCAGACCCAGGACTGAAATTCAGACAGTCTGGCTCCCATGTCCCTGTGCTTAAGGACTCCACATTCCACCTTTTCATTTAGACCAAAGCCTAATGCTAGACCACCAGCAAAGACCCTGCTGGGAAAGATATCCCAGGCAGAAGGCACAAAGTGGTGAAGAGATCTTATGTCCTGAAATAATAGTGAGAAAAAAGAACCTAGTGTGGCTTAAGAATGGAGTCTTGATTGATGAGGAGATGGGGTGGGGGACACTAGGAGGGGGGTATGAAGCAGCAAAGATAGGTCTTTTTCCTTAATACTACGCAGATGAAAGGCTGTTAATTTGCATTTTCTGGTTTGTTTTTTTTTTAAACAGGAAATTTCAGTGCAAAAAAAGCATTTTCAATATTAAAACAGAGACATGCATAATGGTATTATGTTACATGTATGTTTAGACCAATTACTCACTTATAATGATGCCCAAACATTTTCTACTTGAGTCTCTATGAATTGACCACTTTATTATATTGTATTTTGGCAGAACATGAGACTCCTAATAATTACTTGAAAAAGAGGCTAATTCACCATACTTTAGATTTTTGCAACATATTGTTACATATTTATGCCACAACAAAATTATTCAGCTAAATGTAATGTAATATCTTTTAAAAAAACTTTAGTGAAAAAAAAAACTTTAGTGTTTTTAAACAACTCCAAAATTTGAAAGAAGCAAGTATCATTTGATCTAAATATATTCTCATCAACCACCAGATGGCATGAGGTGTGAGAGTTTTATTCTGACAGGGTCAGCCATGCACATGATAATTTGACCTGTAACTTCAAATAATGTATTTGGAAAAATGTTCTAGCACTCAAACAGCAAACAATTATTTCAGCCATATGTAGAAGTGGATGGATAAGTTGAAAATGACATGGCCCTACTATTTCTAAATTTGAGGTTCTGTGGGATGCTGGCATTACATAATGAATCAATGATCAAACAAATAAAACAAAGCAGTTCTGTTAAAGGAAATAAAAAAGGAAGTCATGTCAAAGCAAAATTAACCTTATATTCTAAGCAGCTTTCTTTAACTCTAAACAAAAATTGAAACATGGCTTTAAGAAAAAAACATGCTTGTACTCCTTCAAATTCTGCTTTAAAAAACTTTTCTACTGCCTGTAATTTATTCTGAAAGCAGAAAAGTATTGAATGCAAAAGCTTTTCTCCACTTTGGCTTGAAGGGAAGTTGTCACAGAAGTCAACTAAAAAAAGAATATCCAACTGAAAAACCCAATCTGAATTATGATGTTAACAGTAGGAGAGTACGTTTTTTTTTAAGAACTTCAATTTCTACACAAATTCAAAATACAGCACATGGGTGGCTCAGTGGTTGAGCATCTACCTTTGGCTCAGGGAATGATCCCAGAGTACCAGGATCGAGTCCCACACAGGGCTCCCTGAGGAGCCTGCTTCTCCCTCTGCCTATGTCTCTGCCTCTCTCTGTGTCTCTCATGAATAAATAAAATCTTTTTAAAAATACAGCTCATTATTTTTATTACTCCCGTATTTCTATCTAGAAATAACCACATTGCTAAACAAGCCAAAGAGCTAAAAACTGAGATAAATGACCTCAGGTAAATGCCAAAAAAGAGAAGGATCTTTAATTCCTCTTACATTGTGTAGAACATTTACCAAGTACCTTGAAATAAGCACACTGGAATAAGTACTATAGCCTCATCAACATCACAGAGCTGGGATGTAATCTTTGCTTTAACATGATGAAAAAGAAAAACTGCCTTTAGGACTCAAGTGACCAAAGATGAGATTAAGATTCCTTCGTTAATGTGGTCCCAATAGTCAATAATTTCTGAATATATTGCAGTTTTTTTATTTTACTACGTACTTTTTTGTTAGATGAAATAATTTGGTTCCTGAGTGAAAAATCTGTGGAAAAAGATATTTGGAACTATGAAAAGGATGAAACGCTAACTAGTGATAGTTCTATTTTGAGGGTTCTATTTTGAGTTTTTTCCTATTTTTAAAAAGATTTTATTTGTTTGAGAGAGAGAGAGTGCACACATGTGTGCAAGTATGAGGGGTAGCGGGAGAGAGAGAATCTCAAGCAAACTCCCCGCTGACTGAGCGTGGAGCCCCAGGTGGGCCTCCATCCCACAACCCCGACATCATGACCTGAGCTGAAATCAAGATTCAGCCGCTTAACCAACTGAGCCATCAAGGTGCCCCCTTCCTATTTCTAAGTCATATTTTGATAAGGATAATGGGAATGGGAGTAAAAGAATTAATGTGGAGGATACCGTGAGAGTCCTTCACTGCGTCTCATGATCATCTCTATTTTTGGCAGTCAACAGGTGAAAATTAATAAAGGGAACCCTCCTAAAATGGAGTTGGGGCCAGAAGGAGGAGCTCTACTACCTAGCATCAATTCCAAGAACTGTCCATTACGGACTCCAACAGAAGAATCATCAACAGGAAAGAATTCTCAATCACAGATACCAACAGAAAAGATGTCCATTGCATTTCCTATAAGAAATGGACTACTCCAGTAACTCAGCCAATGACAAATGGGCATCATTCCAAACATTTGCTTTTCTCCAATGGACTTCCTTTCAAAACAACTCTTCCCAACTTCCTCCTTTTCTATAAAGTGTCATTCTTCTTCCTACATTTCTTGGACTTGCCCTGTAGTTTTGACGTAGTTTGTAAATCCCAAATTGCAATTCTCTGCTACTCCTGAATAAATCCCTTTTTTGCTGGTCAAATAACTGACATTTCTAAGATTAACAGTAGCAAAAGATGTTTCCCATCTGGGTTCATAGGAAAGGAAAAAATGATACCTTCTCATTCTTGTTCTTATGTTTAGAAAAGGGCAACAATTGTTATTTCCAAAGATTTCTTCTGATGAGTCAGTTAGACAGTAGAAAGTAGAATGCAAATTACTTACTTTAAATTCCATTCTTTAGTATGTTTTAATTCAATTTTCTTCTGTTTATAATACTCTCCAATAAAATTTGGGTCTTCAAGCACTGAAATTAGAGTTTTGAAAAAGGAGTTGTGTATGCATTTTTTAATAATAGTTCTAAGTTTAAAATAACTTACTTTTCATTAAGTTGATATATGGCAATGATGTACACTATATCATTCAAGTCATACTACAATGTTCAGTCACTTAACAAATTTCTTCCTTTGACTTGAACTTTGAAACAATTAGACTTTTCTTCAAGGTTTTCATTATAATCACACTTGTTTATATATCATTTGTAGTAATGAAGGTGTTAAAATAACTCATACAAAAACTAAAGATCCCACAGTTTATCAATATTCTAGTTCAGCACGAGTGAAGACATAAAATCTTGGAGTTGGAAATGATACGGTGTGTCTTGATCTTTCACAAAGCATGAGTCGTCAACAGATGATCATCCAATCCAGCCTCCAAATGAATACCTTGCCAACGACAGAAAACTCCCCTCTATTGTTGGGAAATTGCCTATTGCCAATTCCGGACAGTAAGGTCACAGTGTTTCTCAATCTGAGTGCTGAGTTTCCACTGGTCTCAGTTCTGAGCTCTGGAGCAATACTAGCTAGGTTCATCCTTTTCCCATGGGAAAAAGCCCTTCTAATAATTCACGAAGGCTCTCAGAGCCACCTCAGTTCTGTCAGCTTCAACCAAGGACATGGTTTCTGGAGACCTAACCATCCTCATCATCCCGGTGGTGAACTTTGTTAAGGTTCCTATGAAAGTTTACATACAGAACTGGCTCAGGATCTTGATTTCTTTTGAATAGCAAAGATGTAAATGGGTTACTGTCTCCCTTGACCTGTGTGCTCTACTTCTATCAATTCAGCTCAGATCTGCTATATTATTTCCTGGAAATAACATTACACTACTGGCACACATATGTTTGTGGTTAATTATATGCCTTCAATCACATTAACATAAAATTTATTGAAAGCCAGATCATACACACACACACACACACACACACACACACACACACACACACTTTATCTATCTATCCATCCATCCATCTCCCTGTTTCTTGTAATTGTCCTGGGTTTATAGTCTTGCACTATTTAACCAACTAGATGCTCTCCACCAGTCTTACCTACCTTTTTCTGGAGCTTCCTTCTAAACAATGATTGATTAACCTCTGCTAGCTTGATGAAATATGTCATTGACAGAAACATTTAAACTGAATAGTTCTCATTTTTGTCTATTAATATTACATAATTTTCATCAGTTCTTGTCTTTAGTTTTTTTTCTTCCTTCAAACACACAAATACACATATACATATTTTTAAAAAGATTTTCTTTATTTTATTTGATAGACTGAGCACAAGAGAGCACAAGCAGAGGGAGGGACAGAGAGAGAGAAGCAGACTCTCTGCTGAGCAGGGAGCCTGATGTGGGGCTTGCTCTTAGGACTCCAGGATCATGACCTGAGCTGAAAGCAGACGCTTAATCAAATGAGCCATCCAAGCACCCCTATATATATATATTCTTATGGCCTTTAGTAATATTTTTGTTGGTATTTAGACTTATACTCCTCCTTTCCTTATTAAGGAAGCAAATCTGAGCTCCCTAGGGTTCTTAGTGAGGTCTCATTATTTCCTTTAGATGATTATAAAACTAGTATTAACAAGAGTTCTTCCTACACATTGGGCATTTGTAAAGTAGGAAAGCAGTGGTTACCATTACAATATACACTTCACAGATGAACAAACAAAATTTGAGTAATGTCTTCTCATTGAGACTCTTCATTATCACTTAGACGAATTTAAATTTGAGGTTTGTATTCAAAGATAATTCATATATTTTCTTAATTTTTTTGAAATTACCTTCCCTACATTTTCTATTTGAATATGTACATTAGTCTCTTCCTTATATATTATGAAACCCCATATGTTATGGTCATCCTTCCTGAATATTTCCATTAATGTTTTATCACTGACTCATTTCTTCATTGCTTTCTCTGCTGAGAGTTGGAAAATGCCACAGTATTTGTACAAACTTTATTTTAATGCTTTCTATTTTATCCCTATGTTTTTTCATTCACCTATTCTGCCATTTGATCATAAACTTCTTAAAACACTTATTATAATATGTATGTTATCTCCAACACACAGCTCATTGTTTAGACATGGAAAATGCTCAATGAGTGATGGTGACAGGAGGGAAATAATGCAGGGCACCGGGCACATGAGGGGAAGCAGGAGGAAAGGATCAGTGAAATTTTGTCCAAAGTTTTTGAAGCTGAAATTCCCCATCATGACCATATCTTATCTTTGTGGCAGTTTTGTATCTGTGATGGAAAATCATCTTCTACTGGTTCTGTAACCCACTTCTTTCTTTCCCTTCCTTCTAAGGATAACTGTGCATCACCTTTATTTTGTTTTTTCCATGACACATCTCTTATCCAACATCTGTATAGGTTGATTTCAATTTTGTTTTCCACTCCTGGGACTGTCACACCCAAAGAAATACAATAGCATCAACTTGCCTTAGCATGTTTTATTTTCACACATATGATCTCATACGAATCACGGAGCAACTTAACATAGAGTGCTTCTGTCAGTGAAAAGAAATGAAAAATAAGGCACAAAGAGTTAAATGACTAACATAAATTCACTTAACTGTATGTGGCAAAACCAGTTCAGAGCTCTGGAGTCCCCAACTTCCAATACCATGCTCTTCTCACTGCAGCCTTTCCAACCTTGGCTGCACATTGTAATTACCTGGGGAGCTTTAAAAACTACTACCGCTAGCTAGGTCCTGCTTCCAGAGATCCTGATGTAATTAATCTGAGGGTGTGCCTTTTACATGGGAATTTTTACAAGTTCCTCTTGTGGTTCTAATGAGCAGTCAAGACTGAGAACCACTGGATTAGAATGAGATGCTGCTGCCTCTTCCATCTAAATGCATCCTAGGGACACTTGCCCTTATTTCCCGCTCAAAGACTCAAAGAATGGAAGTCTTTTAGGCAAAAGCAAGCATCCCCATGATGCTCTGGGGTGTCTAGTCTGTCTGATGACAGCAAACAAACACCAGAAAGCCTCCTCTCAGTATTACAGGGTACACTGGTCTGAAGGAATTCTTTTCCTTTAACATAAACATTTCCTTATGGGGATCATATTCTGTCATTAAGGTGCTGTTGCCCACAACCATATGTATTGGTTTGTTCTCTGCCAAACTTTTATTTGCCATTCTATACTGATGAACAGAGAACAGTGGATTATCAGTACATGTTCCCATATGATTGCCTATGATTATAAACTAATAATTATAATTATTGAAAAATGTACTGCATATACTTCAGAGTTTAATTTAGATCTCAGGCTATATAGAGATGGCATTTTGATACCACATTATG
This sequence comes from Nyctereutes procyonoides, assembly GCF_905146905.1. Taxonomy (NCBI): domain Eukaryota; kingdom Metazoa; phylum Chordata; class Mammalia; order Carnivora; family Canidae; genus Nyctereutes; species Nyctereutes procyonoides. The sequence continues at coordinate 43,629,410 of NW_026575140.1, read as the reverse complement.
GAGGCAGGATAGCATGATAAAAAGAGCAACAGATGTAAGTCAGAGTTGCTGGTTCAAGTCCTAGAGCCACAGTCTACCTGTACTAATTAATAACAGCCACCTTCATTGAGCACTCACTATGTGCTAGGCACTACTACAAGTGCTTCAATGCTATAAGGTATGTGCTGTAATTATTCTCATTTTACAGACACGGAACTGACACAGAGAGATTGAAAAGAAAACTCACCTAAAGTCACACAGCTAGTAAGTAGCAGAGCTGGGATTAAGTCTCAGCAATTTACACTTTTTACCAGTATATAATATTCCCTCCTACCTGTGTGACCTTAGGTCCATTACTTAGCTTCTCTTGGTCTTGGTTTTCTCATCTGTAAAACAGAGTAATAATAATAATAATAATGCCTGGTTCAGAGGCTTGATATACTACTATGCATGACATATATTAGGCATTCAATAAACATTGGTTGACAAAGACTGGGATGATTAAGAAACACAAGAATATACTCTGTAAACCATACTGTACATGAATAAACTTACTATTATTATGGCACACATAACTATGGGTAGATTTGTAGCACAAAGATATGGAAAAGAGTTAATACCCCAAATCAAAATATAACCACTCATCAATATTCATAAAAAAGTTTTTAAAAATATGCACAAGAGTTTCATAATCTTTGGAGCGATAAGAATATAACTGTAGAGGGGCAGTTGGGTAGCTCAGTCAGTTAAGTGTTGGACTCTTGATTTTGGATCAGGTCATGATCTCAGGATTGTGAGATGGAGCCCCACATCAGGCTCTGTGCTGGCCAAGGAGCCTGCTTAAGATCCTCCCTCCCCATGCTTCTCCTTCTCTAAAAAACAAACTAAAATTTTAAAAAAGAATGTAACTGTAGAAACTGAAGTTATTAGAAGTTTCCCTTTTATTTCTCAGTAGCTGAAGAATCATTCTATAATCTCAAAGCTTCATCTTTATTATTGCCAGGAAATTAGGCTGTTAAAAAATAGTACTGGATCTCATCCAGCTGAATTATCCAAAGAAAAAATGGCCAGCAGCACATGTAAGGTTTAAATTTAATTTTTAAAAATTAAGTGCTGGTTATTATTGAAGGAAAGCTCCTGAAACATTCTTTTAACAAATCCCTTGGGGGAGAACAGGCAGGGTGATTGTGAAATCTTGCATCAAGGGCTAGAATCAGTCTCAGAAATTCTTCTGGGCTAGAGGCAGCCACTAAAACTATTGGCTTCACAAAAAGGGATGAATTTACATACTAAAGGCATGGACATGAGAACCAAATTAAACATTTTGGTGTCAATTCTTTTGAAGAAGAAACTATAGTCAGTGGTACTTCATGAATTCCTTCCATTTTTAATTGTTCTTTATTGCAAGACAATCATTTCCAAATTCCCCAAAGTTCTGGCAGGTGCTTTTCTTTTCTTTCTTTTTTTTTCTTTTCTTTTCTTTTTTTTTTCTTAGCAGTTTGGAGTTTCCAAGTACTTCTATATAGTTGCATGTTATTCCATAAGGCACCATTCTATGCCAGTTGGTTTGTTTTATGGTTAAAGGAGCTGGATGCTGAATCTTTCCCTAAAGCATGCCAACTGTCTCTGGATACCTTGTTTGTTAAGGGTTCCTGTCTTCTGGATCCCATCTGAGTTCCTCAGTGCCTCCACATACGAGGTGTTCAAGTTGTGTTTGCCTGGTTGACTAGTGAGCACCAACCACAAATCTTTTTTTTTTTTTTCACAAATCTTTCAAATGAAGTAAATATTCACATACTCTGGCATCGAAAGTAATAAAATTATTTATACTGGTAGAGTTGCCAAAGATTGTGCTTCTTTAAGCACCATAATTATTTTTCCTAACTACTACTAATCTATAATTAGTGAGGAAGGTAATGTGTGATCATAAAATAATAACATCCTGAAAGAACATGTAATTTCTTAGAAATAACTGATCTAATTTATTTTTTAATATTTGTTAAACTTAGTATTACTTTTGCTCTAATTTGTGCCGTAAAATTACAAACTTTTTTGGTAATATTTTGTTCTGTTGAAACCAAATATGAGATTACCACAATGATGAGATGAAATTCAATGAGACTAGGTGGAGTGGAGAGGGGAAACATTCCTAATGTTGTAGGAGATAAAGTAAACGAAGATTAATCTGGAAAGTAAAGAGCCCTAGGAAACATCTGATTTTGGTTTAGGCAAGTAAATGTAATAGTGGCGAGCTACCACTAAGGGAGGCAATAAGGGGGTGAGGATAGTTTGGGGTCAAGATAACAAATTCATTTTGGGACATCTTGAGTAGGAGACGCCTATTACCCATGTTGGTGGTTATCCAATGCATAGTAGTAAATATGCATGCAGAATTCAGAGGAGAGCCTGACTAGAGATGAGGTTTTGGGGATTATTGACAGATAGGCATAGTGAACAAGGAAGACAAAGGCTAAAAAGTTATCACTGAGCCTGGGAATTAGGAAGTCATGGGTAACTTTAGCAAGCACCATTTCAGCAGGATAGCAGAGCAGTAGGCTGGATAACCTATTTGGATCTAAATAGCAAAACAGCACACTCTAAGTTTTGATTAAATGGGACTAGAAAGTTGTCTAGTTCTCCCCTTCTGTCTTTTTAACTCCTAATGTATGATGGCAACAGGTGATTTTCCTGAGACTGATATAATTGAAAGCCGTAGGTTCATATGTTTTCATGCTGTCTTTCTACTTAATACTTTCTCTGGCTTTGAAGATAATTGTTTTTAGAATGAAAAAGGCTCCTCTAGCTATGAAGATTCCACTTTTGGGGGTGGAGTAAAGTAAACCTCATAAGCTTGAGAACTTCATCTTTTATCCCTCTAATTGTCTATATTTCCTTCTGGCTTTTAATGAGACTTTAGCTCAGGGCTCTATACAAAAGAGGAACTAAATTAATAGTTGTTGAATGATTTGTATATAAAGGTAACAGAGAAGTTTATCACCTTCAGATTACAAATATATGTCAATTAGTCTTTGAAAGCAAGACAAGTTCAGAGTAATTAAGAGATTAATATATACTGAAAGGACAGAAGATAAGGCTAGATCACCTTACATGAACTTCTATAATATTCTGTGGCTTTTGATGTGGCTATTCCAGACCATGTCTTGTAGTAATCATTAAATGAGACTGCTTTAATTGATCTGAAAATATACATTAAAATCAGATAATGAGTATTTGCAAGTTTCTTTTTTAAAATTATTTTATCAGAGTAGACTGTTTCAGATAACAATACCCGGCCATAAGACATTACACTGATTTGCAATTTTTAACAAATGATCTAATATATCAATTTCTCCACTAATACATACAAATCACAAAAAAGGAAAATCTAAAACATATTTCAAAAATAAATGCAAAAAGTGTACACCCATGTGTACATTTTTTTAAAGATTTTATTTATTTATTCATGAGACAGAGAGAGAGAGAGAGGCAGAGACATAGGCAGAGGGAGAAGTAGGCTCTGTGCAGGGAACACGATGTGGGACTCGATCCCAGGACTCAGGATCATGCCCTGAGCCGAAGGCAGATGCTCAACTGCTGAGCCACCCAAGCATCCCCATGTGTTCATTTTAAAAAGAAAAACACAAGTTTAAGATATCTGCCTTTCACGACTAACACTAAAAAAGAATTTTAAGAAAAGCATCACACTTGCATATTTTCTCTTTCTACAATAAAGTTTTCTTAAATATTGATGCCAAATTTTAGTAAAGCTACCTTTGTTTCCTTTTTATTATGAGGAGAAATAAAACACCAGAATTGAGATCAGTTAATTTTCATACAGAATCTGGCCATTTTCACAGAGGGAGAAAAACTCACTTTTCTAACAGTCCTGCCGGCATGTTTCCTTCCCTGTGCTAATATTACTTTAGCCTAATGGGAGAGCAAAGGTTGTTATAACATATTGAACAGGATTTGTGAAACACTTAAGTAAGTTCACTTCTAATTTTTTCTCCCCGCAAATATTTTACTTGCAGAGATTCTCAACACTCTACAAACAAAATATTCCTTTGGGATGTTCTTCAGACATGTGAAATCACCAATTAGCTGGCTTAAATAGATGCAGAAACATCAGATGTAAAAGAACTAATTTATGTCCGTTTTGAATTTGAAGTCCTCAGCTCTCTGAAGGAAGAAGCAACTTTTCGGTCAGAACAAGTACACCAGCATTAATTTTTATAGGTGAATTGTAGGTACTTTAAAGTAAATATTGGCCTTGATTTGGAAATTCATGGGACAATATCTAAATTCTTTACTGCATCATTTACTTAAGTGATAATTACAGATATCTAATTTTAAGAGTAACATTTTTCAAATATATTATTGTTTTTGCAATCACACTTTAGTAGAAATCTAAAACTGGATAAAGATAAATTAATCACTGCCATTATTGTTTCCAGAGCTACCTGCGGAGCTTTACACCACTAAATGACATATTAAACCAACATTAATTTTGCCAACGAAATGTTTCAGCATTTGGCAAAAGAGGTAACAAAATGAAAGGCTGCATTATATCTCCTGCATGAAAAAGCTTGTGATCAATTTGCTGTCACAGATCATTTAGCAGACAACAATGACCCAAGAGGAAGGAAACTGTCAACACACTGTCTTGTGAAAGAAAATACACCGTCTTTAAGCACAATCGTCTCCATTGTTTTTTTTTGTCTGTTTGACGAGACGACCCCTGACCCTCTCCCTTCCCAGCAGTGTCCTGTTCAATTTCAAACTGTTAGCCTTCAGGGGCTTTCTTTTCTTCCCCAGAATAATTAAAAATATTACCCTAAAAGGTATAACTTTGGTATAGTTTGAATATACAAAGCAGAAGGTCTTAAACATTTGAGAATATTGCATTTTCAATTCTGTAAAAGAAACAGTGCCTTAAAATAAGAGAACATGAACACTTGTTATGATTATTCATATAGGCTACTAAGTTTACAGGGAAGTATGAAAAACACATGTGTTTATAATTTGAAACATTAACAGGAATTTATTGAGTATTATCATTGGCATTATGAATATGAAAAAGTAGAAGACGTAATTTAAAACTGAGTATCAGAGCTTATTATCCTATTGGGAAAATAAGATATATACCTAAATTGGCTAATAGAATAACTTTATATATTAATATATAAACTGTTTCATCATTTAACACAGACATTTAGAAATGACAATGACAGATACTTCTTTGGCAGTGGTACTAAGCTAAAAAGGTTGGAAGAGAGAGATGTAACTTTGTCTTGGGAGTCTTTAGGGAAGGAGTCACTTGGGATATGGACCTGGAACAGTTGGGGGAGGCATTTCAGGCAAGGAGAACAGTACTAGTAATGGCTCAGAAGAGAAGGAGCATGGTGTGTGCACTTCCACAGATAGAGCATGTTGGGGGATGAGACAACAGTAACAAGATCATTGACTAGAGTGGAGAGTTCCAATTTCAGAGGAATTAGAATTTGATAAAATAACTGAAAATGGGCAACTCAGGTCTTCAGATTTAGGCAGAGAATGGGCTAGAGTTGACTCAGTAATCTGATTTATTAGGTGATAGAGAGTAATCAGAAGTTCTTGAATAAGGCAAGTAAATTATGAACCGAGTGTGTGAGTAAGAGTTTTTTCTGGCATTAGTATGCGGAGTAGATTATATGAGAGATTAAATTCAGGGAGACAAGTTAGGAAAGAGATGCAGTAATTCAGGCAAGAAATGCAGAGCTAAGAGAGGGTGGGAGCAGAGACTATGAAGGGGAGGAGATGAATCTCTGACATGCTAATGAAATGACTGGGCTGGTTTTCTGATAGGGTGTGAAAGGTGAAGGAATCTACAGGTCAAATATTCTTCTAAGCCCAGAAGACCATTTAATTTTGCTATTAACAGAAAGCATCTAGAGATTCTGAAGTAAAATATGAGTTTAAATTTAAACATGGGTTTTAGGTGATGACCTTTAGGAGTGTGACTGAGAAATTGAGACTGGAAGTAAGAGATTTGGGTCAAATCAACATAAAGGTTGATAGATGATGCCATTAGGGAAAACAAACGCAGAAAGAGTAAGTAAGTGTTTAGAAAAGAAAGATCAGAAACCAATTAAGAGTTAAGAAGAGCCAGTGAAGGAAACAAGAACATTCATTAAGGGAAGAAGAGAGATGGGGTAGTGCTAGTTCATGGAAGCAACACTGATCACAGATCATCATAACTAATACCATAATGAAAAGTTTAAAATATTGCTAGAAACAGGAGTGAAATAGTTATCTGCCCAGAGTCACATAGCTAATAAGTAGTGGTACCTGAGAATTTTATTTTATTTTTATTTTTTAAAGATTTTATTTATTTATTCATGAGAGACACAGAGAGAAAGAGAGAGGCAGAGACACAGGGAGAGGGAGAAGCAGGCTCCATGCAGGGAGCCCGATGTGGGACTCGATCCTGGGTCTCCAGGATCACTCCCTGGGCTGAAGGCGGTGCTAAACCGCTGAGCCACCCAGGCTGCCCAGTACCTGAGAATTTTAACACAGGCCATATGATTCCAGAGCCTGTACTCTTAATCATGATATTACACAACTAAATATCCAGAGAGTTGTAGGGGTTTAATCCGTAGGCTCGTAAGTTTGAGCCCCATGTTGGGTGTAGAGATGAAAGAGAAAGAAAGAAAAAAGACAGAAAGAAAGACAGCAAGAGAGAGAAAGAAAGAAATTGACATGGAACTGTATAAACTTACGTGGTAAGTTTATCTGGATCTTTAGGAAACTCAAGGCTGTTCTCTCTCACTGTAAAGAAAAATATGAAAGGATTCTGGTTGACTTGGAAGAATGAATACATAGCTTTATGTAAACTCTTTCCAAAGTCTCAATAAAATGGTAATAAAAGAATAAAAATAAAGTATAAAACCTCAAGAAGAGGAAAAGAAAAATAGGTAAGAAAAAGTTTCACAGTGAGAGGTGCCTGGATGGCTCAGTCAGTTAAGCATCCAACTTGTGATTTCAACTCAGATCATGATCTCAGGTCATGAGATCAAGCCCAGTGATGAGCTCTCCATCTAGTTCTGTGTGGAGCCCTGTGTTGGGCTCCACACTCAGCAGGAAGTCTGCTTCTTTCCCTTTCCCTCTTCCTCTGCCCCTTCCTCTGTTCACACATCCTCTTTCTCTCTAAAATAAATAAATCTTCTTAAACAATTTTTTTCAAGATAAAAGATGTCAAGTGGTAATTGTCTTAGCCAGAAATTTGAAACCTAATGACATGATGAGGGACACCAATAAAAAGCACGCAGATTTACACTTCAGAACTTAAGAAACAATGCAGGAAACAACACTTGGAAAGTGCCCTACAGTTTGATTCTACTGCATCTCTGGCAAACACCTGGTCTGACTCAACTCAAGCCTGAAATGGCCCTAGACCAATCCACTAGCAACACAGGGACAAAAAGCCTGTTTCTGACAGGAAAAGAGAGCCACTAAGATGGCTGAAGGCAAAAACAGGTCATCTACAATAGTGGTGCATGTACAACACACACAGGAGGCAACCCTGAATAACCAGGTTCTGGTGAACAGGAGACATGCGCAGTAGGGCACTACAGGACTTCTTTATATGTCACTGCTTCCAATAGAAGGAGACATTACTGACCTTCCTAACACAAAGACACAGACACAGAGTTAGACAAAATGAAGAGACAGAGGAATATGTCTCAAATGAAAGAAAAGGGCAAAATCATAGCAAGAGAGCTAAACAAAATGGAAATAAGTAATATGTCTGATAGAGAATTTAAAGTAATGGTCACAAAGATATTCACTGTATTTTATAAAAGAATGGAGGACCTCAAGGAGACCCTCAAAAAAGATATGGAAAAACATAAAAAAGAACCAATCAGAAATGAAGAACTCAATAACTAAAATTAAAAATACACTAAATGGAATAAAGAGCAGTCTAGAGGAAGCAAAAAAATGGATCAGTGCCCTGGAAAACAGAGTAATAGAAAGGAATCAAGCTGAATAGGAGAGAGAAAAAATAAAAAATGAAATAAACTAAGGGAACTCAGTAACACTATCAAGCATAATAACATTTGCATAATAGGGATCCCAGGAGAAGAGAGAGAGGGGGCGTAGAAAATTTATTTGAAGAAATAATAACTGAAAACTTCCCAAATCTGGGGAAGGAAACAGAAATCCAAATTCAGGAGGCACAGAGAGTCCCCAAGAAAATCAACCCAAGGATGTCCACATAGAGATACATAATAATTAAAATGGTAAAAAGTAGTGAAAAAGATTATTTTTAAAGCAACAAGAGAAAAGAAAAACAGTTACATACAAGAGAAACCTTGTAAGGCTACCAGCTGATTTTTCAGCGAAAACTTTGCAGGCCAGAGAGTGGCATGATATATTCAAAATGCTGAAAGAAAAAAACCCTGCACTCAAGAATACTCTATCCAGCAAGGCTATCATTCTGAAAAGAAGGAGAGATAGAGTTTTCCAGACCAACAAAAGTTAAAGGAATTCATCACCACTAAACCAGTCCTACAAGAAGTGTTAAAAGTGTCTTTCAGTGGAATAGAAAGACTATAAACATGAGTAAGAAAAGTAGGAAGCACAAAAGCAGTACAATTAATATATCTATAAAAATCAGTCAACAGATTCACAAATTAAAAGTATGTACAGTATAACATAATATACCTAAAACAGGGGGAGAGGAGTAATCAATGAGTTCAAACCTAAGTGACCATCAACTTCATATAAACTGTTACATGCATATGATGCTATATATAAACCTAATGGTAACCACAAATCAAAAACCAGTAATGCATATGCAAAGTACTAACCTATCAATAGTTAATTTGAATGTAAATGGACTAAACACTCCAATCAAAAGACACAAGATAACAGAATGGATAAAGGAGTAAGACCCATCTATATGCTGCCTCAAAAAGACTCATTTCAGACCTAAAGACACATGCATATTGAAAGTGAAGGGATGGGAAAGCATTTATCATGCAAATGGAAGTTAAAAAAAAGCTGGCATAGCAATACAAATATTGGACAAAATAGATTTTAAACCAAGACTGTAACAAAGACAAAGAGGGACACTATACAATCAAAAAGGGAACAATCCAACAAGAAAATATAACAATTGGGGATCCCTGGGAGGCGCAGCGGTTTGGCGCCTGCCTTTGGCTCAGGGCGCGATCCTGGAGACCCGGGATTGAATCCCATATCGGGTTCCCGGTGCATGAAGCCTGCTTCTCCCTCTGCCTATGTCTCTGCCTCTCTCTCTCTCTCTCTCTCTGTGACTATCATAAATAAATAAATTAAAAAAAAATAAAAAAATAACAATTGTAAATATTTATGCACCCAAATTCATAAAGCAGTTAATAATAAGCATAAAAGAAGAAATTGACAGAAATACAGTAATAGCAGGGGACTTTAACACCCCACTCATGTCATTGGATAGATTATCCAAACATATAATCAATAAGGAAACAGTGGCTTTGAAGGATACATTGGATCAGATGGTCTAACAGACATATTCACAGCTTTCTATCCTGAAACAGCAGAATACACATTCTTTTCAAGGGCACACAGAACATTCTTTAGATCACGTTAGGCCACAAAACAAGTCTCAACCAATTCGGAAAGACTGAAATCACACTGCACATCTTTTCCAACCACAACACTATGAAACTATAGATCGCCTGCAAGAAAAACTCTGGAAAGAACACAAATACATGCTACTAACAATGAATGGGTCGACCAGGAAATCAAAAAGCATATAAAAAAATACAGGGAGACAGATGAAAACAAAAATACAATGGTCTAAAATCTTTGGGTTGCAGCAAAAGTTGTTCTTTGAAAGAAGTTTAGGGGCACCTGGGTGGCTCAGGTGGTTAAGCATCTGCCTTTGGCTCAGGTCATGATCCCAGGGTCCTGGGATCAAGCCCCGCATCAGCTCCCTTCTCAGAGGAGAGTCTGCTTTTCCCTCTCCCTCTGCCCATCCCCCACCACCTTGTTCATGCTTGCTCTGTCACTCTCTCAAATAAATAAATAAAATCTTTAAAAAAAAAATGAAAGAAGTTTAAAGGAATACAGGCCTCAAGAAGCAAGAAAAATCTCAATCTAACCTTACACCTAAAGGAGCTAGAATAAGAACAAACAAAACTTAAAACCAGTAAAAGGAAGGAAATAATCAAGGTTAGAACATAAATAAACAAAATAGAAAATAAAAAATAGAACAAATCAATGAAATCAGGAGATGGTTCTTTAAAAATATCAACAAAACTGTTAAAACTTTAGCCAGACTCATAAAAAGAAAAAAGGGAGAGAGAGAGAGAGAGAACTCAAAAATCAGAAATGGAAGAGGAAAAATAACAAGTGACATCATAGAAATACAAAGGTTTATAGGAGAATATTATAAAAATTCATATGCCAAAAACCTAGAAGAAATGGATAAATTTCTACCTCCCAAAACTGTAGCAGGAAGAAACAGAAAACTTGAACACAGGGAGCCCGATGTAGGACTCGATCCCGGGTCTCCAGGATCAGGCCCTGGGCTGATTCCCCACTCATTTGGGGAAAAAATGATTCATACAATTTATTTTTTGAAGCTATAAACATATTTCTTTGATAGAAAATAAATAATTTTTTAGTTAAAACTAGCAACTAGATACTTTGTTGAAAGTTACTGGACTACCTGGTACAATGAAATACAAACAAGAAAAAAAGAAGTTTCTAATTTTGCCAAGGAGATCCACACACACCATCCTATTAAACTTGGTTGCTGTATCTCCTGACATCTATGAATAACAGGCTATCTATAACAACAACGTAATCATCAACAACCACACTAGGTCTGTACAATGGTGCTAAAGCTCATGTTCTTTAATGAGTAAGCTATGCTATTGGACTAAATTTCTTTTTTGCTGACATCCAGGAAGGCGTATTCCCGCAACTAACAGTAAAAAACAGTCCCTCTAAAGAGAAAAACCAAACCAGAAGTCCTATGAGACATCACCTACTTTAAGCACAGAACCCATTTTCTTTAAAATTGTTCTACTGTTAGGAGGATGAAACAAACAAAAAAAGCTGTCAATGAACTAATTCAGAGCATGAACTGAAGAAGGATCAAATGCCTATCATAGTATCTTCCTAACCACAAGAAGAATGGGATGGATTTGCAGAATGACCAGGTTTTTTTTAAAGCTGTAGGATATAAATTAGTATTATAATCTCCCTAATATTTCTATAATTCCTCTCTAATGATCACTGTCATATTACCTGGCAGTTATTTTTTTTTAATTTTTATTTATTTATGATAGTCCCATAGAATGAGAGAGAGACTGGCAGAGACACAGGCAGAGGGAGAAGCAGGCTCCATGCACCAGGAGCCCGATGTGGGATTCGATCCCGGGTCTCCAGGATCGCGCCCTGGGCCAAAGGCAGGCGCCAAACCGCTGCGCCACCCAGGGATCCCTGGCAGTTATTATATTACAGTTTATTCAGATAAATATCTGAAACCTATTAGTATGACTCTCCTTTACTTAGCAAAAGCTACAGGAATATGCCTGGCGAAAAGAAAAATTATGTCAGGTGTGACCACTGATAGTGAGTTTTACTATTTTTATACTCTTCTATTTTATTTCAAGCAAAGATTTTTAAAGATTATATAAACTTGATGCTTTTAAAAAAAACCATGATAGGGATCCCTGGGTGGCGCAGCGGTTTGGCACCTGCCTTTGGCCCAGGGCGTGATCCTGGAGACCCGGGATCAAATCCCACATCGGGCTCCTGGTGCATGGAGCCTGCTTCTCCCTCTGCCTATGTCTCTGCCTCTCTCTCTCTCTCTCTCTGTGACTATCATAAAATAAATAAAAAATTAAAAAATATTAAAAAACCATGATAAACAGAAGATAAGTATTATTTGACTATATAACCACATAGAAATAAAAATTCACTCAGCTTGGGAAAAAAAAGTACATACAGGCTTATATAATATCTCTTTGTGACACTTTAGTAAATAAGTAGCAATACAAAAGCTGGGAAGCAAGATAGCTGTTATGCGTTATCTCCTTCCAGACCTCTTCTCCTCCCTCTTCCAAGTTTTCATAAACAAGTTGAGGCCTAAGTTGGAAAGTACTTGAAAAACCCCTTTGTTAGTCCAACTCTCAACACTGAGTAAGAAGCTCTCTCACAGGATCCACAAAAAAGAGCTCTTAAACTTTACTAACTGAACACTAGTTCTCAAAGCAGGCTATTAGTAATGGCAGCCTTTTCCATTCTTAAGCAACTTGAATTTTTAGAAAGTTCTCCCTCCTGCCAGCCAGGATCTAGATGGGCGTTACCGCCAGGGATGCTTACAACTTCCCTGGCATTTGCTGGTAAGAGAGATCAGTCAGGCATCCAAGTGCCTATGCAATTTGTTGTGCAAACCGGAGCACAAAGTCAAAGGGGATGCTAGAAATAATTATACCAGGACTATCCTAGGCAGTCTGGGACTCACTATTAGTAAAGGAGAGAGGGCCCAGGTCCAAAAGAGGAGGGCAGGATTGGGGAATGTCTTTGAGACCCCTACCTTGAGCTGCGTCTGGGCTCAGAGCTTAACATGTTCTTGTCAATTACACCAAGTTCAAGACCTAGCTGCTCAGGCTAGGCAAGCAACACGTTATGTAAGGTTTGGGGAATGAGAGGCATTTGCATGTCTGCATACCAAATACCAGGCTTAGGCTTAGGATAAAAAATTAATTCCAGACCACTGATTATGAGGGGAAAGTCCCCAATATAGTCAAGGTATGTTCTGGTACAAGGCAGGGCCAAGCCGGCAGATTCTGAACTATAGCAGCTACAATCTAGTAGGCCTGGGGAAGGTAGAGCTGAGTGTAGCTACTTTAGTTTTTTGAAACAACAAAGAAGAAACTGCCGTTTTCTATATGAAAGTCTTTCAAATATTTTAAAACAGCTTTTACAACTGCCTTTTGTCATTTCTTCCACCAGCTAAATATATACAGTTTCTTCAGCTCAGTAAATGTGCTGCTCCAAATTGAGCATGCTGGTATTCCAGACAAGGGCCCACCACATCAGAGTGGAGTGGAGTTATCATACAACACATGCCTAGTGGAAAGGCACTTCCTATTAGTGGTTCACATTAAGTTTATGATCAAATAGCTCCCCAAGAATTTTTTCATAGAGTTCTGCTATCAAGTCAGGCCTCTCCCATTCTTTACTTGGAAATTTTAATCCTTTGATTCCAAGTGAATGACTTTATGCTCATTCCATTAAATTTGTAGGCACAAGGGAAGGGGAATGCCTAGTTTAAAGCTCTGGCTCTGCAGCTTGCTCTCTGCGGCCTTGAGCCAACCACTTCATCAATGATCCTCAGCTCCTACTGAGGAAGAGTCTGAGGATCAGATGAATAAATATATGTAAAAGCATTCTGTAAACTATGAAGTAAAATCAAGATCTAAGTTTACACGTATTTTTTCATTTGTTCATTCTACAAATTTTTATTCAATACCTACAACCAGAGCCTACACTGGATACTGAGGTTATAGTTCTGGCCTATAATCAACACCTACAGAGATGACACCATTCGCTGGGCCTTGAGTTTCTCACTTATACAATAAACTATCTGTTCCAGTTTTGTGTTACTTAGAAATGTGGCAATTCCCTTTATGCTTTTTCTAGACCTCTTTATTAACATTTGAAATAGATGAAAGATGATTCTTGCAGCATTCTAGTGACACTTTTCAAGTAGTTACAAGTAATTCTCACTGGATGCAGTTTTTCACAGACATCCACATAGTTCTAGACTACCATATAATTTAGGGTGAATGAGTTTTCTGCAACTTCTTTCCCACTCCTTGCCCCTTAGCAGATGTCTCTGCTATATCATGGACACTCTTTCCCTTGGAAGCTACAGGAAGTCACTCTCTTCATGGTACCCAAGGCTACCACTCCTAGTCTGGCTGAGATGGCAAGCAAACTTATAACTATTTACTGTCTTGGATTTCCACATATTTCACCAACATAACTAAAGAATATAGTGAAAACCTGCCAAAGTACTATTTGCTGTTGCTCATCAGCAGGGTGATTTGGCAACTGGGGAAGCTTTTCTGTCTGGATTGATGGTAGAGCTGGAGAAGCAAAAGGAGTGAAGGATGGCATCTAGTGGGCAGGTGGACAAAAGGAAGGGCTGACTTCTCTCCAGTTTCTTTCTCATCATTCTTTTTGGCAAGGCACACCCAAAATTTGTTTCACAGAATCATTTGCCATAGAAAAGCCTTTAAAACCAGTTTTTAAATTTCCATTTACCAGGCTATGGATATAGTTTTGTTTTGTTTTTGTTTTTGTTTTTGGATATACTTTTATTACAGAATATTTCTTTAAAATGGTAGTACCACAGAGCTCAATGGAAGGTTAAGTAATATAAATTGTCATTCATTCATTGCACATTCTGTTCATTGTAACTGAACAGAAAGGATATAGTAGTAGATGCTACAGTATTCTGGTAGGTCAGAAATGTGGTCAGAGTGATGCAATAGGATTCCTCTGTGTACTAACCAGCTTCAAAACTCAGGGAATGTTTGAGGGACTCCACAACAATCATGAAATGTTTGAAGGCACCAAAATGGATGCCTAATCGACATTGCTTGATTTGCACCAGACTCAAAGTGCCGTGGAGGAGCACTTGAACTTCCTCACAATTGTACAGACCCAGCTAATGGACTGGCAGACCCTGGAAGGGGACTGGAAAAAGAAACAGGGGACATCTGAAAGAAAAAGCATGTGAGGGATCCCTTTGGCAGAATGAGTCTGAACAGCAAGGCTTGCTATTAGGGAGATAATGACAGCAGCCGCTATGCCTGGCTGCTGTGCACAGCTGGGCAGGATATAGAGGAAAGAACTATGTCACTGGGGGCCCAATCCTCATTTGTGATGAACTCCTCTGGCATAAGGAGCCAACAGTATTATTCTGCTAACTACAAAGAGAACACAGAAGCAGTAGAAATGCTGGGTTAAATCATGAAGAGGTAAAACTAGGGTATCAAAAAACTACTCCACCACCACCAGTCAAGAAAGCAGAAAGATTGAAGAGCCTCAGGTATCATTTCCACATGGACTCTTAGAAGGAATACCTTCAGGGGTGATCTCTTCCAAACAAAAAGCTGAACACTTTGCTAATCAAGAGGAAAGGAGTCTCAGTTCAGTAAGATCTGGGGTACTGCAGGTGAAATCTGGGAAATATCTATCATAGAACAAAGAGTTAAAATCAGATGTCATATCTTTATGATGGGTAAATAAGTTTTAGTCAGTACCATCCATCCATATGACTAGAACATTTAAAACTACTAAGCTGGGATCCCTGGGTGGCGCAGTGGTTTAGCGCCGGTCTTTGGCCCAGGGCGCGATCCTGGAGACCCGGGATCGAATCCCACGTCGGGCTCCCGGTGCATGGAGCCTGCTTCTCCCTCTGCCTGTGTCTCTGCCTCTCTCTCTCTCTGTGTGTGACTATCATAAATAAATAAAAATAAAAAAAAAAAGATTTATAAAACTACTAAGCTTATGATTGCTGATAATCTCTAAAGAACCACTTTTTAATTTTTTTTTTTTGATAACTGATTGGCTTGACAAACAGGTACAGTAGGAGAAATCTTAGGATGATTTCATTACTGAAAATGGATACAGAAAATACTTTATATAACAGTTATTTGCTATATCATTTATTTACTATAAATGCATAATTAATAATTGGCAAAAACAATAAGTAGGCACTTCTTACATTGTATTGGTTGGCTGAAAAGTCTTAGAACTATTTGTTTGTACAGAGATTCATCTTTAATCAGCATTCGGGCTGCTTCCAAATTCACTGGATTTTCTAGAACTGGATTAGAAAGCATAACCTATAAGAAAAAATATAAACATTCTTAAACTCTTTTGCTAGAGCAAAAAGACAAGCCAACACATCAACAGTAACAAGTGTTTATTACATGCCTACTCTGTATTCATCTGGAGACAGATACAAAGACAAATGAGACATGGCTCTTACTCTCAGGGAACTCTTGGTCTATCTTGGTTTTATTTTTTATTTATTTTTTAAATTTTTTTCTATCTTGGCTTTATACTGTTGTATATTCAAAAGACAAACATTAGGATCAAAGCAAGCTACAAGTTCCTTCCTCTAGCCTATTCTTTTTTATCACATGAATTTAAATTTGATTTACATATAAAGGAAACTAGACATTAGGCAACACTGAAACATTTCCGTTAAAAAAATAAGTGTAGGGATCCCTGGGTGGCGCAGTGGTTTAGTGCCTGTCTTTGGCCCAGGGCGCGATCCTGGAGACCCAGGATCGAATCCCACGTCGGGCTCCCGGTGCATGGAGCCTGCTTCTCCCTCTGCCTGTGTCTCTGCCTCTCTCTCTCTCTCATTCTGTGTGACTATCATAAATGAATAAGAATTTAAAAAAAAAATTTAAAAAAAAATAAGTGTAATTTTTAATAAAACATATTATTTAGGTCATGGATAAACAAATATATGTAGTAAGGCTATGTATACTTCAACATCCCTCCAGATTATTGAATGATTAATTTGGTATCTATAGTTTTCTATTGCTGCTGTAACTAATTAGCACAAATTTAGCAGCTTAACACAATACAAATTTATTATTTCACATTTTGGTAGGCGGGAAGTCTAAAGTGGTTAGTCTGGTTTCTCTTTTCCAGATTTAACAAGACTAAAATCAAAGTGTCAGCTGGTTCTGAAAGAACGTTTCCAAGCTCAGGTTGTTTTTAGCTGAATTCAGTCCCTTTTCTTTGTAGGACTGAGATCACTGTTTCCTTGCTGGCTATTAGCTTGGGGCCATTATTAGCTCCAAGAGGTCTCTCGCAGGTTACATTTGGACCCCAACATCTCACAGCAATTAAGGTATGAAAAATCCTTCTTATGCTTGGAATCTCTCTGATGTTTCCTCCTGCCACATGCATTCTCCTCCCACTCTATTTCTCTGACTGACTCTTCTGCTTTCCTCTCCTATTGTTAAGGGGGTCACATAATTACTTTGGGTCCGCCTCTATAATTCAGGATAACCTTCCTATTTTAAGGTCAGCTGATTAGTAACTGCAATTCCATCTGCAAAGCCCTTTAACAGCAGTAAATAGATTAGATTGAATAACCAGAGGATGGAAGTCTTGGAGCAATATCTTTAAAATTCTGCCTGCTATAGTATATGTGCATCTAGACTAAATAGGGGTCCGGGAGTAACCAAAACTTTTCGGCCAGACCATGATCTTGTTTATCTAGCACCTCAAAATTATTATTTGCCCAAATTGCAAATATGTATTCAATAATTTCAGTATTCTGAATATTACAATATGCAAATTAGATAAGATGCAGCCAAGATAATAACTACTAGCACACCTAAGCATAGATGAAGGTCAAAATGGATAACTGTGACTTAAGTGTCATGGAAATGATGACACTCATCACTAATGAAAGCAATAATCTGTTGTCTGATATTTCAAAGGCAGTAAGAATTTACTGCTGTTATTTGAGTTTTCTGTTTGGAAAACACATTTGAGCTATATCTCCAAGAGTATTCTAAGTTGCTTAAATAAGGATTCAGTGTGGATTATACCAAACCTTTCAAAGTGGGTAGGAAGCAGATGAAATCTATCTTCAAGAACAAGTTTTTGGTCTTTAGTTGGAGTGATAATCCTACTCAGAGAGGCACATCTGGTAAAGTTTATTCAATAGTCTTCACATTGACACTGTGCCTAAGACCTTTTGATATTATGTGTACACAAGCTACTAAGTATACTTAATGATTTTTAATAACTGGAATATATTAAAATGTATGAGTCAGACACCCTGCTAAAATAGTAAAAAGAAAAGGTCTAACTTTTATTTTTTAATATTTTACTTATTTATTCATGAGAGACAGAGAGAGAGAGAGAGGCAGAGACACAGGCTGAGGGAGAAGCAGGCTCCATGCAGGGAGCCCAATGCAAGACTCAATCCAGGGACTCCAGGATCACGCCCTGGGCTGCAGGTGGCGCTAAACCGCTGAGCCACTCAGGTGTCCCAGGTCCAACTTTTAAATGAGCCATGTCATGTGATAGTGTGGAACAACAAAGCAGCTTTCCAGAGGAAAAGTACAAAAAAACTGGAGCATTAGTAAACAATGGCAACAATAGGTACTATTTATAATTTCCAATTAGTTAAGGCCTGTGAATTTGGAATTCCTTTTATGGATGGTGTTGCTATTTATCTTTGCATTAAGTACAAGTGTTCTTATAATCTTCTGTATGATTATAAAAGTTTTAGGAGATGATTAGTATATTTAGACTTTAAATTTTTTACACACCATTTCAAAAAGTCACTCCCCTGAAAAAAATGTGATCATTATACATAATCTCATCTATTTTCTTTTTTAAGATTTTGTTTCTTTATTCCTGAGAGACACAGAGAGAGGCAGAGACACAGGCAGAGGGAGAAGCAGGCTCCTCACAGGGAGCCCCATGTGGGAGTTGATCCTGAGACCAGGATCATGCCCTGAGCCAAAGGCAAATGCTCAACTGCTGAGCCACCCAGGCGTCCCTATGTTTCATCTATTATTCAAAGGGAAGTACTCAGAAATTATGGTTTATTCGTGTACTGTCCATTACAGTGGGCACCAGCCATATGTGGCTATTTAAATTGAAATTAAACAAAATAAATGAAAAAAACAGTTCTCCTCAGTTACACTAGCAACATTTCAAGGGCACAATAATCAAGTGACTAGTGCCTACTGTATTGGACAGCATAGATATTGGATATTTCTGTCAGCACAGAAAGTTCTACTGGGAAGCACTGGCCTTGAGAGGGCTATTAGCCATTAAAATATTAGATTCAACAATAAGAAAATTACTTGAGATAAAATGGTCAGTGAAAAATAGGTTAAATAACTTATACATATAAACCATAATTGGAACAAAGTAAAAAAAATTCAGGTTCATTTTTTCATTAATGTTATTTAGCATTTACTGTCAGCATTGTCCTGGGTATTGGAGATGAACTGGACCTGCTTCCTGACCTCAAGGAGTTTGTAGTCCAGTAAGGGAAGCTTGTAATCCAATAGGGGAAGACAGATAAGAAAACAGTATGTGTGTTACAGTATTATAGCCCTCTGATAGAAATTTCCTTCGAGTACCACGCAATGGGTGGGAGACAAAAGAAATCCCTCAAATACCAAAGCCATCAATTCTACTTCTGAAGAAAGTCCGGAAAGGCATCCCAGTGGAGGACTCATTGGCCCTGATTCTTCCAATGTAGGCAGCTGCTTCCCGGATAGATTGAGCAAAAGGGAAGGAGAAAATGAGTTGCCAGTCAGAAACTGGACTGAGCACTTTTTAAGGTGCAAGACTTGCTTGGGTTTGTAACTTTAGAATTGAGAACTCTATAAATACTGTTTTTAACCTGGATTGAACCAAGCACTGTGAGTGAAGAAAAGCATGAAGATATAATAGGAATGGGGCTGCACTGTGCTGTTAGGGAAAGTCCGAAGCCCAAGCGTCAGGAAATAGAACTGACATTAACCTTGCAGTGAATGGGCAACTGAAAGATTACACAAAAATATGGGAGAAAATATTAGCGGGAAATGCTAATCACATTAGGGTTGGGGTTTTTCTTTATAACTTTCAGTGATTTTCTTTTCCTATTTTTTTTTTTAATTAGAGAGAGAGAGAGAGAGAGAACCAGTGCACAAGGGTGGGGAGGGGAAAGCGAGAAGGAAGAAGAGAGAAAAGTCTAAGCAGGCTCCCTGCTGAGCACAGAGCTGTGAAACAACGTCTTACTATTATTTTTGTTTTAAGATTTATTTATGTGGGACGCCTGGGTGGCTCAGCAGTTAAGCGTCTGCCTTTGGCTCAGGGCGTGATCCTGGAGTCCTGGGGTTGGGTCGCATGTCGGGCTTCCTGCATGGGGCCTGCTTCTCCCTCTGTGTCTCTGTCTCTCTCATGAATAAATAGGTAAAATCTTAAAAAAAAAAAGTTAAAAAAAAAGAGATTTATTTATGCATTTTAGAGAGGGAAGGAGGGGCAAAGGGAGAGAGAGAATCTCAAGCAGGCTCCATGCCCAGTGCGGAGCCTGACTTGAGGCTTGATCTCACAACCCTGAGATCATGACCTGAGCTGGAATAGAGCCAGATACTTAATTGACTAAGCTACCAGGAACCTTCAGTTTTACTATTCTTAAGGCAGATTCTAATTCAGGTGGAATAGACAGAAATAGGACTCAAGTTGAAGGAATCCAAAAGATCAACCCCAGATATTTGCAAATTATGTTCACTTACTTTAGATTTTGCTCAAATGTCTCTTCCCAAACATGGCCTAGCACATGTAGGTACTCAGCACATATTTGCAGAGTGAATGAGTGAATACATCTGAACACTTAATCTTTAAAAAAGACTGCTTTCCTCGGTGCACTAAGATGACTAGACAGAAAATTTTTTTTCAGAAATAAAAAAATGGGATTTGTATTATAATTCTATGTGTTTGAGAGAATTCAGTTAAGCCAGAATACGTTAGTATTCTAGATAATCAAAATTTAATAGATTATCTTCAGATAATATTAATGAGTAGGTACATGGAAACATTACTGAGCTGGATTATAGGTGGTCAAAGCAAGTGCTATTAAAATAATTTATTTTAGGACCAGATGAGAAAGGAGGTTCATTGAGGGTCAGAAATAACACAACACTGAGGCATGCTTCTAAGGACAATGTGTGAATCCAGGGGGCAAAGGAGCATTCCAGAGACAGGTATCAATCTGAGAGGAAGACACAATCCCTGCTTTAATTGTTCACTGGGTTTGATATGAAAGTTTACAAAATAGCAAGTAGCAAAGGATAAAGCTGAACATTTTAAATTGTAGCTATCTGATTCACCTTTCTGAGGAAGGCAACACTCATGAATGAGGAAAGATCCATTTCCGATATTATGAAGTTAGAAGCCAAAAGAAAACTTAAGACTATATTTCTAAAATTGAAACCATCCAGTTCTTTTTTTTTCCCCAAAGATTTTATTTATTTATGAGAGACAGAGAGAGAGAGAGAGAGACAGAGAGACAGAGAGACAGAGACACAGGCAGAGTGAGAAGCAGGCTCCATGCAGGGAGCCTGACATGGGACTCCATCCTGAGTCTCCAGTCTGTCTCCAGGATCATGCCCTGAGCTGAAGGTGGCGCTAAACCACTGAGCCACCTGGGCTGCCCCTATCCAGTTCTTTTTTAAAATAAAATATGTATTCTTTCATTGTAAAGGGCCTTAACTATCAATTTCACTTTAAAATAATAATCTTTCTAAGTTACACTTTATAGCCTTGGTATAAAAATTCTATTGATTTAAAAAAGCTTATTCAAATCCTTCAAACAAACAAAAAAATCAAATCCTTCAAACATTTAAATATTCATTGCACATCTTATTCCTTATATTTTGAGTAACTGGGATAATTGACAGAATTAAAGAGTGTTATATTAATCTCTTCTTACCTGGAGAGTAAGTAAGATGCTGCTCAATGTATAGTTTGTATTCCACTTTTCAGGGTCATCCAAAAAATCTATACAGACTCGACCAGTATTTTGATCTACTGCATTAAAATAACACATGAATATTGACACATGTCATAAAATTATTTAAGATTTATTAACATCAAAATATCATAGGCAAAATCAGAAAGCAAAAGACAAAGCAGAAAAGTATTTTCAGTGAAGATGACGGATAGCTGATACAGTGTAGCTATTAAAAGCATGGGCTTTGGTATAAGATACACAGAGATCCGAATGTTGACTCCCTGACTTGTCAGCTCTGCAATGTTGAGCAATTTAACTTCACTTCTCTAGGTCTAACTTTCCTAATATGTGAAATGGGGATATGATGAAAGTACCTTATGTCACTGAAAAGAACTTAAAAATATTTAATAGAGTACCTGATGTGTAGCAACTTCCCCCCAAGTGATAGGTATCATTTTAATAACTGTCTTATTGATATATAAAAAAACTTCAGCAAATGAATAAGGGAAACATTTCTGCTATATTTTTAAAGTTTTTATTTATTTATTCATGAGAGCGGCAAAGACACAGGCAGAGGGAGGAGAAGCAGGCTCCATGCAGAAGTCTGATGTGTGACTTGATCCCGGAACTCCAGGATCACGTCCTGAGCCAAAGGTAGGTGCTCAATCGCTGAGCCACTCAGGCATCCCACATTTCTACTCTAATAGGAAAATCTTGCAATAAAAAGTTAAGAACTAAAAAGAAAATTTTGAGAAGGTGAAAAGAGAGGTGTTGGATTTGACACTACTGTAAAACTACAATAATGATAACTGCAGCGTGGGACATGAGATTAAACAATGTGGTAAGAGCCTTTAGAAACAAATCCTGGCCAAAAAAAAAAAAAAGAGAAAAGAAAAAGAAAAATCCTGGCATGTATTAAAACTGTTGTCTGTTAAAAAAATAAAATAAAATAAAATAAAATAAAATAAAATAAAATTGTTGTATGTTAAAAGTGCAATGATGACTCAGCAGCAAAAGAAGAGTATCAACAAATGTCATTAACAAGTGCTGTGAGGGCACCTGGGTGGTTTAAGTAAGTGGTAGAGCATCTGCCTTTGGCTCAGGGTGTGATCCCAGGGTCCTGGGATCAAGTCCTTCATCGGGCTCCCCACAGGGAGCCTGCTTCTCCCTCTGCCTATGTCTCTGCCTCTCTCTCTCTCTGTTTCTCATGAATGGAAAAATAAAATCTTTAAAAACAACAAGTGCTGTGCAAACTACTCATTGTCCTCAGGTTAGGCTTCCTTTCTTCCATCTCTTCTGGAATAAGGAGCACTATGCCTGCCCCCACCCTCACCCCCAGTCTCCATCCCTGTGGTTTTAGATAAATACGTGGTTGCCCACATTTTCCCCAGCCTTTCCTCCAGCAAGATGTGGCTATGTAACTATGTTGTAATCATGGGATTTCAGCGGAAGGAAAGTGTGCAATTTCTAGATCATACTTCCTGAAGGAAGCTGTTTTGCCTTGTCTTTTCCTCTTCCCACTGGCTGGAAATGGCCACAGAGAAATAGTCTTACATCCAAAAATGATACCTGCACATTGAGGATGGTGAAACCTCCCTGCCAGCTTTGTTCTATTATACACAGAGCAGAAAGATACATAGAAGCTTGGCCTATGCCCTAACACAATTAATTAAATCAGTATTTTTTTTAATGGAGTTAAATGGGAAAAATAAGACTATGTAATAACTAAAAGAATATTAAAATGATGATTTGATTGTGTTTGGGGGAAACAATCATCTAAGTTTAAAGGTAACTGCAAGGGCAGCCTGGGTGGCTCAGGGGTTTAGCGCCGCCTTCGGTCCAGGGCCTGATCCTGGAGGCCTGGGATTGAGTCCCACATCGAGCTCCCTGCGACATGAAAAAATGTTTAACTCACAAGTATTCAAAGATGAGCTTGTTAAAATTAACATTGAGATTCTTATCAAATTGGCAAAAAAAATGTCTTTGAAGTTTCAATGCTCAAATTTGGAGTGCTAAAATGAGGACTTTAGACACAGTGACTGGTAGAAGTGTAAAAAACATCCCAAAAGGGAACTTGGCTTTAGGCCTCTAAAGAGAACTATATAGAGCCATCCTTTGCAGTTTGGGGGCTAATAAATAATACTCCCCTTCTCTCAAGCTTATGGATAAGGAGACAGACCTAAGTGTTGAAAGATGGAAGTAAAAAAATATCACCTTTACTGTAGGTAACACTGAATTGGAAAATGCATGTGATCTGTGGCCTTCATTGAGCTCCCCCCCACCGCTTTGAACTAAATACCCAAACTGATGGCCTACCTGTGTCCTGCCTGGAGAAAGAGAGAGGGCACCCATTCTAAGGGAAGACTGGTAGGAAAGAAAGTGCTGAGCCACAAATGTTCACTTTTTTCTCCTATTTCCCCAACAAGTAAGTCACTCAAGGACTGGGGGAGGGAAAGAAGAAAAATCACAGGTTTTCTGTACTTTCCCTTCTAGAGACAGAGGTTCTCTGTACTCTGTGGAAATGGACTCAGGGATGAGAGCACTGACCTCTCACTACATTTAACTGGTAACTCCACAGGTGTTTATGTTAAGCAAGTAATAGCAAATGTACACAGTAAATTGTGTACCATTAATTTAATTTTATCCCTTAAAAATAAGTGTTTTTTTTTTTTTTTTTTTTTTAAATTTTTTTTTATTTTTTTTTTATTTATTTATGATAGTCACAGAGAGAGAGAGAGAGAGAGAGAGGCAGAGACACAGGCAGAGGGAGAAGCAGGCTCCATGCACCGGGAGCCCGACGTGGGATTCGATCCCGGGTCTCCAGGATCGCGCCCTGGGCCAAAGGCAGGCGCCAAATCGCTGCGCCACCCAGGGATCCCTAAGTGTTTTTTTTTTTAAAGATTTTTATTTACTTATTCATGAAAGACACAGAGAGAGAGAGAGGCAGAGACACAGGCAGAGGGAGAAGTAGGCTCCCGGCGGGGAGCCTCATGCAGCACTTGATCCCAGGACCCCAGGATCATGCCCTGAGCAGAAGGCAGATGCTCAACCACTAAGCCACCCAGGTGCGCCCAAAATAAGTTTTAGTTACAAACTAATAATGTACTTGGAAAAAAATTATATAAATATACATAAAGTAAAATATGAAACCTCCCTTGCCTATTATGCCACTCTTTAGAGTGAGTTATTATCAGTTGGCCTGGAGGTGCCTAGGTGGCTCCGTCGGTTAAGCATCTGAGTCTTGGTTTCAGCTCAGGTCATGATCCCAGGTCCTTGGGATCAAGCCTTGCATCAGACTCCCCCTCTGCCCCTACCCCCTATTCATGCACTCTCTCTCTCTCCAAAATAAATAAATAAAATCTGTAAAAAAAATAAATTTACCAGTTGGTCTATACAAATATACATATAGATGTGTATAACTGTATTGTTTTTATTTTTTATTAAATGGAATTATATCTTACATATTCTCTGAAGTTTTTTTCATCTAACAATAAACATCAGCATTTTTATAGACATATTTATGAAAAAACACTGGAGCACCAGCTCTATGCCAGGTAGTGAATATTCTAGGAATACAGCAGTGACCAAAAAGTCTAGCTTTATATATCCACCTTGTTATGTATATAGCTGTTAAGATATTTTACTTAAAAATTCCTATATTAATGGACACTGAGATTATTTCCCTTTTCCCTATTTTCAAAATTTTTACTGGGAACAAGCATCTTTAAATATGAAACATACTCTTCCACACTGTGCTAGTTTATCTATGGAATAATTTATAAACACAGGATTACAGGGATTTAGGGCTATTGCTGATTAGAAGCTGCCAAACTGCTTCCCAAAAAGGTCACACTAAGGTTATCATTATGTCAGAGTTTTTAACATTTTGCAAACATAAACGATGAATCATAATTGTTTTAATATGCATTCATTTTCTTACTAGTGAGGCTGAATATCTTTATGTTTATTTTTGTTATGTTTCTTCTATCAAATGTTTGTTTATAACCTTTGCCTGCTTTTTTATCACTTTATTTTTTTATTGATTCTTAAGCATTCTTTACATGTTGTAAGTATTCTATTTTACACGTTGCAAATATTGTCCCTTGGTTTGAAAAAGTCGATGTATTTTGTCTGTTTATAATATTGTTGGCTGTAGAACTTTTTAAAAGTTTAGTAGTTGTCATGCTTTTTTTCATAGTTTCTAGGTTTTATCATATTTAGAAAAGCCTTCCTCATCAAGTTGATTAAAAATTCTATTCAATTTTCTACCTTTTTAGTATCTAAAACTTTTAGACTTTTTGATACATCAGGAATTCATTTTGTGTATAACTTCAATAGCAACCTAACTCATTTCTTTCTAATGTTAATTTGTCAGTGCATTTTTTAATCATTGGATAAATCAGAGCCAATGAGAATACTGAATACAAAAATAGTTAAATTTATCATTTAGTCATTAAAAATAACCTTTTGAAGAATGTTTAGTAATGCAGAAATAAACATGTCACTTTATAAACTTCACATGTAGTACTTAAACTATCCAAAAGAAATACATACATAGTAAAAAAAAATTGTTTAAAAGTTAAAAGGAACAGCTCTCTGAATTTGGATTCAAGGTGATAATTTTTTTCTGTCTTTTTATATTTTCCCCAATAACCATGCTTACTAATATAACCATAACAAGGTTGTTAAAAAGAAACATTTCTTAAAGATTTTATTGATTTGAGAGATGGAGTGGGGAGGAACAGAGGGAGAGAGAGAGGGAGAAGCAGGCTTCCCACTGAGCGGGGAGCCCCAAGTAGGGTTCAATCCCAGAACCCTGGGATCATGACCTGAGCCCAAGGCAGATGCTTAACCAACTCAGCCATCCAGGTGCCCCAAAAAGAAACATTATTAAACACTTATAAGGAACAAGGATAGGGACAGAACCCCAATGATAAAAATCTCATTTGGTCCTTACCATTTGGATGAAAAGGAATTGTTATGAATTTCACAACTGGAGGGACAAAATTGTACTGTGATGTAAAATTTATTGTCAGTTGGAAGAATAATCCTATAATAAAGAAACAAACATTTTTACTAAAGCATCATGTTGTACCAATTAACTGAAACCTGAAGTTTAGCCTCTCTATAGTTTAGTCTCTATAGTTTAGCCTCTGAGGTCCCGAGAGTTTTATTAATAAGTAAATTGGATCACAGGGTACATAGAGTCCTCTAGATAATTTCATAGACTCCTCACAGTCTAATCTGTATTTTCAGCCTGTTTCCCACCAGGCCTTTTCATCCACTAACTCCATCCCTGAACACCCGCCCCTTTCACTGTATTGCTCTTATTTGCTGAACTCACTCTTCCAGAACCGTCTCTTGTTTATAAGCTTTTGCATGCTGTTTACTCAGACTGAATTTCCTTTCCCTTCTAAATCTGACAAACTCTTACCTGTTCTTCAGGACTCAACTCAAACGTTACTTCCTTGAGAAGCCAGCCGGTTCCTGACTTTCCAAGGCAAAATTAACTAATCCACTTTCTTCTCAGCATTCAAGACCCATTAATAGCACATATTAGATG
The DNA here is from genome assembly GCF_905146905.1 of Nyctereutes procyonoides. Lineage (NCBI taxonomy): Eukaryota > Metazoa > Chordata > Mammalia > Carnivora > Canidae > Nyctereutes > Nyctereutes procyonoides. Next base: position 43,602,306 of record NW_026575140.1, on the reverse strand, counting down.
TACTGTAATTAGCCACTGACACTTTTCTCCCCTACTTCACTCAACAACTCTATTTTGTCAATCCACAAAGAAAGAGTGCATGGCCATTAAAGTTTATAGTGGCCCAGTCTTCTTGAGAATTTGATTTATGAAAATTTTGGGAAAAATCATAAAGGACAAAAATGAGAGATAACGGTGGGATTTTTATGCAAGTAGAAATTTTTATACCTATTCTTTGATTTCATGGAAGACTTACATGATATTCCCATATGATATGCTTTATTGCATCTGCTTCTTAAAAAGTGTAATGACATTAAAATTTGGCATAAGGGAAAATTCAAACCTAAAATTCCTATATTGACAAGTGGCAAGAAATTAAGCCACATGATGAAAAAATAACGTGAATTCCTCTGGAAATCTAGAGAATTTATATACCGTAATCTTATTATACATGTAAAGAAGATAGGCTAATAATGGTATAAAGACTTTTAAGGGGATCCCTGGGTGGCTCAGTGGTTTAGCACCTGCTTTCAGTCCAGGGTGTGATCCTGGAGTCCCGGGATCGAGTCCCATGTCGAGCTCCCGGCAGGGAACCTGCTTCTCTCTCTGCCTGTGTCTCTGCCCCCACCCCCTGTCTATCATAAATAAATAAAATCTTAAAAAAAAAGACTTTTAAAAAGTAAATTGGTTTTGAAAATACAGACCATGCCAAAATGTATTCTGTAGACCTTCAATATAGGCTCCCCATTCCATCAGATCTTCATTTACAGGAAAGGCAGTAATACCCTTTAGTTAAAAAAAAAAAAAATCAAAGCAGAAGTAAACGTTAAATTTTGCAGCTTTGAAAATCAGATGTCATGTTATAATGAATTCCAGAAACTCCACATTTTCTTTTCCTGATAAATTTATTTGTTGATTTGGGAAGATGTTATATATGTTATATTGTCTGATTACGCAGAAATTAAGGTAGATTCCAAGAAATGCATACAATAAATTCATAATAAATCATAAGCATGAAAATCACCAGTGGGACTACAAAACCAAGATTGAGATGTGGCTTATATAAATCAATAGCCAACTGAAGATTCCAAACAGAAAAGAAGGAAATAGTTGGAAAGATGCATCTTCAAAGCTTCAAAAAACTATATGGATGCTCTATGGAGGGCATGAAGAAAAGTTTCATTAAGAAAAACACAACTCCAAAATTACTCTTGTGTATAAAAATAAAATTTTCCTTCACTTGAGTTAATGTCCCAATGGAGGGATGACAATCTATTTCATGGAAAAGTTTATCGTTTATGCTGAGGGATACCGTTAGATACAGTCAGAAAATATTTCTGAGCAACCAACATAGTTATTAAATATGTTAAATGCTGGGGACGTCTGGGTGGATCATCAGTGGTTGAGTGTCTGCCTTTGGCTCAGGGTGTGATCCTGAGGTCCTGGGATCGAGTCCCACATCGGGCTTCCTGCATGGAGCCTGCTTCTCTCTCTGCCTGTGTCTCTGCCTCTCTGTGTCTCTCATGAATAAATAATAATTTAAAAAGTATATTAAATGCTAGTCTGGATAAACATTTTATCTCTATTATCTACATTTTTTTATAGTTACATATCACGTTCTCTCTTCAGCAAATTCTCTTTTACCAGAGAACCACAGAGTTCAGGTAGAGCAGAAACAACATTAAGTATTAGGTTCAAACATCTTGGATGTTTGTTGTTGGACTCAAGAGTTGTTCCTAACATCTCCAGTGAAGACAACACTTCTATAGCAGGGATGGAAACAGAACAGTGCCCGTGAACTACCTACATCTGAAGCAAGTGTTGGTAGCCCTCGAAGCCCTCCCTCCAAGGTGGCTTTCTTTCTGTTCTCTTAAGCACTCCCTCCCCGCCTTCCCTTTTTTATTCTCCACACCATAAGCGACACACATAGCCTGTCGCACCTATGGACCTCACTGTGGTGGCATTCCCAGCAAAGCCTTCCTCTGTGTTGTAATTATAAAGGAAAGGCACCTAGGTATTATATCTGATAGCCTTGGGTGGAAAAAAGTGCCTTAGACAGCGAGTGGTAGAACTTAAAAGCAAGGGCTTTGGGATCAGAAAACCCTGGGATGGGATCCTGGGGCCAAATTTTTACTGAGCCTTTCTGGGACGTAGGCTTCTGGTAGATAAAACCAAACACTACTTATTTAATAATGTAATTCATGAGCACACCCTGTCTCTACTAATCACTACCTGATATTCGAGGTTTAAATACACACAAATTACCACAATGTGCTCCATATTTTTAACTATTATGATTATGAAGTAATAATTCTTATTATTAAAAAATAGGTTCTGGGCAGCCCCTGTGGCCCAGCGGTTTAGCGCCGCCTTCAGCCCAGGGCGTGATCCTGGAGTCCCGGGATCGAGTCCCACATCGGGCTCCCTGCATGGACCCTGCTTCTCCCTCTGCCTGTGTCCGTGCCTCTCTCTCTGTGTCTCTCATGAGTAAATAACTAAAATCTTTAAAATAATAATAATTATTATTATTATAAAAAGTGCAATCGATTCATTAATAATACTGCCGTGGCAAATTAGGTCTAACTAAATTATGCCTTACAGAATAAACACGGATCAAAATGCTTTTAAAAACCTGTACCCCAGAGGCACCTGGGTGGCTCAGAGGTTGAGCTGCTCTGCCTTTGCCTCAGGTGGTCACCCTAGGGTCTGGGATCGAGTCCCGCGTCGGGCTCCCTGCATGGAGCCTGCTTCTCCCTCTGCCTGTGTCTCTGCCTCTGTGTCTCTCGTGAACAAATAAAATCTTAAAAAAACAAAAAAAAAAACCAAAAAACTCGTACTCCCAACAAAACACACCTCTCCAGGTTCCACACTCACCTTAAAATTGTTCTCCTTCAACTCTTGGAAGTCTCTCTCCAGCAAGAAGTAAGCTCTGCAGTGCATGATAAGGCTCTGGCACCCGTCCCCACACTCCTAGGCTTCCCTCGGAGACAGAAGCCTGAGACTTTGGGTCGCTCCGGCACACCTGGCCAGCTCACAAGGACTTGTTTCCTAGAGCCCCAGAACGCTCTGTCCTCCAGAGAGAAGCGGCTCTAAACTGGACTTACAACAGTGACTTTCCTTTTCTCCTCTGATTCCACCAAACTTCCCCAACGGCGGCGTGTCACGCGGCGCCAGCCCACAGCCCAGCCTCAAGGCAGACGTAGGGGAGCACCTGGGCCAACCCGTGAGGTTCGTGCGTGACGTGGGGGTGGCCGGCGGAGCGCAGGGCCGCACAGCTGAAGTTAGGGAGCGCGGTTAGGCTACCCCTCATAGGTGTAGCCGGGCGCCCGCTTCCCGGGAGGTCGCAAATCGGTTGCTAAGCAACAAGACCCTGCGGGAAAGTTGTGGCGCTTGGCCGCCCCCATCCAATCAGCGACGGGGGGCGGGCCTCTGGAAACCCTCGCAGCCAGTCGTCTAACCGTTTCACTTTGACAGGCCGTGGGATCCGTTGTCAAGGCAACACCCGCCCGCCCCCTCACCACGCCAACTCAGTCCAACAACGTGGAGTGTACGCGGCTAGTGTAAGGCGGTGGGGATAAAGGCCTGGGATCTTTCAGAAGCCTTCACTCCAAGTCCTCTGAAATGTTTTCCTTTTTCTTTGAACATTAGAAACTATCAGGTCATGAGTGATCACTAGGCACAAGTCTGAGTTTATTAATCGTAACTTATACAGCAACGTATTCGTAATACGTTCGCGTACATTGTTATGTCATCGTACCTGGGGGGGGGGGTGTTCCAGGAACAGGGACGTACTTAAAATGTCTCAGGCTCCCATCTTTTGCCACAGGGTTTCACTCCTGCTGTTCCTCCTATCTAGACGTTTACCACAACCCTTCCACCCTCTCTCCCTCCATTTTTCCTTTTCTCATCTTTCGGATTTAAATTTGCCCACGATTCCTTATGGGAGCCCCTAAAACAAGACTAGATTCCTCTTTTGTGATCCTAGAGGACCCTGTATTTATCTCCTCATTAACATTTATCACATTGCGGACAGTCCAGGTGGCTCAGCGGTTTAGCGCGGTCTTGGGCCTAGAGCGTGGTCCTGGAGTCCCGGGATCGAGTCCCACGTCGGGCTCCCGGTGCATGGAGCCTGCTTCTCCCTCTGCCTGTGTCTCTGCCTCTCTCTCTTTCTCTGTCTCTCTTGAATACATAAATAAATCTTTAAAAAAAAATAAGAGTGTAACAAGTAGTCAAGGGTTGTACAAGGTGGTCAGGGAAGGCCTCTGTCTGAAAAGGAGTCAGCTTTATGAAATTGAGGGCAGATACTTCCAGGAAGATGAAAATACAATAGTTCAAGTCAGGAAAAACTAGGCTTAAAAAAGGAACCAGGAAAGGCTTGAGTGAGGGTATGAGTGAGATGTAATTAGGGTGGGGCCTTAAAGGATGGGAGGTTTGGGTTTTATTTGAATAGCCACAGGAACCCATTGGATGGTTTTAAGTCTGAGAGCATCATGCTCTGATTTACATTTACAACATGACTTTGGCTGCTTTGTGGGGAATGGATCTTTTAGAAGACTCCCTGTTCAATTTCATCATGTCCAGGTATGATAGCTTACAAATTCCCAACAATATATTAATCTTACTAACATTTTGGCATAATAAAATGATTTTATTCTATATTTTGTAAAACTGAATATAAAGGAACTTTTCCATTTAAACAGTTCTTTTTTTTTTTTATTTATTTATGATAGTCACACAGAGAGAGAGAGAGAGGCAGAGACATAGGCAGAGGGAGAAGCAGGCTCCATGCACCGGGAGCCCGACGTGGGATTCGATCCCAGGTCTCCAGGATCACGCCCTGGGCCAGAGGCAGGCGCCAAACCGCTGCGCCACCCAGGGATCCCGAACTTTTCCATTTAAAACATCAACTAGGATCTAAGATTGATTTTTGGGGGGCTGCCTTTTAAATCCATCAGATTTTAACTTGGATTTATGCAGGACTGTGAATGTAAGGTTGAAAGTGAAGACACGGCATTTCAGTGAGGAGAGAATGTAACCAATTTGGGAGTTTTAGCTAGATTTTTTGATGCTATCATGGTGGTCCCGTGACTCCTTCAACTCCAGTAGGGGAATACTGTGATAGTAAATGCAGGATCCTTTGTTATGTCTTTAGAATTCTGTTCTAGGAGCCCCTGGGTGGCTCAGTCAGTTGAGCATGGGCTCTTTGATTTCAGCTCAGGCCCTGATCTCAGGGGTGAGAGTCTGCGTGAGGTCCTCTCTCTTCTCCCATCCTTCTCCCTCCTCTGATCTCTCTCAAAAAAGAAGAAGAAGAAGAAGAAGAAGAAGAAGAAGAAGAAGAAGAAGAAGAAGAAGAAGAAGTTGTTTTTTTATTTTGTTCTAGGGGAAATTATGTTAAGGTAAAGTAAAAAGGTAAATTAAAGGGTAGCCCTAGTGGCTTTGAGGTTTAGTGCCGCCTTTGGCCTGGGGTGTGATCCTGGAGACCTGGGATCAAGTCCCACGTCGGGCTCCCTGCATGGAGCCTGCTTCTCCCTCTGCCTGTGTCTCTGCCTCTCTCTCTCTCTCTCTCTCTCTCTCTGTGTGTTTCTCATGAATAAATAAATAAAATCTTTTTTAAAAAAAGGTAAATTAAAACATTATTTGTTCTGAAGTTTAAGAAATTGGTATTTCTATCAATGAAATGAATTTAATGCAATGAAAATCAAGTTAGTGGATTCTCATTTGACTCCTCTTGGACCTCTCCTCGGGACTTCAGCCCAGTATACTCAATTGCCTGGTTCTCAGCCAGCTGTTTCAAAGACCATTCAAATTCAAAATGTCCAAAATGAACTCATTATCTTTCCTCCTCTCCACTAGCCTTCTGTTTCATTTTGTTCATGCAGTTTCTCAAGCTGGAAATCTGAAGGCCCCCCTGACTCCTCTTCCTCATAACTCACCCTCAAGAACTGCTGCTTTTCTAGCTTCTTCTCAAGCCTTATCCCCAGTGCCCAAACTCACAGCCTTGTTATTTCTTGCTAGAACACAGAACATCTTCATACTATACTCTGCCTCCAGACTTGTGTGTGATGATACCTTATAGTAACATATAGAAACTAACATGTCATTATGTAATTCTCTGCTGAAAATAGTGCAAGAGATCCCCCTCACCACCCCAGCTTACCTTACCTCCATCTACAGGGTTTTAAATGTGGATTGACCTCTGGGGGTGTGGGTCGGGGGTTATATTGTGGGCAACCTTGTATGTGTCTGTATATCTATTATGGGTACGTGTGTGCACATAGCCTTTTTTTTTTTGGTAGAATGGGGTCATGGAATTCATTAATTTTAATACTAGTGATGTAAGGGTCAGCCCGGGTGGCTCAGTGGTTTAGCGCCTGCCTTCAGCCCAGGGCCTGATCCTGGGGACCCGGGATCGAGTCCCGCGTCGGGCTCCCTGCATGGAGCCTGCTTCTCCCTCTGCCTGTGTCTCTGCCTCTGTGTGTGTGTGTGTCTCATGAATAAATAGAATCTTAAAGAAAAAAAAAACAAGAAAATAAAAAAAAATACTAGTGATGCAAAAAGCTTAAGAAACCATGCACTACAGAGTTAAATCCAAGCTTCTTAACATGGCTCTGCAAAACCTCTCATGATATTATTCCTATCAATCCTTCCTTTAGTGATGCCCACTCTGCTTCACATTTGAAGCAGCAGCATCACTGAACTGCTTGTCTTTTCCCTGTAGCTATCATCTTGCCTAAGCTCTCTACCTGAATTTTCTTCCTCTTCTTCTTTATCTGGCTAACCAGCTCTTCCACATGTAAAAAGACATAAATTCCTTCTCAGAATCTTCCTGCAGTACCACAGTGGGTTGTTCTCATTTAACCTGGACGCATCTTTGTGGGTCATTACTACATTATTGTGAAATTATCTCTTTGTGTGGTTTTCTTCCTCACTAGAATGTAAATTCCTAAGGGCTTGGAGACCCGTTTATTCATCACTGCATTCCCAGCACCAAGCACCTGACTCAAAGGGACATCACTCTATGCTGATTGAATTAAACTGAGCAGATAAAAAATTGGGGGGCCAGGAGAATGACCCTTCCATGACAGATCGAGACATAAGCCGAGGAAGGGGTTTGCAGAGATGTGGGGTGGTGGGTGATTTACAGGAGTTTGTTCGGCCCAATGGGCACATAGCATGTTCAAGTTGGGAGGCTAGTGACAAAGTAGATATGGAGCAGAAGAATCACTGTCAGTAGGAGCCCACCAAGCAGAGGGGCTGGAGAGGTGCAGGCAGAGTGGAGATTTTAAGTTCAACCCCAGGGTACCGAAAAGAAGGTGCAGACACTTAGAAAGGTCTGCAACCATTGGGTCTCAAGGGACAAACAGGTTAGAGCTCCTGGAACGGGTTTGGGAATGAAATTGCTGGGAAAGACAGCTTCCTGCCAATCTGCCTCTGGGGGCTTGGCTCTGTTGTATTTGGAGGTACTAAATAAATTTGATCACAGTTGTATTCGATGGCTGGCCAACATCCCATGTTTTTACAATTAGCTTAGCTCCTGCGAAGATGGGAAATGGGCTTTGGTCACAGGCTCCTGTGCTGATAAGTGGAACTGGGGCCTCAGTGAATGGTGGGAGTGAGATGTGTGTGCACGCATCGAGCATGTGGGTAGCAACTGGCTAGGTGAGCTTCTTGCATGAATAGCAACAGAGCTGGAGACCAGTAGCATCTGCTGTTCCGACATCTGAGTTACTTGAAATTGCAAACTTCTAAGTAGAAGCCTATCTGAAATATTTTCTCCACATGGACTCACCTTCCAATTATAGTACATATTTTAATAGTATTTCCATGTACATGACAGCATTGAAGTTGTGTCCTCGCCACTTATTATTCCTAAGCCATGTCCTTCTCTGCCTTGTTCATCAGATTTGTTGATTGTGGGTGTTTTAGATAAAGCAGCACAATTGGGAAAACAGGAAAATAAATCCCATCTGTAGTCCTTCCATTGTCTTAGTTTAGTAGTTAGTCTGGGTAAATAATGTGTGCTCTCAGGACAGACCTGGATTGTCTTCCAAGATACCTATGTTTTAATAATAGCCAGCATGGCCTTGAAGAAGTTACTTAGGCTCCCTGTACCAGCACGTTCTCACTTGTAGTGGAGGGTGCAGCCAGTAATGATACCTACTTCTCAGAATGACCAGGAAGCTGAAAGCAGCAATCGCTGCCAAGCCCCCAGTCACCAGCTGGCGCAGATTGATAGGCAACACCCGTGCTTACCATGTGCCAGGCACAAGGTTCTAAGTGCTCTTGGGGAATTCATTTCATCCTCAGAAACAGCTCTATGAGGTAGGTACTAGTATGATTCCAATTTTTGCAGAAGAGGTAAGTGCACAGTCACATAGCTGGAATGCAGCAGAGCCAGGAGGCGGCCCCACCAGTCTCCAACTCCAGATTCCATGCTTTTAACCATTTGGCTAGCCAGCCTCACAAATGTCTCACGGTCAGGCAGCCCGGGTGGCTCAGTGGTTTAGCAACTGCCTTCGACCCAGGGCCTGATCCTGGAGACCCGGGACTGAGTCCCACGTCAGGCTCCCTGCATGGACCCTGCATCTCCCTCTGCCTCTCTCTCTCTCTGTGTCTCTCATGAATAAATAAATAAAATCTTAAAAAAAAAATCAAACGTCTCATGTTCTACCAAGTAAGCTCTCTGGCCTTCTTTAAAAAAAAAAAAACAACTACTGCTACTCTCAATAGTTTGTGTGTGCGTGTATCTGTTATTTTTGTTTTTGCTATTTTTGGTGTATTCATTTCCAGCTGTATTTCTACTTGTTTGCTTTCTGAGTTTTCCTCTGCTAAAATGTAAACCCAAGAAAGCCAAGCCACTGCCCTGCAATAATACAGTACTTGGCATGTGATAAAGCCCCAGTGGGAATCTATTCATTGAATGTGATTCCTGTCTTCTCTTTTAGATTATAAATTCATCAACACCTCAGTCTGACTTCTGTAACTTGTAGAAAAATACGCAGTACCCTGTCTGTTGCTCAAAGAAAACCAACTACAAAATAATCATTTTTACCTTAATTTTTATTACCTTTGTACCCACAAGTGGAGAGTATATTTTACTAAGTTGTACTATATGCTTTTTTGGGCTTTCTCTCTCAGTCTTTCCCCCTAAAAGTAGGCCTAGAGGATTGAAAAGAGAAATGTTGCATTATATTTCTTACGGTAGGCAGAATTTTAAGATGACTTTCAAGATCTCCACTCCCTGCATAATCCCCAGGACTGTGAATATGATGCATTTTACTCTTACGATTAAGTTAGATGGCATAGTCGACTTTAAGAAAGGGAGGTCATCCCTGGTGAGCCTGGCCTAATCAGGTGAGCCCTTAAGAAGGACTGGGCTTGGGCCCCTGAGTGGCTCAGTTAGTTAACCATCTGCTTTGGGCTCAGGTCATGATCTCAGGGTCCTGGGATTGAGCTCCTGTGTCAAGCTCCCTGTTCAGCAGGGAGTCTGCTTTTCCCTCTGCCCCTCCCCCCTGCTTGTGCACATGTGTGCTCTCTCTCTCTCTCACAAATAAAATAATAATTTTAAAAAAGGATTGTGGGGATCCCTGGGTGGCGCAGCGGTTTGGCGCCTGCCTTTGGCCCAGGGCGTGATCTTGGAGACCCGGGATCGAATCCCACGTCGGGCTCTCGGTGCATGGAGCCTGCTTCTCCCTCTGCCTATGTCTCTGCCTCTCTCTCTCTCTCTGTGTGTGACTATCATAAATAAATAAAAATTTAAAAAAATAAAAATAAAAATAAATAAAAAAGGATTGTGCTCTTCCAGAAGTTAGTAATTCAAAGTGTGAGAGGGAGACGCCTGGATGGCTCAGAGGTTTAGTGCCTGCCTTCGGCCCAGGGCATGATCCTGGAGACCCAGGATCAAGTCCCATATCGGGCTCCCTGCATGGAACCTGCTTCTTCCTCTGCCTGTGTCTCTGCCTCTCTCTCTCTCCCTCTCTCTCTCTCTCTCTCTCTCTCTCTCTCTGTCTCTCATGAATAAATAAATAAAATCTTTAAAAAAATAAATAAATAAAACCGTAACATTGTGGTATTTGGTTGTGCACTAGTGGCTAACAAATACAACTTACCCAGAGTGTACAGCTACTGACCAAGACAAGTTACTTGGCAAAAGGTCAGTCACATACTGAGCTGAGTTTACCCTGAAACAGTATGAAAAGAACCTGCCACCAGTTGGTACACATTAACATATGGCTTTAGACAGGGTTAGAGGATAAAATGGGTGTGATATCTGAAAAATGAAGACTGAACTAAGGCTCAGATACAAACTTTCATCATCCTAGGTGAGCCAAGCAACCAGCAGTATAATTATTTAACATTTGCAAAGTGACTGAGGCCATCTCTGGCTTTAACAGCCAAGCATCCCCTCCCCCTCTTTTTAAAAACAATTCTTTCCCTCAGGACTTGGACAGATGTTTTCATTTTACTAAAGCTAAAAAACTGTTTTCCTCATCCACCAGGAATATGTACCAGTACAAAGTGTTAACCTCGTTTGGATTTGAACCCCCATCCTCAAGAACAAAAAAAGGCTGAGGATCGCCAAATGTCAGCTCAGCTGTGAGAAGTGTTTTAAATCATATTTTGACGTATGTTATGCTGTTAACTAGAAAATGAAGTGCAGCACACATGCTTCTAGTAACTCTGGTTTCAAATCATATGATCCCTTCTTTGTCTTGAAGACCTTTTGATGTGCGTTCCCAATATTGAGTTTCTCTGCTTTTAATAATCTTATATTCCCTCCTCAATATAAATGTCATGAAAAATACCGAATGCTAATCTCCAAAGATCAAACAGGAAGAAAGAGGTGGGCAGCATAGTTCAGCAACTTGAATTCCTGAAATTTCTCATTTAAAAATTTTATTTTAGCTTATAAAACCCGAGGCTTAAAGAAATGCTCTATTCCCCTTTGTAAAGCTGCAGCAGAGGGCTCGCCCCCAGTTTCAGAATTGTGTTAATTACAGAATAATTCAGTCTCTCCCTCTAAGGCCCCTGAGGTGTGGGGGCGACTTGATCACTATTCATATCTGAATTTCTCAACAGAGAGGAACTCAGAGCCAATACATGCTGGCTTCTATTTCACATTCTTCGCTTTAGGTAGGATGAGGTAGGAGAGTCCAGGTTTGCCTAGGCACGGGGGGCTCTCTTGGGCAAAAGGGCTTTCAGTGCTAACAGGGCTTTCAGTGCTAACAGGGCTAACTAAGCCCTGGAAAACTGTCACAGTTGGTCACCCTACCTTGGGCACCAAGGACATCTTGGTGCGAATACTGTAGACAACCTGGTAACAGCTGCCTACTTGCTTCAGAGCTTGGTGTTTAAAGGAACCAAATTTGTTTTCTCTGTCAGGCTGGTGTCCAAATCCTATAATCCAAGTTCTAAAAAAAGTACTGGGCACTAAAAAGTAGTGCCCAGAATCCCATTAGGAGTGGATTTGGGGGGCAGCCCTGGTGGTGCAGCAGTTTGGCTCTGCCTGCAGCCTGGGGTGTGATCCTGGAGACCCAGGATTCAGTCCCACGTTGGACTCCCTGCGTGGAGCCTGCTTCTCCCTCGCCTCTCTCTCTTTCTGTCTATGAATAAATAAATAAAATCTTTAAAAAAAATGGAGTGGATTTGGGTCTATGATGAAGGAATTCAATACCGGCCTGGGCACTTTACATGCACTCAAATGTTTTAGGAAGATCAGGTCTCACTTTATTTCACTCCCCACATAGGAAGACCAATTGTTGAGAGATAACCACATTCATATTATCTAAGTACAACTTGACTAAATGTGTGTATGGGGGGAGGGAAGGGAACCACTTAAACGATGTAATTATTCTAGGCTTCCTTCACATATATTGGTTTAAAATACCTCTTCATGGTGCTCTCAGTTGCCCCAGGGATGACTTTAGAATTCCAACATGGGAGAAGCCTTGAGGTGGCAATTGACTTGGGGGTATAAAGGATGACATATGGTAGAGTGATGGTCTAGGGATACGTCCTGAAGCTGTTTTTATTTAGTGTATGTTTATTAGGGCCGGTTTGAAGGGAAATGATGGAAGTTATTGAAAGACTAAGCCCCCCCCCCCCCCCCGCCCATTGGCACTGGTACTGGGCGGTCTACATTATGACATGTGCATGAATAATAGGTAGAACACTTTGTGCTCTGGATATTTTACCACATTAGAAAATAACGTATCCCTGGGGCAGCCTGGGGCGGGGGGTGGGGGGTTGGGCGGAGAGGGCGGTTCGGTGGTTTAGCACCGCCTTCAGCCCAGGGCGTGATCCTGGACACCCGGATCGAGTCCCACATCCGGCTCCCTGCACTGAGCCTGCTTCTCACTCTGCCTTTGTTTCTGTCTCTCTCTCTCTCTCTGTGTCTCTCATGAATAAATTAATAAAACCTTTAAAAAAAGAAAAGTAATGTATCCCTTTGTAAAAGTCGTTTAAAACACATCTAATAATAGCAATGTCACCACTTTTTGAGCACCTACAATGTGCCAGATAACTCTTAACATACTGATACATATTCTCATTAAATGCTTGTATCAACTCTGAAAGATAGATACTCTAGAAAAATCAGAAAATTATCTAGGTTTTTTTTTTTTATAATTTTGGGTCAGGTGTACTTTACTTTAATTTACTGTACATAAATTAGCTCATTTAGGTTAGTTAGCTTCAATCCTATGAAGTAGTTACTTTTTCAGATGGATAAAAAGGGAGTTCAGAAACTTGTCTAAATGTGTGGTTACCAAGCAGTGAAAGGGAAATTTAAGCCCAGGCAGCATGACGTCAAAATCTTTACTCCCAGCCTTGCTACATTTACACCATTTTATGGATAAGGATATAGAGATTGCCTTAGTTACTCAAGGTTATCCCGCTCCTGTGCAGGAACAGTTAAAAAGTCAGCAGTACTCTCCCAGGCTCTTCATCCAGGTCCCAGGAAAGAGGGCTAGACATACAGTGTTTTATGCGATATCTGAGGAATTTATAGGAGATTTTAAGGTAGCTTTTCCGGTACATTCTTGGATAGTCCTAAGGTTATAATTTTCAGAACCTTCCCAGACAATCTCAATAAACTGGTTTGACAATTGCTCTAATGCAGGGGTGGCTAATAAGTTTCATCCCTGGTGTTATTTCTGACTAATTATTAGGTTAGCCAGGGCAGTCTGTTGAACATTTTAGGGATAACTCTGAGTCAACTGGAAAAGTATCAGTCAGTGAGGTCTGGCATGAACGCAAGAGGAAAGAAGGGCACTGGTGCTGTGGGTTCACTGGTCCCAACTCCTTCCATTCAGGGCATCTGCTGGGTGGGGGTTGTGTTCCTATTCCCAATTCTTTGCCCCCTTTGTTGCATGGAGAACCTACATCCCTACATCATTTTCAGGCTGTGGCTGCAGGGCTTCTTAGCAGGCGGAGATACATTCGTGTCCTACAGTCGGGTTCACCCTCAGAATTTGTGTTGGCCAAGAGAATGTGAGACGAGGAGCATGGCCAAGCAGGAGGTTTTCAAGTGCCCACGTTTCAGTTCTGCTTCCTTCTCTTTGTTTTCTATGCCATGAGAACAGCCAGTCCTTCTGAGCCCAAGGAGCCGGGCTGCAGCACCAGACCTCCCTCTGGGAGCTGCGATGAATGACAAGTAAAGTAAGGCAAGCACTGAGATGTGGGAGGTATTACTGCAGCCCAGCGGATGCATTCTGTTTCCAGAGTGAACTTTGGCAATACAAAGAAGTCCTAAATGGTCATTTTACCCAAATAATACTTTTAGTCTTAGGATTTTCCGTCTCTTTGGAGTGATTTTAATGTGTGTAGACTCAAAAGATCCTTTTTTTTTGTATTAGAAATTGTATTAGACTGAGCCCCAGTGATAACTGATACCATTTCGATGCCCCAGGCCTGCAGTGGTCATGGAGCAGCACTTGCTGTGGGAGGGAGCCTGACTTCTCTCTGCTTCTGCTCAGAATCCAGGTGCCTCTAGGGTCAGGGAGAGCTTCCACACTGATCTATACTGTGTACTGTCCGTTCTGTTGTTTTGGGCGGGATTCGAATTTCGGTCAAGAGCACAGGTACACAAAGACTGATATTTAGAATCACTTTTCTTCCATTTGAATATCCCCTGAATTATCTGTATTCAGTGTGCTGGGATACTGGCCTTTTTCACAGTGGAAAGAATGTCCTATCTAATTTTTAAAGAAAGACCTTTCTCCTAACAACCATTCCTAGATAAGAATATGTACCAACCTGGTCGCTTTGGTGAGGATATGCACCGTGTCTGGCCTGTTCAGAAAAACATTATGCTCCTTATTTGTGAATCAGCAGTTCATGGGTGCTTGGGATTCAGCTGGCCATAAATATGTCAGCAGACCTTCTCCCTGTATATCTCTATTGTTTGAGCCTTCCCCCGCCTAATTTCCCAGGGGATTCCATTGACCTTGAGTACTTTGATGGTTTATAAGGCTCTCCTTCCTCTGAATTAACAGACTCCTTAATACTCTTGGCATTTATGGTAACAAGCTTCAGTGCAGTCATATCTTGGCTGCAAACATTTTCCTCTTCTGCGTGTGATCCCTTGCTCTTTCTCCTCTAATATAGCACTTCCTCCTTAGCATTTGAACTATTGGTTTAAAATAAAATGATGTATAAATTAGGAAGAGTATGAGCTTCACCTCTAGCACCTCCCTTGGATCCCTCCTGCTGTTCTCCCTCAGGGCTGTGTCTCTAAAGGCTGTGGGGAGTGTAGTCTGAGCAGAGGAATGCTCACAGCCAGACAGCAAGGACTGATGGACTGCAACTGGCACAGGAACAGTGGAACATGCCACAGGTGACTGCATCCAGCCAACTGGGTCAGGAAGCTCAGGGGAGGGGGTAGCCTCTGCAGCTGCTGCTTGGTGCTTACTGGGAGCTGGATCTTTCCTCTTCCCAAGAAAGACCAGGCTATCCCAGACCCTAACTTTGTGAAGTTACAACAGACAGTTCTTTTAGTTGTGCTAATCAACACTGCAAGGAGTCAAAAGTACACTAAGAGATCAAGGAACTTGTCCACAGGAAGGAAAAAGCTTGTGATTACTATCCAAGAACATGGGTCTTGAGTGAACTAGGCAAGGTAGCCTTGTCAAGCCCAGGGCTATTAGTTTTCTATAGAGAACAACTACAAAATATATAACAAATTGTCAAATGGTTAAAGCAAAAGGATTTTTCCTGCTAAATTTTTCATTAAGTAAAACTTGATTTTCCTTAAGGGGAGCTGAAGTGGCTAAAATGTTATTAAATGTTCATACAGACATTTCTAAGGATGTAGTGACCACCCCCCACCCTTACCCCACCCCAGGCCTTTACTGTGATTCTCAATCTTTAGAATACAGGAGAGCTTGTTAAAACACAAATTGCTGGGTCCCACCCCCAGAGTTTGATTTAGTACTTCAAAGAGGAGGGGCCCGAGAATGTGCATTTCTGACAAGTTCCAAAGTCTGCTAGTCTGAGGACCACACTCTGTGAACCACTGGGATAGGCAGGTAACAGAGCTCCCTTTAATCAGTAGTTAGTAGTTTGTAGTAAGCATTATCTGAGGTGGTGCTGTAAATTTGCAGATGTTGGTGATTAGGGAAGTAAGAGTAAGGCCCAAATCACAGAGTTGAAGGGATTGGGGATGGTGGGAGGGGAAGACCTGGAGTCAGAAGGAAATAGGAGTGAAGGGCAGATCGAGGAATTCACATGAGAGGGAGAAACCCAACCTGACATCCATCTCACTGCCATGTGAAGTGACTGCTTTATTGAGTTTGATCGCTGAGGTGGTGACAAGAACTGTACCTAAAACAGATGGATAAGGCCCTGAAGGTTTTATTGTATTCCCTTCTGTATTAAATAGCAGAATGGACAAGTTCTTTGAACTTTCATAATGATACTCATTTTCCTTGACAGTGTGTATTAATTGCCAGATGGGGAACTCTTTCTTTTGGGCAAAGAAGGTCATAAAGATAAGCTGTGACAATTAAACGGCCACATTTCTTTTATTTTATCAGTATGGTTGGAATCTAAGTTGAACACGATAAGATGGACACAGCTTTTTCTTCTTCCGAGTTCTCAGACATGATTTTTGATGGCTAAGTTCACATGGAAACAAGGCAGAAAAGGACGCAACTTTGAAAAACCAAGTTTTACATTCCATTTGGTTGTAATTATTCATTATCTTGATTTTAGAAACTAAAATCTTGCCATATATAGTTGGATAGTATATGGTCATGGAATCATTGGGATTTTTCCCTTCTACCTGTGGTCATTGGCAAAAGAATGCCCAAGTCGTTAAAAGCCTACTGAAAAAAATCATTTCAATGAAATAGCAGTAAATAGGAATTATGATTTCTTTTTCTATGAAATGTCAAAAATTAGGAGAAATAATATTAAAATTCCCAAATACCTCCATGATAGCAATATTCAGGAAATAATATTATATGGTAAACATTTTTAATAAACAGCAGCATAAAGTAATCAGTGTTTAATATCATCTCTGGTGTGTGAAATACAAATGCACATATCCTCCATATAAAATAGCCTTTTTGTCATTACATCCATGCTTGTCTATTTGAAATGCCCGTAATAACAAATCAAACATTAGGTAATACAGTGATTAAATGCATGCAGTGAAAATAAGAAAAGATATGGGAGGGCAAGATAGCTGCATATTGCCATGATATATTTGAAGAAAATCTATATTGAGTTAAAAAGAAATGAACAAAGGAAACAAAGAAACAGACCAGATATAAAAATGCAGAGATATATTTTCACTTCTGTGATACAAACCATAAACATAGTTTTGTGCAAAAAAAAAAAAAAAGAAAGAAAGAAAAAATCTGAAAATAAAGTCATCTTACAAAACATTGTCAACAAAGCGAAGAGTTTTTCAGTTTGTGAAAAAAATACTATTTTAATACAAAAGGGACTGTGTTATGTAGTATCACAGTGCTATTATAAAACACATTATTACAAGTGGTTTTGAAATTTGGTTTGCTCACCTTAATGACCTCAGTAATTATAAAATGTTTAAAATAAATGTTATAGTTCTTTATAAAAAACTAACTTGAATTTATTTTTTAACCATAGTAATGTTTTTCCAGAGTACGTATTTTTACTGGCTCATGGAATGCTAATTTCCCTTTAAGGGACTCCTAGAAAAACTCAGATTCACTGAAATTGTGTTTACTTAAAATAATAAATATTCTTGGAAAACAATTGATTGTCATATGATATACAAAATTGTGGTTTGAATCTTCATCATTAAACAGTTGCATAGCAACAAAAGGATACAAATATTCTCCTCTACCTAAAGTTAAGAAATGTAACTTTTGAATCAGCTTATTTATGTCACAAAAATATTTCTTAATTTATCTCCCAATAAAACCAGATATAGCCAATTCTTTAAGTTCACAGTACTGATAAGTCCATGTTTATTGTTTGAAGATTCAGTGTTTGGGAAAATTGCAACACATTTGGTAAACATATTTCCTTGATTTCTCATCCTAATTGCAATTTTTTTTTTTTTTACAAAATTGAAAATCAATGTGCTCCTAATACTTTTGCATTCTCCTCATCAAATATCATTTCCAGGAATTATTTTATATCCCGGAAGTCTCTTTATAAGTTTCTTTAGCTGTAAAATAAGAAAAAAAATGAGACCTTGAGACACTGTTCTTAGAATAAAGGAGTTATTTTCTAACAAGAGAAAATCAAACACATCATTCCTTTCTATATAGAACTTGAAACCCATAAGAATTCTAAACTTGGCAAAAGATGGCTAGCCAGTAAGTGGCATGAGATGCACATTTGATGCCTCCCTCCTAACTAAGGCCAAAAAGGATTATGTTGCTTCTATTCACCACTTTAAAAATTCTGTTCATGGTAATCTTTGAAATGTGAACTCAGTGCCTGTTGTTTTTTTAAATACTGTAATATTTTGCAAAACAGAATTCATAGTCTTTGGATTCCAACTAATTGTAGGAATAAGCTGTCATAAGTTCTGGAGCCGGAATAAAATCTCTGAACATTTCCAGATCAGAAAAAAAGATGAGAGAAACTTGAACTCGGTATCGGTGTCATAGAGGTTCCTACTTCCCCAGAGTTCATTGATGGTGAGCACCCCTACACCTTGGACAGCTCATATGCCGGAGGCTGTAGGCACTAATGTGCTGGTCTGCAGCCACACCTCTTTTCTTCAATGGTATTGGTCCAGGGAAGCTCCTGTGAGGCTGTCCCCATGGGTGCTGATCTAGGCCAAGTGGCCAAATTCCTGACTGTGCTTCTTTTGGTTCCTCATTTCTAATGCAGCGGAGTAAGCTATCAACCAACAATCAATTCCAGCATCTGCATCTAGCCTTTTTATGGCCTGATGCCCTATATTTTTTCAAGCGCAAGTGTAAACACACTGTGGAAAAGGCCTTCCTGATCAGCAGAGGAAATTCACAAAGAGGCACACTCTGTGCCTTCCCAAAGAAGCCCCAATGTGTGGAAGGCTTCAGGGGATCTTACACTTGTCTTATGGCTCGTTTCCATCTGGGATTTCAAATTTTGCCTAAAGTTTCCTCCTTGATTCTGAATATCATTTCCATACAAGTATGCATAGAGTCTAAATTGAACCAACATAATTCCTGAACATTTGTCCTGAAGATAAGACAGCAGGTAGACAAATGCTATGGTATATACATTTTGGGGAGAGACCAGTCATGGAGAACGAAGGCAAATACACAAAGCACCATTTGACTTTCCTTTTTGGTTTGATATTTAATTGCAAATTCTTTTCCTCTTCACTGGTTTGCAGTTTTTAGTACTTGAAACCAGATGTGTACCAATCCCAATGCCATGTCATGAGCCCCTGATGGAGTGTTAATCTCACAATGTTTTTTTGTTTTGTTTTGTTTTGTTTTTCTGGCTGGTGTCTGCCCTGCTTGGTAAGACACAGTTAAACTTCACAGAAGATACTTGTTGCAATGTCTGCTAAATGAGAACCTTACTTTAATAAAAACATTTGAATTTAAATCTTTTCTACGACTTTCTAGTTTTTCCTGTATACCAACCACATTTACAAAAGTCGTGCAATTTACAGTTCTGCGGAAATCATAGATTCGGTGTGTCCATGAATATTGGAGTCTCCTAGCAAAGATGGTTGCTTTGAGTCTATTTTGTAGGGTTTTTGAGACTTGTTGCCAAAAACAGTGATGCCCATACCACCTGGATGATTTGGGATGGACATGTGCGGTAGTAAGGGGATATTCGCTTCTTGGTTGGATCCTGAAGAGGGCAAGCTGGTCACATGACCAGTGCTTGTGGACCCACTGGCACTGCTTGGGGACCGACTCTTGGGAGGCGGGCAATGCTGAATGACTCTGGGAGGACCTGTTGGCTGGTAGTGGGCAGCTGGAAACGCTGCATATCCGGGAGGTATTGGGTATCCATTGATGGGGATGAATCGCTGGTTCTGAGGTATCGGTGGGCCAATGAAACCAGCAATCTGGCCCTGTGGTGTAATACCCTGGCTCGGGAACATATAATTGGGATATCTGGGGTTACTGAGATTACTCACGGGGCTGGCACTAAGGGAGGTGGTCTGAGTGGTGGCATTTCCTCCGGAGGGGGTAGTAGAACTGGTGTGACTGGAGAGTCCCTCCCAGGAGCGGAGCCGGACGTGAATATCTTTAAATCGTGGTCTCCTGGAAGGAATCTCGTTCCAGCACTCCGTCATGAGGCTGTACATTCTGGGTGGGCAGTCTTCAGAGCATGGCAGCAGCTGTCGCTTCCTCACCATTTCGATCACTTCCTGGTTACTAAATCCGTAGTAGGGTTGCAGTCCAAAACTGAAAATCTCCCACAAGACAACCCCAAAGGACCAGATATCTGAATCAGATGAGAATTTGCCATACATGATGGCTTCCGGGGGCATCCAGCGAATGGGCAGCAAAGACTTACTCTGCACCCTGTAGTAATCAGCAGAGTATATTTCTCTGGAAAGCCCAAGGTCTGAGATCTTGACGTGAAGTTGCTCTCCAATTAAAATATTGCGAGCGGCAAGGTCCTTATGGACAAAGAAGTGACTAGACAGGTACTCCATGCCAGCTGCAATCTGAATTGCAATGTGCAGAAAATCTCCGTGATCTAGGCTGGATTTTACGGTCCCGTCTTCGTCACTGCTACAGCCTACGTCGGAATGTGGGGATCGCATGATAAGGAACTCGTGGAGATCCCCCTGATTCATATACTCAAAGAGCATACACACAGGTTGCTCCTGGCTGACCGCACCTAGAAGGCAGACAATATTGGGATGGTGGAGTTCGGCCATCAGGGAGGCTTCCTGTTGAAATTCTGTCCATTGCTGGGGATTGTTACAGTCTTTCAAGGTCTTTATGGCAACCAACTGAGCATGGTCCATGCCTGGGAGATAGAGATGGCCCTTATAGATCTTTCCAAAGGCACATTCACCCAATTCTTCCATAAAACGGACAGCAGAGAGTGGCAGCTCTTTAGCCTTGCTCTGTATACAAAGAAAGAAAAAATGTGGTTTCAAATATTTCTTAAGGCAAGACGTCTTGGCCTCTGCAAGAAGGGGTGGGGCATATAGGGAGAGGCTCTATAAATCAGACAGAATCAAATACTCTAGGTCTATAGGTCGTTAAAACTGTCCGCCACAACTTGGAGGAGGTGCCACAGGCAACGTGCTCCCCCTTCCTTCCCAGCCCATCCACATCCCTTGCTCCACATCCCATAAGCTGTTTGCAGCTGGTGCCTTAGAGTCTTTGCTACCCAAAGTGTGGTTCTGAAACAGGCAACACCAGCATCACTCAAAGCTTATGGCAGAGGAAGGCTCTCGACCCTGCCTCACACCTGCTGGATCAGAATGTGCAATTAATCAGCCCCCTGGGTGATTTCAGCAACCCTTCCAGGCTGAGGGGTACTGCTGCAGATCTATGGCTTTGCTTCTCAGCCTGGCACACAGGGTGTGTGTGATTTGGTCCTACCCCACCTACCCCTGCTACTTCTCTGTCCGTTAGCATCACTTTACTTTATTAGGTCTCCTCAGTGTTCACCCCTAAATATCTCAGCCATTCTTGCCTAACAATTCTGTTCCCACAATGCTTTTTTATTCTTAGGATATTTACTGGTTGAAAAGGCAGAGAAACCAAAGTGAAGGGCTGTCCTCCTGAGGTGCTCACAGTAGGAAGGTTTGGAATGTGCACCCCAATGCTTATCAAATGTTGCTCCCTCTCAAGCTCTCCCTGCCCCCTGAGGTCTCCGCCTTCTCTGGAGTCCTGGTGCTCTAGTGTCTGCATACCACCACATGCAAGAGGCCCTGAGAGGGCAGCTTACACTCATGGCCTTCCCAGTCAGACAATCTGAATTTGAATCCTGCCTCTTCCACTTACCAGCTGGGTGCCTCTCGCCACAGTATTTAACCACCTTATGCCTCAATTCCCTTGTCCTTAAAGTGGGATGATTACTTATCTTGTAGGGTTCTTTGTGAACTTTTAGTAAATTAACACTTGCAAAGTACTCAGCATGATGTCTGGTACATGGTTAAGTGCTATTTAACTTTCAGTTGTTCCCTTGCTGTTACTGTTCTTTTAATGTATATTTTGTCATCTCAGTCAGATTTCAATTTCTTGAAGGGGAGGCTTTGCCCTTCATACCAACTGATAACCCTACAGCCTCACAAGTTTATTAATAGATGTTAAGACAGACAGGAAAAAGCATCTAGCGCATGATGAAATTATTAAAAATTATCACATTTGATCTTGGCAACAATTTTTGAAATTCACTACAAATTTAGCCTGACTTCTAGACGAATCTGTTAAGAAAAAAAATCACAAAAGCAATGCATTTGTTCTTAAACCAATTTAAAAAATAATCCCTGCACTTTGAATTTTTTTAGAAAAAGAATACTGCTCTGACTATTCCAACTAAAGCTGACCATGTTGCAAATACATACAGATCTCAGAGCTCTCTGTACAGTCTAAAACAAGTTTAGAAAATTAAGTAAAATATTTCTCTAATCCAAACACTATTAATTTAAAATTCATGATGAGGGATCCCTGGGTGGCGCAGCGGTTTGGCACCGGTCTTTGGCCTGGGGCGTGATCCTGGAGACCCGGGATCGAATCCCACATCGGGCTCCCGGTGCATGGAGCCCGCTTCTCCCTCTGCCTGTGTCTCTGCCTCTCTCTCTCTCTCTGTGACTATCATAAGTAAATAAAAAAAAATTAAAATTCATGATGATTAGCTCTGTTCTGGGCTGATATTTTCCAGGGCAAGGTGCCCATTAACCTAATTATATAAGTATAAATAAACATGCAGCAAAATACTTAAAAGGACAAAATAAAATTGACAATTTTGAAACATCAATTTTCCCATCCAAATATTTCCTATTTGAAATAGGTCTCATTCATTAAGGCAGATCTCAAGTGGTCTGTATTTGGAAATGTCTTACAGGAAAGTTACTTCTGCTGTAAGTAATGGTAACACACTGCTTTAAACATTCAGCAAATTAAAGCTTATTTTTCCAGTTCTATTCATTATAGTATTACAGGAGCAAAAGAATAGAAACAACCTAAAATGGGGATGCCTGAGTGGCTCAGTTGGTTGACTGTCTGACTCTTGATTTCAGCTTAGGTCATGATTTTAGAGTTGTGAGACTGAGCCCCAAGTCAGACTCCGTGCTAGGTGCGTTGAGCCAGCTTAAGATTCTCTCTTCCTTTCTCCTGCACCCCTCCGCCCTCTGCTGCTTATACTTACTCTAAAAAAAATAAAATAAAATAAAACTTCCTTAAAAAAAAAAAAAAGAAACAACCTAGAGGTCTACCTAGAGGAGACCTGTTACATTAAATAATAAATAGAGTATCTAGTTTAAGAATGAAGATGTTTTCTAAGTAACGATATGGAAAGATCTCCAAAATCCTACTACTAAGTCAAAAATAAAAAGCAAAAGAACAGTTAATGCTGCATGCTGCTTTTGTGTGAAAGGGGAGGTGGAAAAGAATGGATATATTCATAATTATTTGCATATGTATGAAGAAACTCTGAAAGGACATGCAGGAAACAGCGGTGGTTGGGGGGCAGGGGAGAACAGAGGTGGGAACCAGAAGGAAGGGGACAAAGCTGGGAGTGTTTTCACTTTATGCTTTTTAATACTTAAAAATTTTTTGAACCAAGAAAAAAGTAAAGAAGTAAATACATATGACCAATCTTTCTATCTGACTGTATATGGAAATTTCTTTTGCAGCTATAGGTCCCTCCACTATTTTTCCTTTTGCTTCCAGGAGCTGGATTCCTATGGGAGCTACGTTGATCTTCTGGGAGAGCAGCATGAAGGTGATGGGAAAAGAAACCATTTGCACAAACCCTACTTTTTTCTCTTGTGGCACTCAGAAGATTTTGCTTTTTCTTTTTTAAGATTTTTTTTTATTTATTTATTCACGAGAGACACAGACTGAGAGAGAGAGAGGCAGAGACACAGGCAGGGGGAGAAGAAGGCTCCTCACAGGGTGCCCGATGCGGAACTTGATCCTGGATCCCGGGATCACGAAGGCAGGCACCCAGCCGCTGAGCCACCCAGGCATCCCAGATGATTTTGCTTTCGTGGGAAGACTAACCCCAGGTGAATTTCTCCCACATGATGTTCAGACTGGGATTTCTTTTCTTTTCTTTTTTTTTTCAGACTGGGATTTCTATCACAAATTCCCCTAATGATTTAAATGAATCTGATTTACATGAAGGTCCCTTGAGGCATCATAGGGATTACTTACTGTTCCACCTAAACAGGATCTGGGGGATCCCTGGGTGGCGCAGCGGTTTAGCGCCTGCCTTTGGCCCAGGGCACGATCCTGGAAACCCAGGATCAAATCCCACGTCAGCCTCCCTGCATGGAGCCTGCTTCTCCCTCTGCCTATGTCTCTGCCTCTCTCTCTGTGATGACTATCATAAATAAATAAAATTAAAAAAAAATAAACAGGATCTGGAAGCTTTGGTGAGAGAGAGGGGTATGTGACTGAGTACTAAAATTTTTGAGGGAAAACAGGAATTACTAATTACACTCAAAGAATATTAGACGAATGTGATTAGGAATTAGGATGACTCTTTTTTTCTGCCCCCGCTGAAATGCATTGGCAGTGCAGCATATTCAAACTCTGTGATCTCTGGAGTCATAACAATCTGAATTTGCATCCTGGACCTGTTGCTTTCTATTAATATTAGTTAATACATAACATTTACTATATGCTAGATACTGATCTAAGCACTTAACAAATATTAACTCATTTAAGACAACATCCTGTAACGTAGGTCCTGTATCTTAGCTGTTTGACTGTGGGTGAGCTTAACTTTTTTCTAAACCTCTATTTCCATATCCATTAAATAATATAATATGCAGCTTCCATAGTTACACTAGGGATTAAATGCAACAATGTATAAAAGTAATTTCTACCTAGTAAGTGATCTTTAAATCAATCTTATTATCCTTATTATGAAAGTAATCCAGGAAGTGGAGTAAATGCAAATGATTTAGATCCATTTACAGTCTTAAGTAGTTCTGGACAGTTTTCTATGATTCCCGTTATGTATTTTTTAAAATGGGGCAGCCCGGGTGGCTCAGTGGTTTAGTGCCACCTTCAGCCCAGGGCCTGATCCTGGAGACCCGGGATCGAGTCCCATGTTGGGCTCCCTGCATGGAGCCTGCTTCTCCCTCTGCCTGTGTCTCTGCCTCTCTCTTTCTCTCTCTCTCTCTGTCTGTCTTTCTGTGTTTCTCATGAATAAATAAATAAAATCTTTTAAAAAATGCATCTAACTTCCTCCTAGTAATCTTTCCCTGTTCTCCTATTGGTTTAAAACAAAAATCTTAAAATCTTAAAAATCTTCAATCTCAAAACAGAGACTGTGTTATGGCAGCCTGAAGGTTGGTACATTGGTACACTCTCTAGGTGGCCTGCTCCTCTAGGATTCTGGGAGATGAAGATGGGTGGTGGGAGCAAGAACCCATGTCAAGAGTACATGGTGGCAGATGGGACAAGAAAGCAAGCTAGCCAAACTTCTGGGGACTGGAAGAGAAGAGGGGTGGACAGGACCTTGGCACCGTCCTGACACAGGGCCCCTTGGGATTCATGGCTAAGAGAAGGCTGGCTGCATTCCCCTTCACTGAGGTAAGCAAATTAGTTCTTTTCTATTTGCTCTTAGAAAAAGAACTCTTACCATTTTATGGATGGAGAAAGAGGATTGAAAAGTATCAAGAATTTTTAGAAGAGCCAAAAAGAGTGCACTTGCACTGCAAGGCCTTCTGCTTTGAGCCACACCATTCTGTCTGAAACCAGAGAAGCTTGCTGGCCAGCGATCTGAACTTGACATACAATGTCTCCGGAGGCTCAGCTTCGGGCCTGACACCTTACAGGGCTGTGAGGTCAGCCTTCAGTGTGTGGCCACTCCGTGGAATTATAATGGTTCTTCTTCCCTGTTCAGACATGTGAGAGGCCATTTTGACCCACGTGTGTCTTGTCAGATCCCACCTGTACCCGGTAGGTCATAGAGCACAGAGTCCCAGCTCTTCTCTAGCCAATAGAAGGAAGGAACGGTTTGCCACAGCTAGTCATAACCGTACTTGGGGATTTGCTTTGGAAAGAGGCACGGAAGGCAACAAAAATGGCAGATTTCACAAAACCTTTCCTCGGAACACCTGTACAGCAGCCGGCATAGAAGTACCCAGAAAAACTGCTCAGAGCTTGGTTTCAGGGGAACAATTTACACAGTGATTTGCATTTTTAAAATGCTCAAGTTACTTGGTACAAATGTGTCTTAACTATAGACTCATTTTCAAATTTTACATAAATCCTGAACTAGTTAAAAAATCATAAAAACCCTTAAAGCAGCAGTCAGTAGACTGTACAGTGACGGCAGGAAATGAGCTGTATTGTTGAGGAACAGATGGTTTACATTATACAAACCCTTTAGGCTAAACTTGTTTAGGTCTGGCATATTGTAAATTATATTTTAGTAATGAAAGTGAAATGACCTCTGCTTGACCTCAAGTGGGGTTTGTCTGTTTGAACCAATGTAGTGGAAAACTATGAAAGAAAATGAAGTCATAAAGTTTTGGCAGTTCAATTTTGGCTCATTTCAAGTTAAGGGGTTATAAATCTGTTTAGTTTTTGTTTGACAAGTATTTGTCATACAGGGATGTACAAAATGTAAAGAAGTGTAAAATACACACGAGGCGCGGTGCCAAAGTAAACCAAGTACAAAGGAAAAATGGAATGAATTGGGTCCTGGGCTCCTATCTCTTTATCACTCCCTCCATTAGTTGAATGACAAGATGGGCTCAGTTTATTATATGCTGTAAGGCAATTAAGTACCTTAAAACCGAAACAGGCTTTCCGTTTAAATGTTAACATTTTTACCCCTCAAAGTAAACACACATCTGCCTCAGTGACGTTTTAAAAACGATACAATTCTGGGGGGAGAAAAATCAAAGTTGATGTAGAAGTTGGTACATGATTCTAAAATCCAAATCTGCTTCTTCCCTTAGAAATTTTTGAAGAGCGACTCAATTAGAGCTTAAATGAGCTCTTCACAGAAGGAAAATGAAGGGAGAACATTTTAGATGACAGTCACTTAGCCATGGTCCCGATGTGACTATTGCAGTCCTGTCTAAACTGCTGATGGAGGCCGGGCTGATGTTGGTGGCTTCCTTCTCCTGGGTGACAAATACTAAATAGGATGTGGGATCCTTTTAGATATATTACCTTTAGATATATGCAAGCAATGAATCATGAGTAGAGTTTTAAAAAGTTATCATTATGTAGGTGGCAGATGGATAAGAGGACAGACTCAATGACTTTATCTCCTTCCACCTTTGGGAAGTTACACCTTAGGTGATAATACATTTGAAATGATTCCTCTGGGTGACACAGCTTATGACTGACCTGCCATTTCCTGCTCACTTTATAGAAGTGATTACTGTAGGAGATGAGGTGAGGATTTCGTGATGGTTTGCATTTGTGTGTAGCACGGATCCATGGATTTGTGACTTTTTGCTTCTAACCTCAATAGGGTATGAATGCTCTACTTTGGGGCCCAACTTGAAGTTGGACACAGATAAAAAGCTGATTGACATGAAGTGGAGGGGAACAGAGCCCAGGGCAGTTCTCCAGGACAGGAGGGTGACTCCAGCAGCAGATGTTGGGAAAGAACTGAACTCTCTTTATACAATTGACTCAAACCATCCCCTGTAGTCCCTTCAGCCCCTATACTGGTCCCTTTCCCGTGCCCTAATGCTCCAAGACTACTGCTCTTTTACAAATATAATTTGCTATACATTTGTTAATTCTAGCTGGACCCAAGTGTCTTCGGGAGAAGAGCATGTTCCATACGGTGGCATTTGTCATTATGTAGGTGGCAGATGGATAAGGAGCCTCATTAAAATTAAGAGCAGGATTTGGGGTAATAGGACATTACCAGGTTCTTTTTCTCTTTGGAAGCACAGTTCTCCTTGAGATCCAAAGATCTGTTGGGAACTTGCTCTCTGATTCTCAAGTACGAACCAGCATAGTCTAATTCAGAGCATGCATGGGAACCCCCTGGAAGGCTTGTTAAAACACAGATTGCTGGGACCCAATCCCAGAGTTTTTGATTCTGTAGGTCTGAGATCCTGCATTTCTGACAAGTCCAGATTATGAGGATGTTCCTGAACTGCAGGCTTCACTGTCAGAACCACAGAAATAAATGAATATGGCTTTCTGGATCAGACAATTACTAGGTGTCCAGATCTCTGCTCCTGGCATGATGAATGATTACAATGTGTCTGAAGAATCTGGCTGAGAAATTTTGACTTCTAGGAGCCAGAGAAAATAACACTTTGCTTCAAAAGATGCTTTGGAAATGCCAGTTAAAATAAACACAAGAACTATTGGCTGGTGTCTACTGTGTTTATATTCTGCTACTCTTAGTGAAATTCAAGGTTTTGAAATTAAATTACTCTATATGCTGGGCAAGGTCATCAGTTTATTCTACTTTTGTATGCAGCCAATGGTGTGGGATCTTTTTAAATACCCAGTTGTATCCATCAGTTGACTACATAATTTGGTATGATACTACATACCAAGGAGCATTCAAGCAGAATAGTGTATGAGGACCCATGCAAGAAGCATTAAGAGTGAAAACACAGCTCCTACCCTAGATATCGGTACTCTGAGTTTAATAATAGTGACCATGGGGGCAGCCCCAGTGGCTCAGTGGTTTAGCACCGCCTTCAGCCCAGGGCCTGATGCTGAAGACCTGGGATCGAGTCCTGCATCGGGCTCCCTGCGTGGAGCCTGCTTCTCCCTTTGCCTGTGTCTGTCTCTGTCTCTCTCTCTCTCTGTGTCTGTCATGAATAAATAAAATCTTAAAAAAAAAATAATGACCATGCACTGAATCCTTGCCCTGTGCTAGACACTGAGACCATAAAAATGCCTAAAATTTGTTTTTGGAGTGCTGATATGTTAAGCTGTAAGTAACCCCATGAAATTGGTTGCTGTGACTACTATCCCCATCTTACAGGTGCAATCCTTGAGAAACAGAGTGATCCCACAGCTGGTAAGTCGTTATGTCAGACAGTGAAGGCTGTTTTCTTAGTGACTAGTCCACAAGTCCTTTGTTTGCTCTCTAAGTGCTTACTGCGTCAACTCATTTAACTTTTATCCCAATCCTCAGAGAGTCATACTACTGTGTCCCCATTTTATGGATCAGGAAATTAAGACATTCAAAGGTTAAGTGGCTTGCCGAAAGAAGCCTACCAATTAAGAGGTGATGCCAAGATGCAAATCCAATATGATTGACTCCAAAGCTGGAGCATTTTTCTGGGAATAATTGGCACCTTTCATTTCGACTCTCAAAGGGATCCATAATTTTAAAAGCATAAAGCCCACTGGTATAAAAGTGGAATGTCAGGATGCCTGGGTGACTCAGCGGTTGCGAATCTGCCTTTGGGTTAGGGCATGATCCTGGGTCCGGGGATCAAGTACCACATTGGGTTCCCTGTGAGAAGCCTGCTTCTCTGTGTCTGTCATGAATAAATAAAATCTTAAAAAAAAAAAAAAGGTGGAATGTCAAGGTATAATTGCTCTCTGGTCTCTGATCTAGACCTTACTCTGTGATTTTCTATTGTACTCATTAGTTGACTGGGACAAATGAACAGAACCTTTCCACATCAGCCTTTGCCTCCATGGGGCACAAGAGTCCTGGAGAGTATATAGAGATAGCTGAGTATCTGGAATTAGCTATTGATAGGAATCTGCTTGACTCCAAAGCCTATTTTCCTTTCTTGTGCATTTTACTGGTTCTGAGGTAAACAGTGTTCAAATTGTGAACCAATTGGCTCTACTTCTAAACGGAAATGATTATGTTTTAAAAACTTAAAGCCAGAGCCATCTCATTTTGGGAGGTTGTGGACATTTTCAAAGACTATAGCTGAACTAAGTGCCTTCCAGCTTATGCCATCAAATTTAGGAGGGAGTTTCAACCAACAGTCTGCCACACTTGTCCAGAGTTCAGCTGCACTTCTCTGGAAGTGATTTATTTTCAGAAGTGGTTCTTTTCTCTGTAACGTAACTTTCTGACGGTTAGTTTGAATGTTTGGTGGTCATCAGGGTTGATTCTGTGGTGGTTACTTGACAATGTCAATGGAAGAGGTTCTGTCCTGCCTGGAAACAGGCAGAACAGAAGCCAATACTTTTAATGTCCACTTGAGCCACCAAGTACTCATAACTTGAGCTCATGTGTTTGGTCAGTCTGAAAATTAAAGCAGTAGAGTGCCATGGGGAAGCAATGTGGAAGCACTTGGGCTCTGGACCTGGGCAGGCCAAAGTTCAAGTTTTCTTACTCCCAAATCAGGCTCAAATTAGCACCTACTTCATAAGGTCGTAAGAGAGATCCCATTAAGATAATGCATGTGATATACTTTAGCTTACTTGTAGTATCACTTATAATCTACCCATTTCTTTTTTTTTTTTTAAGATTTTATTTATTTATTCATGAGAGACCCACACAGAGAGAGGCAGAGACCCAGGCAGAGGGAGATGCAGGCTCCATGCAGGGAGCCCGACGTGGGACTCGATCCCGGGACTCCAGGATCATGCCCTGGGCTGAAGGTGGCGCTAAACCCCTGAGCCACCGGGCTACCCTAATCTATCCACTTCTAATGCTCATTCTCCCTGGAAGTTAAGTTTCTACAGACATACATTGGAGCTGAGGCTCTGTGCTAGACAGTCTCCCAGCCCGAACTCTGGAGCTAGACCCTCTCCACCCTCAAGGATTTTACTTAGGGTGTCAACAGGGTGTGGGGCAGAGGGATTTACGTTAACTGAATGGATTACCAGAGCCGTCCAAAGAGCTACCTTCAGTATCTACTGAGCTTCTGTTGCTTCTGTCCTCACCCTAGTTAATGTGGCCTGCTGGATCCTATGGTTTCCTCACAACCTACATTATCCTGTGCACAGCTTTTGGTAGTTGAAATATTTGGTAGTTAAAATATTTGTGGTTGCTCATATCATCATTGTAACAAGAATAATAGTAACTTCAAGCTATTGAGTACCAGTGAAGTACCAGACATGCCATCTCAAAGTGATGAAAAGATTGGATGTGAGGGTGATCCATCCCTTCACTGATCGCCAGGGTTGATTTGGCTGATCTGGCTGCTGGTGGGGGGGTCCCCTTGTCCCCCCAGGGCTCCATGCATATCTGTTCTGAAGCTGTGCACTTGGTCAAAGAGGATGACCTTCCCAGATAGAGGAGGACCATTCTTTGGTCAAGGGTATAGAAGTAGCTGTGCTCCCCTGCTAGAACTTCTAAATAAGAAAAAAAAAAAAAAAAAGGGATGCCTGGGTGGCTCAGTGATTGAGCACCTGCCTTCAGCTCAGGGCATGATCCTGGAGACCAGGGATCGAGTCCCATGTCAGGCTCCCTGCATGGAGCTTGCTTCTCCCTCTGCCTGTGTCTCTGCCTCTCTCTCTCTGTCTCTCATGAATAAATAAATAAAATCTTATAAAAAAAAATCTCCAAGCACTATTCGTATACTTGTTTTACAGGGGAGAAAACAAAGGTTTAGAGAATTTGCTTAAGGCCTTATGGCAGGTAATCAACAGAGCTGAGATTTGTAATCATCCCTCTTTACTTTTAGTCCTCGCCCTTTGGAGTCTATCGAAGTACCTCTGAGAAATAGACTATTAAAAATATGTGGCTAGAAAGGTAAGTTAGGCCCAGAGAGTATGGATCCTTTGGTGCTGGGAGAAAGAATTTCATAACTTGAGACTGGCCCTTCCAGATTGGGGAATGTATATCAAATGGGAGCAAAAGTAATGCCAGAGGATAAAATTAGCGAGAGAGAGAGAGAGAGAGAAGAAGAAGAAGAAGAAGACGAAGAAGAAGGGGAGGAGGGAGAGAGGAAAAGAGGAACGGAAGGAACTAGTGAAGGGCCCCTGAGTGGCTCAGTGGTTGAGCATCTGCCTTCGGCTCAGGTCGTGATCCTGGAGTCCTGGGATCCAGTCCCGCGTCGGGCTCCCCGCATTGAGCCTGCTTCTCCCTCTGCCTGTGTCTCTGCCTCTCTCTCTCTCTCTGTGTCTCTCATGAATAAATAAATAAAATCTCTTTAAAAAAATGAAGGAATTAGTGAAAGAAACAGAGGAGATAGGAGGAAAGCCAAGAGGAAAAAGTATTTCAAGATGGTGGTTCAGAATATCCAAGCCTCCAGGGAAATTAAAGAGGATAAAGACTTGGAAAAGGCCATTGGATAGAATTACATCACTGGTGATTCCCTAGAGGGCCCTGTCAATAGAATGATGAGCTCAGAAGTCTGGGGAGACAAAGGCTATAAGGACTGAGTGGAAAAGCTATTGGATTTAGCACCAAGTGTGGTGATGCGGGGGAAGGCCAGGGCTTCAAAGGGACCACAGCCAGACCACAGCAGGGCTTTGTGGATGGAAGTATGTTGTGGCACAAGGGACAGACCCAGAGAATATAACCAAGTGTCAGTACATTTAGCAACTACTTTGGCTGGAAAGGGAAAGGAGAGAGGAATTGCCTGGAAGTGAAGAAACAGAGAAGTTGGCAAGAGATGAGGGTAAATTGAGAAATAAAATAGAGTTACCAGCTTCAGAAAGTGAGGCAAATCCTGCTTTCCCCCCAGTGTTCTTTCTACCAGCCAGGAGTTGCAGGAGTCTGACCCATGGGCCTGTTCAGGCTTTGGCTGTGGCCCTTCCTGAACCCCACCCACTGTTCTTTGTTCTCCATTCTCAAACACCTTCTCCTCTTAGCTTCTCTGAGTCTCACAGAGCAGAGTCCCATAGGGAAAGATAGAAGCCCACACCCCCACCGCTGTGCTTGGCTGGGAGGCTGTCCCACCTTGCTCCCTCCCCAGGGAGACTGCTCCTCAGCCTTTGCTCCTTACAGACACTGCCCTGTTTTTCAGACACAGGACAACCAGGGAATGGTTTGGCTTGAAATCTTCTGCCGAACCAAATAAAAGGAAAACAAATGCACAGTACATTATACACGGGGCAGGGGGGCTGGAGCCAGAGAAGTATCTCTGGTCCACTGACTTCCTTTCCCCATAGATTAGTGGGAAACTCAAACCTCATTGAAGTCTAACTCCCAACTGCTTCATCCACCTCTCTGGGGACTCAAGCCAGGTCTGTCAACCAGTCTGTCTGTGACTGCTATTGCCTCCTCTGAAGGGTATGGGTTTCTAATCTCCCTGAAGAGCCTCTTCTTCATCTGAACACTTGGTGGGGGTGGGGGGTGACTTTAGCAGCTCAGCAAGTGGAGAGAGATAGAAACAGTCTAAAGCCTGAAGGGCATATTCATCTGGATCCATAAAAATCCTGGAGTCTCTGACTTCTGAATTGACCAAGATAAAGTAAGAATAAGGCTCGGGCACACCAGCTTCCATGCTTCATATTCTTCTACATCCCAGCTTTCAAATATTCTTTTGATTCTATGCGGGTAGGGTGTTTGTTCTCAGGACTTTTTTCCTCTTTCTTTCTTATGTGTGTTCCTTCCTTCTCAATTTTATAGGTACATGTAATACTTATGTGTCAGTGACCTTTCAAAGCACTTTTAGAGATTGACTGTTTACAATTAGGAATTTTCTTTAAGGTCTTCGAAGTCCTTTGTGCTTTTTCCAGGAAGGGCACTCAGTAAGAACCAAAACAAACAACAGAATAACTCAAATTTGATTGGAGCCAAATCTCTGAAGAGAGTAAGAGAAAAAGAGCGAGCATGTATTTTTGTTGTTTCTTTCCCCCTCCTCAACCCTGTCAAATACACTTGAGCCATTCCTCCTTACAGGGTGGCTCAGAATGACTTGAGAGCTGTGTAAGGCTAAATGTTCTTGTGTTGGAGAACTCTTGGCACTGGGAGACTTTGTAAGGGACATTGGAAATGATGAGAACAATCCTTACTTCACCAAGTCTTTGGGAAAATTTGTCCCAGTCTATTTTACATTTGTCTCTACGACCATGGAGGATGGAGGACTATTATTGCTCTGGCCAAATCTCACATGCCTTTGGCAGGACCGGAGCTATATCATTTAGATGTGTAAGTGTTACACAAGCCTCTTAAGGATTTATCACAAGCCAGGGTGATGCCTGTGGTTAGTGTTCAGCCCGAAGTGACCAAATGGAATCATATTCAGTTGTTTGCCTGACCCCCTCCCACTCTTCTTCCCCAGCATGATTTGTTCTGTGGAAAAGTTATGGGGTCAGGCAAGTACAAGGATTTTATTTAGTTGTGAAAAATCCTATGTTCATGTTTCACCTCTTCCAATCTCTAGCTCTTTAATTTGGGGCAAATTACTTAATTTGTATGAGTCTCAGTTACCTTGGTTGTATGGTAGTGATTAACACCTATATTATAGAACAGCTGTGAGGATTAAATGAGATGATGAATATAAAAGCTCCTGGTATAGTTCTTGACAATTTGTATCCATCGACATAGCTTTCTCCATTTATGCCACAAAACTCTTTGAGATCTTAATTTGGAAGACTGCATAAATCCAAACCATCATGCCTACTGGACATTGTGCTTCACAAAACAAACCTCTGCTAATAATGGAATTGAGTTGCAGATTGAGGCTGACTTACAAAATTGACAATTTTCCCATGGTTCCTGCCACAGCAACAAGGAGTCCACCTATCTAGGATGCTAGTAGCTGCACGGTGACTGCTGTAACCAAGCTGATCTGGGTCTCTCTCTATCCAGAGTTCTGGTGTTTCTAAGGTTTCTCAACATTTAATAACATAAAAGATGGGGAAAGAGTCTCATGGAAAAAGACTATTGCACTGGAACTTTGAAAAATGGGAAATGTAAAAAAGGTCAACTGGGTGTTACTTCAAGAATGTGCAATATTAATGCCTCTGTTTTCTTCTACTACCTTGTAAGGATTGAATGTAATACTATATAACATGCCATAATGTACGTAAGCTGGCTAGCTGGCAGCTAAAATGTCAAAACCAATTGAACCTCCACCTTTACCTGTCCTCCAAGCCGCTTAGTGAACACAGTGGTCTTCAGGGTCTGTGGGGGTTTTTTAATGGTAAAAATTTACACTTAAGAAAACAGTGGTTTCACTTGGGATAGAATACTTACAAGTGAATTTTCAACATTTAAGAAATCCAAAAACCAAAAAAAAAAAAAAAGAAAGAAATCCAAAAACCTTACTAACAGATATGATTACAACAGAAAACTATTTTAAGACTTAAAAAAAAAAAAAACCCAACTGCAAAGCAGACTAAAATCAAATGAGGGCTAGGAGTCAGTCCCAACATGCAACTCTACTTATTAGTTAAAATAATTAGTTATTTTGAGTGTGAAGACAGTTTTCCCTAAAATTTTATTAAAAAGAGACATCTTCTCTTTATTGAAGGTCAAACGGATAATATGGTCATTCACCCACAGAGAAGATAAATATTTGCAGAATGAGTGAATGAATGTCCTATGGAGTTGGAATAAGAAGAGACAGGCTTTTTGGATGTCTTCTAAATTATTTAAATGAACTCTCTTTGCCAAGAGGCCTGGGATTGAGGTTCTGGCTTTCTGGAGAGAAAGCCTCTATTGTATTTCAGCTTCAAGAAGTGGAGTGTGTGTTCTGTTTAAGGTAAGGGCCGGTGACCCTGGGTTCCTTGCCAAGACCCAGAGCAACCCATATGTTGAAAGATGAGGAGGGAAAACTAAAAGGAAGTGGCTTGATTTAGTAGAGAAATGAGAAGGCTAAGGTAGGCTATCATAAACCAGCATTTGAAGATCACAGGAAGGACAATACTTTTCTTTATGCTTAAACCAAAGAGAAATGGATTGAGGTTGGACATTTAACCTAACTTAGTTCCTAGGTTAGGATTTAGGTTATGTTGTTGTGGCAAAAAAACACATCACATAAAACTTACCATTCTTAAGGGTATAATCTATGCGTGCTGTTGTGCAATAAAAAGGATTTTTTGACAGTGAAGTTGGTAAACCGTGTTTTTTTTTTCTCTGTTCATCTTTTTCAGTGTGATTAGAAGAACGTGGTTATTTCCTTCCTTTGAAATTTTGAAAAATAGCTCACACTCTGAGTCCTTAGGAGAGATGATGTCTTAAGGATTCTTTCTAGCCCAGACTCGATGGTGAAGGACAATACTTTTCTTTATGCTTAAACCAAAGAGAAATGGATTGAGGTTGGACATTTAACCTAACTTAGTTCCTAGGTTAGGATTTAGGTTATATTGTTGTGGCAAAAAAACACATCACATAAAACTTACCATTCTTAAGGGTATAATCTATGCGTGCTGTTGTGCAATAAAAAGGATTTTTTGACAGTGAAGTTGGTAAACCGTGTCACAACCGTGATGTGGCTGGTCCAACAACACTGGTATGGACACACTGATGAAAGAATGTTCCAGCTGCCTTGGATAAAGTTAGAGGTACACAGTCAAGGCAGACGTGAATGCTAGAGCTTGTAAACTCTGATTCTAGATCATTTGATTTCTAAGTTGGGGAGGATGATACGTTCTGCTTTAACCTGAAGCCTACAGAATCTCTGCAGCTCTGTACTGCTAATTTTACCTTGGGTTTATATGCATTCAGCATTGACATCTCCACATTTTGACCTCTGACATGTTTCGGCTGCCTCTGGACAGGTGGTGACGAGGACTTCTGGTTATTGCGGCATACACAAATGAAGAAGAAGAGCAAAGCAATGGCCAGAGGAATAGCAACACTTGGCACGAGTATGTACAAGATTTCCATTTTATTCTTCTCCTTGGAATCCTTCGAATCTGGGTATAGAAATAAAAGAGGGCAAAAGTCATACTAGTTCAAATAACATGTATAATATTACACTGCATAGTTTAAAATGACCTCTTATTCTCCTATACACACAAATTCACTGGAGAAAAAAAGGAAGCATTGCTTATTACAATTTGTTTCTATCAAACCTTCAACATAATTTATTGAAGTTTAAAAGTTTAAAGTTCAAATGTTTAAAAATTGCAGAGGGACACTATGAAGCCTTTGCATGTGTGTGGGTCCCCATCTGATGCTGCCTCTCTTTAGCAGCAGACCTGCATTTCTCTGACATCTTAAACGTTAAAAAAGTCATGTGAATGGACCATAGATACCCAAGGGCATTCACGTGGACCACAGGGCTCTTCTTTCATTGGCTGCTAGCCTGGATCGACCACCACAGCATGGTGTTCCAGAACTCATGCCCTTGTCTTGCTGGTTTGGACTTACAGGGTCAGTCCCACATCTTCCAGAATCAATGTCACTCAAGAATCCTGGTCCCAGGGTCCACAAAGCCACTGGCCTGACAATATGGGGACCTGACCCAGTCTCTGATGAGTTGTGTGACCTTGAACAAATCATTCACTTCTCGGCGCCTCACTTCTTGTCTGCAAAAGTGAAGTATCTATTTTGGATAGTGTCTACAATTCCCTCCAGCACAGCATCACTGAATAACTTGACACTTTTTGAAACCCCAGAATTCTTCTTAATTGATTTCATATGAACACAGTAACAATGAGTGCTAACACTCTGAAGTATATTTTTGAAATCTTATATATCTACTGTACCATTGCTTGGAAAAGAATATAATATGAATAGGAGGACATGAGGCATACTTTTTAAAAACTGATTTGAGTCTGACCTTTAAATACTTTGGGCATGTGATAATAAATTATTTGACTGACAAAACAAACACAAGAATTATTGGCAGTAATCAGAAAGGTTACATAATACATGCCCTGATCACCTATAACCTCATCAACCATCTTGCCTTAAGAAAATCCAAAGTGTGAAAATTCAGATCCACCCAAAATTTGGAGATGATTATTTACTTAACTTAGAATTAACCATGCATCAATTCACTCATCCTCCCACTTGTTCAGTTCAAAAACTACTACTGCCAAGCACCATTCTTGGTGCTGGGAATATAAAATTAAATAGGTATGTCCTTTGCCTTTAAGGAGTTCATGGTTGGGGAAAGAAAACAGAGAAAAGATAATTACAATATGTTGTTGGAAATGCTACAAGGGAAGTATGACTAGGGTGGTTAAGAGACCCACAAAGTCCCTTTAAATAGTGAGCTTCCGGGATCCCTGGGTGGCGCAGCGGTTTGGCGCCTGCCTTTGGCCCAGGGCGCGATCCTGGAGACCTGGGATGGAGTCCCACATCGGGCTCCCGGTGCATGGAGCCTGCTTCTCCATCTGCCTATGTCTCTGCCTCTCTCTCTTTCTCTCTCTGTGACTATCATAAATAAATAAATAAAAAAAATTAAAAAAATAGTGAGCTTCCTTATTACAGATAAACAAGAATATACTAAACATAGTTTGTGCTTGGACACACCTGCTTGGGGGAACCTATTGTTCAGTGAGATATAGCAGTAACTAAATCACACTGCCTTCTCCCTACAGATACAGACTCAACACACAAAGTTAAGAAGGGGCAAAAACCTAGGTGTTGGAACTGCTGTGGGTTAACTCTCAGAGAGGTTTGAAGAGGAGTAAAATCTGTTTATTGGGTATAATAAAAATAAGTTTTAATATTTATGGAGTGTTTTCTAGAACAAAATCATGTAGCTATTATTATTATTATGGGCCAGGTGCTGTTGAAAGTACTTTTCCTTAACTCATTGATTTTATCCTCACAACGAACCCCATGAGGCAGGGTCCACCCTTATGCCCATTTTTACAGGTGAGAAAGCTAGGGGGACAGAGTGGTTAAGTACTTTGCCCAAGGATATGAAGCTAGTAATTCAAAAGCTGGGACTCCTCCCCTCTCAGTCTTGCTTCCTATCTCCTGCCCTAGATACTCCACTGCATGGCCAGTAATTTGAGAATGGCTGTTGTTTGGCACCCATTTTATCATGCTAGGACTTCTCTTGTTGCACAAAGGTAGGAAGGATGAAAGGTGGGAAATGACACAGAAGCTTTGCCAGATGTGCTGTTTTTGCACTCCCCACTTTATCCAGTGGCAGGTTAACACATAATCCAGGCATCTTTGGAGGCCATTCTAGTCATTCTCATCTTGGGAACTGTTCTCAGGTCCTTTTGTAAGGATTGTGTCTGTATGTCTTGGGTGGATGGACAGAGAGAAAGAAATCACATGGAAAAATGTTTCCCACAGGGCTTAGCAGATAGAGCTTTTATAATAGGAATATAATAGATCCAGAGTGGATCATCTATCTATCTATATCTAAGATCTGTCTGCCTGCCTATCTATGTAGACACTTTAGAGATGATGTAGCAGAATAAAGGAACTGTGTGACTTAGAGTCAGAAACCTCTGAAGACTGCCTTTGTCCTCATCTGTGCAACCTTCAGTAGGCACTTAGCCTCTCTGAGCAAACCCACCTATAGATAAGAAGAGTAATACCTGGGATCCCTGGGTGGCGCAGCGGTTTGGCGCCTGCCTTTGGCCCAGGGCGCAATCCTGGAGACCCGGGATCGAATCCCACATCGGGCTCCCGGTGCATGGAGCCCGCTTCTACCTCTGCCTGTGTCTCTGCCCCTCTCTCTCTCTCTCTGTGACTATCATAAATAAAAAAAAAGAAAAAAAAGAAGAGTAATACCTATTTCATAGGGTTGTTGTAAACAGTAAATGAAGTAACATAGGAAGTATCTACTCCAATACCTATTACAACCCAATCACTCACTGTTTAACTCTTACCCTTAGAGTAGAAAAGGATTCAGAGATAAAAACTTTGGGCAAGGAATTCCAAATAACCTGAAGCAGGAAACAACCTCTTTTACCTCATCCCCTCATTTATTTACTTAACGGGAATAATTGCTCTACCAATCTTATTTGGCTCACATGAGAGAAAATGCTCATGACAAAACATCAGAAAATCGAAAATTGCCATATACTTGTTGGATGCTATGATTATGAACATATAAAAACACTTTCAAATTTCTCTGTACCCTAGTGTGTGCTGGGGTGGTGGTGGTGGATCCCTCTTGTTATTCTTGGATTTCAATGAAATCATTATGAGAGTAATGATTACAAAGGAATGAGATTAATTTAGTACTCATGTAACGCTAGTCATTTTTCTGGCCCAGGTTTCTAGCAACGAGGGAAAGTAGGGCTCTCACCTGTCTGGCAAACAAAGGAATCTATTCTGTTCTCATTCTGTATCAGATTATTCACAGAACGCCTGTGATTGTAAATGGGAGGTCTGGGACAAATCCCCCAGTGGGTCTGCAAGGAGCACAAACTTCAAGAAGCTGAATCCTTTAAACATAGGCAAACTTGGCTCCTTCTGATTACACCGAGGATATGCAAACGAGCCCACAGTGTCTTCTTGCCAAGTGAAATAATCAAGCAGAACAATACATGGCCATGTTGGAAATGACAGAAAACAAATTTTGACCGATTGTCAACCTGTGATAGCACATTTACTCCCCCCCCCACACACCTCTCTCCACATCAGGCCGGAAGAGAGTCAGTCTGGCTCAAAAAACTTTATATGAAAACATTGCACAGAACAACTAACCTTACTCATGGAAAATTAGAAAATTAACATTGGTCAACTTCTTTTAACAGCCTAGCATTTTTTTTTCAGTTCTGAAGTCTTTATTAGGGCAATCCAACACAACAGAGGAAGCCGCAGCCTGAACAAAGTAAAACACATGTGAGCCTGAAGTCTGGTTTACAAGCCTAAACATACCCGGGTGGGACGCGTGCTAAAAAATCCTGTGTGCTCTGGGTGCAGTGTGCGAAGTGCAAGGGTTTGAATGCCACACAGGGGCAGGAGAGGACAGGAGTGGCCTTTGCTGTGGGGGTCGCATAGCTTTTCACAAAAATAGTGACTTATAGTCTGACATAAAGGGTCGGGGGGGGGGGCAGAGGTCAGCGGCAGAGCCCAGCCCCCACTGTGGGCTCAGCTCTCACGAACAGCCTAGCATTTTTATTCATCACTTTAACTGGGTACTTGGTGTCATCTCAATTTTATTTTTATTTTTTAAAGATTTTATTTATTTACTCATGAGACACACACACACACACACACACACACACACACAGAGGCAGAGATACAGGCAGACGGAGAAGCAGGCTCCATGCAGGGAGCCTGATGTGGGACTCGATCCCAGGACTCGAGGATCAGGCCCTGGGCTGAAGGCGGCGCTAAACTGCTGGGTCACTGGGGCTGCCTTCATCTCAATTTTACACGTAGACTAAGGCTAAGAAAGAACAAATAATTTGACAAAGCCGGAAAGTGATAGAGTCTGGGTTGGAATGCAAGCCTGTCTGCCTTCAATGCTTCTGTGCTTTTAAAATTATATTACTAATAAAAATTAAAATATATGGAATTGTCCTTCATTATTCTCCTTAAGATTCCAAGGCTCCCTTTAATGAGGGCCAATATTTAGTAGAGATCACGCTATTAAACGGAATCATTTTAGAACAATGGACATTATTCTTACTATTCACTTTAAAGGATATTGGACACCCTCAGTGCATTACAAAGAAACTTGGCTGGAGGGCAGCCCTGGTGGCTCAGCGGTTCAGCGCCGCCTTCAGCCCAGGTGGTAATCCTGGAGACCCAGGATCGAGTCTCAGGTTGGGCTCCCTGTCTGCTTCTCCCTCTGCCTGTGTCTCTGCTTCTCTCTCTCTCTCTCTCAATGTCTCTTTCTCTGTGTCTCTCATGAATAAATAAATAAAATCTTTAAAAAAAAAACTTGGCTGGAAATTAGAATGGTGAAGATTTTTAATACTTCAAAATAACCATTTAAAAGTTAAATGCACGTATTAGTTACATCAAATTAAATACTTGGGATTTTTGAAACCAACTATTTAGTCTGGATCACATGATTAATTTCCTTTTAAAAATCAACAATTTGGTATCACAGTTCACATCTAACATTCCTATTTTATTTT
The DNA here is from genome assembly GCF_905146905.1 of Nyctereutes procyonoides. Lineage (NCBI taxonomy): Eukaryota > Metazoa > Chordata > Mammalia > Carnivora > Canidae > Nyctereutes > Nyctereutes procyonoides. The sequence goes on along the minus strand of NW_026575140.1, from coordinate 43,560,913 downwards.
TACAAAGATATTCAATACTTTGATTAGTAATTAAATATAATGGAGAAAATACTCCTTTCTTATCCTGGGGCTTAAAACAAGGTAAACATGATTTCCTATTCAAGAGGTACTTTCATAAAGTGAAACATCATCTGGGATATTTGAGTTAAAACAAAAAAGTCATTAGATCTTAAAAATGGCAAAGGTGGGGGAAGAAATCTTACAGAACCTTAGAATCCTCCCCAAATAAACAAGTTAAATTATAATCTTTTCTGAAAAGAAATAAAAACTGTAGAAAACAAATAGGAATTGCTACCATCTATTGTTTGAAAAGTATAAAATAACAGTCTGTGGCAGATAGGAACTTGCACCAGCGATGTTTAAGCATATGCCTGGAAGCCAAAGGAGAAAATCTGTTAACTAGGCCTTCAGTTGGTATGCTGGGTCCACCATTAGGTCTTTCAATTTAATGATGGAAATACTAAGTAGATGATCTATTGCCTTATGTATTCTCAAATTAATTCTTTTTTTTTTTTAAGATTTCATTTATTTATGCATGAGAGACACACAGAGAGAGAGAGAGAGGCAAAGACAGAGGAGAGGGAGAAGCAGGCTCCCTGCAGGGAGCCCGACGCAGGACTCGATCCTAGGTCCCTAGGGTCAACGCCCTGGGCCAAAGGCAGGCACCAACCGCTGAGCCACCTAGGCGTCCCTATTCTCAAATTAATTCTTAAGAAGACTCTGATTGGACATATATAGTGATTAAAATGTTTCTCTTCAGCAAATGTTTTAGACACATAAGTTAGGGACAGTAACTTATCATGTGAGCACTTGAGAAAAATCTTAGTAACTAGAATCCAAACGAGGTTACTATAAGTTTCTATTAATTCTTAGGATCTCGGTTTTCTCTTCTACAAAAGGAGAGAGTTGGGCTAATCTTTGTTCTTTTACTGAAAAAAATTTAGTTATGGAAAAAAATTAGCAAAACTTACCATCTTAACATTTTTAAGTGTACAGTTCAGTAGTGCTAAGCATATGCACACTGTTGTACAACAGATCTTCAAAGCTTTTTCATCCTGCAGAACTAAAATTCTGTACTTATTGAATGATAACACCCCATTTCCCTTTCCCTCTAGCCCCTGACAACACCTGGTCTATACTCTGTTTCTACGAATTTGACTATTTTAGAGACCTCATATAAGCAGAATCATACAATATTTGTCTTTTTAGGACTGGTTTATTTCACTCAGTAAAATGTCCTCAAGGTTTATCCATGTTGTTGCATGTGTCAGACTTCCTTCTTTTTTAAGGCTGAATAATATTCCATTGTATGTATATATCACATTTTCTTTCTGGATTCATCCATTGATGGGTTGCTTCCACCTCTCAGCTATTGTGAATAATGCTGCAATGTACATGGGTGTACAAATATCTCTTTGAGATTCTGTTCTTCTTACATACTATTGGTCATTTATATATCTTCTTTGGAGAAATATCTAAGTCCTTCATCCACTTTTTAATTGGGCTAATCTTTACATGCCAAAATTCAAAAGGTTTTCTAAAATTAAATCTCTTTCATTTTGATAGCATTATTTTAGAGTGGTAGACCAAGCACACTTAAACTTTTAGCAAGACATTTGATCAGGTGACCCATGATATCCTTCTGGACCAAAGATGGAGGGTTAGATATTAATATCATTAGATAGATTTGTAATTTACCATGTGCCTATACCCTAACAGTGTTAATCAGCCAATCAACCTCAAACTGTAGAGAACTAAGCATGAGTGAACCTGCCTGTTTGACATTATCATCAACTACGTGATGATGCCATATTCATCTAACTTGAAAATGACCCAAATCTAGGAAAGAAACCTGACTAAGGAAATAAAATTTTAGAGGTTTACTCAAAATAGGCTAAAATAATGACCCAAACCAACAGTTGAAATTTTACAAATAGACATAGCTTGCCATTAGGGTCTTGCTTAAAGAAGCTCACTAAGCAAATCTACTAAATAACATTTTATGTAACAAAACCAAGAAAAAAAAAAAGAGGAAAATAGAAGACTGATAAGTTTTAATGAAGACTTGAAGGCTCAGCTAGACTCAGCAATAGTACGATGAAATACTCCAAAAAATTTTACATATGGTACTTTAAGCAAAAACAAAACAAAACAAAACAACCCCTTTATTGACAATACAGAGTGATGATCAAAAATATCGTGGTCTTTTATCTTCACTGGTTTAAAAACACCAAAAATGTGTTTTCTAAGACAGCATTTTTAAGAAAGGCTTTAAAAAAGCAAGAAACATTTAGAGGAGGAGGAAAATGGGTAAGGAAAGGTTGAAAGAGTTATATACTCTTCCGACCAAATTAAAAATCAAATGAAGGATGTGCTAAGTACCTTCAAATGTGGATGATAAATGTTACCAGAGGTTACAGACTAGATCTAGATCTAGGACATAGACTTGTTCCTTATTGATTTTTTTTTTTAATTTGAATTCATGGCCAACATTTTTTAAAAATTAGGGAGCTTTCACATATAAATTTTGGTTTCAGACTTACAAATCCAGATTTTGAGCAGTGGGGGCCATCCCATAACTTCTTCAGGGTGGTGAGATGTCCCTGTCTCTGACGGTCTCTGGTGATGTTCAAACAGAGGCTGGATGATTCCTATGATTCCCCCTAAAGTTCTTTAATTTAATAAACTGAGTTGACATATCTTATTTAGGCACCTGCTGTTCTTTTGACTTTCTTGTGAAGCAACTGATTTAAAGCTAGTGATGAATATTTTCCCTGAGTGTCTTCAGATCCAGTATCAGTTCTTTTCTACTCAGCTCTATGCTGAGGCTGACTTCTATAGACTGTATCATTGGGCATCCTTGCCCTCTGGCTTCTGGTTAGGTTCAGCCAATGGGAGATGTTGGCGGGACAAAAAGAATTGCCAAAGGCAAGAAGAGTATGGCTGACATGTTTATTCCCCGCTCCCTCCTTGCTGAGTTGCAGAGGATTGGCTACCTCCTCCTAGCAATGGCCACAGCCTTTGGACATCTCTTTTTAGCCTCAGCTGGGCTCCATAGGGTAAGGTAACTAATCATTCCTTTGGCTCTTCAAGCCTAGGATGGTAATGCCTCCCACTTCTGTTGGCCCTGGGTTCGTCACATTATTGGTTTCTCCTAATTCTGCTAAAGTCTTCATAAACAGTCTCTTTATAAAACTCTCCATAGTATGTTTGCTTGTGCCTTTTGTTTCCTACCAGAACTGTGGCTGATACAACAAATGGCAGAGATCATTGTGGTGGTATATCAGAATTCTGTCACCAAAGGGTTAAAGCGACAAGGAGCCCTTCCCATTGGCATGGTGGTAGGCCAAAAGAGTTAAGAGCTTCCGAGAGCTTATTGCTAGAGCAGCTGACACACTGGATAAATGACTCAATATATTTTGAGAACAATAAAAAAAAAAACCTCTGAGAAAAAATTATTTTATGGTTAAAAATGTTTATGGAACATGACTTAGTTATAAGTTTTGGGTAACTATTGTTCTTTACTTCGTCGAAAATGTATAGAGACTGGAGAATAAAGTACATCTTGAAAATCTCTGTAGCATAAAAATAACTCTTCCGGAAGACTTCAAACCATACAAAGCAGTGCTCTATTCCTCCCTCCATTTCCCCCTCCCCACCATCCAATTCACTGTAATGTTCAATTTTGGTTTGAAGAAATGGCTGAAAGACAAATTGCCTTACAACAGGTCTTCTATGAAATATGGGAGAAGGCTGCTGACAGAGTGAGTTAAAAACTGCAGTGTTCGCAATCTGGAAAACATCTGCCTTGCCCCGAACTGTAAACCACCACGTTGTAGAAAATGGTTTGTGACAAAGCAGAACCCAGGGCGGGGGTTTATAAGGTTATGGGACAAGTCAGGGCTCTTCAGGCACAGAACTGGGCACAGTGCCCTTTGGCAGACTGTTGCAAGCCAAGGACTTAAAAGGAAATAGAAAAGTAATAGGCCAGGTATGAAAACTGCAAGTGGTGCCAAATGGCCCATGACTTTTCTTATCAGTGGGTGCTCTTCGGTGAAGCTGCCTGAGGAGTCAAAACCATCCCCCGCTTGGAAGTTCTAGCTGTTTGGTAGAGGGAGAGACTTTTAGTGAGACCTCTCGGCCATGCTAGCCTGGCTGGCGGAAGGAACGTGGCCTCTGGACTTCATGTAGAGTACGATAAAGGGCCAAGGTATGAATATGAAAACCCTAATATAATCAAAATTCGGCTTCCCCATACAATTCAAGAGAGGAACAAATGAGGGAGAAGGAAAGAACCGAAGTCACGTGGTAAAATAAAGCCAAAGTAAAATGGCCAGATCATGAAAAAGCTGCTCCCAGAGAAACAAGCATTTTCCATAGTTCTGCCCCCAGGCTGTGTAGGAAAGCAATGACAGGACTACAGTGGAACTGTGAAGCTGGGAGGTGTGCCTAGGTGCCAGTTGGAAAGAACATAGGCAAATGTTTCTTTTTCGACGTAGTTTCCACCCAACCCACAGTATTTGTGTTGGAAGGTGGCCACAGTGACTAGAGGTAAAGGTGTAGTGAACGAAGGTTTGCAGGCAGGCTCTCAGGGAAGATGGCCAAATCTGAGGATGGGGGACCTGCTGCCGGGAAGGGAGGAGAGAGCTGGATTTAACGGGAAACCAGCAAATGCTGCGAGCCCTGCATGGAGCTGCTGGGGGAGCTAGTCCTCTGCGGGGCTGAGGCTGAGTGGAGCACCTAGGGTCCCTCTGAGTAGATGACTTTGTGGCTGTGGGCTCCATTCCTGTGTGTGTGGAGCTGCAAATCAGAAAATAAATGAACAGCATCCCAAACACCTAGAGAGTTCAGAATGATCAAAGGAATGTTCATTCCTCTGAATACTCTCAAATTTGTCCTTTAGGTAGTTGTGTCACGGTGGACAGAAGACTGACCTACAGTCCCACGGACTGGGTTTGAATGTTGGCTCTAGTAAAAATGTTGCCTCTGCTTCTCCATCAGTATAGTCGAGAGGAGACCTTTATCCTGTGGTTATTATGAGGATTCATTCATTCAACACATTTTAAGTCACAGGCCAGATGCTGGCATTACAGAACAGACAGCAGTCATTAAAATGCCAAGCGCATGACAGCGCACATAAATGTTGGGAACTATAAAACAGTGCTGAACGTGATTCATATTTTTACCATCTGAGTCTTTTACTAGATTGTAAGCTACACGAGGGCATGCTGTGACCTCCCCATTCACAAAATCTGAAGCATAATAGAAGCTCAACACACATTGTGTTTCAGTGAATGACTAAGTAAATAACTGACCATTCTAATTGTTAGATGCCTGGGATAGATAGGAAGGAAAAGACAGGGAGGATGAGAGGTCGGATCTTGCCCAAAGTATCTTTGGTCCTTTCACTTCCTCCAAGCACTACCTGGGTGCATGCACGGAGTCTTAGCAGAGCCAATTCCCAGAATTCATAGAAGACATATTTGGTTGTGTTTAATTTTATCTTCTGTCTTAGAGTGAAAGTTTGCAGATAAAACGGTCTGTGGCAGACCATTCTCAAATGCCTTTATTCTAGAAAGTACAACAAATGCTCACATTCTGCATTTAATTAGGCCTATACTTCTTTTAGCCTTACTTGGTTGAAATGAAAACAAAAGTTATCAGTAGGAAAATGAGAAACCACATGGAGATTTTGAAATCTCCTTAACTTTGACTTAACTAAAGAATGCAGGAACATTCCCATGAGACTCCATCTCATTTGGGAGGGAGAAGGAAAAGGACTCACTTCAAATCTGCCCCACTAGCTTTTAGCTCGCTGTAAGATGAAACATTATTCTCAATATCTATCTATCTATCATCTATCTATCTATCTATCTATCTATCTATCTATCTATCAATCTATCTCAACAGATACACATACCAGCTATAGGTTTGAGTCTTTAGTTCATTGCTTATTAACCATTTGGTCTTAGATAAATTACTTACCCTCTCTAAGTCTCAGTTTTCTCTTCTTGTATAGAATAAAACCCAACTCAGAGGGCTATAGGACTGCTATAAATGAGATAATGCACAAAAACTCTTAGCATGGTCTTTGGCTCATTGTAAGCACTCAATAAACGGCAACTGCTGTTTAATGTTATTGTTGTTCTATAGTTTAAATTGTGTAATTCCTATCCAGTCTCAAGGTTCCTCCACCCTGGCACTATCGACATTTTGGGCTGGATAATTCTTTGTGTGGGTCATTCTGTGCATTGTAGGGTGTTTAGCAGCGTCTCTGACCTCTATCTAGTAGATGCCAGTAGCATCTCACAACCCTCCTCTTCCACCATGAGTGAGGACCGAAGTACTTGAGACATTGCCAAATGTTCCCCGGAAGACAAAACTTCCCATTTGGGAAGCACTAGTATAGAACAAAGAGCAGTGAATGGTCCTAGAGGTAGGAGATCTAGATTCTGTAGTTGATTTATGATCTTGGGTAAGTGCTACCACTTCCCTAGGCCTTGGTTTTCTCGTATGATAAAAGAAGGCAGGAATTTCAACTTTCTCTTTCTTAATTTTTCTATAAACGAAAAGAGAAAGAAAATCAAATGCTCTTAAGAAGTGTTATAAAGTAGGATGCTATTATGATTAGATTGCTAGAGGTGGTCTATCCAGGGGCAATTCTGAGAAGCCTTGCCCAGGAACAACAGATGATGCTAACCTGCTTTCTTTTTTAATTCTTACATTGAAGAGCCACTGGCCTCTCAGCAGCTGCTTCTTGATCAATGTCAAGGATTCCCTGTGCCTTTAATGTATATACTTGTGGCTTGGCTTGAAGAATTCAAGAGCAACTGTTTTCTTTCAAACTGAAATGAAAATGTTCTTTTTAATAAAAATGATTATTGTAAGTGGTGAGAACTACCTTGTCATCTCTAGATTTAACATTCATCTAAATTTATCTCTTATATGACTAGAACTTAACCAGTCATCAGAAGGTTAACTGTGTCTTCTGCCACCTAATATGCAGAAAGAAATATTCTCAGGGTTTCTAACATCACTGTATTTACTGATACTATGGGAACATAGAGTAATACTAGAATGGATTTCCTCATCAGCAAGGGAACACTTTTTGATGTCACATCATATTATGGGAATCTGTATACTGGGATCCAGAGGTGGAGCCTATTGTCATTCTTTTATTTATTTCTGAAAAAAAAATCTTTAAATGGGAGCTAGGGAGTGTCTGGGAAAAGAGGATGAGCTTTGAGTTTGGTCAGAGCTTTATGTAGATGGATGAGGTTCAAGGTCCAATCTCATCATTGGTGTGATTTATACCAGTTCTTTAACCCTCCTGAACCTCAGTGGACTACGTTAATAACACTATTAACCCCATAGCATGGATATGAGTTTTAAATGTACATGAATACGTAAAGCATGGAGCATTGTGCAGGCACATGGTAAGTATGTGTTTTGTAGGGGATCTTTCTCTCTCTATCCAGTCTGAAAAACTGTTTGAGGATTCCTTTCATTCCTCAGAGTGTGTATTTGGTCTGATTGCTTTAGGAAGGTCACTGAAATGAAAACCATATTTCTCAGGTATAATTTAGAGTCTTGACTAAACTAAACTAATTGTAGTAAAGCTTGAATCAGCTTATTAACAAACCTTCTAGTTTATGACCAAATTATCTTCCTACTTCTGCTGGGTATTAGTTGGAAATTGAGCATCAGAAGTCACCCAAAGGACAATAGCACTTATCCAGAGAGGAACGAACAATGTGTTTCTTCCCTAAAATAATTCATCTGGTGTTCTTAGGGACACACATCAGTATTCTGAGATAGCACAGTAGAGTACCAAGAAGATGTAGTTGGGTGTAACATCAGTAACATAGGGTTAATAATACTCATCACAGTGTAAGGGCAAAGCCTATGAAAACCCCAAGCACCATGCTTGACACATTACTCATGCTCAGCGAGTGATGCTTTTTCCCTTTTTTCTCCTTACCTGGTTTAGGAGAAAGGGTAGACAACTAAGTGGATGATTATAAATCTACATTTTATTTTTATTCCTTTCCTATTAGCATTGAATATAGCATGTGGGAAAAGTCATGAATTATTAAGGGCAAACCATTTAAAAAATACCGGATAATTTGCTTTGAAGTTTCTGATGGTGGCTCTGGAAAAGTTTTACTTTGTAATTTGTTCTTTATGCTGCATATGAAGGCATTTTAAAGCCCAGCAACACAAAAAGGGTCTGGTCACCTCTTTCTCAAACCTGGCATGCTTCACCACCCACAAAATCATTTTGCAAGAGAAGACAATATAGTAACAGGTAACACATAAGAACAAAATTATTGAATAATAGTTTCCCAAATTTTCATCACTGAGATTTCTTTTTAACATTTTTATTACTTCTTATGGACCTCGTTAGTATGTTTCAGCTTTCTCTTCTCTGTTCCATAACATTCGTGCTAACTTCTATTGCATCATCCACATTACATTGTGACTGTAATGTGAATCACATTTTATTTCTCTTTCAAACCCCTGTTCCACGGTGGACTCTTAAACAACATTTGCTAAACTGGGAGCAAACATTCCTCTTTCTATGTTGACTATATATGAACTATAGCAGATTTTTCTTTATATATTGACTATATAATAATTATATAACAGATAATATTTGTTAAGCATTTACTATCTTCCAGACATCATAGGGTTTTTTTAGTAACCCATTCATTCTCCCAGTAACCACTAGGTGGATGTTATTATTATGTCCAATTTACTGCTGTGTGTATTTGGTCTGATTTCCCTGCAGAGACACCAGACTCTCCCTCTATGTCGAGAGAACCAAGTTGACATCATCTATGAGAACTAGGACCAGGAAGATAGGTCTGTTCCAAAACAGTCCCAAACCAGGTTTCACCTTTATTTTCATTCTGTTTCTCCTACCTTCCACATATTTTTCTAGAAAATGGAACAAACTGATTCAGGAATTTCATTTGCTTTCCACACTTCTGTGGCATAAAAGGATGACAGAGAAGACACGGTTTGTCTACATGTTACCCTGGATGAGTGCGTAATAGCTATAGATTCATCCTACCTCATGGTGTTCTCAAGGACAAAGGGAAAACAGTTCTCTTTCTGTTTCTAGTACAACTGTTTTGTTAACACTTGGACATGGAGCATTGTGGGTAATGTCTTTTTCTACATGACTGATTGTGATGAGCCTGTTCCCTTGTGTCTGTTATACCCACTGATGACAATGGTTACGGGGATAAGGCAGTTTGCCCCCTGAGAGTGTGTGTTGGTACCCTAAAAGACATCTTATGTAGAAATGGCAAGGTTTAACGGTCTTAGAAACATAGTTTGAGATCTAACAAACACTAACGCTCTCCTTTGCCCCCTTACTGACTCTCCTCAGGGCAGGGAGATGGAGAGGGGATCCTTTAAAGGTAAGTGGACACATTAAAGGCATTTACCACATGCTGGGATGTCACACAGGTCAGACTTAAAATTTTCATCCAAGGTGAAGCACCAGGGAGCCTCCTTCTGATTCCCTGGGTTGCGGCAGTAGGAGTGGCCTCCATTCAGCTCTGGGAAGCGGAGGGCGGTAAAGGTGTGCGTGTGGGGGTACTGGGAATTCCACGGCTGGCACTGGCGTCCTGATTTGGTCACACTGACGGTCCCCCGGTAGTCCACACCTGTGCTGTTATAGCACTTGTGATCTGGAAAACAGAAGAGAAAGGCTTAAACTGTGAGAAGGAAACAGGAGATGCTGGGGCTCCTAGCCAGCAGTTTTTGGAGGGAGGACTCACAATTAACCTCATGGCTCAGGCTTCCCTGTTGGTTAGGGGCCATGTGAGCAGTCTCCCTGCTTGCTAGGCTGGGACACAGGTCCTGCCTCACAGTTACATTCCTGGGAGGATTTAAAGCTTATGCGGCAGGAATAAAACCAGTCCCCCACAAACATTTTTAATATTGAACACACACACACAAAATCAGAACTGGGGTTGGGACTTGGGGGCACAGGAGTAATTTTCCAGTGAATGGCTCAGGAAAGGTTCAAGCTACATTCTTCTTTCCATGCCTGCTTGATGTCTTTAGACATGAATCGTGTGATAAAGAATCTAGTTCCGTAAAAAAAAAAAAAAAAAAAAAAAAAGAATCTAGTTCCTAGAAAATGTTCATTAGGAGCAGTGTGTTATGAGTTTCTAACAGGAGTTAGGGCCACTCTGTGCTGAGGCACTGCATATTCTTGAGAAGCAAGTCCTTTTCCCAGGTGACCACAGGGCTGTCACTTGAAAGCAATGCAAAAATCCACTGAGTTGAAATAAGTCAAAAGATGGAGGGCTAGTGACAAAATAACAGTAATAATAGTAATAATGAAGATATTGTCATCATTGTGTGCTAAGCAGAGTTCTAAGCATTTTAGATGCAATAGTTTAACTAATAGCATAATATTAAATTCCAAAAGGAAACCAAAAAATTACCAGTGATTTTAATTCTAGGTGAATGGGAAATCACAGAGGAACAGAGGTGAGAGGGCAGTGGATAGAGGCAAGCCCCATGTATATATATTTTAAATTGCAGTATAATGCACACATCATAAAATTTACCATTAGTGTATTTTGGACATTCAAAATACTGCGCAACCTTCAGCACTCTCTCATTCCAGAACACTTGCATCATTCCCAAGAAAACACAATACTCATTCAGCAGTCAATGTCCAGGCTCCCCAACCCCGTCCCTGGAAACCACTAATCTGCTTTCTGTCTCTATGGATTTGTCTATCCTGGATATTTCAGAGAAATGGAATCACCCCGTGGTGTCTGGCTTCTTTCACCGTCATACTGCTTTCAAGTTTCAGCCCATGCTGTAGCATGTAACAGGATTTTTTTCCTTTTTCTGGATGAATACTATTTCACTATATAGATCTACCACAATTTATCAACTCATCCACTGATGGACACTTGGGTTGCTTTTCTCTTTTACAGGTATTGTGAATACCTGTTCTGAACACTTGCATAAAAGTTTTTCTTTGAGCACCTTTTCTAAATCCGTCTGAGTGTACAGCAGGAGTGGCATTACTGGGTCCTATGGTAATTCTGTTTTAAGTCACTGAGGAACCAGTAACCATATTTAAAAATTACCATCTTCATGAAGCTTCTTGAAGACAGTGACATTAGATAATCCACCACTGCTTGCTAAGCCCACACACAGTCTTTAGCCCACTGGAAGGTAATCTGCCTACCAGTAAGAATCATTACTACAGATCGAGGTCCAGTTTGCACTGTGCCATGGGGCTGCTGGCCTCCAGACAGCACAGAAAGTCAGGAGTTACCACCTACTTTTATTTATAGGATCTGCCATGGGAATTCCAATCCGGATGCAGTTTGCAGCTTCGGGGCTCTCGGGCTGGGGGAGATCTTCACAGTTTGGCAGTTTCAGCCTCATCAGGATCATGGGATTCGATCTGGCAAAAATGTACTCCGTTTGACACAGGACGTTTTCCAGGATTTCACATTCATCGCGACATAAGTCCCGGGGCTTTGGGATGGATGAGGTTTCATCGCAGTAGGGGAAGGCATAGTGGCACAGGGAAGGAATGGCAAACTGAGAGCACTTGTCAGATAAGTGGCTGGAGGTGCCGATCATGGTGAAGGCAGCTGGAAAACAAACACAGTTATTAGCTCCCAGGGGCCAGGGTTTATCTCCTTCGGTTATCTAGTCAACAGGTATCAGATATAAACACACACGAGAAGGAATCCGCTGTACTCAACCAGACAAGGCCAAGAAGAGATTTGGTTCAGATGTCCCAGCGGCTTTACTTTCACTGGCTTGAAAAAAATCATTTTGACTACAAAGTTAAAAAAACAGGATTAAGTTACATATGTCCCGTTTCCCAATAAAAAAAGAATTAATTAGGTTAAAGCGCAATATATTTTTCATTTTTACTACAAAGCAACAGAACTTTGTTTTTCATCCGGTACTTTTTATTAGTTTTATGAAGCTTCTAAAACATTTGACAGCTGCAGGGCTGAACCTGTTGTCTGTGGTGGCAGAGCCTGATCACAGGATTTAGTTCTGTGTCTTGCCTCTGAGGTAGATGACTGGGAAACTTGTTTAATTTCTTTGTGCCTTCGATACTTCCTATTGCATCTTCTGAAAATGAGGCAATTCTCTTGGAAGTTCTTAAAAAGCACAACTCCGTTGTTCCGTGTGTGTGTGTGTGTGTGTGTGTGTGTTAGTGGTCACTTAGCCTAACTTCTTAATGAGTACGTGTACAAAAAGAGTATACCTGCCTCCCTTTGCATTGACGAGGAGCTTGTACCTCACAAGACAGTCTAGGGGTGGTTGGTACACTGTTTCCCAATGCATCTTCCTCCCAACATTCATTCTGTAGAACATTCATAGTGTTTGAGAAACTAGGGTTCCAGGGCTGAACAGGTTTGGGAAATGTCGAGTTGAACAAAAATAAATGGCTTTTTTTTAAAACTATATATTTTCCAGTAAGCAGAGATCCATCAAAAATGTCTAAGAGAGCATTATTATAAATGGGTGATGAAATATTTACACTGGAACTCCCACTTATTTTTGCAAATACTTAGTAAAAAGTACATTAAAATGTCCTTATATTAGGATGAAATGTGTCTTCAAAAGCCCCTCCCCAACAGTCCTTTTTCTGTCCTCTGGCCTTTCAGAATCCTTCCTCCTCAAAGTTCTCTAGCTTGTGGCAACCACAGCTTTTCATAGTTGCTTCTCCAGGTTAAATAGCTCCCCTGGCCTCCCATTAGTTCCTTCGTATTCCTCATGGGACATAATTTCTAGACTCTTTGCTGTTCTGTGTGCCTGTCTCAAGTTTGTTCTTGCCTCATAAACCCGAAGGTCACCAGAAACTACAAGGTACTTCATTACATGTGAATTTCAGGTAAACATTTGGAGCATACTTACACTAAGAAGTTCTCCATTGTTTATCTGGAATTCGAATGTAACTGGGTGTCCTGTATTTTTATTTGCTAAAGCTGGCAACCTTATTAGAATCCTATAAAGGCAATTTTTTTTTTTTACTTTTAAAGATTTTATTTATTTATTCATGAGATACACAGAGAGAGAGAGAGAGGCAGAGACACAGGCAGAGGGAGAAGCAGGCTCCACGCAGGGAGCATAAAGGCAATTTTAATGGCTTGCAAGGCTTCATGGCACCCAGGCATAACTACACACTAACCAGCAGAACCAGGTGTGCAAAATCATACAGGGTGGCCTACACTACTTCACTCCTGTGTGCTAGAAAGCGCCTCACTGTGAGATTTCCATTGAAAAGATACTTCCGTTTCAGACAAATGAAGAAAGCAGTCTAACGTACATTCCAGAACACAGAGATCCTCTCTTCGGCTGCTTTGTGGTTCTGCTCCTAACCCCTCTGCCTAGCCTGATCCTCTGGCAAGAGAGGAGCTCAAGAAAGCGTTTGGTGAGGAAGAGTTACACAAGGTATCCATACAATTTCGTTGGTGTTACCTACCTGTGATCTGATTTTCTATTTCCCCTTGCATGTGCAAGGACTCCATATAAACGGTGCGGTTGCCAATAAATCTTGCACATGCAATTCCTCTGTATGGCTGACAGAACCCATCTTCTTCATACTCATCTCTAAAAACAGAGCACAGATATTAATGAGCTGGTGCAGCGCATTCACACCCAGTTGGCTCTGACTGTGTGATGCCCGAAACGGTCGCTAGAGGGAGAAGCTGAGCACAGTATCCCAAAGGCTGCATTAAGGAGTCCCAGTTCCATCCATCACTTAAAACATCTGCCGGTCACGTTGGTCAAGCTTCCTTCACCCCCCGAAAATCATTCTGAAGCGCAAAATCATCCTTAAATATGGGAGAAAGCACTTTTATTGTCGCAGCTGGTGGTGGGCTGGAAGATGATGTAGTTATAAAAGTAAAGAGGAAATGAGTTGGGAATCTGGGCACATGTTCTACAGTATTTTTTTTTTTAAGCACAGATTATTTCTGCTTCATTTGCTACAAAGGCGTGGGCACATTATCCACAAGATCCACTCCAACTGATGTGTCAATTAGGAGGCTCCATGGGGTGAGAAGCTTGGTGCAGCTGGAAAGAAACCAGAGGGCAGTGCAGTTATGTGGCTCCACACTGCTGAAGATCCATTATCTCTACAGTGCACAGAGAGGTCCAGGCAACCCAGGGACTGCACAATTTCAAATGAGTCACTAAGTTACAGGAACTCTAGAAAACATATCAATGAAAATCTTGCTTTCGTGATCCCCGAAAACTTTAAAAATAATCTTAAAAATTTTTTGTTGCCTTGAAATTATGATAATAAAAAAGGAGGGGAAGTAGATTTCATTCTGAAGACAAGGGGATGCCAGATAGTGTGGTTAAGTGACAGTGTGGCAAATGGCTGGAGATCTAAGGCTGGAGATAGGACCCAAGGTGGCAGATTCAGCTTGAAAGGACAGAGGCTGTAACATCCCACAAGGCCTATGATAAGCACAAGACACCAGAGCATAGAATATCCAGCTGGTTCTCAAAAGCAGACCACAGCCGAACAAAAGGCCACCTGCCATACTTTTAGGCTGACTTCACCCTGAATGCTCCTCCTCTGTTAATCTGGCTGGAATCAATACCTTGTCTGAATAAAAAATATCACTTCTCCAGGGCACCTGGGGTAGCTCAGTCGGTTGAGTGTCTGCCTCTGGTTCGGGTCATGATCCCAGGGTCCTGGGATGGAGCCCTGCATAAGGCTCACCCTGGAGCCTGCTTCTCCTCCCTTTGCCAATCCCCACCACTCAAGCTTTCTCTCTTTCTATGCTCTCTCTCTCTCAAATACATAAATAAAATCTTTGGAAAGAATTATCACTTTTCCTCTTTGGCGCATAAGTGAGGAGAAGGAAATTGTCTTCCTGGGTTTAACATTTGCATGTCCTTAGGCAATCTCTCTGAGTCCTCTGAGCTATGGCTTACTTATCTATAAGATGAAGATAATCATTGGCCTTTCTATCCTATAAGTGAAAGTCATGAGAAGCCTATGAAATAATGTAAACGCTTTTTAAAAAGTGCTACACATGCAGGAGTCACATGTGCTTACTATTGAAGTATTTACGATTACCAAAGAAGACACTTATTTAAAGGACAATTATTTACTAAGCTCCTACTCTGTGAAATGGACTGTAGTCAGTCTAGGGCCACAAATGTGGGAGTCTAGAGAGTCCAACTATCACAGGAGACCAAGTGAAAGAAATCTGATAAAGCTAATTATTAAAAGACCAGATTCTAGAGTCTCTCTACTCCCCATTCACGGTAACAGTCATTTTGAAGGTGGACATGGGGGGAAGTATCTTCACGTTAGTTCCCCAAAACAGTGTGTATTGCAAAGCTCTTATAAACATAACCTTTAAATACACATACAAATGAATATATCATATACCTGACATGAAGACATTGAAATTTTAATGTCGTAAAATCCTGCAAGCACTTCACATGTTTACTTTCATAAATCCTAGAGTAATGTTGAAGCCTTTTTGGCTTAAATTTTACTTGGGTTGTAAAATTAACCCCACTTTTATTGGGTAACTAATACCATAAACCTATGGGGAGAAAGAAGTTTCTCGATGACCTAGCCTTGGGTCTTGGAAACCAAAGTACTGAGACCAGAAAGTACTTCCACACCACCCCCTGCTATTACAGATGATGCTTTTCTATCCCTAGGCATTAGCAGAGCCCTGGACTTTTAAGGTGTCATTATGAGAACACTTCTTCCTCCCCCATATTAAACTCTCAAGGCCTCAATTTATATCTCTTGGGAGGACAAAACTCTGGAATTACCCCCAGATATAAATCCCTAACCTACTGGGAGTTCCCATATTTTATGTGTGAGGCTTAGGCTAAACTTCTTACCACCTTTCCAGTTCAAGACTCTAAAAAGACTCTTTGAATCCT
This sequence comes from Nyctereutes procyonoides, assembly GCF_905146905.1. Lineage (NCBI taxonomy): Eukaryota > Metazoa > Chordata > Mammalia > Carnivora > Canidae > Nyctereutes > Nyctereutes procyonoides. The sequence continues at coordinate 43,544,977 of NW_026575140.1, read as the reverse complement.
TTTTTTTTTTCATAATGAAAAGGAATGCAGTTCCTTGGCTGCATATTTCTTATCAAGGGCTTAGCACTGCAGGTGTATTGAATTTTTGACTGTGCCCAGAATTCCTGATATTTTGACCAGTCTTTTGGGGACAGATATAAAAAGCAAAACAAAACAAAACAAAACAACAGTGTGTAATGTCATCTGCTAGGGAATAGTTCCCGGCTGCTCTGAAGAATCTCCTCAGAAAGCTTTTGAAAAATACCAACGCCTAAGCCCCACCTCAGACCCATTAAATCATACTCTCTGGGGATGCAGCATAGGCATGCATGCTTTTTGAAAAACTCTCGGGTGATTTGCATGTGGTCAAGAACCACAGCACTAGAAAAATAAACCTCTATTAAGTGTCTGACACTCTCCGTGCTGGGTACTATGCTAAGTGCTTTCTTCCAAGTAGCCCCTTATGTGGTATTATAATCCTTATTTTACAGAGGGAGAGATTCAGGTTCAGAGAAATAATTGGGTCAAATGCACAAAGCCAATTATAGGTGGAGCTAGGATTTGAGCTTAACATATAAGCTTAAGTCATTACATCACGTTGTTGGATCTATCATGATGTTCTGCTTTTCAGTATTACTTTTAATTAGATCAGCCTAATCATAAATAAGAGGCTTTAAAATGAGCCTTTTTTCTGTACCAGGAACTGTTAAGTTCTGTGTACATATACAATTGATATTAAATCATTGAATCCTGACAACCATCTTATAAAAAAGGTGAAGGTGTATTCATTCCCATTTTACAGATGAGAAAGCTGAGAGTCAGAAAGAGCAAAGAACCTGTCTAAATATACATAGCAAGTAGAAGAGCTAGATTTGTCTAAAACTAGTGCTTGCAACCATGCTATACAGCTTCCCTCCAAATGGTTTATGAAAGTGTTTGCACTGCTTAGAGGGGCTTTCTGCTGTGAAGATGCTTGGGTGTTTGCTGGGTGGTGACAAGGTTTTCTCTTGAACATAGAGTCACAGTCATGTTTCATGCATCCCATTTTTCCTGCTGGCTTTGGCTGGAGGGGAACCAGTGCTCCTCCAACATTCATCAGCTCTATGCTTTTCTCCAGCTCATACTTCTTTCATCATTAATTTTGTGGAGCAAAATTAAAATAATGGAGCACATGGCAGCTAAACAGCAAGGGCACTTGCAGTGAGTATGCCCAAGGCTGCATTCTTTGTACAGAGAAGCAGGGTGCATAGTGAACAGGCAAATGGAATTTTGCACGTTTATCACAATGGCTGGCACCAACATGTGCCAGCTACCTCAACTTGATGTCAAGAAGCAGGGGTGCTTTGTGATGGGGACTCATGTTTTTCACAAAAGTAATTTAGGTACCATGTTGCCAATCCCTATCACCTTCTCCACGGGAGACCATGGAGGTGGAAGGATCTTATGAGAGATAGTCATACAGGGCTAAGGGTCACCATAACCAACATGGCAGCAGTAGGGGTGTCCCATCCAGGGCCCTCTGGAGACCAGTGAAAGGAAATGCGGCCACCGCAAGTCACAACCCAAGGGAGTTTTATAGTGACAATGAAAATCAAAAGCCACAAGTTCCTGGCCCAATTTCTCAGGTCAGTGACTAAAGCAGAGAATTATGATGATGGAAAAAGTGCATTGCATGGTATGGGGCATGTGGAGACTATCTGTAGTTTTGGGAGCAGAGAGAAAGGAGGAGAAAGGATGAGTGGGTGCATGGGATTGGGAAAGTGAAAAGATGTAGAACACCCTAAGGAATGCCCAAAGAGTTGTGCCAATTTTGGACCATGAGAGGCCCATGACTGCTCTTTTCAGCTTCCAGGAAGGGCAGGCTTTCCGAAGGCTGCCTCAATTTAAGGGACACAAGAGAACAAACTCAATGATTGTCTTAGATATATGATTTCAAAGGAAACCCTGAAATATGACTGGGAAAACTGGCATAATTCAAATAAGGTCTATAGAGTAGTTTGTATTGTACCAATGATAATTTCTTCCCTTTTTTTTTTTTTTTAAATGTAGGCTCTGCACCCAGTGTGGAGTCCAGAGTGGGGCTTAAACTCACAACCCTGAGATCGAGACCTGAGCTGAGATCAAGAGTCAGGTGCTGGGCAGCCCCTGTGGCACAGCGGTTTAGCGCTGCCTGCAGCCTGGGGTGTGATCCTGGAGACCCGGGATCGAGTCCCACGTGTGGCTCACTGCATGGAGCCTGCTTCTCCCTCTGCCTGTGTCTCTGCCTCTCTCTGTCTCTATGAATAAATAAAATCTTAAAAAAAAAAAAAAGTCAGATGCTTAATCTACTGAGCCACCCAAGCACCCCAATAACTTCTTACTTTTGATCATCGCACTATGTTTATGCAAGACATTAACATTAGGAGGAATGGGGAGAAGGACATATGGAAACTCTCTGTACTATTTTTGCAACTTTTCTTAAGTATAAAAATATTTCAAAATAAAAATCTTACAGGGGGAGAGGTGGAAACCTTACTGTGCGCAGAAAGACCTGGAGATGCTATGGGGTGAGGGGGTTAGGTAAGCCATCAGATGATCTCCTTTCATCTTTATAACAACCCTAGAACACTCCCTCTGGGTCTCTCCCTGGGTGGCTGAATTGCCTTCACTAACAATTCACTTATTTGTTTGAGGCTTGGCCTACTTCTAAATTCAAACGCTTCCAGGAGAGATGACCTATTTGGTCGGGAAGCCTTCAGCGTAGATTGATTTTTGCTAGCTGCCGCGGGCACTGTCATCTTTATCGAAAACCATATAGGAAGGCAGACTGGGGCAGCGGATGGGAGGTCTGTGTTGGAAGTAGGCAGGTCTGGGCCCAGCTTCAAGCCAGGATGACCCAGAAGGTGGGCTGAGGATGGAAGGTATGAGGCTCACCAATAGAGGGCACCTCTGTCATCTGGTTCATTATTCTCCTCTTCACAAAGTGATCTTTTCAAACACAGACCTGATCACCTCATTTCCTGCCTAAAATGATAGTTTCCTACTCATTTCAGGTTCCTGCCTACAGCCTACGAGGCCTTTCATAATCTAGGCCCTCCCATTTTTCCTACCTTGCTCCTGCCAGTCAAGCCTATGAACTTGATCATACTGGCTACATGAATGACTCTGCTAGTCTCGAAACAGGGAAGGCAAGTTTGCTGTTCCTCTGACTTGGCTTACACTCTTCCTGAGGCCTAGAATGCCTTCCACCCTTGTTCTCACTCTGTGAATGTCTTCTTGTCTTCAAGATGCAAATGCTAAGCTCCCCCCAAGAGTTAGTCACTGACCTCCACCCAGGCCGGCTTCTTTATCACACATCATACCTCTGACTCCGTATTAGGTTTGTATGGTTACTGTCCACCTTGCGACCACTTTAAGGCAAGGACCATGTCTGATTCCGCTCCCACCCAGCACAGTGCACAACTCAGGAAACCTGCTGAATGAGGGAAAGGATGCTGCCAAGAACCATCTCCCTCCAGACCTTCAGAAGTGGAAACGGAGACCCGCTGCCTGACTGATCAACAACGGAACCAGACGTAATAGATGTGCGGCTGTCCCAGGCTAGCCCGTGGACATGCCAGAAGCACCCTCCAAACTGGAAGCCACTTTCTTCCTCTTTAGATTTTACACTGGAGCATGGGTAGGCCTAACAGACTTATTGATGAGTTAGGCCCTTAAAAATTTCCCCTTTGGGGGAATAAGACCAGTTAAAATGCATGCCTCTCCTTAGTGGGAAGAGAATGAGTGTAAAGGTATTTTACAAACTATAAAATCTTACTCAACCCAGAAAATAGTAAACAGGTATTCAAATACTTGAATACAGATATTCATAGCAGCACTAGCCAAAAAGCGGTAGATACACATGATAGACTACTATTCAGCTATAAAAAGAGGAATGAAGTACTGAAACATGCTATAACATGGAAGCAGCTTTTGTTTTTTTAAAGATTTTATTTATTTATTTGTGAGAGACACACAGAGGGAGGCAGAGACACAGGCAGAGGGAGAAGCAAGCTCCCTGTGGGGAGCCTGATGCAGGACTCCATCCCAGGACCCCAGGATTGCAACTTGACATGGATGAATCTTGAAATGAGATAAACCAGACATGAAAGGTCACATATTTTAATGATCCCATTTACATAAAATATACAGAATAGGTAAATTTATAGAGATGGAAAGCAGATTGGTAGTTACCAAGGCCCCAGGGAGGGAGAAATAGGGAGTAACAACTCAATGGGTATAAAGCTTTATTTTGCTATGAGGAAAATATTTTGACACTGGATATGAGGTAGTAGTTACACAACATTGTGAATGTGTTAACTGCTATCCAATGGCTCACTTTAAAATGGTTAATTTTTAATGCTATGCGAATTTCACCTCAGTTAAAAATATTTATTTATATATACCCAAGGGACAAGGTTGAGGGACCTTGGGAGAGTGCCAATGGTTGGAATTTCAAGCTTCAGATCCAGGGAGAAGTTTTGGGGATGGCTTTATGGATTGCTTCCAAGCAGACTAAACTGCTGCAAGCATTGCCAATTTACGCAGTATCAGCAGGTTTCTTTGTTCTGATTCTTGTGGCTCTCCAACCAGAATGCCAGAGAGAGTGGCCTGCAAGCCCACAGCATGGCAACCTCCTGTATGCAGATCACAGTGAAGGAAATAATCCAACACTTTTGAATTTACCGCACTCTATGCCCATTAAGAGCTCCATTTTGAGCCATGAAGATGAAATCACATCAAATTGCCTGCCCTTAAAGCTCTGAATCTTGGTCTGAAGGAAAGCAAAGTATTTCTAGATGTGTAGAGTATCCCTAGGGGTGCTCCAGAGAGCAATTTAGCAACTGTGAGTTATCTTCTCTCATTTGGGAAGTAATTTCTTCCCTTTTTTTCTCTATTTAGTATCAAAATATTGTCATCATAGCAAAATAAAACTCCATACTCATTGAGTAGTTATTTCTTATTTCTCCCACTCCCCAGCTCCTGGTAAGCACCAATCTGCTTCCTGTCTCTATGAAATTATCTATTCTGGAGAAGCAATAATAACTTACCAGTGCCTGCCCAAGAGACCATCATGGCAACAGGAAGATGGAAAGTATACCTTACAAAATTTGTAAATCAGGCCACTAATATTAGCTGCTCAGTTAAAAGCAGAGCCATGGCAAACCCACACACACGTGCTCTCCAGGGCCAGCTCTTAGGTCTGGGTGCAAAACTTTCCATCTCAGAAATAGGGTTCTCCCTTGACAGGTACAGTCACATCTCTCTCACTCTCTCTCTTAAATATTTTATTCATTTATTTATTTGAGAGAGAGAGAGAGAGAGAGACTGAGCAAGGGGGGCAGTAGAGGGAGAGGGACAAGCAGACTCCATGCTAAGCATGGAGCCTGATACCATGACCCCAAAACCACAACCTGAGTCGAAACAAAGAGGAGGCTGCCCAACCAAATGAGCCACCCGGGCATCCCAGTCATATCTCTTGAAGGTGAAAATTGGCTGTTTTTAATTTAAAAGGGGGGATACATGATAAAACTAAGAATCCAAGTAAAGAATGAAAAATTATTCCAATATGGATAAATGATCAGAGACATGGAAACTTTAAGAACAAATTAGAATCTGATGTGGTCTAAAAAGCTATTCCCTATCTAAAAATACCCTTCTTTTTCCTGAGAAGACTCTGGGCCATGAAGTATCTTTGGTTAACTGTGAACCAGAAGGACAGAAAATAATTTAATTCTCTTCGGCTGTAAGTATACACCCTCAGAGAAGGGGCATCAGGACAAATACAGATGGAGATACGGAAAGAGCTGGTCAGAATGAAGGAGGGAAGGTGAGAGTCCTGGAAAGGGAGGTGTCTGGAGCGCCAAGAGTAGACTTTGCCTGAGGCTGGCTGTGACCAAGAGATTACAGGTTAAATATGTGATCCCAAACTTATCTCACAAACTGTGTTCTCTAAAGACCAGTCTACACTTCGGCATCAAAGAGGATAACGCGTTAACACACCTGACCTTAAGGGTCAGTTTTCAAAGTAAGCCAATCCAGGCCCATCAACCCAGAGGGGCAATGACTCACAGAGAAGATCTCAATCTCTCAGGCTGAGAACTCACCTAACTCCTAACATCTCTTCTCTCACTACAACGCCTCTGTGAGCATGAGAGTCACTCCTGAGGTGACTGTGTCAAGTATCATGTGCTGTTTCCCATACCTGGACACTGACAATTATTAACATTTATTTCCTTAGCAAAAGCGTCCCTTACTCTTTCTCACATCACTTTTTTGCTTTAAAAATTAAGTTATAGGGATCCCTGGTGGCGCAGCAGTTTGGCGCCTGCCTTTGGCCCAGGGCGCGATCCTGGGGACCTGGGATTGAGTCCCACGTCGGGCTCCCGGTGCGTGGAGCCTGCTTCTCCCTCTGCCTGTGTCTCTGCCTCTCTCTCTCTCTCTGTGACTATCATAAATAAATAAAAATTAAAAAAAATATTTAAAAATTAAGTTATAAAGGGCGCCTCAGTGGCTCAGTCAGTTAAGCATACAACTCTTGGTTTCAGCTCGGGTGGTGGTCTCAGGGTCGTGGGATCAAGTCCTGTGTTGGGCTCCTTGCTCAGCGTGGAGACTGCTTGTCCCCCTCTCTGGGCTCCTCCCCCTGCTTGCTCTCTCTTTTTTTTTCTTTCTCTGTCAAATAAGTAAATAAAATCTTTTTTAAAAATTTAAATTTTAAAAGTTTTTTTTCTTTGTCCATGAACCATTAAAACAAACAGATGAATAATGTTCTGTCATAGTTTCCATAGCAGCACATAATAGTTACTTGTATCCAACTTAGAAATGGGAAGGTACTGGCTTTGCTTCATAAAGATGTTTGGAAATACAAGGGTTGCATTTCACTTTGGAAAAGGAGCAGAATTACCCAGGCTTGTATCTCACAAATGCAATTTGAGGGAAAATTATGCATGTAATATATTTTATTATTATTTAAACACACATCTGAAATGATAGGACTGCCCTAGTACCTATTTGCAAGAATATGAAGATCACTAATAAAAGATTGAGTGATTTTTGCCCTCTCCTGTTTGCTGAGGTTTTTGTGGTAGGTTTGCCTTGTACCTTCTAAGAAGTCCTGGGGTGTTTTCACTCTTCCTCCTATGAAGGGCCTACTTTGCCTGTCAACCTTGGGCTGGAGCCGGGAACACTTAGGTGTGACTTGGAGCCCCCAGACTCAGCCCCTGTCCCCACTGCTGACTTCTCATTAGAAACTCTTTGGATATTTTTTGGCAGTTCTCCAAATATCAGGCATTCAAATGACCCCTAAATTCGCCCATTGAGAATAAAAGGAGTTTAGAATAATATGAAATTCACACATACCAATCTGGTCAGATTTTCTACCACAAATGTTACTAGGATTGCTTTGATTTGCTTTTCACTTTCCTTTTATGCCTTTGGCTCTGGGTTGAAAAAAGAAAAGGTCTGTGGAAAGTGGCAAAGGGAATTTAGGGACTTCTTAGGAGGGTTTAATTTCATATTGCTACTCAGAAGTGGGGTGAAACCCAATCCCCAATTCTTGCTTTTCTGTTTCCGCTCAGCTTTGTCTCCCACCCCTTCTGTGGATGGCAATTATGAAAGACTGTCATAAAAAGCAATTATGAAAGACTATCACCATGAAAAACAATGGTGAACTCACTGCTTTCCCAACCCCAATCCAAAATAAGGCAATACAGAGGTGTCCCTGTCAAGTCTAGAATGTTACACATTTTAAAAAATTGTAGTAGAGGCAGAAATTCATGTTAAAATAAGGATGGATTTGTGATGCACCGAATGGGAATATAGTAATTAGACCAGTGATATCTGTTAGACAAGAGGTCTCTGAAAAATAATTGTGAAATCTGGTGGGTTCTTCAAGGAGAAATATGGAATAGGGATGGATTAGTGAGAGGAGGGGGCTCTTAGTTTTGATATTCAGGAGTTAACAATATAATCCCTGTTCACCAGGACTCTACAGTCTAGTAGAAGAGAAATATAAGTGTGATTAATACAGTTACTGTTCCTCTTCCCTCTCTCTCTCTTTCCATTCCTTTTCCTTTTCAACCAACAAGTTTGTGGAACCCTTGAGCTGAGAATAAAAGAAGGGGCATCCAGTTAAGACTGGGAAGGCTTCGGGATCCCTGGGTGGCGCAGCGGTTTGGCGCCTGCCTTTGGCCCAGGGCGCGATCCTGGAGACCCGGGATCGAATCCCGCGTCGGGCTCCCGGTGCATGGAGCCTGCTTCTCCCTCTGCCTGTGTCTCTGCCAATCTCTCTCTCTCTCTCTCTGTGACTATCATAAATAAATAAAAAATTTAAAAAAAAAAAAAAAAAAAAAAAAAAAAGACTGGGAAGGCTTCTGGAGGAGGTAGTTTAAAAGAGGAATAAATCAACAAATCGTGGATAAAATACAGTTGACCCTTGAACAACACAGGGGCTGGGGAGCTGAACCCTGTACAGTTGAAGATCTGTATATAACGTTTGATTCCCAAAAAAACTTAACTACTAATAGCCTACTGTTGACCAGAAGCCTTACTGATAACACAAACAGTTAATTAACACATATTTTATGTTATGGGGATTATATACTATATTCTTATAATAAAGTAAGCTAGAGAAAACATTATTAAGAAAATCATAAGAGATAAAAAAAAAAGAAAATCATAAGAGAAAACACATTTATAATACAATACTATATTTATTGAAAATAACCTGCCTCGAAGTGGGCCCACAGTTCAAACTTGTGTTGTTCAGGGATCAACTGTGGTAATGCTAGCCAAGGTAAGTGGAGTCAGAGGTAGAGTAAGGCTAAATGGGAGTAATGGGAGGAGGGAGGCAGGATAAGTCCAAGGGTTGGGCCTTAACCTGTGAAGTCGGGTAAAGAGTTCATGATTCCATTACCTGCCCTGTGCATTCAAATCTTGGGTTTCATCTTGAAAACAAAAGGAAAAAAATAAAAAAAGAAATCAAAAGGACACCAGAAAGTGATGTGATTAGTCACAGTGTTTCAAATGGTGGGATTGGAGATCAGAGGCTATGGATTAGGGCCCAAGATGGTAGGTTCAGCTTGAAAGGGCAGGAGTCATAATCACCCATAAGGACTTGCAATAAACCCAAGACACAGAGTATAGACCATCTAGCTGTTTCAATGGAAAGAGCTGAGCCGGCATCAGAGGTGGTAGAAAATGGTATGAGATTGCTGGCAGAGTTGGTGTGAAAGGGGACTGTGAACTCAGGGCAGGCAACATGCCTGTAGCTGTTCCCTGAGCCTACCATCACATGGAGTCATTCAATTGGAATGGGACTTTACAGGCATCTGGCCCAACTCTTTCTAAAGGTGAGAGAACCAAGAGTGAGTGGCTGTGTGACTTGACTGAATTCACTGATGGACAGAATGCAGTGTAGTGGAAAGAGCATGCCTTTGGAGACCCACAAACATACAGGGTTCAATCTTAACAAGTGCTTTCTAACTGCATGTGGCCTTGGGCTAGGTATGTAATCTCTCGGAGCCTCTGTCACCATATCTGTTTAGCTGGCATGTTAAACAAAATAACGTATGCAAAGTATTTGCTCATGATAGTTGTTTATGAAGTATAATGTCCCTTTCTGTTTTACTTAATCTAAAAATATGTACTGATTTGCTTACTATATACCAGGCACTATTCTAGGCATGGCAAGAAGAAAGCAGACAAAAATCCTCACCCTTGTCACACTTATGCTGACTTAGATATTTACCTGGAAACTCTTTCTCCCACTCCTTTTTAATAATTCATATCTTGTAGTTCCTTCTCATTGTACCAAAGATTGGTCATGTGTAAAATTATGCATGTGTGAGTATGGCTTATGAAGTAAGGTAGAGAGGTCTAGACTCAGGGAAGATAATTTTGATTAAACTGCCACTTCTATACCTACTTGGTCTGCTCCCTAAACTGCTTCCCATCCCATTACAGTGGATGGGCCCAACCGTTGCCTTGCACAGGTGGATCTCACTCCCTCACCTATTCAGGGACAATTGTCCCTTTTCTGTTTATCTGACATTTGTTCCTTTTCTGTTTATCACCATTTCCCCCATCTCTATTGGATCATTTCTCTCAATACACCAATGTGCTATAATATCTACCATTTTCTTTTTTTTAATTTTTAAAGAAGATTTATTTATTTATTTAGAGAGCATGAGTAGGAGGGGCAGAGAGAATCTCAAGCCGACTCTGCACTCAGCATGGAGCCCAATTGTGGGGGTAGGGGGTGCTCAATCTCAGGACCCTGAGACCACAACCCCAGCCAAAACTAAGTGTTGGCTGCTTAATCTACTGCACCACCTAGGCGTCTCTTATTTTTTTCCTTTTAAAGATTTATTTCTTCAGAGAGAGAGAGAGAGAGAGAGAGAGAGAGAGCATGACCATGGGAAGGGGCAGAGAGAAAGGGAGGGAGAGAGAGAGGCAGACTCCCTGCTGAGTGCGGAGTCCCATGTGGGGCTCGATACCATGACCCTGAAATCACCCGAGCCAAAAATCAAGAGTTGGACACTCAACTGACTGAGCGACCCAGGTGTTCCTAACTCCCATTTTAAAACAAATTCTTCTTGAATTGTGTCCCTGTTCAGCTACCTCCATGTTTTTCTGCTTCTATTTATAGCAATACTTCTCTCAAAGCAGTTATCTACATCTGTTTTCCCCAGTTCTTTCACTTACTCTTGGGCCAACCCCCATCAGGGCTTTGCTTTTCAATCCCCTGAAAGAGCTCTTGTCAAGGTCAATAATCTCCATGTTACTAAATTCAATAGTAAATTTCCAGTCTTTATCTTTATTGACTTAGCAGCAGCATTTGACACAGCTCATCACTCCTTGAAACACTTTGCTTCACTTGGCTTCCAGGATACTGTTCTCTCTCGATTTTCCTCTTACTTTTCTGGCTGTGTCTTCTTGGTCTCCTTTGCTAGTTTAAGATTTCAGTCATTGAGAGCCTGATGTTCAGTCCTCAGACCTCTTTCTCCTGCTCTCACTCTGAACCTAATATTCTCATCTCCTAGCTTTATTTTTTATTTTAATTTATAATAATATATATATATATATATATATTTTAGAGAGAGAGCGTGTAGAGAAGGGGCAGTGGGAGAAGGACAGAGAGAATCTTAAGCAGACTCCACACCCAGCATGGAACACCTTGCAGAGCTTGATCTCATGATCCTGAGGTCATGACCTGAGCCTAAATCAAGAGTCAGACGTTTAACCGTCTGAGCCACCCAGGCACCCTCTTCTAGCTTTAAGTGACCATTTCTGTGCTAAGGACTCCCAAATTCATATCTCGAGCTGACAATACTCTCTGAACTTCAGCCTCCCTACCCACTTGGGTATCTAAAAGGAATTCAAACTCAGCATGTCCAAAATTGAACTCTATTTTCTGCCAAGACCATTCTTGCGTTCTTCATCCCAGTAAATAATAATTCCTTCCTTCCAATTCCTTACAGTAAAAACATCTGAGTTCTCCTTAACTCTATCCTTTCTCTCATAACCCTATCTAGACTATCAGCCCATGTTTTCACTTCCTTTAAAATTTATCCCCAATCCACCTTTACTGATACCCTTTGGTTCAGGCCACCATTACCTCTGCATGGTCTTTCCCAACAGCCTTATGACTAGTCTTTCTACTCACATTCTTGGCCAGTGGCTTCCCTTCTCATGCTAAGTGAAAACTGGAGTCATTAAAACATCCTGGCATAGCCTCCTGCCACCCCCACCATTTCTCTGACCTCATGCCTATCACTTTCCACCTTGTCCTTACTTGCCTGGTTATTACCCATTGCACTTAGTATCATCTGATATACTCTGTATCGATACTTTTATTATTTATATACAACCTTCATGGGGACAGGTCACTTCTATGTCCCCATGGTGCCTAGGAAGTGTTAAGTTGTTGACAAAACAAAACAAAATGTTTAATGAATGAATTAAATCTCCTTCACTTTTGATTTTAACTTCTGGGTGGTGGCAGCAAAGAGGGAGCCTGAGTTCATCTAGCAACCTGAAATTTATAATCAGTTTTTCTACTTCCCCAGCCTGGCCACTTGGCCTCCCAGTGAATTCAGTTCTGCTGAATGGAAAGAACAAAGAAGAGAAGAGGAAAGGGGGCAAACTTTGTGAGTAACAACATTCTAAGTCAAAAAGTAAGTTAGCTTCCAAAGCACTTCTTGAATTTGAGCCCTCTTGTCCCTCCTGCCCTAGGTACCCACCACCTCTCAGCTGATTCATTGTAACAGTCCCCTGACGGGTCATCAGCCTCCAGTTTTCTGCTCTTCCCATCTACCCTCCATGAAGCTACCAAAGGGCCATCTAAAATGGAAATCTGTGTCACCCCTATGGCTGACACTCTCCATAAAGCACACTGCCATCCTCAGGTACACAGTAAATTCTCATCACTTTAATAAATATAGGATTGAAAGGCCACAGACTTTTTAGCTAGTCTACTCAAGTTACAAGGATTTTCTCTCTTCTTTCTTCCACCTACCTTCATAAGTCATTGAGATCTTTCTCTGTGCTCAATGATATCCTCAGCTTTGAGGCATATTAAAAAAAAATAACCTTTGACTTTTAGCTATGGATATCATTTGTATTCATACCTAGATGTTTGCAAAAATACTATATTGCCCCACACAGAAACAATATCCACAACAAAAAGGTGGGGATGGAGGGAAGAATGAATGTTTTCTGTACACCTACCATGTGCCAGGAACCCTCAAGGTGGTAGTATTTTCCACATTTTCTAGTTGAGAAAACTAAGGTTCAGGGATTAACTCTTGCCCAAAGCCTTAGGACTCACTCCAAATTTCCTGCTGTTTCCACTATGAGGAATACTATAACACCAAGAAACAAATATATATGAGAATGTGTCCACATACAATTTAGTAGAAAAGACACAAAATAGTATCTGCACAGATAATACTGTTATATAAAATGGTTATATGTACATGGTCAAAGAAGGAATTTAGATGGAAATACTTGATCTTGATTTTATGGGACCACGTGTCCTCCAAATTGTCCCAATGCTTAGTAACGATACAGTAGTCAGATCATCATATTGAGAAAAAAAGCTTGAGGAAGAGGGCTTCCTTGTGTGGTCCAGGGCTTAGAGTCAGCAGAAGGGAGACAATTTCTTAAGCAGTAGTCAGAGAAGGTTTTCTGGAGGAGGAAAGGAGGGTAGAAAAGGTAAGGGAGAGATTTAAAGCCAGACAGAGAGAAGATGAACAAAAAAGATCCCTCCTGGCAGTCCAGCTTGGTAGAAGTCCCCTCTATCCAGCAAGGACTGCTCCCACCTCCTAGATACTGACAGGAAAAATGCTGGCCAAGTAAAGTTTCAAGTTTCTCTAGGGCATTACCTAACAAGCAGGATGCTGGGACTGATCTTGGCATTGCTGAGTGGAAAAGTCATTGGGCTGGAAATCAGAAGGCCAGGGTCCTTGGTCCTGATTTAGCTGCCAACAAACTATTTCCATCTAACCTTGGATAGGTCACTAGGTCTCTTTTGTCCTCAGTCACTCCATCTGTAGAATATAGAAGTCAAACTATATGGTATGTTCTTTCCAATTCTAACCTTTTATGGCCAGTCTAGTTTAAGCTCTCATCATGTCCCACCAAGACAGTTGTGGTCTCCTCCTAACTGGTGTCACTACCTCCATTCTTTAGCCTGGAGATTGATCTTTCATGCTGTCACAATATGGGCTACCTAACAGGTAGACCAGATCATCTCTTGTTTACAACTGCAGTGACTCTGCGCTGTATAAGGGCCGCTGGAGACAGTCCTACCACGTTAACAGGGATCATAAGGCCCTGAAAGACTGGTCCCATCTGCCTCTTCAGCTCCTGCCACTGCCTTTCTTGGAACTCCATGCCCTAGTGATAAGGAGCAGCTCATAGTTTCTGAGGATATCGTGTCAATACAGACGTTCGTGCACTGGTTACTTCCTTCTGAGAAACACATTTTGACCTTTCTTCACCTGGCTCACCATTCTAGCTCAGTTCTATTATCTTTAATGTTCTTTCTAGAATCCCCCCAGAGTAGTTCATGTGCTTTCTCTAGCATCCTATATATACTTCATTCTACTGTGATTGTTGATATGTCTATTCCTCTACCAGGAAGAATGTTCCTGAAGCACAGAAGCTATTCCTATTTTTCTTTGTAGTCGTAACACATCCCTGATCTCACTCTCAGCAGAGCCCAGTACATTCAACATGGTTTGTAGCAGTTGTTCAGTGCTTATGAAACTGCACTGTGTGCTTCTTAGCTGTAGCCACAAAGACTCCCTCCAGATTCCAATGCCATCAGCCTTCGATGAGCCCACATTTGAATCCGATCTCAAAGGTGGACCAAGGCAGGTCCTTACCATTTCTTTAGTGCACTTAGCTAGCTCCCCAAGAACCCCGTAGCCCCAAATCTGTTAGTTTCAGAATAGGCAGGTCAAAGGTAGGCTCACCACTTCCCACCTCCGTCCCCCAGTGCCTCTAACCAGAAACACAAAGACTCTGCAGTCCTGGCACCCAGGTTGCTGTTCCACGGGGCTCGCGGTACAGAATTGTATCGGACTCCACAAGGGTATTATTTTAAGCATTACTAAACACCCCTAACCTATCAACTCCTGGCTTTGTAGTCATTTCCAGTTGGAATGTCTTTGGCTGAAAAAAGACAGGTTTGTGAAAAGACATAAACATCTCTGGTGAGAGGTGACATATGTTTTCTCCTAGTGAAAGCAAGGCACTCCCGTAGATTCTGCAGTTTTTGGACACTGCATAAAATACATCTCTTAGGCAATTAATCTCCTGGCAGGCTTTGAGTGAAGCAATTACTCCATGTTTTTCTTTGTCATTGTTCGAAAGTTTAACAGTGCATCTATCTCCTTTATTTGCGTCTGGAAAGCCAAAGACCACCTCAAAACCTCTGCAGCAAACATATGTAAAAACACTTAGTGTTCACACGTTTGATTTAAATATTGACAAATTTTTTCATTAGAACATTAAAGCCTTAGCTTTATTCATCTTAAATGCTTTCCAGGAGAGTGACTTCCCCCATTAGAGTGACTCCCAGTAACTCAATACAAAGCTTGCCAGCACGAGAACCACGGAATCTGGTAATCTATTGTGCTCACATTCTGTGGTGACGCAGCTGTAACTGGTTATGAACCAGTGATGGAAAGAGTATTTGGAGCTTTCCTGGCAGATTTCTTACATCGTTATTCAATATGAACTGCAAATCATATGCTCGTAGTTATGAAAATGTCAGGAAACTCCTAGTGTTCATGCTTTGTTTGACAAAGTTATTTTAGAGCAGTGTTGGAAGGAAGAGGCATCCAACATTTGGGACGTAGAAGAAAGAACGTGCTCCCATGCTCAGCAGTTCCTGAGAAGCTGATAATTCAGTCCTCTACGACAAGAGCTCAGCTCTGAACTGAAGGGCGTATGTTTCACACAGTCTTGATTGGTCCAGGATGTGCGTCAGAGCTACTAGAGGTCTGGAAGGAAATGCAAGTAACTTGTTCACTTCTTGCTCAGTTTGGATCAACTGAGTTTCAGATCAGGGTCAGCAAACTGTTTGACTCTGACTCCTAGCAGCTGAGCCATGCCCCCTGAGGACAGGAGCAGAGCCTAGAGAGAACGGTGAGAGCAGAAAGAGGAGAAGGAAAGGGCTGGGTGGAGAGGGGGAAGGAGGGAGGAAAGGGAAGCAGGGGAGCAAGAAGGAAGTGGTGAAGAAAAGCAAACTATGAGATTACTTTCACATCTAAAAATAATGAAGTAGATTTGGATGACGTTTCCACAGTTATTACAGTTTAAATTTAGATTCTTATACTCTTGTAAGAGATGTGGAAATTTTGAAAAATAGAAGCATAAAGAGGTCAATTAAAATTACCTTGTATCCAGAACCCAATAATTGCTGTTAACCTATAGCATACATCTTTATACATACATATAACCACACTAATAAATTCTTTTTCTACCAAGTAGAATTATATTTGACATAATTCCTTCTCTTAGGTGTCATATGTATTTTCTACACTGTTTAATATTCTCCTAATAAATCCTAAATGATTTTTACTGGCTGCAATTAAACATTTAGGTTTAGCTTTTCATTATTCATAAAAATATTTATTAAAATATTATATTATAAAAATATTATCAATATTATAAAAATATTGATCCCGTGTCGGGCTCCCTGCATGGGGCCTGCTTCTCCCTCTGCCTGTCTCTGCCTCTCTCACTCTCTCTGTGTCTCTCATGAATAATAAAAAAAAAATGTTGAGGGGTGCCTGGGTGGCTCAGTCAGTTAAGCATTCGACTCTTGATTTGGGCTCAGGTCACGATCTTATGAGATCAAGCCCCACATCAGGCTCCATGCTGGATGTGGAGCCTGCTTAAGATTTTCTCTCACTCTCTGACCCTCCCCCCCTCAAAAAAATGTTGAGATGAATATCCCTGTATATGATTCCTTATATATATCTATGATTATTTCCCTAGGTTAAAAACAATGAATGGAATTATTTTCTAGGCCAAAGGTATGTACATCTTCAAGGCTTTTTACATATATTTTTAAATAGTCTTCTAAGAAACTTGCTATAATTTATTTCTTTTTTTTTTTAGATTTTATTTATTCATTTGAGAGAGAGTGTGTGTGCATGAGCAAGAGAGCACAAGCAGTGGAAGCAGCAGCTGGAGACAGAGAAGCAGGGTCCCCTCAGAGCAAGGAGCCTGATGCAGGACTCAATCCCAGGACCCTGGGACCATGACTCGAGCTGAAGGTAGACACTTAACCAGTTGAGCCATCCAAGTGCCCCATAATTTATGTCTACCATCAATATAGGATAGTGTCTATTTCCCTGCACTCACTGTTAATAAGTACCTTTTAAGATAACTACTAGATACTATCACTTTTTAAGACCATATCTCATTTTTAGCCTTAGTGAAGTTAAAATATCTTTTTCATTTGTTCATGTTTGTAAAACATTTCTATTAGTTATCATGTAAACTGCCTGCACATTTTGTATATTTTCTCTGTTCCTTCTACTGTTGGTATTCTTCTTCTTCTTTTTTTAAAATATTTTATTTATTTATTCATGAGAGACACACAGAGAGAGGCAGAGACATAGGCAGAGGGAGAAGCAGGCTCCATGCAGGGAGCTCGATGCGGGACTTGATTCTGGGTCTCCAGGATCACTCCCTGGGCTAAAGGCAGATGCTAAACTGCTGAACCACCCAGGTATCCCAGTATTACTATTCTTATTAGGTGAAGAAAGATTTTCAGAGACTGACCAACTTGTCCAAGATCACATAAGTTATGTGACAAATTTGAGTTTTATAAGTCAGCTTCCTGTCATGCACAGTGTTCTTTTATAAATTATTACAATAATCATAATCTCCTAAACCAAATCCACTGAATACCAAAATAAATAAAATCAAGGAACTTCACAACAGTACAAGAAGGTGCAATGTGCTGTAATGAGAAGTATCAGATATCTTGTTCCTTGATTACAGCCACTAAGCTCTGGGCTTAGACTATTTATAGCAGTAGCCTAATAACCACACTTATAATGTGTTTTATTTGAATGGTCTCTAGTTTCCTTTCCAAACTGGCAGACTTAAAGTAAATCTGCAGAGAGATGATGTAAGGAGAGATGCTGAGGAAGGTGAGGCTTCCTAGGGTACATGGGGACGCCATATTGGTTGACAGTATAGTCTACTGGTCAGAGAGGGTAGGTAGTTTCCAAAACAGTTGATCTTTTTTTAAAGATTTTATTTACGTATTCATGATAGAGAGAGAGAGAGAGAGAGAGAGAGAGAGAGGCACAGGCAGAGGGAGAAGCAGGCTCCATGCAGGGAGCCCGATGCGGGACTCGATCCCGGGACTCCAGGATCATGCCCTGGGCCAAAGGCAGGCACCAAACCGCTGAGCCACCCAGGGATCCCCCAAAAAATGTTGATTGACGCTAGGGGCACTCGTGAGTAGGAGTGTATTCTGAAATGAGGGAGAAGCCATCCTGCCTTCCTCTATACTGGTCAAACTTCAGCTAGAGCATTGGGTTCCACTCTGGGTCCCACAGCTATACATACACCATTATTCATGGGAAGCAAAGAGACCAGGTTGGTGAAGAGAACTAAAACCAACTACAAGAGGAATGGTTGAAGGAGCTACAGAGGTGACTATGGAGAAGACTTGAGGGAACAGGAGAGCATTGAAGAACATGCTGTGTCCTTTACTAGACAGGTATGCTCTTCAAGTTCCCCCTTCACCTCCTATCTCCAGTATCCTGGCAGATGGCAATCAGTCAGAAAACATATATTTTTATTTTTTTAGAAAACATATATTTTTAAAATATTTTATTTATTTATTCATGAGAGACAGACAGAGAGGCAGAGACACAGGCAGAGGAAGAAGCAGGCTCCATGAGCCCGATACGGGACTCAATTCCGGGACTCCAGGATCACAACCTGAGCCAAAGGCAGGTGCTAAACCACCGAGCCATCCCGAGATCCCCAGAAAACATATTTACTGATAGCCTAGTAGGTGCAAACACCCTACCCTGGGGGGTAAGGCAGGGTCCTTGTCTTAAAGGAGTGCATATTCTCAAGGTATCTAGTACATGGGCTATTGAGGATGGGGAGATATAGAAGTGAATGAGTCAAAGACTATACTTCTCAAAATGGCGAACAGGGGGGAACAGGCGGATTGAGATGGCAAATGAAGAGTGTGTCTCAGAAATGGCTGAAGAAGACTAGGAGATGCCAGTGGCTAGAAAGCTGGAGTCAGGTCTTAGGAGAAGATGCCAACTAGTTCCTTCTCCATTCTCACATTATTAAATTAAATCACATCTCCAACTAAAGCTCTACTTGGTTGAAATGCACTGACCATCCCTTATTGCTTTCGATACAGTGCAAGTTCCTTGACCTGATGCATGAAGCAGCTCACAGGTTAAAGGCTGTCTATCTTTCCAGTCTTAGCCTCTGCTATTCAGATGAAAAGAAAAGAATCAAGTAGAAAACTCCTGTCTCGAGTCTAAGTGCAGGTGAGGGTGGTCAAGGGAGGCACCTTCAATGAAGTTTACCGGTTCCTTGATTCAACTGAGATTGAGTGCTCCATCTGTATCAGATGTAGCAGCTAGTACAGGTTCTGGTGCCCAAGAGGTTAAAGAGCGAGCATGGGCTAATCATGGAGAAATGTCATAAGGGCTACCAACTGGGAAGGAGGAAATGGCAGGAAGAGATACAGTAGTAGTTCTATCCATTCATTCTGTAGTACTGAGTGTTTACTCTGTGCCGGCCACAATTCTAAGTGCCAGGGCTCAGTGGTATACCCAGGGTGGGGCAGGGGAACAGTCTGCTTGATGCAGCCAACACAGGGTCCAAGGTCTGTGGAGAATTTAAAAACAGTAATGAAAACAACCACTAAGGCAGTCTGCTTTTATTTATTTATTTTTAAAGATTTTATTTATTTATTCATGAGAGACAGAGAGAGAGGCAGAGACACAGGCAGAGGGAGAAGCAGGCTCTATGCAGGGAGCCCAATGTGGGACTCGATCCCGGGACTCCAGGATCACTCCCTGGGCCGAAGGCAGGTGCTAAACTGCTGAGCCACCCAGGGATCCCATCAGTCAGCTTTTATTACCATTATGTGCCTGCTATTCAAACAACGTCATATGAGATACTCCTTCCCACCAGGGTAGATGATTCCACTGCCCTTGGTATGCCACTGTGGGTGCTACAGCAGTGAACAAAACATCCCCAAACCGCTGCCCCCCATGGAGCTGACATTCTGAGGAGTGGTGGCAGTGGCTCTTCTCTTCTAACTTCAACTACTCATATTAACTGGCCAGAGACCAGAGCTACATGTGGCCATGTGGCTATGTCCTAGCCAAAGAGATGTGAGCATAAGTGAAGTGTACCACCTCTGAGTCAGGTCCTTGCAGAAATAAAGTGAGAAAGGAAGGAAAAAGGAACAAAGGGCAGAGCGGAAGAGAGAAAGAGGAGATATGTATAGAGAGAGGGAAAGAGGGAGAGGGAGAGGGAAAAAGAGAGAAGAGGGGGAAAGGGGAGGGAAGGAGGAAGGGATAATGGGAGGGAAAGGAAGGAAGGAAAGAAAAAAGGAAGGGAGGAGAGAGTGAATGGGAGAAAGAACAGAGGGCTGTTCTCTTAGAAAAGATAGGGTGTGTTCCTGATGGGACTATGGCCATGAAGATGCTGAAGAAGCCATCAACGACAAGATAAATGCCATGGGTTGAAGCTGGCAGAAGAATAATATGGATTGAGCTTGGGTCTCAGGATGGGCATGAGAACAGAGTTACCTTTCTAGCTTGGGGCAGCATCTTCTGGACTAGAGAGAAATCAATTTCTATCTTGTTTATGCCATTTCTGTAACTACCTATCTACCTACCTACCTACCTGTATCTCTCTCTCTCTCCATCCATGTATCTATGTATTCAGTAATTTGTTACATCAGCTTAGACTATAATCGAATTAATACTGGGAGTAGACTATAAACAAATAAAGGAAACAAGTAGTTTGTCCAATGGCAAGTATATGCAGAAAACTGAAGTAGGGGTGAGAGTGAGTGCTGGTG
Organism: Nyctereutes procyonoides; assembly: GCF_905146905.1. Lineage (NCBI taxonomy): Eukaryota > Metazoa > Chordata > Mammalia > Carnivora > Canidae > Nyctereutes > Nyctereutes procyonoides. Next base: position 43,524,375 of record NW_026575140.1, on the reverse strand, counting down.
GGTGGAAGGTTACAGTGTCACTGTCACTGTTAGACCTGCATGGCCCATCATAGTAATTGCTAGTCATACGTGCCTGCTGTTGAGCACCTGAGTGTGGCTAGCCCAAACTGAGATGCATGGTAAGTGTAAAATACACTTTGGACTTCAATGATTTAGTCCCCAAAGCATGAATGCATAATATCTCATAATTTTTTATATTGATTAAATATTGAAATGATAATATTTTGGATCTACTGGGTTAAATAAAATATATTGTCAAAATTAATTTTACCTGTTCTTACTTTTTAGAATGAGGCTCCTAGAAACTTTAAAATGACATATATTTGCATTTGTGGCTCACATGACATTTCTCCTGGATAGCAGTGCTTTAACCTCCTATTAGCAATTCCTGCCCTGTTCTTCCCTTTTCCCAGAGGCTGCTGCTTCCATTGTGTCATTGGCTCCCCCAGCATCCCCACCCCTAATTCCAGTCTTCCCACAGTTCTTTTCATGGAGGAATAAGTCCTGCTCTCCAGGTATTAGGGTTCATCAAGAATAATCACAATCATCCAATAGATTCCTTCAAAGACCCAGAAGAGGGAGGCACCCTCCACGTGGACAGAGTGCACAGCTAAGTCTTTGGAGAGCAGCTGAGATGCCCCAGAAGGCTTTGGCTCTCAAAAGAACACCCCTCTTCCCAACTGGACAACCACAACACATGAACTTATCCCACAAAGGTTTTGCCTTTAACTTTAACGTTTTTGTTTCTAGAAGGCCCTGGTCAAAGAAAGTGGCCTTTGGAAACTAAGCCACAGAGTCCAAGAGCAAGGGCTTCAGAATCACGTAAAGCAGGGTTCACACTCTGGCTCTGCCCTTCTACCCATATGGTCTTGAGTGGTTTCTTAGCCATTCCAGGCAACCATTTTTCCAAAGCTAGGAAACTATGACCCACACCTCATACCATGGTTCTACCTTTAACACACGTGCCATAGATACAGCCCAACCCTCAGACTAAAGACCCAGGTGCCCAGCCATCCCTCCTAAGAAGCTGTTCAGAATCAGGAATAAGGATAAAAAGAAAAATATGACTACAGGGGTATGAATCACCTTTGCTTCCACCACCTCATGGAAAAATTCTGCCAACGGGGAGTGGGCTGGGAAAGGCAGTAAAAGGGGAACCACATTCCCATCAAGTACACACAATAAATGTCAAAATTCCTGTCATGCACGTACAGTATTCTACCTGGAGGCTAAAGGGTCAGGACTATGCATGAAAAAAATTAATTGAAATAGTTCGTCAAGAAGGTAAAACAGGGCAGCATGGTGTATCCTCAATGAAATGTCCTTTTCACCAGGGCCCTCGGGTTACACCAGCTAGAGAAGGCCTGTCAAGGTGATGCTGGCTGATGCACGATGAAGTGTTTCATTAACACTGTCAAATCATGACAACATTTATGGGTCCAAATGCTGTACCTTCGTGTGCTACTCAGACATAAATCTTCCCTTACTTCACATAGCTGGGAACAGTCGACATACCAACAGCTTTCATCCATGAATCACATGGGGGAGTAAGTGCTTTCTACGCATTATTCCATTTTACTGTTACCGCAATACTGGGAGCTAGCTAGAGTTAGTTAACCCTGATTCACCAAGCCTCAAAAAGGCTTCTCGATTTTCCCCTGATCCGGTGAACACCAGAATGAGGGTGAGAATTGGTTCCCTCTAACGGTTGGCTATGCTGCTAAAAATATAGCAAAGTCAGGTGCACCATGTTTACATTTGTTATGAAATGTTAAACTTCTAGGGATGGAATTTTTGCTTTGAATATTTTAATTATTTTTAGGGAGACAAAATGCTAGCAAATGGATCTCCCTGACAAGGAAGCAGACCATGAGCATGTCTGTGATTGCAAATGCCTCTGGGAAGGGCACATGCCATGCAGGGCTGATGTGGTGTTGTGGAAAGAGAGCTTGTCTGGGAGGAAGATGGACGCCAAACCTGTCAGAGTGGCGTTGGGGCATTTTTTTAAAAACTCTGGATCACTTTGCTTATCCATGAAATGGGAAGACTTGCCTCTGCACTGCCTGAATTCCTGGGTTTTTGTATGGTACTGCACTGTGAAAATGCTTAAGTGAGCAATAAAACCCTACCTGAGGGGTCCCAGGTTACTCGGTGGATGCCATGGGTGGCTTGGTGTGACAGAAGGGCAAAGGCTGGGGAAGATCTGACTTCTTCTATAAGGCAGAGTGATTTTGGAAAATGTGATTTTTATAGTTTCTTCCCTCTCTCATTGGTTTGAGGAAAGAAAATTACCCTTAAAAAAAAAAAAAAAACCAAACTGGAATTGAATTAGAAAATAGTGCTGTACAGCCGGATCCTGCTTACAAAGCACTTTCCACACATTATCTCATTTGATCCTCAAAACCACCCTCAGAGGCAGATACTTTAAAGATGAGTAAAATGAAGAGAATGAGCAGCTTCCATTCGATCACTGACTGTCAGTTGGCCAGATGGGGGGCTCAATACCAGGTCTGTTGATATCAAATCTAATGTCCTTTCTTCTTCATTTAGTTTCCTCTGAACCCAGCCTTCATTCCCCTACTTCCCCATCTACCCCTTACCAAAAAAAAACCTGGTTAGTAGAATATAATTTAACATCATTGGTCAATCACTGGTCTTCCTAGTTAATCAGGTGTTAGTTGAGGAGCGTATTTGTTCTCTAGCACTCTCCTATATCTCAGGAGGTTTGAAAGACAGCTTAGACTTGGCCTTTACCCTCAGGGAGCATATAGTCTTTCTAGACAGGTGAGATATAAAATGTTGAAACAGCTAGAGAGGAGGTGTGTTAAATCACACTGCACGGAATCTAAGTGTAATAAACTCAGCAGAGGAAAGCACCACAGGAGGCTGGGGTAGTCAGGGAAATCTTCCTGGAGGAGATGGAAAGTTAATTTCCTCTCACAGTCAGAGCGGAATAGAAGCTAGAGGCCAGAGACCAGTTTCTTTTCTTTTCTTTTCTTTTCTTTTCTTTTCTTTTCTTTTCTTTTCTTTTCTTTCTTTTCTTTTCTTTTCTTTCTTTTTTTCCCCAGAGGCAAGTTTCTGAATCCCAGCCAAGTATTCTTTTTTTTTTTTTTAAAGATTTTATTTATTTATTCATGAGAGACACATAGAGAAAGAGGCAGAGACACAGGCAGAGGGAGCAGCAGGCTCCCAGGGGGAGCCAGATGCAGGACTCGAGCCCAGGACCCCAGGATCACAACCTGAGCCAAAGGCAGACGCTCAACCACTAAGCCACCCAGGCGTCCCTCAGCCAAGTATTCTTAATACACGTTGGTGCCGGAGGAAAGAGTAGATTATACATTTAAAATGCCTTTTACTTTAAACACACACACACACACACACACACACACACACACACACACACACACCCCACTCATGTATTACTTGGTTGTTCAACATAAGCCCCGCCAAGCAGATAGTTTTCTGAGGATGTCTGTTATGGTGGGTCATGTGTTAGTCAAAAATGAACCACCACAATATGGGTCACATTGTGGACAGTGCTCAGAATGACATACTGCTTTTGTGAAAGAGCTAGACGTTCTGAAGTAATACTTTTTGAAAAAAAGAAAAGGCATTCTTTCATGTGGCTTTCCCAACAAGGCAGCCTGGAAATCTAAACACCCAAGTAGTAAAGCTCCCCCCTTTTGAAACCTCCTTTATATCTACCATGTGTAGATCCACCAGGCATAACGTTTAAAAAATTGTGACACAAAATCACGGTACCCTCCTTTCAAGTCTGATACAGCCAGTTTAATGTTCGACATCACTGCTCAGAGAAATACTTTTTGATCTGAGGAGATATGAAACACAGCCATCCCCTGGCTGGAAGGCAAGGATTCTACAGAATAGCATGGATTAACTTGAAAGTGCAGGGGAATTGGGATGGCCTTGTTTCCTTAGCGACCGAGAGCTCACAAGAAATTGTAAATCTATGTCTCCCGGTGCCAAACTCTGTGTCTGGCATAGAGTAAGGACACAAGAAATAAATGTTGAGTGAATGAAGAGCTGCTTTCTTTGATGATTTTTTACTTTCTAGTGCTTTGAGAGTCCTTATTACAAACATAATATTGACTATTTGTTGGCTCTTGTATGCTCACTACTTTAGAAATATGTTTTTATTTGCATAATACAACAATCACTAGTGGCAGATATTACTATTCTCGTTTAATGGACATGAAACTGAAGGTTAAGAGAAATGAAACAATTTTGCACAGGTTCACCCCCGTCCTCATGACACCTCAGTTCTGATTCCAACCTCTGTTTACAAAGCTGCTCAGCCTTGGTGTGTATCAGTCAGGAAGAGAGAGAAAATAAAGGCAGATAATAAGAGCAATGCTAATAAAACACCTAATATTTATCAAGTATGTATACTTTTTAAGTGATAAATAGAGACTCTCTCTCACTTAATGATCATTACAACCCTAGGGGGAGGTTCTAATCAACCCCTCATACAGATGAGTAAAATGAGATGTAGATGCAAAGATTTAAGACATTTGTTGATGGTCACCTAGATAGTTAAGTAGTGGAATAAGGTACCAGATATGAAACTGTACATATTACTTAGTTCCTTTTCTTAAAAAAAAAAAATCTCAACTTTTTTTTGGCTCACTTACCCCTACTTTACAAAAATTGGAGTATAACAATGTAACAGTGAAATGATTCTGGCTATCTGGCTAACTCCAGTTAATGGAAAATTTATCGCCCATCTGGTGATGTCCTGAGCCCTGGCTTTCTCACCTGGGAAAAGGGAAGGTGGGACAGGCCGAACGTGGTCCATGGTCCCTGCCAGGAACTGAGCTGGGCCGCTCTATGAGCCCCTCATCACTCACCACTTCTCATTGGTGCTGAAAGGCAGTGACGCCTGCTTGAATTGTGTCAATCAGAAAAGGCCATGTGCCAGTTCTGTTAATGCCATCTTAAACCACTTCTCAGTTGATCTGTCAGCACTTCCAATACCTGGGCCCTGACTGTGCAGCAGGAAAGCATGTCTCTCCCACCCTTTCTTTAAAGGTGCGGCAGGGCTGTGGGGCCAGGGGTTCTTTCAGTACTAACCTTCTGAGGAAGCCAGCTTTGTCCTTCACACCTGCTGCAGGCACCGATCTGCTCTCAATGACGGACCCCTCCCCAGCAGTCCCTCCTCCAGAAACTACTCCTCTTTCCCTTCTTGACATTTCATACGATAGTATCAATTGGGTGTTCACTGGCTGGCAAGTGGCCGAGGAGTTCTGTTAGTCTGACTCGAATGACCTAGCTATGTCAGTCGTGCTGCAAGTTGCAGATGGCCCGGAGTGGCTAAGATGGGTGGCAAATGTGCAAGAAGCAGCTGATATCTGCCACCACCGTCCCATGATTCAGTCATTAGCTGGGTCTTTTCTGTTGATTCATTCCCATAGGTGAGTGTCATCTTGGGCCCCAGGTCACTGATCATGGGCCCACACATAGCAAACTAAAGGCACAGAGGCATAATTCGTGGGAAGGGGAAGGGAATGGATTGGGTGCTCCGTGGCAGGAGCCATGCTAAGCACTGTAAACTTTCCCCCTTGTAATCTGCACATGTCCCCATGAGGTAGAGTGTTAATACTTTCATTTTATAGATGGAGGTGGGAAGGAGACTGTTAAATGTTCAAACTGCACCTCCAACCCAGATCTGATTCCCAAAGAAAAAACTGTGGATATTTTTAACTTTGTGCTTTTCTTATCTGAGCCTAAAATCTGGAACTCCCCGAGATTAACTTGCATCTGGGTTTCCTCCGAAGTGAGCTACTCTTAGGAGCTTCACATGAAGACTCTTGATAGACATGTGGAATTTGAGAGGTTGTGACATCGGACACACCAAATTGGACACATTTGTAATAGTTTCTATGCAAGATCGACCTCCCACCCCCCATGAAACTTCTCTTCCTCTTTGTCCCTTGTTTTTCTTGATTACATGGGAGAGGATATCATGATGGGGTTAATCTGTCTTCCAATTTAGAATCTTAACACTGGCTTTCTGACTTCTGAGCAGTGAGATTCTGGACTATCAACTACCACATTAACCTTTAGCTTCTCCATCTGTAAAATTGGGGCTAATGACTTAACCACCTACCAGCACAGCACACTGTGGAATAAAAAAAGAAAAGGTTTCTATCAAAGCTCTTCATAACCCGCTAAGTGCTTGGTCCACTTTTACTGATTCACTCTTTCTTTCTTTAAGATTATTTATTTATTTCAGAGAGAGAGAGAGAAGCAGACTCCCCTCTAAGCAGGGAGCCCAATGCAGGACTGGATCCCAGAACTCTGGGATCATGACCTGAGCCGAAGGCAGATGCTTAACTGACTGAGCCACCCAGGCATCGTCCCCTGACCCATTCTTTCAATACACATTAATAGTGTCTCTTTCAAAGACTATCCACTGGAAGAAAGACAGTCTCTTCAATAAATGGTGCTGGGGGGATCCCTGGGTGGCGCAGTGGTTTAGCGCCTGCCTTTGGCCCAGGGCACGATCCTGGAGACCTGGGATCAAATCCCACATCGGGCTTCCTGCATGGAGCCTGCTTCTCCCTCTGCCTATGTCTCTGCCTCTCTCTCTTTCTCTGTGTGTGAATATCATGAATAAATAAATAAAATCTTAAAAAAAATAAATGGTGCTGGGAAAATTGGACATCCACATGCAGAAGAATGAAACTAGACCACTCTCTTGCACCATACACAAAGATAAACTCAAAATGGATGAAAGATCTAAATGTGAGACAAGATTCCATCAAAATCCTAGAGGAGAACACAGGCATCACCCTTTTTGAACTCGGCCACAGTAAATTCTTGCAAGATACATCCACGAAGGCAAAAGAGACAAAAGCAAAAATGAACTATTGGGACTTCATCAAGATAAGAAGTTTTTGCAAAGCAAAGGATACAGTCAACAAAACTAAAAGACAACCCACAGAATGGGAGAAGATATTTGCAAATGACGTATCAGATAAAGGGCTAGTTTTCAAGATCTATAAAGAACTTATTAAACTCAACAGCAAAGAAAAACAATCCAATCATGAAATGGGCAAAAGACATGAAGAGAAATCTCACAGAGGAAGACATAGACATGGCCAACATGCACATGAGAAAATGCTCTGCATCACTTGCCATCAGGGAAATACAAATCAAAACCACAATGAGATACCACCTCACACCAGTGAGAATGGGGAAAATTAACAAGGCAGGAAACCACAAATGTTGGAGAGGATGCGGAGAAAAGGGAACCTGTTTTGCATTGTTGGTGGGAATGTGAAATGGTGCAGCCACTCTGGAAAACTGTGTGGAGGTTCCTCAAAGAGTTCAAAATAGATCTGCCCTACGACCCAGCAATTGCACTGCTGGGGATTTACCCCAAAGATACAGATGCAGTGAAACACTGGGACACCTGCACCCCGATGTTTCTAGCAGCAATGTCCACAATAGCCAAACTGTGGAAGGAGCCTCGGTGTCCATCAAAAGATGAATGGATAAAGAAGATGTGGTTTATGTATACAATGGAATATTCCTCAGCCATTAGAAATGACAAATACCCACCATTTGCTTCAACATGGATGGAACTGGAGGGTATTATGCTGAGTGAAATAAGTCAATCGGAGAAGGACAAACATTATATGGTTCTCATTCATTTGGGGAATATAAATAATAGTGAAAGGGAATAGAGGGGAAGGGAGAAGAAATGGGTAGGAAATATCAGAAAGGGAGACAGAACATGGAAGACTCCTAACTCTGGGAAACGAACTAGGGGTGGTGGAAGGGGAGGAGGGTGGGGGGTGGAAGTGACTGGGTGGCGGGCACTGAGGGGGGCACTTGACTGGATGAGCACTGGGTGTTATTCTGTATGTTGGCAAATTGAACACCAATAAAAAATAAATTTATTAAAAAATAGTGCCTCTTTCTAAAAAGCACAGTGTTAGGTTATCTGGTGGATACAGATGAATAAAATACAATCTCTGCTCTTAAAGTATGTACATTTTTGGGCAGCCCCGGTGGCACAGTGGTTTAGCGCCGCCTGCAGCCTGGGGTGTGATCCAGGAGACCGGGATCGAGTCCCACGTCGGGCTTCCTGCATGGAGCCTGCTTCTCCCTCTGCCTGTGTCTCTGCCTCTCTCTCTGTGTCTCTCATGATTAAATAAATAAAATCTTTTTTAAAAAAATTAAAGTATGTACATTTTTGAAGAGAGATGATATTTACATAAATAATTATAACAGATTGTAGGGAAATAATGGGTATCACAGCAAAGAGAAACATAAGATGCTATGGAAACTTTGAGCAGGGTAAGTGGTGGGGATTCAAGAACGTGGAGAAACCAGCATAGTTAAGAGCAATCTAGAAGATAAAATCTATGAAACTTGACATTGTCTCGTTAAGTTTTGCATTCATGGGTCTCCTGGGTGGCTCAGTCCATTAAGCGTTTGACTTTGGCTTAGGTTGTGATCTCAGGGTCCTGGGACTGAGTGCCAGCTCCCATTCCCCACTCACAGAGGAGTCTGCTTCTCCCTCTCTCTCTGCCCCTCTTCCCTGTTTGTGCTCTTTCTCTCTCTCTCTCTCAAATCAATAAATAAAATCTTTAAAATAAAAAAGTAAAAAAATAAATTTTGCATTCTTTCATCTATTAAACATTTATTACATGACTATGTGCTGGCTACTGTGTAAATTACTGGGCCCACGTGGACAGGTTGAGTGGGAAATGCTGGCAGGCTGGCTATGGGGCAATTTCCAATGGGAAGCTGAAAATGCAGGTCTTAAGTTCAGGAGTCTAGGTTGGTTGGCAGATTGCAGCCATCCTTATAGAGCTAGCAGTTGAATGTACAGGAACTGATGTGCTCATCCAGGTATACAAGTGAGTTTAAATGGCAGAGTAAGTTGAGAGGGCACAGACAGAAATTGTAGGGTGTCCATAAATATGGGGTTGAAAGAAAAAGGAATTTAGCAGAGCAGGTGAAAAAGTCTCAGAGGTAGAGAAAGGGTGAATAAAGCGTAACCAGCACCACTCTACTCTACAAAGATATAGGACATTGACCATGGAGAAGAAACCACTGGAATTACCAGTTAGTTTTTCAGTCTCCTTGCATTAGCATACAGCTGTAATTATCTGATCCCAGCAGCTAGTAACCATGATAGCACATATGGATTTGAATTCCAGTTCTGTCACTTACTAGCCACGTGACTTGGACGACTGCTTTCTGTGTGTCAGTTGGGGAAAATACCTTTATTTGCTTCCTATGATGATTAAGAGGATTCAATAAACACAATAGCCCTTATCTACAATAGCCCTTAGGACAATTCTTGACAAATGATGAGCACTCAGTAACTGTTAGCTATTATATACAGGCCAATCCATGTAGAAAGGCCTGTTTTTCCAAAGCTCTTGGCCTCTGAATTGAGGAGCCAAAGATCAGATCAACCCCTTCATCCTCTGCCAGGCTCCCACTCATGCGGGACATGCCCTGCTTCGTAATGGAACCAAAGGCTCTGGGCTGGCATTCTTGGGAAGGTATGTCATGTGAACCATACCATTTTCTGGGGCTTTTGCTACAGAGCTGACCAGGTTTTGGAAACATAAGGTCTTTTTATTGATGAGCTTTGGGTAAACCACTGTAAACAAGTCTTAAAAACCATCACATTAGACTTGTGTGTAAGTTGTGGAAAGTGAACCCAGATTTAACACATGGTAATAAGAAAAAAAATAACAGGGAGATTTTGTTACTTTTAATCATAGGTTTTTAATCCACAGGTTTTCTGTTCATTGGTTCAAAGAATTTAATTAGCTCTTTTCCCTCTATGTAGCACCTCATATTTCACCATTATTTTACAGATGGGGGCACAGAAATGTGAAATGACTAGCCCAAATCTATCTTCTCTGACCCCACTCCCTGCCCTGCCCTGTGGTGCCTACTGAGGGGCTGTGGACATGTATCAGGGCAGCAAGCAGCTTAAAGTGGTGACTTAAACTCCCTCAGGCTTCATGATGCCCTAGGAGCCTGTGGCCAGCTTATTGGGGGCCTGTGCTCTTGGGCATTTTTGGGAAGTGTGGCAAAACTATTAAGTGTCTTTGAAATCCATTTGGACTGAGGGAGTAGGAACCTGGGGAAGCTGAATTTACTTACAAGTCAACTGGATTAGCACTGAAGTAATTTTCCTTGTGTAAACCCAATTTTAGGGTAATGCATGAGCTAAATTTGGAGCAGGGAGGCTGAGACACAGATTTCCTGTGTTGTCGAGCTCCTGCAGATCTCAGCAGATAACAAAGCTATTATCCTGGCAGAAATGGAAGCATCCTCAAATCCTTGTCAGAAGGCAGCACTGACAAAAATTACAACCAAATGTAGTTTTATACTGATTTGCTTTCTTAAGTCTGGGTCCTAAAAGCAAAACATTCTCTCAAAGAAGAAGTTTAGTAAAAACACAAGAATGCTTTTGCTTAGGAAATCTCCAGGGAATACCAGAGACAGACAGCAGAAGATTTCTGATAGAAGAAAGAGAATTTGGAACAAGTCCCTCCCTCTTTTCCTCTCTCCCTCTCTCCCTTCCTTCTTTCTTTCTTCTCCTTTCCTTTTTTCCTTCTTTTCCCCAAAATTACCTGGGCTCACAAAAATATGATCTGAAAGTATTTTTTTTTAAGATTTTATTTATTTATCCATGAGAGATACACAGAGAGAGAGAGAGGCAGAAACATAGGCAGAGGGAGGAGAAGCAGGCTCCATGCAAGGAGCCCGATGTGGGACTTGATCCTGGGAATCCAGGATCAGGCCCTGAGCCAAAGGCAGATGCTCAATCGCTGAGCCACTCAGCCGTCCCTGAAAGTTTTTTTTTTTTTAAGATTTTAATTTATTCATTTGACAGAGAGCACAAGCAAGGGGAGTGGCAAGCAGAGGGAGAGGGAGAAGCAGGCTCCCCGCTGAGCAAGGGAGCTGGATGCAGGTCTTGATCCCAGGACCCTGGGATTATGACCCAAGCCGAAGGCAGACGCTTAACCAACTGAGCCACCCAGGCATCCCTGAAAGTATTTTTTAAATTATTTCAAGTTAAAGACTTTACCCCACTGCTCTGAACATACCCTCTTAGTCCTTTTTCTAGTCTTGGCCCCTCTAGAACTATCCTGTATCCTGCTTCCAAGATAATACAGGCCTTCTGAGGAGCTTGTTAGGGTGTTCAAACTTCCTTGCCTTCATTTCTTATCTAGTAAAATGAGGGAGACAAAGCTAAACCCTCACAAGGATTGTGAAAGAATATGTAGCCAATGAACACTTCATGATTTTCCATTAAGATACACTTTAATTGCATTAGCACTAACCTTGAAATTGGAAACAAAAACAACCCTCATTAATTTATCCTGTTTCTTAAGTAGGAGGAAAGAAGAAATGGACATGGGAGTTAAAAGACCCGAGTTCTAATTCCAGCTGTGATACTCAGTAGTTGCCTGTCCTTGGGGTTCAAAGTCAGACAGGCCTGGATTCAAATACCAGCTCCATGCCTCATAGGCTGTGTGACCTTGGGAAAGTGACTTGCCATCTCTGACCTTCAGGTTCCTCCACGTCAAACGGAGGAAGTAGTATCTACCTCTAGTGTTCTCTTTTCCCACATTACCATATTTCTACATAATAAAACTTGGTTAAAATGGACAAATGGGTAAGAGAAGGATAGATGGATTTTAGAATAGGCATAGGAGGAAGGTGAGCTGCCTTCCATTGCTTTGGATATTAGAAATATTTACACACTGATTCTAATTGCAGTTGCTCAGTCATATGTTCATTCCACAAATACTTAATTAAGCATTTGTATGTGCCTGCTGAATCTGTGAATACTTGGCCTCAGTGAACAGTCAGACTTGGCCTATGTGGAAGGGACAAGGAGGCAAGCCTGGGGAGTGCAGAGGAGGGCATGTGACCCTGAACTGAAGAGTGATGTGAAGGCTTCCCAGAGGAAGTGAGAATGTTCCAGATGTAAAGAATAGCCTGCACCAAGACTGCTGAGCCAGCTGCCACTGAGAGTCGTTTAGGATTCTGGACTGTAGAGGGTGGGGGATAGGGATGGAGGCAAAAGAGGCTAGAAGGGCAAAGCAGGACAGGACAGATTAGGAATGTCTTCCTACATTAAGGAAAGATGACTGTACTTATCCTGAGGGCAAAAGAGAAACACAGGAAGATTTTAAACAATACAATCATTTTGCAGCTCGGAGAGTCATGTGACTTAGAGCTCACAGCAACTGGCTTGATTTTCTTTACCAAAGGGGCACCTATGGAATGCAGATCTGTAATGACCATGATACACTCTTTTGGTCCAGTAAAATGAGGGAGATCAATTCCTAAATACAGTGTGCCTCAGACCTACAAGTGATAAGTAAGTGCTTACAATGATTACTTTTAGTGCTTAAAATTTAACAAATCCATTTGGGTCTTTGGGCCTGCCCAGATCAAAGGCACTAATGATTTGCTACTTGCAGCCCATATGCTAAGTGCCACTCAAAAATATTATTGGATGGTAGCAAATGGAAACTGGTTTCAAGTATCTAGTGATACACAGAGTCTGAGTTTTATTTGCCTGCAGGGTGAGGGTGAGCGTAAGATCCTTGGAAGTTAAAAGCCCAAAAAAGACCACTTATTCCCTGCCCATCCCCCCCAAGAAGGTATAGGAGATTATGCTGTCTCAGTTCTGACAAAGCTCAGAGCAATCCTGGGCACAGTGCTTCTCCAACTGGGGTATCCATAAGATGCACCTAAGAGGGCATGCACTTCAGATAACCTAAGAGGGCAGGCTAATGATGCAGATTGTCAGGAAACACTCTCAGAGATCGGACTCCAAAGTCCAGGGTGGGATCCAGGAATATACACTCTTCATAGGCTACATGTAAAATGCCCACCAGACTTTGAGAAACATGGGGCAAGAGCCAGAGGACAGTATCATCCCTCCAAACAGAATAAGGCATGAGAGTGACCTTGAGCTGCCTTTCAAGCAGGGGGTTATATCAGAATTATCTGTGGAGTTTCTTCCATATTTCTATATCCTGGCTTCAACCCTAAAGATTCTGATTCAGCAGGTCTAGGGTGGATCCCAGATCCCTGAGGCTCTTTTAAGAATTCACTTCCGCCAGTTCTTCTAGACATTTTGATTCAGTAGGACTAGAGTGAGGTCACTTCCCCAAGGGAGGCTTGTGATCTCATATAACAGAAGCTTGTTGAAATTAGTTGCTAAACACATTCCCCCTGTCCTCCTGTACACAAAAACTCTAGGACACAGGATATACCTTAGACCTCTTCTCTGTGATTCTTCTCTATCAGTATTAATCACTTTCATTAGTGATAAAAATCCATTTACTTCTTCGTTTTAAAATGTGGTATTGGGGTGTGTGTGTGTGTGTGTGCATGTGTGTGTGCACATGTATGTAGGGTAGAGTGAAGGCTCACTCAACACGACTTGTTCAGGGCTCAGGAGCTCCATAGTTATTCCCACTGCCAGCTTCTACTCATGTCACTTACCTCTATCCTAGAAGTGGTGTGCTGAACACATGTGGTTATTTGAAAGTTCTGGTTATTTGAAATTTTGCTTAGACCACAGTGACCATATGTTCTGTGACCTAGCAGTTACAGTTAATAAGTGAGTAAAAACAAAAACAAAAACAATAGATGGCAAAAGTAGGATGCCCAAATCAAAACAAAAATTTATATATCTATATAATATAATTAAACATGTCATTTCCTTGCCATTAAAATGATTATAACTTAGCACAGAGCCAAGCTTTGACCACTGCTGCTGAATATTTATGGCTGGCTCTCTCAGAACACAGAGGCAGCTACAGAAATATGCTCTTTCTCTACTCTTACCTCCACTTGATGAATGATTATTTTACTTAGTAATAGAGCAAGCGAGACCAAATTTGAAAATACCTCAGGGGTGAGGCCCAGTACAATTATATTTATAAATATGGGTTATTGTAATCAGCTCTAAGTGGAGGACTTAAAATAGAAATTTAAAAAGTGAATCAATGAAAAAGTCTGTACATAGCATGAAAAGGACTTAATTTGATGGCACTTTAAAGTGTGTTCTGAAAATTTATTAACAAAACCAGACTTAAAAAAAAAAAAAAACCCTCTCGCTCCCCTATTTAAAGTTGAGAAAACACAAAAATGAAATATAATAGGCACCTTACAAAGATTATCTCCATGATAACACTGAAAAAGAATTGGTTATTATGGCCCAGTGAAGACTCTCTGGAGTACTTAAAGGCTTTCTAATCACCTAAATTAGTTATTATTACTCGTAATAATTGTCACATTTGAGCAGCGCTTGACAGAAGGCTTTGTGGTTAAGGGGGCTGGGCCTTACAACCAGACATCCCAAGTTCAGACTCTGGCTCTGCTACTTACTGACATTCGTGCTCAAGTAAATGGCCTCATTTCTCTGTACCTCACCTTCCTCATGTGTAGAATGGGGATGACATGTACTTGTAAAGGTTATTCTAAAGATTAAATGAGATAACACATGTAAAACACTTAATAACATGCATGTAATATACGACAACTCTATTTTTCTCATACAGGCATTTCAACAACCATGGGAGAAAAGTATCATTGTCCCTATTTCAGACGAGGAAAGTGAAGTTCATGAGGCAGCAATGACTTGTCAACTGCATGCTGCTCCTTAGTGGCAGGGCAGGGACTCTGTGGGGACAGAATGACAGAGTGCAAACAAAACATATGCACAGACATGTGAGGCGGAAAAAAAAATGCCATATTTAGAAAATGGAAGAAAACCAAGTATCACAAATGACTGTACCTGTGGGCCAAGAATTGATTACTTATGAGAGGCTAAGCCATGCTGTATACCTTATTAGAGTCCTGGCCACAAAACTGATGATCCTGCTTCTTTACTAATCAGCATCGTCCCTGCAAATCCCACCACATGTAGCTTTAAGCAAAAATAACTACAAGAATAGATGGAAAACTACCCACAGGAAGACAGCCGGCCATGGTCAAGATGACCAACTACAAGGGCCAAGGTGTGGAAACAAACGCTGGCCCTTGCATATGCTAGCTGTAGGAGCCTGAGCAAGTTACATCACCCCACTGAGCCTCAGCTTCTTGGTCTACAATATGGGATTCATAAGACTGAAGATTTTGTAAGGAAAGGTATAAGGAAGTCTACGAGATAACATAGATAAGGAGCCGAGTTCAGAGTCTCTGGGCCTTGGTGAATGCTGTTTTGCGCTGGTTAATTGTTGTGGGGGCGCTGTGCTGTGCATCACAGAATGTTAAGCAGCATCCCTGGCCTCTACCTGATGCCCAGAGTGGCCCTGCAGTTGTCATAACCAAAAATGTCTCTAGATGTTGTTAAATGTCCTTGGGGGGCGGATGCAAAATTACCCCTGGTTGTGAACCACTGTCTTAGTCCAATGCCTGCCACATAATGGGTGCTTAATACATATTCATTCTTTTCTTCTTTATAGCTGAAATTTTCTTTCTTGGTGAGGTAAGATCCAACTAATTTGGAATCTGTGTTAGTTCAAATACTGGCAGAACTGAAGTCCATATTTTCAGTAATATGGTAAAAATTAGCAGTGTACACAATAATCCAGAAGACAAAGATTCACTTATGAAAACAAGCTATTTATAAGCACTCATGTGAAAGTCATTTATATTCAACTAGTATATAAGTGAAAATAATTCTTAAGCGTTTATTAATGTCTTGAGAAATAAATTGACTACCAATCATTTTTAAGCAAATTTAAATTGATAACTATACTTCAAAGTATTGAAAGAGCAATTATATTTTTTAAAACCCCAGCTATTTCTGATTTTGTCCTCTACTGCAGATTAACTTTGACTATAAAAAAAGAAATGACTTTTTAAAACATTGAAGTATAATTAACATATAATGTTATATTAGTTTCAGTGTACAATATGATTCAACAATTCTATATTACTTAGTGTTCACCATGATGTGTTGTGGTGAACATTATTACCATCTTATTGACTATATCCTTATGCTGTATTTGCATCGCCAAAAATTATTTGTTTTGTAACTGAAAGTTTGTACCTCTTAATCCCCTTTATCTATTTCACCTATTTACCCTGGCAATCATCAGTTTGTTCTCTATATTTAAGAGGTTTTTTTTTTGGTCTTTTTTTCTTTGTCCATTTTTTAATTTATTAAATTTCACATATGATTGAAATAATGATTTTTGTCTTTCTCTGACTCATTTCATATAGCATTATACCACTACGTTTATTCATGTTGTTACAAATGGCAGATCTCATTTTTTTATGGCTGAGTAATATTCCATTGTACAAAGATACCACATCTTCTTTATCTATTCATTTACTGATGGACATGAGTTATTTCCATATCTTGGTTATTGTAAATAGTGCTGCTATAAACATAAGGGTACAGGTATCTTTTTGAAATAGTGTTTGAATGAAATTGGACCACTTTCTTATACGACAGACACAAAAAAAAAAACCTCAAGACAGATTAAAGACCTGAGACCTGAAACCAGAAAACTCCTAGATGAAAACATAAGCAAAATGTCTCTTACATTGGCTATAGAAACACCTTTCTAGATATGTCTGTTGAGGCAAGGGAAACCAAAGCAAAAATAAACTTTTGGGACTACATCAAAATAGAAAGCTTTTATACAAGTGAAGGAAATCATCAACAAAATGATAAGGCAACCTATGGAATGGGAGAAGATATTTGCAGATGACATATCCGATAAGGGATTAATATCTAAATATATAAAGAACTTCAACAACTTAATACAAAAAAACTCCTAATAATCCCACTTAAAAATGGGCAGAAAACATGAACAGACATTTGTCCAAAGAAGACATACAGATAACCAACAGACACATGAAAAGATGTTCAACATCACTCATCATTAGGGAAATACAAAACAAAACCACAGTGATATATTACCTCATACCTGTTCAAATGGCTAAATCAAAAAGAAAAGAAATAAACAAGTTTTGGCAAGGATGTGGAGAAAAAGGAATCTGTGTACACTGCTTGTAGGAATGTAAGTTGGTAAGTCCACAGTGGAAAACAGTATGGAAGTTCCACCCAAAATTAAAAATAGAAATATGATATGATCCAGTTATACCACTGCTGAATATTTACCCAAAGAAAACAAAAACACTAACTTTCCCTTTTAATAAGCAGGAGGGTTCCTGCTGGCCCAGTCAGTGGAGTATGCAACTCTTGATCCTGGGGTTGTAAGGTCGAGCTCCACTTTTAGTGTAGTGATTACTTGAAAACAAAATCTTAAAAAAAAAAAAAAAAGGCAGGTTAATGAGGATTTGCTTCACTCACACATCTAAAGTGGAGGATATTTTATAACTGCTGTGTTGAGATTTTCTACATTCTTACTAACTTTTTAAGCAGGAAATTCTTTTATATGGTTAACCTAACATCTTCCTGCTGCCCTTTTAGCCTATTTTCCATTGTTCAAGCTTCCGTGGAATACAAGACCAGCTGTTCATCAGAAGAGCTTCATTCTTATATACTTGGAGATTTTAAGTAGCATCAGGCCTGCACTGGGACTTCTTCTGACCAGTGGTTCTCAATAGGAGGCAAGTTTGTACAACTGGGGACATCTGGCAATGTCTGGAGACATTTTTGGGGTTTGTTGCAACTAGGGGCTAAAGAGCTACTGGCATCTAGTGAGTAGAAGCCAGAGATATTACTAAACATCCTTCAATGCACAAGACAGTCCTCTACAACAATTATCTGGCTCTAAATGTCAGTGGTGTCAAGGTCGAGAAATCCTGTTCTAGACCTTGGCTCTGAATGATTTTAGCAAATGAACAATGAGCAAACTGTAAAGCAACAACAACACACAATAAAACAAAGTCAATTAAATCCTGCTTGCCTGTCTTTGAGATACATGTTGCCTTCTTTAGGAAGCTTTTCTAATGACATTTGGGAGACCCTCTCTGGACACCAGAGGCTTTTGTTCATGCCCCCATCATAGCACTTATGACATCAGCACAATGCTGGCTCACAGTGGATGTGTAATAAAAGAGAGCTGAATGAATGTGCAGGTATGGGACCCAACAATGGGTCCTTGAGCATTTAGGGTTTGTGGGGTTGCTCTGACCTCCCTCTCTGGACATGTCCCATGTAAGCTCTGGAGGCCTCCGAGGGCCTGCTGTTGGTGACAAGAACAGAGAAGGGGTGAGAAGGAGCCGGGTTTGCTTGCCTCAGTCTTCCCTGTCTATACCAGGAGCTGGAGTTTATTTTCCTTCTCTGTCTCACACTGACAGGAATATAGATTTGGTTCCATTTAACATTTCACTTAATCATCTGAAATGTAAAAATTGAACAAACAGATCTGATTCCACACTTTTCACACTCCTTCTTGTGGTGCTGCTATAGTAGAGCTGTTAAAACAAACAGGAGAAATGCGGAGGGCAGGGTTCTGCTACTTGTAGTAGTTAGCTGTTTATGCCTCAGTCTCCCATCCTTCTCAGGCCCCTCCCTAGCCCTACTCTGTACTTCTGGAGAGCAAGGCCTTCTCTTCCTCATTGCCCAAACGCAGAGGTGCTATGGTTATTGATGAGCACCAGCTCTTAACAGGTGGCCAATAACTATCAAGCACACAGAGGATTCCAGAAAGTTAAAGAGGAGATCACAGTTGATCTTTTTCTTTTCTTTTTTTTTTTTTAAGATTTATTTATTCACGAGAGGTAGAGAGAGAGGCAGAGACACAGGCAGAGGGAGAAGCAGGCTCCATGCAGGGAGCCCGACGTGGGACTTGATCCTGGGACTTGGGGATCACATCCTGAGCCAAAGGCAGACACTCAATTGCTGAGCCACCCAGGCGTCCCACACAGTTGATCTTAAAGCTGTCCTCAGTTTCTAAGATTCTTTGCTATTTCTGGATTATGCCAAGCTGTCAAGAAGCTTTCACACTGACTGTCCCCTTTGTCTGGAACACACGTCTCTCAGATAGACTCCCTCACTTCATTCAAGCTTTTGCTCAAAGGTCACTGTATCAGAAGGGTCTCCCTTAACGAAACTGAGTAAGGTAGCAGCCCTCTACCATAGCATTTCATTTCCTCTTGTTCTGCTTTCTATTTCTTCTTAAGCAATCATTCCTTCCTGGCATCACTGAGTTTCCCCTCAACAATGTAAGCTCTATAAGAGATAGATCAGAATCTCTCCCTATTTTTCTCACTGTAGATCCTTATCTCCTAAAACAGTAGCTGGCTTGTAGTAAGTGTTCAGTAAATATTTGTGGATCACATGAAAGTCTCATGGCCAATCTTGATCAGGAATTGGTACCATGACCACCTCCACCTCTTCCTCATGGCAGCAGCACGTGATGGGTTATTGAGTGTAATTAGTTAACGTCCCCTCTCTTAATCAATTTCACATTTTCACATCTGGTCATTACTTAGTGTTTGTCAAGACAGCCTAATTAAGGCCTCCTGAAGAATCCTTACGAATGAGGCAGGATCGTGGTGAGCAGAGCTCCCTGTTTTCTACTCCGTGGCAGCTGCCCTCTCCATGCCCTCAGGTACAGAGTCCTTTGAACTCTCAGTTTTCAGGTCTTTATTGTAAAGGTGTAACTTAAAAACTCAATTTACTTTTTGCATTCAGAGCAGTAAACTTTTTCTCAGAGCCATCGTAGAAGGTAAAGATAAAGAATTTCTATCCATATAACTGTAAGATACTCTCATAGTTTCATCTGTGATCCTGAGCCTTTCTTTTTTTCCATAACCCATTTTATATTTTTGTAAAAGAATTCACTGTGTGTAGGCATTTGGCTTGTAAAAATAAATACAGAGTCTAGTTTTCCCAAATAACTTAGCCTAATCGTCGAGGGCTCCTGAAAAGACTTGTCTCCTGAGATGTGGCAATCTTCTGGAGCAATCTATTCCATGATCCAGGCACAGAGAGGGCACCTACTTAGGATGAATTACAGGCTCCAGAATGTCTGGATTTTGAATCAAGACTAACTCTGGACTCCACAGAGTTAGATGTCTTCTTACAGAGGGTGGATCACTGGTGTTCATTATATCCTTAAAACAGATTTGTTATGACTCAGACATGTACAGGTTTGACCAGTTGAGCGCATATACTAGCAAGGGTTTTATTATTTTTCCAGCTTAATTTTATAACTTAAACACAGAATGAATGTTGGGAGCATTTATTTATTGAAATTAAGTGAGCTAATATGAAATTATTGGAGATCAATTACCTATACTACACTTGATCTTAGCCAAAAGGCCAAGAAGCAATGAAAGTCGATTACCCATAAATCAGGGTGTCAAAATTAATATTTGGGGGTATTATTGATAGACATTTTAAAAAAATCACCACATGAAAAGATTCAATTTAGTTCAACATAAAATTATTAAGCACATATTGTAACATTTTCAAAACTTAAAAAAATGTTTTTTTCAATTTTTAAATTCATTTGCAACAAAAATCTCACAAATGTATTTATTTCAGTAAAATGAGCGTATGTTACTTGAAAGGTTACAAATAAGTATTAACTAAATTTATTTCACGGGAAAAAATATCTGCCAATATGCAAACTTTAAAGTATCGTAACTAATCTGTTACGATCATTATTTCTCTTTTCACAACCAGCTAGAAAATATAAACACTTTGTTTTTGCTATTACAGTTTTCAGTTAGAATGCAAATGCTCCAGAGCAGAATGTTCCTTCAGTGACCTCTGATTAGTTCAGATGCTCAAATGAGTTTTGCCATCCTTCTCATGCTACACTAACAATTGTAATAGCAGGTGGCACTGACTGAGCACTTAGAAGCTATTCATGATTATAGAGTGCTTCCTATGGGCCAAACACTGTCCTTGACAACAAACCAAGGATCACTGGGATTTAAGGCAAATCTAACATGTCAATCTGTGGGGCTTTGGCAAGGCTCTTCACCACTCTGCCCTTCAGTTTTCTCATCCTTGAGATGGAGGTAGTATACCCTCCCTGCCTCAGAGTTGTTTATTATTACACACACCGTGAATGGAACACAGCTTGGTGGTGGAGGCACACTCTGATATGCAAGATTATAGGTTCTCTCCTCAGCCATCCCACCATATAATTCCAGAAGTTTGTAAACCTCACTTCCTGGCCTATCTTCACCACTGGATCCCACCAGTAAACATTTCTTGATTAAGTGGATAATATATGTGAAAGAGCTTGACAAATGGTAAAACATGCAAGATTCCATTATTTTTATTTATAACATTAATTCTCTTCCACAGTTTATTTCACTCACAGCCCTAATATTTATTTCTCAGAGTTATGGGTGAAATGATTTATTTATTACTAAGAGAAAATTACTTCAGGCTGACAAAACCCTAAAGTATGAAAGCGTCTGCTTTAGCTCTGTAACTATACTACAAAGCTTCTTCTGCCCCACACACAGCTGGGATGACAGACTGAGGCACAGAGCACATTTATGAACAGCAATCACCTCTAGCCAGGCTATACAAGACTGGTGCCGTAGTCGTAGCTTTGTTATCCTCATAAACATGGAGGGGTGAACACTGTGAGGAAACCTAACGGGAGAGTGATACACAAAGAGTGGCAGATAAAGCCAGGCTTGCATCAAGCTAAGTGTTCTGTGTTCTGGGCTGTGCTGTTGTGTGTTGAGCCAGGAGTCCCCGTTTGCTCCTAGGTACAGCTCAGCTGGGAATTCTGGCCTATGGAAGAACATGAGAAGTGGGCCACATGAGTCTCTGTAAGAGACTGAGGAACCTCCATGAACAGATCTCAAGCCAAGAGAAGGGTCAAGAACACCTCTTTTCTATTTATCCCTGGGAGAGCACAGAACTTGTGCTGTTTGTGCTGTACCATCTGCTTCCCCTTCTTTGGCCATTTTAGAGGCTGTTTGGGGGGATGCCATGACTGAGGGCAATGAACTGGTGGCGGGGGGTCAGGGGGACCTGTTTCTGTGCAGGGGCGCAGCATATCTAAAAGCCAAAATGCTTATGATGAGGTCTTCCTCCCTGACCACAGCTGTCTGGACTTCTCATCCACAGAGCATGCCCTCAGGTCCTGTCAATTGTGGCTGTCACTTAATTTCATCACTGACCTGGGTCTCCCCCTCCCCAAGTACCTGGAACAAATCTGAAAGGACTGAAGTTCTCTTAGAACCAGAGAAATATTGCTTTGTGACAGGCACACGACCCAGGATAAGGGTTAAACATAAGAGAGAAGGAGGCAAATGTTAAGCCTTACAGATGAGTAGCAACTGTGTGTAGATTTAATGGAGAATGCAGCTCTCTGCAAAAATGTGTCCATCCACGTAGCAGGTAGTCATGCAGCAATGCCAGTCCTCCACAACTCATGTGCTTCAAACTGTCCACCACAGCTGGGTCTCAATAGGTTATGGAGCTTGGAAAAACCAAGAGTGGGTTTGGAGGACACAGGCAGTGGGTTTGGAAATCTGGTTTGTAGGACTTGACTCTGCCTCAACCAGCTGTAGAAATGTAGACAATTTATGTCACTTCTCTTGTTTTTTTTTTTTTTTTTCCCCTTGGCAAAATGAGAATCATACCCAGAACAGAATGACTTTGTTCCAGGTGTTTCACTGCTTTCAGATATGAAATATATATACATACGGAACACTATTTTGAAAAATGCATAAATACAATCCTATTATAGACAGAGTAATGGTCCTCAAAGATGTTCATGTCCCAGTCCCCAGAACATGTTGAAGGGATAATTAAGGTTGCAGATGGATTTAAAATCAGTAATCAGGGATGCCCAGGTGGCTCAGTGGTTGAGTATCTGCCTTCAGCTCAGGGAGTGATTCCTGGGTCCTGGGATTGAGTCCTGCATTGGACTCCTGCAAGGAGCCTACTTCTCCCTCTGCCTATATCTCTGACTCTCTCTCTGTCTCAAATAAATAAATAAATAAATAAAATCTTTAAAATAAAATAAAAATCAGTAATCAACTGACCTTGAAACAAAGAGATTATCCTGGATTAACTGGGCCCAATATAATCACAAACATTCTTTAAATTTGGAAGGAGGTAGAAAAGTCAGTGTAAGTGTGATACAGTACCAAAAAAGATTCAACTGGCTATTGCTGGCCTTGAATACCCAAGGGAACATGAGCCAAGGAAGGCAGACAGCCTCCAAAAGCTAGAAATGGCAAAGAAATGGATTCTCCCTTAGAGCCGCTAGAAGAAACACTGATGTTAGCCCAGTGAGACCCATTTTGGACTTCTGACCTCCAAAACTGTTAAGATAATGAATCTGTGTTGGTTTAAGCCATCAAGTTTGTGGTAATTTGTCATAGCAGCGATTAGGAAACTAATTTCACAAATTAGAAAACTAATGCCTTACACACATGTAAGATTGTATTGCTCTCATCATTGACATTATCATCACCTCTGACATTATCATCATCAATATGATATAATAATATTTCAAATATTAGCTGGGGAATGAGATTTCTAGCAATGTGTAATTTTGCCAAAATTCTTAGAAACTAAACCAGATGGCTATTTAATGAAATGTGTCACAGACGGATTTTATCTTTACAAATGCTATCATATTGTCTCTATGTCAACACTGATAGTATTGTTCACATTATTTATTTATTTTACAAACCTTTTGTTCTTAATACAAAAGTACACTTCAGAGTGAATTGATTTTAGCATATTATTCTTTAAAAGGTTTATTTGGAATATCTTTGTTAACATAGCTAAGAGATCTAAACACCAATCTTGGCTCAATTATAAGCTGTAAAATTTATGGCATATCATTTCACTTCTTTGGTGAAACATCTGACAATTGAACTAGATACTCTTTCCTAGATCCCCTCTAGTTTTAAGAATGTTGATTTTATTTTATTTTTATTTATTTTATTTTTTGAAGATTCTATTTATTTATTCATAAGAGAGAAAGAGAGAGAGAGAGAGAGAGAGAGGCAGAGTCACAGGCAGAGGGAGAAGCAGGCTCCATGCAGGGAGTCTGATGTGGGACTCGATCCGGGTCTCCAGGATCAGGCCCTGGGCTGAAGGTGGCGCTAAACCGCTGAGCCACCCAGGCTGCCCATACTTTTTGTTTCTATGCAGTATTTCACTTTTGGTTGCTATTCAATATGCTAGGACTATATAATATCATAATTTATTCTATTATTGATGAAAATCTGGGTTATTTCCATTTGGAAACTATGATAGCTTAGATTTTGCTTCTCAAATTAATCTGTTGGTGAAATATAAAGCATTTCATTCCACTTAATTGAGATTTACATTCCAGCTTAATTTATTTCAGACACATATACTTTAGATTTTCTGTCCAGTGGGGAGAAGTCTAGGAGATAAAGTCAATAGGGCCAGAAGAGATTGGCTTTCTCTGGATAGTGTACCTGTGTAAAAAGGGACTTTACAGAGTTCCTTGTTTCTGTGTAAACAAAGAGTAATAAAATAGCTCATTGCTGAGGCCTCTAATAATGGTAGCCTTGTACAGTTTGTACAAACAATAAGCATGCCTACAACAGGAAGGTAGTCTGAACTCACCTGAAGAAACTTCAGATCTCTGGATATGATGATATATTAAGTAGGACTGGTTTGTTTGCAAGTAACAGAAACCAAAGCTTAAGAAAGGAAAGGTGGACAATATTATGTAGTTAGAAGAGTGTCTCATTGAACTGAAGGACAGACATAGAACCAAGATGGATGCCTCACTGGATGCCTCTCCCTTTCTATCTTTCATTTTCTTTTCATTGTTCAATCCATATAGCGAGTAAGCCTCTTGATTTTACATGTTGATTCTCTCTTGGTCCTCATTCTTACTGTGGTCCACTCAAGACCTGATGATTCAAACACTAAAATCATGGCTCTAGGGGCATCTGGGTGACTCAGTGGTTGAGCATCTGCCTTTGGCTCAGGTCGTGACCCCGGGGTCCAGGGATTGAGCCCCGCATCAGGCTCCCCACAGGAAGCCTGCTTGTCCCTCTGCCTTTCTGTGTATTTCATGAATAAATAAATAAATAAAATATTTTTTTAAAAAATCATGGCTCTAGAAGCCCTAGTTTCTGGATGGGGTGAGGTTGGAGTGACAGGGAATGGTCCCTAAAAGAACGGGTGTTGTTGGCTGAGGTTTGGGGACACATTCTCCAAGGTGCTCATAACAGACACAGAAACTTTGGAGAAGGGCAGTCTACAGTAGTTATTTAAGAAAAGCTACAAAGAATCTCATGAAATATGAGTCAGGCTTTATTACCTGAGCTTGTCGTGTTAAGACATGGCTTTATTCAGGACAAACATTAGTTTGCAGTGTTTATCCTGGGGTATAACAGGAACAGCTTTTGAAATCAGATAAAACTTTAAAAAAAGAAAAGAAATCAGATAAAACTAGCTTTCAATTCAAGTTCAGCCACTTCTGGCTGAATTTCACTGGACAAGTTCCCTAACCTCTCTTTGTCCATATCCCCCATCTATAAGAAGATAATACTAATGTTGCCCTCCCTATGAAGTTGCTCTGAGAATTAAAGACAGGTATACACATATCAACCACACTGCCTGGTACAGGATTTTTTGTCCTCTTTTTGAGTGTTAAAGTTGAGGTGGCATGGTAAATTAGAGGTAGGGGTGGGGATGGATGGAAGGGGGATAGTAAATAGAATCAGAAACCTTGCAATCTGGTACTGACATCACTAGCTGTGGGGTCTCGGGCAAGTCATTAAAACTCCGAGGAAAGTGTCTCATTTTCCTGACTAACAGAAAAGACAGGTTCAGTGGAGGACTATGCAATTAAGTTACTTTTTTATTTTTTATTTTATTTTTTTTTCAATTAAGTTACTATAATCACTTCTAGGACTCAAAGCACTTCCTGTGATGCTCAGGTGTTGCTGAGCATGTGTGAGGGAGAACAGGAAGGGGGGAGTGCAATTTGGTAAAATTCTCATCTCTCTCTCTCCTTTTATCTGTTTCATAAATTGAGGTTTTGCATCAGATTTGTTTTAGGGGGAAAAAAGTATGCTGCTGAAAAAATTACAAAGCATCTTGAAAAATACCAGATGACATGCCCTCTCAAGTCTTTCCTGCTCTAAAACATGAGGCTCTGCTAAATGCCTTCCATTGTTGAGCCGAGCTACCTATAGAGCCAGAAGCAGCCTGGACATTTTCAGCAACCCATTAAGTCGTCTGTCATGGGACAGCAGGAAAAAAACCCTACAAAGGGCTGTGGCTAAAACAGAGAGAGACTCATCCAACTTGTCCAGAAAACAAATCAAATAACACCTTCCTAAAACACATTATTAATATAATATAGGAAATGTTAGCAGGATCATAAGGATGTCTCTTTCAAAGTGGATGAGCAACCCAGGCTTTGCTTTGATTATGGCTTATGACTTCTCATCTAACAGAGGACAGCTCAAGAGCACAAAGGTGTCCTATGTGGTCACCCTTACCACAACAGTTGGCCCTGTGTGGCAACTGTGAAAACATATATTTCTTTCTTAAGCCCACGATTGATAGACGTGTTTAAATAGAAGATATTCACAAGGGGATAACGGATTTAGCTTGTGCATTTTGTGCTATATTGAGCCAGGTAGGAAGCAGGATGAATGGGAGATTATTCTTGTGATAAGAAATTTGTTCTTAGAGCAACAAGCACATGAGAAAAAGAAAGTTTCCATTCTTTCTGTAAATGAAGATCATAAACAGATGATTTATATATTGAAATCAGATATGCCAAAAGCACCTTAAAGATAATCTGGTCCAGTAGTTTTCTACTTTTTTTGGAATAGATTTTTTAGCAGAAGCTCAAAAGAATGATAGAGTTAAAAACAGTTTAACAAGAACAATAATTCTGGTTGAAGGTGGGGTGGGGGCAGGGGGATTAGTCCTGACTTGTTCTATACAATCTCCCCCATTTCTATCAAAACACCCCTCTTGGGACAGATCCCAAGGCACCTCCATGAATATTTGAGGGCTCCTAATCCTCAAATCACTTACTAGACTAAACTTTCCTACTTATAGATGACAAAACTAGGTACAAAGAGATCAAGTGATTTGCCCAGAATTCTGAAATATGAAAGTGAAGACTAGGGCCAAACCCAGGGCTCCTGATGTCCAGCCCAGTGTTCTTGCCTTATATAACATGGAGTCACTCTGAGAAGACGTTTGAAACTACCTGCATTTCACCTCTTGTGAGTCACTCAATCAGATATGGACCATTTAAAGTCTCAATGAAGTTCTTTCTTTTTTTTCCTTTTCTTGTCTAAAGGATATTTGGAAAGAAGGAAGGAAGGAAGGGATGGAGGGAGAAAGAATGGAAGGGAGGAAAGAGAGAATTAAATTTCAACATTAAAAGCATGTTCAAGGGGGCACCTGGGTGGCTCAGGGGTTGAGCATCTGCCTTTGGCTCAAGTCAGGATCTCAGGGTCCTGGGATTGAGTCCTGCATTGGGCTCCCCTCAGGGAGCCTGCTTTTCCCTCTGCCCATGTCTCTGCCTCTCTCTCTCTGTGTCTCTCATGAATAAATAAAATCTTAAAAAAAGAAAGCATGTTCAACTACCCCATTCTCCATAGAATCACACTCAAAATTATATGACTAAGTAATGTGAGGGAGGAGAAAAACATATCAAAATGATTATTTGGTTATTAAGCTCAATGACTTTGATGAGTCTTGAAAGCAAAATGGCCCAAGGCTGCATCTACCCACTGACCCATCCCTCCAACTAGTAGACACACTACTTGCTGCTGGGATATGGGGGTGAATGATTCCAGACTTGAAGAAACTCATCTTTGATGATGAAAAGCATCCTTGATGTTAAATCTTATTCTGGGAATGGAATGAGGAAGAGAGAGGGGGAGAGAAGAGCAGGGAAAGGGAGAAGAGGAGGGAAGAGAATATTATGGTGGTCAGTGGTTGGGGGTCAAAAGGAAGAGTACCAGGTAGGCATTCTGTGTGGGAGGGAGGTACATGAGAGTATTTCCATGCCCCTGGGATATGTACCGTGGGATACGGAAAACCAGACTCGCCATCAGTAGGCTGAGAGAATGATCTTTGGGATCCCAGGATATAAAGGGATGGAGGTGTGCCATGTTCTTCCTCTCCATAGGTGACCCCAACCAATGAAATATGATTATTAGTATGATGAGTTTTAATAAATTAAAAAGAGTCTATAACTCTAGTACAGTTTATAATCCTAGTCTATAGTCAATAGCTTGAGTATTGTGGCCTCTGGTCAGCTGATGAGGTGTGTCAATGTCAATGTAAAAGAAACACATCACCGGTTTTGTTCTGTGGCTGGGCCCAATCTGTGTTATCCTAGGGCATACAGACCTTTCACACACTTACATCACTAGGCTAGAGGATGGAGAAATCTCATCCTTAATAACTTAAAAAAATAAATATATCCATGGGTCAGGCATAGCAGCTTTGCATATGAGGGAGTAGATAGCACACAACAAAGGGTTAAATGGTTAAGATGTCGGCTTCAGACCAGGACAGATGAGTATTCAGATCCTAGCTGCTCCTACCCATCTATAGGATCTTTGGCAAAGTGTTTCACTTTTCTGAGTCTCAAACAGGGATGGTGACAAATGTACCAAATTATTAGGGCTGCTTTAAAGATTACTTAATTAATATTGACAAATGGCCATTGCTACAATAGGTCCATTCATAAGTGTGGGCAGTAACACTAGAGCCCTTGGCTAGAACTGAGCTCTCTAAGCTGTAAAACCAGAAAAAGGGTATCCGTCAGGGAAAAAGAGGGGCACTTTACTGATACTGATGGGCTAAACATCCCTTCCCCTACTTCCTCACCCTCTTCTAGGCTGGGAGTAAGACTTCACATTGATTTTTACTGAGGAAAACCATCTCAGCGCTTGCTTCTCACCAGGACAGCATTTTTTTTTTCTTTCTTCCTCTGTGTAATCAAGAGCAAACAAATTCCAGATTCTCATCCATAACAATGGCCACGTGGGGTAGAAGCTGATTTCCTCTCAGAAAACACTTAATACTAGAACATCGAGCTTTTAGGTCATTTCCTGGCACTCTGATGATATCATATCCCGACTTGTTTATTTGCTCATTGTTAATTGTTACTCTATGTACATTCAACAACAATTTGACGTACTTATGTACTGACTAAACAGCATCAAAGAGCTCTTACTAAGGCAGCTTAGTGTTCATGAGATATCTGACATAATTAATGTTTCAATGAATCAACTAAAGTTCATCCAAATGTGACTTCTGAGATTCTCTGCTTTTTAATAGATCCTTAGGAACATGACTATGTTTCTCCCTAGAGGCCTGTCATGACCCACTGTGGGTGTTCCCTGAATGAGCTATGAGACATCCCTCAACTTAGGATAAATGCAATTGATCTGACAGTGAGAACACAACAGACATTTTCTCCTCAGTGTGCAGAAGACATGTTACATTTCCCTTGTTCCGCTGGGAATATCAGATATCATCCTGTCTTCAAAAATTATAAGTTGTGGCCAGATTTTCACATATTCTTTCCTCATTTATGGAAAGTGTAGATATCGACATAGAAATGTACCCTAGCCATTGTTGATACTTTCAAAGAAGATGAAAAATGAGGGATGTCTGGGTGGCTCAGTGGTTGGGCATCTGCCTTCGGCTCAGGGCATGATCCTGGAGTCACGGGATCAAGTCCCACACCGGGCTCCCTGTATGGAGCCAGTTTTTCCCTCTGCCTATGTCTCTGCCTCTCTCTCTCTGTGTCTCTCATGAATAAGTAAATAAAATATTTTTTAAAAAGATGAAAAATGAGTTTGATGTGTACATTCCAGCCTGTTTATTCTCCAGTCCATGACCCTCAATAGAGGCTATCCATACTGACATTACCTAGCCTGCTGGTTTGATTATTTCACTAATATTATCGAGGCTAGCTAAGATGTAACCACTAACTTGGGAAATAATATAGTTTATCAAAGATTAAATGTACCATAATTTTTAGTACAATCATGTTAATCACTTTTGGAGTGATTTTCCTGAAAATACCAGTGATAGTCTTAAGTCACAATGAAAATGTATTCCAAAACATAGTGAAACAAATTCTAGAAATCTCGTGTCCAGAACAAAGCAGACATCATTTTTAAGCTCTGCTCTTTCACTTCTGCAGAAAACGTTGTAGAGATTGGTTTTCCCAAAAGATTTTATTTTCTGCAGTCTGTATTTCTTTTCAAAGATTTCAAACTAGCTCTTGATGTCTGAAAGCGTACTATCTTTTGCATATGGATTTTCCTTATTTTATTTAATGTAAACCTTGCCTGAATGCTTTTCCTAATTATCAGGTAACTAATTATCAGGATCACATTTCTCTGGGCCTGATCTTCTGCTCATTTGTATCACTCAGGATTATTGGATAACAGAAACTCAACTTGATCTACTGTAAGCAATAAAAAAATATTTATTGGTTCACAAGCCATTGCCTGGGAAAAGTGGGGGTAGAGCTGGCTCAGGGAAGACTGGATCCAAAGAATCAGATAATCCTATCTTTCTCTCATTTCAGCTTTTTGGTTTTATGGCCATAGGCAGTTCCAGATTTATATAGCAGTTACATATCTAGAAATACAAGAAAGCTCTTTTGTCAGCTCCATATTAGAAAAATTTTGTGGAAATATTAGGATTGGCTTGGCTTGTGTCACTACTCATCCTTACCTAGGTCTCTGTGGTCTGAGAGTGAAGCATTCTGATCGGCACTACTATAAGAATCATTACAGTTGGCAAGGAGAGAAATATATCCTCCAAAGAAAGAAAAGATGCTCTGGACATACAAAACATATGTGCCCATGATCCTTTTATGAGAAGGTGTAATACTAATAGATCACTTCTTTCTGGATCATTCCTTACATTGCTGCGTGCTCAATGATATTGGGAAGTAATAATTGCTGGCACGTTCTTTTGATTAAGGAGATGGAATTGACTTGTGCCTATATGAAAAAGACTGTAGATTTTGAGGTTGGCCTAGAAATTTTAAATCCTGTTATTTCAAAACCATAACTGGCAAAAATGCAGCTTTGGCAAGGTATCGCTTTTCCAGCAAGCCCCACTGAAAGCAGAAGTCTTCCTTTAAATAATCACAAGCATTCACAGGAGACCCAGTCTACTAGCTTGCCATTCTCTGATTTGACTCACCAGTGGAGTCATTATCCACATGCAGGAACCAAACAAAATCTCATTACACATGTAACTCATTTGTTAGCCAACTCTTCATGTTCAGAAATTATCAGTTACTTGTTGACAGACTGATTGATAAAGGTTGCAAAAAGATTAGGATTCCTTTCTTTCTTCCTTCTTTTCTTCCTCCTTTCTTCCCCCTCTCTCTTCCTTTCTTCCCTCCTTCATTTTAATAAACTCTGTCATGCTACAGGGTTCTCCTTACTATATTTCTGTAACTTTACATCCAGACCTTGAAACTGCCTGCAGTTTCAGGAAGTGCTGCTTTATATCACCATTACCACTTATCACAGGACAATAATAAATACATTTCTGTGTAGATGGAAGAAAGTAAATGAAGATTAGATGACATTACTTCAAGTGGAAACTGCTATCCAAACTGAAAAGGCTCAGTCTCTACCTAGTTTCCCGGACCCCAGTGGCTCCACCTGGGTTCTATTTTTCAGCAGTTGACCCATGCTCTGGCTCTGGCCTGCCACCTTTTCTCAGAATATATGCCAACTGCTAATGTACTGTGTATGGTGGTTCAGACGCCAATGCACTGTGTGAATACTAATATTTTTAATAAGCCAGTTATCACAAGCTCGTGTGAGCCTACCATTGCCCTCCTTGACTCTACCCAATCTCTGATTTGTCACTTTTCCCAAGAATGTAGGGATTCCTTTGCAACTTGCTGTATTGGGGGAAAAAATGCTGTTATGGGCTGCATGCTTGGGTCCACCCAAAATTCATATGTTGAAACCCTAACCACCAATGGGATGGTATTAAAAGGTGGTGCTTTTGGTAGGTAATTAAGGTTAGATTAGGTCAAGAGCTGGGACCCTCCTGATGGGATTAGTGCCCTTATATAAAGAAGAGACAAAAAGGCACATACCATAAAGGCTATCTAAAGATATAACCAGGAAGAGCGCCCTCACCAAGAGCCTGACCATACTGGCACCCTGATCTTGGACTTCCAGCCTTTGGACTGTGAGAAATAAACTTCTGTTGCTTAAGTCACCCACTATATAACTTTCTGGGATAGCATTTGAACTAAGACACGTGCCCTTCTAAAATGATCACATAATGAAGGATGGGGCAGGAAACTAAGATACACAATGATCTTTGCAGGATGCCTGGGTGACTCAGCAGTTGAGCGTCTGCCTTTGGCTCAGGGCATTATCCTTGGGTCTGGGATCGAGTCCCGCATCAGGCTCCTTGCGGGGAGCCTGCTTCTCCCTCTGCCTTGTCTCTGCCTCTGGGTCTCTAATGAATAAAATAAATAAAATCTTTTAAAAAATGATCTTTGCAGGATCCCTGGGTGGCGCAGCGGTTTGGCGCCTGCCTTTGGCCCAGGGCGCGATCCTGGAGACCCGGGATCGAATCCCACGTGGGGCTCCCGGTGCATGGAGCCTGCTTCTCCCTCTGCCTGTGTCTCTGCCTCTCTCTCTCTCTCTGTGACTATCATAAATAAATAAATAAAAATAAATAAAAAAAATAAATCATAAAAAAAATGATCTTTGCAATGAAGGTGTAAGTGATTAGATAAATCGTTGGTAGAATGGCCGTAGACTTAAAGTCACCCAAGTTATTAAATTCACCCTATTTATCCTGCATATAATGTAACAGGGGCTTTTGATGTTCTCTATGTGTTTCAGGGGAGCAAAGATTCAGTCACTACTCAGGCCCAAGTACCTGGTGGAAAGATATTGGACTTCTGAGTCAGACCACGTCAGAATCGGAGCTCTGCTTCTTACTATGAGGACTTAAGCAAGCTTCTTAGCCACCAGAAGCCACATCTTCCTCAACTGTAAAATGGGACTTCTAGTCAGGTTGTTTCAGCATTACTGAGACAATGAACATTTAGCAAAGTGCTCAATAATTGAAGCTGCAAGAGTCAAGACCTGAATAAGGCCCTTGATGATCTTAAGATCAAGTAATAAGGAGTTTCTGCAGCAGAGAAAAAGCCCAATGCACTTTAACTAATGCATTGTGCTACATGAAGAGTGAAAAAGGGGAGCATTAGAAAGCAGCCCTGCCTTCATGTGGCTTTCTGTCTAATCAGGGGAGCCAAAGGGAAAACACCCGCATGAAATAACAACAGGACAACACTCAACAGCAAAACAAAATATAAAACTGCAGATGCAGACTATGCATGTGAAGATAGTTTGGAAGAGAGAGTGGGTTTTGAAAGCTAGGATAATGCCCTCTAAAACACAGACCCTGGGATCCTTGGATGGCTCAGTCATTTACTGCCTGCCTTTGGCTCAGGGCATGCTCCTGGAGTCCCAGGATTGAGTCCCACATTAGGCTCCCTGCATGGAGCCTGCCTCTCTCTCTGCCTGTGTCTCTGCGTCTCTCTCTCTGTGTCTCTCATGAATAAATAGAATCTTAAAAAAAATAAAAATTAAAAATAAAACACAGACTTTGCAATGGCAGAGATGCTGTCACTTTTGTCCATTGCTGTATCTCCAGCAACCAGACCACTGCCTGGCTCTTTGCGCGTGGTTGAGAAATACCTACCGAGTTAACTGATGAACAAATTGTTTGAATAACTAGTAGAAAAACACCAGACTAGGAATAGAAGGACCTAGGTTTGGATCCTAACCTCCCTGAACCTCAATTGCCTTATCTGTAAAATGGCTATATAATCCCTACCAACTATGTAGGGTTGTCATACAGATAAATAATACATTTGTGTGAAAGGTAAGTATAATGTAGTAAAATGTAGCTGTAAGAAGGAACTAGAACCTTAAGGATGGTTACAAATTTGGACAAGTGGTAAGAAGCAATTTTAATGATGCATTTATCCATATGTTCCTTAACTTGGGCTCTAAGACCAGTAAGGGTGTCCATGGAATAACAGGATAGAAGGCTGTTTTTCTTTCCTGCCATGGTAACCAATGGCACATGCTCCACTGCTGTTAACAAGATCAATAAACTTGCCACATTCAGAAATCGACAATTAACCCCTTTTACAACACTTAAAGTCACAGGCCTCTCTATTTTATATGGCCAAGCTGGCTGCTGAGCACATGGTTTTTATTATTGCTCCCCCCACTGCAAAAAAACCCCCTACTACTAATAATTTAACACCTTATAGAACCTGTCCCTCTCTTAATGATTTTGCAGGGAAGCTCTGTGCACTGCAGCTGTCTTTGCAAGGGCCACCTCTAGGTCCATGCTGCTTGGGGGGACCATATTATCTTTAGTCCTGCTTACCTTTCTAAATGTTTTATGGTTTACAGCTGCGGTGAAAAGCATTTTGGGGTCGGCAGAGATTTATTCCCCTTTTTAATGTTTTTACTAGGCTGAATAAACACATTCTCGGGGAATGAAACCTCTGGTCATGTTGGGAATATGGAAACCCGGGCTCTACTCCGTAATGGCAGCTCTTTCGTGACTGACGCTTGCTTATAACAACGAGTGCCATTGTTGTCTCTGAATGGGACTGTGGTCAGGAGCCCTCAGAGGGTTCCACAGCACCCACCCCACAAGCCACTCTGTCACAACCCTACCTGAAATCGCCTACCTCTTTGCAGGATCCCATTAACACCTGTAGAAAAATGCTGCATTTTAAGGGCTCTGGAGAGTCTGGAAGGTTGAGAATGTATAACTGACACTGTTTTTGGTGCTCTTACCTCCAGCATGTGCTCATTTAAATATTTTTGGCAAATGAGTTTTGATAAAATGAGTCTTTCTCCCAAATTCAAACGAACCCTTAATTTTTATGAGGTTTGTAAAACATCAGCATAATGATTTCTTAAAAAGGAAAAAAAAATATTTCCTCGAGCTTGCTCATTCCGTTGTTCTTGGCTAAGACTGCTCATAGAATTACCAGTATGCTATGAGAAAGATTATTCATATAGTGATTTGGAGCTGGGTGGAATCAGAAATGATTATAAATCTCTTCACATGACATTCCTGCAAGCTTTGCCAGCCCTGGAATAAAACGGGCTTGGAAGCCAACAGGCAGCACCTGTATAACCCAGTATGAGGCAAAAGCTGGCCTATCATTAGACCTTATCAAGAGCTTTCCAAGTGGTGCTTCAAAGTCAGGAGAATAAAGCACTTTGTCTTGTTGAGGACTCTGGGGGTAATTAGCAAGCATGTCACACTTGCAGACATATCACTAGTCACATTGAAGAAACTGACATTCCTGGCTCATTTCTTTGCTTCCCAGTGGTTTTCTCGTAACAAGATCAATGGAAGGGCCCTTCCGTGAAATGACTCCTAGAGCCACATCTGGCCAATACCAATGAGAGTTGCCATGGATCCTGCCTTTCTGGTGATTTCAGGCTACTGTGCTGGGCTCTGCTTTGCTCTAAATGTACAGTCATGTTCCTAAGTCATGTACCTAAGATATCACCAATAATATCGCAGATATTATTACTGAATATATTCTGATATTATTCTCAGTTATTAAAAGAATGTACAGGGATCCCTGGGTGGCGCAGTGGTTTAGCGCCTGCCTTTGGCCCAGGGCGCGATCCTGGAGACCTGGGATCGAATCCCACATCGGGCTCCCGGTGCATGGAGCCTGCTTCTCCCTCTGCCTATGTCTCTGCCTCTCTCTCTCTATGTGTGTGACTATCATAAATAAATAAAAATTAAAAAAATTTATTAAAAAAAATAAAAGAATGTAGTCATGTTCCTAAGTCATATACCTAAGATATCACCAGTTTGTAGATATTATTACTGAATATATTCTGATATTATTCTTAGTTATTAAAAAAATAATTCTCAGTTATTGAAACAGTTATTCCAATAGGAAAAATACTTGGGAGCTAGGCACTTTCCTGCTCAGTAATAGGGATTTTTTTTTTTCCCTGTAGGAATGTCAATACTACAGTTTTCCTTGGGACGCCTGGGTGGCTCAGCGGTTGAGCATCTGCCTTTGGCTCAGGGCATGATTCCACAATCCCGAGATTGAGATCCACATCGGGCACCCTGCATGGAACCTGCTTCTCCCTCTGCCTCTGTCTCTGCCTCTCTCTGTGTGTCTCTCATGAATAAATAAATAATTTAAAAAAATAAAGTTTTCCCTTATAGCTGTAAGACCTGAGAGGCCAGGATGGAGCTATTAAGCCTAAATGCTGTGCAAATCCTGTGCAAAGACTCTGGTTATATGGAGCTTTTGCTCAAGAGCACCAACATTTCTTTTCTGATCATATCAGCTCTGCCATAGAGCATGGTGATTCTTGTCCATTCTTATCATCTTTATCATTCATTGTTATGATATGATTATATGATATATAATATCATATAATATGTTATGATTATATGATAAATATAATTTTCCTTTTCTTTTTCTTTTTTTTTTAATTTTTATTTATTTATGATAGTCACAGAGAGAGAGAGAGAGGCAGAGACACAGGCAGAGGGAGAGGCAGGCTCCATGCACTGGGAGCCCGACGTGGGATTCGATCCCGGGTCTCCAGGATCGCGCCCTGGGCCAAAGGCAGGCGCCAAACCGCTGCGCCACCCAGGGATCCCTAATTTTCCTTTTCTTGATCATTATAATAGTAGACTGCATAATGCCAGTCCATATCTCTGAACACTCAGATTATATCTGAGCTGGGGAAACTCTGTAAGAGTAATATCAGTACTTGCCTGTCCTTTCTTGCCAGTTAGCCACAGTCCTCTGGACTAGTGCCTTTAGGGAGATCCAACTTCATGCATTTAAGGCAAGAATTTCCTTCACCCCATTAAATTTCTTAAGGGACAACATAGCGTGCACACCATCGATTTCTGGCCTTCTTCTCTCCTTAAACATTTTCCCCAACTCATTTCCATTAATCTCAGAGGTTGTCTTTGTCATTGTTATAATTGTAAGATATACTGTGTATGCAATTCCTCATCCTCACCCATTATTCTCATCCATCTCTGTCATTCCAGCCATGTTCTCTTTCTTCCCTCCAAGTTCCAGAGAAGAGATTTTCCCCCTTACTATTGAAATCTAACCCCTCTACCTGGCCTCTGCAGCTTTTTTCTTCCCACTGCCTCCAGGATTTTAATCCCACAACGGTCATTTTTTTTCTCTTTAACATCTTCAAAGACCACTTCCAGATATTCTCTCTCTCTCTCTCTCTCTCTCTCTCTCTCTCTCTCTCTCTCTCTCACACACACACACACACACACACACACAGTCTTACTTCTCATTATCCCAATTTCCCTCTTTCTAATCCTGGTAAAACATTTTAAACATGATCTACATCATTCCCTCCAGCAATTTCCCACTGTGTTGCTTCTTGATTACTGGAAATTTGGCACCTTTTGCCATACTTTCTCTGAAATGATCTCCTGATGCCCAGCCACCATTTTACTCTTTAAATGCAAGATCTTAGGCTCCACTCAGATTTTCCTCAGACATCTTACCTGCTCCTAAGAAATTCTCTTCCTCCTCCTCCATGGTTTCTTTGATCTTGTGCTTTCCTGGTTTTCCTATCTGTCCATGATATTTTTCCTCTCTTTCACCTGTACCCCTCACAGTTATGTGTGTCACTTAAGGCTCAAACCTTGTTCCTCCCTTTTTCCCTATGATTATGCTGTTAAGGAGGCCCTTGTGATTCAGTTCTCTCTCAATCCTGACTGTCTTCAAGACCCATACATAATTCCCACATAATTCCATTTGGATATGCAACCATCACCTGTATTAGTTCCAGCCCTCGGGAAGCAGATGCTAAGATGGGAGTTAAAAGGACAAGAGGTTTATTGTGGGTAGCTTTTGTGGATGAAAACAGGGGCAAGACTGAAGCAGGCAAGGAGAGGTTTCAGACTGCCATCTGAGATCAGAGAAGGGGAAGGAAGAAGGATTGGGAAGGAGAAGCATCAGACCCAAGTGCTGCTCTGAAAGTCTGGGCCAGCCCAGAGGGGAGCCTCGGGTCAATGACTGCCTATCAGAGGAGGCAACATGGGACAGAGAAGCTCAGCTCTATTACTCCTTCTGAGCTTAGTTACTGGTTGATTGAGAGCTGCCCAGGAAGTGTGATCCTGGCCTGTGTGCTCTGGCAGATGCCCAAGCTCCTGCAGCTAGAAGCTCTCTCTTCAAAGGAAATCTTAAACACAATCCATACGAAACTAAGTTTAACTTTTCCTTTCTCCTCTCCCACCATCTATGCTTTCCTCTCAAATTATCTCATCTCTGCCTTTGATATCAGCATTCTTCCATCTTCCAAGCTAAGATATCTCCAAGTAATCTTTGCTTTTTCCAACACCCTTATCTCTTATATCCAACTTGTGGCTCTTAGATTCTTTTCAGTTTTCTCAACCCCTCTCTCTTCTCAATATCACTGTTCTAATCCATCTAGATAACTGTCTCATACTGATTGCTGCCAAACGCTTAGTTCCTTCCCTGGCTCGGCTTCCTCACGTATTCTATATGTGTTGTGGTTCCCTAGGATTCAGTCCTGGACTTTTGTCTCCTCTCATGCTACAGGCTTGTCCTAGATGATCTTATCCAGTAATTGACCTCTACTGAAATACCTATGACTCCAAAATTTTCATCTCCAGCCCCATTTCTGTCTAGAGCTCTAAATCAGTGTTTCTCAAACTTCAGTGTTATACACTTTTAAAGAGAAAAAATGTATTGTATATCTCAGTGTTACATTATTTTATGTATCAACTCAAAACTAAGCATAAACTTTTGGTAATAGTTTGGTTTCCTTTCAGACTTTTTCCTACAGATATTTCACATAGTTGAGATAATATTATATGGATATAGGGGTGTGTGTGTGTGTGTGTGTGTGTGTGTGTGTGTGTGTCTGTTGTGTCTTGCTTCTTATTCTTGATGTTAGAACACAATCATTTTCTTAGTCAATAAAACTCTTCATGAACAATATTTTTTGATGGGCACATATCATTTCATTCTGTGGATGTCATAATTAGTGTTTATGTCTAATGTTAAATAATGAAGCAGTAAATAACTTTGTACATAAAGTTTTGTTTGAATTTTTTTACAGTATTTTCTTCAGGGACGCCTGAGTGGCTCAGTAGTTGAGCATCTACCTGCCTTTGGCTCAGGGTGTGATCCTGTCTTGATCCCAGGATCAAGTCCCACATTGGGCTCCCCACGGGGAGCCTGCTTACCCCTCTGCCTGTGTCTGCCTCTCTCTCTGTGTCTCTCATGAATAAATAAAATCTTTTTTTTTTTTTTAAAGAGTACTTTCTCTGAGTAGATTTCTAGAAATGGGAAGGTAGATGCTTTCATTTCAGAGATAAGAAAACCTAGGTTCTAGGAGTTTGCATGATTTTCCTGAGGCCACTTAGCCTATAAAGGGTAAGAGATGAAAAGGGAAATCTCCTCCCTGGGCTATTTCTATTGGGACAGGCTACTCATAATGGGTCATGAAGGGATGCTGTCTTAGGATTCTTTAGGGGGTAGAAGGTCTGGAAACTAGCAAGGGCTAATTTATGATCTAATTCCCTGAAAACTTCAGCCTGATTTGGGATCAGAGGTACAAGGACATATAGCATGAGTTCCATGGGATCTTTCAGAGGGTCAGAAGATTAGGTAGGTATAACCTAGTCAGGCACTATTTTCTCAGTGTTCATTTGTGCTGAAGTCACATTTTCATTAGTACCACTGTCTTGGTTTTGTCCTTGCTTGAAAAGGCTGCAGGGGACCTTCATGGTGGAGCTCTAATACCCAGTCTTTAAATATCGTATGAGCTTACTCAAAATCAAACAAATGGCATCACATAGTTGTATTTGTATCTTGTCCTTCATCCACACCCTTGGCCTAGAGCTGCTGCAGATAGGAGATATCTGATGCTGTGACTCTGAAAGCCATGGCATCCCTGCCTTTATCTTGGGAGAGATCTGGTTCTATTTAGACCCCAACCAAGAAGTGACTCTTCCTGCCAAAGGGAGTCAAAAATGACCTGCTTATTGCTACAGCATGAACCAAGGGATGGGCAAAAAGTGTAGAACACTCAGGCATGCAATAACTCTCAAATTAGACAATCAAAGTAGCCATCTAGGGTTTTACAGAATGTGTTGATAGTAGCTGATTTAGAAGAAAGACTTAAAAATAGACCAAGAGGGATGTCTGGGTGGCTCAGTGGTTGAGCATCTGCCTTCGGATCAGGTCTTGATCTTGGAGTCCTGGGATCGAGTCCCTGTGGGGAGCCTACTTCTCCCTCTGCCTACATCTCTGCCTCTCTCTCTGTGTTTCTCATGAATAAGTAAGTAAAATCTTAAAAGAAAAAAAAAAAAGGATTTCTCAACCTCATCATTACTGACATTTGGAGCTGGATAATTCTTTGTTATGGAGGCTGTCCTGAGCACTGTAGTGGTTGAGCAGCATCCCTGCCCTCTACTCACCAGATGCCAGTAGCCCCCCGCTCTAGTCATGACAATCAAAACTGTCTCTAGACATTGTCAAATGTCCTCTGAGGGTCAGAATCATCCCTTCTGAAAACCACTGAGTCAGACTAATAGATTCCAAAAAAGAAAGCAGCCCATCCCAATGCAGGAGGCAAATGAAAAGAAGGTGACTTGAATGGAATATGAACACAATGTCTTATAAAAGGAGGACTCCAAAGTAGAGAAGAACCAAAGGTCTTCTTTAGTCACCCAGCTAAGGGTCTTCTTCAGGTCTGTAATGAAATGGGATGGGCATAAAAAGAGAAAGAAGCCCTTTCCATAGTGAATATAGGTTTTATAGACACATCATGTGTGCTAATTAGATAATATCATGTATATAGTCCATAGACTAGAGCATGGCTTCTTCACAAAACTCCTCCTGCAATTAATAAAAATTCCAAAGTCGTTCCTACAGTTATTGAACTGCATAAACCTGACTGAACATTATAATCAAAATCAAGGACTACCTTGATTTGATATCAAATAATCAAAAAGCAGGGCTACCTACAAGAATGCTGAGACCAGTCTCCCCCTACTTTGCTGCTCCCTGTGTTATGCAACCATAAGATCTTAGTATTAAAAGGCTCTAATAAACCATCTGATTTGGCTTATCAAGTTGCCGGCATAGCATCCTTGACAGATGATTGAAGCCCTTTGCAAGGCAGATTATCCCACTGTTGGGTAGCACTACTTATATGTTTTTATGTTGGGGACTAGAACCGGCCTCCTAGTAATGACCACTTCTTGGACCTGGTGTAGCACCTTGAAGCATCATGGACTAAGTCCACTCCCTTGTTGAGAAGTCTGAAGGTAGATCCTGAAGTCACCTAATAAAG
Organism: Nyctereutes procyonoides; assembly: GCF_905146905.1. Lineage (NCBI taxonomy): Eukaryota > Metazoa > Chordata > Mammalia > Carnivora > Canidae > Nyctereutes > Nyctereutes procyonoides. The sequence continues at coordinate 43,483,005 of NW_026575140.1, read as the reverse complement.
TCTTATCTTCATCATCTTTTCTCCATTCATATCGACTGTTCCCAGTATATTGAACTGTTTCTCACATGCCATCACCTTCACTCTCTTCTCCCCTCTTTGAACATTCTTTCCTCAGGACCCAAAGGGGCGTCATGAGCTCCTCACAATTGCCCTCAACACTGATTCCAAACTTTCATCAAGGCCCTAAAATGCTCCATCATCTCTCACTTTCCTTGGAAGACTTGTCTTTGATCTCACAGACGGGGGCAACAGGCGATACAACTCTCAAGATCATATCTTTTCCTTCTGCCTCTTCCTGTGTAGGTCCTCCTTACAACACCTTTTCTTATGAACTTACTTATGTCTTTAGGTCTCTTTTTATCTTTATCTTTCCTCCAATTTGGAGAAGCTGTAGGCCTGTCTCCACCAATCATTCTTTCTGTTCTGCATTTTTAGTTTTCCCCTCTCATTGCCCCTTCTCAAGCTTACCTTTACCTATATGTGTTGGCTTTCCATCTCAAAAGCCAGAATTTTCATGGTCATCCGTCCTTCTGCCTAAAGTTCTACAGTACTGAATCTGCTTCCTCTACATCTCAGCTCTGCTAAGAGTCATCTGTATTTGAAAGCTTATCTCATTTATTCTCACTTCACTGCAATCAGCATCCTCACCCAGCATACTCTCTATATGCTCCCTTTGCACCACAAATACCAGGGAATCTGCAAGTCTTCAAAGAGACCATTTTGTTTTCTATGCCTGGAATGGCATAGAATGGAATGATCCACCCACTGTGTGCAGTTTGCAAACCCCTATTCTTTTTTTAAGACCCTGAGATGCCATGTCCTTTGCATGGCCTTCCCTAGAGAGTTAGGAAGCCAATCAAATCATCAGAATGATCAGTTTTCTAGTTGTGTTTCAAGAATTAAATGAGGTGATCTATGCTAAGTGCTTAGCACAGTGAATAGCACAGAATAAGTGCCTGACAAATTATAGCTATTATGATTATTAGCTCCTTCAGCAGGCTCTATTTCCTTTTCTCTAGGTGTCTCTCACTGTCTCCAGGATATTATACGGTGCTTGTCAAAGCAGGTGACAACTTCTTCACCAGTCCACCAGATTCTAAGGACAGGGATGCCATTTTTTCATCCATATGTCCCCAAAATTAAGCATCATACTTAGTAGGAACTCAATTAATATCTGATGAATGAGTGAAGGACAATTCATTTGCATGAGCAAGGCAATTATTAGGTCTTGTACTTAATAAGGACATACTGATTCCATGCTGATGGTTCTGCCCTTTTCAGCAATGATATCACATTTCAAACCTCCAATTTACCTCTATGAAATTTGGAATGAATTAGAATGCCAAAGGGGGGAAGGCAATGTTCCCTGAGACTGATTCCCCAGTGGGGAGAATTCCTGTGCCAGATCTTGGGCGCTGAGTGAACCCTTGACTCTGGTTTGCACTCTCTGTCCTTGGTAGGCCAAAGTTGCTCTGAACAGCCAGCCTCTCTGGGTTCAACTATGGGCCAGCCACTGAAGGTGGAACAAAGCAGCATTGATGCCACTATTCACAAAGCAGGCCCTTGGGCAAGGATCAGAGGACTTGCCTGTCAGTTTCTCCCTTCCCAGACACAGAGCTCCGCTCTTCTCTGCCCTCGGGAACTGGGCTAGTGTCAGCTATCCAGGTACAGGAAGAAAAGGTATGGTATGCCGGGTGTGAAAGCACTCAGAAGAATGTTGTCCGGTAGCTACAAAATGGAGATGAATTTAGTGGATGTTTCATTCTGATGAGTATTGATAATTATTTCATTTAAGTAACCAACACTAGTCAGGGCCAAGGAGCTGTCCTCCAACATTTTCACCACCAGGGAAGCATTTTTAAATTTTACATCTCCTTGCCCCCAAGGACCCATGCTTTAAATACTTTTGTCTAATATATAAATTTGCAGTTTTTATGAGAAAACATTTACACACTGAACCCTTACTGTATGACAGGTACTTTGCTTCTGTACTAGGTGCTTTGTATATTGTATCTTTTATTCCTTATAATAACCCTATGAGGAGAGTATATTATTTCTTTTTAAAAATTTTTTCTTTAGGGGATTCCTGGGTGGCTCAGCAGTTTGGCGCCCACCTTTGGCCCAAAGCATGATCCTGGAGACCCAGGATCGAGTCCCATGTCGGGCTCCTTGCATGAATAAAATCTTTTAAAAAATTGTTATTTAAATGAGGAGAGTATATTACTTCTATTTAATAAATGAGGAAATTGAGTGAGGCTAACTTGTTCGGGATCACACACCTTACAAATGACCTTGTTAGTAGTCAACCAGCTTGTCCAAAGTCATATGGCTTTTCAAATGATTTCAACTAAGTAAGCTAATTAAGTAAAAGAGTAATTGTTCTCCTTACTGTTACTTTTTTTAAAAAAGATTTTATTTATTTATTCATGAAAGACACAGAGAAAGAGAGGCAGAGACATAGGCAGAGGGAGAAGCGGGCTCCCTCCAGGGAGTCTGATACGGGACTCAATCCCAGGACCCCCGGGATCATGACCTGAGCCAAAGGCAGAGGCTTAACCAACTGAGACACCCAGGGTGCCCCCCCATTATTGTTATTAAAACAATAACTATTTTTGTAAAATATAAAATTTATTTTAAAACATTGTCAATTAAAGCCTTCAATTAGCATGAGATTGCAAATGTTTTTTTTTCACTTAATCTAATTCAAGACCAATAAGTTTGTTGCTCTAGTTGTCTTGTGCCATTTTTAAAAACTAATAGTAATATACAGTTACCAATAGGACTGTTGAAATTTTATAAACAGTTCGCAGGCTTCTATTACTCACTCCAAGTGTCCAGGGAGGCTGAGACTTCCAGGAAAGACCACTGTCTAAGGTACTGAGCTTTGCTGTTTATCCTTTGAAAACTACTTCTCAATGTACTGAATAAATGCTGAATGCCATTTTTGTTCTTGGTTAATTTTTTCTAAACTTATGCGAGATTCCGTTCATCAGGAAGGCATGCAAGGTCTTCCCTTTGACCTGAATGCTTATCTAGAGAAAACACAATTTTAGGATTTCCTCAAGCTGTCGCTCTGATCCCTAAAGGTACAGATCATAAAGATTTCAAAGGATCCTTAGGACCTAGAGAAGAAAGGAAAATCTCACCTTTGCCCTTAGTTTTGTGTGTCCCTCAGCCAAGAGATGTGCCCTCACCCCCAACCCCCAGCTTACTGGTGACTCCAGGTGTACACAGGAGGGTTCGATTTCAAAGTACTCTAGGACCTAAACAAGGGCTTGAGGCTTTCATTTGTAATAAGAAAGACAGCCCAAAATTGCCTGCAAAATCCTTCCTACTCCAAGAAAGAAGATTCAGAAAGAAAGGGAATGAGTTCCAGCGAAAAGGTACTGGGATTCCTTTCGCTTCATCAGCAAGAACAGCAGGGAGACTGAGCTGACAGACCCACAATAAAACCACTTGAAGGAGGAAGCACAGAATATCACGCCAGAGGGAATTCACTGATCATGATCAGTGAATGATCAAAGATCAGGACAATCCTATCTTTTGATGGCCGTCCATCGAATTGGCAAAATCCACTATTTGGCAAAGGTCTTCACTAACTTGGGTGTCACTTTCTGGAAAGCTGTGGTCAGAATCACAAACTGAGCTCAAAGAAACAGTGTATCGAGACCCAAGCCCTTACCAAGAGCCATGCTATAGAGGTGTGAACTGCAGCATTATTTATAAATGTTGAGAAATTGGGGGGTGGGGGAGACGAGTTGCTAAATGATAGTTTCAGTCAGGAGAACAAAGACATTGGTAACGAGAGGCAGAGATTCTGTTACTATATAGAAAATATCTAAGATACAATATTAAGTGGAAATGGAAGATGGAAGCTATTGTACAGATGAAGTTACTGCAATCATATAGGAAGTGTACGGGGGAAAGGGTCGAAGGGCATTGACAACATTTATTGTGAGTGTATTATGTGCCAGGTGCTCTATAAAGTATGAATTATTTCATTTAAGCCCTACCAAAAAATTCTGATAAGGAAGCTTCTATTCCATAAAGATAAATAAGAAAACTGAAGCTGAGGGGCATCTGGGTGGCTCAGTAGTTGACCATCTGCCTTTGACTCAGGTCATGATCCTGGGGTCCTGGGATCAAGTCCCGTATCAGGCTCCCTATAGGGAGTCTGCTTCTCCCTCTATGTCTCTGCCTCTCTCTCTCTGTGTCCCTCATGAATAAATAAATAAAATCTTTTTTTTTTTTAAAGGAAATCACGGTTGTGTTGTAGGTAATAGAGTTACGTTTACATTCTTTTTAAAAATCTCTTCTCCACATGTTCTGCAGTGTGATTATATATTAAATTCAAAACATTTTAAGATGCATATTAAAAAATTAGAATTTGTAACCTTTAAGAATGTTCAGATAATATACTCAGATCTCATTGGACAGTGAATTTGAGCTGATAAGGCTTATTGTTCCATTAAGCACAGGAATGAAAATGTTACCCCAAATCAGATGTAGTAAACTTTTTTTGAGCTCTGGTTATTGGGAGGATTAATGAGATAAGGCATGTCAGGTGCTCAGCACAGTGCCTGGGGGACCCTAGTAAGGACTCAACAGATATTATCTACTCTTGGTGCCAAGTGCCAGGTATTGCCTGAGTGCTCCTCACAAATACCCCAAATCTTTAGCTATTGTTGTCTGTATTTTGCAGATAAGAAGATTGAGATTCAGAGGGATTAAGTAACTCATCCATTGTAACTCAGTTGTAAAATGGTACAGCCAAGTTCAGTGGCCTTTCCCCTTCATCGAACCAGTTTCACTCCAGCACAGGTGAAACACACATGGTGGCATATACTTCCCTAAACTGATAGCACCATCTGGGGTGGATTTCCCCCAGCCATACATCAGCTCACACTAGTGAACTATCCAGGTAAGCTCAAACTTTTTTTTTCTTTTCTTTTCTTTTTAAGCTCAAACTTTTCATTCTGGGATTCCAAGTCCTTTGGTACATATTATTACATATATTACATATATGTCAAAAATCCACTTTCCATTTTTTATGCACACAGGATCTTCCTTGTTACTGAGGTCCCCCGTGCCTCCTGCAGAGCACTGCATTCCCTCAGTATCACTACGCCTCTCCATCCTTTACCACCCAGTTTAAGTCCAACCTCTGCCAGGAAGCCTACCCACTCACATCAATTTCTCCCTCTCCTGGCTTCCCACAGAACATATTCTCTATGTCATTTAATTATACACTGTATCATTTATTTAATCCTTTAGTTAACATCTCTAAGACTCAATACTCTAAGTTATTGGTTTCTAAGAGCAAAGGCAATTTAATATATGTTTCTTTTCTACTTCTTCAGAGTGCCTAGTATAGCACAAGTTCCTCTCATATTTGAAATAATCAGGATTCTTAGTTTCAAATGACAGGAAACCTAACTCTACCTGGGAGAAGCTAAAAACAACAAGAAAGCAGGGGTGGGGGGCGGGGGTAGGGGGAATCGGTGTTGATAGGCTCATGTAATTGACAGGTCCTGTGGCTTGGGCCATGACTGGATTCTCAAATACACCAGTGGAGCTGGGTTGGTCGTAGGGTCATCCCAAAGTGTGTTGGGCCAGCCTTACCCAGACCAAGAGGGGAGAAGAGGCAGTTCTCCCCCAGAGGAAAAGCAAGGTGCTCTTGTCAAAAGAAGGATGAATAGATCCTGGACAGGCAAGAACAACAGATGTCCCTGACTTTATTGAATCAGATTCCTTGGTATTTATTTAATACCACTACTACTAAGTGTTCTTCACTGGTCAGGCACCAGACTGTAACCCCATTAGGAACTGCCAGGCAGCAACAGAGCTCTTATTAACCTGATCTCAACTGAAGTGAGCCAGGCCTGGGGGCAGAGCTACAAAGGAGAGCTTACAAATCTCTGACACAGCATTTTAATACCACAGGGGATTTTTTTCCTTTCCCACAAATTGTGTTAACCCTTTGGGAACAGGGGGGCAACCCAGCGTAGAGCTCATTAGTGGCTTTCCTTCAGAGCTCTTCAAAGAGGCCCTGTCAATTGCCAATGTGATTTTTCTTAATATTGTGCAGACGGCAGGCTAATCCATCTTCAAATGATCTAATTGCATCTAACTTTCTCTTAAGAAACACTGCGTGGAGTTGCAAAGTCTTAATTGTGGGGTGTGTGCTGAATGTCTCCAAGATTACAGAGCCAAGCACTCAGACCAAAGCTGGGGAATTTCCAGTGGAAACTTTCGGGGGAAGGAAATGGAAGGTGGCTAGTGGCAGACTGGGAAGCCTCATTGGGTCCAGTGCTCTTAAAATTAAAGAAGCGCCTCAACCTACTACTTAGGGATTTCCACTGGGTGTCCATGGAGGCTCCGTCTGTGCCACCAAAGATTCACATTTCCATCCATGATGGAGGTGATGGGTAAAATGAAGGGTCACGTGGAGGGGAAGGGGCAGGCAGACAAGTTGCTGGGTGCTTCTGATGAGCTGGGTGAGAATAAGGACCCCAAGTGGACAATATTTTCTAAGAGGTTTCCCTGGTCTTTCCACTCTCTTAGCCAACTAACACCTTGCAAAAGGCCTAATGAAATAAAACATTTACATCAAGGAGGTAAGCTAATGGAAGTAAGGGTGGGGCAGAGAGGGGAGGATTAGGGGGGTGATGGGGAGCTCCAGGAACCACACTGCTTCCCATGTTGGTGGGAGAGGGCACACACAAGCAGGTCATGTGAGTGCAAAAAAAAAAAAGTCTCTTTAATGGAGTGTTTCCTTCAAACCTTGTTATATTATTTATGGTGTTTATTCCTCACAACTACTCTGGCAGGGTGTGGAGGGGTCCAGTTGTTTTCTGAGTGTGCATGAGGGAGAGCGGAGGCTCCCAGCTGAGGTGTCTGCAGCAGCTGGTGCCTGGAAGAGCTGGGATCCAGACTTCTGACTCCAGGGTGGACACCATTTGCTGAGCCCCTCCCTCAGACACACCAGGAGGGTACCGGGGGCCGAGTCAGGGTCACGTGCAGGCTGTCCCCCTCCCCAGGTTGTTGGCCTGTGTAGGTACAGATAACACATCTCTCCCATTCCCTGGCAGGCCTGGGGGGAACTATCATTTTTTACTAGGATGAAGTCATTTATTGAACAATAACATGGTTTCTGTCAACATCAGGCCTTTAGGCCTTTGTTCTGTCCTCCCCCACAAACATATTTATATTGGCCTCAGCTAACAATATCCCACTTTCCAATTGCATTTGCAATCCCTTATGTCTCATCTAGTCCCCAGTACACAGGAAGTCAGGCCATAAAGGAACTGGCGGTAAACCTAAGGCACTTTATTAATTCCACTTTCAAGTCCCTCATGACAGTGAGAACTGGGAGGGCTTATTCAGGCTCTTGCACCAGGGCCCTGCTTTCTTGGACATTGGCCCATATTCTCCTCTTAATCTAGGGTTCCCAAAGGAGTCTCTACAGGCTATTTATGTACAATAACTCTGGAAGAAGAAGCCACAGAAAGCAGACCCCTAATAAGAGGAATAATAGCAAACTTCCATTGAGGGCTTGCTATGTGCCAGGCACCATGTGCTAAGTGAATTACACACATTATCACACTTAATCTTCACAATCCTTTGAGTGGATGCTATGATTACCCACATTTTTACAGAAGAGAAAACCTCACTGGTTCTTCTGCAGCCCCAGAAGTTTCTCTGCTCTAAACCAGGCAGCAATAGTATATTCTGGTACTCACTCATTGAAGGTTTGGATGGTAATCAAGTGCCCTCTTTGCACCAGGGGTGGAGGACACGAAGTACAAATGTGTCAAGAGATTAGAAGAAGGAAATTCCTTTCAGGTAGGCTCTGCTAGCTAAAAAAAGGAAAGAACAGGGGTGCCTGGGTGGCTCGGTTAGTTGAGCATTTGACTCTTGGTTTTGGCTCAAGTCATGATCTTGGTTCATGGTATCGAGTCACCAGCCCTCAGGCTCCATGCTCAGTGTGGAGTCTGCTTCAGATTCTCTCCCTCTCCCTGACCCCTCCCTAAAATAAATAAATAAAATATTTTAAAAATAATAAAAAGGGGGAAAACACCTTCCTTATTGGCTATCCTCTCTTCTCTTAGAATATGGCCAATTACCTCATGCCACAGAACTCTACTTCTCCATTGCCTGCTGAAGGCCAAGGCCAAGCATTCTAGTTGACTAGAAAGTGGTAGATTTATTCTTTCTTTATCCCATGAGAATCAGAGACATATCCATGTCTCTCTCTGTGTAGTTCCCACTCATCCCTGATGACAGAGAAGTCCAGATGAAGATGGAACCCATAATATGCTTCCTCAAAAAGCCTCAGAGGTTTGTGAGTGTGTGCATGGGGTGTGTAGCTCTGTCCCAGGCTCTCTGAGTCATTTTCTCATTTGATTTCATTTATTCTGTTTACTTTTATTTATTTAAGATATTCATTTTTAAAAAAGATTTTATTTATTTACTCATGAGAGACACAGATAGAGAGAGAGAGAGGCAGAGACACAGACAGAGGAGAAGCAGGCTCCATGCAGGAAGCCCGATGTGGGACTTGATCCTGGGACTCCAGGATCATGCCCTGGGCCAAAGGCAGGTGCCAAACCACTGAGCCATCCAGGGATCCCCTATTTAAGATATTCTTCATACCAGCCTCCTCTCCCGTCCATTTCAGAACTTCTCACTTCTTTTTTTTTTTTTTTAAGATTTTTATTTATTCATTCATGAGAGACAGAGAGAAGCAGAGACAGACATAGGCAGAGGAAGAAGAAGGCTCCCTGTGGGGAGCCCGATGCGGGACTTGATCCTAGGACCCTATGATCATGACCTGAACCAGAGGCAGATGCTTAAGCACTGAGCCACCTAGGCATCCACTTCTTACTTCCTTATAACTCTCCTAACCCACTCTAGCCCAAGTCACCAAACCACCCATTTTCTGTGTCTGGACTTTACAATAGCATCCTTCTACTAGTCTGGCAGCCTCCATACCTGCTCCATCCTCCACACAGCTGCCAGAGTGCTCTTCTGATTGTAAGTTAGAACATCTCACTCCTTCAGCTAAAACGCTCCCCTGGCTTCCATTGCTCTTAGAACGAAGTCCACAAGGCACCGCAGCGTTTGGCTTTTGCTTACCTCTCCAACCTCATGTCACACCTCCCAGCTCTCACTCACCCATCTTCAGCCACATTGGCCTCCTTTCCATTCCACAATTGTGTCAAAGTCTTTTGGACTTCAGGTTTTTTACACTTGCTGTTCTCTTACCTAAAACAGTCTTCACCCAGCTCTTGACTGTCTCATTCCATTCCACAGATGTTGGCTCAAATGTCAGCTTCTTGGGGGGGAGATCTTTGCTCACCAAGCTGCTAAAGCAACTCCTTTCCTACACCCAGACAATTACACCTCACCCAATCTTCTTCCTATTTATCTGTTTCTGTGTTTATTGCCTACTTCTATTACTAGAACCAGGTTCCATGAGGACAAAGAACATGCCTGGTATCATTCACTGATATATTTTTGAAGCCTTGGCCTGGTACTTAGTGGTTGCTCAATTCATATTTATTGAATTAGCAAATAAATAGTTCAATATAAGCAAATGAACCTTCCCAAGGACTTCTGACGTGGACATTTTAGGTTATTCTCATTGTGTAGCTCAAGAAACTGAAGCTCAAAGGCAGGGCCAGGATTCAAACCCAGGTTTGCACAGCTCCTATGCCAGGTCTCTTGTTACTATTCCAGAAAGTAACTCAAGGTCATCAAAACACAAGAAAGATGCATACTACAACATGGATGAACCTTGAAAGCATTACGCTAAGTGAGAGAGACCAAAACAAAAGACTCCTTTGTACATGATTCCATTTCTATGAAATGTCCAGAAGAGGCAAATCCATTGAGACAGAGAACAGATTAGTGGTTGCCAGGGGCAGGGGGCAGGGAGAGATAAGGAGTGACTCCTTCCTGGGTCCAGGGTTTCCTTTTGGAATGACGAAAGTGTTTGGCATCTAGATTGTGGTGCCAGTCCCACAACATTGTGAATGACCACGTGCCACTGAAATGCATACTTTAAAACAGGTTAAATGGTACATTTCACATGTATGTATATTTTACCACAGTAATAGCAGTGACAAGAAAAGGCAGAGATCCCCAGGACAGGCAGGTATCCATAGCCATTTGGAGGCCAAGACAGGCAACCTCTCAAAGCCCTGGTGCCCTGGCCCTCTGCTGTGCTGGCTGCAGACATGGGAACAGTGCTGCCTCCTCTCAGCACCCTGACCCTCTGCAGGATCTGCCTGCAGGATCTGCTGGCATGGTGGACCGTTGCAAAATTAACCATAATCTAAAAGAATAACATTTCACTTTGCAATGTGGTGGTGTTTCTCTTTGCAATTTACCCTTTCTCTTTAATCAGGGCGATTCCCCCAAACACTCACGCATATATATATTTTTTAACAAGAGGAAACGTAGCCTGCTGAATGCAGCTTTGAAATCCCATCCGGCTGCTCCTGTTTTTTTGAATTTCTATTTTTAGCTCTAAACAGAAAAATGATTCAAACAAATACTATTCTGGAGAAGACTGAGTTCTGTAGTGTTTTTGCCATGGAGAGTCTCTCTGGAACAGAAGTGAGGAAGGAGATGGTGGGGATCGGGGTGGAGCTGTTGGCTGGAAGATGCCTAACAGCTCCTTCCAGTCCCAAAGCCAGGACCTCACCCATTTCCCCAGTTTGTTTGTTTGTTTGTTTATTCATTTTTTCTTTAAGATTTTATTTATTCAAGAGAGAGAGAGAGAGAGAGAGAGAGAGAGAGGCAGAGACACAGGCAGAGGGAGAAGCAGGCTCCATGCAGGGAGCCTGATGTGGGACTCGATCCCGGGACTCCAGAATCACACCCTGGGCTGAAGGCGGCACTAAACCACTGAGCCATCCAGGGATCACCCCCATTTCCCCAGTTTAACAGAAAGCTTCTCCTTTTGCCTCCAAACATCAAGTCTCCCTGTGCTCTCACCACAGAGTGCTTTTCTAGGGTTAGAAATCCCAACTTCCTGATTTTTTTTTTTTTTTTTTTTTTTTTTTTGCTGAATTCAATTAAATCGCTGAGCAACCCTAGGGGCATTGAGCTTTTCAGGATGGCTTAGAATAAAGCCATAGTTGGATACACACTGCCTTTTGCCAGGGAAAGTGGTCACCAGGGTGGAGTGGGCTCACCAAGAGGCCATGGCTGCCTGAAGACCAGGTCACTGATAAATGAATGAGCAAATGGCAAATCATTCATTCAATCGGTACTTCAACAAAAGCCTACCAAGTGCCAGTTGCTGTTCTAAGCCCATGATTTTAATCGAACAAACTGTATTTCAGCTCCTACTGTGCTTTGTAATGCACTGGGGACAAAGAGTGAACAAGATGCACAAGATTGCCGCTGCCACTTGGTGATCCCTCCAGATTCTGGAGTTGTACTGTCCTCTATGGGAGCCACAAAACAGGTATGACTAGTGAACAGCTGATATGGGGCTAGTGTTATTGAGAAAATGAAATATGAATTTTATTTAGTTTTAATTAATTTAAAAACTGAAGCAATGTGGAATAAGTTTGTTACACACAACTTTCTTGTTTTGGTAGGACTTCATTTTAATTTCACTGCTGCATCACATAAGATTTTATTCTTTTAGGGACGCCTGGATGGCTCAGTGGTTTAGTGCCTGCCTTCGACCCAGGGTGTGATCATAGAGTCTGGGGATTGAGTCCCGCGTCAGGCTTCCTGCATGGAGCCTGCTTCTCCCTCTGCCTGTGTCTCTGCCTCTCTCTGTGTGTCTCTCATGAATAAATAAATAAAATCTTTAAAAAAAATTTTTATTCTTTTACAATTCTCCATGTATTAAGCGAGTGCCTTGTTTCAAAATTACATATTACTATATCACGAACCTAGAAGGTGTTTACAGACTGATTCAGTTCAAATGATTTTTTTTCTATACAGCATATTAGAATATTAGAATGTGCTCATTTGAATGTCTTATGCAGACAGCATACATTATGGTAAAACTGACATAAATCATAGTGTGTAATTAAATTGAAATACTATAATTTTCATCATAATGCAGTTAATTCATTTTTCTAGTTAAAAAAAAATCAGTATGAAAAAATTTTAGGTTTAAAATGAAAGCATACTGGGATGCCTGGGTGGCTCAGCGGTTGAGGGCCTGCTTCGGCCCAGGGCGTCAACCTGGAGTCCTGGGATTGAGTCCCACGTCAGGTTCCCTGCATGGAGCCTGCTTCTTCCTCTGCCTGTGTCTCTGCCTCTTTCTCTCTGTGTCTCTCATGAATAAATAAATAAGTTAATTAAAAAAAATAAATACAATGAAAGCATACTATTGATGCAGAACTGAGTGGAGATTTGGAGGACAGCACTATGACCAGAACAGTAATGGGAAGAAGAATCTGGAATAAGATAGGCCACAAAATTCACAATGAATGTCAATTGGGCAGAGCCAAAGAAGTTGTTTGTGTGTGTTAAAAAAAAAAAAATAAAGATAATAAGATAGATAACATAAGGAGGCATTTTCAGTAAATACTATACAGTGATTTTGATTTTAAAAAAGGTCCCTTTTAACAGGCAAAAGAATCAATGAAATTAGCTATCTAAAATCAGAATTAAATGTCCTAACAAACCTTTCTTTTACACAAATTTAACAGAATCTGAGCTTATAACTTTGGCATGTATAAAGCCACTTTTAGAGGGAGAGATGGCAAAAAAAAATATTTTACCTATGGATAGCCTATAGAATGTAAAACCTTTCTAATAAAATCAAAGATCAATTGACTCATAATTTAAAAACTTGCAGGTACTTTCCTTTTGAGTTAGATGAGCCAAGAGATAAAAGAGAAACTGGCCAATTAATATTTTAGGTACATTTTACCTTAAATGACTTCCAAACTGACACACAAAAAAGCCAATTTGCAGCCTATAAAATTGAACTCCAAAGGGCACCTGGGTGGCTCAGTCAGTTAAGGGTCTGCCTACAGCTCAGGTCATGATCCTGGGGTCCTGGGATTGAGCCCTGCATCGAGCTCCCTGTTTGGCAGGGAGTCTGGTTCGTTCTCTCTCTCTCTCTCTCTCTCTCTCTCTGTCCCTCCTACCTACTTTTCTCTCTGTCCTTCTCAAATAAATAAATAAAATCTTTAAAAAAAAAACCCTGAACTCCTAAAGTAGTTTTTTAAAAATCTCTTACAGGAGCAGCCCTGGTGGCTTAGCGGTTTGGTGCCGCCTTCAGCCCAGGCCATGATCCTGGAGGCCTGGGATGGAGTCCCGCGTTGCGCTCCCTTCATGGAGCCTGCTTCTCCCTCTTGCCTGTGTTTCTGCCTCTCTCTTTCTCTCTCTCTGTCTCTAATAAATAAATAAAAAAATCTTTAAAAAAAACTCTTACAGCTGTCAAAGAATTTCAGTCAGATATAAAAAAATTAGTTTCTGTCATGATGGTACTATAGCTGTTAGGTCAAAAATCTAGATTTAGTGGAATCTTAAAATGAGATTGCTGGTTTCTTCATTGCTTTTTTCTACTGTATGACATATACTGAAAATATCTTATGCTCAGTTTTCTGAAGCAGACTCTGAAGAGCATCTTGGATACAGTTGTTAAAACTTTCATATATGCATGCAAATGGAATCATTGCCAGTTTATAGAAATGTTGAAAGGAATCAAAGGCAATGAATTTAATGATCTTGTGTTCTTTGCCAGTACTTGTTGATTGAATTGTGGAAGAGTTTTGCAATGATTTACTTTGCTGTTAACTCCAATTCAAGATTTTCTTTGAAACTGAAAGGATGCTTGCCAAATTCTCAATAATCAAAGACAAAAAAATGGCAATATGATTTACATTTTCTCACCAATACCACACTGGATATAAATAAGCTAAACTTGCAGCTCCAAGAAAAGGAAAAGCTTATTGTAACCTAACTAGACAGGTATGAGAATTTAAGTTGTAACTGAGACTTTTCATAATACAAACCAAGAATCATAGCTTTTACACACTTAGCATGAATAAGTATGTAAGAGATTTTAATTGTAACTGGCAGAGTGTTGTAAATTGCAAAACCTGCAGAAAAAAATTTGAAGAAGGCTTTGTTGGTATTGATAAATTTAGTGCTGTTTTTGAATTTATGCAATATACAGCTGAGTTAATGTGAATATTGAGTTGATAAAAGATTTAGTAAATTTACATAATGTGGGTAAACATAGTTTAAAAACTGATAGATTTTTGCAAAGTCAAATCAATTCTTCTGAGAAAGATGAACTGGTTTTGGAATGTGGATGTGAATAATATCAAAGAAAAATAATTTCTTGGTCAATTCGGTTATTGGAACACTGAGTAATTTGGAACAATTTGGGAATGGAAATTTGTTTGTAATTGTTCATTTTATAAAGCATAAGTATAGATCAAGTATTTCAAATGAAAATTTATTATCCAAATTAGGATGTGCTGTAAATACAACAGACATACTAAATTTTGAAGACTTCAATAAAAAGAATCTATCTCAATATCTTTTATACTTTATACTGACTTCATGTTGAAATTATAATATTTTGGATGTAGTCAAGTAAAAAAATAGGTATTAAAATTAATTTCAGGGAAGCCCCGGTGGCTCAGCGGTTTAGCACCGCCTTCAGCCCAGGGCCTGATCCTGGAGACCCGGGATGGAGTCCCACGTCGGGCTCCCTGCATGGAGCCTGCTTCTCCCTCTGCCTGTGTCTCTGCCTCTCTGTCTCTCTGTCTCTTGTGAATAAATAAATAAAGTCTTTAAAAAAAAAAATTAAATTAATTTCACTTGTTTCTTTTAACTTGTTTCTTTTTTTAATGTGACTACTAATAAGTCTGAGTCTCCTTAAGTGAGTGCATTGACTGAATATTTGTCATACTACAATTTATGGCACACACAACTCCCCCCCCCCCCCCCCGCCCCCTGGCATTTATGTTGAGAACTAATCCCCAACATGATAGTATTAGGAGGTGGGGCCTTTGAGAGGTAATTAGGTCATGAGGGTGGAGCCTTCAGAAATGGGATTAATGCCCTTATAAAAGGGAGCCAGAGAGCTTCCTTACTTGACCATGTAAGCGTAGAGCAAGAAGATGGTTTACAACCTGGAAAAGGGCTCTCACAGGAATGCACTCAGATCCCAAACTTCCAGCCTCCAGAACAATTAAGAAATAAAGAATACAGTAGCCATGAGTAGAATCGCCAACCTTTGAGCACAGTCAAAAATATTCATAACATTTCACTGTGTTTGTTATAAGATCTGTTTGTTTCTCTTAGAAAGCTTTATGGGTATACAAATCAGTAATGAACCTGTATTCAAGTCATACATGCACACCAGTGTCCTTATTTTCCCATCAGCCTTCAGGGTCTGTCAGTCAGGCATCAGGATTATCTGATGAGTGCTTTCAAAACACCCATGTGAAGACATCAGAGGGCTGTCTCCACCATCACATCACAATGCCTCCTGCTGTGATCTCACTGCTTAACTCCAAACAGAGGTACCTAGCCCACAGAGAGCTACTTTTACCCAGGAGGGCCCGATGTCACACCAGTTCATAATTTGGTGGTGGTGAGGTGAGTTCTTGCATGGGAATTTTCTGTAAAATCATTCTCACTGATGGATCTAACTATACAATGTCGTGCTTAGAATGGGTAGCATGCAAGCACAGCCAGATAAAAGAGAACTATTGACACCTCAGGGCAGAGAAAGAGAACCCAAGGGTAAATTGTATGAAATTCAGAACTCGAAGAGGTCTTACTATAAAGAAGGCACTAGCAAATTGAATGTCAATGAGTCATAAAGTTTAAAGTTAGAAACACTCTTAGATGACACTGAATGCAAGCTCTGCAGTTTGCAAAGAAAAAAACTGAGGTCCCCAAAAGGTAAGCAGTTATGTCCAGGGTTACTAGCTAGTGAATGACACAGAAAGGACTAGAACTCAGATAGGTACCTTTTCTCTGGACCCTTATTTCTTACCCTATGTGGACCAACAGCACCAGCACCTGCTGGGAAAGTTTTAGAGATGCAGAATGTCAGGCCTCACCCCAGACTTATACCTTTAGAATCTGCATTTTAACAATATCCCCAGGTTACCTACATACACATTATAATTTGATTCTGACTGGCAGGCCTTGGAGGCTGATGAAAAATAAGAACAACTGGTTTACGTGTGTGATTTGTGAAAATAGGTTCATTACTCATTAGTACACTCCAAGTTTTCTAAGAGAAATGAGCCAGACTCTGATTCCTTTGGGGCTTTCTGTTCACCCACAGCCAGAGTTGAGGTGGGGGTTTTCTCCATTTCTTGAAAAGTACTTGCTCTGTAACTTACAGCAGGAGCTGATATTAAAACTCATAAACACAGGAAGGGAAAGTGTAAATGATGTAGAATGAGGACTTTTAGATTGGTTTTGCTGCTTGGCACTCACTTGTGTGACTTGAAAAAAAGCTTTTAAGAATCAGAGGCCTGGAACACAGAAGGCACTTGATAAAAATGTGTTGAGTAAATGAATAAAACCTTGTCATATGTGGAGAAAGGATTTCAGGACACAGACTCTCAATGCACAATTTAACACACATTTATAGAGCATATCTTGCATGCTAGGTGTTGTATGAGGTATGGAGATACCTTCATATCTATCATGTAGACTGAGCAGCTCATGGCCTGGTGGACAAGCTTTCAGAATGCATGTTCCTAGAAAGCAAGACCTTATCTTACCTCTTTTCTTTTTAAATGTGCCCTGCACACAAAGATAAGCTTTGCCAATATTCACAAGTATCGTTTTAATTGGAAGCTTTCCACACCTCATTCATACAGTGGGAATTGTTGAGTGATGGAGGTGGATTGGGATATGAGAGTTTGGCTTCTCAACCTCCTGTGCTTTTCGATCTATTCCCTACTGGGATTGGGAAATCCTTCTTATCTAATCTTTTCACATTCCCTCCATCTGCCCTTCTCTGCAGAGCACTGAGTCTCAGGCAGTTTGACGAAGAGACAGAGGTCAGCTACTTCACTGGAGCAATGGCCCCCTGTGTCCTGGGCCAACTGCTGAATGCCTTCCTGGTTTCCCCTCACAAGGCACCTCCACCCCTGGACTGCCTGAGTCGCTGTGTTGAAAGTTATCCTTGAGTTTATCTTGAGTTGAAAATTACATTATCACTTCTTGGGCTGAGCCAGTACCCAGCTACATTTCTTCACTGTGGCTGAGACTTGGAAGTAGATGAAAGAAGGAAAGAATTCATCAAAAGTAGGTCACTTTGTCTGTCTGCAGAAAGGGACCTTAGCCAAAGATCAACAAGAGAAAAGGAAATAAAGTCTCCGAGGTCTCTTGTTGGGGTTCACAGCAGGGAATGTTGTCTAGAAGGACTTTGGCTAGAGAGAAGGTATATATAGCCTCTTAGTTCAAATAGCCATGATGAGTCAATTACACTTCAATTAAAAAAAAAAACTATCAACAATGAGGATGATGATGCCAGTTAAGATTATTAAGCTCCTAATATTTGCCAGGAACAGTGCTAGCTACTACTTTACATGTATCATCTCATTATTTTATTTAATCTTCACAACAACTCTATGAGACGGATACCTTTTTTACCATGCTTTTACAGACTGATTTTGCAGGATCTCACAAATGATGAAAGAAAAAGAAAGAAACACAACTTAAATGTATTAAACTTTATATACTAGGCCCCATGCTTGGATTTTTCATATGTCACAGCTATATGAGATAGTGGAGTCAGTCAGTCAATAAATATCATTCACTTGAGGAATACTTAACTCAATTCTAAGTGTCATATACTCTATAGTCATTGTCTCATTACTGCTAATGACAATACTATGAGATAGATCCTGTCATCACCATCTCATAGAAGAGGACAATTAGATGTTTGCCCTTCCTTCCTTCCTTCCTTCCTTCCTTCCTTCCTTCCTTCCTTCCTTCCTTCTTTCCCTCCTTCCCTCCCCTTCTCTTTCCTTTTCTTCCTTTCCTTCCTTCCCCCCTTTCCTTCTTTTTTTTTTTCATTATTTCTTCCTAGTAAAAATTTACTAAATGCTAGTAGCTATGTTCGAGGGATAGAATGGGATATGAAGCAAAGGAGGTCCTGAGCTTGTGAAGCTTATTTTGCAAAAACATAAACAAATGAATAAAAAAAAAAAGAGACAATGTTAGGTAGTTGTGGTGCAACCTCAATCTGAGGAGAAGGAAGGGGGAAGAGAAGAGGGGGGAGGAGGAGGAGCACCATATGAGTGGTAAAAGAATTCACACAAGGCACAACAAAGGAGATAGAAGTTTATTGAATACACTGCAAGGGAGCAGCAGGCAGGACAATGAAGGAGAGACTGCTTGTCAGAGGCAGGGCTAGAGAGCTGTAGTTAAGGGAAGGAAGTGGTAGGTATGAGAATGTATTGAATTTTCCTTTTTTTTTTTTTTTTGGTACCTGTGCCTGGTGTGAGTAGCCCTTCAGTCAGCTAAGGGCCTATGGCTATTTTGAGGTGGGCCAGACAGTTTGTATTCAGCCCGGTGGTCACTGTGGGCCCTTCTACTTTACTCAGTTTCCATGGTTCAAGCCTGTTGACTAAAAGCAGCCTCTATCATAGTGGTAACTACCATGATATAAATTAAACAGGGTTATATGATAAAAGTGACTGGGAGCTAAGGTAGGTTCAGGGTCATTTCTCAGGAAGTGACATTTCAGGTGAGAAGTGAATAGCAAGAGAGATTGAGTCATGCAAAGATCTTAGAACAAAGCCCTCCAGGCAGGAAGGACCATTAGCACAAAAATCCTCTGGCCTGAAGAACAAGCCTGAATTATTCAAGGAGCCCTGAAGTTGAACATCAAGGTGGGAGTAGAACAAGGGACAGTCACAGGGGTAGGCAGGGAGCCTTCAGGCCAGGGCAAGGAATTGGGAATCTATACCAAATGAAAAGTCCAGAGCAGGGAAGAGGGCTTAGGAGGGCAGAAGGTATTTTTCAAAGCTCACTCTGGTTTCTGTGATAAGAAATACCCTATAGGAAGCAAGGGTGGAAGGACACATTTGTGCTACAAATTTAGTTTGTTACAGGATTTTAAATGAGATATGATGGTGGCTTAGAGGAGGATGTGGTAGGGAGATGAAGAAGAGTGGGTAGCTGGTTAAAAGCACTTACTGAGGCTATGGAAGGCCCATTTCTGTGGCCCCAAGGATACTGGGTAAGTAGTTTGAGGGTGAAATTTAGTCTTTGGAGTTTCCACAGAGGTTGGACGAGAGCCTGGCATTTTATAGGTAATTAATAAATGTTTGTTGAACTGAATTGATGCTTAGTGTTTGTGGGATTAGATCTGGATATTCACCAGGAGAAGACCTAAAGCAATCATGAGTCATATAATATGGTGCTCCCTTCACTCAATTTAATGACCCCACAATACTAAAACTGAAGAATTTAAAATATGAACGAAGTCCAAGCCATTTAGTGTTTATGGAGCATCTTTGATAATATGGGGATCAAAACACCTTCCCTGGAGAGCTGTTTTGGAACAAGGAAGTGATGTTTGTAAAGATTCCCAGCACACTGCCTTGTTTTGAGGAAGGAATTCAACAAAGGGAGGCTGTCAAACGGAACAATGTCCTTGGGCCTCAAAGGACTTCTAAGACAGCACCCACCCTTAGTATTGTCCTTAGACATAGAGGAGAGAGAGGCCAGAAATATGGAAGGACAGTAAGGACTACTAAAAATCTGTTCTTCCACTAACGCAATGAGAACACCAGCAAAAATATCGTGAAAATCAATATTTGCAGAACTCTGGAAATTAGCCAAAGACTTGCAACACTCTGAGGAGCATTTATTCAAGAAAAAAAGCGAAAATTTGGTTAAAACAGAGTTCTGTGGATTTTTAACATGCTCTATTCTCATTTCCCCCTTCTGAGTTCTGTGGTAACCTTGAAAACCAGCAGCTCTACCACCACAGCAGCTGTGAAAACCAACAGCCCTAGCAGTCACTGGAGGAGGCAGAGGGGATTGGAATGCCTCAAAATCCCCATTTCTAGAGAATTGGCTCCATTTGTCCTGTCTAGCAGCATTCTGGAAAGTCCTATTTACAACTCTTGTCTTTATTTGACTAGATTCAGAACTTCTCAGCGGGAAAAGCCCTAGCCTCAGGATATTTGTTGAAAAAAAACTCATAGTTGCCTGGGGTAGCAATACGAGCTGGGAAAAACAAGAGCCTGGCCAGAAAGCTCAAAAGCTCAAAGGGAAGATTTAAGGAACAAGATGTTCACAGGGGGCTTTGAAAATCTCTGACATATTTCTGGAGAGATAGAAGGATGTGTTCATGTGAGGGACTACGTGCATGCCCAGGAAAGACCTGAGAAAGTCCTAATCCTCACCTCTGGCTAGGTAATACTCTGCATGAGCATGAAATGGAAGCAAAGGCAGTGTTAAAAATTACGGAAATGCTGAAGGAATCCCCTGAAACACATCCAGAGCCCCTCCCCTTCCACCCCCCACCCCCAGAAAAGAGTAGGAGACTCAGTGGTTTAAGGAAATTTTTGTCTTATCTTAGCTGATCAGTAAGCTAACTAAGCAATGACTTCAGTAGTCATATATGATAGGGAAAATAGATATACAGAATTATTCTAGGATAGTCACTAAACAAACAACAACACACAGCAACATCAGAGGAGAGGTAATCTAATTTGTGTTGCCACATTACATTATTTATATGTCCAATTTTCACACAAAAGGCCACCAAAAGTTAAAGTAATCTTAGTAAAGGAAAACAAAGCTAGAGGTATCACAATTCCAGATTTCAAAATATGCCACAAAGTTGTAGTTATCAAAACAGTGCGGCATGGCACAGAAACAGACACAGATCAAGAGAAGAGAATAGAGAACCCCAAAATAAACTTATGTTTATATCATCAATCCATCTATGACAAAGGAGGCAAGAATATGCAATGGGGGAAGACAGTCTCTCAATAAATGGTGCTGGAAAAACTGGACAGCTATATGTAATAGAATGAAAGTGGATCACTTTTTTAACACCATACACAAAATAAACTCAGAATGGATTAAAGACCCCAATATGAGACCTGAAACCATGAAAATTCTAGAAGAGAATATAGTAAGTAATTTCTCTGACATTCCTATAGTAACGTTTTTCTAGACATGCCTCTTCAGACAAGAGAAACAAATGCAAAGGTAAATTGTTGGGACTACATCAAAACAAAAAGCTCTTGCACAGTGAAGGAATGGTTAACAGAACAAAAAGTCTACTGAGTGGGAGAAGATATGTGCAAAAAATCTGATAAGGGGTAACTTATACAACTCAACACCAAAATATCCTCACAAATAGTCCAATTAAAAAAATGGGCAGAAGATATTTTTCCAAAGAAGATATATAGATGACCAATAGACACATGAAAAAATGCTTAATATCATTAATTATCAGAGAAATGCAAATAAAAATCACAATGAGATATTACCTCACACCTGTTAAAATGGTTAACATCAAAAGGACAAGAAATAACAAATGTTGGCAAGGATGTGGAGGGAAAGGAACCCTTATACACTGTTGGTGGGAATGCAAATTGGTGCAGCCACTGTGGAAAATAGTGTGGAGGCTCTTCAAAAACTTAAAAATATAATTACCATATGATATAGTACTTCCACTACTGGGTATATACCCAAAGAAGATTAAAACGCTAATTTTAAAACATATATGCACCCTTATGCTTACTGTAGCATTATTTACAATAGCCATGATGTGGAAGCAATCTAAGCATCCACTGAAAGACAAATGGATAAGGAAGAAGTGGTATACATATATGAAATATCACACAGCCATAAAAAGGTTAAGATCTTGTAACAATATGGATGGACCTAGAGAGTATAATATTAAATAGGATAAGTCAGACTGAGAAAGGCAAATACCATATGATTTCACTCATATATGGAATCTAAAAACAACAACAACAAACAAAAAGCAGAATCAGACCTATAAATGCAGAGAACAAACTGATTGTTGATTGCTGCCAGAGGGGAAGAGGGTGGGGACAGAGGTAAAATGGGTGAAGGGAAGTGGAAGCTACCATCTTCCAGTTATGGAATGAATACATAATGGGAATAAAAGGCACAGCATAAGGAATATAGTTAATGATATTACAATAGCATTATATATAGGTGACAGTATGGTAGCTACACTTGGGGCATAGCAAAATCTATAAACTTCTGAATCACTATGTGTACACCTGAAACTAATGTAATAGTGTGTCAACTATACACACACACACACGTCTAGTTTTCAATAAAAGGTAGTTATTGAAAAGATCAACAAAATTGAATAACCTTTAGCTACACTAGGTAATCTGACCAGAAAAAGAAAAGAAAGAAAGAAAGAAAGAAAGAAAGAAAGAAAGAAAGAAAGACATAAGTCACTGAAATCAGAAATGAAAAAAGGGATATCACTACTGATTTTATAAGAAGTTGAAGAAATAATAAGGGAAATTATGAACAATTATATGCCAATGACTTAGATAATCCAGATGAAATAGATAAATTCTTAGAAAGACACAAATTACCAGAATTGACTCAAGAAGAAAAAGAAAATCTGAATAGACCTACAAGTAAAGAAATCAAATTAGTAATTTTGAAACTTCCCACAAAAAAAGTTCATGACCAGTGGCTTTACTGGGAAGTTCTACCACAAACTTTTGGAGATTTCTACACAAATCCTTCACAAACTCTTAACAAAATAGAAGACAAGGAATACTTTCCAACTCATTCTAAGAGACCTGAATTATCCTGATATCAGAACTAGACCAAGACTCACAAGTATAAACCAAAATCTTTTATAAACACAGACACAAAATTCTTCAACAAAATACTAGCAAACTGAATCTAGTATCACATAAAAAACAATTATTAGACTATGACCAAATGGAAATTATTCTAGGCATGTGAGCTTGGTTTTAAAAAAAAATCAATGTAGTAGATTACATTAATATAATAAAAGTCTTTAAAATGTGATCATCTCAATAAAGAAACAACATTTGACAAAATCCAACACTCTTTTAAAACTCAAAATAAAAAAAAATCACTCAATAAGAATAAAACTTACTCAATCTGCTAAAGACATTTAAAAAAAAAAAAAAAACACAGCTAGCATCATAAAAGTTTCCCTTTTAGAATAAGGAAAAAGTCCAGAATGTCCATTCTTGCTGCTTCTATTTAACATTGTACTAAAGTTTCTAGTCACAGTAATTAGGAAGGAAAAAAAAATCATACAGATTGAAAAGGAAAAAGTAAAATAATTTCTATTTGCAGGTGACACGATCTTATAGAGAGAAAATTATAAGAAATCTACAAAAAACTATTAGAGCAAATAAATGAGCTCAGCTACAGTATAGAATACAAGATCAATACACAAAAATCAAGTTTAGCTCTATAGAGTATCAATGAACAATCTAAAAATGAAATTTAAAAAACCAGTTCAATTTTCAATAGCACAAAATAAATATTCTAATAAAATAAATAAAAAATAAATAAAAATAAAATAAATTCTAATAAAATAAATATTCTAATAAAATATTAGAAATAAATTTAACAGATGGGACACCTAGGTGGCTAAGTTGGGTAAGCATCTGACTCCTGATTTTGGTTCAGGTCATATCTCAGCATTGTGAGATTGAGCCCTGTATTGGACTCTGTGACATGGGCACATGAAGCCTGCTTAAGATTCTCTCTCTCTGTCTCCCTTTGCCCCTCCCTCAGCTCTCTCCCTCTTAAAAAAGTAAGAGAGAGAGAGAGAGAGAGAGAGAGACAGAGAGAGAAAAGAAAGAAAGAAAGAAAGAAAAGAAAAGAAAGAAAGAAATTGAAGAAAAAAGAAGAAAGTCTTGAATATTGAAATCTATAAAACATCATTGAAAGAAATTTAATAAATGGAAAGATAACCTGAATTCATGGATTGGAAGATTTAATGTTTAGATGGCAATATCCCCCAAATTAATCTACAGATTCATTGCAATCCTTATCAAAGCCCTAGCTGGCTTTTAGGCAGAAATTAACAAACCGACCCTAAAGTTCATATGAAAATGCAATGGGCCCCAGAACAGCAACCCCTCACCCCCTGCATCGTGAAAAAGAAGGTCAAGGACAACGTCACAGAATGTGATGATCACAGATGCCTGGGTGGCTCAGCAGTTGAGTGTCTGCCTTTGGCTCAGGGCATGATCCCGGAGTTCCAGGATGGAGTCCCACATCAGGCCCCTGGTAGGGAACCTGCTTTTCCCTCTGCCTGTGTCTCTGCCTCTCTCTCTTTCTCTGTGTGTGTCTCTCATGAATAAATAAATAAAATTAAAAAAAAAAAAAGAATGTGATGGTCAGTTTATGTCTTCACTTGGCATAAAAAAGGATGAAGTGTTGATACATGCTGTAAGATGAATAAATCCCAAAACCATAATGCTAAGTGAGAGAGGCCAGACACAAAAGGACAAATAGTATATGACTCTATTTATATGAAATACCTAGAATAGGCAAATTCATAGAGACATAAAGTAGATTAAAGGTTATCAGGGGATGAGAGGAGTTTCTTTATGAGATGGTGAGAATGTTCTAAAATAAGATAGCAGTTAGGGTTATACAACTCTGTGAATATACTAAAAACACTAAGTTTTATACCTTAAAATGGTCAATTTTATGGTATGTGAACTATATACCAGTAAAACAGTTATTAAAAAAAAAAAAAAAAAAAAAAAAGAAGGGCCCCTGCGCTGGACCTACTTACAAAAAATACACCAAAAATCAGTTTAATATACCCATGGAGTCCTTTGCCTCTTGAGACTGGCACTTGGTGCTGGCATAGTGTAACCAAAACTTTGAACACCCACTCTTGTGACAAACACTAATCTGGCCCCAGGGATCACTTCCCTACATCTCTTGCCCTATGTTCTTAGAATAGAAGGCAAGTGTGATTCTATACTATGAAGATCTGCGTGTTATATAACTGCCAGTGGAGGAGATGGACACTGCTTAGAACCCAGGAAAGACTGCAGCGGCAAAGGCACTTCAGTAAAAGAAAAAGATAATCAACTTGTCAAATTCTTCCTCAGTGTATTCTTGCACAACAAAGTATCATTCCCAATATTGCCAAGCATCCATTTTCTTGTTTTTCTTTGCATTTCTTTATATTCTGAAAGTTCTTACAAATTAAAATAATGTTTGCAAGATTGGGGTGCCTGGGTGGCTCAGCTGGTTAAGCATACATCCAACTCTTGGTTTCAGCTCAGGTCATGATCTCATAGATCACGGGATCAAGACCTGTGTCAGGCTTTGCATTCAGAGGGAAGTCTGCTTTGGATTCTCTCTCTCCCTTTCCCTCTACCCCTCCTCCATTCTCTCTCTCTCTCTCTCTCTAATAAATAAATCTTTAAAAAATAATAATATTTGTAAGATTATATTCTTATGGCTGAGATATTCTGCAATATTCAGTGTTATGAGGTGAACTGTGTTCCCTCAAAATTCGTATGTTGAAGTCCTCATCCCCAGGACCTCAAAATGTGACCTTATTTGGAAATAGGGCCTTTACAGAGGTAATTAAATTAAAATGAGGTCATTGGGATGGGTCCTAATAAAATATGACTGATGTCATTAGAAAAAGGGGAAATTTGGAAATGTGCACAATGGAGGGAGAATGCCATGTAACTAACATGGCAGAAATCAAGATGATGTATCAACAAGCCAAAGAATTACGGCAAGTCACCAGAAGAAGAAAGAAACCCTCCTCACAGCTTTCAGAAAGAACCAACCCTGCCAACATCTTGATCTAGGACTTCTAGCTTCTAGAACTGTGAGATAATAACTTTCTGTTGGTTAAATCAATTCAATATTCTTTGTTATAGCAGTTGTAGAAAACTAATACATTAAGCAATTCATATTGTTCTTAAATTTGTGCATATATAGGATAATGTGAAGCAGGATGCTGATTTATACAAAATCATATTATACATTTTATAACAATATACATAATACTATAATATTTTGTAATATATTATATAATACTATGTGATTATGACCCCATATATAATATGCTGTATAATAACATATAATAACATATATAATATATAATAATGTAGGTTAATTATTATATTATTATATTTCATAATATGTGGAATATTATGTGATTATTTATCACATGACCTCATTATTATGTTTGAATATGAAAAATAAAGTTCTTAGTTTATCTGCTATAATTGTTAGCAAATCAAACTATTGCTTTAGGAATTTCATTGATCATTATAGCTGTTACTGGCTCAAGGTAGTACAGTTTCTTCAAATTAAAATTAATTTTAAAAAGTAAAAATTATAATAACTCAAGAAAGTTTGTCTAATTTGGCACTGTTGTCAAAAGAATACATGCTAAAATCTTGTGTAAAAAATCTGTGTAAAACAACAGAGGTAGTCATTTTGCTGAACTGAAGGCAATAAAAAAAATTATTTTATTTTATTTATTTTATTTTATATTTTTTTGGCAATAAAAAATTTTAATGGAACTAATATATAGCAATCTATGAATCATATATATATGTATATGTATGTATACATACACATATATGTATACAGTATCTCTGGCCATGAACAGAACACCCAGACAAGCATAATAATGATTAAAGTAGTCATTTTTGATAATTCTTGGCTTTTAGTCACATATAAACCATAACTTTATAAGTATTTTTTGATTTTGTCATTATGAAGGTTTACTTGTCAATGTGGAGGACAGATCCTATTTCATTTAACAGTTTGCTAGCTTGATTTATAACTTCTAAATATTTAGACGTTCGGTATGTGGGTCTCCACTTGTACTCATGCCCCAGGCCCTATAATTGTTAGGGGTGGGCCAGGACCCTGCAATGACAGAAGAAATAAAGCCTGAAGCTATGAACAGAATCCAAACTAACATCTCAGACTTGCTCCTACTACATCCTAAAATGCCATTCTGTGAGCTTCATGTGGAAACCTGATATAGTCCCTAGAGGCAGTGACAAGTGTCTCATCACCTTTGCCTTCCTGGGTCATTGTCTCAAGGACCCTTACAAGTCCTTCTCAATCAGGGATTATGTAGCTCTGTGGTCTTAAATGGCACTTGTCTCTCACCAGGTTTCCTAAATTTAATACATTTCACTGTTTTAGACGTTAGGGCTGTGCCGTGGACTTGCACTGTATTCTTTTTCTTTTGCATTAACTCTGCTATGCTACCCTCAAGTAAGCAGAGGAATGTTACACTCTGACCTTGGAAAAAATAATGCGCAACCTGAGAAAATGCTTGCAGAGCAATCCTCAAAGCTGTGGAATTCACAGTGGCTATCATTTTGCTAGATTCCACTGGTTCTCTCTCTCTCTCTCTCTTTTTTTTTTAAGATTTTATTTATTTATTTGAGTGAGAGAGAGAGCAGGAGCCAGGGGGCAGAAGGAGAGGTAGAAGCAGACTTGCTGCTGAGCAGGAAGCCTGACACAGGGCTCGATTCCAGAACCCCGGATCATGACCTGAGTCGAAGGCAGACAACTGAGCCACCCCAGTGCCCCTCTATGTCTCCTCTTGTGGCAGGTTTGCCTGCTTGTTGGGGGCTATGAGGATAGGGAAAGGAGATTAGCATTCTATCTGGGAATTAGTCTTGGTTAGAGAAGAACTCTTAGGAACAGGTTTAAGTGGTAGCAGTAAAGAAAAGGGAAAAAGTAGGACAGGTCACCAGTTTCTAAGGGAAAGAGAAAAAAGTGCATCAAAACACCAACTGGTGGGGCACCTGGGTGGCTCAGTTGTTTAAACTGCCAACTCTTGATTTCAGTTCAGGTCATGATTGCAGGGTCCTGGAATTGAGCTCTGCCTGGGGTTCTGTGCTCAGCAGGGAGTCTCCTTGAGATTCTCTCCCTCCCTCTCCCTCTGCCCCCCCCCCGCCCCATACTGCACATGTGTGTGTGTGCGTGCTCTCTCTCTAAAGTAAATAAATAAATCTTTAAAAAAAGAAAAGGAAAGCACCACCGTCAATGCCTAAACAAGGAGGGTGAAGACTGGGCTGCAAAAAGCCCCACTGGATTTCCAACTTCTTTTATTTTTTTTTTAAGATTGTATTTATTTATTCATGAGACTCAGAAAGAGAGGCAGAGACATAGGAGAAGCAGGTTCCCTATGGGGAGCCTGATGCGGGACTCAATCCCAGGACCCTGGGATCACGCTCTGAGCCAAAGGCAGATGCTCAACCACTGAGCCACCCAGGTGCCCCTCTAACTTAAATTGTATCTTACTGTAGCTCTCTCCAAGCAAACCTGGCAACTCTCTGTACATTTTGTGCTCTTGCTGACTAATCTGATGGATAATCAGAGAGCTAACATGAAACAGAGGAGTCTGACATCAAAGGATACTTTTAGCTGTGACTGAGCATCTTTAAGGACATCCACACCCTCTCTGTAGACTTCAACTCACAAAAGCCATAGAGTATCTTTGTATAAAATTACAAACCATGAGAGACTCAGAGTGGGCTCAGCAGAGAGATGGTAGCTAAGGAAGGATGAAAATTTCAAGCAGGAAGGACATAGAAGTTTTTAAAAATGATTTTGATAATAAAAAAGGAATTCTCTTATGCAAATACAACAGTTAAACTTCAACAGCCCAGTGCTTCATAGTCAAGGCAGATTAAAAAACTGCATTCATCCAACTCAGATGCAGATTATCTACCACATTTGAAACACAGATTAACAGGAACAAATAAGGCACCAGGGTGGGAAGCAGTTTTATAGCAAGTAACGAAAGTTTTCATTTTCATCTTTGTTTAAAGAAGACTTCAAAAGGATTCCACATATCGACCAATAGTGAGATCATTAAAAAAAAGAAAGAAAAATTAACTTCAAGAATGCAAAGCGGAATGACCAAATTTCTGACCTGTTTTAAGATCAATCAACATTTTCTACCTAGATAAGTAGAACACAATTAGCACTTGGGTGATTTTAAAGGCTCTTTTATAGTTGCCTTTAATCAGCTGACAAAATAGCAGAACAGGGTGGCTGAAGGCCAATGTTTATTTTTACCCATTACCTGTTTTATTAATGGGACTGTGGGCCACTGGGCCCTCCAGGCACACACAAATATATTACAATATCCCACACTGTAATTAAGTGGCACAGAGGGGATTAGAGCAAATTCAGTGGCTGTTATATTTGCCATGGGTATAGTCTAGGTCAGACATTCTGATGCTCTCTCGTGGTCAAGCCCAGGGAATTCTACTTCAGAAGTCTACAAAATATGGAATATATTTTATTGCAGAGCAAGGGTTTTAATAAATGGCTCTTATCCCCCAAATAAAAAAATACATTAAAAAAATGCCCCAAGTGGATGCTCCTACAGTGAAGGAAGAGAACTCCTTAGCCAGAGTAAAAGACAAATGCATCACAAAGAGCATTAGTTTAAGAAATGAGATCTTTAGACTCCAATAACAAAGGACCCAAAATGAATCAAAGCCATGTAACTCTCAGTTCTGGCACAGGACTTTCTTCCCTGCCCTATGTGAGTCGGAACTTCTAGCTCTGAGTTTTTTAAAGGGAATAAAAATAAAGTGATTGCCTAGCTGTTGGCCTGTTCAGTAACTAGAGCATCAGGAATGCAATGCTTGCAGAAACACAAAAGAGATCCTTTTAGGCTACAGGCCTAACCTAGCACTATATCCTTTTTTGTTTGATTTGACCAAATCCATTGTTGTAAATGTTAGATTGATTTTAAAATAGAAAACTAAGTAGACTTTTGCTTGAGTCAACAAGACCCACTTGAGATTACTGCCAGTGCTGGTCTCTTGTGAATCTTCATATCAGAGAAAAGGCCAAATGGAATGAAGGTAGGGTAAAATGGACTGAAATCTGTTAATAGTCTTTGGCCCACGCAGAGGACACCATTGCCTTTACCATAAAAACCTCTGGAGAAACACTTAGAAGTGACAAGTAGGGAGATAAAAATACTTACGAGGATCCTGGACTTGCGGTGGGAGGCGGGCCTGGAGAAGTGAAAGGAAAAGCAACAGTCAGGTTGGGTTATTAGAGGGTGAACGTGGGTACAAACCATTACAGATGGAAGTTCTCAACCACTTCAGGTGATATTTATTTTTCTGGGATTTATTATTTTGTTTCAGTTCCCCACAAACACCTCTACAAGAAAACATACCAGCGAGAACCTGCCTATACCACCCCATAGCTCAGGGCCTGGGAAATGCTAGGACAAGTGCTGACAAATGAGTCACTAGAGTAGGGATCCTCCTGCTGTGCAGAGTTTGCAGCAGGAGGCTGAGTGGTTACAGAAGCACACTGGTTGAAAAGCAGGGGTCTTGGTTGGCAGCTGGACGGAGAAGAGGCATACATGCTGGAGACCTCATCTTCTCTCTCCCTTGCATAGTGGTTTTGGTTTAGAGTAGGGCTGTGGAGTCTGACAAATCTGGACCCCACTTCTGCTCTGCTATTTACTAGCCAGGCAATCCTGCTCATGGTATTAACTACTGGCTTTGGTTTCTTTACTTGTAAAATGGAGGCAAGTGTACCAGCTTTGGAAACTGTACCAGTTTCTGGGCACATAGTACGTTCTCAGTATGTGCCCATTCCCTCCCTCCTCACCCCCCAGGGATGCTGGGGGCCAAAGGCCATCCCCCACAGAGG
Source organism: Nyctereutes procyonoides (assembly GCF_905146905.1). NCBI lineage: Eukaryota > Metazoa > Chordata > Mammalia > Carnivora > Canidae > Nyctereutes > Nyctereutes procyonoides. The sequence goes on along the minus strand of NW_026575140.1, from coordinate 43,452,318 downwards.
GTGGCTTACCAAACTTGACGAACAAGACCCCAGTGGTGGAAACCACCTTCTTGCCATTTGTTGCCACACACTGGAAGTAGCCTGTGTCTGTGGTGTCCAGGTTTCTGATCCGTAGCCTAGAGCCATAGTTGGTTGCCCGAAAGGAGATCCTCCGGGGCTCCTGGACCACAGGTGCATCATTTTTGAACCAGCGGATGGTGGGAGGTGGATTCCCAGAGACTTTGCAGTGCAGTTCAGCTGTCTGCCCCAGGGATGTGGTGATGTTATTCATCGGTTCATCGAGAGTCAGGTAAGAATCTGTGAGCACAGGGTGAAGGAGGCATGTGAGAGGGGCAGACTGCTAGTGAGTACCTCCAAGCAACCCAAATCCACTCCAATGTGCCCCAGGACCACAGAGTGACTGTACGGGAGAGACATAGTGGAGACAGACAAGGTATGAAATTATACATTTACTGAGAACCCATGACTACTGAGCAATCACCCACAGATCCTGCTACTTATGAGGATACTTGTTACTAGCCATTGTTTAAAACTTTATTTATTTATTCACGAGACACACACAGAGAGGCAGAGACACATGCAGAAGGAGAAGCAGGCGTCCTGCAGAAGGCCCAATGCGGCGCTTTATCCCAAGACCCCGCCCGGGGATCACAACCTGAGCCAAAGGCAGACACTCAACTGCTGAGCCCCAACCCAGCTGCTCCAACTCAAAGTTTTCAAGTGACTATATGGCAACCTATAGATGAGTAAATGTACCCTCTAAGGCAAGACAGAATGAGATTTTGTGTTTCAAAGCATAAGAAAGACACACAGTCCTTGTTACAGACTCAAACGATACTGTGAAGAAAAAGCAGCAAAATTCACCTCAAATCTTTTCACCCCAAAATGACACATCCTTAACGTTCTGGCAAAGATCCTTCCAGTTTGTCCACTTTTGATATGAAAGAAAGCATGAAAGACTGGAAAAGTAGGGATCCCTGGGTGGCGCAGCGGTTTGGCGCCTACCTTTGGCCCAGGGCGCGATCCTGGAGACCCGGGATCAAATCCCACGTCAGGCTCCCGGTGGATGGAGCCTGCTTCTCCCTCTGCCTGTATGTCTGCCTCTCTCTCTCTCTCTCTCTCTGTGACTATCATAAATAAATAAAGAAAAAATATTTTAAAAAAAAAGACTGGAAAAGTAGGAGCAACATATTTATATCCACATGGCACAAGATCAGGAAGGATGCTGAAAATTTTCCCACCAGTGATATAAAGGATATGGAGGTCTCTGGCAGACAAAGTAATGAGGCAATGAATATATTTATAATGTTACTCATATCAATCATTAATATGTTACAATATATAATTCTACTTTTAATTGAGATATAATTCATATTTTAGGAAATGTACCAATCTTAAGTTATATAGTTCTCTAAGTACCAACAAATGCATATATCTATACAACCAATGCCCTTATCAGATAGAGAACATCCTGAACATCCTAGAAAGTACCCCTAAGATCCTCTGTAGTTGAACATTGCTTCCACCTCCACCCCCATCTCCATTCTAGGCAACTGCAGTTCTGATTTCTTTTCTTTTTTTTTTTTAATTTTTTAAATTTATTTATGATAGTCACAGAGAGAGAGAGAGAGGCAGAGACACAGGCAGAGGGAGAAGCAGGCTCCACGCACCAGGAGCCCGACGTGGGATTCGATCCCGGGTCTCCAGGATCGTGCCCTGGGCCAAAGGCAGGCGCCAAACCGCAGCACCACCCAGGGATCCCGCAGTTCTGATTTCTATCATCATAGACTAATTTTGTCTCTTCTAGAATTGCATATAAATGTAATCATACTGTATGTACATTTTACTTTTTTAGAAATTTCTTAAACATTTTAATAATGAAATACATTTTATTTAAGCTTATTCTTCAATAATATGTATTAAACCTCATATTAATATTAGTTGCAGAATCCAGTTACAGAGAAAATAATTTCCTATTTAAAAAATTATGTTTGCCATTTTTTTTTTAAATCGGTCTTTTGTTTACAGATAAGGAGGTTTCTTTGACTTCATTTTCCCTGACCACTCTTTCATCTCCCCTGCCATACCCTCCCAGTGCCTTCCGTCCTTCCCTCCATCTGGGATGGCTTGTTAAGCTGCTGTCCTCTCTGCAGGACTATTAGCCCATAAGTGCAGGCATCTGGAATGTTTTGGTCATCACTATATCTTTAGTTTATCCTACTGTCTAGCAGCATTGTGCAACAGAAATTTCTGTAATGATGGAAATGTTCTATAATCTGCATTGTCTAAATGGTAGCCACTAGAAACAGGTGAGCTTCCGAGCACATGATATGTAACTAGAGCAACTGAAGAACTGAATTTTTAGATTTTTTTTTTAAAAAAGATTATATTTATTTATTCATGAGAGCCACAGAGAGAGAGGCAGAGACACAGGCAGAGAGAGAAGCAGGCTCCCTGTGAGGAGCCCCATGTAGGACTCGATCCTGGGACCCTGGGATCACACCCTGGGCTGAATGCAGATGCTCAACCACTGAGCCACCCAGGTGTCCCTGAATTTTTAAATTCAAACTTAAACAGCCATATGTAGCTAGTAGATACTATATTGTACAACACAGGCGGACACAGTAAATTTGTTGACTTCAATGGAAATTTAAAACTTAAAAAAAATGAACTTTTTTTTTTGAAGAGACCTGCATGCCTAATTTAAGCACTCAAATTCCTATACAATACTCTCATAAATGCCAAAAATAAATGTTTCACTATTTACCTTAAGTTTCCACAAAATGATTAGGGAGAGATGTGAAAGTGTAGGCAGCCCCACAGGAGTATGTCACACATGTGAATGACATTCACCTTATGTGAGTGTTAGAAAACAGATTAAGTATTACTATCACTCACTGTGCTATTATAATGACACTTTTCATCCCACTTAAACCAATGAATAATTATCCTTCACAACACAATCATGAGCCCATAAATTATTTTGCTAAAGTCTTGCTTCTTTCCATTGATATTCTGATCTTTATCTCTGAACTTGTTTCTGTAAGCTCTATCCATATATACTCTATCTGTGAATGTTTTTTGTTCATAGATACAAGCACATGTGTTCCTAAGACGTTTGAGGTATGCCCACAGAGTAGAGAGACCAATTAGCAGGTGGCTTTATGGAGCTGTCATCATGGCTTCCCAGCTCCATCTCCTACCCAGAGAATGGCTAACTATATACCCTCTCTGTAGGAAAGAAACACAGAAATAGCAATGCCAACATAAGCATAGTGATTAATACTCTATGAGGCAGGTTCTGGAACTTGACTGACTGGGTTTGAATCCTGGGTCTGCCCCCAATCATCTGAGAGAACTTAGGCAAGTTACTCAACTTCTGGGTACCTCAGTTTAACTGAGAAATAGGAATAATAAATAGGACTCTAACAGGCAAAACTGTTAGAGGATTAAAATTAAATTGGGTCATGCATGGGAAGCACTTAAGCTAGTGCTGGGCAAAAAGAGAAGCAGTAAAAATGTTCACCAATGTTATTACAATTCGTTTTATAATAGTAACAATTTTTGTATAATGCTTTTCAGGTCACTCAGTCACGCGTTCTCTAACAATGTGGCAAGTAGGAAAGGAGCATTAATTACCACAATGAGGAAATTACAACTGAGAGAGGCACCGACCGGCCCCATGATCTCTCAGTGAGCTGGCTGTACATTGTGCCCAAAGCCTCTGGCACTAGCAGCCAATTCTCAGGCTCAGCCAAGCACAAAGTCCAAGTGAGCCAACAGGCCAATACAGTAGTGAGCACAGATAGACTATTTAGAATCCTACAATACGCCGGAGGCTTCAGTACCCACCCGCTCAGTAACCCCACAAAGCAAGAATCATTATCATTGCTTTATAATGAGGAGATGTAGGATCAGAGAGGTTAAGTGACTTGCCCAAGGTAGCATGGGTGATCTGAAGGTCTAATCTAGACCTGACTCCAAAACCTAGCTCTTTCCATTCCATCAGACTGCTTGGGCAACTCAAGCCCCACTAGGGGTGGAGACAGAATTTGAGTTTCTTCCCTAAAAAAGAGCAAGCTGGGGACACACACACATACCCACAGGGCTGAGATCTGCCCCTAACTCCAGTCAGGATTGTCTAGCTCATGGGTCTAAGCTTTTGCTGATGTTCTTGTTTCCCTCCAGAAGCCAGGTAACTCACCTGACCTGATATATGAGGATCCCAGTCCCCCTGCCCATCTTCTAGCACACCCTTTTGTTTCCTGACCTTCCAATAGAGTGAGTCCAGCCTTGAGTTGGAGGAGTCTCCATAGTGATAAGAGGTGTCATCACCTGGGTACTCCCACAACCTGGCTTTCGCCTCTGAGATCTTTCTTCCTTCCTTCCTTCCTTCCTTCCTTCCTTCCTTCCTTCCTTCCTTCCTTCTTTCTTTCTTTCCTTTCTTCCTTTCTTTCTTTCTTTCTTTCTTCTTTCTCTCTCTTCTCTCTCTTCTCTTCTCTTCTTTTCTTTCTTTCATTCTTTTCTTTCTGCTTTATTTATTTAACTTATTTATTCTCACCTCCCAGATTTCTATCTTCTCTTTTTTTCCGATAGCTTTATTATTTATTTATTTATTTATTTATTTATTTATTTATTTATTTATTTACTTACTTACTTACTTAAAAAAGAGAGAGTGGAGAGAGGGACAGAGGTAGAGGGAGAGAATCTCAAGCAGACTCCACACTGAGCGCAGAGCCCAAAATGGGACTTGATTCCATGGCCCTGAGATCATGAGCTGAGTTGAAAACAAGTTAGACGCTCAACCCACTGAACTACCCGGGCGCCCCCTACCTTCTTTCAATATGGAAGCAAACCAACCCAAGCCACACTCCCAGAGGCCAGGATAACAGTTACTAAACCTGCTGAGTTTTAGTCAAAAACGAAAGACACTTCTACTTCTCTTGGGTTTTTTCTGACAGGCAACAGGCGGTGGCAGCCAAAGCCGAGCAAGCTTTGTGGCCAAGCCCACATAACATATCACATAAAAGGGTGAGCTGGCTCTTTAAACTATTTCTTTGACTCCAAACTCTAGTTATTTTGCATATCATAATCACAGAGATACAGAGCTTCAAGTTTTTTTCTTCTAGGAACATAAATTTGCCAAGAACCAGAGAGTTCTATAACAGGAGGTAGTTTTTCAATTACCCTCTGGAAGTGTATTCAAATTTATTGCAAACAAATTAATAAGGGCTGATCTAATGTACAAGAATCAACCCTCACAGACTCTGGTGCCAGAATGCCTGAATTCATGTCTTGGTTCTGCTCTACATCAGCTGAGTTACCTTGGGCAAGTTATTTAACTTCTCTGTGCCTCAGTTTTGTTATCTGTGACATTAGTATACTAGTTGTATCTTCCTTGCAGGACTATTTCAAGGATTATATGAACTAATACTTGCCAAATGCTTTTAATAGGCTCTGGCACAGAGCAAGTAGCATATGAGTTTCTGTTATTTTATTAGCTATATTTTTCTTTTCTTTTTCATACAAATATCTTATTCTTAAAAGTAGGGAAATGATTATTCATTCAACTGATTGGTTTCCTGACCAAGTCTAGTCTTGATTTTTTAGAAAAGTACACCTGAGGGGTGAAGTCACCTGTCTGAGATCACATAACTAACACACTGCAAGGAAAAAGTGGTTAATTTGTCCATGAATACCCACCTAAAAACAAAAATGAAGATTACAGGGTACTTTGAAATCAGTGTAGTAGCTGGCCCACACAGTATATGTCCAGAGAGCAAAAAGGAACTGTAAATAAATCTTTGTATTTACTGAACAAAGGAGCCCTGCCATAAATACAGGGAATTTGGTTTTAGCTTTTTTACTGATAAAGAATAATGTTCAGATTTGTTTGCCATCTGTAGCTGCTCACTTAGAACACACAAATGGTCTGGTCCTCAGTTTGGCAAAGACTAGAAGCATCAGAACAACATTTGGCCTAAACAACATGAAAGCATTTTGTGATGGAATAAAATAAAATAAAAACGCATGTCTGTATCATTACTATCAGTCTTGTTGTTAACAAGCCCCTGGCTACAATCCATTCTCTTCCCAGAACCAGCTGGATCCTTCTGCAGCAGCCTCATGGGCCGCATTGGGGGATCCATTCCCTTCTCTACACCTAAAGCTTGGTGTGGCCACTGCAGGTTCTGACCCAAATACCTGGGTGTCTCTGTGAAGAAGCCCAGGGCAGAGGAAACCTGCAAAGTGTACCTGATACCAGTTGTGCCACAAGCTAGCTGCCTGTGTCAGACAGTCATTTCACTTCCCTAGACTCTGGCTTCATGATCTATTATATGGGCCTGTGCAGGCTGCTCCTCCTGAGTAGTTTACTTTTCCATAAGGAGTAGACACAGAAGCACGGGATGGCAGACAGCAGGTACCAACTGGGCCTGATGCCAGACAAAGCAATGGGGCGTCAACATTTATACCTGGCTATCCATATTTTCTTTCAGTGACTTGATTCAGTATCTCTGACACTGTGTGCTTGAGCTGTGGAAGCTTTCTCATCCTTCTTTCCCTTCTTAGGCCACAAATGCTGGCAGCCTGGCCAGTAGCAGTAGCAGGTGGGATTTAATCTGGCTTCAAAGAGAAAAATTTTCCAATTCTGCTGACTCCACCCTCTAGCTCTGTGTTGCTGTGTCTCCCAGTGGTAGTACTGGTAATAATGACGATAATGATAAAAACATCAATGATGATAATACAATGATAGTGGTAACAGTTAACACCTAAAGGGTACTTACTATTATGGTAGGTGTTGTTACAAACTATTATTATCCTCATCTTACACATCAGATACCTAATGCATAGAGAGGGTAAGGAAGCTGTCTGAGATCCCACACACAATGAGTGGAAGTGAATCAAATTATTGATTCAATGTAACTACAATCAAAATCCCAGAAAGTTATTTTGTGGATATCAACAAGCTCATTCTAAAGTTTAAATGGAAAGGCAAAAGATCCAGAATGGCCACAATAATATTGAAGGAGATCAAAGTTGGATGTTTGATGTTACCCAATTCTTGATATAAAGCTAACATAATCAAAACAGTGTGGTATTGGTGAAAGAATGGACAAACAGAGCAGTGAAACAGAACTGAGAGCCCAGAAACAGACCCACATAAATATAGTCAACTGATCTTTGACAAAAAAGCAAAGGCAATACAAAGGAACAAAGAGTATCTTTTCAACATACAGAACTGGAACAACTGTATATCCACATGCAAAAAAATGAATCTAGACACAGATCTTATACCTTTCACAAAAATTAACTCAAAATGGATCACAGACCTAAATGTAAAATGCAAAATTATAAAACTCCTGGAAGATAACTTAGGAGAAAATCTAAATGATCTTGAATATGATAATGATTTTTAATTTTTTTAGTATTTCATTTATTCATATATTTGAGAGAGGGAGTGCATGCATGTATAAGTGGGAGGAGGGGCAGAGGGACAAGCAGACTCCCCACTGAACGGGGATCCCAGTGCAAGGTCCCAGGGCCCTATAATCATGACCTGAGCCAAAGTCAGATGCTTAACCAACTGAGCCACCCAGGTGCCCCACAGTAATGACTTTTTAGATACTACCTGGGAGATATGATCCATGAAAGAAGTAACTGATATGCTGGACTTCATTAAAGTTAAAAAAAAATGTATGCTCTACAGAAGACAACATCAAGAAAATGAGAAGACAAGCCACAAAGTAGGAGAAAATATTTGCAAAAGAAGCATCTGATAAAGTAATGCTGTCCACAATATATAAAGAACTCTTAAAACTCAATGAGAAAACAAAAACTGATTAAAAAACAGTCTAAGACCTTAACAGATAACTCATCAAAGATACAGAAATGGCAATAAGGATATGAAAAAAATACTCCACATCAGATGTCATCAGGTAAATACAAATTAAAACAAGATACTATTATATCCTTGTGAGAATGACCAAAATCCAGAACACTGACAACACCAAATGCTGGTGAGGCTATGGAACAACTGGAAATTTCATCCATTGCTGGTGGGAATGCAAAATGGTACAGCCACTTTGGAAGACAGTTTGGCAGCTTCTTACAAAACTAAACATATTTTTACCATATGATCCAATAGTCTCTGATGTTCACACAAAACTCTGCATACAGTTGTTTGTAGATTTATTCATAACTGACAAAACCTTGAAGAAACCAAGATGTTTTTCAGTAGGTGAATGGATAAACTGTAGTGCATCTAGACAAGGGAATATTATTCAGCACTAAAAGAAGATGAGCTTATCAAGCCATGAAAAGACATGAAGGAAACTTAAATTCATATTATTAAGTGAAAAAAGCCAATCCGAAAAAGCTACATACTGTAGAATTTCAACTACATGACACTCTGGAAAAGGTAAAACTATGGAGACAGTAAAAAGATCAGTGGTTACCACAGGTTAGAGAGACAGGAAGGGGATGAGTGAATAGGTGAAACACAGAAGATTGGCAGGGAATTCTATAATGGTGGATATATGTCATTACACAGTTGTCTAAACCAATAGAATGCACAACAGCAAGAGTGGTCTAAAATATAAGCTATGGGCTTTGGGTGATTATGATGTGTTCATCAATTGTAAGATGTACCACTCTCATGTGTGATGTTGATCATGGGGGAGGCTGTGCATGTGTGCCAGCAGAGAGTATACAGAAAAATCTCTGTATCTTAATTTTGCTGTGAACCAAAAACTGCTCTAAAAAAGTCTTTAAAATAATTAAATGTTCTCAGTTTTTATTCTGTTACAGAAGTTCTCAAACATTCTGGTTTTAAGACCCCTAAAGACTCTACAATATATGAAAACATTTAAAAACATTTTTGGGGCGCCTTGGTGGCACAGTTGGTTAAGCATCTGGCTCTTGGTTTTGGCTCAGGTCGTGATCTCAGGGTTGTGGGATTGAGCCCCAGGTCAGGCTCCATGCTAAGCACAGAGTCTGGAGTTTGCTTGAGATTCTCTGTCCTTTCTCCCTCTTCCCCTCTCTCTTGTGCTCTCTCTCTAAAAATAAATAAATAATAAAACCCCCATTTGTTTACTAATTTATTAAAAAATAAAAAAGTAATCTCATTACCTGCTAACTAATATATTTTACAAAAAATAATTATCTTTTATATACACGCATAAATAGTAAGAAGGATGGCATTGTTTTATATTGTCAGTTTATTTGGCATAAGAACAGACAGCTGTTTTCTCCTCTTTCTATATTCAGTCTGTTGAGATATGTTGTTTTGGTTAAAGCATATGAAGAAAATGTAGCTTTACACAGCTGGAAAAGGGAAGGATATTTTAATAGCCTTTTCAGATAATTTAGAATATCCTTCTGTGATACTACACTAAAATTTGATAAGTCTTAGTTTCTTAGAGGTTAGTTGTGATGTGAGTCTGAAGCCTTATCAGTGAACTTGTCATAATCTGTTACATTATAATGGGTTGTTTCATCTTGGACTTTAAAGATCTTTTACCCATATACGATTTTGCAACATTACGCATTGTCCATTTGGAAAACATTATTCCAATGATTTATGTAGATCTTCCAAATGTGAACACATTTAATTATATAAGAGAAAAAAATAATTTTTGATTTTGATTTTGAGAAAAAAATCATTTTGTTAATATCACCACCAGATATTAATATCATCAGTAAAGACCAGAAAGCTGTTGGGGCACCTAGGTAGCTCAGTCAGTTAAGCATCTGCCTTCAGCTGAGGTCATGATCTCAGGGTCCTGGGATGGAGCCCCTTGTGGGCCCCAGCTCAGTGGGGAGTCTGGCTTTTCCCCTCCCTCTGGCCCTCTCCCCACCCTTGCTCTTGCTCTCTCTCTCTCTCTCTCTCTCCTCTCAAATAAATAAATAAAATATTAAAAAAAAAAAAGACTGGAAATCTGTCAAGCTCATGGTAGTGGCTAAAAGTTTCCTGAAATTTTAATTTTTTGCTTAGAAGCTCAAATTTTATTATTGGCTAATACTATCTCCCATTTATTTGAAGTGCAGACTTACTTTGTTCATTCAAAAATAACTAACATTGTTTGACTTTTTTTTTTAGTATAGTTGACACACAATATTATATTAGTTTCAGGTGTACAACATTGCAGTTTGACTTCTCTATATGTTATGCTATTTTCACAAGTACAGCTACCGTCTGTCACCGTATGACACTATTATAACACCACTGACTATATTCCCTATATTGCGCCTTTTATTCCTGTGACTTACTCATTCCAGAACTGGAAGCCTGTATCTATCTCCCTCTCCCCTTCACCCATGTGCATCCCACCCCCTGGCAACCACCAGTTTGTTCTCTGTATTCATAGGTCTGATTCTGCTTTTTCTTTCTTTGTTTATTCATTTGTTTTATGAGATTCCACCTATGAGTGAACTCATATGGCATTTGTCTTTCTCAGTCTGTCATTTTGTTAAGTAAAAAAGTGGCTAGTTCAGTTCACAACTCACATGCTTTTGTGACAGCTATAGTACTTCAGCCAGCAGTCAGCACTCCTATGTATTTCCCATTTTGCCATATGGAATATTAAAGACATGTACTCATGGGTCAAGATTTAAGTTAATAAATAATAATTAAGTTAATTTTTACTGCTTCATCAAAGACATTCTTAAGTACAGTTGTCTTAAAAAAACAAATAAACCTACAAGTGCCTGCTGGTGAAGATTACAAGGACTTCTAGCACAGTTTGGTATAGTTTGCTACCACTGTCTTGATTAGGCTAGGGTCCCAGCAGTGTTACCTAACCACTGCTTTTGGATCATCAGGATGGGTAAACTGCAGTTTAGAGGAATTAAAGACTATCCCAGCCAACCAAAGCAAAGCCAGGATTTGGATTCCACGCCCTGTGCTCTTCCTGTCACACCCCACAGCGGCCCTTTACCACCCCCTGGGCCCTGGACTGGTGTAAAGCTCTCAGAACAAAATAGTTTAGCTTGGGCCCTGTGCACCATATGCCAGAGAAAGAAAGGCCTGTATGGCCCGTTTCCCATTTCTGAAGAAGCAGTCTGGGATTTGGGGGCAACTCTAAGTGACTGTGGCAGATCTGGGCAAATTTTGGGACTCTGAATAAAAAAGGATTTGATATTTTTTATAAAATAGGGAAATTAAATACTAGTATTCTTTTAGTGCTAGCATTTCCTCCATTACCCATAGAAAATGGCGCTCAGAGCTAACACTTTTTTGAGCATTTATAAGGTGCCAGACACCACTCTCAGTACCTTGAACACTTTAACTTATTAATCTTGAAAACAATCCCATGGGTTAGACCTTTCATTACCCTCGTTTAAGAGATAAGGAAACAAGACACAGAGAGGTTAAGCATTTGCCCAAAGTCACACAGCTAGAAAGTGGAAGAGCCAGGACCCAGACGCAGACCTTTTGGACCAGGAGACCATATATTAGCCAATACACACCATTCCCAATAAATCCAGACGGTGGTCCTTCATTGTCCCCCAGTCTCCCTAACCAGTACTACAGAATATTCTTGCCCTTTTTATGAGTCTATCCAGCACGTGACAATGCTCCGGGTACTGAGAACAACTAAATCACTACTAGTTACATATGACGTAACTGGAAGTCACCATTGAGAATGAGCTTTTTAAATCCAGTACAGGCATCGTTCATACTGACGCTTAATCAACCTAAAAAGTGAACTGTGAGAAAAAAGAAGTTAGTTTATGAGCTTTCTGGGAATTGAGACCCTATTTCCTCCTTTTTTTTCCTTTTTGTATTCCCCTTAGCACTCCAGGTGTTATTGTGAACTTCGTAGGCATTTAATAAAGGCTAGTTGATTAAGTAAATGGAAGGCTCAAGTGTATTTTGGGCAAATGAGCTTTGGAGACACCCCATTTATTACTTACCCATTTGACAAGACGTCACATCCACAAATCCTTCCCAACATTTATTGCTTAATTTTCAAAGTGCCCTCTCACTCTCCTCAGGGAGGGAGGTGGGGCCAAGAGTTATATTCTCATTTTGACAGGTGAGGGAAACTGAGATATAAAGAGTTTAATGGTCCTTTGCCATGGCAACCCAGCCAGTCGGCCGGGGAGCCAGTCACAATTAGGCCCAGGGCCTGGGTCTTGGTATCAAAGAGGCATTCGCCAAAATCCTGGTCTCCTATAGGACCGATCCTTCTCAGAAGAGGGAGGAGGCTCCCGACATGAAATAAAATGCTTAGCTAAACATAAAGGAAGGCTGCCAAACACAGTTAGGTCATCGCATTTGACTTTGAGAGAACATTCTGTTCACGCTATCAACCTGCATTCACTTTCAGCACACTTCACCATAAATATTTCTGACTCACTATCTCGGGAAATATTTTTTATCTTAATAAACTCAATGCAAAACATAATCTACATCGGCTTGCACATTCTTGAGTCGGAGCCACAAGCTGCATTTAATAAAAATCAGTGGAAATAGCAGGGGACTTCTGAATAACCACAGTTCGTTATCTGACATGGGGCTGCTGGGAAGTCTCGAACACACGGGGAGCAGGAGGTTGGTAAGTTGAAGGTAGGGAGAGGGCTCAAGACCACTGGATGACCCCACTTGCTGGAACTCAGTTCCCACTAGAAGCACTATTTATAATCATGGGCTGCAGCGTGGTAATTAAGAACACGGCTCTGGATGCTTGGCTAAATATCCGAGTTCCACCTCTCACCTGCTGGTATTTAGCATCTCCAAGCCTCAGCTTCATCAACTGTAAAATGGGACCAAAAATTGTACTTAGCCACTAATGTTGGGAGGGTGTCGCATGAGATAATCAATTTCATAAAATCAAAAGTGCTCACTACAGGGAAGATGTATACTTACCTACCGCCAGAGATTCTCAACCCTCATGAACATCACTCACTTGCGGAATAACAAAACCAACACTGATACCTAGCTCTCACCCCTAGGGATTCGAATATAACTGATCCTGGGTGGAGGCTGAGTATAAGGATTTTTTTAGGCGCTCCTTTAAAGATTCTCCAGAGCAGTCAACAGGAAAACACATGGCTACATAATTATAACCCCCACTTTCTGGCCTCTAAGTTTTGCCTGGCTTCCTGCTAAGCCCACTTTTCATTGCTCAAAAATCCCCAGGATTGGGACACCTGGGTGGCTCAGTGGCTGAGCATCTGCCTTCAGCCCAGGGTGTGATCCTGGAGTCTCGGGATCGAGTCCCACGTCGGGCTCCTTGCATGCAGCCTGTTTGTCCCTCTGCCTGTGTCTCTGCCTCTCTGTCTCTCATAAATAAATAAAATCTTAAAAAAAAAAAAAAGAAAAAAGAAATGGTTCTGCAAATGTGCACTTAGAGTGAAAACTCCTGTAAATCTGGACTAATGGGGAAAAGCAGCTGCCTTTATAGGTCTTTCTTTAGGAAGCACAATAAATAAATACACAGCAACTCAAAGGAGTTCAAGAAAACTTTGCTACCTAGAGGCTTGATTTAATGAGTAGGTCATTTTTTAAAAGTAGGCCAATTGTATGTAAATGATCTCTTAAAAGCTCAGGAAAACTGCTTTTTCCTCTTAAGTAGCTAAGATCTACACAGAATGAGAATGGCTGGCCTCCAGCATTTAGATCACTTTCTGTCCAGCTATAATTAATAAAGGTGGAAGGAGAAAGGAACACTGATTCCTTTACACTGTAAAGGCACTTTACTTATATTACTGCATTTCATCCTTTCCACAACCCCGTGATATACATAGGTTTTTGTTACTCAATTTTAAGGAAGATACCAATAGAGGTTTCAGTGTAGCTAAGCCCAGCAAGGTCAGGACTGGAATCCAATTTTAGCTGACACCTTCCCTGTCCCCACTCTTAACTTGTCCCCTCTCAACCTGCTCTTTTCTGCCCCACTGTCCTTAAGAACCTCTTCCACTATGGGTGTCTGGGTGCCTCAGTCAGTAAAGCATCTGCCTTTGGCTCAGGTGGTCATCCCTGTGTCCTGGTATGGAGCCCCATGTCGGTCTCTCTCCTCAGCAGGGAGCCTGCTTCTCCCTCTGCCCCTCCCCCTTTTTGTACTCTCTCTCTCTGCCAAACAAATAAATAAAATCTTAAAAAAACAGACTATTAGCTCACCTGAATGCATCCGTATGAGACCTCCTTTTCATGCCAAAGATGCCATGATCTCTATGTACCCTTATTTTTTATCCAGGAGCGGACTATCGAATGGGATCACTGGCAACTGCCAACAAGGTTACTCTAGTGACTTTTTTTCTAGTTTTAAACTTTTTTGGACTTCTGTGACTTATTTAAGTATACAATTTATTCTACTACAATTTGCAACCATTTTTATTATGTAGGGGGTTATGATTATTATTGTTTATATTGTGATTATCTATGGGGGTTATCATTTTATTCATATTTGTCCTGTGTATGTTTCATTTAAGTTTAGAAATAACAAAAATACTTTAAAATGATGAGCAGAAGCACACTTAACCATCAGAACAATAACTTGACTTGGATCAGCTTGGATCAACCCCATCCAGCTGACATTCACAAGGATACAGGTATCTGGTTTGAGAACTGGCCCCTGCCTCTTAGAGAGATATTCCCAATCTTGTTTCTGACTCTCCTGGTCTTCATTGACCCTAACTATATACTACTATATAAAGTAGTAATTATTTTAACTCAATTCCCACCTTCAGCTGAATGCTAGGATGATAAATAAATTCACAGGCCTAAGAATTCTTCAGATATAAGGTGCATCTACATTGCCATCCATCCCTAGCAGCTTTTCCTGACCCCGCAAAACCAAACTAAGTAATACCAGCAAAACCATCAGCTATTACCTTGCTTCTCTAGAACGTAGAGAAGTTCTAACTTGAACATAACAAAATACGTAAAGCTTTTGACTCTCAAGGTTAGGCCCTGCATGCCATACTGCAACCCGAAAACTACATTCTTGCCCCTTTATGGGTGGGTTATAAGCCTTTGTAAAATGCTGACAGACCTTAACTGTAGCAGGACAGGATGAGTGCGCTTGCATAATGAACTTTTAAATTACCAGAGATAGTATCTAGAAGGCCAAGCCTGAGATAAGTCTCCGGTTTGGGCTTTGGGCCAACACAAACAGAGCACATTATAAGTCATCTCTACGATTTCAATACCGTGAATAGGAGAGATGCCTCAGCATCAGGACGATGTGTGATCCTCGCTACGGAAGTCTAGAGATGCTTCTGCGTCATGCAAAGGTCACAGTTTGCTTTCAGCCCTTTAGGGAGCTCTTTCTGAGGAAGAACCAAGCAACATTTAGGGCCTTCAAAGACAAAGTCATTGTGTATTTTTACTGCTCTGGCCTGACTCTGCGAGGCAGCAGCTTGTCCAGTCATAATAAATTCTTAAGCATTTGATGGCTCTAAGGGATGCCCAGGTGGCTTTCAAAATAAAAGTTTGCCATTCTAGCCAAGGAGTTTCTATTCCTATAGGGACCACACAGCTATCCCAGCTCATTTTTCTAATCACATCTTGATTGAACAGATCCCGAATCCCTTTGAGTGCCAATCAGCATTCCAACGTGATTCCACTGAGGCCCACATTCCAGTTTCAGGTTTTCTCAGAATATAAACATCAGGGGACACGAAAGGGCACAAAAACCACTCTTTCCCCTCTTCTCCATTCATTGTGCAAGGTTTGTATTTCAAATTTTGAAAGAATCTGCTGACTTGGACACATCTCAGATCTGCTGCTAGGAGGGCAGGGCACTGGAGAGGACCCCTGTCACCTGAATGTTCTGTTATAAATGGAGTGATTTTGCTTTCCAATTTTGAACCAAATTCCTCAAAAACTAGACAGTCTCTGCTCTACTGCCTTTTCAACAAAACAGAAAAATACTAAGCAATCTGGAGGTGAGAACTGAAGTGGGTGCTATTTTCTCAATAGCAAGAGGCAAGAGTCAGTAAAGCAGACAAGTCAGGGAACACTGGGGCTCTGTGCATGCCCTTTCCACAGGTATGGCACCTTACACTCTGTGTGGGTTTGCTATGAATAGATGTGGAAAATGTTTGATGAAGAAATGAACAAGTGGATGGACGTGCTCAAAGATCTCTCATCCTGGCTGCAGAATCACACAAGTAAAGGGACAGTCATAGTACAGTGTGATCTGAGTGTGTTCGGGGTGATGGAAGACCCTAGAAAAGGGGAGCTTAATCTGCTTTCTGGGCCAGAGGTGTCACGTAGCAATCGGTAAGATGTTTAAATAGAGGAGGAGATATCAGGGGAGCCCTGGGTGGCTCAGTGGTTTGGCGCCTGTCTTCGGCTTGGGGTGTGATCCTAGAGTCCCAGGATCGAGTCCGTGTCGGGCTCCTTGCATGGAGCCTGCTTCTCCCCCTGCCTGTCTCTCTCTCTTTCTCTCTCTCTCTGTCTCTTATGAATAAATGAGTAAAATCTTTTTTAAAAAAAGAGGAGGCGATATGACCACTGTCCATCAGTAGCTGCTTAAGATCTTGAAGGGAGGAAGAGGAGTTATCTCAGGGTCTAATTTGAAAGTATAAGTCAGAGTGAGAGTAAAGCTAAGTGTGTGGTCAAGACATTGAGGGTTGAAGGAGAGGGAGGGGGAAGGTAGTGAGGCCAAGGTGGCCATGCCACAGTGGCAGAGAAGCCAGACTGTCCCCTGTTCTTTTATCAGGCCTAGTGGCCAAGACCCAGAGCAGAGTGGAGGGGTAGAGAAACTGCAGACTTCCTGTCCTCTTGCTGGAATCCACAAGCATTTGGAGAAGAGGAAGAAATAAGGGGGAGACAGACAGAAAATAAGCAAATACTCATTAAATACCTGTGTAGGTGCTGGGGACATACCTGTCCCGTCTCTCCTCATAAAATACTGATGGAAAATAAACCAATAAAAATAATCAGAAAAAGGGAAGATGCAAGGGAAGATGCAAGGAAGATGCTATTTTCTACTTAGGAAGGGGTAAGCGTAAAAAAAAAAAAAAAAAAAAAAAAAAAGAAGGAAGGGGTAAGCGTGTCCAGCTGTAGAAATCAGGGAAGGCTTGACTGAAATCAAGGCCAGTCTTGAGCTGGGCCTTGCTGGAGAGCAGAGGTTGACAACTGGGTTCTCAGATCAGAGAGAGTGAGGCTGGGAGAGCAGAGGGAGTGAGGGCAGAGAGCAGGAGCCAGGCAGTTGTTGTGGAGAGTGGGGACGTGCAAGGTGCCATCCTTGAGGACCGTCCCAATGTGACCCATGTGCCTCTGTTGACACAGGGTGGCCTCCACAGCTTCGTCACTTCACCGTGCTCTGCAGTGAGGCATGGCTGATGGGAGGCAGGAGGGTTCTTTATCCTGCCCGACTGCCCTGCACATGGCAAGGCATTTAACATCCCAGGTCTCTAGCAAATAAATGTCCATGGCATCCCCCTAATCATTGTGATAATGAAAAACAGCAGCACACATATTCAGCCACCTTAAGGAGCCCTGAAGCATCTTCTCTCTCTCTATTTTTTTTTCCTCTCTCTCTCTCTTTTTTAAAGACTTTATTTATTATTTGAAAGAGAGAGAGAGAGAGAGAACACAAGCAGGGAGGGGCAGAGGGAAAGGGAGAAAGAGACCTCTTCCCCACCCCACTTAGCGAGGAGCAACATGGGGCTCAATCCTGGGACTCCAGGATCCTGACCAGAGCCAAAGGCAGACACCCAACTGACTGAGCCACCCAGGTGCCCCACCCGAAGCATCTTTCATCACGGTCTTAATAACCATCATACAACATAATACCATTAAAATTTGTTTAAAAGACATCACTTCAGGAGAATGTGCTCCTGGGAAGCTCCCAGCCCCTCCCCTTGTACCTCCCCAGCTTGGCTTATGGTGGCGGGAGTCAGGGAAGGTCTGCTTTTGGGAAGTGGATGTGGAGGAAATGGCATTCTGTGGGTAAAGGAATGGCTTGAGGAAAAGTTCAAAGGCACAGGTGTCTAAAGTGGGTGGGAGCAACAGAGAATAAATCATCCTTATTTGCTTTCTGAGAAGCTTATGGATAAACAAATGGTAGGCAAGGAGGCCAGAAAGAAAGGCTGGGCCAAGAATGAGAAAAGACCTCAAATAGTAATGAAGGATTTTGTACCTCATCTGCCTCATCTGGCCAACAATGGGCAGTTTTTACACAATACTAAACCAGGAAACATGTGCCTGGACCTGAGCTTCAGGAAGCATGAGCTGACCCAGTAGGGCAAGGAGGGTAGAGCTGATGAAGAGTGTGACAGAGAGGAGGGGCCAGAAGGTTCTAATTTTGTACTCCTATTTCCTACTCCCCAAGTAGTATGATCTCAGGAATCCAAGGAAAAGCAGTCACAGATCTCTGATCTTGGATTTCCATCAGAGATCACAATGAAAGGATATCCCTAATTGGGGAAAATTTAGCTCCCCAAAGAGTATTTCTTTACTCTTAAAAAAAAATGCTTCAGTGTATATCTTTATGCTTTAATATTTTTTTCCTTTTTGTATTATTTCTTTAAGTTACACTTTTAGAAATGTCTCTCACTCTTTCTTGGCAGGGCCCAAATGTGAATCTTCTGTTAGTTCCTCTAGAGGGCCTACCACAAAACCCAGCACGCAAGAATTTTATGATAAAATGAGAGACCCTGATGCTACCTGCCTGCCCATACTAACTCCTAGGCCACAAGTACCTGGTTATCAAACACTGTGATTAATTGTGGTTAGGAGTGACAAAGTAGTTGGAAAAGATCTAGCTATCATGGGGCCAGAAACCAGCAGTTGCCTGAGAACCATGGCTCCCAACTTAAATGTAAGCTCCATGGGGCCAGAGATTAAGAATTCATTTCCTTTCGTATCCCCTTCATGTGCAGAAGAAGCATAAAGCAGAGATGCAGAAACATGTCTGTAAATTCTTGAACACTCCTCTTATCAAAAGATGAAGTCTGTGCCCCCTCTCCTTATACCTGGCAGGGCCTCTGTGAATCTTTTGAGGAACAGAATGTTACAGAAGTAATATATGTGAGGTGAGTTCTGAGGCAGGTTATGCAAGTCTTTGTAGCTTCTGGTAGTTTCTCTTGGGACAGTCTCTCTGGGGTCCTCTAGCCACCATGAAATGAGTCCAATTATACGGAGGTCACCATGCGGAGAGAGAGAGAGAGATTCCCATAGAGCTCCAGCTGTTCCAGCCCTGTTTTTGTACTCTCAGCCCAGATGTCTAACAGACATGTGAATGAGAAAGCCTTCAAGATAACCTTAGCCATAGCCACCATCTGACTGCAACCATATGATAGACCCCGAACAAGAACCATCTGGCTGAGCCCAGTCAATTCCCAGAACCATGAGCAGTAATAATAAATGATTGTTGCTTGAAGCCATTAAGTATGGAGTGGTTTGTTATCTAGCAATAGATAATTGATACACAGTCCGCATCTGAGACTCTAAGGAAAGAAATAAGTTCTCCGGAATAGCAGATATTTATTGAAGATGTACTTTGTGACAGGTTCTGTACAAGGAAGTGAAGGTACTGATTCATACTGCTTTCAAAGGGCTGCCAAAGGAAATTGGATATGAAGACAGATTATCAGAGATATTAGGAAAGACTGCCACAAGAGAGGAGCAGAGAATATGTGATAGGAATACACTCTGGGAGAGTTCTAAATGAAGTTTCTCTGATGATGGGCTAGAAAAGGTAGAAAAGTGCCCTTTCAGATGGGAGGTGAATGAATGAAGTGAAAATATACATAAAGAGCTTTAATCCTACCACATAGTCAGTTCACTGAACACAGAAAGCATATATTCCAGGACCTGTCATGTACTAGGAGCTTGCTTACTCTATGGTTTTTGGTTGGATGGAGAGACAGATGGATAAGCAGACAGATGGATGGCACGAGGGAGCCAACCTGGAAAGAGCATTGGCTGCCCTGAGAACCAGAAGGCCAGGGATCAAGTACTGGTTGTGTGTGAACCTGGGTAAATGACTTCTCATCTATAGTCTTTGACTTCCTCATCTGTCTGATGAGAAGATAGGACTAAGACATCTCTAAGGTTTGTTCCCAGCTCAGACCTTCTAGGGCACCAAAGAGTAAGTATGAACATTCATGTGTTTGTTTACTTGGCCATCTCTGTAATCAAACAAATACATACTGGACTGAGAGAGAGAGAGAGAGAGAGAGAGAGAGAGAGAGTCAACCTGTCTTTGCTAAGACTCTGATTGAATGTAACAGAAGCTAACTCAAGCTGGCTGCAGAGGGTGAGGAGGAGCGGATGAGGTGGATGAGGAATTTAACCTAGAGGTTTCTTGTGGAACTCTGGTAAGGTGTCCAGCCAGGCCTCAAGAAGAACAGGAACCAAGACAGGTCAGGACTCTCCCTCTGCCCTCTATCTTTGGTTCTTTCTATGAATCTGTTTAAGTCTCTTCTCTTTTTCTTTTTTTTTTTTTTAAGATTTTATTTATTTATTCATGAAAGAAACAGAGAGAGAGAGAGGCAGAGACACAGGCAGAGGGAGAAGCAGGCTCCATTTGGGGAGCCTGATGTGGGACTCGATCCCAGGACTCCAGGATCAGGCCCTGGGCCGAAGGCAGGCTCTAAACCGCTAAGCCACCCAGGGATCCCCAGTCTCTTCTCTTCATAAACCAACATTCTTGGCTTTTCTGCACACAGAGGAGAGGATGATCATTTCATGTTACCTACCTCAAGTTAATCTCATGGCATTACCAGCAGCTTCAAACACTGGCTGTCTCTGAGTCTCAATTTCAAGTTCCCAGGAAAATCACACTGATTGGCCCAACCTGGGTCTAGTGTCCTTCGCCTCCCTGGTCCAGTCAACTCCCCAGGGAGGGACTGAGTTACACAACATAAACATAGCTGCTGAAGGCCCATCACCATGGGTCATGGGAGCAGTTATCAGACAACAGGGAGTTTTTGTAAAGTAAGCAGCCACCCTCAAAGGTGTTTACTTATAAAGTCCAAGAAAATGAAATGACCACTGAATGGATTAGTGATAAGAATGATTAAACTCCTTCTTCACCAGCACTACAATCCTTTCCAAAGCCATTCTAGAAACTCTGACAAATTTCAGGAAAAAAGAGTTCATTTTCACACTCAACCAGGTTCTGTACAATTATTATAGCTTTCTAGCATCTTCAGAATGGTCCTGTGAACATTACGACAATAAAGACTCATTGGGAAACCTTATTCTAGGTTGCCAGCACATGCTAGAAAGACTCCTTTCTTGCTACTTTATCAAAAGATAGGATTTTAAAAACATAAACAAATGTCTTCACTGAACTCCCAGACCAATTACTGAAAGCAATTGAGGATTTGGGCATCACTTTAGAAGCCACTCTATTTGTGGATGGTCCAGCATGAGAATCAAGTCAAGCCATTAGGGAGATTTTACTGAAAGGTAAGTGCCTCAAGATTAATGCTACTGAACAAAGAAAAAGTAGTTATTTTTGACATTTTGATAATCACTTTAGGGTCTGGTTCTTATTAGCCCTATTTTTGCCTTTTAAAATGTATTCCTCTCTTTATTCTTCTTCTTCTTCTTTTTTTCTTTTTACTAAAAATGTCAGGAAATTTGGAACAGAAACTTACAATAAAACATGTCCCCTGACCCTCTGATCTATCAATCTTTCAAAACAAAAATACTTAGAGAACCCTGGAATAAGGCATTTTTAGTAGTTACCTGATATTAGTTGTTATATTGGTCATTACCATATGCAATTGATCTTTGGGAAGCAGAGAAGAGAATGAAGAGAACAGGAACATGCAGAGAATGAGTGTGTGTGTGTGTGTGTGTGTGTGTGTGTGTGTGTGTGTGTAAAAGAGAAACAGAGAAAGAATTCAATAACTCATTTCAGCTATAAATGCTTTAAAATCTTACAGATGCCAAAGGATACTCTCTGGCATACGTTTTCTCCAATCATTCCATTTTGCAAGTTACATTATTCACAAATGAGACATTCAAGAAACACCAATTCTGAAATAAAACTGCACACTACTAGTGGAAAAGCAAACAAAAGCAGCTAATGTACTGTGGCTAAAAAAATTTTCAAACAAAGTGGCAGTAATTTACTGCCCTTGCTCTTAGCTGGACCCCATGAATATAATTAGAACCCCCAGGACTGATGGGAAAGTGTGATTTACAGTAAGTCTCGGGATAATAAAAGAAAATGAAAAAGCAAATTGCGCATGAACATGAAAGCTGTATTTCTTCCGCTTTCAGCAACTGAATCCAATTTCCAGCCAGAATTTCAGGGTGAAACTTAGAAGTCCCTCAAGAAGCAAACTATGAGCCAACCAGCATCCATACTTGGGTGTTGCCTCAGCTGCCTGAATGACATAATTAATATTTAGAGATGGCAGTGATTAGAAAGGCCTACACTGCCCCATCTGTTTGAGTGGTAAAGAGGGAGGCAAACCTGGGTTTGAGTACTGACTCTGTCACTGGCTATCAAGTGTCCTCTAGCAAGTTATTTAACATCTCGAAGCTCCAGCTATACCTGCTACCTCAGACTGGTATGTGGATTAAATGAGGTAAAGTATACAAAGCACTTTAGAGGGTGTTCAGCACATGCTAGTCTTGACAAATTTTGTTCTAAATTATAAATAACACGCTCTGTTAAATGACTTACAATAGCCTCTGGCACATAGTAAAGTCCTATATAAGTGTTTGTCAATATCATTACTACATAGTAAAACCTCAGTTAATCAGAATATTTAGACAATGAGTTGTCTAGAGTTTACTTTATTTTCATTTTTAAAACCTCTCCAAACTACTTCAGTGTTCAAAGTCTTTGAAAATCTTTCTAAAATATATGAGTCTACTTTCTTTTTTTAAATTTTATTTATTATTTATTTGAGAGAGAGTGAGAAAGAACACAAGCAGGAGGAGGGGCAGAGGGAGAGAGAGGAGCAAATTCCCCACCCCACTGAACAGGAAACCTGACTTGGAACTTGATCCCAGGACCGCAGGATCATAACCTGAGCCAAAGGCAGATGCTTAACCGACTGAGCCACCCAGGTGTCTTGGTGAGTCTACTTTCTAGGATAACTAAGTATAATATGTTAAGTATCAATTCAAAACTTCTTAACATGGATCTGGCATGGTTCGAGGAACACAAATCAGAAGCCTTGGGTTCTAGTACCAATTCTTTTATCTGTCAGCTGTGTAACTCTGGGCCTCAGTTTATTCATTTGTAAAATAAGGAAAGATACCTGTCTTGCCTTCCTCATGACAGTGTTAAGGACTACTAAATGCAATCATGGACGTGACTTTACTTTGAAAACAAAAAATGCAAGGCAAATAGAAGACAGTATGTATTTGTTATTAGCACTCTTTAGGACATAATAATGGACTGTTTCAGAGAATGCATACACACAAGGGTATGGAGATTCAAGACTGCATCAAGAACATTGCTTTCTCTCTCTCTCTCTGTGTGTGTTTGTGTGTGTGTGTGTATGTATGTGGTAAAATATACACAACACAAAATTTACCACTTTAACTATTTTTAGGTGTATGGTTCAATGGCATTAAGTACACTTACCTTATGTACAGTCACCACTATTCACCCACAGAACCTTTTTCATATTCTCAAACTAAGATTCAGTATCCATTAAACAATAACTCCCCATCCTCTCTTCTCCTCAGCCCCTGACAACCACCATTCTCCTTTCTGACTCTACCAATTTGACTATTCAAGGTACACAGTGAAATCCTATAGGATATTGCTTTTTCAAATAAATCCCTTATTTGTTGTCTTATCCTTTTCCATCTTTGCTTTGAAAGGTGAATGTAGAAAACAACAGTAGTTAGTTGAGGATTTCGTTTTGTGAGTTCCAGATCCTTGAGTTTTGCAACAGGACCATGATTAAGGAAGAAAAAGCACACTGACTGCCCTGGTAGCATCCTCAAGCCCTGATGGGGTGGATTATTTAGTTTGGTCTCCATTGCAATTTTGGAAGACTTCTTAGAAGCTGTGATATTTTAAGGTTATGCAATGACAACAGGGGAACGGGGTCTGGTCTCACCTCTACCACAAAAGTACTGTTTGATATTAAGTGACTCATTCTCCTCTCTGAGTCATGTCTGTTAAACTGACGGGATGTCTGGAGGCTGCGGGATTAAATGATCCCAAAGTAGTGTCAACTTCATATTCAAATGTTTTGATGGCATTTCTACCTTGTAAGATTCCCAAAAGTATCATTCTTTCCCTCTCTCCACCTCCATCCAGGAACAATGTCTTTTGTCTAATAAAAATGGAAGAAGAGGATACCTGTGATGTTTTTCCTAGGAAAACAAAGCAGGTGCAAAGAAAAACTCTAAACAACAAGAACAACAAAATTGAGCTGGTTTTAAATGTTCATGGAAGCTTATTCTGTGTTGTCACCTCTCATCTGACCAGGGGTTGGGGCTGGTGGTGGTGGGACCAGAGTAGAGTTTCATAACATATGCTGAAATGTTATTTAAAACACATGCACACACAGGAGCAAAAGCTTTGCTCAAATTCAAGGCTATTCTCTTTCACAATAGGAAAGAGAAATACTGAGTTAAATAAACCATCTGAATTGAGAAAATAGAGATAGTGATCATTCTTAAAGAGTCTCTAAAGTTACACCAAAATGTACACCAGCTCCAGAATTCTAAGACCCAATTCTGTTGAATGCAACTAGCAATATAGCCAAATATGAGATGTCATAGACCAAAAGAGTTATGTATTTGGAGTGAACAACTATTGCTATCATTCATAAATGTTCCAACTTGGATGCATTTGTATGAGGAGACACTTCTGGGCTGATAAGAACCTGGCTCTGGAAAGAAGAACAAGATGACCCAGATTCTTATGGAGGAGACACTTTCACACATGAATCACCCAAGAAAAATGGCAGTTGCTTCAGAACATTGGCTGCCTGCCCCAGAAGCTGATCCTGGAAGGGCTTAGTCTACAGGGACCCACCTTCAGTATGGAATGCAATCAGGATAGCAAGGCTAAGTAGTTCATTCATCTGACTTCTAGAGTTAGGTGACAACTTGTGCCTATTGCTTTTTCCTCAGAGAAGCTCTTGTTTGAAAATGTAGCCCCACTTGACTAGGATCAAGTCAATTTTATTTATTTATTTATTTATTTATTTATTTATTATTTTTTTAAAAAAGATTTTATTTATTTATTCATAGAGACACAGCTAGAGAGAGAGAGGCAGAGACACAGGCAGAAGGAGAAGCAGGCACCACGCAGGGAGCCCGATGCGGGATTCGATCCCGGGTCTCCAGGATCACGCCCTAGGCTGTAGGTGGCGCTAAACCGCTGTGCCACTGGGGCTGCCCTCAAGTCAATTTTATTAATAATAAGTATTTCCAAAGCTGTGTTCTCCAAACAGCTTCATAAATATAAACTAATGGGACCAATAGCACATTTAATACTGTAATGATAATTTGCAATAATCTTAGGAAGAGTTTTATAATGTATCTTTCCAAAATAAGACAGAAGATAGGTTTTATAGGTCTATTCCCATTAAACAAATGTCAGGGACTGAGAATTTCTGAGTCACAGGATTTGAGAGATGAAAGAAAACAGAAATATGAACTATACCAACACCCCCCCAAATCTTCCGGAGCTCAAATTCCTGGAAAGTGGTCAGGCAGACTGCTTCAATACCTTCAGGGAAAGAAAGAGTGCTTCTTCATGAAGGACTGGGCAGAGGAGATCAACTAACTACATGAAATCACACTAGGTCTTTAACCTTTTGGAACTTTGGTTTTCTCATCTGCAACAGAGGGAGCTATTTTATAAGATCATGTGGGAGTAGAAATAATGTATGTAGAGTAACAGTTTAGCTCTTGGTTATCAATGAATGTTATTCAACCCTCCTTCTTAATTAAAAAGATCTTCCCTACATTGGAACAAAATCTGCTTCTTTGAAACTTAATTTGTAGTCTAGATTTGAACCTCCCAGGGAACATGTAACTATTTTTTCTCTCTTCTGTAGGGCATCACTTCCAACAGAGCTTCCTGTAGTCTCTTCTCTTCTACAGCCTAAACCCACCCAATTGCCTCCACAATTCCTTAGAACTAATGAATCACTCAAGTCATACCTTTAGAGAGTACCAACACAATTAGGGCCAGATCGGTTGGGAACACATCAAGGCAGGGTGTCTGCTTCCAAGGGGCCTATAATGCAGTCTGGGTAAAATATGAGCTAAATCAAAATATAAAATATTATTAATATAGAGGAGAAGGAGCAACTGGAATGACTAGAAAACAGAGAAGGCTTCAGGGGAAGTGACATTTGAATTGGATAGTTAAGAACCAGAAGGATTTTGAAAGGCAGGAAACTTATGCTAAGGGAACAGCTTAAACAAAAGTATGGAGAAGTAAAAAGGTATGAAATGTTTTGAGAAGGGTGCTATGGACTGAATTGTGTCTCCCCCAAATTTGGTGTTGAAGCCCTAACTCCCAATGTGGTTGTATTTGGAGACAGGGCTTTTAAAGCATAAGTAAGGTTAAAGGAAGTCATAAGGGTGAGGCCTTCATCTGATAGGATTGGTGGCCTTATTGGAAGAGAAAGATCTCTCTCTTTTTCCCTGTCTCCACCCACCTCCTCACCATATAGTGACACAGTAAGTAGGCAGCTGCCTGCAAGCCAGGAAGAGAAGCCTCACCAGAAACAATTTCCTGCCAGATGTTGATCTTGAACTTCCCAGCCCCCAGAACTGTGAGAAAATAAATTTGTTCTTTCAGCCATGCAGTCTGTGGTATTTGTTATAGCTATTTTAGCAGAGTAACACAAAGGTAAACTACTGAGGAGTATAAAATAAAGACTCAAGAAGAGAATGAGTAGGTATATTGACCAACTGGACAGAATAACAAAATTTAAATGGCCAGGCTTTGGAGACAGAGAGACCAAGGTTCAAAATCTCAGTTTTGCTGCTTTATTATTTGGGTGATGTGAAGCTAGTTACTCAATCTCTCTGCGCTCAAACATCTTCTTTGTTAATGGTAGAAAGAAATAATATACATAAGGCACCATCCATGGTACTCTATAAATGTTAGCAATTATTATTATATTATTATAATTATTGTTGATCACAAAACTGGTACTAAGGTAAGACATAGAGTGATATAGGATAGATTTTCCATGCTCTAAATATTCTTAAAAGTTTCCACTAGCTGAAAGATGGTACATATTCTCTATTCTTAACATTCCTGGATGGTAATTCCTTATCTTAGAGTGCCAATAATAGAAATATAATTCTAAACAAAGAGATATTGTTTGCAGAAGAACAGCAGGAACTATGAGAGAAAATGGGCATGTAATTTTGACATTCATGTAGTCTAAGGGGAGGGAATTTGAAGCGTGGTCAGATGTATCCTTGATCTGCCTCCTGCTTTGCAAATTCCTTTGCATCTGTAATACCCAGCTCTGGGCAGCCCGGGTGGCTCAGCGGTTTAGCGCCACCTTCAGCCCAGGGCCTGATCCTGGAGTCACGGGAATGAGTCCCACGTCAGGCTCCCTGCATGGGGTCTGCTTCTCCCTCTGCCTGGGTCTCTGCCTCTCTCTCTCTGTCTCTCATGAATAAAGAAATAAAAATCTTTTAAAAAATAATACCCAGCTCTAATATCACCACCTCCACAAAGCCTTATCCACAACTCCCCCACTCCTTCTCTTTGTGCACTCACTTCTTTTTTTTTTTTTTTTAAGATTTTATTTATTCATGAGCCACACAGAGAGAGGCAGAGACATAGGTGGGGGAGAAGTAGACTCTCTGCAGGGAGCCCGATGTGGGACTCAATCCCAGGACCCCAGGATCATGACCTAAGCCAAAGACAGAGGCTACAAATGAGCCACCCAGGTGCCCCTGTGCACCCACTTCTTTTAGTCTGTTTTCCCACTCGACTGTGAGCATCTCAAAGACAGACCCATATTATTTGTTTCTGTACCCAGGACCCACTGCAGTGTCTGGTACATAGCTCAACAAATGTTTGTTAAATGACAAAATAAGAACAAAATACAAATATTAAGTTGAAAAAGGTCACAGAAACAGAAAGATGCTAAAAAAGATCTGTGGGGTCTCAAAAACATTATCTGAAGTATATACATTTGTATGAGAGGCAGCAAGACAAGATGTCATCATAACAGGAGTTCTATCTACCCTCTTTCCAGCCAAAAGTCACACCAGTGTCTTAGATGAAGACCAAATTAATATGGACACAATGTTGCAAGATCATGAGTATGCTAAATGATATCATTATATGATTTACATGACAGATTAAAAATGTTGAAATATAGGAATAATGCATAGTGAGTAGTGGGACATAAGATATTGATTACACAAATATGAGAAAAGAGAGATACAGGTATCTAGTTAAAATTGTGAGAAACTCACAAGAGATTTAGTTAACTAGAAGTTCATCATAAGTCAACAATAAGATGATGCTACTCAGAAGCTGAGAATTTTGGTTGTGGAAAAAAAAAGTGTAAAACAAAGATAGAGATGGCCCTGCTGAATCCTTAATGTCCAGGTACTCCTGGAGTGTGGTGTGCTCACTCTAGTGGGTTACCTTTTATGGGGGAGGAACATGGACAACAAGTTAGGAGGAGAAATAAAAAGAATGGCAACTGTTCAGTCAGAGCAAGAGATTACATGGGCAGTGATATCATAATGCTGACACACTACCACAGTCATGCAGGATGTCCCCTAATCCTCACAGTAAACTCATGAAATCTAGGTGTCCACACACCAGATCCTCCAACTAAGAAGAGAAAAGACCCATAGGGGTCATTTGTCATTTTATCCTAAAGTTCAAAGCAACACTGGAATAAAGGAAAATACACCTATGTAACAACTTTCATAACACACTGTTGGGAACAATACATTATGACAGTGATTTTGCCTCTTTTTTCAATGTACTGACAGATTAATCTAGATATATTTTGGCTTTCTTTGTTAGTCACTAATATGGCTATAAGACATTACTTCAAATACTGCATACACACTTTAGAAGCTTTGAATTAAAACACAAAAAACAAAAAAGTCTTAAGACATAGTCAAGTCTGAAATGACCACACACAATGCTAAGCAAGGCAGAACTCATATTGTCTTAATCTAGCATTTAATTCTGTCTATCTCAAAGTTAGAATGGATTATAATAGGAATTTTTGAATCCCCATTTTATACATGGTAAAGCCAGAGCTCAAATAGGTTAAGTAATTTATTTAAGGCCATATAGCTAACTTAGTTCTAGAATAGACACCAAGGCCGATATGACTGCAAAGTTCAAAGAACAGCCTTTATTCATTTTCTGAGAAGGAGTAGACATAGCAGGGAGAGGAAGAATGAAGACCAATTGGCTCAGTATAAGAAAGACCATCTGAACTTTAGGAGGACTTCTCAAAGAGAATAGGTTAACCTTGTGTGATTACACTAAAGAAAGTGTTGATGTAGAAGCTTTCTAATTAGAAAGAAAGCACCGATGTAGAATCTTAATATAGAAGGACTTATGAAGCTTTTGGAAGAAG
The DNA here is from genome assembly GCF_905146905.1 of Nyctereutes procyonoides. Classification (NCBI taxonomy): domain Eukaryota; kingdom Metazoa; phylum Chordata; class Mammalia; order Carnivora; family Canidae; genus Nyctereutes; species Nyctereutes procyonoides. Next base: position 43,422,828 of record NW_026575140.1, on the reverse strand, counting down.
AGAGTCACATATCAGCTGGAAGGTTGGATTACATAACCTCTAAGGTCCTTCAACTTGGAAGTAACTGAGTCTAGGTTGTGGAGAAACAGTTGACTCTGGCACTAGATTCATTTCCTGTCCTCTCTACAGCTGGAAATATTGCTCAGTTTGACCCAGACTTTGGAAAGACAGTGTTTACTTATAATATCTTCAAGAAACTAAAAGACCTTCCATCATCTTAGGGAAAGGAACCCTTTTCTAAGCATGATACCAAAGTAAAAAAAATGATAAACGAAAAGATTGGTTTATTTGATTTCACAAAAATTAAAGTTCTCTATACTATAAAAATACACATCATAAGCAAATTTCAAAGTTAAACTGATTTTTTAAATGCAGATTTCAAATCACTGAGAAAAGATAAATACACCAATAGTAGTAGAATAGAGGGAAAAAAGAATTAATGTTCATTAGAGAAAAAATAATGGCTATTAAATGCCAATAAAATTCAATCTTAGTTATCAAAGACATGTAAGTTAAAACACCAATAGCATGTCATTGTTGCTTTCAAAACAGACAATGATTGGAGCACCTGGGTGGCTCAGTCAGTTAAGTATCTGCCTTTGGCTCAGGTTATGATCCCAGGGTCCTCGGACAGAGACCTGAATTGGACTCCCTGCTCAGCAGGAGCCTCCTTCTCCCTCAATTTCTGCCCCTACCCCCATTTGTGCTCTGGCTCTCTGTCTCTCTCAAGTAAATAAATAAAATCTTTTAAAATAAATAAATAAAATGGACATTGACTAAGAAAATGACAACCTAGTGTTGGTGAAGGAAAGCAGAATGGTGCATTCTCCTGCGCTATTGCTAGGGACCGTAAATATGCAGATAGGTTTATGATAACATCATGCGGCGGAAGGCCTCGGTGGCTCAGCAGTTGGGCCTCTGCCTTTGGCTCAGGGTGTGATCCTGATCCCAGGATCAAGTCCTGCGTCAGGCTCCCTGCAAGGAGCCTGCTTCTTCCTCTGCTTGTGTCTCTGCCTCTCTCTGTGTGTCTCTCATGAATAAATATATAAAATAAAATCTTTAAAAAAACATGCAAAAAATCATGAGACTAGGTCCTGTCTGTCCCGGGCCCTTTAAAGCAACTTTCATCACAGTGTTATTTATAACAAAAAACTGGAATGATTTTTTCAACTATGGAGGATAGGTTAAATAAATTAAGAAATGCCCCTACAACAGAACATGTCTAATAAGGCCCACAAAAATGTTGTCATTGAAAATATTTAATAATACAGAAAGAGGATTGTGATATTGTGAAAAGACAAATGCTATTTAGCAACACAGAATGCTCAATATGGCTCCATTTTGGTAAATGTCAATATAAAAACACGCATGTGAAAAGACTAAAAGAATACGTGTTAGCAGTGACTATATAATTTTGGTTTAATTTCATTTTCTGGGTTTTCTATAACAAATACATTGAGCTTCTATAAGTACTTTTAAACCTAGATTTTTTTAAAAAATTTTTATTTTTTAGTGTGAATTGGGGAAGGGGCAAAGAGAGAGAGAGAATCCCAAGAAGGCTCCAGGATCAGCATAGAGCCCAAAGTGGGGCTCCATCTCACAACCCAGAGATCATGACCTGAGCCAAAATCAAAAGTTGGTCACTTAACCAATCAAGTCACCCAGGCACCCCAAATCTAGATTTTTTAAAGAAGAAAACATTTTGAGGAAAATATCAATAGAAGTCACAGAAGACCCTCCAGACCTACTTCACCTCTTAAGATCTGAGCTGCTGATCCCAACATCCTAACAGAAGTCTCCTGGAGACCTTAGTTTTCCTGAAACCAGAGGTTAATGAGGCCTGATTAACTGACCTTGGAGAAAGGACCCAAGCTATTTAGTTGGATTCTTCAGTGGTCTTTCAAGAGTTCCTCAAGCCTTTCCCAAATCTTTCTCTTAGCAAGACGAGTACTGTGGAGAATTGAGAGGACACACTTGGGAAGTTTGTGCAGCATGGGAGGGATGGGCTACAGCAGGTGACACTGACTTGATGCAAGACCCTCTATCATCAGCACCTAAGTGGCACTCATTTGAAGGCCAGCATCTCAAGGTCTGCCCAGGATTTATCTGTGATCCCAGCCCAAAGTTTGAGATTGTCATGACTGGCCTGATTCCCTTTGGGAATCGTTAGCAGAGAGATGCCCATCATCAGCAGAAAGGCTTCCTCTGAGCTCTTGTCTTCCGTGTGGTTGCACCATTCCGTCCTCCATGTGGTTGCGCCATTCCCCCTCCCAGTTGCTCAGTCCAAACATTCCTATTTACCCGAACAAACTTTATTATAAAGTATAGGCAAGAACAAAACACCCACAAATAGAAAACAATAATATCAACAGCAACAAAAAGTTAAGGTCTCTAAAACCATACACTACTAAGATTCCACCGCCTATTTTCTTAGTTCTTATAACACACATGCCTGATAAGCAGTTGGAGAGGATTTCAGATCACCTAGCAGTTCTTGATGTAAAAACAAAAACTAGAAAAGCATATGCAGATCAAATCTTCAGCTTACAGAGCACAACCTTATCATATTAGGGATAAGGTTTATATTAGGATGTAAAATTGAAAAAAAAAAAAAGGATGTAACATTGATCTCTGTGGACATTATTACTCTTGCATGACAACAGAGGGCCCGGAAGTTCAGGTTAAGTGACTGCCCCAAGCAAGGTTCCTTTATCAGTTAGTTGCCATGCCAGGGCTCAGACTCAGGTTAGGGGCAGTAGCAGTAAGTAAACACACTTTCAGGATTAAGACATCAAACCCACCTCTGTAGCCCTCAGAGGATCAGCAGTACCACAGAAGAGCATGACAGAAGCTTATCTGTGTGTCTATTTTACTGATTTGGGGTTTTCTTATTTTTGTTTTATTTAGGCAAAACTCACATAACATGAAATAAACCATTTTAAAGTAAATAAATCATTCAGTGGCATTGAGGACATTATGGGAATCATGGAACCACCACTTCTCTCTAGCCCACAAACATGTCTGTCACCCCAAAAGGAAACACCATATCCATTAAGCAATTGCTCCCTATCTCTCCTCTCTCCAGTCTCTGGCAACCTCTACTTTTTGTCTCTCTGTACATTTAATGATCATGGGGACTTTTTGTATCTGTTTCCTTTACTCAGTATAACATTTTTGAGGTTCATCCAATAATATTGTAGCATGTATCAGTACATTGTGTCTTTTTATGGCTGAATAATATTCCATTGTATGTATGTATGTATGTTTATCTATTCTAAGGATATTTGGGCCATTTCTACCTCCTGGCTATTATACACAGTGATTCTATGAACATTCATGTCCATGGATTTGAGTACCTGTTTTCAATTCTTTGGGGGCATATATGAGTCTTCTTATTTTCTTATGTATTTTACTTATATTTTATCTGACTATAAGAGTATAGGATATTTACTGAAGAAAATATAGAAATTAGAGGGAAAACACAAATTTAAAAAAAAATCACTCAAGGATGATTAAGAATATCCTCTTACAGAAAAGATATTCTATATGCTAAAAAGCTTATAAAACCATTCTTTCTTTACTCCCTATAAACATGGGTTGTTATTATAGAACTAGGTAATCATTGAAAGTATGGACTTTGTAGTCATAAAAACGTGGATTTGAATCCTGGGTCTGCCATATACTAGCCAAGTCACTGCACCTCTGTAAGCTTGTTTTACCAGCTATAAAATGGACACAAGAGTACCTACCTCAGAGGGTTTTTATGGCACATTAAATGGGATGATATTGTGATTAAAGTGTCTAGCACAGCACCCGGGATTGAACAGACATTCAGGAAGTATTAGCTGTAATGGTACTTTCCACACACAGATTTGCTAAATCTACCTAATGTAAGGTTCGTGAGAGAGGAATTTTGTGTTTTTACCACTGTATCTTTAGTGCAGTACCTGGCACATGGTTGGCACTCAATAAATATCTGTTGAGTGAATAAATGGATATAAATGTTGGAGAAAAAACCCTGAAATTAGAAATCTGGGCAAGCTCCCTGGGAAGAAAGCACAGCTTCCTGAATTCAGAAGACAAGTGGTGACCAATAGAAAATTCTTGCAAGCCATTTTGAATTCTGCACAAGCATATTAGAGTGGCTGGCTTTGGTCGAGTCTGACTTAGGGCCCACATAAAATGGAATCATATGCAGAAAATGGTCAGAAAATAAGTTCATCTTAGTTGTAGCAATTGGGCGCAGAGCTAGGAGCCCTCTGAGGCATGTGGTGAATTGAACTTCCTAGGCTGCTGGACCAGCTAAGTCCCGGTGCTTTTTTTTTTTTTTTCAAAACAAATGAAGCATTTGATGGAATAAACCCAGGCAAAGAGATATTTAAGCATGGGGCCTTGACAGGAACTGCCCTGAAGTAATATCGCTTGGAACTAAAGAGATGATTAGTGAGCTTCTCATGGCCCTACAGGAAATCTTGCCGGGCACAGGAATGCAAAATTTTCCAACCTTGTCTAAAAACAGTTTCCCCACACTCCACTGCCTCATAATGATGTCTGTAATGGGTTGCAGAGCTCACTGCCTGCTGAAGGCCTCATGCCTTCCTCCTGTTGTGGGTCCATCTCCTAGCAAGGGACTTGCCCTACTGGTAGACTAACTTCAGGAAGGCTGACATGGATTTGTAGGCTTGGAGGTTCCCAGGAGACAGGCCAAGAAAATGAAGGGTTGACCTCTACCTCGGGTAGCTATTAGGGGGGCCTAGCCAGGGAGAATGTGAGAATCCTTTGTTCCCGGGTCACAGGCTCTTTTCATACAAGTATGCTTTCATACTTTTCCTCTAAAGCCCCATCACTGCTAAAATGAAATGATTTTTAGTATATGTGTGCATGTGACCTTCATTCTTAAAGTCTCTGTCTTTCACTGAGCTATTGACTATTTCTGTCTTGTTCATTACTGCATCTTCCACCCCCCAGTAGAGGCTTCGTCCACTCTAGGCACTCAATAAACATTTGTTGAGTAAATGAATCTAAGGCATTTTATTACAAATTTCTTTTCTTTTCTTTTTTTAGAGAGAGAGCGAGAGCATGCGTGCATGTGAGGGGTAGGGCAGAAGGAGAGAGAATCTTTTTTTTTTTTTTTAAGATTTACTTTATTTATTCATGAGAATACACAGAGAGGAGAGAGAGAGGCAGAGACACAAGCGGAGGGAGAAGCAGGCTCCATGCAGGGAGCCCGACACGGGACTCGATCCTGGGTCTCCAGGATCAGGCCCTGGGCTGAAGGCGGCGCTAAACTGTTAAGCCACCGGGCTGCCCAAGGAGAGAGAATCTTAAGCAGGTTCCACACTCAGTGCAGTGTCCAATGCAGGGCTCCAGGTCATGATCCTGAGATCATGACCTCGGCTGAAATCCAGAGTCAGATGCTTAATTGATTGAGCCACCCAGGTACTCCCTATCACAAATATCAGTTCAGTTGGAAGCAATATAATATATTGGCCAAGGACATGGGTTTTTTTTTTTTTAATGTTTTTAATTTTTATTTATTTATGATAGTCACACAGAGAGAGAGAGAGAGGCAGAGACATAGGCAGAGGGAGAAACAGGCTCCATGCACCGGGAGCCCGACGTGGGACTCGATCCCGGGTCTCCAGGATCGCGCCCTGGGCCAAAGGCAGGCGCCAAACCGCTGCGCCACCCAGGGATCCCAAGGACATGGGTTTGAATTCGACTTCCCTGCTATGGGACTTTGGGCCAACTGCTAAAATTGGTTTGATCAGTTTCCTGATGTTGCTATAACAAACTACTACAGACTGGTGTAAACAAAAATTTACTCTTAAAATTCTGAGGCCAGAAGTCCTAAATCAGGCAGAACCATGATCCCTCTAGGAGTTCTAGGGGGAGTACAATCCTTGGGTCTTCCAGTTTCTGGTGGGTGCCCCAACATTCCCAGGCTTGTGGCTATATCTCCCTAGTCTTTACCTTGGTCTTCACAACACCCTCTCCTCTGTGGGTTTGTATGAAATCTCCCTCAGCCTTTATCTTATGAGAACAATTGTAGGCATGTAGGTCCCACCCAGATAATGTGAGATAATCCCTTCTCAAAATTCTAATTAACTTACATCTGCAAATAACCTTTTTCCAAATAAGGTAAAATTCATAGGTTCTTGGGATCAGGACATGGACATATCTTTGAGGGGGGCCACCATTCAGCCCATGACATTTCTCAGAGGCTTATTTTTTCTCACCTGTAAAATGGACACACTATCTCTTAGAACTATTATGACGATTAAGTGTGACAATGCATGTAAATCACTTCATATGACTTATGACATGTGAAACGCTCTTAATAGATGGTAGCTCTTAATAGTTCATGAGGTAAGGAGGTATTACTCCTGGTGGCCATATAGAGGTAATGGAGTTATGCCAAGTTATTCAGACATAAAATTTTTTTGTCAATATTAATATCAGTATCTATCACTATATTTATTTATCAGGTCTAAAACCTGAGCTTGACCCTCTTACATGTCATCAGTACTCACAACAATTGTGGAAAACTGGTATTCTCCCCATTTAAGAGATGAAGAAAAGAAGAAAAAACCCACTAAACTAAAGCTCAATTTTCAAGAACCTGAGTTGGCCACAAAGCTTAAATATACACCAAGGACTTCTCCCTCCAAACCCACCCCTTCTTTATACTACCCCAGAAAATTGAGGACAGAAATGGAGAAAGTTCCAAGCTTCTGTACCTGGATAAATCACGTGTTAGAGACTATTATGGAAGTTGCCAACTGCAGTACAGATTAGCCTGGAAGAACTTGAAAATGATGGTTCTCAAACTTTGTTGCAAGTTGGAATCACTGGAAAACTTTTAAACCCTTCAATTACAGACTGTAGAGAGAGAGAGCCAGATAACAAAGTACTTTGTATGATCTCTCTTCTCCTGCCCTTAGCCAAAAGACTTCTAAGTCCAAATGTCCTTGTGAGTCTTCGAGCAAAGCTTGACCAAAGCCATAGGCCCAGGACTAGAAAGGCCTATGATCTCTATGAGCAGGACCTCAGTCCACAAAGTTCTTGAGGCCAAACTCCAAAGCCATTTCTAAAGTGGGTGGACAGGAGGTTCAGCAGGAAGGTTTAAATCCAAACTAAAAGACGTGCAGGAAAGGAAAAGGATGGCCTGAGCAAATCAAGAAACTCTCTGCTGCCTCCAAGATTGTGCCTGGTCTTAGACAGCAACTACTGAAAATGGTACCAAGGGAGTAAGGAATCTGAGACCCATGTTGGGAAGTAGATAAATCTCTATCCTGATAGGAGCATAAACATTTCCAAGCTTGTTTGACTGTTCCTCTGTCTCAACTGGGTGGTGGTTGCTGGGAGCAGGGAGCTCTGTGCTCCTCACACAGCCCAATTGGCCTCTTGTGGAACACCCTAGGGCCTCATCCCTCTAAGCTGAATGCCCTACTGACAGCAGCACATGGAGGAGGAGACAAGAGGGCTGATGAGAGGGATTGGTGCCAAGAATTGGAGCTGGAAAGACTATTGAGTGGGGAAGCTGATCCTCTGCTCCTGTGGTGGGCCCCACTAGTAAGCCCCTCCCCTCTGAGCAGGTTCTGAAGAAGCAAGATTGACCATATAGGGGCATTTTCCCTGTAATTTAGGACAGAATTCCATAGGCCTCATCTTGGAGGTTCCTTCCCTAAAACGAATAGGCTTATCAAGTAAAGAAGATTAACAAGAGTCCTATAGAGAGCACAGCTTGGTTGAAGGGTAACTGATTTCTATATCATGTGCTCCACCCTGGGTTCTAGCCAGAGGGACCAAGGACTTGTCAATTAGCAAGGGATAAAGCAGACACAGCAGAGCTGGCAAGAAGCTCCTCTACTTTCCTATCAAGAAAGTATTCTCACTGCTTCCAGAACTAGACTAGATTTTTGTTTTTTTATTAATCCCTATAAAGGAAAAGAAAACTAACGGTGGATGGTTAGGAATAACTTACCTGAGTGGATGACAACTATGCCAATATCTGAAAAGGGAAAGAGGATTCTGGGTAGAAGGAACAGCATATCAAATGCCCCTGGTCAAGAAAAGAGCTTAGCTTGCTGGAGGAACCTAAAAGGGAGTGAGTGCATCGGGTGCATAGCCAGCATAGGAGAACAGTGTAAGACTGGGTTTGAGAGAGAGAGGCAATGCGGGATATGTAATAAGGCCCTATTTGAAAGTGCTCAACTACTGCCCCAAATCTGCAATTCCTGCATTGCTCTGTGATTCTGCTGTTGTCCTTCAGGTAACCATTATCAAATTAGAATCCCTCAATGCTTCAGATTTCTAACCTGCAGAGTTTTTCTCCACAAAAAGTACATTACTCAAAATATTACCTTTTTTGAGTTAATGATCAGATTATAATCAGTAACAATAATCCCTTATGCCTAGATATTTTAAAGTATTATATACAGACACAGGATCTGTTTTAGAAAAGTTTCTTTTCATAAAAAGTAGTTCTTAGAGTTTTAAAGCTGGAATGGGCACAAGAATATCTCATGCTCTAAGGAGGAAACACAGGTTAGGAGATTTACCTAAGATTCCAGCTGTTGTTTCATTACAGTAGCACCTTTGAATAAAAATATAACACAAGCCACACATGCAAGCATCACGTGTAATTTTATGTTGTCTAGTAGCAGCATTAAAAAGGATTAGGTAAAATTAATTTTATAATATATTTCCCCTTAATTCAATACATGAGAAATGATCATTTCAACATGTAGTTGATAGGAAAATTATTAATGGGATATTTCAAGTTCTTTTATCATGTCAAGCCTTTGAAATCCAGTGTGTGTTTTATAGTTACACTACATCTCACTTTGGACTGGCCAAAGTGTTCAATAGCATCTAGTGGCAACTGTACTAGACCACACAACACTGGAGCCTCATACTGAGGAGGGCAGCCAGAACAAGGACCGGTACCTCCCTCTTGACAGATGAGAACACTGAGGCCCAAAACTTAACTGATAGATCACTGGCTTAGTGGGGGGGTTGAGTTGGGACTAGAATCTTCATTCCCTCTCAAGTGCTCTTTACCAGATCATACTTCCTCCCCTTGAGAAGAAGAAGAAGGAGTGGGAAGCACAAGAGCTACCAGAAGCTAGTACTCATCTGTACTGGAGACTGGGATGGGGCTTCATACTTTACATAACTCTTCTAGGGACACTTGCAAGCTGATATCCCTTCTCCCATCTTCCTATGAAGTTACTGAGGCTCCAAGGGCTTCTGTTGTTGAAAGTGGCAAGATGATATCTGCCCTTTGAAGAAAATGCGATAACCAGATGAGGAAGATGTTGCTTGAGGCTGTAGGTGCCAAGGGCTGGCTGCCCCAGGATGGGTCACTTTGGCATGACCATTATTTTGAGTTAAAGGTGACCAAAACCCAGTAGATACAGGAACAGTTCAACCTTTTCCTGATTCCCAATGTCTAGATTTACATTGGAAAGAAGAGCCTGAAACTGGAAGAGAGCTATAAATAGAAACTCCCAGTAGGCTGAGAAACTTACCCGCATAATAGGGCAACCTTATTTTTCCCAGCATCTGTCACCTTCCTGCATAATGGCCTTCCTCCTCTTTGTATCCTCAGGCCCTACCTCTCTCCTTAGCTCAGATAAGCTTCCTACTGCCTTGTTTTTGGAATCTCATGTCTGTGTTGGATTCCCCATACATATGCCTATTAAATTTGATTTTCTCCTGTTAATCTGTCTCATGTCAATTTGATTCTAAATCCAGCTAGAAGGACCTCAGAGGGCAGAGGAAGGTTTCCCTTCCCAACACCTACTGAAATGGTGCTGTCTTAAACATCACAGGCTACCCCAGGAGTTCCACCAGAAATTCTTCCCACCAACTACCAGTTTTGAAGATGGGACACTAAATGGATAAGCCTTCAAAGACCCCAGTCCTAGGAAGACTGTTCGTTAGCCTGCCAAGTACCAAGACTCCTGATCCAGTCCTTCTTTATGTTGTTCCTTCACCCACTGCCACTGCTCCAAATCCATACAACCAGGAGCACAAGTAAAGGATCCAGCTACCCTATTTGGGCTAAGTGTACAGGCCAGTCAATACCATTTAAACAGATTCTTTAAGTGCCAAATCAAGTAACAGAAAAAAAGGGACAAGAGGAAGCAACCACTCCTGAACAAGAGAACCTGGTCATAGTTCTTGACAGGCAAGCTCTCAGGGAAGAGGTAGGCTAAGGGACCAAGGCCAGCATGTATCTATCTGTTTGTTATGACCACGCAAGCAGATGTCCTTGGCACAATACACAAGTGGTACTAGAGATGTGTTTGTTGGCCAGCAAAAGTCTTAGGTGATAGATTCAAAGGCCCTCACTCCAGAGGTAAGTAAAAGGAAGCTCAGAGTCATAGTAACTCCAGAACTCATGCTCATAAGAATCACACTGTACACTTCCCTACTGTGTGTAAAGCTCTAAGCTTCAGAGAGAAAGCCAGGTCTCCATTTGAGAAAGTAAAACAGGACAAAAATACCCCCAGATCTAGTCTGTCAGCACAGAGAACTATTTGAAGTTGGAAGCAAGCCTCAGTATTTTTTTTAAGTAGGAGGCTCCCTCCCTTTCTGCTACCTACGGGTGCAATTTCCAGTCCTTTCTCCAAAAGAAACATTTGGCTTTCTACAGAGAACCTCTGAGACCTCATGTGACTGAAAATGCAAGAAGGGGAAAGAGGCCCTCATCACACCCCATCCCAAAATCCCCATGGGGAAGCTGAGGTGGGGCCCCCGTAGATCCATTTATTTTAGAAGGTACTCAGTTCTGAAGCATTTGTTTCAGAAATTACCCCCATGCCTCATCAATAGTAGCTTTCAACGGCTCTTCCCGGGTGGCCTTGTCTCTTTTAGATTTCATTTCCTGTTGGAAAGGATAAACAGGTAACTGTTTAATGCCACTGACTGGACTCATTTAACAGAAAAACAGGACCTGAGTGAGTCTGGGGAACCAGGGTGGGGTTGATGGGTGGAACAGAGTAGCTGGGTGAAGAGAAAGGCATTAAAGAACACCAACTGATGGGGCTTATTTTACTGCTTCTACCTTTGACAAACTTGGCCCAAGAAGGAGGGAAGGAGAATGCATAGGAGGGGGTGTAATCAGCTGCCACGTTGAAAGTGGATCCCTAAACTTGGCCTGGAGGTCTTGGTGGGAATCCTGGCACTGCCACTCACCACCAGAGCCCTTCAGCCAACTCCTTTAAGCCTGATGAGCCTCAGTTGCTTATCTATTCTACCATAAAGCGTGGTATGAATTCGAATGATGCATGCAACATGTTTACCCAGTGCCTTGCACACAGCAGGTATATTCACTTGCAGCAGCTATGAATTGAAATAGCTGGGATATGAACCCAAGCAATTTAGCACCATGTTTCCTACTATACACAGCAGATATTGTGTTGGGCAATTAGAGCATGCCAATAGATAAGGGAACCCCTAACTTCAAAAAGCAGGCACAAACTAGGTAATTTCAATACAGCATGGTAAGGACTCTGATCAAGATAGACGTGGGGTGATGTGATACGCCACATATGAAGTATTTCAGGGTACTGTAGATGGCATGGTCAATGGGACTGATAAATGGATTCATACATTCTCTCTATCTCTTTCTCTCTCGCTCTCTCTTTCATGAAAGGTCAGCAAAGCAGGGATGCTGCCTATCTTATTCAGCACTATTCCCATTAGGAGCACTAAGGAAATGCTTCAGACAATACTTAAGTAAAGGAGTTAGCCAGGAGGAGAAGGAAGTTCAATGCAATCCAGTCTGAAGAAACTGCATGAACAAAGGCGCAGAGACTAGAAACAGAGTGGTACATTTAGGGAATTAGAGGCAGGTTCTTGAAACAAATGGAGCATAAAGTACAGGGGTAGGGATGATGTGAGAGGAGTCAGCAGAGGTAAGACCAGGGAGAAGCTTGCTTATCAAGCTAAGAAGTGGTGCTGGGGGATCCCTGGGTGGCTTGTTGGTTTGGCGCCGCCTTCGGCCCAGGGCGTGATTCTGGAGACCAGAGATCGAGTCCCATGTCGGGCTTCCTGCCTGGAGCCTGCTTCTCCCTCTGCCTTTGTCTCTGCCTCTCTCTCTCTCTTTTTGTGTCTCTCATGAATAAATAAATAAAAACTTAAAAAAAAAAAGTGTGGCACTGGTGTGGGTGAACATGCACTTGTGGAAGGCCACAATAAAAAGCTGAGGACATGGGCTGATTGAAAAAGATCTAAAATCTCTAAAATATGCTTTCCCTACAAGCCTGCCAAAGTGCCTACGACTTTTTTTTCCTATAAAGCCCAAAGTAATAATCATATTAACCCACAACAGCTGTTACTGCTTTCTCTCCAATTAGTTTATCAGATTTGCTAGCCAGGTCAATTTTCACAACAACCAGATGAGGTAATTACTTTTGTTATCTCATCTTACAAGTGAAAAGACCAAAGCACAGATAGGTGGAGTGCCTTGCCCAAAGCCACACAGAATGTAGGTAGTAGATACAGGGTTCAAACTTTGTCACCTTGGCCCCAGAGTTCATTCTCTTAACCACTATGTTATTTCAAATCCATCTTCTTTTTTTAAAAAAATTCATGAGAGACACAGAGAGAGAGGCAGAGACAAAGGCAGAGGGAGAAGTGGGCTCCACGCAGGGAGCCTGACATGGGACTAGATCCCGGGTCTCCAGGATCAGGCCCTGGGCCCAAGGCAGTGCTAAACCACTGAGCCACCTGGGATGCCCTCAAATTCATCTTCTAGTTCACCATTTTTCTCTTTAGCTGAATGCATCCACTATTTGACCCATTTGATGTGCTTCTTCTTCTTCTTTTTTTTTTATTTGATGAGCTTCTAATTTCTATAACTGCTTTTCAGTTCTAGAATTTCTATTTAGTTCTTTTAAAACCTACTTTTTTATCATATTATCCTATACTTGCCCTATGGTTTCTAATTTCCTCTTCACCATGAGGCATCTTATTTATTTATTTATTCTTCCCATGAAACACACACACACACTATATATTCTCTCTCAAATTGGTCTATTGTCTAGTTTCTAAGGTATGACCTTTTCTGTGTGTCTTGTCTGCTCACTCTTTTATTCCTCTCTTGCATGTACTATAATTTTTATTTATTTTATTTTTTTAAAGATTTTTTATTTATTTATTAATGACAGACTCACAGAGAGAGAGAGAGAGAGACAGAGACAGAGACAGAGACAGAGACACAGGCGGAGGGAGAAGCAGGCTGCATGCAGGGAGCCTGACGTGGGACTCGATCCTGGGTCTCCAGGATCACACCCCAGGCCCAAGGCAGCGCTAAACTGCTGGGCCACCAGGGCTGCCCTGTACTATAATTTTTAAAAGTAAACTCAACATCAGTAGGAATTTGCTGTTGTTATTTAGTGGTTTTGATTTTTAGAATTTTGTTTTTGTTAGGGTGCCACATGCACTGGGATGTTGAGACATTTTGTGAGCTGGTTTTAGGTTGTCCCCTGTCAGAGTTTCAGAGTTTAATCAATTCCAGACCAAGTTTTTACATTATCTTCTTGGTTTGTAGCTTGTGTACTACATGAGAAGAACTCCAACCCCTAAGCCCCATATAGTACAGGTTCGGGCTTGCATTTCCCATCGGTGGCCCCAACAGCCCAGGGTAGTTCATAGACCTCCACACCACATCCTCAGTAGAACTGTCCTTCTTTCACACTTGGTTCAGTCTTTCCTCACTGACAGCTTAGGCAGCAAGTTTGTTTCCTATGGCCTCAGTTCTCATCCCCATGGGATATTGAAACTCTAGCCCCTGAGAACCATATACATTTCCTATATTTTTTATAAAACCTTTTGTTTAATTCCTTTTTGCTGATCATTGCTCTACTACTGAGCTTGCTCTTCTGGCACCTGGAGATTTCTCATTTTTTGTGTGCCAGCCTGTCAATGATTTTTTCTTTTCATTGTGTATTTCCACCAGCAATTAGAGGGGAATGTCCCTTGACAGCCCAATCTATCAAATTGACCAGAAGGCTTTGATTATACATTTAGATACCAGTCTTTTCCACCTGGCTCTGTGTTCATGGAAGACGGAGGTCTTTGTCTAATTCATCTTTCAATACTAATTTTTCAGACAGTGCCCAGACCAGAGTAGGAAGCCAAAAAGATTTGATCAATGAATGAAAGAATTAATCAGCTTTCTTTCTGATTCTAGATGGGAATGAAAGACCATATACTAAATATCTTCTAGAGAAATATGACACCAAGAATCCCTGGAAAGTCACCCATGCCCTCTGGAAGGCCATGCTGAACAAACAAAAATTTGGGGCCTGCCTAAGTCCAGCATTTTAGCAAGAGGTTCACAACTATTGACACTACTACTTTCCTGAAGGACACTCACTGCTAATTACAGTGTTGGTCTGGTAGAAATTCAAAGTCTGGCAGCCTAGGTTCTTGACTGGTGGTTCTGCTATCTTTTTAGTACATAACTGATGGCCTCTTATAGCCATAACTGGAACCTGATCAAACAATAATGATATAATTTTTACTGAGCTTGCCAATTATGTTCACATTCTTGAAAGCACTTAGTAAAGTGCTTGTTATAGAGGGGGGACTGAGTTGACATTTAGTGTGCTTTATGTCTTCTTTCACATTAAAAAAAAATCATAAGTATTTGTTGAAAATCTACTGACTCCTAGGCACTGTACTGGTGCTGGACAGAGAAATACCATACAGTCTCTTTTAAATCCTAAACTAGAAAAAGAATGTCCAAAATAAATTTGACAAGAGAAAATTATTCCAAATGTCCTTTTTTTTTTTTTAAGGTGAAAAGATAGCTCACTTCATCCCACCACTCTAAGATGCCTAATAAAGTCTACAACCGGGATGCCTGGGTGGCTTGGTGGTTGAGCATCTGCCTTCAACTCAGGGCATGATCCCAGAGTCCCACATTGGGCTCCCCATAAGGAGCCTGCTTCTCCCTCTGCCTATGTCTCTGCCTCTCTCTGTGTGTCTCTCATGAATAAATAAATAAAATCTTAAAAAAATAATAAGGTCTACAACCATCAACATAACCTTGCCAATTACTGTTCTATAGGGTTTTCTCTCTTCAGAGATTAAATACAACTCCCAGTGAACACATGAGCTAACAAAAGAGCTGATTATAAAAGGCATCTAATATAAAAGACAATGATTTTTGAGCTTTTATCACTATACTCCCAGAACCTAGAATCATGCCTAACTAAAGCAGAAACTCAGTAAGTTTAATGAATTTGCACATATATAGACAGATGTGCCCATCCATATGTATGGCCTGAGATAAGTTGTGACTCATTATTTCACACATACTTACTGAGGATTTCCTAAGAACAGGAGTTGGTGCTAGATTTTGTGATGGAGACAAAGAAAAAGAAAGAGGACAAGAATAAAACAGAATTTCATTTACAAGGAACTTTCAGGCTTAAGAATGAGATAGACAGGTATATAAATCACCATGATATAACACAGAAAATGCTAAGAGAAGAACAGGGAAAAGGGCTATGGGAGTTCCAAAGAAGGAAAGGCCACTTCCTGCTCAGGGATTAGATAAGACTGTGGCTAATATAGAATTCATTCTTGGTCTGGAAGGATAAGTAATTTGTGGCATGCAGAAGGGAGAGAATGGTTACTGGCAAAGAAAAAAGGAGTGATTCAGGTGGAAAGAATAGCTTTGGCCAAAGCAGAGAGGAAGAAAAGCATGGGGTATAGAAGAAGAAATAGAAATTTCACTGGAGATGCATAAAGGGACATTAAGGGGACTAAAGAGAAATAAGCCTGGAAGGGTAGGATGAGCCAGGCTGTAGGGGCTTTGAACGTGTTCTGATTTACCATTCCCAGACAGAGGATCCCAATCGAGTGGCCAGTGCTTAGCATATGGTGGAGCTTAATTAATACTACAACAACTTCATAGCAGGAACCTGTTCCCCACGTGCACACAGGAAGCCGCCATCTGTACGCACAGGCAATTACAAACATTCCAAATACTCTGCCCTGAACCCTGCAAGCACATCAAATAGTCACTGTAAAAGGTCACCCAGCAAACAGCTCTGATCAATCCTGGCTCAGGCGGAATCAAATCCCCTAAATAAGATCCACTAGATGCAGTGTCAGGAAGGTCAGAAACAACCCTATTTCACATCTTGAAGCATTTTTACCATATGGAACATTTTAGAGGAAGAAGGGAAAGGAAAGAAGGGAGGGGGGGGGAAGGCTCTCCAGAAATAATAGAATTCCAAGTAATTAAATGTTAAATAATCACAAAGTAAGCAAGGGATTTATTTTGGCCCCCGCCTCCTCCTAATGATCTAAAAAGCAGCTGATTTCAAAGAAGGCCATGCCAGGATTAAAAATGGAGTTTCACTCACGCCCCCTCCCCCATCCTCCACCTCCCCTATGCATCCCCATTTTGTACCTTTGTCGAGTTCACTTGAAATGTTCCACGATGAGGTAGGCACTAACTCAGCAGTGACTGACAACTCTGTTTCTGGAAAGAAAAAGAAGGAAGGGGAGAAAGACAAGGGTGATATTAAATATATAAGTAACTTATGGGCTGTTAGAAGCATTACAGGAGATTTCCAAAGGCCCTGCCTTTTAGAGAGACCACTGCAATCCCATAGCTTATTAAGCCGGAATGGCTGCTCTGCTTGCCAGACAGAGGCGCCTGCATTACAGAGGCTATCCAGATGAACAATCTGTAGGCCAGATTGAAAGGGTTTTTCTTTAAAACAAGGGCTTGAAAGTTAAAATACAAATATTTCATTAACAAAAAAACAAACCTAGAGAAATGACCAGACATTATCAAACATATAGACTCTGCTTTTTCTTGTGAGAGGACTACTCCTAGACTAATATATTCAATAGTCTTTCCATGAAAAATGAGAGCTAAATTGTTCTTGCTACTGTTTTGTTTATTGTATTTGTGAATTGATAGGGTTTCTATTAATAGAGAAATCTATTTCCTTACATTGAAACTTATAGTTAAGACAAATGAAAGCTAACTGTTTGAATATGAGAGTTAATTGAGGTAACCAAACGTAAAGGCAATTTTCAAAACCACCATAAATTAAAGCAAACATACAAATCAATGCACTATCAAAATTTAAAAATTTTAAAACTCTTCAGTAATAGACTGTAATACCCATATGATGTTTTTGTTGTTGTTTTTGAAATTTTAAGCCACAACACCATCCTACGAGTACATTTTAATGGGGTTTCACTAACCTCCCCTTAGGCCGTATCTACACACACACACACACACACACACACACACACACACGGTGTATTACAGAACATTAGTACTGAGCAGGATCTCAGAGAACTCAGAACCAATGACATTAAGATATATGGCACCCAGGAGCACCTGGGTGGCTCAGTCAGTTAAGTGTCTGTCTGACTTTGGCTCAGATCATGATCTCAAGGTTTTGGGATTGAGCCCCTTGGAACTGAGTCTTGGGACTCAGCAGGAAGTCTGCTTATCCCTCTCCTTCTCCCTCTTTGCCTCACCCAGTTCATGCTTTCTGTCTCTCTCTGTCTCTCAAAATAAATAAATAAAATCTTTTTTTTTTTTTAAAGAAAAAAGATATATGGTACCCATGCTGTCAATTCCCCTTCCTTCAATCTGGTGCAGACATCATTAAACAATTATGGTCCTTTTTGCTTATTAAATCTGGGATCTGCCTTAGAGTCTTTTCAACATAGTGCTCTAGGTAGCCACTAAAAATGGATCTGAAATGCAAGGTGGCATTTTAGTAAGTGGAAGAACTGCAATTCAAATTCAGGTCTGTCTATTATTGTCCACACATCTCCTAGTAGCTCATGCTACCTGGTACTCAAATCTGTGGAACCTGATTTGTTTTTCATCTTACCGATGACTTCACCTTTTTACCTAGATAAGCACACTTTCTAACATTTCCTTATTTACTGATGGGGCTTGGCTGCCACTTGGCCATAGTAGCCACACACCATAGTCAGTGAGCTTTACCAAGAACAGGATGTTTACCCACTGAGACCTTGCAAAGACTCACTTCTAGTTTGTCTACGGGGCCTCTGATCAACCTGTCACATACAGCAGAGACAAAAGAGTTGTTTGGTTTGTGCAGACCTCCTTGGTTTGCCTCTTTCCCTGTCCAAGTAGCAGTGGGAAAGAAAGTAGACAAACCATACACACCCTCTCCAACCCAAATTGCCCCAGTCCCCTCCTACGTCGTGAGCTAAAAACAACATAGATTCTTTTAAGGGGACCTGAAGTCAGATGGGCAGTATGGCAGGAACGTTAAAGCACATAAGATTCAAAGTATGAAGTGAAAAAGAAAAAAGTATTCCAAGTAGGAAAAATGCTTAACCTGAAACCACAAGAGAAGGCAGTGCTTCTGCATGGTATTAACAACTTGTCCTAGGAATGAGTATTTCATGCAAGTGATTTCATGAGGAAGATCTAATTGTCTACAATTGGGGTCCCCCATGAATGACTCCAACCACAGCTCCAATCTAACCCCAATCCTGCTGCCACCCACTTGGGCTCTTTGAATAATGGCCCCTTGTTTGCAATATTATGGATTACTGTGGTTCATCATATAAAGGGCTCATGAAGCCCTCCAATACCCAGACTTCAGGGAGCTTGGGAATAGAAGCATGGCAACCAGAGCAGCATTTCAGGCAAGAAAGCAAAAGGTGGGGAAGTGGTGGGATTAAGACAGACCTTGACAGTAGTTACATTCAACATTTTCATAGCTTCATCTTACTGCTGCTCACAGTTAAACTGCCAGAAATATAGGTTTCATTTTACAGTATTAATTTTATAGAAAGTTAGCTCTATGTCACTTGGTTTTTCTAACCTGAGTTTGAGTTGCTGATTAAATATAATTTGGGACCGATGACAAATGAATAGATTCTTGGCACTGCTAACAGTAAAATTGTTCCCCATGTGTCCCTAGACACTAATTACTACTCGGCTCTTGGACTATGGCAAAGATAATTTCAATTCACAAGCTTATTAAGTGATTGTGATGATTCTGAGGAATTTCGTTCTCAGCCTCAAGATCTATTCCTTTAGATAACCACATGTTCAGCTTTTCAGATAAAATGATAATGAAAACAGATAAAATATCTTAAAATATGAATAACCTCCCTGAAAAATATTATCTTCCAAGGCCACATTTTTTAAAAAGAAAGGCTGATTATTTTATGTGAAAAGTTTAACAGTAGTAACCCCCTCTCCACAAAGAAATGATGTTTAATAAGCTCCCCCTCCCCCAAAAGGAAGGTTGGCCTTTAGGTGAGAAAAATTCAGTACTTCTCAACTTGTGCTCTATGGAGTCCAAGATCAGTAGCAGCTTTAGAGAGAGATATAACCACCAGCCTTGACCATGCAGGATCTCCAGTGGTTGTGGCTTCTTTCCTACCTCCTCACCATGGCAAAAGGATGAGATATTTCCAAGTACATTTAGTACCTGACTAGCAACTTTTCTTTGTGTAAAATTACTGTGGTAAGAGCAAATTAATATGTGCCAACTGAGAGAGAGTAGAATACTTAATAGAAACATGTACCTAGATTAAAATTCTGATTTTATGATCATGAACAAGTTACTTAACATCTTTTGACCTCTATTTTCTTGTCTGTAAAATGGAGACAATAAAAGCCACCTCACAGGACTGTGGTAAGGATTACATTAAATTATGGTCCAAAAAGGTCCTGCATACTGTCTAGCTCAGAGTGGACACTCAAGCTCTTTTGTGACTTCTTCTCTGTCTACTAAGGCAGATAATGCCATCCTCTAGGCAGACATATTCCTGTTAGCTGCTATGTCACCGTCTAGGTTTGAAATAACATTCTCCATACTTTTCAGAAAGACTCTATTTCTCATGCCTTACTAAACTAAGCCGATCTTTTCATTTTTGTGAGGTTTTCCCGAATTGGTCACCAGTTCTCTTAAGAACTTAAGTGCTTTTATGTATTTTTATCCAATTTAGGCAAATCAAGCATGTTTTAGAAAACTCCAGCCCTTATCTTCCCTGACCTCTGCAGGAGGGCAAACCATTCTTCTCCCGATTTGATCAATAGGAGCTATTATCTTTGCAGTTTCACTGATGATTGACTTCTTGGCACTGATTCTGCAAACCATAAGGTTTTGGTATTTAAGTCTGAACAGTGGGAGTGTTATTTGGAGGAAAGGAAAAAAAAAATCAGCCTTGAATCCTCCTAATTGATAAAAGCCTGTGCTCTCTGAAAGGATTACTGGTTCATCTCAGCAGTTGGCAGGTAGAGAGACTCAACGTTCACAGGATGTGGAGGCTCTTGCAAGAAGCACCCAGCCATGCCACATCCTGTATCCTGATCCAGGGATACGTGAGGTTACACAGACATAAACCAGCATATTCAGGATATCGGTGGCCAGCCCAGTGGTCACAAAGGCCAAGTATGAGGGGACAAATGGCTACCCCAGTGTCCTTCATGATCGGAGCCACTGGGTCCCAGAATGTTACATCTGGATATACACTAGATATAACTCTGCTTTTTTTTTTTTTTTTTTTGCATCCACAGGATTTAGTGGGGGTATCTTTACAGAGCAAGATTAGAAGATACAGGGGGAAAGAGGACAGGAGGACAGGACTTTAGACCCTCCTGCAACAGGAACAATTTCCCATTTCTCTGTTTCACCTATCAGATATCATGGAAAAGGGTCCAATGCTTTATTAAATAAATAAATAAATAAATAAATAAATAAATAAATAAATAACACTTTTAAAATTAAAAAAAAAATAAGCTTCTAATTTGGTATATATAGTCTCATTTTACAGATGAAGAAAGTGAGGCCCACAGCAGTTGGGTGACCTGGCGAAAATCACAGAAGTCCTAAATAGAGCTAGGCCTTAGAAATGGCTTAGAAATAAATGCATGCTTTCTCTTTGTGCTCCATTCACTTCTGTCTGTGCCCCTAAGTTGTGACCTGTATCCTTAAAAGGAGTTCAGAGAGACATACTGGGCATTTTCAAACAGTTAGGGTCAGTCACACAAAATGAGTACACTTCTCTGCTCATGGTCAACAGGGGCCAGGGGAGAGTAGAAAGGAGGTGGGCGGGCTGATGGCTTCAAGTTCTTGGATACACAGTGTCATTCTAGATACTGTTTGGTGATGGCTCTCTGCCATGGTTCCTTCCTATTTCCAGTGCCTCAGTGGAAGAAAAGCCCATGCAGCCCTAAGTTACCTTTACTCATAGGTTACCTTCCCCAAAATTACCTGTTTGGGAAAGTTGACAGTTGGGCAGGCGACATTCTCTAACAGTGCAAGGTGGTTTATCAGCCAGGGCTTTGCTCCTGCTCTGGGTTTACAGAGCATCTGGGATCCTGAATGAGTGGCCCCTCCACTCTGGGGACTTAACTTACTGAGAAGAGATATAAGTTAGAGACTTTCTCACCCTATGTGAGACAGTCAGGACTGGAGAATTACTATGCTCAGGGTTCACGACGACCCTATAATCCTTAAGGCCCTCAAATTGGGACTTCTGATATAATCTTTAAATGAAGTTATCGGTACAGTCACAGAGAGAAAAGAAGGCATGATCCTGCCACATTAAACCACATTCCCAACCACACAACCTACATTGCACTATGAAACCATGTTTTTAAAATAAAACCTGTAATGACTTTGTAAATAGCATAATTACTATGCAGGTTGGCAAGTCATTAACTTGCTGAAAAAAATTTTTACACATACCAAAATTTGTGGTATTATTCATATTTTTATGTAGAGGGAAATGTAAAAAAAAGGTGGGGGGGAGTCCAGGTTTTCTTAATGTGAGAGGCTTGGAGATCTTGTCCACAAGTCCATCATTAGGTGCCATTACTATCTCCATTCTCAAATTGAAGAACCTGAAGCAGACACATGAAGGCACTTGCCTACTCAGGTTGTTGGAATAGGGGGAGGAATTCTGATCCACCTGGGCAGGGAAGTCTGACAGTAGAACCAGTGCATCTCCAACTGTACTAAGATCATGGGGCAGGGGTATGCTGAAAGGTGTATCTGCTTGCTCTCTGGCTTAAGCCCCCTTCAGCCCCAGAGGATCCCTGTGAATTTTAAGCTACGCAGAATACAGTTTGAGAACCAGTACCTGAGATGACACACTTCCTCCCTATTAATGCCTGGTTTCCTAGTTCTAAAACCCAAAAAGGATAGTGAGGGACACAAAGGGAGGGGAGGAAATACTTCTGGAGGAATCACCATTAAATGCCTTGTTTTAATTTGGACATACTATTTCCAAGTCTGCTAAATTAATATTACAGACCACATGCACTTCTTGTATTTAAAGGAATTATGCTACACAAAGCACCACAATAACACACATGTTCTTTACAGTCAATAGCAATAATCTTGAAAACTATCTTACTTAAAAACTATCATACTTGGATTCTCTTCCATGGAACTCTACAGAGTCACTCACCCACTCACTCCTTCAACTTATTCATTCATTCAATACACATATGTATTAGTCCTTTCTATGTATAAGAACTGGGATGAAAAAGCATGTCCTGGTCCTTGACATTTTCAAGAACTCACAGTCCAGTGGGAGAGTACAGAAACACCATTATAAACAGTGTGATAGGGTAACAATAGAAACTGATAGAAATAGGCTCTTCCTCCCATGAGTCATTCCTCCTACCCCACCCCAACGAGGCTACAAACACCCAGAGTACTGAATAAAATATCACAAAACAATATATAATGCATAGCTGAGATTGAATGGAAAGAAATTCTCAGGTGCCAAAAAAGAAGAAAACAGTAAATGGAAGATGATGCAGAAGGTGCCTTGTAAATACAGACCCTCTGGGCTGGGGGCTCAGTTTCAATGTTCACTTGAAAGCCAAAAATGTGGCCAGAAAGATATCTGGGTTCTTGCTTAACGCCTTTACTAGAGCCTGGGAGAACATCCCCATCTGTGGGAAGGAGCTGAAAAAACACTTACTCCAATGGCCCAGAAAAGCTGCTAGATTCCTATAGTCTAGGAATTGGGAAGGGGTGGAGGGCACATCTCTTCAATAAATCAAAGGGTGTGTAAAGACCAGAGAAGTCCTATGTACCTTTCACCCAGTTTCTCTCCATGATTACAGCTTATATAATCATGGTACAGCATCAAAATGATGAATTTGACATTGTTACTGAGCACATGTCAAGTTCTGTCATTTTGTCATTTGTAGATTCATCTAACCACCTCTGTAATCAAGATCAAGAACTGTCATCACCACCAAGATCTCCTTCATGCTATCCCATTATAGTCACACCCATCACCCTCCTCCCAACCACTGCTAACACCTGACACTCACTGATCTATTCTCCATCTCTATACTTTTGTTGTTTTAAGAATAATATATAAATAGACTCCTACAATGCCCTTGAGATCCACCCAATTTGCCACATGTATCAATGGCTTATTCTTTCTCATGGCTGAGTAGTATTCCATAGTATGGATGTACCACACTCTGTTTAACCTGGATGTTTGGTTATTTCCATTTTCTGGCTATTAAAAATAAAACTATTATAAATCCACTCACTGCCTTTTGTGCTATTTCAGTAAGAAGGAAGGTGAATCTAGAAGGAAAGAGTTGTATGCAAGAAGCAGTAACAGGGAAATAAACTGGAAAATGTGTTTAGAATGTTAAATAAGCCTTGATTCTAAAAATAAATATGTGATTAGAAGTACAACAGAGGTAAATAGAGAGTTCCAAGGTAGCATTGAGGAATGTATGTTGTCCAGTTTGGGGACGAGGAACCCAAAGGATCAGTGGGTGGCAAAGACTGTCCCACTCTGAGAGGAGGTCTGGTATTGGAAATACCATGGCACATTAGTGGAAGAGCAAATAACTCAATAATGGTCACTCTCAGTTACACACTATCAACTTTTTCCAACAAGTAAGCAAATGGTCATTTCAAAATCCAGAGCCTTCTAATTGTTTGTTTTTGTTTTTTTCTTAAAGACAAAAAAGGAATATCTCAGCTAATTTCTGGGCAGGCCGGATCTTCTTAGGATCAATGCAAAGTCATAAGAGAAATTTCAAAATGGCTCAAACTCTGATCTTCCCCAAGAAGAAGTTGAAATAAA
Source organism: Nyctereutes procyonoides (assembly GCF_905146905.1). Lineage (NCBI taxonomy): Eukaryota > Metazoa > Chordata > Mammalia > Carnivora > Canidae > Nyctereutes > Nyctereutes procyonoides. The sequence goes on along the minus strand of NW_026575140.1, from coordinate 43,398,702 downwards.
TGGATCCCCAAAGTTGGCACTCCCTCATTCACCCATGGTGCCACTTGACTCAAAGGATACTTAGTAGAACAAAAGAATTAGTTTATTTAGGGCTTCAGAGCACGCTGGCAAAGAAAGTTAAAAAAAAAAAAAAAAGGATGAAGCATGCTGAGAAATGCTTAGCTCAGAAATTGGTCATATCTCTCTATGTAGGTTTTGTTTTGTTTTTTTTTTTTCAGGTGCTGCACTGAATCTGTCAATGTCAGATTCCCAAAGTCAACAAACTGCACTCGTTTCTTCTGGTTTCTGCTTCACTGCTCTTCCTTATAGGCTTTTCCCCTCAAAAGTGCCTTCTGGCCATTTTTCCTTCTTCCCTGCTGTGTCATCTGTCTGTCTTCGGAGATTTGCCATTTAATCCTTCCCTTTGTATGGCCCATGCAAGCTTTCATATTCTATAATCAATTTTGTAATAAAAATCTATTACCCTGTAGTTGTCTCTGGTCAATTCAAAAACAACTGTCACTCAGAAGAAAAAAGAGACCCAAGAAAGATGCTTTCCTAGTCCAATACCATGACTCTTGACTCTTGCAAAACAAATGAAATCTTGGTTAAGTTCCACACACAATGGGAACAAAGTTAAATTATGCTGGGGGATCCCCAAAGGCACAGTGCATTAAGCATATAGTTCAGAAAAACAGAAGGCCACTAAGAATTTCTTCAAAAACTCTTTACTTTCACCCAGAGTTTGATATATTTGTTTGTTCATTGAATCACTCATTCAATGCTCAATAAAAATTTATTGAGCACTTACTCTGTTTCTGATCAGCTCAGTGCTAGCTAGGTGATAAGGACCTAATGAACAAAATTAAGTCTGTTTCTTACTTCATGGAGCTCACTGTGTGGTAGAAGCACAGAGAAGTAAACAACGAATTAAAAGATTGTATGATAAATGCTGTGCATGTGTGGTGGAAGTAGGAGTAGGGGGAAAATGGAACTAGCAGTCTTGAAGGATCCTGTCCTGACCAAAAACCTTGGTGACAAACCTTACACGGTTTATGGAGAGCCAAATGTTTAGATGGACACAAGGAACCTGGATAATCAAATTTCCTCCTTTGAATAAAACTGGATTTTATCTTTCTCAAAAAGTGAATAAGGAGCTAAGAACTCTATACTGGGTGGGTCCCACCTGCCATAAACACATCACTTCCTTTGCCTGCAGGACTTGGCTACTAGAAGAAGGCTTTGGGGATCCCTGGTGGCTCAGTGGTTTAGCGCTGCCTTCAGCCCGGGGTGTGATCCTGGAGACCCGGGATCAAGTCCCACATCAGGCTTCCTACATGGAGCCTGCTTCTCCCTCTGCCTGTGTCTCTGCCTCTCTCTCTCTCTCTCTCTCTGTGTGTGTCACATGAATAAATAAAATCTTAAAAAAAAATAAAAAAATAAAAGAAGGCTTCTACTGGAAGCAGAAAATGCTTCTCCCAAGTCTAGTGATTTGACTTTAGCCCTGCACACTTCCTAAATCAATTCTTTGACTGGGACGGGGTTCTATGTGCCTTTCTCTTCTTAGCAATGTAAATATCTGCTGGGAATGGAGGGTTAGTCTAACCTAAGAGGTTCCAAATTTTCAGCTCCTTTTAGCTTTCTAATTTACAATTGGCTCTGGAAAGAGAAAATAATGTCCATTCAACATGCTACTATGCACGGGTTAAATGACTTCTGCTCCAGCCAGACCAGTGAGGAAACAGAATACATAAACCAGAAGGTTTCATGCACAAATTTCATCTCCTTGAAATAGTATAACACTGACATCAATAAAACCTTTCTCATGCTTGAAATGAAAAAAAAAAAAGATTTTATTTATTTATTTGAGAGAGGGCATGAGCGGAGGGGAGAGGCAAAGGGAAAGGGAGGAAGCAGGCTCCCTGCTCAGCAGGGACCCAACATCAGGGCTTCTTTCCCAGGACACTGGAATCATGACCTGCACTGAAGGCAGATGCTTAACCCACTGAGCCACCCAGGTGCCCCATCATGTTTGAACCTTAAATAGGTTATTTCTATGTTTAAATCACAGCAATACAATCATGCAATTCAACAGGAAAACAAATCTGCTAATTTAGTGATATTCAGTTTTTTGTTGAAAAGACAAAAAAAAAAAAGCTGGAATTACTCTAATTTTCTACTGCACTTAATTCTATGGTCTATGCGTCCTTTGACCATCAGTGAGTAAGTGGTCTTCCTATCATTCTGATTAGACAGTTGACTTCTTGAGGGCAAGGATTCCGTCTTTGTACCCCACCCTGTCTCTTACATGATCCTGAAGAGGCCAGATGGGTGGGTGCACAGCACAGGGATGAAAGGCGTTACATTGCCTGAGAGTCAAACATGTTTAAATCCCAGCTCCGTCACATACTAGCTTATGACCTTGGGCAAATTACTTCATATCTTTAAACCTCAGGTCTTCATTCATAAAATGGGCATAAGAGTAATGACCTCACAGGACTGTGATGAGGATTAACTAGGAAAATATTCAGACATGAGTTCAGCGCCCAGCAAAAGGTAAAGTAGCAGTTATCATTATTCAGTGAAATTTCTTTTTGCTTACCATAGATATAGCTTGAATGTACTGATTCCAAACCCAGTTGGGGAGCCTGTTAAACAAATCCAGATTCTGGGACCCCTATTCCTACACTACCAAATCTCCCTAAGTGAGTCTTACATAACCACCCTAGCACTAGTCTTCTATAAACCACCGGTTTAGAGAAACTCAAATTATGATATGCCTGCAAAAAAAAGAAAAACACAGAAAGGTTTAACTAAATGATAAACTTAATACAATTTAAGAATAGAGAGGAAAGGGAATTGGCAGACTAAACCTTATCTAATATCTATTGTAAAATTCCAAAGTGGTCAGCAATTTCAATATTGAGACAGCTCAATGTGTATTAATCAAGAACAAAACCAGTACCTGTCGAATGACTTCCAAAGCCAAGTACTTTTATTTAACTTGAAGCTTCTCTTAATTGGTTGACCAATGATTCAGCCAACTGCTCTTTTAGGAGCAAAATTATCATCCTGTAAAGAATGAAACAATATTGTCTCAACCAGTATCTACGTTACACAGGATCTCAATGGCTGGGAATTCTGTTTGTGGAACTCCCTCCCAAATGGGTAAGTTGGGGACACTCTAAACCTATGCAGTCATCCTATCCTAGACATAGAAGGAGAAAGAAACAAAACTCTTTTCAGCTTTGATTCTCAGCCACTTAAAGCATTCACAAAGAGAAGCCCACTTAGGATGCAGTTGAAAAAGCTATTAAGATTCCAAGCACCTTACAGTAACACAGATACCTTGTGTTTAGGTAGCACTCTTCATTTTAAGAAAGTCTGTACACAGAACAGACATGAGCTCATGACTCCACATGTAAAGGATCAAGGCCCGAGATAATCATACCCTGGTTGGAGCTGAAGAAACCCAGACTCTGTCAGGGAACTTGCCTAAGGTCCCCTGGCATGTTGTCAACTGCCAGGAGAAGGTAGCAGTCGTCTTCCCTCACCCAGCCCTGGCTCCAAGCAGACTCTTTATTACATGCCTAGTGAAGACTCTTCCCCAGTTGTAAGGTTTTTGTTGTTGTTTTCTTTTTTCTTAATTTCCTCCCACATTGTTAATTCAATCATTTCAAAGTTCCAAAGAGTGAGGAGTAAAATTTTTAAAAAGAACTATTTTCAGAAAAAAAGACCTATTGAAAGTGTAATTTCTACCTTCTGGTTGGCCCTGGAAACGAAGTGTTTAAGATAATGGAATTGAGGGACTCTTGGATTGGTGGAAATTATTTTAATCAGAGAGGTAAATTTAGGAGGATTACTATTATCCTACAAGATAGTAAGATGGTTCTGTTTCAGCCATATTAGCCTAGGCGTGGAAGATCTAGATGGCTGGCAATTTTCAAATACTTAATTTGCCTCAAATTGCTCCAGTTTAAAATGCTTTTGCCCATCTGGACTGGGTTTCCTGTGCCATGTCATTGTTGATAGCCTAAGGAGATCAATAATTAAAATTAAGTAGAGGGAAACATTATGCAGAGCCTAAGTTGGGACAAGAATCCCTTCCCAGAACCCCTTAGTTCAATCTCTCCCTCTTCTGAGGTCCCAAGGTGTTTCATCTAGTCTTCTCTTAAGATGCGTTACAGTTTGTAAGCTAAACTAACAATTGCTTTCGCTTGCTTCCCTACTAAAATTGGTGTTTCCTGTGGCTAGAGAGGCAGTCTTACTTATCTCTACGTTACATACAGCATCAACTGTTGCATTGCACACAGAATAGGCGCTAGCAAATGTTTTCTGAATGGATACATGATGTAATAGCAGCCCTCTCCATGTATTATTACATTTATTAGTATAACATAGTGTGGTAGGATGCAAGATGGCCACAATTCATTCCTTCCTGTTATCCACACCTTTTTGTAGCTCTTCCCATGAAGAGATGGAGTCTACCTCTCCAACCTGAATCTGGGCTGGCCTTTATGACTTGCTTTGGCTAACAGAATGTGCTGGAGATCTTAGCCTAGTCCAAATCAAAGAACCACACAGTTGACCCACTGACTCATGAGATAAGTGCTTGTCACAAAGGTTTGGGGTGATTACAGAGAATTATGTGTGGGTAATAGATATTGATTGATTGATTGATTGATACCTATTTAAAGATAAGAACACTAAGGCTCAGTGAAGTGAGGAACCAGCCTAAAGCCATAGAGAGAGAAGCCAGTATTTGAATCCAGTCTTGCAGATTCCAAAGTCCACGGTCTTTTCACTAAATAAATTGACCAAATTTCAAATATTCCTGTGCATTCAGAAATAAGAGATAAATGTGGGAGGAGTTTTCACTACTGTAAAGTGCCATGGAGAACCACCCGTGGGAGTGAGCCACCTCAGTCTGGCAGGCTGTGGGTCAGTGGTTCATTGGATCAGATGAAGGAGATGCAAAAGTACAGGAACTTTTTCAAACAATGATCTGGAAGGAATGATACTTCCATATCCACAAGCCCAGAGCTCCACGAATAGCAACTGTTACTCAAAATTGGCGATTTGGTCATCCTCTCATGCAACATACTTTATTAATTGCTCTTATCAGTAAGAAAAATAATTTTGCCTGTAATTAATTTTGTCACTGTTCTCTTCTACCATCAATCTGCCGAGACTGTTTTGGTTTTCAAACCTGATGAAAACAGTTTGATTTGGTTCCCAGGGGTTGATAGCTGCATCTGAAATGTCATTCTACCTGCAGCCTTTAAGCAGTCTTGGCATTTGTGGCTGCAGGCCTGGGAACTTTTCACAACAGTGCAAGACCCTGCTTTGGATTTACCAAAGAGCCCCTCTTCTGTGAAAAGGATGGCTTTTCCTCCTCCCAGAACTGTCAAACAGCAGCATTTCAGGAGGCCTTTCTAGTCAATTGCAGTGAACAGGAACGACCAATGCTACTGTGCACATGATGGATGGGACGGCCTGTTCGCTCATGTGTGTCACCCACCAAGATAGGCTACTTGATCTCTGGCTGATAAGAGAATGTTCTTAATAGCTGCTTTGCTCAGAGAAGATGTAAACCTTCCCCATATGGAATGTGGTTATCCATTTCCAGTCAGGGATGACCAAGGTATTTGGGGGAATTTATTGTGGCTGGTGGAACCGTTTGGGAGAGAGAAGCAGTCTGATGGGTTCTGTCATTCTGCCTCTCCCTTGAATTCACAGTCAAGTCCCACACCATGACACCATCTACTAGAAGGCCTTCCTCACTTGTGCTGAACGGTTGCTGCAGGGACCCATTAAGCAAGCATACCTTCAGCACATAGAAGAAATTTATGCAGCAGTCTTGGATGAAGAAGGCTTTTCAAAGCTTGACATGAAATTTAAAAGCCTTAAAAAAAAGGAAAGATGATAAGTTTGATTACATTAAAAATATTCTACAAGGCAAAAATAATATCAAAAAACAAATGAGAGACCAGGAAGAAAAAATTATTGCAACTTGAAAGGCAAAGAGCTAGCTACCATGATATAGGAAGCGAAAGTTCTACAAATAAGCAAGGAGAAAGATCTAAGAATGCAAGAGGTAAGCAGAAATGAATAGACAATTTACAGGTAAGGAAATATAGGTGGTTTTTAAAGACATGAAAACATACTAAACTCATTGACAATATAAGAAACATAAATTAAAATGTCAATGAGATGTTGTTCCTCCCCAGATTTTTTTTAAAGATTTTATTTATTCACGACACACACACACACACACTCACACACAGAGGCAGAGACACAGACAGAGGGAGAAGCAAGCTCCCTGTGGGGAGCCAGATATGGGACTTCATCCCAGGACCCCAGGATTACGACCTGAGCTGAAGGCAGACGCTCAACAACTGAGCCACCTAGGTGCCCCTCTCCCAACCAGATTTAAAAGAACTTGATAACTCACTGTATTGAGAGGGACACGTGCAAACAGGCACCCTTATACTGGTAGGAGTATAAGTTGGTACAAGTTGGCAGTCGATGAAATTTTAAATGCAAATGCCCTGAACAGCAATTCTACTTCTAGGAATGTATCTTACAGATGTTCTCTAACATGTATGAGATGACATTTATATAATATTTTCAATGTAGTATTGTTTACAACTGAAAAACATTGGAAATAACCTACTTATCCAGCAACAAGGGACTGGTTAAATAAATTATAGCCTATCCAAAATTTACAGTGGAAAATGATATGACTGTTAAAATGAATAAAGAAGCTCTGTATGTACTGATTTGGGAGAAAATTCACCAAAATATAACCTTAATTTATTAAAAAAATAAAAATCAAAGTACTGACCATATCAGAGAAAAATAACACTTGCATAAAAAGAAAAAAATGCTTATGTGTTCTTGTATTTGTGACTATATATTATATTGTATATAACATGTATATGCATTCATATGCTGTGTTCATATACATATTCTTATATGTACAAATAGACAACCTTATTTAGATATGTATTTGTATAAAATAGCTATAAAAGGGATACACAAAAGTTGGGAAATGTCAACATCTGAGGAGGGGAACTGGGGGCTGCAGGTCAGGGATGAGGAGACTTACTTTTTACTATATATCCTTTCATAGTTTAAAATTTTAATAGCACGTGCAAAATGAGAGAGTTAAAAAATAAAGAGTGCTCACTGATTATTCTTTTGTATGATGAGTGTTTCTCTCAAGGGTACGTGTAGCACATTCTGGTACCCCAAAGGAAGAGCACCATGAGGGTGGATGGGAGAGTAATAGAACTGATCATCAAAGACTGTCAAGGGATGTTGACTCTCAAGTTGAGTCTTCAAGAGCAAGTAGACATTAGCTAGGCAGACAAAGGTTCTTTTGTATCAGGGAGCTAAGCAAATTTAGGGAACTACAAACAGTTCATTATACACTGCTGCACATTCATTTTGCTTCTTTTCAGTACTCATCTTTATATACTCCAGTGCCAGGCACTTATTAGATACCTAATATTTGCTGAATCTCATTGACTGGCAGGCAGAAAAGGACACGAGTCAGAAGTGCAGGACCTTTCCTAATGGTTTGCAATGATGGGAATGAGCAAGAGGAAGAGGCAGTGGGGGAGGAGGACTTCAGCAAATACAACACTAACGGGATAACCGTACTAGTCATATTTCCTATATCAGTGAAAGCTTCCAAAACACATTTACACATATTTTCGCAAACATTTATTGAAGAGTTAGGATCCCCATTTTCACTGAGACAAAACTAAGGATTAGACAGTGACATATCAAAAGTCATTGTTAAAAAGGGGCCAATTAAGACTTGAACCTGTGATGCTGTCCCTTATTCTACAGTGATCTCTATTTAAACCATCATTAAGGAAATCCTTTTTACTAGAATATGTGTATAGATTCCATCTCTTTAAACACAGATACTCTGAGCAGAAATCCTCATGACATAATTAACCAACAGAGGGATGTTTGCTCAGTTCTCTGGGCATTTTAGGTATCACCTAGTACTTATATTTCAAATTCTGACACCTACAAGGGTTGTGTTGTTTTTTGTTTTTTTGTTTTTTTTTTTTAAAGTTCACAAAACATCACAAAAAGAAATTCTCTCCAAAAAGTTACAATGTTAAAATATAAGGTCAGGGAATTTTGGTCACAGTGGACAGACATCACTTTCTCCTTTCCTATTGTCATATCATGTTCTCCACACTGAAATGTGAAATGTGGGATGCAGAGTTAGCCAGGCAAGAAAGGTGATACAGAAGAGAGTATGGTCATTACATTTCATGATAATGATGTTGGTGATGGTAGACTGACTTCCCTAACTTGCTTAGAGACCTCTAACAGCTACTGATAATCCCCTCTTAGGGTGTCCCTTTTTGTGTAGACACTCCCAGGTCTTCTTTTCTTTACCTCAAAGACACTCAAAGGCATTAATTCCTGATGTCTGCAAACTTCCCCAGGTGGCAGATCTCAATGGATATAGCAACTAAATCACAGTGTAACAAAAGTGAAATCTGTAGCAAGGTAAACCAACCAGAGCCCAAATTAGACATGGAGACAAAGGTGACCACAAGCTGTCTCTATCTGCCATTCATTCACTGGTGGTTGGCTGGTTTTCTATACCACCGGGTGCAGAATGCCTGTGCTGGGTGCTTATCACCAGGCATGCATGGCATCATTCCAAATGCATATGTGGCAAACAGGCAAATTAAGCAGTGACTACAGTGCCTTGACCTTACAAAATAAGATCTTATTTAGCTGTATGTCAGCAATTTGGCCACCCCAAATATTTGAAAAATGGCTGCAAACTACAGATAAATATTTCTGTATGTTCTCAATGGGTAAGATAAAAATCACACAACCCATGCCATAAAGCTCATTTATATTGATTGTAAGTGAATCTATCAGTCCTGTCCTAAAGATACGGTTTTTAGTTTACACACAGTTTTAACATGCCTTTCAACTATAACAGTGCCTTATGTTAGGAGGATTCTGGGTACTCTATTAAAATGCCAAGAAAGTGAGTTATTCCCCCTGCCCTGTCACTTTTTTTGTTTTTAAAGACAGGAAGAGAATCTGGCTTTTACCTTTTTTTAATGTAAACATATGACCTGATACACGAGGAATTAGGGTTTAAAACACAGCTGAGTTGCTAGAAAAGAATGCCATTCAAATATTTTATCCTTGACAAAAATACAACTTCCCTTCTCTGGAAAAGAGGTTTTGGGATTTTGTTTTTCAGGATAAAAAGGTTCATGATGAAACAGAAAAGTCTTCTTGGATGTTAAAGAGCACATAAAGAAAAGACACTTAGATAAGTTAGGCATGTAAATCAGAAATTTGCAGAATACTTTCAACTGCTCAAGTCGTTTCAAAAACAGCACTCCGTTCATCCACCTAAGGGCAAATTTGGAAACTGGCAATTTAGCTTGGCATTGAAGAGTCAATGAATTACAGGACAGGGTGGGGTGGGGTGAAGCAAGCCCTCCCTAGACTATCCTGTCTGATGCTCCAAGTTAAAAGTGCTCCTTGGAGTTTCAGCCAAAATACCCTCCCACCCCATCTCTTCCTAGGCAAGTCTTCAGGTGTTCATCTCAACAATAGAAAAGACCTATATTCCAGCCAATGTTCTCAAAGCATCCTGTGACTATGTCAGAATACACAGCTCTATATCTAAGAGTGCAACTCACTTTTATCTCAAAAATACATCCCTTGTGTCCTTTGTGTGCTGGTGGGACCATGAGGAAGTATATGGGAGCAGGGACTACTTGTTCCCTCTTAAGGGGCTGACAGCTAAGTAAGAAAAAACAAATGGAGATGAGGTGAAATGAGACATGATTGATCTGAAACTGAAGAAAAAGCAAGTGCTATAGATATGAGGCATTCTGAGCAATGAGGAAGAAACACTGGAAAGAAATGAGGGAAAGCTAAGTCTGTTGAAGTGATTCACCAATATCCACACATTCGTTTTTCCATATGGACATCACTGTTAGGGAGCAAAGCCAAAAGAATGGGAGAGATGATGAAATTCCCACTCTATTCTCTGAGACAAACTGCAGTCTAGAATCAGTTGAGACACATGATAAGAGATGTAGACACTACATCCTTAAAAACAATGAAGGAATCTAGAAGAATGTTTGCTCAAAGCAAGAGAAGACTAGTAAATAACTGATGGCTGTTTTCAAATATCAGAGAGATGATACGTGGAAGGAAGATATGGTTTATTCTGTGACGCTGCAAGGAAGAGAATCAGGAGGCTCCGGGGTGGCACAGTTAATTAAGTGTCAGGCTCTTGGTTTCAGTTCAGGTCACAATCTCAGAGTAGTGAGATCAAACCCCACATAGGGGTCGGCACTCAGGACTGGAATCTGCTTAAGACTTCCTCTCCCCACCACACTAGTGCAAACACATGCTCATTTTCTCTCTCTCTCTCTCTCTCTCTCTCTCTCTCCCTCTCCCCCTCTCAAACAAATCTTAAAAAACAAAAAAAAAAGAACAGAATCGAGACACACAAATTGCAGGCAACTGTTCCACAAGTTATAGAAATTACATCAAAATAGGTTTTAATTGAAAATAAAGAAGATTTAAAAAAAAAAGAAAATAAAGAAGATAACCTAACAGAGTAGGTCCCAAAATAGAATGGACTGGTCAATGACCACCAACAAAAACAAAAACAAAAACAAAAAAACCCCAAAATACTGATAGTCTGCTATTTTCAGACATTGGACTATTTTTTACAGGAAAGTTCTCATTTTATCCTCATAATTATATAAGGTTAATCAACAGCAGCAGCAGCTCCTTATTCACATTTTACAATATAATCAACTGAGGTTCAAAGAGATTAAATAATTTGTCCAAACTCATACAATCAGTATGAGGCTGAGCCAGGTTCCAAAGCCAAAGTCTACACTCTTACAATTATATTGTTTAAAAAGGAGTTTAAAAACACAGAACAGAGCAAGTGCTGGTGAGGATATAAAGAAACTGGAACCCTTGCTCATTACCAGTGGAATTGTAGCATGGTGCCACCACTGGAAAATGGTATGGTCGTGCCTCAAAAATTTAAAAGTGGCAAAGCTAAATTGCCAGTTTTCAAGAATTGCCATATGATTCAGTAATTCTATTTCTGGATATACACCCCAAAGAACTGAAAGCAGGGACTTAAAGACATATTTGCATACACATGTTCATAGACGTATTATAGCCAATAGATGGAAACAACCCGAGTACCCATTTTCAGATGATTGGATAAACAGAATATGGTCTGGACATACAATGAAATAGTATTAAACCTTAAAAAGAAGGGAAATTCTGACACATACTACAAGGTTGAACACTGAGGACTTTGTGCTAAGCAAAATAAACCAGGCACAAAAGGACAGATACGATATGGTTGCAATTACATGAGGTACCACCAGTAGCCAAATTCATGGAGACAGGAAGTCAAATTATAGCTGCCAGAGGCTGAGGGGAAGGATGGAATGGGGCATTATTGTCTAACGGGTACAGTTTCAGTTTGGAAAGAAAAAAGTTCTAGAGATAGACGATGGTTATGTCTATAAAACAGTATGACTAAACTTAAGACCACTGAACTATATACGTAAAGATGGTGAAAATGGTTCCTTTAATTTGTGCATTATTTAACCACACTATTTTTTTTAAAAAAGGAATGAGCTGTCCATGGCTGGAAGTGTTCAAGCAGAGACTAGATGTCCATAGGTCAGAGATACTGAGGAAGGAATTATTATTCCAGGAAGGGACTGGATTAAATAAACTCTGAGATTCCTTCCAACTCTAAAATACTATGACAAGATAAGCACTTCATCAATTACAGAAGTAAAAAAAATATTTTATTTTTCCATAAAAATACAGACTACCTTTTATCCTGGAGCTTCCTAGCCTGGACCTGGAGACAGCTGGGTCCTGGAGTTGATTTACAATCAGATTCTCTCATTGTTTGTAAAGCATGTTACCAGAAAACCATTTCCAGCTCCATTTTAATGAGGACCAATTTGTTATTATTATTATTTTTTTTTTTGAAATCTCTGACTACCATTGTTAGAGAAAAGATACAAGAAAAGAAAATTCAGGTCTTGCAGTTCAAGGCCCTGAAACAATTATGCCTTAAATATACAGAGGTCTTCTTAATGTAAATAGACTGTATTTCACAGCAAATCTTCTTAGAACAAGGGATCCATTTCAGCATGACAGAGTGGGCAATGTAGCAGGGCTATAGTCTGTACTCAATTTGCAATTTTACTTCCGTTGACGTTGACTAATGTACAAATAGCCTGGCTTTAGTCTGGGAAACACTAGGTCACAGTGTGAAATATATGCTAATATAGCACAATTTATATAAAAATAGAGGAATGTAAATAGCTAACTGAAGCCAGAGGTAGTTGCTCTAGCCAAGTGAGGACTGAGGAACATTGATAATGCAAAGAGAATGTTGTTCTCATTAAAACCTCCAGGAGCACTAACCTCAAATTTTCCTCCAGTTGAAATGCAATGATAAATTTAAACTGAATTTTTGCTGCTCTTTGAAAGCAAGTGTATGTGTATCTGCATTACTGATCAGGATGTGACATGTTAAATAATCTAAATTAAAAGTCAGTATAATACAAAGATTAATTAACATTCCTAGTCCCCAAAATTGAGGAGCTAACAGAATAGTGGGGATAAGCTGAGAGTCCACCTACCTTAAAAAAATAAAAAGCAAGCACGTTAAATTGGCAGGCAGCGTGACAAAGTGGAATAAACATGGCTAAAAACAACTGGTGTTTATTTAGTATTTATGGGTCAGGCATAAGAATTTCACACTCATTATCTCATTTAATCCTCATGATTTGGGTTAAGAACCAGGACAACATGGGATGTAATTCAGTCATTAATAAATTCCACTTGAATCATTCCATAGCAAAACCATGGCTGACTCATCTATTAGCCCATTCCCTGAGTCAGGCAGCCTCTCATACTTCTTACAGGTCCTGATTGCTTAGATCTGCATAACAGCAGCTGTTGAGAAATTCTGGGGAATTGAGGCTGAAAACCCAGAATTTAAGCTGAAAAGTAAAGTTGAAAATTATGTATAATTTATTAGATGGTACAGGTTTGGTTCCATGATGTTGCCCTCTTCCATGTCACAACTCACTGCCATATGGCCACACTTTTATAAGAACCTCCTGGTTAGAATCTTCACTGGGCATCTATCTATCGCACTTGAGGTAAGTTCAAAGCCCCCAGCAGAGCAAGCCAAGACTTTTATCATCTTATCTCCCACCACTCTGGCCATGCTAAAATTCAGCTTACCAGTCCAAACACTCTACCTTTTCATTCCTTGACTCTCTTTCCTGGGCTGCCCATTTCCTCCCTCTCTCCTCCTCCCCATTCATTCTCTGATATTCAAATTAGAAAAGGGATCACATTTGTTTTATCCACCACTGCAATCTCAGTGCAAAGAATATAGCTGGCGCTGAATAAATGTTTATGGAAGGTAAGAATAGGAGAAATACAGAAAGACAATAAATGAAATAAAGGAGGGAGGTGGAGAGGGAGCAAATTTTCTCCTCTAGTCTTTCATCCTTCTAAGCAGACCCCATTCCCTTCTTTGAGCTGTATGGATACTGTAGTATACTCTGAGCTGTATACACTCCTTCATACCATTTTCAAGTTTTTCTATTTCTATATTTTCTCTTCACCTAGGCTCAAAGAATCCCAAACATAGGGGCTGTGTCTGTCTACACAGACAAAGCTTAGCTCAGGGCCTGGAAGTAAATAAGAAATGATGGAATGAATCTTTTGAAGGTCTTAAAAATCCCACTTAAAGGAACCACTTTAGGTAGTAGTAACTTGGAGGTCCCAGTCAACACTTGGACTGGGTTCCTGTGACTCAAGTGTGGAAGACTAGGTAAATAAATATCTGACATAAATATTGTCCAAGTAAGAACTCTTTCTGTTTTAGTGAACCTACATAAATTTATGCATTGAAGGTTTACCCTTAGAAATGCTCAAAAGATCTTTACTCAGAAGCTATTTAAATGCACTTTTCACAAGCTTAGTTATCAGATCTTCCAGTCTAGAATTGACTAGACACAACAAATTGAGAGCAGGAAAGGAGATGTAGGCAGATAAACTAGAAAGTACTCTAAGGAGGAAGAAAGGAGACCCAAGGATTCAAAAACTTTAACAGCTCAGGGCAATTAGTACAGATTTCAACAGACCCTGGGTATGTACTCTACACCAACACCATCCAATAACTCAAAATGATGACCATGCATTATTATGAAAAGGTAGCCCTTTTTAGTAAGACAGAGGTGTGTCGGCAATCCATCAGGGAAGATTTCCATTAAACAGCAAACCATTTGGCATTAAATAGAGAATGCTTCAATTAGTTGGAAAATTCACTTAGGTGGAACAGTTAATGAGATGACAATGCCAGATAGAAAATGTGTACCTATAGAAACCAAGGAGACTTCATCTTGTATATCTATTTCCAGCTATCCAATGCATGGAAAAGGACAAAAAGAAACATCAGTATTAAAAGACACATTAAATCAATATCCTAAATGCAATTCCAGGAGAGGCTGCATTCTCATGCATCCCCAAACCAACTTTTGAAGACTGCCTGAGTCCTTAAATGGCTCTCCGTATAGGAACTCTTTTGGGAATTTATGTTTGATAAAAATAAAGTCACCATGAAGTCAGCAGGAGCAGCTAGCTCTGAGACCCTAATGACATTTACAAGATTAGTACCCAATGTGGACTTAGCCAGGGACAATTCTCTATCTGAGCCACAAGGCAATCACTATGCACTTAATTTCATCCTATTCTGTATGGCACTCATTTGAGGACAAGAAGCTTTGAATGTGATTGGCTGTGGTCTGGCTTAGGGATGGCCAAGGGGGCAAATACTTAGGGCAGAGGGGGCAGCAGTATACAGGCCCCAAAACAGAAAAATTTCCTTCTTCTCCCATTTTGACCTCCCTGGGTTTCAGTTTCCTAGAGCAATCTGGGGACCCCTTGGGAGACAACATTCTCAATACCCTCTCTCCTACCTTTTGGCCACTCTTACTCATTCCAGCTAACTGAAAGCCCATTTTGTCCCAGGCATTAAGCTAGGCAATCCCATATAAATGATCTCATTTCTGTAGCAAATTTGGGAATGGCATGTTTCAACCTGGTCTTCATGAACTATAGGGCACATAGATAGAGAGTTTGTTAATGAATAGACCGAATTGTTTAGAAAGGATTATATGTGACTTGCTAAGAGAATGTAATCACTAAACCATAGTTTAGTGGGCCACATGGGATAGGGTACTTTGGGTCCCTCTGGATCTTCTTCGATCTTTGATCTTTACAATAACCTGGCAAGGTAGCATCATAGATGAGGAAACTGTGCTTATCACATGAAAATTCACACAGCTGCTTGAGGACAGAGCCCAGATTCAGACCTGGGGTCTCTTGCATCTTGCAGGCCAAACTTACTCCATTTTACCATGACAGCAAAAAAAAAAAAAAAAAAAAAAAAAAAAAAACAGGACATTTTCTTTTTGGAAGAGTTATAGAAAGTTTTAAAGCTGTACTCTGATATAATATCATCCTATATCAACTCAGTTGGAAATCCTGAGGTATTGCAAAGAGCCCCAGACCTCTACCTTACTGAATATTTTTAAAACCTAAAATCTGTTTCAAAGCAGCTTCAAGAATAGCCCAAAGTGGGGAGCATAATCACAGATCAGCCTAGAACCCTGAAAAAGTGTGGAAAGGCCAACCTAACTTTTTTAGCCATTGTTTCTAGAGGGGTCTTCCTTCTCCTGGTTGCCCATCTCTCAGCAATGTGGGCCATGCTAGGACACTGGATAGTACTTCTCCCCATCCTCAGGATCAACCAGATCCAGGACCAGAGGACTTGTTACCAGCTGCCAGACTTTGGTCGTTTGGGGAATTTGCAAAAACTAAAGAATTTTTAGAGAGCAATTCAGACTATTGCCCTCTGGACCTCAGCTTCCATATCTGTGAAATGAGGGGTGGTAAAATCTCTTTGTGGTGGTTGTTACAATGATTAAAGTGATAATATTTATAAAGTGTGGAGCATATTACCTGGCACATTGGAAGCCTTAGTCATTACAGTTGAATTTAGTATCTTTAATATTCTCCTCTTGTGTTGTTCATGTTTTGTGTGCTTAATAAATTATAATAATTGCATGAGGTGACCTTCACTAAGGGGTTACTATGTACCAGGCATTGTTTCAGTTATTTATTTAATCATCACAACAGCCTTACAAGATAGGTACTTTTACTATTCCAATTTTTGCCAGTAAGAACACTAAGGCACAGATTAAATAATTTGCCCAAGTTATGTAGCTGGTTAACCAGGAAGTCTGATTAGATAGTTAATACACTTCCCACTACTCCTATGGCTGTAATTACCATCATTATTATTTTGTATTATTATTATAGCTCCTTTTGGTCCCAAAGAGATTGCCATTTAACTCCCTGAAAGCAACTCCTAGGAACATTCTAATTTATCAAAAGCATCTATTTTAAACTCTTTGAGTCTGTGAAAGGACATCCAATTCTCTGACGCTTAATGCAGTCTCTTCAGCTTAACTTCCTGGCTCTTTAAAGACTGCTTGAGTAGGCTCCAAGTTTACTGAGCCTACCCAGAAAACAAAACCTTCCTAATGGCTTTGGTTTTGTAGACTTCATAAACATTCCTTGAATGATAAAAGGATCACATGTGGTGTTATCTTATTGAATAATGGTCTGGTGTGTCTTCTCCTAAATGAAATGTTGGAGCAGTGTTTTTGTAGGCCAGTGATACATTAGAATAATACCATATATTTATATAGTGCTTTGCAATTTTCAGAGTGCTTTCCCAATTACTGCCTCATTTGATTCTCACCGCAGGCTTGCAAAGCAAGCAGGGCAACTATTATTACCATCCCCACTTTACAGGCAATGTGGTCAGGCAGAAAGTATCCTGGCTTTGAAGGAAAACAGAATAGGGTTCTGTTCCCTGCTCCTCGATTTTCTAGCTTGTGGGATCTTAAACTAATTTCTTAACCTTTTCAAGTGACAGTGCCTGTCATGGATTATTACGATGGTGATTTTTAGTTTTTACTTTTAGTGTCTTTTGCTACTAGGACAAAACATTGTTAAAAGAGGAAACCAAAGGGGAGTCAGCGAGAGCATAGTACTGAAAACAAATTGGCAAAAGTGGGCCATAGTCACATTTAGACACCGGTTGCAAATGGAGTCATTCCTGCAGGGGCCTGTCAGCCCAGCCTGGCATATCTCTATCATGATTGTGTGATTGCATGAACATCCTTCTCTTCTGAGGGCCTTTCAGAAGGTAGGGTAGGATCACTCTCCAGGCAAGGAGAGGAGAGAACAATCCCAGCAGACATCCTGGTCTTTAAGACAGGCATCGATCCTGAATTCAGGAAGGTTCCACCTAGCACCACCTGTGAAGTTTCAACCTTCTGTGAGCCTCCAGCTTCACATCACCTAGTCCCAGCACCAGCACAGACTAGACCTCCAGAACTGGGGCAGTACCTCTGTGAGGAAAGGGCAGAGGGTGGGGGAGCTGCAGGACCAGAGTCATCTTCGAGCTCCATGCTGGGCTCAGCAAGCTGCTTTACTGTTTGACTTTGGTCTCCCCATCAGTAAAATGCAAGACTGTCATGAGGATGGAAATGAGAAGACAGACATCAACCTTGAGGACCCGGCTTCCTACAGAATAAATGACCAAATGATGGTAGTAGTTTTCATAATTACTCTAACTACTATCGTTGTTATTAATCACTCTAAACTGATGCAGGTTTCTCCAGTGTGGTGGCATGAGGGATCCACAAAGGCGTATATTTTTGCTTCTAAATGATTCCCAGAATCAAAAGCATCGTCTGCCCTCCTCTCAAAATCTGCTACTGTGATAACTACAGCTTTCGTGGGGCCATTCCTATAAATGCCCTGTCCTGGAAATCTAGCCCGGGGAGCTCTCCAGGGGTGAGGACCATGATTGTGGACAGACAACCCTTTGGCCCTGGAGACAAGCATCCTTTGAGGGGCAAGTGCTCCTCAGTTCCCTTACACAGAGCCCCAAAGTGGCTAACACCAACCCCTCAGCCTTTTCTTACAGAGCCAAAAGGGGGCCAAAGCCATCCACCCTCTAGCTAAACCCAAACCTTATTCTCCAAGCTTAATGTAAGTCAAGTGAGACGCCTGCTAACAGATGGAAAAGGCCAAGAGATTGAAAGCGACCTTGCAGATAACAGCTGAGGCGTGTGTCTGCTCAGGCCCAACCTGATCACTGCCTCTCTTGAAAGGACTCCATTTACAGAAGCTTTGGCTGAGGATACGTACAAGGCCAGTGGTGGTACTTTCCTTTTTCTTTTTTTTTTTATTTTTATTTATTTACGATAGTCAACAGAGAGAGAGAGAGAGGCGAGGCACAGGCAGAGGGAGAAGCAGGCTCCATGCCAGGAGCCCGACGTGGGATTCGATCCTGGATCTCCAGGATCGCGCCCTGGGCCAAAGGCAGGCGCCAAACCGCTGTGCCACCCAGGGATCCCGGTGGTACTTTTCTAAAGTAAGTCCTCAAACCCCAAAAGTTTCTCACTGGTTGACTGGAAAGGGCATGAAGACGAAGAGCACTTAACACCGCTACATGAGGCAGGTGTCCCACGGAAGCGGGGTCATGGCAATGTGACCGACGGGTCTGCACCCAGGATGGCTCCGGTTGCTCGTTTCCTCCAGGGATCTCCCACTACCTTCATCACCTCAGGCTGGCTCCTCAAGCTCCTCAGGCCTTAGCTGCCTCATCCTCATCTCCGAGAAATTATTAGCAACTACATTTTCAGTTTTTGTGAAAAAGTTGGACCTTTGATGTGGAGGGTTGAGATAATCCCTCCCCTCATTCATAGCACATTATCAACACTGGTCCATGAAAGACCCCTTCTTATTTATGTTTCTGATTAATCCTTTTAAATCCACATTCCTCTCCTCTACCATAGGCAGTCATCACACAGGGTTTGACGGGTATGCTTTTGCTCCCAAATACTCTCTGGCAAATGTGCATTATAGTTTTATGTGGATGTATTTTCATTTTTGTCACTGGAATTGTTTTAGATCTCTTTCTGTCTCTTAACTTTTTTGCTGCACGCTATACTTTCAGATTCATCCATGTCATCTAAAAGCTCATCTATCTCCTGACTTCTAACTGCCACATACTGTTTATGCTGGCCTTTGTACTTGGCCCTTTCTGGGCCATTCAGTCATTCTTTGCCTACCTCTGTGCACCCAAGGATGATCTTTACAGATACATCTGCCAGAGCCCAGGCCTACTAGCTTCTTCCCGGTTGTGTCTGACCAGTGCGAGGCACCAACAGAAGATTGAAGGGAGGAAGAAAGAGAGGTTAAGTCAATAGGTTGCCACCCTGCAAGCTTTCTTGCTCTCTGTGCCTCACTGAGAGTTGGGCAGTAGGTCTGTTTCTTTAAGGTCACAGCCAGCTTCTGTTGGGTCACCTTCCCTCTATGGCTCTGGTCTCTTTAGGCTCCAACTACATCATTCTCTCCCCTTATCCTTTGAACCTAGGGGTGATAAGGGTTTTCCCTACTTGATAGTCCTTGGGTGATTTATTGTCCCTGTTGATCCCTTAACCTCATCCACCACCATAAGCAGTATCTTTTCTAAATTCTTTTCAGCCGAACTCTCTTGAACAGGCCATCTCTTCCCTACTGGGACACTTAATGATACAGTACCCCAGGGTCTACATCCATTAAACTTTAAACCTATCTAATCTTGCAGGAATGGTATAATAGCTAATTTTGCATTGACTTGGGTGGCCTACAATGTCTAGATGTTTCTGTGAAGGTGTTCTTAAATAAAATTAACATTTAAAGATGTGGACTTTGAGTACAGATTGCCTTCCATAATGTGGGTGGGCCTCATCCAAACAGTTGAAGGACTGAATGGAACAAAAGGGTGACTCTCCCTAAGCAAGAAGGAATTCCACCAGCAGAGAGCCTTCCAAATTGAACTACAGCATTGGTTCTTCCCTGAAGAACTGTCAGCCCATTCTACAGATTTTGGACTGGTCAGCCTCCATAATTACATGAGCCAATGCCTTAAAATAAATCAATCTAGCTAGCTAGCTAGCTATATTGAGAGAGAGAGTATATACATATCCTATTGGTTCTGTTTCTCTGGAGAACCCTCACACATATGGGCGTCCAGATTGTCTCCAATTCCCAGCTACCTACCACCAACAATGCTAGGATGAACATTCTTATATATGTTCCCTTATGGAACTATATGAGAATTTCTTTGGCTTGTATACCCAGAGGTGAAATTTCAGGGTCATAGAATGATATCAAGTGTATTGTGTTATAAAACATAATGTTATAACAAAATTAGAACATTTTGTAATTATTTACAGATTGTTTACTGTGTGCCAGTCCCTATATATGGGAACTAGAGAGAATAATCTACAAAATAAATGTGATGCCTGCCCATGCTGAACTTTCATAAAAAAAAAAAAGTGTGTAAATAATCTGACACGTAGTTGAGGCCTAGGAAATGTGTAATTATTGCTGAGACCAAAATTATCTACACCATACATCTTACTATGCACATTCATATGACATTACTATTTCACTATCTTCATCGGTATGACTTTACTATTGCAGGAAAATCCCAGCCAGAAAGATAAAGGTTGCAGATAATTTCCTGGAAAATCCATTTAAGAAACATCAAACTGATCAAATTTTCCATAGAGACCATGGCATAACTGTTTTCTCTCCGTCTTTGTCATACATGGTTGTGTTCACTAATTCTAAACTATTATGGCTTGATCTTTATGCACTCCAATCACATCCTTGCATTCAAAGATCCATCTTAACACAAATCTCCACATAGCCCTTCCTCATTTTTCTTTCTCTTTTTTAAAGACTTATTTATTTATATGATAAAAAGTGAGACAGGGGAGATGGGGCAGTGGGAGAGGGAGAGGGAGTCTCAACAGACTACTTGCTGAGTGAGGGGCCCTCCACGGGGCTTGATCTCAAGACCCTAAGACCATGACCTGAGCCGAAATCAAGAGTTGGACACTTAACCAACTGTGCCACCCAGGTACCCCAGCTCCTTTTCCTTTTTTCCTTTTTCAAGATACTGTCTCCCTTATCACAAAAAGAAACAGCTTTCCCCTTTCAACATGTCATTACAGTGGTACTTTTAGGAAGCTAGCACTGACTATCTCTGTAAAGCATGTCTTACATTCTGTCTTCCTCTCCTTCAATGCAGACATAAAAGGAATGATTTGAGGTTAAAGTCAAGATTCCTGAGTTCTTTTTTTAAAAAAAAAAAAAGATTTTATCTATTCATTCATGAGAGACACACAGAGAGAGGTGAGACATAGGCAGAGGGAGAAGCAAGCTCCATGCATGGAGCCCGATGTGGGACTCGATTCCAGAACCCCAGGATCACAACCTGAGCCGAAGGCAGACACTCAACCATTAAGCCACCCAGGCATCCCCATCAGTTCTAACCATAACCTCCGATGTACATCCACCATAGATGGGTAGATAACTTCTCCACGGCTCAGTATTCTTACCTTTAAATGAGGGGCTATTGCTTATGATCCCTAAGGCATTCCCAGTGCTAAATGGTATGAAAATTTGTTCAGGCCAGTAATCAGCAACAAAAGTGGTAGTTTCTGAGGAGGCTGAACAACAGCATTCTTACCCAGATCTAAGAATTGGAAAAGGAGGTGAAAATCTGGGGACAGTGTGTGTCCTGCAGCTATATAGCCTGAGAGGAGAGTGTGTCAGAGGCAGGGATAAGAATGATCGAAACACACAGATAATGGTGGAAATGAAGACAGTGAAGAATGCTACTGCACTTGCTACATGTTTGGCGCTGTTCTAAGCTATATGAATTCATCTCATTCTTAGGACAATTCTATAAGGTCGGTACAAACTACCATCTCCACTTTATTGATGAGGAAATTCAGTGAAGGCACACAATTTTCCAGAGCTGCAGAATGGCAGCCAATGTGCTGGCTTCATTTTCTTATACTCCTGTGAAGGTGCTAATGGACAATAAAACCAAATGGCTGACAAAAGGAAGAGGGAAAAAGAAAACACTGAGAAACCAGGGATCTAGATTCCCCTCACACTAGAAATTTCTCCCTCATGGTGAAAAGTTGATGATGGTCTTACCATACTGTAGTATAGTTTGACAATAATGTATATCTAGCTAATGGCATCATGTTGCCATTGGACTAGAGAGTTGTGTATATTGTATCTATCAAATCAATTCCTGTCTCCCTGAGAGAGCAAATAGATGGTTCCCAGAGGGGAGGTGGGTGGATGGGATGAATGACACTACTGAAGGGGAATAAGAGTACACTTATCATGATGGGTACTAAGTAATTTATAGAACTGTTGAATTACTATATTGTATACCTAAAACTAATATAACACTGTAGGTTAATTATACTGGGATTAAAAAACTAAAAATAATAATTAAAAAAAAACTGTGTCTCTTTGCTTCTATGAGCTTCCTGAAGTAACACTGGAATTTTGATTCTTAAAGCTGACTACTTTTTCCCCCTGTGAGCATCTACAGCTTTTCCAAAATCATTGATTATATGCTCAAGCAGTCTCAGGTAATAGAAAACAGAGTCAAAGGGCATAAGGATGTCTGCATTCGAGCCTCAATTCCATCCTTTTCTGGCTGTTTCCTCAGGCCTGTCTTTTAAAATTCTCTGTGCTTTGGTCTCCTCACTGGGAATGTGAGAGTTGGACAAGGGCACCCAAGCAGTACTCACTCTGTGACCTTATCTTTCCTCTACCACTAGAGCACAGCAGGGGCACCTCTTTTTCATATTTGTTGCTATTTAACTTGTGAATGCATGCCCTGGCTCTCCAAAGGACTGTTAATTTCTCGAGGGCAAAAGCTCTGCCATATACTTGTTTGAAACCATATAAAATACATTTTAAAAAATTCCATAGCACTATGAGCCCAGTGGATGATCAAAAATACTTTCCAAATGAATGAACGTACCCTTACAAGTCATGATTTATGCTTTAGCCAATTAAATGCTATCTTAGTTTTAGCAATTCTCAGCATGAACTTGGGAACACAGCAAGACACTGGATGTGGGCTGAAATGATGGAAGCCTCTGGGCTTCCCATTCACAGGTCCGTAACACTGACAAGTTATCACCCACCAAGGAAATGCCTGATGGAATACTGCCCCAGCAGATTATATAGCATCAACCTCAGACAGGATCTTGGGATCTCAAAGCCAGGGAGAAATTACATAATGCTCAGAAATTTGCTTTGGCACAGGGTGAGGACACTGTGGCACCACTTCGTGTGTGTTCAGCAATCTCAGCATCCCATGATTTTTCTGTTTGATACTTCCGGGCATGAAATAGAAAGAGCTCTGCATAACTGCTTAACTGATAGACCAAAAATAAAAAGAAAAAAGAAAAGAAAGTTGACCCACAAAAATTTCATTTCATAGAACTCACCCAAGCAGTTAATTATGCCCTCATAGTTATTAATTCACTTTTTAAAGACTAAAGATCTTCCACTTTAAGAATTCTGATTTCATTGCTATTTCTAAGGCAGAAAGAAATACAGAGACACAATTTATGAATCACTATCTAGTCCAATGCTAGGATGATTCCATTGACAAGATATGCATTGTCAAACTATAGTACTATAAACACATAATCAACTTTTATTCATTTGAGAGTTATTTCTAACTTGTGGGAAATCTATATTCCTTGTTCCAGTGTCTTCTTTTTTCCTCTTCCTTCTTCCAGTCATTTGGTTTTACTGCTCCTTAGTACCTCCAAAGAAACATGAGAAAATGAAACCAGGAAGTCAAGCAGTTTTGGCAAATCACTTACTGGGCTAAAATGATATTCAATCTATGTTATCTTCCACTTATTTCAGGAAACCAAGAAATAACTGATGCAAATAGAATGAAGTCGGGAAAAGCCTTGGAAGCCTTCTAGTGTGAACCCACTTTATAAATTATAAAACTAAGGTACAATGAGGCAAAATGTCATGTTGGATGTCACTTAGATAGCCAGAGGCAAAGCTGGAATTAGGACCCAAGTCTTCAGACTCTCAGTTCAGTGCTCTCCCCTTAAATTATTTAGTAAGTGTGGTAAAGCCATATCTAAAAAAAAAAAAAAAAAAAGCCATAAGAAAATGAGAGTTTCTTTTTCTAATATAATTCTAGGAAGATTAAAGTAATGTCTAGAGTAAAGATTCATATTCAATTAATATTTTAGGATAATTCAAGTAATACTTAATAATATTTGACCACCTATAATGTACTCCTTTACTTATGTTTTTGCTTATATTCTTCAGCACAGATCAATAAAGTTGGTTTTAATATTTCCATTTTGCTGAGAATAAAACTAAGGCTCAGAGAGGGAAAGAAATCTGTTCAAGGGCACACAGCTAGTAAGGATTTAATTCTAGATTTAAATTCAAGTCCTCTGGCTCAATTCAGAGCTTTTACACTCATCTCAGTATTTCATAAATTCCAATTATTCACATCCTACTTTCACAGGTTTTGTTACTGAAACAATTATTTAGTTAATATTTCTCCTTAAATTGATTCATTATTTTTACTCAAATAAATTTAGCCTTCACTTAAGAAATAATATCCATGAAATTATGAGCTTAGTGAGTTAATTAAATACATGTGTTTTATATATAAGTTAAACATAAAACTTTAAAAATTAAAAAATGTTTATTTACATGTCATCTAAAATTTCAATAGCAAACAGTGTTATCTATGTCACACTTTGAGAAACAAGTACCTCATAGGCATGCTGTAAGGAATAAATATACAGCACTTAAAACACTTAGGGCTCTGTTTTCATCATTATCATTGTTATCATTAGTCAAAGCTTCCTAATCTTTGCACACACAAGAATCTCAAGATACCTGTTAAATGCAAATTCCCAGACCCCATTCCTAGATCTGGGATGAAGTCCAGGAATTAGTACTTTTAACAAACCTCCAGCATGTCTGTTGCTGATGCTCCTCAAATCATGTTTTAAGAAACACTGCCACAATATTGAGGACTATATGATTTACTGAAGCAGACGTCCCTTAGCTCAACTACCTCTATGAATACTCTAAACAAGTATCGATATTATTTTATAATTATTAAATCACAAAGCGCAAGTGACTCCATGGGTCTCTTAGTTTGGACCCTATTCTACGATGCGTACCAGCCACAGAAAATTCCAGGTTGTCCTTGATTCTGTTTTCAGAGGTCTTCCTTTGATAACCCCTGTACAAATCTCTCTCTTCCCACTGGGACAGAGTAGAAGTATCCAAGGGGGAGAAGCTCACTCCCCACAGACACCACATTCTCATGGGTGGAACTTCCCAAAGCAGCCAAGTCATAAATATGCTGCCGGCAGCCCAGGAGGAGCTTTTGATCTTCTGCCCAGTGAACCCTGCTTGTCATCTGCTCAGCCTCATTCATCACAATGAAGACAAGGAGCTAAATTAGAGAGCAAGATCCAGTGTCAGTGATCTCTTCAGAAGAGACAGAAAAGTCATCACCCTCTCCACAGGCCAAGAGGGCAAAGGGCATGAAGGTGGTGTGACTGCTGCAAAGCCAGGCAGGCCTGCAGGTGAGCTAGACCTGCAAATAGGCTACTGAGGTGGAGGAGGAAGGGGAGGGACCTGATCCTTCTTCAACAGTAGCTCCTGCCTCAGAATTGCAGGCACTGAGAGTTGGGAGTGCAGGCACTGGTTGCTCAGGTGCTGTGAGTGCAGGCACTGGTTGCTGCATGGTCAGCTCAATAGGCAGCCTTTCAAGGTGGTGAGTGGGAAACCACCAGCCAGGTGTTGTTTAGCTCTTTAGTCCTTTGTTTGAAATTAAATTAGCTGCAAATGTTGAATATAAGGAAATTTTATAAGTAATTCAGACTTCCAATTTTTCGGAAACAACTGAAAATCTCATAATACTAGGCCCACATTCCATTGGGGCAACAATTATCCGGTCACTTCCATTAGACAGAGAACTGATGTTCAGTTAGCATGAATCCACATCACTCCATAATGGATTATACCCAGCCTTCTTAGCTCAACCACTTGGCTGTCCTATTGGCATTTGAGTTTCTGAACCATATGAACCCCATTTTACTAAGTAAAATACAGATGCCATTAACCACATTATCTTCTTTCTTCCCACAAACATCTATATTTGTTTAATGCTATTTTGTTTAATACTAGGGCCCAGTAACACATTGTAGGTTCAATAAACATGAGTTGAATCAATAAAGAAATTTATTAAGCCTAAAGCTGTGCTACACATTTCAAGGGGATACAAAATTAAACAAAACATGCATATGACTTCAAGGAAGGAGTCTGGGGCAGAAAAAAATATCAGAGTTGGAGTCTGACTTAGCTTTGCATCTTCATGGAAATCACTTAACCTTTCTGAGCCTGGGCTTCCCCATCAGGAAAGTAAGGATGATGATACCTCACAAGATTGTTTTAAAAGTTAAATGAAATAATGTATTTGAAAGCCCAGGCTAATGGGAAATTCCGTAGAAGTACAACAAACTTAGAAAGTAAAAATATGCATAAGAGAAGTAGGCATAGTGTGAAGAAGGAAGAAAATACAGCAGGTAAAGGGGCTCAGAGAAAGCTTCAGGAAGAAAATGGGCTTTAACTAAGATGCACACAGGCTCAGGTCCTATTGAGATATGATTGAGAAAATTCTAGGCAGAAGAAAAGGTAAGAGCGGTAGGGTATAGAGTAGCAAGGTGGGTTTGATTAGGACAGGGAATGTGGACCATGAATATCAGGCTAAGGACCCAGAACCTGATCCTGCCCTGCAACTGTTGGTATGAGCAAGACAAGGGCTTTATCATCTTCAAGTTCCCCTTAAGCCTAAGCTAACTCCTCTTACTCACATTCATCAGGTAGAGAAGACCATGGTTCCAGTGATCCTCCCCCCACACACACTGCTAGCCAAACCATTTCAGATCATCCCTTTATAAACACCTCCATTAGAATGTCCACAATAAAGGGCTTTATATCAATCTAGGCATCAATCTTTAAATTTGGCCTAACTTTAAGAAGATTTATGAAAACCTTTCATATGGGGTTTTGCAGATGATTTGTTTTTATCTCTCTGTGTAAATATATATATGTGTATATCTCTCTGTGTATGTATGTGTGTGTGTGTGTATATATATATATATATATATATATATATGAAATGAAAGCCCATAATGAAATGAAAGAACGAGTAGATTTCTACATCTCAAATGGTAGTAGAGCTACCCTGGTGCTTAGGTACTTTTAGGGTGCTCAACGCATCCTAAGAACAGTTTGAGTAAATATTAACAAGATCATTTTTAAATTATGAGAACACTAAAGCACACACTTAGTGCTTATGGTGTACCAAGCCTTGTTCCAAACATGTAAGGTAACATTAATTCCCATAATCCTTACAACAGCTTATGGGGTCCGTAATATTATTAGCATCTTCATTTTACAGATGAGGAGAGTGAGGCATAGGGAGGGCAAATAATTTGCCCAAGGTAACAGATCTAATAAGTGGTTGGTTTGAGCCCAGGTAGTCTCAATTCCAAGTCTGCTCTCTAATCATGATGCTATTCTGCTTCTCATGAAGAATACACACATCTCTACAAGAGGTAAGGATGGTGCCACAGAAGGCTTTGAGACAAGGACTGATCCCATCTGGATCGGCTGGGTCCAAGGACAATCTGGGACAATGATTAAGGGAGAAGAAGACCCTTAACACTGAATGCCTAATTGCCCACAGACCCAGCTTTTGCTCCTGAGAACCAGAGAAACGTAGGTCAGAGCTTTAGAGTTCAGCCAGGGATGCAGGAAGTATGCTGGCTAATACTGCGGGCCCTGGAATCAGACTGCAGGACTTGGTTCCACCACATTCTGCTCTGTCCCCTAGGCAGGTTACTTAACTTCTCTGGACCTCCATTTTTTCATCTGCACAATGGGGGTTAATCCTACTTCCTAGCATTTTTGGGAGGATCAAAAGAATTCATATAAAGCAATTAAAATGGTGTTTAGCATATAAGAAGCTCTCCACAAATGCCAGGTATTATTCTTACTTCAGCTTTCCCCTTTTTCTCATCAGAATCTTACACGGTAGCTCCGTGTATGGTTGGTTTTATTCCAGTTTTAAGTGTGGCTGATCTTAGGGTTCGGTCACATCCAGGTAGGGCCTATGAGAGTAGACCACCCTAGGTAAGCTTGACAGTCTCAAGGAATAAAGAGGTACATCCAGGGTTTGGGCCCAGGAAGGACCAAGAAAACAAAAATAATTGTTCTGTTATTCTTATTTTGGCCTTATCCTTATGCCCAGATTAATATGGTCTGTAGAAATAAAGAATTGTTTTAATCAGTATTTATTAAGTTTTATTACCTATTAATAAGTAATCGATTACCTATCATTGGGCTAGATTCTAGAAACACAGAGTATGATGTCCCTGCCCCCACAGAGCCCAGGGTCTTCTGATGACAGATGGACCAAGCATTTTCCTAACAGTGATAAACAGTGTTGGATGGGGAGGCTATGGGAACAATTAGTAGAGGTAGCAACCTGGACTTGGGAATTTGGGCAAGATTCCCTGGAGGAAATAACATCTGACCCAAGACCTAAAGAATGAAATGGAGTGGTCCAGATATACAAGGAAAGGAATGGCTGAATCTTTAAGATTTAAGGACGAGGGGAGTAGGTAATGAAACTGGAAAAGTCAGCAGGGACATGCTGAAGAGACTAGATCTTATTCTGAGGGCACTGGGGAGCCAGCAGGGGGTGCTATGCAGAGGAAAGATGTAATCCGGTTACATCAACAAAGACTAATTGTCTAGAATGTGAAGAAATGAACCTGAAGAAAAGTAGAAGTTAGGGTAAAGAGAAGAGGACGGAAACGAATACTACGTCTCTAAGAGAGGCAATCTCCTGGTGGGTGAGCCATTAGAGGTGGACGGCAGGCAAGAAAATGGAAGCATAGAGATTGATTTCTGGTTCCGACACAGGATGGATATCAGGGCTTTTCATGGACACAGGGAACACAGAAGAGAAGCCAGTTTGGGTAGGGAGGCAGGAAGATGACATCAATTAGGTTTTTGATAACCTGACTTTTGAATGATCCTTAGACTCCTAAGGGCAACAAACAACAGGCTCCATGAGTCTGTAGCTCAGCAGAGCCACCCAGGCTGGACACACAGATGGGAAGTCATCACTCAGTACATAGTGTCCAGAGTGACGGGAGGGTATGAAATTCTCAAGTGAGATTGCAAAACATAGACCAGACCATGAGGAACAGCAGCATTTCGTGGAAAGGTAAAAACAGAGGTTGCCAAAGAAGTGAAATAATGTGTCCATATCTACACCCTATCCCTGAGGACACAGAATGTTGTGTGGGCAGGTCCTTCATGTTGTTGATTATTTTATTCTCAGCACCTGGCACAGAGCCTGGTGCAAAGCAGCAACTCCATGATTATTTCTTGAGTGAATGAGTAAATTGTCTAAGGTCACACAACCAGAAAGTAGCACAGCCACAGTAGTCTGGACGACTCCAAACAGGATTTTTTTCCCCTGTGAACTGAGAGAAGAATCCAGGATTTGAAGTAAAGTGCTATGGAAGGTTCTCTGCTCTATAACTCCAGGATTCCAAGGAAGGGCCTGTTCAATACACCTCAACACAAAACACTTAATGGGAAATTGTTCAATCATTTTATTATTTCCTGGGTCTGCACCACCTTCTGTAAACTGAACTCTGGATTGAGTAATTTCCTGCAGACTTGGACATACACTGACTGTGCCACCGTGGTTACTGGCAGAACCATGCACAGGGTGACCTTCTCGTTCTACCTGCAAACACAGTGCAATGGACATGAACCCCAGCCAGGCAGTCCACTGGATGTCACAGTTAGGGCCTTTTAGAGAAGGTCCTGCTGCCACACATGAAGCTGGTAGGTGTGCCCAATAATGCTGGGGCTTGGATAGTTCAATCTGTCCCACTCTATTCTGGCATGTTTTGCATGCAGCAAAAAAAAAATCAGCACTGCTTTTAGTGTTTGTTACAGGAATATGATATTTTAGGTAAGGTTCCTCTATATTTAGGTAAGGCTTATCTTACATATAAGTAAGATTTATAAGTACATATAAATATCTAAATATTAGATATTTTGACAAAGCTCTGTATTTAGATAAGGTTTCTATATTTTAGATTTCTCGCAGGAAAAATAGTACATATGGTTTTAAAAAAAAAACTTAGAAGGAGAAGCATTAATAAGAGGATAAAAATATTTCATAATCCCACTATCCAGAAATAATCATTATAATTTTAGGTTACTTCCTTTCCCCCTTTTTTATAGGCTCTGTATCTAGTGTGAAGTCTAATGCAAAGCTTGAACTCATGGCCCTGAGATTAAGACCTGAGCTGAGGGCCACCTGGATGGCTCAGTGAACCATCACCTGATGGCTCAGGCAGTTGAGCAACTGCCTTCAGCTCAGGTCATGATCCCGGGGTCCTGGGATCGAGTCCTGTATCGGGCTCCCTGCATGGAGCCTGCTTCTACCTCTGCCTATGTCTCTGCCTCTCTCTGTCTCTCATGAATAAATACATAAAATCTTAAAAAAAAAAAAAAAGACCTGAGCTGATATCAAGAGTCACACGCTTAACCAACTGAGCCACCCAATTGTAATTCAGAACTGTAATCTACTGTCTACCTGTAGATTACAAACAGATGAAAAAGTATACACAGATATATATATACACATAGTCATGCACACATAATCTCCTACCATCTCCTAAAGGCCTAAAGGTACAAAATGCAATGAGGAGTTTATATGTCAGTTGTAAGGGGAATTTCCTAAGCAGATTTCTGCCTAATTCACTTTCCAGGATTAAAAAACAAACAAAAAACTTGCATAAAAAAAAAAGTGTAAGACTATACCTCATCTTCACGTGAATGTTGACTCATAATGGGTTACAGCACACCACCAGCCACAGAAACCTGAATGCCATAGGGGATGGTGCAGTCCCAGAGCCAGGAGGGTCTCGGGACATCCTCTAATGCAAACCCCTCTCTCATCCTATGAATGAGAAAGCTGAAGTCCTGAGAGAAAGACTGACTTGATCTCCCACTTCAGCGATAAAGCCACACAAATAGTAATACAGCAGAATTAAGGTGAGGCCAGGCCACTTCAGGTCAGGTCAATGCTTATTAAACAACTTGCATGGCAGATACTATATTGAGCTCTGGAAATACAGAAGTGAACACAACAGGGCTGATGACAGTGGCAGGGGATGGCAACTGGAGAAGGAGAGTAGAAGGTGATAAAGGAACCCATATCTATGTTCCTCTGAAGGACAGTATCTCTAACTCTGTCTCCTCTGTCTTATGAAAGAATTGGGTTTTTTCTTCACTTGGGTTCTAATGATGTAATTTCTTAAGAAGAAATGGGAATTTCTTACACGTATTCCCAAAACTGGATGCAGGACATAAATAATTATATCCACCAGGTTTCATAAAATAACAGACTAATAAAAACAACAGTAATTGCTAACATTTACTGAGTGGTTACTATGTCGAGCTCCAATCTAACCCCTTCACTTACAGTAATTCATTTAGATTGAGCTTCTACTAAATCAAAGCAAGTCCTCTTAGGGACTAATTTGAGAAAATCCTACTTGATGTGACCAAATAACTAAACTTTACAGAGCCTAGAGAATTCAGTCTGACGAGGCTGTACCTAATCAAAGTAGAATGCAACCACATAAGTGGGAAAAATAAAGGTCTTTGAAAAACAAGATGTGAAGGTTTGCTGGAAAGGTGGTATCATCAGGCACAGGAAACTGATCTGCAGCTAAGAACTTTGCAGACCAACTGGTTCAATGCTTTGGTCATTCTCCAGTTAAGGAAATTAGCTTCCCAACATGCAGTGCCAATTCCCTCAGTTCAAACGGAAACTAAAATTTGACTAACCTGAAACAATACTATTTTATTTCTCAGTTGGGAGGTTTTCAGAGGCAGTCAAACAAAGAGGAAAAAGTCACTCATTACAAAATAGAAAAAAGTGGCTCTAAATTAGAACTGCTTGGTTGAGACAGGCCAGGGTGTCACCCAGGCCAGGGCATGGGATCAGGGCACGACACCACCCAAGAATCTTTCAGCCTTTCTTGAAGCTTCCTCCAATCTACAAACTCACCTCAGACCAGGTAAGTTCTTGCAGTCCTCTGGGAGATCACACCTCCCTCCCAAATTACCCATCAGGAAATTTTACAAACCTTGGTATCTATTTACCCCTGTGCAAAATTCAAAGACTTCAGGGTAGAACAGACTGTTCTCGCAAAAATCAACAGTAGGGACTCTGTCAACACACTGAGCTGGGGTGTGTCCTGCAGTCCGTGAGGTGGAGGGTGCGACACGCAAGAGACCCAGGAGGCATATCTTGACATGCACAACTGACGCTCAATGAAGGAGATTCTGGCTGTCGCTCTGACAGTTCTGGGTAACTGAACCAACAAAGCGGCGTCTCCAGTTGCTCAGCATTTTATGCCTGTCGACTTGTTTGGCAATGTCCAAAAGAGCTAACCGGTTTTTACTACATCCGAGACATTACATGATAGAGCATGAAGATCATAATGGAAACTAATTGTGGGTGACCGGCATCCCACGTCTACCCTGTGCCAGATGCTGCACTCAAGCTGTACCTGCCCCGTAGGATTTAGTCCCCATAGCAAGCCTATGAGGGTTACTATGGGTAATAGTCATATCCTCACTTTAAAGAGGAAGAAACTGAGGCTGAGAGGTTTAGTGACTTGCCCAAGGCCACAGAGCTGGCTAGCGGGGAAAATAGAATTAGAATCCATGTGTGTCAGACTCCAAAGCCCTTGTGATATTCATTTCTAAAACCACTGCCTCCCATGTTTACATTAAGCTTGACGAACTCCTAAAGTAAATTTGTTAACAAATTTGAAACCTAAAAGTCTCCAAAAAGGAACTATCATCTTTAATATGCCAATGATCTAATAAAATTAAAAATGATGTCTCCCTGGACACAAGAAGTAGAAGAACTCTGGGTCTTATGCTCTGAATTGCTGTGTTCCCCTCAAATTCCTATGTTAAAACCTAATGCCCAATGTGATAGCATTAGCAGGTAGAGCCTTTGGGAGTGAGTAGGTCATGAGGGTACAGCCCTCATAACTGCGACTAGTGCCCCTATAAAGAAGACCCCATGAGCTCCCTAGCCCTGTCTGTCATGTGAATTTGCAGCAAAAAGATAGGTATCTGTGAACCAGGAAGCAGGCCCTCCCTGGACACCGAACCTCTCAGCACCTTGATCTTAGGCTCCCAGCTCCCAAAAGTGTGAGGAATAAAATTCTGTTGTCTATAAGCCACCCAGTTTATAGTGGGGTTTTCTTTGTGTGTGTTTTGTTTTGTTATACAGCAGCCTGAACAGTTTAAGACACTGGAATTATACTGAATGAGGTAATAAAAGCATAACAGCATAAAATAATTTCTTTCAACACTCCTGATTCTCAGAGGCTGTGATGTGCAGCTATGCAAGTCCCCAGGAGGAGTCCTCACATCACCTTTAAAGGCTTTCAGAAGCTCTTTTCCTTATTTTAAAGAAAATACTACAAATTATGATCAGTTTGCTCAGAGAGGTTTAACAAGCTGGGTGTTTCCCTAAACAAGTGTAATGTCTGGGAAAACATTAGATGTAAGGACACTGTTACTGAATTTTCCAGTGACAACACTATTTGTGATAATAACCAGCCACTGGTAGTCACTGTCACCATGATCGAGTACAGAGAAGCCAGGTGGTCTAGCCCTTCCTGCCTAGCCTCACCAGGGACAGATTGTAACTGTATACATCTGAGGTCACCCAAGGAGGCAGGAGAGTTCAGTGGGCAGCTTTGGAGTCATGAATACCTGGGATTTCTTAACTCCTCCAAACTTCAATTTCTTTCATCTATAAAATACAGATGATGATACTTCTTCATGGAATTGTTAGCATAAAATAACTGATGGAAGGTAAAGTGCGTAAAGTATTAAGAGCTCACTGAACAGTAGCAATTAATACTAGATAATCTTCTATTTCCTTGTACCTGCTGGGGCATAAGGCCATGGGAAAATCTGAACACAAAGCTAACATCTCAGTGAACCTTAACCTAGGTTTTCCACTATGAGCCTCTTCATACCCCACTGAGAAACTCATACTGTTTTTTAAAAGTTGCCAAAGCTTCAAGTCATGCCTCTAGCCCAGATAGCCAAGTGTTGAAACTCAAACTAAGTAGTTGAGATGCATCAGCACACATTCAGAAACCAAGATTCACAACCAAAATCAGACCACTGTGTGTTAGTAATACCACATGGGTGAGCAATCAAAAGTGCCCTGCTGATGAGGGTATTATGGGCTTTCTCTGAATAACCCAATTAATTTCATATAAACTGCTGACATTCTCAAGTTGATCTATGCTCACCTCAGAAGTATGAAGGGAAGGAAGTTCTTCCTTCAAAACCTTGGAAGATCAACTGTAGGTTCCTTATGGGACAAGGAGTGTGATTCATTTATTTCTGATTCCCTTGCTCCCAGCACAGCACTAGACATACAATAGGACTTTCACAAATATTTGATGAAGAACAGGTGGAATGAATAAATTGAATTCAGACTGCTATGTCAGTCTTTACAGAAGGGACCCGGATACTATCTATCTTACTGCTCCACCATCCTCAGAGAGATGCTGGTACCCTACACACTGAATCTACATTCTACACAATAGCAAGGAAGAAAAGGGAGTGGAAGGGGAGGGGCCAAGGGTGCTGCTTCTTCTCCCAAAAGACTTCCCTGGAGTTCCAAATAGCACCTGTATTTGGATCTCATTAGCTAAGGCTTAGTCACATGACCACACCTAGCTGTAAAGGCAACTGGAAAATGTAGGGCTTTCTGTTTGGTTTTGGTTTTGGTTATGTTTTTTTAAGCTGGGAGGCAATGTACACAGCTACAAATCACAGTTCTTTTTCCAAAAGAGAAATGAATATTGGAAGGCAACTAGCACCCTTTAACACAGTATATAGGTTACTATAATTAAAGAATTAATTAAAGCACTCATTAAATAAACATCAGTAAAATTGAAACTTTACTGGGTTCCAGATACTGATCTAGGCATTAAGGATATAAAGATAACACATGGCGTCTATTATTGAGAAACTCATGCCTAGTATAAAAGGCACCATACTCTACTAGTCAATCAAGGTGATCAAGCAATAAGTTCTAATTCTTCTCAAATCTATCTCCACTCTTCATCCTCTATCATATCCAAGTTCGGGCCTTTACCTGGTTTTACTGAACCATCTTATCTAGTCTAATGAACAGCTTCCAAATTTTCTTTTTCTCCTCAAAGACACTCTTAAAACTTCTTGCTTAAGATCCATCATGTGGGGCAGCCCGGGTGGCTCAGTGGTTTAGTGCCGCCTTCGGCCCAGGGCGTGATCCTAGAGACCTGGGATCCAGTCCCATGTTGGGCTCCCTGCATGGAACCTGCTTCTCCCTCTGCCTGTGCCTCTCTCTGCCTTTCTCTCTCTCTCGAATAAATAAATAATAAATAAAATATTAAAGAAATAGATCCATCATGTGTCCCATTATGTCCGGACAGAACCCACATTCTTTCACTTGGCACATATTGTGGGCTCTCACCGACTTCTCCCAGCACCACCTCCCAGCCCCACTGCCCTGGATTTCTCCAACGTAACACAGAGACAGTGTGGGATCACAGCCTATGCGATGACGTGCTCACCTCCAGGCCTTTGCTCATGCTTCATCCCCCTTGAGGCACTCTCTGCATACACTTAGCTGATGGATACCTAATCACTATTTGAGACACAGTTAAATCATCACCAACTCTAGAGGCTCTCTGTCCCATCTCCTTCCTCCTTCTGTAGCTAGTAGATGCTGCCCCTTACCTTCTGCTCCCTTAGCAGCCCCTGTCCATGCATCTCCCTGTACTATGTCTCCACATTGTAGGGAACTATTTCTTTTCTCTTCTAGATTATGTCTTTCGTCTTGGTATTCCTAGTTCTTGGCACACTACAAGCATCCATCCCTTCTTCCATTCATTCAAGAGGACATCTATCAACAAGTTAGATCCATCCCCTGCTCTGATAGGCATTACAATCTTAAAGGCATCTAAATAGGAGTTGAAAGGAGAGAGGTATAAGAAAAGGTGTGAAGGATGGAGGGAGGAAGAAAGAAAGGGAAAGGGAGGAAGGAAAAGGAAAGAGGAAGAAGGATGAAAGGAAAGAAAGAAAGGAAGGAGGTAATTAAATGCCAGTTCAGCCCTCTGGTGCATCGAACTACTTAGCTTCCTCATAGTTCATAAGATATCTGAAAGCTGTTCTCATAGTCACGTTAATTCTTTTCCTAACTTAAAATGATTTTAGACTTTTCCTGCCCCACATCCTCTAATACCATGTCTACAGTTACGTCTTCCCTTTCAAAACTGCCCATTTTCCAAGCTTGATTCCCTTAAGAATAAACATTTCTTTTACAAGATCTAATCCCTTTTGTATTTTTTTTTTAGAAAAATGAAACTTAAGCATATCAGTAATTGGCAATAAATGGAAAGGCTGGGAGTTCAAAGGTTTCAACCAGTCTTTTGAGGGGCTCTACAACACAGGACCCTTTTAAGGAGCCTTGACAGGAATGTTAATTACTTAAGCAAAGTCATGCATGACACACACTTACACCAAGTGTCTGGTCAAACTTTAACAACAAATGTAACTTGAGGTCTCTGGCTCATCTTTCTGTTAAACAGAGCTCCAGAATTCAAATGGGATTAGTGCCACAGACCTATTCTTATTTAAAAATAAACCATGATAGAAAGCCTAGCATTTTCTTCATGGGGTCTCATGAATCCCTTCAGCTGCACAAACTCAGACTTTTCTCCCTTGAAATAGCAGCAATTTCAGGCATGCTGTATGCTTTGATGAAGCAGAGAGACATCTTCATCACGATATGGCTATGTATAGGTCTTCCATCACCAAAACGAATTTCCATCAGAGAAATTCTTACTCTTCCTCTGGATCAAAGTATTGAACATTGTCATTCACTCATTCATTCATTCATCCATTCATTCCAAAACAGTAATGAGGATTTTTCTACACATAAGAGGCTGCGTGGTAAACTCACTGTCCTGCCCTCAAGGAGCTCAGGGTCTACTGGGGGAAGACAGACTCATACATTAACTTGATGACATAGTGTGATAAACTGTGACAGCTGTGTACTCCAGAAACTGTGAGCTCAGCAGAGAGGATATTAATGCTAAGGAATTAGAAAAGGCTTCTTGAGGGGCACTTGGGTGGCTCAGTCGGTTAAGTGTCTGCCTTCAGCTCAGGTCATGATCCTGGGATCCTGGGATCAAGTCCCAAGTCTGGCTCCCTGCTTGGTGGGGAGTCTGCTTCTTCCTCTTCCTCTGTCCCTTCCCTGGCTCATACATTCTCTTGCTCTCTCTCTCAAATAAATAAATAAAATCTTTTTAAAAATTTTAGAAAACGCTTCTTGCAAGAATGATGCTTGAATGGGGTCACTTAAAGTAAACAAGTATGTTATGGATGGGACTGGAGAAGGGGTGAAGAAATGAAGAGGACACTCCAGACAGATGGTCCAGCTTGGGCTAGTCTGAACTTCCTAAAGGATACAATGAACCCAAAGAAGGAATTCAGGGGACACGTGGGTAGTTCAGTGGTTGAGCATCTGCCTTTGGCTCAGGTCATGATCCTGGGGTCCTGGGATCAAGTCTCACATCAGGCTCCCTGTAGGGAGTCTGCTTCTCCCTCTCCCTGTGTCTCTGCCTCTGTGTGTGTGTGTCTCTCAGGAATAAATAAATAAAATCTTTTTAAAAAAGGAAGAGAATTCAGCATGGTTGCAGGTAAGAATTTCAAAGAATGAGAAGAGCAATGGAAGTTGGAGTTGGAATGGTAAACTATGAATTTCTGGCTCCTTAATTCCTATTGATTCAGTCAGCAAACTCACCCAACTGTGCCCAGCAAAGAGGGCACACAGAACTTGGAAGTTTTAAAGGAGAGGCTGGGGAAAAAAGAAACTGAATACATCAGCTACTTCTAAATTATGGCCAACACTGAAGTTCTCCAATCATTCAGGAAGAACAGTTTATGCCAAGACCCTTAAAAGAAAGGAAACAGAAACCTAGATGATGGGAGAGGTCAAATAGATACAAATTTAAGCTACTTCACATCTATGCTCTGAACAACTACTATTCCATATACATCAGCAGTTGGTGAAATGAGAAATCAAACAATAGGTCAAACAGCATAAGATGGAGACTGCTAGCTGCCTACCCAGTATCAACTCTTCCCTCATCCCTTACTAACAGAAGCCTAGTACAGTTTAGTGTAAGCCACATGGCCAAGTTCTGGCCAATGGGATATAAAGATAAGTGTTATGTGGGATGTCCTTTAAGCTCTTAAAAAGGTAGACAGTGGACACATGCTTCATGTGTCCTTTACTCTTTCACTTTTCCCTACCTGGAGTGCAATGTGATGGATAAAGCCCCAATAGCCATCACATGACCCTGAGATGGTACTACATACTATGGAGGTACCATAAATGTAGATGGAACAGAAAGATAGAAGGAGCCATGATTTCAAGGCACCCGCATGTGAGCCTCAGACTTATTGCCTACTTCTAGACCTCTTCTTTGTGAAAGAATAAAACTTCAAATCGTGAAAGCAACTATATTCAGGTTTATCCTACCCATTCAGCCATATAGTTCTACTTTCCTTCCTTTCCTTTGGGCAAAGAAGAAGAAATGCCAATCCTGTCTGAAAATGTTCTTCTCTTACCCAGGACTCAGAATATGGACTTAAGGAAAAAACATGCACCTGGGAATTTGAACACTCATATGCCATTGCTGTTGCTCCTTTCCTTGAAACCACAATTTTGTATTTCTGTTGTCAAAATTGTCAAGCAAAGGATTATAAGTATAAAGGAAGAATGGGCAGCAGCTGGAGGACTCACCAGGAATAAGAAACTCTTTAACTGACATACTGTTGTTTGTGCACGAGGTGACAAAGGAATTTCCAAAGGAAAAAAGAAAGAAAATATGAGCAGAGAGCATGAAGTGTTTTTCAGACATACTTGTATAACCATAAATAATCTATGTCAACCAATAAGAAAACGAGTAAATAAACTTTGATATAGCCATACAATAAAACTCTAAACAGCTCTTTGAAGGGATGAGGTATTCATATACCCACTGCAATGGAAAGATCATCAAGGGATATTAATCAGTACAAAAGCAAGTTGCAAAACACTTCACAGGGAAAAGCTCCTGTATGAATGAATGAATGAATGGTTAGATCAATGGACAGATAGACATACTGAGTTATGCCCTGGATATAATGTTTTAAAGACATGCAAACAATGTGCTTTCATTTCCTTCCTAGCAGCCATTCTACTAGTACAACCTCAGGAGACAGGAGGAGCAGAGCAGGAGAGGTGGATATAGGGGGAGTCCTACTCTCCTGTCTTTGAGAGAAGTACAAGAAGAAAGCAAATGCTTCTTGGCATCATGGATCCTCATCCCCCACAGTGGGCTGAAATTACAGAAAGGCAAAGGGGAACAGAGTTATGCTTGTTAAAGGGAAAGCAAAAGCCACTCAGTGCACGTGCTACACTTCCCACCAGGAACTATTGGAAGGCAGGGGGACCTCCATACCTGGAGGCCCTGTACTGACACACAAGTGCAACAGCACAGGAACACTGGTATTTTCGAGCTGCAGGAGGGCACTTCTAGGCCGCCCTTGACTCTTGGGAAGATGTAGCAGGAGCCAGTTGTGATAGTAGACAGTTGGCCACGTGTGTCATGAATATATAATCTGGGTGAGGTTTCCACAGGGAGCACTGCCTACAAGTTCATCAGCCACAGACTTACTCAATAGACACAGGCCCAAGAACGGGCCCAGGCAAACCCAAAGCCGAGGATGCCAAGAGGCCAGAGGCCCAGGCTTGAATCCAAGTCCCTTTCACGCCTCCACTGTTCCACCGTAACCAGGAAGGAGGCAGCACTGAGGAAGACCAGCTAGTTAGTAAAAACAAAAAAACACAAAAACACAAAAAAAAACCCACTACCTTTTCTTAGCACATCTCAAAGGTAGTACTCTCAACTCCAGCATATTTGCATATGCAAGTTTTAAAGTCTGGAAGGATATCCAACAAAATGTTGAATGGCACTGAGACTCCGGGCAAGAGTGGGTGGAAGAGTTACCACTTACTTTATACTCTTCAGTCAGGTTTGAATTCTTTTACCATGACTTTCTCTTACTTTTAATTTTTTTTTAAAGATTTTATTGATTTATGAGAGACACACAGACAGAGGCAGAGACGTAGGCAGAGGGAGAAGCAGGCTCCATGCAGGGAGCCCGATGTGGGACTCGATACGGATCCCGGGATCACGCCCTGGGCCAAAGGCAGAAGCTTAATCGCTGAGCAACCCAGGCGTCCTCTTCTCTTACTTTTAAAATGTCTGAAAATGAGTTTTAAAAATATGTTCGTCAATGGAGTTGATTATGCCAGCTTTTCCCGTGAGGTATCGGGAAGTTTATGAGCAATTCACAAAGTAAATCTCTGACGGTGATACAGGGCCCCTCCGATACACCGAGTTAGTGGGAGCAAAGGGACATGCGTGGAATCTGGGCCACTGCCTGGGCACATCTGATAATAAATAGCTGATGCTTACTGAATGCTCGCTAATGTCTTAGGTACCGTGTTAAGCACTTGACGTGTATTAACTCATCTACTCCCCAGCAATGCTAGGAGTTAGATTTTGGAACTCTACGTAAAATCTGGGAATATTTGGGTGTGTGTGTGGGGGGTCCCTGGTTACATCCGCTTCTCTCTTCAGCCTCCCGAGAGCTGTGCTATGTTTCCTTATCATTGAATTTGGGATATGACAGGCAGAAGTGAGGCTGTAGGGAGGAAGTAGGTGAGCCCACAACACAATTGTAGTGCACACAGTAGGCACTCAGAAGGTAGTAACCACAGTTACTATAGATCTTGGAAGCACGTACGTCTGGCTGTCTCAGAGCCTTGACCACCAAGCTGCTCATCCAACTGAGATATGGCAGAGGGAAGGGGAAATGGAGAGTGGAGGAAGGAGCATGAGAAGGACATACCATTCCCCCATTGACTCCAGGTTTGTTAAGGATATAAGCTGCACTAAGCTCCTTTCTGGTCCTGAGGGAAAGATGGAATTTTGGCATTTTAGTTTCCCTCCAAAGAAGAAATAGAAACACAAAAACAGGAAGCCGGCTGAATTTATCTCTCCTGCTTTGATTTATGTCCCCTTTCAGCTCACAATCATCGTTTTTAAATTAATACTTTAACTGTCTCTCCCAAGAAAAAGGAGGGATAACTTATCTGTTTTTAAAAAGAAAATAAGCCCAAAGGGCAAAGAATCTGGCCCCATTGAAATAATTCTCTTTAGAAAAGTTATAAATAAGATTTCTGATTCAAAATTGAGATAAGATTATCTGAAGGAGATGGGAGAAAAAAAAAACTGCCAAAGAAAAGAATTTATGTCTAAATTAGCAAACTCCCTAAAAGGATTAGTTCCTTTTGGTTAAGAGGATTTTTTTCTTTAAAAGCCTCTTCCCAATTAAAAAAAAATACAGTAAAATTATTATCTGTAAACCTCTTCAGACATGTGAACTTAATTTCACTTAACCTGGCTGGCCCCTGGGGTTCCTGCTCCTCCTGAGGTCCTTCTGACTGCCAAACCTCTCCTGGGGGACTCACGCCTACAGCCTCCACTGTCCAAGCTTTACCTCTGCAGTTCAGAGTTCCCTGTCCCCACCTCCCACCAACTGAGAATGTGTCTCCCCTCCCCTGCCCACCATGAGCTACTAATCACCAATCCAATTCCCTTGGACTCTGCAGGATCTGATATGGCTATTCACCGTTCTGTCCCTCAAACTGTACCAACCTTCTTTGCCTGTTGGTCTATCTGCCATGTCTTCTGTTCCCTTCTTAGATCCCTCCATTGCCATAACAGAGAGTCTTACTAAAAAGTCCAATTTGTTACTCCCATCTCACCTTTTTCTTCATGACCTGACCCCCCTCCAATCTTTATTTAATAGGACCTGTGGAAGAGACTATTACCTGCCCCAAGCACCTCTTCCAAAATAGTTGAATTGTAGGTAGGAATCTGGCATTCCACAGAATAGGGACTCCGTTTCTCAGCCTCCCTTGCAGCTAGGCATGACTGCATGACCGAATCTGGCCAATGGAATGTGAGAAGAAGGTATGCCCTCCCACCACCCCTATTACTCTTCCCCTTAGATGGAAGGTAGGCATGCTAGCATGGGTGTCTTGGCCCATCTGAATGAGGACTACAAACCAGTACAGGTGGAACAACAAGAGACTGAAAAGCCCTGAGTGTTTTATGCTGACTTCTCTCTTGTATAAGCCACTGTTGTTTGGGGTCTTCGTTTTAGCAGCCAAATTTATATCCTGACTAGTATTCTGTCACAGTGATGATTATACTAAACCCATTTGTTTAGTTCAGGTCTCACTCCTGAGGTCCACTGTCTCTTCCCACAACTGGAGACACATCTCCTCTTAGCTTTCCCTTAGATTCAACTTGCACTGTGATTTCTTCCCAGTCTACTTTCTTCCCAGTTCTCTTTCTTTCTCTCTTTCTTTTCTCTCTCTCTCTCTCTCCCCCTCCCCCTTCTGAGGGGAGGAGGGGTGTTCGAATAGTTCCCTATTCTTCGTGCTGAAAACCTTAATGTTATCTCTGAATACAGCCTCTCGTTCAGGTTCCCAGTTCTAGTCAAGGTGGTCTTCAAATCCTTTCAAAATTGTCCTCTGCTTGCAGTCTGCCCCTTCGCCTTACTGGAGGCCCTCGTTGTAGCAAATCCATGCTGCTGTAGTAACTGCTTCCCACTTCCAGGGTCCTAGTATGAGCCACCACTTATTTAGCACCTGGTAATGTCAAGCCCTGGGTTGGGCAGTGTCTACACATTATCTCTAACCACAGCAAGCACCAAGGTAGATATCATTATTGTTATTTTACAGGTAAAAAACCTGAGGTCCTAGGAAATTAAATAAAACCTGTCTGAGGTGACACGGCTAGTGAGTGGCAGAAATAAGGCTTGAATTCAGGACTGTCCGAGTTCTATTCTGCCGCTTGGCATATGGAGAGTAAATGAGTAAACGCCTCCCCACACTCACTCTTGCCAACCTTCCTAAATCATAGCTTCCATTATGCAATTTTCATTCTCCCAAGATAGAGCCAAGGGTTAAGCTCCCATAATTTTCATTGCCCCCTACCCCTTAGTAACCCCAAATAGGGATGTCATCCAAGTAAAAAACAGCGCTACGCCATGTAGCTTTAGGGTAAGACTTTACCACCCACCCCTCCCCAAAAGCCACCCTCAAGTAAACATACATTCGAGATAAAAACTTTTGCTTGCTGGCTCTAGGACAAATCCTCTGCCCCTCTCCATCACCCCTATTCTCTAACCAGAAAGCTATCCCCAAAATGTTCCTACACAGAAATTTTGGAGTCCTCATTGCTCTACTTGTGGCATCCAGGAATCCACATTATAAATATCAAATTCCCTGGCCCGGCTTCAAGGCTCTCCACGATTTGCACAAATCTTGCCTTTGCAATCTAATCCCCAGTATTTTCCCCACATACAACTCCAGCTCCAGCCAGTGCTCACCTGTCACCTGGCCCACAGATAGGTCTCCTTTCACAGCTCCTCACCCAGGCTCCTCATGTGGCTCCTTCTTGGCCCTCTCTTTATTAGCCTATTCCACTGCATCCTTCCAGGTCCAACTTGAAGTCAACTCTGAGGCCTCTGATACCCAA
The DNA here is from genome assembly GCF_905146905.1 of Nyctereutes procyonoides. Taxonomy (NCBI): domain Eukaryota; kingdom Metazoa; phylum Chordata; class Mammalia; order Carnivora; family Canidae; genus Nyctereutes; species Nyctereutes procyonoides. The sequence continues at coordinate 43,354,747 of NW_026575140.1, read as the reverse complement.
TGTTCTCTCCTTCTTTAGATTTCTAGAGCACTGGTCCTCCAAAGGTTGTCCACTGCTCTTTGAATGAAATCCAAATTCCTCACTTAGGGCCTCAATAACCAACCCCTACTTTCTTCTATGTCTAGGGCCTTCCTCACAAAGACCTGGCGTGTGCCTGCTTTGGGGCCTTTCTATTTGTTGTTCCATTGCCTGGAATATTCTTCCCCATATGACCTGTTCTCTTTCCTCCTTTAGATTTTATTCCCGATGGGAACTATGAGACAGGCCTTCCTTGCCTACCCCTTAAAAAACAGTAAACCCTGCCACCTCCCTCCCTACCACACACTCTATGTCCCTCTTAGCCTGCTACTTTTTATCATCATCTGACATATTATATATGTATTTCTTTATTTTCTGTTCCTCTCTACTAGAATGAAAGCTCCAGTAAGACAGGGATTTAATTTGTTTTTTTGGTTGTCATGCTGTTACTCAATGAATTAATATTGGATGGATGAATGTATGAGTGAACCAATGGATGAATGTATGAATCTAGCACACACTCCACCTTGAGCAGAGATTTCTCCACACCAATTTTATTTTTTCCTTTAGGTTCTTCCAAGTTCATCCCTTTTTCAGCACCCTTATATTTCACATTCCCAGAAGCAGGCCTAGGTTTTGTGGAATCTGAAGCTTTTATAACCAGGGGTGGGTGGGGTGTGTCTTAAGAAAAATCACAAACACAAAATATCTAAGGCCTTTCTCAGGGACTTGAGGGGTTGTATAAGGCAGAGCCAAGTTCATCATCTTCAGTAGCTTGCACGGAAATCCTCCAGTACACATTCCCCTTGCTTGGACCACTCTTAGTTCTTCAGATGGTACTTCCCTTGCCAGCCAGGCCTCCATTCAGAGTGGTCTCCTCTCAGAGAAGAATTCTCCTTAATTCCCTTCCATACCCTGTTTTCTTCATGTCCCTTATCATTCACTGACATGATCTTTTTTTTTTTTAAGATTTTATTTATTCATAAGAGAGAGATAGAGAGAGACAGAGACACAGGCAGAGGGAGAAGCAGGCTCCATGCAGGGACCCTGACACGGGACTTGATCCCAGGACCCCAGGATCACGCCCCGGGCCAAAGGCAGGCATCAAACCGCTGAGCCACCCAGGGATCCCTGACATGATCTTTACAAACATTTCATCCACTTGTTTACTGTCCATCTTTACCACAAGAATGTCAACTCATGAGAGACTCTGTCTAGTTCAACAGTGCATGGAGCCCTGAACAATGTTTGCCATGTGGCTATTCTCTAAAAAGATTTGCTGCATAATAAAATGAGCCCAACAGCCATCTACCCCATTCTCTGAAGACCCAAGATATAAATAAGATCAGGGACAAAGAAGGTTGGTAGTTAACTCTCCCTTTTTCCACGACTTCTTGTGACCTCTAAGAAAGGGGGACATGACCATTTTGCTGCTAATGAATAAAGACAACAAATTACTTCTGGCTTTCACTGGGTTCCTTCTATTTCAGTAACTCAAAATGTTCAACAAAATATCCAGAAAGAACTTCTTACTCAGAAAGGATCAAAGGCTTTACTTCACATACTACATTTGTGGATGTTGGAATTCTCTAGTAAATTTAATGAGGTTTATAGTTTGTTATTTGTTTGATGAAAATGTGGTTGTCTTTTCATTATCCTTCCCCATGATGAGTGGTGATCTCCCCCAACTAAGTTCATAGCTTTGATGACATTTCGGTCCCATTTTCTGCTTCCTTCAGTCTGGTATCAGAATAGTTAAACCTCTATGAGACATCCATCATTATTTCCTTTTTTAAGTGTCGGGTAACCCACTGGTTCCCAAATATGGCTGCCCTCCAATCTACCTGTGATGTTTTCTACCACCATGCTATTGGGGTCCTTGCCCCAGATTTGTTTAATCAGAATCTCCAGAGGCTGGTAGGGCATTCTGCGTGCTTAACAAGCACCTGAGGTGACTCAGATATGCAGCCAAATTTGGAAACCGTTAGAAGGATTCCAAGAGAAAGGAATCTCCAAGATATTTACAAGACAAAGGTCAAAACAACTGGACCTACTCAGAAAAGATGAGTAGGTTTATCAATGTCGCATAATGAAAAATGAAAGCATCCATTCCCACCCCTCAAACACATGCACACGCACACATGCCTGATTTTCCTTGGTCTGTGCAAGTTACAGGATGAGGGCATTCAAGAAAAAGAAGATTAGTAAAGCCTTCGAGTTCCCAGATTACTCCCTCTCAGAAATATAAGCACTTCTGGAAATGATATGCAACCTTTCCAGTTTTGAGACAACCCGACAGGATGCTGAAGGACAGAATCACAAAGCTCTTAGCACCTAGAAGAAATTGCATTATCTAAGATTCCAGACACATCCTAAGAATGCTGTGTAGCCCGGGTGGAGTGCAGCAGAAAGAGAATACCACCATAACCAGAAAACTGGTGGTGTAAGCTCCGGCAAGCCCCCATTTCTTGATTATAAAATGAGCATAAAACCAGGCTACCCCAAAGAATAAAACAAGTTCAGAATTGCATACCAGACAGTATTCAAATGTGGCTCTTCTCCTCTCCACCTATCCAAAGCCAGGCTTAAATCTTAACCTCCTCACTGGGACCTTTCCCTATTACCTCACTTTGGGCAAAATTCTCTTTTCCGTGGGGATACAGTGGGCAACAGTAAAGTTATCACCAAGCAGGTCAAGAGCAGTAGGTGATCACTGAAATCACTTCATGAAACTGAATTTGGATGTGATTCTTTTATTTTGGCTTTCCCCTCTCTCCCTTCTCCATGCTCCTAACCTTTTTCTCTATGAAAGCCCTCAGCCCTGCCTTCATTACATGGAAAAGGTTAGTGCTTGTGCAGGGCTTGATGAAATCACACCATGCTCACCCAAGTTTTTTGCATAGCACGTAAAGCTCTGCATTCTCAGTGAAGGATAAGTCATTAAACACACTGGGCAATGTCACTGAGCACATCATGTATTATGTGACAGCAGTAACTTATTCATTAGGAATGTTCACTTATGTTTCCAAATTTTATCACCACCTCTTATATCAGGTGTCTACCACATATTAGGTCTGGTCCTGGGAATATGGTAGTAAGCAAATCAGACAAAAATATCTGCCTTTAAGGACCTTATGCTCTCCAGATGTATCAGATTTCCCATAATATTATCAATATCAGCTACTTCTCAGAAAAAGAAAATCTACTTTCAAGTGGACTTAGTATTTAAATGCAATAATCTCCAAATTTGTTTGACCCATAAGTAAAAAATATTTGATGACAATCTTTCATTATATGCATGTCTATTCAAGACTTACATAAAAAATAAAAAATAAATAAAAAATAAAATAAAAAAATAAAATAAAAAATTAAAAAATTAAAAAATTAAAAATTAAAAAAAGACTTACATTTATGTGGTTCTATACATATTTTATAAAGTACAGTCACCAAATAGAAATGTATAAAGATGGCTCAATCAGTTGGGCATCCAACTCTTGATTTCAGCTCAGGTTGTGATCTCAGGGTCATGGGATTGAGTCCCAAATAAGGCTCCATACTCAGAAGGCAGTCTGCTGAAGATTGTTTCTGTCTCCCCCTGCCCCTCCCCCCACTCACACTCTTTCTCTCTCTAAAATAAATAAATAAATAAATAAATAAATAAATAAATAAATTCTTTTAAAAATGTGTAAAGGTTACAATAAAGAATAAGTCTAAATAGAAGTTCTAATAGTTCCTTTTTAATTTTTTTTCCTTTTTATTATCCCAGTGGGATCACCTTGCACAGATCTAGACATGATCTCCAAATTCCAGATCAGCTATTTTACTACCTGTATGATCGTGGACATGCAATGCAACCATCTGTGCTTCAGTTTTCACTATAAAATGGATACAACAGCAATACTTATGTTGCAATGTTATTGAGAGGGTTAAATTAGATAATTTAGGTAAAGTACTTATTCCTGGCATATTATAGACATTCAAAATGATAGCAAGTATTATCAATATATTATTATCATTCTAAGTGATATCTGTTCACAATCACAATTTTGGAAGACAGTGTGTCTCCGAACACAAAGCTCTAAAGGCTATAGGACATGCTTCTCAGCCATTAGTATTAGGTATCAGGAAGGCCACGGGTTCAAGACCCAACTGGAGATCATGTTCTGCATTGTAACAGATGCAGGTAGGACACTATGGTATTTAGTATCTGTTCCCATTGTAAATCTTCTTGTTTTGACCCCTGGGAAGGTTTTCTGGATGATACTAGCTATGATGTCCTGCCTCCTGTCCCATCTCCTTCAGAGGCAGCTGCCTCAGACCACGGGGAACATGCGGTGGAGCTACCTGGTACATGCATTACAGGTTATTAAAGGGCATGGAAAAGTGCTCAGGCCCCAGTGCAGATCCAAGAGTAGTTTTCAAATTTCCCTGTTTGGATGGGAATGCTTTAAAACTGAAGTATGTTTTCCTTGGCAGAGGTACCCCCCATTAGATGCAATTTCTTCCTGACATTTCAGGAATTGTTTTATGTCTGCATTCTCTGTAAGGACTGTCCATGGAGGTCAGAACGGAAATTACAGTTCTAAGAATGCTCGCATTAGCATACAGGGTAACGCACAAGTCCCAAGCTAAATATCTCCATCCTGGCCAGCCTGCCAGTGGGATGATTAACAAGTCGGGCTGCCACACAGGGGACTACACTGGGAGCGCTCCTGGGACTGCTGCTCCCTGGGCCAAAGCAGGCAACGTGTGTTTAGTCTATCAGAGTATTTACTCAGGACGCCTATCACCGTGGAACCGAGACAGCCGAGACAGCCGTCTGAGAGAGGACTGCCTGCGTCCCCTGCAGAGCACGGATTGGGTGAGGTGGATCTATTTTTTTCACAAGATTCCTTTCCCAGCCTAACTCAACTCCCACTGTCAGGAAAGATCTGGCATGTTGGTCAATCATGGTAGCCTTAGGCAAGCCTGATTCCCAAAAATAAGGTTTCAGAAGGGTGATAGGTGTGGTAAAGCCTAACTACCTCCTTTGGGACTCAGCATATGGGGGGGAGGGTACCCACCATGTCAAACCCAACCAGGCTTGTGCCTAGCAATATTATACCTTTTCTATCAGTCTTTCTGCTTTTGGTCAAAAAATGCCTTAAGGAAGCAAGAATAGCCTATCAGACATACAGAACCCTGACGTTTAAGAGAAGAGCCATGACTTAGACTCTAAAGACCTGGGTTCAAATCCCACCTCTTACATTTCAGAGTCCTGTAAGTCACTTCATCGCTCTAAGCCTGTTACATATAATTTCCATACAGTGAAAATTATAAAATCTCTCTTCAAACTTTGCTTTAGAAACAGAAATAACAAAAGTTAATATGTTCAATTATTATATATTGAAATTTGAGTACATTTGTTTTTGTGCCATTGTCCAAATTAGAGGCAATATAGTACAAATTAAGCAGACAAAAAAAAAAAAGGTTCACAGACATTGGGGGAAAAACTGGGAGAAAATTTTAGAAATAATATAAAAATTGGGAAATAGTTATGGACCCATGGAAATAAAGCAAAGAGAAGGAACCAGTGGGCATCCAATTAGGCTGCATATTAGAGAGGATGTCCTAGGAGAGAATATGAGTTTTGAGTGCCTGCCCACAGTCACATACCAACCAACAGAAGTAACAGCAAAGTCAGGGCTAAAGATGTGATGGAGAATGACAGGACTGCACTGGCCAAACTGTTAATGAATGAAGAGAGCTGAGCATTCTCTGTAGCTGAAGCAAACCTATATAGAAGAGCAGGATACACAGAGGAGGAGCACAAGCATGGGAAGAAGAGGGTCTGGACAGAACAAGAGGGACACAGTTTTGTTCACCACTTTTGACCTAGGGGCCTCCCCAGTTCTCTTCTACTTTTCCCTCAGGGGTGTTCTGAGGGTAGAATGACCTAATCCAGAGGCTCTCAACCTCGGCTGCACATTAGAATTACCTGGGGAGGTCGTAAAAAATACCCTTTGCTAGGTCCCACCCAGACCGATTAGGTCAGAATACATGGGTGTGAGACCTGGGCATTGATAATTATTTTTATGTCCCAGGAGCTTCTATTTTGGAAACAGGGTTGAAAACCAGTGAAAATCAAGGAGATAATACCCCGCATTAGGACGATGTTCTGGTCCTTCCTTCCTTCCTCCTTCCCGCTTTCCTTCCTTCCTTCCTTCCTTCCTTCCTTCCTTCCTTCCTTCCTTCCTTCCTTCCTTCCTTCCTTCCTTCCTTCTTTCTTTCTTTCCTTCCTTCTTTCCTTCTTTATTTATTTGAGAGAGCGAGAGAGTGAGCAAGTACACAAGTGGGGGGAATAAAGAGCCTAGAATTAGCATCAGCACCACCATGCTGCAAGCTAGCACTGCCAATCAACTGTCATCTCTTGCACTTACACTAAGGAAGCCCTTTAGTAAAGTATATATAATTCAATGGACAATGTAGGTTGAGGTTGTTTCACAATTCTGTGTGAGGTATAAAGTATAACATCTATGGTGTAGTTTCTACCATTTCAGGGATTTTCAGGGACTACGACATGGAAGAGAAAGAGAAAGCAAGGCTCCAAAGTCACCCAATTAAGGGCCAAATACGTTTCGAAGCAAGACAGCCCTGGGGGGTATGTTTGAGGCAGCAGGTAAAGGTGTAGGTAGGAGGGCAGTGGGGAGGTGGATCTGAGCACCAGTAGTCTCAGCCTAGGACTCAGGGGAATAAACATCAAAGAGGAGGTAAGCCTGCTTCCCAGAAATATGCCACTCTTCATCGGAGTTTTTCAGGCTACAAGTCAGTACTCATTAGCAGATCATTAAATCAGCTCCATGGCTCTCCACTAGCATAAAAAGGAAATAGTCTAAACTGCAATGGAATAAAAAAGAAAAAAATGTTAGAGTGAATCGCACACAGAAAAGGAAAGCATTGTTCTGTGACAGCTGTATTTCCATGAATCTGAGTGCATTTATGTGTAACTAAGTGTGTATAGTGTGATGTGAGGGGGTTTTTTTAGCTTACAGTAAAAAAAGTTTGAATCCCACTGCCTTTTGGGCCCCTGATAGGTTTCCATGTGATACCATTTGAAAGGTGCAGAGTAGGGGCACCTGGGTAGCTCAGCTGGTTAAGCATCTGCCTTTGGCTTAGATCATGATCTCAGGGTCCTGGGATGGAGGCCTCTGTCATGTCTCTGGGCCCCATGCTCAGTGGGGAGTCTGGTTATCCTTCTCCCTCTGCATCTGCTCCTGCTTATGCCCTTGCTCACACTCTCTCTCACTCTCTCAAATAAAGGAAGGAAGGAAGGAAGGAAGGAAGGAAGGAAGGAAGGAAGGAAGGAAGGAAGGAAGGAAGGACCAGAGCATCGTCCTAATGCAGGGTATTATCTCCTTGATTATCACTGGTTTTCAACCCTGTTTCCAAAATAGAAGCTCCTGGGACATAAAAATAATTATCAATGCCCAGGTCCCACACCCAATGATTCTGACTTAATCAGTCTGGGTGGGACCTAGCAAAGGGTATTTTTTACGACCTCCCCAGGTAATTCTAATGTGCAGCCGAGGTTGAGAGCCTCTGGATTAGGTCATTCTACCCTCAGAACACCCCTGAGGGAAAAACAGAGAAGAGACAATTCTACTTTTCAGACAAGGAACAAGATCCAAGGCAGTTAGGAGATTTAGCCAAGGCTAAATCCATGTATCCATGTGTCAGTGTCAGACCTGGGTGAGAAGCCAGGTCTCCTGCCCATGGGGCCAGAGTGTCCGCTTCCCAGTGTCCCACACTCACCACTTTATCCAGCATTTTTCAGTTTAAAACAGGGCCACCAATGAGAAGACAGACAAAGATGGTTAGAATCTCAGAATTTCTTTGCACAATCATTCTCAGAAATGCGTCAACAAATACAAGTCCCTCCTTACTGGAATAACGAAATAGACCACTTAAGTAAATCAAGCCATTTGATAGAGGCCAAGAGAGCTATTGATACTAGTTTGCCTGTCTCCAAGGAACAAAATACTGAAAGGCAAGGGCTTAAAATGAATGAAAATGTATCCAATGCACAATCAAATGAAAATGTTGTGGGCCCGTGGCCAGGGATTATCTGCCAATTGGATCTCTTTCAGCGCCCTAAATTTAACCAGCTGGGATTCTTTTTTTTCTCCCTCCCTTTTCTTTAAGTATCATCTTTTTTCAACCTTCTGAAAGGAAGAGATTTTCTTTTTAATGGGAAATCTGTATTTCATCATAAAGATGGAACACAATGTGCATGGTTTGGCCAATCTCCTGGGAAGTAGGTTCTTTGTGTAGTATAGATTTGGCATAAAAAAAAGACATTCCACGAAGTTTATTTCAGGAATGATAGCCTGGAAGCATGTATCTATGGAATTTAAGGTATAACTTTACCCTCATTCCCAACATATTAATAATACTTTACATTTGTAGATCCTTGATCACCTTCGCCAATCAGCGTAATCTCAAAGTTTCCAAGCTGTTCCAAAAGACAATGAATAAAAGGAAGTGAGGGTATGGAGTGTGTGTGTATGTGTATGAGAGAGAGAAAACTCAGCTATTTACAGTGGTTATGACTCAGAGAGAGTATAGGTATTCTTTCTTTCATTTTTGCTTGTGTCTATTATTATAGCTTTTCTGTAACAAATGCTTTAGCACTTTGCAATCTTAAAAAATTATTTTCAGAGCATCTGGGTGGCTCAGTTGGTTGTGTCTGACTTTTGATCTCAGCTCAGGTCTTGATCTCAAGGTTGAGTTCAAGCCCCATGCTGGGCTCCACACTGGGCACGGAGCCTACTTTCAAAAAAAATTTTTATTTTAACTGGAAAACAATAATTTTAAGTTATTTTTTTTAATAATTTTAAGTTATAAGTGAAAAACAAATTACTCTAGTTGTAATCAAATGACAAAATAAAGGTTCTCTCTGCAAGTGTGATTGATCAGCCTGGAGCCAATTAACCATGATGCTCTGACTCCAGTCATCAGAACCAGAGTGCTCACCTGGCATCTGCTCTGCCAGTATTGGCAATTACCCAAATGAACTTGTTTCCTTTCCAGCAGCTAGGGAGAGTGGCTTCTGAGGAAAGTCTTGGAGACCATACGGTGAGAGTTGGGAGAGACCAGTTCCGCTGCACAGGAATCTTTTTTTTTTTAAAGATTTTTTTTTTTTTTTTTTTTTTTTTGAGATAGGGAGAGAGAGCGAGCATGAGTCAGTGGGAGGGGCAGAAGGAGAGAATCCTCAAGCAGACTCTGCACTGAGCACAGAGCCTGACACCTGGCTAGATCTCACAACCCTGAGTTCTTGACCTGAGCTGAAACCAAGAGTTAGACATTCAACCAACTGAGCCACCGAGGCGCCCTCTCTGCACACCTCTTAAAGACCAACTCTGTAGAGTCTGGGGGCCTGTCCTGAGCCATGCAGACTGTCTGTTCTGACCTGGGAGGGGCAATGTGGATTTGGTGTGGGTGCCCTGACCCAGGTTTGGGCCTCAGCTCTAGAGCCTTCTGCTCTAGGTCTGTTATAGAGGAACAACCATCCTCAGAGTTAAGACTCAGAATATCAGTTAGAGATAAATCCTGTGATAGCATCATTAAGTGTAAAAAATTTGACCAAGAAGATAATGGTAAGTGTCTGGGGTTACAGACGAAGCAACCATGGGATCACTTCTCTGGCTGAATCATAGCTAAGTGCAGAAAGGAATCCAGGAAGAGATGAGTCACTTGCTCACCTATCCATTTGCTCATTTATTCCACAGACATTTCCTGAGTAGCCCATAGGCACAGCTCTTGCATCCAATCACTTACCTTGTGGACCATATACAGTGTCTAGCTATGGGAAAGAGTGGGAGGTAAAATATAGTTCCACTTGCCAAGCTGTGCCTCCTCATGGAAGACTGTGGCTCTCCAAAAAAATGATGCTTTTCTTAATACAGAAGTGGTATTGGTGGAACAGGCCGTGTGCCTGCAGAGCTGTACCTGGCCAAAGGAAGAGCCACGTCCTAAAAATTTCACAAACGTGTGCTATGGGCCCTGTCAAGGGCCCATGCATCATGGTGGGCAAAAACGATACAAAGATAAAAATGGCATGGCTTCTGCCCTCAGGAAAATTAATCTAGGTGGAGACAGAAAGCAAATAATTGCAATAAGGCATCATGATGTCCTGTAAAAATCACAATAGAAGCAATAAAAAAAGCCCAGTTCAGAGCACTGTCCACAGTGGTGAAATGTTCAAAAAGGAAGGTAAGAAGAAAAAGATAAAGAAGGAAAAGGAAGAGAATTCTGACCATTTATTGTCCTTATCAAACATGGGAAATGAGGCTCAGAGAGGCTGAATGTAGCTAGTAAAAGCAGAGTGAAGATCTTCAGTCCATCTGTTTCCAGAACACTTTCTGAAACACTCAGTTCCCCACTATTTAATCTACAGACATTTATCAGGTTTGTGCCAGGCTGTGCCAGGAAGGGTGTTGGACATATGGGATACAGATTTCAGAAGCCATAGAAAGGTCTAGCTGAGGGGCACCTGGGTGCTCCATCAGTTAAACATCTGACTCTTGCTCTTGGCTCAGGTCTCAATCTTGGGGTTGTGAGTTCAAGCCCTACACTGGGCTCCATGCTGGGCATGAAGCCTACTTTTTAAAAAGGAAGGGGGGATCTGGTTGAGACCATAAACTGAGAATAGACTGCCTAGATTTGAATCCTAGCTCTGCCTCCTCTTCTTGCCTCTCTTGTGTCCTTTTCTATAAAATGGAGAAAACATACCTACCTAATGGGGTTTTAGTAAAGATTAAATAAGGTGATATATGTAAGACAAGTAGAATGGTGCCAGGGACACAGAGAGCACTATACAACCCATAGAGTATTATGCAAGTATGGTTGTTGTTGTTAAAGGTAGTGGTAGTAGTATAATCCTTATGTCATAGTTTCATGATGAAGGGAGTACTTTACAAACACAAATGACTGGCAAATAAAGCAGAAGGTGCCAAAGCTTTGAGATCAATACAGAGCCCAGGACAAGAGGAAGTGTTTAGATTAAAATGTCATGAAATATATCTACAGCTCTTTGCAATTAGAAAGACTGCCACACACACAATCCTATAAAGCAAAAGGGATGGGCATTATGTTATCCCCATTTGAAAGGCAAGAAAACAAGGATTAGAGAATCTGAATGACTTGTCCAAACTAACAGAGCTAAGCCATGGCAGATTGCTGTGTTCCACTTATTTACTGTATCACAATACTTTTAAAAAACTTTCAATTTGAAATTATTTCAAAATTACAGAACAGTTTAAAGGATCATCTAAATGACTCCTGTCTACCCTTTTTCACCTGATCTGTCAATCTTTAAAATTCACCACAGATGCTATCTCATTCTGTGTTATTTTTTTCTGAACTACGAAGAGTATTGGTATAGATCATGTCCCTTCACCCCCTCATGTTTCAGTATGTATTTTTTTTTTTAAAATAAGAATATTCTGCAACTAGAAAATGAGTAAGTTCTGGAGATCTAAAGCACAGCATAGTGATTATAGTAAAAAATACTGTATTATATACTTTAAAGTTGTTAAGAAACTAGATCTTAAATGTTCTTACCACATAAAAGAAACAATAATTACATAAGGTGATAGAGGTGTTAGCTAATGCTACAGTGGCAATCATATTACAATATCTAAAAGTATTGAATCAACACCCTGTATACCTTAAATATACATAACATTATACACCAATTACATCTCAATTTAAAAAAAAGAATAAGGATATTCCAAAGTAAATGATCAAAATCAGGAAATTAATTTTGACATATATTTTCATCGAATCCAGACGCTATATTCCAATTTGTCAATTGTCTCAATAATGTCCGTCATGGCATTTTTTTCCCAGCACAAAATCCAGTCCAGGATCACTTATAGTATTTAATGGTCACATCTCTTTAGACAGGCTTAGCTTAGACAACTCTTCAGTCTTTGTCTTTCATGATATTGGCCTGTGAAGAAAACAGGCCAGTTATTTTACAGGATGTTTCTTGCTTGGATTTCTCTGCTATTTCCTCATGATTAGATTCAGGTTATGCACTCCTGGCCCAAATACCACATAAGTGATGCTGTGCCCTTCTCAGTGTATCACATTCCTGGATCTGGACATCTGGATGCCTCATGATGTCTGTCTGTTTCTCACTGGCTCTATTAGCCTGATCATCTGGCCAAGATAGTGTCTACTTTCTCTGCAGTAAAGTTACCTTTTGCCCACTAATAACCAAAAACCAATATGTTGGGATACATTTTAAGACCATACAAATATCCTGTTCCTTATCAAATCTCCCACCCCAGGCTTAATATCCATTGATGATTTTTGCCCAGACAATCCTACGGTTGCAAAATGTGACCTTCCAAATCCACCACATCCTCCACTTTTATCAGCTGGCATTACACTCTAAGGAAGAATCCTCTTTCCCTATCTATCTATCATCTATCTATCTATCTATCTATCTATCTATCTATCTATCTATCTATCTATCATCTATCTATCTATCTATCTACCTTTAAAAAAAGATTATTTATTTATTTATTTATTCATGAGAGACACAGAGAGAGAGGCAGAGACACAGGCAGAGGGAGAAGCAGGCTCCATGCAGGGAGCCCGATGTGGGACTCGATCCCAGGACTCCAGGATCATGCCCTGGGCTGAAGGCAGGGCTCTAAACCTGAGCCACCCAGGTGTCCCCCTGTCTAAGTTTCTATCACAGAATGGACTCATGGATTCCTATTTTATTCAATGGGTTGTTATCCATTACCATCCTTATTTATTTCATTACTCAAATTGCTGGCTGGCAGGAGCTCCTTCAAGCTGGTTCTTGTATCTTCTTGACATCAATCACGTTTGCTTACTTTCTGGCACAACAAAATGTTACAGGCTTAATGTGTACCTTTCCAGGCCCAGCAATGGAATCAACATCTTTTTTTTCCTGAAGGACCTCTGGTTCTTTACAGTGCAGAATGGTATAACCGCCACTTCTATTCTTAGCCTGGCACATAGTCATTGAATGGATGACTGAACGAATGAAAATCTGCTTTCCTTGTGCACCCTATGAATCACTGCAGAGACAGAAAATTGTCATCTGACTCTTTCAGAATAGAGCCTTTAACATACTCCCACCTGTAGAACACACAAGTCCAGCTCCTAACTTCTTTCCCTCACACTTGTGCTTCCACCCTGCACAATATAATGAGGGCAGACATCCACTGAGTTGTCCTTGGTAATTCAGAAAGCACTTGGGAAAGTGAATCTCTCTAAACCTCAGGGACCTTTTCAGTGGACCTATTGTTGGTGAAAGGCTTAGGAAAAGACAGCTGAATCCACTAACTCAAAATATACAGGGAAAGGTAGGAGAAATGGAGGCAACATTTAGTACTAAACCCCCGAAAGACATTATTCCTAGTCATTATAACACTCTTCTGTATTATTTTCATCCTTATTTTTGCATTTGCAGCTCACAGAGGTATAATGATCCCTATTGAAGATCACAGAGCTGGTGAGCTATACAGTCCAAACCCAGGACCATTTGAATCTAAAGCAAAAGCTCTGATATATATACTGAAGAAGCCTGTGGGTAGAGATTTTCCTCCCATTTGTATCTTTTACTTTTAACCTATATTGCTTTTCTGAAAATAACTTTCCTGATATTATGAAAAATAACTTTGTTTCTAGATATTTTCTCTTTAATTAAAATAGAATGCACAATGTGTTCCCACAACCTGTTTCTTGGAACTTCATATCCCTGCATTTCTGGGGAAAAAGTTTCCTTAGTTGTTACATGCCTGATACACCACTTTCATAAATAACAACAAAAATCCATAAAGCAATATTGTCTAATTTTATTGCACATTGGGATCACCCAGGATCTTTAAAAACGGCTGGCATTCCTGCCCCAGACATTTCATTTAATTGGCTTGAAGCTGAGCTGGGCATTGGGATTTTTTCTTTTTTAAGTAGGTGGAGCCCAACACAGGACTTGAACTCATGACCCAGAGATCAAGACCTGAGCTGAGATCAAGAACTGGATGCTTAACCGACTGGATTCTCAGATGACCCTAATGTGCAGCAAAGTTAGGGAAACAATGCCATACACAATGAAAATAAAATGTTCTTTAAGGAATGAACAGCCATCCTGAAAATTAACCTGACCCTTTTTTCTTCAATGGCCCAGGGTATTCTAAGAAATGCAATTAAAGCTGAAATTTGTTTCTTAATAAAATTCTGAAATGTAAAAATAAAAAAAATGAACAACAAACAAAAATTTAAATTTGGCTTACTAAAAAGACATGATTAAAATTACGGATGAAATTGCAATTCCATGAAACAACAATCCAGTCAGCATTTATAGGGCAACTCAATGCTAGGCATCTTGCAAGGCACTGGGCGCACAGTGGAGAAGCATGTCATCGTGCTCAGGGCCTAAAGGAATCTTGAGTAAAAAGGCAACACCCATCAACAGTGGTCAATGCTAGGAAAAAAAAAAAAAAGTCACTAAGTCCAGGTGCAGGGGATTCTGGGAGCATGAAGCCAGGTGTACACCATGTGGGATAACAAGGAAGACTTCCCTGAGGAGGTAAAGTGCTAGCTAAGCTTGGAAGGATTAAAGGGTGTTAAAATTTGGGAGGAGAGATGAGAAAGAAGCTGCTGGTGGTTAGTATTTAGGCAGAGGAGCATTGCAGTAGACGAACTGTGAGCCTTCTGAACTTTTTGGTCAGCACGAAGCCTGTCTAAATGGGCTCTAAGGTAACATGAACTACCAAAATACCAGAAGAAGCAACTAGTCAAAACTCACAGACTTAGCAGGTTGCTCCTTGATCATCTGTCTCAATATGAACATTAAAAACATGCCAACATGGATGCCTGGGTGGCTCAGCGGTTGAGCGCCTGTCTTCGGATCAGGGCATAATCCTAGAGTCCCGGGATCGAGTCCCACATCAGGCTCCCTGCATGGAGCCTGCTTCTCCCTCTGCCTGTGTCTCTGCCTCTCTCTGTGTCTCTCATGAATAAATAAATAAAATCTTTTTTTTTTTAAATAAAATCTTAAAAAAAAAACATGCCAATAAAATACTAATTTCCTTTTCTGTTGTATTTCTCATCTCTAGGTTCAGGTAATTCCCATTTTCCAAGAGCACCTTGGCATTCTGATTTACAACCGTTCTGCCAATGTGGCTTCTCCTTCTCCCTTTCCCTGTTCAGGATGAGGGTTATTCACTTCCCTGAGCCAGGCACGTTCAAGATGGCTATCTGAAGCAGCTTGCATTAGAAGATGAGAAGTGATCACCACATGTGAATAAAGGATTCAGCTATATACTATATATATTTTTTAATCTTTGATGACATCTGCAGAAGTTAGAACAGTGGGTTCTTAAGTGAGCAATTAGGGATTATGTAATAAACACACTGTAGAATGTGGAAGGGTTTATTTAGAGGAGTTTTGGCAGCAGCAGGACAGACCAAGAGTGGAACAAGGATAAGCTCACAAGCCAACGTCCTGCCAAAGTCCTGCACTAGCTTCAAATCCCAATCCAGAACAGGAAGTGGAAACAGGTTTGAGATGGCAGCAGATGGCCCAAGGCCATGGGAAATTCCGTCTAGTAAGTATCTCTAGATTAGGGGCAAATGCAAAACATCATACTGTCAGTTGCTTAGAGATAGAAAAATGAATGAGACATGACTCCCGCCCTAAAGGAAGCAGAAAATTATAACATTTTTGCCCATTTCTTTGGCTAATTATTAGGCATATCCTAATTGAGAAACCACATCATCATTGGCTCATAACTAAAAAAAAACTATCAACCAAAAGGTTCAGATAGGAAATAGCCTGGGCACGTAGTAAAAATTGGGCCACTGATGATATAAAATTGTCTAAAGGATGACTGCCTTCTTGATTCAACAAATGGCCCTGTGCTTGGTGATGACAATATAGAGGGGCCTACGTCAGATATAGTCCCGGCCCTTAGAGAGTTTACTTTCATTCCTGTACATCTGCACAGATAGGTACAAATAGGTGCCTTACAAATATGCAGAGAATTCTTATATACAGAACGTCACGTGATCCTGCTAACAACTAGCGAGGATCTCAAAAAAGGGCATATCGGTCCCCAAGGTTCAGAGGGATTACAGCATTTGCCCCAGATCTCCAGCTGGAAGTGACATTGACAGGAGGTGGTATTCCAAGGCCAGTTCTCAGGTCCCTCTATCCCCTTGCATGTGGCCTGAATGCACACAAGCTGACAAGGCAGACAAGAAGAAAAAGAAGAAAACAGTCTAAATAGAGCCAAGTACAATTTCTTTCTTCCTAACCAATTTCTACATTTCCAGCAGCTATAAATGCGTACCCCCCAAAAAAAGCAGTTCTTGACTTAATCATGTATCCCAGAGAATCTTAACCTTCCAGCATTTGAGGTAAGGGTGTTTTAAAAAAATAATAATCATTATTCCCCCAAAGCATGTACTTTATTGTTGAATACAACCATTGTAGGAAAAAAAAATCAGAAAGCAGCCGAATCTGGTTTCTACTTTTCCCCTTTAGAGCACTCTCTTTCTTTCTTAGCTTTGATAAGCCAAGGCAGGAAACTAATAGATTATAAATGCTTTGTGATGATGCCTTTGGAACCAATTGATTTTTTTCACTTATTTCTAGACAATACTAGATCAGCTGGAAAACACCGGTAGAGTTTTCCATAGCAACTCATGATACAAAAGACCTCCAATCAAAAGACTGAAGGCATTAATCCTTTCTCCATGATGGTCACTTACATTTCTTTGGACTGTCACTTTCAATCAGCAGGTAATGACACTGGAAAGTACTTAAATGGACTTTCCCATTTTATTCCTGGCTAATCTCCCTAACACCCTCTCAGAAACGCCAGCCACATCTAACTGGGGTTTGTTACCAAAGTCTTCAAAATTTACAGAACATTTTTTTCTTTTACATTTGAAACCTCATCTACCTCATAAATAACTCCTTTTATCACAAGTGTGGATGTTCCTGTAATGATACCTGCAACATGTCAAACATTTCAAAAGTTATCTGCTTTTGACCTCTGGGTTAACCAAAGTTAACCAACAAATCTGACTGCTTTAAAGGCTCCCTCCTGCTCCAGCTGCTGTTTCAAGCTATAAATTACTGCTTCTCAGGGCAGTGACAAGACAAGGTACCAGGATCTTTGCTGACGCTGCATAATTTGTGATTAAATATGGTCTTGGCTTCCTTTCCCAGCAATCAAATATGTGGACATTATATACAATAATGAGAAGAGGGCTTCCTGGTAACCTAACCATACAATGATTACAGTGTCTTAACCACTTTTGGAGTTCCAATTAGAGAAAGTTGATTTTTCCCTAGTTCCTTACACCTAGGCCTAATCTGTGCCATGCTCTACAATAAATCTGTAGTGTGCCACAACTTCCCACTACCTGTGCCTTCTATTGGCAAAGCCTTCATACACACACACACACACACACACACACACACACACACACACTTCCTCATCAGTGGAAATTCCTGCTTACTCACCTCCGAGACCCAGTTCAGGTAGAACCTGATCTAAGAGACCCTGCCCAACATCCCAGTCAAAGGTGAGTCTCTCTCACCCATGTTCCCAAGGCACCTTGGACACCTCTGCTTTAACACACATCACCCTATATTCTAGTGATTTCCTTGTACATCTGCTTTCATCACAGCACAGTGAAGCATCCTGGTTTCCACCACAGTCTGAAAAGGCAGGTTGAGGTCCAAACCCAAGTCGATCTTGTTTGCTTTGGAGACTTGGGGATCTTTCCCTACCATACCTATTTAGTGAGGCTAAATATACCTCCTTGAAGCAGGCATTTGCTGTATGAGATGATTACATGGGAAAAGATGCAGAGAGTGACTGGCACAGATGCTGCATGAATGGCAGCTGTTCCTCTTCCTCCTCCTCCCTCCCAACATCATCATCAATATTATTAAGTTCTAAACCCCATCAGTCACCATGTCATCTATTAATCATTGTATTTTCATCTCTAGAATATGAAGGGTATAGGTACTCAAGTATTTGTGCTGAACTCTGAAGACAAATACAGTTTTACTAGTAGTCAACAGGGCGTGAACTTCAGGAGGTACAGAGCTGCATCTTAGCCCATCTGACGCCAGTAAATGACCTCCTGGACTGGTACAGCTAAGTTATAAACATGAAGTTCCTCCCACGTTGTTTTCCTAACCAAAGGCTGGAAATTAGTTCTTGCTGTCAAGGAACATAGACAATAGTTTTTGTTCCTTTGGTGGTGTTGGGGGTGGTATGGATTACTGAATCATATTTTACATTTCAACAAAAAAATAAACAGGTTCCTCTTAAACGTTTGGTTTATAAAAATTCTCCCAAATCACACGGAGCTGGAGATGGATGGCAGATTGCTAAGTTCTTGCCGAGTCAAATGTAAAAGAATCATGACAAATTGTTTCTTGGCTCCCTTGTTTTTCCTTTGAAAAAATAATTTACAATGTGGGATGGGTTAACTCCCTTGTATCGTCTAAATCCTCAGAAAATCTATGGCAGGCTCTGTCTGAAAGGCTAATTTGACCCCGTGGGCCTGACTCTAACTAGATTTTCTCAGCCCTAGACATTAGACACGCTGTCCGTCACTCAAGACCCTGACAGAGCAAAAACAAAAAATTTTAAATAAACTTTTTAAAAAAGGAGACTCTGCCAAAGCCAACCTAAATGTTTTCTTTCTGTGAAATTTAAATATGTGTTAAATTGGATTCCACCCAGCCATTCTTCTAAATCTAAGTCAGGGGGTAAGAATTCAGTAAACAGCTTTATCTGTCAAAATCACCCCACAAGATCCATTCAGGACATAAGTTCATGGTAGAATGTGGTCTTTTGATCAATGATAACACCTAACATTTGTTCAGATGCTTACTAGCGCCAGATACCGGGTTGAAAATTGTATGGGCCTGAGACCATTTTGACTCCACACAATTAGCCCATGAGGCTGGTATCATCCATATCATGATCCATTATACAGATGACCAAACTGAGCCCTGTCCAAAGTCATACAGTGAGTGGCAGGACTGGGTTCATTTCAGGAGGGTGTAGCTCAGAGGCAGGGCTGTCACTGCAAAGGTCCAGGGCCCCTTGCTGCTCCACAGTCACCACCTGGTTTCAAACCTCTGTGGTTCACCCACAGGCTCTTGAATTTGTCCTTGTTGTTAAACGTCTTATGTTTGCCATCATTGCTCTCCCTGACATTGATCCCCACCCTGCCCTCAGCCCAAACCAAATCGCCCACCTGCAAAGCAGTCACCGAATAGAGACTGAACAGCTTATCCAATCAGCCTTACTCTGCTTCCTTCCAATTCTTCTTTACGGCAGCTGATCATATAGAAGCCATACATATCCCATGTCCAGATATTAAAATGTGGAACTTGTTGCATGTTCAATTCAGTCAGATGGTATGTCTCACCTGAGATGTATAGGTTCAATACTCTAACCTGTGTGGTAGATGGGGATACAGATTTGGAAACAGCTCTGGATACAAAGTCCACCCCCACCACTTAGATCAGTGCCCTTGGCTTTCTCACTGAAACTCTTAGAGCCCTAATTTCTTCATTTTAAAATAGTCATAATGAAGTTCTTCAAGATTGTTGCAATTACATGTATAGCACTTGGTGGTAGCTGTTTTTCAATAACTGTTAACATCTTTGCCCATGAAAAGGCAGCATCTTTTAATGGCCTCTTGGCTCTTCTGTAATCTAGCTGGAAAACCTCTGAAAGAGCAGAGCAGCCACATCCATCCATCCAACAAATACTTACGAAGCACCTATTGTGTGTCAGACATTTCATGAGAGTTTGAGACCCACACTAGGCTATCAAGGCTCATTTCTGGGAATGTAAAGGAACATTGCTTAAGCTCCTATCTAGTGTTGAGCACTTACATGGAGAATCTCATTGACCCTCACAACCATTTGAGGGCAACGTCACTTGCCCTTGTTTTACATATTAGGAAATGAGGCTCACTCTGAAAAACCTGGAAGCATGGTCAAGGTCCCACAGCTATGAGAGGCAGCATGAGTCACCACTATGATAACCCTTTATTGGGACTACTGGTCATCTCCCATCATCTCATCCTTCCACAGTGTTTAATTTAGGAAAACTTAAAGGGAGGATCAGTTCTTTTAACTTTCAACACAAGTCAATTAAGTCTGGCATAATCCTGGCCTCAAAAGCAGGGCTTGCCACTTAACAGGGAAAAGGTATCTTCTGGGATTGCTGGCAATTATAGCAGAGATGCAGAGACCAAGAGTTTAGGGCAGGTGGGCAAAGAAGGCTTAAAACTATCACTGCCCATGCCACCAACTCTTTCTGGCCCCATACCTGCCCTTTCAAAACCCAGGTCCAGTTTTCAAGCTTTAGGTAAAAATCACTGGAATGGATACTCAGAGATGGCCAGGCTTCCTGAACGCAGCTGGGAAACACCCATGCACAGCCTCTCCCCCACAGCAAGAGCCATACTGTCAGCTAGACACAGGTTCAAACCCTGCCTGACACCAAAGCCCACCTCTTTCTACTGTGTTACACAATCTCTGAGCAAAACTTTCATATTGGGGATCCCTGGGTGGCACAGCGGTTTGGCGCCTGCCTTTGGCCCAGGGCGCGATCCTGGAGACCCGGGATCGAGTCCCACGTCGGGCTCCCGGTGGGTGCATGGAGCCTGCTTCTCCCTCTGCCTGTGTCTCTGCCTCTCTCTCTCTCTGTGACTATAATAAATAAATAAATAAATAAATAAATAAATAAACAAACAAACAAATAAATAAATATTAAAAAAAAACTTTCATATTGTCTGTGATCTACTTTAAAGCCCTGCAGTAATGACAGTGAGTTATACATATTTCTCTCTTTTTAAAAAAGATTTATTTATTTTAGGGGAGAGAGAGAGAGCGAGCACACAAGTGCTAGAAGGAGAGGGAGAGAGAATCTCAAGCAGACCCTGCATTGAGCACAGCTTGACGTGGGGTTGGGTCTCAGAACCCTGAGATCACAACGTGAGCCAAAACTAAGAGTCAGACACTCAACCCACTGCACCACCCAGGTGCCCCAAGATATACACGTTTCCAAGTTAAATTTCAATCTACCTCTGAGGGGTAGATGATTAACATTTACATAGCCTAAACAAAGATCTGTATTCTAGGGGAGTGGTTATTAACATCTCAAGTACCCTAATTAGGAATTCACACTGAGGGGTGGTTAGCTAGAATAAAGGGAGCAACTATAGGCACTTCAAAGACTGTTGTCTAAATCTGCACAGGAGTCGTTAATGAATATTAACATATAAGGGGCATTAGAAAAAATTAAAAATTCCCCATTGCTAAAATGAGCAACACTCAAGAAATCGGATTGGCTAGTAGAACTGCATGGACATCTCTACTCTAGCATGAAGAGGACTTAGGAGTAGCACCAAGGTCCAGAATTCTGTAAGATCCTGTGTCCCCAACACTAGGAGTCTCTCACCTGATGCAGCCAGAAGACTGGCCAACTCTAACACTAGAATGTTATTATGCTTGTTTCAACCTAAACTTTTACAAGTATGGTCAGTGGACCTCCAGGACAGAGAGAATGCATTTCACAGAAACCTAAAGGAAAAGGATTTATGATGGCTTCTATGCTTGCTGGCTAAAAATGCTTATACTTATGAAAAATTTAGCCTGTGACTTGCTTGCATTGTAACACACAGGTTACTGGGGAGGAAATACAGTTCCTAAACCAACCAAAAAGAACCTGACCACCCTTGAACGGATAAATTAATTTAGGTCAGTGTCCAAAAAGCCAGAATGCCTGGCTTCAAAGTGAGTGAGAGGAGGACCCTTTAGAAATTCTAAAGTTCTCCCTGAAGTCTCAACGGTGAAATACAGTCCATGTTGCTGTTAGAAGGCCAGGTTCTGGATCAGACTGTTGGGTGAGAATTCCAGCATGAGTTCTCACACTTCGCTGTGCCCTCTGTCTCTTCACTTATAAAATGGCAACACTGATCGACATCCTCCTACAGCAGTCAGGAGAATCAAAGGAGCTACTGAAGGGAAAAGAACACAGATCTGAAAGAAGCCCTCACAGGGGCACTAGGGTGGCTCAGTGGTTGAGCGTCTGCCTTTGGCTCAGGGTGTGATCCCGGGGTCCAGGGCTCCCTGCAGGGAGTCTGCTTCTCCCTCTGCCTATGTCTCTGCCTTTCTCTGTGTGTCTCTCATGAATAAATAAAATCTCTTAAATGAAGGAAGGAAGGAAGGAAGGAAGGAAGGAAGGAAGGAAGGAAGGAAGGAAGGCCGTCCTCGGAAACGTTAGTTACCATTACAACAGAGGAGGACTAAGAATTGCTTTTCCCAAAGCACTCAGCTGGTGTTAGCTATCATTTCATGACTTACCATTTGCATTTACTTTTTTATTCAACAAACATATCCTGTGTGCCCATGCCATAGGGGAAGTGGAGATGTAAGAACCACATGATACCCCCTAGGCTGCTTGCCAGGCTCTTTGCCCTCAAGAGAATCCTAGACTAATGTGCAAGTCAGACAAGTAGACAATCACAATGTCAATGAGGTTAAAGTCAAAGTTTTATGGAAGCAATCCACTCCACCATCACTCCCCGCCCCCGCAAAAAAAAAAAAAAAAAAAAAAAAAAAAAGAACAGAAAACTGCTAACTGTGCAAGGAGAACTCTGGGAAAGCTTCCTAGAGGAAGTGACACTTGAGATGGAGGTGGGAGGACTAGAAAACGTCAACACCCTACGACCCTGAGGCAGGAAGTATCAATCTGCCTATTTGTGTGTTTGCCTGTATAAACTGTAATGGGTGTTTTAAAATGTATCCTTTTCATCTGGGACTCCCCAGCTGTGTTACATTTCCAAGCCCTTCCCTCTGACTTTTATGAGCTTTGGTCTCTAATAGGGGCCTATCTGAGGGCACATTGTTTCCTCTCATTGTTAGAGCAGTGGGCTATACAGCTCAGATTCTCAAGGACTTCCCTAAAGGCCTCTGAGGAGGGATTGAGATATGCAATATGGAGATCCAGCCAGTTTAATGTCATTGAGAGCCAATTGGCTATTGAGCACTTACTACATGTCAGATACTGTTCTAAGTGCCTTACCTGTATTAACCTGCCTATTCCTAAAAACAACTCTAGGAGGTAGATGCCATTAACATCCCTGTGTTACAAATGAGAACACAGAGATTGGTCCGTGACCACAAAGCCACAGAGCTAGTAAGTGGCAGGACTACAATTCAAATACCACACCATGTGACCTAGGAGAGACCGACAGTAGTCTTTCTAGAAGCAAGAGTATAAATCAGGTCTTACCACTACAGTAGTGAAAGGTGTGCTGTGTCTGTAACTTGGGACTTCTGTGAGATGCTGGATATATCTGCTCCTCTTAGCCACATTAGTATCGTGAGTCTGCATGGTAGGCATTTCTGCTTTGCCCACTGTAAAATGACTAAGTTGCTAATAAAAGCAATGACTCTCACTGTGACTCGTGCCAACCCCAGTTTCTAAGTGCCAATGGCCTGTTGGCTTTTCCCACCGACTTTTCTGCATGGCTCTAAGCAGACAAACCACCCAGACTGCTGCAAATGTTACTCAGAGAAGAACACATGCCAGGAGCAACAGGAAAGAGGGGCCCACCCTCATTGCAGATGGAGCTTTCCTAAGTAAATCCATCCTCCAAAATAAGTTAATTATTCTTACTTGGGATTCTCATGAAACTTGCAATTGCCAAGTACTTCAAGATCAATTTCATGAGTATTTCCCCAACTGGCTCTATAAGATTGTATTGGCCATTTTTTATATAGAGTTTTGGTGACTTGCACAGGGGTGGGGATGCAGGTACTCAGAGGCAGCCTCAAGGTTCAAAACCACTCAGGCCCAGTGTGCCAAATCACTAGGCTGGCTGGCATAAAAGGACCTACTTGCATTTTGGTTTCTCACTTGCCAGGAGATCTCAAAGGACTATGGATATTGAGACATTTTGTTAGGGCTGAAAGGAACACGTGCCAACTTTTTAACTACTAAAAATCCAGAATAGACCAAGCAGTTGAAGAAACAAAATCAACCAGATGGAATCTCCTGAACCATAAATCCTTCATGATCACTAACAAGTAGGTATACCCAAAATTGTCTAAAGGAGTGTGGGGCTTGGAAATCATGAAGACTTGGGGCCTAATCCACCACTTACCAGTGGCATGAATGGACAAATCATCCTACTTCATCAAGCCTCAATGTCCCTCATATGCAATGAAGATATCACCATCCCTCCATAGCCAATGTTACTACCTATGGGATATTTTATAAATGGAAGAGAGAAAAAGGTATCATCTGAGTGGAAGGTTTCAGAAAAAAGTGCACCCTCTTTGCTGGCTCCACCTGCACAACTTTGCATCCTCCACAAAGACTGATTATAAGAAATTCATGAGAAAAATGTGGGCAGAGTTAGACATCCTTCAGGTTTGTTTCAAACCTCACTCTCTTGCAGAGGCCTCCCTGGTCTTTTGGGCTTCTGCATGGTTCTTGTCAAATACTTGTTTCTTCAGAAATGTTTGTGCTGCGTGCCAGTCATCTTGGACCAACTGTAAGCTCAGTCACGGTTGAGCCTAGATCTCTCACGGTCAGCTGCTGTAAGACCAGAGTTTGGTATACAGTCTAGCACACAGCAAGCTCTTATTGAATAACTCAATAAATAAACAATAGTGGTTGGAGGCAGGGGGCTAAAGGAGATGCCCTCCCACCACACCCCTTCTGCTCTGAAAATGGGTTGATTCCTCTAACTCACCCACGCCCATTTGGCCTATCCATGACCAACAGATCCCAAATGTCAAATTGAATAGAAATCCTGACAGACTTCCTCTTATTTTTCAGCTTGTTTATGTCTATTTTTAATTTATAACAAAGATAACATTTATTCATTGAATCAGTAGATGCTTGCTGATTAGCTCATCTCTACCAGGCACGTTTCTAAGAATTAGACATGTAATCATGAGCAGAGTCATGGAATTTACCTTCTTGCTGGGAGATTGCCGGGAGAGATAAACTACAAATGATTAAACAAATGAACAAGAAAATTTCTGGTCATGATGAGTACATGAAGTATCATGTTAGAAACAAAGTAGCATGTTAGAAAATAATTATAGGAGGGGACATGGTGACTTTCTACTGAGAAGCTGAGAAGCTACCCTAAATGACAAAACATTTCCAGCTATGCAAAGATCTTGGGCAATGGTGTCTCTGGCCGAAGGGACAAATAGCAAGTGCAAAGGCCCTTAGGTCACTGAGCTTGGCACATCCATGGACCAGAAAGAAGGTCACCATGATTGGAGCACAGGGGGAGAGGGGCATGTGGTGAATGTGGGGCAGTGGGCAGGGTTTGTACCATATAGTGACTTGTAGAGAAACGGATACAGATTGGTTCTAAGTGCAATGGGAAACCACTGAGGGTGGAAGGGGTTAAGAAAAGGAATGGATAATCCTACCTATATTTTAATAAAATCACTCCATATGTTCTGTCAACCAGGAGTATAAGTGAGAGGCCAGGTAGGAGGCTAATAATCTAGGCTAGAGATAAGGCTGGTTTAGACTAAGGTGATAGCTGGGTACAAGAAACAGATTTAAGGGATCATTTAGAGATAAAGTGACAGAATGTGTTTTGGATTGTAAGTGGAGAGAAAGAGACAAAACAGGCTTGATATGGTCCAGAAGAAAATAAGCTACAATGGTTCTCTTCAACTGTGTACTACCATGGATCTGGCCCCACTGGCTCAATTAACCCTTACCATTCTGAAAGGGAGGTACTTGTTATCCCCCACTTAGCAGATGAATAAATTGAGGCTAAGAGAGATTAAGTAGCCCAAACGAAGCTAGGATTCGTGCCTCCAGTGATTTGTGCCTTTCAAGATTCCACGGAGTCTGGGATCCTATTCCAGTGGAAGTTGCAAAGTCATACGGTCTGCAGGAAGCCCTTCCAGGGATCCAAGTACTCTGATGGTAAATTAAGCATTCTGTGAGCTCAGTGGGGCTGAAGTAGCATGCTGCGAAATCCAAGGGCAGGTGTCACGTGCAATCTGTTTTACAGCATTCGCCCAGAGTTATTTCAGCCCTGTGATCTCACATGCCCCGTGAAATGATGGGATGTGACAGGGCCAACCAAGGGGATCCTATCAGCAAAAGAGCAAGCTGGCAGTTGTTCTAGTAGTAACAGTTGTAGTGTAGTTGTTTCAAGTAGTTCTTTCCCACTGTGAGCCACTGCCAATTTCTAAAACTGGATGGTCAATGACAGTGGTTAATCCATTGGATATGGTGGTAGATGGAAATGAGCAGGAGCATGAGGACCTAAAAGACCAGGACTACACCCCAGGTTGACCCATCTGGGAGATGCTGGGCCTTTCAAAAGTTTCTTAACTCTGAGTTTTCAGCTTCTTCTTCTCTAAAACATGGGCAACAAAACCACCAACCTCATAGGGCTATATGAGGACTTATGTGAATGACCTGTGGAAAAAGCCTAGTCCTGCAGGGCACATAAAAATTAATAAAAATCCATCAGTATCATCCTCCTCCTCAAATACTAAAAAGAATGAGCCACTGTCTTCAGCTACAGCCCTCCTGTATTCCTAGGAGAGGTGAACTGCAGAATTCTTTTTAAAAGTATGTGGTTTTTAAATTCAGAGCATTCTGCAATAGTCCTCTAATGCTGTAGCAAAGAGATGGGTGTTTAAGGACAAAATTCTTGGCTTCACTCTAAATTCATGGTATCTACCTCTGGAATAGCATGCACAGAACAAACTGTTAACCAGATACCAGATCTTGCCAACTTTATAGTCTTGTGAAAGTGAAATAATCACATCTTTAGAGCTACAAAATTGAAAAAGGCTTCTCTTTTACTAAGAGAAACAAATGAAACCCCAGGCAAATGAGCTTGTCTGAGCTTTAGGCGTCTCATCTGTAAAACTGCAATAATACCTTCCTTTAGGAATGTTGTAAAGATTAAGTAAAATAACTCATAAATGTTACTTTCCTTCTGCTTCAACCTCTCCCCAGCTCACTGTCAGGAGGGACAAGCAGTTAGAGTCTGAAAGTTTCCATTGGTCAAGTAGAGGCTGAGATGGCCAGTTCTTGAATATCATGAAGTTAACTTCCACAGGGGTTCTATACATGCCATGAATCAGAATAGGCTGAGAGTCATAAAAATCCCCCAGAGAGGTATAAACCAAAGTAGGAGCTCATAAGACACCTTCTCTTTCCTGCCACTGCTAAAGACCCTATAATATTTAATTATAAAAAAGCATATTTGTAACACTTTGGTTTTTCCATGAGCGTTCATTTTTTGCAGACCCTACCTCATCTACTAATGTCCACAGTCCAATGAAGGCAGGGCAGCTGTTACCGGTCTGTTTTACAGAAGTGGAAACCAAGACACAGAAAGGCTAAGTGATTTAACTAGAATCGCACAGTGAGTCTGTACATGAGCTCTGATGAGAATGCAGATTTCCTGGCTTCTAGTCTACTACCTTCTCTGCCACACCGTAACAATCATGTTCTTAAAAAGAATAGCTTGCTTTGCTTCTTTAACTTCAATGTGTGTTATGAGTTATAACTGAACCATTGTGCCTTGAGGGTCCAATCTCTTACATTCCTTCAGGTGCACATGGTAAGGACAATGACAATAATAATCATGCTAAGTGCTCTGCTGGGGTCTATGGCCAAATCCAGGCCTGTTGCCTCTTCTGGCAGCAAAGTGACAATATGTTCCTGCCTTTATTTTTTCTTGTGTTTCCTCTGCCATTTATTCAGCTCTCTAAAATCTTGCTACTTAGAGAGGTCATTCAGGTGGGCAACATCACCATCCCCTCTGAGCTAGTGAGAAATAGACATTCTCAGTTTTCATCACAGCGCTTCTAAATCAGAATCTGCATCTTTTTTTCTCTTTTTAAAGATTGTATTTATTTGAGTGAGAGCAAGAACAAGAGAGATCACAGAGGGAGAGAGAGAAGCAGACTTGCGGCTGAATGGAGAGCCCGACGCGGGGCTCGATCCCAAGACCCCGAGATACCTGAGCTGAAGGCAGACACTTAACCAACTGAGACACCCAGGCACCCCTCAGAATCTGCATCTTAACATGGTTCTCAGATGATCTGTATGCACGTTAAGTTTTAAGTAAGCATTCCTCTCAAGAACTCAGTATGTGTTCAATAATCAGCCAATGCAGAATGTGGGATGTTGATAGTGGCTGTTACAGTGCGATTTCTGAGTTGCTTCAAGTGTCTATTCATTAATTTCACCAGCATTTAATTACAGTACGTGGTACATAATAGGCATGAAATGAATATTTGTAGAACAAATTGGTTGATTTTTTAACCAGTTAATCTACATGTTACTACATCTCCCCTTTCTCCTCATGCTCCTCTAATCTGGAGAATTCAGTGAATTACTCAGTACATGTGAAAGTCTTAGAACAGTGCCTGGCACATAATAAGTGCTCAACAAGTGTCAAATATCATTATTAACAGGCCATGAAGGTAGCTGCATTCAAAACGGCCACTTTGGCTTTGAGAAGGAACACATAACATGGGCCACCTTGGCTCTTTGTGGGAATGCCAGTTGGTTGAATACAAACTTATCTTTAAAAACAGACACTCTGAAGCATACTTTGTAATGCATAGGAAAATTATTCCAGTGGATTCCAGGAAAATGATTAAGTGTCCAGGAGAGGTGGGCTGACAGATTATCAGTGTTGGTATGTAAACTATGTTTGGCATAGCAGTAAAAAGCAAAGTACTTCCTCATATCTGTATCTGCCTCTGGTCTTACTTTTGATATAGAGATAAGAGACTCTGAGGTAATGAATCATGGTGGTGGAGAATGGCTTGATGGACAGGCCTACTCAATCTATTCAGATAGACACTTCTGGTTCAAAGGTAGCTTTAAATGTTAATAAGCCTATGAGCCTGCACTTGCTAACCATGTCTTCTTCGTGCCTTGCTCTTTCCCACTATACTGACTTTGCCTCCTGCCATTAATCCCTTCCTACAAGAGAACTTCCCACTTCTCTCCACATCCCCACCTTTAAACATCAGCTCAAATCCATCCTGCTTCCCATCACCCATGCTTCAGCCTAGGGTCTTTCCTTCCCAACATACTTGGCAGCTATAGGTGTTGTTACGTTAGTCGACTTTTCTTTTTAATTCCCCCAAGTTTCACTAAAACCACCACCAGAACAGGGATGGCACATCACAGTTCTTTGAGCTCTCCCATATGCTCAACACTGTCCCTTGCACCCAACAGGTGCTCAGGGTTTATGGACTGCCCCAGCTTCTTTTACAAACAGATGAAAGGAAGGCAAGAGATTTCGTATATATTTCCTAACACTTTTAATAAAATAACTGCATTTCTATAACATTTAAGAAATAAAATCAGCTTTCAGCATTTGAAGCTACATTTATTTTGCCCGTGCTAAACTTATATTGGGTAGTTTTTTCTAGATAGTCAAAACATCTTGTTTTCTGCTCATTCCTTCTACCATCAAATCATAAGAAGGCCTTCTCTGAGCCAAAATGCTAAATTATATATGGCTGTGCATCACTAACTGTCAGTGCTACAGGCTGTACTACATGCTTTAGGTGCATTGATCATCACAACAATGTGATGATGTTGGCACTACAGTGGTCCCCAATCGAAAGAAGAAATAGGCTCGAGGAGGGTAACGCACTCAAGGTCACAGAGTTGGGAAGTAGCAGGGCCAATGGTACACATATCTTGTTCCCAAAAGAACCTAGGCCTTTACTCAGAATGCTCTGCTGTCTCTGCTTAAGTTTCTTTCATCTTTCAGAAACACTGAAAAGGTGAGCTGGTAAATGGATATTGGTTCGCTATCTAATAAAAAAAAAAAAAAAAAAAAAAACCAATTCAGTGAACACTACTCACAGGAAAACTACCTGTAGGGCATTTCAGCTCAAGCTATAAAACACACTCTCTAGGCTGATTTTTGGCATAAAATGTCAAGGACAAAATAAATTTTTTGCTGATTAAAAGAAAAAACTCTCTGTGGCAGCTATTAAATTTTGCAGCTTAAGAAAGGGGGTATTCATCAGAGTTGGCTCCTTTTGGTCCTTAATCATAATGCCTAAGCTCCTATTAGTTTTAGAAAAACAAAAAGTAATTTTTTTCCTCAATGTATCAATAGAATGCAGTCCTCCCCAAAACAAAGTAAAATAAAAATGAGGCATTTTTAAAAATACTTGAAGAGAACCAGTTCTACCCTTTGACCCTGTGCACTGAACCATCATTTCAAAGATGTTTCAAAGCATTTTTGTCCTGTTATTTACTCTCTAGATATTTCTGTCTTTTGTAAGAATTGTCAGTTTAAAAAAAAATCATCAAGATGTACATTAACATTAGTTCAGATTGATCTTTCAAGACTAACTGGTTTTATTTCCTTGGCAAATTTATCTGTTTTAATATGAACAGTTAAAGATACTTCTTCATGCTGGTCTTTGTCTCCTGGCTGGATGGAGTCTACGACACCTACAGAACAAAGCCAACTTGGCCTCTGCTGGCATTGTCTGTCCATAGATCCGCAGCCTGGGATAAGGCCTCGGGACACTACTCGGAGCCCCGGGCCAACTGTGAAACTGTTCCACACACTCAGCCTCGAGCCTCACTCCTTGTGTGGGCAGCATTTGGCCTGCTCTCTATTTACACAAACTCCCTAACGGTCTCTGGCACCACGTCTCAGAGGGAGGCACAGTACATAGAGTGTTTCACATGAAAATCTTTAAACAAAAGGAATTAAAGAAAATCCCTGTTTAATAGTAAGTTTTTACCAAGCTCCTAAATTCTCGAGAGCATGTGAAATATTAACTTTCCCCAAAAGGGAACACAGAGCATGCCTTGTTTCAATTCATACTGTTGGGTCACAAATGCTCTCGAAAGTAGCATAACTCGTGCTTAAGAACCCACTGAGATTCTTCAAAAATAATGGTTAAAAGAGCACAGGGTCTGGAGTCAAACAGACCTGTGTTCAAATTCCAACTGCGGCACTCTGCAAGTCTCAAGTACTTTGTTTACAAATTGGGGATAATTAGATTGTTGTGATCCTTATGGAGTATACCTATTCATCATAAGCATTCAGTGGGGATGGTGGTGGTTGTTGAAATATAATCAGCCTTCCACCATCCTAACTTGTGGAGGGACCCTTCAGCAGGACGTACAAACTGGTGAATCTCTAACAAAAATTCCTAAAACCTCTTCCTGTTCCAACCTGAGTCTCTTTGCTTGGTTTTAGCACAGATGCCAAGGCACCCAAGTCAGAGTCAATAACTCTGGGCAGCCACAGGGGGGCACTAAATAAGAGTCAGAGAGATGGGATGATGGTGGGCACCTGGCTTGGGGTCAGCTTTCTCAGCTCCTCTGCCCTGCACTAGGCTAGGAAAACAGTACTGAGGGATTCTCTCTCCACCCTTAGTCACCACCCCATCAGCCCCAGAAGCTCCCAGATAATGCTAAGGCAGCCATTTCACTCGCCCACATCACTGAGCCAGCACAGTGTACTGTGGCTTTCCCTCCAACAACGCTGCTCCCACTAGGAGCAGGTGGTAACTCCGTAACAGCCCCACTGCTTTCCCCTCCAGCAACCACAGCCATTTCCCGTGGCCAGGGCTCTCCCCATGTGGTCCAGAGTTCCATCTGCCACACGTCTCCACGTTTCTGGACAGCCAGTCCCAATTTGGCATTTTACACTCCTTTTGGATAAGGTAAAATGTTGACTCAGTGAGTAAACATGACACAATTCTTGATTATTTTCCATCAGTTTCCATGAAGTGTAGATCACATGATCAAATTTGGGGCCTAACAATAAGGGATTAAATAAAATGATGGCACAAAAAAAATAAATAAAGTGAACAGACATTTCATCTTGTTTGCAATATTTTTAAGTGAAAAAATAATATTACTTTTTGAATGAAAAAAAAATCAGGAGAGCCCTATACACCAAAAAATTGAAAGTGTTTTCTCCTTGATGGTAGGATTCCAACTGCTTTTTATATTATTTCTTCCCCTTGGCTCATTTGGATTTTCTAATCTATCTGTAATAGACTCAATAACTCACTCATTAAACGAACACTGACTGAATACCTACCACATGTCAGGCTGGTTCTGAGTGCCAGAATTACTATGGAGCACAAAGTAGATTTACCATCATGGAAACCACAGTCCAGTGGCAGAGGGAGACCTTAATCAAGTAATCACACAAATACATAATTATAAACTGGGAAAAGAGCCATGAAGGAAAAGTAGAGGGCTTCACGACCAAATATAGGAGGGGACCCGATCTCTTCTGGTGTGAAAGTGGGCTCAGGGAAAGCATCCCGTAAGAAGTTCCATGTAAGGTTGATTTATGGAAAGCAGAATTGCAGGGGGAGGGAGGAACAGGGAGAGGGCATGGCAGGTAGAGGAGCAGCAACAGCCCTGCAGCTGGACGGTGCACAGCAACAGCCCAGGAGCTGAAACCAAGCGGGTCTGGGAGCTGGGGCTGGGGGAGCGAGGAGAGGATGGTGGGACTGGAGGCAAAAAAGCAGGCAGGAGCCTTGGAAAAGAGATGGAGGACTTCAGTCTTTCTACTTAATGCAGGGGGGAAACTTTGAAGCAGGAGAGTAAAACGATCTACTTTGGCACCGAGCACATATACTCCTGGCCCACTGCCGCCCTTCTCTCTGCTCTGTCAGCAGCCCAGGAGTCTTAGATGAACGCCAGGTAGAAGCAGAGTTGGCCACAAGAAATGGCGGGAGGTGTGACCTGCGAGCTAGCTGGAGCAGTATTTTTGTCTCTGAGGACTGTTTGGGACAAAGTGTACAGTCAGGGCATGGGCAAAGGCAAATCACACTGGCACAGTGTTCAAAATTCTATTTTATCTTAAAACCTGGAGCCAGTGCTTCAGTGAACAAATGGCAGGTGTATTTACATTAAACATGAAACTCATTCAATCCTGTATTTGTGAGGCACTGGGCTCTTTTATTCCTGGCTTCGCTGGGGTTTTGTAGTCTGTTATCTCTTATTACCATGTTATTAGGCTTTTCCTCTAACCCTACCACTCCCTCACCCCTACTTCTTTTATACTTTCTCCCCAAGTATGTGCCACTTGGTTTTCCACCTTGATGAGCCCTTATTGAGAAGGGCCTGGCCCACTAAATGCTCTTTTTATCCTCTTCCCTGCCACAATGGTAGCCAGATCAGATGGATCATTTTCCAGTTATTGTTCATACTAAGAGGGAGGTTATGAAAACCTTCCAGGGCAGCATTTTCCTTATGTGGCCTCAGCAGCAGAGGAAGAAAAATAGGGTGGGCATTCTTATTTTCAGTTCTAAGCTTTGGAAGCAGCATAAATAAAATAGCAGTTTCTGGACGCGAGGCATGGATTGGGGAGAAAATACCTAGATCATTAGAATGTGTCTGATCAGGAGAGGGATATCAAGGAACAGAATCAGGCTTCCCAGAGGGACACTGCAATGGCCC
Source organism: Nyctereutes procyonoides (assembly GCF_905146905.1). Classification (NCBI taxonomy): domain Eukaryota; kingdom Metazoa; phylum Chordata; class Mammalia; order Carnivora; family Canidae; genus Nyctereutes; species Nyctereutes procyonoides. The sequence goes on along the minus strand of NW_026575140.1, from coordinate 43,321,163 downwards.
AGGGGTGGATCTACACATGTACGCTTAGTGAGCCCAAACCATTTCTTAGCAGAAGATACTGGCCTTTGGAGAAGGAGAATTCTTCCTTGGGCAAAACTGAGTTTATATTGCAAGATATTTAGCATGTTTTGTTCAGAGGGCACCAAGTGCCAAGCACATCCCTTTACACACAACCAACACACCCTACCCTGTCAATCACTGTGACAACCAAACATGTTTCCAAGCCCAAGGAAGTCGTACCAACTCAGGTGAGAATTGCTGTAAGAACTGTTCCTACATGCTAGCTAGCAACCATCTTCTATCTCGACGAAAGGAGGTGAGGGGTGGTGGTAAATGTTATGAGCTTGAAGTCCTTGATAATAGCAAGAAGTGACCAGAAGAGCCTCATTCTCATGCCCCCCTCCAACGTATCTTACATTCCGCCCCATACCCCCACCTTTATTCATGTAGGTTCTTCCAGTCTTTGTTCTCCATTTCCGCTATAAAAACCCTACCCATTCCTTAAGGTGTAGAAGAGGCAAGCACTCTCCACAAAGCCTCTTTTTTTCCCTAAAAAGTAACTCCAATCTTCAAACAATTTTCACACGTGCCTTCTTGGAACCCTTTTTATACCCTATGCTGCTGTAAGTTATCTGGCAGTGACTATCTTACTTCACCCCAGCTTTCATGCTTTTGGAGAGATAGCTCCTTCCCCTTTGAGTTCCCTATTGGCCTAGCAATATGGCACTGTGGGGTCAGGACCACGGAGCCAGAACTGGGTTTAAATTCTAACTCTGCCACTTTCATTTAGGTGGCCTTGGGAAGACCACTTCTTAGCCACTCTGAGACTCAGCATCCTCATCCTGAAAAAGAAGGGGATCATAATACCTACCTTCAGGTGGTTGTTGTAAGGACTTACTGAGAAAATGCTAAACACGTATTCAATAAACGGAAGTGATGAGTACACGATTACAGTGCTTTACAATTCACAACCTTCATATGTATTATCTCATGTGACCCTGTGCCAGTTTCCTGGAGAGGCTCTCTCTGACCCCATCTGCTCCTCAATGCTGTGACTGTCAATTCTAACAGTGGCCATGAGCCAGGTCACACGGAAGCAACATGAACAGTGATGGACTCTGCCTCCCCAGGGGAAGAATGCAGAATGGATGAAGAGAACGAAGGGGGTCAGATTTAAATAATTTTTTTAAAAGGCTCAGACTTCACTGATCACTTCTAAACTTAATCTTGAATGAGGATTCGGAGTTTGCCCAAGACTGAAGAAGAGCAACATTTGGTGCTTGGAAAGATTAACAGAATTATCTGGAAAGGGTCAAACTATAAAAAGCCTTGAGAGTCACTGAAGGAATTTGGACCATCTTCCTACCTCAACTTACAGGTCCTCAGCTTTGCCTAACAGCTATAGCACACTCGCTCTCTCTCATGCACTCTCTCTGTCTTCTGACCTCTGACATGGGTTGGGATGCTGGAGATGGCCACAGCCTGACCTCCACAGTAACCTGGAACACCCCCCATTCTCACCCCTCCAGCCTACCCTCACCCCAGGAAGCAAAACCACACAATAAACCAGACAGGGCAGATTTCTCCTTCCCGCCACATCAACATGCTTGAAGCCATCACAGCCTTGTAGGCCTATACCTGAAATTTCACAAATAATTTGTCACAACTAAAAAGCCTGTTTCTAATAAAACATTTCCCTCTGTGCTTCACCTTCCTGAATACTCTGGTTCACTTCAGGGTCCTGGTTATTCAGCTGGTGCTGGAAAAGAGAAAGTGAGAGCTACTCATGGCCAATCATTATTTTTTTTAAAGCTTTCTTCAAAATACCTATTTTTAAAACACCTAACACAGCCTCTAAAACTTAGCCATGGCTCTGCACATCTAACCTCCAGCCCCTGACACAGGCAGAGGGGCCTCTGATATTTGTTCTCAGAAGAAACAACCAGAGCCGTCCCTTGAACTTGAGGCTGCTTGGTTACAGAAGGCTCCCAGGAGAGGCTGGCATTTACAGGGTGGTCGTGTGAGGATAGCATTTTGAAGCGCAGACAGTAAAGTGCTCCTCATGTGTGAAAAGCCATTAAAAGCCTCAGTGTGAACCACCTTGGCCATGCCATCCTCCTGAGTTTATTATTGTCTTTTCCCTGCTCTTATCCAAACAGCCTGGACAGCTTGTTTATGGAGGGCTCTGGAGTGGCCCCTCGCAGCAAGAGAGGCGATGACAGACTCACAGGGTGTTGTGGCCTCACTGAGCCCAGCTAAGAAAACCTCAGGGGGAGGCAGTGGGACCAGCCAGGAATTGGCTTGCAGTCTAAAATAAGCCTGCCCAGAAAGGCATGGCTGGTTGCTGAGTAGTTGCTCAATAAATCTACATCAAATGAATAATGAAACAACCATCAAAATCTTTAGTAGTGACAGCTCAGCAGAAGTTATCAACAGGAGAGGAGCCCAACTCTTTCCAAAACACACAGCCTACCCCTAATTCTATCCTTCCTCCTCCCAAGTAGTTTGTTTTTGTTTCTCAGTTTGAGTACAGGGACGATGCTGAGAATTTTGGATAAAAAATACTTAAGATTCGGGGCACCTGGGTGACTCAGTCAGTTGAGTGTCTGCCTTTGGCTCAGGTCATGATCTCTGAGTCCTGGGATCCAGCCCTCCTTTCAGCAACTGGCTCAGCAGGGACACTGTTTCTCTCTCCCTTTCCCTCTGTCCTCCCCACCCCCTTGTTCCCTCTCTCTCTCTTTCAAATAAAAAGTTAAATCTTAAAAAAAAATAAAATAAAAGTACTTAAGAGTTATATGCTCCCTAAAAAAATATGGAAAATATAAAAGAAAATCCTGTAACCCAAAGGGAAATTTATATTACATATGCATATATAGTTTTTCTTTTATAAATCTGAGATCATGTTGGAGATAGAGTTTTATAACCTACATTTATACCTTATGCCCTCTATCAAGCATGGAAAAATCCAGAGGTTATATTTTCTTCACTTCTGACCGGGAGTAAAAACCACACTGCATTCTGGAAGATGGAGCCTTTTTTTTTTTTTTTTTAACTAGAAGTACAATAGTTTTTTAAAAGAAGGAAAAAATAAAAATAAAAATAAATGGCCAGCCAAGTAAAATTAGGGAAGATTTGGCATTACTACCAGCAACCTCATTAAGGGGGTTTGCCCATTTTTCATCTGAAGGGCTCTCCTCACACCCTAAGTTAATTTGTTTTGTTAATCTCAACCAAGATAAAGGATATCCGCGTTTCCTATGACTGCCAGATTTCTCCTCCTCTGCCCTAAGTGGCAGCATTCCAAGTCAAAAGAACAGGGAGATGAGGAGCACAAACATCAGATGAGAACTGCCCACATCATTCTCTTCCTTTTAAAGGTCCTTGGCCTCCCCACAATGGAAAAGGGGCAATCCAGCTCTGTAGGCAACTGTGTCAGGGATCCATCTGCAGCCTCGTGTCCCCTAACCCTCCTCTCCCACGTCCTGAAATGGAATAGGCCAGATGCAGCCACCATCACCCTATTGCTTTTTTGTGTCTTGTCTTTGTCCACCTGATTGCCCCTTCCTTGACTGTTTACCCCTTCTGGTGAACTCCTGCTCACTCTTCAGGACCCTGAATGGAAACAGGTCTGATTTTTTTCGATTCCTACAGACAGGCCTCTGGAAATGCTGCACTTAGAGCAGTTTTCTCCTTGTCTTTTTTTTTTTTTTAATTTTTATTTATTTATGATAGTCACACACAGAGAGAGAGAGAGAGGCAGAGACACAGGCAGAGGGAGAAGCAGGTTCCATGCACCGAGAGCCCGATGTGGGATTCGATCCCAGGTCTCCAGGATCACGCCCTGGGCCAAAGGCAGGCGCTAAACTGCTGTGCCACCCAGGGATCCCTCTCCTTGTCTTATAATGATCTTTGTCTTCCCCATTAGACAAAGGGCTCCTGAGGGCAGAGATCAAGACTATGTCTTCATTTATCTCTGTGTGTCCTATACACATGACATATGGGAGGAGTCCAAGAAATGTCTACTGAAGGAATAGAAAAATCCAGTCCCGTCTACATGGCCAAAACCTGATACCCATAGGCTGAACAGGACTTCCTTCTCTAACCCTCTAAGTAAGTATATCCCTTATACAAGTTCAAGTGTTCTTTTAATGCTTTATGGCATAAACACTTTATTCATTTGTTTTTTGTTTCCTCCTTTCCTGGAATAGCAGCCTTGGTAATTTCACTAGTCCAGACAAAATAAAAATATACTACTACAACAGAATCTACTAACAGACATGATAGCATTCTAATGCACAGAATGACATCCCCAACAGGTAGCTACCCTGATCTCCACATTACAGATGAGAAACTGAGGTTGGGGGTGAGTGGGGTGGGTGGGTTATGTCACTCCACGGGGGGAGGAATAAAGTCAAGGGTCAAATTCAGGTCTGTTTAACTCTTTGTGTCACAGGCCTCCTCAGTTAAAATTGAGACCACAGATTTTGAAATAGCACAGAGGCTCAAAGTATCTCTCATTCCATTTCTGTCCCCTCAGAACAAATAATGCCCCTGCAATCCCAAAGTTGTAAGTGGTGATAAATCACACACACACACACACACACACACACAGTCAATAACAACAGTTTCCAGTTTCCATAAGCACTTTATTTCCCTCTGACACAAAAATCAAGAAGCATGTACCCCGGGGCTGTTGGATGGCTCTGTTGCACACAGGGATAGAGGCCCTCCCCAAGCCATTGCTCACCTTCCCTACGTGGGACTCTTGTTCTCCCAGTCCAAAATGGCAGCACCTGCATTCTAGGCAGGCAGAAGAAAGAGTGAGGAAGAAGGCACAGAGGGCATCTACCAGCTGTCTCTTAAGGAAGGCTCCAAGAAGCTACCTCACAACATTTCCCCTTACAGCCTACAGGCCAGAACGTGGATGCACAGCCCTACCCAGATGCAGAGAGAGGCCAGTCAAAGATCAGGTGCTCTATCATCACAAAAGAGCAGGAGAATACATAAGGGGAAAAAACTAACAAGCTCTGCCACAAATAAGAAATTATGGAAGAACCGAAGCATGGTCTGGAACCACTTCTGCTCTTACCAGCAGACATGGAACTTTGGACAATAGGGAGGAAGGAAGGGAAAATGAATTAACATTAAGTATCTAGGGCAGCCCCGGTGGTGCACCGGTTTGGCGCCGCCTGAAGCCTGGGGTATGATCCTGGGGACCCAGGATCGAGTCCCACATAGGGCTCCCTGCATGGAGCCTGCTTCTCCCTCTGCCTGTGTCTCTGCCTCTATGAATAAATAAATAAAATCTTTAAAAAAAACCATTAAGTATTTAATACTGTCATTCTACTAGGCACTGGGGGCCCCTCCACTGGTAACAAGACAGACATAGTCCCTACCCTTAAGAAATTCATAGTTAGTTAGAGGTAGAGTAGGAATTTCAACCTTTCAATCATTTCCTAGGGCTGCCATAACAAATAATCATAAACTTGATGGCTTAAAACAACAGAAATTTATTCTCTCAAAGTTCCAGGTACCAAAATCTGAAATCACAATATCAGCAGGGCCAGACTTCCTCCCACGGTTCCAGAGAAGAATCCTTCATTGCCTCATCCAGCCCTGTGTGGCTCCATCATCCTTGACTTGTGGCTGCAACACCCCAATTTTTGCCTCTGTCTTCCCACGGGCTTCTCTCTGTCTTTCTCTCTTATGTCTCCTGTAAGGACACTTGTCATTGGTTTTAGGGCCCACCCGGGTGACTCAGAACGATCTCATCTTGAAACCCTTAATTATATCTACAAAGACACTTTTTCCAAAAAATATCACATTCATAGTTTCTGGGGATTAGAACATGGGGAGCCACCGTTCTACCCACTATAGCTAGTAAGCTAATAGAGACCAACATCATTGTCTCTTGTGGTATCAAGGTATCGTTCAGCATCATCATTCATAATTTCTATTGATACTAAGTATAATTAATTATTTCATTATGTGCTATTCAAAACAAGGACCATTAAACCTATGATTATGTATTGTGAAGGATAACTACCGCAGGGAAAAATCCAAAGACACAAATCCTCAACTCACATTTGCAAGATCCTTTTTTAAAATAAGGTCACATTCACAGATGCAGGGATATAGGTCACATTCACAGATGCAGATGGGATGTAGACTTATCATTTTAGGGGCCACTATTCAAGGCACTACACTACAAAAGCCCTGCAAAGAATGAATGTCCTCATCATTCTGAAATTCTGGGTTGGTAAGTCTGCTTCTATAAACATCTGTGCAGTGGACTGAGTAGAAGACACTATGCTAGGCACTCTAGGAGTCATATGGACAAGTCAGGAAGAGTCTAGAAGTTATTCATAATCTAGCGGAAGGTAGGATGCTTGGGTGGCTCAGTGGTTGAGAATCTGCCTTTGGCTCAGGACATGATCCGGGGATTCTTGGATTGAGTCCCACGTGAGCCTGCTTCTCCCTCTGCCTATGTCTCTGCTCTCTGTGTGTCTCTTGTGAATAAATAAATAAAGTCTAGAAAGAAAGAAAGAAAGAAAGAAAGAAAGAAAAGAAAGAAAGAAAGAAAGAAAGAAAGAAAGAAAGAAGAAAGAAAGAAAGAGAAGAAAGAAAAAAAGGAAGAAAGGAAGAAGGAAGGAAGGAAGGAAGGAAGGAAGGAAGGAAGGAAGGAAGGAAGGTCTAGTGGAAGATATCAGATAAGAACACAAATGGCCATCCAGGAGCAGAGCCAGGAGAAAGGTCCTGACACAGAGCTATGAGGTCCCAGGAGGTTAATTATCTAGTTCAGGGATCAGGAAAAGATGGATCGAGGAGACAGGCTAGACTAGATTTCAAGAGGCAAGACTGGAACTCAGAATCCTTAGATCATAGCCCACTGCCTCATCTCCCTCCACTCCCATGAGAACCTGGGGCACAAGCCTTCCTTCACCATATCTGCCCTGACTAACCTCTCTTGTTTCTGCCTAAACCAGCCAATGAACCCTTACTGTGAATATAGCCAATGAGCTCTGTCTGAAAACAGTACATTGTACAAATACACTGTCTTGTTCCCTAATTATTTACACAGAAATCATGTTTCTAACATTTGTTTTTGAAATATGGACAGCTTATGCCACTCCCATTATTTACACTGAAAAATTCACCATCCACTTCATCATTCAAGAAGCTTGGGCAGTACCTATTAGCTATGTCAGTGCTGCTGGAGAACACAAAGATGTACAAGATGGAATCCCTGCCCTAGAGAAACAAAAAGGAGCCCCGTAAATACTGCTTAATAAATGAAGTGCACTGAATGATGATGTCATAGAGTAAGTGTCTTATTAAGGGAACTCGAATCAGCACATGAGGGGCCCTGTCCCTCGAGACTAGTTTTTTCCTCACTCCCATATACTTTCAAACCAGGAAACACAGTGTAGACGTTCTCTCACATTAGAGAACAGGCCACATTTTTTTGCAGCACGCCAACCACTCTTATTAAAGATTGCTGAAACTCTTTGAATGCTTAAAAATAAGTCCAGGAAGTGAGGCTGAAGAGAATAAACAACTGCAGATCACTTTCTAGCATTTCCAACATATTTATTCCATTTTCTTCACGGTTTCATGTAGCAGTTACTTACACTGACTGACTTAAAAAAAAAAAAAAAAAAGAAAGAAAAGAAAGAAAACTGGAATAAAATTGACCCAGATGTGTACAGCGCCTTGCTCTGGGAAAACGCACAGACTTCAATACTTCACACGCTTGAAAGGTGGCAGGCAGACGAAGTTGGATGCACTGCATTCATGTCTGAGAGTATTTAACTGAAGCAGGAAGGTCAAGTTAAGGGTAAAAGAGCTGTGATTGTCTGCATCTCACCTAAACAACTCAACCAAGAATTCAGACCTTCCCTGGGACACGAGGGTAGGGCAAGGCATGGAGTGGCTTCTAAGGGTCCTTTAATCCACCTATCACCGAATGGTCTCTGAAGGTAACTTTGATGACTACTTTTCTTCAAGTGCATACAGATGTCACTGTCATTAATAAAATCTGTTTCACTACAAGTCATTGCACTTGGGGTATTTTCTCATATGCACTTACCGAACAGAGAGTACAAATGTGGTGGCCATCACCTCAGCTCAGTTTCCTAGGTCCAAACAAAAGAACCTGAGAAAAAGTATCTATGCTAAAGCCTATGGGATGGGGCAGAGAGGGTTTGAGACTCAGGGTGGAAAACTGGAGGGGAAAGAAAGGTAAAGTAGGAAAGGAGAGAAAGCAAAAACACAGTGACATGTTAATTAGCCCACTGTCACCACCCCACAAGAAGTTGTTGGCTGTTGCTCACCAGGACAGGGTGTATAGTACCCACCATGGCTCAGAACAGTCTCTCCATCTTCTTGGCCAAGGTTCACCCATGGGCTTCAAATCCCTCACACTTCTAGGTGTATCAGCCAGTCTCTATGTAGAGTGCCTGGAGAAGCTGATGCCCACCCTATAGAACACTGGTTCATCTGAGTCCTGGAACAATAGGACAAGCCAGGGCTTCTGTCGTAGAATTGAGTCAGGCCTCGGTGCTGACTCTGCTGGGCTCCACTGCAGCAAGAACTGTAGAAACTGAGCTGCAGGTTTGGCCCTGGGGGGGTAATGAGGTGGTAGAAATAACAGCCGGCTCTCCACGGAGCCGGCAGCCTAGGGCCCAAGAGGCAGGCATGGAAGCCATTCTGGAAAGCTGCATAATCTGGGTCCCTTCCACCTATCTGTGGGCAACCTGTATCATTTTTTGTTACTAAAGATGGCTCTTGGGCAGCCCGGGTGGCTCAGCGTTTTAGCGCCGCCTTTGGCCCAGGCTGTGATCCTGGAAACGTGGGATCGAGTCCCACATCGGGCTCCCTGCATGGAGCCTGCTTCTCCCTCTGCTTGTGTCTCTGCCTCTCTCTCTCTCTCTCTCTCTCTCTCTGTCTCTCATGAATAAATAAATAAAATCTTTAAAATAAATAAATAAATAAAGATGGTTCTTAAATAGTATGTGCACATTCACATACGCATCAACATATGAACATGAAAAAAATCTGGAAAGTTATATCAAAATGTTAATTAATAGTGGTTATCACGGGAGTATGAGTATTTTTTATTATCTTCGTTTTTGTTCATCTGCATTTTACACATATAATGAAATAATAAACTCTGTTTGCAAAAGTAAGTAAGTAAGTAAATAAATAAATAAATAAATAAAATAAATAAATAAATAAATAAAGCAAGCAGGTACTCATATAAAAAGATGCTGGGAATCACAAGCCTGAGCTTGTGAGTCATGAAGGATTGAGCATTTCTATATCCTCTTTCCCATTATGACTTCATCCTTTTCTTTGCCTCTCCTTCTCATTTATAAACAAAAGGCTCCAGTACTTTATAAGGGAGCCTTGTCAGTGACAGAGGTATGTTCTTGCAGTAAAAGACCTGAGTATGAACTGCATATCTGCCAACTCTTGACCATATGATCTCAGCAATCCAGACTTCGGTTTCCTCATCTGTAAATTGGGGATGATAATGAACCTGCCATGAGGAATTGTTTTGAGGAGCCAAGGTCATAATCTACAACAAGATAGTCTCGAAGCAACAATGTACTACCTACACATTAGATATTACCTTAAAGTAGTAAGGAAGATCAGAAGTTTGAGAGGCAGAGAATACAGACTGGGGCTATGGGAGGATTTTTAGATTTATAATAAGACTGAGGAACAGTAAGAACAGATTTCTTTCTCTTGCCTTAATACCAGGATGATGAGAACTGCCTAAGGCCCAAGGCAAGTTCTGATCACCTTCCGCAAAGAACTTAACCTGAACTCTGGGAACTCTACCAACTGCTAGGCACAGAAAATATTCTTAAGGGTTCACCAAGGCTTAAGAGGGGCTTCAAAGATTCACTGAGTCTTGGAACTACAAGAGGCTACTGTTTAAAATTTCACATTTTATAAATAAGAGCAGAGGTCAGTCACCTACCCAGCATGAATTACCCAACATCACATATCTGTTTGTGGCAGAGCCATCTTTTGTAAACATAAAATAACAGCTTTGACTTGAGGATTTGTAATGTGCCTGGCTTGTACTACACACTGGCATAGTTGGTTTCATTTCATTTTTTGTTTAATTTTTAATTTTTCTAAGTCAACTCTAACCCCACTCAACATGAGGCTCACCACCTCAAGGTCAAGAGTTGCATGCTCTACCAACTGAGCCAGCCAGGTGCCCCTCAATTTTATTTTTATAACAACTCTATGATGTAAACATCAATACCCCCTTTTCAGAGAGGGAAACTGAGACTCTAAAACCTTCGGCAATTTGCCTGAGGTTACACAACAGAGCCAACAAGAGGCCGCCAAAGCCCACATTCTCTACCTGTTAGATTCCACCTCCGGGGCATCCCAAAGTCCCTGTCTAAAGTGCTTCTATGACACCAGGGGCCTGGGCAAGGTGATAACCACCTTTCACCTAGAATGTCCTGTGCCTATGAGACCTTAGCTCATTTCCAGCATAAATCAGACCTGGGACACCTAGAGGTGAATATTATGGAGAGAGTTGTTCATAATCGGAGTTCATTGTTTTGTTTTAAAAAAAAATAACTCTTATTTTCTCTTCTCCCCAAATCCAGCCAAGGAACAATGGCTGACTACTCATCTCTGGGCAAGTCAGTTTGGTTTTCCTTCTGGTCTTCTGTGAATTTAATTTTCACAAAATTCCCCTCTTGCCTTTGGCTCTGGATAAAGTGACATCACAGTATTTGCTTTTATTTTGATTCAGGAAAGTTTGTGGCTTTTCTTTTGACACAACAATAATAGCAATAATAAGAAAGTTTCACGTGTAACCCAAAGAGGATTTTCTTTTTAGTGCACGTGCCTCAGGGGTGAGCAAAGTGGAGAATGCTGTTTCAGAAACTTAAAATAAAACTAAAGCACATCTGTTCTGTGAAAAGCATTGTTTGACAAGATCAAGTTACCTCAAGAGAGAGAAGTGATTTCACTAGCTGTGCCTCTCTTGAACGTCTGAATCTCCCCCATGACTCTGGCAGAGAAGGTGGGGGTACAAGGGGTTAAACCCCACCCAGGTGCATCTGGCTAATTCCCCTCTGGACACTTATGAAAGAGCTGACACGGTAATGCTTAACCCTGAGCAGGCACAGGAGGGGTTAAGGGAAATGACACAGCTGGATTTGCATTTAAGAGAAATCCAGGGAACAGGCCACAATGTCCACAAGCTGTGTGAGATTCTTGGAAAGGTCACTCAAGGCATACATAAAACGTCTTTTACAAACACACACACACACACACACACACACACGCACGCGCACACACAAATCTTGATAGCATATGTGCTCCTGAGGTGAAACCATATGTTTCCAAACTGATCCTGACTCTCTACAAAAGAAGACGCAGGAGGAGTGATCACTCCTGCAATCAATACCAAAAAGGAGGTTTCAGGTTATCAGTACCTGTATCGACGAGCCGGAGCACATGTAGGAACAGGCAATTTACTCTGAAATGTGCGTGGAGGTGGATGGATTTTCATCACCAGTTTGTTGTGGTTAGTGATCTAGGAAAAGGCCTGGAAGCCATCCCATTTGCCAAGCTCTGTTCTTCTCCATAGTAAAAAGGGTATTGTATTTTACCTGTGCTTGGAAAAGATCTGCAGGAAAACACAACAAGAATCCAGATTCTCAAAGGGCATTCTAAGTGGGAGGGTTTGATTGCATTTGGCTAACTGATAATAACTATTATTATCAGTTCTTTTTTTAAAAAAAAAAAAAAGTTATTTATTCATGAGAGTCACAGAGACACAGGCAGAGGGAGAAGCAGGCTCCATGCAGGAAGCCTGATGTAGGACTCGATCCTGGGTCTCCAAAGGCAGGCCAAAGGCAGACGCTCAATTGCTGAGCAACCCAGGCATCCCTTATTATCAGTTCTCTTACCTACATAGTCCCAATGTTGTCAAATGCATTATTTTAATATTAGTAACTTAAGTAACAAGACCTCAAGGAATTGCACTTCAAGTTATGGTGAAATTTGCTCACCTCTGTTTTTCTGGTGAAATCTGGCTGTACCTCTAGTTTCTGAATCCAGTTCATTTTTCCTAATTTTAGCTTTTTTTGGTGGGGGGGAGGATTAAAAATACTGTTTAATCCAATAATTCTTCTTTTTTCCTTTTTTCTAGTTTTAAAATATACTGTCATCTTCACCTTCTTCCCCCCAACTACAATTGAGGCCAAGCCGGATGTCAACAAGAGTTTTTTCCATGATATTGCAAGTCAATTATCACATATCCTTCGCCACAACCCAATTAACAAATCATAAGCATCTTGTGACAGCTTTTTCTATTCTCAACCTGATTAGTATTTCGTATTTTATTACTTTTAGATCTACATTCCCTTTTATACGCTATATGTCAATTAATATAAACCATATACACTGTTTCATTAGCATTAGAAAGTTTATTAGTTTTTTCCATATATGGAGGTGTTTTAAAATACTAAATATTCATGACTTCAAGAGCTTTATATACCCCATGCCCTACAACTATTCCCATTATCCATTCATTTAAAAGTGTGCTTTCTTCCTCTGGAATTCCTTGAAGTTAAGATTCATTTACTCTTGTTTGGTTCTAACACAGGATTGGAAAGAAATTCTTTTCAACCTTATGATCCATACTTCCCCAAATCTTGGCCATAAAAGTCATGCATGTTTATTAAAGAAAATTTTGAAAATCTAGAAAGTCATAAAGAAGAATATGAAAAGAAATCATATTCTCACCATCTAATTTTAAAATGTTAACATCTTGGTGCATTAAAGTCTATAGTGAGGCAGAGCATTTGAAAAAAGGATTTCAGGGTGCCTGGACAGCTCAGTAGGTTAAGTGTCTGCCTTTGGTTCAGGTCATGATCCTGGAGTTCTGGGATGGAGCCCTGCATCAGGCTCCCTGCTCAGCAGGAGTTGGCTTGAGGATTCTCTTTCTTCTTTCCTCTACCCCTCTGTCTGCTCTCTTTCTCTTTCAAATAAATAAAATCTTAAAAAAAAAAATCTGTTTTCAATTAAAGAAACAGTAATTTTTAAAGATTCAAAATTTCAAATCCCTGAGTAATCATTTAAAACAAACAATGAGTTTTTTTCTTTGTTACTTGTAGAATCCAGTAGTTGGAAATTATTCAAAGACACCTACATCAACCACACCCTTGGAAGCCAGAGGTTAAGGATCTGTTGATTGTGAATGGCTCCATCAGGCTCCTGACCTGCCTGCCCTGTGCTCTTCTCTGTACCACGACAGACTCTCCTCCATGATTCTTTTGTCTCTGGGCAAGGTAGCTGAGTGGGTGACATATGATAGGGCCTAACAAGGGGAGACTGAGGAGCTACATGATCTGAGGCTGAGACAATGGGCTGCTAATGAGATCCCACTGGCAGCCCCAAAGAACTGGTTAAGGCTGTGTTATGGTTTGTTCCCACTGCATAACAAAGTACCACAGTCTGGGGGGCTGAAACAACAGAAACTTATTTTGGGGGCACCTGGGTGGCTCAGTTGATTAAGTGTCTGTCATGATCTCAGGGTCCTGGGGAGCCCCACATTGGGCTCCCTGCTCAGCAAGAAACCAGCTTTTCCTTCTCCTCCCCACTTGTGCTATTCTCTCATTTTTTCAAATAACAAAATAAAATCTTAAAAAAAAAAAGAAAGAAAGAAACTTGTTTTTTCACATTTCTGGAGGCTAACAGGCTAGATCAAGGTGTCTAGATCAAGGTTCATTCCTTCTAAGACCTCTCTTGTTGGCTTGCAGATGGCTGTCTTCTCTCTGTATCTTTCTCTGTACATGTCTGTGTCTTAATCTCCTCTTCTTATAAGGACACCAGTCACAGTGGATTAGGACTCTCCCTAATGACCTTATTTTAACTTAATTTCCTCTCTAAAAGTTCTACCTTCAAGTATAGTCATATTATGAGGTGTTTGGGGTCAGGACTTCAATATATGAATTTTGAAAGAGGACAAGAATTCAGCCTGTTACAGGCTGGTTTGAGTTTGCTGTTAGCCTGGGTGAATTTTAGGATTTGGGATTAAATGAACTGAAAGTCCACACATAAGCTGGCAAAGGAAACAACTGCCATGTCTGAGAAGCACAAGGCTGACTTCATGTTCATCTGAAATCTTAGATCCTGAGGAAAAGAGCAGGGGACTGTGAATCAAGAGCATGACTATTTCCAACTCTAACTGCAACCTGACTATGAAACTTTGGCAAGTCTCCTTACTTCTTTAGGCCTCAGTCTCTTCCTCTATAACATGTGCACAGTGTCAGTTTAAAACAAGTTGCTAGCTGATCTCTCAATTTGCTCTGAACCCCATAAACCAAGAAAAGCACACAACACTCAGGTTTAGCTTCCTGCATTATTATCACTGTCCTATCACATCCTTCCCCATAGATTCACATTCTTCAGCTGGACATTCATTCTCTCCACCATGAGCTCCCCTGAACTGATGCCCCTGACCTTGGTCCCCTTCTCTGACATCCAATTAGGCTAAATCAGCTATTCCCCTCCTCTCCTCTATCAATGTCCAGAGAAAACCCTCCCTTCTTTGTCATATCACCCATTCTGATGACCCTGCTCAAGCACAGCATCCTTCTTAAGACCTTCCCTAAGCAGATGTAGTCTCTCCTTGCCTTATTTGGGTTTGCCTCTCGTATGGTACATTTGTCATTCTCCCTAGCCCCACCATTATTTCATTTCTTAATACTATCCACAAAGACGCCCAAGTGCAAAAGAAAACTATAGAATATGACTTTTAGGTAGGAAAAATGAGAAAATACACATGTATCTGCACATTGGTACAAAAAGGAGCATAGGAAATCAAAAACTAGTAAGATTGTCCGCAGGGGTGCAATGAGTAGTAATGAAATGGAAGTGTTAGGAGGATGGGAATGGGATAGAAGGATTGTGAGGAGAGACGGTTCTTTGAATATACCTGTCTATATAGTTCTGACTTTTAAAACCGTATTACTATTTTACACATAAACACATACCTAAATAAATAAGTAAAGTCAATCAAGATGGGTGGGAGGAAAACCTAAAATGGAATACACACTAATGAACCCAATTTAAATTCAAATGAATGAAGAGAGAAATAGGAAAGGCAAAGTGATCTTGGCATCCCAACTCTGACTTCGGTCAAATAACACACACTGTTACATGGACCTGGTAACTCGACCTGTGAAGATTTAGTGACGGAAAGGGGCGGAGGGTGTACTAAAAAAAAAAAAGTTAGCTAACCACTGATTTAATTCATTTATTTCATAGTTAATATGACAGAGATTGTTAGATTTCTCCCCAATATCCAAGCTCCCTTTTCCCCTTTCATAAAAGAGCCCTGATTTTATTGAGGGCAGCAATGCACTATGCAAACATCTTTTTCCAGCCTCCCCCCATTTGAGGGTGGTCACAGGACATGGTTTGACCAAAGAATGAGATAAACTCAGAAGTACAGAGATAGGGGACGTTTCTGAGCAAGCTCTTTAGAGGCTGACTCAGACTGTGCCTACACTTTTACCTGTCCCTTTCTTCCCATGAAGAACATGGATGTGAGTCAGAGCATGAATCAGCCGACCAATGATCATAAAATGACAAGCATATTTACAAGGATGATTAAGAGGGCAGAAAAAAGGTATCTGGGTCCCAAAGACATTGCAAAATGGAAATGTCAGCTTTCCACTGCCTCTCTTGCCTTTTCAGTATATGAGAAAATGATATAATGTGTTGCTCCAAAACTTTTTAAACCGTTATTTTTCAGGTCTCTGTAACACACAGCTGAATATAGATTCTAAGACAGCTGAGGCTAGTGACAGCAAGATTTAGAATCCATACCTCTCAATTCCCAGTTCTGGGTACTCCCAATGACACATGCTACTTACAAGTAATCCCTAAACTCCTGTTATATATCCAGCACTACATAGATAATGGCCTTCGTATTTATTAAAAAAAAAAAAGTCTGTATTACTGCATACTAACATCTGATTAAACTGGGATTGGAAAGTTTCCCTGGCTACTGTTGATTCTATTAATTCGTACGAAACTCTGAATTACACTTAAAACTTTGCACATCACAGGTCTTCCTTCTTTTCCTTCAACTAGGTAATAGAGAATGCTTTTAAGCTGCGGATAAGCTCATTTCCTATATCTACAGACTCAGACTGCATATATTTAGAAAAGCATTGAGGGCTACTCCTTGAAAACATAAATTGAATATATCATGGTCTGGATGTTTTAGTAACAGGATACCACACCATAAAGAGGTCTTTATGTATTCCCACCTTCACACCCACCTTCCTTCTCTGTACTTTACCTCAGTGTTTAGAGAACTGTATTGCAATTCTTTGGTATTTATCTGTCATCCTCAATAGATTTCTCTCGTGGGCTGGACATTAGGTCTCAATACATTCACTAGCTAGCATAATCATCTCAAGAGAACTGTCTTCATTAATAAATGGATGGAAAGAAGTATGGGAGGATTATTAAAGAAGGAATTATTCTGGACCTCAAAGAAGCAAAATACATAATGAGAAAGATTAATTTTATGCCCTTCAGAAAACAAAATTAATATAAAGAGATTTGACTCCAAAATCAGGAAAATATATTTTGGAGCTTTTTTGGAACTAAACTTTTTATTTGGAATCAGACTCTGTTCATTGATTCAAGAGAAAATTTTCTCACTAAAATAATTTAAAGACATTATTAGCATCTGAAAAATGGATTAATTTTTACTGAGTCCATTTGGCTAGCTAGAAATCACAAACAAATCCAGGAGCACTGCATGCCCATCAGCACACTGGTATTACATCCTCTATTACAGCTACCAACACAGGATACTGACTTTGGAAAGGAATTAGGTTGGAGATTAATAGGAGCCAGCCAACAAGATCCAAGGCTAAATGCAAAGTTGCTGTGTTACAACTTCTCCAGACCCATAGGCACTCCACTGCTTGTTCAGAATCCTTGCTAGAATCAAGGCATAGAACAGCAAGTGCATAATTCACATGTCAGGCATGCATAGTCATCATTCCCCAAAAGGAGCCTTTGCTCATTCATCAAGCCAGTCTTCTCAATACCAACTCTCACTTAGCACTTAAGAGTTGCCAGGAGCTGTGCCAGGTCCTAGGGGACAGAGAAGCCATACCTCATGGGTGCCTTTTCTGGCTCTGCCACTTCCTGTGTGACCCTGTAGTTTGTGTAACCCCCCTGTGCCTCCATGTCCTCCCCCGTAAAAGGGGGTAACACTACTACTCACTCCTCGGGTTGTTGTGAAAATGAAATGAGTTCGTGTTTGTCATGTGTATAAAAGAGTGCCTCATGAAGTGTTAGCTATTATCATAATTTGTCAAATAAAGGCATTTGTATGTATTTAAATGTTTCAAAATACATTTCAAAATGGATATATATACAGTAAGATGTCAAATTAATATAAAGTAGTCCCCCCATCTGTGGTTTCAGTTACCCAGGGTCAACCACCACCCAGAAGCAGATGATCCCCCACAGGATCATCACAAGATCAATAGAAGCCTGACACTACGTCACAATGCCTACATCATCCCTTCGCTTCATCTCATCATGCAACTGTTTTATCCTCTTACATCCTCACAAGAAGGGTGAATACAGTACAAAATATTTAGAGACAGACCATATTCCCATAACTTTTATTACAGTATATTGTTATATTTGCTCTATTTGTTAATTTCTTACTGTGCCTCATTTATAAATTAAGCTTTATCATAGTATACAGATCATATATATAGGGTTCAGTACTATCTGTGGTTTCAGGCAACCACTGGGGGTCTTGGGGCACATCCCCCGTGGATAAAGGAAGGGGCTCCTATATGTTGTATATCAATAGAAAATAGACTAGCATTAGGTTAAAAATAAGGTTAAAAATATGAACAGTGGCTCCCTCTTAGATTTGGAATTATAGATTGCTTCACTTTTATCTTGTTCTCTATAGTTTTCTATAGAACTTGTACTATAAAAAAGTTTCATTATGATTAATAACACTGGCCTCAATTTCCTAATCCATAGGATGAGAACAGAACTGCCTGCTCTCTAAGACACCTGTGGCTCTCACTGTCCATGGCTTTGCCCTGTGATACATGATTATCAGATGGGCAGCCAAAAAAATTAAATCACACAGAGCTACTTTTTCATTTCCATAATGGTAAGAATGTCCTGTTAGAATATCTTTCTTCAAACCAAATCAGAGTCAGTGGTATACATGGAAATTAGTAATAAAGAGTAAACAGCCTTGTCTTATAAAGTTAATTTCAGCAATGCCAATCTCATTAAATCTTAAATCCCTTGATACTTCTCCCAGCCCTGGATCATGTGGTGACAGACGGTTACTGGAATCTAGAGGGAAGAAATAACACTCTCTTTAAAGGAAAAACAAACAACAAAAAACTGCCATGTGCTGTCCATTCTGCTGTTTAAATGATTTCCCCTTTCCTAACACTGGGAGTTCTTCACCAGGCTTGATATTGAAAACCAAAAGTAACAGTTTATGGTTTTAGCAATTTTACAGCAGCAACAAAACTGCTTTCTTCAATCCTACACATTAGAAGAATATTGTGAAATCCAAGCAAACAGAAGAAAACGTCTCTATGGAGAACAAAAAACAATTCCTTTCCTCCTCTTGGTATTAAATTCACTGTTAGACCCCAGTCATCTAAGTGCAGCTTGGGCTTCTAGTGCCAACGTGACCCATATATGTGAGTGTCCTTGAGAACTCATGACTACATCTTTGACAGCAGCAGAGCTGCAGCATTGTTGAAAGGGAGCTTGGGGTAAAGACTCTGAACAATCCTGACTGATGCTCTGAACAATCCTGACTGAACCTTTCTGGGCCTCAGTTCTCTCATCTATAAAACAGGCATATTCATATCACCTTTGAAGAACTGCAAAACCAGTGTGAAAGCACTTGGCAAAACATATTGCACTCTATAAACGTGCAAATGGAGGATGCACGAAGTGGGGGAAATATTACAGGCACAGAAGGAAACAAAAGGCAAAGATTCCAGCATGTGTAGATGGCAAGGCTGCCACTCACAGCACTGGGTTTGTGGTCAGGGACTCTGGTAAGCATCTGAGTGCCATATACCCAGGCCTGTGTATGCAGCTGCCATCAATCAAATCACCAAAAACCTTCTGAATGTGGATCTTGTGGAGAAACTCAATGAGCCAGAAGCAAGGCAGGCTGATTAGAGAAGCAAACACAGGATCCTCAGGCCTTCTGAGGCCACCAGGTCCACACCCCAGACCGGCACACAGCAGCCTGACCCGGGGAGAAGTGTGCTGGAAGGAACAGGTCGCATGACTGAGTGCTGGCCCCTCCTGGTGCTTCTCCGTGGGTGGCAGGAGTACTTTATGGACCGTTTCCATACAGAAGCACAAACTTTCCAGGAGATTTATTAACTTCATTTCTCCATTAGAGGACAGGGAGATATTTTTGTCCTGTATTAGGGTGGGCATATCATAAAGTCAAAGAAGTTAGACAGAGGGACCAAGAAAGGCTGAAGCCAAAGCCAGAGACTGCTCTGGGAAGCCTTCCCTGACTTCCTGGCAGGGGAGACCCTTCTCTTTATAAGGCAGAGGCCACAAAACTTCTCTCAGGAACCTCCTGTGTTCTCTTTCTCTTTCCTTCCTCCCTCCATTCCCTGCTCTCTCTCTCACTGTGTCTGCGTCCCTCCTTCTCCCAATCACCCCAGCACCATCTATCTCCCTTCCCCTTCCTTTCTTGTCCCTTCTTTCTTCTCTTTCCTTCCTTCCTCCCTTTCTTCCTTCCTTCATGGCTTCCTTCTCCTTCTCACTTTCTCTGTCTTCTCTTCCTTTGTCTTTCTCTTTTCACTTTTTCTTTTTTGAAAATTTTTTGAATACCTTCCATATTGGTTCCCGTATTGGCATACCTTCATTGTAGCTAACGGTTTCTTATTCCTCTGTTCTTTCTCTTTTTCTGTTCTTTCAGCAACAACAAAAATTAGGTGTCTATTATGGTGCCAGGTACCCAACAGAAAAACTATTTCTTTATTTCAATTCAGAAAACATTTACTGACCTGTTAGAATTATGCCAAGAACTGTGAATAATTGAATTAAGTTATAGCTTTTGCCTCCCTAGGAGCTCACAGGTTGCAGGACACCCACATGTGAACAAAAAATAAATGGCCTTTTGTCTATGAGGTAGGGATGTGTCCACTGACCCAAAGATTCATGTGACTCTTTCTTTAAAAAAAAAAAAAGATTTTATTTATTTATTCATGAGAGACACAGAGAGAGGCAGAGACACAGGCAGAGGGAGAAGCAGGCTCCATGCAGGGAGCCCGACGACGTGGGACTCGATCTCCAGGATCACACCTTGGGCCGAAGGCAGCGCCAAACCGCTGAGCCACCCAGGCTGCCCCTCATGTGACTCTTTCAAAATGCAAACTTACTGCTAGGAAGTAGCCAACAAGAATCTACATGTCTTGCCACAGTTCCACTCCTGTTGTCTAAACGTGGTCAGGTAATGAAGTGAGTTCTGGCCAAAAACACCTTCTTTGTAACCCTCCACATTCTTCCTCTCCTTTATCTCCCTTATCTGGAGACTGACATTAACATAATAACCATAGAAGCCACAGGTTAAGGATGGCGGAGTCCCCATTAGCCTGCGTCCCTGAGTGACAATGTGGCACAGAGTCACCTAATCCACTGCAAATTGGTCTTCACACAGGCAAGAAATAAACTTTTATTGTATTAAACCTCTGGATTTTCAAGGATTATCAGTTATGCCAGCTAGTATTATCTTAACTAATATTATCTGATAGTTCATTTGACAAATATTTATTAATATTATATTATAAATTACATACCAGATACTGTTTTAGGGATATATTAGTAAACAAAAATCTCTGCCTTCCTGGAGGTAAAATTATATTGGGTACCTAGCACCACAGTAGATGCTCAAAAAATATTTACTGAAGGTATAACTCCAAGCTTATTGAGCTTATGTATTAGAAAAAAGAGTGGGGGATCTGAGGAACAAGTAAACAAACCAAAAAACTGATTAAAAACACTGAGTGACTTAATCTAGAGTAAGAACACTTTCAGAATGTAGTCCGAATTTCACCAAGTAGAGAAAACTCTCTCCCTCTTTGCCCTGCCCTCTGCCCCTAACCCTCAGATAGGGAGTTGTCTCATGGTAGGGACTCTCTCATTTGTGTGGATATCACCAGGACCTGCCCAATGTCAAGTATTTCGTAAGCACTCAATAAATGTTGAATAAAACAGGGTCTTATGCTTTAAGATTTATATATGTTATGCATATCCTTTTATTTTATCAAAAGATATTACATACTTTATAATTGTACAAAATCAATTTAAACTATTAAAACAACAGACCTGTCAGAGAGAGCACCTCTATCCAGGGGATGAGTTGACTAGCATCACAGATGGACACACAAAAGGGCCAAAAGGCAGTACCAACAGTGAGTTCAGACAAAGGCAAAATCCTGAGAGCTGAAGTAGCCAGGAAAATTTTACAGAAAATACCATTAATAATAACAGCTTGCCTATTTATGACTTTGTAGAGCTTACAAGGCATTCTCACACATATTACTTCATTTGACATATTTAATAGCTCTCTAGGGTAGATATTATTAACCTCAAGGGGATTAAGGGATTTGCTTAAACTCAACAGCTAATAATTAATAGAGTCAGAACTCGAACTCTGGTCCTTTTATTCTGCATCTGGAATAAGGTTCCCAGGTGAGGTGGGAATGTGCAAGGCATACTCAAAGAGCTTTGCAGAGAACACCCTCCCTAGATCAGAGGGTTAATTAAATGTGCTCACATACCACTCAACTTTCCAGTGACTGGCTCTCTACTTGTAAGAGAGGTCACATTCAGGCTGTCTCATAAAGGAACCATGGACTAGCCAGTTTGTCCCTAATGTCCTGCCAGTCAGTGTTGGTGCTTCACCAACAGCACCAGGTTATCCTGCTTTTATTATTAGGAAACAGAATCCACCCCACTGATTAGATGAAGAAGGAACACATATGTTCAACAAGTCAATTTAAAATGAGGGGGAAGAGGGAGGAAGCATTCTTTGGTGCCTACCAAGTGCTAAGGAAAAATTTCAGAGTAAAGGAGGGACCCAGTACACATTGGAGGTTTCAGATAGCATGAAGTTCAAGTTATTGAACATAAAATTATACAACACTGGAGGGTTTGTGCTCATATTTCCAGAAAAGCCACCACAATCCAAGCAAAGTCTTGGTGATCCAGGTGCCAAAAAATCATGTAAAAACTCCACCTGCTATCAAAACGACTTCACATATGTTGTTTATTTGTATGTTTCTTTTAATAAAATTGCAGAGGTTATTGAGTGAATGTGACACAATCTGAAGCCTGTTTAAGAGAAGGCACACTGTGAATAAAGACTTCAAAAATTCAATCTATCTAGGGCACTGTAGATGGAAGCATGCATCATGTAAGAGGCTGGATACCATGACCTCTTAGTTAATCTAGTGACTCTGTAATCAATGTACTGAACAGAGGCCAGCTAGGATCCAGAGGAGTCATAAATCTAATTTATGGATGCCATCTCTAAGACATGTCTAGGTCTTACTTTCTGAGCAGAAAACAAACCCAGTATCAAAAAAAATTTTTTTAAGATAAAAGAGAAAGAAAGATAAAGATCTAGAATCAAGATGAAGAGAAAAAAAGTCCTAAAAGTGTTCCAACAATGTTAAAAAGAACACGTGTATTTAATAGCTAATGAACTGCTCAGGACCAATGATTTCAACTCTCTGAGTCTTGGACCACTTACAGCAAAATGAGAGACAGAGAAGACATTGACAGAGCACTTCAAAGTTCTCTGTTAGCTTAAATAGTCTGTGATTCAGGGACTCCAAAAAAGAGGCTAATGGTGCACTGGCTGCCTAATCAAGGTGAGTGGATATTGATTTTCGATCATCACTCTATCTGGGAGACTCCACGTGCCAGAATCTCAAGCTGACTCCATCCTGTCCCAACTTCAAACTCCAACTTGGTAAACAGATGTGGTCCTCCTCCTCAGTTCTAACCATCTTTCTAAGGAGACCTAGATATAGGGCTTATATTATTGAGTAGGTGGTGAAACTTTACCCAAAGTTTCTAGTCCAGAAATGCAGATAGCTTTATCCCACTACCAAACCAGAGACAATAAAAAAAATATGAATAACTATCATTTGATTTCCTAAATCCAAGTAATAGGCCTGAGTCCAAAGAAGAACACGAACACATTACAATAATGCAATATTCTGTTAATTCTGTCCAAGGCTCTTCATCAACCAATTACCATGCTGTTGGTTGCCACCTCTACCTACAGGGATTCCGACATTTTATTTAAAATGCTTTATAACTTTCCCCAACTCTGGTCAAATCATATGTTTACATAAAATACAATCAGGCCATGAGACTTTTCAGTTACATGTCCTCCAAATATGTTTTATAAAAGGTATTCGAAGCTGGCTTACATAATGTGACCTAAAAGCTCCTGTAATTCATGTCCAAGAATTTTTCTGGACCAAGGGAAAATAAGTACTGTAGGGTTTCCCACACTCCTGTCAAAGATTTGAAGGACTTCAGTCTACTTGGCAAAATAAAGAAAATACATTTACGATGTAATGGCTCTTGCCAGAGAAAGGGTTTTGACCTTCTGGCCAAGTAGATTCCAACCTAATGGCCAACTCAAATGAAAACCAGCTTTTATTCTACAATTTGTAGAATATTTGTAACTACCACTTCCGTCCTTCGCACTTTGCCAACTCATAATCCACTGCCCTGAAGGAGGGATTATGCAAAGGGCAGTGGCTTTTGTGTATAAACAATGAAGAATCAGATCCTCTTTGCTCCTCCTTCCTTTTTTTTTTTAAACCCACCTAACCCAGAAATTTTCCCTATGCTAGAGGCCCAATCCTGAGCATGATAAGAATAAACATCAGGTTCACAAAAATCAATTGCACTAATGTAAAACATGTGTGAAGGGGGTGAGGGGCTATACATATATTAATGATTATTAATTGAATGAATGCATAAATGAATGAATGAATGTATGAGAGGGGTTACTGCAGAGAGCAACACAATGACATTTACTGTCACCATCAACTGCTTTCTCTTATATTATAAACACATCAGCTGACCCAGTTGGAATAGTACCAACCAAAGATTACCAATACTTCTGATGTCATTAATTGAGTGAAAAGATTATTCTTTCTCTTATGTCCCAGAAACATTGAAGGCTATAAATCTAGAAAAGAAGACCAGAAAAAAAAAGTCTATATTCAGTCAGTAAAAAACAAAACAAAGAAACCCACAAAAACCAAAAACCCTCGTCTAGACTTCATGGAGATATATTTGAAATAAAATTGTCAAAAATCAGCCTCTTTTCTACCTAATGTGACATAGAAGCAGTCACAGACAAGTGAGTAATTATCTTCAAGGATAAATTTAATGCAGCTTTTTTCCCTTCTCTCAGTACCACGTTTATGTGTGCACTTCCAGCAGTTCAATTTCCCCATGCTCCCATATCAGGGAAGCAATACTTGAGAAATAAGGACCAGAGCTGGGAACTCTGAACAGCAAGCCAGTGACATCACTTTGGTAGCAGGAAGTACCACAGAAGCCTGAGGTTTCACGCCTCACTGCCCTCTCCACACAAAATCCTCCCAGTGACACTGTGCCCAGAAGATGTTTACTGCCTAAATGTAGTCAATCGCCCTTCAAGGAAAACACTCTTCCCACTGCACACCGTGTCTCCCACTGCTAAGGCAGAGAATTCGTACCCTCTGTGGCTGATGGCATAAAAATAAATTCATCTCGAAATCTACTGTGCCACTCTTTGCTTTCTTCTGACAGTTGGTCCTTGGCAGAGGTATGTGATAAAGCCCAACACATCCCGTTTCATAGCACCTGGGGTAGAGAGGCAAGGATGGGGAAGGATCCTCCCTCTGGGAAACCAGACTTGCCATAGAGCTTCTCTTTGTGCCTGCAACTGCTGTTGTCTCCTGCCATTCCCTTAGCCACCCCCATCACCCTTCCTGGTTCTGTTCCTAGGAATCACAAGCTGCATAGCTGGGAGGGCCTCAAGTCCTACTCTCTCCATTGTGCCGATGAAAAAACAAACATTTAAAGAAACCTGGCAATTTGTCTAAGCTCACGGGACTCATTAGTGGTGGCAGAGCCAGGCCAAGTCCAGGACTGCTGGTTCTAGTCCAGTAGAGACTTGCACAAGCATGGGTTTTACAGTAAGAAGAATAATTCTGGGTTTCAGTCCTAGAGCTCGTTGGTTGGTGACACGGGGGAAGAAACATTCACCTACCTCTGCCTTCTCAGGCTTTTCTGTCTGCATAATAGATAATAAATACCAGTACAACTCAGTAAGTACATGTTCAATTCTGACAATACATTTGAAAGTCCTTAGAGAAATGTAAAATGTTACAGCTTTTAGAACAAATCATTCTTTGTAAATCATATCAATTTTATTCCATTTGTTTAAAGACCTGTTAGGCCTCTGGGTCAGATGGATTCTTACTCTCTTTCAGGTTCAACTTGCCATCATGCCCCTGCATGTATCTATCTTGTCCTATATTTTGATGATCTTTTGTGCCTTTTTCACATTTTATTGACAGAGTCTCAAGAAAATGGACTATGTCTTAATCATCTTTGCATTTCTAGTGCCTAGCACAATTCTTGGCTCATAAGAAGTGAATTCAACTATTATTTTTAAAATAATAAAAAGAACAAAATCACTAAGGGGCAAGGTGACTCAAGACAAACTGAAGGTGGCCATATTCTCATCCTTTGCCTTGCAAATCCTGAAATGAAACTCTCAGGCAACCACTCACCTACAAGTCATCCTATGAGGTATATCTCCAGGTGACCAACTTCATCACCTCTGAATGCCTCCCACAAATGAGTCCACTACAACTCTCCTGTCACTGTCACTAGACTAGTAATAATCTTTCCAAAGTATTTTCAAATATATTACTCTCTGACAGCCTCTGGGGTGACCCTAACTCACTCCACACACATACACACAAAAGAAAGATCTTTACCTTACTATTTCTAACAGAGTCTGCATGATGCAAAAAGATTGGAAAACTTCATGTTATAAATCGAGCACAGGGGAAGTTCTTACCAAACTGGAACTTGTGACTGTTGCAAATCTGAAGATGAGAAAAGACATTGAGAGAATCAGCATTGCGGTGGGTTTTTTTAAAAAAAAATTTTTTTTAATTTATTCATTCATGAGAGACACAGAGAGAGAGGGAGGCAGAGACAGGGGCAGAGGGGGAAGCAGGCTCCATTCAGGGAGGCTGACATGGGACTCGATCCCGGGTCTCCAAGATCAGGCCCTGGGCTGAAGGTGGCGCTAAACCGCTGAGCCACCCAGGCTGCCCTGTGGTGGGTTTGATTAACAGGAAGCAGTGTGACATAACATACTCCCATAGCTGACTCATGGTGAGCCCACATGATGTGTCCTAGAGGTGTCCGTCACCAAGGGTCCTGATGAACATGAAGCAGGAAATGGAGTTTTAAAATATTAGCCATGGTGACAAGAATAATAGTAAAAGCTGCTGTCTTTTGAGCTTTACTATATACTGTCTCTTTGGGGGTAAATGATACAGTATTTGTATTTGGAATAGTCCTAGAGAAATAAAGCATTGTGGTTGCTGAAACTGTGGAATGTAGAGACAGAGTCATCAATTAGAACCCAGACAACTGGAGCAGCCCGAGTGGCTCAGCGGTTTAGCACCACCTTCAGCCCAGGGTGTGATCCTGGAGTCCCGGGATTGAGGCCCACGTCAGGCTCCCTGCATGGGGCCTGCTTCTCCCTCTGCCTGTGTCTCTGCCTCTCTTTCTCTCTCTCTGTATCTCTCATGAATAAATAAAATCTAAAAAAAAAAAAAAAAAAACGACAACTTGTTCCCAAATGGGCCATCCTGTCTCTCAATTTGTGTCTTTGTGAATGATTCCCTCTGCGTGGAAGTCCTCCACCACCATCCTAACCCTCCATTTTCTCTCCTTTGCTGCTTCTTTTAGCAAATCCCTCATTACCTCTGGGAAATCTTTCAGCACCTCCTATTCAGAATAAAGTACTCATTCCCCTATGATTTATAATAAATCAAAAATAGCCTTGGGTTGTAGTCATCATTCTCTACATTAGAATCATTGTACTGTGAGCTTCCTAAGGGTAGGAAATTTATCTTTTTTCATCTTTTTATCCCCAGTATCTATTAAGGAATTTTATACCTATTACTTCTAGCACAGAGTAGGTATAAAATAAAATGTTAAATGAACAAGTGAGTAGAATGAATAAAGAGTTCCCTTAACATAAGTAGGACAAATTGGCAAAGTAATAGTAAAAAGAAGGAATTGGTGAACAAAACTAGAAAGGTGATATTTTCCTATTTCCATAAAATATTCCATGATCACCAAAAAAAAAAAAAAAAAAAAAAAAGAGCTTGAAAAGTATGTGTAACTTTTATTAATTGCTTGGTATGGACATTAAAAAGTAGATGAATGTTTACCTTTTTAATGGGCCAGCTAGAGACCATGTAATCTCCCTGAGTTCTTTCCCTAAAACGAAATTCCTTTAAGTAGGTCATGACAGGGAAATTTATCTCAGTGGTCAGATCCTCATGCAGTAGAACCGACTATAAAAAAATGTCCTTTTCTGGATGTGGTAAGCCGGGGTGGCTTGGGATGGTCTGGGAAAACACCATTGACACATCAACTCCTTAAAATCTTAAACATGACTAGACTTTCACACAGTTTATTAGTATCCTCAGTGGATCTCAAAATAGTTTAAAATGGGATCTTATACCACCCTTACCCTAGAAAAGGAAAGCAAAATCTTCCTTCACTCATACCCAATTAGAATATCACTGGTGTACTCCAATATCTGAACATCTATTTAAAAATCAATTACAAATATCAACAGAGGGCTACAGAAAGATACAAGCAGAAATCTTTTAAATATTGAATTCCCATGATACATTTTAAATAAAACTGAATTGCAAATCTTTATTTTATGTCAAGCTCTTCAGGTACATACTAATTCTATAAAGGTAGGAATCTATAAGCAAACTGCAATCTGAGGCACCCTCAGGAACATGCTAAAATACTCAAGGCCAGGTATGCATATGCTTTGTTCTTTCTTAGGGCTTCCCTTTATTGGGCCTTCTGGAAAGCACACAGACAATGTAGTCAACCAGATCAGTGTTCAAATTCCAGCTTACTCACTTCCTAGATACATAACTGGGGAACTCATTGAACCTCTCTGAGCATCCATTTGTCATCAATAAAATGGAGTTGATAATGTCTATGATAGTCAGCCTCCAAGATGACCCCAATGATCCTCAGTCTCCTGGTTTTCACACCATTGGATAGTTCCCTCCAACCTTTTACCGTATTACCAGGGTCAATCTCTATGATCAATGTCATACAACATAAGTGATGGTATGTCACTTCTAAGACTAGGTTATAAAAGACTGCGACTTCCATCTTGGGCATTTTCTCTCATAACTCACTCTGGGAGAAGCCATGTTGTGAGCCACCATATGCAGATGCCCATATATCACTGAGTGAACCTGGAAGCAGAGCTTCTAGTGCCGTCTAGCCTTCAGGGGCTGCAGACTCAGCTTAATGGCAATCTCATGAACCACTGAGCTAAGCCACTCACAGATTCCTGATCCTCAGAAACTGTGTAAGGTAATAAAAGTTTGTTTCAACTGCCAAATTTCAGGGTTATGTTGTTATATGTTTCGAGGCAATAGGTAACTAATACAATGTCTAGTGGGCAGAGTTACATTGAGTTCCACTGAGGATCAGAAATAGTATATGCCAAATGCTGTGCATATGCTTGACACATAACAGCACTCAAATGCTAGCCTTGAACATTACAATTATATTATTAATGATTATATTATCAATTAATTGTTTTATTATTAATAATGATGTACTATAAAAATAATAAACATAATTTTATGATAGATTCATCACAATGTTTTTCTATGGGAAAGAAGCTAGTAGAATGGTCATCAATCCTAACTAATGACAGGTTTCTTTTTTCATATTTCCTGTTGTTAGCTCAAGGCTTAATCTTAGCACCAACAGTTCTTTTTTTTTTTTTTTCAAGATTTTATTTATTTATTCATGAGAGACAGACAGACAGAGAGAGAGAGAGAGAGGCAGACACAGGCAGAGGGAGAAGCAGGCTCCATGCAGGGAGCCTGACGTGGCACTCAATCCTGGGTCTCCAGGATCAGGCCCTGGGCTGAAGACGGCACTAAACCACTGAGCCACCTGGGCTGCCCAGCACCAACAGTTCTAATTGGCAGATACTCAATGATGCCAAACATTATGAGGAGCTATAGAATTTTTATATCTAAATATTTAATAGGTAATGGGGACAAAAGGAAGATTATATTCTCTAACCAACAGATACTACTTTTAAAATAATAATGACCTCTGCTTAGCTCTTACATCAGTTTATGAGTCTTCCATGCATAGATCTGCTCTGGGTGAAAGCCCTGGACACATAAGCTCCTGACTTTGAATCATAGCTGACTGCCGTATGGCCTTAAGCAAATTACTTCACCTCTTTGAGCTTCAGTTTTGTCACCATGTGTAAAATAGGAAGAGTAGTACTTAGTTAAGGGCATTGTTTTGAGGACTAAAGAAATAATGAAGTGATTAGAAGAGTGACTGGCACAAAGTAAGCGGTCAATAATTGTGTGCTACTTCTCTTTCCATTTTTCTGCTATGTGGTAGGAATTATTATCATTATATTCACCAAGGCCCAGCATGTCAAAGGATTTGCTCAAAGTAAGGAGGAAAAGTGACCCTTAACTCCAACATTCTGATTTTTGAAGGTACAGTCTTGAATAAAACGAAACTCTACTTGGATGTGCACAGGTCACAGGGAATATGTGTTTTTTAAAATGACGCTGTGTATAGTCAGTCTATGGTAATAGATATCAGAAAGTGATTGCCTGGGTTGGGTAAAGGGAGTAGAGACAGGAGATATGATTAACTGGGAAAAGGGGCACAAGGGAACTTTCTGGAATGATGAAAACATTCTGTAACTTGCTTCAGGTAGTGGTTTCACAAGAGGTCACAATTGTTAAAACAGATGGAACAGAACACTTAAAATCTGTCTACACTTCAATAAAAAGTATAATAAATGAAGACAAAAACAAAAAAAAATACCTTACAAAGTCAAAGCTTCAGTCCCCTATCATGACCTCAAGCCCACTCTTTTCTTCCTCCCTTCATATATTCTTCATGAAAGAAAAGAGAGCAACTCAGAGTGGACAGACAGAGCATGCCACTCCCACTTGCCAAAAAAAAATCCCTAAACCAAACAGGAAACAATAGAGCAGAGAACAGTGAGCTCCTCAATTAGCCCTCAGACAGCCTCCTCTCTCTCCCTCAGAGGTGGTCTTGTGCTCACTCTCCAGGGACATGCTCTGACCCACCCATCTGGGCCATTGCCTGACCTGCCAAGTAGAGACAGAAGGCTGTAGTCTCCTGGACTGCCAATCTAGTCCCTCAAACAAACAGGAAATTCATTGGGGAGGAGGAGGGAGCATGGAAGGGTCAGGATCCTTCCATCCATCTTTAAACAAAGTAGAAAAACATCATATATCCAGGTAACTGCAATAATTCAAAGTTCCTCAAACTTCAACTTCAGCTCCCATCTCACTTGCTTGGTGGTAATGCAACAGGGCTTAGGGGTAGCCCAAAATTCCACATTGCAGCTGGATCTGTGCTAGTGTGGAGCTGAGTGGTGGAGTATGTGGGGGTTTTCCTAATTTTTAAAATAAAAGTGTTTTTTACATAAAAAAGTGTTTTTTAGAGAAGAAAGAAATATGAGCTCTAGAAGGAAAATATTTACCTTTCTCTAAATCTAAGAGAAAGTGGTGCAGCCACTGGCTTTCAACAGGAGAAGACTCAAACCTCTGTACCGTCCAGGTTCATGTGCACCACATGTGGAGGTTCGGTGGTCGTTAGGTTTACTCACCAGCTAGCTACATGATTCATTCTTGTCAAACCCTTGCTTCAGCAGAATTACAAATTACTATGTGTCTTAGACCTTTTCAGCTTCTTAACAAGTGAAAACAATATGTATAAAATCCATAATGCCAAGGCCCAAGAACTAGAATGTTAGAGCTATCGGGAACCCTGGAAACCATTTACCTCAACCACCTCATTTTCCAAAAGAAAATTTATCTATTCCATGAAGAGATGTGCTTTCTAACACACAGGAGGGTTCATACCCAGAGAGATCAAGTCTGCTCTTGCATTGATTCTATATCTAAGGGCATCTCTGTGCCTCTATTTCTGGAAGGAAAACGCTTTCAGTTGGCAAACAGGCTGGAGATGCTAAAGAAAGAAACAAGAAGAGGGAACTGGGACCTCTCTTAGATGACATTTCTCTTTTACCTAACAACACCCTAAAGTGCTGCTTTCCCTCTTCTTTTCCCCATTGCTTTGGGTAGCACCCCAGGGCACAGCATCTATGGGCACATTTGTCTTCACCTCTAAAGAGAAGCTCCTTCAAAGCAAGAGTCATGCCCAGAACCACGTCCTGGTCCTCCAGAGCCCCAGACACTGAGGATACCTGTTGTTTATCAATGAGTAATGCTCACTCCCTCCAATACCCAATTTAGACAAAGCCATGAAAGGAAAAATATCAGCCTTCAGAAGTTCTTCTCCTCCAAATCCCTTCTTGTCTGCTGCCTCCACATGGTACACTTCCAATCCATGTGCCTGGTTCCCCTCTGAGGAGGCCCAAACAGAACCACCATCTCCCATTAGGAACTAGGCTACCATTTCTGGATCTTTGAATCAGACTAAAACAAGAGGTCTGTCCCACTCCTCTGGACACTATCTGAATACAGCTTTTTGCTAACCATCATCATCATCATCCAGGTTTACCCTATGACATTTTTTTATTTTTATTTTTTAAAGATTTTATTTATTTATTCACGAGAGACACAAAGGGAGAGAGAGGTAGAGACACAGGCAGAGGGAGAAGCAGGCTCCATGCAGGAGCCCAACATGGGACTCGATCCCGGGACTCCAGGATCAGCCCTGGGCCAAAGACAGGCGCTAAACCACTGAGCCACCCAAGGATCCCCTACTCTATTACATTTTTAAAATGCTTTATAAGTATTTACTTGTTAAATTCTTGCAATAACCCTAAGCATTATGTATTATTAATTTTCTCACTTTCCAGAGTGAAAAACTGAGGCCCAGAGATTAAACAACTTGCCCAAGGTTATATAGTGGGTAAGTGGCAGAACTTGGTTTCTAATGCAGGTAGTCTGGTGTGGGAGCCCACTTCATGGTCACTACTATACTATAGTATCTCTCCAGATCACCTTCATGCCTTTTCCTTCCCTCTCTCCAAAAATCAGCCAGGCAATTCCCCCTCTAATGTCTGTCCCCTTATTTGTCAGCACTTTCCACACTGAATAAAAACTGATTTTGTAAATGCTTGTCTTCTCTCCTGGACTACAAGTTGCTTATGGAAACAGACTTTATTCATCTCTGTCACAGTTCAATAAATATTTGCTGAATCTGAATAAATAAATAAATGACTATGTCCATTTCAAAGGGGGCAATGCTTTAGCCTCAGAATAAAGATCCCTGGATTAGAAATAAACCCAAGCATATAACAATCAACTAATATTTGACAAGGGGGCCAAGAATACTCAATGGAGAAAAGACAGTTTTTTCAATAAATGATGCTGGGAAATTCAGATATTCATATGTAAGAATAAAACTAGACCCCTATCTTATGCCACTCACAAAAAGTAACTCTAAATAGAGAAGACTTAAGTGTAAGCCCTGAAACCATGAAACTCCTAAAACAAAACAGAGGACTAAAGCTCCTTGACATGAGTCTTGGCAATGATTTTGGATGACATCTTAAGGTATAAGCAACAACATAAAAATTAAAAAGTTGGACTACATCAAACTAAAGAGATTCTGCTCAGCAAAAGAAACTATCAACAAAGTGAAAAGATAACCTACAGTATGGGAAAAATGTTTGTAAACCACGTATCTGATAAGCAATTAATATTCAAAATACATAATAAACTCATAAAATTCAATAGCAACAAAACAAAACAAATAATCCAACTTTTAAAATGGGCAAAAGACCCGAACAGACATTTTTTTCAAAGAAGGTATATAAATAGCCAAATAGGTAAATGAAGAGATGCTCAGCATCACTAGTCATTAGGGAAATGCAAATCAAAACCACAATTATCTATCACCCCACATCTGTTAAAATGGCCATCATCAAAAACACAAGAGACAATAAATACTGGCAAGGATGTGGAGAAAAGATAATCCTTGTGTGCTATTTGGTAGGAGTGTAAACTGGTATAAACTGGCCACTACGAAAAACAGTATGAAGATTCCTCAAAAAAAAAATTTCAAAATAGAACTACCATATGATCCACTTTGGGGAATATATCCAAAGGATATATATATATATATATATATATATATATATATATATATATATATATATCCTATATATCCAAAGGAAATGAAAACACTAACTTGAAAAACTACCTGTAGCATTATTTACATTAGCCAAGACATGGAAAAAAACAAGTGTCCGTTGATGGATGAATGGATAAAGAAAGTGTGTGTGGTATGTATGTATGTTATGTAATATTATTGGAATATTGTTTATTTAAATAATGGAATATTAAATTAATGGAATATTATTCAGCCATAAAAAGAAGGAAATCCTGCTATTGTGACATATGGGTTGACCTTGAGGGCAATATGCTAAGTGAGATAAGTCAGAGAAAGACAAATACTGTATGATTTCATTTATAGGTAGAATCTTAAAAAAAATTCATAGAAAATAGATCAGATTTGTGGTTACCAGAGGCAGGTGGTGAGAGGAGGAAAAATTGCAGGAAGGTGGTCAAAAGCTTCAAATTTCCTTTACAAGATAAAAAAGCACTACGGATATAACACACAATGTGACAATTATAGTTAGCACTGCTGTACAATATACAAGAAAACTGTTAAGGGGCACCTGGGTGGCTCCGTGGTTGAGCGTTTGCTTTTGGCTCAGGTCGTGATACCAGGTGCTGGGATCGAGTCCCACATCAGGCTCCTCAGAAGGAGCCTACCTCTCCCTCGGACAATGTCTCTGCCTCTGAGTGTCTTTCATGAATAAATAAAGTCTTTTAAAAAAAAAAAAAAGAAAGAAAGCTGTTAAGAGTAAATCCTAAAAGTTCTTATCAAAGAAGCAAAATTGTCTTCTTTTTGCTTTTTCTTTTCACTCTATCTTTATGAGATAATGGATGTTAACTAAACTCCTTGTTGTAACCATTTCACAATATGTATAAATCTAACCATTGTGCTATATACCCTAAACTCATGCAGTGATGTATCTCAATTACGTCTCAGTAAAACTGGGAAAATATGTAAATAATTGAAATAGTCAGGAGGGGACATTTTAATATTAAAAAAGGAAAAGATCCCTGGATTGTGAGTCAAGAGGCCAAGGTCTCAGATCCTACTACCTAGCTATGTGACCTTGAGCAACTTCTTTCACCTCTCCGGTCCTCAGTTTCCTCACAACTACAGTGACAGGGTTAGGCTTGAAGACCTCTGAGTTCCCTTTCAGTTACAGCCTCCTAGGATTGTGGCATCCGGGCAGGTCAACAAGGAAGAGACTGGAGACAAGCCTGTCCTTATCTGTCCCTCACTCACATGTAGAGGGACAACTCCACCAGTCTGACTTTACAAATAATCACCAGGAAAGGGTGAGGTACACCAAAACCACACCCAGCCCCATGACACCAAGTTCCATATGGGAACCGCCAGAAAGGGGACAGCCAAGCAGTACACAGAGTCAGCTGCCTTCTGGGGGCCGCTGGCCATCAGTGTGAAAAGAATGAGACCAGCCACTCTGTCTGCACCAAAGCCACCGAAACGCCTGTAACTCAGGAAGGGATTACTCCACTTGAGCAAAACCTGTGATGTTCTTTTCACTGCTTTTTCCCCTGCTATCATTACCCAGTCAAGCATTCTTGGCAATGTAAACAGATGATTAACAGGCAGGTTTTGGAAGAAACGGGAACAGGAGCTGGATCCCAGGGGCTGCTGCACAAGCATGTGCATTTTCTGCTTCCTCCCCGTCCCTCTCCTGAGAGCTGCCCCAGGGACAGCACATCCCCACCACCTCATTCACAATGGCAGCCCAGCCCTTTGGATGAAGATTTTCCCTCGAGGAGGGGGAAGGAGTATCATGATGGTGGGAACCTCATTTATTCAGCAACAACAAGATGAACCTGGCATGAGAAATCAGACTCAGAACTGAAGCTGGCAAAACATCTGACAGGGTGCTGGCAGCCAGAGACAACACGGGTTGCGTAGAGTTGCAACCAGCACAGAACGCCAATCAGCAAAAGGGCTTCCTCGTGTTGTCTGGCCTTTTCTCTGAGGCCAGCTCATTTCATCCAGTCATAACACAGGTTTTAGCAAAAGCTCAGAGCTGGGAAATGCAGCTTTTTGTGTCTTATCGTTCAGGTTATAGGAATTTTTACAGAAGGGTGCTTTCCTTTCAGGGGAGTGTTTTATGGGGTGTCTTTGATGTGAGTGACCCAAAAAGCAAGGGAGGGGGAAATTAAAAAAAAAAAAAAAAAAGAAGAGGCTGAGGATTCTAAAAACAGAAGAAGGAAGGGCCAGACAAGGGCAAAAGCCTTGCTGTCATCATAGCAGATCAAAACTTTCCCAACAAGAAGTCAATTCCACCAAGAGATTCAACTTAAATGTTGGGCTCTCATTCATAGGTGTTTATTTTCTGGCTTCAGGAAAGACAGTACAGTGTTGGGACATCTTATTTTCTCCAGAATAAAAAAGTCTCAGAGTTGGAAGGGTCTATGGGCCCAAATCCCTATCTAATATATAAATCCCGTCTACAATATTGCTAGCAAGTGCCAACCCATTCTCTGCCTCATTACTTCTGGGACAGGAAACTTACAATTTTCCTTTTTTGCTTTGGAGATGTTATCAGTGGAGGTTCTATCTAGAAACTGAGCTGAAATTTGCTTTCCAGAAATGTCTATGCATTTTCATCATTCCATATAACATAAACCCATCCTTATGCTACCCCAATAATCTTCAAAATTTGGGGGGACAGTTCTTGTGTTTTCTCTTTTGGAGTTTAGCGATCTCAAGATCATCAACCAAAATACCTCCCCATCCTGGTTCTTCTCCTCTAGACACATGCCAACTGATTTTTATCTTTAGAGTCTTTACCAAATGAACATTCCTTCTGTGGTTTGAACATGATAGACAAGGACAGGACCATTATGCCTCTTTCTTTTCTTTTTTTTTTTTTTTTATTATGCCTCTTTCTGAACACTCTATATCCATCATTACTATTTTCTCAATGAGGCCACATCACACTGTGTGGACTAGTAAAGTTTGCAACCCAGCTCTGACCCTTTTTACATATATTATTGCTAGGCCAACCATTCTTCCATCCTGCTCTTGTACAATTGGTTGTGTGAACCAAATTACAGAATTTTACATTTTTCCCTATTAAATATCCTCTGGTTGGAGTCATTCAAGCTGTTTGAGACATCTGGCTTCAGATTAAGTTATCCACAGATTCACAAACCTTCCAAACATTGTGTCTTCTACTAATTTGGTCAGCATGTATGTCATCTTTGTCTAATCAAGTCATTGATATAAAAGTTGAACAGAATAGGCTAGAGGCCAGGACTCTGAAAGGGTACAAGAGCCTTCTTTCCAGATTAATATTTATGAGGTCAACAGTATTCTACAGTGCTGTCTCACTGTCCTCTGGGCTTTAACATCCAAACTACTCAGTGTGATCTGGCCTTTGTGAAGTTGCTCATTCTCCCTATTACACAGTGAAATTTGCCTTTCCCCAAACACATCTGACTGTCCTTGCTTCCACCTTTCCAGCTTTACGTATCCTAAATATCAATTAACTGATAATAATTTTAAGAGAACTGAACGCCAGGGTTGAAAATGGGACTGCCAAAGTTTTATCTACAAGAAATATGTATTATGAAGATTGCTTCCCCATGGAACTCTTCAGAACCAGCCACTTGAACCAGAAAGAAAAATTCCTAAAGAGACTTACTTATTATCACATGTCAGTGTTGTTAAAGATGCCCCTCCTGGGGTTAAAAAAAAAAAAAGCCTCTGGGATGAGTCGGGGGGGGGGGCAGCTGTACTCATGCAAAGGTCAAAATAGGGCCACCATCACCATTGACCCAATTATTTAGTAATCAGCCCTTCTTTGTGTATTTCTATCTATGGAATGAATATCCAGATCTTTAATCTCCAATATTACTTTGGCAGAGCCACAATGTGCACAGAACAGAATTTGTCAATGAGGAGGGTAAGCAACTTAACTTAGAGCAAAGTCCTCTTGCTTTTCATAACTAACTTTCAGAGTCCTGTTTAGAATTCCTAGTACTGTATTCAAAACACATCTGGGGCTTTGTTCATTAGAAGTGGTTAGCAGCACTTGGCTAGAGCTAGGTGGTCAAAAACTTTCTTAGATGGATGGATGGGTAGAAGGATGGATGGATGGGTAGAAGGATGGATGGATGGGTAGAAGGATGGATGGATGGATGGATGGATGGATGGAAGGAAGAAAGGAAGAAAGAAAGGAGGGAAGGAAGGAAGGAAGGAAGGAAGGAAGGAAGGAAGGAAGGAAGGAAAGGTGGCATGCAACTTTGTCAACGGAGTAATTAGAAAACCAGACATCCTATCTTTTGATTCAACTTCTTAGAAACCAAAAAGACTTTGGCATAATAAACAAGAAAGCCAACACGTCAAAGTTAAAATAAGTATACTTAAGTATACTAGGCTCAAATTCTTTTCAGGGAAAGTATCATTTAAAGAAAGAATTTAAAAGATTATCAAGGAACACTTGGATTCAGCCACCGAGCTAATTATGATTAACAATTTGGATATATATACATATGGTATGACTTCCACAGTGGTACTGTAGGACCACACAGTGCAGTCCTCCCTGCTTATCACGGAGCCCAGGGTTTCTCCAGCTGGGAAACTATTACCCCATCAGCTTTTAAAAATATTAATACTCGCTTTAAGCTGGAAAAGACCCCATGAGAAGAATAACTTGGCTTTTGGAAGTTTCTACATTTTGTTCTGAGTAAAGGATTCTAATGTTTTTGTGCTTATTCATTCCTTGGCATAACTTAATCAACAACACTATTAATAATAGCCAATATTTATTAAGCTCTTACTTTGAACCGGGCACTGTTCTCAGCATTATACAAGCTTTGTCGCATTTAGCTTTCAGAAGAAGCTTATAGTCATTACTAGTATCACCCACATTTCACAGATAAAGAAGTAGGCATCAAGATGTCAGGTAATTTCCTGTATCACCCAACTGAGACATGGTAGACTCTGAATTCATACCTAGCAACTTGTCTCCCTCAAGACAAACTCCCTCTATGAAATGAGTATGATCTACACCATCTTCATCAAGGGAAGATCCATGATGGTTTTTTAAATCAAAAATTTTTAAAGATTTTATTTATTTATTCATGAGAGAGAGAGAGAGAGAGGCAGAGGCGCAGGCAGAGGGAGAAGCAGGCTCCATACAGGGAGCCCGATGTGGGACTCAATCCCAGGTCTCCAGGATCAGGCCCTAGGCTGAAGGTGGCACTAAACTGCTGAGCCACCCGGGCTGCCCTAAAATCAATATTTGAAAGAATTCTATTTCATCTTTCTTTTCAACAAAGGAGATAACTCTACCTTGATCTCATGTGCTAGTTATTCTTCCCACCAACTTCTAAATTAACATTTCCCTAGGCCTTTTCTGAGGGAAGTTCTGTAATAATGTTTCTGTGGTCAAGTAAGTTTGAAAAATGGTGGACTGAACAGCTAACTCCTTCTTTTTTGTAAGATTTCTCAATGTCTTTGTGTATGTACACTATATATCTTCATCACAAGGCCAGGATATCATACTGAGTGTTCTGCAAACATATCTGACTAGAGAACCCTTATTCCTCACTGAATACCTTGAGGTCCCACAAAACACATACAAGAAACACTGCCCCATGGGGAGATGGTCCCCACGTCCTTTGCGACATTGGCCCTCATCTCAGACTACAAAACATCTCCCTAGTTGTCTGCAATTCTCCCAAAATTATACACAGGCTCAACTCTCATCTCATCTGGCCTCTCCCCCTCTCACAAACCCTGGACCTTTGGCAAAACCACAATAGAAGACATCATCCATGACAGGAGCAAGAGTTGAGTTTTTTTCTCTTTTTCTTTTGTTTTCCCCTTTATGGATTCATTGTCTAATTTTCAGGGCACATTTGCTAGCAGGAAATAGTTATCACTCCAAATGAGGTTCCTTTCACCAGATAGTAAGAACACAGTTAACTGTTTGGGTTTCCTTCTCTACTACCAAGAGGAAATTTTAAAAATAAACATTGTGTGATCAAGCAAACAAGCAGGCTTTGCTCAAAGCTTATGCTCCTGCTCAACCTTAAGACTCATTCCAAATTCCTGTGACTTGTATTTCTCCCTCTGATGGTTTATTTCCTTTTAAATAAAATTGTTCATTCAATATACGTTTTAATATTGTATGTTATCAGTCCCTTTGGAGAAAGAATGAATTAATGAAACTACTCAACAAATATATGTTGAGGACATAGATGTGCCAAGTTACATACACAGTGGTGATGAAACAGACTATGGTCTCCACCCATAAGGAGTTTATAGTCTTGTGGGAAAGACTGACAAATAAACACATGACCATACAATAGTAACCAACGTTTACTAGTGCTCATAAAGAAAGAGAAATAATCGGGTGCCTGAGAGTACTCATGGTGGGGCAGGAGATGGACAGAACCCCACCTGAAGATGATGTGTTCTGGCAAGGGGAAGGGTGACACAGGCTGGTTCTGACAGCAAGGCAGGCAAAAGCCAGACCCATCGTGTCCTGCAACCCAAGCCTCGGTAAGGAACACCTTCCTTAGCCTATAGGAGCAAGTGGCAGCCATTAAAGAGTTCTCAACAAGGAAGGCTCATGATCAGATTTCTGTTTTTGAAAAAAATCATTCCAGCTACAGTGTAGCAAAGAGATTAGATGAGGGCAGAGAAAACTTACAGAGACTGTCATGAAGCTGCTACAAGTTTTATGGCTTGAAACTGTTGAGTAAATAACAACTAGGTTTATTTCCAATCAGTCTCTCATTGCCAAGGAATGCTAATAGTGTTTTCAAAGCCAAAGGGAAATGCAGGAACGTAAGAAGCTTGAGAATGCTCAGGTATGTATGGAAATCACGCATTCCCAAGCATACCACAGGAATCCTATAAAGATAAAATCCTATAAATAACTATTCCTCTCCCTGGTTCCCCACAGGTGAACCCTGCTACATTTTCCATGTTGGCAGGGAAGGGCAGTGAGGGTGTTGTGTAGTCCCCAAGGCCACACAATCAGCCCACCCTCTCCCTGGCTGTGTACCAGTGTGGGGTAAGGAAGCGGACGCAATGGGGAAAATAGATGGCATGAATTCCAGCAAGATGACAGAGAGGTCTCTGGAGGCAAGAGCTTGACAAGCACTCTGTATCTCAGGAGGGAAGCCTCTGTGGTGAGAACAGAGGCTCACAGGTAAGAAAGGGTTTACACTTACCCCAAAGCAGCCTGGAAAGCCACAGCTGCACACAACAATCCAGCGTCTCAACAAGAAAAGTTTTTGTCATACCTGACAGGCTCTTACTAAATTCATCAGATAGTTTATAAAATGTAACAGCACATATCAAAGCATCCCAGTCTCATCTTTGAATGCTTCCCGGTTTCCACAAAAATGTCTAATAAATTGTTTCTACTGAATATAACAGCTAAACTTTCCTCTTTACATTGGAAGTCTAAATCTTCCCTGAAAATCAATATCCCATAAATTTTCTCTAGAAATAGTAAAGAAAAATATAGAGGTCTCCTCTGGCCTGCAGTAAGAAGAAATGCTCTTGCTCAGTCTCTAGCCACGAGATGTCAGGAATTTCTGCTGTCTTCCACACACTCTCATCCCACATTTCAACAAATTGCTCCTCACCCTTTTCCTACCAAGGCCAGTCCTCTTGGCATAACTTCACAAATGAAGGAAGAATGAAATCTATAATTTACCATGTCTCTCTTTAACTCTTTCCACATGCTCTATTCTACACTTCTGCCTTAAACTGCTACTAAATCGTGACAATAAAGTACGCAGTGTGCATGCATTACTATCCCCATCCTACAGATGAGAAAACTGAGATTCCAATTAAGCAATTTGCCCTACTCACACAATGAGTGGCAGAGCCAGATTTCAATCCATGTCAGTCTGGTTCCAGAGGCCAAATTTTTAACCACTGGGGCTTTCTACCCAGAGGAATGTAACTCCCCTCCCAGAGGAATTTTTCTGTCCATGTTGGGCAAACCTGTAAACTCTTTGGATTTTGATGGCTGAATAAGAACAGAACTGGAGGCCATTGCTCTTTCCACTACATCAAGCACCCAACAGAGAACAATCTTGCCTCACCAAGAAAACCAAAAGCTGGACATCTAAACTAGAGAAGTCAGCACTAATCTGTACATGCTCTCATTTCCTAAGAAAAATTTTTCAGAAGGAAAAAAAATGATATTTTCATTGCAGAAGAGTCATTGTTTCTTAGAGCTAGC
Source organism: Nyctereutes procyonoides (assembly GCF_905146905.1). NCBI lineage: Eukaryota > Metazoa > Chordata > Mammalia > Carnivora > Canidae > Nyctereutes > Nyctereutes procyonoides. The sequence goes on along the minus strand of NW_026575140.1, from coordinate 43,279,360 downwards.
TATTTACTTTTTTCTGGCAAGCTCATTGACAAGAGTACAATACATGAGATTCTCATTGGATGAGCTATGCAGTCTTCCACATGGTATACTTTGGTTTAGAGGGTGAGGCTGTGCAGCCGACCTCATTTCTGTACAGCCAACCTAAAATATAGCTTTGAGACTGCAAAAAGGAAGAGAAAGAGAAAGGGGGGGGGAGGAGAGAGAGAGAGAGAGAGAGAGAGGGAGGGAGGGAGGGAGAGGGGGAAGGAGAGAGAGACAGAGAAAGAGCTGACATAAACACATGTATGCCCCCCTGCCCCCTCCCCTTCACGGAAACAGTTTCCAATTTGTTTCATAATTGCATTGAGTCATCTGGGCTAACACTCAGACCACTTCTCAAATTCACCATGCCCCTTACATGCAGGAAAATGAGGCATTTAAGGAAATTTCCCTCCTCCCCACATAATCTTTTTCTCTTTGGTTACTTGGACTGATGGAGGTGGCCTGAGAGAGGAGGGGGAAGAAATTTTGGAAATCGCAGTTGATGAATTGCAAACGTGTGCAAGTGATGCACAGGGTGGGAGGGAGTGAAAAATGAAATTCCTCTGTGAAAATAATGCACATGTCCCAGGGAAATGAGCCACACATTTTTTATGAATCAAGAGACCAGTGCTTTCTTTATATGTGCGCCAAACAGCATTCCTGGGTAACAGTTCCATATCTCATGAGGTGCAAGCCACTTCACTCCATCTTATTAGAAACATTCAAAACAAGGCAAGTATTTTGAAACCCATAAAATTTATGGAATTCTAAGCACACCAAAGACAGAATGGACGAGGGACTCCTCTGTTTAACTGGTTTTAATTTATATTCACTTTAGCAGTTTAAACCCACCTTTAAAATCCAACCAAGATTTGAAAACATTAATAACTATAAACCATTTTTAAATGGCCTCCCACTTTCTCAACAACTTTAAAACTCACTTGTTTAAGGCTTCAAGGACACAAGAAAAATGAGTCCCAGAGTCCCTAGAAAGTTGGCTGTAACCTTTGTCACTCACCGGATTACCTATCCACCTCACAAGCCATTTGAAAGGCGGGAGAAGCCTCCAGCTGGTGACCAGTGCAGCTACCGGCCTAAATATTCCCTAGAAACTCTAGACAGCAAATCATGAGAGAAGGGATCAAGTGAGTCGATTTATCCTGAAGCCCAAATAAATTAGCCAGTGCATGGCAGCAAACAGAATACATTCTTTGGAACAACCACGCCAAATACCATCATGAACTTGTGAGCACACAATTTTCAGTAACTGAGAAGAACTTCATTTTTCCAATTACCCCGAGGTAAGACCCAAAGGGAAATTTACTCTTAATTTAGCAGTCCTTAGACACAGGCCATGTCAGGTAGAGTTAAAAAAAAAAAAAAGTGAAGTAGCAAACCATGGTCACTGCCATCAAGGATCTTAATTCAAATGATAACATTAGCAAAAACCTTGTACCAACCACCAAGCCTATGACCCCATTTTATCCTCCCAACCAGCCTCTAGGGAAGATCTTGAGGCTTTTATTCTTTTATTCTTGAGGCTTTTATAGTTTTATTCTTTTCTGCCCTGTTTGCAGATGAGAAACACGAAGCTCTCTGAGAAGCTTTCAGAAGCTTGGAAACGTGAACTAATTTGCCCAAAAACTCAGAAAGTCACAGCACTAGGATTTAAGCACAGCCTAATTCTAAAGCCTCCTGAAATCATAAGACCTAGAGGTTTTCCATTTTAAGTTCAATAAAAACCAACACAGAGAGCATAGTTTGTTCTTGGCATTGTTGGTGGGCACTTGGCATAAATTTACTCATTTGTTCTTTATAATAGACTGGTAAGTATTATGATGATCCCCAACTTTATAGATGAGGAAACTGAGGCACAAGGAGATTAAGCAACTTGCCCAGGGTCCTCTAGTTCATAATTGATGGGGCCTGGGTTCAAATCCAAGCAGCTGGCTCCAGGCTGTTCTCCTTGCCACTCTGCTATCCATTTGTCTAAGCATGGTGGCTCCAAGAAGCCTGATAAATTCTGGCTCTATTAAAAGGATACTAACAGAGTCCAGAACCATAAAAAAATGTTCCACTGGATTTTGTGCTCATCTGACTATACCAGGGACACTTCATTCACCTGAATGTATTTTTACAACATTTTAAGAAAAACACTAACAAATTGGAACTTGTCCAGCAGAGAGCAAGAAAGGAAGAAAATAGGGGGGGAAATGCCCTAAGAGTAGAGTATGGAGTGATTGGTACTGTTTGACCTGGAAAGGAAATTTTGAGAGCACACACATACCATCTGACTAAAATGCCCAAAGGGCCCTGGTCACCATGTGAAGATGTGAGCAGCAGACCTTGGGCCTGACTGGTTTATCATTCATTTTCTCATCAGTTTTACTGAGTAGACAGTATATGTCAAATGGAGGGAAAGTTCTCCAGCTTAACAACCCCTACATTTCAGAAGTGGAAGATCTGGGGATCCCTGGGTGGCGCAGTGGTTTGGCGCCTGCCTTTGGCCCAGGGCGCGATCCTGGAGACCCGGGATCGAATCCCACATCGGGCTCCCAGTGCATGGAGCCTGCTTCTCCCTCTGCCTATGTCTCTGCCTCTCTCTCTCTCTCTCTCTCTATCATAAATAAAGATAAAAAAAAAAAAGAAGTGGAAGATCTGCTCATTCATCAGGGAGATCCACCAGAGGTGGGAAGAACAGAGACCAGGGATGCTTCCTGCACGGGGTGAAACACTGGACACATGACCTCTGCGACTCTGCAATGTTCCATTTAACCTGTCTAGCACTTACCACTATCAAAAATGCTGTGAAAGTCTTCACAAAACACAATCCTTTATCATCTCTATGAGGCTAAAAAGAGCAGCACCCACAAAAGGAAGAAAAATGTATTCAGTGGCTTTTTGCATTGAGAATTTGACAAGTTTGAACACGGGTAAAACATATCACACTTTGAAAATACGCCAAAGGACTAATTGTGTTCTAAAACAAGAGTATAATTGAGAAGGAAAATGCAATTTCCTTCTTCTACCTCCTTCTCAAATTCCTCATTAGCATATCTCATTAACAATCATCTTGCTCCTAATTTCTAGGTGTGTCTTGTCTGTTTTTTATGCCTTTACACTGAGCAAGAAATTGTAGCATTACCATTCTAGGACTCCCTGGACCACAGAACCAGCTCCTAACGTGTCAGCCCTGGGCCCTATTTACAGCCAGGGCAGGCACTCGCCGTTGGCCCCTCTAGCAAAATGTTTTCCAATTTCTGAGTCAGGAGAAGCATCTGAGGTCAAGATCTATAAACACATTCCAGAATATGAGTACTTCCAAGAGAAAAAAAAAAAAAACAATCAAAACCACTGCAATGGTTTTAAATTTAAGTCAGACAATACTTTCCATGAACTAGTGCATTCTTTTTTCTTTTTTTCTTTTTATTTTTTTTTAAGATTTTATTTATTCATTCGTGTGAGACACACACACACACACACACACACACACAGAGAGAGAGAGGCAGAGACATAGGCAGAGGGAGAAGCAGACTCCCCTGCAGGGAACTTGATGCGGGACTCGATCCCAGGACCTTGGATCATGCCCTGAGCCAAGGGCACACGCTCAACTGCTGAGCCACCCAGGAGTCCCAAGTGCATTCTTTTTTAAAATGAAGATGCATACATACTTTCCATATTACTATCAGTGTGGTTTTTTAAAGTTTTTCTGACTTTTTTCTTTTAAACAATGTATTACTTAGTTTAAAAAAATACTATGAATCTTATGCTATCTCAAGGCATTCTTCTAGATAGGATAATGAATTTTCCCTATGGTAAAAAATATTTTTTCCTGAACCAATTCTGATAGTTTTTAGTGATGCTTTTTCTTTTTTGTCTCCATGAATGAGACTGAGAGATTTGTGTGAATCAGTCTGAAACAGCTGAAATTAGCCAATCGAAAAGATGGTCATAGGATTCTACTGTATTATCAGGAAAAGGCTTTGGCACAGCCTGCTCACTTCCAGATGTTTGCTCAGTGCAAGTTTTTGTTTGCTTTGTTTTGCTTTTTAAAGAATGGCTTGGAGGAGTGAGTGTGGAGGAATGGGACTAAGAAGAAGAGAAACAAGATCTCCCAACCAAAAAAATATCGTAGTCGTTAGTTTACAATACTATTGAAACAGAAACACCATTCAGCAGTAGCTGGAATCACTCAAACAGGCATCCAAACTGGCCCCTGAATGTAGGAGCAACCATTATCAATATCGATGGCCTCAGAACTGAGTGCAAACAGAAATTATAGCAGGATTTGTTGAAAGCAGTTCAGAGTGTGTCTTTCCCATCACTTACCATATTCTCCAAATCCAAATGAGACAGACTGGGAGAGAATACTTCTCTATAGGAATACTGTCTCCATAAAAATAAAATCATCAATATACCCTAATTATCTTGTATGTAAATGACCCCTCGAATCATCTTCTATGCTCTCCCCAGCCTTCTTTGGGTTTGGGAAGCCAAGAGAGAACATTAACAGACAACATATTTTCACTATTGTGGGAACTGAAGAGACCAAGAGATTATGACTGACAAAGTAAGAAGATAATTATGTCTCCATTAGCATCACTTAATGAAGAGGAGAAGTGAAATATATATAATGAACAATCCAAAAACCATTTGCATTTGATCCTGCAACAAGATAGATGGGTTCTCTTGCAGTAGGCTTGCTTTCCTAATTATTTTCCTCCCTCCGAACCAATGATAAAATTGGACTGCCGTCAAGAACACACACTGCTAACAGGAGAGAAGGCCAAGAAAGGCTGGGTGGCCTTGGACAAATCTGCAAGGAATTCAACTGAGTGATCTGTGTACCTTTCAATGGACCTTTAAGTGGGCACCAACTATATGTGAGGCACTACATTATCTACCTGTATTATCTCTACTAAACCAGGATCCCTGGGTGGCGCAGCGGTTTAGCGCCTGCCTTTGGCCCGGGGCGCGATCCTGGAGACCCGGGATCGAATCCCACGTCGGGCTTCCGGTGCCTGGAGCCTGCTTCTCCCTCTGCCTGTGTCTCTGCCTCTCTCTCTCTCTCTCTGTGACTATCATAAAAAAAAAAAAAAAGTTTATCTCTACTAAACCTTTCAACAGCAGTGCCCTAAAAATATCGCCATCCCTATGCTGCAGATGAGAAAAATCAAGGCAAAAGAAGGTTAAGGAATTTACCTGGAAAACCAAGTGAGGAAGAAGAAATCTGGGACACAGACCTAGATATGTGTGGCTCCAACATTTCCATATTCTTTCCACTATGGCTTGTGGCTTCTCATTTTTAAGAGACAATTCTCATAGTGGGTAATCCACAGACAAGATCATCAACAGCCGGTGTGTACAGCATTTCACATCATATATATGAGTAGGCAAAGTTACCAGAGAAGGGTGATATTTAGCTGTTTACTGATAGGACCTAGTATAGACCACCCTGGTATCATATAAAATATATTCACCATGAATTTCTTCCCAGATATGATGTTGACAGTTTCTGTTGAAACCAGGCAGTTTGTTTCCATTTCTCTAGCAAGTTTAATACAGAGGATTTTGCAAAGCCACATCTCAGGTTAGATCTTACACTTTGGCAAACACAGTGTAAGATTGGTGTTTAATCTTGACAGTCTCATTAGTGTAAATTAGTGACTTAATATTAAACAAGAAAACAAGTGGTTAAGAGACCCCAGCTAAGACAAGTTTCATTAAAACAATAATGACTTAATACACGCTGTGCCCAGTTCCAGAAAGCTTCAAGCTCCCTAATCATTTTCTGGATGGTTTCCATTCCAACCAGTTTCCATGTTGGTGTAAATCCATCAATCTCCAGTGAGGATGTACATGGGAAAATGAACAAAATGCTAAGTCTACAGAGACCTTGTTGCAATGTCAAAATCAAGTGATGTCAGTTTAAATTATAGGTTAAAAAAAAAAAAAGGCAGTGTAAAGACAAATGTCTCCTGGAGCCTGTCTGGTTGCCTAGAGCACATGCTCCACCAACTTGGGTAGAGGAACCGGTTTACATTTGCCTAGCAGTTTTCCCACTGCTTCCAGTTTCCAAAGAGGCACTTGGCAATTACAGTGCATGCAACAAGCCAGTTAACATGACTGAGCACTGGGGACTCCACAGCATATCAACTGCTAATGTTCCAAAGAGAATGATCACTTGTACCAATCAATCAAGTCATTTGCACGTACCATCTTCTATTTACTCCCACTCCTACTGGAGACCCACAAGCTTTCATTAAGAACTTGCTAACTTCCTGAGTTGGAAGACCCAAGTTATTCAGCAACAAGGACCCCTTTTGTTATTCTTCCTTTGAGGGTGCCATGCTTCAAAGACGATACCATGTGCTCATTACAATGACTGGAACTGCCTACTTCTCTTAGACTTTGCAATAATACTAAACATGGTTTACAGATCCCATTACTACCTTAGTCCAGGGATACCAGTTCGGAAAGCAGTAAGATTGTTATATGAAACAGGAAATCACGAAAATAGTAATAACACTTCACATTTATTGAATGCTTACTATTTATGCCAGGCATTGTGCTTAAGTGCATTATTTACATTATCCAATTTAATCTCACCACAACCTTGTGAGGTAGGCACTGTAATTATCTTTCTCATAGAAATACTCAGAAATGTTAAGTAATTTGCCCAAGGCCACCAAACTAGCGCCAGAGCAAAAATTTGAACCATGCTATCTGACTTCAAAGCCACTGCTCTTCTCCACTCCACCGGCTCCCCTGTCTCTCCCTCCTAGCTGCATTCCAAGATCTTTCTCAGTCCCTTTGGAAAACATCATATGCATTATGCCCACTTTGGGAATGTTTCATAAAGATTCAAGTTCTCATCTTATTCTCTGAAACCACATCCTCAGTCTGTGGAGGTTTGCATTCTAACAGACAAGAGGAGGGGAAAAGAGAGAGGAAAGGGGGTGGAGAGGTGCCTAGAGCATTAGAAGAATTCAAACCCAAAGTGCAGAAGCATTCCAGAATAAACCAAGGTGCTGGTTCCTTTCCATTACCATTTACCCACACCTAACTTCTCCATGCAAAGTAATAATAGTAGAGATCTATGACCTGAATGTCTCAGGACATCCTCAGATATTTCCTTCTAAATATCCTCAAATATTTCCTTCTAAATATTCTCAAATTTCCCTTCTGAATTCTCTGCTTTAAACGTGAGAAGCAAAGAGGCTTCACTGATAGACGGTGCCTCTAGGTTTCTGACAAAAGTACAGCCTTGGACAATGAACTTTAGACAGTTCCCTCTTGCCACCATGCCTAATTCCCCCTCTCACCATGGAGAGAAAAGAAAGTACCCGGGTGGGGTAGTGTAGGAGCTTCCTCTAGATACACAGAGTTTAAAACACAGGTTCTATAAAAATATGTAAATGTTTGCATGCAAGCATAAGCAGTTTTGAAAGCATGTGAATAACATAATGCTGTATGTAGAGGGGGTAGCTGGGAAGAACAGAATACCAAATGACATCTACACTACTGTTTCAACCATACTGTCATGGATACATGGACAGGGACTCTGGGTGAACCTAAGAATACAGTAAAAGGCTTGATTTGTACAAATGGTAAGCCCACACCCACACACATTTTTCCTCGTGTTTTGCGTTCAGTTTCTGTTATAATATTTGTGCAATAAATAATAATTTCAAAAGCATATTATATACAGAGTGTATAATTATGTGACACAAGTATAAACAAATTAGCTTTATAACATGTCAGCCAAGCATTAACCATTCAGAAAATTCCAAGTTAGGATGCCTATGTGGGGTTACTTACTTACCTCTGTCTCCCTCAAAAGGAACTAGGTCCAATTACAAGGTTCCTTTGATCATATGCTCTAAGTGTCCAGATTCAAACCTTACGGACAGCATGCTACTGGTTCCTGGACCTTAACAAGTATTCTAGAATGATGGAATGAGGTCTTCTACAAGTGTCACTTTCCTACTAAGAGAAAGACCAGCAAAATTACTACAGTGAATATGGGTTGAGTTCCTAACAATTCAACACCACAAAGCTAAGTTCTGTTCTGGGGGGAAAAATGAGAAGAAGAGCAAGATTCAGCTCAGAAAGTGCAAAGAGGAGAACACTGTGAGTTCGACTTATGCCAAGGGCCTCCTATTTATGCTTGTCCAGAAGCACAAAGCACCTTCTTAGCAGGCCTGACAAGAGATGTAAGGTGCACATTATCTCAAGTACTTGGCAGGCTAGCACAGAGGCCAGGGACACACACACACACACAGGCTGAGCACAAGGGCCAAAGTTAACTCAGGCCAAATGAGCTGCAGGCCAGCACAGAAGAACACTAAGATGATGCCAGCATTTTCAGACTCACCAAGGAGTGAGGGGTCTTTGACATAATTCTAAGTTATTGGAAGTCCCAAATAATCAATAATAATCACAACTATCATGAGCATTGTCGAGGGCCTGCCATGCACAGGCCACACGCCGTGATCCTACTCTAACATCCTCAGGCTCTTACTGTTCTGAGAAGCAACTAGAACTTAGGACTTGGGCACCTTTTAGAAAACACCTCTGGTCACAGTGGATTTAGAGGGACATCCCCACTAAATGCAGAGATTTCAACACAGCCAGGTCATAAGCCTCTGCAATCATTCAATGGGTGCTGTTTACAGAGGGTTGTGAGACAACAGGAAAAAACAGAAGAAACACAATTCTTGGCATTTGGATTCATGCTGAAGTTGAAGTGACATGATGATTTGATTCACATACTGCAAATAAAAATGATGCAAAAATTGGTGCCTATTTCCTAAAAACAAAAAAGATATAAAAATATCTAATAAGTCTTAAATACAGTTTCTTCTCTGTTGCCCTCCCCACATTTCTAAATTCTACTCATCTTTCCATGCTCAACTCAGATGCAGCCCTCCCGTCAAACTCCTGGCCCTTCACTGATACTGTCCCTTCGCCACCCTCAAGCTCACACGGGAGTTTATCTGAACCTGGCCGGTCGTTCTAAGATAATAAGAGCTGCTATTTAGCAAATGCCTACTCTGTGCCAAGGCCCTTTTCTCAGCTTTTTGAAAGTCTAAAGCAACTCTTGCAGGAAGGGAATGCATTATTCATGATTGAAGACTTAGAAACTGGGGCACCTGGGTGGCTCAGTGGTTGATCACCTCACCTTTGTCCCAGGGCATGACCCTGGTCTTGGGATCAAGTCCCACATCTGGCTCCCTGCATGGAGCCTGCTTCTCCTTCTGCCTGTGTCTCTGCCTTTCTCTGTGTGTCTCTCATGAATAAATCAATAAAATCTTAAAAAAAAAAAAGAAATATTTAGAAACCAACCGTGAATAAGATTGAAAAAAACTGGCAGACCCTGAATTTGAACCCAAGCCTTCTTCCTCTACATTCTGCCATAACCCATTGGGCCAGCCATTCTCTGACTCATATTCGTTTCTTACCAAGTGGCAAGATCCTTGAGGACCAGACCCACATCTGAGTCATCGCACATTCATTTATGAGCTGTCTTTTTTTAAGATTTTATTTATTTATTCATGAGAAACACACACACACACAGAGAGAGAGAGAGAGAGAGAGAGAGAGAGAGAGGCAGAGACACAGGCAGAGGGAGAAGCAGGCTCCATGCAGGGAGCCCGATGCGAGACTTGATCCCAGGACTCCAAGATCACGTCCTGGGCTGAAGGCAGACGCTCAACCACTGAGCCACCTAGGTGTCCCTTTCCTGGGATTTTAATGACAGAATGCCCTCCTTTTCACTCCGTCCCAGTTGAGTCACCCTGACACACCATAGCTACTTTTTTATTAGTGGCCTCACCTCAGCCCCACCTGGGGCCTCCTATGTGGGACCAAAGCATGAAGCCCCAGACAGTGAGACCAACAGCTTATATTCCTTTTTTTTTTTTTTTTTTTAAGATACACAGGGAGAGGCAGAGACACAGGCAGAGGGAGAAGCAGGATCACTGCAGGGAGCCTGATGAGGGATGCAGTCCCAGGACCCCGGGATCAAAACCTGAGCCAAAAGCAGATGTTCAACCGCTGAGCCGCCCAGGTGCCTCAACAGCTTATATTCCTAAAGAGAACTGAGCACATTACCATTCTCTGCAGGAACTTTCACTGCACAAGCTCCAACATCCCCCAAACAGCCCAAACAAGGAAAGACAGGCATACTAAGGATGGGGGAATAGTTGGCCCCTGCCCACCATTTACATGGTCCAACAGTAACCTATGAATCTTAATCTAGATTTATTTTTTCTTTTAAAGCATAAAGGACAAGTGGTCAGGAGCAGGCCCATAAATTTGCTCTGACTTTTATTAGATGGGGAATATTTTCATCTGAGAGGTCAGTATCACTTGAAGGAAAACACAAAAAGACTCTCTGAACGTGAACCACCACGTGACCCCTGACATAACGCAGGACTGCTGTCTACTGACAAGCAGGCTGCTTGCTATCGCATGCAGTTAGAACTCCTTCAAAGTAATGAGAATAGGTTAATTTTTCCCATTCAATGTTATCGGCAACATATTTCACATCTCATACAGATTCTATGGAGAAAGGCACATGATTGGGACTATTAAGTTATGCAGCTGAATTCTTTAATGATGAAAGAACACTGGACTCCCCACATAAACCATCTCATAGAAGGATCAAAGCACAGACAGGAGCTGAAGAAGGGGCTGAAAATGTTAAGAGGAAGTCCAATAAACCAACCCTAGTGTTTTGTTTTGTGAAACTACCTGATCTAACATTCGGGTTCTAAAAAAGGCATTATTCGTCCCATCATTTTTTTTAAAAAAAGCATTAATTGTGTGCCTACTGTGGTGCCATGAACTAGGAATATGCTCTAATGAATAAAGCTTTGTCTCTGTCCTCTGTAAGTTTGCAGTCTAGGAGGAGAGAGGCTGTCTCAGAGTTCCCATACAGTAGAAGAGCAGGAGCAGAGCAGCACGCCAGCTATAGCAAGCATCATATCGTTCAAATGCGCAACGGGCCGTACAAGCTGGTGGAACCAAAATTAATTAAAATAATGGTTTTCACTATGCATACCCAATGACTTCACCTATGTTATCTGATTTCTTCATCCTCAATTACTCCATCACAAGAAAATATGCTTCTTGGAAAAACCTGATCAAGTCTATTCCTTTCAAGTCTATATAAAAGAACACCTGGAATTTCACAGAAAATAAATTTTGGTACAAAAAGGAAACAGTTTATGACAAACTCAGATATTTCATGAGATAGACCATAGCTTCTCCATAAAGGTTTCTTAATAAAATAGTTTCCAGCCACTGGACAGGCCTGGTCTCAAAGCATAGTCTTCACAACCATAGCTAATGAAAGATACTTTGTGATTTTGGAAAACTCAAAAATATATGATTAGAAAAAAAAAAAAAAAAACAGAGACAGACACAGAGGTCCCTAGAACTTGAAGGGAAGGAGCAAGCTGCCCTGTCCTAACTTTGACTGACAGGCAGAAATCCAAGCAGTTCTCATCCATACTTGATGCAGGAAAAGGAGAGCTCTTATTTTCAAAAGAAACGACTTATTCACCATGATCAAGTGGAAGTAACATTCTAAGTCATTTGGGGAGATGTCGTAGACACCTTGGTGGGTTCTGCATTGAACAGCCATGTTCTCCTTGCCCATATTTCTTCGTGTTTGATACTTGGATTACCCCAGCAGGAAACGAGCAGTCTTTGAATGGAGGGTTTTGTTCAGAATTCTAATAGCTTCCAGCATTTGCCCCAGACTACAAGAAGTACACCAAATTTACTTAGACATCCAGGCCAGACGTGAAGAATTTCTCTGTCAGATCTAGTAAGCTCCACCAATTTAACATTTTGGCTTCTCATGGGCAAAGAGAAGACAGCCAAACAGCGCTGGTGCCGGGGGGCAATCTGGTGACATGTGGCAGTTCTTGAAAGAAAATTAATGAACACGACCAGTAACCTTTCTGCCCCATCCTCCTCCCCTCTCCTCATTCAAGGGAGAGAAGCAAAATTTTAGCAATCAGGGTGACTAGGCAACTGCTGCTCCTTAAAAGGGCTTCAAAAAAATTTAAAAAATAAAAATAAAAATAAAAAAAAAGAGCTCCAAGGTTGTTGAGGTTTGTTTCTTTCCCCACCAAACTTGCCACATTTCATTGTTTGCTTTCAAAATCACCTTGCTATGAAGTTTGTTGACTTGAAGGTAGAGCCATCATTTGTTCCATTCAGCAATTTCATCCTTGCTAATCTAATAAATAAAAAGGTACCTCTAGTCGGATTCAGTCAGAAAAGCTAACTATGTACAGTCAAATCCAATAAAATATTTGTTTGGTGCCCATTCATGTGCCAGGCACTATATTAAGCAGATTACACATATTAATTTAACGGTGATGTTAATATTATCATATATATATGTTATTATGACAACAACAATAATAAAAACAATCAATCAACAATAATTACTTACCAAATGCTTACCATGGGAGAAGCCTATGGTAAATGTATAAACATGTCTGATATCACTCCTCACAACCCTTTAAGCAACATATAATTATTACTTTCCCCTTTTATGGATCAGGAAAAGAGGATTCCAGGAGATTAAATAAACTTGCCCAAAGTCACACAGCTTGTCAACGACAGAGCTGGGATCAGAACCCAAGCTTGTCTCTAGAGGCAATGCCTTCATATCCTTAAAGATCACACTGAATAACATTAAAAGTTTGTTGTAATGGGTAAGGATAAGATAGATGGTAAAGTTTTATAGATGACAACAAAACAAGCCAGTTCTATTACTCATCTAAACCAAGAGCAGAACAAACCTACTCTGTAGTGGAATTTTGTCATCTCTAGCATAGTATGTGTCATCCTCCTAAAAAGATCTAGAATAATCAACTATAAACAGAGACTAGGAAAAAATAGGTGATATAAAATAACACAGCTACCAAAATAACATCCCTGAAATTTTTTGCCCTAGCAGATACACTCATTTCTGTGAACAGAAACTAAATTGCCCATGAGTGTGTATGTGTGTGCATGTGTAAGTTTTGTTAGATTATCTGGTTTTACCACTCTGTTCTTATATTAGTATACAGTAAAACATTCTTACATGGTTTTGAAAGCACTTAAAAACAACAAAATCATAAAAGTTAAATGAGAAATTGAACTCATGGGTTGGATGAGTAATAAAAAGCTTAGGAACATTTGATTTCTGAACAAAACCTATAAGGAAGAGATAAAACAAAACAAAATGAAAAATCCTCAAAACCCTGGTGTTCCAAAATTTTAAGAGGGAAAAAAATGATTGAAAACTTTGGAAGGCATCAAGAAGAGAAAGAGCACTGTCCAACTGTACCAAAGCAACAAAGCTCTGCGCAGCAGATGGACATGGTCTCTTCTATGTTCCCACAGTCACTCGATTGTTCAGTAGGTGGTTATGCCCAAACTTCCAGCCTGGAATATCCACACAGATTTAGGCCTGATGAGGACCTGCACAGCTAAAATTACACCAGTGGCAGAAGGGGCCCACTCTGATAACAGGCAGGAAATCGGCAAGCAACCTACCCCCACTCACACCAACACACATGGACACATAAATGCAATTTGCACACGATTTCCAAGAATTCATGAGTCACTGGAGACATGAAATCCAGACTAAGAACACTTTCACATAGTAAGAACCCTCATGCTTAAGGATCTGGCCAAGTTTAGAGCTGCAAGTAAGATGATTCAGCTGCTTTCTTAGTTCGTAGCCTCCTAACAAGCAAGTCTCTCCAGTTTCTCCAACATGAGCTGAGAGTGAGCAGCTTTCATTTAGGCGATCATCCAGCCATGAAAAGTGCAGCTGCAGAGGCTTCCAATCCTGCCTCTGTCTCTTACAGCTGGGTAATCTTAAATTTTACTTACTGCTCTGTTCCTATTTCCTTACCCCAAGACAGAGGCAGGGGTACTTCAAAATGTTGCAAAGATAAATGAGTCTTCACATGGAAAGCACTTAGAACAATATACCTTCCTAGCACATAAGCAAACACAAAATAAATGTTAGCTATTATTATTCTATGGTCCTTTTTAAGGAAAATGACCTAATATAAAGATTTGTATCAGAAAAGTACTACAGAAGTGCAGAGAGCAGTAGTTAATGCTGGTATTAACTTTTATGCCCCTGATTAAATCACCATCAGATGCCCATTTTGCTATCATTGCAAAGTTGACTGGTTAACTAAAAAGTGTCACTAATCATTTTAGTACAATGGTAGTGTTTTGGGTGTTAGAGAATGTAGTGAGCTTGTGAAATTTATCATAAATAATGATTAAGAAAAATATGCCATCAGTTTGTGAAGGCTTTGGAGTCATAAAGATCTATAGATGGTGACAAATCAGAAGAAGCCTTAGTGATGGTGACCATTCGGCACATCTACTCCAGTGCTCTCACTGGGCAGCTGGGAAACCTGAACCCAGAGATGTACATGACTTGCCCAGCTAGATCCTGTGAGTAAGCAGCAGAGACAAAAACTCAGATTTGCAAAAAATAAATAAAATAAAATAAAATAAAATAACAAAAAAAACCCCTCAGATTTGCTCATCTGTTTCCTTCCACTAGAGGCCCCTGGAGGCCAGAACCTAGTCATCTATTCTTCCTACCTTCAGCCCAGCCCAGCACATGGAGCCACAGAAATGCAACGATAAATGAGGGTTAAAATGAATGAAAGTGACACCATGTTTTTTGCTTCTTCTAAGGTACTATGTTAGCCTCCCGAAGGAGACTGGTACATCTCACTAAAAACACAATGCAAATGAAAAAGCAGCCATCAAACCTGAGCATTCTGCTGGTCTATGAGTCAAGAGATCGGAGCCCTTGATCTGCTTCTACCGTAACTTGCTTTGTGACAGTGGACAGCACCTAACTTTTCTAAAAGAAGATAATGAAACAAAATGCTTCCCTCAATAGAGCTAAAAGGAGTCAAATTTTTTGAGGTCACAAAATAGAACTAAATAATAGAAGCTAAAGTAATTAATTATATGTTGCTTTACATTTATTTTACACTTGATAATTCTTAAAAGGCTTCTTTGTACATTATCACTTAATCCTCCTGGTAACCTTGAAGTAAGTCAGGAAATACAGCCCCATTTTACAGATGATGACACTGAGGCACAGAGCAGCCACATGTTTATATCAGAGTTAAATAACAAATGCCACCTATACCAAAGGGCAGAATTTACACAAAGAAAGAAAAAGAGATGTTCAATGGCAGATGAAAGTTCCAAGAAGAGGCAGCATGTAGCTTCAGGCTGGAATAAAGACGAAGCCGTCAAGCCTGTCTATCACTCCCTAACTGCCAGCTTTCTTTATTCAAAATTCCACTTTCAAAGATATGCCTCTTCCAGGGCCACAGGAAGATCAGATGGCTTATGGAAGACATAAAGTCAAGGCATTTGGCAGATGCATCAGACACAGAGGGGGAAGAAAGCCTTTTGAAATGTATCCTGCCTATAACAAAGCAAAACGTATTTCTCAGTATTTCACTGAAACTTTGCAGGAAGAAAGATCCTGAAATGCAAGAAAGTGATAATAAATGGAAATTATATGACACTCATTATGTACTGCTTAAGCTGAATTAAAATGTCACTAATATTCACTTTCATAAAAAATATGCTATTTTAAAATTTTATGTTAACTTCAGCAAATGCATAAAATCAACCCTAGACTTGTCAGGAAGGGCCACTCCATCCTGAAGCCCTATATTGTCACAGAAAGCCCAATACCAACCCCCTGGCTGACTGGAAGGGACATTTGTCTTTCCAGATTCCCCAAAACCTTCTGAACATCCTTCTCGACACCCTGGTGGTTTTCCAGTTTATTGATAAGGGCTATCATCTCAAAGTAAAATTCAAAAACACTCTATTTCCCAGGTTCCCTATGATGAGACAATCACAAACCCCTCTGCAAAACACACCACTGAAAAAGGAGGCATGTGAAGCAGAAGCTACTCTCTGGAACACGATTTCCCAGCAAGCCCAATGATGAAGGGGACTCTGGTGGGGTTTGGGTATCGTCCTCTTGAGTCCAGTCAGTTCAATGTGTTGGACACGGTGGCAGGGATAATTTCTCTAGAGCTGTCTCCTAGTGTAACCAGGCACTGCTACAGAATGTCCTTGGCTATCCAACCTGGCTTTCTGGCCCTCCTGAGGAGGCAAAACTCACACAGGCTAGAACAGACCAATCGCCAAAGGAGAAGGAAAGAGACAAAATCCCAAGGGCCATTTGACTATTTGTAAAGTGAAAAAGTTACACTCAATTTGCATATGCAGCATTTAATTATTTTTCCAACAAACTCAAGAAAACCATAAAGATAAAAGTTCTGGCAGCCACATCCCAATGTGCAGCTTTGTTTCATCACAAAACTAATAACATCCTTGTTCTGCTGGCAAAACACTAGGGGAGTGGGAAAAAGACAGAAGTTCCTGGTCTCAGCAGTACCAGATTCCTCCTGGAAAGCTGTGCTCTTCCCCAGAGCAAAGTCCCTTTCCGCGGAGTGAAAGGCTTTTGTTTTCTGGTACAGTCATGTTCAAGACAACCTAATCCAATTCACTCAAAACATCACAGGCAAAACAGAATCCTTTGCCATGACCAACTTTGTGTCAGGTACAGGAAGAGATGGCAGAAAGACAAGTTACTTTTTTGAACTTTAAAGACTTCACAGCCTCCTGTTTGTCATTATTATTATAAGGGATGGCCACATAACTAAGTAATTCATCATCTCTATTGCTTTTGCTCAAGAATACTATCTGCTGGCCAGAATATTTTCAAGTGTTGTCAACCGCCAGACTGTTTCTTCAATTCTTTTTAATTTCTTTCCAACTTTCCAATACAGAATCTCATTAACTGGTTTGCTTCTGTGGCTGCTATTTTATATTGTTGTAACTTCCCCCATTTTAAGATATTATTCTATTACGCATTTCCCTTTAGAGACTCAGAGTTACCCACGTTCCCACACACAAAATCCATAACCAATTAAATCCAATAAAGTTTTATTGAAGAGCTACAATGTATATAACTCAGTGTTAGGCAGTATGGTAAAGAAAACTGTAAATTGTAGAACAAGAAAAGTAATAATAATAATAATAATAGTAATAGTAATAATAATAATAGCTGTTTAATCTGAACTGTGTGCCAGAGATCTTAACATACTTAGACACATGATATAGCATGTGATGATAAGGAGGATTGTGGCTTCTGCTCTCTGACAGGCCTGAGCTCAGCTCAAAGCTCCATCAGTCAGGCCATTTTTTTTTTCCACCCTTCTGTGCCTGGATGTACCTTATAGAGCTATTCTGAGGAGTCCATAAAATCACAAAGGTAAAGCACTTAGCCCAGGACCTAGTTCATAATGACATGTGACAAATACTCTGTTACCTCCATCTTAAGAAGTGGGGACTGACAGTTAGAACTAGCACATGAAGCAGCTGACTTTCAAATCCACATCCACTCAGTGTGAAGCCTTTCCTCTTTCTACTCTCTCATATTAACCAAGACATTGGAGGAGAGCACATCAGAAACCTCAAATGTGACAACCAGGAGAGCCTTGAAAACTGTCCAACCTCTCCCACAGCATCCCTCTCCAGTGAACTGACAGGTGATCACCCCCACTACTTGTACCCAAGTTCTAAGTCCTACACATTTCTGAGTCCCCAGACCTGAAGCAGCACCTGCAGAGGAAATATTTGCTTGTTGCATGAATGAATGACTGAAGTGATTCAAATAAAGTAATAATAATGACTAAGTGCTCTAAGTACTAAGCATGAACTTAGTGGTACCATTCTAAGGAATCAACATGTGCTAACATTCGATTATATATTTAATATTTAACTTAAAAAATCAAACAGACTTCGTAGAATGATTCAAGGGGTTAAGGGGGAGGGAGTAGCATCACTTCATTAAAGAGTAGCTACTTTAAAGTGGGCGTTAAAGAACAGAAGCTTTTCTACAGAATTAGTAGAGGCAGTAGAAGGCACCCAGACAAAGGGAGCCACATGGGCAATGGCAAAGAGGTATGAGTGATGAGCCCACCATGATCAATGGCCTGAGGAGAAGAGCAAGACCAAGGTATCTGTGGAGGAAGTAAATGAAATGTGATTAGATGTCTAGAGTAAAGGCCAGTGCGAGAGGGACCTCAAACACCAAGATGAGTGACTGGCTTTGACTCCAAGGAAATGGGAGAAGCTAATAAAGCTGCAGGTTGCAGCAAGGCACACAGCATTCTGGTCTAAATCTTCAACAAAACAGACAAATATCATAGAGAAAATGAATTTGAAGTTGGGGAGGCTGACAGGGGCATAACAAAAGAGTCAGAAAGATAGAATGGGAGGATCCTCATCCTCATTAGGCCTGTTCTTCAAGGAAACACTGACTAGGAAAGGGCCAATTGCCCTCCTTGAGACCAGGTGACACCCGAACCCACAAACAGTCAGAAAACAATGCAGTCTAATTTCCTATTCAATTATCCTATCTCATATCACAAGACTGCATACATTTAAACCAGTAACCTGGAGACTTTTTAAACTAATAACTATATAAATATAGTTGATTTATTCACTTACACACTCACATATTCATAGTTTTTTATGTATAGAGTGCTATATTCATATAGTGGGAGATAATAGAGCTTATCATCTGATAGACATAATTATAAGTATCATAAACAGTAGGGCAAAAGAGAATAAATATCTTAATTAGCATTCTTGACAACATCAAGAAACTTGCTGCCTAGGTCACAGTCAGGGCAGCTGTACCAGACCAGCAAAGCAAAAGGTTTGATACCCTCATCTAAACAAGACAAAAGGAAAAACAACACTATCATCAGATTTAAATACAAAGTACACTTGAAAGTTAAACTCAACTAGTAGTTTTGAAGGCAACACAGTTTACTCTTTAAGGCAAAAGTTCAGATTTTTAGAACTTGCAAGGTCTAATCTTGGTTTAGCCACAGAATCACTGTGCCATTCTAGGAAAATACGCAAATACATCCAGTCTTCCTTTGTGCATCAGGGAAAGGTTTAATCAATAACTGAGAGGTAGAATGAGAAATCACTTAGCTAAGGCACAGCATTCCTGTAAATTAAAGCCACCCTCTGCCTTGGCCATGGATTAGAAGAAGGAAGGACAAAGGTAGATTTAGACAATTTGATTACCAGGCAAAGAAGTAAAAACAAAGAAAAGCAGAAGACTGTACTTTAAGTCAAGAAAACACCATTTCAGGAAAATAAACATCTGGCCTAAAAGTAAAGGAATGTACACTAAACCTTAAAGATAA
This sequence comes from Nyctereutes procyonoides, assembly GCF_905146905.1. Classification (NCBI taxonomy): domain Eukaryota; kingdom Metazoa; phylum Chordata; class Mammalia; order Carnivora; family Canidae; genus Nyctereutes; species Nyctereutes procyonoides. The sequence goes on along the minus strand of NW_026575140.1, from coordinate 43,260,023 downwards.
AGCTGCTAAGAAATACAGATGCAATATAACTCCATGTGTCTGTATATTGGTAGCTAGTCAATAAGATTCAACATTAGAGGCAGAGAGCTTCCTTTTAGACTAGGCTGAGGGGGAAACAGGGAGCCGGGCCTGTGTGCCTAAACCATGATAGGCAACTTACATTTATTATTTCATTTAATCATCATAATAACCTGCCAAGTTAAATCTCACTATCCCTACTGCAGAGAAAAAAAATACTGAGTCTAGAAGAAACCCCATCTACTGCCATCATGCCGACTGTGTAATGGGGATGACTGGGGGGAGGGAGGACTCCAGAGGCACCTCCAGTAACCAAGAGCTGAAGAGGAAACAGAGTTAGATAGTCTTAAGAGGCTTACCAAATATGGTTCATTCTACCAACTCTAAAAGATCCAAATATAGTAGGGACTTGCACTTGACCATGGCCCCAGTGGCACATATCCACTGTCAATTGTCTCTAGTTGATAAGAATGCACAGACTCACAGCTATTTGCAGACCAGCTGCGGTAGACTCAGATAACAGTGATCCAAGTACATCCAACATGGAAAAGCCACTTGAGATAAGAATACCACCTCACCAAATTTCAGCCTTGGGATATACCACACCTGGGGTTCAACCATAATCTGGATTACCTAAAAGTAAGTCTTCATTTTGTCTATGATATGGTTATTCTCTTCTATGTTCATTTACTTTCACATTTTATTTAAGCCTTAGGTGGACTTTAAATAACACCATCTAATGGTGTTTACAAAAAACAGATAAAAACCAGATCTAAGCCATCAAAGGCACTTGATTATCTAAAAATTTAAGACACTTCAACTGCACATATAAAAATACAATCTATCTGCTGCTAAAAGAAAGCTTCTGAAAGTTGTTCATAAACGGATAACTTTGAAAACTGAAGCCTATTTGTTCATTCGTTCATTCAACAAATGTGTATCCAGTATGTGTTAAATGCCTGGGACTACTATGTTAGATGTGGGAAAACAGAGATGAAAGACATTCCCTCCTCTCAAGGAAATAACATCTGATGGAAAAAGAGAGAGAAAAAACCGTAATAATAGGGCAGGGAGGTGAGTGCTGTGCTGGTGAGCACAGGTATGATGTAGACACAGAGGAAGAGTTCCTCATCCAGGGTCATAGAGTCAGGAACGGTGAGATTTGGAAATTGAGAATGAACATTAAGTCTAGGCAAAAAGAATTAAACAGGTCACTTCCACTTCTGTCCAACATGGACTAACAGGGACAGTTGTGAAGAGCTGGATAACAAGCAGCAAAGGGCAGTGATCTCTGAGAGAAGAGAAACAAAGTGAGTCCTACAAACCTCCCCTTACTACCTGAGAGGGTTTCCAGGTGGAGGTGTGTAGGGGCAGAGAGAACTCAAGTGGACATCCTGAGTTGAGTAAATGAGCTATCAGTCCCTGGAGACCAAGGCAACTAGAATCTGTCTTGTAGACACAGCCAAATATTTTGAGAGACTGTGTAGGTTTAAGAGACTTGGATTTTTATATCTTGTCAATAAATAAAAGTGTTAAATGGTAAAAAGAAAAAGGAGGGCAGCCCCGGTGGCACAGCGGTTTAGTGCCGCCTGCAGCCCAGGGCATGATCCTGGAGACCCTGGATAGAGTCCCATGTTGGGCTCTCTGTATGATGCCTGCTTCTCCCTCTGCCTGTGTCTCTGCCTCTCTCTCTCTCTCTCTGAATAAATAAATAAAATCTTTAAAAAAGAAAAAAAGAAAGAAAGAAAAAGGAAGAGTACCAGAGAAGGGAAAACTACACAGAGATCCAAAGGAAGTTCTCGATACTCAGTGGAATACTGCTTGGTCCATGCATGTAAAGCCACTACCCAAGGCTGTGGGGGAAAGCATCCATAAATTGGTTCAAAATGGAAAACTCCATGATTCCCCAAACACTAGGTAGAGTACACAGAAGGGCCTTGTCTCTGTCATTAGGAATGATTAGTCCTCGACTGAGTGCTGTACCAATCCTACCTAAGAAATTAAAAGCAAGATCCAAATGCATTGAACTGCTTCTAAGCAACTTAACTACATCCCAGAAAAAAGAACATCACAGAAATACAAAAATATCTAGCATTCACACACCTGATATCCAATCAAAATTACCAGACATGCAAAAAGCAGGAACATATAACTCCTGATGAGGAGAAAAATCAATTAATCAAAAGTCACCCAAAACTAACAAAAGATGTGAGAATTAACAGACAAGGACATTAAAACAGTTCTTATAATTATATCCCATATGCTTAAGAATAATAGAGACATTAAAGATATGGAAAAGACCCAAATCAAATTTCTAGGTGAAATCTACAATGTATGAGATGAAAACTACTCTGGATTAGATTAACATCAGATTAGATGTTGAAGAAAAGAAAGATCAGTGAACCTGAAAACACAAAAGTCAAAACTATCAAAAATGAAACACAGAAAATAGAATTTGAAATATAAACAGGAAAACTGTTATATTTATTATTAATAAGCATTAACATTGATAATTTTTAATATTTAATAAAATGTAATATTTATCTCTGTCCTCTAATAATTTTTAACCTTTATTTGGAAACAAACCGTAATAAAAAATAAAGTCAGAAATCACTGAAAACCAGAAAATATTATAAAACAGAGAAAAATGTCATGAAGTACTACATAACTAATTACCAAACAAATAGCACACCTGTCTAGAGGAGAGGAAAAGGGTATTTCAGGCAGAGGAGATCAAGTTAAGAATGGTCAAAGAGGGAGGGGCAGCCCGAGTGGCTCAGCGGTTTAGCGCTGCCTTCAGCCCGGGTGACCGAGGATCAAGTCCCACGTCGGGCTCCCTGCATGGAGCCTGCTTCTCCCTCTGCCTCTGTTTCTGCCTCTCTCTCTCTCCTTGTGTCTCTCATGAATAAGTAAATAAAACCTTTTTTAAAAAATGGTCAAAGAGGAAATATCTGAATTGTCTGTTTCATATGTGAAAATTTTCATATAATTTAAAGCATTGTTGGGATCCCTGGGTGGCTCAGCGGTTAAACATCTGCCTTTGGCCCAGGGCGTGATCCTGGAGTCCCAGGATCAAGTCCCACATCAGGCTCCCTGCATGGGGCCTGCTTCTCCTTCTGCCTTGTCTCTGCCTCTCTCTCTCTCATGAATAAATAAATAAAATCTTTTAAAAATTTAAAAAAAAAATAAAGCATTGTTCATTAGTATGTTTTTGGAAATGCAATTTTTCCCTTCTTTATTCATTCATTCACCATTTACTGAGCAACATCTACATGCCAGATACTAGCTAAGCAGAGGCATGTTCTGTCTGTACCCCTGATGGTTTCATAATCCAGAGAAGGCAAAAGAGAAATGGCTACTGACTACCCTTCAAGAAAAACCCTAACGGATGTGTGTTCAAGGGTTGTGAGAAGGGAGCACTTAATTCTGCTGGGGAAGGAAGCAAATAGAGAAGAAATTCACGAGACAGACAACTATCACCCATTTTTTAAATGTCCATCCTGTCCTGCTTTCGCTAAAAAGTCCTGCTGAAAAATAAGTGGAAAAGTCCACCAAGGAAAGAAGAAGCCAAGCAGTTTTTCAGTGGATTTCAATTCATTTTTCCATGTGAGGAAGAAGTCAGGACCTCCTCCTTCCAAGCAATCAGCCACACCTAAATGGTGCTAAGATTTAGATAAGCCCTGACAAGTCTGTTGGAGAAATGACTAACAGAGATAGGCAGCAGACAGTAATACGTCCTTAGCTTCCATGAATAAAAAAAAAAAATTCAAAGCAAGAGATTGGCATGAGATTGGATATCTGTTATTCTCATTAAAGAACAAAGACACCTTGGGGATCCCTCGGTGGCTCAACAGTTTGGCGCCTGCCTTTGGCCTGGGGCGTGGTCCTGGGGTCCCGGGATCGAGTCCCACATTGGGCTCCCTTCATGGAGCCTGCTTCTCCCTCTGCCTGTATCTCTGCCTCTCTCTATCTCTGTGTCTCTCATGAATAAATAAATAAAATCTTTTAAAAAAGAAAAAGAACAAAGGCACCTTATTTTTCCTGAAGCTAACAATCACTATACACTATGCATTTTGCAAATCTAGAAGGAAATTTCATGATCAGAGTTCAACACTCACATTTTACAGATGGGAACACTAAGATCCAGACTGAGTAAGAGGCAAGACCAACGCCACAGGGAGGGCTAGGGACATTGCTAGCTAAAATTCATGTCATCCTACCCCTGAGAAACTGGTGAGTTTTACACTAAATTGTGTTGCCTTTATCTTTTAGGGTGAACCACTTCATGCTATGATTTTTTTTTAAAGGTTTTATTTATTTATTCATGAGACACACACACACACACACACACAGAGAGAGAGAGAGAGAGAGAGAGAGACAGAGACAGAGGCAGAGGGAGAAGCGTGGGACTCGATCCCAGGTCTCCAGGATCACGCCCTGGACTGAAGACGGCGCTAAACCACTGTGCTATTGGGGCTGCCCTCATGCTGTGATTTTAATAGAGAATTATACTAACATAGAAAAGGTATATTTGGATGTGGAAATAGATGCTTTATAATAAGCCTTGGTTTAACAGTTTTCCAAGAATGAGTATCTAAGAAAATCTCATACTGGGAAAATGTTCACTCATGTTCCATTTACAAAAGACTTCTTAATGTGTCCCCAGTGCGCTATTTAATGTTCAATTTATAGTCTATTTGCCAAGAAAGAAACAAGGTATAGGAGCAAAGTGTGAGCTACAACTGGCTCGGCTACACACAAGGTACATGATCTTGAGCAGGATACTTAACCTCTCAGTTTTCTTATCTGTAAAACAAGGCTAACAATAGTATCTACATTCTGAATTTTGAGAATTCATTGAGATAACTTGATGCAAAGGACATTGCCAGGCACATCACAGGTGTTCAAAAAACATTAGAAACGATTGTCACTGAAGTTAATGACTATGATGATGAGGAAAGAAGGGCCGTGACAATGATTAATATTTTGAGGTTCATCCATACTAGTTTTTTTCATTCTGGTTCTCAAAGAGAAGTCAGGTGCATATAATGCCAGGCACTGACAATGTCATAGCCCCTTATTCTTAAAATTCTCTCCCTAAAAGTTTGTGTTTCTCCATAAATTTCAATCTAACTCAATATTACCACAATTATTTATCTTATAATAATACTCTTCTGGGGCACGTGGGTGACTCAATCCATTAAGCATCTGCCATCAGCTCAGGATGATCCCAGGGACCTGGGATACAGTACCTTGTCAGGCTCCCTGCTCAGAGGGGACCTGCTTCTCCCTCCCCTTCCCACTCATGCCCTCTCTCATTATCTGTTTCTCTCTCTCAGATAAATAAATAAAATCTTAAAAAAAAAAAAACCTCTTCTAAGTCTGGGAGCTGCAAATTTCTTTGCCACCTTATGCTGCAAACACTGGGTCACAGATCTTGGTAATAAAATATGGGAGTATCACGCTTTCTCCATCTCTGCAATGTCCTCACATAAAAGCTGGGCTCTATTACAAATGTCAGCCTGAGTTTCCCATGGTGAAAGTATATGGTAATACTGAACTGTCATGCTACAGATGTGTCCTAAAAGTAGGATGTGAATTCTACACTCTTCCAGTGAAAATGATCTGGTTCATTTTGAATTTTTTCCCTTCCATCAATACCCAAAGGAACTGGTTTGCATTAGTGAGTAAGTGCCTACAAAGGTTTCTTCCTCTTCTGGACAATTAATTTATATCATATAAGACAAATATTGGCACATCTGGACAAACTCAGCATGAGTCTAAAAACCATGAAATTTCCCAAGGCATCTGTGAATAAAAACACCTCTCCACGTTTTTCAGAAATGACAGACTGAGGTAGGGGGTGGTTGTAGGGGGTGGTTGGAAAATGGGCATGAGAACCCTCTTCAGGGATGGGAAGGGTTGTCATTGAAAGAGGGAATGGACTTCTGATGCTGAGTGCTCAGGAGGGCAGGATGAAAACAAATGTGTGGAAAAGTTGCAAAGGAGCAGCTTGCAGCTCTATATAAGGAGAGCTTCCCAGGGCAAGGATGCAACACATGGATGCCTCAGTAGAGCGAAACAAGCTGGGGTAAATCCACGCAGCACTGGTGATTGGCCTCTCATGTGGGGCAAGTTTTTTAACCTATCTGAATCTTCAACTATCAATCAGAAACATTATTTCTACCTTCCATGGGTGCTCCAGCATTGAAAGAAAATGCAGATATTTAATGCTCAGTGTAATAAAAATTATGATTATACCCAGTCTTATTGTTGCTCTGACAAATAGTATGGATTTGTCAGATGCCTTTCAAATGAGATAACCTACACGATCTAATAGTTAAAATCTTCTCAGTTGTGCTTTCCTTTCTTTCTTTCTTGGTCTTAAAACCAAAGGAGAGAAGTTCGAATTGTTCTACGCTTGGCTTCACCGCTGCTTTTATGTAAGATGCTGGTCTAGTTGTTTTTCATCTTTCCTGGATATTTCCAACAGCAATACATAAAGAAAGACACTTATCATCCACCAACTTTAACCCAGGAAAGGATTATAGGAATTATCTAAGAAATTATTATAAATCATTTTTCATGTACAGGTGTTCCCCCTTTTCCCAACACGTGTTTTGTGTAAATCACATTCTTTTTTCCAACAAATGAGCTTATAATTGTTTGCATATGTTTATTATTTTATTCCAAGAATATTACTATATGACCATTAAAGAAAATTTGTAAAACAGAAAAATGGGGCAGTGAGGGGGATAATCACTCACAGTTTATATATTGTTGTGCTATCTCCCCTATTGTCTTTTTCTTTTTTTTTTTTATGATAGTCATACAGAGAGAGAGAGAGAGGCAGGCTCCATGCACCGGGAGCCCGACGTGGGACTCGATCCCGGGTCTCCAGGATCGCGCCCTAGGCCAAAGGCTGGCACCAAACCGCTGCGCCACCCTGGGATCCCCTCTCCCCTATTGTCTTAATGTATAAGCGACAGTGATCTTTTTCTACATAGTTTTAATTTCAGTTGCAATTTTGAAGGTGACTTCTTAGCATTTTTATCTGCTCTTCACTTTTTTTAAAAAATCTGGCTCCTGTATAAGTTTCTCTGTTCTCAAGACAAATCAAGTATCAGTGATTCAAAAATATTTTTAAGTACCAAGGAACATTACTATTTAGAAACAGAATTTTGAGACCAAAAAAAATTAGCACTTGAAGAAAAAATGAGTAATGCAACCCCTTATTTTATGGATGGCAACACGAAACCTCAAAGACAAGCTGACAGCAGTCTCTGCTAGAGCAGAGACCCAGGTCTCTTACAAAGAATCTACCATAAATCAGGCCATAGTGACCATGCACCTCCAACATAGATTCTATTAGTTTGGATTCTGCATCTTCATTTTCCTTTGGAGGGTCCACAAGAACATGTTCCATGTACAATGAATGCATAGCAAGCTAATTAAGGCCAAAGCAGCCCTTGACGACAATGACCCTATCCAACCAGAAATTCAATCCCACCCTGCAATACAGCTGGAACAAGAGGAAAAGGAGAAATCCTCAGTCTTTGCTCAACATCTTTACTCAACTTTTGACATATCTTTGTACATCCAAATTATGATAATGTATTTCATATCCATTGAATAAACAAAAACTAAAAATACTTCTAATACCAAAAGTTAGAAAAAGTGAGGAATGTAAGGGACTCATACAGCAGGCAGGAGTTCACAGTGGCACAAGGCATTTGGAACACAATTCAGCAACATCTAGGTAAGCCAAAGATAGTCACACTCCACCGTATTACTAGGCCTATAGCCTGGAGAAATTTTCCCACATGTTCACAGAAGGAGAGGTCAAAATCTTTCACTATAGTATTGTTTATAATACAAAGAGAGAGAGAGAGGGAGAGAGAGAGAGAGAACAGGAGAATGAATATATTAATTGTGAAATGGTCATATAATAGTTACTGCACACCAGCTAAAATAACTCTCTAGATTAACATGTAGTCCTAAATTAACAAGGTTAAACATCAAACACTTAACATTGAACAAAAAGAGTAAGCTGTGGAAGGTCAGATACAGTAAGTTAAAGCTTAAAAATCTACTTTTTAAAGCTTAAAAATCTACTTTTTAAAGCTTAAAAATCAGCGGTTGGGGAAGCCTAGATGGCTCACTCCATTAAAAGCATCTGGATTTCATGATTTCCACTCAGGTCATGATCTCAGGGTCATGAGATCAAGCCCCACCATGGCCTCTCTGGGTGTGAAGCTTGCTTAAGATTCTCTCTCTCCTTCTCCCTCTGTCCCTCCCCACCTCCACCCCCATTCCCACTCTTCCTCACTTGCACAGACACACTCTTTCCCTCAAAAAAAAAAAAAAGGTTAAAAATCAACAAAAGCAAAACCATACTATCATTTATGTGTTTATACATATTTAGCAGCCATTTTTTTCCATATACTTATGATATTTCAAAATTTAGAAAAAAGAAACAAAGCATGATAGCTTAGCCATGGATTAGTCTAGAGATTCAGGAGTCTGAGAAGGTGTAGGAATAACAAATATCCACCCCTTCTTTCTGGCATAGTAACAAGCCTGAGGGCCATCACTACTCCTTTGTATCCCTATGCCCCAGCACAGTGCCTAGTCAAAAGTGATACAGACTAAATGTTGAATGAATGAACAAAAGAACGAACGGACAAGCAAATGACCAAATGAACTGAATAGGTTGTTATACTCATCTTTGATTAATAAAAATGGAAAAACCAAATAGTTATTGTTAATTGTTAATAATTTGAAATTCAAACTATTTCTAAATATAGGTTCTTGGAGAGCTCCTCTTACAGGCATTAGTAGAAAAAAAAATGAAAACGAATATACAAAGTAATCTTTGAAGATTTTTCTATCCTTAAAATTCAGTGCTTTTTCTTTATTTCAGAGGCAGGGACAGCACACTCACAACATTCTATTCATCTAAAGGATCAGGAGTTCATTGCCATCAAAACCCAGGATATGGCAAATAGCCTGAAATATAAATAAGTCTTACGGTAAGTCAGTCAATTAAAGTGCTCTTCTGATCCTTAGGTGAAGAATTCCCATGATTTCTGGGCCTTGTTTACCAGGTGCACTAGGATTCTAAATCATTCTGTCTTCATGAATGTAAGTTGTCCCTAAACTTGCCTCAAAATGCTAGAATATAACAAAAAATTGCCAATGTGGCCATGATTTCAAATTCTTCCCCACTCACTATAGGGGAGTATCATCTATGAAAGCAAGCAGAAATCTGTTACTCTACATTTTTGCCATTGTTTTTTTTTTCCACAAAACTCCAAGTGAATTTAAAAAGAACCAAAATAAGATACATGATACATCCACCCAATCCTAGTAATTAAATCCAAAAACCAGTTTAAAACAGTGTAAGCAAAGAAAATAATTTTAGAAAGTACCACAGACCTCCTTCTATCTGAAATGAGGTGGATGTTTTGTACTATTTTCTTGATGTTATTAAAATATTAATTTACTTTCAAATATAATCCTGGAGCTTCCTTCAAAATACCTTCCCCACAAAAGGGGGAGCATATAGTTATGGTGTCCCTTTAAAGTTTAACAAAAGAAGGATTCAAATGGAGTTACCTCCACTCCTCAAAAGTTTTTGTTTTTTTTTTTTTTTTTTCAAATGTGTAACAGGATCTTACTGCAGTCACTAGGTCTGCTCTCCACACAAAGAAAGGCTGGAAAACATTTGTGTTATGCTTCTGGAGTTAAAAATGAAGAAGCCTTTTCCTTTCCATCAGTTCTTTGTTATTAATAAGGTGGCCACACTAAGCCAAAAATTATAACCATCTGCTTTAGCCATTAAATGCAGATTCAAAGGCTTAATGATAAAGTGACCTCTTTATTAATAACAGAAAGCGACAAGTGGCCGTTTTCTCAGAACATGCAAGGAAATAAATCAACCCATACGTACAGGTTGATGGTCTACCTCGGCAATATCGCCTTGTAAGTTTTCTCTTCTATTTGGCCTTTATGTTTTTAATCACTAGATAAACAAAATGGCAGCTCCAGAAGTACCTTTTCCAAGAGTTCTGTTTATCTCTTCAATTGATGAGATGCCCCTCACCACCTCACATAATTTGAAGACCGTACTTTTTATTTCCTCCATCACAAAAGAATCATCCAACCAATGAGTAGACACATGGGACTTATTTCCTGCAAAGATTATGTCTGAATCAAGCCCTAAAACAAAGAAGGTGTGTGGGAAAGCCACAGATCTGTAGGAGGAGACAATAGTAGAATCATGACAGCTGTACTTCAATATTTCAGTAACACTGCCCATGTTTTCTTTAACTCCTATGTTAGAATTTTTTTTTGTTTTTTTTTTCATATGTTAGAATTTTAATTATCAAGTTGCTAAATTATGGTGGCTTTCAGCTGAGGTGGGCTTTACCAACCCAGCCTTGTAGGGCAGACAGAAGTTCTTTGTTGCACTGCTAGATGCATGGAGATGCAAGCATAGCAGCATCCATGTCCTCTGCCTCAGATCCATCTGGCAGGAAGCCTCCACCACCATCCAGAGCACAGGAGTCTCTGGGAGATGAATCTCCCTGGCACTTGTCCAAAGGCTTTAGTACTAGAAGGACCAGAAAGACCTCTTTACAAACTCCATCTTTCTCCTAATCCAATACAGAGGCTATCACCCTAAAAGAGTGAACCAGTATATCTGAGCTAGGTCATGAAGAATGAGCAGGAGTTCTTGGGTGAAATACTTTGGGAAGGATGTAGAAAACAGAGGGGATTCTTCAAGTCCTGTCTTCACTGCAAAGTTGAAATCCTCTAAAAACCTATAACCCAAAGCAAGCAACCAGCACCTCTTACCTGCCAACACCTCTTGCTTCACTCCCTTGCTGCCTCTCTCCTGGGTTCCCCTCACTGGTTCCCTCACACCTGCAACACTGGAGAAGGCAGTCCCATTTATCAAGGAAGAAGACCCTCATAGGGCTGAGAGGGCAGAAGTAAGAACATCAGACGAAGAATTCAAACAGAGACCGTTGGGAACCAACCTGAGGGGGATATCAGGGAACTCAGCCTGTTTATAACCTTATCAAAAGAAATTTCCTTCTCCCCAACCAGAAGTAAACATGCCCCATAACGCAAGGAGAAAGGATGCTCCCCTACCAGCCCAATCCCACAGATAACCTGGAGACTGAGCTAGGCCACCGGTCCTGGGCCTGAGGCCAGAAATCCAGTGGAGTCTTTGCTCTGAAATAACAAGCTGTGTGATATTAAGCCTCACTATCCTTCCCCATAAAATAAGAGAGTAGGATGAGGTCATCCCCAAAGTCCCTCCCAGCCTTGGCATTCTAAAATTTTCAATCACCTCCTTTATCTAGTGCCTCAGTTTCCTCAAGTACAAAATCATGCAGCTGGAGTAGAGGGTTTCAAAGATCCTTTCTAACACTGACGCTTTATGATTCAGCTGATGAATTTGGATCACAAGCAAGGATTATTATATTAATCTTAGTGTCCCATTCTTTGCCAAATCATGATAGTACTGTGCTTCAGCTGAATGCCCCATCCCAGCTACCAGTACATCTGGTTGGGAAACATACAGCTACTTCTATCTACTCACTTGCCAACACAGAAATCTTCAAACACAGACGGGATGATTAATAGCATCTTTAATAGGGCCCTCACTTTGACATTAAATCTTGGGCTGAAGTTATCAAAAACAGCAAATACACAAAGAACTTACTCACAGCCTTGAGAGCAAGCCAGAGAGAAAGCCAAAGACTGTGCAGGTGGCTGGAAGGAAAACTGACATGAATTACAAAGAAAAGGTACATTGAGTTAATAGAATATAACTCTGGTATTGGGGTTGGGGGTTGAAAACAGATGTGAGGGGCAGTCCACTTCAGCACCATAAGGAATGAAAGCAAGAGCCACAACTTTTCTCAATCACTCACACACATACACACACACCATGCACTCAAGTAAAGCATATGAAATTCACTATGTTGGCTAAAGGGTGTGGCTTGTGGTGTCCTTGGAGGGATATTATAGAGCCAAAAGCTGATTAGACACAGCCCCTAAAGATCAATATTCCAAAAGAAGTTTCAAGCTAAGTAGAGTGAAGGTAATTTCACATACCAGAGAGGGAATTGGGCGTAAAGACTATTAAAATCAACTTCCACCTTCATGATCTTTTACAGTTGAAAACCCCTTCACCAAATTCCTTGCCTATAAAATGAATATTATACATATTCAGTCTATCAGAAGACAGATTTTTTAAGTGTTTAAAACACACACAAGTATTTGGGGCACAGTAGATGCTCCAAAAAATTAGAGCTTATTATCAAGATGCATGCAGGTATCAAAGATCAGAACACAACGGTGAGTCAGTCCAGAGAAACTAACAGAAATCAAGAAAGGACAGGTAGTGACAAGCAAGGGGAAATGTGGGTCAAGGGCTGAAACAGCAGGCTACAAGAAATTCTTCAGCACCATCACTTTTAATAAACATCTATTGATGTGAAGGAGGGAAAAGTAGATTGCCAGATGAGTGGTAAAATATGACCCCACTTCATGTTGAGAAAGAGAGAACACAGAAGCAATAACATAAAGTAAAGGAAGAGAGACTAGAAACATGGTATAAATACAAAAAGTACTTGTCCCTAGGTTTAAATATTAGGTTATTTTAGGGTTTTATACTTGTGTATTAATATTTTCCAAAGTTTTATACATATACACCCGCATACACACACACTTACTTCAGTTTTTCTTATTTCAAAAGTAATGAAAGTTGTAGATCAGACATTTAAGGGCAGCCCTGGTGGCTCAGCGGTTTAGCGCCGCCTTCAGCCCAGGGCGTGATCCTGGAGACCCAGGATAGAGTTCCACATCGGGCTCCCTGCATAGAGCCTGCTTCTCCCTCTGCCTGGGCCTCTGCCTCTCTCTCTCTGTCTCTCATGAATAAATAAATAAAATCTTAAAAAAAAAAAAATTAGACATTTAATAACATGCATTGAGAAGCTCCTATAACAGGGAATCTGAAGTCCTGGGGATTACTGGCATTCTGAGACTAGGACTGTGTTCTAATTATTCAAAAGTTGTTATCACATACATGGAGAATCCCAGTCAGTCAATAAATATATGTGCAGAGACTTCATAATTCAAAAGCACAACATTAAACATTTCAGGAAACAAATATAAATTCCCAAAGAGTCTCGATCTCATTACAGAACTAGACATGTTCACATAAAATCATAACTCACAATTCAGGGTGTACCAGTAGGACAGTAAATTCAAGGAGGGTGATTTGAGCCAGGCCTCAGAGACCTGGGGGACTTCAGAAGGAAAGATAAAGTCACTTTCTGTTGCAGAGACAATTTAATTAAAAAGCAGCTCCACTCTATCCATTCCACCAGGTAACAGAGAATTCATTGTCTTCTGAGGAATTGAAAATCTTACAAGGAGGCAGACTGCATGACCTTCCATTTGCAATAGCTTGTTTTAGGGAAGGGAATACTTAGAATCACATAGAAGGGGCTGCTTTCTCTCATTCAATAGATAACTTTAAACAGGCTTCCTAACCACAAGAACTTACTCAATGAGCAAACTCCCTGTGCTAGACTCCTATAGGACCTAATTTTCACCTCAGCCCAACACTTACTCAGATTCCCTTCACTGTTATTAAGCTACTTAACTGCCTTCCATCCCTCTTCCCCAGCCTCCACACACCCCAGTAGACCATGAACTCTTTTTATTCTTTCATTCATTCGACAATTTTTCAACCTGTGTTATGTGCCAGCTACACAAAGATAAATAAGACAGCCCATCCTCACAAAGCTCATAGTCTAGAGGCAGCAACTGACTTGTTAACATACCGACACATGTACTGCATGTGTAGGTATCATCTGGCCCTCTTCAGGACACTATACACAAACCGGTGCAAGAAAATGCTAACAGTCTGGCTACTGCTATTGCTATCAGTAATAAATTCCTTTGTCTCTAACCTGGGAATCTTGTTTCTTCTGCCAGCATCCATAAAACTGATCCAAGCTAACTAACTTATTTGCAAGTGGGATAAAATCCCAAATCCTTCACAGTTTTTAGGATTTATTTTAGCTGGGAAAATCAGCAGGATTGATGACTGGCTAAATGTCAAAAGTAAGGTAGAAAAAGAAATCAGAGTTTACTTCTGGTGTTTTAGTTTGGATGAAGGAGAGGACAGTGGTGCCACCAACTGAGATAAAATATATAAGATACAAAGTTGGGGCCCAGGAGGTGCTGGGGATTAGATGGCAAATTTAGTTTGAAGGTATCTGAAACATCTACATGGAAATATCCAGCAAGGAGCCAAGGAAATGAGCTAAAAGGAAAGGATCTGGGTTGAATATACATTGATCATTAGCATCAAGGAGTAGCTGAAACCATGAAAGTGAATAAAATCCTCTCTCCAGCAAATACAAAGACTGCTGGACCTCAGTGAGCAAAGGCAGAGCAGTCAAAGGAACCATCATATTCATCCTTAAGCCTTCAGCGTCCGGCAGAGGATGTGACACAAGGCACACACTAAGTAAATGTCTATTAAACAAATGGCCAAAACCAGACCTAGAATTAGTTATAGCCTTTGTTTAAATTAGAGCTGTTTCAATAATTACCTACATAATGCTAATCTAGATTTTCTCAAATCAGGATCTCAAATACAGAGTATCTAAAACTTGTTTCATATGAAATAGTTTCACATGCAAAAAATTAAAAATCTATCATTCCCTCATGTGCAATGTTCTATCCAGAGCAGAACACAATTCTACGACTCATAATTTCATGGTCATTAAAAAAGCAATACTTCTATTTTTTTGGAGAAAAGTTCCACCTTCTCCTATCCACAGGATCATTTCTTCATTCATTCATTTAAAAAAAAAAAAAAAACAGCCGGAGTGGCCTGAGGTGACCTCCAAAAATGGTTCCCTACACACTGGACCCAGAAAACCCTACAAAATCATGCAAATCGAGAGGTTCAAATCTTCGTGTTCACTGTAAGAACACACGTGAAACTGCCCAGGCCATCAAGGGTATGCATATCTGAAAAGCCACCAGGTTTCTGAAAAATGTCACTTTGCAGAAGCAGTGTGTGCCATTCCATCGCTACAATGGTGGATTTGGTAGGTGTGCACAGGCCAAACAGTGGGGCTGGACACAGGGTCGGTGGCCCAGGAAGAGTGCTGAATTTTTACTGCACATGCTTAAAAATGCAGAGAGTGATGCTGAACTTAAGGGTTAAGATGTAGATTCTCTCTGGTCATTGAGCACATTCAGGTGAACAAAGCCCACAAGATGCAACGGAGAACTTACAGGGCTCATGGCCGGATTAACCTATACATGAGCTCTCCCTGCCACATCGAGATGATTCTTACTCAAAAAGAGCAGACTGCTGAAGACTTACATTGTTCAGAGAACTACACTAAAATTCATTAAGAAATTGAAAAGTATAAAAGGCCCTTCCTTAAAGGAATTTACAAAAGCAGAGCAGTGGTAAACAAGCCAGACCAGAATTTAGTTCCTAGATCCATACTTAGCAATTTTATGACCCTGAACACATTAGTTAAACTTTATAACCTTTAGTTCCTTCACTTGTGAAAAGGGGATAATAAAAAATGCATACTTCATAAATGGTGATGAGAATTCTATTTTATAATATCTGTAGAGCATGCAGCATAAAGTACTCCCTCAAAGTGGTAGCTAGTATTAGTACCATTATCATAAGCCGGTTGGGGAAGAAATGCTCAGAGAAAAGTCGCTCACTGAGGGATATTAAAGAATGTTATAAATGCCACTGAGTGGTCTAAAGCCCTAAACATGCAGAGTCAGGAGCGTGGTCAAAACAATAATACTGTAGTTAACACTACTGAATCTCTACTGTGTTTTAACATATTTCAACCGTTCCAACAAACTTATGAATGAGTAGCATTATTCCCATTTTCCAGATGAGAAAACTGACACCCAGACAACTCAAATAACTTGCCCAAGGTCACCCTGCAGTCAGTGGAGGAACAGGAAGTAAGCCCACGCTGTCTGGCTCCAGAGTCCAATGCCAAATTGCCTCCTCAGGGAGAAAAAGAATGCATTTTTTACTACTTATATTTTTTAAAGGAAAAAAACAAGGAATTTAGGAAGCATTTACCTTTAATCTACAACTACAAAGATTCTACTACGCAGGATTGAAAGATTATTCATAAATATCTAAACAGACAAGCAGAGTTTTCTAGGTTGACTGGGGTCCTATTTCACAGATTCTGTAAATTGAATAAAGAAGACTTAATGTCTCATACTGAACACTGAAATCATGGTGTATCATGGCCTGACTCATGAAATCAAAACAGACTCAAAATTGAGGGTATGGGGCTTAAATCTCTGAGGTACTTTTATAAAACAAATGACTCCATTTACCAGCCTTCACTTCTAACTGACCTGTTGGCTGTTCATAAACACTTCCTTAATTAGAGTTTAATATATACTCCTCATGGATGCAGAGTGTTTTTTCCCCCTCACATTTCCATGTGAATAATATAATAGACTACTAAGCTATATAGCCATTGTTCTGGGCCATCTAGGACAATCAGGTTTTTGTTGTTGTTGTTGCTATTGGTTTTTTTTTTTTTTTAATTTTTATTTATTTATGATAGTCACACAGAGAGAGAGAGGCAGAGACACAGGCAGAGGGAGAAGCAGGCTCCATGCACCGGGAGCCCGACGTGGGATTTGATCCCAGGTCTCCAGGATCACGCCCTGGGCCAAAGGCAGGCGCTAAACCGCTGTGCCACCCAGGGATCCCTGTTGTTGCTATTTGATTTTCAAAAACAGTGCAGGTGAAATACTCAACATAATCCCACAACTAAGTGGCTAATTACTTAGGCTAAACCCACTCAGTGTACTATCACACAGACATAAAAGACAACATTTATAAAGATCTGGAAAAAATAATATTTTCACATTAAGTGAAAAAAGCTTGATTCAAAGTAGTATATACAAGATATACATGCATCCATACATCCATGGAATTTTGTTTTTTATTAATCATGTCTATGGAATTTTTAAAAATGTATCCATAGGGCAAAATATACCAAAATGTTAAAAGTGATTATTTGTGCGGTGCCTGGGTGGCTCAGTCAGTAGGGTGTCAGACTCCTGATTTTGGCTCAGGTCATGATCTCAGGGTCGTGAGACTGAGACTGATGAGCCCCACGATGGGCTTCGTGCTGGGCATGGAGTCTGCTCAGGATGCTCTCATTCTCCCTCTCCCTCTTCCTGCACCCCCTGCCTGTGCACTCTCTCTCTCTTTCTCTCTCTAAAAAAAAAAGTGACTATTTGTGTCTGTAATATGAGCCTAACGGAGACTAAAGTTTTTCAACTTTCCCAATGTTCTCTATTTTATTTGATAGACATGTTATTTGTGTTTTTAATTGCAGTAAACTTATTTAAAAACAATGTAAGAAGAGGAGATGATGGAGAGATGGAAGAGATCAAAAGAACAGCTCATTGAAACCATTTAATATTATCTCTAGTTGATGCTTTCAGAGCTCTCTGCTCAAAGTAGTAATCTCTTTCAAGATCTACATTGCTTATGTTTCTTAAATGTTTGGAATATTTGTTTTACAGATAGACTAATGGACAGATGGATGATAGATCAATAGATCGACTGACAGATACATAGACGGATAGACAGAGGATACAGAGACACTGATTCTTTCCCCAAAAGCATTCAAGAATAGCACCTCTTAGAAATATACTCAAGACGTGGCTTCCTTGTCCACCTCAGCTGCCTCTCTCTTCTCTAAACTAATCAACTGTTTTTTAAGGTAAGGGAAATTTATTCATAGGCATCCTAGACATATAGCTTTGACCTCTGACATTGAATGGATGGTACAGGTAGCTCATTAATGTATGAACTAGTCACCATACGGACACAACAGGAAGAGTAATTTAGGGCACACACAATTAGATACATGCTTTCTTCTGGTAGTCACAAACAAGTAATTATCAATATAAGTACCAATATGACCAAACTGATGCTGCTTTTCAGAAAAGGTTATCCAAACTTAGCTTAGCTGAAGAAAGAAATGTACTCTACTGGCCAGAGTAAGTTGAGTCTCGTAAAACAAGTCGAATAGCTACACAAACCATATAATGAACTTTAGCGGCTGTTTACATCTGGGAATGTACATCACGTACACATCACCCCATATGCAACCAGTAATCCTCCAACCACTTTCAAAACACCAGTCATAACACAACTCAAAAAAGAATAATAGTATGCACATTTTTTAAAAAGGAATACACTTATTGGAAGATCTTTGGGAAACTAATGCAGACCTACGGTGGAGGTCAAATTCATATGTAGTTTAAAAGGAAAACAAATCTGACATACTAAACATTTGTCATATGGCTCTCCCTGACAGAGCAAGCAGGATTTCAAAGCAGAATGGAAACTGGAGATCAGCTGGAAGTACAGATGCTTGACTACCTTTCTTGAAGGGGAGCAGAAACATTCTATTAGTTGCCTGCTGATTTGGCCGAGTGAAGTCTTATTCCACCCAGGACAGAGCTCCAGTACCTTGATGCTAGTTAACAGAAAATTCAAATAGGCTCACACACTTCATCACCAGAAGAGGTACCTTCTCCGTGGTTGCCAGCATTCAGCATTATCAACTCACCAGACTCACATGTTTTTTATAAAATAAACATGGATTAATTGAGACACAAGGAGAATGAAAAGGACGGGGGCGGGGGCAGTTTTAAAAGATGGAAAGTAAATTGCACTTGTGGTCACAGAGGATGTTTTTTGTTTGGCCATGGAGCAGCCACCTTCAAAATTTTAAGCTCTTTAATTAAGGTATCAATGATTTTTAAGAAATTATCTCCAGACGGGGATCCCTGGGTGGCTCAGCAGTTTAGCGCCTGCCTTTGGCCCAGGGCACAATCCTGGAGTCCCGGGATCAAGTCCCACGTCAAGCTCCCTGCATGGAGCCTGCTTCTCCCTCCTCCTGTGTCTCTGCCTCTCTCTCTCTCTCCCTCTATCATAAATAAATAAATCTTAAAAAAAAAAAAAGAAAGAAATTATCTCCAGGCTTGATCTGTGCCAAGGGCAGAAATTCTGCAGTAAGATATCATGGAGCAGAGGAAAATCTACAGTTCCTACTTCTTTTTCTTTTTATGATCTCTGGACTTAAGTATCATCGCTTAGACTATCTGCAGAGGCCTTTTTATATCATTTGCTCAAAATTACCCCTCTGATTATGAAATATTGTTTTTAAAGATTGTATTTATTTATTCATGAAAGACACAGAGAGAGGCAGAGACACAGGCAGAGGGAGAAGCAGGCTCCATGCAGGGAGCCCGATGCAGGACTCCATCCCCAGACTGCAGGATCACAACCTGAGCTGAAGGCACTCAACCACTGAGCTACCCAGGTGTCCCTGATTATGAAATCTTAAGAACCTGGATGTAGAGAACTTTTTTTTATCATGACTTTTTTTCCTACTTATTATCTTGACTCACTAAAGTAGACTCTATTTCTTGTTCATAAATTTAGCTCTCCCACTGGTTCAGATAAACAGGTCCCCAAAACAATTTGTGACAAGCATCTTTTCAATGAACTGTCTCAAAAACTTGCAATCATCTTTAGGCACTACTACGAGGATGAATCATGGATAGAGTATGATACAGAGGTTGAAGGTTTGGCCTCTAGAATCAGACAGACCTGAATACAAATCCTGACTTTGTATGTTAAGTTGTGTGACCTCGAGCAAGTTCCTTAAACCCATAATGGTCCAAGAGAGCTATTGGGGGGATGGAATGTGACAGTTTACAGAAAGCTAGTAGCAGATCTAATGACAGCAAGATGGAGAAGAAAGAGAGGGCATTTCCAAATTAAGTAATGATACGGGTAAAGGTTGCTGCGGGTCTAGTCTCAGCTTTACTTGTCCCTAAAATGTGTGATGTATTAACCACTCCTGGGCTCTGTTTCTTCAGCTGTGAAATGAGAGCACTACCTCTATGAAGCTCTAAGTTTCAACATCTGCATATCTGGAAAAATGCAACCTACATTGCTACATGCAGCCTATATTACTTAGCAAAGTAAGTGCCTTTTAACAACCAGAACATATTGTCTTTCCATCTGCTTTCCCCACCCTTAGGTTTATTTTATTACATTGTGAGCTTCTCAAAGGAAGATCTACCTCACATGCTTTTTTCTATCCATGGTGCTTTTAACAATATCTTGGCACACAACGGATGACCTATAAATGTGGAATGAATTAGTGACTGAATCAACTTAGTATCCTCCCCAAGAGCACAGGGCTTTTGCACACAGTAGGTATCAAAATATGTTTGTTGAATGAATGGATTTGAGTAAAACTGGAAGTGGCTTCATAGGCAGTCTTCTTACTCATCTCTGAAGCCTCTGGGCCTTGAACAGAGCCTAGCACAAAGAAGAAAGCAGGATCAACTAATCTTTTTGCCCTGGAGACATTTCAACTGGGGCTGGCATACTCAAAACAAAAAAGTAATTGGTAAAAGTTTGTGTGGATTCCAGTTCCAGAAGGCCTTCTGTGTGTGACTGGCGCTGTAGTAGACACTTTACATTTTTTTCTCAACAGCCCTCGTAGTGAGAGACGAATGACATCATTTTTTAAATGAGTAAGCAAACACTTGGAGGGATTAAGTCACGTTCCCAAAATTACACAACCAAAAACTAACGGAGCTGGGATTGAACCCAAACTCTGGAGCTCATGCTCTTTCCATTATGCAAGGCTAAGGGAGAGGGGAAAGCACCAAAATAGATGGGACAAACCTATTTATTTGAAGTCACATGATTTTAGGGGAAGAAGGAGGTGGAAACTGGTTGATCAGGCTTAAGGGAGAGGGACTGACCAGTTGGGGCCACTTGCCCCAGCCAATCATTGACCCATCTGATTGCCGCTGCAACCATGCCCAGGTGGGCTGATATGTTGGTTAGAGTTATTTCCCAAGCAGGATTGTCCATCCAGGCTAGTGGCTCAGAAAAATGGCAATGCCAGCCCAATTCCTTCTGCTCATTATCTATGAGTCTAGGCCAGCCAATCAGAATGCCTGACTCAGATCTCAGAGCCAGCAGTCCCTTTCTACCAAGTTCTTATTGCCAATACGCCTAGCTCAAGAATTCCCATGTGGAAAGATCATCCACATATTCCAGGGAGATTGAAAGGGAGAACAGATCCCAAAGGAAGGAATTTATTGGTTTTGGAAAAATCAACTTAAAATCCCATGTGCTCTTCACAGAAACAAACAAAAGGATAACATGCATTTTCACAGCATCAGGACAAGAGAGTTATCATTAAAAATACGCCATTTACATTTTTTAAATAGTTTTGTTAAGATTTAGCATGGGAGGGCACCTGGGTGGCTCAGTTGGCAAAGCATTTGCCCATGGTCCAAGGATGGAGCCTGGCATCAGGCTCCCTGCTCAGTGGGGAGTCTACTTCTCCCTCTCTCTCTGCCCTTCCTCTCTGCTTGTGTTCTGCACGCTTGTGCTCTCTCTCTCTCTCTCTCTCTCTCAAAATAAATAAATAAAATCTTAAAAAAAAAAGATTTAGCATGGGAATAGTGTTGCCCCATCTATG
The DNA here is from genome assembly GCF_905146905.1 of Nyctereutes procyonoides. NCBI lineage: Eukaryota > Metazoa > Chordata > Mammalia > Carnivora > Canidae > Nyctereutes > Nyctereutes procyonoides. Next base: position 43,238,361 of record NW_026575140.1, on the reverse strand, counting down.
ATTAGAAAGAAAACTCTGATAAAATCGAGTATGTTTGAAACATCTCCTATTCTTTTTTTTTTTTTTTTTAAGATTTTATTTATTTACTCATGATAGACACAGAGAGAGAGGCAGACACAGACAGAGAGAGAAGCAGGCTCCTCGCAGGGAGCCCAATATGGGACTTGATACCTGGACCCGGGATCACACCCTGAGCCGAGGCAGATGCTCAACTGCTGAGCCACCCAGGCGTCCCAAAACATCTCCTATTCTTAACAGCAAGATCAGATAGAGACTTAGCATTTTCTACATCAGTATATAGACAGATTGCCCAGCATAATTAATTTTTATTCAAAAAAATCCTCTAAAAATAGTTCCTCTACACCTAGCCCTCATTTGTAGGCTCAGAGTTTCCCACTACAAATACTTGAGGCAGACTACCAACCCTCAACTCAAATTCTCCACATATCCTGGTGCTTCTCCATTTTAGCTCGACTGAGAGTGTTTAAGACTAAGATGACATCTTCCTATTACAAGAGCTTAACAGCCTAGCCCAAGTGGAGAGGAAAAAGCCATGCAGGATATTAAAGAGAAATTAAAGCCAAATCAGCAACTAGTTGAGCTTTCTCCCTGAGTTGGAAAAAAAGAAGAACTCTGGATGGAAAGCAGTGATGTGATTTCACTACTCCTAAGCATGCCCAAGCCATAAATATTTGTAAAGCATGATCTTTAGATTTCCAGCATTGAAGGCCACCACTAAAGGAAAGTCAGTAGGTAAATATGTATACATGTAAGCTATTCTTTCAGACCATTAAAAAAAGGAAGCAAAAGCCCAAGTATTGCTGGAAAACTTCAGGTTGTTTTTGTGTAAAAGTTCTTCTGGTAAACCTGCAGGTATCTTTCTTTAAAAAAAAAAAAAAAAAAAAAAGGAACTGGGCAGCCCCTGTGGCCCAGCAGTTTAGCACCACCTTCAACCTGGGGCGTGATCCTGGAGACCCAAGATCGAGTCCCACATCAGACTCCTTGCATGGAGCCTGCTTCTCCCTCTGCCTATGTCTCTGCCTGTGTGTGTGTGTGTGTGTGTGTGTGTGTGTGTGTCTGTCATGAATAAATAAATAAAATCTTAAAAAATAAAAAATAAAAATAAAAAAAAACGAACTTTAAAGGTAGAACCTCCAAACCCAAGATTGAATTCTTCCTGTATTCATCCACCCCAGAGCAGTCACAGCATCCCTGTGCCAAGCAGCCCTCTGAACCCTGAAAGCTTCTGCTTTGTGTGAAACTCCACAAAGCAGAGCAATCCTTCTTCCCACGGCAGCCCTTTAAATTGCTTAAAGATCATTCTTATGGCTTCGCTCTTCCTGGATTGCTCTTTTCCAGACACATCTGCTTTGTCACAGAAATACCCCAAGAGTAGTCTGACCAGACACACTCGGAAAAGACAAGCAACATAACCCTTCCACTCAGGTGTTCCATTTCACTTATGTTCACAATCAAAGTAATTAAATGCTAGTTATCCCTGCCCCAATCCAACATCATACTTAAATGGATTAATAATAAAACAGCTACCTTTTAGTAAGTGCCACTTGTCTGCCAGGAGTTCCACTGGGTTCTTTAAATACAATCAGTTTTGCTATAACAGAAAAGGCAAGTTGCAAAGTATCATCCTGTTATGTGAAATCATGCAATAAAAACTAGAAGGCTTATGGGAAAATGAGATTGAGGCGCACCACTTAAAAACTTCATTAGTGACACAAAATAAAAGATAAGAATCTAATAAAAATGGTAGCACAGGGCAGCCCAGGTGGCTCAGCAGTTTAGCGCCTCCTTCAGCCCAGGATGTGATCCTGGACTCCCAGGATCGAGTCCCACGACGGGCTCCCTGCATGGAGCCTGCTTCTCCCTCTGCCTGTGTCTCTGTCTCTCTCTCTGTGTGTGTCTCTTGTGAATAAATAAATAAAATCTTAAAAAAAAAAGGTAGCACAGTTTTGTTTACATATGCTGAAAGATGAAGACATATATATGTAATAAATGTGGCCCTATTCCCTGAAAAAGACCTAAGTTTGTTTGCAGAAGTGGGTGTTGGAAGGGTTACAGCTCATGGGTTATTGAGAAGTGGTGGAAGGAGAGTTATCAGAAATGAGACTGAAAATTCTAACACCAGAGGCAGCTGGGTGTGGCCCACAACACTGGCAGTGAACTGAAATGTGTGTTCTGCATATTCCTACACCCTACTGTCGCTGGGTGCAGTCTCTGAGTTCACCTAGCTTTTCTTATGAATAACATTGATTGCATTATCTTCAAATTGTTCCCTAATACATCAACAAAGCTGGAACAAATTCATGTCTAAAACAAGTGCTACAGCAGAACTAACTATACTTTATCTCACTGAATCCTAAAATCCCTGGAAGAAAGGTAGCATTAATTCCCTTTTCCAGAAAAGGAAACTGATGATCAAAGAGGTAAGGTAGGTCCCCAAAGCACATATTTTTAAATATTTTATTCCTTTATTTATTTATTTGAGAGACAGAGAATGAGCGAGTGAGCTAGAGAACACAAGCGAGGCAGAGGGAGAAGCAGACTCCTCACTGAGCAGGGAGCTGATGCCAGGCTTGATCCCGGGACCCCAAGATCATGACTTGAGCCAAAGACAGACACTTAACCAACTGGGCCACCCAGGCATCTCCCCCCAAAACCACATCATGCATAATAAATTGCAGATCAAGGATAGGATCAAGGTCTGCTTGGTGTCCCCTCCACTGCCTGACACCCCATCATTGCCACTTTATTTCTATTTGGCAAGTAGCACTGAGTAGGAAATGCTGTCAATCCTTCTGGGTCTATAAGCAGATTAGAACTTTCTCTGCCTACTCCACACTTGTTGTATTTGTCTGCTTCACAGTGATGTTGATGTCTATAGCAACACCATGTCCCTAAATTCAAGCCATGAACTATACACCCAAAGATAATGAAGCTTCTTAAGCATCTGGGGGTGGGAGTGGATGGACTCTAAACTTATTGCTGTGAAACTCAGCAGTCAGATTCAACAGTATGTCAGCAGACTTTATGGAGCCTAAAGATTCACTTTCTGGAAGCCCCTTTAACTGTCTTCAAAATCTCCCTTCCAGGAGCTTGTGTTCAAGTTCATCTCAGGAGAAAAAAACTGTCTTACTCAGTAAAATGACTGCTGTGAATGAAAGTCTGGCCAAGTCACTCCTGTCCGTGGAACCCTTCCATGCCTCCACAATACTGTTAACATCAAATCCAAGCTCCTTAGCATGGTCTTCTAGGCTCTCCTTTCAGTTCCCACATATTCCATGGTTACTCACTGTCAGACCCTGGATACATTATTCTTCCTTCCTAGAACCCTCATTACATCACCCATCACAGCACCCTGACTCTGCCTGTCCAATGCCTATTCTACCTCTGGCTCTCAGCCGTGATGCCTCTCCCTCCTGGAAGCCTTTGATGGTCTTTTCTCCACATCTGGATTAGGAGTCTTTCATGGGTGCCCCCATAACTCATTGTACCTTCCCCATCACTGTTACTAGTCCACTTTACTAGAATTATTCATGTATTTGTCCAATTCCTGCTCCCCCTCCAGATTAAGCTCTCTGAAGGTGGGAACAGTGTCTACTTTCTTAAATGACAGCATGAATGGATCCATTGGCAGAACATAGCATGAAAGAGCTATGTACACAGTGCAATACCTCATGTGACCTACATATGGCACTTCATGAGACAGATGCAGAATCAAGCAAAAGATCCAAGAAAGCAAATGCACTAACCATTGCCACATAACCAGTAAAGGGTAGAATATTCATTCATTCATTCATTCATTCATTCATTCATTCATTCATTCATGTATTCATCCATTCATGACCAAATCAGACAGAAACTCTTGCCCTCGTGGTGGTAGAACAAATGATAAACCAAATAAATAAACAGGATACACAGCATGTCAGTAAATCAGTTTATCTGATGGCGATGATCCTGTGAAAAAACAAAGCAAGGAAAAGAGACAGGGACTCACTGAGACGGTGTCTTGGAACAAACACCTAGAAGAGGTTAGAAGTGGTCCAGGCTGGTATCTGGCCTCCAAGAAGAGAGAATAAAAAATGCCAAGGTTCAGAAACAGGAGTAGGCCTGGCAAATTCAAAGGAGAAGCACACAGGATAGTGTAGCTGGGAGGAGTAAACTGCATCTCAACATTTGAGGGTGAGACCATGGAGGGTGAGAATACTAATAGCTATTATTTCCTGAGTATCTACTATGCACCAGAAGGACATCCCCTACCCATATAGGCTTTACAATCTGGTCACAAAGGTTTAAATATGCCAGAATCGAATCACATCCTCTGAAATACAACAACATCAATATACAGATCACTTCATTCCTCAGTCTAGCCATAGGATGCCCATCCCTTGAAAACTGCTTTGTCAGACCTCGTACTGAATAAAGAAACAGGTGGTAAAAGTTGCCCCCATCAGTAATTTTAGTGTTGGCTTCCCAGAGATGAACAAGAAATATTCTGTATGTCAACAGTGCCAGCAGCCACATCACAGAACTCTGGCTTTCTAATCAAACATATGAAATTAACACAGAAATGTTTTAAAACATATTATTGCTAGGGAAATTATGTAATAAAGACAGAAGCTTCCCCATTACTTAAGGTAATGAAAACAAAAATAAGGATTTATAAGTTTCCCAGCTCTGACCTAAATTTGCTGTGCATTATTTTTCTACATCTCTTTCTACTTTGGAAAAACCACTACTAATTGCATTCACATTACACAGTATCAACCAAACCTGGATTTGGGTTTCTTCCAAGACCACCAACAGGCTCAAGTTACAGCGAGTTTATTAAATGTTTTTTTTTTTTTCTCTCTTTTAAGCAAAAACTTAGAATGCCGTTACCTTTTGGAGGGACTAGACAGAAAAATGTTTGATAAGTAACATTTTAAGAAAATCCCAAGCACATGAATCAGGGTAAAAAGCACTTTTTTTTTAAGCTCACAAAATAATAAAGGATTTTTAAAAACACACGGTTTATTGGTGGCTGGGAGCCTGGAGCTAATGAAAAAAACATTTACAAGTTAGGTTTCCACAGCTTTTCTTTTGTGTTTTCTGGGTACAGATGCTGCTGGCTGTACTCTAGGAAAACCTGGAACTCGGCTGGAAACTGAGAACCCAAGGAATCGGAGACCAGTTCTGTCTCACTCAGTTTAAACTCTCCCTTGGAAGGCAAACATGAAGACCTATTATTTTCATGGCAACATTTCTAAACTCTTGACTCTAAAAGTATATCCAACCTCAGTATTCCTATAATGAGCTCTACATTCTTACTTGGGAGTACGAAACCTAGATAGCTTCCTGGTGATCAAATCAGCCAATGGTGCTCCTCCCCATAGCAAGGGCCATGGCCAAGCAGAATGCTTCCAGTTTACAAAGCAGACCCACCCAACTTCTTGTCATCATTTCATCTTTGCAACTTCTCCTGGGTCTCCTCCAAGTTCTGATCTTCTCCTTTGTGACAATCACCTCAAAACCCTGCATACAGTTCCTACTGACTTCCTATCGCACAGGAGAGCAGGAGGGGACCTGGGTGACACGGACAAGATGGTGAGGTAAGTCATGAGTCACTGGCCTCATAATTCTGGGGAAATCAGTCTTTTCATTACCCGTACCACCATGTTTTCTCTTCTGATCCTCTATCCCCTAGTGCCCAGTATTTCCTTGTGTCCACTTCTTTTCTAGATTTTACAAATGAAAAAACTGAGGTTCACCCAGCTGGAGGCAGAGCTGAGGCCACCTGAGGTTCCTTGCCCACTGGATTAGGATGTATTCCACTAAATCATTCTTGTTTAAGTCCAATGGCTCAAACATAACCTACTGAATATAGATGTTGGCTAAAAAGGGAATAAACACTAGACATTTCTCCCAAGCCACATATGATAAAGAAATGAAACATTCAAGCAATGAAATAGGATATTATTAAAAACTCAGTTTTCAATGAATATTTTTAATAATTTTATTGAGGAATAATTTATAGACCATAAATTTCCCATTGTAAGCATACAGTACAATAGTTAGCTTGTGTCTCATTATGTATTCATCACCACACTCCACTTTTAGAATATTTCCATTGCCCCAAAAAAGTTCTGCTATTCCTGTTAGTAGCCACTTCTCACTCCTACCCCAGCCCCAGACAAACACTAACCTGCTTTGTCTCGTTTTATGCCTTTTCTAGAAATGTTAAATAACTATAATCATACAGTATATGTTCTTTTGTGTCTGGCTTATTTCATTGAGCATAATGTTTCTAAGGTTTACCCATGTTGTAACTTGTATTATATTTTGCTACTTTTTATAGCTGAATGGTATTCTATTATAAATATGCCATATTTTGTTCATGTACTCATGAGTTGAACATTTGAATTGTTTCCATTTTGGAGCTATTATAAATAATGCTGTTTTGAACACTTGTACACATATCTGTGTAGACACATATTTTCATTTCTCTCAGATAAGTTAGCTTGTTTTTTTTAATTATAGACATTCTGTATATAGTGGTATCTTATTATGGTTTTAGTTTACATTAGAATATTTAATTAGCAGCACTGAAAAATATTACCATATAGTATTACGAAAAACAAAACAAGATCCAAAATTGTTTATATAGAATGACCTGTCACATATGTAAGCCCACACATACGTGAAGACTAAAAAGAAATACATCAAAAATACATCTCCTATCCTTGACAAGGGATAAGAGAGCATTTTTTCTTTACTCTTAACTATAAAATTTCTATAGTCAATTTCTGAGTCAATATATAATAAAATACATTCAGAAATTAAAAATATTGCTAAAACACTAAAAAATATGCGTTGCAAGTCATTAAGAGTCAGGATATACCCAAGCTTCAGGTAAACTCAAATTTATCATCCCTTTATGAATTATCTATTCTGAGGGTCTGTTATAGCAAATTTGCAAAAACAGATTGGCTTCTCTTCACGTTAAAGCATACTGAGCAAACTAAAAACCCCAGGCCAAAGTCTAGTTCACTGCCTATTTTTAGTATAACCCACAAGCTAAGAAAGGTTTTTACACTTTTGGATGATTGAAAAAAGTCAAAAGAAAAATAACATTTTGTGGCATGTGAAAGTTATATAAGATGTAAATTTCAACATCTATAAATAAACTTTTATTGAAACATAGCCAGGCTCATTTGTCTATGGCTGCTTTTGCACTACTAGAACAGAATGAATAGTTGCTACAGAGCACGGCCTGCAAAACCTAAAATATTTACTATCTCGCCCTTTACAGAAAAAGTTTGTTGACATCTGTAAGGTTCTCAGAAAAGATAAGTTTAAGTTCTATTATCCTAAAGAAAATTCATTAGGGAAAAAAAACATTTGGATTAGCCACTCTTTGTATTAAAATCATATCAATGTGTCTTTTCTAAAAATGTAAGATTTGTAACTGATAGCAGCAATATCAAAACCTTTCAAAGCACTATTTTGGATTATAAACGGATGCCTGGGTGGCTCAGTGGTTGAGCATCTGCCTTCAGTTCAGGTCATAATCCTGGGGTCCTGGGATCAAGTCCCGTATCAGGTTCCCCACAGGGAACCTGCTTCCCCTTCTGCCTATGTCTCTGGTCTCTCATGAATATTTTAGATTATAAGCCTATATTTCTCTGCCTGGCACCTAGTAAGTCCTCAATACTTGTTAAATAAATCAACAAATAAATAGATAAATGGGTAATAGATGGGTTGCTGGGTGGCTGAATGGGTGGATGGGTGAATGAATGGATGAGTAAATGGAAAGAATCAACAGTTACTGAGGGCTAACTGTGGGATAAGTGTCATAGCAAATCCCACTGTGGATTGGAAGGGACCAAGAAAAGATCTGTCCTCGTGAGTCTCTGAGTCAGAGAGTAGATATGAACTAGCAAATGGAGAAATACAAATGACCAAAAACAATATTTATAGCACCACCAGGAAATCAAAAGTATGTAAACAATAATATTCACTTTTTTAACCCAGAAGATAGTCAAGTATTTAAAAAATGATAATACATCATGTCAGTATAACTAAAAATCCACTGTCAATAGAATACGGAGAGGGGTATGCATTTTCCGAGTCTTTAGGGTAGGCAATGTGATTATATGTATCAAAAGCCTTTGACCTTTTAAAGTAAGGTAATTCCACTTCTAAGAATTATCGCCAAGAAAATAATCATGGATATGTGAAAAAGTTTACAGACAGTCACAGCATTGTTTATACTAAAGAGAGGGAGAAGGGGAGGGAGAGAGGGAAAGAGAAGAGGGAAAAACCTAATGTCCAATAATAGGGATTAAGAAAATTGTGATACAGGGGTGTCTGGGTGGCTCAGTGGGTTAAGATTCTGACTCTTGATTTCAACTTAGGTCATGATTTCAGGGTTGTGAGAATGAGCCCCGGGTAGGGCTCTACACTCAGCAGGGCATTTGCTTGAGATTCTCTCTCTCTTTCTCCCTCTGCCCCTCTTCCTGCTCATGCACATATGCTGTCTCTCTAAAAATAAAAAAGTAAATCTTTTCAAAAAATTAAAAAGAAAATTACGATATAATCACAGATAATACTAAATTGTACAATGTTTTAAAAACAATTGAGAGTTATGTATTTTGATATAAGAAATTATGCACAATAACACTGATAAGTGAAGGGAAAAAGCAAATCATAAAATCAGCTTTGCCTGAAGATGAGCCTATTTTTTTAAATGTTTATTATTTACATAGAAAAAGTTTTAAAAGATATAAACTTAAATGAAAATAATTACCTCTTAACTATTTTTCTCTGTACTTACCTGTTTTCTCATTTTCTAAACAAAAACATCACTGGTTTTAATTTTAAATATAATTAAAATAAAAGAATAAAAGAGATTAAAGGGCAGCTCTGGTGGCTCAGCGGTTTAGCGCCACCTTCAGCCCAGGGCATGATCGTGGAGACCCGGGATCGAGTCCCACGTCAGGCTCCCTCTGCCTGTGTCTCTGTCTCTCTCTCTGTGTGTCTCTCATGAATAAATAAATAAAATCTTTTTTAAAAAATAAAATAAATAAATAAATAAATAAAAGAGATTAAAGATCCAATAAAACTGAGGACTCCAGGACACTCATATAAGTAGAATAAAGGAACAGAATGACAAATCAGTTCATGTTAATTAATTAATCAAATGCAAACAAACTAGGTTGCAAGCTCTGATGGGCAGAGACCTCTACTCACTCATTCAACCAGTACCTATTTGCATCCCCTCTGTGTCAGACACTGTTCCAAATACTGTGGTGTATTAGTAAACAAAATAGACAATCCCTGCTCTCAAAGAGCTTCCACTCCAGTGGGGAAGGGGAAGACCCATGCCTGAGCCACATCAACAAACACAGTGCTGAACCCGGGGGAAAGTCCTTACTTAGAAATCTTTGCCCGGGGACGCCTGAGTGGCTCAACGGTTGGGCGTCTGCCTTCAGCTCAGGGAGTGATCCCAGAGTCCTGGGATCGAGTCCCACGTGGGGATCCCTGCATGGAGCCTGCTTCTCCCTCTGCCTGTGTCTCTCATGAATAAATAAATAAAATATTAAAAAAAAGAGATCTTTGTCGGTTAATTTCCGAACAAGAGGATTCAACAGAGCAAGCTTCCCAGTACATTTATTAAATGCCTTTATATTCACACGCAAAACCGTTGCATTTAAATACGACCTTTCTTTCACAAACGGTCTGGTGTGCAAAGTGAGGTAAATCTATAATGCCAAAATGAGAACACAGGTTCCTGGAGCAACTCTGAATCGGTCCCCAGCCACGTGGGGAGGGAGAAGCTATCAGATAGTATTTCATGAATAGCGAGGCTTAAGTTACTTGAACCAGCTGGGGCTTCTCTTAAGCTACATTTTCCTTTGGCCAGAATATCCTCCTGGCCGAAGCTGCCTGTTCAGTATCACTCCACAGAGAAATGGGTCTCTGCTTTCCTCATAACTACAGATGCTGCTCCTTTTTTCAGGCGAGGGAAATCCATGGACCTGGTATTCAGCTAATGTAATAACTGGCTCCCTGCTGGGGTAAGCCACTAAGAGACCTGCACTCAATTTCGGAAGACAGATATTTCTCCTTTTGGGCCAGACTCACTCGTGACGTACTGACTCAAAAATAAGTACACACGGGTGCTTTCAGTTTCCCAGAAGTCCTGAATCACTAACACGTCAACTCATTATTATTTTTTTCCAAATGTAGCAGTGAAAAGTTTTGACAGTTTCCAATGGATACCAAATAGATCAACCTGAAACAATTTAGAAGGTCTTTGACATTAAAGCCACAAATACAGTATGATTGTCAGGCAGAGGTCATCAGAAACCGAAGAGGCAAGATGGTGTACTCAACACCTAAATTCAAATTTTAACACCAGCAATTCTCCCTGGGTGAACCTGGGGACAAAGTACTTGCTTTTTTGAAGCTCATCAAGAAGAATGATGATATCCTGGTTCAATGTAAGCATTATGCAACACACTTAACTCTGATCAAGGCACAACAGGAGTACTTAATACCTGGTACGTCCAGTGTTTCTCTCCTTGTCATAATATTGAGTATAAAAAGGCCTAATTGGATGAAAAGGGAACACAAATAAGTCCTCTTTCCCTTTCTCTGCTACCAGAGGCTCCATACAGCAAACCCAGCTTCCTCTAGGAGAAAAGTCTAGAATGGAGAGAGCATATTTCACTGCAATTCAGAGGGAGGGCTTGGTGTCACAGATTTGGGTTCAAGTCCCAGCTACTTCCTAGCTCACCCCACACAGTTACTGATTCTCCTATTCCCTCTCCGTGTCCCCATCTGTAGAGCAGCAATAAAAACAATGCCTCTCGAGATACAAATGACATAATATACATTGAAAAAATCTATCTTATAATAAAGGGCTGCTATAAATTATAGATTATATAGAAAAATGCTTATCAAGTCCTAATACTCTCATTACAGAACCACTCCAAGCAGGTGACGCATCCAGAACCTCATCTGACCTTTAGATTTTACTGGCAACCCTGTTTATCCGCATACTCCTCAAGGCCATAAACAAACTAATTCCAGCTAAACCAACAAGTCACATCAAACCTTAATCTGCACACAGCAAAAATGACTGCAAAGTAAAGGAAAGAATAAAGAGAAAACAAAAATCACTCTCTCAAAGTACTAGACTAGGATTTCAGTTTTCCTGGGGATGACTTTCCTCCCCTTGACCTCCCAACTAAAAAATACAAGCAAAAACAAAACAAAAACCAAAAACAAGAGACAAAACCAAGAAAAGTCTTCAACAGTGCCATTACAGCCTCAATTTTCAAAGTCCATCTTACTAAACACTGATCCTTTGTGCCTGGGGCGGTACAGGGGGATAGATTTCATTAAATAACCAAACCGGTGTGTAGAAAATATGGCTGCTTGCAGGGGCTGCAGAGGGCAGGGGGATCCATCAACCTCGTAAGGTGCCTTGTAGGGATCCCTAAAACATTAAAAGAGCATCAAATGTGTCACCCAGCTGAGCAATTCCACCTCACCAACATGGGCTCCAGCCAAAATGAGACCAGACATTTTCACATCTTACCAGTGACATTTTATCAAACTTTGGCTTAAGCCACCATTGCCTTATTAAGAGCAAAAAGAGAACCACACTTCTTGATGCCCACATCACATCCCACAGCGGTATTTGTAAGATCCTTTCAGAAGTGAGTCATTTCATGTATCCATATCCACTCAGAGTTCAAGACCTACCTCAGCTTCCCCATTTCCCACGTACGGGGATATCTCTTATTGTCAACTATCATAAACTGCCATGTTAGGGGCTTCACCTATGTTATGTAAGCCTAATCCTCACAAGGGTACTATGCTGCCGGTATTATTAACCCCATTTTATGATGAAAATTTGAGTACCAAAGAGTTCAAATTATGCAGCTACAAAGTGACAGTATTGGTATTTGGATCTAACTTTAAGCCCTGGCTACTTTTTATTCCTCCTTTCAACTATTCCAACTGACCATTATTTCTTCTCCTTGCTTTCTCGTCGCTGCCTTTTATAGCAATTCCTCCCTATGCCACATCCTCAGTCTTTAGCAGCATCTTCTTCCTCGGTATATGCCTTGGCTCCTTAAGAAGATTAAATTTTCTGATGGAAGGAACTCTGGTATCTTTTCTCTACCCTCCTGACAATAATTACTGTTGCAGGGAGGCCTAGTTCTTAAGAAACTTATGTGATTTGCTCAAGGTTACATCCAATCAGCAACAAAGCAGATTCAAGCATAAATATGTCAAAAGGTACCAAAGGTCTTTCAAGAATGGTCCCTTGTCTGCTCTAGCACAAGTCAGTGCCCACAAATGCTAACTTCTTCCCCAGGAAGGAAAGATGCCCTGTAGGTCTGAGGAGGCCACAGATGATCCTATCGTAACAAAATTAACCTTGCCCAAAGGTAAGGGTTTTTATTTTGTGTGTGTGTGGGTGTGGGTGTGTGTGTGAAAAGAAGATATAAGTCAGTCCTAAGAAACTCCAAAGGCTACAAAAACTTTCTGTGACACTCTGGAGAGAGCAAAACTTCTGTCCCTTCCCTAATGAGAGTCTGACAAGGATCCTCAGGAGAACTAGGTCTTGTCCCAGAGAAACTTTGGAAATTACTGAGAGCCTTCAATTTCTGAGGCCTTGGGAATTTTGGCTCATTAGTGACCTTCTAGGACCTCTCATCTATAACTTGATGTTCTAAATAATATGACATTGAGGAAGAACAGAAATACAGGGAAGAGAAATTTGAAATGCAGAGGAATCACACCCCAGTCTCATGAACCAATTTCAAATCCCAGCAATGCAGCTTACTAGCTAGAGAAGCTCAGAAAGTTAAACCTCTCTTAGGCTCAGTTTGCTCATCTATAAATTGGCAATGTTGAAAGGATAAATGAAATAAGGCTAATAAAGCAGCTAGCATTGTGTCTGGCACCTAGAAGAAAATAATTGGTTAGAACTTATTCACTATCATTCCACTTTTTAATATGTTTGACATTTTCATGATACAATGTTTGGAGGGAAAAAAGTACATCTCAGTGCTTGTTCTACCAAGAAGCCAACACTGAAGGATCCTTGCTAATGAAAGGGTTAAGTGTAAAAAAAAAAAAAAAAATATATATATATATATATACTAGAAATATAATCCTCCAAATTTCATTTTACTCAACTTTTAAAACTACTCACACCCTTCCCTCCAAAATCTCAAATTCTTTTTTCTCCCTAAAACCCTACTAAAGTATAGATACAGCATACAGAAAAGGCAAGAACCTTTCAAAGAGACAAAACTGGATTCCAACCTCAGCTCAGACACTCACTGGCTGCAGATAATTTAATCTCTGTACACCTCAGTAATCTCATCCTCAATACAGGAAAAATTATTCACGTCTCACAAAGGTATTGTGAAGATTAGAAGGAGCATATACAAAGTGCCTCACCCATACCGCAGCTTCAATAAACGCCCACTCTATCACATTTCAATTATTACAGTGGGCTCTCTGGAGACACTCTGTGTTTCTCCCACAGACCCTAGAGGTAGGTGGTTCCCAGGAGCATTGCCGAGATGGGGAGGGAGTCAGGAAGATACAGAAGATCTCATTGAGGACATTCCACAAACCAAGCCAGCCTCAGCCTCACACTCTCCCAGAGTCCAGAGAGAAATAACCCAAACAAATGAAATCGCGACAAGAAAACAGAGTTCTGCCCTCCTTCTAACCCTTCTCTTGAGTGAGTCCCCGTTACTACACTTTGGTTTTGATTAGAAAGCTCAATTGTGCTTCCCTGCACCCTTGCAGTCCCCCAAGCCCCATCCTAAACAGAGATGGCCTCTTATGAAAGACAATCGTGCTTTAATCTATATACCAGAGCTTGCTAATGATACTGTACTGGGTTTTGGTCGTTTGCCAAAGAGCGAACAGTGCCAACATTTGTAGACTTCCAACAGGAAATTAAATAACTACTCTGCTGGAAATATGAACCAATTTATGGTGGTCAAGCCTGAATCTTCCAAAACATTGGCATGGTTTATGTGCATCAAGCACTAGGGACATAGGGAGGAAGAAGATGGGGAGAAATCAAAGTTAAAACTCAACAAAGTCTCCGAGAGACTTTGAAAACAGTCCTTTTCCCTCTCCGTCCTGGACATACCCAGAATCCTACTGTATATAGGCCACAGGGCATCTACATCATGCTGCCCTGGGAAATATTAACTTCTGAAACCTCAGGCAGGGCAGCATTACAGCCACAAATTCAAAAGCACAACCAGGCAGGAAATGCAAAACTCCAGTTTCCTCCCAGCAGACATGTTCCACGCTTTACCCACTACATTATGAAACACACATTTAGAAGCCATCCTATTACATTAAAGCTTTCCTCTTACATACAGAGAAGAGTAATGGTTTGAAAATGTTCTCTGCAGGGCTTTCTCATTGTTAAGCTCCACAACGTCAAGAACCACATCCATCTTTTTCTCCCCATTGCATCTCCAGTGCCTAGCACAGTGCCTGGCACTCAATGAAAAGGAGCTACTTCCACTGTCCTTATAATGCTCATTTGCTTCACAACTAGCAAGAGTGCAGGGCATTTGGCAGCCCCTTCCAGGATGACAGCTGTACAAAACAAATGCCTGCAAGCAAGGAAGCAGCAAGGAAGATGCCTGCCATGGACTGAGCATCTGCAATGTACCGAGCAGAATGAAATGTGTTTTTCTTACTCTCCCACACACAATCCTCATAACAAGCCCATAAGGTAGTATCCTTACCTTGCAAATGGGGACATGGATACTCAGGGAGGCTGACAGGTCTAACAAACACAGGCAACATCCCAGTCCTATGAGGTGCACATCATTAGCCCCACACCACAGGCAAAGAAAAATGAGGTGAAAGAAATCCATGTTGGTGAAAATCCACCAAATCATTCTTCTTGGATCACATCGCCTAAATCCAACTAAAGGCTCATTTTCTTTCATGGGGCTGGTAACACATGTCTCTGACCAGGGAACCAGTTTAAATGGTTACATGAGATAATATGTGTAAGGATCCTCTAGGGACAGTTACTGGGCACAAATGCAAACTTTCGGTTGTTAAAACAGTTTAATAAAGCTCTGCTTGTGGCCAACAGCAAGAGTGAATGCCACTGGAGGTTCTACATAAACCCAGATCAGTAATTACTCCGCTTGGGTTCCAGTCACAGAGGACCTGGCATCCCAGCCTCGCCAGATGACCATAACCCCTGGAGGGGTCCAGTAGAGGTAGTGGACTGGTGCAGTGGCTCTTAATCAGAAGGGTATAGAAGAATCATCCGAGAAGCTTTTTCCAAATGCCAGAGATCCCTCTCCCTCTGGACTGCCTGTATCTGTAGGTCCCAGACTGCCTGTATCTGTAGGTCCCAGGCAGGATCCAAGCATGTGTAATTCACAGAGGCTTTCCAGGTGATTCTGCAGTCGCCTCTGATTAAGACCCACTGGGATGGAGTCTCTCAAACTCACCTGCACAGCCAGACAAGCTCCCACAGATCCATCATCACTGCGGGGGGAAAGTAACTGAAATCACCTTTCTGGCTGATAAAATAAGTTCATAAAAGGAACTATGCTTTGAAAGTTAAAAGCATTTCACCACTGAACATGGTATTATTATTATTAGTTTCATCTTCATACACAAAGTAGTATATTATTATACCGACACATTCTCCTGGTTTCCTTTCATGAACATTCAAGAAAACAACAACAAAAAGACAGCCTTATTTCCACAGCAAGTCAACATAGAAGGATTAGGCATTTTCCCTTCATACAAAATTACAGACCACCACCCAAGAAACAAAAAGACAATCAAACTTCAAAAACGACAGAATTGCTTATCCAAAAATGTACATATTTGAAGATTTAATGCTCTCAGATTAGTGTAATTACTGGTATTCCCCTGGCTCTGCTTTTCTTCATTTCCGAAAAGTCCTCATCACTCAAATACTCTGAACCAGTGTCAATGACAGAAATGGGCAAGCCTTAGTATTCTCCTGGAGAGTAACCTGGAGGGACCAGGGCCGCTGAGGGTCAGGTGGTCTCAGGCTGGCCAAAAGACAAACCACGAATTATACAGTGCATTTGCAAAAATAAAAAAAAAAACAGAGGCCAGCGATAATATTCCATTGTCCAGGTGCTTTCTTTCCAAATAGATCAAAGCAATGGGCAGAAACAAATTTAAGTGAGAAGAAAGCTGGTGGAGAGGGGAAAACTAGGCAGAGTAGATCCAACCCCTTAGCCAAGAAGAATAGTGACAGGCCAATAAAATACAGAAATAGTAAGAGGTCATAAAAAGGCTCCAGCCACAGCCCTGATCCTTTAGCCTGAATAGTTTCATTTGCATTTTAAAGGAATTGCCCCAAATCATATACAAATACAAAAAAGAAAAAGAATAGGTGAAAAAGCTGGGGAACCAGAATCTCCGCAGGCTGAGATTCTGGTGTGTGACTTTGTCTGCTCTTCCTGTTTACCAAAGGGCTTGGAAGATACCTGTTGGTCCAGAGCTCCAGGCCAGCTTCTTCCATGGAAATCAAAGCAGGTGAGCATTTCTGACCCTGGCCTTCTCTAAAGCAGCTGCCTGACTCCCAAAAGCTAAAAATGTTCGGGTGACTATTCAGGTGTTGCTACTTCGGCAATCCAAAACAGCATGCAAATAAATAGGTCATTCACAAAGCCCAAAAGAGATAAACAACTAATTGGCAACAGAAGAGACTGATGAGGAAAAAATCCTGAATCAGGGCCATATACACTATAAAAGTTTCACTTAAAAAGTTAAGTATATGCATTAAACAAGCCCACAAACTGGCAACTTAGTAGAGTGGGGGAAAGCAAGCTCAATGATCTTCCATGAATATATTTTCCAGAATAAAAGAAACAAATGTGCTTTCTGTCTAAAGCAACAAATACTTTTTTCTTTGCTTTCACTAGACTTATTGTCCTCAATAAAATTGTGTTGAAATCATTCCCCTGAGAGAAATCCATCTGATCTTCACATTAGTTTCTTTCTTTTTTTAAAGATTTTATTTTATTTATTTATTTATTTATTTATTTATTTATTTATTTATTTATGAGGAAGAGAGAGAGCGCAAAGGGGGGAGGAGGAGAGGTAGGGAGAAAGAGAATCTTCGGCTGAGTGCAGAGCCCAATGCAGGGCTTGATCCCATGACCCTGAGATCATGACCTGAGTTGAAACTAAGAGTTGAATACTTAACTGATTAAGCCACCCAGGTGCCCCATCAAACTAGTTTCTTTTTTTTTTCAAACTAGTTTCTGACATTTCATTCACTCAGTCCACAAAAGCTATGGGGGCCACAGACCATTCCTCACTTTAATGCCACAAACATTTATTAAGCATCTACTTAGTGACAAGCACTATGGTAGACAAACTTAATAAGGGATACAAAGATGTGGCAAGGCACAAGTGCTTCCTCTGTAATAGGTAGAGATACACACACACACACACACACACACACACACAAATATACTGGAAGGCAGAATGTATGAAGTACTAGAAGGCATTTATTCATTCATCCACCCATCCATCATCCATTCAGTCATTCAACCAACATTTTATTCAATGTCTGCTATGTGCTGGGCACATGGCTCTGAGTGAGGTCGTCTCAACTGGAGCAGATTTCTGGAACAAGTCGACATTTAATGCATATTACCATTACACATAACATTGCTAAACAAATGAAAAATTTCCAACTCCCTGAAACTGACCAGGATTTGTCTTTCTAAGGGAAAAACACGGTCTCTGATTTAGCTTTTTCCATAAAACATAACTAAGCTGAATTTTAAAGAGAGTTTTCTAAAGTGTCCTTTTAATGGGGAGTAATCTCATAGTTCTCCAAATTATTTAAATAGTTAAAAAATTTGAAAGCCAATCTTTTTCACTTTGCAATTCCATATCTTGAGAGCTAAGCTACCCCCACCCAAGATCAATACTTGCTTCTCTTAGTTAAAAAAAGCACTTAACAGCACTCAGAGGCAGCAGGACATGGTGTAAAGGCTCTGGAACCAGACATACTGGAGTTGGATTCCCAGCTCAATCCTTTACCAACTGTGTGACCTTGGCAGGTGACTCAGTCTCTCTGGGCTGGGTTCCTTCATTTATAAATTGGGGTCAATAATTCTTCTCTCACAGTGGTCAGGAGAATTAAATGAGGTAGTAAAAATAAAGTCCTTAATAGAGTGCTCAACACATATAAAGCTTAATAGATGGTAGTTATATTTTTAATAGCATTTAAACACTCAAAGTTGTAGTATGGGAAATAATCCTCTTAAGTACTGCTTATTTCATAAGTACTACTGTTCTTATTTTATTTAAAGGGAAATTGGGACCTATAGTGTGTCACAAAAAGTTGGTTGTCAACATATGTACTTATCCAATAAATTCAGGGTTTTTGTCCATGCATTCATTTAATCAGAGTTTTTTGAGCACTTGCCATGTCTTCAGCCCTCTTAGAGCTTATGACCCAAAATAGGAATCAGGAAATACATCTATAAAAGGCCAGATAATTAATATTTTAACCTTTGCAGGCCATACAGCTTCTGGGGCAGCTACTCAAGTCTGGCGTGGTAGCACAGAAGCCCCCATAAACAATGCGTAAATGAACATGTGTGGGTATGTTCCAATAAAACTTTATTTATAAAAATAAGCCACAGGCCAGATTTAGCCTGGAGATGTTAGTTTGCCAGCTCTCAATCTAAAAGCATGGTTTTATTTCCCAGAAGCCTTCCTTTTTATTGGAAATTATTCCAACCTGGACCTGAGGAGGCACGGCCAAAGTTAAGACAGCTCTCCTTCTCATATCAACTACCTGAGCCACCCAGACCCTTTTAGATTATAGGTCACTCCAAGAGTACAGAGGGAGAAGTCAAAATGAGCCATGAAGCCAGGCATTATCTTACCTTGGAAAGTCATAAAAAACCTTGAGTCTCCGCTACCCTCACCTCACAAATTAAAAGAAAAGAAGTGCCATGTTGTGTCTCTAGTCACCAGGTACCTAGCAGAACAAGAGTTAGAACCAAGCCTCCAGTCTTGAAGACCAGGGTCCTTCCTGCAATACTTCACTGTCCCTTTCCAGAAGGAAGAAAGATGGAAGGAGGGTTTCCCCGGGAAAGTCTACAAAAAGCAGCTTGCCCACAGAAGTTTTCAGGATTTTGGTAAAAACATCAGCCACAAGGCTCCCCTTGACCAAATGGCATTTTGTGACAAATGACTCCGAGGTGACAAGAAATCCTGACTTAAAGAGTAACCTAGGGACACTGGGTGGCTCAGCGGTTGAGCGTCTGCCTTGGGCTCAGGGCGTGATCCCGGAATCCGGGATCGAGTCCCACATCGGGCTCCTTGCATGGAGCCTGCTTCTCCCTCTGCCTGTGTCTCTGCCTCTCTCTGTGTGTCTCTCATGAATAAATAAATAAAATCTTAAAATAAAAATAAAAAATAAAGAGTAACCTAAAAACACCTGGACCAATTTCTCTCAATTAATTTCCTATCTGACACTTTTAGGATCACTGATCATTCACTTCCATCCATTCAGGGGTTCTCGAGCTACAACCAACTCAGCTCCAGGCCACTCCTCATCCAGACTTCTCAGGCATTGCCCTACATGAAGGGATGTTCATTTCTTTCTGTGCCCAGTCCTCTTTAAAGGAAAAGGTGCTCAAAGCACATAATTATCAGATTAGCATGAACTTAGCTTCTTGCCACTCTCCCTACTCTATACTTACTCAAGTTATAGCAAATTATACATTAATCTCAATCCCACAATTGTGTGTAGTTGGTTGGTTCTGTAGCCTCTCAGCACTTCCTGTGTCCTTTAGGGTTAGTTTTCTAATACGATTCAGGTTTCTAGCACCCCACTGGAACCAAGAAGAGACCCGACAATATATATGAGTCCCTGAGGTCCACACATTCAGAAGCTCTGGCTTTTTTGGCAAACATAATATATTTCTCTATCACTTAGTCATTTTCCTACAGAATGACTATTTCCTTCCCAAAAGATTATACTTAGATTCCCCTACCCTAAAATATCAAGCCATTGTAGTCCAGTCTTATTTCTCAAAATATCCTCCATGGGCCTCCCAAAACCCTTGCTCCAGCTAACTGAACTACCAGCCATGCTACAAAGGGCAGCATCTGTTTCACACCTCTGGGCCTTGGCACATGCAGATCCCTCCATCTGGTATGCCTTTTTCTTCTCTTTTTCTTGGCAATCACCTTCTAGACCCTTCAATATCCGGCTCAAATTCCATCTTTGCTGTGAGACCTTCTCTGATGTTCTCCAGATAATTAATCAATCGATCCTTCTTCTGCAAAACTGCCACACTCTATACCACTTACCACACTACATTACATTATTTAGATTATATGTATATATACCCACCTACTTCTGAGTTCCTTAAAGGCTGTAACTGTGTCTTTTCATCTCCAGAACTCAGCACTGGATCTGAACATATGGTTAAGTTAAAGGAATAAAGTATGTCTTCTAGTTCTATGTGATTTCCTAATGCATATAAAAGTTTCAGGGACAGAAAACTAGGAAGGCATTAGCAAAAAGGAAAAAAGATAATCTTTCAGAATGTTCCCAAAATATCTTTGACTCCTCTGGCCACCTCCCAAGAAGCAACATTCTTCCCCCAAAATCAACCCAAAAGGCTTTGTGACCAAGTCCACTGACCTGCTGATAATTTCCCAACACACCTATAAAATGAATATATGCACTAAATTCTCAAAATAGACATCTCCTTTCTTAATTGAATACATTTTTTCTGAATACATTCTGTATGTTTTTCCTTCCCCCACACAAACACCTGGCCTTTAAACTCCACTGAACCTGGGCAAGTTGCCTGCATCCAGCCTGTTCATAGCATTGGAATTCAGGGGTTGGTGAGTTAAACCACTGATGAGTTTTCTTTGTTTCATGAAATTTTTCCTGGTAAGATGAGTTAACCAGAATTAGGGAAGTCTGTGTACCTCCTTTGTCAGCGTCTCAGAGCACCTCCTCTGAACTTCCCATATGCCTAGCTTTAAGAAAACCCAAAATCTAAAAAGTTAAATGTCCAATGTATACTTGACTTTGGAAAGGTATCACAGATGATTAGTTTACCAAGATTTTCTTATACAGATATTTTCAGGCTTCCATATCCATCTAAAGTAAAGTATACTGAGGAGCAACTTTCTTTAGTCAAGGAAAAAAGCCCCTTTGATGAAACTTGGCCCTTCCATGGCTCCCCTGCTCAGGTGTCATACTGGAAGTGGACTCGGGTTTTTTGCAGTGCTTACCCTAGACATGGAAGAGGATGCTGCCTCTATTCTAGACTTCTTTGAAACTCTCATTCCCCACAATGCATATACAACACTAAAGATGCTAACTTAAACAAATTTTGAAGCAGACTCAGTATTTGAGAGTGCTGGAGTCTCTTTTGCACCAAAATAGAGAAATTTCAGCTCCAGGCACCTCCTCCTGTTCTTCCTTGAAGATTTTCTGTCTTTTCTCCTTTGTTCCCAATACTTATTATAGACACTCTATATGAAATTCATCCACTGTAGAGTAGTCACGAATTTGCCTCCCCATCTCCCTCTTAATGGCAGAGAGAAAGCTTGTTTCTGGATCTCCAGTACCCAGCTTGGCTGGTACACAGGAAAGCTTATTATCTGTTGAATGTTTTTTACTCTCCTAATACTCTCTTCCAGCTCACCTGCAGACTCTAGGATGGCCATACCTTACCCAGGACTGGCTATGGCCCCTAAGTATTTAAGACACTGAATGTAGCAGGTGGCCTCAGCATCAATATCCCTTTGTAGTCAGTTCCAGGTGGCCATGAATCAAGTTGTATGACAAGATGACTACATCTAGCCCCAGGGCCCCTACTGATAATTATCTATATTCTTTTGAAAATATCTTAACAGAATCTGGTTCATCTGAGATAAGAATTGTATCTCTTCTCAGTGATACTCAAATTAGGTGGCTTACAATCTTTTTTTAATTAAAAAAATGTAAAGCCCTGTAATTCTAAACAATATAAGTCAAAGCTAATCTTGTGACTGATAGGTACTACAGATTGGTTCACTCATTGCTCCCCTTTCCTGGCCCCTTTTTTGCCTTCTTCAACTATGGAGAATAGAAAATGAAATTCAAATTCACAGCCTTGTCTGCAGCTAGGGAGACACACCTGGCCAGTCAAATGTAGATGAAAGTCACTTGAGACCATTTTTCCCAATATAAATGTGTGCACTGTCTTCTGCTACAACTGTAAGACAATAAGGTAAGGCAGATATTCATTCATTCATTGAACAGACATTTACTAAATAGGGAATTACTGGATTAAACATAATACAAACTAGGCTGCTGTAACAAGAAACCCAAAGTTACAAAATAAGCTAAAACAAGACAGAAGTTGATTTCTCTCACACATACACATTCTCTTTCAGATAAAAAGTACAGATATTCAGCCCAGAGCTACAATGCCAGGTCAGTAGTGAGGACTCAGGACACTTCCACCTCATTGCTCTGCTATTTTGAAAGCGTTACCTTTTTTTGTAGATTTGAAGTTGGCCCACACGCACTCCAGCCAAAGATGGAGAAAAGAGGGAAAGAGATGACCCACTCCTTTCAAGAGCAGTACTTGGCAATGCCTAGGTGGCTCAGCTCGTGATCCCGGGACCCTGGGTTCAAGTCCCATATCTGGCTCCCCACAGGGAGCCTGCTTCTCCCTCTGCCTATATCTCTTCTTCTCTGTGTCTCTCATGAATAAATAAATAAAATATTTTAAAAAAATTTTTTAAAAAGAGCAGAACTCGGAAGTTAAATATATTTCCTCTGTTCACATACCTTTAGCTAGAACCTGGTCATATGACCATATTCAGCTGCAAGAAAGGCTGGGGGAAAATGTGCCTAGTGAAAACTCCTATTACTATAGAAGAAGGAAGAGGAAGAAGAGAACAACAAACATTGGGAGGAAAAAGTAGCCGCGCTCTAGAAGCTAGGCTCTAGGTATTAAGGATAGAGATGAATAAACCCTAGCCCTTCCACTCAAGGAACTCAGAGTTGTTAGTACAAACTGAAAAGTATGCAAGCACCTTTGTATCACCAGAGACCAGCTCAGAGCCCTGTACTCTATTGATGATAAGCAAATGTTTGTTGATGCCAATCAGTAGGGAACTCCCCCTGGGATCAATATGTGCCCACTACCAAACTAGGACTTGGGAAACAACTGTGGATGTGGCATCGTTCCTGTCCTCAGGAATGCCCAGTCTAGTCAAGAAGTCAGGAGGGGACCCATGCATGGAAAGATGACACTGTGAAAAACTGTGAAGCCCAGTGCTAAGGAGGGAAAGCTCTCAAAGCCTGGGACAGCCACAGATGGCTCTGGATGGGGAAGAACAACATCAGTTGATTCATGCCTGCAAAGTCAGATCTTAGGTGAGATGTTGGGATAGGTAAAGGCACAGTAACAAAAGGACCGAAGCTAGCACCAGCTCAGCATGTGAGAGAGCCCTGCTAGTCAAGCCCAGTTGGGGGGAGGAAGATACTGACCTCTTCTTTCATCAGGCAGAAATTGTCCTAGATAATCCCAGCACACAGCTGCTGCTCCCCCTACCCCCCAGAGAGATAGGCATTGAATCTTTATATTCCAAAAAGAAGCCCCCCAAGACCCAGCTTGCCCATCACTAATGATTTCATGGTCCCAGTTAAAACAGCATTTCCCTAAAGCAATTTTCCCAGAAGTGGCAGAAGGGGAGAGATTAGCTGCAGTTGCCATGGAGAGTCTTGGAAGACCATCTGTCCTGGATGGTTTAGACTTTCACCTCCCTCAAGGTTATTTCTTAAGGTCAGATGCTCTCAAATGTCACTCCCAGTTGTAAAATTCTGAGACTCTAAATTGGAATCCTGAGATCTGAAACTTACCAGGATAAAAGTGAAGAACACCTTGATCAAATGAAGAAGAAATCATTTATGCAATGGACTCGGTATAGGGACTGACAAGTAGTCCCTCAGTAAAGATTCATTATTGTCATATTTAGATTATTTATGTTATTATTAGTTGTTTTGTCTACATCCATACCCCATCCTAACAAAGAGACAATTCCAAGTGGCTTATGATGCAATGAACAACATAATAACAAGTATTTTTAAGTCAGAGCCAGTGAGTCTATCAACAAGACAAGGAAAGAAAACAGGGGAAAACATAGTTCAAAGATATAAAGGTCATAATATCCTGAAATGGAAGCTAATCTGAGTTATAAATTACCTCTGAGCTTCCTTGAAGCCAAAGCAAAAAACGAAAAACTAAATTAGTTACAAAATGTATACCATATGAAAAACACAAACAAGCAAACAACAAACCCCCCAAGAACTCAGCTCAAAATTTTGCTGAGCCATATAGTAGTTTCAAGGGATTTAATCCAGGTATGAAAAAGTTAAGAGAATGTCAGAGAGCAAGAAGCAGGGAGTTTCATGGATAATAAACTGAGGAATAACTGGACTAAACAAAGTCAAACAGCCTTCTTGGTTGCAGGGCTTTGCAGAAACCATTAATACATTCATCATAAATCTCCAAAGGGCAGTACAATGTGCTTTACTTAGATAGCCAACAAGCATGGTTTTTGTTTTGTTTTTAAATTTTATTTATTTATTCATGAGAGACACAGAAAGAGCGAGAGGCAGAGACATAGGCAGAGGGAGAAGCAGGCTCCATGCAGGGAGCCGGACGTGGGACTCGATCCCGGGACTCCAGAATCACGCCCTGGGCCGAAGGCAGGCGCTAAACCGCTGAGCCACCCAGGGATCCCCCAAGCACATGTTTTAATGGAGTGTCTTACACTTTGGGAAATGCCCCTATGGACGAACAATCACTACCATAATTTTATTATTATCATGATAAGGCAAATCAGACTATTTGCCATGTGAGCATCTTTTTTGGTGCTCACCAAAAAAGAACCATTTCTTTAAAGAACACGAACAAGGTACTGCATTTTCCCATCCTTCCTCTCTTAATTTGACTTCGTAGTTTCTTTGTAGATAATGCATTACTACCAATTGTCAAAAACAGCACTTGAAGGCATCTTAGACTTTGCAGTGAACTTGCCCCCTTCCTCATTCTGCTATCTACATATATCAGGAGGTAGGAAGAACCTATATTCTCATCTCCATCTTAAAAGGATGAAAAAAAAAAGAATCCCATAGAACCTGAGCTTCATGGTCACACTTATTAGTCAGTGACTGAGCTGGGCTTGGAGCACCAGCTTCCCAGCTCTGGGCTTCAAGGGTGGCAAAGCCTGTCCTCTCCCTCCTGGGTCTTTCTCCTCCCTGATCAGATGCTACTTTTATCTTACTGTGTGTCTGCAGGTGGGTGGCAATGCTGCTGACTCCTTTCTGGCTAGTTTGGGCCCTTCTCTTTCATCCATTAATTAAATCATGCACTTTTGGGGAGCAGAATCTTCAAAAGAGGAAAAAGAACCCTCCCTTTCAGAACATTCAGAGATTAAAGTTCATCTGGCTATAGAATGCTCACCAGGGACTAAACACATTACTGAGAGGCAAGTGCTGAAAGCCAGTGACACATTAATATGGAAACATGCAGAGCGAGTTCAGGCTGCCAAGACCCTGTGTCTCCAGCATTCCCAAGGTGGGGTCAAACAGCAGAACGACAGCTCCAGGGACATTCAGGTTTGGAGACTGGTCAGCTGCTTTAGGATGAGCACTGTCCACTCCAGTGACCTCGGACAACCAGAACGAGAAGGCCCTTGGGAGTGATCAGTACAGAGGTGCCTCCTTACATGGGCAGAGTGTGCAGCCAGGTCATGACCACGCCCCCCTGCACGGACATGAGTCCAACACCAAGTGCACAGAAAAGACAGTCCTGAATAAAGGTCTGTGTACTTCATCTTTATTTATTCAGTTTCACTAGGAATTCTGGGCAAGAGGCTTTCCAAATAATAGAACAACTGTTCAAACATCAAACTTTTTAAAATTTGAAATAATGATATATTCAGAGGAAATTGCAAAAATAGTACAGAGAGGTCTCACAACCCTTTCCCTCTACTTCCCCAGTGATGGCATCTTACATGGCTAAAATATAACAGAAAAATCAGGAAATTGACTTTGGTACACCAGGGACATCTGCCTATTGTCTGTGGATGCTCCTAGACAAGCCTTGCTTTTCTGCTTCCATCTCATCCTCACCAGTTCTTGAGTTTTATTCTAATGGTAATCAAAAATCGGTAGAGTTTGGCCCAATGCTCATTACACAGGTTTGTTTGGGGTTTCTTGTAATTATGACTTCAACTGTACGAGATGTAAATTGATGAAACAAATATGAAAGAGGGTTGTTACTCTTATGAAAACTAAGTCAAATTATTTGGAAAGGTTAGATAAAATAATACCCCCTGCCATGCCCTCCTCCCCCCAAATCACCAATAACTGTGAGATAAGGAGAAAAACTTGGGAAGGGAGTAAATATCTAAAAGATTTCTCCATTTGGATTGCTTTACATGTGTCTTTAAGTTTCTCATTCACTTTAGAGAAACCCAAACTGGACTTCAGAGAAGATACATTAGAAGTAAGGTACAAAAAGTCTGGAAGGCACCAGAGATTCCATAGCTCTAATCAGCTTCCAGGTGATGCTGATGCATTTGGTCTTCAGATCACACTTTGAGTAGTAAGGTCCTGACCTAGGGTACATTCACTCGTCCTTCTCAGAGGGCCTACTTTCTTCCAGGTGGCAAAGGTCATTCAGAATATCATTGCCCTCTCTGCCTCCCCAGCTCCTGGTCCTCACCAGCTTCTTACACCCAGGACAAGAATATGTGGGTAAGAGCTCCAGGTATCTCATGGATGGACAGGCCCAGGAGCACCAAGGAGAACAAGAAAAAGACCCACACCTCTTGAGGCTTTTAACCTCAAATCCAGAACCTACTCCTGAAAATACACCATTATGGTAAGTTCACAATCAACTGGTAATTTCATAGGTAACAGAGCATGAGCAATATCAAAAAGGAGATGACAATGGTTTGGAATACCTTACAGGAGTTAACACTCTCCATTTTCAATATCCATGTGGAGAAACACTGAAGCAAACATGGACCCAGGGAAATTCCCAGACCCATTCCTCCTAATGTCAAACCTTCTTATCTGTCTGCACAGCATCCCTGTCTTTGAGTCTGGCTGCCTGCCCATCTCCTGGGCTGAGAAAATGAAAATACTCGTGATCCTGCCTTCATTACAAGGGGAAATGTTAGCCTCTGCTTTTAATTAAGCATTTTATACTGATTTTCTTCTTTGACTATAAAAAATATCCGACTGCATATTTTCTAAATGATCCATACAGATCTAATAAACAATGTTTTTCCAGTAAAAAGGCAACTCCCACTGTCTCCTATATCTGCCATAAAAAATTGGGCTTTCTAATACTCATTGCTTTTACAAATATTTAAGGACTATCTCTTATTTGTGCCATGCTCAATAGTTGGGCACTGAAGCTAGGAGGGAGAATTAAACACCATCCCTCCCCACCCAGAGCCCACGTTCTAGAGGGGAGACAAACATGTAAGCAAACAATCCCAACAGTGATAGCAGCTGTTTAAGAAACACACACACACAGGAAAGGAAGGACGGATCCTCTTGATTCAAATGCTAAATCATAATCCTTTTCCATTCTGAAGGGCCTAAGAGGTATAAACACATGGAAAACAAGCAAAGTTGCACCGTATTCCTGAAATACATTGTGGTTAGGAATCAACAGCCACACACACACACACACACACACACACACACACAAACACTGTATACCAGGTGCTCTCCTGGGCAGTCAAGGGGTGACACAGAAATCCACTGCCAAGGAGTTCTCAATGCCCTTGAGAAACAAGATACAGAAAGAACAAAAACCCCAACCACACTAGCGTTCTCCAACTTTTTAAAACACTATTGGGAAAAAGTTAAGCAATGTAGACTGTGGCTAGAACATGGAGAGCCTTGACCCTCCACAGCCATGGGCAATGGGGAGCCATTGAAGATTGTTTTGAGAAGGGGAAATGACATGATGAAAGCTGCCTGTATATCATTCATAAACCATATATATGTAACCTTATAATTTAATAATAAGAAAAACTACTCTTTATTGACCACCTACTTATGTGCCAGTCACTATTATTTCCAGGACTTTACAAGTATTATCTCTAATTTCCCAAAACCCTTCAAGATAGGCATAATCAGGGCAGCCCCGGTGGCTCAGCGGTTTAGTGCCGCCTTCAGTCCAGGGCATGATTCTGGAGACCCGGGATCAAGTCCCACATCCGGCTCCCTGCATGGAGCCTGCTTCTCCCTCTGCCTGTGTCTCTACCTCTGTGTGTGTGTGTGTCTCTCATGAATAAATAAATAAAATCTTTTTAAAAAATAGATATAATCATCCCCTCTCTAGAGACGAGGGGACTGAGACTCACTTAGGTAAGTGTGTGTAGGCCATATGGCTAGTAAGTGATGGATCTAGGATAGTTAATCCAGCTAGTTGGATTAATATGAGGAAGAGAAAACTGGCAAGGAAATTAGTGCAAGGTATGTGCAGAGTCCAGTGAGAGGTATAGCGATGACACTGAAAAAGGATAAGGCTCTAATGTAGTTCACCACAAAGAGGTTCATCTACTAGTTCAAAGCTATCTAGTGATGATGTTCCACAGGACAACTACCACACCATGCTAAGAACCTACTATGTGCTGGGTGCTATGTGTGAGTGGGGTTAGGGACGCAAAGAAGAATGCAAAGAGTGAGTTGTCTACAATCCCAGGCAAATAAACTGGACAGTGAGAGACCGTCCCTCCTCTCCTTCCTATCACAGCTGACCCCAGGCCACCTGCTCAGTCCCCATACCATACTGGAATCCACCACTAGCGGTCAGGCCTGTGGTGGCTGCCTCCTCCCCTTCTTTCTCCTCCTCTTCTTCCCTCTCTTCCTTCTCCTTGCCCAAAAAGCTTCAGTCCCCACTGACTTGTTCCTCAGGGGTTCTTGGTTCCAATTCTGAATTATTCTAACAAAAATCGGCTACCCAATTTGCAGGGCCCCGTACAAAATAAAAATACAGTCCCCTTGTTCAAAACATTAAGAATTTCAGGACTTCGAACAGCAGAGCATTACACCCGCAGCTGAGCCTGAAGGCAGGGGCCCTGTTCCGCTGCACAGGTTGCACAGCCATGAAGATGGCCCCGATTCTAACCCAGGTCCTACTTCCCTGGATTGGTAACAATTGTATGTGGCACAGGATGGTGCCCTACTGCTTCCTGGAGAATGATTCTCCTATTCTTATTTTCTGAGGATCAGGAGATCTACAGCCTAGGACACAGCTTCTCAGTTCAATGAGAGTCAGCAGTAAGCTGTGAGCTCTTGTCATAGACGAAGATGCCTCAACAGCCAGTGCCAACTTTCTCCCTTTCCATTACATGGTTTCCAATGATTATGTGATACTGTACTCAGTGACAAGGAATTTGGTAGTCTGCTCCCTCAAAGGTTATCTTTAAGATAGAGATCTTAGTGGAGGGAGTCAAGGTTACAATCATCCCAACTGTTTTTTTAAGATTTATCTATGAGAGAGAGAAGACTGCAGGAGGAGGGACAGAGGGAGAGGGAGAGAGAGAATCCCAAGCAGACTAACCACTGAGGACAGAACCTGATGTGGGGCTTGATCACACGACCCTAAGATCAGGAGCTGAGCAGAAATCAAGAGTCAGAAACTTAACTGACTGACCCACCCCGCTGCCCCCATTCCAACTTTTAAATTTAATATGCAAGCTTGGTAAAATTTAACTTGCAAAGCTTGGTAGATTTAATATGCAAAACTTGGTTTAAAAATGATAACAGAGGGCAGCCCGGGTGGCTCAGTGGTTTAGCACCACCTTCAGCCCAGGGTGTGACCCTGGAGACCCAGGATCGAGTCCCACGTCGGGCTCCCCACAGGGAGCCTGCTTTTCCCTCTGCCTGTGTCTCTGCCTCTCTGTGTGTGTGTGTGTGTGTGTGTGTGTGTGTCTCATGAATAAATAAAATCTTTAAAAAAAATGATAACAGTAAGAAACAAAAAGTTATAATGGTAATTTGAATACTTAAATTACAAGTGACTATGCTAAATCCTTTTCAAAGATATATAAATCTTTACAAATCCTGAAATTAGTACAAACCGTGTTCATTTGCTTTCACAGAAGGGCTTGCTTCACTCACCTACTCCTCTTGGGAAAAAAATACATCTATAAAGAGCTGAATTTCAGTAGAGAAATATCAAAGCATGCAAACAAACCCAACTGTCTGATCTTAGACAAATTAAGTTCCTTTCTCTTGCTGGGCCAGATGTGCTCACCTGTAAATACAGTGATTGGCCCAGATGCCGGATGTCCATGAGGTCCTCACAGTTCTGGCAATCTGTGCTTCCCATAGCAGAAAAAGAAGAAAACTTTCCCCTCTCCGTTCAATGATCCCACTTATGCTCCCCTGGAGCACAGATGGACAAACCACTAAGTCTGGCACAGCAGATATAAAACTGGCTGGCAGCCAGGACACCTGGGTTCTAGTCCTGGATCCACCAATCTCTCCCTCAAGGTGTGATTCAGAGCAAGTCACTTCACTGCTCTGAGCCTCAGTTTCCATATCTATAAATTGATTAGCAGATACCTAAGGTCTTTCCTTGTCAGACACAGTGTCTGGTATTCCAATGGTTCTCAATGGTTTCAAGTGAGAGATGCCTTTTATTGCAAAAAATGATATTGACCCCCTTCCCATCTAAAAGGTTTAATGTTTAACATAAATTAGGAAAATAGAATATCAAAAAGTCACTTTGAATTTTTATTCAGTCCATCAAAGCAGCATTCATATATACATGAAAAATATAAAACATGATTTTACAATCACTGATACTGTTTGATCTTCAAAATCCTTGTGATGACTCCGAGGACCTGAGCTGGGGACCCACTGCTCTGTGCCACCTGCTGCCGGCTCAGAAGATCCTAATCCACTGCCAACTCCACCTTCATTCACCTCCCCCCTCCTCCTCTTCTCTCTCACAGCTGCCAGTAAGGCTGCCAAGACCTCAAACGCAAGGCAAAAAGGAAAAATAAGTATATATGGCATTTGGAACTGAGTGTGTAACTATTAGTGCATGTCTCTGCCTTTAAATCTTTTTCTCTCACAGAGTTAAAACATTTGATGGGTAAGAATGCCCAGCCCAGTGTTAGACAAATTCTTCATAACTGTATTTAATAATATATTGGGAAAAAGCACAAAACATTAAAATATTAGAACAAGAATCAGTTCTTTAAAACAATGCTTATTCAACTTTAATTTACATACAAATCACCAGAGGATCTGGTTAAAATGCAGATTTCTAACCCAACAGGTCTGGAGAGAGGACTTAAACTCTGCATTTCTAACAACCTCTCCAGTGATATTTATGCTGCTGGTCCAAACAATCCAGCCTCATTGCTTTATGTAAAAGAACTTGAAGATCAGAGAAGGCAAAAGTGTTTTGTCTGGTGTCACACAGCTAGTTAGAGGCAGGACTAGAAGATGAATTCAAGTTTGTTGACTTTTAGCCTAGAGTTCTTTCTGCTATGCCCTGATGTTGTCCTTTCTCTTGAAAAGAAAAAAAGTTTCTGAAAAAAAATCTTATTTTCCATTCCCTCAAAGGCAATACACAACCTCACACATACGTATCTCCAAGAAGACAGGGGCTAAATCAGTCTCTTCCTCAGTTTCCAGCACAAGGTCTTGAAAACAAAAGATACTCAAAATAACGTTATCAATGAATTATGCGATGGGGGGAGAGGAGTCTTCTGGTGACAGGAATGCCTTCACTTTTTTCCTCCCTTTTTCATTCCTTTAAAGACACCCTTCTAATCAGCTACCCCAAAACTTTCTATCAACTCTATACTGAGTTTTCCCTAGAGGTATTTTTCTAAATTAAAAATCAATTTATTGAGAGAAAGTTCAAAACAAGCTATTATTCTAAATCAATATTTAGGGAGGAGATAAGGGTTTTTATCCCGGTAGCAGTAGGAGATTTTATGTTCCCAAATACATTTTGCACTAGACCATTTCAGGCATGTAAAGTGCTTAAAGAGTTACACTCAGCAGTCTAAGTGTTCATACGGGGCAGCTTCAAAGCCTCCCTCAAGCCTCCCACCTTTCAGAAATCGCTCCCAAAGGCTTCTGCGGCTTTGAACTGTATTTTGACAATCTTAGGAGTTCGAGAAAGCTTGTTTTCCGACGTTATTTAGCTAAGGCCCAAGTACACAGCAGGTCCACAGGTCCACGATATGTACCCGACTGTCACACCCGCCGCCTAGAACCAGGTTTTCAACAGAACTTTATTAAGAAGGTCAGAAAACACAACCTCACAGGGAAGAAAAACTGGCAGTATTTCAGCTGTTTCAAATTCTTACTCTACTGCTTTGTTAAAATTAACGGGTTTAGTGCAAATAATTTGGGTTTAGTTCCTGCCACCCTTAGGAAAGCATTAGGACGGAAAGGTAACACTTAAATCAGAAATGACTTCTTCTCCTTGCAAGAGGAAACGTCAGCGAAGCTCCAAAGCCACAAGAGTCCCACTCAGTGGGGCTTCTGATGGTTTCTAACTGGAGGAATGTAATCCATCAGCCCCCCGGAGCTCTGGCCTGGCTGCCCGAAGGCGAACCCTCCCACACTCCAATCTTCCTCAACCTGCTCTTCAACCACAGACTCCCCTGCCCCAGCACTCAGGGCCTAGGCTCCCTTTCACAGTAGACAGTCCGAGTCATTCCAGGGCTGTCGGTGGCTCTGCACGTGCGGGCGGCCACACAACACGGGGGGACAGCCATGTCTGGGAGCCACAGCTCACCGTTCACATTCCTCTTACAGCAGATGTCAGAACAAATTCTAATTCTTCTAGTTATTTGTCTCTCCCTATCCTCGCTGCCCTGCCACTTCCACTAACCACTTCCACTAACTAGTCCAGAAGCCCCTAGAAAACAGGGGAAAATGTTCTGATCCCGGTGTAACCCGGCCCCCAATATAGTTCCTGGCACACAGGATTTACAAAATGCTAGCTGTTTTTATTAGAATGTACTATTGATACGTCCCCTCCACTTCTCTTTTCTGGCTCTTTGCTTCTTCTAGTAGGTGTCTTTTAAAAAATTTAGGGCCTGAGGGGCAGTCAGGCCACCTCATTTTACAGGTAACAAAATTAAGTACTAACTTCAAAGGATGTGGTGATCCAGTTAGTGGTCTAGCTGGAAGAGATGCTCTAACCTCTGCATCTATTGCTGAAGGATCCCCCTCCCTCCTCTTCCAGGCCAGGCAGCAGGGCATGGAGGGTCACCACTGGTGAGAGAAGGAAGTTGGTTCATTGGTGGCCTCGTGCTAGAGACTGGGAAAGCTGAGTTCCTTCCACTCCAGACTCCGGTCCTGATGAATTCTGGGTGGTTAATTCCAATCAACACCAGTGTGGGCCTCAGGCTACCCTCCTGTAAAATGGTCATCTCAGCTCCTAGTTATTGATGCTTACTGTGTACACGCAGTGTGTGCCAGTGGCCCAGGAATATTATCATAGTTCATCTTCACCAAAAGGTAATGAGGTAGGCATGATTTGTACCCCAAATTTTATAGAGGGGGAAACTGGGCTTTTGAGGTTTCCCCAAGGTCACAGACAGCTGAATGGGTTTAGCTGACTCCCAGAGACAGTATTTTGATTTTGGTCTCATTTTGCTTTCTCAGGGGCTCCTCTAGCAGCAAGGAAAGGTAAAAGTGAGTAAAGTCTTCACTGGGGCAGACAGGAGGTTCACCCCCATGTCCCAGCAGTCACCCCTCGTCCTTACCTAATTAAGTGCATTAGCCACAGCTCTGCCTAATCCGAGGTGCACACAAGGAGAGACAGGATTCTTTCCCTGGGGGCTCTGCTTCTCCTGAGATTAGCCACGGTCCCCAGGAGGCTGTTAGCCCAACCCCAGGGGAGGGCGGCATCACAGCCAAGATGAAGCTTATCGCAGGAAGCCACTGGCATGCTGGGGAAACAAAACGCAGACTGCATGACTCAGGGAGAGGTCTAAAAATCACAGGCACCAGATGATGTGCCAGCTAGATAGGTGCAAGTGACAACGAAGCAACTCCTACCTCTGCATTTTCTGGAGGTGCTGGGAAAGGCAGCAGTAAATATTCAAATTAAAGAATATATCCTGAGCATCTCCTAAGGGCAAGAGCAAGCATCACTGCATTACCAGCACTTACCATTGTGCCTGGCACAGAGAAGGTGCTCAATGGGTTAAGGAACAAATGACTTTCCTGACCTACCACCATGGTGATGGAAGATGGTACCCATTCTCATCTCCGCAGAAATGAGAAGGGGTACCAAGGCTCACCATCAATTCTCCAGTTTGGGTTTCGTCCTAAAGCCTCAGTTTTCCCATTCTGTAGCCCGAGATAATAATACCTATCTCTCCAAATCCCCTCGATTTAGCCATTCATCCCATGAGACTCTGGGATGAATGCAGAGAATAAATGATTTAATAGAATAATTTGAAAGGGTACATACAAAAAAAAATAATAATGAAAGGGTACATACAATTCTTTAGGGCCACTTACTTAAAAGTTATTGAGCAACTAGTATCTACACAATGCAAAATCAGAGAAAGCTACCATAAAATTCTAGCTTTGGAAATTACAAGGAGCCTGGCATTAGGGAAGAGAGTAGACTAGGAGTTCTAGGACCTCAAGCAATTCAGAAATGTGAGAAGCCTCACCACCAACTGTACCTCATAGTTCTTTAACCTTGCAGAAAATACTTTCTAAATCAATTAGATACCTTAGTTAATTCACCCTCAGCGACTTTAACATAAAATAAAATGTCAGGAAAGAACAAAGGGAATTATAGAAGGTACAAACTTTCATTTCTCGCTCATTATTCTCTTTTCAAAAGGCTAGGAAGGAGACCTGGTTAAGCAGTAGTCATCTAGTAGTAGTAGTAGTAGTAGTAGTAGTAGTAGTAGTAGTAGTAGTAAAGTAACATTTTCATGGTGCTATGCAGTTTGCAGAATCCTTTCACCTAATTTCTCACTTAATATACATAAAAATCCTCTGAGATTTTATTAGCCCATTTTACAAAATAGATAGTTGAGGCCCAGAGAGGTGAAGCACCTTGCCCAAGATTACACAGCTGGTGAATGGCCCAAACGCAGATTTTTTTTTCTCTTCAAACCATGCATTCTTTCCTCTGTGCAGAGCTGCCTCCTATACACACTGCTGCCTCTCTGAATGCTTAGCCTGTTGCTGGTGATGCTTTAATCTCATTATCTATGAAATAGGTATGATAATAACATAGCCTTCCTGATGGGGTGGTTGTGAGGTGATGCTTGCCTATTGCTTGGCATACAGGTAAGCACTCTACAAACATTCCTAGTGGTAATAGCAGTGACTGTTGTATTGTTAACTGAGAACACGCTCCTGAGCACTTCAAGACTTTTGAACTCGCTGGCCCCTCCTGGAGGATCCCCCTGCCACCCACAGCCACCCACCTCCCCTCCTGGAGGATCCCCCTGCCACCCACAGCCTTTACTTCCTGCAGGTCTCTGCTCGAGAGTCACTTTATCCTGGGGTCTTCCCTGCCACCCCACACAATGGTGCCCACCCCACCCCATCACTCCTCACCTCTCAAGTTCTCCCGCCCTGCTTCATTTTCCTCAGCACTTACTGTAATCTGATAGGACATATATTTCTCCATTTTTAGACCTCTCCCTGAGCAGGGCCTTTGTTTTGTTTACTGCTTCACCCCCAGCATCTAGAACAGTGCCAGCCACATAAATATTTGTGGAATGAATAAAGGAAGCTTCATGGGTCCATTCACCAAGAAATAGAGACAAACTCTTGTTTGCTATCTGACCCCTGGATCTCAGATAAAACTTGAAAGTTTACCAGGTGTTTTTACATCCTTCATCTCCTTTAATCTTCCATAATCTTCTGGGAAGGCGTTATAATCCCTGCCACAGAGACAAAGAAATGAGACACCAGAACTCAGAGCAGAGCAACTTCCTGGAGAGGCAGAGGCCTGGCTTGGGTTCTGAACCCTACCCCTACCTCCAGCACTCGGGTGGAAGGGTCTCGGCCTCCCTCTGAGTTGTTTTGGCTCTGGAAGAGCAGCTGAGGTTCCCTGAGAAGGGCTGGTTTACAGAGACAGGCCTGGGAAATGCTTTTTACCACTCAGCTGAACATCGAACATTACAGACAGCAGATCCTGGCTAACTCATTTGTCAAAATAAACCCATCCATTACTATCAACGGTATAAAAAAATGCGTGATGGGTTATTGTTTGAGGGCATCCCAGACTCCAGCTTTCAGCAAAGCCTCCCTGAGACACCTTTCGTGATGCCCTCTGAGCCAGTCCAATCCCAAACCCTGATTAGCCGGCCCCCCTCCATGCTTTCAGACCCGGTGCCCAAGTCCTTACTGCTCAGCGGTTGTGCTCCCCACCAGGCCAGCCGTGGAGCTCTCACCAGAAGTGCCGGGAGCCCCAGCCCAGCGTCTGGCACCCAGGAAGCCCCACTCAGTGCACATGCCGACCAACTACCCTCCTGAATTAACACCGGGAGGGCAAGAATTGACCCAGCTCCAGCTCTTCCTCTCCCCCACCATTGCCTCAGCAGCCAAGAAACCTACCCAAAGCTTGGTTAAGCTCCCTTTCCTCCCTCCTGTGTGAAGGAAAGGTAGGCCAGCCTGAAGCAGACGGTTCGAGGGATTTAAAAAGAGGTGCCGTACAAAATGCAAAGACATCTGGGCCCTTCTGGCCATCTTTGCATCCAGATTGCTTGCAAGTTCCAAACTTAGAGAATTTTCCCCCTCTGCTTATTAGTCGAAAGAAGGGAGAGTAAGAGTTCCCTGGGGGATATTTCCCTAGTAATGAGACCTCTCAAAATTCCCGAAGAAAGAAAGGGAAGGGAAGAGCAGAGCCAAAGGAGGGAGGAGAAGGTTTGTCAGGGCAGGGAAGAATCACTCACCACCCCCTCTCCCGGGCGGCCCTCACAGCCCAAACCTGCCTGTGGGCTCAGCCACAGTGCCCTCTCCCCTGTGGCAAGAGGCCAATATTTTCCACATCTTCCCCCAAACATGAAAGAAGAGAAAGAGGAGGACTGTAAGGGAGAATTTTAATTTGTTGCCAATTAAGGACAGAGTGACCCTAATTTATAGCAGCAGAACTGAAGAGTTATCACAGATTTTTCATCTTAGGAAAACAGCCCAGCTCTCGAGCTGCCCACTGCTTCCCTGCAAAGAGAGCCCACAGCAGGTTTAATTGAGTCCAGATTGACTTTTTACAGGGTTGAATTCCTCATCTTTCGGAAGAGATAGCCTTGAGATTTTCAGTTGCTCAAAGATGCATTTTTAAATGGCCAGATAGTAACAGCAAAGCAAGCTGGAAGTATCCCAGCCTCTAGGAAGTAAGACCAAAGCCTAGTAAAAGTAAGTAGAGTCGATTCAAAGGGCCACCAGGCACTGTGCTGGCTGTGATCCAGACTCAGACCTTACTCTAAGAAGCATCCAACCCAGCGATAGAAAAGGTAACAGCTGTACAAATAAATATTTAATTACACACTACAATGAAGAGTATTTAAAAATATAGGGTGCTATCAAAGCAAACAAGTGGGAACCCAATGGAGTCTGGCCTGTCAGGGAAATTACAGTGAAGTAGAAGAGCAGAAGCACTGGTAGCTGATAGGTTGAGGAAGGACGTTTCTGTGAGAGGGGACAGCCCATGGAAAAGCCACCATGTACAAAGGTGCCAGATGAGACCCAAGAGAGGCAGCAGCCCCAAAGTCCTGTTGATGCATCCTTGGTAATATTTTTGGTTGTGTCCCCATCCACTCCCTCCCTCCTTGATCTCCTTATGACTTGGTTCCCTATAGCCCCAATAGCTATGAATTTCCTTCTGGATACTATGTATCTCTTTCTTCAGCCCTCTTTGCCATGTCCACATGGACACCTTTCACTTCTATCCCTCTTGCATTTTCAGAAAAAATCTCACATGTAGTCATTAAGTCTGGGGCAGTGCACAGCTCTGACAGGTGTCCCTGCTTTCCAGCTTTGACTTCCCAGGACACTGCATATTGGAGAGAAACAATTTATTATTGGCTCGCCATCTCCACCTCCTTCAGAAAACCCTCCCAGTAGTTCTGAACAATGCACACTTCTCTCTTTGATCTACAAAACTTACTGTACGCACCTTCCTTGTGGCACTCAATTACACTGAATTGAGCATTTGCTCAACACATACTTAGTGATTTCCTACTGAGTGAAATGTAATTAACTGACATAAGATCAGGTCCCTGCTCACACAGAAGTGAATAGAAAGGAAAGTGGCTGAGGGAGAAATTACTTAACATCTCTGAGTCTCAATTTTCTCTTGGGAATAAAAGTGTGACTTCCTTTTATAAATACAAATATGTATAGAAAACACTATCAGAGATTATTTCTGAATGGCAGGATTGTGGATGATTATTGTTTTCATACTACATTTATGATTTTGTTTTTATTGGACATATTTTCCCATGAGAAAAAGCACTAAAAATGCTTCCTTTGGGTTAAAAATAATGACTCCATTTCATTTTGTTGTGATCACTAGTGAGGTAAGTTGTGTGCATGGTCAGGGTTAGTCACTTCATCCAAAGTAGAGTCTATGGGCTCTGAGCAGAAAATCTCAGAGACATGGAGATGACACTGGACCACTGCCAGACCTCTTGGAATGCCTGCCTTGGACATCAAAGTCTTTCTCTCCCTCACACCAGCTTCTTTCCTGGGCAGAGATATGGTAGAGGGTGTCTCTTAGCTTCCCTGCCCCAAAGGAGCCACTCCTAAATCCCAGGGTTAGCCCATCATAGTGAGGCTAGGGGTAAGAGGTTACAATCAGCACTCTCCCCATAACAAGGTCAGCATATAGGCAAAAGCAGTTTCTTTTCCCAATTGATAAAAGAGCAGAAGAAGGAGGTGAGAGGGAAAGAGCAACAATTCTGGAGAGATAAAATAATAGGATTCTGCTACAAAATACAAAATGTCTTGCCAGATGTATGCCCCATTGTAGATGCTCAAAAAATGATGGTGACTATGATCACAAAGATTAAAATCTAGGTGCTGGGCTAAATAAGAATAGGTGAGTGTGACTTAGGTGGCCTCTGCAAATACTGGCTGAATGTGGGAGCTCAGGGGAAGGAAGGCAGAAGGTGAATTCTTGAATGTGGGAGACTGGGGGGTTGAAGAATAAGATTTCAGCAAGGAGAGATGAGGAGAGGGACCAGGGTGACCCTGCTGTGCCAGGGAGATGGGGCAGGTGCTAGAGTACATGGTTTCTAGAAGCTGCAAGACAGAGAAAGAGCCCTAAGCAAAGGTCAGAACAGGAAGTTTGATTTAATATTATTCTCATACCATTTGGGGGTCTCAATATTGCCTAACAAAAACAATGAATGTCCTACGGGAGAGGATATTGCTGTATATTTCTTCTGCATCCACTTTAGTTGCTAAATAAATATCTAACCAAATGGAATTGACAGTGACTTCTTGGTAGTTTACACAGGACACATCACTCAACAGGTGACAGAGCTTTGCCTCTCAGGGCCCTTCTTTCCTTCGTTCCTCTACACCCACACAGCAGACAGACCAACTGTCGTGGTGACTTGAGTCTATGAATCTGGGGGAAGCCACTTTCACCAACGCCCTGGGTCGGTTGAGAAACTTTCTAAACCTGAGTCCTGAGGCAAAAATGTGGGAGAGTTATTTAAAAAAACATTTCGGGGATCCCTGGGTGGCGCAGCAGTTTGGCGCCTGCCTTTGGCCCAGGGCGCGATCCTGGAGACCCGGGATCGAATCCCACATCGGGCTCCCGGTGCATGGAGCCTGCTTCTCCCTCTGCCTGTGTCTCTGCCCCCCCCCTCTCTCTCTCTCTGTGACTATCATAAAGAAATAAAAATTAGAAAAAAAAAAACATTTCGACCATCTCATCTATGTCTATTGTTTTAACACCAACAAAACCATGAAATCTGGCAATTACTCCTTAAAAAAAAAATCAAGTTGTAAGCCAGTGTGAGGAGGGAATGCTTTCCTTCTCCACATGGGGAGGGAAACAAATTAGTGCTAGGTGCTGGACTCTCTCTGTGCCCTTTTACTAGCTACTTCTTGCAGAAGCTCACACAGTATGACACAGGAACTCACTGATGAATTAGGTAGAACAAACTGGGTATGCTCAGCTCCAGGCCTTCATTGCTAAGTGGGGAAGAGAAATGTCCTTTATCAGGGGTCCCTGGGGAGCCCCCCCAACACACACACACACACACACACACACACACACCCAGCAGGTAGAGATTCTCTGAAGGTTATCTGGCCACAGGCAAAGCACTTGATTCTTTAAGAACAGCAGATGTGAGTGGGCAGAGGGCTGTGAGCAGCATAGACAGAAAGAGGGTAACTCACCAGTCCATTCAGAACATCATCAAAAAATGTTGCTTCTTGATGTCAGCAGTCTCCACAGCTACTCTCAAACAGGCAACATTTGGGAACTGGAAGTTCCTAGACAGCACATAATCCTTCTAAGGGAGGAGGTAAACAGCCACCACTAAGTTAAATACTACTTTCTTTTTTTTTTTTTTTAAGATTTAATTTATTTATTCATGAGAGACACACACAGAGAGAGACATAGGCAGAGGGAGAAACCAGCTCCCTCCGGGGAGCCTAAGGCAGAACTCGATCCCAGGACCCCAGGATCACGACCTGAGCCAAAGGCATATGTTCAACCATGGAGCCACCCAGGTGCCCCAAGCACTACTTTCTGAAGGCATGCCTTCCAGAGGAATCCATAATGTTCATCACACCAAGAGTTCAGGTGGGGAAAGAAAAACAACCAGTACTCTCAGGGAGTATGAAAATGATGTAAAAACTATTAAATACCCAAGCTGGAGTGAAATCTAAGAGGTGAGGATATAATCTCTCTTATGGAGAAAAAAATAGAATAAATTGCTTTGATGTACACTTAAGCCCATCAGGAAATGGGGTCAGTTTCCCATGAAGAACAGATAGGAGCCTTTCAAGGAAATCTAGGATTTCAGGCAGCAAGATCTGATTTTACCGTAGGGTGTTTAACCTTCACAGAGCATAAGAAAGTCATGTCCATGGCAAATATTAACATAATTATAATCTAAAAGTTCCAAGTGCTAGGAAGGTCTGACCCAGAGATGCTTATATTATAATATTGATTATATTATAAAATAAAGGCCCACAAAGTGCCAAGGTTCATCAAT
Organism: Nyctereutes procyonoides; assembly: GCF_905146905.1. NCBI lineage: Eukaryota > Metazoa > Chordata > Mammalia > Carnivora > Canidae > Nyctereutes > Nyctereutes procyonoides. The sequence goes on along the minus strand of NW_026575140.1, from coordinate 43,197,018 downwards.
TCTGCCCCATCACATCCTGGGAAAAGCTCAAAGGAGGAAGTGCTCTCTTGCTGGCCTCCATTTAATTCTTAGGACTAGGTGAGAGCGCACTTGGAATGTGACCCAGGTACTATACAAGCACTTCCCATAGTCCCACCCCCAAACCTTTCAAGCACCATGAGCACCATTATGCCTCCCATTTTACAGGTGAGGAAAGCGAGTCTCAGAGAGGTCAAGCAATTTACTGGCAGGGAAGCAGTGAATCCAGTTTCACACCAAGACCTTTTGATACCAAACAAAGCCCTTTCACCAATGGCTCTTCCCCCTGCTGAAATCACCAACCACTTAGGACACTCTTTGTCTTTAAGTAACTTCTCCCAGTCTAATAGCAAGTGAATTTTCATGGGTTACAGGAATCCTAGCTCCAGGTCCTATCTACAGATGCCTTACAACCATTTCTGGGGGAAAAAAATAGCTGATTTAAGGAGAATCAGGAAAATTTGCTGGTAAAAGTACAGTGAAAATAGACATGTATTAGTCTCTTAGAGTCATGAATTCCAAACATAGGTAGTCTTTTAAAGCAGAAAGCACTATGGGCCTAAAGTCAAAGAGGCTGGGTTTCCAGCAGATTCCACCAGCAACAGTGACCTTAGGTGAGCTGCCAACTTCCCATGCCTAATATTAAAAGGAAGAGAGAAAGAGAAAGAAAAAAATCCTGTTTTATTGGATTATTTGGAAAATTAATGATAACATTATACATGAAATAATTTTGTAAGCTGAAAAACCCTATACAAATGGAGGATTTAATTATAATCATTTTAACTCAGCTATTTGGCTGGGATCTTACAGAGAATGTGAATCATCAGATTAAAAAAAAAAAAAAAAACCACTGAGCTGCGGTATGGCATAATGCTTAAGGACAAAGCCCCGGACTCAGAATAACTAGGTTCAAATTCTGGTTCTCTCGCTTAACTTGCTGTGTGATCTAGAGCAGGTTACTTACCCTCTCTGTACCTCAGTTTTCTTATCTGGAAAATGGGGATAATAATTCATGCCTACCTCATAGTGTTCCCTGAAGACTGAGGGAGTTAAAATACCTAAAGTACTTGAAATGGTTCTTGGCATACAGGATGCTTGATGTGTTAATCATTACAACACTATTATGATTTTCATCAAGGAGGCAAAATATGGACAGGGATTTAGTAGCCTGTACCACAGAACAAAAAAAAACTCTTGCAGCAGACATGCTATTCCTTTCACAAGGAGCCTGGAAAAAGGACTGCATTTTTAACTCTCTGGGATCATCTTCTGGAGAGAAAGGTAAATCCTCATGCTCCCAGTGAATCCATGCTCCCCCAGCCACCCTCCTTCATATGCAGAAAAACATAACAGGCACCACTCAAGGTCCTCCTTTTTCTCCATTGCTCTCCCATCTCATAAAAACGAGCCTTATTCCAGGGTGAAGCCCCAGTTTAAGAAGCCAGGACAGCCAGGGCAAGTCCATGGAGAGAGAAGAGCAGCTACAGAATGTCTAGCTCTCCTCCTCCTGTGCCCATCTTAATCCTCCCCACCCTTCAAGGTTCCCATCATATCCCACTTCCTCCTGAAAGACCTCTCCTTCTCAGCATTCTGCATCTATAATTGCCAACTCTGTACTCACTGGGTGTATAATTATTTCACAAGTGCCTATTTTATTGGCCCTAAAAGGTAAACTCCCCAAGGGCTAGTCATAGTGCTCCTAGATTCTCCACAGTGCTTAGCACAGTGCTAGAGACACCATATATGTGCCATAAATAATTTGGATAGAGGTTTAATCCACTGGAAGGAGCCCAGATTCTATGTGAACTGGTCAGATGCCAGCTAGTTCTGAGCCTCTACTCCTCCTCCGCAAGCCCAGGGCAAATGCTGCTACAGATCACAGCATTCTCTCCCAGGGATCCTGGAAGAAACCTCAGATTCCTTCTCAACACTGTACCGCAGGTAGCCAATACCAATTGACAGGAAAAATGAACCCATTTTGCCATCTCTGCTCCCTAGGCACTTCCTTAACAAAGTCTCCATTGCAAGAGGACTTAACCACTATTGTCATAACTATTGCACTCCGTGGAACAGAGCTGTTGGTTTGTCTGCTTCTATTAGACCAGTGGCTTTCAAACTTTTGAGCATGAGCCTGATAAAACCCAAATCAGCAAAAGCAGAACTGAAGCTAAAGCTTCCTAAAACAGTACTCATTTCGTTAATGTAACGTACTCTGAAATGTCCTATTATATTCTATCTAGAAATGCTGGTCCTGACTGCTGCACTGTGGGATGGAGAGATAGATCAACAGGGACCTAAATATATATAATGTCAGCTCCATAGAGGTAATGTTAGCAGTGAGAGCGGATATAACTCTGAAATCTCAATCCTTTACTACCCTAAAAGCTTATTTCTTCCTCACATAAAACCTAAACAAGTGTGGACTGGCATGTGGCTTCCACAGTGCAGTGATAAAGGGAGATTCCAGGCTGTTCCGGGCTGTATGTATCTTGCAGTATCCTCAACGCGTGATTTCTACACTACCATGTTCAGAATCCTAGCAATCCTGCCTGAGAAGTTTTTTAAGGGCCAAGCTGTTAAGTGTCACTTGTAAGTGACATTCATTGTTTCCAATCTCATTCCATTGGCTAATATTTAGTCACCTGGCCTCACTTAACTCCAAAGAACTGGGAAATGTAGTCTAACCAAGATACCAAGAAGAGATGAAAACAGATTTTCTGATCAGCTAGCAATCTCTACCATAGATCTGCCATTTGAAAAACACTCCAGGCAAGGACCTCGCCTTATTCACCCTTACATCTCTAGTGAGTAGCAAAATATTTGGTTCACAGTAAGTGCATAGAAAATGTATGATCAGGGCGCCTGGGTGGCTCAGTTGGTTAAGTATCTGCTTTTGGCTCAGGTCAGGATCCTGGGACAGGGATCCAGAGTCACGATGGAGGCCAGGAGGAGGCCCAGGCAGCTGGCTCCTGCTCAGCAGGGAGTCTGCTTCTTCCTCTCCCTCTGCCTGCCCCCCTCGTGTTCTCTCTCTCAAATAAATAAATAAAAATCATTTTTAATTTTTTTTTATTTTTTTTTTATTTATGATAGTTACAGAGAGAGAGAGAGAGGCAGAGACACAGGCAGAGGGAGAAGCAGACTCCATGCACTGGGAGCCCGATGTGGTATTCGATCCCGGGTCTCCAGGATCGTGCCCTGGGCCAAAGGCAGGCGTCAAACCACTGCGCCACCCAGGGATCCCTAAAATCATTTTTAAAAAATGTATGATCAGTGAAAGAATGGGGAACATGATAGATCCTAGCCAGAGCTCCAGGAGTGTTACACTTCATGATTAGGCATCATGATTCTCTCCAAATACACACCTGTGCAAATTCCCTTCCCCACCCAAAGCAGAGCTGAGCCCCAAAATCTGGATTAGGGCAGGTGGGAAAGATTCCATAAAAACTGTCTTAGTGTTGTCCTTTCCATTTAGGGACTACACAGCCACCACTCTTCCAATCACATGCCTGTTGAAATGGAACACAGTGGAAAAATTAAGAGCACAGGCTTTTGAGGCAGATAAATCATGGTGGGGCCTTTCTCTGGCTACTTAATTACAGCAGAACTCTCACTGAGCACTCACTGCGTACAAGACAAGGTGCTAAGCATTTTCCACGTTGGCACATGGAGATACATGTGTGTTCATCCCATCTCCCCAATTATACTTCAAGATAGTGGAAATAATATACACTTGAGTCAAAATACCGATTTCCAACATCTAGGTTCAAATGCCACATCCCAACTTAATAGTTTGTGTGAGGTTCACCAAGATACTGCCTCGGACTCAATTTCCTTATCTGTAAAATGGGGTCAGAGGTCCAATCACAAAGGGCTGCTGGACATAAAAACCTGCTATCTATAAAGAACTATGCCTGGCACCTAACAGGTTCTTCAAAAAGTGAGAATTTCCCTCCTCCATCTCTCCTGAAGGGCGAGCGTAATGTTTGATTCCTGGGCACCAACACTGTATCTGCACAAAATAAACATAAAATAATAAGTGTGAGATGAAACACTTTGAATGACAACTTTACTGTTAAAAAACAAAAATAAAAAACACAAACCCTGTCTTGGTCTTTGGAAGTTCTTTTTATCTCCTCTCCCCCTTCCCACACTTCATTACTCTTCTCTCTTTGGGTAATGTGAACTTTTTTTTTTTTTTGTACTCAGAAATTTTAAATGGCTAACAGAGCACCTCAGGATTCTTTCCTCCAGCCATTATCCTTCTCTTTTAAGTTGTGCTCAGCAAGATTATTTGGATACTGGAGCTAAAAACGGTCAGATTACAAGTGGAGGTCCCTGAAATGTAACATTCCCCATTGCAGGATTCTGGAATTACACCAAGCACCAGGGAGGGGCTGCTCTTCCCCAAAGAGCTCACTGTTCTGAAAAAAAGCCTTTGTTTTAAGGCTTGCAAAACCGCACTGTGGAATCTCCCATCTGGGTCCCCAGCACTGGCCTGGGTACTGCTCAGTTCGGGAGTGTCTACAAGTGCCCTGTAAAATAAAATACTCAAGTGTCTTAAAATATTATAAAAATTGCTGCTCTCTCAGTCTTGGTTCCTATCTTAGAGCATAATGATCATTGTTTAGAAGCCAAATTTTGTGATTTCTCCAGCAAACCTCTGATAATGACAGTAAGCTAACACGCTGTGTGCTTACTAGGTCCATGGCACTGTTAGGTGTTTCTGTTCATTGTCCCCTTTAATTCCCACAAAAACCTAGTAAGTCAAACAGTACTCTTATCCTCATTTTTCAGAGAGAAACTGAGGCTCAGAAGTTCAAGGAATTTTGCCCAAGTTCACACAGCAGGCAAGCAGCATCGCCCTAGTTCAAACCCTAGTCTGTCAGGGTCCAAATCCCATTCCATTTCTGTTCCTCCACAATACCTCTTTAAATGGCTATAAAGGAAGGTCATTTCTGCATAGCAATACTAGAGAAAATAAACAGCTTGAACTGGTTGATCTTTTAAGGTCCCTTCCCCCCTTAAAAAAAATCTATGGTTCTGTGGAGAGAAGGGGGAAAAAAGGAAATGTAAGGGGCCAAACATTATGAGGCTTGGCTTATCAGTATTTAATAACAGCTTTTGGATCAAAACCCTACGGAACCTTATTTATGGACAGACAGTTACTGTTAAGCAGAGCCTTTTTATACAACCTTTTCATCTGAGGATGTTGTAGCCTTCTACTGCCTTTCTATTAGTGAGAGATGGGGTGTGAAATTTGCTGGCCCTGCCAAGATTATCCCATTAAATTATCTGCCCTCTTCCAGTGTAATTCACTCAGGGGCAACAGTTTGAGACTCGGGCCGGTGGATGTTCATGCCTGGGCGCTCTGAGGGGAAGTGTGAAGGAAAAAGTTCAGGTGGTGGGAGCATCCCAATGACATAACATCAATCCACGTTTCACTGCCTTACCAAAATAAAGTGGATGCCACAATTATCCCATTCCTAAACAAACTGAAAACCCCAACCGAGCTTACTGCAACAAAGAGAGAGCCTTTTTACTGCTGTTTATTTTTATTTTGTATTCGTTAGCTTTTTAGATATTCCTGGCATGCAAGTCAGGCTCCGTGTAACAAGCAGCTGCATTTAGTTAAGGATTTCGAAGAGTTTTCCCCACCCTCCCCATCCCCTGACATCCCCTCCCCCTCAACTCCAGAGAACTTTCTCAGACTCCTAGAAGACTATTCCTTTCTCTTCAGGGCGTCTCCAGAACAGTTTCTCCTGTCACACCTCCAGGGAATTGGGAAGGCCAGGTTGAGGCCCTGTTGTTAGAGAAGGCCTCAGAGATTTGAGTGTTTCCTAGCTGGGGCTGGATTTGCCAGTCTGGTCTACATAGGGACCTGGAAACTGGCAAGCCAGCTCTCCCGCTCAAGAGTACTCTCATAAATCACTCTGCTCAGCCTACAACCCCAGTTGTACACCAAGATGCAAATACAAAGGCACTTCATCAAAATGTATCTCATCACTGGTTGGAAAGAACTGCCAGACACACTCCCCAAACCGCATCAAAGTTGCAGTTCAGTACAACAGTGTAATTCCTCCTGTCAGAGGTGCAGACCACCAAAGGCCCCTTGAAACCCAGAGTTGCAGCAAGACTGGCTCAGAGAACTCCAGCACAGAAAGAAAAATTGAAATTGGCTGTCTCTGATCATTTCTTGTAACCCCTAGATATAGCTAAGAAAACATCCCATTGCTCTTGGAAAACATGGGGAAATGGCACCTTTAGCCCAGACATAGTATAAATTTTTAAGACTTAAACCAGGAGAGACTGTGTAAGGCAGCAGTGAAGAGCATGAACTCTTACAGGGTTTGGAAGCCCAGCAATGCCATGTCACCTTAAGAAAGTAACTTCTCTGTGTCTACATTAAAATGAGCTAATTATGCCATCCCCCTCATAGATCTGTGGGGAGGATTCAGTGAACTAATATTTGCAAACTGCTCAGAATGGTCACTGGCCCATTGTAAGGATTACCCAAGTGTTTGTTAAATCAATTGTATAAACAGGCATTTCAGAATGCTTGGATTCAGGGAAATACATACTTAGTTGAGGCCAAAGGACTTGGCACCATTCTTTAGCTTCTCCTAAGCCCAGTAAAAACTGGCCTGGTGGTGGGGGGGTGGGGGGAGGGAGGGATTGGAAAGTGAGGAGAGGTAGAGGCTCCAGGAATTGTGCAGATCTATCTAGGCTCAGGCCCAGGACCCAACACCAGCCCTCAAGCCCCAGCAACCTACCCCGGAAGGCAACTTACTGCCCCAGGCATCAAACCCTCCAAATCAATGGTTTCTATCTTTTGGGGATTGCTGTTTTTTCAGAATATCAGATTATAGTTAGAAATATACAAGCACAAAAATGCAGAGAAATTTTTGTATATTATTTCGGGGGGGTTGCATATCCTTGGTTTCAGGTACCCCAACTTAAGACCCTCTCAGCTGGCTGCTTTTCTCTAGTACTTGACATACACGGTTTCATTTTAAATCTCTTTTAACACTCTGGTAAGGTTCAGAAAAATGGAGTGACCATCCCAGCGCATGGCAGAGAAAAGATTCAAACTCATGTCTGTTAAACTCCAATGCTCATAACCATTAAGCTCTACGGTTAACTTTACTATACTCCAGTCATACTAAAAGTTGGAGCAAGAGAGGGAAAAAGTCCTTGAAAGTATGTCACGTTACGTTTTTACTAAGAAAAGCAAATATTACGCCACAGTTTTACATGCAACCAAGAAAGTTATTCTCCATTCATTCAACAAAAATGTATGGACCACTTACTGTATAGATGTGTACACATATGTCATTTATATGTAGACATACGTTTACATTAATACACATATAGGCTACAAAGCATTCCATTCTACATAGGATACTGTATAAAATTTTCAAAAATATTCAAAATGGGCTATGTGGTCTCCAGCAAACCACAGCCAAAATGGATACTAATGGATGCAAGTGACACACCACTTATAAACTTTAAAGTCTAATTTGAGGGCTGTGCTCAGCAGGCAGGAGATGGAGAAAGGAAAATGCAGACCAAGTTTGAGTTTTTTAAAAAGACTCCTAAGTAAATATCAGAAAAATAGTCCCAGCATCCGAGTAGCAAAACAGCCTACCAGGTATGCTGAATCAATATTGAGGATTAAATATTTCCAACACTGTGCCAGAGGCAGCTAGACCAAACCCTTTGTCTATTGAGCCTCTGTGTGGCTCCCCTAGGGAGGATTTTTAGGCATCTCCAATAAAGTTGGGGCTGGCTAATTTGGCTTTCAGTGTTTTCACCAGGAAAGCTGACAGTCTTATTACCCTCAAGAGACTCCTATTCTAAAAGTGGACAGGACAGACACCTATTAAAATGGCACTGGAAGGTTTATGAAATGACAGCAAACACAGTAGCAGGCCACCTTCCTCTGAGTCTAAGAGGCAAACCACACAATCTCCAGGATTCTGAGAAAGGCCCAGGTGGGTTCCTAAGGCCCTGACTCTGGGTACACAGTATTAATGGCTTCTGCTTCCCAGAAAGGTTTAGTGCTAGATTGGTAGGAGGTAGATGAGGAGATCAACATTGCATAGGCCAGAAAAAGTAAATGTAAAGGTTTGCTTCTCTTGGCCAACAAAATAATTAAAAAAAAAAAAAAGGGACAAATTATTGAGCATTTTTTAAAATAAGTAACTGAAATCTATCTCCCCCTTAAGCTGATTTCTTGAGCCACTGGTTGGGTTACGTTAAGAATTCTGAATCAGACAAGAAACTAAATCGGAGTTCCACCGGAAAACTTGCCCCCAGAGAAAAGATCAAGGATTCAGAAAAATGGAAAGGGATTTATAAGATGACAAGTAAGACAATAATAACAGATTTGACCTCACTATTGACTTGTTTGGAATAGGCAATACTCTTTTTTTCTCTCTCTCTTTTAATTTCAAAAGCCTGTAGACAGTTAAACAAGACAGAATTTGCCTGACTGCTGATAACAAAATTGTCTTACACTCAGCAAAATCATTGCACGGACATTCATTTAAAGGCAGGTGACCGAAGAAAGGTTCGCTCCTCCCCACTCTCACCCTCATGATCCAAAAGCAGCCACTGTTGAAAGGCTGCGCAGAAGTAAAAGAAGTCGAGAGAGGAAATAATCAAATTCATCAAGGACTCAAGCTAGGAGCCCTCCCCTGATTATCTCCACTTCAATTTGCTGGGCAACTTGACTTAAGAAGGATGTTTCTTCCATGGTTTAGTCAGTATTGCCCAGTTTTTACTTTTCACCCAGGTGTTGTGGCTTGGGGCCAGATGTTTGGCATCCCCGATGGAAGCAAACATCCACGAGATCAAGCTGTTTACATTTCATTAGTATTTTTCATCAGGAAGGTGCACTCCCTGCTGATGTACATCTTAATCACAATTAGGAGCTGTATTTACCCTGAGGAATCTCCAGATTACCATGACCTCACCACGGGATCAATCTTAGAATCTCTCTCAGAAAATGTGGTTCTCACTTCCCCAAACCCAACTCTAAGAAATCAACATTTCTTAGCTGGCAACTTCCTTCCAGAGTGCGTCCCTACAACGAAAACCACCAGCCAGATCTTAAAAACTAACTCTGTTAACCACAGTCTACGCAGTGAATAGATCTTTTCCCCTCAACTGCTAAATAGCCCAAAGTCTTTTCTTTTCCAAAGCACAGACTAACTTAAAAAAAAAAGAAGAAAGAAAGAAAGAAAGAAAGAAAGAAAGAAAGAAAGAAAGAAAGAAAGACAGAAAGACAGAAAGAAAGAAAGAAAGAAATGAAAGATGCATGATAAAAGAGCAGGAACCTATTTATCTGCACCGGTTTGGGCAGGGAGGGCTGAGCCCAGGGACTCCAGCACCCCCTCAAGGGATGCATGTTAAAAGTGAGGCCCAAGACCCCGGAGACTTTAATCAACTTTCCCCCTCCAACCTCCAAAGAATGAACCGGTTGTCTCCGCAGGCGCAGCCGGGCTCTTCCCTCTCATTGTGTACCGGCTTAGACGCAGCAAGGATCCGAGCTTCCCGCAGCGACCTGAGGCGCTCGGGCTTTCGGTGGAGTCTTTCTCTAACTGTTGCAATTGTCTTTGGAGATCACCAAAATCAAGCATGCATTAGATGGCTGCCCCCCGCCCGCCCCCGGCTTGTGTGTAACACACGCGCACACACACGCACACGCACGTGCACGCTCGGAGCACTCGGAGCTGCAGGCCGCCTCTGACAGCACGTTTTGCACAAAGTGGCGGCGACGGGGGCAGCGCGCACGTTGGGGCCTGCGGCGTGAGCCTCCAGAGGCAGGAGGGCCGGGGCGGTGGATCCGGGAGGCCGCCGGGGCCTCGGGAGGCCGGGGCTTTTGTTCGCGTCGGTGCGCGGCCAGCCTGGGCTCTCGCACGCACCGCCGCGGGCACCGACTGGCTCCCGGACCGCGCCTCCCCGGACGGCGGCCCCGCAGACGCGCCTGAGCACGGGTCAGGGCGCTGGCGGGGTCCGCGAGACGCAGCGGGACGGACGGCACGGGAGGGCCCCCCCACCCGCGCCCGCGCCCGCGCCCGCGGGGCCCCTCCACGCCTCCTGTCATCGCTGACAACCGCGGCGGGGCGCCGAGGAGGGCGCCCCCGGGCGCACCCCCGGGCAAACGGGCGCCCGCGGTGGCGCTGGCGAGCCCCGCGACGGCTCCGGGCCCGGAGCGGGCGGACGCGCTCCTACCTTGGGCAGCGGCCCCGCGCGCAGCCAGCAGCAGCAGCAGCAGCAGCAGCAGCGCGGCCGGCAGCAGCGCCAGGAGCGGCGGGGGCGCCCCGCGGCGGCGCGGCCGGTGCATTCCTCCTCTCGCGGCGGCGGCGGCGGCGGCGGCGGCTCCCAGGCCGCGCGCAGAACATCCACGGGCTCCGCCCGGGGTCCCGGCCTCCTCGTTCCGGGCGCTGTCCCCGCAGGGTGCCGGGGGACTCTGCAAAGTTCTTTGTCCCCCTAACCTGCTCCCTCGCTCCGCCCGGCCGCCTCTGGACCCCGCCCGCGCGGGTCGCTCCCCGGCCCTGCGGCCGGTCAGTCCCGGCTGTCGGGTCGCGCTGGCCGAGGGCGGGTCCCCCCGGCCCGGCCCGGCCCGGCCCGGCCTCTCCGAAGAGCGCGCCCTCCGCCCGGGGGCTGCCGTCCCGGGGCTCCCTCGGCGGCGGCGGCGGCGGCGGCGGCGGCGGCGGCTCCTCCCGCTCGGCGCGCTCGCTCTCTGGCTCTCAGCCTCCCTCAACTTGTCACTTTGCACCAACTCTCCAGCCCCGCGCCCGAGCCCGACCAATGGCAGGCGCGAGCCCAGGCCGGCGACCCAGCGCCCTCTGCTGCCGTCTCTCGACACCCGCACCCTCCCGACTTCCAGAACGTCCCCCCCAACCCACGCCCCTCCCCCCACCGCGCCTCACACCCCGCGGGCGAACCCGGGGGGCCCTCTGACGGGGAGGGAAGTCGAGGCTCAGGGAGACTTGCCCCGACTCGCAAACCAGGCTGATGGCTCCCCCGGGAGACCCCGGTTCTAGCCGTCCCCGCTCTGCCCCTGGTAGCTGTGGGCTTCTGGATAATAGGACGTTTATTGATATCACACGGTTTCCCTTTTGATTTCCTCTTTGACCCAAGGGACTTACGTTTTCCCATTTTGTCTTTAATTTCTAGTTTCGTTGTATTGAAATCGATGTCGTCTGTACCGCCTCCGAGGATTTCTCTGTGATCAGTTTTTGTCAATGTCCTGTGGCCGCTTGAAAGGAGGTGTTTTTCTATCTTCAGAAGGTGGAGATAGGTGACTATCTCAATTTTATCTTCTTTACATTTAGGCCTTCTGTATCTTTGCATATCGTTTTGTCCAGCTGTTCTACTATGGACCTAGGGGGTCATTAAAGTCTCCTACTAACAGTATGTTTTGTCTGTGTCTCTTGCTTAAGTGTTGTGAATTTTGTGATGCATAAAAACTCAGGACAGGAGGGATCCCTGGGTGGCTCAGCGGTTTAGCGCCGCCTTCAGCCCAGGGCCTGATACTGGAGACCTAGGATCGAGTCCCGCATCGGGCTCCCTGCGTGTGGCCTGCCTCTCCCTCTGCCTGTGTCTCTGCCTCTCTCTCTCTCTCTCATAAAAAAAATAAAATCTTAAAAAAAAAAAAAAAACTCAGGACAGTTTGATTTTCCCCGTGGAGAGACCCCTTGATCATATACAGTGGTGAGTGCCTGCACTGCTGCAGCCCTACCTTAGGCTCTGCGGATGCTAGAGCAATAGAGACAGCAGTCGGTGTTGGCTTTAGAGGGACACCAAAAACCCAGTCTATGATAATCACTTATTGAATACTTCCTATTGGCCTGGTGCTTTGTGTACATTTGTTCATGAATCTTCCACTGACATTTTTTTTAAGTCATTATAAATGTTTCTGCCTCTGTACACTTTTACATGATTACCCACATATTACAGTTGTAGAAATTGAAATGCAAAAAGAGAGTACCTGACTTGCCACCAGTCACATAGACAATGGGTGGCCAAGCTAAGACTCAGTGTTTATACCATGACGAGGCTAGAAGTTCTTGGCCAGGACCTGGCATATGACAAGCACTCAGTTAGTGGCAGTGGTCATCATTGCTGCAGCAATCACCTCTAAGAACCCAGCTTTAGGATTTCATAATGAGTAGTCACCATATGGAGGGCAAGGACCCTGTAGCCCAAAGTATGTCCAGCAGGTCATAGACTCTAGACTCGCAGCCCTCTGCCTTCAGGCAGGTGAATGACTAACCCATGTGGGACAAACAGTCACTTATTCGCCTCCAAGACTTCAGGGCAAGAGTGTCCCCAGCTGCCTCCATAGCTTTCCTCCTTTCTACCACTCTGACCTGAGGTCAAGGAATGATAGACAGAGAGGCCTTGGGTCAACCAGTTCATTGCCCAAATAGGTCTGTCCTCCAAGTTTCTCTGCCTGAGACCCATTCAATCCTGTCTCAATTATTTGGTCACTTGCCTGAGGAACTTACTGCACAAGGTTCCCTTGTTAGGAAACTGTCTTTGATGGTCAGTCTCGATACACTATGGCCCGGAATCAGAGGAAACTCGGTGACAATGCACTTTGCTGAGCAGTCTCCCTGGTCTACAGTACAACACATAGTTTCCAGACAAGGAGCCTTTCCTGTCTACCCACCCTGCCCCCAGCCCCAGCCCCACCCCCACCCCCACCCCATAACTCCTGGTCCCAGGTATCTTAGGTAACAGAAGGCTGCCAGTGCTGAGTATACAGAACTTAATGGCACTTTTATCAGTACTTAAACCTTCCAGGAACTTAATCACAGAATCATAGACGTGAGGAATGTGATAGCTGGAACGGGCCTTGGAAACTAACTAGCATACCCCCTTCAACATTTCATAAAAGAAAAACGTGGGACTCAGGGAAGTGGAACTTCCTTGCCCAAGGTCACACAGCTAGCTGGTCAGAGCCCAAACTGGAACCTTACCTCAACTGGTCCAGACCTGGGTAAACACTCCCTTGGGCATCCCAGATCTCTTGAAGTTTAGGTCTAACACACTAGTTCTCAACGAACAGGTTAGAAAAGCCTCTTCCTGTTTTATTTTGTTTTGTTTCTAAAGGACAAAGGAAATATTTATGCAAGTTACTAAATTCCAGTGCTTAGGATCAGGCTGCTGAGGCTCATGCTCCAGGTTTCCTGATCTCTGCTGAGTGTGGACAAATATCTTAGTTCTCTGGGCTTTGGTCTTTCATCTGTAAAATAGTGATGATGATAATAATAGTACCTATTCCATATTGTTGTGAACTTTAAATGAGTTAACTTATGAAAAGCGCTCTTATGAGTATCTCACACAGACTGGGCACTTGATAAATGTTAGATGTTATTATATTGTTATTTACATACAAGAGCTTATGGTTACTTAGACCATCAAAATTCCTATGAAGTCAGTCTTGTCTCTCTCTTTTACGAACAAAGAAACTAAAATGAAAAGAGGTTAAGAAACTTGCCCAAAGTCACAAGAATTAAGGCAAAACGGTAGGACTCAAGCCTGAATCACATCTCTCTCTGCACAATACTGAAGTGGTAGGATGTTCCAAAAGCTATAGGCAACCCATAAGGAACCTATGGGTCCTGTGGGTCTTCTATGGCCCTGCCTTCTCCCTTAACCAACCCAGTGGTGGATGCAAATGGATTAGAGTCCAAGAGGAGCCACTCTAGAGGGTCCTGGCTCAGGCTCCTAAGGTACTTCCTGAGGCTCTTGCTGCTTAGGGAGGCAGTCACCTACCTAGGCCACTCCCACTAGCACACACATGGCTCTGTTTATCACCATGGACACTTAGAAGGTATAGCCAGGGTAAGTCATGGTGGGAAGGTTGAGAAGGAACAGGGAAGTGACAAGTCACTGAGGGTAGGTGCCAAGAGGGGTGTAAAAGAAACTACCTAACATATGAAAAAGTTGTTGGAGAGGGAGATTCATCTGGGGCATTTGCTTGATTTACCCAACAAAAACAGCCCTCAATTATTCTTGGAGAAACTGAGTAGCATGGTGACTACAATTAAAGACTCAAGAGCCAGATTACAGGGATTCAAATCCTGATTTTGCTCTTAGTAGCTGTGAGAACTGGAGTCTAGTATGTCAGATTCCTCATCTGTAAAAAGGCATAATAGTCATACCTGCTATCTACTTTTGTTCCAAAGATTACATTAGTTAATACTTTTATTTTTTTATTTTATTTTACTTTTTAAAGATTTTATTTATTCATGAGAGACACACACAGAGAGAGAGGCAGAAACACAGGCAGAGAGAGAAGCAGGCTCCATGCAGGGAGCCTGACGTGGGACTTGATCCCAGGTCTCCAGGATCACACCCTGGGCCAAAGGTGGCGCTAAACCACTGGGCCACAGGGGCTGCCCTAGTTAATACTTTAAAAAAATTTTTTTTGATTAGCTAATACTTGTAAAGGGTCTATCACACAGTAAGCAGCCAATATTTATTAGCTATTATTATTGATGACTAAGAACATGGCTCTAGCATTAGACAGACTTGGTTAGATGATCTGAATAAGTTATTTTACTTCTTTATGATATAATACGCTCATGTGAAAAAAGAGATAATAATTGAACCAAAATATAAAATCATTTTAAGTATAAAATAATATACATTGTACCTTGACTATAAAGTTCCCAACACAGTGTTTGGCATGGCACCTACTCAATAAATCGTTGCTTATTATTCTTTTTTTCTTCAAACCTCTACATTATGGGGTACAAGAAGGATATAAATTTGGGGATCATACAGCCTGGATTTCTAATACAATCGTGATTTGATATGTTTTGTTCCATTTGTACAGTGGGTAAAAAAAGATGATAAAAAGACAAACTGGCTTTCTTGCTGTATAGTCCATGTGCCCTTCTTGTCCATGCTATATCTTTGTGCTGCCATGTGTGTGCGTGTGTAACATCTCCCCAATCTAGTATCATCATCAGAAATTCATAAACAAGAAATTCACGAACAGTAGGGGTTTTTTAGTAAAACCAATACCAAAATGGGATAGCCTATACAACTTCTGAAAGAAAAGATAGGAGAAAAATCTTAGTTATCTTGGGTTTGATAAAGATTTCTTTAAAGAAGAGACAAAAGCCATGAACCACAAAACAAATATTGAAAACTTTGACTTCTTCAAAGTTAAAAACTTTTGCTTTTCAACAGACATTGTTATGAAAATAACAAGTAAGTCATTGGGGTAAAATATTTGCAAAATATATGTCTAAGTAGAGACTTGCATCTGGCATATACGAAAAAGCTCTTACCATTCTATGATAAAAAGACAAAAATCTTAACTTTTTAAATGAGCAAAATATTTGAACAAACACCACTAAAGTAGAAATACAGATGGCAAAGAAATACAAAGAAA
The DNA here is from genome assembly GCF_905146905.1 of Nyctereutes procyonoides. Lineage (NCBI taxonomy): Eukaryota > Metazoa > Chordata > Mammalia > Carnivora > Canidae > Nyctereutes > Nyctereutes procyonoides. The sequence goes on along the minus strand of NW_026575140.1, from coordinate 43,181,579 downwards.
TACATGAAAAGATTTTCAACATCGTTAATAATCACAAGGAAATGTAAACTAAAACCATAATGAAAGATTATTACATACTTACTAGTGTAACTAAAGTTAAAAAGATGAACCATATCAAGTATTGGCAAGGATGTGGAGAAACTAGACTTTCATACATTGCTGATGGAAATTTAAAATAGTACAATCACCTTGGAAAATAGTTGTATAGTTAAAACCTACACTTGTATCTACCACATGAGCCAACTATTCCACTTCTAGGTATTTATCCAAGACAAATCAATACATATGTCCATACAGACTTTCACATGGAGCAAATCAAGGAAAAGGAGTTTTAATGAACAAAGAACATGAATAAAGGGCTTTGGATAGTCTTAGAGGCTTTTAAAAAAGTAATTAGATATACTCTTCTTCTCTGTACTTGTTTCTATTGGACAACAGGTACAGTTGCACCAAAACCAGGTCACTCTGGCTCCCAGACAAGATTAGATGAGCACTGACAAATCTTTCCTTCTCTTTTTGGAAGCCCTTATTCAGAGGACTCTCAATTAATACATCAGTTACAGCCCAATTGTCATCCAAATCCTCTGGGCTCTGGATTATGTCTGCTGGATTGGACACCCGCCCATTACCTGAGACCTGCTCTAGTCCCAGTGGGAAGGTTTAATTCCAGGTATCCCCATCTCTAGTCTGCTCAAGCCTACAGCAGAAAACATGTCTGTTCTCAGCCCCATCATGAACTAGACTCAGACAACTCATCTTCCATCTTTTAATGTATTCGACTAGCACATATTTATAATGGTTATATTTTCCAGACTTGATTCCTAATTCAGGGACTTATACAATCCTGTGCTCTAATACAATGATCATATTTTAAATTTCAAATGTGTTTTTTATCAAAATATTTAGAATGGAACACAGAGGTCATCAAGAACAGTCTTTATTCCAGGCAATTAACAGAGCCTCCTCAGGTAGAGGTAATAAAACTCCATCTTAAAATGTTGCTTTGGATATCATTTCAGTCCTAAAAAAATACCAGACTTATTTTCACATAGCATAGATCTGAGAAAATACTACAGAAAAGCATTTATTTATTTATTTTTAAGTAAGCTCTATGCCTAACGTGGAGCTTAAACTCATGATCCTGAGAATCACATGCTCTACCAACTGAGCCAGCCAGGCAACCCCAGGAAAGCATTTTAAACTTAGTAAAACTGAACCAATATACTAGCGAAGCACCCTAACTAGTCCTAGTCTATGCAATTAATGAAAGTTTAAATTAATAGATGCTAATAAATAGTCCCTGAATTAATTAATCCGAGTCATGTCAATATGAATTATATAGTCAAGTGAGTAAAAACAATTTATTGATGATTGAGAGAGTTGCAATGATATCCAAACTTTGTCATGGATATTATATGCCCTAAGCAAGTCATCTGACCTCTTTCAACCTCAATTTTCTCATCTATAAAATAACAACTGGACCAAATAGTTCCCCACCCCCAAAAAATTTTCACATGAAAATTTAAAACAGCTTGATTTGTAATGGCCAAAAATTGGAAACAATCCAAATGTCTACCAACAGGTAAATGGATAAACTTCAATGTGCTCATACAATGAAATACTATTTATCAATAAAAAGGAATGTTATTAAAATATAAAATATAAAAATTATGCTGAGTAAAAGAAGATAGATTTTTTATATAGAATATATACTACATGATTTCTTTTTTTTTTAAGATTTTACTTATTTATTCATGAGAAACACAGAGAGAGAGAGAGGCAGAGACACAAGCAGAGGGAGAAGCAGGCTCCATGCAGGGATCCCGATGTGGGACTCGATCCCGGGTCCCCAGGATCAGGTTCTTGGCTGAAGGTGGTGCTAAACCGCTAAGCCACCAGGGCTGCCGTACATGATTTCATTTCTATAAAATTCTAGGAAGTGCAAACTAATCTACAGTGACAAAAAAGCAGATAACAGAGAAATGAAAGGATGGATGACAGACAGGCATAAGGACATGGCATGAAAGTGATGGTTAGATTTATTATCTTCATATGGTGATGTTTTCACAGGTGTATAGATACATTAAAACTCATCGTAGTGGGGTGCCTGAGAGACTCAGTTGGTTGAGCATCCAACTCTTGATTTCTCTCAGGTCATGATCTCAGAGTCCTAAGACTGCAGTGCTGGGCTAGAATCTACTTAAGATTCTCTCTCTCTCTTTCTCCCCAGCTCACATACTTAGAACCCTTAATAACTGACATGCTCATAAAATCACACATTTTAAATATAGTTAGTTTAATGTATGTGAATTCTACTTCAATAAAGTGATACATGCTGACAGCCAAAGAACACCCTTGAGGAAAGGTTGGAAACATAAGAGAAGTAAACATAAACAAGAAAAAAGCAACTTGGAAGCAATAGACTATTTAGGTAGAAGAAAACTTACTCATACACACACACACACACACACACACACACACACCATCATTCATACATGAAAGATAAGTGAAGATATTGCTTTTATGAAATAAGAAGAGCATCAGGTGGTTGAGAGGGGGACTAAGAGGCAATGAACAATAGTCTTGGAAATTAAAAATAATTATGGCTGAAATAAAAAGAAATGGCCTTGGAGAAATGCTTTAAAAACTCTGAAGGAAAATTATTTTCTACTTAGAATTCTATACTCAGCTAAACTATCATTTAGAGTGAGAAAAGAATATTCGGGACATGCAAAGCCTCAGAAGTATCTCCCATGTACTCTGTGTTAGTTTTCTATGGTCTCTGTAATAAATTACTCCAAACTTGGCAGTTTACAATAATACACATTTTTTAAAAGATTTTATTTATTTATTCATGAGAGAGAGAGAGAGAGAGAGGCAGAGACACAGGCAGAGGGAGAAGCAGGCTCCATGCAGGGAGCCCGACGTGGGACTCGACCCCAGGTCTCCAGGATCAGGCCCTGGGCTGAAGGCGGCGCTAAACCGCTGAGCCACCCAGGCTGCCCCAATAATACACATTTATTCTCTTAGTTTGGTAGGCCAGAAACCCAAAATCAGTTTTACTGGGCTAAAGTCAAGGTGTTGGCAAGGCTGATTCTTTCTGGAGACTCTAGGGGAGAATATGTTTTTTCCAGCTTCTAGAGTCCATGCTTTGCATTCCTTGATTCATGGCCCCTTCCTCCATTTTCCAAGCCAGTGGTATAGCATTTTTCAAATCTCACTGTGCCTCCACATTCACATCTCCTCTCTTATAACAAGCCTTGTGACTACATAGGACAGACATATTTGGATAATCCAGGATAATATCACAAAATCCTTAATTTACTCAATCTATAAAGTCCCTTTTGCTATGTTCTGGGGATTAGGACACAAAGATCTTCAGGGAGCCATTACTCAGCCTGCCACACACCCTCTCTAAGGTCATGATCAGAGGATATATGCCCATATTCAGGAAATAAAGAAAAAAGAATACATTAAATCTAGGAAAAAGAGAGAAGAAAGGTATTTTCAGGATGACAATGTAGGCATGTTCCAGGAGGAAAACTGAAAAACTGATTAGAGGAAATTAGCCAAGAGTGAAAGAAGTCTTAAGACTCTGAGAGAAAAAGCATCATCTAATAGACTCTTAGGTAAATTCAGGCCTCAGAGAAAGTTTTGCTTTTGAGGAAATTTTGGGATGAATTGGTATAAACATATACAAAACTAGATAAACAAAAATATAAACAATTATTTTTCCATGGAATACAAAATGTGTGCAAAAAGGAAAAATAAATATAATAGGCTGCATGGCTTAACTGTAGTTAGCATTTGCATAGGCATAATATTGCAAGCAATGAATCCAGCCAAAATTATAATAGATTATGATGGAAGAGTAAGAGGATGGGAAATGTATGGTAATGGTGCTGGTGGTGGTGATTGTGAGAGGGAGCCCATTTCATAGTGGACAGTCAATAGATAATGACTAAAACTGAAAAAACAAGTTGTAGCTATATGTTATTTAAGATCATGAAGATAAACATGAAAAGAAAGAATTGAAATCAAGAAGTAGGTATGGAAAAGGGGATGGACGTCAGTGATGGCCCTCATCTGCAGGCCAGAATAAGAGTTGCTGTTATAAAACTGGGACTGTTGACAGTAATAGAGATGATAATATCCCCAAATGAAGACCAGATAGAAGTGCTTTATTATTTTTTTACAGACTAACCTTTTTTTTAAAAAGATTTTATTTATTTATTCATGAGAGACAGAGAGAGAGAGGCAGAGACATAGGCAGAGGGAGAAGCAGGCTTCCTGCAAGGAGCCCGATGCAGGACTGAATCCCAAGACCCCAAGATCATGCCCTGAGCCAAAGGTAGATGCTCAACCACTGATACACCCAGGTACCCCCAGGTAGAAGTGCTGAATCTAGACACAACACTGACATGATTATTGTGACGAACAGTGAAGTTGAAGGGGCAGTCAGAGAAGCCTGGCTCACAGAATTATGGAGATGTTTAATAGAACACAGAATCCCTAGAAACAAGATACATGGGCAGCCTACCAAGGGCATTACAAAATCATCCAAAAAAAAAAAAAATCAAGGATGGATGATTAGGAGGCAGAGGCGGCTCCCCCAGTAAAAATTCATGATACTTTACCCAGGTTCTAGGCCAGGACCAGTTTTCTGACCAGAAGTCAATTGACTAAATAAGAGGTCAGATTCTCAGGAAGAAGGTCCCTACAACACTACAGCAACTATATAAAAGAAAGAGCTCTTCTGTAGGACCAAGTGGGGTGCAAATGGCCCTGCGGCTTGGGTCCATGTGACCAGTAGACCATATGTTATTGGAGGATGTCTATGGCAGGAAAAGATGTTTTATGGAGTTAATGGAAACCTTCAGTAGGAGGATCACTGTACAGACCTTTAGGGTTCTGTGTGGCCATGCCATGTGCAATAAAAAATTACTCTCAAAAAACAGCATCTCTTCCTGATGATTAGGGCCAATTATTCCTGCAAGGATTTTAATTCCTTTACTTTTCTAATGGGCTCTTGGCATGAGGAACCCAAAGTAACTAGAAAGCAGCTTAAACTTTAATAGGACTCTTTTTTTTTAAGATTTTTATTTATTTATTTGAGAGAGAAAGGGCATGAATGGCAGGGGATGGGGGAGAGGTTGTGCAGCTGAGGGAGAGGGAGAAGCAGACTCCCCACTGAGCAGGGAGTTCAACACAGGGCTCAGTCCCAGGACCTCAAGATCATGACCAGGACCACAAGATCATGACCTGAGCCAAAGGCAGACATTTAACTGAATTAGACACCAGGTGCCCCTAAATGGACTCTTATTATGAGCCTAGTGGAAGAGTTTTTTCTATGGAGGCAAAGTCCAAGGTTATGAGGAGAGGAAGCACAAATTTCCTATTTTCTGAAATATGAAATGTGAAATATTTGTGAAATATGAAAGCACAGATTGAAAACAAAAACAAAAAAAGATACACCACACCAACAGTAACTTTTATTTATTTTTATTTTTATTTTTTTTCCAACAGTAACTTTTAAAACACTGGTATAGCTTTCTTATTATCAGAAAAATAGTCTTCAAAACAAAGAGTATCATTATAGAAAAATAGGGGTATTTCATAATGACAAAAGAGCCAGTTCATCAAAAACACATAGAAATCTTAAATTTTTATGTGTTTATATGTATATGTTCCTAAATGTGTATGTCCTAATGATAGAGTTTAAAAGCATATGGGAAGCAACAATTGACAAAAGTAGAGGGAGAAAAGAAAATGAACAATCATAGTTGGACACTTGAATACTTCTCTCTTCGTAACTGATACAAAAAGAAAATAGAGAACTAGTGAAAATATAAAAGTTTGAACACTATCAACCAGCTTGATTTAGTAGGTATTTATGGAACACTATATCCAACAACTGAAGAATACACATTCTTTTTTATTATTATTATTGGAGTTCAATTTGCCAACATATAGCATAACACCCAGTGCTCATCCTATCAAGTCCCCCCCCTCAGTGCCCGTCACACAGTCACCCCCCCACCCCTGTCCACCTCCCTTTCCACCACCCCTTGTTCGTTTCCCAGAGTTAGGAGTCTCTCATGTTCTGTCTCCCTTTCTTTAAACACCTACAGACCATTCATCAAGAAATACACATATGCTGAGCAATAAAATAAGTCTGAATATATCAAAATACTGAAGCCATAAAGTATATGCTCTATGAGTCAAGTAAGTTAGAAATTAATATTAAAATATATGTGGAAATCCATAGAAATCCGAGAATTAACATTTTTAATATCCTTGAGATCAAAGAACAATTGAACTAAAATACATTGACTAAATGACAAGGAAAGCTCAATTCATTAAAACTTGGGGAATTCAGAGGTGCCTGGGTGGCTCATTTGGTTAAGTGTCTGCCTTTAGCTCAGGTCATGATCCTGGGGTCCTGGGATGGAGCCATGCTTCCTGCTCCACAGGAACCTTGCTTCTTCTCCTCCCGCTTGCCACTCCCCCTGCTTGTGCTCTCTCTCCCTTTCTGTCAAATAAATAAATAAAATCTTTTTTTAAAAAATTGGGGGGGGGGAAATTGGGGGAATTCAGCTGAAAGAGCAAGTTCATATATAAAGAGGAAGTTTATAACTTTATATATTTATATTAGAAAACAGGTAGATCTATAATCATGATTTAAGATTCCACATTAGGAAGCTAGAAAAGAAAGCAAAATAAGCTCAAAGTAAGCAGAAAAAGGTAATAAGTATAAAAAAAATTCAGTGGGGACGCCTGGGTAGCTCAGCGGTTGAGCGCCTGCCTTTGGCTGAGAGCATGATCCTAGGGTCCAGGATCGGACCCACATCAAGAGGGCAGCCCTGGGGGCTCAGTGGTTTAGCGCCGCCTTCGGCCCAGGGTGTGATCCTGGAGACCCGGGATCGAGTCCCACGTGGGGCTCCCTGCATGGAGCCTGCTTCTCCCTCTGCCTGTGTCTCTGCCTCTCTCTTTCTCTGTGTGTGTCTCTCAATAATAAATAAATAAATAAATAAATAAATAAATAAATAAATAAATAAATAAATAAATAAATAAAATCTTTAAAAAAAAAATGAGGAAAGATGGGATGCCTGACTGGCTCAGTCCATAAAGCGTGGGATCTCGATATTGGGGTTACAAGTTCATGCCCGACATTAGATGTAGAGATTGCTTGAAAATAAAATTTAAAAAAAAAAGAAAAAGAAAATAAAATTTTAAAAAATAAGCAAGAGAAAAGAATCCACAAATAGCCAACATCAAGATCAGATCCTACATACATTAAAGGATAAGGCTATAATAAGGGGTTATTTTGAACAACTTCATGCCAACACATTAAACAATGTTGATGAAATGAATGAATTTTTTGAATAACACAACATGACTGATAAAGATAGCTGCTTACCTATGAAAGAAAACTGAATTCTTAATTTAAAACCTCTCCACAAAGAAAACCCCTAGCCTAGATAGCTCTGTAGGTGAATTCTATTAAACATCTAAGGAAGAAATAATAGCAATACTACACAAACTCTTTTACAAACTGGAGGAAGAGAGAACAGAGACCACTGTCTTTTTTTTTTTTAAGATTTTATTTATTTGTTCACGAAAGATACACACAGAGAGAGACAGAGACACAGGCAGAGAGAGATGCATTCTTCTCACAAGGAGCCTGATGCAGGACCCGATCTGGGGACCCCAGGATCATGCCCTAAGCCAAAGGCAGATGCTCAGCTACTGAGCCACCCTGGCACCCCCAGAGACTACTTTCTAATTCATTTTATAAGCCATCCTTAATAACAAATAAACAAAACCTAATAAAAGACATGGCAAGAAAAGAAGTAATCAAACCAATCTTTCTCATGAACTAGATACAAAACTCTTTAACAAAATATTAGCAAATTAAATTCAATAATATAAAAAGGACAATATATTGTGACCAAGTTAGGTTTATCCTGGTAATGCAAGGTTGTTCTGACATTCTTTTTTTTTATGATTTTATTTATTTATTCATGAGAGACACGGAGAAAGAGGCGGAGACATAGGCAGAGGGAGATGCAGGCTCCCCACAGGGAGCCCTATGTGGGACTCAATCCTGGAACTCTGGGATCACATACTGAGCCAAAGGCAGATACTCAACTGCTGAGCCACCTAGGCATCCCTTGCTCTGACATTCTAAAATTATGTAATTCACAAATCTAATTAATATAGTTAACAGACTTAAAGATAAAATTATTTAATGAGCACAATAGCTAAAGAAAAAGAGCACATGAAAAAATCCAACATGCATTCATGATTTTAAAAGAAATATCTTATAAATCGAAAAATTAAAGAGAACCTCCACAATCTGATAAAAGGTATCTAAGGAAAACCTATAGCTAACATTATGATTAATGGTAAAATATTAACCATGTTCTCCCTAATATGAGAGACAAGGTAAGGATATACATTCTCACCGTTCTGTTCAATATCCCATTAATGGGCTTGCCAGTTTCATGAGGCAAAAAAGATTAGAAAAAGGCATAAATACTGGGGAAAAAATTAAATTGTCTTTACTTAGAGGCAACATGATGTGGACATAGACACCCAAAAGAAACAACAACAATTTTTAAAACCCTGCTACTCAATTTGGTAAGTGAATTTAGCAAGGTCTCAGTATACACAGCCAATAATACAAAAATCCATTATATATCTATATATTAGCAACAAACAACTGGAAATTAAATTTTAAAATAAATTCCATTTATAATAGCACCATAGCACATAAAAAATCTGTATGTAAATTTAACTAAAGAAACAAAAAGACTTCTGTGCTGCAAAACTACAATGTATTATTGAGAGAAATTAAAGATGTCCTAAACAGATGGAATGCTGTATCATGCTTGTGGGCTGGAAAAAATACTGTAAATATGTCATAAAGGCAGAAAAATATATCAATGGAAAAGAATAGAGAGAAAAAAGAAAGAATAGAGAGTCCAGAAATAGGCTCACACATACCCTGATAATTGATTTCTTCTTTTTTACAAAGGCACCGATGTAATTCAATGACAAAAAGAAAGTCTAACAAATTATGCTGGGGAAAAAAGCAAACTTTGTCTGTACCTTATAGTATAAAGAAAATTTAATTTGAGGTGAATTAGTGCTTAGATGTAAAAGCTAAACCTATAAAGTTCTTAGAATAAAATAAAATATGAATATCTTTATAAAGAGGGACTAGGCAAAGATTTCTTTGTACAGAGAAAGCAGAAATTCTAAAAGAGAAAATTGATGAATAAGAATTCAACAAAATTAAAAGCATTTGCTCATCAAAAAACACCTTTCAGTGAATGATAAGTAAACACTGAAAAATGCTCATCATTAGTTATCAGGAAAACGCAAATTAAAATTACAACAAGCTATTCACATATGCACTACTATGGCTAAAACTAGACTAAAACAACACATGTTAAGAGCATGGAAAGCCACTAGGCTTCTCATATATTGTTGGTGAGAGTGAAAAATGTTACAACTACTGTGGTAAACTTTTTAAGAGTTTCTTTTTCTTTAAGACTTTTTTAAAAAGATTTTATTTATTATTTATTTATTTATTATTTATTTATTTATTTATTTATTTATTTATTCATGGAAGATACAGAGAGAGAGAGAGGCAGAGACATAAGCAGAAGAAGGAGCTACCCGCAGGGAGCCCAATGCAGGACTTGATCCCACAACCCTGAGATCTTGACCTCAGCCAAAGGCAGACTCTCAAAGACAGACTCTGAAGGCAGATGCTTAACCTACTGAACCACCCAGGTGCCCCTTTAAGAGTTTCTTATAAAGCTAAATATATACTTACTTACAATCCCACAATTTCATTCAGAGATATTTACCCAAAAGAAAATAAAAATATATGTACAAAGATTTACACATCAATGTTCACTGCATCTTTATTTATAATGTAAAGCATTGGAAACAATCAAATGTCCATCAACAGAAAATAAATAAATAAAATGCGGCAAACCCATCTTATGGAATATTACTCTTTAATAAAAAAGAAGATGGGATACGTGGGTGGCTCAGTAGGTTAGGCGTCTGCCTTCAGCTCAGGTTTGATCCCCAGGTCCTGGGATTGAGTCCTGACTTGGGTTCCTTGCTCAGTGGGGAGCCTGCTCCTTCCTCTCTCTCTTGTGCCCTGGGCCAAAGGCAGGACCAAACCACAGAGCCACCCAGGGGTCCCCTACCCCTGCTTTTTAAAGGACATTATTAAAAGAATGAAAAAATTACACCACAGACTGAGAGACAATACTTATAAGTCATGTATCTGATAAAGACTTGTATCTAGGGGCACTTGGGTGGCTTCAGTCAGTTGGGTGTCTCTGCCTTTGGCTTAGGTCATGATCTCAGGGTCCTGGGATCAAGCCCTGTGTTGGGCTCCCAGCTTGGCAGGAGTCTGCTTCTCTCTCTCACTCTGTGTGTACACTCATTCTATCTCTATCTAATAGGTAAAAAATTTTAAAAAGGCATGGCTCTTTCTAAAAAAATTAAAAAGCAAATACTTTATCCAAAATTTGTAAAGGATATTCAAAACTCAATAATAAGAAAAAAGAGGGACTTCCGGGGAAGATGGTGGAATAGGAGGACCCTGAGCTCACCTCATCCCACAAATACAATTAAATAGCACCCACATCAATGTAAATAACCCAGAAAGCAATCCAAAGATTGGCAGAACAGACTCTCCACAGCTAAGTGTAGAAAAAAGACCACAATGAGAGAATAGGAAGGGCAGAGATGCAGTCAGGAGCTAAATGGACCTGTGGGACTGTCCCTGGGAGGGATGGACACAGAAGGCATGGAAATGGGAGAGAAACAGACTGTCACACTGGGGACCCCTAACAGATAATATGAATCCCCATAACATAGAGTTTTGAAAATCAGAGGAGCATAATTTTGTGAGTTCTTACACTCAGCTTACACTTACCTTGGACGTTAAAAATCAGCAGGCTCAGCTCTGGGAGAGTAAGGAGAGTAAGAAGAAACTGAGTCCTGCCATTAAAGGGACAGCACAACAAACAGCCCCATGAAGATACACCATAGAAGCAACAGTTTGAAAAATGCCTGGGGTACACAGCAAGGGGATTTGTTTATTAATCTCAGAGCATGTGCTGGAGGGGCAGAGAACTTTGGGAGACTTTTCCAAGAGCAAAAGAATTAGAAGGTGCCATTTCCCTCCCTTGTCCCTCAGCCTAGACACAGGGACACCTACAGAAACCAGCATAGCACCAACACTTTCTACCAAACTTGTTATTAGTGCACTCATCCCCCTAAGTTCTCCTAGAGACATGTCCCCTCGCTTTCTGCCTGGCCTGGCTCCAGTTCCCCTCCCATTGCAGACTTGCCCAAACATTACTAACACTGCACTCCCAAACTCCCACCCTCCTACCCCATTCTCCTGCAAACCTGCCTCCTCAGATATACCCTTGGTTGGAGCCCCCCCAAAGTGGTGCTTTCATAAAGCCACTATTTTAAGAGCAGGAGATACAGCTAACTTTCCTAACACATAGACACAAGCACAGAGAGTTACACAAAATGAGGAGACAGAAGAATATGTTACAAATGAAAGAACAGGACAAAATCACAGCAAAAAGAGCTAAAAGAAAAGGAGATAAGTAATATATCTGATAGAGAATTTAAGACTACTCTCTGGACTTGAAAAAAGAGCAGTGGACCTCAGTGAGACTCTCAACAAAGAGATGAAAACATAAAAAAAAGAACCAATCAGAGATGAAGAACTCAGTAACTGTAAGTGAAAAATAGCCTCAGTGGAGTAAATAGTAAACAAGAGGAAGCAGAAGGACAGATCAACGATCTGGAGGACAGAGCAATAGAAAGCAATCAAGCTGAACAAGAGAGAGAAAAAGTAATAAAATAAATAAAAAAAGACCAGGGGAATTCACTGCCACCATCAAGCATAATAACATTTGCATTATAGGAATTCCAGAAGGAAAGGGGAGAGAGAAGGGGACAGAAAATTTATTTGAAGGAATAATACATGAAGAATTCCCCCATCTGAGGAAAGAAACAGAAATCCAGATGTAGGAGGCACAGAGATCCCAACAAAATTAACCCAAAGAGGTCCACACCAAGATACATAGTAATTAAAATGGCAAACAAATAGTGACAAAGAGACTTTTAAAAGCAGCAAGAGAGGGATGCCTGGGTGGCTCAGAGGTTGGGCCTCTGCCTTCTGCTCAGAGTGTGATCCCAGTCCCAGGATCAAGTCCTGCATCTGGCTCCCTGTGAGGAGTCTGCTTCTCCCTCTGCCTGTGTCTCTGCCTCTCTGTGTCTCTCATGAATAAATAAATAAAACAAAACAAACAAACAAACAAATAAATGCAGCAAGAGAGGAACACCTGGATGGCTCAGTATTTAAGCTCTGCTTTTGGCTCAGGGCATGATCCTGGAGTTTAGAGATCGAGTCCCACATCAGGCTCCCTGAGGGAAGCCTGCTTCTCCCTCTGCCTATGTCTCTGCCAATCTCTCTCTCTCTCTCTCTCTCTCTCTCTCTCTCTCTCTATCTCTCATGAATAAATAAAATCTTTAAAAAAAAGCAGCAATAGCAAAGTTACATGCAAAACAAACCCATAATGCTACCAGATGATTTTTCAACAGAAACTGCAGACCAGAAGGGAATGGCATGATATATTCAAAGTGCTGAAAGAAAACAAAACCTACAGCCAAGAATGCTCTATCCAGCAAGGCTACCATTCAGAATAGAAGGAGAGATAAAGAGTTTCTCAGACAAATAAAAATTAAAGAAATTCATGACCACTAAACCAGCCCTACAAATAATTTTAAAGGGGACAATGAATGGAAAGGAAAGATTATAAGCAGGAGTAAGAAAAGTAGGAGGCATAAAAGCAGTACAATTAAGTATATGTATAAAAAAATCAGTCAAGGAATTTACAAAATAAAAGGATGTACAATATGACACCATATGCCAAAAACTTAGGTGAGAAAGGAATTAAGAATGCAGCGGGGTCCACTTAAGTAACCATCAACTTAATATAGACAGCCATATGCATAAGATGTTATACACAAAACTAATGATAACCACAAATGAAAAACTAATAATAGGTATGCAATAAAATAGAGTAAGGAATCCAAGTATATCATGAAAGAAACCAGAAAATCATGAGAGCAGAGAGCAAGAAAAGAACTACAAAAACACCCATAAAACATGTAACAAAATGGCAATTAAGTAAATTACTGAACAATTATCATGAATGTAAATGGACTAAATGCCCAATTAGAAGACATAGAGTGATGGAATGGACAAAAAAGCCAGACCTATCTGTATACTGCCTACAAGAAACTCATTTCAGTCCTAGAGATATATGCAGATTGAAAGTGAAGAGATGGGAAAGCATTTATCATGCAAATGGAAGTGAAAAGAAAACTGAGGCAGGGATATTTATACTGGATAAAATAGAATTTAAAACAAAGACTGTAACAAGAAACAAAGGAGGACACATAATCATAAAGGAGAAATCCAACAGGAAGATTTAACAATTGTAAATATGCACTCAACATGGAAGTACCCAAATATATAAAGCAGCTAATAACAAACAGGAAGTAACCAATAGTAATACAATAATAGTAAGGTTTTCTGTTTCTTCCTGTTTCAGTTTTGATAGTTTAAATCTTTCTAGGAATGCATCCATTTCTTCCAGATTGCCTAATTTGTTGACATATAGTTGCTTATAAAATGTTCTTATAATTGCTGTATTTCTTTGATGTTGGTTGTGATCCCTCCTCTTTCATTCATGATTGTATTTATTTGAGTCCTTTCTCTTTTCTTTTTGATAAGTTTGGCTGGGGTTTATCAATATTTTTAATTCTTTCAAAGAACAAGCTCCTAGTTCTGTTGATCTGTTCTACTGTTCTTTTGGTTTCTATTTCATTGATTTCTGCTTTAATCTTTATTAGTTCTCTTCTCCTGCTGGATTTAGGCTTTATTTGCTGTTCTTTCTTCAGCTCCTTTAGATGTAAGGTTAGGTTGTATATTTAAGACTTTTCTTGTTTCTTGAGAAAGGCTTGTATTGCTATATATTTCCTTCTTAGAACCGCCTTTGCTTCATCCCAAAGGTTGTGTCTTCACTTTCATTTGTTTCCATGAATTTTTTAAATTCTTCTTTAATTTCCTGGTTGACCCATTCACTCTTTAGTAGGATGCTCTTTAACCTCCATGTGTTCCTTCCAAATTTTCTCTTTTGATTGAATTCAAGATTTAAAGCATTATGGTATGAAAATATGCAGGGAATAATCTCAAACTTTTGGTACTGGTTGAGACCTGATTTGTGACCCAGTATGTGATCTATTCTGGAGAATGTTCCATGTACACTCGAGAAGAATGTGTATTCTGTTGCTTTAGAATGGAATGCTCTGAATATATCTGTGAAGTCCATCTGGTCCAGAGTGTTATTCAAAGCCCTTGTTTCCTTGTTGATCTGCTTAGATGATCTAGTAGGTATATTTATAATAGCCCCAATCGGGAATAGCCCAGAATGTCCTTCAACAAGTAAGTGGATAAACAAACTATTGTGCTTCCATATGATGGAACACTACTCAGCTATCATAAGGAGTAAACTCATGATACACTATACAATATGAATAGATATCAAAATAGTTAAGCTGAGTAAGAGAAACCAGACCAAAAAAAGTATAACCTGTATGGTTCCATTTAGATAAAATTCTAGGGAATACAAACAAATGTATAGTAAAAGAAAACAGATCGGTTGTTACCTGGAACAGAGAGTGGAAAGTCAGGGATGGATTACAAAGAGGCCTAAGGAAACTTTGGGGGTGATGGATATGCTTATCATCTTGATTGTGGTAATGGTTTTCATGGGTGTGTTTAGGTGTTAAAATTTATCAAATCATACACTTACAATATGTACCCTTTATTTTATGTAAGCTATACTACCTCAATAACTTAGATTTTTAAAAAACAGAAAAAAAATTATTTAGGCCCAACCAACTATATCTCTGAGCAAAATATAGCCATCAAAATACCAATTTGAACTTCTTCTCCAGTCTTACTTCTCCCACTTAAGAGTCAAAAAAACTGAGACCTAGAGAGATACAGTGATTTGCCCAGGTAAGATTTCACTTGTAAACTCTGTGTCTAGTGGCTAGACAAGAACAAAAAAATACTGCTGTTGATGAGGATGATGATTTAAATGAATTATAGCTCCTTATCTATTTTAAGAATTGCTTTCACAGTGGAAACCAGAGCTTAAAATCAAAAGCTCTGGTCTGATTCTCCACTCCATCACTAATTAGCTCTGTAAACTTGAGCAATTTCCATAAAATTTGCAGAATCTCAGTTTCTTCATCTGTACATCCATGTTAAGAATAACTTATAAGGCCTTCTTGAGAATTAAGCAAAATAGGATATGGTCAAGTAAATTTTTAATAAATATTAATTGGGGAATTTTATATGTGAGATAGATGAGGGAATATGTATTATGAACTGATGTATTATAAAACTGAGGATAAGAAAAGTTAAGGGTTTTCCCTTGATCATGCATTCAGGAAAGATAGAGTTGGCTTACCCAATCTCCTAAATCCCAGTCCAGTGTTTTTTTGTTTAAAAAAAAAAAAAAAAGACACTCACCAAGGTTCCTGGAAAGACATATATCTAAATGCAGAGTAGGGAGGTTCTTCTTAGGGAGTCGCTTCATTCAGAATTCTCAAAATGGTAGGCTGGTGGCCATATTTAGCCTTCTGCAGTATTTAGATTCTAAGTGCAAAGAGCTTTAGGAAATTAAAGTCAACACTTAAAGTTTGAGAGATTTCATATAAAAATCTGAATTTCCTACTTGTTTTGGGGGGAAAAATTAGCAGATTTGGCAACACTGAGCCTCTGCTGAAAAAGGGCAGTGGAGGGCTAGAAGTAAGGTGAAGATGCCCCTTCAGATAGGTGGGTCCCCTCAGGTGTTCACAGTTCCTACCATCCCTCACACCCTGACTCTAGACCTGCCTCACTTATAAACCTGGCACCTGACATTTATATGTGCAGCCCAGGTTTTCCACCATTCTGCCTCACATAGTTAACCATCATTTCCTGAGGGCCAGCCATGTTTATGATTTGTCATCTAAAAATGGCAATGAGTTGTGATGACATTTTGACAGCCACTCAACAGAACTGACTCCCTCTAGGCTGCATGTGGAAGCAGTTTGCATGCACACCAATTGCAGTAGAAATCTGGCAATCTAGCATACTTGAGCAATGTAGATATTCAATCTGGATTTTCTCGGACACCAAAGTGGATATATTTTGCGGGTCCTGATTCTTCTTCTTTTTTTTTTTTAAGTGTTTTTTTCTTTTTAAAAAAAATATTTTATTTATTTATTCATGAGAGACACAGAGAGAGGCAGAGACACAGGCAGAGGGAGAAGCAGGCTCCATGCAGGGAGCCCAACGTGAGACTTGATCCAGGGACTCTGGGATCACGCCTTGGGCCAAAGGGAGGTGCTCAACCACTGAGCCACCCAGGTGTCCAGGGTGGGGGCGGGGGCGGGGGGCGTCTGACTCTTGAATGATCCAACTTGACATTCTACCTTGATCAAATTTACCAGACAACTACACTGTTTCCACATACCTGTGCTACTATAACCACAACTTGAAGTGGTTCATAATCACATTAAACTTTCTAAGGAAGCTGATGGGTATGAAAAACTTGTGTTTCCCAGGACACTGAGATAGTTCCACATTAAACCTTAAGTAAGCCCATGAAGTAAACACTCAAAACATATTCAGGATGAGAGAGAGGAAAGCCAATGGATAACACATTAAAACTTATTTTTTTATATAAAAACTACCAAACTGCCTATAATTAGTGAATACAATCACTTTTTGGCTCTAAAATAGTTCCTCACAGCACACACACACACACAAATAAGTTAAAATGTATGCTTGAGACCTTGGTGTACATCTGCTCTTGATCTTCTGTCAATACAAAATATTTTTCCTCTTTCAACCTAAACACTGGATCAGGAGCCCTGTAATGAACTATATACCACTAGCCAATCTAAAAACATTTTTGAAAAACAATGTCTAGAAAAAGATGTACCTTCTCATTCGTCTCTTATCATAACTACAAAACACAAAGAATAGCCAACCTTTAAAAACATTTTATTTATTTGAGAGACAGAGCATGAGAACCAGGGTGGAGGGGTGCAGAGGGAGAGGGAGAAGTAGACTCCTTGTGGAGCAGGGAGCCTGACACAGGGCTGAATCCCAGAACCCCAAGATCATGACTTGAGCCAAAGGCAGATGCTTAACCGACTGAGCCACCCAGGCGCCCCAAGAATAACCAACTTTTAAGTATCTTGACTATCCTGGATTTTGCCACTATGGAACAGAGGTCACTGTGAGGATAATTGCCTTAGACAGTTATATACAGCTATGGAAGAGCCACACATGGTAGGAAAATCAGCTGACTGTCCGTACATCTATAGTTTATTTTGTTTTGCTTTTTCAAACAGTGAAATTCTTGTGGTTAATTATTTTTGTGATTTCATTCCCTAGAAAAAAATGCACTACATGCACAATCCACTTTCTATTATTATTTTGTAATAATAATAATAGAGTTAAAGATCTATTGCCTGGTGTGATTTGTAAACCCTAGCAAGCCAAGAAGAGAGGACTGCAAAAGCTAGCAATCATTTTAAGGGAATATGTTAAAAATTCTAAATATTCGATAAAGGAGCAAGGACTATCCATTGGAAGAAAGACAGTCTCTTCAATAAATGGTGCTGGGAAAATTGGACATCCACATGCAGAAGAATGAAACTAGACCACTCTCTTGCACCATACACAAAGATAAACTCAAAATGGATGAAAGATCTAAATGTGAGACAAGATTCCATCAAAATCCTAGAGGAGAACACAGGCAACACCCTTTTTGAACTAGGCCACAGTAACTTCTTGCAAGATACATCCACGAAGGCAAAAGAAACAAAAGCAAAAATGAACTATTGGGACTTCATCAAGATAAGAAGCTTTTGCACAGCAAAGGATACAGTCAACAAAACTAAAAGACAACCTACAGAATGGGAGAAGATATTTGCAAATGACGTATCAGATAAAGGGCTAGTTTCCAAGATCTATAAAGAACTTATTAAACTCTACAACAAAGAAACAAACAATCCAATCATGAAATGGGCAAAAGACATGAAGAGAAGTCTCACAGAGGAAGACATAGACATGGCCAACAAGCACATGAGAAAATGCTCCACATCACTTGCCATCAGGGAAATACAAATCAAAACCACAATGAGATACCACCTCACACCAGTGAGGATGGAGAAAATTAACAAGGCAGGAAACCACAAATGTTGGAGAGGATGCGGAGAAAAGGGAACACTCCTGCACTGTTGGTGGGAATGTGAACTGGTGCAGCCACTCTGGAAAACTGTGTGGAGGTTCCTCAGAGTTAAAAATAGGGCAGCCTGGGTGGCTCAGCGGCTTAGCGCCGCCACCTTCAGCCTGGAGACCCAGGATCAAGTCCCACCTCAGGCTCCCTGCATGGAGCCTCTCTCTCTCTCTCTCCTCTCTCTCAAATAAATAAATAAATAAATAAATAAATAAATAAATAAATAAATAAAATATTTTAAAAAAAGAGTTAAAAATAGACCTGCCCTACAACCCAGCAATTGCACTGTTGGGGATTTACCCCAAAGGTTCAGATGCAATGAAACGCCGGGACACCTGCACCCCCATGTTTCTAGCAGCAATGTCCACAGTAGCCAAACTGTGGAAGGAGCCTCGGTGTCCATCGAAAGACGAATGGATGAAGAAGCTGTGGTCTATATATACGATGGAATATTAGCCATTAGAAACGATGAATACCCACCATTTGCTTCGACGTGGATGGACCTGAAGGGTATTATGGTGAGTGAAGTTAAGTCAATCGGAGAAGGACAAACAGTGTATGTTCTCATTCATTTGGGGAATATGAATAATAGTGAAAGGGAATATAAGGGAAGGGAGAAGAAATGTGTGGGAAATATCAGAAAGGGAGACAGAACATAAAGACTCCTAACTCTGGGAAACGAACTAGGGGTGGTGGAAGGGGAGGAGGGTGGGGGGTGGGGGTGAATGAGTGACAGGTACTGAGGGGGGCACTTGACGGGATGAGCACTGGGTGTTATTCTGTATGTTGGCAAATTGAACATCAATAAAAAATAAAATGTATTTAAAAATTAAAAAAAAATAAAAATTCTAAATAATAAACCCAGTTACCAACCGACCCAAGACAAAAGTTGGTAACAAGGTACAGAAATGTTCCTGTTCTCCTGTCTTACTCAGAGTATACCATTTACTCCAGACGTCTTTATCTTTCTAATAAATGCCAGATTTTATTGACACATTTTATCAGCTTCTTGCCATAGACACCAAAAGCTCTGGAATGCAAGCTCTCTTTTTGAGTCACCATTTATCCCCACAACATTTGCAGGGAGAGCATTGTTATAATTCTCCCAGTCTCTTGGCTGTTTTAAACAGTCCCTATACACACATGGTGCATCTGTTTTCCTCTCAGAAGAGAAGCATTCTTGATTACTCCCTCTTTTCCCCTCAGAGAAATGTATGTACCACCTACAGATGACACAGATCATTTAATCAACAAGCTTCCAAAGAGATACAGATTTGTTCTCCACAATCAGTAAGGAAACTGTACCCAATTTTTTTCTTTACTACATTAAAAAAAAAAAAAAGCGGGTGGGAATCCTATGAAACTATAATGGAGAAGGCTTCCTTTAGGGAAGAGAGTAGAAAAACATTGCAAGTTTATCCCAGGAAGTTGCACGGAAATTGATCCCCAAAGTTATGCACAAACCTCAGTTTGATCAGAGGGTACTTTGGGTTTTTCCTCTAGGATGCTGGATCTTTTTCTTTTTTCTTTTTTTTAAATCTCATTGAGCTCTGAGCTCTAGACTCATAACAGTGTTAGGCATGCATTGTCACTACAGGGTTTTTCATCTCTGTGTCATTTTACAGACTAGCTCAAAGAATCCCTGAACTAAGGGGGAATTATTTGGATTCCTGTTTTACAGCTGAAGAAACTGAAGAAGAGAAGCAAAGAGTTTCCCACTGAGACACAGAAAGAGCCTGTTTGAGGGGCTCAGTCTGCAGGGTTTCAGAGTTCAAACGCCCACTCAGAACACTACAACAGGGGAACAAGACAGCCTTCTAAATCTAGCATGAAATGCTGAATTTTGTTATTCTCCCTATATAATGTGATGTAGCATAGTTGCATGGGGAGCGACAGCAAGAGAAAAATGTGATGAAATTGTAGCTATATCCAAAATAGTCTTATTTTACATAATTGGATGTGATTTAAGAAATGTACTCATTCTCCCCTGCCACAACATTAGTGAGACGCTTGGCGCCAGATACCTCTAAATTCTTCCATTTAATTGTGTATTTGATGGTAGCTATTCTCACAATCTAAAAAAGAAATCATTTGGGTATGATTGAACTGTATACTAAAACTCCTCTTGGAAGATGTGACTTTTAGTACAGAAAGCAAAAGCTTTTTGGTCACTAAAAAGAGGTGGGCTTCCTGGGCATATAAATTTACCAAAATTTCCAATTATATTATAAAGACTTCATTTCACTTGCAGAGAAAAAAAAAATATAATAAAAAAAAAACCTCTAATGGGGATTTGTGACCCCTGCTGGAGGCAAAAGGAGTAACAGAAAGAGAAGAAGGTCAAAGGCCAGAATAACCTGGCTCTAGTGTTGGTAATAACAATATTGTATCTACCATTAGTGAGCTTTTTCCATGCATTTTCTGATTTAATCCACACAACTCTTTTTTTTAAGAGTTTATTTTTTTTATTTATTTGAGAGAGAGTGTGTGTGCACGCGCATGCATGAGCAGGGGGAAGGGACAGAGGGAGAGGGAGGAGCAGCCTCCCTGCTGAGCAGAGAGCCTGTCACAGGACTCAATCCCAGGACCCCAGGATCATGACCTGAGCCAAAGGCAGACGTTTAACTGACTAAGCCACCCAAGCACCCTGTACAGCTTTTTACATTTGATATTTTTATTTCCATTTTACAGATGAGAATATGAACTTGGAGAGGCAAAGTAACTCCCTCATGATCATCTTCAGTGTCTGTGTGGTTAAAGTAGTATTTGGGAACCAGACAGACTTGGAGGTGTCAAATACATTTATCAGTCGTACAGTGGCCAACCATCCTAGTTTGCTCCAGACTCAGAGGTTTCCTGGAAGGCAAAACTTTCAGGGCAAACCAGGACGATGGCTCTCCCTACAAGTTGTGTAACCTTAAAGAAAGTACCTCCCTGCCTGGACCACAGAGGAATTTGGACCAGGATGATCTCTAAAGTTTACTGGAGTGCTGTCGCCTGATTTCTCTCTCTGCATAGTGACATGGAATCATCTGTCTAATCATCGCCTCAAGGAATCTGTAGCATCACTGCCTTTATTCTTCCCCCTCTTTATGATTGAGTTCTTGCAGTGTATTCTAGAAAGCCCCTTCTGTTTCAATCTACACAGATACAAGAGAACTCATAAAAACAGCTTTCCACTGAACAGGTCTGGGCGTGATAAGCCTCTGTGGGCATCTGCCTTAACATTTTAAGGGATACTTCACATTTATCACATCTACTCAACTGAGCCTCTCAGCCTCTGTTGTCCTACCAAAATGAGAGTAGTAAAAATTGTATCTCACAGGGCTAGTGAGATCAAACACGTAAAAGTGCTTTTATAAACTATATAAAAATATAAAAATGTATCCATGCTACCTCTTATCAGAGAGTGGGTATGTGAATCACAAACCAATTTGCATGTAGTCCCAACCTGAATCTACCCCCACGCTCTAGTCCCACACAACACCTAACCTGTATGGGCTCTCTTGAAGATAGAGTTTTATATTTCAAAGGCTCTGGATCCCTTCTTATTTTAGCCATGGAGTCTAGTCATTTGCTGGCCATAACCTCCTAATTCAATAATCAAGAAACAGGAAACTTGTTCTCTATATCAAATTGGAGATGGAGACTAGGAAAATAGGATAGGAATCACTCAAACTCTGGGACATTAGTTAAAATGTTTAGAAGAGAAAAAAGGAAACCCATCACTAGGGCAGTGCAATTGTCTAATCTCTTATATAGGCAAAATTGTCTCTATTCAGTCTAATTCAGAGGTATTTTGAGGATTAATGGGGCAAGGATGTGAAGGCCCTTTCAAAACCACATAAAGGAGGCTACAAAATTAAACACTAGTCATGCCTGTAGGTGTGAATATAGATATATATATATATATTTCAAATATATATGCAAATATATTTCATCTAGTCTGATGCTCTTATTTTACAAGTGATAATATGAGGATCTAGGAGAGTTAGTGCCTTGCACAGAGACAAGAGCCATGATGAAAACTCAAGTCTGTTGATTTCAGCCAGTGCTCATGAAACATGAGGATTCTCTTATTTTGGAATCCTCCAGAAGGAGGCTTTGAGGCAAGAATTCAAGAGCTTGCAGTTTATTTGGAAAGTAGCTCCAGGGACCACTAGTAGGGCAATGGATAAAGAGATAGGGACAAGAAAGGATCAATCAAGCAAGGTCCCACTGTGGACAACTGGATATTCAACCTGTTGAGGAACACAGGGAAGCAGCATGGATCCTGTGTCTCAGTTATCCCAACTGAGAGACAAGAAGATCACAGTCTTTATCCCATCAGTCATTGGGTGACAGCTGCTGGAGGAATGTCAATTCCTTCATCACTTCTAGCATACAGGTAGAATGGGCTCCAGTGACCACAGAGTGCCCTTAGCAAAGATTCACAGGATTTGAGATTTAGAGGTTGAGCCTGTATGCCCAGCAGTGGTATGAGCTGAGGGAACACTGGCAGGCACAGACGTCCATCTATGAATGGTATCTTGGGGGTCCACTAGTTGAATATACCAGAGAATCCTGTATGGACCTCTACCACTATATTCCATTGCAATGTAAAGCCTATGAAGGCAGGAATATATCCTTTTTGTTCTGTTTTGTTCTTTGCTGAAACCTCAAGTTCTAAAACAGTGGTAACACATCATAGCTACTTATTAAATATTGGTTGAGTGAATGAATAACACCCCTGACAATTGGCCGGTCTCCTTCTCCGTGAATGCTCTCCAGTGAGGAGGCACGCGGGATGAGTTAAGGCAGCTGGATCATTTACTGAACCATCCTCTGATAGGAAGTTCTTCCTTGGGCAGCCCGGGTGGGTCAGCGGTTTAGCACTGCCTTCAGCCCAGGGCCTGATCCTGGAGACCCTGGATTGAGTCCCACATTAGGCTTCCTGTGTGGAGCCTGCTTCTGCCTCTGCCTGTGTCTCTGCCTCTCTCTCTGTGTCTCTCATGAATTAAAAAAAGAAAAAAAAAAAAAAGAAGGTTCTTCCTTCCCGACATTAACTTCCTATGTGCTTCCCTGTAACACTTACCTTCTGGCTCTAATTTTCTCTGGGACCAAAGAAGAATAAATCTAGCTCCCCGTTCCACTTAACAATATTTCAGATCTATTTGAATAGCTGTGTGTGCCTCGTTTCTTCAGCTGTCCACTTATTATATGGTTTTTACGAGCTTTCACTTTCCTGATAGTGGAAAGAATGTGGTGTTAGAAGCCACTGCAGCCACTTTCAAGGGGAGGAGTCTTGGGTGAGCTTCTTCCTCTAAAAATATGCAGATGAGATTAATAAGAACTATATTCCAGGATTGGTGTGAAGACCAGGTAGATAAAGACCCATGTAGATAAAGCCCTGGCCCAGTGCCTAGTACTTAGAAGCCCCCTATAAAGTTCGTTTCCAATGCCCACTGCCCAGTCAGCAGCCTCTGGTTACAGTCCAGCTTGTCAGTACATGGTTTAGGCATGACATCTGCAAATGGGCCTTCTTAGACATCTGCATTAAATACAGAATACAGAGGGATTACAACATTCCTCACTCTTCAACGTTTAAAAACTAGAGTTTCTCACTCAGTTTGTGACAGGCTCAGGACTGGTAAGCAGCCCTGTTAAAGCACTCTAAGAGTGCAATAGCTTTTTAGGCAACTGCATAGCAATATTATTTCCTACTGAGCTTATATGACTAGCACCCCAAGGCCCCTTCTGTGTGGAATATTCTATCATCCCTACATCTTGCATAGTTGCCTTTTTGAACCTAAGTGTAGGATTTCCTTTGTTCCCTACTGGATCTCTTTTTTTAGTGATTCCTTCTTACTACACTGCACCTGCCCTTACAACAGATAAGACTACCCTAAATCCCTACTAGGCCTTCCTTGTCTTCCAGTTCACATCATCATTTGGTGGCATGTCCTACAACGATAAGCAGAAGACAGGGTATATCAAACATCCCTCTTCCAACTTTGCTATTTTTCAGCTGCTCTTGAAAAACTTCCACATAGAGGATGCCTGGGTGGCTCAGTAGTTGTGCATCTTCCTTTGGCTAAGGTCATGATCCCTGGGTCCTAGGATCGAGTCCCACATTGGGCTCCCTGCATGGAGCCTGCTTCTCCCTCTGACTGTGTCTCTGCCTCTCTCTGTGTCTCCCGTGAATAAATAAATAAAATCTTAAAAAAAAAAACTTTTACATGGGGAAAGAAGTGGAAGCTCTTAAACCACTAGACGGTTATAGAGGATGTGCATTTGCCTTATCCAAACTCTTTTTTACCTCTAATTCCACAAATACAAGAGAAGTAGTAGTTTAGCAAATGGATGCAAGTAACGAGAGAAGATCCTAAAACACAAACTAGAAAATGTCAGAACCTCACTCAGCCCAGTAAAGTAGCAAAAGTGCTGGACTGGAGGTTGAAGAGTTATTTTCAAGTCATGACGCTGTCACCAACTAGCTATAGGACTTCAGCAAATTTTCCCAACTTCTTTAGGATTCAGTTTTCTCATCTGTAAGATGAAGAGTTGGGCTTAAAAAAAACCTTAATAAATAAACTATAGCTCTTTGCCACAGCTCCTGCAAAAATGAAGACTATTCTCAGCAGTCAGACTGTCAATATCCCAAGAGATGTGGACATCACTCTGAAGGGACCCACTGTTATCGTGAAGAGCCCCAGAGGAACCCTGTGAAGGGACTTCAATCACATTAATGTAGAGCTCAGTCTCCTTAGAAAGAAAAAGAAGAGGCTCTGAGTTGACAAATTGTGGAGAACTAGGAAAGAACTGGCTACTGTTCACACTATCTGTAGTCATGTACGGAACACGATCAACGGCGTCATACTAGGCTTCTGTCACCAGATGAGGTCTGTGTGTGCTTACTTCCCCATCAATGTTGTTATTCAGGAGAACAGTTCTCTTGTTGAAATCCAAAATTTCTTGGGTGAAAAATCCATCTGCAGAGTTCAGATGAGGCCAGATGTTGCTTCTTCAGTATCTCAAGCCCAGAAAGACGAGTTCATTCTTGACGGAAGTGACATGGAACATGCATCAAACTCAGCTGCTTTGATTCAGCAAGCCAGTTGAAAACAAGGATATCAGAAAACTTTTAGATGGCTAATATCTATGTTTCTGAAAAAGGATCATTGCAGAAGGCTGATGAATAAGTTCTAAGTTGTCCAGCTACAGAAACAGCAAGATGGGGATCCCTGGGTGGCGCAGCGGTTTGGCGCCTGCCTTTGGCCCAGGGCGCGGTCCTGGAGACCCGGGATCGAGTCCCACGTCGGGCTCCCGGTGCATGGAGCCTGCTTCTCCCTCTGCCTGTGTCTCTGCCTCTCTCTCTCTCTGTGTGTGACTATCATAGATAAATAAAAATAAAAAAAAATAATAATAATAAAAAATAAAAAAAAAAAGAAACAGCAAGATGATTTTTCAGACTTATTTATAATATTTTAAAGACACTATAAAAGCTGTATTGATTTGGGAAAGGATAAATAAATACATACACTATAATGATCTGGACCAGGGGACATTATTTAGCACTGAAAAGAAATGAACTATGAAGGAGTGAAATGACCTAGAGGAACTTTAAGTGTATACTGTAAGTGAAAGAAGCCAACCTGAAAAGGCTACATACCATGTTTCCTACTACATGTGATCCTCTGGAAAAAGGAAAAACTATGGAGATAGTAGAAAGAGTGATTGCTGTGGGCTGGGGTGAAGGAGGGATAAACAGGTGGATCACAAAGGATTTTTAGAGCACTAAAACTATTCTTTATGGTACTAGAATGGTAGATACATGTGATTATATAGTTATCAGAACCTTAGAATGTACAACACCAAGAGGGAACTGTAATGCAGAAACAAAAGCAATAAAAAACCCCACCTACTCATGTTAAATAATAACAGTACTACATATGTAATCCCCATAGGTAGGTTTCACTGTCACTGCCACCTTACAAATGAGGAAGCTGAGGCTAGAACATGAAGACCAAGGACAGGATGTGAACCTAGATCTTCTGACCACGAGCTCGAGGTCCTTCGCTTTTCATCATATTGTTTGATCTCAATCCAGATCTCAAATCCGATACCATTTCCTCAGAAATGAATTTGCATCTATTTAGTGTCCAGAATACAAAGAAGATTCTGTGCAAAACTGTTTCATTTGTTTTGTGCTATTTACAGCATATGCAGTATACATAGAAGGCAGTAAAACAGAATGATTAAAAGCATGGGCTTTTGAGTCATTTCCTAGCTATGTCATGTCTGGCAAGTTAACATCTCCAAGCCTCAGATTCCTCATTTAGAAAATGGAAGTAATGACAGGACTTTCTCGCCAGAAATGTTTTAGGGATTGTGGGAGATAGAGCGTGTCAAACACTTGAGCACAGTGCTTGGCATAAACAGGACTCAAGAAGGTTCTGTTACTATTATCCTTGGGTGCATTGTGCAGGCAATGAGAGGCAGTATAGTATGATTAAAAGTGTGGAGTCCCTGGGTTAAAATCCCAGCTCTGCTACATACTAACCATTTAACTTTGGGCCAATTGCTTAGCCCCTCTATGTTTTAGTGTCCTTAATAGGGAAAAGGGGATGATCACAATAGCATTTACCTTGTAGGACTGTGGTAAGAAGACAATGAGCTAATGCATTTAAGATGCTTAGATTAGCACTTGGCACAGAAGCAGCTTGTGTACATGCTAGCTATTGAGATCACCCCTCTTTCTTTCCTTCAGCAAATCTCAAGCCCATGGTTGCAACCAATTGATTGCAAGAGCACTTTGGAATATATTCTCATTTGCTTAACACACACCAAAGGAATCAGATCTCACCATAGACTCCCCATGCCTGACTCGGGGCTACATCTCATCTGTTCTGATGAGCATGCTGCAATTGTCCCTACCACCTGCATAGACTGCCAGCATCAGGAGGCCTCTCTGAAGCAAACAGCCCACTGACAAGGGTCTAGGATGAATAGCCAAGGTTGAGAAGGCTAGCTGGAGCCAGCGGAGCCCTTTGGAGTCAGAGTTACAATTTAGAGATCCTGGCCTCTTGCAGGGAGTAGAGAGAAGAGTATTCCCTGGGTGACAGTGGGATCTCTATTCAAGGCTCTGCGTGGAAAGAGTTGCCCAAAGGGTGATGTAAGGTACTATATAGAGTTTTCAGCAACTCCAAGGACCTGAATCCTGTGTTCAGCCCCTTACCTGAACACTCCACAGCTAGTCGTTTGGCTAGGCTTGCTCCCCAGTTTTGGTTCCCACCTCGAGTGCATGGATTCTGCTCTATATATGCACTCATTGCATCTGGCAATGCCCGAAAACTCATTCCTTCAGCCTCTCAGATGCTAAACATACCTTACAAACATGTGTCTTTCCATTGTCAACACAGAATGGAATGCTTGGGGCAGATGGTTTAAAGGAAGACCCAGCCAACAATTCCAATTAAAAAATAACATCCTTACTAGAGGCTAATACAAGCATTTCTTCAGACGGTTGCTGTGGTTATATGAGGGTGTGTTGCACACTCATCTTGCCCGCTGGTTGAAAGTGTCTAGAACCTAGTGTCACAAACCCCTGAAGTTACCAGGGGTTAAGCAAAGCCATGTTCCTGGAATATTTTATCTGAAAGAATAATAAAACCTTACTTTTATAGTAAGACTATGAAACGATATTTAATATAAATATGACATAATTATTGAATTAGAATTCAGAGTCTGAATGGCTTTTTTTTTTTAGATAAAACACAAAGTCTGGTAATAATTTTGCATTTCCAGGATGTTCATTCCCCTCCGCCGTAAGGGATGTTGCTATGGGAAAGTTTTACAAATGTTGGGCCGAAGTCCTGGTGTAAAACACAAGAGAGAAGACAGCATAAAACAGGATGGAGTGCTGGGTGTGGGGTCCAGAGACCTGTGTGTGGGCTGGGACACTGTCACCCAACTTGCTGTGTGACCTCATGGTTAAACAGGGATGTTAATCCTTGTCCCGCCTTCCTCCTGGGGCTGTTGTGAGAATCGAAATGAGACACTGTGTGTGAAAAGAGCTTTCAAGCTACAGTGCTCCACAAATATAAGTTATTAGGATTCAGCTTTGTTGTTTTTGGAAAGCTTGTTTCATTTTATATATCACATGTATGCTCCACTCTGCTCCTCCCCCCACAGTCAGATCAAAATTGTTTACCTTTCTCCTTAGAGTGAGGAACCTCTGACCTGACAGAAAGAAATGAAGTCACCAGGCACTCTGGCCCCGTTCTACGTCTAGGCCATTGGAGGGGCACGCTCCCTGCCAGGCTGAGCAGCCCAGCCCTCGTCACCCATACTGAGGGGAAGTTAGGCAGAGGCCAGCTGGCACCACTGTCTGAATTTCATTATGCAGGTCTCCAGACAAGCAGAAGGGAAAAGTGCAAAGGAGCGGGTCAGCGTCTGAAATGTGAGAGGGGCAGCAGTCTCTGAAGTGTATGGGAATGGAAGGAAACTTAATACAGCTCCAAAGGGGCGAGGGAACATTGCATCATGTGAAAATAATAGCAAGCGGTCAGCAGAGCTTGGGGGTTTGGGGAGGCAGGCTTGCCCACTGACCCACTTGCAAAAGAGCTTTGAATCCATTCTATGCCATTCCAAAGTGAATCTGCACCAGGGCACACTAGGACATCAGCCTGGGTGCTCACAGGGACTAGAGATTGGGCTCAGGTCCTAAGTGAACAGGTTTCCTGGGAATATGGGGTGAAAGGGTGGGGGGGCAGTATGAATCCAAACCAGAGTCCTGAAAGGGAGCCCCAGAGGTAGGAACTGGAGAGAATGGGTCAGGTAATTAACCAATTAGTCAAGAGTATTATTTATTGAGCACTTCATATGTTCTAAATACATACTTCACCTAATCCTCACAATAACCCTAAAGAGTATCATCCCCATTTTTAGTACAAAAAAACTGAAGTTCAATGAGTTAAGGCACATTTCCAAGGACTCACAGCTAGTAAGCAGCAGAGCCAGAGTTTAAATCCAGATCTGTGCAACTGCAGGTTTCCGGATTTTAAATT
The DNA here is from genome assembly GCF_905146905.1 of Nyctereutes procyonoides. Taxonomy (NCBI): domain Eukaryota; kingdom Metazoa; phylum Chordata; class Mammalia; order Carnivora; family Canidae; genus Nyctereutes; species Nyctereutes procyonoides. The sequence goes on along the minus strand of NW_026575140.1, from coordinate 43,152,100 downwards.
CTCTGCTATAGCTCTCTCTAAACTGGAAGGGAAGCCATGGTTGGGGATTGAAGTGGAAATGGATTAAAATATAAGTGTGGGAATAAGAGAGAAAGATCTGGATTTCTTCCATGTTGGTGACCTGTTTTTCTTGACTAGGGGAGCATGAGTGTGGTTTCCTCTGTACATTTGTAATGTAAGAATTGGCCACCTTTTCTAAGTAGGTAACTCATGGCCTGACTTCTGTGGGTCTGGGTGAGGGTGGAGCTGCAGCCACTAGTGGAAGCAAATGCAAAAGAAGCCAGCAGGGACATAGGAAAGAGGGCATGTTGGAGGGGAACAGACTTCCTGTGTCACTGATGAGATTTGCCTTTGGTACTTTTATCATTTATCTATTGCCATTAGTAGTGTTGCATAACAAACTGCCCCAACAATGAGTGGCTTAAAATCACAACAGTTTATTGTTTCTCAAAAATTTCAGGGTTAGCTGAACATCTAGGCTGATCTGAAATGGGCTCCCATGTCAGCTGGGCTTGCTCATGTGTCTGCCACCAGCTGGAAAGTCTGCTGGAAATGGCTGATCTAGGATGGCCTCAGCTGGGATGACTCAGCTCTGTTCCACAGTGTCCCATCTCTAGCAGTGAGTTCAGTATTGTTCTCATGCTGAAGGCAGAAGAGCGAGAGAGGAGCAGAGGTGTACACGACCTGAGGCTTAGACCTGGCATATCATACCTTCTGTCCCATTCTACCAGCCAAACCAAGTCACAAGGCAGCCCAGATTCAGCAGGTAGGGAAAAGACTCCATCTCCTAATGGCTGACAAAGTCATATTGCAAAATACTTGAAGAACTGCAGGCATTTTTTTTTTGCAGTCTATCTACCACAATATTCAATCTCCATCTCAAAGTAGATGAAAGCAGTGTCATTTTTCAAATATTCTGGGCTATGCCCACTTTCCTGTCAAAAACCCTTTGTCCACTACATGTCATTTCTTTGTCCAATCTTTATGTGTCATATCGGCACTAAATTGGGAAGGGAGTGATATAATGACTGTATAGTTGGACAAATAAAAGAATGCCTTTTTTCTAGGGGCGCTAAAATTTAGACTGCTTACCCCTTGACTTCAGCTCTATAGTTTTTATAACTAAGCAAGTTGCATTAGGAAGTATACTTACACTTTCTCGGTCAACCATCCCAGCCTATCTATATGTATATGGGAATGCTGTCAAATTCCAGGAAACAGAAGTTCATTTAATAAGATGAATACTACTAATACTTCACCCCACTGCTAATACTGTGCTTGCAATCTGAATTAAAGACACTAAACTCCAGCAATTTATTCCTTACAATGTGACTGAGATCATGAACTCCCCAGAGGTATGCCTTTGAAATCCCTTATATATGAAATTATTGGCATCACATTTGACATCTATATGCCAAGAACTGACTGTTAATATACTGAAAAGACCAGACTTTGCTGGTGCTGAAGTCAAAGGAGCAACATGGTTGCCTGCTTTGACATCAGACTGCCTAGATTTCAATTTCAGCTCCATCACGTATGATTTGTAACCCAGAGCAGGTTACTTAAGCTCTCTGTATCTTGGTTTCCTCAACTGTAAAATGGGGACAAAATAAGTATCGAGTCACAGGAATGACATGATTCAAATAAGATGCTGAAAACCAGGAAACAAAATCACCATCTCAAAAAGATACCTGCACCCCCATGTTCATAGCAGTATCATTTACAGCAGCCAAGATGTGGAAACAACCTAAGTGTCCACTGACAGATGAATGACTAAGAAAATGTGAATATTATTCAACTGTAAAAAAATAAAGAAATCCTGTCATTTGTGACAACATGCATAGACCCGAAAGGCATTATGCTAAGTGAAATAAGTCAGAGAAAGATAAAAACAGTATAATCTCACTTATTTGTGGAATCTAAGAAACCAAACTCATTGATACAGAAAACAGACTGGTGGTTGCCAGAAGCAGGGTGGGAACTTGATGAAATGGGTGAAGGTGGTCAGAAAGTATAAACTTCTGGGGCACCTGGGTGACTCAGTTGGTTAAGTGTCTGACTCTTTATCTCAGCTCAGGTCTTGATCTCAGGGTGGTGAGTTCAAGCCTTACATTGGGCTCCACACTGGGTGTGGAGCCTACTTTTTTAAAAAAAGGTATACACTTCCAGTTATAAGAAAGTCCTAGAGATGTAACATATCGCATGGGGACTGCAATTAATAATACTGTATTGTATATTTGAAAGTTGCTAAGAGAGTCTATCTTAAAAGTTCTCATCACAAGGAAAAAAATTGTAACTATGTGAGGTGATAGATGTCAACTGAACTTATTGTGGTGATCATTTCATAATATCTAGACATACTAAATAATTATTTCATATACCTTGGATTCATACAATGCTACAGAGCCATCAAATCTCAATCAAACTGGAAAGAAAAAAATAGATGCTGAGAACCATGTCTGCAGAGAGTATCCATCACCAGAGATCTACCTATCATTATGAGCTTTAGGCCTCGCTGCCTGGAGGACCCTGAACAAGTTACTTAGTCTCCCTGGGCCTCAATATCATCAGCTGTAAAATGCGGGAAATATTACCAGTCAAACTTATAGCACTCACCTTATTGGATGCTTTAACTTTAGACCTCAGATGGTCTTTCCTGTTCCTGAGAGCCCCTTGGAATAAAGACTTATGGAAGTCTGAAGCCTTTCCAATGGCTTCTGTGAATTCCCAGGGATCTGTCCCCAAATGTACCCCCTGCTTCTAGGCATGCTGCCTCTGGTCTGCCCAATGTTGACCCCAATATGACCAGGGCCATCAAATAAGGCTACATAGATTGTGCCCTGCTCAAGGTACCACCAAGCTAAGGGGGGCAAGGAGGTCTAAAAAACCAGCCTGTGCTCTGCTCACCTTCTTTTCCCTTCCCTTCTCCTCCTCCTCCCTCAGCTCTTCCTACTCCTCCATCTCTCTTCCTCTTTCCCTCCTTCTCCTCCTCTCTCTCTCCTTCTCCTTCTTCCTATTTTCCCATGAGCAATTTAAGCACTTTATTTGTTCTTTATTTTTCTGCCAACACAGACTTTCTCCTTCACCTCAGGAATTTATCAGGATGTTTTTGCAAACAAAGAATGTTCATTCCCTAAGGGATGCCAATTGATATCTACTGTTAAGATAATGTACAGTTCATATTATTACACACATGTCTGTTTCCCTCCGTGTCTATTAATTCTTGAAGGGTGGAAGTTGTGTTTCCATGGTTCGTATCTTAGACTTGCAGCCAATATTTAGTAAATGAAGAACTGAATTCACTTGGGGCTAATCAAGTCCAGGCTCAAGTTTTCACTCTGCCACTTATTAGATGAGGACTTCAGACAATTAGCTTCTTAGAGCCTCAGTTCCTTCATCTGTAAAAGCATTAGGATTAGCTTGAGGTAAGTGAGGCACTCAGGGCTCAGAATTTAAGGAAGCACTCACTTGTAGGCTTGACAAAATTTAAGGAGCCTGAGAATGGGTGCCTCCTTAAATTTTGTACTCTGAGAAACTCACTTGCCTCACTCTAGTCCTGACCCAGCTCTATAAAATAGGGAAAATAATGCTATCCATGTCATGAGCCACTAGCATTTCTTACTAAGTTTTAGTGAAGTGTTTTAAGTGCAGTCCTTTTTATCATTTCAAGCTGCTTTATATGAAATTGCTCAAGGAGAATCATTAAATGTAAGAAGCCATTTGAAAATTAATGTTTAGAGTTATAATGATTCAGAGACCTCTAATAATTTTCAACTTAATGGAAAACAATGTAATGTTTTTTATATACCCATTTGCTGTCCTATGGGTTGGAATATGTGTGAGTATATCTTCATGTCTTACTCTGATTCATTATTACCTAGAGTTGTCATATGAGAAGCAGATTCATTATTACATTTTGGAATGTCTGTCCACAGGAATTTTGAGTTAAGCTTCATATTTGACACAATTTAATCCAATGCCTACCTCTCCCATTTGGCATCATAGATGCCTCTATTTGTACTTCACTTTCATTGCTCTGAAAGCTGAATGCCAATCAAGTTGGGTGTTTCAACATTCCTAGGTTGGACACCTGCCCTGGGTGTCCTTGGAAAAGTGTGCCTCTCTTGGCCAACTGCCATGAAAAGTCTCATCACATGTCTCCTCTTTGGATTTCAAACAAGATCCCATTCTGACAGGTTAGACTTTTCTAAAGTTTTCTTTTTAAAAAATTCTTCCTGACATCAAATCAATGCCTTCAGAGGACATTAGGCCAAGTATAATTTCTTACATGTACCCCCTGGGGAAAAATTATGATTATTTTGAAATATATTGAACCCATCCATAAAATTATAGTAAACTTTTAAAACTGTAAATGTCTGAACTCAACTTAGTAAAATCTCCAGAAAGAGTCACGTTACTCCCTCTGCGTAGAAATAAAAAACTAAGCCACGCCCCTCCCCCTATATACACATACCTGAGGCTTCCCATGGTGAAAATTTCATGTCATATAGCTCATTTGAAGTAAGATCATCCTCAAATACCCTCCAAACTGGGTGAAACTTCATCCAGCTGTTTTCACATGAGGTGATGCCAAAGAAACAGGAACTTAATCACATTTCTGTTGCTGGGGCTGATGATGGAGAGATGAGAATGTCAGGCAGGTTGAGGGGTACTGAGTAGTGGTGGACAGAACCTGGCACATAGCAAGGCTTTCATAAATGCCATTATCCGTTATGTGAAAGATGCAGAGTGCAGAAGCATCCACACCCCGTCATTACATCTATGAGAAACAAATGAGGAAACATATATAAAGCAAAAGGACTGCTAGAAAGTGCATGAAAACATATACAATAGTTGTGTTTGGACAACCAAGAATTCTTTTTCTTTTCCTTTTTTTTTTTTTTTTTAAGATTTATTTGAGAGAAAGAGAGTGCATGAGGTGGGGGTTGGGGAGGGGCAGAGGGAGAAGTAGACTCCCTGCTGAGCAGGGAGCTTAACCAGGGGCTGGATCCCAAGAAGCCAAGATCATGACCTGAGCTGAAGGCAGATGCTTAACCAACTGAGCCACCCAGGTACCCCTCTCTTTCTTCTTTTGGATATGTTCCATTTTTCTTTAATAAACATGTATTGGGTTTATTATGGATTGCATGCAATGTTACTAAATTTTGAAAGATATTTTTTGAGCTGCTCTATTTTGTCTGCCCTCAGCCTTTACAAATCAAATACTCTCAGGACCTCTGAAGTGTTCTGAGAGAAAGGATGTGAGGAAGACTTCATGGGAACTGACAGGGAGCCATCCTCTGGCAATAAAGCTAATGGCTTTTTTTCTTTTTGTCTTTCTTTTTCTTTTTTGTTTCCCCTTTTTCTTCTCCCTCCCTCCTTCCCTAAGTGAAGCTGAATCAATGATTTGCAGCTGTGAGAGCTGCCATTTATTTCTCTAATTATTTTTTTCTACCAAAAATTCCCATTGCCAAAGCTGCCTGTGCAAACAAAAACACGTAAACATTTACAAGTTTGTTGTTATTGTTTTTAAGCAAAACAAAAATGAATTTATCCTAAAAGCAGCCAGACTGTGAGGGTCAACCTTTTTTTTTTTTTTTAAGTTCTTTTTTTCACACCAGCAGATTTAGTAGCCAGAAGCTGCTGGAGTCTCTTCGCAGATTCCAAGCAACATAAAGGCACTGACCTCTGTTAAACTCCTGACCAGCTCAGCCAGGGAATAAAGTAAACAAAAATCCCACAACTAAAGCTTGATTTTATGCCCCAGCTGTGGAACAGGATGTGGATATTTTAAAACAAACAAACCAACAACAAAATGCAACCACTGCCACCAAGTCCCAAGCACCAGGGTGTGGCCCCCCTCACCCAGAGCAGCACTAGTCCTTCCCAAAATGCTCCTGCAATAAATCCTGGATGAAACATGACTCAGAGCTCCTGGACTGGGTTAGAGCTGAGCTGGAGTCCACCTGGCATTAATTAAAAATCCCGATTCAGGTGGTATATATAGAGGGACTTAGCATGGGTCGGTGCAGCAGCTCATAACCTTGAGTGCACTGGGCACTGTCCTGATTCTTTGTGGTGAAAGAAGGAAGGAGGGGGTTAAAATGATTGAGCACCTCCATAGGTCAGCCCCCCTCACCTAACTTATTGTGGTTCATCTCTGCTACAAGCCTATAAAGTGAGGATTATTGTTCCCATTTTGCAGGAACAAAATGAGGAAACTGAGTCCCAAAGAAGCAAAGTAACTTGAGGAGAGTCATCCAGTAAGTTCTTGGCAGAGCCTGGAATAAAACCCAGATCCCCTAGGCAATTGCCCAATAAGGATGGACCAGGAATTCCCTGGTGTGGAGGATGCATCCCTGGAATCTTCTACATTAGGAATTCTCAAACCTGATCTTTACCCAAAAGTTCAAGTACCACAACCTGACCCTGTGTCTAAGCAGGTTTCTGAGTAGTATTTTTTAATTTTATTAAAGATTTTATTTATTTATTCATGAGAGACAGAGAGATAGAGGCAGAGACACAGGCAGAGGGAGAAGCAGGCTCCCCTCAGGGAGCCCATTGTGGACTTGATCCTGGCCTGGGATCAAGCCCTAAGCCGAAGGTATAAATAATAGTGAAAGGGAATATAAGGGAAGGGAGAAGAAATGTGTGGGAAATATCAGAAAGGGAGACAGAACATGAAGACTTCTAACTCTGGGAAATGAACTAGGGGTGGTGGAAGGGGAGGAGGGCGGGGGGTGGGGGTGAATGGGTGACGGACACTGAGGGGGGCACTTGACAGGATGAGCACTGGGTGTTATTCTGTATGTTGGCAAATTGAACACCGATAAAAAATAAATTTATTATTAAAAAAAAAAACAAAAACGAAGGTATAGATGCTCTGCTGCTGAGCTACCCAAGTGTCCCTCTGAGTAGTTTAAAGAAAAGGTGAGGGTTTGTTTTTTTTTTTTTTTTAAATAACACTTTTGCTCCTAGTGCATCTATGTTACCACAGCAGCCCTAACCCCAACTCTCCATGGAGTCTTAGGAGATGAAGAGGGCGAAGGTGATCCCATCTTGTCTCTGAATCTTGTCACCAGATAGCACAGGAGCCAGACTTTTCTGGCCTGATCCTAAATGGCCACAGCTCCCACCACAGCAGGCTTTATTTTAGCCTGGAAGGTTATGGGGTTAGAAGATAATGGGCAAATATTTTAGGACCAATGCCTCATAAAAGATCAGGGAGGCCTAGGAGACGATTTCCCTAAATCTAATCTCTCCCTAGTTGGACTACTGTCAATCTTCAGGACCATGCTGGTTGACATTAAGAGGGCTGTTTACTGTAAACTTTATCAAGTTCTCAACCCAATGTTAAAATCAGGAGAAAATGCTTTTTGAAAAAAAGTGCATGTCATGAGGAGATCACTTCAAAATTAACAGTATATTTTAAGGCATTCAAATAATTTGTCTCTTCTAAAGCTTCATGTCTTAATCAACTATTATAAAATCTTCCCTCTTTAGAATCTTGGCAGGATTTTTATTTTATTTATTTATTTATTTATTTATTTATTTATTTATTTATTTTTTATGATAGGTACACAGTGAGAGAGAGAGGCAGAGACATAGGCAGAGGGAGAAGCAGGCTCCATGCACTGGGAGCCCGACATGGGATTCGATCCCGGGTCCCCAGGATCATGCCCTGGGCCAAAGGCAGGCACCAAACTGCTGTGCCACCCAGGGATCCCTTGGCAGGATTTTTAGATTGGGCACTGATTCATTTTGGGGCAGAAGGAAATTGGGAGAGAGTTCTTTCTGAAGAGAAGGAACAGAGGTGAGATATAAAAATGTAACCCTCCCCCTAGGCCTTGGCTCCCACAGCTGAGCTGTTAGTTCTATAAGCAGGGTTCTGCTTCATTAGACAATGACCCCTTAATTTTGGCTCTAATTTCATTTTGGTCATAATTATCTGTTATTATAACAATCTTATTACCACAATACAAAGCTCTAGAGGATAGGGAAAATAGAAAAATCACCACTGATCCTTATCACCAGCTCCTAACAACACTTTAGGGTTTTGTTGTGTGTGTGTGTGTGTGTGTGTGTTTCCTGTAAGTCTTTTTCCCTCTGTATGAACGTTATTCATCCATCCAACAATGATTTATTGACTAACTGCTATGTGTCAGATCCTGAGTTCTCCATTGTTGTAGCCATTGTGCCAACACAATCTTTTCCCTCATTCTCACTGAAGAGTATAAACATATGCTTATATTTCTAGCATCACAAAAGAAAAAGACGACATAAAAACCCTCAAAATTAAACTCTATTCTCAAAGCCCAAGGTTATGTTCCAGGAGCGCCGTGGGAAATCCTCAGAGTGGGAAGTGACTCTCTGGGTCTAAACTCTAGGTTGTTTTCTTATTCATTTGTGCCCAGAATAGGGGGCTGCCTCACCTGGCTGGTGAGCCAAGCTGGTCACTTGTCTCTAGGCAGATCCATCAGTACCCAGTGCATGGGCCCTAGACAGGAAGAGAAATCTCCTCCCTGAGAGGAGCAGGCCATTCTACTCCACACCTCCTGCACCTTCGCACCTCCACAGACCTGGATCTTGGACAACCTGGAGGCCTTGGATACTCTGTCTCAGGGAAAGAGCACAAAACCTCTAGACCATCTGTTCTACTCCTCAGGCCCTTGAAACAAGATAGCCCCCAGCTGGCCCATCTTACCCTCTGTGACAGTCAGCTTGGAGTCCCTGGCCCCCTGGGCCACCCACCCCAGAATGTATAAATGCAGGGACCACCAATCCTCCCGGGATCCCACCCCCAGCCCTGGATGTGTGTGTCTTCATGACACCTGACAGGAATCTAGCACTCTCCTCATGCCTCTCCTCCTCCCCCATATCAGGGCTCTAAGCTGCTCTCCTGTGCTCATCAGCTCCCCTACCCAAAGCACAGGAAGGAAATTAAGCTGATAGAAAATGGGGAGACAATGAGTCCAGCAGACTTCTTGGAGGCCTCCTCCTAATGCAATGGAGTTTACTAAACCTGAGGAGCTCTGAGGAAATGGGGCATTCACCTCCTTCCCCATGGCTCATTCACCTCAACTCCCACCATAGTCTTTGTACTTGGAGTGAAAGCAGCACACATGAAGACAGAAACAATATTCATATGATAATAAAAACAGTCAAAATCTCTTAATGATGACAATTAGCCAGATCCTTTATGTTGTCCTTTGTGTGGATCACCTCATTGAATTCTTAGTTATTGTCTCCATTTTAAACATGAGGAAATTTAAGCTCAGAGAGGTTCTTGACTTGCTCAAGGTTGCACAGCTAGTAGGTGGAGAAGGGGGAATTGGACTCAGGCAATCTCACTCCAGTGCATGATTCCTGAACACTGTCCTACACCACTTTCATGTCAGGTACATGGTACCTACTATGTGCCATGCACTATGCTGGAGCCTTTATATAGGTTTCTTTAATCCCAAAACAACCCCATGAGGGAGATTGTATCTAATGACAGTAAGTTTTTCTGGAGTTAAGTGGACTTTGCCTACAGTCTTTTATTTATTTTTTTAAGATTTTTAATGTATTTATTTGATAAAGATCCCAAGCAGGGTAACCAGAATGGCAGAGGGTGAGACAGCAGTAGGTTCCCTGCTCAGCATGGGGCTCGATCCCAGGGCCCCAGGATCATGACCTGAACCAAAGGCAGATGCTTAACCTATTGAGCCACCAAGGCGCCCAGCCTACAGTCTTTGAAATTCAGTTAAAGAAGTCACCTCTGATTTTGTGCATTTCCCCTTTGCCTTAATGTGCCACGTTGCAAAGAATATGAATTTTAAAAAATATTTTATTTAATTAATTATTTAGAAACAGCATGGGTGGCAGGTGGGGAATGGCAGAGGGAGAAGGAGAATCTCAAGCACACTCCTTGCCATGCCTAACCTGCTGATCCCACAACCCTGAGATCATGAGCCTAAATCAAGAGTCAGACACTTAACGGACTGAGCCACCCAGGCTCCCCTGCAAAGAGTATGAATTTAAAGGGGAATAGACCTGCATTCAAATCCCAGTTCTTTCACATAGCAGCTTTGTAATCTCAAGGCCCAGTTTATTCATACATAAAACAGAAGTCCATAGAACTTCCCAGTAGGGTTGGGAGGAGAGGTAGTTAAGTGAGATAATGCAACATGACACCTGACATTAGTGTCCAGTGAATGGCATGCTTATTAGTAATAAATGGTAAGTATCAGAACCACAGTGCATACTTAGGGCTTCTTGGCTTGGCTGCAGAAGCTCAGCAACTTGGGCACATGGTGTGTTAGAAGGGAATTTAGTGGTATTTTCCAACATCCCTCATTTAAGTGGGAAACGTAAATGAGGCTTTGCCCCTTGTCAACTTGCTAGTTTGAGCACCTTGGTTCATACTGCACATTCATAAAACAAGGATAACGTACTTACTCACCTGAACCATATGCTTCCCCACACTTCTCCTTCTCACTCATCCTAATTTCCACATAACAAAATGTTATTTTCTCTGTGGAGAAACTCTCAAGAGGAAAGCAAGACAACTGGCTCAGCCACATATCCTAGGGATATTTGCATTTTTAAAAAAGTATAAACTTTTGGGCTTGGGCATGGTGGGAATTTTTTTTAACATTTTAATTTTAAGTAATCTCTATATCCAATGTGGAGCTTGAACTCACAAACCTGAGATCAAGGGTCGCGTGTCCCGCTGACTAAGCCAGCCAGGTGCCCTGGGAACATTACAATTGCAGATGATGGCAATGAAGAAAGCAAAATTTTTTCGCTCCATCTAATCCTACTTATAACTCAGTTTGGTCTTACAAGTATCTCCTAACTGTAGTAAAAGGCAAGAATGCTGCGTCTGGCATCAGGAAACCTGCTTTTTATTCTTATTTTTTTTTAAGATTTTATTTATTTCTTTCAGAGAAAGTGTGCACAATGAGGCAGAGAGGCAGGCAAAGGGAGAGGGAGAAGCTGGCTCTGTGTTGAGCAGAGAGCCTGACACGGGGCTCAATCCCAGGATCTCAGGATCATGACCTAAGCTGAAGGCAGATGCTTAACCAGCTGAGCCACCCACGTGCCCCAGGAAACCTGCTGTTCAGATTATGCCTTGTCAACCATTAGCTCTTTGATTCTAGGAGCCTCAGTTTTCCTATCTGTAAAATAAGAAAAGTGCCTAGCTGCTAGTGCTGTTGTGAAGTTGTTTCTTTTTTTTTAAGATTTTATTTATTTATTCATGAGAAACACAGAGAGGGAGAGAGAGGCAGAGACACAGGCAGAGGGAGAAGCAGGCTCCATGCAGGGAGCCCGATGTGGGACTTGATCCCAGGACTCCACGATCACCCCCCGGGCTGAAGGCAGGTGCTAAACTGCTGAGCCACACAGGGATCCCCTGTTGTGAAGCTTATATAAGATATTGGACACAAAAGCGCCTTGAAAATCCTAGATAGCCATAAGATACGAGATATTATTGTGGATCACAATAATTAAATTCTAAATTGTCATTGATAACCATAATACTAACGGTAAGCTCAAGTTGCATTTAATTTCTGGTAAAAAGCTTTTCAGAACGACATCCAGCTTTGGTCTGTGTCATATAGTTTACTGGTAAATACTTGTGTATTCATGGCAAGTGACATTCCAGATGTGTCTAAGCCAATAGGAATATAAGACAGCCATCGTTCCAATGTCTGATTCCTCCTGTCTGAAAAATGTTGTCCTGTTGTAAGTAATGGCACACATTTGACATATATGAAGAATGGTAAAGAAGCCAGTGTGGCCAGAGCGGAGTGAGCCAGGGAGATGGTAGGAGGGAATGAGCTCAGAGAAGCAGTAAGCGACAAGGGCCTGTGGCATCATGGAGAGGGGGAAAGCCACCAGAGGGCTGTGAGCAGAGCATGATGTGACCCAGCTTAGGTTTGACTGGATTCATCCTTATGGAAGCAGGGAAGCCAATGAGGAGAACATAGTCTCTACAAGAAGCATGGTGGTTTGGAGCAAGGAGTTAGTGATGGAGGTGGTAAGTGACAGGAGTCTGAATAGAAGGAAGGATGTGTAGGAGAGAATGATGTCAAGGATGAGCCCAGGTTTTGGCCTGAGCAACTGGAAAGAGCACAGTGGAGCAGATCATGGAGAGACCAGGTGTTCTGCTTTAAAAATATTTTTTAAAAGTATACTTTTGAGTTTTACTAAGAAATTTTTTAGTAAAAAATTTTTAAATTTTTAGTAATATTTTTTTAAAGATTTAATTAGTTATTTGTTGGACACAAAGAGAGAGAATGCACAAGCAGGGGGAGCAGCAGGCAGAAGGAGAGGGAGAGGGAGAAGCAGGCTCCCTGCAGAAGAGAGAGCCCAACACAGGGCTCTACCCCAGGACCCTGGTATTATGACCTGAGCTGGAGGCAGACGCTCAACTGCCTAAGCCATCCAGGTGCCCCTCCATATATGATTTTTTTTTTAAAGAAAAGGCCCCCATATACCTAACACACATTATACTTTTCAAAGCGATTTCTCATCCATGACCTCATTTGATCCTTAAAGCAACCTCATGAAATTTCTATCATTCTCCACTATATTAGTGAGAATTTGAGCAGAGAAGTGGCATCATTGTATTTGAGAGAGAAGAAGGGATTTGTGATAGAAATAAGACTTCGTGATGTGTGAACTGCCAGAGAAGTGTGTATCAGGTTTTGTGCATCAGGTTGATATGGGTCAATGGACCCATATCAGTGGACCCAACAAATGAACAAGTTGGACATGAAGTGATATAAACAAGAACAAACCAGACCCCACATGGAAAATCTAGACCCCATGTAGATCAACTGGAACCCACATCTGTCATGGATGACCTGTAGGAGAAGCTGTGTCCTTTGCATGCAAATGCGTACACTCTGGCCAGGACTTGACAAAGCTACAGGAGGATCTAGTAGGAGCTGAAGGTGCTACAGGCTCACTCCACCAACTAGCTGAACTAGTACATCAGCAGCAATGTGCCTGTGCTGCCACAGTGCCTGCTACAGCTTGCAGGCCACTTCACTTCCACCTTCCAAATCTAGCACACATGTGCTCTGTGGCCAATTCTTTTTTTTTTTTAAGATTTTATTTTTATTTATTCATAGAGACACAGAGAAAGAGAGAGAGGCAGAGACACAGGCAGAGGGAGAAGCAGGCTCCACGCAGGGATCCGGACGCGGAACTTGATCCCAGGTCTCCAGGATCACACCCCGGGCTGCAGGCAGCGCTAAACTGCTGAGCCACCGGGGCTGCCCTCTCTGGCCAATTCTAAATAGGATCCACCAGGAAGGGAATTCTGGGAACCAGGATCCCAGCTTAGTTAAGTTGACATGGTATAAAGCCACCACACCTACTTTACAAATGAAGAAAATTAGCACCCAGAGAAATCAACTGACTTGCTCATTGCCTTCCAGAACAATGGTAGTAGACATTTTATCAGGACCCAGGTTTGTTGACCCCTTGCCAACTGGCTTTAGTTTGTATTTTTTGAACGTTTGCTATGTGGCAGACACTGAACCATCATATCCAATGCTCACCACAACTCCGTGGAGTAGGTATTATTATGGCCATTTATAGATTAACATGTTGAGGCTCACACAGAAGTCAATGAACCAGTATAACAGAGCTATGGAAAGGGAAAGCTGAAAGTTAGACACTGGCTGGTCAGACCTCAAGCCCCACACTCTTAGCCTCTGGCTATGTGGTCTTTCTTACCACTAATCTACACCCACCCTGTTTCCTAGGGTGGAGTATCAGAACATGGCTCCCAGTAAGAGAGGTGCTGGCACCCCAGTTTCTCTTCTATAGCCTATGGTGCTGGTCTGGAGCCACTTCCATTCCATTCCAGGGACAGTGTGAGCACATGGTGAAAAGTGCTTTGGTTAGTGCAATTGAACTTGCACTGAACATGTACTCCAAACACAATGGGGCGAAAGCACCAGAGCACAGGCTTAGACCTGGAGGAAGACCACCAGTTGTTAGCCACAGGAACCAGAAGCATAAAAGTCAAGCAAGTTCTCCCTCCATGATGAGAAATTTCCCATGATTCTGGAGAGGCCAGAAAATAGAGCTGGGTGGGCATGGGGGAAAGCCTATTGCTTTAGTAATGAAACTGAAGATTTGTGGCTCTGGAGTTAGCAAACAACTCAACGTTCATTTAATTCTCTCTTTTTTAAAGATTTTATTTATTCATGAGAGACACAGAGAGAGAGAGGCAGAGACACAGGCAGAGGGAGAAGCAGGCTTCCTGTGGGGAGCCTGATGCAGGACTCGATCCCAGGACCCCAGGATCACGACCTGAGCTGAAGGCAGATGCTAAACCACTGAGCCACCCACGTGCCCCTCATTTAATGCTTTTGATGATGATGATCATTATCATCATTATAACAGCTATTACTCGCTGCAGTTGCTTATTTTATGCCAAGCACTCTTTTTTTGTTGTTTTTGTTTTTGTTTTAAATATTTTATTTATTTATTCATGAGAGACACAGAGAGAGAGACAGAGACACAGGCAGAGGGAGAAACAGGCTCCATGTAGGGAGCCTGATGTGGGACTCAATCCCAGAACTCCAGGATCATGCCCTGGGCTGAAGGCAGGCTCTAAACTGCTGAGCCACCCAGGGATCCCCCCAAGCACTCTTCTAAGCATTTCACATTAATTAACTCAGCTATTCCTCAGAATAAGCATATACAGTAGGGAGTATTATTGTCCCCATTTTACAGATGGGAAAACTGAAGCACAGAAAGTTTAAATAACTAGCCCATAATCATAGGAGTGCAGGGAGTCTGCCTCCAGAATCTAATCTCTCAATCTTTACCCTGGTTCCCAGGTAAGGGAACTGGCCCCTCAAAAACTCTTTGAGGGAAGGAGTTGGAATGGGAGAGTGGCAGGACTATGGTTCCCATTTTGAAAATGAAGAAACTGAGGCTTGGGATGGTTGAATAAGATGTCTAAAGCCTTCCTGGCAAACCCAGGTTTGAAGCCAGAGCAGTTGGACTGCAAAGTCTATGCTCTTTCCACTCTTGCCCCTCAGCCCTGTTGAGTGGTACATTCAGGACTTGAAACCAAGTCTTTCAATGTATCACTCAAACCCAACCACAGTTTCTTATTATTTGCTAGAAAGACTCATTGCTTTGAATCTCCAAGTGGGAAATTCATTAGTCAAAGTCAGCCTGGAAAAAACAAACAAACAAACAAACAAACAAAACCCCAAAGTCAGCCTGGAAGTCAAAGCCATCTACCTGGTGAGCAGACAGGTCCTCTCACACTTTCAGTCGGCAAAGTACCAACACTGACTTCTCCACCTTGGAAATGGTGTCTCATACCCTAAAACAGAAGAACAAAAATAATCCTATTCTTAGAGGTTAGGCAACCCCAACTCTGGTCTATGGTCATCACCATGGTGACCTCAGTGCTCAGCATTGTGGAGGCAATGGTGTAATCACTTATCCATAATTCAACAAAACTCATTTCCCCAGCATGGGCTTCCTAGGCATCCCCTCCGTATAGGTACACTAGGAGGACACACATAAGGGAGCTCACACACAGTTCCTGCCTTCAGTGACTTTATTGAGTAGCTGAAAACTTCTAGTTCCCTTCCTCTCTCCTCCCCACCCCCACCACACACAATTAATGTCAAGAAACACCACCACAGGGACACCTGGTGGCTCAGTGGTTGAGCGTCTGCCTTTGGCTCAGGACGTGATCCTAGGGTCCTGGGATCAAGTCCCGCATCAGGCCCCCCACAGGGAGCCTGCTTCTCCCTCTGCCTGTGTCTCTGCTTCTCTCTATGTCTCTCGTGAATAAATAAATAAAATCTTTATAAAAGAAAAGAAAAGAAAAGAAAAGAAAAGAAAAGAAAAGAAACACCATCACAGGAACCAGTGGAAGTTAGTAGGAAAACAGCTGATAAAAATTCCTTTCAACATTTACTCAATTAATAGTAAATATACATTGACTTTCCCTTATTTGTCTACTCTGCTAGGCACTTTGGATGTGAATTACATTTAATCTTCATAACACCCCTGTATGGGAGGTATTATTATCTTTATTTTACAGATAAGGAAACTGAGGAAAAAGGCAGGGAAAATGACTGGCTCAAGATCATCCTGTGAGATAGTGCTAATAATTCTAGCACCCAGATCTAACTTCCAGCTCAGAGTTCTTTTATTTTCTTTCTTTATTTTTTTTTAAGTAAGCTCTATACCCAGTGCGGGGCTTGAACTCATGATCCTGAGATCAAGATTTGTATGCTCTACCAATGAAGAGAGCCAGGTGCCCTCAGTTCAGAGTTCTTCTAATCCTATCATACAAGAAAGGGAATTTTAAGATCCTGGAGACCCACCAGCAAATCCAACACACAAAAAGGAGTCAGAGAGGCAAATCAATGAGAAAAGAATTTAAGTTTTTTGTTTGTTTGTTTTTACCTACCAGTGAAAAGCAGATGTGACTAAGACAGCTAGTTACCAATGTGTCATGTTGCCCTTCCATAGTGGAGAGATATTGGAGGGATGTGACTGCCAAACCAGGGTTTCCCTTTCCCCCTGCATCTTGATATGGCCACATGACTTGCTCCCACCAATAGAATGTGGACAGAAGCAATGTGTATCACTTATGGGTAGGAGTATTTAAGAAGTAGATGTGCCTTCTTTACTCCCATTTCTCCCATCAACTGGAAAGCAGATGAGCCTATGGACACTGGGTTTCCCACAACCCTGCTGGGAACAGAAATAGACATTTGGGCTTGATGTGAACAAGAAATGAATTTCCATTCTGTTGGTCCATTTGTGTGTGTGTGTGTGTGTGTGTGTGTGTGGTGTTACTTGTTACAACACCTAGCATGACCTTAACTAAATATGGTAGATAAGGCCAAAGTGTCAGACTCTGAGTTATAATGGAATATAATTCAATCCACCTTACAGGTAATCAATAAATCAATCTATATGTACCTGTTTCTAATCACAAGTGCATATACGTGAAACAGCCTTGGTCAGAGGAGCAACCTTCACTAGACAGCAACGTGCTCAAGGATAAGAGCTGTTTCACTGCTCTCTGCATCCAGGTCTTGCACAGTGCCTGATTTCCAGTATACATCCAATATGTGTCCAATGAACAGACAACTTCCTAGGTCCTCCTTGCCACTAGAGCATAGTAAACGGATGCAAGACTCAAATTTAGTGGCAAATATCATGGAACCAGAAACAAAGGGAGTATTTCTAGAACATCCAGGAAAGAATCTTAACTAAGCCTTGAGCCTCTCCCCATCAGACAGACCCGACACACGTGACAGCAGATAGCAATACGGAAATATTTTGGACTTAAACGACATTACACTTACAGTAAAACAAAAAAAGAAATCCCTTAATACAATACCTTTGTGACAGCCCCGCCAGGGAAGGTATCCTATGGCATGAATTGAAGTGTTTCAATCCTTGTCCTAATCCATGACCAGCCCTCGTATTCCCAAAGGATTTTTCTGCTTAGGAAGTTGTATGGGGAGCGCCTTGACATACCCCGGGGGAAAGCTTATGGTAAATGTTTTAACAGGGTACAGTAGCCAAAATATGATACTTGATGTGGAAGGAAACCCAGATGGTGGCTGAAATGTCAGGAAATACAATTTTCTGTTTTATCTGGGGAAAAAATTTTCCCTAAATTCCAGAACCTACGGTGATCTGGCCTCAAAAAGAAGGAACTTGAAGCCTCAACACAAAAGGATCTCTTTGTATTTGTTTGGGAGGGGGGGCTGGCCCTTTACATCTGGGACCACTCAGCAGCTGGACTAGGTCCCTCTAACTAAGCTGCAGTAAAATTCAAGTGATTCAACTAAGAAAGAGATTCATTCATTTGAAGGCCTGCAGGCTGTTAAATACAGAGGAGATGAGGAGAACCCACA
The DNA here is from genome assembly GCF_905146905.1 of Nyctereutes procyonoides. Classification (NCBI taxonomy): domain Eukaryota; kingdom Metazoa; phylum Chordata; class Mammalia; order Carnivora; family Canidae; genus Nyctereutes; species Nyctereutes procyonoides. The sequence continues at coordinate 43,134,185 of NW_026575140.1, read as the reverse complement.
CTAGGTGGCAAGTGCTCTGCAGACAGTGCTCCTTTACCATGGGTACTTTGAAGATATTTATCTTCACAACAACTCTGAAAAGCAGGCATCCTTCTACCACCTTAAAAACTCATCCAACTGAGGCATACCAGCCATCCAGCTAGGAAATGGCAAGGTCTGGCTTCAAGTCCAAATCTAGTGTATGCCAGAACCCACAGTGCACCACAGATGTCCCTTAGGCAGTACCCTCCTGACTTCAGATGCAACATGCTTCCCACCACATCACCACTGTCTAGAGCAAAGGGAAAGACATTCTAGCCTTAAAATACACACAGTGCCTCCACATCAGGATTTGGCTTTGCTGAAGGGGCAGGGCTAAAATATCTATAATTTAAAGGGTCAGGAGATATCAAAAATACATGATCTCTCAGGAAACCCCTTGGTCCCTTGCTTTGGTGTCTAGTTAATTCAACTGCCATCACCACCAAAGGCAATAGCATGCATTTCTCCTCTTTTGCCTCTAGCCTTATGAGCATAGCATTAACTGCTGTTCTGTAACCTTCTTTTACGATGAGGTGCCTGAAATATAACACTCTCAGCAGTTTAGAGCACAAAACTGACTTTAACACATTATGGTACATTTGGGGATTCAAACCTCTTGGAAGTAGGTCAAATGCAGGTACTGAGTCTGCTGTAGAATTCAGCTTGCTGAGTTGGACACATAAAGCTGCGTTTGCATTCCAACCTGATATACCTCTAAGCCCAGCTAGACGATTTCCCCAAGCCCCAATGCTGGGGAGTGCCAAGCGCATTCTGGCTGGAAACCAAGTACAGTCTCCAGAGCTTAGGCCAAAATTGTTTCTTCCAGGACCCCTTGACATGCCTATGTCACCTCCTTTTCTGAGCCTCTCTGAATTCCCCTCTCTCTAGGCCAGCCATTCTTGCTCTTTACCCAAACCTCCTCTCATGGGTTTTCTTTTCCTTTTTCTATCCTTGTCCCATAGAATAATCATTTTAAAAAAAATTATATTTCTTAGGCATTGTGCATTTGCAGACACAATAGCGACAGCGTTTAGCATAATTATATCACAGATACAATTTTGGCAGCTGCTATATTCCCTTATGGCTGGGATGGCAAATGGGCCTCATCTCTTACACTGACTTTGGTCAGTCTACTTGGGGAGTTGGCTTGAAAAAAATCCTAGACTCAGCAGGTAAGTGTGCTGGATAATTAGTGATTTTTGCCACTGACGCTTGTTATGGAGAAAGGATAGTGTGAGAGCACACAGATATATCTGCTTTTCTATATTGTCAATGTCTGTGATAGACTGATAATATCACCTCTACCAATTCTTCCCATCCCTGGGGGCATGGAGATTGAGTCATTTCTCCCCTTGAACCTGAGTTGGCTTTTTGACCAATAGAAAGCAGTGGAAATAACCCTGTGACTTCCAGTCCTTTGAGGTCTTGGAGCCTCTGTGTATCCTCTTGGGGTCCAGCCACCATATAAAGAAATTCAAGTTAGATTGGATGAGTGATGCCGTGGAGAGAGAGAGAAGCCCAATCAGCTCCAGATGCTCCAGCCACCTCAGTACAGCATCAAGCATGGGAGGGAAGCCACCTTGGATTCACAGGCAACACCCTCTTAGCTGAATGCATCCACATGAGTGACCTGGTTAGTACCACATCACCAGACGAATTTTCCAGCAATCCACAGAATCTTGAGAAATAATACAATGTTGTGGGTTTTAGCCACAACATGAGAGGATTCTGTTACACAGCAGTAGATAACACATGCAACACTATTATTTTAATAACTAATTTTCCTAATTTCCACTTTAGACCATCATGTCACCTCCTGCGTAACATCTTCCTTGACCCTTCTCCACCTAAATGGAACTGGCAATTCTCTCTTTTGTGTCCCTTCTGACTCCTAATCTGTCTCCCCTACTGGAGTGTGGACTACTAGAGGCCACTGTCTGCATTTCATTCATATTTATATCACCAGCTGTATAAGAGAAGCAAGCCCCGATATAGTGGTAAGAGCTCATTAAATGTTTAATGAATGAATGAACCAAATTTAAAAAATGACCATTGCACTGTGTTTTCTCTTTGCCTGCAGTACTGTCTCCCCTCCCTCCATGCATTGGCATGTCTCCACCATATCCACAATAGCAATTTCCTCTAACCTTCTGTAGCCTTTTATTCATTGAACATCTCTCCCCATTAGAAAGTAAGTTCATGATGTCAGAGACTTGTTTCACTGCTGTGCCCCAGTACCAAGAACAATGCTTGACCTCTAATAGGTGTTCAATAAATATTTGTTGGGTGAATAAATAAATAAATGTATGTACCATAACAAGAACAAATTTTGGCAGTCTTCTCACTTTTGATTTGGGTTGTCCTACATGTCACCTTGAGCCTTTGGGGTGGCATGGTTAGTACATACCATATCCAGTTCTTTCTTCCTGCCTGTGCATATAGAAAACTAGGCATCCCAACAATCTTGCCATCAGGTGTGACCACATACGTAGATCTGGTCAAAGGGCTCTGAGGGGAAGTGACAGCTAGCACTCCTGGGCTGAAGCACAGCTGAGAGGACGTGTTTTCTCCACCAGCTCTTGCCCTGCCTTATGCTGTGATGATGGGGACACCAAATCAAAGGAGTGTGGGATTGCTGAGACACTGTATGGAGAACAGCTGCCCTGGAGAGTCGCCCATAACCACAGGGGACTTTTCATGAGTCAGAAATAAACTTGCGTTAGGTCACTGAGATTTTAGAGTGGGCTGTTAGTACAACAGCCCACCTGATTTTTTAAAAAGTCTATTTGGTTCAAATTCATTTACATCTGAGAAATAGATGAGGCACATGTGTGGGGAAGAGGGGAAGAATGAGATGTTTCCATCACCCAAATACTAATCTACAATTTCCAAGTACAAGAGTGTCCACTCTGAGCCAGGCATGGTGCCAGGTTCTGGGCTTGGCACTGAGAAAATAGGGATGAATCTGACTCTATTCCACTCCTTGCATAGATCACAGACCAGTAAGAAAGACAGGCATGTTGGGGCACCTGGATGGCTCAGTTGGTTAAGCATACAACTTGATTTCAGCTCACGTCATGATCTCAGGGTTGTGAGATCGAGCCCTGTAATGCACCCTGATTCAGAGCAGAGTCTGCTAAACATTCTTTCCCTCTGCCTCCTCCTCTACCCTTCCTCTCACTCGTGCCCCCCCCCTCAAGTAAATAAATCTTTAAAAAAGAAAGACAGGAATTTACTAAAATATGATGGGATACTACATAGTTAAAGTTCTTCTATGTACAAAAGGCTCAGGGCACACAGAGGGTGGGACAATTCATTCTGCCTATTTCCATATTCAGGTACCTCTGGGCTCAGCCAAACAGGCACCATTCCTAGAATACTCACAGGAGCCAGACCAGGTCAGACTATCTGTGGCAATTAAAGTGGGCAAACAAGGAAAGGGGGCAAAGTTTTCCTTTCTTCCTTACCATGCCTGCTGTTGGCTTCTGCACGCCAGCTCTCCTTTCTCAATGTGGAAGGCCTCCCCTGGCTCTGCAGGCCTTCCCTGAGGCCTGTCTTCTAAACTCAGAGCCCTCAGCTGCTATACTGGTCAGGATTCTCCAGAGAAGCAGGATGATTGATTGATTGATTGATTGAAAATAATTGCCTTATGTGATTATGGAGGCAGAGAAGTCCCAAGATCTGTAATCAGGAAGTTGGAAACCCAGGAGAGTCAATGTTGTAGTTGTAGTCCAAGTCTACATGCTTGAATCAAGAGAGCCAACAGTATAACTTCCAGTCTGAAAGTCTGCAGGTTCATGACCCAAGAAGAGCCAATGCTTCAGTTCAAGTCCAAGGGCAGGAAAAGGCTGATGTCCCATTCCAAAGCAGTCAAGCAGAAGGAGTTCCCTCTTATTCAGCTTTTTTGTTGTTGTTCTATTCAGATCCTCCATTGATTGAATAAGGCCCACCCACATTAGAGAGTGCAATCTGCTTTTACTCAGTCTATTGATTCAAATGTTAATCTCATCCAGAAACTGCCTCAGACAAATCCAGAATAATGTTTGACCAAATGTCTGGGCACCCCATGGCCAGTCAAGTTGACATATAAAATTAACCATCACAGCTGGTGACACCTGTCCAGGCCGCTTTCCCATTGATTCACAGCTAGCTCACTTTAGGAAACAAAAAGGAGAGAAAGAGAATCCAATAAATCAATGCACAATGACAATGAGAGTAAATCTCATTCATTTAGTGGCTACTATAGCCAGGCATGTTAGACACATGCTCCCTAATCTTTGTAACAATTATGCAAGGTAGGAAAATGAGCCCCATTCTCCAGATAAGGAACTTCAAGGTCAGAGAGGTTAAGCACTGGCCCAAAGTCACACTACCAATAAGTCATTGTATCTGCTAGTGGCTCTTAGAGGTCTGTAAAAGCGTCTTCTAATTCCTGCCCTGTGGCCAAGATCCTGACTTTAATATCTGTTCTACCTGCTTGGGAGCCCTACGGTTACAGTCTCCCTCCTATGTGTTTGTAATAGCAAAGTGAAAAATCCCAACTACCTGCCCTTTAATAGGAAGAAAAGTATTGGGATGCCTGGGTGGCTCATGTCTGCCTTCAGTCCAGGGCATGATCCCAGGACCTGGGATTGAGGCCCACATTGGGCTCTCTGCATGGAGCCTGCTTCTCCCTCTCCCTAGGTCTGCCTCTTTCTGTGTCTCTCAGAAAAGTATTACTTTTATCTAAAAGGATGTGGTCCTGTCAGGAGGACAGCAGCAGAGCATGTAGATCAGGTGATCGCCAGAGTCTCAGGAATCTACGTTCCCTGGCTTCTCCTAGTAGCCTCATCTTGCTACTACTGCAAAGTCACTTAGAGAACAGCTTCTGGCTCTGAAGGGCACCCAAGGAAGACAATTCAGAAGCTGGTACTCTGAGGACACAGTGTCTTCTAGGTCTGTTGCTCTTGAGCCCGGAGCACTCTATCATTTCTCTGCCTAGATTGGTTTTACAGATTCTTTAGGACCAGGAGGCTGCCATTTCAAAACGGCTCCCTACCCCTTATTCACTGGTCACTTCAAGAATGTGACCTGATTGCTTCTTCAATCACAAGCAGTTAAGGAGGAGGTGGTGAAGTCAGCCAGCTGGAGTGCAGGTGCAGGGGCCTCAGAAAAAGTCAGAGGGATTGCTGCCATTGTACCTTTGGGTGCACGACAAGAGGCTAAGGAGTCAAAACACAAGCAAAGGCCAATGTCTTCATCTGTTCACGCTCCTGTAACAGAACATGTATACTTGGTGGCTTATAACAACAAAAGTTTATTTCTCGGAGTTCTGGAGACTGGAAAGTCCAAAATCAAGGCGCTGGTGGATTTGGCGTCTGTTGAGCCCACATTCCAGTTCATAGATGGCTATCTTCTTGCTGTGACCTGACATGGTTAAAGGGAAGGACAGACCTCTCTGGTATCTCTCTTTTAAGGATACTATTTCCAATTCATGAGGGCTTTGCCAAAGGCCCTGCCTCCCAAATATCACCACACTGGGGATTAGGTTTTTACATATGATTTTAGGGGGCACAAATATTCAGTCTATAGCAGACAGGGAGCAAAAGATCTTTAGGAACAAAATACTTCTAATTTGTATCTTTTGCTGAGAAACTGTTAGCCCAAGAAGGAGGACATTTCCTTGTTTACAAAACTAAACTTTATTAGGATAAAGGGCAAGATAAACAGGCCATTCTAAGAGCTAAGTACAAGCCCAGTGTGTGTGTGTTTAAAATAGTTCTTACCGGGATGTCTGGGTGGCTCAACTGTTTAGTGCCTGCCTTTGGCCCAGGGCGTGATCCTGGAGTCCCGGGATCGAGTCCCACATCGGGCTCCCTGCATGGAGCCTGCTTCTCCCTCTGCCTACGTCTCTGCCTCTCTGTGTGTCTCTCATGAATAAATAAATAAAATCTAAATAAATAAATAAATAAATAAATAAATAAATAAATAGTTCTTACCTACAATTATAGTTGGGCCAAGACTGTAAAGAACCTAAATAACCCTTACTCCAAAATCCACACAATACCATGCATCTTCCATTTCATCCACTGTTACCTGTACGGGTGACATGTTTTGTATAAGAAATGCTTATTCTTCCCAACTGAAATATAAGTCCTTGGGATTTCGTAGGGACCTTTTGAGGAAAATCTGTAATCAGTGATTTTTAGTCTTTGCTTTTGGCTCCAAACAAAGAAAAAAATAAATATTCATGTTTCCACCAGCAGCAGTAACTCACTATGGCATAGACACAGAGTTTCACTGCATGGTGGGAGGATGGGGTGAAGACAACGCATGTGAACTGAAAAAGCCCCTCAAGTGATTTGGATGCACAGTGGCGAGATAATTAGTGTGGGCTTCTACACGACACAGATCCTAATAGGGGACAGCCTTGTCAAGCTTCGTAGAGACCAGACAGATATCATTTTATTTCTTTTTTTTCTAACAAATTAAACAAATTTTCATTAGCCAGACAATGAAAAATAAACTTGTATCCCTTTGGATCACTCTATGTTTTCTTTATATTTTTGCTGGAAAATTAGACCAACCAGGAGCTGCATTTGCAAGATGTGGCCTTTGGAATCAGAGAGATACAGGCTTGAATTCTAGTTCCTCTTGAGGGGGGGCATGAAACCCCTTGAGCGTCACTTCTCTTCATCCTATCAGGATTTGATGTGTCTTATATGCAATAGAGACTCAGTAAATGTTTTCTGGTCTACTGCCCCTCACTGAATGTCACCTCACAAGTACATTTCCAAGAATTGGCCTGCTGTGTATATTTGTCATTTTTAGTATCTGTAGAGTATTCCATTGCAATAATGTCATAATTTGCCCTGCCATTTCTCCAGTGGTGGCAATTTGGATTGTTTCCAGTTTTCCTTTCTTATAAGCTGGACCACTATGAGCATCTTTAGACAGATTCCTTTTTTCTCCTTATTTCCTTGGAGTAAATTCCCAGAAGTAGAATTACTGGATCGAAAAGTAGGAACAGCTTTGTAGCCCTTGTTGTTTATTGCCAGATGAGTTTTCATTTTCTAAGAAGTCTGTCAGCTGGGAGAGCCCAGCATATGTGGTAGATATTATGGATGGTTTCCATCTGTCATTGCTGTTCCTGTCACAAAACCTACTGGAGAAACCATTCCCAGACTCTTAAATCCTGCAATGGGCACTAGGTGGTAGGAAATTCAGACTAAATAGAGAAGAAAGATAAAGAACTGGAATGTGTAAAGAGGCAGGGCTGGGAGAGTGAAGGTTGATCAAGCTCTCTTGGACAGGATGTGACATGACCAAGCACTTTTGTCTGGAAGTAAAGGATTCTGGGAGACAACTCTTCAAATAAATTCATGTTTACTGTTTTTACTCTACATACATTTATGAGCACTTACCTAACATGTTTCACCACTATCATTTATGTGGTGTCAGAACCTGTCTTCCCACTCACTTTGAAATGTGAGGACCATGAAGGGTTAAAGTCTGGCCCTGCTGACTAGTGACTTCCCTCCCCTAAGATACTAGAACAGAAAAATCTTGCTTAAGAAGCTGAGGATGCTGGCACCTGGGTGGATCAGTGGTTGAGCATCTGCCTTCAGCTCAGGTTGTGATCCCAGGGTTCTGGGATCAAGTCCCACATCGGGCTCCCTGCAGAGAGCCTGCTTCTCGCTCTGCCTATATCTCTCCCTCTCTCTGTGTATATCTCATGAATAAATAAATAAAATCTTAAAAAAAAAGTTGCTGAAGAAAACCCATTGAGTATATGTGTGAATAGAGCCTCAAATCAGAGGCAAAAAGTAAAACTGAGGCACAGAACACATGCAAGAGCATCCCTGGGATAAGTAACTGAAAGTGCTAGAAGCAAGCATGATGGGAGTATACTTAGATTAAAGGAAGGAACTGGACAGGGTGGGGAAAGGGTGATGACAGTGGTAAATCAAAGAAATTTCCTAAAGCTTTTTTTTTATTATGCTATTCAAATCTTAAATATCCTTGCCAATGTTATTTTTTGCTTGATCTATTGATAACCATGAAAGCTGTATTAAAATACTGAAAGATTTGTTAATAACTCTTTATAGATCTAACAAAGAGTTTATGGTTTTTGAAGCTATGCTATTCACTGAATATGTTTCAGACTGTTATCTTCCTGATAAATTGAAGTTCATAGCATGATGCTCTCTTTCTTCAAGCTTTTCCCCTCAAAGTCTATTTTGATTTACATTGATTTGATTAAATCTGCTTTCTTTTGGTTAATATTTTCCTGGTATAGTCTCCCACTTTAAAGCTTCTCTGTGTTCATACATTATAATTGAATCTCTTATAGAAAGCAGGTGGCTAAATTTTGTTTCTTTGTAGTCTGAGAGTCTTTATATTTTAACAGGAGAGTTTAATCCATTTACATTTATTTGGATTACTGATTGATTTGGATTTATTTCTACTCTCTTATTTCTATTTGTCTTTTCTATTCAAACCACTTTTATTGTCTCACACTCACCCTTCTTACCTTCTTTGACCTGATTGCATTTTTTTCTCTTATTAATTTCACTTTTCCTTCTAGTTGTTTGGAAATTAAACACCCCATTCTACCTTTTTCAACAAAGCTTAAATGGTGTCATTACCTTTTTCTCAAAAAATACCATGAGCTTTGAAGTAGGCAGGGCCAGATCTTCAATCTGATCACCTACTCCTCCAATCTTACATAGTATTTTTGTCCATATTATAATTCTAGTCTCTTTGCCCCAACAGACATTAGCATTATCTTGGAAATTAAATGTTTTCTTAGTTTCATCTACAAATCTACCAAAATCTTTATTCACCATATCTTTCTTCAAAAACATTAGCTGCTCCCAACCATATCCATGCAATTCCATTCCCTTTATAGCCTGTCTTCTGTTAATTACCCAAACACCTGACCCACCCACCTGTATGGAAATATATATATTTCCATACAGGTATGGAAGGAATATTTGTATAACTCACCAGTTCACCATGGTGAAAATTTTAACAGTTTTTCACTCACACCTTGTGGCAGGAACATACATGTTTTATCTTCCACCAGTCATGGCACTCTTATTGCTAGCAATCAGATCAAAAATTTCATATTCACAACTGCTTTCTTGGGACACTCCAGGAACTGACTGCTGAAGGTCAGATTTCCTGAAAAGCAGACTCTGGGATGGACATTAGCACATAATAAACTTACTGGGGGAATACTCTCAGAATAAACACACTGAAGAGCATGAAAAAGCAGAATTGAGCAGAGGGAGAAGTTAGGCTGCTGAAGCACTCACAGCAAAGTTCTCGGCTCATCCCAGATGGAGCTCTGGAGTGTATAGACCTTCACAGGGTCTCTCAGGACCCCTCAGGAAGGGGGTGTGACTTTGGATAAGAGCTACTATTCACATTAAGTTTTAAGTAAAGAAGAAGAAGAGCAAAAAGGGGTGCCTGGGTGGCTCAGTGGTTGAACATTTGCCTTTGGCTCAGGGCATGCTCCCGGGTCCTGGGATCAAGTCCTGCATTGTCTTCCTGCAAGGAGCCTGCTTGCAGGGATCCTGCTTCTCCCTCTGCCTGTGTCTCTGCCTCTCTCTGTGTGTCTCTCATGAATAAATAAATAAATAATTTTTAAAATAAGAGCAATAGGGCTCCAGTTCGAGGATGTAGTATGGTCAGGGAAAGATTTCTTTAAGTGAAAAAGATGTTAAGCTAAAGGGGAGGAATTGCAGCAAGAGAGTTTTCCAGCCATCAGGAGGGCTATGGCCCGCCAGTGGATAGGATGCCCTTTGTTGAGAATTATGGTACTGTAAGAGAACAGCCTTGAAAACTCTGGACCATTTGGGAAACGAGCTCTGTGTATGAGTGCAGATGTGTGTGTTTAAAAGTTACTCATTCAACACTCGTGAGAATGGAGAGGTACTCCTGAAACTCACACAGATGGGGAGATCTTGAAGGGAACCAGACCTAGAAGAGAATTTATGCTTTCAGGAAATTTACAATTTAAAAAACCTGTTGAATTTACTGAATCACTATTTCCCAAACTTATATGACCACTGAACTTTTAATTTTTCTGGAATATCTGTTGATGTGTCTGTCTCATAACCCACAACCCTGAGATCATGACCTGAGCCGAAATTAAGAGTCGGACACTTAGTAGACTGAGCCACCCAGGTGCCAAAAAAGCTTTTTTAAAATCATCCTTCTATTTCATTCAATTTATGTCCTGATTTGTGAATTGGCCATTGGAAGACTGAGCAAAATCTTGAAGTTGTTACTAGGCTCATTATTTCCCAAATTGCCTTGAGGAATGTTATGAATTGGTCACCTGTGAGGGGACTTAGATGGTCTCTAAGTAAATGTTATACTAAGTAGTGGGCCCCTTGATAGGAAGAGAGACCCCAAGTGAGCAGCACAGAGCCTTGCTTGTCCAGACATGGCCTGGACACCTCCCCTTCAGGAGAACGGCTCTGAGGAAGGAGGAAGATGCAGGCCGGGCCTGGGTGAGGAGACTTCTGGAGAGATTGAGGAGCACAAGGGAGGCCAGGATTTGGGGCCAGGGTCTCCCTGGGCTGATGCCTGCCATTACCCTGTCACATAATCCTGACCCAGGCCAATTTTTAATCTCCCGGAGCTTCTGTCTCATTTGCAAAATGGAGGAGAGTAATAATCCACACCTCACAGGGTCTCCATGAGAATCAAACAGGAAAACAGGGATGTGAAAAAATTATGTAAACTGTAAAGCACTCCACAAAGAGGGATCTTATGACTTACTTATTCCTTCACAAAGTGCATTTCAAAGAAAGCTAAACAAACTCCCCCAAACTTTCCACTCTCAAGGCTATTTTTATTTTGTGATTTTCCAAGCCTCAAAATGAAATTGAAAAAAAAAAAAACAAAAAACCTTCAGCGGCTGCTTTTTATATGGTAGTTTATAAGAGTCAGGATGAAATAGAAATCATGATAGCACAAGGCCCCAAGTTTACATTCTCAGAGGGAGGCCGAGGGCTGGGAGCGCTGATGACTTTCTAGAGGGCAGCTGAAATCACTAACGCCAGCCTGGCTCTAACTAGCCTGTGTAGTTTTAAGTGGTCTAATCAGCCCTGCTTTTCACAAACACAAATAAATAAAAATTGACATTACATCGGGCAACAATATGGCATGCCCTGTGCAATTAGAACCAGCTGAGTTTATGCACCCCATGGTTTACAGAGAAGGCAGCCATGCACTGCACTCTGGGGACAGATGTCTATGTGGCTTCTTAACGCACATGTTCCAGAGCAGTGGTTCCCAAACCCTCGGGGGGATGCAGACTTCTTTCAGATGGCTCTGGGGATCCATACGTTGCAATAGCCATGTCAGTAGACTAGCTAAACACTGGCTCCCACATATACACAGGCATAATTTTCAAGTGTGCATGCATCTACTGGGGGCTTTGTTCTTCAGGTATTTTCTCAATTAACAGATATGAAATGTACAAGACTCTGATGTTGGGGGGGGTGTCATATTAACCAAGGGTTGTCATGCTCAAAAGGTTTGGAGCTCATTGCCTTCATGTGACAAAAGCCTCAGAATTTATCAAAATCAAATTTAAGAATGCTGTGACACATGGGAAAAAAGGAACAACAGGGGTCTGAGAAAGGCGGGAGACAAAATTTGTTCTAGAAGTTTCAAAGACTAGACCTGCTCTTTGGAGTTAAAAAAGTCTTCTATATTGTTCTTCCTCTCAGGTCATGTCTGGCCCTCCAGCCTTGCCTCCTTCCAGAAGAAGCTCCACACTGCAGCGAAAGCTGTCCCTAAAATGCGCATCTGTCACACCCCAGCTCCAGAAACTCCTCACTACCCTGGGCCCTAAATCCAAACTCTTTCAAGTGGCTCGCAAGGCTCTGTGCAAGACATAAGCCACTCTTCTCAGACCTCACAGCCTGGCCCTTCATAGCTCACACTCTCTACTTAGCTACTCAGCCTCCCTATTTACACCCCTCCCCCCACCTTGGCTTCTTCATTTACACACACTTATACCCTCAGCCTCCAATGCTTGCACCATCCTCACCTTTGCCTGAATAACTGCTTTCCCAATTTCACATCTTGGTGTAGATGTCATTTACTTTGGGAAGGTTCTCCAGAAGCTTTCCTCTCAAAACAAGTCTACGGGGGAAGGGAACTCGTTTAGAACGGAGCCAAGAGGCCAGCAAGGGGAGCTCTCTGCCCCAGCATTTGTCATTAATTGCAGACCCAATAGGAAGACAGGATACCACCTGAATGCGGTTACCCCTTTAGTATCCCAGCAGGAGGAAGAAAGCTTTTCCTCTTCCCGCTGCAACAGCCCAGCCAATGAGAGCCTGTCACTACTCAGCCAATGAAAAACCACTATACTTCAAACTCCCAGTTTACTCCAATGGATTTTTTGTTATATAGCAGCCTTTGTAACTTCCTTTCTTTCTCTCTAAATGGGGGTTCCTCTCCTTTGTTCTGTAGATTTGTCTATGATTTTGTCAGAGCTTGCATGTCCTGCATTGTAAATTCGGGTATAAAAACTTTTTCGCTCATAGATAACTGGCAATTTTATTTTTTAAGGTTAAGGGGTCCAAATTAATTAGCTCTCCTATAGATCTAGCTCCCTATTTCGTTGTGTCACGGAAGCATGAAATGTGCCTGATTCCCCAGATCTAAGCTTCATCAGGGTGAGGTCTGAGCTTTGCTCCCTAGTGTGTCCTTGTGGCAAAAGGTCAATGAATAGTGGCAGAATAAATGTGTTTCAGCGTTTAGCTCCCCCACATCACCGCACGTAGCCAACCGCTTCCTCCTCAAGCCCAATGGTCCTGGGAACTGGTGCTAACTGTTGTTGAAGAACAGAGCAAAAGCCCTCAGAAGGTTTTGGCATTGATTACAGGCTCTTTGAAAAAGATGCTTGAGTTGGGGGAAAAGACGAAAAAAGAAAAGAGCTGACTCAGTGGAAAAGACCAAAAAAAAAGAGAGGGAGAGAGAGAGTTAAGGTTCTCTCTCTCTCTCTCTCTCTCTCTCTCTCTCTCTCCTGAGTCACTCACTGATCAAAAAATCATTAACATTCTCTCTTGAAGTTGTAGGTGCTACTGAAAATAAAATGTTCAAGAGAGGGCAGTAAGTTGCCCCACTTTCCCCAACAAGAGAGGGGCCAGGGCTCAAACAAGAACCCAGGCCTCCCAATGCCATGCTGTCTCCTCTTTGCAGAATGCCATGGTGCTTAGGCCTGTGTGCACACTTTCCTGGAAAAATTGTGCCAACTCTCAAAAGCAGCATGTGTGCCCTTCAGCCGGAAATGGCCTCAGTAAATACGTATTGCTCCTTGACTTGCAAAGCAAATATTTACTCAAAACCCACATAGCATGGAGCATAAATTCCTGACAGCCTTGGGCAGTTTCTAACTCACTTATCGTTTATTTTTAATTTGTTTTTTAGTGTGTATATTTTCTGCATTAGACCTGGAATAAACAGAGTGCAGAGGAGAGGCTGGGGGAATTGAAAAGTGGTTTTTACTAAAAAACTCTAGTCCCTGCCTGTTACCTTTAAATTCTAGTTTCTGACAAGTCCATGAGCAAAACCAATCAAGCTGAAACGGAGTCGGTGCTCTATTTAAGGGTGGTCTTGAAAGCAATGCAACATGCTGAAGAATTAGGGAGACACAAGTGGCTCTCAGTACACACATCAGATTGAGCTCTGGATATCAGGGTTCTGGTTCTGACCCTGTCTCTAACTAGTTGATGACACAGAGCAAGTCACTTAACCTCTCTGAACTTCAATTTCTTCAACTAAATAATGTGACTAATGATGTTCCACCTACTTCACTATATTGACAAAAGACCAGGGGCACATGGGGAGCTCAGTTGGGTAAGTGTCCAAATCTCAGTTTCTGTTCAGGTCATGATCTTGGGGTCGTGAGATCCACCTCTGTGTTAGACTCCATGTAAGGGGGGAGTCTACTTGAGATTCTCTCTCTCCCTCTTCCCCTCCCTCCATTCACTCTCTCTCTCTCTCTCTCTAAATAAATGTTAGGGGGAAAAAAGACCAACTTGAAGGTGAAGCTCAATATCCATCCACCAAGTATTTAACAACAGGCTACTAGGGGCCTGGCAGTTCTAGGAACTGAGAAGACAGCAGCAAACAAAATGAAATGTGGGTAGCTGTTCTCATGGAGCTTGCACTCAGTGTGGGGCAGATAGATGATAAACACAACATAAGTAATAGGCCTGATGCTAAGCAATAAGAGGAACAATCATCATGATAAGGAAATAGAGGATGATGGGGTGGGTTGCCATTTCATAAAGGGAGGACAGTAAGAGGCTCTGATAAGGTGAGTCCTGAAGGAGGTGAGGGAAGAGAATCCCAGACAGGAGAGAGAGTAGAAACAAGTCTCTGGTGGCAATGCTTGGAGTGTTCAAGTAGGAAGACAAAGGCTGCTGGAGCAGAATGAGAGTGAAGAGGGATAGCAGGTGGGATCAAGGGGGAAGGATGGGGTTCCCAAAATTTAACGTACATAAGCATCCCTGGGGGTACTGGGAAAGGTTATCCAGAGAATCCCCCCACCTTGTAATAAATGGCAGCCCAGAATCTTGCATGTGCAAAGGATTCCCTGGACCACAATCAACACCATCCCAACCTGATTCAAGATGCAAAAAACACTTCCTAGTAACCTATGAACATATTCCCATTCACACCAGCTCAGCTCGTATAAACTACATGGTATAAATTTTAGCCCATCTTTAGATAATGACACTGTGTTTTAGAATCTGCAGTTCATCTGCAGAACTGGACATTAATTTGGACATTGTTAGCTATAGGCATGAGGGACTGAGCCATTTCTTTATTCATGAGATGGGCTCTGTTTCTTTGTGTGAAATCTGGCAGACGTTCCCAGTCTTGTTGGCTTACCTGCCAGTAACTTGCCTGCCTGTACTTCCCAAATCAGAGTAGATGGAGCCTGAGTCTTGATCATAGCCAGGGAGCAGCTGGAATTCCTGGCAGGTAGACGGGAGCCATCAGCAGGTGTGCATGGGCCAGGGCAGGCCGGTCAAGTTGGGCAGCGTAGGAGAGACACAACAAGCCAGCCCAGGGCTCCACTGTGGTGAGGGAAGGATTAAGCCTGGCCCCAGGACCACTGAGTAAGGCTTGGAAGAAATGGAGAGAAATATTTAATAAGCACCTACTGTTTCTATGCACAATCTCATTAAATCCTCACTAACCTGCAAAATTGAATAGAGAAAAGTGAGACCCAGAGATTCTGAATGACTTGCCCAAGGCCACAGGGTTATTATGAGGTAATTGGTGGGATTAGAACACACTGACTCAGGGGCACCTGGGTGGCTCAGTGGTTGAGCATCTGTCTTTGGCTCAGGTTGTGATCCTGGGATTGAGTCCTGCATTGGGCTTCCAGCAGGAAACCTGCTTCTCCCTCAGCTTATGTCTCTGCCTCTCTCTGTGTGTCTCTCATGAATAAATAAAATCTCTTAAAAAGAAAAAAGAACCCACTGACTCCAAAGCTTGGCCTCTTTCTAGGCAGGACACCGGAACTATTGCTTTGAAATGAGTTCTTTTATCTTGATCAGTTCAACGAAGTTCTGTCTGGAGGTGAGTAGTTGAGGCAAGTCCTTCTTCTTGCCATCCCAGGAATCTGGAGAGATGGCCATATTTTCCAGACATATCTGGGGTTCAGGTAGGAGAGAACGGTCCATGTTCCCTCAGGAATCTGTTGATCTGGCCCTTTGAAGGGATGCCCATCTCTTCAACATCAGAGCCCTCATTCTTAGCATCCCTTCAGTCTGGGCAGGGCTTCTGGCCCTGGGCACCTATCCCCCTTCACATCGACCATCTAGCTACCCAGCCAGCCAGGCTGGCTGACTCAGAGATGTCAGCCCAGCTTCTGTGTCTCCCCAAGTCTGAAACACTGATTTGTTTTATAACCATCTGCCTCTGTTTCCTTCTTCCTTCTTGGGCTTATTGGCACTCGCTCTCATTTGTGGGCACCCTTGTTAATGGAATAGCATCTGCAAATATGGGAATCTTTGCACCAGTCCCACATTGTTGATATCTCTGGAGTCATTTATAAAAATATCTCTGGCATTCCCTGCCTGACATGGTTCCACATCATGCTCTACTTGCAGGCAAGCTTTGCCAGCCTGATAAGGAGCCCTTTACTTGCCCTGTAGGGAATATGACTCATATCACCAGCTTTCCTTCCCTTTCTAGAGCTCATGTTATCCATAAAAGGGGCCATTATAAAGGTCATGGAGAAGATTAATCCCAGTCCTGGGTCTTAAACATTTTCTGTAGGATACAGTTGATTCAGTGGTAACTTGAGGACAAATAGTTTGATTTCAAATGAGTTAGCTTAACTGAAGGATGTTTATCTCAGTGACCTGTCTATTCATCTTGGGAGTGGCTAGTTTATTTTATTTTTTTAATTTTTATTTATTTATGATAGTCACACACAGAGAGAGAGAGGCAGAGACACAGGCAGAGGGAGAAGCAGGCTCCATGCACCAGGAGCCGACGTGGGATTCGATCCCAGGTCTCCAGGATCGCGCCCTGGGCCAAAGGCAGGCGCTAAACCACTGCGCCACCCAGGGATCCCGGGAGTGGCTAGTTTAGCAAGGCGCTGGATAGTTCAGCTGAAATCTGGCTAGCAAAACCTTGGGCTGGTTAGCTCATATTTGGTTTGCAAATTATAGCTCAAGGGTTAGTTAATGTATTTTTCTGGCAGAGTAGCTCAACTTGCTATAACACTGGGCTTTGGAAGAAAAACCCTGATCTTTATCTCTCTGACAGTAAGTCAGCATCACTCTACCAGATTCATTAACCACATACTTCAGGCCTAACCCCAGGTAGCAAACATCCTGGTACTAAGTATGAATGGATCCCAGGGAGGAATCCCTAAGATCTACATCACAGGAGGAATAACTCTAAGTTCAACCTTTAGCTCATATATAGGAAATTGAGTCTATATTGTCTTTGAACCTGCAGCATGGCTCAAGTAGAATAGTGACGATAAGCAAATGAGATAATGTCCATCTCCTCATTTATTTAGTGGTGCTTACTCAGCATCCACTCCATTCTAGGCCTTGAAAGTACAGACAAGACTATATTGTGTATACCATTTAATATTCCTCCCTTGCAGTTAGGAGTGGCCATGTGATTGAAGTTTGGCCAATGGAATGCAGGCAAAGTGATGTGCAACACTTCCAAGAGTGGCCTATAAAATCTCCTACAAAATCCTCCACAGTCTTTCTCTCTTCTTGTATTTGCTAGCAGATGAAGAAGGTCCAGAACAGGACTATGAGATCCTACAGGAGCCACAAATGGGGAAAGGAGTCACACCACTGCACAAATCAAAGGCCTCTCCTAAGCCCCTAAAACTCAGAGACTGCCTGTTACAGCATTTAATCTATCCTGACTGGTGCACTGTCCTTCACCTTATACTCATCACTTTCTCAGGGGACTTTGCCTCTTTTTGTTCCCAGAAAGACAGGCCATCCAGAGAGTTCCTCAACTTCCTTCTGCTACCTCCTTGACTTGTCCATGTGTCTTTCTCCTTGCTTTTCCCCATCCACACCACTCCAGAGGACAGATCCATCGATGTGGGTGCTCGATCTCATCCTGTCATCTGTTTTGCACCTGCGTCTTGTTGACTGCCCTCTGCCCCCGCCAAAATTCATTTAACTCTCCTCTCTCCTTAAAGAAAAGAGAGTCTCACCTAGAAGTGGGTAGTTGAGGCCAGTAATCCTCCCTGTCATCCCAGAAATCTGGATAGTTTGCCAGATACTCCAAAGAGATTTGGGTTCAGTGGGGAGGGGGTGGCCCATGCTCCTTGAGAGCTCTGTTGATCGGCCCTTTGCAGGGGATGCTTCTCTCCCTAAATAAAATATGTGAGAGAGGATGTATATCTATCCTGTATCTCATTGAGACAACTGATATAGGCCCCAGTTTCTGGTGAAGAGGCCAGAGTTTCTATTTCTACCTTATCAGTCATTGATTCCTTAACCCACAGCATCTGGCTTCCTCTCCTGCTGTCTTGGTACTTTCATGCAAAGGTCACTAATGACCTCTAACTGTCAAATTAGGGGATTTTTCTCAGCATCTTCCCACTTAATCTCTCAGAAGCACTTGACACCTGGCCAGCATCTCTTCTAACTCACTCTTGGTCAACATTTTCAACCCCTCACTCTCATGGTTCCTTCTGATGCCCCTACATGGAAGGATGCCCTTAGGTTCTTCTCTCTGCCAACTCTTCTCTTGAAATTCTCTTGTTTGGAAAATAGGGCTATTACCACTAATAATAATAACAATAGCTAACATTTAGTGAATCCAAATGTCAGACATGTGCCAGCATATCACATGTGTTATCCCGCCTCACCCTAATAAGGACCCTCTGAGGTTGGGGCGCTACAACCCCATTCCACAGATAAGGAATCAAGGCAAAAACTGGGTTAAGGAACGTGTGCAAGGTCACCACTGGCAAGAGGTGGAGTCAGATGAGGCTAGTGCAATGCCCTTAAGGTGTCTTTTCTCATATTTGAAAAAGGAGCCTCTTTCTTCTGGGCAGATGCAGCCCTGATCCAGAGAGCTTGGATTGGCAAACAGAGGGGGCATTTAGCTCCACTTGCCTCCTTAGCCATGCCCCCTGATTCGGGCACAAAGTGCAGGCATGTGGAGGTGAAACTCATACCCTGGCCTCTCTGACTCCTGAGACGCTGTGCGCCTCTCCAGTCCTCAATCCTGGCCTCGCAGGGCATTGTGGGGATTAAAACTAAACAGATCACAGATCCAAAGCTCTTGGCTCAGAGTTGGCATGGGAGAAATACATGATATAAGAAAGTTACTATTATTGTCACTACTATTCACATCGTCGTTCTCAACGACTTGCAAAGTCTCAATAAGCAAATTCATCAAAGACTTCATTTTGTCCCCTGTGCCAACTGTATGCCAGGTGCGGAGGTTACAAAGGAGTGAAACACTCTCCCTGCCTCCTGGAATTAAAAATCCAGCAGGAGAGAAAGCCACACAAACAGCGAATTAGAGTAAAAGGCGACCAGTACAGCGATAGAGGTGGGACAAAGAGCTGTATGAGCACGGAGAAGAGAACATGATGCCAGCCTGGGGTAGGGATGGGAACCGAGGCAGCTTTCCTGACAGCTTCAGAAAGGAGGGGATATCTCAGAAGCATCTGGATCACTAGGAGGGGCAATCCAGAGAGGGGAAACCGCATAAAGAAAAGCATGCAGGGGATCCCTGGGTGGCTCAGTGGTTTAGCGCCTGCCTTAGGCTCAGTGCGTGGTCCTGGAGTCCCGGGATCGAGTCCCACATCGGGCTCCGTGCATGGAGCCTGCTTCTCCCTCTGCCTGTGTCTCTGCCTCTCTGTGTGTGTGTGTGTGTGTGTGTGTGTGTGTCTCATGAATAAATAAATAAATAAACTCTTAAAAAAATACAAGAAAAGCATGCAGGTGGGTGGACTACCTGGTGTGCGTGACCTGGAATTTGCCCTCAGCAATGGGAAGTCACTAAAGTATCTAAGCAGGGCTATGACATGGTCAGATCCTGGTTTTAGAAAGAAAGCCTAGCATCTAGAACAGTGTTTTGCACATAGTAGGTGCTCATTACACACTTGATGGATGACTAGAGGGATGGAGGAATGATATAAAGAATAAGACACTCTCAGGAAACTTTGCCTCCTGGCAGAAGCACTGACATTCCACGTGAATTTCAACGTCCTCTGGGATTGTGTAAACATGTGTGCTCACGTATTTATTTTAATCCACTGTGGAACAAACTTGGACTAAATGGAGAATGTTAGCACTGGAAGAGTCCCTGATGAGGAATTGTTCCTGTCCAATCTTTCCAGCCCAGAAGCTGAGGCCTAGAGAGGGAAGTGGCTTATTAAAGTGATTTGTCTCATGAGCCAGCCACAATTTTGGTTGCTGCAGTGTGACCTTCCTTGTGTCTAATGGTTTTTCTAACTTTCTGATTTGATCAGGTGCTCCATTCAGGGACCTTACCCTCTACTTTAAAAAAAAAAACAAAAACTTTTATATTGCCACCTCCATGCCTTGTTTAGATGTCTGTGCCCTGCCTAGAATGCCTCCTTCTCTATTTTTTCCAAAGATTATCCTTCAGGGTGCTTTCCTTCCAGGAAGGCTTCCTTGACTACCTTGGCATGAAGTGATCTTTCTCTTCCACTGGCAGTAGCTCTTGGATACTTATTACATGCCAAGAACCATGCTTAGCAATTTTTTAAAGATTTTTATCACAAAAGACACAGAGAGAGGCAGAGACACAGGCAGAGGGAGAAGCAGGCTTCCTGCTAGAGGCCCGATGCAGAACTCAATCCCAGGACCCCGGGATCATGACCTAAGCCAAAGGCAGATGCTCAACCACTGAGCCACCCAGGCGCCCCCCCTCATGCTTAGCAATTTATAACTTTCATTATACTTAATCCTTACAGTGGCCCTGTGAAATATAGATCATTGTTATTGGCAGTTTACAGAAAAGGAAACTGAGGCACCATCAAGATAATAAAAGCAAATCATGTACCAGAATCTGGACTAAACATCTTTCACAGATTGCCTGAATCATCCACATAACACCCCATTAAGTCAGCACTCTTATTATAATTTCCACTTACCTGATAAGAAAACTAAGGCTCAGAGATGAACTTGCTCAAGTTCCCATAGAGATGAGCTGGTTCCAGGATCAAGCCCCATATACTGTCTCTATAGGCCCATTGACTTCCCAGTGAGGTGAGTGAGGACTTAGGGAGGGCCAGCCTCCAGCACAGCAGAGCCAGGGTGCCTGTTGAAAGCTCACACTTCATCCCCTCTGCTAGTCAGTCTTCTGCAGCCCCGACTGTGCACCCGAGGCATCTGGCTCTGTCCATTGTTATTAAATCACATGTCTGTTCCCATGTTTTACTCTAGCTGGATTGCAAATGCCTTCTGGATAGAGAAAATGCCTTGGATATCTCAATGTCCCGCAGGGCCCCAACAAACTGCTACCAACACATAGGTGCTTATGCACTACTAGATAATTGATGAATGAGACTACTCAGCAATGGAAACAAATCTTGCATCTTCTGAGTATGGAGAAGTTGTTGGAAGACAGCAACCCAAAGCTACACTGTAGAAGCAGTAGTTGCAGATCCCATTTACTTTTCATATCCTATAAAATAGATACCAGAACAAAAATAGCCAACTTATTGTTATGTGCTCAATTAAAAAAAATCTTGATATTCATATTTCCTTTGAAGGTGGGTTGCCTTTTTTGATTCCACCCGGTCCCTGTAACACCACCAAGTAGTGACTCTCTAAATATTGCTAATCAGCTAGTACATAAGGACAGATTACATTTTAACACTGAGGAATATATTTTTGTGAAGTTTTTGGTCCCCTGGACTATTATTATTATAACCTAAATCCCACTGATTTTACACGGGACCTGATTTCTTTATGTGAATTTCCTCCCTCACTAACATAAAGACCTACTCCCTAGAACAGACTGTAAAGTTTTGAAACAGCTTTCTATAAAAGAAAAAATATATATATAAAATTATAAGTAATATAATTTTATATATATATAAAAGAAAAAATATATATATATTATTGCCAGACTTTTATTTTTCCAGCTCCTACAATGAAGAGGTTAGATGTTTCCCGTAGGAGTCCTTCTCAGGACCAGTTTTAATCCATCGTGTTGTCGCCCCCTATTGGTGACAGTTGGACGGTGACTTGCTCTGTAAGCAAGTTAGGACTGGGAGCTTCTTGTCTTGAAAACATCCCCATGCCTTTGCAGCTAAAAACATTTTGCTTTCTACAACAAATCTGCCAACCAGAGGAAACATGTTTCTCTTACTAAACAAAAAGCTTACCCCATTCTCAGAGCCCTCCATCACTAGCTGTACAATAACTCCTACTTTCAGTTTGTCATGATCATACCCCCCCATTCTCATTGCACCGAGCTCCTTCTGAGGAATTCTTTTTTGTTCATCTTTGTTTCCTCTGAGCCTAGCACAGCACCTGAAACATAGAAAGTACTCAGTAAAAGTTTGTTATGTACATGTATGCATAAATTAATGAAAGCACGAAAGGATGGGAGGGAAGAATGAGGGCGGGAAGGAGGGAGGAAGGAGGGAGGGAGGAAGGGTGGGAGGGAGGAGGCATTGTCTAAGCCTCTCAGCTCCTGGTGAGCTACAGAGAGTCATGTTTGGTTTACAGAACAATTTAGTCATCAGCAAGTGCTTCAGAATTTTCATCAGCAGATTCTACAATTAGGGTAAAATTCTTGTTTTTTCCTTCCTCCCTTTTTCCTGTGGCTGAGCAGGATGAAAAGCTTGGTGCTCTTTAGGTTGTCGTTATTAGACTTTCAGGTCCACAGGCTGTGCTTTCCACTTTTTTCCTTGAGGTTTTCAGTAATTGCACAGCAGCTCAGGTATTTTCTCTGTTCCAGAAGGAAGACTAAAGGAAACTAACCCTGCAGAGCTGTGGTGGATATTTGTAGGTCGGATTGTCCAGCATCAGTCCTCTATTAGGGAACTGTGCACTGGAGCAGCCTGCAGGGTGCAGTGCCCTGCTTCTTCCTGGTCCCCTGGCAGTCACTCCTAGAATTTAGCCCGAGAGCAGCCAGCTGATTACTCTTGCCCTTGACTTGGACTCCTGAAGGGATGGTGGAAAAGCGAATGGTCATTAAAATTCCTTTGTAGTAGCAGCTATTGTGGGGAGCAGAGGGGTATCTTTGGCTGGAGTGGCCATGAGGGGACAGTGAAAGAGCCACATCTCTTGAGAAACAGTTGGGGTTGGGGTTCTGGCTTCTTGACCCTCTGGAGCTGTTTTGCTTCTAGCCTCTATTCCAAGCATGGTCCCCTAGACTTTCCGGGAATTCTGTGAGCCCACATAGTCTGCCAACCAATTTGTCTTTTGACTCTACGAAGTGAGAGTCAGTTTCTGTTATTTGTACCTGCAAAAAGTTTAATACAATCGTAATCAAAGGGAAAAGAGAAATCAAAAGAGAGAGAAAAAGAAAGAAGGATGGGAGGAGGGAAGTCTTCTGATCCACAAATGAGGGTCTAGCTCAATGCATAGAAGCACTCAATTGGTTGAATGCAGGCAAATCCTTTTATGAAAAATTAATGTCTAGACGATGCTTGTTTGGTAGTCTCCTAACTTGATCCCCATCACAGCTCTAGGGGTTCTTTAAGGACAAGGTCAGCTCAAGTCAGTTTTTTTCTCTAATCCTTGTTACTCAAAGTGTGTAGTCCATGGACCAACAGGAACGACTGGGGAACTTGCAGAAATGCCGAATCTGCCCCTCCCCAGACCTACTGAATCAGAATCTGCACTGAGGCAAGGTCGCCAATGATTATATGCACAATACAATTTGAAAAGCATGGATCCGATTACCATTAAGTTATTTACCCTGTCAAATCTCAGATTTCTCATCTATATATTGAGAATAACAATAATAAGATTTAACCCAGTTATAGATTAGAAGCATATGAAATTGTCGACATTTAACCATTTTGACCTAAAGAAATGACAATTCCATATGGTTCAATCTAATGCCCGTTCTTAGTATTAAATATAATTATCCATAGAAAGTGCTTGCCACAGTGCTGGACACAAGGTAAGATTAGTAAATATGTCCCCAGCCCAAGTTCTGGCAGATTTTTTTCAATTCACGTTTCACACACTCAGGACATTGGAGATAAACCACAACAATTCTTGGACAGAAGGAGAAAAGGTAAGGGGCACCTGGGGGGTGCAGTCGATTAAGCGTCTGACTCTTGATCTCAGCTCAGGTCTTGATCTCAGGGTTGTGAGTTTAAGTCCTGCACTGAGATCCGCCCTGCATGTGGAACCTACTTTTAAAAAAATGTAAGAAGAAGGAGATAAGGTGATGAGTTAATTGACATAGGGAGAAAGCAAACGATTATTTTAATTCAACATTATTTCTTATGCACCTGCTCTGTGCCAGCCACTCTGCCAGCTGCTCAGCACACTGAGGAGAGCCCAACAGCCAGGGTCTCTGGGAAAGATATCAGCCACATATTCAGCTCTAGTACATGCAATAGTGGAAAGTCATTTACATATATTCTCTCATTTCATTCTCACAGAACCACGAGGAGGGAATTAGCTCCATGTATAAATAAGAACTAAGACTGAGTTTAACAAGGGTCCAAAGCCATCTATGAACTCATAGATGATAAAACTACATTTAGAATCCAGACACGGTTAGCTAACCATTGAGCTCAACTGCCACAGTATGTCCCCATGGTGGGCTTTTTGCCTCTCCAGTTTCAACTGCTTTTATAATTTTCCAATCTTTTCTTCATCTCTATCACAGTGGAGTCTCAAGACTCCCAAAGTTGTCTTACAGTTGTATCCAAAAGCCTGGGGCACCTGGGTACCCTGCCATTTCATGCTGCCCCCATAAGTTACCTCTTCAGCCATCACTGTGGCCTTTCTTTTCTTTTCTTTCCTTTTCATTTCTTTTTTCTTTTCTTTTTTTTTTTTTAAGGTTTTATTTATTCATTAGAGACATAGGGAGAGGGAGAAGTAGGCTCCCTGTGGGAGCCTGATCCCACTGATCCTGGGATGAAGTGACATGAGCCAAAGGCAGACGTTCAACCACTGAGCCACCCAGGTGTCCCCACTGTGGCCTTTCTAAAACAGATGTGGTCATGGATTCATTCATTTGGTAGAAAAATACTGAGTGTCCGCTGTGGCCAGGCACTGTGCTGCAGCTGGCAATACTGGGAGGTAGCAGATGCTGCTGGTACCTGCTTATATTCCCTCAGGCCTTCCCATTTTGGGGGTGAGCTGATCCAACAGACACCCATGCCTTAGGGTCTTTATTTATTTATTTTTTTAAAGAGAGGGAAACAGCTCTGCCTACGCACAGGGCAGGTCAGAGAAGTACCAGAATTAACACCCCCTGGGGCAGCCCTCTCGCCATGATTTATGGGAGATGGCATATAAATACTTCAGCTCTAGCTCCTTGAGCAGGATAAGTCTAAGCCAGGTAATCTACATGGGCTCCCAGCGTCCCTCAGCAGGGTCAGGCTCTAGTTTCCTCACAATGGAAAGGTGATTGAGAATGCATTCTTCATTTGCTGCCTTTCCTTTCCTGTCTGGCCTCCCCACCCCTCTCCCAGTGCTGGGATCACCTCCTAAATATCTCCCCACATTTTCCTGGTGTTGGAGTTGGCCTCTGGGAAAACGCCAATCAAGACAAACTGTGCAAAGCTCATGTCCTCACTCTTGGAAGCACACTCATGCAGCAATCATTGCTATGTTTTCAAATCACTATTCTCTGATTACTTATTCACCAGTTGTTAAGTGGGGCTTGCAATTTCCTATGGATAAATATTATGAACAAATATGGATTTCCTGTGAAGAAATACAATTTAACAGAAACAAATTAATTACTAGGCCTGAAGCAAAATCAATATTCGGGAAAATCTGTCAAAATGTTCCCCCTTTCAGAATTTCTGATTCTCTCTTCAGTTTTCTTTGCTGCCTTTCTGAAGTGGACTTCTTAAGGAGGCCTTTTAAAGGATTTTTAAATTTAATGATAAAATAAGTTGTAAGTTCCCAGTAAATAGCACTAAGCATTGGAAGATTTTCACAACCTCGTCAGATTCTGACTGATGGTGAATTTCACAAAACCCCAATCATGATTGGCAGGGGATAGCAAGGAGCATTTTTAGTTCCCAATGATAAATGTCATCTCCCTTAGTAGAAGCAAAAACAGCTTATATCTTGTGTAGATCGACATCCTGACTGGCCACTGCCTGGCCTGCTCCTAGATTCAACTCCATTTGCCTGCATGTTGCTCTGCCTTCCCTTTGGTGTCCTTAGATCTGCAGTAAGAGACCATGGTTGGCAGGAGGTTTGGGATCCAGGGCCAGATGCCATGGTGAGTCCTACACGTCAGTCAGACTTAGGACATGGCTTCAGCATCTGCCTTTCTCTCCACCCAACTCCTACCCCTTCCCCAGGCCCTCAGTGGGAGCTATACTGCTGTCAACACAACCTGGCAAGAGCCACAATGATGGCATGGACCCCAGGACATGAACATAGAGATTCAGAGCAAGCATACACGTGGGAGCTCTGGCCCGAGTGTGGGTCTTGAGAACCTGCTAGGCAGCTTCCTGACTTTTTTTTTCTTGACAACTGAGAGAAATGGGTGAAACATTGACTCCAATTTGACCTGACAACTATGGAGTGCTCACTATGCCCTTAGCACTGTATTGAAACCCCATGCAAGAGGAAAGATGCTAAAGATGCATACGATGTGTCCTATGCAGTTAAGGAATTAATAGGCTTCTTATCAGGGAAATGATTTATACACATTTAACAATTAATTAAGAGTCTGAATCTGAGTCAGATGTAGTACAGACCGTTCGTCCAGTGTTTTTAGAGAGAAAGGCACAGAGGGGAGAGGAGAGGAATTAACCTGGATTAAGCATTTACTGGCTGCCAAATAACTTACATTCAGCTCCTTATTTAATCTTCCAACTACCTTATGAGGTAGATATTATCATTATTACTATTCTTTTTATTATTATTTCTAATTCACAGAAATGAGGAAGTCAGAGACTCAGAAGGAACAATTTACTCACATAGTTATGGAGGAAGCAGAGCTGGGATTTGAGCCCAGTCTGCTTAATTCTGAGTCTTGTGTTCTTTAATATTACATCCAATCCAAAGTTACACCGAGCTCATTTGGATTAATGTAGTGAGAGGAGACTTCAAGGACGATGAGGGACTTGAACTGGATGTGAGAGCTGGGTAGGATTTGGATGGGCAGAGAGGAGAAGGGAAGTCTGTCTGAATGTGGGACATAATATGAAAGGCAATGTGTCATGGGATGCCAGCACCTAGAAGGGGGCCTGGTACATGGAGGGCTGTAGGATGGATGGATGGACAGATAAGTGAGTAAGTGGATGGATGGGTGGAAGGGTGAGTGGATAGGTAGGTGGGTAGGTGGATTAGTGGATGAACCGGTGGGTAGGTGGATGGACAAAGGAAAGGACAAATAAGTGAAGGAATGGATGGATGGATGCCACTGCATGTATATCATGATAGCCACTTACAAACCATGAATATAAAAATGGAAGTGGGAGTGATTTTTAATAAGTATATCAATATCTCAACTCAAAAATCAATGTTGTAACTCAAATAGTCTGTGGACATATTTCCTAGAGGGTTTCACCTGCCATTAGAGTTAAGATGGTGCCGTAGTTAAGATTAAAGACTGATTTGAATTTGTATTTCACAGTTTCCTTCCTGGCTGTGGGACTTTGGGCAATTTTCTTAACCTCTCTGGGCCTTAGTTTCTTCATCCGTGTAATGAGGATAATACCTTACAGCAGTCTCCAGAGGAATAAATGAACCAGTGCTTATATAGCTCTTAACATAGTGCCTGGCATTTAATGAATGCTAAGTTAACTTTAAAAATAAATAAATACTGCAAGGCAAATTATTAATATGGGAACTTTTTGTGGCCAGCAGCCTACCTTATAAGCAAAACCTATCATTCGTTAAAAAACATTTTCAGGGAGACAGAAGTAGTCTAGATTAAAGTATACTAATTAAAGCTTCTAAATAAACACATGACAGGCCAGAAAACAAAATTTCAAACCACTCAGCTTCTAAAATCCAAAACACAGCTCAGCAGCACAGGGACTTCATACTCAGAGACTTCAAAGGCACAGCCATTTTGAAACTTGAAGGCACCCATTGCTTACTTTCATGGCAAATCTGTGGCTTAAGAGTGGGAAAGAATCCATCTCTCTACACAGCCCAGAGGCCGTTGAAGCTAGTGGAGGCCCCAGTGTGGAGTCATAACAGAATTACCCAAAGCACAGGATGCAGCCATGGAGGGCTATTGGCTTGTACAGCTTGAAGCTTGTAAAACTTGGGGGGCCTTCTTCAAGAAAAACAAGAAAAAACTGCGTTACTATTGCACATTTTACAAAGCACATGACCCTGTAAGCACATGGTGAGGGTCCTTCCTAAGGTTTCGTGGGGAGTCAGTGCAGGTGAGGGAGTCTGAAGCTTAAATTCCATTAGCCTTGTGGTGCCTTGCCTCTGGCCATAGGTGTGCCCTACCTCTAAGCGGGGCTGTGTTTGCCCTCAGCAAACATTATGTAGTTTGGATAAAGACCTCCAGAACCTCAGAACTGAAATACACCTCAGAAAGGAGCTATCTATCCCATTAATTTTACATACAAGGTGACAAAAGTAAAGTGTTTTGGTCAAGGACATATTTCCTGTCCAAGGACAGACTAGAATAATTAGAGTCTAATGATCAAATGGGTTCCATAAGAGAGACTGCACCTTGGAAAATTAAGAATGCTGATCTATTCTTTTATAAATGGATATTTTCGGGGATCCCTGGGTGGCTCAGTGGTTTAGCACCTGCCTTCCACCCAGTGCATGATCCTGGAGTCCCGATCTAGTCCCACATCAGGCTCCCTGCATGGAGCCTGCTTCTCCTCTGCCTCTGTCTCTGCCTCTCTCTCTCTCTCTCATGCATAAATAAATTTTTTTAAATGGATATTTTCCACACAAGTTTTACAAAAGGAAAAGCATAAAAATATATAAATATATTTATATATTTAATATATAATAAATAAATAAAATAAAAATATATAAATATATTTATATATATAAATATATAATATATAATATATAGCCTGTAGAGGCTATGTGGGCAGTTGAGAATAGCTTTTAATATTTTTCAAGACTGTGGTGGGGAACGTTTCTTAAGTTGTTTTGAAATTGTCTACCTCAATTGAACCATTCATGTGCTCAAGAACTATGAAGCACCACCTTAGTTTGGGAACCCCTGAAAGAGAGCCCAGGACAAGGATTTGAGGAGGTGAGAAAGAGAGCAGGAGGCAGTGAGGGAAGTGGGAGGAAGACAGAGAAGGATGAACCACGAATAGAGGGTGTGAGCTAGTTTCTGCTCTGGGCTGCTGTTGTCCACTTCTGCTGGCAACTCCATGAGGAATTGTGAAGACTACATCTCAGGATAGTCCCACTAGAGGATGCAAGGCCTTTTTTTTTTTTTTTTTAAAGTAATATCTACACCAAACATGGGACTTGAATTTACAATTCCGGGATCAAGAGTTGCATGCTGTACGGACTGAGTCAGTCAGACACCCCAGAAGATCAAAGTCCTTTTATTTATTTATTTATTTGTTTCTTTGTTTGTTTATTTTTAAAAGATTCTATTTATTTATTCATGACAGAGAGAGAGAGATAGAGAGGCAGAGACATAGGCAGAGGGAGAAACAGGCTCCATGCAGGGAGCCCAGCACGGGACTCAATCCCTGGGCTCCAGAATCACGCCCTGGGCTGAAGGCCGTGCTAAACTGCTAGGCCACCGGGGCTGCCCTCAGAGGCCTTTTATTCATCAATTCCCACTCCCTGTGTTGAGGTTTGCCCCCAAAACATGACCTTCCTAGGTCTTCTGGGCTCTGCTGGTGACTTTTTCTTTCTCTTCTTGTCTCTTCCTTTTTCTTTTCACTTCCTCTACTTTCCTTTGCTTCCCTTCCCTTTCCTTTCCAGTTCTTTGAAAAGCCTTAAATAAAAAAAAGCTTGATAATCAGCTTGCCACCACAGAACTGTCCGCCATAGCTGCAGTTGAAATCAGAAGCAAGCTAAGGAGATGTGACATCGGGCACTAGAATTGTTTCTACACAGACCAACTATGTGCCAGGAGCCAATATCCGTCTAACCCAATATTTATTTTTAACCGGGCTGATCTACCCTCATGCTCCAAAGAGGCAAGAACATACCATGCTTCTCAAAGCCATAAGTCAGTCATTTAATAAATGTCTGTCTCATGCCCACCATGGACCCAGTATTGTTTTAGGAACTGGATATAGAGTAGTGAACAAGACAGATCTTGTCTCTTTCTCATGAGTTTATACCCTGATGAGGGGAAGGCAATAAAGATAGAAATGAATAAACAAAAACACAGTAAAATCTTTGCTAGTAACATGCTAACCATGCTGACAATTGTAATATTGTAATGGGATAGTGACTAGCTACTTCAGAAGGATTAACCATGGAAAGCTTCCCTGAGGTGGCAGCATTTGCCTCAAGAGAATACTGGCAGGGGGTCTAGGAATGGAGGGGATTCTGGAAAGAGGAAACAGCTAGTGCAAAGAGTCAGTCCAAAAAGGAAGTTAGATGTGTGAGGAATCAAGAGAGGCCAGAGTGGAGGGTTGAAGGGGCAGATGGGGAGATCATGTGGGCTTTGCTGGCTAAGGCTAGAAGTTTGGAGTTTATTCTAAGTATGTTGTGAAGCCTTGAGAGGATTTTAAACAGGGGAGTGATGTGTAGTGACTTTGTTTTTAAGAATTCACTTTGGCTGCTGTTTGGAGACCCAGGCAGAGGCAGAAGCAGCAGTACCATTAAATAAAAGCCACTGCTACAATCTGGGTCAGGGGGCTGGGGCCTTGGGCTGTGGTGGTACTCATGGAGAAGAGAGAAATGGAGAGTTTAGGATGTGTTTCTGAGACCAAGCTGATAGCACTCTTAGATGCACTGGATAGAAAGAACCGAAGGATGATTTTTGGCTTGGGCATATGGATGCCTGGGGGTTATTTATTGAGATGGGAAAAAAAAACAAGTGTACTAGTTTGGGTTCTCCAGAAAAAGAGAACCAACAGGAGATACATACAGATTGAGAGGCAGAAAGAAAGATAAATGATAGACAGATAGATAGATATAGATATACATGTATAAATATATCTAAAGAGAGATATAAAGCAATTTACTATAAGGAATTGGCTCACATGGTTATGGAGGCTGGGAAGTCCAACATCGCCCATTGGCAAGCTGGAGATCCAGGAGAACTAACGGTGTAGTTCTAGTTTGAGTCCAAGTCCAAAGGTAAGAAGATACTGATGTCCCTATTGGAAGATAAGAAGAAAGAAAGAATTCTCTCTCTCTTTTTCCCCCAGAATAAATACTTTTGTATACTAAGGGAAAATAAGCCACATATTTTGAGGATGACTCCACTGAGAAAATAACACTAAATTTTAAAAAGGGGATTTCCATAACCAATGAACTATTTCAAATTTTTTGTTTAATTTTTTTGTTACGTAATGTACTTAACGTATGAAAAACTAGTGTTGTTTCTTGCATCAGATTAATGTCTTAGATGATCTGTTCAAGGAAGGTCACTTAGTCCAACCTGATAAAGCTGATATCTTTCTCATCCTGATGGAAACACTGACAACCACATTGAGGCTGTGTTTCTGGATCTGACCATGACAGTTTGGGCAGGAACAGCAAGACCAGAGCTCCAGCTACATTCTCACAGAAGAGCCCAGTACACCTGCGGATGATAGCATCTTGCTTTCAAGGGTACAAAAGTCCAAAGCAAGAGAATTCTTTTTATCCAGACTTTTATTCTACTCAGACCTTCAGCAGACTGGATGAGGCCCACCCACATGGGATGAGGCGATCTGCTTTATTCAGTCTACTGATTAAAATGCTTGTCTCCTCCAGAAACATCCCTATAGACACATCCAGACATAATGTTTGATCAAATATCTGGGCACCCAGGGGCCTACTTAAGTTGACACATAAAATTCAGCATCTTACCAGGGAAGAAATAATAATGTCACAATAGTACAAGGGAATCAAGATTTTTAGTTTGAACCACATTAATTTGAAAATGACTCAAGTAAATGACAAATGGACAGTGAGGTATAGAAGCTTGCAGTTCTGGGGAGAGGCTTAGGCAGGAGATATAAATTTGAGATTTATTGGTTTATGAACAGTTGGAAGCCAAGGAACCAGATGATGCCACCTAGTTAGAGAAGAGGAAGGGGCAGTCCCACATATTCCAACTCTGTTACTTCCCACCGCTGTCACAAAGCAGGGAACAGAGATGGCTGCTTCCACTTCACAGATATAACTCAAGGATCTTGAGCTGGAGAGAATATTCTGGATTATACAAGAGAGCATTAAATGCAATTCCAAGTGCCTTTTTAAGACAGAGAAAGAAGGATATTTGGCACAGAGGAAAAGGCAGTGTGACCACAGAGGCAGAGATTGGAGTGAGGTGGCCACAAGCCTCCAAAAGATGGGAGAGGCAAGGAGGTTTTCCTCTGGATGGAGTGCAGCCCCACTGACCCCTTGATTTCAGACTTCTGCCCTCCTAGACAATGAGAGAATAAATTTCTGTTGTTTTAAAGCACAGATATTTTTAAGTAGCAGGGCTCTGGGGCAGATTGGTTTCTGTTGTGGCCATTTGTTGTAGCAGCCCCTGGAAATAATACATGGTATGATGCATGGGTCATCAGGGCTGGGCCAATGGCATGCCACAGCTCAGCACACACCCGCTCTGATGGCTCACTGTCGTTCTCATCCTCTGCTATGCCTTGTCTCCATCACGTAGCCCCTGCATGTGCACAACGAAGGGGCAATGCCCTCGTTGAATATGGCATTCTTCCTTCATGTCATGTTTGTGTTCAGTTGTGGGGCTAGAGCTGTTTGGACAAGGGAGAAACTGATCTTTCTTTTTAATTTAGTTTTCTAAATGAACAACACTTGTGTTGACATCATTAAAAAATTGGGTGGCTGAACAAGGCCTATATACTTAAGTGAGCTTCCTGGTCCTGATCTTAGCGTGACTATACTCTAATGTAGAGCAGGACTCCCAAGATGCTAGTGCCTTCAGATAACCCGGGGATCCAGTGGGTCTGGGGCATGCCCTAAGAGTCTGCATTTCTTTCCTTCTTTTTTTTTTTTTTTTTAAAGATTTTATTTATCTGAGAGAGACAGAGAGCAAGCACAGAGGGAGAGGGAGAAACAGACTCCCTGCTGAGCAGAGAGCTTGATCCAGGGCTGGTTCCCAGGACCCTGAGATCATGACCTGAGCTGAAGGTAGACACTTAACCACTTAACCACTGAGCCACCCAGGTGCCCCTGAGTCTGTATTTCTAAGAACCTCCCGGCTGATGCTGCTGTGCTGGTCTGAGCACTTTAAGTAGCAGGGCTCTGGGGCAGATTGGTTTCTCAGGACTTAGTTTCAGGGATGCTTCTAGGTGTGCCCTGAAAAACACAACTAGATCAAATAATTCAGGGAAACCGTGGGTAAAGCAAATTCATCGAGTTTCCTGTTTTCAGGACATCTTGCAGACCCCCATGACTTGTGCCACTAGGGGGGATCAATTATATGCAGTGGTTCCCAAATTTATTTAACCACAGGTTTTTTTGTCCCCATATATCTCAAAGACCAGGATGTTATAAAGTATACCTCTAGAAATGCTTCTCTGGGAACACATTCCTCACCTCTTGCTTTTGGCCCAAGACTCCAAGGGGAATCTTTCATAACAGGAAGGAGCAGGAAACTGTGTTCTTGGCTTCAGAGCCAGACTCTTCCTTCAGGCAGAGACTTAAGTCAGTGAGATTAACGGCTCTGAACACTGGAAAATATGCAAAGTGCAGTGGCTAGAGTAACACAAACCTGGGTTTCAATCCTTGTTCCACATTTACTAACTATATGACCTTGAGCCAGTCATCCTCTCTGAACTTTGGTTTCCTAATCTGTAAAATGGGGGTTCTAGTATATTCCTATTTTTTGAGGTAATGATGAGAAGTAAATGAGCTGAATGCATGTTGAGGACTCAGTTGCCCGGTACCTAGTAGATGCCCAGTGGAAGCTCTTATTATTACAATGATGCAAAAAAGTCACCACATTTCACATGCACCCCATTTTTTACTCTAGTTTTTTATTTCAAGAGAGAGGGGGAAGGAGACGGCGAGAAAGAGAAAGCACAAACATTCTGACTTGGAAGGGAACTTGTGCTTTGAAGCTGACAACTATAATTTGTCTTGAGACTGCCAAGCTCTTGGGTTGAGCCTTCATATTGGAAAAAAGAGACAAGTTTGATTAATCTGGGGCCTTCATTACTTACTCCATCTGGCCTGGCTTGGCACAGCCCCTTCCCTCTACAAACCGATTACTCCTTCAAAAGCCTCAGCAGAGTGGCCTCTAATGGGCTCTGACACGGCAGGGATGGGGCTCACGCAGCACAGAGATAAGGGCCCCAGCACCAGGGCCAAAACACTTGCAGCGCTACAGCCCAGATGCTGCACCACAAAAGAAAGAAATGAACTGAAAAGGAGCCAAGGCCTCTGGGCCGGGGTAGATCTCAGGATTCCCAGGAGACCTGCTTCCCCACAGCGGGAGCAGCAGCAGCAAGGCTCACATGGATGGGACTGGTGATGTGGATTATCTGGCTGGGTGTGTTCCAAAGACTATGGGCACTTTCTAATCTGGCTTTACAGTCACACCGGGGAGAGGAAAGTGCTTGGGGGAAGTGAGGAAGGTTGTTGTTATTAGACATTTGCCAGTACAAACCTGCTGAGGAGGTGTTCTCACTTTGCCTTCAGTGCACATGGCCCCACAGTGATGGCTGGGGGAAGGGGGAGGGAAGGGAACCATTGTTTCCTAAGCGCCTACTATGCTCCAGGCAGGGTGCTAGGGGGTGTGCACACCACTGGCTCTATCACTCAGCACAAGCCTGCGAAGCAGACATTACTATTCTTTATTGAGAGATGGTAATGTGTTTAGTCTGGGTTGCCCAGGAAGTGATACGGCCAGAATTTGAACGGAGGACTGTCCACCTGGGCATCCATGCTGGTCACTGGCCTATTTTGCACCCTCAGTAGCAGCCTGTGGGTTGGAGAGAAATTGAGTGGGGAGACTCCCCACAGCCTTGGGAGGTGCTGTGTCCTGAGCCTTCTCTCCTAGGAGGTCGTAGAACACAAAGGCTGACGCCCTGAGGAAGGTGGAGTTCTAGAACAGAGTACCACCCCACATGGATCATTCCATCCATCAGGAGCTTGTTTATCTTGGATCAGGGGACTGCTGGTCTCTGAAACAAAGATCTGCTTCAGAGCTGCTTTGAACAAACAGCTATTTCAAAGGGCCATGGACTTTGGCTTCCAGGACATGAGGTGCCAAAGTCCAGCAAGGTATCTCCCAGGCCTCAGAGAAGGGAGTTTGTTTTGGGAGGCTTGATGAGTCAGAGACTGTACAACACTGCCATCTCCTGGGAGCAAGGCCCGCACCGGCCTGGCCAGGTAGAAATCCAGCTCAGAATACCTGACTCAGGGGTACCTGGGGGGCTCAGCCAGTTAAGCCTCCTACTTGATTTCTGTTCAGGTCGATGATCTCAGGGTTGTGATCTCAGGGTCCTGAGTTTGAGCCCCGAGCTCAGAGGGGAGTCTTCTGGAGATTCTCTCCCTCTGCCCCTTACCTTACTCTCTCTTTCTCTCTCAATCAATAAATAAATCTTAAAAAAAAAAAAAAAAAAAAAAAAAAACCCTGACCAAATTAAGCTTCCCCAAGGGAACCTTCTCTAGTCACATTATGAATCAGGATCCCCAGTGTTCCTTCATTGGTTACCAAAGCCCACAGAGACCTAGAGTATGGGCCTAGGAGTCCAAACACTCAACTGTTCATTTTTTTCATTCGGCAAATATTTACTGAGCACCAATTTTGTGCCAAACACTGTGCCAGGCACTGAATACACAATGGTCAAGGCAAATGGTCCATAACTTCATGAAGTTTATATTCCAGCAGAGAAGATGGGACTGTAAACAAGGAATTGTCTCATAGTAAACAAGGAATGTGTTCATTATATGGTGATGAGTGTTTAGAAGAAAAAGCACAGGGTGATGCAGGAGAACTTGGTGCTGATGGGGAGATGAGGACTCTGGCCTAGTTAGTCAGTCAGGAGAGCCTTCCCTAAGGACATGATCTATATGCAGACACCTGAAGGATGTATAGGGATATGTCAAGCCAAGTGACTGAGGAGAACAACATGTGTGAAAGCCCTGAGACAGGGGCACCTGGGTGGCTCAGTGGATGAGTGTCTGCCTTTGGGTCAGGTCGTGATCCCAGGGTCCTGGAATGGAGTCCCACATCGAGCTCCCCTCAGGGAGCCTGCCTCTCCCTCTCTCTCTGCCTATGTCTCTGCCTCTCTATCTGTGTCTCTTATGAATAAATAAATAAAAGCTTAAAGAAAAGAAAGCCCTGAGACAGGAAAGAGCCTGGAACATTTGAAAAATGGAAAGTTCTGTATTGACGGGCCATCAAGAGAGAGAAAAAGACTATGTGAGGAGAAATAGGCAGTGATCAGATCACACAGTGTCTTAGAGTGCCATGTAAAGGATCTGGCCTCATATTGGTCAAGTATCTTTGTTATGTATGTCAAAAATCTAATTTAAACTAGTTTAAGTGATAAGGCAATTTATGGATTCATTAAATTAGGAAGTCTGGAGTAAAGCTTCAGGTAGGGCTGGATCCAGGAGCTCATATAGTATCATTAAGACTTCCTTTTCAGCTAATCAATTGTTTCTGTTTATTTCCGCATTTCGTGTTAAGTAGGCCTAATTTTCTTCTGCACTGACAGATTCTATCAATCCAGTAAGAAAATAGTAATTGATATTCACTAGGCCTCCATCTTCACAATCCTATGGTTCAAAAGGAAGAGAAGGTTACTCCTCTATCTCCATTTGGAAAATAAAATCCAGACAAGACTCTGATTGGCCCAGTCTGGGTCACATATATATCCATTAGGCCAATCACTATGTCCCTGGGGATGCCTTATCATGATTGACCTAACCTGGGCTGTGTTCCTAAAACTGTAGCTAGAACAGAAGTGGAGGGTGAAGAAAGGAGAAAGGGAGGCACCATGCCTGACAGCCCCAGGGCCATATGGGATAGGGGAGGAATTTCCCCCATGGAAAAGTGGTTCTCCATCATAGGAGAGAAGTGGAGAAGATTGTAGGATATACAAAAACATTGACAAAACAATATCATAATTGGTAGAAAGCTATGAGAAACCCCTGGAGGGCTGTAAGCAAGTGAAAAACAGGATAGCATTTTTTTTTTTTTAAAGACCACACAGGCTATTGTAAGATTGAAATGGAAGGGACAAGAGTGGAAGCAGAAACGACTTCAGATTTTAAGCAACTGAAACACTTCCCAACTACCTAGGAGTTATCTAGAAATGTTCCAAAAACCATAGCAAAATGTTCCTTTTAAATGCACGATGGAACTTGCAAGAAATTATGAGAAATCCTCATTGGGTAAAGCTAGAAGACAAAGGTTAATTAAGTAGCTGAAATTATAACTCCCCAGGAAAGTTCTACCAACCTCTGGTAACCAAGAGACCAACATTTTAACAGTCGTGTGAGGAAAGAAGAGAAGGTCTTGGGCCTACATAGATGGTACTGGACCTGAGAACCTTCTTCCCTCTATACCCATACCACACATAAAGCTGGGCACTTCAGTGAATGGCAAAATAACGGACCAGGAAAAAAAAAAAACACCCATTGCGACTGAGAGATAACATGAAAGCATTTGCGTCTTGGCCTAGTCTGTGGATGGAAAAAAGCCATCCCCTTTGAGAGGCACCTGGGTGGCTTAGTTAAGCACCTGACTTCAGCTCAGGTCATGAACTTGGGCTCCTGGGATTAGGCCCCAACTCAGGCTTCTCACTCAGCAAGGAGTCTGCTCATCCCTCTCCTTCTCCCTCTGCCCCTCCCCTTGCTCATGCTTGTGCTTGGTCTCTCATAAATAAATAAATAAATAAATAAATAAATAAATAAATACATACATACATACATACATACATACATAAATACATAAATAAATAAATCTTTTTAAAAAAAGCCACCTCTTTGATACTTTATAAACATGAGTTTCTCATAGGTTTGGGTTGAAATTCATTCCACTTGCATGGTCCTAGAGCCACCAACTTTAAAAAGGGTTCCAGACTAGTCACACCCTTGGGGTATCTGGGAGAAACAAACATAGAACTTCTCTGGAGACCCTCAATCCAAGATACACCCAAAGGAAAGTCCCACTGAGCAAATGCTCACAATCCCAAGCTGAGGTTTCTGGCCATCTCTTTCCCCCATGATGACCCCACAGACCTTCAACCGGCCACTAGGGCATTCCTGGCCCCATCCCAATCTGTTTCTGACCTTCCTAATTTCTGTCTTCAAGATTCCTCTTCCTATCTCTGTCCTGAACTGAGCCAGCGCTAGCCCTCGATGGCAATTCCCTGCAACAGGGACTGGGTCACGTGTTTGTATGCAGCGAGGGCTGTAGGAACGGCAGGCCCAAGGCACTATGCAGGGCACACAGCCCAGGGCCTGAACCAACCTTTTTGTCCTCTGCTGTTAGCAAAGCACATGTCCACGTGTGAGCTCATGGAGCTCATTGTCACCACTCTCAACACCCTCCTCAACACCCTCAACATGTCTGGGAGGGGTGCCCCGACTTGGTTATTTTCCTGGCCCATTAGGGTCCAGGTAGAGAATCCTGCCCTGGCAATGGCTGTGAAGGCCCTGCCTTTGTCTCTCAGGAAAACAGGCAGGCGGGCCTTTGCTCCCTACTGCAGGGCAGGGAGGAGCTGCCAACCAACTCCTTTCGTGTTTCTGGCCTGCTCCGTGTCTTTTCTCTTCTCACAAAGACTGCTGTGTTGAATCTGTTTTTCTAAGTCAGATAGTGATTTGATTTCCACCTCAGAACTTAGCGCCAGCATTCCATGTAGCCCGCCTCACTGCCACAGGCTGTGGTGTAAGAAGGAATTCGGGTTCCCAGAGCACGGTCAGAGATTACACTCTTCAATTCAGGTGGGTGGAGTCAGGAGAGGCTCCCCACACCCACTGTCTAATGCGTACCAGACTTGGGCTTGGCCAACAAGAGGGCTCTGGTAGCAAGAGAAGCCCAGGCTCCACCGGGCCAAGCCATGTCCATGAGATGCCACAGACTGGGATGAGGACCAACCTAGAGCTTGCCCCTGATTCTCCTTTTTTCCCTCCATTCTCTCTGTACTGGTCTAGCATGTAGGGTCCCCCATGCATGTGGGGTCATGCCCAGATGTAGTATCCCACCACTAGGCTGGGTCTAAGAGGTGAAGAAAAATCGCCCCCCCCCCCTCCCCGGAGGCAGCCAGCAGCCTCAGAACTAATGGAACCATGTTCTGTAGCCATGTAGAGAGGGTGGTAGAGGTTCCCACCCAGAGAAGTGATGTAAGTATCAGGGCTAGTGCTGGCTCAGTTCAGGACAGAGATAGGAAGAGGAATCTTGAAGACAGAAATTAGGAAGGTCAGAAACAGATTGGGATGGGGCCAGGAATGCCCTAGTGGCCGGTTGAAGGTCTGTGGGGTCATCATGGGGGAAAGAGATGGCCAGAAACCTCAGCTTGGGATTGTGAGCATTTGCTCAGTGGGACTTTCCTTTGGGTGTATCTTGGATTGAGGGTCTCCAGAGAAGTTCTATGTTTGTTTCTCCCAGATACCCCAAGGGTGTGACTAGTCTGGAACCCTTTTTAAAGTTGGTGGCTCTAGGACCATGCAAGTGGAATGAATTTCAACCCAAACCTATGAGAAACTCATGTTTATAAAGTATCAAAGAGGTGGCTTTTTTAAAAAAAGATTTATTTATTTATTTATGCATATATGTATGTATGTATGTATGTATTTATTTATTTATGAGAGACCAAGCACAAGCATGAGCAAGGGGAGGGGCAGAGGGAGAAGGAGAGGGATGAGCAGACTCCTTGCTGAGTGAGAAGCCTGATTTGGGGCCCAATCCCAGGAGCCCAAGTTCATGACCTGAGCTGAAGTCAGATGCTTAACTAAACCACCCAGGTGCCCCTCAAAGGGGATGGCTTTTTTCCATCCACAGACTAGGCCAAGACACAAATGCTTTTTGGCCTTGACCTTCTTCCCTCTATACCCATACCACACATAAAGCTGGGCGCTTCAGTGAATGGCAAAATAACATACCAGGAAAAAAAAAAAGGCACCCATTGCCACTGAGAGATAACAAGAAAGCTCTAAGGACACAAAAGGCTACAAATCATACAATTATATTTATATGAAATTCTCACATCAGGTAAATCCATAGAAACAGAAAGTAGATTTGTGGTTACAGGCTGGAGGGATGAGGGAATGGGGAGAGATTGCTAATAGGTACCAGTTTTTTTTAGGGGTAAAGAAGGTATTCTGGATTGGACAGTGGTAATGGTTGCACACTGTACAACCTGGTGAATACACTAGAAACAGATGAATCATATACTCTAAAAGGGTGAACTTCATGGGATGTGAGTTATAATTCATTTTTTTTAAAAACAGCACTCTAGAGTAGCTGACTACTACTTATAGCTACTGGACCTTGCACAAGTTTTACAACCTCTCTGGGCCTCAGTTTCCTCATCAGTGAAAAGAGGGATAGTAAGAATCCTCTAACAGAGCACTGAGGAAAATAGCTCACTCGCCACACTGCCTGTGTCAGTGCAATTTTATTGCTCCATGGGAATGGATATCCTTCCCCATCCTTCCACTTCCAGTCTCGTGTCTTTACCTCTGCATTGAGTCTCCTGCAGGCGGCATGTGGATACGTGTTTGGTTTTTATCCATTCTGCCGCTCTATCTCTAAGGAGCATTGAGGCCATTGACATTTAAAGCAATTATGGACAAGTAGGTCCTTATTGCCATTTTGTTCACTTTTTTTCTGCTTATTTTTGTAGCTCTTCCATGCTCCTTTCTTCTCTTGTTCTCTTTCCTTGTGATTGATGACTTTCTGTAGTGTCATGCTTGGCTTTCATTCTATTTTCTGTGTATCTATTATATGTTTGGGGTCTCTGGTTACCATAAGGTTAATATACCATCCTAAGTATATTGCAGTCTACATGAAGTTGATGGTCACTTAGGTTTGAACACATTCTAAAAAATCTTTTTTTTTTTTTCAGATTTTATTTATTTATTCATGAGAGACACAGAAAGAGAGTGAGAGGCAGAGACACAGGCAGTGGGAGAAGCAGGCTTCCTGCAGGGAGCCTGATGCCGGACTCAGTCTCAGAACCCTGGGATCACGACCTGAGCCAAAGG
This sequence comes from Nyctereutes procyonoides, assembly GCF_905146905.1. Lineage (NCBI taxonomy): Eukaryota > Metazoa > Chordata > Mammalia > Carnivora > Canidae > Nyctereutes > Nyctereutes procyonoides. Next base: position 43,093,197 of record NW_026575140.1, on the reverse strand, counting down.
CAGACGCTCAACCACTGAGCCACCCAGATGCTCCCAAAAGAACTTTTTGAAATCCCCTCTGGCATGTTTTATGTGTATATTATCATAGTTCACATCGTTTAATTCATAATTTTACTTCTAATTATGGCCTTTTACTTCCCACTTAAAGAAATCTCCATAACATTTCTTGCAAGGCCAGTCTAATGGTGATGAATTCCCTTAACTTTTGTTTGTCTGGGAGGCTCTTTTTCTTTCCTCTGAATCAGAATGACAGCCTTGCCAGGTGGAATATTCTTTCAACACTTGAACATGTCCTGCCAGCCGCGTCTGGCCTGCAAAGTTTCTGCTGAAACATCAGCTGATAATCTCATGGGGGTTCCCTTGTACATACCTGTTTGCTTCTCCCTTGCTGCTTTTAAAATTCTTTATCTTTAACCTTTGACGTTTTCATTACTGGGTGTCATGGTATGGGCCTCCTTGGGTCATCTGGTTCCACCTTATGGAAATTTTCAGCTGTTATCTCTTTAAATAAATTTTCTGCCCCTTTCTCTTTTCCTTCTGGGGCCCCTATAATGTAAATGCTTGTTTGCTTGATGTTGTCCAAGAGATCCCTAACCTATCCTCATTTAAAAATATTTTTTTCTTTTTGCTGTTCAGCTTGTGTGCTTTCCATCATCCTGTATTCCAGATCACTGATCTGTGTTTCTGCATCCACTAGTCTACTGTTGATTCCCTCTAGTGGACTTCTCACTTCAGTTATCGTACTCTTAGACTCTGGTTGATACTTTTTAATATTTTCTCTTCATTGAAATTCTCAATGAGTTCTTCCACCCTCTCTCCAGTCCAGGGAGCATCTTTATGATCATTGCTTTAAGGTCTTTGTCAGGAATATCGTTTATCTCAGTTTCATCTAGTTCTTTTTCTGGGATTTTGTCTTGTTTCATTTGGAGCATATTCCTCTGTCTCCTCATCTTGGTTAACTTTCTGTGTTCGTTTCTATGTAGGTGGAACAACTACTTCTCATAAACTTGAAAGAATGGTCTTATGCGTATGATCTCCAATGGAGACTGTGCATGCCTGGTGGCTGGAGCTGTGGCTGGATGGGCTGGGTGTCTTGGGATACTCCATGCTGGGGCTGTCCTGGTGGAAGGCTGGAGCTGAAGGGGGAGTGGGCCTGAATGGTCCCAGGGCCCCAGTAGAAAGAGTGTCTTGGCAGGAGAACTGAAGCCAAAGTGGGTGCAAGCAAGGTACCCCAGGGGACTCCACGCAGGGGGCATCCTAGCAGGATGGCTAGAACCAAGGCAGGGATGGGCTGGGCTTTCTCGGGGTGCTCTGCACAGGGGGCACCTGGTGGGGCAGCTAGAACTGAAACAGGCATGAGCCTGGAGGTCCCAGAGCACTGTGTTCCAAGGATGTAGAAAGCTGTCTGGAACTGAAATGGTGTTGGTCTGGAGTGTTCAGGGTTCTTTGCACCTGTGTCATTTTGGCAAGATGTTAGCGCTATAGTAAGCACTACAGGGGTGTCCTGAGGAGACAGGCTGGCTATGATGCTCAGCCCCTGCTGCTATCTATCAAGGTGGAAGGGGAATGTAAACCATGGCACTTGCCAGCCCCTCTGACCCAGAGAGAGTTCTAGTGGCTCCCTTGACTTTCAGCAAGTTCTAGGGATGGTACCTTCATATTCTAGTTGCCCTTTTAAAAATTTTACTTACTTATTTGAGAAAGAGAGAGAAAGAACAGGAGTGGGGGACAAGGGGCAAAGGCAGAGGGAGCAGACTCCCTGCCAAGAAAGGAGCCCGAGGTGGGGCTCGATCCCAGGACCCTGGGATCATGACTTCAGCCAAAGGCCGACTGAGCCCCAGGTGCCCCTCTGCCTTTTTAAACTATGGGTTTTTTTCTGTTCCCCAGGGCAGACAAATCAGCTCACAATTGCTCAGTATTATCCCTCCCCACTGCAGTTGATGGCATGGAGGTGGGGAGGGTAGGAGTTCCCTTCATTTCCAGGTCTCCTCTTTGTTGCTGTTCACTGTGTGGTCTATTTTTGGGGTGCCAAAGCTGCTCAGTCAGCCCTCAGTTCTTCAGAAGGAATTGCTTTATCAGTACATGTAGATTTGGTGTGTCTGTGGAGGTGAGTTCAGGGTCTTCCTATGTTACTATTTTGGAGCAGAAACCTCTTTACCAGTGTGATATTAATGCACTATATTGCAAAATAATTCCAAATCACCAGGCAGAGAATGATGAGAGTAAGATCCATTAAAAAAATTTTTATAAACATACTGCTTAGGTATGTCACATCACACTTCACTTTATCTATGGGAAATATCCAGAGTATTTGGAACCTATACCAATTTGTAACTTAAGCTCCAACTTCCAAAGGAAAGCACGCTAAGGCTTGACTTGATGATCTGGAAAATTTTACTCTGAAGTTAAATTTTTTCAAAAAGGAAAGCATCTGGGCTTTAAAAAAAGAATCCCTTCCTGAACCAACAGCACCTTGAATTAAGATTTCAAAATGTATAATTTTCAACCATATTTAGTCAATATTTCTCTATATTCCTTGAACAGTAACTGGCATAAGGCAAGTACCCATTGTTAATTCTAATTACTACACTAGGGAAGTTCTCTGCAAAAGGTGTGGATAGATTAAATATGATTGAAATAAGTGTTGAAGAAACATGCGGAGAGGAACCAATTGATGGTGGAAAGGAGTTGTAGGTCAGAAGAGCATTTTATTCATTCATCAGTGCATCACAATGATGGACACGAAATCTGAGAGGTAGTGATTAAGAGCAAGAATTTGACTTACTGTGTTTCATTCAGAGATTTGAAACTTACTATAACTGTGACTTCAATCAAGTTACCTAGACTATCTGTGCCTCTGCTTTTTGATGTAGAAAATGGGAATAAAAATCACACACAGTGTCCAATAAAAAAATTCCTGGCAGCGTATTGGAATAAGGGTCAGAGCCAGATTTAAATTGTATTGAAATAAAAAGAAATGTGAATTTTTCTTGCATGAGTTTATGGACTCACTACACGTTTATCGAGTCCCTACTACTCACAGGCATTGAACTAGTCCCTGGGAATACAATGCAAGGCATCATTTTTCTACTACTGTAAGGAGGTATGAAGTGTTGTGGTCACCCAAAGGAGAGAGTCTTACTCCTGGCAAGGCAAATCAAGCAAATTTGTTCCTGTCTTACCTCAAATTTCCAATAGAAAGTGTGATTATTCTAACTCATCCTTTTGAACCAAGCCATAGGTCATAGGTGATGGGTTGCTGACTAGCCAGTAGATTGGCTGCCCTTGAGTCAGGAATTCACCTCTGGTCTAATCAGACGTGGCCAGGAAATGTGATGGTGTCTCATTGTACCAAGCATGGTTGTGTCTTCCCTTCTAGCAGAAGCTCGTTTCTCTTAGAAGAGGAATGGGGGCGGGCAGCCGGGTGGCTCAGCAGTTTGGCGCCACCTTCAGTCCAGAGCATGATCCTGGAGACCCAGGATCCAGTCCCACATCGAGCTCCCTGCATGGAGCCTGCTTCTCCCTCTGCCTGTGTCTCTGCCTCTCTCTCCCTCTGTGTCTCTCGTGAGTAAATAAAAAATAAAAATTATTAAAAAAATAGAAGAGGAATGGGGACACTGCAGACAACACATTAATACAACAAGGAAAAATTTTCCAACAGATGTCACAGTATGAGCTAGGTCAGGCCAATGTGGAAAAGCATGAGATACCTGGGGAACTATATAGACAGGCAGTGAAGAAGTGGATTGTGATTGGAGATAAAACTGGAAAGGGAGGCTGGAAAGGAGCCAGCTGGGCTGAACACTGTCCCCCTGCTCTGGAAGTCAGGATATTATTGGACTGCAGGGCAGGTGAGATGGTGGTCATTATACCCCAAATGCTCATGGTGGGCCCACTCTGGATCAGAGTCATACTGGATATTGAAGCAGGAATCCATGGTCACTGTTGTCAGAGGTCCTCTTCCCACCCATCCATACATATAAAAGACATTTTGAAGGTAGTCTTTTAGTCTCTGGAAATTGCTGCATGATAGAAAGCATGCTCAAGGCAGATGAGCATAGAGATAGGAACATAAACATGAATTTAGGGGTTCTAAGAGGAGCTGTTCTTATGATGCCAAGCAATTACCCCACAGAATAACCAGTATCAGACTGGTTTGGAGAGACTACAAAGATGGGACAGATCCCCAAGTCTTTCTTCCATAAATCAACCACACTGCAAGGGGTGACCTACTGAGGACACTTGGGACCCCTAAACTTGGGCTTCTATTTTAAACTAGCTTTGACCCCTTCCCAACTATCAGTTGCATAAGTATGTCTGACCACCACCACCCATCAGTAGAAAACATATTATCAAATTGTACACTGGGGTGCCTGGGTGGCTCAGTCAGTGGAGTGTCCAACTCGACACTCTACATTTTGGTTCAGGTCATGATCTCAGGGTGGTGAGATCAAGCCCTCTGTGGGGCTCCATGCTTGGCAGAGAGTCTGTTCAAGATTCTCTCCATCTCTGCCCCTGCTCTTTCACCCCTTTCTCAAATAAGTAAATTTTGTAAAAAGAACATACATCAAATTTTATTATCAATTTATCTTGCCAAATTCATTTTAAAAATTAGACCTGAAAAAATTATCTTACAACAGAAGTGAGGCTTTGGTTCTAGCTCCAGATTTTACTTGGACTTTATAATCTGATCAACTCAGGTTCAAATCTCAATTCTACCACTTGCTAATTTCAAATTTAGGCAAATTACCTAATCTCTCATAGACTCCATTTCCTCATCTGTAAGATGGAGCTAATAATTCCCATCTTTAGGGTTGTAATAAGGATTTAATTTAATTAAATGACAATCCACCTTGTCATTTAATAAGGTGATCAATACATGTTAGTGGTAGTAGTAATAGTAGTAGTAGTAGTAGTAGTAGTAGTAGTAGTAGTAGTAAAAGTAGTAGTAGTAGCAGTAGTAGTAGTAATTTGTACACTCTGGGGCAAAGAATCTGATTGCTAAATGTCAGGTTTACTGAAATCTATTGCACAGGACAGCTTTGAGGATGAAATGAGACAGTGAGCTGAAGTGCTTTGAAAAGTGCTATGCAAGCTACAGGAATCATGAAGTCAGATATGGAGGATAATTATAGCCAAGGCAGCAAAGTGGCAGATGGAAAGCACCAAAGTGTAGGAAAAAGCTGGGTCCATGACCTTAAAATAGTGAAATCAAACTCCAGTTCACTTCGGAGTTTAAAAATACCAGTAAAATTATTTTATTAGTATGTTTTATGCTGTTTCTGAAATCAATGGCGATTTATTTCATTTAATAGTAATCAATAATGTTCTCCTTATTGGACACATATTTTTCATCAATTTACAGACAGACTGATCTATTTTCAAATAGGCTTTTGCACCCTCTATGAAGTATTAGTTAGACATTGTAAAGGTCAGAAAGTAAGAATATTCCCAAGTAGCAGATAAGTCTTCATTCATCTCCCCACTGCAATTGATTACTATTTCCTGTCTAATGTATTGTATTGAGGTTGCTGGAGCCCCATCTGAGCTTAGTTGAAATAGTGCTGCGATTGATTCATTATGTCTGTACTGGGTATGAGAATGTGAGGTGATAGCACGTGTCTATACTCAGATAAGTGACAGATGGATGCTCCTGGTGAAAATAATTTCTAAATTAAATTTCTTCTCATATTCATAGGACTCTGAATGGTTTATTTACTGGGAAAAAATTGAAAATTGTGACAGATTGTATTGTATTTTCCAAAGACGGCTACAAGAGCTCCCGTCTTACATGCTCTTCTGCAATGTGACCTTGCCACTCCCCCAAGATTGGTAGAATGTAACTCTCCTACCCTTGAATCTGGGCCGGCCTGAGTGAGTTGAGCAAAACCAGTTGGATATAGGTAGGTAGGAAAGAAAAATACAGCTCCTGCCTGGCTTTCTTGGTACACTTGCTCTTGGGAAGAAGCTCCTTCCTATGTAGCTAGCACCATGCTGTGAGAAACTCAAGGCTAAAGAGGTCATGAACTGGAGCAGCTGTCCATTAACAGTTCCCACTGAACCCACCCTTCCAGTCCGGGTGCCTCCACATGATACCAGCCCCCGGGCATTTGAGTCATTCCTCATTCCCCAGCTGGTCGAGTCTTCTCAGGTGAGGACCTAGACACTGTAGGGCAGACAAGCTATTTCCACTGTGCCCTGATTTCCTGACCCGCAGAATCCCTGAGCATAATAAGATCATGCACAAGTTTACCAACACTAGATGTGGGGGTGCTTTGTTTGACAACAATGGTAAACTAGAAAAAGAATCCCAAACACCAAGGGTTGGAGGTGGCAGGTCTGCTCTCTACATTGTGATTGTGAGACTGCACAGGCCATGTAAGCTCTCAGAGTTTCTATTTCTTTATCTAGGATGATAATTGCCCTTCTAATCACAGTACAAAAATTAAGTCAGAAAGCAATGGATAAAGAACTTTCACAAAATAAACACTGTCGTGAAAAGCAAACAGATTGCTACTCTTAACTGGAAAACAGCACTCGGAATCACCAAAGACATGCTTTTTACAAAATACTTATTAGCCCACACCTGCAAATCCAACTTAACAGATCTAGGTAGAGTCTTCACATTTGTTGAAAACCAAACCAGAGCCCTCAAAAGTCCCACAGGACAAGCAGACAGACATGAGACAGACTCTCACTGGCAGTGACCTCACTTCTTTTGTATAATGACATGCCAAATTGTAAGATTGCTTTTTGCTCTCATAATGGGAACCAACACAAGCCTCTCCCTCTTCCAGAAGGTACACACTGTGTGCACCCCAACACTGGGAGGCCCAGGGCTGCTGTGCCTACCTTACCCCATTGCTTTCCATGAATCTGCTCGGAGGTGGTCTTCAGGACTTGGGCCTGGCTTTGTTGATTCTACTTCTTGAAGAAAAATAACTTCTTTCCATACCAGGCTAACTTGGTAGAACCCTTCCCCGACCCTACCCCCAAATAACTTTTGTAGCAATGGGAGATAAAATACTTTTTAACATTTAAATTTAAGTTTTATTCAGAGTGACCATGACACACGTATCTCCCATCTGCTGCTGTTATCTACCCAGACCCTCTGTCCCGGGTGCTTTCTCACTTCCAACCTCTAAACTTTATGAGAGTTCCTAGTTGGCTATTCACTCACTGTGAAAGTTGGTCAACTCACTTATCACCTGCAAAATGAAGATGATCACACCCCACAGGCCAAGTGAGGGCAGGGGGTCATAGCTGAAGAAAGCATCCTACCATGCAATTAGATTTCCTTCACTCTTTCCAAAAATTGCCTTTTGAACTTTTGCTATGTGCTGGGCGTGAGGCAGATCCTGGTTCAACACTGATGAAAAAACAGTCCTTGCCTTCTAGGAGCTCCCAGGGCAGCAGGAGAAATGGAAAGAAAATAGGCTATCAACATGGAGCATGGTAAGTGCCATGTGGAGGGTTCTATAGAAATACCCAAATTCCCAAACCAGACATTGGAGGCTCAGAGAAAGCTTCTTAGAGAAAACAGTGTTTAAGGAACAGGCAGGAGTTAAAGGGATGTGGTGGAGGATGGGATGGAAGGGAAAAGTGATCCAGGCAGACAGAGGAGCAGCTACAAAGACAAGGAGACAACAGAGCACAGTATTTCCAGCGAACTGCAGGTGGCTCCGTATGTCTGAATGTAAGGCAGAGAGCAGAGGACAAGGAGCGGGTGGGAAAGGCGGGAGGCAGGATATATGGCCTTACAGGCCATACACACAGAGGGATTTGGACATTAGCATTGGAAAGAGCACCTAGCTGATGACATGGAGAATGGACCAGAGGGGCAAGAATGGAGGCCCAAGGCCATGAGGGGATCTCTGTAGTAATTCAGGTAAGGTGATTTGACTCCGTTCATAATGGTTGCAATTACTCCTATCATAACCCCCCTTGCTGGGGGTTCGGAGCGTGAAAACATGAGGGGTGTGTCTGCTACAGGAAGGCCAGTTTTTCTCTAGTGGATGAACTCTGAGGCAGAGGAAGCAGAGGGATCAAGGACTGGCCTCCCCATGAAATGCAGAGAGCTTGGTATTTGTTTTCATTCTCTGAAGCAGGGCCCATCTCCTGTAAGCCTGGCCATTTTTTGGACCTGGGGAGTTTCTCTGAACTGGAATCTGCTTCTCCAAAATGAAAGCTGAATGTCAAGAGGGAGGGGGAAATGTGAAATTTCAGAGTTTAGCCCCAACAGTTCCAACCCAATTTTCTCACTGTAATCCCCACCACACCCCAAAGAAAACAGGCCTGACTCACAGACCACATCAATCCTGGCAGGCGGGGAAGCTTGGCTGCAGGCTGCTGGCCTGCCTGCCTCTCAGGGCCCCATCCCCCAGCATTCCTGGCGGGCACATGTGTTGGGGTGTATCTCTAGAAGCCACAGAAAGAGGAAATGTGGTACTTACCCATGCCCATCCCCACTGCTCCTTGGCCCCAGCCATCTCCCTCTTTCACCCTGAGCTTTTAACTCCCAAACCTGTAGCCACATGGGGTCAGGGAAAGCAGCTGAATTATGATCCGGGGTGAAGAGGAAATTTCTTTTTCTTTTTCTTTTTTTTTTGAGGAAGAAATTTCTAAAGCCATTCCAGGGGCCACAGACTTGGGAGTTTCTGCAGCTGATTCAACAGATGGAGAGTCAGGAAAAGGGTCAGGGAAAGTCGGTGAGATTCACATTCAAAATTCCACTTCCACCACATGATGGTAGCTGGGAACCTGGGGTAAATTACTCAGGCTTCTGTTCTGTTTCAGTTGTCTCAGCTCTAGAACAGGAATAATAATGTCTTGCTTGGAGGGTTACTAGCAAGCCTGGAGCCCAACATCTGAAACTGAATAGGTGCTTAGAAAATCTGGATTCCAGCATCAAGTACTACCTACCCAGCTCGTTAGGCAGTTCTCCTGTACAGTCTCCTACTTGTGCTGGCCTTCATTCCCTCTGCTAGCCTTAGGGGCAGCTGGAGGGCAGTAACTGTGTGCCACACATTCTTCCCTTCCTGTGACATCTCACACCTCATGTGGATCAGTATACATTTCCTAGCTGACTGATATACCCAAGTATCAAGATCCCAGGGCCAGGGCCACTTGGGTGGCTCAGCCAGTTAAGTGTCTGACTCTTGGTTTCAACTCAGGTCATGATCTCAGGGTCATGAGATCGAGCCCCGTGTCGAGCCCACACTAAGTGCAGAGCCTGCTTCAGATTCTCTCTCCCTCTGCCTCTGCCCTCCTCTACCCACACCCTCTGCACGCTCTTCCTCAAAAAAAAAAAAAAGATCCCAGGGCCAGAGGGTGGTGGAGACATTGATGCCAAAATTAACACTCTCTGGCACCCAAGGCACACAACATGACCCCTTAAAAAATAAAATACAGGGGCATTTGTGCAACTGCACAAACCTTTCTTTCACTTATTTGAAGTAGCCAGTCAATAAAAGGGGCAAGACAAAGTATTGGCAAACCGTGCAGAACAGAGATTCACCATCTGGGTATATGTCACCACTACCCAGTGGTGTGACATTGGGCAAGTAACCAGATCTCATCTCTAAAAAGGGAATATTTGGAGTATGTCCCTCACAAAGTGACTGACAGCATGTAAAGAGTATGTGGAGGATCCCTGGGTGGCGCAGTGGTTTAGCGCCTGCCTTTGGCCCAGGGCGCAATCCTGGCAACCCGGGATCGAATCCCACGTCGGGCTCCCGGTGCATGGAGCCTGCTTCTCCCTCTGCCTGTGTCTCTGCCTCTCTCTCTCTCTCTCTGTGTGACTATCATAAAATAAAAATAAAAATAAAAATAAAAATAAAAGAGTATGTGGAAAGCACTCAGAACAACGTCTGACATTTAATGTTCAATAAGCACTCAGCTTCCTCTCATCTTTGTGAAAACTCAGTTCTGTTTGCTGGGCTACACCCTCTTGTGAAGTGACAACACTGGAAATCTTACCCCAGAGACCCTGTCACCTGGAGCAGGGAGTTCACTCTGGGTGGAGGAAGGGTACAGAGCTGAGCTGCCTCTCTGGAATAGTCTGTATGGCAAGATGACTTTGTGGAAAAGCCCTGTAAACCATAAAATGCATTACAAGTGTTAATGTTACAGTTTCTTTTTTCCTAACACCTTAAAATCTTGAAACAGTATTATAAACCTAATCTTAATTTCCACTTGATAACCTACCGTGAGCTAGATAAAGTGCCCACTGCTTTATACAGGTTCACTCATTGAATGCTCTCAATGACCCTAAAAAGTAGGAACTATTTTCATCCTGATTTTTTAAAATGTTTTTTAAAAGTAGGCTCCATGTCCAATGAGGGGCTTGAAACTCACAATCCTGAGATCAAGAGTTGCAACTCCACAACTGAACCAGCCAGGCACCCCTTCCTCCCAATTTTAAAGATACTGAGAACATATTCAAAGGTGACTCAAAGTCTCAAGAAGGATTCAAACTCAGGTCTGTTGGCTCCCCAAACTATGCTTTTAACTACCACATTACACTCATGGGTTGAATATAAATGTTCTAAGATGGGGTGCCTGGGTAGCTCAGTTGGTTAAGCATCTGCCTTCAGCTCAGGTCATGATCCTAGGATCCTGGGATGGAGCCCCATGTCGAGCTCCCTGCTCAGCAGGGAATTCTACTTCTCCCTCTCCCCTGCTCGTGCTCTCTCTCTCAAATAAATAAAATCTTTAATTAAAGATAATAATTGTTCTAAGATGAGTAAGATGCCAAAGGGCTCAAGATATCCAGCCAAATGCCAGTAATCCTGCTCTCAGATTCTAAGAGTTCTGCTTCTGTCCTCTCAATAGGCATTATGGTATCTCAACACCACAAGGCACATGACCGTGCTTGCTATTTAATATCTCCTGAAAAACAAACAAAAAGATCTCCTAAAAATCATCTTGCTTTCCTTCATTCCAAATTAACTATGTTGTGCTTACTTTATCTGCCTCAGATGGATCCAGGGCTCAGTTGACCCTACTAAGATATGAAATTACAGTTCCTGAATATAAGAATTTTAAACCTAGCACAGAGAACATTTTGTTTTCTAGCTAGGACATCCAAACAAAACACAATACCTTCTTTAAAAAAAAAAAAAAAACAAACTACTTTCTTTTCTGAGAGAGCATTTTGAAGAAAAAAAAGACATCAAGAAATAGTGGCTTATTTTGCTTTAATATCCCAAAATATTCGTGTGAATGGGACTATGTGGCAAAACAAGGCAGAAATCTGTAGACAAGCACGTCTCACTCTGAGGAAAGAACAGATCAGAGAGAAGGCACCAGAAATTGCATTTTGCTGGATCACATGTAAACAATTAATGGGGGAAGAATTCACCAAAGAGAAAGAAACTTGTGCTGTCATTTCATTGGCACATCCTAAGGATGAGAAATGGCCTCACTAGCTGATGTTCAACCTCCATCTCACATTGTAAACAGAAGGTGGTGCTAGGGAGACAAAACCCACACAACAGCAGGGCCTAGGGGCATGAAAAGGGAGGGACATTAGCAAAAGCCCCTGGGTCCTCTTTCCCTCATGGCATCTCAATCGGCAGTGTTGCACTAATATGCCATTCATCAACAACTGGTTAGTAGAAAAAACCAAATCCTAAAAAGCCTGGGTGAATACATTTTGTCTGTGTCCATGCTCTTCGATCAGATGACTTGGAGGGTCCTAGGGTAGAAAGACGTACTGCATCTGGCCTGTCTTCTTAGGTGATAACGGTGGGTGCAGTGCGTCCTGTCCTCTCTTGGAGTTGGGACACCTTCAGAGCAATGGAAATAAGGGGGGCCAACATGACCTGAGGAAGACACAAGGAGAATCTTTTCCATTACTTTCTCTAGACACAGAGCCATAGTACCAGCCCCAAGACTGTCTCCAAGAGTCATCTAACTGCCTCCTCCCATATTCCAAAGTCTCCTCAAACTCTGTAAGTCTAAACACAATCTTTCCCCCTAATATCTGCTTCCAGCATTCCCTATCTCAGTGACTCAACACCTCAGTCTATCATGTAAAGCTAAAGAACAACTTAGAGTTACACTTGACCCTTTTCGTCTCCCATATCCCCCTTGTCCAATTTATTCATAAGCCTAAGTGGCTTTTACCTTTCTAAGTATCTCTCAACAGCGACCATTTCTTACCATCCTGGGGCCACAGATCTTGCCTAATCAACATTCTCTTTCTCACCTGGAACAATAGTGCTTCCACTTCCACTTCTGCATCCTCCACTTTGTTTCCTCCACTGTACCCAAAGAGATCTTTCCAAAATGTGACAGCACTACCCTCCCAACTACCTCTCACTTAGGGGGAAAAAAATAAAAGAACTCTGCTGTTGCAGAATAATAGAACATTATATTTTATAAATATAAATATTATTTAATATTTTTTAATTTAAAAAATTTTTAAAGACCACTTCTCTAGCTCAACGGCCCACTTTAGAGATGAGGAAACTGGTACCTAAAAACATGAAATGATTTAACCAAATGACTCAAGGACAGAGCCACAAATAGTTCATTTCCTACTGCCCACTGTTACGTTCCCTCATCTTAATCTCCACCAACTCATTATTCCTGGATGAAAGCTGGAGAAGCAGCTCCGTATGCTGACCACACCACTTGCCTTTCCCCTTGGGGCTCCAATGGTCCCATTAAGGGCCAAGGCTGAGGCCCAGCAGCTCCAGAGTAAGGGAAGGCATCTCCTAGCTGGAATGGTGGTACACCTAGGCAATGTGGGCACCACATACCCTTCAGAGCCCTCCTCCTCCTCCTCTCCCTCTTCCCTTCTCGCTTTCCTCCCCTCTTCCCTCCCACCTACCTCCCTCCTTCCTCCCCCACTTCCCTCTCACCTCCAGAGGACTATGTTTCAAGGACTATGTTTCATCTTTCATTCATTCTTTATTATCTACCATTCCAGGTATTAAGACAAAAAACACAATTCCCTGCTTTTTTCCCTCTTGCTCTATTATTTTGTGGGTCTACAATGCAGACACCACTGCCTTTGGTTTAAGTTTTAGGGACACCTGTAGTACAACAGAGATCAGGCAATGACTGAAACTGAAGTCTGGCCACTGTAAAAAATGTAAAAGTGAAGCATCCTCTCACCTCCCTCTTTTTTTGTAATAAAAATAACTCTAAGAGCTTCCTCAAAAGCTAATCCCATGTGCCAGGCACAATGTTTAGAATTTTGCACCCCGTGTCTCCTTAAATCCCTATAGTAACTCTGAGAAGTAGGTCGTGTTCTGCCAGGAAACCAAGGCTCAGAGCACTGAAACGCCTTGCCCACAGACACACAGCTACTCAGGTGGCAGGAGCTGAATCAGAAAACAAGATCTGGGCAGCCCAGGTGGCTCAGCGGTTTAGCGCCACCTTCAGCCCAGGGCCTGATCCTGAAGATTGAGTCCCATGTCGGGCTCCCTGCATGGGGCCTGCTTCTCTGCCTGTGTTTCTGCCTCTCTCTCCCTTTCTGTCTCTCATGAATAAATAAAATCTTAAAAAAACAAAAAAAAAAAAAACAAAAAAAACCGCAAGATCTTTCTAAACCCAAAATTTATGCTCAAAACTGCTATGCCAAGGTTTTCCAAATGAGTTTCCGAGGATTTTAATCAGGTGTTAGAAGAAAAAAATCTTTGTGGAATAATAAGCATAGTGAAATGCTACTTTCACAGGTGTCTTTCCTGTAAGTTCTCCCAGAGCCCTCAAGGTACAGTGTGTTATGAATCCTGAAGAAGGGGTTAATGTACCACAGACCTACACTTCTTTTGGCTACGGAACTCTGGTTGGGGAGCATTTGTCAAGACCATCGTGTGAGGAACAAATGAGGTGAAAGTCCGCTGTGGGTCATAGTCTCCCCGTGGCTCCTCCCTTAGAGTGGCTGTCATCCCAGTTTTCTGCCCCAGCTCTGGCTCCAGGGACCCTCCTCACTCTGACATAGTTCTGGAGACCCTGGGCAGCTGGGAGTCTAAAGCACCAGGCTTCAAGTCTGCAGACTCTTCCACATAGACATTTGTTGCTGGGTCATGAAACTCTCTGCCCCAGTGCCAAATCTGGAACCAGTGTGTGCTCTGCCAGAAAAGGCTATCAGCCCAAGCAAAGTGGCAAGTGACCAGTGACAGACCAGAATGCCAAAAGAGGAGCTGACTTAAAGATGAGTTATCCTGGGACACCTGAGTGGCTCAGAGGTTGAGTGTCTGCCGTTATCTCCGGTCGTGATCCCAGGGCCCTGGGATCGAGTCCCACATCAGGCTCCCTGGGGATCCTGCTTCTCCCTCTGCCTATGTCTCTGCCTCTGTTTTTCTATGTCTCTCATGAATAAATAAAATCTTTAGAAAAAATAAAGATGAGTTATCCTGAATCTGTTGCTTACCAGGCATGTGACCCTATTAGCTGCCACTTCATCTTTCTCTGTTTCTTTATCTCTAGCAGGGATAATAATAGAGTCTACCTCATTTGAGACTTAAATGAGTACCTCCATTTCGGTAATGGGTTTAGAATAGAACTTGGCAAATAGAAAATGCTGAGATAATTGTTAGCTCTTAACTGTTGTTACGATGTACTGAAGGAGACATGGAGAAAAGTGAGCACACGTGTTTGACCATTTGAGAAATAGTGCGACTACCATCATTCCCTCCAACGGAATGAGCCAGTCAGGGCACAGGGCTTGGGCATCACCTGAGGGTCCTGGTAGATCTTGGCGATGTCCTTCTCATAGCTGTCGATGTACAGACGAATGGTGGCTCCTGCACTCCCAGTGCCGCTCAGTCGGAAGATGATGCGAGAGCCATCCGCAAAAATGAGCCGCAAGCCCTGGAGAGGATAAGCAGAGATGTTTTCATCACTAGCTGGAAGGGAAACTGAAGACTGGTAAATTACAAGGGATTAGCCTGGAGATCTAATTTCATCCACACTTGATCAATCGGAGGATTAGATCTGTGATAAATGACAGCAGTTAAGCGTCATGATCCTGCCCTGGTCAGACTGTCACTGTGTCCAGCCAAGGGGGACTGAGCTCATGGGGAGAGAAGCATTCCCAGGGTCAGGTGGGAAATCTGATCCAGGGCCTAGAGGTACTGTATGACACAGGCCTTCCCTCCCTTGCCTCTCCCCACTTCCCTGTAATTTATGGACTAACCATTCCAGTTTGAAGCCTAATAAATAAGTAAACAAATAAGTTGCTAGATGCAGAAATTTGACCCCCAGATCAGGAGGAAAACCTGGGCAGAATGGGCTGAAACCAGAGCAGAACAGATTCCAGACAGATGAGAGGAAGGCCTCTTTGCAAATCGCCAATAAAGAGCCTCAAACAGAGAACATGAGGCCACATGCCCTCACATGAAGCCAGCTATTCCCAACCTAGCAAGCAGGATTGAGTGATCACCTCCCCTCCGCTCCCCTCCATGCCTGAGGACTCCAAGCAGGGTGTGTGTGGGCGCCATGCCAAACCCATGCCCTTGACCCCCTGCTGCCTTCTTCTTTCCCTCCTGGCAGCATCTCTCATCCTCAAGAATCTTCTTGCTTCAGGGGACTTGAAGTTGAAGACTCTTGGGTAGGTATTTTGTCATCTGAGGTAGGAAAGTTCAGCAAGACAGTTATCTGAGAACTCTCTTGTCTTCGTGAGCCCATCATCCTTCCATACAAAGAAGAATTTCACATAAAGTCAAAAACCAACCAGGAGGAAAGACACTGCTCCTCAGTGTCACCAAAGACAGCTCCGCTTGTCACCAAATCCCACCCCATGTTTCATTGTGCCATTCGGCAGTAAAGATAGCAGATGAAACACTTGAAGTACCTTCCTGATTCAGTCATCTTCAAAGGGGAGGATACCGTTAATTCTCATTTATTGTTTCTTGCTTCCAGAAACCTACCAGGTTGGTCTACCTCTCCCACAGCTTCAACTTGAAGCTTCCAAATTCTTTTCACTTGATGGTAGATGCTATATCTACTTTGGAAGATTCTCCCTCCTACCTGGTCTTCCATTTAGATGCTCAGACTTTCTGATTATAGAACATGAAGCTGTTGAGTCGTTCCTCACAGAGTGCAGAGAGAGCAGTACCCGTGCTCATGCTGACACCCATCCCACATTCACCTCAGCTCCCCTCCTCCTTCCTCACAGATGTTGGGTACACTGTAGAGTTGGGGTTTACTTTCCCTAATTGCCTACTTTCTCTCTGAAGGCTTCTCTACAAAAACTTATACGCTGGCATCCTCTGGACCCCACCTTCCCCTTTCCATACCCACTTCCTACTCTACCCCTGACCTCTCTTTTTCCAATTATCTCAGACATCGCTTACAATCATCCAGAGTTCTCACAGAGGGTGAAAAGGCATAGGGAAAAAGCCTACTGTGCTAGCATTTTGAGGATGGGACACTTCTGGCGCTGAGGGTCGCTGTGGCCATGCTCCACCCACCCATCCATTGCCTGCTCTCCAGACAGACACTAAATCAATCCTGCGGTCCATCTCCTTCAAAGTTGTTGGATGCCTTGAGAAGGACCAGGCCAAAAATCTAGGTCCATGAAAAAAGCAACCTGGAAAGTTGTAAAAGAATTTTCATTTCCCTCTTTATTATCTCTGCTTCTAAATTATCAGTGGTGAGTCTAACCTGTGACAACAGCAGAACCAGAGGAGAGAGGACCCCAGGCCCCGGGTATTTGTGAGAAACCTGGTCAAGGACCAACCCAGCCTGCAACCCTGGGTCTCTGGCACCCAATGAGGGAAACCCTAACAGCTCTGTCTGTATCCAGACAGGGTCCAGGTTCTCAACTGAGATGTCTTGCTTATGCACTGCTGTGTTAGGACTGGCTGCAAGTCACGTGCTGCCGACAGTAACAGCTATCTAACATTTCTAAGTCTAGAACGCCTCATCAATTATTTTCTTCTTCTCTCTCTTTTTTTTTTAGAAATTAGGACATACCAGAGAAACGTCTATGATAATGCCTCTCGTGGCTGGCATTCTGCTATAATCTCTTGAGAGAAAAAAAGGGATTGGTAGCTAAGGCAGTAGTTCACCTTTTCAGCTTTAGATTCTAGGTCTCCCTTCTGCACATGCACTCAACACATGTCTTGCACAAAACTCTGGGGGATATAAAAATCCCTCTGGAGCCAAGGCTAAGAATCTCAGAATAAGGGACGTAGGGGAGTACACAGAATCAGGGCAAAACCCATTTTCCCTACAGGTATATTTGCAAGTTATATGTGACCCAGCAAAAAGCTGGCAATCATTTAAAAAAAAAAAAGGTAGCAAAGGACAAATGATTAAGTGGCTTTTTGCCTTATTCTCTTGAGATTTCAGAGATGAAGCTCTGAGGCCTCTCTCCCACTACACATAAATCTTCCTACCTGATTCCTTGAAACACTTCCATCCACTGGATCACTGTATTCAAAGTTATCAATTTTCTCCACGGTGTAAACTTTGTCACCCACTGGGAACTGTTTGCCCACGAAGGAGCGATCAGATATCAGGGCCTCCAAGTCCTTCATCATTTTGTTGGCACCCTCAGCCTCCACCTCCTCGTAATCATACCTGCAAGAAGTCACAAAGGTCGAGCCATGCACTGACTTCAGATCACACTGAGGTAGATTACGACTTTCTTCATCATTTATTTGGCCCTCCCCTAAACCTCCTAACTTTAGAAGAAGCTGGCAAAAGGCTGAGCTTGTCCGTCTCTGGGGAGGGAGCAGATCAGGGATGAGAAGAAGGCTTTGCAGGATTTCAGGGAAGGTTTAAGAGACTCTGAGTAAACAGAAAACCCCCATCTTGGCTTTTCTACAGAACAAGCTCGCTCTAGAAGCTTCAAAGGCTTTTGAGAGAGTCTAACATTTAATCACTGCATCCTGAGGAGGTATTATTAAATGCAATGCTCTCTCTAGAGGACTCTGCATCAAGAAACACATGAGTCAGGCATTTCTCTTCCAAACTCCTAGAGTTTCTTTGGGATAAATGCTGAGATGGTTCCCAGTCTAGGACCTGCCTGAGGCTGCTGAGATTTTGGTGAAGCAGAGTTCCAGTCTCCACAGGAGCTTCCTAAAGGGAGGCCAAGTTTTCACTGACTAGATAGAAGTGGCTAAACCCTAACTCTTTATATCTGAAACACCCCTGTCCTATTAGTGAGGGTGGATTCTGGTCCAAACTGCTTTGGGTTCACCCTGGCAGAGAAGAGCTGGTGTAGACACAGCAATGTCAAAGCATAAAAAAAAAAAAAAAAAGAAATTCTGACTGTTATGACTATTATTATTACTCTAAGAACTGTTCTTGATTTCTTTCTTATGAAGTTAAAGACTCTTACAGGTGGGTTTTCTTTTTCCTTTTTTTTTTTTTAAAGATGTTATTTATTTATTCATGAGAGACAGAGATAGAGACAGAGGCAGAGACTCAGGCAGAGGGAGAAGCAGGCTCCATGCAGGGAGCCCAACGTGGGACTCGATCCCAGGTCTCCAGGATCACGCCCTGGGCCAAAGGCAGGCGCTAAAGCACTTAGCCACCCAGGGATCCCCAACAGGTGGCTTTTCTTGACCTCTTGAGAGAGTTATTTTTTTAGAAGCTCAAGACAGCAGAGTCTATATTTATTTGCAATAGTGAAACAAATATGATATGTGCAAGATGACACCTCTGAGACATGAGAAATACTGGAGAATTAAGGCCAACCTGTTCTGGCTCCAGGATTCTATGAATCAAGGACAACAGTCTCCTTAATCTTTAAGTCAGCTTTTTCCCCTAGTTAAAATGATAAACAGCAAGAAATTATAACCAGGTGTTTGTGCTTTACATCTGTGACCTTTGGGTGTTTGGGGGAAGTGTTCTATAAATCCTAGACACAAAAGGGCATAATCAAAAGAATCTGGACTTTGGCATCAGAACTACCTACGAATCTAGCCTTTATCACTTACTAACTGTGCAACTATGAGCAAGTTGCTTCATCTAGCAAAATCTGTTGCCTTATCAATAAATGTTTTGAGGCTAGCATGAAAGAATGCACACAAAGTGCCTAAATGCAGGTTCTAGAGACTTTATTTGTGATAGTAAGCTGTACTTAAAATTAACAAAAATATGTTAAAATGATTTTTAGAAGGAGGCTTTTAACTGATTCAAGAGTGATCCCTTCTCTGAACAAACCTTCGTGACCTTATTCCATTGTGGCTACTATTCACTTGTTAACTCATTCATTTATTTATTCAAAGCATATTTACAGTGTCACTATGAGTGAAGTGTTTGGTGATCCCATGAAGCACAAAAACAGACATGGTCCTGTCTTCATGACATTCTAGGCTCTAGAGAGTTCATGACTACTGCTCTGAATTACCAGGTTTTTCTGGTTCTTAGAAAGTAGAGATCCTTGTCTTGGTTTTCAGGGCTACTGTTGCGATACCATGTGATAGTTTTTACTTATACCATCCTCAAAAGAATGACTTGAGGGAGAAAGACAGCAATGAATGTCTCTAAAGTCGATAAAAGCATTCTAATTAAGGAGGCTGAGTTGCTTAAGGTTTAATTCTTGTGAGACTATCCAGAGATCATGGACTATTCAATCTGTGATGTATTTTTTTAAATTCTCCAATTTAACTCACCTATTTTATAGAAAAGGCAAGTGAGATCCAAAGAAATTACATGTATGCCTTTCTTACAGATAAGCAATTCATCCACTCTTCTTTTTCTCATAATTCCTTTCAATAATTAGAACAGTGAGGTCTAGGAAAAATTTTGTTAGATTTTTATGCTTACCAGGGGAAAGGCATATTGGAATTAGTAAAAAGCCACCACTTGAAAAAAAACATTAATGACTTTTAAAAATAGAAGTATGCAAGGCAAAGAAGAATTACTAAGTATTCTAAGTATTTTGTTCACTGCTGAATCCCCAGTGCCTGGCAGAAAGTAGGCACACAGTATTTATTGAATCAATGAATGAAGTATTGACAAGTATGCAGCCCTTGGGGACCTATTTTAATGAGTCAGAAAAGTTGATTTAGACTAAGCATAATTGTTTCCATAATTTCAGGAAAAAAAAAAGTTTCCATACTTTGAGTGCTCCAGAGTTTATAAAACACTTTCAGACTCATATTTCATTTAATCCACTCAACGGTGGACTGTTATTTCCATTTCTACAAATGAGAAAAATGAGTACAATTTTCTGTTGGAGAGACGTTAAATGATTTCCCAATCCACAAAGGGGCAGAAATAAATTTCTAATATGTTCTTCTGAATCCAAATCCAATGCAATTATCATGTCCACCTGCAAGTACATTTTAAAAAGGCTTACAAGACATTTATTCTTTTGACTATGATAACTAAATTTTTAAGCGTCTTCTTTGTGGCTGACATAAAAGGTGATCCAGACTGAATTATTTTAAAAATCCTCAATTTATAGAGGCTAGATGAACTAGGATTTTATTATCAATTGAGAGACAAAAAAATTTGTACACATGAGAACTCTCTCTGCCTACTTCCCCACCCTACCTCCGTACCCCAGCCAGGCTGTGACTTACCTGGTGAAGAAATTCCGGCCATACTTTTGCCAGTGATCTTTGAGAATGTCCTCCACACTCTGTTTCCGGGCAGCTAGAATGGAGAGCCAAGCGAGGACAGCCCAGAGGCCATCTTTCTCACGAATGTGATCAGAACCTGGCAGGTGGACAGTAAGCAGCAATGAGAATTGTGATTTCTCCAAACAATATGGGAATAAACTCAAGAGTAAACATATAGACCCAACCAAAAAAGTCATAAAACTTTACTGAGGAACTTGAATACATGGAAGGAACCACATATTGAACAAAGCAAAATAATATTGAAAAGAAGTTGATGCTTCCCAAAGTAATAGAGATATTTATAGCAAATGCCAATAAAAATGTAAGTGGAATAGTTTGGTGGAACTTGATATATCATTTATAAAGTATAAATGTGAGCAAAAAAAAAAAAACCCAAACAACAGAAGAACATCACCATTATATTCAATAATTAAGTCTGGTAGTTTAATGAAACAAAAGAGAGCACCTAGAAAGAGACCCAAACACATATGTGACTAGAATATATGATAAAGGTGTTACTTCAAGCCTGTAGGAAAAGAATGAATTACACTTTTTTAAGCAGTATTTAGATAACTAGCTAGACAGTTGGAAAAAAATTCAACTTTTTCCGCTATAAAACACTGTACCAAAAAAGATTTTCAGATGGATTACACATTGAAATATAAAATTTGGAAAACTTTAAATCCTCAAAGAGATGTATAAATAAAAGATATATAGAGATATAAATATAATTTAAATATATAATAGAAATATAATAGAAAAAATATATATATTTTTAAGTCATGGGGATGGCAAATACAGGTAAATTCAGAATTCATAAATGAAAAATATGTATCTGTCTATTAAAAATGATCATTTCTACCAGCAAAATAGCTATAGATAAAAGGCCACTAGAAAACTTTTTAAAAAACCACATTTGCAATATGAAGTAGATGTTTAATGCACCTCAGTATAGAAAAAAATTTATGTATTAACAAGAAAAAAGTGAGATTTCAATAGAAAAATAGGCCAAGGATATAAACAATTACCAAAGAATAAATACAGGTACCCAATTACATAAGAAGCTAGTATTATTTTTTAAAGCAAATTAAAGTTAAAACTACAATAAGAAATTGCAACTTGCTTGACAAATGGCCACAGATTTTTAAATGAGAATACCCAGTACCAGGAGAGGTATAAGGGAAATGGGATTTCAGCATGCTGCTGCAGGGAAAGGTATAATCTTCTGGAGAGTAATTTGGCAAAAAGTATCAAAGTCTTAAAAATGGATCTACCTGTGGATCCAGCAACCCCAATCTAGGATATCTTACTTTAACCAACAGGGATTTGGTTAGATCAAGTATGGCACATCTGTCCCCTTCTAAGGCACTTGCTAAAATCTTTACCAAAATTCACAGATTCGCTCATCTGGATGTGCTTCTAAGGACGGAGACCCTTTTCCAAGAACCTGATGTGGGACACAACTCTCGTTTTTTGCCCTTAACATCCTAATGCTAAAAAGGAAACAAAACAAAACAAAAAACAAAACACACCACACGAGGACCATATTGAGCACTACTTTCTGACTTCTGAATAGGACTCAGTACAACCCCTCTCTGACAGTGCTTTGTATATTAGTATACCTTGAATTCTTTATGTGCCTTTGTGCCCTTCTTGACTTCCCACTGGGTTTTACTCTTCCTAGAACATCGAGTATCTCACAATGCTGACTATGTAATAAGTATGAGTTAAGTTTGTTTCCTTCCTCTTTTCATCCTTTTAGACCCAACTCAAATGTCCTCTCCCATCTGGGACTAGTTTCCAGCTTCCCTACACAGTTATGAGCTACTTTCTTTCTCTTTCTTCTCCCATAGCAACCTGCTCAAAACCTCTGCTGTGGTACCATATTCCTTAATCATCTATTTATGAGCCTTTCACCCCACTTTTCACGTATTTCTTAGAGACATCTCTTACTTATCCTTATAACTAAGTCTGGTGACTAGAATAGCACACGGAATAGTTAAACTCATCCACTGCATTCCTTTACAGTTGTTCATCAGTTAATTAATCTATTACAATATTTTTTCCTTCCCTTGTTTGGTTCATAAAAACACCAACTTTTTTCAAAAGATCTCTTAAGTAAGATACCACTTTTATAAACAACAGTTCTCAGAACTTGGAGGCTGATAAAACTGGAGGTTAGGCAATACTTTTAGCACCTTATGTAACAATTTTTTGGTTTACCTGATTTTATTATCTATGAACTTTTATATTTTCCTGTACTGCTATATCAAGGAACAGAAATTAGCTCTCTGGCTCTTATAGTGTTTACAAATGATGTTTTGGCAATAGTTCACCATGAGCAGCAAGATTCTGGCAGCTTCTCCTATATATTGAGAATTCATGACAAAAGTATACAACTTGGAATTATTTGTCTGTGCTCCCATGGGTATTTTTCTTCCTTCCTTCCTTTTTTTCTTCTTTTTCTTATTTTGTATTTATTTATTTCTTTAGGCTAGACTGAAAACATAGGAGGCAGTTATCCTTTGTGCTTTTCCTGTTCTAAGTAAATAATTCAGCTTTTTATTTAATGAGGAAATGAAAATAAAATCTAAACATCTTACCCAACTCTGACCAAGTTACTTGGAGATAAGTAAATCACATACCTAATATCACCAACAAAATATCTGCCTTGGATAACATACTCAAATATTCTATTCCATTTGCACAATCTCTAGTCTCTCTGGAAATTCTAACTACTCTCACTAATTACCTTCATGTTATCAAAACTCTAGGTAACTCTAATACTCAGAAAGTCTGGGTACATTTTTTTCTTTCTTTCTTTTTTTTTTTTAATTTACTTATTTTATTTTAGAGAGAGAACAGGGGAGAGACAGAGGGAGAGACTCTCAAGTAGACTCCCTGCTGAGCATGTAGCCCAATATGGGGCTCAATCTCAGGATCCTGAGATCATGACCTGCGCTGTAATCAAGAGTCAGATGTTCAACCAACTGAGCCACCCAGGTGCTCCAAAAGTCTGGACACATTTCATTTTCTTTAGGATTCTGATGAATGATGACAAGCTATTAGTTAACAAAATAAAAATAAAAAAATAAGGCAATAGTGTATATGTGTGTGTGTGTTTCTAAAGTTGCTGCTTATGTAGTCATGGCAGTTGTGTTTCAGTGGAAGATGCTTTATATTTAAACGTCACAAAACCAGAATCTGAAACTCTGTTTTTTTTTTTTATAAATTTTTTTTATTTATTTATGATAGTCACACACACAGAGAGAGAGAGGCAGAGACACAGGCAGAGGGAGAAGCAGGATCCATGCACCGGGAGCCCGACGTGGGATTCGATCCTGGGTCTCCAGGATCGCGCCCTGGGCCAAAGGCAGGAGCCAAACCACTGCGCCACCCAGGGATCCCTCTGTTACTTATTACCTTAATTTTTCTAAGTCTCGGTGTCTTTGACTATAAAATGGGGATAATGTTACCTTTTTCACACAATTGTAAGACTTTACTGTGATAAGAGAGTTGAAATATTTATGAACTGTTAAGTACTGTATAAATGCAAAATACTATTATGGATAAGAGAAAAACAAAGAAACATTTGGGGAAAATGAGGGCTTTCCACTATCTTATTAAACTTTCAGAAAGAATCTCTCTTAACTGTACATATTGGTAAAGAAAATGGAATAGAACCCAGTATGTTTCTTTCTCTGGACAGTGGCATTACAGTGTTTTCCTCTTCTTCCTCATCTAATTTTCCTACTATGAATGTGAATTATTGGCATCATTTCTTTTAATTTAAAAAGAGGAAAAGAAGCCAAGCTCCCATAATTTTGAGAAAAGGGAAACACTGCCAGCAAACACCCCTCTGTGTCCTAGCTGACACACAGGCAGAGGTGGGGTTTGCACTGGGTGTCTTCACACTTGGGCCAGCTCACGGACTGAGTGCATGGGAATCCTGCCCCATCAGCATCTTCAAACACCTGCCACTTCGCTTTAGCCTAATCAGCACCTTGTGATAAGTATAAACCCAGCTCAGTCACGGTGTACTCTGGGCCTCAGCCAAGAAAAATGTCAATCCTTGCTGAGGGAGCCAAAAGCCAACAGTTTAGGGATCAGGTTCAATTTACCAGTATGGGCATCTGGGGAGTGCTGGTTGCCTGCCTCTGCCAGGGGATGGGTCTCAGGATGGGGCAATGGCAAGTGAAATAGAGCTATATGGAGTTGTCTGAAAACACTTGCATCTGTCTTTCTCTTTCTCTGTCCATCTTTAGCTCCCCTTTGGTCTTCTTCATCTTTTTTTTAAAAAAGATTTATTTTACTCATTTTAGAGAGAAAGGGTGGGGAGGGGCAGGGAGTGAGGGAAAGAGAGAAACAAAAGCAGGCTCTTTGCTGAGTGCAGACCCTAACACAGGGCTCAATCCTGCAACCCTGAGATCAGACTGAAGCTGAAACCAAGAGTCAGATGCTCAGCCAATGGCACCACTCAAGCACTCCTCCCTTTTGGTCTTCTACACATGCTACTCTCTCTGCCTGAAAATTTCCACTCCATAAACACCTATTTGCCTGGCTAACATCTGCAATTACTTTCAACTTCACCCCAGCCCAGGATGGCTTTCTTGTTTCCCTCCATGCTCACCCCTAGTGTATCTAACACCCCTATCTGTTCTTACCCCACCTAGACCATGAGCTGTATCCCTAACTGGTGTGTCTGGCACACAGTCAATAAGAGTTTGCTCCAAGAATGGTCAGATGCTAGCTGACTGGCTGGGAGGTTCAGCAGAGCTGCTCTGTTCACAGTCTTGTCTTCTTTGGCTTTTATTACACAAATGAATTTACTCTGAAAGGACAAGTAAGCTCCTCAGGAAGGCTTTCCAGATCACTCCAACCTTCAGGGGCTCTCCCCCAGCAAGCTCCGGACCTTCCATTTAGCAATTAACCCAGAACTGCCTTGTGACTAACCCTGGAACTGTTTCTTTTGGAGGAATCTAGTAAGCATCTGACAGGCAAGAACCATGTCTTAACCCAAACTCCATTTTATACTCAACAAATACGAATCAGTGCCTACCATGTTCCAAGTACATGAGAAAATACCAAGATGAATAAGACATGTTCCTTGCCCTCACAGATTAGCATAGACATACAGGTGAGGGAGATGGACATGCAGGTAATAGTTTAACTGAGTTAGTTATAATTAGGTTATCAGCCTAGTTTTAGTGGGGTAGGCTGTCTGGGAAATCTCCAGAGACAGGATGTTCTAACTTTTCCATGGGGACTTTACCTACAGGAAAATGTACTCAAGAGCTCTGCAAATTAGAATGTGCTGAGAACCAGACAGAAAATCAAATCCCCTACACCACAGAACCAGGTTACCTGACAGTAAAGCTCCCAGGGCACCCTGTCCTTCACCACTGATCATTTTGCACACTTGTAATTACCTGATTACAGCCTGACTTCTTTTCCCAAATGTGGACTCTACAGAGCCCTGCACAAGATCATACCCACTGTGCCCCAAAGTCTCACTCAGTATCTGGGATACAGTTAAAGTTCAATACACATTTGAGGAATGAGTCAATGAAAAGAAGTACAAACATGAAAAACTTTTCACACGAAATTAAAAGAAATTTGCAAAGCATCAATGCTGTGCTCCTTCAAGTTATCACTCCTACATGATGCATCATCGCTAAAGCCTTTTAAAGATGAAACAGGAAAAAAATGTTACTAACCTCTAGACCTGGCCAGATCATAATTTGCTGGCATATTTCTATATGATACCTGGTTCGTCCTCAACTCCTTCCTAACCCTCTGTCCCAGCCCTCCATTTTCCTGAGGGAGAATTTCAAAGGCAGTGATATTCTATTCTATCTGGGACTGCACTTTCTATTTCCTTCCCTATTTCCCAACAAATTCAAGGCGGGACAGAACACCATTTTGCCCTCTGCCATTGTGTATAAACAAGTGTATCATCATCCACAGTTAGGGGGAAAAATAACTTTGCATCATGAGATCAACCCAAAATAATAGGCTCACCCTGTCTAGTTCTGGGGCCCATTTCTGAGTCGCTTTACCCTGGCATTTGTAATGCTGATGTGTGAGGAAGTGTCCTAACCTCTGTGGCTATGGTAATCCTGTGGACACTTGCTGTTCCTCCATCACGGACAGACTAATGTATGCTTGGTAACATTGGTAATATTATGGCTTGTGTTTTGAAATGCTGATGGTTTGTTTTATTTGGTGAGCCAGTTCTTCTGAAGTCTGACTCCTTTGCACTTCTTTGCAAGTCAACTTCCTTTTCTTTATAAAAGCTCAACAAGACCTTGGGTCCCTGACTCTGGACTACAGAGTGGGAATGGTGTTAGAGTCCCCACAAGAGTGGCAGATGGCTTCAAAACATCAGGTAAGGATTCTTCACTGAGATGGGTGCTTAAGTAGAAGAGCACTGACTGCCAACTATGATTCCAACAACACACAGGAAATCACACTGAATGACTTTTAAAGTCTGTTCATTTCCAACCCTAGGATTCTGTTTATCTAAATGGAAGGTACCAAGTGAACAGTGTGTTCATTCACTCATGCATTGAACAAGTGTTTGCTGAGCCCCTATTCTATGCTGGCCTGTATAGGAGGCTCTGGGGATATGATGGAGAATAAGACAGATGTAATTCCTGTCTTCATGGAACTTATAGTCTAGTGCTGCCAACAGATTTTAGTTAAGTAACCATAAATAATTTTAAAATTACAGCTATAATATACGCAACAAATGTGTGTGCCATGGGAGTCAATAAGAAAGGGACTGGACCCACAGTGGAAGGTTAGGGAGGCTTTCCCGAGAAATTGCCTCTGCTCTCACCTGAAAAAATATGGAAATAAATGACCCTGTACTCAATGAAGCTATAGAATTGAAATACTGCAAGGCTTGTTTAATCACTAATGTCCACTCTGAGAAATTGTAAAGAAACTTCAGGAAGCAGTCACCAGAAAGGAACTAGCAGGTGGAAATTAACTCCTCTATAAACAAGGAGATCAGAAGTTCAGTTAAATGACTTCAGCTGCCACTCACTCACAGCAGTAGAGACCCATAGCTATGCAGCTTGGTTTTTAAAATGTTTATTTCAGAAACATTACAGAACAATTTTCTCTTTTTTCAAAGGGAAAGAGCTTGTGGATCATTCTCATGATGCATTCTTTCTTTGGACAGAAGAGACATCTAAGGGAAGATAAAATCATGGTTGGCACTTAGTATTTGGGTCAATAAATAAAGAGGTAGAAACTTTAGCAAGAAATAATTTAAAGTCTAATGTCTGGGTTCAAAGAAATCAATCCCTCAAATGAACAACAAACTTTCGTGGCAAATTTGCCTGAGTACAAAATTAAAGGGGATTAATTATCCTCATTATATGGGCTAACCAGTATTATGAACGGTCCTGAAAGCTAACATAAATGAAAGCTATTTTCTAAAAAAGCACAGGGTCCAGTTCTCTAGAAATAATCATTCCGCTCTAGTCTTTACTTCTCAGTTAGGTCATTGGAGATTTGGGCTCAGTTCTGGACATGATCTAAGGGGCCCGGTGAACTTGGAAGCATCTAGAAGCTGGTAGCTGGGTATATAAACAATGTGAAGTGAGGAATGACCAGGGAAACTAAGGATGGGTAGCCTGGAGAGGAGAGGACCCGTAAGCTGCCTTCCAGTAGGTGAAGCCCTGTCATGTGAAAGGAACCACTTGCTGTCTCCAAGTTTGTCTCAGCCAGTCCATATCAGGGACTCCTATATGGCTCCAGGGTTTGGACTCACCTTGCCCAGTACTTCCCACATGGATCTGTAGGGCCAAGATGTTACTAGATATAATACACACACACACACACACACACGACAGAGAGAGAGATACAGCTAAGTACGTTTAGGTAAAACTGTATAAAGAGGATTCCTTACAGTAGAATGTTTTGGAATCTTTGAATGCTAATTTTATTATGAATATCCAAGACAGAGAGCTATATTCTAAGTTTCCCAATCTCTACTGAACTCAGAACCCTGTTCTGGAATTAGTATCCTTCCACACACCCATACACCCTGGGAAACCTTGTTCTAAACTTTTCTCCCTTTCACTATGTTCAGCATTGATACATGTACAGGGGGTTAGGGAACCAAAGGTTAAGACATGGTCCCTTGCCTTCAAAGACAGCTTCATCTATAAAAAAGAATGACTGAAAGCAATCCTGTACTTGATAACATTGGGAAGGGGTGGGTATTTCATGGAATAAGACCACCTCATCGGTTCGTGGACATTCATCTGGTATCCCATGGAGTAACGTGGCATCATATATATTTATGAAGTAGGATAGGGCTAAGCAGTGGCCTTGTATTCCCTGACCAAAGACAGAGAATGTTCAGAAACCATCAAGTCTTCTTGGTGGACACTGTTCAACCCCAAGATTCATCTATCTTTCTTATATTCTCCAATTCTATCAAATCAATTCATTACCAAGGAGCATTACAACTCCCTCAGGGATACCAAATTTCTAAGAACTTTGTATATAGATGCCTCAAATTTACCAGCTCATTCTACCCATCCTATGCCAGATTTTGTAAGAAATGAAATAAAATCAGCATTCTCCTTTCTTTAACCTAGTATGAACTACAACCTAGTTGCAAGGCTTAGAGAAGGCTCGATTTTGATCCTTGCTTTGCTTTGGTACTAAAGAACCAAGATCAGTCCTTTTACTTCAAAATACTGGGTAAAAAGACTAAAGGGCCATGTGCCTGAATGGATGTTTCAAGAGGTGAGAAACTGATGTAGGTCGGAGGAGGCCAAAGGGAAGGTCATGGAAGTTAGGACTTCAGTATTTGGACAGACAGGTAGAGAGGAGGAGGGAGAGCACAGAAAGAAGGGTGTAAGGGTCCTGAAACGTGTCCCCAGCATGCCACCACGTTCCCCTCTCTCCTCAGACTAACAATTTATGCAGACATCCTCATGGACAAGGACATATTTTTAATTTCTTGATCACCTAGCAAATGTTCCACCCTAACAGTTTCCTTTCTTTTAACCGAAATGAATCATAACTTGTTGCCACAGCAAACTTGGGCCTGTGAAAGATAAAGATTTAATGCTGCACTGAAACCTCCTTTTAAATAAAAACGAAAAACTGACTCGCTCCACCATATTTCTTTCCAGAAAGGAAAACATTTATAAAAGTTTCCTTGACCACGGAGGGAAGAAACCTATGTTTATCGCTCTGTTTAATCTCTACAGACGCACTAACCATGCCGCCCAGGAGGCCCCCAAACTTCCTGTCTTAGTGGATGAAATCCTCTGGAAGTAAAATTAGCCCTCCTCAGCTGAGCACACTCATGGCTTTTCAAATGTGTATACTTCATCAGGGTTGTTATAAATAAACTGCATCTTGATTTAGGCTACATCGGCCACGGGTGCTATTTCAGTCCTGCCTTAGCAGTGGGAAGCGTTCCCCACAAGTCATGTTTACAGGCAAGGAAACGATAGCACAGGCCACGCACTCACCAGTCCCGAAGCTCTCTTCCCCACAAAGGGACAGTTTGCTTGCATCCATCAAATTCCCGAAAAACTTCCAGCCAGTCGGGGTTTCATACAAAGCGATCTTTGTAGCATTAGCCACCCTTCAAAGGCATGAAATCAAAGTTACATCACAGCAGGACTGTTAGCTTAGCCATGTGAAGGAGGAAAACTAGCAACCATTATTGTAATCAAGGGTCCCATTTAGCATTGCTCAGAGGTACACATAATTCTAAGATGGGTGGAAAATCGTAGGAGAAAACTAGTGCACAATGGGCCATTATACGTGGAGTCAGAGGAGGGGGTAGAAGAGGAAGAAGGAAGAATTAATTCAGGTCACTGAGTTTAATATCTTAGAAGAAGCAACAGTAGCAAAAATGTGCAAAGCTAATTTTGAGGCTATTTAAACTCAACATGTTTTGGATACAGACTGCATCTGTCACCACTCCATAGAGAACAAAAGAGTGATGTTATGCTGCAATTAGAATCACAGAATCATAAAATATTGGGTCTAAGAGATCACCATTTTACAGAAAAGGACACAGGGTGTAGGAGGTTATGTGACCAGCCTAAGGTCACACAGCCAGGATGACCAACGGCCTGCTATTCAGCTGCCCAGTCAATGCTCCTTTCATTTCACCAGAAGGCTCAGAAAGGACAGAGTCTAGGGGGTCTCCCATCTGTACAACTTCCGCACACTGCTCCTTGGTCCCTTGTCCCCTTCAACACATCTTTTACTCCTTTCTATGTACCTGTAGACTATTTAAGACTTTTAAATGACATTTTTTTTAAAAGATCCCTTTCCCTCTGAAAAGGAGGAATAATCTGCATTTCATTCACTGTTTTAATAAGTTCTGCCTTTCAGAATGCTCATCTTATTGCTAGCAAAGCAATGTCAGATGCTAACATTTGAGGAGAATTAAATCTATAATCTTGAAAGCTCAAAGTACAATAAACTTTTACCTGGGTAATGAGTTATTTCCATTGTGATTCTATATTTAGATTATTAATTTTTCCAAAATTTAGAATTAAACTGCTCTTGGATGACACAGAATTAGACCTGCTAGGTCTAATTACAACAGCCTGGCTGAAATCAGCTCACAACTTCAGGTGCAGGATGTGGAGGCAGAAGCACCAGGTTCTAATTCTAGCTCTGATTTAGCTATGGGGTCCTCAACAAGACAGCTAACCTCTCTGACCTTTAGGTTCCTCTTCTTTAGGATAGGATTGCTGTGAGGATCAATTAAGATGGTGAATGTTAAAAAACTCCGTGTAGAGTATAAACCACTCTATGAATATTAGTCATTAACTTCTTCTTAGCAGAAGGAAGTCAGCACTAATTCTATAACACACACTTCTCCCCTCCCCCACAGTAGGAAACTACTACATGGCCCAGTTGAGCCAATTAGAAGCAAAGGTTCTGGGTTCAAATTCTGACTCAGCCATTTACTAACAGGGTAATCTCAGGCAAGTAACTTTATTTCCTTGTCCTTTTGTTTTCCCACATGGAAAGTAGGATTATAGATAGCATTGACCTCGCGAGGTTGGCTTGATAATTAAATGACTTAAAACACAAAGTACTCAGTGTCTAGCACAAGGCCATGTTCAATAAACATTATTTATTACTAGAAGAACCTAGCTATATCCATTTTGCTTTCTTCTCTGACCTTGACCTTTTATTCATTCACTCATTCCTTATCCATTCATTCAGCAAAGATTTACTGGGCACCTAACACATTCTAATTAACATTCTCCCTAAACTTCATATATTATTTCTTATATTTTTGCAATTGTTTTACATGCAGTCTCACAAGACACCTTAAAGCCTTTTTAAACGAGGGGCTATGAAATAAATAAATAAACAAACAAACAAACAAACAAGCAAATCAGAGATATCAAGTGTTTATTGTCACTGGTTCCTTTCTTATAAAAACTGAATATAATTTTCCTTAACTATTTGAGCTTTCTGTTTATTTGCATTTGGGATAAATGAACCTTTACTGTGTTTGGGTATGGATGGGCATCCAGCAAGGGCTGGAGGTGGAATGTCTTTCTGAAAGTTCTTTGATACACTCATCTTACTTCAAATCACTTTTTTGCTCAAACTGTGCACCTGTGCTAAAGGACAGTGATGATTCCCTAGAATGATGTCTTCAGGGTAGTGAGGCTGCCATCTGCTCCTTTCTTCATTAACGTTCGATTGTTCCTTTTTTTTTTTTTTAAAGATTATATTTATTTATTCATGAGAGACACAGAGACAGAGAGGCAGAGACACAGGCAGAGGGAGAAGCAGGCTCCATGCAGGGAGCCCGACATGGGACTCGATCCCAGGTCTCCAGGATCATGCCCTGAACTGAAGGTGGCGCTAAACCGCTGAGCCACCCGGGCTGCCCTAATTGTTCACTTTTTAAAGGTGTGTTGAGTGTGTGTCCTACTATGCACCAGGCACACTATGGGATATAAGTGAATAAATAAGATAGTCTTTTCTCTGTAGAAGTTTACAGTCTAGCAGAACAGACAGTTAAGCAAACAAGCTATCAGAACAGTGTGGTAAGTGCTGGAATGGGAGAAGTGCAGGGTCATAAGGAAGCATGGGGAGGGGACATCTAATCCAGAAAAAAACCCACCCACTCTTCATAAAATAAACACTAATATGTGGAATATAAAAAGCAAAACAAACACACAAACAGATTCTTAAATACAAAGAACAAATGGGCGGCTGCCAGAGGGGAGGTGGGTGGGGGATGGTGAAATAGGAGATGCGGATTAAGAGGTACAAGTCACAGACATGAAAAGCACAGTGTTGGGACTATAGTCAGACAAATTGCAATAACAATAATCATATTGTTATGCGTAACCATAAGATGGGGACTCCATTTATTGTGGTGAGTACCAACAATACATAGAATTGCCAAATCAATATATTATATGCCTGAAACTAATAAAACACTGTATATTGATTATACTTCAATAAAAAAAATTTTAATACAATAAACATTTTGCATATACTATACCTCAGATGCTCTAGCTGCAAGGGGAAGAAGAATGTTCTTAACATAGAGAAGAGCCTGGTGAGGAAAGGGAATGGAGAGACTTACCTGTCCAGGGCCCCACTGGTAGGCATACTGCGGGCAAAGCCTCGGACCCCAGTTTGCTGGAAATATGGAATGCTGAAGATGTTGGCAGCAATGACAGCCACGGAGTCTGAAGGGTTCACAAAGAAACCATGCTTGCCAAGAATCATGTTTCGATCCTTTGGGAGAAGGGGGAATTCAAAGGAAGAGCTTTTAATAAAACTGCTGAAAAAACCAAACTATCTTACATTGGGGCAGGGGAGGGGTTATAGAATTTTAAATGATAAAATTTAAAACGGATACTTTTATTCATACTGGGTTCTAAACACTGGACTTTGTTTCTAATGGATCTGCATAGTACCACGGTGCCGAAGGCATCCCCATGCCAAAAATCTAAAACTGTTTTCAATTAAAGTGAATTGAAACTCCTTCTGAACCGAAAACTCTGTTCTTCCTCCAGAGGCCAGCTGACTTTAACCTCCCAGACCTTTTCCAAACTCTGGAATCAATCACCTCTCTCCCAGAGGAGAGAAGAAATTGAAATAAGAAAGGAAATGTTGGTTATTCACATAGTTTGGTGAGTCTACCAGGCATCTTTCAAGGGACAAAGCAGATTTCTTCAAGAAAGGGCTCCTAAATTGTGACTCCTTCATTTTGATGCAGAAACCAGCAAAACATGCTGCCACCCTCACTGCTTCCTTCCTTGGTGCCTGGTATACAAGAAGTACTCAAGTAACTCAGAGTATGGAGGAAAACTCCCATCATGCACTGCTTCAGAAAGATTCTGAAAATTTTGATATTGGAAAGTTAATTTTTTTTAAGAAATAATGGATTCTAGCTGAATTTAAGGAACAGAGCAACAAAAATTTTTTTCAGCTAAGTATATGTGTAGTGCCTACCATCTCTAAGTACCAAGGATATAAACCTTACTAAAATACATTTCTTCCTTGTCTGTTAGTCACCAGGGTAAATAAAACAGCCTGTTTATTATAAAGATACTAATTGTAGAGAAAGAATAAAAGGTTAATTCTCTCATTATAGTTTTATCATTTAGCTAAGGTGAATGAACAAATGGGTATATTATAAGGACAAAACCTTTTCCATGGGTTGAATAAACCTAGGATGGATTTCTAGAACGTGACCAGCACATGAAGCACACCAGTCATCATATCACAACTGAGCCCTGATCACCCTGCCACTCTTAGAAAACATGAATATCTAGGGCAGCCTGGGTGGCTCAGCGGTTTAGCGCCGCCTTCAGCCCAGGGCGTGATCCTGGAGGCCCGGGATTGAGTCCCACGTCGGGCTCCCTGCATGGAGCCTGCTTCTCCCTCTGTCTGTGTCTCTGCCTCTTTCTCTTTGTATCTCTCATGAATAAATAAATAAAATCTTTTAAAAAATTTATTTAAAAAAAAAGAAAACATGAATGGCTAAAACTAAACACATGGGATAGATTTCAAGGACTCATTCCTG
Organism: Nyctereutes procyonoides; assembly: GCF_905146905.1. NCBI lineage: Eukaryota > Metazoa > Chordata > Mammalia > Carnivora > Canidae > Nyctereutes > Nyctereutes procyonoides. The sequence goes on along the minus strand of NW_026575140.1, from coordinate 43,058,595 downwards.
TTCAAGAGAATCTTCTAATAACTTAGCCCTGACTGTCACTCACTCATGAAGTCCACAGGGCCCAACAGAAGCAGCCTGCTTTTTCCCACTTTGAAGGATCAGGCCTGGTCTATAATCATAGTTCACTTAAACTCACGTGTACCCACCCCATCTCCATCAAAGGCAGCCCCAAAGTCGTGTTCTCCTGTTTTCATGGTCTCCACCAGGTCAGCAGCGTAGGTAAGGTTGGGGTCAGGGTGGTGGCCTCCAAAGTCCTCCAGAGGGACACAGTTAACTGCTGAGTTTGCAGGGGCGCCTAGCTCTTCGCAGAGGATCTTCTTCACGTATGGTCCCACAACTATGGAAAATGTAAAATGAAGAATCAGAAAATATGACTTATTAAATAAAGCACATCAGGATCAGGGGAGGAGGTGGAGGCATTCTAAGGAGAATGGCGTGAATGACCATGAGAACATGAAACCTCTATTCAGGGACTGGTGAAGAAGTAAGTCAGGCAGAAGGATTTAGCAAAAGGAATAATGAGAGGTTCGGTTGGAAAAGGTAGGGCTAGTTGAGGACAGCGAATAGGGGAAGGGACGGGAGCTAACTTCTTTGAATGACCTACTGCATACCTATGCCATGTGCTTGGTGACCATTTTCACCTTCAAAAACAAAAAGAGCTCACAATGTGGTAGGGCTGAGTGCTTACAAGCTTAGACTCTGGAATCAGAGTGTCTGGGTTCAAACCCCAGCTCGGTTCATCATTGGCCATACAACTTCGGGAAAGTTATTTAATCTCTCTAGGTCCCCAGCTGCCCTATCTGCAAAATGAGGATAATAATAGTAGCTAACAGAGTACTAGCTCACAACCTAACAGGGTTGCTGTGAGGATTCAGTGAGTTAATAGATAGGAAGCCCTGAGAACAGTACCTGGTACGTATGTTATAAATGTTTGCATTATGATTATCACCTCTACTTTATAGATAAGAAAACCGGTCTGAGTTGAAGCCATGTGCCCAAATTGTCATATCCAGTAGGAGTGGGAGCTGGGATTTTGAGCCCTAATCTTCCCGCTGTACCCAGCTATCAGACAAACTCGTTAAAAACACAAACCATAAACAAAAAGGAAGAACTACGAACATCAGGAAAAACCAGTCATATAACGTTTATGGCGACATTCAATACAATTACCGAGAACATTCATCTCTAAAACGCTGAGAATGTGTTTTCATCAAGGCAGGTACTGACACCAGTGTAGGCCACAGAGCTCAGAGCAGTATAGAATATGCATCTCCAGTTAGGGGCCACATGTGAAGGAGGCTATGGACACACCATGGGATAAGGTCAGAACAGCCAGGGCTATGAAGGATATGGAAACTGAGGCATTAGAGGAACTCCTGAAAGGCCTGAAGAACAAAGTCTACTTCATGACCAGCTTCTCCTACCGCACAGCCTATCACAAGCCCATTCTTTTTGCTTTTTCATTTCAAGTTTTTATTTACATTCTAGTTAGTTAACAAAGCCCATTCTTAAGTCATTCTCATTTCCCTACCATAATATGTCTTACGACTTCACGGCTTTGTGGCAGCTGTTGCCTCAGCTGGAAATGACCACCCTACCCTAGATCTTTCTTTCATAAAAGCTGAGTTGGTTGCCAAGTTCTTCCAGGAAACCTTTCTTAATACTGCTAGTCAAGTTATGTCTTCTTCCACACCACAAAGAGAATACTTGAAATTCTATCGAACCCTCATTTTGTTGGCCTGGCAGTGGTTTTTCCACATTATCTCATCTCCCCAAGCATCGTGTGAGTCCCTGCCTGCCTGCATGCGCATATGTAGTAGAGTGCTCAACACATGCCTGTTGAATAGTTCGAAATGATGAATCGTATCGTCTAAGTAAGGAAGTAGACCCATCCTATGGGACTCCAGAGGCAACTGTGGACCCAAAGGTGAGGTTCAGGGATGGAAGATTTCAGCCTATGGGAAAAAGGTTTTCTAATTGTGGTTTTGCAGTATAATAGGAGGCTCTGAAGAGCACCATCAAAAGGTTTCAATTACAGAGAGAAAGTCTTCCTGACTAGGCAGGCAGCTAGATTCCAAAGCTAGGGAGAATCCTTCCTGCTCAATGACTCTAAGATTCTAAATTTATTACAAAACAAATAAACCACCTCAGTGCTGGGGAATGCCCGTGTTCTTCCATGTGAGAAAGCCTCATGGTTCCAGTTCACAGTGATGGCTGCTGTCTCAGCTGACCCAGCCACACACTCACAGAGGAAGAAGAGGGAGAGACACCCAACTGTTGTTCCTGAATTTAATCCTCAGCTTGCTCTTGTAAGCTCTGCTCTTCTAAGAAAAGGCACATGTGGGGGCAGCTGAGTGGGGTATGGGACTCAGGAGCATTTTTACCTCATCTAGCAAATGACACCCACCCCCTTGGAAGAGATGGGGGTGTTTAGGAAGAATGTAAGGTATCTTCTGAGGGGGAGGAAGCATCCACAGAAACAGTTGCACTCAAAACCTGATGCTTAATGTGGAAACTCTGATCTTCGCAGCCCTACTTTACCATGAGGAACGCCTCTACCGTTTTTGCTGCCAACAGTTAGATGTTTATCTATGTGAATAATGCTCTGATATAGTTGCAAAATCACCATTTAGAAACCCATGCCACAGAGAGTCTTGAGAAAAGGCATGTTAAAGCATTATGATATACAAAGTAGAGAGCAGCTTCATATCTCTGAGAGAAAGGAAAGAAAGGAAAATGGCTCCATACCTCCATGCATGGCATCTATACGGATCTTTAGTCGGTTTGGACCAGAAAGCAGTTCTTTCAGTGCATTGAAATCAAAGATGTTTCTCAGCATTGTAGCATAAGCCTCCACTGAATCCACAATTTCCACTGTGAGAATAAAGCAACATTAAAACACGGGAACTAAACACATTAAGAAATATTATCCTCAGGGCACCTGGGTGGCTCAGTCTGCTAAGCGTCCAACTCTTAATTTCAGCTCTCAGGTCATGATCTCAGGGTAGTGAGATTGAGCCCTGTGTCGGGCTCTGTGCTGAGCGTGGAGCATGCTTAGGCTTCTCTCTCTCCCTCTCCTTGCCTCAAAAATTTTTTTAAAAAACAAAAACACTATATCCTGAAATGATTATATTTCTGTAAACCCACAATAGTTATTTTAAATGGATAATTATCAGGACATATGGGTGGCTCAGCAGTTGAGTGTCTGCCTTTGGCTCAGCGTATGATCCTGGAGTCCCGGGATCGAGTCCCACATTGGGTTACCTGCATGGAGCCTGCTTCTCCCTCTGCCTGTGTCTCTGCCTCTCTCTCTCTGCCTCTCATGAATAAATAAATAAATGGATAATTATCAAGTAGCTCCAATACACCCGGGCTGTTACATGATCTCTTTTTTCAATACTAACAATATTCCTGAGAGGTAAATGTTATTAATCTTATTTTATAGACAAGAAAGCTGAGTCTGAAAGGTTAAGTAACTTGCCCACACAGCTGGGATGGGGCACACTTCAGTTTTTTTTTTTTTTTTTTTTTTTATGATAGTCACACAGAGAGAGAGAGAGGCAGAGACACAGGCAGAGGGAGAAGCAGGCTCCATGTTGGGAGCCCGACGTGGGATTCGATCCCGGGTCTCTAGGATCGCGCCCTGGGCCAAAGGCAGGCGCGAAACCGCTGCACCACCCAGGGATCCCCACACTTTGGGTTTTTGACAGAGCTTTGCCTGACTGTAAACTCTGCTCTGCTGCTACACTCACTCCTCGCCTATTACCGTAAGAAGCATATTTTGGTGTCACAAGTAACAGAAAACGTAATGCCCGCTTTTCTTTCCTTTTTCTAGGCCAATTGCCATAGGACTTGATGGTAAAAAAAAAAAAGCAGGGAAAAAATTTTTTAATAAATCACTTTTCACATGCACTGCTGAAGGAATAAAACAAATATAAGGACTTAGTATTGCTCTGGTAGGACGTGCAGGGGTCTGAACATTTTCAAAACATTAAGAGTTTAAGCAATTCTCTACTGGTGTTTTCTAAACCCTAAGAATGTCTTCAAGGTATACCAAGGTGCTAGTTTGTCTTTGGTAGGATGCAACTGCCAGCTCTTGATGTGTAGGTTCAAACAAAAAAATGCATTCCATCAAATTGCAATCCAGAGGAATGAGTACATGTTGGAACAGTCCAAACGCAAGTTCCATTACTAACCATCTCATCCTCGTGTTAATATGAACAACGTTATAAACATTTACTCCATCAGTTACCGTTAATACCTTGGCACTCAACCACAAAGTGTCTACCACAGTTTCCTATGTAGGGAGTTTCAATTTAGCCCCCAAGAAGGCTTATTTTGACTTTAGTGAGTTTTAAGGCAGGAAAAATAAAGATTCAAAGCCCAGTCTTCGGAACCATTCACACCTGAGTCTGAATCTGGTTACCACTCACTGACTATGGGATCTTAAGCCTGTCATGTAACCTCTCCCAACCTTTGTTTCCTCATCTGGAAACACTGAATTGAGACAGTGCTGCCCTCACAAGGGCTCTGCAAGAATAGAGCAGGATAATGCATGTTAAGAGCTCAGGACGCAATAAAAGCTCAGTAAAAGTTAGCTATGAAGGTCATCTTACAGGTCTTCTGGTCAAGGCTATGCATTTTATGGCTATGGAAGCCAAGGCCGAGAAAGTTGGAAAGGACTATCCAAAGTCACAGGGCTGATACCCAGCAGGGGCCAGAGAGCCCAGGTCTCTGGATTCCCAGACCGAATCACAGAGCTGCTAATGAAGGCATGCAGAGGTTAGTGACCATGATCTTTTCAAAACTGAAGACCCATTTTATTAAAACCTTGGAAGGCAAACTGTTGAAGCTGGAACTAGAGTGAGCAGAGGCAGGAAAGTCAACGTGCCTGTGAATGGTTTGAACTTGTTTTCCAGGTCAAACTGCTGCTTTCCCAGAACTCCAAGGTCTACTTTCAGGTCAGGACAAATTGCATATTCTTCGATTGTCTTGCTGATTTGGAAGATTTTATCGGTTATTGCTTCTGGAGCGGGACCTGGAAATCAAACAGTGAACCGTGGGTCACTTTGTGGAGCTGACTTAAAAATGCAAAGAACACAGAGCTCGTCAATTCCTTTTCACCAGCACATTTGCCATTCCATCATTTAGGCAGCAAAGTATCAAAATTTTCTAGAAGAAAATATCATGTTAATGAGCATTCGTGCATGGCTTCTATATTCAGGTACAGCAGAATAAGAAGCATTCTACTTTCACTGAAAGGAAACAAAGAACTCCTTTGCTAAGGATCAGAACCAGAACCCTGGCCTTCCAAGGCTTCAGTTATTAGTTTATCCTAATGAACATAAATTGACTATCCTCAAAAAGACAGCAAACTCACCTCCATTAGAAATATTAAATTTGATTCCGAAATCTCCATTGGGCCCTCCGGGGTTGTGGCTGGCTGTCAAAATTATCCCACCAATGGCTTTGATCTTTCTAATGATGCAGGATACAGCAGGGGTAGAGAGGATTCCATTCTGCCCAATAACCAAGCGACCAATCTAAGAGAAGAAATTCAGAACACACACACTTTAACATCGATAAATCCAGAGCTACTGCACAAAAAACACCAGAACAACATGCAGATGGACAAAGAAATAGTATTGAACCAGAAAAGGTGTTCTTTAACAAACATCTTTATCTTGGGTTATTATTATCTTATTATGAAGTAGAATATTATTATTATTAAATAGAATCAGCATTGCTGAACAAAGCCATTCCTTCACACAAAGTCATTCCTTTAGATAGTGTTTTGGGACTCTGTAGTTTTAAAATAGTGTATGGTCTGGGGGAGCTCTAAGGCTCTGGCAAGAAAACACAGAGTATTTGAAAGAGTCTTTAAAGAACAGGTTCATAATTTTCACCGAAAAATTGTTAGAAGAAAAAAAAAGAAAAATTGTTAGAAAACTCACATTTTCATCCAATTCAATCATACTTTTAAACTACATTGAGGGAGAGGATATAAGTTTAGCTAGTTAAAGGGATTCTACACAAAGAGAAGGCTTTATATAAATTAGAATTTTCTTAAAAAGTAAAAAGGGCAAACTTTATATGAAGAGTTTTACAAAATGCACCTCATAAATTCATCTTTCTGGCCAAGCCTGGATTTTGATATGGTGGCTTCCTCAAAGCAGGACATACCGACCTGTGTGTGGGTGTACCTGGGTAACCTGCCGGGCCTAAGGCAGAAGATGCTGGCAGTTATCCCTGATTAAACCAGTCAGAACCGCCCACAGGAAAGGGCTACAGGTGGTAGTTTGCTGTGTTATTAACTCATCTTCCCATATCACTCACAGATGCTATCAGCACAGCTCCTAAATCCTCCTTCACTAAAATACAATTTATATTTGTTTCAACATGACCCAAGTTGGAAAAGATGAAGTTCCATCAGTTCCCTTAACACGCTTGGAGAAAACCTAACTACTGCATAAAAAGATTCATAAAACTAGGAGTTTGTGCCCTCATTCCATTCTCCGTTTTGAGAGAAGAAAGGGACAGGAATGTTTTAAACTTTTCTGGTTGTTATTTCTTTTTACCCAGCCCAGATAAGCATGCTTGAAGAAATAACTTATGGTAGAAAATGTATCGATGCTACTTGGATTCCCTGGGAAAGCTTTCCTGGACTGTTACCTTTGCCCCCCTACAAGTCACTGAAAGCTTGTCTGTCTTATCATCAACCCTTCAGCTGTCGACCACCTCCCAGAAAGCAGCCAGTTCATTTCAGTTGTTTCTTGGCTTTCATTTGTCCATCTCAGAACAGTGTTTGTTAGACTAATACATTTGTTATGCCTTGTCTCTGTAAGGAAGTGGTGATGACCAGGGTAGATGCTATACTGAGGCTCCTCTATAGACTAGAGGGACCTGTGGATGGTGTGAAATCAAGATTAATGATTATCCCTGAGCCACAGATTGCTTTCTAAAACCCATGGCATTTTGATTCATTCTCATAGCTGCTCCCTCATACTGTCTTGTAGATGAAGAAGCTGAGGTCCAAAGTTATGATGCTGCTCATTTGTCTATTCTATGCATCCGTCCAAAAGCAATAATAAGTGTTTATGGAAAGTTGGTATGGGAGGCACTGGGAGAGATGACAGGGCAAGGTCATGTGGCAAATTAGTGGCCAGCGATGGCCACTAACTCAATACAGTGGGAACAGTAACATCTCATCCTTCCAGCAGTTTCTGGGTGTGGTTTTGATAAGAGTGAAAGTATATGGTTGAACAGTAGGAGGAGCTTAATTAAGGATGGCAATTTAATTAGCCAGAGTGGGGATGGAGTTATCTGGAAATTGTACTTGCACATCAGGCATACTGACATGTACTCGGATTTTATATGTATTTGGTATGGAAAGGGAGACTGACGAATGAATATTAAGCTGCACCACCCGAGTCACCTCTTACTCTACCATTCGTTATGGTGAAATCTGCAGTCAGTAATGGTCCAAGAACAAGGGGAGTATATTGGGAGTAAGAATAAGAAAGTCAAGAGACCAGAGCAAGGAAGTCCATGGTACCTTCCTTCTCTTCAGCCTAAGAAGAGGTAACAGCTAATCCAAGTCTCTACTCTCAAAGAAGACTCTCTCCTGTGAATCCCACTTGGGAATATTAATCCTCAACCTGATATCGAGGAGATATTACTCTACTACCCTCCTTCCCTTAACAATGTCTGGAGCACTGCCACAGCTCCTGACTCAGGTTCCCCTTTCTCTCTTCCACCTGTACCTCCCTTACTCTACCCTGGCTGAATCCAGCCTTCCAACTCAGGCCCACCTAGTTCATCTTTTTAAACCATACTTTTGTATCTCTCCTCTACTCAAAAACCTTTCCTGTACCATACGATACAGATTTTCCAATTCTAGCTATAGACACAAAAGAAAGCAGGGACTCAAAGAGGTAACTTGTATACCCATATTCATAGCAGAATTATTCACAATAGCCAGAGGTCCATCAACAGGTGAATGCACAAACAAAATATGGTATACACACAGAATATTATTCAACCTTAAAAAAGGAATGCAATTCTGATACATGCTACAACATAAATAAACATTGAAAACAATACCTAGGTAAAATAAGCCAGACACATAAAGATAAGTATTGTAGGATTCCATTTACATGAGGCACATAGAAGAGGCAAATTCATGGGCGCAAAGTAGAACAGAGGTTGCCAGGGTGTGGGGAAGGAAAAATGGGAAGTTACTGTTTAGTGAGTAGAGAGAGTTTCAGATGGGATGAGAAAAAAGCTGTGGAAATGGATAATGGTGACAGTTCCAGAATATGGTGAGTGTAATCAATACCACATAAATGCACACTTAAAAATGGTTGACTTGCTAAAATTTTATGTATAGCTCACCACACAAAAAAATAATTTTAAAAAAGAAAAATCCTTCCTTGTCTCCCAAGTGTCAACCAACTCACAGATAACTCCCTCTACCCAATACTGAAAGTCCATCAAACTGTCTTTTCCTTTCTCTCCCACCCCTCTTTCCCAAGTGACATAATTCACACTACCAGAAAGGATACCTCACTATTTACCCGCCATTTTGTACTCAAACACAACAGAGAGCAAACTAAATTTCCTTTTAAAAAGTAGGGCCTGGTAAAAAATAATAGTAATAATAAATAAATAAATAAATAAATAAATAAATAAATAGGGCCTGGTGTTTTCTTATATTTCACAAAAAAATAAGTTCCATTTTCTTGCCCTGCTAGTCATACATACATATTCTTATTTCTAAACATATCTCTAAGTTTAAAGTTCTGGGGACCAAAATGAGATATCAGTATTATATACAGGGCCCCACTAACGTCTTATTTTGTACATTAAAATGTCCTGTACTTCTTAGCTCACAGAAGCATCATGTAAAAAAAAAAAATTCCTGTAAATGCAGACAGCTCTATGCAAATAAAAACAAAGGGGAAACTCCTAATAAGGGCAAATTATGTTCCACGATCTATAAGTGCCCCAGATAAAGTATAATAAAAAGAAAAAAAATGAAATGATTTTCATTTAGCTCACTAGGCTGAAAAGCCTTCCAAGAATCAGCTTAAGTGTAGAGTGGGTATTGACAGGGGTGAGGAAAAAACACTGACTTCTCCCAAAATCTGTGGCAATGAAATTTCTTTCCTTTACATTTCCTCCCTAGAGCTCTGTCCACAAGCAAAGGGATGTGAAAATAGTCAGAACTGAGGATATGTTAGGAAAAGAAGGAATCAGACCATCTAGGATTTGATAGGCTTTATCAGATTAAAGTGCTTTATTGGTCCTCTAATAAATGTTTTACATAATTCAGTTTGGTTGCATGACTGCTTTAAATGCAACACTATTTTTAATAAAGAATGCCCTTGAGAAGATTTGAAAATATTGCTTGGCTGCCACAGCTCTAACAAATAGGCAGTTACCATATTTAGTCAATTATTATCACTTAAATGTATTATTTAGCAAACCTTCAGATCGTAAATCTGAGCAAATCTATAGGGTCTGCCTAAATTACACATTCCTACCACCTCTTCCACATCCTTCAGCTTCATACAAAAATGAAATGAAGCCAAATATATCACAGCAAAGGGGACAGTGTACCAGATCCACTCAACGATCTAGATATATGCGAAGAAATAATGTTCCTTTCGTTCTTTCTCTCAAGATTAAAAGCATCTTAATACCATTCCCTTTGCAGCTCTCCTCAAAGGTGAAATTTACAGCATGTCACATTTTATCTTAAAAATGTGTATGCTTCATAATAATTTAATATTTGAGTGCTTTATCAGCAATTTTTACATGAGAGGCATTCAGATTCCGCAACAGGGTAGGAAGGAAACTTTGCATTATAAACAAAAGGATCTATAAACATTTTAAAATCTAATTTGGTGGTGTGTTTTTGTTTTTAATTTGGGTTTTGCAATCACACCTGCTTGGCATATTATTAAAACAGACTGACAATGAATGCCCAACACACTTGGTTGCCATGCTAAATTTTTATAAATTCTGAGGGACTGTGTGCTCCAAATTATTGCTAAGTATAATCGAAAACACTAAAAATATGTTTTTGGTGCCATGGAGGAATCTGCAGAGTCAAAACAGAATGTCCTGATGCCTACCTTCCTGCAAATCCTTGAGACTGGTGCAAGATTCCTTCTGATTTGGCTAATTCAGCCAATGCAGTTTTTCACAATGCAGAGCTCCTAGCAGAGCCTCCTTATATTATAGTCTTACAGGAGTTATTAACTCTACCCTACTGCACAAATTCACCGCACACAGGGCTTCTTTGTGTCCAAGGTCATTATAAGCAGGTTCCCCTGTAACAGGTCCTCTTGGTAGGCTTACACCTAACATTTTCCAATTCCCTCCTGGCATTTCTGCATGACTACCAGGATCCACAAACAACAGCATGCCCTGGCTTTTGTTCTCCTGTTTGACAAATGACTGAACTTCAACAAGGAAGCCATTGAAAGAAAACAAAATCCTTCTCTCTCCACCACTCATTAGAGCCTTCTTACACAGGATAGGGTACCCCTGGGGACTAGGTTAGAATGTAGATAAGACAGCTGAAGGCTGGGGGTGTGCTTTAAATGTCTCAAAAGCAACAGGTATTTTTTTCAAGCAAAAGGCAAAAAGTACAACACATAAGGAGCCGAATTTACATTCCTATACCCTAATGTGACTAATGTAATTTCAGGAGTAATATCACAATATATGTTCTCTGAAGTCACAACAAAACGCTAACTGGATGTTAGTAGAACTGAAGTGTAAACAACATACTAATCTTTGTACTTTTGTATATTTCTGCAAAATGAAGAAAGAAACATACGTGGAGAGCCAGATATGTAACAATAATTATCGTATACCAACCCCACTGGCGGCTGCCATCTGCACTATTGTTTCTATCGCCGATTTATTAAAATACCGCCCATCTCCACCAACCACCATTGAGGATCCCTGGCGATCCTTAAGGTCTATGGAAAAGAACAGACTTTGGATGAAATTCTCCAGATAACATGGCTTCGCCTCAAAACAATAGGTTTTCTTCCGTAATCCACTAGTTCCTGGTTTCTGGTCGTAGTAGGGAGCAGTAGCAAAAGTCAACAGGGGGAGAGGCCCTTCTTCCATTTTTCTGTATTTCCCAGAAATCCATTCATCAAAATCACTCATCTTTCATTTTCACCACTTGGCTCAGCGGGTGTCCAGAGAGCAGTCAAGGGTCCTCAAAATAGTTTGTCGATCTGAAGCTGCAACAGTGTCATCTGAGTAACTAAAATAGAGGTCGTGCCTGGACGATCACTCTCAACGAGGAAGCTGATAATTCCTTGCTGTCGTCACCCCCTGTGAAAAGTTACGGGCCACACGCCCACCCACACCCACACCACATCTTCAGAGTTGTTTTGGTGAAGACACTTCTGCCCACATAACCACGCCAAATACCCTTCAATTATTTTTGCCTCATCTCCCCGTTAGATAGCTCCAAAGGATACTGCATGTGGCGGACTTTAGTCACAAACACCGGATGCCTGCCAGACTCCACGCTCAGAGCCCAGGCAAAGATGCAGCAAGTGCAGTCCCAAGAAACAGGCTCCTGAACAGGACACCCTGGTGTGGCTCCCTCTGCTCCCAACACTCCTTAGAGCAGAGCCTTTCTGGGTACTCATCACTGAGAAGGCCATCTGCTGCTACAGTTGGCCCATGCCATCTAGCAAGTTAAAGGTCAATCTTAAAATGGAAGTGAGGGATCTCAGTTACCTCTGGTTTCCTTATATCACCATTATTTTGATACCCAAGTAATTTTTTTTACAAGCCACATGCAATTCCAGTTGGAAGGAAGTCATCCAACAGAACACATTTATTCACTGCCCACCAAGGATTTAACAAAACAGTAATTCAGCTCTAGAAGAACCGTTATCTACAAATACGCCCTGAATGATCAACAGCTTGGTCAGTCCCTGGAACTTAAGGAAATGTGGGAATGGAGACACACCAAATCCTTGAAAATGTAAGCAACACAGGGAGGGGAAAAAAGTATTTTAAGTGCACGAGGTTTGATCAAGTTATTATCTGGAAAAATAATACAAACTTAAAATTAAATTTTTTGTTTTCTCAGTCCCATTCATTCATTCATTCATTCATTCATTTATACATGGGAGACAGAGAGAGAGGCAGAGACAGGCAGAGAGAGAAGCAGCTCCGTGTGGGGAGCTCGATGAAGTATTTGATCTCAGGACCCCGGGAACACCTGAGCCAAAGGCAGACGCTCAACCACCGAGCCATCCAGGCACCCCTCATTTTCTCAGTTTTAAATAGACTTGGCTTTTAAGAAAATATTTTTAGTGAAGCAGATTAAGTCCTATGCATTTGGACTAAACCTAAGATGTTTTTAAGACATTCTACCTGAATAAATTTAACATCCAACCTCCATTTGGTCCCTCAGGTTTTATTAATGATCTATTTAAATGCATACATCTGTCTTTTGTATGTAGTTCAGCAGAAATTGACAATTAATAAACTTCATTGTCAAGGTTTTGGTGAACTTATTAAGGATGCTTAAAAAGTAAACCAGGACTAGTTACACTACATGTTTAGAGTCTGACTTGCACTGGGAGTCCAGGTTTTCACGTGAAACACGAATAATCCCTTGATAAACAAAACCTGGCTATTTTTCGACTAACTCAGTAAGCAAGGTCCAAAAGCAAACAGGATGGGGAGCAGCAGACTGCCTTCTCTGAATCAAGAATGCTCCTTTACTAGGGGGCTGCTCTGTGCAGGACCAGCTGAATGAACAGGCCCAAGAGCCAAAAGCAGCTACTTGGCAAGGAAGCCTGGTCTCCTTCAAGTGACAAATGGTACTGGCCCAAGGGCAGGGAAGACTGAGACATAACATTAAAACAATTCACAAGACTACATCTATTAAGGAAAAAAACAGTTGGCCAAAAGACACTTTTTATAATTTATTTGGGGTCTTTATTTACTTTTTAAAAATAAAATTCTTTAGAAACTAATTTATGAACTAAGCCTGCAGTTTTATTTATTTTTTTAAAGATTGTATTCATTTATTTATGAGAGACACACAGAGCAAGGCAGAGACATAAGCAGAGAAGCTTGCTGTTTTAACAGCAGTTTACATACCCACTGTTTTGTGATTTACAATAAACAGTTTTTTTAATTCTTTTTTTTTTTTTTAAAGTTTGGTGCCAAGTTTTCTCTGGTTCTAGATAGTTTTGCACATTAGGCCAGCATATGTGTCTTGACATATTTAATAATCAATATTTATGAAATATCAACCCAATAATCTTTTCACTGGGAATAACAGAGCAGCCAACCACATAATTGGTAGTTTTCTTAACAAGTTCTTGAAATCCCAGGGCAGACTGAGGGGCAGTTGGTCATAAGGGTGCTCCAACATCCCCAGCTGAAGCTTCTCTGCCCACACATTACAGCATGTTCTCTGCTGCTGGTCTGCCACTCTCTCAGTGAAACTCCTCCTGAAGCTGGAACTAAGAGAGTTAACATTTTGTTAGTTTTTTGCCCATGCATTGATTTTATTTACTGTTTATAGTTAATGCAAATCAATTTCATAGAATGAGAAGTTATGAAGAATCAAGGTATAATCATGAAAATTCAAAATAGATGTTCTGTACAAAAAAATATAAGCATAAAAGTAGGTTTGTTCACAGCATGAGATCCAACAGATCTGGCTTCAAAGGATAGGAAATACTTGCTTTTTTATCTTGAAGCCTGTAGCCACATCACAAGCTAGAACACCTCTGCTTACCAGTGTGTTTTTGTGTGAACCATATCTTGTTTCTAAAAAATTTTTTTACACTCTAAGTTTATAAAAAGCTGCACTTTTCCAGAATTAAACCTGGACCGAGCAACAGTTTCTAATGCATCTAAAAACTGATACAGAAAGTATTCCAAATGTAACTATTCTGATTCTTAAAAGTTAAAAAACAACAGCTTTCCAAAGTAGTTTTGAAGGAAATATTGCAAATTTAGTAATACTGGTGCTTTTCCAATCTGAACCTTGTAGGTACCTGATATGCAATCTTGAGGTTGATTATTATTTGCCTCTTAATTTCAAGATTTTTAAATATACCTCCCGTGTAGATCATCTTCATATTTTAAAAACTGTTTAACACAAAAGGAAACAGATAGCAGTCACTGAGCATCAAGAGATCATGTGTCTACCCTGTAGAATCAGATCACTAAGTGAACCCAGTGGCTGAACCACTGCATCCTTCTTGCAGGAAACATCTAGGCAGGATTGTGGGCCTTCTTACCTTCCTGTGCATGCCTCTTCAGCGAGGCATGGACTGGGGAAGATTCCCTCTCTCATGGCTCTGGCACATGTCAGTAAATACCCAGCAATTTAAGGGCACAGTGATTCCAAGCCTCCACAGAAAAGAGTTCTGTACCCCAGAACAGAGATTAACGCGGCCGGAAACTATATATGTCTGGCACCGTGTCTGTCAATATGCAAAACGAAAGCAAAAAGATGTAACCCTTGCCCTAGAAAAGCTTCTATTCTAAAAATGGGCTTGAGCCATCATTTTATGGACACTGTAGAACTCAACCCCATATAAAAATACGACCAGAAGCAGCAATGTTAGATGAGCTGTGAAGTGTGGTAAAAAAGAAGGGGCGGTAAGAACATGAAGCTTCCTACGGTGTTCAGACTAAGTAGGGCAGCGATTAAGAAACTCATCTGTTTTAGCTTCTCCAGCAAAGGTTGAACTTCATCTTCGGAAACGTTACTGTCGAGCATAGCGAACCCAATTTGGCCTAATGAATTCACCTGCGTTGCGAGTACTCCTTCACAATGACACAAATTACATTTAAACCATATGGGGGATTTAAGGATTACTCCCTTCAGACAAGGAACTTTCATACTGGTCTTGGGTACAATCAATTTCACGATGGCAGAGTTATGAACCCCTTTGCTCCCGGCCTCACAAAGACTTCCAACTCCTGTTGTGAGTTGTGGATACCTCCCTAGTAGAACACAATGGAAACTGCAGGCTTGCCCATCCTTTATTCATTTTGGCTTTCTTTCCATCAGTAAATACTTATTGGGTAGCCAACTACGTTCTTTAGCTGATGCCACAGTACTAGGCATGGGGAAAGGGACCGCTAACCCTGTCTCTGGGGTAAGCACTAGAATGAAAGCTATTAATTGTGCCAAAAGCAGCAGAGATCATCAGACCCCCAGCCTGAAGCCCTGCCCTTGTGACAGCTATGGGTGCCTGCTTGAGTGGTTCAGGTGTGTGACCCAATGGATGGGAAACATTCACTTCTCCCACCAACAGTATGGAAGCATAGAATAAATGTTAGCCCAGGTTAGGCATTGCAAGATAATGCAAAGACCACATGTTTAGAAGCCAGATACAAATCTCTGACTTTCAACTGCATGAGAAATTTAATCTTGAGCAAGTTACTTAACTGAACTAAGCCTGTAAGATGGGGACAGCTCTCAAGGTTGTTCCACGAATTGAATCAGGTGCCATATGTGAAAACACTTAGTGCTGCATCTGGCATCTAGTAGAATGTCAGTAACTGTTAGCCTCCTCACCTTTCCAATCCTCAATTTCCCTATCTCTACAATGGGATAATATCTGCCTCACAAAATTTTTGTGATGAAGACCTCACCAAATGTCTGTGAAAACCTTTGTGAACTAGAAAATGATATAAAATTAGGAATTTTTTTTTTTTCATATTCAGGAGGTGGAGAAGAGAAAGAAGAGCATGGACCTTTGTTCTTAAGTTTATGTCAGAGAAGCCACCCTCGTGTGGTGGCCTTGGCCCTGTCCCAGAGGTATATGAACAGACCTATGGCTCTTGAGAGGTTACAGTAATGGGGTGAGACAGGAGAAACAGTTGGGGCAAGATTACAAAATCTCATGAACCACACTAAAATTTCTTTTGTAGGCACTGTAATCTATGGAAATTTTTAAGCAAAAGGAATCTAAACTGGTATGTTTTTGGAAAACGAATTGGCTGCCAGTGGTACATCAAATAGCTTTGAGAAGGAGAGACTAGAAAAAGATTAACAAGGATGCAAAAACAGATTCCTTCCTCAGCTGAGGCAGCTCTGACAATCCTGATCAATGGGGTCTTGCCCAGAGCTGCTCCTCTGCCGGCTTCCTGCACAAGACTTCAACTCTGAGTCCTTGGGCTACTCTGAGCCCTGTTGGAATTTTCTGCTCCATCATGAAGACACCACCCAAACAGCCTCTTTCCTCTGACTCCTTCTACACATAGTATCTTCCTTCCATTTATCCCCTCTCTTCTCTGAGAACCATCCCTTACCCACCACACAAGAGTAGGCTCCTAGCCATGTTCTACTATAGGACCCTGATGCCAGGCCATGATCACCAGAAGTGGATGCCTGACCAAAACTAGATCAATCATATTTTCCCTCCCAGGTATCTAGAATTAGGACTCAAAAGTATACAGATTTGATTCAGTTAGTCTTTGAACTGGGAAGATAGGTAAACTCAGGAGCTGTGGGCCAGGGACAGTCATGTCATGAGAATATCCATAAATTATGACTGACAGTCACATAATATGTAAGAATACCTGAATCCTACATGCAGGATACAACTGTGAATCATCTAGACGTCTCTAAGATTTGTAGAGCCAATGTACGGAAAGAATTGGAAAACAATTCAGAATAGGATCAAGCATAAAATAGGTTAGATGAGTCTCCTCAAGAGGGTAGGGATTGCGGATTCATTAGACATGAGAATTAGGGAATGTGGTCTGTGAACAAAAGCTGCTTGAGACTCCCTACTGGCATTGTGTTCTGGACAGGGTTGGTTTCATATCCCGATCTCTGGTCAACACGCACTTCAGTCAGCTGACAATGTCACCCCAATTCAATTGGAAAGGTCACCCCTAATTATTTGGGGTGAGAGACTGGTTTTTGAAGAGGGCATTTTTTTAAAGATTGATTGATTTGAGAGAAGGAGAGCAAGTGCATGCACATATGCTCATGCATGGGGAGTTAGGCAGGGGGAGAGGGAAAAAAGAGTCTTAGGTAGGCTCTGAGTGGAGTGTGGAGGAGTGTGGAGCTGATGCAGGGCTTGAGCTCACAACTGTGAGATCATGACCATGTGATCACGACCTGAGCTAAAACCAAGAGCTGGAAATTCAACCAAATATGCCACCCAGATGCTCCTTGAAGAGGGCATATTTAGACACAGAAAGATTTAGAATTAAGTATGCACATGAAATAAATCAAACTCATAGTATACAAATAATAAAATAAATCAGACTTGTAGCATTAATATTTTTGCAGTAAATTTGGGAGAAAATCTAAGTATATTTGGTATTTTAAATATGTTAGGAGAATCTGGGGTATTAGTTTATCTAACAGATTAGTCTTGCATTTCCAATTTATAATGTGTAGTTAAGTAACCTATTTTGACTTACAATTTTAAGGAGGTAAGAGAATTTTATAAAAATATAAACATTGGAACATGCAAGAAAATTTTGTACCATATCCACAGTTTGAAGTTCCAATCATCAGATGCAGATAATTTGCTGTAGTGTTGCAGGGAATAGGGCTGGAAACCCAGCTCTGCTGGTCACTAGCTGTGTGACCTCAGAAAAGTCATTTAGCCTCTTTGTGTGTCCATGGCCTCATCTGTAAAAATGGGAAGAATAACAGACCCCCTAGCTCACTCGCTGTGTGCAGCTATGGTTGAATGAGGTAATACACAGAAAGTTCTAAAACCAGAGCTGGTATAGGATGCCCTAAAAAAGTATCTGCTGTTATCATTATTAGATTATATGAGAACTTGAATATTTTCAAGATTTGCTTGTAAGACAAAGAATTTTAGAAGTATATAAGCCTATTTGATTTATAAATGTGCAATGTTCATAGGAATTTGAGTAAATGACTTTATAACTAAGATCACAAGCGCACACACACACACACACACACACACAGAAACCCACCAACTTACACTGACAACCGAGTCAGCAGAGAGAGAGAGAGGAAAACAAAGCTGAGATAAACTGAGTGGGTAGACAGGGAGTGGCTGCCAAGCTTCCTCCAATCTCAGGCTCCTGGGAGGCTCTGCTTCCACTCTACCATCGGCTTTTGAGAGACACTTCTCCTTCTAAAGCAATCCTCCTGGCAACTCACCGTAGTCTGACCAGCTTCCTATTACTTGCCACCACCTGCAGCCCTTCCCAGCATTGAGCAGAGCTCAGTGGTGTGTGGCTCCCATTTGCCAGCTCTGAGCCATCTGCTGTCCCACCCAGGCAAGAAGAGGAAGAGAGGAAAGCCGTCCTCTTTCTCCCTTTGAGCAACCCCAGTCAACAGCAAGGTGAAAGGCAGAGTAACATTTACTAGTTGGGTCATCTTGGGCAAAATATCTAACTTCTTGGTACTCCTACTTTCTCATCTTTAAAATGGGACCTGAAAATAACACCTACTTAGACTTACTGTGATCATTTTGCAATACATACAAATAAGCAGATCATTATGCTGTATACCTCAAAGTAATATATTACATGTCAATCCTACTTCAATTTAAACTATGCCTCCTTTAAAGTGTTAAAGAAAGAAAACAGTATATACTGCATGGTTTGTTGTATAAAGACACGATGAGTTAATAAAGATAAAGAATAGGATAGCTGGTTTTAGCTCCTTATGAGTCCTACATAAGTGTTAGCCTTTATTACTGCCTTGAATCAATCTGAAACGATGTAGCTGTGTTTCATACCTATTTAAGAGTATATGTGTTTTAACAGAGTTAGGAAATGTCCTTTAAAGAAAAGGAGAAATTATATTAAATGATAAAGAAAGTACAAAGTCTGAAGAATCCCAAGGGCTGGATGGCTCAGAGTTGCACAGAATCTCAGGCTCAAAGACTCCTGGAGCAGGGCAGCCCTGGTGGTGCAGGGGTTTAGTGCTGCCTGCAGCCCAGGGTGTGATCCTGGAGACCCAGGATTGAGTCCCACGTTGGGCTCCCTGCAAGGAGCCTACTTCTCCCTCTGCCTCTCTCTCTCTGTTGCTCATGAATAAATAAATAAATGATCCTAAAAAAAAAAAAAAGACTCCTAGAGCATATTTTGAAATTAAAGACAAAATGGTTGCAACAGAGCAGATACATCCTTTAGCATTGGTCAGTCTGTTGTCCATCTGTTTATCCACCCACGTACCCAGCAGTTACTACATAAACTGCTGCATTCATTTCACCAAACACCATGCACCATGGGAAGAGGACAGACTCAAGTTGTCAAGAAAGAAACTTTTGGTCTAAAGAGAAAGCAATAAGTTGACAAATCATTACAAAAAAAAAAAAAAATAAGAAGTGCTAATCTGGAACATCAAGAGAGAGTTGTGAATTCTCAGAGGTGAGGGAGAAGGTAAGGAAGGCAATCCCCATCTCCACAAATGCCATTCTTAATTCATGTGGTTGAATCTAAAAACAATCTTTGAAGATGCACAAGGGTTGAGAGACCTTCTCCTACATACTACACTTAGGAGGAGGGCTCCTGTTTTATTAGAAATTGCCAATATTCAACCATTTTGACCTATAAAAATGGCAATTTATATAGAATTTTTATGTGTCTTTTACTTCCTTTTTGGAGCATTCTCAAGAAAATTTTCATTTAACTCCCTTAAGAATATTCATTAGGTGCTAATATTGTCCTATATTCTGGATATTACCAGAAACTACATATGGAAACCCCTCAGTTTAAAAAAAAAAAGTAAAAATTAATTAACTAATTAGCTTAAAAAGTAGATCTAAAGAATTGCTTTATTTTCAAATCATTTGTGGTTGCATGCTTCCCTCTTGTGGTGGAAAATGGAAAAACATGCAAGCTATCTCACGACTTCACAAGGAGGCACACTAGCTGGGCTTAGTGGCATCACACCACTCTAGGGGGCCCCATTCACTTCAAATACAATGGGAATCATGCCCCCTCTAGTTTTGTGCCAGTGGTTGGCCCTTTATCAAATGATTAAAACACAGTGGGATTTCTGGGCTTTTAATAAGGGGAAAGGTTTGGTGAGGTTCTCTGTCTCATTATTAAGGATTTTCTCAATTGCACAGCCTGGAAAAACTAGGATGTCCAGCTGTAAGGAAGTGAATGAAGGTGCCCACAAAAAGGGGATGTCTTTCTGTGGAATCTTTGTGAGTCTAAGTTTCTGTGAAATAGAGATAGTAAAGCTTCCTTTAAAAAATCTGAAAGGAAGGACGCCTGGGTGGCTTAGTGGTTGAGCGTCTACTTTCAGCTCCAGGTGTGATCCCAGGGTCCTGGCATCGAGTCCTGCATGGGGCTCCTTGCAGGGAGTCTGCTTCTCCCTCTGCCTATTCTCTGCCCCTATCTCTGTGTCTCTCATGAATAAATAAAAATAAAATCTTTAAAAATAAAAAGTAAAATAAATAAAAAATCTGAAAGTATATGAGAAAAGGCATGTAAAGTACTTATCACCATGTCTTAACCAGAGAGGGGCACTCAATAAAGATTACCCAAACTACCAAAATCAGAAAGACATGTTGAAAAGGACAGATCACATCCTTCTAACACAGCCTCTGATTTCTAGAGCATGCTACACCAGGCAGGAATCAATTAATGCTATAGGAGGGTCTGGGTGGTGAACATGTATAATGGGCCAGGGAAAGGCAGCGGGCAGTGTGTGGGAGGTATGGGAAGTGTGGTAGGGAATCTACGACCCCTGCTCTAACCAAAGGGCTTTGGAATCAGATGGGCCTGGGTCTGAACCCTGCCTTTGCCACCTCTGGCTGTGTACGGCCTTTCTGGCCTCAATTTTCTTATTTGTAAAATAGAGATGACAACACCTGCTTTAGAGGTTGTTGTATACAGGAGATAACCACAGTAGGTCAGTGTGTTGGGCAGTGTTCCAAGAGCTTTATAAGAATTAGCTCATTAGATCTTTACACTTAAGATCAATGCTATCATTCCCAGGCCCATCTTAGGGACAAGGACACCTGGGGATACAGATGATACACATTTATAATCTGCCCAAGGCCAAATAGCTGAGAAATTGTGGAGATGGATTTTGAACACAGGCAATCTGGCTCCAGAGCCCACACACAACCATCATGTTATGCTGCTTCTTACTGTAGTATGTGGCCATGTGAACAGCAAATAATCAACAATAGCTTTTAAAACAGCAATCTAGGGATCCCTCGGTGGCTCAGTGGTTTAGCACCTGCCTTCGGCCTGGGGTGTGATCCTAGAGTCCCAGGATCAAGTCCCACGTTGGGCTTCTTGCATGGAGCCTGCTTCTCCCTCTGCCTGTGTCTCTGCCTCTCTCTCTTCTGTGTCTCTCATGAAAAAATAAATAAAATCTTTAAAAAAAAAAAGTTAAAAAAATAAATAAAATAAAACAGCAATCTAAAGAACTGTGCATGTTTTCTCCACTCTGAACCATGGATGGGAATTCCTGGGATGAAAAGCAAGCAGTTCAAGTTGGCTGCATCGAGGCACCGTCTCCCACCCTTAAGGCTTAAGTGCAAACAAGGCTTCAGAGAAATAACAAGTTGGACCACAACATGAAAAGTTTGGGAACCCTCAGATTACAGCTCTAGATAACTTTATTCAAAATGTCTACCTTGGCAGACACCTGGGTGGCTCAGTGGGTTAAGCATCTGCCTTCAGCTCAGGTCATGATCTGTGGGATCAAGCCCCACATCAGGCTCCTTGCTCAGGGGGGAGTGTGCTTTTCCCTCTCCCTCTGCCCCATGCCTGCCTGTGTTCTTTTTTCTTTCTGTCAAAAAATACATAGAATCTTAAAAAAAAAAAAAAAAGGTCTAATCTTGGGGCACTTGGGTGTCTCAGGCATCTAATTCTTGACTTTGGCTCAGGTCTTGATCTCAGGGTCATGAGACTGACTCTGTGCTCAGGAGAGTCTCCTTGAGATTCTCTCCTTCCTCCTCTCCCTCTGCCTCTCTGCCCCTCCACTTGCTTATATGTGCTCTTTCTCCCCCATTCTCTCTATAAAATAAAAAAATAAAATCCTAAAAAAAAAAAGTCTACCTTGACGAATGCAGCATAGTGGAAATCTGGGTTTGAATCCCAACTCTGGATAATTTTTAGTATCTTAGTGATCTTGGGTAAAACACTTACCTTCTATTTCCTCAACTGTGAAACAGGGGTCTAAATATCAGTGTCTTCAGCGTTACTGAAAAGATTAAAAGAGAACATATAGCACAGTGCAGAGGAGTACATGTAGGTTCTCCTATAGGCTTAATAACAGCCTAGTGATGCAGATAATCTCACTGTTCCCATTCTACAGAAGAGGAAATGAGGTTGAGTGAAGTGAAATGACTTGCTCCACATCTTGCAAGTAATACACTGGGAAGGCAGGTTTCAACATTGGTTTTAATGCCCAAGCTCATGCTTAAGCTGTTTGATTCCTTTGGATGACCAAGCATATTTGAACTAGAAAATGAAAACAGATCCCAAGGGCAAAGCACATGAGCTTTGGTGGCCAGCACAGCCCACCTGCATTTGGTGGATAGAGCCCAGGTTGTGGGTTGAAAATTCCACAAAAAAAAAAAAAAAAAAAAAAAAAAATTATGTTAAATTTCTAACCCCAGATGCCTGTGAATATGACCATATTTGAGAAAAGGGTCTCTGCAGAGGTGATCAAATTAAAATGAAGTCATACTAGATTGGAGCAAGCCATAAACCTAATGTAAGGAAGGGGAGATTTGGGGACAGAGACACAGAGGGAAGAAAAGCAAGTAAGGCCAGAGGCAGAGACTGGAGCTCTGCTCACTGGTGACTATGGCCACCACTAGGAGCTGGAAGAGGCAGGGGAGGATTCCCTGGAGCCTTCAGAGGGAGCATGGCTCTGCTGACACCTTGATTTTGGACTTGTAAGCCCCAGAACTGTAAGAAAGTAAATTTCTGTTTTAAGCCACACTGTTTGTTGTATTTTGGTACAGGAGCCCTATGAAATTAATATTAAAAATTAATAAAAATAAATAATTTTTTTAAAGGCAAGCCCAGCTCCAAGGACAGCTGATCACTCTGCAGCAGGGTGGCTGGTCTGAGCAAGAGGCCCTTGCATAGACTTCTCCCCACAGGTATCCCTTTTCTTTGCCCCAGAGTGTTTGGTTCTTAGCACTAAATAATGCAGTATGCATCATGGCTTGGAATATACAAACACGCCTCCGCCCTGGCTCAGTGAAGAGGAGAAAGACATTTTCGAACTTTGGTACCTGGAATTAGAAGAGTGGACAGTCGCTAAATATTTGATGCCTGCACTGCTGAAGTAAGAGCATTCTATGAGCTCTGTGACTGGAGTTTCTGAGGGCAGAGATGAGCTTTTCCAGGCAGTGGCCCAGTACATGGTCTCCTGCCCTGAGACCAACCTCAACTATAAACTTACTATCAACATTAGACGATTCCCCAAACCACAAGACATCCAAAACAGAGCACACTCTGCCTGAGTACTGGCATTTAATTTCTAGAGCACACAAACTTGTGCAATAACAATTAGGAACAGAGCTAGAAACTGCAATAGTGAAGGGAGTAGAGCTGGTTAGTCCATATGGTTGAGGCCCAACACTTAGGCTGCTTCCAAGAGGAGCAGACAGGCAGCAGACAGACAGACACTCATTCCCAGAAGCAAACTTCAGTGTGAGGCAGGAAAGTGATGAGAAACAGTTGGGGGAAGACAGACACTTAAAGCTAACAAGAGAAAAAAAGGGTCATGGCCCACCCAGCACCCTTCACTAATATCAGGGTGAGATCTAGAGGAAACAGCAAAGCTACAATGCATGTCTAATTTTTTTTTTTTTGGTAAATTTTTGTGTCTGTAAATGTGTGATTTAACTGAGTGGACTGTGCATCATCATAGGTTCTACAATACGGATTTATATCAACCCACCCACGGTACAAGATTTGCCCTGATAAACATCGGGTCATATACAGACTATCATAGGTCATATATTCTGCTGGTCAAAGACAGTCAGCAAACAGAGCTTTGATGCATTACTGGACAAATACTGTGGCCCAGTCCTCCTTATAAATAGCTTTTTAGGTTTGCTAGCCTAAGTCCCATGATTCTCCCTTCCTACCAGAGTCATAAGACAATTCTTAGACTGCTTCTTAGGCTGGCCTGTATGTAAAAGAAAGCAACGGGGGTTAAGGACTTGTGTGGTGATAACTCACCACCGGCTACCTTGCCGTCCTCCTCCCTTCCTATAATACAGGAATTATGAAGACTTCTATTTTAAGGTCTAAACCTCTGGGCTTACTTTCCACAATGGCCTCCTTGTTTCACCCCTACTCCCTCTGTGTAGAATGTCTCCACTTTTTCCTGGCTTCCTTTTCATCATCCTTTAAGACCTGGCTTGAATACATCTCCCTTGGAAGATTCCCCTGACTGCCCCTCCAAACACCCTTCTCTAGGGCTCCCAACGGCACCCTCCAGGAGGCACTTGGCACACCCTGTCGTAATGCCCACTGGACAATGATCTCTGCAGGGTGCTGAGACTGTCTCACTGCACTTGTGTGTGACCCCAAATGCACTGCACAATACTGAGCAATGACAGAATGCTTGGCAAATATCTGAGGGACAGATGGCACCCCCTCTAATATGATTCAGCAGATCCAACCATTTAGTAGAACCGCTACACTGATGGGTAGACCTGGGTGCAAACACCAAACATCGTGACTAGCACTTAATCTACTCTGGGACAGTTTTGCTTATTTGGGGTTATTTGAGCCAGTTGCTGTGTTCTTTTGAGATGAGATAACTAAGTATCAGGCTGATGGTATATCACTGAAAGCCTGAAGTTATACAGAACAGGTCCCCCATCCCCCTCCATCTCCCAGGCCCTGGGCATGAAATACTTACTCCCTGTAAAAAAGACCTATTTGTTCTGAAATTTCTAGGCCAAGGGGTGGGGACATTCTTGATAGGTCATTGACAAAGCTGAGAAGTAAAACTGAGAAGGGGGGAGCTGGCTGGGGGACCCCTCAGCAAAGAGAAGTTTAAAGTATCTATATTCATATGTGGAATATAAGAAATAGTGAAAGGGATTATGAGGGAAAAGAGGGAAACTGAGTGGGGAAAAATTAGAGAAGAAGAGAAACCATGAGAGACTCCTAACTCTGGGAAACAAAGGTTTATGGAAGGAGTGGGGGGATAAGGTGACTGGATGACAGGCACTAAGGAGGGCACTTGATGGGATGAGCACTGGGTGTTACATGTTGGCAAATTGAATTTAAATAAAAATTTTAAAAAAATAAAGCGTATATTTCCCATCGAAATCCCCAGTAGCAACGTGCTTATCACAACTATGTGTGAGGATTTATGCTAGGTAACTTCCAATGTGTATCATATTTCCTAAACACACCTCTATGACAAATTATTTTATTTTTTAAGTGGAATAAAAAAAAAAGTTCAAGCAGGTTTGCCCAAGATTAAACTGCTAATAAACAGCATATCCAAGAATCAAATTCAAGTCAGTTGATATCAAAACTTTACCGTCACAAATTTCTAATGTAAAAGAGGTCATTTTGATATCCCACTAAGATCCTCAAAATGGCGTGATATCTTTACTCTCTGGTTATTGTTTAGCACATCTGGGATTTGGACTTTGAGAGATGCTAGATAAAATCACATGTGGAGATTTGTTTTGGCAGGAGGTATACATCAGCTCGGTGGGGTGACTTTCCTGAAGCAACAGTGGAATTTCAAAACAACCATAATAATGCACATTTGAGTTGCATCTTAGAGTTCCTAAAACCTTTGTGTGCCTGTTATTTCTCATAAAACCCTCTGATTAAGACAGATATTAGAATTAATCCCTTTTTACAAGTGAAAAAACTGAGCTTTACATCAGTTAAGCGGGCTCCATGATAATTGTACAGTAAATTGTACAACTGAGATTTGCACCAAAATCTTCAATTCCAGCCCATCACTATGCACTTAAGTTGTTTGGTAAGATTTGGGTAGCTACCATGTGGCCTGCCTTCCATCTAGCATTAAGTCAGTAGTCTACAGAAGCACCTTGGATTATGGAGTTCTGGAATCTTCCCAACAATTATTCCCAGCAGTATACTTTTAAATAGAACAACAAAGGTATTATGCATTGAAACCGTATGCATTAAATCAGTGACTACTTCCTGCCTCCACCTTTACTTCACTCTCAGCCAAGGTCTCCCTCATTGATTTGTACTTGCCCCCAAAATCATCTCATCAGAGAAGGCATCCTGTTCTTCCCTCCCGACTCAAGGTAGGGCTGGTTGCTCTCCTCTATGTTCCAGGATTCCTTGGACTTCTCTCAGATGAAGCGGGTTGAAGTGTAGCCACTGCCACCTACTCCCTGCAAAGATATGTCCACCCAGAACCCACGAATGTGATCTTGTTTCATAAAAGGGTCTTCGAAGATTAATTAAGGATCTTGAGCTGAAACCATCACGGATTATCTGGATGGGCCCTCGATCCAATAACAAGTATCCTTAAAATAGAGAGAAGAGAAGACAGATACATATGAAGGCAGAGGCAGAGACTGGAGTGATATAGCCACACATGTGGAATACTTAGCGCCACAAAAAGCTGAAAGAAGGAAGGAAGGATTCTCCCCTGGAACCTTGGGAGGAAGCGTAGACCAGCCAACACCTTGATTTCACATTTCTGGCCTCCAGAGTTGTGAAAAAAGAAATTTCTGTTGTTTTAAGCCACCTGGTTTACAGTCATCTGTCAGCAGCCAGAGGAAATGAACACACTAGCATTTGCACCATATTTTTGTTAACTACCTGTGGATGCTCCTCTACCAGCATGAGCATTCTGAGAACAAAGACTTTGTCTTACTCACCTCTGCACCCCTAGCCGTCTCACACAGTGCCTGTACATACAGAGAGTGCTCAGCAATGCTTGGTGAATGAATAAATCCATCTAGTCCAGGAGGTTTTCAGCAATGCTGGCATGTATTTCTTGCAGCTTCCCATCAGCAGCAAACATTAGCCTGGGCCACGGAATCAGTCACAGATTTGCCTAAAATATCCATCTTCAACTACCCACTACTGCCTTAGAATTCCAACAGAGTAAAGGCCTCAAATCAATGAACCTGTGACAGAGAGTCACAGCAACCATAAACCTCTGCCTCACAGATGGAATTCAAGGGATAATGCATGAATAGAGACAGAATAAGACATCTATGTGGTAGATATGGTAGCAGACACAGAAGACCTCCCCTTGGCCCTTCAATGGCCTCGGCATTTGGAGAAACCATAATAATCATTAGAATCACCCAAATCTTCTGTTTACTAAAGACTATGTATGTAAGTGCCTCACAAATTTTGCTTAATCGTCACATGAATGTTTCAAGGCAGATATTATTAGTACTTTTTTTATACCAAACCTACACACAGGGCAAATAGCTATGGCAAACTGTATGATCATGTTTTTCTCGTGGGTTTGACAACCTAGGACTTGGTGCTGACTGGGGGCCTAGCTCAGAGAGGCAGTATGGCTTTTGTAACAGGTGCCAACCTTACTCTCAATTCCATTTGAATTTCCTATACTTATTTCCCTTTTGCTTCATTTTTAAACATACTTTGCTTCATTCTGCTCCACAGAATGCATTTCACTTGAGACAGTGTAACATAATAGTTTTATCACTAAAGCAAAAGATCTTTCCCCAGCCGCACCCAGTTATGCCATTGCAGCTCCATTTTCTGGCCTCTTTGTCACCATGGATGATCTCTTGGAGTCAGGTGGGCACAACTTTAACATCTAGGTTTCTGGCTTCTGTGGCTTAGAGCGGGCAGGACTCTCATCCTAGCTCAGGGCCATTTTGTCTACTCGTGTTTTAACAAACCTTCTCATAGTGCACAATTTATAAATGCCTAACCAAAGCATGTTTAAATATATACAAGAACGGAAGAGAACCATACCCCCAGGCCACCATGGGGATCTGCAGAAGGAAAGCAGAATGCCAGAATCTCCCTCAGCAGGAACTGCCCTCTAAGACCCTCATGACGGCGCAGTGTGCTTAAACTTAAATATGGTAATTCATTTTAAACAGTTATGCTAGAGTATTTTCATTTAAATTAATGCTATCTTCTTCAAAACAATCATCTTGGGAAGCAACATATTTATTCAAACAATGCTCACATTTGTACTAACATTTCTGGAACTCTTTCTCAGCAACTCTCTTAACAGTCTGTGGGCACTTCCTTTGAAAATCTTCAGTCATAACAAATTTCATCCTCTGAGAGTAGATTTGAACTTTGGAAAGAGACAAAAATTGGTTGGAGCCATGTCTAATGAATAAAGTGGGTGATCAAATCTTGTTACATCGTTTTAGGTGAAAAATGAGGCATGACTATAAAATAATGTGACTGGTTTTCCTAGGTGACCCATAAACCGACTGGCTGAAAAATAATTCCCATAGAGGAGTTTCAAAATGCTTTGAGCACTAGACGCATCACTGGAGTAAGCATACAGTTCCCAGAGTGGTGATTTGGCAGGGTACAATACTAATTTGGATATAGAAGTTCAAATATGTTTGTAAAAAAAGAAATCTGATTGCTTACACTCATGAAAATGAAGAAGCTATTCTGGCGAAATTTCTCCTCTTTTTTTTTTTTTTTGACAGCTGATCTGCTTTGGACAGGGAGTCTGCCGAGAAAAACCTAGTGGTGATTTTCTTTTTTGTGTGTCGGTCCTCCCCCATTTAACCAAAGACTCCTTGAGAAAGGGGACATCTTCAACTCCGTATCTCTGGTACTCAGGACAGCACAACACAGAAGTATGGGATGCTAATTCCACTGCTCTTGACATAAACCCTCTGACTTTGCTTCTCGCACACCTGGGGCTTCCCTTGCTAAAGGTAACTTCTTCTGTCTCGAAATCGAAACTGGACCATGCAAAATCCACCCACACAAATTTATAGAGACTTAAGGTTTTTAAGGTGTTTGCTTCCGGCCAAAAGCTTAAGGAAACATGAGGGATTGACCGCTAATACATGAGGCTTCATTTTAGGTTGCGGAAATATTCTAAAATTAGATTGTGGTGATGGTTGCACAACTCTGTAAACACATTAGAAGATACTGAACTGTATACTTGAAATGGGTGAATTGTGTGACATGTGAATCATACCTCAGTAAAGTAGTTTATTTAAAAAGCCCTCCACAACAGGAATGTTTGTACCTTGGTTCCTTTCTAAGATGGTGGTTGGAATAAATGATAGTCAGGTTCTCTTCCAAAAATCTAGTTCCCTATAGAAAATTAAGTTTCTGTCTTCTGTAATTCTATCTCTTGAAAATGACTTCGTGGTTTTCACCAGATTTGGAAAGCATGTTTAGGGTAGTAAGGACTGCTGAATGTCCCCCAATAGCAATTATTTTCCTTTACCTTGACACCCTAATGTTTAGCCTGACACATTGCACCCAGAATAACATGGATATTTCCAAGCCACCCTTGCTGTGAGAGGAGGCCTTAGACTACATCTTGGTGCAGAAGGCGTGAGTAAAATTAATAATATGTGGTTTCTGGGCAGCCCAGGTGGCTCAGCAGCTTAGTGCCGCCTTCAGTCCAGGTTCTGATCCCGGGGATGCGGGATCAAGTCCCACGTTGGGCTCCTGCATGGAGCCTGCTTCTCTCTCTCTCTCTCTCTGTGTGTATGTCTCTCATGAATGAATAAATAAAATCTTAAAAAAAATAATGTGTGGTTTCTGAGAAAGGTGTGTTTTTGTTCCACCCTCTCCCCTTCCTATTGCCTGGAATGACCATGTGGTATACGCAGCCATCTTGGAGCAGGTGGATAAGGGCAACTCACTAGGGAAGGCTGAGCAACAGAGGAGAAAAGAAGGGCACCTGAGGGGCTCAGTGGTTGAGCATCTGCCTTTGGCTCAGGTCGTGATCCCGGGGTCCTGGGATCGAGTCCTGGATCGGGCTACTCTCAGGGAGCCTGCTTCTTCCTCTGCCTGTGTCTCTGCCTCTCTCTGTGTCTCATGAGTAAATAAATAAAATCTTAAAAAAGAAAAGAAATATAAATATAGAGCCCCTTATTCTACAGACCCACCAGATTAGCTCAGGACTGCTATCACAGAAAGGGTTCTATTACTATAAAATTTTATTTTGTTCAAGTAACTTGAGACTTTGTTTTCACAGCCAAACCTATGTTAACTAATGATAAAAATCTTATCTTCTGTACCAAAACAGGATCTAAAATATGCAGCATCAGCATACCTTTTATGCCATGACAAAATTATTACCACTGCTACCTTGGAAAGCAGACCACTGGCCAGCCAAAGTTAAGCAAATGGTTGGGAGAATTCAGAATAGGAGCGGTTGTTGGATGCTTCTTGCTACAATGGAGAGGAGCTCAGGCAAGGGCTTGCCAGTCCATAGGCGAAAATAAAGGTTAAAGCTCTGCTAAGGAAATTTTCTTTGTGGCCTGCAAACTGTGTTGCCCAAAGCCAGTAATTTGTGGCCTTGTCGAGTTGAGATGACTGCTCTTTATTTACCCAAGCTAAGGCAGCTCTCCATGAAGCAGCAGGTGTAGAAGAAAGGGCTCTTGCCTCAACTC
Organism: Nyctereutes procyonoides; assembly: GCF_905146905.1. Taxonomy (NCBI): domain Eukaryota; kingdom Metazoa; phylum Chordata; class Mammalia; order Carnivora; family Canidae; genus Nyctereutes; species Nyctereutes procyonoides. The sequence continues at coordinate 43,028,026 of NW_026575140.1, read as the reverse complement.
TTTCCCAGGACTCTTTGCTAGACAATGAAAACTGACCCACCAGCAAAGATCTGAGTAAGGATACTGCCTTCTTACTCAGCCTAGCCTTTCCTGTCTCAAGGCAGCCATCAGTGATAGAGACATCAGAGGAGGGACAGAGTAAGAACATAGAGGCCAAAAATAAAAGCTAAAGTTTTCAGGGTTGGGGCACCTGGGTGGTTTAGTCTGTTACGTGTCTGACTCAGTTAAGTGTCTAATTCTTGATTTCAGCTCAGGTCATGATATCAGGGTCATGAGATGGAGCCCTGCATCAGGCTCCATGCTCAGCGTGGAGTCTATTTGGGATTCTTTCTCTCCCTTAGCCTCTACCCCTCCCGCTGCTCACTCTTGTGCTCTCAAAATAAATAAATAAAATATTTAAAAATTAATAAAGTTTTCAGCCTTAAAACCCTATCTATGTGAGAATTTTCATTGTGGTTATCAGTATATGGAACTGATCAGAATAAACTAGAAAAAGCCTAATAAGGTTTAAAGTAATTATATAGTGAAACAAACCAAAAACTAGGTCTGCAAAAGCAACCCCTGCCCCTCTCCTGCCTTCCTACATCCCCCAACTTTCATCAGCAGAGCGCAGGATGCAAAAGCTGTGCAGATCCAAAAAGCCTCCGAACCTACTCCCCAGTGTCCAGGACTAAGTGAGCACAGAAGACAGAGAGTAAGAGACTCCCTCCCAGAAGGCAGAACCAGGGCTCCCTGTGGACCTACTCCATGGCCTGGAGTCTGCACTCCCCACCAGCAGTAGAGTGTGAACACTATGGCTGGTGACTGCTCTACTTGTATAACTATATAGCTGTATACATTTATTGGAAGGAATCTGAGAAGCTGCCTCAGGGGAAGAGTGATGTGTTTCATAGGTGGGAAGAAAAGTAGGTTATCTGCATGTTCAAAGAGATGGCCCATGGCAGAAATTTCTACCTGCAACTTCCTTTCTTAAGATAGCAGAGCCTCCCATTTTTAGCTGGCCACATGCCTTCCAGTATAAAGTCTACATTTCTTTTGCACTTCTTGCAGGTAAGTGTGGCCTGGATGGAAAAAATCAGTCCTGTCCATTCCTCCATCTTACATCTTTCTGCTATGTACCCCCTCCAGTCAAGCAGCCTCTTCTCTACTCACACTATCCACTCAAATACCACCACTTCTTTCCCCAATCCACAATGTTCTCTTGCTTATCTGCACTTGGCGCTTTTTTTTTTAAGATTTTATTTATTTATTCATGAGACACACACACACACACACACACACACACACACACAGTGAGATAGGCAGAGATACAGGCAGAGGGAGAAGCAGGCTCCATGCAGGGAGCCCCACATGGGACTTGTTCCTGGGTCTCCAGGATCACACCCTGGACTGAAGGCGGCACTAAACCGCTGAGCCACCCGGGTTGCCTGTCACTTTCTTTAATTCTGTTCTTTGCACGTGTATGTATTTCTTGTGTCTTATCTCCCCCAAAGATTGCACACTCCAGGATAGAAAAGTATCTTCTTTATCCTGATATTTAATGCCAATTCAAACTCAGAAAGCGTAAATAGGGGGAGAACAATCATTCATAAACCCATCTTAATTAAAAGGAGTTTAAGAAAATATATATCTATTTATTCATGAGAGACACAGAGAGAGGCAGAGACATAGGCAGAGGGAGAAGCAGGCTCCCTCCAGGGAGCTCAATGCAGGACTCGATCCCAGGACCCCAGGATTACAATGCGAGCCGAAGGCAGACGTTCAGCCACTGAGCCACCATGTGTCCCCAAAAGAACATTTTTTTTTATAATGGGAGTTATAGCATATTAAAAAGTGGTCCAAAAATGGTTCTCTGTCAAATCATCCTTGCCCTAAGGATATCAGGTTTTAAGTAAGGTAGCAAGGTGCCTCTACCTAACACCAATTACCTCAGAGTCCCAAAACATTCCCCTTCCTGCCCAGTATTCTTTCATTCCCTTCTCAGAACTATATTTAGAAACATGTCCCTTCACCTGTGTTTGCAATTGGCCTCATGAAAGTTCAGGAAAGTGTGGTCCAACCCAAGTGGGAGACAGTGGAGTTCCTCTACTTAAGGCTAAGTTCTCAAAGCCCCACTGGTTTGGTCTGAGAACCTAGACCCTTAATCTCTGTGTCATGTATTTGATGCCCATTCTGGTGCAAGCAGTACCCAACACTAAAAGAGGATCATTTGTTTAATGCAGGGGGTCTTAACTCAGGATCCTTTGACCCCACCCCACCCCCAAGAGATCCCTGGGTAGAATTCAATGGAGTGAATCTGAATGGCAAAACAAAATCTTTAACCTCTAAATGAAATTTAGCATTTCCTTGAATTATGAATCTAGGCAATAAACCACAGAATTATTATTACCTTTACTCAGACCACCTGGGACTTTATCATCAATAGAAATCATAGATATTTTCAGGGGCGCCTTGGGTGGCTCAGTCTGTTAAGCATCCAACTCTTGATTTTGGCTCAGGTCATGATCTTAGGGTCATGGGACTGAGTCCCATGTCAGGCTCAGCAGGGAGTCGGCTTGAGATTTTCTCTCTCCCTCTGTCCCCACTCCCCTGCTCATGCTCTGTTTCTAAAGTAAATAAATAAATCTTTTTTAAAAATCACAGCTATTTTCATATTACAATATTCTCAAAATATTAGGACTGCAGACATACTGGGACACCTAGGTGGCTCGATTGGTTAAGCATCTGCCTTCAGCTCAGGTGATGACCCCAGGGTCCTGGAATCAAGCCCTGAGTGGGACTCCTGCTCAGCGGGGAGTCTGCTTCTTCCTCTCCCTCTGCCCCACCCCCCACTCATGCTAGTGCTCTGCTCTCTTCTCTCTTTCTTTCTCTCTCCCCCTCCCCACCCTCTCTCAAATAAATAAATAAAATCCTTTTATTTATTTTTTTTCTTTTTGAAATAAAATCCTTTTAAAAAAAGATTGCAGGTATATCAAAATATCACACTTATCACTACTCTAAAATAAGATAGTATTAGACCTTCCACTAAATTTTGTTAATGTGTCAATAAAGAAGCATATATATCTTGCTGTATCACAAATTTGATTAATATTTTGATAATTTTATTTCCAACATAATTTTTAATTTCCTTTGAAATCCTCTATATTTTCTTTATTTTAAAATAAAATTATTCTGGGACACCTGGGTGGCTCAGTGGTTGGGCATCTGCCTTCAGCCTAGGGGTGGTCCCAGAGTGCCGGGATCAGGTCCCACATCAGGTTCCCTGCATGGAGCCTGCTTCTCTCTGCCTATGTCTCTGCCTCTCTCTGTATGTCTCCAATGAATAAATAAATAAAATCTTAAAAATAAATAAATAAAATAAAATAATTCCAAGAAGGGGTCAGGAGATTAAAAAAGGAATCCAGGACACAAGAACCCCTGTGAATTGACAAAAGAAAACTTGCTTACTCACAAGTTCCCATGAAGGGATTTATTTTATTTTCCTGAAGATAATGATAAGCTATCCTTCAAAATATCCAAACATTCATTTACTTGTGAGTTCAAACTCTTCCCAATTCCTAATACCGGTCATTTGTAGATCACTGGGCCCAAGAGCAATTTTTAGACACCAGGAATGGTTTGAACTAAGCTGTCTGCACTGGTATCGGTTAGACTTCTCAGTCACACAGACCCATAAATTCCTCTCTCACTGCACTAATCTGAACTAGGCTTTTGGCACTTGAACCCAATTGGCTTCTGAGTAATATGGAATCCCTCTATATTGGTTGGGGCCATGAGGGGTAGATGAAAGTGGGGGACAGCGATTATAATCTATGTAGGGCAGAGAAGAAGTATTAATATTTGAATCAGGATGGGCCTGATTACTGCATAGTCTCCCCGTATGGGCAGAACACTGAAAACACAAAGTCCTGCCCCAGGTCATGAGGTTTCCCCACAAGTGGCATCCAGTCAGCTTCCAGGTGAGAAGAGACTGCAGGTACTTTTTAAACATGTCGTTTAATTCTCACAAAAACTGTCAGGGTATGTCTCATCATATCTAACCTTTATAGACAAGAGGGAAAAAGGATCAGAAGTCAACTAACCTGCCCAACAGTCTCCAACTCCTTTTTTCTTTTTTTTTTTTTTTTAAAGATTTCATTTACTCATGAGAGAGAGAGAGAGAGAGATGCAGAGACACAGGCAGAGGGAGAAGCAGGCTCCATGCAGGGAGCCCGACATGGGACTCGATCCCGGGTCTCCAGGATCATGCCCTGGACTGAAGGCGGCACTAAACCGCTGAGCCAGCCAGGGATCCTCCAACTCCTATATTTTTCTTTTTTCCTGCCTAGAATTCTTATTCTCGACAAACCCACCTTAGGAATTCCAACTCAGCTACCCCTTTTAGTGTTCTCAGACCCCCAAAATAAACCTTTTTGGGTTTTCTGATACCTTAGGAAACATCTTGCTATTGGATGCACAGAATAAGTCAAGATAAAGCACAGAAGCACACAGAAGCACAGTTCAAAGCCCTAGAGATGCCAAATGTAGTTCTGGGAAGGTGATTGGCGGGCCACTCTTCCTACTGAGGGGTGGGTCCTTGCTGCTTCTCCAACAGCTCCCTGTACACCAAATTGACTTCTACTTTCGCTTTTCGCCTTTTTTCATAAGAGCACAAGTCATTTTCAGATTTCTTTGGGTTTGTCGTTTGCAAAAACAGGTACTTAGTGTAGGTCTTTCATAAAAATGGAGTAACATATACTTTCAAAAAGCTGGATATACCTGTACAGCCCTCCATACTCTTCCCCCCTTCAGTGCCTGGCACACACCTCCACAGTAACACCTAACAACTGTGCTCTATGTTTATTCTTGTCTACCTCCCCTCTACACTGCTTTTGCTGAGGGCAAGAATATTTTGTATCCCCAGTACATGGCACAAACATCTGATACCAAGTAAGGATGTAATGAGTGTTTGAAGAGAATAAATGTACTGGTCACCACTATACACTGGCTTTAAGTGTTGGAATTTGCTTAACTTAATGTGTATTCCACATCCTTCACAATTCAGGGCAATTAAACAAGGACTCACTGAAAGCCACACCGTCCTAGCTAGGTACTACGAATATAGATAAACCAGATTCTCGTCTTAAAGAAGTTTACTCTCTAGGGGACAGTGTCACACGTAAAGATAATTTCACTAGAATTTGATTAAACTATTCTAGAGGTATCTATGAGAAAAGAGTACTTCAAAGGGGAATGAAAGTGTCAGAGAGAGGTTTTGGGAGAAAGTTTTCTGAAGATGCTATCTGAATTGGATCATTCCAGGAGAGAGGAGTAGCATCCCTGGTGAGGAGAGACAGAGACAATGGGAACAAAACCAGAGAGCAAAAAGCTGAAGACAGAAATCTAGGGAACAGCTAGAGTAGAATCAGGAGAGTGATCAAAGCAAAGGAAGGAGGACTTTAAAAAATGCAAAAAATCAGTAGTGCCAAAAGCAACAAAAGGCCAAATAAGGCCTAAAAAGGTATTCAATGGATTTAGCAACCAGAAAGTCACTAGTAACCTTGGCAAGAACAATTTAGTGGAATAGTGGAGGAAGCCGAAGCCAGACTGCAGTGAGGTGGTAAATGAATGAGTGAAACATCAGTGGTAGCAACTGGCCAAAAGGGGAAAAGCAGTAAGGCAGTAGCTAAAAGGGGATGAGGTTTTAAGAACATATTTTTTTAGTCTCAGCCCATTTTTTTTCTTTCTACTCCCCATTACTCCCAAATGGACAGCTTTCCATTTGGAGCCCTAAAATTCCCACCATGCTGTAAGCAAGGTCCTTAAAGATGAGTCTTTTTTTTTTCTTAAAGATGAGTCTTGTGTCTGAATTGTCCCTTTACTCCACACATTTCTCTGCACATAGTATAGGTTCAATCTTTGTTGAATGAATGAATGAATGAAATCTATATTCAACACAGGTGATAAGGAATTGAAGGGATCTACTGGTATACAGCTATTGTTTGCTCTTCTTTCAAGGGAATTTGTGGTTGTCTGAAAACTCAGGAGCATATTCTATCCAGAGGACCTTCTTTCCTTGATCCTTATAAATGTTTGACCCAGGGAGGCACACGTAGGTTCGGCCCATTTTAGATTTTACAGACTATGGGAAAATAGATCTTCATAGACTCAAGATATTTATTCCCAGAAGTTGGGACTGGCAGGTCTATATTAGCATTCTGGATACTGTCACTGCAGTTTCTCTTTAACCAGCCTGGGCTTCAGTTTTCTCACTGGCAACTTGAAGATGCCCATAATAGCATCAACCTCTTAGGGCTTCAGCATAAATGAGATACTGCACGTTAAGTGCTTTTCACAGTGCTTGGCAAAATGACACTTACATGTTAAAGTACTACTAAAATGAATAAAAAGGGGCACCTGGGCGGCTCAGTGGTTGAGCATCTGCCTTTGGCTCAGGTTGTAATCAGGGGGTCCTGGGACCAAGTCCCACATCCAGCTCCCCATGGGGAGCCTGCTTCTCCCTCTGCCTATGTCTCTGCCTCTCTCTGTATGTTTCTCATGAATAAATAAATAAAATCTTTCTTAAAAATGAATAAATATGAAAGGGTATGAGTTCCAGAAGAGTCGGGTATAAGTCAAATATTTTAAATACAGAAAGAAAAACTTGCTAGAAAATGTTTTATAAAAGCGAATGAATAATCAGCCCCAATTTATCTGTTTTATAAATTCACCTCCTCATACCTCAGGTTTACTTAAAAATGTATTTCAGAGTTTCACCGAACCAAGTGAGCCGGCCGGCCCATAAAGTCAGTTAATGGTCCTTAGCTGGGGGGAGGGGGGAATGTGATGAGGGGAGGGGCCAAGGTGTTGCATTAACGTCCTGGCCAGCCACGAAGGCTTGCGTAAGAGTGCCCTTGGGTATGCAGGTTTTTTTTTCTCTTTTTTAATATTTTATTTATTTATTTATGAGTGACACAGAGAGAGAGAGAGAGAGAGAGAGAGAGAGAGAGAGAGAGAGAGAGAGAGGCAGAGACACAGGCAGAGGGAGAAGCAGGCTCCCCATGGGGAGCTGGATGTGATCCAGGACCCCAGGATCACGCCCGGAGTCGGAGGCAGACGCTCAACCGCTAAGCCCCCCAGGCGTCCCGCGCAGTTTCTGTTGTAATGAAAATTCAGTTCCAAGTCCTCGATGGAACAGATCTAGAAGCGCCACCGTGCAAACACCGGCCTTTTCAAAGGCCTGCGCCCCAGCAAACCAGGCCGTGCAAGGGCTGGCAAACCGTCCCACCCCAAGCTGGGGTGTGGGGAGCGAGACTTCGCAACCTCCTCGTCAGCCCGAGAGCCCGCCGCCCCGGCTGGGCGCGCTCCCGCCACCCCCGCCCCACCGCCCCGGGCTCCCCGCCCGCGGGAAGCGCCAGCCCCGGACCAGAATAGCATGCAACCGCGCGGGATGCAAGGGGTTCTGGGCGAGGCACAGGCCGTCCAACCTTCCCGGGTTAAGGCGACTGCACCCCGCGCTGTAACCTTATCCCCCGCCGCGGGAAAGGTTAATAGAAATGTCAGAGGCCTCAGCAGGAGGCGGGAGAGGGGCGGAGCGGGAGGCGGAGGGTGGGCCCTCCCAAGGTCAAGGCCCGCGCGCGCGCCCCCGGGGAGCGGGCCGAGCGGCCCGGCGGAGCCCGGCCGAGCCCGGCCGAGCCCGGCCGAGCCCGGCGGCCACCTCCCTGCAGCCGGCGGGGGCGGCGGGGGCGGCGGGGGAGGCGGGGGCGGCGGGGGCGGCGGGGGCGGCGGGGCCGGGCAGCGCGAGCGCGCGCAGGGGCCGGGGCGGAGGCTGGGGCGGCCGCGCGCGGAAGTGGCGGGGCCCGAGCGCCCCGGGGGCGGGCGGAGACAGCGGCCGCACGTGCGCGCCCCTTACCCCGTTGGCGGCGGCGATGCGGACGATGAGCTGGATGGCCTCCTTCATGTAGAACCTGCCGTCCCCGCCCACCACCAGGGTGGCCTCCTGCCGCTGCGCCGGCTCCACCGTGGAGATGATACTCTGGATGAAATTCTCCGCGTAGTTGGCGCTGCTCTGAAACACCTTCACCCGCTTGCGCAGCCCGCTCGTGCCCGGCTTCTGGTCCGGGTACGCCCGGGTCTTAACGGTCACAATCTTCACCATGGTGGCGACTCGCTTCCTGCGGCCCGAGCTGCGGCTGCGGCTGCTCTGGGGCGAGGGCGAGGGCGAGGGCGAGGGCTCGGGCGGGGAAGGGGCCACGCCAGCTCCCCCGCCTGCGCTCGGCCCTCCTCCTTAAAGGGACAGGGGACAGGGCCCTCCCTCCGCCGCTGGCCCACTTTGCAGGTCCGCGAGGGGGCAGGGGAAAGGGGAGCGCCCATCTCCGGGCCTCCAGGGCAGTGGGTGGGGCCTCCCTCGTCTCCCCGTCCCACCCCACCGCCGTAAGCCAATCCTCTGTAAAGTAAAATCCGCAACTCCTCCCCTAAATGGATGGGCAGGACCCGAGGTAGGAAGTCTGTCCTAGGGGCAAGAGCTGGAGACGGAGGGGAATTGCTGAGTATAATGATTTCCTGTGGTTTGGCTTGAGTATCATGTGTAAAGAACGTTCTGGAAACCTGTTCTGAGGGATAGAAGTGCCAGGCTTAGGTAGATTCATGATTCCTTATTCTTTATATTCTCTCTCCAAATACTAGGGTATTTGTATCAAAAAGTAGTCAACTCCCAAGGTCTAATTTGACCTACTACTTTCCTTGTGTTGACTGATGGATCAAACCCTTTACTTCCATGTTAGGGTGGGTATACTGATAACTAAGGTTTATTAAATATTTCTAATCCTTGCCAAAATACAGGTTCATTTTTCCCTATTTCATGCTTACAAAGCTGAGATTCAAAAAATCAGATGGCTTGCCGCGGCCACAGAGATCAGTGTACGCAGGAGGCCAGCTCGGGTGGGTGTGGCTCCAGAACCAGGGCTGTCACCACGATTTGCCTGCCATGTCACCAAGTTTGATAACAGAAATGAAAAGGGAGGCCTTGATAAATATAGGCCTTATCTTTGGCAAGGCTGAGTATAATATAATTCATCATCAAAATAAGCCAGTTACTCATGCAATAGAAATTTGGTGAAGAGATGAAGTACTGAAAGAGTTCATGGAGGATACAGTCAAAAAAGAGACTTGATTATTAAGTAGGAATATTGATTCTTTCCTTTTGGTTTAGCATCGCCCTGGATTTGGTGAGAGGAATTGTCTCCTCTGCTCAGGAAATGTGTCATTTGTAGAAAAGCCACAGCTTCCCCCCCCCCCCCACTGCTTATGAGACGGTGTGACTTGGAGAAAGTTAGTTAGCAACTATGAGCATCCATCTCTTTACTATAAAATGATGTAAAACCTACCTTAGAGAGTTTCTGCAAGAATTAATGGGGTTTTGTATGTCTATACTTCTCAATCATAGATACACATTGAATCACCTGAAGACACTTGAAATTACCCAGGATCCAGTCCAAACAGGTTAAATAATAATCAGCTGATGTAAGTAAATCACCTAGTACGGTCTGATGAATAAACAAAATCTAAAAAAAAAAAAATTCCTAGCATAGTACTAATAAGTATTCAGTAAATAGTAATTCATTATTATAAAGTAGTGGGTTCAAATTCAGATCCCATGTTCTCTATATTCTTCATTATCTTTTGAACTATGATGGTGCTTTCCATTTAAGAGGATTTTGTTCCATATTTCTCTTACCGCCAAAGTTGTAATAACTAGGGGCGCCTGGTTGGCACAATCGGTTAAGTATCTGACTCTTGGTTTTGGCTCAGGTTGTGATCTGAGTCCTGAGATCAAGCCCTGCTCCAGGCTACACGCTCAGCATGAAGGCCGCTAGAGGTTCTCTTTTTCCCTCCTGTTTCTGCGTGTGCTCTCTCTGTTTCTAATGAATAAACTTTTTTTTTTTTAAGATTTATTTATTCATGAGACACACAGAGAAAGGCAGAGGGAGAAGCAGCCTCATGCAGGGAGCCCGATGTGGGACTCAATCCCAGAACCCCAGGATCACACCCTGGGCTGAAGGCAGCGCTAAACCTCTGAGCCACACTGGCTGCCCTGAATAGATCTTTTGTAAAAAGAAGTTGTAATAATTAGCTTTAATTACATAATAAGCCACTCTTTAACTTAGTAGCCTAAGACAGTTACCATTTATTATCATTATTGTTCATGACTTTTTAACTGGGTAGTTCTGCTGACCCAGGCCAGACTCTGCTGATCTCAGGGTGGGCTCCTATGATGGGTAGTCCCCATGATCCTTGCCTCCTGTTAATCATGCCTTCATGTAATCCCTTTGTATTTTCTTGCTATACAACAAATTACCACAGACATGGCAGCTTAAAACAACACCCATTTAATTTTTTTTAATTTTTTTAATTTATTTATGATAGTTACAGAGAGAGAGAGAGAGAGAGAGAGAGAGAGACAGACAGACACACAGGCAGAGGGAGAAGCAGGCTCCATGCACCGAGAGCCTGACGTGGGATTCGATCCCGGGTCTCCAGGATCGCGCCCTGGGCCAAAGGCAGGCGCCAAACCGCTGCGCCACCCAGGGATCCCAACAACAACCATTTATTATCACAGTTCTGTAGGTCAGAAATCTGGGTGAGTTTGGCTGGACTGAATTCTCAGGGTACACACTATATAACAAGGCTGAAATCAAGATGTCAACTATTCAGGGCTCTTGTCTGGAAGCTCTAGGAGGGCTCTGCTTCCAAGCTCAGTCAGGTTGTTAATAGGACCCATTTCCTTACAGTTATAGTTCTGAGGTCCTTATTTCCTTGTTGGCTGTCAGCCAGGGTCCAGTCTCTCCTGCTAACGGCCCCCTACATTGGGTTCTTCCATAATTGCAATCTCTGACTCCCTCTTCTGCCACCAGCCAGGGAAAATTTTTGCTTTTCAAAGGACTTGTGTGACTAGATTAGATATACCTGGATAATCTCCCTTTTGCCATGTTATGTAATAATTATGAGAGTGAGATCTCATCATACAAGTTCTAGCTACCCTCAAAAACTGACTTTGGAGAGACTTCCAATTTGTAGTGTTGAGAAAAGCAGCAGAATGATTCCTGTTCCCTCGTGGGTGGCACTGGAGTAGGAAAAGAAGCCATTGGAACTGAAAGCCATACAAACAGAAATGAAAATTCTTGGCTGGCCAATGACCAAGAATAAGAGGATGACTGTGTGCCTCCACAGACACGGGCCACATATTCTTCCCTAGTGCATTGGCACTATATAAGAAAACTGTATTTAATGATAGCCCCAGATGGTCTCAAACAAAATAGAAATCAAGAACACCTAACTCTGTGGACTGAAATTTCTCTCTGCTCATAGGAATATAAGTCTCTGCCACCAGAGCAGAATGAAGTTTTGAAAACATTGTTCTAGAAAAAGTTGTCTTTCTTGTATAGTTAGATTATGGTGAGAAGTATACCCCTTTCATTTGTTTTCTGATTGATTTTTTTCATGTTCATATAGTATATCTAATTTCATTAATCCTAATAAAAAATCCGAGATGTAGTCAAGATTTATTAAGAGATACTCTAACTCATAATTACTTATACTGCAGCTTAATAGTATAAATAACAGAAAATTGTATAGATAGTATTATCCCATTTGATTATTTTATTTAAGAAACACACATACAGGGGTGCCTGTTTGGCTCAGTCAGTAGAACATGCAACTCTTGATCTTGGGGTTGTATGTTAAAGCCCTATGTTGGGTAGATTACTTAAAAATAAAATCCTTAAAGAAGAAAAACACACATGCAAAGGAATAGAAGCAAATATATCAAGATATATAACAATGATTACTTCTGTGTTATGATATAGGCTATTTTTTATTCTCCTTTATGCTTTATCTAGATTTTTCATGCTTTCCATAGAGAAACTATATTGTGTTTTTTTTTTAAACTACTTTTTTTTTTTTAAATTTTTTTTTTTATTTATTTATGATAGTCACAGAGAGAGAGAGAGAGAGGCGCAGAGACACAGGCAGAGGGAGAAGCAGGCTCCATGCACCGGGAGCCCGATGTGGGACTCGATCCTGGGTCTCCAGGATCGCGCCCCGGGCCAAAGGCAGGCGCCAAACCGCTGCGCCACCCAGGGATCCCCTATATTGTTTTTATAAATAATTTCTACACCGGAAACTAAACTCTTGGTACATTACATCAATATATTAATTGTAGTTTATTGTATAGTATTTAACCACTGAATTTCTTGTTTTATGTTGTGCTTATGTGAACTCCTTGGTGAAGGTCCCATTTTCCTTGGATAATGTGTAGTTATATGATCTTTTTAAATGTACAGGTATTTTGCTATAAAATTGGTGCAGTTTTTTATGGTTTTTACCCTTAAAACCCACCTAAGCCTTTGGGTAATATTGTGAATATTGTTTAAAAATGCATCAGCCTGTGCTATACAATCTGAATGTTACTTTAACTTATAGTTTCTTTTTTTAATATATATATTTAACTACAAGGACAGTTTAGGGATCAGTTACATTTCACTTCAGCATACCTATTTACAAAAAATTACTTTTAAAACTGCCACCTGCTAGCACATTTCCATGAATGTGTACTTTAAAAAGAACACGCCAAGATTTTGTCTGTCTCAACACTGATTTTGATGAAAAAAGCAATTTGACCATGATGCAACACAAGCAGTTGGCCCTTTATGACAAGCAGCTGTTTTCCAAAGCTCAGTGCTAATCATATTGAAATAATTGCCTATTTATTAATCTACAAATAGACAATAATGTTGGCATGTTCTTTGCTGTTTATTAATGGGCCTGCTTCTTAGCAATATTAGAAATGTTTTATAAAAAAAAGCAGTTCATGTTACTTTTCTGGTCTTTTCATGACATATGAGCAAATAAACTATTTACACTACTAAAAAAAACTGTGTTAACTAGCTGGAATTTAAATTAAAAATTGGGGGAAGAAAGAAATTACACTATGTGGGGGAAAACCTCACTGTTTGTTTTCTTTTTAATACCTCTTTTAAGTAATAATTCTTATGTGGTTTTTTTTTTTTTACTTTATCCTTTAGGTGGTATGCATACATTTATGCACTGATTCATTCGTTTTACAAATACGTTTTGTACTTCTGCTAAACACCAGCTCTTTAAAAGGTGTTAGGTGAACAAGTCAGAATGGCCCTTGGTCTCATAGAGCTTGCAATATGTTGGAGGAGACAGATACTGAAAACCAATCATGACTGTAAAGAAGTGCTACAAAGAAGTATAGGTGCTGTCAGAATGTAGATAGGAGGAACGGTCATTGGAGGGAGACAGGGAAAATATCCTGGAGAGAGTGATGTCTAAGGTAAGGACTATAAGCATAAGTTGAGTTGGCCAAGTGAGAAGGGAGAAAGACCATTTCATTCCAGGGGAGGGAACATTAAGAGAGATTTGAAAGAAGGAAATGTATTGTCATTGAGGATTTAATGGGCAGCCAGTATAACGGGAACAAAGAATCTGAGGGGTAGATTGGAAGGCCTGAACATGTATCAGGCTTCTAGATGGTGGCAAGCATTGCAGTCTTTATCATGACAGCAATGAGCAACCAAAGGTTTTTTGTTTTAATTTGGTAAAATATACATAACATTAATATTACCACTTTATCCATTTTTAAGTGTAAATTCAGTAGCATTAGGTATTCACATTGTTATGCAACTATAACCACAATCTATCTCCAGAACTTTTTCCATAATCCCAGATTGAAACTCTATACCCATTAAACAATAACACCTCATTTCTCCTTCACTTGGCTCTTGAAAACCACTGTTCTACTTTCTGTCTGTATGAATTCAACTATTCTATTCACATATAAGTGGAATCATACAATATTTGTCCTTTTGGTCTGGCTTATTTCACTTAGCATAGTGTCTTCAACGTTCATCCCTGTTGTAACATGCCAAAAGGGTTTTAAGCAGAGGAATACTGCAGTTACAATAAAATTTTTAAGCGATCACTCTGGCTGCCTTATGAACAAATCAAAGGGAAAAAAATGAAGTGAAGCCAGATAGGAAGAAATGGGTAGACTGTACTAGGTCGAAATCAATGGAAATGGACAGAAGTAATAGACTCAAGATATTTTCAGAAAGTGGAATCAACAGTACTAGCTGATAGATTACATGTATAGGGTGAATGGAAAGGAATGGTGTCTCCTAGTAATTGGAGACTGAGACTATTATAAGAAATGTGAGGTTGGAGGGTGGTGCAGTATGATCATTGAGTTGTTTTGAACACATATAGTTTGAGGTTTCTGTCATGCATCCAAAAGGAGGTACAGAAAGAAGTGTTAGAGATAGATATCTAGAGCTATGAAAAGAGACCTGGCATAGTGATATGAATTTATAATCCATTAGCATATAGATAGCATTTGAAAACTTGAGAATGAATGAGATTACTAGGGAGAGAATATAGAGGAAAAAAAAAGGGGGGGGGGAGAAAGTCTGACACCGAAGTCTAAGAAACCCTAACATTTAAAGGCCAGTAAGTGTCCTTACGAAACAGTTAGGCTTTTCTATCTTTGAAAGATAATTTCTTTAGGAACATCAATCCAGCAAGAAGATTTAGATGTGTTTCTTCTATAAACCATCCAGCTTTCCATAAACCTGAGCTCAAATCTACTAGGTGACATTCAAAGGCAAGGAAGGTCTACTTCTTCAGCAAGTTATTAATATGCCATTTAGGAGTCTTCCTACAAGTCAAATTATCCAGAATTTTGTCAGGTTTCATGTAGGTTTAAAAAAAAAACAGTTGGCAATTCTGTGAAAAGTGTTAATGATTTCTCTATGTACACAAATATGTATAAATGGGAGCTAGGTTAAGTCCTAGCTAGATAAATGTACAATGTTTGGTCAATCCCATTTCTTTTTTTTTTTTTTTTAAGATTTTATCTATTTACTCATGAGAAACAGAGAGAGGTAGAGTGTACACAGGCAGAGGGAGAAGCAGGCTCCATGCAGGGAGCCCGATGTGGGACTTGTGGGACTCGATCCAGGGTCTCCAGGATCACGCCCCGGCTGAAGGTGGCGCTAAACCGCTGAGCCACCCAGGCTGCCCAGTCAATCCCCTTTCCAAATACAGTGGTCATTGAAGCTTTACTTTCACCTTTTACAAACCATCATTTGTATTCCAACTGTAGTGATTTAAAGATGTATTTGCATAGGATATCAATCTCTGATAAATGCAACAAATAACAAGTGGCATTCATATGGAATTTATAATGAAAAAGACATATGGAATTTATAATGGAAACACTGGATGGTGACGTGGGTGATCCAGTGGCATTAGTCATTAGCAGTTATTAGTTACATGGCTCAGACAGACACTGATTATTAAAAAATACTGAAAAGTAATTCATTAACATGTAGACAAAGCTTTAGAAAGCACTTATATCGTTAAAAACAAAAAATACTATATTTGTGTACACTCAACTTCCAATGGTATCAAGCGATGGCTGAAAAATCTGTACTGAAGAATCTTTACTGGGATAGCCTCTAGTTTAGGCTGAGAAGGGTCGCGCAAATCTCTCTTTTACCCAAGGGTTCTACTAGGCCTGACAGGTAGTCTCTCAATTAAGAAAGCTCTGACATTATAGATAATGTTACAAGAATTTTTAATTATTTCTAGCTGGCAAATAACTGATGATTCCATATGAATCAATACAAATTAATGCTGAGCAATGCTGCAACTCTAATGCTAGGTTATTTGTTAAACCCAAATCACAGGTTCTTCCTGGCTGCGGACTTTGTTCGTTATGTTAAGTTTTGATTTATTTGTAACTTGCTGAAACGACTAGTTCCTACATATGGAAGCAATATGAAACCATTTAATCTCTTCTCTATTTGTATCCATAAAGTTATTCAGGTGGCTTAAAACTTTATTTGAAAAAAAGTTCATGGATATCTGGAGTTTCTGATTCTGAAATTAAGTTTGTTCCTGTGCCAAAATAATAATAGTTTCTGAACTCATGTTTCAGTGTCAAATAGTTATTCATGAAGCTATATGTGAAAAAGATTGATATGTAATAAATTGGGCTTTTCCCTTAGAATTCATTTTTGGAATCTACTATAAAGGATATCAGTCTGAATTAATTTATATGAATATTTTATATGCAAATATTAATATTTCAAATGACAAAAGATAAGATTCTTAAAAATACAGATTATGAAGGACATTTTTTAAGAGATAATGAATGTCTTCTGTTATCCCATTTCACTAGTGTTCTTGACTAAGGAATCAAGATGCTATGGTAGGCTCCATAACGGCCCCCTGAGAGATATCCACATCCTAACCCTTGCAACCTGTGAATTATATGGCAACAAAAGGATTTTGCAGATATAATTAATGATCTTGAGAAGGGGAAGACTATCCTGGATTATTCAAGTGAGCTCTAAATGCAATCAGAAGTGTTCTTATAAGAGGGAAGCAGACGGAGATTTTATTACAGAAGAGAAGACAATATGACCAGAAAAGCAGAGACTGAAGTGGTGCAGCCACAAACTGTGTAATGCCAGCAGCCATCAAAAGCTGGAAAAAGCAGGAAATACACTCTCCTCTCTTCTAGAGCCTCTAAAGAGCAAAGCCCTGATGACATCTTGATTTTAGCTCAGTAACATTGATTTTGGACTTCTGGCTTCCAGAACTATGGGAAATTCATGTGGTTTTAAGGCACCAAATTTGTGGTTATTTGTTACACTGGCCATAGAAAACTAATTTTATAGAGGAGTATGATCCAGGAAGCTCAAACCAATGGCCTCATTCCCTAGAGGCCTAAAGTGTGACTTCAGGTGGTGAAGGCTATATTCTAAGTCTCTACCAGTGAATAAATAACTAAGGAAAGTATATTAGGCATAACACAAGTAAAACAGAATCAAGAAATCATGGAGGTAATTGTTTCCAAATTATTTTGCTCAAATTATCTAAGTTAAAATTTTTTTTAATTGGGTAGGAAACAGTTTCATTCACTGTATAGAATTGGATGCAGACTGTGAGTATTCTGTATACCAGCTTGAGGTTTTGAATACTCCCTATCAAAACTAACTTCAACGGGTATTAGCAATTTTTTGTAATGAGCGAATTGTTTTGTTTCTTTCCTTCAACATTACTGACTCCTGTAGCTCCCTGTTATATATTTTTCTTAATTCTGAAAATATCTTTGAAATAATTTATATTCATTGCCCTCACTCTTTTATCCATCCATCCTTCCATTCACATTCATCTATAAAATACTAAACACATAGTACAAGATACTTAGGCTCAGATTAGTCACCTAAAATAAGATCCTGTACTCAAGGAGTTAAAAATAGAACAGTAGACACATGTAAAAAATGAATTATGAACCACAAAAAGGTTGACTGATTTTTAAAGCTAGTATTAGAATAAAAAATTTCAATCAATCATCAAAACTTCTACCTTAACAAACTAGGAAAAGAGTAAATAAGCTCAAGGCAAACAAAAAGAAGAAAATAAAGAGCAGAAATCAATGAAATTGAAAATAAAAATAAAGAAAAATCAATGAAACTAAAAGTTGGTTCTTGAAAAAGATCAACAAAATTGATAAGCCTCTGGGAAGACTGACAAAAAAAAGGTACATCTTATTAATATCAGGAATGACAAAGGAAATATCACTACAAACTTCATAACAATGCTTTATAAAACTCTCTACACATAAATTTGACAACTTAGATTAAATGGACCAATTCCTCAAAACCCACACACTACCAATCCCTTCCCCCCCCCCATGAAAAGATAAACTGAATGGCCCCATAACTGTTAAAGAAATTGAATTAGTACTTCAAAACCTCCAAAAATTCTCCACACCCAGATGGTCTCAAAAACAAATTGAAACAAACATTTGAAGAAGAAATAACTCCAATTCCACATAGTCTCTTTCAGAAAAATAAAAGGAAGAAACATTCCTGACTCATTCATGAGGTCAGTTTTGCCCGATACCAAACCAGACAGAGACATTACAAATCAAGAAAATTACAGAGGGGCACCTGGGTGGCTCAGTCAGTTCAGCACCCGGCTCTTGTTTTGGCTCAGGTCCTGATCTCAGGGTCCTGGGATCGAGCCCCCACTAAGTCTGCTTGAGGATTTTCTCTTTCTCTCTTTCCCTTTACCCCTCCCCTTGTTCACATGCTCTGTCTCTCCCTCCCTCAGGAAAAAGAAAAGAAAAAAAAAAACAAACCCAGAGACCAGTAGTCCTCCTATACATTGTCACAAAAATGCCAGGGCAGCCCTGGTGGCTCAGCAGTTTAGCGCTGCCTTCAGTCCAGGGTGGGATCCTGGAGACCCAGGATCGAGTCCTGTGTCGGGCTCCCTGCATGGAGCCTGCTTCTCCCTCTGCCTGGGTCTCTGCCACTATGTCACTCATGAATAAATAAATACTTTTTTTAAAAAAAATGCCAAACAATGTACTAGCCAGTTGAATTCACAATATATATTATAAAAATTGCATATCACAACCAAGAGGGGTTTATTCTGGGAATGAAAATCTGGTTCAACATTTGAAAATCAATCAGTGTAATCCATCATATTAAAAGTCTAAAGAAGAAAAATAATGACAAAGAAAAAAACATTTGACAGAATTCAGCATCCATTCCTGATTTTTTTTTAAATTTATTTATGATAGTCACAGAGAGAGAGAGAGAGAGAGAGAGGCAGAGACACAGGCAGAGGGGGAAGCAGGCTTCATGCACCGGGAGCCCGACGTGGGATTCGATCCCGGGTCTCCAGAATCGCGCTCTGGGTCAAAGGCAGGCGCCAAACCGCTGCGCCACCCAGGGATCCCCCATTCCTGATTTTTAAAAAATCTCAGTAATTTAGGAATAGAAGGCAACTTTCCCAACCTAATAAAGGACAAAAAACTAAGGCAAGAAAAAAGAAAAGGCATATAGATTGGAAAGAAATGAAACTGTCTGTATTTGCAGATAATATGCTTTTCTATGTAGAATATCCCAAGGAATCACTCCTACGACTAATAAATGAGTTTAGCAAGTCTCAGGATACAAAATTAACATGAAAAATCGACTATGCTTTTGTATACTAGCAACTTATAGCTGGAAAGTGAAATTTAAAAAATAATACCATTTATAATAGCTTATAAAAATAAAATATTTAGATATAAATCTTTAAAAAAGATTATAAGATTTGTAAACTGAAAACTATAAAGTGCTTTTTAGAGAAATAAAGGGAAACCTAAATAAATGGAGAAATATACTATGTTCATGGATTGGAAGCAACACAATACATATGTCAATTCCCCAAAAAGACCAATACATTTAACATAATATCAATCAAATCCCAGCAAGAGATTTTGTAGATGTAGGCAGCTAGTTTTAAAATTCATTTGGAAAGGGAAAGAAACTAGAACAGCTAAGATAATTTTGAAAAAAAGAACAATAAAATTGGAGGAATCACATTACTTGATTACAGACTTAGACTTGACACCATGCATATTATCCAATAAAGAAAAAAACTGATATACTGGATTCATCAAAATTAAAAACTTTGCTCTTTATATGATACAGTTAAGAGAATGAAAAGATAAGCTACAGACTCAAAATATTTGCAATTCACATCTTCAACAAAAGGTATATCTAGAATTTATAAAAAGCTTCAAAATCTCAAAAGTAAGAAAAGAACTCAATTTAAATGGACAAAAGACTTGAACAGATGTCTCACTGAAGAGAATATACAGATGGTAAATAAGCATATGAAAAGTTGCTCATCATCATTAGCCATTAGGGAAATGCAAATTAAAACTACCACACAGTATCACTGCACATTTATTACAATGGCTAAAATAAAAAAAATACAATATCAAGTGCTAAGGAGGTACAGAGCAACTGAAATGTTCATACATTGCTGATGGAAATGCAAAATTATACAGCCACTCTGAAAAACATTTTAGCACTTTGGCAGTTTCTTAAAAAGTCAAACATACACTTACCATATGACCAGCAATCTCACCTCTGTCTATATGTGTCTTAGAAAAATGAAAACCTGGAACCAAAAACTGGAAACAGCCTAGCAAATGAATGAATAAACAAATTATGGTACATCCATATAAAGAAATACTACTCAGGGGTGCCTGGATGGCTCCGTTGGTAGAGCATGCAACTCTTGATCTTGGGGTCTTGGATCATGGATCCACATTGTGTGTATAGTTTACTTAAAAAAATCCTACTCAGCAATAAAAGGAACAAACTAATACATACAATTTAGATGCTTCTCAAAGGAATCAGGCTGAAAGAATTTAGTTTCAAAAAGTTACATACTACATGATTCCATTTATATGACATTCTCAAAAAGAGGAAACTATAGTGATAGAAAACAGATCAGTAGTTGCCAGGGGCTAGGAGTGTGTGTGATTGGGAGGGGAAGGAGAGAAGGATGTGACTCTAAGAGATATTGTAATGGAATCTTTTGGTGATGGAACTGTTTTGTATCATGATTGTGGTAGTAGTTGAATGCATCTATAAATGTTCTAAATTAATAGAACTGTACAACTTCACCTTCCTCCAAAAAACATCAGATTTATTATATAGTTTTTTTTAATATGAAGTGCTAAATGCTAACTAGACTTATTGTGCTATTTTACATTATATACAAATACTGACTCATTACATTGCACAACTGAAACTGATGTTTTATTTATTTATTTATTTATTTTTGAAACTGATGTTTTATGTAAGTTATACCCCAATAAAAAAAGAGTTAAATCTGTAACACTGAAAGTCTGTGTCATCTTGACCATCTGTTTCTCTAACAAGTCTTATAATCTGTCTTAACTAGGCTGTGCCAGGATTAGGAAGCAGTAGATAATATTTAAGTTTCTTAGATTCCTTAATTTGTCTTTATTTTTCTTATTAAGGGAATGATGCCTGTGATGGCAATTCAGCCAAAGAATCAGAGAACCTCATCTGTAATAAATGTCCAGGCCTTAGCTTTTGCAAGGAGAGCCATAGATAAAAAGAGTCCCTCTACTTCAGTGGTTCTCAGAGTGTGATTCATGAAACCCTGGCAGTCTAAACTTGTTTAGGGGTTCCACAAAGGCAACAGTATTTTTTTTAAAGATTGTATTTATTTATTCATGATAGACAGAGAGAGAGAGAGAGAGAGAGAGAGAGAGGCAAAGACACAGGCAGAGGGAGAAGCAGGCTTCATGCCAGGAGCCTGACGTGGGACTCGATTCCGAGACTCCAGGATCGCGCCAAACCGCTGAGCCAAAGGCAGGCACCAAACCGCTGAGCCACCCAGGGATCCCAACAGTATTTTCTTTTCTTTTCTTTTCTTTTCTTTTTAAGATTTTATTTTATTTTATTTTTATTTATGATAGTCACAGGGGGGGGGTGGGGGGCAGAGACACAGGCAGAGGGAGAAGCAGGCTCCATGCACCAGGAGCCCGACGTGGGATTCGATCCCGGGTCTCCAGGATCGCGCCCGGGGCCAAAGGCAGGCTAAACCGCTGTGCCACCCAGGGATCCCCCCCAACAGTATTTCTTAATGCAAGATTTTTTTTCCCTTTTTTTTTTTTTACTGATGGTGCAAAAGCAATGGCGGGTAAGGCACCTTAGCATGAATCAAGATAGAAACACCAGACTACACTGTAAAGATTGTATCCTTCACTGGTACACCCAACTTAAAAAAAAAAAAATGCCAAGCACCTGAGTGGCTCAGTGGTTGAGTGTCTGCCTTTGGCTCAGGTCATGATCCCCGGTCCTGGGATCAAATCCTGCATCAGGCTTCTTCCCAGGGTACCTGCTTCTCTCTCTACCTATGTCTCTGCCTCTTTCTCCGTGTCTCTAATGAATAAGTAAATAGAATCTTAAAAAAATAAAAAAAAGCCAGTTTTGCTTAACTCTCAACCCTTGGCTACATAGTGTATTAATACACTGTGTGATGAAGAGAAAGAACACATAAAGCACTTCTGCTAAGTACTTGTACTTCCTAAGTACAATGGGTATTTCAAAGGAAAGTCCTTATTTAAATTGAAAGTGCATGAATTACCTTATCATTTACACTCTTTTTATTTGAATTAAAACAAAGTGAGACCAAAGAAACAAAAAGACTCACAGGAAAAAAAAATATTAGTTTTAAAATAGAAACTCAATGGGACGCCTGGGGGGCTCAGCGGTTGAGCGTTTGCCTTCAGCTCAGGGCATGATCCCAGAGTCTCAGGATCAAGGCCCACATCAGGCTCCCAGCATGGAGCCTGCTTCTCCCTCTGCCTGTGTCTCTCATGAATAAATAAATAAATACAAATTTAAAAAAAAATAGAAGCTCAAGAAGTAGAATTGTTTCTTCTGGATTGGAGAAAGGATTAAGGGCTTCATGAAAGAGGAGACATTTAAAAATGTATGTTAGAGTGTATATAATACTTGTCACAATCTATCTTCTCTGACAAAGCAGTCAGAGAAGACTATATATTTGGCACTCAACAAGTATGTGATTGACCTATTGCCTATGATATTAAAGGCAGAGATACAATACAGGAAATTCTAGAAAAAGTGAAAAACATGAGAAAATGCCTGAAATTTCTTTCTACCCCTTTTGAAATCTCTCTTATCCCTTCAAGTTCATTTAAAGTTCTAGCTCATTCCAGATTCTTCCAGGCCACACTAGTCTTTCCAACTTGTGCCAACTTGTTCTAACAAACTTGGTCTAATACCTTAGTGTAGTACCTTCACCAGATTCTAGAGCTATTAAAATGTGCTTTATTTTGTATTAAATTTTAAAATACATTATACTGTATGACTAAAAACAAAGTACTACCTAGCCTCAAACTACCCTTCTATTCCTTCAATCTTCTGAGTCTTATTCCCCTGAAAAAAAATTGGGCAAGTGTTTCCTTCCTTTTCTGTTCCCATACCCTCACCTATAGTTTATGCTTAATGATCAGTGCTTATGAATTTAAGACTTAATATTATTCCTTAATAGGCTAATATATAACACATTTTCTCAGCTCTTTCTTTTTCTGAAGTCAGATCATGTCTACTACTTTTCTATTATAACTAATGCAACATGTAATAGAAACTTGCTAATTGGATATCCCCACGTACCATTTACCAGCCTAGTCATCTCCTAAATTTTAACTCCCTTGTAAGAAAACAATTCTTTCAAAAGCTAAATCCAATTTTTTGCAACAGATATTTAGAAAAAGGCATAGAGAAATTTACATTTTTTAGCAGTGCTGCATATTCATATCTTGAAATTGCCAGAAAGCTTATAGTGCTGGTTATCCTATAACCAGCAGTATTGTATTTACATTAGCCTCATTCAGATGACTGAACTTAAGCTGGCCATGAATTTAAGTTGGTTGATCTTGTTAATTGTAAAGGAAAAAATAAAATTAAGAATACATATAAAATGTTGGATATTTGTCAATTGTGTCTTAAAAAATTAAAAATATTTTTCTTAATTTTGGGGGAATAGAATCATACCTCTACCCTTTTATAATATGTAGGTCTTCTTTTTAACATTAATATATGTCTTTATTTTATTTTTTTAAATATTTATTTTTAGAGAGAGAGAAAGGGTACACACACGAGGATGGGGTGTGAGGAGGGAAGGGCCAGAAGGAGAGGGAAGAGAGAAAATCTCAAGCATATTCTTCACTGAGCAGAGTCCAATGTGGGTCGTGATCTTACCACCCCGAGATTATAGCCCAAGTGGAAATCAAGAGTTGGACGCTTAACCAACTGAGCCTAAGAACTGAGAATCTTATTCTTCATCTTCCTTAGACAAAATCAGTCATAGTTAATAAGTACAGACACTTTTAAGCAGCCAAAATCCTTTACCCCTTAGACTTTCAGCAACCATTCCTAGTCCAGGCCCCCCCAAACTGTCTCTTATATGAATTTCATCTACTTTCCCTAAATCATTTCCACTATTTGCTATGTTTCTCCTCCAGTCATTATGTAGTTCTTTTTTTTGGACCCAGAAATCAAGCGAGGCTGAGTAGCAAAGACAGGCTTTATACTACTTAGGTAAAGCTAGCAGCACATCTTAATATGTCCTTATACTTGTAACTTCACGAAAAAGTGCGCCAGTACCTTTTTAAAAGAAGACTTAGTATCTACTTCACAAGTTAGACATAATTTTTACATATTCTCTAATAGGATAGGTGTATATGCCTGTGTATAGATAGATCCTTAATATACAATATATTTCACTGAAGTAGTCTTAGAAGTCATAAAAGACTTAACCCAGTGCTGAGAAATATTATCAGTCTCTTTCTCTTTCTCCCTCTAATGAACATTATGAATAATAAATAATATGCTTACTCTCTTGTAGCCAAAATCAGAAATATATTTTCATTTTCCTGGATTATACCCAAAATATGATTAGTGTGCTGTATTAAGTTTCCGTATCATATTCAGCCTACACCAAAAATAGATCTAAAAGAAGCCTTCTGGCTTTAAAAAAAAATTAACAAGTCTACTAGAATATCTAATGAAAAATCAACAAAATTATTAAATATAGTTTTGTTAGTTAATGACATGAAAAACAAAATCTGGATAAATAGAAT
This sequence comes from Nyctereutes procyonoides, assembly GCF_905146905.1. Taxonomy (NCBI): domain Eukaryota; kingdom Metazoa; phylum Chordata; class Mammalia; order Carnivora; family Canidae; genus Nyctereutes; species Nyctereutes procyonoides. The sequence continues at coordinate 43,003,467 of NW_026575140.1, read as the reverse complement.
TTAATAGTAAGGAGACATTTTTTTCTTATATGCCTATTTTAAATTTACAAATAGCCCTAATAAACAAGAACAACAAATAGCCCTAACAATTAGGAAAAATTCATACCACAGGTAAGTTTATTTTAATTTACTGCCCACTTTATTCAGCTGTCCAGCAAATATTTGTTGCATATTTACTATGGTTCTATGGTGTATATTGGAATTATAACTGTCCCTGCTTTCAGCCTTTTACCTTTTCAGGTAAAAATAATGATATTTCTTTTTTTTTTATTTTTTTATTTTATTTATTTATGATAGGCACACAGTGAGAGAGAGAGAGAGGCAGAGACATAGGCAGAGGGAGAAGCAGGCTCCATGCACCGGGAGCCCGATGTGGGATTCGATCCCGGGTCTCCAGGATCGCGCCCTGGGCCAAAGGCAGGCGCTAAACCACTGCGCCACCCAGGGATCCCATTTTCAGGTAAAAATAAACAGTAATTCCTGTACATTATGATGAGTGCTACAACAAAGAATAAGCAAAAGCTTTCAGAGTCACCAAAGTAGTCTTGGTAGGGGAGTAATCAGGGAAGGAGTCATAGAAAAACTGGCATATTCACTGAGGCCTGAAGGAAGAAGAGGAAGTAGAGAGACAATTATTATTCTATTGGCAGAAAGAAACATTGCATTCAAAGGGCCTGAGGTTAGAGAGAATGTGAAAACTGGGAGAAGCTACAGATATGTGGGTGAAGAGAAATGTCAGAGGCGGGAAAAAAATCTGAAGAATATCAGAGAGAAGATGTTAAAATATCCACTACCCAAGGCACTTGGGTAGCTCAGTAAGTTAAGTGTCCAGCTCTTGATTTCAGCTCAGAGCATGATCTGAGGATCATCAGATCCACCTGTGTCGGGCTCCATGATGAGTGTGGATTCTTTCTCTCCCTATCCTTCTACCCCACCTCCCCTCCCTTTTCTATCTCCCTCTCTAAAAAACAAGACAAAACAAAAAACAAAAACAAATCCACAAGATTTAGTGACAAGGAAGTTATTCATGTCCTTGGGGGAACAACTACTAGTTGAATTAACGGGAAAGAATGAAAGTCAAGAAAATGGGCATAGCAAAAATGGACAATTTTTTCAATAGGAAGACAGAAATGATAAGGATGGGGAATGAGAGGTTCCTTAAAGATGGAGAGTCTAGAACATCTGTAAACAATAATGGGAAAAAGTCAATATTGAAGGAGTGTTTGTAAGTAAAACCCATTCACAGTAGTTTTAATGCCAATACTAAGAAGACAGGCAGGAATGGGATTTACAACACAGGAGAGATTTGGGGTTGGCATCTAAAAGTCTTTTAGGTAAGCTGGATCCTTCTGCTTTTTAAATTAAACCACATGCAAAGTTACCTCTGAAAATAATATAGCCATCTGTGCAAAACTATCCTGAAAAGGTTTTGTTTTGTTCCACTCTATCTAATGAGTAATGGGAAGGGGGAGGGGGGAAGGCTTAATATGTCTAAGTGGAGACAGCAGTGGAAGATAAAACTTCCTGCAACTCAATACTTTGTGAAATGGAATATACGGTCACATTTATTAGATTTACAAAGCATTTGGCAATTAGTAAAATGCTTTCACATTGCATTACTTTTTAGACACATCAACTTAACATTTGAAGTTGCTAAATAATGACAACCCATTTTACAGGTGCCTAACTCAAGAGCCAAAAATCAAAATGACATTTAACAATGGGCTAGTATGTACCAGTACAAAAATAATATACTGCCATACTGGTGTTCCTATTTCAAAAGCTGACATTAGCTGGCAACATATTCTATTATTGATATGGTTGTGCAGTTCTTAATTGCTTAATATAGTTTTTCATGCACTGTACTAGTCTTCATTAAATGTTTAGAATTCGGGATCCCTGGGTGGCGCAGCAGTTTAGCGCCTGGCTTTGGCCCAGGGCGCGATCCTGGAGACCCGGGATCGAATCCCACATCAGGCTCCCGGTGCATGGAGCCTGCTTCTCCCTCTGCCTGTGTCTCTGCCTCTCTCTCTCTCTCTGTGACTATCATAAAAAAAAAAAAAAAAGTTTAGAATTCATTCTTATTGTTTTTAAATACATTTAATTAAAAGTAACCCATAAGTAAATTCATCAAAAAAATAATTGGCTGTCAGAAAAAACAGTTGACCCTTGAACAACACGGGTTAGAGGGGTGTGCACTGCCTGCAGTCAAAAATCCATTTAGAACTTTTGACTCCCCAAAACTTTACTTATAGCCCACTGTTGACTAGAAACCTCACCAAATAAGATAAACAGTTGATTAACATGTATTTTGAATATGTATTATATACTCTTATTACAATAATGTAAAGAGAATACACTTATAGTACTGTAGTATAAAAAAATCTGCATATAAGTGGACTGATGTTTAATGGTCAACTGTAAGGGATCCCTGGGTGGCGCAGCGGTTTGGCGCCTGCCTTTGGCCCGGGGCGCGATCCTGGAGACCCGGGATCCAATCCCACGTCGGGCTCCCGGTGCATGGAGCCTGCTTCTCCCTCTGCCTGTGTCTCTGCCTCTCTCTCTGTGAGACTATCATAAATAAATAAAAATTTAAAAAAAAAAATAATGGTCAACTGTATCCCTACTGTTGTGATTAGATTTGGTTTAACATAAAAATGAATTTCTCCAAATTTTGCTTAACTGTGTTTTATTTTTTAAAAAAATTTTATTTATTTGAGACAGAGAAAGGATGAGTTGGGGGGGGAGAGAAGCAGAAGGGGAGGGAGAAGGAGAAGCAGACTCTGCACTGAACAACCTATGACCCTACGATCAGGTCATGTTCTGAGCTGAAATCAAGAGTTGGACACCAAAATGACTAAGCCACCCAGATGTCCTTAGCTATGTTTTCTGACTGGAAAACTAAATATATAATAATATATAATTAAATGGCAATTTTTGCATCTGCATTTTTTTCTTTTTCAATTGCACTAATATGGTCACAAGTTTGACATCATAGTACATAGCTAAATGCAATATTTGATAAGTAAACTGCATAATTGTGGCAAGTTTCAAAATGCAAACTCTGAGTGATCATGCATTTCTGGTGTATTTGTATCTGAACCAACAACAATTCAGTCTATGCTTAACCTCTTCACTAGGTTTCAATGTATGCCTCAGCTAGGTCATGGACAGAAGCTGTTGTGTCTTTTTGCAGATCCAGATTTTCAAGAGCAATGGAGTGGAACTCAAGTATTCCATGGAGCATGGTGGCAACATGGGATTTTGCTTTTGTTCAGATAAAAATGCGATTACTGACTAGGCTTGTGTGAGCCACCTAATCAATCCCCCATGTTTTGGGCTAGCACAAAGGGTCTTTTGGTATCCCTGAATGAGGCCAGCAGGCAGTTTCTATAAACTTGTTTCTTCCTAGGGGAAAAGTTGAAAACTAGAGATTTCCAGTCTTCTAACATGCTGTCAGTGACACAGCTGGAACCAAGATAGGACTCATAACCACATTTTTATCAAAGGTATTGAGAAGTAGCAGAATATGCCACCCCAAAATGTGCCACTTTAACATGTGGATACTTTTGAGCTGAAGGCAATTTGGGAAAAGCTTATTACCTCTCCCTTAATTGCCTAAAAGAATTTAGATACATGGCTTATACCAGGAAGAGAGATAATTTTTTATATTTTATTTATTTATTCACGAGAGACATAGGGACAGGGAGAAAAGCAGGCTCCCTGTTGGGAGCCTGATGTAGGACTCAATCCCAGGACCCTGGGATCATGACCTGAGCTAAAGGCAGATGCTCAACCACTGAGCCACCCAGGTGTCCCACTAGAGATAATCTTTTTAGATCAGAAATACTTATCAACAATGGCATGGCAAACATTGGTTTACCCAACATTCACTCTTTTCATCTTTCTGTGAATTGTCTTTCCCTTTGAAGCCCCAGACTCCTATCCTCTCTCATCTGCTCAGGATGGTATATAAGCCTCAATTGGCTGACTGCCTGTGAGTTTCACATCTTTGTCAGCCTCCCATATCTATATAATGAAAATTCTATTTCTCCTGTTAATGTTTTATGTCTATTTAATTATTAGTCCAGCCAATGAATCTAGAAAGTGAGGCCAGATACTTGGTTCCTGGACCTGTTTTGAAAGTGAATGCAGGGACTCCTGGGTGGCTCAGAGGTTGAGTGCGCCTACCTTCAGCCCGGGGGATGATCCGGGAGTTCCAGGATGGAGTCCCACATCAGGCTCCCTTGTGCCTGTGTCTCTGCCCCTCTCTGTGTCTCTCATGAATAAATAAGTATTAAAAAAAAAGCAGAAGCAGAACTATTTTTCAATTAGTTGATTATTTTAGCTTTATATCCTATTTTGTTCCCTACTTGTGTTTTATGCATCTCTTAATCTCATGCACGCACGATCAATCATTACATTAACTTTGCCTTTTTCACCCCAACTCCCTGTTTACCCACTGCAGAAACCTAATGGGTACTGGATGGTAACATTTGTCTTAAAATTTTCTGATGTACCTGATCATACCAGGTCCCAAATGGCACCTCATAGTCTGGAAGAATGCATACCTCTAGATTCTTTCAAGGCCTCTCACTTCATGGTTCAAGAAATTCTTCACCCTTCTCTCATGTATTTACCTCTTTCTCCAAACATATAAACTGTCCCTAGGCTCAACAGGGAAGGCAACTTTGGAAATGATCTCCTGCCTTCTCAGTGGGCTGCTCTTCTGATAATAAAGCTTTCTTTGCTTAAAAACCGGGGTCTCAGACTTTGGCTTACTGCACATTGGGTGCAACAAAAGAAAGAAGGGAAAATTTTTCACCAGCAACAATATGAATGCCTTTCACTAACTACTTAAAAATTTATTCATGAGAGAGAGAGAGGGGCAGAGCAACAGGCAGAGGGAGGAAAAGCAGGCTCCATGCAGAACTCCAGGATCACGTCCTGAGCCGAAGGTAGATGCTCAATTGCTGAGCCATCCAGGTGTCCCTCACTAACTACTTCTTTGAGTAGTACAGGGATACAATGGATGAAGAAAGCTTTTGCATGAGGAAAGCTGAAATTCCATACAAGTACTACAGGATATTATGCATGCTCTAATTCAGCAAAATGTCTACTACCACATGTAGTAGACTGAAACACATGTATCATAGTGTGACTTCCTATCTCCTGGATGGCTAAGGCTCCAAGTTCTGTGAGGTAATGTCATTATGTTACATTCTGATCTGTCTCATCTTATTGATCACTTTTGGCAAGAAAGAGCAGATGATACCAGAGCAGATTGTATAGTTGAAGAAACTGCATATACATTTTCCCTAGAGCACCAGTATTATATTTGTATGGCCTCTAAGAAAACTGTGATATTAATGGTTTATGTTAGAGATCTTCTCATCAGGGAAATCATTCCTGAATCTGTGATTTGCTGCAGAATTAGGTTTTATTTGCCAAATCACTCATCAACCACTACCATCAGTTGTCATACCTACTGTGCTATGGTGCATTAAGACAAGAATCCCCTCAGAAGTAAATTCAACATCCAGGTCTGGGCCTGTTGCTCCAATTGTACCTGCCTTCCAAATGGCCGCCGCTATGGATGATGGTGGAACAGTTTCCAGGGCTTGAACACCGGCAGGCCCAGAAGGGGTTGGAGGAGGAAGCATCAGCTCAAAGCTAAAGAGGTGCAACAGGAGGTAGAAGCTGCTGGTGGAGAGGCAGGTTTTGCAGGACCTATGCTGCTGCATCAGCAGCAACAGGAGGAAAGCGAAAAAACCCAGGAGGCCCCCAGGTCCTCCCACAGCCACATGCCTGTGACCACAGTGGCATGGATGGGAGTCTGTAACCTGTTGGGTTCCTGGGATAGAACAGTGAGAAGTCAGCGTAAGACCCCAAGGCACTAGCTGAAGCTGGCCTATTTTCATTTTCCTTGAGGTTTTTTTTTTTTTTGATGAGTAAAACTAAACCAAAGTATACATGATTTTGTAGAATTCATCGAATATTACTTTTTAAAAGCTTATCTGTAACTTTACTTTGATTTACTGCTGGTAAATGAAATATGCCCAGATTTACCATTAAATTAATAAGAAAGCCATGCATTAAAAATATTATTATATTTATTTATATTTCAATCATAAAGTATATAACATGGGTATAAAAATAAATATAATTAGATTATTATTTATGTACATCATTTAAATTGATTAGCATTTAGTTTATCAACAAATAACAGACTAACCCTGAAATAATTCTTAGTTTGACAGTCTCAAGTAGAATTAAGATATTTAAGACATAAGGGAATACACACAATAATATATCCATTCTTGTCGTTCATTCAGAGGCATTACATGTTGACAAACCTGCATATAAAAAAAATAGAAAACTTTTACTTTCCTTTCACATGTTATTTTTGGCTAATTTTTAAACAGGAAAACATTTCTAGACCCTATGCAAAACATATCCCTCTGCAGATAAAATTCTATACCATTTGTCGTTAGTGGGGAACTACAATATGACCTGGTGTCTAACAGAATAATTCAGCATAAATTCTACTCAAATATAGTATTTGATAGTATATAAATGTGGGTAAAGAGGAATAGTGGAAAGGGGAGTAAATATCCTTTTCTCACTAAGCCTAGAGCATTTTCCAAAATCCTCACTGGGATTCTGTATAATCTCTCCTCTTTATTTGGTCTAGAATATTTTAGGATTTCATGGATAGAATGGAGGAAGAAAAGATAAGAATAGAAGTTTTTTTTTCCTTTTTCCCTTCACTACACCAGTTCCAGGATCCCTGCCTTTGAACCTCTGACTAAATTAGAAACGTACAGCTCTGCTAACACCAGAAACTACAACTATTCCTGGCTCTTGACTTAGATGGTTATTTGAAACTTAGAGGCATTTTCTCTTTCAGGTTACATTAGAAAATCTTAATGTAGATGAAAATATTTTGGATTAGCAAAATTGCCATTTAGTATAAGCACTACATTGTTTTTCTGTATGATGCTGCAAAGTACTGTCACGTACAACATTTTATTTTTATCTTTACATTAACCTTGTGAACTATCTAAAGCTGGTAATATTATACTAGTTTCACATTTAAAGAGACAGGAACAGAGTGGCTAAGTGAATCTCTTATAATCATTCAACCAAATAGAACTCTACTAAACCCAAAATCTCCTAATTCCTAATACAGGATGATAATAATATAAATATCATACTCAAAATAATTTTCTACTTCATTTCATATTTCCATTTAGTCATAGTGTTAATAGTAAAAATATTTTTTCAAATTGATAAAAGAAAAAGCTTTAATTAGAAAACACTGCATTACCATTGTAGATTTTGGTGCCACTTCTACTGCAAATATGTTGAGTCCTCTGTTGTTTACGCAGTTTTTACTTAGCTCATTGTTGATGTGAATAATCACTTTATTATCTGACTATATAAATGCAAACAAAATGATTATTACAAAACACTTTGTAAGTCTTATGATAGAGGTATTCACAGGATCAGTAGAAACACAGAAACTATAGAAACACAGAAACATTAGCTCAGACTGGGTTAGCAAGCAAGACCTAATGGAAGAAGCAATACTTGAGATACTTAGATGTCAGATCATAGATAATAGATAGCCTCTAGGATGGATAGGAAGCAAGAGAAGGCAGAATGAAGCTGGTCAGTGAAAGAAATGTAGGTACCAAAGTATTCCCTTGCTAAAGAAGCTACAAGCACTCCCCAATGAATTCAAAGGGGCAGGATAACATTAGACTACCTGGATTCATTTCTCAGCTCTACTACTTAGCATGTGACCTTCTGTAAGGTATTTAACGTCCTCATGCTTCAGTTTCTCTGTGCGTAAAATACAGATAGTATTTATCTCATTGGGTTGTTGTGAGAAGTAGATGCATTAATAAATGTAAAGAGCCTAGCAAATGGGAAACTCTAAAATATTATTCATTTTGGTGCAGGGAAGTTTAATTTTCCTTGAGGGAAAGGAAGGAGCTGGAGGGTTGAGAACTGATAGCTAACTAGAGAACTCAGAAACTGGTAAGACAGTGACTCCCAGCCACCCTTTTAGTTCTAATAAAATGTAGAGGATGGAAGGGAAAGCATGCTAGGTCTTAGGAATCACCCTTCAAAGCTTTATGACCCACTTGAAGATTGGAATCTCCTGGCTGGGGACCCTAGTCCTCTACCTCATTTTTAAGAATATATATATAATCTGAACCCATCAACCTATGTTATTTATCTTTGTAATACTCCTTTCCAAATAAAGTTCTCTGTTTCTGCATAGTGGATGTTCCCACTCTTTCCTCTATACTTCACATTAACTGTCTCATGTAACTCCTTACACTGCTTCTCTGCTTCTAATGGCTGTCTCTACATATCTAATCCTACCTTGTTTGTCTCCAATCCCATACCACAGTCCCCTTCCCCTCATCATAACTCCTTCCTCAACTTCTATGGTCCAAACTAACATCAACTACAAGAAACACAAAAACAGTAAAACTACTACACAAATAAACAGTCTTATATAATATAACATCCAATTATTCTCTGGCTTTTGAGAGTATTAATTTTGTCTTCCCAACCAGCCTATGACACTTATAGTGGCCCCTATAATGACTAGAAGAGTTAGTTACATAGTATGTACTCACATTGACTCAAAACTCAGCCAAACCTTAAGCACTTTAAGAAATTTATGGTAGGCATAACAATAATCTAAGTCTCACCCAGGAACTAAAAGAAATAACCCAACAGTCCTAAAAATCTAGCCATCTAGAGTTAAGATTTTATGAAAATTTACGTTTCTAGAAGGCTTGGTATCCCTTAGCACTTATGCATGTATTCTCTTGGCCTGCAATATCAGAAGTAGCAGGGATGGTAGCTAAAGTTAGCAATAATTGGCTTGATAAAAATAGTTCCTGGGTAGTGGAATATATTAGATAAAATGATGACAATCTATAGAATTTCTGATATTTCAAAGTGTGTAAAAAGTTGAGTAAATTATTTTACTTCGTTTACATTTCTTTAAAACCCACTGTTATTTGAAATAATTATGTGTGAAGACAAACTACTTTGTACCCAGATTATGCTCTATCTTCAGAGATCCCAAATATTTAATTTTCATAATATAATTATCTCAAACTTTTAAAAATGCATAAAAATTATGATGCTCAATTTGAATTAGAAACCAGAGAAGAACTGCCCATTATAAATATTATTAATACAATGTGATATTAATTACTATGTAAGAATAGAATAAGAAAGAAGATGGGGGATCCCTGGGTGGCGCAGCGGTTTAGCGCCTGCCTTTGGCCCAGGGCACGATCCTGGAGACCCGGGATCAAATCCCACGTCAGGCTCCCGGTGCCTGGAGCCTGCTTCTCCCTCTGCCTGTGTCTCTGCCTCTCTCTCTCTCTCTCTCTGTGACTATCATAAATAAATAAAATTAAAAAAAAAAAAAAAAAAGAAAGAAGATGGAACACATTAGTAAACAATGCAGGTATGAGGAGAACCACCTCATAAATAATACCTTGTTTTCAATAACTGATGTTATCCAGGTGTCATGCTTATAAGTATGTACAATTATATCTTCATAGCCATCCATTACCCTGGCATTGCCTTTGTTAAGAACAGATTTACAGATGGCCTTCTCGAGTTGCCCACTGCATGCCTCCATATGGACAGCTTTAATTCTTGGCTTGCATTTGTCTGCATAGATATCAATGATAAATGGACATGCCTGATAAGAAAGAAAAAACAAATCTTGCTTTAGCCTTCTGATAGAATTTAAAATAAATACTTATTAGTATGTTTATAATGATTTAAGATGTACCATACCTTCTAATTTGTCCTTTTCAATACACATTTAGAAGATTTTAGTACTATGAATACAGTAATATAAAAAGCATGAAACTATGATTCTTTTTGTTAGCATGTTAACTGACAATTTTCACAGAAAAGGAAAGAAAACCAGGGCAGTGCAGGGTGGCTCAGCAGTTTAGCGCTGCCTTCAAGCCCAGGGCGTGATCCAAAGACCCGGGATCGAGTACCACATAGGGCTCCCTGCATGGAGCCTGCTCCTCCCTCTGCCTGTGTCTCTGCCTCTCTCTCTCTCTCTCTCTCTCTCTCTCTCTGTCTCTCATGAATAAATAAAATCTGAGAAAAAAAAAAAGGAAGGATGATTTAAAAAAAAGAAAACCATAATCTCAAGCAAATCAGTAATACCTCCTTTAAGTCACAGCACCACCCCTCCATTTGGTTTAAAACAAATATATGTCATATTAGTTATTTAATATCCTTTTCTAACTTTAAGGCTACAGAAAGAAATCATCAAGGGAATATAAAAGAATTATTATATTTACAATTATAAACTTAAATCATGGATATAGAGCACCAAAAAGAATGTAGAAAAAGAAATGTACAGTTCAAAGTTAGTGTAAAAGTACCTTCAAAATCTGAGATCTAAGTGAATTCTGCATTTGGAAATGGATCTTTCTAATGTCCCTTATAGTCTTTACCATAGCCAAAAGATGGTGAACACAACACAGGAGCCTTTGTCTCTCTGTCCAACCAAGTCCTCCTGCCTTGTTATAGTCCTAATACTCTGATCATCCAGATCCCAGAACAAATAAAGCTCTTTCCTACATCAGAGACTTTGTGTATAGTATTCTATCTGCTTGGAAGATTCACATCTTTTTACATGGGTATCTTCAGGTTGAGGCTTATGGATCACCTCTGTAGAGAAAGTTGCTCGGGTCTTCCAATCTCCTGTCCCCCCGCATTATTCTTCCCTAGTTTGGTCTCTGGTTTGTTTCTTTCCAAATGTTTCTGAAATGATTTTATTTTCCATTTAATTTATCATTCTTCTTCATGGAATGTAAACACCATAAAAGCAAGAATTCTGACTATTCATCATTGATCTTTGGTGCCTCTTTATTACAGACTCACCACATGGTAGGCATCCAATATATTATCTGTTGAATAAATAGTGAATTTATACATACAGCTGGTCATCTTTTTATTTGGGGGACAAAAGAAGTCTGAAGTTAGCAGAACATCAGCAGAAATTTTTAAGAAAGTTTTTAATGATTCCAACCTTTGTCAATAATAAAGTCATTCTTTTTTTTTTAAGATTTTATTTATTTATTCATGAGAGAGAGAGAGAGAGAGAGAGAGAGAGAGAGAGGCAGAGACACAGGCAGAAGGAGAAGCAGGCTCCACAGAGGGAGCCCGATGTGGGACTCGATCCCGGGACTCCAGGATTACGCCCTGGGCCGAAGGTGGCACTAAACCGCTGAGCCATCCGGGCTGCCCAATAAAGTCACTCTTATAAGAGACAGTAAAATGAAACATCATTGGACTAGAAAGCAGAAGATCTGGGTTTGTAATTGGATTTTGCCATTTGCTTGCTATGTGACCTGGAGAAGTTAGTTAACTTTTATGAGGCTTAGTTTCTTCATTGAAAAAAATGGGAACAAATAGTATATATTCTGCCAAGGGTTGTTGGAAATATCTAATAGGTGATATGTGTGAAAATATTTTATAATGTAGAATTCTTTTTTTAAAAAATTTATTTATTTATTATAGTCACAGAGAGAGAGAGAGAGAGGCAGAGACACAGGCAGAGGGAGAAGCAGGCTCCATGTACCGGGAGCCCGATGTGGGATTTGATCCCAGGTCTCCAGGATTGCGCCCTGGGCCAAAGGCAGGCACCAAACCGCTGCGCCATCCAGGGATCCCCTAATGTAGAATTCTTAAAAAAAAAAAAAAAAAGATTATGATAGTTATAAGAATGATTATGGAATTTTTTTTTTAAAGATTTTATCTGGGGATCCCTGGGTGGCTCAGCGGTTTAGCGCCTGCCTTCAGCCCAGAGCATGATCCTGGAGTCCTGGGATCAGGTCCCACATTGGGCTCCCTGCATGGAGCCTGCAACTCTGCCTGTGTCTCTGCCTCTCTCATGAATACATGAATAAAGTCTTTAAAAAAAAAAGGATTTTATTTATTTATTCATTATAGACATAGAGAGAGGCAGAGGCAGAGGGAGAAGCAGGCTCCATGCAGGAAGCCCGACACAGGACCCGATCCCGGGACTCCAGGATCATGCCCTGGGCCAAAGGCAGGTGCTAAACCGCTGAGCCACCCAGGGATCCTGATTATGTAATTTTAAAGGTTTAATTTATTTTTTCAGTATTGAACAGATTCTGGTATTTTGCTATTTTTCAAGGGTTGGTTATCATTTTATTCAATCAAAGAATATCAATACATAAAGATTTATGAAAGTAAAAATCTTAAAAGGCCTTTGTTATAGATTTTATTTATTTATTCATGAGACACACACACACACAGAGAGAGAGAGAGAGAGAGAGAGAGAGAGAGAGAGGCAGAGCCACAGGCAGAGGGAGAAGCAGGTTCCATGCAGGGAGCCTGATGTGGGACTCGACCCTGGCACTCCAGGATCACGCCCTGGGCTGATGAAAGATGCTCAACCGCTGAGCCACCCAGGCATCCCTGTTCTCTAAAACTTTAAAAATCTTTATCTACTCTAAAAAAAGCTTCCCTATAACTACATTATATTTTCTGTTCATGGGCTTTATCTTTTATTTATAGGATAGTATAGGAAGGATACTATAAGTAAGAATACTATTCATTATAAATTGTTAATTGCAGAATTACCAATATACAGTAAGGAAGATGAGGAAGACTGTAATAATAAAACCCAGCTTAGGCCATGATACTTATATTTAGCACAAAATTTGGCTCTCAGCTACCTGTTAGGCAAGACAAAACTGAGGTAAGATATCACATAGCTCTCAAAATCTAAAAAAAAAAGAAGTAAAATTCTCCCAGTTCTGAATTGTAAAAGGAATTTACACAATGAAATTCTTTTTTAAAAATAGAAAAAAGAGGGGATCCCTGAGTGGCTCAGTGGTTTAGCACCTGCCTTCAGCCCAGGGTGTGATCCTGGAGTCCCAGGATTGAGTCCCAGGATTGAGTTCCGCATCAGGCTCCCTGCATGGAGCCTGCTTCTCTCTCTGCCGGTGTTCTGCCTATCTGTCTGTGTCACTCATGAATAAATAAATAAAATCTTAAAAAAAAATAGAAAAAAGAGGGAGAAACTAGACATGTGTTTTGTATATTCAATAAAGGAACAAATTATTAAGTCATGGTGAAATAGAGGCAATGCTCTTGTAGTAAGAACAATAAAGAAGTTATGTTGCTCTTTGATAGCCTTCATAGGTTGATACAGTGAATGGATAATCTATTAATTCTGAAGACTGAATTAGAGGGTTTAATAAGAAAAAATAAAGTAAAAATGACTGGTTATGCCTGATTATGGAGGGAAAAAATAAGACAAACTGAGAGTACATAGTAAATTCTAGAATAATTAAAATAAATGGAATTTTGTCTTGGTCTACTAAAACCATTCGAATAATGAGATTTCCAAAAATCCTAAGTCCTTTCCCGAAATGTAAACTGTAACTGATACTTTGATTATTCTTTGTGACATCATATCTATTAATTTAATAGGTGGGATCAAATTAGAACTCACCTACACATTAGATTTCCCTACATTATACATGATTCAAGAAAGTACCACAGAAGGTTTCCAAATTCCTCTCAGCAAAAGACTCTAGAGATATATTCAAACCAACTGGAACACATTCATAAGACTACAGACCGATTCTTCCTAGATTATCATAAACCTTTTATTTTTTTCAAATATGAAAATGTCAGGTCATGCTCTTGGTATATTAACTCAGTAAAATCGCACATATCAAAGAATCACTGCAAATTAAAGCTAATATCTTAACTGAATAGCCTCCTTGTCTTAGAACAATTATAAGCATTAACTAAATCAGTCAGAACAACTTCAGGTCTTACATGAACCATTTATGTTTTTACATTTACTTTAATACCAGTATAGTTAACCAGTGTAATATTAGTTTCAGGAGTACAATATAGCGATTCAGCATTTCCATGCATCAACCAGTGCTCATCACATGTGTCCTCTTTAATCCCCATAACCTATTTTCATGCATCCCTCCGAGCTACCTCCCCCTACTCGAATCCTTTAAATCAAATGTTACCACATATATACATTCCTATCACTAGTGGAAAGTACCTAACATTTTTATATCAATTAGTTAATTGTGAATTGTTGTTTTCTCCTAGCATTACTGTCTGCTGGTGTAACATTCTCAGTCCAACAACTCTATAAACCTTACTAAATTAGGACAATGTCTCCACTATTATTCTGTAAACCAAAAGTATCTATGCCAAGAAGACTTTTTGGATGTTCCTGACTAAATTTGGATGCTCCTGACTAAATTTTGTTTGTTAATGGGTCTCATACTAAAGAAAGAAAGAAACGAAAAATAACACTAGGTTTGACATACAGTAAGTTGCCTAGTCTCTTGTAAAACCTCTTTCTTTACCATGAGATACACTCAAATGACGAAACTGTGGCTCTCTCTCAGACATAAGTAAAATATATAAACTAATAGCTAGTATGCTTTTAGAATAACTGACTTTTTAAAAATGCTATTAGAATAACTGACTTTTAAAAAATGCTATAGAAAAAAGAAAGGGGGATTTTTTTCCCCCTCTGATCAGGTACCCTTTAAAAACGAACAAGGAGGGATGGCTTGGTGGCTCACTGGTTGAGCGTTGGCCTTTGGCTCAGGGCGTGATCCCGGGGTCCTGGGACTGAGTCCTGCATCAGGCTCCCCATGCAAGGAGCCTGCTTCTCCCTCTGTCTGTGTCTCTGCCTCTCTCAATCTGTGTCTCTCATGAATAAATAAAATCTTAAAAAATAATAATAAAAGAACAAGGGGTGCCTGACTGGCTTAGTTGGTAGAGCATGAAACTCTTGATCTCAGGGTTTTGAGATGTAGAGCTTACTTTAAAAAAAGAACAACAAATATATTATTTGATACCTAAAATAATGACCATAAAGGAAGAGACACAATGTAAAAGTTCTATAGAAGCCAATATACTATATTATAGATACTATACAAGTACTTTAAAAGTATTATAGAAATACTTTTAACAGATCATACTAAGCAGATTGTTCTGACTAAATTCCTTATGTAAAACCAGAATGGCCACCTGGATGCTAGATAAAATTCTCCATGAAACCACTCACACCAATAGAGACAAATCAGCTATGATATTAATCACTGAGGAAAAAATTCCCTAAATTGATGAAGGATGTGGTTAGTCTTTATCTGTAACTAAATTAACATGGAAAAAATGGTAGTAAGTGTACTGAGACTATGCTCCAAAAGACTCTCTAAGCATTTCCAAATTGATTTTATACAGTTGACTGTTTCTCTATGGTTTTATGAATAGACACTACAAATAACAGTATATTTATTTTCAGGATGGGTCAAAATATTTCACTGTCAAAAGGCCACAACTGGGGCACTTGGCTGGCTTGGAAGAACATGCGATCCTTTATCTTGGGGTTATAAGTTTGAGCTGCATGTTGGGTGTAGAGATTACTTAAAAATAAAACCTTTGGGACACCTGGGTGGCTCAGTGGTTTAGAGCTTGTCTTTGGCCCAGGGCATGTCCCTGGAGTCCGGGGATTGAGTCCCACATCAGGCTCCCTGCATGGAGCCTGCTTCTCCCTCTGCCTGTGTCTCTGCCTCTCTCTCTGTGTCTCTCATGAATAAATAAATAAAATCCTTAAAAAAATTTAAAAAAAAAAACAAGGGTGCCTGGGTGGTTCGCTTGGTTAACCATCCAATTGTTGTTGGTTTCAGCTCGAGTTGTGATCTCATGGGTTTGTAGGATCAATCCGCCAGTCAGGCTCTGGGCTCTGCAAGGAGTCTGCTGAAGTTCCCTCTCCCTCTCCTCCTCCCTGGGCACTCTTCTGCTTTCTCTCTCATAAATAAATAAATAAATAAATAAATAAATAAATAAATAAATAAATAAATAAATCTTTTAAAAAAGAGTTTTATCTCAGAAATCCTTCTTGCCTATGGTTTCAAAGGCCAATGACATCAGTAAATGCTGTAAAATGTCTTAAATTGCTCTTAACTAATTTCTCTTATTAAGCTAAGGGATGTGTAGTAGATACAATATTATTCAAAGATTTGAAGTTAATTTTGCACCATAGTCCGAATGTGGGATTCACTGAACTGTTAGGTTAAAGTAGGATATAAAAAGTTACTGTAACTATTTACCTCTCATTTTTTAAAATGGCAAAAAAATTATAGAGAACTTCTCAGAAAAGAGGTTTAAAAGAGATTTTGAATGATGTCAAAGCTAGGTCTTAAACCAAAGTCTCAATACACTTTGTTGATATTACTAGTATTATCCTCCTGAGCTGATGTACTTGGAGAAAGGACAGATACTATTTTTAAGGATATAAACAACAAATGTACTATTATCTGATGCATGGCGTGAAACTCATTAGTTCTTTATTTTAAACTTGACACCAAATACAGAATTTAAGAAGTAAGGCCTCATTTTTATTATTTCTCTGGCTTACTGCAAGTCTTAATAGTAATAGCTAATATATACGCAATATATATATATATATATATATATATATATATATATATCAAGCACCATCCCAAGTGTTTTTTTTTTAATTTTTTTTATTTATTTATGATAGTCACACACACACACACACACACAGAGGGAGAGAGAGAGAGAGAAGCAGAGACACAGGCAGAGGGAGAAGCAGGCCCCATGCACCGGGAGCCCGACGTGGGATTCGATCCCGGGTCTCCAGGATCGCGCCCTGGGCCAAAGGCAGGCGCCAAACCGCTGCGCCACCCAGGGATCCCCCAAGTGTTTTACAAATATTAACCCAAGGAGTATTTTTTGTCAAAAGATCAGAATTCCAATTCTTATACAGACACATTCCCCTTATTCTTTATTCTTTAGGACAAAGAATTCCCTACAGAAATGAGACTTTAGCAACTAAAATAGCCATCACCAATTAAGAAACAGAATTTTTTAATTACCAATTTTTTTCTGCATCTCATATACTCAAACTCCTTTGTTCCTGAATTACTTAAATGTTGGAAGTAACTAAATTTCAGGTAAGAACAGGAACTTAATTACATAAACTAGCAGAAACACATTGCTGCACTCACTATTCATATATTGAAGTTCAAGGATTTGAGTGCCCAATTCAAAAGTCATGTGTCAAGAAAATGTTAACAAAGTAAATTATTATGGACATTAAACCCACTGCAAAACTTTCAGATTGCTTTACCTCTGTCAATTCCAGAGCTTTATTGTAGCCCATTGAATGTAGAGTTACCCAAAGGTCACGAGGATCTCCTTCTCGATCATTGGCTTCCATTAGATTCAGATCCATAAAGCCTTGTCTTGTTAGTTCATTCTTCTTTGTATCAAAATTGTCTGTCAAAAAAACCAAAAGCTTCTTTCTTACCTAATTTTTTAAAAGGTTTATTTATTTCAGAAGGAGTGTGTGTATGCAAGAGCAGGGGGAGAGACAGAGAGAGAGAGAGAGAGAGAGAGAGAGAGAGAGAAAGAGAGAAACATAACCCTGCCAAGCACAGACCCCAATGTAGGGCTCCATCCCATGACTCTGAGATCATGACTTGAACTGAAATCAAGAGTCAGATGCTCAGGCAGCCCAGGTGGCTCAGCGGTTTAGAGCCCAGTGTGTGATCCTGGAGACCTGGGATTGAGTCCCGTATCAGGCTCCCTGCATAGAGCCTGCTTCTCCCTCTGCCTGTGTCTCTGTCTCTGTCTCTCTCTCTCTCTCTCTCTCGGTCTCTCATGAATAAATAAAATCTTAAAAAAAATCCAACTTCAAGATGTTCTTAAAGCTATAGTACTCAAGATAGTGTAGTAGTGGCAAAAGATTAGACAAACAGATCAGTGTAATAGAATAGAGAACCCAGAAATAGACCTGTACAATATACAGGACTGATATTTGACAAAGGAACAGTCAATTCATAGGAGAAAGGATAGTTTTTATCAATAAGTGGTGCTAGAACAACTGGACATCTATAGGCAAAAAAATAAATGTAGATAAGGATCTTACATCTTTCACAAAAATTAACTGAGTCATAGAGCCAAAGTACAAATCTATAAAATTTCTGGAAGATAACAGGAGAAAATCTGGGTGATTCTGTGTTTTGCTATGTGTTTTCAGATACAACATCAAAAGCACACAAACCAAAAGCATGACACGTGAAAGGAAAAATAGTTAAGTGGGATTTCATTAAAAATAAACATTTTTGCTCTGTGAAAAATACGATTAAGAGAATGAAAAGACAAACCACATACAGGGAGAAAATACTTGCAAAACACAGCTAATAAAATTTGTATACAATATATACAAAGAACTCTTCAAACTCAAAAATTAGAAAATGAACACTTCAATCAAAAAATGAGCAAAAGATTTGAACCTTACCAAACAAGATATACAGATGGTAAATAAGCATATGAGAAGATCCCATCATTAAGGAATTGCAACTTAAAACAACATACACACCTATTAGAATGGCTAAAATCCAAAAACCTAACAATACCAAATGCAGAGGAGGATGTGGAGCAACAGGAATTCATTCATTCCTGGTGGGAATAAAAAATGGTACAGCCACTTTGGAAGACAATTTGGCAGTTTTTTTTTTACAGTTAAACATAGGTTTACTATACCAGCAATCACCAAATTGAAATGAATTGACACAAATTGAAAACTATATATACACAAAAATATGCACGAGTGTTTTTTTTTTAAAGATTGTATTTATTTATTTGACAGAGAGAGAGAAAGAGAGAGAACATAAGCAGAGGGAGTAGCAGAGGGAGAGAGAGAGAAGCACATTCCTGCTGAGCAGGGAGCCCAATGTGGGGCTTGATTCCAGGACCTCGGGATCATGACGTGGGCTGAAGGCAGATGCTTAACTGAGCCACCCAGGTGCCCCTGCACATGGCTACATTCGTAATCGCCAAAAATTGGAAATAACCAACATGTCTTTATAGGTGAATGAATAAACAAACTATGGTACCTTCATACAATGGAATTATTACTCAGTGCTAAAAAGAAATGAGCTATCAAGCCAAAAAAAGATGTCTAATTATGAAATTTTCATATTGCTAAGTGAAAGAAGCCAGTCTGAAAAGGCTACATACTGCATGATATTTCAACAACAAGGTACTCTTGAAGAGGCAAAACTAGAGAGACAGTAAAATGATTAGTGGTTGCCAGAGGTTTGAAGGGATGAATAGATACATTAATAGGTAGAGCACAAGGGATTTCTAGGGCAATTAAATTATTCTGTATGATACTGTAATGGCAAGTACATGACATTATATATTTGTCAAAATCCAGAGAACTGTACAGCACAATAAAACCTTAATATAAGCTATGGATTTTAGTTAATAAAAACACATCAGTATTGGTTCGTCAATTTTAACAAATGTGTCATACTAATGGCAAGATGTTAAAAATAAGGGAAATTGGTAGAGAGTGGAGAAGGAACATATGAGAGATCTATGCAATCTTTACTATAAACCTAAAACTGCTCTAAAAATAAAGTCTTAATAAAAAATAATAAAAATTAAGGTAACTTTAAGTATAAAAAGTTTATTAAAATGATCTTCCAGACAAATAATACGTTTTCTCATTTTCATGGAGAAGGATGGATAAAATTAATATTATGTAAGACAAGAAAAATAAAATCTTCGGAACTTAAAAAAAGTCCAATTATTTGCAATAGTTCAATGTTGATGAAGGAGACATTCCCTCCAAATCATTTTTTAAGTCAACCAGTCTTGAGGAATTTTTTGCAGCAGAGTATTCAAGGTTCTGGAGTTTAACTGCCTGGGTGTGAAACTCAGCTGTGAAATTTTACCCTCTTTGATTCTGTTTCCTTATTTGCAAAACAAGCGTAAGAATATACCTCAGAGAGCTGATGTATATAGAAGTACTTCCAACTGGGGGCACCTAGGTGGCTCACTTGGTTAAGCATCTGACTTGATTTCAGCTAGGTCATGATCTCAGGTCATCAATCTCAGGGTTGTGAGATTGAGCCCTACATTGGACTCTGTACTGGGTGTGGAGTCGGCATAAGATTCTCTCTCTCGGGCAGCCCCAGTGGCCCAGCGGTTTGGTGCCACCTTCAGCCTGGGGTGTGATTCTGGGGACCTGGGATCGAGTCCCCCGTTGGGCTCCCTGCATGGAGCCTGCTTCTCCCTCTGCCTGTGTCTCTGCCTCTCTCTTTCTCTCTGTGTCTGTTGTGAATAAATAAATAAAATCTTTAAAAAAAAATTCTCTCTCCCTCTGCCTCTCCTACCACTTCTCTCTAAAAAAAAAAAAAAAAAGGGAGAGAGAGAGAGAACTTAGAACTAGTATACGGTAATTTCTCAAAAGATGAGAACTATTGGGCAGCCTCGGTGGCTCAGCAGTTTAGCGCTGCCTTCAACCCTGCGCATTATCCTGGAGACCTGGAATCGAGTCCCACGTCAGGGTCCCTGCATGGAGCCTACTTCTCCCTCTCCTGTGCCTCTGCCTCTCCCTCTCTCTCTCTGTGTTTCTCATGAACAAATAAATAAAGACAAGAAAAAAAAAGATAATTATCAATTCTACCAATTATTATTTTTTAAGTAGACTCTACTCAGGGCCTGACCTCACGACCTTAAGACAAAGATCTGAGCTGAGTTCAAGAGTCAGATGTTTAACCAAATGAGCCACCCAGGCTCTCCCAATTTAATTAAACTAAAACTTTATTTATCAGAAACTTTACCTTAAGAAAATTCTAATTATGATTCACTCTTACTGAATGTGCTCTAGTACCAACAATAGACAATCAAAAGATTGTATCATTGAAGTTATAAGATGATTATTATCTTCCTAAAAATAATATTCTTTTTATTATCAATCTTGTTATTCAAAGCTTAGTAACAGATCTTGGAAACTAGCCCTTTATCTGATACGTCATTTGCAAATATCTTCTCCCATTCTGTAGGTTGTCTTTGAGTTTTGTTGACTGTATCCTTTGCTGTGCAAAAGCTTCTTATCTTGATGAAGTCCCAATAGTTCATTTTTGCTTTTGTTTCTTTTGCTTTCGTGGATGTATCTTGCAAGAAGTTACTGTGGCCGAGTTCGAAAAGGGTGTTGCCTGTGTTCTCCTCTAGGATTTTGATGGAATCTTGTCTCACATTTAGATCTTTCATCCATTTTGAGTTTATCTTTGTGTATGGTGCAAGAGAGTGGTCTAGTTTCATTCTTCTGCATGTGGATGTCCAATTTTCCCAGCACCATTTATTGAAGAGACTGTCTTTCTTCCAGTGGATAGTCTTTCCTCCTTTATCGAATATTAGTTGACCATAAAGTTCAGGGTCCACTTCTGGGTTCTCTATTCTGTTCCATTGATCTATGTGTCTGTTTTTGTGCCAGTACCACACTGTCTTGATGACCACAGCTTTGTAGTACAACCTGAAATCTGGCATTGTGATGCCCCCAGATATGGTTTTCTTTTTTAAAATTCCCCTGGCTATTCGGGGTCTTTTCTGATTCCACACAAATCTTAAAATAATTTGTTCTAACTCTCTGAAGAAAGTCCATGGTATTTTGATAGGGATTGCATTAAACGTGTAAATTGCCCTGGGTAACATTGACATTTTCACAATATTAATTCTGCCAATCCATGAGCATGGAATATTTTTCCATCTCTTTGTGTCTTCCTCAATTTCTTTCAGAAGTGTTCTATAGTTTTGAGGGTATAGATCCTTTACCTCTTTGGTTAGGTTTATTCCTAGGTATCTTTTGCTTTTGGGTGCAATTGTAAATGGGATTGACTCCTTAATTTCTCTTTCTTCAGTCTCATTGTTAGTGTATAGAAATGCCACTGATTTCTGGGCATTGATTTTGTATCCTGCCACGCTGCCGGATTGCTGTATGAGTTCTAGCAATCTTGGGGTGGAGGCTTTTGAGTTTTCTATGCAGAGTATCATGTCATCAGCGAAGAGGGAGAGTTTGACTTCTTCTTTGCCAATTTGAATGCCTTTAATGTCTTTTTGTTGTCTGATTGCTGAGGCTAGGACTTCCAGTACTATGTTGAATAGCTGAGTGAAGTAAGTCAATCGGAGAAGGACAAACATTATATGTTCTCATTCATTTGGGGAATATAAATAATAGTGAAAGGGAATATAAGGGAAAAGTGTGTGGGAAATATCAGAAAGGGAGAGAGAACATGAAAGACTCCTAACTCTGGGAAACTAACTAGGGGTGGTGGAAGGGGAGGAGGGAGGGGGGTGGGGGTGAATGGGTGACGGGCACTGAGGGGGGCACTTGACGGGATGAGCACTGGGTGTTATTCTGTAAGTTGGCAAATTGAACACCAATAAAAAATAAATTTATTATAAAAAACACAAAGCTTAATAATATAAATCAATATGTATGTCTTGTTCCTGATTATACTATATAAACTTTCAGTCAAAAAGAGATATATTTTTGAAAACTTTTGTATTAATAACACTTCTACTTTATTTGCTATTTAGATAGATAGATTTAGCAGACTCCTACCTGGCTCACTGATTTTGTCAAGCTTAGACCATTTTAAGAACCAAAGGAGTAGGATACATTGTTACCCCAATGACACCAATATGTGAGCTAATCTGCCTCCTGACTGCATTCTGGCCTTCTTACTCTGTGATCCATAGCTGGCTATGGCTTTTTGGTTTTCCCTTTGATCTTTCAGTCCTTGGCTTAAATACACAAGTCCTACCCTCTTCCCAGACTTCTCCTAAGAGATAACAGAATTTGACTCATTCTCAGTATTTTTCTTTGCCCATCTTGGTATTTTTAGTTTTTATACCTCCATGTACTTCCTTAATTCAGCTCAAATACAAGAGACTAAAGAATTCTTAACATATATAAAGAACTTCGTGGAGGGCCACCTGGGTGGCTCAGTCAGTTAAGTATCTGCCTTCGGCTCAGGTCATGATTCTGGGGTCCTAGAATCATGTCCCATGTGCTCAGCAGGGGGCCTGCTTCTCCCTCTCTTTCCCACTTGTGTGTGCGCTCTCTCTCGCTATCTCTGTCTCTCTCAAATAAATAAAATCTTAAAAAAAAAAAAAAAGAACTTCCTTGAAACTGCTTAATTTTTAATAAAACCCTAGCCTATTAGTTCTTTGCTGCCCTCTCCTGGGCACAGTTTGGGGCTCTTGACAACTTCAATCCTATTAGTATCAAAGAGCTGGGACAAAGTTTTTTTTCATTCTAAGTTCCAAAGAGCAAGGGCTAAAAATGAAATTACATTTAAGTAATTGATATTTTCTTTTGACTTACATATTACAATAACTATCAATTTAAGGAAAACAAATGTTTACATCTTTATGGTCTATACACAATGTTATTTTTTTTTTTTAAGATTTTATTTATTTTCGAGAAAGACAGAGAGTGTGAGCAGGAAGGAAAGCAAGGGAGAAGGTGAAGTAGGCTCCCCACTGAGCAGAGAGCCTGCCTGGATCATGACCTAAGCCAAAGGCGACACTTAGCAGACTGAGCCACCCAGGTGCCCCACAATGCTATTACTTTTTAACTGTCCTAATTGCCATAATAATATTCTATCTTCACAGTTTTATATTTTATTTCTTAACGATGAAAGGATGCTACATATTTTTAATATATCCACTAAGAAAAAGAAAAGTGTGGGGTGCCAGGGTGGCTCAGCGGATTAAGTGACTGACTCAATTTCAGCTCAGGTCACGATCTCAGGGTCATGGAGATTGAGCCCTGCATCTGGCTCTGAGCTCAGCACAGAGTCTGCTTATCCCTCTCCCTTCTCCCACTTATGTACTTCTCTCTCTCTCAAATAAATAAAACCTAAAAGAAAAGAAAAGAGAAAAGAAAAAGATAAGTGCTTACCTCGGCAGACAGCCCAAGCATCCTCATCACATTTCTCACCACTTGTTCTCAATTCAAAAAAATTATATTCTTCAAGGCTTAGAAGACCATTTCCATCTAAATCAATTACTTCAAATATATCTGATAAAGTTGACCTAAAATTATAAAGATAGGAAATTATTTGTCCCCAAGGCAACTAGACTAAAAGGAAGTAATATTAAGGCATTAAAACAATTTTTGTGAACTTAAATGTATCTAGATATATTTCTTATTCAATCTAATATGAGATAAACAAGGTTTTAAAAGAACCATAGTATCTCATAGTATCTCATAGTAAGAACTCAATGAATAGTAATTCCCTCCTTCCTTTCTACTTTCTCTTCCGGTTTTCTCGTCCTTCCCCCTCTCCCTCCCCCTCCTCCTCCTTCTTTTTCTTCTTCCAGATATTATTGTATATATCTAGGGTATGAGAGAACCACCTAAGCATTTGGATTTCATATTTGACAGTTATCTAACTTAACAGTGCAACTAGCAGGGTCTATTCCTAAGGCAGTGTCTAGTCAGGTAGATATCTATACATGTGTGACTAAAGTTATTTTGCCAAATGTATGGAACCCAGAAATGAATGGCAATCCCAGACCCGTGAATGGAAAGTCACTTTTAGATGCCTAGTGAATGAGCTGAATTACTGAATTAGAATCTGGGGGTGGGGGTGGAAGCTGGCCAAAGGATAGGCTATTGATCTATAACCAATCTAGATGTTATAGTCCTAACCTTAACAAACAAAACTTACCTAAATTCCTTTGTAAGAAATAATTCCCCTGTTTCATCTCTGTACACAAGTTGGGCCTCTTCAGTTATTGGTTTTCTTTCTTTCCTTAGCCTACAGCCAGTTGTGGAAGGAATTAACCAGTAAATTCCAGGTCCTAGTTCACCAGTCCAACCAAATACCTTTTCTCAAAAGAATTAAAAAACAACAACCACTATTAGTCTTAATGATTTTTTATCTTTCTTCTGAAACAGAAGTATTAGAAATAATTTATCAATATTCACCAACTCTATTATGCTATCAATTTTTTACAGGCCTCAAAATCTTTTTATTAAAGGTAGCCCTAGCACAAGACCATTAGATGTAGTTTGTAATATATTTTAAAAACAAACGCCTAATACTATAACAGGTAAGAAGTTATATAACTTCTAAATCTTCCCCAGTAATCTTCAAAAACATGTGATACAAACGACTTCAACAGGTAGCAAAGAGAGAGATCTCAGAATAATTTTTGAGTTACAGTTCCCTAGTTTGATTCAAATATAAAAATATGAAAAAAACAAATATAAAATGTGACTTATAAATCAAATTTCAATAACCAAAAGTAAAAATTAAATGTATTTCAAAGAGTTCTCTATTTGTATGAGCTAGCCATGTGTTTAAGAGTCCAGTCATGTAGACAGAAGCACTGGAATCTAATTATTATGCAATATGGACTATAAAACTATAAAAGAGCAAATATCATCCTCAATGGGGAAGCACTGGGAGCCTTTCCCCTAAGATCAGGAACAAGACAGGGATGTCCACTCTCACCGCTGCTATTCAACATAGTACTGGAAGTCCTAGCCTCAGCAATCAGACAACAAAAAGACATTAAAGGCATTCAAATTGGCAAAGAAGAAGTCAAACTCTCCCTCTTCGCTGATGACATGATACTCTGCATAGAACCAAAAGCCTCCACCCCAAGATTGCTAGAACTCATACAGCAATCAGGCAGCGTGGCAGGATACAAAATCAATGCCCAGAAATCAGTGGCATTTCTATACACTAACAATGAGACTGAAGAAAGAGAAATTAAGGAGTCAATCCCATTTACAATTGCACCCAAAAGCAAAAGATACCTAGGAATAAACCTAACCAAAGAGGTAAAGGATCTATACCCTCAAAACTATAGAACACTTCTGAAAGAAATTGAGGAAGACACAAAGAGATGGAAAAATATTCCATGCTCATGGATTGGCAGAATTAATATTGTGAAAATGTCAATGTTACCCAGGGCAATTTACACGTTTAATGCAATCCCTATCAAAATACCATGGACTTTCTTCAGAGAGTTAGAACAAATTATTTTAAGATTTGTGTGGAATCAGAAAAGACCCCGAATAGCCAGGGGAATTTTAAAAAAGAAAACCATATCTGGGGGCATCACAATGCCAGATTTCAGGTTGTACTACAAAGCTGTGGTCATCAAGACAGTGTGGTACTGGCACAAAAACAGACACATAGATCAATGGAACAGAATAGAGAACCCAGAAGTGGACCCTGAACTTTATGGTCAACTAATATTCGATAAAGGAGGAAAGACTATCCACTGGAAGAAAGACAGTCTCTTCAATAAATGGTGCTGGGAAAATTGGACATCCACATGCAGAAGAATGAAACTAGACCACTCTCTTGCACCATACACAAAGATAAACTCAAAATGGATGAAAGATCTAAATGTGAGACAAGATTCCATCAAAATCCTAGAGGAGAACACAGGCAACACCCTTTTCGAACTCGGCCACAGTAACTTCTTGCAAGATACATCCACGAAAGCAAAAGAAACAAAAGCAAAAATGAACTATTGGGACTTCATCAAGATAAGAAGCTTTTGCACAGCAAAGGATACAGTCAACAAAACTCAAAGACAACCTACAGAATGGGAGAAGATATTTGCAAATGACGTATCAGATAAAGGGCTAGTTTCCAAAATCTATAAAGAACTTATTAAACTCAACAGCAAAGAAACAAACAATCCAATCACGAAATGGGCAAAAGACATGAACAGAAATTTCAACAAAGAAGACATAGCCATGGCCAACAAGCACATGAGAAAATGCTCCAGATCACTTGCCATCAAGGAAATACAAATCAAAACCACAATGAGATACCACCTCACACCAGTGAGAATGGGGAAAATTAACAAGGCAGGAAACAACAAATGTTGGAGAGGATGCGGAGAAAAGGGAACACTCTTACACTGTTGGTGGGAATGTGAACTGGTGCAGCCACTCTGGAAAATTCTGTGGAGGTTCCTCAAAGAATTAAAAATAGACCTGCCCTACGACCCAGCAATTGCACTGTTAGGGATTTACCCCAAAGATTCAGATGCAATGAAACGCCGGGACACCTGCACCCCGATATTTCTAGCAGCCATGTCCACAATAGCCAAACTGTGGAAGGAGCCTCGGTGTCCATTGAAAGATGAATGGATAAAGAAGATGTGGTTTATGTATACAATGGAATATTACTCAGCCATTAGAAACGACAAATACCCACCATCTGCTTCAACGTGGATGGAACTGGAGGGTATTATGCTGAGTGAAGTAAGTCAATTGGAGAAGGACAGTGTATGTTCTCATTCATTTGGGGAGTAGGAATAATAGTGAAAGGGAATATAAGGGAAGGGAGAAGAAATGTGTGGGAAATATCAGAAAGGGAGACAGAACATAAAGACTCCTAACTCTGGGAAATGAACTAGGGGTGGTGGAAGGGGAGGAGGGCGGGGGGTGGGGGTGAATGGGTGACGGGCACTGAGGGGGACACTTGACGGGATGAGCACTGGGTGTTATTCTGTATGTTGGTAAATTGAACACCAATAAAAATTAATTTATCAAAAAATAAATAAATAAATAAATAAATAAATAAATAAATAAATAAATAAAAAACTATAAAAGATGGTAGAATCCCAGATAAACCTGAACCTTATACAAAATTCTTTTCTATCACAGTATATTTATAATGAGTGCCAAGAATTTTGTATAAGGAACATTTTATTCTACTGTTTCATAAAAGAAAGCATAATGGCATCTCTCTTTGGACCTTCTAGGTGCATTCTGCAACCAAACAGCTTCCTATAAAACCTAGGGGTCATCTCTGTCAAATACATTAAATCTAAGCATCTTCTAATCATGTGTAATAGCCAAGTAAATAGCTATTTGCCTTTCAGCACAGAATCACCCTACAAAATTTTATCTAATATTGTGTCCAAAAACTTTCAAAACACAGATGTATTTTTAGATCATCCCAGGGACTCATACACAAAATAAAAGTTGCTTATGTGAATTCTGGGTTCTGGGCCCTATTTCTGTCCTCACAAGTTAGAGGAACCATAATCATCCTAAAGTAACCACATCCTATCTTGATACAAGACACAATTTAATAAAATCATGGTCATTTCAAAAAAAAAAAAATCAGGGTCATTTCAAAGACTAAAAGATTGACCAAATCCCTCCTTGGGAAACCATAATCTTGTAAATTGGCCAGATGTAGACTGATATCCAGGAGTGAAAAGCAGTTCCTGCTGTTCTTACGACATGTTATCCCAAGAACTTCCCTTATCTCCACATATAACCTTGAATTGCCACTGTGGATGGCAAACAGAAAGCCTTCCATGGGCACAAAACTCTTCCTAAAGAAAATAATTGTGAAACTAAAACTGAAAATAAAATCCTTTGTAAATATGACATATTACAGAAAAACAGAAGCCAATATAGTAAAACGGTAAACAGAAATTCATTCAAAGTTTATTATAGGCTTGCTATGTACTAACATTTTTATACATGGAATATCATAAGAAAGTAATTTTATCCAAAACAAAATGGGAAAAGCTATTTGGACAATGCTTTATCTTGAACTTAACTTCGTAGTCAGTTTCATCAAAACATTAACTTCTGTCATTTTATTTGTTTCTTGCCTATAACTATTCTCATCTGTTAGCAAGCCTACAATAAAGACTTTTATATAACATTCCATCAGGGAAATGTTTATCTGTCATTGGACCTATATAAAGATTAAATATGATATTGCAGTAAGCCCTTGAATAGTATTATTCCTGTTGTTGTGTAGCAGATGTATTTTGTAGTCCTCATAAAATAAATAGCCACATTTATGTATCTGCCTCACATATTTGGTCTCTGAGTAAATATATAATTAGAAAAGATCAGAACAACCCCACAGGCAATATATAAAATCATTTAAAAGCATTCCTTCAGATCAATCTGTTTTTGAACCCTATGAGTCAAGCCTGAGGATAGTAATCTTGAAGTTTTTCTTTTTTGCAGTAGTAGTATAAGTAAGACAAACATCTAAAGCAACTTTTCCAAAGTCTTGAATTGCTTGTATTTAGGAAAAAAATCCACTGGCATTGATCATTTTTACTGTATTAAAAAAAAAAAAAAAAAGACACATGTGAGGCATCTGAGCATTTAGAGAAGTAAAATGTCACACAACTTGTAAGTTATAAAGCCAAGACTATTAATCAATCTTCAGCTCTTAATCTCAGCAAACAAGAAGAAATCCATTACAATTAATAAGGCAGATATAATATGCATAGTGCTTAAGTACTATATATATCCTAATTGGAGGGGAAGATAAAAAATTAAAAACAAATATAGAAAAACTACTGTGTCCCCAAACTTGAGATATTCTATTTTTAAATTAAACATTAGGAAATAAACATGTATACTTCTCCATTTCGTAGTTCAGTAAAACACATGAGTTGTAGGTTTGCTTGATTCTCATTTTCCTTAAGAATATACAAGGTAGTATCAACTGATAACCAAGGGGATGGTTTTCCTATAAAAAAAAAAAATCTTAAAATAAGCAATTACTACTTACTCTGTCCCCTATCTAAAAAAAGAAGTTAGTAGTTTCTTTCCCCTTTAGATTTCCTTTTAAGAAATACACAACCCATTTTCATATAGAAACATCATAGCATTTGTAACTATATACGGTGACCTTGCTATATACGGTGACCTTGCTAGAAATATTCTATCTACTTTCTAAGAATCATAACTTTCTTAAATTTATCAGAAAGCTGAGGTTGCAAGGCAACCAAGTAGCCAGAAATTCAAGGAAAAACAAACCCTTTCAGAGAGCTGAGATCCAAACACTAGCTTACCTGTGAAGAGGCACTCATAGAAAAGATGTCAGACCCCATCTATGTGCTCACAACTCCATAATTTATGTCTCCACCTAGAATCTTTTCTCTGAACTTTACACCCATATAATCAACTGCCTATTTGACATTTCCACTTGAATATCTATATCTAAAACTGACCTTCCCCAACCCCTTAAAAAAAACTCTCCATCTATACTCCTCTCTCAGGCTCAGTAAATAGTAACTCATCCTTCCAGTTGCCACGTTTCTAGTCAAGTGAAAAATCTTGAAATTAAAATCTTTAACTTTTTTCTTCTCTCACACATCATAGCCAATCTTCAGAAAATCCTATGGTTTACCCTTCAAAATATATCCAGGTCTACTTCTTATCACTTCTACTACATTCCTGGTTCAAACATCATCAGTACCATCCTAGCAGTCTGCAATAGCATCATAGCTGGCCTCCTTGCTTTCTCTTGGGTACTCTTCAATCTATTTCTAATATAGCAACCTGACTGCTTTTTTTTTTTTAAAGATTTTATTTATTTATTCATGACAGAGAGAGAGAGAGGGGGGCAGAGACACAGGCAGAGGGAGAAGCAGGCTCCATGCAGGGAGCCCGACGTGGGACTCGATCCCAGGTCTCCAGGATCAGGCCCTGGGCTGAAGGCGGAACTAAACCGCTGAGCCACTGGGGCTGCCCAACCTGACTGCTCTTATCAAAATATGCCAATTATGTCCTGTCTCTACTAAAAATCCTCTGATGGAGTTGAGAGTTGGAATAATGTTGCTCCCAATATAACAACAAGAAAAAGTACATGAACTAGAAAATCATAGTTTTTTGAACTCATCAGAGCTGAGGTCTCAGGGCAACCAAGGATCCTGAAAACCAAGAAAAGACACCTTTGCAAGAAGAGAGGAGATGCAAGCATTGGCTTATCTCTGGTACAGCACAGAAGACAAGATGTCATGCACCATACAAGTAGAAGAAGAGAGAGCAGAAAAAATACTTGAAGAAATAAAGGTAGAAAATTTTCAAAAAATAATGAAAGACAAGAAGCCAAAAAATCCAAGCAGAGTAAATACAAACAAATGAACCTCACAATAACAGCATCAACAAGAAAAACGCAAGCACCTAGACATATATTCAAACAGTTATATTAAAGATAAAAGAGAAAATCATGAGGGCAGCCATGGGGAAAATCCTCCTGTGCTTCCTCATTTCTCTCAGAAGCCCAAGTCTTCATTATGGCAAAAACAAACAAACAAACAAACAAAATCAGCTCTACCTAATTTTGTCCTGGTTCCTCCCTGTCCTCATCTCTTACTTCATTCCTTCATTCTCCTACCTTATTCTAGCCATCCTAATCACCTTGCTGTTCTAACTCTCTCTCTCTCTCTCTCTCTCTCTCTCTCTCTCCAGGCACACTGTCACCTCAGAGCCTCTGACGGAGTATTCCCTCTGTGTGGAATGCACTGCCACTTCTACTCTTCACCTCTCCTTTCCAGCAGCCCTACATCCATAAGGCTTATTTCCTTGCCTTCTGTGGAAGACAGCAGAAATGGCTGCCTTCTCTGTAATCATAGCCCACTGCAATTTGACTTTGCAGCTCCTCCAACAAGAGATGAAGTCTATTTCTCTATCTTATAAATCTGAACTTGCTTTGTTACTTGCTGTGAACAACAGAATATAGCAAAAATAATGTGCCAGTTCTGAGTCCAAGGCTCAGGAAGCCCTAAGTGCTCTTGCTTTTTCTTCCCTTTTTTTTTCTTTTTAAGATTTTATTTATTTATTCATGAGAGACACAGAGAGGGAGGGAGAGACATAGGAAAAGGGAGGAGAAGCAGGCTCCATGCAGAGTGCCTGATGCGGGACTCCATCCCGGAACTCTGGGATCATACCCTGAGCCAAAGGCAGACACTCAAACGTTGAGCCGCCCAGGTGTCCCTGCTTTTTCTTTCAAATCCCTGTTATACCGAGAGAACAAGTCCAGGCTAGCTCACTAGAACGTAAGAGATTATATGAGACAGAGTCAAGTTGTCCCAGCTGAGACCTCATATAGAGCAAGCCCAGCCAAGTCCAATAAAGCCAACTATGAGCTAATCTGCTGTTGATCACAGATGCATGAGTGAGTCCCCCAGAGAAAAGCAAAGCCCAGGTCAAAACAAAATATCTAGCAAACCTGCTCACGAGTGAACAATTGTTTAAGTCACTGAGTTTTGGGGTAATTTGTTATATAGCAGTTGATAATTGATACACCTCTTTCAAAGTCTTTGCTCAAATGTCAACTTCTTAATGAAGCATACACTAACCACTCCATTTCAATGGCAACTCATATTCCCTCAGTATTCACAATGCCCTATCCCTCTCTATATTTCCCATAGCACTTTCTAACATAGCATATCATTTACTCTTTATTATGTTTTGTATTTATTGTTAGTTTCCCCCACTAGAACATTAAGTTTTTATAAGGGCAAGGATTTTTGTCTTTTTTGTACTCTGATGTATCCTAAGCACCTAAAGTGTTACTTTAGGATATATTAGGTCCTCAATAAATAATTGATAAATAAGTGAAAAGAGGATCTTCCTCTTAAGAATATGCAGAATTGAGCAGACCTGGTGGCTCAGCGGTTTAGCATCGCCTTCAGCCTGGGGCATGATCCTGGAGACCTGGGATCGAGTCCCATGTCAGGCTCCCTGCATGGAGCCTGCCTGTGTCTCTGCCTCTCTCTCTCTCTCGAATAAATTTTTTTTTAAATCTTTAAAAAAAAAAAAAAACACTACCAACTGCCAAAATGTTGTAAGTATCCCACAAGATATATACTGAAAACCATTCAAATCTCTATTTTAGGAGGCAAAAAGAATGGAGTGGGGAAGAATCTTCTAGTAATAAATTATGTTCTTGGGCAGCCTGGGTGGCTCAGCGGTTTAGCGCCACCTTCAGCCCAGGGCATGATCCTGGAGACCTGGGATTGAGTCCCACGTTGGGTTCCCTGCATGGAGCCTGCTTCTCCCTCTGCCTGTGTCCCTGCCTCTCTCTCTGTGTCTCTCATGAATAAATAAATAAAATCTTAAGAAAAAAAAAAGATTTAAAATAAACATGTTCTTATTATGTAAACACAATAAAAGAAAAAGAAAAATTGATACTTAGAATGATGAAAATTAAAAGGATATCTAGGGAAAGCACTGCTACAGACATTTTCCCTAATTAAAAATTATATAATAACCATTTTATTTTTTTATAATAACCATTTTAGACAGGATATTAATTTGTATTCAGCATTTATATACAAAAAAAGAAAATTAATGTGAATGCAGTGATTATTAAGAAAGGTTGTTGAAGTCATATGACATAGGACTTTGAGGGTATTCAAAAATATTTGCACTGGGATGCCTGGGTAACTCAGCGGTTGGGCATCTGCCTTCGGCTCAGGGAATCATCCCAGGGTTCCAGGATTGAGTCCCGCATCGGGCTCCCTCCGAGGAGCCTGCTTCTTTCTCTGCCTATGTCTCTGCCTTCTCCCTGTGTCTCTCATGAATAAATAAATAAAATCTTAAAAACAAAATTGTTTGTATTTCATATTGCTCCAAATTATGTTTCTACATAACTTCTCTTAAACATATTAATTTTAAAAACTGACAAATGGAAAAGCTAAAAATTAATTAGTAAATAAAAAGTTCATTCTGTGTCATGAAGAAACCAGTGTACACTTTATTCTTGTTTTTAAATGATTTAAAATAGGGGATCCCTGGGTGGCTCAGCGGTTTCGCGCCTGCCTTTGGCCCAGGGCGCGATCCTGGAGTCCCGGGATCGAGTCCCGCGTTGGGCTCCTGGCATGGAGCCCGCTTCTCCCTCTGCCTGTGTCTTTGCCTGCCTCTCTCTCTCTCTCTCTATGTCTATCATAAATAAATAAAAATAAATTAAAAAAATAATAAAGCCACTAACTTTAATAAATAAATAAATAAATGATTTAAAATAAAACATGCTTTAAATATATATGAAAAGAACTTAAATACTTTGTAAAATATAATAACACTGTCAAAGTATAAACTAAAGCTTTCTTTCTTGAAATGTATGTAACCAGGATGCCTGGGTGGCTCAGTGGTTAAGCATCTGCCTTTGGCTCAGGGCATGGCCCCAGAGTCCTTGGATCGAGTCACCACATCAGGCTCCTGGTGAAAAGCCTGCTTCTCCCTCTGCCTCTCTGTGTCTCTCATAAATAAATGAATAAAATCTTAAAAAAAAAAAAAACCCTAAAAACAAATTTATTCTAAAAAAAAAAGAAATATATGCAACCATGTTTCTTAGGTACATTTTCTTCAGTAAGGCTACCAAATACTTACATAAGTATTTTCAAAGGGAACATGAATTGATATTTTTAAAAATACATGAAAAGTTTAAACTTGCCTTCAACTTGACTCAGGTTTAATGGTTTAATTGTTAGATAAACCATGGATCTCTGAACTATTTGCATCCTATATTGATGACTAATGATTTCACCATCTTCTTCTAAGAAAAAGCAACCTTTTGATTGTACACACAGCCATTCCTGAAATGAAGGAAAAAAATTTTTTCAAACATTTATTAAATGTTTCCAGCATGCAGAGTAATAAAGAGGAACCTGAAGAGGATATAAAAGAAATGTCAAATAGAGCCATTGACTTCCAGGAATTTGTGACATCATTAAGAGGTAAAAACAACAACACACCAAATAGACATAACACAATTCACTTATAATTGACAGTACTATATGGTTAGAACAAGAAAATAATTACATGTGCAAAATAATAACTCTAATTCCTAAAATAATGCCTGGCACATTGTAGGTACTCAATGGTATCTGACTGATGGGGTGGTGGGGTGGCCATCAATGTAAACTGAGAGGGCAATCTATGAACTGTATCTTGAAGGATTAGTGGAGTTTAGACAGTGAAAAGCTAAGAAAAAACATATGGAAAGAAAAAAGAAAAATAAGGTTCATGAGAGTGGAAGAAATACTGAAACAAAGTAATAAATAAAAATGCTGCTACAGGGGCACCAGGTGGCTTAGTCCATTGAGTGTCGACTCCTGGTTTTGGCTCAGGGCATGATCTCATGGGTCTTGGGATCAAGGACCTGCCCCACCTCCCACCCTGATCAGGCTCTGCGTTCAGTGGGAAGTCAGCTTGTGGATTTGCACCTGCCCCTGCCACCACTCACATGCTCTCTCTCTCAAATAAATAAGTATTTAAAAAAAATACTGCTACCATAATTAGGGCAGGATTAGTGCTTGGAACATACTAAAGATGACTAAGGACCGCTGAAACTGATGTCAAAAGGAAAAGTGATGACTTTGTATTTAAAAGTTAACGTATATGACAACCAAAATAACTGTTTCAAGTCCAGGTAACTAAAAGACAACTGAATAAGTTTTACAGCTATAGCGAAATGCTGATAAACATTAGTTTAGAGAAAAGTTGTTCTATATGATTTATTCTGCAATTTCTGACCAGCCAAATCCCTTCTGATCAAAACTAATAGCTCTATAAGGGATCTCTTAACTAAAGAGATATAAAAAATATAAAGAGATATAAAAATAAAAAATAAAACTCAAAGATGATGCCATATGTAGAAAGTAAAAAATTGGGGCAGCCTGGGTGGCTCAGCAGTTTAGCGCCGCCTTTGGCCCAGGGTGTGATCCTGGGGACCTGGGATCGAGTCCCACATCGGGCTCCTTGCATGGAGCCTGCTTCTTCCTCTGTGTCTCTGCCTCGCTCTCTACGTGTCTCTCATGAATAAATAAATAAAATCTTAAAAAAAAAGTAAAAAATTCTCCACTGAAGGTATGAGGAATTTTGCCACCATATGTACAAAAATGGTCTTTAATTTATTATGTTTGTTTACCTATAATGTAAAATATACTTCTGTTCTACTCCTAATGACTTCCAAACATATTTATAATAAGGTTTTGAAGTGACTTTAAAAAAATTATTTTGAAAAATTATCTGGAAGGATATTTAGATAATAAGGCCAAGATTTCACTAATATTAAGAAAGCTACTGAAAAGGTATGCATTAGATGTGAATAATAAAATAAAAAAATACCAGTAATCCCTAATAGAATTATCTACTACGGCATTAAAAAGGTGAGAACAAACATAATTACTTTAAGATTTCTTTCTTTTTTTAAATGTGTCAAGATTTTATTTATTTGAGAGAGAGAGCAAGCATGAATAAGGGGAGGGACAGAGGGAGAAGCAGACTCCCTACTCACTGAGCAAGGAGCCCAATGCAGGGCTTGATCCTAGGACCCTGAGATCATGACCTGAGCTGAAGGCAGATGCTTAACCGTCTGAGTCACCCAAATGCCCTGAGACTGACTTCTTACTAACTTCTTTTAAAGGCTAAATTATCCTAACATGTATTTATGCATCATTTTGCTCTTGTACAAGTGGTAATTAATTTCATATTTAATATTATTTTCATAGTACCAAAATACACTTAAAATTATAAAATTTAAAAATAGGGGAAAAAATCTCCATAATTCTATCATCCTAGTTTGATTTCCATGTAATCCATCCTAATACTGGCTTTACATAAAAACCTATTATTTACATTCTAATTAACCTTTTTTATATTATATCTTTTCCATTTAATGTCATATCCAAAATATTTTGCTATTAAAAAATAAGAACAAGTTGGGAGGACTTACATATCCTGATTTCAAAACTTACTTCAAAGCTACAGTAATCAAAACAGTGTAATACTGGCATAAAGACAAATATATAGACTAATGGTATAAATAGGCCAGAAAAAAATTCTCATATATATGGTCAGGTAATTTTCAACAAGGATGCTAAGACCAGGGGCATCTAGGTAGCTCAGTCAGTTAAGCCTCCGACTCTAGGTTTTGGCTCAGGTCATGGCCTTATGATCATGAGAGCTGGCCCAGTGCCAGGTTTTGTGCTTTGCTCAGAGTCTGCTTGCCTTTTCCCTTCCCTTCTAAATCCCTACATCCCTATTCCTGCTCACATGCAGGATCTGTTTCTAAAATAAGTAAACAAACAAACAATTTTTTTTTTAAAGGATACTAAGACCATTCAATAGGAGAAAGGACAATCTGGTCAACAAATGAGGCTGGGAAACCTGGATATACAAGTGCAAAATAATTAATTTGTACTCTTACCTTATACCATATACAAAAATTGATATAAAATGGATCAAAGATCTAAACATAAGTACTAAAACTAAAAAACTTTAAGCAGGAAAGAGTAGAAAAGCTTCATGATATTGGATTTGGCAATGATTTCTTAGAGATGACACCAAAAACACAGGCTAGAAAAAAATACAAACTGGACTTCATCAAAATTAAAAACCTTTGTGCATCAAAGGACACTGTCAACACAGTGAAAAAGCAGCCCACAGAATGGGAGAACATATTTGCAGTCATATATCTAAAAATGAATTAATATCCAGAATATATTAAAAACTTACAACTCAACAACAAAAACCTAAAAAGCCCAATTAAAAAATAGTCTTAAGACTTGAGTAGACATTATTCCAAAGAACATACCAGATGGCCAATAAGCACATGAAAAGATGCTCAATATCGCATCATTAGGGAAATGCAAATCAGAACCACAATGAGCTACTACTTCCTACCCAATAGGATGGCTATTAAGAAAACAAAAAACAAAAACAAAAGCTAAAAACACAGAAAATAACAAGTGCTGACAAGGACGTGGAGAAATTGGAACTCTTGTACATTGCTGGTAAGAATATGAAATGTGAAGTCACTGTGGAAAAGTTTGTCAGTTTCCCCCAAAATTAAACACAGAATTATTATATGATCCAGCAATTCCATTTCTGGATATATATTGAAAAAAGAGACTCAAACAGATATTTGTACACCCATCTTCATTGCAGCATTATTCACAACAGCCAAATGGGAAGAATCCAAATGTCTACTGTTGGATGAATGGATAAACAAAATGTAGAATATACATACAAATGTAATTATTATTCAGCATTAAAAGGGAATAAAATTCTAACATATGCTCCACATAGATAAACACTGAAGACAATCTAAGTGAAGGAAGCCAGACACGAAAGGACAAATATTGTATAATTCCACTTATATGAGGTATCTAGATTAAATTCAGAGGCAGAAAGTAGAGCATTATTTGCCAAGAGTGGAAAGAGGAGGAAATGGGGTTATTGTTCAATGGGTAAACAGATTCAGTTGGGGATGATGAAACGCTTCTGGAGATGGATAGTGGTGACAGTTGCACAACAATGTGAATATACTTAAATGCACAGAACCATACACTTAGAAATTGTTAAAATGGAAGATTTTATGTTATGTATATTTTTCCACAATTAAAAAAAATTTTGCTAAGCAATATTTAAATTTTTTCAACTTAACTGGTTCTATAATTACTCATTGAATTGGTATACCATTATTTATTTCTAAAATATTAGATATTTAGGTCATTTCTAATTTCTCTCAATATAAATTATAATAAAATGAAGACTACTGGGCAGCCCAGGTTGCTCAGAGGTTTAGCACCGCCTTTGGCCCAGGGTGTGATCCTGGAATCCCGGGATCAAGTCCCACATCTGGCTCCCTGAATGGAGCCTGCTTCTCCCTCTGCCTGTGGCTCTGCCTCTCTCTCTCCCTGTGTCTCTCATGAATAAATAAAATATTTTTTTAAAAAAAATGAAGACTACTTTGTCCAAATGCTTTTCCTTTCATGAATAGTATCCTTCAAAAGAACTCCTAGGCCAAAAGTATACACACTTTTAAGGCTAATGAAACTGATCCACAATTTTATAACTATCAACAATGTACAATGTAACAATTTTGTCACTACCATAACTTGGTCAGTAGTATTATCATTTAAAAAACTGGGTGACGGGGAGCACCTGGGTATCTCCGTGGGTTGAGCATCCAATTCTTGATTTCAGCTCAGGTCATGATATCAGGGTCCTGGGATGAAGCCCTGCACCAGGCTGTCCGCTAAGCAGAGAGTGCTCTGGAGATCCGCTCTTTCTGTCTCCTTCTACCCCTCCCCCAGCTTGTGCTCTCTCTCTCATTGTCTCTCAAATAAATAAATGAATAAATTTTAAAAAAATTTAGTGGTGGTAGGGAATGATTTCTTAAGTGTGGGTATATAAAATATTCATTATAGTATTCCACATATTTTTGTATATGGTATTGCATCACTTTACATTAATGCAGTTAAGAATGACATAACAATTAAAATGGTAGTGAAACAACTTTGCATTAATTTGAATTTCTCTGATTACTAGCAAGATTGAACTTTTCCCCATGTGTTTATTGTTTTTGTCTCGTTTTCTGTGAACTGCATACTCATCCTCTTATTTTCTTAGCTCTATCACAGACTCAGTAGTTTTGTTACATATTTTAATAAATTCTTTTGATTTAGATGATGACTACCCTTTGTAAGCTTTGATATATGTATTTTCTCTGTTTTCTCTTATTTTAGTTTTGGTTACTTTTAAACTTATGTAAGTTTTTGATTTTTATATTCTTCTTTGGAGATTTCTTCTTAAACTGAATTTTAAGAATTACCATTATTGCTGAACTATTACTTAAGCTTTCAGTCAGTCATTAATCACAAGCACTGTCACACCTTTGGGGTATAAAAGATTTGTGTACTTTTAATTCTGAGAAATTAAAATGTGACCTTAAATTATTGAAATTCATCTTCGTAAGTATATTGCCCATGACAGAAACGAGTCATTATATATGATATTTCAACAACATCCCTATAAGGCAATAAGGGGTAGATATAAATTAGTCATTTTAATAAACAGAGAAATTAAGGTACCCAGAGGTTATAAAGAATCTGAATTTTACAAGAAGTTTGTAGAAATATTAGGTCGACAGTCTAAGACTTTTGGATCAATGCTTCTAGCATTAGATCATGTTTCCAAAACAAAATATACTCTGGATACTAAATTCTAAATTTTTATAACTCAATGAGGCTCAAATAGGGGCTTGAGCCAGAGTTCAAATTCAAATATTAATGATGAGTAAGAGTGTATACAGATTTTCACATAGCCTTCCTGTGAATCCCTTAGATGTGAATTTATTAAGGACTAACAACAGATGCTGACATTACCTCAAAGCCAATTGACTGTAATAGAATCAACACAATCCTAGATGCTTAAAATTGTTACAGAGAAGAAAGGGAAAGATATACTCACATAGTATTTAGACAAGTTACCATTTGAGATAGTTTGAATTAAGAT
Source organism: Nyctereutes procyonoides (assembly GCF_905146905.1). NCBI lineage: Eukaryota > Metazoa > Chordata > Mammalia > Carnivora > Canidae > Nyctereutes > Nyctereutes procyonoides. The sequence goes on along the minus strand of NW_026575140.1, from coordinate 42,963,443 downwards.
TCTGACATCAAATGGAAAACATGTTTTCCTTTCAAATCAATTTTGACTATAGCATTATCAAATGGAGTTTCATCTCAAATATTTTATAAATGTTTTTTATCATCACCCATCTGGAATGGTAAGGGATATTAGTTTAGAATTATAAAATATTTAAAGTAGAAGAAGTATAAAAAGCAATCCAGTCCAGGGCAGCCCTGGTGGCGCAGCGGTTTAGCGCTGCCTGCAGCCCAGAGTGTGATCCTGGAGATCCGGGATCGAGTCCCACATCAGGTTCCCTGCATGGACCCTGCTTCTCCCTCTGCCTGTGTCTCTGCCTCTCTCTCTGTGTGTGTCTCAATAAATAAATAAAATAAATAAAATAAAACAACAACAACAAAAAAGGCAATCCAGTCCAGACTTCTCTTTTGATGGAAGTCTGAAAAATAAAGGAATTTACTTGACAAAATTCTCCTTGATTGCAGAACCAGAGCTGGATCTAGATCTCATTACTTTCTCTCCAAACTACCAGCTATATTTAAAATTTTGTTCTTTTTCACACTTAAATATTGGCCATGATTTTTTCAAAAACTAGTATGTAAGGAAAGTTCATGTTAAAAAGAAAGCTCATGTTTATAAAACTACTATAATAAAATATGAAAAAACATTATCATTTGGAATTACCCACATATTGAAATGTTAAGATAAACATAATTATCTGGGTTCCTTATTGAAAAATGCAGATTCTTTAGTAGCTGGAAAATCTGTATTTAATCATGGGTGTAGTAGCCCTCTCCCCCACGGTTAAAAAAAGTGTTTAAACTAAAAAATAACAGGCGTACCTCAGAGATATATTGCAGGTTTGGCTCCAGACCATTCAATAAAATGAATACCACAATAAAGCAAGTCAAACAAATTTTTTGTTTTCCCAGTGCATATAAAAGCTATGTTTACACTATACTACAGTTTAAGCATGCAATAGCATTATGTCTAAAAAAAAGTATATACCTTAATTAAAAGATACTTTATTGCTAAAAAATACTGATCATTTAAACTTTCAGTAACTCATAATCACTGATCAGAGATAACCATAACAAATATAATAATAATGAAAGTTTTATTATACTTTTAAGAATACTACAAGAATTATCAAAATGTGATACAGAGACACAAAGTGAGCAAATACTGTTGAAAAAAATGGTACCAACAGACTTGCTTGACACAGGGTTGCCATAAACCTTCAATTAAAAAAAAAAATGCAGGGACTGGCTGAGTCAGAGGTACATGCAACTCTAGATCTAGGGGTCATGAATCTGAGCCCCATGTTGGATGTAGAGCTTACTTAAATGAATGAATAAAACCTTTTAAAAATGCAGTATCTGTGGAGTGCAATAAAGTGAAATGTAATAAAATGAGGCATGCCTGTAATGCATTTTGCCTGGTACACTGATAGTGAACATAATAATTTCTGACATTTGAGAAACTCAAATGTAAGAATTTTTCCATGTGCATATTATACTTCTTGGGGGCAGTGCCATGGGCTGGCAGGAGATGGCTTTACATGGGGAGTGGGTTTAAGCATTATTATTGGAAGTCTTTCCTAAATTCCAGTTTTAGAAAAAGTACAGAAAGGAAATTTTTAAGTTTCCTTGGAAAGACAGCCAATCTAGATACTACAATACATGGTTAAGAAGGCTGTAAAAAGGGATGCCTGGATGGCTCAGAGGTTAAGCATCTGCCTTCAGCCCAGGGTGTGATCCTGGAGATCCGGGACTGAGTCTCATGTCGGGCTCCCTGCTTCTCTTTCTGCCTATGTCTCTGCCTCTCTCATGAATGAATGAATGAATAAATGAATGAATAAATGAATGAATGAATAAATAAATAAAATCTTTAAAAAAAAGAAAGCTGTAAAAAGGTGGAACAACAGCTATTATAAAATAGAAAAAAAGACAAATGCCACATTATTTATATCAAGCTTCAATGTAACAGATTATTCTAATACTCAATAATGACAGTACTAGAATTTGTAGCTCTCCTGCATAAAAGGAAGCAAATTCTTAAGATCTGCCAGAGTTATTAAAAACCCAATGTTTATTCAATCTAAATTTCTTTAAAACAAATAGACTTTTAATCACACAAAGCTTTTCCTCTAGAACTTAGACTAAAATGTTATAACTTAAAAGAAAAAAGTACTGATAAAGTGGCTGGCTCATTCAAATAAATCAATTTGAAAGGATTATAGATTAAATTGACAGTTTGAGTATTATGAGAAAAATGGAAGGAGGCTGAGTTTTTAAAAAAATATTAGAATGACAAGAGTAAGAAATTTTACGTGTGATACAGTTTTTTTTAAACAGTATAAAGCAGAAATAAAATAGTAGCTTGTAATTCTTACACAGGGCATAAGGTGGTGCTATATTCTACCAATTCAGGTAAATTTATATAAAAGGAAAAAGAACTATTAACTCATTTGTTATATACAAATTTTATTTATTTTAAATCACAATGTATAAGGAAATGCTGAAAAGCACAAATTAAAAATAGTTGAGTTGAAAATGCCACCTATCAAAAAACTTAAATGTATCATCAGTAAAGTTACATTTTTCTTGGAAAGCTGTAGAGAATGTAATTTGTTTTGACACACAATTCTATATTATTATTAAAGTTTTAGGTGAGGTAAAATTATTAAGCTGTAGATCTAGCACAGACTTAGAGGAATTTATATGTATTGCCATCTAATTGACAAGCTGAATTGATCATCATTTTGAAAATATGAGAAACTTTTTTAACAAAATTATTTAGAGACTTCACAAAAATTCAGACAATATTTAAACTATTTGTATTGTTATACACATAGACATACATAAAACATGTTATACAACATATTATACACACATATGCATATGTTATAGAACATTTGTGTTTTATACTCTATCAGCACATATTTAAAACACATTCTAGGAGCCTGCATATAGGAAGTATTGCATCTCTAGAGTTTAACTCATGGTTTGGGTTTTCTCTAACTCTAGAAAACACTAGAGTTAGAGAAAATTCTAGTCTATTTTCTCTATTCTTCTCTCAAAGAAAAACTCCTGACATTCCTGCACTCAAAGAAAACTCTGCACATTATAAAACCTAAGCAGACAGAATTCAGGATTAGAAAAATAGTGATGAAGTACCTATATGTGATCTATAGAAAAGCTCCTGTAATTCACATTCTTCACTAATTGTGTGAATTTGTAGTTTAAAGTCTGGTTTATGCATACCCCATTTCAACAATTTTCTAAGTTCTGAAAAGAACTTCCTCTGTCCTAATTCCATAATTCTCTACTCCACATGAAACTGAGGTACTCAAACTTGTTTAAAATAAAGTATTTGAACATAATTAATAGTTCTACTAGTAATTTACTCTATCAAGCTCAATTAAAATAAATCACACGCTAAGTGTAATAAGTCAGTCAGAAAAAGACAATTATACACTTTCATGCATGTGGAATTTAAGAAACAAAAGAGGATCATAAAGGAAGGGAGGGAAAAATACAAGATGAAATCAAAGAGGGAGACAAACTGTAAGAGACTCTTAATCATAGGAAACAAACTTGAGATTACTGCGGGGGAGAGGGTAGAGGTATAGGGTAACCAGGTGATGGATATTAAGGAAGGCAGGAGATGTAATGAGCACTGGGTGTTATATAAAGACTGATGGGGGGAGCCTAGGTGGCTCAGTCCGTTAAGCATCTGCCTTATGCTCAGGTCATGATCCCAGAGTCCTGGGATCCAGGCCTGCATCAGGCTCCCTGCTCTTGCTGGGAGCTTGCTCCTCCTTCTCTTTCTGCCTGCAGCTAGCTCCCCCTGCTTGTGCTCTCTCTCCCTCTGTCAAATAAATAAATAAAATCTTTTAAAAATATGAAATTATAAAAATAAAATTTATGAAATTTATTTTAAAAATTCAAAGTAAAATGCAAACAACTGAATCATGCTAAAAAAAAACAGATTTTTTTTAATTTAGAGATTAAAAAAAATCATTTCAGCTCATCTAAGAAATACCAGATAGTAAACAATAGCGGGCAGTATCATGATCAGAAATAGGATATAAAAAGTCAGGTAAATTATTTAAGTAATATGAAGATTATGAAACATTTCCAAAATGCTAAATTTTATATGAAAGCCACAGAATTTAAAAGTAGACAGTATGCCATCTTCTTTTAATCATTAAATTCTTCTAATATCTTTTACTTAATTCCTACTTGTCATCAGCACCCTTCCATGCTTCTTGAGTCTTAAATGCAAAATGTTGTCTTTTGTTACACAATCACTACGGCCTATAGACTAATTGTGGCATTGTCTGTGAGATCTGTCCCTTCTGTGGAGCCTGGGTGGCTCAGTCCGTTAAATCATTAAGCATCTACCTTCGGATCAGGTCAATGATCCCAGGGTACTGGGATTGAGCCCCAAGTCAGGCTCCCTCTCCCCCTGCCTGCCACTCCATCTGCTTGTGCTCTCTCTCTCTGTCAAATAAGTAAATAAAATCTTTAGGAAAAAAAAAAATCTGTCCCTTCCTTATTATGTTCAGCCTACTAACCTAGGCTGAGCTGACATCACTTTGTATCAGGATGTCTCTATTAGCTTTTCAAATAGTCTCTCTAATTGAGGTCTCCATATACAACATATATAGTATAAGTTCTTTATATTTTCATCATATCATTCCCATATAAATATCTACACTTATTTCTTAGTTCTCTAATAATATTAGTAACAATATTACTTATTAAAGTGATTATTACTACGTTCTTGGCACTGTGCTAAATGCTTAATACATGTGAGATGATTTAAATCTTTCAAAAACACACTAAGCATAATTATTCTCAATTTATAGATAAGGAAACTAAGACTCAGAAGGATTGTTGACTAACTTACCAAAGATCACACAGTTAATATACTATGTGACAAAGCTAAGATTTAACCAAAGCTCTTAATCAGCATCTAAAACAGTGCTTGGCACAGTTACCAGTCAATAAATATTTGTTGAATAAATGAAATACTATGCTGGACTACCTTGGTATAATATTAAAAGTCAAGTAAATTTTTTATTTTTTAATATAATATACATGTTTTATACCAAGCAAAATAGCTGGCATATATTACCTTTTTAATAAGTATTTGTTGAGTTGAACTACATTAAGAAATTGTATTGATCAAAAAAAGAAAGAAAGAAACTGTATTGGTAAGGGCCCAATTAACAGGAGCACGAAACTGAGAAAAAGCCTTATTACGATTTTAACATAATCCATATTAATATTTTTGTCTTTACACTGGGTAAAATTATTTGTTTATACTTTTGAATTAGGTAACCCACAATTATTTAACTAAGTTAATTTTATGAGCATTTAACTTAGTTGCAAAATACAGAAAGCTTTCATTGGTGGAAAATAATATTGTCAGAACACTAAATATTGTGTGTGAACATTTTGGACATGCACATGAAATTGCTTAGGGTGTAGAGATTCCTAAACAGTCTGAACAAAATTCCTTGGAGATAATGTTTTAAAATTTTAATATAGAACAAATGTCACTCTCTAGCAATTTAAAGATATAAGGGACTTCAGAGTTCAATAACAAATACAGAGTTGTTATTTGAAACAAAAATGTAGCCCTTGAGAACAATCAGTTCAGTTTTCTAACAGCAGTTACAGTATGTGGTCATAACCATTTTCCCCCTTTTACAGAGGTCTCTAGGTACACATTTTTAATGTATCCTAGCAGTTTCCAGTTAATGTTTTATATTTCTGTAGCTATTATTTTCTGTTGAAAGAAAACTAGTAAAGGTTGAGTCTAAAAAGGGACAACAAAGGAAGAAGATCAATATTAACACTCCACAAATATTGACTTAGCAAAGTGACTTTGTTGTCTTTCTCTCATAGGAATTGATATTGAATGAATGATTTATTTATAAGAAATACCTATGGAAAATTTGTTAAACAAAACTTAAAAATTGCTTGGCAAAGTACATAATCAGATAATTCTTCAGGTTCAAAAATTAAAGGATCATCATTTTCAAACTAAAGACCTTTTAATAATATTCTTATTCATCATTTTTACTTTAGTATTATTAAAATAGACTTATAGGTAGAAATGCTGTAATCCAGAGAAATATCTCAAGAGAATTATTCACAAACTTTACTGGTTCTCTGTAGACACCAAATAGTTACTTATAAACTTAATGTCAAATTTTTTTTTAGAAAAAGTCTTACCTATTAATTTAAAATACTCTAACTTTGGGGTGCCTGGGTGGCTCAGTTGGTTAAGTGTCTGACTTCGGCTCAGGTCATGATCTCAGGGTCCTGGGATTCACCCCCAAGTCAGGTCGGTCTCCCTGCTCAGCAGGGAGAGTGCCAGTCCCTCTGCCCCTTCCCCTGTTCATGTATGCACTCTCTCAAATAAAAAAATTAAATCTTAAAAAAAAATACATATATATATATATAAAATACAATACCTTTATTGAGTCTGGCTCAGTTAACTTTGAGTTTCGGTTGCTATTAACATCCATGGTAATTGTAAAGGAAACAGATGTTTTGAACTTTCTGGTTGCTGCCAGTAGAGAACTCCTCGTATCACCTGTAACAAGTAATAGTTATTTGGTCTCACATTATGAAAAGTGTCAATACTAAGTCTGTTTCTAAACAGTGTAGCAAAAAACTACATGTGCATTAATTTCCTTCTTTTTGTTCTTCCTATTGAAATAAAGTTAGAAGTTTCATATTTATCAGACTTTAATGGTCCCAATATATTGGCTACTAATAAGGTTCTATATTTCAACATGTCACTCTTACCCTAAAATTTTAGTTTTAACAAAATATAATAAGCATAGCCAGGTCAAGTTCCATAATAAAATTTTTACTTCAATAAATTTTTATAGCTGAGAGTCTAGAAATAGTAGCAAACAAAAGTTGGATTCTCATTTATCATTAAGATAGTAGAAAAATATACCCGAATATGACTGTTCATTCTTGATCAAGAAATCCTTAGTGTCAAAAGTAAATACCTTTATTTGAGAATGTTTCCTGATCAGTTTTTCTTATGGTTCTAGGCGATGGTTTTGGTACTGGTGATGGGTCCCTTTCAGGGGATCCTTCAATGTGGCTTCCAAACTGTTGACGCCTCAGTTTACTATCAACCTCCAGTTTTTCCACAGTAGTTTTGAGACATTGCTCATTGGTTGTCATATAAACTTTACAAAACTACAGGAAATAAAAAAGTAGTCCAGTGGGTGAAACATTCAATCATACATCTACGAAGAGGCAAATGCACATTAGTAGGCAAGGGATAGACTGATAGATGGCATATATTTCCTATTGAACTTGGTTACTCATTTTATTTTCTTGAATCAGATTGACCACCCTCAAGTGACCTAGTGAAATGCAGCCACGATTCAATGAGGAGGTCATACTCTGAGTGAAAATAAAATGTTACACAAAGAGAGGTGATTTATTATTTTTTTATAAGACATGTGTAGACTTGAGTTTTTTTCTAAATAATTTTTTATGATTCTTCCACCTCAGAAAAGGTATATTCCTGAAGAGTCTCTATGTTTGAGTGTGTGTCTGCTGTGTGTGAGCACATGCATGTATTTTACCTTTATTATTTCAAATACAGTCATCAGATTACAATACCCTTCAGATTTAATTTCAGGTACAATTTCTACACAACATATTCAGTGTGTCACTGCCAATATTAAAAAGATGTGCCCCTTTAAAAATTCACAGGATGAGCACTGGGTGTTATTCTGTATGTTGGCAAATTGAACACCAATAAAAAATAAATTTATTATTTAAAAAAAATAAAATAAATAAAATTGCAAAACATAAAAAAAAGAAAAAAATAAAGTCTGTTTTGTCTGAAAAAAAATTTAAAAAATAAAAATTCTTCTCCTACACTGTATACAAATTTACATTAACATGAACTGACGTACCTTGATATAGTCAAATTTGCCATCAGCATTTACATCTGCCAAACTTATTATAGCATTTACTTCTTCTTGAGTCATCTTCTCACCTCTCTGAAAAAACAAAATTTATTTTAAAGCAACATGAATATCACTTTGTTACGTGGGGGAACAGGGAGAGTGGAAATTCATTTTAATCTTTTCTACAAGTCAGTTTGAATATATAGTTTCATTATAAATCTCAGAATGAGTATTATGTCAAAGAATGAAACCTATATAAAATAAAATTTCATGATTCTATTAAATTTTGTAAAAGTATAAACTTCAGTTTACTAAATTTCAATAATATATATCATATATCCAGTAATAATATTACCACTGAATTTAGGGTAATGATAATTTCTCACAGTTTATCAAGAATCAGAATGGATTCCCAATCCCATTTATACTTTGTTTCTCTTTTACTTACATATATGAACCTATTCTTGAATTACAAAAAGTTCTGGGCAGCAAATAATTGCAAAGGAACACAATGGGATTGCAACAGGGGTTCATTTTATACTTTATGTTTTATTTACAAAGCACCTTTCATCCAGAAGGATCCTTAAGTACTTTATAAACATGTATGTGATTCATTTCACCTGCCAATGAAATAGTTATTTTTAATGTGGCCTTGGTAGCTAAAGCTAGATTCCAAATAGTTTTGCTAGCAATTTGCATATTATAAAACTGTTTCACAAATCTTACCTTTGTTAGAAGTTTATAAAGGTCAGTGTGTAAAATAGAGCCATTATCATTTACATCTAATTGCTTAAATGATTTTAGTAGTTCTGCTTTTGAAGTAGGTTTTTCTTTCCTTAAAATTATACAAAAATCATCAAAATTCAGTTTGGCAGTTTGAGGAGTCCAATATTTATTAATGGTTTTTTGGGATGGATTTCTTCCTGCATGCTGTAGAGCTGCCCAATAAAACAAGTGTTATTTGTTATCGTAACATTGGAATTGGTATCTAAGTGTCTTTTTTCTTTAAATCATTATACATTACAATATAATACAGAAGTACATGCACACACATTTGGGGTTGATAATCTACTGATATCAATGCATGCCTGACTTTCAAAAATGAAAAAAATACATATGTTACCAGATACAGATTCTTGATCTATTAATGCCAGATTTAAATACATTTTTTCTTATTCTGACAGTTGGTTCTCAACCTACATTAACTATAACATCTGATTTACTTTGTAAAAGTGCTTGGAAGAAAAAAAAAGATTAAAAACCACCATCCACTTAATTGTTTTGAATACCTAAGAATAACCACAAAAAGCATAAATTACTACCTTTCCTGGCCTAACAAATACCTTAATGAAATGAGGAAATCATTAATCTGAGAAAATTATTGCCAACAAGTCATGATATCTAAAATGTTCATTATTGCTAGATAGTAAGGTTTCAAGAATATTAATCATGTCACAAAAGTCAAATACATGAACAAAATTTATCTATGAGCAGTTATAGCCTTGCTAAAAATCAAGAATGTCAATATAGTTTGAGAGAAGGCTATTATGGAGATGCAATGGTTAAATTACTCTTGATTTTTAACCAGAATCTTTAAAAGTCTTATAACAAGTTATTCATGAGATATTCTTGTTTTAAAAGGCATGCCCTTATTATATATGAATGGCAACAAATTACGATGTGAGAAAAGCTATTTGTATGTCATACACACTAAAATATGATGGTTTTAAATAACTGTATTCTGTACAGTTTAAAAGAAGTAAATTGGTAGTTTGCACATAAACAAATCTCTACATATTAAGATATAACACCATCTAAAATGAATCAGTGATTAAGTTTCCCAAGCACAGAGGAAGGAAGTAATAAAATTTTAAAGGTATAACTGTCCTGAACTATGCTACCAACTTCTATCATAAAACCTTATATTGGGCATTTCTAACTATCTTAGGTGAGATTTTACAAGATCTGGGCATTATCAACTAGCACTAAAAAAATGATAATCTGGATAGTCTACAATATAACAAATAAGGACTAATATATATATAAAACGATTTTTAAAAATATCCTCAAGGAAACAGAAACTAGAGCAAGGTAATAAATACATTTGTGAGTCCATTATATTGAACATTCGTTGTGTATGAGAATACAGGGGTGTTTGTTTTTTTCAGAGACTCAAACTTTTTGGTTCCTAAATTTTATAATCTAAACAGAAGTCCACACTTGAAGTATAAAATCTCTACCCAAGGTCATGATTTATGGTTAGTAACAGATTAGAAGTCCACAGACTAAGAGAAATGTTCCCATCCTCCAGATTATGACAGTACAGCATACCTAGACAATTTAAACTTTGGTTAGAGAAAAGGAAACAAGACAATCATCTAGAGCTAATAGAGCTAACAGAAATTACACCTAGAAAGCCTTTGTGGAAATTTCTAGCAATGGAGATAATATAAGTGTTTTTTATTTCCAAAGGTTTACTTTGGATGTAGACAAAAGCCCCGATTACCACCCTGCTCTAGGAATGAACAAAAGGTAAATATTTTGTCTAGCATAAAAATGGACAATTCCAGGGGGATCCCTGGGTGGCTCAGCGGTTTAGCGCCTGCCTTCAGCCCAGGGTGTGATCCTGGAGTTCCGGGATTGAGTCCCACATCAGGCTCCCTGCATGGAGCCTGCTTCTCCTCTGCCTATGTCTCTGCCTCTCTCTCTCTCTGTGTCTGTCATGAATAAATAAATAAAATCTTAAAAAAAAAAGGACAATTCCATAATTCAGCTATTATGAGAATCAGGGAAAAGATACATGTGTTTTTAGGATCTCCAGCCAACCTCCATCCTTTAAAAGATAAGAATAGGGCAGCCCGGGTGGCTCAGCGGTTTAGCATCACCTTCAGCCCAGGGCCTGATCCTGGAGACCCAGGATCGAGTCCCACATCAGGCTCCCTGCATGGAGCATGCTTCTCCCTCTGCTTGTGTCTCTGCCTCTCTCTGTCTCTCATGAATAAATAAATAAAATCTTTAAAAAAATAAAAATATAATAAAAGGTAAGAATACAAGTACGACCTAAATGAAGTCATGATTTGAAGTCAAAAGTCCATGTGAAAGAAAATACTGGGGTGCCTGACTGGCTCAGTGGGTGGAGCATGCAACTCTTGATCTGGGGGTCATGAGTTCGAGCCCATTAGGGCTGGAGATTACTCAAAAAAAAAGGAAGAAAGAAAGAAAGAGAGAAAGAAAAAGGGAAGGAGAAAGAAAGAAAGAAAGAAAGAAAGAAAGAAAGAAAGAAAGAAAGAAAGAAAGAAAGAAAGAAAGAAAGAAAGAAAGAGAGAGGTTAAGTGTTTGGCTCTTGGTTTCAGCTCACGTCATGATCTCATGGATCTTGGGATCAAGCCCCATGTTGGCTCCATACTCAGAAGCGAGTAGGCATGAAGATTCTTTCCCTCTGCCCCTCCCCCTACTCATGCACTCTTTCTCTAAAACAAATAAATCTTTAGAAGAAAAAAAAAAGAAAATGTTATTTTCTGTACAGCTTTGGGAAAATGGGTGTGTAACTCTTTCCCACAAGTGGCAGTCAGCATACACTTGATGCTATGTTCAATAACAAAAATGGGGTTTGGGGCACCCAGGTGGCTCACTCAGTTAAGCATCCAAATCTCGATTTCGGCTCAGGTCATAATCTCAAGGTTCTGAGATCAAGCCCCACACTGGGCTCTGTGGTGGGCATGGAGCCTGCTTAAGATTTTCTCTCCCTCTCCTGCTCCCCCTCCCAAAAAAACAAAAACAGTTTTTAAATATACTATTAATTACAAAACAACTTTCTCAGAATAAAATTGATTATGCCTAAACATGTACTCAGTAAGTAGACAGTGTCATATCTAAGAAACTATACTAAGAAACTATACTAAGGTATAACTTAGTAATTACTAATCTAACTAAATTTCTACTTTTAGAATTACTTGGTGCCCATTATTATGTCTAATAATAGTAAAAACCTGTAACTATAAATGTTTAAAGGCTTACACCAAAATACCAATCTTTTGCTAGGGTTTACTTTAAGCTTTGACATGAGTCTATAGTACCTGTATTATCTGTAAGTTAAAGAAAAAAAAAAAAAAAGAAACTATAAACCTCTAGTAATGGTACTGTTCTATCCAACCTTGAAATGGAAAGTCAAAGCATATGTTATATGCATAAGTGGCAGAAAGATACAGATGAAAGACATAGTAATAAGAAAGATATCACTGCTTCACTCTACTTTATAAAACTCTAGATTATCTGAACTCAATTATTACACACTAAAGAGATAAACACTGAATAATCCAGATAATTCTCTAAGACTGAGAGCACCTTAGTAATTCGTATACTCATTGATTCGCAAACTAAATGCCATAATAATGAAAGTCAGGCTAAACTTTTAAACAGGAGATTCATGATCTCAGACTACTTTCAAAAAAATTTTTAAAAATCTAAAATTATAGTTTATAATAAAATATAAATTTTAATCTTTGCAATTTTCATATTCCCCAATATGGACTTCCTCAAATGAGATCTTATTGCATACTAACCCAAGACATTATTGCAAAAATATATCAGAATTTTTCTTTAAGGAAATCGCTTGTAACAGTTGGCAAAACAACTGTTTCTCAATTCATAAAGTTATTAGCCTTGATGAAACTGACATGAGTATTCAGTATTATCTGGTATTGTTTACATTCTCTTGAGAGTAAAGACCTCCAAGTCACTTGATATATCTGGCAAGGACAAAATTCGTTGGGTTGAGGGATGCTTGCAACCAGAGAAATTTTAGATATGACCATAAAGAGAAGCAAAAAAAGACCCAACTTCTCCACCCACTAAAAACAAACAAAAAGCCAACTCTTTTAAAATTTTACTTATTTCCTAATATTTATCTTTTATAATCATTCAACCCATTTTTATATATTCTTTACATTTTCCCCAGCATAGGTCAAATTCAGGCCAGTGATTCAGATGCCAAGTGTTTTAAACTCTATTATAGGGAATCCCTGTGTGGCTCAGTGGTTTAGTGCCTGCCTTTGGCCGGGGGTGTGATCCTGGAGTCCTGGGATCAAGTCCCACATCGGGCTCCCTGCATGGAGCCTGCTTCTCCCTCTGCCTGTGTCTCTGCCTCTCCCTCTCTCTGTGTCTCTCATGAATAAATAAATAAAACCTTAAAAAAAATTCTATTATAAATCTCAAGTTACCAAATAAGAATTTTTTTTCTGGGATCCCTGGGTGGCGCAGCGGTTTGGCGCCTGCCTTTGGCCCAGGGCGTGATCCTGGAGACCCGGGATCGAATCCCACATCGGGCTCCCAGTGCATGGAGCCTGCTTCTCCCTCTGCCTATGTCTCTGCCTCTCTTTCTCTCTCTCTGTGACTATCATAAATAAATAAAAAAAAAAAATTAAAAAAAAAAAAAAAGAATTTTTTTTCCAAATAAGAATTTTTTAAAAAATATTTTTAAGCAAGTAATTGATAGAAGCTCTAAAAATACTAATCTAGTCTGTATAAACATTGAATGTTTTATTTTGAAGCTACCAGAATATATGAATATATAAAATGCACAAAAGCATAATGTAGTTCCACTGCTCAAGCTTCCCTAAGAAATTAGGATGATGTAACAATGTAATTCTTACTCCTGTCTTTCTGATCTATTAACTTTCAACAAACAAGGCAAAATACATATATTTTAAGGAAAAATTTACCCAAGTAAAGTTGTTCTTTAGAAATAATGTTTTCTAAGCTGCTTTTAAAAACAGTTAAGTAGGCAGCTCTACAATTCATATAAAATATCTCTTCTTCAGTTAGTGGAAATCTCTTTGTTCGAGGACTTTCTGAAAGCGCTGACTTCTGACTGGAGAAAGATGCATCTCTTCCTGGACTGATGGCCATTCTATTAGAAAAGGATTTAAAAATTTTAGTCAGTGTTAATCCCCTAAAATGTCAATGTTATCTTGCCATTCAAATGGGGGGAAGGGGAATCAAAAAAGTTTTCATGTGTGGAAAAAAGACATAATATGCATACAGTTGTATTATTATATGCTAAATTAGAATAAGACTTTGCCAGTTTTTATATTATATATATATAAATATACATGTATATATCAAATATCTAGTATATAGAAACATAGAAATCAACTGAGTGGAAATACATATAGAAAAAATATATATAGGAGAACAAGAATAAAGCCAAAGCAAAGCTGTAATATAAATGCAAAAGAAGTATCATAGAGCAAAGGCAAAGCACACAGCAATACTCTCAAAATAAGAGGATAGTAAGTTGGGGCACCTGGGCAGCTCAGTCAGTTAGGCATCTGCCTTCAGCTCAGGTCATGATGCTGGGGTCTTGGGACCGAGCTCAGTGGAGAGCCTGCTTCGCCCTCTCCTGCCCTCCTCCCAACTTGTGCTTGCTCTTGTTCTTGTACTCTCAGATAAATAAATAAAATCTTCTAAAGAGAGAGGACAGTAAGTTAAGTCTTCATAGGGTTGTCATGAGGATTAAATATGTGTAAAGCATACAGAACAGTGCCTTGCACATAAGAAGTGCTAAATAAACTTTGAAAGAGTGGAACAGCAGCAATAATGAGAATTTGGATGTAATGTGACTGGGAGTTGGCCATCACCTCAGCAGTATCAACCAGGTCATTTCACCAACATCTCAATAATGCAGACGCACATTTTGAATGACTTTTTTTGGATCCCATTTATAGCATTATCCTGAGATTTTACTGCATTTGTTACTAATAATGTGTGGGGTTACATAGCACCTCATCTCATAAGGCTTAAAGAACTATCCTATATCTTAATGTATCCTTATCACTGCGGCCAGGTATCTTTTGTCCCTTTTACAGGTAAGGAAATTGAGGGACAGAGATGTCACCCAGCTAGCGGTTAAGTATCAAGAGGCAGTAAATTTTGATAACAGTTTCTTCTTTATTAACGTGAATGAAGGCTTCTTGTACAACAGTTAGCTATGAGGCACTAAATTGTGCTGGTGGTCTAACAGCTTCCAGCATTATTTTACCCAGCTTTGACTTCTAAAAATACATTTCAACCTAATAAATTGAATATTTCAAGTTCAACAATAAGACGACACAGGTAGGGTCCCCTTCAGGACTCATTGGATTCTTACTCAGGAGGCCTAAATCACTTGCACCTTCTTGAATTATATAGGTCTTTTACACTTGGGAAAGAAAGATAATAATCGCTTATCATGGATGAAGTACCCTATTTATAATACACAGACTGCCTGCCTGACACTTTCATATTACACCAGATTTAGAAGGACCCCATAGGGATGAGGTGTCACAGTCTGCTTCCTGCAAATTGATATCACTGTAATTAAGCATCAGTTTTAAACACATATGCGTGCGCGCAGCTCCTCACCAAAGAGGCGGGGGGCCGGGGGGAGGGGAACTGTTCCGAAAAGAAAGGAAGAATACGTGTTCATTTTGCAACAAATTTGCAAACAATTTTTAAGTTCTTTTTTTTTTTTTTTTTTTTTTTAGGACCGTCCTCGAAATAACTCTTTGCAAAAAAAAGGGGATTCCCTCCCATGGAAATCCCACAGTAGAAAAATGTTCCAGAAATTCTATGCTTTCCCCTTTTGTGTGTGTGTGTGACGAGAGACTAAACGGAAGCTTCAATAAATATATAACTGCACCCCTCAGGTTTGGGAACCTCCTTCATTTAAAACCCCAGCCCCAGGCCGCAACAGGGGCCTCCCCGCCCCCCCTCCCCCACCCCGCCGGGAGCCCCGAGAGCACATGGCAGCAAACGGCTCCATAAATAACCCGCCGCACAATAGCAAGAAAAATAAACTGTTCGCCAGCGCCCACGGCTTCTGAAGGGCCAAGTGAAAGCAGCGGCGCCCAGGAGCCGGCCCCGCACGGTGAAACAGGCTCGCGGCTCGCCTCGGGCAACCTCTCTGTGCTTCGGGAGCTCTCTTAGCACCACAACCGCGACCGCGGCGTTAGTATGACAGAGAAGTAAAAGTAGCAGCTGAGAGAGGAAAAAAAAAAACAAAACAAGCCGAGGCGGGCGGGGTGCGGCGCCGAGACAGAGACAGCGTCCGCTACCTCATTCCAGCTCACACGCGAGGAAGCGCAGCCAGTTCCCTCCACGGATTCCGCGGTCCCCGCACCAACAGCCGGACCAACCTCGGCCGTTCCTTGAATCACCATGGCAACTGCGCCTCTCCGCCACCGGAAATAAGAGTCGGAGCACCTCCCCAAACAGTCCGGGTAGAAATCGAGGGACGTAAATCCGGAGAGGGCCAAGGGCTGTGCCGCTAGTCTGTCGGGGTCCGGAATGGCCGGAGTGGAGGAGGGCGCTGTGTAGCACTGGCAGGGACGGGATGAGGTCCTAGGTCCTTAACTAGATTCTTCTCTCCTCCCTCCCGCCCCTTACAGTCGGATCCCTCGAAGCCGGGACGGTGTTTCCAGCGGGCCACTTTGCGTGTGACACCGGCACTGGCGCCCGCCGGGCCCGCGCTTTTCAGGCGCCAGTTTTTAACCCCCGCGAAGGTTCTCTGCTTTAGGAAGAGGCTGCTCGGTTCCTTCTCTCCGGCGGTGGTGCTTTCCTGAATGTCGAAATGCCGTAGGTATCTACCGTCCCCCACCCCATTGCTGTTTCTTGGGTCGCTTTGTGAGCAAGGAGAATAGATAACTAAGTTGTCCTTTAAAATAACAGTCCGTTATTTTCCTAGCAAAGATGGGCTTACTGGGGGCTGACCAAGCCGTGCAATCCACTGCGTGCAAGGTAGGGCAAAACCACAGGTAAGTCCAACAAAGTAGAGGAGCTATTTTATGGAGAAGGAGGAAGACGTTGGGAAGGGGTAGGTTGACCCAGAGTCGGTGGGAGAACAGTCAGTTGAGGTCAAAGGTGGTGACGATTTCTCCTTGGCTGAGTTGCAGGGGTGTCCTCTATTTTGTAGGAGACGCAGTGTTTATCTTTCCCTCTTGGGAGCTGTGATTAATGACTCTTTCCTGTTGAAATTCTTCTGTCGGGGTCTGTGATTGACAGTTCTTCCTAGAATTGACGTTCGGTGGCATAAATTCCCCGTTGAGCCTCCCTCTCTCTCCTCCCTACTCCACTCTAGTGAAGTTTCCCCTTTATTAATTTTCGCATTTCCTCCGTTTGGTCGAGACTTTTGTCTAAACACATCGCTGATGAAGAGTCAGATTTTTCTGGTCAGTGACCTTTTTGCCACTCAGTGCCAGGACGGATCTTTCCTGCATATCCTGTTCCACTCTGGAGCCAAATTGTACAAACTGGAAACCTTTTGAGGTAAAATTTGAGTAACAAGGAGGGGTATTGGGAGAACTTTCAGGCAGTTCCCCTCTGTAGTCCGTATTTATCAAGATTGTAAGCATTGAAGATCATCTTATCGGGTACCTCGTTTTTTTGTTTTTGTTTTTTTTACAAAGATTTGACAGTCAACAGGTACAGATTCAAAAGTAAGGGGACAATTCCAAATTGTTGGATGGTTCTAAACCAGGATCCTAGATCTGAAAGTAGCCAATTAAAAATATTGGCACTTACTCCAACTTAGGAGAGAAAAGTTCCCCTTAGAGAGGCAAACCCAGAGTCATGTATGCCTCCTGGAAGTCCCTCCTTAAATCGGTCACGAAAGCAGAACAGCGATGACTGCAAGAGCACACGGAAAGGATTATTAACCCAGTGCATTTGAGAAGAAACAGTGTCAGTATAAACATGAAGCAATAGCTGGTTAACTTTTTGTGAAAGCAAAACTTCAAAGACTTTTTAAAAAATATTATCTCAAAAGAACTTGTTGGAACCAAGTGTGTTGTTAATAATATGGTAAAGTTGAAAATTCAGAAACCATGAATTTTGGACAAGAATCCAGAGTCAGTTAATAGTCCAGATGGAAAAGAAAGACTTCATGAATCCTGAACCTTTCAACAGGCCTGGTCCAGACATCTTGTGAAAACTCTGTCATCAGATGTTATCTGTTTCTTTCTTTCTTTCTTTTTTTTTTTTTTTTTTTTTGATGTTATCTGTTTCAATTCCAGTAAATCTTTCTGATCATATAGTGCTCGGGTCCAGTCAGAGTTTGATGCTTTCTTTAGATGTGTCATATGAATCCAAGAGTTCATTCCCTTAGGTGTGGTGCAAAAGGGTTGGCTAACAGTCCAGGGTAGGGAGCTTTCCAGCAAAGTTGAAGAGAGTCTTTCTGGACTCTTGGAGTCTTTCGATCCCCAAGTTGCAAGGTGTGGTGCCTAAGGTCGTTGTCTCCTGGGAGTGCACTGTGAAAAGATCACTCTACCAAAGCATGGTTGCTTTTAATAGAAACAATTAGGCTTTTACAATATTGAAATATATCTCCTTTTACCAACTGTGGATCAAAGGAATCAGGAACCAAGTGCACTGGATTTTCTGTGAGTGTCTCAAACAGTGAAAGGTCTATGAGTTCCCAAGGGAGCAGGTCTGAGATTTAGAAGTAATAAAGGCAGTGCATTAGGCCAATTGAGTCTTTAGGCCAATTTAGAGGGTCTCTACAAATTTTGTCAATTGAGTCTTACTAGTGTGTTGAACTGACCCTGGGGATTGATGATTGGATGCACAGTAAAAGTGTTGTAAAACTAGCCAAACAGCAGACTTGTTAAAGCATCTAACTGATAAAATGGGCTCCCCAATCACTGAAGTTCAAGAGGGGTTCACCAAGTAGGGTTAAGTTTTTTCTAACAGAATTTTGGTCACAGAAGAGGGGGAAGCCAGTCTACAAAAGAAGACTTTAGTCCAGTGAGGAAACATACAAACCATGACCAAAGCATATTTATATTCATTAGATGGGGAAGCTGTATGAAATCCATTTGTGAAAATTGAATAGTCTTTGAGGTAATGTAAAGTGTTGGAGAGCCATGCAGACAGATTTCCCTGCATTGTGTTTTAGACAGGTGGGGCAAGTGAGGTATAGGTACCTCACTAATATTTCCCCACCAATATTTGTTCATAAACACTATCATTTTGTTAGTAGACCAATGATTTAATGCATGTACAGTGGTAAATAGTGGAATTTTTAAAATTTCTGGTAGGGTCAGATTGTTATTTGGTCCCAGCAAGTTTTTTTTCTTTTTATCAAATGAACAATTATTAGGTTTCCAATTTTTTTTTTCCTATTCTGGGGCCTATTGTTGGATGTCTCTGGTCAGTTTTTCAAGATTATCATTTGAGATACTATTCCTTTGGACCATCACAGAGGTTTGGCTATTGATTTCCTTGAGAGCAGCATTTTTGGCAGAAATATCAGCAAGGTGGTTTCCTTTGGCGTCCAGGGAGTCAAGTTTAGAATGCCCAGGACCTTAATAGCCAGAGCGGCCAACAAAAATATGGCATCTAATAAGGTCTGGACATAGGAGCCATTTTTAATTTATCCCCGTCAGGGGTAAGGAAACCTCATTGTTTCCATAACATTTTCAAAGTATTCAGCTACCCTAAAGGCATACTGGCTATATTTGGCATTTGGTATAAATGTTTGTGGAGAATAGCCAGATTAAAGTTACTATAGTGAAAAAGAATTGTATGAGGACCAGTTACAGGAGGGTTTCATAGGAGACAAAATGACTAAAGAGTGTTGAGTGTAATGAGAATTAAGGAAGGCTTCTTATGCATAGGGCACAAAGATGGGATCCCCTGACTATTCCTTCAGTTGCCTTATCCACAAAGGCAGTGGCTGGAATGACTCTGAGGTGAGGTGGATATCCCTGTGCTACAGGGTCCAGTTGTTAGCTCTAATACACTATGAGTTGATGAGGGTCTCCCTGTTTTGGGGTGAGTACTCTAAGGGTATTATTCCCTTCCTTTTCATATACAAAGGGAAGTTGATAATTAGGACATCTGAAGGCAGGGGACTTTATTAGGTTTTTCTCTAAAGTCCCAAAAGCTTATCTTTCCAAATAGTAGGGTCAAGTTTGTTATTTTCAAGTAAAGCATATAGAGATTGAATCATAAGAGAAGTTTGGAATCAATTTCAACAGCAGCTACCTGGCCAAAAAAACCTTGTAATTGTTGCTTTGGGTTGGATTTTGGGAAGTTCAGAATGCCATGAATTCTGGATCTAAATGTAGTCCTTATTTCAAGATCAAGTGCCCTAAGTATCAATAACCTGGGTTTGAGCCAACTGTAGTTTTTCCTTGGAGATTTTTTTTTTAAAGATTTTATTTATTTATTCATTAGAGACACACAGAAAGAGAGGGAGAGATATAGAGGGAAAAGCAGGCTCCTCACAGGGAGCCTGATGCGGGACTCAATCCCCAGACCTGGGATCACATCCTGAGCCACCCAGGCATCCCTTCTTTGGAGATTTTATGTCCCTTTAAGATCAAAAGTTTTTGTTTTTTTAATTTATTATTTATCATTTAATTTTATTTAAATTCAGCTAATTAACATATAATGTATTATTGGTCTCAGAGGTAGAAAAGACCAAAAGTTACAACAGGTAGATGTTGTCTTCCTGTGAAGAGGTTTGAGAAAGACAGCAGAGAAGCAATCATTTGTGTATTGTAACAAAGTAGAACCTACAGGAAACTTTATATCATCCAATTTAAAGGTTTGTGAAAAGGAGACTCTGTGTAACCCTGGAACATTACTATCCGGGCGTATTGCCATTCTTCCCAAATGAAAGCAAAAATACTTTTATCAACTAGAATACTAAAAAATGCACTGCAAAGATCAATTATAATAAAAAGTTGCTTTCAGTGGCAGTTGGTGTCAGTAGTATGAGGGGGTTAGGAAAAGTCAGGTGCTGAGGGAATAACAGTGTTACTTATTGCTTAGAGGTCCTGGATAGACCTTTATCATTGGACATTGGGTTTTCTCACAGGAAAATAGGGGTATTGCAGGGACTAGTGCAAGGAATGATATAGCACTGAGTCTTGTAATCTTATTTTTATTTTTAAGATTTTATTTATTTATTTATTCATGAGAGACACAGAGAGAGGGAGAGGCAGAGACACAGGCAGAGGGAGAAGCAGGCTCCATGCAGGGAGCCCGATGTGGGACTCCATCCTGGGACTCCAGGATCACCCCGGGCTCAAGGCAGGCGCTAAACCGCCGAGCCACCCAGGGATCCCCGTCTTGTAATCTTATATATGGGCTTGATGCCTTGAAAGATTTCCTTATTTATAGGGTATTAATTCTGGGGAGAGGTTTTGAGAGATCTGTTTGAATCTTGATTGGAGGTGTACTGTAGATTCTACCAACACCAGTTGAAGATTTTGTCCATAAAAAGGGTGATAGCTGGTCCAATAGGGGCAACTGATCATTGTCCCCAAACTCCGCTATCGTGCCATCAGAGATGGAGTGAACAAAAGATGTCAGAGGATCATTTAATTTGCTTGGTTGACTATTTTGGTTACTACTATCAAATTTTAGAATTATTTCCCTCTTTGGAAGAAATTCTAGCATATTTTTCTAAGAAATCTCAGCCTAATAAAGGAATAGGGCTAGAGGAACTAAAGATGTAAATAGGGGCATGTTTATGGATTTGAAGTCTCGATAATGTAAAAATAATAGTTCTCCCCAGTTGATCTTTAGATTCAATGCTGCTTATCAAAGGACACAATTAAGAAAATGAATTGTCAAAAGCTGGAGATAATTACAGTTCCAGATTTCAAGTTATACTACGAGGCTGTAGTAATCAAAAGAGTATGGTACTGACACAGAAATAGAAACACAGATCAATGGAACAGGATAGAAAGCCCAGAAACAAACTCATGATTATATGGTCAGTTAATCTTCAACAGAGGAGGTAAGAATATGCAATGGGAAAAAGTCTTTTCAACAAAATGGTGTTGGGAAGCTGGACAGCTACATGCAAAAGAATAGAACTGGACCACTTTTTTACTTGATGCATGAAAATAAACTCAAAATGGATTAAGGACTTCAATGTGAGACCTGAAACCATAAAAATTCTGGAAGAGAGCACAGGCAATGATTTTTCTGCAGTTGGCTGTGGCAACATTTTTCTGGATCTGTCTCCTGAAGTAAGGGGAATAAAAGCAAAAACTATTGGGACCACATCAAAATTAAATACTTCTGCATAACAGAGGAAACAATCAACAAAACTAAAAGACAGCCTACTGAATGGGAGAAGATATTTGCAAATATATATCTGGTAAAGGGTTAGTACCCAAAATATGTAAAGACTTATACAGTACAACACCAAAAACCCCTAAGTAATCCAATTTAAAAATGGGCAGAAGACATGAACAGACATTTCTCCAAAGAAGGCATACAGATGACCAACAGACACATGAAAAGGTGCTCAACATCACTCATTATCAGGTAAATGAAATAAAAACTCCTGTGAGACATCTCACACCTATCAGTATGGCTAAAATAAAAAACACAAATATGTGTTAACAAGGATGGGGAGAAAAAGGAGCTCTTGTACATATTTGGTGGGTATGGAAACTGGTGCAACCACTCTGGAAAATAGTACATAGATTCCTCAAAAAATTAAAAATAGAAACACCCCATGATCCAGTAATAGCACTATTAGGCACTTACCCAAAGAATACAAAAATAATAATTTGAAAGGATATATGCACCCCTGTTTTAATTGTATTTATTGCACCATTATTTACAATAGCCAGATATGTAGATAGATATAGATAGAATATTATTCAGCCATAAAAGAGTGAAATCTTGCCATTCACAACAACATGAATGTAGCTAGAGAGTATAATGCTCAGTGAAATAAGTCAGAGAAAGACAAATACTGTATGATTTCACTCATGTGGAATTAAACAAAGGGGAAAAGAGACAAACCAAAAAAACAGACTCTTAACTATAGAGAGCAAACAGATGGTTACCAGAGGGGAGGTAAGTAAGGAGATGGGTGAAATAGGTAAGAATATACTCATCTTCATGAGCACTGAGTAATGTATAGAATTGTTGAGTCACTATTTTATATACTTGAAACTAATATAACACTGTATGTTAACTATACTGGAATTAAAGTAAAAATTAAAATTTTTAAAAATGAATTGTCAGGGTGCCTTCCTGCCTTAGCATGCAACTCTGGATCTCAGGGTTGTGAGTTCAAGTCCCACATAGGGTATAGAGAGTACTTAAAAATATATATCTTAATGAGACACTGGGGTGGTTCAGTTAGCATCTACCTTTGGCTTGAGTCATGATCCCAGGGTTCTGGGATTGAGCCCCTCGTTGGCTCCCTGCTCAGCAGGGAACCTGCTTCTCCCTCTTCCGCTGCTTGTTCCCTCTCTCTGTGTCACATAAATAAAAATTGTTTTTGTAAGATTTTATTTATTCATGAGAGACACGCAAAGACATAAACAGAGGAAGAAGCAGGCTCCCCCCAGGAAGCCTGCTGAGGAACTCGAGCCCAGGACCCCGGGATCACAACCTGAGCCAAAGGCAGACCAACCACTGAGCCACCCAGGTGCCTCAAAAATCTTTTTAAAAAAGTCTTTAAGAAAATGAATTGACAAACCACTGAATAGGAGAAAATATTTATAAGACATATTTTAAACAATTTATATTGAGAATATATGAAGAATTCTTATAACTTGAACAGTAAAAAAAAACCTTATTAAATTATTAGTTCAAAAACTTGAACTAATACTTAATTTTTTAAAAAAGTTACATAAATGGCAAGGAAAAATTTTGTTAGTCATCAGGAAAATGCAGTTTAAAACTATATAGAAATACTGTTAACACCTGGTAGAATGTTTTTTTTACATTTTACAATTAATATGCAAATACTGAATCTTAGTAAGTAGATTTGCTTTGCAGGGGGTCTAGTTTAGCACTTCAGAAACTAGTTTTTATGTATTCTAGGCTTGAGCAAATGATAAGTGTTTTCCAGATAATGGGAGATAGGTTTTTAATGTTGGATAGAGGAATTTAAAATATGTTGGCTTGGCATTAGAGGTATCAATATGAAATCACAGATTTTTAAAAATAAACATATAAAGATAGAGAAGTGTATTTTCTGTTCTAGCTCTGTGCATTGCCTATAAGCAATGACATAAGGAGTAACAGACACATCCAGTGCCCAGATCATGATTTCTACATACCATTGTCCATTAAAAAGAGCCAAGTCTCACTGAAGCAAAAGCAATATCCAGGCCCTTGGGCAGAGGATGTTTGTGCTGGAAGGTAAGGAAGATCAAAGAATTATGGACATATAGGATATACTGAAGGCAGTGTGAAAGGGGAATGGTTCATTGACAAATCTGGGACAATTAAACATCAAAATATATGATAGGAAGCAATTATAATCCATTGAATAAAATAAAATTCCATGACTCCATAGTGATATAAATAAGTGAATAAATAGAGGGAAAAGGAAAGCTCTTCCTTGGAGCAAAATGCCAACTAAAAATTTAAAAGAATGACAGAATTTGAAAATCATTAGTGGCTCTTTAAAATACTAGG
The DNA here is from genome assembly GCF_905146905.1 of Nyctereutes procyonoides. Taxonomy (NCBI): domain Eukaryota; kingdom Metazoa; phylum Chordata; class Mammalia; order Carnivora; family Canidae; genus Nyctereutes; species Nyctereutes procyonoides. Next base: position 42,939,064 of record NW_026575140.1, on the reverse strand, counting down.
AGAGGGTCCCTGGGTGGCTCAGCAGTTTAGCATCTGCCTTTGGCTCGGGGCGTGATCCTCGAGTCCCAGGATCTAGTCCCACATCAGTCTCCCTGTATGGAACCTGCTTCTCCCTCTGCCTGTGTCTCTGCCTCTCTCTTTCTCACTGTGTCTCTCATGAAATAAATAAAATCTTTACAAAAAATAAAAAATAAAATAAAATACTAGGAGAGGAATGCCTGGGTGGCTCAGCGGTTGAGTGCCTGCCTTCGGAACAGGCCATGATCCTAGGGTCCTGGGATCAAGTCCCACATCAGGCTCCCTGCATGGAGCCTGCTTCTCCCTCTGCCTGTGTCTCTGCCTCTCTCTCTCTGTGTCTCTCATGAATAAATAAAATCTTTAAAAATAAAGTACTAGGAGACAGTTTTATATGAAACAAGGTATTTACATATAAGTCTTCTCATTTATTACACTGGAGAAAATTGGTAGGGAATATCTTAATGATCAAATACCTATCACTGATATTGTGACAAACCAATATCATGTACCTCAAGTTATCAGGCTCTCAAAAAAATACAGCATCACTCTGTTTTATGCCAAAAGAAATGCATAAGCTTATCATGGAAAAATATCAGATAAACCCAAATTGGCAGGTAGTCTACAAAAATAGCTAGCCTATACTCTTGAAAAATTCAAGGACAAGGGGATCCCTGGGTCGCGCAGCAGTTTGGCGCCTGCCTTTGGCCCAGGGCGCAATCCTGGAGACCTGGGATCGAATCCCACGTCGGGCTCCCAGTGCATGGAGCCTGCTTCTCCCTCTGTCTATGTCTCTGCCTCTCTCTCTCTCTCTCTCTCTCTGTGACTATCATAAATAAAAAAATAATAAAAAAATTAAAAAAAATTCAAGGACAAGAAAAAGTTTGAAGAACAGCTCTACATTAAGGAAGAATAAAGAGGTGGGATGAATAAATGCAATGAATGATCCAGGATTGGATCCTAGACTGGGGGTGAGGGAGAGAGGCGTGGATTGGCTATATTGGAACAAGTGATAAAATTTCTTTGTGGACTGTTGATAGATTGATTTTTTTTTTGCTTTCAATAAGTTTATTTTTTAAATTTTATTTAAATTCAGTTAATTGTCATGTAATGTATTATTGGTTTCAGAGGTAGAGGTCACTGATTCATTAGTCTTATATACTACCCAGTGCTCATTACATCACATGCCCTCCTTCATGTTCATCACCCAGTTACCCTTCCCCCCCCCACTTTCCTCCCTTCCAGCAACCCTTAGTTTGTTTCCTATGATTAAGAGTCTCTTATGGTTTGTCTCTCTCTCTCTGATTTCATCTTGTTTTATTTTTTCCTCTCTTCCCCTATGATCCTATTTTCTTTCTTAAGTTCCACATGAGTGAGATCATATGATAATTGTCTTTCTCTGATTGACCAATTGTGCTTAGCATAATATCCTCTAGCTCCATCCACGTTGTTGCAAATGGTAAGATTTCATAATTTTTTTGATGGTTGAGTAGTATTCCACTATATACATACACATATGCACACATATCACCTCCTCTTTATCCATTCATCTGCCAATGGACATCTGGGCTCTTTCCATAGCTTGACTCTTGTGGACATTGCTGCTATAAACATTGGGGTGCATTGCCCCTTTGGATCACTACATTTGTATCTTTGGGGTAAATACCCAGTAGTGCAATTGCTGGGTTGTAGGGTAGCTCTATTTTCAACTTTTTGAAGAACCTGCATACGGTTTCCTAGAGTGGTTGCACCAGCTTGCTTTCCCACCAACAGTGTAAGAGGGTTCCCTTTTCTCAGCATCGGTGCCAACATCTGTCATTTCCTGGCTTGTTAATTTCAGCCATTCATACCGGTGTGCAGTGGTATCGCATTGTGGTTTTGATTTTTATTTCCCTATGCCAAGTGATGTTGAGCATTTTTTCATGTGTCTCTTGGCCATTTGTATGTCTTCTTTGGAGAAATGTCTGTTCATATCTTCTACCCATTTTTCTCTCTCTTTTTTTTAAAGATTTTGTTTATTCATGAGAGACACAGAGAGGCAGAGACATAGGCAGAAGGAGAGGGAGACAGGGAGCCTGATATGGGACTTGATCCTGGGATCCAGGATCATACCCTGAGCCAAAGGCAGATAGATACTCAACCACTGAGCCACCTAGGCATCCCTCTTCTACTTATTTCTTGATTGGATTATTTGTTCTATGGGTAGTCCTATGGGTAGTATATAGAATATACAACATGGTAACTACATTTCATAAATACTGTATATTTGAAAGTTGCTAAGTGGGTAGATCTTTAAAGTTCTCATCGTGAGAAAAATTTTGTTGCTGTGGTGATGGTTCATTACTAGACTTATTGTGATGATCATTTCATAGTATATATGCATATTAAATCAGGTATGTTGTATACCTGAAACTAATACCTCATGTGTCAATTGTATATTAGAAAAATTTCCTGATTTTGATCATTGTGATTATGTTAGAGAATGTCTTTGTTCTTAGAAAAGCACACAGAAATATTTATGGTTAAATGTGTATGATATCATCAACTTATTTTCAATGACTTATAAAAAAGATTATACGTATAAAATATTGATGATCCCCCAATTTATGATGATTTTACTTAAGATTTTTTGACTTTATCAAAAAAAAAAGATTTTTTGACTTTATCATCGTACATAAATAGTACATATTTAGTCGAAACCATACTTCAAATTTTGAATGTTGATCTTTTCCTGACTAGTGATATGCAATATGATAGTCTCTTGTGGTGCCAGGCAGTGACAGTGAGCCATAGCTCCCCATCAGCCCCACCCAGTTGCAAGGGTGAAAAACTGGTATACTTAAAATCATTTTGTACCCATATAACCATTCTGTTTTTCACTTTTAGTATAGCATTCAGCAAATTACATAAGATATTCAGTACTTTATTATAAAATAAGCTTTGTGTTAGATTATTTTGCCGAATTGTACATAAATGTAAGTGTTGTGAGCATGTTTAAGGTACACTAGGCTAAGATATATTTTGTATGTTAAGTGTATTCATTGCATTTTCAATTTGAGATATTTTCAAGTAGATGGATTTATCAGGACAAGAAATTCAAGAAAGAACTACAGTGAGCGAGCGAATGAGGGAATGGTAAAACAAATGGGACAAAATGTAAATAAGTGATAAGTCTGGGTAAAAGATAACAAGAACTCTTATTCCTAGAAATTTTTTTAAAGTTTAAATAAGTAAAAATTAAAAGTTACCCATCAAAACTCATCAAAATGTTTAAAAAAAGAAAAGCAGAACACCAATGGGTGGATTAAATAGTAAATTAGATACAGTTGAAGAAAGAATTAGACAACTGGAAGATAGATCTGAAGAAATTGCCCAAATGCCCTACACAGAAAAGAAATAAGAGTTTAAAGATCTGGAAAGTGCAACTAGAAAGTCTAAAATTACTTCTAGATGAAGTCTAGAAAAGAAGAATGAAGGAAAGTCAGTATTTGAAGAGATATAGTTTAGATTTTTCCAGAACTGTTAAGACATAAATCCATATAAAAGACTATCTTAGAGATAAGACTGTTAATATGACATCTTTTAGGAACCTGCATTTAAACTACCTTAAACAGGTTTGGAAGCTCATAAAAAATTAAGGGAATTAAATATATTCCTCAATTTGAGACTGAAGTTTTAAGTTAAAAAAAATACATTAATTAAATAAATCATTGATTTGTATAATACTATTGTGTCCATCACTGTGTCAGGTTTTGGGGATTCAAACATGAACAGATGCTATATTTGCTAGGGGTTTTAATTTTTGTGGGAAGGGTAGTTCAATGAGGATGTTTAACCCAGAGAAGTTGCTAATGACATAAATATCTTAGTTCAAGGAGGAAAGAGAAACATATAAATAGACTATTTCAACATAAGTTTTTAGAGGTGCATGCTCAAGTCCTATAGTGCTATAGAGTAGAAAAGTCCTTAATGCAATGTGGACTGTGTCAAGGGCAACTTAAGAGGTAATTGTGTGGGGATCCCTGGGTGGCGCAGCGGTTTAGCGCCTGCCTTTGGCCCAGGGCACGATCCTGGAGACCCGGGATCAAATCCCACGTCAGGCTCCCGGTGCATGGAGCTGCTTCTCCCTCTGCCTATATCTCTGCCTCTCTCTCTCTCTCTCTCTCTCTCTCTCTCTCTCTCACTGTGTGACTATCATAAATAAAAAAAAAAAAGAGGTAATTTTGCTAGAATCTCAAGGGGAGGGTAGACAGCATTGTAAATCTATTATTTTTATGCTATAAAATATAATAATACAAAAATATGTAAAATATCACCTTTCCCCCATACTTAATTCTGATAAAACTATGTGATCCCTTTTGATAGATTTTAGAGGGATTTAACTTATATTCTTTATGTGTATGTGTTTGTGGTGACACACACATATATATGTATAAAGTATATATATATTATGTATTATATATAAAAGTTTCTGAGGGAGGAAATAATTATTAATGTTTTCTTGTTCAGTTTTGAGAATACTCATATGAGAATGAAATTATTTTAGGGCATTTCTTATTTTGTCCAGTGACAATTTCACCTCTATTTATCTTCTGGGGTCAGTATTCCCAAATATATTCCTTTACCTCTGTAAGAATTTTTTAGCTAATTCTTTGTTAATCTTTTAATAAGGAAGCTTTTGTCACATAAAACATCTGTTGTCCAATAACTGCTTAAGGTTTTGGTCAGTTTTGTTGTGAAGAATAACAAAGGGGATCCCTGGGTGGCGCAGCGGTTTAGCGCCTGCCTTTGGCCCAGGGCGCGATCCTGGAGACCCGGGATCGAGTCCCACGTCGGGCTCCCGGTGCATGGAGCCTGCTTCTCCCTCTGCCTGTGTCTCTGCCTCTCTCTCTCTATCTGTGTGATTGTCATAAATAAATAAAAATAAATAAATAAAAAATATTTAAAAAAAAAAAAAAAAAAAAAAAAAAAAAAAAGAATAACAAAGGATTGAATATTTATTTAAGTGCTTTCACATGGTAACTATATCTCTACATATAACAGAGTAATATTTCTTTCTACTCACCCATACATGATAGTGAATTATTGTATGACTGCCATGAATGTTGAACACAAAATAGCAAAGGCTTAAATGAAAGGGAGAATATTAAAAGGGTATGAAAAGATTCTTTTCCCTTCTTTTCTCATTCTCATACATAGAATGGGAAATAAATCATTTCAGATATCTCAATTTACACCAAAGGAGTCATATGGGATGTGAATTTGGTAATTGCCTTTCATCAAAGGATTTCTAAGCATCTCACAAGTATAGTCAATCCTTTTAAATATTATTGCAATATTGTCATCACCATTATAATGAGAAGTAAATGGAAGCACTGATGTTGCAAGTGATTATTTTCCATTGAGAAATTCCCTGCTAGTTTACAGGCCAGTATTATTACCAACTTTATGAAACTTAGATTATGTGATTTGCCCAAACTTAGGGGAGGAATTTGAGGTAGCATCAAGGACCTCTGAGTCTTATCTCTTTTACCAAGTTTATCGCTCTCCCTCCCTACACACACTCTACCCTCAGCTCTACTGTTAAAATTATATTTAATCCAGTATTTTAAAGGGAAGCTCAAAGGGGACCTGGGTGGCTCTGTCATTTGGGTGTCTGACTCTTGACTTTCACTCAGGTCATGATCTCAGGATCGTGAGATTGAGCCCTGCATTGGGCTCTGCACTGAGAATGGAGCCTGCTTGAGATTTTCTCTCTCCCTCTCCCCCTTCTGCCTATTCACACTCTCCCTCAAAGAAAAAAAACAAAAACAATGAAAGAGAAACTCGAAGCATGTAATTTTGTGTTTTTTGAGGTGTCAGTCCTCATTCTTAATTAGAAATCAAATGAAAGTTCATTTTTTTCTAGAGTAATTTCTTTTATATTGTCGCCAGTGTTAGTACTGTTGTACACTGAAGCTCATGTACTAGTTCTGTTCTGATAGAATCAGAGAATTCTGTTCAGGATTCAGGTAGTATCCTGATACTACCATGTGATAAGTTAAATAAAATAGGGAAGGATAGTCCTACTAATACGATTAATCCTAAAAATATGGTTACTTTCTTCTCTCCTTGATAAAAATTGCAAGTCAAATGTATTTATCTTTCCTAAATTCTAAAGAGCAAAATGCCAGTAGCAACCAGAATTTTCATCCCAATGAGTCTAAACTTAGTACACCTAAAAATGAAACAGGGTAATTAAATTATGGGCATAGGTGTAAATTTGGGTTAAGTTGGAAGTGGGAAGTAACCTGCAGAGGTAATAAGGTTACCAGTAGGACAGAGGAAATTAGAATATAGTAGATATGTGCCCATTTAAAAAATTATTTATTTGGGATGCCTGGGTGGCTCAGCGGTTGAGCGCCTGCCTTTGACTCAGGGCGAGATCCTGGAGTCCCTGGATTGAGTCCCACATCGGGTTCCCTGCATGGAGCCTGCTTCTCCCTCTGCCTGTGTCTCTGCCTCTCTCTCTCTCTCTCTCATGAATAAATAAATAAAATCTTTTTAAAACATTGTTTATTTTTAGGAGCACCTGGGTGGCTCAGTTCAGTCAGTTAAGTGTTTGCCTTTGACTTCGGTCATGATCCCAGGGTCCTGGGATCAAGGCCTGTGTCAGTCTCCCTGCTCCTCAGGTGGAGGTCGGCTTCTCCTTCTCCCTCTGCCTCTTCCTGTTTGTGTTCTCTCTCAAATAAATAAAGTATTTTTTTGAAAGTATTTATTTTTAAATTGTGGTAAATATATATATAACAGAATTTACCATTTTCTTTATTTTTTTATAAAGTTTACCATTTCTTAAAAGATTTTATTTTTATTAGATAGTGCACACAAGCAGGGGGCAGGGCAGAGAGAAGGGAAAGAGAGAATCTCAAGCCGACTCCACACAAAGTGCAGAGCCCAACATGTAGCTCGATCTTAGGACCCTGAGATCATGACCTGAGCCAAAATCAAGAGTTGGACATTTAACCAACCGAACCACCCAGGCATCGCTGAAGGTTACATTTTAATCATTAAGTGTATAGCTCTGTGACATTAAGTACATTTACCTGGTGCAACTATCACTCTCATCTATCTCCAAAACTTTCCCTCTTGTAAAACTAAAACTTCATACCCATCAGACAGTAAGTCCCTATTTATCCTTCATCCTAGCCCTTGGCAGCCACTATCTATTTTCTTTGTTTATGAATTTGACTACTTTAAGAACCTCATTTGAGTGGATCATTATAGTATTTGCCATTTTGATATTGGCTTTTTCACTTAGTATTAAGTTTTCAGGGTTCATCTGTGTTGTAGCATGTGTCAGAATTTCTTTCCTTTTTAAAGCTAAATAATATGCTTTTTTTGTATATCTTTACTACATTTTGTTTACTCATTTACCTGTTAATGGACATTTGCATTACTTTCACATTTTTTTTAAAGATTTTATTTATTTATTCATGAGAGACAGAGAGAGAGAGAGAGAGAGAGAGAGAGAGGCAGGCAGAGACACAGGCAGAGGGAGAAGCAGGCTCCATGCAGGGAGCCCGACATGGGACTCGATCCTGGGTCTTTAGGATCAGGCCCGGGCTGAAGGCGGCGCTAAACCACTGAGCCACCCGGGCTGCCCCTACTTTCACATTTTGGCTACTAGAAATAATGCTGCTGTGAACATGCCTATACAAATACCTGTTTGTGTCTCTGCTGTCAGTTCTTTTGGATATATACCCAAAAGTGGAATTGCTGAATTATATGGCAATTCTACATGTAATTTTTTGAGAAACTGCCAAACTGTTTTTCACAGCAGCTGTACCATTTTACAGTCTCGCCAGCAGTGCACGAACATTTCAGTTTTCCATATCCTAGCCAACATTTTCTGCCTTTTCTGGTTTTTTTTTTGATAATAGACATCCTAATGGTTGTGAAATGGTATCTCATTGTGTTTCTGATTTTCATTTCCCTAATGTTAGGGATGTTGAACATTTTTTCATATGTTTATTGGCCAGTAGTATATCTTCTTTGGAGAAATGTCTATTTGACATTTCTTTTGGGACATCCCGTTTTTTAAACCAAGGTAGCAACCCCTAAAACTGCTCATAACTTTACAGAAATACCATATATATATCATTTTTAATTGCCAACTAATACTGGTAACAAGTGAGTAATACTAAAGGAAAATACTTATCCCATATATCTAATCAAATTTTGTCTTCTTCCTTTATATGTTTCAACCGTCTCTTCCTCTATGTTCCTATTAACATCATCCTTTTCCATGTAACATAATTTCATGTTTATATTACAGTTGTTTGTGTATAAAAGTGAATAAAAAAATAAAAACATATAGTATGTGCTCAATTTAATAACATATTTTAGCAGCGGGCTTAGTTCTAATAGATCTCATAAAATCTTCTGCTAGATTTCTTCTTTACCTTTCCCCCTCAGTTCAACAATGATTTATTATGCACAGAACCTGAGATCTGAGTTTCTGCCCTTCATGCTGTGTGACAGTGGGCACGTCACGTTAACTCTTCCATATTGGATGAATTAAGTGATTTCTTATATTTCTCCTAGTCACATCTATTTAATCTTTTAGTTTACATGCCTGAATTATCTGAAAACCATATCATCTACAATAAATCATGTTTTTAGATTCTCACTAAACTGTTAAAGTGGGAAATAACACTCTAACCTGGCTCGCTTTCTTGTTTACATTTATATATTTCCTTGGGCTTCTTAGATCAACCCTAGGACCTAAACTGGAAATCTAAATCCAAACATTTAGTTACTTTCTCTAAGAATTAATCATCAATAATAAAGCAATATTTTGAACGGTTAATATCAAAGTAGGGTTTGCTTCCTTCTAATAGGTAGTATTACATTTTAGTTTTTAAAAACAAAGGATAAAAAATGATGTGCTGTGTACTTAGGTTTTGTCTTTTTTTTAAGATTTTTTATTTATTTATTAGAGACAGAGAGAGAGAGACACAGGCAGAGGGAGAAGCAGGCTCCATGCAGGGAGCCCAATGTGGGACTTGATCCTGGGTCTCCAGGATCACGCCCTGGGCTGAAGGCGGCGCTAGACCGCTAAGCCACCAGGGCTGCCCTGTGTACTTAGTTTTTGATTTCTACTTTTGAAATTTTATAAAATACCAAAATATCTCATACACCTAAATAGAGCACTTTATATTTCAAAACTAAATATATATACTTTTTTGGGAATCACTTGCCATTGTTATTTGTTTATACCTCTATTCTCTTCTTGCTTCATTGAGAATTTACATTAATTCCAAGTGGACTTCTAAAAGATATAAGTAAGTTTTCAAAGTGATTTAATTAATCTCAAGAAATAATGTTATGTGATAAGCTAATGTAGATATAATAGCAAAAGAAGTGAGCCCATTTTTGATAGATTAAATTTTTGTATTTAATATTTACTATTCCATAGTGATTGTAAATTGTCCATCTCCTATTTTTTCTTGTACTTGTCACTTGTTTGAAAGTCAATAGTCAGAAAAAAAAGTCTATTTATGAATAGTCCGTTTCTAAGATGTATAAAATTTTTGTTTTCTATAATACAACCTTTACAAAGTAATCCTTTTTTCTTTCTTTCTTTCCTTTTTCTTTTTTTTTGCTTTATGCACAAATTCTCTAATATTTTAGATAGAGTAATTTCTATTTCTTAGGGATCAAGAAAAGTACTTTTAACGTTGCATTTGTCACTGGGAAAACTAGTTTTAATTTATATTGACCTTTTCCTCCTTTGAGCATTTAGTCTGCATTCAATAAAATGTTGATGACTGCTCTTTAGAAGACAGCTGTACGAAATAAAGTATTATAAATATTCAGCTTTCCTTTCTAAGCATTGTCACCAACAGCTGGGCATCCAGTTTAGCAGAACAGATTTTGCACAGAGAGAGCCTGGCATGTTCCTGAATCAGTTTAGTGAGAGAGACAAAAAATAGTTTCTTATGGATTGGGGACTTATAAAGACAGAGCATCTGTTCCTCAGTTAAGTCATAGTCTGGTAACACTGAATCATGTTTAAAGCTAGAATAATGTGCAAAACTTTTTTCACCTTGTTCATACTTTAATACCTAGTACATTATTACCGCAAATAATATGCTTTCATCATCTCCATTAAGGGAGTGTAAATTATTTTGTCCTTATTCATAATTTTTCATTAGTGATATTTTAAAACACAAATATATTAATATTTACTAAGATTATTTCATAATATGATTTTAATGCTTGAAGAGTACAATTTTGAAATATGCTATTAAATTTAGTTTCATCATCCTGAAAATTGCTTTGCTTTCATCATATAATATTCTGCTTTAGTTGGCAAAAGCAACTCAGAATCTTTGTTTATATATATTGCTCTTAAATATATAGCTGCCTAAAGCATATAAATCTAACATTTTTTTAATATATATATATATTTTGTTTGCAGTGTTAGGAGATCACTGAAATTGGATCATCTACTAGAAGGAAATGTAAGTATTTACCTGTGAATTTGCAATTGCATAACAAGTGTATTTTTAATTTTTTAACAGATTTACCTTAATAAATAGAAAAATTGTCAAAAAACATTCTGGCATAATTATGATTGCTACACCATTTTCTACATAAAATGGTTTTTGTAAATCTAATGTATGGAAGTTCTTGGCCAGATTGAGGTTTTCATTTAAGAGGCAAATTATTTAGAAACCTTAATAAAGTAATTCAGTAGAAATGAATTTACTACTATTTGTGGAAAAAAATATTCTGCTATATAAAGGCACAAGAAACAATATGGAACAGTGGCAGTGCTTTAATCTGCATTCTCTAATCTGCTAAATTGAAATAAAAACATTAACAGCATTTTTATATCAAAAATGTAATTACCTCCCTCAAGCTATCCTGGCATAATTAAACAATAAAATACTAACACTGTAATAAATTCCACCGTGGTTGTCACAATAAAAATAAAAATGTACTGTTGCTATTACTTTTTGTAAATCTAGTCATAGTACATTGCCACTGCCGGCATATCATGACATATGTTGGTTTATTATCTTTTCATATCAACTATAGAGTTAGATACAAATACTAATATTGAGATACTTATGGCCTCAGTAATCTTAAATGCAAGTAAATTGGTGAGAAAGTAAATTAAAACAAATAGTCAATAAACAGCGCTCTTACAAAATCCCATATGAGGATGTCATTTCAAGAAATGGGTGTTATATGGAATTTCCCTTTGGAAGACTCACTGTTATTTAACAATTTACCATTTTTAAAACTTCCTAGATGCTTTTAAAAAAAATTTAAACAAAAGTGGCAAAATAATGCAGTGCCACTAAGAAAATCGTTAGCAGTGTAATTAGCAGTTTAGAGTACCATTATCCTACTTGTTCTGTACAGAATGCAGCTGTGACTGTAATTCTGCATCTGTTTCTTTGGTCAGAATGGTATTTTGGTAGAGGAGTAGTCCAGCTTCAAATGAAATACTGTTCTTTCCTGCCCCCAAACCGTTCTTTGGGAGATGGTAACAGTATTTGAATAGCAAAGACTGGCTATTTAGGAATTCATCCTCTTTGTGAAGTACAATTGTCATCATGGCAGGCTTTTTATCCATTTTTACTTCAGATTAGGATAAGTCAAGGTAGCCAGTGCCACAGCTAATATCCTGTATTAGAAAAATACATTGTTGTGTTTGGCTCAATCCTATACCTTTAAACCAAAGGGATTTAGCTTAATTTAGCTTGGTATGGCCACCTCTGTTAACTGCAGGTTCCTAGCATCTAGCCTGGGCCTTTCTTCAACATTTCTATTTTCTGACCTATTTCTGATAATTTCTGCTTTTGTACTCTGACCTCATTGTTTGTTGGCAGCTCTATATTCACAACTTACAATTGGCAGCTTTCGTTCTGGTGTTAAGTCTAAAATTCTCTCTTTAACTGCATTTATGCTTGCATCCACTCCAATTACAACTTAGCCCTGAAGCAGCCTGGCTCCTCAAGTCTACCCTCATGTCAATGATCCTGTTGAGGCTGCCTTAGCCCATGCAAAGAAAAATCAGACATTCAAGACATAATATCTATAATTCTAAGAGTACCTAATTGCTATAAAACTGCAGAGGAACTAGTAGTAACTTTATGGTCATTTTGCCTTACCAGTATCATACTGAAGGAAGAAGACTGATATCCACAGAAGGGAGATGGCCCTTATATACCAATTGGTTAAAGTGGAGCCTATTCATTCTAATCTCCTCTCTCAGAGATCTTCGAAACTCCCAAATCCCAGTGTTCCCAAAGCAGCTACAGACCTTCATGGAGATTAATGCACCATGATGTTAGGGCAAGTCTGCAAAAGTCATTTTCCTTATGAGTCTCCTAATGGAGAAAACAGAGGTATGAATCATCCCCTATGACCTTCCTTTAATATCTGGAAAGCATATGACTAGTACCATTTTTTGCCAAACCTCCCAAATTGTTGGGGGGTAGTGAGGAGTAAAGAAGGTTCCAGTGTATCATCACCTACAGTATTTGAGCTGCTCAAGTTATTGTCCTCCAAGAACTGTTTCTAGATATATTTTCAGAAATGAAGATGAATTTTATTGCAGACTGCTGCCAACGGCAGTTCAGATGAATTTACCTACCTGATCATATCCATGGTCTTATTCAGGCCACCTCGGAAGGAATGGAAGAAACAGATGCTACAGATAGGAAGAGAGGGAACATACTTCCTACCAAGGCCAGCTCAGTAGGCTTGCTGCTTGAAGGAATAGCTAGTTGGGAGGAGGGAAGGGAGGTTTGCTAACTTAGACACAGATTCCCAGGCTAGATTACTCCATTACTATTGGTAGAACACTTCTAAGTCTGATTATTCCTGGAACCTAAACTTGTCTGATTTCTCTGAGACAAGACTTCTGCCAACTCCTGAAATTAGAAAGAACTTTGAATTTTAGGGCATTAGGAAATTTTATAGTTTACATTCTGTAGTCTTACTGATCTGGTTCAAAATCTACTTTCCTCTCTCCTTCCCTTCCTCTCCTTCCCTTCTTTCTTCCTTCTCCTTTTATTACAGAAATTTTCAAACATAAATAAAATAGAATAATAGGGGATCCCTGGGTGGCTCAGCGGTTTAGCGCCTGCCTTTGGCCCAGGGCGCAATCCTGGAGTCCCGGGATCGAGTCCCATGTCGGGCTCCCGGCATGGAGCCTGCTTCTCCCTCCTTCTGTGTCTCTGCCTCTCTCTCTCTATGTCTATCATAAATAAATAAATAAATCTTCAAAAAAAATAGAATAATAAAAGGAACTTCCATGTTCAACAATTAATAATATTTTGCTAATTTTGGTTCAGATATGTATGTATGTATATGTACTTAGGTGTATGCATGTGTGTATATCTGTATATTTTTTCCTGGCATGTTTTACAAGTCCCAGATACGTCATTGCATCAGAAAATTCTTCAGTATATTATTTTCAACAGATAATGGCTTTTTATAACCACAGTGCCATTATCATACCTTACAAAATTAGTAGTAATTCCTTAATAGTATCTCCTACACAGTCCATATTCATATTTCCATGATTGTTTCAAAATATCCTTTTATACCTGGCTTTTTAAAATCAGGCCCCAAGGGCAGCCCCAGTGGCGCAGCGGTTTAGCGCCGCCTGCAGCCCGGGGTGTGATCCTGGAGACCTGGGATCCAGTCCCACATTGGGCTCCCTGCATGGAGCCTGCTTGTGTCTCTGCCTCTCTTTCGCTCTCTCTGAATGAATGAATGAATGAATGAATGAATGAATGAATGAATAAATAAATAAATAAATAAATCTTTAAAAAAAAAAATCAGGCCCCAAACAAGGCTTATACTTTGTAATGTTTCTTATATATCTTAAGTCTTTTTAAATGTTGTTAAACTTCACCCTCTTTTTTTAAAAAAGTATTTTTATATTTTCTTTTGAGAGAGGGAGAAAAAGAGAGCACAAGCCAGGGGAGAGGCAGAGGGAGAAGTAGAAGGAGACTCCCTGCTAAGTAGAGAGCCCATTGTGGGACTCGATCCCAGGACCTGGAGGTCATGACCTGACCTGAAGGCAGACGCTTAACCATCTGAGCCACCCAGGCACCCCCACCTTCTTTTTTTGTACAGTAGTTTATTTTTTGTAAAAACCGAGATATTTGTTTTATAAGCATATTTCACATTCTGGACTTAGTTGATTTGTTTGCTGTGATGTCCTTCAAATTCTCTATTCTTCAAATTTCCTATAAAACTAGTAGTTAACGTTAGAGACTTGATTAGATTCTGGTTCAAATTTTTTATAAGAATACTTAATAGAAAAAAAAAGAATACTTAATAGATAGTCTGTGTGGTTTCTACTGCATCCCCTCAAGAGCACAAAATGATCTGATTTTGGGGTTCGGATATTAATCAACCTGATCCACCCATAATAAATTCCCCATTAATCTTTCTTCAGGTTTTTTTTTCATTAATGATTATTTCCTAGATCCTTTATTTCACTACAGTTACAGGATAGTGGGATTTTTTTTATCTTTTTATTATGAAGAATTTCAAACAGAGACAAAAATAATGCACTCCTGTTCATTACCCAGCTTTGATAGTTATTAATACAAGGCTAATCTTATTTCATTTATACTCCCATACGTATGTCAGTACTCCATACTAGATTATTTTGAAACAAACCTGAAATATCATCTATAAATACTTCAATAATTATTTTTAAAAGATAAAGACTTTTTATTTTTTTATTTTATTTTTAGTTTCTTAAAAGATTTTATTTATTCATGAGAGACATACAGAGAGAGGCAGAGGCAGAGGGAGAAGCAGGCTCTCTGCACGGAGCCTGTGCAGGACTTGATCCCAGGACCCCAGGATCATGACCTGAGCCAAAGGCAGATACTCAACCACTGAGCCACCCAGGCATCCCAAGATAAAGACTTTTTTAAAACTATAATAGTATTATATTTCTCAGAACTGATGATAATTCCTTAACCATCAAATGGATAGTCTTTGTTCATATCTTCCAATTATCTCATGTAATTTCTAATAGTTCTTTTAATTCAGCATTTTTATTGAGATATAATTCATGTAACATTCATCATTTTAAAGCATACAGCAGTAGTTTATCTTATACTCACTATTTTGAACAACCATCACCACTATCTGATTCCCCTGCTCCTACCCCCCCAAATCTTACATCTATTAGCAGTTAGTTGGTCCTAATTTCTTCCTCTTCTCTTTCCCTGGCAATGATTTACTTGCTGTCTCCATGGATTTGCTCATTCTGGACATTTCATATAAATGGAATCATAGAATATGTGACCTTTCATGACTGACTTCTTTCATAACATTTTCATGTTTCATCCTTGTTGTTGCATATAATAGTACTTCATTCCTTTTTATAGCTGAATCATGTTTCAGTTTTCTTAATTAGGTACCTAGGAGTGGAATTGCTGGGTTACATGATAATTCCATCTTTAACTTTTTAAACTGTCAAACTCTTCTATAGCAGCTGCACTATTTTACATTCCCACTACCAGTGAGTGAGGGTTCCAGTTTCTCCAGATCCTTCTTCTATTATCTGACTTTTTGATTTTAGCCATCTTACTATGTGTGAAATATTATCTCATTGTGGTTTTAATTTACATTTCCTTGATGATGTTGAGCATTTTTTCACACACTTAATGGCCATCTGTATATTTTCTTTGAAGAAATATCTACTCAAATCATTTACCCATTTTTAAATAGGATTTTGTGTTTTTACTTTTGTGTATTCTGAATACTCTCACCTTATCAGGTATATGATTCTCTGGGTTGTCTTTTCAACTTTCTTGGTAGCATCCCTTTGATGCACAAAAGTTTTAAATTTTGATGAAGTCCAGTTTACTTCTTTGATTGCATGTACTTTTGGTAACATATCTAAGAAACTATTACATAATCCATGGTAATTCAAGTTTTTACTTTGTTTCTATGAATTTTAAAGTTTTAGCTCTTATATTTAAGTCAAAAACCTAATTGAGTTAATTTTTATACATGATGTGAGAGTAGAGGCGTGGATATTCAGTTGTCCTAGCACTATTTGTTGAAAAGATATTCTTTCCCCCTTTGCATAGTGTTGATGCCCTTGTGAAAATCAATGAACTATTAATGTATGGATTTATTTCTGGACTCTTAAGTTAATAACTCCATTCATCTATATCTGTCTTTATGCCATGACTACACTTTCTTAATTACTGTACATTTTCACAATAAAAAGTTATAATTACTGTAAATTTGAAATCAAGAAGTGTAAAGCCCCTTTTGTTGTTCCTTTTCAATATTGCTTCTGCTATTTTGTATATCTTGCAGTTTCATAGTAATTTTAAGATCACCTTGTCCATTTCTGGTAAACAGCCATTTGGAATTTTGATAGGGATTACACTCAAGCTACAGATCAATTTTGGGAATTTGCCATCTTAACTTTAGTAATTTTTTCAAACTGTGAACATAGGATGTATTTCTATTTATTTTTATTTTCTTTCATTTTATTCAGCAATTTTTAAAATTTCCAATATACAAATATTTTTGGTTAATATTTTTTGGTTAAATTTATTCCTAAATATTTTATTCTTTTTGATGCTAATGTGAATGGTTTTTATAATTTTACTTTATATTGATCATTGCTAGTATATAGAAATACAATTGATTTTTAGGGGTGCCTGAGTGGCCCAGTTGGTTAAGTATCTGGCCCTTGATTTTGGCTCAGATCATGATCTCCAGGTCATGAGATTGAGCCCCATGTCAGGCTCCACACTGGATGTGGAGTCTGCTTGGGACTCTCTCTCTCCCTCTCCTTGCTCAAGCATGCTCTCTTTTTCTCTCTCTCTCTAAAAAAAAAAAAAAAAAAAAGAAAAAGAAAGAAAAAGAAGAAATACAACTGATTTTTTAATTCTTTTTATTTATTTTTTTTCTTGAGATTTTATTTATTTGTTCACGAGAGACACAGAGAGAGAGAGATAGAGGCAGAGACACAGGCAGAGAAAGAAGCAGGCTCCATGCAGGATGCCCGACGTGGGACTCGATCCCCGGTCTCCAGGATCACACCCTGGGCCGAAGGCGGCGCTAAACTGCTGAGCTACCAGGGCCGCCCCATACAACTGATTTTTGTATATTGATCATGTATTGTGCAACTTTGCTGAACTCATTTATTAGCTCTAAAATTTTTTATAGGTTTATGGTGTTTTAGACATCAGATCATGGCATCTGCAAATAGAGACAGTTTTACTTCTTTCTTTCTAACTGAATGCCTTTTATTTCTTTTTCTTGCTTATTTTCCTATCTAGAACCTCCAGAACAATGTTGAGTAGAAGTGACAAGAACAGACATCATTGTCTTCTTCCTGATCTCAGCAGGAAAGCATTCAGTCTTTTACCATTAAATATGGTGGAAGCTGTGGGTTTTTCCTAGATGCCCTTTTCTCAGATTGAGTTTCCTTCTATTTCTAATTTGTTGTTCCTTCTATTTCTAGTTTGTTTTTATCATGAATATTGGATTTTTGGCAAGTGCTTTTTCTACATCTACTGAGATGATCATGTGGGTTTTTTCTCCCTTTATTCCATTAATATGATGTATTTTATTTTTTATTTTTTTTTAAGATTTTTATTTATTTATTCATGAGAGAGAGAGAGAGGCAGAGACTCAGGCAGAGGGAGAAGCAGGCTCCATGCAGGGAGCCTGATGCGGGACCCGATCCTGGGACTCCAGGATCACGCCCTGGGCCGAAGGCAGGTGCTAAACCACTAAGCCACCCAGGGATCCCCAATATGATGTATTTTATTGATTGTTATTTTTAAAAAATAAGATTTGATGCCCAGCATGGAGCCCAATGCAGGACTTGAACTTATGAGCCTAAGATTAAGACCTGAGTTGAGATCAAGAGTTGGATACTTAACTGACTGAGCCACCCAGGTGCCCCATATATTGATTGGTTTTAACCAATCTTGTTTTCAGAGGATAAATCCCACTTGGTCATAATGTATAATTCTTTTTATTCAATTCTTATTCCACCTTGCCAGTATGTTGAGGATTTTTGCATCTATATTCATAAGAGATATTGGTTTGTAGTTTTCTTTTCTTGTGATGTATTTGCCTGATTCTGGTATCAAGAGTAGTTATGGCCTTATAGAATGAGTTACAAAGTGTTCCCTATTTTTGGAGAGAGTTTGAGAAAAACTGATGTCCATTCTTCTTTAAATATTGGTAGTGGGACACCTGGGTGGCTCAGTTTTTGAGCGTTTGCCTTTGGCTCAGGGCGTGATCTCGGGGTTCTGGGATCGAGTCCCACATTGGGCTCCTTGCATAGAGCCTGCTTTTCCTGCTTTTCCCCTGCCTATGTCTCTGCTCTCTCTCTTTGTGTGTCTCATGAATAAATGAATAAAATCTTTAAAATATATAAATCTTTTATATATATATATATTAATTATATATGTAGAATTCCTCAGTGAAGCTCTCTGGTCCTGGGCTTTTCTTTGTTTGAAGTTTTTTGAATATTGATCCAGTCTCTTTACTTTCCATTGATGTATTCTGATTTTCTGTTTCTTTATAATTTAGTCTTACTAGGTTGTGTATTTCTGGAAATTTGTCCATTTCATCTAGGTTGTCTAATTTGTTGACATAAAATTTTTGTAGCACTCCCTTATAATTCCTTTTATTTCTCCAAAGTTAGTTGTAATATCTCCCCTTCATTCCTGATTTTTGTAATTCTAATCTTCTTTGTTTTCTTCTTTCTTTCTTGGTCAGTCTAGTTAAAGTTTGTTGATTTTCTTTTCAGAGAACCCACTTTTGGATTTGTTGATCTTCACTATCTTCTTATGGTCTTGTCACTTTTTTAATATTAATATTTAATATTTGTTTTCTTCAGCTTCCTTTGGGTTTAATTTGCTTTTTCTAGTTTCTTAAGGTGGAAGTTAAGTTTATTGATTTGACAGCTTCTTTCTTTCTTCCTTTCTTTCTTATTTAAAATAATCCCTATGCCCAATGAGGGGCTTGAACACACAAATCAAGAGTCACATGCTCTACTGACTAAGCCTATCAAGCATCCTAGCTCGCTCCTTCCTTCCTTCCTTCCTTCCTTCCTTCCTTCCTTCCTTCCTTCCTTCTCTTCCTCCCTCCCTTCCTTTCTTTTTTTGAGAGAGTGGGTGAGCAGGAGTGGGAGGGGAGCAGAGGGAGAAGGACAAGCAGACTCTGTGCTGAGCTCAGAGCCCAATGTCCCACATGGGGCTCCATCTCACAATCCTAAGATCATGACCTGGGCCAAAATTAAAAAAAAAAAAAAAAAAATCAAGAGTCACACATTTAACCAACTGAGGCACCCAGGTACCCTTCTTTCTTTTTGGATGTAGATGTTGTTTGTTGGATGTAGATGTTTAAATTTCTCTCTTAGAACTGCTTTCTTTGCATCCCATAAGTTTTTATATACTCTATATTTCATTTTTGTTCTCAGTGTGTTTTCTAATTTCCATTTTGATTGGTTATTTAGGAGTGTGTTGTTTGATTTCCACATATTTTTGTATTTTCCAACTATTATTTTGTTACTAATTTCTAATTTAATTCCACTAGGATCAGAAAACTCAAAAGAACACTTAGAAAAACAGATGAATCACCAAATCAGCAACTCAGGAAGCTTTATAAGTATCAGACAATAAAATAACAAGAAAGGAACATTGGAAATGACAAGAACCCTGGGTCAGACACATCACCTGACACATTCTGTTGTATTTTCTCTATTTCAACATAGCAATACAATACAGTATTTTACAGCTTGTAAACTAAACCCTTGTTCTTCTTTAGCTAATATGATACCATAGTTACTACCACAGCAGGACACTGGCTTCAGTACAACAAAAAAAAGCCCTAACTAAAGAGTCTTTCTAGAAGCCAACCAGGAAAGGTCCAGAATTGTGAGTAAGGTTTTTCCTTCTTGCCTTTACATTCATTCATTCATGAGCAGCACAGATGGATACAAATGTATCATTCTTAAAACCTTTGCATACCAATTCAGATCTTTAGTATACACACACACACACACACACACATACATACATGAATGATACCTCAAACCTAATCCAGTGAAGGATGAATATGGATGTGAAGCAAGTCCTGTGCTCTAGGATTAGAGGTTTGAAATAAGAATACTTTATTATATATATAGACGATCTTTCATCCAACTTAGCTTCCTCTCTAGGCCCTTCACTTGGCTCAGCCTCTATTCATATGCAGCACCAGCTTCTTATTTATACTCGTTCCCAACCTTCCAGTAGAAGGAGATTGAGTCATGGAACAAACCAGTTTAAACCAAGCATCCCATGAAACATTTTCAAGATGAAGGAATTTTAAGAGAACACTGTGGTAGAAAAGTTAGGTAGTTCAATATGCTATATTCCCCCAAAAGATAACTGATAGAAGAGTCTAACCCACCCTCAAGAGATTCCCTCCTGAAGAATGTAATGGCTTCTGGGTTGGGTCCATCAATTTTGTCTCATTCTGAATCTTTTCACTCTGGCATAGGAATTATTATTATATATCCTTTTTTGAAAGGAAAACAACTTCCCTATCTAGGCCACTTTCATAAGCTTAAGATTGTGGGAGTTTAAAATAAAGTGTACAAGTTCTAGGGAGATTTTCCATGAAAGCCTGTGTTAGGATAGCAGTGTTGGAGTTCCTTTGCCTCACTCCTTACCCTCATCAAAAGAAGAGGAGGTGATGCTATGGATCCTGAACTAAAAATTATGGCAGTACCAGCTGCCCTATACTGACCCTATCTATCCTGCTTTTTCTACTGTTTTCTGATTGATGCCTAACCCTTGAACTTTTCTGATTGCAGAAGGATAGTCACTTACCCACCATGGCAAAATTCTATGCCTCTAGGAGTAGGGCAGGTCTGTGAATCTCATCCTTTTCCTGAAAGTAAGCTGGCTTTCTCTGTCATGTTGGGGCCTGCTGGGCTTTCAGTGGATATGAGGCTATCATATGGCCAGTGCTCTGATAGAAGTGGCATTTCTTGGGCTGGAGTAGTATGCATTCCTTGGCATGATAGTCTAGACATTCATTTGTAGTACCAGTGTTATTTGCATATGTGCTTCTGCATGTTCTTCCCGTTTGGCCACCTCTCATTCCCAATATTGAATACCCTACCAGATCTGGACACAGATTCCAGGCCCTCGCAGACTTCTTATAGGTGAACTCCAGGGGCACCTGGGTGGCTCAGTTAGTTAAGCATCTGCCTTGGGCTTAGGTCATGATTCCGGAGTCCTGGGATCGAGCCCCATGTCATCAGGCTCCCTGCTCAGGGGGTATCTGCTTCTCCCTCTGATACTACCCCCTCTCATGCTGTCTCTCTCAAATAAATAAAATCTTTAAAACAAATAAATAAAATATTAAAAAAAATAAAGTTGAACTCCACTGCCTTGTCCTCCTTCCTTCAAGCTCTAGAAGCCCCTCCATATCAGGTGGCATTAATATTCTTATGATATGCTAGTTTGGTTGAGGAAACTAAAATTCAGAGTAAGTGGCGTACCCACAATAGCACAATGTCCACAGCTAGGACACAGCAAAACTATTATATGATCCCAGGCTTCCTTCCATATAACACAACTGTTTTTCCTTTAGTGTAATTACTTAAATGCTTTATGAATCTTCATTCTCTTTGGCAACATCTAATTTCTAATACCCTTTTTGGTTCATATTATCTTTACAGTTGATTAAATATATGATAAATTTTTAAAAAAAGATTTACTTATTTGAGAGAGAAAGGGAGGAGGGGCAGATGGAGAGGGAGAGAGAGAGAATCCCAAGCAGACTCCCCACAGAATGAAGAGCCCGATGTGGGACTCAATCCCACAACCCTGAAATCATAATCTGAGCAGAAATCAAGAGTCAGACGCTTCACCAACTGAGCCACCCAGGCACCCTTGAATTGTTTTTAAATATTGGGCTGAGTCAGTAGGAAAAAAGAAAGTCTTAAATATCCATATGGAAAAAAAAATAGCCTCTATCTTTATCTCACTTGATGCACAAAAATTAATTCAAGAAATGTCATAGGCATAAAGTAAAAGTTAAAAGCATCAAGCTTCTAGAAGAAAATATAAGAAATTATCTTTGAGGGGATCCCTGGGTGGCGCAGTGGTTTGGCGCCTGCCTTTGGCCCACGGCGCGATCCTGGAGACCCGGGATCGAATCCCACGTCGGGCTCCCGGTGCATGGAGCCTGCTTCTCCATCTGCCTGTGTCTCTGCCTCTCTCTCCTTCTCTCTCTGTGACTGTCATAAATTAAAAAAAAAAAAAAAGAAATTATCTTTGAGGGCAGCCTTGGTGGCTCAGCGGTTTAGCGTCACCTTCAGCCCAGGGCCTGATCCTGGAGACCCAGGATCGACTCCCACATCAGGCTCCCTGCATGGAGCCTGCTTCTCCCTCTGCCTGTGTCTCTGCCTCTCTCTCTCTCTGTCTCTCTCATGAATAAATAAATAAAATCTTTGAAAAAAAATTATCTTTGAGACTTAGAGTAGGCAAAATTTCATACAACAGAAGTACTAATTATAGAAGATAAAGTTAGTTAGACTTTATCAAAATTAGAAATTTCTACTCATCAAAAGACACCATTAAGAAAATGAAATAGGCAAGCTGAGGACTGAAAAGAATATATTTGTCATGCATATATCTGGCAAAAGACTTGTATCTACAATGTATAAATAAACAATAAAAAGACAGTACAGGGCACCTGGGTGGCTCAGTGGTTGAGTGTCTACCTTTGGCTCAGGTCGTGATCCCAGAGTCCTGGGGTCGAGTCCTGCATCAGTTTCCCCATGGGGAATTTGCCTCTGCCTGTCTCTCTCTATTTTCTCCCTGTGTCTCTCATGAATAAATAAATAAAGTATTTTTTTAAAAAGTGCAATAAAAACATACAAAAACTTAAACCAATATATCACAAAAAATATTTAAATGGACAGCACATGAAAAAGGTTCAACATCATT
The DNA here is from genome assembly GCF_905146905.1 of Nyctereutes procyonoides. Lineage (NCBI taxonomy): Eukaryota > Metazoa > Chordata > Mammalia > Carnivora > Canidae > Nyctereutes > Nyctereutes procyonoides. The sequence goes on along the minus strand of NW_026575140.1, from coordinate 42,916,028 downwards.
TATCATTGGAAATACAAATGAAACCCACAAATGGATACCATGCCTGCTCACTAGAAGAGCCTAATAACAAAACAGAGTGGCTTTTAAAAAACAGCAGAACTAGGGGTGCCTGGCTGGCTCAAGTGGTAGAGCATACAACTCTTGATCTCAAGGTCATGAGTTCAAGCCCTATGTTGGGAGTACAGATTACTTTAAAAAAAAAAAAAAAACCCACACACAAGAAGGCACCTGGGTGGCTTAGTCAGTTTAATGTCTGCCTTTGGCTCAGGTCATGGTCTCGGGGTCCTGGGACTGAACCCCATATCAGGCTCCCCACTCAGTGAGGAGTGTGGTTCTCTCTCTCCCCTTGCCCTCCACTCATGTTCGTGTGCTCTCTCTCAAATAAATAAATAAATAAATAAATAAAATCTTAAAAAAAAAAAACACATGAGAATGACTAAAACAGTACTTAAGGTTGATCAAGCCCCATATCAGGCTCCCTGCTCAGCAGCAAGTCTGCTTCTACCTCTGTTCTCTCAATCTCTCTCTCTCTCTCTCTCTCTCTCAAATAAATAAAATCTTTTTTTTAAAAAAGTGACACAAATACTTTGGAAAACTGCAGTTTTTGTTTTATATAGAGAGTATAAATCTCTGTCTATCCCATAACCTAGCAATTCCATTCCTAGCTTTCCCAAAGAAATAAAATGATGTATCCACAAAAGACCTGTACAAGAATGATTTTTTTTAAAAAAGACTTACTTATTTATTCCAGAGAGAGAAAGTTTGCATTCTTTGAGTGGGAGAAGGGGAAAGGGAGAGAATATCAAGCAGACTCCCCACAGAGCCTGGGGATCCTGACCTAGGCTGGATATCATGACCTGAGCAGAAATCACCAGTTGAAGCTTAACTGACTAAGTCACCCAGGCACCCTGACATATACAAGAATGTTGTTAGCAACTTAATTCATAGTAATCCCAAAATGAAAATAACCAAAATCACTTTCAGTTGGAGGGTAGAAAAATCCTGATATATTTATTAAAAAAAGTACTATTTAACAATAGAAAGGAACACACTACTGCCACATGCAACAATGTAGACTATCTCAAAAATAGGTTGAGCAAAAGAAACCAAAACCAAAAATTACATACTTAATTTATGTGAAATTCAAGAATAGACAGAGTTATCTATGATTATAGAAATTAGAAAGTGGTTACCTATGGGCTAGGAAGTGGAATTTGAGTGGAAGGATTTACAAGAAAACTTGAGATGGTTGAAATGTTCTATATCTTTGGTGATAGTTGCATCAGAGTATACGATTGTCAGAACTCTTAAGGTGATCATTTAAAATCTGTGCATTTTAATGTATGTAAACTATATTTTAATAAACAGACAAAAATATATTTGGGGTGGAATTCACTTTATATTCTGAAAAATATGAGGATATGTGAAAGAATGATGGGAAACAGCCATGAAAACATTTCATTAGCATCTTATTGAGGGTTACATTCAAGAGAGTTACAGAATAGTGTTATCTTTAATATTAAAATTATTATTTTAGGGATGCCTGAGTGGCATAGTCAGTTGTGTCTGACTCTTGGTTTTAGCTCGGGTCATGATCTCAGGGTTGTGGAATTGCGCCTTGCTTCGGGCTCTGTTCTCAGCGCAGAGTCTGCTTAAAGATTCTCTCTCCCTCTGCCCTTCCCCTCACTAAAAAATAAATAAATAAATCTTTAAAAAATAATATTTAAACATTTTTAAATTGCAGAACAATAATGAATATAAATAGAAATACCAGTGTCTCAACTTTTTTAGCCAATGTTTTCTCTTTTTTCATTAAATTTTTTTTATCAGAGTAAAATTTATATATTGTAAAATCCACAGATCTTTAAAAACAAAAAAAAACAAAAAAACAACAAAAAAATCCACAGATCTTGAGTGTACAATCCAATGAGTTTTAATAAATGTATACCCCTGTGTATCAAACACCCAGTCAAGAAATAGAACATTTCTATCACCGTAGATCTAATATATTAGTTATAGTTTTTCTCTGCTATCTCTGTAAGATCACTGAGATTAGTGTGAAATACTTTTGTTTCCATAACTATCATTACAAATAATAGCAACGAAACCCCAGCATTATTAGAACCATGAAGGATGATAATCATAGTAGCTGAAGAAGTTAGTTGATCTCTAGGACTGTTCTAAGAACCCTACGTCCAAATTGTGAAAAGTACCTGAGACAGCTAGTATTTAGAGTGTTATAATATAAATTCCTTAATAGTACTAATAATGGATAATAATATCTTAGGTAATACATTCCAGTGACCTAATTAACCAGTGTGAAGGTTATAAAGAATTATCTTCCTTTAGTTGCCTTAATTTTTCTTTTGTTTCTGGTTGTCCAAATATCTGTAGTACCTGTGTTTTAAATATTTCAGTGATAACATAGGATAGTACTTCATAATAATAATAGCAGACCTTTTCCATCGTATTTCACCCCAAAAAAACCCTTAGTACTTTCTAGACTGTTTATAATAGCTAAAAATCCATGAAAAATAGGCACCTTTTTGGTAGAATGTGCTTTAAACAAAGTGACAAAGCAAGCTACAATTTGTGAAAGATACTAAAGGAAAATGTCATCTACATTTGAAATTATGAAGCGAACATTCATTTCTTTTTTTTAGACAGAAAAATCAATGCCCAAATTTTAGTTTTGCTAATATACAAGATTTGAACTCTTTATAAAAGTACAGTGATATTTGGGCTGATAATAGAATCCTTTTTTAATAATGACATTAAATACCTCTAAGGAGTCACTAAATATTACAGGCAGTTAAAAATTACTATAGAATTGTGACTTACTGATTTTCCTTTCCCTAATTTTATTCACATCCTGAATTCCTTCCCTTCTCTGGCCAAATCTAGTCTTCTCACCTTTTCTTCCTCTGTTTTCTAAGGATCTGGGAGCTAGTACTCATTGCTGAGTGGAAAGAAGGCTGGACTTCTCAATTAGTAGCTCACTCCTCCCTGAAATCCCAATTTTAACTGTTCCTGCTGTGGATTACATAAGTTCTAGGATCATTTTTAAGCATCTTTGGGGTTTTAAAGTTAGAGGACCTTGATAAAACTTTGAGGGGAAAAATCTTAGAGAAGTAAGATTATGCCTTTTTGTATATCAGTAGCCAGATACATAAAAATGTGTTATTTACTAAAGAACATATAGTAGGATAGTGAGGGAAGGTAGATTTTCATTTTTCCCTCTTTGTATAGTCATTGTAGACAGATATTTTTCCTTTTAACCAACACAGGTGGCCAAAAATAGAAAGCAGAAGAGAAGCCTCATTTTTTTTCTCCCCGCCCCCCCAATAAAGGCTCAGTATTTTAAGGTGAAGGGGGAAAAATACACACACATGTGTGCACACGCAGACTTATGAAAGCTAGAAAATGGCTTTCAAAGAAAAATGTATGATCTATAGTTGTAATGTTTAGATATCTGGCAATTGAAAAAATAAATTTTTGATAAAATAGGAAAACAGATTGACATAAATGTACATTAGTGTAGTGACTTTCATGTCTTGTACATACACAGTGAAATGGTTCTGGGCAATAAATTCTTGGAAAGGTAGGGTAGGATTGGATAAATGTCATAGTTTATGACTGAATACATATAAACAGGTGAGAACTCAAGATGGAGAGGTAATAATAACCACCTGATAAAGAGACTTAAAACCTTTTCACCCTACAAAAAGATTGCTTTAGAGTTAGAACTTGATATTACAGTTTGATTTTTAAAAAAGATATTGGTTATATTTGTGGCTACTATGGATACATAAAATAAAAAATGGAAAGCCTTCTGTTTCCCCAAAATAAAAAAGTATTTATCATTTAAAACCTTAACTGTAAAAAAAAAAAATTGATGCTATAGATTCTAGAACTAATATCAAGATTATTGTACAAGGTGACACAGCCACTATTACTGCCAGGGTGTCTTAGAAATAAAGAATCATTGACAGTGGAGAATTATATAACAATTTCAAGTCAGCTTCCAAACTAAAGTTTAATTCTACAACGTTGGCAACATCATAAGCCATCAGACCCTTTTTTTAATCCCCCAAATCCAGCCTGTGCTGTATGTAGCACTTCTAGATTTCAGGTTTTCACACCTTTTATTTCTGCTTATCAAAGCCTCACCCTTCCTCCTCACAAGAATCCTTCTATAAGATTATTACAGCCCACTTTGATTTTCCCTTTCTCTCAATTTTTGTAGCACTCATACTACTGTTAGATCTCTTCTCTGCTGTTTACGAGGCCAGAACAATTTGTTCTCTTTCTTTGTACACATTAGTTAGCAAGTGCTGGGTGATTAGTAAGCATTACAGAAAATAGTTTAAAAGGAATTCAGAACAGCAAGCAATTAATAGTGTGATAAATGGTGTTTGGAGGAAGTGGATCATAAATGGGACCTAAACTAAAGAAAGATTTGATCCTGGTAAAGAAAGAAAAGGCATTCTAGCCTAGGATCACAGAATGAGCTGAGGCCGAAGTGTGCATATCTAAGTGACTGGGCCTACAGGTGTCATTTCATATTAGATTAATTAACTAATGAACAAATGAATTCAGAGTAGAGTAGTTTGGCCAAGGTTACTGGACTATTCCTTTTACATCATTCATTCATCACACATTTTTACTTTTAGGGTACAAGATGAAGAAATATTTATTTTCAGGAATTCAAATTTTAATGGGGCAGACAGAAATGTAAAAACTATTAAAATAATTTTTAATTTTATTGGAGACAGTAGTTTCCAATAAGAGGTATGCACAAGGTGTGTAGGAACACGGAGGAGAAACCTGCAGAGAGAATAGGGGGATATCCTGTAGGAAAGGCCAAATTTTCAAGGGCTTTAAATGCCATACTCCATCATTTGAACATTATTTTGGTTATTCTTGAGACAAGTCACTGTGTCAGAGCAACTTTATGAACGTTTAAGAAAGCACTTACCCTTCCTAGGATTTCCTCGTGGGTTTTACTAAGAAACTTCTGAGAGTTTTCTTGGCCTGGCTCCATAATTATACTTCAGGTTTAGCAGACAGCAAAAGTCAAGATAAAACTGGAAGAGTCAGCATCTCTAAACTGTTTGGAAATACCATCTCAGAAGGTAGTAAACCTTTAATATTAAATTTTCACAAATATCAAATTGAGATGCCCTAATTAGTGTGGAGAGCTGAAATATCTACAAAGTGATATTTGAGTTTATTTACAAAGGTGATAATTTAGTACATTTAAAATCTGAAAAGAAAGAGCAAGGAAAATAATACTGGTTTGAATTTTGCAAGTTTTAAAAGCATTCTCAAAGAACTAAACATAAGTATTTTTGTCTCAAATATTTATTTTCAGTCATTTGATTCTTCAAAAATCACAAGGAAGAAAAGTATTAGAACTTATTCTCCAACAACTGGAACTTGTCAGATGAGCCCATTTGCTGCTTCTGCAAGCTCTAAAGAACAAGAGCACAAAAATGAACCATCAAACGGTTAGTTGAACATTCTTTTCCATTTATTGTAATATTTTTCTAGTTATTGGTTAAATCAGAATTTTTATTTAATAATCTATGGATCTTGCAGCTTATTTTTTTCTTTTTTCTTAAGGAATTTGATGTAAAGAAGGCTAGAATATAGGTGCTACTTTGGATATAAATGTAAACTTTCTAGGTACTTATTTTAAAATGCTACTGCAGACTTTGTTCTCTTACTATCCCATCCATTAAACAGAAATTATAGTCTGACTGCCTTCAGCTACTATCAATTATAATGGTTACAGATATACCCCTTAACAAGCTATCCATCATTTGCATAATTAAAGAGCATATAATTCAGGTACTGCTGCACTACAGTTTAAGAGAGATACTTCTAAATGTTATTTTTATTCATGTTGTCCATTTAGTTTTATCCACATTTCGTTTATCTTTATATAGCCTGCTTTTATTATATTTCATTACCGTCTTTCCTTTTACTATTTTAAATACATTTGCAAAAAACTTATAGTTTTCCACTAAAGAATAACCTAATTTTAATATGGAATTGTTTATTTAAAAATATTGTTAGTTTAATTTAATATATATTTCTTATTCTCTGGTAGTTTATTGCTAAAATATTTATTTAAAAGATATATGAATCTAGATTTCATAGATTTAATTTTTAATATTATAAAAGGTCATGAATCATTGACATGTCAAGTTTCTATAATGTAAAATTCTAAGTAGGCTCAAATTTAATAAAATATATTTTAGATGTGCTGTGATTAGCCTAATTCATATTTTATTGTTTAACATTTATTGAGTGCTAAGAATATACTAGAAGCTACACAGAAACAAAGAAATCTCATTTTACCTAATTTTTTGTAATGAAACCCATAATGAGATCTTAAACTTTTGAATGACTTTTATTTTACTTTAATCAAATGCTTTTTATCTTACAGCTATTACTATTAGGTTTGCTTTCACAAAAATGTATGAAGATGTATACATTTTCTTCAAGCTCTATCTGTTTTTAATACACTTAATATATCCTTTGTTTAAAATTAAAAATTAGTGTCTTAGAGATGGCACATCTCTATACTGAAATATGAATAGATTTTAAGTGGATACGTACTTGATTTCCATATTGAAATTAAATATGGACTTAAGGGAACATTCCTTTTGCCCATAAAAAGATTAGTCACATGATCCCGGTTGACATTTAAGTGGATAATTATACAGATTATTGTACTAAGTAAGCTCTTTTTTAAAAAGTCATATAGCAAGGGTTCCTGGGGTGCTGGTAATATTCTATTTTTAACTTATATAGTGGTTACACTGGTTCATTAAACTATATATATATGTTTCATACACTCTGATATATATGTCTCACATAGAAAAGTCTCAACATAGGAGAATTCTCTAGGATCTTATATCACATTATGTCACTTGTAATCATTACATTGCTTGTCTTAATATTTCATCTTGTACATGTTTAGAAATAAGAAAGCCTGATTCTTCTGAAATAATTTAAGTTCCAAATGATCTCATAACTTCTATTAACAATTCTCAGTTTTTAAATATTGTACAAACATAAGGTGCAACTGAAATAAGCACTTTTATTTAAATAGCATTTTCAAGGGCATTTTAGGTACAATTCACTTCCCATTACACTTAGTATATAATTTAAAACTGTATCATGACTTTTAAGGCCATACATCATCAAATACCTGACCATCTCGTCTGTCTCATTTTCTGTTACCATTCCCATGTTTACACTACTTTAATAACTCTTACTTTCTTGCTATTCTTCAATCATGCTAAACTCCTTCCTGCCACAAGGTCATTGCACTTGAAGGTCTCTCAACCTATATTCCTTCTGGAATTCTCTTTCTCTAGGTATTTATATGTACTTTCTATATACATTTGAACTGTGTACTATGCGGACAGGTGACTTAGTATTAAATTTAAATACATTCGTACTTATAAAAGCAAGAAAAATCTATTTCTACATCTTCCCTCTACTTAGAGTCTATATGTGGGCCAAAAATGAGGTGAGTGGTTCCAGTTCATACATTTGAGATATATATTTATTTACTTATCATCATATATGTTTCTCATTGTTATATGTGTTTGTGTGTGTATCATTAAATTGCTGCCCTCCCCTACCCCTTATCAAATTTCTCCAAACTATTATGCTTTTCAGTAAAGAGGAAGGATGCATCAGACTTATTAATAACTAGAGTGGAAGGATAAACAATAAATTTGCATAGTCAAAGAGAGTATTAGGGAATTAGACAATAGATTAGATCTGTAGAAATCATCCGGACTGTAGCAATGTAATAACATAGAGAGATAAAGAAATGGAGAATATGATAAAATGGTAAAGAGAAATGATGAGTAGAATAAGAAGCTCCAACATATGTCAAATAGGAGTTCCACGAGGAGGAAATAGGGAGAATGGGCTGAGGCAGTATTCTAAGATAAAAGGACTATCAATTTTTCATCATTTCAATTTCACAGTTAAGGAAAGATGAGAATTTCCAGGTTGGATAGCATACTTAGTCTCAGCAGGATGAATGAAAATAAATCCACACCTAGTCATATCACGGTAAAACTACAAACTATGAAAGACAAAGAAAATATTAAAGGCCACCAGAGAAAAGACATATAACCTACAAGGGAATGACAGACTGATAGTGAATTTCTCATCTGTGTCAACAGATTCCAGCAGGAAGTGGAATAATACCAACTAAAAATCAAAACTGAATTTTTTTGTTCAGGAAGTGAAGATGAAATAAATAAAAGATTTTTTTCAGACAAAGTCTGAGAGAATTTACCATTCATAGATACTCCTTGAAGGGACTACTAAAAAACGAACCTCATATAAGTAAACTGAGCCTCAGGTAAAGGAATGGAATACAAAGAGCAATGGTGAAGAAAATAAATTAGCAAACATGTTAGTAAATTTAATTTAAAATCTAATTATAGGGACACCTGGGTGGCTCAACGTTTGAGTGTCTGCCTTCGACCCAGGGCATGATCCTGGAGTCCCGGGATCGACTCCCACATCAGCGTCCTTGCATGGAGCCTGCTTCTCTCTCTGCCTATGTCTCTGCCTCTCGCTCTGTGTCTCTCATGAATAAATAAATAAAATCTTTAAAAAAAAGTCTAATTACAGAAATGTGACTACAAATTCTGCTGACTATAAAGCAAAAGACAAACAATTTGAGATGGGATTAAAAGCAAATAGGCTGTAATGGCATGGAATATTGATGAGGGAACAGAAAGGAGCTAAAGTGTTTTAAGATTCTTATAATCTTTAGGGAAAAGAGTATCTGTTAATTGACTTTGTAATTTTTTTTAATTGCCTGTAAAAATGGGGAAAATAATTATATCTGCCTCAGAATTCTTGTGAGAATTAAATAAAGTAATATATAGAAAGCACTCAGAACAGTGCCTGGCATGTAGTAAGCTTCCAATACATATTTCCGCTGTTTTTATTGATATCATTATTATTTAGTCTTTAAAAAAAAGACATAGGATAATTAAATGTAAAGGGATAGAAAAAATATGTATTAGCTTTAAAAAAAAAAAAAAAAGAATAGCTGGTGTAAGTATATTGGTATAGACCAAAATAGACTTTAAGGCAAAAAGCCTTATTGAAGATGATAGGAATCTTTACCTAGTGAGAGAAGGAAAGAGTCACTACCAGAAAAAAAAAAAAAATTCCTGAAACTATGTGCATCTAAAACAAAAATAAAACCTAATGAAATAGGGCCAGATTACAAAGAGAGACTCACAAATCCCTAGTTTATAGTAAATTTTAAAGTACCTCTTCAAAAACGATGAAATAGATAAAACCTTAAGAAGGCTATAAACAATTTGAACACAGCTAAGCAAACGTGATCTAATGAGCTGTGGTCAAACAAGTCTGATACCCAACACGTGATAAAGCATGACCTAGAACTTTTACAAAACTATAACCAGTTTGCAATCACAAAGAAGTCTCAACATACTAAAATTGCTGTCACCTTCTCAACCAAAATTCTGTGCAATTAGGAATCAGCAATAAAAAGGCAGCCCTCTAAAAATTTTAGCCCACAAGTTTGAAAACCTAGAGCCTTCTAAATAATCCATTGTTCAGGAAAATCAAAATGGAAAATATAAAATATTTAGAATTGAATGATAATGACAACAGAAAACTTACAGGAAAACTTTACACCTAAACACTGCATTATACTAAAACAGTTCTTAGTGGAAACTTTATGCTTATAAATGCATGTATTTAGAAAGGAATAATGATTGAAAACAAATAAGCCAAGCATTCAATTTAGAAGGATGGAAAAAGAATAGAACAAATCCCACAAAATACAAGAAAGGAAATAAAAGATATAAAGAGAAAATATTAAATAGAAAACAAGGCAATGATAAAGTAACAAAATCAAAACCAGATTCTTTGAAAAGACTAACCAAATGGTAGACCTCTGGCAAGATTGATCTCTTTTTAAGTGGGAGAAGGAACAGACAATATGTATTTCTAAGGAACTGATAAATTACTATGAGTTTAAATATATGATGAGCAGTTTGAGATATATGAGCCAAATGCTTCTTAATGTGGTCCACAATCTAATTTGGGTGAAAGATTTTAAAACTTACCATTCTGCTTCTTAAGTATTAATGTTTTAGTAGCTAAAAAGCAATTCCAATTTTCTCATTTTTACCTTTCTATTCAATAATATAGGTAATATTTTAAGAATATTACATTTCCTCCATAGGATCAATAAAGGTATTTTGAATTTTAAAAAAGGAACCATTAACATTGTTATTTTTCATTAATTGATTCTCTAAAGAGATTCTTCACTCTCCACTCTTGTTTAATAATAATAACTTAGTTAATTAAAAGAATATATGATTTTGGGATCCCTGAGTGGTGCAGTTGGTTGAGCATCAGACTCTTGGTTTCTTCCTTGATTTCATTTCATTCTATCAGCAACTTGATCTCCCAATAACTCTTTTTAGAAAAAAATTACCAGTGTTTAATACATTAGACAAATCACGTGAACCTCTCTGAGTCAAGGTTTTCCTCAACTCATAATGTTTGGTTTGATGATGATGCCTAAGATGCATACCCACTATAAACTATATGTGTCTTGAAGCAGCATCATACCTGCCTAAACCTGTTTAAAGAAGCATAGCATCCTGCTTAAGAAAACAATCTTAGTAGCCAGATGACTGGCATTAGATCCTGACTCTGCCGCTTACTATCTTTAGGGCTTGGGTAAGTTATGTGGCTATTCTGTGCCCTATGTTTCCTCATCTGTAAAATGGGAGTAAGAGTGACCAATTCAGCGCACCTTGGTGGCTCAGTGGTTAAACATCTGCCTTTGGCTCAGGTTGTAATCCCAGGATCCTGGGATGAAGTCCAGCATCAGGCTCCCCACAGGGAGCCTGCCTCTCCCTCTGCCTGTGTCTCTGCCTCTCTCTCTCTCTCTCTCTCTCTCTCTCTCTCTCTTTCTATCATGAATAAATAAATAAAATCTTTAAAAATATTTTTTTTCTGTTCTCTGATATTCATATCACTAAGTTGGTTCAGAAACTGATTAACAATAATTTCCCTCATTGTTACTTTGGATCTTATGGCTTCTCTCCAAAAACAAAAAAATAAAAACCCCCAAAAACCAAAACCAGTATCATAACTAAATTATTCAAAATAGCCTTTAATTCTAAAAAGAGAAAAACTTGTGCTTTAGAAATTTAGCCAAAGTACTAGTTACCACTCTTGTTTATTAACTTTCCATTATTTGACTCGTCTACATCCTTAAATTCCAATAGTAAGAGTTTATTTAACAAAGGATTAAAGGGAAAAACAGTAACAATATTTTATTGATGATTTTAAAGAACTCTGAGGAAAAAGTCTATTAAAATCCATTTCTCAAAAAATAAAATCAAGCTGGATATGAAATCCCATGATACACATGAAACCTTATTCTCAGAAAATCTTTGCCTAAAGGTTAATAATACTAATTTCCTGACTTTTGTGCTATGCTATCTGCATTCAATAAAGCTCCACAATTAAATATTAAAATATTTTGTTCCTTTAACTGTAATTAATTTTCACATTTTAGAGCCATTAGTCAATAAAGTTAGGTGAGAAATAGTAAAAGAATGCTTTATTTGAATTTTCACCAGGTGTTCAATGCCTGCTGAAACATTTTTATTATTGTAAGGGGATCAGATATCTTGTCCTATAAAAAGTAATCAATAGCCTAATAGCATTAATCTCAATCTTCTCATGGAAGGACTTATATTTCTAATATACTTTCCAACTGTTAAATAGGAGTTTTAATATCTCTGAGAATAACATTTGGATCATTTAGCAGAGACTGGACTCTAATATATCATTAAGAGTATTCCAGTTACTGAGGTGCCTCAGTGGCTCAGTCAGTTAAGCATCTGACTGTTGATTTTGGCTCAGGTCATGGTCTCAGGGTTGTGAGACTGAGCCTTGCATTGAGCTCTGTGGCTTAGGGTTCTCTTGCTCCCTCTCCCTCTGTCTCTCCTCCCCCACAACTAACATGTGGTAAAGAGCTACACGTGAGCCAATGGTGGCGCTAAACCGCTGAGCCACCTGGGCTGCCCAGAAAATATACTTTAAATAAGCTTTTTCTCTAGTAATAGGTGCAAGTAAGAGTAATGGAATAAAAATTAAGTGAAGAAAAAAGTACAAACCAGCATTGGAAAGTCTGTTCCAGACATTAATACGTTAATAAATTACATTTGAAAATTTAAAGAAATTGCCTTTGTGTTATCTGTGTACTCGGTTTCTGTGTGTGTGTGTGTGTGTGTGTGTGTGTGTGTGTGTGTGTACTCGGTTTCATCTAAAAGTATTGGATCTTCCTGCTGTATTACATAGAGCTATATATCCTATACATATACATATAGAGCATTTGAAATGTGGCTTATCTGATTTGAGATGTGCTACAAGTTTAAAACACACCAGATATCAAAGACCATATGAAAAAGAGAATATGAGTGACCTCATTAATAATTTTATATTATTATGTGTTAAAATATAGTATTATGAGTATATGGGGTTAAATAATAAAAATTTATTTCACCTGTTTTTCCTTTGTGAAGAATAAGGACATTGAGTTAAGTAATAGTTCCTGTGCCAGTTGTTGAACAAATGGAACAACATGAAAATACAAAATGTAAGGAGGTTGTCACCAATGATGCATTTAAAAAATTTTTTTCTCTGGGCTTTTTTTCATTAGTAGTAAACAGTTTGGATTATTCATTCATTTGCTTGTTTATTCATTGAATAAACATTTACTAAAGGCCAGTACACATAAGCCATTAAGAAACTTTTTGCTAATATGTCCTCAAATACTTATTATACATCAAACTGTTTAAATTTTATGGTGTACTATAGTATGAAGTACAGTAGAACCAACTATGAAAGGGAGAGCTCATAAAACAATTATCTATTTGACCACCAGTAAGTGCAAACATATCCTGCTAGAGCTGTAAAATCAAATTTACATTTCAACCTCACACAGAGGATCTTTCCAAGAATTTACTAAGTCATTATGCATTTTTTCAATATGCATTTTAAAGTCAAGCACATTTATCAAATTTATTATACTGTGACATCACTAGAAACTCACTATTTGTAGATGGTAATATCACCGACTCCTTGTTAACTTTGAGGCAAAAAATAGGGGTAAAATAATACAAAGTGGAAACTTTAAGATGACATTTTTTATTAAAATATTTGATGAGGGATCCCTGGGTGGTGTAGCGGTTTAGCGCCTGCCTTTGGCCCAGGGCGCGATCCTGGAGACCCGGGATCGAATCCCATGTCAGGCTCCCGGTGCATGGAGCCTGCTTCTCCCTCTGCCTATGTCTCTGCCTCTCTCTCTCTGTGACTATCATAAATAAAAATTAAAAAAATATTTGATGAAAGTATCCTTTATCTAGTAAAGATTTTTTTTCTGTATAAAGTCATCATGAATAAAAAATTGGGATATTGGGAAATAAAAAAAATAGCTATTGAAAAGTTGATAATAGTGATTCCCAAAGCAAATTCCAGGATACTTGTTATTTTCCTACTTTCCTTTCATTAGTCTATCCTTTTATTTTTTGTTTAAACTTTGGCAATCTAAATTCTATTTAGAATTTGACAAATTTCCCCTTAACTTTAAGTTCTTCTTTTTATTGCATATATATAGAAAAGAGGAAAAAACTGAACCACCTCAGTTTAACCGAAAGGAAGGAATCTACAACAAAAGACCATGATGAGTAAGTCTGTTGTTTTTGAAATCATAAATACATGTATCTTGAAAGAAAAGGATATTTCTTAAAGTGAACATTTAAGAGAAATAATTTATTTGCAGAAATTTAAAAATACACCTGAGTTCAAACATTTTTTTTAAGAAGTAAAATATTTTGTGATGTGTTTTACAGTATTCATGTGATCATAATACATGGTATCTTAATGTTTTTTTAAGATTTCTTTCTTTAGGGCAGCCTGGGTAGCTCAGCAATTTAGCGCCACCTTCAGCCGAGGGCATGATCCTGGGGACCTGGGATCGAGTTCCTTGTTGGGCTCCCTGCATGGAGCCTGCTTCTCCCTCTGCCTGTGTCTCTGTGTCTCTGCCTGTCTCTCTCTCTCTCTCTCTCTCTCTCATGAATAAATAAAATCTTTTTTAAAAAAAGATTATTTGAGAAAGAAAAAGAAAGTTCAAGTGGGGTGAGGGGCAGAGGGAGGGGGAAGGAGAGAATCTCAAGCAGACTCCCCACTGAGCACTTAGCCCCCATGTAGGGCTCAATCTCACTACCCTGAGATGAGATTATCACGTGAGCGAAAACCAAAAGTCAGACACTGAAGTGACTGAGCCACTCAGAAGCCCCTGTGATATCTCAATTTTAATACTCATGAGTACAGTCTCTCAGCCCATGAATAAGAGACCAGCTTAAGATAAAACTGAAGAAAACACCTTTTCAGATTTTATATAGATGGAAAAGTAATCCATCATCTGGTAACATAGTGCCTAACAAATAGTTGGTTCAAGAGCTAGGAACACAGTGAAGCCAACAGAGTAAGAGATCCAGAGGAACTCAGGAGGCTTATATGCCAGTACCCACCTAATTTCATATTGGCCAGCCATTGCTGCCTTGAATGAAGATATTATCTATAAATATCTACTTCCCATATATAATCTGGAAAGAATAGTATATTTATCCATTGAGGCTGGAAAATTGAATTAAGCAGAATGGGAGTTAAAGTAGTTCATATGTTCAGCTCATTTACCCTTTCAGCTATATTAACTGTTTGCCATACAATATGATGGATAGGTAAAGAAGAAAATAAAGTTTCTCCCATTGGGAACTTATGGTCTTATGTTGTAAGTCAATATACCTTTCCAAACTTAGAAATAGGTTATGTGTTATGTTTCAAATTTTTTAAAAATCATTTGAGTGAAATTCAGAATGCATTTTTCATACAAATATTATAATTTATGGTTATAATGCCAGAAGTCTCTTTTTCTCATAATATAGCTGAACTATAGTATTAATCAGTAGTAGTCTAGATTAAAATATATAAAAATTGAGTGCCATTTAGAGTACAACAGGGACAAAGGGAAAAGTTTCTCAAAGAAATTTTCTTTTGACATCTATATCATCATACCCCCTTTATCTACTTTTACTAGATACTTTTCCTAGCCACATTTCCCTCAACTCCAGATATTCTCATGCACCCTGTCCCACTAATATTTTTGTTGTAAATTACTACACCTTCCTTCCCATAAGTAAAGTTCACATTTCTTCAGTGAAGCCAATATCAACTAGATATTAAAAGGAAAGCATTCTTGGGGTGCCTAGGTGGTTCAGTTGGTTAGGTGTCCAGCCCTGGTTTCATCTCAGGTTATGATCTCCGGGTTATGAGACTGAGTTTGAGTGTGGTTCCCTCAGCACAGAGTCGACTTCAGATTCTCCCTCCCTCTCCCTCTATTTCTCCCCCCACTGGTTCTCTCTCTCTCTCTCTCAAATAAATAAATAAATAAAATCTCCCCCCCCAAAAAAAAGGAAAGCATTCTTTTTAACTTATTAAATACATTTTAAAATTGGCATTATATACACACAGAAAAATCTCAAATTGTACAAAAGGACATACAGGGAGAGCAAGTGACAAGTAACAATTTTTGAGGCATGTATAATCTTATATTTGAAAGCAGATACTTAGTGTAATATAAGACTGATGATTCACTGAACTCTATCTCTGAAACTAATAATATACTATATGTTAATTAATTGAATTTAAATTAATAAGTTAAAAATGAAAGCAGATACCTGCTAAATAAACCAAATGAATTTCTGATATAATTATATGAAGTATAACAAACTTAGGAGTAAAAGTAGACAGTGAAGGAGGAAATGTTTTTGGACAACAGTGATAACCATGTAAGCAACCAAACTTAACCCTTGCTTTCCCCTCAGTCAGCTCCACTTAAGCTATTCTGTTTATAGTTTCTTCCCTTCCTTATTCTTCTGAACCCATCAATTTGCTTACAGCTCCAGATTTTTAACAACAGATATCTTAGCAGTGAGCTTTCGAGTAGCAAGGGAGTAAGAACCTATGGTTCACTTAGGAATTTGCCTATATTTATTTAATTTCTCTCAATATTTATTTCTAAAGATCCCAGTTATTTATATATATCACTCCATGACTTGATACTAGAATAAGTGAACTTAAGGACAAGCCAAGATATTTTACAATAGATAAAAATTATGGCTTGCTGATTGTTTTTTCTACTCATTATAAAATTACTTAATCCTACTCAAAGCTATTTTACTAGCTTTTGTAATGCGTCCTTCATTTGTTCTATTTGTTTAGATTTCTTTTATTACCTTGTAAAGCCATTCTAAAGACTTGGTTTTTTAAAATCTGAAATTGAACATTTCTTATTTGCACATCAGTTTTAAAGGATCATAGCATTTTATATTTTGTTTTGGCAATTGTATAGGTTAGGATTGTCCAGAGAAACAGAACCAATCACAGATACATATATGTGTAATAACATAATAATAAGGTATTAATAAAATATATTTAATGATAAGATGGCATTGATGTAATTGTTATTGATAATTAAAATGTATTGGGGTGCCTGGGTGGCTCAGTTGGTTAATCATCCAGTCCTTGATTTCAGCTCCGATCATGATCTGAGGGTCGTGGGATCAAGCCATTGGGCACAATGCTCAGCAGGGAGTCTGCTGGAGATTCTATCTTGCCCTCTCCCTCTGCCCCTCCCCCTACTCACATGCATGCACACACACTCTCTAAAATAAATAAATCTTTTTTTTTTAAGTTTTTATTTATTTATTCATGACAGAGAGGCAGACAGAGACACAGGCAGAGGAAAAGCAGGCTCCATGCAGGGAGCCTGACATGGGACTCGATCCTGGGTCTCCAGGATCACACCCGGGGCTGAAGGCAGCGCCAGACCACTGGGCCCACCGGGGCTACCCTTAAAATAAATAAATCTTTTAAGAAATAACTAAAATGTATTGATAATGATTTATATATATATACTTGCATATATATAGAGAGATTGATTATTAAGAATTGGCTCATGCAGTTACACAGGCTTAACTCCATCATCTCCCATCCACAAGTTTGAGACCCCAGAAAGCCAGTGGTGTAATTCAATTTCAGATCCAAAGGCCTGACAACCAGGGGAGCTGATGCTGTAAATCCCAGTTCAAGAGTAGAAGAACAACATTCCAATTCAAACAGGCAGGCAGGATGAGTTGCCTAGGTGGCTTAGTGGATTGTCTGTGCCAACTCTTCATTTCGACTCAGCTCACGTTTTCAGGGTCATGAGATCAGCCCCATGCTGGCTATGGAGTCTGTGTCTTTGACTCCTAACAGCATCAATGTATTTTCACATTTGCTTGATCTTACCACAAACACAAAATAATTTCAGAATTCCTATACTCATAGCACTGCTAAAAACAAACCTGCAAAGCATTCAAGATTTGTTTGCAGTCTTTTTTTTTTTACTTTAATTTGACAGTATATAGGCAAATTACTATGTTCAAAACTACTTGGGTTAGTTCTTTATTGTTGTTTTTTATTTTAATTCCAGTTTAGTTAACATACAGTTCTGTATTAGTTTCAGGTGTACAATATAGTGATTCAGCAATTCTAAACATTACTCATTTCTCATCATGATAATTGTACTTTTTAATCCCCATCACCTATTTCACCCATCTCTCCCACAAAGCTCCCCTCTGGCAAAAATCAATTTGTTCTCTGTAATTAAGAATCTGTTTCTTGGTTTGTCTCTCTCTTTTTTTTCTCCTTTGTTTGTTTTATTTCTTAAATTCCACATATGAGTGAAATCATACAGTATTTGTCTTTCTCTGACTTATATTACATAGCCTTATACTCTCTAGTTCCATCCAGGTTGTTGCAAATGGCAAGATTTCATTCTTTTTTGAATAATATTCCATTGTTTATATATGTCACATCTTCTTTATCCAATTCATCATTTGATGGATGTTTGGACTGCTTCCATAATTTGGCTATTGTAAATAGTGCTGCAGTAAACATAGAGGTGCATGTATCCCTTTGAATTAATGTTTTTGTATTTAAAGGGTAAATACCCAGTGATGCGATTACTGAAGAATAGGGTAGTTCTCTTTTTAACTTTTTGAGGAGCCTCCATACTGTTTTCTACAGTGGCTGCCCCAGTTTGTATTCCCACCAATAGTGTAAGAGGGTTCCTTTTTCTCCACATTACTTGGATTAGTTCTTTGTTTGAAGAATTAGTTATTCACTTGAAATAGTTTGGTTTTCTTGCTTCTGTTTGTATTCAATTTTAATTTTTTCTCTCATCTTTTTTAATTTAATCTTTTAAATGATGTCAAACATTAATATGGTTCTAAAAGCCAAAACTTAACAAAAAAGTATATTCAGAAAAGTGTCACTCCCTGCCCCATTTTTCCTATCTACTCCCTGTATGTAAACAAATTCATTAGTTTGTGGTTTACATTTTGCTTATTTTTATAAAATTAAGTTGTTTCATTTCTTTTTTCTGATTTCTCTTTTTATGCAAAGATGGCATACAGTGTATACTCCTTTACATTCTTTGTTTTTCTGTTAGTATATATCCTAAAATGATACCTTGTTAATCAATTTGGCAAGTTTTAAATATAAGAATTCTTCCAACAGGAAAATATAGTTCCATATTCTAGGTTTAAATTTTTTTTTCCCCAGAAAACAAGCAGTTAGTGACAGGTCAATAAAGCTCATTTATAAACAAACACCTACACGTTAATATTTTATGTGAACTTCTATATCCTTTGTACTCTGAAAGGAAAATATATTATATATTTCACTGGCATTGGCTTTTCTTCCTCTTGGAAATTTGCTGCTGGCTACTGTCACTGCTATGAAAATGCAACAATGGAGACTGTCCTTCTGCAGGGTTTACTTCCATTAAACTTTTTATTTTCAGATTGTAGATTCACACACATGCTGTTGTAAGAAGTAAAACATGATGCTATATATAGAAAATCCCAAAGAATGCACAATGACTGTGTTCCTTACTATGTAACTGTGAGTAATTAGTGTTTTAGTTTCCATATATGTAAAATGGAGATGTTTACCAAAGAGTTATTTTTAAGATTAAGATATAGCTTGTGAAGTTAACAAGTATCATGCTTTGACTTTAGAAAGAGCTCAAAGAAACTTAGCAATATATTTCATCATTACAGTCCAGCTATCATCCAAAATAATCGGTTTAGATAAACAGAATAAGTATAAGTATAAACAGATAAGTAGAGGTTCTGTGACCTATTTACCTTTTTCTCTATTAGACATAGTAAGTAGGGGGATCCCTGGGTGGCTCGGCGGTTTAGCGCCTGCCTTTGGCCCAGGGCGCGATCCTGGAGTCCTGGGATCGAGTCCCACATCAGGCTCCTGGCATGGAGCCTGCTTCTCCCTCCTCCTGTGTCTCTGCCTCTCTCTCTCTCTGTCTATGATAAATAGATAAATAAATCTTAAAAAAAAAAAAAAAAGACACAGTAAGTATTAAGAGGATAAAGGAAATCTGAGGATTTTGTCCCTGTAATGTACATATAACTTTCAGGTTTCTTGAAATTATATACAAATACAGTCTCTTACAGATAGTGACTTTTGATATAAGTTTTTGGTAATGGAATTAATTATGAGTTCATTTGTGGCCTTTGAGAGTATAGTACCAGTAGAGTGGTAAGGCAGAAATCTGAATATAAGAGTTTAATTTCAGTACGGAGGAATAGAGATTGGGTTTGGACCATTATTTTAAGCAATGATTTATGGGGGGAAAATTCATTAAATTAAGTAAAAGAATTAAACAGCCTCAAGGGCCAAGTAAATCATATACTTGTAATATATGATTACATACATCCCTGGGTGGCGCAGCGGTTTAGCGCCTGCCTTTGGCCCAGGGCGCGATCCTGGAGACCCGGGATCGAATCCCATGTCGGGCTCCTGGTGCATGGAACCTGCTTCTCCCTCTGCCTATGTCTCTGCCTCTCTCTCTCTATGTGTGACTATCACAAATAAATAAAAATTAAAAAAAAATCTGCTGTAAGATTCTTGTAGCACTCACAGTTTGGGCCAGAGAGTGAAGAAAACAAATAGGTAGGAAATCCAGGATTACACATTAGAAGGACATGTGTGTGGCAGAAGGTTAAGGGACTTTCTTTTCTTTTTGTTATTATCCCCAGCTTTATTGAAGTGTAATTGACAAATAAAATTATATATATTTAAAGTTTGTAACAGAATGATTTGAAACATATGTGTGTACCCATTCCATGAAACTGGTTGCAGTCAGGATGGGAGGAGTTGATTTCATCTAGGAAGAAGTAAAAGAAGGAGGAAGAGAAGAAGGAGATTAAAATAAAAATGGGGGTCACCTGGCTGACTCAGTCAGTAGAGCATGCAACTCTTGATCTCAGAATCATGAGTTGAGCCCCATGTTAGATGTAGAGTTTACTTAAAAATTAAATTAAAATTAAAAAAATAAAAATGAGAAGAATGATGTATTGTCACCTAGTCCACTGGTCATGCAGTGAAGACAAGTTTTCCTCTAAAAGCAGCTCAGGCATGTGAAGGATATCCTGGAAAATAGTTTTCCCAGTTATTTGATACTCAGGCCATACAGCTAGCTCTCCAAGGTTGTCAAAAACAGTTTGCCTAACTGAGCCCCTCAATAACTATCTTAATTTGAGAGGCAGAATTACTAACAGACCCTTTGGGGATATTACATTGTACGATTCCTGGGGACTCCATTTACATCTTACTCTATCTGAACAGAGAGCCCCTTGGATAGCAACCCTGCAGGACCCACCCTTCCCACATAATTACATGAGGGTCAACAAGGAGTATCATCAGTTGCTTAAGGTGTGGTAAGATAGTGTAGAGAGGATCTGCCACTTCAGTCCTCCCAGGAAAAGAAGGCAAGGTAAAGAGCCCTTCGGAATGCTTCTCATGGTGAAATAGCCGGTTTGCCTCAGCTTTGCCCCCTTGAGGCAGTAGTAGCATTGGTATAATGTCGGGGAAACTGGAGGTTCCCGGCCATGGGTGGGAGTCACTTAAGCCCTCTTGCTCCTTGAGGCTTTTGGAGCTCAATGGAAGGAGCTGGATTTCTTTTATGACACTCTTTCAAACTGAGGTTCAGGTGATAAGTAAGGCTTTTCATTGAAAATACTTGATAATCAAGGAAAATTTTTAAAGAAAAAAGATCACCTGCAATTCCATTTTCCTCACATAAATTTTAGTTTTTGCATAAATGCTGTTTTTCATTCCTTGTTTGCATACATGTATTTTACTTGGAGGGAACATATTGTACATATTTGTTGCATATGAAAATTTAACATATCAGTCTTATTTTTAATAGCACAGAAATGTTAATGGATAATATTGATATAATTTTGAAAAGCATTTAAATAAAATTTCTTTTTTTTTTTTTTCATAAAGTCAATAGCATAGATTTGTGGTCTCTGAAACAGTAGTCACTAGCCAGCCACACATGGCTAATGAGCATTTGAAATGTGACTAGTCTGAAATGAGATGTGCTATGAGTGTAAAGTACACACTGGATTTTGGAAAAAAAAAAAGCATACAATATCTCATGAATAATTTTTATTGATTACATGTTGAAATGATAATACTTTAGATATGTTGGTTAAATAAAATATATTATTAAAATTAAGTTCACTTCTTTTTACTTCTTTCAATGTGTCTACTAGAAAATTTTAAATTACATTTGTGGCATACATTTTATTTCTGTTAGACTGCACTGATGTAGATTATCATATACAGCTATGAGATCATAAAATTGGACAATAAGGGAATAGTTAAATCATCTTTGGCATGTTTACTAGATATAATATTGTGCAGCCTTTAAAATTATAAACCTATGGGTGATGTGGCCAAAAAGTATATGTATTATATTAAGGAAAGAAAGTATGATATAAAATTATAGAAATTGTTTTTAAAATACCTAAGAGAATTTTTCCTGTATGCTAACATGCTAACTAGGGATATGTTCAGAGATAAGATTACAAATGAAGTTTCCTTTGTTTTCAAATTTAAAAGAATGCCTTTGTAACCTTTTTTCACTCTGAAATTATCAAAGCCATCAAACTTACTTTTTTATTTAAAATAATTCCTGGGTAACCCTGACTCAGGCTTAGATCAAGGTAAATAAGGAGATGGTATATTAGGGTTCTCAAAGTGGAACTGTGGAGAAAGGAGCAAGCCAACTAACTAGATCTTCACATCTCCCACTGTTCAGAGGAAATGAAAGCAAAAATCCCAAAGACAGGTTGGTTTGTAAAGGGATGAAAGACATTTACATCTTTCACTACTTTGTAAAGAAAAGGATTAGAAAACTGAATCAGATCTTTTTAAAAGAATTAAAGGTGTGAAAATGACTTGCTATTTTAAATGCTTCATCTTGCTAATTTTTTTCATTTATAGATTCATGATGTTGCTATCTAAAGTTGAGAAATCATCAGAAGAAATCATGGAAATAATGCAAAATTTAAGCAGTATACAGGTTAGCTTTTTTTTTTTTAATTTATAAATAAAATAAGTTTTATTTATTTATTCATGAGAGACACAGAGAGAGAGGTAGAGACACAGGCAGACGGAGAAACAGGCTCCATGCAGGGAGCCTGACATGGGACTCGATCCCAGGTCTCCAAGATCACGCCCCGGGCCAAAGGCAGCGCTAAACCGCTGAGCCACCAGGGCTGCCCAGGTTAACTTTCTTTTTTCCTTTGGGGCGTATAATTTTTCATATGTCTACTACTTCATTTGAAAAAAGAAAATAGGAAAGAAGCCCCAGATTGGAGAATCCAATCCAGGAAAGAATTTTCAGGGAATATGTCTATTTTACTTTTCACGAGAATTTCTTTTCTTATATGAATACTAACCATAATCTTTTAGTAATATCTGGCTTTTTCACATTTTAAAGTTTGCAGTGTTGACCTGCCAGCAAAAGTTAAATTTCTTACCACAGAGTTTAAGTTTTTCAGATGAAAGGAACAGTAATGAAAGGAACATTACTGATAACTAGACTTACCAGTAATGCTCTATATGTAGAGAACTTAACTCATTTAAGATGTCTTTCTTTTAGGCTTTGGAGGGCAGTAGAGAGCTTGAAAATATCCTTGGGATCTCCTGTGCATCCTGTTTCTTACAAAGAGAAATGCGGAAAATGAAAAAACTAAGTAAGAAAAATTCATGGGTTTTCAGTGGCATCTCTCTGATTCCTTATTTCTAAACATTAGAATATATCTAATGTTTTCAGTTTTAGAGATAAACTCAATAATCTTTCCCAAATTTAAATCTGATAGACTTTTTTATATATGGCACTACTGGACATGTAATGGAAATCTTATTTAAAGAATAAGAAGCTGGGCAGCCCCGATGGCCCAGCGGTTTAGCGCCACCTTCGGCCTGGGTTATGATCCTGAAGACCCGTGATCGAGTCCCATGTCGGGCTCCCTGCATGGAGTCTGCTTCTCCCTCTGCCTGTGTCTCTGCCTCTCTCTCTCTCTCTCTCTCTCTCTCTCTCTCTCTCTCTGTGTCTGTCATGAATAAGTAAATAAAATCTTTAAAAAAAAATTATAGGGATCCCTGGGTGGCTCTGTGGTTTAGCACCTGCCTTTGGCCCGGGGTGTGATCCTGAAGACCCGGGATCAAGTCCCACGTCAGGCTTCCTGCATGGAGCCTGCTTCTCCCTCTGCCTTTGTCTCTGCCTCCCTCTCTCTCTGTCTGTCTCTCGTGGATAAATAAATAAAATCTTAAAAGAAAAAAAATTATAAGAAGCATATATCTTTTCCCAGGATATGTTACTTCGGGGATTCTTGTTGAATATGAAGGAAAAGAATATGCCTTCAGCCTGATAATCAGGCTTTTTAAAAATCTGGTGCTTATTCTTTAAATAAGATAAAATAAGGTATTACATTTTGTACTTTATACCTATTATGTATTACTTCAAATTATCTTTTTCTCATGAAGTTATCCAAGGATGAGAAATTATTCATATTCTATGCTAAATCTTAACATGAGTATTTTTGTTTTTGTTCTTTTAGTGATAAAAGTAACAGAACAAAAACTGTTTGAAAAGAAGTGTTCAGAATTTTCCAACAAAGGTAAAGAGTTGTGTTTTCATTTATATTAAAAGATCCTTTCATCTCATTTCGCCAATCATCATGAGTCCTTTTTTACTGTGGTCTTTTTAAAAGATAATAAATCTCATTTGAAAACCTTATACTGAATTTGGCAGGCCATGTCTGATAAGATAACTTCTCTGATTATTAAACTTTTAAAATATGTTTTGAAATACAATTTTCAGTTTAAGATTTAGATTTTGTCTTTTTATTAAAAGTTCTTCTTGAGCATACAGACAAATAGGAACAAGCATTAATATATAGCAACTTTTTTAATGGTGAATTAGGATTACACAAAGCATAAAAAGTTACTTTGTAACCAGCGTTTTGAAAACTTTCAGATCATTAATGATGTTTGATCTACTGTGAACTCATATGCCTCTGAGCATTTCACAGCATGGGAAACTAAATTAGCAGGCTTCCCATAACACATGCACGTCCATACCTCAGTAAGCAAAATGATCATGGACTATAAAATATTAAAACCTTTAGACCAACTTAAGAGGGATCATTTTAATATTACTGACATAAATGCCATTTTGCAATCTCTGCAAGTGGAACTAGGCCTTTAAGCGGGTAGCTATGTTTTAGTCTACCATTTTTGAATACCAATGACTACCAATTATTGAGGACCAGTAATTCTAAGTTCCCAACACTAGGATCAGCAGATCTTTACCTCTACTCTGCACGATATCTATTATCACTGTCATTATAGATAAGGAACAAAAACAAAAAATGTTAAGTAACGTACCCAAACACACTATTTTTTTTTATTTTTTTTTAATTTTTTTATTATTTTTTTTATGATAGTCACAGAGAGAGAGAGAGAGGCAGAGACACAGGCAGAGGGAAAAGCAGGCTCCATGCAGGGAGCCCAACATGGGACTTGATCCTGGGTCTCCAGGATCACACCATGGGCTGAAGGCAGTGCTAAACCGCTGAGCCACCCAGGCTGCCCAACACACTGCTATTTAAATGTCAGAGCAGGAATTCCAACTAAAGACCAGTCAAACCTCAAAAAAGTATGCTTTTTTTCCATTGTTCCATGTTGCCTCTTCCTACAACAAATGAAATCACTTAGTCAACCCAGCTTTTAGATTCAAATGAGGCATAACTGAAACCACTTCAACCAATCTAGTATATTGGATTATATTTAGGATCTTTAACAAGCCAGTGATGAGTTTGCATGGAAAGTACTAGGATTCCCTGTTATTTCCAAAGGCCACCTGGTAATATAGGGCAATAGCCCTGGCAGGACTCCTCCAAAGCTCATGAAGGAAGAGAGCTGAGCAGGTTTCCCGAACCATTCAATGGAGCAGAGTTAACTTCCACTGTGATCCCAAGAATTTAAGAATATGAAGTTAGCTCTTAGAAAAGGCTTAAGACCTCTTCTTTCCTATACTGTGAAACTTGATTATAATGTGTAGCTGGATTTCAGTGGTTTCAGTTTCTTTTTCCTTGAGAAGTTTTAGAGGATCATAAATGGGAAATTGGATTGTTGATTATTTCCCAACCAGAGGAAATCTATATATTATGTGCCAATGGTGTGGATTTTTTTCAATCTGTAACTTCCTAGAAGTGACCAGAATTAGGCTTTACAGAGTTGGCTTTCACCAATTTTTGAGAAATGAGGAAGGGAAAATTGTAGAATAAATAAGTGAATTGTCACTTTAATATTGGGGAAGAAATTTCCAAAACTATCGTTTCCTTCCCTAAACATTTATTAAGACATTAAAGGTATATTCCATGTATTAAAAGTTATCTCCTTTCAGTTATCTATTATATACCAATTCTTTGTGTGTTTATGCATGACCAGCTTTAAAACTATTTTCTAGGATTTTAGGCATTAAAACTGACTTGCTCATTACCAGGTTTCCCTAAGGACTGAGTGTTTGTTCATGCATAAAGGAGATCCTGTGACTAAATCATGTTTTAAAATTTCTAATAAGGGAACCCTGGGTGGCGCAGTGGTTTGGCGCCTGCCTTTGGCCAGGGTGCGATCCTAGAGACCTGGGATCAAATCCTACGTCGGGCTCCCAGTGCATGGAGCCTGCTTCTCCCTCTGTCTATGTCTCTGCCTCTCTCTCTCTCTCTCTCTCTCTCTCTCTCTGTGTGACTATCATAAATAAATAAATAAAATAAAATAAAATAAAATAAAAAAAAACAAAATTTCTAATAAGCATGATTATTTGTTGTGGCCAAAATGAAAACTGAATTTAAATATATATAAAATATATAATAGCTATAGAAATATATATTAGAATATATGTCATCTTCCATTTGTTTCTTGGCAAGAGCTGAATTAGCTCTTTACATTTCCTGAGGTATTCAGATCTTCATTAGCTTTTCAATTAATATTTTTTTAAAGATTTTTTATTTATTTATTCATGAGAGTCACAGAGAGAGGACAGAGAGGCAGAGACACAGGCAGAGGGAGAAGCAGGCTCCACGCAGGGAGCCTGATGTGGGACTCGATCCCAAGACTCCAGGATCATACCCTGGGCCGAAGGCAGGTGCTAAACCACTGAGCCACCCAGGGATTCCTTCAGTTGATTTTTTTTAAAGTATTGTTGCGTAAAAAATCTTTTGAAACTTATTTCCTTTAAAATTTGAGTGTTTTTACTGAGTGTTTTTTCCTCTTCTCTGTCTAGCTAATGATGCATTTTTTTTATTTTGGTTTTTGATTAAAGATGATGCACATCGACACATTTATATATGTATATATAATTTTTTGCTGAGTTAACAACTTTAAACCCTTTTTATTTGTATATTCATTTTACAAAGATTTAGCTAGTGTTTTTGACATCTCAAACTAATTTGCTTTATACGTTCCTTATTTGGGGATCTAGCCTTTAGCCTTTTATAGAAATTTCTACTTCACTTCTTTCACTATGCTATTATCCATAATTGCTTAAATTTTAAAATATTTGGGGAATCTTGATAATATTAGAAGTTATGTAATGTTAAAAATAACTCCTATAATATATATGGGATTTGTTTTATTAGGTACTTAAAGAAAATAAGAACAAATTACTTTTTTCACTATAAAAAGAATGTCCTTCAGATTATCATAAAATTTTCCTAGAATAGTTAAAATAGACAATATCAGGAAAATTCCAACATTTAGGCTATTGTTGCTCCTTCAGGTCAGCCCCCTGGTTCTGTTTATTTTTCCATGTCACTCCTAGCTAGCTTGTTTAGCATCAGTTGCAGCCTTTATTACAGAGAAGTACAATTGTAAAAATAACATGCTAGTGTTTTAAATAAATAGACATCTGACACATTTTTTAAGGCTTTACAGGGGAAATTAAAACATATACAATAACATGAAAAGGTACACTGAGATTTTCATAGTTTTCAAAAGAACTGGATGTTGCAAATCAGGGGCTGCTTTGATAGAGCATATGAATAAAAGAGGCTCTCCCTTGCTAAATACAAATTTCTTAAAGGAAGGCTTTCTTTCTTTTTTCAGTTACTTAGGAAGTAAGCCTAACTTCATTTTCCTTAATAATATTGGCTTTTTGACTCTTAGAAAAATAATGAGATGAAAGGTCCTTTTTCTGTTACATTTGGATGTGAATTTTCATAATTATTCTTAATTTGTTATGCTGAAGATTTAAAACATGACCATTCAATGGGTTGATACAGATGGAATGTCACATTATCATCACATGGTAAGGCATGAAATTTATTTACTTTCATAATCAGCCTCTACTTAAAACAACTTGATACAAATATTCCTAAGTCAATAGAGGGTATTATATAGCACTTAGTATTTTCATTTTTTCTGGAAATATTAAAAAATACCATCATTGTTTGTCTAAGACCAGTACTTCCAGTAAACAAAATGTTTTTCAAAAGAATGTAAGCAAATTGTAGAACAGTTGCCAAGATATGAAATCTAGACACATTAGCTTTAGTCCAAAACATATTTTATCTGTTTTGAGAATAATTGTGTAGGTTGCAGTATGCATATTTGAAATGAAATGTAACCATGTGAACTTTACAATTGTTCAAAAAAGTTGATTGTCTCAGCTGTTTGTAATACAAAATATTTCAGAATTTCTAGCCATGGCCTTCAGAAGAAAAGTGCAAGCTATAACGTTTGTTTTCTTTAGCTAACTTACTGTCTTACATTATTAAATTCATCTGGGTTATAGGATTTTAAAGTTTTCGAATTCTTGGACTACAGGACAAATTTTAAGCTCTTTCTGTTCTGACTATGAAATAGTTTGATACTGCCTTTTCATTCTAACCACCCACAGAAGTATTTTTTAATTTAAAGATATGTTGTTCTTTCCCTCACTCAGGCTTGAAAATGTATTTATCATATCAGCCAAATAATTTTACTCCCTAGAAGACTACTGTCCTTTTAGTTTTTTATACCCTCACATTAAACAGTATCTTTTTTCAAATAAATACTTCAGTCTTAAAAGCACTAAAGTTTGAAGTGTAGACATGATGCGTTTTAGAAGAAACAAAAATTCCTTCCTGTGCCTTCATGTTCTTGGTTTATCTGAAGATAAAAAATGGAGATATTAGTTTTGGTGACACAAATCTACATAATGTACAATTGTAGTCCTAGCTCTTTATCAGAATTCTCCTGTCATGTTGTACTTGGTTCATATCTTTCCTATTAATAATGTTAATGCCCTTGTCTTACACTATTCATCACTGTTTTGGGGATACATTTTGACTGCTTACTTGAGATTTGTCTACGATTTAAGGAAAAGCAAATTGATTTATTACTTTTCAAAGCCTTTTAAATAATTTCTTCCATGATTCAAATTTTTGTATACTTCTTTAGAAGTATGATAGTTTTTATCTTTTAAATAACCAGTAAAAAAAATTTAACCGTAGATTTGAACTCACTTAATAGCAATTATATGTTTAAGAGGTGTAAATAACTTGCTATCAGACATTACGAATATCCAGGTGCTCTGTATGTGCTGATGACAACAAAATTGAAACGAAAGACTGTAATAATTCTGACTGGTTTTCTCTGCAGAAGATATTGATTATTTGTGTGTGGTGAGAGATTTGGAAAATTCAATTAAAGGAGTTGTGCAAAGGTTTCATAAATTTTCCTTCTACAGCATGTACACAGACATTGTTGCGTATTAAATCAATGCAGCACTTCACAATATATTTTCTTTGAAACATAAAAATAAATAACATTTAAACAGTTCTGCTTACTACAGAAACAAATTTTATTTTCTGTGAAGCATTTAGTCATGTGCTATCACTGACTCATACACATTTGCCAGCTGTAACAAATTTTATAGACATTTTCTCCAGAGACATATCTCACATACTATGAATTTTTAAATGAGCAAATGGTGAAGAAGGGATGTCAGCAATATAAAAATTGATCAGTTAAAAGATAAAAGCATAAGTAAAGAGATTTGTATGGTAGTCTTAATAGGTTTTATTAAATAAAAATACTATAAAAAGACAGTAATGAACAGACTGAAGACTAACCGTTCTTGAGATGGAGAAAAATTATTCTGGCACATTTAGTAGAAATTGGTTTTATGTCACCTGACAGGTGAACATTTTTTTTCCCTGTTTTAACTCTTAGAGAGAGTAGTCAAAAATCTCTTCAAAAAAAGACTTAGATAAATTTTCTAAGTGGCTTATGTATTAAACACACACATAGAATGATAAAGCAGATATTTATAGTGTTATATAGATAATTATATAGTTAAAAGCAAGACTTCTGTAAAAAGTATTGGGTGAATTTTTCCTCCAGCTCAGACTTATACAAGAGGAAAAGAAGCATTTTTTAATTTATACTGTTCATACCATATGCTTCAGCTCTCTGGAATCTCTCTTTGTGAACTCCAGGCCTCTCTACTGTTTCTCTCTCTACCTGGATTGCTCTTTCTTCCTTCTCTGTCTAGCAGATTCCTCATTCTTTAAGAACAGCTTCAGCTCTCTGGAATCTCTCTCTTTGTGAACTCCAGGCCTCTCTACTGTTTCTCTCTCTACCTGGATTGCTCTTTCTTCCTTCTCTGTCTAGCAGATTCCTCATTCTTTAAGAACAGCCTCAGATGTCACATCTTTTATGAAACTCTCCCCAACTTGCCTAGGTAAAGTTAAATTGCTTTTTCTTCTGGCCTTCTACAACACTTGTCTGAATGTTTATAAATGTATTATGTTGTAGAGTTGTAGTGTATTGTAATTGTCCGATTATATGGCTCCTCCTGAGCTCCTCCTTGGCAAACAAAAGTCGTATCTCTATAGTATAGCCCCAGAGCCTAGTATAGAACCTGATAGAAGGTCCACAGTGCATGTTCAGTGAAAAAATAAAGACAAATGCAATAAGAATTTTTTAAAGGAATTTAAATATTTTCAAATACTTATAAATTACTATCTCCTTACATGCCTCATCCATTCAATACTTACTGCATGCCTACTATGAGCCAGGCACTGTTCTAGCACTGGGGATACGGTAATGACCAAGGCAGACATAGTCCTGCCCTCATGATTATAGAATCTGTCACAAAAGACAAATAATTATAATAAAGCATAACCACATAATAATCATAATCATTATATTAATAAGTTTTGGGGCACTTTTTATCCTAAATTCTTAAATGTACATTCTGAAACAGAATTGGGCAAATCAGTAAAATGTTGAAATGAGAATTTATAACCCTGAAGCTGTTTATAATGTAAAAAAAACTTTATGTTTGGGTTCTTTAATTTCATTTGATTCAGCATTTATTCTGTATCACATATTGTGACAACTTACTTTGAAATGTTTTCTGAAAAACTTTTTTCTTACAGAATTGCATCATCTTGACAGCTATGAATTCCTTAAAGGCATTTTAAACTGAGGTAGGGTTTCACCTTTCTAACTAAGGTTATTAGCCTTGTGAAATTTCACTGTTTTGTTCAGATGGAAACATTTTACTTATATTATCAAATTTGGTATTGTGTGTCTATGAAGAAAATAGGGACATGAGCTTTGGAAGTGTTTTTGAAATTATATTGAATTTATTTTTATAAATTGTAAGAGGACAATCTGACAGGATGTGCGAGTTAGAAGCTGATTGAAAAGAACTGTTGAGCCTAGCTTTAAAAGTCAAGTGCATATTTTTAGGTTAGTATTTAGAGGGCTCTTAATTTAGCATCTTTATTTTTTTTTTTAAGATTTTATTTATTTATTCATGAGAGACACAGAGAGAGAGGCAGAGACATAGGCAGGGGGAAAAGCAGGCTCCATCCAGGGAGCCTGATGTGGGACTCAATCCTGGGACTCCAGGATCACACCCTGGGCCGAAGGTGATGTATTTATTTAATTAAATAAAATATTAAAAAAAAAAAAAAACTAGCCTATCCCAGACTTAGTGGCATCAATATTAAATAAGATTCTTAGAAGCTAACTAGATGTTGCCTACTATCTCTTAGGAAAAATTAATGCAAAATAAATTCTGTAGTGAAAATACATTTCTTTGGAAATTGTATTTCAGGGAACCCTGGGTGGTGCAGCGGTTTAGCACCTGCCTTTGGCCCAGGGCGCGATCCTGGAGACCCGGGATCGAATCCCACGTCGGGCTCCTGGTGCATGGAGCCTGCTTCTCCCTCTGCCTATGTCTGCCCCCCTCTCTCTCTCTCTGTGTGACTATCATAAATAAATAAAAATTAAAAAATTTTAAAAAAAAGGAAATTGTATTTCAAATGATTAGTATTAGCTTCCTAACTTTAAAAAATATTTGCAAAATATATGCAAAATTGTGTCACTTTCCTTCACTAAAATGTTTATTCTGTTGTATGTAACAAATAATAGTTTTGGTTTTTTTTAAGATTTATTTATTTATTCATGAGAAACAGAGAGAGAGAGGCAGAGACACAGGCAGAGGGAGAAGCAGGCTCCCCGCAGGGAAGCTCCATGCAGGACTCCATCCTGGTTCCCAGGGTCACACCCTGAGCCAAAGGCGGACACTCAACCACTGAGCCACTCAGGTATCCACAAACTATAGTTTGTAAAAATAGCTGACATTCATTAAGCACTGTCAATATGCCAGGTACTATTGTAAGTACCTTATACATATTCCATTTAACCTTTTCAGCAATTTACATGACATAACAATTATCGCCTTTATTTTATAGTTGAGGAAATAAGTACAAAGAGGTTAATAACCTTGTCCTAGAATGATCTAAGAGTCAAAGCCAGGATACTAAGCTGAGTAGGCTGGCACCAGAATCTTTGCTTTGCCCAGTCACAATAGTAAACTACGATTGTCAGATGTCACTACTGGTCAAAGGTTTTAGATCCTGTTAAATAGTAAGGATCTAATATATATGCATATACATATGTACTCATTATAGGTTAAACATTTTATACAATTTCTGGCCCATGGCAATCCAACAGATAACTGTTAGATGGCGATCCTAAATACATAGTTACAGTTATACATCTGGCAAATAACATACATATTGAGTATTTGATGGTCTCATTTGAACTTTGGGGAACTTAAAGTACTGAGAATAGCTTTGTGCTCCTGGATCCTAATAAAGACTAGAACATTAGGGGTGATCTTCTGAGTCTTTAATATGAATAGTATTTAACAAAAAAACTTTCAAGAATGAAGGTTGTCCTGCCACTCAACTTCCCATTTAGTGGGAAATATTGGAGAGAAATAACAATGAAATGAAACTGGACTTTACCTTTGAGGCATTTTCCTTGGTTCTTTTGACTTTTCTTCTTACTTTGGCACTTTCTTCATAATCTTACCCTACCCATTCCTTGACTTTAGTTCTCACCTTAATGCAGCTTATGGCTTCCGAATCGATTTTGACCATCTTTCTGAGGTATAAACTCACAACTCAGCTGCCATATGTTTTGCCCCAAGTGTGCTGATTTCATCATCCCCCCCCAAAAAAAAAAATTCTTTCTCATTTGCCTTTTTAGGGATTACATGAATCCAGTGATAAGACTCAAAACCTCAAAATTCTGTCCTTCTTTGTGCCCTCATATGCAACTGCTGCCAGGCCAGATCACTTCTAAAAATGTTTACCTCTTCTTTCCATGCCCCCTGTACTAGGTTATTCCTTCATGACCTCTCATCCAGATTATCCTCCCCATTGTAATCTGCCTCTCTGCCCCCTTGGTCCCTTTCCCCTACAGCCTGTCCTGCTACTTGAAAAGTTATGCCTAAGAAGATACCACTCTGCCATATTCACAGTAAAATCCAAATTTCTATTGCATTCAGCACTCTCTGTAATGTGACCACAGCTTACCTTGTCCTGGTGCCTCAGTCACTCCAGATGATGTGCCATTCTTCAGACACATTCCTCAGAGAGAACATTTCTCATTCCTTTATCTTTGTTCTTGTCTCTCCTCTGCTTGACATGCTTTCTTGACATGTTTCATTATCAAAACTTTACCCATCTTTCAAAACCTGCTTATAAATCACCTTACAGTAGGCTTTCTCAGATCCCTCTTTTCCATGTTGTCTCGTTCCTTTTTTATGCATTTGTCATAGCTGCCCAACTGGTATGACTAAGCGAGGGTATTAAATTCTGATTTTGTCCCGTGCCTTAGAAACTTCTGACTGGCGCAGTACTCCTGATGCCATTGTGGCCAACTCCCCTGTCTGCACATCAAGTCCTGCCCCGTCTCACACTTATGTGATTACTCCACCTGATATTTATTGTTCAGTGGGGGAAATAACCCATACAAATTCACTCCCAGAGCCTTTAACAAGCAAAGCCTTTATAAAATAATGTTACAATAAGAGAGACAGCTACCTATGGATCACAGACTTAGACAGTAGCAGTACAAAGACCAGCAAAGGGGTGGGGGAGCATGATTTGGGCTAATATTAACAGAGGACACTGCAGGAGATATTGGGATAATTTATCTAGAAATAACTGGATAAATCACTGGGTAAACAAAAGTAGAGGCTTAGTATAAACAGAACACTTGGGCAGCCCCGATCGCCCAGCGGTTTGGCGCCGCCTTCAGCCTTGGGGTATGATCCTGTAGACCCAGGATCGAATCCCACGTCGGGCTCCTGGTGCATGGAGCCTGCTTCTCCCTCTGTGTCTCTGCTTCTCTCTCTCTCTCTTTCTCTTTCTGTGTCTGTCATGAATAAATAAAATCTTAAAAAAAAATAGAGCACTTGCATAATGCCAACCTTCTAAAACCTAGTTGATTAATCAAGCTAAAGATACAAGATTTATATTATATACACAAAACAATAATATAAGCCAAGCTGTGATAAGCAATACAAGTTCAGACCCACTTCTTTCCAGGATTCTGGCCAATAGCAAGCACAAAAAGGGATTATGAGTCCATTGAGAATCAAAGTATCAACTTTATTAGTGGAGGAATTGATAACCTCAACATGGCAGGCCCTCTGATAGAAGATTAGGGTAACTAATGTGGAGTGTGCCTAAGACAGAAGTGGAACCCCCTCTCCCATACTGAGTCTAAATCTTGAACGCTGTGAATCCCAATCTTGAACCTGAGGAGAAAGCTGTATCTTTGAAGTAGACCCCATGTCCATGTGCCTCTACAATGCAAAGACCACAGACATACCTATGCTTGATTGCAGATGAGATCAATAGAATGGGCTGGTATCCTTACAGGATGAAATTAGGAAGCACAAAGACCCAATGGACTTGAGAGGAGACAGTGAAAGGGAAACTGAATAGTGGGAAAGAGGTATAAGAGTGACATATGGGGATCCTTGGGTGGCTCAGCAGTTTAGCCCCTGCCCTCAGACCAGGGGGTGATCCTGGAGTCCCAGGATCGAGTCCCACATCGGGCTCCCTCCAGGGAGTCTGCTTCTCCCTCTGCCCTGCCCCTCCCACCCCCCGCCGCCGTGTGTCTCTCATGAATAAATAAATAAAATCTTTAGGAAAAAAAAAGTAACATGTATTATTACTAGTGAAATGTGGATTGATGTTCTGGACTTTGGCCAATCAAGTTTGTCACTCTTCCATAGGGTATAGAGAGCAGAAGAGCTGACAGTTCCTTCCTCTTTAGACTAAGGATTATAAACCTTCCTTTCTAAGAACCAAGTGAAGAATAAGCAATAGTATACGAATACACAACAAACATCGATCACCTCAGGATGGAGTGATTAGGTCATTATTTAAGAGTTCATGATTTTAAAATCAATTCTAGTTATTCCACTCTACATTATCTCTGACAGAGGACCGTCTGGACCCTAGTAGTGGAAACTCTGTACTTTACTAGGAAGCCTGAATTTGAGAAATGGGTCATTTTGATGGGCTGCATAAACATAATAGAATAACATGAATAAAAAAGGCAGAATAGTAGAATGACTGAACAATAGTAGGTTGGACCACGTCATTGATAGTTATGATCACCAGGCTTAATAGGTTCAGACTTTATTCATTAGGCAAAAGTAGACCAGTGAAGATTATTAGGGAAGTAACAATCCAAAATATGTCTTAGAAAGAATATAATTGCTATGTGAAGGATAATTCCTGTCAAAATACTGCTCATGAACTGCATCACTATATCTAAATTGCTTTTCATTTGTGTTCTGAGATATTCATCTCCAGAACCAGTAGGGCAGTGTAGAGATAATATTAATGCTACTGTAGTCTTGTGTTGTGACATAGTGTATTATCACATTGAACACAGTTATTTGTTTTTGCTGGATCCTGAATTTGGCCTCAGAATCTTTCTCAACACTTCTAGCAGCCCTGATCAACTTGTAAAACTCCTTTGCATGGTCTGGCATTGTAACAGAGGACAGGATTTGGATTACATGTCTAGCACCAGTTCTGCTACCTACTTAGCTCTGTGGCCTTAATAAGGCACTTGGCTCCCCTAAACCTTAACTATAAAATGGGACTGATCCTTACCTTGTGGGATTCTACAAGATAAGCTTAACTAGCACCTCCCCCACAGTAACTATTTAATGATAGTCTTACTTTTCTGTATAGTATTGTCATTAGTTCTGATAACTCTGGATCGGTGACCTCTAGGGATATCAAGTGAACACTAGAGTGCTTAAAATCTCCTCTAGGAATTCAGACCAGGCTCAACTTGGCAAGAGATGGTGGTGGTCAAGTTGGCAACCTACCTCCTGGGACAAAGAATATATGTGGATTCTCATGAATAGGGAAATATAGGAGCCTACCATCTTACTTCTTAATAGCTGCAAACATAAGCATGGAAGGGGTATTTCAGGAGTGAAAGGTCCAGATGCCCTATGGGAAACATGCCATCACTTGCCAGTGGCTGCTTGGGGGCGGGGAGGTTTCCTCACCCAGAGGTCCTGAGCCAAACGGCAAGAACGTCTGCCACCACTGGGAGGCACCCGAGGGACATGCTCTGAATAGGAATGCCAGTAACTACGGTCTCTTTTTTTGGGGGGCAGCTGTTGGAGGAAACACCTGCTGAAAGGCCCTTAAGGCTTATAGACCAAAGGCATGTAGATTTTGGTGTTTTCAGCAAGTGGGTCATGTAGGAGTTTCAGAGATCTCTCAGAAGTATCCCAAGACCGATCTTCAAAGTGGAGAGTGCAATGTCTGAGTAACCCTATTGACAGTTATTTATGAAGATGAATCTCGTTAGAAGACCCAAAAATGAACAAATGAGACTGCCAGTATCTCCTCTAGGTGCCAGATCACATGGTAATGGGTGCTTGAACCATGGAAGTAATGCATGAGAGGCATGTTAATTTGGAAACTAGTTCTTGATCTAATAACCGTCCTATTTATCCTGCAGGCATTAGAAGAAATGTGCCCACTCTGAACACCAACTTCGTCTGCATCTGCCTGACCGTATTTAAAGGAGCAGAAACGTCTGTAATTAATCTGCCCAGTAAATACCAGATCAGAGCACTAGGCAGGTGTGTGTCTAGATAAAATTTCTTGCAGCTAATTTAAACTTTCTACACACACCAGTGGATAATCTCAATGTAAATAATACATTTCTCCTGGACCCTTTAATGTGAGCCAACATGCTGGAGAGGATATTAACTTCTGCTCTCTATGACATACACGTCTGTGTACTTTTAGCTTTTATAGATAGATTTGAAGCATTTATGAAAAGAGCACCTTTGGTAAAAGTGTAGGTTTTAAGACTCAGATTAAATTTAATGAGTAGAAGTAGGTACCACTTTCCCATTGAAAGCCCCAGATGCATATTAGATTCTTTTTAAACTTTTTAAATTTTTCTATGAGTTTATTATGTAGCCACTATCTCAGGATGAGTTTTTCTACTCTACCTATTTCTATGCTAGTGTAGAAAAACTATTTTCAAAGTTTTAAAATTGTCACACCTTCTTTTATAAAATAGTGGAATGCATTTTTCGGTACAAATATATTTTTAAGTAGGAAGTTATTCTTAAACTGAACTACACAGACTCTACTGAATTTAAAGAGATCTTTCTTATGGGTCAGTATGTGATCCCCTCAAAATTATTTTGAAGCATTAAGTTTCTATTTTTCTATGGTGTTCTTTTGTATCATCCTTGCAGCGTCACAAAATAAAAGGGAGGAGGGACTCACAGGATGTGTTATAACTTGGGTAACATGGTTTTTTAAAACCTCTATTTTTCTTTGATTATCTCTACAAGGGAAAAAGTGCCATTCCCTTGGTACTTGCCCTAAGTCTTGATAAAATTTGTATAATCCGGTATCATGTAAATAAAAATACTATATGAAAATCTGAAACAAAATTTAAGTTTGAAAAATAACTGATTTTCCAGTTAGAGAAATTTCAGATTTACCTCTTAAAATGAAAATGAGTTTTTAAAAACTATTAAATGACTTAGATACTAAATAGTAACCCAATTAACTATTAAATTGAATTCCCTTCACTAATGATTTTATTGGTACTACGTAAGATTTTAAAGATAATCTAACAAATATTAAGAACACTTTGTGATACACAGTCCTTATAATAGGACATTACCTAAAATATACCAAAATGATAATTCCTTTGTATTCTAGCATTCCTTTGTGTGAAAACTAACCTTAGGATGTAAGCCAAAGCATATAAACTTGTATTAGTCAGGAAATAAAGGGTTAAGAAGTAGATTGGTTGCATATGTAATGCAACTTATGTACGTATGTGCTTAATACTATTAAGTCAGTTACTGTATGTTTGACCTCTTGATACACTAAGCTTTTGCCTTTCAGAACAGCTGGGTCTGCTAAGAATCATTTCCCAGTTCTCTTCATTGTAGATCAGATGACTCTCGCTTTATCACCCTTGGAGGCCACATGAAGGACAAAGCAGAAAGATCCACACACAAAACTAATGTTTATATGGGGGAAGGGGGGGATACACGTGGCCCTGATCTTCCAATGAACATAACAGAAGAGAGACCAATTGAGACTTGAAACCCTTGTGTTACTCTAACCATTAGTTACATCCTATCCGTCTTTTACTCTTTCTGAACAGAGAGGCTCCTTTGGCTGTCTTGACTTTTGTAAATGTTTCACTCACTTAGTTGTGGTTTATCATTTGGACAGAATGCTACATCTGGGATTTTTCTCCCCTCTTTAAGGCCTCAAGGGAAAATGGCTTCATATTTGATACATGAACATACACCCTGTTCTCTTCATTTTAAGAAGCAAACCTAAGTTTATTGGTATCAGAAAACTACATTTCTCAGAAACGACCCTTCCCTCTAAAATAAACTTGAAAATCACTTAGAAGGGTTCATTTTTTGGCAGGTATATTCATGAAGTAAGTGAGAAATTTTAACATTTTTGCATTATCTAAATATCTTTATATTAAAATATCCCAATAACCCTGACTGTCTGAGAGAAGTACTTGGGATTGCCAATATCTGTGATCTTAATTCATCAGACATTTTTGGTATTTTGGAACCTAATCCCTCAAAGTGGACTCTTCTTAAATTGGTTACTAATAGATACAAGATATTTGACTTAAAATTGCTACAAATCTCCATAAAAGCTGCAGTGTTACTCAATATGATTAAATTATCTGGGAAAATGTGTATTTCCCTATATATAGGATTTACCTACGAGATACTTTGAATATGGGTGCATTCTATTTTATTAATATTTACATAATACTTTGATTTTCAAACAATGCTTCTCTGCTCCAGCTTTTCAGAAGTTAGAACTTCCTCATCACTGATTTAAATCAATATCCTGTGTTAAACCCATATATGCTATTACAAAAAATAAAAAATAAAAAAAAATAGGACTATACCAGCCAGCCAAGATGCTGACATTTGGGCACAGTGATTACAGATGGTGACCATGGACAGCAATGTTCCTGCTGATTCGGCAGTGATTCAAGGCTGCTTTTCTGTGCTGACCTGCCCTTTGAGTCTTTATGCACATCTGCTTTGAGAAAGAATACTTCCTGGTTTTTGCTTCGTCTAAACCTACTTCCTTTATCAGACTTAGAAGCATATACTTTCTTGCAGCCTGTGGCTTTCCACGTCTAGAACCAAATTTTTTTTACGTATATGTGTTCATTGTTTTAAAACAGATCACCGCTTAGTCAATACACCTTGATGTCTTATGAAAGAAGTATATTCATTAAAAACATAGGCTGATGTGAAAATAATTGTTTTATTCTTATCACAGAGACTAAAAGAACACGTTTTTCCCCCCGCCCTCCCGAGAGAACAGTCTTTACATAAGAAGCTATAACATGAATATGATACATTATTTTTACCAATTGAGTATGATAGTAAAGATGAGCTTCTCCTACTATAGAATGATACATTATTAACGGCCAAGTTAACATGAAACATGATATGAAGCAATGCTTATGGAAGTGGTAATCTTTAACCACTCAAAAAAGATCAAAAGGATGATATCTTGTATAAAACTATTTAACTCAAAATGATCCTAGAAGTTTAGAACTAGTGATATGAATAATTTTTTTAAAAAATTACTCCAACCACTTAAGTTCAGTAAAATTCACTCTTTAATTGCATTCAAGTAAATCAGCATTTTTGGAAACAAAGAAGAACATGGTCTAATCTCTACTTTGTTATAAAAGAAATCAAATTTGAGCATGTAATAAGACATGTTCAAACTCCAAGCAGTTTAAATTGCCTTCTCACAATAATTAAAAAGATCATGACAAATTTAATCCCTGAGATATAATTTCTAATGAGTGGAAAATGCACATTATTTGCATCCTAAAATGTAAGGAAAACTAAATTTAAATACCAAAATTAGTAATTTCCTTTAAAAAGAAGGACTTAATTCACCCAGTAAATTCATTGGATTTGCAAAAAAAAATTTTTAAGACAACAAATCATAGAGTACATTTCCTAAATATAAACACTGGGATTAAGGGTAAGCATTTAGATAACTGAATAATAATAAAACTACAATATGTCGTGGCCACTCCATAGTTAGAAAATAAAAGCCTCCACTGGGCTTGGGTCCCCATATACATTAACTTTGTACAGACAACAATGACTTTTTATTAATTTTTTCCCTATAGTTTTGTGATTATCAAAATGATAATTTCATTTATATGTAGCCAAAAAAGTTCAAAACAACTTTAAGCACTGTTAATATTTTCACATCTGTTTGGAGATAGAACTAGTTGATTTTCTTCTGGTTTCTTCCATTTTTGAAATCCCACATGATTATAATGTTAAAGTATACCAAGAAGAACAGGAAGTTCAAGCAGGATACAAAACAAATTAATACAGAAAATAAATCCGGTAATTTCTGAGGAGGTTCCAGTGTGACAGTTATCAGTGTCAGAAGTACCATAGTGATGACTGAGATAAGAAACTACAAGGGAAAAAACATGTTTGAGTACATTAAAGATAAATGCCACACCAACTGAGCTACCCAGGCGCACCCTACCATATTGGGACAGTTTAGCTCTCGACTGAGCTTTAAGACAAAGATCAGCCACATCTTACTCATTTTACCCCTGGCAAAGCACATTGGTACACAGACGCTGCTCAAGTAAATGTAGAAAGCAAGCAGTGAGAAACCATAGTGACTTCCATGAAGGAGGTGGCACATAAATGGAACCCTAAAAGATGTCTTAATGGCTATATTATAACAGGATTTAAAGACCTGAAGAGAGTGATGCAGTGCTCATTCCGGATGGAAGCCTAGGAAAGACAGTAACCAAAAAGGCTCACAAATAGGTATAAACAGGCAGCAAATATCCTCCAAAGGGAGAATCCCTGAATCAACCTTACTGAAAAGTGAAAACTTCTGAAGTGAAATCATCAAATGTAAAGTTTCAAACTTAAGGGCCACCTAGGTGGCTGAGTCATTTAAGCATCTGACTCTTGGTTTTGGCTTAGGTCATGATCTCAGGGTCATGCCTTGCTTCAGGCTCTACACTCAGCATAGAGTCTGCTTGAGATTCTTTCCCCCTTCTTTTCCCTCCCCCTCTGCTCCTCCCCCCACTCTCTCTCACTTAAATAAATAAAACATTTTTTATTTTAAGTTTCAAACTTAAAAAATATGGGACTGGTTGAAATGTCATGACACTATGTTCCTGAATGTTAAAGAGGCATGCTAAAATTCCTCCTGCTTTAAACAAACTCCAGCTATTACCCCATTTGTCTGCTTCCATTTACAGCAAAGTTTCTCAAAGTAGTTGCCTATAACTTAACTGCATCCACTTCTCTTCCTATTCATTAGTGAATCCACACCAATTAGACTTTCACCTTTTCAGTTGTTTCAATGAAACTGCCCTGGCCAAAGATCAATAGTGACCTCTACTGTATTAAATCTAATTGTTATTTCTTGAATTATTTGATTTCTCAACAGCATCTGAAATAGCACATCACTCCCATCTCCTTGAAACATTTCTTTCACTTGACTTCCATAACACCATATTCTTCTGGTTTCTTCCCACCTCAATAGTTAATCCTTCTCAGACAACTTTGCTGGTTCCTCCTCATGTCCCCTACCTCTATGCATTATAGTATCCCAAGGCTCAGTAGTTAGTCATCTTCTGTACTCACACCTTTGGTGGGCTCATTTGGTGATATATATTACCTATATGCCAAAGACTGAAATTACTGTCTCCAGCTTAGGCCTCTTTCCCCCTAAACTCCAGACTCATTCAAATGGATATGTAGTAAGCATCTAAAACTATGAATACCAGCTATCCTTAATAAGATTAGCAGCTGATTTCTTGTCATAAAACACTGAGGCCACAAGGCAGTGGGATGGATGATATTCAAATTGCTGAAAAAGACAATTCTTTTTCAAGCAAAAATACCCTTCAAAAATGAAGGAAAATTAACAGAAAATAGAAATAAGTTTAACATAAGAAGTGCAAGACCTATACACTGAAAAATACAGAACACTGTTGAAGAAAAAGAATATTTAAATAAATGGAAATATGTCTATGTTACTAGATTTGGAAAACTAAGTCTTGTTAAAACAGCAATATTTCACAAATAGATATACAGATTCAAAGCAATCTTTATCAAAGTCTTAGCTGGACTTTTACAGAAACTGACAAGGTGATCCTTGTCAAGGAAACACAATCCTTGAAAATCCACAATGTCCTTGGAAATGCAAGGAAAATAGAATAGCTAAAACAGTCATGAGAAAGAACAAAGTTGGAGAACTCCCATTCTGAGTTTCAAAGCTAACTACAAAGCTACGGTGATCAAAACAGTGTAGCACTGTCAAAATGATTGACACATAGATCAGTGGAATAGAACTGAAAGTCCAGAAACCAATCCTTAACACCTAAGATAAGCTGGTTTTCTTTTTTTTTTAATATTTATTTATTTATTATTTATGATAGAGAGAGAGGCAGAGACACAGGAGGAGGGAGAAGCAGGCTCCATGCCAGGAGCCCGACGCAGGACTCGATCCCGGGACTCCAGGATCGTGCCCTGGCCAAAGGCAGGTGCTAAACCACTGAGCCACCCAGGGATCCCCGTAAGCTGGTTTTCAACAAAGGTACCAACACAATTCATTGGTGCTGGAACAATTGAATAAAGCTGGACTCCTACCTTACACCATATACAAAATTAACTCAAAAGGAATTGACCTAAAGATAAAACTCTTGAAAGAAAAAGGGTAAATCTTCATGACCTTTACACAGTGGCTTCCTATATATGACATCAAAAGCATAGGAGCACCTAGCTGGCTCAGTCAGTAGAACATGCAACTTTTGAACTC
This sequence comes from Nyctereutes procyonoides, assembly GCF_905146905.1. Taxonomy (NCBI): domain Eukaryota; kingdom Metazoa; phylum Chordata; class Mammalia; order Carnivora; family Canidae; genus Nyctereutes; species Nyctereutes procyonoides. Next base: position 42,872,682 of record NW_026575140.1, on the reverse strand, counting down.
GGGGTCATGAGTTCAAATCCCACATTATGCACTGAGGTTACTTTATTCACTTATGTTTTTAAAGATTTTATTTATTTATTCATGAGAGACACAGAGAGGCAGAGACATAGGCAGAGAGAGAAACAGGCTTCCAGCAGGGAGCCCGATGTGGGATTCAATCCTAAAACCCTAGGATCACGCCCCGGGCCAAAGGCAGACACTCAACCATTCAGCCACCCAGGTATCCCATTGAGGTTACTTTAAAGGAAAAAAAAAAAAAAAGAAAAGCACAAACAACAAAAGAAATAGGTATATTGGACTTCATAAAAATTAAAAAAAAAAAAAAAAAAAAAACTTCCATGCTGCAAACACCACCATTAAGAAAGTGAGGGAAATCTACAGAATAGGAGAAATGTTTCCAAGTCACGTTTCTAGTAAGGGACTTGTATCAAGAATGTATGAAGAACTCTTATAACTCAAAAATGAAAAGACAACCTAATTAAAAATGGGCAAAGAATTTGAATAGGCATTTCTCCATAGAAAATATACAAATAGCCAATGAACACATAAAACTTTGCCCACATCATTGGTAACTAGGAAAATACAAATCAAAACCTCAGTGAGATACAATATCACTCCCATTAGGATGGCTACAATAAAGACAATAACAAAAATGTCAAGAATGTAGACAGGCACCTGGGTGGCTAACTGGCAAGGTATCTGCCTTTGGCTCAGGTCATGATCCCAGAGTCCTGGGATCAAGTCCCGTATCAGGCTCCCTGCTCCACGGGGAGCCTGCTTCTTCTCCCTCTCCCTCTCCCTCTCCATCTGCCTCTGCCTCTGCTTTTGTCTATCTCTCATGAGTAAATAAATAAAATCTTAAAAAAAAAATGTAAAGAAACTGGAATCCTCATATGCTGCTGGTGGGAATGTAGAATCATATAGCACTGTGGCAAGCAGTTGTGCAGTTTTGCAAAATGTTAAAGAGAATTACCACTTCTGAGGATATATTCAAGGGAAATGAAAAAAAAAGTGCTGATAAATTTGTAAACATATCTCCACAGCAGCATTATTCACAGCAGCCAAAAAGTGGGATCGACCTAATGCCCATTAACTGATAAACAGATAAAATGTGGTATATCCATTAAAATAGAATATAGTATGACAATAAAAAAGTGAAGTATTTATTTTTATTTTTATTTTTTTATTTTTTTTTAAGAGTGAAATATTGATGCATGTTACAACACAGATGAACCTCAAAAACATGCTGAGTGAAAGTAACCAGTCACAAAAGACTACTTTGTTTTTTAAAGTAGGCTCCACATCCAGCATGGAGGACAACATGGGACTCAAACCCACAACACTTGAGATCAAGATCTGAGCCCAGATCAAGTGTCAGATGCTCAACTGACTGAGCCACTCAAGCACCCTGACTATATTTTCTATGATTCCATGTTACAGTCTGAATTATGTCCCCACAAAATTCAAGTGTTGTAGCCCCAACCCCCAATGTGACTGCATTTGGAGACAAAAAGTTTAGGAAGGTTAAATTGACGTCATAAGGGTGGGGCCCTAGTTTGATAGGATTAGTATCCTTATAAGAAGAGAAAGAGGGCAGCCCAGGTGGCTCAGCGGTTTAGCACTGCCTTCAGCGCAGGGCCTGATCCTGATCCTGGAGACCCGGGACTGAGTCCCAGTCAGGCTCCCTGCAGGCTTCTCCCTCTGCCTGTGTCTCTCATGAGTAAATAAATAAAACCTTTAAAAAAAATTTAAATTTAAGTTAAAAAAAAAAAACTGAACAACTTATGGCACCTAGGTGGCTCAGTTGGTTAAGCGTCCAACTCTTTGTTTTCGGCTCAGGTCATGATCTTAAGGTTATGAGATCAAGCCCCATATTGGGCTTCTCATCAGGGCATGAAACCTGCTTAAGATTCTCTCTCCCTCTGCCTCTCCTCCCACGCAACTCGCCTCTAAAAACAAAACAAAACTGAACAACTTACCAAATATTGTATAATTCTGGGAAGAAATGTAAAACATGGAAGATATTTCCTAAGAGAAATGGAAAAGGATTTCAAGTGCAGTTCTTCTTCAGAAGTCTTTTCAAATATTGAAAAGGAAATTGCACAAGCTATAAAAAATGCCATTGTTGTCACAACTGAGGGCATTAGGAGTTCATCCTTCAGAAGAAGAGGTAGCATACTGTAAGGGAAAACAGAAAAAACATCAAAAGAGACTTGCTAATTCAAACCATAATCACTGTATAAAAATTTTTAAATAAGCCTATGAGAATTATACTGAAAATATTATATGAATATTGGTTTGACTCACCTAAATGTTGACACAAGTAAAAACCAAGTAGACATAAAAGGAATTTCACTCAAAACTAAGCAGACTGGTCTAAAATGATAAAGAAAGAGTATTTTAATCTTAGAGAACAGAATTTCAATTGAAATTACATATGAAAAATATAAATGCATTTTATCTGTCTAATCTTTAGGTAGCTAAACAAGCAAAGAAAAAACAGCCAGTAAGGTCTCCATATGGATCACTGATTCATTTTTTTAATTCAATCCAAACTAAGTCTAAACATAAACAAGGTATGAACTCCTCCTAATAACTGAAAAACTGCTTCTTCCAATATTCCATTAATGGATTTTTTTTCTGTCATACAAACAGCATACAGAACAGATCAGATAAACAAATTAAAATATTCAGAGAAAGAGCTTTTTCATGTTTCACCCTACTTGGGAAATAAATTAATTCCCAGGATAGTGGTTTCAAACTTCTTTTATGATCCTTCATGTTACATATTACTAATCTAAGTTAAAAAACTAAAGTTATAACAGATAGGATCGTCCTCTGCCACTGAAGTGAAAACAACAGAGACAAAGAAGAATTATAAGAGGAAAAAAGTTGATAATGGTATAAGAGGAAAAACAAGTAGGAAGCAGCTATGTGAAAAGAACAATAATACAGGAAGAGGAAGCATAATGCCAATAAATGGAATGACTGGCTTTATGACCGAGTATAGGGTCATGGGTCCCAACTCTGTGACCTCCTTACTAGCACCCCTAATCTCATTCCATTCTGGATTCTACTGTGGCAATGCTCGGGAAAAGGGGGACCTGAATCCTAGTCCCATCTGTGCCTCTTACTTTATGGCCTTGAACAAATGATTAACCATTTTTCTCAGGTGTAAATGGAAATCGTAATAATAATAATACCTTATATTGTTACATAATTGAAAGCACTCTTTTGCAAGTATTATCTAATTTAATAAGTAACTTTTTAAACCTTTTAAAATAAGGAGACCCAAAATAGTAACAACAATAATAATAGAAACAAGTATTCAACAACTGCCCATCATTACTAAAGGTTTGAACATTCTCCTTTCTTAGGATGACTTTTCCCCATGTCAGCTAGCATATGAAATGTAAAACCTGGGATTACAAACTGAATGAAAACTACTGCAGTAAAAGAAAATACTAGAGGACTTTCAATTTCACTACTTGATTCTTTTTAAATCAGAATTTATGTTAAACACAAGCACATAGTAGGTGCTCAATAAACATTATTTTCTCTTTCTGGGTCTTTTTTTTTTTTTTAAGATTTTATTTATTTGTTCATGAGAGACACACAGAGAGGCAGAGGGAGAAGCAGGCTCCATGCATGGAGCCTGATTCGGGACTCAATCCAGGGATTCCAGGATCACGCCCTGGGCTGAAGGCAGACACTCAACCACTGAGCCACCCAGCCAACCACTCTCTCTTTCTGGGTCTTAACTGTTTCTCATTTATTCTTTCAATATTAATTTACTGAATACGAGCATTTATTGAAAACTTATGTACAACTGCTCTGAAAGAAATACAAAGAGGAATATAACTCAGCCCTTGACCTCAATTCAAGGTACTTAATATTTATATTCAAGCAGCAAAATCCCCTGCATCCTCAACCTCTAACTCTTTCCCTTCATCATCCTGTTGAAAATGAATCCTGGATTCCTTCCCCTGAGGAAAACGCTACCCCTCAGCCCTCTCAACAGGTTTTGTTTCCACAGCCTTGAAAACAGCTTGACCTAGCAGGAGATAACCTCTTTGTGCTTTATCACCTCTTCCACACCAGTTCTCCCTCTCTCCACCCTAACAATCTCCAGGTTTTAATCTCATGTCCTCCGGCTTCATCCCTCTCAATCCTCTCTTTGTTATCATCTACCATCCCCAAGAGTCACTTTCAACTCCGTACTCACTGTCACTTTCTACAACCCTACTCATCTTTATTCCTGGCAATTTTTACATGTAGATGATCTTCCAACACCCTGACTTCTCATTTACTAGAACACCTGTCTTCTAGTGATCTCACCTTCATTCCTACATCTTTGGGTTATACTTGGGATTGCAACCCCTCCATAATCACAATTTAGCAACTGCATCCTGACCTCTATCTCCTACCTTTTCAGCACTCCGGAACTCCAGAAATCTTTTGATCCCATCAAGACCATCCATTATTCCTACTACCTTTTTCACTTTGCCTCACTCCTTTGGTGTCTTTTCCCCTTCTCAGCCAGCTTAAATTCTAAGGTCAACCATTAAAATCACTCCCATGCATTCACTCCCAAGCCCTGAGCAATCCTGTTACCCTCACTAGACAAAACTGCAAACCTGGAAAGACCTCTCCACCTGTACTTATTCCAACCATACTGAACAACTGCTCTTGAAAACATTTACCCACACTGTTTCACTTTGAAGATGTATTTATTTATTTTGAGAGAGAGAATGGGGAGGAGGGGCACAGGGAGAGGGAGAAAGTCTCAAGCAGATTCCCTGCTGAGTGCAGAGGAGCTCAACAACCAGCTCATTTCAACCCTGAGATCAAAACCTGAGCCAAAACAGAGTCAGGCACTTACTTAACCAATTGAGCCACCTAGGCACCCCTGCTTTCACTTTAAATACATGATGATGATATTCAGGGTTCTAACAACTACTATATATTCTCTTAATCTGTTCACATTGTAACTCCTTAGAATAATCCACACCTCATAATCTCATAATCCCAACAGTTCCAACCTACTCTTGCCTAATGACCTTGCCTTCCATTGCATTAAGAAAATTGAAGCAATTAAAAGAACTTTCACAGATGCCACCATCACATCTACTCTATTCCCAGCATCTTTACCAATATACCCTGTTCCTTTTTATTAAAATGAACTTCTCCTGCATCTTTCCAAAGCCAGCCCTTCCAATTTGTGCTGTAATTCCTATCCTATTTCCCTTTCCAAGGGGCAATTGCCCCAACTCTTAACCTCCCTCCTGTATGATCAATGTTCACTCTTTATTGACCATTCCCACACCATTATTTCTCCTATCTTAAAGCAAACCTCAGTTGACTTTTTTAAAGATTTTATTTATTTATTCACGAGTGACAGAGAGAGGCAGAGACAAAGGTAGAGAGAGAAGCAGGCTCCATGCAAGAAGCCCGATGTGGGACTCAATCTGGGGACTCCAGGATCACACCCTGAGCTGAAAGGCAAAACTTAACCGCTTATCCACCCAGGCATCCCTGACTCTACTTTCTCTATCAATTACTGCTCTCCCCTTTTCAGCAAAGCTCACCTGAAGAACTGTCTACCTATCTTACACCATATACAAAAGTTACTCAAAATGGATCAAAGACCTAAATATAAGAGCTAAATCCATAAACTTCTTAGGAATAACATGAGAGTAAGTCTGTATTACCCTGGCTTTGGCAATGATTTGTTAGATACGATACCAAAAGCTCAAGCAACAAAACAAATAATAGATAAACTGAACTTCATCAAAATTAACTTTTGAAAGTTATTAAAATCTTAAAAAAAGCTTAACATCACTAGTTATTAGGGAAATGCAAATCAAAACCACAATGAAATACCAATTCATACCCAGTAGGATGGGGGGGGGAGGAAAAATAACAAGTGCTGGCAAGGATGTAGAAAAACTGGAAACATCATCTATTACATTACTGGTGGAAATGCAAAATGGTATAGCTGCTGTGGAAAAGTTAGATGATTCCTCAATCAGTTAAATAAAGAATTACTATATGACCCAGGAATCTCACTCCTGGGGATAGACTCAAAGAATACTGAAAACAAATGTTCAAACAAAAACTTATGCAGGAATATTCATACTGGCAGTATTGATAAAAACCAAAAGGTAGAAACCCAAATATTCATCAAATGATGCATGGAGGGCAGCCCCGGTGGTGCAGCGGTTTAGTGCCGCCTGTAGCCCAGGGTGTGATCCTGGAGACCCGGGATCGAGTCTCGCGTCAGGCTTCCTGTATGGAGCTTGCTTCTCCCTCTGCCTGTGTCTCTGCCTCTCCCTCTCTCCCTCCTCTGTGTGTGTGTGTCTCTATGAATAAAAAAAAAAAAAAATTCAAATGATGCATGGATGAACAAAATGTAGCATATCCACACAATGCATGGGCATGCATGAGGATGAACCTTGGAAATACTATTTTACATCAAAGAGGTCAGACACAAAAAGCCAAATATTGTATGATTCCAATTACATGAAGTATCCAAAATAGGCAAATCCATAGAGAGAGAAAGTAATTAAGTGGTTACAAGAACTGAAGGATGGGAAAGAGAATGGGGAGTGACTACGTAAAAGGTACAATTTCCTTTGGGGTGATAAAGATGTTCTGGAAGTAGACAGTGGTCAGGGTTGCAAAGCATTGTGAATACTGGTGTATTTTGCCACAATTAAACAAAATGATCTAGACCTATTAAAAGAAAAATTAAAAGAAAATGATCTAGACCTATTTTCAATTTTTCTCTACTCATTAGTTCTCAAATCCACCCTAATCAGGCTTTCCCCTGCATCACTCCATCAACATTAGCCTTGTCAGAGTCACTAGTGACTCCCATTTTGCTAAGGCAAATGGTCTAGTCTCAGACCTCATCTTATTTGAGTGGTGGCATCCAATACAATTGATCACCTCATTTTCTTTTTCCCCTCAGCTTTATTGAGATATAATTGATATATAAAATTATATAAGTTTAATGTATATGACACAATGACTTGATAGAAGCACAATGATTTGATATAGGTATATATAGGCATATAATAATGATTATTGCAATAAGGTTACTAGCACATCATCAATTCAGTTACCTTTCATGTGTGAGCATGCACAGTGAGAATGTTTAAGATCTATTCTCTAAGCAACTTCCGAGTATATACCTGTTAAATATTATTATGTACAGCCATCATGCTGTACATTGGATCCCCAGAGCCTATTCATCTTAAAACTGTAAGTCTGTATCCTTTGACCACCTTGGCCCATTTTCCTCCATTCTCTCCTGCCCAGCAACCACCAATCTACTTTGTTTCTAGGAGTTTCTATGATTTAGATTCCTTATTTATGTGAGGTCACACAGTATTTATCTTTCTCTGTTTGACTTATTTCACTTAGTATAATGCCCTCATGGTTCATCTACATTGCTGCAAATGGCAAGATTTCCTTCTTTTTTATGACTAAATACTATTCCAGAGTATGTGTGAGAGTGTGCGCAGTGTAGTGTTTATCCATTCATCTGTTGATGGGCATTTAGGTGGTTTCCATGCCTTGACTACGGCAAATAATGAACATGGGATGGGGATGCAGATACCTCTTTAGGATCATGATTTCATTCCCTTCAAATATATACCCACATGTGGGATGGCTGATTATATGGCAGTTCTATTTTATTTTTGGAGGAACTTCTATAGTGCTTTCCATAGTTACTATACCAATTTACATTCCCAGCAAGAGTGTACAAGTGTTCCCGTTTCTCCTATACTTACCAGTACTTGTTATCTCTTGTCTTTTTAATAAGAGCCATTTGATAAGAGCCATTCTGTCTGATATGAAGTAATATGTCATGGTGGTTTTAAAGACTTTTTTAAAAAATTCATACAAGACAGAGGCAGACACAGGCAGAGGGAGAAGTAGGCTCCCTGCAGAGACTCCAATGCAGGACTTGGTCCTAAGACCCCAGGATCGCAACCTGAGCCAAAGGCAGACGCTCAACCACTGAGCCACCCAGGTGTCCCTCATTGTGGTTTTGATTTGCATTTTCCTGATGATTAGTGATGTTGAGCACCTTTTCATGTACCTGTTGTATAGCTTCTTTCAGAAAATATCTATTAAGGTCCTTTGCCCATTTTTTTTTTGGTTGTTGAGTTGTATGAATTCCTTATATATTTGGGATATTAACTCCTTATCAGGTATATGGTTTACAAATATTTTTCCCATTCCATAAGTTTCCTATTCATTTTGTTAGTCATTTCTTTTGCTATACAGAAGCTTTTTAGTTTGATGTCACCCCAGTTATTTATTTTTCCTTTTCTTCCTTGTGTTTTTGGTGTCATATCCAAAATATGATTGCTAAGACCAATGTCAGGGAGCTTCTTCACTATGTTTTTATCTAGGAGATTTATGGTTTCAGGTCTTATATTTATGTCTTTAATCCATTTCAAGTTAATTTTTGTGAATGGGGTAAGATAGGTGACATCATGTCCTTATATACCTTCTTCACTCAGGACACCAACTCTCGTGGCTTTTCATCCTGCCTTATTAGCCATTCCTATTTGCCTCTTTTCCTAATACCCCCTAACATTGTGTGGCCCAGGACTCAGTCTCTGGTACTCTTCTCTATATATACTCACTCCCTTGGTGATCTCATTCAGTCCCATGATTTTGTCCTGTCTACTAACAAACTATTAAATTTGTTTCTCCAGCTCAACTCCCCTTAAGAACTCCACTCATGGGCAGCCCGGGTGGCTCAGCAGTTTAGCGCCGCCTTCAGCCCAGGGCATGATCCTGGAGACCCAGGATCGAGTCCCACATCGTGCTCCCTGCATGGAGCCTGCTTCTCTCTCTGCCTGTGTCTCTGCCTCTCTCTCTCTCTCTCTGTCTCTCATGAATAAATATTTTTTAAAAATTTTTAAAAAATAAAAAGAACTCCACTCATATGTCCAATCAGTTGACTCAGTATCTCTGTTTAGATATCCAAAGATCTGTCCAATACTGAACATGGGATCCTCATACCAGGTCCGTATCTAGCCTAATTCTGTTTCACCTGCAGTCTCCCATTTCAGTCAATTGCTATTCTGTCCTTCCAGTTCCAAGCCAGAAATCATGGACACACATTTGATTTTTCTATTACATGTTACACACAAATCATCAGGAAGCCTCCTGGTTCTTTTTTAACATCGACAATGACCACTTCTCACTTCTTCCACTATTAATATCTTGGTCCCAGTACCACCATCTTTCAACTGGATTATGATAACAGCCTTCTAAATGGTCTCCATGTTTTCTTGCCCCATACAATCTATTCTCAACCTGCAGCCAGAATGATCCTTCAATTTTTTTTAACATTTTTGAGGTATAATTAATTTACAAAGAATTGCACATATTTAATGTATATAATTTGATAAGCAGAGTGATCCTTTTAAAACACCAAGTCAGACCATGCTTATTCCCCAGCACCCTTCCATGACTCCCCATTTCCTTTGGAATAAAGCCAAAATTCCTAATGTGACCTACAAGGTCCCATAGAATTTACATGTCTGTTACCTCTTTAACTTCACCTATTATCCCCCACCTTTGACCACTCCGCTCTGGCCACAATGGCCATTCTATTGTTCACTAAACATACCAGGCATACTCTCATCTTAGGGCTTCACAGAGGCTGTTCCATCTAGAATGTTATTATCCCAAATATCCACACAGCTAATTTCCTCAACATCTCCAGTCCACTCAAATATCTCCTCAATGAGGAGTACCTTGACACCTGTATTAAAATTACAACCTATACTTGCTCCTGTACTATCACCTCCAATACTCCCAACTTCCCTAATCCTGTTTTATTTCTTCCTCATGGCCTTTATTACCTTCTAAAACACTATTTACTTTTATCTAATTATTAGTGTCTATCCTTAAGAATGAAAGCTAAGAAAGTAGGAATTTCTGTGTTTTGTTTATAGATATATACCAAGTACACAGAACAGTACCTAGCAAACAACAGGCACTCAATGAATATTTATTGAATGAAATATCTAATGATAGATTAGGTAGGACCAGATCAAGGAAAACTTTTAATGCTGACTTTAAAATATTTTATCAAAATTATATTAAAGCCATGCACTGGGGGCGCCTAGGTTGAGCTCTGCCTTCAGCTCAGGTCATAATCCCAGAGTCCGGGGACTGAGCCCCATGTCTGGCTCCCTGCTTAGTGGCTTAGTGGGGAGCCTCCACTCCCCTGCTTGTGAGCTCTCTCTCTTTCAAATAAATAATTAATTAAAGCCACGCATTGCTATAAATAATCTAAGTAGAGTTGTAGAGTAGGAGCTCCCAGAAATTCAAGGCCCAAGAGCTAATCTGAGTGGTCCTATTACAGGTCATTGAATGGGCTTCCTTAGTATGGGGTAGAAAATCTGGAAAAAATACACAAATTTGAAAGCAAACTTTTCCATAGTTCCATCCCCTGGCATTAGGAATTTGTGGAGGGTCAGCCAAGCTTCACATAATAGTGGTAGCAACTAAATCAGGTTTAGACTTTGGGGGATGAAACTAAGGTGTCCTCCTGGTCTGCAAGGATATGAGACTATTTAGTTCCAAGCAAAGAAGCCTTCCACATAGGCAGCTTACTATAAAGCTCTGCACTGAGTTTTCAGTACAAGACTCCACCTAATAAAAACAATCCTCTCTTCCATTTACCACTGGTTATTCTGTACATGGATCTTCCATAGGAACCTAGCAAACACAAGATAAGGGGTGGGATTAATCTAGGGCAGGATTCAAATATTCCTATGAGTTCCGGGCAAATACTATTTTAATATTGGGATAATATAGCCCCACTGTTACCCAGTTTCTATGACCAGTAAAAAATTGTAATGCTCTTAAAACAAAGTAGTCTAATTAGGGATTGCCAATAGGGTCTGAACAAAGGTTTTGATAAAAGAAACAGAAAGGAGTCAACATATGAAAGCCCCTAAAGAGGTGAATGAAGAGAACAAAATTATTAAATAGATGTGGAAATGAATGAACTGAGAAAGGCAAAGATGTCAAACAGGCTTCAATCTGAGGAAAATCTCTTTGGTTTATTCAATTATTTTATTATCATATAAAAATATATATGAAGAAACAGAAATATGTCAGTAATAATTCTATGAAACTTTCAGCTTAAAATACAATACTTTATAAAGTAAAATTAGAAGAAATCATTCTGGAAAAATAAAATTTTGTGAATAATTTTATGCAACTACATAGTAACATTTGTGTGGTTTTGTTTTTGGACTTAGGTGATTATATGTAGCTAGTAAATTTATGTATATATTATAAACACATAATAATAAATTAACAAAACACATACTTGAAACATTTTTACTTACAATGATACCAAGAGAATAGACTTTTCATGTACTTGGAAAGAAAATAAAAAGAATGACAGTGCACAGCTAACCTTTAAGGAAAGAGGGGGGAGAATGAAATAACAACTTAAAAACTATAATAGCAGTTTAGTTATGAATCTAAATAAAAATCATCTTAAGTAAAATTTTAAAGCTTAATATATTTTGTATCTAGAAGGAAAATCATGTACTAATATACATAATATTTTACATAATACATAATATGTACTAATATACATAATATTTTATTCAAATATAGTAAAACATTACTTGAAAAATAATGATTATAAAGCTATACTTAACTATCTAAAACAAGTTCATTCAGACTCAATTATTAATAAACAAAACTACTAAACACTTCAGACATAACAATCGGACCTTCATCCTTCCTTGGAATCTTGGACAACTTAAAAAGCACTGAAGAAGAAGGTCAAAATATAAAACTGTCAAAACAAATCTATTTTAATGTTCTTAAATGTACATTTCAGTAAAATATATTAAATGTTTTATAAAGTAATCACCTGCTATTTGGGATTTAAAATGAAAATGACTTAGATCTATTTTCAGAGGTTTATTATGATCTGCATATTAGACATCTATCTACACACATCCAATCCAGAGCAAATCCTATCTATATCACCTTCTAAAAATAATATCCACCCATTTCTCTCCATTCCCCTCTGCTGATGGTGGGAGAGGAGTGGTCTAAGCCACACTCCTCTTTCTCCTGGACTACTGCAATAACCTCCTAATTGGTAACATTCTTGCTTCCTTACAGTCCATTATGTACTCAGCCACCATATCAGATCATGTAAATTTCCCTGTTTAAAATCCTCCAATAGCTTCCCATTAACACCAAGAATAAAATCCAAACTCTTATCTGGGTCCTGCCTTCCTCTTCCAATCTACTTTACTGTCTCCCTCACTCACTTCATACCAGCCACTTCAGACTGTCCCTTTATGTGCTGAAAATGTCAAATGTGTTCCTGCTTTAAGGAAAAACTTCATTTTATCAAGTCAGAGCACAGATCTTCTTGTGAATGTTCCTTCTGGCCATTCAGCTCAAGGCTCAAATGTCACTTCCACAGAAAGGCCTTCCCTTATTCAATCTAAAGTAGCGCCCTCTAACCAAACCCCACCAGCACTCCTTTCATATTACACTATTTTCTTCATAGCCTTTATTACTCCCAGATATTTTCTGGTTAACAGATCTATTTTGTTTATTGTCCTTCTCCTGCCACTAGCGTACATGGCCCCAATTAAGAGAGCAGGGATGTTAGCTGTCATTCACTTACATACCAGTACCTAGAAAAGGACCTGGCACATTAGAGGGTACTCAAAAAATACTATTTGAATACATTAAATATAATCATTTTGCTGCTATATATCTATCAAAACTCACACTAACGATTACCTCAATTATAGACTTGTATTTAGAAATAATTCAATCTGTATTGAAAGGAAAACACTTCAAAATAATTATAATGGAAAAAAATAATTATAATGGGAAATGTTTTCAAAGTTCTCAGAAATATTCAGTAAGAATTCAAAACATCAACAATAAGAAAATCATTAACATGAATCTTTTTTTAGTTTTTAAATATAATAGCTTTATTAAAACATAGCAAACAATAAAATTAGGAAACTAGGAGAAAAAAATGTTTTTTCTGGCTTATTATCCTAAAAGTAATTACCTCTAATACTGCTACAGTTACTCAAATTCTGAAATTCCATTCAATTATCTTTGAAATATACCTTTATTTAGCATGTTATTCCCTAGAAAAATAACATAATCTTATGGAAGCTTGCAAATATTTCAAGTTAGGCCTAGTAATCAGAGCATTACTATTAGTCCTTCTATTCTAAAAAGTCCTATAGAATATTAACAGTAGATGATGTAGAATGCTTAGAGTTTATTCTCAGAATGAAATGAGAAATTGTCAATTTTTAAAAAAGGCAATAAAATAGAAAAGAGGAACATGAAATCCTTTTCGCACCGTGGTACTCATATGCACTTCTGAAGTATTTTACTATTACACTGTGTTCTGGCCTGTTTTTGAAATGCAATGTAAATAAGTGGTACACCACCCCAAAATTGAAACACTAATTTCAAAATATCCCCTTGTAAGTCCGCTAGACTTTTGTTTTCATAAACTGAATTTTCTTGATTAAAAGATATTTTAAAATGTCATTTTAAAGACCAAGGCACAAAGGAATTAAATTTTAAACACCACAGAAATACAACCAGTGAGGAATTTGTAAACCCACTTAGAGAAACCCAAAGTTGTAGGAAATACAACCAATTCATCTCCAAACTAACATAAGTCATCTTCCTAAAACAGATCTGTCCCCTCTCCTCAAAAATCTTTTTTGGCTTCTCTGGCATACAAATCAAACTCCCAATTTTTTCAACCCAACGTTCAAAGTCTTACCCAATTGGATCCTTTTCGACTCTTATCTCCACTATATCCTTTCCTAAACTCAACATACACACACACACACACACACACACACACGTCACACAAATTGCATTATTTAATTGCTATTCCCAGCATTGCCTATCCTTTCTCACCACTGTATCTTCAAGCTCTTCCTCCTGCCTTCAATCCTCTTCTGCTATATAACCTTCTATTCCAAATCTTGCCCAGCTTTCAAATTTTGGCTCCAATCCTATGTACTCTAAAAAGCTGTCTAAAATCTGCCCCCAAAGTAATACCTCCTTCTCCCACACTATCACAGCACTTAATGTGTTACTAATAGAACTTACTAATACCATCTGCTTAATAGCATAATTATTTGAACATATGTCTATCGCTATTCTTTTCTTATTTGTATTCCCTCATTAACTAATACAAAGCAGAAATTAAATAGCTGTTGAATTAAACTGAAAGATTCTGATTATCCAGCCTAGTATACAACACAGTACCAAAGTATGTCAGACACCCAGTAAATGTGCACCAAATAAATGAATGTCTTATTTCCCAATCCAGTAAATCTCGTTCAGAGCAAGAAAATAATTATCTGTATTTTTAAAAGATCAGCTGCAACAAGAATTAAGTATATAAAGTAATGAGCAACTTACCAGAGTAAATCTGAATCCTTTGGGAGAGGGCTGAAGTGTTAATTTTATACATGCAGGAAGCAGGCTCAAAAATGTAAAACAAAAGCTAAAAACATGAATAAAAATAAAACATTTGTTTTTTTTGTAGAGACATATAATTAAAACAAGGAAATATTTTTTAATATAAGGATCACATTACTTACCAACTTAAGTTTATTTCAAATGAAAGAGTTTTTTTTAAGATTTATTTATTTTATTTATTTATGAGAGAGAGAGAGAGAGGCAGAGACACAGGAGGGAGAAGCAGGCTCCATGCCAGGAGCCCGATGTGGGACTCAATCCCAGGACTCCAGGATCGCTCCCTGGGCCAAAAGCAGGCGCTAAATGGCTGAGCCACCCAGGGATCCCCTCAAAATGAAAGTTTTTTAATTTATTAAATGTAAATTTAATACCAAGTAACATTTAAATAAAACCACATATTGAAATATTGTAATATATACATGACTATATAATACAGAAAAAATTACAGTGCTTATGTTATTTATAGAAAAGATACACAAAGATAGATAACTAAAATGAATTATCAAACATTCAAAAGTAAGAAAACACTACCAGGCATAAAGAAATAATATATGTAACACAAACATTCATGAAATTTAGTCACAAGAGAATCTCTCACAAAAGTTGATTATCTGATTTTCCAGCCCATGGCAAATCAGAAAGAACAAGTTAGAAAGGGAATGAGCAACTACAAGAACTTCTCCTAATGATGGCTGATGGGCAGGGAGGAAAAAGAACTCAACAAGCAGAGCAATCTGGAGCCATTTAGTACCATGGCAAACAGTTTTTGAAAGGCCTAAGGACAAGTATCATAACACAATACAATAACTGATGTTCCCACTGTTGGTGGCTTTGTGGTGTGCCAACTTGGCTTGACTGAACTATGGCTCCCTGAATTCTCTCTCTACTATGCTCCCAGCTACAGTGGGCTACAAGGGATATTCTCAAAAGAACTCAACAACAGAGAGAGGCAGCACCCATTTTGTAGCATACACACACACACACACACACCTTGATTATTCAGATACTAATCTTGGTGCTGCTGGGATGAGATTTCGCAGTTTTTTTTTTAATTTTTATTTATTTATGATAGTCACAGAGAGCGAGAGAGAGAGAGGCAGAGACACAGGCAGAGGGAGAAGCAGGCTCCATGCACCAGGAGCCCGACGTGGGATTCGATCCCGGGTCTCCAGGATCGCGCCCTGGGCCAAAGGCAGGCGCCAAACCACTGCGCCACCCAGGGATCCCGAGATTTCGCAGTTGTAATGAAAGTCCCCACTCAGTTAATTTTAATTTAATCAAAAGGGAGATTCTTGGATGGCCCCACTTAATCAATTGGAAGATTTTTAAAAGAGAGCTTAGGGCATCCCTAAACTCAGATTCCAAATAGTAACTGGGTTCAGACTGACTGTTCTTCCTTCCCCTTAGATACTGCTTCCTGAATGCCTGCCTTCTGGACTTCTGGTTGGTTCAGTCAGACCCCACGATTATATGAGCCAATTCCTTGTTAATAAATTGCTCTCTCTCTCTCTCTCTCTCACACACACACACACACAAACACACACACACACACTCCTCCTACTCATTCTTCTCTGGTTGAACTCTAATTGATACACCACTGAAAATCGTGACTCTTCAAGATAATGTTTAATCGTGTTTAGTAGACTTTGAGGAGGAGGGAAATAGAGAACAATCCAGAGAGATTATCATGTAATGTATTTCAAATAAAAGTTTTGGTGTAGGGACACCTGGGTGGCTCAGTGGTTAAGCATCTGCCTTCAGCCCAGGGCATGATCCTGGAGTCCTGGGATCGAGTCCCACATCAGGCTCTCTGCATGCAGCCTGCTTCTCCCTCTGCCTGTGTCTCTGCCTCTCTTCCTCTATGTCTCTCATGAATAAATAAAATCTTAAAAAAAAAAAGTTTTGGTGTGTCGAGGGATAGGTTTATATTATGTGGAACACTGACTAATGAAGACCACCTCGTTTCCTAATGACACCAGCTAAATGAACTATTACCGTAACACTTAACACTTTTAGAGAACAGTTCACAACACTATATACAAACTTTGTATCTCTCACCTGATTATTATCTGGATGTGATGTGGCAAAATATCCTTGATCTTCAGAAAGACGCTGAAGCTGCACCAAATATTGGCTACTTTATCCTTAAAACAGATTTGTTAGTTTTACCTTCTGATATAATTGAAGGAAATATTAATCTCTATCAAAGTACAGCCAGCCCATAATCTCTAAATAAACTTTTGAGACACAAAGCTTTTGTTCACAATTTTATAAATAAACTCTCTAAGGATCTCTCTCTCTCTCTCTCTCTCTCCACGTTCTGCAATGGGAGTTGACCTAAATCACTAGCCAACCATAATCTAGACATTCCAAAGAAATGTTTGTTATTTTTCAAAGAGCAGCACACTACCCCTAATACTTAAGTTATTCATCTTTGGAAATTTTTCCAGGAAATCTTATTTCCTAATTTGTAGAATGTGTGTTTTCTGACCCTTTTCATCACACACCTGAAATTATCTCAAGTATAACCTACTAGCAACTCACAATGACAAGAGTTAATTGCTAATAAATCAAGGCATTTAAAGACATTAGCAGTTGTGGTAGGATCACTTTCAAAATTAAATTTGTAACTACAGCTCTCTTGTGAAACCCATCCTCTACACAGCTGCTTAACTCACAGCTGTGTAAGCATAACATCAAGAAAGTAACTATCACCGACAACTGTACCATCCCACTTCCCTCTGTCAATCAAAGAAAAGACTCTTCAGATTTTGAGGGCAGTAAGTAAACAGAGGTGGCCAGCAACACTATCAAACACGTATGATACCCATTTTTATGATTATCATGATAAATGCTATTTCTGAAGTGGAAAGCAAGGCAAGTAACAGCAAATAACCAAGCAGCTTAGATGGGGAATTAGTTTTTCTTTCTTTCTTTTTTTCAAAGATTTTATTTATTTATTCATGAGACACACAGAGAAAGAGAGAGGCAGAGACACAGGCAGAGGGAGAAGCAGGCTCCATGCAGGGAGCCCAATGTGGGACTCGATCCCGGGTCTCCAGGATCGTGCCCTGGGCTGAAGGCGGCATTAAACCGCTGAGCCACTGGGCTGCCCTAGTTTTTCTTTTTATAAGTTTTAAGGTTAGAGGAAATATAAAGAAGTTAACACAATTTTCAAGATTCAAACCACAGTTCTGCCGAGTACAAGCTACATGAATCTCTGACTTCAGTTTTCTGATTTGTAAAATGGATACAGTAGCTACCTCAGAGCTATTATAAGATTCAAATAAAAGTACATGTGAAGTGGGACGCCTGGATGGCTCAGCAGTTGAGCATCTACCTTCTGCCCAGGGCGTGATCCCGGATTCCCAGGATCAAGTCCCACATCGGGCTCCCTGCATGGGGCCTGCTTCTCCTCCCTCTACCTGTGTCTCTGCTTCTCTTTCAGTGTCTCTCATGAATAAATAAATAAAATTTAAAAAAAAAAAAATACATGTGAAGTATGCAGCACCTGCTAAGTAAGAGTGGTGACAAAAATAGTGATTTTTTGTGATTATCAGCATCAGTAGCACCAGTATCTCCATCAACACATAAGTCATATATTCCTGTTCCATCATGACCAAACTCTTTCTTGCTCTCTTTCAAACTGCTGGTACCATTCTCCTATAGATCCATTGAAAGATAATCTATAGCAATTTATAGATTCAAAAATTAGAAATATATATATGTATTTCTACTTTTTAAAAGAAATGTTTATCAAAAGCAAATTATCTATAAATATGTAGTCTCTAACCTTATTAAAAGGCCTTTTTGTTTAATAAAAATGGTTTGTTTAATTTAATTACTAAATCTAAATTGTCAAATTATCCAAGTAATAAAAGTTTAACAAGTGATTAAGCTAGCATTAAATGAAATGAAAGATTCTCATTAAAAATTACAATGGATGAAAATTATATATGAATTATGAGATCTTACTGAAGCAAACATGATTATTAGTTTAATAAATAATTTCCTAAGACTAAAAAAGAAAATATAAACCAAAACCTACAGAACTGTTTAACTTTGCAGCTGCAACTTCTTATGCTGTCTTTCCCCATAGATTCTATTTCATTAGAAAAATATATAACTGAATTATGGATTTCATGATGGCATAAATATTATCTATTCACTTAATGTACTAGAAAATGCCAGCCAAGCTAGAGGTCATATACTGGATTAAATAACTGGCAAAAAATGACTGCAAGGAGAGCAGCTCAAGTTACTATTCCTTGTGTTGTCTTCTATATGAAATCCCAAGAGGCCACAGCAAAGGTAGTGTTAACAGAAAGAAAGGATACTGGACAATAAATTTAATTATAAATAGAAAAAAAAGAAAGAAAGGAGTAAGAAGAAAGTTTTTTGTTTTGGTTTGTTTTTTTTGAGAAGAAAGTTTTTATTTTTTATTTTTATTTTTCTTTTTTTTAGATTTTATTTATTTATCCATGAGAGACACACAGAGAGAAGAGGCAGAGACACAGGCAGAGGGAGAAGCAGGCTCCACACAGGGAGCCCGATGTGGGACTTGACCCTGGGTCTCCAGGATCACTCCCTGGGCTGAAGGCGGCGCTAAACCGCCAAGCCACCAGAGCTGCCCGAGAAGAAAGTTTTTAAACATACCTCAAATAATCCACGATCAACTGGGAAGAGTCTTCTTAGAACTTGCAGTGTTTGCTCCCTTTCCGTAAAGAATGGCAGCCAGCAGAGAATGAAGGAAGCCACAACTGTACAAGCTAGCTTAATTAACAACACGAACCTAGAAAAGAAATAAAGGTAGCCAGTAAGATAGGGAGAGGTTAATCATTCTGATAAATCAGTCTCAGTCTCACTAAAGATAATAAATACAAATGCATAGTAATGATAAATCTATGCCACTAACAAAGGTTTAATATGGGAGTCTACTCAAATCAGAGTTCACAATTATTAAAATGTATAAGCTCTCCAACAAAAAGACTATCACCATCTTAATTAACATTTAACTTTTACGTCTTTCCAATGCAGCCATGAAGAAAAATGTCAAATTAGAATGTATTTCTAATGAGTATAAAATGTAATATGCTCTAAATGGGTGAAATCCTATAGCAATGTTCTAACAAGCCAATCCACATTACCTCCAGTAAATGTACATTGATCAAAATATTTCTCTAGTTAGGAAGATTTAAGTAAAATAATATAGAACATGACTTAATCTCTCTTCCAACTCACCACACAGTCAACACGCTAATAAGAAATCACATAAAGGCAAAATGAAAGACCACTTTCATCCTAGTAAGTATGCCAAATAAATTCTCTGAAGTACTTTAAAAATTCTGTTATTTAAAAGCCACTCACCCCTTTCCTTTCAGGCCTTTTTTAAAACACTTGCCAAGTAAAAAGCAAAAAAATGGCAAGGAGTGGTAAAGTTCCATCTGTTTATAATTTATAGCTAAGCAAAATGCCAGTGAGCCTAGTAGGTCCCAGTCACAAGATACTCCAAGAACACCCCACAAAGCAAAGCCAAGACTCACAGAATTATATATGTTTCTATGTCAAGGAAATTATCTCAAAAATTGATAGATCTTGCATTTTATAGAGAATATTTCTTATGTAATTTTTTAATTTTTTAAAAATCTTTATTTATTTATTATTTATGATAGACATAGAGAGAGGGAGGCAGAGACACAGGCAGAGGGAGAAGCAGGCTCCATGCTGGGAGCCCGACATGGGACTCGATCCCGGGACTCCAGGATCGCGCCCTGGGCCAAAGGCAGGCGCTAAACCACTGAGCCACCCAGAGATCCCCTGATTTTAAAATAATATATAATGAAAGTTATTTCTAAAGAAATCAAAAGTACTGAAGTGATAAATTATTAAGAAATTGTATATAATGGCCTCAAATATATTAAATTGACTGCTAAACAGAGTAACTGATTTGTTTAGATTTAGAAGACCACTAAATAGTTAACACATAGCTTTGTTTCTGCTAGACTATTTCACAATGTTAGTATAATGTAACAAAATCTAGAGAATAAAACAATGATTCAGAGTAAAACACACACACACACTTTGTTGATATCATCACTTTCCTCTATAATATGCATCAATAGTATAATATATGTCCTTGATCAGAAATTAATATTCTTATTATAGTAAAACAACATCACAATTAGATTTTGCAGTTCAAAATGAGCTGAACACTCATGTTTACCTCCTCTCCTTCCCAAGACCTCCTTAAAATGATGGGGAATTTTTAAAAGTAAATATTCACAGCTGTAAAGATAATAGGAAGATGGGTTACAACAGGTAAAGGTTTCAACACATTTCTAGAAGACATAGGACAGAGAAGCATAACAAATAAAATACGATGGAAGAAGCCAGAGCTTAGAAAATGCACAGAGGAAGCCCAAGCAAGCAAGAAGCTAATCCACTCTGCAAGCCCCTGGAGAACTTAAGAAACACCAAGTAGGTTAGAGTGCTTGAGTAACAACTTGAAAAGAAAACAGGAGGATTAAATGAAAATGCCTACATTAAGATGTCAAATCCCACCTTACTCCAGATATTTGCCACCTACCCCAGCCACAGAAGGAGGAATATTTCTCCAGAGAAATGGAATGAATTAACTACCCAAGGCAGCTAGTGTAGAAGTGAACACTACAGTGCAAAACCTCCACATTCTGACACGGACCCCAAAGTGTTCTTGGCCAGCTCCCTGCCACTTACCCTATAGTGTGCCAGATTCATAGAGAACTCACATGCAACTTTTTCTTCTGCCTTATTCTTAAATAAGAATAAATATACTAGGACCAAACAGACACTTAAGAAAAACCTATAACAAGAAAAAGAAGCAAAATGAAGAGGGAAAAAACTGACCCTAGAAGAATGGAAATAATCAAGGAATAGTAGATAAAAAGAGTAATTCAAATTTAGGATAAGATTAATAAAATAAATGATATTTAATAGAAGTATTAGAGATAAAGTCAAGATAATCTTCTAAACCATAAGACAAAAGACAAATAGATGCTCAAGACAGAGATGAGGGGTGCCTGGATGGCTCTGATGGCTAAGCACCCAACTCTTGATTTCAGCTCAGGTCATGATCTCAGGGTCATGAGATCAAGTCCCTAGTAGAGCTCTGCCTTCTGTGAGGAGTCTACTTGGGATTCTCTCTCTCCCTCTCCCTTTGCATCTCCCCACACTCGCATGCATGCTCTCTTCTCTAATAAATAAATAAATCACTAAAAAAAGAGGTGAAAGCTCTAACATCTAATAATAATAAGCTCAAGAAAGAGTAAAATGAGAAAATCTACAAAGAAATAATAGCATTTTCCAGAACTAAGGAACAGGAGTCTTCAAAATTAATGAGTCACAAGAGTAACCAAAACAATTGTTGCAAACACCTCTACCTAAACAAATTATTATTAAATTTCAGAGCCCAAAAAGTAAAAAAAAAAAAGAAAGAAAGAAAAGCAACAGTAACAACAGATAATAAAAGCAATATATACTCATAGAGAGCTTAGTATCTCCCAAGTACTATTTTATTTATAAATAATAATTACCTCAATTCTCAAAGTAAGCATACAAAGTGGGGTGCCTGGCTGGCTCAGTCAGAAGAGCACTGACTCTTGATCTTGGGGTTGTGAATTCAAGCCCCATGTTGGGCACAGGGATTACTTAAATAAGTAAACATTTTAAAAAAAAAGCATACAGAGTAAGAGTAATTATTATCCCTATTTAACAAACGAGTAAAGTATACACTGGTTAAAAAATGTGTCCCCACAAAATGACATAATCCCAAAAGCTTCAAGACTTTGAATTTAATCACAGAGGAAATGCCACAACAAATTCACCAGAATGGTTAAAATGAAAATGACTGATAGTTGATGAAGTTGAGTACCTGGAAATCCCACATCATTTCTCTCTCTCTCTTTTTTTTTTTAAGATTTTATTTATTCATGAGACACACAGAGGCAGAGACATAGGCAGAGGGAGAAGCAGGTTCCCTGCAGGGAGCCCAATGTGAGACTTGATCCCAGGATCACACCCTGAGTCAAAGGCAGACACTCCATCATTGAGCATCCCTGTGTTTTCTCTTTTATATAAAGTCCAGCAAAGGGGGGAAAATTAAACTATAGGATTAGCAGTTAGTATGTGGCTATCTTTGGGGGAGGAGGAGAGAAAAGTACTTGGGAGTTGTACAAGTGAATATAGGCAATGTTCAATTTTTTGACACAGGCAATAGTTTGTCAATACACTGAGCTACACATTTATATGTTGTGCACTTTTCTATATGAGTATTACATTTCAAAGTAAATATCATTTTAAAAATCGTGTAAACAGCTTTTTTCTTATCAGTGTTTTGGATATTATCAGAGTATCAGATGGCCACGATCCCAAAATGCAAAGCAAACAAGTCAACTAGGAAAGTGGACCAAAGAAGGACTCTGATTTAAATCTTTTCCAAGTCCTTTGATAAATACACATATTAAATTTGTTATAACTAAAACAGATTGGCTTCAAAAGGAGAAGCTAGGGCAGCTCGAGTGGCTCGGTGGATCGAGTCCCACGTCGGGTTCTCTGCATGGAGCCTGCTTCTCCCTCTGCCTGTGTCTCTGCCTCTCTCTCTCTCTGTCTCTCATGAATGAATGAATGAATAAATAAATAATCTTAAAGAAAAGAAAAGAAAAAGAAAAAAAAGAAAAGAAAAAAAGAAAAGAAAAGAAAAGAAAAGAAAAGAAAAGAAAAGAAAAAGCTATTCATTAATCATGTTGCTGTGGACTATGTCTTTTTTCCTTTGGGACAGCTAGGAACAGATAGTAACAGTTAATTAATACATCCAAAGACACACTGGAGAGCCATGTCCAGATTTATCAACTTTCCTCTAAGATCTGTTTGAATGTTCCTTATTTTACATTTCAAAAAATTACACACATAAAATCCACATAGATTCTAAATACTCGATTTTAGTTCCCTGAAGCTTGCATTTACCACTATCTGTAAGAGAAACGTCTTTGCTTTAACACTCGAAAAACTTTAAGACTCTTTTCCTTTTGTCAGTGCTGTATAACGTTTACAAAAGATAGAAGATATGTGATACCTCTTTAGAATGAGGAAAGCACACCATACTTAGCAACCATACTCTTTTTCTAACTCTTCCAAAGAGCTAATCGGTGACCAACATTTTGTTGCCAAGCCAAAGAGCAAAAAAGAGCAAGTCTACTTTCAATAAATCTGTACGTTACCCTTCAAGTAAAAGCCTAGTGAAAAGATTCCTTTACATTGTTGTGAAAAATAGTTTATGTAAGCAAGTACCCTCTCAAACAGGACGTTAGTGGATGACAACATTATACACATTGAGCCTAGATTTCAAAATATGCATCTGACTTCATTTCTGAATTAGTAAAGGATACTGAAAATGTCCATAGTCGATAAGAATAAGGCCTGGATACAGCAATATGCATAAAGCATTAGCAATCTGTAAAGAAAAATATTGTGAAATAAGAAAGTAATGTTACTCAAATCAAACAAGGTAAAATTGCTGTCTGATTTAACACAGCAAATGTTCCCCATTCACCTCCTATTTATAAAAATATTCCTTTTTATAAAACAGTTCTCTAAATACTAAAGTTTTCATGGAAGTGATATACCTCCGTAAAATGGAAAAACAATCACTAAAGGGTATTTGTCAGAAAAAGCACTCTTAGACATACAAATCAAGTAAACTAATTTACTGATTAACCTGTATACAATGACCCAAAAGGATATCTGTTCAATAGGAATAAGAGAATAGTCAGTGACTTTTCAAAATGCTTTCCAGTTTAGTTATCCTCACAAGCCAATTCAAAATTCTGTTTTACCAGTAAAGTCATAATTAGCATGCTGTGCAATTCAGCAGTACAGAACTTCTCAAATTCAGAGCATCTTATTACTAGAATTGAACATTAAAATTATTAGTCTAAGGTAAATTGATGTTTTCTAAATGAAAGGTAATTGACAAAAGAATCACTATTCTACAATTGCCTATTGCCCAAAGCATGGCTTCTGTAAGCTCTATGCTTTAATAGTTAAGCAAATCAAACATTTCAGAGATGAAATTTCAAGTTGCTTTAAAACTTACCTTTTTCTTGGTTGAGATTTCTTTTAAACAACAACAGTATAAAACCACTGCAGGTATATAAATCAGCAAATCAGCAATGAATACTGAAAAAAACAAATATTATGAGTCCATTAGGATTCATAATAACCTATTCAGTGCCATCCTCCTCCCCCTCCAACCTCAAGTGGGAATTCTGTTAACAGAAGGCTCTCACCCACTCTGGACAGTGCCTTTACATGTCTAGCCCCTTCCATTCATTCCCTTCACCTGTGCCTGATTTCAACTGCTATGGTGCTACAATTATGATTAATAAGAGTCTCTTAATTTTCTCTAACAAATTCACACATTAAATCAATTAGGTGTATCCAAAACTAATTCCGTCTTTGCTCTGAGACTTAAAAATTAAGAATACTCAAAGGAACACACATTTTTTCTCCCAGTATCTGTATACTCTAAATTTTCTGGTGTGAAGTATACCTCAAATGTGGCAAATTATACAAGAATCCTTCTAAATGTTAATATTCATAAAAACTGCATAAACTTTTACTAATTTGGAATGTTCAGTCCCTCTAGAACAAAGAAAAACAAATACAGTAAGTTCTTCAACAGTACAACATAGCTATCCAAAGAACCTATTTTTTTCTTGTACCACACTAAATGTAGTGTCCAGAATAAGATAAGCAACAGTAAACTGTCCGTTTTAGATGCATGCAATCTATTTTTAGCTCTAAATGCCACATTTAAGATGACACTGAAAAAAATGGAATATATAAAAAGGAACACAACCAGAGGCCTCAAACCATAATCACATTCAACAAGCTAGCCATCTAAGAAGTAGTTAACGTATCTAAGAGTACTTAACCCGGAGAAGAGGTGACTTCAAATGTCCGTAGAGTGTTAGGTATACAAAGGATCAGACTTGTTCTGTGTAGCCCAAGGAAACAGAACCTAAAGTGATGAGTGGAGGTTCAACATAAGAAGGAAATGTTTAGGGGTGCCTGGGAGGCCCAGAAGGGTGACCAACTCGGTTTCCAATCCAGTCATGGTCTCAGGGTCCTGAGAGTGAGCCTCATGTAGGTTCCATACTCGGCAGGGAGTGAGCTTGGGATTCTCTCCCCCCCTCCCTCTGCCCCTCCCTCCACTCACGCCTGTACATGTGCACCCGCTCTCACTTTCTCAAAATAAATAAATAAATCTTAAAAAAAAAAAAAGAAGGAAATGTTTAATTACTGGGGCTCTCTGAAAATAGAACAGAGTGTTTCTAAAGATTGTGAGTTCCCTGTGTATACAGGTGTTGGTTCAGAAGTTAAATAATCTTCCAGTGAGCATGCAGTTCAGAGAGGATTAAAGCACTGTCGGGTAGGGTTTGGGGGGCAGCAGAAGGAAAGATAGTCAAGATAATCAATTGGGGCTGAGATTCCATGACTGGATGAATGATAAAGAGAACAAACTCTGACTAAATTTAGACTAATTAAGGAAAAGGCAGCAAGGAGCATTAAAGTCTAAGTCATGCTAAGCTTTTATAGAATCTAGGTGGGGGACGCCTGGGTGGCTCAGTGGTTGAGCATCTGCCTTCCATTCAAGGGGTGATTCCAGGGCCCAGGGATCCAGTCCTGCATCAAGTTCCCTGCGGGGAGCCTGCTTATCCCTCTGCCTATGTCTCTGCCTCTCTCTCTGTTTCTCATAAATAAATACAAAATCTTAAAAAAAAAATCTAGATGGGGGGCATCTGGGGGCTCAGTCAGACTCTTAATTTCCACTCAAGTCATGATCTCAGGATGGTAAGATCAAGCCCCTCATCAGGCTCTTCACTTAGGCTCCATACTCAGCATGGAACCTGCTTGAGATTCTCTCTCCCTCTGCCCCTCCCCCTGCTCACACTCACTCTAAAATAAATAAATCTTAAAAGAAGAAGAAATCATCATCATCATCATCATCATCATCATTATCAACATCATCTGGGGCACTTGGATGGGTCAGTCAGAGGAGCACACAATTTTTTTTTAATTTTTTATTTATTTATGATAGTCACACACACACAGAGAGAGAGAGAGAGAGAGGCAGAGACACAGGCAGAGGGAGAAGCAGGCTCCATGCACCGGGAGCCCGACGTGGGATTCGATCCCGGGTCTCCAGGATCGCGCCCTGGGCCAAAGGCAGGCGCCAAACCGCTGCGCCACCCAGGGATCCCCACAATTCTTGATCTCAGGGTGGTGAGTTCAAACCCACATTGGCTATAGAGATTACTTAAATAAAGTTACACACACACAAAAAAAAAGCTTTTAAAAAAATCTAATCTTATTACTTTCAAGCTCTTAGAATGCTCAATAAACATTTGTTGAAAGGATTAACTAATTTAGCCAAAATGTACAGCAATACAATGTATAAAATACAACCAAAAGGTTTACTTTAAAAAAAGGTGAAAGAGATTTGGAATGAAGATAGTAAAGCAGCAGAGTGGCTTAGTCTGTTGAGTGTCTGACTTCTGGTTTCCACTCAGGTACATGATCTCAGGTCCTGAGATTGAGCCCCCCGCATTCGGCTCAGCACTCAGCATGAGTCTGCTTGAGATTCTCCCTCTCCCTCTTCTTTCGCCCCTCCCACTGTTCACATTCTCATGTTCTTCTCAAATAAATAAATAAATCTTGGAGAAAAGATATTAAAGTACAGCTAAGCAACTAAAACTTCAATTTATGGCTATCTGACCTCAGATAAGTTATTAGCATCACTTAACTGTGCTTCTGCTTCCTCAGGTTAAAGTAAGAATAATAATAGTATTTGGGTGTTAAACGAATTGAGATAATAATAAATGTAAAGTACCTACAATGATTCCTTTTTATTGTTTTTTAACTTATATATACATTTGGTCATGTATTATATGTTTATTTATTTTTTTTTAAATATTTATTTATTTATGATAGTCACACAGAGAGAGAGAGAGAGAGAGAGAGAGAGAGGCAGAGACATAGGCAGAGGGAGAAGCAGGCTCCATGCACCGGGAGCCCGACGTGGGATTTGATCCCGGGTCTCCAGGATCGCGCCCTGGGCCAAAGGCAGGCACCAAACCGCTGCGCCACCCAGGGATCCCTGTATTATATGTTTATATGTATAGTTACAGTTATACAATATTAAAAGTAAGAACAATAGAACTTTTTATCAGTTTGTCCAAAATTTTAAAAATCAATATTTGATTTAGAAAATCAATGCCTATTGCTCTTTTACCTGTAGTACGCATGAAGAGCTTATGTGCCTGACTCTCATATCCACGTGATGAATGGAGTTCAATCCAGTCTGGATTTATGAATTTTGCCCTGAAAATCAACGCAGATATACATATACAGTATTACTCATCACTTTTAGCAATAATAACATCTAAGAACATATGAATCTATCTTAAGAAGTGGCCATTTCTCTTATTAAGTGAGAGAATCAAGGCTTTATGCTTTACTCTTTATTTAATCATGTGAAAGTGCCTTAAGCTATAACACAGGGTCTACCTCACTCACCTTCCAACAAAACCATGTAACAATTCATGAAAAGCCCTACATTTACAATTCTCTCAGGATAAAAATAATCTGATGTGTCACATTTCATTCATTCATTCACTCATTCATTCATTTATTTTATCCTTTGGTTACTACTAAAGGATAACAGTTGACAATAATAAACAGCTAATTATAAATCCTTGAATAAAACTAAACATAATTGTTAAAGAAAACTTTTCAACCATATTATATTATTCTGAATACTGCAAAGTATATCTGAGTATCATGAACTTTAGCAACTAACTTTTAATCCAGGAAGCTAAGTTTTACAAAATATAAATGGTCTATTCCATAAAAAAAGCTTTGCTATATACAACTAACCATGACACATTTGTGAGTAATCCATGTATAATTAGTAGTATCTCAGTTTCAACACAAAGATAGATTTTTACATTTCTTGTCTACAGCCATTCTACCCTGAATTTGCTGATTGCATCTGATCTCAGAAGCTAATAAGCAGGGTTGGGTCTGGTTAGTACTTGGATGGGAAACTTTTACATTTCTTTTAGCCTGTCCACCAAAGAAATTATGGAAACATTCAAACTTTGATAGTTAACTATTGGATTGTAACTGATTTATAATCCAGTTGCAAAGGTATAGTGCTTTATAAACCACAATGTAAAAGTAGCTACAAACATCTATCCCCTATTCAACAAAGCCAGATCACAATGTTTCTTTACTAAATCTGCTAAGGGCATGAATATTTAGTTACATTAAGGAAGAAAACTGGGGCATCTGGGTGGCTCAGCCAGTTAGGCAACCAATCTTGATTTAGGCTTAGGTCATGATCTCAAGGTTGTGGGGTCAAGCCCTGCATCGGGCTCTGTGCTGAGCCTGGAGCCCGCTTAGGACTCTCTCTCTCTCTCCCTTTGCCTCTCCCTGCTTGTGTATGCTCTTTCTCTCAAAAATAAAAAAATAAAGGAAGAAAAACTTACACATATGCACATAAAAGACTATGATAGGCTGTAAGAGGTGGATAATCCAATCCCCAATACTGCAAATTGTTATCACTACTGTTAAAATACCTGAAAAAAAAAGACAGTAACATTCCATTAATTTTCAAGAAATAGATTTACACTTTAACATCTCATTTAATTAAAATGAAAAAATGTTATGCAAGGTAAAAAAAAATTCATCTAAACTTTTGTCTATTCCCCTTCACTTAAAATTGTTCGTGAAATCACAATTAAAAGATTTTGAGTTAAGTAAATAATTTATTGTCTAAACCAAGATACTCTTGAGAGTAAAAGAGTGAAAAAGGAAGTTATTAATAATTAAGCCATAACAAGAAATGTAAACCAAGATTGTCCCCAGCAAACCAGAACTTATTGTCATTCTATTAATAAAGTTGATTATATACAACAAAAAAATTCACAGCAAAAAAGACAATTTACTTCTGATTATCTAACAAATTAGAGAAGCAATATAAAATCAAAATTTTAAAAAGTAAAAATATTGGCATGCCTGAGTGGCTCAGTCTGTTAAGCATCTGCCTTTGGCTCAGGTCATGATCCCAGAGTCCTAGGATCCAGCCTCACTGCTCAGCAGGGAGCCTGCTTCTCCCTCTCCCTCTCTGTCACTCCCCTTGCTTGTGCTCTCTCTTTGTCAAATAAATAAAAACCTTTTTAAAAGTGGGAGAGGACAGCTGGGTGGCTCAGTCAGTTAAGTGTCTGCTTTCTGCTTAGGTCATGAACCCAGGGTCCTGGGATGGAGTCCCACACTGGGCTACCTGCTCGGCAGGGAGTCTGCTTATCCCTCTGCCCCTCCTTCCACTCATGCTCTCTGTCTAAAATAAACACATAAACTCTTAAAAAAAAAAAAGGAAAAATATCAGTGCCAAAGAGCACACAAAGATTTGATTTATGGAAAGAGAAATACCTCATGGAACAGGTAGACTTTTTTTTAAAGATTTTTAAGTAATTTCTATACACAACACAACGTGGAGCTCAAACTCACAATCCTGAGGTCAAATTTCATGCTCTACCAACTGAGAGAGCCAGGTGCCCCAGAACAGGTAGACTTTTAATAAGACTTTAAACAATAGGAGGGCGGGGGGTGGGGGTGAATGGGTGACGGGCACTGAGGGGGGGCATTTGACTGGATGAGCACTGAGTGTTATTCTGTATGTTGGTAAATTGAACACCAATAAAAAATAAATTTATTATAAAAAATAATAATAAAAAAATAAAAATAAAAACAATTCAACCAACTTATAATGAGAGCTTATTATATGCAAGATTTTGTGAACTGAGAATGAAAACTAGGTCTAACATCCATAAATTGTCTCCTAAAATTAGCCAGAATACAAAGGTACTATATACAATCACTATGACTGAAGAAAGGAAAACTAAGTTTACATAAACAGATTTCTTAATTATATCCTTTATAACTAAGGAGCTTCTTCTATCCAACTTATTTTCTCAGTCCTAAGAATAATTTACAGTAATGGAGACCAAACTATATAACCCACAAATAATCAGTGTTCATAACTCATTTCAAATGGGTCACAAAGTTTTAGTGTCACAATCTCTTAATTTGGGATTATAATTTTTTTCTTTTAAATTAACATTCAGGGGACGCCTGGGTGGCTCAGCAGTTGAGTATCTGCCTTCAGCTCAGGGCATGAAGCTCCAGGGATCGAGTCCCACATCAGGCTCCCTGCGTGGAGCCTGCTTCTCCCTCTGCCTGTGTCTCTGCCTCTCTGTGTCTCTCATGAATAAATATTTTTTAAAAATTAACATTCAATTCCATTAAATAATCTATTGTTCATCTTCAGAAGGTCTGCTTTGCTTAGTCACATAAAATGTAGGTTTGTACAGAAGGGATGGGGATTAATAAAATGACCAATGCATGCTACACAGCCAAGAAGCCTGAGCATAGGGTACTACAGTATGTACCATCTAGTAGTACTTGTCTACTCCAGGAGCAACATCCATGTGAACCATCTAGGTCCTATATCTGGCTGGAACTTGAAGCCAAGTAGCAGTAAATTCAACAATTTCCAGGTTATTTGGAGTCCCTTTTGACAGCTTGATTCCGGGAAACTGGACTTCTCTGGTACCCTCTGCAGACAGGCACCAATTGTGTTATTTCCAAATTTGTCTTATTACCAGGCACACTGGCACAAAGTCTTATTGCATCTACCTCCCAGAGTTATTGTAGGACTGGGTTAAATACATAGAGCTGTTAAATCACTGCCTGACAAGTACAGAATAGTAGTTCTAACTGCCTACTAGCTGCAAAACTACTAGAATGGATCTAGCAATGGAAAACCACTTTGACCAATAAAATTGCATTTGGTTTTCTGTTCCTTATTGGGCAACGCTATTTTTTGTTTACTTTAAATTTGAGATCCTCTGGAGAGAAGTAAAAGAAGCACTGCAAAAATATATACTTACAGTAAAGTCACTGGTTGAAATGAGAAGAAAGAATGATAGAGCTAACAACCTTTATGGAAAAGGTAGCTTTAAAATGTTTCAAGTAAAGCTGCAAAATCCACCAGTAGAAACAAAGCAACTAGTTAATTCTCCAGCTTTATATATTTCGGATATATCTGAAAAGTTGTGTAAATGCTATTAATATGTTGAAATGTATTTTCCCAATGAATTCCCATATAATCTCAGTAGATGCTTTGTCAGAAAAAATTTGCTTGCCATATGAATTATGAAATTACATTCAAGAGTGTTATCATTAACAAAGATAAATTTTTTCTAATATACAACCTATAATCATGGGTATTTCGGCTTTTAAAAAATACACATTTTATAATTTTTTTTAAGATTTTATTTATTTATTCAGAGAGAGGGGGGGGGGGCAGAGACACAGGCAGAGAGAGAAGCAGGCTCCATGCAGGGAGCCCGATGTGGGACTCAATCCTGGGTCTCCAGGATCAGGCCCTGGGCTGCAGGCAGTGCTAAACCTCTGAGCCACGGGGCTGCCCTAAAAAAATACACGTTTTAAAGTGAAATAGTTTCAGACTTACAGAAGGATTTCAACAACAGTTTAAAGAACTTCTGTACATCAAAATGTAAAAATTTTTATGACAAAAGACATGTTTAAAGATAAGAAAGAACAAAGAGGAAGATATTTAATTTATACATACATATATATATATACACACACAATTATTAAAATGTCAAATACTGCTGTAGTAGACAGACTTTAAAGTCATCACCATGAATCCCATCTCCTATTTTCTGTGCCCCTGAATACATACAACTCCCTCCCCTTGAACATGGGCAAGACTGGTGACTGACTTGCTTATAACCAACAGAATATGAGCAAGATGTTAGGTGTCACTCTTGTGCTTATATTTTATGTATATATAAGATTCTGTCTTGTTAGCAAGTATCCTAGAGAGACTGACTGACTTTGAAGAGGCAAGCTGTCATGTTTTAGTAAGTGACCATATTGGAGAAGCCACATGGCAAAAAACTGCAAGTAAATTCTAAGAGCTGAGAAGCTTCCAAAAAGAAACTGAAGCCCTCAGTCTTGTAGATGTAAGAAAATTAATTCTGCCAACAGCCTGAGGAACCTTGAAAATGGTCGCTTCCGCAGCTGAACCTCTGAGAAGACTACAGCCCCAGCTAACAGCTGGATTGCATGTAGCCTGAGGCTCTGAGCAGAATATTAAGCTAACCCATGCCTCGACTTTTGACCTAAAAACACCCATGTGATTAAAAATGTATGTTTAGGTGAGCCCTGGGTGGCTCAGCGGTGGTTTAGTGACTGCCTTCGGCCCAGGGCGTGATCCTAGATACCCAGGATCGAGTCCCATGTCGGGCTCCCTGCATGGAGCCTGCTTCTCCTCTCTGTGTGTGTGTATGTGTGTCTCCCATGAATAAATAAATAAAATCTTATAAAAAAAAATGTATGTTTATGTAATTACTATCTGTGATCATTTGTTAACACAGCATAGAAAATTAATATATAGTAGTCTTCCCTTATCCCAGTTTACTCTCTTGATTTCAGTTACCAGTGGTCAAATGCAGTCTGTAAGCACATTGTCCTCCTAACGTATCCTCAGGAGGTTAACAGTAGTAGCTTAATGCTGCATCACAATGCCCATATCATTCACCTCACTTCATCTCTTCACATAGACATTCGATCATCTCACATCATCACAAGAAGGTAAGTACAGTCCAATAAGATATTTTGAGAGAGACACATTCATGTAACAATTCAATACATTGTTACAGTTGTTCTATTTTATTATAGTTATTAATCTTTTACTCTGCTAATTTATGAATTAAACTTTATCACTGGTATGAATATATAGGAAAAAACATAGCCTACAGGGTTTGGTGTTATTTGTAGCTTCAGGCATCCACTGGGGGTACTGGAACTTATGCCCCAGGAGTAATGGGGGACTACTGTTACTTTATTTATAAATCATACAAATTGAAAAGAAATAATAAAATCAAATAAATCATACAAATTGGGATGCCTGGGTGGCTCAGCGGTTGAGCATCTGCCTTCAGCTCAAGGTGTGATACCGGGGTGCAGGGATCAAGTCTCGCATCAGGCTCCCTGTGATGAGCCTGCTTCTCTCTCTGCCTATGTCTCTGCCTCTATCTCTCATGAGTAAATAAATAAAATCCTTTTTTTTCAATCATACAAATTATTATTTTTTTAGATTTCTATTTATTTATTCATGAGAGACAGAGAGAGAGAGAGAGAGGCAGAGACACAGGCAGAGGGAGAAGCAGGCAGGCTCCATGAAGGGAGCCTGATGTGGGACTCGATCCCGGGATTCCAGGATCATGCCCTGGGCCAAAGGCAGGCGCTGAGCCACCCAGGGATCCCCCCATACAAATTATTATTAAAAAGTTCAGAAACACACAAAAACAGAAAAAAAGATATGAATATGCAAATTTGAAAAGAAATATGTTGATCAGGAAATATATTAAAAGATGTTCAATGTCACAATACTCAAGGAAATGGAAATTTTAAGAGTCTGGTTTTAAAGATAAATTGATATATACACTGATATATATATAAAGCATTGATTAATACATGTGGAAAGAAGATATTCTGGTGTTAGTATCCATTACAGCTACTTCAGAGATTCCACTTCTAAGATTCTACCTAGAAATAACATGTGCATAGAGAAAACTTATTTTAATCATTCCCCTACTAAGATATTTTAGTGTTTCAGATTTCTCATTATTATAAACAATGCTGAAATAAACAGTCATGCTGACCAATTATCGTGATTTATACA
Organism: Nyctereutes procyonoides; assembly: GCF_905146905.1. NCBI lineage: Eukaryota > Metazoa > Chordata > Mammalia > Carnivora > Canidae > Nyctereutes > Nyctereutes procyonoides. The sequence goes on along the minus strand of NW_026575140.1, from coordinate 42,838,253 downwards.
ACTTATTTTTTTTAAGATTTTATTTATTTATTCATGAGAGACACAGAGAGGCGGGCTCGATCCAGGGACAGTGGGTTCACGCCCCAAGCCAAAGGCAGGTGCTCAACCGCTGAGCCACGCAGGCATCCCTGATTTCATTTACAAAGCAACAAGCTGAGCATAAGCAGACTCTTCCCCTAGCCTAGGTATAAAAACCATGCCTGCACTAAGCCAACCATTTCTTTTTAATGATTGCTTTAAAGGTGGGAAACATTTTGCTCCTTGACAAAAAGGTAAAAAGAAGGTATTCTATTATTACTGCCTTGAACATGGTTGTATAAAGTTACAATGCTCGTAGCCTGAGCAGTCATCTACTGACCATGGAATGAAAACACTCAGGGGAAGCCTGAGTGGGGTGGCTCAGCGGCTGAGCGTCTGCCTTTGGCCCAGGGTGTGATCCTGGAGTCCTGGATCGAGGCCCACATCAGGCTCCCTGCATGAGCCTGCTTCTCACTCTGCCTGTGTCTCTGCCTCTCTCTCTGTGTCTCTCATGACTAAATAAATTAAATCTTTAAAAAAAAAAAAAAAGAAAACACTCAGGAAGAAAAGCCAATATGCCAAGAAGAAGGAATGGCAGAGGAAGGAATGGAAAAAGCCTGAGTCCTTGATTGCTATTACTGAGCCACTTTACCAGCATTACAACCTACCTCTTGAGATAACTGAATTATTGTGTAAGCTATTACTCAAGTTTTCTTACTTGATGCCAAAAGTGCTCCTGATTCCACACATAAGGGATTTTCATTATAAAATTCATCATAGGGATCCCTGGGTGGCGCAGCGGTTTGGCGCCTGCCTTTGGCCCAGGGCGCGATCCTGGAGACCCGGGATCGAATCCCACATCGGGCTGCCGGTGCATGGAGCCTGCTTCTCCCTCTGCCTGTGTCTCTGCCCCTCTCTCTCTCTCTCTCTCTCTCTGTGACTATCATAAATAAATAAATTTAAATAAAATAAAATAAAATAAATAAAATTCATAACATTAAAGAAATAAGTTCTCTTTTCCTCTATTACAATAATACACAAGGAATAAATAATAAAAGTTTTCTTTTATTTTAGAATTATTATCAAAGCTAACACTTTTAAAGTGAACATGACCAATCCTGATATCATATTCTAAACAACCATGTCACTTGAATGAGTTTTGACTAATTACACTATAGCTAAATCTCTAAGTAAAAAGAGAAAGACTTTACTCTTAGAAAATAAGAAATCACAGAATTCAAACATGAATTGAAACAGATCAGTTTCTCTTTGAATTGCCAGGTGTACATTTTTGGTTTTCTAGTCTATCCACTCATAAAGAGAAAATTTCTGACATTTATTATACTAAATTGTATTTCTTAGATTTCTTATGAATGACCAACTAATGATAAATCATACTTCTTTATACCATATGTCTCTGTTTCTGAGCCTACCATTCAGGATTCTCATGCTACACATTGCTTAATAAAGATTTCAACACTAGGGATGCCTGGGTGGCTCAGCGGTTTGGCGCCTGCCTTCAGCTCTGGGTGTGATCCTGGAGTTCCGGGATAAAGTTCCGGGATCGAGTCCCGTGTTGGACTCCCTGCATGGAGCCTGCTTGTCCCTCTGCCTGTGTCTCTGCCTCTCTCATTCTCTGTGTCTCTCATGAATAAATAAATAAAATCTTTAAAAAAAAAAAAAAGATTTCAACACTATAAAATTTACCACCAAGTTTACTTTTAGACATTTCATAATATTTAAGTCTCACAGACCCTAGTTAAAACCAAATCACATAATTATATCTGAGGTATACATTTCTGTCTGTTGTTTTTGTTTGTTTGTTTGTTTTTTAAGATTTTATTTATTTATTCATCAGAGACACAGAGAGAGGCAGAGACACAGGCAGAGGGAGGAGAAGCAGACTCCATGCAGGAGCCTGATGCGGGACTCGATCCTGGAACTCCAGGATCAGGTCCTGAGCCAAAGGCAGACGCTCAACCGCTGAGCCACCCAGGTGTACCTGTTGGGTTTTTTTTTAAGATTTTATTTATTTGAGAGAGTGCGTGAGAATGAGGAAGGGGTAGAGGGAGAAGAAGTAGACTCCTTGCTAAGCAGGGAACCCGACGTAGGAGTCTATCCCAGGACCCCAGGATCGTGACCTGAGCCAAAGGCAGATGCTTAAATGACTGAGCCACTCAGGCACCCATTTAAACATTCTGGCACACCATTAAAAACATTTCTGGTTTTTAACAAAGAAAAAGAATGAAAATGTATACAGATAGTCAACTCTTGATTTTCCGGGCCAACGTAGGAGACAACTGATACAGAAATTGAAAAATGAGATAGATTAGTAATAGAATAACCCACCCTCCATACTGAATTCAGATTATATTCTCACTCCTGGAATCAATGTTTTCCCTACCTAACATTAAGCCAAATGCTTCAATTTATCACTTCTCTCTAATCTTTCAATACTAAATATCACAATTATTTTTTATCAAAATCTTTGTTGAGAAGTACTTACCAGAGAATAGCCAAAAATATAATTATTTTATCCATGTAATTTTTTCGAAGGTATAAAAAGAATTACAAAACTCAAAAGCAACAAGCTGGTTTCCCTCAGCAAATATTACCTTATTCTATCAATCAAGAAAGAAAAAACACATTAAGAATGCACTAATAATTAGAACAATAATACCAGTTAAATCATTGTATGAGGACATGAAACATGCTCAAAACAGTACAATAATAGTACTATAATACTAATAATAAATAATGATAAATATTTAGCTGATCTCTATTTTAAATGCTATGATACTGCCTACCAACCTATTAATTTGTGCATGAAACTCTCTCATAAATGAATTATATAAAAGTAGTGACCAAGAACAAAGAATCCTAAAATGTTTATGGAACCACAAAAGACCCCATTATAGCCAAAGCAATCTTGAGAAAGAACAAGGCTGGAGGTATCATACACTCCCTGATTTCAAACTATCAAAGCTATAGTAATCAAAACAGTATGGCTTTAGCATGAAACAGACACAGAGATCAATGGAACAGAATAGAGAGCCAGAAATAAACATGTGGATATATGGTCAATTAATCTATGACAATGGATGCAAAAACATACAATGTGGAAATGACAATCTCTTCAACAAATGGTGTTGGGAAAACTGGACAGCTATATGCAAAAGAATGAAACTGGACTACTGTCCTATACCACATACAAAAATAAATTCAAAATTTATTAAAAACTTGAATTTAAGATCTGAAACCACAAAACTACTAGAAGAAAACAAAGCAGTAAGTTCTTTGATATCAGTCTTAGCACTATATTTTTGGACCAGTCTCCTAAGACAAGGGTAACAAAAGCTAAAATAAACATACAGGATTACTTCAAACTAAAAAGCTTTTCCACAGTGAGGGAAATCAACAACAAAATAAAAAAGCAACCTCCTGAATGGAAGAATATGTTTGCAAATCATATACCCAATAAGGAGTTAATATCCAAAATATATAGAGAACTTACATATCTTGTACCAAAAAACAAACAGCCCAAATAAAAAATGGGCAGATGACCTGAATTGCCATTTCTCCAAAGACATACAAATGGCTAACAGGCACATGAAAAGATGCTCAACATCACTAATAATCAAAAAAATGCAAACCAAAACCACAATGAGGTATCATCTCATTACACTGGTCAGACTGGCAAAAAGACAAGAAACAAGTATTGGTGAGGATGTGGAGAAAAGGGAATCCATGAACTGCTGGGATATAACCTGATACAGCTACTATGGGAAACAGCACAAAGGTTCCTCAAAATATTAAAAATAAAACCAGCATACAATCCAGCAATTCTACTTCTAGATATTTATCTAGATACACCAATTTGAAGAGATATATGCATCCCTATGTTCCTTATAGCATTATTTACAATAACCAAGATAAGGCACCAACCTACGTATTCATTGCTAGATCAATGGATAAAGAAGATGTGGTAGGGGATCCCTGGGTGGCGCAGAGGTTTAGCACCTGCCTTTGGCCCAGGGCGCGATCCTGGAGACCCAGGATCGAATCCCACGTCGGGCTCCCGGTGCATGGAGCCTGCTTCTCCCTCTGCCTGTGTCTCTGCCTCTCTCTCTCATTCTGTGTGACTATCATAAATTAAAAAAAAAAAAAAAAGAAGAAGATGTGGTATACTAGTTAACTCCTGAACAATATAGAGGTTAGGAGCCTTGACCTCTGTTACATTTGAAAATCATATAGAACTTCTGACTCCTCAAAACTTAACTATTAATAGCCATTGACTGGAAGCCTTACCAATAACACAGTTAACACATGTTTTGTATGTTTTATGTATTATATACTACATCCTTACAATAAGGTAAGATAACGAAAAGAAAATGCTATTAAAATCATAAAATCTGGGCAGCCCGGGTGGCTTAGCGGTTTGGTGCTGCCTTCAGCCCAGGGTGTGATCCTGGAGATCCGGTATCAAGTCCCACGTCGGGCTCCCGGCATGGAGCCCACTTCTCCCTCTGTCTGTCTCTCTCTGTGTGTCTCTAATAAATAAATAAATAATCTTAAAAAAAATCATAAAATCAAATACACTGATAGTACTGTACTATATTTATTTTTAAAATTCGCATGTAAGTGGATCTCTGCAGTTTGTTCAAACCTGTGTTGTTCAAGGGTCAACTAAATAGGGACACCTCGCTGGCTTAGTTGGTAGAGGATCCAACTCTTGGTTTCAGGGTTGTAAGTTCAAGCCCCATGTTGGATATTAGGGTCACTTAAATAAGCTTTAAAAAAGTGGGGGGTTGGGACACCTGGGTGGCTCAGCAGTTGAGCATCTGCCTTAATGATACTGGAGTTACAGCATCAAGTCCCGCATCGGGCTCCTGCAGGGAGCCTGCTTCTCCCTCTGCCTGTGTGTCTCATAAATAAATAAATAAATAAATAAATAAATAAATAAATAAATAAACAAACAAACAAACAAAATAAATCTTTTTTAAAAAATACGTAAATAAAATAAAATTAAAATTATAGAAAGGGGGGGCCAACTAAATATCCACAGTGGAATATTATTCAGCTACAAAAAAGAACAAATTCTTGTCATCTGCAACAACACGATGGAACTAGAGGATATTATAAGTGAAAGAAGTCAGACAAAGACAAATCCTGTATTATTTTCCTTATATATGGAATCTAGAAAACAAATGAACATAATAGATTCATATAGACAGGAAACAAACCTGATTATCAGAGTGAGAAGGGGTTGTGGGATGGACAAAATAGGTGAAGGGGATAAAGAGGTACAAACTACTTATAAAATAAGTAAATCATGGGGATGTAATGTACAGCACAGGGAATATAGTCAACAATACTAGAATAAGTTTGCATGGTGACAGGTGGTGACTAGACTCATCATGGGAATCATTTCATAAAGTATAAAAATATTAAACCACTATGATATTTACCTGAAACTAACAGGATTTTATGTCATTTATATTTCAATTTAAAAATAACAATAAATGTATTTTAACATTGAAAAAAAAGATATATTTCCTCAAATAAAATCCCATGAAATGGTTCTTTTGGGTGTTAATGACTCAAATAATTTATCAACATACAGAAAATAAAAAGCAGTGACTAAAGCAATCAACAGAACAATGCAAACAGTTTATACAGTCTCTAATAATCTATTAGGCATCCAATACATCAATAAATAATTGTTACCAGAATATGTTCAATAAAAATGGCACAGGCACAAATTTCTGTAAAGATATAACCACACATAACATTTCCTGAGAGCTCATTTTGTTGCAGATGCTGTTCTAAGTGCTTTACATGTATCATTTTATCAATTATCGCAATAATCCTGTGAAATATGTATTCTATCATTTGTACTCTACAAGTTTGATAAAACCATGTCAGAGGGCAGCCCTGGTGGCTCAGCGGTTTAGCATCACCTTCCACCCAGGATGTGATCCTGGAGACCCAGGATCAAGTCCCACGTCCAGTTCCCTGCATGGAGCCTGCTTCTCCCTCTGCCTGCATCTCTGCCTCTCTCTCTCTGTGTCTGTCATGAATAAATAAATAAAAATCTTTAAAAAATAAAAAAAAAAAAAACAACCATGGCAGAGAAAATTAAATAATTTCACCAAAGGTCACACAGCTAGTAAACCAGGATCTGAACTCAGGCAGTCTGGGCAGCCTGAGTGGCTCAGCAGTTTAGTGCCACCTTCGGTCCAGGTGTGATCCTGGAGACCCAGGATTGAGTCCCGCGTCCGGCTCCCTGCATGGAGCCTGCTTCTCCCTCTACCTCTGTCTGTGTGTCTGTCATGAATAAATAAATAAAATATTAAAAAAAAAAAAAAACTCAGGCGGTCTGACTTCAGCACCAAAATTCCTTACCACTAAGCTACTGCTCTTTCACATCTCATTCATTTCTAATAAAAAAAGCTTTGTGAAACCACCAGAAAAAATACTGTTAACTCAGGATGATTCTTCAGTTTATGTCCAGAAGAGCTTCTAAGGTATATAGTGTTCTATCCTCAAAGTTCTTATCATATTCCAGCTGGTGAGTACATAGGTAACATTCATGAGTATAAAATTTCAAAGATGACCCTCAATATGCAAGGTAATACATCAGAGATATCAGTATACAGGAAAATGAGGATGCTGAAGATGAATATTTTCCTTTTAAATTATCTTAAATAATCTGTATTACATGATAAACAATAAAATCAAGTTAAAATGATCCATACCATTGTTTGACCGGTAAGTTAAAAGTAATTTCTTGCCAGTGTCTCTGAGCTTCATAATCACCAAACATAGGGGGTTTTCCAGCACCTAGGATGAAAGGTAAAAAGAGCCAGACAACAATGTACTTTAATATATCAATGACATTTATTTCCTTATGAAAATTTTCTAAATTATAGAAAGGCAGTGCAGGTTAAAGAAAAGAACACAGACATTATCAAAATAGCAGAGATGAGGCCTGAATTCTAGCACTACTAGTACACTGAATGACTATGTGACCTTGGACAAATTACTGAACCTCCTTAAGCCTCAGCACATTAAAAACAGGATCTACCTAGAAGACTATTGGAATAAATAAGATAATGATGTAAAATAAAGGTATGTGGCACACAGTAAACATTTAATAAATATAAGCTATTGTTAACATTAGTTAATAATACTAATTATAAAATATCCAAGTTTATTTTTACTTCATGAGAAAAACAGTCATATACTGTCTGGTAAATATCATAAAACAATAATAATAATAATCAGTATCTATATTTTACAAGGAGCTTTTGCAAACTAAATATAAATAACTGTTCAAGTATAGAACCAAAACCAGATTATACATTACAAAGACATTTGTTAGGTAAGGCTTTGCTGTCAAATGAGTGATATAAAGACTGTCAGTTTACAACTTTTTTTAAAAATTTCAAAACTGCTAATACAGGATAATAGAGCTTTAATAACTAACAGTTGAGAGTACTTCCTATGTGCCAGATACAGCAATGAAATAAGTATTATTATTATCCTCACTTTAGAGCTGAAAAAAGAGGTAATTCACCCAGCATCAAGCAGCAGAGTTGGACCTGAACCCAGGCAAACTCGCTCTGTAATCCATGCTTTTAACACCTAATTTATATTGCATACAATTTGGTTAAATAAGTTATTAATCTTAAGTCATGTTAGATGATATAGAGGTAATTCTATTTAGTAAATATCCACTATTCACCTAGCAGGTAACTATAAAATTGTGAGAAGCCCAGACATGTACAGTACAGTACAGTCACAAGGTTTTAAATCAGCAACTGAATATCACATACCGTCAAATATACTCAATAATCCATTAGCTATTAATTAATGCCACATTGAAGAATGATATATTAACGCTCACTCAAATCCAACCCAAATTTTCTCCAGCTTTGTAACACTACACTAAGTAGGGCTTTTTGCATTTAATGGCTATGTTATACCAATATTCTTAGTGGCAAGCATCTTCACCCAAGGAGATATCCCCACTGTTGAGATAATCATGAGAAAAGCAGATTAACATCTTCAAAGTATATACAGAGAGTAACTGTCACAAGCAATTACCCACAGTATAGACACACATATACACATACACCTGTCCCTCTCAAAAAATACTGTATCTTGTTCATTTTTGTATTCTCAGATGTAATGGCACCTGGTAGATTGATTCTCAGTGAATGATGCTGAAGAATACTGATACAATCGGCATGCTATAACAAGGATTTTAAGTTCAAAAGATTTGAAATTTTGAATCCCTGATTTTCCACTTACCATATGTGCAACATTAAGTAAGCAATTTGTGATGAGAGACCAAATTATGCTATTCTTTTTTTTTTAAGATTTTTAATTTATTCATGACAGACACAGAAAGAGAAGCAGAGACACAGGCAGAGGGAGAAGCAGGCTCCCCATAAGGAGCCTGATGTGGGACTTGATCCCAGGACTCCAGTATCATGCCCTGAAGGGAGACGTTCAACTGCTGAGCCACCCAGGTCTCCCTATGCTATTCTAATACAATGTTCATTTATTGGTTCTTGCCCAAAACATCTTCAATTATTCTCAGAGGCTGAAATTCCTAAACCTCTGTTCATGCTGCTTACTCTCTATTACATCCCTTCATTCAACTCATATCCAACCTTCAAGAATCATCTCAAATTCCAAATTCTCCATGAAACCTTCCTTGTAAATTAAAAACACCTTGTTGACTGATTTTTAAAAATTTGAGAGAGAGAGAGAGAGAGCAAGGGCAGGGGGAGTGGGACAGGCAGAAGGAGAGGAAAAAGGAAAAGCAGACTTCCACTGAGCACAGAGCCTGACAGGGGGCTTGATCTCAGGTTACTGAGATCATGACCTGAGCCAAAAGTCAGATGCTTAACTGACCAAGCCACCCAGACACCCCTACTGTTCACTGATTTTTGACTTTGTGTAATACTTACATTTTCAGTATCACATTATTTTGTCATATGACTATACTATTTCGTAATTGCTACCCAACTAAGAATTTTAGTTCTTATGAACAAAGGACTATGATTTTACAGATTCAAAGGAAACATATTGCCATGTACATACTTTCATTAAAAACTTAGTTAACTGAACAGGAGAGGAAAAATAACCTATAATTTTTTTAAAAAGGGAAAATATATCCCCAATGAATTGCAATTTTTACATGTGTATTTTATAGGATAGGAATATGTTTCTCTCTTTTTTTTTTTTTAAATGTATGATAGTCACAGAGAGAGAGAGAGAGAGAGAGGCAGAGACATAGGCAGAGGGAGAAGCAGGCTCCATGCACCGGGAGCCCGACGTGGGATTCGATCCTGGGTCTCCAGGATCGCACCCTGGGCCAAAGGCAGGCGCCAAACCGCTGCGCCACCCAGGGATCCCATGTGTTTTTCTTTTAAAGAATACAAGCACTGTCTATGGCTTCTTTTGTGGGAGAAGGAATTGATTTCTATTTTTTGTTTATTTTGTTTTTGTTTGTTTAGTTCCACTGGAATAATAAAAGTCAGAGAAGATCTTGGATAATTTTCTATACCTGAAAAAATCCAACTATCTAGATTTTCTGAAATTGCTCTAGACTGTGGTCAGTGTGGAAGAATTTACTACCATTCTCGAACAAATAGAAGAATGGATAACGACTCTCTTTAGGTTTGAGAAACAAGTTTCTATCCAGAGTCTGACCTACTTCAATAAATCCAGCTGACACTGGCCATGAAATTAGTACTTAAGTTTTTAAAACTGCTAAAGTGCCCTTAAAGCAACCCAGAAGGACAACCCAACTGTACCTATGGGAGCTTCACCTGGGAAGGACAAAAAGGATTCCTTCCACAGTGATTAATTCTACAAATTCATTTACATAAAATTCAGAATTATATAAAGAAAACACACTAATGTATATTCCTGGAGTTTCAATTTTGTCTTGTTTTTTAAGGAAATGGGCTTAAGAGCACTTAAATATTCCATTTTATTAATTGTTGAACTAACCAGAATTATGCTATAATTTAAAAAACAAGTAGTTTCTTTGATAACAATACATTCTAACTGCCTTTACATTTAAATTTTAAACATTCTAAGAAAAGAGAATTTGGCTAAAATTTTCCAGAACAAAATCCTCCTTTTATATGTTCTTGGTGAATAAAAGGAAACATTATAAATAGCAGTGGATAAGTAGAGAAACCAGTATAATTAAGATTTCTTTTCTTTTTAGTTTTTATTTTTTTAAGATTCTATTTATTTATTTGAGACAGAGAGTGAGAGAGACAGAGAGAGAGAAAGAGAGAGAGAAAACATAGGCAAAAGGACAGAGGGAGAAGGAGAAGCAGATTCCCCACTGAGCAGGGAGCCCTATGCAGGGCTAGATCCCAGGACCCCAGGATTATAACCTGAGCCAAAGGCAGATGCTTAACCAACTGAACCACCCAGGTGACACTCTTTCTTTTCTTTCTTTTTTTTTTCTTTTAAGATTTACTTATTTAATGGGGTGAGAGTGCAAGAGCAAGGGTAGAGGCAAAGGGAGAGGAAGAGAATCTTCAAATCACCTCCCACTGAGTGTAGAGCCTGATCCCCTAACTCTGAGATCATGACCTAAGCCAAAACCAAGAGTCAGATGCTTAACCTAGACTGAGCATCTGCTTTTGGCTCAGGTCATGATCTAGCATCAAACCCGACACTGGGCTCCCTACTAAGCAAGAGTCTGCTTCTCCCTCTCTCTGTGCTCTCTCTCTCTCTCTCTCTCTCTCAGTAAATAAATAAAATCTTTTAAAAAAATAAATAGGGGCACCTGGGTGGCTCAGCAGTTGAGCGTCTGTCTGCCTTCGGCTCAGGGCTTGATCCAAGAGTCACGGGATGGGAGTTCCACATCGGGCTCCCTGCATGGAGCCTGCTTCTCTCTCTGCCTATGTCTCTACCCCTCTTTCTGTGTCTCTCACGAATAGGTAAAATCTTTAAAATAAATAAATAAAATACAGTCATACTTTAGTAACTGATATGTTGCAAAAAAAGAAAAAAGATTCTCTATGGCTATCCCTTCTTAACACTCCATACAGCTTTTGGGGGAAAAATTATATTAGAATAAAATAATTTTCCTTTGTTCAAGTGTTGCTTTTTGTTCAAAAAGATGGATAACACTTGGGATCAACTATAGAGGAACTGTGAATCTCTACAAGACATAAGAAACAACCAATACTAAAATCAGAATTTGCTTCCTCCCTGGAGCTCCTGGCTGGCTCAGTTGGTGAAGCCTGTGACACTTGATCTCAGGGCTGTGAGTTCAAGCTCAATGACAGGTGTAGACATTACTAAAACATTAATAAGCTTAAAAAAAAAGAAAAAAATAATCTGTTTCCTCCCAAAGCTTGTTTAAAAGTAACAAGCAATATTTATTCAAATTTTTAGGTCTATAAAATTAATTACATAAGCAGCACTTAATGGGTATAATATAAATATGTAAGAAGTATACATTTTAGATAAATTTAAAGTTTAATACATTTAAGTAGTTTGCCTATACAATATATGCATTTCAAAGGAGAAATAATGGATTAATACTTAGCAAGCAGACCTGAGCTTCCTCACTTGAGTGCTTCCTACTTACAATCTTAAAATAAGATAAATGAAAAGTAAACTAAAATAAGCATGTTAAAAAGAAATTATGATAACAGAGAAAGTATTCTAATTAAGAGGGAAAAAAAATCTGAGCAGAATCACAGATCTCATATTTAATTCTAAATTCTCCCAGCCTCCTATGATATAGAAGTTCTTCACATGTGAGTGCTAAAAATGTTATATTCTTTACGGTGGGGCTAAGAACTCTGACAGAATCACCATTTTTTCTTAGTGCTCAGCATTTTATTCTTCTCACCTGAAAAATGACAAAAACATCTAATAACCACCTATAAAAGATGCCTACAAATATTCTACTACTGTGCAATAATAATACTTGTCCTATACAGTAATCCAAAAGTAATCTTTTTAAGTTGACTTTCTTATGGGACAACTTAATTATTTTTTTAAAGATTTTATTTATTTATTCATGAGACACACACACACACACACGCAGAAGCAGACACATAGGCAGAGGGAGAAGCAGGCTCCCTGTGGGAAGCCTGATGGTAGGACTCAATCCCAGAACCCCAGGATCATGACCTGAGCCAAAGGCAGACGCTCAACCACTGACCCACCCAGGTGCCCCAAGAGTGAAGTTTAAAATAAGCAGGAGTCCTGTTTTCCAGAAAAAGTAATTGAGTAAACTCAGACTTTAGGAGAGAAATGTTAGAATAAATATCGTAAGTAAGCCACAAGGATAGAAAAGTATTATATATGCTTATTGTCCTTTTCCAGTTCCCATTAAGCATCTGATTACATAGGCCAGTAATACTAAAATAGCGTAATTTCTTAAATTATATTATTCTACTCTATACCTTCAGTTATTTTCAACTTCACCTCAACCCAAAAAGTTCAAAGAAAATAATGTACCTGTCAAAATTAGAAGACAAAAAGAAAATTATATAAGAACAACATAATGGTTAGGAATAAAATAGTTCTTAAAAATAAATAAATAAAAATAAAAATAAAAATAAAATAAAAAGGAATAAAATAGTTCTGAAGGAAGAAAAGGAGAAGACCATCCAATGGACCAGTTATGGGTTGAAAGGTTGAAAGCAAAGGTAACATAAATTACACATTTTACATAACAACTTTTAACTGGGCTTTTCTTCTGACCTCCTTCCCCCATTCTTGCTACCAAACTAATTCCCTCCTTCCATTCACAAACTTCTAAGAGTTGGGGGAGCCCTGGTGGCTCAGTGGTTTAGCACCGCCTTCTGCCCAGAGCGTGATCCTGGAGTCCTGGGATTGAGCCCCACGTCAGGCTCCCTGCATGGAGCCCACTTCTCCCTCTGCCTGTGTCTCTGCCTCTCTCCTCTGTGTTTCTCATGAATAAATAAATAAAATCTTTAATAAGAAAATAAAAATAAAATCTTTAAAAAACAAACTTCTAAGAGTTGATATGCCCTCTTGTTAACTTCCATTTAGTACTCAATTCATTACAATCTGATAATTGAAAGGCTCACAATGACCTACTGGAGATCTTTTGTCTAGTCTTAACTTTCACACTACTTGACAGTCTAGAATTTAGGTCAGTCCTTATTTCTTAAAATTCTCTAATTTCCTGGTTTCCAGGCTCTAATACTCCTTCCTCAAGGTTTCTTCTCAACCCCTTTTAATAATTCCTCTTCTCTGTTAAAGTGATCAGTGGTCAAAAAAAAGAAAAAAAATGTTTTCTTTTTGCAGTATAAATGCCCCCAACCCTGTGGCTTTAACCACCATCAGGATCAGAGTAACAGGGGCCCCTGGGTGGCTCAGTGGTTGAGCATCTGCCTTTGGCTCAGGTCATGATCCTGGGGTCCTAGGATCGAGTCCCACATCAGGCTCCCCACAGGGAGCCTGCTTCTCTCTCTGCCTGTGTCTCTGCCTCTCTCTCTCTGTTTCTCATGAATAAATAAATAAAATCTTAAAAAAAAAAATCAGAGTAACAGATGGAGCTTTTAAAAACACAGATTAGACCAGCTTCCAGCAACGTGGCAGACTTAGGTCATAAAGACACCTCCAATACAGGGTGGGGTATGGCTGAATTAGCATCAAAACAAGATTCCTATTATTCATATTCCCCAAATGAATGAGAACATACACTGTTTGTCTTTCTCCGATTGACTTACTTCACTCAGCATTAATACCCTCCAGTTCCATCCACGTTGAAGCAAATGGTGGGTATTTGTCGTTTCTAATGGCTGAGTAATATTCCATGAATAATAGTGAAAGGGAATATAAGGGAAGAGAGAAGAAATGTGTGGGAAATATCAGAAAGGGACACAGAACATAAAGACTCCTAACACTGGGAAATGAACTAGGGGTGGTGGAGGGGGAGGAGGGCGGGGGGTGGGGGTGAATGGGTGACGGGCACTGAGGGGGACCCTTGACGGGATGAGCACTGGGTGTTATTCTGTATGTTGGTAAATTGAACACCAATAAAAATTAATTTATTAAAATAAAAATAAAAATAAAAATAAAATGTTTCCCTTTTTTTCTGAAGAACAAAATTAAATTTGCTCCATAATTTAAAAAAAAACAAAAAAAGAAGAAGAAGAAGAAACAAGATTCCTTAGGAGACAAACAATTCCTTAGGAGACAGAAACAACAAAAGAAATTTAAGATCCAGACAAGTAAGCACTTGTCCTGAGGGTATCCAATGACCTCTTCTGGCTATGGGTCAGCAACTGAGAAGTTCTATGCAATGCATAAGGAGGTATAGCTTAGAACTTGAACAGGTAAAAACTTCAATGTCAGAGAATCATCTACTAGGATATAAAATAACAATGCCTTTGGGGAAATGGTGAAGATAGTATTTATCTCTGCCTTGGTTCCTGGTAGTACAGGAAAAAAAGAAGAGTCTCCTGAAAATTCCTAACATTATCACACACTCACCCAGTGTAGGTCCTAAATTCACACCAAGAATTACAGCCAAAGAAACCTTAAGATGAGAATTTAGTTTGACTTTTGTTAATAGAGCTCAAAGGGGCATAGCAAGAGGCACCCTAAATCTTTTGTGGAGAAATACACAGTAAACTTGGGCCTCAAAGAATTCTCACAGATAAAAGTTTCTAGTAACTTGAACTCACAATTTTTTTTTTAAAGATCTTATTCATTTATTTGAGAGAGAACAAGGGCAGAGGGAGAGGGAAAAGCAGAACCCCCACTGACCAAAGAGCCCGATGTGGGACTAAATCCCAGGACCCTGGGAACACAACCTGAGCCAGAGGCAAACGCTTAACCAACTGAGCCACCCAGACACCCAAGCTCACAATTTAAAGAAAAAAAAAAATCACTAAACCCACAAACAAAATACCATGAGCTAGAGTCCAAAGAACCAACAAACCAGGAAATCAGACTACAGGGATTAGAATTTTCTGAGAGGAAATATGAAATAAGTATTGCTAATATGTTTAAAGATATAAAAGAAGGCACAGAATATGTTGAACAAGAAACAATCAGAAATGATGAAAATGATTTGAAAAGGAAACAAACAGAACTTTTGGGAATAAAAAAATACAGTAACTAAAATTGTAAAAACTCAATGGACAGTTAAAAAACAGATTAAACACAACCAAGAAGGGGATCCCTGGGCGGCTCAGCGGTTTAGCGCCTGCCTTTGGCCCAGGGCGCGATCCTGGAGTCCCAGGATCGAGTCCCGCGTCGGGCTCCCGGCATGGAGCCTGCTTCTGCCTCTCTCTCTCTCTATGTCTATCATAAATAAATGAATGAATAAATAAATAAATAAATCTTTAAAAAAAATATAATAAAATAAATAAACACAACCAAGAAGAAAAGTAATGAAATAGATAGATCGGATGATTATTTAAAAAGTAGTATGAACAAACTATGAAATGGGAAATATAGATTATGAGACATAGAGGATAGGATGAAAGGACCCAACATACATCTAATAAGAGTTGCACAAGGAAAACAGAAATGAAGGAAATGCAATACTTGAAGACAGAAAGGAAAATATGAACTCAATGAGACAAAGAGATTGTTGTCTGTTTTATTTTCTGCTATATCACCTGCCTTTGGCATGAGTACCCTATACATATGTGGCAAATTAATAAAAGACTAAAGAGCTAACATATCTAACCAGAGTTTTACAAGGAGGAAACAGAATGAGAAGAGACAGAAAGAAGGTTTCTATTGATTAAAGTCAGAAATCCCAGAAAATTATGAGGATAAATTTTTTTAATACTCGTATATCAATACATCATAGTGAAACTGCAACGAGAGAAAAGACAAATTACCTATAAAGAAATAACAGCTGAAATGACAGCTGATGTCTGAACAGAGCAACAGAAACTAAAAGACAATGAAATGAGATTTTCAAAATATTAAGAGAAAAGTATTGTTGGGGCGCCTGGGTGGTTCAGTCAGTTAAGCATCTGCCTTTGGCTCAGGTCATGATCTCAGGATCCTGGGATGGAGTCGCACATCTTCCCCTCTCCTACTTGCCACTCCTCCTGCTTGTGCTCTCTGTCAAATAAATAAATAAAGTCTTAAAAAAAAATTGTCAATACAGAATTCCAAACCCAGTAAAATGTTAGGACCTAGAGCAAAATAAAGGCATTTTCAGATAAAAACTACGCCACCAACAGGCTCTCACTAAAAGAAAACCTCCCAGGAGGTACCTAGTTGGTTCAGTTGGTAGAGCATGTAACTCTTGATCTCAGGATTCTGAGTTCAAGCCCCATTCTGGGAACTAAAGCCTACTTTAAAAAAAAAAAAAAAAAAAAAAAAAAGTTTTTTAATTTAAAGAAAAGTTTTAAAAACCTCCCAAAGATTTGAGGTGCCTGGGTGGCTCAGTCAATTGAGTGTCTGATTCTTGATCTTGGCTCTTGTCTTGATCTCATGGTCATGAGTTCAAGCCCCACATTGGGCTCTGTGCTGGACCTAGAGACTACTTGAAAAAACAAAAACAAAAACGAACAAAAAAACCTCCCAAAGATGGACTTCAGTAAGAAAGAAAATTATCTCAAAAGAAGATACAATATGTAAAAAGGAAGGTTAAGCACAGAAAATGAGAAACATGAGGGTAAACCTAAGTACTCTTAATTGTATAAAACAGTGATTAATGTCTAAAATCTTAGGCAATAATAACATTTTAATAGCAGAGGTGAGGATTTGTAACTAGTGTTAAAGCATCTCATGGTCCTTGCATTGTTCAGAAAGAACATATAAATATTAATTTTAGACTTTGTTAAATCAGTATATGAAAATCTCTACACCAACGCCCTGAAAGAAAACAAAGCATAACTTCCAAACCATCAGGAGAAAGGGGAATTAGGGTGGGGAACTCGTTAGTCAGGTCTAAGTGACAGGGATTCAGAGGTAAAGAGTAAAAGGATAGGGGTGCCTTTAAAAAAAAAAAAAAAAGAAAGAAAGAAGAAAGAGGAAAGAAAGAAAGAAAGAAAGAAAGAAAGAAAGAAAGAAAGAAAGAAAGAAAGAAAGAAAGAAAGAAAGAAAGAAAACATATGCTCCACCCACTGAACCAGCCAGGTACCCCTCAGCAACAAGCATTTTTTTTTTAAAGATTTTATTTATTTATTCATGACAGACACACAAAGAGAGGGGCAGAGACATAGACAAAGAGAGAAGCAGGCTCCATGCAGGGAGCCTGATGTGGGACTCTATCCCAGGACCCCGGGATCACGTCCTGGGCAGAAGACATGCACTCAACCGCTGAGCCACCCAAGGTGTCCCAGCAACAAGCATTTAGAAAAATGATTTTTTAGGGGCACCTGAGTAGCTCAGTCAGTTGAGCATCTGACTATTGATTTTGGCTCAGGTAGGATCAGTGTCATGAGACTGAGCACTGCATCAGGTTCCAAGCTCAGCTGGGAATCTGCTTGAGATTCTTTCTCTTCCTCTTCCTCTGGACTCCCCCCTCCCTCACTCCCTCTTTCACTCTAAAATAAATAAATCCTTAAAAAAAAAAAAATGAGGGGCACCTGGGTGGCTCACTGGTTGACTTCTGGCTCAGGGCATGATCCCAGGGTGCAAGGATTGAGTCCTGCATCAGGCTCCTTGCGATGAGCCTGCTTCTCCCTCTGCCTATGTCTCTGCCTTTCTCTCTGTGTCTCTTATGAACAAATAAAAATCTTTTTTAAAAAATGAAAGAAAAACAGTTTTTTAAAAGATATCATCTATAGGGGATCCCTGGGTGGCTCGGCGGTTTAGTGTCTGCCTTCAGCCCAGGGCATGATCCTGGAGTCCTAGGATCGAGTCCCGCATCAGACTCCCTGGATGGAGCCTGCTTCTCTCTCTGCCTGTGTCTCTGCCTCTCTCTCTGTGTCTCTCATGAATAAATAAATAAAATCTTTAAAAATAATAATAATAAAAATAAATAAAAGATATCTATAACAATGAGAGAAAAATATGTAAGATAGCTAGGAATACATCTAATAAAGGATACAGAAGACTTTCATGTAAAAAGAAGACTTAAATAGGGGTGCCTGAGTGGCGCAGTCAGTTAAGTAGAAGACCCTTCTTTAGGCTCTAGTCATGATCTCACGATCATGAAATCGAGCCCCGCATCAGGCTCCTCGCTCAGTGCTATCTGCTTGAATTTCTCTCTCACTGTCCCCCTCTGCCTCTCCTTGTTAAATAAAGGGAGAAGATACATATCATCTTAATGGATTAAAAGTCCCAGTGTGGGGGTGCCTGGGTGGCTCAGTCAGTTAAGCATCTGCCTTTAGCTCAGGTCATGATCCTGGGGTCCTGGGATCCAGCCCTGCATCAGGCACCCTGCTCAGCAAGGAGTCTGCTTCTCCCTCTGCCCCTTCCCCATGGTTTGTTCTCTTTTGGGTAAATAAATAAATAATAAATAAATAAGCTTTTTTAAAAAATAAAAGCACAGGGATCCCTGGGTGGCGCAGCGGTTTGGCGCCTGCCTTTGGCCCAGGGCGCGATCCTGGAGACCCGGGATCGAATCCCACGTCGGGCTCCCGGTACATGGAGCCTGCTTCTCCCTCTGCCTGTGTCTCTGCCTCTCTCTCTCTCTCTCTCTCTGTGACTATCATAAATAAATAAAAAATAAATAAATAAATAAAAGCACAAATCATAAAGAAAAAAGATTAATAAATTTCACTATTTTATCCTGTCTATCTAGACATCTTAGGATGTGGGGTGCCTGGCTGGCTCAGTCAAAAAGCATGCGACTCTTGATCTCAGGGTCTTGGATTCAAACCCCATGTTGAATATAGACATTACTTAAATAAATAAATAAACTTAAAATAAAAAGACACCTTAAGATATGAAAGGAAGGGAGGCCTGGGTGGCTCAGCGGTTGAGCATCTGCCTTTGGTTCAGGGCATGATCCCGAAGTTCCTAGGATCAAGTCCCATATGAGGCTTCCTGCATGGAGCCTGCTTCTCCCTCTACCTATATCTCTGTCCCTCTCTCTGTGTCTCTCATGAATAAGATATGAAAAGATAACCCATAAACCAGGAGAAGATATTAACAATTGTACAAAGGTTAGCTTCCAGAATATAGAATGCTTGAGGAAAAAAAAAACAAAATACAGAATCCATAAAAAAAAAAATGGAAATATACAAATGACATAGCAAATATCCCAGAAAAGGAAATAGAAATGGCCAGTAAACAGGAAAATAGGTTTAAGCTTTTAGTAATGAAGGAAAGTCAAATTAAAAGCATAATAAAATATTTCACACACTCCAGGGAGGCAAAAATTCAAAATCTTAATACTACCAAAAGTTGTGAAGTATGTGGGGTAACAGGGACCCTTTCCTTTGAGAACTGCCTGAATACTAAAAACAGCTTAGAATGGATGACTGAGATGAAATTTGAGCCTGGGTGGCTCAGCGGTGTGGCGCCTGCCTTTGGCCCTGGGTCCCTGGAGTCCCAGGATCGAGTCCCACATCGGGCTCCCTGCATGGAGCCTGCTTCTCCCTCTGCTTGTGTCTCTGCCTCTCTCTCTCTAGGTCTATCATAAATAAATAAATAAATAAATAAATAAATAAATAAATAAATAAATAAATAAATAAATAAATAAATAAATCTTAAAAAAAAAAAAGGACACAAATGTTTTCTGGTTCATCTCTTGCACTTTGTTAAGAGCTAAGGTTGTATGTGAGCTTAGAGAGATACTGAATGAAAATAGGACCTGCCTACTTTGGTTCTAGCCAAGATAAAAGGATTCCTGCAGTTGACCCAACTTATTCATCATAGAGCTGCACTGAAGTATGAAGCCAGGGCCTAAACTGTTGCTCTTTGTGACCAGCTGAAAGTGGATTTATGTCTTCTTGTGCCCCCAACCAAATTCTATGTCTCACAATTGACCCTTTTTCTAAAAAAAAGATTTTATTCATTTATTCATGAGAGACACACAAAGAGAGAGAAAGGCAGAGACATAGGTAGAGGGAGAAGCAGGCTCCATGCAGGGCCTGATGTGGGACTCGATCCTGGGACGTCCTGGGCCGAAGGCAGGCACCAAACCGCTGAGTCACCCAGGGATCCCTGACCCTTTTTTATATGACTGAAATGTACCCAACCTTTAACATATCCAAAATGGAATTCATTCATTACCTTCCCCACTGAGTCTGCTATGTTTTCAAGTCTCAGGATCTCCGAACTAGAAACCAAACTCACTGTCAAAATCTTCCTTCTTATCCCCACACACAATTTGTCATTACATTTTGTTGATTTTTATTCAATGTGGCTCTCAAAATTAGTCACTTAGACAGGCCTCATCATCCTTTGCCTAGACCGCTGCAACCAGCTTTGTGCAACACTTCAAATAAGTGTTATAAATTGATGTAAGGCCACAGCACATATATGCTGCCAGTATGGTCTTGCTACCATCAGCCCCTCCTTGTTCTACTCCAAATTCCATGCTGCCTCTATAGTTGTCTTCTTAAACAGCATACCAGATCATGTGAATTCCCTGCTTAAAAGCCTCCACTGCCTAAAAGATAAACCCTCACACATTACTTTGGCTCACATTCTGGCCCCTTTATTCCTACATCATCATCGATGGTCCATCTTAACCATGCACCCTGTATTCCAGTCACACTAACATCCTCAACATATCACAGAGAACTCTTGGTCTTTGTTCATGCTATTTCCTGTCCCTGGAATAGTCTCCCCGCCTCCGTATCTGCCTAGTAAATCCTCCCTCAACCTCTTTCAGAACAAACGTGTTATCATTGTTTTACTCTAATCTAAGCCTTTCTTTAAAAAAAAAAAAAAAAGATATTATTTATTTGTGAGAGAGAGAGAGTACACAAGCAGGGGGAGTGGCAGATGGAGAGGGAGAAGCAGCCCCCCCCCCCCCCGCCACCCTCCAGCAGGAAGCTGGATGGGGAGCTCCATCCCAGGATCCCAGGATCATGATCTGAGCAGAAGGAAGATGATTAACTGACTGAGCCACCAGGCATCCCTACTCCAAGCCTCTCGTCTGAATTACAAGTCTCTTGTGTTCCAGTCTACTTTGTTTATATCACACTATATTTTTATATAGTACATATTTACAAGTCTGTTCTATCCACTTGACTCTGAACATCCGTAGGGAAATAAAAGGATGATTCAGGGACCCAATTACAGTGTGGGGATAGGGGGGATTTCCCCTACACATGCAACAAGCAATTCTCAGACACCAACTCCATATCTACAACTCAATCCTAACACTATCTGCCCAAGAGATGCTATCAGATTCCACAGGTTATGGGTTCAGTACTATAAGATTGCCCCCACCCTCCATGTCAGAGGCCAGTCATAAGCCCAAATTCTGGCCAACTAGTTATCAATCAGAGGTTCCAACAACCTCCTCCAACCCTGGATGACAACTGCAAGTCTAAACTGTTACCTGTGCTTCTGACTGACTGGCAGATGTTCCCACAACCTCCTCCTTTGGTCTGATTAATTTCCTAGAGCAGTTCTCAGAACTCAGAGAAACATTTACTTACTAGATTATCAGTTTATTATAAAAAGATGTAACTCAGAACAGCCAAATGGAAGAGATGCAAAGGGCAAGGTATGGGGAAAGAGCGCTGAGCTTCAATTCCCTTTGAATCTCCATGTGTTCACCAGCTCCATCCTACTTTGGGGTTTTTATGAAGGCTTTATTACAAAAGCATGATTGATTAATCACTGGCCGTTGGTGACTGATTCAACCTCCAGCCTCTCTCCCCTCCCTGGAAATCAGAGGGTGGGACTGAAGGTTCCAACCCTCTAAAGACCCAATTAGGTTTTCCAGGCAACCAGTCCCCATCCATAGATGGGTCCAAAAGCCAGTCATTACCATAGCAAAAGACAACTTTATCACTTTCACTTAGAAAATCCCAAGGTTTTTAGAGGCTCTGTGCCAGAAGAAGGACAAAGACCAAATATATATTTCTTATAAACCACAATATCATAAGAAAATACCATTTATTATTCTTGGTCACCCTGAAAGCCAGACTGAAAGACTTGATCACCAGTAAAGTATTTTTGCCCGCAAAGCAGACACTCAATAAACATTCTGGGGTTAAATGATCTGATGTAAGGATCAAATAACAGAACAGTTGTGAAGCATTAATATGCTGATTATATTCCTACATTACCAAAAAAGAAAATATGTTTCATACATATGATCTCAAGTAATCCCCACAACCCTGTTAAAATATATATTAATATTCCCACTTTGTAGAAGAAGTACCTTTGTAAAAGAGGTTCATAGAGATTAAATAACTACCCCAAGATCCGGCAGCTAACAAGCAAAGAAAAATGAAGATTTGAGCCCAAGTCTACTGCTGCATCCAAGTGATTTTACTTCCTCATTATTTCTCAGATTCATTTATCTATCTTTTAAATAGCTTAGTTTAGGACTTCTTAGAAGCACAGAGTGGTGTCATAAAAGCACTGATTTTGGAATAAAATACAACTATATTTGAGTCCCAGTTGTCATTTATCAGCTGTCTTACTTTCCACTTGTAAATTAGAGACAATACCTATCTTCAGTAGTGTGGTAAGTAAAAGAAAATGCTAAAAAAATAAATAAAATTAAAATTTTAAAAAATGCTTAGTGTCTAGCATATGGTAAATACTTAAAATAGCTCATATTTCTATTATTATGATTATGTCATTTGTCTCTTTACCTCCAACCTGCTTCCTATAAACCTTGTGCATTATTACAAAGTTATTTTTCTAAAACACAAGTAATTTGCCAAGCACAGTGTTTAGCTAAATCTCCAGCCGCTCCCTCCGCATCGTTTTGTTCCTTCTTTTTATACTCCAATACGGACTACTTAAAACGATGTTCTCGGGGATCCCTGGGTGGCTCAGCAGTTTAGCACCTGCCTTGGGCCCTGGTTGTGCTCCTGGAGACCCGGGATTGAGACCCATGTCAGGCTCCCTGCATGGAGCCTCCTTCTCTCTCTGCCTGTGTCTCTGCCTCTCTCTCTCTTTCTCTCTCTCATGAATAAATAAAATCTTAAAAAAATAAATAAATAAAACCATGCTCTCACTCTACCATCCTTTTGCCCATGTTCCCTATTTCATTTGCCTAGCAAGTTCCAACTCATGCTTCAACCTTGAACTCAAATGTCATCTTCTCTGAAAAGTTTTTTCTAATGCAACTTGATCATTCACTTCTCTATGTGACCTTTGTACTTTACAAAGACTTCTAGTCATAATTACCACATTGTCCTGTGACCACTTACCTACTAAAATGTGGACACTTTTCAGTACTGGATATTCATGTACTCTAGCACCTAGCAGTGCCTGGACCATGAGCAGTGCTAAATAAATACAGGATTGAATATAATCCTATCCCCTGTCCAGGACCATGTACCATTAATTCTCCCTCCTCTTCTCTTACATCATTCCCAGTCTTATTCTCCATTCCTCTCTTCCTTTCAGTCTAGTAACACGGCCTCTCTACCCTAAACAAAAGCCTCTTTTGATTCCACTCCCACCTTCAGGTACTAGCTCAGTTCTCTTTTTGATACTTAATATGTAATCATTTATCAACTTGTCATCTTCCCCATTAAAATACATTTTTGTTTTCTCATGTCATAAAGCCTATGCTTCTATTTAGCTCTTACACATATTATTTTCACTAGATTCAATGTTTATTTTCTTGACCATATCAAAATTGCCTCAAATTCTTCTGTCCCATGGGATCCCTGGGTGGCTCAGCAGTTTAGCGCCTGCCTTCGGCTCAGGGCATGATCCTAGAGTCCCAGGATTGAGTCCCACATCAGGCTCCCTGCATGGAGCCTGCTTCTAGCTCAGCCTGTCTCTGCCTCTCTCTCTCTGTGTGTCTCTCATGAATAAACAAATAAAATCTTAAAAAAAAAAAATTCTTCCGTCCCAGTCAGATATCTATAAACTATTACAAAAAGGAGGAGGAGGACAAAACTGTTTAAAGGAATATATCCATCTTTTAAAGAGTAAAGATGGGGCAGCCTGGGTGGCTCAGCAGTTAATGCCGTCGTCATCCCAGGGTGTGATCCTGGAGACCTGGGATCGAGTCCCGCATCGGGCTCTCTGCATGGAGCCTGCTTCTCCCTCTGCCTCTGTGTGTGTGTGTGTGTGTCTCATGACAAATAAATAAAATCTTTATAAAAAAATAAATAAAGAGTAAAGATGTGTTACCTGAATAAGAATTAAGAGAAACTGTCCACCGTACTGTTAGTCCTATTAAGACCACAATTGTCATCAAGTGCCATTTCTCCATATTTCTTCTTCAAACCTAAGGAGGGAAAAAAATAGGACCAATGCCAAAATACTTTTAATGCATAGTCAGTTACTTCTTTTCTTCATCAGAGAAATGTTATCAAATTCTTTGGGATTAGGAGTTTGAGAGAATTTTAAGTGATACTTCATTTCCAGTTAATACTGACTTTTAGGTCTATGAAGAAGTAGCCTGGAGGGAAAAAAAAGAAAGACCAAGATTTAGCTGAGCATGGTACAACAAAGAACTCATTAAACCAAGTAGGAAGATGAAGAAATGGGTGTCAGCAAGAAGCAAAGTGGGTAGTTTTAAGTTCTTTATTCCCTAGTCCTCTAGTTGGGAAATATACCTCAAAAGGCAGCTCTCCATGTTGTTAAATGGGATTCAATATATGTAGTAAAGATGTGGTAAGGACTGGTTCTTACAAGGTAACAAAGAAAAACAACAGATATATAGATAGCAGAGTCAATTCCATCTAAAGCATGTTTACCTACATGTAAAAAAATATAGTTTAAAAGGCATGATTTATCTTTGGTACAGAGAGGAAGAGGAATTTTACCTTTCTATTTAGTTTCAGAAAGTATTCTACTAATTTATGTAGTTTGATTTTTACTTTTCTTCCAAAATATACTTTCACTAACCACATCTATCTTATAGAATGAACCTCTACAAGAACTAATAACCCCGTCTTTTTTTTTATGCCATAATGATTTGGTATTTTTTTTACATGTTTTTATTTAAGTTTGATTTGCCAACACATAGTAACACCCAGTGCTCATCCCATCAAGTGCCCTCCTCAGTGCCCATCAGCCAGTTACTCCATCCCTCAATCCCTGCCTCCCCTTCCCCAACCCTTTGTTTGTTTCCCAGAGTTAGGAGTCTCTCATGGTTTGTCACCCTCTCTAATTTTTCCTACTCAATTTCCCTCCTTTCCCTCATAATCCCTTTCACTATTTCTTATATTCCATGAATGAGTGAAACCATACAATGATTGTCCTTCTCCTACTGACTTATTTCACTCAGCATAATACCCTCCAGTTCCATCCACATCGAAGCAAATGGTGGGTATTCATCGTTTCTAATGGCTGAGTAATAATCCATTGTATATATAGACCACATCTTCTTTATCCATTCATCTGTCGAAGGACATAGAGGCTCCTTCCACAGTTTGGCTATTGTGGACATTGCTGCTATAAACATTGGGGTGCAGGTGTCCCAGCGTTTCACTGCATCTGTATCTTTGGGGTAAATCCCCAGTAGTGCAATTGCTGGGTCATAGGGTAGCTCTATTTTTAACTCTTGGAGAACTTCCACATTGTTTTCAAGAGTTGCTGTACCAGTTCACATTCCCACCAACAGTGCAAGAGAGTTCCCTTTTCTCCACATCCTCTGCAACATTTGTTGTTTCCTGTCTTGTTAATTTTCACCATTCTCACTCGTGTGAGGTGGTATCTCATTGTGGTTTTGATTTGTATTTCTCTGATGGCAAGTGATGCGGAGCATTTTCTCATGTGCTTGTTGGCCATGTGTATGTCTTCTTTAGTGAAATTTTTGTTCATGTCTTCTGCCCATTTCATGATTGGATTGATTCTTGGGTGTTGAGTTGGTAAGTTCTTTATATATCTTGGGACACTAGCCCTTTTTCTGATATGTCATTTGCAAATATCTTCTCCCATTCTGTAGGTTGTCTTTTAGTTTTGTTGACTGTTTCTTTGGCTGTGCAGAAGCTTTTTACCTTGATTAAGTCCCAAGAGTTCATTTTTGCTTTTGTTTCCCTTGTCTTCATAGATATATCTTGCAAGAAGTTACTGTAGCCAAGTTCAAAAAGGTTGCTGCCTGTGTTCTCCTCTAGGATAATAACTTTTAAGACTGGAAACCCAAGTCTTAAGAGAAAAAGCAGTAAAATGCAATTAACTATATCCTTCTTTTTTTTTTTTTTTTTTTCAGTTTTTTCCTTGGGTTGGATGGTTTAAAAGCAAAAAGCTTTGGGCAACTCGGGTGGCTCAGTGGCTTAGCGCCACCTTCAGTCCCGGGTGTGGTCCTGGAGAACCGAGATTGAATCCCGCTGTCAGGCTCCCTGCATGGAATGGAGCCTGCTTCTCCCTCTACCTGTGTCTGTGCCTCTCTCTGTGTGTCTCTCTCATGTATAAATAAATAAAATTTAAAAAAATTAAAAATATAAAATAAATAAAAGCAAAAAGCTTTGAGAAATTATGGGCCACAATTATGCACCACAGGATATACTTTAAATATAACCAAAAAAATACAATAGCCAACTGTAAATACTAGGAGAAAATTGGCACATTCCACCTACTGGGCAAAAAAAAATTTTTTTAAGGATGTAATAAAACATGTTAGTTTTATTTATTTTTTATTTAAGTTTTTCATTTTAATTCTAGTATAGTTAACAGACAGCGTTATATCAGTTTCAAGTATACAATATAGTGATAAAAATTATTCTCTTATTTAAATATCGCAAAGGTCAACTCTAGAACTAATGAAGTCCAGCATCTCAATTAGGTAGAATGACTCAAAGTAGTAAATAAGGCTATGTAAATATATCATGCAAATTTGGATTATATACATGCCCTTTCCTCCCTCCTACAGCATCCATTTTTAATCATTTTACTATTCACTAGAACTTCTATCACAGAGGCAAAGTAAGGGGAAAACTTAAAATTCAATCCCTTTCCAATGTTGATTCTTGATTTCATACAAGTCTATTATAAACTACTCATTCTCTTTTTTTTTTTTTTTAAGTAGGCTCCACGCCCAGTATGAAGCCCAACATGAGGCCTGGACTCACGACCCTAAGATCAAAACCTGAGCAGAGATCAAGAGTTGGACCCTTGGGGCACCTCGGTGGCTCAATGGCTGAGCTGCCTTTGGCTCAGGTCATGATCCTGGGTCCTGTGATTGAGTCCTGAGTCCCATATCAGGAGCCTACTTCTCCCTCTGCTCATGTTTCTGCCTCTCTCTGTCTCCCATAAATGAATAAATAAAATCTTAAAAAACAATTTTTTTTAAAGTCGGATCCTTAACCCACTGAGCCACTCCAGGCACCCTCAAATTCTTTTTTAGTCTAATCCAAAAAGCCCCACCACCTTTTTTTTTTATTCATGACAGACACAGAGAGAGAGAGAGAGAGAGAGAGAGAGAGAGAGAGGCAGAGACACAGGCAGAGGGAGAAGCAGGCTCCATGCAGGGAGCCCAACATGGGACTCGATCCCGGGTCTCCAGGATCACACCCTGGGCTGAAGGCAGCGCCAAACCACTGGGCCACCGGGGATGCCCATCAAAAAGCCCCTTTTCAATATGCTGCAGTCTACATTCTAGAATTGCAATACAACACTATATTTTACTGAGATATCATGTTTAAAATTGATTTTAGAAATGCGAATTCCTAGATTTGAAAATATAGCTTAACTAATATTCCATCTAGGAAATTTAAATCACTAATATGACCAAGTTAAATCAATAATTCACAGTTCCAGAAAATCCTGTGTAAGTACTTCCTCAGGAATCTAAAGTAACAAAAATAAGACTGCCAATAACACCAAATAATCATAACAAACTTTAAAAGAACATAATGCTTAACTAATATTTGCTGCTGATCAAGTTGGCTAAGAGCACAATGGTGGAAAGGAAAACATAAAGAATCACATCCAAAAAGATCTGAACATCTATGATGAACTAAATCTAATTCCAGAAATGACAGAAATAAAATCAAAGCTCTGCACTTAAATGTGAAAAAAACAAATCAATAAAAATCAACTGCATGAATACTGAAAGGGAGGTAACATGTCATAAATAACTGTCAGTCCTATAGGAATGCAGAACCAATGACCAGTGTACTTTGATTGAAAAGTAAAAAGTTTAAAAATGAAATTAAAAGTAAAAAGCTTAATTAGGTTTTTTTTTTTTTAAGTTTTATTTTTTTTTTAGTAATCTCTATACCCAATGAGTGGCTCAAATTTACCATCCTGAAAAATCAAAAGTCACATGCTCTTCCGACTGAGTCAGCTAGCCAACTAGCCAAGTAAAAAGCAAAAAATATATACGTTAGGAAAGGTTTTTTAACAATGATAGCTGTCCAAAAATGAAACAAGCAGCTTGAAAAGGGGGTTCTTCTCTAACAGGTTCAAAAAGAAAACTGAACAACTACTTGAAAGAATATTTTTAAAGTGTAGAACAGATGACTAATTTTTAAAGTGTCTACTAAATCCAATTTTGGAAATATATTATGTGCTAAATTAATATAAATCCTGAAAATACAAAAGAAGAGTTGGTTTCCCAACACATTAATGTTTCCATAATTCGCAAGTTACCCAGGATCATCAGTTTTGAGGTGTTTCTTTGTTATTTAGTAAAATGGATAGGCCTTCCCATCCTTTACAAGTGACTCCCAGTAGAAGTTGAAGGGCATAAAAAACATCTCTTCCTCACTTTCTACTTAGAGTAAAATCCAAGTACTCCAGCCATAAGACCCTTTAAGATCTGACCTCTGCCAGCCTCTCAGATTTCATCTCCTCCCACTTTCCAAGGTCTTCCTACTCTTCCAAGGACCTGTCAATTTCATTCATTATCCCTGTTCCTTTCCTCTACTTGGAATGCTCTCACCCAGCTCAGTGGCTAACCTTTTGTCATTCCTCTTGTGTATTAAATCACCCCTACCCCACTCCCAAAGATCATCCCTAACCATCCTATTAAAGTTTCCACCTCTTACTGTTTGAACCATTTACCTTAATTATTTTCACTATCAGAAATTATCTTTTTACACAACACAGAACAATCTCACAAATACTTAGTAAAAAAAAAAACAAACAAACAAACAAACAAAAAACTAGATAGGGGCACCTGGGTGGCTGTCAGTTGGGCATCTGCCTTTGACTCAGGTCATGATCTCAGTGTCCTGGCATCAAGCCCTGCCATCAGGCTCTCTGCTTAGCGGGGAGTCTGCTTCTCCCTTTCCTTCTGTGATCTCTCTTGCTATCTCTCTCCCTCAAAAATAAATAAATAAATAAATAGATAGATAGATAGATAGATAGATAGATAGATAAATAAATAAATAAATAAATAAATAAAATCTTTTTTAAAAATAAAAACAAAGAAAAAGCTAGGTACTAGGGGTGCTGGGCTGGTTCAGTTGGTGGGAGTTTGTGACTCTTGATC
Organism: Nyctereutes procyonoides; assembly: GCF_905146905.1. Classification (NCBI taxonomy): domain Eukaryota; kingdom Metazoa; phylum Chordata; class Mammalia; order Carnivora; family Canidae; genus Nyctereutes; species Nyctereutes procyonoides. The sequence goes on along the minus strand of NW_026575140.1, from coordinate 42,808,747 downwards.
TCAGGGTTGTGAGTTCAAGTCCCAAGTTGAGTGTAAAGGTTACTTAAAAATAAAACCTTAAAAAAATAAACAAAAAACAGGCTAGACACCAAAAAATACATATTATATGGTTCCTTTTATGAAAGGCTCATAAATAGATAAAACTAATATATGGTTAGAAATCAATAAAAAGGGATGCCTGGGTGGCTTAGAGGTTGAGTGGCTGCCTTTTGCTCAGGTCGTGATCCTGGTGTCCTGGGATTGAGTTCCGCATTGGGCTCCCTGCAGGGAGCCTGCTTCTCCCTCTGCCTATGTCTCTGCCTCTCTCTGTGTGTCTCTCATGAATAAATAAATAAAATCTTAAAAAAAAAATCAATAAAGAGGTTACCTTTGGGGAGAAGAAGGAATGGTGACTGGGAGAGGTCTCCAGGGAGGCTAAGAAGCTGTAAATGTTCTGGGGCTTTGCAGGGGGGGTGGGGGGGTCTTGTTTTTAAGAGAGAGAGGGCAGAGGGGGAGGGAGGGACAGAGGAAGAGGGAGAAACAGAGAATCTTTGACAGGCTCCATGCCCAGTAGGGAGCCCCAAGCTGGGCTCATCTCAAGACCTTGAGGTCATGACCTGATCAAGAGTCCTTGTCTTAAAGGCCTGGGCCATCCAGGCATCCCCAAAGTTGTTTTTTGATTTGAGTGGTGGTTAAAAGATGCGTTTACTTTACGATAAATCAGCAAGTTACAAATTATGATTGCTGTATTTTCTTGTACATATGTTATATTCCAATAAAAAGGCATAAAAGGAAATTACATTTTAAAAAATGAAATTATATTTCTTTGACAACTGGAATATAAATTTCGTGCAAGCCAGGCAGGATTCTCTCGCCTTTGCCCCTAGGTCTATTCCCTGCACTTAGAACAATGTGGCAGAAAGCAAAGTACTCCTAAAATACTTGCCGAATGGAGATCTTCCTGTGGATGAAGAAGGCAAGTAATTTTAGGGTCCTTTGTGGCTAATTATAAGGCTTAACGGATCTCTTCTTGAACAGTAAGAAGGGCTCTGTATTACTTTTTCCATCTGCAAAGCAAAGCACAGTAACTTTCTAACCGACCCACACGACACGAAGTTTTCACGCAGGTGGCAGGTTAAGTTTTCCCTCCTACTTTGCCCTAAGATGAGTACATTTCGGTCAAAACCAAATATAAAACAAAACCTCGGCGGTTCGCTTCGGAACAAATTCCAGGGCCGAATTTGTTCTTTTTGAGTCTGAAAGGTCCGTCCCCCAAAGTGGGCACGACACCCAGTGAGTGCGGCTGTCCCCGAGAAGCATGTCTGGCATAAGGGGGGGGGGGGGCGTCCTAACGCTTCTCCTCCGCTCCTGCAGCACCCAGACCCTCAAGACCGCAGGATCAAGGGCGCTAAGGAAGCCCAGGCCGCTGCCAAGCCAACGCGCCCCCCGCCCCCACCCCCACCCCCAGCGAGCCAGCAGGCTGACCCGGGGAGGCGCCGCCAGCTGCCCCTCCTCTCACACCTGGAGCGGGGGAGGGAGCCCGGCTGCCACCTGCGCGCGCGATCGCTGCGCGGCGCGAGTCCCCCTCCGCTGCGCTCCCCTCCGCTGCCCACCCCCGCCCCGCAGCCCGAACGCCCCAGGCTCCCCGCCTCTTACCCCTCAGCCCGCGCCACGGCGGGATTCGCGCCCGCAGCTCTCCCAGAAAGGCGCCTGCGCGCTCGCCCCCGCGGCGGAGCGCTTCCCTCGCGCCTTCCGCTTCCGCGTGCGCGCGCGTGCCGGGCGCCGGAGCGAGCCCGTCGGGCGTGAGGGGCGGGGCCGGGGAAAGGCGCGGAGACGAGGCGGCCGGCCGGCTTAGGAGGCGGAGCGGCCGGCGCTGGAACCCGAGAGGCCTCCGGTCCCGGGTTAGGCCGGGGGCAGGTGGAAAGCCCCTTGCTCTTCTTTCCCGGGATGATGGCCAAATCCTGAGCGGCTGCTTAGTCCACGGATTCCTGTCAGGGGCGCGTCCCGGCTCCCTCCACAGAGTGGAGAGCCCTTGGCTGATCCTCGCCACCGGGCAGTGGGTCTTCCTCAGGGCCCGTCAGGAGCCAGAAAGCCAACCTGCTTCGCCCTCTTCAAGCCTCATGCCTGCGAAGAAGAATGTACTAAGGCTGGTAAGTCACTTCATGCAAGAAACATTAAGCGTCCGACCACTTCTGAGAGCCTGTGGGTTGTGCGGAAGAACAGGCCTGCCTGCCCTCAAGTAGCCACTACCCCTCTCCTGTCGGACGGCTTGGATCACCTCTTCCCAAACTTGCCCGAAATAACTACCTCCCCTCCTTTGTTCAGAGAATGCACACATTTCTGCCTGCTGAATCCTGCCCTTCTCTATAAACCAGCCCCTCTGATTCATAATCCATAAGTACCTGCAAATATTGGACTATGGCTTTATACTAAGTGGGTCTGCACAACTCTCTGGATCTACTTTTCTTCATCTGTGAATTGAGTGGTAAGTCTAGGTAAACTTCCAGATCTAAAAACTTTATTGTATATTTAAAAGACTGTCAAGGGGTACTTGGGTGGCTCAGTCTTTTATTTATTTATTTTTTAATATTTTATTTACTTATTCATGAGAGACACAGAGGCAGAGACACAGGCAGAGGGAGAAGCAGGCTCCATGCAGCAAGCCCGACGCGGGACTCGATCCCAGGTCTCCAGGATCTGGCCCTGGGCTGAAGGCTGCGCTAAACCGCTGAGCCGCCCGGGCTGCCCGGCTCAGTCTTTTAAACATCTGCCTTCAGCTCAGATCATGATCCCAGGGTCCTGGGATCCAGCCCCATTTGGGCTCCCCCACTCAGCAAGGAGCCTGCTCCTCCCTCTCCCCCACCCCCGCCGACCTCCCCCCCCCCCCCCCGTTCTCTCTTTCTCTCAAATAAATAGATAAAACCTTTAAAAAAAATAAAATGAATGAAAAATAAAAGACTGTCAAAACTAGAAATATGGAGAAATGTGACCAAGTCCCTGCCCTCAAGAGATTTTTCATTGGAAAGACATTTTCATGCATAAAAAGATAGAAAGCAAAAAAAAAAAAAATAGCAATAGAAGGGAGTACATGCTAAATGTCAGATTATTGATATATGCATTGAGTACTGTAGTTCAGAGAAGAAATTAAAACTAAATTAAAAGCTATCAGGAAATGCTTTCCCTGGAGCAGTCAGCTGAGCTTTGAAGGAAAGCCTAGGGGATGGGAGTAGAACTCCAGGCCAAGGAAATGGTTAAAGCCAAAGTTGTGACAGCTAAAAAGTGCAGAACATTTCCTGCAGTTCCAGATGGTAGGTGACAAAACTGGAAAGGAATAATTGGGGAAGAGCCCTGAATGTGGTGGCTGTGGCATTTGAAATTTATTCAATGATCAGTAAGGAGCCATTAAATGACTTTTAGCAGGGAGTCAAGTGTACAGTACAATGTTAGAGAAAATTTAAAGTGGTGATAACCACTTTATCAGATGAATCAGAGAAAGAGATAGAAATCATTATAGTAGTCCATGCATGATTAGACAAAGGCCTGGACTGAGATGGTAATAGTGGAACCAGAAAAGAAAAAAATCAGTGCAACAGGAAGAATGGACAGGTCCTGGTAAACAGATATGTAGAAGTGAAACAAAGGAGAGGGTAAAATCATGGAAAGCTCCCAAGGTTTCATGTTGAATTACTAGAAAATCTGGGATGCCTGGGTGGCTCAGTGGTTGAGTGTCAGCCTTTGGCTCAGGTCATGATCGCCGGGTCCCAGGATCGAGTCCCACATCAAGCTCCCTGCAGGAAGCCTGCTTCTCCTTCTGTCTATGTCTCTGCTTCTGTGTGTCTCTCATGAATAAATATATAAAATCTTAAAAAAAAAAAAAGAATTACTAGAAAATCTGAAAGATCTAGGAAAGCTTAGGGAGAAGCTGGCTTGGAGGGCAAGACAATGCACTATATTGAGTTTGAGGTGACAGCAAGACAACAAATTAGTAATCTGTAGATACCAGTTATGAATCAGAGCCTAGAAAAACAATTGGGGTTGAAAATAGAGATATGAAAGTCTTTCATTTGGCTGAAGAATAAGGGAGACAGTTCAGTGAGATAATAGACAACCATACCTCAATAAACCCATATTTAAGGTCAAAAGGAAAAAGACAAGATGATGAAGGATATTTCATGATTACAAGTATAGGGGAGAATCCAGTACATTGCAAGATACAAATATTAAGCATCTTGTGGACAAGAACTATGTTTGACACACTAAAAATCATCATGTTTTATTGAATTTTATTGGCTCCATCAATTGTAAGAAGGACCTACAAGTAAGAAAGCTCCCATTTAAACCAGTTATCACTGTAAAATATAATTTCAGAAATATTAATATATGAGAAATACACATCTTCAAATGATGAGATTGGTATAAGCCTCTCTCCTTTCTGCCTAGCTTCTGGCAGAGAATTAACACATTTTTTACTTAAAATGTTCATTGAATAAATAGTAGAAGGGACTTCATAGCCTCTAATTCATAGCTGAACAGCCCCACCACTACATCTACATCCTACTTCTGTTCTTTCCCTCTAGTAGATACTATTGTTGCTGAAAGCCCAGTGCCTGTACATATAACAGATTCTCAGTAAATGCATTTTGAATGAGGTCATTAGGGTAAGCCCTCATCCAATCTGACTGTGTCCTTATAAGAAAAGGAATTTGGTCACAGATGTGCCGATACACAGAGGAGAGACCATGTGAAGACACAGGGAGAAGATGGCCGTCTATAGTCAAGGAAATAGGTCTCTGAAGAAGCCAACCCTGCTGACACCTTGATCTTGGACATCTGACCTCCTGAAGTGTACCAAAATAAATTTTTGTTGTTTAAGTCATCCTATCTGTGGTTATTTTGTATGGCAGCCCTAATAAACCAATATATACCTTATGAAAGGTACTCTCAATACTCAATGCACTAGGCAAACTTCTTCATATAAATCATAGTTTTATGGTAGTTTCTAGCTCCTTCCCGAGATTGCTAAGAAACTAAGGAAAACCTTTTCTATCTTGAGCCCAGAGGCTTCCTGAATCTATGTGAAAATCATTCATCTGACTATAGCTACTCTTTGAAATTGAATCATTTTTCCCGTCTGTACATCTTCCTAATTTGATCCTTGTATGTCATTTTCCTTCATTCTGCAATCTCCAAGTTTCATTATACTCTTGCCCTCTCCAAGGAATAAGCCCACCTAAGTAGGATAGAGTTAGAGTTAACCCCCACATTTCCAAGTTTCATGATAGCCATTAGCAAAATAGTTTCTTTTATATACTAAAAATCTGGGCAGCCCCAATGGCCCAGCAGTTTAGCGCCGCCTTCAGCCCAGGCATGATCCTGGAAACCCCGGATCAAGTACAGCGTTGGGCTCCCTGCATGGAGCCTGTTTCTCCCTCTGCCTGTGTCTCTGCCTCTCTCTCTTTGTGTCTCTCATGAATAAATAAAATCTTTAAGAAAAAAATCTTTCATATCCAATCCAGTTGATCCAGACAATAACTCAGAATCGTAGAACAGGTATTATTACCCCTTTCTGATATACAAGAAAACTTGAGAGCAACATTTCCCAAAGCATGCTCTATAGAACTTTCATTCAGTGAAATAAATATTGTAAAAATATATATATGAATAAATTTATATATTTTCATATATATTTATATGAAAAAAATATATTTATATATGAAGACAGTCTTGTTGCAGAGATAAATAAATTTGGTAACAATTGACTCTAGGGATGCCTGAGTGGCTCAGCAGTTAAGCATCTGCCTTCAGCCCAGGGCATGATCCTGGAGTCCCACATCGGGCTCTGCATGGAGCCTGCTTCTCCCTTTGTGCCTATGTCTCTGCGTCTCTCTCTGTGTGTCTCTCATGAATAAATAAAATATTTTCTTTTTTTTTTAATTTTTATTTATTTATGATAGGCACACAGTGAGAGAGAGAGGCAGAGACATAGGCAGAGGGAGAAGCAGGCTCCATGCACCAGGAGCCCGACGTGGGATCCGATCCCGGGTCTCCAGGATCGTGCCCTGGGCCAAAGGCAGGCGCTAAACCACTGCGCCACCCAGGGATCCCAAATATTTTCTTTTAAAAAATTGACTCTACTAATGTAAAAAGGATTCCTTACTCCAAGTCTTTTTAGAGCCTTTTATGTGTTATGTATATCATGATTCTCCAAGAGAATATGGCATTTTCAGACTTACTTGACCATGGTATCCTATCCCCACATTCTACCCCACCTCCCACTTCCCATCTTACAGAGTGGTCCATGAAACACATAGTTGGAAATACTGGTTTGAGACATTGTGTGATTTCTGTAAGAGCAAATAAATGTCAGAATTATGATTAAACATGGATCTTATTTTAATTCATTTTCAGGTCCATAGAAAAGAAGCTCAGAAACATAGAGATTGCATACCAAAAAACGCCAAACCATTGACATGAGGACTGTCCTTAGTAAAACTATGAACTTTGAAAGTTAATTATAAAATAAAACTAAGTGGAAAAAAAAGCAATCCCTAAAAATCAGAAATAAAATTAAAAAAAAAAAAACCTGAAATGTGTATCCAGTTGGTGGCTCAACTATAAAGAAAATAACTCTGCCAAGTGATTTTAAAACAGGGTAATTTGGGACGCCTGGGTGGCTCAGCAGCTGAGTGGCTGCCTTTGATTTAGGCGTGGTCCCGAGTCCGGAGATGGACTCCCGCATAGGGCTTCCTGCATGGAGCCTGCTTTTCCCTCTGCCTGTGTCTGCCTCTCTCTCCTCCCTCTCTCTCTCTCTCTCTCTCTCTCGTGAATAAATAAAATATTTTGAAAAGATGCTTTAGAAACCTTTTAAAAAAATACATGGTAATTTGACAGTAAATTCCTACTACAATATAACCTAAGGAAAAAGATCTGTTTAAAAAAATAAAATGAAAAAAAAAATAAAATGAGGGACGCCTGGGTGGCTCAGCGGTTTAGCGCCTGCCTTCCGCCCAGGGCGTGATCCTGGAAGCAGGAAGCCTGCTTCTCTCTACCTATGTCTCTGCCTCTCTCTCTCATGAATAAATAAATAAAATCTTTAAATAAATAAATGAATGAATAAAATAACTGCTATTAGTAAGTGTGTTGTTGGTATTAGGACTAGTGCTGTATGTGTAAAGTGGGATAAAGAAAATGAAGGTTTATATGATAATTCAAATTGTATCATGCTGGTGTTTTGATATCAAGATTCTTGGTATGAGAAATGAGTTAAGATGTAAAATGGAAGTTAAATATCAGTATAAACTCATGATTTGGGCAGCCCAGGTGGGTCAGTGGTTTAGCACCACCTTCAACCCAGGGCGTGATCCTGAAGACCTGGGATTGAGTCCCACATCAGGCTCCCTGCATGGAGCCTGCTTCTCCCTCTGCCTGTGTCTCTGCCTCTCTTTCTGTGTCTCTCATAAATAGATAAATAAAATATTTTAAAAAATAAAATAAACTCATGATTTATTTTACTGAATTATGGAAGGGAAGGAAAGAAAGAAGGGAGAGAGGAAGGGAGGAAATAGAAAACATACTGCCTAGCTTTTTTTACTGAGAGGACTTAAAACAAAGATGAACTCAGTAATAAGGAGCATCCTTAGCACACAGATTGTGTCTTGAAATACAATCCTATTATAAGGAACCAAGGATCCTGGGAGAAATGGCTAACTTGTTACAAGTCTGGAAAAAAAATAAATATACAAAAATCTGGGACATTTTATTATACTATCAAGGAAACTATCAAAAACTATAGCCAATGTCAAAAAGTCTCAGGAGCCAACTTGAAGAAACTCCTACTGGCCATAAATGAGACACATTGAGCATCAGTAAGCATAATAACCAATGGATTGAAACACATCAAATTTGAATTGTCTGTGGAATCGTTGCATTCTCCATGAGCTCATAATGATATTAAAAAATCACCAATGGAGGAAGCTAGTAAACCACTTATTTCGAAAACTGGTAAATAAAGAATCAGTTATTCTGCCTTTGTTATACAAATTATTCCACTGGGTAGCCAAATAGTTTTTACATACACACACACAGTCACCCTTGTTTCAAACCACTGAACAGCCTTATAGATGAGACTAATTGCTTTTGGGACTTCAGAAACTTACCTCATATTTTAATGGGACCAAAGTGGAATCAACCCTAACTACATCATTTTCTACTGTGAACAGAGTGATTTAAATGTCTTTATTGCGGGGCAGCCCTGGTGGCTTAGCGGTTTAGCACCGCCTTCAGCCCAGGCCATGATCCTGGAGAGACCTACGTTGGGCTCCCTGCATGGAGCCTGCTTCTCCCTCTGCCTGTGTCTCTCTTTCTCTCTCTCTGTGTCTCTAATAAATAAAATCTAAAAAAATAAAAAATAAATGTCTTTATTGCTTAAATGAAGCTAATTAAGGTAGTTTATAATTATTTATGGATAGACTCATTTACTCAACAAATATTTATTGCATAAATAGCCTGCTCTTAAGGCGTCTATAAACCAGGGGATCCCTGGGTGGCTAAGTGGTTTGGCGCCTGCCTTTGGCCTAGGGTGTGATATTGGAGTCCCAGGATTGAGTCCCGCATCGGGCTCCCTGCATGGAGCCTGCTTCTCCCTCTGCCTGTGTCTCTGTCTCTCTCATAAATAAATAAATAAAATCTTAAAAAAAAAAGGGGGGAGTCTATAGACCAACATTATATATAGTCCAAGACATAATAAATCATTATTATTTTTGCTGTCAATTTCAGATGCCACTTCTAATATTCTCATACAAATTCAAAATTTTCAACTGTATATATATAAAATCATACATATAAAATGATTTTGTTGATATGGACCATCAAAGAAATAATACATGTTCCCACCACATAATTCAAACACTGTTGTACAGAATCTAGGAACAATTCTAAGAAGTTCATATTTTTGTATCTTTATTTATATTGAGATGTAAATAAAACAAATATATCTATAAAGGTCTACAGATACAATTTGGCATGGAAATCTAAGTTCTTTAAAATCATAAGATTTTACAACTCTGTTTTTAAGTTACTAAAATGGAAGATGGTGCTTATATCTTTACAGATAAAAAGAGTTCTTTAATGTGGCAATGCAATGTATTCATTGGTTCATGGTCCCCAAACCTCCAAGGAGTGTTGCAAATCTACATCTCTCTCATCACCGGATTTTGAATTTAAATTTAAATATATGATATATGATATAATTTAACATATTTTAAAGAATTATAAACATCTATATTTCCAATAATGAGTAACAATGTTGGGTCAGTGTTTAACTACATTTGTAAAGCCACTGTGATAACACAAATGCTACTTTATTACTTTATCTCCAGTGTCTTTCACAACTGAGTGGATTGTCACACTCTATTATGTGGCACACAGATCCATTGGCTAGAGCTATCATGGTACTTATCTAAAACGGTCTTTGAAAATGAAAATTTGGGCTAAATATAAAGAAGGCAACCTGCCAGTAACAGCTATTCAAACCAAAAAGTCTCCCCAAGGGAAATGGTAAGAACTCCATTTTAAAATAATATAAATCAAGATGGTAGGAGGTTCCAACTTGTAAATTTTACAGTAAATACATCAAGATTTAAAGTCAGATTTTTAAATAAATTTTTACTTATAGTAAAGGATGAAAGTCCATACCAGAGAAACAGGGTAAGTCACAAAATAAAGCCTTTGCTTTCTACACAATTTTTTGCTTTGGCTCACCAATTTTTTAAAAAGATTGCCAAACTAAAAAAGAGCACTGAGGAGAAGGGTAAGACACAAAATATGTAAGGTGTGATTTTTTTTTATCACCATTTTGTTTTACAGTGGGTTGGAGTTTGGTTTTAATGAGAAGGGAGATGGCAGATATTGTCAATAGCAGCACTCTGCCCCTGGGAACATGGATTAAAAAATCTAAATGAGATACCACATGTGCCCAATAATAGTAGCTACTACATATCACCTGAATGATTCTCATAAAATAAAGGAAGAACCTAGGTGCTTTGATGGTGTGAAGGAAAATAATCCTTCCTAGATATGCAGTGAAGACAGGTTTGGAAAAAACTCTATAAAAAGTTATTTTCTATAATCGATGGAGTTAGTTTTCTGGAATAAGACTACTGTTGAATCCACAGTGGCCAGTTAAGCAGGAGAAATAACCTCTAGGTGCCCTTTCTTTCCTAGGATTTCTTTCAGGATCTGGAGCAGGAGGCTAGGAGGAGGAAAACATCTTAAATTATAGCACCCAAATTTGCAACCCAAGAATGTATATAAGAAAAAATAAAAACAACAAAAAGAATTTTTTTCTAAAACCTCTACCCAAAACTGTAATAGACGATCATTGTGTTTACATTTCAAATACTGGAGCACTTATTCTTTATAATTGTTCTTGGGAAAGAATGGAACTATTGCATTACCCTAGGTATACATTTGGGCTGATTGGGAGGGTGGGGCCAGAGAGTACTAAATCCTATTCAAATAAATAAGAGGGACTAAGAAAAGTGTGAACAGTCATTCTCCAAAATACACCCCAGTGAAATGCAATTACAATTTATCACATACCCTGCATTTTGCTCTCCAAAGAATTCTGCAGAACATTGTAGTTTAAAAGAAATGCACCAAAGCTGGTATCTACATTCAGCCCTAATTTGACTCCTTGATTTGTTATCTGCTAGAAGCTTTCTGTGTATACTCTTTCCAAATGAATTTTCCTTAAAGGCATCAAGGAAGTAGAAAACCTTTCTCTAAAGGTTCCTTTTCTAATTTTTGCCTCTTTAAAAAATATTCAGTTCCTGGGCAGCCAGGGGTGCTCAGTGGTTTAGCGTCACCTTCCATCCAGGGCGGGATCCTGGGTACCCGGAATCAAGTCCCATGTCGGGCTCCCTGCATGGAGCCTGCTTCTCCCTCTGCCTGTGTCTCTGCCTCTCTCTCTCTCTCTCTCTCTCTCTCTCTCTGTGTCTCTCATGAATAAATAAATAAAATATTTAAAAAATATATATTCAGTTCCTTTAAGCCATTGCACAGTGGGGGATTTCACTGAATTCTGGGTGGCTTTTTTTCTGGTCCTTCCTTGGTGTTACTGATTTGATTGAACCCTGCCCCCCCCCCCACCCCAAGATTGTATTGGGTCCTGGGATTGGGATCTAAGATATCCAGATCAAATTTTGGAAAACCTTGTGTCTTAATAATGTTCTCTACTTTCTCAGCACACTTATCTTACAATGAATTAATAAAGTTTTGGTAGTTGTTTAAATAGATTAAATGTCACACTTTAAATAGAAAGAGAAGGCTCTACCTAACTGACCTATTTTTCATCTGTGATTTAGAAAAAGGCAAGATTAGCATGGATATTGCATTTTCAAGGACCTCACCACTATTAAATAGACTGTTAAGTGCATTTTATGGCTGAAGAGTCTGTTCCCAGTTCAGTCTACAAGACGTGCTAAGTTCATCTCTACCTGCTACATTGAACATTCACTGACTAAAATACTTTCTGTGGATGTAATACCTATGCTCTGTATCTTTTAAGTACATAACTAAATATTTTAAGACTAGTAAAATGTAACTCAATAAAAGTCCCAAGAATATGTGTTGTCCCTCAAGAAAAATACAACGTTCATATTTATCCAATGATATATATATATATATATATATATATATATATATATATCCTGTACTCCATTAGCACCTGCTTATTATAAGGTAACCAGACTTTGAAAAATAACAGGCACTCATAAAATGGGATTGAAAGTCTCGTTTAAACCAAAAAAGCAACAATAGCTGGTTAAAACTCCATCCTCACATCAGATCATCTTGTTCACAAGATCTGAATGCTGTGAAAGGAGTGGCTTATGGGCTTATATTCTAATGAACAAGATAGATATTTTACCATTCATTCTCACTGCATTATGGGCCAACTTCAGCATTTTGTTGTAGTTTAGGGAACTTCTGACTCACTATTTACCTTTTTTATTTAGGTGATTTTTGAACATAAAATATCTATGAATGAGCATGAAATAAAATCTTTAATTTAAAAGTTAAAGATATATAAATTAAGAAATTATTGTCCTGTATCTCCCTTGCTTTCATCAGAATTTATAATCTGGTGTGCTGTGTTAGCAAACACAAAATGAAGTAAGTCTGTAAAAGGAGAATTGTGTTAGAAGAGCTACTTACCTGCTTTTGCTTACTTGGCAGAGCAGAACTTTGATTTTAATTGTTTGGTAGACTAATTCAAATATCCATGCATAGTAATAATTAAAGAGATTCTTCAATTCAGAACTTTATGTACAAAAATACCTCCTTAGGGGAAAAAAGATTATCTATCCTGAGGGTTCTAATACCCAGGACTATATCCTAAGCACTTAAACCTTTTAAATTCCCTAACTTTAACTTTCCATGAGTAAATCTTGCTAACTACTCTAAATATATATCTCTTTAAGTTCTTTTTTTCCCCTTTCCACTATAAATAATGATATTTACCTCTGTCTGGTTGTCATGATTGTAATCATTCTTCGAGGAGGGTGGGGCAGGAGGAGAAAGAGAATCTTAAGCAGGCCCCACACTCACCAGTGCAGAGCAAGACTTGGAGCTTGATCTTGTGACCCTGGGATCGTTACTTGAGCCAAAATCAAGAGTCAGCCGTTTAACCAACTGAGCCACCCAGGTACCCCTAGATATTAAGCTTCTTAAGAGGGAGGAGTGACTGACTCTTGACTTTGGCTCAGGTCATGATCTCAGGGTCATGAGATCAAGCTCCCTATAAGGCTCCTCACTTAGCAGGGAGTCTGCTTGAGATTCTCCCTCTGTCCCTACCCTGGCTCCATGCACATGCTCTCTCTCTAAAATAAATAAATAAAATCTTAAAAAAAAAAGAGGAAAATGAATGCTTTATTCTTTTCTATGTTCTTTATAATTTTCAGCATAATACTTTGAACTCGTAGGGTCACAATAAACATTTGCAGGATAACTTAAATATTAATTAACCAATCAATTAATAATCAAGATTATATTAATTAAAGACTAAGCAGAACTGTTAAAGCACTCCTAAATTCTCAGTGGGGGCAGCCCCAGTGGCGCAGCGGTTTGGCACCGCCTGCAGCCCAGGGTGTGATCCTGGAGACCCAGGATCGAGTCCCATGTCGGGCTCCCTGCATGGAGCCTTCTTCTCCCTCTGCCTGTGTCTCTGCCTGTGTGTGTGTGTGTGTGTGTGTGTGTGTGTGTGTGTCTATGAATAAATAAATAAAATCCTTAAAAAAAATTCTCAGTGGGATCAAGATAATTTAAATATACTTAGCAGTACATTTGGTTTGTAAAATCTCCCAAAAGGAAAAATCATCTAGAGCCATTTGAACATTTTATAAAGCAATTTTGACCAAATTATTTATGACTTGGTAAATTATTTATCCCACAGATATACTAAGACTAGGTTTCTTAACTAAATAAATACCTAAATAAAAAAGAAGCACTGAGACTAGACAACCTAGATAATTCAAATTCCCATTATAGGGGTGCCTGGGTGGCTTAGGAGGTTAAGTGTCTGCCCTCAGCTGGGGTCATGATCCTAGACTCCCTGGATCAAGCCCCACATTGGGCTTGGGACTCAGCAGGGAGTCTGCTTCTCCCTCGGCCCCTCACCCTGCTCCTGCTTTCTCTCTCTTGCTCTCTCTCTTAAATAAGTTTTTTTTTAAAGTTTTTTAATTCCCATTTTACTTTTCTCAGAATTGTTTGGATTCTTTCTTTAGTCTTTACCTTCATTTGGTTGAGGTGTAACCTTCAACATCCTTAACTATGAGAGTAATTGGGCTACAAAGTTGTCAAGGTCTCTTGATCAAAGATCATTAATAAGCTTTGCTGGCAAAAGGAAATCTTACTGTGGAATTAAGAGCACAAGACTGGAAGTCAGAAGACCTAGTTCTATCCTAATGCTACCACTGAGTTAACTTACCCAAAACACTTTACCTTTCTGACCTCAGTGTCCTTCCTATAAAATTAGAAGATTTTATATAAGACAATCTCCAACGTTTCACCCAATTCCTCTAAAGATTTTTAAAAAATAAAATTTAAGTAACCTTTACCCCTAACACGGGGCTCGAACTTACAATCTCAAGATCAAGAGTCGCATGCTCTTCCAGTTGAGACAGCCAGGCACCCTCCACCCAATTCTTAAAATCCTATGAATTTATTACAAATAGCATTCTTTTATTTAAGTAATCTTTTATTTGAAAAAGTAATGTATGAATGCGGTAAATTAAAAATGGCCACAAATTCTTTCTTTGCAACTCCTCCCAATAAGAGATGGAGTCTATTTCCTCAGTCCATGAATCTGGGCTAGCCTTGTGACTTACTTTGACTAACAAAATGCAGCAGAAATGTTATGTGAGTTCCTCTGGGAGTCTGAGCCTCAATAAGCTTTGCAGCTTCAGCTCCTGGTCTTTTTGAACATAGGCATTATATTAAGCTGAGGCTAACTGCTGGAGACAGATGTCTTTCATGACAGCCAGCATTAGTAGCCAGACACTTAAGTGAGTTTCTCTTAAATCATCCAGTTCTTGTCTGGTCACCAGATGACTACAACCACATGACCAAGAGAAGACCTTAGGAGAACTGCCCAGCTGAACCCAGCCCTAATTGCTGACCCTTAGAATTGTAACCAAATAAAATAGCTGTTTAGCCACTAAGTTTTGAGATGATTTGTTATATAGCAATAGATAACTGGCATAACATATCTGGTTAAAAAAAATTTTCAGAACAAGCAAAAAATATCTCTTCCTTCCTTCAAAAAATTTCATTCCCCAACCACAGAGACAAGAGGCATCATAATGGGAGCATATTATATCCAAAGCTCTCTGTCTTGCTTGATTCTCTTAATATAATATGTAATTTACTGTATATCATCTATATAAATGGTCACAAAGTATTCCATTATATGGATATAGCATAATTTTTTTAAGCAGGCCCCTTCAAATGGATGTTTAGATGGTTTCTGCTTTTTTTTATTATTATTTACAAAGACTGCTGCAATGATCATCTTGGCACATATACATCTATGCATACATGTTAGTGTATTTATAGGAGGTAGGTATGAGGATCAAGAATGGTGCTCCCCCACTCAGATATGTGGAGAATCCACTCCAACAAACTTCCTTCCAATAGCCAGAACTAGCAGGGAAATCCTATGGTCCAGCCAATCCCAATGAGGATCCCTACCAAAAGCAACTTAGTTTTTGCTTAGCTTTTTTGTCTCCCTGCCAAAGTCACTCTGTGTTGTCCTCAGTGCTGTGTGTTCCTCTTGGTACACTAGAAAGCAGGCTTATGACCTTTCACCAAAAGCTATAAATGTCATATCCCTTGCCCAGATATCTAGCCTATGCCAAGAAATCTACCCAAGCTTTCTGCGATCACCAATCTCACCATGACCTCTCACAGAGAGCCTACTCCCTAACAAGAGAGCTACCAAACAGGTAAATGCAAATTAAAAAATAATAATGCCTAGCTTTCTCTGTATTACATCCCTAAAAGAATACTCGATTTCACTCGTTCACTTCTCAATTTTAGCTCTCTCTTCTTTTGTGCTCTCCAGAGCCCTTTTTATGGCTGGAGTTTTTCAGCTTTCACTTCTTACACTTTTGGAGCTGGCTTGGCCTTCTCCACATGGAAGAAGTGGCTTATAAAGAACACAAACCTCCTATGGCTCTGGTTCAAGACATATGCCAGCATTCTCCAACCAAAGACTCTTAAATGCTCTCCATTGCCACTTTCCAAAAATACATGAACCCCCAATTATGAGAGACCCAATTTCTGAGTTACCTTACCATTCTGCCTCAGGCTGCTGAAGGTGAATAATACCCAGCATATAGGACCAAGACTTTCTCAGGGCCCTTTCTCCCAGATAAAAGGAAACTTCACTCACATATTCCCAGGTCCTACACCTCAGCATCACTCTTATGCTTTTTTTTTTCTTTTTAAAGATTTTATTTATTTGTTCAGGAGAGACACACACAGAGAGAGGCAGAGACATAGGCAGAGGGAGAAGCAGGCTCCATGCAGGGAGCCCAATGTGGGACTCGATCCCGGGACTCCAGGGACACACCCTGGGCCAAAGGCAGGCACTCAGCAGCTGAGCCACCCAGGGATCCCTTATGCTATCATTAATAATGAATTAAGCCCATCCACAAAACAAATGAGACTAGAAAGTAAGTTACCCTCCCACCCTCCCTTGTAGCTAGAAGTGGCCATTGTGTAAGAGTTCTAGTCAATAATGTATACGGGGAAGTCAGCTGGTAGGGTGGTTGTGAAAGTTTGTTCTTTCCTGACAAA
This sequence comes from Nyctereutes procyonoides, assembly GCF_905146905.1. NCBI lineage: Eukaryota > Metazoa > Chordata > Mammalia > Carnivora > Canidae > Nyctereutes > Nyctereutes procyonoides. The sequence goes on along the minus strand of NW_026575140.1, from coordinate 42,792,412 downwards.
AGGGGTGGATGCAGCATGCTCTGCCCTTTCATCCCCTACCTTTTCTCCCTGCATTAAATATGAAAGTAATACCTGGAGCTCTGACAGCCATCTTGCAACCATGGGTGATGTATTAATTTTCTATTGCTAAATGACCACAAACTCAATGGTTTAAAAAACATACCTGTTATATTACAGATTTGGAGATCAGAACTTTTTATTTTTTTAATCTTTTTTTTAAGATTTTATTTATTTATTTGAAAGAGTGACAGAGCAAGCATGAACAAGGTGGTGGGGGGGATGGGCAGAGGGAGAGGGAGAAGCAGACTCCCCTCTGAGTAGGGAGTTGATATGGGGCTTGATCCCAGGACCCTGGGATCATGACCTGAGCCGAAGGCAGATGCTTAACCACCTGAGCCACCCAGGCGCCCCTTATCCAGCTTTTAGAGCCTGCCTTCATCCTTGGATCATGACTCCTTCCTCCATCTTCAAAATCAGCAGCATAATATCCTCAAATCTCTGTTTCCCTAACCTCTGCTTCCATCAATGCATTTCTTTCTTTGACTCTAACTCTCCTGCCTCCCTCTCATAGGGACCACATGATTACATTAGTCCCACCTGAATAAACCAGGGTAATCTCCCCATCTTAAGGTTCTAAACTAAATCTACAAAGTCCCTATTACAAGAAAAGACATATATATTAAATATATATATTAAATATATTCAGAGGTTCTAAGTATTCAGATATGGGGGGTGGGCTTTATTCTTTCTACCAAAACTAATATATGCATAATTACCAAAAGCTGAGGATGGTGAAATGGAAAGATGGGAAGAGCCCAGATGCTTGATGACATAGAATCACACTACCAGCCCTGACTGGCTACCTCAGATAATTAAATATCTTCATTGTTTAAGTCACCATTCATCATGTTTTCATTTCCTTGCAGCTAACCACATTCTTATTGGCACATTGCTTTCATTGTGAAAGATTTAACATGTTGGATGAAAGGAGATTTTGTTTTGGAAAGTGTTTTGTATGCTTTGGCCATAGTGAATTCCCTGGAACCACCATATTATTTTGCCTTTGAGCAGTTGTTCTTCCTTTTTATGTTCTTTTTTACTTTCTACCCTCTCTCATGTGTACCAACCCTTACACCACCCCCATTCATGTGGCTAATTCATACTCTTCATTTTGATCTGTCCTCAGATGTCCCTGCCTGCCCAGAAGTCTTCTCCCTGACTTACCTCTGCTCACTAACATTCTGGCTAGGTATCCTGCCTTGGTGTTTCCATGGTAGCCTGACCCTCTCCAATCATACTATTCCTTTTCTATTATGGACTCCTTGTCTTACTTTTGGCTAGATCTAGATGCTAAAGGATATCATCAGGAATCAGTTTCCCTCCACCCGTCAGGTTTGTGGTTCTTACTCTTGGCTTTATTCCTGAGCACAGTCTTCCCACAAGGAACAAGATAGCTACCAGTACCTTTAGGCTTACCTTTTACCAACTTGGCAAAATCGATGGAAAGAGAGTCTCTCGGGGCATCTGCGTGGCTCAGTGGTTGAGCATCTGCCTTTGGCTCAGGTCGTGATCCCGGGGTCCTGGGATCAAGTCCCCCATCAGGCTCCCTGCAGGGAGTCTCTCTTTCATGTTTGGTCCAGAAAGGCTGGCCTGGTTCTCATTGTCCTAAATTGGGCCAGGGCTGGGCCATATATGAATTTGTGGAGTAGAGATATGGGGTCAGCCCCAACAGAACCCCAAGAACTGAGAATGAGGGAGAGGAATTTTCACAAAGGAAAATTGAGACTTTGCTACTAAAAAATGAGCAAATAGATACTGGGCAGGCAAAAACTGAAAACCACTGGAGAAGATGATATGTATAATGTTCTTTTCTTGAGTATTTACTATGTTTCCGACACCAGGCTGAGCCATTATTTTATTCATTCAGAATTAGTTACTGAGGGATGCCTGGGTGGCTCAGCAGTTGGGTGTCTGCCTTCGGTTCAGGGCATGATCCCAGGATCCAGAATCAGGGATCAAGTCCAGCATCTGGTTCCCTGTGGGGAGCCTGCTTCTCCCTCTCCCTATGTCTCTTTGTTTATACTGAGGAAAAGACTAAGGCATGGTTAAAAGACTTGTTCCAAATCACTAGTCTATGAGAGGCAAGGTTGCACCAATGGAGCAGGTCTTCCTTCTACTTCATCGTTCTGCTCAGTCATCAGGCACCTTTGTGTAGGCAAGATGGAGTAAGAAAACTTGGATAATGGTGCCTATGCTTTGGCAAATAAGTGCGACTCTAAGGGTTTTTCTCAGTCTTCAGTACTCATCAGTTAACAATCTGTCTTATCCTGCTTGGGTTGCTGTAAGAAAATACACAGGCTGAGTAGTTTAAACAACATAAATTTGTTTTTTCATAGCACTGAAGACTAGGAGTCCAGATCAGGGTCTGGCAGGGTAGTTCCTGGTGAGAACTTTCTTCCGGGTTTGTAGATGGCTATCTTCTATGTCCTTAGATGACCTTTCCTCAAGCATGTGTGTATGTGTGTCTGTGGTGAGGGTTGAGGGTAGATACGGAATAAATCTGTTGCCTCTTTCTCTTCTTACAAGGTCACCAGTCCTATTTGAGTAGTAGCCCACTCTTATCACCTCATTTAACTTTATCTCCTAAAGACCCTATCTCCAAATACAGTCACATTGGGGGTTAGTACTTTAACATATGAGTTTTGAGGGGGACACAATTCAGTCCACAGGACAGTCCTATTAAAAGTGAGGGGAAGAAACAATGTGCCATCTCAGAAAACATTCTAACCTACCTCCCAAACTCTTTGTGAAGACTTAATTATGAAAATAATTAACTATGGGGAAACTCTTAAGTTTTCATTAGGGCAAAAGAACTCGCAAATCACCTAATAATTCTTGAGTTCTACTATGTGTGCCAGGCACTATTATAAGCACCTTACATGTATTAACTAATTTCATCCTCATATCACATCAGATACTATTTTAATTCGTATTTTATAGACGAAGGAATAGAACCTGTCCAATATCACACAGCTAGTAAGGGGCAAGTCTAGGATTCAAACCCGGATAGTCTGGCTCCAGAGCTTGTGCTCTTAACCACAGCTCCATATTACCTATTATAGTTATTTCCAATTTTCTGTGGCAAATAAACAGAGTTATATGAAACAATTGGAAAATAATATATATTTATACAGCTTATTCATGTAAGCAGTTTAGAATAATAATTTTTAAATTAAAACACAAAAATAGAAGCAATTGCCGATGCCTGAGTGGCTCAATTGGAAGACCATGCAACTTGATCTGAGTTTAGCCCCATGTTGGGTTCAGAAACAAATGAATAAATAAATATAAGGTTTTTTTTTTAATGGAAACAATTGAACACTACAGCCAACTCAAGCTAGTAATGCATGAAAAAATTATCCCTCCTAAAACTTTGGGGAGTTCCAGCCATTCTCTTATATATAATGAGAACACTGAAATATTGCCAAGCCTTGCCTCCATTAGTAGAATACTGAATGAAAGTCCTTAATATAGGGCACCTGAATAGTTCAATGATTGAGCATCTGCCTTTGACTTGGGTCATGATCCCAGGATCCTAGGATCAAGTCTTGCATCAAGCTTCCCAAGGGGGGCCTGCTTCTCCCTCTGCCTATGTCTCTGCCTCTCTCTCTCTGTCTTTCATGAATAAATAAATAAAATCCTATAAAATAAAATAAAGTCCTTAATATATCCAACAACAATTTATTTTGTAAATACCAAGTATAACTGAAACCAGAATAACCTCCCCACTAAACTAGGATTACCAATTGTCCCAGTTTGCCTAGGACTATCTTTCTCTTCCAATCCAGAAAATTTGTATCTCCTGTAGAAACAGAAACAACCGTACTCACCCAAACATGTTTTTTGTTCACTATGCCTTTGGTTTTTGGTGCTCAAAAGCCAAAAATTTAGGTTATTTTGTTTCTACTGGATTCCCTTTCCTGTGGCAGTAGGTGATGGTCTAGTGTGGACTTGAGGGAGGGATAGGATTAAAAAAAAAAAAAAGACCAAAATAAATAAATATCTATATATCTATTATATATATATCTCATAATATCACAGGAAAGGATTTATGCTAAGTGAAATAAGCCAGACATAGAAAGACAAATACTATATGATCCTATTTATATATGGAATCTAAAAAACTCAAATTAATAACAGAAGCAGAGAGTAAAATAGTTGCCAAGACTGGAAGAGGGTGGAAGGAAATGGAGAAATGTTGGTAAAAGATACAAATGTTCAGTTATAAGATGAATATATGCTAGGGATCTAACATGCAGTATGGTGATTATAGTTAGTACTGCATTATATACTTCAAACTAGCTAAGAGAGTAAATCTTAAGTGCTCTCACACACAAACACACATACAACAATTGCATCACAAGAGTCCAAAATATATTTGTAGGAAGCACAATTCTCCTCTGCTGTCCAATCCCCAAATCCATCCATCCAGAGGGATATTTACCCCAACTCCAAGAATTAGCCTGGCTTGGGACAGGTCCTAAAATACCCTCCTCTGCTTCTCCCTACTTGTTTCTCCTCTTTTCTCCCTAGGGCTAGGAAATTTTACATAATTTAGACAGGTGAGATTCTATCTGTTGTTCCAAAATGAGTTGTTAACATAAACTTCTTCCTTGGGTACATAGGCTTTTGACAGGAAAGGAGTCCAGTTCTTTCATAAAGCTTCCTTTCTTTGGCATGACTTTTGCCATGAACTTCAAAATGTCTGTTTTAAAATTCAAGAACTAAGCAGAAGAGTGCTGGCTCAGTCTGTAGAGCATCTGACTCTTGATCTTAAACTGTGAGTTTGAGCCTCATGCTTGGTGTAGCAATTACTTACTTAAAAACGAAATCTTTAGGGGCAGGTACCTGGGTGACTCAGTGGGTTCAGTGTTTCAGGTCTCAATTTCAGGGTCATGAGTTCAAGCCCCACCTTGGGGGTCTGTGCTGGGCATGAAGCCTACTTAAGAAAATAAAAAACAAAATCTTAAAAAAAATTTTTTAAGGGGAGCCCGAGTGACTCAGTGGTTTAGCACTGCCTTCAGTCCAGGGCCTGATCCTAGAGACCTGGGATCAAGTCCCACGTCAGGCTCCCTGCATGGAGCCTGCTTCTCCCTCTGCCTGTATCTCTACCTCTCTACCTCTCTACCTCTCTCCCTCTCTCTCTGTCTCTCATGAATAAATAAATAAAATCTTAAAAAAAAACTTTTAAAATTTATTTATCTGAGACAGAGAGGTCAGAAGCAGGCGAGAGGGGTAGAGGGAGAAGCAGTCTCCCCACTTAGCAGGGAGCCTGATGCTGGTCTCACTCTCAGGATCCCGGGATCATGACCTGAGCTGCAGGCAGTCACTTAACCAAGTGAGCCATGCAGGTACCCAAAATAAAATAAAATCTTAAAAAAAAAAAAAAAAAAACAACTAAGCAGAGACTTTTCTCCATGAATTTCTGCTATAATAAATAATAATACCTAATATACATCATAGTTTATAACAATGGTAATACTTCAGGGCACCTGAGTGGCTCAATGGTTGAGCGTCTGCCTTCAGCTCAGGGCATGATCCCAAGGTTCTGGAATCGAGTCCTGCATTGGGCTCCCTGCAGGGAGCCTGCTTCCCCCTCTGCCTATGTCTCTGCCTCTATCTCTGTGTCTCTCATGAATAAATAAATAAAATCTTTAAAAAATAAAATAATGGTACTACCTCATGGGGTTTTGGCGAGAATTAAATATGTTAGTATGTATAAATTTCCTAACATAAGTTAGTATTCTACAAGTGTTTGCTGGTCATGCACTAATGTAAGCACTTTACATACATTACATACATTTTCACAACTTTGTGAAGTAGGTACTACTATTATCTCCCCCTTTTTAAAAATATTTTATTTATTTTAAACAATAAAGTTACATGGGCCACATGGCTAGTAAGTGGCAAAGCTGGATTTCAAGCCCAGGCTGCCAGGATCCAAAAGCCTCCACTTTGCCACAATGCTTCTGCCTCAGATAGGAAAGAGGAGTTGCAAAAATTCCGAGGAAAGAAGCAAAGGTTAGCATGTCAAAATATTGCTGCAACACTCTATTTTCAAATGCACCAGAAAAGATGGGATGATGGATAGATGAAAGGATGAGTGGTTGAAAATTCTGTGATAGAGCAAGTGTATTAAAATGTTAATGGAGGGGGCACCTGCCTGGCTCAGTTGGTGGGACAAGTGACTCTTGATCTCAAGGTTGTGAGTTTAAGCCCCACGTTGGGTGTAGAGATTACTTAAAAAATAAAATCTTTAGGGACGCCTGTGTGGCTCAGTGATTGAGCATCTGCCTTTGGCTCAGGGCATGATCCAGGGTCCCAGGATCAAGTTCTGCACTGGGCTTCTCACAGGGAGCCTCCTTCTCCCTCTGCCTGTGTCTCTGCCTCTCTCTCTATGTCTTTCATGAATGAATGAATAAAATCTTAAAAATAAAAACTTAAAAAAAATTTTTTTAATATTAATGGTAGAATGGTGAGTATACAGATACATGCTGTAAAATTCTTTCAACTTTTCAGGGCACCTGGCTAACTCAATTGGTGGAGCATGTGACTCTTGATCCCAGTGTTATGAGTTCAGGTCCCATATTGGGTGTAGAGATTAAAAAAAAAAAAACTTAAATCTTAAAAAAAATTCTTTCAGTTTTTCTGTGTTTGAAATTTTCCATGATAAAATGTTGAACACACTTTCCCAAATATTACTGTAACATATTTGTATCCTAAGAAGAGACACTGAGGTGCTTTTCTTTAAAAAAAAATTATATCTCAGCACCTGGGTGGCTCAGTTGGTTAAGCATCTGCCTTTGGCTCAGGCCATGATCCCAGGGGGCCTGGGATTGAGTCCCCCACGGGGATCCTTGCAGAGCCCTCTGTCTCTGCCTCTCTCTCTCTCTCTCTCTCATGAATAAATAAATCTTAAAAAAAAATTCCATCCTATTCAGCATCCCATTACATATGATAACACACATTTAACTGTGAAATTGAATAGGATAAGCAAAGTGCTATGGGGCTCTGAAAGAAGAGCAAGCACATAGACTAGCCTGAAGAGCTCAAAGAAGAAGTCTAAAAGTATCCCTCAGATATGTCACTGTGAGTCTCATTTCTATGGATTGTGGCAAGGGGGAGGAAAAAGATTAAATTGCCGTAGTTAGCACAGAAAACAAAGAAGTAGAAGGCTCCTGTGCTAATAATCAATGAATCAACATTTTTTAAGGAGGGTAATTAGAAGCTGAATGCAAATTATTTAAGCAAATATTTAGATTGTATCCTTGGGCTATTAATGTTAATATAATAATGGGAAAAGCTTGGGGATCCCTGGGTGGCTCAGCGGTTTGGTGCCTGCCTTCGGTCCAGGGCATGATCCTGCAGTCCCGGGATCGAGTCCTACATCGGGTTCCATGCACGGGACCTGCTTCTCCCTCTGCCTGTGTCTCTGCCTCTCTCTCTGTGTGTGTCTCTCATGAATAAATAAATAAAATCTTAAAAAAAAATAATGGGAAAAGGTAACATTTATTGAATGCTGATAGGCCCAGGACTATTCTAAGCATTTTACATGTTTTAATTCACTTAATCCTCTCACTATGAGGGTAGGTTCTATGACTGTCCCCGTTTTTCAGATAAGGTAACTAAGGCACAGAGTTTAAGTAAATTGTGTAAGGCAACACAGCTGAAAGTGATGAAGTCCAAATTTGAAATTAGGTAAATTCATTTCCACACCTGTGCTCTTAACCACTCCCTTATACTGTCTCTTGGTAGGGTTTTAAGTAGATCATTAATAATCTTTCTTTCCCATCTAAATTTAGAACCAACTGAGGAGTAGACACAGGAGTCAGAGACAAGAAATAGTAGTTCTATTTCTTTTCTTTTTTTTAACATTTTATTTATTTATTCATGAGAGACACATACACAGAGACAGAGGGAGATGCAGAGACACAGACAGAGGAAGAAGCAGGCTCCTGCAGGGAGCCCAACACGGAACTCAATCCCAGGTCTCCAGGATCACGCCCTGGGCCAAAGGCAGGTGCTAAACCACTGAGCCATACAGGGATCCCCTCTATTTCTAATGAAATCTAAATTAAGTGATGTGCAACCAAGTGAACTTGCTAACAGCTGCTAAATGAGTGAGATTTACCTACCTACCTACCTGCTTACCTGTTTGGTGTTTTGGGAACACCAAATAGCTGAGATCTCAACCACAAGTAAGGGCACGTTTTGCTAAGGTCATAGTATGACAGAGGTTGAAAACCTGAATGTGTCCTCTCCGAGAGCAGGCAAATCCAAAATGTACAGGAGTGGCTGATCCACAAATGCTTAGCTCCTCCTAAATTCACTAAACAGATAAGTCCTCCTTCCTCCCTCAGGGCTGGAGTGAATAAGTGGTAAAGGTTCGAGGTGCCTGCATGGCTCAGTTGGTTAAGTGAGACTATTGGTTTTGGCTCAGGTCATGATCTCAGGATCATGAGATTGAGTCCTGTGTTGGGCTCCTGCTTAGCTTGGAGTCTGCTTGAGATTCTGTCTCTCTCTGCCCCTCTCCTGCTCACAGTCGAATGCTCATGTGCACACATCCTTTCTCTAAAAAATAAATAAAATCTAAAAAAAAAAAAGTGGTAAAGGTTCACATGTCCTCAAATGAAAATTCCTCCCCTTGTAAATAGTAGGAAATAAGTATTTTCTCACCTAGCACTTCTCAATCAGGGGCAACCGGGCAGCTTAGTTGGTCGAGTGTCAACTCTGGATTTTGGTTCAGGTCACGATCTTGGGGTCGTGGGATTGAGTCCCAAGTCAGGCTCTGCACAAGGTGGGGAATCTGCTTGTCTTTCTGTGCTCCTTCCCCCCCCCCTCTCTCTCTCAAATAAATAAAATCTTAACAAAAAATCAGCTGTATCAGATGAAAAAAATACTGGCTACATAGATGAATAATGTGAGGGTTTCCCAAAAAGTGTAAATAGTATTTGAAACTGAGGTACCCTTACAAGGGCCTGGAGTACAGAAATCTAAATGGAAGAACTCTTCCCGAAGCAGTATCTAATTTAGATAATCCACTTAAAGTGCTAAACACATTTCCTGGGTTGTCGTAAGTGGTCAATTAACCAATCTTCTTACCTTCTATCATTATTGTTGTGATTGTTGTTCTGTACACAGCTATAATTCACTTTCTGTGTGAGAACACAGAATAAAAACATTTAAATGGTTGACCAAGCCTTGTCCAGATTACAGAAACATTTTACATTTTATAGCGCTGTGAATTTTGCTGACCACTTTAACATATATTATTGCATTTGATTCCCAGAACAACCCTGGTAAGGCAGATATTACAACGGAAATTGCATTTTGTGCAGGAGTTAGATTATAAAGTAACATGTAAGGTAAAAAATCAAATATAGTAAAAATTAGTCACAAAATCCCTTAAAGTTGCCCTTAACTATATGCCTTAACATACAATCTCTTAGCATACAATCTCTCCATTGATCAAATAGTCAGCTTTTTCTCCATTGTTAGAACAGGTTGATGTCCCTTTGTTTGAAGTCTAGATGTAATCGCTAGTTTGCATTTAGGAGCCATGTTGTACAAAAATATAAGAGCAATATATTTAAACACTGAGATCCCATCCCATTTTCTGTAGCAAGATGCTCACATTACAAAATACATGAAGGAACTGAGACTGTGTGCAACTTCACACCACCCATATACCTTTCCCTGTGTTTCATGCCCATTGAAGAGAACTAAAGGCAGTTTCACATTTTAATAGTTTTTCATTCTTTCTCATACTTTTTAAGTGATATTTGCTTTAGTTTAAGTAAGCCAAATAGACAAAGGTCTCAACTAAATTATCATAATTTGAGGTTTCAAGTGACTTAGTCAAGATCACTAAGCAGCAAAACCCGGTCAATCTTATTTCTATCACATCTTCCTTTAACTATATGATATGACATCTTCCCATTAACCAGACAGTATAACTGAGGTGATCTTTACAAGCTCAGAATTAGGTGTTTGCCTTATCAGATCCAATCTAGGCAGAAAGTGACTTCTTCTAGTGAAATCTTAGTGCAGATCTAGAAAAATGTTAAAATTAGTCCACCTAGACCCGAGCTCAGCAAAGACATAAGGCACATGGCCTTGTTCTTGTGAAAGTGCTATCATATCTTTAATGACTATTGTCAAGACCTCTCATCCACAAGACTGAAAAATATCCTGAAAGTGAAAAAGTGATTTACCAAGTGGCACTACAGAGTAAATTGTTTCACATTTGTTAAGTTGTGGGAACACAAAAATGATACCTCGCTCAAACAGATAGAAGGGACAGTGGTATCAGCAACTTCATTTTTAAATATGAAATGTGACAACTATTGGTATATGATATCAAAGAAAAAAATAAAGGTAGCCTCATGAAAATATGAGTGCTATAAAATCAGCAAAACTGTAAAGTAATAATAGCCATCATTTTTGAGCACTCCAAATACATTATCACAGTAAATCTTCATATTGTGATCCCCATTTTATAGATAAGAAAACTGAGCTTTAGACAGACTAAATAACTTTGATGAAAATTATATTCAGAAAATGGTAGAGCCAGGATTTGACAGTAGGACTATTAGATTCAAAGCTCATAGTCTTTCCAAAATATCATTCTGCACCTTGAATAATAAACCTTCTTAGCAAGGGAATTGATTCTGAAAATACAGCTTAGCTCTCTTATACAGTAAGTTTTTAGCTCTCAAAATTTAATAAAGTTTTTCCTTATACTTCATCTCACCTATGTAAGAGTATTTAAAAGCAATAACTGTAACCCATTAAGTTATTTTATTGAATATACTGTACCAAAATGATGGTTCCCAAAGTGGAGGGTGGATTCACTCTCAGGATCCTGTGGGGGAGGTCTTCAATTTATTCATGGGGCCTCATGGATGGTGGTAGTAGAGAAGGGGTGATTTAGTCCTCTACCTTAAACTACAATATATACTATCAATATCAGAGTAAAGGAGTCATTAAACTGCTAGAGGTTTGAGTGACAGATGTCTTGGAAAAACATATCTTAAACCAAGACAAAAATGAAATTAAGGTTTTAAAAAATCTCTAAATTTTTAAACAGTACTCAAAAAACTCTTGGCTAAAACTTTAAAATTGTGGTTATAATACTACAATTCTTTCTCTCAGCTAAATTTTCAATAGTAATCTTTACATGGGCAAATATAGAGTCCACCAGATACTTCGAAGTTCAATGTCAGGACTAGGACTAGGAATTAGTCTTGTCTTTTAATCCAATCTATTAATACTTGCACTTGATTCCCTCCAGCAACAAGAGCAACTTTATCATAAAGCCATAATTCCTGATGCATGTGGAAAGGTGATGCTGTTGAAGTACCATCAATAAAGCAGATGTTTCTCAGTGGTTGTGATTAATTTGTGCTGATCTTGATACCACCTTGCTCTTGTAACCAACATTTACATTTGCAAGATGGTAGAATTTGAGAGATGGCTTACTGGGATAATCTGTAACAATGGCAGAAGAAGCAGCTAACTGGGCTATATAAAGACTAAATCAATAGAGACCACACAAACTAGATAGAAATTTGAAAAAAAATGCATTAAGTGTATAAAACTAAAGAGCATGTTATATATATATATATGTATATATATATATATAATATTTAATTACTCACGAGAGACACAGAGATACGTAGGCAGAGGGAAAAGTAGGCTTCATGCAGGGAGCCCGATGTGGGACTCGATCCCAAAGACTCCAGGATCACGCCCTGAGCCAAAGGTAGACGCTCAACCTTTGAGCCACCCAGGCATCCCAAGAGCATGTTATCTTGATTCCAATATGAGGGCAATAGTCAAATAATCTGGGATTTTCCTTCTTTCTTCTTTGTATTAAATAGCAAAATCCATATGAATATTTTTCAGAGAAGATATCTAGTTTCATATGGTGAAGGTCGGGATGACTGACAGGTAAGAGATAACTGTTATGCCAATGGTCATAGCAATGAAACACAAATTAAATGATCTGTTTAACTAAAGATTTTTTTTTGTTTGGTTGGTTAAAATAACATGAGATTCTAACAACCATCTCACAAAACTTTTGCTGCCAGTATTTTCTGAACCCAATCCTAGGAGGGGTGATGGTAACTAGGACTTTCCAAGTGAATCTCAGAACAAGGCTCCTGGACAGTCCTAGAACATGTATACTGAATATAGAACCCTAATGCTTTCTCAAAGCTTTATTTAGCTTTTGCTCAGTTTTCCCCACAAACAATAGTTTTCATGGAAAAGCCAAACCACAGTAAATGTTGTTTCTACATAAAGAAACCCAACAGTTGATAATATGAACAACTTATATGGTCATCTTTAATATTAAAATCTAAGCAAATGACTCTCAAATCCTCTATATTTTACTAAACAAACCAGTTCTATAAGAGAAAGACAGTGTAGCAAATAAAGATGCCCCCAGAAGCGATGAATGTTTGGTGAAGTTTGATTCCTCTTCCACTAGAAGAAATGAAGCAGAATCTTGCTGAAAACTCAAGTGCTCTAAAGGAGGTTGGAGGTGGAACTGTCTGATGATATTTCACGTAAGAGAAGGCAGAAAAGGGGCAGCCCCAATGGCCCAGCAGTTTGGCGCCACCTTCAGCCTGGGGTATGATCCTGGAGACCCAGGATTGAGTCCCACGTCAGGCTCCCTGCATGGAGCCTGCTTCTCTCTCTGCCTGTGTCTCTGCCTCTCTCTCTGTGTCTGTCTGGAATGAATAAATAAAATCTTAAAAAGAGAGAGAGAGAGAAGGCAGAGAAAACATTCCAGAAAATCAAATTATATTATGAAGCTGACATGTCTTATACCTTTTAGACCTCTAATAAATAGTTTTAAAATTCCTTCATTTAAAATATTAATATAGGGCAGCCCCGGTGGCACAGCAGTTTAGCGCAGCCTGCAGCCGGGGGCGTGGTCCTGGGGACCCGGGATCGAGTCCCATGGCGGGCTCTCTGCGTGGAGCCTGCTTCTCCCTCTACCTGTGTCTCTGCCTCTCTCTATATATATGTCTCTCATGCATAAATAAATAAAATCTTTTAAAAAATAAAAATAAAATATTAATATGGTTTTGGGCAGCCCACGTGGCTCAGCAGTTTAGCTCTGCCTTCAGCCCAGGGTGTGACTCTGGAGACCTGGAATGGAGTCCCATGTCGGGTTCCCTGCATAGAATGCCTGCTTCTCCCTCTGCCTGTGTCTCTGCCTCTCTCTGTGTGTCTCTCACGAATAAATAAATACAATCTTAAAAAAAAAAAAGATAACATGGTTTGGGACACCTGGGTGGCTCAGTGGTTGGGCATCTGCCTTCGGCCCAGGGCGTGATCCCAGTCCAGGGTTTAAGTCCTGTATATGGCTCCCTGCGAGAAGCCTGCTTCTCCCTCTGTCTGTCTCTGCCTCTCTCTCTCTCTCTCTCTCTCTGTGTGTGTGTGTGTGTCTCATGAATAAAAAAAATTAACATGGTGTTTGTAAAAGCATTATCATAAAGAAGGGGACTGAAGAAAAGGAATGGGAAGAAAATAGTCCCCCAAACTCTTGAGAAAGACCTGTTTTGATCAATTAACAGCTTTCCTCATCCTCATACCCACGGTCCTCGCTTGTCATTTGCTAGGCAAAACATTTTAGCTGTCCCTTTTGTGCTAGGCAATCTCAGGCAGTAAGAAACTCACAGGTATCTACGACAACGGTTCATTGGTTGGCCAAGTGGGCTCCAACGAGGTGCAACTAACCAGGGCTGCGAGGTTCTGTAAGGCTTCCTGGAGGAGGCGCTGCCTCCCCCCCAGGTGGAGCTTGAGGGCAAAGAGAACATTTAGGGTTTGGATTTGCTCTGGCGCTGACCCCAAAGCTCTCTGCGATACCAGGCACACGCCCCTTGCAGAATAGGGTAACGGGCAAAATGTGTGGTTGATCTTTAGGAGAAAACGGAGTCTCGCTTACCATGTGTCGAGAGGAGAGAGTTGCAAGGGATGGAGGGAGGAAAAGAAGCAAAGCTCCCCTCTTCAATAAGGGGCGCACGGCAGCGCCTGTTGCCAGATCCCGGGAAGGGACGTTGCAAACGCCAGGTCGGCTCCAGAGGGAGCGGCCAGAGGAGACCTTGCCGCGCCCTGGCGGCCGCGCGAGCAGGCCCGAGGTGGCGACCCTCGGGTCGTCCGCCACCCAGGCCGGGTCTCCGGGGTCCTCTCGACCCTCCTTTTGCGACTCGCCAGGGCTGTGGCCTCACTAGAACGTAGTAAACTTGCTCTTGGTTTCCCAGAGATCGCAGGCTGCGGTCCCAGGCCGCCCGAGTGCCCCCGGCGGGGACATACCGCGCGTCGCGAGCCTCCCGAAGCGCCGGCCAGTGGGGCGCCGCGGGGCAGGGCCGGGAGGACAGTCCCCACCCCGCCCCTCGCTGCCCCCGGCCCGCGGCGGGCATCTTTCCCGGAGGGGTGTTCTCCCTAATTAATTCATATTCTCTTCTTCCCTCCCTTCAGACAGGGGGAGCTGGAGTCCCGCAGGCCGAGTCCTCGCGGCTGGCGCAAAGGTGGACCCACAGAGGGAGGCGCTTGGGGGGCCCCTGGGGACCGGCTGCAGACACCGGAGCGCAGTGGACGCGCCGCTGACTGCGGGGCGAGGGGAGTTGCGGGCCTGGGGTTCCCGCCTCCTTTCTTCCCTTCCCAAATCACGCGCCAAAAAGAACATCGAGCCGTCGGTCTCCGCAGAACCCACCAGGGCTGGGCTAGCGGTGCACCGGCGGGCTGGGGCGGAGCGGGCTTCAGGTCCTCGGAGACGCCCCAAGGCTCTAGGTCTTGGGTCTTCCCCAAGCTGAGTCCCTGGGTTGGTCTTTTTCTTTTCTCTACTCTTCCCAACCTGACTTGCCCCCATGGTTCGCTTTTTCCTTTCCTCAAATGAACATCCTTCCCTGGTACGTGGAGAACACTCCCCCCCCCCCCCCCCGCCCGGAGTATTTCCATAGCTTACACTTGGCTGCTGAGTGACCTTGGGGAAGTCCCAGAACCTTGCGGAGGCTATGTGAATAGAGGGGAGGGTGTTCTGTAAGACTGTTTTTCTGAAGATGACTCCGAAATGCAGCCCCGAGGGACTAGGGAATGAAGGTGTTCCATCCTCCTCCCCACCTTGCCACTGATTGGAAGAAGCTGTGTGCGTAAACACAACACCATCTGGAAAAGAAGGGCTTCGGTATGGGTTTTATATTAAAATAGGGAAGGGGATTAATGTAATCCTTATTTTGAGAAATTCTGTTGTAAGACACCCCCTCAAGAAGTAAAAAATAAATAAATAAATAAATAAATAAATAAGATGACAATGCTTTCTTACTACTTCATGGATGATTTTGCAACATTTCTTTTCAAATTTTGTTCTATGCACCCGCCCTCCTTGGCTGGTCTTGCTTCTGGGGAGCAAAGAATGGCCTGTACATTCCTAAGAGGGCAAGGGGAGGAGATGGTAATGGTTAAGAGAGAAGTTGGCTCTGGGTATAATTCTGCCAACTGTTAGAGGGAGGCAAAGAGAGGGTGGTCTTTTATGTGACTTTAGGATCTGGTTACCTTTAATTCACCCCCGAAGCCCATGTTTTACACTAATGGGCATCTGTCAGCGAAGGGCTCCTGTTTCCCCACTTGCCTCAGATGGTGCAGGCAAAGGGGCAAATAGCAAAGTGGACCATTCAGCCAGAAAGAAATATGCCAGGCCTCTGGAGCTGGCCTGAGGATTTCTCCTCAGGCCCAAACCATAGTGGAAGAACTCAAGACCAGGAGGAGGTCCACCTTTTAAAAGCCCCTTCTGACCAGCCTCTTTTGCTCCATCCTTCCAGGCAGCAGGGGACTGGAATAGGTTCTTTGACCCCTCTTAGAAAAACCCACTTTTCACACCTAAAATCGAGTTTTTCAAAAGCAAACAGTGTTAGTGCTTGGAATAGAGTTGTTTTCTCTGTCCAGAAGCCATTAGAAATACCAAGCAAACTCCTTACATCCCCTTTAGCTCCTTACAATTTATAAAACATTTTTCGCTGACACCAACTCACCTAATCCTGTAAGCCCAAGCATCAGATGGACTCCTCATTCTCTCTCTCTTTTTAAAATCTTATTTATTTATTTATTCATGAGAGACAGAGAGAGAGAGAGAGAGAGAGAGGCAGAGAGAGAAGCAGGCTCCATCCAGGGAGCCTGACGTGGGACTCGATCCTAGGTCTCCAGGATCACACCCTAGGCTGCAGGCGGCGCTAAACCACTGAGCCACCCTGAGCCACCCAGGCTGCCCACTCCTCATTCTCATTGTAGAGGTAAAGAAATGAAGAGACTCAAAGAAACCAAGCAGCTTGTCCAAAGTCACAGTCACAAAATGCCTAATCCCTGATTGAAACCCACCTCTGCAAGGTCTCTGTCATTCCATTGCTTCCTATCATCCCTTCCCATGAAATAGGTACCCAATCCCTCATGACTGGGCTTGGGCACCCTAAGAATGCTCTTCCAACACCCATCCCCTCCACCCCTCCCAGCGAGGAGAACATTGACTAATTCATGCTGCAGTTTGCCACAATCATAGTGGAGTCCAATGGACACATGACTTTGGAATTGGCTTTCAGATCACATTCTCTTCCAGACAGTTCTTCAAGGAACCCACGTTAACCACCCCCCCATCAGCCTTTCATGTTCCCCTCACTGACAAGACTCTTCCAATAAACCATATAAAATAAATAACCTCAAATATAATTCTTAATTGCTACCAAGTCGATGTTTCCTCATCACTAAACTTTATTGCTTCCCAATCTTTAAGACAAACTTCCCTCGGGACTCTGTCCCTTTCAGGAGACAGGCCGAGGAAAGCTGCTTCTCCAAGATTCTACCTGCATGTCCCAGACCCAGAGGATGAACAAGGGTGCCAGGCTGTTCAGAGGCTGCGAGACCAGGAGAGGCCTCGGAGGGTTGGAGCTGGATGCTAGGAGACAAAATGGGGAAGTTTTCCATCTGCTCGTCGCCCCCTACAGGCAACATCCGCCATCGCATCGAGAGCCCATCATAGTCCGTGCAAGGGTCTTGCTCTGGTCTAGGTTCCTATTTCCCTGGACCTCCGGATTCACCCATTCCCCGAGGAACTGCATGCAGGGACCCCATTCGGGGACTCGGTCCCGGAGAAGTTCTAAGGACTACAGGCCTCGGGACTGGATTGACTTTCTAGAAATGAGTGCCGGAGGAGGTGGAAACCAGTTTAAATTCGTGTGTAGCCGAAAGCTAAAAATCTCTCTCCCATAAAAATCAACCAGCTTCCTTTTTTTTTTATTACAAATAAATCTGCCTAAGTGGAATAAAAAGCAGATATCGGTCTTGTTGCCTTTAAATCTCAATGCAAAAAAAAAAGGGATTTCAGTGTCTTTCATCGCTGATGCCCGCGTTCATATCAAGGGAGTTTCAACCCTCCCCCCCATCCCCACCACCAAATGCTTGCGTTCATTATATTTATTTGCATTTTCCCTTCTGCTCTACACCTTCGTGGTTTAAAAAGCTTAAACCAAAAAGAGCTTTTCAAAGGGGTACAGTCAGGTCTATCGCCCAGACATCTGCCAGCACTTTAAACAGCCGCTGTCCAGTTTGGGGTCTGCATCTGGGAGTCTCCTATTCTCCAGGAAATAAAGGAAGGGGACCATGTCCAGGCTCTAGTTCAAGGTTGAGAAGCGGCTAGAAGGAAAGTTGCCGGCAGATTCCTCCTCTACTCCCTGCCGCCTAATGCATCTCTGGAAAAAGCCCTGCGGATCTCAAGCGGCGGCTTGTGGCCGAGTGTCAAGCTGCGAGCTCAGGCTCGGCCGGTATTGCTGCTATGCGTGGAAATATGAGCGAGTAATTTTATAAGTAACAAAGGATCAGGGATGGAATGAGGCCTCTGTTATCCAATGTCATTTAGAAGCCTTGGATCAGCAGCTTCTTGAGGCTAAAAGTGAATTCAAGAAGCCCTGCCTTTCCCTTTTCCCAGGGGTGTCAGCTAAAATTAGAAATAACCTCTATGTGTTTGCAATCATGTACCATTTGCTGTTTGTGTAAAAACCGATTAGCCAGACACAACTGTGAAACAACTTGTTACTTTTATAGCTGCAACACACAAACAAATTTAGATCCGTTTAGTTTTCCTTGTAAAAGGAGATTAGAAGGGACCCGCCCGGAGACTGTGTGGTCCATAATCTCTTCTCCGTGAAGGTTACTGTTGCTCCCGTTCGGCCGCGGTTGATTATCAGGTTCTTGTTTATCAAGTTAAACTATCTCACCCCCGGCAGCCTGTTTTATTTTAGGACCCTGATCCAAGAGGAATGTTTACTCAGGACACAATAATGTTTACTGTTTACCAGGAAAACAGATTCGGTATTTTCGAGGACGTGTCTTTCAAAGCGACTCCCTAGCTCACGCCGACAGCAGAGAAATAAGGCTCGGATCCGAAGCCGGAAGGCATCTCCAAGACCAAGAGCCGAGGCTGACGCCACCGGCAGGGACTAGCCGTGTTTTGCAAGCAGGACGCGCGTAGGGCCGAGCTGACAGCACTGCTAGCCGTTCCAGTTTTGGAAAGCGATTTCGCATAAGCAATTTAACAGCTAAATTAATTACAAAATAATTAGAATTGATGCCGTTTGAGGATAAGTTGGTGGTGATGGGAAACGGCCTTCTTCTAGATGTTTCATTTCTACATTAATACTTTTAAGGTTGCAACAGCCGATCTACGAGGACATCTCCCCATTCCTGCCCTATGATCTCTCACTTCCCACTAACCTAGACTATGGTTTACTCTCTTAAAAAAGTTTTAATAAGAGGGGAATAAAGGGGGGGGGGACGGGGGATGTGCACCTGTTTTTTAAGACTGTTAAGGCCACTATTCCTTGGCCTTTCGAACGAAACCCTGCGGGTTGGAGAAGAGGCATTTATAGGAATCCTTCAGGAATCAAAATTATGTTGTAGATGTATTGCCATAGGAAAGGGGTATCTTATTTTGAAAGTATTGTAATAGAATAAGAACTGTCTTATTGATCAGGTTAATATAGGTAATACCATTACACTGCAAAAATTAAACTGCCGTCACATAGATTAAAAAAACTGTTTATTTGCCACTTCCACTTAATGAAAATTAATAAATTTTTGAAATTAAGTAAGATTTGAATGCTAAAATGGGACATGTTTGTAATTTACATTCCTTAGAAAGGGTAATTGAAATGACCAAGAACTCATTATGAAAGACAAAAGTCTGGTATTAAAAAAAAAATCAAAAGATCATTCTGTTCTGTTGTTCACATTTAGGTTGGTTTTTTAAAAAATGGCAGCTTTATTTAATCTATAGAAATATCTGATCATTCAGACTTAATGGATTGGTATGAATGAGATCATCACTCACCTTCCAATTTTATGTGAAAACTAAAAGAAAAACGTTAATACGATATAAACTAGGCATTCTTTCCTTTCTCCAATTAAAATTTTCATACATTCAAATTATGCATAGCTTACTTTGAAAGGGTCGTTACTTGAAACTCCTCGAATTTCTGGTAAAGATAAAAATACAAATACAATATTAAAATATTGTCGTTTACCTCAGACATCTAAATAAAACACTAGGGAGAACATTTTAAAAATTTATTTACAAAGTTGTGTACAACACGATGGAATAACATTTAGAATACCATATATATTCATTCATATATAAACAGACTTTTATAATAGAATGACACTTTTCGCCTTTTGAAAATTTTTTATATTTAAAATCTCCCAACGTCTCTATACATTTTTTTCTCACATAAAACTGCGGAGAGTGAACCTTCAAAAAAAATGAAAGTTCAGAGCTCTAAATCTACTGAATTTTTTTTTCTTAAAAAAATAAGAACCCCAAAAGGAAAGTCAATAATTTTTATACAAATATGTACAAAGAATTTCCCTCCCAGCCCCTCGGTACTGAGGGCAGGAGCCGTCGGGGTACATTTTTTGGAAAATTCAGTTTTCGGTTTTACCTGTACGGAAAGCTATTCCCGGCGGGCGGGCGGCGAGAGTTTGCTCCGCCAGCCTAGGTGTGCGCGAAGGGGTGGAGGCCGCCGAAGGTCGGTGTTGAGGGGTCGGCGGGGGGCGGTGGGGGGGGGGAGGAAATGGAGGAGAGGCAGAGTCCGGGATTGGGCAGGGGGGCCGGGCCCGGGGCGGGGCGCGCAGACCAGGAGTGCAGCGACCGCCGCCGGCCGCCGCCCGGCCCGCGGTCCCAGCCATCGGCGCGTCCCTATTGAGCCGGCCACTTGGCTTGCGCGGCGGCGGCGGCGGCGGCGGCGGCCGAGGCTGCGGGCTGCAGGAACTGTCCGGAGAGCGGCACGCTCAGGATGGGCGCGATGGTGGCCGTCGTCCGGCTCAGCGACAGCGGCTGGTGCGTGGCCATGAGCGCCGCGGACTGCACGGTCGCGGGCGGCCGTAGGAAGGACTGCGCCGCGCTGCCGCCCCCACCGCCCCCAGTGCCCCCAGTTACCCCGGCGCCCCCAGCGCCCGCTGCCGAGCCCCCGGGCGCCGCGGGGCCCCCGCCGATGATGTTTTCGATGCTGAACGACGGCCGGGCGCTCGGCTCGGACTTGATCAGCGACGCGGTGGTGCCCGCAGCGCCCGCCGTGCCCGCGGCGGCCGCGGCGGCGCCCAGGCTATTCAGCTGCAGCTGCAGGCCCGGGCCGAGCTGCGAGCCGAAGGCGGCCGCTTTGCGGCCCAGCTCGCCCGAGGGCAGCAGCGGCACCGCGGGCGGCAGCACGGGGGCCACCGGCGGCAACGCGTACGGGTACTGGAGCGCCGCCGCCGCCGCCGCGGCCGCCGCGGCCGCCGGGTGAGAGTAGGCGCCGGCCGCGGCCGCGGGGTGCAGGCCGTAGGGGCGGCCGTAGGGCCCCGCGGCGCCCGCAGCCGCCGCCAGGCTGTAAGCGCCGAAGCTCTGCATCATGAGCGCCGTCTGCTCGCGCAGGTGCTCCTGCTGGTGGCGCTTGAAGCGTTTCCGGCGCCGCAGGAAGCTGCCGTTGTCGAACATGTCCTCGGACTGCGGGTCCAGGGTCCAGTAGTTGCCCTTGCCCGGGTTGCCCGGCTCGCGGGGGATCTTGACGAAGCAGTCGTTGAGCGAGAGGTTGTGGCGGATGCTGTTCTGCCAGGCGGGGAACTTCTCCCGGTAGTAGGGGAAGCGGTTGCTAATGAACTCGCAGATGCCGCTCAGGGTCAGCTTCTTCTGCGGGCTCTGCAGGATAGCCATAGTGATGAGCGCGATGTAGGAGTAGGGCGGCTTCACCAGGCTGTTCTTGGGCTTGCTGGGGGCCAGGCCGCCCGCCGCGCCGCCGCCCGAGCCCGGCCCGCCGCCGCCGCCGCCGCTCCCGCCGCCCTCCTCGCCGCCCACGCCGCCCTTGCAGCCGTCAGCTTCGGGAGCGCCCGCCTCGCCCCCTGGCCCAGCCCCGGCTCCGGCCGCCTCTTTGGGCAGCGCCAGGGGCTGCTGGTGCGGCGGCTGGGGCTGCCCGTGGAGGGGTGCCGCCGGCGTCACCTCGTCCGCCTCGTCCAGGCGCAGCTCCGGCGGCCCCACGGGGCTGTCGCAGCCCGCGTCGCTGTCTTTCTCCTCCAGCCCGTCGTCGCCCTCGCCCACCACATCGATGTCCACGTCCTCGGCCGTCAGCACCGTCTGGCCGGACATGTCGCTGGCGCTGCCGCCGCCGGAGAGGGTCATCCCTCCTCGGGGTTGGTGGCGGCGGCGGGCGATGGGAGTCGTCAGGGGCTGCCGCCGAGCTCCGGGGAAGGGGGTCTGGGGTGCTCCCGAAAGGTGGGAGGCTGGGAGAGGGGAGGGGGACGTAGGTGGTTCGGGGCCCTCCCGGCTGAGCTCACTCTCGGCAGCCCGGCATCGCGCGGCGCGGGCGCTGGCGTCCGCCCCCCGCGGCCGCGCTCCTCAAACTCCGGCCGTCCCCGGCGCTCGGTACTAGGCGCTCGATGCCGCTCCCGGCCGCGGCGGCTTGTCCACGCCGCGCCCCCCGCCCCCTCACTTCGCCCGCCTTCCTCGGCCTCTGGCCGGGGCGCCGAGAGCAACAGCGGTGCGGACGGGCGCGGGACGCCGGGCGCCGAGCAGCTCGGGAGGGCGCGGGCCGGGGCGAGGGGGGGGAGGGGGTGTCAGGGACGCCAAGCCCCCGTAGTCGAAAGTCCCGTTTTAAGGACTGGCCTGATAGATTACTTTCTACTTAAAGATCCAGCGGGAGGCGGGGCCACGTGACCGCGCGTGACGTCAGGGCCGCGGCGGAGCCGGCCAAACTCAAGTTGGTTCGGGGAATTGTCAACAAAGGGACGAGGGACGCGCAACTCGGCGCCGCACGGCGCGCCAGCATCCCGCGGGCCCGCGCTGGGACCCCAGCCTAGGCTGGAGCCCCGCGCCGGGCTCCGGGGAGCCCATGGGTGTGAGTGCCGGAGGGTGGGTGTGAGCGAGTGAGGGCGTGGGCTCGGGAGCGTCCGCGGGACCCGGCAGCTCTCGCCGCTCTGCCCTCCCTGCCCCCTCTCCCTTCCCCCCTCCCCCTTTGCCAGCACTCCTTAGGCTGGGACTGGGCAACATAGAATGAGATTCCCATTCCCCCCCCCCCTTTTTAAAGAAAACTTAGTAGTCTCTGTTTTGTTTTGGGGGTTTGATTCTTTTTAGCTCTCCAATAAGGGCGGCGCACCCGGCACCGTTTTGCTGATTAGGCTTCAGAACCTCCCCCCACTCCCGCCTCAGTGCTTTTTCTGCCGAGACACCTACTGAGGGGACAAGTTCCCTGTCCCCCAAAGCCAAAGCACCCGGGTCCTGCCTCCGCTTTCCCCGCTCGACGTGGGCGTGCTATTTATATATATGTATGTATATATCCCTCCCCCGCGCGGCCACAACAGCATCAGCTGGGGTTCCCGAAGGTCAGAAAATAGTTATTGATTAATCTATTAGAATAGTTGCGGAGAGAAATAAAAACGACGTAAAATAACAGGGAACCTATAAATAAGAGGCCGTAACTAGCTGCTGGGAGTTGTTAAACGACTTAGCATGTGAAAAAGTCGGAAATGAGGCGCTGGGGAAGGAACCGGGACTCAGCGGCCTGGGTAAGTCGAGTGGAGCGGGGAAGAGGCTTCCCGGCCTCTACGTTAGACGCCGCGCTCCGGCTGGGGCCGCAGAACCGCGCCGCGAGCTGGTGGTGGTCCTTCCCCGGCCGTGGGGCCCAGCCTCTGGGGAGCGGGGGGCGGCCTCGGGTACGCGGGGGGGTTGGCTCTCAGTTGCTGTTAACTAACGGGGATTCTCTTCTCTTGAGGCTTAGGTAAATCCTCCAAGACTTAACTTCCGCGAAACCAGTCGCAGAGCGGATGGAGGAGGCCAGGACGCGGCTAGTTCACACCGTTTCCTTGGCAAGGAAAATCACTGGCGGTAGGAAAGGCTACGGGGATTTAACTGGGATTGGGGGTGGGGGGGATCGCAGACAGACCGTGGGTGCGTGACATCGCCCGTGCGCTTGGACCTCGCACCTCGGAGTAGTGTTGGTGACCGGGTAAGTCCGCGATGCGCCACCTCTCTGCTCCTGAAGTTTTAGGCCGCCTCGTAGCGACCTGCAAGCGCCTGCCGGGTGTTGGCGAGCCCCTTGAACCCCAAGCCCTGTCTGTCCGCTGAGTCCTGGGAGGAGAATACCGGCCTCACCAGAAGGAGAACACGGAGAGAGGTCCGAGAGGAAATATTGGTGGAGTATTTACAGAAGACGCTGGGAAACCGATTTAATTCTTGCTGGACAGGTGGTGTTTCTGATTCCCTCAATCTGTGTCTCTCTCACCTACGATCCCATCAGTCCTTGGCCTACACATACCCTCGCACCAAATCCGTAAAGTTACTTGATTATAGGCAGTGAGTGAGACACACAGATTGACTTTCATCTCCATTAGATAATTTCCTGGTTATAACATAGCCCATTGGATCTCCATTTTGCAGAAAGTTCCTGGTTTGTGTTGAGGATGGGGGTGGGGGGGGGAGGGAGGCGGCAGGGTATCTCTATCCATCCTGAGATACCTGCGAAACTCCAAAGTTTTTTTCTTTGTATCTAAATGATCCCCGGTTTACCTGACCCTAAAATGCATCTCTGAGTTGATCTCCGAAGCTGCACCTTTTTTGTGGCCCCGCAGGTCCGAAAACCGTTTGCGATGCCATCTAGACAGCCCTCCGCGAAACCAACCCCGAGCGGCGCTGGCAGCCCACCCCTGCACCCGGCTGCAGAGGTGGGAGCTGCAACTCTTCGAGCAACCCAATAATTACAAAAGGAAGGTCGAAGGACAAAAAAAAAAAAAAAAAAAAAAAACCGAAATTTAGAATTCAGAAATTACTTTTTCCCCAGCTTCGGTTGTCCAGCTCCAGTGGGCGGCCCGGGGCCGCGAGCCCCATCGCTGCGGAAGAGGCTGGACCGCGTGGCCGCGTGCCCTATGTGTGTGCGTGTGTGTGTGTGCGCGTGTGTGTACGGGGGCGCGCGCGGGAGTGTAGCGACTCCAGGGGCTGCCCTCGGCAGTCTTTTTAAAGTAGCCTCCAAATGAGCCTAATTTTGATTCTGCTGCCCGCCAGGGCTGGCTCTCAGGACTCCCTCGGCGCTGCTGGTCGCTGCCTCGCCCTCCCTCGGCCAAGACCTGGCCTGATCCGTCCCCATCCCCGTATCTCAGTGGAACCCCCCTGGGGGAAGGGGTGCGGAGTGAACAACTCCCAGCCGCCAGTTCCATTTGTTGCGCTTTTTTCATTCGACACAATAAAAGTCAAATTAATTGATTCATACCATTAATTACGGCGCGTAGCGTGAAAAGCAACGCTTCCCCTCGGTTAGAGATCTATTGTGCTAATCTCTTGTTCAATCAGTGTTACCATCTGATGCCGGGTCTGGCCCTTACAGAAACTTTTCGACTCGATTAGCTAAATGATGAGACGTGCAGGACCTACTGGCTGCGGCCCCGACGTCCGGCGCCGGCGCCGGCCCAACCGCTTAATATCGATTTCCAGCGGAGGCAGCGATTTTTCCCGCGACCACTCTCCACCGGGGGACCTGCCCGCGTCCTCCTCCTTCCGGGCGGCCGGTAGGACCAGCGCAACCTCCCGGGGCCGGAAGGAGGCCAAGCGCCGGCCCAGGTGGGAGGCCGGAAGGTTCCCGCGGTTCCCGCGGCGGGATGCCGCAGGGGCGGAAGGGCCCGGGACTCCTAGCGGTGCAGGGACCTGCCCAAGGCGCACTGGAGTCTGGGCCAAGTAAATCCTGTTTGCCCCGTAATTGCAGTTTGAAGCGAAGAGCCCACACATCGTCAGATACCTCCAAACTTTAGAACAGAGCGAGACTGAAGGAAGATGCGAGACGGCTACAAAGAAAAAGTGACACATTTACTGGGGGGGGGGGGGGAGAAAAATGTGATAGAGGCACAAATATTAGGAGGGGGAGAGAAATGTGGGTAAATATATTCTAAGTCGCAGAGGGCTTACTGGGGAAGATAGAAGCAGAACGAGTACACAGTATTATTATGAGTGAGGGTAACTACTTGGGGTCACAGCAAGCAAACTTCCCAGGAGGGATTTAAAGAAGATGGCATCCAGCTGTCTCACCTGTTCAAATGTTTGAAACGTTTCAGCCCAAGGAGAAGGGAATGAGTCTCCCTCTTTCTCCCGAGGCCGGCACAGTCCATGGTACCTGGACAGAAGCCTCGGAGGGCGCGGTGGTGGTGGTGGTCACGGTGGAGGGGACCGAGTTTCTAGCAATAGGTAACAAGGAAAGTGGAGTCCCGGATCGATAAGAAGGAAATTGAGACGTCTTGGGGGAGGGGAGATTTAGTGTGTTGTGGGGGTGGGGTGGGGGTGAGATGGGGTGGGGGAGAAGGGGATGGAACAATTTATGACGGAGAAGACGAAGTTAATTACAGCTCAATTTGGATTCCTAAGTGGTCAACATGGGAGGAGGGGCACGGTCAGAGCGTGTGGGAGGCAGGAATAGCCCACCTACCCCCTTGCCAGGCCCAAGAGAACCCAAGCGCCTTCTTAATCCTCCTTTGCGTCGGAGTATGTGCCAATGGCTTGGATAAATCGTTGGTCCGAAATGAGACAGAATCATGCCCGTGCGCGGGTGCACTTTTCTTATAATCCGGGGAGACAGGGCCAGGTTCTGTGCAGTGAGGGGAGCATCCTCCCCGGAGAGCAGCCTCCCTCTCTTTCTTGCAGAGGAAACCAAACGTAGGTGGAGCCCATTTGGAAAATACCCCCTCCTTTCTCTTCCCCTCTAGTCCCCCCCCCCCCCAAGAACCAAAGTCAGCTCCTTCTCGACAATCTTCGAGATTTGTTAAACTATTATCAGCCTGTACCTGGAAGGCCACCACCGAGCAAGATGGGACAGGCTGAGATGATACCCAGGTCCCCAACCCGCCCAGATTATTTCTATTTCCAAGTGGGTGGGATTTTTAAGCTCACTTCCCACCAGCCACAATTGTGTATGTCTCCAGATCTCTTCGGGGTGAGAAAGAATGGGGGGTGGGGGAGGCTAATTTAACGTTCTGGTTTGGATTTTCATCTTAAAACTTCATTTATTTTCAAGGTGTCCGCCACTCCGGGCCCATGCCAAGACGTGCGTATAAATGGCGAAAGACCAAAGGGAGAGGAGAAGGAGAGAGAGAGAGAGAGGATGGTTTCGAATTTATTTATATTGGAAATGTATAAACATCCATTCTGTAAAAGGCAACACGTTTAATTAACGATGAGAGAGCAGTTAGGGGCAGAAAGCTAGTAAAATTGTGTGATAAATTTATGGCATTGTTAGCGTGCTTTTAATTATGGCTATTATGTTAATTATTTCACATTAGCATGGAGTTATCAGCAGCATGTCAGATTTAATCAAAACGAGCCTTTCTCTCGAAAATTGTTCCTTTCATCCGCGAGGAGAAAGGTCCTGGGCAGGATCGGGGCTTAGAAATGACTTGGCATTGAAAGCTCCAGTGTCTCCGACACGGTTTGGAGCGATGCGGCCGGGCCCGGCTGACGGCTGGGTCCCTCCAGGCTACGGAGGCAGCTTGCGGAGGAGCCCAGGGCTGGGTTTTTAGGAATTCACCATTTTCACCCCCTTCGGAGCCGACACTTCATCATATGGGATCATTCTGTCAAACAATATGATGCTGCTCGTTTTTATCTGTCCCACTTTACAAAACCCCCATTCAGCCCGCCGTGGAGCAACAAAAGCCTCGGAGCGGCGCTGCGGCCGCCGGCGGCCCCCGGCGGCCCCCGCCTGCCCCGCGCGCCAGACCGCGAGGCAACAGGGGCCGGGGGAAAGCAGGCGGCGGGCGCGCGCCCCTCGCCGCCCGGGGAACGCGGCCCGCCCGGGGCCCGCGCGCCCAGGTGACCAGCCCTCGGGTGTGGTCCGGGCGGGACCCGCCTCTCCCAGGCCCGCGCCCGCCCCGGGCGCAGGGCGGAAACACCTTTGTCTCCCCGCGAGCGACTCGCCCACCCAGGCCCTATCGATTTTTTTTTAATCACTGGCGATCGATTTATTGGGAGCGAATAAATAGCCCGTGTTGGAAACGTTTCAATCGCTGCCTGGATGGTCGGGGCGCTGACGCCGGCGGGCGCGCAGGGCCGAGGGGCGCGCGCCGCCAGGGGCTTGTGGGAAAGCGCCGCTCGCCGCGGGAGTCGCGCGTGTCTGCGCGCGCGAGGCCGCCCCCCTCAGGTGCCCCTGCGGCTGCGTCCCGGGCGAGGAGGGTCCGGCGTCCGCCTCTCGCACTCAGCTCCCTCTGGCGGCGGGGCGGGCGTGAGCTCAGCGCCAGCCTTTCCACCTTGTCACGTCCAGGCAAGTTCGCCCGGGGTTTCCGGTTCCTCAGTAAAGTTTTCCCTCAGGCCACCGAGCGGCCCCGGAGTCCAGTCCCTGGGACGCTCGCAGGTGGACGCGTCTCGGGCCCCGAGCAGCTCGCGCCCACCTCGCTGGCCTCCCGGGCCCGGGCCTGCGGACGCCGCTGCCTTCCGGCCGCGGGTCGCTGAGGGGGGGTGGGGGAGGGGGTGTGTGTGTGGAGGGGGAGCCCTTCAGGCGCAGGACCACTCAGTCCCCCGCCCTCCTTCCCGGGACAGGGCTGTGGACGCGCCAGCTGTTGCCTTATTTTTAGCGCCATTCCATTCGCGCGGTTATATTTAACTCGATCCACTCCTGCGAGGAGGTCGCTCGGACATCGAATTCTCGACATCGCAGCCCGGGCCCGCCCGCCTTGCCTCAGGGGCAGATTGGAAAACCCCTGCCTAAGAATCTTGGACATCTCTGGAGTTTGGCTGGGAGAGGAGAGGTTGAGAGGGCTGGCTCTGGGAGCAGTCGCGGCCGCCGCGCCTGCACGCGCACTGCGCAGAGGTGCAGCCTCGTGGGGGGAGGGGAGTCTGGCGAATCCGTCTGTCCCAGGGGAAGGGTTCTCTGCGGGGAGTATCGGGGGCCCATTTCCTTCTTATGCATGGCCCAGAGAATCCAGGTGACCTGGAAGACCTCTTACAACCGTGCCCTTTAGAAAGTTTATGGTTTTCTTTTTTCTTTTTCTTTTTTCTTTTTTTTTTTTTTGGTATTCATGCAGAAATCCCCTCTCCTCCCTGCTCTCAAACACATGCTCCACAGGGTACTTAAATCGGACTTGGATGTTGGCTGCTGAGTTCCAGCCCTGTCTTTTCTTGACAAAAATCTCAAGAACACCATGCCTTTGGCTCAGTTACATCCTGGAGAAAGGACCCACTTAGATAGATGTCCTCTAGAAACACCATTCTGATACATACCTCATTCACTCAGGTCAGCTGAATTTACAAACAATGCAAAAAGCCGCATATTAAGAGTACACATTCAGATGTGACACGACCTGGGATATGGAAACACACTTTTAAATTTTAAATTCCCCTTCTAGCACTTTTAAAGAAGCAACTTTCATAACCTTTGGTCCACAGTGGGTACTTCCCGTAGCCTCTTTTTGTAGATCTCTCTACAATGTAGAGGAGAAGGATGGAAGTCATACAGCTGAATTTAGGGAGAGAGGATATACAGTTGACCGGGAACAACAGGCTTTGAATTGCACGGGTCCACGAATAGGCACGTTTTTTTCCATACAGTACTATAAATGTGTTTTCTCTTCCTTATGATTTTTTTTTTTTTAAGATTTTATTTGAGGGATGCCTGGGTGGCTCAGCAGTTGAGCGTTTGCCTTCAGCCCAGGGCGTGATCCTGGAGACCAGGATCAAGTCCCACATGGAGCCTGCTTCTCCCTCTGCCTGTGTCACTGCCTGCCTCTCTCTGTGTGTCGCTCATGAATAAATAAATAAAATCTTTAGAAAAAAAATTGCTGGGATCCCTGGGTGGCTCAGCGGTTTGGCGCCTGCCCTTGGCCCAGGGCAGAGTCCTGGAGTCCGGATCGAGTCCGCATCCGGATCCAGGCATGGAGCCTGCTTCTCCCTCTGCCCATGTCTCTGCCTCTCTCTCTCTCTCTCTCTCTCTCTCTCTCTATCATAAATAAATAAATCTTTTTAAAAAAATTGCTAAAGATTTTATTTGAGAGAGAGAGGGAGAGAAATAGAGAGACCAACAGCAGGGCAGCTGAGGCAGAGGCAGAGGGAGAAGCAGACCCCACACTGAGCAGGGGACATGGGGGCTCCATCCCAGGATCCTGGAATCACTACTGGAGCTGGAGCCAAAGATGGACACTTAACTGACCAAACCACCCAGACATCCCTTCCTTATGATTTTCTTAATAACATTTTCTTTTTTCTAGCTTACTTTATTGTAAGAATATAATATATAATACATAATACAAAATAGATGTTTATTGACTGTTTATATTATTGGTAAGTAGGTCTCCTGTCAACAGGAGACTGTTAGTAGTTAAGTTTTGGGTATGTCAAAAGTTATACCCAAATTTTCAATGGCTTTGAGGTGGGTGCTCCTAACCCCAGTGTTGTTCGAGTATTAACTATATTTAACAGTATAAATAAATGTATATTTATTCATTTACTCATTTTTCTTTATTAAGATTTTACTTATTTATTTGAGAGAGAGAGAGCATGAGCAGAGGAGAGGGGCAGAGGGAGAAGCAGACTCCCCACTAAGCAGGGAGCAGAAGCAAGCCCAATCCCAGGACTCTGGGATCATGACCTGAATCAAAGGCAGATGCTTAACTAACTGAGCCATCCGGGTGCCCCTCATTTACTCATTTATTAATACTGTGTTGAACAGTTCTAGACTCTGGAAAATGCTAGCGAGGAAAATAATTAAATTCAAGATTCCAGGGTGATAAGTACTAATGGTAGAGGTAGAGCATTTAAGAGGTCTCAGTGGATGGGAAATGAGAAAATGTGAAGCTTTCCAATACAGAAGATATTACTGAGCAGCTAGTTCTGACTTCAGGGGCATTGCGGAAAATTAGGGAGGAGTAAATTAGAACCTGGGATACTTTGGGATACTACGATGCCTAACTACTTCTAGATAGTGGGTACTTGGTACTGTAGTTGGATGGAGGGTACTTGGTCTCAAGGGAAATGGGGAATAGAGTGTGACAAGAAAACGGGAAGAAAGGAAAAGATATAGAATAAAAATAGAACTTTGCTTTAGAAATTTAGTCCAGGTCCAGTATGGCCCGTCTTAGATTACATGCACGTGCTTTGATGAACACATGAGAGAAAATTAAAAGGGAGCATAGATAAAAGGAAAAGATCCGGCGGAAGAGCCTGACAGGGAGAGACTATTGAAAAGACTGGCTGGTAGGCCCATCTACTTTTCTAACCGTATCCTATTAGTTCATCAGGCACTGGAACTGCAGGGGTAAATAAGGTAGGCTCCACTTTTACAATGTTAACTCCACAAAGTCAGGGATTTTCTTCTGTTTTGCTCACTGTTGTATCACTGGCGCCCAGCTAAACATTCCTTGGGTGGGGAGTGGGGTGAAGGTTGGGGGGTGATGGTGAAGGTGGGGAAGGGGAAGTCATGCTCGATATATATTGGTTAAATGAAGGAATCAGTAAGGCACAGCCCCACTCTGATGGGTGACTTATTCAAGAAAATCCATAGTTAAAATATAATGTGATAAATTATAAATTCTTGTAGAATGTTGCAGAAGTGCAGAGTAGACTTACCTAACTCTGTCTGGAAAAGACAAGGAGTATAAGAAAGTTTCCCAAAGGACATAATGCTTGAGCTGTCTTGAATAATGATAACTGCTATTAGGTGGATGAAAAGAGGAACAGAGTTCTAGGCAGAGAACACAGCATGAGCAAAGACACAGAGGACACATAAGGAGCAGCATGTAGTTTAATATGACTGAAGTAGGAGGTGGGGGAGTGGCTGGAGTTGATATTAGAGAGCTAGAAAAGGGTGAAATCATGAAGATTCCTGAATGTTGTGCTAAAGAGCCTGAAGATGATAAGGAGTCACTGATGGGTTTCAACTTAACGATTGGCATGATCAGAGTAAAATGTTGGACCAATCTATTTAAGGGTATACTAGATGGAGTAAGAGTGAAGGTAGAAGGGCTATTTCAGTTATCCTAAAAGTGATGAAGATGCGGTTCAAATAATTGGCAGTGGGATTGGAGAGAGGGGATGAATTGGAGAAGGATTCAGGAGGTAAAATTCGAAGGACTAAGGGTCTGATCAATAAAAGAGAAAGAGGGGATCCCTGGGTGGCGCAGCTGTTTGGCGCCTGCCTTTGGCCCAGGGCGCGATCCTGGAGACCCGGGATCGGGTCCCACGTCGGGCTCCCGGTGCATGGAGCCTGCTTCTCCCTCTGCCTGTGTCTCTGCTTCTCCCTCTGCCTGTGTCTCTGCCTCTCTCTCTCTCTCTGTGTGACTATCATAAATAAATAAAAATTAAAAAAAAAAAAAATAAATAAAAGAGAAAGAGGAGATGCCTGGGTGACTCAGCACTTGAACGTCTGCCTTGGTTCAAGGCGTGATCCTGGGGTCTGGGATCGAGTCCTGCACCTGGCTCCTTGCGGGAACCTACTTCTCCCTCTGCCTCTCTTTCTCTTTCTGTCTCACATAAATAAATAAAACCTTAAAAAAAATAATAAGGGAGAAAGAGTTCATGGTAACTCATAAATAAAAATTTTGGATGTCTGGAGGAAGTGTTGGGAGGATACAGATGGAGGAACATTCTCTAGTCTCTTGCTTTTAGTCATCCCCATGACTACTCAAGTTATATCCTTAAATGTCAGAGCATGACAATCACTCTCTGATTTTTAAGAAAGCCCTCATTGTTTATAGAAGAAAATGCAACTCTTCAGGAAAGTTTTAGGTGTGCCATGATCTGGCTCCAACTTACCTTCTAGTTTCATTTGTACTCCATGCTCCAGCTCCATGAGACTATATTATTATTCTCAGGACACATCATGAACTCCATTATATACCAGTTGTGTGACTTTGAGCTAATTTCTTATTTCCTCATCTGTAAAATGAGAATAATAATACCTTACCTATGTGGTTGTTGTAAGGATTAAATATACCCAAAACACTTTAACACATATTAAAAACATTTTATTTAATGGGTTCTATCTTTGAGATGCCTTTTCCTGTTTTCTGATTGAAAGGCATAGTCCCAGCCTTCTAGGAATTTTCAATTGTAAGGGTAGGAGAGGCAGACATTGTAAGCCCTTGAAAGTAGCAATTGAGAGGTTTAGATTATTATTATCTTTATCCTGAAAGTGACTATTGTAGAATTTTGAGCAGGGAAATGATGTGACTGGATATGTATTTTAGCAATATCACTCTGTCATCATTGTGGAAAATGGACTGAAAGGAGAAGATGAGTTTAGTTTTTCACATACTGAATTGGAGGTGCTGGTAGAACTTCTGACCAGAGATAATTAGTAGAAGATAAGAGTTTAGAGCAGTGCTGTCTAATAGTTATATAGTGTGAGCTATAAATGTGAAGTATGTATGTACTTTAAAATGTTTAATAACTACATTTTAAAAAGTAAACAGGGCGGCCTGGTTGGCTCAGCGGTTTAGTGCCGCCCTCAGCCCGGGGTGTGATCCTGGAGACCCGGGATCGAGTCCCATGTCAGGTTCCCTGCGTGGAGCCTGCTTCTCCCTCTGCCTGTGTCTCTGCCTCTCTCTCATGAATAAATAAAATCTTAAAAGAAAAAAAAATAAATAAAAAGTAAACAAATAGATAA
Organism: Nyctereutes procyonoides; assembly: GCF_905146905.1. Lineage (NCBI taxonomy): Eukaryota > Metazoa > Chordata > Mammalia > Carnivora > Canidae > Nyctereutes > Nyctereutes procyonoides. Next base: position 42,759,203 of record NW_026575140.1, on the reverse strand, counting down.
ATTGATTTTAACGATACATTTTATTTAGCTCAGTATTGCTAAAAATGTTGTCATTTCAACATGTATATGAAAAAATTTGAGATATTTTCCATTCATTTTTTCCTAAGACTGTCTGTTCTGAGAAGCTCTCAAAATCAGTTATCAAAAAAGTACTGGAAGGGTATCTGGTTGGTTCAGTTGGTAGAGCAAGTAACTCTTGATCTTGAGGTCATGAGTTTGAGCCCCACCCTAGGTGTAGAGTGTACCTTTAAAAAATTAAGTTAAATTAAAATTTAAAAGTACTATGGACCCTTCTGAAAGAAAATAACACAAAATGGTTGAAAAAATTCTGGCAAGACAATTATCAGTAGTAGATACCAGGGATGCCTGCGTGGCTAAGTGGTTGAGCCTCTGCCTTTGGCTCAGGGCATGATCCCAGGGTCCTGGGATTGAGTCTTGCATCCAGCTCCCCCAGGGAACCTGGTTCTCCCTCTGCCTATGTCTCTGCCTCTTTCTCTGTGTCTCTCATGAATAAATTAAATCTTAACAAAAAAGAAAAAAAAAGAGTAGATACCGTTTTTTCATTTTTGTGCATAGTCACAAAATACTGTTTGATTTCATGTGTATTGCCTCTTTCTTTGCATTTGTGCTGTAGTCACAGTGACCAAATGTCCATTGCTACTTGACCTGAACGGTTCCAGTTTAAGCCTACTTTTCAAATATATCTAGGGCTTGTTTTGTTCTTAGAAGTGTCCCAGTTTGGATAACAAATTATTTGGTCACTCTGTACATAGTAGACATAATTTTCAATACCTGGAGCATAGTCAAGTGCCCATCAGGTTTTCTACTGATGGATATAAAAAAGTGCTGAAAACAAACAGAGGTGCCACTTACTATAGTTTTAATTGCCTCCCAGTTGGATCAGGGCTTCTCTTTCCAGTCTCCTGAAGTGTTCTGAAGGGAAATTGAAGCAGCATAATCTGCCAAGTAAGACTGTGACTGAATCTTCTTTGTGAATATGTCTATACATTTTCATCCCATCCACATTCCCAGGATAATAAAAGTGATTTATTAAGTACTTGCTAGGTGCTACATGCTCTCATATGCAATTTACATGTATTTATTCCTTACAATAATCTTATGAGGGAGGGTCGGGGAAGGGACATAATTATTCCCATTTTACAAATGAAGAAAGTTACTCAACCAGAATTTGAACCCATGCAGTGTGCCTTCAGAGCCTATGCTCTTAACTACTACACTGTACTGTTCTGTAATATCATCTTTTCACCTACCCCTTCTATTTCTTCCTCATCCCTAATAACTTTCTCACTGGCACTCACAACTGAATTAAACCTTTCAGTGGGACATACTGATTAAATATTTATATACTTTTTAAAAAGGATTTTATTAATTAATTAATTAATTTAATTAATTTATTTATTTGAGAAAGACAGCACAAGTGGGGGGGGTTGTCAGGGAAGAACAGAAGAAGAGGGGCAAGCCCACTGCAGTGAGCATGGAGCCTGGCGCAGGGCTCAATCCCACAACCCTGAGATCATGACCCTGGCTGAAATAAGGAGTCAGAAGCTGAACCAACTGAGCCACCCCAGGTCCCCCAATACTTCTATACCTTTAATATTAATTATTTGAATAATAGAAGATGAACAAAGAACAGAGATCTTTAATGTCTAGTCATTACTTTGATATTTTAATTTTTTTTTCTCTTTTGTGGCAAGTGAAGATTTTTTTCAACCATTTTGTGTTATTTTCTTTCAGAAGGGTCCATAGTACTTTTAAATTTTAATTTAACTTAATTTTTTAAAGGTACACTCTACACCTAAGGTGGGGCTCAAACTCATGACCTCAAGATCAAGAGTTACTTGCTCTACCAACTGAACCAACCAGATACCCTTCCAGTACTTTTTTGATAACTGATTTTGAGAGCTTCTCAGAACAGACAGTCTTAGGAAAAAATGGATACAGAATTTATAATAACTACCTCTAATTATTATCTTTTTTTTTTTTTGGAAGATTTTATTTATTTTTCATGACAGGCAGAGAGGCAGAGACACAAGCAGAGGGAGAAGCAGGCTCCGTGCAGGGAGCCTGACGTGGGACTCGATCCCTGGTCTCTAGGATCATACCCCAGGCTGAAGGTGGCACCAAACCGCTGGACCACTCGGGCTGCCCTAATTATTATCTATTACTGCGTTATCTCCAAATTCAGCATCTTATAATAACAAATACTTGGGGATCCCTGGGTGGCTCAGCGGTTTAGTGTCTGCCTTTGGCCCAAGGCATGGTCCTGGAGTCCCGGGATTGAGTCCTGCATAGGGCTCCCTGCGTAGAGCCTGGTTTTTACTCTGCCTGTGTCTCTGCCTCTCTCTCAGTGTCTCTCATGAATAAATAAATAAAATCTTTAAAAAAAATAGCAAATACTTATTTGCTCACTGTTTCTGTGGATTAGTAATTCATATGGGGCATGGCTTGGTGGTTCTTGCTCAGAATCCCCCATGAACCTGCAGATAAGCTGTTGACTGGGCTACATTCATCTGAAGCCTTGATTAGTGCTCACTCACATGTGCTGTTTGTAGGAGGGTTTAGTTCCTTGCCATGTAGGCCTCTCCATAGGAGTATTTAAGTGTCCTTATGATGTGGCAGGTGGCTCCCCAGATCAAGAGAGAAAGCAAGGCAGAAACCACAATATCTTTTGTGACCTAGCCTCATCTTGTGCTATCACTTCTGAGTCTATTGGTCACACAGAACAACCCAATACAATGTAGGAGTGTACCATATAAGAATATGAATACCAGAAGGTGGGGATCGGTAGAGGCCATCTTGGTGGCTGGCTACCCCAGTCCACTTTGTGGTCCCCTAGGATCCATGTTGCTCCTGCATGCAAAATGTACTCACTTCCTCCTAAGGTTCCCAAAAGTCTCATTTCATTACACCATCACCTCAAAGTTCAGAATCTCATCATAGAAATCAAGTTCAGGTATAGATAAGACTTCTCAGATGTAGTTCCAAAGTATAGCTCCTTAAGTGCAGTTCTTGATCTGAAGACCTGTGAACTAAACAGACAAATTATCTTCTTTTGCACACACCCAACATATAATGGAGGATAGCATAAGGTAACTGTTATACACTCTTATTCAAAAAGGTACAATAAGGGAATCACATAAGGGTTAGTGGTTGATAGCAATTCTGAAATCCAGTTATGCACAGGATGGCATTCTGTGGTTAGAGCTCAATGCCTGAGAATAAGTCTCCATGATCTTTTTTTTTTTTTTTTTTGGATTTATTTATTCATGAAAGACACACACAGAGAGAGAGGCAGAGACACAGGCAGAGGGAGAAGCAGGCTCCACTCAGGGAGCCTGACATGGGACTCCATCCCGGGACTCCAGGATCACACCCTAGGCCAAAGGCAGGAGCCAAACTGCTGAGCCACCAGGGATCCCAAGTTTCCATGATCTTGTCTCCACCTTCTGGGTTATTTCTATCCTCCAAATTTTTTCCTGTCTTGTGAAAGATGGCACATGTTTCCAGCTCAGTAGTTTTCTTAGCTTCTTGCTTGTGGAAGTTTGGAAGATTCAAATACCTCTTTTCATTTTGTACTGTTTATGTCCCTTTTTGTCCAATCTGGTGGTGTTTTCTGCCAATATAATTCTCTTCTGCAAGTATGATTCTGCAGGTATCTCCTGTCATCCTTATAGCTATGTGTATTAATGAAAATCCCATTCCAGCTTCATGGGGGTGAAACTTGATTGATTCAATCCAGCTATGATTGTTTCATTCACCCTGCCAGAGACTGATAAAGACATGGTCAAGTGATACCATTTGTCCAGTGAGAAAGAAGGGGAACATTGTTCGGCATTTCTAAGAAGGGTTTTCTTTACTGACAAAAATCTCTGGGGAAGAAAGAGTTCCTTTTCTGCTATAGACATTGTTAGGTCTGCATATCATACTTGCAGTTGTCATCTTTTGGCCTTGAGGCTAGCAGAGGAAAAAGATGGAAAGCACTTAGGTTCTTTGTTGTAATTGAGCAACTGAATTAATCAATGCCAGAAAAGAAACTTTTCCTTTTTTTTAAACTAGTTGCCAATTGTGGTCATAAATTTATGTATTTATTTATTTATAAATATTTTATTTATTTATTCATGAGAGATGCAGAGAGAGGCAGAGACAAAGGCAGAGGGAGAAGCAGGCTCCCTGCAGGGAGCATGGTGTGGGATTCAGTCCCAGGATCCTTTGATCACTGAGCCACCCAGATGCCCCAGGTGCCCCTGTTGTCATGTATTTAAAGTGAAACCCAGTCAGCATGATTGTATGGTTTTTTTGTTTATTTATTTGTTTGTTTTTGGGGGACTGATTGCTCAGGTGAAGGCTGGAGGAAAATGGTGGAGAATGAGACACAAACAGGGTTATGTGTTTATGTTTGCCAAGTACAGTATGGTACTTTACAAAGAAATTTATTACAATGGATATCTCTCTTTCTGCTTTCTTTGCCCTTCCCCCTTTCCTGTTTCCCCCTACCTCTTTCTTCTCTTCTTTCCCTTTCCCTTTTCCTTATCCTGTTTTTCCCTCCCCTTTCTTCCTCCTGTGAAGGTCATTTCTTTTCTGTCTTCTTTGAGCTACCACTTTTTTTTATACATTGTTCTATTCGATATCCATAACAACCCTGTCTAGTAGATACTGATTAAAATTCCCATTTTTTAATTGATAGATTAGATTAAGCAACTTGCTCATTGTTGCTTGAACTAGAAAATAGTCAAGCATTCAGCTCAAGTCTATATGATTCCAAAGTCTATGTTTTAACCACTAAGCAGGAATGAAAGGAATTCTTATAAAAGAAAATTTACTAGCTCTTGGTATTAAACTAGTGGGTTTCATATATCTACTTATATAGATATATGAACAGAAAACTGTGGTTAAGGCTTCTAATTCTTATGGGAGCCAATACTGTAACTTTAATCAATATAGAAGTGTTTATTTTCCTTTAATACAAAGGAGATAAAACCCTGGAAGTTTAAAACAAGATCAAAATTCTAATTTCTTTAACTAGTTCCACCCTATTAAATTAGCTGGTTCCCCGGAGACCTGATTACTTTGCCACCCTTTAGGTAGCTAAATAGGAGTAAAATTTCAGCCTGAGACCTTCTCACCCACCCTTCATCTGTGAGGCTGCTCAAAGGGTGGCGACTACTTCTGATATTTATCCTTTGTTTTTTTTGTAGAATATTTTATGCCAAATCATGGCCTAGAGAGTTCTGTTGAAGCCTAAGGAAATGAATCTTTGTGTATTAGCTTAGATGACTTTACATTTAGTGTCCTGATTTTGCAGCTGTTTATAGAGAGTCATATTTAGTTTTGATATATCTTTCCTTCTTAAGAATAGGAAATTGGTCTCAAAAAAGCCATGAAATGAGAGATGCCTGGATGGCTCAGTGGTTGAGTGTCTGTCTGCCTTGGGCTCAGGGCGTGATGCTGGGGTCTGGGATGGAGTCCTGCATTGGGCTCCTTGCAGGAGCCAGCTTCTCCCTCTGCTTATGTCTCTCCTTTCTGTGTCTCTCATGAATAAATAAATAAAATCTTAAAAGAAAAAAGCCATGAAATTTGTGTCTCTGGTAGTCTTATCAGTTTAACTTGTGAGATTACTTAGGAATTCAAATTTTTTTGAACACCTGTGCCTTGGAGAGGAAAATGTTTTCTTTGTCCTCTGATTTGGATGTTGTTTAGAGAAAGTGATACTTAATTTTGGAGACCAACAGTCCTCTTGTCCTCTTACAGATCAGTATTGACAACTGACAAAAAGCTGTCATGCCCCCAGGGCATTTACAGTTTTTGAATATTCACCTCTATTTGTTTAAAAGACTTAGAGGAAAACAGCTATACTTTCTCTTTTATTATGTTAATCTAATTTACATACCGACTGGAATTGTTTATATAGGGGATTTTGACTGTGGTATTGTTTGCCTAAGGAAGAAAACTTGGTAGCAATCTTGTCATTCAATATTTACAGTCTGCAAGCTGTATATATTTGGGGAATCTTTCTAAAATATTGCATGACAGGAAATTTCAATAAGCATGTTTAAATGAATTCTAAGGAAACAGACAGAAAGGAAATATGCCTCTCTGGTTCTGAAACATTTATCTCCCTGGGTGGAAAAGGGTAGGGGTAAGCCTTTGAATGATAGATAGTCCAAGAGAAAAATACACATTAATCTGGGGTTTAATGTGTTCCCTAAATGTCTTAATTGCTTTTAAAGTCATGTAAATAAATAACATTCAAAGGATGTGAATTAATATCCTAAGAAATGACTTTCCTGATATAAGAGCTCCTATTTCAAGTAATATTTATATGGCACTACAAATAATTTTCAGCTAAGAATTAAAATCTGTGGTTGAGAAACCAGAATTTACCAACTGTTAGGTATGAACATTTTTGTTTTCTTTTGTTTTGCTTTTTTGTTTTACCATAAAGTTCATCCTTGCCGTAGGTATTCACATATTATTTTACAAAGGAAGGAGGGATCAACACTCTTAGTGAGGGGATGGAGGACCATGGATTGCTAAATGTTAATGGTGATTACAGTACTTTAAGGCTAGAAGTTGAATCTAAAGATAAATTCAGCATATCCTTAGTTTTATTTATGAATACAACATTTTATGTCTTACAGAGAGAAGTTTTTTTAAAAAAAGGTTTATTTTAAATGATCAATTTTCTGAATTAAAAGTGAGTATAGGGCAGCCCCGGTGGTGCAGCGGTTTAGGACCGCCTGCAGCCCGGGGTGTGATCCTGGAGACCCGGGATCGAGTCCCGCGTCGGGCTCCGTGCATGTAGCTTGCTTCTCCCTCTGCCGGTGTCTCTGCTCCTCCCCCGCTCTGTCTCTATGAATAAATAAATAAAATCTTTTTTTTCCTTTTTTTTTAAGTGAGTATATCTGGAGACCCTTGGGTGGCTCAGTGGTTGAGCGTCTGCCTTTGGGTCAGGGTGTGATCCCAGTTTGGAGATCCAATCCCATGTCAGGCTCCCTGTGAGGAGCCTTACTTCTCCCTCTGCCTATGTCTCTGCCTCTCTCTGTCTCTCATGAATAAATAAATAAAGTATTAAAAAATAAAGTGAGTATATCTGGTCATAATGCTTCTCCTCACTGTCCCCTCACAGGCTTAAAATAAAAATCTATAAGCTGATTAACATTTTGGAGAAGTTTTAATATTGAACTTTATTTGATTTGTAAAACTCAGCTTATTTTCTTTTTTGCACCTATGAGTTACCCTCCCTCTTACTACTCTTGGACATGTGAAGGTTCTATGGTATTTATATCTTTGACTCATGATAGGAAATATAAGATTCAGTATATAAATACATGTAACAAGACACATACACATGTGAGACACACGTTTCATAAAACAAGATTCACACTGTGTGTTGTACTATGATTTCTTTTTTCTTATTCTGGGGAAAAAAATGCTAGTCACGACCCACAAAATTGATTTCGTGGCCCACTAATGAGTTGCAACCAACAGTTTGATAAAACACTATCCAGACTCTAGAGAAATAACAGAATTGAACAAGCACATTCTTTTTGACTTGATGGAATTCTGAAGCCAAGTGAAAACCTCCCTCCTTTCTTTATATCATCTTCCGTGTTTTTCTCTAAGCATTTATTTCCTCATGTTATATTCAGACCTGGGACTTCGCAAATTTGAAAGATGGAAAGCTGATTTTTGTCACTGCTAGCTTCGGAAGTAGAGAAGTTGCAGCCAGGAATTGTCTCACGGAATAACCTGCAAAGTAATGAAACAGCTATGACTTGGATATGACTATGAGATCCTGCTGGGGACACTTTAAGCCTATTATAGAGGTGGTCTTTATTAGAGATGTACTCACTTTTTGTGATAGATGAATCTATAGCCTTGATTTTTAAGCATGGTGGATGGCTATTTAAAAAGAATTTCTTTTTGAAAAAATTTACAAATTTCCTAAAATCATAAATCCTTTTGTATTATAAGAAATAATACTAGAATATAAACTACAGGAAAGCAGAGATTTTTGTCCATTTTATTCACTGATACATTCCCGATCTCTAGAACACTGCCTGATACAAGCTGGTGCCCATGAAATATTTGTTCAATAATTTTAAACATAGTGATTCCTAAAGAATTCCCCAACTGGGACACACCTGTATTCACATAGCATGGACGGTTATACATAATGTTGCTGATCAGCATTCCTTATCACCTGTTGTAGAAGACTCTTTAGGCCAAGATGACATTTATTTAATCAAATTAATTAATTAATTAGACACAGAGCCAGCACAAGCGGGGGGCATGGCAGACAAAGGGAGAAGGAGGCAGAGGGAGAAGCAGGCTCCCTGTGGAGCAGGGAGCCCTTCCTGGCCAGATGTGGGGCTCAATCCCAGGACCCTGGGATCATGACCTGAGCCAAAGACAGACACTTAACTGACTGAGCCACCCAGAGGTACCCCTAGATGACATTTAAAAGACAACCTCAACGTAGTTTACGCATGTCAATTATACCTTAATAAAGTTGTTATAAAACAAAACAAAGCAAAAAATAACCTCATTAACATAGAAGTGTTGCTTTAAGTGAGGCAAATGATGCCAGGAAAAGAACAAATAACCAATGGGAGACCAAAGAAATTCTCATATGCATGATAATATCAAGCATTTATTGAGTGCTTAATAGCTAAGTAGGGAGGGAGAAATATTCAGTTGTCATTCAGTTCTTATATATCTGAGAAGTTGATACTATTTTTAGTCCTTTTTCTTCTTGAAGAAATTGAGATTTAAAGGATTTAAGTAAATTGCCCAAGCCTGCACAGGTCAGAAGCAGTTCAACTGGAATTTGAACTAACTTTACAGTATTTGAAGTTGAAGCTTATTAAGACACTGAAGTCAATGTATACACTTCAGTTTTATTTTAATTTATTTACTTGTTTATTTATTTATTAAGTAGTTTCCCTGCCCAACATGAGGTTTGACCTCATGACCCTCAGGCTGATTTGCATGCTCTACTCACGGAGCTAGCCAAGCGCCTCTGTATACTTTATTTTAAATTCATTTAGTTGGCATTTTTTCATTATTCAATAAAGCAAATGAATTGAGACCCTGTTATATACCAGGTATTAGGTCTACATTGATAACTGTATAGATGTAGTTCTTGCTCTCATGTCATAGGATCTGATGGAGCAGACGAATAATAGACAAGCTAAGAAACAAAAAATACAAAATGTGATAAAGGAAGAAATAGTGTTACAGTAGGGAATAATAGCTGGTAAGCCTAGGGTGACTTATTTTAAGGTAGAAATGCCTAATGGGTCTTTTAAGATAAGATTTGAATAATGAACCAGTCTAAGAGCATGAGGTAGTTGGTAGATAGAAAGGAGAATGGCAACACTGTGTTCTAGGTAGCAGAATGGCCCAAGGCAAAAGCCTCAAGGCAAAAAAAGAGCTTGGATGGCTGGACAGGAACTTTGCATGGCAGAGGAACAGGGAATGCGGTTGGAGAGGTAGGCCTGGGGCCAGATCATACAGATCATACATCATTGTTAGCCACGGAAAGGAGTTTGAATCCTGTTACATATGCAAAAGATAGCCATTTGCAGATCAGTCCTTCTGATAACACTGCCAATACTTGGTAAACCCAGTGCTTCAGATGAAATTTCTGTTTCTAATTCATTAGCATGTATAACATTAACTATTTTGTAGCCCTGTACTGTTATCCAGCCCTCTAATACCTTTTCAAGAGTGCATGTATTTTCTTTGGTAATTTCCCATGTGGAAATGCGCATTTTATTTTTATTCCTGTACTATCTGTCCCTTTATTGAAGTCTTACTATCTACTATGGATCCTAACCTGATGAACTTGCAGACTAATAGCAGAGTTTAGATACGTAAAATATTACATTATAGAATAAAATATGTTAAGTGGGATAAAAGATACCAATAAAGTATTCCTGGGAATTTAGAAGAGAGATTCCTTTTAGCCCTGAGGGATTAAGGAGAAGGGGGTGGGAGGATTAAGAGAGCCTTCCTGAAGGAGGTAGTATTTGCTCATGGTTTTGAAAGGATAAGTAGGATTTAAACATTAGGAGGTTGAGAAAAGGCAAAAATCTTATTTAAAAATTCCAAGTATAAATGAGTGCATGTGTGTTTAGTGTGGTCCTTACTGCACTGTGGATCCTCAATTTGATATGATTGTCACCAGACCCTTGGGAGACATCCAGGACTAAAATAGTTTGGATGTGTTATGCCGTAGGATTGAAGTTCATAGCACTCTGCAGGAAATTATTTGTAGTTCTAGCCAGGGCTGTTTGTCTTGACTTTCTCAGCTACTTAAATTTATTAACAAATAATATGAAGACCTAAAGAATTAGAAAGGTAGTTTTAAAAGAGCATTGCATGGGACAAAGAATCCAATCTTTTTCTCTTGCTATCTTAATGAGTGATCTTCTTCTTTTTTTTTTTTTTTTGAGTGATCTTATTTCTAAAACTATTTCTGTTTCTCTGTCTATAAAAGGGAAAATGATAATTCTGTCCACTATCCTCTACCTATTAAGATACTGATAACTAGGGGATCCCTGGGTGGCTCAGTGGTTTGACACCTGCCTTGGCCTGGGGTGTGATCCTGGAGTCCCTGGATCTAGTCCCAGGATCAAATCCCACGTCAGGCTCCCTGCATGGAGCCTGCTTCTCCCTCTGCCTGTGTCTCTGCCTCTCTCTCTGAGGGTCTCCCATGAATAAATAAATAAAATCTTGAAAAAAAAATTAAAAAAAAAGATACTGATAACTATGAACAGTGATGAAAAAAAGCTCAGAAGAAAGATGCTGCATAAATAAAACAAAAATAGCAATTAATTAATTAATTAGCAACTATTATGCAAAATGATGTTATTTAAACTCTTAGGTGGAAAGAACCATGTGGGTATTTGAAATTTCCCTCCTTTATTTTTTTAAACAAGATATCTCGTTTGAAAGTTAAAAGATGATTGGAGGTATTTAAATTTGTTGTTAACTGTGGTCAATTCACAAGGCTGTGTAAGCAGGGAGTTTATAAGTCTGTTTGTCTTTACTGAGTGGGGAGGAAGGGGACGGGTGGGTGGTGATTGTGTCCTTTGTTAAAATCTGGAAGTGAAAAGCTAAAGCCTACACCAATGTAAAAAGCAGCATTCACAGTAACTTCAGGATGCACTTATATCAACTACAGTTAAAACATAAACAATATTTGGAGTGAGGTTCAAGATGCCATGAAGACAGGTTTCTTAGAAAGGAGGAGTTTCTTAGAAAGCTAAGGTGCAATATTGGTATATTTTATTCTGAGTGACTTTACTGTATGATATAACTTGAAAAAAATCTTTTTTTTTTTTTTTTGAAAAAAAATCTTAATTTGAAGCATGGTAAAGTACATTGTGGTGAAGCATTTGCTATATCTACCAATGTCCCGGTTCTCTCAAGCTTGATATATTTAAATAATTGTGATTACTATCTGAAGATTATTCTTTCTGATCATAATTTAAAGATTCTGTTTTTTTTTTTTTAAGATTCTGGTTTTAAACATTAAGAAGACAAAAGAAAATTAGGACTTTATTTATTTAATAAAGCTGTTTCCTAGAGAACTAAAAAAAAACTCAATACATTCTAACCTTATAAAATCAGAGCAATACCATCAACTATATATTAGTTTTATATATTGCTTAATCACTTAAAATATCTTCTTCAAAGAAAATATTTTGAAAGAAATCTTGGCTTTTACATGTCAATTGAGAAGTAAACCTTATTCCCAAACCAGGGTTTCTAGAGGTTATGTTCTAATATGTAAAATATTTAGAGGTTTAAAACAATATATATTGAAAATACTTCTCTTTTGTCTTTTATACCAAAATTTTAACATTTATCAATATCAAACCAGTTTGAATATGGACTGATGTTATGGGAATGGGAAAATAAACATTCTTGGAGATAGCATACCAAAAAGAGGGTTAGGTTTGTACATAACAATTATACTTAAGTACTTACGGCCAGCTATAGGATAAAACATTAATGATATCAATTATGTTTTAAAAACTTTAAATATATTTCTCTATAGAATAACAAACCTTCTATTACCCTATATATATGTGCATGTATGAGTATGTGTATATACATATTTTAAATCTTGCTTATTATTTTGGGCCAAATAGATCCTTAAAATGGGTACAATAATACCTGATAATAAACAGCTGTTGGTAATGTTTTCTGGATCATTGTAAATAATGAATATTGTAATTTAAATGCTTTGTTTTTTTTTTCTTTTACCTCTACCTTTTAGTTATGGCATTATGCATCATCTCCAAGTTCTCTTCTTTTTTTTAGATTTTTAAAAATTTATTTATTCATGAGAGACACACACAGAGAGAGAGAGGCAGAGACATAGAGAGAAAAGTGGGCTCCTCACAGGGAGCCTGATGGGGGAACTCAATCCCTGGATCTGGGTTCTCGCCCTGAGCCAAAGGCAGACGCTAAACCTTTGAACCACCCAGGAGTCCCCTCCAAGTTCTCTTCTATGAAATACTCCAAAGTGATAATGAAATATTGATATACAATTAATGAGATATGTTATAGATAACCATAAGAAGAACATCAGTCCCATTACTTTAGAATCACATCTAAACTTTGATTCCTAATTTGTACTGGCTTGATTATCCATTTTTCTATGTCACTTTTGGATATTGTCTAAAATAAAAGCCCGTTTAAAATATTGACATTTCTCATCCTTAGGGATGATCAAAAGAATGTGCTTTAGTCTGCAAAGGACTTTCCAAACAGGATTCTAAAAATGTTTTGACTGTTTGAAAATAAACATGTAACCTCCCTTAATGATCTCTCAGAAAGACAGCATTCATCTGAAAAGAATAACTTTAAGCAACACTGCTTTCCTAGCTTTCTAGTTCTGAAATATTTTCCGTATAAATATAATGCATGTTACCGAAATTTAAGTATGTATCCCCCGCCCAAGTTCTGTGAACTGTTGTGTACTTTCAGCCACTGAACTCAGAATAACTGAACTCTGGCCATCTGCTCTCATCCTCAGAGCTCTTTTTTTTTTTAATTTTTAAAGATTTTATTTATTTATTCATGATAGATAGAGAGAGGCAGAGACATAGGCAGAGGGAGAAACAGGCTCCTCACAGGGAGCCCAATGCATGGCTCCATCCCAGAACCCTGGGATCAGGCCCTGAGCCAAAGACAGAGGCTCAACTGCTGAGCCACCCAGGCGTCCCATCCTCAGAGCTCTTTATCTGCTCTCCTGAATTGGGTGCATTTTGCAATGGTAGTGTTTCTCTGCCATTTATCTTGTGTTCCAGCAAATCCATAATGACTGACAAAGGATACACATGAATAGTACTTTGTAATGAAGTAACAAAAGAAGGGTGTCATCCTGGCTGTTAAAATACATTTTAAGGGGCGCCTGGGTTGGGAATCCCTGGGTGGCTCAGCGATTTAGCGCCTGGTTCAGGCCCAGGGCATGATCCTCGATTCCTGAGATCGAGTCCCATATCAGGCTCCCTGCATGGATCCTGCTTCTCCCTCTGCCTATATCTCTGCCTCTCTCTCTCTCTCTCTCTCTCATAAATAAATAAAATCTTAAAAAAAAAAGAAAAGGGGGCTGGCGCCTGGGTGGCTCAGTGGTTGAGCATCTGCCTTTGGCTCAGGTTGTGATTTCTGGGTCCTGGGATCCAGTCATGTCAGGCTCCTCACAGGGAGCCTGCTTCTCCCTCTGCCTGTCTCGGGCCTCTCTCTGTGTCCCTTGTGAATAATTAAATAAAATCTTTAAAAAATATACATTTTAAGGCAACTTGAGGTGTCTTCAAGTGAAGGGTGGAGGATATAGGAACAGGTAGGAAGCCTTTAAGGATTGGTGGAGCCTTTGACTATCATAAAAGGCCTTATAAACATCCCTGAAACCTTTCAGGATTGGCATAGTTTTAGGAAAGGTAGCAGAAGATAACTGCTGCTACCTAAGGGATGTAGTGACTAGGGGATTTGAAGAGAACAATTGATGATTTACAAAGCAACTCCACAGGGGCTATGCTAAAACAACTACATATAGACTGATTTAGTTTGCACACCTATTTCAGGAATGCAACCCACCCCCCTTTCCAATACTAAACAGGATATTCATGCAATGAACCTTCACTCTGGCACAAAAACCTAAGAGTCTGTGATATGGTGTGGGGAAGGTACCCAGATTTGCTGTTTTTCTCAACATCAAGGAGAAAAATACTGTTCTTTCTTTTGCTTTGGTTACTTAAAATTGTAGTCGTCTAAATAGAGGAAGGCCTCACTACGGTGGATGCAACTTTCCGAGAGAATAGGAATTGTACAATACCTCCAGGACCTTTGTTTTTTTGTTTGCTCCCGATTTCTGTGAAGTTATTGCAGTTAATACTTGCTGGGTTAAGCGAATTTGTAGGTTATATTTTATAGTAAAGTAAAATAACCTTACAAATTGTACATATAATGTAAGCTTGAAAAAATTCATGCAAAGAAACTTCAGTTTAAAGTTTTCCTAATGGGAGCACCTGGGTGTCTCAGTGGTTGAGCATCTGCCTTTGACTCAGGTTGTGATCCCAGGGTCCTGGGATCGAGTCCCACATCGGGCTCCCTATAGGGAGCCTGCTTCTCTGCCTACGTCTCTGTCTTTCTGTGTATCTCATGAATAAATAAATAAAATCTTAATAAAAATTTCCTAATGATAAAATGATAGAGCTGACATTTCTCCCCTACTTGTAGAGGTCTTCCTTAGCCACATTACAAGATAAAAATAATGATCTAATTAGAACTTTTCTCTAGCACTTTACAAAATAAAAACTACAGTGATGATCTAATTAGAGCTGACAAGAAATTGGGCAAAAAACTTTAAATTATCAAGAAAAAGTTTTTGAAATATGGATATATATATATATTCTTGTTAATGATAAACCTCATCTTGGGATCCCTGGGTGGCGCAGCAGTTTAGCGCCTGCCTTTGGCCCAGGGCGTGATCCTGGAGACCCGGGATCAAATCCCACGTCGGGCTTCCAGAGCATGGAGCCTGCTTCTCCCTCTGCCTGAGTCTCTGCGCCTCTCTCTCTTTCTCTCTCTGTGACTATCATAAATAAATAAAAATTTTTAAAAAATGATAAACCTCATCTTAAGTGTGTATTATTCTTTGAGATAAATAATTGAAAAATCTTTATAGAGTACTTTTCATAAACCAGGCACTGTTTTAGGTGCTGGGGGTATATTAGTGAAACAGATAAAGATGATTATTTTAATGGAGATTACTTTCTATCAAGGCAATAAAAGATGTAACAATTTTGTATATTATCTTAGAAGGCAATAAATGTTTAAGGCAAAACAAAACAAAAGGAGGAACAAGGGAAAGGGACCAGGAGTGCTAGGAGTGGGACAATTGGTACACTTTTAAATAGAGTTGTCAGGGTAAACCTGAAAGGTGGTGACATCTGAGCAGATTTGAAGGAGATGCCAGTTTGCATACTGTCTTCCTGAGATATCTGCATGCCATTTATTCTTTAAATTGGGGTTTATTGGGATGCCTGGGTGGCTCAATGGTTGAGCATCTGCCTTTGGCTGAGGTCCTGATTCTGGGGCCCTGGGATTTAATTTAAATTTAATAATTTTTTAAAATAAGATTTTGTTTATTTATTCATGAGAGACACAGAGAAAGAGAGGCAGAGACACAGGCAGAGGGAGAAGCAGGTTCCATGCAGGAAGCCCAATGTGGGACTCAGTCCCGGGACCCCAGGATCACACCCTGAGCCAAAGGCAGATGCTCAACCGCTGAGCCACCCAGGTGTCCCCAAATGAATAAAATCTTAAAAAAAAATAAATTGGGGTTTATTTATAGTTATTGAAAATAATATAATACTGCTGGACCCATTCTATATACTAGTTTGAATATCTATATGGAAAAAAGGAAGATCAACATTAAATACCTACTGAGGCTAGGTACTGATTACATTATTTTCTGTGATCCTGTAAGGTTAATGTCATCAGGGCTATCTTATACCAATGCTTAGGGATACCAAGTATCTTGTTTACAATCACGTAGCTAACTAGGTAATAGAACTGGTGCTGTATATCTAAATCCAAATCTCATTCTCTTTTACATTGCAAGGGCCTGCAAAAAGTTGGGTCAGTTGATCATAGCTCCTAGGAGAGTTGTGTTGAGAAAGATTCTGAGGCCAAATAGAGCATCTGATGGAAATACTTATATCAATATAAACACGAGAGTGGGGTGTGGTATCGTGTATACTTACCTCTAAGCTGTCATGCTAGTTTTTGAGATACTCATCTCAAAATTGTTGAAAGACAATTTAGATACAATGATGTAGTTTGTAGCAGTATTTTGAAAGGATCTATATTTCTTGCCAATCATATTATTCTTTCTAAAATATGTCACCTCCCTAATAATCTTCTATGTTCCACTTCTTTCCCTTTTTTTATTTATTCATTTATTTATTTATTTCCACTTCTTTCCTATGAATAAACTATTAACATGGCCTCAACCTACCTTCCCATAATCCTGCTTCTTTAACCTTTTCTTCTTTTCCCCCCTTTTTTGTTTTTTAAAAAAAGATCTGGGCAGCCCGGGTGATTCAGCGGTTTGGTGCCGCCTTCAGCCCAGGTTGTGATCCTGGAGACCCGGGATCGAGTTCCGCATCTGGCTCCCTGCATGGAGCCTGCTTCTCCCTCTGCCTATGTCTCTGCCTCTCTCTCTCGTGCTCTGTGTCTCTCATGAATAAAGAAAGTCTTAAAAAAAATCTTATTTATTTATTGAGAGAGAGAGCAGAGAGTGCGAATACATGAGCAGGGGTGGGGGATGCAGAGGGAGAGGGAGAAGCAGACTCCTCACTGAGTCTGGAGTCTGATATGGGGCTTGATCTCAGGACCCTGGGATCATGATGTGAGCCTAAGGCAGATGCTCAACTTGACTGAGCCACCCAGGTGCCCCATTTGCTCTTTTTCTCGTCCATGTGATTTTCTCTGTCTTGCATGCTTACACAGCCCATTAAAATTACCCTTATTTCAAATTACAGCTTCCTAGTGAAGTAGAATGCTCTATTCCTAGGAATGTCTACATAGAGAGGTTGAATATCAGATACAATATAGAAGGAATAACTATTACAGGGAATAAATTTTAAAAATTTAAAAATTTTTATTATTTTAAAAACATTTTGTTTATTTATTCATGAAAGACACACACACAGAGAGGCAGAGACATAGGCAGAGGGAGAAGCAGGCTCCATGCAGGAAGCCCAATGTGGGACTCGATCCTGGGATTCCGGGATCACACCCCAGCCAAAGGCAGACGCTCAACTGCTGAACCACCCAGATGTCCCAATTTTTTAAATTTTAATTTAAACTTTTAATAGAGGTGGTATAATTATTAGATAATTGTTCATGGTTATTATTAAAGACCAGTCATGGAATTAACAGTTAACTGTGCACTACCTACTAATTTTATGTTCTGGGGAGAATTGCTTAAACTCTCTGAAATTTCAGTTTCTTCATCTCAGAAGCTTCAGATTCCTGGATATTTTTTAGAATTTGCTTTGTAATATAATACCTGGTATTGTTGTTGTTTTGGTTCAATGTTCCAGTTTAATGTGATTATTGATAATTGTTAGGTTTCAATTTGCCATTTCCCATTTGTGCAACCTTTCTTTGTTCTCCCTTTTCCTCTTTTTTGTCTTCTTTTTTAAAATTAAAATTATTTTTTTTAAAGTAGGATGTATATCCAAGGTTGGGCTTGAACTCATGACCCTGAAATTAAGAGTTCCATACTTGGGGATCTGGGTGGCTCAGTGGTTGAGCATCTGCCTTTGGCTCAGGTCATGATCCTGAGGTCCTGGGATCAAGTCTAACATCAGGCTCCCTGCAAGGAGCCTGCTTTTCCCCTCTGCTTATGTCTCTACCTCTCTGTGTCTCTCCTGAGTAAATAAATAAAATCTTAAAAAAAAAAAAAAAAAGAGTTGCATGCTCTACTGACTGAGCCAGCCAACCAGCCCTTTTCTTCTTTTGGGTTGAGTATTTTATTTTTTATGATTCTGTTGTATATGCTTTGTTGGCTATTAGTTATAACTCTTTTTTGTTATTTTCGTATTTGATTTAAAGTTTATACTATTCATCTTTATCACACTTTACATTCAAGTGACATTTTACTACATATACAATTTAAGCACCTTATTATAGTATATTTCGGCTTCTCTCTTCTCAGCCTTTGTGTTGTTGTTATACTGTGTTGTGTTTTACTTTTACGAAATACATATCTCATACCACACTGTTATCTGTTATTATTTTTGTTTATATTTTAATGAGATTTAAATAAGACAAAAACTCATATATTTACTCATATAGTTACCATTTCTGCTGCTCTTTACTTTTTTGAGTAGGCCCATATTTTTTATCTGGTATCATTTTCCTTCTCCCTAAAAGACATTCCTTTTTTTTTTTTTTTTAAATAGATTTTATTTAGGGACGCCTGGGTGGCTCCCGGGTAACTGTCTGACTTCCGCTCAGGACGTAATTCTGGAGTTCCGGAATCGAGTCCTACATCAGGCTCCATGCATGGAGTCTGCTTCTCCCTCTGCCTATGTCTCTGCCTCTCTCTTTCTGTGTCTCTCACGAATAGATAAATAAAATCTTTTTTTTTTAGATAAATAAAATCTTAAAAAAAATAAAAAAAGATTTTATTTATTTGAGAGAGTGTGCAGAAGGTGGGGGGGCTGGGGGAGAAGGATAAGCAGACTCCCAGCTGAGTGCAGAGGCTAACGCAGGGCTCAACCCCAGGACCTGGAGATCATGACCCCGGTTGAAGTCAGATGCTCAACCGACTTAAGCCATTCAGAGGCCCCTAAAACACATTTTTAAAAATGTATTTATTTATTCATGAGAGGCAGAGACAGAGGCCGAAGCAGGCTCCATGCAGGGAGTCCAATGCAGGACTCGATCCGATCCGGGGTCTCCAGGTTCACGCCCTGGGCTGAAGGCAGTGCTAAACCGCTGAGCCACCCAGCCTGCCCCTAAAACACGTTTCTTAATAGTTCTTGTAGTGCAAGTTTGCTGGCAATGAATTCGTTCAGCTTTTGTATGTTTAGAAAAGTCTTTATTTCATCTTGATTTTTAAAAAATAACTTTATTGAGATATAATTCACATCAATACAATTCACTTACATAATGTGTACAATTCAGCTGTTTTTAGGATGTTCACAGTTATGTGCAACTGTTACCACAGTTTTAGAATATTTTAGTCACCTGAGGAAGAAACTATATTCCTTAGCTATTATTCCATCCCCTATCTCTCCCATTCCCAAGCCCTAAGTAAGCACAGATTACTTTCTGCCTCTATAAATTTCCTTGTTTTAGACTTTCATATGAGTGGAATTGTGTGTAGTATATAGTGTTTTGTACCTGACTTTTTTCACTTAGCATAATATTTTCAAGGTTTACCTTTTTGTAGCATGTATTAGTACTTCATTCTTTTTTGTAGCAGAATAAAATTCCATTGTATAGATATACTACATTTTGTTTATCCATTCATCCACTGGTGGAAATTTGATTTTTTCCCCATCTTTTTGGTATTATGAATATCTTTCTTTCTTTAAGATTTTTTTCTATTAAATTTTAGAGAGTGTACAAGGAGAGGGGTGGGGCAGGGAGATATATATATATTTTTTTTTTTGTAAGATTTTATTTATTTGAGACAGAGAGAGCACCAGCCCTGAGTAGGGGTGGAGGAAGAAGCAGACTCCTTGCTGAGCAGGGAGCCCAATGCAGCACTGGATCCCAGGACCCTGGGATCATGACCTAAGTCAAAGGCAGATGCTTAACAGACTGAGCCACCAGGCACCTTCTTCCTTTATTCTGAAAGATATTTTCCCTGGATATAGAATTATAGTTGGGCAATTTAATTCTTTCAGTACTTTTTAGATATTGTTCTACTGACTTCTTGCTTGCATTTGTCCTGATTAGAAGGGTGCTGTAATTTTTATCTTCATTCTTTGTAAGTAATGTGACTTTCATAGCTGCTTTTAAGATTTTCTGTTTATTAATAAGTTTAATTAATTTATTATACTGTGTCTTGGTGTAGTTTGTTTTTATATACTTGGGGTTTGTTGAAATTCTTGAATATGTAGGTTTGTTTGTTTATTAAGTAGGCTCCATGCCCAGCTCAGAGCTTGAACTCAAGACCCTGTGATCAAGATCTAAACTAAAAGCAAAAGTTGGATGCTTAATTGACTAAGCCACCCAAGTGCCTCTTGAATCTATAGGTTTATAGTTTTCATCAAATTTCGAAAAATTTTAGACACTATTTCTCCAAATATTTTTTCTTCTGTTTATCCCTTCCTTTTTTGGGAATCCTAGTTATAGGTATGCTAGATCACTTGAAGCTGTTACATAGCATATTGATATTATATTATATTCTTACTTTCTTTTTCCTTTTGAGTATTTTTTCTTTTTTCTTTTTTTTTTTGAAATATTTTATTTATTCATGAGAGACAGAGAGGCAGAGAAACAGGCAGAGGGAGAAGCAGGCCCCCGTGGAGAGCCCGATACGAGACTTAATCCTGTAGTCGAAGGCAGACACCCAACTGCTGAGCCACCCAGGCATCCCTTTTTAAGTATTTTTTTCTATGTGTTTCTTTTCTTTTTAAAATATTTTTATTTATTTATTTGAGAGAGAGAGAAAGAGAACACAAGCAGGGGAAGAGGGGGAGGGAGAAGCAGACTCCCTGCTGAGTGGGAAGCCCAATGCAGGACTCAATCCCAGAACCCCAGGATCATGACCTGAGCCAAAGGCAGAGCTTAACTGAGCCACCCAGGGACCCCAATTTGTGTTTATTTTCCAATGTTATTCTTCAGGTTCATTTTTTTTTTTTCAACAATGCCTAACTTGCTGTTAATTTCAGCTAGTATGGGCACCTGGGTGGCTCAGGCCATGCTCTGATCATGGCTTCAATATTCTTTAATGTCTTTACTCAACATATTTAACATTTCCTTTAGCCTTTTGAATATATAAAATGCAGATTATAATAACTCTTAATGTCATTATCTAATAAACCTAACATCTATGTTAATTCTGGCTTGGTTTTGGTTGATTGATTTTCTCTACATTCTGGCATATCCTTAAACATAGAATATGTAGCATTTTGTGTCTGCCTTTTTTTTTTTTTTTTTGAGAGAGAGTGAGAGAGAGAGTACATGTGTTGCAGGAAGGGGCAGAGGTAGAGAGAGAATCTTAAGCAGGCTCTATGCTCAGCATGGAGCCCCACAATGGTCTCGATCCCATGACCCTGGGATCATGACCTGAGCCAAAATCAAGTCAGATACTTAGCTGACTGAGCCACCGAGATGCCCTTGTGTCTGGCTTCTTTCACTGCATAATGTTTCCAAAGTTCATCCATGTTGTAACATGTATTAGAACTTCACATTTTTGTAGACAAATAATATTCCCAGAAAACGCTATATCACATTTTGTTCATTTATCAGTTGTTGGGCATTTGAGTTGTTTCTGCTTTTTGGCTATGATGAATAATTCTGCTATTCATATTCATGTACAAGTTTTTGTGTGGATATATGTTTTCAATTCTCTTATAAATATACCTAGGATTTATAGCTGAGTTGTATTGTAACTATGTTCAACTTTCTGAAGGACTGCCAAACTGTTTCCAAAGTGGATGTACTGGGCAGCCCAGGTGGCTCAGCGGTTTAGCACTACCTTCGGCCCAGGGTGTGATCCTGGAGACCTGGGATCGAGTCCCCCATCGGGCTCCCTACATGGAGCCTGCTTCTCCCTCTGCCTATGTCTCTGCCTCTCTCTCTGCATCTCATGAATAATAAATAAAATCTTAAAAAAAAAAAAAAAGAGTCTTGGGGATCCCTGGGTGGCTCAGCGGTTTAGCACCTGCCTGTGGCCCAGGGCATGGTCCTGGAGTCCCAGGATCCAGTCCCACATTGGAGCCTGCTTATCCCTCTGCCTGTGTCTCTGCCCCCCCACTCTCCCTCTCTCTGTGTCTCTTATGAATAAATACATACAATCTTAAAAAAAAAAAGAGTCTTGGCTTTTTCCATTAATTTTTAGTTCCTCATATATACCCAAAGCCCATGTTTTTTTTTCCCCTATGTGAATATAAAAACCTAAGTCTTTAGATTACTGAAACCTGTTCTTCCCCAAGCCAGCTGAAACTCTCTTCTACCTAATGGTTTAGCAATATGTTCATTTATGGCACCTAGGATTGATTGATTTCCTTTTTTCTTTTTCTTTCTTTCTTTCTTTCTTTCTTTCTTTCTTTCTTTCTTTCTTTCTTTCTTTCTCTTCTTTCTTTCTTTCTCAGTTGTACATTTATTTATGTATATATTTATTTTTTTAAAGCTTTTATTCATGAGAGATACAGAGAGAGAGAGGGGCAGAGACGTATGCAGAAGGAGAAGCAGGCTCCATGTAGGGCCTGATGTGGGACTTGATCCTGGGACTCCAGGATCACACCCTGAGCCGGAGGCAGACGCTCAACCACCGAGCCACCCAGGCGCCCCTCAGTTGTACTTTTAAAATAATGTTTATTGTATTTCTTCCAGCATTTCTAGGTCTTCATAGTGGAGAGGTTGTTTTTGTCATCTTAAATCATTATATTGTCAGAAGTCACAGTTTCCTCACCAGTAATGTGGGGAAAATAATTCATTTACCTCCTAGAGTTTTTAGGATTAAATGAGATAATGTAATAAAGTGGTTAGCATAGTGCCTGATATGTAACCCCAGGCTTGAACTCATGACCCGGAAATTAAGAGCCATGTGCTCTGTCTACTGAGCTAGTCAGGTGCCTGAGTTATAATTATTAGTTAATGCTGATTGGCAAACTCTAGATGAGAACCCAAATCTGCTAAGGAAATTACTAAAATAAATTTAAAAATTAATATTTTGACCTCTTTTTAGGGTATAATGTTGGCCTATTTTGAAGTTAGCTCCTGGGACGCCTGGGTGTTTCAGCGATTGAGTGTCTGCCTTTGGCTCAGGATGTGATCCTGGAATCCTGGGATCGAGTCCCGCGTGGGGCTCCCTGTGTGGAGCCTGCTTCTATCTTTCTATCTCTGCCTCTCTCTCTGTGTCTCTCATGAATAAATAAATAAAATCTTTATTTATTTATTTATTTATTTATTTATTTATTTATTTATTTATTTATTTATGAGAGACATAGAGAGAGAGAGAGGCAGAGACACAGGAGGAGGGAGAAGCAGGCTCACGGGAGCCCCGGGACTCGATCCTGGGATTCCAGGATTGCGCCCTGGGCCAAAGGCGGGCGCTAAACCACTGAGCCACCCAGGGATCCCCAATATAATCTTTTTTTCTTTTTTTAAATTTATTTATGATAGTCAGAGAGAGAGAGAGAGAGAGAGAGAGAGAGAGAGAGAGAGAGGCAGAGACATAGGCAGAGGGAGAAGCAGGCTCCATGCACCGGGAGCCCGACGTGGGACTCGATCCCGGGTCTCCAGGATCGCGCCCTCGGCCAAAGGCAGGCGCTAAACCGCTGAGCCACCCAGGGATCCCCCCAATAAAATCTTAAAAAAAAAAGTTAGCTCCCTTTTTGATAAGATGTGAACACACAAAACTTATCAGTTGAGTATATTCTGTCTTGTATTTTATATCCTTAAGTGTCTCATCTCATTTTGATCCTGCCCTGCTTAGAGTGGGAGAAGGATGGAACAGTAAAGATATTTGATGCCTGATGTAACTGAAATGTCTTTTTTTTTTCACTTTACAGATAAATTTCAATTCAATTCCTTATAATGTACCTTATTTTATAAACATGTTGATAAGTTTCTCTATCAAAAATAATCACATTTTAAGTTGACATAAAATTAGATAATTTGAAATTCATTTATTTATTTTTAACACTTTTTTTTAAAGATTTTATTTATTTACTTATTCATGAGAGATGGGGTGGGGGGGAAGGAGCAGAGGAAGAGGGAGAAGTAGACTCCACGCTGAGCAGGGAGCCCCATGGCTGGATCCCTGGACCCCAATATCATGACCTGAGCCAAAGGCAGACGCTTAACTGTCTGAGCCACCGAGGAACCCCTGAAATTTACTTTATTAAGAAAAATATAATCTCTCAGTCTTTTCAAAAATATATATTTACCAGGAGATATGATTTGAAAGATGTTGCATGGATTAACAGGTTATCTGGCTTGATTATTTCTACTTAGGAGTATAATTCATTTAAACAAAGGCTTATCTGATTAAAACACTGTGGAAGTGATCTCTTGCATGTTCTTAAAAAAGTGAATGATGAAGGAAAAAAAAATAACAGTATTTTTGACCTGAGTTTTTATGTGAAATTGAGGTGTATGCTGTTCTTTTTGCTTCTTTTCTGTAATAGACATTGTGTTTGTGATTCAGTCTCTGTGTGTGTAGTCCTACTTTTGTTAATGTGTCTTCATTTCTTGGTGAAGTGAAAGCTGACCTAGAACTGTGGTCATTCCTGTGTCAAAGTTACAACAACTGTGGTCACTGAGCAATTACTATGGCAATCCTACTGGTCCTAAAGGGATAGTTGTGTTAGACCAAGATCTAAAATTATCTGTAGAAAGGGAATGAACTGGGCTGTATGAGCTGAGTGAACTGAATGCAGTTTGATCTTGTGTCACTGTTTAACCCAAACAACCAAATTTATAAGAAGTAATTTATTCTGCAGAAGGATTAAAATCCTAGGGACGCCTGGGTGGTTCAGCAGTTGAGCATCTGCCTTTGGCTCAGGGTGTGATCCTGGAATCCGGGGTGGAGTCACATCCGGCTCCCTGTGGGGACCCTGCTCTTTCTCTGCCTGTGTCTCTGCCTTTCTCTCTCTCTCTGTGTCTCTCATGAATAAATAAATAAATCTTTTTTTTTTTAAGAAGGATTACAATCCTAGAAGACCTTTAAGTGCTGCTTTTTAAATTAGTTGCTTTTTCCTGACAATTTTTAATTTTATTTTAGATTTTATTTATTTATTTGACTGGGAGCCAAGGGATGAGCATGCATGAGTAAGGGGGCTAGCAGAGGGAGAGGGAGAAGCAGACACCCCTGCTGAGCAGGGAGCCCGATTCTGGACTCGAACCCAGGACCCTGGGATCATGACATGAGCTGAAGGAAATGCTTAACCAACTGAGCCACCCAGGCACCCCAATAATTTTATTTTAATACTGAAATATTGGTAGAATTCTAAGAAATGACAAAGAATGACTATGTGGTTTCTATGTCCAAATAAAGTACTATTCTTTTTTTTTTTTTTTTAGGAACACAAAAACATTATTGAACTGGTATGTAAATAAAAATGTTAGTGGTTTTCTTTTTTACCATGATCCGAAAATATTTATAAGGTTGTAACTGATACAGATCATTAATATATAGAAGAAAACTCGAAAGAGTGACAAGATGTGTAGCAGTAGAACATGTGTTTTCTTTTTGTTTTTCCAGAGAGGTAATAGATTTGTATGGATCCATCTACCTTCTCTCCTTTCCTCACATCTATTGTTCGGTTGTGAGATTTTTGTCTGCAGTTAGTACTCAGCTAGAAGCAAATGAATATCCTACCTTTTTCAAATTTGTTTTTTGTTTATTTTTTTATCTCCATTCTTTAGTTCATTCAATATATACTAAACACTTGTTCTATAACAGGCACTCTGGTAGGTGGTAGGGGTACCTTATTGAACAATACTACCAGGACTTCCTCAATAAGTTTTTAGTCCTTGACAATTTTTTCCCTCTCTTTTCTTTCATTTTTGTATTTTCCTATTGTTTTCTTCCTGTGCCCTTTCTCTTCTTTACCTTTATTTCTTTCCCTCATTTTCTTACTTTTCTTCCTTTTTTTCTTTGTCAGGGAATTGCTAAAAGGCTTCCCTTTCTTGTTCAGGCTTGTCTAGGCTCAATATATGAAACTCCTTTTTTTGCACCACAGTCTTTTCCCGTGGGAATTCAGGGACATTCATAACTTTTGGCCTGACTTAGCTGTGTCTGTACCTCCTCTGAGGAAAATTGGTTGCCAGCTGATGAGAGTATCATTTCCTCTACTGCCATAGAATCATACTTCTCTGCCTTTCATCATGCTGCCAAACTTTGTGAAGAGTGAATCCTTTGGGGAAAGACATCTTCCTGTCTCTGTCTACAAGCAATCATTTTTTTGTTAAAACCATTTTTTAAAAATTGGTTTTTATATATGTGTACCTAAATTTATCTCCAATTTGGTTCCATTGGTCACAGAATAATTTTACCTTACTGGCTGAATATTTTCATTTCTGCTGAGCTTCCCTTAGTGAATATTACAGGGTATTTTCCAGCAGTATTTTTGCAAAAAAGGGGGTGGCAGTAGACAGAAGCCTAATATAAATTCAAATATGGCCATTGTCCTATTGCTTTCTGACAGAATATAGTGAGAAATCAATGCAATGAGGGTCACAAATGACAGTAGATAAGGATAAGAAAGCTGGGTTTATCTGAAAGCACAGATGAATTAGGATTATAGGATTAATTTTGTCCCAGAAAGTTCTTTTGATCCAATCCTGCCTCTTTAAAGTTGAAGAGCAGAGATGTGACATGCCAGGAATCATACAGCAAGTTAATGATAGCCCAGGCTAGAACTCACATCACAATTTCCAATTTCCTTTTTAAATTTTTTTTTGTTTTTTCCTTTTTAAATTTTTTAAAATAATTTTTAAATTTTTGTTAAAGGACAACATTTATCTTTTTTTCTTTAAATTTTATTTTTATTTATTCATGAGAGACCCAGAGGGAGAAAGAGGCAGAGACACTGGCAGAGGGAGAAGCAGGCTCCATGCAGGGAGCCAAATGCAGGACTCCAGAATCATGCCCTGGGTCAAAGGTGGGGGCTAAACCACTGAGCCATCCAGGCGTCCCAAATTTCTTTTTTAAAGATTTTTTAAAAGATTTTGTTTTTTAAGTAATCTTTATATCCAGCACAGAGTTCAAATTTACAACCCCAAGCAGGATAAGAGTGGCATGCTCTATTGACTGAGATGCTAGGTGCCCCTCAATTCCTAGTTTTCTTTTTCACTTCGAAGTAGGATATTGGGAAAATTATCTTTTGGTGGGGAGTTATCATTTGATGGAAAAGGATTTGTCAAATCCACTGGGATTCAGACTTTCATACATTTCAGCTGAGAATCAGAGAGTCTAATTGCATATGATCCTTGTGCAACCAGCTGAGATGTTGGAAAGAACTAGTATAATAAAATTAAGTGCTGTCTACTGAATATTCAGTCTGTGTCTTTTAGCTCCTAGATTCATAGGTGTGGGTTTATTTTATGTCTTGTTTGTTGATGTTGTCTGTTGCTTAGGAGAAATATGATTTTTCCCTGGGGAAGGTAAATTTGCTTTTGATTAATTCAGGGAGTAAGTGATACAATGAAGAGTTATGTATATAAAAATGATAGGAATAAGGAGTCAGAACCCCAAGTTCATCTATTTAGTTGTTATTTGAACTGACTTAGTACACTTTAATCTCAATACTGAGGAAGTCATTTTGACTCTGGCTTTCCACCCCCCTAACCAAGAATCATTTCTTCTCTGCTCCATTGGCATGGATATTACTGTTTATTGGTGTGGTAGCTAGGCTCCAACATGGTCCCCAATGATCCCTTGCCTCCTAGTAATCATGGCCTTATATAGTCCCCTCCCAACATTATATCAGCATTGGTTTGTGTGACCAATAGAATATGATAGAAATAACGTATGTCACTTCTGAGGTTACCTCATAGAAGACATTGTGGCTTCTTTCTGCCTTGTACTCTCTTGCATCCTTCCCTCTGGGGAAGGCAGCTGCGAGCTTATGAGATACTCAGCTCTATGAGAAGACCACATAGAATGGAACAGATGTTTTTGCCTTCTGCCAACAACCAGGGAGGAAAACCAGCTTTCTGCTAATAGACCTGTGAGTGAACCATCTTGGAAACGAGTCCTTTAGTTCTGGTTAAGTTTCAGGTGGCTGCAGCACTGTTGGGCTGTATGAGAGATCCTGCACCAGAGCCACTTAGCTTAGTCACACTCAAAATTCCTGAACCCCCAAACTGTGTAAGATAATAAATACTTGCTGTTTTGAGATGCTGAATTTGGGGGATGATACATTACACAGCAGTAAATAACTATACAACTCACAAAAGTTGAACATTCTCAATTTAAAAAAAATTATAATAAAAATAAATGTAGATGTTTTTACTATGAGATTTGACCCTTGGAAACAAACACTGTATCTGTATGTGGCCTACATCAGTATTTTCATTTTATGAAATAGGAAACAGGAATAGAAAGGTCAAATGATTTATGTTGGAGGAGTGATGGAGGCTAAAAATTGCAACATACTTTTTTTTTTCCATTTCTCTTTGAACTATGGTTCTGTTAAAATACAGGTAAAGACTAAGTCCAAAGTGAGACCAATAAATTCAAACAAGAGACTTATGATTTGAGGACACTTTCATTTAAAGAGAAGTTTTCTGAGAGCTCTTTGTTGTTTCTAAGATCTTATTTAAGAGAGTGAGAGAGAAAGAGAAAGATGAGGGGGAGGAGCAAAGGAAGAGGATCTTTTTTTTTAAGATTTTATTTTATTCATGAGAGACACACAGAGAGAGAGAGAGAGAGAGAGAGAGAGAGAGAAAGAGGGAGAGAGAGAGGGGCAGAGACATAGGCAGAGAGAGAGAAGCAGGCTCCATGCAGGGAGCCCGATGTAGGACTCGATCCCCGGATTCCGGGATCACGCCCTGGGCTGAAGGCAGGCACTCAATCGCTGAGCCACCCAGGCATCCCAAAGGAAGAGGATCTTAAGTAGACTCCATGCTGAGCATGGAGCCCCATGAGGGACTTGATCTCACAACGCTGAGATCATGACCTGAGGTAAAATCAAGAGTTGGGTGTTTAACTGACTGAGACAGCCAGGCACCTCAGCTCTTATTTGAATATTAAATTATTTTAAGTGGTCTGAGTCATTTTATCTTTACATGCAGGTCAATTATGCCACTTTCAATTAATAAATGTGGAGGGGATTTCAATGGATGATTTAACTCTGGCCTCAATGTGAATTTTTTTTTATCAATTCAGCAAACATTTGTCAAGAACACCACTGCTGGCCAGAGGATACAAAGATAAATAATAAAATACCTCGGCTTATGAATAGCTTATAGGTTAGTGGTAGGGAAGATAATTTCAATAGTGTGGGAAGAGTTCTGATACAGGATTCTCAGGAAACAGGCAGATGTAGAGGAGGTGTACCTAACCCAGTTTTGGAATTAAGGGATGACAAAGGACTTTTTCAAAGGGGTACAAGACACTTTGTAGCATTTTGAATCTGTCTTGGCTGCTTTCTAGACACTTAGGAGTGTCTAGAAAAAGAGTAACAATATTGTATGTTGCCTTCCTATTATCTTTCATATATGGGTAAGGTGGTCTCTATTTTTGAGCTCTGCTCACAAACCAGAATTCAGCAGGTTCTTTGATTCAGAGGCTGTTCAATGCCTGGAGGTGCTGCTGGTGCCTATGGTGGGTGCTAGGGGCCAGGTGGGGATACAAGAAAAAGGGAAGAGGGGGCAAAAGATAAAAAGAAAGAGACTGGAAGAAATGAAGTGGGAGAGAAAGAAAAGAGAAGGAAATGGAAGGATTAATAACTATGGTTTGTTGCACACTACTAGCCATTGTACTAAGTGCTTTGCAAACCTGATCTTGGTACTCACAACAGCCGTATGAGGTGGCTGCTGGTAGTATCTGTTTTACTGATTAGGATATTGAGGCTAAAAGATGGTCATTTGCTGAAAGTTATACAGCTAGTAAGTAGCAGAGCTGTGATTTGAACTCAGCTCTGACTTCAAAATCCAAACTTCCAAATCCAACACTCCTAACCATAATTCTGGGAAGGTAATATATTTACCTGCTGTGGTGTGAGAGAGGGTCACCATAGACAATCGCGACTGCTCCAGGGCTGGCTCTGGGATTTTTTTTTTTTTTTAAGTTTGTAGACAAGTCTTTAACAGAGTGAAGATCCCTTAATTGGATTTGCCTGTTATCCAATATTGCACACCACATCGCATGCTGTGCTTCAGTTCCCTACATGAATCAGTTAGAACCTTCCCATTTAGTCTAATGAACCCTAATTTCAGACAAAGGTAACTGTCACCTTTTGTTTCATCCTGTGCTTTTATTTTTCAAATACCAGAGCCGACCTCTGAACTCAATCTGCACTTGCCTATTGATGCATAAATATCTATAATATCACAGTAAATTAAATTCTATTTTAAAGGGTTTCTATTTAACAATCTGTCAGAACTTTCACAGTATTTGATTTCTGGTCTCCTCCGTCCAGTGACAGGTTTATCTCAATATGGCTTGATTAATGAAACCTTTTATTTGGTGTAAGCACACCTATTATTACCATAATCTCTTAATGCTTGCTTAGGCAACATTGAGGTCTGGCAGCAGGGACTCTCAAAACTTCTAGCTTCTTTAGCTCTACCAGAACATTGGGTGAGATTAACGGGCCGGGAGACTGATGCCCTCCTAATGGGGAGCATGGTAATGTTAGTGTCAGCTAAATGATATAGCACTCTGTCTCAGAGGCTTGGCCAAACTCCCTTTCAACCTCTAGGGTTTAAGAAATGTTTCCGACTTAGTCCCAACAAATCCGCCTTCCTCTCCATTGCTACCTTGTCCTTGCATGTCAGTCACTGGGGGGCGTGGCTGACAGCTCCCTTGGTAGCCAGGCAATTGCAATGTGCACTGTGCAGCTAAGAAGTGGGATCAAGTCTAAAATAAAAGAATATATTGAAAAAGAGTGTCTTAATGAAGCCAAGGGGCCAGGCGCTAATAGCTCTTAAGAAATAGAAATGACTTTATGATGGATATTCCACAAGCAACCTTTTCAGAGAAGAAGAGTGCAATTGAATTATGTTTTGTTCCTGACAAGTATTTACCTCGGAGAGGAGCTGCCATTACTGCTGGATTACCTCCTTTGCGTCCTACATGCTTCCGATGCCCTGCGAAAAAAAATATTTTGGGTTTCACATAGATTCAACGCTGTCACTCTGTTTTACTTTGCTATTAAATATTTAGTAGTGTTAAAAGTGAGACATTGAAAATAAAATGTGAAACTTGTTTGTGCTGAAGAAATTGTCTTCTCTGCAGGTTTTTTCTCGCTAGTATTTTCTGCACTGGTAAAATGATAGGCTTCTGCCGTATATTATACTGTTCCTTTATTTGTACCCCTGTCTGCCTCTAATACTTAAAACATCTCATACTTTTTTTCCCCTTTCTCTTTTCAGTTTGTGGTCATTGTGGTTTTAAGTGCAATAGAATTCACCTGGAGAGTTTTGCTGTTTTTAAACTTCCTGAAATAGGAAAGAGAATAAGGTAATATTCATAAATGCGAGTCAAAGTCCTAACAAATAATAAAATCAGATTTTAAAAAAGTGACTGTTATTTCAAAAGAACATATTTTTAAAAAGAGCATGTTAGTTAACATTCTTTGTTCATACTTGAATAATCAAAGGGAAAATAACCCCTGTAAACAATAGAAAATAGTATTTGCTTATCTAGTGACTGTACTAACTTGATAATTAATTTGACTGAGTTTGCAATTTGTTATTAAATATATAACTTATACAGACTTTAAATTGCAGAAGTTCTCTTTCTGGAGTTTCTGTGGTGAAAGGGAAAATACTATAGAAAATATTTCTTTTAAAGTGGTGACATCAGATTTTTATTATTAGTTTAGCTTTAACTGGATTAATTATAATCATACTGAATAAAGTGTGGTTAACTCTACTTTCAAAATTAGATATATGGTTTAAGAAGATCCATGCAATA
The DNA here is from genome assembly GCF_905146905.1 of Nyctereutes procyonoides. NCBI lineage: Eukaryota > Metazoa > Chordata > Mammalia > Carnivora > Canidae > Nyctereutes > Nyctereutes procyonoides. The sequence goes on along the minus strand of NW_026575140.1, from coordinate 42,727,318 downwards.
AAGTAAGGAAGTAGAGAACCTAGTTTAATTTAAAATAAGACTGAAAATCAATCAAATAATTCTCAATTAACATAATTAATAATAAAGATCTTGTGTTCTGTTCGAAAAATACATAACATTTTTATTCATTAAAAATATTCTTTTACAAGAAAATACAGAAACCTCTCAATGAGGTACTGAGTGGAGGATTATTATAATTCTCCAACATGTTTCTCAGTTTTTAGTTTATTTCACATCATGCTTTTTAACCTTCGACAACAAATATTGTTGTACCATGAAGACAGCAAATCCAAACAATTACATATGTAGTCCAAAGGCATACACAAGAAAATCAATATTTGACATCTTTGCAACTCCCTCTTTGCAGTAGCGTTCAATAGCTCTTATTCATTATACACTTATATCTCTTTCAGATTCGCCTTTGTCACTGGAAACCCATTTTTTTTTCTCCTTTGACTTCCACATAACTTCTTTGCCCTGTACTTTTACAGATGCCTTCTGGCTATAAATACTAATGAAATCTCTTTGCTTAATTCAATTTTGCTGGTACACTTACAGTTATGACCTAACTTTCCCACGAGAGAGACTGATTGAACATTCCACTACCTTATGGATGGGAGCAAACATTCTTACAGAACTGGACTGACAATTTCCATAATTATAGAATTCACAGCCTAATGACCTTAAAAAACAATAAAAAGACTCTTGTTAATTCCATTTCTGTTACTGACATTCAAGATATTTCATTTTTCACGGGACAACAAATTTACTTTTTTATTTTCTAAAGAGCAGGCTATCCTTTCCCCCCAGATTAAATTTTCTGAATATTGAAGTATTCCATTGAATATTTAGCATTTCTTTGTCTTTTAAAAGTTAGAATATTTATGATCCTTAGAATGTGTTTGACTGATTTATAGCAATCAATTATAAGAGTACGTTTTCAAATAGCCCTTTTAAAAATGAAGAATAGAATAATTAAAAAGATCACAAGTCCTCCCTTGCATATAATTATTTCATTATTTCATTACAGTGCAGAAATTATTTTTGCTGACTGTGAGCAATTTTAATTGAGTGAGATCTGTGTTAATATACGATAGCAAGCAGTTCTTCCTAAGAAATAAGATCACTAATTGCCTAAATTTTTATTCAGTACAGTGAGTCTTATGAGTCACATTGCAATATAAACCTAATCACTAGGTAGAGTGGGTACAATACTTTTTCTGTAGGATAGATATCCTAAAAGCATAACCTGCCTGCTAATTTATTCCTTCAACAGGTTTATTGCCTTATTAAGCATTTGTTTTGAAGAAAATTCTTAATCTATCCAGTTATCATGAAAAAACTATGATAATGAAACATAAAAATTCAGATCCAAAGTCTACTAAAGCTAGCATAAATAAGCAAAGCTAAAAAAACAGTATCTTTCGTTCTCTTAAATACCAAAATATTTAGCATCTTAGTACATATTCTGGAAGCTTTTGACTTACAAATAAAGACTGCTCCTCAGATATGGAAATCTTGAGAGTAGGATAGCCTGCTATCAAGTAAAGTTAAATTAAATGTTAATAATAAACCATATTCTTGCAAAAATTTAACATTCATCATAAATGTTATAGTATCTTTGGCATATCTAAATAATTTATATGTATCTGAGATATTTTCTTCCCAAAAGAATTTTAAATATATTTATTATTATGAGAGAATGAATAAATTATAATAAAATCAACCAGAACCATTATCTTATCTTAATAACATAGACTGTTTTGATAAAACATGAGTAAACATTTAAAAAATATATTTGTTCTTATGTATAGTTTAATATTGAGTATACTGTTGAGGGTGTTAACTTAGATCTTAACCAAAAAGTTCTGTATTTGAGTGTATTCTTAGTTTATATATAATTTTTGAAAGTAGAAACAAAGTATTTGAAAAACTTGATATTTATTCATAAATTCATTTGTCCATTCAACAAATATTTAGTAAGCACTCTACGTGCTAGATGTAATTCTAATGTGCTAATACTACTTTCCTGTATCCTTCCAAGAGAAGTGCTAACATATTTGCGTTCTTTGCTTGGATTCAGGTATGTTTGCTGCTATATGCAGAAGTTGACCAGATTGGTATTAATCACCAATGTAGAAATTACAGAGTTGTTTACAATTCTAATTTCTAGACCGATATTTAATGTGTTAGCAGTGACTAAAACCTTTTGGAAATCTCTAAGAAATGAGTTACTATTGTGAAGAGAACGTTTTTTTTTTTAATTTGGAATTTTTTTAAATTGGAGGTCAAGAATTATATGGGTTATAAAGGGTAAAATGAACTATTAGCTATAGAAAAAGACTTTCTCGTGGTAAAGAAGTTCCAGCATAGTGCAGTGGGAAGGTGACATAATCTAGAAGAATAAGAACTAAGCCGTCCAGAGTCCTGGGTTCTGCTACTCCCTATTATTAACTAGCTGTAAGACTTTGGGCAAGTCTTGAAACCTCACTGAACTTTGTTTCCAAATCTGGGAAATGTGAGTCATAATCTTTACTCTGGCTCCTCATAGGGATGTTGTCACGATTAAACAGTAGCTTCCTCATTTGTAAATTGAGGGTTGCAGTTTAGAGCACTTCTTAATCTGGGGCAGTCTCAGAATCCCTTTGAAACTATGCAGACTTGTGTGTATATATTCATTTGTACATCTTTCTGGGTAGGAGATCTGTAGCTTTTGTCACATTCTCAAATAGGCAAGTGACCCAAAGAAGGTTAAGAAACACTGGATTTGAGAATCTCTAACGTTTCTACTCTTAAATTCAAATTTCATTCTTCCTCTCTGAATAATATATATGAAAGCACTTTGAAAGACTGCTAAACAAATGCAAAGTATCATTCTCCATCTCTCTTTATGGATCTAGCCTATGTAAAAGTCACAGCGTTACTTGAAAAGGTGATATTATATTATATTGCATGGATTATTGAATAAACATATTGCCTGGGGGGAATTTCTCAAATACAGGGTTCAGTATTGAGCCCATAGGAGAGTTAGAGTGTGTCACAGAGGCTTAGAGAAAATAGAAGGAAATCTAGGTGAGAGTGCAAAAATATTTTAACATAGGTTTAGTGTAGTTTAGTAGGGAGGCTTTAAACTAGTAATTAAAATAGCATTAGGCTATTGATGTAGTTCTAGTCTAGATTATGGCACTCCTAGCTATTTCTCAATTTCTTTTACTCTAAAATGATTTTACTAATTCATACCTCACAAGATTTGGGGGGAGTTAAGTTAGTTAGATTAAATTAATGTAGGTGAAAGTGTTTTTTTTTTTTAAGATTTTATTTATTTATTCATGAGAGACACAGAGAGAGAGAGAGAGAGAGAGGCAGAGACACAGGCAGAGGGAAAAGCAGGCTCCACGCAGGGAGCCTGACGTGGGACTCGATCCTGGTCTCCTCGACCCTGGTATCCTCGATCCTGGTCTCCAGGGCAGTGCTAAACCGCTGAGCCACCCAGGCTGCCCAGGTGAAAATATTTTTAGTCAACTGTACAGTGTTACACAAAAGCAAGGAGTTCTCCAGTCAGAGGAGGAAATTCCCACTATTCAGGATTTCCTACTGTGGAGGGGAAGTAGGTTAGGGGGGGCACATTGAGTTAGAGTACCCTTAACTACAGTGAAAAAAACCTGCAAAGGCAGGTTTTTTATCTAAGAAATAGTTGACTTGGGTTTCAGTTTACCTCTTTTTTTCCTTAATTTGCATCAGAATGGAGTGAAAAGAACATTTGGTTCTAGAACTTGTTTGCTTTCTTACTAAGAGTGAGTCTGAGTTCCTAGATAGAAGGCAGAGATGGGATTTCATGAATTTTTATGTTCACAGCCCTATGGAGGTATTCAAAAAGTCTATTCCATTGAAAGCCCGGCTAGTTACTTTCTCTAAGCAATGTTTCCTCTATTTGTAGGGATGATAATAATTAAAAAACAAAAAACAGGATACCATTTATTGAATACTCTATACCACATACTTTATACATGTTATTTTGTTCTAGCCTCATAGCAACCCTGTGAAATATATCCCCATTTAAAGATGAGGATTCTGGGGCACCTGGGTGGCTCAGTGGTTGAGCATCTGCCTTTGGCTCAGGTCGAGATCCTGGGGTCCTGGGATGGAGTCCCACATTGGGTTCCCCGCAGGGAGCCTGCTTCTCCCTCTGCCTATGTCTCTGCCTCTCTCTCTGTGTCTCTCATGAATAAATAAATAAACCTTTAAGAAAAAATAAAGATGAGGATTCTGAAGTTCATACAAGATAAGTGACTTAATACTAATATCATAACCACCTTGCAAATTTATTGGAAAGATAAAATTATGTAATGTACTTGATCATACTTTAAAAACTGTTTAGACTACATAAACATAATGCTGCTGCTACTGCTCTTTTGCTTTTTGTTCCTTTTGTCAGCTGCTCTAGCTTCAAAGATTTTTACTTTATGAATAAACAGTCTCCCTGTTGAACTAAGAGGATTCTTTGACAGAAGATTTAAGGTACATTGTAACCCAGAAATGCAGATTTGGTCATGTCAGAAAATGGTTATTGCTAGGTTATTTTTTTTTAATTTTTATTTATTTATGATAGTCACACACACACACACACACACACAGAGAGAGAGAGAGAGAGAGAGGCAGAGGGAGAAGCAGGCTCCATGCACTGGGAGCCCGACGTGGGATTTGATCCCCGTTCTCCAGGATTGCACCCTGGGCCGAAGGCAGGCACCAAACCGCTGCACCACCCAGGGATCCCTATTGCTAGGTTATTTTTGATTGTGACAGACCTATTATGTCACCAAGTAGCTGCTTCTGGGAGTTGAGAGAGAAAAGGAAAAAGAGGAACCATAAATGTCTGATGAGTGAGACCCTTTGTAAATATTTTGCTTGGAGCTCCTCCCACCTTTTCACCATTCAAATAGATTAAAATTTTGAAAACCAAGATATTCGGACCTAAAGCTAAGATTCAAGGTTGGAGTATCATCAGTTTTAACTGGTGAGTGCAAAACCAGGAACTTTTGTGGGACCAAGGCCAGGAATTGGCTCTGAATCTCTTGTTTTTTTGTGGAGCTGAGATTCATATTCACTGTAAATATGCAAAATTGAAATAAAGCTTCATAATATAACAAAGACAGATTTATAATTCTAGAAAGACACTATCTATTAGCCTGTCATTGGAGGAGTGGTGAAGTCAGATTAGAGGAAAACTGCTGATTACCATGGAGAGTTACCTTTTATTTCTGACAACTATATTTCTCCTTGGTTTTAAAAATACCTTTTTATGAAGCAATTTGGTTTTGTGCAATTTTTTCTCCTTAAAAAATTTATTAGGCAACCTGGTGGAGGAATTTGATCATTTATTGCACATTTACACATTCACTAATAATGATGGAAGATTTTTTGGTTGTCTAGTTTATCAGAGAGAGATGAGCCACACCATAAGAGAGGGTGGGGAATCTGGGCTCAGTGCCCAGGATTTTTCTTTGCTATTTGGATCACTGTGTTTGCTAGAATATCTAATTAATCCCACTTTTGGAGTAATGCTTATTGCTGATGGCCATTGCTGAACTGAAATATTAGGCCATATGTAATATATCTTCAATAAAATTTGGATTTAAAAGCCCTAAATGATGTATATATTTGACAGTACTTAATGAAAACTGACTAAAGGAATTCCAGAGAATGGGTAGGCTTACTAGTAACTTCTTTTCATTCATGTGAAAGGAAGTTCAGGATTATAAAATTAAACATAGAGAATTAGCCCAAAACTGAGGGTAGGATTATGCCAATTCTTGAATATATAGGTGGTTGTTGTTGTTTAAGTTTTGGTTCTTCTATTATATCTCTGGTGAAGGCCTTTCCTGAAGTTCTTTAAGACCAGTTCTTTTTGGAGTCCATTTTAGCCATAGTTAGACCATCAGGGGATTCTCTGATAATTCTCTTTTGAGTAATTCAATACATGGCATGATTTTCTCTTATTATTGAACCGATGCCTCAGCAAAGGGTTAGAAGAATTCTGCTGTTTGTAGCAAAAATCTTGTGCCAAGAGCATTAACCTTGAAGTTCTATACACTTTGCAGGTCAGGCAATTACCACAGTTATCCTATTTACTTATTTAAGGATGTGGCAAGAAGAGCTTCCAAAAAATGGACTGATAAATGTGAGTAGAGGGGAAAAAATCAATTTCTTTTTTTTTTTAAGGATAGACCCAGAACCGTAATGATGGAAAGAATTCTAAGATTCGGTTATAGAATATCTCTTGAACAGGTCAGGACAAATCGCTTGATGTATTGGAGTATGCCTGTGCAGTCAAGAGTGATAGAATATTTGAAATGAAACAGTACTTAAGAATTTGATCAAATCCACTGGTCTTCAAACTTTGTAAAGGCTTGAGTTCCTTTATTTAAACAAAATCTCATATACTTAATATGTAAAACAGGTTTAGAGGGAACTATTCTCCTTGAAGCTGAAGAGGTCGCACCTGTTCATATGCTTCCCCTTCTTTCCTTCTGAGCTTTGAAAATCAGTCATCTAATCCAACTCTTTTATTCGACAAATATGAATATTCATTTCTAAGAGGAGTGAAGCTACTTGTCCAAGACTGTATAAATAAAAAATGTCAGAGTTGATTCCCAGACCAGTGCTGTGCTCTATTTACAGAACTTTCTACTTCAGACACTCTGCTTCTTGCTTGGAACTTGGAGAAGAGAACAGTATTCTCTGGAATACTAGAGAAAATACCAGGGAATACTAGGGAAAAGTAATGTGGTCGGAGTTGTGAAGAAGTGGGTAATATGGATCGCAAATACTGTTCTCTCAGTCTAGAGCTCAACCATTCATAGGACAGGTATTTGTTGATTGTCTATGATGTACAAGGCATGGCTTGAGGCTATAAAGGAAGTACAGAATCCTACAATAGAAGAATGTTGTCTTTATCATTCTTTGCCTTGTATTTTCTCCTTGGATGTATGAACAAAAAAGGGGCACCTGGGTGGCTCAGTTGGTTGAGTGTCTGCCTTTAACTTAGGTCATGGTTTCAGGGTTCTGGGATGGAGCCCCCACTTCTGCTTAGTGGGTGGTCTGCTTCTCCCTTTCCTTCTGTCCTGCCCAGTGCTCTTTCTCTCAAATAAATAAATAAATAAATAAATAAATAAATAAATAAATAAATAAATAAATCTTTTAAAAAAGTGAACAAAATGATAATTTAGAGAATATATATCATATAGTCACTACATAGACAGACTCTGGAGACAGATTGCCTGCTTTGGAAGTGTGGCTCTGACACCTACCTTGGGCAAATTACTTAACTTCAGTACTTTAGTTTTCTCATCTGTAAAGTAGGAATAATAAATTACTTTCATCATAGAATTGTGAGGTTGGAATATGTACTTATATATAACTTAGAACAGTATCTGGCACATACTAGTAAATACTAGGTAAATCTTAGCTATAATTATGGTTATGATTAACATCTCTTATGTCACAGTGATAATTTAAGGGTCTCTTCTTTTTTATTTTTATTTTTTTTAAATTATTTATTTATTCATGAGAGACAGAGAGAGAGAGAGGCAGAGACATAGGGAGAGGAAGAAGCAGGCTTCCCATGGGGAGCCTGATTCAGGACTTGATCCCAAGCCCGGGGATCATATCCTGAGCCAAAGGCAGACACCCAACAAGTGAGCCACCCAGGCGCCCCCAAAGATCTCTTCTAAATTAGTGTTTTGGTTTTGTATATTACTGTGCATATTATTAAATCATATGGAAATTATATTCTGAATATCTAAATATCTAAGTCACCAAAGCATTATCAATTCAATTCAGTAATCTTCATTTCTTATTTTATAAAATGGCGTCTTTGGGATGCCTGGGTCCTGTACCAGGCTCACCGCAGGAAGCCTGCTTCTCCTTCTGCCTGTGTCTCTGCCTCTCTCTGTGTCTCTCATGAATAAATAAATAAAATCTTAAAAATAAATAAATAAAATGGTATCTTTAACTTGTCTTAGTCATTTCAGGTTGCCATCACAAAGTATCATAGAGAATGGCCTATAAACAACAGAAATTTATTTCTCACAATTCTTGAGGCCAGAAGTCCAAGGCCAGGGTGCCAGCATGGTCAGAGTGTCTGGTGAGGGCTATCTTCTGGGTTGCAGATTGACAACTTCTCATTACACCTCACATGGGGGAAAGAGCAGAGAGATGGAACAAACTCTTGTGTCTATTCTTATGAGGGTACTAATCCTATTCATGAAGGCTTTACCCTCATGACCTAACTACCTCTCAAAGGCACCACCTCCTAATACAATTACATTGGGTCTTTAGGATTTCAACATATGAATTTTGGGGGAACATAATCATTCAATTTATAATAATAAAATAATTTTAGTGATAGTTCTAATACTCTAGGTTTAGTGATCGTTCTTGCACTGTATATACACACTATATATATATATACACACACACTATACATACAAATATATATATGTTATATACTATATACAGTATGATATACTTCAGTTATTCACGATTCCTAAGATGCTTTATACATCTTAAATGGGAATCTTGATAATTAGAAATATATGACACTTGCCAGTGATAACATTGTACATTTCTTATTCTTTTCAATACATATGCTATCTTCTCAAATAAAAGGTAATACTAGGGATATAGACAAAGTCATGTATATCTCTTCATGTTTCCAGAGTCTAGCCTTGTATCTTGCACATAGAAGGCAATCAACAGATGTTTGCTATGTCATGAATTCTACTGTTAATGACAGCATCTCTTCTCAATTTTAGTTTTTCTTTTCTAATTTTAAACTGTCAGCCTAATTATAATATCTTCTCTACTAATTTTTCTTTGTTCTGCTGGATCTGAGGTTCATAAATTTGTTGAACCATGAATAAAAGCAAAAAGCTAGCACATGTAGGTAAGAGCCATATGCATTGCTTTAATGAATAGTCATAGTGACATATGGAGGAGGACTGCCCGATTAATTATTGGGTTTGATGGAGTTGCTGCCTGCCTGAATGAGTCAGTCCAGGGGCCAATTTATAGTGGCAAAATTCTGTGATGGGCTGGTCTGACCGATAAACAAAGTAAATAAATGAACCAAGTTGACTCAGTAGCCCAGATAATTTGCTAGATTAGCATGAAAATATTATATTGCTTCTTAACAAGATTATTTGCCTACTTTTTGGAAGTATGTAGAATCTCATGGTGAGATCCATTTACATGTATTTTCAGTAATAAATTTCTTCAGCACATATAAACAAAATGTTTTAGTTCTTTAGAACCAATGGTACAAACTGTCAGTCATGTTAATAGTTAAATGAACAGGTGTTTTTAGATTAACTTTTTTTTAAAAAACTAACTTTTAAAAGTAGTATAAACCATGAGTACTCAGGAAAACAAACTAAAATTCCACAGTATATAAATTGAAAAGTGTTTTCTTCCTGCCACTCCTAACTCCCTTATACTTCTTTCCCAGTGATAAACAGTGTTACACATATAATTTTATTTTAATTTTTAAAAATATTTATTTATTTATTTATTCATGAGAGACACAGAGAGAGAGAGAGAGGCAGACATAGGCAGAGGGAGAAGCAGGCTCCATGCAGAGAGCCCGATGTGGGACTCGATCCCAGGACTCCAGGACTACACCCTGGACTGAAGGCAGGTGCTAAATCGGTGAGCCACTCAGGGATCCCCCAGTGTTACACATTTTAAAAAACATTCTTCCTGATATTTTTATTTATTACACGAGCAGGATCATATTTCCCTATTTTCTTACAGTTTGCTTTGTTCTCTCTTAACGACATATCATACCCTGAATAGCCAGGGGAATATTGAAAAAGAAAACTAGAGCTGGGGGGATAACAATGCCAGATTTCAAGTTGTACTACAAAGCTGTGATCATCAAGACAGTGTGGTACTGGCAGAAAAACAGACACAGAGATCAATGGAACAGAATAGAGAATCCAGAAATGGGCCCTCAACTCTATGGCCAACTAATATTAGACAAAGCAGGAAAGACTATCCACTGGAAAAAGGACAGTTTCTTCAATAAGTGGTGCTGAGACAATTGGACAGCCACGTGCAGAAGAATGAAACTGGACCATTCTCTTACACCAGACACAAAGATAAACTAAAAATGGATGAAAGATCTAAATGTGAGACAAGAATCCATCAAAATCCTAGAGGAGGGCAGCCCTGGTGGCTTAGCAGTTTAGTGCCACCTTCAGCCCGGGGTGTGATCCTGGAGACCCGGGATGGAGTCCCATGTCAGGCTCCCTGCAAGGAGCCTGCTTCTCCTTCTGCCTGTGTCTCTGCCTCTCTCTCCCTCTCTGTGTCTCTCATGAATAAATAAATAAAATCTTAAAAAAAAATCCTAGAGGAGAACACAGGCCCTCCTCCTCTTTTTGAACTTGGCCACAGCAACTTCTTGCAAGATACCTCTATGAAAGCAAGGGAAACAAAAGAAAAAAATAAATATTGGTACTTAATCAAGATAAAAAGCTTCTGCACAGCAAAATAAGCAGTCAACAAAACTAAAAGACAACCCATAGAATGGGAGAAGATATTTGCAAATGAAATATCAGAAAAAGGGCTAGTATCCAAGATCTATAAAGAACTTATCAAACTCAACACCCAAGAAACAAACAATCCAATCATGAAATGGGCAGAAGACATGAACAGAAATTTCACCAAAGAAGACATAGACATGGCCAACAAGCACATGAGAAAATGCTCCACATCACTTGCCATCAAGGAAATACAAATCAAAACCACAATGAGATACCACCTCACACCAGTGAGAATGGAGAAAATTAACAAGACAAGAAACAACAAATGTTGGAGAGGATGTGGAGAAGGGGGAACCCTCTTGTACTGTTGGTGGGAATGTGAACTGGTGCAGCCACTCTGGAAAACTGTGTGGAGGTTCCTCAAAGAGTTAAAAATAGAGCTATCCTATGATCCAGCAATTGCACTGTTGGGGATTTACCCCAAAGATACAGATGCAGTGAAAAGCTGAGATACCTGCACCCCAATGTTTATAGCAGCAATGTTCACAATAGCCAAACTGTGGAAGGAGTTTCGGTGTCCACTGAAAGGTGAATGGATAAAGAAGATGTGGTCTATATTACATGGAATATTACTCAGCCATTAGAAATGATGAATACCCACCATTTGCTTCAACGTGGATGGAACTGGAGAGTATTTGGCTGAATGAAGTAAGTCAATCAGAGAAGGACAATCATTATGTGGTTTCACTCATATGGGGAGTATAAAAAATAGTGACAGGGATTATAGGGGAAAGGAGAGAAAATGAGTGGGAAAAATCAGGGTGACAAAACATGAGAGACTCCTAACTCTGGGAAACAAACAAGGGTAGTGGAAGGGGAGGTGGACGGAGGGATGGGGTGACTGGATGATGGGCAGTGAGGGGGGCACTTGATAGGATGAGCACTGGGTGTTATACTATATGTTGGCAAATCAAACTCCAAAAAAAAATATACATTAAAAAAAAAAAAGAGCTGTGAAAAACAAACAAAAGAAAGAGCAAGAAGATCCCCAAATTTCCGGTTTGGGCAATATATCAAATACTTAATAAATGTTTATAAGTAAAAGAAAGATAAAAGAGGGGTGAAAAAGAAAAACCACTGCTGGCAGGTATATAAACTGCTATAACCATTCTGGACAAAGTCTTGGTACTTAGTTAGGCTGAATATGCACATAACCTTTGACTTGTAATTCCACTATGAGGTATATACTCTAGAGAAATCTTGCAGTTATGTGCCAGTAAAAATGTTTACAGCCACACTTGTCATATGGACAATAAACTGGAAAAAATGAAATGTCCATTAACAATAAAATGTATAAATAAATAAAAATGAATAAAATATAGCTCTGTACATAAAAAAAACACAACATATCATAGACTTCTTCCCATACAAGAACATATAGATCTACCTCATTAAAAATAATTGTGTCTCTATGAATGTATCAAAATTTTACAACTTCCATATTAATGGACAGTGTTTACCATTACAATCAATGCTTCAGTGATCATCCTTTAAGGAGCATCTTTGTGCACTGGTAGATTTATCTGTAGGATAAATATCTTGAAGTACAATTGGGCAAAAAGGAAGTGAATTTGTATTTTAAATAGATATTGCCGACTTGTCCACTCAAAAGAATACATAAAAACGTCTGTTTCCTTATTTGGTGTTTTGCTATTAGTTTGTTTTAAATTTTTAAATTGTATCTTCTAACAGATATTTATTTTTTCTGCTCCTCATTTCTGAAAGCCACCCAAATGTCTTTAGGAGAACCATCTCTTTCCTGGGTAGCTCCATTAGTAATAGGTCAGGTGACTCAGTCATGGCCAATCAAGTGCATCAGATCTTCCTAATAAATTGCTTTTTGTTTTTTTAATGCCTTTATTTTTTCCAAATTTATTGAGATATAATTGACAAATAAAATTGTCTATTTTTATATTTAAAAGGTACAGTGATAGACATGGGCATTATGTAATGATTACTGCAATCAAGTTAATTAACACATCCATCACCTTACATAGTTACCCTAATAACATTGTTGTCTGGAGGAGGGAAAGCATGACCTACCTACCTTGTTCCAATGCCCAAAACTTCTGTGGGAGCATTAGGAGGAAGCGGTTTCTTTTTTACTGGACTGCAATGGGGGAGAATGTAGGCATGAAGTTGCTGGCTGGCACATTGCCTCCTTGTTGCATACAGTATGGTTAGGCATCCTGACTCTTGATTTCTGCTCAGGCCATGATCTCAAGGTCCTGAGATGAACCCTGCATGGGGTGTGGAGCCTGCTTGGGATTCTCTTTCCCTCTCCCTTTGCTCCTCCACTTGAGTACATGAGCTCTCTCTCTCTCTCTCTCTCTCTCAAAAAACAAACAAAACCAAAAACAAAACAAAAAACTAAAAAAAAAATCCTTTTCGGTTCTTTTTGCAAAGTACTTCACATAAGCAAATTGAATAATTCACATTGACAGATACAAAAGCAACAGTGAGGTTCAAAGAGATTGAAATGACTTGCTTAAAATCACACGCATAGTAAATGACAGTCAGTATTCAAAATCAGATTTATTGGTTCCAGATCCTCTGTGCTTCTCACCTCTTTCAGCAATGACAATCTAGATCTTATTTTTTTTAATCTATATCTTATTTAATGGAAGACTTAAAAAAATTTTTTTAATGATTTTATTTATTTATTCATGAAAGACACACAGAGAGAGGCAGAAACACAGGCAGAGGGAGAAGCAGGCTCAATGCAGGGAGCCCAATGCGGGACTCCGGGATCACACTCTGAGCCAAAGGTAGGCGCTTAACCACTGAGCCACAGGTGCCCCTAATGGGGGACTTTGATTCTCTCCCAATGCTTGTGGAGCCTTCCATCCTCTAATTTAGAATATGGTTGGCTCGTTCTTTCAGGCATGTCTTCTAACCCCCTTTCTGCTAGGTAATCAAGAAAATCTCACCCTCCCCCAAAAGGACTTGGCCTGTTATTAAATCTGGAGTTTACTCTCAGAGTCTTTGTTTTCCAAGATAAAATGATTAGTGGAAAAAGTATTAATTTAGCATTGAGCTAACCAGGTCTAGTTTTGATCCATTAATTCTTTCCTTTAGTAGTTGCATGGCGTTGGCCAATTTAATTAATTTTCCTGGGCCTCAGTTTCTTTCATTTGTCAAGTGAGTATGATAATGTTAATAATGTGTGCCTTACAGAATAACTGTGATGCTGGAGGTTTAAAGAATGATCATAGTACACATTCAGTAAGTCACTGTTACTATTAGCAGTGATTTCTTCAACTGGTAAGAGACCAAGCTATTATAGGCTCTAAAGACATTTGATAATATTTTGGGGATACTCTCAATATAAGGTCTTTCAGTTGTGTTTGGGAGTAGAGGGGGGAAGAGAATAGCCTGGTAAGAAGGGTACACATTTTGGATTTGATTGCCCTGTATTTGGATCTGAGTGTGGCATTTACAAGCTGTACAAATAGGCAGATTGTTTAATCACTTTGGGCTGCAACCTGTTCATCTGAAAACCAGGGAAAATAATACCAATTTCACAGAGGCTGTTGAAGCAACTGAAATAGAGTATATAAAGCATGGCAGTGATTTCAAAAATATTTGTCCTCCATAAGGCATTGTTATAGAAAGTCCCAATATTTGTTATATATGTCATTGTATTCCTCTTTGTGCTCTCAACACCTAGCAATCACATGGTAGGAACTAGAAAAAAATGTGTTGAACTGAATGGGCCATTGAGTTGAACAGTAAAACCATTTTGTACCCAAAGATTGTTTGTTTTTTAAAGATTATTTTCTACCCACCTTATTTCCATGTTCTGTTTTATTTTTATTTATTTACTTATTTTACATTTTACATTCCGATACCATGGCAGAGGACGCTTTGGGATCATGGAGAAGGTTTATTGCCATTACTTTGTGAAGTTGGTGGAAGGCCCCCCGCCTCCACCTGAGGCACGGAAGACAGCAGTCACCCATGCCAAAGAGTATATTCAGGAGCTCCGCAACCAGACCATTATTCACACTCTGTGATGGGGGATTCAGACTCTACAGTGTATATATTTTGCCATTTATTTCTTAAAAACAAACAGATTGGGGATCCCTGGGTGGCGCAGCGGTTTGGCGCCTGCCTTTGGCCCAGGGCGCGATCCTGGAGACCCAGGATCGAATCCCGCATCGGGCTCCCGGTGCATGGAGCCTGCTTCTCCCTCTGCCTTGTGTCTCTGCCTCTCTCTCTCTCCCTCTCTGTGACTATCATAAATAAATAATTAAAAAAAAAACAGATTAAAGATAAATGCTTTTTATGAAAAAAAAAAAAAAGGTTCCATACCCATTGTAGGACTTCAACTTATGACCCTGAGATATAGAGGCTCATACTTTAGCAACTGAGCTACCCAGGTACTCTATTTCCATGTTCTGTTTTAGAGTCTGTGGAAGAACAGCTTAAGACTATTCAGTCTTAATCTTTACCATTCAGTGGCCTGAGCAATGGGAGCTGCTGCTCAGTTTTCAGTGGCAGGCTAGGGGCTCTGGTCTTCAGTAGGGAACTGTTGGTTAGGCACCAAGGCCACATGCTGCCTTCAGGCGAGTTTGCAACCCCGGGCTCAGTAGCAGTAAACTCAAGCAGTTTACTTGGGCTGGCACTGTCCATTCACCCCAAAATTCCTTCTTAGTCATGGCCTTTTCAGTGGCAGCCTACTCTTCCTTTCCAATCTCTTTAGGGTCTCTGGAGAAATGGATTGGGCATGACCTCCTACAGGTGTCCATGAGGGATGGCGGCACACACTGAACTTTCCAGGTCATCACATACCATGTTAGACCCACTGAGTTCTCTTGTCCACATAGAAGAGAGTCCATGTTATACAGAGCAGTGGTTGGCAGGTTAACATAAGATGCCTGTGTGGGACGCTGGTGGTCAGCCCTGAAATCAGTAGCTACCAGAAAATTGGTTCCTGGAAGTCTGCCTGGATCTGGTTAGTGAACTTTCTGGGAGTGTCCAGCAATAGGAGTGGCTCCAGTGGCAGCAGCGTACTTTAGGAGAGCCCACTGGCCACTATTCTTGGAGGACATGGCACTGACATCAACCAGATTTTCTTTTTTTTTTTAATTTTTATTTATTTATGATAGAGAGAGAGAGAGAGAGAGGCATAGACACAGGCAGAGGGAGAAGCAGGCTCCGTGCACCGGGAGCCCGACGTGGGATTCGATCCCGGGTCTCCAGGATCACGCCCTGGGCCAAAGGCAGGCGCCAAACCGCTGCGCCACCCAGGGATCCCATCAACCAGATTTTCAATGGTAGCAATGGCACAAGTCATCAGCAAAAGTTGCTACCATGCCCCTTCAGATTTATGATGTAGATGCCATTACTTCAACTTTCGTAGATGTACTGTTCCACTTGGAAATCAGGGTTGGTGCCTACGTAAGTGGGTTCCTGTTGCAAAGAATTTGAGGACATCCTCCTCCTTCATCTGTAGGACATCACGGGCTCTGGACATTGTAAAAGTTTCCATTTAAATTATTCTGGGAGCCCAGGACTATACCATGTGGATCACTCTCTGGATAGTGCAGAGTGGCATACCTATTTTTTTTTTAAAGATTTTATTTATTTATTCGTGAGAGACAAACACAGAGAGAGGCAGAGACACAGGCAGAGGGAGAAGCAGGCTCCATGCAGGGAGCCGATGTGGGATCTGATCCGGGGACTCCAGGATCACACGCTGAGCCAAAAGCAGACGCTTAACTGTTGAGCCACCCAGGCGTCCCCAGAGTGGCATACCTAAAGTTTGATTACTGGTATGCTCTTCTGTGGCTGGAAATCCTAAAAAAGTAAAATGTTAATGGAGTTATTATGCTGAGTGAAACACCCAGGCTTAGGAACTAGTGTGCATAAGACCTCAAATTTCTTTCTGGCTCTCAATATGAGAGTCATGATTGTTTCCCTTGCGTCATCCTCCGCATGTGGCTTTTCATCTTACATTCTGGCTTTGCTCCAGGAGACGACACTGTCTTATGCCAGGGACCTGGTGAAAGGTCACACTCAGAATGGCCAGGCTGGGAGGAGCTCACTTAGCAGCGTGGGTTCCTAACTGCATTCTTTAGTGTTCTACCTCAGTGGGGTAAAAGCAAAAATGAAAAATTCTGAAAAGGCCTTAAATTTAGATTTTGTCCTGGCAGTTTTTGCTCTGAATTGCTGTAACCAGGAGTGAGTGAGTTTCTGTCATTTCCCCACCAAATAAAAAATGGAATTTATGATGAATCATTGTTAAATAGAGTGATCTGGACTTCTTCTTTTTAGCCTGGTGAGACCCATCCCAACCTTTTACAGACAGTTTCTTTAAAGAGAACTTGAGAAACCTCTGTCCTCTGGAGGTTTTTAAATGGATGCCAGCCCAGCTTTTATTAAACTGGGTTTATACATCATATAATTAATTGCTCATCTTGACATACCTCTTTCAGACTCTGCTTGAGCAAGGACAAAATGAGTTGAGGGTTCTCTTCTGCTGCAAATGCTGATCTTTAGTGGTTTTTGGTTGATGATGCTTCAACTTCATTTTTTCTATATTGTCCTTAAATTTCTTGAAGTTTCTCCCCTTTTCGGTCTTTTTCAAAATTTACATAGATTTTGTGTACTTAGGTTGTTATTCACTTCAACCCAATTCAAAGTTCTAGCAAACATTTACTGAGCACTTAGTTTATATAAAGCATTGATGGACATTTTTTCTAAAGCTTCAACACAGTCTTTAGAGCTGCAGCAACCAATATGGTAGCCATTATTCACATGTGACTGTTTACATTTAAATTAATTAAAATTACATGAAATAAAAATTTTTATTTCCTCAGTTGTACTACCCGTATTTCAAGTGCTTCATATAGTGAAGCACCACACACAGTTCAAGTGCCACATCCAGTGGCTACTGTATTGGATAGCAAGGTATAGAATATTTCCATCATTGTGGAAAGTTCTTTTGGATACTGCTGTTATTATGGAATTTCAGTTATTTATAACTACAACTCACTACTTGTCTTTCATTTATAAGATAGTCAAAAACTGTTCTTTCAGTGAGAACTTTTTTTAGCAATTCAAATAACATTTATTGAATTTTACTGGTAGGTAGTATGGGAAGTGCAAGGACAAATCAAATGTGTTTCTTGTCAAGGAACTAAAATAAATTGAGGAAAACTGGAACATAACACAGCTAATGAGATTGCAAGGAAAGATATGCAAAGCAATGTAGTAGAGGCATAGTCAAAGTATAATGGACTCATTTGAGGAGGGATTTATTTCTATTCTGCATCAGAATCTTCATTTGGAAGGGAGCATTTAGAAAGGAAGGGACATCAGGAATTCAGAAAGTCGGGACACATGGGTGGCTCAGTGATTGAGCATCTGCCTTTGGCTCAGGGCCTGATCCTGGAGTCCTGGGATCGAGTCCCATGTCGGGCTACTTGCATGGAGCTTTCTTCTCCTCCCTCTGTCAATGTCTCTTCCTTTCTCTCTCTCTCTCTCTCTGTGTGTGTCTCATGAATAAATAAATAAAATCTTAAAAAAAAAAAAAAGGAAGTCAGAAAGTCATTGTAGACATCAAGGGAAGAATATGAGTAAAGACATAAAATAGGGAAAGTAGTTCAGTCCGTGGCAGGTAATATAGCATAGAGATTCAGAGCAGAGCCTCTAGGGACAATCTGCCTGGGCTTAAAAACCTGGCAAGTAGATTCATCTTTCCGTTTCTTCATCTGTAAAATGGAGCTAATAATAGTAGCTACCTAACAGAGTATTTGTGAGGATTGAATAAGATAATGTTTTTGGAGACTTAGCACAATGCCTGGCTTACAGCAGGCCATTAGGGGAGGATCTGGGGGAAAGGGAGGTGGCAAATAACAGAGTCTGCCAACAGTGGCTGAATTTAGTATCTAAAATGAAATAGAGAATAATATCCCTTTCAGTTAAAAACCTGGAGGTAGCAATCCAAGAGTGGTATGTTGACTCTGTTCCACAAAATCTTCAAGGACCCACTTCCTACCAGTTTTCTGCTTTGCAATCCCTGGTATGGCCCTTGTCATTAAAGTCCAGGAGGAACTTTAATCATGACATTCATGTCCCAATCAGCAGGAGGAGTAGACATCCTTTGTCTCTTAAGGTTCTCAGAAGTTGCAGCCTGACATTTCCACTTGCATGCTATTAGCCTGAATTTAGTCACATAGCCACACTAGCTGTAGCGGACACTGGGAAACATCTTTTTTTTCCTGGGTGGCCTTGTTTCCAGCTTAAATTTTTATTACTAATAAAAGAGGGGGAAAGGGATTAGGAAATTAGCAGTCTTGGGGCACCTGGGTGGCTCAGTGGTTGATCCTCTGCTTTTGGCTTAGGTCATGATCTTGGGGTCCTGGTCGAGTTCCACATCAGGCTCCCTGTTGGGAGCCTGCTTCTCCCTCTGCCTATGTCTCTGCCTCTTTCTGTGTGTCTTTCATTAATAAATAAATAAAATCTTAAAAAAAAAGGAAATTAGCAATCTTTGTTATACAGAGGAACAAGATTGAAGCCAGATGACAGAGGTCTTTAATGCAGTCCAAGGAGTTTGTACATTTATTGCTTGGGTTCTGTGGAGCTACTGATACTCTCAGCATAGGGAGTTAATACAATTAGAGGCTATTCATGGTAATGGACTTGGACATGGTTCCTCAAACCAGCAATACTCACTCTAGCAATATTCAAATACTTTCAAGAACAGTTACTTTCAATTAAGAGAAAAAGGAAAACATTTCCCCTTGTGCTTCCAAAAATCTTTCCCATTTTCCTTCCTCTTTAAGGAAGGGAAGAGGTAACCTGAGGGGAGGAAATGTGAGAAGGCACTCCTTCCACCTGGCAGCTCTCTCTTAGACTTCCTCCAGTGTATCATTGGCCCTCTCAAAATGTGCTGAGAATGGAAATCAGTTCTTTATACAGCTGGGTAATGCCAAGTAAAGGCAATTGGTATCTTTTTATCAGAATATTGTGCTCTGAGTACTTTATGCTTATCTTAGACACTGCACTATTGACAGTGCACCTGACTAGAGTCGAAGCATCTTGAAAACAGAGTTCAGGTCTTGAGTCTATATCCTCCATATATCCTATATCCTATTTAACACAGTGCCTAGTGCAAGGCATACATAAAGTTGTCAAATGTCTGCATAAATGCTGAATGTATGAATGCTGCCTAGATACTGTAGACTTTAAAGAAGCTATACCAGAGCTTAAATCCTTATACTGTTGATTATTACTGAGTCTATGGTGAAAGCATTTCAGGCAAAGGCTAACAAAAAGATTTACGTGAGGTGAAGTCCATAATTGTGGTTTTGTTTGGAATGCACTGGACAGTGAAACAATGAGATCAGGTCAAATAATTTATGTTAAATTCTAAAGGCTGTCTTTTCTTAGTCTTTGTTATTTTTATCACTACTTTACTTAGACAATAAAAATATACTGATTTTATGTGCTTACAAAATATAACTTGAAGTCAGCCCCTCCAAAAAGATTTTTTAATTTTAATTTAATTTTTTTAAGTATTCTCTGTGCCTAACACAGGACTTGAACTCATGACCCTGAGATCAAGAGTCATATGCTCTATACTGAGCCAGCCAGGCACCCCCAAAAAGATCTTTAAATCAACAAATATTTACTGAGTACATGTGAAACATTATGGTAAGGGCCATAGGAATGACACTAATAAAGAACCAGTCCTTGATTTCAAGGAATTTATAATCAACAAACACTGTACTAGGTTGTAGGAATCTAAGTATGGTTGATGAGGTTCCCACCCACATGATACTTACAATATGTTATGAAAAACAGATAAATGGATGATTACATGTACTGTGATCTAGTGTTTGAATGTTTCTCAGGGCCAAATATATATATTTCGTTAAAAATTTGAAGAAATTTGTACATTAGAGATTTTGGAAAGTCTGCAGACTTGTTCTAGTTAACTAGTATATAAAATGTTTTCAGGAGTTGGATATATTTCAGGAGTGGCAGTGATATGACATGCAACCAGGAGGCAGAGAGAGACGGAGGGGAGAAAAAAAAAAGAGGGTTGATCATTTTGAGGTGACATTAAATTATCTTTTGACACCAGCTGTATCTTTTTTATAACAGAAAGTGGAAACAACTCTGTCCTTGACCTTCAAAAAGAAATTGACTTGCCTAGCTTAACTATTCAAACAAACAACTGTGTACTCTCTTCAATTCCTATGATGATTTTGATTTACTGTAAATGACTGAATTTAATGAACTAAATTATGCTATTTAAATGCATTTTGTGAATGGTATTGTAGTTTGTTACAAAGCATTATGTCTATGCTAAATTGTGCTGTAAATGATATGGTATGGAACATATGTGCTGTATTCATAATTTAACTGTTGCTATGGAGTACCTTCTTGGATAGGGCATACTGAAAAAAGGAGCCTTTATTTACCTGGTGAAATGAAGGTGATATCTCAGCAAATCACTAGGTCTTACTGACCTTGGCAGAATTACAGTGCTAATATTTTCACATGGATGAACTGTTCTTGAACAATTTCTCTAATGTATATGGCAGAAATAGGCTTTCCATTAAAACTGGGTCTATATGGTATATCTCCTCTTTCCATTTTTTTCCCCTTCAACAAACATTTACTGCAGTCATTGCAAGGATAATTCCACCTCCATTAAGGTACATGTTTTCTCCTGGCTCTCAAATGGTAGAGATAATAGAATATAAAGATTCATCCTGCAGTTATGCTGGTGGTCTCTGAAAGGACTTGCATTAAATAACGCACTACTTTTCCTCTTTCTGAATAATTCTAGAAAACTTTAAAAAAAGAGTAAACATTGGAGCCAAAATATCACCTTTATTACTAATAATAAAGTTGACTGAGTTGGCTTAGTGTGGGAGCCAAGTTTTCTAACAATATCCTGACTTCAGGGACGCTATCTTCTAGGTCTTAGGCTTCTTTCCATGGAAAGATGGCTGAAGTAAGATTTTTAACATGGAAGAGCAAAGAATTTGTGCTTTTGCTGGATAAACTCATCTCAAGAGAAAAAAGAGTTGAGCTAATTGGAATATGTCTAGTTATTCTTTACAAAATGTACCAGTTAGGTTTGAATGTGTGGCACTAGAGGGCTTAGCGCTCTTCATAGGAAGGAAACCTTAAGCATAAGAAAATCATTCTCCAATAACAAGTAGAGTTTTTTTTTCAAGTAATTGTTTAAAAGTTTAGTGCTAGAGAAAAATCCACAGAATTTGTCATACATTTACGATGATGCTTCCATTTTTCCCCCCTCTAAGGAGTATCTTCATGACAGCAGTACTTCTGTTATTTGATGGAAGGTGAAGACATAGCAGCTTTTGGGGTGGTCACAATTATAAGTTCAGGAAAAATTGCTTGGAAATTAAAGGGTCATTCTCAGTACTTTAATGCTGACCATTCTACTATGCTGACATAGCACAAGACAGAGTCAAAAGACTGGTTCTAGGAGAAGTTTCATGATCCTTAACTCTTAGCTTGGGCTACCATAGCAAAATACTATAGACTGTGTAGCTTAAACAACAGACATTTATTTTCTTGTAGATCAGGAGGCTAGAAATCCTGGAGTAGAGTTTCAGCATGGTTCGTTTGTGGTGAGGACTCTTTCTGACTTGTAGGCAGCTGTCATCTTGCCAAATCCTCACATAACCTCTTCTTTTTGTGCACTCAGAGACAGTGCAGCGAGTATCCTCCTTGAAAGAATACTCATCGTATCATATCTGGAACGCATCCTTATGACTTCATTTAACCTTTAATTACTTTCATATAGGCTCTGTCTCCAAATGCAGTCACATTAGAGGTTAGGGCTTCAGTATGAATTGAGGGGGTGAGGCACAATTCATTGCATAGCAAGCTCATTGTGTCACCAGGCAGGTGATTTCTGTGTCATTTTCCCTTCCTATAAATGGGAGTTTATGCCTGATGTAACCTTATAAGGTTAACAGTACGTCAAGTAAAATCATAAGCATTGATTCTAAAGTGTTTAAAGTGCTATGCAAATCCCATTATTTTTACTTATTTCTAAATTTGTACTGAGGATAGGCTTTTTTTTTTTTTTGTTTGTTATTTAGCCATCCATAGTTCTTTTTTTCTTACCTGAGTATTTCTGGATGGTAGATAAGAAAAGGAAATTATGTTTGGTGATCTTACCCCTTTAAGAAGATATCTTTTGGCTGGTTCAGTCAGTGGAGCATGTGACTCTCGATCTCAGGGTCGTGAATTTAAGCTCCCTGTTGGGTATAGAGCTTACGAAAGAAAGAAAGAAAGAAAGAAGAAAGAAAGAAAGAAAGAAAGAAAGAAAGAAAGAGAAAACTTCTTTTGGAAAGAAAGAGAAAACTTCTTTTGGAGGTAGAGAACATAGGCATTGCACAATAAGAAATGTCGATTTTTCCATAGTAACTTCTAACATTCAGGAACTAGATTTCACAACCAACCAATCCTCTGGCACGAAATAAGAGTTGAGTTTTATTTTGATCGTTTTGGAAATAGAGTTTTTGGATCAAATGAATGAAAGAGTTAAGAGAAGAAATCTATAAATCCCATCTCTAATTATACTACAAAAGAATATCATAATGTCAATACTGGACAGAGAATATTAAGCTGGTGGGTGAATTTTCTCATTTTAACGAGATTGCTTCTGAATTTAGCTTAGAGTTAGGGGTATGCAAATAACTAGACAGTCAATTTTGATGAGTTCCTGTAAGAAGAGAATCAGTCATTTTTCTGTCCTGTGTTTGGCATATTTCTCAGAGTGATTCATTTAACAGGTCTCTTGGTAATATTCTTTCTGTATTTATTTTAGAAGCAGAAGTAAATGGTACAACTAATATTTTTAAATGTTGTAATGGCAAAAAAAATAATTTGAACTCAGGGCTAATTTACTTGCTTTTTCTTACTTTGGGAGCAGGAGCAATATGATTCTTATCAGGGATGCAAAACTGGCAATACAATATGCAAGTTGAATGTTAGAGCTGGTGTGTGTGGGTCATTGATAATTAGAGAAACTTTAAGTTTCTTTCTTCATTATTGGCCCCTATGAATGGGTATGGTTGAAGCAAATAGAAGTCAGTTTGTTTGTTTGTTTTATTAGTTTCAGAGGTAGAATTTAGTGATTAATCGGTTGCATATAACACCCAGTGCTGATTACATCAAATGCCCGGAAGTCAGTTTTGACTGTACAATTTTCCACATCAACAACATGGAATTATAATGTCAGAGATTTTACATGTTTCTGAATGCCAGAAACAGAATTTTGGCAGGTTATTCAGCGAGGCTCTTGGCTGATATATAGATAAGATTTGGAGACTTGGGAAAGCAAAGCCTATAAAATGGAATGAACTCTTGAGACATGTGTTTAGAGACCTCAGGCCACACTTGCAGATGGCAAAACCAAAACCAAGAAATAAAAATGATTTGTTTAAAGTTACCCAACAAATTAGTGATAGAGCCAGAACTACCCTAGGTCTCCTTATAGTCCAATATTTCCTATATACAAGAAAGTTACAAGTATTACAGTCATCCTATGGAGAAGTAAAAGCAAAGGAAATTCCTAGTTTGAACACCAAAGCATTTACAATCATAGAATCAGGTCACCTGAATGTTTAAAAAGACTTAAAGATGAGGTCTTTTTTTTTTTTAAGATTTTATTTATTTATTCATGAGAGACACAGGGGGAGAGAGAGACACATAGGCAGAGGGAGAAGCAGGCTCCTTCTGGGGAGCCTGATGCAGGACTCAATCCCAGGACCCCAGGATCACATGCTGAGCCAAAGACAGACGCTCAACCACTGAGCTGCTCAGGTACCCTAAACAGGCTGCTTTAATGAAGGCATTGATTTTAGTCTCTGTGACCAGCATTTCATCGTCCTGCAAAATGAGGGCTGATGGATAAAGAAGATGTGGTTTATGTATACAATGGAATATTACTCAGCCATTAGAAACGACAAATACCCACCATTTGCTTCAACGTGGATGGAACTGGAGGGTATTATGCTGAGTGAAGTAAGTCAATCGGAGAAGGACAAACAGTGTATGTTCTCATTCATTTGGGGAATATGAATAATAGTGAAGGGGAATATAAGGGAAGGGAGAAGAAATGTGTGGGAAATATCAGAAAGAGAGACAGAACATAAAGACTTCTAACTCTGGGAAATGAACTAGGGGTGGTGGAAGGGGAATAACACAGTGCTCATCCCGTCACAGAATAACACCCAGTGCTCATCCCGTCAAGTGTCCCCCTCCGTGCCCGTCACCCATTCACCCCCACCCCCCACCCTCCTCCCCTTAACAGCAGCTGAGGAAAGGAAGGAAATAATTCTTTATAAAGTTAGTAAGTAAAGGATAAAATTCATTGTAAATTTCTGAAATATCTCTCATACTTAGTGGCAAAGTTGACTATTTGCATTGGATTGAAAATTACTTTTAGAAAATCTTGTAAGCCAATGCGGTAGGAACCAAGCATGAGATTGACTTTGGATCAGGTCTGGACTAATATATTTTGGTTTTTGCTAGAGACATTTAAAATATATCTATAATGCATTTAAAAGTATTTTTAGGTTACTTGATTGATTGATAAAAATATTTTATTTATTTTTTCATGAGAAACACAGAGAGAGAGAATGAGAGAGAGAGAGAGAGAGGTAGAGACACAGACAGAGGGAGAAGCAGGCTCCATGCAGGGAGCCCTACGCGGGAATCGATCCCAGTTCTCCAGGATCAGGCCCTGGGCTGAAGGCGGCGCTAAACCGCTGAGCCACCCGGGCTGCCCAGGTTACTTGATTTATGATTAAACTTGGTATAACTTCATTTTTTGGGGGTATATAATTTCCATCAAAATTGGAAAATTTTTGGTCATTATTTCTTCAAATAGTTTTTCTCTTCCCTTCTTCCCTCTCTTCTCCTAGGACTCCAATTACTCATGTAATAAGCTACTTGAAGTTGTCCCACATCTCACTGTCCCACAAGTCACTGTCCATTTTTTTTTCAGTCTGCAATGTCAAACTACTCTTAATCCTATCTAGTGTATTTTTCAGATTAGAAGTTTGATTTTTGTGATTTTTATATCTTCCATACTCCTTTCATGACTTAATGAATTTGGGGTGTTAGACACTGAATTTTATGTTGTTCAAGTGCTTGATTCTTTTGTATTCCTATAAATATTTTTGAGCATTGTTCTGAGCATTCAGATAACTTGGAAATAGGTTGATCCTTTTGCGATTTGCCTTTAAGTTTTGTTAGGTAGCACCAGAGCAACTTTGAGTCTAGAGCTAATTTGCCTCTACTATTGAGACAGTATCCTTCTGGATTCTCTAACTGTTGCCTTATGTGTTTTAAGGTGTTTGTTCTGTTTTGTTTTTAATTCTGGCTGTGAGGATATTCCCAGCCCTGTGTGAGCTCTGACAATTGTTCCACCTGCTCTTTTCCAGTGATTCTTTTTTTTGCCTTGAGTAGTTACCACTTGTGTATGTGGTGATCAACACGCAGCATGAGACTTGGAGGGTAACCTCTGCAGATCTTCAGAACTCTCTCCCTTGGTACCCTGCTACTACTCTCTTCTCCCTGGTCCTCTGTCCTGTGAATTATAGCCACCTTGGTTTCCCTAAATTCTCAACTCTGTCTCTCAACTCAGGGAGACAACTTATTTTACTTCCCCTGTACTGCCTTTTGTCCAATGTCTGAAAACTATTTCACTTATTTGTCTATTTTTTTAGTTATTACATCATAGCCAAAAGTAGCATCCTAAAGGTCCATATATTTTAGGACTCTTAAGTGAGAAGAATAGTTTCTCGCTTTCTGTTAGTATATGCTAAAAATGTTTAATACGTAGTATTTAAAGGCATTTATATAAACAATTGAAGTCTTTCTTTGGGGAAATTAAAACAACAAAACTTGATTGCATATCACGTTTTCATATTTTGCAGATGTTAATATTTAATCATATGCAGAACCATTTAGCTTAAGTGCATTAATGTAACTCATTTAAAAGAGGCCAGTAATTGTCCCATTAACTCCCAGTCTGGATGTTATCTGCTCTGCCCTGCTGGTAAGGCCAGAGGGGGACTCTTCTATTGGCACCCACAGAGATTGCTCTGATCTGTTGAAAATCCTGTTAAAATCTAATTACTTAGGAGAATCAGCCAGGGAATATCTAATGAGCTCTAGGAAACCCACTGGAAGAAATTCTGTGTTACTAACGAATGAAATGTCTTCTGTCTTTCAATTACACTGGTACCACATGAATGTAATTGCTGCCTTATAAAATGTGACTCTTGTTTTTAATTGTGTGTCATGAGTTTTTTTGATCATGTGAAAATAACTTAATTTCTCATGGAGAAATGACGGTGTAAAGCTTAAGAAGGTTTACTTTATTTCGTCATGAATATCCGATAACTGGTTGTTAACAAATGCTTAAAAAATGTATGTACATTATTTAATGAAACCACTACACAGGTGTGAAAACATGATGATTAAAAGACATTGAATTTTAAGTCTAGAATGAAAAACATGTTTATCAGGAACTCTGAAAAGGAATAGTCTCTGCAATCATCTTAAAAATATTGGCAAAAGAAATGGATTTATTAAAAATGAAAATTCATTTGTCTCACTTATTTTGTAAATATATTCTTGAGACTCCTAGTGTAGTTTACATTTCTCCTGTCTTTAGCAATCAGTAATGTCTTTTTTTATATTTACCCTTACTTTGTATTTCAACTTTGTTGACTTCCATTTCTCTATATTTGGGACTTTGTTTTCTTAAAATTGGATGTTTGGTTAAGACGATGGGCTTTGTAGTGAAGTAGACCTGAGGTACTCAAATCTTGGTTCTTATGTTCACAACAAACACCTTAATCCTCTGAGTCTCAGTTTCCATTTCTATAAAATGGGACACTAATTAATATGTATAGTACTGCATAAGGTTGTGAGGATTTTGTGAAGTAAAGCATATAAAGTGCTTAGCATAGTATTGTGCATGTTGTAACTGTTCAAGAGATGGTAGTTATTATTTTCGAAGACTAATTAAAATTTGGAATATAAAAGAATTGTGATATCTAAGATTCATTAAAAACTAATGTAGGGTGAATTTCTATTATCCTAATGTATTTCTATCACCATGTTCATATTAAATTTGTTGAAAAAATTAAAAGGGATCTATTTTTAGTAGCATGTCAGTGAACTTCATTCCAAAGTTTATCAAGTTTTTAGCTAATGTGTCATTTTATAACATGGATTGATTTCAGCAGATGACACCAGAAACAAAATGTGGTTTGGTGATGCATTACTTAGAAAAATATCTGTCTTAGTGATAAATTATTATTGGAATATTATATAAGATTTTAATGATTGAGGAGAAAAAAGACTATTATATATTATTTCAACAATTAACAATGTAACTATTATTTAAAATTATTATCTGGCCTATAGAACTCTGGCAGTTGAAGTACTTAAATTGGCAGTACTTTTATTTTCAGTCATTTGATAACATGTTAGAATTAGATTTCCTTTTTTTTGCCTAAAATATAGATTAAAACATTTTTTAATCAGACTATTTGGAAATTGATATACAAGTAGCCTTATAAAATGATTTTTGTGTATTGTAACTGGATGAAGAGGTAGAATTGTTATAATAACATTTTCACTTAGAATAGGCTCTTTTGTGCTTAAAATTCCTTTCTTGTATAACTCATTCATTCTTACAGCAATTTTATGAAGTAGTCATATAGCTGTATTATAAAAGGAAACAGAGTTTTTTATACACATAGCTCTGATTATATTTCTAGCATAAAAGATACACATACAAATTAGGATATTTCAATAAAAGAATATTTAAATACTTAAAATAATTTGCTAATATTTGTTAATTTCTTTATGTGGATTTAATTCTTAAAAATATATATTTTTAAAAAAGGTGTTATTTAGTTATTCATGAGAGACACAGAAAGAGAGGCAGAGACACAGGCAGAGGGAGAAGCAGGCTCCATGCAGGTAGCCCAACATGGGACTCGATCTTGGGACCACGGGATCATGCCCTGAGCCAAAGGCACACACTCAACCACTGAGCCACTCAGGCGTCCCTAATTCTTAAAAATATCTAATTGAGAGGTAATGCTGTTATTTAGTAAGGAAAGATGTTAGATCTGATTAATTTCTGGTGACTTTCACTATTTGTTTAAAAGTTTATGTATAATAAATGAACATGAACTTATTTTATCTGGCAGGAATTAGTTTGCTGTAATCAAGGACCCAACATCAGCTAATTAATTCATTCAACTAATATTTACTGAGGGCTTATTATTTGCCAGAATGGGAACATAATGTTGAACAAGGCAGGCAGGGAAGAAGAATTAGCAGATTTATTATTAAAGCTAATATTTTGCCACATTGTCAGTTCATGAAACTTCACTCAGCTGAAGTCCTTGACAGAAAGAGCTTTGGTTGTTGATATTGGTATATGAAACTACTGGCTCAGCCTGCCTTTGCTGGGGAATTCAGATATTAACTTGATTAAGTTAGCACATCTTCATTAACCAGTTTCTGTTGACAACAGAAGACAAATACTTTGACAATAGAAGTAAAACCAAGAGAGGTAATTTTATAACTTTCCCTGTGCCTTTCTTAAATCAAACTGTCTGCTTGGCAAACTTCAAACGTTCAAACCTCTATAAAGCATGTGACCTTGTTCCCCCTCCCACCCCGAGCCCCATCCCGCCACACACACACACACACACACACACACACACACACACACACTTCCACAACTTTGCCTGGCATGTGGTAGGTGCTCAATGGTGCTATTGAGTTAGCATAATTAATAGTTCTGTTATTCTATTAGGTTATATTTCTAGTTCTGTTATTGATTCCTTTGTGATATCTGGCAAAAGCCAAGTTATAGGACCCCTTACTTTTCCTGCATAAAAATGAATACTTTGTTTCCAGAAACCTGATTAAATTACATTGAAGACTGTAAGATATTAGTTTGAATTATATGAGATTGTGATATTTGATCATTTTTTGACCTGCAAAAATGAACATTTTATTTAATTAAACCTAATATTATATTTCCTGAGGTGTTTTAATGTGACCAAAAATAAAATCATCAAAATAATCACAACTCCAAATGTGTTAATTACATCACTACTTATAATTTTCTTTCTGCCTTTCTGTTTCACCTTTTTTTTTAAATTTTTATTTATTTATGATAGTCACACAGAGAGAGAGAGGCAGAGACACAGGCAGAGGGAGAAGCAGGCTCCATGCACCGGGAGCCCGAGGGAGAAGCAGGTTCCATGCACCGGGAGCCCGACGTGGGATTTGATCCTGGGTCTCCAGGATCACGCCCCGGGCCAAAGGCAGGCGCCAAACCGCCGCGCCACCCAGGGATCCCCTATCTGTTTCACCTTGATTGCTGATTTTGGACTTACTTTCTTCACTGAATGGTATTTTATTACCAAAAAATTAATTGCATAATATACCTGTCATTCCAAATACTAAATTATATATTTTTTAATGTTAATGATCCTAGAGTCCAATAGGCTAGGTCTAGCAAGCAGTATTATTTGACTCCTTTAAGGACTTCTATGTATCAGGGGATGGTGGGTAGTGTTTAATTTGCAAATTTTGTTATAGTTTAAAAAATCCATTTCTTTTAATATTAGAAAGTACATATAAGACTAATTTTTATTGTTTCTGACAAATTGGAAGATTTCATTGGTTTATAATCTGAAAATTATTACTGTTTACTCTGAAGTTTTACTTGAAACTAAAATTTCAAGCCCTAGTCCACTAATTCTGATTTGTTCTGATAATACTGTGAATAAACTTATAAGCTTCACAAAATATGGTTATGACAAAATATTTCTTCCAGAAATTAATATTCTATCTCCAAAGAAACAGGAATATTCCAAAAGTTATCTTTTTCTGGAAAGGCCACAGATGATCATTCTTTCTTTCTTAATAAAAAGCAACCCCACTGAATGAGCTAAAGCTCCCCTAAGGTAAAGCCTGAGCTGCTCTGTTTAAGGAAAGGCGACATAATTTAATTTGCTTAACATAGGGCATCTGGAAGATGGTGGGAGAAGAGAGATGTAACCTGGCTCTTTATGCAAATACCAGGAAGTCCTTGTAGCTACTTATCACTTAATCCAGCCACTTATCACTTAATCACTGAGCAAGTAACTCAAATGAGTGGTCCCCAAATTTGGGGCCTGTGACAAGGCTTTTATTGGTTGTCAGCAAAATGGAGGGGCGATGGGGAAGGACAATATAAATTTTCCATAAAGCTTAATTTATTGAATCAAAAGGACTGTTTATGTTTTTTACATACATATATATTTAAATGGAGCCTACCTGTTCTTTTAAAGAAAATTCTTGGGACGCCTGGGTGGCTCAGCAGTTGGGTGTCTGCCTTCCGCCAAGGGCATGATGCTGGAGTCCCAGGATAGAGTCCCACATTGGGCTTCCTGCTGGAGCCTACTTCTCCCTCTGCCTGTGTCTCTGTCTCTCTCATGAATAAATAAAATCTTAAAAAAAGAGAAAATTCTTTAACAGCAGTTTTAGGTTCATAGCAAAATTAAGAGAAAGGTACAAAGATTTCCTGTATGTCTCTGTTCCCCAACTTGCACTGCCTCTCCTATTATCAACATCCCCTTAGCAGAATGGTACACTTGTTACAATTGATTGACCTACACTGATACATCATTATCACCCAAAGTCTATATAGTTCACCTTAGAGTTCACTCTTGGTCTATTCTGTGGTTTGGACACAGGTATAATGATATGTATCCACCATTAGCATCATACAGAATAGTTTCGCTGTCCTTAAATAACTGTGCTTCATCTATTCATCCTTTCTCTCCTCTCCTCCCTGCAACCACTAATCTTTTTACTATCTCTGTAATTTCACCTTTTCCAGAATGTGCATATAGTTGGGATCATATAGTACGTAGTCTTTTCAGATTGGCTTCTTAGTAATATGCATTTAAATTTCCTCCATGTAATATAATCTATCTTTTATGAAATTATAGTAGATGATTTTTTTAGTGTTCCTATTTGCCAAAAACAAAACAAAACAAAACAAATAATAATCCTATATAACTCCTCCTAATATTTTTTGAAATGTCTTTGAAACCTAAAAATTTTGGAAACATCTATTTTATATACTGTTTTCTCACCTGTTAAATGGAGGTAATGATTCTATTTTGTTGGATTAGTATGATGATTAAATGAGATACAGAGGTAAATATACTTGGGATAGTACCTGACACTCTATGGATGGTTCTGTCTTTAGTCCAACTGAAATGCTGGTGTAAGCCCCAAGGTTTCATCCAGTTTTCCTTTCAGGATAGTGGTAAGTTCATATTGGGACATTACTTGGCACTTACTAGATGCCAAATAAATATTTTTTGAGTTTATGGGATACTAAAGTAGAAGTCTTATAGGTAGATGCGTATTAGGGTCAAGAGTTCTAGAATGAGTTCTAGAGGGGAAATCATTAGTATAGCATAGATGGTAACTGAAGTCAGGGAAGTATGAAGACAAGAGGATCTGGGACACAATGTAATGATTTAAAGCCCATGATGCTGTGTTGCCTCCCCATCATATATGCAGAAGAGGCATAAAGGTCAGGACATCCTACGATGTCAATGTCCTCAAAGTGGTTGTTTGTTCTATGTCCTTAATTTTTTGGACTTCTCATTCTAGATGAAAGTGTGAAAGTTTTTGGTTTCTCCTTATTGAATCTCTCATTCCAGAGCTAGAACCTCTTTTCCTATAAGGTCTTAGTCACTCTGGGTGCTGTTGGCACTAGAGATAATCCTTCAGGGTGACAAAAAAATTAGAACTAAGAGATTATTTAGGGGCTCTTGAACAATGAAGTTGGGTTATACTCTGATAATAAGTATATTCTTCCCTGAAGAATGATCCACCCTACTAGAGAAGCATAACCTCTTGACAGAGCATGCAGCTTGATAAGAGGTGCATGTGGAAAGGTAATAGAGAAAGGAAACCCTAGGCTAGCCAGCCAGAACTAATGAAGCCAGCCTGGCAATCAATGGAATGACAGATGTAGCCAGATCACTCTCACACTCAACAGAGATGTATGGTTTTCTTACTACTGTGTAAAAAGGTGGCCAGAAAGACCTTTGTGCAGCCTGGCCTTTGTTACCGGCTGTCTGGCCATTGGTAGGACTTGTCTCTGTTTATAGTACCCTCCCTATCTCATCCCAAGGGACACATTTACTCTATATAAACCCCATTCTCATGGGCTGGGTGAGTCTATCCATTTGAATAGTTTTAAAGTTTTCTTGTCATAATTTTAATTCCTGGACTTTATGGGAGTGGGCCTGAGCTAAGATGTGAAGTTGGCAAAATTCATTGTCCACAACTCTGGGATTTTGCCTGTGGCCCTCTCTTCCTGGCTTCCTGGTGCCCTCTTCCTTTCAAGAGACCATACATCATATTTACACAGTCCCCTTCTTAATGGAGATCAGAGAGACAATGTGATAAATCAGTAAACAATATTTACGGTAAATGCAACTTCCTTAGACCCCTAAAAGCTAATCTGTATTCATACCCATCCTTTTCTTCTAGTTTAAATGTAAGGGATATTCATCTTTTTTTTTTTTAAAAGATTTTACTTATTTATTCATGAGAATACACAGAGAGGAGAGAGAGGCAGAGACACAGGCAGAGGGAGAGGGAGAAGCAGGCTCCATGCAGGGAGCCTGACGTGGGACTCAGGGCTGCAGGACTCGTTCTCGGGTCTCGAGAATCACACCCTGGGCTGCAGGCAGGTGCCAAACCGCTGAGCCACCCAGGCATCCCCTGTAACTTTTTTTTAAATTTTTATTTATTTATGATAGTCACACAGAGAGAGAGAGAGAGAGGCAGAGACACAGGCAGAGGGAGAAGCAGGCTCCATGCACCGGGAGCCCGACGTGGGACTCGATCCTGGGTCTCCAGGATCGCGCCCTGGGCCAAAGGCAGGCGCCAAACCGCTGTGCCACCCAGGGATCCCAACTTTTTTTTTTTTAAAGTAAATTCTGTCTCCACTGTGGGGCTTGAACTCATGACCCTGAAATCAAGAGTCGCACATTCAACCAACTGAGTCAGCCAGGCACCCTTATTTTAAATCATTATATGAGGGGCCTCTGAGTGACTCAGTTGGTTAAGTATCTACCTTTGGCTCAGGTCATGATGCAAGGGTCCTGGGATCAAGCCCCACATTGGGTTCCCTACTCAGTGGAGAGCCTGCTTCTTCCTTTCCCTCTGCTGTTGTTCCCACTCATGCTCTCTATGTCAAATTAAAAAAAAAATCTTAATAAAATCATTATCTGAGTTAGAGGAAAATTTTTCTGGCCTATAGAAGTCAAGAAATGCTTGAAGTTCTCTCAGGTAGTTAGAACTTCATATTGTTCTAGTTCTTCTTAGAAAGCAAAATGAGGGATCCCTGGGTGGTGCAGTGGTTTAGCGCCTGCCTTTGGCCCAGGGCACGATCCTGAAGACCCGGGGTCAAATCCCACGTCGGGCTCCCGGTGCATGGAGCCTGCTTCTCCCTCTGCCTATGTCTCTGCCTCTCTCTCTCTCTCACTGTGTGCCTATCATAAATAAATAAAATTTAAAAAAAATTAAAAAAAAAAAGAAAGCAAAATGATTTGGTAAGTAGCTCAGTTTACACTAAGGTATCATTGATTTTTTTTTAATACATATTTCCTCCTGTGTTAGTCAGAAGTCTTTTCTTTCTTTCTTTTTTTTTTAGATTTTATTTATTTATTCATGAGAGACACACAGAGAGACACAGGCAGAGGGAGAAGCAGGCTCCACACAGGAACCCCGACATAGGACTCGACCCTGGGTCTCCAGGATCGTGCCCTGGGCTGAAGGCAGCACTAAACCACTGAGCTACCAGGGCTGCCCAGAAGTCTTTTCATTACAAGAAACTGAAACCCAATTCAAACCAATAAGCAAAAGGATGTCCCAGAGGAGTAGCTAGCTTCAAACCTACATGGCTCTATGGATTCAAATAAGGTCACTAGGGCTCTGTATTCCTCTTATTAATCAGGATAGGCTAAATCCTGTTATAAACAACACTCAAATCTCAATAGCTCAACAAAATAGAAGTTTATTTCTGTACACATAATAGTTTATTAAAAAATATTTTATTTATTTGAGACAGAGAGAGCATGCAAGTGGTGGTGGTGGGGTGGAATACAAGAAGAGGGAGAGTAAGAATCTCAAGCAGACTCTGCTAAGCATGGAGCCTGATGCAGGGGCTCCATCTCATGACCCTGAGATCATGACCTGAGCTGAAATCAGGAATTGGATGCTTAACTGACTGAGCTACCCAGGTGCCCCTGTACACATAATAGTTTAATGAGCATTTTCAATAGGTAGCCTTCCATGTGGTAATTTAAGGTTTCAAGCTCATTTCATTTTTTAGCCTGCTACTTCTAAGGCATCTAACCTCTAATGAATTCTACATCTAGCCAACAAATAGGGGTGGAAGTGGAGACAGTGTGGAGGATTACTGTCGCTGGCCAGAGTTCAGTCACAGAACTATAATAATCTGCAGAGAGACAGAGAAATACAATCTAACTGTGATCAGAGATAAGAAAAACAGGTTTTAGTAAATACAGAGTGGTCTCTTTTGCATTTTCTTTCCATTTCTTGTCTTGATTGTCTCCCCTGTGTCATTCTTCACCAAGTTCTCCCCATGTGGAAGGAAAATGGTAGCAGGCAGCCACACACTCAAATCCTCCTACCTTATCAACCTCATTGAAAATGACCATTTTCCTTAGTAGCTTCAACAGGAAAGCCCACTCATGGACCAAATGAGGCCAGTGGAGTGGATCATATTAGTTGGCCAGACTTTGATCCTTTACCCCTCCAGCATCATCTCTACCCAAAGTACATGAACGGGTTATCCCAGAAAAGAATTCTGTAACCAAAAAATATAAGAAGGGTTGCTATACAGGCAGAAACTAAGAAAAGTATACTATCTCCCTGTTAGGAACAATTATTATCCCTGTTAGGAACAAATTATTTTAATTATTTTTCATTATTTTAATTTTGTTAAAAAAATTTCTCACTGCTCATGTCTTGATAATTTGTAAATCTACACTGGTTTGTGAATTTATAGATCTTACCAAACAAATGAATACAGATAAGGACAATATATTTGAGTAGATGTGTGCCAACATCATTTTGAAAAATGTTCCCAGAGATACTGTCACCAAGATAAGTCTTTAGAATGTTTTCTATGTAAAGAGAGGAGGGCAATGATTATCCCACATGAATTAATCTTCAGTGGTAGAATTTTAGGTCCCTGATTGGGGAAGATGCTTTGGGCTATGTTGCTGCTCTGAAGCCTTCAAATCAGGCCACATAAGTGTCTGTGCAGGTGAAAGGGCAGTGAGTGAGATTTCAGTGCCTGTACACCAGCTTCAGGGCTGAACCCCATTGCTTGCATAGAGAAAGTTGATTTATGTAGGCTTATAAGACTTGTGAGCTGGGGTTGGGTTCTTAATGCCCACATAGGGGTAAGAGAGTTTGACTAACAGGCCTACACAAGGTAAGAAAGCTGGAATTGATACCCCTTCTTAGACCCTAGAAATCAGAAGTTCTTATATTCACAGGCCAGAGAAACTTTCTGGTCCAGAAATGTGGCAAAGCAGCTAGCCATCTGTCCAGGAAATTAAAATCCCAAGTTTGTATTATCTGTATGTGTGATACTCAGATTTATTATGCTATCTGCTACCTGATGTAGGATTCATAATCCAATAAATAGTCCAGAGCCATTGATACCATTGGAAGAAACATGCTTGTAGAAACAAGCTTGAAAATATGTATCTTCTATATTCTCAGAACCCAGGGCAACTACCATGACTATACAATGAATAAACTCCTCTGAAAATGGAATAGAAAAACATTATAAACCACAAAAAGAAAAAAGTGTTTCTGAGGGGGAATCAACAGATGCAGTCAATAGAGTTATCACCCTAAGAACCTGAAATAATGGAACAATTTGAAAGAGATTGTAAAAGAAATTATGTTATAATGATTTAAAAAATAAAAGGGGGGCATCCCGGGTGGCTCAGCGGTTTAGCGCCACCTTTGGCCCAGGGCTTGATCCTGGAGACCTGGGATGAAGTTCCATGTCGGGCTCCCTGCAGGGAGCCTGTTTCTGCCTCTGTGTCTCTGCCTCTCTCTCTGTGTGTGTGTCTCTCATGAGTAAATAAAGTCTTTTTAAAAATTTAAAAATAAATAAATAAATAAAAGGAAGAATGGGGTGCCTGAGTGGCCAGTTGGTTAAGTGTTTGACTTCAGCTCAGGTTGTGATCTTGGGGTCCTGGGATCAAGCCCTGAGTTAACTCAGGCTCCACGTTCAGCAGGGAGTCTGCTTGTCCTTCTCCCTCATCCTTTCCCCTCCCCCTACTTGTGCACACACCCTCTCTCTCTCTCAAATAAATAAATAAAATCTTTTAAAAATGAATCAAAGTAACAATAGAAGCAAAACTGAAGTAAGTTCATTGAACAAAAAATGATTAACAAAATAGGTATAAGATCTGTGTAAGGGAAATTAAAAAACTCTGATGAAAGTAGAAAACATTAATTCAGCAAAATTGTAGGAAACAAAATCAGAACATCAGTTGCATTTCTACACTAACAAACAAAAGGGAAATTAAGAAAAATAATTCCATTTACAATAGGATCAAAAAGAATAATATACTTAGGAACAAACTTAACCAAGGTGGTGAAAGACTTGTACCTGAAAACTACAAAACATTGCTGGAAGAAATTAAAGACTAATAAATGGAAAAACATCCTATGTTTGTGGGTTGGGAGACTTACTCTTGTTAAGATGTCCATACCACCCCAAACTATCTTCAGATTCAGTGCAATTCAAATCAAAATCCCCAAGGCATTTTTTGGAAGACATAGAAAAACTCACCCTAAAATTCATTTGGGAATCTCAAGAGACCCCAAATAGCCAAAGCAATTTTGAAAAGAAGA
Organism: Nyctereutes procyonoides; assembly: GCF_905146905.1. Lineage (NCBI taxonomy): Eukaryota > Metazoa > Chordata > Mammalia > Carnivora > Canidae > Nyctereutes > Nyctereutes procyonoides. The sequence goes on along the minus strand of NW_026575140.1, from coordinate 42,689,684 downwards.
ACAAAATCAGAGGACTCACATTTCCTGATTTCAAAACATATTATAAAGCCAAACAAAAGAAATCAAAACAGTGTCATACTAGCATAAAGACAGACAAATAGACCAATGGAATAGAAAGCCCAGAAAGAAATCCTTGTAATATGGTCAAATGATCTTCAACAAGAGTGCTAACACCACTCAATGGGGTAAAGGCAGTCTTTTCAGCAAATGATACCTGAAAAACTGAATATCTACATGCAAAAGAATGAAGTTGGGCTTTTGTCTTATACCATATATAATTATTCATTCAAAATGAATAATTTTGAAATTATGACAAAACTCCTAAAAAAATAGGGGAAAACTTTATGACATTTTACGTGGCAATGATTTCTTGGGTAAGACACCAAAAACACAGGCAATAAAAACAAATATAAACAAATGGGACTACGTAAAACTTAAAACCTTTTGTGCATCAAAAGACACATTCAACATAGTGAAAAGGCAACCTATGGAATAGGAGAAAATATTTGCAAATGATATACCTGATAAGAGGCTAATATCCAGAATCTATAAAGGATTTCTACAACTGAACAAAAATAAAAATCAAGTAACTTCATTAAAAAATGTCCAAAGGACTCGAATAGATATTTCTCCAAAGAAGATATACTAATGGCCAACTAGCATTTGAAGATACCCTGCGTCACTAATCATCAGAGAAATGCAAATCAAAATTACAATAAGTTTGGTATTAAAAGAAATAGATTCCACATACAAGTGGTATGATGCAGTATTTGTTTTTCTCCATCTGACTTATTTCACTTAGCCTAATGTCTTCAAAGTCCACTCATTTGTCACAAGTAGTAGTATGTCTTTTTAAACTTTTTTTATTTTTAAAATATTTTATTTATTCATGAGACACACACACACACACACACACACACACAGAAAAGCAGAGACACAGGTAGAGCTCCATGCATGGAGCCCAGCGTGGGACCCGACCCCGGGACTTCAGGACCACGCCCTGAGCTGAAGGCAGATGCCCAACTGCTGGGCCACCCAAATATCCCAGTATGTCTTTTTTTTTTTAATGGCTAAATGATATTTCATTATATATGGTGTGTGTATGTGTGTGTGTGTATATATATGTATATGCATCCCTGATTTATTCGTAAAACAATCTCTGATGAGGGCAGCCCCAGTGGCTCAGCAGTTTAGCGCCGCCTTCAGCCCAGGGCCTCATCCTGGAGACCTGGGATCGAGTCCCACGTCGGGCTCCATTCATGGAGCCCGCTTCTCCGTCTGCCTATGTCTCTGCCTCTCTCTCTGTCACTCTGTGTGTGTGTCTCTCATAAATAAATAAATAAATAAATAAATAAATAAATAAATAAATAAATAAATAAAATCTTAAAAAAAAATCTCTGATGGGATCCCTGGGTGGCGCAGCGGTTTGGTGCCTGCCTTTGGCCTGGGGCGTGATCCTGGAGACTCGGGATCGAATCCCATGTCGGGCTCCTGGTGCATGGAGCCTGCTTCTCCCTCTGCCTGTGTCTCTGCCTCTCTCTCTCTCTCTGTGACTATCATAAATAAATAAAAAAATTTAAAAAAATCTCTGATGAAAAATATCAAAGAAGAGTTAATAGAGCAGTATTCTGTGTTCATGGATTGAAAGACTTGATCAATATTCCTACCTTAATTTATAAATTCAATGCAATCCCAATAAAAATCCCAGCAATTGGAGTACCTGGGTAGCTCAGTGGTTGAGCATCTGCTTTTGGTTCAGGTGGTGATCCCAGGGTCCCAGGATCAAGTCCTGCATTAGGATCCCTACAGGAAGCGTGCTTCTCCCTCTGCCTGTCTCTACCTCTCTTTCTCTGTCTCTCATGAATAAATAAAAAAAATATTTTTTAAAAATCTCAGCAAAGTATTTTGTGGATATTGGAAAACTGATTTTATGGTTTGTATGGACAAAAGACCCAGAATAGCCAACACAATATTGAAGGAGAACAAAGTCAAATAACTAATACTACCCGACTTCAAGACTTGCTATAAAAGTACAATACTCTAGACAATGTGGTACTGGTGAAAAAATAAAGAAATAGACCAATGAAACAGAATAGAAAGCCTGGGAATACACCCACATAAATATGTCAACTGGTCTATGGCAGAAGAGCAAAGGCAATACAATGGAGCAAAGATAGCCTTTTCAACAAATGATACTGGAAAAACTGGACATTTACATATAAAAAATGGATTTAGATGCAGACCTAATGCCCTTCACAAAATTAACTGAAAATAGATCGCAGACCTAAAGGGAATTCAAAACTATAAAACTAGAAGATAATAACAGGATAAAGTATAGATGACTTTGAGTATGGTGATGACTGGTTAGATACAACACTAAAGGCATGATCTATGAAAGAAATAATTGATGAGCTAGACTTCATTAAAATTTAAAAACCTCTGGCCTGCAAAAGAGACTGTCAAGAGAATGAGAAGACAAGCCATAGAAAGGGAGAAAATATTTACAAACAACATATATGATAAAGGACTGTTACTAAAATATACAAAAATTCTTAAAGCTTAATAATAAGAAAATGAACAATGCAATTAGAAAATGAGCAGAAGACACTTCACCAAAGAAGAGATACAGATGGCAAATAAGCATATGAAAAGATGCTCCACATAATGTGTCACCAGAGAAATGCAAATTAAGACAACGAAATACCGCTACATACCTATTAGAATGGCCAAAGATCCAAAAGACTGACAATACCAAATCCTAACAGGGATATGGAGCAACAAGGATTTTTGATTGCTGGCTGGCCCACAAAAGTGGTAGAGCCACTTTGGAAGACAGTTTCTTACAAGTTTAAACATATTCTAACTATATGATCCAGGAATATTACTCATTGATATTTACCCAGAGGAGTTGAAAACCCACGTTTACACAAAATCCTTCACATGAATGTTTGTTGCTTTATTCATAACTGCCAAAACCTAGAAGCAAACAGAATGTCCTTCACCACATGACTAGATAAACTGTGGTACATCTAGACAATGGAATATTAGTCAATGCTAAAAACAAAATGAGATATCAAGCATAGGAAAAAACTTTAATAAGTGAAAGAAACCAATCTGAAAAATTATACTCACTGTATGATTCCAACTATATGACTTCTGATAAAGGCAACGCTATAGGGACAGTAAAAGAACCAGTAGTTGCTGGAAGCTAGGAGGTTAGGGGGCAGAACAAAGAGGACTTCTATGACAATGAAACTGTTCTGTATGATTCTATAATGGTGGACTTATCCCTTTATAGATTTGCCCAAACATATAGAATGAACAAGAGCAAGAGTGAACCCTAATGTAAACTATGGACTATGGCTGATCATGATGTATCATTGTAGGTTCATCAACTGCAACAACATATCACTGGTGGGAGATGTTGATGGTTTTGGAAAGGCTATGAGTGTGGAAGGACAGCAGGTATATGGAAACTCTGCTTTCTTCTCAATTTTGCTGTGAACCCAAAAGTGCTCTAAAAAATATTTTTTTAAAAAGCAGACATTCTGGAAAAGAATATGCTGAACTTAGAGAAGAGAAAAGCTGCATGGTTGGGGTAATAGCTATTACCACTTTGACTGATACTGTTTTCTGAACACATCGAAAGCTACATTTCTCAGCTTCCTTATAATCAGATAGTGCCATGGAACTAGTTCTGGCCAATCAGCTCTGAGAGGAGATCACTTTTAGGTTCAAAGTATTTTATTGCAGATATAAGAAATGCCAGTGCTTGTTGCATATCTGGAAACAGGACTAAGGAAGCCACTTGTTTGAGATTGTGAAATTTCTACCATAGTAGGGATGCATATTGCCTATCTCATATTCCATTTCTACATTCTTGCTTTCTAGTTGGTATGAAGCTTGGTATGGCCATGAGACTCATTTTAACCAATGGGTTGTAAGGGAATGCCTGATTTTGGGAAAGTTATTAGTTTAGATAAAATGAAAGGGCTTTATGAGAAACCCTTTATCCCTTTATTTTATGCTTGGAACAGTGGCAGGGAATGTTATATTTGGAACTGTGACATCTCTATAATGTGACTAAGCATGAGGACAAAGGAGAGTGTGGACCAGAAAAATAGAGTCTGTGTTTGATTTTTTGTTTAATTCTAGTGCAGTTAACATATAATGCTATATTAGTTTCAGATGTACAATATAGTGATTCAACAATTCTATACATTACTCAGTGCTCACTGTGGTAAGTGTACTCTTAATCCCCTTCACCTACTTCACTCATCCTCCCACACACCTCCCCTCTGGTAACCACCAGTTTGTTCTCTATAGTTAAGAATGTGTTTTTTCTTTTGTTCCTTTGTTTTGTTTTTTAAATTCCGTGCATAAGTGAACTCACATGGTATTTGTCTTTCTCTGACTGACTTATTTCACTTATACTCTCTGGATCCATCCATGTTGTTGCAAATGGCAAGATTTCATTCTTTTTTATGGTTGAGTAATATTCCATTGTATGTATTTACCACTTCTTCTTTATCCATTCACCTATCAATGGACACTTAGGTTGCTTCCATATATGGCTATTGTAATATTGTAATAATACTGCAGGGATGCCTGGGTGGCTTAGCGGTTGGGTGTTGCCTTTGGCTAAGGGCATGATCCCAGTTCCGCAATCAAGTCCCACATCAGGCTCCCCACGAGGACCTGCTTCTCCCTTTGCCTGCATCTCTGCCTCTCTCTGTGTCTCTCCTGAATAAATAAATAAATGAATTTTTTTTAATGCTGCAATAAGCATAGTGGTGCATGTATCCCTTTGAGTTAGTGTTTTTGTATTCTGGGTAAATACCTAGTAGTGCATGTGCTATCTTTAATTTCTTTCATCAGTGTTTTATAGTTTTCAGAGTAGAAGTCTTTCACCTCCTTGGTTAAGTGTATTCCTAGGTATCTCATTATTTTTGGTGCAACTGTAAATAAAATTTTTTTCTTAATCTTTCTCCTACTTCATTATTTGTGTATAGAAATGCAGTACAGTTCTGTATATTGATTTTGTATCCTGTGACCTTACTGAATTCATTTATCAGTTCCAATATTTTTTTTGGTAGAATCTTTAAGGTTTTCTGTATATAGTATCATATTATCTTCAAGTAGTGAAGTTTTACTTCTTCCTTACCAATTTGGATGCCTTGTATTTTTTTTTCTTGTCTGATTGCTGTGGCTAGGACTTTCAGTGCTATGTTGAATAAAATTGATGAGAATAGACATCCTTGTCTTGTTCCTGATCTTAGGGGAAAAGCTCTCAGTTTTTCCCCTTTGAATATGATGTTAGCCATGGGTTTTTCATATATGGTCTTTATTATTACATTGAAGTTTGTTCCCTCTAAACATATTTTGTTGAGGGTTTTTATCATGAATGGATATTGTATTTGTCAAATGCTTTTTGCGCATCTAATGAAATGATCATATGGTTTTTATCCTTTCTCTTGTTGATGTGATGTATCACACTGATTGATTGCAAACATTGAACCATCCTTGCATCCCAGGAATAAATCCCACCTGATTGTGGTGAATGTTTTTTTTTTTAATGATTTTATTTATTTATTCATGAGAGATACAGAGAGAGAGAGAGAGGCAGAGACACGCAGAGGGAGAAGCAGGCTCCATGAAGGGAGCCTGACATGGGACTTGATCCCGGATCTCCAGGATCACACCCTGGGCTAAAGGTGATACTAAACTGCTAAGCCACCTGGGCTGCCCTGACTTTTTTTTAAGTACTGTTGGATTCAGTTTTGTAATATTTTGTTGAGGGTTTTTGCATCTATGTTCATCAGAGATATTGGTCTGTAGTTCTCTTTTTTTCGTAGTGTCTTTACCTGGTTTTTATAGAATCAATTTGGAACATTTTCTTCCTCTTTTATTTTTTGCTATAGTTTGAGAAGAATATGTATTTAGGGTTTGTGTTTTTGAATACAGCATTGAGCTACTTCTCTCAACTTTCAACTCTGGAGCATACTTCTAAGTATGTAAGAATTACCATACCTCCATATTTCTAATTATGTAATATAATTAAGGTCTTTATTGCTTAAGTCACTTTTAATGGGGTATTCTGATAGATTTCACATTGAAATCCCTTGTTTAATACCTGACATTCCCTGAGCTTTCTGCATTTATGCTTAGAGGTTAATAGCATCTCAGTTAATTCTCACAATTACCTTAAAGTGAGTATTACTATCCCCACTGGAATAGATGAGGAACCCAAGACTCAGAGAGACTCAATAAATTTCTTAAGGTCACATAGCTAGTAAGTGACAGAGCCAAACTTCTAATGTACCACCAGACCTATTCCTTATATTTGAAGTTTCTTGAACAGCAGAGTTACTGTAGTATTGGTGTTATGGGTTTCCTGGTTGAATTTTATATAGAGACTGGCAGGTTTAATGAATAGGCATTTCTCTTACAGTGAGAGTTTGCACAATACAAGTGAGATATATGGAGATAGAGTAATTAGAGAACATGATTTGTATAACATACAGCTGTTGGCTATATATCAGTTGCAGGAGAAAGATTGTTACTCACACAGCATTGGGAACACATGCATGTTTGTTTTGAATTGCTGGCTGTTCATTTGACAACTTATTCTTGTGGCTCTTTTTTGGCAGCTATATACTGTGATGTTTATTTTGATTCTGTACTTTAAAAATACCAACTTATTAAAAACTTTTGCCTTATTTATCATTTGATAATAATGGGTATAAAATCTCTGTCATTTTTATCTAATCTTGTATGCTATTTAGGATTTGCTTAGGGATGCTTGGGTGCCTCAGCGGTTGAGTCTGCCTTCGGCTCAGGGTGTGATCCCACAGTCCTGGGATTGAGTCCCACATCGGGCTCCCTGCATGGAGCCTGCTTCTCCCCCCACTTCTGTCTGCCTCTCTCTCTCGTGTATCTCACGAATAAATAAATAAATAAATAAATAAATAAATAAATAAATAAATATTTAAAAAAGAGGATTTGCTTAAAGATGATTTGATCACCTGATTTTCACCTCAAAACTGGAATATACTTATGCATTAGAAATTCCTTTATTCTCTCTTGTTGCTAGGAAACTCTGCATACCTTTTTTCCCCATTATTTTTACAATCAACTTTATTTTTAAAATTAAAATTTTTATTAGGTTATAATTGATATTATATTAGTTTCAAGTGTACAATATAATAATTTGATATTTGTATGTGTTGCAAAAACAATCACATTATAAGTCCAATTTATGTATATCACCCTACATAGTTACAATTTTTTTTCTTGTGATGAGACATTTCAAGACTCACTCTCCCAGGGGTACCTGGATGGCTCAATTGGGTAAACACCTGTGTTTGGTTCAGGTCATAATCCCAAGATCCTGGGATCAAGCCCCACATCGGGCTCCCTGCTCAGTGGGGAGCCTGCTTCTCCTTCTCCCTCTGTTGCTCTCCCTGTTTGTGCTCTTTCTCTCTGTCAAGTAAGTAAATAAAATCTTAAAAAAAAAAAGAATTACTCCCCTAGCTCCTTCAATATCCAATAGAGTATTACCAACAATGCTCATCAGGCTATATATTACTTTCCTATGACTTATTCATTTTATAAGTGAAAATTTATACCTTTTGACTCCCTTTGAAATACGTGAAAATGGTCAAAAGGTACAATCACTTCTTAAATAACATTAGTTTCATAGAATGCAAGTATTGTATAATTATAGTAGGGAAGCTATACTTTAGCAAAAATACACATGAGCTCCAGGAGGAGAAAGACTTACTTTTTGTGAAAATCATGAAAGAATACTTTCTGAAATCCTTCTGAAAGTCACCCAGATTCAGAGATAAGGTGAAAACCTTACTCTAGTTTGAGTTTTTTTGGTAAAAAAGATTGCCATGGTTTGGGAGGCTCTTTAAAGTTAAATCTTGTTCTGGCTGGAAAACATTGAATACAATGCCTGTATTAACAGGCTATCTGGAGGACTTTGCTTTGGATCCCTTTGAGGACAGTAGTTATTAGTAGAGAGGGAGAAGGGATGATGGATAGTTGCCTGTGGATTGTGATGGGCATGGTGAAACAGGACTTCTTTTTTTCTGGGATAGACACCATGAAATGTTATGATTACTGTCAGCATATTGAGCTCACCATCATCCAACCTGAAAGTGTTTTGTGGAATAAAGAAAAGGGATGTATAGTGCCACTATCCACAACTCATATCCATGCTCTTTTCTACCAACCAATTAATGTCTCCTAGGTAATTTTGTTCAGGAAAAAAATGCTATTCATTCAACTTTCACTGTTGTTGACCCTTGAGCAACACGGATTAGAAGCATTGCCACCGGGACAGTTAGAAATATGTACATAACGTTTGACTCCAAAAATTTAACTATTAGAAGCCTGCTATTGACTGGATGCCTCACTTATAAACAGTTGATGAACACATATTTTGTATGTTATGTTTGTTATATACTATATATAACAAGTGGGAAAAAAGAATGTTAGAAAATCATAAGAGAATACTGTATTTATTGAAAAAAATCCACATATAAGTCACCTACACAGTTCAAACCTGTGTTGTGCAAGGGAAAACTGCACTTATTTTTTACCCTAAGCATTCAATGGCATCCCTACCCAACCAGTTTTGTCCTCAGTACTTTAGCCTGGGAATAATGTGAAATGCCTCACTGCCTGTCCCTCCTCAACATTTAGAATTTTGCTGAATCTCTTGTTCAAGGTCTAAATTCTACTTTATCCAGCTTTAGCCACTTCTTTCTGTGCCCCATATTTTCCAGTATTTCTGTATTTCATAGCACAAGAGAGTATTTGAATAATCAACATGATGATTGTAACAGAGAGATAAGAAAGAAATGGAAAGAGGAAAAAGCATGAGATATTAGAGGGTTTTATGTGGTAACTAGCTCAGAGAGACTTACTATCCTATCATTTCTTAAGCACAATGCCTAGTCTACTGACTCTTATATGATAGATGTTCAAAAATTAATAGTTTGGGCCTATTCACTTACATAGCCCCTTATAGTTTATATAATCTCCTTTAATTCTTAACTAACCCTGTGAGGAGGCCAGAACATATGATATTATCTTCATTTTTTGGCTAAGGAAACAGAATCTCAGAGATTATGTCACTTCCCTAAATCACTCAGCAAGGAAGTTGTTATGTTTAGGATTTCATTGAATTCTCCCAATAAAATAGACATCAGATAAAAGAAATAAAGAACATGTAGTAAGCCAATAAGCATTACTATATGTTATCATTATTCCTTGAGCTTATCCATAGTTTATCTCTTCATTAATTCAAGAAAAATTCATGGAGTACCTAATATGTGCCAACCACTATGCTGGGTACTGAATATACATCAGTGAATAAAATGGACAAAAATCCCTGCTTTCTCAGAATTTCCATGGTTGTTTAATGAGATATAATTGCCTACTGACTTGCTTTGTTACTAAAATGAGGTGGTTAATGTAATGTTAATAAAAATATGCAGCTACTATGTACAAGGTACTGTGATAGGTGCTGAGAAAATAATGAGCAAAAGCAGGCACAAACCTTGCTCTTATGGAGGTTACGGTTCATTGGAGGTGTTAGCTAATAATTAATGAGTGCTAAGTACTGAGGAGATGTTCATGGTGCTGTGAGAATATATTAAGAGGAATTTGAAGTGATGATTGAGTTACGATGAGTAAGAGTTGACTACATGAAAAGGCAAAGAGAGCAGCATGTTAAAGGTGTTTTGGTTGTAGGAAGGATAGTGGTACTTACAAAGAAGACAAAAGGAGGTGATGTAGTTGAAGTACAGAGAGGGAAGGGATTGATAAGAATTGAGAAGTAGGTAGGGCCAAATTATGTGGGCTCTTGTAGGCCACATTAAGAATTTCACCTTTATTTTTAGAACATTTAGTAGTCATTGAAATGTTTTAAACATGAGGGGTAACAGGACCAGATTTGGGTTTGAAAAGATCACAGTTAACCAAGTGCCAAGAGTACAATGTGGGTAACCTAGTTAGCAGGTTATGGTAGTAGGGTATACAAGAGATGATGAAATGATGCCATCTTGGACCAGGGAAGATAGAGACAATGGATGGATTCAAGGTAAAAATGACAGTATCCAGGTACACCTGATTGGCTCAGTTAGTGGAGTGTGCAACTCTTGATCTTGGCATTGTGGGTTTGAGCCCCACATTGGTTGTAGAGATTATTTAAAAATACAATCTTTTAAAAAATGACAGGATTCAGTGTTGGTTTGAATATGGGCAGTAATGGAGAGAGGATGTGCCAAGGATGACTTCCTTGAAGTTGAAGCTGAATCTTGTTCAGTGAAGTATCTCTGGCTCCTAATACAGTGTCTGGTGCATAGTAGGTACTGCTAGTAGAACTGGGACTAGAATAAAGTCACATGACTTCCAATGTAATTTATTATTCTTTCCCTATTATTGAAGTCTCACACTTTGTGGTTTTAGGTCACTTAGGTGAAACAAGGTACTCATTATTGGATTGGTGGTTGGGCAGAAATAAGGACCAGAGTTGAGGATCATGGTGGGAAGAGAGAGGAAATAGAATTATGAAAGATACTTTCTGTTGGCCATTAGGTTGTTTTTCAGTAAAAGAGACCATTTTTTCAGTGTTTAGGTGATAACATATATTTAAGTTAGAAAAATTATTATTGAGCACAGGAACTGATGTTTGTATTTTTAAATAGTTTTCATTTAAACTTCTAATTTGAGCATCATAAATATTTTAAGAGATGGATAGGGCAACAATTGTTGCCTATCATTTCCAAGGCTTGGAGAGACTTCGTGTCTAGTGCCAGTAAGTGGAACTTGAGTCCATGTCTTTCAATTCTAAGTTCACGTGTTTTTTGTTAGGCTGTACTCAGTGTGTACAGATTGTTATACTTTTGGTGGGATTGAATTTGGAGGTAAATTATTATAGGACTATTAAAAATAAGTTGTTGAAATTTTAATAAGTCTGTAAGATCTAGTGATTAGATCATATATTATATGAAATCATGTATTTTGGCTTTTTTTAAAAAAATATTTTATTTATTTATTTATGAGAGACACACACACACACACAGAGGCAGAGACACAGGCAGAGGGAGAAGCAGGCTCCATGCAGCGTGCCTGATGCAGGACTCAATCCCGGGACTCCAGAATCATTCCCTGGCCAAAGGCAGGTGCTAAACCGCTGACCCACCCAGGGATCCCCATATTTTGGCTTTTTAAAAAAGATGTATTTATTTATTTTCGAGAGAGAGAGGCCCGTGAGTGAGGGGAGGGGCAGAGGGAGAGGGAAAGGGAGAGAATCTCAATCAGATTCCCCACTGAGCATGGAGCCTAGTGTGGGGCTAATCCCATGACCCCAAGATCATGACCTGAGCCAAAATCAAGAGGTGGTTGATTTTGGCCAACTGAGCCACTGTAGGCACCCTGAAATCATATATTTGTATTCACCTTAGATTTGCTTTGGATTTTCAGAAATACCAGTTGATTCTCTCAAACAGAACATATTTAATGATATATTATGAGTAAATCAAATTTTCAAATAGCCTCTTACAGAACAGATTATTTGGTTATCATTCAAAGATTTTAGAATCAGAATTTCACTTCTAAGCACATATAACTGTCAAGTGAAAGGACTAAGGAAGACAGTAGGAACAGGAGACAAAGGATCTTTGGCAAGTTTCAGCTTCCCCAGACAGTACTCTATCCTGCCTTTTCCCCTACTCCAGATGAAGTTTCTATAGCAAACTGACCTTTCACCTGCTCAAGGCCGTCTGCTGTTCACCAGCATCTGCTGCCTTCCAGGACTGGTAGAGGTTGGAAGGCTATAGATATATTGTGATGAATTGGGCCTGTGTGTTAGCAACTCAATCTGCTGCCACCAAGAGATCCACACATTTTAATTATGGGCTTAGTTTTTTAGGCTTTGGAATTATAGCATCTGGATGTATCCCTGGTTTGCACATTTAGGGATGTATTCTCATCTCAGTTTGTGAGAATTTATGTGCACAATTCCTATTAGCATTAATGGGAGTTGCATATATAAATCGCTGAACGTCAAAATGAGAATATACCCTTTAGTCTGAAGGATGAATTAACCACATCTCTCTTTTTATCTCTTTTTACTAGGTGATCTTCAGAATTTCTTTGGCAAATTGTTGACCATCTGATAGTTGGTTTGTGGGGTAAGTCCTGAATATAGCACAAAATCATTTTATTTTACCAGTTTTATGAAAATACTTTTCAGTATATATATTGTATATATATAATATTTATGTGCTTATTTTAGGAGATTCTACAAATACCTTATTAAAGCTAGTTGTTTTATTATTAAAAGTGTTAAAAACATCATAAAAATATATTAAAACTATTAATAATTACCAATAAATGTGCTTTCATTCAATTAACATTTACTGAATTGCTACTATGTATCAGATACTGTGCTAAGCTCTGGGAAAACTAAGAGACACAATGTCTTCTTTAGTGGAGAAGACAGATATAAAACCAAACGCTGATTATAGTTAATTATAATATATTGTATATTTGAAAGTTGTTAAGAGAGTAGATCCTAAAAGTTCTCATCACAAGAAAAAAATTTTGTAACTATATGTAATGACAATGTTAACTGGACTTATTGTTGTGATTGTTTTGTAATATGTACAAATGGGGAATCATATTGTACACCTGAAACTAATATGTTGTATGTCAATTATGTTTCAATAACAAATTAAAAACAAACAATAATAAGCTTTACAATAGAAAGCTATTAAAAATAAGTACAAAGGATCTTGATAACAATGAGGAGAGAGAGAATGTTTGGAGGAAATGGGAAAGGCTTCACATAAGATATGCCATTTGAAATGGGTTTTGTGGAATGCCTGGGTGGCTCAAACGGTTGAGCATCTGCCTTCTGTTCAGGGCATGATCCTGGAATACAGGATCAAGTCCCGCATCGGGCTCCTTGCAGAGAGTCTGCTTCTCCCTCTGCCTATGTCTCTGCCTCTCTCTCTATGTCTTTCATGAATGAATAATAAAATATTTAAAAGAAAGAAAAGAAATGGATCTTGAAGACCGAATAGAAATACTCCAGGCTGAGAAGTTGGGACCGGTCATAGAAGGGTTAGGACATGTGAATGTTCAAAGACTAAATGAGGAATGAATTGTAGCAGGTATAGAAAACCCTGAAGGGAACCAGAAAGAGATGAATGTAGAAAGGAGGATGAGATTAGATTAAGAAAAGTTTCCTTAAGAACTGTATTTACTGAGAGAGTTGAAATTTTTAAGAAGAGTTATGGCAATATCTATGTTTTAAAAAGTTTATTCTGGGAGCAGAGGAAAGAATGGATTGGCATGGGAAGAGTTGGTTTAGTTGAAATATTGGGAGACCAAGCTCAATATCGAATGATTTGTTCTTTGGCATATGTAGGTTATGTGTATGTATATGTATATGCATATGTATATGTATATATATGTATATATACACACACAAAGGTAAAAATTAAAGGTAAAATTGACATAAATAGCATATATTTATTTATTATTTTTAAATAGCATATATTTAAGATGTAAACTTTGATAATTTTTTAAAAAGATTTTATTTATTTATTCATGAGAGACAGAGAGAGAGAGGCAGAGACATAGGCAGAGGGAGAAGCAGGCTCCATGCAGGGAGCCTGATGTGGGACTTGATCCCAGGACTCCAGGATCACGCCCCGGGCCAAAGGCAGATGCTCAACTCCTGAGCCACCCAGGCATCCTGATAAATTTTGTATACATATGTATGCACATGTGAAACCATCACTACAACCAACATTATGAATACATCTGTCACCCCAACAGTTTCCTTGTGTCTACTTATAATTCATCTTTTTGGGCCCCTTGTCTTGCTTCATCCCTGTCCGAACAACCACTCATGTGCTTCCTGTCACTATAGATTAGTTAGCGTTTTCTAGGATTTAATAAATGGAGTCATACTATATGTATTTTTTAGGTCTGGTATTTTTCACTCAGCATAATTATTTCGAGATTCATCTATTCTGTTGTATCAATAGTTCATTTTTATTGCTGAGTAGTATTCTATTGTATGGATATACCATAATTTGTTTATCCATTCACATGCTGGTGAGCAGTTGTTTCCAGTTTTTGGCTGTTGTTAATAAAGCTACTATGGACATTAGTATACAAGTCCTTGTATGGACACATGCTGTCATTTCTCTTGGGTGAATACCTAGAAGTACAAAGCCTGAGTCATATGGTACATGTATGTTTAACTTTTTAGGAAATTGGAAAACTGTTTTCTAAAGGGTTTATAAAATTTACATTCCTGCCAAGGTGTACGAGAATTTTTCCTATCTCACCAAAACCTGTTATGACAGTCTTTTCATTTTAATATGTATGTAGTGGTATTTCACTGTGATAGTAATTTATATTTTCCTAATTATCAATGATGTGGAGCATGTTTTCATGTGTCCTATGGGTTATGTTCTCTCAAAATTCATATGTTCAAGTCCTAATCCCCTAACATCTCAGAATATAACTGTATTTGGAGTTAAGATCTTTAGTGAGGGGGAAATATCAGAGAGGGTGACAGAACATGAGAGAATCCTAACTCTGGGAAAAGAACAAGGGGTATTGGAAAGGGATGTGGGCAGGGGTTCGGGGTGACTGGGTGACGGGCACAGAGGGGCCACTTGATGGGATGAGCACTGGGTGATAAGCTATATGTTGGCAAATTGAACTCAAATAAAAAATAAAATAAAATAAAAGCCAAAAAAAAAAAGAAAATGAAAAAAAAAAGATCTTTAAAGAGACAATTAAATTAGAATATGGTCGTAATCCAACATGACTGGTGTCCTCATAAGAAGAGGAAGAGACACCAGACCTGTTGACAGGTTTGTTGATTTTGGACTTTCAGCCTCTGGAACTGTAAGAAATAAATTTCTGTTCTTTAAGCCTCCCATTCCGAGGACTTTGTTATGGCAGCCCTATCAAACTAATACAATATGCTTATTTGCTATCTGTGTATCTTCTTTGGTAAAAGCATCTTCTCAACTATTTTGCCCCTTTATTCTATGGGATTGTATAGTGTTATTACAGTTTTGAGTGTTCTTTATATGCTTATAACACAAGTCCTTTATCAGATATGTGATTTGTAGATTTTTTTCTCCCAGTGTGTGGCTTGTGTGTTTTTATTCCCTTAATAATGTCTTTCAAAGAACACATTTGATGAAGTTGAATTTAGCAATTTTTTCTTTTATTATTTGTGTCTTTGTGCCATATCTAAGAAATATTTAGCAAATGCAAAATAAATATTTTATTCTATGTTTTCTTCTAGAAATGTTATCATTTTTGGTTTTACATTTTGTTATATGATCCATTTTAAGCCAATTTTTGTATATGATATGAGATATGGATCGAGGTTCATTTTTTTTGCATATGGATTTATAGCTGTTCCAGCACCATTATTGAGAAATCTTTGCATTTATTACATTTGCTGTAGTGGTCCATTTTGCTCTGCATACCCATATCTTTCCTTGCCCTCCTTCTGTAAGCAGCAGTTGAATTGATACTATGGCTGACTAGGATTTGGAGTGTGCTTTGTGGATAGATAGTATGATCTCTGCTGAGCAAATGAACATAGAATATATACTATGATTTCCACAGCTTAAGGAGGAAAAAGATTAGGGATATTTGGGGCTAATAGTTACTATTATTTTTTGCTTCTTTTCTTTTAAAAAAATATTTTATTTATGTGTTTATTTTAGAGCAAGAGCAAGTGAGAGAGATAGAGCAGAGGGAGGGGCAGAGAAAGAGGGAGGACTCTTTTCCCAACTCGGGGCTCAATCTTACAACCCTGAGATCAGGACCCTGAGATAACAACTACAGTTGAAACCAAGAGTCATACCCTCAACTGACTGAGCCACCCAGGCACCCCCCTTTTTGCTTTTTTTTTACAGTGTTTAAATATCTGCCCCTTTTGCAGTCATTCCGTACCACTGCCTTCTTTTCTTCATTTATCAATGTAGCAGAGAAAACTAGCAAAAAAAAGATAAAAGGACCATCTGGAGATGCTTTGAGGGTTCTGTAAAGAGGCAGAATATGTGTTATATAATCTCTTATTCCTCTTAGTTGAAACACTCCTATTCCTAATCCTAATATTTGGTATATTTCTCTTTCTAATATACATACTTTTGGGTTGTTGTCACATCTAACTCCAGTATTTGGGTTACTCCTCCTACCTGTATTAGTATTTTGCGTTTCCTCTATGAGGAAGCCAATGGAGCTGTTAGCAATATTTTCTTAGGACCAGGGACAATCTACCTTGAAAGTGGACTTCTGGTGTTTTAGGTACACTGCAACACACTTAACTGTGTAACCTTGAGCATGTAAAACATGCCAGACACAGTTCTAGATGCTGGAGATACAGTAATAGGGTATATAAAATAGACAAATTTTCTATTTTCACGGAGCTTATATTGAAATGGGGCAGACAGATCATAAATAAGTAAATATACAATAAGGCGGTGGGGGGGGCAAAAATAGCTGAGAAAAATGAAATAGAGTAAGGGAGGTAGGAAGTGCTGGAAGTGGGAGTGGGTGAGTTGTTTCCATAGAGCTTATATAGAATGGTCTCTAAAAGGGACTATTTAAGTAGAACTCTAAAGAGATGAGAGGTGGTGGAACAATATTCCAGACAGGTGGAAGAGCAAGTTTTGAGAACCTGTGGCAGTAGTGTGCTTGAGTGTTTGAGAAATAGCAAGAAGGGCGGAACAAACCGAAGATGGGGAAAGTGGCAGGATATGAAACAAGGCAGATTATAAAATACCTTTTAAACCAAGGTAAGAATTTTAGATATTTTAAGACAGTTTTATTGAGATACAGTTGCATACCATGCAATTCACTCTTTTAAAGTACATACTTCAGTGGTTGTTAGAATATATATTTTTTAAGATTTTATTTATTCATTCATGAGAGACACACAGAAAGACAGAAACAGAGAGACAGAGACACAGGGAGAGGGAGAAGCAGGCTCCATGCAGGGAGCCTGACATGGGACTCGATCCGGGGTCTCTAGGACCACACCCTGGGCTGAAGGTGGCACTAAACTGCTGAGCCACCCGGGCTGCCCCCACTGAGCCATCCAGGCTGCCCTGGTTGTAAGAATATTAACAGAGTTATGCAGACTCTATCACCATCTAATTCCAGAATATTTTCATCTCTTCATAAAGAAACTCCATGCCCTTTGACAGTCACTCCCCATTTTTCCCTCCTTCCAGCATCTGGCAACCACTTATCTACTTTTGGTGTCTATGGATTTGCCTATTCTAGACATTTCATATAAATGGAATCCTATGCAGTCTTTTTGTTTCTCCCTTTTTTTCCTCTTAGCATAATTTTTCAAGATTGTATCATGTATCAGAAGTTCATCCTTTTGTATGTCCAAATAACATTCCATTATACATACCACATTTATATATCCATTTATCAGTAGATGGACAGTTATCTTGTTTCCACTTTTTGGCACTTATGGATAATGTTACTATAAACATTCATGTCCAAATTTTGTACGCACATATGTTTTCATTTTTCTTGGAATATACATAAGATTGGATTTTGGGGGTTATATGGTACCTCAGCATTTAACTTTTCAAAGAGCTGCCAACTGATTTTCCAAGTGGCTGCATCAGTTTAGATTCTCACCAACAGTGTATAACGATTCCAGTTTATTTATTTATTTATTTATTATTATTTATTTATTTATTATTTATTTTTTAATAAAGATTTTATTTATTTATTCTTGAGAGACAGAGACACAGGCAGAGGGAGAAGCAGGCTCCATGCAGGGAGTCTGATGTGGGACTTGATCCCGGGTCTCCAGGATTATGCTCTGGGCCACCCAGTCTGCCCAGGATTCCAGTTTAGATTCTCACCAACAGTGTATAAGGATTCCAATTTCTCTGTATCCTCAACAATTCTTGTTTTACTCTTTTTATTTTTTATGTATTTATTAATTTTGTTGAGAGGAAGAGACAGGGGAGGGAGGGGCAGAAGGAGAGAGAGACAGAGAATCTTTAAGCATGCTCCATATCCAGTGCAGAGCCCAACATAGGGCTCCATTTCACAAACTTGGGACTCATGCCCTGAGCTGAAGTCAAGAGTCAGATGCTTAACCAACGGAACCATCAAGGAGCCACTCTTTTCTGTCTTTTTTTTTTTTTTAAGATTTTATTTGTATGAGATAGAGAATGCGGAGAGAGAGAGAGAGAGAGAGAGAGAGAGAAGAGAGAGAGAGAGAGAGAGAGAGAGAGAGAGAAAGAGAGAAAGATTGAGAGAGAGCACAAGAGCCAGAGGGCAGAGGGTGATGGAGAAGCAGGCTCCCAATGAGCAGGGAGTCCAGATGCTGGGCTCCATCTCAGGAACCTGGGTTCACAATCTGAGCGGAGGGCAGACACTTAACCACCTGAGCCACCCATTCGCCCCTTATTTGTCTTTTTAATCATAGACATTCCAGTGGTTGTGAGGTACTATCTCATTGTAGTTTTGATTTACCCTTCCTTAAAGATTAATGATATTGTACATGTTTTCATGTGCTTTTTGGCCATTAGTGTATCTTCTTTGGAGAAATGTCTATTCAAATCCTTTGCCTGTTTTTAATTTTTTTTTATTGGTTGAATCAGAAGTATCTTTTACATATTTTGGAAGATATGCCTTTTGTCAGATTTGTAATTTACAAATATTTCTCCCATTCTGTGAGTTGTCTTTACTTTCTGGATGGTATGCTTGGAAGAACAAAACAAAATATTTTTCAACAGAGAAAGGACTCAAACAAAATCAGAAATTAAAGAGGAGAAATAACAACTGACACCGAAATACAAAGGCTTATAAGAGAATATTATGAAAAACTATATGCCAATGAATGAGACAACTTAAAGAAAGGATAAATTCCTAGAAACATATAACATATTAAGACTGAATCAGAAAGAATAGAAAATTTGAACAAACATTACCAGCAATGAAACTGAATCGGTAATTAATTTTTTTAAAGATTTTATTTATTCATGAGAGACACAGATTTTATTTATTCATGAGGCAGAGACACAGGCAGAGGAGGAAGTAGGCTCCATGCAGGGAGCCCAATGTGGGACTTGATCCTGGGACTCTGGGATCATGCCCTGAGCCAAAGACAGATGCTCAACCTGCTGAGCCACCCAGGTGTTCCTATATCAGTAATTAAAAAAAAAATCCCCAACAAGTAGAAGTCGAGGACCAGATGGCCAACTGATTGGCCCAGGCTGCCCTAAATATTTTATTTTTAAGTAATCTCTATACCCAATGTGGAGCTTGAACCTACAACTCTGAGATCAAGAATCACACTCCACTGACTAAACCAGCCAAGTGGCCCTGATTTCTGCCAAACAATCAAAGAAGACTGAATATCTATTCTTTTTCAACAATGACAAAAAATAAAAATAAAAGAGGAAGAAAATGTTCCAGATTGATTCTATAAAAACCAGGTAAAGACACTACGAAAAAAGAGAACTACAGACCAATATCTCTGATGAACATAGATGCAAAAACCCTCAACAAAATATTACCAAACTGAATCCAACAGTACTTAAAAATCCATCAGGGCTGCCCGGGTGGCTCAGCGGTTTAGTGCTGCCGTCAGCCCAGGGTGTGATCCTGGAGATCCAGGATCAAGTCCCATGTTAGGCTCCCTTCATGGAGCCTGCTTCTCCTTCTGCCTGTGTCTCTGCCTCTCTCTTTCTGTGTCTTTCATGAATAAATAAATAAAATCTTAAAAAAAATCATTTGCCACAATCAGGTGGGATTTATTCCTGGGATGCAAGGATGGTTCAATATTTGCAATCAACCAGTCTAATACATCACATCAACTAAAGAAAGGATAAAAACCATATGATCATTTCATTAGATGCGCAAAAAGCATTTGACAAGTACAATATCCATTCATGATAAAAACCCTCAACAAAATATGTTTAGAGGGAACAAACTTCAATGTAATAATAAAGACCATATATGAAAAACCCACGGCTAACATCGTATTCAGTGGGGAAAAACTGAGAGCTTTTCTCCTAAGATCAGGAACAAGACAAGGATGTCTATTCTCATCAATTTTATTCAACATAGCACTGGAAGTCCTAGCCACAGCAATCAGACAAGAAAAAAAATACAAGGCATCCAAATTGGTAAGGAAGAAGTAAAACTTCACTACTTGAAGATAATATGATACTATATACAGAAAACCTTAAAGATTCTACCAAAAGAAAAAGATTGGAACTGATAAATGAATTCAGTAAGGTCACAGGATACAAAATCAATATACAGAGCTGTACTGCATTTCTATACACAAATAATGAAGTAGGAGAAAGATTAAGAAAAAAATTTTATTTACAGTTGCACCAAAAATAATGAGATACCTAGGAATACACTTAACCAAGGATGTGAAAGACTTGTACTCTGAAAACTATAAAACACTGATGAAAGAAATTAAAGATACCACATGCACTACTGGGTATTTACCCAGAATACAAAAACACTAACTCAAAGGGATACATGCACCACTATGATTATTGCAACATTTTTTAAAAAAAGATTTTATTTATTAATATTATAATGCTAAGTGAAGTCAGTCAGAGAAAGACAAATACCATGTGATTTCACTCATATGTGGAATTTAAGAAACAACAAATGAGCAAAGGGGAAAAGAGGAGAGAGACAAACTGAGGAATAGATTCTGAACTATAGAGAAAAACTGATCATTGCCAGAGGGGAGGGGTGAAATAGGTAATGGGGATTAAGGAGTGCACTTGTGATGAGCATTGGGTGATGTATGGAAGTGCTGAATCACTATATCACACACCTGAAACTAATATAACACTATATATTAACTAAATTAAATTAAAATAAAAACTTAACAGAAAAAGAAATTGAAGATGACTGAAACAAATGGGAAGATATTCCACGCTCATGGACTGGAAGAACAAATATTGTTAAAATGTTTATACTACCCAAAGCAATCTACAGATTTAATGCAATCCCTATCAAAATACCAACACCATTTTTCACAGAACTAGAACAAATACTCTTAAAATTTGTTTGGAACCACAAAAGACCCCAAAAAGAAGAATAAAACTAAAGGTATCACAATCCCAGACTTCAAGATATACTACAAAGCTGTAGTGATCAAAAGAGTATGGTACTGACACAAAAAGAGTCACATAGATCAACGAAACAGAATAGAGAGGCCAGAAATAAACCTATGATTACATGGTCAATCAGTCTTCAACGGAGGAGGCAAGAATATGCTGTGGGAAAAAGTGTCTTCAACAAATGGTGTTGGGAAAACTGGACAGCCACAGGCAAAAGAATAAAATTGGACCCTTCTTACACCATAGACAAAAATAAACTCAAAATGGATTAAGGACCTGAGACCATAGAAATCCTAGAAGAGAGCACAGGTAACAATTTTTCTGAATCAGCCATGGCAACATTTTTCTAGAGCTGTCTCCCAAAGCAAGGGAAACAAAAGCAAAAATAAACTATTGGGACTACATCAAAATTAAAAAGCTTCTGCACAGCAAAGGAAACAATAAAACTAAAAGCCTACCAAATGGGAGAAGATATTTGCAAATGACTTATCCAATAAAAGGTTAGTGTCCAAAATATACAATGAACTTACACAACTCAACACCAAAAAAAACCATGTAATCCACTTTAAAAATGGGCAGAAGACATGAACAGACATTTCTCCAACAAAGACACATAGACAGCCAACTGACACATGAAATGATGCTCAACATCACTCATCATCAGGGAAATCAAACCCACGATGAGATATGACCTCACAACTGCCAGAATGGCTAAAATCAAAAGCACAAGAAACAAGTGTTGGCAGGGATATGGAGAAAAAGGAACCCTCATGCACTGGTGGTGGGAATGCAAACTGGTGCAGGCACTGTGGAAAACAGTATGGAAGGTCTCAAAAAATTAAAAACAGAACTCCCATATGATCCAGTAATTGCACTACTGGGCACTTATCCAAAGAACACAAAGACACTAATTTCAAAAGATATGTGCTCCCTTATGTTTATTGCAGCATTATTTACAATAGGCAAATTATGGAAGCAGCGCAAGTGTCCATTGATAGATGAATGGATAAAGAAGAAGTGGTAAATACATACGATGGAATATTACTCAACCATAGAAAAGAATGAAATCTTGCCATTTGCAACAACATGGATGGATTCAGAGAGTATAAGTGAAATAAGTCAGTCAGAGAAAGACAAATACCATGTGAGTTCACTTATGCACGGAATTTAAAAAACAAAACAAAAGAACAAAAGAAAAAACACATTCTTAACTATAGAGAACAAACTGGTGGTTACCAGAGGGGAGGTGTGTGGGAGGATGAGTGAAGTAGGTGAAGGGGATTAAGAGTACACTTACCACAGTGAGCACTGAGTAATGTATAGAATTGTTGAATCACTGTGTTGTACATCTGAAACTAATATAGTGTTATATGTTACCTGCACTGGAATTAAAATTAAAAATTAAAAAAAATAATTTTGATGAAGTAAAATATTATATATATAAATATATATGATTATATTTTTTAAATTATTATATTTATATATATAATATATATATAAAATGATTTGGCATTTTGGCATTATCTCTAAGAATCCAAGACCTAATCCAAAGTCATGAAAATTCATGCCTATGTTTTCTTCAATAAGTTTTAGTTCTTACAATTAGGTCTATGGTTCATTTTAGTTCATTTGTGTGTGTGGTGTAAGGTAAGGTTCCAACTTTATTCTTTTTTTTAAAAAAGATTTTATTTATTTATTCATTAGAATACACAGAGAGGAGAGAGAGAGAGAGAGAGAGAGAGAGAGAGGCGCAGAGACAAAGGCAGAGGGAGAAGCAGGCTCCATGCAGGGAGCCTGACGTGGGACTCAATCCTGCATCTCCAGGATCACCCCTGGGCTGTAGGCGGCGCTAAACCGCTGAGCCACTGGGGCTGCCCCCAAGTTTATTCTTATGTATATGGATATCCAGTTATTCTAGGACTGTTGAAAAGACTGTTCTTCTGCATCAAATTATTAAATGATCCTCATGAAAAGTCAATTGACCAATGATTTATTTCTAGAATCTAATTTGTATTCTATTCATCTAGATGTTTATCCTTTTGCCAGTACAATCCTAACTTGATTACCATAGCTCTATTGTAGTTTTGAAATTGGGAGTATGATTTCTCCACCTTTGTTCTTTTCTTCTCAAGATTGTTTCCTTTTTTTTTTTTTTAAGATTTTATTTATTTATTCATGAGAGACACTGAGAGAGGCAGACATAGGCAGAGGGAGAAGTAAGCTCCATGCAGGGAGTCCGACGTGGGACTTGATCCTGGGACCAGCGGATACCCCTGAGCCAAAGGCAGGCGCTCAACCTCTGAGCCACCCAGGCGTCCCTCTCAAATTGTTTTGACAATTCTGATTTCCTTGAAACTTCATTTTCTTCTGAATATTATTGATAGATTGATTTAAAGATTTTCGTTTATTGAGTTCGTGAAGAGAGAGTGAGAGTGAGAGAGAATCTCAAGCAGTCTCCAAACTAAGCATGGAGCCTGAGTCAGGGCTCCATCTGACAACCTTGAGATCATTACCTGATCCAAAACCAAGAGTCAGATGTTTAACTGACTGCCCTACCGTGGTACCCCCTTTTGAATTTTAGATTAGCTTGTCAATTTTGATAGGATTGAATTAAATTGTTAGATCTGTTTAGGGAAAATTGACATCTCAGTAAAGGAAGGAGATCTTTCCATTTATTTAAATTTTCTTTAATTTTCTTCAATAGGAATGGTGTATATTTTACTGAATGACATGGGAAGCCAATGGAACATTTTGAGGAGAGTAATTATAGGATGTGATTTATGTCATAATCAAAAGATTGGGATCCCTGGGTGGCGCAGTGGTTTGGCGCCTGCCTTTGGCCCAGGGCGCGATCCTGGAGACCCGGGATCGAATCCCACGTCGGGCTCCCGGTGCATGGAGCCTGCTTCTCCCTCTGCCTGTGTCTCTGCCTCCCTCTCTCTCACTGTGTGCCTATCATAAATTAAAAAAAAAAATAATCAAAAGATTGACTTTGGTTGCTTTTTGTAGGATAAATATAGGAAGCAAATTAGACCGTTTAGAAGGCTACTGCAATCGGCCAAATAAGTGAAGGCTTAGACTCTGCCCATTATAGTGGTGATAGTGAGTAGTGCAAGATCCAAGGTTAATTTTTGAATAGAGCTGACAAGATTTGTTGAAGAATTGGTTATGGGAGAAAAAGAGATGAGTCAAATGGTGAGTCCAAAGTTTTGGCTTGAGCAGCTGGAAAAGTGGAATTGCCATTTACTGAGATAAGGAAGACTCGTAGGAGAAACATGTTCAAGGTGATTAGGGCAGGGATCTTTCGGAAGGTCAATTAAGTATGAATGTTAGTGTTAAGTTGGGAATGCCTATTAGACATTCAAGCTGAAATGTCAAATAGACACTTAGTATAAGAATATTGGGATTCTGGGTAGAAGTCCAAGTAGTGTATATAGATGGTGTTTAAACATCAGAGGTTGGGTGGCATGATCTAGAAAAGGAGTCTAGACAAGGAAGAGGTCTCAGGTCTGAACCTTGGGAGACTGCAGTGTTAGAGATTAGGGAGATGAGGTGGATCTACCAAAGGAAACAAGAAGGGCCAGTCAGTACAAAGGAGAAAAATCAAGAAAGCATGGTGTCTTAGAATTAAGTTAAAAAAAATGTTTTAAGAGAAGAACTAATCAAGTTTTTCAAACACTACTGGTAGGTTGAATAGGATGAGAACTGAAAATGGATCATTGGATTTGTCTGTGTGAAAGTCACTGGTGACTTTGCAAGATCATTTTTGGTGAGAAGGTGGGGAATTAGCCTATTTAGGGAGTTAGCTTAAATTCAAGAAAGAATGGAAAGAGGAGAAACAACAATTTTGATTATATAACTCTTTCCAAGGAATTTCCAAGGGGAATAGAGAAATGAAACATTAGTTATTTTGAAAGAGATATGCTATCAACAGAGGCTTTTAAATTATATATATATTTAAGATTTTATTTATTTATTCATGAGAGACAGAGAGAGAGAGAGAGAGAGAGGCAGAGACACAGGCAAAGGGAGAAGCAGGCTCCATGCAGGGAGCCCGACGCCAGACTTGATCTTGGGTCTCCAGGATCAGGCCCTGGGCTGAAGACGGCGCTAAACTGCTGAGCCACCCAGGCTGCCCAACAGAAGCTTTTATTTTTTAATTTTAATTTTTAATTTTAATTTTTAATTTTTTTCCAACAGAAGCTTTTAAAAAGAAATCTTTACTTAAAAAATTCAAACATACAGAAAGTTTGAAAGAATTAAATAATGAACAACTGTATGTTTTTCACCTAGATTCACCAATTTTTTATCTTTCTCTGTCTGGTTTCTCTCTCTGAGTGGCTTATAGAAGCATTGAAAGCTGGTTGCAGATATCAAGACATTTTACCTATAAATACTTCAGCTTTCACATCACAAGAAAATTAATAATAATTCCACATGATCTAATATCCAGTCATATTCGCATTCTCCCAATATTTTCCCTCAAATTCATGTTCTCCCAATATTTTCTCTCAAAAAATTTTTTAGATATTTTTAAAATCTGGAAGCCAATTGAAGTTCACATGCTGCATATTATTATATCTCCTTAGTATTGATTAATAGAAAAATCCTCATGCATTTTAAAAAATATTTTATTTATTTCTTCATTAGAGACACACAGAGAGAGGCAGAGACATCAGTAGAGGGAGAACCAGGCTCCCTATGAGAGCCTCATGTGGACTTGATCCCAGGACCCTGGGATCACAACCTGAGCCAAAGGCAGAGGCTCAACTACTGAGCCACCCAGGTACCCCTTCTCCTGCATTTTTAAAAAATGAATTTAATTTTTTGAAAGTGCAGGGAATATCCCATATTTTTTTTCCTAATTGTTCATGGTATAGTTTAGCTTGTTTCTTTTTCACCTATGTATCCTGTTAACTGGAAATAAAGTCTAGAGGCTTGATGAAATTCAGGTTAAACATTTTTGGCAAGAATATCCTAAGTTGGGCCGCCCGGGTGGTGCAGCGGTTTAGTGCCGCCTGCAGCCCAGGGCGTGATCCTGGGGACCCTGGATCGAGTCCCACGTCAGGCTCTCAGCATGATGCCTGCTTCTCCCTCTGCCTGTGTCTTTGCCTCTCTCTGTGTATGTGTGTCTCTAGGAATGAATAAATAAAATCTTTTTAAAAAATTTTCTCTTCCTCCATCTTAAAAAAAAAAAGAATATCCTAAGTTCCATTATGTGCTTCACATAATATTCCATCAGGAGGCACATAATGGTAGTTGTCCAGTGTAGTGATGCTACATTTGATCTCATAGTTAAAATGGTGACTGCCAGGTTTCTCCATTATAAAGCACTCTCTCTTTTGTAATTAGTAAAAAAAAAAAAAAAGCTACTGGCTAATGTTATAGTGCTATGCACATATTTCATTCATAGAGAGGACTTTTTTTTTTTAGATTATTTTTAATTTTTATTTATTTATGATAGTCACACAGAGAGAGAGAGAGGCAGAGGGAGAAGCAGGCTCCATGCACCGAGAGCCCGATGTGGGATTCGATCCCGGATCTCCAGGATCGCGCCCTGGGCCAAAGGCAGGCGCCAAACCGCTGCGCCACCCAGGGATCCCCATAGAGAGGACTTCTTAAAGACAAAAGTCAGTGTAGCAGATTTATTTGCTGATGAAAATGACCTTGAAAAGAATGAAAAATTGATGATACAGGACAAAAGAAGAGACTGTTGCTAGGGCACCTGGATGGCTCAGTCTGCAAAGTGTGGGACTCTTGGTTTCAGCTTATGGGACTCCACTCTCAGGTTGGAGTCTGCTTGAGATTCTTTTTCTCTCCCTCCCTCTGTACTTTTCCCCTGTGCACACTCTCTCCCTCCCTTTCTATCCCTAAATAAATAAAACCTTTTTTAAAAAAACAGGGCATTGTTTTTGAATAGATGAGAGAGGATAGAATCCAGAGAACTAGACTTTAGAGAGAAGCATGCACGTTCTCCGCAGTAGTTGGAGGGGAAGTAGTTTATATGGGTATGGATGTAGGTAGCATGGTGTACATGATAGTGGGAGTTTTGGAAGTTCTTTTCTAATGGTTTCTTTTTGCCACTAATTATATAGCAATTATTTTAAATATAAACTCAATCAAATTTGGGGTTCCACCCTTCTCTATGGAGACATCTAAGCTCTTCAGGGTTTAAGTTTGCCATGATCTGAGGAGAAGGACGAATTTGGTCTATGATAATTTTTTGTCTCTGCTAGTTATTAGTCAATCTTGCATCTGCTTCAATAGCTATGGTCCTATTTTGATTTCTAGCTTATACAGTTCATACCTATGGTACCTTCTTATCCTTCAGGTCAACTAGCCTTCTTGCAGCCACTTGTGAGGTCAAGGAAGACTTGGAGAACTGTTACAAGTTCTTCTTTCTATGCTTTGTTAAATTTCTGCTGAATTATTGCTATATGTTTGGGTACTTTTTTTTTATGACACTTGCTGTGTTTCTGGACTTTACCCAGGAAGCAAAGCCACATCTCTGTTCTTAGAATCTCCCAAACCTATGTGAGATTTTTATTGTCATCTCATGAGGGACAGAGCCTAGGGGAGCCAGAGTGCCAGCTCCCTCTCAGAGACTTACATCCGTAGGTAACTTCATTGCTCCCCTTTACATCTTCAGATTTTTCTTCCGCCTGACTTTCAAACATAAATCTCCTATTATTATGTCTTTTCCAAATTCTGTTGTTGCAATATGGGGTTTATGCTTTAAGAAATTCATACTCTTACTTTTCAAAAGAAAACCTCTTCTCTTTTTCAAAAGTCAAATAAACAAACAACCATACCAGCAAAAAACCCCAAAACATTTGCAGGCTTTTCCAGATAAATGTTTCTGTCAGAGATTTAAGAGATTTTTGTTTTTTCCAAAGAGAATTTCACTTTGGATACATAAGCTTTATTATCAAGGTTTAATTTGAATGGTAGAAGAATAAAGCAGTTCTCAAGGACAAAAAAATCATTGAGTAATCTTTAAAATGTTATTCTATGCATATACTATTTTCTAAAGTTTTTATTTAAATTCTAATTAGTTAATATATAATGTAATATCAGTTTCAGGTGTGCAATATAGTGACTCAACACTTTCATACAATACCTGATGCTCATCACAACAAGTGCACTCCTTAATTCCCATCACCTCATTCACCCATTCCCCTAAGCCCCTACCCTGTGGTAACCACCACTTTGTTCTCCATAGTCAAGAGTCTGTTTCTTGGTTTGCCAGTCTCCTCTTTTTTTCTCTTTACTCATTTGTTTTGTTTCTTAAATTCCATATATGAGTGAAATTATATGGTATTTGTCTTTCTTTGACTTATTTTATTTATTTTTTAAAAAGATTTTATTTATTTATTCATAGAGACAGAGAGAGAGAGAGAGAGAGAGAGAGAGAGAGAGAGAGAGGCAGAGACACAGGCAGAGGGAGAAGCAGGCTCCATGCAGAGAGCCTGACGTGGGACTCGATCTAGGGTCTCCAGGATCATGCCCTGGGCTGCAGGCGGCGCTAAACTGCTGCGCCATCGGGGCTGCCCTCTTTGACTTATTTTACTGGCATAATAGTCTTTAGTGCCATCCATGTAATCACAAATGGCAAGATTTCATTCTTATTTATGGCTGAGTAATATTACATTGTGTATGTATACTACATTTTCTTTATCCATTCATCAGTTGATGGATACTTGGGCTGTTTCCATAATTTGGCTATTGTAGATAATGCTGCTATAAACATCAGGATGCACGTATCCCCTTGAGTTAGTATTTTTGTATTCTTTGGGCAAATATCCAGTAGTGCAATTGCTGGATTATAGGATAGTTCTATTTTTAACTTTTTGAGGAACCTCCATACTGTTTTCCAGAGTGGCTGCGCCAATTTGCATTCCCTATACATATAGTATAAAGACATGTATTATCTTCTGCCGTTGGTGTATTAATCAGAATATTGAATATTTGCTTTAAAAGATGAGAAGAAATGTTCGGAGTGTCCTAGGGAATGAATTCAGAACCAGAAAAGATAGGCTCCATAAAGAATATAGATTGAGATTTAAGGTGGAAAGGAAGATACTCTGGCTTCATGCATGTTACTGATGTGCAATCACTATTGGTCTTTGGAGTCCAATATGAAGGGATTGATCTGAAATGTCATGAACTGGGATGTCTGGGTGGCTCAGTTGATTAAGCATCTGCCTTTGGCTCATGTCGTGATCTCGGGGCCCTAGGATTGAGCCCTGAATTGGGCTTTCCATACAGTAGTGAGTCTGCTTCTCCCTTTTCCTCTCCTTCTGTGATCACTCTTGCTCTCAGTCTCTCTCAAATAAATAAATAAAATCTTGGGACACCTGGGTGGCTCAGTGGCTGAGTGTCTGCCTTACTCAGGGTGTCCCGGGATTGAGTCCCGCATTGGGCTTCCTGCATGGAGCCTGCTTCTCCGTCTGCCTATGTCTCTGCCTCTCTCTCTCTCTCTGTGTCTCTCATGAATAAATAAATAAAATCTTTAAAGCAAATAAATAAAATCTTAAAAAAAAAAGAAATGTCATGAATTTATCAAGAAATGGACTGGATTCCTTTGGAACCACATCCTATTTTGGCCCTCCTAAAGCAGAGAAAGCAGAATTATTATTACCCTTCTGATAATCTGAGGACAACTACCAAGTTTGCCATTTGATTCTGCAGATCGTCTTAATACGTACCCAAGTGGTGTGACTCATCATATTAATTTCAAAATATGTACCATTCTATTTATACAGGATTTTTTGCAGGCAAAAAGAAATAATTTCTGGGCTTAAAGTCATTTTAGCAATTTATTAGAAATGAATGATGTCAGAGATTTGAGAGCTTGTTTTAGAGAATGTACTGAAAAGTGACAATTTGCTTTTAAATTTAGGATGAAATCTTGGTATCACTTCTCTTCATACATAAATATTAGCTCTATCAGCATATTTATACATGCATATGATGTTACTGGTTATATTATACTTATGCAGTAGTATGTATTTGTCACAAGACATATTTATGTAGATGCCCTAAAGTTATGGAATCTTAGAGGACACTGGAAACATAAATCAATCCAGTGCTTCAAGATATGTTACTGAATAGTGGAGGAGGTAGTCTCTACTAGAGAGTTCACTTGAATATTCTGTCCTAGAGGCAGCTTTTGTTTCTTAGGTACCTGATTGATTTTAGGGCTGATTCTTTTACTGCAGAAGCGCTTAGAATACTACCTGGTTGAAAATGATCAAAGCAACTTTTCTTAGGGTGTGTAAAACTGCTTATATGAGGGTCCTTTATAATGTATGTATACTGAAAGACACATTTGAGAGTGTCTACTATTTGTTCTTATACATGCATCCATTTAAGAATAAAGTCTCTAAAAATAATTTGCATATGCTGACTGTAAATGTAACCTTTTACTAGATGATATATACGTGTGGGTCACAGCCTATACCTGAAATGCCACCCCTTTTTCTCTATATCTATATAAATCCTTCCCATCCCTTGAGGCCCAGCTTCATCTTTTCCATGAAGCCTTCCCTGATTCCACTAGCCCATAGTGATTTCTCTTTCTCTGATCTCCAGTGGTGTGTACTGTTTGTCTCACATTTGTGGTTTTTCTCATTTAGGCTTTGTATCTAGTCCTGTTTGTATGACTACTTAACTCTTTCTGTTTTTATGTCTTATCTCTTCAGTTGGATTGCAGATTCTTTGAGATCATCAACTATATACAGTAAATCTGGGCTCAAGTCCAGTACTCCTTATTATCTCTTTGGTGGCCTTGGACAAGTTGTTGTTGTTGTTTTTTGAGATTTTATTTTTTAGGGGTGCCTGGTAAAGTCTGATAAAATCTGATTTTATTTATTTATTCATGAGAGACACAGAGAGAGGCAGACACAGGCAGAGGGAGAAGCAGGCTCCCCATGGGGAGCCCCATGCGGGACTTGATCCCAGGACCCCCAGGATCAGGAGCCAAAGGCAGACACTCAACCACTAAGCCAACCAGGTGCCCCTAAATAAAATATTTTTTTTTCAAATTTATTTTTAAGTAATGTCTACACCCAACGTGGGGTACAAATCTACAGCTCCAAGATCAAGAGTCACCTGCTCTACCTACTGAGCCAGCCAGGCACCCTGCCTTAGACAAGTTCTTTAGTTTTTAGTTTCTTTACTTATAAATCTGGGATGATTATACAAACTCCCAATTTCTTGTTTGCAAATCTAAAATCTCAAATATCTGAAAATCAAAAGCTTTTGTAATTCATTTTCTAAGGAAAACCTGCCCTGATGTGAACTCAGGAAGAATCTACCATGGACATGAGGTTACTTATAGTTCTTGTGTACCCACTAAATGCTGAATATTAATATGCTTCTCAGCCGAATTATTAGTATTTTTGACTATGGGATGCTGACCTAGATTCTGGTATGGGTGCTACCTGTAACGTAAGTACTCTACTAATTTTTGGAGAAGTTCTGAATGCCAAAACATATTTCGCCCTCAAGTGGTTAAAAGAGGGACTGTTGGCCTTTATTACATACTCATAGGATTATTATGAGGATTAAATGAGATAATATATGGGAACCATTTAGCACAGTGCCTGGCATATAGTAAGCCCTTAATAAATGCCAGTTAATGTTATTGGTATTTATATTTTAAATTAACCACATCAACTTTTTTTCTTCACGTCAACTTTTTGTTAAAGCTAAGTTTCTTTCAATATTTTCTGTTTAGTTCTATGGGAATACTGCTATTTTTCTTATTTCCTAATGAACAAATTATTTCCCCAGGAAGCTAGGTTTTGAAACATTTTTTAAAAATGAAATTATATTCATGATTAAATTTTTATTATTGACTATTATTTCAGAAGCAATACTACTTTGAGAATGTAGTCATTCTTTTTTAAAAGAGAATATATATTTTTAATGTGTAAGCTCTACTCCCAATGTGGGGCTTAAACTCATGACCCCAAAATCAAGAGTCACATGCTCTACTGACTGAGCCAGCCAGGCACCTTGAGAATGCATTCATCCTTATACATTTATTTGTCAGTAGATGCATTTGTTTTACAAAAAGGTATGGAGAAGTTAGTTCCTGGTGATGTGACAATAAACAAACAGATGTTATCTCTGCCTTCTTCCAGCTTATAGTCTAGTGGAAACTAATTAGTTTTATTTTTTGTTGATTCATTCTTTCATCTATCCCACTAATAATTGAGTACTTATCATATATACCAGAGGCACCCTTCTAGGCACAGGGCATACAATAGTTTCAAGACAGATAAGGTCCCTGCCTCCACAAAATTAATTTTTTGGTGAGGAAAGAGGAAGTAAAAAATTAAACACAGTATTTTCAGGTGATGATAAATTCATTGAAGGAAATAAGGCTGATGTGTTAGAGAATGGCTTGGTATATATGAGGGGGAGCTATTTTTTTTTTAATTTTTAAAAAAGATTTTATTTATTTATTCACGAGACACAAAAAGAGACAGAGACACAGACAAGGAGAAGCAGACTCCTCCCAGGGAGCCTGATGTGGGACTTGATCCCCACCCAGACTGGGATCATACCATGAACTGAAGGCAGATGCTTTGTCGGGAGCGGTCCTGCGGTGTGAGGCAGGGTTCCAAGTTGAGCCAAAGCTCCCTGTTGTCCCTGGCCAACCCGCAGTCCTGTGGTGCGAGGCAGGGTTCCAGGTTGAGCAAAGGCTCCTTGTCATGCCTGGCCAACCCGCTGGGACTGCACCTAGCTCTTCCCCCTTATGGAAGTAAAAGTACATATTTGCTTCTTTAAAATATTATTGGGACAAGTTCCCATAAGTGAGCAAGGAAGTGGCTTGACATATGACTGCCTTGGTAGTCATTACTTAATGAACAAACCTCATTGTTTATTCTAAATGTGGCATTCATGCTCTACAGCTTAAGAACAAGTGACAGGAATTTGCGGTGTTCTAGCTATTGTTAGTTTTAAAGACAATGTATGTTCGTCCACGATATGTATTTCTCCTTAGAGAAATAGGTCACCTGCTTATAGAGGCTATATAAACTATACATGTAAAAATAAAGCTTGTCCATTGCGGCCATCAGCCGCATGGAACCTCCTATCCCATGAACTTTTAGTCTCTTGTTTCTTTCTCATCCCCTTGCCCTCGGTTCCTGAATCCGGACCTTCTCGCGCCGGCCGCAACAATGCTTGTCTGCTGAGCCACCCAGGCATCCCGAGGGAGAAGAAGCTACTTTAGATGCGGTAGTCAGAGAAGGCTTGGTGAGGAAATGATATTTGAACCAAGACCATGTATTGGATATAGATTTGTCTGAATGTGACAGAGACTCAAACATAACATAGATTTAAAATATGAAAGTTATTTTTTTTTCTTATCGAGGTTTTTTGGTAGTTCTGCTTCATGAAGTTGTCTTGCGCCTATGGTCTTCCTATTCTGTTGCTCTACCATCTCTTTTGTTGTTGTTGTTAAAGATTTTATTTTACATAATTTCTGTTCCCAACATGGGGCTTGAAATTCACAACCCTGAGATCAAGAGTTGTATGTATGCTCTGTCTGCCAACTGAACCAGCCAGGTGCCCCTCTACCATCACTTGAGTGTCATCCATATGGTCCATGTTGGCTAACTCATAGGTCCACACTCTAGCCAATGGGAAAGGAAGAGGGAGAGGAAAAAGGAAATCTCTAAGTATGTGTCCCCCTGAAATCACCCCCAAATTGAGCACATCATTTTTCTCATATCTCACATCGCATTGGTCAGAACATAGTCTCAGGGCCACAACTAGTTGCCTACTATAAAATGTAGGTTTTACTTGGGTAATCATGTACTTAGCCAAAAACTCTATTACTATGGCACAAGAGGAGAATGGATATTAGAGGACTAGCTGTCTTTGCCTCAGACCTGAATAATTAAATGGAGCCTCAAAACACATTTTGAGCAGAAAGAAAGAATTTCAGAGACCTTGAGCAGAGGTCGATTTTCCATGAAGATAAATGACACTTAAGTATCAGAACATCTCACCTGCCTCCATCCCTTTCAATGCCTTGCATTTAATTTTATATCATTGTACCTACATCGAATAAACTTCAGGCCCTACAAAACCTTGCTCAACCCCTGGCCATAAGGCAAGAAAAGTGGCTGGCATATTATGAATGGAAAAAAAAAAAGGCCAGTATGTATGGAACAGAATGAATAAGAGGGAAAGTAGAACCAGATAGGATTGGGGAGGTTAGTAGAGACCGGCTCATATAGGATGTTATATGGAAAGAAGGTTAAATTTATTTCAATATAATGGGAAACCACTGGAGAATTTTAAAAAGGAAGAAGTGAAATTTGATTTAAGTTTACCCTTTAGGAGACATATAAGAGAATATGCATTGAAAAACTTAAAACAACCTCACTTACTTCAACAGAAAATGAGTTAAATTGTGGTGTATTCATTAAAAGAATATTTTAGAATAATGGGAATGAATTAAAAAAATGGGAATGAATGAATTAGTTATTATATCAATACAGTTGAATTCCAAAAATATGATGTCAAGCAAAAAAAGCAAATTGTATTAAGTAACACAGTATGATTTCATTTATAAAAATTATAAGCCTTCAAAGCAGTATATTATTAAGCATACATATTGTAGAAAAGACAACTAGTTGCCTACTCAGTACTTAGTCTCCCTTCCTTTCATAATAGCAGCATCGTGCTTTTATTGTTGTGAGAATATATTCATTTGAAAAACTACATTTTTGAGCTTCTCTTGCAGCTAAATGGATTGTGACATGGTTCTGAAATAAAGGGAAGTTGGGTAGGGCTCTTGGGAAAGATTCTTAAAAGGAGAAAAAAATTCAGCTGATGTGCTCTTTTGTCATTGGCTCTTTCTTCTTTTCCTTTGCTTAGAAATGAATCACAATGATTGAATCTGGAGCAACTATATTGTAGCCATTAGGGGAAAACCAAGAGAATTCCAAAGAATTTAGCCTTGACACCAAACCAAGTTCACTGTCTCAGGTGCTCACTCCAAGTCTTTCAGTTATGTGAGAAAAATAAATTCCCATTTCTCTTTAAACCTCTGTTATTTGGGTTTTCTGTTACCTTCAGTTGTTCAACCCTCAAGAGGGTTATGCATGAATTTAAACATTTAATAAAAATAAAATCTCATCCATGGAAATGAAATCACTAAATTCACAAAATTCCAGGACAGTTATTATCTCTGCAGTGGGAGTAATGAAGAGGCAACTGGGGATGAGTACATAGGTCTTTCAATTATATTTTATTTCTTGAAAAAGAGCTGAGTCAAATGTGACAAAATGTTAATGTTTTTAAAAGTTGGTTGATTGTGGGACACCTGGGTGGTGCACCCAGTTAAGCGTCTGACTCTTGGTTTCTGCTTAGGTCATGATCTCAGGGCTG
This sequence comes from Nyctereutes procyonoides, assembly GCF_905146905.1. Classification (NCBI taxonomy): domain Eukaryota; kingdom Metazoa; phylum Chordata; class Mammalia; order Carnivora; family Canidae; genus Nyctereutes; species Nyctereutes procyonoides. The sequence goes on along the minus strand of NW_026575140.1, from coordinate 42,654,075 downwards.
TGAGATCCAGCCCCACAATGGGCTCTGTGCTCAGTGCAGAGTCCACTTGAGATTCTCTCTCCCTCTCCTGCTTGTGCTCTCTTTCCTTCTCTCTCAAATAATAAATCTTTTTTTTTTAAAGTTGGGTGATTGATATATGGGTATTCATTACTTTTTTGCTTTTTTATATGTATGGATCATTTCATTAAAAAGAAATCTGTGTGGAGAAATGATAAAAACATGGAAGTTGAGGTTCCTTGTAGTAATATAGCTGAGAAATGATGTTGGCTTGGGTGAGATTAGAGGAGAGAATATATTTGGAATATAGTTGGGGTAAAGCCTGCAGAATTTTCATGTTGAACTGGAAGGGAATTGTGAGAGAAGGAAGAAAATCCAGGATGACTTCCATTTTTTTGGTTTGGGTAACTGAGTAGGTGGTGGTACCACTTACTGGTATGAGGATGACTGGAACAGAAAGAAGCAAGTTTAGGAAGGGCAACCATAAAAAGTTTGATTTGGGACAGTTAAGACTGATACATCTAAGTAGAAATGTTAAGAGAGGCAAGCCAGTATAGGACACTGTGAATCTAGGGTTTGTTCAAGGACTTCCAGGAAATGAAAATCTGGTTTCTATCTGTGCATCCATATGAAGTCTTGTTTATTATCTCCCCTTTAATTCCTTTGATAGGAATTTGGAACTTG